>NC_141696.1:721859955-727188060 GCF_964263255.1 Lissotriton vulgaris
AAACCATTGAAATTCCATATATAGTTAGTTGCACTAACTATATATCGCGCACCCGCAATCCACTGCTGATGATGTCACATATTACATCATTCATGACATGGTCAGTGACATCACTGATGACATCACTGATGACATCTCAAATGACATCACTGATGACATCTCAAATGACATCACTGATGACATCACTGATGACATCTCATTTGACATTACTGATCACATCACTGATGATATCATTCATGTGATAATACGATGAACCTCTTCAGACTCTAATATAACCTTAGATACAATCAGTGTAAACAGACACTCACAGACTGTCACTCATCCATGGAGTTACTCACACACCTAGTCAGTCATGCAAAGAATCAATCACACCTCCATTTCCTCAACTATACAGTTATACAAACTTTACTTATTCAAACATATACTAACACATATTTACTCTCTTATACAATCCCTGATACAAGTTCACAATGATCCATACAGCCACTCACACATTCACTGGCTCTTATGCACAGTTATTTATATATGTCAACTCTCACATGTACTGTGTTTTACATATGTACTTACTTTGACATGTAGCACTGAGATATCCATTCACTCGCCAATACACTCATGCACACAGTCAACCGCCCATACAGCTGTTTCCACATGCACTTTTGAAACCATACATCTAGTGAATCAACTGCTCACACATCTATGCACAGAGTCATACACCTCCCAGCCACCCACACACACACTCAGTCTCCCATACAAATACTTGGGCAACCAATCAATAACCCATATAGTTACTCATATAGCTACTTATCAACACATGCAACAGTTTACAGAACAACAGACATAATGATGCACAAATTAAGACAGTTTAGTCACTAACCCATGCACTCAGTGAGACACATTTAATCACTCACTCATACAGTCAGTCATGCACCTACTAAATCCTTCATCCAGACACTTATACATCCACTCATTCTTCAATATGTAAGACATATTTTAACTTTACAGAAACATACAGTCACTGGATGTCGTCATCAGTGATGTCATCAGTGATGTCATTTGAGATGTCATCAGTGATGTCATCAGTGATGTCACTGACCATGTCATGAATGATGTAATATGTGACATCATCAGCAGTGGATTGCGGGTGCGCGATATATAGTTAGTGCAACTAACTATATATGGAATTTCAATGGTTTTGTGTGAGTAAAATAAGGTTTTGTAAATGCAAATTCCTAACTATATATGGTCTATAACCTATGTTTTTTTCAGTGAATTTTCAAGGTTTTGTAAATGCTAATTCCTAACTATATATGGTCTATAACCTATGGTTTTTTCAGTGAATTTTCAAGGTTTTGTAAATGCTAATTCCTAACTATATATGGTCTATAACCTATGGTTTTTTCAGTGAATATATATATATACATACATATATAAACATATATCATCTGTATATCTATATAAATACAAACATAAATGCATGCATACATATACTTATATGCATACAGATGCATGTTATTTACATGAAAGTTGAAAAAACACTAATAAAAGCAAAGCTAAAAAGCCACCTCATTACAAACAGAATGGCTTTAACTTAAACGAGGGCGAGATCTATTGCATTTTCAATGCTTGTTTACTTTGGTTCCATCAAGAAGGCATTCAGATGTGTCACACATTTGCCATAAATTCTGAATGTTAGCACTCTAGTTGCACATTAGATCACTGTAGTAAAGCTACTGCTCACCAGGGACGTCTGCTGCTGGTATTCAAAGTGCATGTTTCAGTCTGCATGTCAGAATTTTTTTAATGAAATAGAAGAGGATTTGAGAAGTCACTCAAAATGATCCCTAATTTTTCTTTCTGAAGCACTAATCATACTTTCTATGGCAAAATTAACCCCCTCATGTTGTTCCTTTTTAAATTGAGTGTTTTCAGACTTACCACTTCATTCCAATCAAGATGGCTTCTGGTGTGCCATACTTTTGTCATAAGTAAGACTGTTAGCGCTCTAGTTGTTCTTTAGAACACTCTGGGACATTCTGTCATTGGGCTATACTTGGGGTACATCTGGGTGATATTTGGGCTACATTTAGGCTCTTTTGTCTCTGGTGGCCATCTTGGGAGACTGTATGTCAGAATTTTTTAATGAAATTGAAGAGGGTTTGAGAAGTCACTCAAAATGTGCCCTAATTTTTCTTTCTGCAGCACTAATCATAATTCATATGGCAAAATATACCCCCTCATTTTGTTCCTTTTTAAATTAAATGTTTTAAGAGTTACCACTTTATTCCAATCAAGATGGCTTCAGGTGTGCCATACCTTTGTAATAAGTAGGACTGTTAGCGCTCTAGTTGTTCTTTAGAACACTCTGGGACATTCTGTCATTCGGCTATACTTGGGCTACATCTGGGTGATATTTGGGCTACATTTGGGCTCTTTTGTCTCTGGTGGCCATTTTGGGAGACTGCATGTCAGAATTTTTTAATGAAATAGAAGAGGATTTGAAAAGTCACTCAAAATGTGCCCTAATTTTTCTTTCTGCAGCACTAATAATACCTTCTATTGCATAATATACCCCCTCATTTTGTTCCTTTTTAAATTAAATGTTTTAAGAGTTACCACTTTATTCCCATCACGATGGCTCCAGGTGTGCTATACCTTTGTAATAGGTAGGACTGTTAGCGCTCTAGTTGTTCTTTAGAACACTTTAGGAGGCTGCAGTAGAGCACAAAGGAATCAACTGACAGTCTCTGTCCTTGTTGGATGTACAGGTTTTACTGAGAATGTCAGACTTCATTTTCACATGACTGAGAAAGATAATGTGAATTTACAGAAAATATGCTTTCAGTTTAGCTTATAGATCCCCTTCCAAACCACTGTGGGAAAATCATGAGATATTAGTTTTCTTTCAAACAATATTCATGATATCACAGCAGAAGGTTTTTTCACATGGTAAAATCACCTTAGAACCCACCACAATTCCTAAAACGAGTATGGTACCATCAACAAATGATTTATAATGTAACTAAAGTCCTAAAACCCTCTATTAACTACAATGCTTTTTAATG
Organism: Lissotriton vulgaris; assembly: GCF_964263255.1. Lineage (NCBI taxonomy): Eukaryota > Metazoa > Chordata > Amphibia > Caudata > Salamandridae > Lissotriton > Lissotriton vulgaris. The sequence continues at coordinate 721,863,018 of NC_141696.1, forward strand.
AGGTGCTATCATGTATATTGGTCCCAAGATGGCTGCCAACACTTCTTGGATGAAGTGCTGACAGCCAATCAGATCAGATGTGTGGTTAGGCTCCGCCCAGATATATATCTTTTTTTGAACCTAAATTACTCAAAATCCACTGGAGCACATATATTGAGACCTAGCAAAGGCACGTCGGGCTAACAGTCCCTACAATTTTGCCAAGTTTCGTGCAAATCCATTCAGCCGTTCGAGCTAAAAGTGAGTCCAACCGCCCTATGGAAATTAACATGGGAAAAACGCGTTTTGGGACCCCCCTTTTTTCTCGGCCCCCCCTTGATGAAACCCCCCCAAATTGTCAGGGGCTGCTCAGAAACAAAATGTTCAATTTTCCTGAAAATTTCAGCCAATTCCGTCCACAAACGCCAAAGTTATTAGACATAGAATTTTTAAAAATCCCATAGAGAAAAAATCCTAACTATATATACCTACTGGCGACCGCCAGTAGGTAATATATATATATATATATATATATATATATATATATTACCTACTGGCTATCGCCAGTAGGTATATATAGTTAGGATTAATTCCCTATGGGATTTTTGAAAATTCTATGTCTAATAACTTTGGCGTTTGAGGACGGAATCGGCTGAAATTTTCAGGAAAATGGCACATTTCGTTTCTGAGCAGCCCCTGAAAATTTGGTGGAGTTTCGTCAAGGGGGGGCTGAGAAAAAAGGGGGGTCCCAAAACGCGTTAGAGAGTTCATGTTTATTTGCTATGTCCTGCTGTTCGTGAACTGCTTCAGAGACGTCAGCCTCATTTTTTATGTTTCAGTAGATCCTGGACCTGCCCGGCCGCGCCCAAAATGGCGCCGGTGTAAATGGGACTCGTAACTGCTTGTTCTGTACTGGTTGCCCAACCTTGATATCACGAGATACATATGCAGTTTTGAAGCACATGGCGGAGGCTTGTCTGCTGTAGTGGGGCGCCCCTTTATCGTTTCAGTCGCCATTCCGCCCGCTTTTGCTACACTGTGCCTCATCCGCCATTCAGCTGTTTACCGCCCGCTCTTACGGCTACAGCGTCTCGCTCACCATGTAGTTGAGTTGCTCCCACTCTTGCGGTGCAGCGGTAGGCAGCTGCCACAGGACTCTTAAAATGGCGGCCGGCTCTTCGGATTTGGGCCTGGTCCAGTAAAATGGCCCTGGGACACCTTGGAACTCGGACGCTTGTCTGCCAGGGCTTGGGTTCCATTCTCGAAAGCGTCCCCTCAGCCTTGAAGATTGTACAAAAGTCTTGGGGGCCCTCGACTCCCGCAGGCTTCCGGTGGGGAGCGGCTGCCATGATTGCTTGCGGAATGGCCACGACGGAGCTACGAGATGGTGGTGCTCTCATGGTGACGCCAACTTCAGTCTGAAACATCCAGAAACAAGGTGGGGCTTTCATCGTTTGGGAAAAAAAATGTTTTAATCCAATGAAAAGTGTTATTTTTAGGTCACATGACCTAGTCTTACATAATTAGGAAAAGAAAAGTAAAATGAACCAATGAAAAGTTTTATTAACAAGTCACATGACCTGTTATGCTTACGTTACGCGCTGCGCGCTCTGGATCGTTTCCGGGAAGCTGCGCCTTGCGCACCGGAGCACTTCCGGGTGCGCTAACGCGTCGCGTCATATGACGCATTACGCGACAATGCAGGTGCAGAATATAGTCAAAATGTCTCCACCAACCAGCGGTCGGAATTCCACCGCTTTCAGCAGTCCAAAAAGTTCGGTCAAATCTTAAGAGCGGGAGCAACTCAACTACATGGTGAGCGAGACGTTGTAGTCGCAAGAGCGAGCGGTAAACAGCTGAATGGCGGAAGAGGCACAGAGTACCAAAAGCGGGCGGAATGGCAACTAAAACGGTAAAGGGGCGCCCTACGACAGCGTGTCTTCAGGTCAAACGGATTGTGGGACAAGGTCCAGAATGAAAGATTCTTCAAAAGGGAAAAAATTCCGCCGGACCCCGGGAGCCGGCCGCCTATGCCGGGGGCGATCTCAGGCCTCACCAGGGCAACACGACTTGGGGAGGGGGCAGGAGCCAAGCGCCCCCTCTCAGTTCGCGCCATCTCACCGCCCCTCGGGGGCCTCCGTCAAGCGGTTTAGGGAGGCACCGTATCACATTGTTTTCCAATGCAGTCAGGTCCACAAATGGACCCCACTTACTTTGAATAGTGAAGCTGCAGCAGGTGCAAATAAGGTTTAAACAGTGTTACAAGAACTGCTTAGAACTCTGAAGTATGGCACTCAATAACCAGGACTTATGCCATTTATGTAAGGCAGTGACATGGAAGCAACTCAGGGACAAAAAGCATGAACGAACATTCACGTATGAAAATCTTATTTGGAGAAGGGGTAGAATCCAACCGCCCCCTGCCAGTTCGCGCCACTACACCGTATGTGGAAAATCTGAAGCCATCATTCTACAAACTCTCAACGCTTGTTATCAGTGCATGACTTTCATGCTCGATCGATTGAGCTAGCCGGATCGGGCAATAAAAAGTATAAAATAGTTATGTAAATAGTTATTTAATAAAATGTTTTATTCTGTTTCTTTGGTGGTGTGTTGTGTATATTTATAATATTTGCATAGGGTTTGCCGTTATTTTGGGCGGTGTGGGTGGCAGAGTCGAGCTGTTTTGCAGCCCTCATGGTGTGGAGCTCAATTCATTTCACTATTTTCGTATTTCTCATGAAGGGTTATTCCTAATGTTTGTATTTTACCGAGGTTAAAAAGAGATCGAATTAGTGGTCTACTGATTTTGCTCGATTACTTTTATTTTTTTACACGATTTTTCACTATCTGCAAAGACTAAACAGAGTATTGCGACTTTGTGCTTGTTTGTAAATAGAGAATGATCCAAAGAGAACCAATTGTAAAACAGTGAATGCTTGGATAATAATCAATCAAATGGAGAGACAAGCAGGTACGACGGATTACAACAGGGGTAAAGGTCTGCGTTAACTACCGTTCACTATCTGCAAAGAGAGAGTACTACTAAGAGAAATTAGGGGAGTGGGGGGGGGGGCAGCGTTCAAAGCACATCAGCGTGCATAAACACGAAAACGTTTTTACCTATCACGTACTTGACATTTGACAGCTTTTGATGTTTGCTATTAAAAAACCATTGAAATTCACAGAAAAAACCATAGGTTATACTCCATATATAGTTAGGAATTTGCATTTACAAAACCTTGAAAATTCAATGAAAAAACCATTGGTTTTAGGCCATATATAGTTAGGGATTTGCATTTAGAAAACCTTATTTTACTCGCATAAAACCATTGAAATTCCATATATAGTTATAAGCGCTAACTATATATCGCGCACCCGCAATCCACTGCTGATGATGTCACATATTACATTATTCATGACATGGTTAGTGACATCACTGATGACATCACTGATGACATCTCAAATGACATCACTGATGACATCACTGATAACATCTCATTTGACATGACTGATCACATCACTGATGATATCATTCATGTGATAATACCATGAACCTCTTCAGACTCTAATATAACCTTAGATACAATCAGTGTAAACAGACAGTCACTCATCCATGGAGTTACTCACACACCTAGTCAGTTATGCCAAAAATCAATCACACCTCCATTTTCTCAACTATACAGTTATACACACCTTACTTATTCAAACATATACTAACACATATTTACTTTACTCTCTTATACAATCTCTGATACATGTTCACAATGATCTATACAGCCACTCACACATTCACTAGCTCTTATGCACAGTTATTTATAGATGTCAACTCTCACATGTACTGTGTTTTACATATGTACTTAATTTGACATGTAGCACTGAGATATCCATTCACTCACTAATACACTCATGCACAGTCAACCGCCCATACAGCTGTTTCCACATGCAGTTTTGAATCTATACATATAGTGAATCAACTACTCACACATCTATGTACAGAGTCACACACCTCCCAGCCACCCATACACACACACTCAGTTTCCCATACAAATACTTGGGCAACCAATCAATAACCCATATAGTTACTCATATAGCTACTGATCAACATATGCAGCAGTTTGTAGAACAACAGATATAATGATGCACAAATTAAAACAGTTTAGTCACTAACCCATGCACTCAGTGAGACACATTTAATCACTCACTCATACAGTCAGTCTTGCACCTACTAAATCCTTCATCCAGACACTTATACATCCACTCATTCTTCAATATGTAAAACATATTTTAACTTTACAGAAACATACAGTCACTGGATGTTGTAATCAGTGATGTCATCAGTGATGTCATTTGAGATGTCATCAGTGATGTCATCAGTGATGTCACTAACCATGTCATGAATGATGTAATATGTGACATCATCAGCAGTGGATTGCGGGTGCGCGATATATAGTTAGCGCTTATAACTATATATGGAATTTCAATGGTTTTATGCGAGTAAAATAAGGTTTTCTAAATGCAAATCCCTAACTATATATGGCCTAAAACCAATGGTTTTTTCATTGAATATATATATATATATATATATATATATATATATGTATATATATATATATATACTGAGCCAAAACTCTCTACATCATGTCTTTCCATTCAGAGCCTGAGGTAAGGCCTTCACTTGAATAAAGGACTATGAGCTAGATCCACAAACAGGAATCCAGGGACTCATTTCTCTGCAAACACAGATTTCTGCTTAAATAGAGATCTTCAACTCAATAGTAGTCATCAGTTCTAAGATGAAATGTCAGCCTATTTGTGAGATTTATGAGTCCTTATCCCCTCAGATGAGAGTGTGGAGCCTCCTATGATATTTCTGCAATATGCCTGTTGGGAGACTTCTCCAAATCAGTGGCAGAGAACGCCACCACTGGGGAGGAGACATCTGAGTGGAAGGGAATAGGGAAACATTTTACATCTGCCCCAGATCCACATTTCTGACATACATTTACCTTGAAACTATATAAATACAGCACACAGTATGCTCTACCTTCTTCCCATTCAAATACTTCACTAACCAGATGCCAGCTAACCTCACTCAAGAGGAAGAGGAACTTGCCTCCGGAGGAGAAATACCTGTAGTTACCTTTGTAGTTGATCACTACCATTAACTGCATGGTCCACTTCCATGCATCCATAGTGGACCAAAAAAGGTGGACATGTGGCTGGAGTTGACCAACTCAGTCAATACATCAGGGGCAGAGGTATGCACCATGGGGGACCTAAAGATAAAGTGGCACATCAAGAGGAGGCGGGGGAAGTTCTGCAGGATACAGATTGCAAACGCTCTTCCTAGATGCAGATTTAGATCCCGACTCCATCTCAACTGCCTTGAGGAGCGCGTCCACACCACTGTGCACTCTAACCTATGTATGGTCCGCCTGCTCCAGGAAACTCCAATTCAATGCAGTGTACGAAATCAATATCCCTCTCTCACAACTTTTTCTTGTATTTCCACTCATGCCACTCTGTTCTCCTTTCACCCTCCTAAGTGAGAAACACAAAATACACATGGCATTCCGCTCCAGAGAGTAAACTGCTGAAATTGGCGTTTATGAACGCTGTCTTTCTGACAGACAGTGTTAATATCTAGAGCTCAGTTAGCAGCAGTTAGAGCAGGAGTTTCTCTGACTGAGGCAGAGTGATCATCCAGTGCACTTGCCATGTGCCGTATCTCAGTACCTGTCATAAGAATAATTAATGACTTGCCTTGAGCTGGCCATGGCATCTACACTGACACTCTAGAAAAAAACAGTTACCGCAAAATAGAGTGCAGACATTATTTTGACAACTAAAGGAGTGGCCTGGGAGCAGGCTGTAAGAGAAATGAGCTCCAGCTCCCAGTCTGCTACCATGTCATTTTTTGCATCAAATGAGAAGCAAAATCACTCCATGACTACTGCCTTGGACCTTCCAAATATGTTAATCATCTGCCTGTAAATCCTCCCTATCTTCCCCCATTAATTGTTCCTCAAAAAGAAAGGAAATAAAGACATTCACTGACATGGTGAAACTTTTTTTGTCTGTATTGCTGTCATATGGGGGCAGGTTATCTATGATTAGTTGATGGTATAGTGATGTAGTGAATTTCACCAGCTGATGAGAGTGGTGGAGTTCGGGCTGGGTGTACAGACAAAGAATGGGCACAATAATATTGTGTGGACAAACTATTGTCTTCAGAATATAGAGGATACAAATATTGTGGAGGTAAGTTTCTATAGGTAAGCAAAGGTTTACTGAATATGACTCTTTCCAAACACAAAATGCTATTGTGAATAGGACCCTTTGTCTTTTCTCTCCTTCTCGTTCTCATAATAAAAATAGGACAACAAGGTTTTACAAATGCCCACACCAGGTAAATGATGAGCTACCTTCAGTCCATCAGTCAATTTGTTCATCCTTCAGGACCACCAGAAGATAATGTTATTCACATAGACTCATTCTTACAAAACTGAAGCAGATGTCCTGCGTATTATCGCGCCAAATTCTGAGAAGAATCTCCTTAAAATTTTATTTGGAATGTTTGAGAATAAAAAGATGAAGAGAGGGAACATTGATATTTTAATTAAATCTGCTCTACCGATGATTGAAATAGGGAGAGAAGACCATTCGAAAAGATCAGAAACTTTGGTTAGAGTAGATACATTTAAATGTGAACAAATCCAGATAATTTGATGTGGCATGGATACGTAGATAACATACTGGATATAAAGGATTGCACATGTAACCTAAGACTAATGGAGGCTTTAAGTAAAATAACTTCCATCTTTTCATGATTTTTTTATACCCCCCCCCAATTGAAGAGAACTCTGTAATTATATCAAGTAAATTCTGGATGATATTCTTCTCTGCTTTGAGGTAAATCACTAAATCAAATGCATAAAGCTTTAATTTAGAGATACCAGCGAGACATGGATAGATGTTGTCATCCCCATGGATAGCAATAGCCAGGGTTTTAAAGAAGAGAGCAAACAAGATCGGGGATAAGAGGCACCCCTGCCTGGTTCCTCTAGTGAATCCAATTTTGCCCACCTCTGTATAATTGATTCTGAAGCATTTGCGTAGTGGTCTTTCAGCTCTGACAAAATCTGAAGGGGAAATTAAAAAACCTGAAGGGGAAATTAAAATGCCCCAAATAAGCAAAAGGCCCCCCAGATAACCAGATCAAATGGTTTGTCTGCATCAAATATTAATATAGCAGCACTAAGATTATTCTGAGTAAAAACATCAATAGCCTGTTTCAGATACTGACTATTAACCGACATTGCTGTATTAAGTAAAGACCCATTCTGATCAGGGAGGATCAGCAAAACAGATATCAACATAACCCTAACTGCTATAATTTTCATATAAATCTTATAATGGGAGTCCATAAGACTTACTGGATGAAATGAATCTGTATAAGCTGCTGGTTTATCTTTTTTCAAGATGCTTATAACAATCGTCTCTGAAAAAGAAGAGGGTACAAAATCCCCCTCTAAAATGGAATTGAAGAGTTTAATCAAAATAATCTGTAACTCATTGAAAAAGATATTATACACTTTTATAGGGAGTCCATTGCTATTTACCGCTTTCCCATTCTCATAGCTGTCTAAACATAATTGGATTTCCTCTGCCTAACTCGGTGCCGTGAGATCTGGGATTTGAATGGAAGACATCTTAGGGATAGTAATCCTATGTTAAAAGTCAGAAATCCTATTAGGGTCCATAGTTATAGCTGCCTTATTAAGTAAGAATGCAGTGAGGCTCTAATAAAAGTTGTTTGGATAATGGGTCCATAATCGTTATTACAAACTTTGCATTTGTTTTGACCTTAACAGAGCATGCTAGCAATCTTCCAGCATGTTCACTCTCTTCATAACATTTCTGATTTATGTTTTGTTGTATCAGCAAATCTTCTCCCATATACAAATCCTTAAATGTTTGCTTTGCCGAGTCTGACTCCTGCAAATGAGCTTGTGAGTCTAGGTGCCCTACAAGGCTTAAAGCCAAAGTGGCATGTTCTCCTGAAGTGTGAAAAGCAGGTTTTTCCTATTTTTCCCATTAAAGCAGATCAAGCAATGACCTGGTCTCTCGAAGCCACCTTTAAAGTTTATCAGATAATATAGAGAGGGGCGGAGTCCAAATTAATTCGAAAAAAGTCAGTCAGAAACTCCTGTATGAACGTAACCCAAATAAGTCCTGATAGCTCCACTCTATCACAATGCCACCTTTTTAGAGGTAGGTAATCCTGCTTCCACCCAAAACCCTAAGAACTTGCACCATGCTCAGAAAAACTATTCATGATAATTTGTTTCTTTGATCCTTCTAGAAACTGCGAAACCAGAATAAATCAATGCTAGATGCTACCTTATGTCTAGCGGTATAGCAAGTAAACTGCCTAAGTGACGAGTATTGGAATCACCATGGGCCTATAAGACCACAATCTGCCTTAAAAGTGGTGATGAAACTTGCAGCTTTAGGTTTCAATCACCTTAGATTCTTTCTTAGGGTATCTAAATATGGGTCCTAAAGAAAATTAACATCTGTGCCGAAAATCATAGGACCTTTAAACTGGACTGCAAGGGAATAAAAATGCTGCAAGGCCTCTATCAGGTCACAGATAGGGCCATATTAGTTCATAAAATTGCAAACTCCAGCACCCAAGCAGGCCCGAACCCAAAGCCATCTTACTAAAGGGTCCTACATTGAATTAATAATCTCCAACTTAAATGAGCAACTGAAGAAGATGGCCACCCCCTTCCATGAGACATTTGACGAGACATACAGAGACTGTGATACCCAATTCAGCAATGAAATTGTAGGATTATTGGATTTAAAATGAGTATCTTGAAGGAATATGATATCTGGTGACGTTTTTGCTAACCAACTCATAGCAGCATGAAATTTACAGTTATTATTAGCTCCATTATTGTTACAAGATAAAACTCTAATTCTCCCTATAACAAGTTTTTTTACCTGAATTGTTTCAGCTGTCCAAAATAAAGATTGCCATTTGCCAGAAACAGGAAAATACTACAATGTTCTCCCTTTACACCAGCCGTGTACCACCAATACCTCACCTTATCCACTCCGCATACCTCCCACCCCACTAATGCCTACCCCCAGAACTTCCCCCAAGAGGTGCCTGCCCCAACCCCAGAGAAGTATTTATTTTATTTATTTATTTGAAAAGTTTTATAAAGCGCGAACATGACCCAAAAAGGGTATCAGAGCGCTGTACAAAGGAGTTTACATGGCAAGAGGTCAAAACATGAGTGCAGTACAAAATAGAACACAAGTACCTAAGAAAAGTTACAGCAAGCAGTACATCAAAAAGGACCTGTGAAGAGAAACATAACAAATCTTGAGCGAAAGGTAAAAAAGACTGTCAAGCTGGCGATGGAAGTGGTTTGAATATGGCATCAGGGCTATAGCTGTAGATGGTCATTCAGGAGTAGCCACTTGGCATGTTTTTTGAATGAGAGAGTCGATGGGTTGGATGTAATCGCAGGAGGAAGCGTTCTAAATGTTTGGAGCAAGACCAGAGAAAGCACAGTTGTATGTTCTTTCCTTATTGAATTTCGGTGGTTTCAAAAGTAGAGTATTAGAGCTTCTTAAGTTCCAACTCGAGACAAATAGATCAAGTTCTTTTGCTAGATAAACAGGGGTATTGTAATGAATAGCTTTGTATGTCAGGCAAGCTATCTTGAAACGGATCCTTGCTTCAATTGTTAGCCAGTTAAGCTGAATTAAGTCAGGAGTGATATGGTCATGTTTTCTGGAGTCTGTGATAAGTCTGACCAAAGCATTAAGAGTGGCTCTAAGCGGAGCCAATCTAGCTTTAAGAAGGCCAGCTAGGATCACCAAACCATATTCCAAGCATGAGATAACTAGGGATTGGACTACTGACTGGATGTCCTTAGGAAGTAAGAATGGCTTGATTTTCCTTAGGGTGTTGAGCTGATAATTGGCATCCCTAATAGTGGCACGGATGTGAGCTTGCATATTTAGGTATTTGTCCAGGGTGATACCTAAAGATTTGGCAGAGTCAACAACATGAGGGGTGCAGTTGAATGCAGAGAGTTATTTGATCCAGTCTTGGGTAGGAGCAGAGTGGTTGTGGGGGGCAATCAGAAAGAATTCTGTTTAAAGGGTATTTAACAATAGATGATTATGTGTTAGCCATTGTTGAGTTTTCAGAAGTGCATCATTTAGTATGTCAACAGGAGAGGAGATCTTCAAATACAGTTGAGTGTCATCAGCATACATATGGTATTGAATGTTAGAGCAGTTCACAATATTGGAGAGAGGTTCCACGAAAATGTTGAAGAGCATGGGCGAAAGTGCAGAACCCTGAGGTATTCCAATAGTGACAGGGGTACTAGCAGCAAGAGATTGGTTAACTTTTATCCTTTGGGTATGGTTATGCAATAAAGAAGCAAACCTATTTAAGACAGGGCCCAATAACTCCGTCCTATGTTGAAGAATAGCAATCAAGTTTTCTTGTTTATTAGTGTCAAATGCTGAAGACAAGTATAAAAGTATTAAATGACAGGGGACATTTCGATCAAGGGATCTCAAGGCGTCATCAACTATGTGAGTTTGCGCTGTCTCAGTACTGTGCCCTGTTCTGAAACCTGACTGGTAAAGGTCAAGGAGCTGAAATTTCTCGATGTGGTTGGAAAGCTGTATGTGGACGCATTTATCGAGTTATTTTGCTAAAGTCATGATGCTGGTGATCGGATGGAAATGATCTAAGTCGGCATTCGGCTTCTTAGGGATGGGAGTGACTTGCCCCATCTTGAGGCAGTCAGGAATCCAGCCCTGTAAGAGAGATTCTTGAATGAACCGGGCGCAAAGTGGAAGAATGGCTGAATTGAGATCTTTGAGAAGTTTAGCGGGAAGAGGATCGCTGAAATGATTTGAGGGTTTTAGAGACGCCAGAGAATGTGCCAGCTCTGCATCAGCAGGGAGTAGGTAAGAATTCCAAGAAGCCTTGTGTTGGGAAAGTGCACTCTCTGCCTTAAGTACAACAAATGTATTGGAGCTCAAGGACCGCCGGTTTGGTGCTGCACATTGCAGTTCAAGTTCAATTTTCCTTGCCTTATCCTAAAAGCTAGCTGAGAAGTGCTCGTCACTGGGGCAGGAGGTTATGAGTGCCAATATATGGTTTGTACAGTGAGTAGCTTGTTGTTTGATGATTTCAAACAGTTTCTTGGGTCTGCTTTTAGTGCTGTCAAGCCGGGCCCTGAAGTGATCTGATTTCATACTGCGAATGTGTTTATTGTATGCGCTTCTCATCCTCCTTAACTGATTGAGGCTTGTAGTGGAGGGAGAGTTTCTCCATAGCCTCTCAGAAACCCTAAGTTTGAGACGTTCCTCATTTTGGGATCCATTAAACCAGGGTTTGGATTGTTTGATCGGAATCCTTTTGAGATGCTTGGGAGCGATAGAATCAAATATACTGACATGGAATTAATGTAGTGATCCGTAAGGGCATCCAAGTTAGACATAATAGGGGGAGGCTGAAGCAGATTCCTAATAATAGTAGTTAGATTATTGATGTTGATGGATCTCAGATTGCAAACCAGCTGTTTGATTTTAAGTGGTTGACTTTGTCTGAGTAGGACCTTTTCCAAGAGGAAAATATGGCTAGTTTGAAGTTCCGTGCATGAGGAGATGGAGCCCATGATTTGCACTATGAAGAGCAGATTGTCACCAGGTGTATGATATATTATGTGGAGTTGTCACCAGGAGTATGATATTTCATGTGGAGCACACAGACAATCTTGCCATTGTTCCAGAATTTGGTGACTAGGTGCTCACAGGAGGATATCCACACCTTTGGAGCCTGTTTCACTGTGAGGCTGGTGCGATGGATGCAGGCAATGCCCCCTCCCGTTTTAACCAGTCTATCACATCTGATAATGTCATAATCAGGAGCAATAAAAATGTCGAGCATTGGGGAGGAGGAGTCATTGAGCCAAGTTTCGGTACGGATCAGGAGGGCCAATTGTTGAGAGATGATAAGTTCAGAGACATCGGCACCATGTTTCACAGCTGATCTGCAGTTGAGAAGCATCAATTTGATATGAGAAAAGATAGTGACCGCTTCTAGGCGAGACATGGTGATCTGCAGAAGGTTATCACTATTCGCAAATCTGAGGTTAACACTAGGTTCTCTACCAGGGTCGGAGGAGATAGTTGGTATATTGACTGGTGAGTCAGAGGAGCCTCGTCAAGAGCCATTGTACGAAAGAAGAAGTGCGAAATCTGAGATAGGAACCTAGGTGGCATAGAGGGGTGGTTAGGAAGAGCCCGAGTAATCCAGTGTGGGATAGTGAGATCAATCAAACCCTCAGGAGGGATAGAGTTTTCAAAAAGACCCCATCTTTAGGGAGAAGTGTCGGAGGGTCTGCAGGTTATCTATGACAGTAAGAAGATTGTGCTTGAGGTCAGCCACTATCTCCTCAAAGAAAGGGAGACTAACATAATCATTGCCTGGCCTAGAGTGAGATAATGTATGGAGTCCCCTAGGTAGAGGTGAGTTGGAAGATATACAATCACCCTCACCTGGATTGCAGGTGGATATGGTAGTCCGATTGAGTTCAGTCATATTAATCCCTAGGGGGGAGGATTAGCATACAAGATGTCCGGGCTCGATGAAAGAGATTGAAGAGAAAACCCAGGAGGTGGATAAGTGGAAGGTAAGGAGAATTTCTCCTGTGAAATGGGGGAAGAAATAGGAGAGGCGATAGGAAGGTGAGGGTTACAATGTGAGGCACTCGGGTACAAAATGGAGTGCAGAGTAGGAGAAGCACTAAGATTGGTGTTATGGGCGCTTTGAGATGCATAATCTGGGCTAACAGGGTAGGATTTGTAAGTAATACACTCATCAACCGCATCAGGGGAAGTCAATTGGGTGGAGATTGGATGCAGAGTAGTGGAAGCACTAAGGTTGGTGTTACAGGCGCTTTGACTTAGATAATCCGGAATAACAGTGCAGGGTTAGTGAGTATTACACTCAAGTAGGAGGGAACAGAAGGTTCTACAGTTGAGGGTAAACTCATATGATGTGGACTATTAATAGAGTTATTAAGTGATTTTTATTCTTCATAAGGATAATGTTAAAGCGATTAAGATTCCGGTTGGAGGCTTGAATAACGACATTACCATTATTATAGAGAGATATGGTCAGATCAGCATTGAGTACCGAAGAAGAAAATACGACTATTCAGAAGCCGCGGGGTTTGCAAAGGGGTTTAGAATGAAGCATAGCAGCTAGGGCTCTTCTCAGCTGGGGTCTTCTGGATGTGTAGAACATAAGGTCTGTAACCACTAAACCCTTTGAGGAGCAGAAATAGGTACCAGAGATAAGCGATTCGGGACAATGTTTGAGAAGATTGTGTTTAAAGGACTTAGTCACTTTCTTCAAGAGGTTGGGAGGATAGACAGTCTTAAATGCATTAAGGCCTACCACGGCCAGGTGGTCAGATGAGCTCGTAGTAGGTAGAGCCATGGTGAGGAAAGTGAGCAAGAACAGCAGGGGAGAAGAAAAAATCACAGCCCTATATGGTTAAGGTAACCATAAGTGATTTGCAGTCAAACAAATTTTAAGTGTGAAATATTCCATTCAAGGGTTCCGAGTTTGAGAGGGCGAAGCAATAGGACTATTCGTTATACATATGACACCGGTAGTTCGTGAATTATAACCCTCCTAGGTAAAAGTTGAGCATGGTTGCTTGTTGCATGAGAAAATTTCAAGATGGCCACTCCCCAGCTAGAACAAAGGGGAAGTCCTACCATTCTTTCTCTACTCCTGCCCATTGGAGTACATAGTATCTTGTTGCAGCCCGAATATTCAAAGATGGATGCACGGTGAGTAGAACAGGAAAGTTCTATCTTTGTTTCTCTAGCCCGAAGCCCACAGAAGGGAATCCTACCTTTCTTTCTCTGCTCCTACCAGTTGGAACACATAGCCCGTTGTCGCAGCCAGACTATTCAAAGATGGCCGCACCGTAAGTAGTAGATCAGGAAAATTCTATCTTTGTTTCTCTGGCCCCAAGCAATTTGGACTTAAATCGAAGGTCCTTAGTGTAGTGGTGGGAAGGCCAATAAGAGTTAGTGACCTTCAAAGAGCCCACAAACATCGAAGGAAATGTGAATATCACACAGATCTGCCAGGAAGCAAAATGCAAGGGGAGAAGTCACCCGGAATAAACAGATGGGCCTCTCCCTGAGCGCTGTGCTGCAGTTAAACAGCAATGGTCTGGGGTCTCTATAAAAGTTGTACTGGTGCTAGTGAAGCAAAGCAGACCAAGCACAGCATGGAGGGAGACGAGCGCTCGTACCCTCCAACTCATCTTCACTGTAGCCAAACGGAGGCGGGCAGTCCAAGTCAGGCGCGGTAAATGCATCACCCCCAACTCAACAACAAGCCCCCAGCGTGCCCCAAGACATTAGAGTTCCCGCAGCCACCAAGAGCTGGCAGCACGTCTAAGTAAGGGAAGCCCACCGAGAGGCAGGGTCACGCTCACATTGCAATGCCCTCCAACCCCAAGATACCAGACCGCAGCCGAAAGCTCCACCAGGAGGTAGCCACCTCGCACCAGGAAGCTCACTCCACCAGCACTCTTCCACACCTCACAGTAGTGAGGCACGAACGTAGGCCACCAGCTTTCTTCAACACCGCCCCAAGTGTAGCGCAACCACGGTGAACCAGGGGGAACACAGATTGTATCCAAGATCAACAGCTGGACCGGCCTGCCCGGACTCACCGCAATACCTGAACAAGGTCCCAGCAGCAGCAAGCCAGAATCAACCAGGCAACTCCAAAGGCTCCGGCTCCCAATCGGAGCAACCCATCTAGCGAGCCAGGATGTCTACAGGATCACCTCCACAGCCAGCGCACAGTGACCGGAGCCTCCCCTACAGACCGGGCCTTCCAATGTGGTCTTCTTCGCGCTGCAGCAGGAAAACGAAGCTCAAGACCAGGTGAGTACAGCTAAATCCAGCTACTCACAAAGAGGGAAAGTGAGCAGTACAAACGAAGCAAATTGTTGGGTGGATGGCAAGGATTGTAGCAGATTATAACAAGATAAATCACAAACTCGTATTCCTCAATCCAGGAGCTCCATTATGGGGCTCCCACTTAGCAGCCATCTTGCCTTGCAAGTAGGAGGTCCACCCTGCAACAAAGGACGCCATGAAATTACATCCACCCAAAGCTCAGGAAACCCAACCGGGGGGCAGAAGGAACAGAGATTGGCATGAGAAAAAAGAGAGAGTAAGCAAAAACAGACCAACTATGAGCAATAAGCATAGTCAGCAACATGGTCTATTCAAAGAAAGGTGATCCACAAAATTAACATGAACAACGCATTATCTC
Organism: Lissotriton vulgaris; assembly: GCF_964263255.1. Taxonomy (NCBI): domain Eukaryota; kingdom Metazoa; phylum Chordata; class Amphibia; order Caudata; family Salamandridae; genus Lissotriton; species Lissotriton vulgaris. The sequence goes on from NC_141696.1 coordinate 721,878,424, forward strand.
TCCAATTTGGTCATCCTGAGAGGTCTTTAGGAAACTGTACATCTTCAAGCAAGTTGAAAATATGGACGGGACCCTTATGAAGTAGTCTAAATTTAGACTGCTGAAACAGAGTGATCCCCAACTGCCTTAAATGTGTAAAAAATGCTAAAAGAAATTGTTTCTTCTACTGCCCACTGTAAAGACCATGACTGAAAAGACCTTGAAAGGTCTTTCTTAGGAGGACCAAATGATTTCTGCTAGATTGCTTTTGCCAGGATTTGTTCCTTTATGTGGAAGTCCAGGAAGTTCACCAACACATCAGAGCTCCTCTGCGAGCTTGGCAGCAGCAGTGGCAATGGCGATGGCGGCAGCGACGTACTAGCGTGGCTCCTTTCTAGAGTGGCTCTCTGATACTTCAGTACGTCAGCAGCAAGCAGGGAGTTGAAGAAGAACTGGGGGTATGACCGTCCAGGTACTGGAATTTCTAATCATTTTTGTGGCCTCACTTCCTTGTGCACTTCTTTGGTCTTTGGACCTCTGTTGCAAACAAGAGATTGCCAATGCAAGTCAGTTTATGACCCAGCCCAGCATGATTGCTGTTGGTGCCCAGGCAGAATTTAAGATGCTTGGCTATGCTAAGGTGACCTTCTGTGCTACTTTTGCGCAGCTTCAAACTCTGCCACAGCTGAAACCTGAACATTTGGAGTGTTTATCCTGGAGTGAATTTGTCCGAGAGTAAAGCAGGAGTAATCTGCTCCTTTGGAGAGTTAAACCAGGAGTTTCCTTGTATTTTCCTGCATCTGCCCAGTTTTGCAGCTACAGTCAATGGTGAGTTTTCAATTTGATGCACTGAGGGAGTTGGAAGAGGTGTAATGGGGCTCACTAAAGTACTCAGTTGCTAAGCAATACATGAGTCTCCGTCACTTTTAAAGTCTGGTATGTGGAAGGAGTCAGAAAGGTGGAAAGCTAATCAGGTGATTGATTGTGGTTTGGGAGCAATAGCCTCTTGTGTAACCATCACTTTCACCCAAATGAAGCACTATAGCTTAAGGAATTCCCAGCAGAAAAGTGTGCTCACTTCTGACACTGGTTATATGCGCTCTTCTGTTGTATCAGGCTGAGCTGAACTGTCCTCATCCATCCCATTGAAATCTGCACTTATAAAAGGGCTACATAAAACCTCTAAATGGCCAGCTGCAGAACCTATTGACTCAGATCTAACAGTAAATAAGGGGGCAGAATGTTCACACCAGCATGTTGCTGCTTCAACTCGTCCTATTTCTCAGGTATCTGCTGATGGGGGTAGGGGAAAAACATGTTTTCCGTATTCTAAGTATACAAGCAAATCAGGGGGTACTGTTAACTAATTAATGGTTTTCCACAGCTGAGCCCTGGCTTGTCTAGTCTGGCCACATTGCTCTAATCAATGCCCCAAGATATAGTAATTGATAAGGCTTCTGGTTTTGCTATTATTTATCTTGACCAGGGCCAGTCACAGCCCCCTATGGTCACCCTGTATGACCAATTATCCACTACGTTGCCAGCGGTCCACTCTTTTCATCCTTCACTCCCTACATTATTGGAAACTTTTTTGTTAGAAGCCAGAGATATTAAATACCCTCAAGGCTAGGTTATGATACATTTAGAGAGTAACTTAAACAATGTTGATCAGAAACTGTCTAGTATCACCAGCAGGCTCAATGAGTTGGAACAGAGGGTTTCCAATTTGGAAGATCAGAGTTGCATTACTCAGAATCATACAGGTTGGTTTGATAAAGAATTGAAAGCATTAAAACTTAAACAAGAAGAGCTATAAATTAGCTAGCAAATCACTCTAGGATTCCAGAGAACTATGAAAAGGACTGTTGTATGATTTCTTGTGTGGAAGGCCTCATTCAAAAATGCATCATGCCCAACCTTACCACAGACTTTGTTAGAACTGTGGGTCTCTAGTTAGTAGAGGTATATACTTTTTCCAAAGTAGGGACCCTTGCTTCTAGTAAGGGTAAGGGGAATGCACACTTTAGATAAACCCTGCTCACCTGCTTGGCCGCTTGGCACGAGCAGACAGGTTTATCCCAAAGGCAATGTGTAAAGTATTTGTACTCAAAAACACACAGTAATAAAGTGAAAACACTACAAATAGACACCACTCAGTTTAGGAAAATACGGTATCTTTATCTAAACCAAAGAAGACCAAAACAATAAAAATCCAATATACATGTAGTAAAATAGCACATAAAAACAGTTATTTCCAAAATAAAGTGAATAGAATACACATAGCTGGGGCTATTACTACGTCGGGACAGCAATAAATCCAAAGTACGGCGCTGACTGCAGGTGCGCGGCATCGGGCACGTAGTCACACAGACCACCAAACAAACAGTACCTTGGAAAACAAAGTCTATGATGATGCACAGCATTGTGGAGGTGGACCATTGGTGCCGAAGTCGAGGCTGGCTCCCTGGCTGTCACGTGGAGGCGAGACGTTATGTGAGCAAGGAGGCAACGTGTCGAAGACAGGACAGGGGAAGTTGGTTGTGTTGGCAGTGAGGCTTCGCTTTCAGTGAGGCGAAGCGAAGATGGCAAGTTCGTGGGGTCACCCTCAGCAGTTATTGGCCCGCGATAACTGGACGCAGGTGCTGGTGGTGACGATGTTGGTGCGAGCACTGGCTTTGGGAAGGCCGATAGCTGCAGGCGTCGAACTATGGTGCAGGCAGGGAAATAGTGTTGTGTACTTTACAAAGGGTGCTCCTGGCCTCGGTGCAGGTTATGGTGTTACAGTGGCACCACTGACGGCGTCTGAGATTGCTTTCTTGCTTCTTTTACGTTTCTTCCAGCTCCCAATAGCAGGAATAACCTCCAGCTGCCCCAAACTGGAACAGTCAAAACCAGTTCTGTCCTGTCTGGTGCAGCATGACCAGAGGAGGTGGAGACAGCATTGAGCAAGGGAGACAGATCCTATTCAGGTGCAAGGAAAACTCCTCCCACTACTCTAAATGCAGCCAAGGCTCATTCAGCTCAGCTCTGAGTCATCGAAGAAAGGCAGGACATACCTCAACTCCGCCAGTGGCTGTCTACAGTGAATGCACATCCCCAGCCCCTGTCACTCCAAAATCAGTCAATACACAAACCAGCAGAGGCACACAGAATGGCTAAATAAGAAAATGCATACTAAAAGTGGCATTTTCAAACAAACAATGTAAAACAATCTTCACTAAAGACGTATTATTAGATTCTGAGTTCAGAGAGCCTAACTTTGTTTCTCCATCTTGTCCTAATGGGAAGTTATACTTGTAAGATGTTACAAAGTAACTCCCTTATTAGCCTATGGGACAGATAACTTTTTAATAGTGAAAAACAAAATTGGCAGTATTTCACCATCTAGGACATGTCACACACCAGTACAAGTCCTATCTTTCCCAGACAATTCACCCTGCATATGGGGGTATCTTGGGCCTACCAGAGGGCTGTTTTACATGTAAGAAAAGGTGAGGTGGGGGCCTGGCAAGTGGAAGCCCTTGTCAGGGAAAACATGGTAGTTTACAGACTACGTGCAGACGCTACAGTGGTAGGTCTGAGACCTACCAACCAGTGCTGAAAACCCACTAGTAGTATTTGATTTACAGGTCCTGGCATACACTATGCACTTTACTAAGGATTTTCAGTGTATCAAATATGCCAATCATAAATAGCCAATCATATTAATAATTTACACAGAGAGCATATGCATTTTAGCACTGATTGGCAGTGGTAACGTGCCCAGAGTCCTAAAGCCAACACAAATAGGTCAGGGAAAATAGGAGGAAAAAGCAAAAGCTTTGGCGATAGCCCTACCAAAAGGGCTATTCTCAACACTTAACTATTATGAGATCTCATCGATCCCCTGCCTTAAGTCAATACCCTATGGCTGAAGCAGACACTCTGAACAGAGCAAAAACCTAGTGGTTCTTGTGTTCTTTGCCTGGACCAAATTGCAGGTAGCCTAGTACCAATTAAGATGTCAAATCCCTGCCAATCATGGAACAAATGTGAAGAGAATCTGGACTGGATTGATGCAGTGATGCGCCCACAAACTAAAAGAAAAATATGTTTATACTAAAGTTCAATCTAGTTTTCAGAATTGTCTGATATTGATATTTTTCTTTGAAAACAGTGTCATTTACTATCTGACAGACCTCCAGTAGAACATCATTCTCAGGTGAACTATGGAAATCAACTCTATTCTTCACCACAAGAACTGCAGGCATGAAAAATATTTTATACTCGTTTGTTTCTTTAGTTGTATTTATCTTGTCTTTGATTCGTGTGAACTGCGGCAAAATAAATATTGACAAAATGTATGCCCCTTTTCTTAATTCTTTCTGTTTTAGTAACTTCTCCATTTTTGTTTTGCCACAATATAAAAAGCCAGAGTCAAACTTTAATCAAAACAGTAGATTTAGTTGAAGTCAAGATATGTTTAATTACTTAATAAACAAGTAATTGAATATTAAAGGCAGCAATTATTTTTCCAAAACACTTCACAGGTTACCTTTGCTTGTCACTGAGCTACATCAACCAATGCACCTTTCCACAAAGGCATTTATGGCACAAACAGATGCCTACAGATGAAAATACTTCCTGTTACACCTGCCAGGAATTCACTTAAGGATTCCTGGAAGGGATAAATACATTTAGGGCTGCAGATTGTTCTGCCACAAGTAACGAGAAACCTGCATTCATAATACCCACAAAAGGGGTCTGAATTAGGCTTCTGTGAAATTTTAATTATCCGAGAGTAAACTGCAATTTCAGTAATTATGCATTACTCTTGTGATGCCAAAATACTGAAATGACGCAATTACTCCAGCTTGCGTATTTAAGAGTGGTTTGGGTCGAAAATCCTGCTGCAGGAGCACAGGAACAACGAACTAAGAGAGCGTGAGCTCTGTTGGTGTCCTATGGCAGGTAGTGCTGGTTTCTTAGTGTAAACTGCATCCTCGTACCCATTTTGGATGCAAGAGGGCATTTTGTACTAAGATAATCAAGTTAAATGCTGGATTAATATTCTCACATAATTATTCATAATTCCGAGTAATTTTGCGCTAATTACAGGTAATTACACTAGTGGCTTGCTACGGAAGCGTGAGACCATCCAGAAACATGTACGTTTGTGAACATTCTTGAACTCCAATCTGATCTTTTCCAACTTTGCAAAACGCCCTAAAATTACTCCAGACCAAGGCTGGATGAGAAGGAGAATGGACTACCTCAAAATTTGCTGGCAGTCTAGGAGAGATAGGTTTTCTCCATGGAAGAAATGCACCTGGCTCATACTTCTGGGATTGTTCATGAATAGAAAAAAAGTACATTAAAGCAGAGATCTTACTCTTCACATGTACTTTACATTCTTTTTCATGACGAAGCCTCCGTTTTCATTAAATTTGCAAATGCACTTTTCTATTTAAATGAATGTATTCTTACAACACAACTACAAATAGAGGGGGATATGTGCAAGGACGTGGAGGAGAGAGGCGTTAGACTTTCTGGCTTAGCGCCTCTTTCCTCCACTTCTGAAACGCAAGGCTGCACCATATTTACAAGAATGTAGTGCAGCCTTGCGTTTCCCCCTGCGATGGGGCTAAGTTTAGCAACTTAGCGCCAACGCAGACACCCTTGCACCAGAGTGCAAGGGTGTCTACATGTAGGAAGGACTGTAAATGTATAGGAGAGTGTCCCTTCCTGCACATAAACAATCTTAGAAATGCCATTCTGTCACTTTCATGCATGCTGCTTCATGCAGCACACATGAAAGTGACAAAATGCCATTTTAAAAAAACGTTTGTCCATGTACAGGAAGGGACAGCATACTGTACATAAACAAACAATGACATTTTGCTTTTTCCATGTGTGCTGCACAAGGCAGCACACCTGGAAAAAGAAAAAACAAGGAGAAATAATGCATTTCTCCTCGTTCTGCCATCTTTGGACCAGTTTTTACCTTGTCTTACTTTTGGCGCTGCCTGCTATGTACCCCGACCTTGCACATGGGGGCAGCATCAAAATGAATGGGTGTTGCTGTGGAACGGCCACCACAACACCCACTGCCCACCCCTTTCACGCTAACCATAGCGTGAAAGGGGGCCTTATGTACAAGGCACCATTAATCCACGTTTAGTGGCTTAACGCTGCCTTGTACATAAGGCGCAGCCCCTATCACCACCACAACGTCAATATAGGTGACGTTGTGATGGCTATAGGGGCTTGTACTTATACCCCAGAGTATCAAAAAACGTTCATCTCTTTTCTAGAAAAAAATAACATAACACATCCTTGGATCGTTTTTTGACAAAACAAGTGATTAAAAATGTAATGTATGTACACTAGTTTACACTTCAAGAAAATGTGTTTACATTTTTAGTACATTAACACTTTGCATTCATGTAAAGATAATGTCCTTGAGTGTATTCGAACTAAATGTAACGAACTAAATGTGACGTTTAGATTGAATTTAAACAGACCACAGCTATAATATTCAACTCTTGTTTTGCCTAGAGCATCTCCTTTCTAAAACGTCAACACACTATGAAAGGGTCCTTTGGGAATGGCGTCTCTCATACATTTTCGCTGGATGAAGAGAACACAGCTAAAATGTTTCCCACATTCTTCGCCTCACGCATTAATGTGACATTGGTTTTAATTTTTTTGCGTTTGCAAAAATCCTACAGTAAGGGGCAATTATGTTGGTTAAAAACACTAATATAAGAAAATATGAGAATCTAAAACTGGCAAAGCGTTTCAAAATACAGACTTCCTACGTAGTAATTTAGATGGATGGAAAGCCTATCTGCTATTTCCACAACGTTTGTGACAGAGACTTATGTTTCACATGAGCATCATGTTATTTTGTACATTTGGCATACCTAAGTATCATGCTGCATGTATGTTATCATTACCTTTTGAGGGCCTTCCCCAGTGGCGGCTGAATGTAAGAGGGGGTGAGTCGATTTCTGTGCCCCCTGCTCCGAGACGGCCACAGGTAAGGCCAGGGTGGGTGGGCCGGATTGGGCCGCACCCAAAACTAATGCTGTCTGGGGCGGCCCACCCCCCCTCCTTGCTACACCACTGGCCTGCCCTGTGGATCGTTAGTGAAAGCGAGGGACCAAAGTGTTGTGAACGCACTCCAAAACTCATTTGGGGCCACATGTATGACCATGTCATTTTGCGAGTCTAAAATTGCGCAAAAAAATGACATGTACAACAGTGTCACAGAGACTGTTAGCAATTCTTAATTGGGTCGCAAATTGCATGCCTCATCAATAATCATGAGGCACTCGCAATTTGCGAATCCATTGGCTGGCCCTCCCAGGTATGGTGGCCTGCTGGACTCAGTAGACCTCCATGTCTGGGACTGCTTTTAAATAAAGCATTTTTTTTAATGCAGCCCGTTTTCCTTAAAGTAAAACTGGCTGCATTTAAAAAAAAATTTAAATGTTTTCATTTCATTTTTTAAGGACAGGTAGTGGTCCCTGGGATCACTGCCTGTCCCCCCCCAAAATATTTTCCCCTGCAGTTGCAAAGGGGAAGAGGTTCCCAGGACCCCTTCCCATTTGCGAGTGCATTACCACCCTCTTGAAGAGGGCAGTAAATTGCAAGTGTTTTGTGACTGCAATTAAATTGCGACTCGCTAAATAAGGTTTGTACATGGCCCTGTAGGTTTTTGCATGCACACACGGGTTGCAAACCCCTTTGCGCATGCAAAAACGGGTCGCACATCTGGGCCCTTAGTGCAGAAAGCTTTTATTCTGCCAGCCCAGTGTCTGCCATAAGGATGAGATTTTCCATTCGAACCTCCACTAGAGGCTATTAGCTGAGCTTGTAGTGTAATTTGAGGGAAGCATGTAGTATTTTTGCACCTGTGCAGTGCCTGAGGAAAGACTAAAGGGCGGCTGGCGCCTACGCTGCAGGTGCAGGGCTGGCTTTAGAGCTAGTGGTGCTCAGTGGGACAATCTTTGTTGTCGCCCACCCCCAAAAAAATCCTCCTTCTCCACGAATTCCCTCACTACCATGCTACAACCAGTGCCCTCATCTCTCCATAGTCACACTCTAACATGCATGTAATTTGGTTTATAGCGCTACTTATGCCAGTGTAGGGCATCAGAGCACTTTACATCACACACACATTACACAAAGACAGTGAATCATGCATGTGTAAATCAGTCAATAGGAAATGTTACATACTACAATGTAGATTATAAGGTGTAGGATTCATATGTCACCAATACTAGTAGGCAGTATATTTTAAGAGAGGTCTGGAGAGGCAGAAACTCAGGATTTAAAATGTACCACAGGGGTTGGCTTTACTAATAAGAATGTATTTATACCCAAATGAGCCCTTTTTAGCATCTTAAGGATAATGAAAGACTGATGCAATACGTTTAATGTTCTAACCTAAACCATGCAGGTTGCATGCAGCTCTTTTATGACAGTTCATACCTCACTGTTCTTTATTAGGGTTGTAACTTATGAACTGCAGTAACTTACTGAGGGATCCACATAAAATACAGGGGCACATTAGCAAGAACCTTGTTAAAATTATCGTTGTTTTAACGGCAGGAAACTGCTGCTAAAACGGCAACAATGGGCTTGCTAATATGCGTGATAGAATTCCAATAGAAGCCCAGGTTAGATGTCCTGCATATCTAACCTGGGCTTCTATTGGAATTCTATAACGCATATTAGCAAGCCAATTATCGCAGTTTTAGCTGCAGTTTCTGCCGCCAAAACTGCGATAATTTTAACGAGATTCTTGCTAATATGCCCCACAGTTCTTTGATTTGCATGGTACATCTTCTTTGCAGCAGGCATATTAACCATCTGTGCTACTTTGTCATGAGTGAAACTGCCATTAGACCAGCAAAAACATTAATCAGCAGAGTTATCTTGACATTTTTATTGTTGCCTGAAATCATGTGGATACACAAGGAACTCTGTGGCAGGTTTTAAAAAAAAATAGACCTGTGCTTTTTCTAAACATGGTGCCCCCCACGAAGTCATCGCCAGGTGTGGCTGCACCAGCCGCACCGCCCTAGAGCCAGCCGAAGAGCCAGCTCTGTGTAACTGTAACATTCCTGCATTTTTTCTGCGTTGCATAGGTTCTATCTTTTGAAAGCTTGAAAGAAGCTTTCCTTGCTTCCATCATACTGCAAACATTCTGGGTAGTAGAGGAAAACTCGAACTAATGATTCTAATGATGTTCATGTACTTCCTTTCCTGTGTGTACATGAACATTTTTGCACTGTTTCTGCCATGCTGTATCAGTTCTGTATGTGCTGAAAGCTTGCACTTCTGCCACCTGGGATGTATTTGTACTGTATGTGAGGGACGTTTGTACTGCCACTGTCAGTGCTACACCATTTCTGTTTGCACTTGGGAGGCATGTGATGATGATGCCTGAGCTGAAACATTTCTTACAAAACCTTTCATAAATAAATTAGGGAAACCACCCTGCTCCCCAGTAGAATGATCTTAACATCATGTCCAGTTATTCAGACCACAACAGCCACTGGGTTATTTCAAAACCAACAAACCCACATTACCTAGATTCCAGGCAGAGGTACTGCATTCATTTTTAGGTTGAGCCTACTGGGCAGAAAATGCGCTGTTTGTTACAAACCATGTTGTGGCTTACCAAGAACATAGAGGGGCTTGGACCCTGTCCATTGCTTACTACAGCCTTAGAGCCTGACGTAGCGGGCTCTACCGACCATTAATGGCCCGCCCCAGTGTTAAAGGCCTGAGCCGAAGGCGAGTGAGCGGACATTGGAATGTTGGAGTTCCGGGCTTCTACCAGCCATTAGAAGCCTGGAGAAGCCCAAATCACTCCATTGTTTTCACTGGAGCACCCAACATTCTAATGTTCTAATATTAGTTGGCGTTCTTGTCACTCTTGTTTGCCGGCTTCCTATTCATTTCCCAGCTTGCCAATCTTGTGTTTGTTCCTCCCATGGAGCACTGCCTCTTTACCATATCTTTGAATGGCTGGCATCTCTGCTTCTACTGCTTGTTTTTCAAGCACTACTTTTGTCTTTTGTGTTAAGCACTCCATGAGGGTACATGTATCTTCTATCTGTCTACCTCATTTACTTCTCTCCCCCTTCAATCTTGTTGCACTCTGTCGCCCAAGTGCTTCTTCCTACCTCCTTCTCTGCAGCACTCGCCTGCATGCTTCTTCTCCTCCCTCGACTTCTATGTTGCTTTCCCCACCCGCACCTTCCTTCTCTCTTCCCATTGTTTCTTATCAACACCCAGACCCTCAATGTTGATTTCCCCAAGCACTGTGTTGCTTCCCCATCCCTCACACCGTCAGCATGTTGCTTTTACCATCATTGTTGCTTACACCTCCCTCCCACACTCCCTGCACTGCTGGTTAATTCCCTGGTTCTAGCCCCTGTGCTTCAGTTCCTTTTGCTCACTTAAGAAAAAAAAAACTTTTGTGCATATTGTTTTATTTTTAGTTACTGATCCAACTCTAATCAGTAACTAAAAAGAAAAATCAGCCTTTTGTAAGCGTGCACATGGAAAATGAAATGTGTCAAAGGCTTTTTAAACCTTAACCATGCTGCACAATATCAGATGTATGTGCAGTGTGGCTGAAACCATTGCCAAGACCAATAGGCCACAAAGGAGGGACAAATGGCTTAGCCAATGCTTGTTTACTCTGGTCCCCCAAAGTTCTTCTGGCTTGCCTGGTTTGAGGAAGTGATATGATGCAACCTGATATGACACCTATCTATAGATACTTTATTCTATCTAATATAAGATGTACAAACTCATACCCAGGCACTCCCAGTACAGAGTGTCATCATGAAATCCAAGAATGTTTTAGTCACATTTGTTTATTTATGCTTTGCAGAGTTAGAAAAATTACCAGGAAAACATAAGTAAGGTGTGCATTAATTAGTTCTTCTTTACTACTACTTCACATACTACAAAATGAGATTTACAAAGTTAGGGTGACAGATTGACACATCTGCCTCTCCTGTCTTTTATGTTTGGAGCTCTCTGCCTTGTGCCACAAATGGCCAACCATTGGTACTGCAACACACTTCAATAGAAAACAATATGCATGGGTATGTGTGTGTGTTTGTGTGCATGTGTGTTTGTATGTGGGCATATACAACCCATGCTATGTGGACTGGTTGGGTCCTCATAGCTTGGGCAAACCCTTACAGACACAGGCAAACACTATCTTTGTGAGAACTGGTAATAATAAAAAAGTCAGAGAAGGAGGGTAACTTGATTTTAAAAGTATTCTTTAAAAAAAGGAAAATTAACTGCATAAATTAAAGTAATTTTATTTACACTATATTATAATTTGATTCAAATTTAAGTTGAGAAATTAATGTGTAACTTTTGATTTTTTTACTTAAAGATTAATATTAATTATTTTAAATTATTTTGCATTCAAGTTTTATATTATGATTTTTTAATTACTTAAAACATAAAATTTAAACCTAATTAAACTTCACTCAGGCTTGGAGCTCTCTGCAGGTGGACAACTACTAACATAACTTTACACTCATCAATTCAGTCACAAGAGTCTCCACATTCTCATTTAAAGGTGTGGAAATCTACGCCTCAGTGCAAATTCCCACTCTGAAATGGTAAATGGCAAGACAGTAGAGAGGAATGCACAGAAAAGGGGATCCCTCTTCTCCAGATAAGAGTTTCTAAGGCAGAGAGAAACAGTGTACAAACACATCAGGCAGCTCAAAAAATGTTTTTTAAATTTAGCAATCCATCTATTTACGGGGCTCACAACAATGTACATCTGGGATTCTATGAAACCATATTTTTTATTGATAATTAGCAAAGTTTAAAAATCTGTGAAAAAACATAAAATTGTATCCTATATTCATTTACACGTCATGCCATACATATCTTTCATTATACATGTCTTCATATATACATCTCACCCAAACATACAAACAATATACATGACATTTTATCTAGTTATCTATTCTTTAAAACAGTGTTCCTGGATTTTTATATAAACAAGAATTCTAACAATAATTTTGATATGATTATAACATTGATGCAACAAATCTTTTATTTTCCGTCTTCCGGTGGCTTTTAGTCTCATATGGAGAGTTACAGTAGAGTTAAAGTTAGGTGTAGGAGTAGGTCTATACATGAGTAGACATATACATGCACATTTACCTTTGTGAATCAAGCCCATAGGCTTAGAAACTGCAGAATAAAGAAGCAACAACTGATTGAAAATGTGAAAATGCATCAGTATTGTTTGACAGTTGAAGGGTGCCACTGTGTGAACTAGCACTAAACAAAAACAATATTTAAAGGAAAATAAACAAATTTACAGTATGTTATAATGGTACAATTATTTTTTGAATCAAGGCTGGCTTAAAAATGATGAAGAGAACATGACCTAATTTAATCAGCGCTAACACTTAAAAAAGATCTTACTAGTGGAAGGCAACAACCTTGGACGAATCTAGCAGGCAGAGGGAATATAAATTAAACTATAATTCATGCAAAGTAAATGCATATTAATTTAAATGATGTAACTTAATGAAAGAGGTGAAAAAGCTGAAGCACGGGTGTATAAATATTTAATAATTCTGGGAGCCTGGGGACAACCAGAGCACAGAGAGGAGATATTTAAATGTAAGTGCTGTTAGAATTTTGCATTACTGCGCAATATACTATATTTGTAGGTGTTAGTTACAAGCCCATTGCGCCGTCGGTGCGTCACTTTTATTGACGTACCAGTAGGACAATAGGCTTCCCCATATTTACAAGGCCATGTAAAGTCTCCCTGTGTGATTTTTCATGGCTGTTAGAAATGGGTGTCTCTAGTTGGCAATGGTTTGCACTTTTAGTCCGACCCTTGCTTCTAATCATGGTGTGGGAGTTACACACTTAGACAACCCCTGCTCACCTCCTTGATTGCTTGGCAGGAGCAGGCAGGCTTATCTTAGAGGCAGTGATTAAAGCATCTGTGCATACATACAGTAATACAGTGAAAACACTACAAATGGGCACCACGCCAGTTTAGAAAAATAGGAAATCTTTACCTAAACAAAGCAAGACGAAAATGACAAAAAATCCACCATAAATGTATCAAGATATCACCAAAAAATAGGTTATTCACAAACATAAAGCTTATAGTAACCAATAGCTCCACCTGGGGCTATTCTGATGCTGTGACAGATGAAAATCCCAAAGTACGCTGCTGACAGCGAGGTGTGCGGCGTCGGGCCCAGAGTCACTCTGACCCCAAAGAAAAGTACCTTGGCAAACTATTAAAACAAAGATAGTGCACCGCTTCGGGAATGCCGGGTGGCATCGGTGACTTATGACCATAGGGGAGGTGAGGTGTTGGTTCTTTACTGTGAGGCAGGGAAGGAGAGGCATTGCTTCCTTACTGTTGCCGAAGAGGTGACGTCACGTGATGTTGAGGCACCAGTTGCAAAACCACGATGCCGGGTCGATGGATTCGGAGGTCACCCAAGTCAGGTATCGGCTCCATGATGATGAAGCATGCCATTGGTGAGATGGGGGCTGTGGTGTGAATCAGAGCATTGCAGTGGGAATGTTACATGTGGTGCCCTCGGCTCTGGTGCAGGCAGTGGCCTTGGTGCTGGCTTCGGAGTCGATACGGTGCGCGCGGCACCAGGCGCCAGGGCTGCGGAGCAAGTTGGGGGCGCTGCATTGTGCACTTTGAGAGCAGTGCCCAAGGTTTCATTGCAGGTCACCGTGTTGCTTGGCGGCAGCGGTGTTGATATTTCCCTCTGTGGTAGCTGAAGCCGCATTTCCAGGTGCAGGAGGACAGAGGAAATGAAGTCTTTGTGTCCCTGAGACTTCAGAACAGGAGACAAGCTTTACACCAAGCCCTTTGAAATCTTCTTCAAGCTGGATACACAGCACACAACAAAGACTTGGTCCTCTCCTTTCCAGAAACAGCCACTGCAGGCCAACCCCACACAGCAGACAGCAAAGGGTCAGTCCTTCTCCTTCATTTTTCCAAGCTCTTCTCCTTGGAAGAGGTTCCTCTTGAGTCCAGAAGTAATCTAAAGTTCTGGATCCCAATATTTATACCACATTTTCCTTTGATCTCTTGTGGCAGAGAGACTCCTATCTTCATTCAAACCAGTTTTGTAATTTCTGGCCCAGCATCCTGGCAGAAGGTGGAGACAGCAATCCCCAAGGCAGACTAGGCCTATTTAAGTGCGGCAAAATCTCCTCCCACTACTCTAAATGCAGCCCAGGTGTATTCAGCCCAGCCGTAACTCATTCATGAAAGGCAGGACTAACCTCAATACCACTAGTTTCTGACTGAGATAATGCGCATCTCTAGTCCCTGTCACTCCAAAGCCAGACAGTCAATCCACAAACCAGCAGAGGCAAAGAGGATGGCTAAACAAGAAAATACCCACTTTCTAAAAGTGGTATTTTTCAAACACACGATAAATTATCTTTAGTAAAAGATGCAATTTTATGTTCATGTACAATGTATTTAGGCCCAGATCCTTGTACGGGGGTGAATGTATGACATTGTTCTACATTCTGTCCATCAACTGTGTTTTTTTGCACTTTTCACCGCAATTTTATGTTCAGGCATACTTAACTCCATCTTTCCATCTTGTCCCCATGGGAAGTAATACTTATAAGATATTATAAATAAACTCCCATTCTATCCTATGGGACAGACAGCCTTTCCATAGTGAACAATGAAATATACTGTATTTCACTATCAGGACACACTAGTACATGTCCTACCATTCTCATACACTGCACCCTGTCCACAAGGGTACCTTGGGCCTACCTTAGGGGAGACTCACATGTAATAAAAGAGAAGGTTAGAGCCTGGCAAGTGGGTGCACTTGCCAAGTTGATTTGTCAGTAAAAAATGTGTACAGACACTGCGGTCGCAGATCTGAGAACCCATTGAAAGGCTACTTGTATGGGTGGCACAATCAGTGAGGCAGGCCCACAAGCAGCATTTAACTTACAGGCCCTGGGCACACACAGTTCAAGGTATTAGGGACGTAGTAGTAAGTTAAAAAAATGCAATCATGAAAACACCAATCCATATGCACAATTTGTATACAACTGAAAAAGGGTATTCAGTATACAGGAAGTATGGGCGCTCAGACAATATTAGCGTGAGTATTACAGTTGTCAAAGTTACTGGTGCAAGCAGGGAGGGGGGACCCAAAGAACCCCTCAATTTAAATGTGAGAAAATTCACACCTAAGATTAACACAAAATCCTGCGCACTCAAAATCAATATAACCAGTAGAATACTGCTAAATGTAATTTAGAAAGAAACAAATGTCCAACGTTGATTCCAGGAGTTGATGTATATCTCCTTTTATTAGCTCATCACGTCAATGGTAATTTTACAGCCAGCGGACACGTGTTTCATTATAGGTCTGTACAATCACAGATGCTATAACTCTTCAGGGCTGGAAAAATACAGAAAGGTATGACCTGTAGTAACCATGTTAACAGCAATTTTAAAATCTTTATGCCAACATGCAAAAAGATGTGAAATAAACCGAATTAAAAAGATGACAGCACCATGTCATAAGGAACCCATAAGTGATACGAAAGTCATGTTCCGTCATGCAAAAATAAGTATATAATTCAATTGGACAACAATATAGTCCGTTGTGGTGAAGAAAAGTGCAAAGACACCCGTGTTGACTCTAATACGGAATATTCATACAAAGTAGCATGAATACCACCTCTAACAAATGCAAGGTTTAATTAGTACATAAGCAAATTCCGCGAGATTTAAACAATTCAAACAAGGGATGGAACAAGAGAAAACGGCGTGACATATCAACCGCAAGCAACCCCATACGTGTAGTGCTCATTTATTCAAGAAAATGTATTTACAGGCTACCTCGATGGCTGGATCCTTATTTATTAGGGCTAATCATGTAAAGAAAAATCAGGCGGGGGAAAGAGGAGAAAAACAGAAAGAGCAAGGTTTTAGTTGCCGCACGTATATACGGTGAGGGTAACGCCCGAAATGTCATATCAAGGAGATTCTTACCCCACGTCCGGGGTTAATTCCAACCTGGCAGGGTAACCATATAATGAGAAGATGATAGAGTAGTCTATCTGTAAAGTAATATTAACCCAATATTAGGTATTGTATAAATCAGACCTAATTCATCAAAACTTGCAAAAGTGCAATGGAAGTAGTACCGAATCAGCCCCACTTTCCACTTATGAAGCAGGACTAGTAGTATATAAACTTGGACTGTACTCAAGGCACATAATGGACCGTAGGGTTCATGAATTCACAAAACGTTAGTACTATTGAATATCAGTCGTTAAATCAGTATATAGTAGTCAATCTTCAAATGTCCCGGTTCATGTATTCAGTACGACTGATTGCTTAATCCAAACTCTTAAATAGAAACCCTCACCACAACTCTGAGTCTCTTACCCGATATTTTCTTATGACAATGTAGTGGACGCCAGTAATTCCACAAGTGTTCCAAAGTTCGATTCCAAAATTGTAAGCGTTACTCCGCAAATAACCACATGGATACGTGTGGTATTTTGGTTTCTAAAATAAAGATAAAATGAGACCACTAGTAACGTATAACGTATTTATAGCCCGTATGTTATCGATGCCAAAATTAAAGCGATCCAAAATAAGAAGGGAAAGCAATATTCACCATAGGGTAGAATCACCCTTGCTACACTGGCGTCCCGGACCCGGAAGTGACTAATGCTCAACCCGGAAGGTAGAAATAACTTTCGTGAGTGCAAAAGACTAGGCTGCTAACCTGTAGTAAAGTCCTATTATTTGAAAAAAGTCTTTCGTCGTTTAAGGAAGAAAGTTCTAGCTGCTCAATTAGCCTCTGTATATCTTGTAAAGCGCATCTATAGCTCCTGAATCCGAGTCCGTTTATCAGTGTAAAATACAAATTACAAATTAATGTCACTACGTCATTTACAAACCATATTCTGAGTTAATGGGTCAATGCATACGTACAGCAGTCGTAAGCAAGACAACAAATTAGCGAAAACTTTTTTTACCGAAAAAATGAGGTCAGCGGAAATGGCAGGATAATCAAAGTATCCATGTGAAAGAGAATAAAGGGGGTAAAAGGAGGGTAAAAAGAGGGTAAAAAGAGGGTAAAAGGAGGACAGAAAGGAAGGGGGGAACACAAAGAAAAATTCATGTCTTACAAAAGTAATTTTTTGGGGGGGATCGATTGAAAAACAAGTACAAATTTATGACAAGAAAATGAAAATTACATCCTAAGATATCCTCACCACGTAGAGTTTACAATATCTACTCTACGTGATAAAATGACATGAAAGGTATTGGTGATGAAATGGAAACAACTAGGAATCTCAAATTACGGATTTAAATTTAAGTTAAAAATGGCCTAATGCTACCGAACAGTCACCCAGAAAAAATTGCATCTCGGGGTCACAATTAAGTCCCCGCCCCACTGTATGAAGTCTCATTATCCAGAACGCCTCAGCGCGTCTGAGACGTAACTCCCTATTTCCACCTTTAGTGTCAATAGGAATGTGATCAATTCCAAAGAAGACAAATTCTATTTTTAGGGCCTTGTGCCCGGCATATGCTGGCGTGGATCGCCACAGGGTACCTAGCATCTTGTTGTAACAAAGCTCTAACATGTTCCCCAATTCTCTCCTTCAAGCTCCTGATAGTACTTCCCACGTACTGGAGCCCACATTTGCATTCAATAATGTAGACCACGAATTTGGTTAAGCAATTAATATTCATCCGAATATCATAGATTCTGTTATCACAACTCTTGAAATTCTTAGTCTTATGTTTCGCCCATCTGCATATTCCACAAAATCCACATCTGAAAAAAACTTTATTTGTAGAACTCAACCAAGAATTGGTTCTTGTAGTTCTAGGTACTGTAGGGCTGAGTCTATTGCGCAAAGTCCTACCCCTCCTGTAGGTGATCTGTGGTTGTCTGGCAACATAATTGGTCAGTGTCCTATCCGCAGTCAATATGCCCCAATGTTTTTTGAGGCTCCTGCGGAGAACATGGCTCAGTGCATTGAAGTCAGTCACCATTCGAATATTGTCTTTTTTTCCATTCGAGATAGATTTGGGTTTCAGAGTCTCTTCCCTCTTTACTCCCTTAATCCTATTTTTGGCTTTGTGGATTTACATAGGGAGCACTTGCACTTTGGCACTGATCAGCAATGACAAAGTGCCCAAAGCATCTAGACCCGCAAAAACGAGATCCAGCACACCATAGAAAATACAGGAGGCAGAGGCAAAAAGACAGGGGGAAACAACGCCAAGGATGCCAGGTCTAATAATGGCGTATTAAATATGTTTCCTTTCCATGCATAACTCTGCGTGAAAGGGGCGTTCTAAGACTGTTGCCGTGGGTACTCCCACGCAACATCCACAGAACTTGAGGCATTCCCAGATTTACAACATTTTGTAAACATGGGAATTTCAGAATCCTACGCCTCCCCAGGGGACTCATAAGAATGCTCAACGAGGAGAAATACTTTTATTTCTCCTTGTTTTATACTCTTTCTATGCATGCTGCATTCTGCAGCACATGTCGAAAGAGGAAAATGCCTTTAATGGTTGTTTATGTGTAGGAAGTTGTCCCTTCCTGCACAAAAACAACCATCCCCTCAGTGCAGGCACCCTTGCAAAATGAGACACGGGTGTCTGTGCTGTCGCACGGCTGCTGTTTGTGCACTGGTGCAGGGGAGAAGGGCAGGAATGCCTCTGTATCTTGTAGGTATGGCACAATTCTGCCCTTTTATTTTGGTGCACAGCAGCGCAGCAGGAAGGGTTGCTGTGCATCAAAATATTGTAAATGAGGCCCATAGTGTTTATCTCTTGAGCTAATTTTTTTAATTGTAAAGAAAAACTGCATAATCCAGTAGCTACTTAATTTAATTCATTTGAGTTTATTAATGTGCTGCCTCAAGCATGAATTCCGCTGAAGTTTCTACAGAAAAATAAATGACAAAGCTTCAGTTTGCTACACTATTGTAAATCTTTGTATTCAGCACTTTGAGATTAAGTTTTGTGTTTTAAATTCCAACTCACAGACAGGTATAAAAAGTGTGCTTTAAAATGCCTACTAAACGTTGCCCCTTTTTTGAGTGTGAGGGTACAGCAATGGCTATCTGTTTTCTTTGTGTTCCAAGTACAATTGACTAAAAATATCTTTAGTAGGGATGATTTTATGAATAGAACGTACTTAAAGGCAGGGCGCATTCAGAGCCCTGTAGGTGAATCGTGTGGTAAAACCACCAGGGATGACTACTTTTACTGACTGCTTATTGTATTACTCAAGTCAGTAGTAACCTCCTGATTATGAGTTTCACAGGCTAAAACTGGAAAAATCTTGTCATTTCACATTCCCTAGTCTTAAAATTGATTGTGATTCCCATTTCTGTCTTGTTTTTCCCATGCAAGTTTCTTCAAAGTAACACCGAAAGGAATTTACATTGGAAAAAATCGTGGATTCAAGTTCAATTTGCACTTTTGGATCATGAAAGCAGGTACTATCACCTTTGGGGCTTGATTTCATATTCATGGCAGGACATTGAATGAGCTCACCAGAGTTATTGGAAATCTGCTAAACTATGTAATTTGTCAGGTCACATGGAATGTGTTAGATGGACACAGCTCATTCACTGCCCCTTGGTAATGTAAGTCAGTTCAAGAAAACAGAGCAGAGCCATGACACTTTCAAGGTCATTGGGATGTAAACAAGGAGATCTACAAATTCAGTGGGTCAAACCTGCCAGAGGAAGGGTATTTAAATCCTCTCTATTCATACAATAGCAGCCATTACATCTGTAGAGAGTTATCCATACTGAGCTACAAATGGGCAGTTAATTATTGCTTGGTTTGCTCCTTCTGGATGAGTAACTGTAACTGCCCCAAAAAATTTGAAATATGAATAGCATGGTTTCTAAGGTTCTGTTGCAGATGGTGAGTGTGCACCCTCAAACTTTTACCTCCTAAAAGCATTATTTGCATATCTCAGGGTAACAATACCCAGAAAAGATTCTTCTCACTCCACTCCTGACCGTAAATTGTATTAACCTCATATTTTATTTGTATGCGAATGCTGTCTCCATTAATGCATTTGGAACTAAGCTGTATATCAAGTATGGTAGTCATTTGCCATGTATTAATTGTGCACATAGAGTGAGACAAACCTCCTTTAAATCAGACTGAGTATGATGATTGTTAGACCTGGCACCATTGGCGTGGGTCTCCCTTCCATTTTTGCTGTTGCCTCATGTGTTTTGCTGGTGTTAGATGCTTTGGGCACTGTGCCACTGCTGTCCAGTGCCACAGTGCAAGTGCTCCCTATTGTAAATTGATGTATTAATCAGTGGTTCCATGTTTGGCTGTTTGGTTTACTTGTCAGACCCTAGTACAGTGCACTGAGTATGCCCAGGGTGTGTAAATCCAATTGCTGCTGGTGGGCTTGCAGCACTGGTTCTGCGACCCACAGAAGCAGCCTTGTAAAATGTGTCTAAGTTCTGCCATTGCAGAGCCTGCATGCAGTCTGGTACTGTCATGCTGACTGGTAAGCATGGGTGAATTTTGCGAATTGGCAATTCGCGAATTTGCGGATTTGTGAATTGGCAATCCGCAAAAAATTCGAATTCACGCGAATTTTTTTATTTTTGCGTGTTCGCGGGTGTTCGCGAGGCACGTTGCAATTTCGCGGGGGGATTTTGCCTGCTTAATCACTGCCACCCTCTCGTTTTTTATGCCCATCTGCCCTCTGTACCACTTGTTTCCATGCCCTTCTGCCCTCTGCCCACTCATTTTATGTCCCCTTCTGCCCTCTGTCCCACTTTTGTGCCCTTCTGCCGTCAGCCCCACTTTGAATGGCGCCGGCAAACTGCCAGCGCCATTCTAAAATAGCTAGAAATAGCTTCAACAGGAAGCACTAATAGATAAGGTAAAGCAGGTGCTCCAGTTGAAGGTCAAATTAAGTTACACAATCATTAATCACCCCAAGTTTGGGGTGATTAATGATTGTGTAACTGAATTTGAGCAGCACCTGCTTTACTTTATCTATTAGAGCTTCCTGTTGAAGCTGACTTTTGTAACTATTTTAGAATGGCTCTGGCAGCTTGCCGGCGCCATTCTAAAAGAGTTACAAAAGTCAGCTTTAACTTTTGACCCAATCCGTTCCGTTCGCGGATTTTCGTTCGCGGATTTTGCGGGAAATTCGCAAATCTAGCGGATTGCGAATTTACCGAAAATCTGCGAAATCCGTGAGCGGAACGGATTTTCCGCTCATGCTTACTGACTGGGCAAGTGCACCCACTTGCCAGTCCCTAAACCTTCCCTTTTCTTCATATCAGACATCTCTACGGTAGGCCCAAGGGCTGGGTGCATTGTAAGTATAAGGTAGGACATGCCCTGGTGTGTGTGGCATGTCCTAATAGTGAATTACAGCCATTTTTGTTTTTCACGATTGCAAGGCTACCTGTTCTCCATAGGCCAGACTGGGCTGTTAGAATTATTACATTTTATAATCCTAACTGACTCAGAGAACATGGTAGAAATTTGAGTTTAGTATGCCTGAACTCAAAATAATAAAATACATCTTTTATTAAAGTTGGTTCTAAAATTCTGTGTTTGAAAATACCAATTTTAGAAAGTAGGTATTTTCTTGCCTAACCTTTTAAGCCTGCCTCTGCTAGGTTGTGTATTCCTCTGTCTGGAGTTTGTGAGTGACAGGGCTGGGGGATTCCAGGAGACAGGCGGGGGCAGCCCAGTGGTGAATAGAGAGATCTGCATTTAGATGGGAGGGAGGAGTTGCACCTGGGACCTGAATTGGGCTGGGCCTTCCCTCTTCAATGCTGGCTCCACCAGGAGTGGACGCCTCACAGGGAAAGCCAGGACGGGTTCCACAGCGGTATTCGTACAAGCGCCTTGAGACCCTTGTGGGTGAGTAGTGCGCTATACAAGTATCAATTTACATTTACATTTTACCTCCTGTGGGGTGGCTGATGTCTCTGCCCGGCACAGTGAATAGATGGAAGGAGTCCTGTAAACAAAGTGCTCAGGAACTGGTTTGGAATAGGCAAAGGCCCCTCTCCCCTCAGAGAACAAAGGATTTTGGGGTATATTGGGACCCTGATCCCAAGAAATTAGATCACTTTCGACTACAAGAAGAAACCTTTGCTGAGGAGAGGAACCTTAACAAACTGGGAAGAGACTATCCCTAAGCTGAAGTGCTGCTTGGGGATTGGCCTGCAGTGGTTGCCTGACTGCCAAGAAACGAGAAAGAACGTTGTGTGCTTTACTTTCAACTTGTGAAGGATCTCCAAGGGCTTGGCACAGAGCTTGCCTCCTGCTGAAGTCTCAGGGACAACAGACTTCACCAACCAGCTTCCTAAAAGTCTTCCTGAAGTGCCTGCAGCTGTGCTGGACTTTGTGGGGGATTTGCGTGTCGTGAGGAGCTGGAAGCGTGACTCAAGGTCGAGAAGCGTGTTGCAGAACCGCCGCTGCCGCTTCACAACACGAAGCGCCCAGCATCACCGGAGAAGAGAGTCGACGTCGCCGCAGACACCGACGCATCACCGTGAAGCGTGTCGCAGGAGAGAAAGACCAACATTGCTGCAGACGCCGCTGCATCTCTGGGAAGCGTGTCGCAGGGCTGTCGCGGCTCATCGCTGGAGAAGAGGATCGACGTCACCGCAGATGCCGCTGCATCACCGGGAAGAAAGTTGCAGGGCCTGTCGCGGCTCGCATCATTGTGGAAGCAACTCGCATCACCAGTGGAGAGGATCGACGTCGCTGCAGACGCCGCCGCATCGCTGGGAAGCTTGTCGCAGAGCCAGTTGCGGCTCGCATCTTGTAAAGTATCTTGCATCGCCGGAGAAGAGGACCAACGTCGCCGCAGACGCCGCCACAGACGCCGCCACATCACCGGGAAGGGTGTCGCACCAAGGAAAGAGCATCATCTTTATTTCTTTGCCACCGAACTTCACCGTATTTCCCTCGCTGCAACATTTCATGTTGTGGAAGCGCAGCACATCATAAGATACATTGACGCAAAGTGTTGAATCCAAAGAACTGAACTGAACTAAGCTAAATCTACCATCTTAAAGTAACAGTATTGTGTATTTTTGTCGTTTATGGTCTTGTGGTAACTCTATATAAAGTATACTTATTTTTTATATAAAACCTGTGTGGTGTTCATTTGTAGTGTTGCCACTGGGTTACTGTATGTAGTCACAAATGCTTTACACACTGCCTCTGAGATAAGCCTGTCTGCTCATGCCAAGCTACCAAGGGGGTGAGCAGGGGTTATTTTAGGAGTGTAATTCCCTTATCCTGAATAGAGGCAAGGGTCCCTATTTGCCACAAGTTCCTACCTGTGCCAACTAGAGACCCCAAAATCTAACATTGGTGGTCAGCGGTGAGGATTCTGGACTTGCATTTGTGACTCATGTACAGTGATTGGTGAACACTACTTAGTGAGTGTAGACCATAACGCAACCACATACTTTTTGGTAGATTCCTTTTTGGGATTTTCTATTTTTGATGCCAAATTCAACTGCCATGCAGAAAGCAGCATCCATAGCATCTGTTGATCTTGATTGGGAAGAGGAAAGTCTAGAATGGTACACAGTTAACCACCTCAAGCATTTCTGCAGAAGATTCAAAGTTTCTACCACTGGTATCTCCATCAAGGAGAACCTACAAAGGGCGCTGAGGGCCTGGTTTGAAGCAAGGAATGCCCCTGAGGAAGGGGCTGAGAATGCAGATGAGCAGCTGCCAGGGCTATTAGGTCCAGGGTGGAAGAAAGTAGTCTCCCCAGCTGGTAGCAGTGTTTCTGCTAGAGGACTGTCTCCAGAAGAGCTGGAGGACTGGAAAGAGAGCAGGATGCATGAAATGGAGCTGACAAGCTCAAGTTAAGTGGGCAGTTGGAATTTGAAATGCAAACTAGAAAGTTAGCCATAGAGGAAAAGAACATGCATTTTGAACATGAAAAGGTTTTGAGGGAGTTGGAATTGAAGGCCAAGAGCTTAGAGATTACTCCCTCTGTTGGCAGCACACTGCCAGTACCTGTGGAAACTAGAGTATATGTTCCCAAAGATGTAGTAAAAGAGTTTTATAAAAATTATGATATTGGGCAGTGGTTCAGAGCCTATGAGGTAGCCATGTCTTCCCACCGGGTCCCTGAAAGAGATTGGGGAGCGGGGTTGTGGGGAAGGTTCCTTAGTGAGGGGCAGGATACATTGTTAGACTTGCCTTCAGAAGTCCACAATTCATACAGCAACATGAAGGATGCCTTAATGTCTAGGTATGGTTTGACCCCTGAACTCTATAGGCAGAGGTTCAGGTCTTGTAAGAAAATAGAGAACAGTACCTGGGTTGAATATGTCACTTTCTTTTGCAGAGCACTGGATGGCTGGATAAAGGGCAGCAAAGTTAATGATTTTCAAGGTCTTTTTGATATGATTGCATGGGAGCACTTGTCTAATAATTGTTTTCCTGCGCTGCGCCAGCACCTGATTGATAGCAAGCTGACTAACCCTAGGAAGCTTGCTGAGGAGGCGGATCGCTAGGTGAGCATCCGGGTCCAAAAGGGTCACATGGGAGACTCAGCCAAAGGTGGACAGGGTCCCCAGCAGAAGAGTGGGGGGACAAGGGTAAACAGAAGGAGTTCCGCAAAGGGCACCAAAGTAATTCCCAAGGAAACCAAGCGAAAGGTTCCCAGCCTCCCCCTGAGAGAAAGCAAGGGGCCCCAAAAGGTAGTCCTGTTCCACAGGGGCCCCTGAAATGTTACAAATATGGGGACCTGGGTCACAAGGCGAGTGATCCCAGGTGCCGCCTATTTGGAAAAGCAGCACCCATTGGTGCTCCGCCCCTGGCAGATGGCTAGTGTAGCCTTGGGGTTGGAGATTGATATTCAAGGTGGGTGGGGTCCCGCACAGAAGACCCTTGTCTCTTTAGGAGACTGTTAGGTGGTCTCAGAAACTCAGCTGCCCAGGAACACTAAGAAATATTGGCAGTGGGTGACCATCAATGGCCAAAAGGTGGAGGCTCTTAGAGACACAGGAGCCAGTGTGACAGCTGTCAGGTGTCACCTGGTGTCTCAAGAGCAGATTGTCCCTCATGCATTCTGCCAAGTTGTTGCCACCGACAACATAGAGAACCATAGTCCCATGGCTCAGGTTCCCTTTGAGTGGGGGGTGTCTCTGGTACTCTTCATGTAGCTGTGAGGCCCGCCATGCCTGTTGACTGTTTGTTGGGGAACGATTCGGAGAGCTCCCCTTGGGAAAAGGTGGAGAAGAGTACTCACTTGAAGATGGTGGGTCTGCCTGACTGGGCGTGCGTGACCACCCAGTCAACGGAAGCTATTAGGGGTGCTCAAGAGGACCTGAAACCTGAGAGAGAGGCCCAGGAACCTGCCTTAGAGAGAAGTGGCAGGGGTGCAGGAAATCATCCCCTGAAGTTCCCACAGCCCAGGAGGAGTTAGACCCTGAGGGGGATGCCCTGGAGCCTACCGGGGAACAGGTAGCTGAACTGGGAGACCTGCCAGAGCTGACCCATTGGGAGCAAGAAGGAGGCCCTTCCAGGGAAGAATTCTGCCAGTAGCAGAGAGAATGCTCTTCTCTTGAGGGCTTGCGGCAACAGGCTGCAAGCCAGGCAGCAGGTGATCAGTCAGTATCACATTGGATTTACTGGGAGAACGGTCTCCTGTATAGTGAGCCTAAGGTTGCTGAACCTGGGTCAGCCTGTGTGCTCGTGGTACCCCAGAAGTTCAGAGCCTTCTTACTGGGGTTGGCTCATGATGTGCCATTAGCAGACATTTGGGGCATAACAAAACCTTTGAGAGGCTTGTCACCCACTTTCATTGGCCCCAAATGCGCAAGAGTTCAGACACTCATTGCAGGACTTGTCAGACTTGCCAGGCAAGTGGAAAGAGTGGGAGGAAGCACAAGGCTCCTCTCCAGCCATTCCCTGTGGTCAGTACCCCCTTTGAAAGGGTGGGGATTGACAATGTTGGGCCACTGGACCCCAAGACAGCCATGGGCAACAGGTTCATCCTGGACTTGGTGGACCATGCCACCTGGTATCCGGAAGCGATACCTCTGAGGACAGTGACGGCCCCCGTGGTGGGACGAGCACTGATGGGAATTTTCTCACGGGTAGGATTCCCTCGCGAGGTAGTGACTGACCGGGAGACCAACTTTACCTCCAAGTATATGAAGTTCCTGTGGCAGGAGTGTGGTGTAACTTATAAGTATACCACTCCTTACCACCCCCGAAGGAAATGGGTTGGTTGAAAGGTTTAACCAAATCCTGAAAGGCAAGATAATGGGTCTTGAGGAACCCATGAGACGTAAGTGGGACGACCTCTTACCATGGCTACTCTTTGCATACCGTGAGGTGCCACAGTAATCTCTAGGGTTCAGTCCCTTTGAGCTTCTTTATGGACACCCAGTCAGAGGACCTCCGAGTCTAGTCAAAGAAGGCTGGGAGCAATCTCCCAGGAAACCTCCCCAGGATGTATATAGCTACATGCTGGCCTTCAGGAACCAGACTAGGCGTTTCAGGCAACTCGCTGAGGTGAATCTGGAAGCCAGCCAGGAGGAGATGAAGCGATGGTAGGACCAGAATGCCACTCTGGTAGAGCTTGATCCTGCCCATAAAGTGTGGGTCATGGCCCCCGTGGAGCCTTGCGCACTCCAGGATTAGTGGACAGGACCATTTGAGGTTGTGGAGTGCAAGAGTCCAGTTACCTACTTGGTGGACTTGCGATCTCCTAGGAACCTCTTGAGGGCCCTACATGTCAACTACCTTAAGCCCCACTTAGAGAGGTCTGAAGTGGGCATGCTCTTAGCAAAAGATGCTGGAATGGAGGAGAAGACTGAGCCTATTCCTGACCTCAAGTGTGCAACAGAGCAAGATGGGTTAATGGATGGTGTTAACCTCTTTTCCACCCGGACCCGTGAGCAACAGAATGGCTGCCTCCAGTTGTTGGGACAGTTTTCTGATCTGTTCTCCCTGGTTCCTGGTGTCACAGATTGGTGCATCCATTATGTGGACACAGGAGACAGCTTACCTGTGAAGCACAAGTCTTACAGGGTAACTGACAGGTTGAGGGCTTGCATCAAAGAGGATGTCTCAAAGATGCTTGCACTAGGGGTGACTGAGTCCTCTAGCAGTCCTTGGGCCAGCCTAGTTGTCTTGGTCCCAAAGGCTGCAACGCCGGGTGCCACACCCGAACTCCGGTTCTGTGTGGACTACAGAGGGCTCAATTCAGTCACGAAGACTGACGCGCACCCCATCCCCAGAGCTGATGAGTTTATTGATCGGCTAGGGGCTGCACAGTACCTTAGCACGTTTGACTTAATGTCTGGGTTCTGTCAGATCGCCTTGACTGATGGGGCAAAGGAGAGGTCAGCATTCTCCACACCTGATGGGCATTTCCAGTTCTGTGTTATGCCCTTTGGGATGAAGCATGCCCCAGCCACCTTTCAGAGGTTGGTCAACCAGGTGTTGGTTGGACCGGATGAGTTCAGTGCCGCCTACCTGGATGACATCGCAGTGTTCAGTGTCAGTTGGGAGGAACATCTGTGCCACCTCTGGGAAGTGTTGTTGGCACTGCGGAAGGCAGGCCTCACGATCAAGGTGAGTAAGTGCCAGATCCGGCAGGGTTCCGTGGTGTACTTGGGACACCAAGTTGGGAGTGGATAGGTGGTGCCCCTACAACCCAAGATTGAAGCCATCCTGGCTTGGGAGCCACCCAAAACCCAGACAGAGATGAGGGCCTTTTTAGGACTCACATGGTATTACAGGAGGTTTGTCAAGGGATATGACAACATTGTTGCACCCTTGACAGAGCTGTTTTCCAGGAAGCAGCCCAAGAAGGTGATCTGGACTGACACCTAGAAGTAAGCTTTTGAGGCCCTGAAAGCTGCTATGTGCACGGCGCCCGTGCTCCGGGCACCCAACATTTCAAGTGAGTTTATCGTTCAGACAGATGCTTCAGAGCATGGTGTCGGGGCTGTTCTGTCACAGATGAATGAGAAGGGCCTTGATCAACCTGTAGCCTTCATTAGTAGGAGGTCACTCCCACAGGAACAGAGGTGGAGTGCTATTGAGAGTGAGGCATTTGCTGTGGTCTGAGCACTGAAGAAATTGAGACCATACCTGTTTGGGACTCACTTCCGGGTTCAGACAGACCACAGGCCCCTCAGATGGTTGATGCAGATGAGGGGCGAGAATCCAAAGCTGTTGAGGTGGTCCATTTCCCTACAGGGTATGGACTTTACAGTGGAACACCGCCCTGGTACAGAACACGCCAACGCTGATGGTCTGTCCAGATTTTTCCACCTTAGTGATGAGAACTCCCATGAATTAGGGTAGTTCTCCACACATTTCAGCTGGAGGGGACACGTGTTAGACCTGGCACCATTGATGTGGGTCTCCCTTCCATTTTTGCTGTTGCCTCATGTGTTTCTGCTGGTGTTAGATGCTTTGGGCACTGTGCCACTGCTGTCTAGTGCCACAGTGCAAGTGCTCCCTATTGTAAATGGATGTATTAATCAGTGGTTCCATGTTTGGCTATTTGGTTTACTTGTCAGACCCTAGTACAGTGCACTTAGTGTACCCAGGGCATATAAATCCAAATGCTGCTGGTGGGCTTGCAGCACTGGTTGTGCCACCCAAAGAAGCAGCCTTATAAAATGTGTCTAAGGTCTGCTATTGCAGAGCCTGCATGCAGTCTGGTACTGTCATGCTGACTGGACAAGTGCACCCACTTGTTAGTTCCTAAACCTTTCCTTTTCTTCATATCAGACACCCCTATGTTAGGCCAGAGGGCAGGGTTCATTGTAAGTATAAGGTAGGACATGCCCTGGTGTGTGTGACATGTCCTAATAGTGAATTACAGCCATTTCGGTTTTCACTACTGTAAGGCTACGTGTTCTCCATAGGCCAGAATGGGCTCTTAGAATTATTACATTTTATAATCCTAACTGACTCAGAGAACATGGTAGAAATTCGAGTTTAGTATGCCTGAACTCAAAATAATAAAATAAATGTTTTAGTAAAGTTGGTTTTAATATTCTGTGTTTGAAAATACCCCTTTTAGAAAGTAGGTATTTTCTTGCCTAACCTTTCAAGCCTGCCTCTGTTTGGGTGTGTATTCCTCTGTCTGGAGTGTGTGAGTGACAGGGCTGGGGGATTCCAGGAGACAGGCTGGGGCAGCCCAGTGGTGAATAGAGAGATATGCATCTAGTTGAGGGAGGAGTTCCACTTGGCACCTGAATAGGGCTGCGCCTTCCCTCTACAATGCTGGCTCCACCTCCTGTTGTGTGTCTGATGTCTCTGCCCTGCACACTGAAAGAAGATAAGGAATCCTGTCAACAGAGTGCTCCAGGGCTGTGCTTTCCCTCCCCTGTGCTGGCTCCACCTCCTGTGGGTCGGCTGATGTCTCTGCCCTGCACAGTGAATAGAAGGAAGGAGTCCTGTAAACAAAGTGCTCAGGAACTGGTTTGGACTAGGCAAAGGCCCCTCTCCCCTCAGAGAACAAAGGATTTTGGGGTATAAATATTGGGAGCCTGATCCCAAGAAATTATATCACTTTGGACTACAAGAAGAAACCTTTGCTGAGGAGATGAACCTGAAAAAACTGAGGAGGGACTATCCCTAAGCTGAAGTGCTGCTCGGAGAATTGGCCTGCAGTGGTTGCCTGACTGCCATAGAAAGGAGAAAGAACGTTGTGTGCTTTACTTTCAACTTGTGAAGGATCTCCAAGGGCTTGGAACATAGCGTGCCTCCTGCTGAAGTCTCAGGGACAACAGACTTCACCAACCAGCTTCCTAAAAGTCTTCCTGAAGTGCCTGCAGCTGTGCTGGACTTTGTGGGGGATTTGCGTGTCGCAAGGAGCTGGAAGCACGACTCAAGATTGAGAAGCGTGTTGCAGAACCGCCGCTTCACCACAAGAAGCACTCCGAATCACCAGAGAAGAGAGTCGACATCACGCAGACTCCGATGCATTACCAGGAAGCGTGTTGCAGGAGAGTAGGACCGACGTCACCGCAGACGCCGCCGCATCTCTGAGAAGCATGTTGCAGGGCCTATCGCCGCTCATAGCCAGAGAAGAGGATCGATGTCACCGCAGACGCCGCCGCATCACCTGGAAGAGTGTCGCAGGGCCTGTTGCGGCTCGCATTGTTGTCGAAGCAACTCGCATCGCCAGTAGAGAGGATCGACGTTGCCCCAGGTGCCGCCACATTGCTGGGAAGCTTGTGGCAGGGCCAGTCGCGGCTCGCATCTTGTAAAGTATGTCGCATCGCCGGAGAAGAGGACTGACGTCGCCCTGGACGCCACCGCATCACCGGCAAGCGTGTCGCACCAAGGAAAGAGCTTCATCTTTATTTCTTTGCACCCGAACTTCACCACATTTTCCTCGCTGCAACATTCCTTGTTGTGGAAGTGCAACGCATCATAAGGTACATTGACACAAAGTGTCGTATCTTAAGAGCTGAACTGAACTAAGCTAAATGTAGCATCTTAAAGTAACAGTATTGTGTATTTTTGTTGTTTATGGTCTTGTGGTAACTCTGTATAAAGTGTACTTATTTTTTATATAAAACCTGTATGGTGTCCATGTGTAGTGTTGTCACTGGGTTACTGTATGTGGTCACAAATGCTTTACACACTGCCTATGAGATAAGCCTGTCTGCTCGAGCCAAGCTAGCAAGGAGGAGAGCAGGAGTTATTTTAAGTGTGTAATCCCCTTATCCTGACTAGAGGCAAGGGTCCCTATTTGTCACAAGTACCGTCCTATGACAACTAGGGACCCCAAATCTAACAATGATCAAGGTTAGTAGATGGAGAGAATGAGCAGACAAGATTGGTGAAGCAAAGAATTGCCATAAGATCATCTTCAGAAAGTGGACTTCCTAGACATTCCATACTCTGCAAGTTTATTGATGAAATACTGCCAGAAGACTTCCATCTTCTCAGGTGTTCAAGCCAGTGATGATTTTTTGAACTTCTTTAATAGTGAATTACTTGTATTGGCCAGTCTCCTTTGTCACTTTTTGGTAAAATAAACTCACATTGTTTTGCTCGTTACTTCCACCTGTAATGCAAGCTGTGTAATGTATAACTGCATGCAGATGAATCGGTAAACATAGGTCTATCAGTTCATCTCCATGACCTCAGTTGGGTGAGGGTGTATCAGTAAATTTGAATAACACTGAGTTTGAGTGCAAAAATGAGTTTAGGCACAGGGTGAACTTAAAGGGTACAACTGATGAATGTCAACTGAGGCAGTGTATGACCACGAACACCTGACGTTTTGTGCAGCAGTGAGAATTTCTCACAAACTCTGCCAGTGTCAACAAGCAACACAGACCAATGAAGGAGAAACAGTGCAGACTCCATGCTCATTCAGATTATGGCCTACTTCAAGGCAGTAGCAAGAGGAATCCTAATTGTTATGATGATTTTGTGGCTAATAATAAATCAGTCTTATATGATTAGCCTTGGACGAGCTCTGCGGGATGAAACATGAGCAAAAATTAAAGTGAATATCCTTTACAAAGTCAGCGAACTCTGAACATTTGCGATCCTGTTACTGTTGTGCATCCTAGTGGAGTAAAATTTGTAATTTTAGCTCAAACTGATCAAGGCTCCTAAGAATACTGCATTTGATTGAATCTTAACTGACCCATCTTTGCATGTTCATTGATGTATTCAGTCAGTGTAGGGTTCACAATGTCACCCAGATGGTGTTAATAGCCCTAAGTGATGTATAAGAGAAATGCTTTTGTCTTTTTGGTGAAACAAAATGGTACATCTTTGAAAATATTTTAAACAGTGCATAGTAAATGCAAATTTATTTTCAATTCAATTCAATTCAATTTGTCATTATTCAATCATAAAAGACACATATAAAAACATTATATAAAACCAAGTGTACCACACTTTATAGAATACAATTATTTAAAAAAAACAATTATATTAAAAAAACAAGTAAAATTTGCATTCATTTCAAAGCATAATTATGTCAGAAGGGAGCCACATAAAAAGAAGAAACAATATTCCCATATAGCCATCAGAGGAAAAACATCAAGCAAAATCCTCTTCATTAATGCAAAATGAAGCCTCCCTTATCTTCCAAACTACTCCTTCTAATGGCCCATGACCAGCTCAAGAATTTTGCCATAGCTATGACTACAGGTTCCCTTATGTCTGTCTTTAAGATACGCAATGATGTTTGGGATGATCTTGTAGCAATATTGCGGCAGATCGGCTTAATCCATTTATTACGGGGACCCTTATACACAGGGCATACAAACAATACATGGAGTATGGACTCATCCTGAGATATACACACAGTGCATTTTGTATCGCCAGCTCCCCATTTTGCCATAAAGGTTTTCAAGGGGAGGGTACCCACTCTAAATTGATTATACAATTTCCTGACACCAGGTCTCGTAATGACATCCCAATAGGCCTCCAAGCTACATTCATACTTTTGATCTAAAAAGAGGTCTGTCAGGAATGCACGATCCACCAGTGACAGGGACTTAAGACAAACCATGTCCCAATAAAGAGATTTAAAATCGTTTTTAGATGAGAACTGATTCCCTTCTGGGTCCTCCCACAAAGGCCTAAGCCCCATGTCGACCAGCGTGCCCTTAATTTTGTTCAACCAAGTAATTTTTGAAAACATATCAGCTTCTCTGATATGCTTAACTGCCTTGGCATGTGGTACTAACTCAGGGGTTGTCCAAAGCCGTCTCCAATACGCAAGGGGTCAAAATCCTGCTGCCTCTTCAATAGGAATACAACCCAGATCTAAAAGTAGGGGTTTGAGGGGGGATGACTTGGGAAGGCCAGTCAGAGATCTCGGAAACTTGTTTGGGGCCAGGACTAAGGGGCCTAGGTTATCGAAGCCCTAGAGTTCTGCACCATAAATTATGGAGGACCTGATTTTCCCATTGTATATGGCAAGTGCTAGACCTACCGGTTTAGTATAGGACAGCCGGTACTCTTTCAAAAGGGCCCCTGCTAATTGATTATGCCTGAGGGCTAGAAATATATCTGAGGTTACCAATTTATCCTCTTGCCCATCATAACGCCCAGGTACGTAAAGGTGTCAGTTTTCTTCAATGGTCGGGTATTCATTACAACTCTGCCTTTCACTTTTTTGTGTTTGTGCAGCACCATGAACTTAGTCTTATCAACATTAACTATAAGCTCATGGTCATTACAAAATAAAGTGAATCTATAGAGGGCTCGTTGCAGACCTAATTGTGTTTTGGATAAAATTAGGGTGTCGTCTGTGAAAATTAAAAGTGGAACCCTCACGCCAGCAAGAGTAGGAGCATCAGTGGGATATTTAGAGTAGTACAAGATAACATTATTTATAAACAGAGAGAAGAGGGTGGGGGCCAAAACACAACCCTGCCGTACCCCCTTGGTCACAGGAAACAGATCTGTTATCTCTCCCTGTTGGCCCCACCGAACCCCTAGCATAATTAGACTCATGAAGTTTAATGATGAAATTTAAAATCGCAGGGGGCCTCCCTACTTCCTTAAGTGAATCCCACAACTTAGAGCGAGGCACCAGATCAAATGCTGACTTTAGATCTATAAATGCAGAGTAGAGTGTCCCCCCTGTTAAAACCACAGTATTCCAATAAATCATCATGAATCTAAAAACTTGGTTGATAGTGCTGACATGAGGGCGGACGCCAGCTTGAAACGTGGATAGAATTTTTTGGTCATCTATCCAAATATTTACCCTACTCAGCACAAGTCTGGCCACAATCTTTTGCATGGTGTCTATGAGACTTATAGGCCTGTAGTTACTTGGGCTGGCACAATCCCCTTTTTTGTAGATAGGGATAATCTCTGCCCCGCGCCAGGATTCTGGCAAGGGAGCACCTCTTACTAGTCCATTGACCATATGATGTTTATATTTGAGCCAGTTTTTCTTGTCAAATTTAAAAGTGTCCTCTGGGATACAGTCCGGACCAGGCGCCCTACCTGCGGCCAGGCTATCCAGTGATCTCTCAATTTCCCCTATGTCAAAGGTTAACACGGTGTCACACATTACTTTTGGGTAATGGCTTGGACTACTATTCGTTGTGGCAAACTGGGTCTGATAGTGCATGACCCATGCTTCAGGAGGGACATTATTAGTTGGTAAGGGCCCTGAATCACCACTGCCCCATTTCACTGTTTGCCAGAACCGCACCCAATTTTTCCCATTACTTGCATTTAGTAAATCCTGCCATCTTTTCTCATCAAAGGTCTTCTTTGCCCTTCGCTGGGTTTTCTTATATGCAACCCTAGCTTCCCTAACTTCTTGCGGCAAACCTGACCTAATAGCTTGGGAGAAGTGACTAAAAGCTGCCCTGCATACCCCATCATACCATTTTGCAGAATTCTGTATGACCTGCTTGGAGCGCCTTTTATTTTTTGTAAAAAAGGTTTTCAACTTTATGAATAGCTCCTCGTGAACCTTTGTAAGGGCAGGAAGAGAAGCCTCATGCAAATCAAGCTGTGAGAGAACTAATAGGGTATCTTCAAGGGTTTACTTTATTAGGGCCATAGTACCCTCGGGGGCGTGGCTAGCAGCCGACGAGGACAGTTGCAGCCTAGCGAGGCTCCCGACCCTCCGCCTAAGATCCGCCGATAATCCTGTACATGACCCGGGATCCCCGTGTAAACCGGGACGATCCTAGGAGCAACACCCAGGCCTGCTCCGGTTCGAGTGGCGAGCCAGTGGGGCCACTGCAGCGGGCGCACCTTGATGCGAGGAGCCCGAGAAGCCGGAACGCAAGATGGCGGCATCCTGAGAGGCGGCTGCCGAAGAATAGCAGCGGCTCCGTCCCCGACGCCCGGCCGGGCAGAGGAAGCGAGACATTAAGTGGCCGAGGAGGAGGCTGAGACGCCTGGCGCGCCGGCGGCCCTTGACATCAGAGTGACCGGTGAGGAGTATCGGGCACGAGAGGCTCCGGCGAGGCTCCACCCCACCCGGGAGGAGGATAATTTACGCCCCGGCTCTGAGGCCTGCTGTCCCAGTGGGCGCAACTCTGGCCCCGAAGCCCGGCTGGGCGAAGGAAGCGGATCAGTGGGAGGCCCGCGAGAAGACTGTGCCCGACTGCCGTTCCGCCGGCCTTGACCCTTGAACGGCTGATGTGGGAGGCTCTGTGCGGGCGGCGGCGGTGAGATTCTGCCTCACCCAAGGGACTGTAAATTTACGCCCCGGCTTCGGGGCCTACCTTCTCTGTGGGCGCAGCTCCGGCCTAGTCGCCTAGCTGAGTGGAGGAGGGGAGACTGCGAGGAGCCGGGAAGAGGACGGAGGCCGACTGGTGAGCCACCGGCCCCCGAACCCGGAGTGGCCAGCGAGGCGCCTAGCGCATAGAGGGTTCCGAGGAGGCCCCGTTCCGACCGAGAGCTGAAAATCGACACCCCGGCTTTGGGGCCCATCATCCCTGCACGCGTAGAGAGGCGATCGGAGGTTTCACCTGATGGCCCCAGAGGTGAGAGACTGCAGTAGCTGGCCCCTGGGGGGGTGGAAGGATCTCGAGCAATCCTGGAGCCCTGAAGGCCCGGCCCTGCCGCGAGGGGCGACCCGAAGGTGGCTGGAATTGTGCAGCGGCTGGATTGGGGCCCGAGGGAGGAGAACATCTGAGGAAGACCAGCAACCTCCACGAGGGCAACCGGAGGCCGGCCTTACCTGGAGAGCAGAGCGAGCACCCTGAGGCTCGCAGCCCATAAGGGGGCCCGCTTATGGGGCGAATCTTATCTGCCCACCCATAGACCACTCCCAGCGGGGGCCCTGATCGAACCCCCTGCACACTGAGCCCGGGAGGGAGTTGGGTCCTGAAAAGAGGACATACAACACTGGACTGGCTGTGCACCGAGGGTCGGGCGCCACCCGCAGACAGCATTCCCTTGGCGGGCGCCGCCCCCGGCTGGGCCATAAGAGATCCCATACCCAGTGCACTCCTCAGACCCCCCGCTACTTCACTGTGGAGCCGGGGTACCGTTGGAGGACCAGAACCCGATAGCAGAACCGCGTGGCCAGCCTGAGTGTAACCGGGGCCTGTAGAGTCGAGGAGAGTTGATTGACCCCGTGGAGTGGAGTGCTCAGAAGAAGAACCCAACCTAAATCCCTCCTGGTTCGTGATCACTGGATTGCTTGCTGCGGGTTGCACCGACATCACCTGAATATCCCTGGGAACCCGGATCGACGACGCAGGAGCAGGATGGGAAAGCCCAGGGGAGTAAAGGGAGACGGGAGCCCTGCCACGGAGACGCCGGAGGATCCTTCACAGTCCACAACGAAACTGCAACGATGCAGGACCAGATCCTAGAAGCTATCGCTGCCACGAAGGATGCATTACACCAAGACATAGTGCAGGTGTCGACGGGGCAGGGGCTCCTGCGGGCTGACCACGCAAAGTTAACAGATAGGGTCAAGGAAGCGGAAGACACCTTAAAAGACATCGTGCCAGCACATAAGTCGATGGATGGGAAGCTCACAGAATCGTTGGAGCGTATACAAGCCCTGGAGTGGCGAGCAGAGGACGCTGAAAACCGAAGTCGGCGGAACAACGTGCGCCTGGTGGGCCTAGCGGAAAAAAAAGAGGGCACGGACATGGTGGGCTACTTGCACGACTGGCTAAAGACTGTAGTGGTCCCCGAGGGCCTTTCTCCCTTCTTCACTTTAGAGCGAGCGCACCGAGTACCATCCTGGCCCCCGAAACCGGGCCTACCACCTCGCCCGGTGGTCATCAAATTGCTTCACTACAAGGACAGGGATTGGCTATTGCAACGGGCCAGGGACACAGGTCCCTTCCAGGTGGACAACAGCAAGGTTACGCTATTCCCGGATTACACGTTCGAGACCCAAAAAATGCGTGCCTCATTCCTTTCTATCAAAAAAGAACTGCACACAGAAGGCTTACAGTACTCGCTGCTGTTCCCGTCCAGACTCCGAGTGGTGGTAGACGAGAAGACGCTGTTCTTCCCAACATCGGTGGAGGCATGGGCCTGGTGGGACACTTATAAAGCAGGCACGGATGGAGCTCGATACAGGGCTGAGGAGGAACGCCAGACACAAACAGTCAGGCAATCACGGAGGCTCCGTGGGCGCAGACAAGGGTCCAGACGACCGACGACCTCCCAAACAGAAGACGAACAAAGAGCAGCGCTGCAGGCAGTGAAGGAAGTGTCGGGGTCGGCGTTGGTCCAATCGGCCAGAGAATCGGGCTCGGAAGGCCAAGGAACGGGCTCGGACTCTGAGTTATCGGAGCTGGGCGGCGCCAGGGGCCCGAAGGTCACGCCACAGACATCAGGAGAAATCATTGAATGCTGAATCCTGGCCATAGTAACTGACAGGGATCGCAACGAATGGTGCAGCCTCTACGAAATCTTGAGCAGGCCACTGTAAGACTGGAATATTGTGAGTCATAATGCGTGTTGCGGGCGGGGGAATGGGGACAGCACTTGAAGGTTTCAGAGGTTAGCTCACGCGCCCCAGGGCCCATAAGGCCTCCGTAGTATTGGCTACGGGATAGGGAAATTTGAGAGCACGTTTGCTCAACAGTTTGGATGGGAGCGACTCTTCTGCAGTTGGGTCCTGTTCTGGGGGCGGGGGGCCTAGAGAAGTTGGGGTAACTCAAGGCGTAGTTCGGAGAGGGGGGGAGGGGAGAAAGTTGGGGATGAGGGGGAAGTCTGATGTCTGGATGCAACTCGTTGTTAACTTAAACCGAACAAGATGGAACAATGGCTAATGCGGGTTCGATAAAATATGTGTCCTGGAAAGTGCGGGGATTAAATACAATGGCGAGGAGACACAGAATTCATTCTTACCTAGTCCGTAGAGGGGTGCATATAGCGTTCCTACAAGAGACCCATTTAACGAGGAAAGAGGGAGTAGCGCTACAGCGTAGATGGAGGGGCCACCTGTTTTACACCACGTACTCTGCTTTTGCTAGGGGAGTGTTAATTTGGGTAAGAGCGGGAGTTCCTTTCCAAGTAACTAGACATACAGAAGACCCAGATGGGAGATTTGTAGCAGTTGAGGGGCTACTTAGAGGTCGACACATAGTGCTTAGTAGCATCTATGCGCCAAATGTAGATCAGGCAACCTATTTTCCGAAGCTCTCTAGGGTGCTGGCCAGCTACTTCACAGGTCCTATGCTGATGGGGGGGACTTCAACTCGATAGAAGATACTACACTAGACAGATCACACCCCCCGCTACACACATCCCCTGTAAACAGATTGGCGAGGTGCAGAACGGAATGGCAAAGGAAATGGGATCTGTCAGACAGCTGGCGCACACAACATCCGACAGAGCGAGACTACTCGTTCTACTCTAGCATACACGACCTCCATGTCTGCCTTGATACCTTCCTCTGCTCCCAAACAGTACTCCCAGCAGTGGCCCGGACTGAATACTTGGCACGCACACTGTCTGACCACAACCCTATACTCCTGACGCTAGATTGGATGAATGAAACTTCAAGGATTCCGACGTGGCGGCTACGGCCGGACACGCTGGATGACCCACCCTTCCGCGAAGAGCTAGAGGATCGGATCACTAAAAACTTCACAGAGAACGAGGGTACCGCTTCATCCAGAGCCATGGAGTGGGACGCATTTAAAATAGTAATAAGAGGGGACTGCATAGGGAAATTTGCGGGAGTACGCAGGTCATTGGTGGAGGACTTGGATAGGGCTGAGCGTACATTGAGGGAGGCGGAACTGGAATGCCATGGCCGCCCTGAGTTACAGGGGAGAGTAAGTGAGGCGCAGGAGGCAGTGGCCGTGGAGGTGGAGCGCCTTCGTAGCTTCGATTATAAAACATACTTGACGAAGACTCTTGCTGAGGGGGACAAAACTGGAACACTCTTGGCCTGGCTATCGAACCCCAAAAGGAGTACTCAACCGATTCTGACCCTGAAGGGGAGTGGAGGCGACACACTTCAAACACAGCCAGAAATTCTGGAATGCTTTCGATCATATTACGAGAGGTTATATGGGAGCGAGTTTGGGAACCAGAATGAGGCAATGGATGCTTTCCTGAGCGACCTGCAGCTACCACAGCTGGAGCAAGACCAGGCTGATTCCCTAGGCGGCCCAATAGACCTGGCAGAAATAAGAGGGGCAATAAAGCAAATGGCGCGTAAC
Source organism: Lissotriton vulgaris (assembly GCF_964263255.1). Classification (NCBI taxonomy): domain Eukaryota; kingdom Metazoa; phylum Chordata; class Amphibia; order Caudata; family Salamandridae; genus Lissotriton; species Lissotriton vulgaris. The sequence continues at coordinate 721,917,634 of NC_141696.1, forward strand.
AAAACACCAGGGATAGATGGGTTGCCCATTGAATTTTACGGGAAATACTTAGATCAACTGACCCCGAGACTTCAAGTGATATATAATGAAGCCAGGGAAAAGGGCAGACTCCCCCAGTCAATGCGCGAAGCTATTATGATTCCTTTATTAAAACTGCGAAGGGAAAGCACAGACCCTGCATCCTATAGGCCATTGTCTATGTTAACAACAGACTACAAAATTTTGAGCACAGTGCTGGCCACCAGGCTGTTAACCCATATGCAAGACATGGTTCATAGGGATCAGTCAGGTTTTATACCCACAAGGAACACGACACACAACATCCGAAGGCTGCTCAGGCTAGTAGATGACCCACCGCCGGGCGCGAGAGCCCCCCTGGTATTGGCGGTTGACATAGAAAAAGCCTTCGACACCCTGGAGTGGGAATACCTATATAGGGTGATGCAGGGTTTTGGCCTGGGTGAGGGATATATAAAATGAACGAAAGTGCTTTACTCTTCGGCGAAAGCTAGGGTGAGAGTCAGACCCTTAGTATCGGACCAATATGAGGTGAATCGGGGAACCAGACAGGGAAATGCACTTTCTCCCCTGCTGTTTGTGCTTGCGGTGGAGCCTCTAGCGGCGATGGCTAGGCGGGGTGTACATTACAATGGGTTAGAAGTCAGAGGGGTTCGCCACTTCATTTCCTTATATGCAGACGACCTCCTCCTCTTCTTAGAAGATGCTGAGGAAGCTGTGGAAGGCGCAGAGAGACTGCTAGCGCGCTTCGGCGACACATCGGGACTACGGGTTATTTGGACAAAAACCTGCCTCTTCCCACTGAGGAAGGAGGAGGAGCGCCCCTTAATCCACCCAGTGCTTAGATGGGAGCCCAGCTGCCTGAGCTACCTAGGAGTGCACATATACCACGAGCCCGCAAACCTCATAGATGGTAATGTAGGTCGCTGTATCCGTGCATTGCAGAGCAGTATGTCCTTCTGGGCCACCCTGCCCCTTTCAATGGCGGGCCGGGTTTCACTCCTAAAAATGATAGCCCTAACGCGATTATTATATTTCTTCCGGACCCTCCCCATGTGGATACCTGGAGCGATCTTCAGACGGCTGAAATGGATGATTGTGTCCTTTTTATGGGGAACAGGCAGGCGTAGAATTGCATTGGCGACGCTGACCCGCCCGAAGGATGAGGGTGGCCTAGCGGTCCCAGATTTCGAGCTCTACTACTTGGCGGCCCAATTACAGTTCTTCACACAGGAGGTTGCGAGGGTCTACCGCGGCCCGGAGCAGGAGAAGGAGAACGGCACCCCCTGCCACGTACTGGCATACATAACCATGCAGCAAAAACTGTGGCTCGGAGGGCTGACCCAAGAAGAACGGACGCTCCGATTATGTTGGAATCGCTCGCAAAAGCGATCTGGATCCGGGCACCCGTATGCGCCTGAAATCCCGCTGGGCATGGTGACAGCACTCCCACATGGCGGAGACTGGTCGAGACTACGACTGTGGGAAGAGACAGGGTTACAGATGGTAGGGGACCTTTATGATGACGGAGTATTGGCCCCGTACCAGACTTTACAGGAAAGATACGACCTTCCGAGGGGAGACTATTTACTGCATGCGGTGGTGGTGAGAGCCATACAAGCGCACTGGGGGGAGGGACTGATGGAGCCCACGACGACACTGGCGTGCCAATATACTATGATGGCGGCAGGAACGTTTAAGGCAGTTACGTGCCTCTATTTCAGAATGCACACAGGAGCCCTTCAACCACTTACACCGTTGAAGAATAAATGGGAAGCAGACCAACAGTTATAAATCCCAGACACGGCGTGATCCCAGCTAGTGCGGAGGGCTAGGAAGAGCACCAGAAACGCGCATTTCCAACTGATACACCTCTATATACTCCACAGGGCCTACCTCACCCCGAGTAAAATAGCAGCGTACTGTGGCGCAGAGGACGCAGCATGCCCCAGATGTAACCAGTTAGGCGCAGACCTGGTACACATTCTGAGGGGCTGCCCCTGCTTACAAGAGTATTGGAGGGAAATAGGTGACACCTTGAATGAAGTAGCGGACAGGGAACTGCAGTACGACAGCGCGGTCACTATATTACACTGGTTCCCACACACACGCAAGAACAAACTGTCTAGCAAATTCATCGACATGGGTCTACTTATTGCGAAGCGAGAGCTGACCAAGGGGTGGATGTCGAAGGTAGGGCCGACACACCGGAGGTGGCTGAATGAATTTTTGAAGTGGGCAACAGCAGAGAGTACGATCAGATACCAACTAGCCCGCCGTAGCTCAAACGAGAAAGCACAGGACGCAGCAATGGCATGGGAAATGTTAGTACAGGCGCTAAGAGATAGCACAGTGGAGGAAGAAGGGGAAGAGGAGACTGAGGGCCAGGTGGCTCCAGTAGAGATGGTAATGACCCCGGCACCTGCACCGGACACACACACACAGTAGAAATACAAAGCTCCAAAGTCCCACAGTTTAGGCACATATGCTGGCGGCCAGGCATAGACGTAGACACCGGGGGGTGGGGGGGGGGAGGGGGAGGGAAGCATCCCGGGATCCTGTAACGGACCATGTACGAACTTTGACGAGTGACGGTGGGGAACGGGGCAAAAAAGTAAAAGCAGAGGGTGGAGGGCCCCATATGTTGACTGCAGCAGACAGCCCGGTCAAGAGAGTAAAATGTAAAAGGGTAGCGCCGCATGACCTCCGGGATGTGGGCTGAATGGCCGTGTACGAGACATCTGGAATGAGATAGGAGAGCGACTCTGCACTAAGAGATCCTGAGTCCAGCAAAGTACACTGTAATTGACTCTGCAATAAAAATTGTTTTAAAAAAAATAAAAAAATCAGGGCCATAGTACCCTCATCCTCTGAGACCAGTACCCACTTTAATCTACGGCAATCATTGAACATAGTCACTTCAGCTGTGGCTATTTCAATACCTGCCCTTGCCGTAGATTGACTGATAGTTTTAAGAGTTAAAATTAAGGGGTTATGATCACTCTCTGGTCTGCTCTGGACCTTCATATCCTCTATCCTTACCCACAGTTCCAAATTGATAAGGAAGTAGTCAATTCTGCTAATTCTTATCCCATTATTAAAAGTATGAGTACCCTCACAGTCTGATTTTGATCTTCTGTTTAAAGCCCTCAGGCCTAATTCCAGAGTTAAACTTTTTAGCTGGAGGGCTGCCTCTGACCATTGTTAATTGGGGTGAGCTCCAGCAATGGTATACCCCAGGTCGAATCCTCATCCCTGGACAGGCTTCCATCTTCTATGCCCCGGGACTCAAAAGTACAGTTAAAATCACCCGCTACTGCTAGGTGGTTTGCCCCCTTCGGTGGTTTGAAGAATAGATCAAGTTTAGAGATAGTAGGAGAGGCTTTCCCTCCCGCTTGCCCTCAGGCGTAGACATTGGCAAATATAAGATCTGGCCCATGTTCAAAACAAATTTTGATAGCCAGGATGTCAGGGTCATCTATTAATAGCTCTTTTACCTGGCAACATGCCTGCTGTCTACCCCAGATGAGCAAACACCCAGATGGTCTCCCTTTATGACTGGGAATAGCCTATTTATCAAAAACCAAATTCCCAGGACGAAAGATCGTGTTCAATGACCAAGTCTCCTGGAACATAATGATGTCTTGATTCTCTATAAAGCACGACCGGTAGATTTGACGATTTGGAATTGGTTACTACCACATTTCTCAGCTCTGAAGAGGTAGATAATTGGTTGGCTTGAGTCAGTAAACCCCTCATAGTACTGTGATTTGTCATGACCTTCTGTTCAAAGTTATTTAGTCTCTCCTCGATCTTAGTTAATCTGTGGATTATAGGAGTTAAGGATGTTACAATTAAATCCCCCAATTTGTTCCACATTGCCTTATTTGCTTCAGCAGAGGGGCCACCCGTAATCCATGAGGTGAGGATTCCAGACATACTGAGGGCCGAATCCCCCGTCGCCACCATTGATGAAGTAGTACTTCCACCATTGGTGTTTGTCCTTTGGGTCTTCGCCGGTTTCTGACTCTGAGGCCCCCCTCCCGCTTTCTTTTAAGTGGTGGATCTGGGATTGCAGCAGAAACTTTGTTTTTATGTTGGGGTGCTGACCTTGTAGCAATACGTGGAGGTGGGCTGCTTTGGGTGGGTGCCGTATCCGTCTGGACCGACTCAGCATGATGGGATATATTATCAGTGGCCAGCGATGCAGAGGTTTCCAATGGCCCATTCGAAAACTGACCATCATCTCTTGCCTTATCAGGAAAGTCAGCGTCTACAACCAAAGAACAGTCAGGAGTACGTGTAGACGTTATAATGCCCAAAGATGATCGATTAGACAGTTGGGGATCAAGAGATAGATGGCGCTCAGTCAGCGCTATCTCATGGGCAAGGACCGAGCTGGCTCTAATTAAAAACTGGTCCAAAGTCCCCACCACACTTCCTGAGGGCGGCCCAAATCTCCCCTTACCCTCTCACTAGTTCATCCTCAGTTGAAAATGTAGATGGAGTGGGGAGTAGAATTAAAGCAAAAACACAACAGACTTCCTCTGCTCTGTGTACTCCACTAATTAACACCAGTATGCTGAAGAGGACAAACCTTATGAGGTGAGCAGTCTCAGAGGGTGGGCCCGGCCTGGCCTCGTCCGGTCTCTAACGGGCTCAAACGGGCCCGCCTTTGGCCCGGGCTTCGTCCGGCGCGCGCCAGCTGGAGCAGTGAGCTGTGAAATAGGGTGTGACAGGCTCAGGTGCGGGCCTTCAGTAGCAGGCCCCCAGGGACTTGCAGTCCTTTTCTGAGACACAGCAACCTCCTCCAAACACAAAGCGGCGCTTTTCACTGTTACCACTCTTTTCAAAAGCAGTGGTGTCCTCGTCTGCGACCTCACTTTTTTGTGTTTCAGTTTCAACAAGAAAAGCACACCGGAGTGGATGCCTGCTTATTTTCACATGACAGCATCCTCAAAGCAGTAGTTATAGCAAGAAAGCAATTAGAATTGAAATTAATCTAAAATATACTGTACCTCAAGCAATTGAGCTGATAAATTGATTCCTAATAAATATATAGGGGCTGATTACAATGAGTTAGGAAATGGCTCCGACTGTCGGCCAGAGCCGTTCCTACTGCATCGTAATCCTTTCTGACCGACCCATTAGGATGGGAGCCCGTCAGCCAGTCGGAATGAGTTCAGTAATCCCAGGGGCTGATCTTTCTACCTGAGGGATTACTATGTTGGATTCAGGCAGCCTTTCTGTGTCAGCCATTCTGACTGAAAGTGATAAAATTTGATGAAAGCTAAGAAGAAATGCCCTAGAAGGTATGCCGCACAATTTCACTTTGAGTGTATATGTCACCAAATAAGACATTTATTGCTGTGTAATTCAGGACATCCTGTCCCATAATGTTCTTGTTCATCACTTCATTATTTCAGCAACTCCACATATAACACATGGGCCCAAATACTAGTGCACAGAATGGTGTAGGGTTTTTACCATGACCAGCAAACAGCATTACGCAGGGGTGAGGTATTCGCGAAGTGAGGTAAATATAACTCCTATTTCAAGTATTACCCAGAAACAAGAGGAATAACATGTTCTGGGGGTGCAGTTTCTATCAAATTCCACTAATATGGCAGTTTACTGTGCACTTTTCCTATGGTAATTTTTTGTGGGTTTGCTGATAGTTAATGGAGTTATATTGCATAGGTGTGATATTTGCCACAAAACTCGTAATTCTGATATGTGCAGTATCTTATTATCGAAATTCCTCTCAGTTCATAATCAGACCCATAGAGATGGACAACCCACACCAGTGCTGTAATGCACCTTCTTATTCAAAAGAAATTTCTAGAGCAAATCTCTTTTTCAATCAGAGTTCTGCAGCGTTGTAATTGGCTTTGGGGATCCTATCCTACTTCTTGTACGAATAGCAGCCAGGAAGAGAACAGAGAGGAGGGAAGAGAGGCGGCAAGTAAGTGATCTTGTTTTCTTATTCCCCCCCCCCCCCCCCCCCACACACACACCTGCTTTGAGGGAGCAGCCGCGACTGCTCTGGAATTCGATGGTCATATTAAATGGAGTGCCAATCTGAGGTCACTAATCACTGTAGTGAATGGCATTATCACTTGCAGTGCAGGGCCAGTGGAATGCTGCAGCAACAGAAGACCAAAATAGGCTTGAATAAATTACGCTACAATAAAAGGTATACTGTTTGAATTTTGAGAATATTCTGTGGCAGGAGCATATCAGTATTACGCGGCACAGTTAGGCAATATTATTTTGCTGTTTTTGCCGTTTTAGCATGCATTAACACAAAGGGATCCCAGAGCAACAACAAAATATAAAGACTACTTAAGACCGAAACCAATACACATTCACTCAATTCTACCTAAATTGCTATACATCAATAAATAATACTTTTGTCTTCCATGAATGCATGGTTTAGGAAAGTAATTTAAATAATATCATCTCATCTAACACCAAGAGTGAAATAGCTTGTGCAAAATAAGCAAAGTTGCACTATATATAAAGGCATACACGTGCTCACGTCTTGTGATAAAAGGTGTATCTGTTTTATTGTCTTCAATTTATGTTTTACAACTGCTCACTGTGGAAATGAGGGGCATGAATGTGGGCACTGGACCTGCCAGCAATGCTAAGAGCCGTTTCCTAGATCTGGTCGGCCACAGTGAAATGTGTTTTAGTGGTGATTTTCTTGACCCTGGAACAAAGTCAGCGGCGCCCACATTTTGCCTACTTTGTGCTCAGAACAGCAACCTGCAAGAAGGGAAGGCAGTCTCTTACTTTCAGTTGCAGCTAAAGCCAAAACAAATGCCTTACTTAAGAGGTCTTTTGTTCAAGTCTCATCCCTAAAGACAATCAGTTAAAACGAGGATTTGGAGGCAGGTAGGAGATATTCATGCTCCGTTAGAAGGTCGGAATTACCAGTCTATCAGAGTATTTATATTAATAACCAACAATGAGGCTCGTACTAAACGTCTTTATTACTACCCATTGGAACCCTTTTAAGCAAATTTAGAATGAGAAAACATTATGAAAAATGTGTAAAGCTCCACACTTATACCTTGAACATTGCATGCAGTCCTTGATGCCTGTACATTATTCGCTACATTGCATATTATGAAGATTACAATTTATGACCTGCAGATTTCAAAAATATCTCTGCAGCAAAATTCTCTACAGCAGGATCAGTAACCCACTATGTTAGCTACATGAAATGCACATCTACGACCAAATAGCACATTACTCTGTTAGGACTCCTAACTTTAGCACTCCTAAACTGAGAAAAATCCTCACTTTAAGACTTTCGGTATTCGCAGAAGGCATTTAGGAGCCTTAAAGTAGGACTTCTAACTTCTGTGAATACCGAAATCAGTAAGTGCCTTCTGTGAATACCAAAATGAGTAAGTGCCTTCTGTGAATACCAAAATGGTAGTAAGTTTTGGATTTTGTCTTAAGTTAGTTCTGTGAATCGGGCTCATTGTTAGTACCTCTGTAATATATGTATACAGCAATTAACAATTGAAAGCCTACAATTAACTTTTGCAAAGTGTTTACCACAGCATGGACAACCTTTCAGTAACATTTGAACTGTTCAAGCTACAAACAATTGTTTCTGTTTAATACTGCAAACAGTGCCCTAAATAGTGGAATGATTGGCAAGTGTAGAAAATATTGTTACTCAGAAATATTGCAACTATAGAATCATACATTGATATTTACAACTCTTCTCTTTCCACCCAGAGCGGTAACCGGATAACCGAAGTACGGCATGAGTTATTCATTTAGTTCTGGAATTACCTTCTGAGTCTGAGACTTGTAGCCTTCTTGTTAAAACAAAACAGGACTGCAAGAACCAAGATGAAGATCAAGAAAACAAGGATACACTATTCATGACCCTCCATCCTCTATACTAAAGAAAGCTTACCTAACACTTTCGCTCTTATTGCTGCCCTCAGGAGTAGTAGCAGACAGAGGCTGAGGAGAAGCCAGCAGTTTTCCGCATTAAATAATTCCAACACACAAATGAATGTCAATGCTTGCAGGGACTAATTCTTGAGCTATCCCACTTTGCTTGCTTGTCTTCTGTGTCTTGTCTGTGAGATAGGCTTGTGAAGAGGCAGCAGGAGATGGCACAGGTGGACCACCACATATTTGACAGTGCAGCATTTCCTATGCAATAAGATGGGAAACAACAGTTACAACGTAACTGTTACAACGCATTCTGTTACAGCGCACACCATTACAACGCAGGATCCTTTACAACGAATGCCTTTACAACGCATGACATTACATAGCAGATGCTTTTACAACGCATGCCATTACAACGTAAGTATTGGTAAGTATGTCATTTTATTTAATCATTTATTTTTAAATTTAAATTATATACATTTATTAAAGTAATAGTATATATTTAGTTTTGGCTTATGGGGTACAGGGGTATTTTTAGGGTTCAAGGCTGGGTTTGGGTTATGGGGTACAGGGGTATTTTTAGGGTTCAGGGCTGGGTTTGGGTTTTGGGGTACAGGGATATTTTTAGGGTTCAGGGCTGGGTTTGGGTTTTGGGGTACAGGGGTATTTTTAGGGTTCAGGGCTGGAGTTGGGTTATGGGGTACAGGGGTATTTTTAGGGTTCAGGGCTGGGTTTGGGTTTTGGGGTACAGGGGTATTTTTAGGGTTCAGGGCTGGGTTTGGGTTTTGGGGTACAGGGGAATTTTTAGGGTTCAGGGCTGGGTTTGGGTTATGGGGTACAGGGGTATTTTTAGGGTTCAGGGCTGGGTTTGGGTTTTGGGGTACAGGGGTATTTTTAGGGTTCAGGGCTGGGTTTGGTTATGGGGTAGAGGGGTATTTTTAGGGTTCAGGGCTGGGTTTGGGTTATGGGGTACAGGGGTATTTTTAGGGTTCAGGGCTGGGTTTGGGTTTTACACTAACTGGATTTTAAATAGTATTTTTATACACCTACACTATTTAAAAAAATGTTTAATTATATTTACAAATATATTAATAAAAAATGTATTTAATATATTAAATTAAGTCAATATTTATTAATTACATTTGTTAAAAAATAATATACTTACCTAGACTTACGTTGTAATGGCATGCGTTGTAATAGCTTCTGCTATGTAATGTCATGCGTTGTAAAGGCTTCCGTTGTAAAGGATCCTGCGTTGTAAAGATTGCGTTGTAATGGTGTGCATTGTAAAAGTTTGCAATGTAACGTCATACATCCCAATAAGATTGTTACTTTCGCCAAAAGATGGGGTAGGGCTCCCCAAATTAGATTGTGAGTGAAGGGGGAGTCATGGTGACATCATTACTTATAAATCGCTTCTAATTTGATTCAATCTGCTAGTTTTAGAATGTTCTTATTACGGGGACTTACGATACCAGAAAGCACAATAAAACACCAAGGAACCACTGATGCCAGTATAGTTGCCACATACCTAAAAAAAATATTACAAGTGATTGGATACATTGTTTTACTTATTATGCGCAAATTCTGGAGTTACAACATGCTTGTAGTAAGAAAAGAAGTGTCTGGCCTTTCTCAAAATATTTCACTTTTGCTGCAATAATACATATTGTAATCAAAAGATGTGAGAGTAAAGGCAGTAGAATCAGCTATCAGAATATTCCTGAAAAGTGGTGGCTTCCCCTTATGGGCTTCATGGCTTTGCCTTCCTTATTTTCTGGCACCAATTCTATCATACCAACAGTGAATATTAACATATTATTCACTGTTGTTATATTTAAAAAATAATAACCTGCGGGTTCAGCAGCAGCCGGTGACACTGTCTGTGTCTGATAGCTGACTCAGGCACATGAAGGCACCCGTGGCAGCCATCGGCGAGATTGTCCTGGGCTGGTTAAGTCCCAGCTCTGGTCTCAGGGATCTGGCATGCCTCATTACTTCCCAATCTGTAAAATGCGGAAGAGTAACAGCTAAGGGTAGCCCTGGGCACAATCAGCTTACGCCCTGCAGTCTCCGTGGCTACATGCCAGTCAGCCTGTCACTCCACCCTTTGCCAACTCATCATAAATTTGAGAATGGTGGACTGAAAAGTAGAGCCTGAAACTGGGCACCTGCAACACCACAGATTTGAGGTTCATGTTTCGTACTCCAGTATTGGCTTAAGGTGGAAGAAACTGTGTGGCTTCCCTGAGGGTAAATGGAGTAGCAGGAGCCCATCGGGCCCTGCACTAGCAGCAAGGTAGGCAAAAAAAATGCTTATAAATGTATGCATGCTTGTAGGTGAGAATGTGTGTCTTTGAGACCTAATGAGCATGTTTATGTGTGAGCATATGTGTATGTCTATGTGTGTTTCTGTGAGAGTGAAAATGAGAAAGTGAGTGTTGAGTCTCTAGTTGGCACAAACGCCAGCTGTCACCCACCCCAGACGTGTATTCAGAAATGGGCAGAGGCACAGCATGGTTAAAGTAGGAAAATGATAGCTTTTTAGGACTTACAATTTAAAATCTAACTTCACCATGAATTGTGATTTTAAATTGTGAGCCCAGAGACACCAGACTCCAAATTTCTATATTTTACCAATTGGAAATTACACTTATAAACTGTAACAAGGTAATCCTAATGTTAACCTATTTCAGGAGATAGGCCTTGCAGTAGTAAAAATGAATTTCCATACCAGGACATGTGGAACTTAAAAGTACATGTCCTTCATTTTAAATAAACTGTACCCTTCCCTCGGGGATGTCTAAGGCCTACCTTAGGGATGATTTACATTTAATCAAAAGGAAGGATTGAGCCTGGCAAGTAGGAGAAATTGCACATAAAGAAGGGTGGAGTGCACTCATCAGTTATGTTCCAATGTTCATCATGCTCAATGGTGTGGCTGGTGTGCTATCTTGGTTCATAATGTGTCCGTGCGTGCTGTGCATGTTTGTACTGAAAAAAGGCGCCCCGTCAGGTCCTTCAACAAGATGCACTGTCAATTATGTATGCAAAATTTCAACCATTTTATTGTATTTTTATTCCACTAGTCTTCCATATGCAATCCAATGAGTATTCAAGTTTCCTCTTTCCTTTTTCATTCATCAATTTTATCCATATTATCGCAAGTGCCTTTGTGTTCAACAGATAGGACTGATGGGTGTTCATTACTATTTTACATTATAGTTACCTCTGAGGAAGGGAGTCATCCCGAAATGCATTGGGTATCAAGCAATAAGGATGCATCATGAGGAATTTTGAACCCTCTAGTGCTGCTAAGAGAGAGGCATTTGTGAAAATATGGATAAAATCGATGAATGAAAATGGAAAAAGTAAACTTGAAAATGATTGGATTACATATAGAACACTAGTGGAATATAAATACAATAAAATGGTTGAAATTCTGCATACATAGTTGCCTGTACATCTTGTTGAGAGACCTGATGGGGCTCCTTTTTTTGGGACATAAAAGTAGGTGAACTTGCCAGGTCAAAATGGCAGTTTAAAAATGCACACACAGACCCTGTAGTGGTAGGCCTGAAACATGTTTAAAGGGCTACTGAGGTGGGTGGCACAATCAGGGCTGCAGGCCCATTCATAGCATTTAATTTGCAAGCTTTGGGCACATATAGAACACTTTACTAGGGACTTATAAATAAAGTAAATATGCCACTTGTGGCTAAGCCAATGTTACCATGTTTAGAGTACAGAGCACATGCACTTTAGTACTGGTTAGCAGTGGTAAATCGCTCAGAATCCTAAGGACAGCAAAAATGAAGTCAGCAAAACAGGAGGTCAGAAGAAAAAAAGTCAGTGGAAGCCACGCCAAGGATGCCAGGTCTGACAGTGAGTGACAGAGTGAATGACAGTGAGTGGGAATGAATGAATGAAAGTAAGATTGAGTGTGAGTATGAATGAGTGAGACAGTAAGAGAGACGGCATTAGAGTGATAGTGAGAATGAATAGGAGAGGGTGAAGATGACCGAGCGTGAGAGAGAATGACCAAGAGTGAGTGCAAGTAAGAGTGAGTAAGAACAAGTAGGATAGAGTATACGAGGGAGTGCAATCCATCAGAGTGGGCAAGAATCAATAAGTGAATGATGGAGTGAGTACAAGTAAGAGTGACTAAGCAAGAGCGAATGCAAGTGAGTGAGAATGGGTTCATGTAAGTGCAAGTGAGAAAGTGAGTAAATGATAATGAATGAATGAGAATGATGTTGAGGGGGGGTGCAAAAAAGTGTCAGTGAGAATAAGTGAGAGTGAATGACAGTGAGTGTAACTGAATGAGAATGAGTAAGTCAGAGTGAGTGAGACTAGAGGAGACTGAACGAGTCAGAGAGAGTGAGAATAAGTGAAACTGAGTGAGAATGAGTAAGAGTGAGTGTCAATTCAAATGAGCGTCAGTGAGTAGGTATGAGTGAAAGTAAAATCAAATGTAAGTGTGAATGTGAATGAAGGAGACTGAGTGAAAATGAGTGAGTGACAGCAGGAGTGAGTGCAAGCGATTGCAAATGCAAGTAAGTGAGAGGAAGTACAAGAGGGTGAATGAGGGAGAGGTGAAGAGTGTATGAGAATGAGGGAGAGTGAAAATATGTGTGTGTGAGGGAATATAGGTGAACATGAGTAAGTACATGTAATTGAGAATGAGTGAGTGAGAATGTGGTGTTTTGCTTGGGAGAGTGAATTTGTCTATGGCCTACTGAAGGTAATGTTTGTCTTACGGAGACACTCATTGTAAAATGCTAAATGTAAAATGCTGGCACTCGCATAGTGGAGAAAATCTTTACCATAAAAGTGCACTGGCATACGTGAGGTAATACTTGTCACTGCATGCTAGAGATAATAATTGGTACTGGCATACTAAAGGCAATACTTTGCATTGGCAAACTTGAGTAATTATCACCTTGGGAGAGAACTTGAATATTTAATGACCACCCTTTCAAAGCTTATTGTTTTTTAGCACAATTATGTGAAAATTGTGCTTTAAAATGGCTATTTGACCACATTTAAAAAAATGTATTGCTCCGTAGTCTAAGAATAGAGGGCCTGCAATAGATTAACCTGAACCACTGTGATTTTCCGCATAATTCCGAGTCACTCGGAGCAGCCACTTATATAGCACGTTCCGCTTTCCTCAAGGGCAAGAAGTACACGCAAATTGACTTAGCCGAGATCAAACGTTTGGGGGGTTATTTCAACAAATCAACCAACGCAAACAATTTACTGTTTCTGACTTTTCCTCACTCTCAAAGTTGACTCAGTATATACTGTATTCACCACTGGATCATAAGCACTGGTGCTTATAGCTTTTATGTTTACGCTTGCACGTCTTGTAAAAATGTAACTGATAGCAGTCAGATATTTTACATCTGTTCCTCTCTATCGTTTTGCATGATGTTTTTCGATAAGGGACCGTACATTCATGGCACTGTTGCAGGTTTAATGTCACAACACTTGCGCAATAACAAAATCTACACTGATTTGTAGTGTCCTGTAACGTTCTAGCTTATCCCACGTACACGCACCCATGCACCCGCAGGCCAGGCGTGGCCTGCGGCGTACAATAAATGAAGGGCGCGCGCTCGAGCACGTCACTTCCGACAGTGACCCTGTGTCCGAGCATCCTTGCTGCTGCGGCGCTGCCAACCCCCGCGCAAGGGCGCCAAGTCACTGGGGCCACTGGTGGCCCCAAAAGGCCAGGGCAGAACACTGGCGGCGAGCGGAGGGGGCCCAACCCTCGCTCGCACACCCGTGACACCTCGGAGCCGGCTCGCTCCTTCCCGCGGTGCCTACCGCGCTCCTGCGGCCTTCTGCAACTGGCCGCGCTGGGGACTTGTGTGCCTGTCTGGACCTTCACTTCAGGCCTGCCCACCCCACTGAACACTGTGCGAAGGCCACCTGGGGCGGAGGACCCCCCTGCATCGAGGGGTGTCAAGCGCAACTGCTGGGTGCGGTGCCGGCCCGCCTGTTGCGACTGCATGCTGTTTCTCACGCATTGCGCGTGAGACGTGGATCGGCCCGGTGCCCCGTTTTCCTCACGCATTGAGCGTGTGACGCCTGAAACAGCCTGGAAGCAAGGTCAGTGGTGCCAGGGGTTGAGGACTCCAGCGGAGGGCTTGCCTGCTCCGCCCCTGAGTGACACCTACTGTGACCAGCAGCAGTGCAGCTGTGGTACCTGCGCGCCACACCCTGTATGCTCTTCGAGCTCCTCGTCCCCAAGGGAGGGACACGCCCCACGGCAGGATCATCATGAGGCGCCCCGAGGCCTACCACCACGACGGCAACACCGAGGTGAGCTGTGCAACGTCGCAGGGTGTGCGCAAGGGAGGATCATAGCAAGAGAGACTTACTAGCAACCCCGGGGTTCCACCACCATGGCGGATGAAGACGCACCGGGGCCGGTTATCAACATCCCATTCCAGCATGCCTCGACAGGGGTACTGCCACCATTTAGCGAGGCGGCGGACCCGTCTACGGCTTCCCCGAGATGGAAGATGTGGCTAGAACGATTGGAAAATTATTTCATCGTCACAAGGGAAACAGATAAAGCGGTGAAGCGGTCACTTCTACTACACTACGCAGGCGATGAGATATTCAGACTGTTCAAACACCTGCCCAACACTGGAGATGACTACGACGCAGCGGTCGCCGCGCTGAACGCCCATTTCGACCCCCAACTGAATGTAGACTTCGAGGTCTTCAAACTGGGCCAAGCGCGTCAAAGGGAAGGTGAGACGGTGGACCAATTCCATGCCCGTGTCAGAGAGCTGGCCAGCTCCACCGATGAAGACCAACCAAGGGCCATAAGACGGCAGATTATCCAGGGATGCCGGGACAAAACACTGAGAGGATCGATCCTACGCAAGCCAGGCATAACGCTAGAAGACATCTTGATCCCTGCTAGGTCCCATGAACTCTCGAGCGTCAGGGCCTCCGCCATGGAACAGGCACTCCACCAACCACAGGCCAAAGTGGAGGCCATCAAAGTAGAACGGGCGGACGCAGCTACGACCCCAGCCAGGGGGACCACCGCAAAGGGAATATCGGAGAGATCCACCGCGGGCGCGATGTGGGTATTGCGGACATGAACCTCATGGGGCAAAAGACTGCCCGGCTCAAGGTAAAACCTGCGCGAACTGCGGGATACCAAATCATTTCGCCTCGGTGTGCCGCAAAAGGAACACGACAAAACCATTTCGAAGGCCACGGGCACCCACAAAAGCCGTCCGTCAACTATCGTTGGAAGAGGCAGCACCAGCCAGAGCAGAGAAACACCTTCCTACGGTGTACGATGACTCGGAGTCGGAGGACGAAGAGGCGTACATCGTGTCGTTCGCACAAGAGCTAAAACAACGACGACGGCCACAGCCCACGTGCATTGTGCAAATGGCGGGAAATGAAGTTAAGGCCATAATTGACACTGGAGCTACTGTAAATGTAATGGGCTTGCAGCAATTCAATAGACTACGCCCACGGCCCGAAATATTACCGTCCAAGACCAGGATGTTTGCTTATGGAGCGGACACTCCCTTGCCTCTAAAAGGAAAGATAACAATACCAATTCAGGCTGATGAGACACAAGTAATGGCAACAATCCACATCATCAACCGTGAAGCCGATACTTTGATCAGCAGTCACACAGCAGAGGACTTGAAGCTCATCGCCTTCGCCAACCGGATAAGATCACACCAGGTGGATGAACTTTTGGCGCGGTTTCCTGAACTGTTCCAGGGCCTAGGATGTATCAAATGCAAGCCTATCAAACTGCACATAGATAAATCAGTCACTCCCACCGCCTTGCGGCACCGCCGAGTACCTTTCCATCTACGCCCACTGGTGGAAAAAGAACTGGAGAAACTAGAGACTCTCTGGGTCATCGAGAAAGTCACGGGGCCCACACCATGGGTGTCACCCATGGTGATTGTAGAGAAACCCAAGCAACCCGGCGCCATCCGCCTGTGTATCGACATGCGATTGCCAAACGCCGCCATCCGGAGAGAGAGACATCTGACCCCGACTATGGATGACATCGTCGCTGACGTAAATGGGTCGAAGTGGTTCTCGAAGATAGATCTAAATGCCGGATACCACCAACTGCCCCTAGCGGAGGAGAGTCGCTTCATAACCACCTTCAGCACTCACCTGGGACTCCGGCGTTACAAACGACTAAACTTCGGCATTTCGTCAGGGGCGGAGGTGTTCCAAAATACCATTTGTGAACTCCTCTCAGGATTACCGGGGGTCATCAACGTCAGAGATGACATCCTGATACACTCTGCCACCGCTTCAGAACACCACAAGCACCGGAGAGACGTCCTGAAAAGACTCAGCGCCCATGGAGCAACACTCCATAGAGAGAAATGCCAATTCTTTCAGCCTTCGATAGAATTCTTCGGCTACGTATTCAATCAGGAGGGCATTCAGATTGATCCAAAGAAATCCAAGGCCATCAAAGACGCCCTTGCGCCAAAATCCCCGACGGAGGTGAGAAGCTTCCTTGGCATGGCCACATACTGTGGCCGGTTCATACCGGGTTTAGCCACCAGGAGTGAACCGCTGCGAGCGCTAACGAAGACGGATGTCTCGTGGCAGTGGGGCCCGAGGGAAGAAGAGGCCTTCCGGGGGATCAAAGAAGCGCTTTTGGAAAAAGCCACGCTATCCTACTTCGACCCCAAGAAGCGCACAGAGGTGATCGCGGACGCCAGCCCGGTGGGACTCGGCGCGGTCCTGACCCAAGAACATGAGCCCGGCCAATGGACGGCACTAGCGTTTGCCAGCAAGGCCCTGACCCCGACAGAGACCAGGTATGCCCAAATCGAGAGGGAGGCTCTTGCCATCAAGTGGGCCTGCGGCCACTTCCACCTCTACTTACAAGGACACCCGTTTGTAATGGTCACAGACCACCAACCACTAGTGTCCATTTTCAAAGGAACCGCTCCACACCCCCCACCTCGCATTGAACGGTGGGTAATACAACTACAGTCCTACGAGATGGAGGTCACCTATCGCCCGGGAGCCAAGAATCCCGCGGACTATCTGTCACGCCAACCATCTCCACAGGAACAGGAATCAATGGAGGATGACCGTGAGGAGTACGCTCAGTGGGTGGCCCTTGCGTCATGCCCGAACAGCATGACTATAGATGAGATAAAAGAAGCCGCAGCAGACGACAACATGTACCGGAGGATGATCCAGGCAGTACAGGATGGCTCGTGGACAGAATTTCTGCGCCCGCCCACGTCCTGGGGCGCGGAAGACAAAGAATCACTCACAAGGTTCTGGCAGATCCGGCATGAGTTGAGTGCCACGGAAGAAGGAGTGCTACTGAGGGGCTCGCGACTAGTTATACCCCACAGCCTGAGACACCGGGCAATACAATTGGCCCACGGAGGACATCAAGGCTCGACGAAAATGAAGGCGCGCATGAGAGAGAAGGTCTGGTTTCCCGACTTGGAGACCAGGGTGGAAGAATACATACGTGGGTGCATGGCCTGTCAGCTGACCAGTGACCTGGAGAGACCCGTGCCCATAGTCACAGAAGAAGCCTGCACCTCCCCTTGGACCAAAATCAGTATAGACTTCGGAAGTTTTCCGGGAGAAGGACACACACTGGTCGCCATTGACTCCTACTCTAAGTATCCAGTAGTGGAGAGAGTTGTCTCCACGCCATTTGCTCACGTGGGACCGGCACTAGAAAAGATCTTCTCCATGTTCGGCTACCCATCGGAGATCCGAAGCGACAATGGGCCGCCGTTCCAAGGGGCAGAATTCGCCACGTTCCTCACCACCAGAGGAATTCAACACCGCCGCATCACCCCTCAGTGGCCACAAGCAAACGGAGACGTGGAGAGGTTTATGCGGACTCTCAATAAGGTATTCCGAATCGCTCTGGTGGAACAAGCTGATCCCGAGCAAAGACTACACGAATTCCTGAAGGAATACAGAGGCACACCCCACTGCGCGACACAAAGAAGCCCATGGACCCTGATGTTCCAAGGGCCACGGAGAGACCTCCTCCCGACTGCGCCAGGATGGGCGCCACCCCCGGCTGACATGGAAGAGGCCCAGTCACGGAGGCGACAAGAGAACCAACGTGCCAGTACGCACCGGAGGGCCCAGCCGAGGAACCTCAGCCCGGGGACCCGAGTGATCATTCGTAACAGACGTCCTGGTGGGAAGTTCCAAACCCGATACGAACCAGGCCCGTGGACCGTCACGTCTACCAAAGGTACCATGGTCACCGCCAAAAGAGGAGGAGAGGAAATTTCATGAAACACGTCATGGTTCAAGACGCTTCCGCAAGAATCCAGTCAGCAACCGGAAGCGGCAGGGGAGGAAGCCCGACCCACTGGAGTGGCAACGACCAACGAAAAAAACGTCAATGTCCCGGAATGTCGAGTGGAAGAACGTAACTCCGCAGCAGCGCCCCAAACACCGGCGGCTGCAAACAGAGACACATACCAGACTAATGAAGGTGGTAGAGGCAACGCCCGAAAATATAATCTGAGGCCTAACCCTCCACCGAGCCAGATGCTCAAAGACTATGCCTGCCGACTGATGTCCTGAGCCTCACACCAAGGGACACGCAAGTACTCAGGCATTCCCATCTCACATGTTATAAGACTGAATCTGTTCTATCGTTATCTGTTTGAAAAACATTTGCAAGTTGGATAGGGATGTAGTGTCCTGTAACGTTCTAGCTTATCCCACGTACACGCACCCATGCACCCGCAGGCCAGGCGTGGCCTGCGGCGTACAATAAATGAAGGGCGCACGCTCGAGCACGTCACTTCTGACAGTGACCCTGTGTCCGAGCATCCTTGCTGCTGCGGCGCTGCTAACCCCCGCGCAAGGGCGCCAAGTCACTGGGGCCACTGGTGGCCCCAAAAGGCCAGGGCAGAACATGATTTACAAATGCAAAAATACTCAGATGAGAGAATAAAATCGTACCAAAACCAATGCAATCTAAACTACCCGGAAATGTCAGTCTATCTATGTCATTTGAAAATGTGATATGGAAATGTTGCTGCAAACTACGTCATCCAGCTATAGTGTGCTGTCGGGAAACATCCTTTACGATGCAACTTTTACCACGCAGTGCCTTTACAACGCAAGTCATTACAACGAATTGCGCTGGGAGGCGCTGTAGGATAGGTAATAGTTTAAATTATTATCCAACACCTTCCCTACTATCCACGGGGACTGGAGTTGGAATAGTAAACTAAACTATTCACTATCCAGCACCCCCCAACGCAAGTCGTTGTAACGACTTGCGTTGAAAAACCTGCGTTGTAAAGGCATGCCTAGTAAAAGCATGCGTTGTAACAACGTACATCCGTGCTGTCTATGTAATGTGGCAATGCATGCGCAATCTACATAATGTTGAAAGGGTATTCAAAGTATGTAATATGGAATCTTCGTAACTCAATGTAAAATGCATTTTTGAGAAATGGGAATGCTGTTGCAGTCTACATAATGCTTGAATGTATGTGCAATCAACGAAATCCAGAAGGTCGTACATGGTATGTTATTTAGAATTTCGGTTCTTTCATGTAAACTGGAAATGTAAATCAATCAATCAATCTGGAAATATCGTGTAATCCGTGTAGTCCTACCCTGCAGTTAAAATATCTCTAAGCTTTTTTATTTTTTTATGAAAAAAGATAATTGCCCTCTTTGATCCAATGTGGCCCTCTCCTGAGCCTTGTGTCAATTCCATCAATGCGCGTCAGCAGAAAACAAAGTAGCTGCAGCAGTGCTGCAGAGCAACAAGGCAGAAATCTGTTTTTCATCAACTATTGATGTCTCTGTACCGCGTGCCTCAAGATGATGTCCTGAAATGGCCTCAAAGTACACTTTGCATTTCAATGCAGTCTTGATGCACTACATAATGTGTTTAGCAGTCTGAAGCAACAGATCAGAGTATAGGTTTCTCCCCGCTGCCTTGGAGAACATTAAGCATTTGTTGTTGGGACATAACCCCGTCACTGGAGAGCAGCGCCACTCATTTCATGCTACGGATACCATGGTGATGTGTAGTGATATTGATGCTCATTCTCCTACATCACACCAAAGACTTGGAGCCAGGTCCCTCAACACATCAGAGCCTTAGCCTCACCTCTTGAGTTCCACAAGAAGCTGAAGACCTAGCTCTTCATATAAGCACCTAGGGGACCTTACATCTAGGCAACTTGCCCAAGCGTCTAGATACCCTCTTGGGTGATTAGTGTGGTATGCAAATCAACATAACATAACATGACATGACATACATAACATAAAATAACAAGCTCCAGAATAGGGGTGTCCAGCAAAGGTCCAAAAGTGTCACATCTAGACCCGATTTTCAGGATATCCGCGTATAATAAAAATGTGAAAGAAAAATAACATATAGAGCTCACTTAAAAAGTCGGTGTTTATCCTGGAATTCTGGCATGAGACCTGCGGCCTTGACCACAACTGGACACTCCTGGTCTCGGTACTCCTGCTCTTGATCCTCAGCTCATAATAGTCACTGGTGAGCCGAAGCCCAGCAAGTAGGTGGCAGTGAGATGTGTGCACCAATACTGTAGACTACAGTCCCTTCAAAGAGTCAGTCCGACTAATCGGTAGAAGAGCTCCTTCACCATCAGTCACAAATATGAGTAGTGCTTGCACGTGCGGTTCAAAAATGATCCATTTACCTCCCAAATCATGGAAAGACACTCTCTGACCAAATTTCCCTCTGCCCATTATTTTTATTTCACTGGTGACCTATGTTTGACTTCATGCATAAGTAACATTGTTGTTGGACAGTCAGTGGATGTTTCCCTAAAACAAAATTGACACTTTTAAATTAAATATTTTAAGCATTTCAGAGTTGGAGGCAGTCTTTAAGTACACACTGTGTACCCATTGTATGAGTTTGTTTCCAGGGGGAATGACCAGGAAGACATGAAAGCAAGCAGCAGCCTCTGTTAATAGCTGCCAGATGTTGCAACATCAGTCGTAAGCATCTGTCCCTTGTGCCGACCCATTCACTGAAATATCCATGAAGAAAAATGAAGGGATGGTACTCAAAATGAATAACAAGTACAAAGATGATAATGAGCGTTGATCAGTCCTATTTCGCGTGCCTTTTTGCTTCCTATTATTGCTGGTGGCGTTAGGATCCTCGAAAAGTTGCATCAAAGGCCTGCTCCATTCTTAGTAAGACAACTTTTCTACAGTACCATAAAAACGTACAACCAAGTCTTCTGGTGACACTGCTGCTATGACTGTGCCTAATTTCACCAGTATCCCAGTTTAACATGCCCATCAGTCTCTTTCTTTTGAGGCTGTCATCCCAGCACCCATTAACCAGAATTACCACGATTCGCAAGTACACCTATGGAGTATGGCCTTTCCTCCCAGATCTTGTACTCTCAGGTACTAGTGACCCCTGATTCCAATTGTTTATGAGCATCACTTGTCACAGCTTCCCCAAGCATTGAGCCATTCTTGATGTCCATTAAAGATGGCTCTCAGTTAATAGCGCCTTCTGCAACTAGACCGAGACATTGTGGCGGCTGCATATACAATCTGCAACCAGAGCGCTCACTCCACCTATGTATCTTAGTTCTGGGTAATACAGACACAATTTGTGGCACCTCCAAGTAGAGTACCCCTCCTTCCCATTTCACTTCCTTATAAAAACTCAAAAATATGATGACTTGCATGGCACCTGCCCCAATTGCAATTCAACATCTCTCCCATTGATGACCAGTAACCGCACTTTGTTCAGAGTATGTGGCCATTTAGGTTAAAATAGATGACATCTTCGGATGGAAGTCTCAGTAACTACCAGTGCTAGCAATAGTCCTTTTCAAAAACAACCTAAAGAAAGTGTTTGCCACATTAGAAAAAAAAATTGAAAAGTTGGTTAATGGCCATCTTTTATGATCTGTAACCCACATTTTAAAGCACCACCAAAGGAGATATAGAATACAAAAAAGTGGGGAGTAGCTCTAGGATAGTTATCCAAGACTAGCACACAAACACCATGTACACATTATAAAATGGTAATTCTGCCAGTGTGCAATTAATCCCAATAGATCCGTATTTATGACACAACATTCCAGGATACAAATTGTAAACTTGCTCCAAATCTACAAACATGTGTTAGTAGTGACTTCAATCTGTTAGGGTACAGACTCAATATCAAGCCTGCAACAAAGTTATTGTCAGTCAGTCAATAGGCTCTATTTCTATAAAAACATATCTTAAAAAGCAGTACATACAACAAGATAAAATAATTATAAAAAAGATATAAAACCGGAGCATAAAAGTACTAACAAAGTTATTTTAAAACATATCTGCCATATCTTTCAACTGACTAGTGGCAGGTGCCACTCGGGCAATCTGCCTCACACTGAACCTAGTGTTGTGCGAAGACAGTGAACCCATAAAACATCTCAGTCAAACTGAAAGCCTGGATTCTCTTTTGATCACCTACATTCTTTCTAACTTTCAATACCACTCTCAAACCCACAATCAATCTTCTATCCAAAACCTATTCCAATTAGAAATTCAAAATAACAAATGGCGCAGGTACTCCAGGAAAGGTAATTCAAATGAACTGCAACTGCACTTTCATACTTTGTTAGGGAAACGTAGGAACTGTCGGAGTCAAATACAATTACTAGGGGCATTAAACAGTTTTGGTTCTAGGTCTCTCTACTTAGGGTATTATACAGCTCAAGAACTAAGGGCCCAATTATGATGTCGGGCCGAAAGCCTCCGACGAGCTGTTGGAGGCTATCTGCCCGACATCGTTGGTTTCACTCTGACCTCAATATTATGATGATGGCGGTCGGAGGGAAACCTGGGGGGGGGAATTCCACCACACTTTTGACGGGCTCAAGGAGCCCAGTGGAGTGACAGAAGTCAACATAATCACATAATGATGGAAGAGCCAGCCTCTGCTCCACAATCAGGATTAAGATGGCGCTTTATGACAGCCTTTCCAGGCCGACCTTTCTGACACGGAAAGGCAGTCAGAAAGCGACTTTGGGGGCCACTAGCAGGGAATTCCCCCCCCCCCCGGCCCTCTACTATGGGGCACCACTAAACATCCCTGCACTGTGCTTGCCACATGGTGCAGGGATGTTTAAAGACATACATTTTTCCATGGCAGCTTGTGCTGTGGGCCTTTTCTGCCCTCTTCCCTAGCTGCCATTGGAAAATGTATGTTTCCCACTACCCATAGGGCAGCCAAATCCAAAAGTGTGTCTGGAACAGCCAACCTATGGTCGAACTGTTCCAATTGCAACCGTGTCCGCCCGACATCGTAATCAGCCCCCAAGTTCTCTAGGTGAGTAGAGCCATTTTCATGTTTAGAAGATCCTTGTCTCAAATCTGGCCAGGGGTATAACACAGGCCCCTTCAGCCCCAGCATCCCTTTATATTTATATAGTGCTTACTACTCCCGATACAGTGATTAAATGATTTTCAGCGAGTAGCATGTTACTATATATAGAGGAATGAAACTCAAAGGTGACAGATCAGCAGTGTAAAACAGTTTCCCTTTTCTGTGTTTTAACTGTAGCTACAGCGATGCTCTGTAACCTGCCTTTTACCTTTGCTGCTGGTTGTTGCATAAGGCAATGTGATGTTACATCTCAACTGTGGTAAGATACAACAGTTGAGCAGCTACATAATCTCATTATTATAGGTGACTGAAGGCATCAAATATTGACCGAAATAAAGAAATTAGAGATGGGCTTTTGTACAGGGATTTCAGGCACCCAATAAAATCTATATATACAAATCCTCTGCACACGTTTAAAGTAAGCACAGCAGTCTGCCAATTTGCATGGCGAACACGCCACGGCCTGGAGATCCGAATCGTTCTACCTAATACTGCCGGATGAAGCAGCTCTTCTAAAAGAAACTCCCTTATATTCAGAAGCATATTTAGCTCTTCGGACACAAGACTAATTGATCTACCTCTCCAGGAGCAGTACTTATAGGAACCCCTTACGGGTTGGAACTATCACCGGAATTAAGAGACTACTTGAAACTGACCTCAGCCCTGAAGAAGTCGCAAGGTAATCCCCTGTGACAGCGACGAAACATGTGTTGGCTAAGAAGCTTAAAGATCTTAAATTAAAGACATCTGAAAATATAAAGACACGCATCATTGTGATATTTAATGTAACTTCATGTATTTACTTTGAGCGTGTGCAGAGGATTTGTATATATAGCATAAGTGGTCTGCTGGCCACAAACGTGGGGATCTTGTGGTTTTTCCCTACCTTATGCACTGTGACAGATTACATTGCCTTAACTGATTTGTACTTGTGATAGACCATAGAGCACTATCTTTACCTATTGCTGACCACCGACTGTATACCCAATAAAATCTGACACCGATGAGTTTGAAACTTATCTGGTGCGATAATTATCACCTAGTCTGACTTTTTGAGGCATAACATGCAGATTTTGATGGTTACTGCACCAACATCCTCATGTCCTGGTAAATATTGAGCCTATATCCCTGGTTATATTCCAGCAGGTTTGACCCGCTGAAATGTAACAAAGGGTGCAAACTTTATCAACACTGTTAATTAATGGTTGCAATAAACATTCCACCACTTATAATTGTGATCCTTGTGTAAACAGGTGTTTCTGCAGGGATTACAAAATTATGGGCCACTGGTAACTCGGCTCTGAGAATATATTCTGTATTATGTGAATTATATTTTTGGTTATTATATTATGCGTAAGTGGATATTTTTTCACCCTAATCCATTTAAATAGTATACATGTTTATTTAATTCACCTTTTTTCCTCCCTCCCTCTCAATTCTTGCAAAATGACCAGCTCCTAAGCAGGGCACAATAAGAGCCTGTTTATCATACAGCCCTTCAGTTGTTTCAAGAAACGGCTCTCAATGTTGATTAATGTATCAATGTGGGAATAAAGGAAGGCTGAGTGGTCATGCCCAGATTTAATTGCCTACAGACCACAGGGGGAGAGCTGAACACACTGAGATATCTTGGCTTTTATTCAGTTGCGAACACTTCTAAACCTAAACCACCAGTTAACCCCTTGGGCGCGGGCGCGATTCTGCGCCTGTGCGGCAGAATCGCGAGTGGGCGGTTTCATGACAGCCCCGAGCCGTCATCAGCACACGCCCACCGTGATGCATGACGGCTGGGGGCCGTCATCAGCATCGAAGGGGTTAAAGGGGGTGGCCGATACCTACAGCTACATGTTTTAAAAACCAAAATCATCAGGCAGACTTGTGCATGCCAGAAAACAAAGCACTGTCAAAGGCAATACATCTGGCAAGCATTGTCATGACTGTCCCTACCACTTAAGGGAACTACTATGAGTGAGGATGTGTTTCTTGTGAAAGAGCAGACTTCTGTCACTTATTAAAGTTAGCTAATGGCTGAAGTAGGCTGACCAACCGACCCATGGTGTATGCTGTAGTGGGCAGAAGGAAATTGTGAATGACACAAAAACAGACCAAAGGATAAAGAGGGCTGACTGAAAAGCCCCTATAAATAGGCATATTTTAATATAATGTTGGCAAACTTGAAAGGATTTTGTATTTTTCTTCAGATCAAAAAACGAGAAGATGCTGTTCTCTTCTACTGTGAAAGTGAAATGGCAGCGAGCTAAACGTGCCAATCTCACACCAGGGGGCAGCAGAATACTTCCAAAGCTGCTTTTTAGCTCCCCGCATCCTCCGAACACCGAGGCCCTGGCAGTACGTAGTCACATCCTACACAAATGGCATTCTAATCCATCCAAAAGACTTGATGGTTCTGTCTGTATCCTCATTATTGGCTATTAGGCAGGCTTATCCTGTGGGCTTCGGCGCTGCTATGATTGACAGGCGGAGTCCCGCTGAATATCAGACGAATAGAAAACACATTTATCACAGGCTGCGTCGAACAAAGCAGCTTGCATAAGAGCGAGGGATGTCGTAGAGCAATGTTCATACTGCGCCAGTGCGCCACAAGCTTTTGTTTACAAGCTAACTCTAAGCAAAAAAAGCATGAAGATCAGAGAGAAACAAAAACAGCAAGACATGTGCGTCATGATGGGAACTGAACAGCTAAGACGTAAAAACATACCCCCACGTGTTTTTTTACGTATGCTGCTTGGACAGAAACAATCTTTTCTGTGTTTAACTCTATTAATTTGGACAGGCAGTGTTTACTTCAAGAACCCCCTCGTGTGCGTTATTTTCACTGACTCTAAAATATAACCAAACCTCTGTTACTATGGTCATTAAAGCAAGGTTTTAAATTCCCAGGTGTATCCAAATAAGAAGGCACCCGACGTAACACTTAGACAAGACTCGAATATCATCACCAACACACATGAAATGGTTAGGACACGATCTGATCGTTTAGGAAATAAGCTTCAAACAGAGGTCAGGAAAGAGAAAAGCACTCCAATCCCATACTCGAGAAAAAAAACATATTAATCTAATCAAAACCAATATTAAACGCTAGTTAGATAACCCCCTGCCAAAACCAGCGACCAAGCGACCCACTAGGGAATAGAAACACATTCACAAGAACAATCTCAAGTCAATCAACAAAACATTGGCCCTATGAAACTTAGAGAAAATGAACAAACCAACCAAATTGGGTCTCATCATAATTAAAGACCATTACAATAGAAATCCTGATAGGAAACTGCTGGTAGTAAAAACACTCTTTGTCAAGCTCTTGTAAATAACAATCTCTGGAATACAGATAAGTTAAACTACAAATACAGATCTGCTCTAAAAAACAGCTGCAATCAGAAAATAACTCGAAACAAAATCAAATGAATTCTAAATGATCTGCAGTCAATCACAATATGCAAAGAATTCACCAATTATCACAACTAGCATGAGCATGAACACAAATGGTCAGAGCGCACGGTATTAAACAAGCATCATTTTACAGTAACTAAGAAGCAAATAAAAGAAAAATTCCTTCTCAACATGAGCCAGTAACCAATTTCTTTCACAGTATGAAACAATATAAAACCATATAAAAACATATAAAACAATTAAATCTACACTGGCAAAGGAACCTATGGCATCCTAAAGTAGTCACAAAATAGCATGGCACTAATCATAGGCACTGGAAGTAGGGGTGCTGGGAGTGCTGCAGCATCCCCCAAACACCATGCTGGAGATCAAATCGTGAACGAGCAATAAAAATACCTATATGTTTAGCTTTTATCTGCCACCTTTGTGTGCATTTTAAGATAGAGGCCAAATGCCGGTTTTATCTTCTGACAATGTTCTGCTTATTCTTTGAACATGGAGGAATTAGTCAGTGCTTAATTTGAGCCAGTGGTTTCAGTTGCTCGGCACTGGCATTTAATTGTCAACACCAGCACTAATGACAGTATGCCACATGGTGGCGTTGTTTTACCTAATTTAGAGATGAGCGCACCAACAATTGTGAATTAATTCAATTTACATTAAAAAGGACTAATGCCAGCAGCCTAAGCTATCCTTTTAGTATTGGGGGCCTCAAATAGTTTGCATTATCACCGTTGTAGGAGTTTGGTGGTTAGTAGTTGTGCTTGTACTGGCATTAGCAGCACTGGCAGGGGCAATGCATGGCACAACCTGCAAGCCCCTGGGAGAAGCCCTGGTACTTTTATGTGTGTTTTTTTACAAATTAAGCACTGGATTTAGTGAACTGCGCTATGTGACAATCTTTCTGGTATGGGGGTGAATAGAAATGCTGTAGAATCTCAATTTTTTCAAGCACACAACAAAATTGGAAATACATATAAATGTAATATACAATTATTTTAACAGGATGTTGATAATTGAAGGGACCATTGCCGATCCACGGCAAGATAAATGAAGTACATTGCATACTGCTTTCATTTCCAAATGATGAAATTATGACTATGAAATGTAATCGATATAATGTATTCAGGAATTATTGCAGCATAATGTACTGTTGAGTATACATAACTAATACAGAAACGGGCATACAATATGGAGATGTATATATATATATATGTTACAAAATGTCGCCGGTGTTCGCGCTATGGCGCTTGTCCCTTTTCCATTGTGAAATGCACTGACTAATGAATTTAAACATGTCGTCTTCCGATGTGATGGTAACACCGAGGAAGGCTGACTGCTGAAACGCGTCTGTTGCCCGTTTGAAAATAAAGGTTCTTCAAGCGCCCTGTGAGTGCGGACTTTTCTTTGCAAATTAAGAAAGTGGTGCGATAATTTAGTGAGGATTCCACAGCCGCATATTCGCACCCGCTCGAGAGTGCTTTAAGAGAAAGTGGAATGGGAAAGTGAATATATATATATATATATATATATATATATATATATATATATATATATATATATATATATATATATATCAGTCTGTCTATATTACCTACACAAGTGGTCACCAGTAGGTAGTTATAGTCTGGACTTAGGGACATACTACGATGTTGGTCAGACGTACATCCAATTGACAATGTAGCGGGATGGAATCCGCCCGACTATTAGTTGGCTATTTCACCCTCTGAATTAGGATGCAAACATCCTATCGGCGGTTGGAAACATCAATTTTTCCATTCCAGCTGACTTAATTAGGAGGAGGCAAGATGGCCGCTGTAGCATTGTAGGTGCAAGTCGCATCTAGACCCCTCTCCAACCTATGGAGGATCCAGGAACCTGATCGGCTATACTAAGGCAGCATGCAAGGGAGGTTGTGCTGGCTGAAGCTTGAGGGACAAAGCGGCATTTATCATAGCCTAAAAAAAGGTCTATTGCAACTGAAATTATTGCTTTGGGAGCTTCGAAAGGCTATTTTTCCCGAGATGGCAAACCGCGCAAAAGATAAGCAGACAGCAGCCTCGAGCTTCGGTCCAGCTAAAGAGACATGCTAAAAGGATCCAGGAAGGACTGGTACAATCCCGAAAACTAAAATGCCCCCACCCAACAAACGCTCTACACCCACGATCTCGACGGCCTCCAAGGCTCAACAACGCAAAATTGAGAAAAGTGAAAGAGCCGCCGAGAAAGATAGAGACAAGGTGCTTAATCCGAGTGATGACACTCGCAGCGGTGGTCACAGCAATCAAGCAAGTCAATCCAGCCAAGCGGGAAAACCCACCACAGAGAAAAAGAAGGGCGACCTCACCTTTCGTCAGCCCTCAGTAATTGAGATATTCAACAGCAAGGCACCCCCGGCGGCTCCAACAGAAGACACAGCGGCAGTCCTGGGCACAGAAAACTCTTCGGCAATCGGCTCTGGAAGCAGCGTCCTCGTGGACGCAAGCAAAAGCGTTACCAGGCAACCAGCACAAACGGAACGTGCAGAGCTCACGCTTTCCGCGGAGCAAGCAGCAATCGAGTCAGTTACCGCCGGAGGGAAGGCTGAGCACACGGTTGCGGAGAATGAGGTGAGAGCTGTAAATGGGGATAAAGTAACTGAACCCTTGAGCACAGACCCTTTGCTAGAAGCGCTACAGGAGGTGGAGGCAGGAATATTATTAAATCAAGTGAAAAGCTGGAATAATGTACAAAGGAACTCTGAGACCAGCAACAGAACACAGCAAGGGCAAAAGGATCAGCTTGTCATTGACTATACAGAGGGCGCAGAGAGTGCAGAGGGAGCTGAGGGGGACCAGGAATTTTTTTCAGTCCCTGAAGAGTCAGATTCTACTATAACCAGCAGCGAAGATGAGAGGGAATCAGGAGACTCATGCTCTAGTTCTGGGGACACAGGGGGCTCCAAAGGGAAAAGCACACAAAAAAAACGCAAGCTGACTGGCAGGAAAACGGGCTCCCCTACAAGCTTGCATAAGAGCACTCATAAAAAGTTGATTTGGGACTACTCCGCTACCTCGAATCTCTACAAAGAAGATGGGCAAGACCCCCAAAATGAGGCTGGGAAACTAGACTTAATATTTGCAACTCTAAAACAAATTCAAATGGAAGCTAGAACGGAGAGTAGAAGAGCCAGGCATGACACCAAAAAAATCCAAGCCTCTATCAGGAGAATAAACAAAAAATGTGAGGAAGTGGATGAAAGAGTTACCGAAGTGGAAGAAAGGACTGGCAGGATTGAGGAGGAAGTGACGGACTGGCAGGCAAGCAGAGAAGAGCACTCGAAGTTGATGGAGGATCTACAATGGAAGGTGGAGGATTTGGAGAATCGCCAGAGGCGAAATAATGCACGACTACTTGGAATAGAGGAAGGGGCAGAGGGGCAAGACCCCAGAGGCTTCGTCATTAAGTTGTTAAAAGGTGCCTTTCCGGAGACCCCGTGGCAATGGGAACAAGAGGTGCAAAGAGCACACAGGTTTCCGCTCACGACAAAGGGTAAAAAAAGAGGTGAGGGTACACTTCCAAGAGCGATGCTAGTATATTTTGGAAATTTTCTGGCGAGACAAGAGCTGATGGACAAAGCCAGACCTGACTCCAAAAAGACGGTGGATGGAACAACATTTTTTACAAGACCTGACTTTTGCCACGTCACGGTGGAAAGGAGGTGGAGACTCAGGCAATTGATATCGGCATTTCAGAGTCAAGGCGCTGAGGCATACTTGATGTTCCCGGCAAAACTAAAAGTTATTGTTGGGGGTAGAGTCAGAATGTTCTTTTCAGAGATTAAAGCTGGAGAATAGCTAGAAGAGTTAAAAGAGCTGAAGGAAAAAGGTGGAGCTAGAAGATAGTATCAAGGAGAGGTACTAGAATAGGGTGGGGCAGGGGGGTAAAAAGACAAAGTAGAGTTATATAATATAAAAAAAAAAAGAAGAAGAGATAAACTGTAAAAAAACAGTAATGTACAGTAAAAAGGGGAAAAATGGGAAAATCATATAAAGACCAGGGGAATGGGAGTTCTCAGGAGTAGGGCTTTCCTTTTTCGTTTGTGTAGGGGAGGAGAGGGGGGCGACGCTACAATGCACAGTGGACACGCATAGGTCAGCTCTGACCTATTTGCCTGTCATAGGGGGGGGGGGCAGCAGCTGGGGAGGGGGGTACAGAAGGGGAGGGTGGTGGGGGGGCACGGTTGGTGGTTGGCGTAATAATACAGTACAGATTGGTAAAAGTCACTATGATCACTATAATGGGAGGAAAAGTTGGAAGCAATGGGCATGGGCAAGAGCATTTGAAAAGCTGGAAAAAGGGAAAAAATGATAGATGGAAACTAGGCTAATTACGTTGAATATATGTGGTCTAAATAACAGAGAAAAAAGACAAAAACTGGGGGCACTACTACGATTCTGGAAAATTGATGTAGTTTGTCTACAAGAAACGCACGTAGCCGTTAATGAGAAGTATCTGTTGGAGCAAATGGGTTTTGACGTTCTCGCCTATACAGGCCAGGTAGAAAGATGTAGGGGTGTTGCAGTGTTGGCAAGGAAAGGCTGCACAAAAGTCAAAAAGAAAAAGGAGGATAGTGAGGGGAGATGGGTGATGATTGAGTTGGAAACAAATGCATGTCGATTTACAATTGTCTCAGTGTATGGCTCAAACGATGATGATCCGGATGTTTTTGAATTTGTGGACAGAGAACTAGCATTATGGCCAGAACCGGTGATATGCTGCGGAGATTTTAACATTAACGGTTTAAATGGTCTACTCGAGGAGTATGGGGGGAGATATATGGGAAGGAAGAAAAAGGTATGCAGAGCAGTTCAAAATCTTGCTAGTCATAATGCATTAAGCGATATGTGGGCGGGAAAAAATCCAATGGGTTCAGGCAGTACCTTTTACTCTGCACCACACAAGTCAATAGCAAGACTGGATTATTTTCTCATTTCTAGCTCTCTTGTAGGTATCTCTAGTATAGAGTGATTCCCCAGGATAGTGTCAGATCATAACCCCCTGGTTTTAAGTATTCAAACCGCTCAAGTTAAAGAGAGAATAAGCTCTACCTTGACGTTTGAAAGAGGGCTGCTAAAGGATGAGGATTACATTATAAGTATGAAAGCATGGATAAGGCAATTTTGGGACATTAATAGATACTCTACTTCGGCAGATGTGGTATGGGATTGTTTCAAGGCAGGTATAAGGGGGGAGACACTAAGCTATACAATTGCAAGAAACAGAAGGGAGAAGGAGAAAACGGAAGAAGAGATTAGAATCCTATGGACAATGGAAGAGGCTCTGGTGGAGGCAATAAGCAAGAGGGAACCATTTGAATATATTTTACTCGAGTTGGAAACTCAAAAAGCAGAAACAGGTGTCTCGTTAGCGCAGAAGCTAGCTAGGAATTACTTAGCAAAAAAAGAAAAGTGCTACGAATTCAATGAAAGGGTTGGGCATCTCCTGGCAATTAGAACAAGACAAACGTTGGCAGCAGGGGAGATAAAAGAGGTCAGGGATAGTACTGGGACAATTGTGAATAAGGTCGAGGATGTACAGGAGGTATTCAGGAGGTATTATGAGGTTTTATATGAGAAAGATGTAACTACGAGAGAGATTGAGGAAGAAAGTATGGGTTATTTAACACCAAGACCACAGACAGAATTCAGTGCAGAAGAGAGGGACAAATTAGATGAGGTGTTAACTTTCCAGGAGATAGGGGATGCAGTTTCTGATCTTCCATCGGGTAAAGCAGCAGGACAGGATCAGATACCTGTAGAGTTTTATAAAACTTTCTGGGATGTCATAGGCAAAGATTTGTGGGCGATATGTTGTTTGGCACAGGGAGGTAGGATTGTCCCAAAGTCATGGTCTGGTGCAGACATCATTGTGATCTTAAAAAAGGATAAACCATCAACAGAACCAGGGTCATATAGGCCAATTACTCTACTCAATGCCGATGTGAAGATCTATGCCAAGGCCCTCGCTAATAGGCTGAGCAAGGTCATTGAGAAAATGGTGTCCCCGGAACAACATGGGTTTATACCTGGTAAAGGGACTACCCAACACACCAGGCAAATGATCACTGTCCTAGATGCAGCAGAGGCCTTTGGAGACCCTGTCGCAGCAATCTTTTTAGACGCCGAGAAGGCTTTCGACAGGGTTTCCTGGGCCTACTTATGGAAAGCAATGGAATGGGCAGGAATAGGTAAAGGATTTATGGCTGCAATTCAGGCATTATACAGACAACCTACAGCTAGGATAAGAATCAACAAATCCTATTCAAAAATGGTACAGATCGGGAGGGGGACAAGACAGGGGTGCCCAGCTTCCCCGTTGTTGTTTGCCATCTATTTGGACCCTTATCTGAGAAGGTTAACAGCGAACTGTAAGATTAGGCCTGTTACATTGCATGAGAAAGATTATAAATTATTCGCCTACGCAGATGATGTAGCGATTGTTACTCCAGAGCCAGCGCAAGCACTGACTGAAATTGAACACGAGGCAAGGAAATTTGGTAAGTTTTCAGGATATTCAATAAATAGAGGGAAAACACAGATAGTGCAGAATAATTACTCCACCTTTAGAGATACAAGAGTAGTTCAGGAAGCAACATACTTGGGTGTTAAGGTGACGGCTGACTTAGGGAAACTGGTTGAGATAAACATGGGACAATTATTAGGGAAGGTTAGGAGAAATTTGGAGAGGGTCAATAATCTACACTTGACTTTAATGGGGCGTATTAATTTCATTAAAATGGTCACTTTTCACAAATTCTTATACCTTTTTAGGGCAATCCCTTTACTCTTTGATGTGACATGGTTTAATAAAATAGAAGCAACACTGAATGGGTTAATATGGGCACAAGGGAAGACACGCAGAGCTTACAGATTTCTGACACTACCAAGGGAAAAGGGAGGTTGGGGGGCACCAGACTTCAGATTTTATTACTGGGCAGCAGTACTGCAATACTCCAAAGCGCTATTAGGTGGCAGTTCTTATCAAGAGGAAGGGACAGGTATGGAGAATGTTTATAAAGCGCTACTGGGGGAAAGGGCTGAGAACGCCCTGGTTAACACAGTAGAGTTTACCTACTTCAAACATACTAGATTTAAGACCTTGGAGGCAGTACACAAAATTTGGAGGGTTATTATGAAGAAAGTAGGGTTAGGAAGATATAACAGATACCTGAGGCTATACCTAAATGTCGATTTGCCAACAGAAATTTTTTGGGATACTACAATGAAAGTTTGGAATGATAAAGGAGTCAAGAAATTAGGAGACTTGATGGATGGGGAAGGGGGGTTTCTTTTATTTCAAGATATCCAACAGAGATTTAAAATATCTGGAAACAACTTCTTCAAATATTTGCAAATAAGAAGTTACTTCCACTTAAAACAGGGGGGGCCAGTAGGCATGACAAGTTGTAGGATTATGGAATACTTAGGGAGTGGCTTAAGGGGATCAATCAGACAATTGTATATAGAATTACAGGAGTATAAAATTGACGATAGGGAGAAATTTAGTAATAAATGGGTTGAGCAAGTCGGGGCCCACCCGGAATCTCTGCAAGCCTCATTAGATTTAGCAAGAACCATACTTTGTTCTGCCACATTACAAACACAACATTATAAGACCATCTTCTCACTATATCACACACCAGCTAGAATTGCACAATGGGGGGGTAGCACTGGTATAACCTGTCCACGCTGCGATTCATCAAATGCTAATCTTACGCATATGTTCTCGCAGTGCCCACAGCTTTGCACCTTAAAAGTGGCAATAGAGGGGTTTCTTGAGAAATCTCTAAGACTAAAAGTGAAATTAACAGACGAGCTGTTAATACTAGGCATCAGTATAGGCGAGAATAATAATTATCCTGAATTTTTATTTGTGGCCACAGCAGTTTTCAGACTAATTATTGCGAAAGCCTGGAAAGATAAATCTGCACCAACATTTCAAATATGGATGGCAAGGATGTTACATATTTAGAATATGGAGAAAGCCATCTATGATAAGAAAGGCAGAAGGGCAAGAATATTGGGGGGGAAGATATGGCGCCCTATAGAAGAGTAGAAGAATAGTAAGGCATAAAAATTATTCTTCTTCCAGGTTTACGTTAGGCTATGATTTACTCTGTTTGTTTTTTCTTTTTTTATTGTTTTTGGCTTTAGCTGTATGATAATATATATGACTGTATAATTGCGAGAAAATTCTGTACTGTATTTATTGCAATGTAATTTATGGAAAAAATGAAAGAAATAAAAAATTAAAAAAAAAAAAAAAGAAATTCCATTCCAGCTTGTGCGTTGGCCGGTAAAGGACTGCAGCACAAGCTGCAATAGAAACATTTATTTTTTCAAGCATAGCGGAGGCCCAGGGGGAGATGGGCTAGGGGCACCCAAAGTCCCTTTCCATCTGCCTTTCTATGGCAGTCAGACCGCCATAGAAAAGCAGACTGAAAGGGACATCGTAATCTCTAGGGTGGTGCCCATATGGTTAGGATTACGGTCCCACCGTTGACCCGACGGGCTCCTTGGAACAGCCTCATCGGTCCCTCCCCCAGATGGATCTGACAGCTGAATCGTAATCCGGCGTTCCAACCGCTTCAATGGATGTCGGTTTCCCTCCACTGACGGCCTGTTGGTGATAGGCTCACCGTCATCGTAAGGAGGGCCCTAGTTTTCATAGGAAAAAGCGTTTTTTGACTTGTTTATAACATTGCGCCATTTGACGAACCTTCGCAAAAGTGTGTTTTTCATGCTAATTCCTTTAGGGATTTTTAACATGACTACAACCCGAACAGCTAAATGAAGTTACACCAAATTTGGCATAAAGGGAGGTTTTGCTTCAGAAAGCAACCTTTTTGTTATTTGGAGAAAACAATTTTCTCATGATTTTTCCATAGTGGTTATGGAAGGTGCTCCTGCAGCTAAAATGAGAGTGTATTTTCTAAATCCACACTACCTTTTTAAGCCATATGAAAATGAGGTCTGACATAGCAGTAAAATATGTAGTTCTAACAGGAGCAGCTTGTCAGTTGATTCCCTTGTGCTCTACTGCAGCCTCTCAGAGTGTTCTAAAGAACAGCTCAAGCGCTAACAGTCTTACTTATGACAAAAGTATGGCACTCCTGAAGCCATCTTCATTGAATTAAAATGGTAAAATTTAAAACATTTAATTTTGATAGGAACAAAATAAGGTGGTCCGTTTTGTCCTAGAAATTATGGTTAGTGCTGTAGAAAGAAAAATTAGAACACTTTTTAACTGAGTTCTCAAAAATCTTTCTTTGCTGTTTCATTAAAATATTCTGACATGTAGACTGAAACATACACTTTCAACACCAGCAGCAGACTGACAGTTAATTCCCCGGTGATCCGCAGCTTTTCTACAGTGTTCTAATGAGTAACTAGAGTGTTAACATTCTGAATTCATGCCCAAAGTGTGACACATCTGAATGCCATCTTGATGGAATCAAAGTGGAAAACTGATAGCATTTTCTTAGGTTACTGCAGTAAATGAGGAAATTAGGGGGGAGTCTCATAACAAATAGGTTTCCCAAGATGGCCGTGAATTGATAAAGTATGTCCAGTTATTAACAGTGGGGAAAGACAGGGGAAGAACAGGTCTCTCATAGATTGCCCTCATACACCCAGAAGGGTGTCATGCTTCATCATTGGGCTGTGCTACCCGTCAGGCCGACACTGCAATGCCCGACGAGCTCCCGCGAAGGGGCTCTTTGTCGGAGATCTTTCACAGACATCCGTTTGGTGCATGAGCGTAAGTGATCAAGGTAGTGAGAGTGGTGAGTTAAAATAGGTTTAGTACTGCCCTCAGGGAACAAATTTTATTCATGGGGTGTGCTGACCTTATTAAAATGTGAACGCCCTGTTTGGAATAACAATGATCCCACAGGATCTTGTGTTTAAGTGTGGTCGACATGTTTCTTGCCTACTGCCCCTAACAGTCACGCAGCAATTCTTCAGGACCAATTATCTATGAGAGTCAGTACTCTAGAACCCTTACACTACTACAAGACTAGTGCTTAATATACTGAACGTCACCAGGGTTTTTCGAACGATCCAGGAACGATACGGATTCAGGAACCCCACCGATAATGGAGTCTCTGGAAAACTGAGTTGCCTTATGAGCGCTACGTAGCTCACTATAGTGGGGGGTGCGCAACTAGTGATGCTCCTACCCTAGCTCAGGCTCCCGCCTCAAGATGGTCACCAGACAAAAAAGAAAAGAGCCCAAATGTAGCACACATATTCCCCAAATGTAGCCCAAGTATAGCCCAATGACAGCAGTGTGAAGAACATTTAATTTTGTTTTGCCGTTTTATTTAGCACAGACTTGACCCAAAGGTATTGTAGTGCTTTACATGAGCATCAATACATTACACATGGACACATTTATTTAGATTTTAGGTATGGGGAGATTAAGGGATTTGCCCAAAATCACAGGACGCAATATCATCTCCCCCAAGTGTAACATATAATGAAGTGATCAAATGGGTAAAAAACATAAAGATAGCAAATAATTGAAAAGCGCTTTATCACTATTTGGGAATCTGACCTCATTTTAGTTTTTTAGAGCACTAACCATAATTTCTATGGGAATAAGACCCTCTCATTTTTATAATTTCTAAAGGAAATGCTTTAGGTATTGCAGTTTTGATTACATCAAGATGACGTCGGGCTAGCTACAATTTTGCAATAAATATGGAATGTTAGCAATCTAGTTGTTCATTAGAATACTGTTTGGAGGCAGAGGTCAGGAGCACGGACTTGGATAATTGAGGGCAGTGAGGAGGGGCAGTGGCAGCACAACAGAGTATGGAGGGCAGAAGGGAGTAGCAGCAAAATGGACCATGCAGGGAAGGAATAAGGGCATAGAACGCAGACAGACAGGGTGGAGATGGCAGCAGCAGGTGGCAGGTAGAAGGGGCAGTGGCACCTCAACAGAACACTCAGAGTAGATAAGAGGGGCAGTGGCAGGTCCATGGAACATGGTAAACAAACAGGAGGGAGCATGGGCATGCACACAGACATCGGAGGGCAGGAAGAAGGAGAGTAGGGGCAGCATACTGAGTATAGAGGCTAAGGAGTGCACTGACGGGGTATAGAATTTTGCAACGGAGGACAGGAGAAGTAGGAAGGAACATCAAGCTAAATGGAGGGCAGTGGCAGCACATCAGACCATGCAGGGATAAAGGGAGGGGACTCGAACAACAGAGGGTAGGGAGGAAGTGGTTGGTCAGTCAGCTAACTGTTCAGGAGTGGGCAGGGCATTGGCAGAACAACAGACCCACAGGGCTGTAATGAAGAGCGGGAGCATGGACTTGAACAATGGATGGCATGGAAGAAGGGGGCAGGAGCCCCAACCTTGGGTGGGGGCAATTCAATGCCAGGCCAGGCCCTGCATCCTACCCCCACCTCCACCATGCATTGTGTTGGCCATCTTATTTAGCATTAAAAAAAATGTAGAAATTCACAGAAAAAACAAAAGTTACAGGGATATAATTGTTAGACTCATACAAAAGCAGTAAAATTCAGCAGCTATAGTTACCTAAGCTAACTATAACTTACACCCCTGCAATGCACTGTGTTTGACCTCACATATTACATCACTCATGACCAGCCACGGCCGGCAGTGGAAGTACCTGCAGGGCGGTGGCGTGTGGAGGGGGAGGGGCAGGGTGGGGGGCAGTAATGTATGGATTACGGAGTTTTACAGGTAAGTAAACATTTAAATAAATAAAACAAATTTCGTTGCGCGCACTGCATCCCATTTGGGGATGCAGTGCACTCAACTAAATTTTTTTTATTTCTTTTAATGTCTACTTACCTGGGAAGCTCCGTAATCCATACATTACTACCCCCTACCCTGCCCCTCCCCCTCCCCACGTCACCGCCCTGCAGGAACTCCCACTGCCGGCTGCGGCTGCTCATGACATGGTCAGTGGCATCACTCATGACATCACTCATGACATCTCAAATGACATCACTCATGACATCACTGATGACATCATCCAGTGATTGTGATTTTTCTTTAAATGTTTGTGAGGGTTAAACATATATACTAAGGTACTAAAAAAGTTACATTACTGTACTTTGTGTACTACTTATGAGTGATACTATTTCTAACATATAATATGTGAGTGGCTGTGTGACTGTATGTATCTATGTATGAGTGGATGTCTGAGTGGCTGTATAGGTGTATGAATAGGTGTGTGAGTGTATGTATGGGTGAATGAGTGGGTGTGTAAGTACCTACATGGTTGAATAGGTGGATGTGCTAATACTGTATGGGAGTAGGTGTGGCTGTGTGACTGGCTGTATAGGTGAGTGAGTGGGTGTGTGAGTGGCTATATGAGTGAGTGAAGAGCTGTGTGAGTGACTGTATGGATTTGTGAGTGGGTGTGTGAGTGGCACTACTAATGAATGAGTGGGTTTGTTAATATCTATATTGATGAGTGAATGGGTGAATGAGTGGCTGTATAAGTGAGTGAGTGGCTCTGTGAGTGGCTGTATGGGTCTAGGAGTGGATATGTGAGTGATTGTATTGGTGACTAAGTGGCTGTGCGAGTAGTTGTAAGGGTGTGGCTATGTGTGTAAGAGGCTGTATGCTAGACTAAATCCCTGTTTGAGTGGGTATTTGGGTAACTGATTGGT
Organism: Lissotriton vulgaris; assembly: GCF_964263255.1. Classification (NCBI taxonomy): domain Eukaryota; kingdom Metazoa; phylum Chordata; class Amphibia; order Caudata; family Salamandridae; genus Lissotriton; species Lissotriton vulgaris. Next base: position 721,957,111 of record NC_141696.1, read on the forward strand.
TGTGTGAGTGGCTGTATTGGATAGTATCTATGTGAATGGCTGTATGGGTGAGTGAGTACACATGTGAGTGCTTGCATGGGTGTGTGAGTGGGTGTATGAGTGGTTGTATGTGTGAGTGAGTGGCTCGGTTGAGAGACTGTATGGGTGAGTAACTAGGTGAGTGGTTGTATGGGTCAATAAGTGGGTGTGTGAGAAGCTGTATTGGTCAGTGAGTGGCTGTTTGAATGACTGTATCAGTGAGTGCGTGGCTGTGGTAGTAGGTGTACAGAAAGTGATTGGCAGTGTGAACGGCAGAACGGGTGAGTAAGTTGGGAGTATGAGTGGCTCAATGGAACAGTGAGTGGGTGTTTGGGTGTGTGAGTGGGTGTATGAGTGATTGTGTGGGTGTGTGAGTAGATGTGTGAGTGGTTCTGTTGATGATGTCATCAGTGATGTAATTTGAGGTCGCTACTGGGTAGCTATATAGTTAGGTTTGTGTTTCCATAGGAAATGCATTTTTTGTGTTGCTAATAACTTTGACACCATTTGACGAAACTCCAACAAAATTTCCAAAATAGTCCTACTTTTTGACTAGTTTGGACATGGAAAGTTTAGGGGTGATCCATCAAGCGGGGTGAAAGAAAAAAGGGGACCACAACACATTTTACTCTTTCATTTTACCATAGGAATTTCAGACACAGCCACAGCCTAAACCGCTGATCGGTTTTCAGCAACTTTAGCAGAAAGCTAGATCTTGCTCCAGAAGGAGAGTTTTCTGCGTTTTGGTGTAAATCCACTTAGTAGTTTTGGAGAAATCAATGCAAAAAGCTTTTTTATATAACACAGATCTCAAACTAAGATTTGATTGTCTGACACCACCTCACCTAGGAAGTGGCCACAGCCCTTTTAGGACTTGGTACTCAGTCCAGAGTCCTAAAACAAGTTTTTAAAATAGACATAAAGAGGCAGGGTAGGGTAACCCCTAGGCGTGTTAGTGGGGTCCCAGTGGAAACCGCCAGGACCCAATTCTTTTATTTTTAATTTGCCACAAATTTGCAGATGATCTGCAAATCCACTGCAAATTTATTATTTTAAAGCCCAAGCACCACCTCCCGCACTTGTTTTGTACAAACCCCACAGGGTAAGCCACGGCCTGGGGGGGGTGGGGGGGGGTTGGTTTATTTTTTTAGGGAGGGAGTCAAGATTAGCCCCCCTCCCTAGGCTGATTTTGGCCGCGGGGACCCCATTCTCCATGGTTCAACATCATATTTAGGGGTGGGGACATGCCGCCCGCTTCCCTGGGTTGATTTCAGCCTCAGGGTCTCCATCCCCCAACCAGGGCTCAACTTCTTTTTTAGGAGGAGAGGGCATGCAGCCTCACTCCCCAGGCTGCTTTTGGCTCTGGGGACTCCATCCCCCTGGGCTGTGAAACTAAGTAAAAGGGAAGGGGTGCACATTGCTCCCCTCCTTGAGCCATTAATGGCAATGGGGATCCCAACACCCCAGGTCTGACTCACTAGCTATGTTCCAGGGTGCCCACTAATGGGACATAGCGGACCTCTATTAGCTCCCGCTTGGCGGGAGTATTTTCAAGACTCTAGCCACGTGGGAGCAAAAAGAATTCTGCTCCCAACCGGCACAAGTTTTTAGAAAAGCTCCTGGCGGCGGGGAACAGACTTTTGATCTGTTTTCCCGCCTGCACTGTTTTTGTGTGATCACATTATTCGTCCAGCGAATATAGTGTACAGCATGGGAAAATGAGTCAGTTTACTTCTGCCATGGTCCTCACACAAAGTAGTTTTATTAAATGCATAGACCACTATGGCAATGTGTGCTTTAAGAGACACAAAAACTATTTTGCATTTAGCCAAAGTTTCTATTTTATGTTGGCGATGGCTCAGCAGCTCCCTGAACAATACAATTTTTTTTAAAAATGACAAAACAAAACAAGCATTGAGAAAGCCTAAAGACGGAGTGTTTGAGTCAAGATAACCGATTTAAAGGATACTAACCTAGAACAAAAATGATTTATTGTGTATGTTTTTGTTATTTCAAAGAAATAAGCATCAAATAAATAATTATTTTTCACACAAAAAAATCAATGTTTGTGTTGATGTTCACATAGACTGTTATCTTAAAAGGTAACAGAAATTAACATATCTCCCTCCTACTGACACAAGCCGACTTAGTTTCATGCTGCTTCCTAGTCTGCTTCCTTGCCCTTGTAAAAGGTCAGGGCATTTAACCCTTACCAGCCCCGTTGTATTGCAAATCGTTTTTCATATTAATTCGGTTTTAGAATTCATGGTATCCTGCTCAGTTAACCTAGCCAGTGCATATCTGTTCGCCCCGCTGAGCATGCCCCAGGCCCCCAGAAGAATCCATTGATCTCTGGCCACTGCTGAACAGGAAGATGTGCCTGTGACATTTTAATACAGTGACAGAAGTAATTAATTTCCATACCTGCAGCGAAAAGCATGACTGCCACCGGTCTGTAGAACCGCCTCCGAGATCCAAGGCAGATGGAAATCAATCCCACCAGGAAAGAAATGAGGATGATAGCAGCACCCCCCAAAAGTAGCGCAAGCGTTGCAATCTGCCAGTCTGTGAAGGGGAGATAAAAATAACACTGATTATCTGGAAGAAATAGGAAGCGGACTGCTGAATTTATACAATAAAAAGCGAAGCCCTTACATTAAGACAGATAACATCACAATTGATGTAACATGTGTAAGAGATGCAAAAATAACTACAGTCTGCACATGGCACAAGAAAAGCAAGCATGGATTGCATACATGGTTACAATCAGAATTTCAAACAAGAGCAGCACAAGCCGAAATTGCGCCATGTCATTAGCAGCACCAACACAAAAAGTACACTGTAATGCATGAGCAGAAAAAAAGAGACCGGAAAACACTAAAAAAGGCCCAGCAAGCGTAACCAAAGAGCGTGCTTCCACACATTACCTTAATAGTAATATATTTTTATACATATACGGTGTTGAGTATGCAGTCTTGCTATTTTATATGTAGAGATCCTCCGAAATGTTGACCCAAAATATTATCATACAATAATACCGAAAATATTTTCACTATTGAAACACTATGAATAAAAATGTTGTTGGTAAGTATATCATTTTAAGTTTGTTACAATACTGAAGTTTAGAATATTGTTTGTTATAATATTGTTTTTTTATTGGGTTTTTCATTGTATGGTGCTATATTTTTATGCTTTATTGTGAAATTACTTCTAAATTCATTTTGAATAATATTATAGTAATGTATCATTTTTGGGGTTGTTGAGTCTACTGGAGGATTGGGTGGATAGTCTATTTAAACAATACAATTAATCATGTTAATTGGTTTGCATGTTAATTACTCAATTTTTAATTGTTATTTCATTTTATTGTATTTTTAAATATGTTCTTAAGTTTGTATTTGAGTTGTGAGATTCATAAGGGGATTAGGTGAGTAGTGTTTTAAGTTAAATACATAATCACTAATATTTAATGTATTAATTATGTTAATGTGTAAATTGGATATTGATTCTTTATACCTTCATGTATTTTTCAATAACATAATTATTGGTTTACATGATTGATGTGTTTTAATCACTTTATTAATTCTTTTACGTTGTGGGGTGTATTGAGGATTCAGTGGGTAGTGTTTATTTTAAAGTATATATTATTCATTGTAAGTTGTTTAATATGTTAATTTTGTAATTTAACTCTCTACATCTCACCCCGAGACATACTCTGGCTGCTCTAAAAATTCAGGCTCATCAGAACCAAATGTTCACAAACAATATAGGGGCATATTCACAAGGTGTTAACTCCGATTTATCTCCACATTGACGCAGCAAAAGTGGAGATAGATTTAACACCTCATTCACAAGCTGGTGCAAACTGCAGGCAACACCAGTATTCCGGCGATAACTGCCCCCAAATTTATCTCCACTGTGGACACCACCAACTAACACTAATGAAATACAGAGTAGGCGTTCCCGTGCAAAAACACATGAGAAAACCACAACACCAGATTCACAATGAACTACCAGATCTGCGAAGCGAAGCAAAAACAGGGGGATAACCCGTGGTAGCACCAGGGATTTTACTCCTGCCTTTTGCTGGTGCTAAGCAGGACGACTACCCAAAGCATAAAAGGGAGCCCAGCCAAGAGCCACACCTGCAGACCTACAGATGCCCTGGAGGCAATGATCATGCAGATCCGATACCCATGAGGGTCACAACACCCACCGCCACCACCCCCAGCCCCGCCATATTTTTTTAATAACCTGCCAACCCCTCAACATTTACCCGTGAATGCATTTCCATGTATCACTTGTAAATGCTGGCTGGCAGGGTCTTTCAATAGAGCGGGGGTACAGAGGTCGGGCAAAGGGCCTCTGTTGACACAGCAGTCTTTCAGGCTGCATGCCAAATGTTAGATGAACCAGACAATGTCTCCTGCATTTGTTATTCACTTGACATCCTAACCCTCACATCCTAATATTTGTAGGGCCATGTTCGCAATGCGATATTGTCTTGGTTGAGAAAGGTGAGTTATCTGGCGCTGATGTGCCGATCCACAGCTATCGCCTGCTGACGTAGGAATTACTATCTCCCTTGCGATGTTGTTGTCGCCTGTTTTCTCCACCGTTTGCTGTAATTATTGCCATGTGGCCCGGGCTTGTGAATACCCCGCTATCACGTCGATAATAATCGGGGTTAGGCAGAGCTAACTTTTCTGCCAATAAATTACTATGGAGATAGTTATCACACGTTCTTCTGAATATGCCCCATATTGTATAGCCAAGGGGCCATGTTATAGCCTTGCTTTTTGTGTACACCTTTTCCAACTGTGTCCAGTATCCCCACTAGAGATTGACATTCTTCTACTCGGATCAATGGTTCATGTAATATTGTATTGTGGATAATATGTTGTACCTTTTATTGATTTGAGTCAGTTTGTAATGTAAATATTATAAATGTGTTTCTATGAAAACGTTTGAGTAACACAGCCCTTGACCGAACATGTATACTTTATTGCAACTGTTATACTTGAGCTGCTCACCTACATATACACAAATTGGCTAAGGCACGTAAATGCACATCGCACACACTTTCTTTTGTGAAATGAGTATTTTGATTGAGATTGCTTATAAAAATGGTCTGACCATTTAGAAAACCTTGTATTCCATGTGAATACCCATTCTCGGAAACTCAATCCAATGCTCACAGTATGTTATGCGAAAAAGATAGGTATGAGAAAATTATCTCAATATCTTGTTATAAATCTTGAGCTTGTAGGTAATTGCCTTTTCCATCTAACCAAACATATCAGCTGTGTAGACTCCTGTATTAATTACAAGCTTGCCTGATGGGTTTGAGCAGTTTTCTAAAATGCCTCTTCAATGGGAGTAGATGAGTTCGATACAATTCAACGCAACCATTAAGCATTTGGTTTTAGATGGGCTTACTTCAGCCAGTAATAGCTCTTAAACTTTACATTTTGGTTGTCATCCTCTAAGGATTTCATTTGTTAGACGTGTGTGTTCTCAGCATAGTTTAAAAAGACAACACTAAAAAAGATAATACATTTGACCATCTGTATCAAATAATCGTTAGACGTTAGAAAGGGCAATGCTAAGCACTGTAGGACTGGGCAGGGCAGGTTGGGGTTGAAAATCATGTCAGAACTTGTATACAAGCCCCAATCCTATTTTATCATGATAGGGAAGAACTCCCGCTCACCAGCACCCCAGGCTAGAGAAAAGAAAATGAGAAAAGAAGACAGGATGTTGTGCCTTCTCTTGGTATGCTCCTAGGCTCAAGAAATAGCCTCCCAGTCATATCCATCACACTCCTGCACTCCTGCTCTTTAGTAAGGAAGACATAGCCTTCAACATACAATTTCCAATTCTTTCATAACATTGTAGATGGAGGACCTCTGCTGGTAATCCTCCTTTTGTCTGCATCCTCTCTGTTATCATGTATTCCCTTTGTACGTCTTCCCTCTACCTTTCTATTGTACAGTTTAAGGTTCATTTATAGCTAGATTTGCATTATATGATGCAGTAAGCATACATACATATACATACATATATAGATACATGCAAACGTATGGTCAGATAAGTTGTAGTCTTTGCTTGATTGACTTAAAAGATTTATCCCTTTAAGGCAATATCTGGATCACATACACAGGATTCTGTATAAGTCTAATAATTACTTTGCAAGGTACAGCAGAGGTGGGTATGGTGCTGGGCAAGGGGGAACTGGGGTAACTTCAAATTCTAAGAATGGCGTTGTGGCACAATGATCTTCAGGTAACTGGATTTTGGCAGGGACAGGAGGTTCCCCGAAAGCAGGCGATAGTCTGATGGGTAAGATCTGTGGCAAGGATGTGCCGGAGATGGGGTCTCCAAAGAGGGACAGCTACTAAGAAACAGCAGTCCATGTGTCTCTTTCAGCAGAGCATACAGTTTCCCGCTGCTCCAGAGGCCACCAAAAATGCACTTTGAAAAAAACTTTACAAGCTTCACAGTTTGCAACGTTTACATTGTTTTAACAAATTCTAAAGTTGTGAATACTCCAACTTTGCAACTAGCATTTTTTGCTAATGTTTTAAATCGAATGGTGGGAAATAAAGTAATTTTGTGTAAAATTGTTCCATCCAGTAAATGAAAGTACACCATGAACTTGCTCTATCTATATAATCATAGGGAGGTAAGACAGTCAGAGACAGAATTAATAACCAGTTGTGACAGATGAGATGCAATTTATAGCATTAACCATTTGTATGATTTTTGCCCGAGATATGGTCCGAGCTCTCACCAGAAAGCATCTGTGATAGTCAAGGTAATTTTAGTCTCCTTAAAGTGGATGTATGTCATTACAATGTATACTTTTACAACGCATACCTTCACAACACATTTTTTACTCCGCAGCATCCATTACAACGCATTCCATTACAACGCATGCCATTACAACAAAATCTTTAAAACTACCTTTACAACGCATTCCACTACAACGCATACTACATTTACAATGTATACCATTACAACGCATACCATTACATTGCATGTATGGTAAGTATTGGATAGTGTAGGGGTAAAAATTACTATTCTAAATCCAGGGGGTGCAGGAGTAGGGTAAGTATTGGATAGTGTAGGGGTACACATTACTATTCTAACTCTAGGGGGTGCAACAGTAGGGTAAGTGTTGGATAGTGTAGGTATACGTTGTAATGATATGTGTTGTAATGACTGCATTGAAAAGGTATGAGTTGTAGTGGTATGCATTGAAGTGACATGCGTTGTAATGGTTGCGTTGTAATGGCATGCGTTGTAATGGATGTTGCGGTGTAAAAGTTTTGTTGTAAAGGTAGTGCGTTGTAAAAGTTGCGTTGTAAGTGTTGCTTCCCCCTTAAAGTACATGTGAGGACCTACATTAGTTGTTTCTGTAGAGATAAAGAATAAAAAAAAATCGCCTTGGTGTAATATTGCTTTTATGAAAAACATTTATTACATTTTATAGTACCTCAAGAGAGAGTAAAAGTGTTTGCCATTTCCTGCTTAGTTTGTGTTTTATTTTTACTGACAACACCTGGGAATGTAAACCATTCACACATCCAATAACTATTTACATAGCAATCAGGATGTGTAAGTTTTTAGAACTGGAGTTTGTTAAACTGTCCAGTAGCTATCTAATAGAAAAGGAGTTAGGGTGCAAACAGGTTCAGGTTCTTACGTTTTTAAGGTAAATTCTTAAAAGACATCTGCTTCCTTTACCTAGGAACTTTGAAAGTGAATTGTTATTCTTTCGAAGCTTTTTCGCAGGTAAGAGAATGCCTTTGGTTACAAAGAATATAATGATAGTGTCAGTGGCGTAGCTAGACCATTAGCCGCCTGTGGCGGTCCCTGCGTTTGCCACCCGCAGCGGCCACATTTTAGAGCGAGGGGGGTAGTGGTGATTCCTGCCTTTGTTGCCAAGCAATGGCCACAGGTAAGAGAGCAAGGGGGAGGCCGCCACTCCCTGAAACTCATGCTGCCCAGGGTGGATTGCCACCCCTTGCTAGGCTACTGGATACTGTGTCAACATTAGTAATCAGGGCATTTTAGAATTTGTTCCAGATTTATTGTATGAACACTATCCATGAAATATCAGGTAAGAAACAAGAAGGTTCGCCTAATCCATCTTTACATTAAAGTTGCCTGGCAAATTATGGATGTGTCAAGCTAGGTTGCACATTTGGATCTGCCCATGTGTCAACTTAGGGGCCGATTACGATCTCATTAAGAAACTCTTCCGACCTAATCAGTTTTGGAATCGTTTCTGAACTAATCGGGTTCTGCGAGTTCGACCGACCAATTAGGATGCTTCTGTACATCGTTCGGTCGGATTCCCATTGACTTCAATGGGACCCTGTATTCCGAACGAGAACACGGGCTCCCATTGATAAAAGGGGTTGTTGGGGAAAACCAGCACCCTGTGATGGGCAGCCCATTATGCCTTCCACACAGTGCATCGTTTAACAAGGAAGGATCCCATGGTTACCCCCACGGGCCCCAACCGGAGACCTCAGGGCGAAGAGGGGCCTTCTACGACAACTGTTTCATGTCGGGCAGACTGAATCGGAACAGCTGTCCAAATCGGTCATCGTAATCGCTCATTCGGAAACCCTGTCCATAGAGCTGTACGAATCTGCTCCAAACGACTCCGTCTGTCCGAATGCCATTCGAAACTGAGTCAGATAGCCCAAATGGTTTCCTTACATCATAATTGGTCCTCCGGAAAGGTGTCCGATTCGGTCGGAAACATAGGTTCCGAATCAGATTAGCTGAATCCGAAACCTGTTTGGAGCCTTTCCTGACTCCATCGCAGTAGAACAATGCTAGCATGGTAATATATCAAAGGGAAGAGAAAGCAGTGTTAAGTGATTGAAGAACAGTAAAGCTTCATTTTTTATGACTTTTGATACTTTCAGTGTATGCTTAGTGGCAGTCATAGTTTAATAATACACTACAGCTTTCAGTTATGCGTAAATATAACAGTACAATGTCTCACTTTCAAGGGTCAGAATTGGTGTTGTGTTCTTCGATTTCATTGGCGGAGGATGTGAGAGAAATGTGATTTTACTTCTTGTACCCCTAGGATTTGATAATGCGAAACCAATACTTTATGCAGTTTTTAAAGGAATAGCTGGTTAAATTGCTTAAATTATAACTAGAAATCAAGTCTACATTTTGCTAACTGTAACATGGTAAACTTTTTTAAAGAATAGTAATAACCAATTTCTTGTACAACTTTCGACAGTACGTCATTATCCTGTGAACAAATGAGAATGGGATTAAGACAGATGGAGACTAGGGTTAGGGTAAATTGATCATAACGGTAGGCTATATGATTCTAATTGAATATTAATATAATTTATGAACTACCCATTGTACAAAAGAAATACATAGTATTGCAAATATTTTCACATGCATAAACAGACTACCAAAAATGCCAGTACCATTTGTGTCCCTGAATTTGACTATGCAATATTAGTCTGGGTCGAGTGAATAGGACACATTGCTTGAACTAATTCATGAGGTTGAAGACTTTCTTTGTGGGTTACATTTATTTGTAATGCCAGTAAAGATAGAATAATTATGAAAGGCACCCAATCACCCTCGGTCCTTCTCTGCATAATTTCTACAAGCTGAAATGAAATATCCATCATGTTGTAAAAACTGTTTTAGCACAAAAATGTACACAAAAAAAGATGCTCCTAAAAGTTGCGTAATGGTTATTTTTTAGTTTTTCTATTATAAAATACCAGACTTGACATGCATGTCCGAGGATTTAAAGAGAACCCACACCATTACACTTATTGCACAACCAGGACACATCTATTTAAAAGTGAAGGATGGTGGGAGGGCATTTTTAATAAAGGACCTGATTAGACTGTGCAAGGTGGGAACATGTGGGTGAGCCGTGGTCCAGAGTGTGGATTCCGTTTCTGTCAGTAGATTATTTATTTTGGTCAAGTAATCAGAAATGCTTGGAAGCAAATCACACATGTTGATTGGTGTGGCAACATATTCAGCAACCATACTTTATTTTCTTATAATGTACCTAAAAAGAAAGTAAGAACAGCAAACCAAAGCTACATTTGTCCTACTGTAATACATTTTTAAAAAGACTTTACATGATATGGGGAAGAAGGAAAATTTGCAACATGAAATGTTTAATAAATGCTTTTTTGTGAGGCATAGCAATCCAAGTAATAGGAATAATAATAATATTTTAGTAGTATGTAGTTCATACAGATCGGTGAGAAGCATGGCTCACACCCGGACACAGACGAGTAAGCTCTCGCCGCCACACTTGTGTCTGATCAATACCCATCTGGGCAGAGTGGCACACCATGAGTAGGGGTATACCCTTGGTAGTTCTCCCCCAATACTTTGCAGGGCTCCCTGACTGCTTACCAAGACGAGAGTGCCCTGTGAGGAAGCAGGGGCGGCTCTAGGCTCATGGTGGCCCTGGGCAGGAAGCGTAGGTAGGGAGCACCGGAAGAGGGGGTCCGGGCGGGGCAGAGCGCGGAAGCCAATGAAGGGGGGGGGATCAGGGTGTTTGGAAGTGAAACAGAGCCGGAGGCCGCCAAATCCCTGCCAGGGGCCACCATGCAAATATGTATCCATCCTCAGAGGATTATTACATTAAGGATATATATTGGCGTGGTGGCCCCTGGGGTTTGGTGGCCCTGTGCAGGTGCATAGCTTGCACATGCCTAAGGCCGCCCCTGGAGGAAGAGGAGAGAGTTAGAGGGCGCTAGGTCCAGTGGAGAACCCTGCCGAGAGGGTTCTAGGACCAGTGGGGAACCCTGCCGAGAGGACTCGATGCGAGGTGTGAGGAGACAACTGTGCACCAATAGGGTCATTACCTGTGTGCAGGAGTGAAGTGTGACCACTGCATGCCAGTAGAGGGCTGCCCAGAGCTACGTGTATGCAGGAAACCACCAAACTATGCAACTGCCTTTTACACTTCAACACACTGCTACAGGTTTCATCTCATAACACAATAAATGCACTCTGGTGGTCATCACACAGAATATGGAAAGACTTTCCTGCCAACCACACACCCAACATGGTTTAGCAAACTATTAATGTAGGCAAGCGTTTCGGAGACCAACATAGGTTTAGTAAGCACTATGTAAATGCTGCAATACAATACAACACAGTACATTAAATTATATTTGACAATACACTGATGGACATTTATGAGTCACAAGAAGCCCTCTGGCTGAAAATAGACACAGTAGAGCTAGATTTGAAAGATTAAAGAGTAGACCATAATAATACTGCAGAGAAGGTGACACAAATAGATGCCACCATAGCTGCAATACAGCATAACCTCAAAGAAATCTATAAACTAATAAATGACTCGTCGTGCAGGAAGTGTCCAAATGGAGAACCACAAATGAACCATTGGAAGCAAATGGTTTCAGCCATGAATCTGACAGCAGTGGCTCAGGGAGTGCAGATGAGACAGGCGAAGGAGACCCTGCATCCACAGTTACTCCGATATTGTCAGAGGAAATTGTACACTGAACAGAACTGGCTGTTAATGGTGCACCTATTCTAAAAAAGGAACAACTGGGTGGTCACAAGGATACGTTTGGATGAGTGAAAGTGGCAGCAGCCCTGCCTAAGTTGGCTATCTCTTTTATGCCTTAAGCTTGGGTGAATGACCTTTTTGATACTAGCATGCTCCACTGCAGCTATTTTCACACTAGTTGGACCCATATATATCTTTTATAACCACAGTGTTGTTAAGGTTGTTCATATGGGTTAAGATAATAGGGAACTAGGCCATGGGTTAGGGACGTAATTGTGGGTCGTTTTTTGGGCAGTCACACTAGCAATTATGCAAGATGAAGCAGGAGCCAAAACCAAAATTAGGTTAGTAAGGATGGCAGTAGGGTTGGACATAGCAACACGCAGCATCAAAGTTTTAATGCTCTGGGCACCACTTGAATTGTTCCTCACCCAAAAAATCCCATAGCAAACATGAGTTGCAGTATGTTTAATGTTGTAAAGTGGTCTGGGAGAAGGTTGGACAGCCTATGAAAATGGCTCAGAACATGTGCCAGTATTAAACAGGGATCTTCGAGAGAGGCACCTGACAAGGGAGGAGCTGATAAGGCTGACAAGGGAATAGAGGGGGAAGTATATTACACAAGTTATTCCTGGTATTTTCAAAGTACATTGATTTGGGTTTCTTTCAACACACAACTCAAATAGTAGAAAACTGAATTAACGCCCTTTTTCCACGTTTACACATTGCACACCCAAATAGATCTCATACACAATAATTCTGCTGTTCATAATTCCATAATTAGCTCTGAACATTTGTGCAAGCATCTATCTGCTCACAACACTCTATTCAATTGGAAATGTTTATTTCCGCCATCCCAAGATGGTGACTCCAATCAGAGGCATTGTAAGATGCCCACTAAAGAAAAGCACTCAGATTTGTGATAGATCAGTATTATTCCATAGAAGAGCAGTCAATGGGTAAACCCACTTGTAGTTTGAAAAGTTTTCAAAGTCACTCTGAGGGGGCTGTGTATGGGATTGACACATGGTTTAGAATTACTTTAGAGAAGGAGATGACCAACCTTGAAGACAAGGATAAAAGAATGTAGCTGGCAACCATCTTCCCTGTAGACAGATGCACACAGCTGACACAATCTAGGAGGGAGCATAAGAGTCCTGGCTTGTTTGGAGTACACAACAGTGACAAGTGAAAAATATTGTGCATATAATAGGAAAATTCTAAAAACAAATTATTAGGACACAAAATTGAAAATGACAGCTTCCACACCCATTGTGCTGAACTGAAGTCAGATGAATGCTGCAATAACTGTAACAGTAGCAAAAGCAGTATTATCCTACATAAAGACAACGGGCCCGATTTGGATGTCAGACGGAGAGCCTCCAACGAGCACTCGGAGGATGTCCACCCAACATCCTGAGGTTTCCCTCCGGTCTTGATTACAGTGGTCAGTGGGAAAACCGTGGGGCCCTTCGGAACGGGAGCAAAGTAGTAATCCCTTCAATGACGGTGAAGCCAGGCTCGGATCTGCCGTCAGGATTACGATGTCGGTTTCTGATAGCCAATTCATGTCGGCCTTTCTGACATGGATTGACTGTTGGAAACTGACTTTGGGGGCCCCTAGCAGGACCACCTTCCTCCTTGGCCCTCTGCTATGGGGCCTGGGGGTTACAATCCCTGCACCGTGTGGCAGGCACCGCATGGTGTCTGCACATGGTGCAGGGATGTTTTTAATCCTCCATTTCTCAAGGGAAGCTTGTGCGATGGGCCTTTTCTATCTGCAGCACAAGCTTCCATTGTGAAATGGAGGTTTGCAACCACCCTATGGGTGGTCGCCTTGTAATAGAGCAGTCGGAACTGCCGACCTCTGGTCGGGCGGTTCCTTTTCCGCAAAAGTGTTGTCTGCTCGACATCGTAATAAGGCCCAATGTAGAATGGAAATAACATGCTGCTTAGATATTAAAATAGTTCACAGCTTTTTTCCAGGTGAAGTCTTAGGCCCCCATTAGGATGGCGGGCGGACCTCAGTCCGCCTGGCACCCTAGCTGTGCTGGGAATGGCCACCAGTGATGCAGCAGTCCAGCACTGCCAATTAGGATGCGACCACCACCCTGGCAGTCGCATCCCGCATTTTCAACTTTGTGGCGGGCGGTGCTGTAAGCAGCACCCGCCACAATGTTGAAAATGCATGTTGTGCATTGGCATGTACAACATGACAGGCACCACGTGGCACCTGCCACCTTGTAAATGCCAATTTAGGGGGTACCCCAACAGGCCCCCAAAGTAAACAACGCATGCCTTTCCATGGAGAAGTATCTGCCATGGAAAGGCATTTCTCCGCATTCATCATAATATAGATGGCACCACCACCATCTTATGGGCCTTTTCTGCCCGGCAGGCAATCGTGACAATTGCCTACCGGCGAAAAAGCAGCAGACGGTCTTTCCATCTGGCACGTTACCCCCCCCCCCCGCCATGCTAATGTGGCGGGGTAAATGGCCGTCCAGCAGGGTGTTTTGGCAGGTGGACCACCACCGCCGGTCGGGCGGTGGCGATCTCCCCGTCATGCTAATTGGCCCCCATGTATCACTTCCTGATCGCAATGGACACAGCAGCTACAACCAACACATGTTTCAACTACATTTTTTCTTTAAGGCTATCAAAGAGTTGAAGCTGTAGTACAAGAATAATGATCAAAAAATTGCAGAGAAAGAACCTTTTTCATGTGTGATTATGCTTAAATATTCAAACAAGTTGCTTGGAATTTAGCTTGGTACTTAACAAAATTACTTATAGAAAATACTGTGACTACATTTAATGGAACCATATTGAGCTGTGCATATTCTTTCCACAAGATGGAAAATGCACCATAACAGTGCATACTGCTCAGAATAGATAGGTAAAGTGTCTTATACAACAAATGCCTTATATAACAAATAACTAGCAGGAACACACTTCCTCTATTACTTTCTGAAAAACATGCTTAGAGGTCCGCAAATGTACACATAATACCACAAACAAGACTCAACAATGCCAAATAAACTTAATTTGCTTTCTGAACTGCAGATTAAAATTACCCAAGGCATCCTGTAGGTGAGAAAGCTTCTGTTTTTGCACAGCTGCTTCTTCATGTAGCAGGACAGTTTGCTGTCACCAACATCCCAGTAGCTAATAGTATGAATAATATTTTCTAATCAAGCGTCTCAATTATTTCCAGGTAGAGCAGGAATATGGCCAGATCAGCCAGTAAAAAAAAACATTCTTACCCTTTTTTGGTATCTCAAGGCAAAGAACAAAACAGAGTGACATTGACTTGCAATAACTGGGCATTGAACACCTGACTATATATATATATATATCTCACATCCTAAGTACATAATCTTCATTCAGCACATCGTTGCCATATTTCTGAAGAACAGACTAGTAGTAACATATTTTAAATGACTGTCATTAATCTTTTATCTGCTGCAATCAAATTATAGTCAGGTTCAAACATTTCTCATATCCTTGACGTGTAGCTACACTGGACTGATAGAAAGAGGGGTTTAAGAAAATGGAAATTAGGTTAATTAGACAGACAGGAAACTTAGAAAAACAATGAAAAGCTGATGGAAAGGGTAAATTAAAGAAAAAGGTATAATGATGGATTTAGGAGAAAGAAATAATGTTGGAATATGTGGCAATAGAAATTAAAGAGGGAAGGAAGGAATGAAAGCAGATGTGTTTATAAGCACTAGCAAAACACAATCCCAGTGATTATGTATGCAGCAAAAAGAATAAACTGTGATAAGCATTGATTTTTGAGGTTCTTTGAAATATTGTAAACCACTGTAAAACCCAACCAGAATTCACAACTATTCGAAACTGAAAATAGGATAGCCTATCAATAACCAGTTCCTGAATAGGCCTCAGAGAGCTTTAATCTTAGATATAGCTAAAGCCTTTGATACTCTAGCATAGAATTATTAGATCCTTGTACTAGAGGGAATTGCTTTGGTGGTGAAATACTGTCACAGAGACGGCTGCTTCACAGTATACTTTACAGGTATTCAGGCAAAATACTAAAAATTGAATATCGCCATACATAAAAATAGAGAGTTTGAAATATAATTATACAGAAATGTAGTGTGTTAGAATATCATTATTGATTTTTAAGATAAGCAATATCGATTTTAACAATATTGAAATTAATAATGTAGTTTACAAAAATATTGTTGTAATATTATAGTTTTTAATTATTTTTCTTGTATTTTAGTATGTATATTAATTGTATATGTTATAAATTGAAAAATAAATATGATTAAATAATAATTAATGTGTAATTAATATTAATCATGTAATTATTATTTTGTATCTTAATTGTATAATATCTTTTTTGCAAAGTTAAGTTGCAGGTGTGGGCTGTGGGTTTTGTAGAGGTACAGAATGGTAAATAATGTAATTATAATTAATTAATTAATAATTATTAATTAATAATAATGATGTAATTGATCATCATTATTACTATTTGTATAATTATTTATTTTTTAAATTAAGTTTCAGGGTTGGGTTATATGTTTGATAGAGGTATAGGGTGGGAAGTGAATACATTATTAATATGCTATATTTATTTGTAATTAATAATAATAATTTAATTGATCATTAATTATGTCAATTGTGTAGTACATTGTTTTATTTTTTTGGTGTGTGTTGATTTTTGCATGGGTAAAGGGTGTGGAGGAAATATATTATAATAATTAATAAATATTTGTAATGTATTATAAAGATAAATTATGCAAAATATGTAATAAAGATATTATTTAATTTAGATATTAAGTCTTAGTTGCTGTATTTGTGGGAGTAAAGGGTGGGAAGTTAATTAAATATAATACATGTATTGTTAGCTCAGTGTAAATAATAATTATTTAATTGACAACTAATTATGAAAATGATACTAATAATATTTTTAAATTTTTTATATTAGGGGCCTGATTACAATGTTGCTAGAAAACTCTCCCGAACGAATCGGTTCTGGAATAGTTTCCAAACAAATCAGGTCCTGTGAGTCTGGACGACCGATTACAATGCTTCCCAACATTGTTCGGTAGGACGCGCATTGACTTCAATGGGAGTCTGTGTTCCGAACGAGAACACAGGCTCCTATTGAATAAGGGGGTGGTTGGGGAAAACCTTGCACCCTGTGAATGGCAACCAATGGTGCTAGCCACATTGGGCATGGTTGTGAAGAGGGGTCCCTTGGGTGCCCCCAAGGGCTACATTCGTAAGTCTAGATATAAAGGGCGGCCAGGAACAATCCACCAAAGACTGATTCCAGCAGCTGTTTCATCTCAGTCAAACCAAATCGGTACGGCCGTCCGAATCGGTCAATGTAATCGCTCGTTTGCAAACCGTGTCCATAGAGCTGTACGAATCGGCTTTAAAAGACTCGGGTCTACGGATGCCTTTTGGAACAGATTCAAACGGTTTCTGGGCATCGTAATGGGTCATTGAGAAATCTGTACCATTTGGTAGGAAACAAGGGTTCCAAATAGGATTCTGCCATACCGAATCCCATGCGGAACCTTCCCTAATGACATCGTAATCAGCCCCTAGGTGTGGGATGTATGTTTCATATGGATAAAGTGTGGGAAAGTAATTCAATATAATTATTTTAATAATAGTTATTTATTAATATTCTAAATATTTAATTATGTAAAATGTGTAAATATTATTTTAGCAAATAATTTTAGATATGTGCTTTGGAGTTTGTAAAAAGTATAGTGTAGAAAGTTATTTAAGTTATAAAAAATGTCAAAATAGTTATTTCATTTTTTTAGAATTATGTTATTTCTTACTGTATGTGTTCATTGTGTTGTGCTTTTGAAATGGAAATAAGATTGTATTTATTTGTTGTTAATATTTTGAGAATATAGGGCATGATTAGGATGGGGGCCCATCAGAAACGGGACTGCTGACTAGCTGTCCGCGATCCGGCAACCGGAATCAAGATGTGACTGCCTTCAAGGTGGCCGCAATGTGTATCTTCTGTATTGCGGCATGTGCTGAAGCCCTCAGTATAAAATATACACACTGTATATATCTCTGCACTATGGTGCCTGCCACATGGTGGAGGGAATTGCAGGGGGCACCATAGGTGCACCCAGGGTGCATTTTGGAGGGCCAGGGGGAAGGGTGGCCTGCTACCGGCTCCCAATGTCCCTTTCCGCCTGCTTTTCATGGCGGGTAAATTGCCATGAAACAGTAGGCAGAAACTGACATTGTAATACCTAGGGCTGTGCCTGAGCAGGCACCACCACCATTGTACGCTTTACACTCCTTTCGATGGCCTGAATAATGCGGCAGAAGGTAATGCAGGGTACGATTGCAGTGGGACCACCACCGACCGGCTGACAGTGGCGGTCCCATCGCCATCCTAATGAGGCCCTTAATTATAATAATATTTGTAGTAATTTATGATATGTAATAAACAATATTATAGATATTCAATTTATTTTAAAATATATATGTTTAGAATTTGTATATTTAAATATTCATATTTTTGTTATTTAGTATGTTTTTGAAATTATTGTATTTTGTTCAAGTGAATTATTCTGTTTCTAAAGTTGCAGAGAGTGCAGTGCAAGTAGTACATTTTACCCCTTTGCAATCCAACACTTTCCCTACTCTTGCACTGACTAGAGTGGGAATAGTAAATTTTACCCCTCCGCAATCCAACACTTTCCCTACTGTTGTACTGGCTGGAGTGGGAATAGTAAAATTCACCCCTTTGCAACCCAACTCTTTCCCTACTATTACAGTGACTGGAGGGGGAATAGTACATTTCCCCCCTCCACAATACAACACTTTCCCTACTGTTTCAAAGACTGGAGTGAGAACATTAAATGTTATCCTTCCGCAATCCAACACTTTCCTTATTGTTGCACTGCATGGAGTGGGATTAGTAATGAATCCACCCACAATCCAACAGTTTCCTAACTGGTGCACAGCATGGAGTGGGAATAGTCAAGTTTACCCCTCCTTAGTCCAACACTACTGTTCCATAAATTGGGGTGGGAATAGTATATGTGTTATATGTAAACTTTTATTGCTTACTTTATATTTTTAAAATGTATATTACTGTTTTTGTATATTTAAAATTATAATAATTACAAATATTAATGTTTTTAAAATGTAATATATTTTAATAAATTGTCATTTTTTATGTTGTTTACTTTTTCAATTTTCAATTAAATCGGTTTGATTTTCAAAATTGTTATGCTATTGGGTATATATATAAACTATTGACTGGTGCAGTGATTTTTTGTTTCTAATTCTGGACATTGAATCACTTTATACCTCTATCAATCATCACCATGGTATCAGTGCATGTCAATATTATTTGAACACACGTGCTATTTGCTTCAGAGAACATAATTCTATGTTGATTTCAATGATCAAATTGTGCCTAACCTCCAATTTCTTCCGTTTCCAAAACAACACCTATCATCAATTGCGTGGTGTGGCGATGGGCTCGTGTTTTTCCCCCAGCTACTCATGTCTTCATGTGGGTTGGTGGGAGGAACGTGAGCTCAGAACCACACACGCACATTGGTCATCTCACATCGCGCATTACTGGCGCTACATTGATGACATTTGCATCATTTGGAAAGGTACACAGGAAGAAGCCCTTTCATTTGTATCTGATTGTAACACTAATTCTCTCAATTTGAAATTCACCGCCAATGTAAGTGTCAATGAAGCAGAATTCCTTGATGTGCATCTATTTGTTAAAGACAACAAACTCGAGACCAAACTGCATCGCAAGAGCACTGCAGGCAATGCTATCTTACATGCGCGCAGCTCTCACCCAGCACAAACCATTCGCAGCATTCCTTATGGTGAATTCATTAGAATTCATAGAATCTGCAGTGATCATGACTCTTTAACCACGTGCCTTGAGGAATCCAAACAGTGCTTCATAAAAAGAGGCTATTCCAGAACCATTCTTGATCAGGCTTTAGTTAAAGCCTTATCAGTGGATCGAGTTTCACTTCTCACACCTAGCGACTCCACCACTGCTAGCACTAACAATACACAGGATACAACTCATTGTACAGTCAGACTGATCACTACTTTTTTCTCACAAGAGCGTAAGATTAGGTGCATCATTGGCACTGAATGGCCTATTATTCTGACTGACTCTATTCTTGGCCCAATGTTATCTGAAACACCCACAATCACATTCAGACGTGCGCCCTCCATGCGTGATGCTCTGGATAGAGCAGCACCAGAAAATCCACCTAAAATCAGCAAAACTAGCAAAATGGGCTTTTTCAAATGCACATCTTGTCGTGCCTTTAATTTTGCCACCAACACCACTCATTATGTCACTGCGTTCAGAGATGTACCCATCCCAATTAAAGAATATCTTACATGCAGATCCGAGTTTGTTGTTTACAAGCTCAAATGTACATGCAACATGGAGTACATAGGTAGCACTAAGCTGCCTGTTCATCAAAGAATACTCCAACATATTAGAGCTATTGTAAACAGTGACAGCAATTACCCTGTGGCCAGACATTTTGAGGCATTTCATGACAAAAAACTAAAAGACCTACAATATACTGTTCTATGTTCAGTACCTCAACCGAGCCGTGGCGGTGACCGCGAAAAACTACTGAGACAACGTGAATCCCAGCTTATCATGTCACTCGACACTAAGGCCCCAAATGGTTTAAATCTGACGGAAGATTTGAAAAGTTTTCTCTGATTCTTGTCTGTATTTGGTTTTGGTCTTGGTTTCTGTCTGCCTCTTTCATAGACTGTGACTGCATTGATTTTTCCATTTAATCTTGTTTGAGAAACTGCGGCACCTAGTGGTCTTGGTCTACTTTTGCTTATCTGCTTTGATGCTTTCAGCATCTGATCTATGGAATTTTCCTTCCAAGCATCGGTGTTATTTTAACCCTTGCTTTTTCCAGTACCTATCCCTTTGCCTCGCATGCAATTTTCCCTTGCTTTTCTCTGGACTTCTTTTTACTTCTTCACACATTTTTCGGTTGGGCCTTTTGTCTTTATTTTCTACTTCCACAACCATTTTACGGTTATTTTTGATACACATGTACTTTGTGTTTAGCACTTCTTTTGCATCACATGACTTATATATTTGCTGTTTCTTCTAGCTGATGTGGCAGCCCTTTAATTTGCAACAGTGATGTGGTTATGTTCATTCAGGCACTATGTCTTGATTTATCTGACACGAGTTGTTCATTTTATGTTGCTGGCTCGTATCTGCTCCATCTGGTTTTTTTCGGCACATAACACAGATTTTTGGCACTATGCCATTATACTTGCAGTTTGCTTGTTTCTGTGCCATTACTCCAGTATTTGACTAATATTAAGTCTGTTTTTTGAGCAATTTTTGCCAATGTCATTGTTTACATGCCAGCAATCTATTACGTGTCAGTTCTTTGTATTTTTACCGTCTTACCACAAATTGTTATTAGTTGTTCATTTTGCCACTATCATCCTAATGACACGCAGCAAAGATTATTGCCTTATCATCCCCTTTTTTTATTTCTGAATTTCACTGCTCATGTCATTGCAATTTTAAATACTTTGTTTGCACTGCTCTTCTATTTTTTTGTCTGGGCGTGTTCCCTCAATTAAGCCCCTCCCTGTGTTGTGTATATATACTTTCAGTTTTTCTTGAGTGCTTGTATGTGAACAAGCTCCCTTGCGGAGCGAAACGCGTCATTGTGAAATAAACGTTTTTCCTGCATACTCACTCGAGTTGGATCGTTTGTGAGCCTCTCTGACTGTTTGATGTGGCGTTCTGAGGTCTGCACCCTGCCGTAGCCTGTCATCCATTGACGGGTTGGGAATTCTTCTTCATATATATATATATATATATATATATGTATATATATATATATATATATATATATATGGCAGTAATTCTCCTCCGAAAAAAGAGAAAGTGACCCAGGCAGGGGGTTTCAAGGAAGCACTTTATTAGCAGCAGAGTCCCGGGCGAATGCATTTCGGCATGTGTGCCTTCGTCAGCGCTCCTCTCCTGCTGCTTGCTGTGCTGTGGCGTAGGCAGACCTGTCTCGATGCTGGAGTAGTCCATCTTGCTCCGCCCCCATGATGTCGTCGTGCTCTCCCATTGTAGTCCCATGGACAGAGACTACACAGCCCAGAATGCCTCTGTATGGTGCACCCAGGGAAGGAGATGCTGTACGGGGAAACTTGCACGGAGTAGGTATCGAAGACAGGCACAGACTCGAAGAAAGAAGGAGGGTGGGACCAGACGGTAATGCAGTGTCTCCTCTAGTCCCCTGCCTTGGACCGCAACAACCTTTCCGCCTGGTGTTCATCACGGGGGTCGGCAAGGAGATCCCTGTCACCCAAGAGGAAGTAAATACAACCAGACCGCTGTGTATTCCAGGCATCGTGGTGGGTGCTGGGCGAGACTGCAACCACAATCAAGTAAGTAAGCTCGGATGAGCAAACCAGAACGTCCAGACCTCTTGTGCTGCGGGGGTTCACTGTAATGCGTCCTGGCAACCGCATTGATATATGGCAGTAATTCTCCTCCGAAAAAAGAGAAAGTGACCCAGGCAGGGGGTTTCAAGGAAGCACTTTATTAGCAGCAGAGTCCCGGGCGAATGCATTTCGGCATGTGTGCCTTCGTCAGCGCTCCTCTCCTGCTGCTTGCTGTGCTGTGGCGTAGGCAGACCTGTCTCGATGCTGGAGTAGTCCATCTTGCTCCGCCCCCATGATGTCGTCGTGCTCTCCCATTGTAGTCCCATGGACAGAGACTACACAGCCCAGAATGCCTCTGTATGGTGCACCCAGGGAAGGAGATGCTGTACGGGGAAACTTGCACGGAGTAGGTATCGAAGACAGGCACAGACTCGAAGAAAGAAGGAGGGTGGGACCAGACGGTAATGCAGTGTCTCCTCTAGTCCCCTGCCTTGGACCGCAACAACCTTTCCGCCTGGTGTTCATCACGGGGGTCGGCAAGGAGATCCCTGTCACCCAAGAGGAAGTAAATACAACCAGACCGCTGTGTATTCCAGGCATCGTGGTGGGTGCTGGGCGAGACTGCAACCACAATCAAGTAAGTAAGCTCGGATGAGCAAACCAGAACGTCCAGACCTCTTGTGCTGCGGGGGTTCACTGTAATGCGTCCTGGCAACCGCATTGATATATGGCAGTAATTCTCCTCCGAAAAAAGAGAAAGTGACCCAGGCAGGGGGTTTCAAGGAAGCACTTTATTAGCAGCAGAGTCCCGGGCGAATGCATTTCGGCATGTGTGCCTTCGTCAGCGCTCCTCTCCTGCTGCTTGCTGTGCTGTGGCGTAGGCAGACCTGTCTCGATGCTGGAGTAGTCCATCTTGCTCCGCCCCCATGATGTCGTCGTGCTCTCCCATTGTAGTCCCATGGACAGAGACTACACAGCCCAGAATGCCTCTGTATGGTGCACCCAGGGAAGGAGATGCTGTACGGGGAAACTTGCACGGAGTAGGTATCGAAGACAGGCACAGACTCGAAGAAAGAAGGAGGGTGGGACCAGACGGTAATGCAGTGTCTCCTCTAGTCCCCTGCCTTGGACCGCAACAACCATCATCATCATTCAGGCACTATGTCTTGATTTATCTGACACGAGTTGTTCATTTTATGTTGCTGGCTCGTATCTGCTCCATCTGGTTTTTTTCGGCACATAACACAGATTTTTGGCACTATGCCATTATACTTGCAGTTTGCTTGTTTCTGTGCCATTACTCCAGTATTTGACTAATATTAAGTCTGTTTTTTGAGCAATTTTTGCCAATGTCATTGTTTACATGCCAGCAATCTATTACGTGTCAGTTCTTTGTATTTTTACCGTCTTACCACAAATTGTTATTAGTTGTTCATTTTGCCACTATCATCCTAATGACACGCAGCAAAGATTATTGCCTTATCATCCCCTTTTTTTATTTCTGAATTTCACTGCTCATGTCATTGCAATTTTAAATACTTTGTTTGCACTGCTCTTCTATTTTTTTGTCTGGGCGTGTTCCCTCAATTAAGCCCCTCCCTGTGTTGTGTATATATACTTTCAGTTTTTCTTGAGTGCTTGTATGTGAACAAGCTCCCTTGCGGAGCGAAACGCGTCATTGTGAAATAAACGTTTTTCCTGCATACTCACTCGAGTTGGATCGTTTGTGAGCCTCTCTGACTGTTTGATGTGGCGTTCTGAGGTCTGCACCCTGCCGTAGCCTGTCATCCATTGACGGGTTGGGAATTCTTCTTCATATATATATATATATATATATATGTATATATATATATATATATATATATATATATATATATGGAAAATCCTCTGACCTCCGCACCAACGGCGCGGCGAAAGAAGGAGACAGACCCCACAGCTTCAGGCAAGATGTTGCTTTATTTGATACCTTCCTGGCGACGCGTTTCGAGTAGCTAGTACTCTTGATCACACACACCCATATATATATATATATTCACCACAGCAGTTTCTTCAAAGAAAGACTCGCACTTGGGATAAACCATAGTTTATTTCGGCAAAGTTACGCATTTCGACAGCAAAGCTGTCTTGATCTAGACAGCTTTGCTGTCGAAACGTGTAACTTTGCCGAAAGAAACTATGGTTTATCCCAAGTGCGAGTCTTTCTTTGAAGAAACTGCTGTGGTGAATTGAATTACCGAGAGACCTGCTCGGTTTTACTCACCATCTGTCTATGGGCTGCGGACTTCGTGAAACGGGTCTTTCAATGGTGTAATATACATACATATATATATATATATATATATATATATATATATATATATATATATATATATATATATATATATATATATATATATATATGTGTGTGTATATATATATATGTATATATATATTCACTTCTTTATTGATTTAAATTTAACGCCATAGTGCAACAAAACGGATGGACAGTCTACGCATTTTGGCACCCAGCCTTCTACTGGACCATAGAGTCCTATTGTCTGGAATATCATTTAAAGTGCTTTCTAATCTATCTATCTATCTATCTATCTATCTATCTATCTATCTATCTATCTATCTATCTATCTATCTATCTATCTATCTATCTAGCTATCTATACATACATATTTATATATATGTTACATTATTTCATTTAAACAAATATTAAATTATATTATAAACTTAAATTATTTGTTTCACATTATTTTTAATTAAACATATGTAAATATAATATATAAGCCTAATTATGATGTTGGACGGACTTAAGTCCGCCTAACACCATTTTGGTGTGGGAACCGACTGACCATTGGTAAGCAGTTCCGAACACACCAGTACAATGCAACCGCACATGGTGTAGTCGCAAACTCCAATTTTTCTATGAGAGCTTGTGCTGTCGGTAGTTTCCACCTGGAGCACAAGGTTCCATAGAGAAATGGGAGTTTGTGTAAATCCCTGCACCTTGTAGCAGGCACCTGCCATACGGTGCAGGGATTTACAAGGGGACACCATAGGTGCCCCCACAGCCCCCAACCAGAGGCCATAGGGTGAAGGGGGTCCTGCTAGGAGCCCCCAAAGACACTTTATGACAGGATTTCCATGTCGGAATGCCCAACATGGAAAGCCTGTCTGAAACCAACATTATTATTCTGACTGCAGAAATGCTGTCCGTAGGAATTATGTTTGTTTTTTCTGGCAGGCCGATGGGCTCAGTGAGCCCGTTGGAAGCCAGAAGGAATGACCGGCCCGTTTGAGTTCTGAACACCTTGATTGTAATTAGGCGGGCAGAAGTCAACCCAGGGGTGTCAGTTGGAAAGCCTCCAACTGCAGGTCCGTGGTGGGGGGCTTTCCGGCTGACATTCTAATGAGGCCCATAGTGTTTTATTTTAAAAAATAAGTATAATTGTTATATTTCTTTTAAAATTAATTGAATCTATTAAATTTTTACCATATTATTGATATTTTTTTATATATCTAATGCTTCCTATCTATATGTACATATTTTTTAAACATAATTTTAGACAATGATGTTAGTCCCAAAAATATTTTTTTCAGACATTTTTGTTATTTAAATGATAACTATAGTTATTTTTGACATCGCTATTTATGTCATGATATATTTGTATGACGATATTGTCAGGTTTCATATTTTGTCAGTGAACCTACTTTACAGTATGCCAGAGTCCAAAGTGCTAAAATAGTTTCAGGAGTTTGAGAGTGGTCAGGGGAATGAGAAAAGAATTCCATTTACCTCTAATATTGTTCCCATTAGCTGTCAACACTGTTGTCGGAGCTGATTAGAAATCAAGAAACGTCAAGAGGAATCTCGATGTTTGGCCGCACTCATAATTTCGCTACATGCTGATGATGTCTTGCTCTATGTGAAGAACCCATGATTCAACTTGGACCCTCTCATTTGGCAATTATATTACTTTGGTGCAAGTGGGATCATAAACTCTATAGAGAAAAGGTCTGTTTATTCCAATACTGGGGACTAGGAGAGCACTTTGACCTCCTGCCCACACTCTCATTACAGTGGTCTGAGAGAACATTTAAATAGCTGGGTGATCACATCTGCCATTAAAAGGTGGACAACTTAGAGGGAAACCTCTGTAAAATCATTGGTGCAGCAAACTCTTCTATTCAATTTTGACCTAAACTGCCATTTCTACCATGGGCAGAGTTGCCCAGAGTTGATCCTATTGCCTTACCTACTCCACGTACCAGTGGCAAAATATCTGGGGAGGATATTAACACCCCTGACTGTGAGAATTACTACATAGCCCCACAACTGCAACAGGTGGCCAGATGGTATGCTGACCGTCAGGCAGAGTAACCTAAATACATAAATGGGTACATTTGAAGCAGTCAGTTGGCGCCAGGCATGCTAATGAGAAACACAGAGAGACATGGACAATCTAGTTGATTAGCAGTAGCAAAGTACTGCTGGAGTAAATGCTTGCCTATAAACAAATACTGTGGATACCTATGCCCTGGAGACTCCCCTGCCGCTGCATTTAGAATTCCAGAAAATGTGTAAGCATACTAACCCTGAGCCCTATACAAGAGCTGGCATGATCAGCATTGGAGACTTGTATGTTGATTACACGTGAGCGACATTTGAGTAAATGTGTCAGTGATATAACTTCCTGGCAAACAACTCTCTGACGTATGGCACTGTTTCTTGGGCTCCTAAAAATCTCTTGAATGTGGCAGAGCTGTTGATCCAGGTGTGCTAAAGGCTTTGCAAGTGACATGAACACTAGGGAAAGTCTACTACAGTGCTATAACGTGTGATGGCTGAACAAAGTCAAATTGATGCCCTGCAGGAGAGGTGGGGGACAGACCTGATTAGACAACTGAACAATAAGGAAAGGGTGCACAACCTTCAATGCCCTTCGGAATTCCCAGTAAATGTGAGATTTAAATTAATCCAATTCAAGGTGCTGCATACAGCCTATCTTACTTCCAATCGATTACACAGAATTCACCCAGATCTGTTGATAATTGCCTCAGATTCCTGTAGTCACCTGCTGACTCAATTATCATACTATGGGGCTGCTCAGACCTTATTGGGTATTGGGAGGAGATTGCTGATCAACTTACTGAGATAACTGGAGTAACATTCCTTTTGATTCTTCAGAATTGTATTCTGGTACTAAGATCAAGGTCCAAAAAGCTAAATTAGTAACTAGATTTATTGCTCTGACCCCGTTGATATGCACTGACCCACAAGAGAAGTGTTTAAATGTGCTGAAAAAGAAAGTGTAACATTGTTGTCAAAGTATAAACAGGCCCATTGTTCGATTTTATCAATGGTATGGTGTTGGAAAATGGTCCTCTCCGACGGGTCATCCCAAACATTACGCCTCCTATTTTTCGGACCTTGTTTTTGATGGCTTAAGAACTTGGTCCATTTAACCATTGTTGACCAGTGCATGTGCTGTCTGCCCTAAACATGGTTTAATTGGCTTACACCTGTTTGACATATTTTAAATACTTATAAGTCCCTTGTAAAGTGGTATACCATATAACCAGGGCCTGTAAGTTAAATGCTACTAGCGGGCTTCAGAGTGGGCTTCAGAGAATTCCACAAAAGCGGCGCCATGGGCTGTGTGTAAGAAGGACAGACACATTCCAAGACCTAGGGGCCGATTATGATAGCGGTTTTTCCGCATCCTCCGGGCCGGCGGAAGCCACCGCCGGCCCGGAGGATGAGGAAAAACCGCTGCGGAGCCTCCAAAGACCCACCGCCAAATTAGGATGGCTGGTGGGTCTGGAATTCCGTTCGCAGCTTTTCCGCCGCGGTCGCCTTCCAACTGCGGCGGAAAAGCTCTAACATGGCTGGCGGTGTCTATCAGACACCGCCAGCCATATTAGGATGGTGGTGAATACATGCTTTTCCACAGCGGCTTTTCCGCCGTGGAAAAGCATACAGACTTTCACTTCCGGGCCCGTTGTGGGCCCCCTGGGTGAAGGGGGGGTAGGGGGTGCACATGGTGGGTACCTATGATACCCCCCTGCATTTGCGTGCACAAAGCGGCAGGCACTGCATGCATTTTTAACCTTGCGGCGGGTGCAGCTTGAAGCTGCACCCGCCGCAATGTTAAAGATAGAGGATGTGACCGCCACCCTGGCGGTCACATCCTAATCTACTCGGAGGGAACGCCGCAGCCCCTGCGGACGTTCCCTCCTCCTCAGGGGTCGCGGACGGACTCAAGTCCGTCCGCGATCCTAATGACCCCCTAAGTGTTGTCTGGACAATGCGTAGTGCAGTGACATCAGCCCCGCTTCCATCATCTAGGAGGAAGCCGGAGGCAGCGTCGACCTTCTGCTACAACCCCAACTGGCTGACCCCAACAGGGAGTGAAGTTTGCTGCCCCACAGCCTCTTCACTGGCCGCCCGACTTCCAAGACTACCCCTCTTGAATGTGGACAGCTTAGTACAGCCTGCTTGAGGTATTGTTTTGTGAGCCACCGACCAGCACGGTTCATCTCTAGTGAGTTCCCCTAGTCCTCAGGGACCTGTTTTGGAATGCTCAATGAGTCCTGCTTTGAGAAGGAGTTTCCCCGCATACAGCGAGGGAGTTGCTCCTTTCCATTCTTCTTTGATCATATGTGCCTCAGGCACAATGTTTTGCCTCACTGATCCAAGAACTTGCAATTAATGTGATGCTGGGAGGAAATCCTGCATTTACTGTGATATTCTGAAATATCTACAAAAGTACTTATGTGATTTTTATAGCTTTGGTCTTGTTTTACTTATAAGACAAATACCTATTTTTATGAACCTGTGTGGAGTCTGTTAGTGGTGTATAAATTAGGTTACTGTGTGAGTGTGTTGCACAAATACTTTTCACATTGCCTGTGTTGATAAGTCTGCCTGCTCCGCTCCTAGCTAGCAGAGGGTGAGCACAGGTTATCTCAGTTGTGAATCTAGGTTACCCTGACTATAGGAGGGGGTTCTACTTGACTTGAGTGTATACATTATCCAACCAAAAACACAATTTCTAACATATGAACGAATATTTCCACACCTTGATATCCAGAAATTATGACTGGCGGCCATGACTGGTGACTAGCTGGTGGATCTCCGCTTTGTTACATATATTTGGGGTATGCATGTCTATGATTCCAGGGGTCTATAAGGAATGGTGAGCAGAGTGACTTGTAATAGGAATGGAAATGTGTACCCATAGCTTCCTAGCCATAAACTTACCTGACCTTTGTCGACAGTACCACTGTTTTGTTCTTTCATTTGATTATAACATGATGCCATAGAAATGTTTAACATATGGTATCTTCTGAGATTGGTGACTGATTTAATCCGCCTGCTTCACTCACTTTGAGTGATTTATACTTTTGAAAAAAATATCCGGAATTGGCGAAGTCATGGAAATTGGAAAAGTGAAAAAAGAACAAAAAAACACTGTCTACTCTGAGTCACTTACCAATACCTGTAGGTGACTGACAGGAAGCTGAACAGCAGGAGCTGGATGAAAATCAGCAGTAAATGTCCCCATAGACTGCATATCGAAAGGTAAACACAATCTGATAATGAAAGAAGCCCTTTCCCTCACGCTTCCACTAAGAGCTGGTAATAAACAATGTCCACTCGAATTCACTGGAATGTCAGTTGAAGGTGCACTACTTATAACAACTGTGTTTGTATTCTCCTGTTGCACTCATCCTTCTGTGTCAGAGCGCTGTTGTGAGTCACTGAATGACCCACTTTCCCCAACGTTAGGGGCTTAGGGGCGTATTACCAAGGGGGGCGATGGGCAATTATCGGCGATTTAGCGGCTGTTCTCGGCCGATAAGCGGCGATAATTCTATCGCCCTATTAGCAAGCTGTCACTAACTGATGTTAGTGACAGCTTTTAGGCGATAGCGAGCGGTTTGGGGCCCGCTTTGCATGTCAGCGATGTTTATCGCTAATGACATGCAAAGTGGGCGTACCCAACCAGTTAGCGACTGAAAGCAGTCGCTAACGTCGCTATCGCCTATAATCAAGGCAGGCGTAGCATTGGAAATATTCGTGCTAAGCGCGAATATCTCCAAATACTAACACCTGCCCAGACCAGTTCTTAGCCATGTTATCCAATGGGAGGTGGATAACATGGCTAAGAGCACTTTGTCGCTAATAGGTGAATATCGCTGTATTCTCAGGGATATTCACGCATTTCGCCGCTATCGCTGGATATTTTAGCACAATGGAGAAAAACGTTGCTAATAGCATGTTTTCTCCGCTAACATATCCAGCGATAGGCAGCGATAAAAAAATCATCGCTAAGCCTATTTAGCGATAAATATCGCTACTGGTTGGTAATATGCCCCTTAGTTTGCAAGAACATTCCGATCTTTTCTACTGTGTGCTTTAAATTCTTTACATTTCCTCTGCTTTTTATAAGCAACTGTGACCCAGCTACTCCATACGTCTCTTCTCTCTATTCAAGATACTCAGTTTCACATACCTTCAAGCTCTCTAAGGCATTTTAATCAATTCAAATGCATATATTGCCACAAGGGCTCTTCGTCATGTACATAAATTAATTAAAATCAAATTAGATTAATTTCTTGATCTTGATTTTATCTGTGCTGAAATGTACTGTCTCTATCTTACCAGGATATCAGACAATCAACGGTTCATCTTTTAAGAAAAAATGAGCGAGTTTTGAGTATGCATTTTTGGCCTTAATAATTGGAAGCTAAAAAATGCTAATGCATAGTCATAACGTTTTTATCAAATCTAAAGGTGGGGTTATATTCAGGAAGACGAATGGATTTATTCCACTGTCAGGAACTTCTCCAAATCATAATTTATAGAATTTCCTTAGGCTCTTTTTATGTCACGTTTTCTCCATCACTATCGTGTTGGTATGAAAGTAAATTTATTTTCAATACACGCAGATTTTGAATACTGTAATACATTCCTTAGGGTGGCAGGAAAATAATGACTATTAATGGAGTGATGGAGTTAGTTGTGGAGATGGATGGATGTGATATGCCCAAATAAGGGGAGGGGAGGTTTCCTGCCCTCCTCTTCGTGAATGACACTCTGCTAATATCGAAGACACCACAGGGGTTGCAACAGCTATTAAACACCTTTATGTCAATCTGTGAGGAGCAGGGCCTGGAGCTTCATAGCTCCAAGACCAGGGCCGGACTGGGAAAGTAAACAAGCCCAGGCAATTATGTCAAGGTGAGGAGGGGTGATGGTGGACAACACAGCTGCTGCATTTTTGTTACAGGGGCCGATTTTGCAGCAATGCTGTAAAACTGGCCCCCAGTAACAAAAACGCCCGCCATCAGTCCAGAACCGGCTCTAGTCTTCAGCCCCACTGGGAAAACGCCCAGTGCTCGCTACAGGCAGTCTGGTCCTGTCCAAGACAAAATTCATGTTTTTCGCTAAACAGAAGGTGACTCACTGCCAGAGACGTATGTTAGTGGGTGACACCCTAATAAATGTGGTGGCCAATTTTGACTATCTAGGCATGAGTTACACCAAATTTGTGCTGGGGCGCACCTTGAAAGGACACAGATGTCTTTAATTCAGCAGACTGCGAGTATAGCAAAGAGTCACAGAAGGTCTACATCTAGAAGGGTGTCCCCAGCCGTTGAGATCTACAATGTAAAGGTCATGCGGTCAGTTATGTATGGAGCAGATCTTTGGAGCTGTATGAACACACACTGCCTAACTTCAGTGGGGCACAAGTTTTTAAGATCTATACTACGCCTTCCTGTGAGCACTCCTCTGACCCCCCTCTTTATTTTAACTTGATCCAAAGAAGGATCTCTCAAAACATATGTGTAGACTCCTTACTGCCTTGGCATCAACTGTGGTCCATTCCAGCTTTAGAACTTTATTGGGTGACCCTAAGAGACCCCATGCCACCTCACTGTTCTGGAAAAATTCCTTGGTTTCGAACCATTAAGGATCTATTACAGAAATTGGGTCTAGAACTCTATTGGTCCTGTCCTGACAAAATGTGTATGATTCCTAGAGATAGGTTAAAAGTAAGCTATTGGGAGTGTCCCTGTGTGGAAAATATGATGAGCTGTTAAGGAAAGTTATCGTTAGTCTTTATCAACACTAAACATTGCGTGCAGTATGACGAGGCATTCAACGAATTTTTACCCCCTTTGCACGGAAGCTGTACTTGTAATTTAGGTATGAATACCTACCCAATAAAGTGTAGCAGTAACTTTCAAGAGAACGGTGTTGCTGACGATTTTTGTCTGTATGTCAATAGAGTTTAGAATCATAAAAACATATATTATTGTTTTGTCCATAATATTAACAACTCTGGGCAAAGTGGATTGTGACACTTGGCAGGAAGCTGGGCACTAGAAGGCATAGAGAGGTATTTAGAATACTGATCACTAATACAAGTAGAGTAGTGGTCTTTGGTGAAACTAAATACCTAATAACCCTATGGCTAAGACGTATCAAGTGTTTACAAGGAAACAACTACAATAGATTACTAGTGTGCAATGAAACTTTGAATCCTTGTTGATTAAACTGCTAAGATTGGATGCTAAAAAGATGGGGTGGTTTGAGTTCTTATTATAAATGCACTGGTCACTTTACCCTGAATGAATAGTCTGCATATTAATGCAACATGGAAGTTTTATGCTATGGTTTGACTCAGCATTTTATTGTATTGACATCGCCATCTGATTAACTATATCGTACATTGCGATTTGGATGCATTTGTTGTACTTTTGCACTGGTCACTTTAATATGAATCAGCAGCCTGCACTTTACTGTACTTTGGAAGTTTTTTGCTATGGTTGGCATCTTCTTACAATGTGCTGATAATTCTTCCAAATCCATTATATTGTATGTTGCTACACAGATGCGCTTGTTGAATTCTCGCCATGAATATCCAACTAGTAGGGGCTTTTTTTTTATTGTGTACAGGTTTTTTCTCTCTTTAAAATGTGCTCTGTTGATATTGCAACTTGATATTTTATTCAGGATTTCATCATTTTATTATTTTTATTTTTAACTTAACATCAGTTGCATGGTTTCTAGTGTTTTATTTCATTTATGTATGCTGTGCGTTTATGACTCCTGTGGAATAGTACATATCTGTATATAAATGTACTAGTGCGCAATCACAAAAGAAGGGTTATACTGATGTCATAGAGAAAGGGACCAAAAACACCAAGGGATTTGTTGAACATATATGTAAGTATTATTCATATATTATACAAAAATTATACAAAAAAGGAAGGCATTTGTGCAAAGTGTCCCAAGTGTAACATGAACCTAACAGTTGAGTGACATTGTGTGACAATATTTACAAGGTTTCACTTTTTTTTTTACCAAAAACAACCATATCTGAAGTTTTCACAAAATATGCAGCAACTTTATACAGTAATAAGTGCTGTGTCAGTGGTCCCCCGATGACTATTATGATAATGGTGGTCGGACACCATTGCCATCATGGCAGCCAGGGAACCGTCATTCCCTGGCGGTTTTGTGGCGGTCAGGAGGCAGCAAAATGTTTTTCAGAACCGCTGTGGTCCCACCAAGCATATTACGTGTTTCCTCTCAGCCATGCTCCCAGAGGGCCCTACAGGATGCCCTGGTGCCTCACGCCCTCCTGGATCCACACAGGCAGGCACAACATGTGTCCCTCTGTATGCGTGCACACCAGTTCCTGCATGGCATGGCCTTTTCAGTCCATGCCGTGCAGGAACTGTTTAGGCGTTCCCATTGCAATGCCCCTTTGTAGGGGCACCACAGTGGGGTTGCCAAAAAAAAGCCCACCATGTAGAAGGAAACTCTCAATCTGGTGGGCAACCTGACCACATCTTTGGTGGTGCAGTGGAGGGGCAGAGCTGGCACTGCACCGCCAAAGTCGTAATCAGGCCCTAAACTTTAAGGTACAGTTAGTGACAAAAGGTGTTCAAAACATTGGTTGAACCAATAAGGGAATAGAAGCACTGCAGCTATTAGAAGCACCTTAGACCAAAGTGCCAGAATTGAGTATATTACATGTACAAATAAGAATTGAGTATATTACATGTACAAATAAGATCCCAACAAGAAAGAAATAGGATGGAGGGCAGTTAAGGGCCCATTATGTGCTCCGACTTATCTGCCTTACACTTAAAAAGGAACCAATGGTTTAAATGGGGCAACCAAACCAAAATAACAAGCAGGGTTAGGGTTGTATTCAAAACCTAAGAATTGGAATCACAGCACCAGGGCCAAGTACTGAGATGTCCCTCTGCGTATGTTAGGGATAGGCAAAGAGAATAGGGAACCATGTAGTGTACTCTGCTTTATGTACCTCCATTACGGGGAAATACTTTAGTAACATCCCCTAAGCTCTGAATGCCTTATTTGTAGTTAGAACTTTTTGAGACGGTCCCTACGAGCTTTAAGGAACGTCTTCAACGTAAGCCATTCCTTGGCTAACTGACTATGGCCCCTCCTTGTTCACGGCGTTTCTGGCGTCTTTCCTCTTGGACAAGTTGGTTGTTCCTATCAGCGTTTCCGTTGCTGTCCTGCTCCTTTATTCCCTCTGGAACTTGACTGTAATGTTCTAACTCGTCTCCGAGTAAGTTGCTGTCCCGCGCCACGTTTCCCCTAGGAGCTGGACGGCATTTCTTTCCTTTCTGCCCTTAAGAGTCAGTGGCTGTTCCGCTCCACGCTCCACCTCGGAGCCGGACGGCACTGCTCTTTCCCTGCCCTTAAAAGCCAGCGGCTGTTCTGCTCCACGCTCCCCCTCGGAGCCGGACGGCACTGCTCTTTTCCTGCCTTCAGAGCCGGCGGCTGTCCCGCTCCTCGTCACCCTTCGGAGCCGGACGGCACGTTCTCCCAGCCCTCAGAGTTAGTAGCTGTTAAGCTCCTTGTCTCCCCCGGAGCCAGACAGCCCTTCTTTTTTTTTAATGTTCTATACCTCCTAAATATTTCATCTGTATTATCTTTAGAGTGTGTTGTTGTTCCGCCTCATCTTTTGCCTGTGAGGCCGGACGACACACCTCCAGGGTTAGTTTCTGCTCCGCTTCTGTAGTTTCTTACGCAGGAGCCGGCCAGAGCTTCTCTGAGTTCTTTAATTTTCTTGTAGGGCAGCCTTTCGTTGCTTTCCTCTCTTTCTGCCTTTCTTCCTACACAACCTCCCTTTGTTGTGTTCCTCTGGTATGACTGCAGTCCGAGTGTACCCTTTACGACCCCTGCCCTCCTGGTACAACATTTCTCATTCAAGGAATTATACCAATTGTGAAGTCTCTACTAGGGTCTCCTGTCTCAAGGACCTTGAACTCTATCTTTGGGGTAAGTGGAGTGCAGAAGCTGAGTATACTCTAGGGTCACTAGAAATTGCTTATAAGACATTCTTGTTTATTATATGTATTGTCTTATTTACAGTACCTGCTATACTGCCAGACCACTACCAGCAGCACAATTTCCTACGTATGGGGAGACTGGTGGACACTCCTTGGAATATTCCCCCATACTTTTAGGGAACAGCCCTCTGTGAATGCTTTCTGGTGCCTCCTGAGCGTTGTTTTCTTGAAGTTCGGGGTGCTCTCATCTTCGCTCCTGTGGAATCTTGGCACATACTCAGGTCCGCAACAGCGTAGCCATCACGAAATTAGAGCTCACTGGGATAAAATAGGCAGTGCAGTGAAGATGATGCGAGACTAAAGTGCAATAGTGCATAGGTGACAGATTAATTAAAAATATCGACTAGGCCAGCACTCATCTGCCCTTATACCGGCAAATAAGGTGCATAAGAATAAAGCAATAGATCCAGCAAAATTACTGTTGCTACATGACTAGGGTAAATAAGAAAAAAGTTCAACAGATTTAAAAAAAATCAGCAAGGGTTTGGGGTGTCATAGGAGAGGAAACTAGAAAATATAGACCAGGCTGCATGTAAATATCTGTTGATGGTCAATACTATGAGCCTTGAAGGGTCAGATAGAAAGATACTATGGGCCACCTGGAATCTATGAATGCTCAAGTTAAGGAAAAGATGCCTAGGGTGCGAATAGACTGGGCAAAAAAACATAACGTGTTCAAAGTCCTCATGTTTATACCTGCACAGTTTGCATTCGGTTGTTAATGAAAGGGCTTGAGACCATTCGCTAGTAAAACACCTTAATGAATGAGCCAAAGCAAAATTTTATGTGTGAGCTTTCCCCAAGGGTAGAGTAATCTCGTCAAGGTAGGCCTCGAATTTAGGGGCAGGTTTTGAGATCAAAAGTTGGAGTGAAAGAAACCAAATTAGATGATTGATGCCACTGGGACACTATAAAGTTCCAAGACGTTTTCTTTATAATGGACTTAGAATTAGAAGTGATATGCTCGGGAAAGTTGTTAATGATAACCATTCCTTGAGGTGGACAAACCACTTGATCTTGTTGCCTGAGTATAGACTCATATTTTCTAGCAGTTCCCTTCTATACAGGCCCAATACAGGGTTAACTCACATTCTAATCTCTCTCTCTCTCTCTCTCTCTCTCTCTCTCTCTCTCTCTCTATATATATATATATATATATATATATATATATAACGTTAGAGAGTGGTGGTCGCACTAATCTGTAGTTATAGTTAGGACCTAGTTACCATAGTAAGAGCGTTTTTGGTTTGCTATTTACTTTAGGGCCTTTTGTTGAATTGTTTTGAAACTTTCCAAGACAAAAATGGATTTAAGCTGATACTATAGCGCTGGAACGCCCTTTGGTAGCTACGCGCTTTATAAATCCTAATCTAATCTAATCTAATCCCTTCTGGTTCCCTACACCCCCAGTAGAAACTTACGTTCTCCTACTAAGAACCTTCTATTCGTCCCTCGGGCAAATAGAGTCAGATGGGGGAAGGGCCTTTTCCTCTGTGGCCCCTATACTGTGGAACACCCTTCCCGCCGAGCTAAAAACACTACCTTCCATGGCGCTTTTTAAGAAATCTTTAAAAACGTGGCTCTTCATCAAGGCCTATCCATAGACATGCTCTCGGACCTAAGATTATGTTTTGATTATGTTTTGGTTAGGCGCCTTGACGCCCGAAGGGCTAAGTTGCTCTATATAAGTCTTTTTTCATTTCATTTCAAAAACCTTCCTCTCTAAGACACTTCCTTGTATGTTTCCGGGTGATCTGTCAAGCAGGGGTTAAGAATAAAGGTGGTCTAAAAAACACAACTTTCCCTTGCAATTTCAGTAGGGCTTTGTTTACAGCGTTACAGCCCAAGCCGCTGAACAGAATTATATCACATTTGGCAAAAAGCGAGATCTTAAACAAGAAGGAATGCTTTTTATGATTTGGTGTAAATCTGTTGAGTAATTTTTGAGAAGTTAAGGTTCTAAATATTTGCATATTTGGACAGTTGGGTTTGCAGGCCTCTAATGAAAGTCCTGAGATCACACAACTTCAAATGTTAGAACAATTTGATTGGTCGAGATGGCTTCTTTTTTCATCAGCCATCTCGCTTCCAAAGGAGAAGAAAGCTCCAGCAAGTCCTGCGGTAGCTCACGTTTTTATTGGCAAGCCACACCATGGAGGGATATATGGAGGCTACCATTTCAGGAAATTGGTCTCAGTCCATATGTCCTGGAAAAAATAAATAAGGTTTAAGTGGTAGGGTAGGCGTACCCGAACATCTTTGACCTTGTGAGGAAGTTCCAAATAGTCTTCCCTGGGGCCACATTGGGAGTGGTTTTCATGATCCCATGGACTCTTGCTGGAGTCTGTGAGTCTCCTATGGTCCTGCGAGAGTCCCTCAGGGGTGCAGGGGGCCGCACAGGCCTCTCCGAGAGTCTTGTGGGATCAGAAAACAATATTAAAAAAGGGGGAATTTGAGTGCTGTGGTACTTGGTTGCATATAGGCGGTTGGCTCTGTGGCTAACCTACGAGAGGTTGGCTGCATGAAGGATGTTGGTCCCTGCAGCCAACCCAATGCCACATAATGCCAAAGGGTTGGCTGTCCTGGGGGGAGCTTGGGTGCAGAACTGCTTGCAGGCGGGCCCTGTTGCCAACCCCACACCACACTCAGTCTTGGGGGGATCGACGTTACAAATGGTAATAAAATATTACCATACATTAAAAAACCCTGCAAATTCACTGGAAAACAGAGGTTAAAGTGAAATTATAGTTAGGTATGGTAATAATATCTTACTCTGCATCAAAATAATCTTGGAAATTCGCTGAAAAGAATGTTAAAGTGACATTATAGTTAGGTGAAAATGTCAATTTAAACTTAATGTTTGAAACTGAAAAATCACAGAAATTAAGCAGTAATTGTAAGTAACTATAACTTGCACCCTCCCTATGCACTACTCATGGTCTCACATATTACGACACTCATTACATATTCTATAATCATTGATCAAATCACTGATGACAACTGACTGACATCATTGAATAGAACACCTTGCATGAATAAACAGTGGCCTGAGAGAGATAATGGAAGGTTTGGTCTCCTGAAGATTATCACTTGATTCAGTTCAATGGTTCACAAATAGCGCCGTTCTCTGAATGAGTGCAAAAAATATATGCATATTAGGGGTCCATGGGGTGGTAGAATGGGAGGATTTGTCAAGAGTTTTCTACTTTTATTCTTACTGCTAGTTGAGGTTCCAGAATTGAAGATTTGAAAATTCCCAAAAACATCTCTGACTCTTATGCTGTATCATTTTAATTGTCAGCACATATGTCACAAATGATGGTTCTAAATGTTCTACTTCATGAAAATATAGAATTATAGATGGACATCAGTGAATGTTTTTCATCATGAGTTATGAGTGACATCAAGTAAACATAGATAGCAAGGATCAGGTTGTCTATGACGTCTCTCAGAACCCTGAAAAAATATCCCTATTATTCACTTTTTATCCATCTATAATTATATTTTGTATAGCCTCCACATTTATTAGCCTCAACTGCTAAGCAGGGGCATAGATGAAATCGGGACCATTCATAAAATGGCATGTCCTCCCTGAACCAAATGTACACCTAAATATGAATTGGTTAATCTGATAATTTATACACTTTATTTTAGAGCCTGTATGCTAATAGATGGTTAATTTAAGGTGCAGGAAAAGCAGGGGAAAGGGTAAGAAAGAAATAGGAAAAATGCTCGGAGTGAAGCAGGTATGCCTTCAGTACTCTTTTGACCATAACTGTTTTATTCTTTGATTCCTAGATGGCCAACAGGCTTTTGAGACCACCCCGAGATATTTGACAGTGTGGGAGCCGTTTGGAGAGGAATGCCGGCTGTGGACATTAACACCTTTGCGGGTTAGGCAGAGTCTTGCATTTGAGGCTTCTCGATTAGCCAATACAGTTCCGATATGGCAGTTTTAATGGGAAAATGATTTTAAAGAAACGATTGCTGGAACATCTCAGGTAATCTGAGCCACAGGTAATTATTCTCACTCACACTCCAGTCCATTGTGTTCTTTGAATCACGGTCCAACTGATGACAAAGGAAAACCTGATGCAAGTCAACAGTGCACCTACTCAAGTAAGTATAATCGAGATGGAAATGCTTGGCCACGTCGCCTCCAAAAGAGAACAAAAGCAACTCAAGCTGGTTTCAAACTTTCTGGATTTTATTAGTATCGCTCAGCTTCAGTTTAATGGCACACGAAGAACAAGGGTGTCATGGTTTTGCGTATACTGCATTTGCTATGAGGTTTTGATTGTAAGTGCACCACGGTTTTGATTGCAGTAGCCAAGGTAGGCTCTATTTACTGCTAGAAGCAGCAACATTTCATAGAAAATTAGTAAAATGGGAAGATTTCCTGAGAGAGCTGTACATAGTAAATGGATGTCTTGGTGGAATATTGTATTTTCAGGACAAAGAAAAAGCCATCAGAAAAAGGTCCCTTGACATTGCTGGTTAGGCCCATGAGGGACGGAGGAAGGGTGAATTGTGAGTGACTATACAAAAGAGAGAGCTCTTGAGAACATAGCACCTAGAAATATAACTTGTATCTTTTTTGTATTAAAGCAAAGAAGATTTGGATAAATCTTGCTGTGGTTTCTGATGTAGTGGAAGGCGACCATTCTCTTGCAGGCTGACGTACAACTCAGTGTTGTAGTAGCACATGTGATAAATGGTTGTGTACCTCCTGAGGATGTGGCCTTCTACACATGACATGGACCAGCAGGGTCATATAGGCTTCTGAAGAAGATCAGCAATCAAGAAGATGCATGGGACCCTAAATGGGATATTACTGGCAGAT
Source organism: Lissotriton vulgaris (assembly GCF_964263255.1). Lineage (NCBI taxonomy): Eukaryota > Metazoa > Chordata > Amphibia > Caudata > Salamandridae > Lissotriton > Lissotriton vulgaris. The sequence continues at coordinate 721,997,397 of NC_141696.1, forward strand.
GATATAAAGGGGGTCAGTTTCACACACAGGAACTGTTTCACAAGGAACAATTTAAAGCACTTAGTTTAGACCCATCAATGCCTATTGATTTATTTAGGGAGTGGCACATAGATGTCCAGTAAGTGGATATGTTTGACATAGAAGGATAGCTGTTGAGTGATCTTTCATTTTCATTTAGACTTTCATTGTGCAAGGGAAAACCAAGTTGTATCTTCCCTCGAAGTCTCATTCTCCAATTTTTGCCTATCTAGAATACTCCGGCATGCTGAGTCTCACTCTACCCATGTTTGTAAAGAATGTCTGATTAGGATTTTCCATCTGGGCTGTCACTTCCCTGGGTGGTTGATATCATTGCTCCCTTCTAGGGCGATACAGTCGCCAAATAAACTGGAGAGACAGCTCCTGGAGAGGATTCTAATTTAGTCTTGCATCGATGCTCTGCATTATTGGGCTTTTTCCCAGTGCTGTGCAGCATCATCTAAAAAATGCGTATTTTTTCTTTAACAAAAAAAAACCGAATGACTCAACCACCAGTTACTCCACTGGTGCGCACATGCATGTTGACGCAGGCTCAATTTGCTTTAATTTTTTTAATTTACTGATACAAGATGGCTAAAGTGCAAATTTTAAGGAAGTAAAGGGTTCGTGGTGATAGTGGTGCTAACGGAGCAGCAAATGCCAAAAGCAGGTGGGGGCAAGGAGGGGGAAGGGGATTTCACTTTGGAAAGAGGGACACTGGGGTTGCTGGAGAAGTACACAAGAAGAGAAGAACATGAAGCAGGGGGGAGAAGCACATGAGAGAGCCAGAAGCGCATAAATGTGACAGCAACCAGAGGAGTGGGGGAGAAGCACAAGAGGGTGAGAATAAAATGAAGTGCAAGGAGGTGCAGAGAGAGAAGTACACAAGATAGAAACATGGAGCTCTAGGAAGGACTTTTGGGGATGGGGGCTCATAGAGGAGAGAAGGAGAGAGATGAAAAACACATTCACTCTCATGAAGTGCTTAACAAAAAGCAAAATAACTTCCCTAAAAGTGGGCAGTGGAAGGATGGAAGCCAGCCAATCAGACAGATGCCAAAGAGTCTATGGCCTAGGGAGGGGGGCAAGATGGACAAGATAGGACAAGGGAAAACATTAAAATAGGAGCAAACAGATGAGAGAAACAAAAACCTCAACCAATGGTGTGCAAAAGGCATGGCCTTGTAAGTTCTTGGTAATTCCACAATAGCCATTTTACAAACAGACAGCTTTCACTGTCCAGTAGACTCGACCTAGGAACATCAACAAAAGAACGCAAAACACGGAATGAAATTTTGAATACATGAAGTACAATCATAGAAAACATTATGTATGAAACCTCAATGAAGTTCCCTGAAAGCAACAGGCAGGACAGGAAACAATAGCAAACTGATGTTTTACATTTAGGGTATGGCTGAAGAAACAATATCTCTAAATCTGACTCCAAAGGAAATAGGCAACAACGTGTGTTAGGTCGAAGGTTGTGTGCCCCTGGAACGTCAACAAGATTGGAAAATAGCACCCAGTGATTTCAACTTAATCCAGAAACAGAGACCTGTCAAAGTGCCATGCAAATCTCTTTTAGCATCATGAACAAGCCTCAAAGGATTACACACACAAATACTTAAACAGATTAGCTTTTGTAGAAGCTGTTATCAGGGGCCTGAAATAGCAAAACTGAAAAGGCAAATCCCTCCTCCTCGCCCCCCACCATCAAAATACAGAGGCATGCCTCTCTTTAGCACTGACTAATCACAAGCATGCGTTGACAGCAGCATGAACCTACTCCAGTTATTTCTGGCAAGAAGCAACGACCAACAGAAATGAAATCACAAGTGTTACAGCAACATGGCAACTTGTGCGTTAGAGCATAAGTTACAATATATATGCAAATGTCTTCAGTTAACAACGTGAAAGGGCTCTAATCAATTTTAGTCCAATGCAGGGAGTGCCTGGCTATGTAAGGAAAAACATAAGCAATGTAGGGGTATATTACCAACAACTAGCGATAATTATCGCTATGTTGGTTTAGCGGCGATATTTTTATCACCGAGCTGCGGCGATTTTTATCGCTTAGGAGCCTTGCTATTATCAAGGTTTATCTCCTAAGCGATAAAAATCGTCCGAAATGCATGAATATCGCTGTAAAGTCAGCAATATTCATGCATTACCGAGCAAATGCTCTTAGCCATGTTATCCACCTACCATTGGATAACATGGCTAAGAACTGCTCAGGGGCAGGTGTTAGCTTTTGGAGATATTCGCGCTTAGCGCGAATATCTCCAAAAGTTGGTAATAGGAGATAGCAATGTTAGCGACTGTTTCCAGTCGCTAACATCTTGGCACGCCCACTTTACATGTCATTAGTGATAAATATCACTGACATGCAAAGCGGGGCCCAAGATGGTCGCTATCTCCTACTAGCTGTCGCTAACTGGTGTAAGCGACAGCTAGGTAATAGGGAGATAATTTTATCTCCGCTTTCTTGGCTTTTAAATCCAAAAAAGCGGAGATAAACCCCCTTGATAATATGCCCCGTAGTATTCCCCCCAAAAAAGTAGTCACTAAAGAAGAGAGGGATGCTTTGCCACGAGGGGATCCTCATGTGAATCATATGTGGGACGAGCAGGCAAGATGTATGTGGGGGTGAGAGAGGAAGACGTGGTGACAGGTAGTCAAATAAACCTATTGGTTCTTGGGGAACTGGTGTGTGTATGTGTGATTTCTAAGTTTCTTCAACTATGCTGCATGCTCATGTTCTACCGATAAACACTGGGCAGCCTCCATAAACAAGATATACCAGGGCAATCCTTTTGATGGTGTGTTTCTGGGCATGATTGAATAAACCTGGACCCTTTTTAGCACGACTATATATGTCATTGACTCTACTTAGACTAAGTTGTATAAAGAAACTAGCAAAGCCATTCATCTTGGTCGTTTCGTTATTTAGGGTGACACTATGCACTTGATTAAACTGTAACTTTTTTTCAGGCAGACTCAGTGCTTACATACAGTGGCAGCAAATATGTTTACGTAGTTCTTTTCGTTTCGGGAACACTGTGTCCTTTTTTGTCAACAAACCTGAAGGGAAAGCAGACATCCCCTTCTCATGTGTATTTACATCTTGTTGCACTGTGTAACCTTTATTTGGATGTCCATAGTTTACAATGCATGTAATTTCTCCCTTGGTGCATACATGACTATTGGCTAGGATTTTGGACAGAGGACCCTGTTTTTTTTTCATTCATCCTTCAATTTCTGAGAAGGGCATTAAGCTGGGACTCGTCTTGCAGGTGAGCACTTTCCACAACTCTGAACCACTAAATAGTTTAACTCCTAAGATGATCCCTTTACTCTCAGATTGACTTTCCATATTGGACTCAAAACTATTGATGATGTTTAGATAGAAATCATCATTTTCATTACTGTAGGAAGGTGGATATCTGACTATGGTTACCCCCAAACTTTTTGCCTGGTGTTTAGCTGGTTTTTGACATAGTTGGCCTGGGATCCTGCTATTGAGGGCCCCAGGCTAATTGCTCTCTCCTTAAAATGGACTCCATGTACCTTAGGTGCATACACAATTGGAACTGGTGCACCTTATAGGCCCCTGTAACAGTGTACCATAGGTACCCAGGGCATAGGTGTAGCCAAGGCCTACCAGGGGCTGCAGCATGTATTATGCCACTCCTGGCCTGGCCTCCATATTTGACACAACTGGCTGATCACTCAGCTGGGGTAAGTTGGTGTAATCACCTCTTGCTTAGATATAGTATCCCTATATCTAACCTTAACTGGACACATGTTAACCTATAAGCCATTCCTATGGAAGGCCCCTGCAATTCTGGGGGCAGAGTGCGTGGTTTCATGTGAGATGGTGCTCTAGCATGAGCTGAGCCTGTCTGCAGCTTTTGGGAACAACTCCCTTAGCTGTTCCGGGATATTGCCATACCATATACTCTTAAGTGCATTATAATCCTCGCGGTTATATGCTAACTTTGGTTTGGCTTTATCAAAACATGTCGAGTAAGGTGTCATACGATTTGGAATACTATCCCCTCGACAGTTCTGTTGACGGGGATAGCATTCCACCCTTCTAGAGGGACACGACATGTACATAACCTGAACCCCTGTTAAAGTTAACCAGAGCCTCAGCATCACAAAATGGATGCTGCCACCACTGACACAAGTCTGACCTCCTGCTGCTGGGAGCCCTTCCAGCGAGGGAGGCTTGGACAAAGGGTTTCCTGCCTTGGGAGGTGCGAGCACCTCCCCAGACAGGATTTTGTGTGTTGGGTAGGACAGGGCTGAATAGAATCAGACATGCCCGGGGCACACAAGGTGTCCTCGTGCAGAAGCCAGTCCAAACCGGTCCTGGGGCTTTCCAGCCCCAGTCCTGGCGCGGAGCCGGACAAAGGAAAGGGGGTGTAACGGCCCCCCTTCCTGGTCCCAACCAGAGGAGGGACCTAGCAGGTGATCCACCCCTCAGATTGGGAATAAGAGTGGGAGCAGTGCCATAGCACCTCAGATCATCCTGAAATCAACTTAACACTAAGAAGACGCCTGGACTTCGACATTCTGCTGCACAGAAGACTGAAGAGCATCTCCCTTGTGGCCAAGGAGTGGCCACCCTGTGAACACAGGCACCATCCAGCGAATCGACATCTGCTTTGCCGCCGCCTCCTGCTGGAGCCCGAGCCCAGAGTCTGACGAGACCCAGACTCCCAGACTTCACATTGCCCGATCCACAGTCCCTGCAAAGAAGGGACCCGTGGAGGCACCGAGAGACGTGGGACCGGCCATTTTGAAAGACCCCCGAGAAGCTGACTGCGCAGCACCTGAGGCACCCTCGATGCTGTGCTTTAGGGTTTGAGAAGCACTACAACCGAGCAGCCCTTGCACCGAAGATCATCTCCCCAGCATCTCCACGATCTGCGTGGGGCCCTTTTGCATTGTGCCACTCGATGTGGCCATCCCGGCCACTTGCCACGAGGTCAGTGGCCATCTTGGCAACCAAATCGACAAACAACACTGCGGGTCAGGTTGCTCCAGACTTGCCCTCGCTCCTGTAGAAAGGAGCACCCACTCTGACCTTGCTGGTCTGAGTGATAAGCTTTTTCCACATCCTGCGTGGCTTGCATTAGCCAAGGCCTGTTTGCTTCAATCAAGAAGCCGACACCGCCCTCAGCTAGAACTTTTGTGAGACAACTCGTGATCGACTCCTGGACGTCCTCGACCTCTTCGTGTCCACGTGACTGCAGAGAGAAGCTACACCTCATCACCTGTTTGCACCCAACATCGCCTGGTTCCAATCTGGTTCCACGGTAGTCACTGGCTAGTGACTTTGAACATTGTCCCCTCTACTTTCAGGTCTTCACCACTTCAGATCCACCCTTGGATCCACCGGAACTCCTCACATTGAGCCGCCTGCAGCATCTTCAGCTCCAAGAACCATCGACCTGCGTGACGAAACCCGACACTACTATGCACCTGTGCACTCGCTTCCTGTGGATGAGGTAACTCAGCAACGCCGGTGTTCCTACACTGGTACACACCTCTAGGGTCTGTGTATAAAGTTTCATTCTTCTAGGTCACTCGGAAGGTTCCTTAAAAATTAACTTTGTAACTTTTACGCACCATTGACATTGCATTGGTATATGCGTGCACTTTCGGCACTGCACCCGAGTCCCGCGGGCCTTTCCCGACTTAGTCACTGCTAGTCCCGATCAGCTCCAGCGACTCCCAAGGCCCTAGGCCTACTTCCTTTCCGATTGGTGGTACTTATACCACTATTTTAGTATATGGTTTAGGTGGCCCCTAGGGCTCATCCATATTGTGCAACTTTTGTGTATTTAAACTGTGTTTTGTTTTAACGCTTATGCTTCTGTGCTCATAAAGAGTATAGGGGATATTTGTAGTAAATAAATATATATATATTTTCAATATATATCTGTGTGGTGTCCTTTCATTTGGTATTCAAGGGGATTGTGTATGGTAAAATAGCTTGCTTCACATGCCTTTACTGAGTTTAGCCTAAGACTGCTTTGTCCACACTACCTCTAGGATAGCTGGTCTATAAGGTTGACTTACAACCAATCATCATAAGGGTTGCTTGGCATGGTACACTAGAACTAGTGAGCATCATATACCAGTTCAACTTCTCACAATTACTATACACCTCAACTCTCTTTCACATGTTTTTGGCTATAGCCTCTGTCATCCTGTGGGCAGACAGGGGAGGGGGAGTCACCTACACACCGCTGATACCTGCATCCTTTTACTGTGCCTCGTGGAGATTTTACATGCTATGCTGGCACCTGGGTTTGTGTAGTAGTTTTTTTCACTGTTCACCAAGTCAAGCATGTAAACAAACTATTAGTAAATAGACTATTAGTAAACAGACTATTAGTGTTTACGGTGTGGAATATTGTAATTGAGATTGTCAGAAGGTTCGCTGGGAAAAGCAGTTAGGACCTGAAACTGTTCGGTCACTGTAGGTGGCTTGTTACATTGATGCTCAATAAAAGGTGTACAGGATGCTACCTTACTATGGCCAGTGGCCAGTGGCAGCACACCAATACTTTTGGGTTCCCTAATACATTAAACTGCATTTCTCTGGATCTTGTGTGGTTCGATTTTCTTTAAAATGTTAATTGGATCAGGGAGGAGTTGCATTTTTATGTTTCATATCTTTGGAAAGGTATTGACAAATCCTCCTTACGGGTGATGTTGGACTTAACCTTACTGTTTTAGAAATTTCCTCTTTAGAAAGTAGACATTTCTCTGCTCTTGGCTCTTTTGTGCCTTTCTCTGAGTTGGGTGACAGCAACGCTTTGTGCATTCACTCTAGATAGCCACAAACCCTGGAAGGTGAGGCTCATCTGCATTCATCTGCATTCTAATCTGTCTTCCTGCGACCTTCAAAGGGATCCCCCGAGTCAAGGAAGACATCCACCCACGCACTCATAAACAGCAGATTGGACTACGGAAACGCCCTCTATGCTGGCATCAACAAGTGTCCACTCCCCAAGCTCCAGACGATACAGAACACCACAGCCAGACTCATCCCCAGCACCCCCCGACATGAACACATCAGCTAACACCTATGGGAACCTCCACTGGCTCCCCATCGAAAAGAGAGTCACATTCAAGATGCTCACCGACGCCTACAAATGCCTCCACAACACCAGACCTCAATACCTCAACGAGAAAATCACCTTCCACATACCCAAACGAAACCTCCGCTCCACCATCCTCACCGTCGCTCCCCCCCCAGCGCCCCAGACCCTCATGAGTGAGTAGTATGCTTATAATTACCTGATTGATTGTTTGATTGATTGATTTATTGATTGGGTAGGGAGAAATGGAAGGGGCTGACACTTACACTTCAATAAGTGGTGTTCTTCCCTTACACAAAGATCCTTTTACACTTTAGAGAGCTGCTTTGAATTCACCCCCTTCATAAAAGGCACTTTTGGGTGTAAATACTGGGTCTCTGACATCCTAAAATCAGGCATTTCTGGATCTTGAACTGAATCTCTGTCAGAAGGACTGTTGCACTGCTTAAAGGAGTCAGCACGTCTCAGGAAGAACTGCTTTTCTGTTTTTTGCCCTGCTTCCTGCTGCTCCCTGACTCTAGTGAGGAAGGGCTGGACTCTGCCTTTCCTCCAAGTGATCTCCAAGGGCTTGCCTCCTGTTTATTGAAGTCTTAGGGGCACAAAAGACTTTCAGCAAGTGCTGCTGGACACTGCCTTCTGTGAGTCCGTCCTACCCTTTCCTGAAGTGCCCTCTCCAAGTTCTGGGACTGAAAAGTGGGTTCTGCTATCGTTTTCTGCAAAACCACTGCTTCATCACCACTGTGCTAGTCGGAACCGATGCATCTCCCTTTGACACCAGTGCAGGAGCTGTTCAATGACAGTGACTGGTGGGCATGTGCGGTCGTTGATGACGTTCTGGGTGGCTCATCAAAAACGCATTGCCTTCAGCTCAGTAAGGCTCGATGAAGACGCAGTGACTTGACTGCATAGAATAGATGGACGCATCAGTCCCTCAGCCTCAACGCCTTATTCCACCAAAGGTACTTTCTCAGTGGGCCTCCATGGGTCCTGTACCTGGCTTGCCCTCTATGGCAGTTGCCCTGAATTTGGATTTGCACCGGTCCCTTGAGACCTCAAGTAACCTTTTGACTGACAGAGACTTCTAAGCACTGTTTTTGCATTTAATCTTTAAAAATTCATATCTTGACTTCTAGTGATTGGATTTTTGTAGTTTTGGTCATATTTTGCTTAGATAAGTATTCTCTGTTATTCCTAACTTATGTGGAGTCTTTTTATGGTGTATTCATTGTGTTACTGTGTGTGTGTGTTGCACAACCACTTTATACATTGCCTCTTTAGATAAGCCTGATTGCTCTGTGCCATGTTACCAGAGGGTTAGAACAGGTTATATTTTATATTGCATCCAGCTTATCCTGACTAGACTTGTGGCTTCTTCATGGCCTGGGTGCATACCTAAGACAGCCAGGAATACCATTTCTAACACTCTTTTATCCATCTACACACTAACTCCTCAACTAATTCAGCTATCTGTCAATGTTGTCACTCAGCCAATCTTTCATCCATACACCCACTCCATCATTCCTTTTTCCATCAATTCATGCTCCTATCACTCATCCATCCTTCCTCTTGCTCAACCATTCATACAACAAATAATCCAATGCTGCACTCACCCTCTCAACAATTGACATCATCTCATACACAAAGCAGAAGCCACTCACATGCAATTGCTTTTTTGAGGAGACATTGAGGTCTTTGATGTTTAAATGGTACGTTTTTTGTTCTATACTTTTTTGCTAAAAAAAACAAAAAAGGTGAGGATTCTTCTCTACACCAAAAAATGCCCTTATCAATTAAACATAATACTAATTCTGAAAAAGGTGACAGCGTTTCCCAACCGAAGAACTTGTGCTGCTTTTAGTATCCCCTTTCCCCCATTGGTGCCAACAAGCAACACTGTGCTAGAAAGCAAGATCAAAGGGAAAACAGCAACCCAGGCAGATGTTTAAAGCTTCACCATCTGAAGTTAGGAATCCAAGTGCATTTCATCAACATGTAGTGGATGCTCTGTGCTCTGGTTTACAGACAGTGGTTATCCAAATAACCTGGTGCATGTAATTATGGCATTTTGTGGACTTTGCTGGAGTCCTTGCCCATTCGGAGATGAATATGTGGTAGAAGCCAAAGAACTTTGGGACAAGTTAATTTCTTAACTCATGGATATTCAGCTAAGATCCACGGGGGCTGCAACTTAGCCCAATCTTCCATGTCTTAACGGCTTTATTTAGCACTTGATTAGGAGTCCAAGCTGGACATTGAACGAGGAAGTTTTTCTTTTTAACCATCTTTCCTTTTTTATGCAGGTACTCATTGTGAGGGTCCTTTTAAATTCTAATATGTACACTGAATCCTGTTACTTCGCATATTGGTTTTCCAAAGTTTCACAACAAATATTACACCCCCAATTTTCACCAGGTACATTTTGGCAGGTCAAATGTGCCAAAATTACCTCGGGGACAAATACTCTGTATTAGAACAAGATACTTTTATGGGTTGAAGCACCAGAATCCACAAGACATGACCCGGGGATCAATTTGCAGTAGGTGCAGTTTATCACACCTGATAAAATTCTGAACTCTGTAATGTTGAATTTCAATAGGTGTGATGAATATTGAGCCCTCCTCTGAGGCACTGGTAATAATGCATAATTCTCTTGGCCTATCCTTCTCATGTGGCATAAAGGAAAATTACAGTTCTCATACGGGTATCAAGAGCGGGAAATGTCCTTTCGGGCGAAGCCGGAATCACACTGTGCCAACACAGTGCCGGCAAGTGAACGAACTAGGCATTAGCAGGCATTCGTTCAGCACAATATTCATAACAACAACTTGCTTTTAGGGGTGGGCATTGGTGGAATGGTGTTGGATTTAAAGTCCAACACCTTCCCAACTGTTGTGCAAACTGGAGTTGGAATAGTGAATTAAACTATTCCAATCATTCAGTACCCCCCTAAGGAAAGTCATTAAAATGATTTGTGTGCTGAACACATGCGTCTTAAAAGCATGCGGAATACAGTCATACATTCATCAAGAGCATGTTGTCTCCCATGCTTGTGTGCTCTTAAATCATACATGTCTTCAGTTTTGGAGAGTCCTCTGTCAGGGCTGGTGGTGGTTTCTCACTCTATTTACACATGCAGTTATGTCATCTTGATGCCTAGGTACACATGATCATTGGAATCTACCAAGAATTGTAGTGGCTGGTCGGAGGTTCAGGAGAAATACTAAAAGTTCCGAAAGCTTAGAACTAAGTTGAGCTTTACATTTAATTTTGATGATATGTGTAGGCACCATTCAGAAAAATGGAAATCCTAGGAATCTCCTAAACAGTTCACCTATGTTCTGTAGTCCAGTAAGGTTTCCTCCCAAATTGCTATATTGTGATGGAGTACTGCAATTCCCCAAGAAAAGGGCAGAAGGATACTGGGGTGTCCCATGGTGCATTGGTGGTGATGGTCCTGGCTCAGATCTGGCAGGCCCCACCAACACCCAGATGCCATGCTGCCGCATCACATGGCTTGGATAGGTTGGTCATACTGGTGTGTATTACCAACCCAGCCCATCATGGTGACAGTTGGCAGCGTACTGATGGTGTGGAATGCAAGGATTCAGCCATGCTATTGGGAGGATCCTGGGTTGCTCAGTCTTGTATCTGTCAGTGTTTAGTGGAAGGTTGCATTTTCAAACAGTTGACTAGGTGACTTGAGGAGCATAAGGATTCATTTGCAGGAAGAAAAGTATGCCTTGTTTGGAGACTGGTCAGGATTACAGTCTGCCTAAATATATCAGACATGTATCAGTGTGACCGGGCACCCTACAGTATAAAGGTATATTATGCAGTCTTCCAAACTCATATTGCAGCCAAAAGCAACCACAGGTTTTTTACCATGTCACTAGAACAGTGGGTGGCTGCATTTGAGTTTATTATGATAGCCGTCACCTTCACTGAAGTTATACACCATGGCCTAAGAAGACTGTAGGTTTCTTTTAACACTTGCATTTTCATATTACAGGCACACAGATAAAAGTCGCTCTTTGACTGATGCCTTATCAAAAGCTACACACACATGCGCATGCGCACACACATACACTCAAACAAACACACATGTGTGTTCCTCAGCAATCCATAGATTTTCTTAGTAAGTTGTCAGCTTGGCTCCCACTCTCCCTCCCATATCTGGCTTGCACTGCAATCTTCCCATAGCAATTGCAATAATCTCTTGTATGCCTCTTTACCAGGAATGCCCTTGTCTCTGGCTCTTTAAAGTCCTTTTACCCTTGTGTTGGGGATCTTAGATAAAATATTCATAGGGTAGATGCTCAGCAGCAAGTTTCATGGTTCGGGTTACTACGTTGATTTATTTTCTGTTGTCGGCAGTCTCTTGTCTGAATTACCCAGAGTACATTCATGCAGGCGTTGACCTGTGTTTGTGATTGGTGACTATTGAAGCTAGGAATGTGTGAGTATTGTCATGGCAGGGTTCAGGTAGGCTGGATTTTGCATTTGCTGCTTTGCACTGCTATTTTGGATCCCCGGTAAAAACTGCAGTATGTAGAGAATTATTTGCACGTATATCCTGGAGTTCATACCCAGAGAATGGGGCACAGAGAAAAACATTTTTGAGGAACTGATTCAATGTTCTTCTATGTGAAGAGACATTATTATTGATAGCTTGCCTTGTGTGGCCTTTAATAGTATAAATATAACACATCGACATTCTGATCACAAATAAGCAAAAATATAATATCATTTTAATATACGTGTTGCCAATTCCTTCTGGGGAGAGTCACTAACTGGTCTCTCTCATCCTTATCACATAAATATGCCATTCTTGGGAAACGTTGTGCTTTGCCAATCCACGTGGACAGAGATGATGCATGTGTACACCATTTGCCATTTTTATGATTCATGGATGGACTATATATGACAAAGTGTCATAGCCACACCCTGATCAATTTTGAATTTGCTACATTGAAGTGGAATTTAAGAAGGAGGGTTGAAGCAAAAGCGTAGACATCACATCGTGAACTGTAGGCCCCCAGGACATTCCAGTGATCCTCTTTATTTGGTCAGACTAATGTGTGTTAAAGAGAGGAGCCAGGGGGCCCTTTTGAAGCAAGGGATTTCATAGGCAATTTCCTATCTTGCTGTTATTGGGTAGTTCCTTGGTGCACCCTCCCATACTTCTGTGCCTTTTTCTGGGTTTCTACTGTTTGTAGACTCACAGCCCTACCTCACCAACCTTCTCACACTGAGTGTAATAAGCTAAAGTGTAGAACTGCCCTAGACGGGTCTCTAAACTATTGGAATACACAACTCCTGTCTGCTTTTATAAAGATAGGGCAGCCCTTTCCAGGTAGTATGCCAAACAAGATTTATCTACCAAAGATCCGGCATCTCGACATCTATGGCGAATTAAATGCTCTCTGTGCCCCAAGGTTGGGGCATTCACCGCCAACTGCCCTTGCCAGACCTCAGACCAGAAACTTGAAGAACTTGCCACAACTGACAGAATGGACTGCCAAAGTTCTGCCTCATTGTCAAGAGCAGACCAACTGCTCAGGAAGGGCACAAGAGGTGTCATACATGCTACTCAGAAGAAGGGGGGTGAGAAGGAGCTGGACTAGGCCGTGTGAAGATGTCCACTAGGGAATCAGAGAAGGGCATGCACCTCTTCGTCGGTGAGGCCCAAGAACGCTAATGAGACCCTGTGGTTACCCCTGTAATTGGAGAGTAAGTATGAACGTGTGACCTGCAATTTCCATTGCAAATCTAAAACAAAAGACTTTATGCAGCACTAAAGAAGATTGCACTTCAGTCTGAAGTTCCCGCCAAGAAGAGCCAAGAAGACTGGAGGAGACCCGCTTAAAAAGAGAGACTTGCATCCAGCATTAAGTACTCACCAAGACGAGTAGAGGTGGGCCTCTAGATTGTTTGGGTGACGTTTTTTTGTTGGAGCGCGTATAAGAATACAAGCTGCAAGTCCGAACACCCTATGGGCACACAACTCCTCCACAGTCTCCTCAGATAGTGCTGACACTGCCTTTGATTACCTCATTCTGGCAGCCTTTGCACTGACTGCAAACAGACAGCAGAGCTGGGAGCCTGGTCATTGCTTCTAGCTCACGTTGCAACATACAGGGCGTCAAGCGGCATGGTCTCCCTGAGATCACTGGCGAGACTTGCACCAGCCAAGAACTAAGATAGAAAATGAATAAAGATATTCTTCAAACCAAGGTGAGAATCAAAAGAGGGGAAGGAAAACACTGCTACAATTGGGAAGGGTATCTTGAAACCCACTGATCTTAACCGTGGTCAGTATTTTCCCTAGAGACTCTTGTGAGGGGGCCACAGGGGCTGCACAAGGACACTTGTATATCAGTAGAAAATGGCTCTTACTGACATAATCTGAGCCCAGTAACCTTTGACTGCCTAGGACTATTATACAAGATACCAAAACATATTGTGCAATTATGTAGTTTTCATGCATGCTGTCAGAGTCCAGAAGGGTATTTTAACTTTAATGTGTTGAGAGCTGATGAAAAATCTTTACCTAAAGACCCACAATCGAGTGTAACATATCACCATGTTGGCATTGAATGGAATATATCTTTGTACCAAATTAATTATTGCAAAATGTTTTAAAAAAACACTTGAAAGAAGGTAGTTTAAAATAATCTGAAGGTCAGATCTGCTGAATGGTAAACTGAAACTGTGAGCCTAAAATAGTTCGAACAAACGTCTACTTCCACCAGTGGCGAAATTATACCACTGGCATATAGTCAGCTGAAAATGTGATATCTTTGCACCATTTTGTCTTAGAAGCATACATTATTTTTGTAGAATTATACCTTTTGGTGACAAGCCAATTTGTTTCCGAGACAAACTAATATTGTTGAGGCATATATTTGTATGTTGGTGCTAAAGTGGGTATATTCACAACTTAGTTCAAAATGCGCTAAGTTGCAAAATCTACCTAATTTTATTTTGGGCACAGAAATATTATACAACCCTACCCTTAGTGCTGTGTGCCTAGGTATACTCCTTATGGCTTCCTAAAAATGGGCAGCCAGGAATAAGTCATCTTGACCGAAGGCATGCAATGAAATATTCAATGCATGTAGCCGACAAATGCTCACACTCTTTTTGTTATTTTCATAATTGAAATCCTCCACTAGACAGTAAAGTCCAGGAACTGGACAAACGACATCCATGACTTCACAGAGAGGCAGGGTGATTTCCAGTAAACAGGAAATGCTGATTTAAACCACAGACTACACAATGGGCAGGCAGAGGAGTAGGATGTGCTAGGCCATTGTGAGCCTTTGCCGAAGGTTTTCAAGAACCTCAATGAGCAATTTTAAGGACATCAGGTTATTGCCACCTCTGAGTACAGGATATCTGTGTAAGTATATCTTCGAGATGTAGCCCCCTGCTCACAAACTGGATACACAGGTCTCATCCTCCCATTGAATTGTCCTTTCAGGAGCAGTCCAGTAAAAGGATAAGCAAGATTAAGTCTATTGAGTGAGTGTGAGGGGTCAACACTCTGAAGAACATGTCGAGATTACAAATGATTGGAAAAAGTCTAATATTTCTATGTAGAGCCCCTTGTCAAATGACTTACTGTGTGCAAGGTTTGGAGTTCTCCCCAACTACTAATCCGAGAAGAGGAGTCAAGCCTAAATCCTGCCCCCCTGATTCATGATGGCACCCCATTTAGTGCAGAACTGTCATGCATCACCCACTAACTTACCATAGTCTTTTGGATCCACGCTCCACACAGCTTTTTTCCCTTTCCGATCTGCCATCCATGGTTTGATTCAGTGAATCCAGCCTTTTGGCCCCAAATGGTTTGGAGTTGCCTCTTGAAAAGCTCCATAGACCAGAGCTTCCCAAAGGATATTGTAATGCGAGTCACACACCTCTTGCTAGTTAGTTTTTCATCTTCACTCCATGGCTTTTGGACTACACATTTGCCGCCTTTGGCTTTTATTTCACAAATGAATGCCTATTGGAGCAGTAGCTTTGGTTTGCTTCCATAAAAACAATTGAGCCAACTACATCACCCGAACCTTGACTAAAATAGACTGGCTCTCCCTCCAAGCCTGCATCATTTTAAGAAACAGCTGCATTGACTGCAAGGCAATCGGAAACAGCACCCCACGTAACTGGCCGAGGAAATTAAGTCCTCTGAAAAACAACAAGAAATCAGGAGCAAGGACATTGCTAGACTAGAGCTGAAGAATACAAGAAGGAAAAAACCATAAGGCAGGTCTTTTCCATATATGGATGCAAAATCTGGACTGATCTCTCCATCAGCATCAGAATGGTACCTACCATCCTGCAATTCAGAAAGAAACTGAAGACAAATCTCTTTCAAAAATCACTGCCCACTTTTTAGGAACCTATGAATGTCCTGCCTCTTGTAAATGATCACAAATCTTAAGCTTCTGCTCATGCCCACTGTTCAGCCCTCCATTGATGTCTTGCGAGATGTGCACTATGTAAGACTCGCTAAATTAATTCTTAAATACATACTGGTAGTATCGCACAGTCACTATTTGTATTCATGGTGTCTTCTGATCTCTCTATTGATGTTAGTCTTCTCACTCTTTCTATTTCCTAATTTATTTTTTTCCACACCTGTATTTATAATTCTAATCGGCATTGTTACTGTAGGTAGATAACATGGTTAGTAACTATTACTACTCTTCGGGTTTTTATGATGCTTCTAAGCATGGCTTTTCACAATGGTATATCCCCTTCTCCAGAGGCTTTTTACAATTTTATGTCCCCTTTTCCAGAGTTCATAATTGTTTTTCGAACTCATTTGGTGCTTCCCATTTTTCAGAACTTGGAAGGATAAACCGAGTTCTATTTTTTTTTACAGATTAGGGCAGTTTTGGGGTCCAAAGTGTATTGCATGTTTTTTAAAATGTGTAATTAGAGTAACCCTGGGCGTAGGACTACGCAACTACGTGCTACGCAAATTGCAAGTAGCACAGTGCAAAAACGCGTAGAGGGCATCTTTTTGCTTGCTCGTGGTCCTCAACGTCAAGTTGGGGACCACGAGCGAGCAAAATGACAGCCCGGCGCGACTTTTTCCTTGTTCGCGATCAGCAACATCAAGTTGCCTATCGCAAGCGTGGAAAATAAACTTCCCGGCGAGTTTCTCAAAGCGGGGAGGTCAGGTTTCTCATTGCGAGTGGTCACGTGTGCTTGCGTCCCCTCGCGATGAGAAACTACCAGTCCGCGTTAAGAAAACTGCTGCTTGTGTACAAATCAACTTGAGCAGCAGAAAATGACCTCTTGGACTGTGCAAGATGCCGTTTGCAATGATGGCACAGTGCGGACAAGCATCCGGCACTGTGCAATCAGTGTGAACAGCATTTTCCCTACCGCACTTTTCAGATCGCGTAGCTTGCGTAGTGCGAAGTGCACGTCACGTAGCTATGCGTAGCGTGACTACGCGAACTACGCCCAGGATTAAATTAGAGCTTCATTTGTGCCTGTGTTTTCCAGTGCTTGGCACTGTCACTCATTTCAAAACACCTGCACATATTTATCAGAAGCTATCTTATGGTGTAAATATCTGTCCTTTTATGAGCAGAACACATGTAAATTGTTACATGAAGATCAATATACTTTAAAACATATGTTAAAACTAACACGTTCACGGTGTCAGCACAACTTGAAGTGGCCTGGAATAGTTTAAAATGTCACACTTTTATGTGTTTGATGGTTAGAAAGCTAATGTGACACCGACATTCTGCTGCAGTGGCAGTTTTCATCTACACATGACTCCTAAGAAATACCTTGAGCCCTGGTGCAAACATTTTTACAAATTAAGCACTGTTAATACTTTTGATTCCATAATATTAACACTGATTAAAAGAACCATCAGCTTCTTCATTTAGTAGGTATGGGTACAGAAAGATCTTCTAACTAACTACCAGTTTTCATTAACAACTGAAACCAGATTCGATTAAAGTGCGCCAAATGACAATTTGCTTTGATTTGGCCTCATACTACATTATGGTTCATGATAAAACAAAAATGAATTAACTCTGTCAACGGCCCAAGTGTGTAGTCGTCCAATGTGTGCTTACATGGGTTTTCTAATTGTTTCAGGAAATTCAATTATTTCTGTTCATCCAAAATTACATATTTATTTTCAAAACTAAACACAACCTTCCTGGCAGGCAGAAACATAGTTTGTAAATTACTATCAACAATTAAATGTGGATTAATACAGGACAATCAAGCAGTGAAATTAACAACCACTTTTTAATTTCAAGTGGTAATACTTACCATACTCAACTTCTCCAGTGGGGCTGGTGGCACAGTGGCTGTGAGACCTAATGGAATGGGGGGTGGCAGAAGAGCACCACATGGGACTATCAGACACTGATGAGAGGGCGGTGTAAGATAATGTGATCTGGGCCCAATTGCTTCAGAAATTCAATGAGGAAGGAGACTCGAGCACTGATGACAGACATCTCTGAGGCAGAGAGGTAACTGTTCTAGTTGATCTTTGTCCTGGTATGTATATGGGGACCAAGCGAGTAACCAGAGCGGCTCCTCTGTCGGCGGAGGAGCATCATCCAACTAGATGGCATCAGATTAAATCACATGAAAAATAAAATGATAACAAACCAATTTTATTATCAATTTGCTTTTCTTCTTGCCTGCAGGCTGCCAGCGAGCGGTGGAATCCCGTAAGGTCATAGTACAAACTTTAATTACATCAAGGTTGGACTACGTAAATATTTTATATCTGGGGCTGCCAGAGTATTTGCTCAATCGGCTGCAGGTTGTCCAGAATGCTGCAGCCAGAGCTATTCTCATGGTAAACCCTATAACGCGCATGTCGCCCGACCTGAAGGCGCTGCACTGGCTCCTGGTAAGAAAGAGGATTCAGTTTACGCCCCAAGTGCTTGCTTATCGTGCCTTCCATGATACAGGTGCAGTTTACATGAGAAATAGGATCCAACGCTATCAGCCTCAGCGGGTCTTAAGATACTCTAGACAATGCCTCATGGTGATTCCCAAGATCACGAGAGTTCGTATAGGAGGACGGTCATTTCAGGTTCAAGCCACTCGTCTGTGGGACGAATTGCCCCTTTACCTTAGACTGACACAGGACTTGTTCTTTTTTAGGAAACAACTTAAAACTTGGTTTTTCCAACAATAACACTATGGTTGTCAGGGCGGGGCTCTTTCTGTTTCAATTTTTGAGATTAGCGCTGGGAGACTCATTGTGAGTATCTGCGCGCTTTATAAATACCCAATTTCATTTCATAGGGTGAGGCGGGGCCATGCAATGCATGACAACAGTGGGGAGGAGGCATGATGGGCACTACTAAGTGGGCATGCTGGTTTGACCGGCCTTCTTAGCCTAGCCAAACCGGCATGTGCCATTAGCATTTCTCCACCCTGCTGTGTTGTACAGATAGGTGGAGAAAAGCCATAGGCTCCCAGGCACTGTCTGAGTGGTAAAGACCAATCCCAGTGCTTCTCTCATGCTAGAAATACTATTCCCAGCATGAGAGAATATCTGGGATTGGCATCTTGGCGCTTGCACAGTGTGCACCAGCCAGTCCTGGATTCAAGGATCGGGAGAGGAGCAAAGTTTTATTTTTTTTAAATGTTGTTGTCTGTGCTTACTTTTGTATCCCTCCACTCCCCGACTGCCTCGGACCCCGAGCAGCTGCCACTGCGAGTTACTGTTGTACTTCTTTAAAGATGGTTTGCTCGATGACTTGGTTCATTTCACAAACTGCATTTACCATCGTACGTACCTCTCTGATGCTTTAACACCTGAAATGTGGTGCGAACCCATATCTTTGACCACCTTTGCTTTGTGCTCATTGGGATATTATGTGTGACACTGTGAATCTTGAACTGTATGTCTATTTTTTCTGAGTTTTCAAAACTAATACAATACAGTTTAAAAAATAAAGCCACAGACATTGGGGATTATGGTCTTGTAAAAAATGATCAAACAATTAGCATACTTACAAATTAGCATACTAATTGACATTGCATGCCATGTATTTCAGCTAGTCTGCATGCATCGCTGACTGTGATGCCTAATGCAGGGGCGCCCCATTCTGATAAGCTGCAGTTTTAATGACTTTTGTTAACTATTTCACTAAATAGCATGTGAAGTGGATAGGAAAGACATTATGCAGATCAGAACAAGCTCACCTCCCTGGCCCAGCTTATGAGCTGATGAGCAGCTTTGGATCAGTGCAGAGCTGCGCGTCTGTGTGTTTTTGGGTTTGAGGTATTTGAAGCTCATACATTTAACTTGGAACTGCTCTCAGTTAATAGATGAACTTCAGAGACCACAGGGAGGAAACAGATTGGGTGAATGCCTGCTCACTGTTTTCGACTTGCCCTTACTGAATTGTATGCATTAGTTCAAAGAAATTCTGAATTATATGTATTAACATTAGATACCTCAAATGGACACCAAGGGCTCTGCCCTGAGCCAGCGTAGCTTTTATGATACGCCCTATGAAGTTTACTTTGACTTTCGATAACAGGGTCAAGTTGACGCTGATTCGTAAAGTTAAGGTCTGCAGCGCTTAATTTGAGCCGTGGATTCCGGTGCTCGGCACAGGCACTTAATTATCAACACCACACTTATGACAGCCTGCCACATGGTGGCGCTCCTCATTTAATTTAGTGGTGAACAGAACAGCGGTTGTTTATGATTACACTATATATTAAAAATTAATAATACTTGCCTCCCCAGTCATGCCTTTAGCTTTGGGGACCAGGTGTAATTTGAGCCGTCGCACTTGCATGCGGAAGGGATGGTTAGTAGTTGTTTTGGCAGCAATGACAGGGGCGATGGGTGGTGTAAGCTGCAGTGGCCTCCTGGACAGAGTACGGGCACTTATTACTTTAGAAATTAAGCACTGAGATCTGCTATGCACTATGAGTGGATACATGTATACCAGGGGTCCATGGAATGAGCTGATGAATTGGGGTGGGATAATGGGAAGTGAGAGTTCAACTTCCGGAAGAATAAATGAGGAAAATCTGGTTAAGACTGATATTGGCCAGCTGGCATCACAAAATTAGGATAAACTTAATTGTAGAACTGTCAATGACAACAAAATCATCCCCATTACAGCAATTTGAAGTTCCTCATGAAGGGCACTTATTCTGTTGAAAAATGTTAAGACCTGCATATGAACTTTCAACAAAGAATACTCTTTGGAAAGTGCTCTTACTTCTCTCCAACCTACATGGGGCAATGTTTGGCACTCCGGTGAACGACAGAATCGGTTCTACCAAGTCCTGATTTGCTGTGTTAGCTGACCAGGAGCCCACAACCTCAAGAAAGCACACCCCACAGCTCTCAGACTCATGTCATCCCGACATAAAAAGAGGTCATTGCTGCTTTTTCTTAAGAAAGCGGCACTGACTATCAATGCAAGCAAGCCATGATTGTTGACACATAAATCTTAAAGATGAACTGTGTCTTTGTGTCTATTAAGCAAGATGAGCCTGTGCGCGGTGTGTGTGGAACACTACCAGACATGCACTATTATATTAAAATGGTATTCAGCATTCTTGGGCAGAAGCAGGAACCTTTGCTTTTCAGAACTCTAAATTATGGAACCAGTTAGCAGTTGACAGTAAATTGATGATGGCCATAAAATCCTTCCTACTTTTCTCTACAAATTACAGGTCAGGCAATCTCTGGTTGCAGAGATTTGCATATTTGTGACTAGAGACTGAGCCGCTCAATGGGCAGGCATTCTGAATGCTTGAACAGCAAGCCTTAAAATCCACCTGACAAAATCCTACCGAGGTGTTGCTGGGCTTTTATTTCAGGGATCTCATTTCCTTTGCCTTTTGATGGTTGCTCTACTTCCACATGAGAGAGTGCAGAATATGTAAATGTCTTCCCCACAAACTTGATTTTTTCAGAGACGTAACATGTTTTCTCCCTCTGTAAACAAGATCTATCTTCTGCTCAGCATGTCAACGCTTCATCCATCTGAGGTTAGCAAAAATCAGTGCAGTTAATGCCATTAGAAAAGGAAATTGTCTGCATGAAACTTATCATTAAAATAATTTACATTTGGATATTATATAGTAATCTTAACAAAGTTCCTCAATGCCATCACGTGTCATGTAGTTGTCAGAAGAATTCAGAAAAATCTTCCACGAGTACCTCACCAGCCACTCACAGTTTATGTCGTCGAAACTACAGTTCGGGTGCTCCATGTCTAGTCAACAGAACATGCTCGAGAAAAATTCAGTGGATTCTTTTGAGCACTTTATCCTCATGTGAAAGTGCTGGTAATCTTTTATGTAGTTTTATTTAAAGCTTGTCATGAGTAAATGAAAGATAGCCTATCCCTGTAGTGTAGTATAAGTTCTGTATGTAATGTTCGCATTGGTAACCAGAAGAACTTCTCACACACATTTAGCACAGATATTATGAACAACTATTATGAACAGCTACACTTGCCGTTGTCCCAACAACACCCAGTAAGGGCCTAAACACCCAACCACAACTCAGCACATCAGGTAGAACATCTCAGATTATCCAACACACTTCAGATATTCCATGTTGTCAGTTATCACATCACTCTAAATAAAAATAGACACTAAGATACACATCCAAAAATATAACTCTATAGAGTTGTACACAACACAAATATGCCACACAATTAGCTTTCAGGTTACTCCCCAAACAATCTAAACTACACCATAAACAATCAAAAAAGAACAGATCGGAAAGACCGCCCCATTTACACCCACCACAGCATAGCTATGAAATATTATCAGATGTCACAAATCTCCTATTTCCACTAGCGAGGTGCCTTCAACAAAAGAAACAAAACTCATTAAAAAAGAACAATCTATATACAGACAACACAACACAGGCATGTTACATAGTTATTAGACAAGCCAAACCCCAAGAACACTTGATAGTTTAGGGTAACATGAGATGCAACATTTAGACACTGATCATCAAGCAAAACAATTATATAATATTCCACACACGTTGCTACAACATGACTAAAAACGTCAACAGAACATCTCCTATTTATCCATCACAGCACAAATATGTCATTTTACCAGCAGTCACTCTGCTCCTAACAACTCCATCTGCTAAGAAGGAACAATGCCCAAAAACTACCGGCCAAAATACAAGTGAAAATCAAACACATCTCACGCAGAGCATAGATATGCCAGAATATAAGCAGCCACATTATTGCCAACCACACTGACTGTAAGTACACATACTCTTCAAAATGAAAACAAACCTCATCAAACAGAATACCAGAAACGTGTCGTCCATTGCTCAGATAAGCCACACAGCCAGCCCAACCACACACAATGAAGTTCCGCCACAGTGCGCACATCGGGCGGACCCCGGCCGTCTGACGCACACGCCCACCGTTATGTCCGACAGCCCCCGGCCATCCGTATCGAAGAGGTTAACTGTAACTTCCAAGCAAGGTGATCTTCCCTGACCTGACACCCAAAAGCAAACAACAAAGCCTTCCAGCCACACCACTACCACACTAAAACAACGCAGTCCCAACTCTAGCAATAAGACATTGCAATCCATTGTTCTAACATGCCACATTCGGTCCTCCTCCTAATGAACTCAAGGCTCAACCTCCACTTCACATATTGTGCACAACCTAAGGGATGGACCAGAAAACAATGAACAAAAGCCATCTTCAAGTAAAGACTTGGACACTAGTTTGTAAGGAAATCCAAAAGTGCATCAAAACTTAAATTCCATAGAGTCCACATCACTAACCTTGAGTCCATACGAACAGCAAATGGACCCCCACAAACGTGCTGCTACCAAAACGTAGCATAACATATACATGGCTAACAGCACATAATGGTAATGTTTTTCATAGACAAGTTCAGAAGGACATCAACCAACAATGAGAGCAAAGTTATTTGTATGTCCTTATATATGGGACTGCCATTTCATCTCTCTATGCTGCCATCAGCTGTGAAGGGGTGCAAAGAGGAGCTATGTACAATATATCCTCAACTGTGTCCACCACCCATCCCTTATTACACCTATTGTTCTACCACCAACACCACCACTGATACTACTACATAGTATTGGTGTATAACTGGATTCAGAATCTGGTGTTCACACAGCTGGCTCTCGTTGAGAGCCATACACAAAATAGTAATGCTCAGCAGGTCAAGCCCTTTCTGCTAACATCTAGTGCGACATACATGTAATGAGTTTAAATATTTGCATATCAACCTTCTAAATGGCAATAAAATGATAACCACTTGTTATTTTCAGGACTTAGAGTTGGCATGAAGTGCGACATTGAACACAATATCTTAAAGCAATTTGATAGAATAACATTTACATTACACTTTCTACAAAATACTAGTCAAGAAGAAACACTTTACGTGTGTCTCCAGGTGGTGTCTGAAAAACAGAAATCGAAGAATGGGCCTAATCATACCTAATCCAGAAGAAAAACAGTCACCATATTCCATGTCAATCTGTGTCGTGTCGCAAATGACTCAGACATATGTAAGTATACTGCTACACCCCACACTGTTAAATCATTTCTGCATGCAAATCTAAGGAGTCACTTCAATGTGGAAATCCTGCTTCACTTAGCATAGATGTTCTCAAATGGGTGTGTTGTGCTTTTAATGATGCCTCCGTCAAAGTGACCAACAAAAATAAAAAAAGAACAAGAATTGCAAAGCTAATAGGTTCGATTTTGGCAAGCTGCAGAGATGGCTTTCTTTTTTTTCAGTTAAAAAATGTGTCCCCCAAAAAAACCGAGAGAAAATATGCCACCTAAAAATTGTGAGCATATGTTTCCTCTAAGAATTTGAAATAAAAATAACAATCTTTATATATATATGATTAATTTAGGGGTAAAGGTGCTTCAAAGCAGGTAAGTGTAAATAAAAAAGGTATAGAAGCTCTATTTAAATTTATGTAAATCGCAGGAAAATATAATTGTTATTGGCGTAAAGAAAAAGCACTATTAGTGTTGAATTACTGTAACCTAAAGGAATAGTTTAAATAATGTATCACAAACTCAAAAAGGATAAAGAATGGAAAACAGAACATTGCAAATTAAAGTATTGGCTCACCTGTCTGACACTGAAGGGCATTTCTTTTTATGTGAATGTGCACATGTAATCAGACAAAATGTCATGACTCATAATGGAAAAAAGCCAGTGGCTCAATCGGGCTGACCTATTTTCTCACGCTGTATTCTGTGATGTCGGGAAGCAAAATGTGAATGACAGTTGAATAGGCCAATGGATGAAGAGGGCTGACCCAAAACCCTTCCATGTATGTACATGCTTTTTATTTTTCATAGTTTTTATTACATGAGACTCATGAAATAGCTTAAACTGTGCCCAGGCCAATGAAGGAGGCAATATTCGAATAATCCCTTCTTAACTTGGTGATTTGCACTTTGGATTTTGTTAAGCTAAACATAAAGTACTGTTTTTTGAAGTAAACATTCAACTACGCAAACAGCTGTGAATATTTTGGTTAAAATGATTAAAGTCTGCTTTTGCCTATTTACTAATCTAGCTGGGTATTGCATCTGCTCATCAGATTTTTGGATCAAGTTCTAGAAATAAATGTGACTAGGGGCTGCCCACCTTGGTGCTATGTTGGCCCATTTAAATCCTCAATAAAATCAAATATAGTGATCAACGGGAGTCATATCATGTGGAGGTACTTGGACGCAGAGCTGAATGCACAATTGCACATACACTCAACTCAGAAATTCTTGGAGATACTGCATTAGCCTTAGACAATAAAGCTTAGAAACAGAGAGAGGCTACTACTGATTCGTGTTTTTGAGCAGTGCTGTACGCAACAGACTCACCTAGTGCATTACCTCATCGTCCCACCCTCGCTTCCCTTCCTTACGTAGTGAGGTATCCCTGCCTCACCAGACACCCATACCCACGTGATTTATCACGTGGGGACTATAAGAAGCCCCCAGTCCCCACACACCTCCTGTTTTTTTCTTGTCTCACCTGAGACGCGCGTCCCACGCGCTGGCCGTTTGCAGAGCTGCGGTCATTCTGCCTTTTGCTTCAGGGGGCTTCGCCCTCGCTTTCTGCTGACTGCTGGGTCTGGCGGTGCCAGCCTGGAATGCGCGGGCCTTTCCTCACCGCGTCTCGGAGTAGCGGTGCACTCTTCGGCGGCTGGGCGGACGGGGTCCGGGTGAGGGAGTCACCGGCCCTGAGTGGCTGGGTCTGTGTTTCCGATTCGGGAGGCCGGAATGGGAGACGGCTGCTGTCGGGAGGGCTGGTGATCCTCGGCTGGCTGTTTCTGGTGCCCCGTTACAGTAAGAGCCTCGTGTGAGGTCGTTTTTATTTCTTTTTTGTTGTTTTCTGATTGGTTTTTCCTTTCTTGCTTCTCCTTCATTGGTTTCCTCCCGGTTGTTCATACCTATTGGTCGGTTTCTGGGCTGCTCCCTATTTAATGCTTGTCACTGCTGTGCTTCCAACTGTTGATTTCATTATGGCTAAGCGGACTTCCAAGCGCTTACGTGTTTTGTTCTTCTCTTCTGAGGATGAAATGGTTATCCCGACTCGCCGGACTAGGTCCCAGGGTCCAGAGGATTCTTCGGCCCTCCTGTCTGCTTCTGAGGTGCAGGCCATGATTGAAGCTGCTATGGCTCGCGCTCTGAAAAGCAGGGTTCCTGCGAAGCGCAGGTCTTCTCGTGCTGCGTTGGGTCTGGTGGACTCTCCCTCTGAGGACTCTTCTTCTTCTGACACTGCCAGGCCTTCTACCTCTTCGGGGAAGTTTGTGCGTAGGGAAGAGGTTCCTGCGATTCTCCAACACATTAGGGAGAACTTGGGGGTTTTGCCATTCTCTGCTCCCGTGGGGTCGGATGACATCTTTCCACAGTATGTTAAACCTCAGGTGCTCGCTATGCCCTTTCATGGTTGCATCAAGGACTTGATTTCGGGGGAGTGGCGGGATCTAGAGCGCTCCTCAGTTCCTCGCTTTTTGCAGAAACTTTGTTCCCTGGAGGAGGTGGAGGTCTCTCTTCCTCACTCTGTCAAGGTGGATGCCATGTTGGCCACTCTGATTGGTCGTACGTTTATCAATCCGTAGGCTTGTTCTCCTGCTGATGCTATGGATAAGAAGGTGGATGGGGCGCTGAAGAAGGCCTTTTCCGCTGGTAAGTTGTCTTTGCGGGCTGGTTTTTACTCTGATTATGTGGCACAATCCTTGGTATCTGACTTTGGGAAGCTGGCCAAGGCTATTCAGGAAGAGACAGACTGCTCTGGCTTGCTTGTCCACATGGAGCAGCAGGCTAAACTCTTGGCTGACATCTCTTCGGATGTGCTTCGGTCTTCGGCCATGGCCTCTGGCTCCTTGGTTTTGGCTCGTATGAATTTGTGGATGCGTGACTGGAAGGCTGATTCTTCGGAGAAGTCCTCGCTCCTGAAGATGCCCTTTGATGTCAAGATGCTTTTTGGTGAACAGCTGGACAGTATGATCACTAAGGCCTTCAAGGATCGTAAGCATGCACTGCCTTACAAGAGCAGGGCAACTGCCTCTGGTTCTCGCCGTTTCTGGAATCCGGCTCCTTCCTCCGCTTCTTCCTTTCAGTCTTCCCGGCAGTCCTCTAGAAACTTTTCGGCCCGTTAGCGCATGTTCCAGCCCAGGAAGTCTGCTGCCTTGGCTGGTCCCAAGTCTCCGGCGGATGCCTTCAAGAGGCAGTCCTGACGTTGACTGCATTTCAGCCGCGGGTCCTGTGGGCGGGAGACTATTGTCTTTCCTGGAGGCTTGGCAGCTGGACGTAAGGGATCTCTTGGCATTGACTATTATCAGGAGAGGTTATCTTATCGACTTTGTCGCCATTCCACCCAGCTGGGGCACCATCCGTACTCCTATCCCTAGGTCTCCGGGCAAGCGGGAGGCTCTTCTGGAGGGGGTTCAGGATCTTCTGTCGAGGAAGGCAATCGTTCCGGTCCCTCTGGCAAGGCGGGGTCAGGGATGTTATTCCATTTTATTTCTGGTCCAGAAGGTGTCAGGGAGATTCCGTCTGGTTCTGGACCTCAAGAGTGTGAATAGTTGGGTTCGGACCGTTCACTTCAAGATGGCGACCTTGCAGCCCATCATTCCGTTGGTGGGGGTTCGTGACTTCATGACGTCTATCGATTTGCAGGACACCTACCTTCATGTTCCAGTGGCTCAGGCTCATCAGCAGTTTCTAAGTTTTGCGGTTGTCGAATCCCACTTTCAGTTTGCGGTTTTGCCATTCGAGCTGAAGTCCGCTCCTCCTGTCTTCACCAAGCTTTTGGCTCCATTGGTTGCCCTGGTCCACTGTCAGGGGATATTTCTTTATCATTATCTGGACGATTGGTTAATTCATGCTCCCTCGTTCCGGTTGGCTCTCAGTCACACGGAGGTGGTTCTGGCCGTTTTGAGGGAGCACAGCTTTCTTATCAATGTGGTAAAGTCGTTCCTTGTTCCGTCCCAAGATCGTCTCTTCATTGGGGCTCAGTTACGGACATATTGGGGGGTTGTCACCCTGCCCGAAGCGCGGGTGGACAAGATTCATTCTCACATCCTGACTCTTCTGTCCGGCCCGGTTCAGGTGGCTGCTCGTTGGCTCCAGGTTCAGGGGGATATGGCTGCCATGGTTTTTCTGGTTCCGTGGGCCAGGTTTCATTTGCACACTCTGATAGCTCATGTTCTGGTGCATTGGTCTCCCCATTGCCTCCCCCTCTCTTCTCCGATCCCGGTATCCCCTCAGATCAGGATGGCTCTGGGTTGGTGGCTGGTTCAGGGTCATCTGCTGAAGGGTGTCTCTCTCTCTCCTCCGGCTCCGGTTGTGGTTACCACGGATGCCAGCCTCTCGGGGTGGGGAGCCTGGTTGGGGGTTCATCGGTCCAGGGGCTTCTGGCCCCCCTCTCAGAACAGGATGTCTTCGAACTGGATGGAGTTGGAGGCGGTCCGTTTGGCTTTGTTGGCCTTCTCACGGTTTCTGCAGGGTTCAGTTGTTCAGGTCAGGACGGACAACGTCACTGTCATGGCTTACGTGAACAGGCAGGGGTGGACCAGGTCCTCCTCTCTGGCTCTAGTGGTGAGCCGGTTGTTTGTTTGGGCGGAATCTCGTCTTTTGGCGCTCTTGGCGATCCATATTCAGGGGGTGTCCAATTCCCTTCCAGATGCCCTCAGCAGGGCCATTCCGTCCTCTGTGGATTTCTGCCTCCGTCGGGAGTTGTTTGTGGATCTGACGATACGTTGGGGTGTTCCGGTGGTGGACCTCTTTGCGAGTGTGGGCGATGCCATGGTGGCCCGGTTTGTCTCCCGCAGTCGGGAGGGGTCGGCCTGGGCGGTGGATGCTCTCTCCTGCCCTTGGCCCCGCGGGCTTCTCTATGCCTTTCCTCCTTTCCCCCTTCTTCTCCGCTTCCTGCTGCGGGTCCGCTCCTTGGAGGCTTCTGTGATTCTGGTGGCTCCGGCTTGGCCTCGGGCCTCCTGGTTTCCTCTCCTGGTGGAGATGAGGTCGGAGGTGGAGTGGTTGCCGCCTCTGTCTCCACCCCCTTTGATCTTCCCGGTGTTGCAACAGGATGTTCTGGCCTGGATGCGCTTGGCGGCTTGGAGGCTGAACGCTTAGGTCTGCTGTGTCAAGGGGTTCCAGCTGGCTTGACCTCTACTCTGCAGGCGGCTAGGCGCGCATCGACCAACAAGTCTTACCTGCAGCACTGGCGTTCCTTTAGTCAGTGGTGTCTTGTCAAGGGTTTGGACCCTACTTCCTCTTCTTTGTTTGAGGTGATGCTGTTTCTCCAGGATGGTGCTGCCTTCCCTTCGTTTGCACTGGGCTGCAATTAAGGCGTTTCAAAGCTCTTGGGGCAATCTCTCGGATTCTGAGGGGTTGGTTGGTCGCCTTTTTAAGGGGTTGGGTAATGTTCTTCCTGCCCCTCAGCTGCATTTTCCCACCTGGGATCTGTCTCTTAACTTGGACGCTTTGATGTTCCCTCCCTTTGAGCCCTTACTTTCTGTGGATCTGCGCCTTTTGTCCTTCAAGACTTTCTTTTTGGTGGCCATTTCCTCTGCTCACCGCCTGGGTGAACTGGGTGCTCTTTCTTCCGAACACCTTTCTTTCGGGTTTTTGAGGACAGGATCGTGTAGCGGACGATTCTTTCCTTTCATCCTAAGGGGGATTCTCAGTTCCACAGGGATCAGGAGTTGGTCCTTCCTTCCTTTTTTGAGTCTCCGTCCTCGGAGTCTGAGGGGAGGCTGCACTCTTTGGATGTTCGGAGGGCTCTCCTGGTCGCTCCTTTCCGTCTCTTGGATTCACTTTTTGTTAATTTTGGGCCTGTGAATCGGGGTTTGCGTCCTTCTACTCCTTCCTTGAGTCATTGGGTTCGGTCTCTGATTTCTTTGGCGTACAAGGAGGCGGGGCACCTTTCTCCTTTGGGGTTTCAGGGTTGTTCCACTCGGTCCATGGCTGCGTCCTGTGCGGAGATCCAAGGGGCTTCCATTTCTGAGATTTGCCGGGCTGCCACCTGGGCTTCACCGTTAACCTTTGCCTCTCATTACAGGATTGGCCAGGAGGTTGACTGTGCTGATGTCTTTGGAACACAGGGTTCTTTCCACTATGGTTCCTGAATAGTGGTTTTTCCTTGTTTGCTGTGTTTTTTTATAAACCTGTTTTTGCATACCTTCTTTGGTTGTCCTGTTTGGCTTTGTACATCTCATTGCGTAAGAAAGGGATAAAGGGCAGCGAGGGAGGGACAATGAGGTAATGCCTCAATTACTTACCGGTAATTGCATTACTCTGAGTCCTACTCCCTCGCTTCCCTTACTTACATCCCTTCCTCCCTCCCTGATGGTCCAGGCCAACCTTTTGGTATGGTTTTGGTCTATGTGGTATTACAAGAGGTGTGTGGGGGCAGGGGGCTTCCTATAGACCCCATGTGATAAATCACGTGGGTATGGGTGTCTGGTGAGGCAGGGATGCCTCATTGCATAAGTAAGGGAAGCGAGGGAGTAGGACTCAGAATAATAGAATTACCGGTAAGTAATTAAGGCATTTCTGAGCCGTGGCAGTGCCTTAAACAGGTGCACTGCTATGCTATGTGCCAGTGCACACTTTCCTGATATTACTATTACGATCCCAGTACTTTAAGTAAGGTGAAAACGAGGGTAACCTAAAGTACCAAGAACCGGCAGACACTTTAGGGGACAATCAAAATTTGAAATAAAAGGCAGGAAAACAGTGAGCAGGAAGTGGGAGTTGGAGGAAGAAAGATACACCAGATGGAATCAAATCTAGGCAGTCTTGGTATTTTGCAACCCTGGCTTTCAGCAGCGTTTAAAAAAGGTTGGAGCCCTGCACTTATTCATTCACTATTAAGCAGTGAAAATAGATGTTTCCTTTGTAACTGGTGAGAGGCCTAAGAGAATTGGCCTAGAGTCATATATATTTTGTTTTGTAAAAAAATAAATTGAATATAACTTTCTTAAACAGCAATGGTAGCTGACATGAGAAAATATAAGCTTGTTTTGTTAAACTTGCTGTATATAGTGCACTCTTAATCTGGATATTAGCAACAGTAAGGCCTGACTGAAAATGCTGAAAAATCTCAATGCATAATACACGTCAATCTCGTTAAATTTGATAGGGCCTATCTGCCAAGCCATGCAAGGTTCTAGCTCATACAATTTCTAAAGCCTTACAGTGAATGTTGTAAGTGCAGCACCTGCAGCCACAGCACAAATACAGTTTCTTTTTTCAAATAGTAATTGATTATTAGCTTTCAAGAAACAACTGTGAATTAAATTCATTCTTTCTGGCCACCAAATATAAATCCCCTATAGAACTCCCACGCCTTCTCTTATTCGCCGTTTCAGAAAAGTGCCCCAGATCTCCTAAAACGTTTATAAATTTTTGTTGAGTCTATATATTATCTTTTCAAAGTAGGCAACCTCATACATATCTTCAAACCATTGCCCGTGGCACAGTAATTTTGTGGTCTTCGAAAGTCTCAGTAACTCCACTTTTCGCATTGCCAATGCCATTGATAGCCAATTCTTTACATGGAACGTCAGAGTGGGTAACACTGAGAAATCATACAAAAGTACTGATTGTGCTTGAAATGTCAAGGGCTGCCTGAAGTCGGCCTCGGGAGGGGACCATGATCCCGCCAGTAGTCAGATACCTTTTCACATTCCCATAGGACATGTATCATATCCCCTCCCTCTCGCACCTCCAACAGTGTGATTGCAAACTCAGTGGAGATTCACCCAAGTCCAGTGCTATCTAGATAGAATCTTAAAGAGGCTGTATTTCAGCCGCTCCTCCCTCAAATCATGGCTGTGGTCACTAATCAGTTTTTCTCAGTCTTCATCATCAAACGTGTTTGTAAGTTGGTTTTCTCACCACCTCCTTAACCCCATTGCCAATTCAGAGTAATAAGCACAGTCAATAAGGAGCGTTTAAAGGCCCGAAATGGTACCCCCCAAGTCTTTCCACATGTGTATGTATGTGTGCATCGGAAATATTGGAATTGCCTATGGAGACCTCACAAGTACTGCACGCAAGGCACTTACTCAGTTGCATGTTTTCCCAGACCAGTGTGCCTGGAAGACCAAATTCACTTTGCAGGTCCTAAAAAGATTGGATCTTCCCACCTATAATCACGTCCGCCATGCACTTAATGTTGAATCCTTTCCAGGCTAACCGAGTAATCTCTGATTAACCCAACATGACTGCCACATTACGCCCCAAAGGAGCACCCATGTGCAAAAAGTCTGACTTCCCCGCCAGTGCATGGGGACTTTTCCATGTCTTTTTGGAGGATTGTATGACCAAGCTCCCAGCCTTCAGATGCTTCTGTGATCCAGTGTAATACATCATCAAATCTCCCTCCGTACCTAGCAAGTGGTGTGCCAATGGAATCTATAAAGGGGTTTCTGTTAATATTTTAATCTTGTGGACAGAGTGAGCTACCTGTTCTGCAAGCCAATAGCATTCCACATTTGGCACTTGCCATTCGTAATCCCCTGGTGTGGAAGTGGCATAGAGTGGTATTTGTGGTTCCCCTCCCCCAGACAAACAAGCAATATGTTTATCTATTTGACATAGAAGAGTCCTGAAGGTTGGTAGAAGCAGCATTCCTAAAATATAATTCAATCTGGGAGCTACAGTTATTTTCACTACCTGCATCCTACTCCACAAGGACAGATTCCAATGGCTCAATTTTTTTTTAACAGAGTTTTATATAGCACGAACCTGACCTGAATCGGGTATCAGACCGCTTTACATAGCACCAGTTACATTACATGAGGACACATTCATTTTTGTTAGGCACAGGGAGATTAAGTGATTTGTCCAGAATCACAGAATGTTCAGCGTCATTGCCAAGATTTGAATCCAGTTCCCCAGATTTGAGGTCAACCGTCCTAGCCGTTAGGCCAACTCCTCTCTCCTTTATCGGAGGTTGATTTGTCCAGTAGAGGGGTGAGATTATCTAGACCTCTATTGACCAACATTCCCAGATAGTTAAGGTGATATTTCTACTTAAAGGGCAGATCCCCAGGGACGTAGGCACTATGGTTCCTGTGAGGACACGGGCTTCACATTTAGTCCATCTAATGTAATACCCAGAGAAACTCTAGAAATGTTTTATCAGTGTCATTATCATTTCTGCGGATTGTTGAGGAAGTTATAGTGTTAAAAGAATGTCATCAGCATAGAAAAAAACACTAAAAGGGCCACCTACTGCCACCTGTTTGCCTTCAATTCCTCTATCTTGTTGTATATCCACCACCAATGGTTCCAGGGCCAAAAATAACATCAGTTGGGATAGAGGGCATCCCTGTTGGGTCCCATGCTCCACTAACAATTGGGGCGATATAAAACCCCCAGAGGTAACCTCCACTTCCGGGGGCTCCTGTACATGCTCCTCACCCACATTAAGTACTTATGGCAAAATCTCATCCATACCATGGTGCCGAGAAGGTACCCATGCTTCACTGTATCAAATGCCTTTTCCATGTCCAAGGAAAGGAGTACCTTCTCATCACCATCATCCCCCACCTGCCAGAGAATATGTGAAAAGAGCCTGAGATGGTTGGTTGAGGCTCACCCTGGAACAAATCCCACTTGTTTGGGGTTATTAACTAAGGTGGTAATATATCTTTTCCAATGTCCCGCCAACATTATAGCTAAAATGTTTACACCAGTTTCAATGAAGGGGATAGGTTTCTAACTGCCACATTCCAGGGGTTCTCCATCTTGTTTGGGAATTAGGACAATCCTTGCCCTTGTGAAATTTATAGGAAGTCTACACTTAGCAACCGCTTCTTGGAAGGCCCCACATAGAATGGGTGGATACTAGGCATTTTTCCATCTCTTGATATTTAGCCGGATATCCATCTCCCAAAGACATTTTCCCTGTTTTCAGGTCATCATTGGAAAGCAGTGCTTTGCAATCTGTTATGTCAGCGTCCAATAGAACAGTTTGTTCTGCCATAAGTCTTGAAAAGGACAGTGCTTTGAAAAATCTATCTGCCACCGTCAGATCTGCAGAAGGTTCCTACCTGTATACTCGGAAATAGAAGTCAAGGAATTCATGCAGGACCTCAGAGGGGGGTGTCAGGAGATCCACATTTTGATTGCAGAATTCAGGGATAGTCGATAGTGTAATTTCTTCTATCCCCTTCAGCTGCAAGGCCAAAAGGTGTCCTACTTTCTCCTCTGGTTCATAATACCTTTGCCATAGTACAAAGTACAATGTGAACCTTTTCATCCTAGGTAGTATGCTGGCTCGCTATATAGTGTACTAAATCGAAGTACAGATAATTCTAAAGCTCTTTTTGTGGTAGTGTGGACGAGCAGTTAGGCTTATCAGAGGGTAGTGCTAAGCTTTTGTTGCCACACTCAGAGGCAATAAATGAAACACACACTCCAGAATAAATCCAAGACCAATTTGGAAAACAATAAAGTTGTTTCTTTATATATATTTTTAAAAACCAAGAACCAGATTCAACATTTAATAAATGCTTTGTATGTCGATTTTTGACCAAATGCAGTTCAAGACACAAATGCTCATGGGTTTTCAGCAACAGTGGTTACTACGATCAGGCAGAGACTGTCACAGTCCAGAGGAAAAAAAGCGTAGGGTTAGATACCGGAGTACCGCCTACACATCTACCGTCATGGTCGATAGGAGCAACACTCTGCCACAGAGATTTGAGGGACAAGGGTCGCCCAGAGTTTGGGGAAGTTTTACTCCCGGGGTGACAGATTTTTTGATGTCCCAGGGCACAGGCACAGCAGGCAGTTCTGGGTTGCCTGGATCGGAGGTGCTAGACGTCTTGGGATGCAAAGTTAGTTTTTCACTGGTGGCGTTGAGCTACAGGTGTGGTGAGGGCAGTCTGTCACGGTCGGGGCAGTTGTGCCCAATTTTCTGCTTTCACACAGTCAACGCCACCAGAAAGTGGGTACAGGCTCACAGGAGCGGTCCTGTTTCCAGCAGCAGCCTCAGGTACTGTGAGGATCCCTCTAGCTACATAAATCTGTTGAAGGGGTCGGTTACCAGACTGATGGCCAGCAAGGCTTGGCTGCTGCAACTTTTGGTTGACAAGGTGATTCGAGTCTACACGGTCTGTGCCAGTCTTCACCGTGTGGCGGTCTTTACCAGCGGCGTGCTGGGGAATAGTACCACTACTCAAAAGAGAGGTCCCAGGCAATTGGCGAAGGCTGGCAGGGCTCTGGACTACTTAGAGGCTGCAGAGGTTTCAGGTTGGGATAGCTGACCATAGTTCTCAAGTCCTATCTGGATTCCATATCCACAGCTTCTGTTATAATCCAGACATTCTGGTTTGGAAGCTATTAATGCCTCCCCATAGGGATTTGACATCCACTGAGGAGGTGGAGATTATAGCATGAAGTGTGCCAATGAACACTTCAGTCTCCACCAGTTCCTTTAGTAGCTTTGCTAGAGCAGAGTCTGAGACCGCTAGCAATAATTCCAATGCTGCTCTCCCAGGTCAAGTTGTTCTAACCAGGAGGGGGTCAATTCGGCAAAGGTATTGTACCACCAAGGGTGTGTAGATAGTGTCTAAAATGACGCCAAAATCAGCGCTGTAGATGCCCACAAACAGAGGTGCCATGGGTGTTGTCTCATTCCAAAAAGGCCATCCTAGGAAATGTCTGTGCTTGACGTGCCCTGATGGTACATACTGGCATGTGTAGGATCCCTCTGAGAAAGGTAACAGTGCTGCCAATGAAAAGAAGAACGGTTCAGGACTTCATCCCATCTACTGCAGGCCTACCTTTGTTGGCTTCCTCTGGAGCCAAGTGCAAAATGGCGGCCCCGGGCCTTCGCATGCTGGAGATGCAGGTTGCAGTCAGGTGTGCCCCAAGGTTAAGGCCCAACTAGTAGTAGTAACTTGCACATCTGTAGTAAGTTCCTACCATTATTTTCAATGGGGGTGGGGTAGCGGTTCCATTGGTTGGCCATGTGTACCGCTAGACTTACAACAAAAGTGTGAATTAGTACAGCAGTGCAGTTTGTGAATACTTAAAAGAGGTAAACTTATACAAAAGTGTAAATTTACTCAAAAGTGTAAGTTACCTTTATGAATCAGGTCCATCTGTATAGTTTGCAGACTATTGGTTAGACTCCAAATAAGAAGTCTCAGTGGGGTTATGCATTTTTGCAGAACTCCAAGTGTAACCTTCAGATTAAAAGTTCCAGTGTGTATTGGAGCAACGTAATTTTATCTCCACCCTTTCATGTTTAATTAGGCCACATAGGTGTGTACGTATGGCCATATGTACTTGTGTGATGTATCATTATTAATGTAATGTAATGCACTCAAACAGTTACAGAAAGTGCATTTTGTGTGTAATTTCAACATCTATATGAGTGTGCATATTAGCGTTGTCCATTACAGTAACAACGAATCGCAGTTTTCACATATATCTGTTTTTGTGAGGTTTGAATAATATTCTCAATTCTTCTATATTTGTGTATTTATTTAAATAATATATTCCATTTATTTTACAACTAAAATGTATCCATTTGACTAGTGTTTTACATCTACATTGCAACCATATCTGTCTCTGTAATCATGCATTTAAAATGTGTACTGAAATGCTTGCAGCACCAAGTTGATTATAGGCCTTAAGTATTCGGATTCTTCATGTTTAACTTTAACATGAATGTTTGCTTTGAATGCAATGTTTTTATCTCTTCTGCAGGTGCAGTTGCATGAGCTCATAGTTAAAGAAAGGCATATTGTGTAAAAGAGATAGTGAAACCTGCAAGGAGTATCTTTTGGCAAGGACAAGAAGTTTAAACGAACGAAGGGGGGACTACTGTTGGTGAGGAACGGGGAGATGAGGGAATTGAAGGACGTTATAATGTGTGGACCAAAGGAAAGAAATCTAGAATGCAGTTGCCAAGTTTTGTTGTTTGAAGATGTGAATTTATGAGGCATGTGACATGGAGTTCTCGAAGGTTCTGGCGTCTATATAAATGAGGATTACACTTTAGCTTTGTTCACATTCCCTTTATACTCCAAGAGGTACATACCTCTTTGCAACATCTCTGTTGTGTGGCTTTAGGGTATACAATATTATTTTCCTTTAGAGATGTTCTACAGAGGTTCAGCAATGCTGACACCTTTCTCTGTTTCCCTGACTTATTAGGGTTTTCCTGATTTCTAATTTAGAATAGGGTTTAGTAGATCTTTTTAGACTACCCTATGTATAGGCAAGAGGATCAAAACTTTCAGTCTACTCATCATACTTTGTTTCTCATTCTCTGCATGGCAGCTTCAGAATTCCTCATTTGCTTTCTGTTATGGAGAATAAATATTTTACATAGTTTCAGATATCACTTGGAGGTTCTGTATTTTTACACTATGTTTCTGCGACTGATTTATATGATTTGACGTTGTATTTATACTAAATCCATACATAATCCCATCAATCGACTCTGAGCTTTACTGCATGGCAAAATGGGTTACACTGTAATTGGTAAATTGTAGTTAATCCTAACTCCTTCAATTCCTCAGGCACCTATAACCTTCTGCCGCAGGGGGTAAGGGAAAAGGAGCTAAAATTCGATGCACTGTCAGTATCATATCAGTTAGAATCTGCTTAATTGTTTTGTGATGCAATGAGCAGCACTGGCTTAGAT
The DNA here is from genome assembly GCF_964263255.1 of Lissotriton vulgaris. Lineage (NCBI taxonomy): Eukaryota > Metazoa > Chordata > Amphibia > Caudata > Salamandridae > Lissotriton > Lissotriton vulgaris. Next base: position 722,034,725 of record NC_141696.1, read on the forward strand.
AATAAATAAAACTTCATATTAAATGCATAGGAACATTTCACTTTCTGTTGCATTCGGTATAAAAGGGAATTTTTCATATAAAGCATACCACAGGAAGCACATTCAATAATCAATTTTGGTCAATTGCTTGATCAGCAAAAGGGATGCCACCTATCTATAAACAAATTATGTTTTTTGTTGTTATATACATATTTTGTTCTTTTCTTTTTCAGAGAGCTTGAGAAAACAATTTGCTTTTATAACTTTTTTCTTAGACTTGTGAATTGAGGCAGAGTGTTCTTTTTTCCTTCCTTTCATTGCTACTTAAAGTACATCTTTTGAAAATGTTTTTTTATATGTGCTTCTTAAGGCACTCCTAAAGAGAACCCTCACTTGCTTTATCTGTTACAGCACTGCACAGAATCATCTACACTCTTTGCCCAAGCGCGTGGGTACCCTTTGAGGTGATTATTGTGCTATTCAACTCAACATATTATAACATGTTTACTTGACCACATTTATACCCTTATTTAAATATATCCGGGAATGCTGCATTGGTAATTTTTCACTATCGGGATTGGTAAATCCAGGCTGATCAGTAAATTCCATAAATTCACAGTATTATGACTATTTACTAATGGAATGGGTGATGCATTACAAAAATCCGGATTTCCGCATGCAAAGTTTAACTTTTATACCATTTTCCTGGTACATATTCTGCCAGATTATACCTGGGGATTATGCCCTCTGTAACCCAGGATGGTGCAGTATTATTGGTTGCAGAATTACCATACATCTCAGAATCCCTGTTTGGCCACAAATACATTTAAAATTTAGGGAAGTCTGCCACATGAGGATGCATTGAAGGTAAGTTCTCCAAGAATTAAACAAAAAACAATGATGTGCCTAAATGGGTGGGGGATGATTAAATCTCAAATATCTTCATATCGTGCCAAAAGGGGTCCAAGTGTTTTAGAAACAGAGATTCATTTATAAGTAGTCTCACTGCTTTGCTCTTAGTAGCACAGAAGAATCAGCAAACGCCTCTACTCAACTGTCATTATTGACAGGCTTGTTTATTTTTTTGTGCATTACTGTGAACGACCTGTGTGAAAAATGGTGCATTTCAATCTTTTAGTGCGGAAATAGCAAATCAGTCTTAATAAAGCAATTTCTCATTAGTAGTGCATCGAATCACATGTCGGTAGCCGAGCATGGTGGCCACACATTTCCATTGCTGACCAGAGTCTGATTCCATTTTGCAATGAATTTATCTCTGCGATACTACAGCTGTATTCTTATCAGGCATTGGGGCAGCTCCTTATGGTGCTGCGATTTTGGGGCACAAAAGTCCAAAAACTCGGGCAATGGTTGAAAATCGGTTTTTGAGACAACTTTTGTGCCTTCTAGTCAGTACTCCTTTGGGGCTGGACACAGGGATTATACCAATCTCTGAAAACATCGAAGTTCGACCTCTAATATTTTGGAGGAGACTGTGGGCCACACCTGGACTGTCACTTTATCATAGGGAGTTGGAGGAAATTCTCAAACACCCCGGCAGTATTAACTTCCCCTGGACTAAATTTATAAAAGAATCATTTTGGGGGCGGGGCTAACCAATCTGTGGTATGATCCTGGGGTATCTTGCCCAGGTATAAATCCTATAAGTTTTGTATTGTCCTAATAACATATCCACAGGGCACTTTAACAACTTCTTTTTTAATGGTCAAGGATACTTACTTTGCTGAATCCTTCATAGATGAAATTGAACCTACTCTAGCAAAAAAACTGTATGTACTGTTTAGACATGGAATACTGCCACTTCGCGCTTTTACCCCAGATTGGGCAGGATCCCCCAACCCTAGTGAGTTGGTTCTTTCTTTATGTGGACAGGAGAAGGAAGAGAGAAGGCCACATGCTGTTTTTTTGCTTGGAGTCTAGAAGGGCAAGGTCAAAAGGGTTGATTCCTAAATGCAGGAACCTCTGTACCACTCAAAATGAGGTGGAGTGCAGGATTTTACAAAGAGACCCAGCCCCACCATTGGTTTTTGCTGTTCCAAGATTTGTCACGTCTGCTTGACTTATCAGAAAAAAGATGGCTTCTATCCCAATGGACAATACCATCCAAGAAAGTTTTATATCATAACATTTATAATTTTACATTTATGGAAACCATGACCAGTTGATATTTTATGGTATTGGACCTAAGAAGTTGTGTTATTTTTATTCTTGAATCATGCCTGTATTCCAGGTATGTTTTAGACTTTGAATCGTATTAGTGGAGAAGTGTGGCTCACTGATTAGAGCAGCAGACCCTGACGCAGAGGTCTGGCCCGGGACCAGGGTTCAATTCCCGACGCGGCAGGGTCCTGAACCCAAAAATGTCCACGGACTCGATAATTCTCGCGTGGTGCCTGTTCTAATCATGGGGTCCCACGCTGCAACTCTGGGCAATAGCTGCTTAATCTCCACTACTGTGGCCCACCCGCTGCAGGATGCCTGGCTTTCACCTTGGGGATGCCCAGTAGGGGTTATCTCACAGGGAAAAGCCAAGACGGGTTCCCAAGGCAAGCACCTTGATGCCTTCGGGTGATACGTGCGCTATATAAGTCGCAATACATTTACATTTTATAGATTTTACTATTTTATGCCTCAATGTGTTACTTATTTTGTGTATTTCTTTCATGGTAATTTACAGAAATGAAGAGTAGAATGATGACTTTGTTAAGGTGTGTACCCAGTAGGGTGAGAAGGCCACCGTTATTGAGTTGTGAGCATTTTGTGAGTAAAACTAGAAGACTGTACTAAAGTGCTCATTGATCTCCAAAGCATAGGATCAGAGCCTATGTAAAATCATTGGTATTCAAATAGGAGATCAAGGATGGTATCAGATAAAGTGAGCAATGAAAGTGCGAATTTAATCCGTGATGGTCGTGTTGTGTCACATAAGGTAAGCACTGTGAACTAGACAACAAAACATTGACTGGCGCTTTGGCACGTCTTTAGTGGAAAGTGAAGACAGTCCTTTCTCCAGTTACCTTTTATCACTGTATCACTGTATTATTACATTATAGCTACAGGGAGGACCTGCGGGATTTGCTAGCAAGAAGGGGCGCGGGGAGGATCCCATGGTTAAAGTATATCCAGCACCTTTCTCAGTCTTCTGGTAGGGGCGACTTGTGGTCTTCTCCTGAGGAGGCCTGCGCCCAGCTCTCAAGAAAAACCTTGAGCTCGCAGTTGAGAAAGCATGGTATGGCCCTCTTATTATCAAATTCCTCCCTGGGTAGACTTACTAACACCTTCTTAGAGATCAAGGCACATCTCAATTTTGAGAGATTTCTCGGCAACATCCAGCCCCCCCTGGCTAAGAAACTTTATATCCAGTTCAGGCACGTCTCACTCCATTTTAGGGAGGCCACTGATAAGTGGTCAAATGCTTCACCTCCAGGGAGCATTTGCCCAGGGTGCGCAGGTAGCAGGGAGACAGAACTGCACGTTCTGCTCTTTTGCCCCTCGTACTCTTGGGCAAGAGCAAAATGGATAATTATTTTCTGCAAGTCCAGGGGTATAAGGGATCACAGGGAGACCTTCCGAATCCTTAAAACTGACACCACCTTTTTGACAGTATATGCAACTGCACAATTTCTTCTGTCTATGTGGTTCACTAGGTGTGTAATATAAAAAAAAAACATTAATTCATTAATTACTGCTTCTGGGGTGCTATAATGTTCTAACAGCGGAGGTTTTTTTTCCTAATAAAGAAATCAGGCAGTTCAGTAGGGAATCTTTGTTGCCCTCATGAGATACTTATGTATGTACTTTCTTAATCTTTTTATCCTTTTAAGAACGTTGCCTACCAAGGTCTTTTGCATTTTTTTAAACTGTATTTATATTTAAATTGTATTGAAGTATGTGCACATCTGTAAATATGTATTTTTATGGTTTTAAATCGATAATAAAAGCTTTATGACTGACTGTATTAATAAAGCAGGTTCCTGGAACTAGTAACACATGGCAAAAATGTTTGTGTATATTTCTTGAGTTGCTTTATATTGTGGGGTACTGAATGTGATGTTATGTTGTTCTTTGTTGGGTTGAGTTCCTTTTTCACAGTTTTGTTGTGACCTGTTATATTTTATTTGTGGCGTTATGATGCTTTGCATACGTCATCGAGTTGCATTTTTGTGATTTACTTTAGATATTTCAACAAATGCTGCTACATTTCCCACTAAAACCAGCACACACCTTTACATTTCTTGTAACAAGCAACCATTTACCACTGTCTAATGAGGTCAAATAGTGCTGCTCTGCAGTAAACAACTGTATATAACACGAGCCATACGTAAAGAACAACATAATTAAATCACAATAGAGATTTAAAAAAAACAAATCTTGAACACAACACAACACACGAAAATTGCGTTGCAGTGGTGCAGCACAAAAACACATCTGCACGAAACAAACTATTTAACGCACATCACAACAAAATGCCACAGCAAACAACAGATCTAGACATTTTCTCCATACATTACCACCCCCTGAATTCTTGTTCCACAAAAGGTGGCACAATGTTTTTGCACCAAGCACTGATTTACAACCAAGGCGAGTCAAAAAGGTTTTATAATGCGGCCCCCCTCTCTTTGCCTTTTTCTGGCCTGCTTTCAAATGTGTCACTCACAGAATGTCAGAGGAGAGAGATTCAAGCAGCTAGACCACAGAATCCATCAGTTTTTTTCTAGGTATGATTCTGAACAGCATGACCCATAGCTTTAAGAATAAGGCCTCGAGCTGGGCTTGTCTATTCAATTTTTATAGAGAGAACCTAATTAGAACCAGGGTCTGTAAAAAATAACACGAGGTTTCTTTTGAGCCAAAGCTTCAATTTTCCCGGGATCATGGATTTATTTTTTTCTAAGTCTGACCTTTGCACATGTTTCTTAACATTGTTTAGCAGGCTACCTAGTGTCGATAGTGTCTTTTACATCCCTAAAATAAAATATAGTTAATATTAAGATGCAGGTCTTTTTTCTCTCGCTGTTTATCTGTTGCTGTTTAACGCTAAAACATCTGGCACGTCTCAAAACAGAACAACTTGCTCCGGGGAGTGTGTTGTCCTCAAATGTCCTGCACACACAACAGTGGTGACACCTTCTCGACCCGTTCCAAAAGAACGTGAAAAAAACTCACTGTATCCAGACGTTTGCAGTACAATGCTCTGTATATTCACCGGAGACTGAAGAAACAATGTGACACCCTTTGAACATTTCAGTAAATATAAATGACGCAGAAACCATTCAATCTGGTTTCAATTTGATGTCAGCTAGTTCAGCGCCCTCTAAGGCACGTTTAGGCAGCAGCCTTAGGGTGCCACCACTAGGTGTAACTAAATTGCAAGAAAACACGCTAACATTGCCTTTTTTATTAGTACGTAGTGAGGGCTCTACAGAAATAAATACAGAAAATTGCTGCAACATCATACACAGATTGTGATAACATTCTGTCATCGCGGAAGGAATGTAGCATTCAGACAATAAGCCGCCTTCCTATCAAATCTCATTTGATAAGCATTTATGCAGTAATTGGGCAAGATTATCATGCAAACCCTCACAAATTACTAACATATGGAGAGATTATAACATAACATGTGTATTTGTAAAGCGCATTCACCCGTAGGGATCTTTGTGCTGAATAACAAATGTTTATTGTTACCCAAATCAATGGTACTCGTTTTATCAAGCTCAGATGGATGAAAGGCTGAGTGGACCCTCCAGGATTTGAACCATGACTAAGTACGGTATAAAGGCTTTGTCCTTTTGTTTAGTTTTTTATTTACGGGGTCAAGATGTCAGCCACTACTTGGAGAAGTAAATAAAAAGTAGAATTTAAATGTGTGCAAAAACTCTTTTGAAAAATGGTGTGCATTAGTAGCAAATGGCTGGTGCTGGGCCCTCCCAAAAATTGGAAATTAAAAACAAAATGTAAGGACCACCAAGGAGGTGTAGGAGCAGCGGAGTGGTAGACTGTGTGAGCTGGTGGGATAGAAGTAAACAGGGGAGAAATTGGAAGTAGATAGGGGAGCCTAGAGCAGCTTGAGGCAGGGAAAGAATAAATTAAATAAATACCACCACCCCCCAAAAAAACAGAATGGGGGTGCAATGGAGGAGATGGGGTTTAGGGACAAGGGATTGAGGAGCAAGGAGAACACAGGGGGTTACTATTTGAGGGGGAACAACACATGAGGTAGAGAGCTAGAAAACACATGCCCTTTCGCAGAGTGCTGAAAGAAAAATAAACAAGCACTGGCAAAACCATTAGATCTGGCATTGGAAGCCAATCCAGCATCTTTGGCAATCCTTTTTTTTGTTTCGTCATGATCTTTGTACAACGATATTGGTTGATGAACTTGCCGAGTACTCACCAATGTTCAACAAAATGGCCAAACCTAAAAACATTTATTTTAGTTTCAAAAACACATTGACAGCTATAGTAGTCCCTGGCACTGAAGGGCAGTAACTTCAGGCTTGTGTCACCCACAATAAAGTGAGCCAGTCACTGAAGGGGGCTGATCCAGCGCCCCAGCCAGTATGGAGTTGTGGGAGGAATAGAAATGTGAATGACATAACAAGAGAATAATGGATGAGGAGGGTTGGCTCATACCCACTAAATTAGATATATTATATAGAGAAGTTTAGTAAAATCAAAGGGCCTATGCTAGTTCCAGATCTAAAAAGTAGTTCTCTGTATGTGAGCAATGGAAGGATACAAGTCATGCAATTAAAAGGATATTAAAGAAGCTATGCCCTAGTGGAGGGACACACACATGAAGAGTAGGGAAAGTAATTGAATAGGAAGCAAATGAAAGAGAGAGTGACAAGAAAGCCAACTAGTGGTAAGCAGTTTACTGGTTCTAAGCCCACTGTACGTTTTGGTAAGGTCCACAAGAGCTCTTTCTACAACAGACAGCTAAAGCTGTCTGTCTGCAAGATCTAAAAATAGTAAAGAGATGAGTCCAAAAAAAATGCCTGTAAGTCTGCTCTATTACCCATATTCCCTTTAGGCAGGTGTAGATTAGTGAATTCTGGCAGTTCACAAACATTTCCTGTGATAAGCCTTGAAAGCCTTTTCAGTCAAAGTGCAAATGCAGATTTCTTATTCTTCATGTGGAAATAATTTCCACTTGACCCACAGTCTTCATTGCTATACAAAATGTCTTCTATGCGGCAGTAGATGCTCATCTCACTGTGGTATTATAACCTTAGTACACACAACTGAAAAACGAGGCTCTCAATGATTCAAACTGTGTTCTTGAAAAGAACAATAACAAATATAATTATATACATATGCATTGAGAATGCCAACTGGCATGAATGTGCATTTATATGGGCACGCTCCTTTTGTTTAACACGAAAATGTTCTTGATTTGTGCACGATTGTCTTTCAACATGGGCATAAACCAAAATACATTTTATAACTCAATGGATGACAACACTTTTCGAAACAAATTGCCATCTTGTTTTAGTAAGTTGGCAAAACGATCTGCAGACTAAACAGAGCTTGCTGTTCAGCAAGCTACTTACCTACTGTGAATGTCAATTACGCTGCTAATTCTATTTTGTACACAAATGCGTTGTAATACAGACAAACAAAGCAAATGTGTTCTTGGTAATATTCTAGAAAGCTACAAAGAGATAAGCCATGCGAGACATGCGTTGCTTCTGCAGCTGCTCTCTGCCCCACTGTAATGTTGCAGACAGAACATTTTATGGCACAGCCACAGAAAAAAGAGGACACATCCTATGGGCAGAAAATGCAGTTGTAATAACCTGTGTGCACTAATTTCCGTATACTTTTATACTTACGTTAGCAAAAGGTTTTAACCTCAGACTGAAAACACTAGGACATATTTATGAGGGCATTGCGCCACAAAAGCGTCACTTTTATTGACGTTCCTGTGGTGCAATGCCCTGCTCCATATTTACAAATTGGCATTAAGCCACTTTTTTAGGCATAACATGAATTTGCAAATATGGTACACTTTCATGCTGGTATCTGCGTGAAAGAGACGTGCAATGGGTCTTAATGTGGGCGAACCACCTCAAAACACCCATTGATTTTTGGCACTGCCCTGGATTTACAAGGGTCTGTAAATCTGAGGCAGCGCCATAAACAAACGCCAAGCAAGAGCAGTCGCTAGAATGGTGAAACGAGGAGAAATACTTTTATTTCTCCTCTCGTTGTTGATTGTTCTATGTGTGCTGCAATCTGCAACACACATAGAAAGTGCAAAATGCCATGAGTGATTGTTTATGTGCAGGAAGGTGTCCCTTCCTGCACATAAACAATCATTAAATAATGACATTTTACTACTTCTATGTGTGCTGAATTCTGCAGCACACATAGACGTAATAAATCACCATTTTTAATTGTTTATGTGCATGAAGGGATACCTTCCTGCCCATAAACAATCATTCCCTGCAACGCAGCCACCCTTGGAATATGGTGCAACTATAGTGCAAGAGTGCCTGAGTTGGCACCAGGCAGCTAGTTTTAGCACCAGTGCTAGGGAAAACACAGGGGTGTGCCATATTGTTGTAAACATGGCTCATCCCTGTGTTTTGGAAATGTTGAAGTTCGGCACTGCCAAATTTGGCGCATCCCCGCACTTCGACATTTCATTGTACATAAGCCCCACTCTCTTTACCTTGACCTAAATGAGTTGGTAGAGGATATTGGAACCAGAGGATCTGCACTCTAGGCAATTTTACAAAGGGTCTACACAGACATCTTGTGGTGGAAAAGGGCATAAAGGTGATAACATAAAATTGCAGTACAGATATTTCTTAGCTATGAGAGAACCTAGCCCAGGTACTAAGGTCTATATTTATGCATTCCAGTCTCAGGGATCTTGCTTTACCCTTGGTCCACAGTGCAATCTTCCCATTGCTTTTTCACCACAAATAAAATCTGAGTAAACTAATTTGGGAAATAAGCCAAAGAAATTAATTATGGAGCCATTATAAAAATGGACTGTAAAGATATATATTTATTTTTTAAGCTGCTTTAAAAAATCACACAAGTAGACACATCCTCGTTATAAAAAATCAAGAAATGGCTGCTCAACTTAGCTAAATTGTCTGAAGCTCAAAGTAATACCTTCTATTTATGTGCAACTTCTAGAAACTGCCGAAACTGGAAGTACAAATGGAGATATACTGGCATTAAACACAATGTAACGAAACTAGAAATAGAGATTTTTAACTTTAAACATGTCATAAAAAAATGTATGTTAACATGTTTTTTTCATTGTTTAAGAATAACGAGGCATGATTAGATATGTGTTAAAAATTGCTCATTCAGATTTAAAGAAAGACGATTTTGCATCTCAAGGAACGTTCCTAATTCTTACTTTGACTAACTTTGAGACTCTGTAAGTGGATTTCTTCGAATTTCAATCTGTAGGTATACACCTACTCTTCAGTTTCCATTTTACCTTAATAATTCAGCAGATAAATCGTCATTGTTCCATGAAAGAAATTAGAATTAAATTGACCATAGGTCTCTTATCACAATTGCCTAACAGTAAAATTAAGGACCTTATTTAGAGGTTGATGGATGGGTTACTTAATCACAAAAATCACTGACACCCCGTTCCCAATTATTACAATTGCATTATATATCCTATAGCACTTGTAAAAAGTTGTACCGAGTAAGTCATGCACTACATCAGGCCTTAAGTTATGACTAGACCCGCTGGAATTTTGTGATTCTGTGGTCACTGCATTTTATTTTGCATATTATAGATTTCCACTCCTATGGCATACCTCAAGATCTGCTGCCTAATTTCTAGAGTTCAAGCTCAAACGGATCAAAAGTTACTAAAAAATTGTCACATGTGGAACTGCCTAATTGAAAAACTTTTACCAAGGTTAAGGACACCTTTAAGTTGCTGGTTGCTGTGTTCATATGATAGCATGGTACTAAAGGGGAGAACAATTTGCTCAGTGTTATTCAATGTTAAAGTGACAATTCGGAACATAATATTGCCACAGAGTGTGCTATACTAAGCCGCATACTTTGCCTTTTCTTGCTGCATAGATTTCCCCACCATTCATGCATAATTCCAGTGGCCTTAGTTAAAAACACAGGGATGTTCTTTAGTACATTGGATATTTCCTCACACTGGCGTCACTTCGTATTGGCCCCGTTGGGACTAGGGACAGTCAGTCGCTCACGTTTAAGGACTCAACATACAAGCCAGTGGCTACCAAAGTTGTAAGTGTCCTCTCACTTTGTTAATCCAAGCATGATTAAAGCAGGAGAACCTATGTCTGAGCTAAAGACGAGTTTGCGGCTTGACTGTTTATGTCCTCAATAAAACCATTTTCAAATGGTCACGTGTATATATTTCTCATGGCTGGTTTCACATCACAGAAGAAAAAGTGATCTTCATAAATTAGGGACGTAAACAATGTACATACTTTCAAGTCGGTATAATTCATTATGTAATGCTAAGTCCACCAGTTGTTTGTCATATTTTAAAATAGCTTCTGATGTGTTTTACAGGATTGCGAGTTTAATACAAGTATATATAGAAAGAGATCCCTTTTAAGAAAATTGTTATTTGACTAATTTTGCTTAACAACATCGCTGGACGTTTTTAAAATTTCAGCTGTCTTCCATAATCAATAACTAGCATTTGAATAAGAAATATAGCAATTTTCTACGGCTGTGCACCTGTAGATATGTAGTGCATAATGTGACAGTCAGTGCACCAGTGTTCACTGCTGGCACGCGCTGGCTGATCACCACCCCTGCGCTCACGCCGGCTGGCGTGAGTGTGTCCTTAAATAAAGATGGGCGGAGCTGCGGGGGCAGTCTGCGTCTAATGAATATATACGGTGTGCCCGTGTATTACTTGTAGTGCGCCACAAAGGACTTGCGTGCCTAACACCGTGGGAGGCTGGCCTACCCAGCAATCACCACATTGGCGATGAGGAGCGGAGCAACGCATGTTTGCTCCTTCCTCATCTGGGCAGTACCCTGCTCAACCAAAGCCACGAAGGCTACCGTCTACTGCTGAAGCCCCTGATGGTTACAACTCTGAAGACCCTGTCATGCTTCATACCCTGCACACAATTCTGCCAGAAAGCTGCAGAACATGGCAGCATTTCCCAGATGCTGCTCCCGCCAGCCAGGCGATCGGCACCACGAGAAGCGGGTGAGTGTCACAAGCCACAGATTCATGCAGTGGCCCTAGCCAGCCTGACCACGTGCCATACAGCCAAGCACATGTGGGCCCACGCGCCGCCCAGTGCTCTCGCTCCACCATCTGCACATCAAGGCCCAACATGAGTAAACTGCAATCTCGTCAACTCCACACACCGGTGCCCCCAGCTAGCACCATGGGGATCAGGATAACACCACCCAGGCCACTGCGCTAGCAACTCCACACCACCTCCCCTCAGTGTCCTGCCTCCCTTCAGTGAGTCAGCAGATCCCACCACAGCTGCGCCCAGGTGGCAGACCTGGCTTGGCCGCCAAGAGAACTACTTCATCGCCACAAGGGAAAAGGATGGGGCGGTAAAATGGTCTTTGCTACTCCATTATGTGGGGAAAGAGATCTGCCTACTATTTAAGCATCTACCGAATACAGGCCTCCCGAGGACTGAGCGGCAGCAGTCACTGCCTTTAACGCTCACTTTGACCCCCAGATGAACCCAGACTTCGAACATTTTAAGCTGAGGCAAGCCAAGCAAAGAGAGGGGGAGTCAGTAGACGCTTTCCATGCGCGGCTTAGAGAATTAGCCGATACTCACCTCATGGTGAATCGTACAGCGGAAGAAATCAGAGCCCAGATGATTCTTGGGATACGCAGCAAAGTCCTGTGAGGCCTCATACTCAGGCAGCCAAACATACCAATGAACGACATCCTCATACTGGCGCAGTCAGACCATGTCGCACGACATCCTCGGCGGCACGGGCGGAAGAAATGGACCTAGCATTAGTGTGTGGGGCGGAAAAGAGCGTTGTCGTCAAAATGGAAAGGACTGACGCTGTCAGGCCAAGAGACAAGTCATACAGACCACGAGATCGCCAGCCGCAAGTCTCAAAGAACCACTGCGGATACTGTAGGTACGAGGAACACCCCGCACAGTCTTGCCCAGCACAAGGGAAGACTTGTACCAACTGTGGCATCATGAACCACTTCTCGTCAGTGTTCAGAAAGAAAATACAGCGCAAGGAAGGGGGCCGACCCCAATCAAATGAGAAGTATGTTCAGCCAGCTATTGCACGTCTCGCTTGCATCACAACCTGGAGGGAAGAAGAGAGAGCAGACAGCCTACCAAGGAGACGATTCCACATCGGAAGTCGAAGGGGAGACATACCTAGTCTCCTTCACCCGAGCCCTGAAAAGTAGGAGACGGCCCCAACCTCGCTGCACAATACAGATTGCAGGGTCAGATGTCAATGCGGAGTCTCAGTGACAGTAATAGGGATCCAGCAGTACAATAATCTAAGACCTAAACTAGAACTCAGACCATCAAAGCCCAGATCTTCACGTTTGGTAGTGACTCACCATTGCCTCTCCGGGGCAAAATGACGGTGCCAGTACAGTCAGAAGGCATCGAAATCACCATCGACATCCATGTCATAAACCAGGATGTGGATACGCTGCTCAGGAGCCATGGGGTTGAAGACCTAGGTCTGGTGATGTTTGCCAGGAGAGTACAGGCAGACAGGATGCAAGAGTTACTGAGCCAGTTTAGAGACCTGTTTAAGGGGCTAGGAAAGATAAAGAGAGCCCCTATCTGATTACACATAGACCCGACCATCCCGACAACGGCCCAAAGACATCAGAGGATCCCTTTTCACCTCCGACCACTGGTGGAGGAAGAATTACAGAAGCTCAAAGACCAGGGAAAATTGCGGAAAAGCCTGACTAACCAGGGAAGTTTATACTCTGCATTGACATGCACCTCCCGAACTAGGCCATTCGGCGTGAACGCCACATAACGCCAACTATGGACAACATCATGACCAATCTCAATGGATCCAGATGGTTCTCGAAGCTGGATCTGAATGCAGGCTATCACCAACTAGCCCTTGCCAAAGACAGTCATTACATAACTACGTTCAGCACGCACCTAGGCCTCTGGAGGTATAATTGGCTGAATTTCGGCATATCTCCTGCTGCAGAAATATTCCAGATTGCCGTCAAGGAGATCCTGGTCGGACTACCTGGAGTTCTAAACATGAGTGATGATATCCTGATCCTCTCGAAGACAGCAGAAGAACATTACCGGCACGAGAGAGCCACCCTGTAGAGAAGTACCTGCTGTTTCAACAAAAGATAGAGGGGCATATTATCAAGATGTGCGTTAAAAAACGCACATCGCACATTTCCCTATCGCCGGTTATCGCCGGATTTTATCGCCGTGATAGCGCGTAATTATCAACGTGCAACACGTAGGCGATATTAAATCCGGCGATAGTCGGCAATAGTGAACATTAGCGTGTGAAAACAAGAGTTGTTGTCACGTGCTAATGTGTGCCTTGATAATATGGGGGTGGATTCAGCTTTATGATCCACACCCCCATGTTATCAATGCTTAACACCTGATCAACAAGGGGTGGTGAGGGACAGAGTCTCTGAATTAAACAGAATACTCTCACCCAGTCAAGAGATCAGGGCTAGATCCAACACCGTTTTTTAGCTCACTGCACCATCCCAGTTTCAGAACCTGGCTGTATGCAAATTAGTCTGTTCCTGTCCCAGTGCATGATGGGAACAGGGCAAACCAAACTACAAAAGCCAATTCTTACACTGGGAAGGAAACAAGCTACCGGGGACCGGTTTCTGGCATTTCAGCCTCTTCGGCCCGGCTTGCTTGAATCCTGATGGTGCAATGAGCAAGGGACTCACATCTGAGCATACCCTTCCACGCTTAGGGTGGACAAAAATATTTACAACAAGGGGTGGTGAGGGACAGAGTCTCTGAATTAAACAGAATACTCTCACCCAGTCAAGAGATCAGGGCTAGATCCAACACCGTTTTTTAGCTCACTGCACCATCCCAGTTTCAGAACCTGGCTGTATGCAAATTAGTCTGTTCCTGTCCCAGTGCATGATGGGAACAGGGCAAACCAAACTACAAAAGCCAATTCTTACACTGGGAAGGAAACAAGCTACCGGGGACCGGTTTCTGGCATTTCAGCCTCTTCGGCCCGGCTTGCTTGAATCCTGATGGTGCAATGAGCAAGGGACTCACATCTGAGCATACCCTTCCACGCTTAGGGTGGACAAAAATATTTACAACAAGGGGTGGTGAGGGACAGAGTCTCTGAATTAAACAGAATACTCTCACCCAGTCAAGAGATCAGGGCTAGATCCAACACCGTTTTTTAGCTCACTGCACCATCCCAGTTTCAGAACCTGGCTGTATGCAAATTAGTCTGTTCCTGTCCCAGTGCATGATGGGAACAGGGCAAACCAAACTACAAAAGCCAATTCTTACACTGGGAAGGAAACAAGCTAACGGGGACCGGTTTCTGGCATTTCAGCCTCTTCGGCCCGGCTTGCTTGAATCCTGATGGTGCAATGAGCAAGGGACTCACATCTGAGCATACCCTTCCACGCTTAGGGTGGACAAAAATATTTACAACAAGGGGTGGTGAGGGACAGAGTCTCTGAATTAAACAGAATACTCTCACCCAGTCAAGAGATCAGGGCTAGATCCAACACCGTTTTTTAGCTCACTGCACCATCCCAGTTTCAGAACCTGGCTGTATGCAAATTAGTCTGTTCCTGTCCCAGTGCATGATGGGAACAGGGCAAACCAAACTACAAAAGCCAATTCTTACACTGGGAAGGAAACAAGCTACCGGGGACCGGTTTCTGGCATTTCAGCCTCTTCGGCCCGGCTTGCTTGAATCCTGATGGTGCAATGAGCAAGGGACTCACATCTGAGCATACCCTTCCACGCTTAGGGTGGACAAAAATATTTACAACAAGGGGTGGTGAGGGACAGAGTCTCTGAATTAAACAGAATACTCTCACCCAGTCAAGAGATCAGGGCTAGATCCAACACCGTTTTTTAGCTCACTGCACCATCCCAGTTTCAGAACCTGGCTGTATGCAAATTAGTCTGTTCCTGTCCCAGTGCATGATGGGAACAGGGCAAACCAAACTACAAAAGCCAATTCTTACACTGGGAAGGAAACAAGCTACCGGGGACCGGTTTCTGGCATTTCAGCCTCTTCGGCCCGGCTTGCTTGAATCCTGATGGTGCAATGAGCAAGGGACTCACATCTGAGCATACCCTTCCACGCTTAGGGTGGACAAAAATATTTACAACAAGGGGTGGTGAGGGACAGAGTCTCTGAATTAAACAGAATACTCTCACCCAGTCAAGAGATCAGGGCTAGATCCAACACCGTTTTTTAGCTCACTGCACCATCCCAGTTTCAGAACCTGGCTGTATGCAAATTAGTCTGTTCCTGTCCCAGTGCATGATGGGAACAGGGCAAACCAAACTACAAAAGCCAATTCTTACACTGGGAAGGAAACAAGCTACCGGGGACCGGTTTCTGGCATTTCAGCCTCTTCGGCCCGGCTTGCTTGAATCCTGATGGTGCAATGAGCAAGGGACTCACATCTGAGCATACCCTTCCACGCTTAGGGTGGACAAAAATATTTACAACAAGGGGTGGTGAGGGACAGAGTCTCTGAATTAAACAGAATACTCTCACCCAGTCAAGAGATCAGGGCTAGATCCAACACCGTTTTTTAGCTCACTGCACCATCCCAGTTTCAGAACCTGGCTGTATGCAAATTAGTCTGTTCCTGTCCCAGTGCATGATGGGAACAGGGCAAACCAAACTACAAAAGCCAATTCTTACACTGGGAAGGAAACAAGCTAACGGGGACCGGTTTCTGGCATTTCAGCCTCTTCGGCCCGGCTTGCTTGAATCCTGATGGTGCAATGAGCAAGGGACTCACATCTGAGCATACCCTTCCACGCTTAGGGTGGACAAAAATATTTACAACAAGGGGTGGTGAGGGACAGAGTCTCTGAATTAAACAGAATACTCTCACCCAGTCAAGAGATCAGGGCTAGATCCAACACCGTTTTTTAGCTCACTGCACCATCCCAGTTTCAGAACCTGGCTGTATGCAAATTAGTCTGTTCCTGTCCCAGTGCATGATGGGAACAGGGCAAACCAAACTACAAAAGCCAATTCTTACACTGGGAAGGAAACAAGCTACCGGGGACCGGTTTCTGGCATTTCAGCCTCTTCGGCCCGGCTTGCTTGAATCCTGATGGTGCAATGAGCAAGGGACTCACATCTGAGCATACCCTTCCACGCTTAGGGTGGACAAAAATATTTACAACAAGGGGTGGTGAGGGACAGAGTCTCTGAATTAAACAGAATACTCTCACCCAGTCAAGAGATCAGGGCTAGATCCAACACCGTTTTTTAGCTCACTGCACCATCCCAGTTTCAGAACCTGGCTGTATGCAAATTAGTCTGTTCCTGTCCCAGTGCATGATGGGAACAGGGCAAACCAAACTACAAAAGCCAATTCTTACACTGGGAAGGAAACAAGCTACCGGGGACCGGTTTCTGGCATTTCAGCCTCTTCGGCCCGGCTTGCTTGAATCCTGATGGTGCAATGAGCAAGGGACTCACATCTGAGCATACCCTTCCACGCTTAGGGTAGCTTGTCTCCTTTCTGGTAAAGAATTGGCTTGGTAGTTTAGTCTGCCCTGTTCCCATGATGCACTGGGCCAGGGACAGACTGATTTGCATATAGCCAGGTTCTGAGCTGGGATGGGGCAGTGAGATAAATAACGGTGATGGATCAAGCCCTGATCTTTGGACTGGGTAAGAGTGGTCTGCTCAATTCAGACACTCTGTTCATCACCACCCCCTTTTGTAAATCGATTTTGGCCACTATAGGTGTGGCAGGGTATACTCAGACATGAGTCCCTTTCTCACTGCTCCATCAGGATTCAAGCAAGCCGGGCCGAAGAGGCTGAAATGCCAGAAACCGGTCCCCGGTAGCTTGTCTCCTTTCTGGTAAAGAATTGGCTTGGTAGTTTAGTCTGCCCTGTTCCCATGATGCACTGGGCCAGGGACAGACTGATTTGCATATAGCCAGGTTCTGAGCTGGGATGGGGCAGTGAGATAAATAACGGTGATGGATCAAGCCCTGATCTTTGGACTGGGTAAGAGTGGTCTGCTCAATTCAGACACTCTGTTCATCACCACCCCCTTTTGTAAATCGATTTTGGCCACTATAGGTGTGGCAGGGTATACTCAGACATGAGTCCCTTTCTCACTGCTCCATCAGGATTCAAGCAAGCCGGGCCGAAGAGGCTGAAATGCCAGAAACCGGTCCCCGGTAGCTTGTCTCCTTTCTGGTAAAGAATTGGCTTGCTAGTTTAGTCTGCCCTGTTCCCATGATGCACTGGGCCAGGGACAGACTGATTTGCATATAGCCAGGTTCTGAGCTGGGATGGGGCAGTGAGATAAATAACGGTGATGGATCAAGCCCTGATCTTTGGACTGGGTAAGAGTGGTCTGCTCAATTCAGACACTCTGTTCATCACCACCCCCTTTTGTAAATCGATTTTGGCCACTATAGGTGTGGCAGGGTATACTCAGACATGAGTCCCTTTCTCACTGCTCCATCAGGATTCAAGCAAGCCGGGCCGAAGAGGCTGAAATGCCAGAAACCGGTCCCCGGTAGCTTGTCTCCTTTCTGGTAAAGAATTGGCTTGGTAGTTTAGTCTGCCCTGTTCCCATGATGCACTGGGCCAGGGACAGACTGATTTGCATATAGCCAGGTTCTGAGCTGGGATGGGGCAGTGAGATAAATAACGGTGATGGATCAAGCCCTGATCTTTGGACTGGGTAAGAGTGGTCTGCTCAATTCAGACACTCTGTTCATCACCACCCCCTTTTGTAAATCGATTTTGGCCACTATAGGTGTGGCAGGGTATACTCAGACATGAGTCCCTTTCTCACTGCTCCATCAGGATTCAAGCAAGCCGGGCCGAAGAGGCTGAAATGCCAGAAACCGGTCCCCGGTAGCTTGTCTCCTTTCTGGTAAAGAATTGGCTTGGTAGTTTAGTCTGCCCTGTTCCCATGATGCACTGGGCCAGGGACAGACTGATTTGCATATAGCCAGGTTCTGAGCTGGGATGGGGCAGTGAGATAAATAACGGTGATGGATCAAGCCCTGATCTTTGGACTGGGTAAGAGTGGTCTGCTCAATTCAGACACTCTGTTCATCACCACCCCCTTTTGTAAATTAACACCTGATCAAAGCAGGCGTTGGGAGACCTGCGATAAACAAGTTTATCACAGGTCTCCTTCTCCCAACGCCTGCCTTGATAATAGGGTGTTACCTCCTCCAACCACATTTTACCTGTGGTTGGACGTGGGAACGCCCACTTTGCATGTCCTTAGCGATTTTTCTCGCTGAAATGCAAAGTGGGGCGGTATGAGGCTGAGGCAGGCATTAGCATGCCCTTGTTGATAGGGCGATAGAAGTATTGCCGCTTTCTCGGCACAATTCACCGAAAAAGCGGCGATACTTCAACTTGATAATATGGCCCATAGTTCTTTGGCTACACTTTTACCCAAGAGGGCATACAGGTCGATCCACGGAAATCCCAAGCTAACAAGACCGCATCTGCCCCACTTCCCGTGGCAGAAGTCTGCAGTTTCCTGGGAATGGCCACGTACTGTGGCTGCTTCATTCCAGACCTAGACACCCTTGTGGAACCCCTCCGAAATCTCACCCAGGCAGATGCCATGTGGCAGCGTAGTGCAGCCGAAGAGACAGCATTTCAGGCCATCAAGAGAGCCTTCCTCAACCTCACCACGCTGGTGTACCTTGACCCCGCGAAGAGAACAGATATACTGGTAGACGTCAACCCCGTAGGTCTTGGGGCAGTTCTCACACAAGAACAGGAGCCCGGACGATGTGCCGCTCTAGCATATGCCAGCAAAGCGCTATCTCCAACAGAGAATCAATATTCTCAAATTGAGAGAGAGGCCCTGGCAATCCACTGGGGCTGCAGACACTTTCACTTTTACACCTGCATTCACCCGTTTACCGTTATCACGGATCACCAACCTCTGGTGCCGCTATTCGGAGGGTCACAACAACAACCAGTATGCCAATACTGATCCCCAATTTAAATCATTATTTGGAAAATGGAGCATCCATAAGCTCAACAATAGCTTTTATTTTAATAACATAAATTATTCTTTTGTTTTCTTATATCAAAAAAGGGAACATGCTAATACAGATGAAAGGCAAAAATAATTTACAGTGAAAACTCTCCACAGTTTAAAAACTGCACAAAAGTTTTTAACCCTCGATACTTAATTCCACTTACACTCCACTTCCATTCAAACACTCTCATTCAATACAATCATTTCATTCAATCACCACATTCACGTCACACAAAAATCGTCCTGGGGCAAATGTGGTTCTATTCTACAACCTATAGAATGCCCCAACTACCCGCCAAGCAAAGCAATGGTTAATCCTAGAGTTCCTAGTGCACATTGTAAAGTATTCACAAAGATTTGCATTTAATGAAAGTTATATTAAATGTGCACAATTTAACCATGATTGTTTCAAAGACAATTGCTTGGCACCAAACAATAACCGAGGTCTACGCGTTTCAAACCCCCTTAGTGACGGGGTTCTTATCAGGACCAGACAACACTGTAAAAAAGAAAAACAAAAAATGTTTTTGACCTTTGCCACTTACAATTGCTGAGCGCTCAACAGCCATTAGCCACCTCAGCCACTACTTACCTATTCAAGAAAAACCAGAAGGTAAAAATTTCGTGGTAGCTGGACTATTTGATGTAACTTTAAAAAAGAAAAGAATGAAAACAAACCAAAGTTTGTCTTGTCTTACTGTTGCATGCTCAATTATGAGAAATGTCAAGGCATGCCTGCTTTCACTTACTAGATGTATCAAGGTTGTTCAATGTGTAACAGCCACTGCTGAACTGATTACTTCAAAATGCTCCAAAACGATGTAATACGGTGTTCCTATCCATAACAAGAGTTAAGAACACTTAACTGAGCTTATGCTGTAAAAAACTCACTCACACTCCTCCTCTATTTTTACTTCAATATCAACAACTTTAGCATACCTCAAGCGCCGTCCGGCGCTAATGAACTCCACCCATGTGAAACTTCCAACTTCTGTTTGGACCAGCTATCAATAAATCAAACTGCTCGGTATTTCTGTTTGAAACAACAATAAAACCCTTGTTAACGGGTTTGTTTCCTAGTTTTAATGTGCAATATCCACTATTGTTTCCCCAATGGGCGAACCGGTTTTAATCACTGCGTTCCCTTTGCCAAAACTCGAACGGTTCAATGAACGAGTGTAAGTAGCGTACGGCGTAACTTCCTGGTTTAGACGTGTAAATACAATCCCGGAAGTCAGGTATTCTAGGATTTGAAGTTCAAAGCGTGCAATCGTCAAAAAAATAGAACGTACTCTCGTCACGATAAAAATTTACTTTATATGTACAAAGTTTCATGTTATGCAAACCTTGAGTCATGTCTACCTAACTTATAGCAGCAAAACCTCATAAATGGATTCAATTAAATCTGCACCCGGCGCAAACTGGCAGGCGTGGTTAGGACCCGAGGGGGCAAAAAAGATGTTAACTTAAACCCTCTAAAATTCTACATCTGAATTAAACATGTGAAAACTTTCCCGGATGACGGGTGTTATGGGATTTGAAGTTCAGAGCATGTAAAACTTCGAACAATTAAGGCAAGCTCTCGTCAAAGATGAAAATTAAAATTGCAATTTCCACAAACGTATTGGATTTTGTCATGTGAGCCTTGAGTCCTATATGCCTATCTCCTGTGTATTCTATCAATATATTACACACGTCCTACCAGCAACACCT
Organism: Lissotriton vulgaris; assembly: GCF_964263255.1. Classification (NCBI taxonomy): domain Eukaryota; kingdom Metazoa; phylum Chordata; class Amphibia; order Caudata; family Salamandridae; genus Lissotriton; species Lissotriton vulgaris. Next base: position 722,055,668 of record NC_141696.1, read on the forward strand.
CAGAAATGGATTGAAATCAAGCTGTACCCAGAACAAACTTGTAGGCGCAATTGAACCGCCAAGGCATGAGGGGGCACCAAAGGAGTTGTCCTAATCACTCTGAATTCTGCACCTACATCTGTATAAAAATATCAAATTCAGATTTAAATCTAAACATCAAGGGACCCAGATTCAAATGCTAAACACTGTGGACCTTGAGGGAGTTTAAGAGATGTATCTATAATTTGTTTAATTCTGAGATTTCATTCAGACCTGATGTCTGTGTCAAATTTCACAATAAGCATGGCCTCTCTTTGTGACAATTTAGTATCAATGTCGCCCCCTCGAGGGTCACGTTCCACTTTGTAGATAACTGTCCAACGTAAATCTCTTTCAGTATGAGATTTTTTTGTCCAATGGTTCACCAGAGGCACCGTCTCGACATTCTTCCTAACGCGGGACTTATGTTGTGAGATCCTCTGGCGTATTTCTTGATTTGTCTTGCCAATGTAAAACAAATCACATGGGCATGTTATTCCATAAATTACGTATTTTGTCTTGCAATTTGTGAATACTTCATGTTTCCAATATATGCCCTTATGTGAAAATAAGGATCCCTCCACCGTTTGGTCACAGCAGACAGATGTGTCACACTTATGATGTCCTGTGATTGGTGTGAGTCCCATTAGTTTCCTTAATGATGGTTTGGGAGTTTATTTTTATTGCTGCCCTCACTATATGATTAGAGATACTACTTTCTTTTTTGAAAGCAAAAAGAGGAGCCGACAAAAAATCCTGATCCAAATTCTTAATTAGGTGCCAATTCTGAGTGATCACTTTTTTAAGGTTGTTTGAGTTTGGACAAAAAGTTGTTACACAAACTTGGCGTTGCATTGGTGATTTTTCTCGTCTCTCTAATAATGTTTCTCTAGGTGTATACCATGCATGTTTCATTGCTGTTTTGACCAATTTCTTGGGATACCCGCGGTCTCGCAGATTCCCAACCAAATTATTAGCATGCAAGCTGTATTCATCCCTGTTGAAGCAAATTCGGCGAATCCTTAAAAACTGCCCATACGGCAGATTTTCTCTTAAACTTCTCGGATGGTTACTAGAGAACAAGAGTGCTTTATTCCTGTCTGTGGGCTTTTTAAACAGAGTTGTCACCATACCCCCTTTGGCTGGGTATACTTCCACATCAAGAAAGGATATTTTTTGTGCTGAATGGGAAATACTGAATTTAATATCCGGTGTTCTTAGATTGAGCCAGTTATAAAAATCCATAAGTTGTTCCACGTCCCCTGTCCACACCAGAAAAATATCGTTGATGAAGCATAACCAAGTTGTTATATATTGAAAAAATGGATTGTTATTATAAACAAATGTATCTTCAAACATCGACATGAATAACACCGCTAGTTCTGGAGCAAAGGGACACCCCATCGCCACACTTTTTATCTGGAAGAAAAACTCATCTCGAAAGGAAAAATAATTTTTCCTGAGAGCAAAAGAGGCCAAATCAACAATAAATTGTGTTGGGACTCTGACAGGTTTTTCTCTCTTTTCTAAAAAATGAGTAAGGACTGCTACTGCTTCATCCTGGGGGATTTGGGTGTACAATGGGGTGACATCAAGGGTCACCAATAAATCTTTGCCATGTTCAAACAGTATTTTCTCCAATTTATTAATGACATCCATTGTGTCTTGGAGGTAAGATGTACCATACCCCATAAACTCTTTCAAAAAGCAATCTACGTATTTAGAAATTGGCTCAATCAGGGACCCGCAACCAGAAACAATTGGTCTCCCCGGTGGGTTTGTCGCATTCTTATGGATTTATGGTAAAAAATGGTGGAAATTTTTACCTTCTGGTTTTTCTAGAATAGGTAAGTAGTGGCTGAGATGTCTAGTGGCTGTTGAGCGCTCAGCAATTGTAAATGGCAAAGGTAAAAAAAAAAATATTCTTTTTCTTTTTTACTGTGTTGTCTGGCCTTGATGAGAACCCTGTGACTAAGGGGGTTTGAAACGCGTAGACCGTGGTTATTGTTTGGTGCCAAACAATTGTCTTTGAAACAATCGTGGTTAAATTGTGCACATTTAATATACCTTTCATTAAAGGCAGATCCTTGTGAATACTTTACAACGTGCACTAGGAACTCTAGGATTAACCATTGCTTTGCTTGACGGGTAGTTGGGGCATTCTACAGGTTGTGGAATAGAACTACAATTGCCCCTAGGACGAATTTTGTGTGGCTGTGAATGTGGTGATTGAATGAAGTGATTGTATTGAATGAGAGTGTTCGAATGGAAGTGGAGTGTAAGTGGACTTAATTATGGAGGGTTAAAAACTTTTGTGCAGTTTTTAAACTGTGGAGAGTTTTCACTGTTTGTAAATTATTTTTGTCTTTCATCTGTAGTAGCATGTTCCCTTTTTTGATATAAGAAAACAAAACAATAAGTTATGTTATTGAAATAAAAGCTATTGATGAGCTTGCAATGCTTTATGGTTTTTGAGCCATTTTCCAAAAAGTGATTTAAATTGGTGATCAGTATTGGCATTCCGGTTGTTGTTGTGGTTTAAAGGACTCACCTTACTGTTTAGAGTCACACCCGTTATTCGTATATAATAGCTATTCAGCTGGTCAGCACCTCACTCGTTGCCACACATTGAAAGGTGGGCGACCGGATTCCAACACTATGACATGGACGTAATCTACCGGCCCTGCGCCAAAAACCCTGCTGACTTCCTATCAAGACACCCAGACACAGCTGGAGAAGGAAGTGAAGAACCCAGCAGCAATGACACCAAGGCACACTTAGACATGATCGCAGCACTAACATGCCCTCGAGCACTGACGCTCGAAGAAGTAACCACCACAGCCGAACAGAACCCAGTCATGATTAAGGTTTGAGACACTATCCAAGGGGGGCTGTGGTGTCAACTCCTACAATCAGCAAACATGTGGTCCAGCCCAGAGAAGGACAGCTTGCTGCACAGGTGGAGGGTCAGGAATTAACTGAGCCTCACCCAAGGAGGCATTCTCCTAAAAGGACCCCGAATCGTCATCCCGGCATCCCTGCAGCTGCGGGCAACACACCTCACCCATGGAGGGCAGCAGGGAGTGAGGAAGATGAAGGCCTGCATGAGGGAAAAAGTGTGGTTCCCAGGGATGGATGCCCGGGTAGAAGAGATCATCCAGAAGTGCCCCTCCTGTCAAATAATGAGTGGGCCCGAGAGACCAGCGCCCATCCACCCAGAAGAACACGGCCAAAGCCCGTGGGAAAAAGTTTCCCTGATGGGTGTGTCACACTAGTCCTCACCAATATCTACTCTAAGTATCCAGTGTTGGAGGTCATTCACTCAACAACCTTCCTGCACGTTGGCCCTGCTCTAGAGAAGATGTTCGGAATGCTCAGATGTCTGGAAGAGCTCCGCAGCGACAATGGCCCACCGTTCCAAGGGCATGAGTTCCATTAGTTCATGCACCACCATGGAATCCGGCACCGGCGTTTCACCCCACAGTGGCCCCAAGCCAAAGGAGAGGTTGAACGTCTCATGAGAACAATAAACAAGACCCTTCGCATAGCCGTGGCAGAGCAAAGTGATCCAGAAAAAGAACTGCAGAGATTCCTGCAGGAGTATCGAAGCACGCCGCACTGCTCAACACACCAATCACCCTCGGTGCTAATGTTCAATGGCACCCGACGAGATAGCCTCCCCACTGCTCCGGGGTGGTCTCTCCCTCCTTTTGATGAAGAAGTTGCCCTCAGGAGGAGAGAGAAGCACAACAACACCTCCAGCCAGGCTCAGAGAGCGGTGCCCCACCAGCTACAGCAAGGAGACACCGTCATCATGAAGACCGGGGGCCCTGGGGGAAATTCTGGACTCGGTACGAGCAGGGTTACTGGACAGTGATCAACAGACGAGGAACCCTGGTAACTGTTGAGAAAGAAGGTGAAATAGTAACCCACAACATCTCATGGTTCAAACAAGTGGACAGGCATGCTTCTCCCACTATCATCAGGAACCACGCTGGGGAAACAGATGTCAGCCAGGGGGAGCTCCAAGGAGCTGACGACAACCATCCCGAAGCGACCACATCGCCGGCAAGTCCGGAGGCCGCCTGTGAGACTCCTGATCTGCCTCCAGCAACCAGCACCCCAGTGCCTGCCTTAACCACCGGCCGGGGCCCATCCAGGTGTGCCTTGAGAGAGAATCCTCGTCCAAGCACTCGCCTGAGGGACTTTGCCAGTCAAGTAAGGGAACTACAAGACTTTTGCGATCCAGCCAAGGACTGAGTTAAGATGGGATGTGACAGACACCGCACCAGTGTTCACGGCCGGCGTGCGCCGGCTGATCACCGCCCCTGGTCTCACGCCAGCCGGTGTGAGCGCGTGCTTAAATAAAGATGGGAAGAGCTGCGGGGGCAGTCCGCGCCTAATGAATATATACGGTGTGCGCATGTATTACTTGCAGGGCGCAACAAAGGCCCCGCACGCCTCGCACTGTGGGAGGGTGGCCTCCCCGCTATCACCACACATAACAATACCACATCATGATGTTATAGTCCCACTCATAGTAAATGTAATGCATATGTTAGGAGAAGGGACTTATGTCCATTATGAGAAATTGCTGATTTTGTGATTGGTGAGTCAATAGGTGTATGCAAGTGTAATGTTTAGGAGTAGAGTTTAGTGTTAACAGGGCATATGTTTATTTTTATTGCTATCTGCCGTGAAAGAAGCATAAAGCCTGTTGTCCCTGAAGTTTTGGGGAAGACATTTGAGGTACTTCAGTTAGATGTGCCAGCTAACTGAAAGAATGAATTACTTGAGTGTTTTAATGGCTCTAATCGCCCAACATTTCACGATAAAACCAATTAATGCATTAAGCCTTAATGTCTGCGCAAAGTTCTAAATTTAGTGCAACAGAAACATTTCAGAAGAAAGAAGATTTTATTAATTTGCATCTTCGCGATTTTGTTTTTTCTATCCACGCGGATGCAAAACTGATTTATTTCCTTTGAAAGAGGTACAAAGAGCAAATAGTAAGTAAAATGTTCAACATTATAAAACTCATAGGTCTATTGTATGCAGACATTCAAACCTTGAATATGACTGTTCAGCAAGTGCTAATGCATTCAGACTACAATGTAATTAGGAGAGAACGAATGCTCCATTTATGTCAAATCCAATTGTTTTAGTGTTCGAATTCCATAAAAAATGGATTCGCATAATGATTAGTAAAATTAAAGCCCAGGGCATAGTACATGATGTTTTGCGTACATGGGGTGATCTGACAACCATGAGTGTAACATATACTGTATTCTCTATTTTTTTAAATAAATGGATAGTAACACAACGCAACATATACCTCAAACATGAGAATCTCTTGATGCTGATGATAAACCAATATTTTACAGAAGGTGAACTACAGGGCCTGAGTGAAAACCAAAATCTGCCTTGGCAAAAAATGTTCCACCCATTCCCACACTACAGGAGGTTGCCACTGGAATTTTTGAGCTATGGGTGTCCATCCTACTTTGTGTGCATTCCTATATCTTGTACACCACTAGCAACATGCTCGAGTGGCAAATCGACAAACCAGCCTTGAATAACCCTGCAAAACGGCAGACACTTAGAGCAGTACATTTTTTTGTCTTCTGAATAAAACTGACGAAAATTGTCTTTGACATTGGCACCCTGAATCGAGAAAGAAATTTGCCTCTTCTGTTTCATTTGTGGAAGGAAAGAAGATGAGAAGTACAGAGCAAGTGGCTCTTGAGCTACTTCTATGTAATTTGCTAGCCAGAAAAGAGAGGCAAACACCGAGGAAAATGCAGGGCCTCATAAAAGCATATTTAAAGTCCACCCTCTCTCGTACCAAAAACCACTGCAATTTCTATAACCTGCAAGAAACAGGATCAACCTTTAAAGCTGTGGATATGGCAATCCTAGAGGGATTTAGGGGCATATTTATACAGCCACGGCCCGTGGAGGGAGTTTCTGTGGGCGGAGAGGCGGGGCGGGGGGGGTGCTAAAAACCGGAGAATGGATAATTGAAGGTAAGTAAACAATTTAATAAATAAAACAAATTTGGTAGCGCGCCCTGCATTGCAAAATGGGATGCAGGGTGCGCTACGAAATTTGTTTTATTTATTAAATTGTTTACTTACCTTCAATTATCCATACTCCGGGTTTTAGCAGCCCCCACCCTGCCCCTCCCCCGCCCGCCTCTCCGCCCCACCGAAACTCCCTCCATGGGCCGTGGCTGTATTTAAAATGGCCGTGCATCATGCTTGCATCATGCAAAGTGGTACATGCATGATGCAAAACTTCAAGTCCCATTTATGAAGCCATGCAAACACACCTTGCATGGTTTTGAATGACTTCGCAAATATGGAGTAACGCAACCCAGCGCAAATCACTGCGTTGCCTTACTCTGTGCAAGGGAGGCATTCCATTGGAGTTGTGATGGGTGTTCCCACGCAACTGCCATGGTTTTTGATGCACTGCAGATTTACACGGACTTGTAAACCTAGGAATGCAAAAAACAAAAGAGGGGCCCTGAATCCTAAACACAATGAACAGGGAACAACCCGCCAGGGCGGGAAAATAGTCAAACAACATGAAAGGGGAGTTCCCAAAGATAGAAAGAGGGAAAGAAAATTATCTCCAACAGTCCAAGAAACGCCCACAGAACAACTAAATAATATCAATTATTTTTTTTTATTCACATAAAAACATTTTGTTTAATATAAATTGTCAATAGTTAATTGATACATAATACATTTATTTCTCATATTTTAGTATAAATTATTCTTAGAAAAACATACATAGAAAATGTAACATCAGCCTAAGGACACAAGAAACAATAAAAGATTGGCACATAATTCACTCACTCATACATTCAAACTAAAATCATTCACATACCACTACACACAAACACATTCAAACATAAACATCCAAAGAAAGCGCCGACGCGCGTTTCGGAAAAATGGCAATACAAGCTTCCTTCATCAGGGCGCAGAACACTGGAAATAGATTTTAGCACGGTCTCTCAAAGTAGAAAGACCAAAAGTGTGAGTCCTAGTCACATTCGTGGCTGGCAAAACAGATCATAAAGCCGGCCTAGAAAAGACCCTAGGCGATATCCTAGAGGTGCAAGGGGGATCGGCCCGGTCCTCCAGAGGTCCAAGGTACGGAAACAAGACCCGCAAGGACGTCAGATAAGATGTAGAATACTCAGCTGGTGTACAGCGGTTCGGTGGAATCCAGAACCATCATACGTATGTGGGTATTAGAGTCGCAGCTTCAGACAGAAAAATAGATGGGGCTTAGATGTTTGGAAAGCCTACAGATGTACAGAGATCCTCTCTGATGGAATAACGGTAACGAGTCTCTCCTTCCAGTGCACAGGCCGTAAGCGATAGACTGTTGGAGATAATTTTCTTTCCCTCTTTCTATCTTTGGGAACTCCCCTTTCATGTTGTTTGACTTGTAAACCTAGGAATACATCAAAATCTTACGCCTCCTGAGGTGAGGCGTAACGAGGAGAAATATCTATATTTTCCTTGTTTTTTCCTCTTTCTAGCACACATAAAAAGAGAAAAAACGCCTCTATGGATTGCTTTTGTGCAAGAAGGGGCCCTTTTCTGCACAAACACAATCCTATCAACACCACAGACACCCTTCACCATGCTGCAAAGGTGCCTGCTTTGTCACTAAGCTGCTGAAAAGGCACCTGCACAGGGGGAAAGGACAATAATGCACCGTATTCGATAACTACAGTGCATTTCTGCCCTTTCCCTGTGGTGCAGAGCAGCGCAGCAAGGTAACTCGCTGCACTGCCTTGCACTACCAATCCCATTAATATATGCCACATAGAGTCCTATCAGAAAGTAAACATTATTTTGCCAATAACAGTCCAAGGACTGAATGGCCACTGACGCAGCAATCCCTTGCATGAATTGTATTTCTTACAACTAGGGGCTAAAGATTTACTGCAGATGAAGCTTGCATCTTTCTAGCAACAATTATGTGTTCTTCCATCTCTCTGGCATTGTATGTGCTGGTTCTGTGCAAAGGTGATCGTATGTGTTTGGCCTTTGTGCACGGGTTACTCTATGCTAGTATGTGTGCATTGGCGTTCGTATTTATTTTTGTATGTATGTGTCTTTTTGGTTTGCATAAATGCTGCCTTTGTTGTCTGTTGGTGTGCGTATATGGATGACAATGATTTTTGGTTTGTGCATGAGTGTGATTGTGTGTTTGTTAGTGTGTTATGCATAGGGACATGTTGGAGCTGCGCATCGTCTTGTGTGCGTTGTTGTCTGCCATCCAGTATGAAGGTGTAATTGTACAGGTATTGCTGTTGGTGTATGGACACCTGCAGTTATGTGCTTAGGTGCCTACATTTCTTTTGTTCTGTTCAATACGATGCCTGCATATCAATTGACACTGACGTAACGAAAACTGAGGGGGCCTTCCTGCACGGTAGGTAGAGGGGCCCCCCTCCGGGCTCAATCAGGAGCTCCCTGGTCAGAGTGCAGTGCCGAGGGGGCCCCCTGGAGCTTTGGGACCCCCCCGCACCGCGGGGCCTGCAGGGGCCTGTGTTATGCCCCTGTCAATTGATTTATGTGCATGGGCACATCTATTGGTCTGTGGGTGCACATGTGCTTGTACACGTGCAAGTCATTTGTGTGTCCATTCTAATATCCACCAGTCCCTGCCTATGTTAGTCTATAATTCTGCCCAGTTGTTTATTAAAATTTTCCCGAATTTGATAGCTCTGTGATAATTTGTGTTTCTGTGAGTGTTTTCTACCTTGCTGCATGTGTGTCTCTGTCAGTGCTTAGTTTGCACAAAATTAAGTGCCAGGGCCCTTGGTATTTCTCATAGGTCCACTGCAGTTGCTGCAACCCAAATGCCACTTTACATTTCAGGGTCAAGTCGAGTTGTATCATTTTTTGTAACATAAATTAAACCATTAAATTCTCCACTAGTGAACTTTGCTTAAAAATGACACACACTGCGCCACCAGTGCCAGTGTTTACAAATAAATGCCCATGCTGAGCGCTGGAAAAGACCGTCACAAATTAAGCACTGGTATCTGTTCTCGCTGTCTATATTTATGGGTACCTATAAGTCAGTTAGAAGCTGTACCTGAATGTCTACTGGTCTTTGTGCTTCAGTGGTGTTTGCTTCTCTATGTGCATAGCCACTTGTACATCTTTAGTAACGCTGTGTGTATGAGGCCATATATCTGTTTACCTGCATGATTGTGTGCTGTATGTTTATTGATCTGTGTGGATAGGTGCCTGTAAGTCTGTTAGTCTGTGGGCGTGGGTGCCTAATTGTAGCTGGTGTGCATAAAATAGGTTTCTTTATGTACACTGGTCTGTATATCTCTGAATATGTATTATTCTCATCCTATGACTGCTGTGTCCATTTATTTGTGTTAATGTGATGGATGTGCGCTTGTAATTTGTGTTTCACCGTGTGTGATGAGAGACTGCATGCACCATAAGAAAGCCAAGCCTATTGGATTTGTCAGTGCTTGGTTCCCTCTTACATACACTTCAATTGGTGTTGTAAAAGGCTGCCCCTTATATCCTGCTGCTACACAAATTACTATAAAGTGAGTTCAAATCTATGGAGCATATTTATGAAAGAGTTGTGTCGTCCTTGCGCCAGGCAACAGGGTGCAAGAGTGATGCAACTCTTAAGTTTGATTATTCAAGCAATGCAAGGCAGCGCAAATCACTGTGTTGCATTATTCTGCCCCAGGGAGGCGTCCCATGGGTGGAGCATGGGTGTTCCCAAGCATCCACTCACGGATTTTAGCATATTAGCAAAACCTGGGAATGCGTCAAGATGCGACGCCTCCCCAGGGGATGAATAACGAGGAGAAATATATTCATTTCTCCTTGGTTTTTCTCCTTTCATGCATACTGCATTCTGCAGCAGACATAGAAAGAGGAAAATGCTTAAGCGGATTGATTTTGTGCATGAAGGCGTTCCTTCCTGCATAAAAACAATCCTACTTACAATGCAGGCACCCTTGCAACATGGTGCAAGAGTGCCTGCTTTGGTGCTAGGCAACCAAAAGGGCGTCAGCGGAAGCAAAGGACGGGAATTGCTCCTATTATGTTAAATACAGCATATTCCTACCCTTTCCCCTTCATGCAGCACAGCAAGGTGGCTTGCTGAACTGCGTCGCATCAAAGCTATGTAAATATTCCCCTAAGAGTCAGTTGAAAAGTATGTTTGGATCATAGACTCAAATTTTCTTTAATCCTATAATGGATTTGTGCCTTTACATTTCCACGTCTACATTAAAGTGTGCTTATGATAGGCCTACAATTTAAATAAGAGATGGCTTACTTAGAATGTTGGGGAACTAAACTAGTTCTTTATAGGTAATATTGGACAACATAATTACACTTTTCGTACGGATTATTGAATATTCATGTTTGTACTGATGCTCAATTGACCAGTATGTACACGCCTGGCTTCTGGAATAGAGAGGAGAGGCGGCGACACCAGCGAATCCCAGTAAGCTGCCTCCTTTAGTGCACCTTCAAGTGGGTGGATGCTCACGTAGTTAAGGTGTTTGCGCACCATGCATACATTGTGGCAAAAGGATCTGCAAGTGACACTAAAAATCATAAGGTCCCTGCTGGCAGTTTCATGTTGCCTTAGACACTTTGATGCTGAAGGCATATCCTGAGGATCCATAGAAGAACAAATGAATGCTGAATATTCAGCCAAAAAGACAGACTTCCTCAACACAATTGCAGTGAAAAGTGGCTGTTCCATGGCTGGATGCCTGCCATTGCAATCTGAAAACAACAGCTAGATGGACGTGACATGGGAAGTATGAATTGCACTGTGCAAGACAATGGGAAAGATACACTAAAGAGTCACACGAATCAGCATGAATCATTGCTTGAGAGGGAGAGAACACAATATCACCATATCTACTCAAATATGGGATGTTCTACTTTCTCCCTAGCACTGGTGCACAAACAGGATGCCTATTGCCTTGCATACTGCTTTCCAGCATAGAGCAAAGGTGTCCTCATCGCTTTTAGGATGCAACCCTGATGCAAGAGGTTAGCAAATCTGCCCCAAGAGTCACCCTGGGCCATGTCGTGGGAATGGCAGATTGGGCTGGGACACAAGAAATCCTGGCTCTTTGTGAGGGATTCTTCTTATAGTGACCAATCCTATGAGACTCAACACTTTATTAGGTATTTTTAACCAAGTTACAAATAGAATCTATTAAAATGTGAAACCTATTTCATTAGATCATTGGATTTACAACTTATGAATACAACATAGAAGGTCTTTATCATAGTACTCTTATGCTGGGGTTGTTAATTAGACAACAACAAGGGTTTTGGCTTATGCGCAGTAAGGCTACGCCAATATCATAGTCAACAAAAAAGATGCCAATACTGCACGGTTATTACCAGGGTAGACAAGGGAAAAAGAGTTATGAATCTCTCATTTCAACAGACCACTCTTTCAGTCAGGATTTTATCAAATCAAAATGAATTTATTTTTTGTTTTTTCAATTATTCTTTTTCTTAATTATTTTTCTAGTATCATAAAAAAGAGAAACATGAATATTTGGCTTTATACTCAGTCTAACGAGTTTTGCACGAATAAAGAGAAAATAAGGTACCCTACGTGCTAAAAGTTTAAAATAAGGGAAGGGTTATTTAGGGTAAGGATGTGTGAGAGAGTTAGGAGTGAAGAAAGGTTGACGTAACTCAAAAACATTCAACTGATACAAACGAAGTTACATTCAGACAGACTCACAATGGAAGGAAAGAAAGGAAAAGGGTGTGTTACGGTGTGGTGGCCCTGCACTAGTCCTATTTATAATGGCAGGTAGAACCAGGTAGAACCAACTCAACTCAATTGAGGAAACAAATATACTTTCTGTACAATCAAAAAATAGACCATCAGCAATTTTTCATTTGGAAGACACAGTTAAACATGATTGGCCTAAATAGTGGGTTATTAATTAAGCACCTCTGGAGTTGAGAATGGTGGGGGCCACGTTAATTTCAAGGTGCAGATTTAACAACAATTCTGGGTTGAACATTGAGACCCTCAAATTTAAAGATGAACTATAACGGAAATCTGGAATTCTGGGTCTGAGTACCCTGCTAAGTCTTCATTGTCCCTGTGGTTAGCCCCAGAAAAAAAGAAGCCAACATCTCAGAGGAAAAGATGACAAGTCTGTGTAACTTTATGAGACTCATACTCCCACATTGTGAATTATAGGCCTTTCAAAAAGAGCCCCATAATTTGCTATCCTTTTTGAGTGAGTAGGAGGCACTTTGAACTCTCAACCAGAGAATGTACTCTATTCTTAAAAATAGACTACCAGGCAGTACTCCTAATCTATCTATCTTATCTATCTATCTATTTTATCTATCTATCTATCTATCTATCTATCTATCTATCTATCTATCTATCTATCTATCTATCTATCTATCTATCTATCTATCTATCTATCTATCTATCTATCTATCCTTTCAGCAACCCCTCCCTTTGGACACCTCAACCTGATGGGCGTGGAGCATGGTCTCGGAAGAGTATGCATAAAGACTCAATCTTTGATAATCCACAAATAATATGCTCTCTCAGGACCAGTTGCGGTGTGCAAACCTTTATTCACTAGTGTCCGGTGATGCAACTATATTCGCTTAGAAAACCAATGTTTCAGGGACATTATAGTTAGGAAATCAAATAAAAAAATTCACTGAAAAAACAAAGGTTGCAGGGACGTTATAGTTAGCCTCAGATTTCACTCATCCAAAACCAGTGAAATTCAGCAATTATAGTTACCTGAACTAACTATGACTTACGCCCCGGCAATGCACTGCTTATGGCCTCACTAATCACAACACTCATGACATGGCCAGTGACACCACCCAGGACATCTCAAATGACTTCACTCACTTTGTACAAGTGAAATCTGAGCCTAACTATGACGTCTCTGTAGCCTTTGATATTTTTCTTGAATTTCCAAGGTTTTTTAAATTTTATTTTTGTAGCTTTAACATGTAATCTTAGGGGATGGGTGTGTGAGTGGCTGTATTTGTCATAGAGTAGGATTGAGTGGTTATATGAGTGTGTGAGTGGGTGTGTGATTGTCGCAGTGGGTCTGTGAGTTGCTGTATGGGTCTGTGAGTAGGTATGAATCACAGTATGGGTCATTGAGTAGGTGTGCAAGTGTCTGTGTGGGTATGTGAGCAGAAGTGTGCGCACCTGTGTAGGTCAGTGAGTGGGTCTGTGATTGGCTGTGTGGGTGTCTGAAAAGGTCTGTAAGTGTTTGTTTTTGAAGTGTGTGGGTCAGTGAGTGGGTATCTGAGTAGCTATGTGGGTGTGTGAGGGTGTGCATGAATCTCTGAGTGGGTCTGTGAGTGGGTGTGAGAGTGTCTGAGTGGGTCTGTGAGTGGGTGTGAGAGTGTCTGAGTGGGTCTGTCAGTGGGTGTGTGAGTGTCTGAACCAAGTCACAAGAAAAAAGGTGAAAAGAATTATTAAAATTAAGAAAAATGGGGCAGGGTAGAAATACCCTGATCCCCTGGGCCTTCTCAGGGGGTCCTACGGGGACCCCTGAGCAGGTCTACGGTATGCAAATCCTGCTAATTTCTTTAAAAAAAAACAAAAGCGTGGTCTCCTGAGCTTAGTTTCTTTTAAGCCCCAGGGTGGGCCAGGTCCCGGGGGCAATCCCATATTATTATACTGGGGCCTATGGGGGGTCCTGCAGCTCTGGGGACGGCCACCTCTGCAGGGCTTTGTTAATAATATGTGGAGGCATGTGACCCCCTGCAGCCCCGGGGACCGACAACTCCCCCAGGCTTCAATTAAAAAAAAGCTTGGGGGGCCTCCTGCCTCCCACACTGCCCCAGGGAGCACCACCTCCCCAGGGTATCACCTTTGTTATGGGTGGGGGGCCTCACGCCCCCCCCAAGCCCCAGGGACTGTCAACTCTCCCAGGCTTCAATTTTTAAAAAGAAGTGTGGGCGTGACTCCTGCCCTTCCCCACACTGCCCGGGGACCACGACTTCCCTAGGGCAAAATGTTATTAAGGGCGGGAATCTGTTGCGGACTCTGGGCCCTGGGGACCACCACCTCCCTGGGGCTTAAAACATGCAGGGAGGGGGCAGCGCGGATCCCCCCCATGGAGCCTTCCATGGCCCTAAGAACCGCCACCCCCCAAGGCTCCATGGAGTGGGATTGCTGAGAGGTTGTCCGAGGCCACGCCCCTTTTTACAACAATCTACAACCATGCCTCTTGGTGCACTGCTGGTGGGGCAATGAGGTCCCCTTGTGTCCTGAGGACTTCAGGACTAAAGTGGACTGCATGCCACAAGCAGCATTGCGCCAGGAGGTGCATTTGCAGAGTGGTGTAAAAAGGGGGTGTACATCTGACCAGTCTCAGCAATCCAGCTATGTGGGGCTTACTCGAGGTAACAGGAGAGCTAGTTGGCCCCCGATGGACCCTCAGGAGGTAAGGGGAGTTCATCCCCCAACCAAGAGCATGCCAGGAAGTGTATTTGCAGAGTGGTGAAGAAAGTGGGTATGGCCTGTGTCCCCCTCTCAGCAATCCTACTGTGTGGGGATTACTAGAGGTTACAGGTAGGCTAGTTGGTCCCTAAGGACCCCCAGCAGTAAAGGGGACTTCAATCCCATGCCAAGAGCATGCCAGGGAGTGTGTTTGCAGAGTGGTGGGCAAAGGGGACGTGGCCTGCTATGAGAACTTATCAATCCTGCTGTGTGGGACTTACTGGAGGTAATAGGATGGGTAGTTGGCCTCCAATGATGTTCTTGGGGGCCAACTAACCCTCCTGTTATCTCCAGAAAGTCCCACACAGTGGGATTGCTAAGACGTCTTCGGAGGCCACGCCCCTCTTTCTCCACCACTCTGCAATAGCACCTTGTGGCACACTACTGGTTGGGGGGATGTAGTCCACTTTACTGCTCAGGGACTTTGGGGGTCAAGAAGCCCTCCAGGCGCAGTGGAATTCCTGAGTGCTGGTCGGAGGCCCAGCCTCCTTTCTCCACCACTTTGCAAAAGCTAATTTGAGTTAAAAAAGCATTTGCAATGTAATATGCCAAGCATTTGTGAGAGTTAGAGCTATTGCCTTTGTAAATGTAAAAGTTTTTTACTCATGTTTTTGGGAGTAGAGAGGATGTACATTGTGTGTAGTGGAATAATGTGGTATGTTGTGCAGTGAAATTATATGGATAGAAAGTATGTGGTATTTAGTGTATAGGAATTATGTGGAGTGTGATTATGTGTTATGGAGAGTAATTATTATGTGGTATGGTAGTTTGTGTTGTGGAGTGGTAACCTCAGGTTTAGTCTTCCTCGTTTCCATAGAAGCTAAAATATAAACTCAATGGAACAAAAAAACACTGAGGAACACTTCAGGACTTAGTCAGAGGTATGAGCAGGGCCACTGGAATTATGCGACTGTTCGGTGCATCAATTTTCGCTTAATTATAAATTTTCCGCATTTGCCACATAATCCATTATCAGCTGCATAATCTGCAGATTTCAACAAAAAAACTTGTTTCTTGCTCAAACAGCTCAAATGTTACCAAAAATGCAGCGACAAGTCTTACAGCTCGGTGAAAGGCCCTTTGCAAAACAGGAATGGTCACCTGTTACATATTGCTGAATGTGGGTGTTAAATTGATACTAAAGGTGTGCAGACCACTGTTGCTTCTTTCTACTCCTCTCTTGCCTCTTTCTGCACCTTTCTTGTTTCTTTCTGCAACTCTCTTGCCTCTTTCATCACTTCTCTTGCTTCTTTCTGCACCTCTGTTGCTTCTTTCAGTACTTCTCTTGCTTCTTTCTACACTGCTCTTGCCTGTATCTGCACCTCTTTCCTATTTCTGCATCTCAAGTGCTTCTTTTTGCTCCCCTCTTGCCTCTTTCTGTACCTCTCTTGCCTCTTTATACACCCCTGTGCCCTTTTTCTGCACCTCTCTTGCCTGTTTCTGCACTTCTCGTCACTCTTTCTGCATTTCTCTTGCCTCTTTCTGCATATCTGTTGCTTCTTTCTTTACTTCTCTAGCCTCGTTATGCATTTCTGTTCCTTCCTTCTGCACTTCCCTTGCCTCTTTCTTAACTTCTCTTGCCTCTTTATGCACCCCCTTTGCCTCTTTCCGCACCTTTGTTGCTTATTTCTGCTCCTCTCCTGCCTTTCTCTGAACCCCTGTTCCCTCTTTTTGCACCTCTCTTGCCTGTTTCTGCACCTCTCTTGCCTCTTTCTACACTTCTTGCCTCTTTCTACATTCCTGTTGCCTCTTTCTGTACTTCTCTTCCCTCTATCTACATTACTCTTGCTTTTTTCTGCACGTCTCTTGCTTCTTTCTGCACCTTTCTTCCTCTTTCTAAACTTCTGTTGCCTCTTTCTGCATTTCTTTTGCTTCTTTCTGCACCTTTCTTCCTTTTTATGCCCCTCTCTTGCCTCTTTCTTCACTTGTATTGCTTCCTTCTGCACCTGTCTTCCTCTTTCTGTACATGTCCCAGCTATATAGGCATAGTTAGAAATTAGCATTTAAAAAACCCTAGAAATTCACTGACAAAAAACAGAGGTTTCAGGGATGTTATAGTTAGGATTTAGCATTTGAAAAAAACCTTAGAAATTGACTGAAAAAACCCATAAGTTTTAAGGACGTTATAGTTAGGGGTGGGCGGAATTTGCGTAGTCGCCCTACTCAAAGCTCTACAAAACAGTAAAAAATCTCTGCGAGCACGCAAAAGTTCCACGAACACGTGGAATTGCTTGTTCTGCCCATTCGCTATGCTTTTTTCCTGTTCCCGAATGCTATTTGCGTGCTCGGGGAGAAATATCTCGCAAACACGCATTTTGAAAGCACAAACAAGCAAAAAATTCAGCGAAGCCGCGGATCGTGGCATTTTTGGCAATTCTGCGTTCTCCGCGGAACGCGAAATTACCCACATTCCGCAAGCAGAATGGAATTTATCGCCCAGACCTAGTTATAGTTAGGAAATAGCATTTAAAAAACCTTAGAAATTCACTCGTACAAAACTAGAGTAATTCAGCCGTTATAGTTAGCTGAGCTAACTATAACTCGTGCCCCCGCAATGCACTGCTGCTGACGTCACATATAACATCACTCATGACATGGTCAGTGACATCACTGATGACATCACTGATGATATCTCAAATAACATCACTGATGATATCACTGATATCATCCACTTAATATCTGATGCACCTCCTCACACCTGAATATAACCTTTCATACACCCAGTCTAAAATACGGACTACCATTCTCAAAACCATAGATACACCAATACCAGTTAGTACATACCCACTCACTGATTTAATTCAATTCAATAAAACTTTATTCGGTTTTTTTACAACCATAAAAGTATACAATTGTTAACAATGCCTTCAATAAAATAGATATATACAGTTTTAAAATCAATTTCTAAAATTCACAAATTCATTTTGATCTCCTCAAGGTAGTGTGTTTCTATTCACATGGCTTCTACCCTTTTGTGACTCATTCTTCTCGTACCTATACACCTGATCATCTCAATTCTCAGTGCATTTAAGGGCCTCTTTAACTTTTTTTTATATATTTTCCCATGGCACAAGCTATGTCTAAATTAAACATTTCCACTAAAAGGTTTACTGCTTGCATCCTATTTTTAACATCATACTTTTAAAGAATCGGGCATAAAAACTCTTTTCGAATTTCTAAAAAATTCTGACAATCTAATAAAATATGTAGAGTATCACATTTTGTTTCGAAGGTGCAAGTGCAATTTCCTTTTTCTTCTATCATGGAACTTTTTACCCCTTTGTTCGCGTGACATGGATTTACTCCAATTATCAGCCTGAACACCTATCTCCTTAATGGGCAAGTAGGCAGCCTATCAATATAGGGGAAGTGTAATTCCTTTTGCCACGCTGTAGCCAGATGGAGAACTGAGCTTTTCCTCAAGAGGTAATCTTGGTCCTGTACTTGAGATGTTTCTTTGCCCAAGATCCTAAATTCTCTCTTATCTATCTTAAGTTGAAAGGACTGGGGGCACAGCTTAAGCTTTAAAATATGACATGCTTTCTTGACAATATCTCTGGTCTCTTTTGCCCACTTTAGCTCACTATTTACAATTTCATTCCTACACCATTGTGAGATTTTGTGTTCTTCACCCAAACCCAAACGTTGCCTACAGCGTAGTTATGCCATGCAAGCTGTTAAACCCCATGAGGTAATTCCCAGTTCTAGCCTCACTGCCTGTACCATTGACGATTTAGGCAGAGAGAACAGATTTTCCAAGCTATTTACCTCTTCTAAGTCCCACTGATTTTTACCACTCAAGTAAAGGACTTCTGCCCCATACAAGAATTGAGGTGGAACCATTGCAGAGTAGGCTTGTAGGACCGGTCGGTCAGACATTTAACCATACACATTGTTAAATCTTTTTAAACCCTTCACTGAGGTAGCTGTTCTTAGTTTTAGTGCGTCGAAATGGGTACACCATTGAAGGCTTCTTTCAAACCACATCCCCAGGTATTCTGTTACTTTTTCCAACTTTTCGGTCCCCAAATACCAAGAAAACCATGTTTTCCTTCTACCGAAACATAAAATCTTAGTCTTTTCCATATTAACCACTAGTCTCTTGCCTAGGTAGTATTCTTTAAACATGTTTAATTTCCTCTGTAAACCAATTTCTGTCTGGTCCATGATTACCAGGTCATCCGCATACAGTAAGCACGAAATATGTTTCCCACCTTGTTTTAGGCTGACCCCTATTGCATTTCCTAAGATTAGGGGTAAGTCTGCGATAAACAGGGAAAAGAGCAGGGGGGCCAGTACGCACCCCTGCCTTAACCCATTACCAATTTGGATTTTGTGCGTTAAACTCCCCTCTACATCTAAAATATTTGCACCCAATTTTCCATATGCATGGCTCGAATCAAACTCAGTAGATCTCCCGGGATATTGTACCCTATCAAGGTCAACCATAGCTGCTCCCTATCCACGAGGTCAAATGCTGCTCGGAAGTCCAGGAAGCAGCAAAACAGACTGCCCCTCTGCTCGAGCGACTTCCGCGCAATTGCCCAGAGGACGAAACAATGATCTACTGTTGAGTGCCCCTCTTTAAACCCTCTCTGTTAGGGGGGCACGATCTGTTTTTCTTCTACCCCATCTTTGAGTAATCCCAGGATTATTTTAGCGAATACTTTTTCGCCTATATCTAGTAGGTTTATTAGTTTGTAATTTTTTGGGGCGTTTACATTGCCTTTTTTGTGGATAGGTCTAACAATAGCTCCTTTCCAACTATCTGGCACATTTCCTGTCTCCAGAATACCCTGGAACATATTCGCAAAGAACTCTGACCACCATTCTGGCTTAGTTTTTATAATAACTGCCGGTAAATTGTCTGGGCCAGCTGCACGGGTCAAGTTTAATCTAGAAATTATCTTCCTAATATGGCTTGGGGTAAAATGTTCTTTTAGCTCTTCCCTCACACCTGGCCATGCCTTTGGACTTGTTTTATCTATTGTTGGCCACTTCCCATAAATTTCCTCCAGCTAGTCCATCCATTTATCCATAGGTCTACATGTACATCCTCTCACTTACCCATACAGTCACTCATACACGCAGTCACTAATCAATATAGCCACTGATATATGCACTCATACACCCAAACAGATGCTCACACACTGCCAGTCACCGATAGAGTTACTCACACACCTAGTCAGTCCCGCAAATAATCAATAACACTGCCATTAACTCACCTATACAGTTATAAACACACCACCTCACTTATTCATACAGATATTAACACCCACTTACTCTCTTCTATAATTGCTGACAAAAATATATATATATACTCTCTCTAATGCTGTAGGGAGGCGCACACTCCTGTGCAAATAAATTCAGCAGATGTAGGCTTGTAAATACAGATTTTATTCTGGTGGAGACATGCAATAAGCAAAACCTAACCCTTTTCAGTTTAAACACACCTTGATCACGGTGTCTACGCCGAAACGTGGTGGGTTTTGCTTATTGCATGCCTCTGCTGGAATAAAATATGCATTTACAAGCCTAAATCTGCTGGATTTATTTGCACCGGAGTAAGTACCTATTTACAGCATTGGAGAAATGTGTTTGGGATTCGAATGAACTCTTCACCCGTTCACACACTAATGTCGTAAGGGTTCCAGCTAAGGCTCACTCAGGTAAAGTCAAGCAGAAGATGTTCATTATTCAAACTTCACCATCCCCCTGAAACATGTTTTGCCCATAAACAAATGGCCAAAAAACGTTTTAGGGGGCTGGTGAAGTCTGAATAATGTATGTCTTCTGTTCGACTTTTCCTGGGTGCACGTGCCTTTCGTTTGAACTCTAGCATCTGGAGTTGTATACTACTGAACCTGGAACCGTGCCCAGCACCATGTGACACCCCCTTTGGGCAAATCAGATGGCAGGAATATTTCATTCACATACACACACACACACATATATATGTATATACAAATATATATATATATATATATATATATATTTATATATGTATATATATATATATATATATATATATATATATATATATATATATATATATATATATATATATATATATATATATATGATAGATATAGAAATACACACACATATATATGATATATATACACGCACACATATATATGTGTATATATATTTTATATATATATATTATACACACACACACACACACACAGAGGTGAAATCCCCCTAAACAATGTTTTGCAAGGGTTAAGGGAATTATATTTACACGCAAAGACCTATAACTCACTGAAATTTCAAGTTCCAGTAAACAATGCAATAATAACTCCCAAATCATTATTCATGACCTCACACATAATGTTTCAGATGTATGACTGTCTGCTTACACGCATACATGCATGTGCTGGCTCTGTGCATAGGTGATCATACATGTTTGGCCTTTGTGCATATGTTACTCTGTCAGTTAATATGTGTGCACTGGTATCCTTATCTGTTGTTGTATGTATGTCACGAATTACATTTTTAGGCAATTTTAGTAATTTCTAAAAATAAACTATCACCTCTGGCTAGAGTAAGAAAAAACTTCAAATGGCATCTAATTGCAGAACATGACTTTCAGCTATATCCTATGCCCTGGCCTTGTCATGCAATATTTGGTATAACTCCATTCTGCAGTCTTTGCTGTATGAAAGATCAAACAACCCAACTGGGAACTAAAGTCAGAAATGGTAATTTTAGATCCACCAGAGCCACTTAGTCCCTGGCAGAAATATTATCATGGAATTTGAAATGAAAAACCAGAGCTAAATGTGCCAAGTGTTTGTCATGGTGTGCAGATTCATCAAAAAAGTTAGCAACGTGTGCAAAAACCCTTTCCTATAAACGCCGTAACCTTAACTACAAACTCACTATTAACTATTGCTGACTCTATGATACACACATATCTGACTGTGTGTTTCACTATCGCAATTCTACCGCACACACCGCACACACAAACATGCACATTTACCACAAATTTTATACAACGAAAATTGAGAAGTGGTTTCTAAAAAAAAAAAAGTTCCGACACAGACCAAGGCCCGCGAATATAAACAATATACAAAGACTGTTAATAATGTACATGAGAAATGGAAAATACAGCAAATAGTTTGAAAATGCGAATGGGAGATTACTCAGAGATCCTTTCTAAATTTTTCTTTCTTTCTAATTTAATATCATGCAGGACATACAATGGTGAAGGAGCTTAAAAACGTTGCTATAGAAAAGGGTTTACATATTGTACCGTGTATCTTCTTGATGGTAAGTTAAACGCATAACTCTATTTTAAAGAAAGAACATACTT
This sequence comes from Lissotriton vulgaris, assembly GCF_964263255.1. Classification (NCBI taxonomy): domain Eukaryota; kingdom Metazoa; phylum Chordata; class Amphibia; order Caudata; family Salamandridae; genus Lissotriton; species Lissotriton vulgaris. Next base: position 722,077,557 of record NC_141696.1, read on the forward strand.
GAAGTCACATATGAAAAGTAGGCTATAGACTCACAGACGGAGGATTCATTTGCTATTCTCTTCCACTTTTCTCTACCTAACGGTCCCTAGGGAATTAGGCGGGAATCACCAGCATACTGTACAGTTTGAACTACACTTAGCATTGCTATGTTGCTGTCAAACTGATTTGGGGTCTCATTTTGATGTGTTCACACTAGAGTGGAGCCACTGCCAGCTTCATTGGAAGTAGTTCACTACATGAGTTTGAAGCATGGGTCCATGTCCTGAATATCTTAACTGACAAAGCAAGGGCTGCAGGCACTCACAGACCCTATAGGATCTTACAAGGATGTTGAGTTACCAAAAAGGTCAAAGATGCCAAATGTGAAAGCACACATACTTTGACCACCAATGGCATTTTAGGATTGTCTAATCATTCACCCCTAACAAGTCTGATATTTGAGGCTGAACTGCTATAAAAAACGTGAGCAGTGTATGCTGCAATAATCATGGCTTTTTAAGATCTGTCCCCTTTCATTTCCTCCAGCTATTTTCATGGCTCCAGAGATCAGGTATAGTAAGGGAAGGGCCAGGGGCACCACAGCAAAGCCGGACTGGGATTGCAAACCAGCTCTGGCAATTACATTGGACCGTCCCCCAGAGATGTTCCTGATGGAAAACACTGCTGCTGAGCTTTTGGTACAGAGGGGCGATTTTGCAGTACTGAGGAATAACCGCCCCATCGGTCCAAAACCGGCCCCCACCCTTCCGTCCCACCAGGAAAACGCTCGGGGCCCGCTACGACCAGTCTGATCCTGTACCAAAGGACCATCAAGGGGTAATAGATGCCACCAGTGATGAAGTCTAATTGACATCCAAGAAGAATTTACTTCTACAACAGAGAGCAGATAGATGAGCCAAACTTGGGGTTGTGCTAATATAACATTATCCAAAGCAAGGGCTTAAAAGCCTCACTCAGTTGGGCTAAGTGTTGAGAATGCAGCAGAAAGCTTCATCCCACTCCTAGATTGCTTCTGCGCATGGAACATTATACATAAATAGAGTCCTACAGCAAATAATATCATTCATTATTTTCAATGTGCTGAAAATCAGTTGTGACAGAGCGAATAAAAAATAATCATAATTTCTGAATCTGAATAATATAATTTCCAAACGCATTTTGAAATGGTCCAAATTCCAATTACCTATGAATAGGAGAATCTCATGAAATATCTCTCTGATTTGTTGGAGGTACATATCAAATTAAATAATCTATTTAACATCCTTACTGTCGCTGCTGAAAACTAAACATATACAAAAAAAGAATCCAGTAAACTTTACACACTTGTTTGTGCATTTCAAGAACCAAATTACAAGTTAGATATTCAGAACAAATACAAACATTTAATAATAATAAAGATGCATAAATTAGGAAAAAACGCAGTGTAGACAAAACAAAACTAACTGAAATATAAAATGCATGAATGTATGTTTTATGAAGTCTTGGACTGAAGGAATGACTATTAGAACATTGGAATGTTGGGAGCTCCATTGAAAACAATGGAGTGCTCTGGGCTTATAATGGCTGGTATAAACCCGGAGCTCCAACATTCCAATGTTTCTTTGTTCACAGCTCTGGCTGTGAACAAAGGCTTCAGGGAGCCTGAGTGGATTCCAATCCCCTCACGCTTCCAAAAGGCTTTGTTTTTTTTGTTAGAACATTCTGTCCTCTAGTGACAGAATGTTCTAATAGCCTTATAGCCCTTCGTAGATGGGCTATACCGCTATTGAAGTCCCTCTCCCTTGTTAAAGGCCCTCGCCTTTGGCTCGGGGCCTTTAACGCTGGAGAGGGCCTTTAATAGCCGGTATAGCCCTCTACGGCGTTCTATAAGGCTATAGTAATCACATGTGGCTTTCTCGTGAGGCAAATGGAGTCATTGTTTTATAAAATTGTCAATGTCATTTTCAGTGACGTTGTGGTGGCAATAGGGTCTTGGCCTTATTTACAAGGCAGTGTTAAGTCACTTAACGCGGCTTAACGCTGCCTTGTAAATAAGGCACCCTTTCATTCTGTATTTAGCGTGAAATGGGAAGGTCAATTGTTGCGGTGTTGTTCAATCAATCAATCAAGAAATTTGTATAGCGCACTAATCACCCAGAGGGTCTCAAGGTGCTTGGGGTGGGGGGTCCGTTATTGCTCGAATAGCCAGGTCTTGAGTTGCTTCCTGAAGGAGAGGTGGTCTTGAGTAAGACGGAGATGGATGGGGAGGGAGTTCCAGGTCTTGGCTGCCAGGTAGGAGAAGGATCTTCCTCCCATGGTGGCTTTTCGGATGCGTGGCACGGCGGCGAGAGCGTGGCTGGTCGATCGTAGTTGGCGGGTGGGAGTGTAGAAGGTCAGGCGGTCGTTGAGGTACCTGGGGCCTAGGTCGTGGAGGGCTTTGTGTGCATGGGTGAGGAGGCGGAACGTGATTCTTTTGCTGACGGGGAGCCAGTGCAGGTCTTTCAGGTGTCCGGAGATGTGGCTGTGGCGGGGGATGTCCAGGATGAGTCGTGCGGAGGCGTTCTGGATGCGTTGGAGTCTTTTCTGCAGTTTGGCGGTGGTTCCGGTGTAGAGGGTGTTTCCGTAGTCCAGCCGGCTGGTGACAAGTGCCTGGGTGACCGTCTTCCTGGTTTCGGTGGGGATCCAACGGAAGATCTTTCGGAGCATGCGTAGGATGTTCCACCGCAACACCCCTTGATTTTGACTCTGCATCCAATTTACAAGGGCAGCGTAAATAGGAGGCAGCACCAAATTTAAGAGCAGGGAACCATGCAAAACAAGGAGAAATGCTTTATTCCTCCTCGGTTTTGCTGCATTGTGCACCACACATAGAAACAGCAAATTGCCTATGATTGTTTATGTGCAGGAAGGCCCCCTTTCCTGCACAAAAACAATCAATTTTTAAAAATACAGTTTTGCAACTTCTATGTGTGCTGCATTATGCAGCACACATAGAAGTTACAAAATGTGATTTAAAGATTGTTTATGTTCAGGAAGGGGGACCTTCCTACACATAAACAATCTTCCTCTCAACACAGACACCCTTGAACTATGGTGCAAGGGTGCCTGCGTTGATTCTAGGCAGCTAAAGTTAGCATCAAAGCAGACGAAAACGCAGGACTTCACAATATTCTAGTAAATATGGTGCAGCCCTGCATTTCTAAAGTGACAAAGCGTGACGTTAGCTTTCTTGGCTTAATGACACGCTTCGCCACTTTCTAGTAAATATACCCCAAAGTTACCTTATTCTAAGTCAGGCGAAGTGAAATTACTGCATAGAATTTTTCTTGATCTGATTCTGAGCTGGTGGGTTTTCGGCAGTGGTAGAACCATATATAATTTTTCCTGCCATTAACTCCAGCTGAAAAATGTGAGACTTGAGCTCTTCACCCCCCTCCCTTTATTTTGACTGAGGCGAGCTTATAATGTTCCCCCCTGCCAAACATAACTTTCCACTACCCTCTTCTACTACCCAACCCTGTCCCTCACAGGTCCCCACAAATATTTACTACGTGCTCTGTGCAGATGAATTAACTTTTCGAACTAGCACTTTCTTGAGACTGATAATTCGTGTACGCAAAATGATGGAAAACCCCAGAAAAATTAGACTTATGAGAGCTGTAATACATTTTTAGGATTACGATTACTGTAAATAGATTTGTATAGAGAATGGGACTGTTTTTATTGTATGTACTTTTATGAATTTTATGAAATTCGAATAAAGGTCTTTTGAATTGAATTGAATTGTGTGTGTGAAAAAGCTCATTGAAATGGGAATTTTTGTGTGGTTTCACAACCGGGAAATACAGTCTAACATGGTTATCCCCATTGTACACATAAATGCATGGCACTGGTGCAGATTTACTGCATGGTACGTGTAAAATCGTATGTGATCGAACAGGTGCCCCACTACCAGGCAACATTGAATTGGGCCCATTCCCTTTCCTTGGGATGGAACGCAAAATGATGTGGCAAATAAATTACTCGGTAAACACTGCACCCCTGGCAGTGATTTTACTGGTTTGGATATTACTGTACCAAAATACTACCTGGGGAAGAACGAGGGCCTGAGAGGAGAGTAAGAAAGAAAGGAAACCAGCACATCCCATGTTTTAGCAACCACTGGCTTTCCAAATGTTTTTTGAAGAGTCCATGAAATATTGAACGACAGCTGTATTCTAACAATGTATCAAGAGTTAGAGGAAGTTGCCATGCAGGGGCCTCGAATGCAAGAAAGTAGCTAGTAAAGGATCACAACGCAGCTCGTGTTACTCTCAGTTCAGCTGAACCCTTCATCTGCTCAAGCACTGACAACCCTCACTGGAAAGCATCTGCAAAACCTGTTGCTCAAGGCAGGGAACTTCTTAGAGATGCTGCAGGTAAAGCGTGCCAGCCTCCCTTCAGATACATTCAGCTGCTGCTTCTGCTCCAACTGCTTTGGGAAATAAGGGGTCTCAATTATGGCATTTTGGCGTAGGGCAGTGCTTCAAGACACCTTGCTGCACTGCCATACACCAAAGTGAAAGATCAGGAATGCACCGTGTTTAACCCCTCCCCTGCTGGTGACGGAACCACTCCGTCATCGGCCGTGGTCACGCTGTGCTGATGACGGAGCGGTTCCGTCACGGCCCGCTCGGCACGCCTGCGCGGTGCGGATTCCAGGCCTGCGCTGAGTGTTCTATTGAGCGGGCGGGGCCGTGACGGAACCGCTCCGTCATGAGCACAGCGCAACCGCGGCTGGTGACGGAGCCACTCCGTCACCAGCATGCGCCCGCCACGCGGCCGCCCCGCCCCCTTAGCACTGCGGCGGAATAGCCGCCGCAGTGAAGGGGTTAAAGCAATTTGGTGCATTTCTGTCCTTTATCCTGCACTGGTGCTGTTTTGGCAGCCTAGCACCAACGTAGGCACCTCCGTTGCAGACAGGATTTTCTGTGCAGGAAGGGGCACATTCCTGCACAAAAACAGTCCCATGAGGCGTTTTCATTTTCTGCAACACACATGGAACGAGGAAAAAACGAGGAGAAATGAACATATTTCTCCTCATTACACCTCATCTCCGGAGGCATATTGTTTTGATGCTTCCACAGCTTTACATCATTTTGTAAATTTGGGGCAGTGTCAAATTCCATGGGCATTGCATGGGAAAAATCCACTAAAATGCCGATGGAATGCCTCCTGTGCGCAGAGTAGGGCAACGCAACGATTTACGATGTGTCGCCTTACTCATGCTTTATGAGGCCACTCAAAGGCACGTAGCATGGTTTTGAGTGGCTTCATACATCTTTTTGTGCGCCCTGAGTCACACATGTGCCACTCTACATGGTACAGTGATTCAGGGCTCTCATAAATAAGCCCCTAGGTCTTTAACCATGCCCTTTTGTTTGTGTTAGTTCATTGTCTGGGGATGCTGCTATCTGCTCTGAAAGACTATCTCTACATTTCACCCACTTGAATATTTAACTAGTGAGGGCCTAGATGCCAAACAGGTATACAATAGTAAACTGAATTTTATATTTGGTTACCAAGAATTTCAAGTTGCCTTGGGAAATCTGATATCATCATACCAACAGTATGCTCCATTTTGGGGCTTGTAGTTCTGGTTTTAACACCTACTAATATTTATTTTATTCTCAAAAAAACAACATGCTCAGTTTTGCTTAAAAACCACAATTGTTCAAATGTGTTACATATGATATGGTGCTACATGATACATTAGCAGACATACTCTAGTACATACAGCTGTGGATAGCTATCTGTTATGCTTTAAATAACAATGTAAAATAGAGTCATTCATTGCAAGAAGGAGCCCGCTGAATGCGGCTCATGCCAATTGGTTGATGTGAATATCTCATTGGAAAGATTGCTTACACACCATGCATTTATACGGCCTTTCTTGACATTTGAGACGGCACCTGCTGCCCTCCATTACCTCTTCTTTCTCCTCTAGTTTCCACAGTCTCTCGCCATCACTCCCTCCCTACTTCGCAAGAAGCAGTATATGCACAACCCTTGACTGTTGCTTCTCCCTTCTACTGACAACCTCATTTCCATTATTCCCCACACACCCAGGTTAGAATGATATCTAGCATCTTTTGCTGTCTTCTCTCAGAGGCCATATAAAGATTAGGACATCGAGGACTTACTTCCTTTGCATCACACTCAAGGGTGCATGCCAGCAATGACCCTAAACTCACATGTTGATGGCAGTTTAGTTGCCTACCCCTACGGTGCAGCATGGCGCAGCAGTACTTTTCAGGTGCATGGTGGCTCTGGAGGACAATGGAAACATAGAACATATCACATGGGAAAACTAGTCCTCATCCATCATGCAGGTGGATTTGTTGGGGAAGTTTATATCTAGAAGAAGATGTCATTTAGGGCCAGATGTCCTGTTTTTTGCCGTCGCAAACAGGAGATAAGCCCGTTTCTGACCCCAAACAAGTTCTAGGCATGTACAAATGCTATTTTGCGAATCGCTGACTCGCAAAATAGATTTGCAACTTTCACTATTAGGAAGGGGCCTCCACTCCTAATAGCGAGTCACCATGCCGTGTACAGTTGTTTTGCGACCGCATTTGCGGTCGCAAAACACTGGCAGTATACTACCTACTTCAAGTAGGTGGTAAACCACTTGCAAACGGTGGACCTCTTCCCCTTGGTCAGTGTGTGTGTGTGTAAATATTTTTTAAGAGCAGGCAGTGGTCCCAGGGACCACTGCCGGCCCTCAAAAAATAAAACTGAAAAGTTTCATTTTTGTTTTTCAAATGCATTTTGTTTAAACTGTTTAATAAAAAAGCAGTCACATACATTGTGGTCAGCTGACCCCAGCAGGCCACCATCCCTGGGAGTGCTAGCCATTCTCAATGGGGTTACAAATTGCGACAGGCTCATTAATATTCATGAGGCATGCAATTTGCAAACCCATTGGGAATCACAAACAGTGTCTGAGACACTGTTGTACATTAGGTTCAGCGAGTCTCAATTTTGCGCAATTTGCGACTCGCTAAACGTAATAATCGTACATCTGGCCCAAGATGTTTTCACATCACTTTAATATGTCCCGCACCGGCACTATCAATGATAGGGAAAACAGGCTGATTTCCTCTTCTGGGACAAGGGAGCCTGATACACTATAAGAAGCTTAATTGAACATTAAGTCAGTGTTTAGCAACTGTGTGTGTTATTGGGTTTTACTTACCTGACATTTACAGCTAAACTCACTGGGCCTGAGGCCCTATCAGCACTATTGCACCCCCAGAAAGTCACTTTTTTGTTGTTCCGGTGGCGCAATGGGCCACTAGCCTTTTTATATGGCCACGTTAAGGCATGTTACATCGCTTTTCATGGCCTTATAAATATGTGCCCCTTTCACGCAGAAAACTGCCTGAAAGGGGCGTTCCATGGGTGTTTTTGGGAGCGTTCACAGAAACATCCATGACTCTTTGACACTGCCCCAGACTTACGAGAAATCGTAGGTCTGAGGCAGCGCCAAAAATGTATGCCACCCCAGGGGAGGCGTAAGGGAGGCACAACGAGGAGAAATCTCTTGATTTCTCCTAATTTTTCCTCTTCCTATGTGTGCTGCATTCTGCAGCACACATAGGAAGAGGAAAACGGCTCTTATGATTCTTTCTGTGCAGGAAGGTTTCCCTTTCCTACACAAAAATAATCATCTGTGCAAAGCAGGCACCGTTGCACCGTGGTGCACAGGTGCCTGCGTTGACGCACAGCAGCCCATTGTGCATCGGCGCAGGGGATAGGGACAGGAATGCATCGTATCTAATAGAAACGGCACATTCCTACCCTTTTATTTTGCTGTAAGGCAGCGCGGCAGCAAGGCCTGGTGCCCTATGGCAAAAAAAACCATAAATGAGGCCTACTATTTTTTCAGCAAAACACAGCACAGCAATCAAATTTGCTGCACTGCATTGTTTGAAAGAGAGAGAGCAGAACATTGCAAAATCTATTAAGATATGGTCCTGTATTCCTCTCCCTTTACAACAGGGCTTTTTAGGCTGATCTGCACCTTGCACACACCCTTGTATCATACTGCAAGAGTATGTGCTTGATGTCTAGTATAGGCTTTGTACTGGAAGGGTACCCTCCCAGTACAAAATGTTAAGCTTAGACATAGTTTCCTCTCGAGCAAACCTCTCCAGCTTTCTCATTATACAGTGCTCTGATACTGTGAAGGTCTCGTTTGCGCTTTATAAAACACAATAAATAAATAGTTTAAAGTGTTTCCATGTTTGTGGGTGTGCTACACGTTACAACACACACAAGAAACCTTTTCTCAAACGGTACATTTGACTTGAGCAGGCATTAAATATTAGGTGCAAAGCCTTCTCCACCTTTTTTTGCTAGCTTGGACTTCAGTACCTCAAAAACCATAGGTGAATGTGCATGGGAGAACCCATGTCTTAACTATGTTATCCCCTTCATTCAAAGTAGCTCAAAGTAGCACAAAGTAGAGCAAGATAGTGCAGCTCTACTTTGTGGTATTTTAAGCAACGTTTCAGCACAAATTACATTTTGTGCTGCAAAGAAAATAACAAATTAACACATTATGTTAGTTTACGCCACTTTTGGGGACTTTGCACGGGTGAAAAGTGTTGATAAATATGTCCATTTTTGTTAAATATCAGTGTGCCATATTGTGTGTTTTTTTAACTAGTGCTTTTCCTCCGCTCTTAGCTCTCCACTCACAAGGTCAGTAACACTATTCCAATCAGCCAATGCTTCCCTTATTTTGGTCCTCTGTTTCGCTGGGGCTCCTTTTCACTAGGCATTGTTGTACCTAATGTACAGTGTTGAAGGATAATTAGGAGCTTAGGGCCACATGCATCAAAGTCCGTTTTTGCGATTCATAATTTGCGATTTTTAGGGAATCGCAAAAAAGGAATCGCAAAACGGGATGCATGAATAAAATTGCATAAAATTTGCGATTCTGTAAAAATCGCAATTTTTACCGAATCGCAAATATTATGCGAATCCCAATTTGCGATTTCGCAATTCCCATTAATTCCTATGGGCCAAAAGGCCCGTAGGAATCAATGGGAACTGCGAATTCGCAAATTGAAATTCGCAAAATGTTAATGCATTCCATGGGTGCAGGGGGGGGTCCAAAGGACCCCCCCTGCACTCCTGAAATGTATTTTAAATGGATGTTTCACACACACATGTCCTAAGGACATGTGTGTCTGTAACATGACATTGTTTAAAATGCTAATTTGAGCATTTTAAGCCTTTTTCGCAAATTACCACGAGGTTCACCCTTGTGGTAATTTGCCCCCCCCCCCTAATTGCGAAATCGCAATTTTAAAATTAATCATGCATTGCTTTTAAGGAATCGCAAATTTGCGATTCTTTAAGAGCAATCGCATTTTTGGAATTCGCTAAAAATAGCGATTTTTCCAAAAATGCTTGATGCATAGTAAAAAGGTATTTAGGAATCGCAAACAGCCGATTTTACCGAATCGCACCGTTTGCGATTCCTAAATAGCTTGATGCATGTGGCCCTTAGTGTGTATTTATTTGAAATCTGACATTCTCCTTCACTTCCAGTTTTTCACTTAAATTACCACACAGTCAAATAACACTATGTGGGCACCACATTGACTCTACTAGGGCCAAATTTGGTCTCTGATGGGGTGTGGATGGTCAGAGGCAAATGACACTTAGAAGGGGTCTCAAACATTCTTACTATGATCCTGCACTATGCCTCACCTCTGTCTACAGAAGAGTAGAGAGAGGTGATGCCATTGAAAGCAGCCACTCTGAAGGTAGGGTCACTACTGAGTGACACAACATTTCCTAACACTGAGATCCTGGTAAGCAACATTGAAAAAGACATCTGTATCGGGAATAACCAGTTAGTCATTTGTCTCAAGTTTTAATATTTGGTGGCTGTGGCGTGAAGCAGAAGATCTTTGCTTATGCCATGGCAAAGTCATACTTTTCAGTCATACGTCATGAAAACAATGTAACTACCCCGTAGGCAATTGCTTTGTTGAAGTGCCATTCACATTCTGGATCAGCCAACAGTTGGCACACAAAAAGTCTTTCACTTCAGCCATCAACTTTGTTTTCTGTGCCATTCGCAATTTGGATCAGGGCAGCCAAAGTGGTTGGAGTGCCACCTGGTGTGACTGATGATATTTTGCCACTTTACATGCGTGTGTGTATTGGGAGGAGTAATTCCAACAAATAAAGACCATCTCCAGCCTTCACAACCACACGGTTTACTACTAGAAAATATAGGTAAATGTTGAAATTTCACATATATGTACCTTGAATATATATATATATATATATATATATATATATATATATATAAAACCAAGACCAAATTGGGTCAAAACCCGTCATCTGTTTGTTTCTTGCCATTAAAATTTTAAACATCAAACTGTGCCCGTCTGGAGTGGCTGATTTCTTTCCGTGAATTGGGAATAGAATTTGTTTGATCAAGGCCGGCAACAACAGAAACGCGTCATGACTGTTAACTGTGAACAATAAAGAAAATCGCACAATTGAAGAGGAGTTTGTGCTCTCTTGTTTTCGCAGCAAGGAAGTAAACGAGTGCATCGCTATCGAGTTTGAGATATATATATATATATATATATATATCACGTTCACACTGCTGCTAGAACGACCCTCAACCAGACAACGCTGATGCCGTCGGTAGCAGCAGCCGCTACCTTAACGTCTGTAAGTACTGGATCCCACCAAATAGAAGGAAGCAGAGACGGCACACCAGGAAACCTTGCACAAAAACCTTTATTGTGCACTCGTTAACCCAAGACAACGCGTTTCGGCGTAAGCCTTTTTCAAGTAACCGCCATTTTGTTTTTTGCCACACTTATAGTCCCACAACAATTTCAGTACACAATAGACATAAAGAAAATACTTAATGGTAAACCATTAACAATGAAAAGATAAATTCAACAAATTATATTTCATTATGTCAACAATTCAGCATTCATTGTATGCATATTAGTGAGTGCGTCTGGTGTGGAAAGTAGGCGATGTCAGACTGCCCCGCTGCCAAAATTATTAGTGGTCGTAATAGTTATTGACAGTGAGCCCTACCGGGAACGTTAGCAAATTAATGTATTATGCAACGGAAACCCGCATATATCAGTGTCACGGTGAGTAATCCTCGTGACGTGATGCCTACATCGGCTGAAACCGCTAGGTATCATGGGAAATGTAGTCCGATACCGCGGATCGGGACCATAGTCCCGAAATAATATATGGGAGCTCCCTGATATGGATGCGTGGTTAATGCCATCGGATGGGGCTATGTCAATGGAGGAGGGCTCCCCTCGTAAATGGACCATCATATAAGATTTGCCAGGGGGTGATGGGCGGTAAAAAGGTCAAGGTATGAGTGCTTTAATTTAGGATGAGTGTAAAGTGAGAAATTACGATCCAAATGCATGTGTATTTACAGTGAAAATTCAAAGAAAAACATAAAAATTAAAAATTAAGTGACAACCAACTCAAATTTCAATCCATTATCCTGAGTATGGTGTCATTTCCTATGTTCAACTATTAATGCATTACATACAACTCAAACCGTGGGGATAATGCCATACAGTCTACCAAATCCTAGAGGCTGAGCCACCCCACTAATTGTCTTACGCATGTCTAAACATAGGAAAATTTTTTACAAATAAAACGTGAAAAGGTGTAACACACAATCATTCATCACAACGCGGGTATACTTCTGCTTAGTCCTGGTCAGTTCTAGGAGCCTATGTGGGATGCCAATTCTTCCCCATAATTAAGTCCTTTTGGGGTCTTACTCTCCATGTCAATAATGCTTCTGGACTCTCTCATCCTAAGCTGCGTTTCACGGTCCCCACCTCTGATAGTTCTGGATATTCTGTCTATTCCATAGAATCTTAGACTGCCATTATTACTGCCATGTTTTTCCTCATAATGGCGAGCCATGGGGTAGTTGTGGTCTTTATTAGAAATGGCACGAAGGTGCTGCAGAATCCTGGTTTTTAGTGGATGCTTGGTGCTTCCCACGTACTGGAGCCCACATGGGCATTCCAGTACGTAGATGGCGAAATCGGTATTGCAGTTAATGGGTTGACTAATGGTACGCGTTTGACCTGTTCCTGTTTTGTAGCTCTTACAGGATTTACCATTGCGGTCACATTTACAACTCCCACATGTAGTGAAACCATTGGGAATTGGGGGCCATTTCGTGTTTTTGTCTTCACCGGGATAACTTCGAACTAGTTTATCTTTTAGGGACCGCGCCCTTCGGTACGTTATCTGTGGTCTGTTACCCACTAGTTCCCCCACAATAGGGTCAGATGTTACTATATTCCAGTTAGCTCGCATTATTCTTTCCAAGGCCCAGGCTCCCCTACTGTAGTTAGTTATCATCCGGGGTGGATTGGGTCGGGTGCTATTCTCCAATTCTTTCCTTCTGGAGTCACTTTTAGATGTACTAAATAGGACTTCCTCCTGTTTCAAACCTTGGACTTTAATCTGAGCACCGTTTAGTACCTCATCACTATATCCCCTTTGGGTGAACCGTTCCATCATGGCTTTTTGTTCCAGATGGAAATCTGCATCGGTGCTGCAATTGCGTCGAGCCCTCAAAAGCTCCCCATAGGGGATGCTTCTCTTCAGGGGAGTCGGATGGTGGCTCGACGCATGCAGGACCGCATTCCCAGCTGTGGTCTTCCGGAAAAGACGTGTTGTCAAATGCCCATCCTCTACCTCTACTGCCACATCCAAAAATTCACAATATGTTTTACTGATTACATAAGTGAATTTAAGATTAAGGGTGTTATTTCCTAGATGGCTGATGTACTGTCTCGCTAGTGTTTCGGGGCCGTTCCAGATTAAAAATAGGTCATCGATGTACCTGACCCACATAAGAATGTGGTCAGTGTACATCTCAGATCCTTCAGCCCAGACGACCTGTTCCTCCCACCAGCCTAGGAAAAGATTCGCTAGGCTGGGGGCAAAACAAGTCCCCATTGCGGTCCCGGAGAGTTGCCGGTATACCGCCTTTTCAAACAGAAAAATGTTTTCCTGGAGACAGAATAACATCATTTTTTGTAGCATGGTATTGTGCCTCCAACAATCCACATGACGACTCCTTAAGTAGTGCATACAAGTTTCCACACCCTTCACTTGATTAATACAAGTATACAGAGAGCATACATCCATACTGATCATCCAGTATCCCTCCTCCCATTTAACATCATGCAATCTTCTAAGAAAGTCTGTGCTGTCTTTGCAGAATGAGTTCAGGTTTTGTACTGTTCCGTTGCATAATACATATAATTTGCTAACGTTCCCGGTAGGGCTCACTGTCAATAACTATTACGACCACTAATAATTTTGGCAGCGGGGCAGTCTGACATCGCCTACTTTCCACACCAGACGCACTCACTAATATGCATACAATGAATGCTGAATTGTTGACATAATGAAACATAATTTGTTGAATTTATCTTTTCATTGTTAATGGTTTACCATTAAGTATTTTCTTTATGTCTATTGTGTACTGAAATTGTTGTGGGACTATAAGTGTGGCAAAAAACAAAATGGCGGTTACTTGAAAAAGGCTTACGCCGAAACGCGTCGTCTTGGGTTAACGAGTGCACAATAAAGGGTTTTGTGCAAGGTTTCCTGGTGTGCCGTCTCTGCTTCCTTCTATTTGGTGGGATCCAGTACTTACAGATATATATATATATATATATATATATATATATATATATATATATATATATATATATATATATATATATATATATATATATATATATATATATATATGTGTGTGTGTGTGTGTGTGTATGTGTGTGTGTGTACCTCTATTTACTTTCCATGATAATAATCTAGTAGATCATATTTTTTGCCATGATCTTTTTGAAAGTTACAGAATAAGGGTAAACCCGGAGTCACTGGGACCTGGGTACTAGACGGTATATATTAGAGTGGTCCCAGTGTATTACTGGCTTTCACAAAAAGGGGAGAAATATTTTTTTTTTAGAAAAACAAAGACATATAGATCATGGAACAGTATGAGAGAGGAAACAATAATGTTCAACCAATGTTATTTTATCACATTGGGCGTGTATTTTATGAATAGTTCATATTATATATGGTCGTATTGAAGGTTGAGGATTTTTTTGTTTCTGAATATTGTGACATAGAATCCTGGTGTGAACAACACATTCACCCACCAGGGAGTAGAGAGAGCCGTTAAGTGAGGCTGTGGGGACGGTACTGGGTGCCGAAGCTGAAAAATCTGAAGCACTCGCCCTCAGTCAGTGACATCTGTACTGCAATGGCATCACTGAAGAGCTTCCAGCAGCTACAAAAGTGTTCTTTCTGCAGTTGGTGAGTTGCCTATGTAGGCTTCATTATTTCGTAGAACCAATTCAAATATGCCCCTTTTGTCAACTGTATCTCATTTAAGCATGACCTGTAGGATGTAACTTAACTGATTTTCAAATGTTGACTGCATTCTGTAGCACTTTCTCCATTTTCTCCATTTTTCCCTATGTTTGACGAATTATTCGTTGTGTCATTCTTATTTTGATTTTCCAGTGCTCCAGATTCTAAAGTTACACCTATCTACATTCTGCCAGTCAGTCTTATTCTTCATTGTGCGCATGCAGTTCTCCAATTATTTTTCTAATTGGCTAGTAGCAGTCTCCTCCCTTTTTTACATTTCAGTTGGATGGTCTCTCGGTAGCTTAGACTGGATCCTAACTTTGTGGGTCCCTACTCCCTCAATGAAATAGGACACTGTCTTATCATCTGATTGGATGGTTTGGGGAGTTATGCCTATTTTTTTTTCATGCTCCTCATTTTTCACCCTTACTATGCACTTTTGTGTGTTCAGAGTGATTCATTGTTGATGAAGACCAGTCCCTCTTTGCCGCATGGTGTTTCCTCGAAGCTCTAGTTGTGTTAGTGAACACGGGTCTGGCACATGTTGGCTGCTTGTGGTGGGAGCAAGTGGCATTGGCTGTGAGTTACTCAAGCATCTAGTAATGATTGGCTTCACTACAATGTAAGTGGTTAGAAATGAAGAAGAGTCATAGGATGAAAACACTAATAGCTGAGTTTAAAAAGTGGGAGGAGGTTTTCTGCTACTGCATATTGCTAGAAAAATTGAGGTCTAAGAATGTGTGTGAGCTAAGAATGTTGAGACTTGCTAAGTATCTAGGAGTGAGAGAAGAATTAACCTGGGACAGGAACCCTCAAGAAAAATAGTGCTATATTTTGGCTAATTTACATCCGGGTGCTGGACACTATTCAACCATCCGCCACCCTTCATAGTGCCCACCTGCTGCCCTGTTTACTACAGCTTCCACAGCCCTTGCCTTTCCAAGTCTTGTATCCCACTTTCTCCAATACATCTGGCGTTTGTAGCCTGCACATCCATTATTAGGCATGAAATATTATACAAAACAGTGCACCATCACTGCTTTGCATCATCACTCTAATGCTTGCTTTTTCCATCTCCTCTCATACCCTCACCTTTATGCCTTCTATAGTCATGCCACCATTTTCCCCCCTATGTCCTCCTTTGCCTGCTGCTAAAGACTTTTTTCTTCACTGTGCCCTCTGGTACCCTCTTCTTTCTAAGACCTATTTCTCTATGTTGCTCATTCTATATTATGACACCGCTGTGTCTTCATCGGATTCTCTGGTGGCTTCTCCTTCTGCGTTCGCTTAGACTCTGAGGTTGTCCTCCGGCCATTGCATGCTGAAAAATGATCCATACTTGTTGGCACCTGCACAGCTGCACAGCTCTCTGAGAGATATTTTGAAAGTAATAAATACTATATAATAATACCTAGAAATGGGTTTTGGATCCGCTTTCTTCCGGAAAATGCTTTCTTGGGGTGCTATTTACATTTTGGCTCCATTTATTCCAATCTTTCAGATTAGAAATCTCCCTTCAGCACTGACAGGGTAAACAATCAATTGCAAATGCAGCAGGTTGGCTTTTGTATGCTAACACATGCAGGCACCACTTGTGAATGTCTGAATTTGCATGTTTTAGCACATTAAAGGCAAGTATATTGGCTTTCAATGCTTGTTCGAAGCTGTGATGTCACAAGAATGAATTTAACTCTTGCATCTGAGACCTTCAACAGCAAAAAAAAGATTTTTGGCAGCTAGATTTCAAATAAAAAAGCTCCTTCAATCCCGGTCCAGCCTAGTGCGTGCTGTCAATGTTATTCTACTCTAATTTGTCAATAGGGATTTGAAAATATAGATAGATTCAATTTCAGGATATTCATGGAAGAAACTGCTTATAATGTCTTAATATTTAAATGTGAAACTAAATCATTTCCATGGCCTATAGCAGTATTTGGCTATGATAATGGAATCTGAAGTCTGTAACAAATATTTGAAATTATCTTTGGTAGATTTTTAAGACTTTATAAGAATACGATATGTGCTGATTTAACAAATGTTGAAAGAAAATGCTCCTGCTTTATACAAGAAATGATTTCCCTGTCACATTTTGCATTTTATTAACCTTACTTTTTAATTTGTGCTCACAATATTTAGATCAATGTTTACATTTTATAGTAGTATGTAGTAATGACCAAAAGGAGAGTTTTTACTTGTCGAAGCACATCGATTTACCAAGAATGAAATTGTGGACATCTTATGGGGATTGTGCAAGATAGGTTTGTAGAAACTAAACAAGAAGATAATAAAATATTTTACAAAATCTCTACGGAAAGTTTCCCAATGAAGCGAAATCAAAGTGAGAAAATAACTATTAGAGATCACTGGTTCTCTATATAGTCAGGGCCTCATTTATGAGAAGTGACGCATCGCTGCGTGAAAACAGCGATGTGTCACTTCTCAGTGTGCCCTCCTTGCGACATGATGGATGCGTCATATTTACTGTATGACGCATCATGTCGGAAGGAGTTACAGATACGTCAGTATTTCTGACGTAACTGTAGGCGCAAAAGTGACGCATTGCTGGAGTGAGTCACAAAAGTGACGCAACTCCAGCAATGTGTCCTGTAAGGCAGGCTTATTATTGACGCATTTGCACTCTTGAAGTGGCACAGTGAAATCTCATAGATTTCACTTTGTCATTTTTACAAGGCATACTTACGTGGGAACGCCCACCCTGCATACATTATACCTGACGCAGGTATAATGTAGCGCAGGGGTTTACAAAGGGATGCATCTGCTTAGATGCGTCACTTTGTAAATAGGGCGCAACAGGGGGCATGTTTTACGCCACCGATGCATCAGAAAACATGACGCAACGGAAGTGTAAAACTGTCGCAAGGCCTCATAAATAAGGCCCTCAGTATATAGTCAGAGCACATATGCAGCTCTCAATTGGCAGACACAATCACAAAAACAACAACCGGAGTCCAGGCCGTACACACACTCATACAAACAGGAACATACGCAAGCAACATAAAATATTCACACAACTGACATGTACTTGAATTTTTTTTTTCCTACATGAATTAATTAGGACTTTACCGGACTGCTAGATATATATTTCCACTCCTACATACAGGCCCACATGTTCAAACTAGAAAGAGGGAGATTCTGAAAACAAAATCACGGAACTTTATTTTCCCCATTGACGTACAATGAAGTAAAGGCAATTTTAGGCAGGAGACTACTAAAACAGAGTTAGTTTTGGCTCAAAAATATAGGAGCCTCCCACCGGAAACGTTGAAGTAAAGGCAATTTTAGGCAGGAGACTTCTAAAACAGAGCAAGTTTGCGTTTAAAAAAATTAGGAGCCTCCCACCGGAAACGGGCCTGTAGGCATGAATGTTGGCGAAATATTATCCAACTGTGAATTTTGTGGGGATTTACAAACATTTCACAAAACCTAGCAGGACAGCCAAATCTGCTGCATTAAATTGCGCTGTAAAGAAATTGTGTCACAATATCTACAAAGATTGTCCAGATACTGCTTACACCCAAGGCACTGACGCAGAAACAGGCCCGCCTTACGCAACCCACAGCCTCGCAGAAAAGACTCGCCAAACGTTGCACCAAAATAGATCATATTAGTATGTGAAACTCAAAAAAATAATGAACCATGTGTTTCCAACTTTGTGTTTGTCATGGATGTAATTGGGGTTTGGGTGCTAAATAACGAATTCAAGCTCGTTGTAGGAAAATCTCTCTTCCCCAAACAAGAGAATATAATAACACTTCTTCAAGTTGTCTCCAGCTAGAAATTGGCAGTGGACTCATTAATCTTTCAGAACAGTCTCCACCTGTGCAGACTTAAGCAGGCCTCTGTGAGCACAAGTCTCCCTAGTCATTTACAAGAAGCACTTTATAAATTGCTTCTGCTGCCCGCATTGACCTCTGCATACAGTAGCACACTGTGTGACCCATTTTCCTTTCATTACATTGTAAGGATAAGGCCAATCACCCTCAAAAACAGCCATTGTTTGCTACGAGAACTGGCACTTTAATGGCTGTATAAACATTTCACTGGGGGCCAGAAAAGGTAATTTATTTTGTTAAGGTTTACAGTCCACTTGTTACAAAAAACAGACGCTGGTTTTACACGGATGTACTGAAATATGCAGAGAGAGTTCGGAAAAATAACACAATGCGGATAAGACATAACAAGTCCCTGTTGCTAGGATTCTCAGCTGATTTTTAACAACCTGCACTTGGGAAAAAATAATGTATTGCCAGTATTAATGCACTTCTTCAAATCGCACGGTTCACCTGAAAATGGTGTGAGAAAAGATTAGCATGGTAGTTCTATTAGATATACTAATGAATAATACAGTGACATGTATACGCCTTCTTGCATTGAAGATGCTCATGACAAAATATAATACAGGCCTCTCTGCAAGGGAGAAGCTGCAATAGAGCAAGTGGCAGGAGACATTTTTAAAAAGACGCATTTTGCCAACAGACATATTAATTGTACATGAATTTATAAATTACATGTAACAACGTACACAGCATTCTTCCGAAGGAGAGAATGCCTGCCTTAAACATGCTTGTCTGAGTACATATAAACAGTTTTCTGCTGCCTGCTTCCAGCAATTTTACTTTATGCTCATCAAAACAAGCACCAACAATAGCAATGGTTTTGGGTTTTTGCATTATTGAAATGGTGTCCTTAAGCTTTACTATTACATCTAGATATATATTTAATAAAGAACCAGCCATATATTGTAAAGGTATTACAAGTCTCCAAGGAGTTCGAGAAGATATAGAGGAACAAGACTGAAGGCCGAGTTCCTTTATAAGGTTATAGAACTCCAGGTCTCTAGTTGGCACAGTTAGGTACTTGTGACAAATACGGACCCTTGCCTCTAGTCAAGGTAAAGGGGATACACTCCTAAAATATCCCCTGCTCACCCCCTTTGTATCTTGGCACGAGCAGACAGCCTTATCTCAAAGGCAGTGTGTAAAGCATTTGTGACCACATACAGTAACCCAGTGACAACACTACAGATGGACACCACACAGTTGTATATTAAAAATAAGTATTCTTTATATAGACCTAACACAAGATCGCAAACAACAAAAATCCACAATACTATACTTAAGATGGTAGTTTTAGCTTAGTTCAGTTCAGTTCTTAAGATGCGACACTTTGCGTCAATGTACCTTATGATGCGTTGCGCTTCCACAACAAGTAATGTTGCAGCGATGGAAATGAGGCAAAGTTCTGGTGCAAAGAAATAAAGACGTCAACATCTTCCAGATGCGGCATGCTTCTCCGAGAATGCGAGTAGTCTCGGTTCGATGTTTCAGCTGCAGCAGCGACACCCTTGTTCAGCAATGCGACGGCAACAGCCTTGGCTGCGGCACTCTTCTCGACATTGTGAGAAGCTTCCGCACAATGAGACAACTACAGCGCCAACATTCAAGATGTGACAGCAGTAGCTCCGACGGGGGCGCGCTTCTACGGGGATGCGAGGTGCTTTTCTCGATGCAGTGCAATACAACAGCTACAGCTCCGACATCCACGATGCGACGGCAGCAACAGCGATGGCGACACACTTCTCCCTCGTTGCGAGACTCTTCTCCTGATGCGGTGCAATACGACAGCTAAGGCAGCATCACCGTCCCTTGGAGTTGCGACGGCAGCAGCAGCGACACGCTTTCTCTTCGTTGCGAGACGCTTATCTCGATGCGTTGCAATACGACAGCTACAGCGCCGACATTCATGATGCAACAGCAGCGACGGCAACACCATTCTTCCTCGTTGAGTCGCACTTCCAGCTCCTTGCGACATGCAGTCCCTGAGAAGGCCCAAAGCAGTAGCAGGCACTTCCAAAGAACTATGAGGACCTGGGGTTTGAAGTCTGTTGTCCCTGAGACTTCAGCAGGAGGCAAGCTCTTTTCCAAGCCCTTGGAGATCCTTCACAGGTTGAAAATAAAGCACACAAAGTTCTTTCTCCTTTCTTTGGCAGTCAGACAACCACTGCAGGCCAATCCCCTAAACAGCACTTCAGCTTAGGAATAGTCCCTCCTAAGTTTCTTCAGGTTTCTCTCCTCAGCAAAGGTTTCTTCTTGTAGTCCAAAAGTAATCTAATTTCTTGGGATCAGGGTCCCAATATTTATACCCCAAAATCCTTTGTCCTGTTAGGGTAGAGTTTGCCCGGTCCAAACCAGTTCTGGAGCACTCTGTTTACATGACTCCTTCTTTTCTTTCACAGTGCAGGGCAGAAACATCAGACGACCCACAGGAGGTGGAGCCAGCATTGTAGAAGGAAAGCACAGCCCTGGAGCACTTTGTTGACATGATTCCTTCTCTCCTTTCACAGCGCAGCGCAGAGACATCAGACACGCCACAGGGGGTGGAGCCAGCACTGTGGGAGGCAGGCACAGTCATATTCAGGTCCCAGGTGCAACTCCTTCCTTCCATCTAGATGCAGATCTCTCTATTCACCACTGGGCGCACTCATCCTGTCTCCTGAAATCCCCCAGCCCTGTCACTCAAACTCCAGACAAGGAATACACAACCTAGCAGAGGCAGACTTGGAAGGTTAGACAAGAAAATACCTACTTTCTAAAAGAATGTATACAAAAGTTGTACCTGGAATCCTCTTTTTCTACAATAAACAACCACACTATATACTTTTTGTGATTGGGGTTTATTTAATTACCCTCTATTTTATATTTTTAATACTTCTTTTTGGATTTTTTTCTCCCTTAGAAAATCGCACAAAAAATTAGACTACATTGAACATTAATAACAGGATCATTTTATGATGTTTGACAATTGAATCATAAAATTAGATAAAGTGTCATGCTAATTGAGCCAAAAAGAATTGGGTTACACATGTATGCCTAAATAGGATAAGGCGTATGCAGGATTTTTTATATGTAATATATATTGTCTTTTCATGTAGAGTTTGACATATTGTTGATTGTTTGATGTCCACACAAGATCTGATTGTTTCATGTTGTCCAAATATGTAATTGTTATTAATATTCAATGCAGTCTAATTTTTTGTGCGATTCTCTAAGGGAGAAAAAAATCCAAAACGAAGTATTAAAAATATAAAATAGAAGGTAATTAAATAAACCCCAATCGCAAAAAGTATGTAGTGTAGTTGTTTATTGTAGAAAAAGAGGATTCCAGGTACAACTTTTGTATACATATTGTCAAATGGCCCTACCTGGGTCCTATCCATTGGGCCTTACCCCTTTCTTGGTTTACTTTCTAAAAGTGGTATTTTCAAACACAGAATGTTAAAACCAACTTCACTAAAAGATGTATATATTCATTCTGAGTTCAGGCATACCAAACTCCAATTTCTACCATGTTCCCTGAGTCAGTTAGGATTATAAAATGTAATAATCTAACTGCCCATTCTGGCCTACGGAGAACAGGAAGCCTTGCAATAGTGAAAAACGAAAATGGCTGTAATTCACTATTAGGACATGCCACACACACCAGGGCATGTCCTACCTTATACTTACAATGCACTCTGCCTTTGGGCCTACCATAGGGGTGTCTGATATGAAGAAAATGGAAGGTTTAGGGACTAGCAGGTGGGTGCACTTGCCCAGTCAGCATGGTACTATCAGACTGCGCACAGGCTCTGCAAAGGCAGGCCTTAGACACACTTTTACAGACTGCTTCTGTGGGTGGCACAACCAGTGCGACAAGCCCACTAGCAGCATTTGTTTTATAAGCCCTGGGCACACTCAGTGCACTGTACTAGGGTCTGACCAGTAAACCAAATAAGCCAATCATGGAATCACTAATTCATACATTAATTTAAAAGAGGGAGAGCATATTCACTATAGCACTGATCAGCAGTGGTAAAGTGCCCAGAGTCATAAAACAGCCAACAACAGGTCAGAAAAAATAGTGGAGGAAGGCAAAAAGTTCAGGGATGACCCTGCAAAAAGGGCAAAGTCCAACACGGATGTACTGAAATATGCAGAGAGAGCTCAGAAAAATAACACAAAGCGGATAAGACATAACCAGTCCCTGTTGCTTGGATTCTCAACTGATATTTTACAGCCTGCATTTGGGAAAAAAATAATGTATTGCCAGTATTAACGCACTTCTTCAAATCGCACGGTTCACCTAAAAATGATGTGAGAAAAGATTAGCATGGCAGTTCTATTATATATGCTAATGAATAAAACAGTGACATGTATACGCCTTCTTGCATTGAAGATGTTCATGACAAAATATAATACAGGCCTCTCTGCAAGGGAGAAGCCGCAATAGAGCAAGTGGCAGGAGACATTTTTAAAAAGACGCATTTTGCCAACAGACATATTAATCGTAAATGAATTTATAAATTACTTGTAACAACGTACACAGCATTCTTCCGAAGGAGAGAATGCCTACCTTAAACATGCTTGTCTGAGTACATATAAACAGCTTTCTGCTGCCTGCTTCCAGCAATTTCACTTTTTATGCTCATCAAAACAAGCACCAACATTAGCAATGGTTTGGGATTTTGCATTATTGAAATGGTGTCCTTAAGCTTTACTATTATATCTAGATATATATTTAATAAAGAACCAGCCATATATTGTAAAGGTATTACAAGTCTCCAAGGAGTTCTATGACATATAGAGGAACAATACTGAAGGCGGAGTTCCTTTATAAGGTTATAGAACTCCAAGGTGACTTGCAATATCCTTACCAGGTAGAATAGGGGGTGTTTGATCCCATATAATACATGGTCACATCACCAAGCTTCTCAAAAAACACACTTAACTCTTTGGTAGTAGCTCTTTTATATAAAACAGAGAGCATGTTTGCAAACATGGAGAATAAAAATAGAACCACAGGTACACAATTAAATACATCTAAAAAGCTGTGAGATATTTGTTGCAAGAAGACATTAGAATCAGTTTAATACAAGCATTGTTTGAAAGACACTAAAATTGCACACAGAATGAAACAATAAACATTGTTGCCATAATTATCTCCTTTCTGGCTGTTACTGTACAGTTAGAAAAACAGAGCAGAAGAAAGAAAAGGTGAGTTTATTTTGACTTGTGTTCAATAAACAGCTGTTTTAACTATGCTCTGTAACCTCACCTGCCTTTCCCCTTGGCTGCTGGCTCTGGTAACAGGCACTGTGAGGTCGGAAATCAACTGTAATTAGTTACAACTGTAATTAATTATTACAGTTGACTTCTGAAGTAATTTCTTTATAATAGGCAAATGGGTCAATCACAAGACACCTACTATAAAGAAATTAGAGGCAGTTTTTAAACAGGTATTGGAAATTCCCATTGTCAGCCATGGCATCCTTGGCTTGACTTCCCCCTAACTTTTTGCCTAAATACCTCCTGTTTTTGCTGACTTTGTTTTTCCTTGCCTTAGGACTCTGCACACTTTACCCCTGCTACCCATTGGTAAAGTGCTTATGCTCTTCCTCTAACACATGATAACATTGGCTTATACCCAAAAGGCATATTTAATTTACTTATAAGTCCCTAGTAAAGTGCACTACATGTGCCCAGGGCCTGCTACCCACATAAGTAACCATGTAAACACATCCCAGGCCTGCCATTGCAGAATCTGTCTGTGCAGTCTAAACTGTCATTCGAACCTGGCAAAATAAACTTTTTGCCAGGCCCAAACCTTCCTTTTAAATACAGATAAGTCACCCTTAAGGTAGTCCCTGGACAACCCAGAGGGCAGGATGTTATGTATTTAAAAAACAAACAAGACATATACTTTTAAGTTTTACATTTATTTGAAAAGTTTTTATTGCGCAAACATGACCCTCGCTGCTATCAGACCATTTTACACATGATAGATAGCCAAGACGTATAGAACCTAAAGTGTCATAAACTAGAAGAGTACAGAATAAGGCAACACCCCAGAAGACGGTGTTGACCCCTCAATGTTAAGACAGATAGATCAAAAAAGACAATAGCATGGCAACCGAGTAATAATAATAATTACATAAGCTAGAACACTACAGGCTGAGGCAACACACCAGATGTGGTCGTGACACCTTAATGATTATTCCGAAAAATCAGAAAAGGCAATACCATAACCAGCGATCAATAATCATACTGTCATAATCTAGAGTAGTACAGAATCAGGCTACACCCCAGATAAGGGCAGTGTAACCACAATGCTGAAACAGATAACATAACCAGATAGCAGTAATGCTGAATGTAGTTGACAAGCCATAATAGCCTTGGCAAGAGGAGACCATAGGGTCTATAGCAGAAATATGTTCATAAATAGTAGTTTGATTTCTTTCTTGAAAGATGTAGTCAAAGGATTCCGTTTTATTTCGGGGGGGGGGGGGCATAGCCACTACCATGCAGGATAAGTGAGTTGTGGAGGGCAAAAGGGTGACTCAGGCACTAGAACTAAATATCAAATCCTGCCTCAGGCAAACAAGGTGTAATCTGGTAAAGTGTGAAATGTAATAGTTTGGGAGACTATTCTTTTTTTTATGATACACTGCCGAATGTTTAAACAGCTTATTCCATAATTTCAGCAAACTGGTGTACAAGCTCAGTTAATCTTTTCTACAAAGTTTAAGTTTCTCTTGCCCAGTCGCTTTCACATTTCTTTAGATATTTTGGCTGTCCAAGGTTTTTTTAACCCCTTCGATGCTGATGACGAGCTCAGCTCGTCATCACCCACGGGGGTCGTGTGCTGATGACGAGCTGAGCTCGTCATGAATATATGGCAACAAGAGTTTTCCAGCACTGGGGGGGAAAACGCCTAGCATCCAAGTGGTTAAACTAAAATTCAGCGATTCCTTTGTTTGAGACGTGGGGTATTAGTATTTCCTTCACAACTTTAATATGCATCTCAAATCATAAGTTAAAATGAACTAAATTGTCCATAATTGATGGGTGAGAAATGTAGGGGCTGGTTTAGGTTTTTTTTTGGAGAAGTATTCCGTCGTGACTGAGTGCCCTCTCCACCAAACTCAGGGTTCCCCCACCCAATCTAGAGTCAGGCGAACCTTAGGTCTGTGGACAACAGAGCCTACTCCACTTTGCTGCTGGCAAACACCTCCAAGGCACCTACAAAGTGTAGGCTTTCGGAGATTAACATATAACACTGTATGTCCTATTTAGAGTGGTCGGTGTTATATGTTTTCAGGCTATCCATCATCGACAGGTAAAACAACTTCCTGGTACAGAAAATCTTTTAAATTCATTTTTCACTACTGCAATCCTACATCTCCCAGAGTATAACATTAGGATTACCTTATTACTTTTTAAAGGTGTGAATTCCAAATGGAAAGATATAACTTGTTCAAGTTTGGTGTCCTTTTAATCCTAATTTAAAATCCTAATTTATGGGGAAGTCAGGTTTTAAATTACAATTCTGAAAATGTCACATTTCGAAAGCTGACATGTTCTTGATTTTGACATTTAGTGCCTGCAGCCTGTCTCTGGTCACATGTCTGGGTGTAGTTGCTAGTCAAGCTTTGTGAAATCCTCCTAGACAGCCACACACAATGGGAGTTTAGGTGTGACTGAAAGGGTCATCACTGGCAGGATAGAAAGGATGAGCTGGATCCAGCCTAAATTGCACCTGGATAGACTGTGTTCTGTCATTACACAAAGGGATGCATACCCCCTGTAAATTAGTCTGGAGCCAGGGCAGGGAGGGCTGGACACCTGTGCACTTCAAAGTCATGCCTCTAGAAGCTTCTCCCCACTTCAAAGGCACAACTGTGAATGAATGAAGGACCTCCGACACCCTCTCTTCAATATACTTCAGGACCTGTTGAAACTCTGCCAGGAAGAAGGACTGCTGTGCTGCTGAAGGACTGCCACTCATCTAGTAGCACTCTGGTGAACTTGTGCTTTGTTGTGCTGAACTACTGACCAGCTGCCTACTGCCCTCTTGCCTGGGTGAGAAGGGCTGGGCCTGCATCACCTGAACCCAAAACCGAGTGTGACTCCAAGAGCTAGTTGACTAGTTTCCTGATCTGAAGCCTCAGGGACATAACAGGCTTCCAACTACTTTGCACCTGAACCCTGCCATCTGTGAGTCACACCTGTCAAAGGGTGCCAACCCAGTCTTGAACCCTTGGAAGTGGGCCTAAGGTCTTGCAGCAGAAAAAAACGCATCTTCCCTCCTGATCGGTACATTCTCAAGCAGAACCGAAGCATCTCCTTGACTGAGTGGTGCATCTTTGGGAAGAACCGACTCATTGCCACTATTGCGTGGATTAAACCTGTCACAAAGACCTACATTGCTCCTGCAGTCCTTGGAATTGATGTGTAGCCCCAGCGGTATGGCATATCCATCCGAGTTCCTTGTATCATTCATTGGCAGCAGCCTCGATGATGAAACCTGACTCAGCATCGCAGCTACGCAGCTCCTCTGAACCATTACGCACAATGACGTGTTAAATAGCATGCACACCACTTCATGGAATGACGATAGGCATGGGAACTTGTTATGCAATACTGTGTTTCAATCACCAGGTAATGTGCACTCAGGACTTTATCCCCGCAAGTTCATCTTTCTATACTGTGTTGAAGTTGAGTTTACAGCCTAATTTTGTTGCACTAGGTTGCTGCAGCTAAACAATTGATCTTTTGGGACTGTGTCTAAATGTAAAAATATTGGGGATTTGTCAGCATCACAGCTTTTTGTCACATAGTAAGAAGACTTGCATGTATAGGATAATGAGTACTGCTTACTTTTCGAGTCATATTTTGATTACCAGCAGATTATATTCCAGTTTATTCTGGCCCTCCAGGCTTTACTTTGAAGACAGATCACCAATTATTCTAGTACGGAACTATCACTTGGTTACTTAGCAAGTATGTGTGCCAACACAGCTAACACAATGCATGCTAGGAACCGTAGCCACTCTCAAATCGGTTGTAGACGTATCGGTGTGCACATGACACAAATCATGGCTTCATTTTGCTTCTTTTGGGTCTAGACTAGGGAACAAGTCCTAAAAATAGAAGTAGGGGGACGCTGACCTCACGACAGGAAGTGACGTCACGAAAGGTGGCTTGCACTCAGTTGCAGTTTATAGTTATCGAGCTCCTGGTAAAATAAGTGGGGGGACGCCGTCCACCCGCGTAGTACCCCGACTCGAGCCCTGGTCTAGACTGATTATTATCTGTAACAAACAATGGTTTGGTGTGAGTGATTAAATGTCATGTTTAATGGGTGCATGCTGTATTTGGAAACATTGTACAGTTTGTGTGGCTTAGATAACAATAACCGTTTTTATATAAGTCACTGTCGTTGATTGTGGGTCACCTTCTACTGTCACGACGGTCAATTTAAGGAGCGTTCCAGTTCATCAAGCACCTGTGGAGAATTAAGGAGAAGGCTTTCTGTTGCACTTATTTTTCTTTTTTCTATCACTTCTGTTCCACAACTTAAAAAAGTTTTTTCCTGTTGTTGAGATGCCAATTTACCTCATGAGAACTACAATTTGACATAGTAATGTTCTGTTTATTCACCTACAGTTACCCATGATGAAGGGTATAATCACCCGAAATGCAGTGGGTTGCTACAATCAAGCAGCTGTTACAACACTAATCTACATTTGAATGTACATTATTAGTGCGAAAAATGTGAAGTAATATTTGTATGACACTGCAAATTTCATATGAGGACATTAAATAATGATACGTTGGCATGTTGACTCTTTGTGTAACTTTTGAACTTAGAACACGAATGTCAAGTCTAACCTATGGGCTCCTTATGTAGTGCATTTTGGCTCTCATTAACCATTTGGTTGTCTAGTTTCTTTCAAGTTTTTCACGCAGACAGGCAGACTCCATTCCAAGACAGTTTATTTTGATTACATTGAACACAATGTGTGAACTTTTGGTGCACGGTGTCACTCCAATTTGTTCCAATGAATATTTGCCACATGTGTACTCATAAAAATCATTTGCACAATTATTACTACAGTGCAAATGCAGGCTTCCATGTCTTCATCATACTACAATACACCTAATTTGAGAAATCATTGTACTCCTGACTCTCATATACCATGTAACTATCACTTTGCAGAGGGAAAAAACTGTGCACAAACTCGGAAGGATGTAGGCCCTTGGTCTAATGTTTTGGATAACTACCATATGTTTATAAAGTCTACTCAAACAATGGTTTGGACCATTTACATAGGGATCCACTGAGCATATGTAATATATATTGTTGTTATGAAGACAGGGAATAGGCACTAAGATTTATGTGATGTGTCATGTCTCCTGGGTGATGGTCCCTGCCCAAACTCAGAAATGGCAATCGCAGCATAATACTATCAGCGCATCTGCAAGAAAGCAGGATTTAGGTCTGCCACATAAGTCACATTCATCGTGTCATGTGGAGTTCCCAGGGATCCTGGGTTTTGTATCTTCTGTCTACTACCTATGTATACCTCTGGCTTCAACTACTTGAGCAATACCATGTAGGCTTCCAAATGAACATGGGTGGCAAGTAAATTATTTTCCAGCTAGTGACAACACAATCAGCATCACTGTGTCCCTGAATCATCTGCTCATCCGGATGTAGGAGAGTATTCTCTGCATGAAGGGAGCTTCAATCGAGGTCCTACTATTGGGAGCAACCAAGCCCAACTTCGCCCATGAGTCTTGGGACCCCTGGATGCTCCTTGATTCTTAGCTTTCCTTTGATCATCAAGTCAAGGACAATAACCTCCATCTCTGCTTATTTTTGAAGCAGTGTACCACTATCTCAACTGAGCACAGAGGGGATCTAACAGTGAGTGGCAAGACTGGCAGATGATGTGAGAAATGAATTGAAGTCAAGATCTAAGTAAGGAGTTCTCTAGACTAAAGGTAGTCTTCTTGATGCAAATACTGATCTGGCATATGCATGTTGAGAAGTGTGGCTCAATGGTTAGGAGCGGCAGACCATGAAGCAGAGGTCAGACCTGGGACCAGGGTTCAATTCCCGAAGCGGCAGGGTCTTGAGTCCAAAATGTCCATGGACTTGATAATTGTCGCTTCGGTGCCTGCTCGAATCACGGGTTCACATGCTGCAACTCCGGGCAATAGCTTGCTTAATCTCCACTATGGCCCCCGGCTGCGGGATGCCTGGCTTTCACCTTGGGGGTGCTCAGTACAGGTTATCTCACAGAGAAAAACCAGGACGGGTTCCCAAAGCAAGCGCTTAGAGACCGTTGGTGATAATGCGCTATATAAATATAAATTTACAATTCTAGTTTAAGGCCATTTCAAGACCGTCTTCGTTGGAGAGAGGCTTAGGACTGTCCAAATATTTCACTAAGATATATTCCTGGCTTCCAACAATCTTAAGAATGTCAAATCATGACATACCCCTTTGTAAATCAGCGCTATCTTTCATGAGTCATGACAGTCGTAAGACTGTCTATGAGCCAGTGGAAAAACTTTAGTAAATCAATCCCTATTTGGGTTTTCAATATTTTTAACATTGTTGTTTTGTTGTTCGAACGGAATAATTTACATTGCCGTACAAATATGTCTTAATAATATCCTGAATGTCAGTGTTCATATCACTTTTATTCTTTAGCTTTAACACCAGAGCCGTTAAATAGGATGGAAACTAACTACAAATTCATTTAAACATATTCTGGGTCCTCTCAACTAAAAAAAACATACAGCCACAGCAAATGAAAAAACATATGCAGAAAATCGAAGCTGTGATTTTTTCTGCATTTGAGAAAATGATGTGTTTAACACTAATAGCAGAATGTTTCAAAATATGACAGTGCTTAACTCTAACTTTCCAACACACTTCATTTTATGCAGAGGGTGACACTGACTGTAGTTCGGGGAGCTTTTGCCCAAAAAACACATTGTAATAAAAAATCTAATTGTTAAGTGACTCTGAATACGCTAAAGAGAGGTTAGCATTTCGACCACATGTTTTGGTGTATGCTGCTTCCTGCACAGTCACCTTGAGTCACAGATCAATAGGAGATGCAAGGTCACGGGCCTGCTACTTCTAAATATAAACACCTCATAAACTATTCAGATCTCTCATTTTAACACTGGTGTTTTCGAAATATGCTTTATTTATGAAGCAGGAAAAAAACACAGATGGTGTAGAAGAAAGCAGTAATGCCTTTTGTTATTTTACCCATTATTTCAACGCGGGCCGGGTATTTCAACATTGGCATGTGCATAGCAGATGCGCTTTTAGCCACAGTGTACAGTTATGTTAATATGGCTCTATGCTTCAATCCAGTAATTTGTTTTGTTCTGCATACCAACGCAGCCCATATTTGGGCGCTGACACGTTTTCAGCTAAGTTGGCTGGCGCACAGATTTATATACAGAAGTGCCTAAAATTCCATGGAGTTTAAGGCGGGAGGGAACGGCTTCAGCGGACCCAATGTGCCTTTCCTAGAGAAAGGCTAAGAAAAAAGTAATACAATATTAAATACTAGCCTATAATCTGTGGTTAGTCTAAAACTCGAAGTGTGGGAAGAATATGGTTAATTAATTTGTTTCAGGCCCAAAAGAAGGTGTACAACAAACTTCTGGGATCTTTGCAGATAACTTATGTTTTTTCTGCAACTCCAAAAAGCATTCTACAAATTATTAATGTGTGTCTTTTAGAAAATCCACCACTCACAAGCACACCACCCAGAATCTGGAACAAAGTCTCCGAAGAACCCACCTGCACTCCATCCCCAACTACGACAGACACAAACACTGCGGCAAGCAACCTCCACCAATAGATAGCCAACTGTACCAACACACTTGCCCCCCTCCAGAAGACCATTAGAATTAACGGGGTGACCCTGTGTCCCTCAGAACCTGGGTAAATTATGTAGGAAAGAAAAGTGGTTCTGTCGGATATAACAACTAATTTGTACATGGTAATAAATACTCTGGAAGCATTTGTAAGTAACACACCAAAATTACAAAAATGAATAATAAACACGGCTCTTAATCAGCAGTGAGTAGTATGTTTACTTTACAGGACTTTAGAATGACTGTCAAGTGACCAGATACATAAACAAAGACTGTATAATGTTCAAGTGTGTCTTGAGTGACTTTAGGTGATCAGTGACTGTAGTGCTGTACATGAAGTGATAACAAAGACATGTGAATACAAACAAATGAAAGGGACTTTTTTTGATAGACAGGTCCAATTTTACAAGCATATCAGGCTAACAGGGGATTTGATTTCCAGTTTAGTTTAGCGGATTGTATGGACTGGTGGAGACAGTAACGTCGACGTTTCGACCCTGAGGGATGGTGCAGGATATTATTTGCATCTGGAGCGGGTCTTCATCAGGACAGGAGGTGAACAGAGAAGAGGGGGGACAGCCAGTAGAAGAGGATGCTTGTGATATGGTATCCTCTTTTGGCAATAATGCGAGGAGGTGTCAGCCGACACCTAAGACGCACACCGATAGGTCGACGTCTGAATGTTTCTAAACTTCACCAGCCAGTTGAAGTTTGGGGGTGATCCTTGATTTGAAGTACTGCGGGAGACGTCATCGTCTGCCAGACTCGATTTTCGTTGCGCGCTATGAAATTTGTTTTATTCATTTAATTGTTTACTTATCTGCAATCAATCATATTCCGGTGTTTACTACCTCTCACCTTGCTCCACCCGCCACGCCTTTCCACCCCACGGAACTCCCTCTACGGCCGCAACTGATCAAATCCACAAAGAAGAATATCCTCCAAGACAGAATCCTCACCAACGCCCACAACTCCAAGGAACTCTTCTCCATAATACAAGAATTTGCCAAGCCCAACAGCTAAATAACAGACATCCTTCCCTCCCAAGACCTCTGCAACAGACTCAGCTCCTTCTTTCACCTCAAGATCGAGACGCTCTATGACTACTTCGACGACCAAGACCTCTGCACCACCTGAACCCCCACCCCCAGCAAAGCCACCCAACAGATACTACTTACTTGGACCCCACACACGACAGAAGACACCCTAAAGACCATGAAGAGCATCCACTCCGGAGCACCTTCAGACCCCTGCTCGCCACACATCTCTGACAGGGCCAGCACAGCCATCGCACCTGTGCTACGTCGAACCATCAACTGCTATCTCGAGACTGCCACATTCCCCAACAACTGAAAGTGCGCCAAAGTCAACTCCTGCCTAAAGAAATCCTCCACAGACCCGATGGACCTGAAGAACTTCAGGCCCATCTTGCTGCTTCCTTTCACAGCCAAGGTTATCGAAAAGGCCGTCAACACCCAGCTATCATACTTCTTTGAACCAACAACATCCTAGACACCTCCCAATCTGGATTCCGCAGCAACAACAGCACTGAGACCGCCCTCCTTGCAGCCACAGACGACATCTGCACCCTTCTCGACCAAGGCCAAACAGCAGCCCTCATCTACTGGACCTATCAGCAGCCTTTGATACCGTCTCCCACCGCACATTAGCCACCAAACTCCACGACGCCGGCATCCAAGTTTTGGCTCTAGACTGGATATGTTCATTCCTCATGAGCAGAACACAGAGCATAAGACTCAAATCTTTTCTCTCAGGACAGACAGAGACTAGATGCAGAATGTGAATGTTTTTTGTTTGCTTATATTCATTTCCTAAAAACAAGCATTGTCTAAAAACCTATGTATGTATGTATGTATGTATGTATGTATGTATGTACGTATGTATGAATGGATGGATGGATAGATGGATAGATGGATGAACGTACGGATGAACAGACAGAGATAGATAGATAGACAGACAGACAGACAGATAGATAGATAGATAGATAGATAGATAGATAGATAGATAGATAGATAGATAGATAGATAGATAGATAGATAGATAGATAGATAGATAGATAGATAGATAGATAGATAGATAGATAGATAGATAGATAGATAGATAGATAGATAGACAGATAGATAGACAGCCGCGGTCCGTGCAGGTAACAGCGGTGGGGCCGCATGGGGTGGGATTTTGAGGGAAGATGCTGAGTACCAATGAAAAAGAAATGACTAAAAGACTCAGTAAATATGTATAGTATATATATTTTTATTAAAATCAAAGGGTCTTGACTAATGCCAGACATAAAATCATGACCTAAGCACAAATTTGATTTAAGGGTTTACTGGCCAGTTTCGTGACATGAGAAAATTCAAGACTGTGAGTGGTGAAGTACAATATTTTCGGTTAGCCGCGGCCCGTGCAGGTAAGAGTGGTGGGGCCAGGTGGGGGGTATTTCGGCGAACGATGGCGAGGGAACATTAATTATTTATTTAATTTCCCCTTGTCATTGTCTGTCGAATCCCCCCCACACTGCCCCACCGCTCTTACTTGCAAGAGCAGCGGCTGTTTTTTGTATTATCTTTAATTCATTTAAGGTTCTTTGCCGTCATCCTTCATTTAATATCAGAAATGTATTGAACATGAGTGTGTTGGCCTCGCTCTACACTCTTAGTTTATGACAAGATGTGTATTATTAGCATAAATGCAAAACTAAAAAAGTGGGATGAGACTGAAGTGATTGTATGTTTCATATTTAAGAGTGGAGACAAAGACGGCAGAGTGGAACTTCACAATCTACAGGGTACTGTGAAGCACTATCTATGATCTTCATGTCAGGAAAAGGCAAGCCCATTCGAAGATGGTGGATATGAGCTCGAGACTGGATAGACACTGAAAGAGAAAGTGCAGGTCAACAGCATTGAACGGCCTGTAAAAGTAAAAGATTCAGATTCCCAACACCACCTCCATCTTCGTGAAGAAGAATATCCAGAACACCTATAGTTGCCAGCTCAGCACTAAGCCAAGGTTTGGACCCTGACAGATGGCAGTTTTGTAAGAAGCCTGGTTCACCGAAAAGATAGGAAGACTTGTAGGAACTAAGCACTGAATGTTTTAAACTTTCTGTCTTTCCTGTTATCTTCTTATGCCTGTGTACTTCCAGCACATACTGGACCAAAAATGTGTTAGATCCAAAAACCAGACATTAAATACTCTAGAAAGCCTATCTGGCTTCGCCCACATGTATTTTTACAGCAACGCATGTCTTAAAGGACCACCATTTGGCTTGGAACAAGAAGTTGTTCACCTCTTGTGTTCTTTATCTAGCATCTAAGACCTTTTTGTCACTTATATTGTTTGGGACCAATGCGGTTTTGCCACACTAATGATCTGGGTGGGCCCTTCTTCCTCTATGCATTGTTGATAAAGAGTGTGTGTGTATTTTGTGTAATACAATTGTGTATGGTGAATCACACTGCAACATAACGGTTTGAGTGCTGAAAGGAATAAGAAGATAAATATGTCACCCAGTTCAGGATAATGACCATTTTATTAGCTTGTATGAGATGGCATATATTTTTAAAAAGTGAACACTCCCATAGACTTTATCTACCATTTAGGTGACTCTTGGTAGGTTAAGTCGGGCTATGCAGGAGGCTTTAACCCCTCCCCTGCTGGTGACGGAACCACTCCGTCATCAGCCGCGGTCGCGCTGTGCTGATGACGGAGCGGTTCCTCACGGCCCGCTCGGCACGCCTGCGCGGCGAGGATTCCGCGCCTGCGCTGAGCGTTCCATTGAGCGGGCGGGCCCGTGATGGAACCACTCCGTCATGAGCACAGCGCGACCGCGGCTGGTGACGGAGCGGTTCCGTCACCAGCATGGGCGCGCGGCCCCCCCGCCCCCTTAGCGCTGCGGCGGAATAGCCGCCGCAGCGAAGGGGTTAAAGGGCCTCAATGTCTATTTTTAGATCTAATGAATGTTAAGATCCAGCTTGAGTACAGCAACCTTCATAGACATTCTAAATATATTGAAAACGGATTTAACTGTTGTAATCCCTAAAGCTTTCCTATAAGCAGTTGTGAGGAGTGGTGTCTGCGGAGCAAGGTAAAAAGCAGCGGTGTGCGAGATTCGCAAAATGTCCATTTATGTAATTACATGAAATTTTGTAAATAAAATGTGTGAAATGCAAATCTGGCATGAAGTGCTATGTCTTAGCACAAAATGAGTCCTTGGGTCCATTTTGGATGCAAAGACGCATTTCTCGCTAAAAAAAAAAGCAAAAAAGCACAAAAAACACACGTGCTGGGAACAGCAGCTGCTCTAAATGGAAAGTTTTTTTGCAAAATTACACCAGCACAATTAAATTTGTGCCCATTTTTTAGATGACTGTGTGGGAAGAAAAATGCCTCTGCCAATTTAAATATAAAAGAAGCAGACGTTGTTTACAATAGGCTGCATTCATATGCAATATTTTCCTCTGTAATAAAGGCTTCAAACCTCTCTCTTCAAGGTCATAACACCTGATACAGCAGGATTTTAACTTTGGCTAAATATCCATCTCTGGCCAGTCCATGGATCTATTTACTAACTGCCCTGGCGGACAGAGCTCTCTTTAGCCAGGACACAGCCAATGAACTAATCAGCAGATATTCATTCCTTTGCCTAGACGTATGTCTGCTCCATCTCCTGAATGTCTGCCTGGATTGATTCTCACAATACCTGATGCCCCCATTGGAAAAGAAACTCAGAATCCATATCTGTTGATTGAGTGACCACAGTAAATCCATAAACCCTCGGAGCCAATTTAACATACTCTACTTCAACCTCAGTTTTTTAAGCATTAAATGGCAACAGGCTAATGTATTAACACATTTTAAGACAATGTATACAGGAAATGAAAACACGTATAATTAGCACAGTTTGAATGAATGTGGAGCAAATTAAGCTAGGACGCATGAAATGATAGCACCCTATGATGTATCAAAGAGTACAGATGATAGGAAAAGGCGTCTAGGTCCCAAGTCCAATTCGTCAGATTTTCCATGCACATAAAAGGAAGTATTATGTGTGCAAAAAAAACATATTTGGGGGTTCAAATTCCTGGATTAGGATTCACAGAATGGGAATATCCAAACATTTTGCTTGCAGAGGAGAAATACTGCTTTGGACACAGATTGTCTGGTGTAGTAAATCTCCAATCAAGGCTGGTACTGGGGGTGTTTCTGGGACATTGTCTGGTAAAAGTTGGTAAGTACCCTCAAACTTGCAAATTTATAGGTATTCACAATTGTATTGCTGGTTCTTTTCAACATTCAAAAGCTAGTTTTGACATTTTTCAGGGTGGTAAGAGCATAGGTGCACCCCATCTTTCTAGTGGATTTGAGGGGAGAAGTTCCTTTAGAAAATCTTTCATTTCCGATGGAGAAAAAAAAGGTACTTCCTCACAATGTTGACATGTGCTCTCTTGCGGATTTTGTGGCGTGCAGACATTACACTGTAGTATGTAAGGAAAACCATGAGTATTGCTTGAAATTTATAAAATTTACAATATGCTGCAGACCAAAATTTCAATAGGTAAGTATGTATAGATTTTCTATACCTAAATCCATAAATATATATATATATATATCACTGAAAAAACCATAGGTTTTACACCAGTTATAGTTAGGAATTAGCATTTAAAAAACCTATTAAATTCACTGAAAATACCATAGGTTTCACACCAGTTATAGTTAGCTGGAAATTTTACTGATATAAAACCATTGAAATTCCCACGTTATAGTTAGTCGGACTCACTATAACTTGCGCGTGCAATGCACTGCTGATGACATCACATATTACATCACTCATGACATGGTCAGTGACATCACTCATGACATCACTGATGACAACATCCTTGTGACACAGTGACAGACCTCCTTTCACTGTAAAGTAACCTTTGAAACACATATTCAAAAATAGAAACTAACATTAACAAAAAAGTGGATATACCCATACCAGTTACAACAACCAATTCAGTAATTTCACCATCTATATACAAATTCACACATTCACCAACAGTTTTATGTATTCACTCATACATATACTCACTCATCATATGTAGTGATACCCCTATTCATTCTGTTACACACCGACAGTCATCAAAAACTTACTCATACATATACTCACACATGCAAATAAACTAATAAACATCCATTTATTTGCATATACAACTATACACACATTAGCACATTACTTCTAAGGAAACTTGCACATACTTACTCTCTTAAACAATCACTTATAGAAACACATACTTATTTAAACAGGAACTCTTTCAATCTCTCACTCTCACATATACTCACTTATATACATCAATTCTCATATATACAAGATTAAAACATATGTAGTTACTCATAAAGACACTAGTGAGAGAGGCATTCACTCTCTAACACACACATATACACACTCATCCACCCATACAATCCTACACAAATGCTGTCTTCAAAACACATACAAACAGTGAGTCAGTCATTGATGCATCTATGTGCTAAGTAACAGCCCCACCAAACCATACAGACACTCATACTGATACTAAAAAAGCATCTAATAACCCATATACACACACATGTAGCTACTCACCAACCCATGCAGCCACTTATACACAAAGTAAAACACTGATACATATATTTAAATATTTAAACATTACTCGCTAATATATGTATTCACTAAGATACACTTAATAAGCCAGTTAACCAATCAATTTTTTTTTAAAAAACATCCATTTAGACACTTATTTAAACATTTATTCTTCCATCGACCTTAACATATACATATATAAAATATATTTATTTTTCAGAAAGACACACATTCACTGGACGATGTCATGAGTGATGTCATTTGAGATGTCATCAGTGATGTCATGAGTGATGTCACTGACCATGTCATGAGTGATGTAATATGTGATGTCATCAGCAGTGCATTGCACGCGCAAGTTATAGTGAGTCCGACTAACTATAACGTAGGAATTTCAATGGTTTTATATCAGTAAAATTTCCAGCTAACTATAACTGGTGTGAAACCTATGGTTTTTTCAGTGAATTTAATAGGTTTTTTAAATGCTAATTCCTAACTATAACTGGTGTAAAACCTATGGTTTTTTCAGTGAATTTCATAGGTTTTTTTAATGCTAATTCCTAACTATAACTGGTGTGAAACCTATGGTTTTTTCAGTGAATTTCATAGGTTTTTTTAATGCTAATTCCTAACTATAACTGGTGTGAAACCTATGGTTTTTTCAGTGAATTTCATAGGTTTTTTTAATGCTAATTCCTAACTTTTTATACAGACTCATACCTATGTGTTTTTTAGTGAATTGCTAAAGTATGTTTTTGTAAAAATGAACACTATAATGTATATTGAGATAATATTTTTAATTTAAAATATATTTTTTTTATATTTCACTTTGGTGCGCTTTCGGTGCGCGCACCGGTGCGCGTACCGTCAGCGCACTTATAAAAAAAAAGAAAAAAAAAATAATGAAGGAGGGACTGTGTAATAGATAGTAAGACAGATAAAAAGTGTAAAAGGAAGTAACTAAGAAAAGAAAAATGAATAAGGGAGCAAAAGAAAGAAGAAATAGGAAGAACACTAAAGTAGAGGTTAAGGGAGAATATAAATGGATATTGAAAGTAAAAAGAAGGACAGTTAAGTATGAGAATGACAGGTAGTGACGGAATCAGAGGAAAAGAATAGCAGTGATTGAGGGAAAGTAAATATCAGTGAATATAAGTAAAGAGGGGTGAAAGAGGGTACATATAAGTGAATAAGGGCAACACATGGGGAGTAATAGAGAGAAAGAAGAGAGAGAGTAAAAGAAAGACAAAAGGAAGAACTAACTGAACTACAGTACAATGAGTATGAAAGAAAAAAAAATGGAGAAAGAGAAAGAGGGTTAGGACACTAAAGCAGTGGTACTGTGAGAATATAAAAAAGATAAAAAGTGGTGGAAGGAACTGAGGAAATGCAGATAGTCCCTATTAGATTAAGAAGTTGTGAATGAAGTACAGTAAAGAAACAGCAATGAAAAAAGAGTGTAAATTAGTAAAGAGAGGTAAATAAGGGTGAAAAAGAAAATGAGTGCATAACAATGTGAACACAATATAAATTACATAATGCAAACTACACAATAACTTCTACAATATGTTACATTATTTATTTTTGCTGTTCTCAGAATATATTGAATTCCACTTAAATTAGTGAGTTCAAAGTCTTCATCATATAACAGCGGGAAAAAAAAAACACAATCTAAAAGATTGTGTTTAAAAAAAACCATTCAAACATACATCTCATATATGTACACTAATCTTTGATTCACTTACTTTTCCATGAGGCCAAGTAGAAGATAGTGAAGGTCCTTTTGGTAGAAAAAAAGTCTGCTGTTCCTTATAAGTTCCATTTCATCGACTTCCTATGAAAAAAGATCTAAAAACATCATACCATACACAATCCTCACGGCCAATTTGTGTCTGATATATCGGTATTTTTTACTTTGAGATCCACTTAAAGTATCTACATGAGATAAATAATTTAAAATATTAGATTAACTAACTAACTAACTAACTTTTATTAACTATTCCCGTCTTCAAAGGCCAATTCCCTTTACTAAAACTTTGGTTTTAAAAACACTAGATAAGAATTTGTAGAGTCATAAGGCAAACGTTGTTTATAAGTTAAATGAGAATCATTGCAGTAACTCCATCCATTTTCAGATTTTAAGTAGCATGTATAATGTCCTGAGGTGGTCGAAGGTCCATCATGATAAATAATAGCTTCAGTTGTAAAGGTCCTTCCAGAAATTGATAACTGAGAAGCCACACAATTTTTGATAGAAGTTGTCAATTTAGTTCCATCAGGTCTACATCGTTGGAAAACTAAAATGATATACTGCCCATACCTTTGTATAAATAATGTGGACAGCATTGTACAGTTACATTGGGTACACACCATATTATGATCTGCTGCTTTAACTAGATTTTTAAAAGACACTGATTTACAGTCTGGTAAAGTCAAATATATAAATCTTTCAGTGTCTATTCTAGTAGTACTTGATAAACTACAATTGTGGCAGTCATGCTGCCATTGATAAGAAAGACTGAAAAGATTATCTACATCTACTCCTTCATCTTCCAAAACACCAAACATATACATTAAAAATTCCTGACAATCCTGCTGAATGTTTTGTGAAAATTTATCTTGACCAGAACACAAATCTAAAATATTTCGAATTTCCGTTACACTTTCTATTTGTGGTGTACCACTGCTACATTTCTGAAACACAGAATTCAATAAACCACACAATCTTTGATCCCGATTTTCAACAATCTGTTCTTGTAAACTTTTAAGAAAAAAAACAACATTAACCACTACATTAGCATAGCAGTTGACACCAGAACTATTTTCAAACTGAAATCCAACAACATTTTCTCCACAATTCTTTTTCTTCCTGTTTTCAATTACAGTTTTCTCTACTTTTTGTCTTTTTGCAACTACCTCACTACAATTATCCTCATTTCTTCTTTTTCGGCCTACCACACGTTTTTCAAACAGAGGATATTGAGGCAAATGTGGAGCATACTCTCTTCTTAACCTATTGTATTCTTTAACACAATCTAGATCGGCAGAAATCTTTGTCTCATCACACGCAATCAAGTACAATCCTGATAAAGTTCTGACTCGAGATAATGCCACATATGCCATACCCTCTTTAAACACAGATCTTCCAATGTTCACCAATGCACTATCTACACTTAAACCTTGAGATTTATGAATTGTCACCGCATACGCTAAACAAACAGGAAACTGTTTTCGGCGAACATATAAGTCTTTTACAAGTAAAAATCTAGCAGAACAACGACTTATTTGTTGTACTTCTTCAATGCCATCAAATTTTATTTTTAAAAATTCAATTCCATCTCTATTTCTGTAATTCACAAAATCAACAACATAACCCATTGCTCCATTTACCAGACCGCTTTCAACATTTAAATTCCTTCTCAAAATGATACGACAATTTAAACACACATTCAGAGTCTTTTCAAAACCAGCTGTTTTTGAAATACTTTTCTCCAATGAATGCAATTTAGTTTTCAAATTTTCTGACAAAACAATTGTTGCACCCATATGCTCTATTTTATCTATTGCTTCCAGTTTCACAATCTCTTCATTTTCTAAGTCTAACATTTTTTGGTTGAAGATGGAACATTCTTGCAGAGTTGGCATCAAACATATCCCAGATTTCTTCTCAGTCATTTTTTTAAAAATATTCTCTGGAAGAATGTTTTCATTTGCATACAAATTTGAAATTAATCGACTATGCAAAGCTTTTTTCCCTTTCTCAGTCATTTTTCCAATTCTTACATCTTGTAGAATATTTTTATAATCTTCATCCTTGGCCTGTCGCATATTTTGAAGCAGTTCAGCATATTTAAAATTTAGCCATATATTAACATTTCCAATGCTTCCAAGGGACTTCCTGGTATCTTCATGCGTGAGCATTTTAAACACTGGTTGTCCTTTTACTGGAGTCAACTGCAATAGATCTCCAAAAACAATAATGTGTTTTCCTCCAAATAACACATCATAGTCTGTTTTAAGAATTTCTTGCATTCTCAAATGCACAAAAGCAAGCATTAGATTTGAGACCATGCTTACTTCATCTATGATAAGAAGTTTCATTTTCTTCAAGACTCTTGAAACTTCAGAACACGCATCTCCAGATAGCTTGTTGTAATGCAATTTATTATCATGTTCAACTGGCAGCATCAATAAACGATGTAGAGTAATCCCTTTAATATTATGTGCTGCCAGACCAGTTGGAGCAGTTACAACACAAGACAGTGGTGAATCAGTCCTTTTCTGCAGATAACTTGCAACGGCTTTAATTAGAAAACTTTTTCCTGTCCCCGCTTCTCCACTTACATACAGTCGGACAGGGTCAAATAATATACATGAGCACTCTTTTTTCTCATGTCTGAATCCATGTTCAATCTGCTCTGTGACTTCATCATATATCTTTTTCTGCTCAATGTTTAGTTGCTTTACCAAATCTTCTAAGTTAACTCCATCTTCTTGAGCTTGTTCCATAGCTCTTTCCACCTCATCCATGGCAGTGGCAGCTTCATTTTGGATAATTGGTCCTCCTAGTGGATCCTGGCTCAATGAAGTAGAACTCTGACTATCTTGAGAACTGTTTCTAGCTATCTCTTCAGCAATTGTGGTTTCTTGCTCCATTTCTTCATTCAACATTTGCAGATAATTTAGAAAAATAGGACATTCTATGGTATCCTTAGTTGCATTAAAAGAGTCTTCATAACACAGAAAATCTCCAAGTAGTTCCTCTTCTGTACGCCATGGCTTAAAGAGTTGCAAAAGAGCTAAATAGTAAAATTCTCTTTTATCTGGAACTTCACAACTCAATTTTCGATGATTAATCAAATGGCCTTTTTTCTGCTTCACTAGACATCCTTCATTGCCAATGAGTGCATATTTTCCATTATTGATATCTTCTGTGATGTTCCTCTTATAACTGTAGTTTTGAAGAACTTCATACAAACATGTGTTCTCAAGGTGAGTACTTCTATTTGGATAGTATGTATCCAACATATTTGTCTTCAAAATATCTGTACTGTTTGGTTCTTTTTCCGCCAAATATTCAATTTCTTGTACAGATTTCAAAACTCGGTTTCGTGTTGCAGCAAGACCAAGACTCACCCAAATGATTGTTCTTGATTTGGCATAGAGACTTGCTGATGATAACCGATCAGAACATTCATATGCTCCAATTTCTCGATGCGACAACATCTTCAGACTGAAACTGTATAATTTCTTGCTTAGACTCTTTTCATGTGAAATGTCCTCCCACATTTCCTTCAGTTCTGTCTTTTCTTTTTTGGTGATGTAAGATGTCACATATCGATCCACAGCAATAGAGTTGTCAGCAACGAACTGAATATCCATGTTAGCATTCCACATGGACAAAATCACTGGGTTGTAATCGTTGATGTACTTAGATTCTTCATTTCTTTTCAAATTATATGTGTTTTTGGGAGATTTTCTCGTCACAGTATGTCGTAGAGATGACATCAAATTATTTACTCTTCCCTTAGAAATCACTGGTCGAGGAAATGCAAAACGACATTTCGTGTAGTACTTTTCCTTGTTTTTAAATTTTCGACGACAGTACTTTCCACAACGATGAGATTGAAAACGTAAAACTTGTTGCCTTAAATTGTTTTCTTCAGTAGATTTTGGAACAGCACATGTTGAATACTCTTCAATGAAACTCATCACTGTTTCATCTGAATCTGATCCAAATTTGGGTGCATCTTTAATCCACAACAACATATGTATATGAGGAGCACCTCTCGCTTGATATTCCTTCCTCCAAAAGAAATCCAAAACCTCTCCAAGGGGAGGATTTTTTTTGTTGGTAATAAAAGACATCATAGCTTCAAATCTATGATTAAAATATCTACAAACATTCACTGGATCTAAAGAACACAGTTCTCCTGGTGTTTTCAATTCTATATTTGGTATGTTTTCATTTGCCTCTCGTAGAAATTGAAGTAAATCGTCCCATGCATACTCAGCACAGCTAAGAGTGAGGAACCATGTAGGAGTTCCTAAGTTTCTTAGCATACATTTCAATTCTCCATGACGACGAAACCAATACTCGTTGGTTCCACGTTGACATGCCATGAGATTGATTAGCTGAGATTCCAAAATACTGTCTTGCAGATTAACTTTCTCCATAAAGTCCCTTGCACAAACATTCTGCAAATGAGGTCCACTTTTTAATATATGATTAACTGCATAAGAAAGCCCAGACAAATCACTTTCAAACAGTAGATGAAATAAATAAGGAATGC
This sequence comes from Lissotriton vulgaris, assembly GCF_964263255.1. NCBI lineage: Eukaryota > Metazoa > Chordata > Amphibia > Caudata > Salamandridae > Lissotriton > Lissotriton vulgaris. The sequence goes on from NC_141696.1 coordinate 722,121,669, forward strand.
ATTGACGAAACCTTGGATCTTCTGCATATAATCTTAGAGTCCGGTATTCAGCTGCAGGAATTTGAACTGGTCGATCATCATATCGTCCACCACAACCTGTTGGAAATAATTGTGGAAAACAACGAGCTTCCAAACTTTCTTCCCATACACTAATGGGACTTCCTTTTGCTGCTTTCATTTGAAACAAGTCAATTGCATTTCCCATTACTTCTTTGGAATGCAAAGGATGAACAGTATAATGTTCATATATTTCTTCAGTTCTAGACACATCAACTTTTTCAATTTGACCAACTGAAGAATCACTATCTTCTTCTGTAGCTGTTTCCTCTACTCCAACACTTACATTTTTGTAGTACTCATTGTTTTTAACTAAATACAACGTTGCCTTCTTGACTTTTTTAACATCCACTAAATCTTGCCAAATTTTCTTACTCTTTGTTGGAACCCCATTAACTAGAATAACTAAAGGATCTTCTTCTACTCTTTCTACACCAATTGTATTAATATTTTTCTTTACATCTAGAGGCAAATAAACAACTCTTCCCTTTAATCCTCTCAGTAAATCTGATGGAGGCAATTTCCCTGTCTTAGGCTCCATGCGTACAATAGCCTGAAAAGGATGGACACATTGAATCAAAATAGATTCATAAGTATTTAGATCCATCAATTCAGAAGGAATATCTATCAACTGAAGATTATTATAAACTGCTCTTGCAGGCATTCTATTTTCATTTAATTTTTTCAAACAATAATTGCAAATACGCTGATCCAAACTCAAATCAAAAGAATTCTCCACCAACAAATAACTTACAAAATCCTCCCATTCACTATTATTTTCCAATTCACTTTTTGCATATAAATCAACTAACCTAGTCTGAATTTTATAATGAGTCCGTCGACAACACACACAAGTTACATTAGGCCTCTCACTTGATTTCACCTTAAACTTGATAATTTCCTCATCAAACTTTTCAATACTTGAAATTTGTCCATTATCTTCTGCATTACCATCCATTACTATATCTATTTCTACACTGTCCTCTTTGTTCCCAAAATAACAAAACTCAATTTCTTCACAAATAGTCTTCACATCCACTTCAGATCCATGCAAAAGAGCACTATTTAACTGTTTAAGCTTAAGTGCAGGACGTTTTGCATAATACAACTTCCTCACTAATTTCCTTACGTTATTATGATGCACGGCTAACATCCTAAAATGATGAAAAACACTCCGACAAACTTTTCTAGAAAGACATGCTAGTGAATGCCCTTGCAAACCTGTGCTTTCTCTCACTCTGCAAGGATCTAACTCTTGCAGGATCTTCATTTTTTGTTTGAGACTTTTTTTACTATATGTACGTAAGAAATTTCGAAGCAAATCAATTGATTCCTGTCGCACACTACAAATACTACTGCATTTCCATGTGTACACTGGACCCTTAGTACGTCTCCCTAAAACTTCATCAGCTAACACCTCTTCTGCATCTCTAGATACAAGTTTCTCTTTTTCCATCACACAACTATCTTTCACCTCATATGCACGACCACTGGTGTCAACTGCATGCACCAAATCATTTTCCTGAAAGTAACTCTCCTCATTAAAAAAAGGCTCAGAACTTGAACTATGCATCCATTCACCAGAAAATACTTCACAAAAATTACTCCGATTAATAATTCTTTTCCATCTACTGTTCGATTTGAAAACATCCATTGCCTTATTAAGTATCCTAATTCTATTGATTATTAAAATAAATAATTTTTTCTTAACTTCAAAAGCCTGATCAACAATCTTTTCTACACTTTTCTTTTTCTTGTAAAAAGCAGCTTTTAGTTTACTTTTCTTATCATTTTTTAGCAAATTTAAAACTACCCTATTGCGAAACATTCGCCTACGAATGTCCCTAAAAACATTTACCCTTCTATTGCTAACCATTCTCTTCTCTCCTGGTCCAATGGAAACATTTTTTGTGGGCTTCTCTTTCCTTTTTACATTTGTTGACTTTTTCTGTATATTCACATTAGCAATTTCATTTTTTTTCCTACGACATATGTTGCGAAGAAAGGACTTAATTGGCTTACCAGAAGCTTTTCTGGTGTTTTTTGAAGTACTTGTTGAAGAGGATTCCATAAAGTCTGTTGTTGATGTTCTCCTTTTCCGTATGGTATTTTTGATATTTCTTTGCCTTGATGGCATTTTTGCTTCCTTTTCAGAAGTTGATTTGAATCTGTTGTTCTGTTAAAAAAACACATTAAAGACCACTATTAGCAAACAACAAAAACAATAAATTGCAACATATTTAAGTTTATACAATAGCAACTCATGGCTTTATTTTTAAAGGCCTTGCGCCACCAGTGCGTCACTTATTACCCATGTTTAAAGTGATGCATCAGCTGCACATGGCATTCATAAATAAGGGCCAAATGCAAATACCAATCAATTGCACCCAAAAATCGATTTTTGAATAACATGTAAGAAACACTGCGCAGAACCTATGTACAACCACGCAATATCATCAAACAAAGTCAGGGCCTTATTTATAAAGGCCTTGCGCCACCAGTGCATCACTTATTACCCATGTTTAAAGTGATGCATCAGCTGCACATGGCATTCATAAATAAGGGCCAAATGCATATACCAATCAATTGCACCCAAAAATCGATTTTTGAATAACATGTAAGAAACACTGCGCAGAACCTAAGTACAACCACTCAATATCATCAAACAAAGTCAGGGTCTGATTTATAAAGGCCTTGCGCCACCAGTGCATCACTTATTACCCATGTTTAAAGTGATGCATCAGCTGCACATGGCATTCATAAATAAGGGCCAAATGCATATACCAATCAATTGCACCCAAAAATCGATTTTTGAATAACATATAAGAAACACTGCGCAGAACCTAAGTACAACCACTCAATATCATCAAACAAAGTCAGGGTCTGATTTATAAAGGCCTTGCGCCACCAGTGCATCACTTATTACCCATGTTTAAACTGATGCATCAGCTGCACATGGCATTCATAAATAAGGGCCAAATGCATATACCAATCAATTGCACCCAAAAATCGATTTTTGAATAACATATAAGAAACACTGCGCAAAACCTAAGTACAACCACTCAATATCATCAAACAAAGTCAGGGTCTGATTTATAAAGGCCTTGCGCCACCAGTGCATCACTTATTACCCATGTTTAAAGTGATGCATCAGCTGCACATGGCATTCATAAATAAGGGCCAAATGCATATACCAATCAATTGCACCCAAAAATCGATTTTTGAATAACATGTAAGAAACACTGCGCAGAACCTAAGTACAACCACTCAATATCATCAAACAAAGTCAGGGTCTGATTTATAAAGGCCTTGCGCCACCAGTGCATCACTTATTACCCATGTTTAAAGTGATGCACTAGCTGCACATGGCAATCATAAAAAAAGCCAAATAAAAATACAATTCATTTGCACCCAAAATCGATTTTTGAATAACATGTAAGAAACACTGCGCAGGACTTATATACTAACATACAATTTCACTTCTAAAACATAACTATCTGCTTCCAAATATTCTCCATAGAGCAAATAAATCTTTATCTAAATTAAATGAATCATTACTTACCTTTACAAATGCTTTTGGAGATTGAAAACAGTGTCAGACACACACACCAATTTTTCTTTAGCAGAGGAAAAGGTGTGCTCTCAATACACTGAAACCAAGACTGGCATAGAAAATCTCTATCTTTGTACACATATGCCTTAATTCAACCAATGAAAACTCTTCCCTCACTATTTTCAAACCAACACCCATCCCCCTCTCAAACCTTTCTATCTGTTACCATAGCAACTCCCTCCTAACTGAACTGTAAGGTTCAAAAGTTTATCTTACAATGTTGCAAATTAACTCAGCAAGGATGTTTGACCTCTCAATACAGCAGCCTATACAGGGTATTTTTGCTTTTGGTGACTTTTTTTAAACCATTCAAATTGCTTCTTTCACACAACATAACCATGCACCCTAACTTTCAGTTTTCAACTATCTGAATCCACCAATCATTGCTTGTGATTCAAGAGCAGAGAAACTCCACAATTATTTTTTTGTAAACTCCTACTGTTCCAACTGCCATTTCATTCCCACACTTCATCTGACTGGACCAGAACCTTCTCACATCATGTACTCTGTTTGGATTATTGGACATAGCTACATCCACTGGGCTCAAAGGTATGCAGCTAGCAGAAATTTTCATAACCTTGATTTATCAAATGTGGAAATCAAGTGGATTGGCCACAGAGGATTAAAATGTCACCAATTGATACCATTGGTGAAAACCTTTTTGCATCTGCCAGAACCTGACCTGTTAATTGTGCACTGTGGAGGTAATGATTTGGGCACATTAACTGGAGTAGGTCTGGAAATGCTTTTAAAGGACACCTTTCATCAATTGATGATACTTTTTCCCCACACTGCCTTGGTATATTCCAATATATGCCAAAGACAGAAATGGAACTGGTCCAACCAATTTGGTCCACAATTTGAGAAAGCACGGAAACATGTAAATAAATCTGTTTCTGCTTACATGAGAGACTATGGAATGGGTTCAATATACAATAATAACTTGCGTTACAACATGCAAGACATCTACAGAGGAGATGGAGTGCACTTCTCAGATGAGGGGAATAGAATATTCCTCCTGAATTTAAGAATGTGTATTGGAACCTACTTGTAGGTACCTAAATCAACCACAGAACCCAAAAGCTCTTCTCAGAGCTACCCTACCTCTGATCATTCAAAGCGTTTATTTATTTTCTAACTTTTTTCACTATTTTTCACCAAAGTACGCTTTCGGGTACGCTTAAGGGTGCGCGCACCGGGCGCTCCCCCCGTGGAAAATTAATTTTTTTTTTTTTTTTTTAACGTTTATGAGCCTCCTAAGCCCCCCTCAGAAAACCTAGAGGGTCAAGAAGTCTCTACAGTGCCCCCTTCTACCCATACCGAACATTGTTTACCCTCCATCTTGTGTCTCGATTGTACCGAAACACAAAATGGAGGACTCCCGTTACGCTGCCGGTGCGCGCACCGGAGCGCGCACCAGTAAGCGCACAATAAAAAAAGGTGGGAAAGTAATTAACGGAAAACCCAATGGAGACACTTTCATCAAATATAGAATACGCCCTACTACATAGCAGTCCCTACCATTTGCCCAAATTTGGTGAAATTCCATTGAGACATTTAGGCTACAGGCCTGTCTAAATATCCTGAGGTAAATTACATGACAAAAACACACTTGTAATGTTAGAATTTACAACCAATTAAAAAGTATCTTTCATTTTCTACGATTATTTCCTGACGTTTGATTGGTTAAGTACAAGAATATATATAAAAGAAGAGAGGGAAACACAGCCATTTTGACTACTGCTTCCAGAAGTACATTTGAAAACAAATTTCACTGACAACTTCAACTGATTTCTCTAAGGTAAGTTGTTATTATGGAAGTATATTGTACACTTTAAGTTAATTTCTGAAAAAATATTCTGTTAGTGATATGCTATCCCTCTTTAATAGTTAGAGATAGAGATAGACTTCTCTGTAATAGTTATGGATTGAGTTAGGCTTCTCTGGTATACAGTACCCTAACTCTACTAATATAGTTAATTTGTATGCAATTTTCAGAAAGAAAATGGAAGGAGAAAATCAGGCAAATGATACTTCTATCAAAGTAAAGGTGGAAAAACCAGAAGATCAAAAAAAAGAAGTTGATTTCATGGATGACTCTTTGGATGAACAGTTTATAGAATGTTTGGAAGAAATGGAATCATGTACATATAATTATGAGGAAATTCCGGACAATATTATGTTAGAAATTTTATTAAATTATGAAAAAGAATCAGAGGAATAAATTTATCTTTAATAATTTCAAATTGTTTCAGACAATATTCTTTTTTATATGTAATTCATAAAGTATTACCAAAAATGTTTAAAATATAAAGTGAGACTTATAGTATACTGTTCAACTATTTTTCTGTTACATAGTAAGTTTACTCATAGTTACTACCTTTCTCCCACTATATTATCTCATATGAATATTTTACACCTCATTTTCATAAGTGAGCAGGATAGACTACTCATGATCCCCTAGAAATTCTCAGGGAGTGCTTAAAAGATCTGTTTCTCCTTTCCAGACAGACTATGTTATGAATTCCATATACCACAAAAACATACAATAACAACATGCAAGATATCTACAGAGCAGATGGTGTACATTAAATGAAAGTCTCTGCATTGGTACCTACATGTAGGTACTTACATAAAATAAAAAAAACAATTAATAAACATACAATTTTTTAAAGTGATTATTTTTCCATAGTACCCTCCTTGGAGCGCTTCCCGGTGCGCGCACCGGGCGCTTCCCCCGCGAAAAACGCAAAAAAAAATTTTTTTTTGAGGCCCCGCGGGGCCCTTTAATGGCCCCCATATCAAACCTAGGGGGGTCAGGGGGGGTCTACCCTGCCCCCTTATAGTCAATTCCCCCCTTTGTTTTTGCCACCTCTTATGACTAGATTTTACCGATAGACAAGATGGCGGCCGCTCCGGACTGTTTAGAATGTTTACAGACAACTGACAGCCAATCAGCTTTCTGCGCGCAAGTCGCGTGTCGCGCCCGGTGCGCTCCCCGGTGCGCGTACCGGAGCGCGGCTACAGATATATATATTTTTTTGAACGTTAATTACTCAAAATCCACTGGAGCACATATCTTGAGACATAGCAAAGGCACATCGGGCTACCAGTCCCTACAATTTTGCCAAGTTTGGTGGAAATCCATTCAGCCGTTCGGGCTAAAAGTGAAATCGACCGCCCTATGGAAATTAACATGGGGAAAACGCGTTTTGGGACCCCCCTTTTATCTCGGCCCCCGCTTGACGAATCCCCCCCAAACTTTCAAGGAAGGACCGGAGCTCGACGAGGCCATTTTCAGGAAATTTTCAGGCAGATTCGTCAACCGGTGCCAAAGTTATTCCAAATAGAATTTTCAGATTTAACATTGAAAAAAATCCTAACTATAACTACCTACTGGCGACCGCCAGTAGGTAATATATATATATATATATATATATATATATATATATATATATATATATATATATATATATATATATATATATATATATATTCAAGATGTGTAGATATGAAGTTACAAATAGCAACTCTATACATACGTATATGCACTTTTCTCCTTGATATTTGTATTTAAATATTTTGGACATAATAGTGTGCCCATTCTGCCTTCATACTCGATATTCCAGACTAATCAGGCAAGATATTTTCAGAAAAGTGGTGTTAAATGTTCTGCAGGATTTGAGCGGTGCATATACAATACAGCATAGCATAGATGGGGTTGCACACCTGGTAAGTGCATAAGGGGCCTTATTCGGGTGTACTTATGTGCAGACTTGGAGCGTATGCTCATCTGTAGGAAGGGGGAGTCTCTAATTGGCGCAGTGCAGCACTGGCGACAAGCAGGGACTCTCTCTTCCTCGTCAGGGCTGAGGGTTACCTTCAAGACAACCTCTGCTTACCCTCTAGGTAGTGTGGCTTAAGCAGTCTTAGGCTAATCTCTGGGGCACATAGGGTTAAACATTTGCAATATTACACCATCACAACCAACCCACCACACAATGACACCAAACTGTATTTGTAGTAAACATATATTTCTTTATAATTCAATTCAATTCAATATCTTTATTCGATTGTAGATTTTACAATCATAAAAGTTCATTTTTTTAAAATCACATAATTAAAACGGTTACAATTCATTATCAAAGGCAATTAAAGACACAATAAACAGTACAATATAACAGACAATGAAGCAAGGGAAGTATGTAGTTAAGAATATAAATAACTGTAAGCTTAAAAATTATCAACACACATTTTTACATCATGATTAGCCGTCCATGCTTTTCCTAAAGCAGACGGCTTTTTTTAAAAAATTACAAATAAACATGGTACAGTCAATATTCAGTAGTTGTAGATAATAAAGTGCGGGTTTAATTTGTGTGAAGCTCAATTTTTTAAGACATGGTTTAAGGTATAGATTCCGTGGGGTACCGTAGTAAGGGCAGATAAAAAGGAAGTGTGCCAGGTCTTGAGGAGACTTCCCGTCGCGGCCACAAGCTGGCAACACTTCGCCCCGCTGAGCACCACTTGGGAATGCCAATAGAAGATGGTAAAGGTCAAAACGGAACCTTATTAAAAGGAACCGTTCATAACTGGACATGGGCCATGTCAGATAAGGTTCTATTTGCAAGCATGTTTTTAGCAATAGATGTTTCCTGACACTGACCTTCTGTGTCTCAACATCTTCCCTATCAGTACATCTTAACAGGATTATGGCATTCTTGACCAGGTTCACATCATGTTTTCTGATTGTATTTGGGGCATAAAACAAGTCACACCGGCCTATTGCCGTTAAGCTGTCCTTTATATACTTTACCCACGGTACCTTGAATCTCCCGTCTAACTGTAAAGCTTCTTTTAGTAGGGCATGAGTTAGTGGTATTTCATTGTTTAGCCAACATTTCAGCCAGCATAAAACTGGGCTTATTGCTATTCTGTCACCTAGAAAAGGGACCCCCAGCTCCTCGTGTACTGAGTAATTCCCAATACCCCTGGGCAGTCTTAAGATCTTTTTTAAAAAGTTATTTTCTGCGACCTCTAGGTCATTAACCTTGCGATAGCCCCAGAGCTCGCTCCCATAACAGGCAATAGCAATGCTTTTTGCCTGGTATAATTTAAGCAGGGCAGCCAACGGGCAATTGCCGATCTTTTTTGCAAAGCCAAGGATGGCCGCATTGACCCGAGTAGTTTCACCCTTCTTTTTGGAGACTGCTGGCCCCCATGATAACTTTTGATCTATCAAAACTCCGAGGTAAGAGAAGGAGTTAGTTGAAGGGATTTTTTCCCCATTTAAACTGAAGTGACCAGGTCTCAGGATGCCCTTACCTGCTTTCATAACGAAAGACTTGGAGTTGTTTATACTTAAACCACGTGACTCCATAAATTTGTGGAAGGAGTTTAAAAGTTTCTGGAGGCCGTTTGCTGTTCTAGAAATAAGAACAGCATCGTCGGCGTAAAGTAGGACAGGTACCCCTCTGCGCTCAACTAAGGGGTAATCTGCTTCTACCAGTAAAAGTGATTCCTCCAGTTCATTAATATATAAATTAAATAGGAATGGGGCCAAAATGCATCCTTGTCGGACACCCCGATTTATTTTAAATTCGTCCGTTACCTTAAGGTCTTGAGAGTAGCGGACATTCGCCCTAGTGTCTGTATGCAGATCAGCGAGGAAATTAACAAGATCCCTCTCTACACCCATTCTCAGCAAGGTGGCCCATAATAGGCTTCTGTCTACACAGTCGAACGCGGACGACAGGTCCATGAAGGCCATGTAGACAGTACCTTGTCTTGCCAATGTGTACTTGCTTAGGATAAGGTATAGGTTCAGACACTGCGTGATGGTTGAGTGATCCGGTCTAAACCCATATTGTATGGGTGAAAGGATTTTATTTTCCTTGGCCCAAGAAGATAACCTATTAAGAATTACTCCCCCCACCACTTTGACTACTGAGTTCAATAAAGAAATTGGCCTGTAACATAACGGACTACTGCGATCACCCTTCTTAAAAATGGGTACTATGGTCGAGAGACCCCAAGTTCTTGGGCAACCAGTTGTCACCGCTGCATTTATTACAGCCGTAAGAACCGGGGCCCAAAACGGGATACTGGACTTAAACAGGTCCGGTGGTAAACCATCCGGGCCCGGGGCCTTGTTGGTAGTTAGGCCCTGTATACCCCTGACAGTCTCTTGTACTGTGAAGCACAAAGGGGACGCAGTTGGAGTTATAAAATCAGTAACTTCCCGTTGCTCATTGCTCCTAAATATTGCACTAAAATGGGACACCCACTCCCCCTCGGGAATGTTTGTTCCAATAGCTGTGTCATTTGGGTTTTCAAACATGGGTTTGTTAATTATTTGCCAAAACTTGCTGCTGTTCCCCAACACAGATGGGTCCAGAAGGGATTCAATTACATTTGCCTTAATTTCCTTCTTTCTAGTGGCTATTGTTTTCGTGTATACCATGCGAAGATTTTTTATCAGTTCGTGATCTCTTGGTTTGGTTTTTAATGCCAATTTCAAGTCCCTGCTTGCCTTTGAGCAATTATGATTAAACCATTTTGAGTTATTCTCCCTATCATCCTTTATTGGCGCTGTGAGCATGGAGCCAATTTTAGCAACCAACCCCTCAAACCTAAACAAAATGGTCGAGGGGATTGACTCAGATGATAAACACACAGACAGCTCCTCCTCACATGCGCTGGTTATGTTAGAATAGAGGGTGTCTTGGTTTACCATTGACCATTTAATGCGACGCCTGCCATTTACACACCTTAACGTACCATGATCGGGGCGTGACTGGCGTTTAGCAAAAAGTGGGCCACTCAAGTTTATAACAAGGGGATTATGATCACTGTATGTACTAGTAAGAATAGAGAAGTACAAGACCCATTGAGCAGCATCTGAAGATAATAGTATGTGATCAATAAAGGTACCCTGCCCATGCCCTTTAAAGGTTGGGGTGTCAAAGATTTTTGTATCGGGGACAAGCGACATAGCTGCAATCAGATTGTGCTCGTTCATTAAATCATTTAGGTGCTCGCCACCCCTACTATGAGAAAAATGAAAACCTTCCTCGTTGTGACACCCTAGGGACCCCATTGGCGTACTAGCTGGGTTACCACATGGTTGCACATTAAAGTCACCTGCTATCAACAAATGCCGTGATACATTATAAACAGTGTTGCTCAAAATGTCATTCATGGAAGCAATGTGGCATGATTCATTGTTGCTGTTTGCATTATAAAAATTAACCAATGTCATCACAGACTTCCCATTTTTTAGATCAATCTTCTGTAGGTTCAAGTTTACACTATGGAAGTTGCTTACATTACATTGCAGTTCTTGGCTAATAAAGATGGCCAGACCACCCTTGGCTCTACCCCTGATCGAGGCAGCTGCTGGGGTGATAAAACTTAAGAAACCCTCCATATGGACATTATTTTCTTCTAACCAGGTCTCTTGGAGGCACACAATGCTAAATTTTCTGATAAACGATAGCCATACTACATCTCGTAACTTATTTGCCAAACCTGCAATATTCCAGGAAATTAATTTTACACTGTCATCCAGTGCAGGACAAACAACAGACTCTGTAATTGGTTGTGAAGGTATTAAAGAAGGCGACAGTACAGTTGCCACCATCGGGCCCACAATACACACTGCATCCGGCTCCCCGGGTCCAGATATAACACTAGTAACTACCTTTATATCTGAGGGTGGTGTGGGGTGCACCACGTTTTCCCCTACTAGCTCTGTGTGTGGTATTATAGGGGAACTACTGTTTTTATCAGCGGTGATTTGGGCAGTATATGTATTTATAACGTGACACCGACCCCCTAATTTCTCAGATGACCTTGAGTTACATGAGGCACTTACCCCGCCCCCCGTAGCTTCTGCGTTCCTTAACCATCAATCGCAGTCCTCTAGGCTATTAAAAACCGAGAACCTGTTGGTGAGCTCTAGAGGCGTAAATGGTAACAAGCTTAACATGTTCCCGTTAGAGCCAGTTTTGTGGTTAAAGGGTATGGTGTTCCACCCAGGTATGGCTGATGGTGGAGCCAAAGGGTGCATATATACGGGGTTTAGAGCCGACTCAATGTTGGGAAACTGAGAAGAAGAGAAGGCATTACTATTATAGTATTGTGGAGGAAAGACAGTGGCTCTGGGATAAAAATATGTTAGGGGGCGTGGTACAATGCAGTTCTTTTCATTTCCATAGGGCCAATTCAGGATGTGTTGTACGGCTCTCCTGTCTCTAAAGTTTATTACCACGACATCACCACCAATGTCCTTTGCTCTGCCCCCCAGCCAGGACAGACGCCGAACGTGAACTATCTCACCGTTAATCCCAATGGGTTTGGGTCTGTATAGGGAGAGCCAATGCGTTATTTTATTTTTTAACTGAGAATATCCCTCTCTTTTACCATTGGGCAGTTCTGGTACCCCGGTGAGTATAACCACATAAGGTAATGCTTCTGGGGGGAGTTCTGTTGGTGGAATTCTAGACAGACCCCCTCTTCCCCAATTATTCTCCTTTCCTTCAGGTCTAGGTTCTCTGGGTGGAATATTTGCGGGAATAGTTGGTAATGTGGTAGTTGGTTTGCCCTGTACATCAGATGGAATTGTTGTTAAAGGGTTTTTACCGGTATTACCAACAAGTACTTTTGATGCCGCGTTTAAGGAGTTAGGGGTAGCTGGAGTTACTGCAACAGCCTGGCTGTTACTTGTGCTAGGTTTGGGCAGCGTGGGACACACAGTATTTTTTAAGGGGGGTTGGGTTGTTTTAATGCCTTGTTGGTGCTGTGCTTTAGACTGGCCTTGCGAACGTACAAGGTTCCCTAACACAGACAAGTCCCCCTCAATTTTTCCTAAACGGACCTCCATCCCCTTAAATCTGTCTGACAGAGCGAGCATGTAACTACGTATAATTAGTTCAATATTGTCCAGAAGCGACTTAGGGGTGGCGGGTTGCAAATCCTCCTCCATCTGGACAGTAGTGGAATCAAAGTCTGTAGTTACTTGAGGTAAGGGTGGCGGTAGAGTAGGGCTAACTGTTATGGTTTGACTGGTTTGATTTCTTTATATAATTTCAAGCAGGCTGGTAAATACAGTCTTGGTTCAACTTAAAACGGTTCCAGTGATTCTTTACATATGCCACAGTTCTTGTTCAGCAATAAGCAAGCTTTTGGGCCTTCTGCCCAGGTTCGGCAAGGTTCAGTGTTTTATAGCGCCTCAATGCGCTTTCTGTGGTTTCCGCTCGCTTCCTCGGAGAAAATCGGGCCCGGCCTGCCAAAGCTCACGCTTCCCGCGTGGGTCGCGAAAGGCACGGCCGGGTCGATGCTGGCAATGAGCCCCCCTTCGGGGCTCGGCTCGAGGAGAGGGGGCCGCGGGCCACAGGAGCGTCAGGCGGGGCCTCGGGGCCAGGAGCAGTGCGAGCCTCTGTCTCAGGGGCGGCTCGCGCTGGAACGCAGACAGCAGCTGCGAGGCTCCCGGGGCACCCGAGGTCACACAGCGCGGTGCGAGCTCAGATTGCAGGACGCTCGCACCGCGGGGGCAAAAACACAGTACCTTGAAGTTCTTGTGGAGCGGACGGCTGGAAGGGGGGGGGCCTGTCTCACGTCGCGTTGCTTCTCTGGGGTCGATGCGCGCTGCGGCTCTCAGCCGGGCAGGTCACGGGTCACCCGGGGCGGCGGTGCTTGGTGGCGGCAGGGTCCTTCCTTTGGCGTTTGCTCCGACCCTGAAGGCGGCGGCTGTGTGGTGGCGGCAAGTGGCAGTACGGTCCCCAAGTGCGGGACGTACCCAGCCAAAGTGCCCTTTGCAGCTGTGCGCTCACAGCTGAGCTGTCGGGCAGGATGCCGACCAGAGGGGGGTTATCACAGGGCGGCAGTCCGTCTTTGCAGAGGGATTGACGGCGCGAGGCACAGTCAACTCGGGCGCTTGGACCGGACGGGTCCTCCTTCACGTTGTTCTTGGGGCTCCCAGGCAGAGGCAGTCACGGTGCTCGGGCCAGCGGCGGCTGGGCCTCACGTTGCTCTTGCTGTCGCTTTGGGCCCCGGTCATGGTGTTTGGGGGGATATCGATGCCCTGGATCACGGGGAGCGTGGCAGGGATGCACAACGCTCCCAGACTCCTCAGTCAGCGCTGCAGCGATAAGCAGCACACACAGTAGCTTTCTTCAGGGGGGTAGCGCCCACTGTTCCTGGGGCGCTGGTCAGGGGGCAAGTTCAGCAGCAAGCCCTTGGAGATCTTTTAGCAGAGTTTGGCACAAAGTTCAGTAAAAGCAAAAGTCTCTTGTAGTCTCTTCTTTTCCTCTCCTTCTGCAGCAAGGCACCAGACACAGGCCAGAGACAGCACTCCTCCTTGTCCTTCCAGGTCCTTCTCTTCGGGCAGAGTTTCTTCTGTAGCGCAAACGGGATCTAATTTACAAGGAGCAGGGCTCCTACTTTTATACCCAGTTTCTTTTGTTCTTACAGGCCAGGGGGGCCTTTGCATAACTGTTCTCAGTCCCTGAGCACTTGTGGTGGGTACTTCTGCTTCTGCATTCAGTGTGAGGGCAGGCACATCAGCCTCTCCCCAGGGGGGCGGAGCCGGCATTGTGAAGACAGGGGTAGCCTGAGCACTTTGTTGACAAGCTTCGGTCCTTCCTGGGCCAGGTGCAGGCTGAGTCATCAGTCGCTCCCCAGGGGGGCGGAGCCAGCATTGTGGTGGCAGAGCACAGCCTGATGCATCATTCAGGGGAAACTCCCACCACCCACTAAGGTGTCATCCTGCTATTCACAACCTGTCAACTCCCAGCCCTGTCACTCACACACTCAGACAGTCAGATACACACAAGAGCAGAGGCGGGCTGAAATGGTTAGACAAGCAAATGCTAACTTTCTAAAAGTAGCATTTGCAAACCCAGGATATTAAAATAAACTTTACTAAAAGAAGTCTTTTATTATTCTGAGTTCAGGCATACTAAACATTAATTTCTACCATGTTCCCTGAGCCTGCTGGGATTATAGAGTGTAATAATTCCAGCAGCCCATTCTGGCCTAAAGGGAGCAGGTAGCCTTGCAATAGTGAAAAACGAATTTGGTTGTAATTCACTACTAGGACATGCCACACACATCAGGGCTTGTCCTACCTTACACTTACAATGCACCCTGCCCTAGGGCCTACCATAGGGGTGACTAATATGAAGTTAAGGGAAGGTTTAGGGGCTGGCAAGTGGGTGCACTTGCCCAGCTAGCATGACAGTACCAGACTGCACGCAGGTTCTGCAATGGCAGACCCTAGACACATTTTAAGGCTGCTTCTGTGGGTGGCGCAACCAGCGCTGCAGGCCCACTAGCAGTATTGGCATTTACAAGCCCTGGCACTCCTGGTGCACTTTACTAGGGACTAACAGTAAATCCAATGAACCAATCATGGACATCAATCACATGTACAATTTACAGTAGGGAGCACTTGCACTACGGCACGGGTTGGCCGTGGCGCAGTGCCCTGAGTAGCGGACACCAGCAAAACATCTGAGGCACAACAGCAAAAAGTGGAAGGGAAACTCACGCCAAGGTGCCAGGTCTAACATCATCCAATTTTTCATCAATTTTATTTTTATTTTATTTGAAAACGACTGACCAAGTAGTACATCTGTTATAAAGATATGTATAGGCCGTTCCTTATAGATGTAAGCTGCCGAACATTTTGGGAGCGGTATTTACTCTACAATTGCACAGTGGCATAGCTAGGCCTTGTGCCACCTATGGCGCACCCGCTTTTGCCGCCCGCAGCGGCCACCAGTAAAAGTGTGTGTGTGGGGGGGTTGCTGGCAATTCCTGTGTTCGCCGTCCCACGACAGTAGCAGGTAAGAGCGGGCCGCCACCAAAACTCGTCCTGCTCTGGGCGGACCACCCTCCTTGCTACTTCACTGCATTTGCATCATTACCAGCATTAGTTCCCTTTTAAGACTTTACTTAGTCTAATCTTAGCATGTATGGCTGTAAAGTCATGAATCCACTTTAGCCATGCAGTTGTACCTATATTTCTTAAATCCAGAGCTGACCTCCTCTACAACATATTCTCATTTTCTCCAGCTCATATTATTGAACTGCACATGAAATAACTGTCCTATTTTTCTAACTTTGCAAGCTTTGCAGGAATTTGAACAATGAGTGTGAAATTCTGTCTTTTTTTGTTTTTTGGCCTGGCTGTGTTTTTAACATGGTGAAAACATAAAGTTTCGACAGCGGACCTAACAAAGTCAAAATTGGGTCTTCTTCCTTTGACTGAAGTATGTAATCCTGGGCCAAACACCATGTGCTTTTATGTGCATGTATGTCTCTCTCTCTCTCTCTCTACATTTGTTTCCGTTTCTAGAAAAAATGGAAGCATCAATAAACAGGCCAAACGCCAGTAGTAAGAATTACAATATCTCTCTATATATGTTTTTTTTATCCAGAAAATGCATAAACTGTGCCTACATTCCACTGGACTCTCATGGGTGCACATGTGTTACTAGAGCAGCTGCTCTGCTTAGCCACCTGCATGGCATTTGAGTAATCAACCAGGAGACCAGAAGAGGGGAGATTGAAGGGGCTCTGCTGGTAGTTAACTGGATGATTGCCTGGCTACACACAGATCACAGCAGCCTGTAAGAGAGAGAGAGAGAGAAATAGAGAGAGAGTTTTTCATGCTGCTGAGCCGCCCTGCTCTGTGATTGATGGCAATAGAGGCATTTGGAAATAAATGTCATGGTTTCGTGTCAAGCTATGAATTGTGCCTAAGAGTGCATTCGTATAGCCCAAGCCTTCTTTAACAGCCCTCTGAGCAATATCATGCTAGAGGCAAGCTAGGAGAACCTGCTCATCCTATTAGACCTGCCCAAAAAGAAGGGGGCGACGATGCAAATGTCAGTGAATCAATAAACCACCTGTGCATGTCTGATCACCCCCCTGCCCATCTTCCTCTCTCTGTCCTGTGGCCCTGAAGCAACTGCCTTATCTGCACCAACCCCATGGGTCAATGTTTACAAATGCGGCAGCTAGGCTAAAATGGCTCTTCTGCATGTCTACAATCACCTCTATCCATATAATGGACTCAGTTTCTTCCTTACATGTTACTGTCACACAGGCCTGTAACTGACATTAAAGTTATCAGAAGCAGTAGGAGCAGTCTAGGGGTCTACTTAAGGTTGGCCCTGGAGGCAGAGAGACCCTTCAACTGGGACTGGAGCTTTCAGTCTAATCAACCAACGAAAGGGCAGAAGAGAGAATAGAAGTGAGCGGACAACCACGAGGCTGGACAGAGTGTGTGCATTTTGGTCTCAGGAATGTAGAATATCTATTGGAACAGCTGAGTGGCTGGCGGGTGGGGGTGGGGGGGGGGTTGTGTTGTGACTCTTATATTATCCAATATTCACCCAAAACCTTAATATAAGTGATGTGATAAGATTGTGGATTTTGATTCAGATAGATTGTACCTCTCTGCCCAGGGTTGTAGCCATGATACTAGTTAGTAACCATCTAAATCTCCAAATTAGGAGGGGAGGTCATCACTATGTGACATCACGGTGAGGTATCCTGCTCTCCTTTTATACATTTTGGGCCAGATGTGGGTAATCCCAATTTATTCTTTTACCGATTCGGTATTTAAGAATAGGTAAATGGGATGTAGATACATTTTCGGTAAAAATTACCGAATCAGTAAGATTCGGTATTTACCAAATCGGTATTTACCGATTCAGTAATTGCCTATTCATTCCTATGGGCCTGGAGGCCCATAGGAATGAATGGCAATTACCAAATCGGTAAATACCGATTCGGTAAAATGGGGGAAACATTCAAGGGTGCCAGGGTGTCACTTTGACACCCTGTTGCACCCCTGAATCGTGCTTGTGTACAGATGTGGCACACATACATGCCCTAAGGGCATGTATGTCTGCCACATGGCACAGTTGAAAATGCACAGATTTGCATTTTCAAAGGTATTCCTTATTTAACACCAACTTATAGTTGGTGGTAAATAACGAATCCTAAAAAGGGAAAAGCACTCATTGAGTGCTCCCTACATTTCAAATTCGGTAATTTACTGATTCAGTATTTTAAGGAATCGGTAATTTACTGATTCCTTAAAATACCGAATCGGTAAATGACCAAATTTGCAATTTAGGCCACCTACATCCCAAATGCCCAATACCGGTCGGGTAATTTCGGCCGTTACCGACCGGTATTGAGCCACCTACATCTGGCCTTAAGTCCTGAGTTTGTCAGAAGACTACACTCAGGGCTTTAAGTCAACCCATCTCTCCGGGTCCCTGACCAGGCAAAGATTAAAAACTGACTTTGAAACGGGTACTAATCAGGCCCTATACTGGTGGCCTTTACAGGGAAATCTCTGATGGATTTCTCAACTACGATATCTGAACAATGACTCTAAAACCCATTAAGGTAATCCAAGACAGCGAAGTAGCTCTTATTTAAAGATCATGTTTTACTTAATTTATTTCCCTGAGAGTATTTGCTTTTTCCGGGGTGCTGTCTTTTCTGTAAATTTGTCATGCGGCATGTTATCCTTGTATTGTGGATACTGCTGTCTGTGTCATCTATAGGTGAATGTGTGAGCTCAGGCTGTGTGTGAGCCATGATGGAGAGCTCTGATGCTGAGACTTAAAGGTAGTGCAAGGTTCTCATAGTGCCTGTTGGTGTGAATGAAAGGTGTCCTGGGTGCATATTCATCCAAACCTTAGCTCCTCTGAAAGGCACACAGCAATGGTGGCATGGGTCACTTCTAATTGTGAGTGTATCCAAAAGTGTGTGAAAGCAGTACAAAGCTGTTGAAGTATTGACAGTGTGAAAGAGAATGAAAATTGAGTGCTTTCAGGTGAATGTGTGTTGAGCACGGTGATCAGAAGATACATGGGGTATATGCAGTAGGGGAGAGTGTAAAGAGGGTTTAGAAGAGGAAATAGATGAGGTTTCAAGTATGCAGAGGGGGGGTTTTAGTAAGATGTGGGGTGAGCATGGGGATTTTTACAGGGGCTGCAAAGGGAAGTGGTGTGAAGGGGAGCACAGAAGTTATTGTGACACTTTGAAGACCACTCACTACATGTTCCACAGTCCTCGGCAACGTTTATTTCACAGTCTCACATTTTCGTAATTGAAATATGTTCAATTCTTATTTACAATAACAATATGATTGTTAATCATTTATCTGGTAATTATATCAAGCATTGGCAAAACCAAAAGTTCTTGCTTGCTTTGGCTGCATCTCTGTTATTGTTTGATGCACATGAATGCAATAACGGAAATCTAAAAGAGAGGCCCTTAAATTCTAGTCAGGGGACATATAGTGTGATGTACAGGACTTTAGTTTGTGTGTTTTAAGACATGCCCTTAATAAATAGGCAATGCTTCTTTGGCCACATTCCTTTTAGAGACCTCTACCATTTCCATCCCAACTAAGGTCCTGAATACAATTCATCATTAAACAACCATCACACAGTTATTAAAAGTAAAAGGCACCTTTCCAAAGGCCCATGTGTCAACTAAAAGATGAAATCATAAATGTCCTTTGTTTGAAGATTTCAATAGTCAATCTTGGCTTGTTTTTTAAACGACCTAGCTATTATGGTTCATTTTCTCATGTGAATGCTTTTAACAAATGTCAATTGGGGATTCTCGCCCCACATTCTCTAGCACATTGTCTGTCTTCATGGTAGATGTTAGACCTGGCACCCTTGGTGTGGCTTTCCCCCCTCACTTTTAGCCTTTAACCCTCATGTTTGCTGCCTTCGTTTTTTCTGGCTTTAGGGCTGTGCACACGTCATCACTGTTAACCAGTGCTATAGAGCGTGTGCTCTTTCCTCAAAACATGGAAGAATTTGCTTATACACAAATAGTATATTTAATTTGCTTGTAAGTACCTAGTAAAGTGGCACTACCTGTGCCCTGTGCCTGCAAACTGAATGCTAGTTGGCCAGCAGCATAGATTGTGCCACAATGTATGCTCCCCCAGCCAGAACTTACCTTTCGATTACCTCCCCAACTCTGCACACACCCTTCTCTCCTCCCTGCCCCACCCTGAGGCAGAAGCATACATTTACAATCTGCTCAGAACAAGTAATAAATGTGTGTGTGTTAAACCCGACATAACAGATATTCTGTGTGGGTTTGTGAATGGTAAATGTTGTTCCTTTTGGTCATCTCATCATTCTTTTGGGCTTAACTTGGGTGTGTACAGTACTGGCACAGGTATTCTGAATGGTAACAGTACATTTGTTTCAGAAATGAGTGTCCAGCCAGTACCATGCAACTCGGTAACAGAATCCGTAAGGAATTTTGAGATTGGCCCATCCTAACAGAAAGCATAACATACTGCCATTAACTAGTCGTATTTGACTACACTCTAAGTTTATCGAAGAATTAAAGTAAATAAACACAGCTAGTTCACTAGAGAGTAAGGCCTGTGTTTGGGATGGACAGGTAGTAAAAAGATTGCTGCTTAGCGTCACCTAACACTTGGTAACTCCCGCAGTAGAGGATGTTGACAACTTTTAAGAGACACAAAAACAGTATTGAAAACTAAACAATACAGTCAAGTGGCACAATGTTTGAAATATTAAAAAAAAGAAACAGTGGTGGGGTGATAATGTGCGGGAAAAGAGTGGGACACGAGTTTAACATGACATTGCCCAAGCTGATACGCAAGCAGCACTGGTTTCCAATTTCCCTGCATAATTTGCACCAAATCTGCATCCAAACAGAGTTTCGAGGGCCTTTCATAATAAAAGCTTATATTTCCTAAGTGTTGCCCATTACAAGGTGATGTAACACAACTCATTGCTATTTGCTTCGCAGGGCAACATATTCTCATACCAAAAAGTACTTTGTGCTGCTTTGCATCACTTTGCCTCAAAGGGGCGTTACTGGACCATTATTTGGGTGGATCACTGTAAACACCCATAAGTTCAGGTGCACAGCTTGAGCCACTAAGATAGCCAGATAGGGCTTTGAGTCAAAAACTAACCGCTACCATGAAGCAGGCATTAACATGCAGAAATGTTTTCATTTGTCCAAAAACCCCACGCATTGCATATGTTCTGAAGTACACAGCACACAACCAGTGCATGTGATCCTTCTGAGTTTGTCTATAGAAAGTAATTTGCAGTGGAATGGTATGCTTCAGCGGTGGCGGCCGGCACATGTAAGAGCAGTGGGCGGTGGGCCGGGCATGGGGTGAGGAGGAGTCGGCAGACGATAGGGTAGGTAAAATTAAATTAAAAAAAAAAAATGAAACCGCTTACCTGGTGCTCGCCCATCGAGCACAAGGTAAGTGGTTTTGTTTATTTTTACTTTTTTCATTTTACATGCCCCGTTGTCTGTCGACTTCCCCTCACCCTGCCCACCCCCCCCCCCCCCCCTCCCCTCCCAGCTTTACCTGTACCCAGGGCCTGACTGGGAACAGAAACTTGCCCTGGCAAACTGTTCAACCAGGGGGAGTGCAGCAGAGCAGCTTGCGAGGGCCTGTTTCGGCCGATTTTGTTACAGGGGGCCGATATTTGCGACCCCCTGTTACAACAACGCCCCCCAGGGGCCTAAAACCGGCCCCCACCTTAGTGGCCCAGCGGGGAAACGCCCGGTGTCCGCTATGGCCAGTCCGGTCCTGCCTGTACCTGCCGCCACTGTGCTTCAGTACAAACCCAAGGCTAGACAGCACACGTACACCTCTGTACCATGGTGCGGGCCTGTGCTTCGTGTAATCCAGTCTTGTCACAGCGACAGCACAGCGGATGACAGCAGTAGCAGCCCAGTCTCATTAGATATCATTTGTGCTGTGCATTCCCCCAGGCGCAGCACAATGCACCACCTGTGCTGCAGTGCATGTAAAATGACTAAATCTGCCACTAAATGTCAATCAGGCACACACACACCTCTACATCCCGGTGCAAACATTACACGCACTGGGGTGTTTGGCTCGCCTTAATAATTGCAGGAATGTTCCTGGGCCCGAGTTTTCGTTTAAACCCCCCTTGTTATTAATTCTGAAACCTGTCGTGAAATGAATGGCGCTTCGATTCTTCTCGTGGGGCTGAACACCGACGTCCCCTCCTGTTTAACTACAATTTTGTACAGCACACAATTCCATTAGCTGTGCTTGGGCGGCCTCCTGGTAGGCCCGAGGTACAGACTACCACTCTGGCTGTGAGCTATTTGCAAACACACATCAATAGCAATGCAGTTAAAGCAATGATGCACGTCTTCCCACGAGGAGGGATGCTTCTGAGCAGGCAATTTTGTTCCATAAAGACTGCTTAGATATCGGGTTCTTAAGGAGACTGAAAGGGGAGAGTTAACCTTGAGAACAAAGCTCTTTCCTTCGAAGGTCGATGCGTGTTGTGCTTTGCTAGCAGGGAAGGTATCTGTGATATATTGTAAGCGCGCTTCCAAAATAACTCACACCAGAACAACAGCCTTATTCTGGGACAAATTACAAGAAAACGAATATTTACAGCTTATAATATAATGTTATGTGTTCATGAGATCAAATTATCTGCTGTGGAAAATTGCTTTTTTTTTTTTTTTTTTTTTAAAGGGAAGGAAAAAAGGAAACCCCCCACAAAAATGAAGGTAACGTCACAAACACACGGATACCTGAAAAGCAATGCAAATATAACTATTGCAGAAAACATTGATTGTCTGGGAATATTCTCATTTCATGTACCTTCAAAATACTGCACGTGTCGACGAAAGGCTGTACCCACTTGAAATAGGAACACTAGCTACAAACTGACAGTCCCTGGAGGCAGTCTGCCCTGTGGGATACGAGGCAGTAAACGCAAGGAGGCTGCCTTTTTTTAGCAGCTGGATGGAGGCCAAACTTTAACGAAGAGATTTTTGTTTTAATTGAGGCTCGTGTGAGTGTTAGCCCTAGATGTGCGTCTGTTCTCGTTTGTGCCGCTGGGGGCGCTCTCTGTGAGCATAATGCACCTAGACAAACGGTGACCATAACACTCAAGATTTTCTTCAGAAGAAACTTGCACTAGGGTCTGTGTTTAATTACCACTGTTCGCTGCGCGCCCAATGGACCGCTGTTTCTCCCAGTCGAGCTATCTTACGAAACTCGCAATAAAGGCCATTAAGATTCCATTTTAAGTGCGCGTTTACTTATATCTGGACCAGCGGCTCAGCTATCAATAGTGCAGAGTGTGGGGGGGCGGGGGGGGGGGGGGGCAATGAGGTGCCCACCTCATCCAAATAATAGCAGTGTTTTGTTATGTTTTATTTTTTACTGCCCAACAATGGTTTCGGGACATGTTCTGTGCTTACAGTAGAACCCATGACATACTAGCTAGCTGTGCTACGGACACCAGTCACCTCGCCCTGCCCCTCATTTGTAGTTAAGTTGTTTCCCCAATGTCTTGCTTGTGCCTCTGGCACCTGGCACCCTTTCCTTGACTGGTCCCCCCTCCCCTCCTTCCGCGAGTAAATGCAGCGGTTTAAGAACATGTGTCACGTTAACTACTATAGATGATGCCGCGGCCGTGCATGCAGCTTCAGAATCAGGACACGTTTGTGTGCCCCAGAGGACTGGCGGTGTGTGCCAAGGACCGGGGGTGGGCGGGGGAGTGCAGGGGCGGGTTGAGCCCCGAGCAGCGCGGAAAACAATCGCCCGCTTCATCCAGCAGCAGCTCCCCGTGAAACCTGGCTGCGCACGCTGGCCTGGAGAGCTGACTTCGTTTGGCTGGAAGGAGCCAAAAAAGGTCAATAAACTTGAACTGGAAGGAAAACTGCGCGGGGAATTCTCTCAGAGAGAGAAGGAGGGGGGGGGGGGGCGAGTGCACGTGTCACTGTCCACGGCGTACCTTGTGTGCACGTCACGTGTGTGCCTTGGCCATGCATGCGCCCCGT
The DNA here is from genome assembly GCF_964263255.1 of Lissotriton vulgaris. NCBI lineage: Eukaryota > Metazoa > Chordata > Amphibia > Caudata > Salamandridae > Lissotriton > Lissotriton vulgaris. The sequence goes on from NC_141696.1 coordinate 722,145,229, forward strand.
TTGTGCGCCTCGTGAGAGCGTATGCTTGTGTAAGAGTTCCAGACACGCCACCATGCACATGCTCAGCCCTCTTTTCTTCTGTATTCCAGCAAAAGGGAAGTAAGGAAGTAATGACGCCGGGGCAGACCAGAAAGTGAATCAACTCTGACCCCTCTCCCAAGGTGCCATTCAGAGGACGCTTGTTGGCACTGCCACGGTCTCCAACCAAAACCCTGTATATTGATCGAATAGTTCGGTCAAGGGGCCTGTTTTTTTGGCTGCCCGTCTCTTTTCTCGGTTGCTCTGCCTGTTCGCTTTGCCTTTCTTTTGGGAGATTGATGCAAGGCTCTGTACCAGGATGGGCTGAGGAGCTGCCGTTGTCAAGGAGACTCGATTTTTGAGGTCGCATTCTTCCATAAATTTCCATTTCTACGAGCGGCCAGGAAAAAGCCTTCCCTGCTAAGTTTTGTGTCCGAGGCGCCTTCCTGTACCCCTTGGTTACGGGGCCGAGGGGGCTCCCAGGATGTCTCTCCAGATCGCCACGGGACACAAGCAGCACGACTGGCACCTCTGGTCTCTTAAATCCAACTTATGTTGTTTAAAGAGGAGGGATTTGGGACCCTGAAATTATCAGATCAAACATATTTCATTGGCGATGGTAGAAGAGATGTGATTGGTTGACTTTGTTATCTCTGTTTCACCAGAAGGAAGAGTTCTAATCCTGGTTACCTAACCTGAATAAATTGTGTGTTCCTGTGCACCTATCTACTTCCAATGCACACGCTTCATAATCATCACACTCAGAGGAAATTTAGAAACAGGCCCCCACTCAAGTGAAGAGCTTTTCAAAATCAGGCGTTGCAACGAGAGCTTTTAAAGGTAATATTGGTTATAGTGTTGTTCTCTGAAATACTTGGCAAGAGATTTATGGTGACTGTGGTTAATTTGTAAAAAAAAAAATGCTGAGGCTCTTGTCAGGAGGCAGCTTCGATCGGCCCATTTCTCCTGTTAGTGCTGCCTCACATAGAGCCAACAATACACCCTACAAGTGGGGAGGGAATGTGGCGTAATAGCCAGAGCTTCCGACCGCGGAGCTGGGGAATCAGGTTCGAACCTCGGCATCGAGTGAATCACCTAATCTCCCCGTGTCCACCAAAAATGAATGTGTTCTTAACTGGTGCTGAAGCGCCCCGGTGTTGGTGATTAAGGTGCTGAGCACTGTAAACCACCGGCTCAAATTAAGCAATTAAGCACTTGTTGGTGAGAAGAAGGACTATGAGGAGGATTTGTGTTCAGGTGATGACGGAGCGCAACATTGTCTTTGGAAAGGGAAACGTGATACGTGAAACCCGCTTGGTGTCAATTTCTGTGGGAACCCACCCAGCTCGAACCAGTGAGCCGAGCCTCTTTCCTAAACGGGTGACGGTGCAGAAAATGTGAAGCACACCTGACTCGAAGCTTCCAGGAGCACCCCGCTTCCAGCAAATATGAAATTATATAGGTTCCCCCAGCCCGTCAACAACCACAACACACAATGGTGTAACACAAAACCATGCAAAATATGGCGAGGGGCCCGTACTCTTCCATGTTTCACAAATATAGGCCTTGGGGGAAGTGGACCCTCCGAAGCCCCCCACCCTTAACTCGGGGGCTTCAGGGGCCTCGTTACTCCCCTAACGAAACGAGCAGCCTGCCGGGACAGCGGCACTTCTGGTGCGATGCGACACATGGCCTCCCACTCTCCATGTGTTAAACGAAGCAGCGAATGTTTTGACACTTAATAAGCTTAATGAGAGGCAGGGGCAGAGAACACAAACACGCTGCACAATGTAGAGGAATGAAGCACGGGAGGGCGGGGTGGTGAGGCGTATTATCTGAGAGGCCAAAATGTATCCATCCCCTTTGCTCTTCTAGCTCATTTGCATATGAATGCGTGTTCCTCTCGGTGCGCTGGCAAGCAAGTGAATAGGGGAGTTTATTAACGAAGGGGTTCCATTGCCCCTTCTCCTGGCCAGCTCTGCCAGAGGAGGGCAGCATGCCAGAGCTAATAAAGGCAGAGAATAAAACATTCGAGTTCTACCGTCTCAGATCTTTCCACGCCACCCGCACCTCAACAGCCACGGAGGTGACAGGAAGTCATGGGGTTCGCAGCAAATCGGGAAATATTGCAAATTATCAAATGTCACAGACTCGTATCGCAGGTGCTGTACCATCGTCCGATGTATGTTTAGATGCACGAATGTACTTAGAGGACTGGGCAATAAACACCTAGTTCAACAGACTGCGCGTAAACTACGTGCATTTCCCAGGAGACACACATGGCATTATAATGTCCCACATTCCGAAACATGAAACGTACATACACTACACGAGACTGAAGGTATTTAGAAAAAAAAGATCATGGTGCACATACTGGAAAATGAAAGAAGGGCGCAGGCAGAAGGGGGAGACAGGTGCCCAGGGTGCCAGCCAGCCAGAGAGGAGGGTGGCACAGCTCCGAGAGCAAGGCAAGCTGACGGGGAGTGGGAGCACAGGGTGCCAGGTAGAAAGAAGTGGCAGGCGAGGGCAGGGTGGCTGGCAGAGAGGACGTGCACATCCACCTGACGTCCACTAGACTTTACCAAGAGCATGTGTGCCAATTGCGAGACAGACAGGACAATGGAATGGCTAGAGGCAGTAAGTAGGGCATAGCTTTCTTTTTGTTGTTTCCAGATAGAAGAGAGCAGTGCTTGACAAACTGGAGTTTGGATGGGGACGTGGTTATAGACTGGTTCAAAAAGACGGGAAGAAGGCTGGTGAAACTGGCAGCGGTTTACAGATTGGGGTGGTAAGATTGGCACTGGGTTATAAACACACTTGGCGCTGGGGCGGGCTCAAGATTTCAGACATAAAGCAGAGTGAAATGGGGAGCGGGCTACTGGCTGGCCAATGAGACACACACCTTCAAGGACTGATGGATTTGAGACGGGACTGGATGACAGGCGGCAGGGACACGCGCACACTGTCACAGAGACAGGGCAGGGCGCTGGACACATGCTTACACACAGAGCAGTGATAAACACAGGGCATCCAGACACAAACGGGCGTGCACACATTTTGGGAAGTGTCTGCGATGGACACAGGGATGAAGACAGGGCCAGGGAGGTTGCACCAGAGCACACCGAAATAGTGACTTTAAAATGCGCGTTCATGTCACACACAGGGCGAGATGCCCAGGCGCAGCTGCACGCATCGCATCGCACGGGAAGAAGTTTGCCGCCCTCACCGCTCTGCAGGGTGGAGTTGCAGTTCCAGTGGCTGAGCTCCTTGGTGCAGGACTCCCAGAGGGACAGGTAGTACTGGTGGTCGGCCGTCACCCAGGCCGGGCTCAGCACGGCTCCGATGTCCAGGCACAGAGCCAGGAAGATGCACACCAGCCCCACCAGCTTGAGGGGAGTCAGCACCGAGACGTGCACCTCCTCCATCCCGCTGCCAGTGGAGGCCATGGCCCGGGCGGAGGGGCAGGAGGCGCAGCAACAACTGGCGAGGTGCAGTCCGGGGGGCAGCAGCAGCCGTGGGCACTGCCAGCAAGCAGCGGTTCCAGAACGGTGGGTGGGAGCTCGGAGAAGAGTACGTCTGATGCCAAACAATCTCCAGAGGCGCTGGAAGCGGATGGTCCAGTCCCGTCCTATCCTCCCCTCTCCTCAGTCAGGTGCAGCAGCGTTCCCGGCTCTCCACTGCCCGGGACAGAGCCTTCCCTTCCCAGGCGCGCTCAGCATCTGACTGCCTGTCCCTGCCTTCCCTGCCCCTTGCTCCAGTCCCCTCCTCCAGCTTCTCCTCCCCCCGCGGACTGCGAGGGGGCAGAGAGGGCCCGGCCCAGCCCTGACGTCAAGATGGGCGCTGCTGCTCGGAAGAGAGCAGAAGAAATGACAACCTCACACGCAGCGGGAGCGAAGCTCACTCCAGCCCCTGCCGGTTCAGGCGCCTCTCACGGTCAGGCAGAGCTCAGGCTCATCTCGTGCCTCGCCTCACAGGCAGTACTTCACAGCTCCTGTCGAAAAGCTATACATGTGTGCAAACGTGGATTCACCTTTCTGCTTTGGGATTTTATTTTTATTAGTAGCTCACCCCCCACCCCACCTATTTGGCAAAAATAAGTTGGACTGCAGCAAAATACATTTGGCAGGTGTAAGAAATTGGAATATTAGTTGTGTGTGTGTGTTTTTTTTGTGGGGGCGGGGGGGGGGGGGGGGGGGGGGGTAGGTTGGGGCAACATCAAATAATAACCACAATGCTGGTCAGGGTGAATCTCTAAAGCCAATAATTAAACCTGCGCTTAGCCCTTTGGTAGCTTGGCCCAATGCAGTCAGGCATCACTCAAAGGCAAAGTTAAAAGTATAAATGCAGCGCTCAAAAAGTACTAACATAAAACCACAACAAAGAAGTCATGATTACCTTTGGTTTTAAGACCTTAACATATGTTTAAAAGTTCCTTAATTCAATTAAAAAGACAAAGTACATTTATGTTTATGAATTAGAATTTAAAGGATTACTGACATTTATGAGCAGTGAATAATTCTGCAAGCCATAGCTCGCACAACAGCCATAAAAAAATATTTCGGTTACCAAGTACAATACTTATTGCTTCACAAAATGGATATGAATAAATAAAAACACCTAAAAGTAAATTTTCATTAAATAACAAAACAAACTCAAATCAATAAGCAAAACATAGTTGTCTTGTTGGCAGTGTTAATGCTAATGTTAAATGTCAACCGTAAATTTGTTAAATTCGTTTTTAATTGCATTTCTCATATCAGTGGTGTGTGCATTTGTCGAGCGATTTATGGATTACATGGCTGTTGTGTATGTTCTGTATTACAGTGTATAACATGCTATTTACTAGCATTGTTGAGTTTGGAGAAGGTCTATGCTTCCCAAGAGGTGAAGAATTGAATGGGGCATGATGACTCCCCTTCCTCAACAAAGGAAAAATATGGCATATTACACTGTACACATCTAAATATATGCTTTATGCTCTAACATTTTTCACATATTTATTTTATACAAGAATATCACTATCAAACCATAGTCTGGCATAAATATTATGTTTGAAATAACCTCAATAAAACCATCGCCCCATTAAAGATAAAAATAGAAAATCTGTACCCATTGGCATCATATTTTTGTAAAGTATGTTTAAGACGTGATATACATGTCAGATAATATTTCTGTAGACAATATACTGACATATAGCAGGAAGAGGTATTTAACCAAAACCAGGGTGCAGGTCAAAACCACTGTGCAGTTCTTTACCTTTGTCTGGGCCACTAGGAATATGATACCATGGAGGGCCACATCATGTTGCATTTCATACTAATTATGCATCAAGAAAAGGCAAACTAGGCAGCAATATATGGCACATACCCTTGCAGACGTATTGTTGAGCCCTGACACCCCTAGGGGTATCTAGGTGCCGAGAGTGCCATATCTCAGTCGAAAAGACAGGTCTTGAGTTTCTTTCTGAAGTCCACCAAGTAGTGATCTGTTCGGAGGTGGATGGGCAGTACGTACCAGGTCTTGGCAGCGATGTATGAGAAGGAAAGGCCCCCGTTGAGGCTGCGATGGATGCAGGAGGTGGAGAAGCAGGAGGAGGTGACTGCATTGACTTGTCATTTCATGGTCAGTGCACTGTCGAGGATGGCGCCTAGTTTGTGTGCATGGCCTTAGCTGTGGGTGTTGATCCGAGCTCTGCTGGCCACCATCTGTGGTCCCAAATGAAAGTGTTCTTCCTGAAGACCAGTACTTGTTGAAGTTGAGTTTGAGGCAGTTGTCTTTCATCCAGTTGGCTACATTGGTCATGGCGTCACAGAAGTTAGTTTTGGCACTGGAGAGGTCCTAACTAAGAGAAAGTATTAGTTGAGTGTTATCAGCATAGGAGATGATGTGGAGTCCAGGGGATCTGATGACGTCCGCGAGAGGGGTCATGTAGGTGTTGAACAAGGTTGGGCTGAGGGATGATACTTGGGATACGCCGCTTAAGATGTCCTTTGGTTTGGTGGTGAAGGGAGGCAGCCAGATGCTCTGTGTGCGACCTGTAATGAAAGAGGCGATCCACTTGAAGGCAATTTGATGTATGCCGATATTGTAGAGTCTGTCGATGAGGGTATGGTAGGAGACGGTGTTGAACACAGCAGGAAGGCCGAGGAGGATCAGGGGCACAGCTGTGATCCATTTGAGCTATAAGTAACATTTGCTTTGCTAAAATTTGTAAATGATGCCCAAAATAATGTGGCAACAAAATCTATAAATGTATTATTTGGTGAACACCACAGCCACAGAAAAACATAATTCCACCAGCCCTGAGCTCTGTCTATTGTTTAATCAACAATCTATACATGAAAGTTAAAAAAAGGCAAAAACTTTCTTATTCTAGTTAGGGCCCGTTGTTAGCTGGTCAGTTGGATGTATAGCAATTTCCTAGGCAAGAAGTAGACATAGATAGCCTCTGCACAGACAGTGTTGGCAGTCCTGAGGGTTGCTGAAAGATAGCGCAACCTCCCGTGCATTGCCTGAACTGGTGGGTGCAGGGCCAGGCCATAGATTAAGCCTTTTGGTCAACCCCAGCTGTTGGTGGCCAAACATGGGTGCAGGACTTTGGCCATCCCCATTCAGCCATGTGGAGTGGATGTTAGCTGCCCTGGAAGGTGGTACAGGTAAGTGCAGGGCCTGAGTGTAATACATATTTTGTAGCTAATCCCTGCAATGTACAATTTTGGGGGGTCTTGAGATGTGAGGGAAGGCTGACCTGGAGGTTTCAACAGTTGGGTGCAGGCCCAGCTCTACATGGCTAAAGTCTGTGTTCAGAGTAAGTAGCATTCTCATGGGTTGGGTTCAGGAAATGACTGCAGGCCAGACTGCGTTTTCCTCACCTGTGATGCACATGGGTAACGGTCATGTTCACAGGGATTGGCTGCCCTGGAGGTTGATGCAGCCCCAAATTGTGCACTGCCAAATGCCATGCACTGTAGAGGTTGGCCACCATGAAGGTAGGAAAGATGGGAGCAGGGCCTGTCCAAACAACAACTGTTGGCTGACTGAGGGATAAGTAGATGGTCTGGCCAAAGGCTTTGCCCTCTAAAAAACCCATGCTTTGGAAAACTGAAGTTTGTGTTCAGTAGAGTTTGGCTGTATTAAAGCTACTATGTGCACAATCTATCAGTAGGCCAAGCCCTGCAGCTAACCTGCACTGCTCATTGCTGAAGGATGTGTTTAGCAGGATTTGGCTGGCTGGGATTATGACACACTGCATGGCTAAGGGGTAGTGTGGTCAACTCTGCCATGCACATTTGAAGGCTGTGCTCAGTAAGGATTGACTATTTGGCAGCCACACCCTGTGGAAAGTCGCCATGCCACAGGCTATGCAATTGGTTTCTTGGTCAGCCAGGTCCCGAAGCCAACCCCTGCTAGTCATATGGCACACAGCCGGAAACCTGGTGGATCAGAGGTTAGCAATCTGTTCAGTTTTGTGCAAAGCCTGGCTAAGATCAAATCTTGCAGCCATGCCACATTGCACTGTCAATTTTAGGACATGTGCCCAAAGGTCATAGCCATCTGTAATATATAGTGACTGTGGAGGACTGGCTGGAGCATGCAGCTATAGATTATGGCCAGATCTTCAAAATGCATTACTTTATTAAGCTGGTTTCTTAAATATTGGTAAAGGCATATGATTTTGTTTCTATTTTTGACCAGTAAATTTGACTATAAATTAAGCCTTTTAATTTGTATGTGTTAGATCTGAAAGGCTTTTGTGTGGTCTTCCCCGATACTTTTTACTTTCTCCCCTCCCGTTGGCTAACATTTGTCTATGTTGGTCTTAGAATTCTGTGCACTTTATCACTGCTAACCATTGCTAAAGTACTTGTGCTCACTCCTTTAACCATGGTAAAATTAGCTTACAACCAATTGGCACGTTAAATTTGCCTATACTTCCCTAGTTAAGTGGTACTACAGGTACCCAGAGCCTGTAAGTTAAATGCTACTAAAGGGCCTGCAGCACTTATTGTGCCACCCACTTAAGTAGCCCTTTAAAAATAGCCCAGGCCTGCCATTGCAGCCTGCTTGCATTTTTAAACTGACAAATTCAACATGACAAAATAAACCTTTCATAGAGCCTAAACCTTTCTTTTTTATACATATAAGTCACCCTAAGGTCAGCCATAAATAGTCCATAGGGCATGGTGCAGTGAATATAAAAGTTGAATACTTTTAAAACTCTTAAATTTGTTTTTCACTACAGCAAGACGTACCTCTCTCACAGGATAACATTAGGTTACCTTATTACATTTAAAAAGTGCTAAACTTTGATTTTGAATAGGTGGTATTATCATGTTTGGTCCAAAAGAATTGTAATATTAAATCCATTTTAATGGCAAAGTCTGATTTTAAGTCACAAATCTGAAAATTCCACTTTCAGAAAGCTGGGATATTCTTGTCCTACCTATTTGGTGCCTGCAGACTGTGTCCTGGGTCCATGACAGTAAGGCAAAAAGGGGACTAGGTGTTGGCATTATGATCTTTCTGCCAGTCCAGGACAGGCAGAGCTGTTCCCTGCTCTATTTATATTCAAAAGAGCTGCTTTCAGAAAACTCACAAATAACTTGACACCAGTCTTTTGTAACCCTAGTCTTCTTGGGACCTGGGTAGGAGAAGGGGAGTAATTTCCAGAACATATGTGTAAAGGCCTAGAGTTTTCAAAAACTGGCACCAGGTATGAGTATTGTATACTCATACCAACTCTTCAGTTCACTCCTGGACCTGCAGAGGACCCCCAGAAGGACTGTCTTGTACTTCAGAGGATTGCCCTACAGCTCAAAGGTCTGCCCTGCCGCTACCGGAGCCACCTTGTACCCTCTGAGCACTGCTCTGCTGCCTGAGGCCTGCCTTGCTTCTTGATCCCAGTACTACCAGAGGGATTCCAAGGGCTAACTGGTTGGCCTCCTGGTCTGAGTTGCAGGTACCCAAAAACCACTAACAACCATGAACCCACATCTGGACCCTGCCTGAAGTGAGTCTTGCCTTCCAAAGGGTGCCCCAACAGTCCTGGACCCTTGGAAGTGACGATAAAGGTGCCTAAATAGTCAACAAATGAAACTTGGGACTTGAAAAACATTTCACCAAAAAGTGCTCTGAGAACCAAGGAAGACCAGGAGCTACCTGACCACTGATTCGCCCAAGGCACATCGCTGGTAGGCCTTACTTTGCGGTAGCTCCCACGAATTTATTCTCTGCACTAGCAAATCCTGTTCAAGGGCTCCTGTCCGGAAGAGTATCTGACCTTGTGGTGTCCTCACCGACTACAGCCTTCAGCTATGTCCCTCAGGAAATTTTAAAGTTCCCATAAAAGTGACATTGTTTGAACGTAGAATACTTCACTCCAACTTCATCCAGTGGTTCCCCAATGATGACACCTCAACCGGCTGCCTTGCCCCACTGAACATTACTTTCTCAGCAGCTGTTTCTTCAATTTTTTTCTAATTCCGAAGGTAAGCAGAGAACTGGGCTCAATACACCATGTGTATCCGAACCATGAAACATGAGGACAGGGCATAACTTTTGACTTTGCCCCAGTCTCGCACGGAAAGATGCCTGCGGTTTACACGTTGATCTTTAGGTACTATTTTTCACTCAAAACTTGAAATTCATAATTTTGGGTCTACTGATTGGATTTATTTTGTTTTGGTGTCAATTTATTTATTTAATTTTACACTATTGTTCTAAATTGGTGTGGTTTTTATCTTGTGTTGTGTTTTCACGTTATTACTGTTTGTGTGCTGCATAACTAATTTACACATTGCCTCTAAATTAAGCATGATTGATTTTTGTGCCAAGCTACCAGAGGGTTAAGCACACATTCATGTAGTGACTTTTGTGGTTCACCCTGACAATGATTGTGGTTGTTGCTTGAGAGGGGCCTCCACCACCTCAGTCAAAAATCCAATTTTCTACAGTATGCTTTTATGTTTTTTGTGGCTTTTGTTTTTTACAGAGAACCAACTGAACATCCACATTTGTATGCAAATGAACTGTGCAGAACCTAAACACACACATATTAAATTAAGTTCACTATATGGGAAGTCCATGGGATGGCAGAAGCTTAGGTGAAACTCATTAGAAATAAATAACTGCATAACAGCCACATTACTAAATAACAACGCATATGCAAACAAAAGATCATAATGATGTCATCGATGATATCAACGATCGAGTGATATGTGAGGCCACCAGTAATGTCATAAATGGTGGCATTTTCATGTCATCTATGACACTATGCGTGAGGCTTTTAGCATAGGGCATGAACTATAGTTTTGTTTTCTCAGCTGACCATATCTCAACAATTTCAGTGGTTTTTAGGTTTTATTTTATAACCATAATATTTCTTTACACGGATTCTTTATAGAGAGTTTCTGATGGTTTCTAAACATACAACTATGGCTAATCAGCAAAAACGACATACTCTTAACAAAGGACTCGGAGTAATTGGTCGTCAAATACAAACGTGACAAGTTCCATCATTTTCTAGCTTGTTTACAGAACGCAGTTCACTTTGCCAAGTCACAACAACCTACTCTGCAGGCAGACTAGAAAAAGAAGATTATGTGCTTAAACACATCTTGCGATCGACCTTCCCTCACCTCGCGTCTGGACAAAAGGCGATGCAGGGAGACACAGACTAATCGCAGCTATTCTGAATGGCTATCAGCAGGTAATCAGTATTGTCCCAAAGGGTCTTATTCTTATCGGCTGAAAAGGTGGCCAAAGAAATCGCTAATACAGTGTGTTATTTCAGGATTCAGGGATGGGATCTTTTTAACCAATCAGAATAGTCTGTCTGGACCATTCTGATTGGGTGCCTCTAGACAGCCCAGATTGCTTCTGTCTGTACTGCTCGTGACTTACATGCGATCAAGCAAGCTTGCATGGGTTTATGGATCACTGCGGAATGCGGCCTGTGGATCCGTTACTTTTTCAGTCCGTGGTAAGAAGCTCCCATAAGTGCAGAATCAAATTCTCCATGGAATTTGGGGGCAGATTATATACATGGGGGCAGATTTACAAGCCCCTTGTGCCACTTTTAATCCGCCTTGCGTGACGCAACAGAGGCGTAAACGTGGCGCATCCCTGCGGGGCATTTACAACATGACGCATCTAGGGAGATGTGTCACGTTGTAAAGCCCTGCGCCACATGTGGGCGTTCCGGCGCAGGGTGGGCGTTCCGGGGCAGGTGCGCCTCGCAAAAGTGGCTGAGTGAAATCTACAAGATTTCACTCAGTCACTTTTAGGCCAATATTGCGTCAAAACACTGCGCCTGCTTGAAGCAGGCGTAAGGCTTGACGCAGCATTGGACAGATAGGGCACCCCCGAGCCTTGCTGGAGCTGCGTCGCGCTTGCGACGCAAATCCAACAATGCGCTGCCTTTACCGCACAGATGCGTCACGCATCTGTGCCGTTTTTGCCCCATGGTGCGCCGCATTGTAAATGCGGCGCACCATGGGTGGCGGAGCTGCGGCGCACAATAACTGGCGCATCCCTGGGGATGCGCCAGTTATTGTAAATCTGCCCCAAAGTTTTTGCGCTTGGGTTGCGTCACTTTCATGGCACAGCCCGACGCAAAATCCTTTTTGCCAATTACTGAATCAGACAAAGCCACTTTGGGTAGCTTTGCATGGTTTAGTAAACTGAAAGTAATGCAAGGCAGCGCAAGGCCTTGCGTTGGGAAGGCATTCCATGGGTGGAGCATGGCTGTTCCCATCCACCAATGGTTTTTGGCGCACTCCCAGATTTACTAAAGTTGCTTAACCCCGGAATGTGTCAAAAAGCTACTCCTGTCCGAACAAGGTGTAACAACGGGAAATGTCTTTGTTTCTCCTTGTTACTTCTTCTTTCTATGATTGCTGCAGAATACAGCACACACAGAAAATATCTCTAAGGATTGCTTTTGTGCAGGAAGGTGTGCTTTCCTGCACCAAAACAATCCTGCTTGTAATGCAGACATCCTTGCACCATGATTCAAGGATGTCTGCATTTGTGCTAGGCTGCCCACAGTGCGCCAGTGCATGGCGACAGCAGAAACGCTCCATATCTTAGTAGATCTAGAGTATTTTCGCTGTTTCCCTTTCACACAACACAGCGCAGCAACTCTGCTTGCTGAACTGCGTTACGAAAAATGTAAGTAAATCTGCTCTTTGGTTTTGTTACCACAAACTTGAATAAGCATTGCCCGGCCCTAATTAAGGCAAAGAGCCTAAGATATTCTTTGATGAACGAAACATTATCTTAAAGACGAACATGCAGGGGCAGATTTCCAATAAACTCACACAGCGAGGGGCAGCAAGTCATTTTGCTGCGCTGAGCTGCGTTAGTTTGGAAGCACAGGGATGCAATATATTTACAATATGTTGCATCTCTGTGCTTCCCCCTGTGCCGGCGCACAAACAGCTGCCATGCGCCGACGCAGGCCCCTTTGCACCATGGTGAAAGGATACCTGTGTCACTGGGATGATTGTTTATGTGCGGGAAGGGTTCCCTTCCTGCACATAAACAATCAGAAATGACGTTTTACAACTTCTATGTGTGCTGCATTAGCACTCATGGAACTTGTAAAACATCTTTATTTAAAAAGATTGTTTATGTGCAGGAAGGGACACCTTCCTGCACAACAATCACGAGTGGTGATTTCCTCTTCCTATGTGTACTTCAGAATGCAGCACTCATAGAAAGAAGGAAGAAAAAGAGGAGAAATTAATACATTTCTCCTGGTTGCGCCTCCCTATGCCCCCCCTGGGGAAGCGTTGCATTCAGACTCGTATCCAGATTTACGATTTCTTGTAGATCTGTAAATGTGTCAGATTCCATTGGTGTTGTGTGGCACCACCCACACCAACACCCATGGAATGCCCCTTTCACGCAAAGTGCTGTGTGTAAAGGGACTGTATTTACAAGGACAGGAAAAGCCACACAGGGTGGCTTTTCCTGTCCTTGTAAATATGGGGCAGAAAAATGCACTGCTGGTGTCTCACAAAAAGTGACGCACTGGCAGCACAAGGGGCTTGTAAATCTGCCCCAGAGTCTCCTTGAATCGGTAGAATCTGTGGTTGTGGATGCATATTTAGTGCAGTGCCATATACAACAATTTTGTCTTCGGAAAGTCCAGGATGGCTGATTGATAATATTGTGATATAAATTAGTTGTGTATGAAAATCCTTACTTTTTCATGTTCCCCAAATTTTTCGGCTTTATATGTCAGGGGCTTTATTGTGAACCTTTTCTGTGTCTCTGCATAAGTGCAAATTGGGATCATCATATCACCTCAGAGGTTTTCCCAAGTTTTGCCTTCAGGTCTTCTTTTGGCTATGGGCTGCTAAACATGGAATGACCACATAAAAAAGACAACTGTTTTTATTTCACAATTGCTCTGTCTGTCGCTGTGGTGATTCAGTTACTTGTGTCCATGTCCACTTCAAAGTTTTTTAGAGATACTGGGTGAACAAGATAAATAACTATTTTCCCACTCACAATTAAAACATGCTCTTAATTTTAGAACGCATGTTATACCTGTGTCTACTCCCAACGTGCAAAAAGGTTTTAATCTTGATTCAGTGATTATTGCTAGTAAAATGCTGTTGAAAACCAACCTTGCAGCTTATAGGGAATGCAGGCTGAAACAATAAGTATTAGCAAAGTTAGTTTTATTTTAATTAGCAAAAACCTTCTAATTTTAGAATATGGAATATATTCTGCCTTAGTTTAGCTGAATGACTTCCAAAACAAATACACACGCCTGTCTTAGTTTGCAACTTGTTCTTGGTCTTTGTTAGATCTGCTAGCCATAGAGTGGTCTTCAGCGAAACATTTTGTCTGCTTACCTCCAGTTTTTGCTGTATTTCGGTTTTGTTCTGTGAACTTTACCACTGCCACCAAGTGCATGTGCTCACTCTCCTGAACATGGTTTCATTGGCATTTCCCCTAAATGGTATATTTAAATTATTTATAGGTCCCTTGTAAAGTGATATTCTATATACCAAGGGTCTTTAGATTGAACGCTACCAGTGGGCCTATAGCATTTACTGTGCCATTCACTTAAGTAGCCCTCCAAAACATGTCCCAGATCTCCCATTGCAGCATGGATGCAGTGTTACACTGCTGTTAGAACTGGGGGTCTCTAGTTGGCTGAGGTAGGTTCCTTAGTCCAAATAGGGACCCTTGCATCTAGTCAGGGAAAGGAGGGACACAATGTCAGATAACCCCTGCTCACCCCCTGGAAGCTTGGCACGAGCAGCCAGGCTTATCTCCAAGGCAGTGTTTGCAAACGCGCTCCCAGCAACACAGTGATAACACCACAAATGAACACCACACTGGCTTTATAAAAATAGCGGTATCTTTAACAAAAGGAATATAGTGAGACCAAACAATAGTAATCCAACATATGCGTACTCATAATATTTCACTTTGCCGGTTGATAGGCCAGCAATCACTTATAGGTTCTTGCGATATTAATGAACAGTTCACGGTGATCTAATGCAGTCCTAATGCAATGCTATGCAGTTCGGAATGCCGTTTGTAATGTAGTAATAAGACAGTTCTTAATGCACGTACTAATGCAGTTCATAATGCAGGAATAATGCAGGTCGTAATGCAAAAATAATGCGGTTCGTAATGCAAGAATAAGGCAGTTCTTAATACAAGAATAATGCGGTTCGCAATGCAAGAATCAGGCAGTTCGTAATGCACGAATAATGCGGTTCATATTGCCAGGATCAGGCAGTTTGTAATGCAAGAATAATGTGGTTCATAATGCAAGAATAATGGAGTTCGTAATGCAAGAATCAAGCAGTTCATAATGCAGGGACTAATGCTATAAGCCAATCTACGCAGTCAACTCAGGCACCACTAGGCCTCAACAGCAGAGACAACGGTTGTAATCTGAAAGGGGTGGCCCAGGTACTGCTGCGCAGGTACGGGCCGCTCGGGGACTCATTGGGTCTAAAGCGGTGTAGCGGGAGAGCGATTTGAGCACTCCTGTACTCCTCTTACATGCCTCCCCAGGCCACACACGCTTGGGGCTCCCGACCGGAGTCCAAGCCTTACCTGGGGGGTGCGCTGTCTTGCTCTGTCTCCCCGCTTGTTGGACGTCCTGCTCGGCGGCCCCAATGACGTTGTAGCTCCGTTGTTAGGCAGCGCTGTAACCGGACAGGTTACGGTGCTGCCTTCTCCTTCGTTGACGATTTTGGGCGCATTCCTCTTTGCGCACAGAGATCATGATCCCTTTCACCTTGCAGCTTCCTTAGCTTCAAGAAATCCTCCAGCACATTGCGGCTTGGTCCGGCGGCGGCGATCCTTACTCACAGCCTCAGTTACGATGAAGGCTCGGGCCACTAAAAGCAATACAGCAGCATGGACTATGTTTCACGCTGGGAGGCAATGTGGTCTCAGGGCACCTCGTAAACAGCACCACAGACCACACAGCAGTCTCAGGCATGTAAAAGCACACGCACCAAGCGTTACTGAGACACAGATGGAAACTTTGATGCTCCTGAGTTTCCACAACAGGGTACCAGCTCTCCTCGGGCCTTTGGAGACAAGTGTCTTCAGGGCACAGCACACGGCAAAGTCCTCTCAAGGAGGGGGACACAGCACACAGCAAAGTTCCTTGTCCTCGCCTTAGTCAAATCAGCAAACTGCTGGCCAGCCCCAGAACACACAGCTAGGGCAGTCCTTCTCTTCAGTCTCTTCAGCTGTTCTTCCTTGGCAGAGGTTCCCCTTGATCAAGAAGTAGTTTAAATCCTTTTTCAGTCTGGATTTCAGTCTTGAGTTCAGGGGTTTCAGCTCTCACATTTATACCCCTAAATGCCTTTGAAGTCTTTGTGTTCAGGGGGCTCTGACCGCAGTCCAAACCAGACCTGCGTGGCTTCCTGCCAGTGCACACCTTCTTTCTTTGATAGTCAGGGTCTGGACCCCAGACGCTCTGCAGGAGGTGGAGCCATTCTGTTGTGGCAGTGGCACAGCCGTCTTCGCATCAAAGGGACTACTTCCCCCACCACACCAAATGCAGGCCAGCCTGTTGCTGTCCCACCTACTCCTCCCTGGTGTCTGAACTCTCTCCAGACCCTGTCACATCCAACCCCAGAGAGTCAATACACAAACAGGCAGAGGCACACAGGATGGTCAGGACAAGAAACCAGCCACTTCTAAAAGCGTGGTTTCTAAACACACAATTTAAAAAACATCTTCACAAAAAGATGTGTTATTAAATTCTGAGTTCAGTCACACAAAACCACTGGACACATGTGACACAGCTTTCCTCATTCTGTCCCATGGGCAAGATGGCCTTGCAACAAACGAATTTGGCAGTATTTCACTATCAGGACATTGTACACACCTCAGTAAATGTCCTACCTGTCACATACACTGCACCCTGCCTAGGGGGGTACCTTGGGCCTATTATAGGGCTGACTGATGCGCATAAAAAGGGAAGAGTAAGGCCTGGAAATTGGATGCACTTGTCAGGACAACAAGGCAGTTAACAAACTGCACGTAGGTACTGCAGTGGCAGACCTGAGATCTCTTTTTGGGGCTACTTGTGTGGGTGGCACGATTAGTGCTGCAGGCCCACTAGTAGCATTTGCCTTACCAGCCCTGGCACACATAGTGCACTTTACTAGGGACTTTACTAGTAAGACAAACATACCAGTTATGGCAACCAATTACCATAACACTTTATACAGAGAGCATATATACTTTAGCACTGATCAGCAGTAGTAAAGTGCCTAGAGTTCTAAAACCAACAAAAACAGGTCAGAAACAATACAGGAGGAAGGCAAAAAAGTCAGGGATGACCCTGAAAAAAGGGTCAAGTCCAACAACTGCCATGTCGACTTCACATTCACTCCTCCTTGCCAAGCCTTAAACTCCCATTTTATTGCATATACGTCATACCTAAGGTGGGCCCTAGCCAGTCTATAAGGCAGGGTGCTGTGTAATTAAATGACATGTACTATTATGTTTTACATTGCACAGGTAGTGAAAAACTTCAAACACTAATTTTCACCCCTCCCATAGTTTAGCATTGTGCATTCCTTGTTACATTAAATACACTGCAATTCCTAATTGGGAGAAGGTAGTTATATCATCTTTTTAATAAATATGAAATTGCAATGATAAACCCTCTTTAATGGTAAAGTTTGATTTTTCATTACAATTTTGGATGTGCCCATTTGAGAAAGTTTGCATTTTCCTGCCCTGTGCCCTTTGGTGCCTGCAGAATGACCTGGGTCACTTGATAGGGTGTAACTGACAGTTAGACTTTGTGAATTCCTCCCAGACAGTCACATAATAGAGGGATTAAATGTGCCTGAATGGACCATCTGCCCTGAGCACAGCACCACTTATAGCTGAATAGCCTGTGTCCTGCCTTCTCACAAAGGCCCGAATAACCCTGTATTGTCGCAGGATCCAGCTTGGAATCTGGGCAGGGGAGTCAGGAATTTCCATGCTTTTTAAAGAGCCTTTCTATTAGCTTTCTAGAAGTTTCTACCACCTCTCAGAATAAGGGCACCAGGGTATAAAAATGTGACCTTCAGACCCACTCTTCAGTTCACTACTGGACCTGTGGAAGGACTTTCAGAGGACTGCCTGCTGCTGTGAAATGCTGTGCACTCTGCCACACTTTTGCTGTATCTGGATGGACTGCTTTGTTGCCTGGAACCTGCCTTGAACCCTTGGATGCCAGCCCTGCTGTTGAGTCCTGCATCCAGGGCTACCTCAATTGACTCCAAGGGCTTGTTCGCTGTCCTCCTGTTCAAAGGCACAGGAACACAAAAGGCTCCCACCACCTTGATCCCGCACCAGGACCCCACCGGAGTGAGTCTTGTACCCCCCAATAGGTATCTCACAAGTCCTGAACCCTTGGCTGTGTTGCTTATGTGTTCAGTTTGGCTATTTCCAAAACTGAGGACTTAGACAAAATCTGACCAAAAGGTGCTCTGAGAGCAAGGAGGAGACTGGGACCTACCTGTTTACTCATCCGCCAGAGGTGCATCACTAGTCGGATTGACTTTGCTGTAAAACAAATATACAGTCACAAACCCATCAGTTAAGCAAATGAAAGGGTTTACAACCACTAAAACATTTCGTACTCTAACCCAAGAGGCCCAAGATCTGAAAAAGATATTATCTTCTGAACTTCATTACTTCATTTTGCTGGTTTTCCCCCAAAAACTTATTGGCAGATAATTTGGGGCTAGCCAATGACTTCTCCACCCATATATTCGCCATGCTATACCCTTATCAGCTACAGCTTCCATGACTGCCCAAATGAACACTGTGAGTCCAAGGTAAAAAGGTTTCGGCACGACCAAGCATCATCATTTACCTTGACATAGCCACTCGAAAGGTTGCCTATATCCTGTCAACTGCATGAAGAAATATTTTGCATTTTTGCATTATCCCATCGAATAACATTGAACATCCTTTCTACTGTTTTCCTGGCCGTTTATAATTTATTTATCACTTGATTCTTTCATTACATTTTCTCTATTTTGGTTTTGTTTGTCCTAATAAACGTAAAAAAATTAACTTAAAATGTAATGTTCTTTAATTCTTAACTGTATTGTTATTTTGGCTAGTTCTTGCAAGTGTATCACTTGTATTTTCTCTAAGTAAGCCCTTTCTAGCTATCCTATACTACCAAGGTTGAGCCAGAACATTCAAACTGAAACAAGTAACCCCCACAGTTTAACTCTGCAATTAGGTCCAAATTCCGTTTTGATGAATTGTTTGCAAACTTTATGTGTAATTTCTGGAAATCTGTGAAGGATCCAACTGTACTGCACAAGATTGAACACCCCCAATATATACGTAGAGAATGGGAAATTCAATACTACCCCAGCCAGGGATAACTTTCACCTCAAAATAAGGCATACCAACAACTGGGGACGCAGTCTGTGTCTGCTGGTGTGGGGACTGCAACCCCCTGGATCTTTTGTAGTGAAGGAGTGCCTCCCTGTCATCATTGCCCTTCTCGTTTAAAAGCACTCTTGGGCCTACAGTGCATGGCATGCTATGTGTTCTTGCTTGTGGGGGAACTGCAACCCCCAGGATCCTCTGCAGTGAAGGAGGGCCACTCCTGGACCCACAGCACCCTAAATGCACATGGGATGCACCAAGGCACGTGCCCGGGGAACAACCGGACCAAGAGCGGGCCAAGAGCAGGCCCGTCTTTGCCCATCATCACCTGGAGGAGATTAGGCTGGGCCACCCGTCTTTCATTTAGAAGCTTGTTACTAAGTTTTGGCTCAAAATGAGGATGCTGAAGCCTCCGGAGAGTAGTTCTAAAGCCGTCCCTGGCACCACTCTTAATGGTTTCTTACAGAGGGCTGTAGGATTAAATAATAAAGAAATCGAGCTGACTGAACATCATCTATCATTCTCTTCTCTCCTCCTGCTTGTGCACCTCGAAACACTCTGGTAACAAAGTCTATTGGCACAAGAGTTACATTTGCCTGTTTGAGCTTGGGGTGTGTGTCCCAAACCCACCAGCAGTGCCTTTATTGTGGAACTGGAAGTGGTACAAACCCAACCACAGCCATTCAGTGGGTCAGCAAGGGACCCATCTGGGAAACGGAAATGAACTGTTGTTGGTACTAAATCAAATAGGTTGTGCACTTCTAGCTCTTCCTCTGGCGGGACCCCTAAATTGGTGGTCAAGGACAAATTGATTGAGTCAGTTAAGGACCTATGCAATAGTTTCATAGAGGCAGAGATAGGTAAACTGGAGCCAATTTATGAATACACAAAAAACAAAATGTAGAACAAGGGTCTGAGGGGAACCTTTTAAAGACCTGCTTGCATCCTATCCCCCGAATCTCTAATCACAAAACACAAAGGATGCTAAGGGTCTAGAGAACTATATCGGCTCACTTGATAAGTGGTGTACGAATATCAGTCCTAATTTATAAATACATATATGTGTGTGCTTTTTAACATATATGTGTGTGTTTTCTGAAAGGAGAGATAGATATATACATATATAGACCCATCAGCCCACTCATTGGTGGAAACTCGTCATCTGGGTTGTTTTGTACAGATTGGTACCATCCACACTAAACCCACTTCGTGATTGTGGGGTGATGGTGTGAATTGGACCAGAGCGAGAGAAAGATGTTTCGGCTGAAGGGTCAGAAGTTGCAGTGCATGAAAAAGGTGTGAATACAAAGAATGATAAAGGTGATTAAAATTGCCTATTATGATGCCGAGGGATACATTTTAATAGAGTGGTCATCATAATGGCAAGGTTAAAAACAGCAGGTGGAGATAGTATAACAACAAATATTACTATCAATGGTGTCTACGTGGCCAACATGTTTCAGCCTTGAAGGCTTTTGTCAGGACCTAAGAATATATACCACTACTGCAACAGTGAAAAAAATATATGAAAAAAATATATATAGTGATATAGAATAATTTTACCTCACATATGACACAACCTACCCCAAACGGTCAACTGCTCGTGCTAACGTCTAACCAAAGAGAGCAATATCAACAAATTGACCAAAAAAACTTGAACCCGAAAATGGTGGACTCACATCCCTTCTCCGACACTCAAACACCTTCAACCAGGAATGAACGGCGCCGCTCTCATCACTCTCTCTCCAACGAAAACTCCGACTGTGATTTATACGAAACAGGGATGTCTATCTCAAGTGACTCTAGTAAAGCCAGCAATTCAAGAGAATCAAACCTGCAAAGGGACACCGTATCTCTGGAGATCTCTGGTCCTAATGATTCAGGATCAGACAGTGAAATCAACTTCAAGGAAAAAGTGAAAAAAAGAAGTGGTCCGCAATGTGTAAACACAGCGTCGAAGTGCGCTGATTGGACAGCTGTTCCTTTCCGCCGGGTACAAGCATTTCCGGCTTAATTCCCCACGGCCTGTAACCAATAGGTAAGCTCGTTCGAGCTAAACCAATAACATCGCAAATGATAACGGGCCCCTTTCAGGTCCGTTAGTACTGCATATAACAAACAATGTCCATATGCCTTGTTACCTTCCCCTCGACTCAGTGGGAGGTACGAGGCAACGACGGACAGGTGGGTTCTCTGCGTGGCTGCACTATTACAGAGTCTTTCTTTGGGACAATTCTCTGTTGTTGGGACCTTTTTCTAATCACTCTGGGGTTCCATACTTTGACATGCAGGGCTAAAATAACATGCCAGTATTTTAGTGATCAAGCTGAGTTTATTTTGTTTTCCTAAAACAAAACTGGGGACTTTTTACTGTACGTGGACATCACCATTGGGGCTGGGTTCTTCTTGCCATCTCCCTTTGTATTTGACGGAGCAACTAATAAGCATTTAATTTTTTGTTGTTATTCAATACATTTTAGTAACAACTTGAGGCCATTGGTCCTTTTCTCTTTCCCCTCACAGGGCGTGGCCTCTTCCAACCTGAGCGAGTGCCAGGTGAGGTGAGGCTTCCTCCATACAAGTTATGGGTGAGTGTATATGTAGACAATAGTGCAACAGACAATTGTTGTTACACACTGTGTCAGATATGGTTATTTATGTCCATATGCATAATTTTCCTTTGTGTTATAGGAGAGTAAGTTCTCATCACAGTGACTCCATACCCACGAGCAGTTGACCGTTTGGGGTAGGTTGTGTCATATGTGAGGTAAAATTATTCTTTTTTTTTTTGGTGTCAGAAATATGGCAACATTTATGTGAGAATATATAAAGATATTCTTTTGATTTTACAACAAAAAGACAATACAACAAATAACACAGACCCCGCCCTCCCTCCCCGGTCGAGCAGATCAGAAAAGCAAGAAATTAGCCAATTGAAAATCATTGGAAGCTATACAAAACTATACTGAAAAGGAAAATTTACAAGTTAAGTTGATGCATTAACTTTCAATTTCGTGAGATTGCAAAGTTGAGTTGCGGCTTAAGCAAAACATACTGGTTATTACTGTATATATCATTGCATTTTAGCCATTCTATTAAGGGAGACCAGATTTTTTGTCCTTTAATCTGACTCTTCCTGCCTTTGTTTTTGTATATCGCCATCTCTAAAGTAAAAATTGCTAACAATCTTGCAAACCATTGTTGATATGATGGGGCTATAGGATCTAGCCAAGCCGAGGCTATACATATTCTCATTACGGCCATCGAAATAAAAATCAATTCGCGACCAGCTTTGTGGTTATCAGGGTTTGTAACACCCAGAACTACGGTTTAATCTAATAGATTAATCGTTATTCCGAGGATCAAAGTCAGAAAACGTGCAATATTTGTTTTAAGAGGAATTAAAACGGGACAGGCAGAAAAAATATGTATACAGTCCGCATTTTGTAAATTGCATCGAAAACAACATGTACCTCTCCCACTACCCCACTTGGATATTTTGTCCGGGGTATAAAACATAAAAAAACATATTTTATAGAATTGGGTTTGAAGTTTAGTAGACATGAGGATCGTTTGAGATAACCCATATGAGTGTTCAAATTCCTCAGAGGAGATTGAGATTTTACTTTGCCACTTCTGGGTGATTTTTTGAATATCATCCGTAAGATATTTCAGTAATAGAGAATATATCTCCCGATCTTGAATTTTTTCTATGAGTGGCTTAACATATCAGCTATGTCTATTTTACGCATGATACCCTCTCCCATTGTATGTCTTGACAAAAAGTCTCTAATCTGAAGATACTTAAAGAAGTCTTTCCATTCCAGTTGAAACTTATCCCTCAAGGTTCCAAAGGAGTGTAGCCCCTCTGAGGAGAAAAAACATCCCAGATGAGTGATCCCAACCGCATTCCACCTATTAATACAGCTATCTTTGAAGATTTCCGGTAGGGAGGGATTGTTTTGAGTTGGTGTATAATAGGATAAACGACCTAAACCTACCATCTTCTTCACAGATTTCCATACCTTAAACGCTCCTATAAGCATTTTTAATCTCACTTTTTTGTGATAGCTATCGAATAGATATCTCCACAGATAGCCTCTGCTGTTATCCCCCAGTATTATCCGGTGAATTGATGGGGTCTCGTTAACTTCCTCTACCTCTATCCCCTCAAGGTGGACGAGTTCCTGATTATATAACAGGACTGTTGCCCAATAGTATGTTTTAAGATTTGGGAGCGCTAGACCTCCTCTTTCTTTGGGGAGCGTAGGCAATTTGTATGAACGGCGGGGTTGTTTGTATGACCAGATAAAGTTTGTAAAGATACGCTCCATTGTCTTAAACCAACGGTCTGAAATTTCAAGATTAACGGCTCTAAATATATACAGTAGCTTTGGAAAATAGACCATTTTTAGTGCGTTGACCCTTCGAATCAATGAGAGGTGTAAATTATTAATACGGAGGAGATCTTTCTGCATTTTATTCAATGCGGGTTTTAGATTTAAGTCGACAAGTTTTTCTAAGTCAGATGTGATGGTCACCCCTAGGTAGGTAGCAGATTCTGTTACACGCGAGTCCGTCATATCACAGTTATTATTAATAATAATCTGCGTTTTCCCCTGGTTTAGGGCATACCCTGAAATTTTTCCGAATATTTTGGCCTCTGACTCAATAGTAGGCATAGCCAAGTTTGGATTGGACATAGCGATGGCAATGTCATCGGCATAAGCGAGGGTTTTTGTTAGGTAGCCTTGTGTCGATATAGGGGCTATGTTCCTACTGCCTTCCAGTCTACGAATAAACGGATCAATATAAATGGCGAACAACAATGGGGAACAAGGACATCCCTGCCTAGTTCCTATCGTAAGTATCAATTCTTTAGAAAGGCAGCCGTTAACCATTACCATGGCCCGTGGATTATTATATAACTTTTGGATTGCCTGTATAAAAACCTGTTTGAATCCCACCCAGGACATGGCCTGCCAGAGGAATTGCCAGGAGACCCTGTCAAAAGCCTTCTCGGCATCGAGTAATATTAGCGCCATCGGGTCTCCTGCCACTTGAGTACTGTCAAATAAGCTGATTACCCGCCGTGTATGATTTGTGGTTTCTCTCCCGGGGATAAAGCCATGTTGGATACTGGATATGGATTTATGAATAATTGTTGAAATACGATTAGCCAGTAGTTTAGAATACATTTTTGAATCAGCATTTATTAGAGTAATAGGGCGATAGGAGCCCATCTGATCCGGGGGCTTGTTTTTTTTCGGGAATATCACAATTTTTGCCCTCGACCATGAATTTGGAGGCTGTCCTCCTCTAAATACATGTAGGCATAGATCTAACAATATTTCTTGGAGTGGGTCCAGAAATGCTATATAAAATTCTAATGGGATAGCATCTAGTCCCGCTGCCTTCCCACGGGAGAGATCCTTCACTGTTTTTATCAATTCATCAAGAGTGGGGGGCCCTTCTCGTCTTTCCTGATCTTCTACGTTTAATTGCTTACAGGTATCTGCTTCTAAATATTCGGTAGTCATGTCTAGGTCTATTTCTCCCTCCTCTGTATATAGTGCACAGTAAAAGCGCCATAATGCTTCTCTGATCTTCCCTGAGTCAGTTACCCTACCTTCTGTCGATCTCGAGTATGACATTCTGTGCGGTCTGCTGTCTCATCTGTATAGCTAGCTGCTGCCCCATTGTTTCGCTAACTTCATACATTATTTCGCGATGGGCTGTAGCTTTTTTTACTGCCTTAATGGTGTATTCATTTGTGATTGATGCTCTGGCTATTGCAACCTGTTGCTGGATATTATCTATTTCCTCTATATTGGAGGGGCCACTTGTCGCCTTTGTAAGATCTTCTTCCACCCTCTTTAATTCGTCCTGTAGCAGTCTTAGAGATTCTCTAGCACGTTTGTTAATCCTAGAGGAATATTGTATAGTTTCTCCCCTAATTCCTGCTTTTAGGGCATCCCATACAAAATTCACCGTTGTACTTCCTTTATTTATTGCTAGGAACTCAAAAATCCAGCTTCTCATGTGATTGCAGTATTCGATCTCAAGTAGCAAAGATCTATCAAATGTCCAACCTTGTTGTTTCTGTGTTAAAGAAGCTGTATCAACTGTACATACCAGGGGGTTATGATCCGAGAGGACACGAGGTAGCTTTTCTAGTTTAAATAACGATTTTAATGAGTTGGAGATTAAAAAATAATCCAGCCGGGCATGTGTCTGGTGGGGATTAGAGTAGAAAGTATAGCCAGGATCATTAGGATTATGATTAGATAACTGCCACCCATCTACCAGCCCATGAGTAATACATAACTGCTTAAT
The DNA here is from genome assembly GCF_964263255.1 of Lissotriton vulgaris. Taxonomy (NCBI): domain Eukaryota; kingdom Metazoa; phylum Chordata; class Amphibia; order Caudata; family Salamandridae; genus Lissotriton; species Lissotriton vulgaris. The sequence continues at coordinate 722,170,489 of NC_141696.1, forward strand.
AGCGCTAAAGATTCTTGGTTTTCGGCCCCGATATTGCCAATCGTCTTTAGTTGACCAGTTATGTGGAAGATTTAGAGAAGTGCCGGTACTCGGCTCGGTAAATTGAAGAAGTGTCGGTACTCAGTACCGGTGAGTACCGGACCATTTAAAGCACTGGATAGAAGGTTTCCGTTCCGCTTTGATGAACACTCTCAGATGGAAACCGCATTTTCCACAGACTTTGTGGTGAGGATTTATTGATTTTAGACTTCTTATTTAAAATTTCTCCTCGCACTATTCAAAGCATTCCTGCTTGTACTTCCACCGGGCGCCTCACTGCATCCTCACTGTGACGTTCTCATGTCCTGTGCTTGCCACGTAAGGTCTACCTGCCTGCCTGACACAGCTCCAAGCCGCGTCCCTGCCTATGTGCCGCCATTTTACCTTCGTGTTGCTCTACCATAGCAACGCCAACGCTGATACATTGAAGAAAGTAATACTTTAATACTTTCAACTTTTTAATCTTCATGATCACAGTTAGTAAAATGGATCGCTGATGCGCACAACTTATTTCTCATTGTACATCACGTGTTTATCATAATTTCGCTGACACGCACAGCTCAATATTTGAAGATTCTGTGTTGTGTGTCTCTTCATCATTCTATCACCATAACGCATTCTCTACTCAATGTGCCTAATCCTCGGTGACACATCCACTTTTTTTACAATGGTGTATTGTTCCTGCAATATCAAGTGCCTAATACTGCAGTGTCACACACATCTTTTCAAAAGTGTGTCATCCCTGTGCCTAATACTACGGTGATACACACACTTTTTCAAAAGTGTGTAATTTCTGCAATTTAAAGTGCCTAATTCTGCGGTGACACAACTACGTGTGCCTTTCATCGATATTTTAGTCTTACAGTGATAATTACCATTTATTTGTCCTTGTGTTTTATCATTTTCTCTGTCATGCAACAATCTTTATTACCTCCTGCTGCATTTTCACCCAATCCTGCTTGTCCTGAGACCGATTTGGAGAAATGGAAGGACATTTTTAAAGCATATCTTGATGCACTTGATGATGACTCGTTTACACAAAAGAATTTTTTTTTTTTATGACATTGTCTTGGTTCACAAGGTTGCACTATTCTTAAGAACACTCCTAAAGTGTTAGTTATATTTATTGAAGGTGAAGGTGAAGGTGACGGAGTTGAAGACGAATACACCACAGCACTTAAGTCTCTTGACACTAGGTTCAAAGCCTGTAAGAATGTTACATTAGAAAGGCACAAATTCTACAAAAGAGCGCAACTTCCTGGAGAATCTGTGTCTACCTATGTAGGTGCTTTCTGTATCTTAGCAGTTCCATGCGATTATAAAACATTTGAGGAGGAAATGATTAGTGATCAGATTTTGGAGAAAATCAATAATAAAAAAGTTCAAGAGGCTCATCAAGTTATGTTGAAGAAAGACTTAGTTTATGTACAAACTGCCAAGGAAGAAACATGGGAGTCTGTGTTTCCTGAAATTTTTAATAACAGGTTAGATCTATTTAAAGGATTCAAACACAAAATCAGATTCCTTGATAGTGCTAAACCAGTAGTGCACAACGTTCACAGAGTACCTTTGGCTTCACGTGATGCACTTAAAAAAGAATTAGTTCAACTATGCTCTAGTGATGTCCTAGAACCCATCAAATCTTCTGATTTGGTTTCCCCCATTGTGCTTGCCCGGAAGGCCAATGGAACGTTGTGCATGTTTGTTGATCTTCGCTATTTGAATAACCATATCTGGATTGATCAACATCCATTGCCCAACATCACTGAGATGACTACTACCCTTAAGATTGGTAAATGGTTCAGTTTACCTGATATGACATCAGCTTACCAGCAAATTGACTTACACCCCGATTCCCGGCACTACATTGCCTATATCACATCAGAGGTTTTGTTCCAATACAAACACATGCCTTTTGGGCTTGCTTCCACATCCGTGGTCTTTCAAAGTATTGTGGAGAGCATGTTTAAGGACATCCTCGGGTGATGGCATTCCAAGATGATGTGTTAGTTTATGGTTCTGATCAGATTTAACATTAGCACAATGAAAGATTTTGTACGTTTTTTTCCATTCTAAAAGAAAAAGGTGTCACTTTGAGTCTTGAAAAATGTAAATTGTATGTGACTTCAGTGGATTATTTGGGTACAGAATATCTGCTAAGGATGTTGAGCCTAAAGCCATTCTAGTTAAAGCTCTAGAGGATTTTTATGCTCCTGGGGATAAGGAAAAGTTGAGATCCTTCATGGGTCTCATCAAGTTCTATGCTAGATTTGTACCTAATTGTTGTGCCAAAACATTTCATATGAGGAATCTCCTTAAGAATAATGTAATTTTCAAGTGGAGTGCTGAATGTCCTGAAGAATTCCAATTAATCAAGAAGGAAATTGCACACGCCATTCCCCTCAAGCCTTTTGACATCAATGACCACTCTGTACATATGCAGCACAGGAATGGTAGAGATGAAGTAGTAGCGTTTTCTTCCAGAAGTCTCAAGAGTGCAGAAGCTACATTCTCGGTGATAGAGTATGAAGCGTTGGCTTGCTGGTGGGGCATTGTCCATTTTAAACACTATTTATGGGGCTCTAATTTACTGTAGGAGTGGATCATAAACCTTTGGTCCAGCTCTTTACCAAGAGAGGGGGAGACAAAGCTATTGCTCGAATTGCCAAATGCAATATAGGCTGTTAGAACATAACTTTGATGTCGAGTATGTTCCTAGTATACGAAACATCTTAGCGGATTGTTTATCCAGGATGCTCAGTAGTACACAAGATGTAGATGATTATGACAATGTGAAATTTGAGTTTATTTTATGTTACACTGTGTCCAAATCTGATGGAGCCATTTTAGAGAGGGAATGGAGAGATGCGTATGCTTCTGACTCAGACATTAAGAAGCTTATGGATGTAATTCACACAGGGTGGACAAAAGAATGTTCACATGATGAAACATCAGTAAATTCAAGCATGTTTTCTATGAGCTCTCTATAGTTAATGGTCTTCTGTATTGCTCTTCTTTACTTGTAGTTCCCATGGGCACGAGAGACAAAGTACTTACCCTTGTTCATGAAGGCCACATCGGCATGCGTGCCATGAAAAGAAGAGTTAGAGAGCAATTCTGGTGGCCTGGACTTGACAAGCAAGTGGAACATTTTGTGAGAGACTGTTTGTACTGTGCTGTAAGTGATGAGTCTCAAGTGAGTGTTCCCAGTCCTGTTCAGGCCGTGAGCATTCCTTCAAAGCCTTGGTCTAATTTGGCCATTGACATTATTGGTCCTTTGATTTTGTCTGACAGTGGTGTTTCAGAATATGGTGTAGTTCTAATGGATTGCCACAGTCGTTGGCCAGAGTTGAAATTTGTTAAAGTTCCCAGAACTTCTTGTGTGATAGAATTTCTTTTTGCTAGGGAAGGTGTTCCAGATAAAATTGTCTTGCACTATGGTTGTCAATTTACTTCTTCAAAATTTAAGAAGTTTTTAGTCATCATGGATATTAAACACCCCACCATGAGGAATGATGAGTAGGATGCCCAAAGTTTATGGGGGAAAAAATAGAAAAGACTGTGTAAGATGTGTGATACCTGTATGTAAAATTATATATCTGATTGCAGTCGCAAATAAAAAAAGTTTTTTAAAAAATGGATATTAAACACACCAAAACCTCACTTTACCACTCTAGGAGCAATGGTCTCTTTGAGAAATTCAATAGGGTGATCAAGGATAACATGCAATTATTGAAAGCCAGTAGTTTAAATTGCAAAAGTGAACTTGAAAACTTGTTGTGGGCCGTACGCAGCACTCCCAATTCTGATACGTAAGTTTCCCCGTTCATTTTACTAAGAGGACGTCTTCCATGTTCAAAGTTGTTAAGGAAGTGGATGGGTGTGTTTGAATTACCAGCAGCTAAGATAAAAGAAGTAGCAAGAAAAGAGCAGAACGTAATGTGAAAGTGGGTCATCTTTTCAGGGTCAAATGTTCTCAGATTTTGCCCAAGGGTACATCCAAGTTCTCTGATTCCATGTCTGTTGTAAGAGTGAACAAGAGTGCTGTACAATTGGAAGACGGAAGATGATGGAACAAAAGCAAGATCTCTGTTTCTAAGTCTCATATTTTGATGCCTAGTCGTTGTGTATCTCGCTCCAATCAAGGTGGTACATGTTAGGATTCTGATACCTGTGTGCCTTCATCTAGGGCAACAAGATTACCCAGTAAGTTTCATGACTATGTTATGCATTAGTGTTCTCTGCATTTGTTTTCTTTGCAGTGTTGATTATTTATTTTGAGTTTTTCTTTAATGTTTTTTTCTATTTTGGTCCTCTTTTGTTTTCATTTGTATAGGGGTCGATGTTTTGGGCTGTACATATGTTATATACATTGTAAAGTACATTGTACATGCATTGTTTGTACCATGTGCCTCTCGTGACCTTAGGAAGCATCCATTACTGTGGAGTTCCAGAACAGAGGGACAGGGCGAAAAATGGTGGTTAAGGTCCAGTGAAAAGTCCAGCTGTGCGTTGTTCCTGTCTTGTGGGTAGTAAAGAAATAAGAAGACTTACCTGCCTCTTCATTTCATAGGTCTAAGAGTTACAGTGTGCCTGCTATTAAATCTGTTTTCGGGCACCCCCTCAGGTAGGTTGCCTATATTGATGTTGCATTCCACCCCATCCTGTTCTATTACTGAAGTCAAATCAGATTCCCCAAATAGTCAAGGGGTAATTTTCTCTTGCCCAAAGTCCAAACTCCTCCTGGTAATCACAATATACAACAGGAGTTGTGGGTATAAGTAGGAATCCCAAATTCTCTGAATGTTGGACAGAATATTGGTAGCCCACTCAGAAGATCCCAACATGCTTATGGTTGGTAATTTCAACCTGTTCTTTGAACTGAGAAGCATAGCACAAGATCGGTCTAGCTCTGAGGATTCAATATGGAGGATCTCCGATGTCACCTCTCCAGTGAGAAGAAACTTCTTAGGTGGCCCTCCCAGTGGTGGAACTTACTTTGATGCATGGCTTGCATACCTGTAATGTCCATTCACCGTCAGATAAAATCCCTGTTCACACATTTATAAGAGGGTTGTATTGTAGCTCCATTGACTACATTCTATTGGATGTGAGACTCTGGAGCCAAATGGGTGATATTTTGGTGATGGAGCGAGATGAGAGAGATCACATCCCTTTGATACATAAACTGAAACAGACAACTTTATTGTACTATGTGCCTGAAGTGGAGGGACACCAGAACCAGCTAGAAGCCTTTAACAATAGGAGAAATGTTGTGTTGGAGGCAGTCAGCTCTTCACCTAATGCAGTGTATGAGTTATATCTAAGCCTTGCCCCCCACATGGACACTATGCTTGCTAACTGGGGAAATAACATAACTAAGTATGGGCCAAAAATGTGTTCCGCTCGCGAAATTTGCGGATTTTCGGCAATTTCGCGATCCGGGACTCTCGCGAAATTTCAGCAAAATTCGTAAATTCGCTCGCGGGCGTATTTTTTATTTTTTATGGCCAGCTCATTCAAGGGACCAAAGTTACAGCCACACACGGTCACTGGAGGCAAATCTTCTGTCCCTTTACGCAGCTGCAGTGCAGGAAAAGCACCATACATTTACCCAACGAGGTAGCATAGAAGCCTCTCACCACATGCTAGCGGTATCAAACGTCTTCCGGCCCTTTCCAACTATGATGGACAGCTCACTCAAGGGACCTCGGCACCTTTTGGCGTGGTGGCAAAGTTACAGGCACACATAGTCAGTGGAGACAAATCTTCTGGCCCTTTACGCAGCTGTAGTGTAGGAAAAGCACTTTACATTTACCCAACGAGGTAACACTTACTGATTAGCCAGTAGAAAGTACTCCAGTTGAGTAGATGCAAATCGCAAAAAAATCCGCGAGTTCGCAGGAAAATCCACGAATTCACTGATTTTTTTGCGATTTCGCACGAATTCTAGGACCGCAGATCCGCAAAATTCGCCCATACTTAAACATAACAATCCTGATTTAGCACAAGACTCCTTTAACCAAGGGAGTCTTGGGTGACCTAAATCAATTTCCCCAAATGGGTGGTTCAAAAAGCCAAGCAGAACTGCAAAGACCAAGCTGCTGGATGCAACATAAAAGGAAGTTGCCCAGGATATTGGGGAAAGTATGGCCTTATATCATTCCACTTTAAAGCAAGCAAAAGCAGAATGGGGACACAACATTTGTTTAGACCTCTTGAATGCCTCAACCACCAACAACCAGAAGACATTCTGGCATTTAGTCAGCCTAGGCAGGGAGATACTAGGGAAACCAGTGGAGTCTTCAATTATACCTTGAAAATGAGTTAATCATTTCGGAAACCTGTACTCTACCACCTATGAAACAAAGAGGGTTGTATTCCCTGGGGACGCTAGTTGTGTACCCAATTCCCACTTGCCCCCCGTAGTCTGCTCTGTAGAGGAAACTGCCCTTGCTGTGGCCTCTTTCAGGCAAGGGAAAGCTCCAGTGCTCAATGAGATCCCCACAGACCCTTTCAAATCAGATAATTCTGTTATCATCAATGCAAACTCCAATGCAATTGTGGAGGAGGAGGCTATTCCTACATCATGGAAGGATGCTGAGGTTGTGCCAATTTTCAAGACAAAGAATCAGAGCATCTCCTCTAATTACTGCCTAATCAGTCTTATAGATAACTTACAAAAGTTCTTCTGTAAACAGGTTTCAGAATGACTCCTACATTGGTGTGAGGAGAATCATATTCTCTCAAACATGCAGGCTGGCTTTAGGCACGGAATCAGTGCAGTTGATCATGTCATTCGATTTCTTTTGACCAAATGGAAAACTGCAGACCTGGGACGTGGTGACCTCCTTGTGGTATTCATTGACTTTTATGCTGCATTTGATTTGGTGTCCAGTAGAAAATTGTGGGAGGTTCTCGAAGTATGGGGTGGTCCCTCCTAACTTACTGCACATAGTTATGCTTCTCCACGAGGGAACTTTTGCCAAGGTCTGGTGTGGTATAAGTGGGGAATTGACGTAGGCTTTCCGAATTGAACAAGGAATGCTCCAAGGTTGCATCCTAGCAGCAACACTTTTTTTATACATCAATAATTGTGTCAATTACCTGTTAAACAAAATCCTAGCACTTTTCTTTGCCAATAACACACTCCTGCCATCTGAAACCATGAGAGGCCTACAAAACTTGATCAACCGCTTTAGCCAGATTATTACCACTACCAAAACTAAATTAATGACCTACTCAAGGAGAGGTAGGGGTAGGGGTGTCATCAGAGCAGGGAATGAGCCACTAGAATGAATGAGGGAGTTTGACTATTTGGTCATTCTGTTGGCAGAATCAGGGTCCTAGGAACTATAGGTTTTAAAAAGCTCAATTGGAGTTATGTTATGTTAAAATAGTATTAGAGAGCGCACAGCTACTCAAAGAGTATCCCGGCGCTAAGACAGAAAACCAAAAGCCAAAGAGCAGGAAAAAAGTGAAAAAAGAGAAACAGAAAGGAAAGAACCAAATAAGAGACAACTAGATTGATTGTTGAAACAGCCAGGCCTTCAGTTGCTTCCGGAAAGTAAACAGATTGGTGGTTTGCCTAAGTGAAAGGGGAAGCTTATTCTAGAGTCCGGCCACATGCACTTGAAATACTTCGGGGTGACAATAAGATGTTGTTGAGCGGAACTAAGAGATCTGACCGGTACATAACCAGAGACTCTCCTGCAGATGTACTTTTCTCCCAGGCCATGCAGAGCCTTGAAAGCCAGGACCAGCGCCTTAAAACAAATTCTACTGTGAATTGGCAGCCAATGCAAGTTCCTGATATGGTGGGAAATCCGGTCTCTAAGCCCAAGACTCAAAATAGTCCTGGCTGCCGCGTTCGGCACCACCTGCATTCTGTTTAATAAGAGCTCTGGAAGGCCCAGGTACAGAACATTGGCATAGTCCAATCTGGACATAATGAGGGCCTGAATAACAGTTTTTCTTTGTGAGGTCTGAAGTAAAAACAAAACCCCCTGCAACATTTTTAGGAGGCCAAAGCAAATCCCTGCCACCGCCTGAACCTGGGGTGCCATTGAAAGAGTGTCATCTATTTTTACTCACAGGTTCTTTAAAATCCTAACTGCAGCCTGGGGTGGCGACATATCTTGAGGCCACCATTGTGTCCAGACATCCAGTGGTGCGGAGCTGAAAAAAATAATTTCGGACTTATCTGAGTTACATTTCAGATGATTCTGTTTAAACCGAATACAAGTTTCTTTCAGGCATTTATTAATCTTCTCCCCATTGAATTCCTCTCTTTTCCTACAGGTGAACAGCAGTTAAGTGTCATCGGCGTATGATATCATTGTCACCTCATTCTCTTCGGCCATGGTAGCCAGGGTGGCCATGTACAGATTGAAAAGTACAGGGCTGAATAGAGCCCTGTGGAACCCCCACGCTTAAAGATGGTATGCTAGAAGAGAAAGGAGGTGACCAGACCTCCTGATTTCTTCAGTCTAGGAAAGAGGTGAGCCACTTCAACATCGTGCCCACAAAGCCACATTCCCTCAGCGTTTGCAAAATGAGGCCGTGGGGCACGGTGTCGAAAGCCGCCGAGAGGTCTCGCAAGACCAAGACCGCTTTGCCACCTGCATCCAGAGTTTCTTTAAAGGAGTCTGATACCTCCAGCAATGCTCTTTCTGTACTGAGATTCTGTCTAAAGCCTGACTGGCTAGAGCGAAACAAATTATTTGCTTCTGCGAAGTTGCTGATCACAGTATGAACATATTTCTCGACTGTTTTAGCAAAAAACGGCAGAAGAGAAATAGGTCTATAATTAGTTATGACCATATGATCAGCCGAGGGTTTTTTAGTAAAGGAATTATCTAGTCACTCTTCCATCCTGCTGGAACCTGTCCCTTAGAGAGGGAAGTATTCAGTACGCAGTTTACAGTGGAATACAAAACCTCGGCCATGGATGCCAGAAACTTGGCCGGGCAAGGGTCCACCAGCGAGCCAGATTTCAGGCCCTTCATTTTTGCCAGTTAAGTTGTTAACGGCATAGGTGGGAAAGTAGAAAGCAAAGTCCTAACTTCCTGCCCCTTTGAGGCGAGCTGTAGAGAGGATGGCACCTCTGTCACAGCAGGGGCATCAAAAGCGGATTGTATGGTAACAATTTTTAATAGAAAAAAATAGCTAGATTACCAATCCACTCATCAGAGAGGGGACTCAACCTAGTCTCCACCTTTGGTAAAGAGAAGCTGTTAACGATGTTGAAAATGTCCCTGCTTTTATTCCCCACCGATTCAATTTTTGAAGCAAAAAAGCTCTTATTGGCAGCCTGTATCTTTTTATGATAGTCTTTTAAGGCTTCTTTGTAGTTCTTTTTATTTTCTGCCTTGAAGTCCTTCCTCCAAGCTCTTTACTGACATTTGCAGTTCTTCCTGCATTGACATAGGGTGTCGTTATACCAGGCAGCTGACATTCTAATTGCTCTTGTGGGGCGCAAGATGGGGGGAGCAAGGGTCAGAGTGCCCTGTGCAATCCATTAAACTAGAGCCTCTGCATCCTGCTCTATACCACCAGTGATACGAAAGGGGATGATGGATGGAGCGTTTGAGCAAATCAAACACTCATCCCCAGTCAACTGATCTGGGTTTAATCCATCAACATTCTTTAGCTCACTACACCACCCCAGTTCAAACATGGCCATATGCAAATCAGTCTGACCCTGTGCCTCATGGGAACAGTCCAGACCGAACTACCAAGTCTTGTCTTACCTGGACCGGAAACAAACATCCTGGGACCTTGGCAGCTCAGGCTGGACTGTACCGATGAGGCACAGGGTCAGACTGATTTACATATCACCATGTCTGAAATGGGGTGGTGGAGTGAGCTAAAGAATGATGATGGAGATCAGTTGACTGGGGGTGAGTGTTTCATTTGCTCAAGTGCTCCATCAATCATCCCCTTTGGTATCGCTTTGTTTGCCCTAAGTTTGCAGGGTATGCCCAGACTTGGGTCCCTTGCTCACTTTGCCACTGGATTCAAGCTAGCCTGGCTGATGATGGCTGATTAGACAGAAACTGGTCCAAGGATGCTTGTTTCCGGTCCAGGGAAGAGATGGCTTGGCAATTTGGGCTGGACTGTTCCCATGAGGCACAGGGTCAGACTGATTTGCATATGGCCATGTCTGAACTGGGGTGGTGGAGTGAGCTAAAGAATGATGATGGATTAAACCCAGATCAGTTAACTGGGGGTGAGTGTTTGATTTGCTCAAGTGCTCCGTCTATCGGCCCCTTTGGTATCGCTTTGTTCACCCTAAGTTGGCAGGGGATGCCCAGACGTGCGTCCCTTGCTCACTTTGCCACTGGATTCAAGCTAGCCTGGCTGATGACGGCTGATTAGCCAGAAACCGGTCCCAGTATGCTTGTTTCCGGTCCAGGGAAGACACGACTTGGTAGTTCGGGCTGAACTGTTCCCATGAGGCACAGGGTCAGACTAATTTGCATATGGCCATGTCTAAACTGGGGTGGTGGAGTGAGCTAAAGAATGATGATGGATTAAACCCAGATCAGTTGACTGGGGGTGAGTGTTTGATTTGCTCAAGCGCTCCGTCCATCATCCCCATTGGTATCGCTTTGTTCGCCCTAAGTTGGCAGGGTATGCCCAGACGTGGGTCCCTTGCTCACTTTGCCACTGGTTTCAAGCTAGCCTGGCTGATGACGTCTGATTAGCCAGAAACCGGTCCCAGTATGCTTGTTTCCGGTCCAGGGAAGACATGGCTTGGCAGTTCGGGCTGGACTGTTCCCATGAGGCATAGGGTCAGACTGATTTGCATATGGCAATGTCTGAACTGGGGTGGTGGATTGAGCTAAAGAACGATGATGGATTAAACTCAGATCAGTTGACTGGTGGGGAGTGTTTGATTTGCCCAAGCGCTCTGTCCCTCATCCCCTTTGGTATCGCTATACCACCAGTGAGCATAGGAGGGTGTAAATCTAATACATGTTTCAGAGCATCCGGAGTGATTTTGTACAGAGGTCTAAAAGTAGACAATGGCCGCTTGGCCTGAAACCATGACTGTCTGGACATTTTTGGTAGACTAAAACTAACCAAATAGTGGTCTGACTAGAGCATAGGTACAGGCAATTCTGTCTTAATTAGGCAATTTGCAAAGATTTGATCAAGAGTGTGATCTTTCTAATGCGTAGGGGCGAATACACAGGGAACAATACTAAGCAAACCCAGAGATTCTAACAAAGAGCTGAGGTGTCCTGTTGGTCCATGTGTATGTTGAAATCCCCCAGAATGAGAAAGTGTTTCAATCTGGAGGCCACCGGAGCAATTATATCACCAATGGACTTCAGAAATTCTCCAGCCTGCTCCGGGGGTCTGTACAAGAGAACTCCCGCAAGGCACTGATGGGGGACAGGGTAGTCTGAAAACATAAGCATTCCACCCCTTCTAACTCCTCCAAGGGAATGCAAGGGGTAGCATTCTCAGTTTTGCTAATAATAGCAACTCCGCCTCCCTTGAAACATCCCGATCTTTCCTCATAATGGAGTAGCCGGGGGGAATAGCTGAAGCTATGGAGGGATTGGATTGCAGAGGACTAGCCCGGGACCAGGGTTCAATTCCCCGCCTCGGCGGGTCTTGGGCTCAAAATTCCACGGACCTGATAATTCTCGCCTCGGTGCCTATTCCAATCATGGAGTCCCACTCTGCAACTCTGGGCAATAGCTTGCTTAATCTCCACAACGGCCCCCACAATGCTAAGGATGCCTGGCCTCCACCTTGGGGGTGCCCAGGAGTGGACGCCTCACAGGGAAAGCCAGGATGGGTTCCACAGCGGTATTCGTACAAGCGCCTTGAGACCCTTGCGGGTGAGTAGTGCGCTATACAAGTATCAATTTACATTTATTGGACGAACCGGACAGCCATGTTTCAGTCAGAAACACTAAGTCAGGTGTAGACTACATCAAAATGTCATAAATATGTAAAGCATATTTTTTAAAGAACGACAATTTAAAAGTAGAGCCTCAAAAAATGGCTGTTTCTTAGATGTATCATCCGCCTTATCTTGTTTATGAGTATTACACACAGGCATCATATTAAGGCTACCCCAACTACAGCATTGACACCCTGTGAAGGAGAGGTTAGTCACTATGTCAGTTACATTTTTACATTTATAAGCTGAGCCCAACTCAATAAGAGTCTCCTTATCATAGGTAAGTACCTTGTTAGGAAATCTGTTGAGACCAGCAGAGTTTCCTGCCCCTCCGCCTCCGGGACGCTGACGGGCACAGACGGGCTTGCCTTTGGCGGCCGGGCCTCCATCTTGTTAAGTGCTAATCCGTCTGCGGAAATGACGGCGGCAGGGGGAGGAGCCGCGTCCCTCCACAACAATCGGTCCCTAACAGACCGTGGTGGACCGGGGACCGGCAGCACTATGGCCCAAGAGCAACAAGAAATAAAGAAAAAATGAAGTTTCCCCCCACAGCAATTCCCAAAGAATAATGGTTAAGTTTAAAAACACACTGTGGCAGCATGCAACAATTGCTACCTGTGCGCATTAAAAACGCTAGCTACTGGCAATGGGAGTTCTGTCAAACATCACAGTGAATCTCCACCCGGGTTTAAATGCCAAGCCGTCTGCGGAAATGACGGAGGCAGGAGGAGGAGTCGCGTCCCTCCACAACAATCGGTCCCTAATAGACCGTGGTGGACCGGGGACCAGCAGCACTATGGCCCAAGAGCAACAAGAAATACAGAAAAAACGAAGTTTCCCCCAAAGCAATTCCCCAAGAATAAGGGTTAAGTTTAAAAGCACACTGTGGCTGCATGCAACAATTGCTACCTGTGCACATTAAAATCGCTAGCTACTGCCAATGGGAGTTCTGTCAAACATCACCGTGAGTCTCCACCCAGTTTAAATGCCAAGCCATCTGCGGAAATAACGGAGGCAGGGGGGGGGAGGAGCCGCGTCCCTCCACAACAATCGGTCCCTAATATACCGTGGTGGACCGACAGCAGTATGGCCCAAGAGCAACAAGAAATAAAGAACAAGCATTTACAATGCAATGGTTTCGGCATTGTTAAAGTTAGAGTTATTGGCATTGCTCCTGACATTATTTTTATTTATGTCTTTGTTTTTAAAACATATAAATAAATGGCCTTGTCATTTACAATGCCAATAGCTTAATCGCTCACAAATGCGAGACCTATTGCATTTGCACCCACACACAGAGCTACACACACAAAGCCACCCACACACACAGACAGAGCCACCCACACAGAGCCACCTACACACACAAAGAGCCACCCTCACACAGACAGAGCCACCTACAAAAAAAGCTACCCACACAGAGCCACACACACAGAGCCACCCTCACACAGACAGAGCCACCTACAAAAAAAGCTACCTCACACACACAGAGCCACACACACAGACACACACACACACAGAGCCACACACAGAGACAGACAGAGCCACACAGACAGACAGCGCCACACACAAAGCCACACACAGAGCCCCACACAGAGCCCCACACACACAGAGCCCAACAAACACACAGAGCCTAACACACACACAGAGCCCAACCCAAACACACACACAGAGCCCTCTGCCCAGTAACGCCCCAGGGAACAGAGGCAAGAAAAAACGATCACAAGCAGGGGCAAGACAAGAAAAAAACGATCACAAGCAGGGGCAAGAAAAAAACGATCACAAGCACACAGAGCCCCACACACACAGAGCCCCACACACACATAGCCCCACACACACAGAGCCCAACACACACAGAGCCCAACACACACACTCAGAGCCCTTTGCCCAGTAACGCCCCCGGGAACAGAGGCAAGAAAAACAAGAAAAAAACGATCACAAGCAGGGCCAAGAAAAACAAGGGCTACAAAACGTAAACAGTACTTTTGAGTGTCATGTCATGCGCTCTTGAGAGTGTCATGTAACAGTGAGAGCGTATGTCTGGAGGGGACTTCGCAAGGAGAGTTACTCAGAAAAATTTATTTTGAAGAGACGAGTTTAACGATCCGTAAAGAGATGGTGGAGTGATTTATGTGCTAATGTGTCACTGTGTGGACATCGAGCACCACAGAAACTGCCTGCTAAAAATTGAAACCATTAGCAGAAATTCAAAAACTTGGCCAAAACCTATTGGAACACACAGAAATAAGTGCAAGTAAAATCACAAAGGACAGGCGCGGATTACTGGTTAACAGCGTACGTTTATAACACAAACTATACATGTATCCATCGTACCCGTAAACGCCATATAAACTTAGTGACAGTCCTTTCAGATACAACGTCCCTCTTTTCCCTCCTCGTTTAACAGACTCACCACAGACCTCCTTGTACGTCTTCCCACAGTATATGTCCCACCACAACAGTCACCTTCCTACTAGCAATTTGACACAGCCCTCTGCATGACGTCGCCACGCACAAGCCACTCCCCTTCCCATTCTTCCATCTCCGTAGTGACCACAGAACCCTGAGAAATACAACAAGCACAAGCAACGAGGGGGCAGGGCAGCAAGCACAAGCAGGGAGGGGGCAGGACAGCAAGCACAAGCAACGAGGGGGCAGGGGCAGGAGAGCAAGCACAAGTAACGAGGAGGCAGGACAGCAAGCACAAGCAACGAGGGGGCAGGACAGCAAGCACAAGCAACGAGGGGGGCAGGACAGAAAGCACAAGCAATGAGGGGGCAGGAGAGCAAGCACAACCAAGGAGGGGGGACAGGAGAGCAAGCACAAGCAACGAAGGGGCAGGCCAGCCAGCACAAGCAAAGAGGGGGGAAGGAGAGCAAGCACAAGCAACCAGGGGGGGCAGGAGAGCAAGTACAAGCAACGAGGGGGCAGGACAGCAAGCACAAGCAACGAGAGTGGCAGGTGAGTAAGCACAAGCAACGATGGGGGGCAAGAGAGCAAGCAAAAGCAACGAGGGTGCAGGACAGCAAGCACAAGCAATGAGGGGGCAGGAGAGCAAGCACAAGCAACGAGGGGGCAGAACAGGGAGCACAAGCAACGAGGGGGCAGTAGAGCAAGCACAAGCAACTAGGGGGGCAGGAGAGTAAGCACAAGCAACGATGGGGGCAGGACAGCAAGCACAAGCAACAAGGGGGCAGGACAGCAAGCACATGCAACGAGGGGGGTAGGAGAGCAAGCACAAGCAACGAGGGGGCAAGACAGCAAGCACAAGCAACAAGGGGGCAGGACAGCAAGCACAAGCAATGAGGGGGGCAGGAGTGCAAGCACAAGCAACGAGGGGGCAGGACAGCAAGCACAAGCAACGAGGAGGCAGGACAGCAAGCACGAGGTGGCAGGACAGCAAGCACAAGCAGCGAGGGGGGCAGGAGAGCAAGCACAAGCAACAAGGGGGCAGGAGAGCAAGCACAAGCAATAAGAGGGGCAGGAGAGCAAGCACAAGCAACGAGCGGGCAGGACAGCAAGCACAAGCAACGAGGGGGGGCAGGAGAGCAAGCACAAGCAACGAGGGGCAAGGACAGCAAGCACAATCAACGAGGGGGCAGGGCAGCAACCACAAGCAACGAGGGGGGCAGGAGAGCAAGCACAAGCAACGAGGGGGCAGAACAGCAACACAAGCAACGAGGTGGCAGGAAGGCAAGCACAAGCTGCGAGGGGGGGCAGGAAAGCAATCACAAGCAACGAGGGGGCAGGACAGCAAGCACAAGCAACGAGGGGGGCAGGACAGAAAGCACTAGCAATGAGGGGGCAAGACAGCAAGCACAAGACAGCAAGCACAAGCAACGAGGGGGCAGGCAGCAAGCACAAGCAACGAGGGGGCAGGACAGCAAGCACAAGTAACGAGGGGGGGCAGGAGAGCAAGCACAAGCAACAAGGGGGAAGGACAGCAAGCACAAGCAATGAGGGGGCAGGACAGCAAGCACAAGCAACGAGGGGGGCAGGAGAGCAAGCACAAGCAACGAGGGGGCAGGACAGCAAGCACAAGCAATGAGGGGGCAAGACAGCAAGCACGAGGTGGCAGGACAGCAAGCAGAAGAAATTATGGGGGCAGGACAGCAAGCACAAGCAACGAGAGTGGCAGGTGAGTAAGCACAAGCAACGATGGGGGGCAAGAGAGCAAGCAAAAGCAACGAGGGTGCAGGACAGCAAGCACAAGCAATGAGGGGGCAGGAGAGCAAGCACAAGCAACGAGGGGGCAGAACAGGGAGCACAAGCAACGAGGGGGCAGTAGAGCAAGCACAAGCAACTAGGGGGGCAGGAGAGTAAGCACAAGCAACGATGGGGGCAGGACAGCAAGCACAAGCAACAAGGGGGCAGGACAGCAAGCACATGCAACGAGGGGGGTAGGAGAGCAAGCACAAGCAACGAGGGGGCAAGACAGCAAGCACAAGCAACAAGGGGGCAGGACAGCAAGCACAAGCAATGAGGGGGGCAGGAGTGCAAGCACAAGCAACGAGGGGGCAGGACAGCAAGCACAAGCAACGAGGAGGCAGGACAGCAAGCACGAGGTGGCAGGACAGCAAGCACAAGCAGCGAGGGGGGCAGGAGAGCAAGCACAAGCAACAAGGGGGCAGGAGAGCAAGCACAAGCAATAAGAGGGGCAGGAGAGCAAGCACAAGCAACGAGCGGGCAGGACAGCAAGCACAAGCAACGAGGGGGGGCAGGAGAGCAAGCACAAGCAACGAGGGGCAAGGACAGCAAGCACAATCAACGAGGGGGCAGGGCAGCAACCACAAGCAACGAGGGGGGCAGGAGAGCAAGCACAAGCAACGAGGGGGCAGAACAGCAACACAAGCAACGAGGTGGCAGGAAGGCAAGCACAAGCTGCGAGGGGGGGCAGGAAAGCAATCACAAGCAACGAGGGGGCAGGACAGCAAGCACAAGCAACGAGGGGGGCAGGACAGAAAGCACTAGCAATGAGGGGGCAAGACAGCAAGCACAAGACAGCAAGCACAAGCAACGAGGGGGCAGGCAGCAAGCACAAGCAACGAGGGGGCAGGACAGCAAGCACAAGTAACGAGGGGGGGCAGGAGAGCAAGCACAAGCAACAAGGGGGAAGGACAGCAAGCACAAGCAATGAGGGGGCAGGACAGCAAGCACAAGCAACGAGGGGGGCAGGAGAGCAAGCACAAGCAACGAGGGGGCAGGACAGCAAGCACAAGCAATGAGGGGGCAAGACAGCAAGCACGAGGTGGCAGGACAGCAAGCAGAAGAAATTATGGGGGCAGGAGAGCAAGCACAAGCAACGAGGGGGGCAGGAGAGTAAGCACAAACAACAAGGGGGGTGCAGGAGAGCAAGCACAAGCAAGGAGGGGGCGGAGGCAGGAGAGCAAGCACAAGCAACGAGGGGGCAGGACAGCAAGCACAAGCAACGAGGGTGCAGGACAGCAAGCACAAACAACGAGGGGGCAGGAGAGCAAGCACAAGCAACGAGGGGGCAGAATAGGAAGCACAAGCAACGAGGGGGCAGGACAGCTAGCACAAGCAATAAGGGGGCAGGACAGCAAGCACAAGCAACGAGGGTGCAGGACAGCAAGCACGAGTGACGAGGGGGGCAGGGCACCAAGCACGAGCAATGAGGGGGCAGGACAGCAAGCACAAGCAATGAGGGGGGCAGGACAGCAAGCACAAGCAACGAGGGGGCAGGACAGCGAACACAAGCAACGAGGGGGCAGGAGATCAAGCACAACCAATGAGGGGGGCAGGAGAGCAAGAACAGGCAACGAGGGGGGCAGGAGAGCAAGCACAAGCAACGAGGGGGCAGGACAGCAAGCACAAGCAATGAGGGGGGCAGCAGAGCAAGCACAAGCAAAGAGGGTTCAGTAGAGCAAGCACAAGCAATCTGGAGGCAGGACAGCAAGCACAAGCGATGAGGGGGCAGGACAGCAAGCACAAGCAACGAGGGGGCAGGACAGCAATCACAAGCAACGAGTGGGGCAGGAGAGCAAGCACAAGCAATGAGGGGGCAGGACAGCAAGCACAAGCAACTAGGAGGCAGGACCGCAAGCACGAGGTGTCAGGACAGCAAGCACAAGCAACGAGCGTGGCAGGAGAGCAAGCACAAGCAACAAGAGGGCAGGACAGCAAGCACAAGCAACGAGGGGGCAGGACAGCAAGCACGAGGTAGCAGTACAGCAAGCACAAGCAACGAGGGGGCAGGAAGGCAAGCACAAGCAACGAGGGGGGCAGGAGAGCAACCACAAGCAACGAGGTGGCAGGACAGAAAGCACAAGCAACGAGGGGGCAGGAGAGCAAGCACAACCAAGGAGGGGGGACAGGAGAGCAAGCACAAGCAAGGAAGGGGCAGGTCAGCAAGCACAAGCAAAGAGGGGGGCAGGAGAGCAAGCACAAGCAACGAGGGGGGGCAAGAGAGCAAGCACAAGCAACGAGGGGGCAGGACAGCAAGCACAAGCAATGAGGGGGGCTGGAGAGTAAGCACAAGCAACGATGGGGGGCAGGAGAGCAAGCAAAAGCAACGAGGATGCAGGACAGCAAGCACAAGCAACGAGGGGGGCAGGAGAGCAAGCACGAGCAACAAGGGGGGCAGGAGAGCAAGCACAAGCAACGAGGAGGAAAGACAGCAAGCACACCCAATGAGGGGGGCCATGAGTGCTCAGACTTACCGACTCCAACTGGCAGCAAAGGTGCCAAGGGCAGCAGAGGTGCTCGGATCCCCATCCTACAGGCGGAGGCTGGAACGAGAAGCAGGGGCAGGCAGGCAACGGATCGGCATACTTGCTCCCAAGCGGCCGCTGCCAACTCCAACTACAGGATAGCCTGAGGCGGCAGCAGCAGGTGAAGGCGTGCCACTTCTGGTCGGACAGCGAGGGATGAGGCGCGAGCAGGAGCAGCCCGGACTGAGCTCCCGTGTGTGGGAAGCGAGTCCACGCCCACGCCCTCTGGTCAATTTATGTGGCCTCGCATGATAGGCATTTCTGTGCTCACCTATTCATTTTTTCACCTGCCCCGTTTTAATTTGCAGAGTTATTTTAATTAGATAACATTAAAAACACTTTTCATAACACTTTTCATGTTGAACAAGCATGTGGCCGGGCTGCGCTGTGTGGAGAGGAGGCAGAGTCTGCTCACGCTGCCTGCATGCGCCAGTCGGCCTTTTGATTGGTTAATAAGTAACACCAATCAGATAGCTGACTTGGGCGTGCAGGCAGCGTGATGAGGGGCGTGCTCTCTGCCGATGACGTCAGGGAGTTAAAGACACCAAAAACACACCCCCGAATCCCAACTTCGACGGAGTGATGCCCCTCTCCTCCAATGGCTGGCCTCCGTTTAGGAAGCCAGCCAATGGAGAACAGGGCCGGGTTCAAGCCCCCATACTGTAAACATTAAATCTCGGCTGCGCGACACTGCTGCGCAGTGTATGCTAGGCCGAAACCTAAAAACCAAGTTTTCCCCCAAAGCAATTCCCCAAGAATAATGGTTAAGTTTAAAAGGTTCACAGATAGAATATCAATGCTAAAAACACAGATGTAAAAAATATCGGAAAAAAATATAGACTGCAAAAATATCTATACTTAAACAGGTAAGTACAAAAATGTTGAAAAAAATATCGAAGTTAAAAATATAGATGTAAAAATATAAATAATATAAAATAATATATATTAAATATATAAAATATTTATGTTATCTTTAACAAAATAAATTACATTTTATATACATTTTAACTAAATATAAAAAATAAACCTAATTTCAAGAAATATAAACATGCAAACTTAATAATTTATACTTATATTTAATTTAAAATAATGTATTAACTATTATTTTTATTTAATTTTATAACTTTTAAATTTTATAAAAATAAAATATATATATATATATATATATATCAATAATGTAAAATAAAAAAACATTCTATAAAAAAATTAAAACATTATTAAAGAAATCATAAAACGTACATTCCGCAATACAATAAATATAACAGTAGGGAAAATGTTGGATAGCGAAGTAATTAAATTTACTATTCCAACTCCAGTGAGTGCAACAGTAGGTAAAGTGTTGGATAGCGGAGGAGTAAAAATTACTATTCCCACTCCAAACAAAGGCAACAGTAGGGAAAGTGTTGGATAGCAGAGGGGTAAAATATACTATTCCAACTCCAGTGAGTAAAAATATACGGTACATTTTAGATAGTGGAAGAATTAAATTGACTATTCCAACTCCAGTGAGTGCAACAGTAGGAAAAATGTTGGAAAGCAGAGAGGTAAAAATTACTATTCCCACTCCAATGAGTGCAACAGTTGGGAAAGTGATGGATAGCAGAGGGGCTAAAACTACTATTCACACTCCAAAAAGTACACCAGTAGGGAAAATGTTAGATAGCGGAGGGGTAAAAATTACTATTCGCACTACAAAAAGAGCAACAGTAGGAAAAGTGTTGGATGGTGGAGGGGTAGGAGGGTTCAAAATTACTATTCCCACTGGAATGAGTGCAACAGTATGGAAAGTGCTGGATAGCGGAGGGGTAAAAGTGACTATTCCCACTCCAGTGACTGCATCAGTATGGAAAGTTCTGGATAGCAGAGGGGGAAACATTACTATTCCCACTCCAGTGAGTGCAACAGTAGGGAAAGTGTTGGATAGCGGAGAGGTAAAAACAACTATTCCCACTCCAATTAGTGCAACAGCAGGGAAAGTGTTGGATAGCGAAAGGGGAAATATAAATAAACAATATTTTAAAAATATACAATCAAATATATTAAACATATAAAAAGAACACATATCATAATGTTATTTACATATAACAAAAAGGTATAAATATGATATAAAATAAATTAATAAATGCATTTATAAACAATATTCATTTAAAAGAAGCAAATATTAACAAACAAGCAAATTATTTTAAAATACATTTATTTATTTTATTTCCTACATGATAACACCACACCAATAAAAAACAGACTTCAACATGTTTATTTAAATTTATTTCCATAGTTAACATAATTAATAATGAAAAAATATAATAAACATTAATTGAGTAAACGTTCATTAACACTATAATATCCACAAGACACACCTAAAATTAATGACACAATGACCATAATTAATTACTAATTAATCATTCAAATTAATTAACAACTAATTAATAATTTATCAATAAATCAATTTTTTTCCACCATTTACACCTATAAACACCACAACACACACCTAAAATTATTTATACAATTACCATAATTAATTACTAATTAATTTAAATTAAATAACAGCTAATAATTACATATTGAATAATAAATTAATTTACACATTCAACACTATACCATCTCAATTAAACAAATATTGATAAATAGAAATTATTCTATACATATTATATGATTAAATTGCTTCCAACCCTTCCAACCATTTACACCTATAAACACCCCAACACACACCTAAAATTAATTACACAATTACTATAATTCATTACTAATTAATTAAGTTAAATTATTTAATAACTAATTAATAATTTAACAATAAAAAATACATTACTTCCCACCTTTCCCACCATTTACACCTATAAACACCACAACACACACCTAACATGAATTACACAATTACCAACATTAATTACTAATCAATTAATCTAAATTAGTTATCGACTAAATATTAAATAATTAATAATAAATTAATTTACACATTTAACACTATAACATCTCACTAAACAAATATTAATAAATAAAAATTATACAATACATTTTATATAATTAAATTACTTCCCACCCTATACCCCTATAAACCCGCAACCCGCTACTTAACTAAAAATGCAAAATAATTTCTTTTAATAATTTCTAAAATTTAACACATGTAATGTAAATCCAAACAATTCAAATACAAAAAAACAAGCATCACACAATGAAAATATATACTAAAATACACAGCATTTAAAAATCTGTATTTTTAACAACTATATTTTTGCAAAAGATATTAAACACTTTGATATTTTTTACATCGATATTACTTACCTAAAATCTGTATTCTTGACCACGAGAATTTGTCTGTCGATATTCCTGACCCACGATATTTTTGCAACGATATTTGTACAAGTCAATATTTTTTACTAGATATTCAGTCTCTGCACCCAGCGACGGCTCGTGGAGGGAGTTACGGTGGGGCAGGAGGGTGGGGAGGGGGAGGGGCAGGGTGGAGGTTGCTAAAAACCGGCATATGGATAATTGCAGGTAAGTAAACAATTTAATTAATAAAACGAATTTCGTAGCTCGCACTGCATTGCATTTTGCGATGCAAGGCGCACTACGAAATTCGTTTTATTAATTAAATTGTTTACTTACCTGCAATTATCCATATGCCGGTTTTTAGCAACCTCCACCCTGCCCTCCCCCTCCCCACCCTCCTGCCCCACCGTAACTCCCTCCACGAGCCGTCGCTGTCTGCACCGAGTCAAACATAGAGTCGGGACAATATGCAGATTTGCTAAAGAAGGCACTGTGTCAAACATAGAGTCGGGACAATATGCAGATTTGCTAAAGAAGCCACCTGGCAGCGACGGCTCGTGGAGGGAGTTACGGTGGGGCAGGAGGGTGGGGAGGGGGAGGGGCAGGGTGGAGGTTGCTAAAAACCGGCATATGGATAATTGCAGGTAAGTAAACAATTTAATTAATAAAACGAATTTCGTAGCTCGCACTGCATTGCATTTTGCGATGCAAGGCGCACTACGAAATTCGTTTTATTAATTAAATTGTTTACTTACCTGCAATTATCCATATGCCGGTTTTTAGCAACCTCCACCCTGCCCCTCCCCCTCCCCACCCTCCTGCCCCACCGTAACTCCCTCCACGAGCCGTCGCTGCCCTGTATGCCCCTTTGTCGTACTCTGAGCTGGGCGGAAAGATGAGAAGCGAATGGAATCTGTAAAAGTTACACTTCAACAATAGTTGCAGTAGCTGTCAAAGTTTCTATACAGAGGTTGGATAATGCGGCAAAAGTTGTTAAGCAACATGATGGCATAAGAATTCATGGGATCTGATTTGATGCACTTTTGCCTATAAGGATTGTTTTAATTCATTATTTATTGCTGTTTTATATAGGTAGAAATCATACTTATGTACTGCTGTTTTAACTTTTTAACTTGTAATTCTTTTTATGCTGTTGATGACTCTATTTATTTCGAACTATCAATAAACTTGGACAACTAAGGCAAGGTAGAGGGAGTCTATGTCACTCTGTATTTTCCACAGTTCCACACTCACACTGATTTTACTTCATTTATGGTAGCACATAATCACTCCAGCCGAATTTGATTATGTAGAGCAACATCTTGTGGGGTAGGTGCAACTGTCACTGACTGTTGACTGATCCTATCTATATGCTGGGTGATATTAACAGACCCCAAAATGCTCCGCAACCAGCACCCGTGAGAGTTATCTGACTAAAAACCCACCCTCTATGCCTAATTTAAATTCAGAACCCTCTCTGCCTACTTTGAATGTAGCACCTTTTGTCCAGCAATTCGAATGAGGAGATTTCCGTCAACACCCCACGAGGGCTCATTTGTGATGCAACTCGTAGAGTGCGACTTCACCCGCGCCATCTTGGTTTCTAATGTCTGAAAACATCACAGTGCAGCTGCTGCTACTTAAACCATCTGACTGCGAGATAATGGGGAACACACAGGAGCAGCAGCAGCCTCTGCAATTGAGAAGTCACAATTATTTATGAGGCAGGCCAAACTAACTTTAACGGAAATCATCTTTGCAATAGTACTCGGCCCTCAAGGGAATGGGTTCCTTGAGAAAGGATTCGCCTCTGTGATTTTGATGATTGCACATGTGCCGCTGACCTCACTGCCTTTATCAGCCTTTATGTCTTTTTTATCTAAAGTGGATTCCATTTGCAGGAAACAGCGCGATTAAAATAGTGTTCTGTGAACACAATTTTACCATCACAATCTGATGTTCTCCGAAGAACCATTTTCCATTTCTGTAACCCGAAACGTTTATGGGTAATATGCTGTGTGCTGGTGTTGATGGCAGTGTTTCTTCCAGCTGCAAACATACTTTTCTTGCCAAGGACACTCCTGAATGAGTTGTGTTTGCCCCCATCCCCACTCCTTTGTGAAAATCTATTTCATCGTCTTAAAATATTAAAATGCTTCCTGGTTGCTGGAACGTTTGGACTTGTCACAGCGCTCGCACCTGTGTTTTTGTTCTCGTGCTGCACCTGGAACGGTATGCGGCCTTCCATCTAAAGTAGCCATCAGTCTTCGGTTCGAGCCACATTAATGCAAATTATGTGCGTTGAAAGCCTTATGAGACAATCAAAAAGCAGGTGTGAAACTTGGCTGGAGGATCTGCCTATAAGACTTCAAGGCCCTGATTATGACCTGGCTTGAAAAATATAACCCTTGCGCGAAACCTGTTACCATGGGTGGGAAAGTGCCTTGTAAATGCATGCAATTTTATTTTTTAGGGTAGGATCATGTTCTGCTCTATTTTGGATAGCAAAACTTCTGATATATATATATATATATCTATTCATCGCCCCCTTTAAATTCCAAACCCTAGAATAGTGACTTTTATTTCTAACAGATGTGATAAATAACATACCACCTTCCAGGGCACCCGTAATAAGAGCCATAGCTGTGAGGCCATTCGAAGAAATACATTGCACTCTTTCACACATCTTAACGTTTTTATCAGCATTATTTTACATCACTTGACATTGGGTGTAAAATCTGTATTTGTATAAAAGAAAATATCCTTAAAAGCATTACAAATTGAATTCACAAATCGGTACATTGTAATTAAAATATTTTAAAACGTATTTCACCACAATGGAACAGTAAAAATTGATCAGCACCTGTTAGTCGAATAGCACCTTGAAATGTAAAACAATTGTGTGATAGACACGATAATACTTGGTAAAAGAGCAAAATAATTTGATGTACTGACATTCGACAGCTAAAACTCATCATTTTATTTTTTCCCTTTGTCTTAAAACTAAGTGCTAAGATGCAGCTTAGGTTGACATTGTTAATTATGATTTCTTGTTACAGATACATAATTCCTTCTTCTACTTGATATGTTTTGCTACGAAGGATGTCTTGTTGCATTTCTCATATTGTAATAGCGTCCCATCATCTTTGAGGGAAGCTGGCGTGCTCCTGCCCTTAGCAGAATGCCACCTATTCATTCCCTTCTATCACAGTTATCTCCACATGCTGATAAATCACATGCAGAAATTGAATTATTGTGCATTTGAAATATATTATAGGTACAAATATAAAAAGTTAAAACTTTTATTTTCCTCGTCTACAAACATCCACATTAGGAAACCAATACACACAGTTAAAAGACATGAGCTACAGGCTCTGCAAAATCAGCCAACACCCATACCCTCACCTTTCACCTTTCTGCAGACCAGGGAGCAAGTGTGTTTAGCACATAATTCAAAGCTGCATGAGATACAACACCTCATGCAGCAAGATATGATCCAGGTGAAAGGAGGTAGGGGGCACAGCTTCAAAGGGGCAGGGCAAACAGAGGAGTGCTGGTGAGGATCTAGAATACTAAAAATATACTCAGACCTTTTAAAAGATATGACCCAAGCACATGTTTTAAAGACTTTAAGGCTAGACATGGGTACCATCAACCACCCCCTTCCTCTTGCAATGTCTAGGTGTCCTTGATTTGCTTGAGATAGGGGTAGACCAGAGACCAGTAGGCAAACTGCATGGGATTTCACAGCCAACATTAAGTTCTCAGGAAGGTGACGGTGCAGAGATGATGTTCCTCATAGACCCCCAGAGAGTCAATGCCTCCAAAACAAATTTTTATTCCATCAGGAGTTTTCCTAATATTTTAGGAGTAATAAATTGAACATGCATGAGTCCTATATCATCAAAGGCTACTGAACTAAAACATCGAACTGTACATGCACACATGGTGTGCAATGTAGACTTCATTTTTATATAGTTCTGTATACGATTCCCAGGGGCTCCCAACAACTGTATGATTCTTTAGAAAGGAAGAATTCAGTACACCATGGACACATACAACCAAAGAAGAGCATAACTATTGGGTGAGAACATTTGTCTCTTATTTGCCCATTCCCCTTTCAACATCCCTGATAGTAATAGTACATACATCAGTAAAGTAATGCAGGTTCTCTGGCTTTACTTTTTAAAATTTCGTTTGTTAACAAGTTTCACAAATTTATGTGATGGGCACAGTAATAATGCATGAAGGTATTTGTAGTAACATATCAAAAAAACACAACATACAAGTACGCTTTATTAAAATGCATATTACGTTGTGAATTTGTCATAAGCATACACTTGACAATTAATTATAATTTGCCCTAAGCATCTGCTACAAACCCTTTTAGGGACACTGAATATTCACTCTGTCCATTGCTCACTCCAATCCATGACACTAGCGCACTACCATAAAGAGTGTATAATCAAGCACACAGCTGCACCCACAGTACATATCAGCATGCATTTAGTCTACTTGACGGTTTTAGTGTGGCTGACAAAACATACACGGCAGTCACCCTACCTCTGTAGTGCGGCTGACTTGAATGGATTGTCAGACAATCCTTCTGATTCAACCATAAAAATTTGATCATTCAAGAAAGGGCTTTTTCCTTGCATTGTCTGGTTTTTAGGAGGTTACTGTGCCGCTCACATTAGTCATGGTCTGTTATCACTTTGATTGGTGCTCAGCGGGCAAAACTCTTGGCCCGAGCACTGATTAGCATTGAATAAATACCACTGGAAAGGGTATCTAACTAATGAATCCTTGTTTTAGGGTCGCGGAAGGGCCTTCTGTCTTCCCCAGGGGTCAGAAATGCCACTAGACACCAGGCAAAAAGTAAAAAAAATTAAGAAGGGGTGGAGAAGGCTGCCCCGGTACCAGCAATGCCAGCACCAGAACTGATCCAACGGTTTTCTGCTCCCTTGGGGGCCAGATTGGAGGGGTTTAGCCCAATCTGCACCCCTGGGTGGGGGGCGGTGGAGAAAGTCACTAGACACCAGGGATAAATGGTAAAAACAAAAAAGGTGTGGTGGTGGACCCCCCGGCATCAGTCATGTCCCACTCTAGAACCTAATAGCCTTTCTGCCCCCACCAAGGGGGCATATTGGGTGGGTATAACCCCAATCTGGAATTACCCTCAATCTGCCCCCAGGGGGACGGTGAAAGGCACCTAGACTGCAAGGAAAAATGGCTAAAAAGAAAGATGCGAAAGTGGCCTGTGGAGATATAGGGCCGGACTCCACACCACCAAAACAGGCTCAGCGGTATTCCTACACCATCCAGGTGAAGAAAACCCACTAACCTCAAAGGAAAATATATTGTTAAATATTGGAGAGGGGCAGCCCACCCAGGCATCGGTCTTGATTCTCTACACTAAAGTGTCACAAAGTCTTTATGCCCTCCTTGGGGGGCAGATTGGGGTATTTACTCTCAATCTGATTCCTACATGGGGAGAAAGCCCACTAAACATTGAGAGTAATTGTTGTAAAGAAACAAATATGGGTTTGGATGGCCCACAAGGAATTGGACCTATCCACACCCCATAAAGCTCAACAGTGTTTCTGCCTCATTGGGGCCTAGAGAAACCCCGCCCTCATGGCAAGCAAGGGAAGGTTTGGATTCTATTGGGTGTAGTTTTGCAAATTGGATTGGCAGAGAGGGGGTAAATCTCAATTTTCTCTCACTTGCAATGTTGCCTGACTCCCCTATTCGGGCACTAGGTCAGTAAACAACCAAGGAACCCTATGAACCCACAGCACGCATGAAACCTAGGCACAACCAGGAGAGCCCTTAGTGATCTCACTTGCATGGATCCCACGACGTTTTAATATCTAGAATACCTGGCAGATCTTAAACTTTGGGTAAAATCATGCATTTTACTCACATTTCTGTGAGGGAATGTTCTGGAAACTGTGGGGAACCACAGAATTTCTACCAACCAGCATTCCCACACTTCTCCTGATTAAAACAGTACCCCACTTGTGTGGCTTGGTCTGTCAACTACTATAGTAATTAACCAAACCAGGGATCATGCGACAACAACATTGACTTCATGTGGTCCCAGTTTGCATCTGATCCTGTACTGTGGCTGGAGAACCGCAGCCTTAAGGCCCGGGGGCGTAGGGTACGCCTGAAATCCCCGGGATTCACCTGCCTTGTCAAAAACAGAGACACAGACTCTTCCTCTGGCGTAGAAGATGGTATTTATTAGCTGCAGCTAGTACAGTGGTCTTAGAAGTCGTCAGTACAACGAAGTTCAAAAGAGACTGCCACTTAACTCCGTGGCGCACAGGTTTATATATGATACAATACAATGCAAAATGCAATCACACAAGAGTATGAGCTATAGGCAAACGTTATAGACAATGTTTTAAGACCAAAGCAACTCAAGTTCCCGGTTCTGTTTGTCACTCGACCCCTTAAATAAATCACAAATGAATCTACACAATTCGATTTACAAGTAGAGAAAACACAGCTGCGTGTTGTAGAAGGACAGTCATGAAACAGGAGAATGCATGAGACATGTAACGAAGAACAGCAGATAAGATAACTTAAAGGAAACAATGGTGTGAACCAACATGTAGTCCGGACGGGGATTAATCAGCTCAGACAAGAATTAGTGTACTCGGCCAGACCCTGACACTCGTTAGTAAACATAAGCAAAGAAGCCACTTGACACGCAAAGGCAGAAACGACAAAAACATCGTGTTCGCTGAGCTGCCTGAGTGAGGGCAACATAAAATGGTGGCGATTACAAAATGGAGGCTGAGCACGAACGAATTCGTAATTTACAGAACCTCATGGCGGTAGGGAGAGGTGCAACGTTTCCAAATCCCACAGATTTTGCATTTCTTTCTTCAAACTACCGTTAATCACTATTAGCCTGTGTTCTGGCATTGATACAATCAAATCATTCTCTTCCTCCTCCTCTTCTCCCTCCTATTCATGCATGAGTAAATCAGTTATGATTTGGGGAATGGAGACTGCTAAACTGGTGTAATGGCAACAATAGAAGTTGTTGCTATCCTGGTATTGTGGACATAGTTGTTGATGATGCTGTGGTGAACACAATAGTACCAGTTTGGCTTCTGTGAAAATGCCAGTTGGCGTTAAAATTGTTGATGGTGTAGCAGTTACTGTAGGGCTGGTTACATGAGTGCTGGCAGATGAGGCACTTGTGGATCCTTTGACCAAGATTTTCAAAGATTTTGCACCAGGTTTGTGTTGCTTTCTTGATGCAGATGCAGCGCAAAATAGATTTTGATATTTACAAAACAACAAAAATATCACTTTGAATTGCCATGTAAAAAAAATATAATAGTCACTTTGCATCAGGGAGGTGACGAATGGCTGTTTCATGCATCCATCCATGAATATTTATGCAAACCCATATTTGCAGAGAGTTGTAGATATCGGTTTAATGCCGAAAAGGTGCACCTGCCTGAGGCTGACATAATAAGAAGAAATATCTGTATTTCTTCTTGCCATTTCCTCTTTGCAAGTGTGCGGCATTCTGGAAAGAGGAAACCCCCCCCCTCCAAGTATAATATTTAGTGGGGGAAAGCACCCCTTCTTGCACAAAAACTATTCTGACCATATCGCAGGCATGCTTTAACAATGTTACATGGGTGCCTGCTTTGGTGCCAGGAAGCCCACAGTTCATCAGTGCAGGAATAGAGTTGAACTGTGCCATTTCTTTAAAAATATGGCGCAGTTATGCTCCATCCCTTTCACACAACGCAGTGCAGCAGTTTCGCTTGCTCCAAAGCATTGCGTGAAATGATTGCAAATCCGAGTATTTGTGGGTAGATGAGCCACTGATGGCTGTAGGTAAAGATGTCTTATCCTTGGCAGTCTTGATGGTGCTGAGTCATCTGCAAGTGTAAAGGTTCAGGATTTTTAAATAACATCACAAACCCTTTGAGGAAATATATGACCAGTTTTGTGATTTCTTTAGTAATATCTGCCTGTTTGAGCGTTGGTCTTTCTGATATAACCTGAATATGAAATTCTCTGATATTAAATACTCGAAAGGACATAGGCCATAATTTCCCAGATGGTCATGGATGCTATATTTTAGGAAAAAATTGTCACCATGCATCACTCAAACCACCTTACCATTCATTATCAGGGCATATGACAATTCCCATCAAAATCTATGTGTGACATGGATGCAGGGACAAGCCTGTAACTATCACTCAGCAGGATCGTCAATAACTCCAGATTCACATCCATCCTCTATTCATTTGATATTGGAAATACTAATTGTGCTTCAAATCTGCTCCTTCTAGGTGGTCATCCTAAGCTCTGGTGCAAGTCCTTCACCAGCTCAATGACACAAAACGTTAAGTGCTGGAAAAGATTTTTGAAGTCTTCACCTCTCCAGGGTCTCTGCCTAGGTTGTGTGAAGACTCCTTTCACCTTTTCTGTTATTTTCAGCCAAATCTTCGCTCTTATGGTGTCCGTTGTTCCTAGAAGAAAATGGCCAATTACCACCTCTTTTGGAAGCACTTGCAATTCAATCTAACAAAATTTAAAGTTCCTGACTCACTCAGAAGCCGTCATAGGTATTTTGCAGTACAGGTGGTATGGAGGGCTCTCTTTTCTGTTAGATTGCAAAAGATTGAAAGATGGCTGCTAGGAGGTGTTTGAATTTGAAGTGGTGGTCAAATGAAGTTCAGACTGTACTTGGCTGATTCAGTTCAAAGAAGATCAAGTCAGTGGACTCTCATGTTCACTGGAACTCAACTTTTCAACAGAAAAATGACATATATCCTCTTTTCACATGTAAATTCCCTGTTGACACAATGTTTTCTTTGCATGCAGGTTTCCCAGCTGATATTACCAGCTGGTAATACCACTTGAGGAAAATTTGCATAAGAAAAAATCGGGTGCTTAAAAAAACAAGCCTTTGCAATGCAATCAGTCTCTCATTTGGGACATTATATATATTTACCTAAGCAGCACATTAGCCTGGGTGCTGAAACATCTACTGTTCTTTAACATGGAGGGAAAGTAGGCACCAAACTGCGTGACACACCAGGTATGGGAACACATGGAGAGAAATATTGCCTTTCAGCGGGAAACAGTATAGTCTAAAGCTCTAAAATCAGGTCCTTCAGTGATCATATCACTGAAAATACAAGATTTGAAAAAATATTATTGTCTA
The DNA here is from genome assembly GCF_964263255.1 of Lissotriton vulgaris. NCBI lineage: Eukaryota > Metazoa > Chordata > Amphibia > Caudata > Salamandridae > Lissotriton > Lissotriton vulgaris. Next base: position 722,201,660 of record NC_141696.1, read on the forward strand.
CGGGTGCTCGTGATACAGCGCTTCTCCGGAAATAATTTCTAAAGACATGTCACCTCTCCCTGAAGTATAATTTCTAACATACTATCAACCAGTGGGGCCCATATCACTGCGAATCACTCCTAAACACTTACACTTTACTCCATGGATCGGTGAAATTCAAAGGAAAAGCTACTGTATCCTAGTGGAGTGCCTAAAAATTAAATTGCATATTTTTTTAGTTCCCAAACATTTACCTATTCTGCTAACCTCCCTATCTAGACTCTCAGATAAAGTGCAATTCCCTGTAAAAGAAAAACAGAGTTAGGCAAGTTTCTTACATCTCAGGAAAATTCATCAATCCGGCAGCATCTCGAGAGGAAATCGAAGGAAGCGATACCCTTCAGTAAAATCTGCACTTTTTATACCTTTTTCACTAGCTCTATCTAACTAAAAGTGTATCTTTTGACTTAAATGCATGTTCTGATTGGACAACTTTGGCGTGGATGAGCATCATCTCATCATCGAAACTCATGTTTGCTTCCGTCCGCAAATTTTCTAATGGACCTATTGCTTTAATAAATGTCCAGCCTAGTCTGGTTCCCTATTCGCAACGTTCGGCATCTTTCCCACGTTCTGTACCACTGTGCTCATCACTTGGCAGCCATCTGCACTTCCAGTCCAAATCGACCTTGAACTTTATTCAGTCCAAACTCATGCTATTCGAATTCAGTTTTCACGCATGCGCAGTTCTTTTGTGGCCACAATAATCAATTGACTCCATTTTCTCTTAGGCCTCACAACTCAGAAATGGGAACTATCATTGAAACAAACACAAACTAACGTTAATTTAAATCGATTACCCCTTCTGTTTACCTCCCCCTTACTAAGGTTTTCCCAATTAGTGTTTACTTAGCAAATAGCTACATTTAAGCGCAATATACTTACTTTATCTTCACGTTTTTACACAAAGACACATAAACAAAAGCAGGTTTTATGCTGCATTCCATTAATTTAAAGCTGCTTATTAGTTTAGGACATGACAAAATCACATAATTAGTTGATTATGTTTGCAACACAAGCAATATTAACTTCCCACATGCATTTGTGTAGATGAATTTCTTATTCTAAGTTGGTTATACATGCACGACGTTTCATTGCTACAAGTTACTGTTATTGGAGTATGATTTCACAAGAAGTACACAACATTTTGTTTCACCACCTTGCTGCATCAACTCCCCCCTTTTGGTGATTTATCACCAAATACCACCCAAAAATTTGCAATTTTTTATTTTTCCAAAATATGTTCCAAATTCTTCTGGTTAGTATTTCTACACTTTAGTATCCTTTTCTCTTGTCTCTTTAAAGACTTTCTCTTGAAACTCTTCCATTTCTATATCACCTTTTTCTCTTTCTCTATCTTGTCTTTTCTGAATCTTCTTCTTTAATGACTTTCTAACATTCCTTCTTTTTCAATATATGCAACATAACCTTATCATCAAAATAACTAATACTACTACTGTTACTGGAATTAGTATTTTACCTATAACTGAACTACCTATTTCTTGAAACCAATGTTTAATTGCTGTTAATCTTTTACCAAGTCGTTCAAGGATACCATCAACCTCCAGTGGTTCAATTTCGCTATGCAATTCCGTAATATTGGTAATATACTTTTCAATGTTTTGACTGTTATCTGGAATGTATGTACAGCAATTCTGTACCTTCAAAATTCCAAAAACACCTCCTTCTTTTGCTAATATAATATCAAATGCAAGACGATTTTGCATTACCATAGTTCTCATAGCAATCATTTCAGTGTTTACCATTAGGAATCCACCAGCTGTATCTGTTGATAAGCGATCTACTATCTTTGACAATCTCCAAATTCGATTTACATTGAAAGATATTCCCACTGCTGGCATCAGTGCTCCAAAGACATCACCTATTGTTTCCATAACACTATTTCTTTTTCTACGACTTAAAGGTTTACCTATCTCATGAATTCCATTTGTTCCTCTATCTACATGGAACATTTTAGGAAAGACCAAACCCACATAGCATGTCCCATACCAATGGTCATAAACATTGATGGTGGTCCGCACTCCAATATTGATCTATTTTAATCCATGTTTCTTCCAACCAAAATATTTACACAAATGCGTGCGTCCCTGGGATTGTGCAAGCCCGAATACACTGAAAAGTATAAACATATGGGGAGCATGCATACACATACTCCACTCCCAGGTGCACTGCTCGGGGGGATATCAAATCCAGCTTCATTTAAACTCGTTTCACCATTTCACATTTTTTACATTGTTTGTCTTTTCTTGTTTTTACGTTGTTGTCACTTTTAACCAATCCACATGATTCTCGCACTGCATGTAAGTAACTTCTCATATTTCAATGTGCCCATCCGGACCTCTTTTGTAAATAAGATCTTAAATGCACAAAAAATGTTCAGAGCAGCAATCTTTTTATTTTATATAGAACCCAATGCATTTCGGGCTATAGTCCAGCCCTTCGTCAGGGGTAGCTGAAAAACGAATAATATTGAATAATATATTATTATAAAATAGTACCAATGTTACTACAGCCCTTTTTTTAAAAAAACATTATCAATGCAAGCGAATTGATAATGTTTTTTTAAAAAAAGGGTACTATTTTATAATAATATATTATTCAATATTATTCGTTTTTTGAAATATGAGAAGTTACTTACATGCAGTGCGAGAATCATGTGGATTGGTTAAAAGTGACAACAACGTAAAAACAAGAAAAGACAAACAATGTAAAAAATGTGAAATGGTGAAACGAGTTTAAATGAAGCTGGATTTGATATCCCCCCGAGCAGTGCACCTGGGAGTGGAGTATGTGTATGCATGCTCCCCATATGTTTATACTTTTCAGTGTATTCGGGCTTGCACAATCCCAGGGACGCACGCATTTGTGTAAATATTTTGGTTGGAAGAAACATGGATTAAAATAGATCAATATTGGAGTGCGGACCACCATCAATGTTTATGTTTAATAATTAAAAGCCCCCCGTTGGTCATTGCACCCGTAAGAGAAACGCATAAAACGCTGGAAGAAAATTAGCGAATCCACATAGAATTGAACTATGTTCGGAGCTACAATCCTTCAAAGGTGGCATCACAAGAATATGGAAAGCAAAATAAAACAGCCTGGATTGAGATGGACAATGGATTTAAACGTTTTAAACAAGTGATTTTTTCTAAACATTTATGGTGCATTGTGGGGAACGCAGTTAATGATGTAGATCGAGCATACGTCAAGCTAGTCGAGGCGATGGGTGGAGCATAATGTGTTTTAAATACGTGACCTCGCACGTGTGGGAGATTTAATTAGCAGCAGTTCGCAGGACGAGCAATAGGAAAAAGTGAAAATGAGCAGGTACGATAGGCAGGAGAACGTGTTTTAACGTTAGGTAATATGTTAATGGGCAAAAATTCAAAGTGCATTGTACCAGCAAGGAAGATTAAATATGTTACAGCTATTTGATAAGTGAACAGCAAGTGGAAACAGTATAAGTATTTTTGTGATAGCAATCATTGAGTTTGTAACATGGTTTTCATGCGTCTGGCTAATGGCATTCTCCGAATGCAATTGTATAATGTTAAGCTCTTTGCGTGGTGCTAAACAGGTATATAAGCACACAGTAATTTAAACTCCCCAGTGATATAATAAGCATCGTTTGCGGTGACGTTAGTAATGTTAAACTTATGGTTTATGCAGTAATGAGGATGACTGCGGACTTGTGTAAAGTTGATGCATACAGAGTCTAACTAGCACTGGCCCCGAGATCGCTTGCATTGATAATGTTTTTTTAAAAAAAGGGCTGTAGTAACATTGGTACTATTTTATAATAATATATTATTCAATATTATTCGTTTTTCAGCTACCCCTGACGAAGGGCTGGACTATAGCCCGAAATGCATTGGGTTCTATATAAAATAAAAAGATTGCTGCTCTGAACATTTTTTGTGCATTTAAGATCTTATTTACAAAAGAGGTCCGGATGGGCACATTGAAATATGAGAAGTTACTTACATGCAGTGCGAGAATCATGTGGATTGGTTAAAAGTGACAACAACGTAAAAACAAGAAAAGACAAACAATGTTAAAAAATGTGAAATGGTGAAACGAGTTTAAATGAAGCTGGATTTGATATCCCCCCGAGCAGTGCACCTGGGAGTGGAGTATGTGTATGCATGCTCCCCATATGTCCATACCAATGGTCAGGCAACCTATAATAAGCTTTATTTCCGCAAATAAAATATACTCCAGGAAAAACAGGATCATTCCCACATTTAAATCCCCATCCCCCTAGGATGCGATAAGTATCTTTACATTGACATGCTCCCACAAAATAGTTGTCATACATGGTATTGTCTCTTTTAATGCAACACATTTCCCTAACAATGGAGTGTCTATATTTATTGCTATATTCACATTTCTTTCATCAATATTTTCATCATTAAATGTTCAATATTTAGATTTTTTATGATTCACTTTCTCTTTACGTTTATAAGCAATTCTCCTTTCTTCAACCATGTCTAAAAACGCCTTTTCTTCTACTCTTATTTTACAAGTTACATTTTTTAAAATGCATAGTCATGACTCAATTCATCTACTTCCAAGAAATATTTCCCCATAAATGTTGCAGGTCTTTTCTTATTTAATGCACTATCTATTTTCAATTTTGCAAATACTTCATCTGAATTAGAATAATGATATTCCAATTTACCTGTTTGATAAAACAAGCTTGCAATCACACTATATGTGATTCCATATGTAAGTGGGAGATGATGATAGGTCACCTCATCAGAAACAGATGCAGGCAATTTTACACATACATAACAGTCACTAGCATCCATTGTTCTAATATATTCAGTTAACAATCTTGAAAAAGTGTTTTTTGTATAATCACTAATAGAGCTATGTTGATGCAATTCTGGCTTATATACATGCTGCCTATTTGATTTTGATTTAACATTCTCTTCATTTGAGCTTTCATTATGTTTCAATTTTACTAAGCTATATTGGAAAGGAATAACAATAGATAAAATTATCCATATCAGTATTAATAATCCAGTACTAAACAAGCACATTCTACACCATTTTCTAAAAATAGAACATTTCGTTTTATGGTCATTAGTAATAATTTTTTATTTTTTTTATTTTTTTTCACACAGCAAGTTTGCTAACAAGTTTTCTTCGACCTTATGTCACCTATAAGTTCTAATGCTTCTAACACATTTTCTTCGACCTAGTGTCTTTACAAGCTTTTGTTTTCTAACAAAAATGTTCTTTCTACTTTCAATTGCCCTTCTATCCATTCCTTCTTCTGAAATTTAAAAATTTTACTTTTGATCAATTACCACTTTTCTTCCTGATTCAGCCTTTTACTCACTTTTCCATTTGTCTTTGGGCAACTCAAATTCTCTTGACTGCTATTTACTTCCTCAATTGGAGGTAGTATTATATACGTCCACTCAGGTGATTTACACTTCTGATTTGGTCTTCTCACTCTCTTTGGCCTTTGTACAACTTCTATTTTCTTTCCCAATGCTTCTCTTTGACTGGTTATTTCATTAACCTGATCTTCTTGTTGTCTTTCTTTGTTAACCAGTTTAAATCTCAGTCCATCATTTACTTTCTGCCAATTATCTCCTTTACAAAGTCTTTTAGTCTTAGGCTCTGTGGTATTATGTTCCACTCTCCAAGCCCTTTTTCTTGGACTCTTCCTCAATGGAGTTTCATCTGCACTGTCATCAGTCTCACTGTCAGTATCTTCAACAGTTTCATTGATAATGACTTTCACAGTGTCTTTCTCCTTTTCAGAATCAGTTCTATCTTTAGACAGTTCTTTCACTATGTTAGGAACATCTCCATAGCTGGTACTTGGAATCTCATCTACTTCATGAGCTGTTTCCGCCTTCCCAGTGTCAAGATTTTCGTTCCTGCCTTCAGAGCTTTCAGTCTGTCTCTCAGAATTATTTTCTTCTTCACCAGTTTTATTTTCACTTTGCTCAGTGTCCTTACTGGTGTCTGTCTTTACCAATTCTCGATCTTCAGATTTATCTTCAGAATTCGGTATTTCAGTACTCTCTTCTTCTCCTTCAGATGCAGAACTAGTATCTGATACTTCCAGATATCGACATTCCTGTCGATCTTCCGTCTCTGGTTCACCTTCTTAATCTGAATCAGTTGTTCTTTCACCTTCCTCGTCAAGATTTTCTGGTTCAGGCACATGGATGGTATGACTTGCGTGTACCTATCTCTTTACTCCAGCACATTTGACTGCATTAGTGCTAACCAAAACTGTGTATGAGCTCATTCTGAAAATGTGGACCACGATCAGTTTCAATTGTCACTGGGAAACCGAACCTTGGTATGATCTCTCTTAAAAGCAGTTTTGCAACAGTTAGCCCATCGTTCCTTCTTGTAGGAAAGGCTTCTACCCATCGGGAGAAAAAAAAGATGATCACCAACACATATCTGAGTCTGTTACATGGCGGTAGTTCTATAAAGTCCAATTGCATTGGTGTAAATGGACCTCCCTCCCGTCCTATGGTTCCCAAACTCACAATTGTTCTCCTGTTTGGATTAAATTGTTGGCAGACTAAACATCTTTGGCACAGACTCTTAGCTATCATCCTAAACTTGGGATTATACCATGTCTGTCTGAACAAGCGGAGCATGGCATCTCTTCCAATGTGTGCTTGACCATGGTACATTCGGGCCATATTTGAGATCATGCTATCAGGCATTACTGGTCTTTCATCTTTGTAAACCCAGATTTCATCTTTCTCTCTTTGTCTGCACCCTGCTTTTAACCAGACATTTTTCTCTTCCTCATCAGCTTCCTCCTGCATTTGCCTTACTTCCTGCCATGTCTCAACTACAGTGGTTAGCATTAAAGGACTTGGAACATGCTCCTTCTCCCGTTCCTTATTAATTGATGCAAGATTTCTGGCACAGTATTTAGCAATTGAATCTACATACCTGTTACCTCGGGTGATATAGTCATCCCCCTTTTTGTGTGCTGCACATTTTAATACAGCCAAATTGTCTGGCAGCTGGATGGCATCCAACAACATTTGTACAAATTCAGAATTACGTATGGGTGTTCCTGCAGAAGTCATATAACCTCTTTGGGACCACAGTTGTCCATAATCATGAACAACTCCAAAGCCATATTGACTATCAGTCACTATGGTCACTTTGATTTCTTTTCCCAACTCACATGCTCGAATCAGGGCAATCAACTCTGCTATTTGAGCAGATCGAATTCCTTTCAAACAAGAAGCTTCCAATACATCTGCCACAGTACAGACAGCGTATGCTGCACTCAAGGCACCCTCATCTGTTCTCAAACATGAACCATCTACGAACATCACATAGTCTGATTCAGGTAAAGGCTCATCTCTGATGTCTGCTCTTGGTTTTGTACAGTATTCAAGAATATCCAAGCATTTGTGATCAACTTCATTTCTCACTTCTGTTTCCATTGTGTCAGGCAGTAATGTGGAAGGGTTCACATTTACACATCTAGATATGGTCACAAAGAGTGAGGTACAAACACTCTTACGGGAAATCCCATCACTATTCCTTCACTTTGTTCTAAACTAAAGCTTGTAGCTGCTACTGCTTTCAGGCAACCTGGCAATGCTTTTGCAACAGGGTCCAAAACAGCTGAGAAATACGCAATAGGTTTCCTCAGTTTTCCATGTCTCTGATTTAAAAAAACTGACAATGCGCATCCTTCTCGCTCGCAGCAGTATAGCTCGAATTCTTTTTTATAATCGGGCATTCCTAAAGCTGGTGCTTCACATAGACTCTTTTTTTAGCTGCTCAAATGCTTCCATTTCAGTTTTGGTCAGAACTATAGGGTCTCTGATATCTACTCTTGTTAATCTTTGGAGTGGCTTTGAGATCAATGAAAATCAACTAATCCATTGTCTACAATAACCTACCACTCCTAGGAATATTCTCACTTGTCTCTTAGTTTTTGGTGGCTGCATTCCTTGTATCATTCTGATTCTTTCTGTAGTTACTTGTCTGATTCCTTTAGCAATTTTATGACCTAGATACTGCACTTCCTGCTGACAAAATTGCAATTTTGATGGAGACACCTTATGTCCCTCTTCAGCCAAATGATTCAATAGTGCAATAGTATCTGTCACACATTCATCTTTTGTCTTTGATGCCACAAGGAGATCATCAATATATTGAACCCGTTATGACTCTCCAGGCATACTCAAACTCTCTGATGATTTCTTTAGCAATTGATTAAAGATAGATGGACTCTCAGTATACCCCTTAGGAATTCGTCTCCATGCCAAAATACTGTCTCCCAATCTGAACGCAAAAATTGGTTGGCTCTCTGGGTGCAATGGAACCGTAAAGAACGCATTGCACGGGTCAATCACAGTGTACCACTCTGCATCATGAGGAATTTGATATAAAATCACTGCTGGATTTGGTACAATCGGACAACATGGGACAACTATTTTATTAACCTTTCTCAAATCATGTACTATTCTAAAAGTTCCATTTGGCCTTTTCAATTCCATTATTGGCGAATTACAAGGACTACTTTCTATCTCTCTCAGTAAACCTTGTTCAATCATTTTGTTGATCACAGACAGGGATTACTCCTTCAATTATCTCTACAGCCATCTTATACTGGGGAATATTTGGATAACTTGCCCCTTCTTTTATAGAGACTGTTACAGGACCTACATCTTTCATTAATCCAATATCTTCACGTGTGAAATCCCACACTTTTTCTGTCACTACCTTTTTCAACTCATCCGGTAACTTTTCTCGGTCAAAGACGGGAAACAATTTAACCTGTTCTGCCTCAATCATAAGCATGGTCACTTTGTAATGACAATTTTCATCTGGGGTTTGCAATTCTATGCCATCTGGTGAACAGTATATGGCACAGTTCATCTTACACAGTATATCTCTTCCTAACAGATTTACAGGACTACTGTCACACACCACAAATCGGTGCATATCTTTAAAGTTTCCAATTTTAACTTCAACTGGTTGTGTCAAGGATGTTTTAATCTGTCTGTTGGCAACACTTACAACTTGGATCGACTCACCAGAGAGAGGAAGATTTTGAACTTCCACTGGTCTAACAGTACAACGGGTAGCACCAGTGTCCACTAGGAAAGTTATTTCTACGTCATTTACCTTTCCGCTTACAAATAGACCAGACTGATCTACCTCAAGAGTGGCTCCAAACACACACTCTTCTCCCTTTCTCAGGCACCGTCAGAAACTTTCATCCGACTCATTTCCACCTTCTTCTTGCAACCAATACTGAGGGCACACTTTCACTCTAGGCGATCTATTTACCTGTTCGACTCCGCTGAATCCTGTCTCTGCACTGTATCTCTGTTGATTTAAACTGTGTGGAAGTGGCGGTTGTGGCACCTGACTTTGCTGATTAACTATCTGTGGCTGTTGCGGTTGTTGCTGAATTACTAACAACAAATTGAGAGAGAGGGTATTAAGAAGGACACTCTCTGTCCCCCTGGACAATCTTATCAAACAACAAAAGAGTGTCGTAAAAGAAAAAAGTATGAGCACAGAACGCAGAGGAGGAAAAATCAACCTGAATGAGTCACAGTGGAAACCAGTAGGGATTTTTCAGGAAGCCCTCACTCACCACCCTGGGCGGTGACATGCTTCATCATCGGGCCCACCAGGAGAAGCCGAATGCCTCCCTGGTGTGCTACAACGCCATATTACTGTGGAGCAGGTTATTTGTGGCAATAGTGTCAAAAGAGGGTGTGATTTAAAAATGTCAAAGACTGTACCATACACAAAGTTTATTCAATGGTCAGTCAGACATGGATAAAATATATGTGTGGGAAATCTACCAAATAATGGTTTGGTTGTTTCCACTTAAAGTGAGGTCGACATGTTTCTGCCCCTGTGTAATTTACTGGGCTTTCTTCAGGACCGTAAGTAGTGTACCTCGGCGGTATGGGCACGCTAAGGCCCACCCTTACCAGAGGACGTGAAAGTTAAAATCAGGTGTAAAAAATAAGGTGCAAAAAACAAACCATCAAGTTGTGGGTTTTCCCTCACTTGAGAGGAACCTGTATAGTTTGTAAATTAAAAGATCCACACCCCATAGGTCTTGGGAGGGGGTGGAGGTGACAATGGCACACCGCCCGCAACGCCTGACACCCGCTCGGCACCTAGCGCACCTACTAACGGACCTCGTGGTAAGGGTGGGCCTTAGCGTGCCCATACCGCCGAGGTACACTACTTACGGTCCTGAAGAAAGCCCAGTAAATTACACATAGATGGGCAGAAACATGTTGACCCCACTTTAAGTGGAAACAACCAAACCATTATTTGGTAGATTTCCCACACACATATTTTATCCATGTCAGACTGACCATTGAATACACTTTTTGTATGGTACAGTCTTTGACATTTTTAAATCACACCCTCTTTTGACACTATTGCCACAAATAACCTGCTCCGCAGTAATCTGGCGTTGTAGCACACCAGGGAGGCATTCGGCTTCTCCTGGTGGGCCCGATGATGAAGCATATCACCACCCAGGGTGGTGAGTGAGGGCTTCCTGAAAAATCCCTACTGATTTCCACTGTGACTCATTCAGGTTGATTTTTCCTCCTCTGCGTTCTGTGCTCATACATTTATCTTTTACAACACTCTTTTAGTGTTGCTGACTTACCTCATTCTGCTCCTGCGGATTTAATGATGCATTTTCTGTGTTAACTCTCGGCGGATACTTACACTCTTTTCTCCAATGTCCTAATCTGCCACAATTATGACACGATAACTTCTTTTTGAGTTCATCAATATTCCCTACTAATTTCGTTTTGGAGAAATTTCCTTTTGTTTTCCTTGATTTGTATCACTATTTTTATTTTCCATTTGTGACACTTGGTGTTCCGCTACCTTCACTTGTGCCCACATAGCTTTTTCCTTTAACTTCTTTTGTTTTGCATCAATCTCTTCACTACAATACTTTGCTTTTCTTAAAACTTCATCTACAGACCCTGACTCCCAACCTATCATGTTGTGTCTCATCATTTCTCAAATTTCTGGTCTCAATCCATACACAAATTGTAAATAAAGTGGCTCATAGCCTTCTCTTTTAACTCTTCATAACCACTGTATTGTTTAAATACTAACAACAGTTGTTCATAAAATTAATGTATAGATTCCTTTGGTTCTTGTGTAGTTCTGTCTATTTTTGCCCAATCTGTCTCTTTTGGTGCAATTTTATTTTTCAAAAACACAATCACTTGTTCATATTTTCTCATTACTTCAGGCGATGGGGCACCTGTTACTTTGTCTCAAGGATATTTTTCTTTCGGCCAATGTACAGTAATCTTGCACTCAGTCCACAAATCTGCCGGTACAACTATATCAAAAAATCCATCCAAATCAACCCACAGCACTTTTGAGACTTTCACAAATCTATTTACTTGTCAATACCATTCTACTGGTTTCTCCCTTAATCGAGGAAAATCATTTGTAAATGATACTATATCCTGTCTACTCCATGGGACATGTACATATCCTCCTCCTGGTATTTCTCTCATTTGGAATTCATTTACAACTGCCTCTTTTTCCCTAACTGGAAACGCTAATGTAGATTTATCATTAGTCTTCTTTTTCTGCTTTGCCCATTTGGCTCTCCATTTATTCACATCTCCCTATTTCCGTAACAGAACAATTAGTTCTTTTATTTGGGACAATCTTCCTGCCGTATTCATGTTTTCAATGTCTTTTTCTGAAAAATCTACTCTATAGAATTTCTATAATGATTTATTCTTTGCAAACTCTACTTCTAGTTCAAAAGCCAAATTCTCCAGCTGATCATGTATTGATTTCGCTTTCCATGTTATACTTTTACACAAAAGCATAGGTTCATTGTCTTGGTACGTTTTTAGTCTCTCTGTTCCAATTGTTCTAATAATCAATTCTTCCACATCTACTTTTAATTTTGCTACGTCCAACACTTTAGGTTCATGCTCTTTTAATTTCAAAGTTTTAATCCAGTCACTTAATTCTCTTTCTGATGGTCCTACAGGTGTTTGCGTTAAATCTATTTTATCTACACTTCTTTCAGGTGTAGCAAAGTCAGATTCTGCTCCAGTTGCCTATCTCTATGGTATACTCTGATTAAGGGTTAATTCAGGCGGATTCACATTATTAGTTCACCTAATTTCTGACAAGTCTGGATAAATGGTTCCTTTTATTTTTTGCAAACTCTGTTGTAAGGGATTGTCAAACTTGGCTCTTTTATTCTTTGATTCTCAAACACTGGAATTACAGGTCCTATCGTTACTGGGAGAGTTACTGCTTCCATATTTTTCGTAAGTTCCTGTATCTGTTCTGTCAATGCATTTGTGGATCTTATATATTCAGCAGTACTAACTTGCTCTTTAACTCGCCTTTCTGCACTATTTCCTATACCTTGTTCATTACTTTGCTTAGGGGAACAAGTAAGTCTTGGTTCTGTCATTAAGGTACTCAGATTATATCTTACTTCCATTCTTTCAGGTACTTCACTAAAATTTGAAAATTGTTTTGGGGTTTCACTATTTCTCTCATCTACCATTGGAGCATTCGGGGTAGTCCATAAAGAACCCGGTTGATACGGTGGTGGTCTTTTAATTAATATTTCCTCTAGTACAGCATCCGCTGATTCACTTTCACCATAGCTCTGATTCCCTGTTTCTATATTCTTTCTTTTTTCTGTACATTCCGCCCTTCATAATCATTCACTAATCTGACCGTATACATACCACAACACATGTTAGCATCTCTCCATCTATGCATTCTACTCTCATGTGTTTCTCCCCAAAGATTTCTAAACCTTCCTCTGGGTCTGATATGTCTTGACAATCTCTCACTTTCCAATTCATGCAGCTCATCTTCCCATTCAACTAGTGCTTCAAATTGAGTCGGTCTAGGTTCCGGGTCAAGATTCATCATTTTATCTCTTACATTTCTCAAAATTGCCACATCAAATGATCCTCCTTCGGGGAACGCCAAAACACCATCATTTCTAGTATACCTTGTCCAATTCTCTAACCAAACACACGTATGGTAACCATATTTTGACAACATATAAAAAGAGGGCGTTTTTGGTGGAGGAAGTATTTTTCCCTCTCTTGTCACAATTTCCTTATCTTTTGCAAACACATTCTTTAATTTCTTGAACCATGAAGGTTTCTTCTTTTCTTCTTCGTAATATTAAGACATTTTTCCGGTAAATTCCCTGTTTTTCAAAAGATCATGCACATCGCTGTTTGCTGTTCCGTAACACCAACCTATCACAGCGCGGTTCACACTAACGCACCAATTAGAACAAGATAAGTTTTCTTAGTGCTTAACCAATAACTTTGCTGCATTTTCATGATGAACCTATCAGCTCCTACTCTGTCTTGGTCACGAGGACCAATCCCAGCGCGACACTTTTGACGTCACCAGTGCTCCGGCTTCTGCAGCGCTGACTGACCCCTCCTTTACAAGGTTTTTTCAAGAAGCCATATTTACAAGATATTTTAAAAAATCATTTAGTAACTTACACAAAACAATTCCACTTATCTGTTTTGCTAAAACAAAGTGATAGATTTTCAATCACTCAAGTATCCCACAATTGGAGTAGACAACGCTTATCTCCACAGGATTTTAGACCCTCTAACTTACCCTTCTACCAGGCAATAACGAACCCGTTTCTCCAGGAAAAACACATACAAAGATCTTTTTCACCTCCTTAGAGTCTAACCCAGAGTTTCACAGGAACGCATATTGATATTTCATTTACACACGTTCATACGGAAATCCCTATTCATACATACAATAATTCTGTATTTCCAGTAGGCATCGCTTACCTCTAGCCCACCACAGAATTTCTCTGTCGTTAGTAAAGTAGGCACAACTCCTTTGACCCTTCTATCGAGCTCGGGTTAAGTCCTACTACTCTCCCAGCAGTAAGTTTTAAGACAGAATACACAATGATCCCTATACTTGAAGGCTAAGATTTCATAGACTGCCCTCACAATACATTTATCCTTTAACACCTAAGGTCCCTAAACTTGTGATGTGCAACGACACCACTTGTGATATGTGCAAATACCATCGTAGTATACGACAATACTACCCTTTGAAACAGACTAATGCACAGTGCGACTTCACTTGCCACACTTCCTCTGCCTGCAGACAGAGTAACTAGCTTCACGCCACATTCGGAAGCTTTTCAGGACTACAAATAACGCAATACGAACTTAACAGATATTAGTCATCATTCTGTACATAAAAATAAAACTCTTTTGAAATACTTTATACATAATACTAGCTAATTCTATAGCAACCAATGCTCTGCTACCAAGCTAATATTACTGATACAGCGCTTCTCCGGAAATAATTTCTAAAGACATGTCACCTCTCCCTGAAGTATAATTTCTAACATACTATCAAACAGTGGGACCCATATCACTGCGAATCACTCCTATACACTTACACTTTACTCCATGGATTGGTAAAATTCAAAGGAAAAGCTGCTGTATCCTAGTGGAGTGCCTAAATAGTAAATTGCATATTTATACTATTTACACCTGCAGTTTAGATGTATTTACCATGGTTTCATAAAATACAATAATTTTATTAGGCACACCACCATTGAGATCAATAGATCTGCTAGTAAGAAAATTAGGCGAAGGAAAACTCAAGACCAGCTTGATTCTCTATTTATCTAATTTTTATTAATAGCAAATTCAGCATTTCTAATATTATTCACTTTTATTTATCTTATTCAGAAAATTCGACATTTAAATATATAAAGATTCAGATGTAGGACAGTTAAATCATTTATTTAAGGAAAAATCAAGAATTGACATTTTCATTATTTTAATAGATCAGATATTAGCAAAAGACAGATAGTCCCCAAACATTTACATATTCTCCTAACCTCCCTATCTAGACTCTCAGATAAAGTGCATTTCCCTGTAAAAGAAAAACAGAGTTAGGTAAGTTTCTTACATTTCAGGAAAATTCATCAACCTGGCAGCATCTCGAAAACAAATCGAAGGAAGCTATACCCTTCAGTAAAATCAGCACTTTTTATACCTTTTTCACTAGCTCTATCTAACTAAAAGTGTATCTTTTGACTTAAATGCTAGTTCTGATTGGACAACTTTGGGGTGGATGAGCATCATCTCATCATTGAAAACCATGTTTGCTTCCGTCAGCATTTATTCTAATGGGCCTATTGTTTTATTAAATGTCCAGCCTAGTCCGGTTCCCTAATCGCAACGTTCGGCATCTTTCCCACATTCTGTACCACTGTGCTCATCACTTGGCAGCCATCTGCACTTCCAGTCCAAATCGACCGTGAACTTTATTCAGTCCAGGCTCAAGCTATTCGCATTCAGTTTTCACGCATGCGCAGTTCTTTTGTGGCCCCAATAATCGAGTGACTCCATTTTCTCTTAGGTCTCACGACTCAGAAATGGGAACTATCAAAGAAACAAACACAAACAAATGTTAATTTAAATCGAATAACCCTTCTGTTTACCTCCCCCTTACTAAGGTTTTCCCAATTAGTGTTTACTTAGCGCATAGCTACATTTAAGCGCAATATACTTACTTTATCTTCACGTTTTTGCACAAAGACACATAAACAAAAGCAGGTTTTATGCTGCATTCCATTAATTTAAAGCTGCTTATTAGTTTAGGACATGACAAAATCACATAATTAGTTGATTATGTTTGCAACACAAGCAAGATTAATTTCCCACATGTATTTGTGTAGATGCGTTTCTTATTCTAAGTTGGTTATACATTCACGACGTTTCATTAATACAAGTTACTGTTATTGGAGTATGATTTCCTAAGGGGTACACACAATTTTGTTTCACCACCTTGCTCCATCACTCGTGGAAGACAATATCTATGGACTGGTATCTAGAGAATGCTAAAGTGATTCTGGTATTCTACTGACCTCTGTTGGTCGTTTTCTATCAAGACAGTAAAATAGAGGCAGGTGAACAATATCTGTCGCCCTTTGTCTCCTTCTAACTGTCTCCTTTTGTCTGTCTCCCTCTTGTCTGTCTCCCTCTTGTCTGTCTCCCTCTGTCTGTCTCCCCCCTCTGCCTGTCTCCCTCCCTCTGTCTGTCTCTCCCTGTCTGTCTCCCATCTGTCTGTCTCCCTCTTCTTCCCCCGTCTCCCCCTGACTCCCTCCCTCCCTCTATCTCCCTCTCTCTGTCTCCCTATGTCCCTCTCTCTCTGTCTCCCTCTCTCTGTCTCCCTCCCAGTCCCTCCTTCTGTCTCCCTCTCTCTGTCTCCAGCTGTCTCCCTCTCTCTGTCTCCAAACCCTCTCCCTTGCTCTGTCACCCTCTCTTTCTCTCTTGTCTGTCTCCCTCTTGTCTGTCTTCCTCTTGTCTGTCTCCCTCTTGTCTGTCTCCCTCTCTCTGTCTGTCTCCCTCCTTCTCTCTTTCTGTCTCTCTCTGTCCGTCTCCCTTGGTCTGTCTCCCTCGGTCTGTCTCCCTCTCCTTACCTCTGTCTCCCCCTGACTCCATGCCTCTGTCTCCCTCTGCCTCCCTTCCTCTGCCTCCCTTCCTCTGTCTCCCTCTCTCTGTCTCCCTCCGTCTCCCTCTCTCTCTGTCTCCCTCTGTCTCCCTCTCTCTCTGTCTCCCTCCCTCTCCCTCCATCTGTCACCACCTCTCTCTCCCTCTCCCTCTCCCTCTCTGTCTCTGTGCCTTGGTCTGTCTCAGTCTCTGCCTCTATCTGTCTGTCTGTCACTGTCTGTCTGTCCATGTCTCTCCCTGTCTTCCTCCCTCTGTCTCCCTCTCTCTGTCTGTCTCTGCCTCTATCTGTCTGCACCTGTCTCTGCCTATATCTGTCTGTCTGTCCCTGTCTCTGTCTGTCTCTATCTCTGCCTGTCTCTGTCTCCCTTCTTCCCTGTCGCTGTCTCTCTCTCCCTCCCTCTCTCTCTCCGTCTCCCTCTCTCTCTGCGTCTCCCTCTCTCTATCTCTCTCCGTCTCCGTCTCTCTATCTCTCTCTGTCTCCGACTCTCTCCCTCTGTCTCCCTGTCTCCTTCACTCTCTGTCTCCCTCACTCTCCGTCTCCCTCACCCTCTGTCTCCCTCCTGCCTGTCTCCCTCCCTCTGTCACCTCACCCCAGCTTCCCGGGCACACACACAGCCACACGGAGCACTTCAAATGTCTTTAAAAGATAATTTACTTGTTAATGAGGTTTTGTCGTGAATCGCCTGGCCCCCATAGAGCAGAGTGTCTAGGAATGCCTCTTAATTAGTAGCGGTTATGTGCTAAGTGCCTGCAACACACCTACCATTTGCAGGCGACACAGTACTGTGTCGGGACACACAGTTTGGAAAGCTCTGCCCTAAGCGGAAGAAAACAAGTCCTGGGGCTGATCACCAGAACCCACAAAGTACATAAACATATAAGTATATACTAAAGTATATACAAGAGGTCTTGAATGCTCGACCTAATCACACCAAGCATTTCGGATTCTGAGGGACAAGAAAAATATTCAAAATTAAGAAATCTTATGGAGCCCGTTTATGGATTTACTAGCTGGTAATTAAAAATCTGAATACGATTGTACCACACCCAATTACCTCATCAGTCAAAATTAGGACCAAACGGGCTCATTATGATAACGGGCCGACTTTGTCCGCCCGTCATCCTGTCGGAATTCGGGACCGCCCGCCATTAGGGCGGAGGTCCCGTGGTGGGTATTAGGATGTGCCTGCCACAGTGGCGGCATTTATAGCATTGTAGCGGGCGGTGCTCTCTGCACCGTCCGCCACAATGCTATAAATGCATTAATGCATTTGCATAAACAAAGCGTCAGGCACCACTTTGTTCATGCAAATGAAGGGGGGTACCACAGGTACCCCCCCGTGTGCAACCCCCACCCCTCCTTCACTCTGGGGGCCCGCAGGGGTCCCCCCAGAGTGAAGACCGCATGCCTTTCAAAGGCATGTCTGAAGGCCCACCCTAATATGGCTGGCGGTGTCTAATTGACCCCGCCACCATATTAAACATTTTCCGCCCCGGCCGCATGGCGACCGGGGCGGAAAAGCGGCGGACGGTCTTCCCGTCCGCCGCGGTCCCAGGCCGGCGGTGACTACCGCCAGCCTGGCGGGGGCAATCCGCCCAACATCCTAATGGGCCCCTAAGTGTTTCAGAACTTACTATTGATAACCGGGATTTAATTTTGCTCATTATTATTTTATTACTACTCATTATTTCCCAGGTACAAAATTGATCATGAAGAAATTAATCAGTTATCAATTTGTGTAATTGGATGATAACACTACTGCACAATGTTGCCAAAAGCATGGTCTGGGTTGAAGAACAATGTCTTGCCACTTTCAGGTTCTGTCTCAGAACCGTCACCCTAGGACAGCTTCTGATTACAAATAGTTTTGGCCATTTTTGGAAAGTTTGCAAGTGTGTAAGGTTTGTATTAACATCTAAAGCGACCATCTGTGCTGCTCTTGTTTTGTCAGGTTTAATTAAACACACAATACCGGATAATTCAGCTCCTCTGCTGGATTAAGTCTCTGCTGCAATGTTCTGAAGGCTATTCCAATATGTTTGTACTTTGTCGGCTGCTCAAATTCTAATGGGCAAACAATTAAATCACCCTCTTCTCCTCCAAAAATCCACGCGTGTAGTCTACTCTCTGTCCTGCCTTCACCCTTTGATCTTCCTTCAAAGAGGGCAAATTCATCACCAAACCTTACTACATCAGTCCCAACCTATTACATATCGATTAAATCTAAATATGGTAACCAGTCATAAACTATGGGCGCTCTGCACAGTCAGGGAAAGTAATGACAAGCAGGTCTCCAAAGGTGCTCCAGGGGAACAAGAGGTTGGTTACCACAACCCCACTATCATCCACACATGTAGAAAACAATATATACACAAGTTTTCCCCGAGCACTCAAATATCAGTAAAGAAATGTACATATAAATCCTTCTTCGTGAAAAGTAAAGATTCCGTTTATTTTGTTTATGTGGAATTTAGTTTGACTTGGGTTGAGTTGACCCTGTGAAGGAACATATGACAGATGATCAGACATTACAAGAGGTTGGTAGTTTTTTTGTTACTGAAGGTTGCATAGTCTCTAGAATTAATTTCAGAGTGGCACATTTAATGGGTGACATCATGTTGGGAACTTGGTTCTATCCCTCTTTTCTTGAGACACTGGGTATTGGCTTGAGGTGGTTTACCTTATATTTAGTCCTAATTAATGAACAGTATTTGCAGAAATGTGTAAGTGAGAACTTCAGAGTTATTCTTATTTGATGTCATTTTGGGTTGCAGCCCTGAAGAAGTCAACTGCTAAATTTAAGCACAACGAAACACATGTTGGCTGTTATTCTTTGAATTGAAGGCTGTTTTTCTTTGGATTGCAAATTAGAACATTGAAATAAAATATTTTCGGAAGAAACTTCGTACCAGACTGTACCAACTGAAACTTTAATTTTCACGAAGAAGGATTTATATAGATATTTCTTTACTGATATTTGAGTGCTCTGGGAAAACTTGTGTATCTATTACATATCGATCTCAACTAAGACCTAAAACCCAGATACCCTCCATGGCGGAAAGACCATTTCTTCTGCTTGACTTGAAATGTGTCTGACCTTAAATTTTGTTCAAACAGAAATGATTTGTGCATAATTTCCCATATCTGTGTTAAATTTGGTGCAAGTTTTAAGAACAATAAATGTCATCTGAAATGCCAAAATGTGTACATGAAGCATCATTCTTTATTTAATATTATATGACTGAAATCAACTTTTGAAGGTTGGGCTGAATGAGTACACAATTGTGTATTTCTCTTTACACAAATTCACATGCTTGTGGTCGAGAATTTGCATTTTAGATCACCCATTATCCATAGTTTAGATGGCTCATGATCCGTATAGTAATGTTATTTCTTCTGTCTACCAGACTGCTTGCTCTCCTGACATTTGTGTGGCTCATGAATGGTTGTGGTGAGAACTGTTTATGCCCAAGGATTACTGGTGCAGCAACCAGGGTTGTGTCCCAAACAGCGACCATGCATTGTCCTTTGCAAGAACAGATTGACCCACTTGGTGTATTATTCCCCAAGACAGTAGGTGAGTCTAACATCTTGCCTTACTATAGATTTGATATTGATTGTCAGTTGCCCCTGGGAGATGGGAACTGATGTTGTTCCAATATCTTCTATACTCTGTAGGTGATTCATACCCTGCAAGCTCGAATCGAATTCTCAGTTGACCGGCATTATCGGTAATGTACCCTGCAGCATACACTCAGACCACACTCTTGTAAATATTTACTCATGAAGATCCTAATAGCAACCTCCCCTTTTATACTCTAGGTGCCCGATCCAGACCATTTATTGGACCACGGCCAAGCCAGCTTTCCACCCCCCGCCCCCCCCCTTCCCACCCTTGTCCTGAGGAAGACCCGCCGCCGAGGTCCCAACAACCCATGAGCATCAGGGTCGAAACGTCGACGCTTTTATAACCACAGTGCCTGTACCCAATACGTCCCTAACCTCCCCCCAAACCCCCCCCCCCAACCAAGTGTGTGGACAGGCACACACCAATAGCGGAAGGTTGCCCGCTTTGTTCTACTGTAAATATCAAAACTGTGCACTCAATTTCCTCTTTTCCTTCTCTAAACACTTGAGCACCCTTTACTCTCTCACTGACTATACTCAATAGTCCTTGCGCCGTTTTTTGATTACTATTGTTTTATAAAAATTGTAAATAAATATGTAAATTCTTCAGAAGTACATTCTCAGAGTGTGGTAACAAGTTTTTGAAATTGTTAATATGCCAGGATATTCGCTCTTTTTCATTTAATGTAGAGCCAATTCAGATAAGATGTAGATCTCCCTCATCTAGCTTGAGTCTAAGTATGCTGATTTAATTCGCATTTTCAAAATTTAAAAAATCTTTTCATGTAAAGCTTGTTCCATGATCAATAGTCAAGGACCATTGTTTCGCAAACCGAGAACTGTTTATGCCCAAGGATTACTGGTGCAGCAACCAGGGTTGTGTCCCAAACAGCGACCATGCATTGTCCTTTGCTTGTTGCTTGCTAAACCTTCAACATCAATGGACTGCTCAGAAAAGGAATGTTTATCTAAGCATGAAGGCACAACCAACTGTGTATTTGCGAAACTTGTGCAACTAAGCAGGTTCTAGTACTGCCAGATATCAATTCCCTTGTTCAATCACTGTATCCTCTCCTACCCCGTATCTGCTACATGAAGCGATTTCACAACTATTTCTTTCCTGTACAGTGCTTTACTAAAAAAACAAAAAAAAACAACAGGCCTCATTTTAAATTGCTAAACTCAATAGTCAGTTGAAAGGAATAGGAATGTTGTAAAGTTCTCTATCCAGGCTGGAAATGTAAGGTCCTTCACCAGCTGCCTCACACAGTCTTTGATTGATTATTTGTCCCTCGGTTACCTGTGTTGAAACATGAGGGTCTCCATCCATGAAGGTTTTTTTCATACCACATGCACACATACATACACAGCCTCCATCACATTATTAATAAGAGCATTCCAACGCTCTTTGTTTGAAGCATCATCTTCCTCTACTCTTTACCTCGCCACCGGTCTCTCCATCACAACCCGGCATTCATTTATTTTATGACCATTTGCGTCACAACTGGAGCGTCTTTAATCGAGAGCAACTATTGCAACTCCCCTAGAAGAATCACCTCTCTTCTAGGCCACATGGAAACAAAAATGTCCATTCTATTTTGAAGGAGATGGTGCCGTGAAACATACTTTGCAAATATTCATCTGCACACGCCAAAATCAGCTTCAGACCCATCACCTTCTGCCTTCTTTGTTGCCTTTGTGTGCATTTAAATGAATACACACATACCTAGAACTTCAGTATGAAAATGTGAAAGGCATGCAGTGCAAACAACATCTTTACTAATGGTCAGCTGCTCCAAGCTATTAGGGGGCAATGTGAGTGACACCTCCCCAAAAAATTTTGGCAGGTTGATCCTCAACAAAATACTGGTATGGGTACGGGATAATAACATCTTGTCCAACTTACAGGCAGGATTCAGAACCTCCATTAGCACAGTCGAGCAGGTATTGCATTTTGCTATGCTGTACTGGACGACTGTGATAATTGGACATGGCAGCTTATACGCTGCATTTATAGATTTAAGAACAGCATTTGACTTGGTCCCTCACTCTATCCTGTGGAAAGTTCTTAAAGATATGGGCTTACCTGGGCCTCTCCTTTCATTAGTAAAAAAACTTCATGAGCAAAATTATGCTCAGATTAGGTGGGGAAGCCCCGGTAATGTTACTACCCAGTTTCCTGTTGAAACTGGAGTACGACAGGGCTGTGGCCTGGCCCCAACTTTATTTTCCTTATATATTAATGATGTGGCCAGAATGTTAATTGATTCTAATGTTGATGCCCCTATCCTTGCAGGAGCAAAAGTTCCGATTTTAATGTTCGCAGAAGATTGTCTTATAGTAGCAAAAACCCCTAGCGGGTTGCAGAAGGCACTGGTGCTTTTTGACAAATTCTGCTCCACTCGAGGTATAGAAGTTAATGTACTCAAATCTAAGTTTATGTCTTTTAATGCTTCAAAAGCTTTTAAGGGTACTGTCACTATGAATAACCGTCCTCTGGAGAGCGTTCAGGCTTTTAGTTATCTGGGTGTGTGTATCCAGAACGATTTGAGCTGGAAGCAGCAGACCGAGAAGGTTACATTGAAACATCGGTAGCTCACAGGAGCCCTGAGCCTGGAACACTCGAGGTACCTTACTAAACCAATTGCCCCTGTACTAACGGTTTATAAGGGTAAAGTGGTTAGTCCCGCCCTATATGGAGTGGAAATCTTGGGCTATGAGAACCTCAGGGGTATGTCAGTCTCAGAAAATTCTTTGTTAAGGAACTTAATAAAACTACCTCAGAGCACCCCTTTGAATCCACTTTTTTATGACCTTGGGTTGTCTCCTATAGCTCTTATTGCATCTTTACACCCAGTTTTATACTGGAGGCGGATTTGGACTACGCCATAATTGGCAACCCATACCAGGGGATTGCTGGATATAATTAGCAGTGGCCATTCCCATAAAATTAAGTGGCTGGTGCACATCCGGGGTGTTCTGTGTGAACTAGGCCTAAGGGAATTGTGGGAGGACCCAGCAAACGCCGGGTTCCCCTGAAAAAAGCCTCTCAAGAACCGGTATTGGAAGTCTGTGGCCCTTAAACTCTTTAGAAATACTGATCCCTGTTCCTTGAGTGGTATGTTCATGGACATCATACAGGGTCCAAACCTGGAAGCTTTCCTGTAAGGGCGTTTACTAGCAGATGGTCTGGGGGGGTTAAAGCTTCTTGCCCAGGATGCCCGGCCCCCTTGGAATCTATTGGCCACCTATTGTTTGAATACCCAGCGTATGCGGCCCCCCGACGGTTCTGGCTCTGACCATTGTGTAGGGCATTGGGCACTAGCAGTGGATTGGCTGCAGTTAGAATAATTTGTACTTGTACAAATATGACTGTGTACGTAGCTGTGGCAACATTTCTGGGGTGGGCATGGACCGTTAGAAGTAAACTGTTACCAGATTAATTTTATATCATGGTTGTCAAAACTTCCCTGTTTAAACAATGTGTAATAGTACCTTTTAAGAGTATATTTGTAATGCTTTAGTAATTCATTTTTATCCAATTTTAAGAATATGTATTCATTTTGTATATATTTTATCCACATTTAAATGTACTGTATGCTTTTATGACGATCGTCGAATAAAGCTTGCTTGACTTGACTTGAAAACTGTTCTATGTTCTCTCATTTTATCAGAACTTAAAATCAGTTTGCATTGATCAGACTTTGCTGAAACCTACATTTTCAGTTTCTCTTCATGGAGAAGACATACAGTAAAATATCTTACCCTTAAATTGTAGAGTTTTGTTTCCTATTAGATTTAAAGAGTTATGGTCAAATTCGGATATAAGGGCAAGGCTTAAGAACATTGCACACCATTAAAGCTAGCAGTGGGTATTTTCTGACATGCTAGATAAAGAGATATTTCAGATTTCTCAAGTGAGATAACACTTCTAGCTATGAACTTCAGAATAGCAAATTGTTGCAGAAAACTACGCGCCACGGTTTGCATCGACGAGTTTCCCATGGTGAGCATGCTGCTTACTGATCCCTTTAACTCCCCCCACTCCCCTCCCGCCCTCAACTATTTTTGTTTCTTGTGTTACCCATTCCTGGAACAGTTTTTTGCTTTTATTGGGACGGTTAGTATCTTTTTTGCAATTTGAGAAATCCACCAAGTGCCAAAAGTGAATCTGTATTCGATCAATTTCTTTTTTTTGTTTTTGCTTTATGGGGATTTCCCTAGTTCCCTGCCAACTCCGCTTCCACCCCACTTAAAAAAAGAATCCCACCTACTGCAACCATGAGGTGACATCCCTTGCTTTAGTATAGCCTGGGAATTGTCCAACAGTGCAGAGGCCTCCAACCCTCATAATTAATACTGGAAAATGAATGAATCATGATGATAGGGAAAAGACCAGTTGCATTTTGAATTTACTACTGGGTCCAGGTGATCAGAGGCACATTTATGTGAATGGAAGCTACCCTGAAATCAATTAACTATGTGGTACTGAGCTTAAGCCACAAACTGTTCTTACACAAGGCTTTGTCTGAACACTGCACACCTAACTCCAAACAACTACCCTCTCTAGTATCAGGCATACACTTTATAGCTGTCACTCTCTCACTTATAGGTATTCTACTGTGGACATTCAGAGGTGACATAAGAGGCATCTCCCAGAGACAATGAGGTAACATGGTTAGAGCAGCTCTGTCTACAAACATAAACTCATATATCCAGAACGAAAACCCTGAGGTGCAAAACACCAAGGGCTAGATGTAGGTGGCCGTTTGAGGCCATTTACCGAGCGGTAACGGACGATTTTGGCCGTTACCGATCGGTAAATGGATGACAGGTATGTACGGGGCATTATTTTACCGAATCGGTAAAATTACAGATTCGGTAATTTTACTGATTCGGTAAAATAAAAATTCGGTAATTTTACGATTCTGAGGCACCCAGATGTAGGTGGAACTCTTCAGAGTCCCAGAGGCCTTACCGAATCTGTATTTTACCATCAGATCCAATTTGATGGTAAAATACCGATTCCGGTGTGCATGCACATGTGTGCATGCACACCTATGCCATGTGACAGGCAGACCTGCCCTTAGGCCATGTATGCTTGCCACATGGCACCGAACCTGCTTTGGGGGTGCCAGAGGGTGTCAAAGTGACACCCCCTCCACCCTTGTGAAAATCGGTATTTACTGGTTCGGTAAATACCGAATCGGTAATGCCCATTCATTCCTATGGGCTTCAAAGCCCATAGGAATGAATGGGCATTACCGATTCGGTATTTACCGAATCGGTAAATACCGAATTCTTCCGAATCGGTATTCCAGCACATCTGGAATACCTACATCTCCACCCCTTAGATTTACCGATTTTTAATTACCGAATCGGTAAAATTCGGTAATTAAAAATCGGTAAATCTATTTTACCTACATCTGGCCCCAAGTTACTTACAACCACCCATTCTCAATATTATATTGTGGGTGGCCCACTCAATCCTCTTCCCCTACTAAGATCAGGTGTGCATGGGGTAGAGGAGTCATAGGAAGCCCCAAACATCATGAACTTGTCTCCCTCAACCCCCTTCCTCAATGCTGAACATCACAAATTAAATATACCAATTGTCTTGACATTCTGATCAAATTCTCACTGCCCATATAAAAAAATACTTGGTATCTTGGTGCCCTACCCAAGTCCCTCAGCAGTAACCTTCTCTTCCAAAATAAAAAAAAGACTGGTACTTCTCCCTTACAATCCTTGACAGTACCCTCCCTCCTCTACAAAATAAAAATATAGGGCATCTTGCCACCTACCTATACCACTACCTTCCTCATGAATCTCTTGTGTATGTGGTTAATCATAACAGTTAAATATAATTAATTTTAATATTATCATAATAATAAACCACATTTGTAAAGCGCGAACAATCACCCGTAAGGGTCTCCAGGCGCTGGGGGCCATCAGGAAGATTAAGCAAGCTATTGCCCAGAGTCACATGGTGCTGGGCTAATCTGCAGCCGGCGCCGGGGATTGAACCGTGATTCCCAGATTCCAGCGTCAGTCACCCTGCCCGCGGTGCCACACCTGTCCCTGGGAGAAAAGTTATGAAAGTTAGAAGATTCTTCTACTGAGTGTGCCACTTCTTTCAGGTGTCTAGGTGGATCTTTCACTGCACTTAACAATTCAGAAAATCTTTTGAGAAATGTGTACAATTTCCAAGGGATCCGTTGGTATACATTGCTGAAAGCTTTTTGTTTTAGTGTGCCTAGTAAGAAAGTCTTTAAGGGATTTCGTTTTTGAGGAACCATTTTTGAGATTTAATCCGTGTTTTAATCTGGTGCCCTTAAAGGGCATACTTTTCAGCTATTATCGTTCAGCATTGATTGTATTGTACCACCCAACAGCGACTCCTCTGTAATGGCGAGGAATGTCACCCAATAACAAACTATAGTTTTATTTTTCAGCTGCTGGCTATGCCAGCGTGTGCAGGGAGGGGTGGGGCCTGGCCATAATAGGGGAGAGGAGGAGTGGTAGGTGCACTTTTAAGTATGCATGTCAGTTTGGCAGCTGTCTTAGACCGGCCTAACATACATGCACACTTAGGTTACACTCTGCTGTATTGCACAGCCAGACTGGAGAAACAGCACAGACTCCCTGTGCCTGAGTAAGCGTTAATTCAGTCCACTCAGGCCAATATCCACGCTGCTCTCAGGCATGAGAGCAGTGCTGGGATTGGATGGGAACTCTGTGATGCTGTCTCATAGTCTGCTGTGACCAGGAAATGGAAGCAGAGGAGCGTGAGGCAGCAGGCAGCACCAGGTAAGTCTTTTAATTTGTTTTAATATTAAATCCCTCGCTACGTGCTCCCCTTGCGCTGCCCCATACCCCCTCCACCCATCCAACCATTCTTTATCTGTGTCAGCCGCCACTGGTGCCAGAATATCCTGCACTTGTTCATTAGGTACCTCTGTATGTTCAGCCAGAGGATGAGGTTTATTTTTACCTTTCGTGATTTTCTGTAGGTTTCTCTGAAGGATGTGCACTGTGTAAGGCTCCCAAACAACTGGGTGGACTATGAAAATTCATTTAGATCTGGTTCTGCTTAATCACTAGATCCATCATTCCTGCTGCCCTTATTATTTCTTGAAAGGAATATATTATTTTAGTGAGGGAGTGGTGGGGAAAACAGAGAGATGTTGTATTGTGGGCAAACGACCCCCCAAATCAGGTTAACCTAACAAAAGTTACATACAACTCCTATGGATTATATTAAAATAAGATTCTCATACTAACGTGCAACCTATCAATGTGTTCCTGACTATAAAGAGTAATCCCTCCAATGCACAATTGAGATTTACAATTCTAAATATTTTTTGGGGCATATCAATGATGGTGGACGGGTATGATGCAAATTACCTGCTATCCTGCCTTTGCATTGCACCGGGGCTGGACAGCTCACACAAAATAGACTGTGGAAGAGCTATAAGAGCCTGACCCTGGGGTGTAAAATAACGTTGGACGGCATCAGGTCACAGATCTAGCCTCCAGAACGGAGCATGCATAGCCTCGGATCACAAAATGCCGACTTATTGTAATAGCAACGCCAAAGTGGAACAGTTATACATCAAAGAAGGGTGTGTTGTATGTGAAAGATTACTATGATCCCCAACACAGTGCATGATGTTGTATCTTGAGTATTCTTGCTGCTCAGCTAGAATGCATGTGATGTGAAATGTTGGATGAATGGAATGTTAGGGGTTTGTGAATGCCAGTTGGGTGAGGGCTGAGCAGCAGGACAGCTGCTCCTGATTGGGTTATCATTATATCTTAACATCTTAACTTAATAAAGTAACTTGAATAATCTATCTTCAAGTATCCATCATCTTTCTGATTATATCACATGACTCAGGCAAGATCACAGTCTGACACCCAGGAAGCAACAAAGGGTTAACACAACCAGGCCTCCAAGGCACAGAGATGAGAGCAGGACATGCCATTACTACACTACCACCTGGGGTGCGGTCACCAATGGCAGTGGGCCCAGGAAATGTCAAGCTGCCAGGGAACATTTTCCAGTAAGAGGCCATCTGCAACTGTTATTATGCTGCTGCAATAAAAAAAGGCCTTCCTCTTAATATCAGACCCAGTGACACAATAAACAAGAGGCTGGGGAGACTCCACCAGAAAGGATGGGAGAGGTGCCGTAGACAATTAAGAGTAGCAAGAGGGCACATAAAAGAGCTTGCATATCTAAAGGAGTGTGACAGGCTTGGGGGACTAAGAGCGTGAGCCAGCATGAACTGTAGAGTAGTGAGCAGGGGTCTGAGGCCTCAACAGAGCAGGGGGAGCCCAGAATATCCTCATACCCAAGAAGAGGAACAGTCATCAAAAGGGCTCAAGCACAGCATCTCTAGCATCCTTTGCCAAAGCTCAGTAAAACCTAAACCAACAGCCAGGACCTTTTTTCCAGCCAAAGGCCTTGGGAAGGGCGTGTAAAATAAGAACTTTAATGGAGGGCCAATGGCTCACCCGAAGTGGGGCACTATTGCTAAAATATGAATTTCACTTGAAAAAACAAATAACAAGAAGCGTTTGGCAAAACAGGAACAGTTGGTTTAATTAAATGCTTCATCCTGGAAACAACCACAGAAACGGAGCTGAGGACTGTCTCAACATGCATTCATTCTGAGTGCATTTATATACAGTCTTTGGAGCAGAAAAAAGCCTCCTAGGACCGGTTTCAGGAGATCAACCATCATCAGCGAGGCTAGCTTAAATCCAGTGGCTCAGCAAGCAAAGGACCCACGTCTTAGCCATTTAGGCGCACATGGCAACATCACAAAATAAAATAATGGACAGAGTGTTGAAACTTTTCAAACACTCACCCCCAGTCACAGATCTGGGTTTAATCCATTGTTATCGATGGATTTAACCCAGGTCTTTTGACTCTGGGTGAATGTTTGATTCGTTAAGCATTCTGTCCATCATTTGCTTGAGCAGCATTTTTCGACCTAAGTGGGATTGGTATGCCCAGACTTGGGTCCCTTGCTTGCTGTGCCACTGGATTCAAGGTAGCCTGACTGATGCGAGATGATACCCAGAAACCGGTCCCATGATTATTGTTTCCATTCCAGGGAGGACCTGGCTTGGCAGTTCAGGCTGAACTGTTCCCCTGAGAAGCAGGTTCAAAACTGATTTGGGGTAGCATGGTGAGCAAATAATGGATTTAACTCAGATCTCTTGACTGGGGTTGAATGTTTGATTTGTACTGCATTCTCTCCATCATTTGTTTGCACAGCATTGTTTGCCCTAAGTGGGATGGGTATGCCCAGACATGGGTCCCTTTCACGCTGTGCCACTGATTTGCCTATGGCTTGGTACAAACTGGGTGGCCTGGTCAGAAAAATCAAAATGGATTTAACTGAGATCTCTTGACCGGTGGAAATGTTTTGATTTTTTCAGAATTCTATCAATCATTTGTTTCTGCAGCAATGTCTGAAATCGAGCCTATGGGTCATTCCAGAAAGATGTGTGTTAGGTTTCGTGAGGTGTCTAAATACTAGGCTCAGTGATGGAATGTTATTTCTAGTTTTCTTGCACAGAGCTGTGATGGATGTTTGTCTTCCTTCCTACCAGCACCCTCTCTCCCTGGGATCTAGGATATTTGGGCCTGCCACCCCCGGCTGTGGCCATGGGCTTCTGACTGGCAATATGTGACCCTCGTTGTCTGGAAAGACATGACCCAGCGGGCAGACTTTGGAGGCTTTGAAAATTTTGAGGAGAGGGGGAGGGGGCAACATTTTACTGAGGTGAGGGTCAGGTGCATGGTCAGAACTTCACCGGAGGTCACCCTATGCGGGTAATGGACCGAGAGAGCTGGTGGTTTTGGTGACCCACCTTTACCAACTTGGCACCATGTGGTGCCTTGTAATCTGTCAGACTATGTGCATGGACTTCTTACTTTTGCAGACACCATTATCCCAAGTGCGCCGTAAATCTGGCTCCGAACACTGGAACAATTCCTAATTTTGGAACCAAAAAGGGGCCTCCATTGGCCCAAAGGCAGTTGAAGGTGGTTGGGACACCATGCCATGAGGGAATTTTGGTCCCACGCCAGAGGCCCAAGAATGAAGTCTCTTTGATCTTGTAACGGGAACCTGTAGCAACTGGACTTGGATTAGGAGATCTGGGTGCCTGTTTTTATGCACTGGTCTGGAGAGCCATCTTAACCCCTCATCAGACTGCCCTTCCCCCCTATGGGATGGCCAGTCAACCCCACCCCGAGGAACAGCAGGAGAGTAGGGCCTAGGCCCCACAGGCACCTTAATGGCAGATTCTAGAGCAGATTCTTGTTAGAACAGCAGCCCTGAGTTTCCCAAACGCAGGTAAAGACTGGAAATTCAGAATGTTGTCTTATTAGTCTTTATTCTGAAATGTGCATTGATGGATGCATGACGTGTGTGTTCTGCATCTTCTGAATCTACTGCGCTCTTGAGGTTTGTGTTGGAGCGAAAGTATTGCTTCCCCAGTTACCCCTTCCTGCCATGTTTGCGGCTCCTGTCCCTGTTGGGCTGGGTTCCCTGTCTGCTGTTGTGCCCACGTGTTCAGCCAACCACCTGGTCCTTGATGCAGTGGTGTGGTTGCTAACTGATTTAGCTGTAGCTGAATGTAAGGTGCATTCAGGTTGACCTGGGCTTGATTTTGTGAATGGGGATTTTGCAGTGACAGGCCTAGGCTCATTGCTCATGATATGCCTTTAACTGGCATTGGTTAGCCATGTGGCCCATTCTGTGGAAATAGAAACATTCTCTGAAGTCTGGCTGCTGCCAGCCTCCCTGACCTCTGCCATTAGCACTGGGTGGAAACCCTCTGGTGGGTCTGAGGTGGAGCATCCTTCAAGACTGGTGCCATTTGCACACTTGCAGCCAATGCTGACACCTCAAGGGCACTCGTTTTCAATTTGAGTTGGACCAGCTTAGGGGTGTCCCGCGGGCTTGCTCCTGTTTTTCCCTATTATTTTCCTGTTTTCTTTCTGTAGTAGTGTAATATGTAGTCCTGAATTTCTCGCCAAGGTTTGGTGTCTAATCCTAGGCTGCTTTCCAGTACACTCTGTGGACAGCCACTTTTTGAGATGTTATAGAAAAGCGCTACCGGGGAGCCTGAGTTGGTCCATGACTGCCCTGTCTCCTGCACCCACCGTTCCCTCATTCTGTCCAAAAAGTCAGTTACAGTCTCCCCTGGTTTCATGCTTTCTACCATCAATCCTCCTACATCTGGGCAGTCAGGGAACATTTCCCTCAGGGCTGTCCACACCTGGTACCTGAAAAGAATTGAATATGGCCCCATCAGGCTCGGTGTTAGTCAGCGTGATTGCTGGGATGCGGGATTGGGCGAACACTGTATTGGTCTGTTCCCCAATGAGACTGCTGAGCATACTCTTAACATCTCCTACTGGTAGGAATATTCCTGCTGTATTTTTCTCAAAATATGAGATCCATTTTCCTGCCTCGTCCATCAACGGGGGTAATTTTACGATTCTTTATCCATCTGAGCCCATGGCACATAGACGATCCCGGTCGTGTCCTTCTGCAATAATGGGCACATATTTGCTTGGAGTGGCTCCACTGGTTTCTCCCCCATGTAGCGCTTCAATCTTCTAAGGCAATCCTGAATGTAGGGGAGGTTTAATTTGGGATCTCACCCTCTGTGGCAGATGCTGCCTTCCATGACGGCCATGTCCTCTGATTTGAGGAATCCCTCCTGCGGCCAGGCTCTATCACATTGACCCTTCATTTTGGTCCAATGGGTCATGGATCCAAAATGGTCATGCAAAGACCTTGCCTTTCTCTCTAGTCACAATCTGTCTACGGGTCAGTTTGTCTCACCGGTGCATTCGGGCGGAGCGGCGGATGTCTTTGTTGCTGCACTCCTTGAGTGAGCATAAAGGAGCATTGTTACCCCTCCTACACCTTAGTTAGGTTTTAACTAGGCTACCTTTATCCCTTATTTCCTGGTCGGCCACCCTCCTATGCTGACAATCTGGTGAGACTCTGGTTCCAAATGGGGCCTGCCCCTCTGGTCATACTTATGACTCATCTCCATGTTGAGCCCTGGGCCTGGCCTGCTCTCCTCTGGTGGAGGGTGTGCTGTTCTGTTCTTTCTTGGCGCTCCCACAGTGAGAGCTCTCTCTCTTCCCATCCTTAACTCTCACCTCTCCTCTAGCTTGCTCCTGGGCTACCTCCTTTGTTAGGTGCTTTGCAAGACTCTTCCCGGTATGAATTTTCCCTCATACTCACTTTCGTTTGTTTCTTCTGCTGCCTAAGCATACAGTAGGGAAGTATACCCCGTGGCTCCCCTCTCGATGTCGGACCCCCAAGGACTGGGACCTACTTCCTTGCCCCCACTTGCGGTGTTCCTGTCCGGACCTACTTTGAACCTCACGGTCACATAAGACCATTTTAATGGACTGGATGGAGTGCAGGTTTGCTGGACAACCGGTGTTTGATGTGTTGAACAAGATAGGTGGGGGGTTGAAACTCGGGGATCCCTAGCACCAAACTGGGTGAGGTTGGAATCGCCTGGGCTTGCCAGTCTGATAGCCTACCAGTCCTAGATCTAGCAGTTCGCTGCCCTGCAATTGGATACACCAACCGGCGGGTTGATGTATCCATTTGCAGGAGTGGCTGGGATGGCAAGCATCAGGTAGAACACTCCGCTTTCATATATGGTGGGGGCGTACAGATACCTTACTTGCATGTTCTGAGACAGGATTGTCAGTCTGGGCCCCCTCGAAGTTAGCCCACAGTTCTAGCAGTGCCTCTCTTTTAGCTTTCTTTTTTCCTACATATTTGGTGCAAATCTGTCCCCTCGTGTGTTCTATTATGTTGGTGTTGAATGTTCCCTCTTCTGGCCAGGGAAACGCATATGCTATAGTGTGTACATTTCATTCATGGCAGAACTTACCTAGTTTTTTAGCCTGCATGGGGAACCTAGTGGGTATGTGGGTTAGAGGTGACTCCATGATTTAGTTGGGAACTTTTCAAGAGAACCTTATACTCTAACTTCTCGGGTCAGAATAATCCTAAATTTCTCCTCTGATCGGGGGGAAATATGTACATGGAATTGTGTTGGCAATAACTACTTGCTACAGGCTCAGCTTTAGACGAAGATGCATCGAAAACAGACTTTTCACAAAAACAAAACAACAATGCATCTGAAGGGTTACAAACTGGAACAAAGTGCAATGGTTAAATTCAAAATACTATGAATTTCTAGCAGCGGAATATCACATATTGAACAACAGTTTGCTGGAATGGCGACTTCTTCATACGTACATTAAGTCACTAACAAGACACATAAAACAGTTGCAATAATCTACCAGCACCACCACTTCAAGAATATCCAAAACATTGTGAATGTAATATCTGACCACTAAAACAACGAGAGAGAGAGACAGAGACAGATACAGAGACAGAGACAGAGAGAGAGAGAGAATGATAAATAAAAACTGTCATGAAAAATGGGGACTTTGTAAAAAAAAAACCTTAGCCTGCTCCTAGCACCTGCTGTCCGCTGATGAGGGGACACAGGACTAAGGGCCCGATGTAGGTAAAAGCGATTTTCCGAGTTCAAAATACCGAGGCGGTCCGAATCGGTATCCTGAAATCGGAAAACGATATGTAGCTAAAAAAATGCGAATTAATACCGAATCGGTCGGCATCGGTAATGTGAATCGGTACGTTCCGATTCGGCACGGACCGATTCGGTAAGTACCGAATCGGCTAACACCGAATCGGATATTTCCGAATCGGCTAACACCGAATCGGAAATAGCCGAATCGGTAAAATCCGAATCGGCAATCAAAGATTCGTAGCTACGAAAACACATCCATGGCGAAAAAGCCCATAGGAATGCATTGAAGAAACCGAATCGGTAAAATCCGAATCGGATAATACCGATTCGGATTTTACCGAATCGGTAATATCCGATTCGGAAAATGCCGATTCGGCAAAGCCGATTCAGCCAATGAGGTGGCTCCCCCTCCCCCACCCAAACTGGGAGTGGCAACCCTGGCAGGTGCAGCCAATTAAGAAGTTTCTGGAGAGCCAGCCTGAGCTCAACACTCACAGTTAGCAGCAGTGGGAGTAGGAGGGTGTGAACTGTAGTGAAGAACATGGCAAACCAGAGCGAGAGCCAGAAGTCCTCCCAGAAGAGGAAGCCCAAGTTCAGCGCCACCGAGCTTCAGGTGTTGGTCGAGGAGGTGGTGAGGGTGCACCGCCAGCTGTTTGGAAAGCTGTCCCTCAATGTGCCAGACAGCACCAAGAGGAGGATCTGGAGCGAAATCGCCCAAAAGGTGAATGCTGTGGGTGTCACCCCCAGGTCCGTGGATGATCTCAAGAAGAGATTCTACGACATCCGCAGCCTCACAAAAAGGAAGATGGCAGAGATCCAGAGGCAGGCTGGAGGCACTGGTGGAGGCAGGAACCCGGCGCCACCCCTCACAGACCTCGAGGAAATGGTCTCCTCCACCATTGAGAGGGAGAGTGTTACTGGAATTGGGACCCTGGACAGCTCTGCCAGAGCTATAGCTACAGGTAAGAAGCATGCGCATCATGACACACCCTACCAGACACCTCCCCATTAGACACAATGCATAGGCAAACCCCAGCACAGTACTGTAACCAACATACAAGAGACAAGCATCATGGTACATGTAGTCAGCAGAAGTTAGCAAAATATGGCAGTGCAGAATCACAAGACAGGAAACAGTGTGACACAGTCTAAGGAGATGCAAGGACATGTGGAATGCTTTAATTGTACTGACTGTAATACATCGGCACTCAATTTACAAATGCCTCTTTGTACCTAGGGGCACCATCAGGCGGACAACCATTGTCATCAGAGGCAGCAGCACCATCTGACACTGCACTCGCAGGGCCGAGCACCAGCCAGGCTGCCGAGGAGGAGGAGGACGGAGACACCCTAGGGCTTGGTACGGAGGGAGACCTGGTGATAGACTTCGAAGCACTGCACTCCCCACAAATGGCCAGCACACCCCCCTTGCAGTTCTCCCCTGAGAACTCCCCGACAAGGGACCCCCTACCACCTACACCAGCTCCTGCCACAACCATGGCTTTGCCACCAGTACAACCTGTCCTGGGAGCAGGGGCTCAGGGACCGGCCAGCACCACACCACCACCAGTGGCACCCCAGCCCACTCAGCAGGCCGGCAGCAGCAGTGCCCGGCGCCGTGCCATCACCACCACTGCTGCACCAGCACGGGAGGGCAGTGTCTTCCTGGGCCTCGAGGGAAAGATGGTCAAGATACAGAGGCAGCAGGCAAAATCCACGATGGCCTGCCAACGCCAGCTCCTGCAGCACAACCTGCAGATGGGAGAAATGGTAAAGGGATTTCAGGCCTTCGTGGAATCAAACAAGGAGGTGGCAGCAGGTTTAGGCAGGCTAACCACTGCCATAACCCAGTTGTGTAGCAGAATGGAGGAGCAGGAGCTGGTGCGCAGGCGGGATGCCCGGGTGCAGAACCGCTGCATGAGTCGCCTTGCTGCGGCAACGGCACAACTGTGCCAGCGCAGCGCAAACATGGAATCTAGCCTGAGTCAAAATACGGCTGATTTAACAAGGGGAATGGCCCGGATCACCACTGCTATGGAGGCCATGATAATTTCGAACACAGCCACAAATCCTGCCCTGGACCTGGGGGATGCTGGGGACAGCAGCAGCCGCAGCAGCCCGGCCAGCGCAGCGTCTGAGCCACGTAGGAGCACCAGGCGCTCCGCAGATGCTGCTGGTCATTCAGAGGGGGCTGAGGGACACCCCAGTGGGGCTGGCAAGCGGGCAAAGAAATAGACTTGCAAGGGCGGGTGAGGCAACCTGGACCTTGGACTTTTGTTTTCTTTTCCATTACACCATTTTTTTGTTGCACATCAGTGCAGTAACTGTGTTGCAACAGTATTAAAATTTGTTTTTTCCAAACAACCATTTAGCTGTCTTTGCATCTGTACTCACTCAGAAATAGTTTTCAGTAATCTCCTCACGTCTGTATCTGCCATCACTTGGCGTACACGCCCCAGCTGGCTGTGTCAGTGGCACACCTTCGTCGTCGTCATGGTCCTCGTAGTCAGACAACTCCACCTCAGTGCCCTTCTTCACCGCAAGGTTGTGTAACATTGCACATACAGCTATGATCTTGCAGCAGGTGATGGGGGTATACTGCCTTGCACCTCCACTCTTGTGCAGGCATCTGAATCTACTTTTCCAGATGCCAAAGGTCCGTTCAACAACATTCCTTGTGCGTATGTGGGCCCGGTTATACCTCCTTTGGCTGGGTGTGGAGGGGTTGAGGTAGGGGGTGAGTATGAATGAGCGGAGGGCATATGCACTGTCGCCTGGAAGAGAAAGGGGTTACATTACACACATGCATACATGTATTCCACCTAACTACTATGTGTTATGGGGGTCTGATGATGTGTCTCACCTAGGAGGTATCCTTCACCAAATTCGCCAGCCATCAGCCGTGCATAGATGCCGCTCTGTTGGAAAATATAGGAGTCATGGGTACTCCCTGGAAATTTTGCAACCAGGTCTGTGATGGTGCACTTTGCATTGCAGATCACCTGCACGTTGATGGTGTGTGTAGATTTCCGATTGCGGTATATGTATTCGGTGTCCGCTGGTGGGCAAATCGGAATGTGCGTGCCATCTATGCAACCAATGATTTGGGGAAATTGTGCCATCTGGTAGAAGTCAGCTTTAGTTTGTAGCAGTTCTGCGTGGGTTGCAGGGAAAGAGATGTATTGGTCCATCCTGTGTATCATGGCGTCAAGGAATGTGTGGAAGAACCTTGACAGGCTGCTCTGGCTCACCCCTCCTGCCGCTGCAACTCCACTTTGATAGCTGCCAGACGCTAGCAGGTGTAGGCTGCATAGCACCTGGATGTGCGCAGGGATGGCGTGTGCCCTTGGGGTGTGGTGGTCCAAGAATAGTTTGAGATCCCTGATGAGCTCAAGTATGGTGTCAGAGTCCAGCCTGTATCTCTGTAGGATCTCTGCCTCTGTTAGCATGAACAGGGTTATCCTCTGTCTGTAGACCTGTTCATTTCGTAGCCATTCCCTCTGTCCTTCCTGCTGTAGCCGTAGCCGCCTCGCAATGACATAAAAAGCTGCCATCCTGCAACTTGCAATGCATTTTGGGACTGTTTATATGGGTTGGAGTTGGTTACCACCTGATTGGAATCCATGGTAAATACCGAGTGAATTCTACCGATTCTGAGCCGATTTCGGTGTTTCTGTGCCTCCCTACATCTCCCCATCTGTCGGAATCGGGGAATTTCCCGATCGGCGATTCATACGAATCGGTATGTTTTCCGATTCGGCTCATGTCCAAATCGGTCTATCTACCGAATCGGTACATGGACCGAATCGGTTATTCTCCGATTCGGTGTCACTACCGAATCGGTACATGGACCGAATCGGTTATTTTCCGATTCGGTGTCACTACCGAATCGGTACATGGACCGAATCGGTTATTTTCCGATTCGGTGTCACTACCGATTCGGTACATGGACCGATTCGGTGTTTGCATCCGAATCGGTGTGTTACCGATTCGTTACATATCCGATTTTCGGTATGTACGTATCGGATTCTTTCACATTCGGTACACATTCCGATTCGGTTTTCACTCCGATTATTTATTTTTTTGGTTCCCTACATCTCGATGGCTGTTTACCGATCGGTGAGGGCCAGAAATCGGTATTTTCGGCCGTTACCGATCGGTAACGGCCTACCTACATCGGGCCCTTAGTGAGCCTGATAGTCTGTCAATATCGGCTCTGGGAGAAAGATAGCAACAATTTACGCAGAGAGGAAGGGATAGTTCGACAGCCACAGGCCCTCCTTGGCCAAGCACAAGCTACACCTAATCTCCAAGGTCCAAATTTTCCCTAACGTCCAAATTACAACCTATGTCACACTCAGGGGTCATGTGTACCTGCTGTATCATGCTCAGAAGCCCAAGCAAATAAGACCTCTCACTTCTTTCAGATACTATCAGTGTTATGAAACCAACAGCAGTGAGAAAACCCTTCAGACTAAAAAATAAGATTGATGTGTTGGCCATGTATCACACCCAGGTCAAAGTGACAAACAACCTTCCACTTACCTAGCTTTTTGGCTATCAAAGAAAAGTGACCTCTGTGGGAATCGCCTCCCATGTCCACCATGCAACTACTTAGTCTGGACTTAAACATCAGATGGATCTCTAAGTTCACTCAAAGAACCTAGAAAATCATGCCAGGTGGCAGAACATATGAATAAGAGGAGGTCCCATAATGCTGAAGGCTCAAACCTTGTACTCTATGTACAGAAATAGTTTAGGCGTATCAAGGAATTAGAACATCTGAATGATATAGATGAAGTACACAGAATTGGGCCTTCGACAATGGCAGGCGCCAGAGCACTGAACATTCTAGCTGGCACCTGCTACTTCACATCATTTCCTGACAAAAAAGGCATTCTCAGGGCAGTACGAGAAAAAGGGTCCTATCGACTTCTAAGGACACCATATCTTACTTTTCCAAGACCTTTGACAATCAGCAGCGGATAGACTTCAGACCAGTCACAGACCTTCTCAAATTTCAGGGCATTAAATACAGCTAAAGGCACACATTGTGCATAATCTTGCACTAGCAGAACCGCTTGTGTCAACTGTGCTTACTTACAGAAGCCTGCAAGATACTTGGGCTCTAAGAGAAGGACTCCTAGCTATTATCACAAAAGAGTGAGTGTCCACATGCCACCAAAACTTCAACTGGCAGAGAATAAACCAGCACCTCTAAATCTTAAAATCAGAGCCTTCTGCACTTTGACAAGAAAGGCAGGCAATCCTGGACAGCCTACAACAACATTGTGCCCCAAATGGACACACACCAAGTGAAGTAATTGAAGCTAGGCTGTTGTGGTGTTACCTGACTGGCCAAGAGTCACCAAAATGAATGAATAGCCGAGCAACTAGTGCAGGAGGGCAGGGGGCCCTTAGAAAACAGTTTACTATGACTCCCAGAGTCTCCAAATAAGAATCCACAGTTCCTAGGTCGTTGCCAGTGGACGGTGCCACTGGCCTCTACACTGTATCTAGTTTACTATTCTTATATACTTGATTTATTGTTTGCAATCTTTGCTGGGATGATTGGAATTCACATTGCAGGAGAGCACACATACATAATGTCCCAATGTGACTCACAACCTCATCCACCTTGGTAGCAACACAAACAACATTGTTATTCGTTGGCCACTAGTGCAGCTAAAATAATCAGCTTCAATGACAGAGGTCTAAAATAGCCATTGGAAACACTCAGTAGTACTCTTCATGTGAAAAGAATCGAACGGTGACACACGCCTGATACACAAAACGCACCTCCTGAGTAAGGACTGACATAGGCTCTGACCTAAATGATCCCCCAGGCAGGATCTTTCATCAGCCCTCCAGAAAAAGAAGGGGTGGGCATATTGTTATCCAATAGATTCTCAGATGAAGTTGACGATAAGCGGTTTGAACTTTGTGGGAGAGCCTCACCCTTAGAATCAAAGTAGGAGGCATGCATTTCACAGTAGTTAATATGTATACCCCTAACACAGGAAAAGAACCCTTCTTTATCCGAGAAATATCAAGCATACTCCAGACACCAGACAGAAGGGTCCTGATTGGAGTCAACCTTAACAACGTAATGTGCATCACACAAGACAGACTGAGTCAGCGATATGGGAGCTCAGAAGCATACACACTGGGAGGTATGCGATGACTGAAAGAGACATGGGTGCTAGATATATGGAGGATGTTGTATACCACTTGAGTAGACTATACTTAATATTCAGCCTCACACAAAACGTATGCATTCATTTACCACTTTCTTGGGATACCAACACTGCTAGAGGGTAAAATAGACATGAATACACCCATAACAATGTAGGCCTCGCACCAACCTCCTCAGAATTAGATCTCCCAGAAGGACAAAAACACCCAGCGCCTTGGAGGCCCTGCAACTCCGTAATTCATAATGAATAAAATATGAAAGTGATCCAGATGTTCACCACACAGTACATGACAGATACCAATAAGTGAGAGGTAAGCTACACAACAATGTGGGACACTATCAAGGCAATTATTAGAGGGCACTTGATTGCTATGGCTGCCAATGAATACAAAATGAGGGGAGAGAATCTATCAGAACATGAATTACCAGTCAAAGATTTAGAACAGTTACACAACCTCATTGAAGCCTCTAAGGTCTGACTATCCCTATAAGTATGTAACAATAGGTAGGGGAAGACAAGGATCAATTGTGATCCAGTAGGGCTTTGATTACCATTCAAGAGAGAAGAGAATGGAAGGTCCGGCCACAGTTTTAGCCCCAGATATGAAGACAACAAAAGAGATGACTGGGCTGTTCCTTGGGGATGAAAGAAGGAGATGGTCACTAGGGTAAAAGGGCTAGTGCTCAATGAAGGACAACCCCTGGGTATCCAATTTGTTGGATATAATGGCCTCACACACCCTTGCGAGTGTCATGCTTCATCATCGGCAATGCTCCTCTTTGGGCAGGCGGTGCAATGCCCAACGGGCTCACCTCAAAGAGGGGTTCTTTATCAGAGATCTTTTATCCAACTGCCTATGGGTGAAGTTGGGGTGAGGGGCCAGGACAGAGTAGATAGTGTGGGTGAGGATAAAATGTGGCACAAGGTACCGGAAAGCAATGTTATTCTGGTGGTCCTCTGCCACAAGTAAAATCAAGGATAGCCGGTGCTCATGGGAACTGTGGTTTCCCAGAGTGGACCAGGGCTAGAGTGCAAATGGTGTGGTCAACATGTTTCTCGCTTCTAGTACATTGACTGCGATTCTTCAGGACCTAGTAAAAAACTGCAATCTACAAAACATGACCTAATGATTAGTATCAGTATAAATACAGCACATAAGTTGTACTACCTGTATGACACTGCTCTTGCCTAGAGAGGGGAGATAAAGGAGAACATTATCACAGGTAAGTAACATCATGTGACCCTGTAGTGACCGTAAACACACTGTGAAGAAGTGACATACTAGTGGTGATAGTGACTAGTATGTGATTAAAAACAAGTTAAAAACTGGTAGCAGCAGTATCCATTTGAACTATATCACACACCCATGGAATCGGTAATACTGTTACTCACCTAAAGGCTAGAGTTATAGGGTATCAGCAGTACCCGGTGGGTCTGACATCAAGGGAGAAGCCATAGAGATTGAGGCTGGGAAGGGAAGGATAAGAGTGGGATGGTATTGAGATAAGTGGTAACTTAAAATGCTGGGCGCATGCGTATCCTGCTACACGGAAGACCAGGGTTCGACCATTGTAGGTGTGGCTGTTGTCCAGTCTCCATGTAAAATATAATAAGTTAAATTCAAAGGAGCCACCGCTTGTGGGGTATCTTAAGTCTGTATAGCCCTTCTTATTTCGAATGCTGAATCATTGCAACCAGCATGTAGGATGTAGTTGGTACAGCTTAAAGGGAGCGGTATCAAGGTGCCCCAGTATCAATGTCTGCATTTCTTGTTATATGGAAGACAGGGCTGGACCTAGAGCGTTGTACGTTTTCCCAGTTGCAGGAAACCCTCGGTGCAGACGTTCTGTCTTCGGGATAGAAAGCCATATGGTAGAATATTGGCTACATGATGTGCATTTGAGGTGCTACGTGGCGCTATGTGGGAGTGATCTAAATCCCTCTATCCCGCCAGTAATGACCCGTTAATGAATGGTGGATGGGAATCGGGGCATGTGGTTTGGTATGTTCGTCGTACTCTCTAGCTAACAGTGAGGAGACGCTCCTGGTAAGGTTGCATTGTGAAAATAGACCCGAGTCATGGGACACTAGCGTGCCGCAAAGAGTACTAATCATAACGGATACTTGATCCTAGTCGCTGTAAAAGCGTACACTTAAATGCTACTGCCCGTTCCTCTCAGGGCCAGATAGGCTGCTCTAAGAAGAACAGGAAAATAGTTAGACAATAAGACCCTGCAGCGCGGCCAAAAAGTATTAGTCATAATGGATTGGAGATCCCTGCTGATGTAAAAAGCGGTACACTTACTTTCTACTGCTCGTGTCAGGGCCAGTCAAGCCTACCCATCTCACCGGGTCCGGATAGTGGAGAGCCGGTCGTGTCCATCCTCATTAAGTAGCAACCCGGGTGTGTTCCACAGGATCCCAGACAGGAAGTAGGACTCACCGGTAGGTCATGTGGTTTCACTCGTAAATCGGGCAGCCATGATGGAGTGGAGGGTAGTGTACGAAAAGTAAGTGGACATATCCTGGGTTATGTCGCTAAATGGCGGTGTAGCTCAGTTATAAGTGGGAGGTGATTGGCCTTATTAAGTTTGGTTGGTCTCTTAATCTGGCATAGGTCTCTGAGGTTAGGCAGGTATTGCCAAAGGGTGTCCACTCTCGTTTGTGGTTCTCGTTTGTTGTTAAAGGACCATGATGTGGGGGTCTATAAATTGCAGCCATTAGAGTGTTGGCCGATCTAATGAATTGTGGGCCCGATGTTGAAAAGCCACAGTTGCCGCTGGTTTCGGGCATACATAGGAGTATATTGTAAAGAATATGTCATGGGAAACTGCCCGGGAGCGGGCACCCACCTAGCTGGTTGGTAGGGGGCATTCCGTGTAAGCTACACTGACCATCAATTAAGGTGGTAGGTACATAGGGTATTATGGGGATTACATTATGGTGGAGTTTTCCTGTGTTATGCTAAGGAGTGTATATTGATCATAATAACAGATATAAGACCAAGCCAGCGGGTGTACACTGAACTTAGCATAGTTCGCTAGGCAGAGTAGGGATGTTTTTGCAGAGATGTGTTCACAGAGCACTCCACGGAATATCCTCATTCAATCCCTGGCTGTCGGTGGACAAACTGTGTATCCACCTCTGTTCCTTCAGGAAAAGATTGTGCTTGGATTTGTCTGGGGAGGATTCAAGAACTAACCAGGACAATGAGTCGGCCGTGTGGTTCTGTTCTAGGTAGTGCCTGCACATCTTGGTGTTTGTTTTCTTGCAACGGAAGTTGCTTCTATGTTCAGAGATACGGATTTTCACAGGGTGGGAGGTCATGCCCACGTATTGCAGACCACATGGGCATCTCAATAAGTAGATGCAGTTGGGAGTGTTACAGTTAGTATGGCCACGCAGTTCCCAGCGGAAATATGAAAGTGATCCAGATGTTCACCACACAATACATGACAGATAACAATAAGTGAGAGGTAAGCTACACAACAGTGTGGGACACCATCAAGGCAATCATTAGAGGGCACTTGATTGCTATGGCTGCCAATGAAAACAAAATGAGGGGAGAGAATCTATCAGAACATGAATTACCAGTCAAAGATTTAGAACAGTTACACAACCTCATTGAAGCCTCTACGGTCTGACTATCCCTATAAGCAGTCACAAAACAGCTACAACGTCTGGATCAGGGCAGAGCAGAGTATGCACTAGTGAAGTTGAAGCATAAATATTTCCTGGATGGAAACAAGGCTGGCAGGTGCAAAAGCTTAGGGGTAAATTTAATAGAGTAGATCATTCTATAAGAGATTTCTATAAGGCTCTTTACCCAACGTAAAGCCTACAGATGACCTAATTGGTCCCTACCTTACTTAAGCTAGCTTACCAAAACTAACTGTGGCCTACGCAGAATTGTTAGATGCACCCATTACTAAAGAAGAGGTTAAAACTCCAG
Source organism: Lissotriton vulgaris (assembly GCF_964263255.1). Taxonomy (NCBI): domain Eukaryota; kingdom Metazoa; phylum Chordata; class Amphibia; order Caudata; family Salamandridae; genus Lissotriton; species Lissotriton vulgaris. The sequence goes on from NC_141696.1 coordinate 722,245,661, forward strand.
GTCGGGATGGATATTCACATTATTTCTACAAGGGTTTTTTCACTGCCAGGTACCCATACTTGCTGACCTTTTTTATTGTCAGGGGATCCCTGGCTCCCACGATGACCGAGACAACAGATGTAGTGTTTCCCTAATCGGACAATATGTCTCACAATGTGGTTTGTTTAGACAAATTTCACTTATTGGTGTCAATACCTAATTGCTCCCCAAAATCTTATCAACAAGACCAAATACCCACATGCAAGCCATGATTGACCCCGATAAGCCAGATTTCATTCCAGAAAGACGGTGTGCAGATAACACCACCAGACTCGTCCATCTAATGGATAAGGTTCACAGATCCAAAATCAATACCTTACCGATTACCATCTACTCTAAAAAAGCATTTGACAGAGTCCATGGGTCATAATCAATGGAAACACTGCAAGAGTTCGGAATCTGGCATAGTTCCACTGATGGGTCCGGTGTGGGTACGCCTCCCCTGAAGACTGAATATGGTCAATGGCATTGTTTCTGGTCAATTTCCTATCCTTCTAGGTACACACCAGAGATGCCCTCTGTTGACCCTTTAGTTTGCCATATACATGGACCCACTAGCACAAACAATAAGGGTACACAACTCCATTCAGGGTTTTCCATTTGAGTAAGAAACAAACAAGATCAGTCTCTATACAAACAACGTACCTCATACCATGAGTGATCCCATCTGTTCACTTGCGATGGTGCTGGAGGAGATACAAACATTTGGCGCAGTCTCTGAGATAAAATATTAATTAAAAAAGTTTCATATATCCAATCTCACAGTTTCGGCCCAACAACAGGAGGCCCTCTCTACCCTCTACCCAACTGCCTGAACAGCTAGCCATGTCCCATATCTGGCTAGCACCTTATGGTAAAGATCAATCATTGAGATCTCCTGAGGCAGGTGCAAAGTGATGTGCAGTCATGGGTGACTAAGGGATAAGCTTCGATGGTCCGCATTTCTAGCTTGAACACAATGTCCCTCCTGCAGATACTATTCATGTTTCAAACACTCTCCTTCAACGCCCTCCCAACACATTACCGATATTCGGAAAAAAAGCAACCAATTTTCTGTGTGCAAATAAAAAGTCATGCATGTCACTTACATTGCCCTAACGACAATCGCCTGAGGCGGGAATGGGCATCCTAAACATCATACAATAGCGCTGCATGCTGGTGTCTCATTATGGAGTAGTCCAGAGAAGGGTCAGAGAAACATTGATCCTTTATGCACCAGTAGGTTGCTGGGATCTGTATCTGGAAGCCCCCGTGGTCATACATGAAACACACGCCTTACGGCCTTTATTACTCACCAGTGACCAGATCAGCCACTTAGATATGGGACATGTTAGCCATCAAAAGATGCCTCACTACTTCAAAATCAAATCAAACAGGCACCTCCTTAAAACAAAGTGCATACATTACATACAAATTAGATACTGGCTATCTAATAAGGGGTTAAAAGAAGTGACAAAAAGACTTCTGACACCATACGAGAAGGGACTACTGACCAAAACAAATGACAAGCATTTATTTACACTCTGAACTTTATTCCCTCCTTCAAGCACCTCCTCAAAAGCTAAAACCTCTAGCTAAAACAATGGGAACAGTGGTAAGCCATATTTCATAGGGTCAGCAAGACAGCACATTGTGCAGCTAATAGGGAAACAATGACGAAGATAGTGACTGATACTACCCTCCTGCCAGAATTCACAAATGGCCCAGGAGAAGGTCTGATCAATGCTAGAGGAATTGAGGCAGTACAGGTATGCTGTGATATCTCTAAATTCTATTCTCTATGGTTATTGTCTTTATTTCCTTCCCTTCTTGTATGCTCCAGTTACACCATTTATTAGAATTGTAAGATGTCATAGTCTTGTTGCTAAGTGAATGTTAGATGGTTAGATCAGTTGGTGCTGCCTGCTGAAGCTAGTGGATGGGATCCTTTGATATAAATAAACTTCATTCACATCTACAAAGAGTTTGCTGTTTATTATCATGAAGGCAACATTGGCATAGTCGGCAGCTTCAGAGGATCCTAACACAAATCTTCTCTCCCTTACAAGTTTCTTGAAAAAAGGTGAGAAATCTTTCATTGACTTTAAAAAAAAGAGAGCGTGAGGGAAACGTTCAACATTTATACTTCAGGACTTATCAAGATCCTTTATTGAACTTTATACTCAGAGAATTAAGCTTTGGGTCTGGAACATAATTTTTAATGAGCATGTTTAGCATCTTTCCAATACAGAACTTGGATATGTAGCTTCGCTACATATACCCTCGTATATACAGTTAACAAAGTAGGTAGAAGATCGGTGTGGGTTCATCCTTGTAGTTCATTAAGGTGTTAATTGAAGTGATCCACTTTCAATTTTGCTTGGATATAATTTCGTTCATTTGTGAATTGACATCTGTGTAAATTCATGCTTTCTTGATTGTGGTTCAACTTTTAAGGAATTTAACTGTCTAATTGTCATTTTGGAAACCCAACACTACTTGAAGTTTGAATGCAATCAAGATGTCGTTACTTAAAATTTGAATGTAATTACTCCTCATGCGCTCACGCATCAAACTGCTATTTCGATAACCTACGCAAGCTAAAGTTTAAATCCAAACATTCTTTGCGAGTTATTCTTACCGACACGAGGAGTCTATTGTTCACGCTGTGTTTTCAGTTCTACGATCTTGGAGCTTTCGTGGAGAAGCGCAACTCCTGACACTTCACGCCATCACACAAGCGTAGCGTACCTCGTCATCACGCTACTCTCGGATACGTCATGGCCATCTTGGTTGCTGTCATTGTTCCTTAGCAACCAAGCTTTGTCCCTGCGGGTTGCTTTTCACTGCGATCCGCACGCTATTCATCCTTAGCAACCAAGTTTTGTCCCTGCAGATTGCGATTCACTGCGATCTGCAAGCTATTCAGCTGCACAGTGTTTAACTGGAATTATTATTCTTTTTTTTACAATATCTGGAGTCATCAGCATCATGATCGTTATTAGAAGGTACTGTCTGGTGTTTTGCCTAAATCCTGATGAAAATAGAAACAAATCGGCGTATTACTTCAGTGATACGCACACCCATTTGATATTTGTGACATTATTCTGCACATTTTTCAATCAAAACCGTTTTACAATTTCTAATATCATCATTTTTACTTATGTCTTTGTTACTTTAAGGTACTTCCTTACACTGTAATATTGATGTATGTGCTGAGAAGCATAAGAGTAAGAATATCTCTCTCACGTACTTCATATTGGTGGGTCATGAATTTGTTTCGATTTACTTCTACTGAATTGTTTCAAACTTTATATGTTAACAGGTTTTAACTCAGTTTCTCTGTTATATTATTGGAAGAAAGCAATTTTCATCACATGTTTGGCGCTATGCAAAATGTAACTGCAGCTCCTTTTTTCCTTGCTGCTCCTGGAGATCCTCCCATTAGGTGGAAGAAATGGAAAACAGTTTTTGAAAGGTATGCTAGAGATTGTGGGGCTTCATTAAGTGCAGAAAGAAAAACATATCTTCTCCTTCATTACCTTGGCTCTGAAGGACATGATGTATTTGATCATCTACCAGATTTGTCCTCAACAGAGACTGATGGTTTGAATGACTATGAGATATGTATTTGTAAGTTGGATACAAATTACCTTCCCAAAATTAGCACAATATTAGAACAATATTATTTTTGTAAAAGGTTAAAAAGGGATGGCGAAACGGTGGAAGGGTATGCAACTGACTTAAGAAAGCTTGCTTCATCATGCAAGTTTGAGAAGCTAGCGGATGAACATATACGTGATCAATTTATGTTGGATTGCAACATGGATAAAGTAAGAGAGGAATTATGGCTACATGATGAGGCTACTCTTGAAGAGGTCCTTAATGCTACTAAAAGAATAGAACATTCTTTAAAGTGTGTGGCTATTATCAAAAAAAGAGGAAGTAAAGGAAGATACATTTCAATCTGTTAAAGACAAAGGTTTTATATCCCAAGTGAAATAAAAAGGAAAATATAGCAAAGAGACAAGTAGGAGCAGTGATAACTTTATCCTTTTGAGATGTTATAGGTGTGATAGGACTGGTCACTTAGCCAATGACAGGAAATGTTCTGCATTGAATCATATGTGTTCTAAATGTAAGAAGAAAGGATATTTTTCAGCCATGTGTATAACTAAACCGGTACCCAGAGTGATAAAAGTAGAAGTTTATGAAGAGAATGATTTTGATTCTAGTCCAAATGATTTTGAATGTGGACAAATTGTTGTTCAAGTTCAAAATTTAAACAACACAAAAAATTGCCCCTTTAACGACATTCTTATTGAGAGTGAATCTACAAGAGTGCTCTTTGATTCAGGTGCAATAATAACCATTGTCTCAAATGGATTTTACAATTCTAAACTCAAAAACAAAACTAAGCTTTTTAAACCAGATATTATTCCCCTGGCGTATGGTGGTGAGCCAATAAAACTACATGGTTATTTCATGGGGACGATTGAGTACAAAGATAGATTGATAGCTGGAAAGATTTATGTGTCCAAAAAGGGAGATAGTATTATCAGTTGGTTGCATCAAGGGGATTTGGGAGTATATCTAGATCCCAATTCAGATCCTCCCATTCTGCTTAAGGATAACTTGTCTGTCATTGAGAAGTCTGATAATGGAGAATTCATTCAAGCACTTACTAAAGGATTTCCTGAAGTGTTTAAACAAACTTTAGGATGTCTAAAGGGTTACCAGCACAAGATTATCTTAAAAAAAAATTCTGTTCCCGTTAGCTGTATAGTCAGGAGTGTTCCATTATCTGTTAGGGAAGATATGGAAAAAGAGTTTGACAAACTTTTAAAAAACGGTGTTAAGAAGAAGTAGAGGGCACTGAATGGTTGGCTCCGGTGGTCGCCACGTGCAAACCTAATGGGGACTTACGCTTGTGCATAGACTTGCGCCAACTGAACAAAAAATGTCATTGTGGATAGATATCCTCTTCCGAACATAAATGAACTCCTTGTTTTGTTGGGGGGGGCTAAAGGGTTTAGTACAATTGACTTAACATCCGCATATCACCAGATAGAACTGGAACAATCTTGCAGAGACTTATCAGCATTTATTACGCCATTTGGTACCTTTAGGTTCATAAGGATGCCTTTTGGCCTTGTATCGGCCTCTTCAATGTTTCAGCGTGTCATGGAAAGTGTTTTGAAAGATTTACCTGTGGTCTGCATCTATCAAGATGACATACTTGTTTTTGCTAATAATCTGCATGAACATGATTCAAGATTGAAATCTGTTCTCCGTTGCTTATGCGAATGTAACCTTACTATAAAAATGGAAAAATGTAGGTTTCGATCAGATTCCATAAATTACTTAGGCCGCAACATAGATGGAAGTGGTGTTAAACCAAAAGCAGAATTGGTGGAAACCATTGAAAAAAACGAGCTCTCCATCTAACAAAGAACATTGATGAAATTTCTGGGCACGGTTGAGTACTATGCGAAATTTGTAAAAAAAATGTGCTGAAGTCACAACAAATATGAGATCCTTATTGAGGAAAAATGTGTGCTATAATTGGTCAGCTGACTGTGAAAAAGAGTTTTTGTGTATCAAAGAAAGTTGAAGTAATGCTCTTTCTCTGCAAAATTTCGACACTAGCCTCAAGCCAATACTTACCACGGATGCAAGTGAGAAGGGATGGGTGCAGTATTACAATAGCAGTATTCATCGGGTATGAAGACTGTCATGTTCTTATCTCAAAGTTTGAGAAATCCAGAGTCACTCTATTCAGTGGTGGAAAGAGAATCACTTGCTGTCTATTGGGCAATAAAAAAATTAAAGACATTTTTGTGGGTTGTAGAATTTGAAGTTAGAACAGATCGCAAACCCCTAGTTGATATTTTGGATAAAAAGGGATTAGACTTGCTTTCAGGTTGCATTACTAAGTGGATTATGGGATTACAGGAATACTCTTTCTTCATTAAATACATTCCAGGTGTGGAGAACAAGATTGCCAATGTTCTTTCATGCCTTGTCTCCATTGAGAATTGTGAGGGTGATGATGAAAGTACAGGTAAAGACTGGGTGTGGGTGTTGGATCAGGGGCATGTGACAGAAGATAGGTGGTGTGGAGAAGTTGAGCAGTATGCCACCCTTACTGACGTGATGTCTTTGCTGCAAGGTAATTGGGTAAGTGCAGAAGTGGGATCAGAATCCACTAGACCTTTTTAGTATGTGAGACATGAGTTGTCAGTTGATAAAGGACTATTATTTTGTGGAATTAGATTAATTCCTCCCAATAGTCTCAGGGAGGTGTTAGTGGATTTAGCTCATGCCACACATTCGGGAATCACTAAAACCAAAGAGAGATTATGCATAACATACTGGTAGCCTGGGATGTACAAGTTCATAGAGAGAGTAATACATGAGTGTGTTCCGTGTACTTTAAGTTTAAATCTCCTAGGGTACAACCTATGATTTTGAGGAGACGTCCTAAACATCCATGGGAAGATGTTGCTTTGGATATCTTGGATCCGATTCATAATAGTGGTTCTCAGGTACTTCTTTGAGTGATATTTGATATGTATTCTCGATGGTCAGAGGTTTTCTTCTTGTCTAACATTGAAACAGGAAGTGTTATTAGGTGTTTGAAAGAATTGTTTTTCAGGGAGGGGATTCCTGGACCAATCTTATCTGATAATGGTGTCCAGCTAGTTTCCAAAGAAATCGAGGAGTTTCTTTCCTCCAATGGTATCTCTCATAAGACAAGTGCTCTCTATCATCCCAAAGGAAATGGAATGGTAGAGAGATTCAACAGAGTATTGAAAGAGACTATTACCTTGACAAAGTCTTTGTTTCTTGAGTGGAAGGGTGAAGTTCCCAAGAAAATTGAAGAATACAGGTTGACTCCTCATTCTACTACTGGAAAGACTAATTTCTTACTCTTTCAAGGCAGAACTCCAAACCCACGTCTTGAACCTTCTTGGGTTAATAGTTATTGTATGTCCAAGGGTAAAGCTCAAGGTTTTAGTAGTAAGGAAGTGCAGTCAATAGAGGAATTCAAAGCTATACAAAGAAAAATGTATTTTGATGAGAAAAAATCTGTAAAGAAAACTGAGGTTAAGGTGGGTGATTGGGTGGCTTCTAAGCTCCCTGGTTTCCTTGGTGGTAATACTACCAAATATCTGAAGCCCATGTTGGTCATCAACGTTTTTAACAATGCTATGAAAACACAAGATCATCGGATTTGGAACCTCTACAGAGTGGTAGTTGTAAAGGGTAAGATCAGTGATGAATGTAGTAAGGATGGTGATGTTTCTTCAAATTCTTTTGATTCCTCTTATAATGACAATGCTTCTCAAAGGAAGGATGAAGTGGAGCACACTCATCAATCTTCAAGACTGATCAAACGTCCTAAATATCTCTATGATTATACATAATTGTTTTTTTACTTGCTATAGTGTCATGTATATAGTTTGTTAAAGGGGGAGATATGTGATATCTCTACATTCTATTCTCCATGGTTATTGTCTTTATTCCCTTCCCTTCTTGTATACTCCAGTTACATCATCTATTAGAATTGTAAGATGTCATAGTCTTGTTGCTAAGTGAATGTTAGATGGTTAGATCAGTTGGTGCTGCCTGCTAAAGCTGTGGATGGAATCCTTAGATATGAATTAACTTCATTCACATCTACAAAGAGTTTGCTGTTTATTATCATGAATGCAACATATGCTCATATACTTGCTTTGGCATTGATCGAAATGAACACAATAATGGCAAGAGGCACTTAATGAATTACAAGGCGTAACAGGGTTCACATTCCTCATTTCTCAGCATACACTGCATTGAGTCTCCCCAGGAGGCTGTCAAATCCACCACATTCTCTTGAGGGTAAGCAGATGGCTATGGGACAATGCTCTGTGCACCAAATGATCCTCACACACCGAGGGGCAGCCAAAATCCAAGAGCATGGTCAATGTATTTCTCACCTGTGGGGCCTAATGGATATGGAGATGTCTCAGGATGTTGTTGACCCACACCAAAGACAATTTTTCTGCAGTTTCGACTCCCTTTGTCGTGTTTCTTTCCACTGAATTCCGAGAAATTACCTACACAATGTATTTGAAAGTACTGCACATATCACAACCCCCACTAAAGACCACATCTTAGCAGGAACAAAATGACTCCGCAGAAGGCTAACCTGTGAGTTGAAATTTGACAAAAGTGGGAAACCTGAGCTGCAAAAGTTGGCACTGGGATCTGTTTCCCGGCAAGCTATTGTTCCTCTTATACTCAGTTTGAAGAGGTTTATACTGGGGAGGGTGCTTAGTGGGTGGGGAGCTTGTACAACACTTACAATTATATAAGCCGGCCTCCGGGTTGCAGGCTCTTTATGACTTATTTTTTGAGAAAAGAAAATTGATAAATATTATTATTTCTCCTGCCTACACACATGCTCATTACCAGAGTCCTTGTACAAATATTTCCTTCTGGTTGGGAGAATGACAAGTGAAAAAACACAAACGTTTAATCAGGTGGCATCTGATTTCCTCAAATAAGGCATCATCTGGATTGATATACCCCTCATGGCTTGCTCTAGCATATTCACCTTCATTGGCATCTGAGCATGTTGAGTAATCTTATGAATTAGGCTTGAAGTTTAATGTCAAACTCTGCAGGGAAGTGGGAAAACTCTATGTTGCCACCTTTCTTGCATTCGGCTTTGAGCCTTTGTTAGGGGTGAAATGTGTAGACAGCAAGATGCTGAATTCTAATAAGGTGTCTCACTCAAAACACTTTGCAAGCAGTCATCTACCTGTGGTGTGAGACAAGCTCATTCTAGTTGGTGAAGACCCTAGATTTTTACAAGACCTCGTCTAGTGATCTCCAAATTATTTGGGGCAGGCCATAACCCCAAATACACTAAGGATCGCGGCAGGCCACTATCCTCTAATATCAGCATACAATTTCCCAAAATTTTATGGACACATATAATTTATTGAAAATTGCCCTACAATAGAGAACATGTTCAATTTGGTGAAGGAGACTATTATCAATCAATTACAGAAGATGCATATTATGTTCACAGAAGAGCATTAAGTACTGCTACAGACTGTCCATCACATTATTCTAAACCCTGTAACATATCTTAGGGAAATCATATTAATTGTAAGGGCATTGCGTAGAAATCACAGCCAGTCAAAGTCACATTGAGAGAGAATGTCTGATTAGCAAATAATGCCCCATGGCTACACGTGTTTGCAGAAAGCAAAAACAAATACCCACAAATAATTACTAAAATCATTGTTAATGGCTAGAATTGCTAGAAATATTGAAAATGAGAAACAAACAAGTTCTGTAGAGTTCCAGTTTTATATAACTATGGATTCTTTTCATGTAAAATTATTTAGGAGTGCAAAACTGGTAAATTTAACTGAGATCTCTATCAATTTACACATGGAAGTTGATTCACCAAAACACCAGGGATAGCAGAAGTGACATCACACACACTTTGACCTTAATGACATCACAAGAAGTGCCATCACATGACCCATGACCCAGATTCTTTCGAGGAAGGCATGTCACATGACCCTAACATCACACTCAAACTCTCTTACACTCCCTTAGATGCATACTTATTCATTCTCACTTACTGACTTGCAGTCACTCTTAATCTCACTCATACTCATACATACTTACTGGTACTCAGGCCCAGGTTTCATAACACTTTGGACTGTGTTTGTGTGACTTTTGTGATGCAAATGTTGTTCAAAGTGTGCAAAGTGTGCAACGTGTTAGAGTAGGATTAGCTAGCCATCGAAAATCCTGATTTGAGCTGGATAGTATTACAAATGAAAGCAAAATTGCGTCACGGACTGAATGATGTTATTTTGCATCAAATGAACTTTCCATGAGTGATGCATGGGCATTCCAATCCAACCACCCATTGAGTTTGATGCAGATCTCTATCTACAAATGGTGTTTGAGGGGAATTTGGACCTATATCTTACTACTCTTTGAGGCAGGCATAACAAGGAGAAATGTTTTTATTTCTCCTTGCTTTTTGCATTGCACAGCACATACATAAAGTTGGAAAAGCCTTAAAGCATGGTTTTTGTACTGGAGTGTAATACTTCCAGTACAAAACAAATGCTTCAAAGTGCACATCCTTGCACTATGGTGCCGGGGTGTTTGCATTGGTGTGTTACTGCCAAAAGGGCACCAGGGCATAGGGAGAGAAACAAAGCACCATAACTCTCCCTTTGACGCAAGGCAAAGCAGGATCTTTGATGCAGTGTTGCCTTGTTTCAAGGAATAATTAATTTAGCTGTCAATCTCAACTAATCTCACTCACTACCTGCAGCTGATTCCGGCTCCCTATCACTCACACATACATGCCTACACATACAGACATATGCTAACACATACACACGCTCTTATCTCACATAAACATATTCTAACCTGCAAGCACACACACAGCATACATTTAAGTTCAGAAATAGGTTTATCAAGGGAAATGCAAATCTCGTTACAAAAAGCAAAATAACAGTACATAGTCACCTGAATCACCTTTTGAATACAAGGAGAAAATAAGTGTACATAAAATTAAAATTGGTCTGTCTGAAGGAGAAGGATTAAAATATATATACATATATGTGAGCAAGGGCAACCGCCCGAAACTCATCAGATTTTGCAGCTCCAAGAATAAATATATCTGTGCCTGAATTTGGGATTCGTGTTGTCTGTGGTTCGCCGAAAGGAAGTGCTGAGACAGCGTATTTTCTTTATATATATATATAGGCAGCGTGAACAAGGGCACTTGTGCTCGAAATGCGTCGCTGATTTGGCTCTGTGGAGTTAAAATAAACAAGATCATTGCTGACTTGGTGGTCCGTATCCCTTTTGTTGTTGGCGTGGAGGCTGTGGCTACGAACGCAGATCTGACAGAGGGGGAACTTTGTGCTCTCATATATATATATATATATATATATATATATATATATATATATTGTGTCCGACTCTCCTTCGAGGAAGGAGAAATGAAAACGCACTCACGGTGTCAAAGTGACAATATAACTGATATGTAACATCTATGAGCTTAACTTGTAGCAATCAAAACAGAATAGTCTAAATCACAACATGAACTACAACTCCCACATCACCTCCATCACTAACAAAGGAAGTGACGTTTTGTAAATGTTTTCTGGCGACACCCTATTGATATAGGAGGGGCTCACCAATGTTTGTTTGTATTGACCGTGAGAAAGCTGTGTGTGCACAGCGAAACGCGTCGGTGCTTTTTTGCTGAAGAACTGAATGCCATTTGGTAAATAAATCGGAAGGAAACTACTTTGACACCGTGAGTGTGTTTTCATTTCTCCTTCCTCGAAGGAGAGTCGGACACAATTAATCAAGGCTGGGCTCGGCCGAGGATTACGCACCGAAGTCAAGCAGCGCCAGGGGTCTGCCAAACCGGAGCTAAACTGGGTGCATATATATATATATATATATATATATATATATATATATATATATATATATATATATATATATATATATATATATATATATATATATATATATATATATATATATATATATTACCTACTGGCGATAGCCAGTAAGTAGGTATATATAGTTAGGACCTAGTTACCATAGGAAATGCCGAACATTTTATTGGAAATAACTTTGGCGCCGATTGAGGGATCTGCCTGTAATGTTCCTCAAATTTGCCTCACTGCGCTCCGCTCCTTCCCTGAAAGTTTTGGGAGGATTCGTGAAGCGGGGGCCGAGAAAAAAGGGGGGGTCCCAAAACGTGTTTTCCCATGTTAATTTCCATAGGGACATTCTGACAAGGCTACAGCTCGAACGGCTGAACGGAATTGCACCAGATTTGGCAAAATGGTAGGGACTGGTATGGAGCAGTGCCTTTTGTTTGTTTGGTGTAAATCCCTCCAGTAGTTTATGAGAAAATTGAATGTGAAATTGAGTCCAATGCAATTTTCCATTGGACCTTTAGACACAGCTACAGCCCGAACGGCTGAATGGAATTACTGCAAATTTGGCAAAATTGTAGAGCCTGGTATGCAGAAGTGCCTTTTGTATAGTTGTTGAAAATCCCTCCAGTAATTGTTGAGAAAATCAGCTTTTTTCAAATTATATATCTATGGGCGGGACACGGTGTGCTCACGGGCATGCTGCGCCCTTGCACTGTCCTTGCACGTGGGCGGACCTTTGCGTGCGCGCACGGAATTCTGATTGGCTGTTGGACGTCTGTCAACATTCCAGTCAGTCGAAATGAGGAAGTGTTGTCCGCCATCTTGTTTTTGTGGCAGATGGGAGTGGTTGTAAACAGAAGTGTAATAGTTGACAAGGAGGCAGGGTAGAGATTCCTGAGCCCCCTAGGTTTTGTCATGGGGTCTGTAAAGGACCCCGAAGGTTGAAAAAAATAAAAAAAACACTTTTTAAAAATCGCGGGGTCCGCGCACCGTGCGGGGACCGCAGCTCAAAAAGACAAAAAAGAAATACATTAAAATAACAAGTTTCAGTGTTTAGATGTTGGTTGAGTGCAACATTGAGTGATGACTCTTTCACCTTTGGGTTTTGGTAGGTGTTTTGTGGAGAATTAGTATGGTAATTGGTAGAGAGCATTGGGGGTAGGTTGAAGATTATGTGAGTTTGAATGTGTTGATAATTTGAACCAATTACAATTTTACTTTGGTTTTGATTTTGTGTGTGATGATATGTGATTGGCTGGGTATTTGAATATGTATGAAAAATGAGAGGGAAACATAGCCATTTTGAGATTTTAGTGTTTGAGGTATACTTCTGAGGTGTGAGATTGAGACAGATTTTACTGTACAACAGTATTCTAGAAGGTGAGTTGTTAATTTGTAAGGATAACTCTGTTGTTCACTTTAAGTTAATAGGAAAAATGTCTTCTGTTAGTTATTTAATGTTTTTCTGTTATACTTATGGATTGAGTAAGGCTACAGTATAGATTCAATATACCATAATAACTTGCATTACAACCTTCAAGGTATCTACAGAGGAGACGACGTCCATTTTTTTTTTTTTTAAATTCCAATAGGTCCGCGCAACGTGAGTGCTCGGTGCATGTACGGTGCGCGAACCCTTTCGCCGGCATTTTGTGGTTTCAGAAGAGAGTGAAAAATATAACTTAAACACGTGGGAAGGGGGTAGGGTAGACTGTCTCAGACCCCTTAGGTCTTCTCAGGGGGTTCTTCAAGGACTCCTAAGGTTGTTTTTTTTTTTTAAATACCAGAAAACACGATAGGTCCGCGCATTAGAAAAACCCTTTAAGCATCTCTCAAGACATTTCATATTCTTGTCTGTGTGGCAATTTTATTACTCTGCATGCATTTTCTGCTTGCACCCATGTCAAACATTGTGCAAGGGGCTTGTAAATATGCCCCTCTTTATCTCATATTCCATCTCAAATGATGCCATTAATGAAATCCTTTACACATCTCTCACACCATTTCACATGGTTTTCTATCTGCCATTCCTATCCCTCTCCATACATTCACTGCTTCCACCCATGTAAAAAATTGCACAAGGCACTTTTAAAAAAGGAGCATATTTACAAGCCAAAGTAAACTATTAGCACTATCTCTGTACCAGCATTGAATTTAAGTATGATAAACACTTTAAAAAGAAGTCTACCCTGTAAGCTAAAATATACAAATTGTTAGCACACATAGCTAACATTATGGAAAAAGATGAAAATATAATTCCTTAATTCACATACACACTCAGTGTGTTCCTTGTCAAAAAACTTAAAGCCAGACATTTCAACAAAAACATTTAGTATGGTAAATCGTTTTAGACACAGAAAGTGAGATGAGACACACATACAAACAGACAGATGGTGTAGGCAGAGATTGAGATAACACACACATACAAACAGAGAGATGATGGAAGGAGAGAGTGAGATGAAGCTTGGAAAGACGGAGATGGTGCAGGCAGAGAGTGATATGAGACACAAAAAGAGAGATGTGAACTAGTGTTTATATTGTATAGTTAATGTAATTGCTATGTGCTATGTTGGTAGTGGTCTATAATATGACATATTTTTCTTTTCAACAGATTGTAAATATCTACAGTCATAATAGATTATGCCTACCAAGAACCGCAAACAAAGACTTTATAAGCAAGTTTTATCAATCAAGAGGACTCAATTAGAAGATTCATCCAGAAGACAATCTTCAGAGAAAAGAAAAAATGCTCCTGGTAATGCACCGGTGCTTCCTGTTTTTTTGCAGGATAACTTGAATGGCCTCTTGTGCAAAGGTTATTAGTTTATGGCAACAAATGCATTACATCATCAAATTTTTAAGTTCAGGTGGGATATTTGCAACCATTGATGCTTGCATTGGTGGTGCTGCTTCTTCAGAAGAAGTGCTGGAAGTAGAGCCCTGCTCCTCTGATGATCTTTTTATTACAGCTTTACTCCAATTGTTTGGGTGTGTATTCTGGACATGGCATTCCATGCTATAAGTTCCAAAGCTGTACTGTTTCTGTGGATTCCCTCTTGAAAGAACTGTCTGACAGATTTTACATGAGACAAAAGGCGCATTTACCTTTTTCTCTCTTTCTGTTTTTTTTTTAAATTTCCGTACTATGGACTCTCTCTGTGTTCTAGGGATTTCAGGAACAAACTCTTCTGAAGATGAAGTAGAAGAATGAACTTTTTACACAAAATAATTGTTGCATCTGTGGTTCCTGTTCTTCTGCAAAATTACAATGGACTGTTGTCTGAAGACTACCAATTTATTGCAATGTATGCATTGCATCATTACATTTTTCAGTTCTGGCTGAATGTTCGCCACCATTGAAGATGGCATTGGTGTTACTCTGGTTCTTGCTGTAGATGTACTAGTAGAAGAGTTCTGCTCCTGACATCTTTGCACCACAGCTCTACTTCAATTGTTGGGGTGTATATTTTTTACATGGGGTTCCATGCTGAGGGTTCTGAATGAATATTTCTTATTAGGATTTCCTCTAGATAAAACTGTATCACAGATCTTGCGGGTGACCAGTGGTGCATTTACTTTCTTCTGATGTTCTGGAAAGCTGAAAAACTTCCAGACTTGAAAAAAGGTGTTGCTTCTCTGAAAGCCAAAGAAGAATGATCAACATGGGAGGGGTCTTTCAAGAATTAGAGTTGGAAGTATTATAAACAAATAACATCTTTTGTTATAAAGTTATATATGTTGTTTAAACGTTTAAAATAAACATGTTCTTTATTATCCCAGTTAATATGTTCCTTTATATTGTACAATGAATATGTAGATATAATGATTTACCACCCTCATGAGATTTATAATTGTTTTAATAAAGTTATATATGTTGTTTTAAAGTTTAAAATAAACATGTTCTTGTTACAGCTTATAGGTTTATGCTGTACCACATCCTTATAGTTTTGCACTTTGACATTCAGTATGACAAACTTTTACATACAAACATAAAAATGTAGTTCTTTTTTTAACCAGTAGAGGTAGTTGTAAAAAGAACTGTTTGGTACACACCCTTACAAGATTTGTAATTGCCTAAATAAAGTTATATATGTTTTTTAAAAGTTGCTTCAATAAAGTTATATATGTTGTTTAAAAGTTGCTTAAATAAAGTTATATATGTTGTTTAAAAATTAAAATAAACATGTTCTTTATTATCCCAGATAATGTGTACTTTTATATTGTACAATGAATATGGAGATATAACGATAACACTTTTGGGTGTAAAAAATGAATTGCTGTGTACATGCACATCTGTGCCTGTACATTTGTGCCATGTGGCAGACATATATGTCGTAAGACCATGTATGTGTGTGACATGGCACACAAGTCAGAATCAGGGGTGCAACAGGCTGTCAAAGTCATAACCTGTCCCCTTTGACAATTCGGTTATTTTACCAAATCGGCATTTACTGATTCAGTAATTGCCATTAATTCCTATTGGCCTCAAGCCCCATAGGAATCAATGGCAATTACTGAATTGGTAAATACTGATTCGGTAAAATGACTGAATTAAACAGATTCGGTAATTTTAAAAGACAAATTACCTATCTCCCATTTACTTACTCTTAAATATTGAAGTGGTATGATTTAGGACGCGATGTTGGTAGGCATTTACCGGTCGGTAACGGCTGAATTTGGCCGTTGCTGACCAGTAAATGCCTTTTCCTATGTAGGAGGCATTTATTTACAGATTTGGTATTTTTACCAATTCTGTATTTACCAAATCGGTAAAATTACCGAATCGGTAAATACAGACTCTGTAAAAATACCAAATCTGTCAATTATAATGTAGGTAGCACTGTTGACAGTGCTAGAGGCGTCTAATAATTCGTTATTTACCACCCAATACAATTGGGTGGTAAATAAGGAATTCCTGTGTACATGCACATCTGTGCATGTACACCTGTGCCATGTGGCACACATACATGCCCTAAGGGCAAGTATGTGTATCACATTGCACACAAGCCAAAAACAGGGGTGCTACAGGGTGTCAAAGTGACACCCTGTTCCCCCTGGCAGGATTCAGTATTTACTGATTCGGTAATTACCAAATTGGTATTTGCCATTGATTCCTATGGGCTTCAAGGCCCATAGGAATCAATGGCAAATACAGATTCTGTAATTATCGAATCAGTAATTACCGCATTTTACCGAATCTGTAATTAATTTGGTAAAAATACCTATATCCCCATTGCCAGGTCTTAAAAACCGAATCGATATGATTCGGTATTTAAGAAGTGGTAATCTGGGATTACCTACATCGGGCCCTCGTTATTTATGAGTAGGTAAATCGAGATTATGTACACCTGGCCCATTGAGTTGTAACATATTTATATACATATGTTACATTTCAGTGCTTTGGAAGTAGTACAGTATACTATAGGTAAACACCTTATAGGTTTATGCTGTACCACATCCTTAGAGTTTTGCACTTTGACATTCACTATGACAAACTTTTACATACAAACATAGAAATTTAGTTCTTTCTTTAACCAGTAGAGGTAGTTCTAAAAATAACAGTTTTTTTTGTTTTGCTTGAAAAACGTAGAAAAATGAACTTTTAACACAAAATAATTGTTCAACAGGAACAAACTATGAAATTGAAAGAAAAAAATTATTTGATGCATCTGTGGTTCCTGTTCTTCTGTAAAATTACTTCATGGACTGTTGTCTGAAGGATACTAATTTACTGCAAAGTATGCATTGCAACATTACATTTTTCAGTTCTGGCTGAATGTTCGCCACCATTGAAGATGGCATGGTTGGTACTCCGGTTGTTGCTGTAGATGTACTAGGAGAAGAGTCCTCCTCCTGAGATCTTTGCACCACAGCTCTACTCCAATTGTTGGGGTGTATATTTTTTACATGGCGTTCCATTATGTGAGTTCCAAATGAATATTTCTTATTTGGATTTCCTCTTGATAACACTGTGTCACAGATCTTGCAGGTGACCAGTGGTGCATTACCTTCTTTTGAAGTTCTGGTATGCTGAAAAATTTCCAGACTATGGACTCCTTCTTCTTACTTGGGTGAGGGTCCTCTTCAACAAAATCATCATTAGAAGAATGGTCAGACTCTGGATGTTCAGCCTATTGGAAGTATTTTTCTGTAGCTAGGAGCTGTAGAAAAAAGGTGTTGCTTCTCTGAAAGCCAAAGAAGAATGATGAACATGGGATGGGTCTTTAACATTTGGAGTAGGAAGTATTATAAACCAATTAAATCTTTTCTTTTGAGGTCACATGGTTGGACGTAAGCTTAAGGAGCGCTTACGTTGCGTTTATGGAGCGCTTACGTAAGCTTAGGGTGTGTTTACGCTCTATTTACAGAGCGCTGACGTAATCTTACGATGCCTTTACGTATTACGCACCCTCGCGAGATTTATAATTGCCTAAAGTTATATATGGGCTTTAAAATTTTTAACAAACATGTTCTTTATTATCCCAGATTATGTGTACCTTTATATTGTGCAATGAATACGTAAATATAACGATTTAAAGTTTATAAAACTTTCGGGGGTAAGAGCTCGAAGCTTTCACGGTGCTCGGACAGAGCTCTTACGTTGCGTGCACGTGTGACCTACCCTCGCGAGATTTGTTACTACTTTAAAAAGTAATATACTGTTGTTAAAAGTTTAAAAAAAACATTTTCTACATTAAAGCAGATATTGTCTACCTTTAAAATGTACGTTAAATCAGTAGATATTATGTTTTAGAAACTTAAAAATTTGTCGGGGTAAGAGCTTAGAGCGTTTACGGTGCACGGACCCTGTAATCATATAAAAAAAACTTGAAAATAAAAATTATATATATATTATATTAAATACATACATTCACTGAATAAACCATAGGTTTCAAGCCTTACATAGTTAGGTATTAGCATTAAAAAAACCTTGCAAATTCATTAAAAAAACCATAGGTTTCAGGTCATATGTAGTTAGGAATTAGCAATTAAAAAACCTTACAAATTCATTGAAAAAAACCATAGGTTTCCGGTCATATATAGTTAGGTAGTAGCATTTAAAAAACCTTGCAAATTCACTGAAAAAAACATAGGTTTCAGGTCATATATAGTTAGGAATTAGCATTTAAAATCCTTGCAAATTCATTGAAAAAACCATAGGTTTCAGGTCATATATAGTTAGGAATTAGCATATAAAAAACCTTTGAAATTCACTGAAAAAACCATAGGTTTCAGGCCTTACATAGTTAGGAATTAGCATTTAAAAAACCATTGAAATTGCTCCTATATAGTTAGTTGTACTAACTATATTTCACGCACCTGCAATCCACTGCTGATGATGTCACATATTACATCATTCATGACATGGTCAGTGACATCACTGATGACATAACTGATGACATCTCAAATGACATCACTGATGACATCACTGATGACATCTCAATTGACATCGCTGATCACATCACTGATGATATCATTCATGTGATAATACGATGCACCTCTTCACACTCTAATATAACCTTTGAAACACCCAGTGTTAAACACGGACTACCATTCTTGAAACCATTGACACACCAATACCAGTTACTACATACACACACACTGATTGCTAGGTCTCTACACACATCCAATCATTTACCCATAGAATCACTCATACATACAGTCACTCATCAATACAACACTATAATCTGCACTCAAACACCTATACAGACACTCACACGCTGCCACTCATCCATGGAGTTACTCACACATCTAGTCAGTCATACAAAGAATCAATCACACTTTCATTTCCTCAACTATACAGTTATATACACAACACCTTATTTATTGAAACATATACTAACACATACTTACTTTGTTATACAATTACTGATACAAGTACACAATGATCCATACAGCCACTCTCACAATCAGTGGCTCTTATGTATAGTCATTTATATATGCCAGCTACCCACACACACACACTCACTCAGTCTCCCATACAAATACTCGGGCAACCAATCAATAACACATATAGCCACTCATATAGCTACTGATCAACACATGCAGTAGCTTACACAACAACAGACCTACTGATACGCACATTCAGACAGTTTAGTCACTAACCCATGCATTCAGTAAGACACATTTAATCACTCACTCATACATTCAGTCATGTACCTACTAAATCTTTCATCCAGACACTTATACATCCACTCATTCTTCAATATGTAAAATATATTTGACCTTAAAAGAAACACACAGTCACTGGATGATCTCATTTCAATGGTGATGTCATCAGTGATGTCACTGACCATGTCATGAATGATGTAATATGTGACATCATCAGCAGTGGATTGCGGGTGCGCGAAATATAGTTAGTACAACTAACTATATAGGAGCAATTTCAATGGTTTTTTAAATGCTAATTCACAACTATATAAGGCCTGAAACCTATGTTTTTTCATTGAATATATATATATATAGAGATAGATTCCTTCGGAGGGGCTATAAAAAAGCAGTTCTAGATAAGGCCCTCAATTCAGTGTCTGTACGTACACGAGAATCACTGTTGACCCCGAAGATAACTGTTGATATTGATGTTACTAAGTCTACAACAGCTAGATTTATTACTACTTTTTGTGCTCAAAGCTCCAAGCTTAGCCAGATTATTAGATCTGAATGGCCAATTGTTTTAACTGATGTGATCCTTGCTCCTTTTTTGCCAAAATCTCCTGCAATAACTTTCAGGAGGGCTCCCTCAATGAAAGATTCCCTTGACCGTGCACAACCAGAAAACTAATTGAAAACCACTTGGCTCCATAAATCTGGTTTCTTTAGATGCACCTCGTGCCGTGCCTGCACGTTTGCAGTCAACGGCACGGAGTATACATCTGCATTTAGCAATCGGCCTATACCAATCAGGGAACATCTAACATGTCGCAGCGACTTTGTTGTATATAAATTGACCTGCACATGTTCATTGTCATATATAGGGAGTACCAAGTTGCAAGCATATCAACGCATCTTACAACACATCTGGGCAATAGTAAATTCGGACATGAATTACCCGGTTGCTCGCCATTTTAAATCTGTTCATGACAAAAAACTGAAAGACCTTACATATACCTTGTTATGTTCAGTGGCTAATCCGGGCAGGGGGGGTGATCGAGAGAGACTTCTCCGTCAAAGAGAGGCTTATTTCATCGCCCTGCTCGATACCAGATCCCCTAACGGACTGAATGCTTTTGATGAATTGCACCATTATTTATAATTTCAATATGTTTTCCTTGATGCATATCAAAAAATGTGTACTTTCTGTTATCTTTGAAGAGGAGGAGTCTTTTTCAGTCTTTTTTAGTTGTTTCAGATATTCATAAGATGAAATAACAGCTGGGCTTAATATAGCCATGAAATCTGAAGTGTTTTTGTCAATTTCCATAAATTGAAGTCTTTGCCGCCGTTTGTTTCTCCATGTATATAACATCTAAAAGAATCTTTTTTGGTCTAAATTAGTTTACCTGTATATATTGGCAATCTTTGATGTTCTATTGATGATGGTAAGGGACTTGATTTATTTACATACCTCTAAAGAAAAATATTTCACTTATTGCACTTGCACTTTGATCTAGATGTTTCATTTCCATAATGAATTCTTGTCATTTTTCTTAAGTAAATATGTTTTATTATCCCTCATCGCTCATGAGCACTATGCTCTAATTTTGTTGCAAACTTTCCATTATTTTTGAGAATTGTTTGTTTATGGACTTATCATCACATATATTGTATTGCCAATCCATGTTGTTATTTTACCCTTACAACCTGTTTCTTTAGGTGTTTGGGCTTTTAATTTTATTTAACCCACCGCCTACTCCTGGCGCGTCATGTGACCAAGCCCCGTCCGCGGGGCGAAACGCGTCATGGAGGGCACTTGCTCTGCACTTTCCACTGCTTATTAAATGCACTGCTTCAACTAACAGCGTTGGTGTCTGGCTCATCTATTATCTGATTGAGGATTGAGGAGATTTCTCGAGGTCTGCGCTCGCTAGTACTGCGACCATAGCAGTTGGGAGTCTGCTGTTTTCATATATATATATATATATATATATATATTACCTACTGGCGGTCGCCAGTAGGTATATATAGTTAGGATTTTTTCCCTATGGGATTTCTGAAAATTCTATGCCTAATAACTTTTGCGTTCGTGGACGGAATTGGCTGAAATTTTCAGGAAAATGGCACATTTTGTTTCTGAGCAGACCTTGAAAATTTGGGGGGGTTTTGTGGAGGGGGGGCCGAGAAAAAAGGGGGGTCCCAAAACGCCTTTTTCCCATGTTAATTTCCATAGGGCGGTTGGACTCACTTTTAGCCCGAACGGCTGAATGGATTTTCACGAAACTTGGCAAAATTGTAGGGACTGTTAGCCCGATGTGCCTTTGCTAGGTCTCAATATATGTGCTTCAGTGGATTTTGAGAAATTAACGTTTAAATCAAGATATATATCTGTAACAGCGCTCCGGGCAGCTATCCGGTTAGCGAACCTTTCGCGTAACGGAACTTTGCGATGAGAAGCTGATTGGCCCTCCGGTGTCTGTCAACATTCTAAACAGTCCGGAGCGGCCGCCATCTTGTCTCTCGGTAGGATCGAGAGACAAGAGGAGGCCAAAACAAAGGGGGAAATTACCATAAGGGGGCATAGTAGATCCTCGTTGACCCCCTAGGTTTTATGTGGAGGTTTTAAAAGGGCCTAGGAGGGTCCAAAAAAAAAAATTTTTTTTTGCGTGGTAAGCGCCAAGTTCGCGAACCGGATAGCTTTCTGGGCAGCGAACTTTATGGATAAAAGAATGAAAGACTTTTCTAATACTGTATGTTAATTGTTTGTTGTTTTTCTTGTTTTTTTTTGTTTTCTTTATTTATTTATTTTTTTTATTATGATTGTGTTTCATACTTTATTAAATTTTCTAACATTTCATTGTCAGAAATGTCATAATTTATTATAGGGTGTAATTGTTTTTCATTTTGAAGCAAGTTGTCTACTGCTTCAACACATTGTAGAAGTTCGTGGTCTCTACTGTCATCCATAAAGTCATCAAGTTTGTCTTGGCTGCTCTCCTTCAGTTCAATCGAAAATGAAACTTGCTGCTCGCCTTCCATTTTGCCTGAAATTTGGATTAAAAAAATATATATTAGTAGAGATAGGGCACTGTTGGGATTAATTTTAGATAGGCAGTTTTTATCAGTGAATTTATCTTTTGGCAGTGTATAGTATGAGAGTGGAAATAGGACTAAAAAAAAGTGTATGTGATTTAACCAAGACACTACTACTACAGAGGGATAGTGTATATGTAGCAGAAAAAGTCTACTATATTAAGTCATAGTGCACAATATATTAAATTATAACTTACCTTCACAAAGAAGTTGAAGTTTTTTGAAGCTTTTGAAATAGGAGGTACAACAAGAAGTAGTAGTCAAAATGGCTGTGTTTCCTTCTCTCCCTTTATATATATACAGGTATATAACCAATCAAATGTCAGGTAATAAAAGTAGAAAATGAAAGTAACATTTTCATTGGTTGTCAATTCCAACAATTCAGATGTGTTTTGTGAAGTAATTTACCTCACGGTACTTGGAGAGGTCTACAGGCTAAATGGCTAAATGGAATTTCAATGAAATTTGTGAGAATGGAAGGGATTGTTATGTAGTATGAGCTAATCTATATTTGGTGAGAGTGTTTCTAGTCGTTATTCTGTAAATTACTTTCCCGCCTTTTTTTAGGACCGCTTTCCGGGAAGCTGCCCGGTTAGCGAACCTTAAGCGTCACGGGAGTCCACCATTTTGTGTTTCGTTCGCATTAAGATACAAGATGGAGGGCAAATAATGTTTAGAATGGGTAGAAGGGGTCATGGTAGACTTATCTTGACCCCCTAGGTTTTCTGAGCGTGGCTGAGGAGGCTTATATGTGCGGAAAAAAATTTTTTTTTAAAAAAATTCCGCGAGGTTAGCTTTCGGTTAGCGAACCGGGTAGCGCTCCGGGGAGCGAATTTTGTGGAAAATTAGTGAAAAAAGTTAGAGAAAAATAATAATTGTGAGTGATCAGATGTAGGGTAGCTCTGAGAAGAGCTTTTGGGTTTATGGTACATTTAGGTACTTATAAGTAGGTACCAATGCAGAGTCTTAAATTCAGAATGAAAATTCTGTTGCCCTCATCTGAGAAGTGAACTCCATCTCCTCTGTAGATATCTTGCATGTAGTAACGCAAGTTATTGTTGTACAGAGAGCCCATTCCATGGTCTCTCATGTAAGCTGAAACAGATTTGTTTACATGCTTCCTCGCTTTCTCAATTTGTGGACAAAATTGGTTGGACCACCTCCATTTCTGTCTTTGGCATATATTGGAATATACCAAGGCAGTTTGAGGAAAAAGTGCCATTAATTGCTCCAAGGTGTCCTTTAAAAGCATTTCCAGACCTACCCCTGTCAAAGTGCCCAAATCATTACCTCCACAGTGCACTATTAACAGGTCAGGTTTTGGCAAATGCATAAAGGTTTTCACCAATGGTATCAATTGGTGACATTTTAATCCTCTTTGGCCCAACCACTTAATTTCCACATCTTGTAAATTGAGGTTGTGTAAATTTCTGCTCTCAGCATACCTTTGAGCCCAGTGGATGTAACTATGTCCAACAATCCAGACGTTAAACATGGTGGAAGAAGGTTGTTCTGCAGTCAGATGAAGTGTGGTAATGAAAGGGCAGTTGAAACAGTAGGAGTTTCTAAAGAAAAAAAACTGTGGATTTACAATGCTAATGATTCATTAGCAGTGATTGGTGCATTTCCATTTCTGAAAACAGAAAGTTAGGGTGCATGGATGTGTTCTTTGAAAGATGTAATTTGAATGGTCAAGGAAGAAACATTTAATGAAAGATTGCACTGGATACGCAGGTGCACTGAGAGTTCAGAGTTCAATTGAAACATTGTTGTGTGAATTTGCAAACATGAGAGGTCTTCCAGGAGGTGGTTGCTATGGAAACAAGGCAGACAGGGCAGAGGGGGGAAGGGTTTTGATTTGAAAAAAGTGAGGGAAGAGGTATGATTGGCTAATATGAGAGATATGTGAAAAGAATATCTGTATTTCTGTGCTTTCAATAGCTGCAGCCTTTGGAGTGCATCCTTTTTCTTCTGCTGAAGACAATTTGGTGTATTTCTGAGACTGTTTTCAAAACTCAAAAAATATTTGCTAAGGTGAGAAAAGATTTATTTAATTTAGATAGAGAATAGTATGATTTAAGGAGAAAATGATGAAGAAAGCTGTGTTTTTAAAATGTGGTTTTGTCTCTAGTGATATACTAATAGAATTAGTTTCAAAGAGAAATTATAATTGCATATTTGGTGTAACATTCTGGCATGCAGTTACACAAGATATTGTAATACATGGAGGCCATTTCATGGTCTGTTATGTAAGCTGAAACAGATATGTTGCTTTTAAAAACGATTTAAGAAATCAATTACATTTCTAGATATGTACTGCTAGAGCTTCATAGGTTGTTTTGGGCCATATTTATAAGGTATTTGAGTGTCTAAGATGTTGTGTTCGCCTTTTAAAATGTAAAGTGTTCCTCATGGGACAAGTGTCTTGTAAATACGCTCCCACTTGTGCTTGGCAAATTTAGATTTTGATTATGGGAGTTACCTAGCCATGTTAATAGTGTCCCAAAAATGGTGCTAGGGCATTCCAGAAAACACTTTCATGTGTCTCAAGGACATTTTTAGTCATTTCTTCATGAATGCAGGTATACAATTGATTTATATGCTGTGTTTAAAAACGAATTTTGAAATGAATTAAATTTCAGGATATGTACTGTTAGAGCTTCATAGGTTGTTTGGGGTCATATTTAGAAGGCATTTTAGTGTCTTTGAAGTTATTTTTCCCTTTTTAAATGGAAAGCGTTCCTCATGGGGCCCTGAGCAGTTCTTAGCCATGTTATTTAATAGGAAGTGGATAACATGGCTAAGAGCATTTGCTGGGAAATGCATGAATATCGCTGATTTTTCTGCTATATTCATGCATTGTGGCCGTTTTTTTTCACATTGCTTCATAGGTTGTTTGGGTTCATATTTAGAAGGCATTTTAGTGTCTTTGATGTTATTTTTCCCTTTTTAAATGGAAAGCGTTCCTCATGGGGCCCTGAGCAGTTCTTAGCCATGTTATTTAATAGGAAGTGGATCACATGGCTAAGAGCATTTGCTGGAAAATGCATGAATATCGCTGATTTTTCTGCTATATTCATGCATTGTGGCCGTTTTTTTCACATTGCTTCATAGGTTGTTTGGGTTCATATTTAGAAGGTATTTTAGTGTCTTTGATGTTATTTTTCCCTTTTTAAATGGAAAGCGTTCCTCATGGGGCCCTGAGCAGTTCTTAGCCATGTTATTTAATTGGAAGTGGATAACATGGCTAAGAGCATTTGCTGGAAAATGCATGAATATCGCTGATTTTTCTGCTATATTCATGCATTGCGGCAGTTTTTTTTCACATTGCTTCATAGGTTGTTTGGGTTCATATTTAGAAGGCATTTTAGTGTCTTTGATGTTATTTTTCCCTTTTTAAATGGAAAGCGTTCCTCATGGTGCCCTGAGCAGTTCTTAGCCATGTTATTTAATAGGAAGTGGATAACATGGCTAAGAGCATTTGTTGGAAAATGCATGAATATCGCTGATTTTTCTGCGTTATTCATGCATTGCAGGCCTTTTTTTATCACATTTGCAAGCATTTCTTAGCCATGTTATCCAATGGGAGGTGGATAACATGGCTAAGAGCATTTGCTTCAAAGGTTGTTTGGGGTTATATACCATTTTTGGGAAATTATTAACATGCCTATCTAACTCCCATAATCAAAATCTAAATTTGCCAACCGCAGGTGGGAGCGTATTTACAATAAATTTGCACCATGAAGAATGTAAAATAGCATACTAGATACTCAAATAACTTATAAATATGATCCAAAACATCTTATGAAGCACTAGTAGTGCATATTTCCAGAAATGTATTGGTTTTCATTTAATGATTTACTTCATTGGTAGGCCTTCACATGTTTTTTTACCTTGGTTTTTTTTCAGTGAAAATCTTATCTGCAACCATGTGTTGGCCTCACCTCAAATAAACAAAACAGGTGATGGACTGAATGTGGATCAATGACACACATTCACCCCAGTCCAAAGATCTGGGCCTAAACAAACCTTTAGATAGGCTACATCTTATCGTCATCCTGAATTAATGATTTAAAATATTAGGGAGTGATTTATGAGTGTTGTATGCCTGTTTTGTACCATTGAGTGTCATTTTTGTGATGCAGTGCTGGTGGAAAATATTTGCTATGTTAAATAATTAGTACAGCATTAAGTTTTAGATGACTGTTATTTATTTACTGTTTGGTAATAGTGGTTAATAACATTTTATATTATATTTTTTCACAGATTCAACTGCAGATTCTTTCATAGTTTGGAAAATGCCTTCCAGAAGTCGAATACGAAAGGCTAGAAAACGTCAAAGACAGCAGGATGATGTTTTATTGCAGCAGTCCTCTTCCCCAAATACTTGTCAAAACACCAAGAAAGGTCCGGGTAAGAGCACGAAATCATTCTTAAGAAATATTTGTAGTAAAAAAAATTTTGCTCAAAAAAATGTGTCTCTTAACAAAAAGAGAAGTAATTTAAATGGAAAGGAGAGACCCATCACAAATGTTACTGGTAGAGGAAGAGATAACTCTGTGCATGATAGTAGAAGGAAACAACAGTTTAGGGACATTCGACAACGAATGTTCCGTAATAGGATATTAGTTAATTTATTGAAAAATATTAAAAAGAAAGGCCAACAGAAAGCGGCATTTTATAGGAAGAAGAAAAATGTAGAGAAAATTATTGATCATGCTTTTGAAATCAAGCGAAAGTTGTTTATTTTGGTAATCAATAGAATTAGGAAACTAAGCAAGGTAATTTCTGATTTCAAAACAAAAAGTAGATGGAAGAGAGTAGTAAATCGTACTAACTTTTGTGAAGTTTTTTCTGGAGAATGGATGCATAGTTCAAGTTCTGAGGCATTTTTTAATGAGGAGACTTATTTTCAGGATAATGATTTGGTGCATGCAGTTGACATCAGTGGTCGAGCTTATGAAGTGAAGGATGGTTGTCCAGTTGAAAAAGAACTACTTGTGACAACAGAGACAGAAGAGGCGCTAAGTGATGAGGTTTTAGGAAGACGTCCTAAGGGTCCTGTGTACATTTGGAAGTGTAGTTCTATTTGCAGTGTGCGACAGGTTTCCATCAATTTGCTATGTGATTTTATACGGACATTTAATAAGAAAAGTTTGAAGCAGAAAATGAAGTTGTTGCAAGATTTAGATCCTTGCAGAGTGAGACAAATGACAGGTTTGCGTGGTCATTCACTGGCTTGTCTTTCCAGGAGAGTATGCCAGAGTGTTTTTCATCATTTCAGGATGCTAGCAGTGCATCATAATAAAGTGAGAAAATTAGTGAGAATGTTGTATTATGCTAAGAGTCCAGCAATTATGCTTAAACAGTTATGTGCTGCTCTTTTGCATGGTTCTGAAATAGATGTGAAGAATCTTTGTGAAGAAATTGAGTTTTGTTACTTTGGTAGTAAAGATGAGAATGTTCAAATTGACCCTGAAGTAGAGGGTAATGTGGAAGATAATGTACAGGTTTCCAGTACAGATAATTTTCAGAAGGAAATTGCCACGTTTCAGATGAAATCAAGTGAGAGGCCTAATTTCACTTGTGTATGTTGTCGACGCACTTATTATAAGAATCAGACTAAGGTAGTGGATTTATATGCAAAAAGTGAAAGGGAAAATAATAGTGAATGGAAGGATTTAGCCACATACTTGATGGTAGAAAATTATTTTGATTTGGGATCGGATCAACGTGTGTGTACTTATTGTTGTAATAAATTAAACCAAAACCAGATGCCTGCTAGGGCAGTTCATAATAATCTGGAATTGGTTGAGATTCCTTCTGAATTGAAGGATTTAAATACTTATGAATCTATTTTGATTCAAAGTATCCATCCCTTTCAGGCTATTGTAAGAATGGAGCCAAAGACAGGGAAATTGCCTCCAGCAGATTTACAGAGAGGATTAAAGGGAAGAGTTGTTTATTTGCCTCTAGATTTGAACAAAAACATTAACACAATTGGAATAGAAAAAGTGGAAGAGGAACCTCTGGTTATCTTGGTTAATGGGGTTCCGACAAAGAATAAGAAAATATGGCAAGATTTAGTGGATGTTAGGAAAGTCAAAAAGGCAACAGTGTATTTGAAGAAAAATAATAAGTACTATAAGAATGTATATGTTGCAGAAGAGGAAGTAAGTGATGAAGAGGATAGCGATTTGTGTGCTGGCCAAATTGAGAAAGTAGAGGCCTCTAAAAGTGAAGAAATATATGAACATTATAGTGTTCATCCTTTGCATTCCAAGGAAGTGATGGGGAATGCTATTGAGTTGTTTCAAATGAAACAAGCCAAAGGGAGTCCCATTAGTGTTTGGGAGGAAAGTTTGGAAGCTCGGTGTTTCCCACAGCTATTTCCCACAGGTCAAGGAGGAAGATATGATGAGCGACCTCGTGAAATTCCTGCGTCTGAATACCGGACTTTACGATTGTATGCAGAAGATCCTAGGTTTCGGCAATGCATTCCCTATTTGTTTCATCTCCTGTTTGAAAGCGATCTGTCTGGACTGTCATATGCAGTGAACCACATCTTAAAAAGTGGTATACAGATGCGAAACATCTCGGCAAGTGACTTTATGCATAAAGTCAATGTCCAAGACAGTATTTTGGATTCTCACTTAATTAATCTCATGGCGTGTCAGCGTGGTACTAATGAGTACTGGTACCGTCGTCATGGTGACTTAAAATGTATGCTGAGGAACTTAGGAACTCCGACATGGTTCCTCACTCTGAGCTGTGCCGAGTATGGCTGGGATGACTTACTTGAATTTCTACGAGAGGCAAATGGAAATATTGAAAACATTGAATTCAAGACACCTGGAGAACTGTGTTCTTTGGATCCTGTGAATGTATGCAGGTACTTCAATCATAGATTTGAAGCTATGATGTCTTTCATCACAAATAAAAAGAATCCACCTCTTGGAGAGGTGTTGGATTTCTTCTGGAGAAAGGAGTACCAAGCAAGAGGTGCCCCTCATATACATATGTTGCTGTGGATCAAGGATGCACCTAAATTTGGAACAGATCCGGATGACTTAGTGATGAATTTCATCGAACAGTATTCTACGTGTGCTGTTCCAAACGCAACGGAGAAGAAAAGTCTAAGAGAACAAGTTCTACGTTTCCAAAGCCATCGTTGTGGAAAGTACTGTCGTCGTAAATTCAGAAACAAGGACAAGTTCTACACCAAATGTCGTTTCAACTTTCCACGACCGGTGATTTCTAAAGGAAGAGTGAACAGTTTGATGTCTTCGCTGCGACATAATGTGACGAGGAAATCACCCAAGAATACATACAATTTGAAAAGGAACGAAGAGTCCAAGTACATCAATGACTACAACCCAGTGATTTTGTCCATGTGGAATGCCAACATGGATATACAGTTTGTGGCTGACAACTGTATGGCTGTGGCTCGGTATGTGACATCTTACATCACCAAAAAAGAAAAGACCGAACTGAAGGATATGTGGGAGGACATTTCCCATGAAAAGAGCCTCAGCAAGAAGTTGTACAGTTTCAGTCTGAAGATGTTGTCGCATCGAGAAATCGGAGCTTACGAATGTTCTGATCGATTGTCTTCAGCAAGTCTCTATGCCAAATCCAGGAGTCTCGTTTGGGCGAGTCTTGGTCTTGCTGCAACGCGAAATCGAGTTCTAAAACCTGTTCGGGAAATTGAGTATTTGGCAGAAAAGGAACCAAACAGTACCGACATTTTGAAGACCAACATGTTGGATACATATTATCCAAATCGAAGCAGTCACCTTGAGAATATTTGTCTATATGAGGTTCTCCAAAATTATATATTCAAGAGGAACCTCAAAGAAGATATTGAGAAAGGAGTGTATGCTGTAATTGGAAGTGAGGGATGCCTGGTCAAGCAAAGAAAATGCCAATTAGTAAACCATCGAAAATTAAGTGGCGAATCTCCAGAAAAAAAGGAGTTTTTCTATTTAGCACTTTTGCAACTTTTCAAGCCTTGGCGTGCAGAAGAGGAACTGCTTGGAGATTTCCTCTGTTACGAAGACTCTTTCAATGCAGCCAAGGAGTCCATAGAATGTCCTGCTTTTTCTAAATATCAAGAAATGCTAACTTTGGAAATTGAGCAGGAAGCAACGATTGCAGCCGAGATTGCCAGAGACAGTTCTCAGGACAGTCAGAGTTCTGTTTCATTGAGTCAAGATCCACTTGGAGGACCTATTATCGAAAATGAAGCTGCCACTGCTATGAATGAAGTAGAAAGAGCCATGGCACATGCTCAGGAGGATTCAGTTAACTTACAAGACTTGGAAAAACAACTCAACGTTGAGCAGAGGAAAATATATGATGAAGTTACCAAGGAAATTGAGCACGGATTAAGTCATGAGAAGAAAGAGTGCTCGTGTACGTCGTTGAAGCCTGTCCGACTGTACGTGAGTGGAGAAGCGGGAACTGGAAAAAGTTTCCTCATTAAAGCAATCTCTTGTTATTTGCAGGAAAGGACTGAGTCATCGCTGTCTTGTGTTGTCACCGCTCCTACTGGACTGGCAGCACATAATATTAAAGGTATTACTTTGCATCGTCTATTGATGCTGCCGGTGGAGCATGACAACAAATTACAATACAACAAGTTATCTGGAGATGCTTGCTGTGAAGTTTCAAGAGTTTTGAGGAAAATGAAACTACTTATCATTGACGAAGTAAGCATGGTTTCCAATGTCATGCTTGCCTTTGTGCATTTGAGAATGCAAGAAGTACTTAAAACTGAATATGATGTCTTATTTGGTGGGAAACACATTATTGTTTTCGGAGATCTTCTACAGCTGACACCAGTAAAAGGTCAACCTGTGTTCAAAATACTCACGCATGAAGATACCAGGAAGTGCCTAGGGAGCATTGGCAACGTCAATATATGGTTAAACTTCAATTATGCAGAACTGCATCAAAATATGCGTCAGGCAAAGGATGAAGATTACAAGAATATTCTACAAGATATTAGAATTGGAAAAGTGACCGAGCATGGGAAAGAAGCTTTAAATGCACGGTTACTGTCAAATTTGTATCCCAAACAAGATATTGTGCCTGAGAATATTTTTCAGAAAATTACTGAGAAGAAATCCGGGATATGTCTCATGCCAACTCTTGCAGAATGTGCCATCTTCAACAACAAAATGTTGAATTTAGAAAAGCAAGAGATTGTGAAACTTGAAGCTATCGACAAATTAGAGCATATGGGATCAACAATTATTTTGTCAGACAATTTGAAATCAAAATTGGATTCATTAGAGAAGACTATATCTAAAACAGCGGGTTTTGAAAAGACTTTGAATGTGTGTTTAAATTGCCGAATTATTTTGAGAAGGAATTTACATGTAGAAAGAGGTCTGGTAAATGGATCAATGGGTAATGTTGTTGATTTTGAGAAATACAGAAATAGAGATGGAATAGAATTTTTAAAAATTAAATTTGATGGCATTGAGGAAGTACAGCAAATTGGTCGTTGTTCTGCTAGGTTTTTGCTTGTTAAAGATTTATATGTTCGCCGTAAACAGTTTCCTGTTTGCTTGGCATATGCGGTGACAATCCATAAATCGCAAGGTTTAAGTGTAGACTGTGCATTGGTGAATATTGGCAGTTCTGTGTTCAAGGAGGGTATGGCATATGTGGCATTGTCACGAGTTAGAACTTTATCGGGATTGTACTTGATTGACTGTGATGTCACAAACATTTGTGCGGATCTAGATTGTGTTAAGGAATACAATAGGTTAAGAAGAGAGTATGCGCCACATTTGCCTCAATATCCTTTGTTTGAGAAACGTGTGGTAGGCCGCAAACGTAGAAATAGCAGTAATAGTAGGGAGGTTGTTGCAAAAAGACTAAAAGTCAATGAACCGAAAATTGTTAGCAGAAAGAAAGTGGATTCTGTTGAAGATGTTGTCGGTTTTCAATTTGAAAACAGTTCTGGTGTCAACTGCTATGCAAATGTAGTGGTTAATGTTCTCTTTTCACTAGAGAGTTTAAAAGAACAGATTCTGTTGAATTCTGAACAAATTTTATGCTGTTTGTTGAATTCTGTTTTCGAGAAATGTAGCAGTGATCGAACAAAAGTAGAAAGTGTGTCTGAAGTTCGTTATCTGTTAGATGAATGTTCAGGTCAAACAGACTTCTCTGAAAATAATCAGCAAGATTGTCAGGAGTTTTTAATGTATATGCTTGATATATTGCAAGTTGAGGGTGTAGATGTAGATCACCTGTTTGGGCTTTCTTATCAATGGCAGCATGACTGCGAGAACTGTATGGTATCAAGTACTACTAGTGTAGACTCAGAAAGATTTATATATTTAACTTTGCCAGACAGTAAATCAGTCTCCTTTAATAAGCTAGTAAATGCAGCGGATCACAACATGGAGTGTAGCCAATGTAAATGTGATATGATGTCAACATTATTTATACGTAGATATGGCCAGTATGTCATTTTAATGATGCAACGATGTAGGCCTGATGGAACAAAATTGTCAACTTTAATAAAAAATTTTGTGGCTTCTCAGCTGTCAATATCAGGGAGGACTTTTGTTACTGTAGCAATTATCTATCACGATGGTCCATCAACAACATCAGGACATTATACAGCTTACTTAAAGTCTGGAAACGGCTGGTCATTCTGTAATGATTCTGTTGTAACGTTCAAAAAAAAATTGCCGTTTGACCTTAAAAATTCTTACCTGGTGTTTTTAAAACCAAAATTTTAAGTAGAGGGAATGTAAGTCTGCAATGCTGTCTCGATTAAAAATTCAACTATATAAACCTAATGCAAGTAAGTCTGCTTCATAGTAAGCAGTATCAGTGTCATAGGAAAAGGAGAACATGACTGACAAAGAAGAGTAAGATATTAGTAGTCCAGGATTGTGAAAATAATCTCAAATATTTTATTTTTGAAAGTTGCGAAAATAGAAAATGTCGGGATTTGATTGGAAGAATTACAAGATTTGCGAATCGCGGCAACATGATTTGGCCTAGTGGAAACATGTGATATAATGAGAGAAGTTTTTTTTCTATGTAACATATTTCACGTATCGATGGAGGTTTTCTTTCAGAAAGTGGCGGGCTGAAAATATTTAAAGCACAACAGAGTGGATGCTGTTTATAGGAGATCCTTCGACGTCATTGAAAGTAAGTTAATTTTAAGAAGTTTTGAAATCAGATTTCTTAGGTTGTATGGGTTTTTTAAACACAGTCATTTTGATTGTGTTTTTTTTTCCCCGCTGTTACATGATGAATACCTTCAAGTCACTGATTTAAGTGAAATTTGATACATTCTGAGAACAGCAAAAATAAACCATTTAACATGTATAATTAATGTTATGCTTTTTGTCCTTATGATATACATTTAGAAATGTGTGGTACATATGGGTAAGGTGAGTTCTGTAAATATCAATTTTAATGCTTAGAGTGCTGTACTTCTGGGTAGTGTTTTTTTTTTATAAAAAAAAGAGGCCTCACCTCAAAGAAAGCTCTTGAAAGCACACATCTTATTTGCATCCTAAAACAATCATTTACAATGTTAGACACAATTTTATTATGACTTTACATCTTTTTTGCGCTGCTATTGCATCACTATTGTGAGACATTAGCAGTGCAAGAAAAACATCATGTTTCAAAATAGGCCTCAGTTCAGCAATATCAAGATACAGTTTCTTTCGAATATATATCTTTAGGATTGTGTAGGGAACGTAGAGAAGCAGAGACTTCTGTAAATGTCAAAGTTGTTGAAAAACTGTTTGTTTTTGAACCTTTTCCCTTGTCTTTTCTAATTTTTAAATACATGTTTTAATATTTTTTGAAATGTTTGTTCTTTGTTTTACAGATTGAAAGTATGAAAAAATATTTAAAAAAGGTAACAAGAATTATAAGGTAAATGTTTTCCACTCTTTTTACCCGCAATGCACTGCTGATGATGTCATTGACAGTATCTCTCATTTACTCTCTCTAGCTGTCTTTCTTTTTACATTATTCTCTGTTTACTTCCCTTATACTAACTCTTCTTTTTTTTTAAAAAAATATTTTTTTTAGTTCGCTTAAAGTTCGCGAACCGGTCAGCGAACTTGAAGCGAACCAAAAGAAATAGAGCTTGCCAGAGTGATAAACATTCTAGCAATTTTGTTTGAAAGGGGAGGTAGTTCTGAAAAGAACTGTTTTTTTTTGTTTTTGTTGTTTTATGTTTTTTTTGTAATTTTTTGAACATTTTTTGATTTTTTTGTATTTTTAGAACTGTTTTATGTTTTTTTTGTGTTTTTTAAGGAGGGGAGACAACAAAAAACAGGCTTTCAAAACGGCTCAACTGGAGCAAAAAAAAAGAAAATTACTTTTTGGGTGCATTAGGGCACTTATGATTTTCATATGCAATGTTCATGAGGTTGACACTCATGTTGCCATATGACAGCATAGCACCACAGTAAATACAAGACACCTTCATGTGCTGGAAGTTACGTTGGATGTTTGGCACAGTCTCTTGTGCCTCTCTTCCCGTCAAAGACAATGTGGATGTAGATCTTGCCACAGGAGTTGCCGTCGGATTGTCTTCAAGATCCCTCAACTCAGCCCGGCTGTAGTTCAAGGGATGCCACCTGCTCATGTGACGGTGCATTGTATAGTTCCCCATACTGTACTTCTTTTCTGTGCCTCTCGACAATCTGTGGTCACAGATGAGGCAGGTGGCATATTTTGCATTCACTTTCTTGGTTCCAGGAGGGATGGTGAAAAACTGCCAGATGAAACTGGTTTTTCGTTTAGAAACCCGGGGCAACTCATCAACAAATTGTTGTCCCTCTCTCTCCTCTTCTTCTTCTTCCTCATCTTCCTCCTCTCTGTTAGTCATAATTTGACTGGGTGGTCCTCTCTTCTTATGGGGAGGTGGAGGTGGTGGTGGGGGTGCACCAGCTGCAGCAACAATGGAAGCCATTGTGGATCTTCAGATAAATGGTCTTTCTCTCACCAAGATGAAAGTCAGAGTGAGGAAATAAGGAGGGGTTTACTTGATTTGGGGAAAACAAAAGTTCTGAGCCAATGAAAAGTGTTATTTTTAGGTCACATGACCTAGTCATACATCATTTGGAAACCAAAAGTGAAATGAACCAATGAGAAGTTTGATAAACAAGTCACATGACCTGTTCCGCTTACGTTACGCGGCGCGCGCCGCGTCCCAGATCGCTTCCGGTTCGCGGTCCGGAGCACTTCCGGGAGCGCTAACGCGGCGCGTCATTAGACGCATTACGCGATAACGTGATACGTCGCGCTTCCGCGGCGCGTCACTGTTCCGCTAACGTAACGTTGACCGGTTCGCGGACTAGATCGCGGCATCAAGATGAGCTAACGGAAAGCTTCCCGGTTCGCGAACTAGAAGCGAAGAAAAAAAATATTAAAAAAAAAATTATCAATAAACATCTAAATATATTTTGGGATTTAAAGAATAATACATTTTACAGCTACAGATGTTAGCTTTTAAAAAACCAATGAAATTCACTGAAAAAACCATAGGTTATAGACCATATATAGTTAGAAATTTGCATTTAAAAAACCATTGAAATTCAATGAAAAAACCATAGGTTATAGACCATATATAGTTAGGAATTCGCATTTACAAAACCTTATTTTACTCGCATAAAACCATTGAAATTCCATATATAGTTAGTTGCGCTAACTATATATCGCGCACCCGCAATCCACTGCTGATGATGTCACATATTACATCATTCATGACATGGTCAGTGACATCACTGATGACATCACTGATGACATCTCAAATGACATCACTGATGACAACATCCAGTGACTGTATGTTTCTGTGAAGTTAAAATATGTCTTACATATTGAAGAATGAGTGGATGTATAAGTGTCTGGATGAAGGATTTAGTAGGTGCATGACTGACTGTATGAGTGAGTGATTAAATGTGTCTCACTGAGTGCATGGGTTAGTGACTAAACTGTCTTAATTTGTGCATCATTATGTCTGTTGTTCTGTAAACTGTTGCATGTGTTGATAAGTAGCTATATGAGTAACTATATGGGTTATTGATTGGTTACCTTAGTATTTGTATGGGAGACTGAGTGTGTGTGTGGGTGGCTGGGAGGTGTATGACTCTGTGCATAGATGTGTGAGCAGTTGATTCACTAGAGGTATGGTTTCAAAAGTGCATGTGGAAACAGCTGTATGGGCGGTTGACTGTGTGCATGAGTGTATTGGTGAGTGAATGGATATCTCAGTGCTACATGTCAAAGTAAGTACATATGTAAAACACAGTACATGTGAGAGTTGACATATATAAATAACTGTGCATAAGAGCCAGTGAATGTGTGAGTGGCTGTATGGATCATTGTGAACTTGTATCAGGGATTGTATAAGAGAGTAAATATGTGTTAGTATATGTTTGAATAAGTAAAGTTTGTATAACTGTATAGTTGAGGAAATGGAGGTGTGATTGATTCTTTGCATGACTGACTAGGTGTGTGAGTAACTCCATGGATGAGTGACAGTCTGTGAGTGTCTGTTTACACTGATTGTATCTAAGGTTATATTAGAGTCTGAAGAGGTTCATCGTATTATCACATGAATGATATCATCAGTGATGTGATCAGTAATGTCAAATGAGATGTCATCAGTGATGTCATCAGTGATGTCATTTGAGATGTCATCAGTGATGTCATCAGTGATGTCACTGACCATGTCATGAATGATGTAATATGTGACATCATCAGCAGTGGATTGCGGGTGCGCGATATATAGTTAGCGCAACTAACTATATATGGAATTTCAATGGTTTTATGCGAGTAAAATAAGGTTTTGTAAATGCGAATTCCTAACTATATATGGTCTATAACCTATGGTTTTTTCATTGAATATATATATATATTCACTGAAAAAACCATAGGTTTCACACCAGTTATAGTTAGGAATTAGCATTTAAAAAACCTATTAAATTCACTGACAAAACCATAGATTTCACACCATTTATAGTTAGCTGGAAATTTTACTGACATAAAACCATTGAAATTCCCACGTTATAGTTAGTTGGACTCACTATAACTTGCGCGCCTGTAATGCACTGCTGATGACGTCACATATTACATCACTCATGACATGGTCAGTGACATCACTCATGACATCACTGATGACACCATCCAGTGAATGTGTGTCTTTCTGAAAAATAAATTTGTTTTATATATGTATTTGTAAAGGTCGATGGAAGAATAAATGTTTAAATAAGTGTGTAAATGGATGTTTTTTTTAAAAAAAATTGGTTGGGTAACTGGCTTATTACGTGTATCTTAGTGAATACATATATTAGCGAGTATTGTTTAAATATTTAAATGTTTGTATCAGTGTTTCTCTTTGTGTATAAGTGGCTGCAGGGGTTGGTGACTGACTCACTGTTTGTATGTGTTTTGAAGACAGCATATGTGCAGGACTGTATGGGTGGATGAGTGTGTATATGTGTGTGTTAGTGAGTGAATGACTGTCTCACTAGTGTCTTCATTAGTAACGACATATGTTTTAATCTAGTATATGTGAGTATTGATGTATATAAGTGAGTATAGTATATATAGTGAGAGATTGTAGGAGTTCCTGTTTAAATAAGTATGTGTTTCTATAAGTGATTGTTTAAGAGAGTAAGTATGGGTAAGTTTCCTTAGAAGTAAGGTGGTAGTGTGTGTATAAATGTATATGCAAATAAATGGATGTTCAATAGTTTATTTGCATGTGTGAGTATGTGTGTGAGTAACTTTTGGATGACTGCTGATGTGTAACAGGATGTATAGGTGTATCACTACATATGATGAGTGAGTATATATATGAGTGACTATATAGAACTGTTGGTGAATGAGTGGATGTGTATATAGATGGTGGAATTACTGGATTGGTTGTTGTTACTGGTTTGGGTATCTCCATTTTTTTGAAAATGTTTGTTTCTATTTTTGAATATGT
Organism: Lissotriton vulgaris; assembly: GCF_964263255.1. Classification (NCBI taxonomy): domain Eukaryota; kingdom Metazoa; phylum Chordata; class Amphibia; order Caudata; family Salamandridae; genus Lissotriton; species Lissotriton vulgaris. The sequence goes on from NC_141696.1 coordinate 722,284,349, forward strand.
GTTTCAAGCGTTTCATTACACTGAAATTAGGTCTGTCACTCTGTCACAAGGATGGTGTCATCAGTGATGTCATGAGTGATGTCACTGACCATGTCATGAGTGATGTAATATGTGACGTCATCAGCAGTGCATTACAGGCGCGCAAGTTATAGTGAGTCCAACTAACTATAACGTGGGAATTTCAATGGTTTTGTGTCAGTAAAATTTCCAGCTAACTATAAATGGTGTGAAATCTATGGTTTTGTCAGTGAATTTAATAGGTTTTTTAAATGCTAATTCCTAACTATAACTGGTGTGAAACCTATGGTTTTTTCAGTGAATTTCAAAGGTTTTTTAAATGCTAATTCCTAACTATAACTGGTGTGAAACCTATGGTTTTTTCAGTGAATTTCAAAGGTTTTTTTAATGCTAATTCCTAACTATATAAGACCTGAAAGCCCACCAGGAATCTCCAGTATGCGCCAGGGGACTGCATTGCAGAGAGGTGTAATGAAGCCACAACCCTTTTTACACCTCTCTGCAACGCAGCCCCCGTGCATGTTTGAAGAGGGGGAACTAATTCCCCTTGCATACTGGGGGCCCCTGGGGGCCAATTAGCCCACCTGGAACCTCCAGTATGCGCCAGGGGCTGCATTGCAGATGTGTAATGAGACTATGCCCCTTGTTACACCTCTCTGCAACGCAGCCCACTGCCGCGTTTGCAGAGGGGGAACTAATTCCCCTTGCATACTGGGGGTCCCTGGGGTCAACTGGTCCACCAGGAGCCTCCAGTATGCGCGAGGGAGCTGCATTGCAGAGAAGTGTAATGAGGCCACACCCTTGTTACACCTCTCTGCAATGCACGCCACTGGCGCGTTTGTAGAGGGGGGACTAATTCCCCTTGCATACTGGGGGTCCCTGGATCATATCTGCCCAAACACCGATATTCCGAACGATTGTAAATTACTTTTCTTGAGAAACATTTGGATTTGGATTATCATGTCCTATACTTTGGAATTTTTGAAAGACTGACTTTGAGGATGCTATAAATTACTCAAGTCTGCCCGAATTGTGTGGGTAAAATTGATACCTAGTCACTTTGAATAAGAATATACTTATGTCTCGTCTAACATTTGGAAGAAATATCTAGTTATATGACAACTGGATACCGACATAACTTGAAGGAAATAAGAACGCCCTGAAGAAGTTCTGTTGTACAGAACGAAACCTTTCGGCTGGCTGTGGTACATAAACTTAAGGAAAATAAAAGCATTTGAATATACACCAAGATTCAGCGCTTCAATAAGGACTCTAAGTGATATGATTTGATTGGACTCATTGTGAAAGTGGTGCTGTGCCAAACTTTGGAATATTCTCCACTACTCTCTACTACTTACTCTCTCCTACTCCACTACTCTCAAATACTCACTGTCTACTACTCATTCTCTACTACTCTACTACTCTCTACTACTCTCTCTCTACTACTCACTCCCTACTACTCGCTACTCACTACTCCCTACTACTCACTATCTACTACTCTCTACTACTCACTCTCTACTACTCTCTCTCTACTACTCACTCTTTACTACTCACTACTACTCTCTACTACTCACTCTCTACTTCTCACTCTCTACTACTGTCTACTACTCACTCTCTACTACTCTCTCTCTACTAGTCTCTACTACTCACTCTACTACTCACTCTCTACTACTCACTACTATTCTCTCTGCTACTCATTCTCTACTACTCTCTACTACTCACTCTCTACTACTCACTCTCTACTACTCACTCTTTACTACTCGCCACTACTCACTTTCTACTCCTCTCTACTACTCACTCTACTACTTACTCTCTACTACTGTCTACTACTCACTCTCTACTACTCACTCTCTACTACTCTCTACTACTCACTCTACTATTCACTCTACTACTCTCTACTACTCACTCTCTGCTACTCTCTCTACTGCTCTCTACTACTCTCTACTACTCACTCTCTACTCTCTATTACTCACTCTCTACTCTCTACCTCTCTACCTCTCTCTTCTTCTCTCTCTACTAATCTCTACCTCTCTACCGCTACCTCTCTACCTCTCTACCTCTACACCTCTACCTCTCTACCTCTCTCTACACGCACACATATACACATATATGCATATATATATATGCATATGCATTTATATATATATGTATGTGTATGTATAAAAAAAAACAACAAAACATTTTTTTTTTAAACAGCTACTTTTAAAACTGTCATTCTTTTTCCCCATGGTACGCTCCCCGGTACGCTTACCGGTGCGCGTACCGGTGCGCGTACCGGGCGCTCACCCCGCGAAAATCAAAATTTTTTTTAATTTTTTTTTTGCTCCGCGGGGCCCTTTTATGGCCCCCACATCAAACCTAGGGGGTCAAGGGGGGTCTACTCTGCCCCCTTATGGTCATTTCCCTCTTTGTTTTGGCCACCTCTCGTGTCTCGATCCTACCGAGACACAAGATGGCGGCCGCTCCGGACTGTTTAGAATGTTTACAGACACCCCAGAGCCAATCAGCTTTCTGCGCGCAAGTCGCGGTAAGCGCCCGGTGCGCGTACCGGTGCGCGTACCGGAGCGCGGCTATAGATATATATATTTTTTTGAACCTTAATTACTCAAAATCCACTGGAGCACATATCTTGAGACATAGCAAAGGCACATCGGGCTACCAGTCCCTACAATTTTGCCAAGTTTGGTGGAAATCCATTCAGCCGTTCGGGCTAAAAGTGAAATCGACCGCCCTATGGAAATTAACATGGGGAAAACGCGTTTTGGGACCCCCCTTTTATCTCGGCCCCCGCTTGACGAATCCCCCCCAAACTTTCAGGGAAGGACCGGAACGCCGCGAGGCCATTTTGAGGAAATTTTCAGGCAGATTCGTCAACCGGCGCCAAAGTTATTCCAAATAGAATTTTCAGATTTAACATTGAAAAAAATCCTAACTATAACTACCTACTGGCGACCGCCAGTAGGTAATATATATATATATATATATATATATATATATATATATATATATATATATATATATTACCTACTGGCTATCGCCAGTAGGTATATATAGTTAGGATTTTTTCCCTATGGCATTTTTGAAAATTCTATGTCTAATAACTTTGGCGTTTGTGGACGGAATCGGCTGAAATTTTCAGGAAAATGGCACATTTTGTTTCTGAGCAGCCCTTGAAAATTTGGGGGGGTTTTGTCGAGGGGGGGCCGAGAAATAAGGGGGGTCCCAAAACACGTTTTCCCATGTTAATTTCCATAGGGCGGTTGGACTCACTTTTAGCTCGAACGGCTGAATGGATTTGCACGAAACTTGGCAAAATTGTAGGGACTGTTAGCCCGATGTGCCTTTGCTAGGTCTCAATATATGTGCTCCAGTAGTTTTTGAGAAATTAACGTTTAAATCAAGATATATATCTGTAACAGCGCTCCAGGCTGAGCTCCGGTTCGCTTACTTTTCGTGAAACGGAACTTTGAGCGCAGAAAGCTGATTGGCTCTCCGGTGTCTGTCAACATTCTAAACAGTCCGGAGCGGCCGCCATCTTATCTCTTGGTAGGATCGAGAGAGAAGAAGAGGTGAAAAACGAAGAGGGAATTTAATGAAAGGGGGCAAGGTATACCCCTCTTGACCCCCTAGGAATGTTGTTGGGGTTATTAAAGGGTCCCGTGGGGAAAATTAAAAAAAAAATGATTTTTCACGGTAGAAGCGCTTCACGGGCCGCGAACTGGGCCGCAAACTGGTAGCGAAACGGGAATTTGCCATTTTGTGCTTCGTTAATTAAATTACTAGGTATAAGGGGGTGCGGGAGACGTATCCTAATCCCCTATGTTTCATGAGGGTGGCTGAGGAGGCTCATATATGTTGATACATCTCTTCCAGCGGCTGTGCGTGAGCTTTTTATTTTTTTTGCTGCGTGACAGTCCGGAGCGGCCGCCATCTTATCTCTCGGTAGGATCGAGAGAGAAGAAGAGGTGAAAAACGAAGGGGGAATTTAATGAAAGGGGGCAAGGTATACCCCTCTTGACCTCCTAGGAATGTTGTTGGGGTTATTAAAGGGTCCCGTGGGGAAAATAAAAAAAATAATGATTTTTCACGGTAGAAGCGCTTCACGGGCCGCGAACTGGGCCGCAAACTGGTAGCGAAACGGGAATTCGCCATTTTGTGCTTCGTTAATTAAATTACTAGGTATAAGGGGGTGCGGGAGACGTATCCTAATCCCCTATGTTTCATGAGGGTGGCTGAGGAGGCTCATATATGTTGATACATCTCTTCCAGCGGCTGTGCGTGAGCTTTTTATTTTTTTTGCTGCGTGACAGTCCGGAGCGGCCGCCATCTTATCTCTCGGTAGGATCGAGAGAGAAGAAGAGGTGAAAAACGAAGGGGGAATTTAATGAAAGGGGGCAAGGTATACCCCTCTTGACCTCCTAGGAATGTTGTTGGGGTTATTAAAGGGTCCCGTGGGGAAAATAAAAAATAAAATGATTTTTCACGGTAGAAGCGCTTCACGGGCCGCGAACTGGGCCGCAAACTGGTAGCGAAACGGGAATTCGCCATTTTGTGCTTCGTTTTAATTAAATTACTAGGTATAAGGGGGTGCGGGAGACGTATCCTAATCCCCTATGTTTCATGAGGGTGGCTGAGGAGGCTCATATATGTTGATACATCTTTTCCAGCGGCTGTGCGTGAGCTTTTTTTTTTTTTGCTGCGTGACGTCTGTTAACGTTCGATTCGATGGAAATCAGGAAGTGTTGACCGCCAATTTGTCACTGCGATAAAATATTTTGTTATAAATGAATCCTTATTGATAAACATTGTCTGCGCTATCTTGCTTTTTTTCCAATGCCACAATTTTGTCGTGCACGGCAGCCATTTTAGATGCCAGGCTGGTCCCAGGCTATCACCTACCCCTGCGGATGTAGTTTATGGCCCCAGCTAAAGAGAATCCAGACATGCCAACCCTCTCGATTCAGGCGTGAGACTACTGATTTCAGTGCTAGTCTCCCGCCTCCCGATTTCTGCAAGCAAAAACCCGGGGGCATATTACGAACAACTAGCGATAATTTTTGTCTCTAACTTGTTTAGAGACAAAAATTTTCGCCGCACATCGGCGATTTTTATCGCAGATAAACCTTGCTATTATCGCAGAAAAGTCAGCGATATTCATGTATTATCGAGCAAATGCTCTTAGCCATGTTATCCACCTCCCATTGGATAACATGGCTAAGAACTGCTCAGGGCAGGTGTTAGCTTTTGGAGATATTCGCGTTTAGCGCGAATATCTCCAAAAGTTGGTAATAGGAGATAGCGATGTTAGGGACTGTTTCCAGTCGCTAACATCTTGGCACGCCCACTTTGCATGTCATTAGTGATAAGTATCACTGACATGCAAAGCGGGGCCCAAGATGGTCGCTATCTCCTTTTAGCTGTCACTAACTGGTGTTAGCGACAGCTTGGTAATAGGGAGATAATTTTATCTCCGCTTTCATGGCTTTTAAAGCCAAAAAAGCGGAGATAAACCCCCTTGATAATATGCCCCACGATTCCTCGGGGGTTTCAGCTGATAGGGCTTGGTATTGTGTTACGTGGTAATTTTTCCAGGAAACGTCAGAGGGTCGATGCAGGTGTTCTAGAAGAGGTGATAAACCATTTAAGCCTCATGAACAAGCGCATGGTCTTTTAAAGATTTGTGAAGTACTCGGGGCGGCGGTGTGTGTGTGCCCTCTTTCAGGAGCGGGCGGGGGGGCACTGCCAGCAACTTGCCAGGTCAGGTAGTGTTCAACACGTGCATCACCCTTTCTCTGCCTGCTATTGCGCTCCATGCTTCGGAAAGGTAAGAAAAAGAACGTGCATTTGAGTTTGAAATGTCCGATCCTGTAGCAGTACACTTGCAAAGCCCACACATGACAATAACCCGATTCAAGGCCCCATTCACCCGTTTTAAAAAAAAATTATAACACTCCAACAAAGTAACATTATAAAACTTTATTAACTTTTAAATATAATGAACGGAACAAAAACTGTAAAAACATTTAAACATTTTTCACCCAAAAAAGCAACAATGGTCAGAAGCTGTCTTTTGTGCGAATAGTCCCAAGGCAGCACAACGTGCAGAGTTCTGGACGGCACCCAGGTGATGTCGCCTGGGTGCCGCACTGGTTTTGGGATCCTACAATGCTGCTCCGAAAATTGGCGTGGGGCGTCCCGGGTGGTGCGGGGGGAGGCCTCGTCAGTAGCGGTCTGTTGTGCGAATAGTCCCAAGGCAGCAGAACGCGCTGAGATGTTGATGGCACCCAGGTGATGTCCAGTAAACTGCCGCACTGGTTTTGGTATCCTACAATGCTGCTCCGAAAATTGGCGTGGGGCGGCCCGGGGGGGGGGGGCGTGGGGGAGGCGACGTGAACGGGCCTCCCCAGGTGGCGGCCATCCAGCTGAGTTGCGCCCGCTCTTGCGGCTACAGCGTCTCGCTCACCATGTTGTTGAGTTGCTCCCACTCTTGCAGTGCAGCGATAGGCGGCTGCCACATGACTCTTAAAATGGCGGCCGGCTCTTCGGTTTTGGCCCTGGTCCACTGAAATGGCCCTGGGACACCTTGGAACTCGGACGCTTGCCTGCTAGGGCTTGGGCTCCATTCTCGAAAAGCGTCCCCTCAGCCGTGAAGATTCTACAAAAGTCTTGGGGGCCCCCGACTCCCGCAGGCTTCCGGTGGGGAGCGGCTGCCATGATTGCTCGCGGAATGACCACGACGGAGCCACGAGATGGTGGTGCTCTCATGCTGACGCCAGCTTCAGTCTGAATGATCCAGAAACAAGGTGGGGCTTTCATCGTTTGGGAAAAAAAAATGTTCTAAACCAATGAAAAGTGTTATTTTAGGTCATATGACCAAGCCTTCCATCTTTAGGAAACCAAAAGTAAAATGAACCAATGAAAAGTTTTATAAACAAGTCACATGACCTGTTATGCGGCATAGGGCTACAAAAAGCGTAGAAAATCCGTTGGCACGTGAGGCGGCGTCAGTAGCGGACCGATGTGCGAATAGGCCGAAGGCAGCACAACGCGTCGAGATCCGGATGGCACCGAGGTGGTGTCCAGCAAATTGCCGCACTGGTGTGGCCATCCTACAATGCTGCGCCGAAAGACGGCGTGTCCAGCTGAGTTGCGGTCACTCTTGCGGTACAGTGAATCGAACGAGCCGAGATCCGGATGGCACCGAGGTGGTGTCCAGCAAATTGCCGCACTGGTGTGGCCATCCTACAATGCTGCGCCGAAAGACGGCGTGTCCAGCTGAGTTGCGGTCACTCTTGCGGTACAGTGACTCGAACGCGCCGAGATCCGGATGGCACCGAGGTGGTGTCCAGCAAATTGCCGCACTGGTGTGGCCATCCTACAATGCTGTGCCGAAAGTCGGCGTGGGGTGTCCCGTTGGCTTATGAGGTGATGTCAGTAGTGGACCGATGTGTAAATAGGTCGGAACCAGCACAAGGCGCCAAGATCCGAATGGCAAGTTCTGGATGTTGAGTGCCATAGTTGAGAGTTCTGAGCAGTGCTTGTAAGACTATCTGAAGTTTATTATAAGAATCAGACTAAGTTGAAGACTGTCTGAAGCTTATTTGCACCTTTTGCAGCTTCACTATTGCCCAAGGTGGTGTCCAGCAAATTGCTGCACTGGTGTGGCCATCCTACAATGCTGCGCCGAAAGACGGCGTGTTCAGCTGAGTTCCGGTCACTCTTGCGGTACAGTGACTCGAACGTGCCGAGATCCGGATGGCACCGAGGTGGTGTCCAGCAAGTTGCCGCACTGGTATGGCCATCCTACAATGCTGCGCCGAAAGACGGTGTGACCAGCTGAGTTCCGGTCACTCTTGCGGTACAGTGATTCGAACGCGCCGAGATCCGGATGGCACCGAGGTCGTGTCCAGCAAGTTGCCGCACTGGTGTGGCCATCCTACAATGCTGCGCCGAAAGTCAGTGTGGGGTGCCCCGTTGGCTTATGAGGTGATGTCAGTAGTGGACCGATGTGTGAATAGGTCGGAACCAGCACAAGGCGCCCTGCACTGTTGAGCTTTTTTCAATGCCTGTTTTTTGTTGTTTCCCCTCCATCAAAAACAAAAAAAATATATAAAACTGTGCAAAAATACAAAGAAATGTTTAGAAAAGCAGTGCTTGTAAGACTGTCTGAAGCTCTTTTGCACCTGCTGCAGCTTCACTATTGCCCTGGTGTGGCCAAAGATCGCCCATGACATAGGCGGCCGGCTCCCGAGGTCCGGCGGAACTTTTTTCCTTTTCCTTTCTGCTTGTCCCACAATCCGTTTCACCTGAAGACACGACCAGGTTCCTGAATGTGTGCAGGGGGACGCTATTGATTAAATGAAAATGGCGACTTGACACAAAGCTGACTCAAGCGTTGCTGTTGATGCTATACAGACAAAAATTGGTTTTCAGTTTGTACATTCTTCAGGATTTTTTTTTCCATCCAAGGCTGTTTGAGAGTTTGTAGAAAAATGGCTTCAGATTTTCCACATATCACTCTTCAACATTCTTCCTAAATGTAACAATGTGAGACTCACTAGGAGAACGGCTGTTTATCTTTCCTTTCAAAATGCTGCCAACAATATTTTCTGAATGGAAGACACCATCTTGTAGCATAAAGGGCCGAAAGGGGTTCTGGTCTGGCCGATTGTTGGTGGAGACATTTTGACTATATCTTGGACCTGCCCGGCCTCGCCCAAAATGGCGCTGGTATAAATGGGACTTGTAACTCCTTGCCCGCAAATGTATATCTAGAAAATTTTATTGTAAGTGGCCCTGTGTTATTTTAATTACAAAATGTACGTCCACCGATTCCGCAACTGTTAGACACCTTAGTTCTTGTAACCTAATGGCCCGCTCGTTACGTTCCTCTACAGTGTAAATGTCTCCTCATCATATACGATTTCAGTTTGCTCCGTGGCCGGCCCACGTGGTTACAGGCCCGTATTTGTATACTGACATTTTCACAATAAAGGTTTTTAAAACAAAACACGGTAGTAGTATTTAGATTGGTAAAGTTTTTACTTTTAGTCACTGTTTTCGAATCAGTAAAAGGCAAGTGAAATAAAGCAGTCCAATTACATGACGGATAAAAGGTATAATACGTAGGAACGCAGTAAAGATAAATGGTCAAGGGCAGTTGTGTTTTCCACTCCTGCAACATAAAGTGATCGATAAGAATCTGATAATCAGACGTATCGGCGACTAAGACAGCAGGCCGAGTCTCTTTTACTCAACGGCTCCGTCATGGAACGAAGAAACGCCCTTTTTCTCGAAAAAGGAATATATTTTACTTGCAGGACAGTTGTAAATTTTCCGGGAAAGTACATTAGCCTGGAATATTATAACATATATGTTTAAAAAAAAAAGTTCGAAATCAATAAAAAGCGTATTTTTTAGGTCATATGACCAAGCTTTTCATTATTAAAATAACAAAAGTAAAATGAACCAATAAAAAGTTTTATTAACAAGTCACATGACCTGTTATGCTTACGTTACGCGCTGCGCACCGCGCCCCGGATCACTTCCGGGTGCGCTAACGCGGCGTGTCATATAACGCATTACGCGACAACGTAGGTCTAGAATATAGTCAAAATGTCTCCACCAACCAGCGTTCGGAACACAACCCCTTTCAGCAGTCCAAAAAGTTCTGTTAAATGACAACAGAGGGGACAGGCAACAAGAACCATCAGTCAAAGAGGGGAGGGCAAGTTCTTCTCTTCCGGGTCATGTTGGGGCGCTACCGGAACTGATCGAATTGGTAGACTACAGTGTTTCTGGATGTTTCAGACTAAAGCTGGCGTCAGCATGAGAGCACTACCATCTCGTAGCTCCGTCGTGGCCATTTCACGAGCAGACATGGCAGCCACTCCCCACCAGAAGCCTGCGGGAGTCGGGGGCCCCCAAGACTTTTGTAGAATCTTCAAGGCTGAGGGGACGCTTTCGAGAATGGGACCCAAGCCCTATCAGGGAAGCGTCCGAGTTCCAAGGTGTCCCAGGGCCATTTTAGTGGACCAGGCCTAAAACCGAAGAGCCGGCCGCCATTTTGAGAGTCCTGTGGCAGCCGCCTATCGCTGCACCGCAAGAGCGGGAGCAACTTAACTACATGGTGAGCGAGACGCTGTAGTCGCAAGAGCGGGCGGTAAACAGCTGAATGGCGGAAGAGGCACAGTGTAGCAAAAGCGGGCGGAATGGCAACTAAAACGGTAAAGGGGCGCCCCACTACAGCGTGTCTTCAGGTCAAACGGATTGTGGGACAAAGTCCAGAATAGAAGAGTCATCAAAAGGCAAAAAGTTCCGCCGGACCCCGGGAGCCGGCCGCCTATGTCAGGGGCGATCTCAGGCTACACCAGTGCTATAAGACTTGGGGAGGGGGTCGGAGCCAAGCGTCTTCTCCGAGTCCGTGCCATCACACCGCCCCTCGGGGGCCTCCGTCAAGCGGTTTAGGGAGGTACCATATAACATTGTTTTCAAATGCAGTCAGGTCCACAAACGACCCTCACTTACTTTGAGAATAGTGAAGCTGCAGTAGGTGGAAATAAGCTTCAGACAGTCTTACAAGCACTGCTTTTGTAAACATTTTTTGATTTTTTTGTATTTTTGAACAGTTTTATATTTTTTTTTGTTTTTGATGGAGGGGAAACAACAAAGCACAGGCATTGAAAAAGGCTCAAACTCAGAACTCGGAACTATGGCACCCAACATCCAGGACTTTCCATCCGGATCTTGGCGCCTTGTGCTACTTCCGACCTATTCACACATCGGTCCACTACTGACATCATCTTATAAACCAACGTTATGTAAATAGTTATTTAATAAAATGTTTTACCCTGTTTCTTTGCTGGTGTGTTGTCTATATTTTTAATATTTGCATAGGGTTTGTCGTTATTTTGGGCGGGATGGGTGACGGAGCCGAGCTGTCTTGCAGCCCTCATGGTGTGGAGCTCAGTTCATCTCACTATTTTCGTATTTCTCATGAAGGGTTGTTCCTAATATTTCTATTTTAGCGAGGTCAAAAAGAGATCCAATTAGTGGCCTACTGATTTTGCTCGATTACTTTTATTTTTTTACACGATTTTTCACTATCTGCAAAGACTAAACAGAGTATTGCGAGTTTGTGCTTGTTTGTAAATAGAGAATGAACTAAAGAGAATCAATTGTAAAACAGTAAATGCTTGGATAACAATCAATCAAATGGAGAGACAAGCAGGTACGACGGATTACAACGGGGTAAAGGTCTGCGTTAACTACCGTTCACTATCTGCAAAGAGAGAGTACTAATAAGAGAAAAGAGGGGAGGGGGGTGCAGCGTTCAAAGCACATCAGCGTGCATAAATACGAAAATGTTTTTATCTATCACGTACTTGACATTTTAAAGCTTTTCATATTTGCTATTAAAAAACCATTGAAATTCACTGAAAAAACCATAGGTTATAGTCGATATATAGTTAGGAATTTGCATTTACAAAACCTTGAAAATTCAATGAAAAAACCATTGGTTTTAGGCCATATATAGTTAGGGATTTGCATTTACAAAACCTTATTTTACTCGCATAAAACCATTGAAATTCCATATATAGTTAGATGCGCTAACTATATATCGCGCACCCGCAATCCACTGCTGATGATGTCACATATTACATCATTCATGACATGGTCAGTGACATCACTGATGACATCACTGATGACAACTCAAATGACATCACTGATGACATCTCAAATGACATCACTGATGACAACTCAAATGACATCACTGACAACATCACAGATGACATCATTCATGTGTTAATACGATGAACCTCTACAGACTCTGATATATCCTTAGATACACTCAGTGAAAACAGACACTCACAGACTGTCACTCATCCATGGAGTTACTCATACACCTAGACAGTCATGCAAAGAATCCAACACACCTCCAATTCCTCAACTATACAGTTATACACACCTTACTTATTGAAACATATTCTAATACATATTTACTCTCTTATACAATCCTTGATACATGTTCACAATGATCCATACAGCCACTCACACATTCACTGGCTGTTATGCACAGTTATTTATATATGTTAACTCTCGCATGTACTGTGTTTTACATATGTACTTACTTTGACATGTAGCACTGAGATATCCATTCACTCACCAATACACTCATGCACACAGTCAACCGCCCATATAGCTGTTTCCACATGCACTCTTGAACTCATACACCTAGTGAATCAACTGCTTACACATCTATGCACAGAATCACACACCTCCCAGCCACCCACACACATACTCAGTCTCCCATACAAATACTTGAGCAACCAATCAATAACCCATATAGTTATTTATATAGCTACTGATCAACACATGCAGCAGTTTACAGAACAACAGATATAATGATACACAAATTAATACAGTTTAATCACTAACCTATGCACTCAGTGAGACACATTTAATCACTCCCTCATACAGTCAGTCATGCACCTACTAAATCCTTCATCCAGACATTTATACATCCACTCATTCTTCAATATGTAAGACATATTTTAACTTTACAGAAACTTCCAGTCACTGGATGTTGTCATCAGTGATGTCATTTGAGTTGTCATCAGTGATGTCATCAGTGATGTCACTGACCATGTCATGAATGATGTAATATGTGACATCATCAGCAGTGGATTGCGGGTGCGCGATATATAGTTAGCGCATCTAACTATATATGGAATTTCAATGGTTTTATGCGAGTAAAATAAGGTTTTGTAAATGCAAATCCCTAACTATATATGGCCTAAAACCAATGATTTTTTCATTGAATATATATATATATTCACTGAAAAAAACATAGGTTATAGACCATATATAGTTAGGAATTAGCATTTACAAAACCTTGAAAATTCACTGAAAAAACCATAGGTTATAGACCATATATAGTTATGGATTAGCATTTACAAAACCTTAATTTACTCACACAAAACCATTGAAATTCGCATATATAGTTAGTTGCACTAACTATATATCACGCACCCGCAATCCACTGCTGATGATGTCACATATTACATCATTCATGACATGGTCAGTGACATCACTGATGACATCACTGATGACATCTCAAATGACATCACTGATGACATCACTGATGACATTATCCAGTGACTGTATGTTTCTGTAAAGTTAAAATATGTCTTACATATTGAAGAATGAGTAGATGTATAAGTGTCTGGATGAAGGATTTAGTAGGTGCATGACTCACTGTATGAGTGAGTGATTTAATGTGTCTCACTGAGTGCATGGGTTAGTGACTAAACTGTCTTCATTTGTGCATCATTATGTCTGTTGTTCTTTAAACTGCTGCATGTGTTGATCAGTAGCTATATGAGTAACTATATGGGTTATTGATTGGTTGCCCAAGTATTTGTATGGGAGACTGAGTGTGTGTGTGGGTGGCTGGGAGGTGTGTGACTCTGTGCATAGATGTGTGAGTAGTTGATTCACTATATGTATGGGTTCAAAAGTGCATGTGGAAACAGCTGTATGGGCGGTTGACTGTCTGCATGAGTGTATTGGTGAGTGAATGGATTTCTCAGTGCTACATGTCAAAGTAAGTACATGTGTAAAACACAGTACATGTGAGAGTTGACATATATAAATAACTGTGCATAAGAGCCAGTGAATGTGTGAGGGGCTGTATGGATCATTGTGAACATGTATTAGGGATTGTATAAGAGAGTAAATATGTGTTAGTATATGTTTGAATAAGTAAGGTGTGTATAACTGTATAGTTGAGAAAATGGAGGTGTGATTGATTCTTTGCATGACTGACTAGGTGTGTGAGTAACTCCATGGAAAAGTGACAGTCTGTGAGTGTCTGTTTACACTGATTGTATCTAAGGTTATATTAGAGTCGGAAGAGGTTCATCGTATTATCACATGAATGATATCATCAGTGATGTGATCAGTAATGTCAAATGAGATGTCATCAGTCATGTCATCAGAGATGTCATTTGAGATGTCATCAGTGATGTCATCGGTGATGTCGTTTGAGATGTCATCAGTGATGTCATCAGTGATGTCATTTGAGATGTCATCAGTGATGTCATCAGTGATGTCACTGACCATGTCATGAATGATGTAATATGTGACATCATCAGCAGTGGATTGCGGGTGCGCGATATATAGTTAGTGCAACTAACTATATATGCGAATTTCAATGGTTTTGTGCGAGTAAATTAAGGTTTTGTAAATGCTAATCCCTAACTATATATGGTCTATAACCTATGGTTTTTTCAGTGAATTTTCAAGGTTTTGTAAATGCTAATTCCTAACTATATATGGTCTATAACCTATGGTTTTTTCAGTGAATTTCAATGGTTTTTTAATAGCAAATATCAAAAGCTGTAAAATGTCAAGTACGTGGTAGGTAAAAACATTTTCGTGTCTATGCACGCTGATGTGCTTTGAACGCTGCCCCCCCTCCTCTTTTCTTTTAGGAGTATTCTCTCTTTGCAGATAGTGAAGGGTAGGTAACACAGGCCTTTGCCCCCGTTGTAATCCGTCGTGCCTGCTTCCCTCTCCATTTGATTGATTGTTATCCTAGCATTTATTGTTTTGGAATTGGTTCTCTTTGGTTCATTTTCTATTTACAAACAAGCACAGAGTCGCAATACTCTGTTTAGTCTTTGCAGATAGTGAAAAATCGTTAAAAAACAAAAGGAATCAAGCAAAATCAGTAGGCCACTAATGGGATCTCTTTTTGACCTCGCTAAAATAGAAACATTATGAACAACCCCTCATGACAAATACGAAACTAGTGAGAGGAACTGAGCTCGACACCATGATGGCTGCAAGACAGCTCGGCTCCGCCGCCCACCCCACCCAAAATAACGACAAACACTATGCAAATATTATAAATATATACAACACACCAGCAAAGTAACAGGGTAAAACGTTTTATTAAATAACTATTTACATGGCAGCCTGCTGCAACATCGATCCAAACAAGGCTTTGTATTTTGGGCTCAAAATAAACCATCAATAGTAAGATTTTCATAGGTGAGTGTAGGTTCATGGTTTTCCATCCACAGACTAAAAGCCTGGAGTGGGAGTGAAAGAACAATAACTAGGTAAGAAGGAAGGCAGAGGTTGTGGGAAGGACTCTCGATATGGTATGTTGCTTGGTCCCTGAGATGCTTCGATGTCACTGCCTTTCACAAATGGCATAAGTCCTGGATGTTGGGTGCCATAGTTCAGGGTTCAGAGCAGCGCTTGTAACACTGTCTGAAGCTTATTTGCACCTGCTGCAGCTTCACTATTCTCAAAGTAAGTGGGGGCTGTTTGTGGACCTGACCGCATTGGAAAACAATGTGATGCGGTGCCTCCCTGAACCGCATGACGGAGGCCCCCGAGATAATTGCGCCTGCTCCACACCTTGTCCGACAACCTGTTTGACCTGAAGACACGTCCTGCGGTGCCCTGGTCCGACCATCACATATACCTGCGCCAGGAGACGGCGTGGGGTGCAGTAGAAGGGAGAGGCGGCGCGAACGAGCCTCCCCCACCTCCCCAGGTGGAGGTTTCTCAGCTACACCCCAGCGCTTCACTCGACCAGCTGACTTGCGCCCGCTCTTGCGACACAGTGCCTCGCTCGGCCAGCTGAATTGCGCCTGCTCTTGCTATTACAACGTCTCACCCGCCATCCAACGGAATTGCACCCAATCTTGCGGTACAGCGACAGGCGGCTGCTACAGAGCTCACGAAATGGCGGTCGGCTCCACAGACTTGGGCCTGGCCTGCAAAGATGGCTCTGGGCAACCGTGGAACTCGGACGCTTGACTGCTAGGGCATGGGCCCCATTCCCAAAAGAGTCCCCTCAGCCTTGAAGATTCTACAGCAGTCACCGGGACCCCCGACTCCCGTAGACTTCCGGTGGGGAGCGACTGCCATGATTGCTCGCGGAATGGCCACAACGTAGCCACGAGATGGTGGTGCTCTCATGCTGACGCCAGCTTCAGTCTGAAACATCCAGAAACACTGTAGACTACCAATTCGATCAGTTCCGGTGGAGCCCCAACGTACCCGGTAGAGAAGAACTTGCCCTCCCCTCTTTGATTGATGGTTCTTGTTGCCTGTCCCTTCTCTTGTCATTTAACAGAACTTTTTGGACTGCTGAAAGGGGTTGTGTTCCGACCGCTGGTTGGAGGAGACATTTTGACTATATTCTGGACCTGCGTTGTCGCGTAATGCGTCATATGACGCGCTGCGTTAGCGCACCCGGAAGTGCTCCGGTGCGCGAGGCGCAGCTTCCCGGAAATGATCCAGAGTGCGGCGCGCAGCGCGTAACGTAAGCATAACAGGTCATGTGACTTGTTAATAAAACTTTTCATTGGTTCATTTTACTTTTGTTATTCTAATGATGAAAGGCTTGGTCATATGACCTAAAAATAACACTTTTCATTGCTTTCGAATATTTTTTTTCCCAAATGATGAAAGCCCCACCTTTTTTTTCTCACTCTGACTTGTAAAGCAAAGGACCCAGATGCATTTACAGTTTATCACTAACAATGTTCCAGGCTAATGTATTTTCCCGGGAAATTTACAACTGTCCTGCAAGTAAAATATTCCTATTTCGAGAAAAAGGGCGTTTCTTCGTCCCATGAGGGAGCCGTTGAACAAAAGAGGCTCGGCCTGCTGTCTTAGTCGCTGATAGGCATGAATATCGGATTCTTATCGATCACTTTATGTTGCAGGAGTGGAAAACACAACAGCCCTTGACCATTTATCCTTACTGCGTTCCTGCGTATTATACCTTTTAACCGTCATGTAATTGGACTGCTTTATTTCACTTGCCTTTTACTGATTCGAAAACAGTGGCTATTATTCAAAACTTTACCAATGTAGGTACTACTACCATGTTTTGTTTTAAAAACCTTTATTGTGAAAATGTCAGTATACAAATACGGGCCTATAACCACGTGGGCCGGCCACGGAGCAAACTGGAATCGTATATGATGAGGGGACATTTACACTGTAGAAGAACGTAACGGGCGACCCATTAGGTTGCAAGAACTAAGGTGTCTAACATTTGCGGAATCGGTGGACGTACATTTTATAATTAAAGTACGACAGGGCCAGTTACAATAAAATTATCTAGATATACATTTGCGGGCAAGTACCATGGGTGACGTTAATTCGAACTTTCAATAGCACAGTAATCAATAACACATCAGAACTTAATATCAATAGGGATGTCCAAATGTTCAATCAATTCTCGTCCCCGCTCGCCATGTGCTTCAAAACTGCATACGTATCTCGTGATATCAAGGTTGGGCAACCAGTACACAACAAGGAGTTAAGAGTCCCATTTATACCGGCGCCATTTTGGGCGAGGCCGGGCAGGTCCAGGATATAGTCAAAAGGTCTCCACCAACCAGCGGTCGGACCAGAACCCCTTTCGGCAGTCCAAAAAGGTTCCGTTAAATGGCAACAGAAGAAATAGGCAACAAGAACAATCAGTCAAAAGAGGGGACGCTTTCGTGAATGGGGCCCATGCCCTAGCAGGCAAGCGTCCTAGTTCCAAGGTGTCCCAGGGCCATTTTAGTGGACCAGGCCCAAATCCAAAGAGCTGGCCACCATTTTGAGAGTCCTGTTGCAGCCGGCTATCGCTGCACCACAAGAGTAGCCGCAATTCAGCTAGATGGCGGGTGAGTCACTGTACCGCAAGAGCGGGCGGAACTCAGCTGGAAGGCGAGTGAAACGCTAAGAGGCGCCCCACTGCAGATGAGGTGCCTCCACCTGGGGAGGAGGGAGAGGCCCGTTTGCGCCACCTCCCCCACCCCCGGGCACCCCACGCCGTCTTTTGGCGCAGCATTGTAGGATGGCCACACCAGTGAAACTTGCTGGACACCACCTCGGTGCCATCCGGATCTCGGCGCGTTCGAGTCACTGTACCGCAAGAGCGGGCGAAACTCAGCTGGATGGCGGGCGAGACGCTGTACCGCAAGAGCGGGCGGAACTCAGCTGGATGGAGGGTGAGGCACTGTGCCGCAAGAGCGGGCGGAACTCAGCTGGAAGGCGAGTGAAACACTAAGAGGCGCCCCACTGCAGATGAGGTGCCTTCACCTGGGGAGGCAGGAGAGGCACGTTTACGCCGCCTCCCCCCCCCCCCCCGGGAACCCCACGCCGTCTTTTGGCGCAGCATTGTAGGATGGCCACACCAGTGAAACTTGCTGGACACCACCTCGGTACCATCCGGATCTCGGCGCATTGTGCTGCCTTCGGCCTACTGTAGCAGCAAGTGCGGGCGCAACTCTGCTGGACGGCGAGTGAAACGGTAAGGGGTGCCGCACTGCACATCAGGTGCCTCCACCTGGGGAGGCGAGAGAGGCCAGTTCGCGCCGCCTCCCCCCCGCCCGGGCACCCCACGCTGTCTTTCGGCGCAGCATTGTAGGATGGCCACACCAGTGCGGCAGCTTGCTGGACACCTCCTCGGTGCCATCCGGATCTCGGCGCGTTGTGCTGCCTTCGGCCTATTCGCACATCGGTCCGCTACTGACGCCCCCTCACAGGCCAACGGATTTTGTAGGCTTTTTATAGCCCAAAGCCCCATAACAGGTCATGTGACTTGTTTACAAAACTTTTCATTGGTTCATTTTACTTTTGGTTTCCTAATGATGAAATGCTTGATCATATGACCTAAAAATAACACTTTTCATTGGATTAAAACATTTTCTTTTCCCAATCGATGAAAGCCCCACCCTTTTTTTTCTCACTCGGCAATCCAAAAAGGTTCCGTTAGATGACAACAGAGGGGACAGGCAACAAGAACCATCAGTCAAAAGAGGGGAGGGCAAGTTCTTCCCTACCGGGTCACGTTGAGGCTCCACCGGAAGTCATCGAATTGATAGTCTACAGTGTTTCTGGATGTTTCAGACTGAAGCTGGCGTCAGCATGAGAGCACCATCATCTCGTAGCTCCGTCGTGGCCATTCCGCAAGCAATCATGGCAGCCGCTCCCCACCGGAAGCCTGCGGGAGTCGGGGGCCCCCATGACTTTTGTATAATCTTCAAGGCTGAGGAGACGCTTTCAAGAATGGGGCCCAAGCCCTAGCAGGCAAGCGTCCGAGTTCCAAGGTGTCCCAGGGCCATTTTAGTGGACCAGGCCCAAATCCGAAGAGCCGGCCGCCATTTTAAGAGTCCTGTGGCAGCCGCCTATCGCTGCACCGCAAGAGTGGGCGCAATTCAACTAGATGGTGGGCAAGATGCTGTAGCCGCAAGAGCGGGCGCAACTCAACTGGATGGTGGGCGAGACGCTGTAGCCGCAAGAGCGGGCAGTAAACAGCTGAATGGCGGATGAGGCACAGTGCAGCAAAAGCGGGCGGAAAACCGCTGAATGGCAACTGAAACGCTAAAGGGGCGCCCCATTGCAGCAGAGGAGCCTCCACCTGGGGAGGCCCGTTCACGCCGCCTCCTCCCCCCCCGGGGCGCCCCATGCCGTTTTTCGGCGCAGCATTGTAGGATGCTAAGACCAGTGCGGCAAGTAAAGGACATCACCTGGGTGCCGTCCAGATCTCAGCATGTTGTGCTGCCTTCGGACTATTCGCACAACCGACCGCTACTGACGCCACCTCACAGCAGCCCATTGTTGCTTTGTTTTAAAAAAAATTTTTTAACGTGTTTACTTTGTTGGAGCGTTGTACATATTTATAAGTTATTAAAGTGTTATAATCCTACTACTTTGTTGGAGTGCTATATATTTTTAATGTTATTAGACCAGGACAAGGGAACCCAAGGCACAATATACTAAGGACCATGGGTAGGTACTTTATTATCAAGAACAGGGGTCCTTAGAAGAAGAAACTATAGTGGAAAATATTACCCTGATACACCAGTAATCATGGAACACAAAGTGTGATAGAAGCGGGACACCAGCCGGTGTCCGACTAACACACTAAGAAAACATACAACATGAAGATAATAGCAGGCAATAGAAGGACATCTGATTAGAATAAATCATATACCAGACAATCTGTAACATACACATATGCAATAGAAAGTATAAATCAACTTATGCATTTAGTGTAATGGTGTCGACGACGTTTCGAACCATGGACAATAAAGGTTCATCCTCAGGACAGAGGATAATTGCCTTGAAATTACACATTTGTAAGAGTGTTACAGTTATGTAGCGCTCTATTTGAGAAAAACTGATATTTTGCTCAAGGGCAAATAACTCGTAAATGGTCTTTGAAGAATGTCCAAAGTAGGCAGGATCCGAAATAAGTTGATTTCGATATCCTCTTGATAATAAAATATATTTTTAATGTGACACATAATTGTGAAGACTTTGATGTACAAAAAGGCATCCCTGGAATCTTCCGCTTCAGGCTCGGTCCCACACACCCTCACAGTGAGAATCCCCTCCCCAATCACAATACAGGATCGTTATCAGATAGTAGGAACCTGTGTGGTGTGATGGATCTCATGGGGTGGGGGCCTTGATCTACTGTAACTCCTTTGAAGAGGGGTGATTCTTTACAGTTGGGGCCATAAACTACTTCCGCAGGGCTAGGTGATAGCCTGGGACCGGCCTGGCCAATCGGACACAGAGGAAGAGGAGTGTCAGAGGGTGCGGTAGTAAATAGGGTGAAAGGGAGGTGTCGGGCGGGCACGGGGTGTGATTCTCAGGGAAGAGCAGCGCAGATGGGGCGAGGTTTATGACCCATGCATGAGAGAGAGAGCGGGCGTGACCAGTGCGTGGGGGAGATGCTTGCGAGGGTGGGGAGCCATGCTGAGGATCGGCGGCGTGCAGAGAGTAGGTCTGGTCAAGGCATCTAAAATGGCTGCCGTGCACGACAAAAGTGTGGCATTGGAAAAAAAGCAAGATGGCGCAGACAATGTTTATCAATACGGATTAATTTATAACAATTATTTTTAACAATATATTTACTCGCAGTGTCAAAATGGCGGTCAACACTTCCTGATTTCCTTCGAATCGAACGTTAACAGACGTCACGCAGCAAAAAAAAAAAACGCTCACGCGCAGCCGCTGGAAGACAAGTATCAACATATATGAGCATCCTCAGCCACCCTCAGAAAACATACGGGGTCAGGATATGTCTCCCGTACCCCCTTATACCCACTTCTCACATTGTTTTTCCTCCATCTTGTAATTTAATTAAAACGAAACACAAAATGGCGAATTCCCGTTTCGCGACCCGGTTCGCTACCCGGTTCGCGAACCGGGAAGCGCTTCTACCGCAAAAAATCCATTTTTTTTTATTTGCCCCACGGGACCCTTTAATAACCCCAACATCATTCCTAGGGGGTCAAGAAGGGTCTACCTTGCACCCTTTCATTAAATTCCCCCTTCGTTTTTCTCCTCCTCTTGTCTCTCGATCCTACCGAGAGACAAGATGGCGGCCGTTCTGGACTGTTTAGAATGTTGACAGACACCGGAGAGCCAACCAGCTTCGCTTCGCATAGTTCCGTTACGCGAAAAGTTCGCGAACCGGAGTGCTACCCGGGACGCTGTCACAGATATATCTGTTTTTTAAAACGTTAATTTCTCAAAATCCACTGGAGCACATATCTTGAGACCTAGCAAAGGCCCATCGGGCTAACAGTCCCTACAATTTTGCCAAGTTTCGTGCAAATCCATTCAGCCGTTCGAGCTAAAAGTGAGGCCAAACGCCCTATGGAAAAATGAATGGGAAAAACGCGTTTTGGGACCCCCCTTTTTTCTCGGCCCCCCCTTGACGAAACCCCCCCAAAGGGGCTTCTCAGAACAAAATATGCAATTTTCCTGAAAATTTCAGCCGATTCCGTCCACAAACGCCAAAGTTATTAGACATAGAATTTTCAAAAGTCCCATAGAGAAAAAATCCTAACTATATATACCTACTGGCTATCGCCAGTAGGTAATATATATATATATATATATATATATATATATATATATATATATATATATATATATATATATATATATATATATATATATGAAACAATCCCTGCTGCCTCTCGCCCGGAGCCCAGTGCTGGAAACCGCTGCGCAGGAAGAAGAGAGGAGACCTCAGGTGCAGTGAGCAATAATCCTTTATTGTAGCCTCGAGGAAGCGGCACACCACAGCATGACGTTTCGGCCTACACAGAGGCCTTGATCACAATATATATATATATATATATATATATATATATATATATATATATATATATATATGTATATATATATATATTACCTACTGGCTATCGCCAGTAGGTATATATAGTTAGGATTAATTCCCTATGGCATTTCTGAAAATTCTATGTCTAATAACTTTGGCGTTTGTGGACGGAATCGGCTGAAATTTTCAGGAAAATGGCACATTTTGTTTCTGAGCAGCCCCTGAAAATTTGGTGGGGTTTCGTCAAGCGGGGGCCGAGAAAAAAGGGGGGTCCCAAAACGCGTTTTTCCCATTCATTTTTCCATAGGGCGGTTGGACTCACTTTTAGCTCGAACGGCTGAATGGATTTGCACGAAACTTGGCAAAATTGTAGGGACTGTTAGCCCGATGTGCCTTTGCTAGGTCTCAATATATGTGCTTCAGTGGATTTTGAGAAATTAACGTTTAAATCAAGATATATATCTGTAACAGCGCTCCGGGCAGCGATCCGGTCCGCTTACTTTTCGCGTTTCGGAACTTTGCGCGCAGAAAGCTGATTGGCTCTCCGGTGTCTGTCAACATTCTAAACAGTCCGGAGCGGCCGCCATCTTGTCTCTCGGTAGGATCGAGAGAGAAGAAGAGGTGAAAAACGAAGGGGGAATTTAATGAAAGGGGGCAAGGTATCCCCCTCTTGACCCCCTAGGAATGTTGTTGGGGTTATTAAAGGGTCCCGTGGGGAAAAGAAAAAAAAATGATTTTTCACGGTAGAAGCGCTTCACGGGCCGCGAACTGGGCCGCAAACTGGTAGCGAAACGGGAATTCGCCATTTTGTGCTTCGTTAATTAATTACTAGGTATAAGGGGGTGCGGGAGACGTATCCTAATCCCCTATGTTTCCTGAGGGTGGCTGAGGAGGCTGATATATGTTGATACATCTCTTCCAGCGGCTGTGCGTGAGCTTTTTTTTTTTTTGCTGCGTGACAGTCCGGAGCGGCCGCCATCTTGTCTCTCGGTAGGATCGAGAGAGAAGAAGAGGTGAAAAACGAAGGGGGAATTTAGTGAAAGGGGGCAAGGTATCACCCTCTTGACCCCCTAGGAATGTTGTTGGGGTTATTAAAGGGTCCCGTGGGGAAAATAAAAAAAAAAATGATTTTTCACGGTAGAAGCGCTTCACGGGCCGCAAACTGGTAGCGAAACGGGAATTCGCCATTTTGTGCTTCGTTAATTAAATTACTAGGTATAAGGGGGTGCGGGAGACGTATCCTAATCCCCTATGTTTCCTGAGGGTGGCTGAGGAGGCTGATATATGTTGATACATCTCTTCCAGCGGCTGCGCCATCTTGCCTTTTTTCCAATGCCACAATTTTGTCGTGCACGGCAGCCATTTTAGATGCCAGGCTGGTCCCAGGCTATCACCTACCCCTGCGGATGTAGTTTATGGCCCCAGCTGTAGAGAATTCAGACATGCCAACCCTCCCGATTCAGGCGTGTGACTACTGATTTCAGTGCTAGTCTCCCGCCTCCCGATTTCTGCAAGCAAAAACCCGGGGGCATATTACGAACAACTAGCGATAATTTTTGTCTCTAACTTGTTTAGAGACAAAAATTATCGCCGCACATCGGCGATTTTTATCGCAGATAAACCTTGCTATTATCGCAGAAAAGTCAGCGATATTCATGCATTATCGAGCAAATGCTCTTAGCCATTTTATCCACCTCCCATTGGATAACATGGCTAAGAACTGCTCAGGGCAGGTGTTAGATTTTGGAGATATTCGCGCTTAGCGCGAATATCTCCAAAAGTTGGTAATAGGACATAGCGATGTTAGGGACTGTTTCCAGTCGCTAACATCTTGGCACGCCACTTTGCATGTCATTAGTGATAAGTATCACTGACATGCAAAGCGGGGCCCAAGATGGTCGCTATCTCCTTTTAGCTGTCACTAACTGGTGTTAGCGACAGCTTGGTAATAGGGAGATAATTTTATCTCCGCTTTCATGGCTTTTAAAGCCAAAAAAGCGGAGATAAACCCCCTTGATAATATGCCCCATGATTCCTTGGGGGTTTCAGCTGACAGGGCTTGGTATTGTGTTACATGGTAATTTTTACAGGAAACGTCAGAGGGTCGATGCAGGGGTTCTAGAAGAGGTGATAAACCATTTAAGCCTCATGAACAAGCGCATGGTCTTTTAAAGATTTGTGAAGTACTCGGGGCGGCGGTGTGTGTGTGCCCTCTTTCAGGAGCGGGCGGGGGGGCACTGCCAGCAACTTGCCAGGTCAGGTAGTGTTCAACACGTGCATCACCCTTTCTCTGCCTGCTATTGCGCTCCATGCTTCGGAAAGGTAAGAAAAAGAACGTGCATTTGAGTTTGAAATGTCCGATCCTGCAGCAGCACACTTCCAAAGCCCACACATGACAATAACCCGATTCAAGGCCCTATTCACCCGTTTTTAAAAAAATAGATAACACTCCAACAAAGTAAGATTATAAAACTTTATTAACTTTTAACTATAATGAACGGAACAAAAACTAAAAACATTTAAACATTTTTCAACTCAAAAAGCAACAATGGTTAGAAGCTGTCTTTTGTGCGAATAGTCCCAAGGCAGCACAACGTGCAGAGTTCTGGACGGCACCCAGGTGATGTCGCCTGGGTGCCGCACTGGTTTTGGGATCCTACAATGCAGCACAGAAAAACAGCGTGGGGCGTCCCGGGTGGTGCGGGGGGAGGCCTCGTCAGTAGCGGTCTGTTGTGCGAATAGTCCCAAGGCAGCAGAACGCGTTGAGATGTTGATGGGACTGTGTCCAGTGTCCCATGGCTGACACAACATGTACGACAGGCACCCAGGTGATGTCCAGTAAACTGCCGCACTGGTTTTGGTATCCTACAATGCTGCTCCGAAAATTGGCGTGCGGCGGCCCGGGGGGGGGGGGGCGTGGGGGAGGCGGCGTGAACGGGCCTCCCCAGGTGGCGGCCATCTAGCTGAGTTGCGCCCGCTCTTGCGGCTACAGCGTCTCGCTCACCATGTTGTTGAGTTGCTCCCACTCTTGCAGTGCAGCGATAGGCGGCTGCCACATGGCTCTTAAAATGGCGGACGGCTCCTCGGTTTTGGGCCTGGTCCACTGAAATGGCCCTGGGACACCTTGGAACTCGGACGCTTGCCTGTTAGGGCTTGGGCTCCATTCTCGAAAAGCGTCCCCTCAGCCGTGAAGATTCTACAACAGTCTTGGGGGCCCCCGACTCCCGCAGGCTTCCGGTGGGGAGCGGCTGCCATGATTGCTCGCGGAATGACCACGACGGAGCCACGAGATGGTGGTGCTCTCATGCTGACGCCAGCTTCAGTCTGAATGATCTAGAAACAAGGTGGGGCTTTCATCGTTTGGGAAAAAAAAATGTTCTAAACCAATGAAAAGTGTTATTTTTAGGTCATATGACCAAGACTTCCATCTTTAGGAAACCAAAAGTAAAATGAACCAATGAAAAGTTTTATAAACAAGTCACATGACCTGTTATGCGGCATAGGGCTACAAAAAGCGTAGAAAATCCGTTGGCACGTGAGGCGGCGTCAGTAGCGGACCGATGTGCGAATAGGCCGAAGGCAGCACAACGCGCCGAGATCCGGATGGCACCGAGGTGGTGTCCAGCAAATTGCCGCACTGGTGTGGCCATCCTACAATGCTGCGCCGAAAGACGGCGTGTCCAGCTGAGTTGCGGCCACTGTTGCGGTACAGTGACTCGAACGCGCCGAGATCCGGATGGCACCGAGGTGGTGTCCAGCAAATTGCCGCACTGGTGTGGCCATCCTACAATGCTGTGCCGAAAGACGGCGTGTCCAGCTGAGTTGCGGTCACTGTTGCGGTACAGTGACTCGAACGCGCCGAGATCCGGATGGTACCGAGGTGGTGTCCAGCAAATTGCCGCACTGGTGTGGCCATCCTACAATGCTGCGCTGAAAGATGGCGTGTCCAGCTGAGTTGCGGTCACTCTTGCGGTACAGTGAGTCGAACGCGCCGAGATCTGGATGGCCCCGATGTTGTGTCCAGCAAGTTGCCGCACTGGTGTGGCCATCCTACAATGCTGCGCCGAAAGTCGGCGTGGGGTGCCCCGTTGGCTTATGAGGTGATGTCAGTAGTGGACCGATGTGTGAATAGGTTGGAACCAGCACAAGGCGCCAAGATCCGAATGGCAAGTTCTGGATGTTGAGTGCCATAGTTGAGAGTTCTGAGCAGTGCTTGTAAGACTATCTGAAGTTTATTATAAGAATCAGAGTAAGTTAAAGACTGTCTGAAGCTTATTTGCATCTTTTGCAGCTTCACTATTGCCCAAGGTGGTGTCCAGCAAATTGCTGCACTGGTGTGGCCATCCTACAATGCTGCGCCGAAAGACGGCGTGTTCAGCTGAGTTCCGGTCACTCTTGCGGTACAGTGACTCGAACGCGCCGAGATCCGGATGGCACCGAGGTCGTGTCCAGCAAGTTGCCGCACTGGTGTGGCCATCCTACAATGCTGCGCCGAAAGTCAGTGTAGGGTGCCCCGTTGGCTTATGAGGTGATGTCAGTAGTGGACCGATGTGTGAATAGGTCGGAACCAGCACAAGGCGCCAAGATCCGAATGGCAAGTCCTGGATGTTGAGTGCCTCAGTTGAGAGTTCTGAGCAGTGCTTGTAAGACTGTCTGAAGCTTATTTGCACCTGCTGCAGCTTCACTATTGCCCTGGTGTGGCCAAAGGTCGCACATGACATAGGCGGCCGGCTCCCGAGGTCCGGCGGAACTTTTTTCCTTTTCCTTTCTGCTTCTTTTCCTACAATCCGTTTCATCTGAAGACACGACCAGGTCCCTGAATGTGTGTAGGGGGACGCTATTGATTGAATGAAAATGGCGGCTTGACACAAAGCTGACTCAAGCGTTACTGTTGATGCTATACAGACAAAAATTGGTTTTCAGTTTGTACATTCTTCATGTTTTTTTTTTCCATCCAAGTCTGATTGAGAGTTTGTAGAAAAATGGCTTCAGATTTTCCACATACTACTCTTCAACATTCTTCCTAAATGTAACAATGTGAAACTCACTAGGAGAACGGCTGTTTCTGTTTTCTTTCAAAATGCTGCCAACAATATTTTCTGAATGGAAGACACCATCTTGTAGCATAAAGGGCCGAAAGGGGTTCTGGTCTGGCCGATGGTTGGTGGAGACATTTTGACTATATCTTGGACCTGCCCGGCCTCGCCCAAAATGGCGCCGGTATAAATGGGACTCGTAACTCCTTGCCCGCAAATGTATATCTAGAAAATGTTATTGTAAGTGGCCCTGTCGTATTTTAATTACAAAATGTACGTCCACCGATTCCGCAACTGTTAGACACCTTTGTTCTTGCAACCTAATGGCCCGCTCGTTACGTTCTTCTACAGTGTAAATGTCTCCTCATCATATACGATTTCAGTTTGCTCCGTGGCCGGCCCGGAATATTTACGTTATGTAAATAGTTTTTTAATAAAATGTTTTACCCTGTTTCTTTGCTGGTGTGTTGTCTATATTTTTAATATTTGCATAGGGTTTGTCGTTATTTTGTGCGGGATGGGTGATGGAGCCGAGCTGTCTTGCAGCCCTCATGGTGTGGAGCTCAGTTCATCTCACTATTTTCGTATTTCTCATGAAGGGTTGTTCCTAATATTTCTATTTTAGCGAGGTCAAAAAGAGATCCAATTAGTGGCCTACTGATTTTGCTCGATTACTTTTATTTTTTTACACGATTTTTCACTATCTGCAAAGACTAAACAGAGTATTGCGACTTTGTGCTTGTTTGTAAATAGAGAATGATCCAAAGAGAACCAATTCTAAAACAGTAAATGCTTGGACAACAATCAATCAAATGGAGAGACAAGCAGGCACGACGGATTACAACGGGGGTAAAGGCCTGCGTTAACTACCCTTCAGTATCTGCAAAGAGAGAGTACTACTAAGACAAAAGAGGGGAGGGGGGGGGGTGCAGCGTTCAAAGCACATCAGCGTGCATAAATACGAAAATGTTTTTATCTATCACGTACTTGACATTTTAAAGCTTTTCATATTTGCTATTAAAAAACCAATGAAATTCACAGAAAAAACCATAGGTTATAGTGGATATATAGTTAGGAATTTGCATTTACAAAACCTTGAAAATTCAATGAAAAAACCATTGGTTTTAGGCCATATATAGTTAGGGATTTGCATTTACAAAACCTTATTTTACTCGCATAAAACCATTGAAATTCCATATATAGTTATAAGCGCTAACTATATATCTACTCTTCAACATTCTTCCTAAATGTAACAATGTGAAACTCACTAGGAGAACGGCTGTTTCTGTTTCCTTTCAAAATGCTGCCAACAATATTTTCTGAATGGAAGACACCATCTTGTAGCATAAAGGGCCGAAAGGGGTTCTGGTCTGGCCGATGGTTGGTGGAGACATTTTGACTATATCTTGGACCTGCCCGGCCTCGCCCAAAATGGCGCCGGTATAAATGGGACTCGTAACTCCTTGCCCGCAAATGTATATCTAGAAAATGTTATTGTAAGTGGCCCTGTCGTATTTTAATTACAATTCCGCAACTGTTAGACACCTTTGTTCTTGCAACCTAATGGCCCGCTCGTTACGTTCTTCTACAGTGTAAATGTCTCCTCATCATATACGATTTCAGTTTGCTCCGTGGCCGGCCCACGTGGTTATAGGCCCGTATTTGTATACTGACATTTTCACAATAAAGGTTTTTAAAACAAAACACGGTAGTAGTATTTACATTGGTAAAGTTTTTACTTTTAGTCACTGTTTTCGAATCAGTAAAAGGCAAGTGAAATAAAGCAGTCCAATTACATGACGGATAAAAGGTATAATATGTAGGAACGCAGTAAAGATAAATGGTCAAGGGCAGTTGTGTTTTTCATGTCTGCAACATAAAGTGATCGATAAGAATCTGATAATCAGGCGTATCGGAGACTAAGACAGCAGGCCGAATCTCTTTTACTCAACGGCTCCGTCATGGAAGGAAGAAACGCCCTTTTTCTCGAAAAAGAAATATATTTTACTTGCAAGACAGTTGTAAATTTTCCGGGAAAGTACATTAGCCTGGAATATTATAACATATGTTTGAAAAAAAATATTGTTCGAAAACAATAAAAAGCGTAATTTTTAGGTCATATGATCAAGCTTTTCATCATTAAATTAACAAAAGTAAAATGAACCAATGAAAAGTTTTATTAACAAGTCACATGACCTGTTATGCTTACGTTACGCGCTGCGCGCCGCGCCTCGGATCACTTCCGGGTGCGCTAACGCGGCGTGTCATATAACGCATTACGCGACAACGTAGGTCAAGAATATAGTCAAAATGTCTCCACCAACCAGCGTTCGGAACACAACCCCTTTCAGCAGTCCAAAAAGTTCTGTTAAATGACAACAGAGGGGACAGGCAACAAGAACCATCAGTCAAAGAGGGGAGGGCAAGTTCTTCTCTTCCGGGTCATGTTGGGGCGCTACCGGAACTGATCGAATTGGTAGTCTACAGTGTTTCTGGATGTTTCAGACTAAAGCTGGCGTCAGCATGAGACCACTACCATCTCGTAGCTCCGTCGTGGCCATTCCACGAGCAATCATGGCAGCCGCTCCCCACCAGAAGCCTGCGGGAGTCGGAGGCCCCCAAGACTTTTGTAGAATCTTCACGGCTGAGGGGACGCTTTTCGAGAATGGGACCCAAGCCCTATCAGGGAAGCGTCCGAGTTCAAAGGTGTCCCAGGGCCATTTTAGTGGACCAGGCCCAAAACCGAAGAGCCGGCCGCCATTTTGAGAGTCCTGTGGCAGCCGCCTATCGCTGCACCGCAAGAGCGGGAGCAACTCAACTACATGATGAGCGAGACGCTGTAGTCGCAAGAGCGGGCGGTAAACAGCTGAATGGCGGAAGAGGCACAGTGTAGCAAAAGCGGGCGGAATGGCAACTGAAACGGTAAAGGGGCGCCCCACTACAGCGTGTCTTCAGGTCAAACGGATTGTGGGACAAGGTTCAGAATTGAAGAGTCATCAAAAGGCAAAAAGTTCTGCCGGACCCCGGGAGCCGGCCGCCTATGTCGGGGGCGATCTCAGGCTACACCAGTGCTATAAGACTTGGGGAGGGTGTCGGAGCCAAGCGTCTTCTCCGAGTCCATGGCCATCACACCGCCCCTAAGGGGCCTCCGTCAAGCTGTTTAGGAAGGTAACATATCACATTGTTTTCTAATGCAGTCAGGTCCACAAACGACACTCACTTACTTTGAGAATAGTGAAGCTGCAGTAGGTGGAAATAAGCTTCAGACAGTGTTACAAGCACTGCTCAGAACTCTTAACTATGGCACCCAACATCCAGAACTTATGCCATTTGAGAATGGCAGTGACATCGAAGCAACTCAGGGACCAAAACCATTAACGTACTTTCACGTATGAAAATCTTACTTGGGGAGGGGGCAGGAGCGAAGCGCCCCCTCCCAGTCAGCGCCACCACACCGTATGTTGAAAATTTGAAGCCATCGTTCTACAAAGTCAACCAAACTTGGATTGAAAAATCTAGAAAAATGTACAAACTGAAAACCAGTTTTGGTCTGCATAGCATCAGTAGCAACGCTTGAGTCAGCTTTGTGTCAAGCCGCCATTTTGATTCAACAAAGCACAGGCATTGAAAAAGGCTCAAACTCAGAACTCTGAACTATGGCACCCAACATCCAGGAGGTTGCCATCCGGATCTTGGAGCCTTGTGCTGCTTTCGACCTATTCACACATCGGTCCACTACTGACATCATCTTATAAACCAACGTTATGTAAATAGTTTTTTAATAAAATGTTTTACCCTGTTTCTTTGCTGGTGTGTTGTCTATATTTTTAATATTTGCATAGGGTTTGTCGTTATTTTGTGCGGGATGGGTGATGGAGCCGAGCTGTCTTGCAGCCCTCATGGTGTGGAGCTCAGTTCATCTCACTATTTTCGTATTTCTCATGAAGGGTTGTTCCTAATATTTCTATTTTAGCGAGGTCAAAAAGAGATCCAATTAGTGGCCTACTGATTTTGCTCGATTACTTTTATTTTTTTACACGATTTTTCACTATCTGCAAAGACTAAACAGAGTATTGCGACTTTGTGCTTGTTTGTAAATAGAGAATGATCCAAAGAGAACCAATTCTAAAACAGTAAATGCTTGGACAACAATCAATCAAATGGAGAGACAAGCAGGCACGACGGATTACAACGGGGGTAAAGGCCTGCGTTAACTACCCTTCAGTATCTGCAAAGAGAGAGTACTACTAAGACAAAAGAGGGGAGGGGGGGGTGCAGCGTTCAAAGCACATCAGCGTGCATAAATACGAAAATGTTTTTATCTATCACGTACTTGACATTTTAAAGCTTTTCATATTTGCTATTAAAAAACCAATGAAATTCACAGAAAAAACCATAGGTTATAGTGGATATATAGTTAGGAATTTGCATTTACAAAACCTTGAAAATTCAATGAAAAAACCATTGGTTTTAGGCCATATATAGTTAGGGATTTGCATTTACAAAACCTTATTTTACTCGCATAAAACCATTGAAATTCCATATATAGTTATAAGCGCTAACTATATATCGCGCACCCGCAATCCACTGCTGATGATGTCACATATTACATCATTCATGACATGGTTAGTGACATCACTGATGACATCACTGATGACATCTCAAATGACATCACTGATGACATCACTGAAAACATCTCATTTGACATGACTGATAACATCACTGATGATATCATTCATGTGATAATACGATGAACCTCTTCAGACTCTAATATAACCTTAGATACAATCAGTGTAAACAGACACTCACAGACTGTCACTCATCCATGGAGTTACTCACACACCTAGTCAGTCATGCAAAGAATCAATCACACCTCCATTTCCTCAACTATACAGTTATACAAACTTTACTTATTCAAACATATACTAACACATATTTACTCTATTATACAATCCCTGATACAAGTTCACAATGATCCATACAGCCACTCACACATTCACTGGCTCTTATGCACAGTTATTTATATATGTCAACTCTCACATGTACTGTGTTTTACATATGTACTTACTTTGACATGTAGCACTGAGATATCCATTCACTCACCAATACACTCATGCACACAGTCAACCGCCCATACAGCTGTTTCCACATGCACTTTTGAAACCATACATCTAGTGAATCAACTGCTCACACATCTATGCACAGAGTCACACACCTCCCAGCCACCCACACACACACTCAGTATCCCATACAAATACTTGGGCAACCAATCAATAACCCATATAGTTACTCATATAGCTACTTATCAACACATGCAACAGTTTACAGAACAACAGACATAATGATGCACAAATTAAGACAGTTTAGTCACTAACCCATGCACTCAGTGAGACACATTTAATCACTCACTCATACAGTCAGTCATGCACCTACTAAATCCTTCATCCAGACACTTATATATCCACTCATTCTTCAATATGTAAGAGATATTTTAACTTTACAGAAACATACAGTCACTGGATGTTGTCATCAGTGATGTCATCAGTGATGTCATTTGAGATGTCATCAGTGATGTCATCAGTGATGTCACTAACCATGTCATGAATGATGTAATATGTGACATCATCAGCAGTGGATTGCGGGTGCGCGATATATAGTTAGCGCTTATGACTATATATGGAATTTCAATGGTTTTATGCGAGTAAAATAAGGTTTTGTAAATGCAAATCCCTAACTATATATGGCCTAAAACCAATGGTTTTTTCATTGAATATATATATATATATATATATATATATATATATATATATATATTCACTGAAAAAACCATAGGTTTCACACCAGTTATAGTTAGCTGGAAATTTTACTGACATAAAACCAATGAAATTCCCACGTTATAGTTAGTTGGACTCACTATAACTTGCGCGTCTAATGCACTGCTGATGACATCACATATTACATCACTCATGACATGGTCAGTTACATCACTCATGACATCACTGATGACACCATCCTTGTGACACAGTGACTGATCTCCTTTCACTGTAAAGTAACCCTTGAAACACATATTCAAAAATAGAAACTAACATTTTCAAAAAAGTGGATATACCCATACCAGTTACAACAACCAATTCAGTAATTTCACCATCTATGTACACATTCACACATTCACCAACAGTTTTATATAGTCACTCATACATATACTCACTCATCATGTGTAGTGATACACCTATTCATCCTGTTACACACCGACAGTCATCAAAAAGTTACTCACACATATACTCACATATGCAAATAAACTAATAAACATCCATTTATTTGCATATACAGATATACACACACTACCACCTTACTTCTAAGGAAACTTACAAATATGTACTCTTTTAAACAATCACTCATAGAAACACATACTTATTTAAACTGGAACTCTTACAATCTCTCACTTTCACATATACCGACTCATATACATCAATACTCACATATACTAGATTAAAAATATCTTGTTACTGATAAACACACTACTGAGATAGGCATTCAATCACTAACACACACATATACACACTCATCTACTCATACAGTCCTGCACATATGCTGTTTTCAAAAAACATACAGTGAGTCAGTCTTTGATGCATCTATGTGCTAAGTAACACCCCCATCAAACCATACAGACACTCATACTGATATTAAAAAAAACATATAATAACACATATACACACACATGTAGCTACTCACCAACCCATACAGCCACTTATACACAAAGTGAAACACTGATACATATATTTAAATTTTTAAACATTACTCGCTAATATATGTATTCACTAAGATACACTTAATAAGCCAGTTAACCGATCAATTAAAAAAAATCAATTTAGACACTTATTTAAACATTTATTCTTCAATCAACTTTTACATATACATATATAAAACATATTTATTTTTCAGAAAGACACACATTCACTGGATGGTGTCATCAGTGATGTCATGAGTGATGTAACTGACCATGTCATGAGTGATGTAATATGTGATGTCATCAGCAGTGCATTACAGGCGCAAGTTATAGTGAGTCCAACTAACTATAACGTGGGAATTTCATTGGTTTTATGTCAGTAAAATTTCCAGCTAACTATAACTGGTGTGAAACCTATGGTTTTTTCAGTGAATTTCTAGGTTTTTTAAATGCTAATTCCTAACTATAACTGGTGTGAAACCTCTGTTTTTTTCAGTGAATTTCAAAGGTTTTTTTCATGCTAATTTCTAACTATAACTTGTGTGAAACCTTTGGTTTTTTCTGTGAATTTCATAGGTTTTTTAACTGCTAATTTTTAACTTTTTATAGGGCTTCATACCGATGTACTTTTTAGTGAATTTCTAAGCTTATTTTTTCACAAATGTCTATAGCTGAGAAAGGTATGTTTTTCTAAAAATGAACACTATAATGTATATTAAGATAATTTTTTTGTTTTAAAATAGTATTTTACTTTTTTTTTATATTTGACTCTGGAGCGCTCCCGGTGCGCGTACCGGTGAACGCCCCGGTGCGCGTACCGTCAGCGCACCCAAAAAAAATAAATAAATAAATAATGAAGGAGTGACCATGAGGAATGGGGACAGAGAGAGTGGTGTTAAGAGAAAGAGAGCTAGAGGGAGGAACACAGAGGGACTGTGTAATAGATAGTAAGACAGAGAAAAAGTGTAAGAGGAAGTAACTGAGAAAAAGAAAATGAATAAGGGAGCAAAAGAAGAGAAGAAAGAGGAAGAAGACTAAAGCAGAGGTTCTGGGAGAATGTGAATGGATGATGAAAGTAAAAGGAAGGAGAGTTAAGTATGGGGAATGACAGATAGTGACGGAACCAAAGAAAAAAAACAGTAGTGACGGAGGGAAAGAAAATAGCAGTGAGTGTAAGTAAAGAGGAGTGAAAGAGGGTGGATATAAGTGAATAAGGGTAAGACATGGGGAGTGACAGAGAGAAAGAAGAGAGAGAGTAAAGGAAGGAGTGTCACAAAGGGACTAAGTGAACCAGTAAAAAAGGTAAGTGAAGGAGTGTGGATAAGCAGAGGTACTGAAAGAAGTTGAATGTGGTAGGAAGTAAACATGGAGGATAAGAATAAGTGAGGGAAGCAAAGTAAGGAAACAAGGGTGAGGTAGGGTGAGAGAAAAGTAGTGAAAATAAAACAAAAGGTGATAACAAACTACATTTTGTAAACACACTTACCATATAATTAATGAAAACGTGTATCTGTGAAAGACAAAAGAAAAAACACATTATAATTACTTTAAAATATATATTAAAATAGAAGAAACAGTTCAAGAGGTTTAAAAATCTAAAATAGTTTACTAGGAAATGAAGCAATAGTGAAGGATACAAAAACAGAAATAAAGTAATTTAGAAAGAGAAAAAAGAAGGAAAAAGAAATAGAAAGAGAACAAATTACTAAAGGTAAGTAAGATACTAAAAGAATGTGAGATACCAAAACAAAATCAGGCAAGATAAGAAAGTAAAAGGAAAATGAGTGAAAAGGAGAGGAGTCTGAATAAGGAACTATTAATAAAAAAGAGGAATAGAAGATGACTGAGAGTGAGTGAAGGGGAGTTACAGAGTGAAGGGATGAAGGGAATGATGTTAATATAGAACGATGGATAAAACAGGAGTGAGAGAGTAAGTACACAGAAAAACAAAGGGAAGAACTAAGTGAACTACAGTACAATGAGTGTGAAAGAAAAAAAGGAGAAAAAGAAAGAGAGGGTAAGAAAACTAAAGCAGTGGTACTGAGAGAATGTGAAAAAGATAAAAAGTGGTGGAAGGAAGAGAGGAAATGCAGACAGTTCAAATAAGATTGAGAAGTTGTGAATGAAGTGCAGTAAAGGAACAGCGATGAAATAAAGTTAAAAAAAGAGAATGTAAATGAGTAAAGAGAGGTAAATAAGGGTGAAAAAGGAAAATGAGTGTGAGACAATGTGAACACAATATAAATTACACAATGCAAACTACACAATAACTTCTACAATATATTACATTATTTATTTTTGCTGTTCTCAGAATATATTGAATTTCACTTAAATTAGTGAGTTCAAAGTCTTCATCATATAACAGCGGGAAAAAAAAAGAACACAATCTAAAAGATTGTGTTTAAAAAAACCCATTCAAACATACATCTCATATATGTACACTAATCTTTGATTCACTTACTTTTCCGTAAGGCCAAATAGAAGATAGTGAAGGTCCTTTTGGTGGAAAAAAAGTCTGCTGTGCTCTATAACTTCCATTTCATCGACTTCCTATGAAAAAAGATCTAAGAACATCATACCTTACACTTTCCTCACGGCCAATTTGTGTCAGATATATCAGTATTTTTTACTTTGAGATCCACTTAAAGTATCTACATGAGATAAATAATTTAAAACATTAGATTAACTAACTAACTAACTAACTTTTAGTATCTATTCCCGTCTTCAAAGGCCAATTCCCTTTACTAAAACTTTAGTTTTAAAAACACTAGATAAGAAATTAAATGGCACTTTTTCCTCAAGGTGCCTTGGTATATTCCAATATATGCCAAAGACAGAAATGGAACTGGTCCAACCAATTTTGTCCACAATTTGAGAAAGCACGGAAACATGTGAATAAATCTGTTTCTGCTTACATGAGAGAATGTGGAATGGGTTCAATATACAATAATAACTTGCGTTACAACATGCAAGACATCTACAGAGGAGATGGTGTGCACTTCTCAGATGAGGGAAATAGAATGTTCCTCCTGAATTTAAGACTGTGCATTGGAACCTACTTGTAGGTACCTAACTCAACCACAGAACCCAAAAGCTCTTTTCAGAGCTACCCTACCTCTGATCATTCAAAACGTTAATCTTTTTCTAACTTTTTTCACTATTTTTCACCAAAGTACGCTTCCCGGTACGCTTACCGGTGCGCATACCGGGCGCATCCCCCGCGGAAAATTAAATACAATTTTTTTTTTACCTTTATGAGCCTCCTAAGCCCCCCTCAGAAAACCTAGAGGGTCAAGAAGTCTCTACCGTGCCCCCTTCTAGCCATACCGAACATTGTTTACCC
This sequence comes from Lissotriton vulgaris, assembly GCF_964263255.1. Classification (NCBI taxonomy): domain Eukaryota; kingdom Metazoa; phylum Chordata; class Amphibia; order Caudata; family Salamandridae; genus Lissotriton; species Lissotriton vulgaris. The sequence goes on from NC_141696.1 coordinate 722,321,638, forward strand.
TCCATGTTGTGTCTCGATTGTACCGAAACACAAAATGGAGGACTCCCGTTACACTGCCGGTGCGCGTACCGGAGCGCGCACCTGTAAGCGCTCCATAAAAAAAGGTGGGAAAGTAATTTTCAGAAAAACCACTGGAGACACTTTCATCAAATATAGAATAGGCCCTACTACATAGCAGTCCCTACCATTTGCCCAAATTTGGTGGAATTCCATTGAGACATTTAGGCTACAGGCCTGTCTAAATATCCTGAGGTAAATTACATGTCAAAAACACATATGAAGTGTTAGAATTTACAACCAATTAAAAAGTTTCTTTCATTTTCTAAGATTTTTTCCTGGCATTTGATTGGTTATGTACAAGAATATATATAAAAGAAGAGAGGGAAACACAGCCATTTTGACTACTGTTTCCTGAAGTACATTTGAAAAGAAATAACATTGACAACTTCAACTGCTTTCTCAAAGGTAAGTTGTTATTTTGGAAAGTGAAGTATGTTGTGCACTTTAAGTTAATTTGAGAGAAAATATTCTGCTAGTTATATACTATCCCTCTGTAATAGTTATAGATTGAGATAGACTTCTCTGTAATAGTTATGGATTGAGTTAGGCTTCTCTGGTATAATTATGAATTTACTTAGGCTTCATCACATGCACTTTTTAATAGTTCTACTTCCTGCCTGAAACCATACACTGCCCAAAAATTACTTCACTGTTAAAAACTCAAAAGTACCTCTCCCCTTAGATCCAATGGAAATGCAGTTGATGGATCTTCTTCTGACTGTTGCGGTGAAAATCATACTTATGGAGTGGAAATCCTTCTCTTCGGTTTCCTATCATACATGGTGGGCTTGGGTCTCCTTCTTACGCAGCGCTCACACTTCGATTGATCAAGCTCATCTCTCTCCTTCTATTTCTAGTGGGGTTTGGAAACCTTTGGATGATTATATGGATTTGTCATCGAAAGGATTGGTCGCTCAGTTTCCTTTTGATTAGTCTGTCTAACTGGTGTCTTATGTTTTCTTTTTGTCTTTATGTAGGGTTAGTCATGTGGGAATCCTTCTTTTTCCTTCTTCTTTTCTCTCCTTCTTTTTTCTTTTTCCTGTCCTCTATCCCCGTTTCATCTTTCCTATCGCTCTCTCTTTCTCTCCTCTTTCTTTCTTCTATTTCCTCCCCGGTCCTCACCTCAAATTTGATAGTGATACTTTTGTTCTTAAGGTTTTGTTGCTAGCCTTCACCTAATCGGCTTCTGTAATCTATAATAGGCTATTTTTGCTTTTGTATGCATTTATTTTGCTTACACCTCAATTTTAGTCCCTGTTTGTGCATTGATCTTATTTCAATTGTATCACTTTTATTGTATTTTGTTCCTTCTATTCTTTGTCATTTCTTTATAAATAAAATACTTTGAAATAAAAAAAAAGTACCTGTCTAAACTTAAACCCAACAGTACCCTAACTCTACTAATATAGTTAATTTTTATGCAATTTTCAGAAAGAAAATGGAAGGAGAAAAACAAGCAAATGTTACTTCTATCGAAGTAAAGGTGGAAAATCCAGAAGAGCAAAAAGATAATGTTGATTTCATGGATGACTCTTTGGACCAACGGTTAATAGAATGTTTGGAACAAATGGAATCACGTACTTATAATTATGAGGAAATACCGGACAATATTATGTTACAAGTTTTATTAAATTATGAAAAAGTATCAGAGGAATAAATGTATATTTAATAATTTTAAATTGTTTGAGACAATATTCATTTTTATATGTAATTCATGAAGTATTACCAAAATAATTATATTATAAAATGAGACTTATAGTATACTGTGCAACTTTTTTTCTGTTACATAGTAAGTTTACTCATAGTTACTACCTTTCTCCCACTATATTATCTCCTATGTGTATTTTACACCTCTTTTTCATCATAAGGGATCAGGATAGACTACCCATGATCCCCTAGGACTTCTCAGGGAGTGCTTAAAAGATCTGTTTCTGCTTTCCTGACAGACTATGTTATGGATTCCATATGCCACAATAACTTCGATAACAACATGCAAGATATCTACAGAGGAGATGGTGTACATTAAATTTTAGTCTCTGCATTGGTACCTACATGTAGGTACTTAAATAAAATAAAAAACAACAAAAAAAACAATTAATAAACATACAATTTTTTAAAGTGATTTTTTTCCCATAGTACGCTCCCCGGTGCGCTCCCCGGTGCGCGTACCGGGCGCTTCGCCCGCGAAAATCAAAAAAATAAAATAACATTTTGAGACCCCGCAGGGACCTTTAATGGCCCCCACATCAAACCTAGGGGGACAGGGAATGTCTACTCTGCCCCCTTATGGTCATTTCCCCCTTTGTTTTGGCCACCTCTCATGTCTCGATCCTACCGAGACACAAAATGGCAGCCGCTCCGGACTGTTTAGAATGTTTACACACACCCGAGAGCCAATCAGCTTTCCGTGCGCAAGTCGCGTGGCGCGCCCGGTGCGCTCCCCGGTGCGCGCACCGGAGCGAGCCTATATATATATATATTTTTTTTTAACCTAAATTACTCAAAATCCACTGGAGCACATATCTTGAGACATAGCAAAGGCACGTCGGGCTACCAGTCCCTACAATTTTGCCAAGTTTGATGTAAATCCATTCAGCCGTTCGGGCTAAAAGTGAAATCGATTGCCCTATGGAAATTAACATGGGGAAAACGCGTTTTGGGACCCCCCCTTTTATCTCGGCCCCCGCTTGACGAATCCCCCCCAAACTTTCAGGGAAGGACCGGGGCGCCGCGAGGCCATTTTGAGGAAATTTTCAGGCAGATTTGTCATCCGGCGCAAAAGTTATTCCAAATAGAATTTTGAGATTTAACATTGAAAAATGAGACTTATAGTATACTGTGCAACTTTTTTTCTGTTACATAGTAAGTTTACTCATAGTTACTACCTTTCTCCCACTATATTATCTCCTATGTGTATTTTACACCTCTTTTTCATCATAAGGGATCAGGATAGACTACCCATGATCCCCTAGGACTTCTCAGGGAGTGCTTAAAAGATCTGTTTCTGCTTTCCTGACAGACTATGTTATGGATTCCATATACCACAATAACTTCGATAACAACATGCAAGATATCTACAGAGGAGATGGTGTACATTAAATTTAAGTCTCTGCATTGGTACCTACATGTAGGTACTTAAATAAAATAAAAAAACAACAAAAAAAACAATTAATAAACATACAATTTTTTAAAGTGATTTTTTTCCCATAGTACGCTCCCCGGTGTGCTCCCCGGTGCGCGTACCGGGCGCTTCCCCCGCGAAAATCGAAAAAAATAAAAATAAAATTTGAGACCCCGCAGGGCCCTTTAATGGCCCCCACATCAAACCTAGGGGGACAGGGGATGTCTACTCTGCCCCCTTATGGTCATTTCCCCCTTTGTTTTGGCCACCTCTCATGTCTCGATCCTACCGAGACACAAGATGGCGGCCGCTCCGGACTGTTTAGAATGTTTACAGACACCTGAGAGCCAATCAGCTTTCCGTGCGCGCCCGGTGTGCTCCCCGGTGCGCTCCCTGGTGCGCGCACCGGAGCGCGCCTATAGATATATATATTTTTTTGAACCTAAATTACTCAAAATCCACTGGAGCACATATCTTGAGACATAGCAAAGGCACGTCGGGCTACCAGTCCCTACAATTTTGCCAAGTTTGGTGTAAATCCATTCAGCCGTTCAGGCTAAAAGTGAGGCCAACCGCCCCTATGGAAAATTGCATTGGAAAAACACGTTTTGGGACCCGGAGCGGCCGCCATCTTGTCTCTCGGTAGGTTCGAGAGACAAGATGTGGTGAAAAAAGAAGGGGGAGATGAAGGAAAGGGGGCAAGGTAAACCCCTCCTGACCCCCTAGGATTGATGAGGGGGATATTAAAGTCCCCCGCGATTTTTCGCGGTAGAGGCGCTTCCCGGTACGCGAACCGGGCAGCTAACCGGCAGCGTAACGGGAGTCCGCCATCTTGTGTTTTTGGAGCGTCCGGTTCGCGTACCGGGTAGCGTCCCGGTAAGCGTAACAAGGGGAAAACCAAGAGAAACAGTAAAAAAAAAATTAAGGGAATAGATTTCCAGCAAACTTGGCAAAATTGTAGGGACTGTTTGTTTGATGTGCCTTTGCAAGGCCTCAAGATATGTGCACGTGTGGATTTTGTCTAATTAAGGTAAAAAATATATATATATCTGTAAGCGTGCTCCGGCACGCTTACGTTACGGGTTTTGTTTGCGCTGCAGAGCCGATACGTCACGGTTATGCGACGCGCCATGAGGCGTCCCACGTGGCTACGTGATACGTCACGTAATAAAGAATATATTTTACAGCTATAGATATTAGCTTTTAAAAAACCAATGAAATTCACTGAAAAAACCATAGGTTATAGACCATATATAGTTAGGAATTTGCATTTACAAAACCTTGAAAATTCACTGAAAAACCATAGGTTAGAGACCATATATAGTTAGCTGGACATTTTATTGACATAAAACCAATGAAATTCCATATATAGTTAGTTGCACTAACTATATATCGCGCACCCGCAATCCACTGCTGATGATGTCACATATTACATCATTCATGACATGGTCAGTGACATCACTGATGACATCACTGATGACATCTCAAATGACATCACTGATGACATCACTGATGACATCTCAAATGACATCACTGATGACATCATGACACACCAATACCAGTTACTACATACGCACTCACTGATTCCTACGTCTACACACACATTCACTCATTCACCCATACAATCACTCATACATACAGTCACTCATTATTACAACACTATCATATGCACTCATACACCTATGCAGACACTCACACACTGCCACTCATCCATGGAGTTACTCACACACCTAGTCAGTCCTTTAAAGAATCAATCACACTTCCATTTCCTCATCTATACAGTTAAACACAGAACACCATACTTCAGTGACATCACTGATGACATCACTGATGACATCTCAAATGACATCACTGATGACATCTCAAATGACATCACTGATGACATCATGACACACCAATACCAGTTACTACATACGCACTCACTGATTCCTACGTCTACACACACATTCACTCATTCACCCATACAATCACTCATACATACAGTCACTCATTATTACAACACTATCATATGCACTCATACACCTAGTCAGTCCTGTGAAGAATCAATCACACTTCGATTTCCTCATCTATACAGTTAAACACAGAACACCATACTTTTCACACATATACTAACACATACTTACTCTCTTATACAATCACTGATACAAGTACACATTGATATGCACAGAGTCACACACCTCCCAGCCAGCCACACACACACTCAGTCTTCCATACATCCACTCATTCTTCAATATGTAAAACATATTTAAACTTTACAAAAACACACAGACACTAGATGATGTCATTTGAGATGTCATCAGTGATGTCATCAGTGATGTCATCAGTGATGTCATTTGAGATGTCATCAGTGATGTCATCAGTGATGTCACTGACCATGTCATGAATGATGTAATATGTGACATCATCAGCAGTGGATTGCGGGTGCGCGATATATAGTTAGTGCAACTAACTATATATGGAATTTCATTGGTTTTATGTCAATAAAATGTCCAGCTAACTATATATGGTCTCTAACCTATGGTTTTTCAGTGAATTTTCAAGGTTTTGTAAATGCAAATTCCTAACTATATATGGTCTATAACCTATGGTTTTTTCAGTGAATATATATATATATATATATATATATATTAATGATCTTCACAGACGGTTCAAAGTCAGGCGATGATGGCACTCTTGGGGTGGTGCGTCGCTCCTCGGCAGAACCAAGCCGATAAACATCTCCACAATTCTCCGCCTCAGGACAGAAAATGAGCCGCACACGTAACTCTCTATTTGCCGCTTTTATTTCTTTTTGGAACAGCATGAGGCGAATTCCTAATGCATTTCGTTCTCCCTAGAACTTCTTCAGAGGTAAGCCTGCACCAAAGCACGCCGCTTGCATTCACAGTCTTTTGCCCTTAGTTGAATGATTGTCTTTCCTCTAGTGGAATGCTTTTGAAATGCATTATAGGGCCTGTGGTTCAAACGGTCATGCCAAGTTTCATCCCTCCAGTGGGCGGTGCTAAAACATGCTATTCCGAGTATAATACTTTTGTTAATTATTGTTTTTATGGCACATAGTTGCCCCGTGTTCGAGTCCACTTTCAAGACTCTTCCGTGTCCAATACAGAAGCCAGTCTTCGGCGGCACCGCATCGCCCTTGATATTTTAATGATCTTCACAGACGGTTCAAAGTCGGGCGATGATGGCGCTCTTGTGGTGGTACGTCGCTCCTTTTCAGAACCAAGCCGATAAACATCTCCACACTTCTCCCCCTCAGGACAGAAAATGAGCCGCACACGTAACTCTCTATTTGCCGCTTTTATTTCTTTTTGGAACAGCATGAGGTGAATTCCTAATGCATTTCGTTCTCCCTAGAACTTCTTCAGAGGTAAGCCTGCACCAAAGCACGCTGCTTGCATTCATAGTCTTTTACCCTTAGTTGAATGATTGTCTTTCCTCTAGTGGAAAGACATTCATTGTATTAAGAGAAACATGCTGAAAATACCGAATGCAAAACAGCCCCTGGGTTTTTGGCACTTATTTCCCCACTTCTGAGTCCAGGGGTAGCAAAGGCAGTGCTAGAGACCACCAGGAGCCTGCCAAGGGTGCCAGGGGTTGCAACTGCAAACCCTGTGAAGTCAATGGCCCTCATTTATGAAAAGACGCATCCTTGCGCAGGCGCAGGGATGCGTCACAATTCCGTACGACGCGCTGCGTCACAATTTTGCGACGCAGATGCGTCAAATGAATGCAATGGCGCATCATGTTGCAAGTGGTGCCGAAAGTCGGAAAAAAGTGACGCAGACGCTGCCGTCCTGACGCACCAGAAAGTCACGCAACTGCTGGAAAAGTGCTGTAAGTCACAATTGCGGTACTGACGCAAGTCTACGTCGCGCTGCGCCACTTTCACGTTGCGTCAGATTCCGGAAAAACGCCAAAAATACACGCATCCATCTCCTAATTCTCCCGCAAAGCGAAAAATAGCTACCATGGAGCGTGAAGGAGACATCAGCAGTCAAGGGAACCTTCCACAGGGCAGCCAGGATGCCCAGCCTGAAACACAGGGAGAAACACATGGAAAGAGGAAAAGGAAAATAAATTTCAGTGCTGAGGAGAACGACATACTCATTAATGAGGTGACAGACCACCAGCACCAGCTTTTTGCAAGTTCGAAGTTGCCATTATCAAAAAAAGAGGTCATTTGGCAGTCCATAATGACAAAGGTCAACTGTGTGGCCCAATCAAAGAGGACAGTGATTGACATTAAGAAACGCTGGAATGACACAAAGCACAGGACAAAAGAAAAAATGGCAAAAAACCGCAAAGAAGCAACGCTGACAGGAGGAGGCAGCCCATCACAACAGAAAGAGCTGGATGACCTCGAGGAGCGGGTTGCGGCTGTCATCCCAGACGAGTTGGTGGTAGAAATTGCAGGACAGGACAGTGCACAGCATGAGGAACCGCAAGACACACAGGGTAAGTCCCTACAAGGGGAAATGTTGCAAAGAAGGTAATGTTGTGCAGTGCATAAACTAAGGTGGCTGGGTGAATTACTGATGTGTTGTGGAAAGAGAAGTCATGCAATGTCATTAACAGTGAAGTGTCTTCCAAATGTATTGTACCACGGACATGCAGATGTCACATTTTGTAAACATCTACCCCTGTCAAACTAAAAACATATTTCCAAAGTGAAGTCCTAGCCCACTGGTACACCTGACAATTGCCACACGCAGGTGCAAATATACAACTACCCTTATGAAATACCAATCACACAACATCCTGCAACAGACCGAGTTTAACACATTTATAACCTGGACTGCCACCACTGTGCTGCCAGGATGTAACTCTGATCATGTACTGGTGGCACAATGTGCCACTGCCACAATAATAGGTCAGAGACAGCCATGTTACATAGTACAACATATCATGTAATTGGCATCATTCCCACATTAAAGTGTGAGAAAGCGGAATTCCAGGCCTGTTGCTGGGGGTGTACCCGGAAACATCCATGTCCTATTGACAATGTCCAATAGCAAAGTCAAACTGTAACTATTACGCTGCGCCACAAAGACATGCATCCTCAGGGTCTGTGTAAGGCTTGCACAACCTGAAAAAATACTATCTGTTCCCTCTTCGATATACCCAACATATAGCTGTTGCATCCAAGTGGACACATAGAAAGAGGAAAAATCTTTGGATGACTGCTTATGCAGGAATGTGTCCCTTCCATGCACACAAACAATGATCCCCTGCACCGCAGGATCCCCAGCAACATGGTGCAAGTTTGCCTGGGTCGGCGCATGGCAAGCATTGTGCACCTATGTCGTTGTGAAGGACAGGTGAGCCCAATAAAGAGCCCCTACTGATAGTCACCCCATACTGGCCCAAAATCTGTCATCGTTCTACTCTGTGCATGATGGTTTCAGCCTCATGATCTGCATATGTAAGGGAAAGTACTCAGGAATGTTAGTGAGCATGTGAAGCCCTGTGCCACATTACACAAGCATCATGCATAACGTATGCATGGTGGGTCTGCACATCCAAAAAAAAGTCTTAATAGTGGTGCTGTGCAATCCATGTAAATTCTGCAAATAAACTAGCATCTGGCAAGTGTGTCAGTACCTCACACCTGCATCATGGTAGGTGTAGGGGTGAGGCAGTGCCACAGGGAGAGGCTTGCACCAAGGTTTGCTGTACTTGAATGATGCTCCTGACATGAATGCATGACTTAAGCACTGACCAGCTACGTCTAGATGAATGACGTATATACCATGAATCACAACATGTAGTGTCACACAGTGAATAGAGCACATCTATGTTGTCATGAGAATGGCCAAAACATAAGTGTACCAATGGTGTTGTTGCAGTGATACAACACCCAACATCAATAGTTTGCCGGAATGCGCACCATCTCACCGATGGAGCCCATTCATGGCCTGTACCTACGCATGCACTGCAGCACACCTATATTGCAAGTGGCGCAGTCCAGCTGCTAAACATTCAGCAAAAATGCACCATAGTTAATTATACAAATGGATCATCCGCGAGTCTGCAGCACTGTTTGTGCAGCTAAAGTGCCAAGAATGTATTATCACATTAGCAAGCTGTAGCATACAGATGAGAGCAACTACTCAGGAGTGATAGCAACTTGTATGTCAATGGCATTGCATGTCCCAACAAAACTATGGCAATGACATGCAAAGTAGGCGTTACGTATCCAAATAATGCTAACAATCTAACGAACTGCACCTCGCAAGATTAGCAAGGCTGTCACAGACATGAAAGAAACAAGCAAACTCACACAAATGCACAATAGCTGCTGGAATGTAAAACCACAGCATACATGTCCCTAAAGAAGGTGACAATTTGTGGGACAACATATATGCATGGGACTGGTAATGGACAGCACTGCAAACAAGGTTACTGGGTTGCCCTGTGACAAAGATACACTCTACGAATGTGCACCAACAACAATATTGTGTGCATTCCTATGCCCCAAACATGAAAAGTGTTGCTGCAAGAAGACAGTGAGGCAACACTTCCCACCATGTCCCCCCTGGCAATAGCATGGATGTACAGTACTCACTGGACATTGCTCGATGATTCAAGTAATGACTGATCCATTATAAATCATTATGTTAGTGTATGCACAACCATGACACAACTCTAGCAATGCATAGTGGCAGCCCATCCCAATGGCACTGCCCCACATACATGCCTGCCATGAGGCAGGGGGAAAGTACGGACGCAAGTACATTCATGAGGGGTGCAGAAATGATGGTGTCATTAGAGATCCTAACAGTGGTAGTTGTGTGCTGTAGTGTCACAAGTATTTAAGCATTGGTGGACTGTCATTGCACAAGGAGTTGATGAGATGTCATGCAGTGTCCTTGCTCCAGCTGCAAGAGGGTGCAAGGATGGGGGTGGTGATTGCTGGGCAAGTCACATATGTCATGCATTTAATGATGGTAGTGCCAGGAGAGTCAGAAGTCTGGCCCGAATCAGAAGTACCTGCAGCCGTAGTACATGTACTTAACCGTGTCCTGTTCAGTGGTATGTTGAGGTCCCTTGATGCTTGTGTCTGATGTCAGTGAAGATACCCAGGAGGTGTTGGTGGTCAGGTAACTTTACCTGCTGAGGTTGAACTTGAGTTCATTGAGAGGGATGCTGTCTGTGGATGTCACACACTGGGGGGCAATGAGGTCTACAATGGTGTTGGAGAATGGGGCACATGGCCTGGGTGTCCTGCACATGAGTGTGCTGCTGAGTATGGCCATGGGCCTGGTCACGATAATGTAGTTGTCGTAGTACATGGTCAACCATGGCACATTAGAGTGCCTGCTCATTCTGAGTGTACCAGTTTATGAGTTTTCAATGCCTCTTCCATGATTGTTGTGCTGCCTCCTGCAGGTGACACAGAAGTTGTCAGTGACAGTGATGGTGATGTCTGTAGCAGAGTTAGGTCCTGGCAGGTGAGGTGGTATACAGGGTTGATGGTGAGGAGGTTGCTGACATTGTATTGTTGCAGTGTCCAAGAGGAATAAACCTTGGTTCAGAGTGTGGACCTGAGCCAGTCAGATGCAAACAGCGTAGACTATGGTTGCCTTAGTGTTTTGAGATGACCATTACAATGCATGCTGTACAATGTCAACAATGCAATGCATGTGTTGCAAAATATCATCTCAAAATAAGTCATTGTGACCACAATTATGTTGTGATGTAAGTTATTCATGTGGTTATGTGTGTCAGTAGTAAAAAAAAAAATTTGACAAATGTACAAAATATGTAAAATGTTGTGCATTTATGTGTCAATTAATAACATTTGGTTGTGTCATGGGGTAAAATATGGCTCAACTCTTATTTGTATTGATGTACATCATGAGAAATAGGGGGTGAAATGTTGTTAAATATAACAAATGCTGTGTATATTTGTTTTGCCAATGAAAAATGGTGTGTGCATTAGTCTCAAATCTGACTCCATTGTGTGATCGTGGCTATTCCTAAAGGATTTTCATGCTTCAGGTCTGGGTGTGTGGTGACAAGGATAGTTTGGGCATGTACTCACTTAACTTTGAACAGTGTACTTAAAGTCTCCGCTATGCAACACCTACTCTACAGTTGCAACATGCCTATTATTAAAAATGAATTCAATGGAATGTGATGACATGGCATGTTTTGGTAATATGTATGTGCCTTTTGGCACACGAGTGGTACACCTGCTCTGCATGGGGGCACAGCGGCATACATTGGCAATTACGGGGGTGGACAGCTGTGAGTTTTGAAATGCAGGAAATAACAATGAATGTCGTATGGATGCGGGGATGTGTGTGTGAGTGGGTGCTGCAAAACATATATTAAGGGAAGTCTTACCTCAAAGCTGTGTCCCATGTCTCTGGAGCCTATGCAACCCTGCCTTTGTGTCACGTAAAAGGAATTAGACAGCCAGGCTCCCTACTCTGAGTCAATCACAACGCTGTGAAGTGCTGGTGTGACTGGTAATTGTAAATGGGATAAGTTATGCAGCCTCATGCTGGAGTGTTGGCCATGTTTGCCATGGAGGCTGAAATGCAGCCTGCATACCAAACATGGAAGTGGGTATTACTGCTCTGGTCATCATGGGTGGCACCTGAGTCATCTCCCAATATGCACATGCCCCACCTCATATTAGATCTCCCCTACCCACCCTCCCATGCCATGATGAGACATAGCATGATCACATCAGTCACTCATCCCTTGTGTCTTCATTAGAAGTTAGTTCAGTGCTCTCATCTGAGCTCATACTCCACATATTGTCTATTTTCTACCACTAAGGCCCCCACCCCTGTCTTCATGTGTTCCGTCATCACTGAATATTGTACTTTACACTTACCCTACTCAATGGCAGCCGCTGTGCAAGCGCACAGCAGACGCATGCACATGGTGTGCTGAAGGCACGCCTAAGGCAAGTCTGTATGCGCACATCCGTGTCCCAAACGCAATCATTTCCAGCAACAACTGATCTAGAGACACTCACTGATGCAGCTCAGCCAGCCTCCATGCACTCACACATGGAAAACATCGGAGAATGACAACAGGCCTTGGCAAACATGACCCGCAGCCATATCACCTGCCTACACTGCTGACAAAGCACAACCACCACCCTGGTCCCAAACACAGCCAACGCCAGCGTTTCAGCAAGTGAACTTCACAGCTGGATACACAACTGCGCATACCAGCCCTCCACCCTCTGTAAGCCTGACAAACAGCACTACAGGGACACCGCATGGCAGAGCACTGATCTCTAAGAAGCAAGAGGCACCAGCAGATACCTTAGTAAGAACTGGATAAACACCAAGACACCTGAAATGTCCAACACATACATGGACGCAATGAGGGACTCCCACGAATAAATAGTCTAAGAATTTGGAAATTCCTGCAAACTCATCAAGGTCACGCATGAATACAACAACCTATGCAGCAAAGCTACAGACATCACCCTGGCACTACAGCCCTGTGATAAGTGTCCAACAATGCTCCCCCTAATGTAAAAAATTACACAATAACAACTTTGCGGTACACAAGAGATGCCACAGGCAGCACCACGCAAACCTCTCCCAACACAACAGCCATACTACCATCCCCACCAGGACACCAGTCACGGCTGAATGCAGCCCCTTGACCATGAGATACAGCCACCTGTGGGATCACATACAGCCCTGTCCTCATCACATCAACAACAGCACCAAGATCACCCTATTCACAGCCACAGATGGCATCCGCACCCTCCCGGACCAAGAGCTGTGAGTGTGCTCCGACACAGACTAACACCACACAGTATTTGCAACACTACATGATGCAGGATTCCAAGGAACAACGCTTAACTGGGTCACTCATCCCAGCAAGAGATCCAAGGATCAGACTGACAACCTTCTTCTTTAAAAACACGTAAATCCAATGCTGAATGCAAGAGGGACCATCTATGTGTCTGACCCTTGTCAACATCAACAGGCTGCCTCAGCGCCATTTGAAACCAGCACGGCCTCAACATTGTATCCATTGCTGATGACACACAGCTCATACTATCTCACACCTAAGACTACACCAACCACAGACTTGAAATACATTGAGGAATGCATGACGTCGCAGTCTGCATGAAGACAAAATCAGAGAATACAGAAGTCCGTGTCCTTGGAACCACTCCTTCAGCATGCAACAACACCTGTTGGATCTCCCACTCTGATGGGAGGGGGCTGCCGCTACTGCTCAAAGAGACAGGTCTTGATGAGTCTTCTGAATGCGAGTAGGTCCTGGGTCTGCTGTAGGTGGGCCAGGAGGGTGTGCACGGTCTTGGCGGCGAGGTAGGACAAAGATCTGCTGCTGGAGGTTGGTCATAGGATGCGGTGGACAGTGGTGAGGGGGAGGCTGGTGGAGCGGACCTGGCATGTGGGGGTGTAGAAGCTGAGTCTGCTGTACAGGTAGGCTGGTCCGGCCTACTGGAGTGCATTGTGTGGGTGGGTCAGGAGCTTGAAGGTGATCCACTTTCTGATAGGGAACCAGCGTAGGTCTCACATTTGGGGGATGATGTGGCTGCAGTGGGGGACGTTGACAATCATTTAGCCGTATGTGTATTGGATGCGTTGCAGTCGTTGTAGGTGGCTGGGAATCCTGCATACAGTGCGTTGCGGTAGTCCAGTCTGCTGCTGCTGAGGGCCTGTGTCACGTTATTTTTGTCTGGGGTGGGGATCCACTTGTCGATCATGCATAGCATGCGGAGGCTGTTGTAGCAGGAGGAGGAGATGGCGTAGACCTGCTCAGACATGGAGAGGGAGGAGTAGTGGATGTATTGTAAGTTGCGTGCATGGTCAGTGGGTGTTGTTGCTGTTCCCAGTGTGGTTGCCCACCAGGAGTCGTCCCAGGCTGAGGGTGTGGGTCCGAGGATGAGGACCTGTGTCATGTCCAAGTTTAGCTTCAGACTGCTGCTCCTCATCCAGTTGGTGAGGGACTTTATTCCCTCGTGGAGGTTTGTTTAGGCTGTGTGTGGGTCCCTGGTGATGGAGAGGATGAGCTGGGTGTTGTTGGTGTAGGAGATGATGTAGAGGTTGTGATGGCGGGCCACTTGTGCGAGGGGGCCATGTACATGTTGAACAGCGTTGGGCTGAGGGATGACCCCTGGGGTACGCCGCAGATGATGTTGATGGCGTTCGATTTGATGGATGGGATTCGGAAACTCTGGACGCTCTGGGTTCTGCCGGAGAGTAAGGACGTGGTCCAGTCTAGGGCCTTTAATTGGATTCAGGATTCTCAGAGGTGTGTCTTCAGAGTGTGATGGCATACCGTGTCAAAGGCGGTTGACCAGTCCAGGAGCAAGAGGGCTGATGTCTTACTGCCGGCTAGTTGGCGCCTGATGTTGTCTGTGCCGGACATGAGGACTGTCTTGCTGCTGTATGTACGTACGAATCCGGACTGGGACAGGTCAAACATTTTGGTGTCTCCCAGCTCGCGGCCCAATTGCATGTTGATGATTTCATAGATGACCTTCATTGGGAACGTGAGCAGGTAGATGGGCCGTGAGTCCTTGAGGGCCTTGGGGTGTGCCTTGTGCCTCTTGAGGAGGGCATTGCTTTTGGCATGTTTCCATATGTCCAGGAATGTTGCTGCATTGAAGAAGATGTATATGAACTTGCGTAGTTGTTGTATGATGGCTTCCTCTGCTTCGTACAATATGTGGTGTGGTCATGGTACTGCTGGTGATCCAGAGTGTATGGAGTGAATGACCTTGTGTGTTGCGTCCTCGTTGACGTTGAACCAGGAGGTGATGCGGTTGGCGCTGGTGGTCCTCGCCGGGGAGGTGGAGTCTGGCATAGTTGGGGCGGTTGTGGTGTTGAAGCTGTCGTGGATGTCACCAAACGTGCGCTGTGAGAAGATGGACAGTGAGTCGCACAGTTCTTGTGAGGGTGGGATGTTGTTTACGTTTGCGCACAGGTTTAAGCGTTCTATAACAATGCTGAAGACCTCATTGCTGTTGTGTGCATTGGTATCCAGCCGGGCTCTGAAGGAGGAGCTCTTTGCCAATCTGTTGAGGTGGTGATGTATACAGGTGGCGTCCTTGTGGACTGTGTGGTTGTGCGGTGTGTGTCCCTGGAGCCATGTTCACTCCATCTTCCGGCATGCCCGTTGGTAGGTCTGGAGGTAGTTGTTGAACCAGGTGGCTCTGTTGCAGGCGTGGCTGTTGGAGGGTAACTTGAGTGGGGCAAAGGTGTTGGTGCAGTCCTAGATACACTGTCAGAGTTTTTGGGCAGTGGCGTCTGGGTTGGTGGGGTTGTAGTTTGGGCTCTGTCCGAGGGGGGTGACCAGCTGGTCTACGTTTACTTTGACCCAGCATTGGCGAGGCAGCTGTTGTCTGCGGTGGTGTGTGGTTGATTTATTGAAGGTCAAATTGATGCAGTGGTGGTCGTTCGAGTGCAGTTCAGTGGTGCGGTTGGAGGTGACGTGGGTGCCTGTTGAGAAGACGGGGTCCAGCTTGTGGCGTGGGTTCGGTCCCGAGTTGTCTGAGGCAGGGTCTGGTGAGGTTGTTGATCAGTATGGTGGAGTTGTCATCGTTGTTATCCTTGAGGTGTAAGGTCAGGTCCCACAGGATAATGTAGTGCGTGGAGGCGAGTGCGTGGGTGCTGGTGAGGTCATCGATGGAGCTGCAGACTGAGCACAGGGTCCGGGGTGCTGTAGACGAGGGTTCCTCTGAGGGTGGTGTTGGGTGTCGGTGTGGATCTTTAAGTGCAGGTGGTTGGCGGTGTTGATGGTGTTGTCTGCATGGGTGCTGACCTTGAGGGTGGACTTGTGGTTGATGGCGATTCATCCACCAAATCAGTCAGCGCAATCCCTGTGGTTGATCTTGTAGCTGTCTGGGATATCTATGGTGATGTTGGTCGCAGAGGAGTAGTTCCACTAGGTCACGGTTAAGAATCACACATCTGGGGCGGAGGTGTCCAGCAGATCCCAGAGCCACATGGGCTGTTTGCGTGTGGAGTGGGTGTTGTGGATAATGCATTGGAGGTGGCTGGGGCCAGTCCGTGGGGGTTTGGTGGCTCAGGCGCATGTGAAGCTGCATGTGCGGCAGGAAAAGGGTCCCGTGTGTATGTTATTGTGGTGGCCTGGAAGCAAGTGTGGTATTGGCCGGCATTGAGTACATGGAGGGTACAGGCGTAGTACTGGAGTCTGGTGTAGTGGCGTTTGTGGCCTCTAGGGGTCCTAGCGCTGGGCACGGTCCAGGCGCGGATGGCTGCAGATTGGCTTGCTTAAGGTGTGCCTTTGGTGCGCAAGCTGCACAGCCGCGCAAAGTTAGGCACATATGGGGATGTGGGAGGGAGGAGCAGCTGTTAGGCGGGAGCAGCAAGTGTACATGGGGTGGTGAAACAGTGGCACTGAAAGCAAAATGGTGTGCAAACAGGTGGAAAAAGAGTTGCACGGAGGCCACTAACGGGACACTAAAATGGTGGTTCAGCACACCTACCAGTGTGTACTCAGCAGCGGCAGCAGGGGCACACAGACGTAGCTGCGTGTAGGTTGAGCAACATACCAGGAGCAATCTGTATTATTCAAATATAACGTCATTAGCATGAAGACACAGGAAATGGGTCACACACAAACAACACAGCCGTGATGGCTATGACAGGTGGGATGATGTGAGATGGTAAAAAATCCATGTGCCAATTCATCAGTAATTGTGGACTGATACCTGTTAGACATATACAGAGTGCATAATGCCACTTGGACTTGCTACTGTGCTGGAATGTGTCTTCAATATACACCAACAAAACAGTCATCAGGACATGCACTCAAGTTGAATGTTGCAAGTGTGCAAGCACTGTCTGGCCATGTGCTATGTGATAGGAAAAACTTTTTGAATCCATTAAATGAATCATTCCATGTCATTTAAGGTAGCATGAGTGATGATGTGTAGCTTTAACTTTGACATGTTGACACACATCAAATTCAAAAAGTCTAGATGACTCAAAATTGTGAATCTGTAGACCATATGTCAGACATGAGCATAAACCTACATCTTTTTACATTTCAGGGCATGCTACACCTACTCATGAGCAGGAACCTTTGTTTGAAGCCGATGATGAGGACGGTGACAGTGTACCAAGCGTGGACATAGGCCTCATCCAGGACCTGTTACAATCAATTCAAACACCCTCTCCCCGCACAAGAACGCAAAGCAGCACAGTGGGATCTCCGCTTGCCCAACATGGAAGCACTCCTACGCCACCTCCCACAACATCTCAGCCTCGCCACTCGCAGGACACGCTAAATGCTTTTGAACAACGTGTTGTTGATATACAGGGTCAGTTGGCGCAGGAGGTGCGTAAAGGGATAGAGAGCATGGCAGCCACCCTAGAGGGGGTCCTCCATTGCCTAACATCCGGTTGTGGCAGTGCGGAAACTGGTAGCAGCAACGATGCTCCACCACGTAGTTTATTTCAGACCCTGAATGACATATCAGAAGTCAAGCAGCAGAGGCACAGACAAATGCCCAACACAAGTGCCAGCCTTGAAGTTGCCAACAGGCTGAGAGAAATTCAGGACATACTTAAAGCAATGAATCAAAAACAGGATGCATACCTAACCAACTTGGCTGCCTACCAACGGGATGTTACAGCAGTGCTGGTAAACCAGCAAGTCATGCTCAGTGCATTTATGCGTTACCTGATGGGCAATGAACATGATGCAGGTACAATCCCATCAACATCTGCAGTCCCTGATGTGTGTATGCCTCCTATGTCGACTACACCAGTGATTACACCATCAGCTGAGGCAACACATACATCTGATGAAGAAGATTTTGAAGATGTTCCAGTCCGCCGCAAAACTGCACGTTAGCATCACCTATTGTACCAGGACACTAAATATACACTGTCCGGTGCTCATACTACTGACAGTGTACCCCAGTAATTATGAAATACCAATTACTGCTAGTCAATGGATTTACAATAAATTATCTGTGGCCTCCCTCCATGAGGTGAATGTATGATGTTAACACTCACTTACCACACAATAAAAACCTACTCACATTGGGCCCGATTCACAGAATGAACTTACTACTTTTGGCATTCACAGAATGCACTTACTACTTTTGGTATTCACAGAATGAACTTACTCATTTCGGTATTCACAGAAGTTAGGACTACTAACTTTAGGACTCCTAAATGCCTTCTGTGAATACCGAAAGTCTTAAAATTAGGATTTTTCTCAATTTAGTAGTAGTAAAGTTAGGACTCCTAACTTTAGGATGCCTAAATGCCTTCTGTGAATACCGAAAGTCTTAAAATTAGGATTTTTCTCTATTTAGTAGTAGTAAAGTTAGGACTACTAACTTTATTACTACTAAATTGAGAAAAATCGTAATTTTAAGACTTTCGGTATTCACAGAAGGCATTTAGGCATCCTAAAGTTAGTAGTCCTAACTTTACTACTACTAAATTGAGAAAAATCGTAATTTTAAGACTTTCGGTATTCACAGAAGGCATTTAGGCGCCCTAAAGTTAGTAGTCCTAACTTTACTACTACTAAATTGAGAAAAATCGTAATTTTAGGACTTTCGGTATTCACAGAAGGCATTTAGGAGTCCTAAAGTTAGGAGTCCTAACTTTATTACTACTAAATTGAGAAAAATCCTAATTTTAAGACTTTTGGTATTCACAGAAGGCATTTAGGAGTCCTAAAGTTAGTAGTCCTAACTTCTGTGAATACCGAAATGAGTAAGTTCATTCTGTGAATACCAAAAGTAGTAAGTGCATTCTGTGAATGCCAAAAGTAGTAAGTTCATTCTGTGAATCGGGCCCTCATACATGTCACAAATGTCATGTTGTATGGACTGTGCATGTACATTCTCAACCCTACTGTATGTGTCCCTTGATTAGTAGAGTTCTGTCATACCTTGCTACTTGCTAAGTTGTGTCACTTACATTATTTTGCAACCACAACATGCAATGTTCAACTGGCAACGTTCATAAAGTGACTAGTAACGTGTGTAGTACAGCATTGGAAATGTCTAACATAACAAATGATGTCACAAGTTGTTATGACTAACACTACAATTTTTACAAGGAGGGGGTGACTGGTAAAATCAGATCTGCTTGCACGCTACCATAAATATGGGTCAGTCCAAGGTGTATGTATGTGATGATGAAATATCTGACATACCACATGTATGTATAAATGGGAAACATCAGCACGTGGCTGGCATCAAAGGCACATCCTAATGTAAGATAAGTAGCAGACAATTCAATTAACTTAAGCATAGGAATAGGGACATGCATCACACCAGTGCCTGCAACCACATCACTCAACACTCAAATGGTGTCTCATGTATGAAGTCCTACAAACACTTTAGTGCTGCTGCAAAGACAGTGGGCCTCATGCCTTAAAGCCTTGTGGCACCGAAGCATCACGATTTTCACATGCCAAAAGTGAATCAAGGCTGTCATTGATGAGGCTCAGTGTGCCTGATGTATGTTGACACACTGATGCACAAAATTGGCCGTGGAATTAGCCATGGCAAGATGACTTCCATGACATGTCAGAATTGAGATGTCCTAACACATATGTGAATCTGAGCAAATGGCAAAGCCTCGGCACACCACTGATCCTTGAGCACGGTCACACTTTTCCTTTGGAGAAGTGACAACGTGACAGATTTCAAGCTTGGAGTCTGTTAGAAAATCCGCTAAATCGCTATGTGAGAATGAGTCAGCTAGCATACTTCCACAATAACTACTTATGTACAGGCCTGTCACACAGATTATTGTACAACAGCAGACAAGAAATGTCATTCCCCAATTGAAATGCCCCACTAGACTCATGGTACGATCCGTATCACTAGTACAATGTAGATTGCCAATTAGACAATTTGCCAGTGGCACCATGGTCTGTCTGTGCCTTGTTCACTGTATTGTGCCCTTGGTGTGTGTGTCTGCTGTTCCTGACAGTGCTAATTTGGGCTGTCTGTTGTGTATCCCCTGTTTTTCTCTGTATTCACACTGACTTTTACTTGCCACTGCCACTGCAGTTACCTGTCCATCAAGCACCCACACACGTCCATGCTCCAGCTTCAAGCTGCTCACCCTACACACGACCACAGCTGAATGGTGGATTATGTATATAGGTACCATTGTTGTGCAGAGGTCAAGCACATCAGTGAACATACACAACATGAGCAAGACCAGCTCAAGTTACCCTGGTCGTTAAAACCACCCCCACTACAAATGCAGCACTCCATGTATGCAACCTTGTAAGATAATACAACTGTTAGCTCTTAACACCGTGCAAATAACAAGCAACAGTCTCATGTTGACACTGCTGAAGCACCTTACCCTGTCTGCAGACAATGACAGCTATGAACAGCCAGCTGTATGCCAATGCACAGTAATGCCTGAGCTGCATCCTCCTACACACATGTCCTCTGCACAGATATGGCATATAAATGTGTGAGGCCATCAACAGCTTCTGGCACAAGTTACGTTGCCTGGCTCTCATCTGCAACTGACATTGCATACGCAATCCACAACTTGTACAAGATCATGCAGAAATACGGCCACAAACACCATGGAGGGATGCCTTGCCATCATCTCCAGGAACTGCCTCCAACAGACTAATGCCATTATGATCAAGTGATTGCACAGTCCTGAACATGTTCACTCCTGTATCAAAGTCAACTACAGGACAACTCCATGTTGTACCCTCGCATACAGACATCCTTGATGTGCCACAACATTTGCCAACTCCAATGCAGATCACTGAGCGCACAACAACCTACAATACACGGACTATGTACAGCTCAGACACCAGTATAACTCCTTGACAAATTCAACTTCACCGCACTCCTAGACAACATCGCCAATATCAGATATACCCAGGTTGTCATCAACACAACTCACAAGGTGGGACACACCCTTGAACACATTTTCATCCAAGGTAACAACATTTTCCTTGGCCATCCCTCACATCCTCCCTGATCCAAGCCCCAATGCATCCTCTCATCATTCAGAAAACACACGGTACACATGTCAAGGCCACAGTCCCTGTGCAGACACTGGTGCAAGATCAACACAGATCCCCGTGCCTCAGCACTAATACACACCCCTCCATCCACCATGTGCCACACAAACTCAGATCATTACGAATTACAGATGTTGTACTACATATGCACATACATGCCTGCACACCTCCTTGAAGCACAACATACAACACACCACCAATGTCACATGTGTAGCCACGGACATACAATAATCAATGCTCATGTGCAGGCTACTGGAGTTAGCTTTGAGGACAACCAAACCCCAGAAAATACACTCCGCCTACAGGGACAACATCACAGCAAAATGTCAAACTCATCTGATCCACACAAATGCAAAATCATCAAGGGCACAATCCTCTACACATCCTGCCAATCCATGGGAATCATCAACTCCATACCAAATTTAACAATATGACCCAGCTCAGGCCTCACTCACTCCACGGGAATTTTCAAGAACTTGGATCAGTCTCCTACCACTAGATCAGCAAAGTGAATGTCAACTTAGATGAACATAACCAAGGCATCCCACACAACACCTTAGCCCAAGTAAGCCACACTACACACCATCCTCTGGTGGCCACATTTCAACATGTTTCACACCACAAACACCTTGATGACCATAGTTTAAGGAGCACCCACACACCCCTGCCCACAGCACATCTTCCACCGGGCTGCATCCCCCATTGCAGATGAACAGTGACAGTATATGGACTCCACCATTGGAACATGCACATCCACAGTAATTGCAAATGGTGAGAGCTAAATGACATTACCAATGATACCCCTGCTGACCAAACAGGCCGCAAGACCAACAGGCACATCTTTCCACACACATTTGCAGACAAAGTCACAAACCAGAGGGTCAACATGCACCCAGTGAAGTTCATAGGAACATACAACATCCCCAATCCTGCTCCATGACAAACAACAGCATCAAGAGGTCCCTCCTACACGCCACTGCAACATCCACACACTCCTCAAAGTAGGTCACACTGCCACTCCATATACACAATACATCTCATCATTTCAAGAAACAATGTTCCACAACACACTAGCAGCCAGACTCCACTATGGCATGAGGCAAGTTAATACACCACACTGGATTGTCTCCTCCCTTGCAGACCGGAGCAGATGATTCAGCCTAATACATTTCACAGCACAACACACAGAGTACTGATGCTGAGTTCCTCAGGGACTGTCCCTCAGTACCTTTGTCTACTATGTCTACATGGCCCCACTTGCTGACAACATCATTGAACATGGACTCTGCATAGTACCCTACGCCTAATACACCCAGCGCTGCCTCTCCCTCACCAAGGTACCCAACATCACAGGACACAACTAACCACAATGGATGCAAGATGTGCTAACAAGTATGTGCCTCAGCTGGGCAAATCTCCATTTGTTGTCAAAACAGGTCATCATCCTCACAACAACCCCTACCACATGGGACTATACCTGGTGGTCCCCTGGGCTGGATAAACAGTACACCACTCATATGTGGCACACAAACTATACATTGTACAGAACTCATCTCTCACCATGTCATTAGGGATAATAGCAGTATCCTCACCATACTTCTTCACCCTCCGCAAACTCTGCAAGAGCATCAAATTTATTGCCACCAAATTCATTGATTACATCAGCCACACATCCATCATCATCAGCCTATTCAATGTGATAGCCCTCAATATTAGTATCACAAATTCCCTAAGGAAAAAAATGATGAATGTCCAGACAATCGTAGCTAGACGTTCCCTGTGGGTCCCATGACAATACCACATCCGCCAGCACATACAGGAGCTCTACTGCATCCACACCCATACAGATATACTGACACTCAAGGAGCTCACACCCACCTCCACAGTCAGCCACAACCCTGGACCAGAAAACCTCTACCAATGAATCTGCTTCTACGCCCACAAGACATACCTCTGCAATACAGACCTAGCCATGGTCACATTTCCATGCATCTTCATAGCCAGACCATGAAGCAGCTTTATTTTCCACTTGCAGGAAAGACCTGGGTCATACTGGCCCTCAGCATTGGGACAACACTGCAAACATTGAGCTACAGTCTCAATACCAGGTGGCCTAATTAATGACGCCCCTTGTGCCATCTGACCCTCACTTGTTGTGACGTCGTGTGACGCCTAACCTTGCCTAATACTTATCAGCCATCACCAAGGCCCATAGTCATGGGATAATGCTGCATGCTAGAAATCCGACCCTTGAACGCATTGTTCTGCGTTACAGGCACGTGCAATGTGTGTTGCTGGGTTCGTTCCCAGCAACATCCATTGGCTTTTGACACTGCCCCAGATGTAATAGGAACCTGAAATCTGAGGCACTGTCCAGAAATTACACAGACCCAGGGCAGGTGTGAGGAAGGCACAATGGTGAGAAATACGATCATTTCTCCTTGTCTTCCCTTTTCCACACAATGCAGCACATATAGTAAGAGGAAGAGGCTGTTGTGATGATTGCTTAACTGAGAGGTGTCCGTTCCTGTACAAGAATAATGTTCCCCGCAAGGCAGCCACCCTTGCCCCATTGTGCAAAGGTGACTGCGTTTGCGCTGGACAGGCCATTGTGCACCGGTGCTGGTGAAAACAACAGGACTGCGCACTATCTTGCAGATACGGCACGGTCCTGCCCTTCATCCTGCAAAAGGGTAGCGCAACTGGAAGGCCTGCTGTGCTTCACTCTGGCAAAACATCATGAAAGAGGTCCCACAATCTTTTCACATGATTGTTGATCACATGGGCTCACCTGCCACACAATACCTTAAGTCCCTCAAGGGTGAGTAGTGGCCTCTATGAATTAGTGTTAGTGTAATGAACATTTGGCTTACAATACCTAACATGTAACGGTAATCTCAGATATGAGATCATTGTTGACATTCCTTGGCCAGCAAGTGTAAGGCTCACCCTAAGCTGATTTCACAACTTCATATGCCTAAAAGTCAGACTTTTTGTAAATGAAAAACATATTTTATTTACAAAAATAGTTCACACAAATAAAATGCAATGGTCAACTACACTACACGTATAAACATTTGAAGAAAAATCCTACACTAAGCTAATCTAAGGCACTAACATCTACACTTATACTGTCTTACTGTTCCTAAACCTACCTCACACATACAACACAACACACAGATGACCCCCCACCCCCTATTCAACAATCACACATCAGGCATACATACACTTAATCTAAACACATACTAATTAACCTACCTAACTAAACAATGATATCTTTTTTTTCATCTTAAAATACATTTTACATATACTATACATCAACCCTCCACCCACTCCTAATAACTTAACACTTATCCTAACACTATTCCTAAGTACTGCAACTATCCTAATGGCTATCTAACTATTAAAGAGGTAAACAATAACAATGTCAGTAACTTTACATGTGAAATTACATGTCAGGGACAACTACCACAGTTGTGATGGCGTTGTTGAGTTAGTGGTCATTGCTGCTCGTCCATTTGGGTAATGGTGGCATTTATGTCAGCAACCATGCTCAACAGGGTGGCCAGCTGCAGTTGTATGCCCGCCACCTTCAAAGTCAGGTCCTTTTGGGCCTTTTCAATTGTGTCAATTTTGCCCATCAGTAGCACAACGTCGAGCTCTGGGGGAGCTGCTGCATGTCCAGTTGTTGGATGTGTGACTTCCACATGAGCCCGTTCAGTTGGCGCTACTGCTGCTTGATCTGTGTTAGTTGCAAGGGGCTGAGCAGTGGTGGGTCCAGATGGTGGAGCAGTGGTTGTCACAGCGGTCAGAGCATAGGGATGTCCGGAAGTGGGATCTGTTGATGATCCGGACTCGAGATTAGCTGGGGGTGCGACCAAACCAGATGTTGATGGTGCAGAGGTGGGTAGGCTTGAGGGTCCACTCTGTTTTGGGGATGCGGTGTCCATTTGGGGAGAATGTTCTTGCCATGATCCAGCTCCTGGTCCAGTGTCCATGGGAGATGTCTTTTCCTTTTGCTTCCGGCTCTGCGTGTTGGATGGGGGAGTGGGAGTTGGTGATCTCCAGGCTCCAGCTGCACGTGACTGCTCATGTCTGCGTCCCATCTGCCTGAAGGAACGTCCAACATTGCGGATGTGGCGGTATCTTTCGAGACGAATCCGAAACTGCCTCTCCTCATCTTGTGACATGTTTTTTGCAATGGAGCAATAACATCCACATCAGTCTGGACTTACACATTGACACCTGTACACATGCACATTAATGCAATGTTAGGCACATTTTGTCAAGGGCCTATTGTTAACAGGGCATCAATTTCTACGCATGTTGGCATCATCATTGATGCTCAGACACAGGGATGCTAAGTGATGTTGCGTAATTCCTAACATGATCACAAATCTAGATAACATGAAAGGCCTCAATACATATGAGACGGTGCATTCCAATGCATTTGACCTGGGCATGAACCCAATGCTCTGCATGCACAAATGCAGGCCCCTTTTCAACATGATGCCAGTGCATCTGTGTGCAGGCAAGGTTTGTTTAGGCATTAAAAGGTGACACTTCATACGCAGATACATTGCAAGTTATACGGACCATCATCCCTGTATGCTGCACAAGGCAACACACATGTAAAATGCACCATAGAAACGAAAAATTGGCAATTTAGGACTGTGTTGCTAGGAAAAACACAGGCGTGCACTGCTATTGATTTGGGCACCGCCTCCTATTATTCTTACACTTGTATATGGTGTGCTGCTTCGGAGTAAATACGTGCAGCATTTTGACACAACGCAACACACACTGCACAACACTTTCATGGTAGACGCATCTGGACAGGGGACATCATATCATGCCCAGCATTAATGCCTGATATGTGGATTGACTATGCCTGGCAAATGATGCAAGTACCATTTAGACACATGTACATCATTGCATATGAAGTAGTGATGTCAATAGGGAAATCTGCAAGTGACCCTTTTAGTTGCATAGGTAACTGCATGAATGTTGTACATAATTAATGATGGACTTGCAGCACTGTTGCATCCCTCTAACAATGGCAAGTACTGACTCACGTGGGGCACAAGGAATTACTACATGTAGGAGGTATATCTATGTTATACTACAATTAGCATGTGTCATGTAGGCATTGTTTAAATACACTGACTCTCACGTAGCCCAAGGCTCCTCGCTCAGCCCAACACTCTTCAACATCTCCATGAGCACCCTTGCCGCCATTGCATGCACACACAACCACCACATAATCTCCTATGCCAATGACACCCAGCTGGTACTCTCCCTCACTCAAGACCCAGCCCCAACCAAAATCAACCTCCATTAAGGAAAGAAAGACGCTGCAGAATGGATGAAGCTCAGTCAGCAGAAACTGAACTCACACAATACGGAGGTCATCATCCTTTGAAAATCACCATCCGCCGGGGATGACTCCTGGTGGTCCACAACGCTGGTCACTGCAACAACACCCACGGACCATCCACGTCACTTGGGATTCATCCAGGTCTACTCACTCACAACGAACAAACAAGTGAACGTCATCTCATCCTTATGCTTTTACACCCTGCGCATGCTCCGATAGATATTCTGGTGGATCACCACCGGAACGTGTGAGACGGTTACCCAGGCCCTCATCACCAGCCAACTGTACTACGGGAATGCCCTATACACAGGAACCACCGCCAGACTTCAGTAACAACTACAACCCATAGTAAACGCATCCGCACAACTCATCCTCGACAGCCCTCACCACAGCAGCATATCTACCGGCCATATAAACCAACACTGGGTCACCGTCAACAGAAGGATCACGTTCAGGCTCCTCACCCACACACACACAGGGCTCCATGACTTGGGCCCAGAATGACTCCTCATCCGCCTCTCGTTCTCAGATCCTACCAGCCACCTCCGCTCCGCCAGCCTCGCACTCGCCACCATCCCAAGGATTCACTGATCCACCACTGGAGGTAGATCATCCTCCTACCTGGCCACCAAGACATGAAACTCCCTTGCCGCACACCTACGACTGACCCAGGACCATCTTACCTTCATTAAACAACTCAAGACCTGGCTATTTCAGCAGTAGCAGCACACCCCCTTCCTTCAGCGCCTTGAGACCCTCACACCTGAGTATGGTGCTCCATGAAGGTATAGATTTATTGTTTGATTGTGGTCTCCTTTTATGTGGTAGATACATACAGCAGCACAAGAAGTGTTACTGTGTCCCTCGCACACAGTAACACCTCATACATGTGACCCTTATCTTTGACATTATGCATTTGCACATAGTGCCATTGAGTCCTTGACACTTCCATACACATGTGATGTGTAAACATGCTGCATGCAAGAATGATGCTTTTGGACTGTCTGCATACAAGGCATGCATGAGGAGACATTGTAAGTATACAGACAAAGATAGAAATGATTTCACACTCACCAGTGGCCTTTGGATTCTTGAACAACTCCACCTCATCCCTTGTGTATGGTGGTGGACCACCTACAAAGGAAAGACAATAGACCAGATTATCAGCGTATGTTGCACATTTCAACACAGTACGGATATTGCATGAGAGTCACTGGTATCTTCAATATCGGCTTACGTTGCATCCCATGACGCTACCAGATTCATACAACAGTCTCTGGCTAAGTGCTTCACATGTGAAGCACACTCTTCCACTGCATGTGTAACACACATGTGCTCCCTTGTTTGTGGTGTCACATTGAGATGGCATTTGCCAAATACATGCACACTTGTCCCATATTGCAAATATGTTTGCATTGTGTTGATGTATGTGATTGTGCATTTATGGGGGACTTTTGTACAATGGTGAATGTGAACATCTGAGAATTCACAGATGTGCCAGCAGAATAAAGCATCACACTCCAACAAAAAGCAAATATACACCATATGTATTCAACCAATCGTGGAATTTAAGTGGCTATTTACAGAAGTTTGACCTCCCTAATGCACACATGGCTTAGCATTTGTTTATTGATCATTCTCAGATGTACTGGGACCCTTAGATGTGTCAGTGTGTCAGCTTCATTGATATGTGCATTGTGACAACTGCAAGCAACATGCAATTACACACATACACATTGATCTGTGTGCAAGTACACCATGTACACGTGTACATGGGATTAACATTACATACACTTTTCCTGGCCTTGTAGATGTGTGCCTCTTTCCCACGTGACTAAGCACAATAGTGGCCTATAATTTGTATTGATGTTGTTGTTTAAGCCATCAAACATGTGACTGGAGGTAATCCCAGCTGTATGAGGAATCCTATGTTTGGGTATGCTACCAAACCTTACTCAGCCCATGGTATGCCATCATGTATGCACATTGTTGCACAAATGTATTTATTTATTCATTTTGTTTTCCATTCTGTACTGCATTTAACGTCACAACTAGTTAGTGTACATCCAGTCATTGTGTAGAATCCAAGCAAGTAAATGTGATCCTTCCTGCACACAGTCATGATGAATGAATGAAGGCATTGTATGGTTTGCACTCAGTTGACACTTGTGCATCTTCGCTGCATACAGATGGTAATGTAGCACATTGTGTATAGGGAAATACACATACAAAAACGTTTGTGTAGAGATTTAGAACCACTACAAGGTTACTTGTGATGCTGGCAGACCTATACTCCTCTGAGGTGATGTCCCTGTAGATTAGTACTGTATGTACAGGGCCTAATGTGTGATGAAGGGGGGAGCATGAAGTTTGCATCCAAGTTGCTGTCAATGTTATGCACGACTTTGGATGTTTTGGCCCATTATTAATAGAATATTGTCAGTGCGTGAAATATTTTTTCAACAATCCATTATGCATACATATGATATACCATGATGGAACATGTTGTTCCCTTAAGGTTGCATCTTTGTGCCTCTCCCTGGCCTTGCCCACAAACTGCTGTCATGCAGTAGGACAAAACCTTTTGCACCATGATGCAAGGGTGGCTGTGTTGCTTGGAAGAAGTTGTTTGTACCGTATGGGATACCTTCCTGTACATAAATGGTCAGAAACTGCATTGACATTTTTCGCTGTGTGCTGCACAATGCAGCTGCACACAGGGAAATATGAAATACATGGATACATGAAGACTTTACTCCCCGTTGCGCCTCACTTACACCTCCCCAGGGCAGGCATGTGCTTTTTGCGCTGCCTCAGACTCATACATCTGTGGCCTTATTTTTAAAGGCCTTGCGCCGCCGGTGCATCACTTTTGCACATGTTAATAAGTGACGCTCCGGCGGCGGAAGGCCTTCATAAATAAGGCCCCTGGAGCAGTGACAAAAGGCCATGGATGTTGGTGGAGAAAGCCCAAACAACACCCATTGCACGCCCCTTTGACACAGAACAATGCATTGAAAGGGTGGATATTTATCATGCAGCATTATGCCTCAATGAGTGGCATAGTCCAGCATGATAAATATCACTCAGGCGTGTGCGTTTCCAGAAGGTCACTAAATCTGCTGTTACAGCGGCGCAAGGGGCTCGTCAGTGAGGCCCCTGTTGTTTCAAAATGGAATAGCGTAACCTTTGAAAACACCTGTTAATACATGACATTAATGTAAGTAGACTTACCAATTGTTCCGTCAACCTCAATTCCAAGGTGGTCCAGGAGATCCTGCTCACCGTTGATGATACCAGCCCACCGATGTTTGTACTGTCTCAGGGTCCTGTCCACTCCAAAGATTCTTAACATCTGGTACCGCACCCTTTCCCACCTCAGCTTTCTTTCTTGGGTTGGGTAACCCTGCAGTACCCTGCCTCCACTCCCAATCATATTTGGGAGGTAGTGGACTATCAGCCACATTAGCCCCCCAAACTCCTGCTCAGTGAGGTTCCTGGACCTGGGTGGCATTGTGACAAAGCACAAGTCACGCTGTGTGAAAGCTACAAAAAAATGTTGACTTAACAGTAATCCCCCTATTACTATTAAAACCCCAAAACAGAACACTAATCCCCCTATTACTAACTATTAAAACCCCTAAACAGAACACTAATCCTCCTATTACTAACTATTAAAACCCCTAAACAGACAGACACCCCTTTACACACGACAGACAGCTACACAATACACAACAATACAGAGACAATTTTGAGACAGTAAGCAAGACACACACTGAAAAACAACTTCAAGACAGGACACAACACTCAAGCAATTGCCAAACACACTCCTACACCTGCCAGAGACTACAAAGGAGTGAAATAGAAAGTGAAAGTTGGAATTAACTTCCTGTTTGTGAGCATGGCAGGCTTGTTACATCATTTCCTGTTGCGATGCGACTCGTTTCCGACGATGCGTCATTATTGGCATGCGAACATATCATTATTATGTCGCATCGTTAATTTGAAGCATGGCTGCCTGATGACATATTTTCCCCTTAATGTGCGACCAGTTTTCGAAGATGCAACATTATTGGCATGCATCACAATCTTCATTAATGGCGCATTGCTCTTTTTATCTGTCAATGTTGTTGCATATATTTACTGCTGTATTTTTGACGCTGGGCAGAAGATGCGTGTTTAGGCTTAGCATGAAAGTGTCTCAACAGGCACACAAAATGTTTGTGTGCAAATTTGTGGTGTTAGTATATTCAGCTGAGTAAGACTATGACATATGATGACCAAAGTCACTTTTGGGCCTTGTGTAACGTCACATTTGTGCCTAGAGTCAGGAATGCATGGGTCAGATTCTGACGTATGCAGACCTAACGTCACTTTTGTGCCTAGAGTCAGGAATACATGGGTAAGATTCTGACATATGCCGACCTAACGTCACTTTTGTGCCTGGAGTCAGGAATGCATGGGTCAGATTCTGACGTATGCAGACCTAACATCACTTTGTGCCTAGAGTCAGGAATGCATTGGTCAAATTCTGACGTATGCAGACCTAACGTCACTTTTGTGCCTAGAGTCAGGAATGCATGGGTCAGATTCTGACGTATTCAGACCTAACGTCACTTTTGCGCCTAGAGTCAGGAATGCATGGGTCAGATTCTGACGTAGGCAGACCTAACGTCACATTTGTGCCTAGAGTCAGGAATGCATGGGATCAATACGTCTTTTGTGTGTAGAGTCAGGAATGCATGGGTAAGATTATGAAGTATGATACACAAACTTCATTTATGTGCTTGCCCCATTTTTTCTAATATGCAAACTTGGGTGAGCACTGAGGGCTACTTTTTCATGGATGGTGATATTTTGGCTCACATCCACTGTGTAACATATTAATGAATGTAATGTTTGTCCTATTATTTATTTTGGTTCAACATGACTTTGCAACATACAAGTATATATTTTTTGTTTTTCCTGCTGTGTGATTTCATTATGTGGGCTCATCTTCACCTGTGCTTTTTCATATTGTGAACCCCAAAATCTGGATGGTAAATGTTGCTTATTGACAATTGTGAATTTAGAACCTCATTTATGATGTTTTGGCGTGGAAAATTACAGCATGCATTCCTGCTGCACCTCCCTACAGCAAGCAAATAGGGCGGGAAGGTGCTGTATCTATGAGATACAGGAGATTCCTGTGCTTTTCATGTGCGCTGACGCACAATGGCCGGCCTGCCTACCTGCTCTATGGTTGCTGGGTTGCATGGAGGTATATTTTTGTACAGGAAGGGTCACCTTCATACACATGTGCATTCATACCCTGCACACAGACACACATGCACTATGGTACCAGGGTACCTGTGTTGGCCAGACACTGGTAAGTGTGGCCATTGCAGGTGAAATTGCAAGGCAGTACAATGTAAATGGATGTGTGCCCTGATGTATGTCTGATGTCGGCCTCCAGACATGAGAGTCAATGTCATGTATATACTCCACATATGAGATTGTCATGCAACTTGCAGTGTAATCTTTTAAAAACTATTCATGCACAAGCTAGAAAAGGTTGGATGATGTATTTTTATTTGTGTGAACAAAAATCAAGATGCATGATGAAAATGTTATTTTTCACATTATTAAAAAAAATTACGCACTATGTTGGCACGTCTGCGGATGCCTGCTGCTGTGTTTTGGTTTGCTGGAGCATGGCCATCCTCCGGGTCATCCTCCGGCATTTGCGGATTTAGTTGAGATTCCTCATCCCAGGGGACTTTTGTCAGCACACATATGTTGTGGAGTATTGCACATGCCAATATTATTTTGTATACTGTCTGCAGTGAGTACAACATACGTCCACCAGACTTGTCCAAGCGTCTAAACCTGGCCTTCAGCAGACCAAATGTTCATTCAACAATGTTCCTTGTCCTGCAATGTGCCTGGTTGTAGGCTATTTCCTGTGGCGACTGTGGGTTTCCGTGAGGTGTCATGACCCACGGCTGGATGTCATATCCCTGGTCAGCTGTAATGAAAAAAATGAGAAGGTACAATGAAATGTTTGAAATGGTTCTGGTAAACAACAGGCCATATGTTGTGGGCAATATTTCATATGGCAGTGTCCATTGGGCATGGATGTTGCAGAGAACACACCCAGTGACTCACATGCAAGACACCTTTAGCACATATTTATGCTTGAAAATGGACACATATTTTGAAGGACATGCATTGACTCCCTATATGGCTCTACATGACCTTATATTTATGTATATGTATATACTAGTACAACATTATTCCATCCATGACCTCATTAAAGGGTCATTGAAGCAATATTACCAGTATTGCAGCATGGATGGTGCATTGTATCATACTCTTTTGCTTACCTACAAGTAGGCCATTGCCATACTGGGCATTCTTGAAGCGGTCATTAATGATGCAGTTCCGGAATATGAAGGCATCATGTACACTGCCAGGGAATTTGGCCAGCACATTTGTAAATAGTCCACGGTGATCCACAATGGCCTGTACATTGATGGAATAAGTATGTTTTCAATTTATGTACAAATGTGCAGTTGCTGCAGGAGGTACTAATTGCACATGTGTACAGTCCATGGCAGCCAGCACATGTGGGAAACCTGCTATATCATAGAATCCTTGCTTGGGGGCGTGGCTACGCGCGCAGCGAGACTGGCTGCACCCTAGCGAAGCTCCGGCGTGATCCCGCACTCAGGGGTAATTTATCCGAGTAAATCACCGCCTGGCCGGCCCGGACTTGCAGCAAGTGGCTAAGGGGCGCTGACACAGCACCGGACCGAAAATCAGGGTCCAACGAACC
Organism: Lissotriton vulgaris; assembly: GCF_964263255.1. Classification (NCBI taxonomy): domain Eukaryota; kingdom Metazoa; phylum Chordata; class Amphibia; order Caudata; family Salamandridae; genus Lissotriton; species Lissotriton vulgaris. Next base: position 722,355,031 of record NC_141696.1, read on the forward strand.
CCGGAACTGCACCGGCACCAGTGAGGCCGACACAGCCGAGAAGGAGTCCACGGGCTCGGCGAGACCTGGCAGGAAAGCCCGGGGCTGCAACCAGAAACGAGGGCCGCACGGACGGGACCCCTAGGAGGCGCGAACAACGACGGCGGCGCCAGGACACATTGACGGAGATCGGCCCCCGGCATACCACAGGAGACGGAGGCGACCCGACTGACCGCGCCAGGGAGACGAAGAAGTGGTGCACCGCAGAGGAACCGGGACCGACTGAGAAGCGAGGAGGTGCCCATCCCCCCATCGACCTATGCCAGTGGAGCGGACCGGCGCCGGAGAAGGCGGACCCGGACACCCGAAGGGCTGAACACCCACCAGGCTCCAGCGGTGCAGCAATCGGAGGCCCCGAGCACCCCCCCAGGTCAGAGACCGGAGCCCCCGGCGCCGCCGGCAACGGCCCTGCACGGTGAGTGCTACGGCGCGAGGCGCAACAAAAACAGCACCCGCCTGAGCGCAGACCCGCCGCTCCCGGCGACGCGGAGCCCACAGACCAAGACCCGTGCGGCGCCACAAGCCGGGTCCGGCGGCCAGACAGCAGGGGCATACCCATCGGGAGGCACCGAAGGCCGCATCCGCAACACGCAACGCGGGGTAGTGGTGGGGCAGAGCCAGAGGGAGCCACAGGCCGCCTGAGAGGCCTGGGACCCGACTGTCCACACCACCCGCCATTGCCACGATCAGCCAGGGGGCCCCGCTGCAGACCACGTGCACGGATCTAGAGGGACAACCAAGAGTGGTAGGTGCCGCAGGGAGACTCTGCCTACCGCACGCTACACGCACTGCAGCTGATCACTACCGGACTACGGCACCCTCGAAGCCACGGCATAGCTGGACGCCCGACACAACGGGGGGACGGCGTGGAACCTAAAAAACACTTCACTGCAGAGGCGACACCACGTCACACATTGCCTGGGCCAGAATCCGAGCAGAACGGACTAGCTACCGCCACCGGGCCACGCTGCGGTCTGCGCAGTTCAAACGCACGGAAGACTCCAAGGTGGGCATCTCCTGCACTCCCCGACCTAGGAATATTACCGGAGCCTCAATCAGTGGCTCTGACAAACAACGCGACCACAAACCACCACCACCCAAGGGCCCTCCGCGAGCCTGCGCCCGCCCATGTCCGGGGGTGCCGGAAAACGCACAGGAACGGGGAGCACGTCCCAGAAGGGCAAAATGGATAAGACGCAGAAGCAAACGGACGCGGATCCGGTGGCGACCAAACTGGACTCGGTGCTGGCGGCAATGGAACGCCTGGAAAACTCCATCCAGTCTACCCGGACGTCCCTGGAGGCGAAGATAGACGGAGTCGCCATAGACCTCACGCACCTGAAGGAAGACCACAAGAAGCTGGCTGAGCGCACCAAAACCCTGGAAATCACGATGACGGGCATGGAACCTCGAGTCGCCCAGTCGGACAAGCAGATTAAAGATCTCCTCAACAGGGTGGAGTTCCTGGAGGACAGGGCAGAGGATGCAGAAGGGCGGGCGAGACGCAACAACGTCCGCATAGTGGGTTTGCCCGAAAAATGGGAAGGCAAGGATCCGACCACCCACGTAGAAGAATGGCTACGCACCCTGCTGCCGGAAGGCACCCTCTCACCATACTTCGTAGTGGAACGGGCGCACAGAGTCCCGACAAGGCCACTCCACACCGGCTCCAACCCGCGCCCTTTCCTACTCCGTATCCTGAACTACAGGGACCGAGATGCTGTCCTGCGAGAAACTCGAAAACTGGGCACCATACAAGTCGAAAACGCGAACATAATGTTCTTCCCAGACTACACGATCCAGGTGCAGCACCAGCGACAATCATTCCTAATGGTGAAGCGGAGGCTACGCCAACTGGGACTTACGTACTCCCTCCTCTTCCCAGCAAAACTCAGGGTGGTAGCGAATGAAAAAACACACTTCTTTGACTCCTCGGAAGACGTGGAAGCCTGGCTGGACAATGGGACGGATAAGAATACTGAAAGATCAGGGCGCCCGGACAGGCCAAGGAGACGCAGGAGGTCCAAAAGACGACGCGGAGCCAGGTCACCCTCCCCAGCGGCCAGCAGCACCCAGCACAGCGCGAGCCCACCGGAAGAGGAAATGCGCAGGGAACAGCAGGAAGCTCTGCGGATGGTCTCGGAGCTCAGCGGCTCCCCTTCACAACGATCCCCGCCCGCCCACAGCCCCAGGGTGTCGCCAAGCGACGACGAAGCGATCTATGGTCTCCCGGACTTGCAGCTCTCAAATGGGCTGCCAGACATCACCCCACAAACGTCGGACCTGTTTGGTTAAAGAAGGAGAGCCACACCACGGGGCCCCCAGCAATAGAGGCAAAGACACAGCACAGCCCGGTGGAGACGGACACTAAACACGCAGTAAGTTGAGACAATTTCATACTTGCAGTAGCCTATTGCGGAGCAGCTGCCCGGCGGCACCCACGCCACATGGGCCACTACATTGCGGGGTCCCTATGGGTGGGCGATGGTTATCAGCTCCAAGCTCGACCGGGGCAGAGGCCCCATGACTTTTGAGACACGCTACCAACCAGGCGGTGGGCCGGCCTGACGGCCACTCAGGCCGATACTTCACATCCCCCTGGGAGGGCATTCATGCCTTCACGCTCAACAGACACCCACTGGGCACTCGGACTGCGCGATGGGCAGCAACCCCCCAGAATGGACTGTTCGTACTTTTTGCAGAATGTTTGGACGGCTGCACGTTTGGCAACCGACCCGATGGTATTCCCCCCAGTTAATGTTTACCCTCCTTTTCCCTACTGTGAAACGCTGCATGCATGACCTACAGGGGTGCTCACTGGACTTTTCTGGGTGCTGTTCGGATGAAATTGGAGATGCTCTGACACTGGGTGATGGAGGGCCCCTTGAGGAGGCGCTTGGTGTGGGGGGGAGAATGGGTGTGACTGACTTGATATATGCTGATGGCTGAAGTCGTGATGTGTACCTGGAATGTACGCGGAATACACACACCCGCACGCAGGTACATGATTTATTCCTACTTAAAGAGACACAAGGTGCAGATCGCACTCCTTCAGGAGACACACCTAACAGCCCCTGAGGTACACACCCTGCGCAGGCAATGGCGCGGACAGATCTATGCAACTGGGTTCTCCTCTTACGCCAGGGGGGCACTGATATGGATAAGACCAGGGCTCCCGTTTGAAGTAGAGGACTCACACATAGACAAAGAGGGGAGGTTTGTGGCAGTGAAGGGACGCCTAGATGGGCGGCCGCTGGTGGTGGCGTCGCTCTATGCCCCTAACACGAACCAACAGGGCTTCCTCGAGACGGTGTCCACAACACTAGCACGCTGGCATGGGATCCCCTGGATGTTGGGGGGGGATTACAATAGTGTATTGGATACCACACTGGACCGCTCATTCCCACCACTGCCCAATGCACCAGTAGTAGGCGCCATGAAAGCTCTTATAGCCTGGGCCTCACACTGGAACTTGCATGATGTGTGGCGCCACAGGAACCCTACGGCCAGGATATATTTGTACTATTCGGGAGCCCACACCCTACACACCCGATTGGACAGATTCATGCTCACAGATGATCTACTCCCGCTAGTGACGGACGCGCATTACATGGGTAGGACACACTCGGACCACAACCCACACATGTTAACTGTCTCGTGGGAGAGTAATCGCCCCCCTGTCCCCACTTGGAAACTGCAGCCGGACCTCCTACTAGACGCGCCCTTCCGGGATTCACTGTTTGCACATATAGTGCATTACTTTGAGGAAAACGCAGGCTCAGCCACCTCTCTGCAAATGGAATGGGAGGCGTTTAAAGTGGTCATTAGGGGGCAATGTTTAGGTACACAGGGGAATCTCAAACGTCAGGTGGAGAAGGACTTACAGAGGGTGGAGGAGGAACTGAGTCGACATGAGCGGGACTCGGCGGGAGGGAACATCGATGGGCTTCAACTTGCGCAGGCGACCCACGAACGACTATTGGAGAGGCTCCGATGTCTGAATTTTGCGGCACATGCGGCGCGCACGCACGATAGGGGAGAAAAGCCCGGTAAGTTACTGTCGTGGCTCATCGCCAGGGAAGACCGAACGAAACCAGTCACAAAAATGCTAGATGCGACTGGGATGCCCCTACACACACAGTCAGAGATTCACGGAGCATTCACTACACATTACAAAACGCTGTATCGCTCTTGCCTGCCCACACCCGCCCCGGACACGGAGGAATATCTCCGTCGGATACCGTTACCGGCGCTCACCGACGCCCAACGAACTATCCTCGCGGCACCCGTTGCCCCTGAGGAGCTCCGGGAGACCATAGCGGCGCTTTCCAACGGAAAATCCCCTGGCCCCGACGGACTCCCAGCGGAGTTCTATAAAGCCTACCAGGACCTCCTGATCCCTGAACTCGTTAAACTGTATGAGACGGCTCTAGAAGATTCCTCCCTGCCTCCTTCTCTGAGCGAAGCCACGCTGGTCTCCCTCTTGAAACCGGGTAAAGAGGGGACTCTTATGGGCTCGTACAGGCCACTCGCCCTCCTAAACACGGACTATAAAATACTAGCCTCCACCCTCGCGAGGAGACTGGCCCAATATACACCCATCCTGGTCCACCCTGACCAGAACGGGTTCGTACCCACACGCAGCACATCGCTCAACATCCGCCGGTTATTCAGGGTGCAGGAGTACGCGAGAGACCCTTGGCCACGATTGGGTTGCATAGTATTAGACCTGGAGAAGGCATTTGATTCGGTAGAGTGGCCGTATCTCAGAACGGTTATGCAGAAGTTTGGTCTGGGTGACAACTATCTGGATATGGTGGGACTCCTATACCAGACGCCTACCGTCCGGGTCCGGATAGGGGGCCTGATATCGGATGCTATACAGGTGAGGCGGGGCACGCGACAAGGCTGCCCGTTATCGCCCCTACTCTTCTCATTGGCCATGGAGCCACTGGCAGAGATGCTGAGGATGCAGGGCGCCGTGTGGGGCATCCCATTGATAGACGGGGTACACGCGGTTTCCCTGTACACCGACGATCTACTCCTCTACGTCAGAGACCTGACGCGGATACCCCCGGAACTCACCAGCGCCCTCTGCGAATTCACGACGCACTCGGGGCTAAGGGTCAACTGGGGTAAGTCTGGAGTTTTCCCCTTTCACCCAGATATGCAAGAGTGCGCAGTACAGCTAGGAAACACGACACTGACATGGTATGCCGGCACCTTTAAGTACATGGGCATACACATTTACAGGAACGCGGCGGATATACTGGATGGCAACCTGGTCCGAGCCATTAACTCCTTGCGGGCACAGATCCGATTCTGGGGCACGCTCCCGCTTAACGTCCCGGCCAGGATCACCCTGTCCAAAATGATAGTCTTGCCTAGACTTCTGTACTACTACTCGAACTTACCAGTATATGTCCCAGCTCGGGTCTTCAAAGAGCTGGAGGCCTTAGCACGAACCCTTATATGGAGCACAGGGAGACCGAGGGTGGCCCTGAAGAAATTGTATGCCCCGACGTCCTCGGGGGGACTGGCGGTCCCGAACCACGAGCACTACTATCTCGCCGCACAGCTTCAGTGGGTGGTAGCCTGGCTCGCGGGCAGAAACCTGAACGACACGGCCTCAACAGTCCCAGCAATGACCCATGCGGAGGCTCTCGCACTGTTCCACCCCCTCAGAGGCGTGACACACGAGACGCAACTGCACGTAGCAGTGGCACTGAGATGCTACAAGCGTGCCCTGAAATTAACCAAGGAGACTACACCCTACGCCCCAGCATTGCCTCTGGAGGGACTGCCCAGGCCAGGGGGAGTGGTGACAGCAGCGCGCCTGCACGACTGGGCGCAGGTGGGGCTTGAAACAATGGCGGACCTGTATGACGACGGGACCCTGGTACAGTTCGAAGGGCTAGTGGAGAATCCTGGACTGCCAGCGGGTCACTTCCTGATGCATGCATCGATGATACGGGTCCTCACGGAACACTGGGGCGACATGTCAGCGGAACCCGAGACACACCTCCTAATACAGTACCTACACGTCATGGGGGCGGGTACACACGTCGTACACTGGCTGACGCAGGCGCTGAGGACCCACACAACGAGCTCCCTACAGTCGCTCAGGGACAGGTGGACTACTGACAGGGGGGAGGACTGGTCGGATAAGGAGTGGGAAAGGATTCTAGAGGGACCACAACACATTCCCCGCAATTCGAGATTCAGAATCATACAGTTCTACATCACACACAGGGCATACCTGTCCCCGGACAAGATTTTCCGCTACTTTGGCCTCGATACGTCCAAATGCCCACGGTGCGCGCTACTGAACGCGGATCTCCTACATATGCTGTGGACATGTCCCAAGCTACGGACGTACTGGCATGATGTCACCACGCTGTTGACGAAAGGGACGGGGCTAAGCGTTCGACACGACTGGGACACCTGTGTACTGGGCCTCCTTACCAGGACGAAACATAATAAGGCGCACATGAGGTTCTGGGATTTAGGGCTGATAACCGCCAAAAGACTCATAACCCGCCACTGGAAGGCCGCAGAACCACCGCTGACGAAACACTGGAGTGCCTCCCTCACCTATTGGGCGACCGCAGAGGGCACAGTACTAAGTAGAGAGGAGACGGCGGGGCGGAGGGCCATACCGATAGCCCAGATATGGGAGGGTTTCCTGCGAACATTCACCAGGGTCTGCCATGATAAAGGGGTGATGTAGGGGGAGAGTAGTGAGAAAGGGGAGAAACAAGAGCCGCGCGCAGACAAACAAGAAATACCACCCCCGTGACCCACCGCCCTCCCCTGCCCCCCCCCGCTCACCCCCCCCACCTCCCTTGTCCCCCCTCCCCTCCGCTTCCCCGCCCGCTCCGTCCCCCCCCCCCCGTCTGTCGACGGGAGCCACACACACAGGCGGCTCCGCTACTGCACTCCCACCCCGGGATTCAGAGATATCACGCACCACCAGTATCACCTTCCCGTGAGCACCACTGGGCGGCACCCTACGAGACCACTCCGCCCGAAACCTTAGAGACAGGGCCCGTACTGCAGCACCCCCTCCCCAAGTTTGGGTTCATTACACCCTCACTTCCTTTCCTGTTCTTCCCTAGATGGGAACAGTGACACTCACGGCAGAGGTCGCCCCCCAGTTGACCACACCAGATCTGCCTTCCTACTCGCACCTTCACTTCTAGTACACAGCGACTATACACAGGAGTGCAGCACACATGCAAGCCACTGCCGCAACCTTCTACCCCATGGCAACGACATCCTGAACAATCTAGCCGTCCACAGCACACGTACATGTCGCCCGGAACCGGGCCTGGATGGTCATTCACACTGTCGGGGAACATCACACTTCATTACTGACCAGAAGGCTGCGGACCCCGGGGGGGCGGCTGGTCATCAGGCTGCCCACCTGGGCGGGCAAGGTTGGATGTCCTGGTAGAAACGGCACTGCGAGTTACACTGTGATAAAACAATGGAATGAATGGTCTGGTGCACGCAGTGTCCACCCATAAGACAACAGGTGGAGTTCTTTATATACATGTGCATTTATTGGATTTTCAACCATCGTCAACATTCGCTCTGATACTGTACGAGCCACTCCAATTGTTGTTTCCCCTTTGAATTATGCACATAAAGAAATGTACCTGTATACCAAGAGTTTCAATAAAACAGATTTAAAAAAAAAAAATCATAGAATCCTTGCTTGATCTCCATCTGCTGTTGTGGGTTGTTGGGGAAACGGAGGTAGCGGGGTGTCAGATGGATGATGGCATCCAGGACAAAGGGTAGGAATGATGAGAAAGCTGGCTGGGATATTCCTGCCACTTTGGCAACTGTTGTTTGGAAGGAGCCCGACGCTAGCATATGCAACACAGCCAGGAGCTTTGCTGTGGCGGTATGTTGGTAGGCCTGTTGGTTGTTACCTCTAGCCTTGGTCCAATGAGTCGTAGGAGATGTTCTATGGTCTGCTTCTTGAGGCAAAATAGACTTATGACCTCCTCATCCCTGAGCCTCTCAGGACGCTCCTTTGACAGAATAATCGCTCCTTTCTCCGGTGTTGCCTTTGGTGGGGGGGGGGGGGGGGTGATTTTGTGGGGCGGGGGGTGTGGTGGGATTCCTGGTGCTAGTCGTCTCCATCTGGCAGCTAGTCGCAGCATTACCACCTCCATGGTGTGGGGATAGTTGCAGCAATGTCCACTCTGACCTCTTCTCTTTATATGTGCCGATGCGTCATTTCCTGCGCATCCGTTTTGCAGGTGCACCAATTCTGTCTGATGCAACCGCGATGCTGCGCCATTTCAGCTACGAATGCGTCAAAAGTGGGAAAAGTCATAAATGTGGATGCGTCACATTTGCGCTGGTTTTTCCGGGGTAACGCCCACCTTGCATAAATTAATACTTACGTGTCGCATGCCATTTTGACGCAGTGGTTTTTCCAACGCTGAGGGCTGAAAGTGACGCATCATCAGAGATGCGTCACTTCATTAATATGGCGCATGAGTTGCGCCGACGATGCGTCATTATTTTTGACGCATTGACGGCGCAAGCTCTTCATAAATGAGGGCCAATGTGTTTACAATGCTGTGATAGTTTTTCCACATGTAAAATAGATTTTTGATATCTTTTTGTGCAGCCCATGTTTGTAAATGTGATAAAAGTATATTTACCATGCAGTTCATTTCCCATTTTACTTCAGATAAAACTAGACACTTTGGGCTCAATTTATTAAAAATTTGCGTCACTCTTGTGCTTTGCAAGGTGACGCAAAACCTAGATTCAGATTTCCCAAGCCATACAATGCCACCCTGTGTGGCCCTGCACAGCTTAGTAAATCTTGTGAAATGGAAGGCAGTGCAAGTCACTTTCTTACGTTACACACATCCACCCATGTATTCTGATGCATGCCCAGATTTGCCAATACTGGTAGACCTGGGGATGCATCAGAATTGTATGTCTTTCCACCAGATGCGCAACAAGGAGAAATATCTTTATTTTTCCTCGTTGTTTCCTCTTTCTAAGTGGGCTGCATTCTGCAGCACCCTTAGAAAGAGGAAAATGCCTCTGAGGATTTGTTTTGTGCAGGAAGGTGGCCCATCCCCCATAAAAACAATGTTGCATACATTGCAGGCACCCATGTACCATGGTGCATGGGTGCCTGCATTGGCGCAAGTCGGCAAATTGTGCGTCAGTGCAAGGAGAGGACTGCAATGCGGCATATAATGTTAAATATGGTGCATTCCTGCCCTCACTTTCACGTATTGCAGTTTAGCAAGGTATATTGCTGCATTATCTTACGCGAAACATTGAAAATTGTTCCCTATATAAGTTGTAATTAAACGCGGAACCAGGCAAAGAAAAAAAACACATTTTTCTTGCAAACTACCTCATAGCAACAGAGAGCAGTGTGGGTTCATGATAGCAAAATAATCTCATTACTTTTCTTGAAGATACTCGATTAATGTACTGCCTGAACATATGCCAGAGCATTGCTGACCCTTCCTATGTTCTTTTTATAGCTTTCTGCCAAAGAAATCAGACAGCTGTGACATTATAGTCAAGTCACTCATCTAATTAGAAAGTTAGATGATTTATCAGAAGCTACAAAATGAAAATAATGTGCCTTTTGCATAGTGGGTCATAAATAGTTTCTTCTGCTTCGAGGCAATTAGTGTACTGCAGTCTACATCCAATGGGAACAGCCCTCACATGTCTCCAACTTCCTGGCGTCTTGTCAGGACAGACTATTCGCCTCGATTATCATGCATCTTGATCTCTTTGCAACTATCAGAACTCCTGGAATAATCCTCAACTTCAGGAGTAAGTCAGGAGTATAGCAAGAGTAAGTCACAGCAAAATCTAACGAAAGAGCCCTTTGGCATCTTGGAATGGAATGCAGTGCTTAATTTGAGCCAGGTGCTCAGCTCCAGCACTTATTTGGTTTCCAGAACTGGCTCCAGCACTTAATTGACAACACCATGCTTATGACAGTCTGCCACATGGTGGTGCTGTACATCTAATTTAGAGATGAGAGAACAACGGTTGTTTATAAATACAATATACATTAAAAGTTACTAAGACCTGCCTCCCCAGAAATTCCTTTAGCTTTGGGGACCTGAAATAATCTGAACTGTTGCACTTGCAGACAGGAGAGATAGTTGGTAGTTCTTTTGGCAGCGATGACAGAGGAGATGGTGTGATGCAACCTGCAGTGGCCTCCCGGTCAGGGCCCTGGCACTTATTATTTTACAAATTAAACACTTGAATGCACACCAAAGCCTGCCGATAGCTAAGGACACTTTGTAGCATAAATAAAGGTTTCAAGTACTACCTAATTGATACTGAGGGACCTTAACAATGATACTTGCAACGGATCTCTGAATCAAGCAGAATCTGTCAGTTTCACTGCTTTTTGCAGTGATGTCAGATGCCCTTGTATCTATGCAGGGACTCCGCTCTCAGTAAGGCAGCCGGAGCAGCCGCACTGGGGCGACGAGTTATGAGCAGGCCCAGCCTGCCCCGCACCAGCTACAGTTAGATCACCGGTCACAAGCTCTGAGTGCTTTGAACAAAGAGCGTAGCTGGGGTCTTGGATTATGAGCCTCATTTATGAGGCTGTGCGTCACTTTTACGCCGTCGGTGCGTCACTTTTTGTGACGCACCAGTGGCGTAAAAAATGCGCCTTGTTGCGCCATATTTACAAAGTGACGCATCTAGGAAGATGCGTCACTTTGTAAACCCCTGCGCCACATTATACCTGCGCCAGGTTTAATGTATGCAAGGGGGGCATATTGATGCAAGGAAGGGTCGTAGAAGAGACGCAGTGAAATCTATGAGATTTCACTGCGTCACTTTTAGGACGCCGTTGCCTCAAAATCTTGCGCCTGCCTCACAGCAGGCGTAAGACTGACGCAGGCCCTTTCACATGGGGCTAGCCCCATGTGAAAGGACGCATTGCTGGAGTTGCGTCACTTTTGTGACACACTCCAGCAAAGCGTCACTTTTGCGCTTACAGATACGTCAGAAATACTGACCTATCTGTAACTCCTTGCGACATGATGCGTCATACATTAAATATGACGCATCAGGAATGTCGTTATCAAGAAGGGGAGAGGATGATCAAATAGATCCGAAGGGCACTCGTTACCACTCAAGAAAGTGGAAGGTCCAGTTTCAGCCTGTGCTCCCACCAAGTCAATGTTAACAAAAAGGGTAGCTGAACTGTTCCTGATAGAGAAAAAGAAGTGTGTTTAGGCGTGACCATGGGTGTAGATGTAACACCCTTGGGCATCCATTTTGTTGGAAATATTTGCCTCACACACCCGAATGGGTGTCATGCTTCATCATCGGCGTTGCTCCTCGTCGGGGAGGCGGTCAAATCCCCGACGGGCTCACCTCCAAGAGGGGCTCTTTAACGGAGATCTTTTCTTCCAACAGCCTTATGGTGAAGTGTGGGTATGTGGGCAATGGAGTAAGGGAAAAGGTGATTTAAAATGTAGTAGGGGGTACCGAAAAGTATTACTTTATTCTGGGAGTCGCCCTCTACGGTTAAAAACGTGAAACCAACTTCCTAAGTACCACTGAGTTAAGTGTGGTAACCCGATAACCGAGCTCGGCGGTATCGGGTAGGTGAAGGAGATGGAACACGGGCAGACAGAGCTACACCTAATGGCTCTCCCCTGATGTTCTAATACCGCCGAAGACTCATGTGGCAATTAACCCCAGACTTTTAGGCAGAGGATATGACGACAAAGGTAAAATAACCTGACAGTGCTTGCATTTACACACATGACACCTGCATGCTGTTGTATGACTGCACAGTACATACTCTAGGTCCTGAAGAATCGCGGAAAATTCCTAGTGCGAGAAACATGTTGACCATGTCAATATCCAATTTCACCGAGTTCCACCACACTTAACTCAGTGGTACTTAGGAAGTTGGTTTCACGTTTTTAACCGTAGAGGGAGACCCCCAGAATAAAGTAATACTTTTCGGTACCCCCTACTACATTTTAAATCACCTTTTCCCTTACTCCATTGCCCACATACCCACACTTCACCATAAGGCTGTTGGAAGAAAAGATCTCCGTTAAAGAGCCCCTCTTGGAAGTGAGCCCGTCGGGGATTGCACCGCCTCCCCGACGAGGAGCAACGCCGATGATGAAGCATGACACCCATTCGGGTGTGTAAGGCAAATATTTCCAACAAAATGGATGCCCAAGGGTGTTACATCTACACCCATGGTCACGCCTAAACACACTTCTTTTTCTCTATCAGGAACAGTTCAGCTACCCTTTTTGTTAGCATCAGGAATGTCGCAAGGAGGACGCTCTGAGAAGTGACGCATCGCTGCTTTCACGCAGCGATGCGTCATTTCTCATAAATGAGGCTCTATGTTTTCTCTTGGGAAAGAGGGCGGGAAGGGAGGGATTATGGAGAAGGGGATAGAGGCTAAGGATATCATGATAAAAGGTAGACAGTAACAAAAGGAAAGGGGAGAGTGAATGATAGATAATAAAAAAAAGTGAAAGAAGGGAGAAATAGGTAAGTATGAGAAAAATAGGATAGCAAAGAAAAAGGGGACAGATGTAAGTGTCACGATGTGCGAAAATTACTGTTTAATTTAATCAGTGGCTACCCGGTTGCACATGTTTTTATAGAGTTTTGCGATATACTTAAATGGATAAAACAAAGAATAAGTTTAAATGGAAGCAAACCCAACATTTTAGAAATCGCATTTTAGCAACATCTTTTTCGTGTTTTCCTAAATGTGATTTGCTAATAGCAAAAAGTGATTCCATTGTACAAAAGATTTTCAAAGCAGAAACATTGAAAACGCTATTTACCAAAAATCTGAAGCAGGTGGTAGCCAGTTGAAGGATACAAAAGGACATCTGAAAGGAAGCACACACGTTCTAAATGGCTGCCCCCTATGCGATTGTGGTGAAGAGGCGTGCATAGGGAGCTCCACAGTGCAGAAGAATGAGACAGGAGCGGGTTTTTAGGCAGGAAGCCAGTCACCCTGTTTGATGAAACAAAGAAAGACGTTTATGGCAGATACACGCTGGGTAAGGCTGTCTCTCCTGATTTAGTTGATGAGGTGAGGCCTATGCTACAGAGGCAGACAGAATGCAACCAAGCCATTCCTGCACATGCTCACTTGTTATGCGTCCTACATCTCCTAGCCTCAGGGAGTTATCAAAGCACTGCTTTAGTAGCAGGAGGCCTTTCGCTCGAGTGCTCCCTCTAGAGCATTTAGACAATTTCTGAATCCATTGTTAACCAGGATAAATGAATACACATTTCCAAATACCTCTGCTGATTTTAAAAAAGTTACATTTTATCAAAGTACTGCTTTTCCTAATGTGTTGGAATGTGTAGATTGGGCACACCACATCTACTACAGTGTATATTTACAGAAACAGAAAAGGCTAGGGGGCTCATTTATGAGCCCTTGGGTCACTTTTACGCCGCCGGTGCGTCACTTTTTGTGACGCACCAGTGGCGTAAAAAATGCACCTTGTTGCGTCATATTTACAAAGTGACGCATCTAGGTAGATGCGTCACTTTGTAAACCCCTGCGCCACATTATACCTGCGCCAGGTTTAATGTATGCAAGGGGGGGCGTATTGACGCACGGAAGGGTCGTAGAAGTGACGCAGTGAAATCTATGAGATTTCACTGCGTCACTTTTAGGACACCGTTGCGTCAAAATCCTGCGCCTGCCTCACAGCAGGCGTAAGACTGACGCAGGCCCTTTCACATGGGGCTTGCCCCATGTGAAAGGATACATTGCTGGAGTTGCGTCACTTTTGTGACACACTCCAGCAATGCGTCACTTTTGCGCTTACAGATACGTCAGAAATACTGACGTATCTGTAACTCCTTGCGTCATGATGCGTCATAAATTAAATATGACGCATTAGGAATGTCGCAAGGAGTGCGCACTGAGAAGTGACGAATCACTGCTTTCACGCAGCGATGCGTCAATTCTCATAAATGAGGCCCTAGGATTCTTTTAACATCTATTTGGCTATGTTGTCTTTAATGCTGTATGATAATTGCTGACATTGAATTTAACACTCGTCTGGAAAGTGGAGGCCCTCCACCTCGGAGTGAATGTCACTGTAATGCAGCAACACAACAGACTACAGGAATTATTGAAAGGATTTTTACATTTTAAACAGGAGTTTTGGTTGTTTACACAAAAGTGGTGGAGCATCAGTATACTCTTTTGAGATTTGTTTTAAAATTATAGCAGTATACACTATGAGGTATATTTACAGGGAATTGCCATGGGGCAGTGCTGCGAGTCATTTTTCTACACTGCCCTACACCAAGTCGAAAGGGCATGAATACACTGGGGCAGATTTACAAGCCACTTGCGCCCCTTTTACGCCGCCGTACCTTCACTTTTGTGACGCAGCGGTGGCCCAAAAGATGCGCCATGGTGTGGGGTACTTACAACGTGATGCATCTGGGAGATGCCTCACGTTGTAAAGCCCAGCGCCAGAAGGAGGCGTTCCTGAGTAGGGGGGGCGTTCTGGCACAGGAATGCCTCCTAAAAGTGGCTGAGTGAAATCTACAAGATTTCACTCAGTCACTTTTGGGCCCATGCTGCGTCAAAACCCTGCACCTGCTTGAAGCAGGCGTAAGGATTGATGCAGCATTGTAAGAATAGGGGCCCCCTGAGCATTGCTGGAGCTGCGTCACGCATCTGTGCCATTTTTTGATACGTCGCATCCATGGTGGCGGAGGCATGGCGCACAATAACTGGTGCATCCCTGCTGATATGCAGAGATGCGCCAGGTATTATAAATCTGCCCCACTGTATTTACAAGAAACCATGCTTTCCTGTCCTTTCAGCCAGCGCCTGTGCACAATTAGCAGCCATGAGCCAACTTTAATGCCACAAAAGGTGCACACAGGGCTTGAAAATAAGCCCTGAAATCTCACAAAATAGGTGTGAACAGGGGACTGCTAGAGGAAGGAGTGGACAATGATTCAAATGGCAATGGGGATCCACAACCAAGTAATAAAACATTGGACTAAAAAGTGCACGTTCTGTTGAGAGAAGGGCGCTCAAATCAAGAATTACAAACACTTGATTCTGATACCGATTTTTTGTTTTAATGATTAGAAATAAATATAGCACAGTTCCATTTGTCACAACGTTCTCCTGTTTATTTATATGAACTTTACAACAAGTATGTGTAAGTAAAAATATTTTTTCCAAGCTTCATAAATGAAAATGTTGTGTTAAATGTCACATTATTTATACAAAAACTTTTAGTTTACTTCAGAAACAATTTTTTTTCTGTTGGGCACCAATTGGCCTGTTCCTGCGCACCTGCCTTGAAATGCCTTGCCCTTCCGCACTTCTGCTCCCTATTACGTAAAGCACTTCCATCTTCTTGTAAAGAAACACTACTCACATTTGAGCTACATGAGTGAGAATACTTGTATTATCCCCGTTTCGGCATACAAACTCAGCTTGAAAAATTGAAGATTGTCTACTCTTAGTTGACAAGCTTGTGGCAAAACGCTCTATGGAGTGACTGAAACTAAAAGCCTGCTGGCAAGTGTTTGTGCGATGAGATAGCCTCGTTTGTACCTTTCTTTCCCCTGCTATTATGCTCTAAAGTAAATCAACATAATCCAAAATATCAACCAGAATGCAGGCTATACTTTTAAATCTATTGTGTATAGTTGTTATGGAAACGACCCACTCTAAAGTTGAATTCCCCTTTTGATATTGTTACATCCTTATGACTTTTCTGTGATGTTCCTTTAAACTTATTTGGAATGTTTATGTTTCGATCTGAAGTAGAACTGTTGTGAGCAGGAGTGGTTGGAGAGAGCAGTTGTACGATGCTGTATCTCGGGGGTTTTATCAATGAATAAACTACTGATAAACCATTCATTTGAGTGACTCCACTTTGTAAAAGTGGCGACGAGGGAGAACCCACCTGACCCCGAGGTTTGAAGACAGTAATTTACAACGATTTTTGCTGTTTTGCTATTGAGAGAAACTTTGCTTTAATTCATACTTAGTGAATCAATTATTAAGGGTGCATATTTGAAAATCACAGATCGTCAAGAAGACTTTGAATTTTATTGGAGATGAAGATGCTAGTGATGAGGAAATTGTGTTTGATAGTTCAAAAATTGAGCAATTTATGTCCGATGAGTATCTTGATGCGTTGAAAGCTTTATAGGAAAATTTTGGAAGGAAAACATGCGTTGTGGAAGAGAGGCACAAGATCTTTTCAAGAGCTCAATTAGTGGGTGAGACAGTAGAACAATATATTGCTGTGTTAAGAAGATTGGCTGCCACTTGTAAATTTAGAGAATTGCATGACGAAATTATAAGAGACCAATTTATCAATAGAACTAATAATATTAAGATTCAGGAGAAGTTGTTAGACTTAAAGGATCCGTCTCTTCAAAAAACTATTAGTATTGCTAAAAGGGTGGAAAACAATTCTCGCTATGTCATGGAATTAAGTGGTGAACATAGCAAGGATCGCAAGCTTACTGATGGGAAAGATCTAAGTGATGTATGAGCTGTTGTTAATAACAAACCAAAATATTTTGATAACAAATATGGTGCTAAACGTGATAATGTCAAAGTTAAACCTCAAACCTTTTCTAGTAACAACAAAAGTACAATGTCACAGTACAAATCTTTTCCTAATAGAACACAAGGTTTTAACAAACGTTTTTGTTTTAGGTGTGGGAATAGTAGACATGTTGCTGAAAATTCTCTGGTATGTTTGGTATGAAGAGAAGGTGTAGGTGTGATTTCTGGTGGCCTGGGATGGATAAAGATGTTGAAAGGTGTGTTAGGAACTGCACTGCGTGTACTTGTAGTGACAAGTCTCATGTTTCACAGGAATCCAACATTAGTCCTGTTCCATTTCCGGACAAACCGTGGCAAAGATTATCTATGGATATTTGTGGTCCATTTAGCATTGGTAACATAGCTGGGAAATTTGCCATTGTTTTAACGGATTATCACAGTAAATGGCCTGAGGTAGCATTTGTTAGAGAGATCAAAGCCTCTAATATGATTAGTTTTTGTGAAGAGCTATTTCATAGAGAGGGATTTCCTGAGACAATTACTACGGATAATGGTCCACAATTTGTAGCTGGTGAATTTCAGAGTTATTTATGGTCGTGTGGTGTTAAACATGTTACTACTGTGGTATATTGTCCAAGGGAAAACGGTATGGTAGAAAGAGTCAACTGAGTATTGAAGGAATGTATCCAGCTGGCAGTGGTTGAAGGTGCAGATTGTAAAATTGCTGTCAAAGAAATGATTTGGAGTTATCGCAATACTCCACATTCTGCAACTTTGTTGACTCCGTTCAATCTTCTTAAGGGACGTTCTGCATGTAACAAAGTAACTCCGGCATGGATGCTCAAAACTTCTTCTACACATATTTCTAAGGAGTGTCTTAGTGAAAGAATGAGGGTATATCAAGGGAAGTATGTCGACAGGCACAACAACAAAATTAAGAAACGTGTGCAAAGGTTTTGTGTTGGTGATTGGGTGAGATCTTCTCGATTTAGGTTGTCAAAAGATGGTTCTTCCAAATGGTCTCAACCAAAAAAAAAATTGGAAATAAGAGGGAATTGTGTGTTGTTAAATGATGGACGTATGTGGAATTTTAACCTTATGACTTTTCTGTGATGTTCCTTTAAACTTATTTGGAATGTTTATGTTTCGATCTGAAGTAGAACTGTTGTGAGCAGGAGTGGTTGGAGAGAGCAGTTGTACGATGCTGTATCTCGGGGGTTTTATCAATGAATAAACTACTGATAAACCATTCATTTGAGTGACTCCACTTTGTAAAAGATATGTGTTGTCTTTGTGTGTTCACCAATCATTGTACTTTCCAACTGTCTGAAGTTTGTGTCAAAGAAGAATTTTCCGTAACCCAATGTTATCCTACGGGACAGGTAGGCCTCACAGTAGTGAAAAACAAATTTATGAGTTTTTCACTACCATGACATGTAAAACTTAAAAGTACATATCCAACCTTTGAATTGCAAAGCACCCTGCCCTATGCACTACCTAGGGCCTAGCTTTGGAGGAGACGTATAGGTGATACAAGTGAAGTTTAAGACTTGGAAATAGGCCTATACTGCCAAGACGAATTGGCATTTTAGAACTGCATTCAGGCTGAAATGGCAGATCTAGAATATGTTTTAAGGAGCTACTTAAGTGGGTGGCACAATATGTTCTGTAGGCCCACTAATAGCATTTAATTTACAAGCCTTGGGTATCTGGTGTACCACTCTACAAGGGACGTATAACTGAATTAAATATGCTAATCAGGTGTAAACCAATTTTACTGTGTGTAGAGGAGAGAGCACCAGCCCTGCTTACTAGTGGTAAAGTGCACAGAGTCTTAAGGCAAAAATAAATTAATTCAGTAAAAAAAATTGAGGATAAAGGCGAATGTTGAGGGGGTAATCCTATATAGGGGGCAAGGTACGAAAATATTATTTTGGACAATATGTAGCCTTTTTTAACACATTAATTAATCAATGGAGGGAGAGAGAAGCTGAGGTCCATTCGGCTGAAATGCCAGAAACCGGTCCCCGGAAGCTTGTTTCTTTCCCAGTGTAAGAATTGGCTTGGTAGTTTGGTTTGCCCTGTTCCCATGATGCACTGGGACAGGGACAGACTAATTTGCACGTAGCCGGGTTCTGAGCTGGGATGGTGCAGTGAGCTAAAAAACGGTGATGGATTAAGCCCTGATCTCTTGACTGGGTAGGAGTATTCTGCATCATTCAGAAACTCTGTCCATCACCACCCCATTTTCCAAAATCGATTTTGTCCACACTAAGTGTGGGAGGGTATACTCAGACGTGAGTCCCTTGCTCATTGCACCATCAGGATTCAAGCAAGCTGGGCCGACGAAGGCTGAAATGCCAGAAACCGGTCCCCGGAAGCTTGTTTCTTTCCCAGTGTAAGAATTGGCTTGGTAGTTTGGTTTGCCCTGTTCCCATGATGCACTGGGACAGGGACAGACTAATTTGCATGTAGCCGGGTTCTGAGCTGGGATGGTGCATTGAGCTAAAAAACGGTGATGGATTAAGCCCTGATCTCTTGACTGGGTAGGAGTATTCTGCATCATTCAGAAACTCTGTCCATCACCACCCCATTTTCAAAAATCGATTTTGTCCACACTAAGTGTGGGAGGGTATACTCAGACGTGAGTCCCTTGCTCATTGCACCATAAGGATTCAAGCAAGCCGGGCCGACGAAGGCTGAAATGCCAGAAACCGGTCCCCGGAAGCTTGTTTCTTTCCAAGTGTAAGAATTGGCTTGGTAGTTTGGTTTGTCCCTGTTCCCATGATGCACTGGGACAGGGACAGACTAATTTGCATGTAGCCGGGTTCTGAGCTGGGATGGTGCAGTGAGCTAAAAAACGGTGATGGATTAAGCCCTGATCTCTTGACTGGGTAGGAGTATTCTGCATCATTCAGAAACTCTGTCCATCACCACCCCATTTTCCAAAATCCATTCGGCTTCCAGGCAAGGATACAAAATCATAAGGGAATGGATCACTTGTACCTGTATTACAACCATGGTCTGGTATGTTAGCCGGTAACTAGTCAAAATATCGAGTTTTTAATTTCGACTAGACATAATATTGAGTTAAATATATAGAATAGACATAATATCGACTAGACATAATATAGACTACAAAAATATTGACTAGAAAAAATTCATATTGACTAGAATAGCAATAATATCGAATCAAAAATATAGAATGGACATAATATCGACTAGACAGAATATAGACAACAAAAATATCGAATTTAAGGTAAGTTGATGTTAATATTTAATTTTTGTGTAATATAATTCTATAGCGGGTTGTGGGTTTATAGGGGAATAGGGTGGGAAGTAATTTAATTATAATTATTTAAATATTTTATTTTATTTATTGGTATTTATGTAGAATTAATTGTTAAATTATTATTAATTGGTAATTAATAAAAATATAATTGCTAATTAATTTTAATTGATAAATATTTTATTTTTAGTAATTTATTTATTGTAGCGGGTTGTGGGTTTATAGGGGAATAGGGTGGGAAGTAATTTAATTATAATTAATTAAATATGTTATTTTATTTATTGGTATTTATTTAGAATTATTTGTTAAATTATTAATTGGTAATTAATTAAAATATAATTGCGAATTAATTTTAATTAATGAATTGATAAATATGTTAATGTTAGTAATTTTGTTTCTGTAGCGGGTTGTGGGTTTATAGGGGAAAAGGGTGGGAAGTAATTTTATTATAATTAATTAAATATGTAATTTAATTTGTGGGTATTTATTTAGACTTAATTGATAATTAATTACCTTGCACAGAGTTTGAATACCTGTTTGTGGAGCACAGCGGACCTGCTGCCCAGCGGACCTTTCCTTCCTGCAATCACCTTCACGACTCGCCGGACCCGCTTCGCGGGTCCCGCAGCGCGTCGTCCGCCTTGGGGGCTGCACCGAGGAGCTGAGGAGGAGCGCGGGGCCAGGCAAGTGACCCAGCGGGGCTGCGAGCAAGGCAGGGGACTCCAGTGACCAGGAGCCCCTGCGCGCCCAACCAGCAACACCTGGGCTGCTCTCCCCGCTGGCCACGCCCCCCCGCCAACGGAGCCAAAAGTCGCCTCAACCCCAGCGCCTGTGGGATACCTTGCACAGAGTTTGAATACCTGTTTGTGGAGCACAGCGGACCTGCTGCCCAGCGGACCTTTCCTTCCTGCAATCACCTTCACGACTCGCCGGACCCGCTTCGCGGGTCCCGCAGCGCGTCGTCCGCCTTGGGGGCTGCACCGAGGAGCTGAGGAGGAGCGCGGGGCCAGGCAAGTGACCCAGCGGGGCTGGGAGCAAGGCAGGGGACTCCAGTGACCAGGAGCCCCTGCGCGCCCAACCAGCAACACCTGGGCTGCTCTCCCCGCTGGCCACGCCCCCCGCCAACGGAGCCAAAAGTCGCCTCAACCCCAGCGCCTGTGGGATACCTTGCACAGAGTTTGAATACCTGTTTGTGGAGCACAGCGGACCTGCTGCCCAGCGGACCTTTCCTTCCTGCAATCACCTTCACAACTCGCCGGACCCGCTTCGCGGGTCCCGCAGCGCGTCGTCCGCCTTGGGGGCTGCACCGAGGAGCTGAGGAGGAGCGCGGGGCCAGGCAAGTGACCCAGCGGGGCTGCGAGCAAGGCAGGGGACTCCAGTGACCAGGAGCCCCTGCGCGCCCAACCTGCAACACCTGGGCTGCTCTCCCCGCCGGCCACGCCCCCCCGCCAACGGAGCCAAAAGTCGCCTCAACCCCAGCGCCTGTGGGATACCTTGCACAGAGTTTGAATACCTGTTTGTGGAGCACAGCGGACCTGCTGCCCAGCGGACCTTTCCTTCCTGCAATCACCTTCACGAAATGCCAGAAACCGGTCCCCCGGAAGCTTGTTTCTTTCCCAGTGTAAGAATTGGCTTGGTAGTTTGGTTTGCCCTGTTCCCATGATGCACTGGGACAGGGACAGACTAATTTGCATGTAGCCGGGTTCTGAGCTGGGATGGTGCAGTGAGCTAAAAAACGGTGATGGATTAAGCCCTGATCTCTTGACTGGGTAGGAGTATTCTGCATCATTCAGAAACTCTGTCCATCACCACCCCATTTTCCAAAATCCATTCGGCTTCCAGGCAAGGATACAAAATCATAAGGGAATGGATCACTTGTACCTGTATTACAACCATGGTCTGGTATGTTAGCCGGTAACTAGTCAAAATATCGAGTTTTTAATTTCGACTAGACATAATATTGAGTTAAATATATAGAATAGACATAATATCGACTAGACATAATATAGACTACAAAAATATTGACTAGAAAAAATTCATATTGACTAGAATAGCAATAATATCGAATCAAAAATATAGAATGGACATAATATCGACTAGACAGAATATAGACAACAAAAATATCGAATTTAAGGTAAGTTGATGTTAATATTTAATTTTTGTGTAATATAATTCTATAGCGGGTTGTGGGGTTATAGGGGAATATGGTGGGAAGTAATTTAATTATAATTATTTAAATATTTTATTTTATTTATTGGTATTTATGTAGAATTAATTGTTAAATTATTATTAATTGGTAATTAATAAAAATATAATTGCTAATTAATTTTAATTGATAAATATTTTATTTTTAGTAATTTATTTATTGTAGCGGGTTGTGGGTTTATAGGGGAATAGGGTGGCAAGTAATTTAATTATAATTAATTAAATATGTTATTTTATTTATTGGTATTTATTTAGAATTATTTGTTAAATTATTAATTGGTAATTAATTAAAATATAATTGCGAATTAATTTTAATTAATGAATTGATAAATATGTTAATGTTAGTAATTTTGTTTCTGTAGCGGGTTGTGGGTTTATAGGGGAAAAGGGTGGGAAGTAATTTTATTATAATTAATTAAATATGTAATTTAATTTGTGGGTATTTATTTAGACTTAATTGATAATTAATTACCTTGCACAGAGTTTGAATACCTGTTTGTGGAGCACAGCGGACCTGCTGCCCAGCGGACCTTTCCTTCCTGCAATCACCTTCACGACTCGCCGGACCCGCTTCGCGGGTCCCGCAGCGCGTCGTCCGCCTTGGGGGCTGCACCGAGGAGCTGAGGAGGAGCGCGGGGCCAGGCAAGTGACCCAGCGGGGCTGCGAGCAAGGCAGGGGACTCCAGTGACCAGGAGCCCCTGCGCGCCCAACCAGCAACACCTGGGCTGCTCTCCCCGCTGGCCACGCCCCCCCGCCAACGGAGCCAAAAGTCGCCTCAACCCCAGCGCCTGTGGGATACCTTGCACAGAGTTTGAATACCTGTTTGTGGAGCACAGCGGACCTGCTGCCCAGCGGACCTTTCCTTCCTGCAATCACCTTCACGACTCGCCGGACCCGCTTCGCGGGTCCCGCAGCGCGTCGTCCGCCTTGGGGGCTGCACCGAGGAGCTGAGGAGGAGCGCGGGGCCAGGCAAGTGACCCAGCGGGGCTGGGAGCAAGGCAGGGGACTCCAGTGACCAGGAGCCCCTGCGCGCCCAACCAGCAACACCTGGGCTGCTCTCCCCGCTGGCCACGCCCCCCCGCCAACGGAGCCAAAAGTCGCCTCAACCCCAGCGCCTGTGGGATACCTTGCACAGAGTTTGAATACCTGTTTGTGGAGCACAGCGGACCTGCTGCCCAGCGGACCTTTCCTTCCTGCAATCACCTTCACGACTCGCCGGACCCGCTTCGCGGGTCCCGCAGCGCGTCGTCCGCCTTGGGGGCTGCACCGAGGAGCTGAGGAGGAGCGCGGGGCCAGGCAAGTGACCCAGCGGGGCTGCGAGCAAGGCAGGGGACTCCAGTGACCAGGAGCCCCTGCGCGCCCAACCAGCAACACCTGGGCTGCTCTCCCCGCTGGCCACGCCCCCCGCCAACGGAGCCAAAAGTCGCCTCAACCCCAGCGCCTGTGGGATACCTTGCACAGAGTTTGAATACCTGTTTGTGGAGCACAGCGGACCTGCTGCCCAGCGGACCTTTCCTTCCTGCAATCACCTTCACGACTCGCCGGACCCGCTTCGCGGGTCCCGCAGCGCGTCGTCCGCCTTGGGGGCTGCACCGAGGAGCTGAGGAGGAGCGCGGGGCCAGGCAAGTGACCCAGCGGGGCTGCGAGCAAGGCAGGGGACTCCAGTGACCAGGAGCCCCTGCGCGCCCAACCAGCAACACCTGGGCTGCTCTCCCCGCTGGCCACGCCCCCCCGCCAACGGAGCCAAAAGTCGCCTCAACCCCAGCGCCTGTGGGATACCTTGCACAGAGTTTGAATACCTGTTTGTGGAGCACAGCGGACCTGCTGCCCAGCAGACCTTTCCTTCCTGCAATCACCTTCACGACTCGCCGGACCCGCTTCGCGGGTCCGGCAGCGCGTCGTCCGCCTTGGGGGCTGCACCGAGGAGCTGAGGAGGAGCGCGGGGCCAGGCAAGTGACCCAGCGGGGCTGCGAGCAAGGCAGGGGACTCCAGTGACCAGGAGCCCCTGCGCGCCCAACCAGCAACACCTGGGCTGCTCTCCCCACTGGCCACGCCCCCCCGCCAACGGAGCCAAAAGTCGCCTCAACCCCAGCGCCTGTGGGATACCTTGCACAGAGTTTGAATACCTGTTTGTGGAGCACAGCGGACCTGCTGCCCAGCGGACCTTTCCTTCCTGCAATCACCTTCACGACTCGCCGGACCCGCTTCGCGGGTCCCGCAGCGCGTCGTCCGCCTTGGGGGCTGCACCGAGGAGCTGAGGAGGAGCGCGGGGCCAGGCAAGTGACCCAGCGGGGCTGCGAGCAAGGCAGGGGACTCCAGTGACCAGGAGCCCCTGCGCGCCCAACCAGCAACACCTGGGCTGCTCTCCCCGCTGGCCACGCCCCCCCGCCTATCACCAAATGAAAACATAGCTGTTGTATTATAAGGAGTGCAGGATTTCCGCTTCGCGGGAGCGACCGGGAGAAGCCCGGGACAAGGGCGGGACCGTTTGAGGCCGTTCGAGGCCTAAGAGGCCTGGGCTGGGCCACGTTATTTGGACCTACGGCTAGCCATTACACGTGAGTCTGTTCCCATCATCTTGTGGCAAGCTCCCCACTGACCATCATGTGCACACGCACCACACGAAGTAAAACTGCAAGGGGACTTGGTGGATCTAGTGGGACCTTAGATGACTTTTTATTTAAGACCAACTTGGCGATTGACCACGAAATTAACAAAATGCAACACAGAGTCTCCCTTGAACTTGATGCTGCCCGTAAATTGTCACTTAATATTGCCTCCTCAAAAAAATCGTCACTTGGTAACCTTGCACTAGCCCTTACCCCTGAGCGTACAACAGGACCGCCCCTTGCTCACTTTAGCTGATATACATCATTGCCCCTCTCTGCCCCTAAGTGACTTGGATAGGGAACCTCCATCTAACCCGGCGGAGGAGGTAGCGCCAGTTAAACCTGTAGTCAGCACAAACTCAAAGGCAAAGAGCAAATCACCTAGGGTTGCAAAAAGGGCTAACACCATTGCGAATAAAAAGGCGCTCCAGCAAAAAAAGAGCTTAGCCAGATCTGCTTTTGCTCGCAAGAAGGCAAAAATTGCGAGAGCCCAGTTTTTTAATTGCCGACGCCCATTGATTGCCTCAGCACATGGTGAATCAAACGACAATACCCACACTGACAGCACTGCTTGTGCTACCACCTATGCTCCGGAGGGAGCTTCGAATGTCACCCAGGTGGTAGCATCTCCTGGCTCGTGTGTAGATGGGTCAAGGGAGGGTAGTATGGGTAGGGTGGAGAGGGACAATAGGGGTGATGAGGAATTTGTACACACTGTTTGGGTCACTCTTAAGAAATTACTCACCCCCTTGGAACTTAAACTTACCAGAATAGAAAACCATCTGCTTGAGATGGATAAGACAATAGTTACATTGGCCAGCCTTAGTCTTAAGCAGATGGAATCTAGACTTTCACAGGGGGGGAGCCCATCTTCACAATGCATAGAAGTAGTTGCATCAGCTGCTCCTATCGAGCGACCCAAACCTGTTCCCAAACCACGTACAATATTAGGAAATAGTATCCCCACCATCCCAACTGCAAGAGCAGGCCCCTCTAACGTGCCCCCAGTGCCACCCAAATCTAAGCCCAGTGCCCCTCGAGCAGGGGCTGAATTACACACTGCACGATCAAAACCTATACCACCAGCCGATCGTCAAACTATTCAGCCAGCCCTCAATGCTCAGCCACCCCTTGAACCCAGTAGACCCAACTTCCGTGGTGGCTACATAGACTTACCACCGGAAGCCAGTCCATATGCCATCGTTTTAGCCGGTGTACCGACCCTCGACCCACTAACAAAAGAGGACCATTGGTCCCTCAAAAATAAGGTCATACACTGGCTAAACACAAATAGTCAGCTTCCTAGCCATCATAGAAGCCGGGTTCTAATGGTCCGAAGAGTACCGTGGATTGGACCGAGCCATAAATCTATCATGGGTGACTGTATAGTGGTGACATTTGCTGATCCTAATACTGCACACCACCTCTGTTCATGGGCCCCTCGTACAAATGACCAGTCAGTTGTCATTAGACCCCTCACCTTTTTTTATCCCCCTAGAAATGTGGACAGGACAGGTGGGACTTGGACAACAATCCAAAAGTCTAGAAATAGGGGTTATAGGTATGAGGGACCTAGCCAGAGTAGTTGGTGGCAGGGAGCTCCAACGTCTAATATGTTTGGCTGCCTGGAGGAGGTTGATTGACTCGGGGGGGCAAACATAAAAGGGGAGCTGATAGTCCCTAGTATGCACACCACAAGAGCTGATAGCACAGGTTGCCAAATGTCGCCTTCATCCGAACAAATATGTGTTCCCACTGACCACTATTCTTTCCAGGCTGGCACTGGAAACCCGGCCCACCATGTTTCCCCTTGTACTAACAACCGAGATAACCAACTCAAAATAATATCTTGGAACATAGCGGGTCTTAGGGGTCGCTTGGACAATGACGACTGGGCTGATTATATTTCCTCCCATGACGTCATCCTGTTCCAAGAAACCTGGTCAGTAGCCCCACTTTTTAGACAAGGTTATCTTAACTTCTATAAACCAGCTACTCAGGGCACGAAGGGCAGGGCGTCGGGTGGTCTCTCCATCTGGATAAAAATCAATTTGGGTTTCACCATTAGAGAAATAGCAGGGACAAATCCTGACCTGCTTTGCATATCCCTAAGTAAGGCGAACTGCAAAGAAACACTCCTCATTAATATTTATGCCAGAGGTTGCCAGGGCGGTAAGAAGCAACCGATCCTCAATGATCTGGAAGCCCTCTTGAATGAGCACAAAAGCGACCAACTCACCATAGTGGCTGGGGACTTGAACTGTTCATTTGAGCCTATTTTGAACCTTGCCGAAGATGTTGGTTTAGATGAGGATTCTACATGGAACATCCCCCCGTTAACAATCACCAAGGCTGTGAGGGGAACGGAGGCTGCTTTCCATTGGCTTGGGCTGTGTCTGGAATGGGGGCTCCGAGCCGTAAATGGCCGTAGCTTATCTGATAAGGAGGGGAAGCCAACATTTGATAATGGGTCTTGCGCAAGCCGCATTGATTACATACTCATTAACATCGAATCCTGGGCATCTATGTCTGACATGATTATAGATAGCAGGCCGGAGAGTGATCACAACCCCCTCTCTCTTGTACTTAAGGTCCCAGGGTTAGCGCTACCTCAGGAGGAATCAGACTGTGTCACATCTGACCTCGTCTTGTGTGATAACAGAAGACGGGTCAAATGGTCCAAGGTGATAGCTGACCCTGAGCTTGTCAGTCAGATTGAAGAATTGGCCCTTATCACTAAAGAAAAGATGTTGGCACCTTCCCCTAGTGACCTGCCCATGACTAACAACGTTGACCTTCACGAGGCATGCTTTGTGGCAATTAAAGAACTTCTTACCAGACCATGCCGGAAATTGAAGGCTAAGCAAGGTAAAGGCTGGTACAACAAAAACTGCAGAGAAGCCCACGGCACACTCATTGCTGCAGTTAAATCTAGAAATCTACCGGCTATCAGAACAGCGAGGCAGATTTACAAACGTACCATCTGGGATGCAAAAAGGGACTGGGATGACTCATATTGGCTTGACCTTCTTCAAGCATGTGAGTCTTCCAACCAAATTAGATTCTGGGAGATAGTCAGGCGGGGCAGGGGTTCGGATACATTATCCCCTGTAAATCATGTTTCAGCGGGAGACTGGGTGGAATTTTTTTCTGCTCAATTTACCATTCAGAATGTTCCCCAGTCGGCCGAAGTGCCCCCACCAGAGACCCATCCAGCCTCACATGAGAATAGACTTATCTTTAGCTGCTCTGACACTAAACATGCTCTAGGATCCATCCAGTCCGGGAAAGCCCCAGGTATTGACGCTGTACCAGCCGACCTTTTCAAATTAAACCTAGATCTGTGGGTCCCTTATATTACTATACTAGCCAACTCGATAGCAGCCGGGGAAAGAATACCACAGTCTTGGAAAGGGGCTGAAATAATACCGGTCTTTAAAAAAGGGAATCGATCTTTACCAAAAAACTACCGCCCCATCAGCCTGATCGACACCATCCAAAAAGTGGTAGCACGAATGGCCCTAGCTAGAATACAGGGGTGGATTGAGCAAAACAACATACTCTCCCCCCTGCAGGCAGGGTTCAGATCAGGCACCAGCACCCTAGACCAGGTGTTTCGGCTAACCATGTTATACTGGAAGGTGGTCTTTTTGGGCGGGGGGGGTCATATATGCGGCCTTCGTCGACCTTCGGTCGGCATTTGATATGGTTCCTAGGGCCAAACTTTGGGATGCCCTAAAAAGTATGGAATTTCCCCCAGACCTATTAGACCTGGTCAGACGCCTTCATGAGGACAACTTTGCGCGTGTAAGATGGGGCAACCAGGGACAGGTGACTGCCAGCTTCCCTGTAGAACGAGGTGTCCGGCAGGGCTGCGTGCTAGCCCCTACCTTGTTTCTTTTGTTTATTAACCGGGTGGTTGCTTTCTTCAATAAAATCCACACAGATGCACCTACCCTGGGGAACTCAAAATATCCGTTGCTAATATTTGCTGATGACACCCTGCTCCTCTCAAGGACCCGTAGTGGCCTGCAGGCGGCCTTAAACAGATTTTCTGAGTTTTGTACACAAAATGACCTCCAAATTAATGCAGACAAAACCAAATTTATGATTTTTAACAAAAACAAGCCCATTACCAGCTCATTTTCTTTAGAGGGTGTTCCAATAGAACAAGTTAAAGTCATGTCCTATCTGGGCGTAACCTTGGACCACCAACTCACTTGGAAACCTCAGCTGGAAGTGCTAGCCCTTAAGTTCATTCGCCTTTCAGGGTGCCTGTTAAAAGAACAGAAAAAATCACTGACGAAGCGTATTACACCTGCTTTAAAAATATACGATGCCAAAGTGAATGCGGCTACACTGTATGGTGCGGATATCTGGGGGTATATAGGTTTGTCTGCCCTTACCAATGCTCAGAATAAGTTCCTCAGGATGTTAGTGGGCCTCCCCCAATCTTCCCCCATTACTCCTCTGCTTTTAGACTTAGGTTGTAAACCGTTGGGTGAGATGGCCCAGTACCGTCTTGTCGCTCTTTGGCGTCGTCTTTGGACGACCGAAGAACTTAGCTTATTCGCTCAAGAACTTGGTGAGGTCAGAGCATTGTGGGGTGCTCAGAAAATTCCTTGGCTTAGGGAGGTAAAGCAGATATTGTATCTGATGGGCCTCCCAGAGCTATGGCTACATCCAGAATGCTCAAACTTCCCATCAAAAGCGGAATTCAAAGAGCTCTTCTGGGCCGCAAAAAAATCCGCTCTGGTCTCCCTTTCAGCTGCTAACAACCTAACAGGACAGTTTCTTATGCACAAATTAACCCCTTTTTTGGAACCATACTGGGATTTGATTTATAAGACGCTTGATCGTAAGCTGTACCACCAGTTCCGAGTGGGAACCTTACCGATCAGGTCCTTTACTGCAAAGTGGGCAACAAATTCTAGGGACAAATGCCCGTTTTGCCCTGACCAATTAGAAAGCCTGGGCCATGTATTTTTTGCATGTCCTGCCTATCGACAGCCCAGACTAAAATGGTTGAGACCAATCTGCAAAACTTTAAATTGTGGGGGTAGCCAGACAGCCCTTCTTAAACTAAGAGATCTACGCACTGCCAAATCTGTGATTTGTGTAGCAAAATTTTTGGGTTGGATGTGGCTTATCCGTGTAAAGAATCTGTAAACTGTTTTATCAATTTTTAATGTTACATACCATATTTAATGTAATGGGGGTCTTTTGTATAATGTTGTTTATTGAAAATGTTTTTACCTGTTGTCTTTTATGAATTTTTTTATTCGAAATAAAGACTATTTGACTGACTGACTGACTGACTGACTGATAATTAATTATTGATTGGCAATTAATTAGAATATAATTGGTAATTAAATTTAATTGATTAATTGATGAATATGTTAATTTTAGTAATGTATTTTCTGTAGCGGGTTGTGGGTTTATAGGGGAATAGGGTGGGAAGTAATTTCATTATAATTATTTAAATATGTTATTTTAATCATCGGTATTTATTTAGAATTAATTGTAAATTAATCATCAATTTGTAATTAATTAAAATATATGTTGTAATTTATTGTAATTGATTAATTGATAATTATGTTACTTTTATTAAATTAATTTCTGTAGTGGGTTGTGTGTTTTTAGGGGAATAGCTTGTAAAGTAATTTAATTGTAAGTAATTACAGTTTTGAATGAAAAATGTATTGAGTTAATTTTTCAAAATACTTTTAAATTGATAATTATTTTATTATTAATAGGTAAATAATTAGTATTAGTAGGTAATTTTTATTATTCAATCATTTTTATTTTAAAATGATTATTTAATATATTTAACACAATTGTAAAATATTTTAATTAATTTGTAATTGGTGTTACTATTTATATTATTTATATTTAAATAAGAAGTATTTACTTGCCCTACTATTGCACTCACTGTAGTTGGAATAGTAATTTTACCCCTATGCTATCCAATGCTTTCCCTACTGTTGCACTCACTGGAGTTGGAATAGTAATTTTTACCCCTACACTATCCAACGCTTTCCCTACTGTTGCACTCACTGGAGTGGGAATAGTAATTTTTACTACTACGCTATCCAACGCTTTCCCTACTGTTCCACTCTCTGGAGTGGGAATAGTAATTTTTACCCCTAAGCTATCCAACACTTACCCTACTGTTACACTCACTGGAGTTGGAATAGTGATTTAAACCCCTACGCTATCCAACGCTTTCCCTACTGTTGCACTCACCGGAGTGGGAATAGTAATTTTTTACTCCTACGCTATCCAATGCTTTCTCTACTGTTGCACTCTCTGGAGTGGTAATAGTAATTTTTACCCCTACGCTATCCAATGTTTTCCCTACTGTTGAACTCTCTGGAGTTGGAATAGCAATTTTTATCCATACGCTATCCAATGCTTACCCTACTGTTACACTCACTGGAGTTGGAATAGTAATTCAAACCCCTACGCTATCCAACGCTTTCCCTACTGTTGCACTCACTGGAGTGGGAATAGTAATTTTTACCCCTACGCTATCCAACGCTTTCCCTACTGTTGCACTCTCTGAAGTGGTAATAGTAATTTTTACCCCTACGCTATCCAATGTTTTCCCTACTGTTGCACTCGCTGGAGTGGGAATAGTAATTTTTACCCCTACGCTATCCAACGCTTTCCCTACTTTTGCACTCTCTGGAGTGGGAATAGTAATTTTTACCTCTACGCTATCCAACGCTTTCCCTACTGTTGCACTCTCTGGAGTGAGAATAGTAATTTTTACCCCTACGCTATCCAATGTTTTCCCTACTGTTGCACTCTCTGGAGTTGGAATAGTAATTTCTACCCCTACGCTATCCAACGCTTTCCTTACTGTTGCACTCACTGTAGTTGTAATAGTAATTTTATCCCCTACGCTATCCAATGCTTTCCCTACTGTTGCACTCACTGGAGTGGGAATAGTAATTTTTATCCCTACGTTATCCAACGCTTTCCCTACTGTTTCACTCTTCTGAGTAGGAATAGTAATTTTTGCCCCTACGCTATCCAACGCTTTCCCTACTGTTGCACTCTCTGGAGTGGGAATAGTAATTTTTACACCTACGCTATCCAACACTTTACCTACTGTTGCACTCTCAGGAGTGGGAATAGTAATTTTTACCCCTACGCTATCCAACGCTTTCCCTACTGTTGCACTCGCTTAAGTCGGAATAGTAATTTTTACCCCTACCCTATCCAATGCTTTCCCTACTGTTGCACTCACTGGAGTCGTTACAGTAAATTTAACCCTTTCGCTATCCTACAGTAAAAATATTGTATATGTTTTGTAAATAATATGTATATATATATATATATATATGTATTTAAAATATATATATATTTTTTAGTTACATTAATTATTTCTCAATTTTACGTTTATTTAAGTATTTTAAATATGTTTAAATTGATTTAATTTATTATTATATTACTTTTAATTTACTTTTAAGACATTTAAAAAATTCGATATTTTGACACTCTATATTTTTTACACTCGATATTTTGGAGTCGATATTTTTGTACTTACCTGTTTGAAGATAGGAAGTCAATATTCTTGCAGTCGATATTTTTACCTCAATATTTTGTCCTCTCTATATTTTGACTGTCGGTGTTCTGTCAGTGATCCATGTTAGCCGTCTTAAAAAAACCCTCATTCACGTACAGGAGTGGTTTAGCGGTATATCTTGAATATCCGCTTTTTGCGTAACGTGAGAGCATCATCATTGGGTCTTTTTTCCAAAATAGGGTTTCCTCCACCCGGAGGTAGACCAACTGGTGACAACAGTAGTGACCAGAAATGAAGTGAATTAGAGTGAAGTGAATGTTAAAAATACCTACATCTCAGCAACGAGGGAGTTTTATTCAGTTGGAGACGGGGCAAGGTTAAAATCAGGGTGGTGCATACATTGAAAAGTTACTATTCTATGGCTCCTATTAGTCCATGTGAGTGGTCAACATGTTTCAGCCCTTGTATCGCCCAGATGGGCCGGGGGGATTTCTTCAGGACCAGTGCAAAGTGGGTTGCCAATTGTGCAACATGCAAAGGATAGGTAAGTCACTTACCCCTCTTCTCAATTGTTACCAGTCATGAGTACCTGTAACTAGAAAGAGTCAGATCACAGTGGTCTAGACTCTTGTTAGTACAAAATTAGTAACAGTTTGTGCTAGAGGAATGAGAATGCTTACAGGATTTCATATTTTTTAGCTCTATGTGTGGGAGGGGAGCACGACCTTAGCACACTGAAAATAACACTTTTAAGGGCCTTATGTGAGTTGGAAAGGGTGCTGTCTCACACATTTGTGGTTGAGTTGGAAGCAATCTTAATATCTGTGGATAGCTAGATACACCTTATTGCTGTGCTCAATGCGATCAATAATGTAAGAAATTGGTGTTTATCTCTATGTAACACATTGTGTTAGAAGCGCTAGTAGGCTGCAGTAAGAACATTCAGGTTGGGCGAAATGGATATGATATGAACTAAGAGGAAATAAAGACTGTTTAAAAACTATGTGTTACAATTTGAATATAGTAACATGAAGTTGTTGGAATTATCATGGTTAACAATCTATAATTCGTGTGGGAGGGCGTCTGTGACCGGTATTAGTGTCTCGTAAAACTTAAAAATCCACAGTTATCAAAATACGCTTTAAAACAGTTCCTAGATGTCGATAGCTCCGTCGGGGCTATCACGGCGTAGTGAGCAAACAAATCCAAACAGTTCTTGCTGACCGCGGCGTCGCGGGCCAGCTACGGTGTCGGGACGACCCGCAAACAGTACCATTTAGAAGTAAAGGGAGTCAGCGACCTCTCGTTGAGTTTCTAAAACCACAGCGTCCGCAGGTGTCTTTTCCGGAGGTCAGTGCAGGAGTCTTCGAGGCCCTCGAAGGCACACATGTTGCAGGTCGATCTCCTCTCTGTTGGAGTCAGGAGCGCTGGCATTGGGAGGCATCGGGTGCTGCAGTGTGAAGTGCAGTGGGGCGGTGTGCGGTGCCCTCAGGTTGCAGTGCGAGCAGCGGCTCAGTGGCGGCATCAGATGGCGTAGTGGGTGAGACCAGTGTCACGGTGCGAGATGAAGGCAGTGCTTGTCACGGTTCTGGCAGGTCACGGTGCAAGCAGCGGGATCAACGTTGCTGAAGCGCTGTCGTCGGCTGATGAACTGGAGTCGATGGCGCCGGCGTTGGTAGGCCAAGGTGGCGGTGCGGGATGAGGGCGGTGCGATGTGTAACTTTACGAGCGGAGTCCTCGAACCACGGTGCAAGCAGCGGAGTTGATTTCGGTGTGGAGCGGCATCTTCAAGAAGGCTAAGGCATCGGCGTGAAGCGAGGCGGTGCGGAGTGCAGTGCCCCCAGGTCGCGGTGCGAGCAGCGGCTCTGTGGCGGCATCAGCAGGCATCGTCAAAAAGACCAGGGTTGCGGTGCGGCATTGCGGCAGTGCCCTCTGCGGTGCCAAGGGGTTGTCGTGAAGCGAGGCGGTGTGGAGTGCGGTGCCCACAGGTCCTGGTGCTAGCAGCGGCTCGGTGGCGGCATCCGCAGGCATCATCAGTGAGACCAGGGACACAGTGCGGTGGTGCCCTCTGTGGTGCCTTCAGGACACGGAGCGACGTAGACGTTGTCGGGTTGCTTTTCTTCTGTTGAAGCACAAAACACACAGTCCCCAGTGCTGAGAAAAAAAGAGGTTAAAGTCTTTGCTGTTCCTGAACTTCTTGAACAGGGGGCAAGTTCTACCTCAAGCCCTTGGAGAAACTCACAAAAGTAGATTGCAGAAAGCTCAGTACTGTCCTTTAACTGCCTAAGACAGAAGCAGCCACTGCAAGCCAACACAGCAAAGCACACAGCAAAGTGGTAGATCCTTCTCACAGCTTCTCCAGCCCTTCTTCTTGATCCAAAAGAGTTCTAAAATTCATGGATCTGGGCCCCAATATTTACATCTCAAAGTCCTTTGATTTCTTAGGCAAAGAGTGTCTGTGCCCAGCCAGAACCAGTTCTGCCTTCTTTGATGTGATTTCCTGGCAGGTGGTGGGGACGGCATTGTCAGAGGCACACCAGGCCCTTTGAGGTGCAAGGAAATCTCCTACCCTTCCCCCATCGCAGCCCAGGTCTATTCAGCCCTTTCCTGACCCACCTAGACTATCTGGAGACCCTCCTGCTCCCCCAGCCTTCTGTCATTCAAGACCCAGATAGGCACTCCAAATTCCAGCAGAGGCAGAGGATGATTGAGCAAGAAAATACCTACTTTCTAAAAGTGGTACTTTCAAACACAGAACGTAAAAATCACCTTCACTAAAAGATGCATCTTTAGATTCTGAGTTCAGGCATACTAAATGTAGTTTTCCTATCTAGTTCCCAGGGCCTGTTATGTTTATAAGATGTTATAAGCAAACTTCCCATTCTGTCCTATGGGGAACAGGTAGCCTTGCCATAGTGAAAACCGAAATGGGATGTAACTCACTATCAGGACATGCCACACACAACAGGGCTTGTGCTACCTTTCACCTACACTGCACCCTGCCCACAGAGGTACCTTGGGGAGGCCCAATAGTAGCATTTGATTTACAGGCCCTGGCACACTGAGTGCACTTTACTTGGGACTAACACGTAAATCAAATACCCAATCAGGGAAACACCAATCCATAACACAATTAACACAGAGAGCATATGCACTTTAGCACTGATTAGCAGTGGTAAGGTGCCCAGAGTCTTGAAACCAACACAAACAAGTCAGGAAAAAATAGGAGGAAGAAGCAAAAAGTGTTGGGATAACCCTGCAAAAAGGGTAATTTCCAATAGTGGGGCACTGGGCCTGGTGTAAATTTCAGTGTTAGTGCTGCTTGGCTTGAAATCTATATGCGTATCTGCAGAAAGCGGCGCGTAAATAACTTATGGTTTCCGTATCGGGCTTCCTCAGGAGACCTGCGGGTTTACCAACCTGCTGTTAGGGACAGAGGAAGAAGAGGTTAGCAGAAACACGCATGGATGTGTGCGTGTCAGGCCAGCCGGTGGGTTCTCGCTATGGAATACCTGTGGGTGTCAGGTTGCACGACTTGCGCTCCCTCCCTTCCATGGTGCCCTGGTGACACGGGTGACAGAGAGCAGTTTTTATTCCTGAATTGTTGAAAGGCATAGTAAAGAGACTTGTGCCTTGTTTTATGATTGCCTCATGTTTTTCTCTTTAGTAACGCTCTCTAAGAAATAAATTAAACAAAATAGAGCACCAGTAGAGTGTAAAGTTTGGTAAGTGGAGCTGGTTCTTAATGAAATGGTTTTCCCACAAGATGTCACATGTTGACTGTATTGGGGCCTACATGGTGCTTATTATAGGCATAGTGAAAAGACTCTGGCCTTGTATTGTCGCAACTTTGTGTGTCATATAGGGCACCACAGTGAGTTATGGGTGATATAGTTCCAAAAGAGCTGAAGTCTCACTGGCTTATAAACCATCGCATTATGATTTTGCTTACAAGGTATCACTCTCGATTGCATATGGGCATGGAAGGTTGCAGTAAATATAAACGCCGGTCCTGATCATGATATTGTGTAGGTACATCACAAAAACGATGCATATGTATAATTAACAGCGTGGGTCAAGAGAGGGCAGGTAATTGAAAAGCAGACAGTGTTCTCTGGCCTGATTTCTCCATTTCAGCATGATGCCATTCTTTGGCTGGAATTAAAGGTGCATAGATGTGTGCGTTTGCACATATTTGAGACCATGTGTCTGTCTCCATGTTTTGTCTTGTTGAGCACACTGTTATCTGATAGGAAGCCTCTATCGTGATGGGCTCTCACCTGGCTTTCACATGGTGACTCATGTAGACAGATTCTTATGTGAGGGTATGCCACGGAATGTTGGCATTCAATCCTATTTCTAAAGTTTTGAGGCGGTGCACCCACCACTGTTCTTTTTCATATAGAATCCATTCAGCAATGTGGTTTTTTCATAGGTGTGTCTCAAAGACAACCCAGTTCAGCTCTTTGACTGTGTGGGTGAACTCGATTAAATGATTACTCATTTTTGTTGTCGCTTTTTTGCATTTAATAATACTCCTGTGCTCACAGATCCGTTGTTTATTCTTACGACAGGTCATCCCTATGTATTTCATGTCACATAGGCAAGTGATCATGTAGATCACATGCATAGTGTTGCATTTGGAATGATGGCGTATAATGTTAACTGGAGAGCTTTGGGGGTTTTGGTTAGTATGCACAGACTGCAGGATCTGCACGGTTAACAACCGATTATGGGCACCATGTTTCAAGAGTCTGTGATTGTTTCTCTTCTTGGTTGAAGTAGGTCATGTGTGTACTAGGATATCTTTAATGTTCCTGGTTCTTTTATTTGCAAATCTGGGTTTTGACCAGTTCAGTGAGCCTGAGGTAAGGATTCTTCAATTCATATTCACAATTTTTTTCACCAAGTTTGATGCTGTGTTGTAGGTCGTTACACAAGTGAGGACACTTTCCGTAGTTTTCTTTGACAGGGTTTCGAGTAGACTTTCCCTACGGTTTATTCCTTGCTCTTTTCTGGCATTTATTTACAGTCCTAGCAGGGTAATGCCTTGTCTCCAGTTTTTGACATGTGTCATTTGCCTCTGCCTTGTAATCTTCTAATTTACTGCAATTCCGCCTGATGCGAAGGAATTGACTGTATGGCAGATTTTCTCTCAGCGGCTGTGGGTGGAAACTGTTGTACGAAAGCAGACTGTTCTTTGATGTAGGATTATAGAACGTCTTGGCGTTGATGGTATGGTCCTCTATGTAAAGGGTAACGTCTAGAAAGTCCAGTTTGTGTTTGTCTGCTGTGTAAGTTAACTTTAGGAAGTCATCCCTGGTGTTGATCCAATCGTGGAAGTCTGACAAATTGTCTGGGGTGCCGTTCCAGATCATGATCACATCATCTATATATTGTTTACAAAACAGGATCTTGGAATTATATTGGTTATTGTCACTGAAGACGTGGGTACTCTCAAAATTACTCACATACAACCCTGCCATACTTGGGTCGAATGTACTGCCCATTGAAGTTCTGTGACATTGTAAATGCATTGTACCATTATAGTCAAAAAAGTTCTCAGTGAGATCCAGCGGGCAACACTCTAAGACAAAGTTTTCCCATTGTTGTGAGAACAGTATGTCCTCAATGGTCTCAAGGTCTTCTGTTGTGGTAAGCTGGTATAGAGACTCTCCACAACGAGTCCTACGAGGCACATTGTTTCTTCGTCAAAGGTCTGTCCTCTCAATTGGTTTAGTAAGTCCTGAGTGTCTTTTAGGTACGTGGGTGTTCCTTGGACCAAGGGTCTCAGAGAGTGGTCCGCAAATTGAGAGAGCAGTTCAATTATTGATTTGAATCCCTGAGACAATAGGACTTCCTGGTGGGGGTGTTCTGGTTTTGTGTATCTTTGGTAGTGAGTAAAAATACGGTATTCTCAGTGATTTGGTTTTCAGGAAATCTGCTTCGTTCTTGGAGATCCAAAGCTTTATCTCTGCCTCATCCACCAAGAGTTCTATGGTCCATTGTAATCTTCTTGTTGGATCTGTAGTGATAATTCTGTAGAACTTCTCGTCAGACAGGAAGTCCATACATTGTTTGTTGTAACCCTCTTTGGTGAGTAGGTCAATGCTGCCTCCTTTGTCCGCCGGTTTGACTATCAGATCTTCATGTTTGAGGAGTTCTTTAAGGGCTTGGCTCCCGCTTGGAGATATTATGAATTTATTTTTTTGATCTGTTTCACATTTTCAACTTCCTTAAGTATGGCTTGTTCAAAAGCTTGCATCTCAACTGGAATTAGGTGGTTGGGGGGCAGAAGGTTGGCGTAAATTTGTTTCACTTTCTGTAGTGTCGTCTGCCTTATTCGCGAAGAATGCTTTCAATTTGTTCAACCTGCAGAATTCTGCTAGTTCGCATTTTAGCTTGAAGAGATCTAGAGGTGGAGTGGACACAAAGCCCAGGCCTTTGTTCAGGACACATTCTTGGTCTTCTGTTAGAGTCCAGTTTGTCAGGTTCACTGTGAGCGATTTGTTGTGCACGGTCCTGGTTTTTCTTTGGACATGCTGTGTGTTAGGACTTGCTGTTCTTGTTCTGTCCAGGTGTCTCCTCTTCTTTTCCCTCTGTGGTTGTTCTGGCCTCTCCCTAAAAAAGGCAGCTTCTGTGTTTGGTGCTGGCCCATCATAGGCCCCATCGGTGGTGGGCCTTGCATATATGGATTCATCTAGACATGAAAGTTCGGTACAAAGGTTGGTATAATGGAGGAGGGTGTTTGTTAAATTGTGAGTTGCGCCACAAGTTCGGCCCCCAGCGTTGTTGACGTCTGTTCTGACCTCTATTTTGTCATTGGTATGGTGTATCATCACCACTTTTGTGACGCACCAACATGATTCATAAAGGCTCATTGTGGTCTTGATTGTGAATGTATATCTGTCACTCCTCGGGCCACCCAGCAAGTCTGTTTTTAGTCTATGAAGCACAGACCTCTTACTAGTAACAATATTGAAATATATTATTTTACATTTGTTTTCAATAAGCATCTGGTATGCATGTCAATAATCATTTACATCATTAAGTTTCCTTGCATGCTCCTTCAGCTTCAAAGTTAGATAACCATATACATACCACTTCACCTTTGACTTTGTTACCAAATGTACGTAGGGTTGTACAGTAAAAGCACTGGCATGGGCTGCTTGAAATGGTGTATATGAGCTTCTTTATGCTTAGGGCACTGAGGTAAGATTAAAGTGCATGCAGATTATTTAACTGACTATATTGAGCATTATTTTGCACTCTCACAGGCAGTAAATGTGAATGCAACATTGCTTAATTTCCACAAATATCTGTATTTTATCCATTCAGAAATGTTTTAAGACATTAAGCTGCCCCGTGTGTGCCCAGAGAGTGACTGCATCCTTTTATGATGGCAGTACTCACAATATCATGTTGTAAACATTAACATGATATAAATCAGACAGTTGTACACTACCAACAATGACACAATTTGATTGGCTCCTAGTCTAGCAAAATCTATTGAGGATATTCATCGCTAGAACCTGAAACGAGTCTCACTTTAGTATCAACCCACATATCACTATGCCTTTTCATAAAAGCTGCCTGTGAAGTTCACAGTGTTCTAATAAGGGACTAGAAAGATCACCAAGCTCACATTATGTGCCTGCCCTGCAAGATATGTTCCTGAAGAAAGCACCGTTAGAATAATTAACTTTCTCATGATGAAGGCTGAATAGGTACATTAATATGGTTCTCATCACTCCTGCCACAAGTTATATCAAAATGAGTCCCAAAAACATTCCTGTCCATGTGTTTGTATTATATGTTTAAATAGTTCCTAGTCTATTAAACTGAATAGTCCATAACAGTGTTGATTTAAAATAGTTCCTTCATTAGTTTGCCTGATTTACAATTCTACTGATTTTAAAGTATAGTTTAATTATTTACCTTTAGATGCAATTGCTTGTAAGGTATACACAGAAATGTTTATAAATTCGTTTTAGCATTTCCTTACATTAACCTCTCAATGAAAACTGTTTTTTTTTTTTTTGGGTGTTTAACTGTTTATTGCATGATTCATACGGTACACTGCTGTTGCACCTACAGCCCGGGGGCCGTCAGCATGATAGGTTGAACAACGATCAGGTTGTGCGATGGAATTACGACAGCCCGGAGGCCCGATGGCGTTTGGCTTTAATGTACATATCGCAGTGTGTACCGTAGACGATACAGATGTGACGTGTCGTTACAGAAGAACCTTTTTTTTTCCAGGAATGTCATGAATAAACATACTTGTAATTTGGGTACATTTTTCCAAAAAGAATACAAAATAAAGAGAAGTAGACAAATGCATTATGGAATGACGGTTCATAAGGTGTCGCTTTAGTCACAGTCGTTAATTGCATCATTTACCAATCATACTCCAATTGTACGGCCAATATAGGAATGAAAAGGGAAGAAAGAAAAAAAATAAACATGCCAGGGGACTATATCTACTGTGGTCACTCAGGGCAGCATATCCACTCAGCGTTACTAATTGTGTACGTATGCAGAGCAAACCCCCAGTCAACGATGCATCTGACCAGAGGGGGGCAGGGATGTGCCCACCAAGTGTGCATCCAACAAGTGTCAAGCAACAGGGCATATCCGCACCCCTCAACCAATACCCTCTGGGGCCATCTCGGGAGCTGGTGCATTATGAGTACTCTGGTGCTTGCTATATATGTACGGTATGGGCCCCAGATATCAACCGGCCTTGATGCGGAGGGGACCATTTCCGAGTATTCAGTGCTGTTGAGGTTGCAATGTGCCATGCTCCGGAGCCAGGAGCTGTGAAGAGGGGGATGCCGGTCGCACCATCTCAGTGCAACTTCTCTTTTGGCCAGTAGAAAGCCCAGCGCAGCTAGTCTGCGCACTGCCTTCGGAAATTCCGCCACATATCCCAGCAGAGCGATTTCTGGTATCGGGGCCAGGGTTAAGTGGAGCATGGTACCAAGTGTAGTGTGTACTTGGGACCAGTAGTCATGTAACTTAGGACATGTCCATGAAAGGTGAGCGAAATCTGCGCGTTGGCCACCGCATTTGGGACAGTTGTGAGAGCGCGATGCGTCTATTCTGTGGAGTCGCGCTGGTGTAAAGTATAGCCTACGCAGAAAGTTGAAATGTAAAAGTTTGTGTTTGCTATTGATGGACACGTTTTTGGTCGCTCTGCAGCACCATAGCCATTGGTCGTCCGAGATGGAGTTTCCCAAGTCCACCTCCCAGGCAGCACGTACAACCTGATCTCGAGAGGGGAGGAGGTCACAGCACATTCTATACAATTTGGAGACCAGGTGCGCGCCCAACGGGTGTTGAATGATAAAGGTGACGGGTGTCATCTCCTCGGGGGCAGGGGAAACGATGAGAAGGAAGCGCGTAGTAAGGAGCGTAGTCTGGTAAGGACAAAAGAGTCCATGAATGTCCTCTCAGTAAATCTGTGGTCTTCCGTCAGTGTGAAAGCGTGCCCTTCCAGGAATAAATCCCCGATTGAGGTTATGTGGAACTTGGTCAATGTTTGACGCACCACCGTTTCCCCAGTTATCGGGAGCCAAGTGGCGTTCGGCAGAGGGAGGGCCTGGGAATATAGTTGCGGTAGGTTGACCAGGCGGCACAGTCTCCCCCACGCCCAGCACGTAGACGACACCGTTTGGATATCAGTCAGATCCCTCGGGAAGCCCGATGGGAGTGTGGTAGATAATGAACCCGGCAACACCAAATCGGCCTCTGGCTTCAGATATGGGATCCTGGCATCCGGGTGAAACCATGGGTATGCATACGAGCACTGTGCCACAAGAAAGTAAAGGTAAAAGTCAGGGACGCCCAGTCCACCCCGTTCATATGGGAGCGTTAGCACGTGCCATGCCACCCGCGGGGTCTTGTTGCCCCACACCAGTGACAGGAGCAAAGAGAGGAGCAGCATGAAGAAAACCTTGGTGAGGGGTATGGGTATATTGTTGAACAGGTATAGAAACCTAGGTAATACTATCATTTTGATGATAGCGACGCGGCCAGCCATGGACAGTGGGAGTCTATTCCACCTTTCAATCTGCCCCTCCAGGGCCGTCAATGCAGTGCCATAATTCAGTCTGATAACGGAGTCCGTCTCCAAATGTATATGGATGCCTAAATATTTCACGGGGTCTCGGCACCATGTAAGGGGAAAAGAGTTGGGCCATTCAGCAGTACTGGGCGTTAGCGGGAATATGACCAATTTGTGCCAGTTAATACGAAGGCCAGAATATTTGCCAAATCGGGTAATTTCTAGGAGTAATGGTTCTATGTTGGTTTGTGGTTGTCTGACATAGAGGATAGTATCGTCCGCGTACAGCGAGACAAGAAGTGGGCCCGTGCGAAATTGGAGGCCGCGATGTAAGTGCCTCTCCTAGAAATGACGGACCAATGGGTCCATTGCTAGAATGTATAACGGGGGGGATAGGGGGCAGCCCTGTCTCGTCCACGCGCCAGTCGGAACTGGGCAGTGAGGGTACCATTGAGGCGGAGCCGGGCGACGGGAAGAGTATACAATAATTCAACTGTGTTGACCAGGCATTCCGGGATGCCCATGTGGCGCATCACAGACATCAGAAAAGGCCACTCTAAGGAGTCGAACGCCTTTTCGGCATCCAATAGTATCGCAGCCGCTGGCGTGTCGGGGTCCACCCGGTTCAGGACAGAAAACAGGGTGCGGAGGTTGAGGGACGTGGATCGGTGAGGGATAAAGCCCGACTGGGCAGGCGAGACTATGGTTTCCATCAAGAGTGAGAGGCGCATGGCGAGAACTTTCGCTAAAATCTTATAATCAAGATTCAAGAGGGACAAGGGGCGGTAAGATTCGCAGAGTGTTGCGTCTTTGCCCGGCTTAGGCAACAGCACAATGACTGCCTCTCTCAGAGTTGGGGGAAGGCAACCAGTTTCGAGCGCCTCTGCGTACATTTCCACCAACTGGGGAACCAGCAGGTCCTTGTAAGCCTTGTAGAAATCTGCTGAGAACCCATCCAGCCCCGGGGCCGATGAGCTTTTCGTAGAGTCTATGGCTTCCTCTACACTATCCGCTGTTATGGGATCTGCCAAAAAATCAATCATCCATTTAATGAAAACTGATTTTGAAGTCAT
Organism: Lissotriton vulgaris; assembly: GCF_964263255.1. Lineage (NCBI taxonomy): Eukaryota > Metazoa > Chordata > Amphibia > Caudata > Salamandridae > Lissotriton > Lissotriton vulgaris. The sequence continues at coordinate 722,398,446 of NC_141696.1, forward strand.
TGTAACCTCCTGCAGGGAGATGCCCGACTTCTGACAAAAGAAAATGGAACTAGAAAGAAAAATGAAATGTCCAAACATTCATTCCGAAGGACTCTTTAGCTATATCTGAATTTGTGTTAAATATGAGATCTGTCCACTTACCACGTACTTGCTGAATGCAATTAAGCTAGATATTATAATGCAAGGCTGTGATGTGAACTGATGTTCCACTGCTGTACACTGTTGAACATGTATTCTTCTGCTGCTTTTCCTTACTTGTTCTGCCATGAGGGCGTTGAGTTAAGGGTGAGAGGAGGAAAGGTGGAGTTACATAAAACAAGAACATTGGTGTGTAATTTGTGGTTTTTGCATACCGCTGCTGCAATATAAGTGTATATTGTCACTGTTTACATATAGAGAATCAATAACAAATAAATATATATGAGATCTGTCTGAAAATAATTTCCTGCTCCTCTAAAAAAAGGATTTTTTTAAAACTCCTGCCTCCCAAATCTGTAATATTTTAAAAATAAGAGGTATTACACGACACAGAGGATGGATAGCATGATGAAACGTGGAAAGGCGATGCTGGATGTTGGTCGGAATCTCTCCCAGTAACTAGTGTTAACCTTTTAAAAATATGCTGTGCCATGAATGACTAAAACAGATGCTTCTCGTGTTTTTTTAAACAACTAGTTTAATATCTGTATTGGCCCTGCAATACTTTTTTACATCAGCCTGCTCCATGGGAAAGGTGTTAAATGATCAGCTCCTATACTGGCAACAGAAGGCCTCATTTACAATTGTTTGACACATGGCAGTGCAGCAAACCTTCCTGCTGCACTGACGTGCATCAAAAGAAAAGGACAGGAATGCAATGTAGCTTAAAGATGCAGCACCTATCAGTCCTTTTTCCTGCTCTGGCGCATAATGGGCTGCCATGGGCCAATGCAGGTACCCTTATGCCATGGTGCAAAGGTGTCTGTGTTGTAGCAGTGATTGTTTTTGTGCGGAAATGTACTCCTTCCTACACAAAAACAACTTCCTGCACAAAAACAATCACAAGAGGGGTTTTCCTCTTACTATGTTTGCAGCAGAATGCAGCACACATAGAAAAATGAAAAACAAGAAGAATTAAAGATCCTTCCCATTGTTGCGCCTCCCTTACACCGCCCACGGGGAGGTATAGAAATCTGACGCATTCCCAGGTTTACAAAACCTTGTAAATATGGTTATGTGTCAGATTTCATGAGTGTTGCGTGGAACACCCACAGTAGCACCCATGGAATGCCCCTTTGTGTGAAAGGGGGCCATATTTACAAGGCCTTGAATAGTCACACAGAATGGCTTTGCGTGGCGTTGTAAATATGGGCCAGCACCGAAGCATCAAAAGGAGTGATTTTTCATTGGTGCAAGGATCTTCGGGTTTAGGAGTGCCTCACTTTTGTTGTGAATATAGAAAGTTCCAGCCACAATAAGATAGGATTCGCAAAAAGTGGCTGCAATTTGGGCACAGACCTTTTACAAATCGTAAGACTTTTGTGAACCAACCTAAGTATACTGATAGGTTGTTTCTTAAAACACCAAACTGTAGTGGGTTATAATTTAACCTACTTTATAAATAGTCAAAAATACCTTTATTTCAGCAACCAGTGCCATCAACGTTTGGTGCAACATCAAATTACATGCATCCAAATATAAGTGTGTACATATAACAAAGATAGCAATCCCTCGTAAAAACATTAAAAGAACACAACACTGGATGGGTATAACACAAAAGGTAGGTCAAAGACTCTAAAATGTAGCCGAATCAACTAATCGCAGAGGAATAAGAACCATAGTTGCCGTACTTGTACTACTGTAAAATACTGATACTTCTGGTGTAAGTAAAACATAAAATTAATGGCCCGACCCCACTAGTACGTGTGTTGCTGTGAGAGATTATTACATCTAATATGGAAGAAACATAAGCTTAGTGGCCTTAGCCCCACAAAGTACAACCTTCAGCTAATAACAGATAGAATAAAGTGCATGATAAAAGTGGCATGGGCCACAACAGCGATAGCTGCCAGATTAGTATCTTTAAGAGCCTGTGAATTGTATAGGCTAGATTGTCATTCCACTTGGGACAATAGAACCTTCCTCCCGATGATCCTTCCCAGGAATTTAGCAGTTCCACTGGGGGACTAGGGTCAAACCTTACTATACGCAAGACTGTTGCTTGGTTTCTAGGGCCCAGAAATGCGCAAACCAGCTTAATCCAGTGAGAACATGGGCATGCATGCATATTCTGCACAAGCGAAAATCACATGTGCTACTGTTTCGTTTGTGGCTTTGCAACCTGGGCACAACATTGAGTTAGATAGATTTGCTGATCGTTTGCTAGTGAATGCATTAAGAGAAAGTTACCCTATCCTGAACTGTCCATTGGAACCAGAATTATGTCTAAGTAATGTTACACTGCGTTAGCTGATTTTAAATACAGAAATTCATTAGCTAGAGAGCCTCTGGATACAGTTTTGAGCTTGTTCTGTGCAACTCACTCCCAACACCATGCCTTCACTAGTTCTTTGGAAGGGAAGGACTTCTGTAAAGGAAAATCCCAGGCTTCCTGCATACCCAGAGATGACTGCAGCTTTTTGACGTTACTGATCCATGCTAACGTTCATGAGCCTAGAAGGGTAATGCCTTCCTGGAGTGAGTCAGCATAGGATGGCAATTCAGGTGTGGACTTAATTCTCCTCAAAAACAGCAATGGGTGCAGCCTAGCTCTATCTTGAATCAATTTTCTACCCATGTCAAACTTTAGGGTACAGAGCGTGGTGCTCAGGGGCAAAGGAACTAGATTCCTCAGACACTTGTGTTTGGTTCTGGTCAGATCAGTGGAGTTAGCGAAACGCCAGAGTTCGTCCCCATATATATGGCCGAACCCACCACTCTTGAGTCATATATCTGTAATATGGCTGCAAATGGTTTACTATTGGATGCATAGTGTTCTTTTAACAGGGTACCACCAATTTGCCTATTGCTTCATGGTTATCTTTATCACATGGGGTTTCCAAGACATGGTAGCTGTAAGTTTTATGCACAGGTAATCAAAAGTGTCAACACTTTTGAGTGCAAACCCCCTGGGGTAGGCCTCATCCTATATGATTTGTGAGGATTAGTCACTATAAACCTGATCTTTGATGTGTTTATCTCCAGGCCTTGCATCATACGAAATTCCTCATACTAATAAATAGCTGCTGAAGACTGCCCAGTGATTTTGAAACCAAAGGGGCATCTTCGGCAAAAAGGTGTTTGGAGATTTTTGCCTTGCCTAGGGAGGGAGCATCTGCTGGATTTGAAGAAAGAAATTGAACTACATTGTTCAGGTATAGAGAAAACAGAGTTGGGGCTAGCACACATTATTGTCGAATACCCTTGTTTACAGGGATTGGCTCTGTATTCGGCCCATGAACGCCCCAGCGTACTCAGCATGATTATCCTCATGTAGATGAACATTTAGAGATAGGATCTCCGATGGCATACCCAGATCACTCAACACGTGCTAGAGCTTACATCGTGGGACCAGGTTGAATGCCGATTTTAAGTCAACAAAGGTGACCTAAAGACTGCCCTTGCTGAGTTTAATCATTTTCCAGAACAGAAGTAGAGAACAACTGTGCTGGGATTTGTTTAAAACCAGCCTGATAATGTGTTAAGATGTCATTTATATCCTGAATCTTGGCCTGGAAAGCATGACAGAATACTTTCCGGATAGAATTGTTGAGGCTGATAGGTCTACAGTTGAGGGGTAAGATCCTGTAACCCTTCTTAAATATAGGTATCACCTGGGTGCATTTCCAAGTTTCTGGTATTGGAGCATGACTTGCAATTGCATTGGTCAATTGCAAGATATATTTTGACCAATTGTTCCTCTCATGTAGAAAGATGCCTCCTGGAATGCCATCCGGGACCTGGGGCTTTGACACTTACTACGGCATCGATGGAGGCTTCAATGTCACCTAGATCAAACAGGTCACCAGATGTCAGCTGGATTATTGCAGGTAGAGCTTCCATTGATTGTCACTTGCTTGCTTGCTTCTGTAGATAAAGCGTTGAAAATTGATGAACCAAATAGATGTAGGGATTTGGTTTTCAGGTTAGGGAGCAGCCTTGTTGCCCCCCCATGTGAACAGGGACAAGAACATATTTGTGTCTTTCCTTTTGCATGCTTCCTTAATGTCCCGCAACTTCTTCCCATCACATTCCATTTTGGCTTTAATCTGGCCTGCTTACATGCCCTTCTAAGAATTCTCATTAGGGCCACCAGGCAATTGGGATGTCAACACAACCTGGAAATATAAAGGAAGGAAACCCCAAGTCTTCCAAGCCCTAACCAACCTTTTACAAACTCATGGACTGATAGATAGCTGGGCGAGCAAAAATCCCTCATTACCTGGATACACCTTTTATTCGGCTCCGCACCAAGTATTGGTTAGACTGGATTATTTTTTTGTTTCCGCATCATTAGCTGCCAGTTTTACTATAGATATAGCACCCCGATTTATGTCCGATCATAATCCCATCATTCTTACTATAAGAGAGTTTGGGCAATCTAGAGAGGTATCTAGATGGAGCTTCGAGAAAGCGTTACTATATGATCCAAGTTACATTAATCATATGCAAGGATGGATCCCAGAGTTCCTGGAGAGTAATATTGGCTCCACCTCGCAGATGATAGTATGGGACACTTTAAAAGCAGGGATTAGAGGTGAGACCCCTAGGTTCTCACTTCATAAAAACAGAGTAGAAAAAGCCCAGGTTAAAGACCTTCAAGAAAAATTAAGAAAAATAGAAATGAAGCTAACTCAAACAATCCATGCAGGACTAGATTGCCAATCAGTCCAGCAAGAGGCGATCCTGGTTAAAGCGGAAATAGGGGCGGTATTTATGGGTAAAATAGCAGCCAAGTGGGCAGCAGTAAGAGAGAAGACATATGAGTGCAGTGACAGTATTGGACATCACTTAGCTGTCAAGACGAGACAACAAATTACCTCTAATGAAATACACAAAATTAGATCATCTTCAGGCATTGAGGTCTCCGATCCTAGTGGTATACGACATGAGTTCCAGGAGTTTTATGCTAAGTTATACAAGGAAGAGAACGACTGCCTGACCGATGTTCTAGATAGAAAGATCCTTGAATATCTTAGCGAGATCGAAATAAATAGGCTTAGCTTAGAAGAAAGTGAACTACTAGACCTCACCCCTACATGGGAAGAAATTCTAGATGCCATCAAAAGTCTTCCTGACGGAAAAACTTCTGGCCCTGACGGCATTCCAGTCGAATTTTTAAAAATCTTTGCCAGCCAAATCAAGGATATATTCTTAGAAGTAATCATCTCCATCTTCAATGGCACTCTACCTCCAAACTCTTGGTCTAGTGCTAGAATATCTATTTTTCCAAAAAAAGACAAATCTCCATTAGACATGAGCTCCTACAGACCAATAACTCTTATCAACTGCGACTCAAAAATCTTCTCTAAGGTATTAGCCTCTAGAATACCTCGAGTAGTGGAACCCCTTGTTTCAAAATGGCAACATGGCTTTATACCAAAGAAAGGGACCACGGAACATGTCCGAAGAGTTATCACTCTGTTTGATGCTGCTCAAGTCGCTGGAGACCCGATGTCATTAATACTACTCGACGCCGAAAAGGCCTTCGACCGGGTCTCGTGGCAATTCCTTTGGAGAGTAATGGACAGTATGGGATTTGGGGGTAGGTGCATGCAGGCGGCACAGGCACTCTATTACAACCCAACCGCTAGCGTCGTTATAAATGGACATTTGACGCAGCCCTTTAAAATCTCACGAGGTACCAGACAGGGCTGCCCCTGCTCCCCACTACTGTTCGCACTCTACCTAGACTCTCTCATCAAACAAATAGAGAAGAATCATAACATTTCTCCAGTAACATACTTTCAAAATAACTGCAAAATTTTGGCTTATGCTGACGATCTCGCTATCACTACTCCAGACCCTGTCAATTCTATACAGGCACTAGAAAGGGAGGCCCACAAATTTGGAATATTATCTGGGTATGCCTTAAATAAAAGCAAAACACAGATATTAGTAAATAATAAAATCACCTGGGCTGATACAAGAGTGGTATTAAAGGCCAAATACCTGGGCGTATTAGTAACACCTAAACTGGAGGAATTAGTTGCAGCTAATCTGGCTCCCCTTGCTGTTCAGACTAAGAAGGCACTAAAACAAATAGAGAATCTACATCTAACGCTGGTTGGTAGGTGCAATGTTATCAAAATGACCTACTTTCCTAAATTACTTTATTTTTTTCGCTGTATTCCTCTTGAGTTTAGTAAAAAAGATCTACTTAATTTTCAACAATCTTTACACAGTTCATTTGGTCATACGCTCAACCTAGACGTGCATTAAAACATCTCAAGTTACCAAAAGACAGGGGGGGTTGGGCTTTTCCCAACATTATCCTATACTACTGGGCGGCAGTCCTTCAATACAGCTCAGTTTTGTTAAGAGAATCCACCTGTGGAGCTGATTCGTCTTTGCCCTCACCCTTCTGGTCCTTGCTAGGGGAACAACAATGGGGCTGTTTAGTTCGAGAAACAGCCTATGGATATTACAACCGCGTTAAATTCAAGACGCTAATGAATTCTTATAAAGTTTTTCGCCATATACGGAAAATTTGGAATGGGTAGATATAATTATTACACCTCCATAATTAATAACAACAATCTACCTGCTATATTTAGCTCATCCTATCTATCTGAATGGCACAGATCAGGGGTTACAAAACTAGGGGACCTTATAACAGCTAGGGGAATTGAGACCTTCTCAACTTTGCAGACTAGATTCAAATTAAAAAGTCAAGATCTATTTAAATATATGGCTATTTATGATTACCTTGCCAGGAAAGTGGGAGGAGTTAATGGATTTGCCGAGGTTGAGCTTATGAACACTCTCCAGAATATCGCCTCTACCCGTATTGGAAGTATATATCAATTAATAAATAAGGAAACCCCTGACGATCTAGAAATTATTGCTTCCAAATGGCACACTAAACTTGATTCCCCTCAGAGTATATTTTTCAACTCCCTGTGTTTATCACAGCAAATCCTTATTTCGGCCAAACTGCAAGCGCAACATTTTAAAACTATATTTTTTTTGTATATGACACCTAGCAAAATCATTAAATGGGGATCTGGGAGAGGCACATTATGCCCACGCTGCTCTGAGATAGGGGCAGACTCTATACACATATTCACAACATGCCCAATTATTAATTCCACCCTACTCAGAATACAGAACTTACTGAGTAAAATAACAAATCAATCAATCCTTCTGAACCCCACTACTATTCTTCTGGGTACTCAATCTGACTCTCTGAGAGTTAAAGAAGAAGGGCTAATATTTGTAGCAATGGCAGTATGGAGGATATGTATTTCTTTTGGATGGTTAGATTCAGAGTCCCCCTCCTACGCACAATGGCTGGCTAGATTAGTTGCCACATATCATCTTGAAAAATCTATATATGCTAAGAAGGGAAGAAGAAAAAGGAAGATGGGCATCGAAGTTTGGGGGGCATTCTCCAAATGGATTGATCAACAAGGGCAGGCGGAAGTGGAGATATAGAAGGGCCATTAGAAATTTACAAAACTCTGTTTCATTTTACTTTCTTATTTTCCTTCTTTCCTTCATTTTCTTGTTTTTCTTTCTTTTATAGACATATTCTTTTGTGTTATTTTATACCAGCTTTACACCATTTGCTATTTTTTCATCTTTGTTTATAAGTATCTGTGCCACTGTTTTGTAATGAAGATGGAATGTGGGAGGCGGGTAGGGGGGGGGGCACGAATTATCTTTTTTGTATAACTTGTTAAGACTCCGATTTTGTTAAAATTAATAAAAAAAAAAGAAAAAAGGGCCACCTATTTGGCTTTTATGGCCAGAGACAGTTGATTCCAAAATTGTCTAAATTCCTTGTTGAACTATGGATAAGAATTTCTTTTTTTCGGGGATGGGATATGATCGCTGTTAAATACGATGCTAACAGTTGGAAGAATCGAGAATTAGCGGCAATGACATCATTTGGGCATTCCACTGTCTGCAAACCCTCCAGCACGGAAATGCTTTCTAGTATGTCAAGATTCATTTGGTGGAGGGTATCCTCCTGTACAGCTAAGTGATGCCACTGGAGCCGACATTTATTGTTGGATAGAGTCACTTCCTGGGTTAATAGGTGCAAGCAAGGTACATGGGACTGACTATTCCACATGGGCAACATACTAAGGCATAGGGGATAGTGGACACTCTCCTGTCTCTCCCTAACTTCCATGTCCTCACCATTGCACCAGAGCCTTAGGTCTATCAAAACTAAGCCAGTGCATAAAAGTCTGCTCCGTTCATGTAGTTTGCGGAATTCAGCAACTCGGCATTCCTCAACAGAGCAGAGTTTTTTTTTATCTGGTCCGCATGCTCGAAATGTTATTTTGCGCATGAGGGAGTCACTTGCCGGGCGTTCAGTATCGCCCATGAGATTTTTAGGGCTGTTTGTGGGCGTCATAAGATTTTCTAGCTGGCCGCATGTTCCCGAGAGATTTTGCGGATGCCAACACGTCATTCGGGCGTGCCAGCGACTTCTGGCAGATGTTTTCTACTGTACGTGATCCCAAACATGCAGGATCTACCACGGGTGCAATCTGGAAAAGGTTCTCTCCTCGAGAAACATCAAAATCATCCTGAACTGACATTTGGCTATGTTTTGTTTTTGTGAGGAGTTTTTTTATTTTATTTTTTTACTTTTTTTCAACTGGAAGGAAGTGCAACAGAGTATCCAACTTCCTGTTTCTGTCCAGCAGGCTCCTCCCAGGCTTTGACCATCTCCTTGTCACTGTTCATTTGGATTTGGAGCTGGAAGGATCACTCTTTGTATTTGAGATTTCACAAGTAAGCTGAAAAACAGGTGTTGTTTGATTGATTTGGTGACATGCACTTGAATCAATTTGTTTTATTAATGGATTTTTAAAATTTATTGTGATGGGTGGGCTGTTGTTTCAGTAGGGGCCTATTGAACACTGATTTCTCTGCATTTTATTTTTCTTCTTTTGTGAAGAAAAAAGGTTTCACCGTTTGCTACGTTTTCTCCATGTTTTTAAATACATTTCAAATATTGATTGAAGTCACTATGTGGTCTAGTCTTCCAATTGGCCTTCCAGCCAGCAGGCCCAGTGCTAGTCATGGGTGCATGAAACAACAGTTTCTGTGGTATTTACAGCATTGAGGGTGTGGATGGATTTTGATTGAAATACAAAATGTGCTGTTTTGTGCTATTTCATGTTTTTTTAATGCAAACAATATATATATTTTTTTAAACATTTTTTTTATTTAGTATTTGCAAGGAAAAAAACGAAGAAAGGAAAGCAAAATTACAAGCGACAATCCGCAATTAACCCCACACAGGGGGTGCTGTAGAACGCTCCTACCAAGGAGGCAAGGGGAGACATCAAACAGCAACGAAAGGTGTAGGTTCAAAGTCAATGCTTGCCAAAAAGCAGAAAGAGAGATAGGCTCAAGCCCTTTCTTGATCAACCGACCAGCAATAGTCTTGCAATGGGTAGCGGCAACCCCAACTGGGGAACCGTGCTGCAGAAGACTCAAACAGCAGTCAATCTCCTTTGGCTATGCGGTGTCGCAACAGGTAGTAACCAACAACCCCAACTGTGTCCCCTCCCCATTCCCCACCCCTCCCCCATCCCCCCCCGGTGGTGGCGACAATCTCACATGCATTCCAAGCCTCTCATTCAAACCATCTGTTTATATCTGGAAAAGGTGAAGAGCATGAAGCGCGGAGGGGCAGACCGCAGAGGGCAGGCATCGAGATAGAAAGCGGAGTAGAGGGCCCCATCGGAACAGGAAATTTTAAAAATTGCCCAGAAATATGTCCGACATTCTCTCCATGCTCAGTAATCGCCATAGTCTTGCGTGCCATAATGAAATAGCCGGGGCATTCGGTGTCTTCCAGGCCGCCGCTAGTGTTAACTTGGCGGCTCCGAGGCAGAGCCATAGGATACGTTTGTCCGCTTTAGTTTGATATTCCAACATCGGGTCGCGAAGTCCCAACAGGACATGATCCATCGACTCTCGAATCGGGTAACCCAGGATGTCCTTGATATGGGACAGAATCTCAGCCCAGAATGGGCGGATAGCTGGGCAGTCTCACCAAATATGGCGAAAATCCCCCAACAGACCACAACCCCTCCAGTACCTGTCTGAGGAGGCTGGAAATATCCGATGCAGCTTGGACGGGTAAAGATACCAATCGAACAGGAGTTTCAGGTGAGCCTCTCTAAGGTCCACCGAATGGTTGTGCGCTGCTATATCCCGCCAGAGGCTTTTCCATTCATTGTCAGGAACATCTCGGCCCAGAAGGACCTCCCAATGTTTCATATAGCGGGGAGGTGGGGATACCGCAGTGGCCAGTAGCAGCCCATATAAGAAGGAAATCGTCCCCTTCATAGTAGAGGTACGGAGTATAAAGGCCTCAAATGGTGAAAGTGGCCTCGTAGCTGCGTCTACCACGCCCGCCGAGGTTGCCCAGTGCAGGAGCTGGTTGTGGCGGAAGCGTTCAGTGGCCGGGATCCCATAGTCTCGCATGCAGTTATGAAATGTGAGAGGCGCCATTCCGTGAAACAAATGCGTGAGAGCTCTACATCCTCCTTCTCTCCATAGTGCTAAGGGTCCCTCCCTCAAAGCTGGTGGGAAGGCCGGATTAAAGTGAATGGGCATAAAGGGAGACGGAAACATGGTCCAACGGTCATATCACCGCTGACCGTGTTCCACACTTTTAAGACCGTGCTGGTAGGCGTGCTAATATAAGCATTCCTGGGCCGGTCTACCTTAGGTTTCCAGGCCAAATCCCAGATTGACCTCCCAGCCACACTCCTGTCCATATGCAGCCAGTGTTTCTCTGAGAGCTGCTGGGACCATTCCACCAGTACCTGCAGCTGCGCGGCTTTGTAGTACAGGTGCATGTCAGGAAGCCCCACCCCTCCCTTTTCCCCCGGTCGCCTCAGTGTCGCGAAGGAGAAGCGCGCCCGGCCACCTTGCCACACAAACTTCAACATTAAGGTTTTAAGGCGCCAGAAGAAATCCAGTTCCATCGGTATGGGTAGAGCCTGGAAAAGATATAGGAATTTAGGAAGTAGGACCATCTTTAGAGCATGGATCCTGCCTAGCCATGAGATGTATTTTGGCTTCCACCGCTCTAGGTCTGCTCGAACCGCTGCTAGCATTGGGGGGAAGTTAGCCGAGAACAGTGAACCTATGGCAGGTGTCAGCCGAACTCCCAGGTACAACAGAGAGGCAGATGCCCACGATAGGGGCGTGAGCAAGCGTACCCGCTCCACCTCCGCTGGCGGAAGAGTCAGGTTCAGTATGTACGATTTATCAAAGTTGACCTTAAACCCCGCCACCGCTTCAAAGACAGAGAGCACCGTTTGAATATGAGGCAGCGATTGAGCTGGATCCCCCACCGACAACAGCACATCGTCTGCAAAGAGGGAAATCTTGTGCTGTTCACCCGTAAAGGGAAGACCTTTAATCTGTTCCTTCTCCCGTATCGCAAGGGCCAGAGGTTCGATACTTAAAGCAAAGAGGAGAGGGGAGAGAGGACAACCCTGCCTCGTCCCTCGTGAGTGAGGGAAGCAGGCCGACCGATGCCCGTTGACCATCACCCTGGAGGAGAGGCTGCTGTAATTGGCACGAATCATGGTTATGAATCGGTATGAAAAGCCAAAGGCGCCCAGGGTGCGGAATAAGAATCCCCAATCCACGCGGTCAAAAGCTTTTTCCGCGTCGAGCCCCACCAGTATCGCCGGGATGCGAAACCTGTTGGCCTTCTCTATCAGATGTAGTACCCGCCTCAGATTGTCATGTGTCTGTCGTCCCTTTATGAACCCGGACTAATCCGGGTGAATGAGGGCTGGCATCAAGTCCTGGATCCTGCGTGCGATGATAGAGGAGTACAATTTTGCATCAATATTGAGGAGAGCTATCGGGCGATACGACGCGCACTTGGAGAGATCCTTCCCTGGTTTGGGGAGCACGGTAATCATGGCCTCGGCCATGGTCCCAGAGGTCCTCCCGGTGATCGCCATTTCATTGAAGAGGGAGACCAGACAATCTCACAATTTTGTCGCAAACGATTTATAAAAAAGGGCAGTGTAGCCATCCGGGCCCGGAGCCTTGTGGAGCTTCAGGGCCTTGATTGCTTCCAGCACCTCCTCTCTGGAGAAGGGGGCAGTCAGCAGCTCATTCCACTCCTTAGAGACCTGCGGTATGGGGAGGCCAGCCAGGAAATCACTCTGGGCTTCCTGGTCCAGAGTGTCACCCTCATAAAGCGCAGCATAAAAGCGGCCAAAGATATCCGCCTTGTGCGCGTCTCGGTGCTGCAGGAACCCCGCCGGATCCTGGATCCCACCATTGTATTCCCTCTCCCTCTTATCCCGGAGCTGTTGTGCCAGGTGCCATCCCACCTTGTTCCCCTGTGAGTAGGAGACTCGCCGCAGTCGCAAGAGAGTGAACTCCGCTCGATTGTTGTAGTGGGCCTTCAATTTCCCCTGCACCGCTGTCAGAGGACGGAGGGTCACCCTAGAAGGAGTCGATTTGTGTGCCTGCTCCAATACCGCTAGCTCCGCCTCTAAGTCCTCCCGCTCCTTCCTCCTCATCTTGTTGAGGTTCGCATTGAGACCTAAGCAAGTGCCCCTCAGCGACGCCTTGCAAGCATCCCAAGTGTTGAACACCGAAGTGTCCGATGTCGGGTTAAGGGCTAGGAACTCCCTAATGGCCTTCCGCAGCTCCCTGCAGGAGACATCGTCCCGGACCAGTGCTGCCGGAAAATACCACTTCCGCCATCCGTCCCCTCCCACCGACCAGTGCAGCCCGAGAACCAACAGGCTATGATCAGACACGGAGAGCGGAAACACGCTAGAGTCACGGACATCTCCCCTAAGGGCCTGGCTCAGAAAGATATGGTCTAAGCGAGAATAGGAATGGTGGACGTGGGAGAAAAAGTTATAAACTCGGGTCTGGGGGTGCAAGAAGCGCCAGCTATCAATCAACCCCAACTCACCCACCTGTCGCTGTGTTTCGGCGGGGAAGACACCGGTTTCCGCCCTCTGCGCTCGGGAGCTATCCAAGTCCCTGTCCCAGACCATGTTAAAATCCCCCAATAAGAACAGGTGCCCTTCCAGAAAGTCCCCCACCTTATCCAACAAGTCCTGGAGGAAGCTATTCTGCTTGGCATTGGGAACATATACCACAACAAAAGTGCACAATCGGCCATACAGCGACTCCTTCACCATCAACCAACGACCATCCTTATCACTACACACCCCAATAGGCTGAAAATGAAGGGACGCCCGAAAGAGAAGTGCCACCCCCCTATGCTTGGTGGGAGCAGAAGACCTGTAGATGATAGGAAAGTGTTAGTGACGAAGCCGGAGCTCCTCTTTCCGAGCCAGATGGGTCTCCTGGAGGCCCACCACATCAAGGTGATGGTCAGTCAAATATTTCCAAAGTTTCTGGCGTTTCTGCGGGGAGTTGAGACCATTCACATTCCATGTGCCAATGCTAATAGGCATGAGGAATCAATAGGCCCCATAGCTGTGCGCTCGGTGTGGTAATCTGACCTTGCCCCCTCCCCCTCACAGGCATCCAGGTATCCCCCCAGACTCCAGTCCCTCCTCGTAACTCCCCAGTCAGTCCCTCGTCCCCACTTGCCCATCTCCAGCCCCAAGCTCCAATGATCCCCAAATCCCACTTGTACTGCAATAGAGAAGAATTCTCGACCATAGCAAACATCAGTGATAGCAACTGCTGAAGAACCCAATATCCAAAGGCCCACATGACGCTCCTCCCGAGAGGATAACACACAGAACAGGCATCCACCGGTCGCCACCACCCCCTACCCACCCCCACCCCGATCCACAACCACACCCCCACTCAATCCACCCCCATAAGCCCCCAACAAGCAAAGAAACAAGAGAACAGTACTTAACAGTCCCAGAGTGGAATAGTTCGTAGAACGTTCCCTGGGCAGGGGTCGGGAAACCACCGCTGGGTTACCCAGGGCCACGGTCCGGGGTGTCTTCTCCAAACGTACAAACATACCCACGGTACCTGAGTTTACGTGCCCCTCCAGCACCATACGGCCGTCAGCCCGAGAATCAGGCTGCCCCGGAGCTCTGCTGTGAAGACATCAATGTCGCTGAAGCCACTGACACCACCGCTTCCCCCCTCTCCTGTAGGCTAGTCATCCGATCAGGCCGTCCGCGATCTGCCTCCGACCCCACTCTGTGCCAAGATGAGGATCTTCGCCGTCTCCGAGAGGAAGGGCTGCCAGCTTCAGGTGCAGGAGTCGTGTCCTCGATGCCCAGAAGCTCTTTCGCCACCTGAAGAGAACGGATCTGCGCCAGTTTGTTTTGCCATCGAAAGACAATGCGAAAAGGATGACCCCACGAGTAGGGAATGCTATGCTCTCGCAGAAAGGCAGTCACTGGTCGGAACTCGTGCCTCTTTTGAAGTGTCGTTGCTGCCAGGTCCTGGTAGAGCTGAGGACGGTGCCCACGGAATTGCAGGGACGGAATGTCCCGCGCTTTTCTGAGAATGCGCTCCTTCAACTGAAAGTCATGCACGCAGACCAGAATGTCAGGGGGTGGCCCTCCACCTCGCCTAGGCAGTCCTACCCTTTAGACTCTGTCCATCTTGATCTCATACAGATCCTCCTCGCCCAGTATCTGCAAGAAAAGGGCCTGCACATATCCGCGTAGGTCGCCCGCTTCGCTATCCCACGGCACCGCCCGAATGCGGATGTTGTTCCTACGGGAACGGTTCTCTAGATCTTCCGCGTGGGCCTGTAGGTCTAAGTTCTGCTCCGTGAGCCGAAGCACATCCTGCTGCAGTTGGTGGACATCATTCGCCATGCTCAGATCGTGATCCTCTAAGGTAGCCACCCGTTCCCCGATGCCGTCCACCTCCCTACGCACCTCGCAGAATCTGACGCCAGCTGGGTGCGGAGTTCAGAAATATCCTCCATTATAGACGCGAAGAGTTCCGTCATGAAAGCCTTGGTTGCCGGGGCCTCATCATCCATCCACCCAGGTGAAGAGCTAGGGCCAGTGGATGCCGGTTGTTGGGAACCCTTGGATGGGCCTTCCTTGCCGGGCTTCCCTTTGCGCAGTACGGAGGACATTGCGGCCCCCCATTCCGTCTGGAAGTCAATGCGGAAGGTCTCTTTCTCAACTGGACGGACGCCTCTCTCCACGCTCAGCCTCTCTGCAGTGATAGTGCGGGTCGCAGTGGCTGTTCCGCCCTCTCGCGATGATCAGGCCACAATCCCCGGCCTCGCGTAGTCCGTGCTGCCGGAAGGCCGGGCCGCACCGCTCCGGACCCTGCCCCCCGTTCTCCAGCCAGGAGCCTCCGCTATGTCCAAATCAAGTCTCCGCCTCACCGGGCATCCAGGCGCCTGTCCTCTCGCCTCCCGCACAGTCCGGTCTACTTCGCGCCTGTGAACCACCACACCTGATCCCAGCGAAGACAGACCAAGGCCCACAGATACCGACCCCAGGCCTCAGCCACACTGTCGCCTCCGTGCCCGCTATACCTCAATGCAGAGATGAGTCCTATGTCCAGACGTCCTCATTCCATGCCGCACCGCCACTCAGACACGCACTACCTAGTGGCGCGGAGGCAGCGCCAATGCTGCAATAGTGGATTCTCCCAGTAACATGCAGTTCAGTAGCAGCCGCCACAGTGACCCAGCCGCGTCGCAGGCCCAAACGGCTCTTCAGCAGTGACCAAGCCCAGGGTAGGCGCTACTCACTGCGCACAGGCATCCCCGCTGGTCTATCACGCCTCCCGCGCAGGTAGGCTCCCTCCGCAGCGCCGATCCAAGCGCCCCTGTAGGTATTCTCCGCAGGCTCTGAGACACCAGCGCCGTGCCGGGCAGACCAGAGCTATCATCCGGCAAGCAGGGCAGCCGAGGTACACCACGTGGCAGCTCGAGTGAATGGGCCCAGAATGTGCATACACAGGTCAGGAGGCATCGGCAGGTCCAGCCTGAGGAGCCGATCCAGGTGGTGACAGGGCAAGTATGGGGCGAACTGCCCATGTATTCTCAGACCCCTGCACTCGTGTCCGCTAGGGCCCCTTCTGCAATCGCCCGCTGCAGCTCACTCCGCTCCTTCTCTCTGCCCCATCTGGCCCGTGTAGGCCCAGTAGCCGCGGCCTCGCGTAGGGCGCTCGTCCGGAGGCCACACCCCCTTAGCGCCGAGTGTCCAGCTCCACGCCCCCACTGGAGCGTCGTCACCGGGCACCGGTAGAGATCGCCGACAGCACTGCCCAGGCCTCCGCCATCCGTTCACAGCTTCTGGGGCTCCGATGGTCACACGAGCCACGGCACACACAGCAACTCCCTCCGTGGCTCAACGGTCAGGCCGACGGTCGTCGCGGAGCATCCGCGCCGCCCGACTCTCTCAAGATTGCCGCAGCTGAACAGCGGAGCACCGGCAAAGGCACAGCTACGTAGGGAGAGGTAAGGGCTTACAAAAGGCGGCTACTAGGGCCCAAAAGGAACGCTATACAAAGCTAATGAAGGCCAGGCGCCGGAGGGACACAGAAGAACGTCCTACTCCGCCGCCATCTTGGCCACGCCGCCGCAAACAATAATTTTACTTTTTGACATTGTTGAGTTAATGATGTTTTCTCTGTTTACGATCCCTCCTTCACCTGGACAGTATGTGTTTGTGTGTTTGCCATAGGCCACCATTTGTCTTTGTTCCAGACTCCTTGTGGCCACTATCCAGGGGCCATTTTGTATAGTCAGTACCTAGGCCTGCATGTGCTGTTTGTTTTACATTCCTCCTGCCTCTTGTTGTTGTAACTTGTAAGTTACGCTGTGGCTGGCGGCCATTTTGTGTAGGCAACCAGTGCACTTTTGCCATAGGCCTCTATGCGTTCTTTGTTCCAGGTATCCAGCTTCTTGTTGTGACCATGTGACTGGCGGCCATTTTGTGTATGCAGCCGTTGCTCTTTTACAATATGCCTGCATGCATTCTTTGTTCTAGGCCTTCAGATTCTTGCTGTTGCCCTGTGACTGGCATCAATTTTGTGTAGGCACCCATTGTGCTTTTGCCCTAGGCCTGCATGAGTTCTAAGCCTCCTGCGTCTTTTTGTTACCATGTGGGTGGTGGCCATTTTGTGGATCCAGCCAGTGTGCTTTCCCTATAGACCTGCATGTCTTCTCTTTGTTCCCAATGAATGCCTTCCTGCTCAGTGATGTTGTTGTTCTTGACAACGTGGCACTGGTTGGCAGCTATTTTGTGCATCCAACTAAATTCAGTCCTTTGCCATAGGCTGAATGGATGGTTAAGCAATGATGATATAGCAGTTTAATAATAACTTATTATTATTATATCTTTGAGGATAACTTCACTTGTCTAATTTTAATAATTAAAAATATTCCATTTTTAAATTAATTGGTAAATTACATTTTATATTTGTTTCGTTTAAAAAAAAAACATTTTGTATAATTATTTTTTGTTCATAGAATTTTCCACTACATCTTGCATCAATCAACCTCATGTCTGCTAAAGGTGCACATTGTACATCAGCATTAATTTTCTAGGGATTATTCCTTTTCATTGTCATTCGTCAGGTGCATCTCCCTGCGTGCTGCATCACACAGGTGAGTGACGGCGTCACATGCCACACATAAAGCAAACAGTTTCAACTGTATGTTGTTGTTGTTTTTGCTCTCTCTTATTCTGAGTGGTCAGTCAGTCACCATGACCTGACCTGACCTGGTCAGAGCCGGTCGCTCCACTTGCTGCGTGGCCCATCCTTAGTGTGCCCGGTCTCCGTTTGCTGCCGCCACTGCCCGTTTGTATCTGCCTCACTGTTGTGCCCCTGATCTCGTTGTGCCAGTAATTGTATTTTTCCAGTAAATTGTATTGTGCCAGTAATTGTATTTCTCTCGTCCTCTGTTGTGCCCCTGATTGCTTAAATGTGCCTCCACCGCCGTTTCTCTCCCGCTGCTCCCCCCCGCTCCCTGCCGCTGCTCCCCCGCGGCCCCACCCCCGTTCCCTCCAGCATCACTGCACCGCTCCCCTCCCCACTTGCCACCCCGCTCCTGCCTCCCAGCTGCCCCTCCCTCCCACTGGATACATAAGGTGGTGTCCGCGAGGCGGGGAGCCGTGACCTGACCTGACCTGGTCAGACCGGTCGCTCCACCCGCCGCGTGGCCCATCCTTAGTGTGCCCGGTCTCCGTTTGCTGCCGCCGCTGCCCGTTTGTATCTGCCTCACTGTTGTGCCCCTGATCTTGTTGTGCCAGCAATTGTATTTTTCCAGTAATTGTATTGTGCCAGTAATTGTATTTCTCTCGTCCTCTGTTGTGCCCCTGATTGCTTTTGTGTGCCTCCACCGCCGTTTCTCTCCCGCTGCTCCACCCCGCTCCCCGCTCCCTGCCGCTGCTCTCCCGCAGCCCCACCCCCGTTCCCTCCAGCATCACCGCACCGCTCCCCTGCCCACTCGCCACCCCGCTCCTGCCTCCCAGCTGCTCCTCCCTACTACTGGATACATAAGGTGGTGTCCGCGAGGCGGGGAGCTGTGACCTGACCTGACCTGGTCAGAGCCAGTCGCTCCACCCTCCGCGTGGCCCATCCTTAGTGTGCCCGGTCTCCGTTTGCTGCCGCCGCTGCCCGTTTGTATCTGCCTCACTGTTGTGCCCCTGATCTCGTTGTGCCAGTAATTGTATTTTTCCAGTAATTGTATTGTGCCCGTAATTGTATTTCTCTTTTCCTCTGTTGTGCCCCTGATTGCTTTTGTGTGCCTCCACTGCCGTTTCTCTCCCGCTGCTCCACCCCGCTCCCCGCTCCCTGCCGCTGCTCCCCCACGGCCCCACCCCCGTTCCCTCCAGCATCACCGCACCGCTCCCCTCCCTACTCGCCACCCCGCTTCCGCCTCCCAGCTGCTCCCCCCTCGCTCCGCCCCCCCACTCTCCATTTATGGCAGAGTCAGCACGTACGCGCAGCGTTCACGCGCAGCGGGCATGCCGAAGGCAAGCCCGTCTACGCCCATCCGCACCTGGACTGCGCCCAGTGCCAAACTCCCTGGCCCCCGCAGATGCCATCCCACCCGCCGGATTTACGCCGCCGCCACCCTCAACGCACTCAACACCGGCCGAATCCCCGGTTGCCGCGAGCCACCCCAGGATGCACCCACGGACCCTTCACCTGCAAATCCTGCAAGTTCTCCTGCATCCGGACCTGCACCGCACCCGTCAAGCCGAGCACCAGCAGCAACCACCTGAAGTGCATCCTGCTCAACACCCACTCCGTCCACCAACACGCCGTGGAACTATGGAACCTGCTCAACACCACATCTCCAGACGTCGCCTTCCTCACGGAAACCTGGATGAACGCCTCCTCTGCGCCCTACATCGCCATCGCCATCCCGGATGGATACAAGATCACCCGGAAGGACCGCATCAACCGGACAAGAGGAGGCATCGCCATCGTCCACAAGAACACCATCCGCATCACGACCAACTCCGACGACACCCTCACAGCCGCCGAACATCTTCACTTCCAGATACACACCAATCCCAAGACCACACTCAGAGGCACCCTCATCTACATACCCCCAGGACCCCGCACACAATTCAGCGAAGAAATCGCAGACTTTATCAGCCACATGCCCTCCTCTCTGCTGACTACATCCTCCTAGGGGACCTCAACTTCCACCTGAAGAACAACAACGACAACAACACCACCACCCTGCTGGACAACCTCGCCAACCTCTGACTCAAGCAACTGGTGAACACCCCCACCCACTACGCCGGACACACGCTTGACCCAGTCTTCTCCTCCAGCAAGTACATCTCCTTCAGCCACTCCACCGGACTCCACTGGACAGACCACAGCTGCGTCCACTTCAGCTTCAGAAGGACCACGGCTCCCCACCACCCTCAACAGGTTCCCTGCAGGAGTTGGAACAAGATCACCACCGACCAGCTCACCACATCACTGAACCAGAACCCTCCCACCAGATCAACGGACTCCAACCAAACAGCCAACAACCTCACACAGTAGATCACCAACTGCGCTGACAACCTCGCACCCCTGAAGAACCATCCCAGCAAGCCCGGCAGCAAGAAAGCCTCCTGGTTCAACGACGACCTCAAGAACTCCAAGAAGAACTGCTGTACCCTCGAGAAAGCCTGGTGAAAAAACCCGACTACAGACAACATGACCGCCCTCAAGCACACCACCCGCAAACACCTCCAGCTGATCCACACCACCAAGAAGACAGCATTCAAGGATCGACTAGACAACAACGCACACAACAGCAAGGAACTCTTCAGCATCGTCAAAGAGCTCTCCAACCCCAGCGCCTGAAACAACAACATCATTCCCTCACAAGACCTCTGCGACTCACTCGCCTCGTTTTTCCACAGCAAGATCGCAGACATACACAACAGCTTCGGCGCACAGACCATGCACCCAACCACAGAACCAACGCCCCCCACCACCACCCTCTGCGTCTGGACCCCGGTCAGCACCGAAGACGCCATCCACACGATGAACACCATCCACTCCGGATCGCCAACCGACCCATGCCCCCACCACGTCTTCAACAAGGGCGACTCCGTCATCGCACCCCAACTCCAGGACATCATCAACTGCTCCTTCAACACCGCCACCTTCCCGGAGAGCTGGAAGCATGCCGAACTCAGCGCCCTCCTGAAGAAACCATCAGCAGACCCCACCGACCTCAAGAACTACCTCCCCATCTCGCTCCTCCCGTTTCCTGCCAAAGTCATCGAGAAGACCGTCAACAGACAACTTGCCGCCTTCCTCGAGACGAACGGATCCCTCGACCACTCGCAGTCCGGCTTCTGAGCCAACCACAGCACCAAGACCGCCGTCATCGCAGCCACTGACGACATCCGAGCCCTGCTCGACAACGGGGAAACAGCGGCCCTCATCCTCCTGGACCTCTCCACAGCGTTCGATACTGTCTGCCACCGCACCCTAGTACAACGCCTCAGCATCATCGGAATCCCTGAGAAGGCACTGGAGTGGATCATCTCGTTCCTTGCCGGAAGAACCCAGAGAGTCCGCCTCCCCCCATTCAGATCCGAGGCCACCGAAGTCATCTGCGGCGTACCACAAGGATCATCACTCAGCCCCACCCTCTTCAACGTCTATATGAGCCCCCTCACAGACATTGCACGCCAACACAACCTCAACATCATCTCCTACGCCGACGACACCCAGCTGATCCTCTCCCTCACCAACGACCCAACCACCGCCAGAACCAACCTACACGAATGGATGAAAGACGTAGCCGAGTGGATGATGAACAGCCGCCTGAAACTGAACTCAGACAAGACGGAAGTCCTCATCCTTGGATCATCACCCTCTGCCTGGGACGACTCCTGGTGGCCCCCTGCCCTGGGCAGCACACCCAAACCAAGGGACCACGCACACAACCTGGGCTTCATCCTGGACTCCTCCCTCTCAATGACCAGACAAGTCAACGCCGTCTCATCATCATGTTTCAACATCCTACGCATGCTCCGAAAGATCTTCCGATGGATCCCCACCGAAACCAGGAAGATGGTCACCCAGGCACTCGTCACCAGCCGACTGTACTACGGAAACACCCTCTACACCGGAACCACAGCCAAACTGCAGAAAAGACTCCAACGCATCCAGAACGCCTCCACACGACTCATCCTGGACATCCCCGACACAGCCACATCTCCGGACACCTGAGAGACCTGCACTGGCTCCCCGTCAGCAAGAGAATCATGTTCCAACTCCTCACCCACGCACACAAGGCCCTCCACGACCTGGGCCCCAGGCACCTCAACAACCTGACCTTCTACACTCCCACCCGCCATTTACGATCGACCAGCCACGCCCTCGCCGCCGTTCCACGCATTCGAAGAGCCACCATGGGAGGAAGATCCTTCTCCTACCTGGCAGCCAAGACTTGGAACTCCCTCCCCATCCACCTCCGTCTTACCCAAGATCACCTCTCCTTCAGGAAGCAACTCAAGACCTGGCTGTTCGAGCAGTAGCGGACCCCTCCCCCCCAAGCGCCTTGAGACCCTTCGGGTGAGTACCGCGCTATACAAATTTCTTGATTGATTGATTGATTGATTGATTGATGAAAGTATATGTTATTGTGGTTTTCCGTTTTAGGAATAATTAGATGTATACTGTATTGTTAATTAAGGGAGTAACAGCAGTAACCACACTAAATAATATTGTTTTTGTTTGTACTACTAATTGAGCAGCAACAATACCAGATTTCACTTATGTCGTTCTTGCTTCTTTCTTTTTAGGTGCACAGCAAGGTAACAAGAGACAACAAAACATCACCCACAGTACTACCAGAATGAAGGCCTGTACACGGAGTGATTCATGAGTGACCCACACATCAGACATCTCTTCATCTTGTGAAGCTAAGTGCCACTGCTAACTGACAGCTTCAAGATGGCCCCAAAGAAAAGTGCTAAAAGTGCCACCAAGAAAGTGGCGAGTGAGAAGAAGAAGGAGCTTACCACCACCACCACTGGTATGTTGCCCCAGACGTGTTCTGTCAAAAACAAAAAACGGTACCTGCTGCACCGACGTCTGGGAGCAGCACCTCCAAATCAGTGGACCCACCCTAATCTAGACCCACGCCCATGTCTGTCACAGAGGCAGCCATTCTAATCACGACAACGCCGACAAGCAGTGATGTTGACATTGACTTATCTCTATCACAACATAGTTCCCAGTCCTTGCAAGAAACTCAGAAAAGTGGACAACAACACGAACAGCCACCGCCGCCAATAGTATTACTCCAGAAGTAGGAGCAGTTCAAGAGATTGAGCTTTATGCTGAGGAAGCAGAGCAATCTGCTCAAGAAGATCCATTGTCTTCCAGATCTCCAGGTAGAAAAAGGAAGTTTAGTGGTGCATAATTTTCTTCTTTAAGACTCCCTTCTGATGATCTAGGAACCATTTTTATCCCGCCTCAGTCTGGGAGTGAGACACACCACGAGATGACTCAGACAAGGCTAGAGAAAAGGAAGGTTCCAGTAAGCCTTAGAGTTATGGAGGCAGATGTAGAAGAAGAAGATGATGATGACCCAGTAATAATGGATGTTAGGTTCGTCCCCGACCTAACATGCATTATTCAACGTTACCCATACCAACTTCCTGGGGGGATTTACCAGTAGCACCACAGATCCAACCACCGCCAGCTGCCATATTTGCAAAACCCCAGCAGTGACCTACATCCGCAACCACCTCAGTAGAAGTAGGTACTGCAGAGAGTCAAACATCAAAATGCCCACCTACCGCCAGCTCACCCAACATTGGCAGTGGCAAAAGCGTCAAAAAGTTGAGCTCCCCAGTTTGGTACTTCTCTTTGATTAGCCAGAAGGGGGTGAACATTGCCATATGCTCCCTTTGTGGAGCAAGTGTTAGTTGGGGTAAGCTTGGAACAAACTATGGTACCGAAGGCCAAACATCCCATTTGAGAAAGCACCATATGATCCATTGGGAGAAGCAGCCAAAAAACAGCAGTTGTTGTTGGTGAAGTGGGTGAAAGCCGGCTGAGCAGGGAATCCAGGTCCAATCAGATCCCAGTGGAAAGTGAGGAAGAGGAAGACATCTTCATTAAGCAAAGCAGCCCTCTTCCCAGCAATGCAGTCATATCGCCCACATCAGCAATAGCACAAGAATCAGGTCGAGACACCAAGGCAACAGAGGACAATGACTGCCCTGCTGTAAAGCACATTGAGCCTGCCACCGCCTGCTGTCAAGAAGTCACCTGCATCAGAGGCTTCAGGAAAGTGTTTAGATGTGCATCACTGCAATCCGGATGTCTTTGTGTGGGGGGTTTAAAAATATATCTGCATGTGTTGACACTGCTGAGAATTTTAATGCTGCTTTGAAGCATGTGACTGTAGCAATGTTCGCAATGGAGAAATCCCAGACAGCTGAAAACATTTTGAAAGACTCCAACAACAAGGTCTTTGGATGGCTCCGACCAAGAGGGCTTAAGATTGGATCTGTTACAATGGACAATGGCAGGAATTTAGTTAAGGACATGGCCGATGGTGGTAATTTCAACATCATTGTACATGACTTTCTAAAAAAAGAGGACCAAATAAGCAACTTACTGCCAACCTGCAGAAGAAATTGCACTCATTTTAAGCATTCATTTAAGGCCTGGAAACAGCAGAGGGTCATTCAGAGTGATAATAGAATGCCTGTGAAAGCACTCATACAGGAGGTGCGAACATGTTGGAATTCCATTTATTACATGCTTGAATGCCTCTAGGAGCAGTACAGACCTATCAATGAATAGGTGATGCAACTGTGAAAGGCATGAATATTGAGATGGAACAATGGGGCCTAGTCAAATGCCTGACGGAGATGCTGCTTCTTTTTGAGGTGTTCACGTGGGAAGTTATCAAAGAGGTCAGTACCATGGACCACGATATCCTGTTGTTGCACATGCAACAGGAACAGCTAAAGGAGGTGCCTGTAATGTACACAGGTGTGGAAGAAAAAAAAGATGAGTATGACTTTGTGGAGAGCTTAATCCTTTGCTTACCTGCCAATACAAGGTTGCACAGAGACATTGTGTCCTCCAAACATCTGCGGTACAAACCATCACTGTTCACTTTCATTCCTTTTTCAGACGGGATTGTTAGAAAATACAAAACTTGGACAGCTGAGCAAGGCAGTGAGCTATAAAAAGAATGGCAGGGAATTAGAGGCCTCCTGATACAGGGCACAAGTCCTGTGGGTCAACTTTCAAGTTCTGAGCCTGAGGGCGGTGCTGTTGGATCATCGCAGCCAAAACCCACAATACCAAGACCAACAACAACGACAACAAGATCAGAAGAATCAACCCTCAAATCTGAGCCTGAGAGCTTTCTACAGGCAAAGTTTACGTCCAGTACAGAGGCAAAGGCAAAAAAGGTTGAGCAAAGTGGAGCGCCAGCAATGACTAGTGAGAGAATGGTCCAGGTCTATCTGGAGATGCAACAGAGGTCTACCTTGATCACAACACATAGGTGTATTGGTATGGGAAGAGGCACCAAAGGCCAGAGCTCAGCAGTCTGACAATAAACTATCTGACTGCTCTGTAGCCATTGTCTCTCCTGAGCAGTTTTCAGTGCTGCTTGTGCCATTGTCACAGTGAGAAGGACCAGGCTCTTGCCCCAAAATATGGAGAGATTAGCCATGATCGAAATGAATCAGCACTTTATACCACCGGATCACACCATACCTGAAGTACCACCAAAGGAAGATGATGGAGACTCAGGTCATAGAAGTAGTGTGTAGGATGACCAACTTCTGGGTGAACCACCAGAGCTTGAGGAGAAGCTCCACTTCCCTGACTACTAGGCTTTCTTTCTTTCTTTCTTTAATACCCCCCAAAAAATATAAAGCTAGGAACATTATTTACTTTGCTATATTTGTATTTCTGGTTGACAATTCATCAAGACTGTCTTATTCTTAGACACAATTTATTGCTGGATTGGGTTGCAAATATGTGAAGTAAAGAAGTCCTGATTGACTTGCCCTCCAAAGCCATATCCCTCAAGTCAGACAATGGACAGAGAATACAAACAAAGTTGTGCCTGCCTACAACCCTGGCCCTTGGCCTGTGACTATCCTTTCCTACCCTAGAGGCACTGCCCCACATGTGACATTATTATAATTTGATTTACCCTGGCAATTCTCTGCTTCACAAACAAACGGAGGATCTGCATTCTGCAGTGTACCACCAATTGATCACGGTGAACACATCGGAAGAACGGGTAAATGCTGGCATGCATTGCACGCTGATTGATTGTTGTTTGTTGTGATGTGAACTTGTTGTGATATGTCATCATCATGTGTGTTGAGACTGAGAAGAGATGGTTCATGTGGTGACAGGCAGTGTGTGATTGGGTGTTTATTTGTTACTCTTAATGTGTTAATGATGATTGAGATTTGAGATTCACACTGTTGGTGGCCTAAGTACAGACAGCTGATCAATAATTTTTCCCTAAAGGTTATTTTTTTTCCTTCCCCATTGAGAGATATGATAGTGAGATTCCTTCACCGGGTCAACTCCACGCAGTCCACACTGCTTTGTTTTTAATTGTTTAATGCTTTATACTCCTCAAAGACTCAGACTCGACCAGTCTCTTAGAGAATGTAAAGTTTGCAAACACTAATCTAATCTACACAAGAAGTGACTCAATCTTTCCCTTTTTGTTGTTCAATAACAAAATGGTACTACTACTGGTCGATCTATTGCATTTTGATTCGGGACTCTGGACACTGTTGGTACGGAATGGAACACCATACTCGGGGTCAGACTCAGGAGGATCAGAGATGATGGAATGACTCAGAGTGTGGGCGTGAACGGGGCTACTTCAAGAACTGCCACCAGAAGAAGATTGCAGTTTTCAAATTCACTGAAACCAACCAATTTAGATGATGATGGCCTAAAGGTAGAAAACACAAGAACTACACCATTCTGTGTAATGGTGGTGGAGAGTAGTATGACTGACAGCAGTGCATTGATTTTTTACTTGATTGGGAAAATGCTATGTTACTGGGTGTGTTTGTTCAGTGTTGTCTGGCTCAAATTCAAAGTTAAGTGGTGGATGGGTGGGGGGGGCCTGTTGTTGAGATAGCTGCAGGAAACAGACATTTAGCCATGCTGCCTCTGAGTCTTTTTGTTGAACTCTTTATGCAGTTTAACTTTTCTCCTTAATTCTTCAATATCATTTTTCCTTTTGAATCTACAGGCCCTTTACCCTGCGCCATACTGGAAAAACCATGCAACGTATACACAATTACCTTACTGAACTGCATCAGCCAGGCACCCAAGATTGACAGACAGTCCAAGAGGAATGCAGATGCAACTCCCAATTTGGCAATACAGCATAATTTAATTTTTTTTCTCCTTAATCATTAGAGCTGTGTGTGTTGTTTATGATTGTTTACTTGACCCCTACAGATATTTTAATTTTTTTTGCTATCTTTCAAAGCTTGGTACAACAGAAAATAATGTAAATTGGGTCTTTCTGGGGGCAGACTGACAATTTGATTTGCTTTACTTGTACTAGTAGTACTCATCATCATGCATGCATTACCTTTTCCCTTCATAACAGATTTATGATGGTCAGCTGCCAAGATGAGTGTTGTCCTTGTGTAGTGTTCATCTTTGTCAAACTTTTCCCTCAAATCTCCCTTCCCATCCATTCATCGAACCCCAAACCGTCTTCTCCCGGGCTGTGTAATTTATTGAGGTGTGATGAAAATAGATTTGCACCATTAATTGGTCACACACTTGGTGGGGCAAATGTGGTGAAAGCAACACCAACTCAAGACAGGGCAAAGATCTTCTGCTCTAAGTATAGCCCACACTGGCAATATTATCTATATTAGATTGCCCACCCATGCACAGTATTCGATATTTAATTTTGTTTCAGAGGAACATAATTCATAATTGCCAGCACCATCATGATTCCAGCACTAAAGGTTACGGTTGTCCACTTCATAGCTCGAGTTGACTTCAGTTTATAACTTTTACTAGCTCATCATTCTGATTATTCATTTTAATTTAGCATTGTGTATCATGTTTTCTCGTTTGGCAGTGTTCTTCTTGTGTACTACTAGTCGTACTCTAGTCTTCCTCTGCTGACTGTCTCATTTGTTTTGCAAGCTTGCATATAAACAACATTTACTCCATTTTTATTTCAATTTAATTAGTTCCCTGCTATAAATATTCCTAATCCTACAATTTCAGTTTGGCTAGTAGTGAGTGGAACCTTGCTTATGGATCTGGTGCTTTCACTAGTAATTGACTAGTCTGCTAGCATGCTGCTACTGTCTACTACCACCACCATGGCACCTTGAGAAAGAAACCATGCAGCCATTGCTTCGCCTAATCACAGGTAAGAGAAGAACTGTGGGGGATTAATTGTTGAGCTATAAAAATCTATATACTATCGAAATTCCCAATCCCCCTCCGAGTCCTTAGTGGTTAATATAGTTGCAGACTACAGAGACTAGAAGGAGAGAGTAGTCGGACCAGTGAGGGTACCGCATAACTATCTGTGGTGTGTTACACTATCGTCGGATTTTAAAAACTGGCTGCAGGCCTGCAGCAAGGGATATAGTGCAATGTAAAAGAGTAACCCTCCAAAAGATTTCAATCTTATGTACAACTATAAAAATGTATTCCCCAACAAATATAAACTAGAAAACCCACAACACCTCGCCACCCCTGTCCCTAACCTCAACCAATGTCCAAAGTAAAGAAAGCCCAAATAATTGTCCAAACAAATGTCCATAAATAAATATGCAAAAAAAAAAGATTTTCTCAACTCCCACATTCTCACCAAAAATCTTAAAAAAAGATTTAAAAAGGGGCAAGCAAGAGAGGCCTAGCAGCGGGCTAGGTGCTTCCTCTCCAGCCCATTGAAACTCTCCTCCATCCTGGCTTCCAGGTGCGCCATCCTCTGCAGCATGCGGCGCTGAATGGCTCTATAGAGTCTATTGGGGGAGCAGCAGTGGTTGACTGGCGGCGGGCGGCTGCCTGACCACTGTGTTGTACTCCTGGAGACCTTGGGGCCTCGTCAGGGCCCAGGACTTTGGATGCTACAGCTGCAGCTGCTGCTGTCTCCTCCTCCTTCTCCTCCAGGACCACCAGGTGCTGGTATTCAGCCCTAATGACCTCCATCATGGTCATGGCTGCTGCCTCCTGCCTGTGGGGTTGTGATGGTAGATTGGCAGGAGTAGCAATATCATGAAAGAAAAAAGACAAATTGTAACCAATACTGTTAGCAAAACAGTAACATAAAATGATATCAACCCATCAAGGTCTGCCTCTTCTTCATGAAACTTTCTTTGCTGAGTTGAAGATAGAAGAGGCCATTAGTTACTCAACTCCCGCTGTATATGCTAATGATAAGTAAAGAGGGTGTCTTCAACTGTTCACAACTTAGTCTCACTCTCAACAGTACAATGTATGCCCTTGCAGTAAGTATGTAAATTGCCAATAGGCAAGCAATATGACTTACCACCACCCTCCACTGCAACTGGTTCACCCTCTGCAGCTGTGCATCAGCTCCCTGGATGGCGGAACTGGTCCCGACACTGGTGGTCAGTGCAGCTAGAAAAACATTACATATTTTTTAAACGCCATATATGCCTCCCCCTATTTATTTTTTCTATAGCAAAATTGAAAATACATACACCACACATATCACTAGCAATTTGAGTGCCGACAGTATGCCCTTTCAAAAATAATAAAATGTCCGGTTGGGCATTCTGAACCTGTAAGGGGCTGAATTTTGTGGCTAGAGCTAATAATGAATCTGGGGTTTTATAAAAATATGGGTGTCCAACTGGGCATACAATCAGACATAAGGTTTCTTGATTGTCAAATGTAATGGTGCCGTCCTCCAACCCTCATACTTTCTTCCAGTCATGGTGCACGGTAATCAGTTCACCATCCACTGCTGCTAATAAAACTAGGCCTAGATAAGTAGAAGACACAACTTTGGGGTGTCCAACGTGACCATTGCCACTCTCTCGTTTTACTGATTGAGCATGAGAAAGTAAGAGAAAGCCTTCTCATTTCAACAAACATGTGTAGAACACCTTACTTGGGCATGCAATCTGCACAGCAGAGTAGTAGTAGTATTAGTACTAGTAGATTAGTAAAGACCAATGGGTTCTCTGAGTCTTTCATTACCACCACTAGGCAGTCCACAAAATATATATGGGAAGAGGGAAAACTGACTGAAAAACCAGGAGAAAGTTACCGACAGAGGCAGTTTGAGGTAAAATACAGAGACTCGAAAGACTAAATAACTTAGTAAATAGGATAATGCAGGGATAACAAGATTTTTTAAACAGATAGATCTAAAAAGATTTGGGAAAGAAATAAAATTTGAAAACAGGTAAAATATTGTTCAAATTAAGGCGCAGTAAAAGTTAGGGAAATATACAAAAATATTAAAAACAGGAGGCATCAGCAGAGGAGCGTTCTTCCTGGGAGGCACCTCCAGCCCCCTCACTCGCCTCGGCCGGGCTTGTGTTCTTCCTCCTGGATGTTGATGTAAGGCATCATTAAAGAGACAAGAAATAATTGATGGTAATTAAATAGTCTCTCCAAAAAGATTTTTGGACAGGAAACGGCAATTGCAGTAACATTGAACTTTCCTAAATCATATCAACAAGTAATGGACTAGTATCATGAACCGTCCTATCTATTCCATATTTCCTAAATCTACCTAGCCCGCCTATTCAAAAGACTTTGAAATAAATTGCAACACATTAAATCTGCTTCTATGTTCCAATCTCATTTACAATCATTCTCAACCCCGTTTGACGGATCAATTCACTAAGTCTGCATTTTGTCATTAAAAGCATAGGTGGACGCTTGCATACACTAAATTGGTTGGTTGCTTGTCACTGTACGAGTTCCAAAAAGGGTTCTAAGAACGGAAGTGAGAGGACAGGTGCAGCTCAATTGCTAATATCAACTAACTACCACAATCTTAGTGACAGACTAAGGAAAGGAGTCTCTTTCTAGTGTGCATTACTTAAGTTGTTACATAATCAGCCCACGCGAGCGCAAAGTTGCAAACAAGTACAACTAGGTAGCACCGAGCACCTGTCTAGGAGAAAAACGATCACATAATATAAGATTTGTAAACATAACTTGCCTGCATGTGAGCGGCATGCTTGCTATTTGAAAAAAAAATATTAGCAATAACATAGAATACACAAGTATTAATAATATTAATAATTAGCTACTCACCAAGTCCTGAGAGCTCAACCGATAGCAGGTACAGCAGGTTCTGCTCTTGGTCCAGGATGTAGGACCACCGGTGCGTCAGCTGATTGTGGGTGCGCCAGACCCTAGAGCAGCAATAGACTGCACGGCACAGCCTCGCTCACCTCTGCTAGCGTTTAAGGAGTCCATACCCGTACCCAGGCCTGCTGCCAGGGTGGAGGGGAGGTGATGCGGCACAAAAAAACAGCACTGCCACTTCCACCTCTGAAAACAAGGACCGGGCCGCACCACTTCCAGGCACCGCCTTCGACAAAGAAGTCAGCTCTTCTTTGCCACCATTTTTAGTGGCACAGGTCTCTGCCATGATGCTGAGGGGCGAAAAATAAAATGTAAAAGTATAAACAAATTAAGGAAAAAGAAAAAAGGAAGTAAAAAAATTAAGAAGGAAGTACAGAGAAAAACAGTCAAATAATTCAATTAAAAACATACAAAAAGTAGAAAAAAACGAAAAATTGACACTTAAGAAGACAGAGGGAAAGATAATAAATAATAAAGATCAGAAAAAAGTGTGGGGAAAGATGGATTGAAAAGCTTTAGGAAGGATTAAAAAAGTTGGCCCCAGCACAAGAACATAGAAGAAAGCAAGATGGCTTCAACAATGCGTGACCGTGTGGTGCAGTTTGCATGATATTACCCCCCGAACACGCAGTGCATGCTGCCGTACGGCAGAAACATCACACAAACAGGTGGGACAAGCAACCCTGCCCGCTCAAGGAACTGCTCATAGCAAGGAGGAGTTTTTTTACTGTTTCGTCCCAGTGCAACTCGAGTCCATTTTTATACTGGGGCTACTTACAGATGTGGGATTGCGCACACTTTATCTTCTTCATTAGCTATACCCACATTGTCCCTTTCCTGCTGTTCGAAGGTGACATTAAAGTCACCTGCCAAAATCAGGTGGTCCCTTTTTTGTAGATGTTTCTCTAGTAGCTGCATGGTTTCCGATACTGTACCTCCCTCGGTGCCTCTTGCTTAGATATTATAGATATCTTCAGTGGTGCTCGAATGACCATTGAATCGGATTCCTAGAGTATCTGGCTGTCAATGGACAGCTGACTAATTGTTCATTTGAGGGAAGTTTTCACCCAGATCAACAGCCCACCCCCAGGAAATCCTTGCTGATTAGGAATAGCTGGGTAACAATAACTGAAAAACCCTGTTCTATGGACTGGAATCTTGGGCACCCTGATCATGTAGATCTTGTGGAGAGCAGAAGTGACCAAGTTCTGGTAAGCTGAGGGCAGGTGCATTACATCGCTCCCTGTCACCCCAACCTTGGGATTACCAATCTCAGTAATGCGAGGGTAGAGTGTATTTGTTTACCCTGCCAGTATTCATGCACACAAGTGACTCTGCGACGCAAAGCCACCAGCATCTCCTCTAACGCATGTTTCGCAGGGTGTTCCTAAGCTTGCTCGAGGGCTTTTTACCATCAGCCTCAGCGTTTGTGACTCCGTAGCAGTGGTGGGCAGGAAGGTTTGCTCTGGAGGATCCCTCAGGTGAGTCCACACCCTTTCCTCAAGTAGTAGCTTAACCATTCCTATGAGGTGACCCACCATAGATCAAAGGGCGCCGATCTTTGCCCTAAGTTCACTGTAATATTCAGGGATGATAGCATTAATAGGTGAGTTAAAACCATCAAACCTGTTGGGCCTCCTTCCCCCTCTAGACCCCGAGAGGTCGTAGGGGTTTCCGGAATGTCTTGTAGAGGTAAGAAGCAGTTGCTGCAGGAAATTCAATATTCAGTGGAATCTGCTTCTGGCAGGGAGCTACACTCTAGATCATTGGAGCTGCTGGGGGAGGTGATACTCACCACGATTCACTGCCATCACAGGGGTGGTGGCCTTCTGGGATGATCAGACCACTATGTGTGTGATTGCTTTTGATTGACGCAATAATTTAAAACAAAATACAGCCTTTTTTTGCAACGGACTACTGCCTACTCCTATAAATGTTTTTGTCAACATTCACAAAGAGGAAAATGACCCTTGGAAAACCCTTCCCATTTGTAAATGGATTACTATTAACTTTGTGTAGTCAGTAAAAATATAAATGTTTTGCAACAGGATTTCAGTGAGAAACCTTTAATACATCCCATTGCGAATCGCTATTTAGAAGAGACCCTAACCACGACCCTTCCAAATAGTGATTCGGTATGTACTCCCAAACCTAAATTGCAATCAGGTAACTTGTTACCAAATTGCTATGTGGGTTTAGTACATACCAAAAAGGTAATTTGTGGTCGAAAAAGATACTGATTTAGTGAATTGGAGCCATTGCTACCTCAAAATAACGTAGTACGTCTTGCCCATGGTGCTCTAGTTGTTCATTAAAACTCTATGGGGAAACCACAGCATATTACATGAGAGCCAATTGTCCAGGTGCTGTTGCTGTTGGAGTAGCATTTTTCTCTCACCATGGGAAATTTTCTTCCTCACATTAATGAAGAAGGTATTTGAGAATTTATTGCAAACATGTCCTCATTTTAGCTTTCTGGGACACAAACCTTATTTCCCATGACAAAATAAAATGTTTTATTTTGTTAATTTGCTGCATACTTTTTCACAGGAAATGCCTTCAATTCTACAGCTCCTATTCTAACAATATGGCACTCAGATGCACCTCAAATTTGTTTTGAGTATTGAATACTAATATACCAGTTGTTCAATAGAAATCTGTGGTAAAGCTTCAGGAGAGCACCCAACTATTAGCTACCAATATATATTTTATTCTGCATGTCAAACTTTGTTCTCAGATGAATGGGAAGACATTTTTAAATTTGTAGAAAAAGTGTCCATGTTTTAGCTTCTGAAGCATTAACCATACTTATCATGAGAAAATTATGAGAGAAAAAGATTCTCTTAAAGATAGTTCATCAATTCCCAACAGGTTAAAGGGTAAAATCACCTCAAGGCTCACCACAAATCAGTGTAGTACCACTAATTAATTATTTACATAGTGATTAAAATCTATTTTCATAATTTCTATATTTTGCTTTTTTGTAAAACTCCCAAACCAGACATCCACTACAATTTATTTCAATCAAACAAAAAAGGTTGAGCCTTATCACTGGAATAAATCCAACAGATAGGGATTCTTGTGATGGTTTGCCTGAATAGTAACATGAAAAACATGCAATATAAAAAACAATATTGTCAGTCAGTCAGTCAAATTAACTTTATTCGATTTGATAAAATCATACAAAGTACATAAAAACAGTATTATTTACAGTTAAAAAAGAATTAAACAATTTCATTTATCAGCAAGTTAATTTGATTAAATAAATGCATTTAAAATATTTAAAAGACCTGTTATGTACATCAGTTTTCCAAATTCATGCTCCTTCTGGCTCTGGTTGCTGCCACCAGGAAATTGGCCATGGCAAAAGTAATACAAATGTTGCCCAATGATTGTAAATGTAGCATTGCTGGTCTCACCTGGGAGAAGCCAGCTTCTCTTAGGACTGGTAGCAGGTATTTTTTTCTTTGGGCGGAGAAGAAATCACAAAACATAACAAAATGTAAACTGTCTTGAACAGAAAAATTGTCACAGGTGCAAGGTGGTGCTAACTCAGGTTTCGTCCATTTGTTAAAATTG
This sequence comes from Lissotriton vulgaris, assembly GCF_964263255.1. NCBI lineage: Eukaryota > Metazoa > Chordata > Amphibia > Caudata > Salamandridae > Lissotriton > Lissotriton vulgaris. The sequence goes on from NC_141696.1 coordinate 722,432,985, forward strand.
CCCAAATAAAAATGAATAATGTTGAATCTGAATCTTGTTAACAAAAATCTGTGGAAGGGGTTTGTGACAAAACATAAATAAGGCTCAATTGCAAGTGACTGGAGTGTTAAGTAGTGCATTCGGACAGAGGGTTTAGATAATTCAACTTCTTCTCGCAACATGTATGCCCTAGACATAAACTGTTTTTTTATGAAACACACATCCTGCTTTGTGATACACGAGGGAGAGGTGAATAAATCTAGGCGTCCTAGTTCATTAAAACATTTGTGCAAATACGCCTGCCATGGTATCGTGTGGCTGTATTCCAAACTCATCACATCCCTCATGATCATGTGGTTTAACGATAATTCAGGGTTTAGCCAGGTCTTGAGCCAGTATGTTAGTGGAGCCAGTCTCAGTTTGTCCTGGATATAATCCATACCAAGTTCTGAATGAATGGAAAAAACCGGGGAGGATTGGGGGAGGGACAGGGCTGAACGGAAAAAACTATTCTCAGCTACCTGGATTTTGTCTAGGCGTACGTAGCCCCATAAGGAGGCACCATACAAGGCCACGGGAAGGGATTTGCTGTTATAAACCTGGATAATGGCCTTCATAGGTCTATGGCCCAGCCTTTTAGCGAAACTTAAGATGGCCATGGATGTTCTAGTGACCGCTAGGCTTTTTGCACGTATCTGTGGACCCCAGGTACCCCTGCTGTCAAAAAGGACTCCCAGATAGGGAAACACGGGGACTCCCGAGACTATCTCCCCTTTACAAAAAAAGGTTTTTATTCCTCTCTTGGCCCTTTTCCCTTGTCTACCTACGACCATAGTGTGCGATTTGGAGGCATTAACCCTCAGGTCCAACCGGTCCATAAAGGTCCCAAATGCATCTAGCAGTTTTTGAAGGCATACCCCTGTACGTGCTATTAGTACAGCGTCGTCCGCGTATAGGAGAGCAGGGATCTTAACTTCTCCTACACGCGGAACGTCACTTGCTGCCCCAATTAAGTGTTTGCCTAGGTCATTTATATAGATGGTGAACAACAGGGGGGCCAGTATGCATCCTTGCCTAACGCCACGTAGGGATCTAAAACGTGACGTGCATCTTCCCTCTTTGGTTACTCTTACAGCAGCAAATAAGTCCTGATGCATAGATGCTATGAACGCCACCAGGTCTGCATCAATTCCCATGTTAATCAGAATTTCCCATAGCTTAGACCTGTTGACCAAGTCGAAGGCCGAGGAGAGGTCCATAAATGCTAGATACAGGGACCCCTCCTTGGCCACTGTGTACTTGGCAATCAGGAGGTGGAGATTTGAGCACTGTTCTATCGTACCCCTTTTTTCCCTGAAGCCATACTGTATATCAGCCAGGCCCCCACACTCCTCCAGGCTATCTCTTAGTCTGTCTAAAAGGACTCTGCCCAGGATCTTAATAGCAGAGTCCAGCAGGGAGATAGGTCGGTAGCACCCTGGATCGTCCCTTCGGCCCTTTTTAAATATAGGCACTATGGTGGAAGTAGCCCACGTGTTTGGGGGGGGCGAAGTATTTGCGGCTGTGAACACGTTGGCCAGGATACCAGCCCAGAGTTTGGGGGAATGTAAATAAAAGTCAGCTGGCACCCCGTCTGGGCCAGGGGCTTTATTCCTAGTTGTGGCGCAGATTGCTTTTTCCACTTCCCTGCTGTTAAACTGTAGAGGTGTGGCCACCAAACTTGCACAGTTTTGTAAATGCGGCCGGTCCCCCGACTCACCATAAACAGAACTGAAATGGGCTAGCCACTTCTCATCTGGTATTACGCAGTCAGTGTCTGCATTGGGAGAGTCTGAGAAATAAGGGTGGTTTACTACAGCCCAGAATTGCCTGCTGTCCCGCAAGATGTTAATGTCGGTTAATTGTTCCCAAGCCTCCTGCTTGATGCTATCCCTTCTAGTTTTAGTGGCAATCCTGTACTCTTTTCTCAACATTGAGACCAGAGCCCTGTCCCTAGGTTGAGCTTTAAGGGCAGCTTTTAGAGCTCTAAGGGCCTTGCTGCATGCAGAGTCAAACCATTTGTGTGGCTTTGGTTCTCCCCTGCCCCTTGGTGCCGTAAGGTTCTCAGCCACGGTGTGGCATATTGATTGAAATGCGACCATGGTATCATTGCCTGGGAAGGTCGGATCTTGGCAGATTTTAATCTGCTCTTCAATCTCTTGGCCAATGTTTCGATAAAAATCGTCTGCCACCACATTCCCCCACTTCAAACGCCTGCCTTGATCTGTTGGGCGAAGAATATATCCCTGTTTAGGCTGCCCTGGCATGGGACCCAAGGCTCCCCCCCAGCGGATCGACAGAAAAACAGGGTTATGGTCGCTAAAAGGGGAAAACACAGTGCGATAAGAAATGATACAATCAAGAATGGCAGGGGTCACAAAAATATAATCAATAACAGAACCCATGGGAGAACCCTTGAACGTCGATGCTCTAGATACCCCCTCTCCTGCTGTAAATTCAAGGAGGTTATAGTTGGCCAGGAAGTCCTCCAGTTCCTCTCCAGGCCTGGTGTGTTCGAAGTGTGGGCCCTCCTGGTCCCAAGTCTCCACAGCTCCCGGCCTGGGACAACCTAAGTTACAGGGGTGAATGTTAAAATCTCCCATTAACACTATTTCATAACTGGTAGGGGAATTTTGGGTGAATATGTTTAGAAATGTGTCCAGTTGGGTGATGTTATTGCCCCCAAATTCCTTGTTAACAGAGTTGTAGAAATTGATAAACAGAATACTTTTAGATGAGCAAATTTGCCTTTCTACAATTAGACAGTTTTGGGAGTCGTAGTCAATTTGTTTTAGTGGACCAGTGAGGTCAAGGGAAAAAAGGGTCAAGAGGCCTCCCCTCGCTCTGCCTGCGGTGCTGGGACAGGCCGCGACTGAGAAGCCTACAAAACTGTCCAACCACAGACTAGATGACAAGTCCCATGTTTCTTGCAGAGCGATGACGTCGTGTTCTGATACAAAGGTGACCCATTCGATGTCGCTCATTTTTGAGCTGATTCCGGCAATGTTCCAGCTAATAATTTTGCAACCATTTTCCTCATTCGGTACTGCCATGGAGGCCCTTGCGACCTCACTAGATGTGGTAGCTTCATATGATGATAGTCAGTCCATCTCATCCAGGCCCGACAGGGGAGAGAACTGGTTTGTTAAGCTTATACTTGTCCCCTCGACCAGAGATACTGCCCGGGTGGCCTGTTGAGACAGGGTGGGAGGGATGGGAAAGGGCGCTGCTGAGTGGCTTGAGAGAGGGGCGTGTGTGTTTATGCGGGCCATTGCTAACCTTTTAGCCTGCCATCTGGCCTGGTAATTGATATTGAGTTTGCGTAGAGACGGAGGTTGGTAGAAGAAACCCAAAGGGACCGGTCTTAGACGATCCCTACAAGAAATTTTTGAGCCGTCCCAAAAGAGTCTGTCAGCCACGTCCGCCCTGCAGAAGTTAACGACCACACAGTCGCCATACGTTGATTTGGGTTGTTTCCCAATCCATCCCACCCTTCTTGCGTGGATGATCAACTCCGCTATATTCTCACCACTACATGTGTTACCACTCCAGTTCTTAGCTTTGGTGATCAGATCCTCCGTAGATTCCCTATCCCCTTCTCCAAGTGGGTCTACTCCAATAAACACTGCAACCAAAGGTGATGCTTCTGGTGGGAGGTGGAGTTTATAAGTACTTGGCACTGCCTTTTTTCTGCTTGGTTGGCTGTTATCTGATGGGGCTAGTGTGGCTGAGGCCCCGCTTGGGTTGCTCATCAGTGCTGGCTGGGGGGGTATATTGTGTTCACATGTCCTGTTGTCGTTGGTTAGATTACCGCCTGCATTGTCCGTCAGCGCTATTGGCCCCTCAGTGACCCTGATTGTGCACGTCTGTTCAGGACTACCCCCGTTCCTTAGAATGTGGTTAGTGGGAAGTGCTTGCATAATTTTGTCCAGAAGTGAACATTTCTTCAGGAGACCTTCCAGACAGGTATTGAGAGTTTCGACAATGTCCTTTGCGATCCCCACCAGCAAGGGTTCAATCCTCGCCACAAATAATTCTTCTAGTTTATCCTCCAGCATAGTTGATCTGTCTTCAGGGGGGGGCAGACTATTTACTTTTTTCCCTCTTTTGCGTGAGCTAGGTCTGGTGGCTAACTGGTTTAAAGCACTGGGAGATGGGACAGATGGGCCCGGTTGAGAATCCAAGGATGGTTGTACACTGGGGGGGCAGTTTGCTATTACCACATGCGGTTCTAGTAGAACGCTGGCAGGGGCGCCGGGAGAGTGGGATGTTACAACCTCTGCCAGCGAGGTAGGTGAAGTGTTCGGAGCAATTAATGCGGTGGCCAGCTCTTGCTCCACATCCGCTATCTCCTTTGTTAGAGCCCCCACAGCCGAGGAGAGGTATGACATAATGGTGTTGGAGTGCTTAGGAATTTTGGCATTTTTACCCCCCTCCTCCGCATTCGTCTGTTTCTTTCTCTTACCCATCTTGGCTGGTGGATGTTAGCGACGTGGCCCTGCCCGGCCTCCTTCGGCCCCGGACGGCCACAGACGGCCCGCCCTCTGCCCGGGCTCCGCCCTCTGCCCGGGCTCCGCCCGGCGTCGCCCGCGCGCGTCCCGCGACGCGGAGGGAGTGTCCGCTATTTTGTAGCGCCACCAGGCGCGCTTGCTCCGTGTACCCGGAAGTTGGCGCTATGCTCGCTGGGAGCTGTAGTCTCCAGCCGCTTGATGGCGCTGAGGCGGCGAGACTGCAGCGTTCCCAACCCAGGAGCTGGCGCGGTGACCGGTGTTGGTTCTGGCGGTGGTGAGGTAAGCTCCTCACTATTCTTGGCCCCCCCAATATTGTCAATTTCACCTCTAATTTGAAGAGTCTAATTAACAAAAACAATATTATCATTTTCATTTCATAAAGCTTTATTCGGTACATATCAAAAATGACCATAAAAGCACATAAAACATACACATATGATCAACATTGCAGAGATATTCATTTATACACACATAGATTAAAACATCATACTTTTCCTGGCATTAATTGATTTATATAAAAAGGTGGCAGTAAAAAAGCAAACATCTGAATTTTGCATATTAAAAATCAACTTTGTTGCATCATTTACAAAACGGACTCCTTACTTTATAAACATAGGTTTTAGATAGACAATACGTAAGTTCATGTAAAGATTACATATTAAGAGAAAGTGCAATGTGCTTTGTTTGGATAGACCATCACATGGGCAAAGGCCGACCGTGTGTTTTTTTAGGTGAGGGAACGCCACCAGGTGATGTACCAGCCCGAGCCTAAGCCTAATAAGGACTAATCTATGTGGCGGTCTTGTCACCTGAGTTAGGTATAATTGAAAACCTTCACTAACTATGTATTTGTTATATACCATACAGGTAGACAATAAACCACTACTATTAGCCCGCCTCTTGGCTCTGTAGGTCATAAATATAATCTTCATCTCAGTTTTTGGAATTGCTGCAGCAGCATACTGATCAACCAAAATATTTATATCAAAGATTTCCTGAAAACTGTGTACAATATATTTTAGCCAGGGAATCCTAAAATGGTTATCCAATGCGAGACAGTCATTAATTACAAGTCTATTGAAGGCTGTCTCCTCCTTTTGCCAAATAGATCGCCAGATCGTTAGGGGCCTTAGGGATATCAAATCTGACAGATAGTTAATTCCTACTTCTCTGTGGGTTAAATCAGTTGGGGCTGAGGTTGGTAGACACAATAGTTTTTGGAGGAAAATATTTTCCTCAATTTGCAGACTGCCATCAGAACAGTATTCCCACACCCCAGCCCCATATATGGCCATAGACAAACATCTGGATTGGTAGATCTGCATCATGTCTCTGATGCGTCTGTCGCCTATCTTTGCCGCAAATCTAAAAACCCCATGAGCACTTTTGGCCATCTTTGCACAAACTTGGTAATTTCATGCGACCATGATCTATCTTTGGCGAAGGTAATTCCTAAATAAAAAAATGTGTCTACTTGTAGCACTCTCTCGCCATCTATAAAAAAGGTATGGGACCTCTTACGGCCCACCCCACAGATCATGGTGTGGGTTTTTTTCTTTTTCATAAGCAGTTTCCTGTCCTTTATAAAGACAGAAAATCGATCGATTAAACGCAAAAGGCCAATGGGGGTCCTAGACAGTAACACGGCATCGTCCGCATATAACAATACTGGCACTTCAATCCCTTTTACCTGAGGAGCATCAGCACTTATAGTTTTTAAAACTGCATCTACCTCATTAATAAAAAGTGTAAAAAGCAGGGGGGCAAGGACACAGCCTTGTCTAATGCCACTCCTAACGCTAAATTTGGGGGTACACTCCCCTCTTACCCTATATCGGATGCTGGTTTGCAGGTTTTCATACAACCGGGCTAAAAAGAAGATTATTCCTTCTGGGGCCCGAGCTCTAGCAGCGTTGTCCATTGGGTGGAATGGTCCACCAGATCAAAGGCACTACTTAAATCTGCAAAGCAAAGATAAAGAGAGCCCTGTTTGGCCTGGGTATATTTCCCAATTAGCAGATCTAAGTTTATACACTGATCAGGTGTTCCACGTCCTTTCCTGAAGCCATATTGAGTACTGGCCACGATCCCATTCGCCTCCACCCATTCTTCCAGCCTTACCAGCAATATCCTACTCATGATTTTAACAGAGGAGTCTAATAGGAAGATAGGGTGGTAGTTTTTAGCATCCGACCTATCTCCCTTCTTATGGATCGGAATTATAATAGATTCTCCCCAGGTCGGTTGGACACTGCTACTCACAGCTGCATTGAATACAATTGTTAATAGGGGACTCCACAGCAACGGAGCCGCTTTATAGACATCTATAGGAACCTGGGCCTTCCCCCCCCTTGCTGGCACTAATGCCCTGTTCTACCTCTGCTACAGTAAAATCTAAAGGCACAATATGCCAAGATCTACAGTTGGCACCATAGGGGCAATCCGATTTTAATATAATGAAAAAATGGGTTAACCAGGCCTCACTAGTAACATTGGACGTAAGCTCTGGGATTAAATCATCTTTTAGAAAAGGGGAATTAACCGTAGCCAAGAAGAGGGCACAGTTAGACATTTCCGCAGCCTGTGTCAATTTTTCCCAGGCCTCCTGTTGCAGCTCTCCTTCCTGCGCTTGAGAGCTAATTTATAATCAAGTCTCAGCTGGGTTACCAATTTCTGATCTCTTGGCCTGGTCGGTAATGCCTGCTTTAATTTGGTAAGTAAAGCAATGCAGGTATGGTCAAACCATCCCTTACTATAGCTGGTTTTCCCTTTGCCAAACTTAGTAAAAATTGTGTCTATTAATTTGTTAATGCCTCTCAAATTCTCTAAAATACGTTCTGAGTCATTATCATTGTTCAGGATGTTATTCATTTCCACTATATTCCCTTTGACAATGGTTTTTAATACGGCCTCAGATTTTTCTTCTTTCCATCTCAATCTCATCCCATTGGGTCTGTGTGGTTCGATATTCTCCACAATTCTCGTAATGGGGACAGACCTGCCTTCCCAGATAATAGTTACTAAAATAATACAATTGTGGTCACTCAATGAGGTTTCTTCAATCCTTGGGGCCATACAATATGATATAATATTGGAAGATACAATTACATGATCAATGATGGAGTTTGTGTTCCTACCTGTATACGTAGGAATAGTATGACCACAGTCATCATTTACATATTACAAAAGTTCCAAATCATGATCCGCCATGATTTTATTTAGTGACTCACCATAAATATTATGGGGGAAGTGCAAATCATCCACTCCTGAATTACTTTTAACCCCACATGCCTTATGGGTAAACATAGCACAAGTAGAAATATTAAAATCACCCACCCAAATAAAATCAAAAATAACATTTTCCTCTGCAATCGATTTCTCTATAGCGACCTCTAGATCCTTCACAACTCGATGCCACGTGTTGTCAAATATGTTATTGTAATAATTAACTAAAAGAACATTGCGGGCATGCTTCTCGTGCAACCAAAGAATCTGTGAATGTACCCCAACGTTCAAATACCTTTCCACAGTTAAGGAATGATTTATGGAGACCAATGTCAAAAGACCTCGCTTTGCTCTTCTAGACACAGAGCCCTGCGCTAATAAGTGTAAGAGACAAAACCATCATAACTAACTAAGGGGCTCATTAGGATTGCGGTTAATCTGCATCCTCCGGGCCGGCGGAAGCCACCCCCGGCCCGGAGGATGCGGATTAACCGCTGCGGACTGAAAAAAGACCCCCCGCCAGATTAGGATGGCTGGGGGATCTTTTTTCCATCCGCCGCTTTTTCACCGCGGTCGGCTTCCGACTGCGGCGGAAAAGCTCTAACATGGCTGGCGGTGTCTATCAGACACCGCCAGCCATATTAGGATGTCAGCGGTCCTATGCCTTTACACAGCGGCATTTCTGCCGTGGAAAGGCATACAGACTTTTCTTAGGGGGCCCGTTGCGGGCCCCCAGGGGTGAAAGGGGGGTGGGGGGTGCACATGGGGGGTACCTATGGTACCCCCCTGCCTTTGTGTGCATGAAGCGGCAGGCACCACGCGGTGCCTGCAGCTTCGTGCACGCAAAGGAAAGCATGGTGTTTTTAAGATTGCGGCGTGTGCTGCTTCAAGCAGCACCCGCCGCAATGTTAAAAATACAGGATGTGACCGCCAGGGTGGCGGTCACATCCTAATTTGCAGGGAGGGACCGCTGCTGCCCCTGCGGACGGTCTCTCCTCCTCTGGGGTGGCGGACGGACGCAGGTCCATCCGCCATCCTAATGAGCCCCTTAGTCCGTACACCAAGTTTCTTGGAAACAAATGATATCATACGATTTGATAAATGGATATCCCTTTATTGCCACATGTAGTAATCTTCTCTCGAGTAAGATCTCCTGTCGGGACTTCCATCGCCCTTTGCTCAGTTACATGACCTCCCCTTAAATCTGTAGCGTTGCTTGGATTGCCCACATACATAGTCCCCAGATCATCTAGTTTTCCCCTCTCTTTTCCATCAAGACTGGGAGAAACAGCCGCTTCGATAATAGGGCGGTCCAGTTTACATCTAGGGTGCTCAGGGCTTGAAACCGATTTGAAACAGGTACCTCAAAATTTGGATGTATGTCAGGGGATCTACCAGGGGGAAGAAACCCTCTATTTGCTCTATCATTTGATTGGTGTGTTAAATGGCTATAGAAATAGCCAAGTGGGCATAATGTGATACATTGTTCAGTATATGGTAACGATGTTGCTCTTATCAAGGAGGTTGTGGCATAGTGGGGGGGTTTTAAATTAATAATAATGCAATCACCCTTGATACTTTTATTAGAATTTTCAATCCAATTGACCCTTCTTATAGTAAGGATCTGATTGGAGTAAATTACGGGGAACCCACATTGACGGTTAAGCCAAGATACCATTTTATTTTTAAGAGATTCGTGGGTCTCCAACTGATTTGAATTCATGTTTTGATTCAAGGGTGGAACATTCGTTAAGACAGCCACATACGGAGCACAATTGGGCGGTAAATTTATAGTATTAATGCGCTTCACTTCATGAATTATCATTTCCCTCATAAGTTCTAGTGCTGCATGACTCTTCTCCCCACTAGTGTTTTGGCTATTAAGTTCCACTGTGGTTGCCTTAGCCCTCACCATGCTGCATTGAACCTCGGGCTTGGGTGTTCCCACGGTGGGATTACTGGCACTACATTCTTCCGTGGCTTTCATTGAAGTTTTTACTAATTCGCTTTGGACAGATATATTTCCACCTAACCTTGTGACCTCTCTTGTCAGATTGTCAGATTTTTCTGTCAGAGGTTTAATAAAACTTTCAATTTTAGCAACAAAAATGTTAAGTAATTGCTCAATCTGCCCGTCATTAAAAAACCGCAGTACTAGTGTTACCCGGGTGCTCATCTATACTTGATACATGTGTAGGTAATGTTTTAACGCTCTTACTGATATTAATTGGACCCCGTTTAGTTTGGGTTTTTCTGCATCCCCTTCTAACTTTAGGGGCAAGCGACCTTTGAATTGATGTATTAGGGGTATCAACTGGTATTATTGGTGTTTGGGCTAAACCAATAGATGACACAGCACCTAAGCTACTGGGCTCCCTGCTACCTACGTGGTGTTCTGGCAGGGATATTAGAGGCGTTGCTGGTAAGCTACCTAGATCCAGCGAAAGTCGCTGTTCCGCTCTAACTATTTCATCGATAATTACATTCACTGCTCTAACAAGGTAATTATCGAGGGTTGCACTTGCATGCTCAACAGGGGTTTTATTTCCCTTCCGCTTTGACATTATTAAAAGGAGAAATCACAATTTTGTTAAAAAAAATGTAATGAGCTATGTACACAAAGCTAATGTAATTCAATATAAAAAAAGGGCCGCATGAACACTTAAATGATCCAGTCCACAGCAGAAAGTTCAGCTAGTCCTTACCCAGGGAGTGGCACTTGATAGTCTTTCTTTGTTGCATGGGCGATGTCTCTGTATTGCAAAATGATGAATAGAGACCAAGAGCACCGGCCCAGCCCAGCCTCAACAGTCTTGGACGGGCTCAGACGGGCCCGCCCTTGGCCTGGGGGACGTATCCAGTGACATAGGCAGTTAGCGGCAATGGGAGGAGCAATGAGCAGCACAGGTGGTAGTGGTTGCTCCCTCAGGCGTCCAGGCAGCAAGGGACCCGGCACACAAAGACTGCTGCGAGCAGCTCCTGCAAAGCGGGGGCGGCGAGCGGTAAAGAAGGCTGTGAGGGAGGGGCAATGAGCAGCACAGGTGGTAGTGGTTGCTCCCTCAGGCGTTCAGGCAGGCAGCCAGGGACCAGGCACACAAAGACCTCTGCGAGCGGCGCCCGCGAAGCGGGGGCCGCGAGCAGTAAAGAAGGCTGCGAGGGACGGGCAATGAGCAGCACAGGTGGTAGTGGTTGCTCCCTCAGGCATCCAGGCAGGCAGCAAGGAACCCGGCACACAAAGACCGCTGCGAGCAGCTCCCGCGAAGCGGGGGCCGCGAGCGGTAAATAAGGCTGCGAGTAAGGGGCAATGAGCAGCACAGGTGGTAGTGGTTGTTCCCTCAGGCGTCCAGGCAGGCAGCAAGGGACCCGGCACACAAAGACGGCTCCGAGCGGCTCCCGCGAAGCGGTAAAGAAGGCTTCGAGGGAGGGGCAATGAGCAGCACAGGTGGTAGTGGTTACTCCCTCAGGCGTCTAGGCAGGCAGTAAGGGACCCGGCACGCAAAGACCGCTGCGAGCGGCGCCCACGAAGCGGGGGCCGCGAGCTGTAAAGAAGGCTGCAATAGAGGGGCAATGAGTAGCACAGGTGGTAGTGGTTGCTCCCTCAGGCGTCCAGGCAGGCAGCAAGAGACCCGGCACACAAAGACCGCCGACTAAGGGGGAATTGGACCCTGGGCTTTAATTTGGGCCTTCTGACACCATGCCGATTAATAACTACATTGAGTGCCCTCCCTCTGGGATAGTATTGTTAAGTAATACCTGATCTGCTTTCTGTATTACGAGTTGCTGGTATTTCCGGGCTGAGAATATCTGCAACTCTGCGTCTTCTAAATATGACAATGGGCTTGATTTACAGAACTTTTATCTATGAGTAGCAGTTTCCTGCGCCAGAATTAGTGGTGAGTTATATCTTAACATACAAGCATGATTCACACAGCATTTTCTAGCCGTAAATGAGTTTTATTCCAGGCTTAGGTGTGACCTACTAATGGATTCCAGAAGTAAGATATGCAATCAAGCTATCAAAGGGAAAACGTATTATTCCTAGAGTGTGTCGCTCACATAAATGCTTGGATATTCCATTGTAATTCACATTTAAGTGAACTTTAAGACACAGTTATTCACAGAATAAAGTTAGTAAGTGGGGCACACTATATTTTAGAAAGGCTTTCTAGATTGTTAATAGCTTCAGAATGAATGTATTAATGTGATTCAAATTCACTACAATCAACAAAGACAGTATTTAGAATCTAGTGACTGCTTTGCAAACACTTAAAAAAGTTTGAAACTCAATCTTTGTTTATTGTTATGATCTTAGTACAATTCAGACTTTTTGGAGGTGCATCAATTTCAAGTGTGTGCCACCGAAGCCCTAAATTAATTCCTGTCATTTGTCCGCAAGGTGACCCAACAGTAGAAATAGGTGTGAAAGAAATGTGTGTTAGCATAGCTGTTTGGGTTTCTTTTTGCTTTACCTGCAATTTCTAATTCCTTGTGATGCCATGTGGAAGGTATGTCAATAGTAGGCCGGGCAGAATTATAATTTCACTTGCTGAGTTGTAGGAATTTGGTAACTCCACGCTATGTGTGTAAAGTGGAGTTCCCACAAAATTCAGTCGTCCAGCTCGTGGCAGGATTAACATCCCGTTAGCACATCCAAGAGTTGTGTTAGCGCAGGCAGGCAAGTGCAACGAGATTCGTCAGCTGCTAGCAAACGCATGGAAGATTTGCCACCCGCTAGCGCAGATTCCAAGTACCAATCATCCCGCCGGTGCCATTTTCATGATGCTGGCAACCACTAGTGGCTGTGAGTGCTTCTCAAGCAGATTTTCTCGAGAAGCTGCTTAATCAACTCAAAACGTTGTTTTCGAGTGAATATTCTACTCCAACAGACCATTCCGGTTTATTTTTATTCATTTTTTATATTCTACTTTTTTTTCAACAAGAAGGAAGGGCCCCAGAGACTCCAACTTCCTCTTCCTGTCCAGCAGACTCCTCCATCTCCGGTTCACTCTTTATTTGAATTTCGAGGTGGAAGGATCACTATCTTTGTGTGCAATTGCTGCTGCTGATATACCATTCCATTTTTATGGGCTTTGTGTTTGTGATATCACAAGTAAGTTCAAAAACGTTTGTATAAGGGTGTTGTTTATTTGATCGCGGGTGCACATCAGTATTTATTTGTACTTTTCTTTGATTTTTTAATTTGATTGTGGTCAGTGATTTGGAGTTGCAGTAGGGTCCTAGTTATTTTTTTGCATTTAATTTTTTATCTTTTGTAAGGGAAAGAGGTTGCAAAGTTCAATAAATGTTTTCCATGTTTGTTAAATTTGCACCATTCATTAATTTTACTATGTGGCATAGTCTGACCACGTGCCATCCAGCCAGCACTAGCCATTAGGTACATGAAACCACTGTATCTGTGGTATATGTTGTTAAACATCATTTAGGCCAGGGATGGTATTGGATTAAATTAAAAATGTGGGTTTTCCTTTACTTTGTATTTGTATTTCACATTTTGTTCCGCTAAAAATTGTGTATTTTGTTGAGACAATACTATTTAGTGCTTTGGAAGGATGTGTGTTTTTGTAAAACTTTTATAGCTTACTTATTTTTCATTTTTGTAATTGTTGAATTAATGGTACCATGCCTCCTTGGCCTGGCCAGTGTGTGTGTGTTTGCCATCGGCCACCATTTAACTTTGTGATCCATGCCATGTGGCCAGGTGCCATTCTGTGTAGTCAGAATCCATAGGCCTGCATGTGTTCCTTGTTGTAAACGCCAAACCTCGCCCCCCCAGAACACCATTAGGCCGCTTTGGAGATTCGATTAACCTCCACTATGACCATTAAAATGTGGAATTTTGAATCACAAATTGCTTTTTTCAACACCTAAACAACACTTAGAAGTGCCCAAAACTTTAGTAAACCTGGTTCTCTGTTAGTTTCTCATTGACTTAAATCTACAAGTATGTCTTTTAACTATTTGTTTTGGTTTTCCATGAAATACAGGTATAAGTAGGTGTTTCAAGAAGTTATGTCATGTTATCTATCACTGTAGAGCGCACAACCGCCACCATAGTGACACTGTGACATTTTATTTATCCAGAGCGATTAGAGTCAGAACTGTATGATTGGCTGGAAGGTGTGGAGTTGTACCATGGCTTATGTTGGAAGAGATGAAAGATGAGTGAAGTGCTTGAGGTCCTGACACTTGGTTTGTTCATGTTGCACTGAACTTGAACTGTTAGTATGTTTCATTATTTATTTAAGATGTGAGAAAGAAGCTCAGGCAAACATGATGCATCATTTATTCTATGTACCTAATTGTAGGACAGTAGTATCATTAACGTGCTATAACATTGTTTTGGTGGTGGTGTGAATTTTATTTCAAGGTTTTTCCCAAGAGTTACCTAAAAACTCGGCGACATTTTACAGAGTTACGTGGGTGGTGGAATACCGGTATGTCATGCCCTGATTTTAAAATTAGCGCGACTAGCACCACACAATGCACCAGACGACAATGCTTTTTTTCTGCCTGCTTGAGTAGTTTTTCTGCTCGAGCAGCAGCTTTCACAATGTGAGCGACAACTTTCTCAACATGAGTGGTAGTGACCTGCCACGAATGTCCGCATTAATGAAATCTCATTGGAAGGGGGTATAATGCTATTTTTTTCACACTTGCGCTTGCCAACTTAGCACTGACAAGCCACATGCAAGAAAAAATCATCCATGTGGCGGTTGGCTGAGTTTTTGACGAACCCCGTGCTTTGGGCAAAACTCACCTAACAGAGCAGCGTTTACCATCTACCCCTACTCATATGCAGATGACAGACAACTCATGTTGGTTTTTCAACAATGATACTGTGGTTGGCACAAATTGATTCTGATAAATCAGAAATCTTGGTGTTCAGTACTCCTTCCCCACTCGACTCTATGTAACTTTGACCTCCTGAGGTGGGGGCATCACCCACCCTTTCAGCTGTCGCCAGGAATCTGAGGGAGTTTTAATGGATAGGACTTTGTCCTTCAAACCCCATGTACAGGACACTCTTTCAACCTGTTTTGGGCTTTTAGAATCTTTCTGAAAGCTCTTAAAATACCAACCCTTAGTCACCAAAAGGGTACTGTGCATGCATTACTCACTTCCAGATTAGACTATGCTAATGTACTCTATATGGGAGCCCCTCAGAAAGTGTTCACTCGACTTTGGCGTGCCCAGAATGCTGCAGCTCGGCTTGTTTTGAACATTCCAAAAAGACACTCTGTCAAGCTAGGCCTGAAGCAACTTCATTGTCTGCCATTTAAAAGCAGTACAAAAGGGGGTGGTGATGGACGGAGCATCTGAAATAAACAAACACTCACACCCAGTCAACAGACCTGGGTTTAATCCATCACCGTTCTTTAGCCCACTCTGCCAACCCATTCAAACATGGCCATATGCAAATCAGTCTGACCCTGTGCCTCATGGGAACAGTCCAGCCCGAACTGCCAAGCCATGCTTTCCCTGGGCCGGAAACAATCTTCCTAGGACCAGTTTCTGGCATTACAGCCGTCTTCAGCCAGGCTTGCTTGAATCCAGTGGCAAAGTGAGCAACGGACTCACGTCTGATCATACCCTGCCAACTATAGGGCGAACAAAGCGATACGAAAGGGGGTGGTGATGGACGGAGCATCTGAACCCATCAAACACTCACACCCAGTCAACAGATCTGGGTTTAATTCATCACCGTTCTTAAGCCCACTCTGCCACCCCAGTTCAGACATGGCCATATGCAAATCAGTCTGACCCTGTGCCTCATGGGAACAGTCTAGCCCGAACTGCCAAGTCATGCCTTCCCTGGACCGGAAACAAGCGTCCTAGGACAGGTTTCTGGCATTCCAGCCGTCTTCAGCCAGGCTTGCTTGAATCCAGTGGCAAAGTGAGCATGGGACTCACGTCTGAGCATACCCTGCCAACTTATGGCGACCAAAGCGGTACAAAAGGGGGTGGTGATGGACGGAGCATCTGAACCAATCAAACACTCACACCCAGTCAACAGATCTGAGTTTAATCCATCACCGTTCTTTAGCCCACTCTGCCACCCCAGTTAAGACATGGCCCTATGCAAATCAGTCTGACCCTGTGCCTCATGGGAACAGTCCAGCCCGAACTGCCAAGTCATGCCTTACTGGACCGGAAACAAGCTTCCTAGAACCGGTTTCTGACATTACAGCCGTCTTCAGCCAGGCTTGCTTGAATCCAGTGGCAAAGTGAGCAAGGGACTCACGTCTGAGCATACAGTGCCAATTTATGGCAAACAAGGCGGTACAAAAGGGGGTGGTGATGGACGGAGCATCAGAACCAATCAAACACTCACACCCAGTCAACAGATCTGGGTTTAATCCATCACAGTTCTTAGCCCACTCTGCCACCCCAGTTCAGATATGGCAATATGCAAATCAGTCTGACCCTGTTCCTCATGGGAGCAGTCCAGCCCGAACTGCCAAGCCATGCCTTCCTTGGACCAGAAACAAGCTTCCTAGGACCGGTTTCTGGCATTACAGCCGTCTTCAGCCAGGCTTGCTTGAATCCAGTGGCAAAGTGAGCAAGGGACACCAGTCTGAGCAAACCCTGCCAACTTATGGCAAACAAAGCGGTTCAAAAGGGGGTGGTGATGGACGGAGCATCTGATCCAATCAAACACTCACACCCAGTCAACAGATCTGGGTTTAATCCATCACTGTTCTTTAGCCCACTCTGCCACCCCAGTTCAGACATGGCCATATGCAAATCAGTTTGACCTGTGCCTCATGGGAACAGTCCAGCCTAAATTGCCAAGCCATGCCTTCCCTCTACAGTAAACAAGCTTTCTTGGACCGGTTTCCGGCATTACAGCCGTCTTCAGCCAGGCTGGCTTGAATCCAGTGGCAAAATGAGCAAGGGACTCACGTCTGAGCATACCCTGCCACCTTATGGTGAACAAAGCGGTACAAAAGGGGTGGTGATGGACGGAGCATCTGAACCAATCAAACACTCACACCCAGTCAACAGATCTGGATTTAATCCATCACCGTTCTTTAGCCCACTCTGCCACCCCAATTCAGACATGGCCATATGCAAATCAGTCTGACGTCTGAGCATACAGTGCCAATTTATGGCAATCAAGGCGGTACAAAAGGGGGTGGTGATGGACGGAGCATCAGAACCAATCAAACACTCACACCCAGTCAACAGATCTGGGTTTAATCCATCACAGTTCTTAGCCCACTCTGCCACCCCAGTTCAGATATGGCAATATGCAAATCAGTCTGACCCTGTTCCTCATGGGAACAGTCCAGCCCGAACTGCCAAGCCATGCCTTCCTTGGACCAGAAACAAGCTTCCTAGGACCGGTTTCTGGCATTACAGCCGTCTTCAGCCAGGCTTGCTTGAATCCAGTGGCAAAGTGAGCAAGGGACACCAGTCTGAGCAAACCCTGCCAACTTATGGCAAACAAAGCGGTTCAAAAGGGGGTGGTGATGGACGGAGCACCTGATCCAATCAAACACTCACACCCAGTCAACAGATCTGGGTTTAATCCATCACTGTTCTTTAGCCCACTCTGCCACCCCAGTTCAGACATGGCCATATGCAAATCAGTTTGACCTGTGCCTCATGGGAACAGTCCAGCCTAAATTGCCAAGCCATGCCTTCCCTCTACAGTAAACAAGCTTTCTTGGACCGGTTTCCGGCATTACAGCCGTCTTCAGCCAGGCTGGCTTGAATCCAGTGGCAAAATGAGCAAGGGACTCACGTCTGAGCATACCCTGCCAACTTATGGTGAACAAAGCGGTACAAAAGGGGTGGTGATGGACGGAGCATCTGAACCAATCAAACACTCACACCCAGTCAACAGATCTGGATTTAATCCATCACCGTTCTTTAGCCCACTCTGCCACCCCAGTTCAGACATGGCCATATGCAAATCAGTCTGACCCTGTGCCTCATAGGAACAGTCCAGCCCGAACTGCCAAGTCATGCCTTCCCTGGACCGGAAACAAGCGTCCTAGGACAGGTTTCTGGCATTACAGCCGTCTTCAGCCAGGCTTGCTTGAATCCAGTGGCAAAGTGAGCATGGGACTCACGTCTGAGCATACCCTGCCAACTTATGGCGAACAAAGCGGTACAAAAGGGGGTGGTGATGGACGGAGCATCTGAACCAATCAAACACTCACACCCAGTCAACAGATCTGAGTTTAATCCATCACCGTTCTTTAGCTCACTCTGCCACCCCAGTTAAGACATGGCCATATGCGAATCAGTCTGACCCTGTGCCTCATGGGAACAGTCCAGCCCGAACTGCCAAGTCATGCCTTACTGGACCGGAAACAAGCTTCCTAGAACCGGTTTCTGACATTACAGCCGTCTTCAGCCAGGCTTGCTTGAATCCAGTGGCAAAGTGAGCAAGGGACTCACGTCTGAGCATACAGTGCCAATTTATGGCAAACAAGGCGGTAAAAAAGGGGGTGGTGATGGACGGAGCATCAGAACCAATCAAACACTCACACCCAGTCAACAGATCTGGGTTTAATCCATCACAGTTCTTAGCCCACTCTGCCACCCCAGTTCAGATATGGCAATATGCAAATCAGTCTGACCCTGTTCCTCATGGGAACAGTCCAGCCCGAACTGCCAAGCCATGCCTTCCTTGGACCAGAAACAAGCTTCCTAGGACCGGTTTCTGGCATTACAGCCGTCTTCAGCCAGGCTTGCTTGAATCCAGTGGCAAAGTGAGCAAGGGACACCAGTCTGAGCAAACCCTGCCAACTTATGGCAAACAAAGCGGTTCAAAAGGGGGTGGTGATGGACGGAGCATCTGATCCAATCAAACACTCACACCCAGTCAACAGATCTGGGTTTAATCCATCACTGTTCTTTAGCCCACTCTGCCACCCCAGTTCAGACATGGCCATATGCAAATCAGTTTGACCTGTGCCTCATGGGAACAGTCCAGCCTAAATTGCCAAGCCATGCCTTCCCTCTACAGTAAACAAGCTTTCTTGGACCGGTTTCCGGCATTACAGCCGTCTTCAGCCAGGCTGGCTTGAATCCAGTGGCAAAATGAGCAAGGGACTCACGTCTGAGCATACCCTGCCAACTTATGGTGAACAAAGCGGTACAAAAGGGGGTGGTGATGGACGGATCATCTGAACCAATCAAACACTCACTCACAGGCAACAGATCTGGGTTAAATCCATCACTGTTCTTTAGCCCACTCTGCCACCCGAGTTCAAACATGGCCATATGCAAATTAGTCTGACCCTGTGCCTCATGGGAACAGTCCAGCTCGAACTGCCAAGCCATGCTTTCCCTGGGCCGGAAACAAGCTTCCTAGGACCGGTTTCTGGCATTGCAGCCGTCTTCAGCCAGGCTTGCTTGAATCCAGTGGCAAAGTGAGGAAGGGACTCACGTCCGAGCATACCCGGCCAATGTATGGCGAACAAAGCGGTACAAAAGGTGGTGGTGATGGACTGAGCATCTGAACCAATCAAACACTCACTCACAGTCAACAGATCTGGGTTTAATTCATCACCGTTCTTTAGCCCACTCTGCCACCCCAGTTCAGACATGGCCATATGCAAACCAGTCTGACCCTGTGCCTCATGGGAACAGTCCAGCCCGAACTGCCAAGCCATGCCTTCCCTGGACCGGAAACAAGCTTCCTAGGACCGGTTTCTGGCATTACAGCCATCTTCAGATAGGCTTGCTTGAATATAGTGGCAAAGTGAGCAAGGGACTCACGTCTGAGCATACCCTGCTAACTTATGGCGAACAAAGCGGTACAAAAGGGGGTGGTGATGGACGGAGCATCTGAACCAATCAAACACTCACACCCAGTCAGCAGATCTGAGTTTAATCCATCACCGTTCTTTAGCCCACTCTGCCACCACAGTTCAGACATGGCCATATGCAAATCAGTCTGACCATGTTCCTCATGGGAACAGTCCAGCCCGAACTGCCAAGCCATGCCTCCCTGGACCGGAAACAAGCTTCCTAGGACCGGTTTCTGGCATTACAGCCATCTTCGGCCAGGCTTGCTTGAATCCAGTGGCAAAGTGAGCAAGGGACTCACGCCTGAGTATACCCTGCCAACTTATGGCAAACAAAGCGGTACAAAAGGGGGTGGTGATGGACGGAGCATCTGAACCAATCAAACACTCACACCCAGTCAACAGATCTGGGTTTAATCCATCATCGTTCTTTAGCCCTCTCTGCCACCCCAGTTCAGATATGGCACTATGCAAATCAGTCGACCCTGTGCCTCATGGGACCAGTCCAGCCCGAACTGCCAAGCAATGCCCTCCCTGGACCGGAAACAAGCTTCCTAGGACCGGTTTCTGGCATTACAGCCGTCTTCAGCCAGGCTTGCTTGAATCCATTGGCAAAGTGAGCAAGGGAGACCCGTCTGAACATACCCTGCCAACTTATGGCGAGCAAAGCAGTTCAAAAGGGGGTGGTGATGGGCGGAGCATCTGAACCAATCAATCACCCGCACCCAGTCAACAGATCTGGGTTTAATACATCACTGTTCTTTAGCCCACTCTGCCACCCCAGTTCAGACATGGCCATATGCAAATCAGTTTGACCTGTGCCTCATGGGAACAGTCCAGCCTAAATTGCCAAGCCATGCCTTCCCTCTACAGTAAACAAGCTTTCTTGGACCGGTTTCCGGCATTACAGCCGTCTTCAGCCAGGCTGGCTTGAATCCAGTGGCAAAATGAGCAAGGGACTCACGTCTGAGCATACCCTGCCAACTCATGGTGAACAAAGCGGTACAAAAGGGGGTGGTGATGGACGGATCATCTGAACCAATCAAACACTCACTCACTGGCAACAGATCTGGGTTAAATCCATCACTGTTCTTTAGCCCACTCTGCCACCCGAGTTCAAACATGGCCATATGCAAATTAGTCTGACCCTGTGCCTCATGGGAACAGTCCAGCTCGAACTGCCAAGCCATGCTTTCCCTGGGCCGGAAACAAGCTTCCTAGGACCGGTTTCTGGCATTGCAGCCGTCTTCAGCCAGGCTTGCTTAAATCCAGTGGCAAAGTGAGGAAGGGACTCACGTCCGAGCATACCCGGCCAATGTATGGCGAACAAAGCGGTACAAAAGGTGGTGGTGATGGACTGAGCATCTGAACCAATCAAACACTCACTCACAGTCAACAGATCTGGGTTTAATTCATCACCGTTCTTTAGCCCACTCGGCCACCCCAGTTCAGACATGGCCATATGCAAACCAGTCTGACCCTGTGCCTCATGGGAACAGTCCAGCCCGAACTGCCAAGCCATGCCTTCCCTGGACCGGAAACAAGCTTCCTAGGACCGGTTTCTGGCATTACAGCCATCTTCAGATAGGCTTGCTTGAATATAGTGGCAAAGTGAGCAAGGCACTCACGTCTGAGCATACCCTGCTAACTTATGGCGAACAAAGCGGTACAAAAGGGGGTGGTGATGGACGGAGCATCTGAACCAATCAAACACTCACACCCAGTCAGCAGATCTGAGTTTAATCCATCACCGTTCTTTAGCCCACTCTGCCACCACAGTTCAGACATGGCCATATGCAAATCAGTCTGACCATGTTCCTCATGGGAACAGTCCAGCCCGAACTGCCAAGCCATGCCTCCCTGGACCGGAAACAAGCTTCCTAGGACCGGTTTCTGGCATTACAGCCATCTTCGGCCAGGCTTGCTTGAATCCAGTGGCAAAGTGAGCAAGGGACTCACGCCTGAGTATACCCTGCCAACTTATGGCAAACAAAGTGGTACAAAAGGGGGTGGTGATGGACGGAGCATCTGAACCAATCAAACACTCACACCCAGTCAACAGATCTGGGTTTAATCCATCATCGTTCTTTAGCCCTCTCTGCCACCCCAGTTCAGATATGGCACTATGCAAATCAGTCGACCCTGTGCCTCATGGGAACAGTCCAGCCCGAACTGCCAAGCAATGCCCTCCCTGGACCGGAAACAAGCTTCCTAGGACCGGTTTCTGGCATTACAGCCGTCTTCAGCCAGGCTTGCTTGAATCCATTGGCAAAGTGAGCAAGGGAGACCCGTCTGAACATACCCTGCCAACTTATGGCGAGCAAAGCAGTTCAAAAGGGGGTGGTGATGGACGGAGCATCTGAACCAATCAATCACCCGCACCCAGTCAACAGATCTGGGTTTAATACATCACTGTTCTTTAGCCCACTCTGCCACCCCAGTTCAGACATGGCCATATGCAAATCAGTTTGACCTGTGCCTCATGGGAACAGTCCAGCCTAAATTGCCAAGCCAGACCTTCCCTCTACAGTAAACAAGCTTTCTTGGACCGGTTTCCGGCATTACAGCCGTCTTCAGCCAGGCTGGCTTGAATCCAGTGGCAAAATGAGCAAGGGACTCACGTCTGAGCATACCCTGCCAACTTATGGTGAACAAAGCGGTACAAAAGGGGGTGGTGATGGACGGATCATCTGAACCAATCAAACACTCACTCACAGGCAACAGATCTGGGTTAAATCCATCACTGTTCTTTAGCCCACTCTGCCACCCGAGTTCAAACATGGCCATATGCAAATTAGTCTGACCCTGTGCCTCATGGGAACAGTCCAGCTCGAACTGCCAAGCCATGCTTTCCCTGGGCCGGAAACAAGCTTCCTAGGACCGGTTTCTGGCATTGCAGCCGTCTTCAGCCAGGCTTGCTTGAATCCAGTGGCAAAGTGAGGAAGGGACTCACGTCCGAGCATACCCTGCCAATGTATGGCGAACAAAGCGGTACAAAAGGTGGTGGTGATGGACTGAGCATCTGAACCAATCAAACACTCACTCACAGTCAACAGATCTGGGTTTAATTCATCACCGTTCTTTAGCCCACTCTGCCACCCCAGTTCAGACATGGCCATATGCAAACCAGTCCGACCCTGTGCCTCATGGGAACAGTCAAGCCCGAACTGCCAAGCCATGCCTTCCCTGGACCGGAAACAAGCTTCCTAGGACCGGTTTCTGGCATTACAGCCATCTTCAGATAGGCTTGCTTGAATATAGTGGCAAAGTGAGAAAGGGACTCACGTCTGAGCATACCCTGCTAACTTATGGCGAACAAAGCGGTACAAAAGGGGGTGGTGATGGACAGAGCATCTGAACCAATCAAACACTCACACCCAGTCAGCAGATCTGAGTTTAATCCATCACCGTTCTTTAGCCCACTCTGCCACCACAGTTCAGACATGGCCATATGCAAATCAGTCTGACCATGTTCCTCATGGGAACAGTCCAGCCCGAACTGCCAAGCCATGCCTCCCTGGACCGGAAACAAGCTTCCTAGGACCGGTTTCTGGCATTACAGCCATCTTCGGCCAGGCTTGCTTGAATCCAGTGGCAAAGTGAGCAAGGGACTCACGCCTGAGTATACCCTGCCAACTTATGGCAAACAAAGCGGTACAAAAGGGGGTGGTGATGGACGGAGCATCTGAACCAATCAAACACTCACACCCAGTCAACAGATCTGGGTTTAATCCATCATCGTTCTTTAGCCCTCTCTGCCACCCCAGTTCAGATATGGCACTATGCAAATCAGTCGACCCTGTGCCTCATGGGAACAGTCCAGCCCGAACTGCCAAGCAATTCCCTCCCTGGACCGGAAACAAGCTTCCTAGGACCGGTTTCTGGCATTACAGCCGTCTTCAGCCAGGCTTGCTTGAATCCATTGGCAAAGTGAGCAAGGGAGACCCGTCTGAACATACCCTGCCAACTTATGGCGAGCAAAGCAGTTCAAAAGGGGGTGGTGATGGACGGAGCATCTGAACCAATCAATCACCCGCACCCAGTCAACAGATCTGGGTTTAATACCTCACTGTTCTTTAGCCCACTCTACCACCCCAGTTCAGACATGGCCATATGCAAATCAGTCTGACCTGTGCCTCATGGGAACAGTCCAGCCTGAATTGCCAAGCCATGCCTTCCCTGTACAGTAAACAAGCTTTCTAGGACCGGTTTTTGGCATTACAGCCGTCTTCAGCCAGGCTTGCTTTAATCCAGTGGCAAAGTGAGGAAGGGACTTACGTCTGAGCATACCCTGCCAACTTATGGCGAACAAAGCGGTACAAAAGGTGGTGGTGATGGACGGAGCATCTGAACCAATCAAACACTCACTCACAGTCAATAGATCTGGGTTTAATTCATCACCGTTCTTTAGCCCACTCTGCCACCCCAGTTCAGACATGGCCATATGCAAATCAGTCTGACCATGTTCCTCATGGGAACAGTCCAGCCCGAACTGCCAAGCCATGCCTTCCCTGGACCGGAAACAAGCTTCCTAGGACCGCTTTCTCGCATTACAGCCATCTTCGGCCAGGCTTGCTTGAATCCAGTGGCAAAGTGAGCAAGGGACTCACACCTGAGCATACCCTGCCAACTATGGCAAACAAAGCGGTACAAAAGGGGGTGGTGATGGACCGAGCATCTGAACCAATCAAACACTCACACCCAGTCAACAGATCTGGGTTTAATCCATCACTGTTCTTTAGCCCACTCTGCCACCCCAGTTAAGACATGGCCATATACAAATCAGTCTGACCTTGTGCCTCATGGGAACAGTCCAGCCCGAACTGCCAAGCCATGCCTTCCCTGGACCGGAACAAGCTTCCTAGGACCGGTTTCTGGCATTACAGCCGTCTTCAGCCAGGCTTGCTTGAATCCAGTGGCAAAGTGAGGAAGGGACACACTTCTGAGCATACCCTGCCAACTTATGGCGAACAAAGCGGTACAAAAGGGGGTGGTGAAGGACGGAGCATCTGAACCAATCAAACACTCACACCTAGTCAACAGATCTGGGTTTAATCCATCACTCTTCTTTAGCCCACTCTGCCACCCCAGTTCAGACATGGCCATATGCAAATCAGTCTGACCCTGTGCCTCATGGGAACAGTCCAGCCCGAACTGCCAAGCCATGTCTTCTCTGGACCGGAAACAAGCTTCCTAGGACCGGTTTCTGGCATTACAGACGTCTTCAGCCAGGCTTGCTTGAATCCAGTGGCAAAGTGAGCAAGGGACTCACGTCTGAGCATACCCTGCCAACTTATGGCGAACAAAGCGGTACAAAAGGGGGTGGTGATGGACGGAGCATCTGAACCAATCAAACACTCACACCCAGTCAACAAATCTGGGTTTAATCAATCACCGTTCTTTAGCTCACTCTGCCACCCCAGTTCAGACATGGCCATATGCAAATCAGTCCCCCTTTTGTACTGCCATTTAAAAGCAGCATTAAATTTAAAACACATATGTTCACATACAGAGCATGCTATCAGAACGGTCCAAAGAACATCCAAGACAAGCTCAAAAAGAGCTCCCTCCCAGGGCACACCGCTTTGCTAAATATAATCTGTTGTGTGTCCCAAAAGTTCAGAAAGCCAGATCTTGTGGCCGATCTTTTTGTTTTTTAGCTCCCTTTTTCTGGAATACTTTGCCATTGTACCATCGTCCTATCCCTAGCTCCAGGACACTTCTAATGAAGGAGTAGCTGAGCCATATACATTTTTATTGATTCAATCAAATAAAAACCTGTTGCAGGCAATGAGGACCAGAATGGGAAATAACATGCAGGATCAATAATCTGAGCACTGATTGAAGCATGTTTCACTTTTTTTGTTGCCATTTTCCACAGACACATTTCCCATGGTTTTCCTATAAGTGTATGTGTGGTGAACATTGTTGGCATGTTTTCATTTAGTCTACATCACACATTATGCTTACATTTGCACATTTTGCATATGAATCAGGATTTCCGCACTAGCCCTAATGAGCACCATAGAAGGTCATCTAGAATGCAAGCAAATATCATTTAGTTTGACATGTTTAGTTCTCTGCCTAATTACCATATTGAGAGTAATAGCATGGGACATCCTAGCAGTAGTTGGTAATGCTTAGCGACTGCCCAGAAACACATCCATGAAGATGAATACTCACGCGCAGGTAACTTCATTAACAGTAGTTATCCCCATACTTGCAATTGAATACCTAAATTGGACTGCAATGCTTCGTGGAAATGGTATTACTTTTCGGTCTATAGCTTTTTATAACTATGGGCCAGATGTAGGAGCCCTAATACCGGTCGGAAACTGCTGATTTCGGCCGTTTCCGACCGGTATTAGGGTTTTCAGATGTAGGGGCATGTTATTTTAAGAATCGGTAATTTTACCGATTCGGTAAATATACAGATTCTATAAAATACCGAATCGGTATATTTACTGAATCGGTAAATCCATATGTAGGTGACACTCCTAAGAGTGCCACAGGCCCTTAAGAGTCGGTATTTTACCACACAATCCTATTGTGTGGTAAAATACCGAATTCAGGTGTGCATGCACATCTGTGCATGCACACCAATGCAATGTGACACACAGACATGCCCTTAGGACATGTCTGTGTGCCACATGGCACACATGCCTGTATTTGGGGTGCTAGAGGGTGTCAAAGGGACACCCCCTGCACCCTTGCTGGAATCTGTATTTACCGAATCGGTAAATACCGATTCGGTAATGCCCATTGATTCCTATGGGCTTCAATGCCCATAGGAATCAATGATATATAGGATGCAATGTCCCAATAGGTATCAATGTCAAAGACAGTTTGAAAATTGCATACAATAAGTATTACAAGGAAGGAAACACAAGGAGTCTCAGTACATTTGTGAGAAGGTTATTATTCACCAACTTGTTGGAAATGGGAAGCACAGTTAAAAAGCAGCACTGTACATGAGAGACTTTCATGAAGCAACCCAAATGACACTTGGTGACAAGGTGATGACAAAGTGAAAGTGACGACGCAAGTGAACGTGGTGAACAGCGTGGTCGGTGCAAAGTGATTGGGAACAATCAGAAATAGGCTTCACAATGAATATACATGATTAAAATGTTCAAATTTGGCACAGTTATGAGCCTAGAGATAGTGCGCCAAGAAATCACGCTGTGTTTGTCGACGGCGTTTCGATCCTCGGCGATTTGGGATCCTCTTCAGGACAGGGTTGACGATGATTTTGGAGTGCTGAAGTCAATGAGCGCTGACAGTGCGGGGGGTCAGTCGTCCAATGATTGTAGGTCCAGGCGATCAGAGGTGAAGCAGTTATCTTGGCCGGGGGGTCCAGGTCTCAACGTATTGAGCCGGTGTGGCGCCTGAGTTAATCTGGCGCAGGAGCCGAATGAATCCGTAGCGATGGATTCGCGGGAACAAACACAGCGCGATTTCTTGGCGCACTACCTCTAGGCTCATAACTGTGCCAAATTTGAACATTTTAATCATGTATATTCATTGTGAAGCCTATTTCTGATTGTTCCCAATCACTTTGCGCCGACCACGCTGTTCACCACGTTCACTTGCGTCGTCACTTTCACTTTGTCATCACCTTGTCACCAAGTGTCATTTGGGTTGCTTCATGAAAGTCTCTCATGTACAGTGCTGCTTTTTAACTGTGCTTCCCATTTCCAACAAGTTGGTGATTAATAACCTTCTCACAAATGTACTGAGACTCCTTGTGTTTCCTTCCTTGTAATACTTATTTTATGCAATTTTCAAACTGTCTTTGACATTGATACCTATTGGGACATTGTATCCTATATATCCTCTATACCCAGTCCCAGTTTGGTTTATGGGTTTCACTCCTGTTCTTTTTCACTTCATAGGAATCAATGGGCATTACCGAATCGGTATTTACAGAATCGGTAAATACCGAATCTTAACGATTCAGTATTTACCGATTCTGTAATACCTACACCCCCCTCTATTTTACCACTTCTTAAATACCGAATCGGTAAAATTCGGTATTTAAGAAGTGGTAAAATAAAATTACCTACATCTAGGCCTAAAGTTGTAGGGGACATTCAATGAGATCCAAACAAAAGAACATTTGAAATAGATTATTAAGATAATTGGAGCTTGATGATCCTGGGCTTTACAAGTTGTGGTCCATGGGTGGCGAATATGTTTCACTACTAGTCCAGATACAAAGCTACTGTACATGTATAAATAGTTACCTCGACCCTCCCTTAGAAAGTAAGTGTATTTTATCAATACATTGCTTTAGACCAAATCTCAGAAGTTTTAAATCTTCTACACTATCTATCTGACCAATCACCCTGTTTCAATGTATACACATGACAATGTGGAGGGAAACCATATTCATGTTTCCTTTTTTTTGTAAGCTACTGACTTTTGAAAGCTATAGACAGGGTAAAAGGATTTTTCCCTATTAAGGGGGTCCAATGTAACAACTTCAGTGGAGTTCACCCATTTTTCTTCACTATCCATTTGACCCCTGACAATGGCACCCACTGTTGTTTCCCTCTAACTGCTACTTTCCAGGCATTCCAGCTTCCACCACACCAACCATGAAAATAACAAAACAACAAAGCTGGTCTTTAGTAACGCCTCCTTTGGCCTCCTTTATTTAATCCACCTTCTAAACGTTTTAGAATGAGGGCTGAGATTCATAAAGCGTACTTCTCAAGATTAGTTGGGGGAGATTGAAAGTGTTTGCCATTCATGTTTGAAATATATATTCTGGCAGTAAGTGTTAGTTGAAAGACCCCTCGTTGGTGTTTTTATGGGCCAGCGAGCTTTGACCTGGGTAATCATACTAAAAATCAGAACATTTGATTTGCCTTACTTTTCATTTTACCTCTGTGGTGAAAGAATACTGCCAGCACTCCCTTGAGGCATCAACTGTCCTCATGCTACTTTTTTCAATACTACGAGCAGCCTGAACAACCAGGTGCTACTGACCATCAGGAGATGTATCCACCTGGTAACCGCATGCATGACTTTTCAATTAAGGCTCCTTAATACAGAGCAACTCAACCACCTATGCTGGCTTTCTCCAGAAGAGGACAGCACAGACACAAGCTTTGCATTGCATACAGAAACACTTGTTCCTAGCAAGCCTCTTCCACTGTGTGGGCAGCAGGATAGCCTCAGTTGCAGCCTCTTGCTGTGCCAGGTACCACCTGTGCTGACCGTGACATGGAAGGCTGAAATTATTTAAAGGGACAGTGTCACCCTTGTTCCTTTTAAAGTGACAACACCTCATTCCCAATTAGCGCCTGCAGTCATCATGTTGGATTTTATAAGCAGAATATAAAAGGTTACAAAAATGATCGCTTATATTTCAGACGCCGCTTTAATTGCTCATTTGCCACAAATTGGTTGCCACTCCAGTAGTCAGAGCAACAATCACGGCTGTATAAAATGCTGTCCAACTCAATTATGTGAGATGCTCATTGAATCTTTACAAGAGACTCCTTGAGAAATGAAATGAAAACAAAAATAGCATTTGATTCAATTACTTAGAAAATGACATTTTCATGCATGGGATTGCTTTGACCTTTATCTGCCATGTTTCCTTGTTTTTGTGATATTCGTACTCATGTAAAGAAGACAATCAGGCTGGCATGTCAAACCTGAAAATAAGTATCACCAACGATTTTTTCTTTTTTATTGAAATTGTTGGCAAATGTTGACCCCAGTGACCGAAATTATCATCCACACTACAATGGCCAAAAGGTGTGTGCCCCCCCCTAGGCCCCCCCCCCGCTCGTTGATTCGTGCATCTGCCTGCTATTCAAAAATGAATTTCCTTTTTTGTTCTACATTTCATACTTAGGTTATAACACAGCTGTCGTATTACTTGTGTGCGTGAAAAAACTGACAAAAGTAATTTAGCTGTAGGAGAATGCTTCCCGTTAGAGGATGATCTTTGTGAAACTGTGCATAAAAATAAAAAAAGCATATTTCATAATTACAGTCAAAGGCAGCAGGTTTTTATTGTAACTAAATTAATTGTGATTCATTTAGAGTACAGTAATTGAATTAGAAGATGCAGCCTGCGTATATAATTCTGAGTCCTTTTGATTTTTAATAAATCATATTTTAAAATGTATGAAAAATATCAACAAAACAGCATTTTCCGCGAGCTGCAATTGGATGGAAATTACAATTTAGTTCACTTCAACTTAATTTTATTTTCAGGGAAAATATAAGCTCTTTTAAGGTCTGAGCTTGTCATCACTGTCAAACAGACCTACTGTCTTTAATATCACTTGGGCCGTAAAGCAGCCACAAAGCCTGTGGCTCCTCTGCTCCATTTAAAGTTATTGGGACCTGGTGGTACTCTTACTGGAGCTTCAGCTGCCTCTACCAACACTAACTCCTGTCCCAGTAGCCCACTGATCACAGTATGAAGTATGAAGTATGAAGTTTATTTAGTTTAGCACAGTTACTTAAAACCATTGCTATAAAAGACAGCATTAGCACATATATAAAAATCAGCGTTAACACATTTGGCATGTTTGGGATAAAAAGAAAGAAACAGAAACACAAAGCTAATAGACAGCTCACAAGGCTTAGTGTCCGTTGTGCTTCTAAGAAGAACAGTCTTGTAATTGCCGATATAAACATTTTGCTACGCTAAACCAAAATGGAAAAATGATAAAAACGAAGGGTGCTAAACCACGGGGGTGAAAAAGTCTGTAATGAGTTTTTGAGGGGGAAGAGGTAGGAGAGCGGGGGCCAAAGAAGGTAACAGAAGGTTGTCCAAGAGTCTCACGAATTTCCCCGACCTTGCAAGCACTTGAGTGTCAGTAGACGCGAAACAAAAGGCCGAAGCCTCCCAGCATGTCCTAATGCCCCATCTTAAATACAAGGGTTTTAAGAGAGACTTTCTTGGGACGGCTAGGGCCGGGCAACAACACAGGAGATGCAGCCATGACTCAGAGTGGTAGTTGCACAGTCTGCAGGCCCCCCCCTCCCTTGATGGAGCCCATCTGTTAAAGGCCATTGAACGCAAGCCAAGAAGTCTCATGAACATTATATTCTTCCGTGCCACTGCATTTAAGTTTTCCTGGAAATAGGCTTGCGGTTTCCCGGGAAGATACGAAGAGTTCAGTGGGAGCAAAATGGAAGATGTTTTTACGGAGTGCAGATCACAGGGGTACCAGTTCAGAGTGGCAGTCACCCAACCCTGTTCAGGGTGTTGTGACTTCTTCTGATTCTCCATGCCTGTGTCTTCTATGTGAGACATGGTGAACATGGGCCGGGAAAGTGTAGAATGACCTTGAAGCGCACATAGAAAACTTCTTCTAGGTAGGGGTCATTTTGTGTTTTGTTAGTGAAAGCACAGTCCATCTTTGGGAATTTATTTGCTCTAAATACAAAAGTTCCTTCAGCCAACGCTTGGAACATGGTGCCACTCAGCAATCCACACCAGGCAGTCTAGGGTCTGTATGATTCCCTTAAAGTAGGATTTATATGTTCTCTTTCTTCCATTCACTTTTTGACCATCTACTTCCTTCCATTTCCTGAGCAACTGATTCTTAGTCCCTCTGATTAGATTCTCAGTTACGCACAATGTCCTTTAATGGTAATCTCAGCACCAGGATACCCGTTGGGTGGCAGTCGTGCTATAAAAGTGTTACTTACATTACATTGGCTTGACACTTTATGAATCACAGCTTCGATCAGTCCTTCCAAGTATTCCTCTCTCACCTAATGCAATTGGCCATTAGAATGTATCTTTGAATATGAATAGTGTGCTCCCACTAAACTGCATGAGAGACTGTTTGATCTCAACAGGTCTCTGTGTCAGCATCTCAATGCTCATTCTCCTCTTACTTTCCCTGCTTGTGTTCTCTCCTGCTAAATACCTCCTCCCATCTCGCTTTCCTGTGTGTCTTAGCGTGTCTTATTCTTCATTTCTGATGCCCACCACTCCTTTTGTTCCTACCTTTCACCCCTTGCTTTTTCAGCTGTAACTACTCCCTTTAGTGCTTTCTCTTTTTGTGTGCCTCGCTGTTGCTCCCAACATATACCACCTCTCTTTCCTCTATCCTTTTTTTCACTCACCTAGAAATTAAAGACTGTCTCGTTTAAGGACTCCATACCTTCAATACAAGCCTCTTTTGGGTTTTTGCTCAAAGGAATATAAGGTGGCAAGAGAGGCATCATAGCCTGTTCTTGCTTTCTTGCTTCATATTGATGAATTATGATGAGGGCCTAGTTGCGCTCTGGCCTTTATTTGTTATAGAATGAAAACTGTATTGAAGGCAAGGGTGTTATTAATGTAGACTAAATTTCATTTCTAACATTTGTCTGGGTTTGATGTGTATAAACTGAAAGCATTAGCGCATTAAATCAGACCTATTGGTTTTGCTATGCTTGCTACATTCATGTGATGACTGTAGAATAGGACCTTACAACACACATAAACACCAGTTCTGAAGGATCTATGGCTACATTTATACTTAGGCGGAAGCGATACCGCAACCCCAGCACCTGCCCAGTCCTACTACCAGCCACTACCACATATTTCTCCTTTTACATCCATCAACTGTAAATTCATTTGATTACAAGAGTTTTGAGATGTAGCCAAATAATGATTAGACACCATGACTATGTTATCATCCTGTTCCAGGTTACGACCATGAAGAACGTTGAGGAGGACTTTTACCTTGTAGGCCTTCCCAGGCCCTGAGTAGCCTTGGGGATTCCCCAATATACAGAAAAGTCAGAGATTGCCTTGCCAATACGATGCACATATTTCCTTGGTGTTCACGTGTTCCCTTTCATTCACTCTGTGCTCCGCATCTCTCTGACTGATAATTCATGTTTTCTTGTGTTTGGCTTTGAGACAGAAGTTGCCTAGAGGGGTTCCTTTTTCGACTTATCCCCATCCCTTGTAAGTTTGCAAAGATGAAGGATAGTTGTTGTTCCATGGCTTTGCCATAGAGATGTGATGTATGCTTCAATGTCTTCATGTTTCTTGATGGTACTCTCACTAATCTTGCATTATGTTGACTTGGGATGCTGAGAGTTGTCTTCTCTTACATAATGACAGCGGTTTACCCTACTTGTCATCCAAAAATCAGAAAAGTGATTGTTCAGCTTGGCCAAAACAGGAACAATGGGTGTGGTGTTGTGTGATGAAGAAGGATGTGATATTGTATGTGCACTACAATTTGATGTGGAGTTGCATGCAATATTTAATTACTGATGATATCTGCTCCCTGACGACCAAGGCGAAACCTCAGCCCTCATCCTAGTAGAACTCTCAGCCGCCTTCGATACTGTCTCCCACTGCACCTTAATTGCAAGACTCCACAATGCCAGCATCCATGAGAAGACCCTGGACTGGATCCACTCCTTCCTTACCAGTTGAACACAGCAAGTAAAACTCATCTCATAACCAACAGAGATCGGCTGTGGAGTGCCCCAGGGCTCCCCCCTGAGCCACACCCTCTTCAACGTCTACATGGCTCCCCTCGCTGCCATCGTCAGGAACCACAGACTCAGCATCGTCTCCTACTCCAAGGAAGTGGTCCCTCATCCTGCAATCAACTGTTTTCACTGCTATCAGTCAGAGCTGCCTTAGTCCACTAAGTAATAGACACACAATTGCCACTAAGTGGCAGCGAGGAACACCACTGCCACAATAAGTCTCAGATGAGTAACTTACTTCCATTTCTCCCTGCTGCCGGAAATACTACTGCTCTGTAAATTCCAGCAGCAGAGAATCTGGTGTATTGGCTTGTTAGGTGGGCCGCAGTGGGAGCCAAGGAGCTGCAGATGGTGAAAAGTATACACACAGGCAAGAATTATTCTGGAATATTAACACAATTGTGCAGGCACCATTGTCTCCCTCTTTCCCACATATGTACAAACATAGCAACATTTTGAAAAATGTAAAGTTAAGAAGGGCATTGCTTTCATAACTTTGCACTCTACCAAATATGTCAGAGGCATGCTGGAAATAATGAATAATATTAATTCAGAACTAATAAGCAAGTCTTACTACCATATTTTGGAACCAATGCTTACAGTTCTTGCCTAAGTGATGCAGCAGCCCCCCCACAACAGATGAGGTCTGTCTAACAGTATACCACCTAGCACTGGAAGCATGCCTCCTGTAGACAAACCTCTCTAAGAGCAAGTAGCATATTTCCGGCCCACCACCTGTAGTCAGCATATGGCAAATGTTTTGGGAACTAAAATTTATGCGTGCTGCACAAAGAAAAGAGATTGCTCGGCCTGCAGAATTGGTGGCTAGTCTTGCCTTGACATTGTTCGGCCACATGCCTCTGGCAGAATAGTCGTAAATAATAAGATATGGAAAATTACAAAAGAAAAAAAACACATCCACCAAAAAAGGTACAAAATGAGGGACACAAAAAAGAAAGTAGCGGCAGGCAGATGGAAGTAGAAGCAGAAAATCAGGGTAAGAAGAGAGTGGCAAAAAAGAAACGCTTCAATAAGAAAACTAAGAAACAGCCACCTGCCAGTATCAGAAGTAGGGGAGATAACTCTTCTTGCATTAATTACAAAATATGCCTACCATGCGTCATGTATATGGATGCCATATACTGCGATGTGTCAGTAACTTGCTAGTGTTTTTTATGCAAATGCTTATGTATGGTACTCTTTTCTTCTGACTGACTCGACAGTGCACACTCACCAGGGAAGTATACTTTAAATCATTACATTTGAATTGAAAAGTAAAGCTGAAAAATACAAAGCTTGCAATAAAAAAAGCACTGCAGAAGTCCTGACTTTCAGCGGGAACAGCAACCTGCGTAAGAGTTTGCTATATATCTGTCTTGGTTTTTCAGGAAGAAACATTCATGAAATTTGCTAAGAAAAACAGTTTTAATCATGCAAACCCATTTTTACAATAGCAAACCTGAAATCAAAATGTCATCAGATACAGACAAATTACAGTGGCTGGGTGTCACCTGATCATCATTTGACAAGCATACTATAAATGCTAAGTTCATGCCTCACAAAATAAACCAAATCTTACCAGTTCCTGCATTCAATAATAAGCATCACTGGTGGTTAGTAATGAATGTCAATGGCTACAAATAGTAATGGGCCCAGCCTGGAATGAACATGAATATCCCAAAACAATAATCAGCCTGAATGGGACTGTTCAGAAAGGAAGACACATTGCCTCAGGAAGTAATGAGCTCCAAAAGCCCTAAGCACCCATGAGCATCAACGTTCCTGGCATTTTACCCATTAATGACTCCAGAGTGTAAAGTGCCACAATTGTCGTATGCAGAAATATGCATGAATGGCCCTAGGTATTAATGAATATGAATTGGGGAAAACAGGTAGAAGCATCAATATTGCCCACAAGCAATAATGATGTTGCAAGAATATGAATTTACCTTGAAAACAAAAAGACAAGAGGTGGTTGGCAAAACAGGAACAGTTGGTTTAATTAAACACTTCCGCCTGGAGTACAACCCAAAGAAATGGGTATGAGGACTGTCTCAAAGTTCAAACAATACGTGTGGACTTATATACAACTTTTGGGTACAATAAAAGTACATCCGGCAATCCTTGTTTGTTGAAGGAATGTAGGCCTTGTCTGTGGAGTCATAAATAAAGAGTCTTTGATAACAAATGCTGGTGGTTCGACCTTGAGTAGAGGCAATATTGGCCAGTGGATAGTGTGTCCAGAAACGTCTGACATGAGGGGCACGTGATTGCTACATCTATTGTGTGTTTTGTGTTGCGATTGACTGTGTGTTCCGAACCTTATGTGGAATCTAACTTTATGGTGTTATGGGAATGTGCACACCCCTCTAGCCATGTGTGCTTTATTTGGGCCAATTTACCTTGACAATTGTGATGTCGCTGTGCTTATTTGGGATACAGGCCTGAGTTTCCAGTTCACACAATTTTCTGCTGGCTACATGCCACCCCACTGGTATTTGTCAATCAGTTACTGCGGGCCTAGGTCGCAGAGCCGGATTAATCATGTATTTTCGAGCCGGGTTGATGGAGAGTTCATGACTGGTGAATTTGACAATAGAGATTCTGTTTGTGTATGCAAGTTTATCATCATAAGCATTAGCATTGTTTTTATCAATATTAACATTCTCTCCTCTAGCTGAATTTTCAACTACATTATCCAATTCATATGTCATGACACTCACATTATTGGGGATATATTGTTCGTCAGGCTTGACTAATAATACTTTCCTATTTACTTGCATTCAACCTAATTTGAGGACTGCCTTTTTTCAGCAGGATGAGAATGGGTAACAGTGATGTGCACAGTCCAGTCAGCCACCTGGGAAACTAGGCAAACCAATTCAGATACCATGCCTGCTCAGGCGCACCTCCCTCCTCATCCATGTCTCTTTGTAAGCGGTGCAGTGCTTGGATGGCAAGAGTCAGAGTCATGTTTATAGGTCCTTACCTGGGATAAACGTGCAGAAGGATGCACCGATCTTGGCACCCCCCTCGCCCTCCATTGCGGCATTATGTCCAACACATACCGATTTTGCATCACCATGAGGCAGATGGCTCTCAGTTCTTCCTTGAGTGCATTAGGTCGAGCTCAGTGCTGTTCATGATCTTGGGAAGTTCCCACCTAATTATTGTGAACCAGTGGGCATTCACTTTAGTCTGCACTGTAAAAAAGGGTATGGACCCTCGCGTTGATTTGAGTGTCAAAAAACAGCCTGAATTCATCTGGAATGTTCTTGTGCTGAGCCCAAACAAAATATTCACAGTTCTTTTCTCTTGAGCCTGATGCAACAAAGTTATCTTCTTCCCTAGTGAGTGTTGATGCTACCCTGGCAGATCTTCTTTGGGAATGACCAGGGTTGGGATGTGTATGGTAATGAGGGAGCAGAGGCCAAGCCATCCACGGATGAGCTGAGTATAAGTAAACTCACCACACTGCCAGTAGTAATTCATCAGCGTGGAGATGCCCCATTGCATGTCCTGAAAGTGCAGACGTGTACCACAGTTCTAATTTATTCCCAGTGGAATGGTTCCTTTGCCTCTGAAACACAAGGACTAGTTTCTGTACTCCTAAAGGTTTTCCTTTCCCCTCTAACCACTTATATCTATCCACTTAAATGTCCCAGATTTCCTGACATGAGGTATCAATGCTGCTATTTAACCCTCCCCTACAAGACTTGTTTCCCCTGTCATCATCAAGGTGAATGGCCCTTCAGTGGAACTCCATGTTTGCAGTCCATTTGTTAATGAAGAAGGCAGCCCCAGAAATATTAAGGGCCATCCTGGAACCAAAGACGGATGTGGGAGCAGACATATTCGTGCATTGGTGTGGTGGTTTTGCTATCTGCAAGAATCTCTTTTCTGGAAAACTTTGGGGCCAAACAGTATCCTCCCCTACGGTGCCCCACCTGTGTATCCTATCTAGTTCTATTTGAATGTCACTGGGATTGGTGAAAAGAAACAATGCTGTGGGATTGGTCTTTTATCAGGTCAGATTCACTACTACTCTTTTGGGTTCTTTGGAGCTTGGCATTAAGCCTACATAAATAAAGTGGAGAAGGCCTTTTGCTTGTTCGGGGTTACCCCTTGGGACAGGTAACGCCTGTCTGCATCTACTACTTGCGGTATCATTGAAAAAATGTAATACAGCCTTAGTCTTGTCTTAGAGCCCACTGCGGTCATGTGCTTATACCACATGTTGTTTAGGAGGGCACTGTGTATTGCATGTGGAATGCTAGTGTTGGGTTCAGTGTAATTGTAAGTGATGCGGGAGTGGTCCCTATGCAAGCGCAGTGATAGCTTCGAGGTATCTCCCATCAGACTAGGTGGTGCATTGATGATGAATGGATGCAGAAACACCCATAGCAAACAAAGGGTACATTGAAGTACAACAATACATAACTTTTGGAGCATTGCGGATCTTGGGGCTAGATCCAGTGGATGTGCCAGTGATCCTCTGGCAATTGGAAGTATATTTAGTTCAAGAAGGTTTGAGGCACTGAACAGTTTGTAGGTTTTAATTCACACACTTTACATCCTGCGGGGCACTGAAGTGGCAGGGAAAAGGGTGGTGCACTTAGATACTCAATCGTTAACCTGTTAAATAAGCTCCATGGTTGTTTGTTCAGTAAAAACAGTACATCATTGCATGAGCCTTGATTTTTCTTCATGGTTTTCCTCATGGTTCCTGAGCTTTTCTTTTGAGGGGTATGCTTTTCCTCATTCATTTGCGCCATTTTAGTGAGGCACCAGAAGGTGGCCCCAGTCGGGGTATCTTGTTTTGTAAAGTGCATTATGGGACACATTCATTTCTAGGGGTTGTTGGGCTTTTAGTTTTCATGGCATGCCGACCCCCCTCTCTGTACCTAGCTGACAGTTAAATTGGTGAATATCTTTATGGGGTAATCATGTGAATATGTGGTGTTATTAACTTATCTAAAGTTACAGGGGCATCGCCAGCCCTGGTGCTATCAGTGCAGGTAGAGTTTTGACCTAAACGTGCACGGGGTGATGTATAATAGAGGGAGCGTTCGTAAGAGAGTGCTGCTGGTGGTTGCAACTTGCCCTGAGGTCAATGTGACCCTTCTAGTGGCGCGAGGTG
Source organism: Lissotriton vulgaris (assembly GCF_964263255.1). Classification (NCBI taxonomy): domain Eukaryota; kingdom Metazoa; phylum Chordata; class Amphibia; order Caudata; family Salamandridae; genus Lissotriton; species Lissotriton vulgaris. Next base: position 722,471,144 of record NC_141696.1, read on the forward strand.
TCTTGACTATGCCCCTCATCTCAAAACCCCCTTTTGGGATAGCTTTAGACTTCTTTTTATTGGTCTTTTGGGCTCTTCCCTAGATCTCTTGTAATTGGTTATGCCGCTTTATCAGGAAAATGGAGGTGGTTGAAAGTTTTCCTGTGGCCTCCGAGTGTTCCTGATATCGCAGTGTCTGAGCCTGAGCTACTGCTTCCTTCGGATGGTTTATGCAAGGCCTTGTGTTGGGTGACTGCTAGGCCTGGCGAGGTGGTGAGCACGTTCCCAAGGTCTAACCTTGTATGGAGCTGTGATGGACTTCTGTGGACTCCCTTTTCCCCAGCACCCCCTCTCCCTCAGACTCTTGAAATTATGAGGTAGAAGGGAGGAGAACCCAGAATCTAAGGTCAAGAACTCATCGAGATTCGGGTATGGAAGATGATGGACTATGGCAGTTGGCAGTTCAGGCAGACTTCCTTCCAACTGACTCATCGCCGTGCGACACCTCGCAACGTATCGGATCTTATGCGGTGGAGGTGATGGAGTTATATCCTGAACAAACAGAAACCTTGTCTCCCAACACCGGAGGAGAGACATCATTTTGGAACTGAAAGGGGTCCTTAATTGGCTGGCTTTTGGGGGTGCTGTATTTGGGACCAAAGACCATCTAGAAATTTTGGTCCTGGGCTGAGTACCCGAGAATGGGGTCTGTGCAAATTGGTTATCAGAACCCGTCCCAATTTGACTTGGCTGTGGGGACCTTGGTACCTGCTTTAAAGACTGGATGGGGAGCCACTCTGCCCCACTCGTCAGACTGCCCTCACCCGAGGTGTTGTCAGGCAGCCCCACTCCGAGGGATCAGCAGTAGAGTGAGGACTAGGCTCCCATCTTCAGCCTGGAATGGAGGACTCTAGTAAGGTTATCCGATCGACATAACATATTCAGCAGGCCTGACTTCTTTATGCAAGTAAAGGCCTGTATTCCCTTATATTGCCTCCTTAGTTCTTCTTTTGAGTCTCAATGTAGTGTGTTTGTGGGGTGTGCATGAGATGGGTGGCTTGTTACTTGGAGTTTTGACTTACTGTATGTTTAGGTATGTGTTGTGGAAAAGCATTGCCTCCCCAAACAGTTACCCCTCCCTGCTGGGGTTGTGACCCCAGTCCCTGATGGGTAGGGTTCCATGTCAGTGACTGCTGTTGTCATGCGCTTGCCCAGTTACCTGATTCCTGTTCTGGTGCTGCCGTAGCAGTCTATCTTCCCTGAGGCTGTGTGTATGGTTGGTTTGGGTCTTCCTACGTTTGTTTTTGTAGATTGGGGTTTTGTGGGAGCTGACCCATGTCTGTCGACCTCTGCGTGTGATATGCTTTTATCCAGCATCAGTCGGCCATGTAGTCATCCTGTGGCAATAATAACATTCTCTGAGGTGTGGCTGCTGCCAACCTCCCTGATTTCTGCCAATGTAGTTAGGTTGAAACCCTCTGGGGTTTTAAGGTGGAGCCCCCTTCAACAGTGGGGCAATTTGTAAGCATGCAGCCAGTGGGCCGTCTTAAGGGCGGTTGTCTTCAATTTGTGTTGGACCACCTTAGCAGTGTCTTTCTGTGATTGCTCCTGTTTCTCACTATGTTTCTCCTGTTTCTTTTTGTAGTAGTACAATATGTGGGCCTGTATCTCCCACCAGGATTTGGTGTCTAACCCTACTACGCTATCCAAACCGCTCTGTATTTTGGTAGGTAGCCTCTTCTTGAGCATGTCATAGAAGAACTTCACTTGTGGGCCTGTATCAGTCCATGGCAGTACTGTCTCTTGCCCCAAAGTTCGCTCATCCTGTAAAAAAATCAGTTACGGTCTCCCAGGTTTTATAGTTTCCACTATTAACCCTCCTACATCTGGGCAGTCAGGGCACATTTCCCTCAGTGCTGTCTAAATCTGGTACGAATTGAATGCAACCCCATCATGCTCGGTGTTTGTCACTGTGGCTGCTGGCATGTGAGCTTGGGCGAACACCTTGTTTGTCTCTTCTCTGATGAGGCTACTTAGCAGACTTTTAACATCGCCTATTGCCAGACTTTCTCCTGCGTTGTCCTTCTCAAAACATGAGATTCATTTCCCCGCTCCATCCAGCAAGGGTGGCAAGCTGGTCCTTAACCCTTCTTTATCCATCTGAGCCCAGGGCATATAAATGGTCTCTAATGTGCCCGTGTGGAGCAGTGGGTACATTTTGGCATGGGGAGCTCCACTGGGATTTCCCTAACGTAGGGTTCCCATCTCCTTAGACATTTCTGCATGTAGGGAAAGTTCTACTTGGGATCTCCCTCTCCATGCCAGATGCAGACTTATGCGACAGCCATGTCTGTCCTCTGGTTCGGAGCATCCATCTTCAGGCCAGGGCCTATCACACTGATCCTTTCCCTTGGTCCAGCAGTCTAGTAGGTGGCAAAAGGGCCATGTGATGATCTTGCCTTCCTCTTGGGCCACTATCTCCCTTTTGGTTAGTCTATCTATCCAGCGAGTCCAGGAGGGGCAGAGGACGTCTTCATCGCTGCTCACCTCAAGCGCACACAAAGGTGCAATGCTACTCCTTCTATGTTGCAATTGAGTTTGTACCTGGCTACCCTGGTCCCTGATTTCCTGGTTAGCACCTCTCCTCCACTGACAATCTGGTGAGACCCGAGTCCCAGCCGGAACACTCTCCTCTACCGCTGCCTTGGATTCTACCTCGAATGGTGCTCTGTGCCTACCTCCGCTCTTCTCAGGAGGAGGGTGTGCTGCTCAGAATTCCAGTTAGGCCTCTATGGCGTGAGCTCTCTTGTTCTCTCTCCTTAGTTTGTGCCTTTCTTCGATCTCCCACCTAGATTGCCTCCTTCGTTCCAAAATATGCACAGCTGTTAGACCAGAATTTGCCTTCAAACTCGCTACCTGTTGTTTCTTCGGTTACTTGAGCAAAACCTGTGGCTCCCACCTCGTTGGCTGATCCTGGAGGACTGGGACCCCGTTCATTTCTCCGCTAGTTGTATCATCATCCAGCACAGCTACGAATCCCCTTGTTACCCAAATGTGTTCACCTGGCTCAGTGGGAGTGTGCTATCTTTGTGGTGCTGGGGCTTGGTGGGCCGAGCGTGACTGACAGGGGGTTGTGCTTAGGGTAACCCTATTACTGGATTGGGGTGGTGCCTGGGCCTGCTGCCCTGCTAGATTCTTATGTCTAGACCTAACACCTGACTGCGCAGGAGAGGACCCACCTGTTCCCTTGACTGGGGGGTGCTGGTGTATCCTAATGTAGGGATAGCTGGCATTGGGGAGAGCACTTCATACCTACATATGGTGGGGGAGATGCTGATGCTTTGATTTTCAATCGTGGGATAAGATTATCAGCCTGGGCATCCTCGAAGATGGTCCAGACCTCTTCTAGTACCTCTCTCCTGCCCTTCCTCTGTGTACTTAATCCTCATGTGTGTACTCATGTGTTCTATTATGTTACTGTTGAGGATTCCCTTTTCTTGCCAAGGAACCACATGTGCCTTAGTGTGCGGGTGCCATTCGTGAGAATACTTGTGACCTGCCTTTGTCTGTGTGGGGAATCTGGTTTGCATTTATTTTAGTGGTGACTCCATAATGAGATGGGAACCTTTTAAAGGACAAATATACCCTAATTTATCCAACTTTTTTCGGGATTTTTTAAGCCATATTTTGGTCATGGGAAACTATTATACAGAGGGGTTGTTAGTCCTAACTATTACTTACCATGAGCTCAAGTACTAAGGATGCATAAATATGTACAGTTCACAAACACAAACAGAAATATATATGAAGGGTCACATCCTAAAAGAAACTGCATTTGTTAAAACATCATGTAATTGGGAAAAAATAGCAGCCTTTACTGTGATATAAAAAAGTGATCGTGAAAAAATTGCAGCCTCTTCATATGACACATCAAGACATTCTTATTGCGATTGCATGAAGTGTGTAAGAGGCTGCTCTGAGGAATACATTTTGGCACTGCTGTCTCTCTTTTGAAGTACCTCCCAAGCTAGCTTTGTACATTTCACAGTGTTACTCTCAAACTGCTTATGAGATGGGTTTGTCTTAACAAAACCCCAAGGGGAAGGTGATTGGCTATATCATGTTTGATGGCCAGGTGACCAAAGTATTGGGGGGAATGTTGTCAGTAATATTACATGAAGTACACATGCATGGATAACGTGCAGGAGAGTGTTTGGGCAGTCTGAGTCCTTTTTTAGGAGCAATGAAAAAGTAGGGGCCTGCGGGGACCCTCCTCTGCCTGCTCACAGAGTGTACCCAAGTCTCTTAAAGTCCTTGGTGTTGTTGATTATGCAAATATGAGCTGGATGCTATTGGGATGGGGATCTTGAAAATTCCTGGAGTGTCAGAGATAAATTTCAATAACTTAGCACTGCCACGGTGCCAACGCTCCAGCATATACCACCCCTCCTGTGTAGGACTTGGTAAATTCTTGGATTCAGGAAGAAGCTGCGGAGAGAAGTCTTGAAAAGTCTTTGAGAGGGTAGCGGAGGGTGGGGAGGGGAAGTGAAGCCCAAGGGGTATGCAGGGACTTGTTGTAGCAAAGCAGCAGCATCGACAGTTGCCTACCCATTTCCCTTGACAGTCCTTTGCTGCTGCCTGCTGAGAGGATTAGTTTGAACACTACCCTGTTGGACAAGGAGAGAAACCCCTGCGTTTTTCATGTCTAGAGTGTTGTGGTGACTGGCGTGACTAGAGTTTTCCCTTCTCTGTAGTTTGTGCACAGAGGGCATGGTCCGCAGAGAGCGAGAAGCATCAACATTTTCACCTGTGACTGTGTCTTTGCAACTACCTTGATGAATTGCTTTACTGAGACACAACACTACCTCACAGGTCAAGACTAGAGCAGAGTTATGCATGAGCCTGTACGGTGGACCAGAATTCTGCCACTCATGAATCTCTCTGGATTCTCACAGAGTTTTAGGTAACTCCATGGAATTCTGCAGAGTAAACTCCACGAGTTCAGCCCACCCTTACAAAATACTTCATTTTGGGTTCATAACACAGTGGCACATGTGGTAGTGCTATACACATTTGGCCGCAGGATGAAACACCCATTGTGGAGTAGCAAAATAGACCCAAAATCCCAACAATCAAAAACAGGACAAGTGGTATGCTTCAAAAAATTCTGGAGACTAAACTGTGTATGAAGGATGAAATCACTCCAAAGACAGTCTGGAAAGTGGTAGCAAATCCATAGCCAATTACTTTGAAAAAATGTTTTATCTGTTAAAACTGTGGTGCACACATTCTCTGAAGTGCTGCGGGAGGCTAGTGCATAGTAGTGACTGGATTTCAGAAGAGGACTTTGCAACTTGAAGATCAAATGTCTCCTTTGCAGATGTTAAAGAAAGAAACTTTCCTGTGAAACAATAAGGATTTCAGTCTGCCCAGACTATCAAAATTCACTTTTAAGATAGAAATTGAAGGCCAAATCATCACTTCTCTAAACTGTAAAGCAGGTGGAAAAACAACATTTGTACAACAGGTCATGACTCTAGAAACCGTCGCCACATAGGACACTCCCCGTTTTCATCCCACAGAGCAACCTTGGTTATTCAACATCAAATGACTTCCATTCGAAAGTAATCTGAATGCTGGACGAATTACGGCAGCTGGGGAACAACTTCAGATAACACGCTAAGTTTGTCTAGGATGCACTACACGCTCAGTGAAATGTAACTTCCCTGCAAACTAATGAAAGGGCTAAAGTGCTCTTGCAGTCTGTATAACAAAGAAAAACCTCAGTCCCTTCATTCCTACTCCTGAACTTGAAAGGTAGGACCCATCTCTTGTGTACAAATCTCTTCCCTAATACTTCATACCTGCCTACTTGATAATGTTGTAAGCAGTTCGTAAAGTGGAGTATTGACTTTGGAAGAGATGTAAATCCATGAATTATCCAGTCTTCTGATGGTGTTTCTGCCACAGTGTATGGTAATTTCACTAGATGTTGTTTTTTAACATTGTGTATGTCACATCCTTTCTAACCATACTTCCCTGTTCTCTTTTCCTATTAAATTATATAGCAAGAATATGTTTGTTGTGTTTAAATGCTTCCAGGGCACGCAATAATTGCGCAGATTCTGCAAAGTCTAACTCAATAACATGATGGATATAAGCAGACACTGTCCATGTTGAAACTGATACTTGTCACTCTGTATTATGTCAATTACTGACGGTACAATGTTACTCAGATAATACATTCTAGTGGATAACGTGGTCATACTATTATTGAGAACTGCTAGAGCCTTTTCTAAATTAACTCTGTCAATTTCACGTATCAGCCTAGCAGTTTCCTGCTGTGACACTTTCCACAATTTGAAGTATATTGCATACAAACAGAGCTTTTGATGTGGCTTTCTAAGACCTAAAAAAAATCGTGTAAATCCATGTCATCAGAAAGGACTGACAAGTGTTGTTTCACCTCAAGTAACGTGGAAATCTTTAGACAATCAAGGCAAACTAGCCATCCCTCTAGACTGGAATGTGAAGAACTGTATGTACCATTCCTGAGCATATTGTTCAGTTTTTCACAGTATAATTTGTGAATTGCTCCTGTTGTGTAGTTCCTATAAACCTGTATAGGATCTGCGCGTTTAGACAACATAGATATTGCGATATGTCCCATCAGGGATGGTGAAAACAGTGCAATACTTTTCGCTCAGTCACTCGTGATCACTTTGTCTCAGAGAAGTACACAGAATAAATGGTGGGGACGTTTGCAATAAGCATTTTTTGAAACAGCGTCATTCTTGTATAAAATAGGTGTGCTGAAACAGCCATTAGACAGAAACAGATATAAATGATTATAAGCACCAAGAGAGTAAAAGGATGGTAGATTTCTACCATAGTGCTAAAACAATGAATAAAGGCGGGTATAAAAATACATGACAATAAAATGCATAGTCCTACTATGCGACCCTAACTAAATGTACCTAAGAGTACCTAGCATGTATGTAGGTATGGAGACAAAAGTGAGGCCTATTACCTGAAGTGAGAGACTATGGGACCCCATCTTGGTCTCAAGATGGACACCCATCAAGTCAAGTCAAGTCAAGTCAATGAATTTATAAAGCGTGCTACATACCCAGAGGGTCTCAAGGCGCTTGAAGAAGGGTGGGGAATTACTTGTAGAATATCCAGGTTTTGAGTTGCTTTCTGAACGCTAGGTGGTTCTGAGTGAGGCGAAGGTGAATGGGAAGTGAGTTCCAGGTTTTAGCCGCCAGGTAGGAGAAGGATCTTCCTCCCATGGTGGTTTTGTTAATGCGGGGTACAGCGGCAAGGGCTTGGTTGGAAGAGCGTAGCTGGCGGGAGGGGGTGTAGAAGGAAAGTCGTGTGTTGAGGCCTTCGGGTCCAAGTTCGTAAAGAGCTTTGTGTGCGTGGGTTAGGAGGCGGAATGTTATCCTCTTATTGACGGGGAGCCAGTGGAGGTCTTTCAGGTGACCAGAAATGTGGTGTTTACATGGGATGTCTAGTATGAGTCTGGCTGCTGCGTTCTGGATGCGTTGGAGTTTATTCTGAAGTTTTGCGGTGGTACCTGCGTATAGGGTGTTTCCGTAGTCCAGGCAGCTTGTAACCAGTGCGTGGGTGACCGTTTTTCTAGTGTCAGTGGGGATCCAGCAAAAAGTTTTTTTGAGCATGCGGAGAATGTTGAAGCAAGATGATGAGACGGCGTTGACTTGTCTGGTCATCGAGAGTGAGGAGTCCAGGATGACGCCCAGGTTCCGTGCGTGGTCCGTCGGGATGGGTGCTTTTCCAAGGGCCTCTGGCCACCAAGAGTCGTCCCAGGCGGAGGGGGAGGTACCTAAGATAAGGACTTCTGTTTTGTCTGAATTCAGTTTCAGACGGCTGTGCTTCATCCACTCGGCTACTTCTTTCATTCCTTCATGTAGGTTGGTTTTGGCTGTGTTAGGGTCTTTGGTGAGTGAGAGGATCAGTTGAGTGTCAACAGCGTAGTAGATGATGTTGAGGTTGTGTTGGCGTGCGATGGACGCGAGGGGGCTCATGTATACGTTGAAGAGGGTGGGGCTAAGTGAAGATCCTTGTGGTACTCCGCAAATGACTTCAGTGGCCTTTGACTTGAATGGTGGGAGGCGGACTCTCTGAGTTCTTCCGGCAAGGAACGAGGTGATCCATTCCAGCGCTTTTCCTTGGATTCCGATGTTTCTGAGGCGTTGTAACAGGGTGCTATGACAGACTGTGTCGAAGGCTGCGGAGAGGTCGAGGAGTATGAGGGCGACTGTGTCTCCATTGTCCAGTAGAGTTCGAATGTCGTCTGTTGCTGCGATGAGTGCGGTCTCAGTGCTGTGTTTGGCTCGGAAGCCGGACTGTGAGGAGTCGAGGGATTTGTTGGTTTCGAGGAAGGCGGCGAGCTGGTTGTTGACAGCTTTCTCGATGACTTTGGCCGGGAATGGAAGGAGCGAGATGGGGCGGTAGTTTTTGAGTTCGGTGGGGTCAGCTGTGGGTTTTTTCAGAAGGGCGCTGAGTTCGGCGTGTTTCCAGCTTTCCGGGAAGGTGGCGGAGTTGAGGGAGCAGTTGATGACGTCTCGGAGGTGTGGTGCTATGATGGAGTCTGCTTTGTTGAAGATGTGGTGAGGGCATGGGTCTGTGGGGGATCCTGAGTGGATGGAGTTCATCAGGCGGATGGTGTCCTCAGTGCAGATTGGGTTCCAGTCATTAAGGGTGTTCAAGGGGGGTGAAGGTACAGCAGAAGGTTGTGTGGGTTGGTCTCCGGGTTGGCTGTCGAAGCTGTTGTGGATGTCTGTGATTTTGTCGTGGAAGAACGAAGCTAGGGAGTCGCAGAGGGTTTGAGAGGGAGTGATGTCGTTGGAGTTGGCAGTGGGGTTGGTGAACTCTTTGACGATGTTGAATAGTTCCTTGCTGTTGTGGGCGTTGTTGTCTAGTCGGTCTTTGAATGTGGCTTTCTTGGCAGTTCGAATCAGTTGGTGGTGTATGCGGGTGGCATTTTTGAAGGCGTCCCTGGTGCTGGTGTTTGGGTCTTTTTTCCAGGCCTTCTCAAGGGAGCGACAGAGTTTCTTGGATTTCTTAAGATCATTGTTGAACCAGGAGGCGTTTTTGCAGCCTAGTTTGATTTGACGTTTTTTCAAAGGTGCTAGGTTGTCGGCGCTGTTGGTTAGCCATTGAGTGAGGTTAATGGCTGCTTGGTTGGGGTTCGAGGAGTGGGCGGGGGGGTTTTGAAGAAGCGATGAGGTGATCTGGTCGATGGTGATTTTGTTCCAGTTTCTTCGTAGAGTAGGTTGAGGATGGTTGTGGGTTGTGGTCTTTTTGTAGATAAAGTGAACGCAACTGTGGTCCGTCCAATGGAGAACTGTGGTGTGACTGAAGGAGATATGTTTGCTGGAGGTGAAGATAGGGTAGAGTGTGTGACCTACGTAGTGAGTGGGGGTATTAACGAGTTGTTTGAGTCCGAGGTTGGCGAGATTGTCCAGAAGGGTGGTGGCGTTGCGGTCGTTGCTCTTTTCCAGGTGAAAATTGAGGTCTCCCAATAGGATGTAGTCCTCGGAGGGGAGGGCGTGTGGGGTGATAAAGTCAGTGATGTCTTCACTGAATTGTGCCCGGGGATGTCAGACTACTGCGAGCTGGAGTGTCTGCATGCAGGAACCTCAGCGTCTTGCGTCAGTGTGTCAGCATGGAAGTCCTTTTTCTCCTCTCCCTTCCTAAGCATAGGTATGGTGTTTATATACCCAAAGTGGTACCCTCAGAGGATCTACCTTGCTATGACATGTCAGACTTAGAATGACAGAAGGAATGACCCCTATACATAGTTATTATGCAGGAGATGGTAGTCCTGCTGAGTTTCCAAGAATCCTCATGCATAATGGATGAGACTAGTTTTCAGGGAAACCCCCACATCCTATTAGCAGTACATTAACTAGGTAAAAGGTCAGTCCCAAGAACAGTTATGTAGTTAAATGGCAGGGGAAATATAGGTGAGAGGTTTGGTTGCTACCTGAGTCTATATTGGGGTACCTATATGAAACATGACACTCCCAATTCTTAAAACATGCAAATGTGGAAACGTTTGGTGTATTAATATCCTTTATCTGGCCAGACCAAGCCAGGATGTTTTTGCACAGTTTTGTTCAGGAAAATCATTTGTCATAGTATAAGAAACAAAACACTCTAAACAAAGCCTCATTGCCTAGAACCTGCCAATCTTTTGTTCTCCAACAGATTTCAAAACAATATTGTCTTTCCAAAAGTCATATTCTTGTATCGACAACTAGGAAATAAAGAGAGCTGAATAAATTAGCTTTGTGTCAGTTAACATATTTTTCTTTGCAGACGAAGGAGTAAGTTTATAATAATAAGGCTCGGGGTCTATGGGGTTATTGCCAGAAAAATATGCACGCTTCTCTGTTAATGTTTTGGAGCTACCCACAGGTGGTGTAGGGCAATATTTGCATTGTGTGTAGTTGAATACTGCATGTGGAGTACTAGCTCTGTGTAAGTAATGGTGCGCATAGTGGTGAAAACAGCACATTTCATCATTTTTAGATGTGCCACTATACATATCTTCACGCTCAAATACAGTATACTGTTCTAGCACATCAAGCATTGACCTCACTGTACAAATATCCCAATCATCAGAGATGTTTGTAGGAGTATTAACATCATTCAATGAAATCTTAAATCCAGTATTTGTAAACCGCGAACAGCTACCCAAAGGCATCCCGGCACTGGGGGCCGTCGGGAAGATTAAGCAAGCTATTGCCCAGAGTCACATGGTGCTGGGCTGACCTTCTGCAGGTGCCGGGGATCAAACCGTGAGCCCCAGATTCCAGCGTCAGTCACCCTGGCCATGGCGCCACACCTCTTCCCTGATATGGTATCTTAAATAGATATGGTATCTGCAAAGTTTCTGTTGATCCAAAAATATCATATGTTGCCTTATCCCACACAATTCCATGAAGTACTGGAACTGATGAAATGTTTACCAGGGACAGGTCTCTTTGTATTTTTTTTAATGAAGAATGAGGCTTCAATACCTCAGTTACCAGTGCAACAGCAATAGTGTTCTGGGAGATAGTGTCCATTCAGAAGCAGAAAGAATACTATCACAAAACCAAGCCAAAGAAAAAGGAAAAGCAGCGAAACGGAAATCCAAATGGTAATCCAAGTTGGAAAAAAAATTGTGTTTTTGAACTAAATTATAAATGCATGAGTTGGTGGGTCTGAAAATCCAAAGAAAAGTCAGCAAAGTTTGCAAAAATTCTTAGGCCGTCGATGCAAAAACAGTGACCTCCTCACATAGTGGCATGGAACTGGTAGTTATCTCCAAAGGTGGTCCATAATAAACAACTTTGTTATTGGCACGTGGTGTTGAAACGCGTGAACCCGCATATGATGATTGTATGGTAGTTGTAGTTGTAACTGGAAGTAGCAAGACTTCAAAATCAGATATCTCCAGTTGGGGAGCAGAAACCTTAGTGTTGGGTAAAGCTTGTAGTGGGATTTCCTACACAGTAGTTAGAGGAGACATGTAACTATCCAGGAGTGACTTGTGGCCTACTATGTGGAACCGGCCACATGGTGTGATTTTTTAAGTTGAATCAATATAAATCTCTTCTGTTTGCAATCAGAAATGGGCACTTATAGTACAGTCTGGTACATTCAAATGCCAGGACAGACACAAGTGCTCTGTATGATGAGCCAAATAAATTTTTGTTCACAATCTTCTCTTGAACCAGATACCCGATGTTTGGATTCCAGATAGCGAGTTGCCGATTGTCCCTTCACCTCGTTAGTGGCAGAACATTTCTGTATCTCGTTGCTTTGCTTATCCCAGAATTCTTTGAGTTCCTGTACATTATCCAAACAGTCACTGATATCAAATGGAGTTTCCACCACCACTGCACTTGGATTGTCAAGGTCTGCAACCCACATCTTGATCCCAAGCAGAACCTCATAGGGAGTCCGACCACCCAAGGATCTTCTTGGAAGATTCTTTAAGGATCTCTGTACCCTATGCAGGTGGTGAATCCAGCTACGACCATAACCTAATACTCTAGCTGTTAAAGACTGTTTTAAGTCACGGTTTTCCCCTCCACTATTGCATTTCCCTCATGATGATAGGGGAAGAAATAGTACACAATCGTACCCAAGGTACTCATAGTATCCCGGTAAGCCTTAGAGGCAAATGCTGGGCCCTGTTCAGAATGGAATGCTGCTACTGCATATATCCTGATGAAGACTGGCAAGTCTTTTATAAGAGTTCAAGTGTCAGCTGATTACTGTGGCGATACTGATAGAAATCTAGAGCAGGAATCCACTGCTAATAAGATGTATTTAAAAGAGCAGTCATTGTGTAAGTGTCAGCAATGATCCAGGTAGACGCAAATGAGTATTTTGGGTTAAACTAAGAGATGTGACTGTAGTGGACGTGCTGTGGTAGAAACTTTTATTTGTTGACAAATTTAGCATTTAAGGACATAATCTCTGGTCTGTTTTTAAAGATCTGGCCACCACACCACCGCATGCAGAAGCTAACCCCTCATGTGCCACTATGATTCATTCTGACCTGTGGCCCAAATTTGTTATTACTGTAACCCCCACTCTGGGAAGACAAATGGAATGCTTTGCGCTCTTAGTAGGTAGGAGTATTTTGCTGGAAATGATTAAGGTAAGGGGGTTTCACAGTACGAAGCTGTGACAGCCTTCCTGATGTCTCTAGCAATGAGTCCCTACAGCTATAACAGCAGTTTGCACTGCTGCCTATGCGGATTCATCAGCCAATTAATTCCCTGCAACGTGTATTACTTCACGTTGGTGGCTCAGCGTGCTTATAACATGAGCCCGTGGCAATCCTGCTTTAAGATTTGCCACTTGTCCCCAAATCAGTTTATGCTCGGTAATATAACATTATGAGTCTCTGAATCCATTTTGGCTCAATCCATTAGTGTAAACATTCATTGTGAGACTATACACAATAATATGAATTACACACTATAACTATGGGGAATTCTAGATCCATATTCTCAAGTGCCAGAAATAGACCTTCCAGTTCAGCCAGCCGTGCAGTGGTTGTGAATGCTTTCAGAGGTCAGAATTCTCCAACCCTCCTTTTTTACCTTTACCGTGCTGACTGGAGGCTGTACAGAAACATCAGTGGAAACCACAAAGTATTACTGATATAGAGGCATTATTTCACTGGGCCAAGGGTATTTTTGCTCACATTAAAGGGAAGCCTGTGTTTGTTGTGTAGAGTCAAATATGTAGTCTACATCTGTTGCTGTTAGTGAGTTGATCCATTGTATCCACTATGATGTAAAGCTTTTGTGTTGGAAATGCTGGCCTTTGTGAACTTCTTAAGACTGGAATGAGATTCACGACAATTATGTGTTCCCCCTGAGCCAACTATCTTTCTTTTACCACAGAGGTCTGTACCACTGTTCGAATTTTTTCAATTGGTGCAAAATGCATTTCCGCATTTTAAAATAAGTGCACTCTATACTCAATTGTTACAGTGTCGCCCTTGTTAAATGTGACATATGTATATCCTGTGGCACCATATAGATATACAACAGGAGAAAGAGGGAAGGGAAAATGAAGCCCCTCTTGGTCCCCCTAGACAATATCAATTCAACAACAAAAGAGTGCAACCAACAAACGAAGAGACGGCAAAAGAGATCACTGTTGTAAAAGAACCCTCACTCACCAACCTAGTTGGTGACATGCTTCATCATCGGGTTCCCCCCAGAGAGGCTGAGTGCCTCTCTGGTGTGCTACGACGCCTGACTACAGCGGGTAAATGGCAGAGACCAAACTTCATGGAGATAAGTGCTACCAAAGGTTCATATCTGCCTATGGCATAGTTTTTCATACATGAACGAATTTAAATAGGATAAAAGGCAATGTTATTAACCCATGAATAAGCCATTCAGCTGAATTATATTCGGCAACAGAAAAAGGCAATGGTTCTAACTTTTCAATATGCAAAAGGGAATACGTAGCATCATTCATAGACATGAATTGTTTTCTCACAGTCAAATTAAATGGTAAAAATAGAGAGGAGGTATTCATGTAGTCCCAAGGCACTTTACCAGCCTTTAACGTTTGCAATGTCCAAGCAAATTGCATAATGGAACATAATGGATTTTGGCCATGGTACAAAACAGACACTTCATCCTGTACGATATCAACAACAGATAAAACAAAATTATCCAATGTGTAAATTCGTAAAGAATGAGTATTAATGCTTTTATCAACAACTGCAAGCACTTTTTATAAATTAGCTTGGTCGATTGCACGTAATCTAGAAGCTGCATCTATTTGAGATAGTTTCCACACTTCGTTGTAAACCGCATATAAACCATAATTCCATCTTTTTTACCTGCCTGCTGCAGGGCCTTTAACAAAATCTTTTAGATCAACATCTTCAGCTAATTTGGATAAATGGAGTTTAACTGGCGCTAAGGTGGAATGTTTGAGCCAATTTTGTGTGATTGTACCATGTAGGGTATTCTCCCAAATAAGGAAGAGAAGGAGCATTTAATTTTTTAGACATAGCCAATCCAAAGCAGGTGGTTTCTGAAATAGTTGAATTAAAAAACAACATATGGTTTGGGATGAGACATGCACGATGCAAAGCCTCAGTGCCTCGTACTTGTGAGCCTTTAGAACCCCAAACAGATTTAAGATCAATAGTATCATTCTACAGTTTATAGCCCTCAAGTGCTAATTGGTCAAGAAAGGACTTACAATATAGTAATTTAGTGTGGGTGAGTCTAACTTTGGAAAAGGGCTTAGCAGTCATCTTAAAATAAAATGAGACAGGATTAGATTGATTGATTAAAATCGGTAAAATATGTAAACTTTTTCAAAAGTGATTTTGAGCTGCCTTCAACGGGAGCTGAACAATGTTCCCATTGTGTTTAATTAACCACATTTCTAAATGTGTTTGCTCTGGGCAGAAATTGATTGCCATAATGTTGGTAGAGAAATAAATCAGCATATTTAATACAAATCTTCAGCATCAAAAGCAGCATAATATTTCAAATCAGAAGACAGTGCTTCTATGGCCTGGACATCCCAATCATCAGTGTAAATTTTTTTAACCACATCACCCATTGAAACACGTAGTACATTAGGAACATTTATAACCTCTGTGGGGCCGTGGATCTGAAATTTAACAGCATCCCCATATAATCCCATCTAAAACGGGCCAAGCTGTAATGTTAACAGAAGTCTTGTCCCTTTTCATGATGTGAGATGAAGAGTGGGGTGCAAAAGTTCTATCAATCAGTCTAATTGAAGCTCTTTCTTTAACATAGGGGTCGATTCCGATTCGGGAAAAAAAACGTCCGTACAATTTGTATCCGGAGCCCTCTCCGTACGAATCGTACCCGTCCGTTCGAGTCGCGAAGTACGATCCGTATTCCGTGATTCCGTCTGAATCGTCGCGATCCGTAAGTATTGCAAGGCTGAAACCGTGAACCGTACGACTCGTACACATACCGTACGACTTGTACACATGCCGTACGACCCGACGAGTACGATCCGGACTGGGGTATGAGGACGCGATTCGAACGGTCCATGTCACGTAAGGCCGAGTCATACGGAAAAGCACACAAACACATACACACCGTACGGTCCGTACACCCCATGATCGCCGGGGTACACACTGTACCCCTGCGATCATGTGGTGTATGAGCCATACCCACATTATACGATCGGTGTACGAGCCGTACCCCATTGTACGATCGGTGTACGAGCCGTACCCCCATTGTATGATCGGTGTACGAGCCGTACCCCCATCGTACATGGGGTACGGCTCGTACACCGATCGTACAATGGGGGTATGGCTCCTACACCCCATGATCGCAGGAGTACGGTGCGTACCCTTGCGATCATGGGGGGTACGCACCGTACCGGGTGGGCCGCTCCGTACCTGTTTCGGCACGAACTCTGCTTTTACGGCTGTTTTCAGCTCCCGTAGAAAAAGGGTAGTACGGTGCGTACCCGACACGCATCGTACCTGCTGGGTCGTAAAAACCAGCCGCAAACCGTACAGATGTCGCGTACAGTGGGTTCCGAGGGAGAATCGTACGGAGATTAGAGTTGTACAGTGTCTTGTACGACTCGTACGGAGTACGGCTCCTGGTATGAATCGTACTTCGTCGTACGTACGGGGGACGTTGCAGGGTACGATTCGTATGGGAAAAACGCTCCGAACGGCTATTCGAGCGGTTTTTCCCGAATCGGAATCGACCCCATAGTGTCCATTTACAAAACAGAAAAAATACACAAAACCAATTGACATGAATAAAAAAATAGAAAAAGCACCAGCCAAATATAAGTCCATGGGGGTATCAAAAAATGTTTTTTAAACCAAACAGCAAAAATCGAAATTTTCAAAGGGGACTTTGATGTAGCAGAGTCAGTGTCAAATGAAAAGCGTGATGTTTGCAAATCAGTCGTTGACAAATCTGTGGCATAGGTATACTCAGTATCAAATCAAATCTGACTTTATTTGATTGCTTTATAATACAATCATAAAAGTACATGTTCACAATAGAAAACATATTAAATGTTATAAAAATTTGAGAAATATATACACAATTAAAAATCATAATTTAAAAGAATATATTATAGTCCGTGATTACAGTACAATTGTTTTCCCGTGACTAAGTACTTTCTTTAAAAACATACATATCCTCCTGGTCCTGTGAATATTGTCCAAGATCTGCAGTGCGAGAAAAGTGGGACGACATTGTCTCAACCCCAACTCCCTCATTATCGGGACAAGCGAAACTTTCCACAAAGTACTATAAAATCTGCAGAATAAGAAAACATGCACGGTCGATTGCTCTGAACAATTATCGCACGGACATGGGCCTAAAGGTCGTGCCCAATCGTTTATACATGGAAAACTCACTAGCCTGTGATAAATGTTACATCTAAAACGAGTTAGTACTAATCTGTCGTAGCCACCAGGTACAAACAACAAATACGGCTACATATTAAAAGAAGATAAAATCAATTGATTGTGCTGAACGGAGGATTTTGTACTCTCAATAACCAGCCTTACACTGTCCAAAAGAGTCAGACCCTGTTTTTTTTAATCCTTTCTTGATATCTACTGCATTGTACACGGAGACTTATAGTACTCTGGGTGACCGAGGTCAGACATAACATTTTTGATATACCTCAGCCACGGGATCAACTGTACACCTTCAAGTTTTTATGCTGTCAGTTAAAATATCCTGATTAAGCTTAGTCTCCGGTCTTGACCATATTCTGTGCCATAAAAGGATTGGCTCCTTTTTAATCAGATCTGAAATAAATGGGAGGCCCAACTCTGCATGGCAAACATATGCCGATGTGCTCTTAGGGACGGCTAAAACATATCTCAGAAAAATATTTTCCACTGTCTGGAGTGACAGCGTGTCCACAAAGCCCCAAACCGCTGCTCCATACATGGCAGCAGAAACACACTTCGCTTTGTAAATCTGCAGCAACTCCCGTGGTGGTCTCCTCCCCAGTTTCTTTGCGAAATTTGCAAGTGCCATTGTTGATCTTGCCAATATGAGTTTTTTTGCCATAATTGCACCAGACCAACAATCATGATGATCAAACAATATACCCAGGTAAGCAAACCTGGAGGTAAGCTTTATTTTCTGACCCTCCATGAACATATCCCTGCATTTTTGGCTCCCAGGCAAACATCTCATGATATAAGTCTTGGCAGTATTAACCTTGACATTCAATTGGCCCATAAACTTAGTAAAGCTATTTAAAACCCGTTGTAGGCCTATCGGAGTACGTGACATTAAAACTGCATCATCTGCATAGAGAAGTGCAGGTAGGGGACGCTCTGCTATTTGTGGAAAGTCACGTTTGTTCTTAATTAGGGCTTCATTGAGGCCATTTGTATAGAGATTTAAAAGAAAAGGGGTCAGGACACACCCTTGCCTGACTCCCTTTCTAATGGGAAATGAATCAGTTCATTCCCCTCCTATCCCATAACGTACACTCGCCTTAGCACCATTATATAGGCGCCTGAGGAAAAGAACAATTTCTACATCTACCCCAGGTTGCTCAAGTTTCTCCCACAGATCCTCATGCCTGACAGAATCAAAGGCAGCGGTTAGGTCAACAAAGGCTAGGAAAAGTCTGCCTTTTTTGACACACGTGTATTTCCCAAGCAGGATAGATAGGTTTAGACTCTGCTTCACAGTACCTAATCCAGCCCGGAAACCATATTGTATGTCTGAAGGAATATTATTTTCCTCAGCCCAGTTTTTTAGGCGTTCTAACAATATGCACCCGGCCACTTTTGTCAAGGCGTCTAATAAAGAGATGGGCCTATAACACTTTGGGTCATGGCGATTCCCCTTTTTGAAGATTGGGATAATGGTTGATTCCACCCATGTTTCTAGGAAGGGGGCACAACAACTAGCTGTTAACACCTGAGTAATAATTGGACTCCATAGATCAACATTAAATTAAAAGAGATCTATGGGACACCATCCGGGTCCGGCGCCTTCCCCCCAGCGCTTGCGCAAAGTGCTCTGTTCACCTCCTCCAGTGTAAACCCAAGGTCAGCATACATGGATTCAGGATTACCAATAGTTTCCCCATTGGCACCCTCTGGGTTACTGACAGAAATTTCATCTGAATTATACAACTTTGAAAAGTAGTCAATCCATTAGTTTTCAGCAATGGCAATCTCTATTGAGGGGCCCACCTCCGCATTCAGAAAGGATGCTTTTACCGCCTTCCAGAATGCCACGCTATCATTCCTCAGGGACGCTTCGTGAAGTAATTCCCAAGTCTCGTTTCCAACTATGGCTTTACGTTCACTCAGGGCGGTTCTATATTCCCTTCTTGCCATCCTAATATTATCTATGTTTTTCGGAGACTTGTGCAGTTCCCTTTTTAATTTGGAGTGGGCCTGGGAGCACTTTTTATCAAACCAACCCAGAAGGTTTTTATTCTTCTTCTGTGAGACAGATAGTGAGTCTCTAACTGCCTCAGGAATTGACTTAAAGGAGGAAAGAATACCCGCTGGGGAAACAGTCTCATCCAGGCAGGTATTGGGGGCTGGTCTACACTTAGCTATAATATTACTAGTCATGGCTACAGGGTCCACTTTTGACCATCGTAAACTATAGCCGTTAATCTTGTTAATAGAGATTTCTGAAAGAGCCTGGTCTGTTTGATCGTGCCTACTAGGCTTATTACTTGTTGATAAAACTGAGAGGCACAACGGAAAATGATCGCTCACAGAGATGTCATCCAGGTAAAACTGGTTCAGTCTATGTGAGTGGCTGTTTGATGTTAGGATATAATCTATAGTCGAGTCAGCCCCTCTCCCATTAAAAGTAGTAGGCATAGGTATGGGTTTATGAATCAAATCATTTGCAAAACCCAAATTCATACTAAAAATCAAATTATTATGCAGATCACCCAAAGGGGAATGACAAAAATGCGTATTGCACATACCATCCTCTTGCGCAACACCACAAGTTTTGCCTCCTTCACTTACACACAATACACAGTTAAAATTCCCTACCAAAATCATCATCATGTGTCTATCATTTTTTCCATGTACGGACTGTAAATTGTTATGTAATTGTGTTATTACGTCTTTCACCAAGGGGAGCGGTATAATATTATACAAGTTAACAAGCACTAAACAGTGTGAACCGTCAAAGTAGAATGAAATTACTTGGTAATAGGGTTCCTCAGCATAAAGTAATATCTTTTTTTGTTTCCAGCCTATTTGAGATTTAAGTTACCAAACACCCTTTCGGTCTGCCCATAAGCCCTGCAACAGCTGGGGTAGGAAAGGTCTTAAAGCTATTAATATGGTAGACTCCTTTGCCCAGGTTTCTTGTAGGCATATAATAGTGTAAGTACTTATAAATTCCCAAACAACGGGTTTATTTGTGTGGGTAACAAGCCAGCGATATTCCATGACACTAGTTTCACACATGCTTTCTCTACTGCAATCTGATCAGCTGGGGTGTTTAATTGGCTTGCTACATCACTATCTCTGCTTATTTGAGGTAAATCTGGTAAATTGATGGTTCTAAGTTCACTCAGTATAATCAAGGGGATCACCAGCCGGTGGATTCAATAAAGGATTTGTTACTGTATGCATCTCGATGGCAACGTCAGGCCTGGTGGAACTTCCCAGGGTCAAAACAGAATTTCTCAGCATTGCTGGACAAGAGAACGCAGGTGTCATACTAAGAAGAATCGTCCACTCACTGTAATTTGACATTGTCAATGGAGATATACCTGTTTTCCTTGCGACCAGGAAGTGGTGGTAAAATGACTGTTCTTGTACCCTGCACGCCAAGCACAGGAACTGGTGCATGATATGAGGGGCCGAACTCCTTCTTGTGCTCCACCTACTCACAGACCAGGTCACTGACTTGGGGTAGCCAGCCAAGTACCGGAATCTGAAGCGCAGCATCAGATGTGGAGGGCAAGTGTTTCTTTGCAAGACTGGCTCTGGTCTTTGGTAGGTTCTGTAAAACAGCAGAATGTTCATCTACGTCAAAGGATGCAGCAGACGCCGCCATGTCTAGACCCTCAAGGTCTGGAACAAACATCTTGATGCCAAAGAGCATTTTGTATGGGGTCCGCCCACCCAGAGACCTTCTAGGGAGATTATTAAGTGCACGTTGAACGCTATAGAGATGGCCCAGCCAGTTCTTGCCATTACCTAAAACCCTAGCTGTCAAGGATTGCTTTAAGAGACGGTACATCCGCTCCAGAACACTATTGCCCTCAGGCCTGTACGGAGACGAAAATTTTACTTGGACCCCAATGAACCCATGGCATCCTTTTACGCCTTTAGAGGCGAACGCTGGACCCTGGTTTGAATGAAAGGTGCCACATGCCAAAATTCCCACAATGGCACGCAAATCCCTGATGACAGTGCAGGCCTCAGCACTTTGTTGTGGCCACACCCAAACAAAGGTTGTGCACGAATCAACTGCAAATAAGATGTACTTATACGCAGTATCTAGGAGAAAAGACTGCAGTGATCTAAAGAAATATACCCAAGCGGTTTATTAGATATGTACAACTGTGTCTGGGGTGGGCACGCAGCAGTTGAAGGTTTAATCTGCTGGCATATATCACAATGAAGGACATAATCATGCATCTGTTTGTACAATCCATACCACCAGTAATGCTGTTGTAAGAGAGGTACAGTAGCTGACACGTCGGTGTGAGCCGAGGCCATGCCCTCTTGAGCCGCTGTTATCAAGGTCTGCCTGTAGTTCTGATTGGGAATCAACCTGGCAGCAACGTTGTTAATTCTCACATAGGGATCTTTATCAGGACTTAAAAGATAAAAGTATTTAGAAGGGAAACCTCTAGGGTAATTACCTCCCTTCTCTGTTGCAGCAATAGCTGCCAAGATGTCATCATCAATCTTACTTTGGAACGTGTAACTGCTGCTACTACATGTCGCAACTGCGGTCTTGGCTGCTTCATCAGCAAGACAGTTACCAACAGCGTTTACCCCCACGCATTGGTGACCAAGAGTATGAATTACAAACACAAGAGGCAGACGTTCTTTAAGTTCTGCGACTCAAACCCATAGCATTTTGTGTTTAATCGTGCTACCTTTGGAATCACGATAGTCATTCTGAGTCCCCCCAAAAATTGTCATTGTAAGACTGAACACAGTAGTAAGAGTCACTCACAATAAGAGTAGTCACACAAGGGTCAGCGTACTGCAGTGCAAGCACCAGAGCACATACCTCTGCCAATTGGGTGGTACAGTCCCCTAATGTCTGTGTATGCATGACATCGGACCTGAACTCTCCATCCACCATAGTTCTAACCACTATTGCGCAGGCCGCTGAATACACATGCTTTGACCCTGTCGCCGGTTGCGCCGATCCGTCAGTGTAGATGATACAATGGAAATCCTCAAGCGGGCGCATGGTCAGGATGAACAAATTCATACTGCAAGTACTGCTGAAGAGGAATCAAAGACAAACGTGACATCCAGAGACGTCAAGGATGTGGCCCATGGTATCCAACGTGGATGCAAAGCTTTTGAATTTGGTATACTGGCTTTCGTCGGTATGCAGTCTAAATATTGAGTTTTTTTATCGAGTGGACATAATATCGAGTCAGGAATATCGAGTCTGCAATAATATCGAGGTAAGTAATATAGAGGTATGTAGTATCGATTTTTATAGTAAAAAAAATATCGAAGGTAGTAATATCGAGTTGTTAATATCGAGTGTGTAAAATATCGATTGTTGTAAGTAAGTAATATCGAAAGTAAAAATATAGAGTGTCAGAATATCGAATGTAAAAATATAGAGTGTTAGAATATCAAATTTAAAAATATAGAAAGTTAGAATATCGAAATTATTAATATAGAGTGTAAGAATATTTATAATAGTATTTTAGATTGTAAAATATGTTATTTAAGTTATAAAAATTATATATTTTAATATAATTTTTAATAAATAATTAAAAGAAAAAAAATTATTTAAAAAAAATGTATAATAAAATGTAGGAGCGGGATGTGGGTTTTGAGGGGAATAGGGTGGGGAGTGTATCAAAAAAGGTAATTTGGAATTTATTTTTATTGTTTAAAAAAAAAAATGTTTCAAATTTATATAAAAGTATAATAAAAATTAGGAGCGGGATGTGGGTTTTTAGGGGAATAGGGTGGGGAGTGTTTTAAAAAAGTGAAATTTGAATTTTGTTGTTAAAAAAAAATGTACAAAAATATTTAAATAAAAATATAATAACATTTAGGAGTGGGATGTGGATTTTTAGGGGAATAGGGTGGGGAGTGTTTTAAGAAATTGAAATTTGAAATTAAAAAAAAAAAACATTTAACAAAATTTCAATTAAAGTATAAGAAAATTTATGACCGGGATGTGGGTATTTAGGGGAATACGATGGGGATTGTTTTTAAAAAGTGATTTTTTTTTTTTAATTTTTCAAAAATAAAGAAATTAAAAGTATAAAATAATTTAGGAGTGGTATGTGTGTTTTTAGGGAAATGTGTGGGGAGTGCATTACAAATGTTTTTAAAAAAAAATTATTTAAAATAAAATATTTTGAATTTCTTTTTTAAATTTGTAATAAAATTTAGGAGTGGGTTGTGGGTTTTTAAGGGGAGTAGGGTGGGAATTGTTATAACAATTGAAATTTGTAATATTAATTTTAAATTGTTATAAAAAAATTTTTACAAAATAAAAAATGTATATTAAACATTAGGAATGGGAAGTGGGTTTTTAGGGGAATCGGTTTGGGATTGTTTTAAAATTATAAATTGGATTTTTTTTCTAAATGTAAAAATTCAAAAAAAAATGTTTATTTTAAAAATGTATACTTAAATTTAGGAATGTGATGTGGGTTTTTAGGGGAATCGGTTTGGGATTATTTTATAATTATAAATTTGAAACAAAAAAAAATCTAAATTTAAAATTTCAAAACAATTATTTAAAATGTTAAATATTTATAATTAAATTTAGGAATGGGATGTGGCTTTTTAGGGGAATATGGTGGGGAGTGTTTTAAAAAACTTGAATTTGTAAATGTGATAAATTTTTTTGAATTAAATAAAAAAAAACTTAAATAAATAGAAAATTATATTGATTTAGTGTATAGTACATTCCCTGACTTTGTAGTTGGTGGAGTGGGATTAGTTATTATATTGTTTAATTGTCCAGCACCTTCCCTGAGTTAGTACTTGGTGAAGTGGGAATAGTAAATTATATGGGTTTTGTGTCCAGCACCATCCTTGAATTTGTACTTGGTGTAGTGGGAATAGTAAATTATATGGGTTTTGTGTCCAGTACCTACTTTGAGTTAGTACTTGGTGGAGTGGGAATAGTAAATTATTTGGGTTTTGTGTCCAGCACCTTCCCTGAGTTAGTACTTGGTGGAGTGGGAATATTAAATTATATTGTTTCAGTGTCCAGCACCTTCCATGAGTTTATAGTTGGTGGAGTTGGAAAAGTAAATTATATGGGAGTGGTGTCCAGCACCTTCCCTGACTTTCTACTTGGTGGAGTGGGAATAGTAAATTATATGGGTTAGTGTTCAGCACCATTTCTGAGTATGTACTTGGTGTAGTTGGAATAGTAAATTATATGGGTTTTGTGTCCAGCACCTTCCCTGAATTTGTACTTGGTGGAGTGGGAATAGTAAATTTTATGGGTTTTGTGTCCAGCACCTTCCCTGAGTTAGTACTTGGTGGAGTGGGAATAGTAAATTATATTGTTTGAGTGTCCAACACCTTCCCTGAGTTTATAGTTGGTGGAGCTGGAATAGTAAATTATATGGGTTTGTGTGTCTAGCACCTTCCCTGAATTTGTACTTGCTGGAGTGGGAATAGCAAATTATATGGGTTTTGTGTCCAGTACCTTCCTGGAGTTAGTACTTGGTGGATTGGGAATGGTAATTTATATGGGTTTTGTGTCCAGCACCTTCCCTGACTTTCTACTTGGTGGAGTGGGAATAGTAAATTATATGGGTTTAGTGTCCAGCACCTTCCCTGATTTTGTACTTGGTGGAGTTGGAATTGTAAAGTATATGGGTTTAGTGTCCAGCACCTTTCCTGAGTTTGTACTTGGTGATGTAGGAATAGTAAATTATATGGGTTTTGTGTCCAGCACCTTCCCTGAATTTGTACTTGGTGGAGTGGGAATAGTAAATTATATGGGGTTTGTGTCCAGCACCTTCCCTGAGTTAGTCCTTGGTGGAGTGGGAATAGTAAATTATATTGTTTGAGTGTCCAACACCTTCCCTGAGTTTATAGTTGGTGGAGTTGGAATAGTAAATTATATGGTTTTTGTGTCCAGCACCTTCCCTGAATTTGCATTTGGTGGAGTGGGAATAGTAAATTATCTGGGTTTTGTGTCCAGCACCTTCCCTGAGTTTGGATTTGGTGGAGTTGGAATAGTAAATTATATGGGTTTTGTGTCCAGCACCTTCCCTGTATTTGTACTTGGTGGAGTGGGAATAGTAAATTATATGGGTTTTATGTCCAGCACTTTCCTTGAGTTAGTACTTGGTGGAGTGGGAATAGTAAATTATATTGTTTGAGTGTCCAACACCTTCCCTGAGTTTATAGTTGGTGGAGTTGGAATAGTAAATTATATGGGTGTTGTGTCCAGCACCTTCCCTGAATTTGTACTTGGTGGAGTGGGAATAGTAAATTATATGGGTTTGTGTCCAGCACCTTCCCTGATTTAGTAGTTGGTGGAGTGGGAATAATAAATTATATGGGTTTTGTGTCCAGCACCTTCCCTGAATTTGTACTTGGTGGAGTGGGAATAGTAAATTATATGGGTTTTGTGTCCAGCACCTTCCCTGAATTTTTACTTGGTGGAGTGGGAATAGTAAATTATATGGGTTTTGTGTCCAGCACCTTCCCTGAGTTAGTACTTGTTGGAGTGGGAATAGTAAATTATATTGTTTGAGTGTCCAACACCTTCCCTGAGTTTATAGTTGGTGGAGTTGGAATAGTAAATGATATGGTTTTTGTGTCCAGCACCTTCCCTGAATGTGTACTTGGTGGAGTGGGAGAAGTAAATTATCTGGGTTTTGTGTCCAGCACCTTCCCTGAGTTTGGATTTGGTGGAGTTGGAATATTAAATTCATTACATATAATCTCACAAAATATATATATATTATATTGTTTGAGTGTCCAACACCTTCCCTGAGTTAGTAGTTGGTGGAGTGGGAATAGTAAATTATATGGGTTTTGTGTCCAGAAACCTTCCCTGAATTTGTACTTGCTAGAGTGGGAATAGTAAATTATATGGGTTTTGTGTCCAGCACCTTCCCTGAATTTGTAGTTGATGGAGTGGGAATAGTAAATATAAATATATGAATGTTTAGTATTTTGTGAGATTATATGTAATGATATTGAGTATGTTTAACTCATGTTGTATGGTGAAATTAATATAATAATATTAAATAATTATTGTAATTGTTAGT
Source organism: Lissotriton vulgaris (assembly GCF_964263255.1). Lineage (NCBI taxonomy): Eukaryota > Metazoa > Chordata > Amphibia > Caudata > Salamandridae > Lissotriton > Lissotriton vulgaris. The sequence continues at coordinate 722,497,127 of NC_141696.1, forward strand.
CATTAAAAATTCATTAATCAGAGTCACAGCATGTTTTAAATATTTTATTATTTTCAAAAAGTAGGTAATAAAATAAGAAATCAGAAAGAAATTTTATTTACATTTTTAAATGTTATCAGTACATTTTTATTTGCATGAAATATATTGAAAATATTGACATTTTCATCACAGTTGTACATTTTTTTCTAAAAATTATTATTGCAAACATAATTTAGTACAATTATTTTTAAGTAAAATAATATGTATGAAGTGTACATTTTTTTGTTTATTTCACAGTTTTTAATGTAAAAATAAAGATTAATTAGACAAGGCATATACAACAACTATTTTTATAATTTTTTTACACTGTGGTAGTATTTTTAAACATTTTTTGTAGTAAACATATTTATGAACATTAACACAAAAAGGTAGGTTTTGTTAACATTAATATAATATTTACATTTTTAATTTTTGAAATAAGTTATTATTTTAACAGATGAATTGCTAATGTTTTTAGGTAAAATATAGGTTTATACAAACAGTTAATAATATTAATTTTAATGACAGTATTGTATATTCATACAGTTAGGTAAGTAATTTTTAATAAGGTAAATGTTTGTTTATTTAATGTACAGTCATTGAAAATAACATATAGTACATTGGAATAATTTTTATAACAATGTATCATTTTTGTTTCATTTAAAAAAATACAATAGTTACATAATGTATGTTATAACATGTGTAAAATAATTTTAGAATGTTATTTAATGTTAATAGAAATGGAACTATTTGTTTGGAACTATTTTGTAACCGCGCCATGTTATTTTGGGTCATTTCGACTCGGAAGAGCACGCGGTTGGAGGCTGCTTCGCGTATGGAAGGGTAAGTTTAATTTTAAGTACTTTATTTAAGTTATATGTTTAGTTTGAGTGTTTGTGAAGTGTGTGTAGGTTTTTTATTGTTTGGTAGTTGTAGGGTGTGTGTGTTTTAGGAGGTAGTTATGGTTATCGTTTTGGTTCCGGTTTACTAGTTTTGGGTTAGTTTTTTGAAGAGGTAGGAACAGGTTTAGAAATGTAACTTAATGTTTTGTATTATGTTTAAAAATGTTTTATATTGTATGTTGGGGTGCATTGTGTGCGGGTGGGTATGATTTTTTTTTATTTTACAGGTACTTCATGTGGATGTCGTTTTTGGGAGAAGATAGCGGGTTTTTTAAGAAGGGTCGCTATTATTTTTTTGATATATTAGAGACACACTTTCTAACATTTTCGTTTTTTCCTGGACCGTTTTTTATATTTTACACTATTTTCGGGTTTTTAATGCGTTATCGCTGGATCTATTATGGAGAAGAATCGTTATGGATGTGTTTTTTTTATTTCAATTACATTACATTTCCATGGAGCATTTTTTCTGTTTTTGTGAACCATTTTCGGGTTTTTAAGGGTTTTCGAGTGGATTGTCTTGGAGAACAAGTTTTTTGGATTTCGTGTTATTTTTAGATGATCTCGTTTGGATTGTTTGGGTGGATTACTTCTATGGAATGATTTATTTTGTTACAAAGGTTTCTCTTCAGCAACAAAGTGAGTAAGTATTTTTCAATTATTTTTTGGGTGGGATTGTCATTTTATTTTTAATGTAATTTTATGGTATATGTTAGACATTGTAAGAAAATTATTTAGATATATTTAAATAAATATATTAAATACATTTGAATAATTTTTTTACAGTTTCTAACATGTGTTTAATATGTATATTTTATGTTTACTATTTGAATGGTGTATGTATGTGAGTTATATTTAAAGAATTGTTTTAGCTATGGTAGATAGGTATGGTAGGTCTCTGGTAGTTGGGTATAGGGTTACTTGGCTTTGTAAGGTGTAATACACTTTTTTCGTTTCTTTAGTTAGTTTAGGGCCTATTTGTGTTATAGATTGCCCCATTCGGAGTTCTTGGTAGCTTTGCTCCTTTTGTAATGCTTGAAGGAGTTTATGTAGGGTTAGGGAACCTCTGCCTGTACCTGCTTGGAAAGCATTGTGCCATCCTTTGACAGCGTTGTTGCTTTTAGCTTGTTTATTCAGTGTACTTAGGTAGACGTTCCACCAGGGGATTTGGAATTTAGGTTGCCTTCTGTGTCCTAATCTGTGTAGTCTCCCTACCCATGTATCTTCGAAATAATCTTAGAGAGGGCTTAGTTTTGTTTAATGTTTTTTATAATAGGGGCTGTCTATTAGTAGGTTGTAATGTTCAGCTACGTCTGTAACTGGAACGTAGGCCAGTGCAATTAATTTTTTTACCTGGTAGGCAAAAGTACTGTCAGTGTAGTATTGGGTGCTCAGGGCAGATTTTTGTATGTGTTTCAATATACATTTGTTAAAGTGGTAGTAGCAACCTTGGATTGCTGTGTCGGGGTTGGTCTTTAGAATTGTATTTGTCATTGCTTTCTCAAAGTGAATGATAATTTTTTGGGAGAAGTAATTCTTTGTTAGGTCTTTTATTTTATTTAGTACCTCAGTATAGGTTGTTTGTTGTTTGTTGGGTAGTAGGGCATATATGAAGGGGATATTGCAGTTTTGATAGTGTCCATGGATGGTGTATAATTGGTAGAATGGTTTTGGGGACACTGAGAATGTGCCGTCCATCATCCATGTTTCACATTGGTGTAATTTCACCATATTGTCTGCTGTAGCAAACATTATAATTCTTTTTTCTTTAGATGCATTGTCATATATGATGAAAGGTTCGTTATTATGGCTTATTGTTAGTTCAGGGGGAATTTGGACTTGCTCAAATGTTTTTGGGGCAGGTGGTTTAGCTGTTCTTTTTTGCCTAGCTATTGTCATTTTTAGAGAATCTATAGAAGGGAGTTGGCTAGCTGCATGTTGGGGTAGAGTTCTTAGATGGTCTTTAAGAATAGTTGTAGATGGGCGGTCTGTGTTAGTGCTTGCTTCTTTTAGTGAGTCAAGCATTTGTCTAATTTCTATTTCTGTCACGTTGGGAGGGTGGTTATGTTCAGTTGTGTTAGTTACAGTTGTTTCATGAGTTATAGCACGACCATAACATTTATTACTGTAATATTTGCTGCATTTCCAAAACACTTTCAATTGATATTGTTTTTCTTGGGTATATGTATAGCCCATAAAATAAAGAAGCATTTTGCCTTTCTGTGAAGTTACAAATTTAGCCTCTTCTGTCATTGTTCTGGTTTCTTTCTACAGTAAATAAATGTTACATAGAGAAATTTAGATTTGTTTTATGTTTATAATAACATTTATCACAGTTCTACAGTATATTTACCAGTTTTTCAGTTGTTTGGAGAGCTGTGCTTTGTTTTTTGATGGTTTTCTTCTCTGTTTCTTTTGTTGATGGCTCTGTTTGTAAAAGTAAAATCATTTATTGTCTATGTTTTGTTACAATTATTGGATTCCTTTTCATTTGGAAGTTTTCTTTCTAAGTTTCGTTTTATAAGTTGTCTCTGTTATTTTAGTTTGTATACCTACTTTGTTTTTAGAGTTGATAGGTTTGTAAATGTTGGCCTTTTTTTCTTTAAATGTGGTATATCTGAAAAAAATTGTAAAATTGAAAGAAAATGATTAGTTTATTGTTTAATTTATTATTTGTAGCTTGTAGTGCTAAGCCTAGTAGTTAATGTCAGGTACTTACTTTTGTTTTCTTTATCCTTTGTTTGATGGTAGCAGCATTCTGTTCTGGTGAAAATTTGGCAGAGTTTCCCCTTCTTCACGTTTTGTAGCACCAAATGGTATCTAATTGTGTGTTTTCTTTCTTTATATAGTGTTTGAATTATGTGTTGGTTGATTTGATTGGTCAATGTAATTGTTTGGTGTTTTTTATTGGTTGTTAGAGATATTTTGAATTTTTTTGATGGTTATGTGATTCATTTTGTAGATGATCGGTAATTGTTTTATCTTGTGATGTATTTATTTTTCATTCTTTTTATTTCATATTATTTTGTAATGTGAGCTGTATAATGTTTTTTATGATTATGTTATGTGAACCTATTGTATTGTAAAATTTTTTTATATGTTATAAATGTTGTTGTTTATTTATTGTTTGTTTGTAGTATGTTATATTTTATATAAGTATGCTGATTTATGTTACGATTTACTGTGTTTTTTATCAGATATATTTGTTTATTTAATATGTATAGTGAAGTCGATAATTTGATTCAGCGATATTTTAGTGGTCTATATTTTAGTTTTCGATATTTTTGATTTTGTCTTTATGTGTGTTGAAAGTCGATATATTTTGTTTGCAATATTTTTTCGGGTCGATAATGTTGTTTTCGATGTTTTTTATTTGCGATATTGTTTAGTCAATATTTGTGTATTTTTATGTTTAAGTATTGGAAGTCGATATTTTTGTTTTCGATATAATTACGTCGATAATTTTTGTACTCGATATTCGGTCCGTCAATATTGTTTCAGTGATCCGCTTTCGTCACTGCCTCCAAGGCAGGATATGGTGTAACAACAAACATTAGTTTCACCTGCAACAGTGCACATTCTTTAAGAATCGCCATCTGCACTGCAGTCAAAACTTTTTCCACAGAAGAAAACCGCATTTTAGCTGAAGTATACAAGTGTGACTTGTAAGCTATAGGGACTGTGTCACCCTCATTAAAAGTCAGGTACATGAAACCTACCGCCCCGGGTACAGTTCTTATTACCAGGTTGGTGTGGTTGTCACGAGTCAGTAAGTATTTAGATTCAAGAAGATCAGACTGAAAAGATTACAAGATTGCAGAATGTTCAGGCAGCCAGCAAGATTTAGTGAAAGTAGGTTGTACCAAGGCATAAAGAGGCTTGATACGCTGGGCATAATCGGGAATGTAAGTACGCCCGAAATTCAAAAAACCCAGTAAAGATTGTAGTTTTTTCAGAGTTGTCGCAGTGCGCAGCTGTGCGCACTTCTCCAGGAAGTGAGGTGCTAAACCTTGACCTTCATTGTTTATCTCATAGCCCAGGAAAAACACTGTGTACTCTGCAATGTGTGACTTTGCAAAGTTAAATTTGTAACTGAAGTCCGCAAACATACAAATGATGCAGCCAGCACGACACAGATGAGACCATAATTCGTCGTCAGTGAGATAAATGTCATCAACATACGAGCATGCATAAGGGTCGAGTCTCTCTAAAAGAGAGACAATGCGGGTGGCAAAGATGCCTGGACTGTTCTTATAGCCAATAGCTAATCTTCGGAACTGGTTTTGTTTACTGCCACAGGTAGAAGCTGTCCATTGACTACTAATAGAGGACAGGTTGTGGCTAAAAAAGCCATTGGATATGTCAAGCGTGGTCTTAAACCGTTTACGCACTAAACTATCCACAAGAGCAGAACTGTGAGTATTCTGTACTGCGCAGGTCTGACAATGAGAGTTCAAATGTCGGTAAACCAATACCAAACGGTACAAGCCATGAGGCTTGGTCACAGTAAAAAGAGGATGATTATTCATCGGAGACACACACGTTTCAATCACACCTTGATACTCCAATTGGTCAAGGAGTTCGGCCATGGGAGCTTTCGCTTCACGTCGCATGGGATATTGGGGTTGAGGGTGTGGCAAAGACCGCAATGATATCTCATGTCTGGGGGAATGTTTGTTCCATCCACATTGAGTATGGTACAACGCCGGTGCAAGCACCTTAGCCCACTTTTCTGCAAAATTCAGGGCCTGCTCTTTCGGCACAGTGTGTGCGAAACAAGAAAGGATCACCTCCTCCACCCTCAAAGCGGCCAGAACAAAGGGCGGGGCCGGTCAGCCTTCGCCAACAAAATGTCATAGGTAGTAGTCAGATTTTCCGAAAATACCCCTTTTATAGTATGCTGTATGTCACCCTCATTTAAAAGAACTATTTCATAAAGCCTTTCAGGGGGAGCCACTCTAGTGTCTGCTGTTGCAACAGCAATGAACGTGTCAGTTGCTGTCATCTTCAGAAATGGACGCAATGCTTCCCGCACTACTATCATTTCTGCTGCGTTGTCTAGCAGCGCCAGCGCCCATGTCAGGTTCCAAAGCTGTGTTTTCACTATCCGTGGCACACCTCGCTGTTAAAGTTGCAACTTTCTTCTTCTGAAACTGGGGTCTTTGACACGGAGGGTTGTCTTGCTTGCCTTTACCTTCAGTCTTGCGTGGCTGCTCACGGCTTTGTTGGGCACCCCGACCTCTGCTGCTGTCTCCACCACCGGTTGGTGAGACCGATGTATCCTGCAAAAAGCGAGCAGAACGTTGATCAGGAACCTGAAAACGATCAGGTGACTTAATATTAGAGTGGTCGCGCAAGTCATACGTGCACTCAGTAGACACAGGTATTGGTAATGTGACCCCTGTTTCTGTTGCTGTTTACACTGTTTTTTATTCTTATTATAATTCTGCTTTGGAAAATTAGTTTGTTCATCCTTATCAGAATTCGTGACCTTAGTTTGCTTTTGTGCTGCTGTCTTAGCAAAAGGCTTAAACCCCAAACTATTGCGGCCAATGGTCTTATAAGCCTCCGCAATGATTTTCTGTAACTGCCGGGGTTTAACGGCATTGGAGACATCGCATAAAGCACTAGACACCAAAAGTTCACTGCATCTCCCTAAACATTAGCAAGGACGAGATCGGAAACTACATGAAACACTCCAACGAGTCTCATTCCCAATTCAACAGCCGCCTCCGCACCGTGTTCATCTTGGACACACTTAATGACGGAGGGTAGGACAGCCATGGACAGAGTGCCAAGGCACTTAGTATAGACTGTCACAAAGATCTTACCCCAGGTCTCACAATCAGACACCTCTGGAATTAAGTCTTTCTGCAATCTTATCATCAAAATGCTGTGTTTCTCAACAGGAGTTGTATTAGGAAACACTGCTTCCAGCTGGTCAAATTTCCCAGCAAGCCATAAAGGCATATCATCCTTATCTTGGGCCCGCTTGCCCATAACCAAATTAACTATGACGGGATTAATTTTCATCCCGGCCGGTCTAGCTGGTTGCGCCGCAGCACCAGGTAACCCCACCTGAAAGTTGCGGGATACGTATTGCACAAAAGCCCGATGCACTCCAACGAGGGAGGCATAGAGCACACATAACTCAGCAATAGTAACGTGTAGATAGCATGGATGCGGCATGTATCCAGCCAAAACCAGCCACGTGGTCCCAGGAATAGACAAAGGGCCTAACCGAACCACCGTTACCAATTGGGGAAATGCTCCATCAAACCAAACGCAATGCTGCCAGGCAGTAATAGGAATCTCCAGTGTCCTATATGGGGTGTAGACTAAAGGCACAGCCGTGTGAGTATAAATGTGAAACGTCTGAGAAGCTGCATTAACTGAAGGAAAGGTAACCCATGAGTAGAGAAGTTCAAATGGGTACGCCGCTTCAGCACTCACCACAAAAACAACCACCATGCCTTCCAAGGTGATGCCATATGTCTGCAAATGATTGCCGACGGCTACCCTACTTTGTGGTGGGATATCAATGTCAGCCATAAGGACACAGTAGAGAAAAAACAATGCAATGAAATGTAGCACTAATTGGTAGTAATTCAAAGTAAGAACCTTTTTAAATTATCAAGCTTGAAAAAACCTATGTAAATGTAGGTAGGTTAATCCGTCACCACTGTCAACCGGAAACAATAGTGAGGGCATCGTGGACTGTTATAAGCACTACTCGAGAGTCTCAAATATAAGACCACATCGTTAGGTGCGCCATGTTGTGGGGATTCTGCTCATACACAGAACTGTGCACAGAGACCCAGGACCTCAGTGAATTGTGGTAGACCAAAAATCTCGCCTCAGTATCTATAACGCCCTAACTGACTAGCATCAGTAGCAAAGGTACCAATGATTAGACAACCCAGAACATGCAACATGGGATGCACTCAGGAATGGTGGGAATCAAGAACACTCTTTCGTTTATTCTCATACCAGTCCACAACATGGGTAAACAGAGACATGATAAAGTTTAAAATGTTTATTTTAATGACGTGCTCTAAGATGCAGTATTTTTGCTAACATATGCAGGCATATGAATAAGTATAATACAATCAGCATTGTTACAATTCCATAAAACACAAAGGGAGAAACCATATTATAATGATAGTGGAAACAGGTCCTATAGTGCCTTACATACCTCTATCCCTCGCTAGGAGCTATGTTTTATATAATATTAGAAGGTCACTTAGGCTTGAATGGGGAACCCCATACCTCCATGATCAGCAGAGGTGAAGCACATCAGGATCTGCAAAAGCTCTCCCTCTCTCTGGAAGCAGATTTTCTCCAATTGTTCAAATCATGCATGTAGTGTAATATTAAAGGCGCCAGAATTTCAGCTATCTGCAGCTGCGTGCATGTTATGTCAAGAGCATGAGCTGATCAGCCCGAACAACACCTAACATTGGGGCCGATTAGGATTGCGGTGAATCCGCATCCTCCGGGCCGGCGGAAGCCACCACCGGCCCGGAGGATGCGGATTCACCGCTGCGGTGCCTTCAAAGACCCCCCGCCACATTAGGATGGCTGGGGGGTCAGCGGCGGACGGGAAGACCGTCCGCCGCTTTACCGCTGCGGTCGCCTTCCGACTGTGGCGGAAAAGCTCTTATATGGTGGCGGTGTCTATCAGACACCGCCAGCCATATTAGGATGGGGCAGAAAACATACTTTCCTGCTGCGGCTTTTCCGCCGTGGAAAAGCATGTGGTCCTTTGTGTTTGGGGGCCCGTTGCGAGCCCCCAGGGTGTTGGGGGGTGCACATGGGGGGTACCTATGGTACCTCCCTGTTTTGGTATGCGCAGGGTGGCAGGCACCACGCGGTGCCTGCCAAGTTGTGCATGCCAAGGCTACACATGCATATTTTACATTGCGGCGGGTGCTGCTTAAAGCAGCACCCGCTGCAATGTAAAATATATGGGATGTGACCGCCAGGGTGGCGGTAACATTCTAATTTGCACGGAGGGAACGCCGCTGCCCCTGCGGACAGTCCCTCCACCTCGGGGGTGGCGGACGGACGCTGGTCCGTCCGTCATCCTAATAGGCCCCTAGGGGCGGACGGATGCTGGTCCGTCCACCATCCTAATAGGCCCCCTAAAATATGCATGTGTAGCCTTGGCATGCACATCTTGGCAGGCATCGCGTGGTTCCTGCCACCCTGTGCATGCCAAAGCAGGGGGGTAACATAGGTACCCCCCATGTGCACCCCCCACTCCCCAACACCCTGGGGGCACGCAACGGGCCCCCAAACACAAAGGACCACATGCTTTTCCACAGCGGAAAAGCCACCGTGGGAAAGCATGTTTTCTGCCCCATCCTAATATGGCTGGCGGTGTCTGATAGACACCGCTATCATATAGGAGCTTTTCCGCCACGGTCGGAAGGCGACTGCAGCGGTAAAGCGGCGGACGGTCTTTCCGTCTACTGCTGACCCCCCAGCCTTCCTAATGTGGCGGGGGGTCTTTGAAGGCACTGCAGCAGTGAATCCGCATCCTCCGGGCCGGCGGGGGCTTCTGGAGGATGCGGATTTACCGCAATCCTAATCGGCCCCATAGTTATGATAACCTTGGAGGCTTCAACACACACTGTGCAGACAAAGGTCGATATGTAAGTCAGGGATAGTGAGAACAAGCCATTCTCATGTGAAGAATTTCATGCAGCCTAACTTACAACAACAGTTACATGTAGTGTTGTGTCCAAAAGCAGCAAACAGGTAAAATGTAATTTAAACTTCTAATAAGCCTATGCTAACATAGCAATGAGTGCAAGCAGGGCCCTGCCTTCAATACATTGTTTTAAGCTGAACTAATCTTGCTAATCTTGCGTGCCACAGTGGTAGATATGCTGTCTTGACATGTCAACATAAATACCAACAAATTACAAGTACTCGTACTTGGCCACTGTGCACTGTAACAATATGCATTTGCTTAAATGATACATAAAATATGAACCTATTTTTTAGCAAGTTTGAAATGGCGTAAACATAAGTAATAATGTTGAGCAAAAAACTATTTTTCACAATTATGACATAATGTATTCTGTTAATGGCACAGAAGATTCATGTACTTCAGGAGATGTAGAAAATATTCACTTTCAACATTCGTGCCCTCGCACCCAATGCATTTTGGGCCACATGGCCCTTCTGCAGGGGATTAAATCTATGAGTAACAGAAACAAATTCTTGTATGAGATGCAAACAATGTGCAGGGGGTACTGACCTCAATAACAACTTTTTAAAAAAAATAGGAAATGATGAGTCTTGTGTTGTAACATGCATGTATGCCAAGTGTCCTGTAATAGGTGACTGTCCAAGTGATCCAAAAGAAGATAAAAATAGTTTTGGTGACACAGATATTTGACCAAATCCATCCTCCATGATGTGCAAATGTCCAAAATAGTGCACCTCAGCTGGTGGTGAATAACAAACAAACGAGTGCTGCAAACCACAATCCCCAGAACTACCAACTTACTGTAAAACACTCCAGAATCACGGTGTAAACAAATGCAAGCAAGGTATTGTTATAACGACCGTCTCATAACTGAGTATTTGTAATTAGGAACAGCATAAACTCACTAACCTTAACAGTGGGAGGGACTACATCTCAAAAGCGATCCAACAGAGGAAGAACAATTCTGCTTCTGGAAAATATAAGGAAATGCTGCTCTCAGTCTAAAAGCTGGGTAACAAACCAATCAGGTAAGCAGATGCTCCGCAATTCCATATTTCCATATTAAAATGAATAATTTTCAATAAAAATGACACAATGTAAATTGAATGTTATCATAACAAGTTTCCTTAAAAAAAAATTCTTCTGAGATTGCAGCAACGCAGCTGGTATTCACTAAAACAGACCTTATTACTAGAAAAGGCCACAGATTGCGGGTTAAAATATTCAAGAAAGCAAGGATTTAAAAATATTACCACATGGATTGTAATAAAAGTCTCAACTGCCATCCCTGTGCCCATCAAGCAAACAACATGCAGACTGCTTTGATAAGGGGCATAATTTACAATTAAAATCACCTCCCCAGAGAACAATACAATCTGTATTTATCTCCTGTATGTGTCTGCTTAATGAATTCTCTAGGTCTTCGGCAATGGCAGTATTATTGGTAACAAAATTATTATGATAAAAATTAACAATGACCAGTGTCACAGTCTGTCTAAAAAGAAAGTTAATGATTTGAAAGTGTGGTGAGTGGAGCTCGGTCTTACCTACTCTGTCTGATAGTGTTGTCGCTACCAAGGTTAATAGGCCACCCTTGGAATGGCCTCCCAAAGCTACATTGGCTGGGGTGTGTATGGAGGCATAACCATTAATGTAAGCTGTCTCCGTCATTCAAGTTTCTTGAAGGCATACAATACTATAACCTTTTATAAAATCAAGCCATTGTTTAGAATTCAGCTTGTATGACAAGCCAGCAATATTTTTAAAAAAGGCTGCCATGGACAATGTGCTGTTATGACTGCGAGGTGCTTCCTCATTGCTTGTATGAGCAGTTATCTGACAGTCACCCTGGCATTCATGGCCAGATGAGGAGGCAACAAGAGTGGACCTGCTCTGCTGGTGGGATGTTGTTAGATTCCATCAATACTATCCTTGCTGAATCAGGGAGGATAGGGCTACCTATTCGTCAGAACATTCTGTGTTAATTTTTCAGGACCGCCAGTACTACCCTTGGCAATTCTCTGATCTAAATCACGCTTAATGGTCAAAGCAGATCCATGCACCCTGTGATGTAGTCAGTCCACATGATCAAGAGGGGAAAAAAGATTAAAAGTTGAAATAGCAAATATATGCACATCAATATGTGTTGTACAATGTGGCCTATGCTCTGCGACTAAATTTGGCTTATGAAAATATCCCAGGGGTACCGCCTCAATAGGGCCACTGGCATTACTGCGCCAAAAGAGCTTATCCATAGGAGAATGAACTAGTGACCTGCTTTTGAAATTTACAATGACACAATCGCCTGACTCCATTTTCGGTTGTGTGCCCACCCACGAGACTCGTTCAACATTATTTATATGCTGGAATAAATCTTCACTTTTTGGCCAGTCCTTAGCTTTCATTAGCCAATGTACAGTTTTGTTCTTTAACTGCAACAAGTCTTCCTTCTTATTGGATGGCAGAGTTGGCACATTCAGAGTAGCTTCAGGTGAAAGATGGAGGGTTCTTTCGTGACTTTTCCTTAATTTAACATGGTGTTTGAGAGCAGGATTGAGCGCTCCAATGTCATTTGTTACATTTAAGACTGACCTCCAGCTAAAACAGAGGCTATATCTGTTTGAGATTGAGAGGGGTGGGCTAAAATATTAGTGTTGGTAGCAGAGCAGCAACCTGAGGGCGGGTCTTAAATTGGGGGGGCTAAGCACTGGGGGGGGGCAAGGTAGTACGGCGCGAAGACAGAGGGTCAAAGTCTGTTGTGTTCTTAGTCCCAGAGGTTAGGCTGGATAGACTTGAACCAATCAAAATGTTCAGTGACATATCAATGATATTCAAAATGCTTAAAAACTGGTTGAGGAGGGATTTCACTACTAGTTCGAGGGAACTGATGAATTCTGCATGCAACTTTGAGTCTCCATTGTCTCCATTATCTTTGGGACCTACCTCAGCTGTGGGTGCCGGTGCTTTTCTCAGAGTTACCGGTGGCAGCACTTCCCTCTTTGATTTGCTGCATGCCTTTGCCTTTTTGGGGAAGGGGACGTAAAGTGTCAAGGGAGAAGCCTTGCTGAATAGTGTTGGTATTGGGGGCTTCCAAGACATTGAATGTTATGGCACCCACGGGTAGGTTAGAGCCCCTTAGTCATTGACTCTCTGTTGGACCTACAGGTTCCATCAATGAACTGTTGTGTAATGTCCATTTTCTAGCCCCTAATCTCTCCTCCCCACATTCAATCTCACTATTAATAGCCCCCATGGCAGTGGTGCGGAAGCTGGTAATGGTAGAGGTTAGTGGGCGACCCTTAGTGGTGGGCATAGTTAATTTGTGTTTCCCCATCTTCTTACCTGTGGTCTCACATTTTCCACCAGAAGACAAGGCTGTATCAGCAAGCCAAGAGACGGGCCCAGCCTCATTTGGCCGTGGATGGGCACAGACAGGACCGTTCTTGGCCAGGGCTTGGCCCGGGCAAGCCCCCGCGCGGCCCACGGTGCGGGAGCCCACAGGTTCCTTTATGCACCTCTGGTGCGTGAAAGATGATGCTGGCGCCTCCAGGTGCCAAGGCTGATGGTGAAGGCAGTCCCCCGGCCGTCTCCATATGAGAAAGTGCTGATAAATTCACAGAAATAATGCGGGAGCCCGCAGGTTCCTTTATGCACCTCCGGCGTGTGAAAGATGACGCAGGCGCCTCCAGGCACCATGGCTGATGGTGAATGCAGACCCCTGGCCGTCTCCGTATGAGAAAGTGCTGGTGCAGTCACAGAAATGGGATTATATTCACAAATGTAGAATTTGCAGATTCTCTCAATCAAATTTGAATATTTTGAGTAATATGATTAGTCAATGAAAAGCCTCGATTTATTTTTCAATCATCCATCTTGATTATGTGAAATTTGCCAAAGTTGTGAATTTGGTGTAGTGCAAAGAAATTATGGAGGACCATGGGGGTATGATGTACATTGAGGGAATACAAACAGAGAGTGAGAAAGCAGGTCCCAGACAGGGGCGTAACACAGGCCCCCGCATTGTGGGGGTTCCCCACGCTCCAGGGGCCCCCTCCGCCAAGCAAACGAGCACACATCACTGCACCTGGGATGTGATATGTTTAGGTTATGTAACTTACGTTACGTTCGCCGTCATTGCACCCCACTGCTTCTTTATCATTAATTAAATGGTGCGCAGTGCACAGATGCCTCTGCCCTCTGCGGTCTTCACCCTTAGGGTGGGGCTGGTCATTGTCATGTGCATTGCGGAATTAAAAGTGTGCCCAAGGACGGTGAGGCATCAATCAATTCGAGATGTAAATGTATGTAAATGTATAGGCATTTATATAGCGTACTACTTACCCGTAGGGTCCCAAGGCGCTTCGACCGCTGCAAAACCCTTCCTGGCTTCCCTGAGAGATGGTCCCTTAATGGGTATCTCCAGGGTGAGACCAGGCATCCCCGGCGGTCTGGTGGGGCCGTTAGTGAAGATGAGGCAAGCTAATGCCCAGAGTTGCCGAGTGTGATCGCTGATCAGAGTGGGCACCGAGGCGAGAGAATTATCGAGTCCGCTGAACCTGGTCCAGAAACCTGCCGCGCCGGGAATCGAACCCTGGTCCCGGGCCGTCCTCTGCTCTCGGGTCTGCCGCCTCTAACCAGTGAGCCACACTACTTCACAGATGGCTGAAGGGGTGCGGTGACTGTGGCCATAATTTAATTACCCGGTCTTCTGCTGCACGCGCCTTGCACTGAAGCTGCAGACAAGGCTTCAGGTGAGTCTCAGAGGGTGGGGTTGGCTCTGGGCTGGGCAGCATACTGGATATCACATGCTTCATGGGGCAGGGTGTAAAACGTAATATAGGCCCCGCTAGCCCCGTGTTCCAGCCTCTATGTAATGTGAGGGGCCCCATCAGTGCAATAATTGTAGCCCACACAGGCAGCAGTGCACTACACATGAGGTAACTGGTACAACCAACGCCGGCGAGAGACGCAGGCGTTGGTTGCAATGGTTACCTCATAACAGTCCTGCCTCATAAATTAAATGGTGTGTCATGCTGCGTGTGGTGTGTGCAGGTGACCTGAGCTCCTAGGCCCAGCAGCAGGGGGGGTTGAAGGCAACTGCCTCGAGGCCAGAGATCTCTACTGAAAGAGGTCAATGTCATCATGTAGGTCTTCTCGCCGCCCTGAGTTTTGCATGAGCCAATGTACCACTTTGGACTTTCGTTAAAATTACCACAAAAGGGGTGCAAGAGGGAGGCAAATGCAAATGTACATCAAGGTTAGAATTAAATTGTATGTCATTTGGGGCTGGGCATTTGACAACTTTTCCTCAATAGATTTCAGTTCAGACGATCACATAGCACATTACAAAATTCCTGCAATTTGATATCCAGATTTAAAAAAAATGTTGTGCAGAATATATTGAAGTTGGAGCAGGCTGGGTGCTCTCCCTGTGACACACTCGTCTTCCCCGCATAAATCATCATTCCTATCGGGTCAGTGGACATCTTTGTGTAAAGAGGGCCGATGATCAAGGCGGGCCCCTTTTAATGCTAGTAACTCTCGGGGCTCCTTTCTTTTTCAGTTAGTCAGGGGGGATTTACAGTCTCTGTGCACAGATTAATAATTTACAGGTGAGGATAGTGCTACTCAAGGGATTTGTTCTGCCATAATCTTTGCCATTAAGCCCGTCAAAACCCTGTTAACTTTTTTAGGAGCAGCCCCTGGGTTTTAATTTTGTCACCTTTATTTACCACTCATGCCGGGAATGGGACTGACGTTGAATTTGGTCTGTGTATCTTTCAACCAGAGCGAATTCCGTTTTAATTGCCCCCATTTCCATAGTAAGGTATGATGTGATGGACGGTGTTGCCTGAAGGGCATTTGAAGGAACACCTTTTGCAGAACCAGCTTTCCTTTTTCCCATTCTCGCTCGTTGCTGACAGGACTATTGCACTAAAAGTAGACAGGTGAACACGATAGCCAGGGACCGCCTCCTGGGGCCCTGAGAATGTTGGTCTTGGCAGTCTGTCTCTCAAAACACATTTACTGAGCTTCCTCATCTGAATGGTTTTTACTAAGAACTACATCAGTGTTGGAGAGATGGATACCCATAGAACCAGCTGTAGGAAAGACAGAGGACTACAGGTGAGTATGATATACTAGCCGGAGTGAAGTCATATAAGTACAAACATTGGGAGGCTTTCCAGTTTGAGCAGTAGGTGTTGCTGTGCTGAGCCTTCTGCAGACCAGAATACTAGGGTCCAAGTAGCCAGTGCAAACCAAGGCGGTCATCACCAGAAGCATGGGTGTAACAAAGGCCCCCGAGATGCAGGGGAGGGGGTGAGCTCCAAGGGCCAACCAAGTACACAGTACACTCACAGACAGGGTCCGTCTGAGCTCTGGGACCTAGTTTTAAAGTTAAATTCGTCGCTCAATGCTCATAAATTACAAGGTGCATGCTGCGCACGGCGCAGCTGAGTGGTCTTCAGCCTCTGGGTGGGGCATTAGGTGGGCAGGGCTGGGCTTACTGAATTGCCATGTGGAGTCAGTATAAACTGTATGTGCGGAGGCGGTGGGTTCGAGTCAGACACTGGGACCCAAATGTAATTGTCAGCCTGTGCCTGCCACCGAAACTGCAAGTCTCAGGTGAGTCGGTGAGAGAGTGATAGAACTAGACAACTGGTCGAGACGCGCAAGCGCGTCAATCAAGATGGCCGCCGCCACCGGAGCTCCGTGATTACTACGGCCCAAATTTCCCTATGACGACGAATTTTGTGTCAAAAAGTCGGCGAAAATAGCGGCGCTTGCCTCTACATGCTATTCCCTACCTGTGGAGTGTTTTTTGGACGATTTCCTTCGACGGAACTGCTCTTTAAGGCTCCATGGTTCCTGCTCCCAGGTTCACCTGCAGGTATTACCGGCTTTGAGTGCCTGGGGGGTGGAGTAATATCTATGACAGAGCCTGGCTTGGGCCTAACCATGCCTAACCATGCCTACAGTCCAATTTAGCTGCTGCACCTGTAGTTTTGAAGAGATTGTTGGTGTTTTCTTCACTAGTTACATCATTTCTCTCACTTTTTGAGGTGGTTTTCTTCACTTTATTAATTTTACCTATTATTGAACATTTTTTCACCTCAGAATGGATTCCAAGAATTCAACTACTAATAAAAGGAAGCAGCAGGTTTCTCATCCTCCAACCAAATCTAAGGTGGTAGAATCCTCAGAACCTTCTCTTACACTAATTTTGGAGGAAATTAAAGTGTTGCGTCTAAACATTGATACTATTGCCTCAGAAGTCAAAAATGTCCGTAAAGATATGGCCTCTATGTCAATGAAGGTTTCGGACAATGCCATTAAAATTCAAGATAACAAAAATAAACTTGACGCTTTCACACCTTTAATGGCCAAAATAGTTCCAATGCATACTCAACTGTTGGACATGGAAAATCGTAATAGGCAATACAACCTTCGTATTTTTAATTTGCCTGAATATGTTGAAGGGACAAATTGTCGATTATATCTTGAATCTCTTCTACCTGGTCTTTTGAATATTAAAAGTCACTGAAAAATTATAGATTGACCAAGCCCATAGAGTCCCGTCACATCGGAATCCTCGACATACTAAACCCAGGCAAATGATTTTCAAGGTACTGCGTCATCATCATTTGGTTCTCATTCGAAAAGCTGCGAGAGAAATTCCTTCATTGTTAGTGAATGGAACCAAAATCTTTATTCACCAAGATTTTGCTAAAGAAACTGTGGCTATTCGTAGAGACTTTTCTTCCTTTCGTCCGCAGCTGAGGAGCCTTGGTTTCAAATATGGACTTTTTGATCCTTTGTACGTTGCGTGTGTGGAAAGACAATGTCTCCAAATCTTTCCAACGACCTGAAGATCTACGGCTGTTTCTTGACCAACAAGCTCCTCCATCCATGGACACTCAGGATCCTAATACTTGAGTTCGTCTAGTCTGACTTCACTTGTCACATCTCTGCATAATCTTATATTCACGGGCTTCAACGGTTTCTGGCCATGCTTGCGGAACTGGGGTGCGTTTCCTTGCTTCTATTCATGTTTCTTGTTTGTTCATTCCTCTTTCTTTTCTGTTTCTCCCTTACGTATTTTCTATATAGAGTCACTCCTTTAACTTGGCTATTTCTTCCTTCTTCTTGTTCTGATTCCTTTCTTTCCTTCCTTCTAAGTCTTAATGGCTAACATTCATATTATTAAAATTGTTTCTCTTAATCTAAAGGGTTTGAGACATCCAATAAAACGTACGAAAATTCTAGATTATCTAGGTAGTTGCAAAGCTGATATTTGTTTTGTTCAAGAAACACATGTTGAAGATAAAATCTTACAGTACATGAATAAAAAATGGGTAGATACTATTGTCTCCTCACCTGCCAAAGGTAAGAAAAATGGGGTCGCTATTTTATTTGCTAAAAGATTACATTGTCAAATTCTTAGTAAGATTTCAGATTCTGAGGGAGATATATTATAGTTAAAATCAAAATTCATGACTCTATTTTCTTTTTGTTTAATATTTACGGCCCTACAGCAGATGATCCTGTATTTTGGGCTACAGTTTCTACTGAAGTTTTGAAGTTGGGAAAAGTTCCTTTGATTGTTGGAGGGGATTTTATTGTTATTGCTGACCCCTTGCTAGACAAATTATCTACCTCTCGATTTCGTCCGTCCAGGATTTTCCATGCCTTTAAGACTTTTCTTCATACCACCAAATTAGCTGACATTTGGAGATTACACTTTCCCACGGGAAACATCCTTTACGACGCAACTTTTACAACGCAGTGCCTTTACAACGCGGCATTTCCAACGAATACCATTACAATGCATTGCGCTGGGGGGCGCTCTAGGATAGGGAATAAGTTTTATTAACGGTCAAATTTCAACCCAATTTTCCCTTTTTAGAGGCACACGTCAGGGATGTCCCCTCTCCCCTCTCTTATTTTTATTAGGAATAGAGCCTTTTCTTAATTTCATACGTAAGTGTGAGGATATTCAGGGTATCACCATCAAAGATGTTACTGTTAAAACTTTAGCATATGCTGATGATGTGTTATTATTTATTAGTAATCCTACTTCGTCTGTTCCATTTTTACTTGACATTATTTCCAAATACTCAGCTGTATCAGGATATAAATTAAATGTTAGTAAAACTGAATTTTTCCCTTTAAATATGCTTCTTACTCCCGATATGTTACCTTCACCTGATATTGTTTGGCAAAAAAGCAAGTTGAAATGCCTTGGCATATTATCTTCATCCTCCTTGCATGCTACGTTGAAATTAAATTGTGATTTTATATTTGATTATGTCAAGCAGAAAACTTCTAAATGGTCGTCCCTTCATCTTTCCTGGTGGGGGAGAATGGAATCTATAAAAATGAATATTGCCCCTAAAATATTTTATTCCCTTGCAATGATACCCACTCAATTCCCGCTCAAATTTTATAAAGATGTTGATAAACTATTGTCCAAATTTCTCTGGAATAATAAACCTCCTCGTATTGCTTATAAAAAATTGAAGATTCCTAAATGCCAAGTTAGTTTTGCCCTCCCGGATTTTTATCTGTACCATAAGGCTTTCATCTTAAAACAGAGTTCGTTGTGGTTTAATATTTCACCTGTTATTAATCCTCCTATCTGGTTTCATATTGAAAAATCACTTGCAAAACCTTTTCCATTGCCCTCCTTGTTAACTATGTCTCATACCTCTAAGGTTGTACATTACTCGTCCATAATCAAAACATCAAGATTAATTTTTAATGATTTGGACTCTAATTTTGCCTCTCCTTTACTTTCTACGGTGCATTTGTCACTATGGCACAGCGCTTTAATAAAATTAAATAGAAATGTCACTTTTTGTTCCTCATGGATTGACAAAAGGCATTTTCTATCTTAAAGATGTTTTTTCAGATGGGGCATTTATTTCCTTTGCTCAACTCCAATTAAAATTCAACCTGCCAAAGTCCGATTTGCTAAAATACCAATTTTTGTGTAATTCCATTTTAGATTCCTTCCCAACTGGTATTCCATCTATGTCCTCAGCTGATTTTTTAATTTACCTCAATACTGTTTCGGTATCTTCTAAAGCAGTTTCTGTATTTTATAAAAAACTTATCTCTTCATTGGGCTCCAACATTGATATAATTTCAACTTTTTGGAATGCTGAACTTTCCATTTCCCTATCTGTTGACTCTTGGTCATTAATTTGGACCAATAGTATTTCTGGATGGTTACCAGTTTTACTTTATCAAACTAATGCTTACATTTTGTTTAATTTTTTATGGACCCCACTCAGTTTATTTCGTGCTAAATTATTACCATCAGACCTCTGTTGGCACTGTAAATTGCATCCTGGATCTTTACGTCACATTTTATTTGATTGTCCTGTTAATATGAAATTTTGGTCTGAAGTTTGGAATGTAATATTGAAAATTTTGCCTATTTCTGATCTACTTTCTTATAAATTATTAATTTGCAAATCAGTTGTTTTGATTCATCCTCTTGAAGATGCTGAGGCAAAGTTATTTAATTTTTTGGTTTCAGCTGCGTTAAAATCAATTACTTTTTGTTGGATGCCACTTCTCTTTCAGTTCATGCTTGGTGGTCTTGGATTATCTTTACAAGAAGAGGTGCTCAATTATCATTACATGGTGTTCATCATAATTCTATGCATTTTCAATCTTTTTGGTCTCCTATTGATTCATATTTAAAGTTATGACTCATGTGTTTTCACTGTTGCTGTCTTATTTATTGATTATTATACTCAGTTTTAGCTTATTATTGGTAACTCTATTTATTCACTTTATTATGCTATGAAATGTTTTAACCCCTTTCCCTTCTTCCCCTCCCGTCCTTCCATTCGTTCCTGATTTTGGTTATCCTTTGGTCGACGATTGTACTTTGCATTGTACTTTTTTATGACTGCTTATTTATAATTGTTCTTGCTCACTTGCTTGTAATTTAATGATATGGCTTGTATTTTTCTGTTTTGTCTCTTTGTGTTTTTTCTCTGCAAAAATTCAATAAAATCATTTTGAACTAGAGAACTAGACAACTGGTAGTAGTACTACTAGTCCAGTCGCTCATTACTTTGTGTTGAGTTCAGTGGTCGAAGTGGGCGGAATTGGCAGGGCACTGCATGCCCCTACTTCTTTAATTTAATGCGATCCGTTCCCCTACTTTTTTTTTTTTTCAAAATGCATCCCAGAATGCCATAAATAGCCAAGGCCTATATATAAGGCTCGGCGTTCCTTGCCGTTGGGGACGGCGGGCAGAGAAGGAAAGCTCACTCTTTTTTCTTTACTTCTTGCCCAAAGAAGACAAGGGCAGTGTCCACTTATCTTGCTCTGCCGCTGTCAGCTGCCCCCCTCTCTTTTTTTCTCTTCTTCTTATTCCCTCACTTTCTGTCTCAGTCTCACTCCTCCTTACTTGCTGAAAATCATGAATTCAACAGACGGCTTTAACCCTCTCTTTTCTCTCCTTTCCTAATTTTGTTCCCCTGTAAAATGGATCCCAAAAAAGAAAAAAACTTGCTGGATATGTCGTCTTTTTCTGACATTTTTCAATTCCAAAGTGCAGTCTCGGAATGGAGAGAAAAAAGGTTCAAAATACAAAAGATGAAGAACTAAATAAAGCAAGACATAGTGGTCGCAAAGTGGCCAGATTGGTTTTATTCACACTCACACACTTTAGCGCCACTTTATAGTGTTTATCAGTGAAGCGCTACTTTCGCTTTCTCGTCTTTCTTTGAACAGCTTTGTTTACCTTAGTTGGGGAAGTGCAGCATTCTTAAAGGTACTGCAATACCTAGTTAATGTGTAGAGTGGAAAAGTTTAATGTGATCATTATCACCTGTTTTCCTTAATTTAGTTTATCTTCTTTCAGGGGTGTGGTCTTTATAAACCATACTGCTTATGTTTTGTACAGATATAAGCAATGGACATTGAAACGGGTCCCTTCTGGGCCCTGTAATCATGTCCTTAACTTTTCAAGCAAAAACACTCATTGATTTCTAAATAATAAATGTTAAACGTTAAAGTAAACATGTTGTTCCTGCTTACATTTCACATGCTTTACTTAATCTTACTTTCCCTATGAGTGTTTACTTTTTCCAGGACATTGTTACATTTTTTTTCAGGCAGCATATTACTCTTGTCTAGTGCATTATTTGAATTGAGTCTCATACAGGTGTTTATAGAACAGCACAATTTGATGGTAGCTGAAAGCAGTGCGAGTTTCTCTCAGTGGAGCAGTATGGTGTTCAGTGGGGGAGAGGATGTGGCATTTTGGCTAGAGCTGCAAAATTTGGAACTGGGGAACCAGGTTCAGCCTTCATGACCGGTTCACCAGACCACTCTACCGAGGGAGCACATTCCTATGCTAGACCTTAGAAGGCACCGCAAGACCTTAGAGCAGGGGTCCCCAAACCGGTCCTGGAGGGCCGGATCCATGCCAGATTTTTTGGATATCCCCATTGAGATACATGTAGTAATTTTAAAAATCTGGCATGGATCCGGCCCTCCAGGACCGGTTTGGAGACCCCTGCCTTAGATGCCCTGGTGTCATGGCACAAGCAGGTCGCCCTAGTGCTAACAAGTGTGTGTTAACCATGAAGGCCTGGCCACCACAATCCATATTGAAGTTCATCTTCAGTCTTGTGGGCAGGCCTATGAAGCAGCACACCCTAGAGCAGAGGTCTTCAAACTTTTGGATGCCGAGACCCCCCTGTCAATAAATTTCAGGAATGAGGACCCCCTCCTTACAAAAATCTCTAGAACTTAGTACGCCTCATAATTGGTGCTCCCTGTTTTCCGTTTTTACAGATTTTTACAGATAACTACAGACAGAAAACATTGTATATCCTGTCTGCATCTACTTTTAAAAGTGGAAAAATGCAGATAATTGGCTTCTTTTGGCTGTACATATTGCCAGCATAGGGAGTTATAAAGCTCACTGAGATTTGCTTAAATTAATTGCTGCATTTCTCGACAGGTATTTGTGCTATTATGCCAATTGTTTGATGTGTGTATTATATTATTTTGGCAGTGTAATTTGCTAAAACACGACGGGCATCAAAGTATGAGTGCACGTCTATCTGTTAAGTAAATGTGGAAATATACGAGTTATCACATCATCTATTCACAAAACAAAATAAATATGGATAAATAAATATGGATAAATACAGAAAGCAAGAGACTGGTTTGAGTAGAAAATGTTTCTCAGCAATTCTTTTTAAGCATGACCCACTCTCCTACTACCCTCCTTTAGCCTCACTGCTGCAGGTGAAACCTGCCTCCTAGTCTTCACTTTTTCTGTCTCAGGGTTGCTACCCTCAGAGATCAGGAACTGGCCACAGCCCACAAGGCAACCTCAGACAATGCAGTATCTAGGATAGACTCACCTACCCATCTCTGTTTCTCAGGGTCCATGCCAACTGCCACTGCTTCTTGCCCTCCCCCAGGTTTCATTCTGCCCCATCAATAAACATTGGGACACAAACCACCACCTGCTTACTCCTCATGGACAACCTCCATACTACCAGGGGGTGCTATGGAGCAGACCACCCAGAGTCACACCTTACTTAACTTTTCCAGGGAACCACATTGGATCCCTGGAAAAGCCAGAGAGCCCAGGCTCTGAAGCCAGCCTTAGAGCTCTGCAAAGAACCCTAGTTTGCATAGGGACGCTAAATTACACTATGCTACCAGGTCACTATGGATCTAGATCTCAGAATGAAGGCCAAACACCATGGCATTTATTTACTAAAGAATATATTGGAGGGTGCATAACACAATGCAATAAAGCATACAGGCCTTTATAAAGTAAGTAGATTGACACTAACTTTTGTGTAGCCTTTCAGAGTGCAAGCGCCCTTACAAAACATTAGTAAAAGAGGGTCCATGCATCCATTCTCAGGGTTTCATTTTTACAAATGATTGTTATGAGGTGCAGCAATCCAACTGATCTTAATCATTGGAGGACTACAATTCCCAGAAGCAATACTTTGTTCAAATAAACAGGCAGAACAGGAAACACAGTGTACCTCTCTACAGAGAGACCAGGTTCTACAGGAAGTTTGAGGCAAATAAAAAAATTGTTCATCCCACCTGTTCTCCAGAAAACCATTAATGTCAAAACATAGTTTACCTGGTTAATATGTTGGATAATAATGGAAGGGAGACCTTGTAGAACAGAGCCAGTGCATGGCAGTCCCACTGGCGGGGTAAGAGGGCATCACTCACCCAAGAGAGCCCCAATGTGGGAGAGACACTCCACACTCACAACAGAGGGAGACCTTGTGGCACAGAGCGCAAGGCCTTGCCATGCCAGATGGAGGATGAGAGGACAGGACCCACTGAGAGACCCTAGCTGTGGAAGACACCAGTGGGAGACCTTGTGGAATAAAAAGCCAGGCCCTGGCAGACCCACTGGAGGGGTGAGAGGTCAGGACCCACCTGACAGAGCCCCAGTGTGGGAGAGACACTCCTTACTCAGAACAGAAGGATAGACCTTGTCTAAGACAGAGTTAGGTCTTGACCAATGGAGAGATGAGGGGACAGGACCCACATGATCCTGATGGTGGGAAATGCACTTATATAGCAAAACAGAGAGCCATGTCTGCCCTCGACATGATGGCAGCGGGGGGAGTGGGAGGACAGGTGTAGCGAAAACAAAACCGGACGTAAAGAAGCCACCTGAAGGATTTTAAGGGAGAGGAGATAGGAAGAGAGACAGGAAGTTTGACAAGGAAGTGAGGGCGTAATACACCCCCCCCATGCCCCTGCTATGGACAACCTTCCAAACAGAAATACAGTGAAGGGACCACCTGGGCTTTCTATGGTGAAGCTGCACATTTGACAACATTATAAGGGTGACGTCAGCAGCAGGACCAAAGTGAAAGAAAAGAAATGAGAGTAAAAGACAAAAATGTGTGGAAGGAAAAACAAGGTTTCAAGCAGAGGATGGAAGAGAATGGGAATGTGTGAAAAATTGTACTTTAACACATAAACACAGTATCAGCTCATGTACTGATAACTTATTTAGAGAACGTTTAAATAGTCATAAAACACAGTGCAGAGTTTTTGGTGGTATCAAGCAAAGTATAAAAGATCTGAAAGCACAGCCAAGGCATGTCAGCAGGTGCCTGGCTAAACCTATAAGAAATGCTCTCCAGCCTGTGTTCACTATTCCAACCTCGTGATATTGTTGTGTGACTTACTTTAGCAGAGGAATCCCAAAGACAGCAGTGGGGAAAGGGTGGGTTTGAATTTTTGGAGTTAAGAATGTGTGTGTGTGTGTGTGTGTGTGCGTGCGTGTTTGCTTGTGTGTGGGTCTGAGGATTAAAAAGCCAGGGAATGGTGGAGGAGGTGGGGCAGAGGCAGCCTACTTACAAGTTCCACGAAGTTCCGGTTGCAGCTGAAACCAGGAAACAGCCACGGGATTGTATTTCAAAGGCAGCTATGAAGAAGAAGCACAAAAAGGACACCAGATTGCAGCTTCAGGCAGTTCCAGGTAAAAGTGTGATGGGAATGCGCAACACCCTTTCTAGGACTCCACGCCCCCCCTGGGGGTCTCGCCCCACAGATTGAAGACCCCTGCTCTAGAGGTACTCAGAAAGAAATAGTTCAGAGATACCTGTGTGAAATCATCTACACACTCTCTCCACTTTTTCATTATTTGAGAGTCAGCACATGGATTAATTTTGTGAAAGAGAAGATAATAGCTTTCTTTGTTACACTTGGAGGGTGCCTTTGAAATACATTTTGTACAGGACCAAATACAGAAGAGAATAGGTTTTCAGAGCTTCCAGTGTGCGCAGAAAAATGGCAATTCCTTATTTGACTTTTCTGCCCATTTCCTCCCCTTTGTCCCAACCTTCCCTCCAAATGTACCCCATTATTCTCGATCTTGGCCTTCTCCCACATTCTCTCCCACACTGCGTCCTTCCCTGCCAATCTGCAAACATGCCTGCCACCTATCCTCCACCTTAGGCACTCTGCATCTTCTCCCACTGCTCACTTTTCTCTTCCGCTATCCCTCTCTTTCCATGTCCTTATCATGCCTCCTGTATTCTCTCTCCATCCCTGGTTTTGTCTTTCTTTGTCCTGATTGATCTCCCTGACCTTCAGTCTCGCGCTCTCTTTCTCTCCGTTTCTCTTCCTCCCACTCTTTCATTCATATAAACACTTGGGCCTAAAATATATTTGCGGTTAATACAAGAAAAAAATGAAATACAAGGAGTAATGAAGAAAGATATTAGATGGAAACAAGAACGGGGAGAGAAAGTAAGAATGGGCATTTAGGGGAGAGAGAAACCATTTAATAGCAAAGGACACAAAATGTGATCTAAAAACACTGGCAGCGTTCGTTGCTTGCTTGTGAGACACCAGATCTCACTAAAACATCTGCTCTCATTAGCTATGCATTTTACAAGGTTTTACTGTAACTACTGGCAGTGTACGTGGCCGTGCCATATAAATCCTGTTTGTTAGTGCCTTCAAATCAAATAAATGTGAAAGAGAAACATTGTTCTTTAAAGAAAATCCTATTATCGAACATGAACACGAAGTTCCAGGTGCCGCGGAAACCAGGAAAAAGCCACGGGATCGTATTTCAAAGGCAGCCACGAAGAAGCACGAAAAGGACACCAGCTGCTGGAAAAACACAGCAGCAGCAAGTAAAACAAGGAAGTCCAGGAAATGCAGCAGGAGTGCAAGGCAGCAGCAACAACAAAAACATTGACGCACTCCAGACGCTTCGCCAGAGCATAATTATGGCCCCAGTTCCCGGCATTTCCTGATGTTAAATCTGCATTTTCTCTGATTGGAGGACAATCACCGATGACGCTGTATGCTTTCACGATGTCCTCCAATCAGAGAGCGCTTGAAGATGCCACTATTTGGAATCCAAAAGGAAGAGCAAACGTTTTGGATTGCAGCTTCAGGCAGTTCCAGGCAAAAGTACAATGGGAATGCGCGACCCCCTTTCTAGGACTCCACGCCCCCCCTGGGGGTCGCGCCCCACAGATTGAAGACCCCTGCCCTAGAGCAACAGTGACTCTGTCACTGAGGTCACAGGACCCTTGAAACCAGTTCTCCTCACCCATTAGTACCTCCATTGGCCTTGTTACAGCAGTAGTAGCTGAAATTCACCAGCGATCGGCAATGCAGGATTTGCACATACACTAAACTAAGTTCTCAAACTTCACGGTCTCTCTGCATCATGCACAAGCACTTTTAACATGTGCTGTCTGCTTCGGGCCACTGGAATTATACAGCAATGGAGAACAGAATCTGCAGTGTTGACTACATTATGCAGCAAAAAATGACTGCAGCGTAATGCGGTATATTTTCTGATACTTTATTATTTGGACTTTTAACACATACTAACAGTCTTTGCAAAGGTTTTGCCTCATTAGTACCAGTGTAACATACAAAAGAAGCAGTGAGAAAGGTGACCAGTCAACCTTTGCAGAGAGCCCTCCCCTTCGCAGTAACACAAGTCACATTTTTTAGTAACTTTTGATCCGTTTGAGCAACAAACACATTTATTATTTATAATCGTCAAATTATGCAGCAGATTGTGTATTATGTGACAAATATGTCAGAGCCATAATTATGTGAAATACATTTGCAAACTAGGATATTTTGTCATTCATGTTTGAACTGCTCTTGTGGAAAAGGGCAAGAGAAGTTCTGATGACAGATACTGCATGGCTTGGAGACAGATAGCTTGTGATTCCACTTTTGAGCGTGTGTGGGACATTCTGTTATTGGAAATGTATCCCACTTTGTGAATGTATTTTGATGTCAACAGCTCATATTAAATATTTAATAAACATGTGCATCAATTGGTTGAATTAAATGTAATAAGCTGTAACTGGTCAGTGAAATGCTAAACAATACTAGAAATTGGGATGTCTTGCTCTTTATGACTACAACTCTAACTCCGCCCTCTGGCCCAATCCTCAGGTTATTCTCACCCTCTGATTCTCCGCCCAGAGTTTGCCTACTTTTTTACTCCAACTTCGAAAACTGGTTGAGTTTAGTTATGTTCTCTCTTCAATTCTCTGCAGTGGGGGCTGTTTTTATTCAGGGCCCCGGGTTTGCTTGCATGCTGTTTGCACAACTCTAGCCACCACAAGCCTTACACCCATCATAAAATATTTACTTTTGCAAAATTTTGCAGATGTCAGCCTGCGGCCCTGCGAAGGTATTTGACTTATTGATGCTTCCTTATTGGGGATATCTCCGGATGGGGTGCGACACATAAAAAACTTGACAAATTGCTTTTGCAACATCCATTCTCCATTACACCCTGGGTGGGAACTATGAAAGCGGACAAATAGCAAGACCCAAATGGCTTCAATCCCATGATTCCTCTGGAGGAGCGGTGTTCTGTTAATATGGCAATGTTAATTTTTCATTGTGCTGAAAATACCCAACTGTGCATGCCCCTATTTCTTTTTTCTGTAACATTTGTATGTATATTAGGCAAAACTATCTGGAGGGGGTAGACCTTCAAGAAGTGCTGACACCTTCCTTCTGAAACCGCAGATATTTCGAAAAAAGAGAACTTGTCAAACAGCCTTCTCCGGCTCCGCTCCACAGATCTGGTACTCTCTCCCTCCTGAAATTTGTAGTCTCAACTCCATGGTTGCCTTCAAAATTTAAGTAAAACGATTCCTTATGTGCAAGTTCTTACCTTAATTGGGCTCCGATCTTTTGCTTGAAGATACTGGACTTACTCCCTCAATCATTGTACTTACTGTGATGATGTGTTTGTACCCTTTGTAATTGTTTTATGTGCTTGACGCCTGCCTAACCTTGACCAAGCGTAACTGAGAAGGGTTCTGATATCCCTCAGGATCATGTTCGCGCTATATAAAACTTTATGAATAAATAAATGAAGAAAACATCAGTGATTATTTTTCTTCAGCATTGGCGTAACATAAGTCCCCGCAGTACGGGGGTGCAGAGCTCAAGGGGGCCTCCTCAGCAAAGGTGGTAGGTGGTGGGGAGGGGACCCCCTCTGTGTACTTTGAAGGGGGCCCACCTCAAGTTTCCTACGCCACTGGTCCCAGAGGTATGGAAACTGTCTTTTATTTAGAGGTAGAAATGCATTTCAACATGCCAAATTCACAGTTAAATCTGAGCTTGCAAATTCATGGTGTGGACAAACAATCCCTCTACAGGAATAGTGATCAAGAGTCACAAAGATTGAAGCCAAAGGAGCTAACAGGGCACCAAGTCATCCAAAATCACATATTATTGGAGAGATTGAAAATGAAGCACTACACAATTTCTAAGCAGATGGCCCTAGGGTGTTCAGAAGTAAAATATATGATTTTCGACACATAACAAACATGTGCATTGGATAAAGCCCATGCAGCATTTATCAAAGTGCTGGGCCATAGGTCTAGCATTAAACTTACCCTCTATGGGTACACAGCAAAAGCCCATGGCTTATTGGCAATTTTGCGAGCTTAACTTTTATTTGGCTTTATTGATCTACAAAATATAGATATCATGTTGTGTCAAAAACACCCCAGTCACAGTTCTCATGTCTATCGCATCTCCAAAGCTGAGTACAGCCTGACCCATTGGCTTGCTGTCTGACATAGGTAACAGGATGCCATTTCGTTCCCCTGAAGACGACATATGTAATTTTCCCATTTTAGAAGCCTGAATCCATGTCAATGGAGTAAGGTTTAGAGAATGTTTGCATCCAGTGTGTTACATCATCTCCAACTATTCAGACACAAACTTTATAGAAAATCATCTTTCTGCTAGAAGAAGACCTGCAGAATAATACCAGGTGACACAATCTATCTATTTGAAGCCATATCTAACAGACACTGATTATGATTTGTATTTGTAACAAGCAGTGGCATTGGTTGATTTACAATTACAACTAGACTGCGTGTTGTTTTTCTGTAGAGTCTTAATAAATGCTACAATGTAGTTTAAAAAAAGCACACGCTTCTTTTACCACTGACCAAAGTTCTAAAGGTCCTCAAATGTTTAGCAAATTATCCTAGCTTCTCTGACTATTTGAATAATGTATGTGATTTTTTCACCTCAATACATACAGCATTTAATGGTTACTATTTCATGTCTCATGTTAATTTATCTCACAGCATGAGGTAAGGAGAGCAAACGTCTGCTGTAGAAAACAAACTGAAATATTTAATAGTGACTACTTTGAACAAGTACCAGATAGAAAAAGTTCAGCCCGAACTGTCAGGCCAGGTCCCCTCATGACAGGAACACAACCAACCCCAGTTTGGTTCTGGCCTAAGTAGGCATGATTAGTGAGATACAGCTTGAGTCGTGTGGCACAGTAAGAACAGGACCCACTTCTGTTCTTGGAACTGGTTATGATGTACTGTTCAGCTGCAAGTATGCAATTGTGGCTTGAGAAATCCTGACGTTGACATCAGTCAAAGAAAAGCCAGCGTTCAACAAAATAGCGCAAAAAGAAACACTTAACACATTTAGAAGTATTTGAAAGTTGAACATTTCGTCACATTTAAATGAAGTAAGTTGTCCCAAACAAAACGGCAGCTATGCAATATGGAGAAATGCTAAGAGACATTAAAATGTACACTCACCGAGAAGATATGAAGAAGGCTTTGATAAACGGTATAGGAAAAACTATAGGGCATATTAGCAATCTTAATGCAACTTTGCATAGGTACATTTTCCACTGTCATCTAGTGTTGTCCTGATTTATGCACCTTTTTTCTGTAAACAGCTGATTCGTGACAGGTGGACCAGCACTGCTTGTACCACATAGAGGGGCTTATTAGCAAGAACCTCATTAAAATTATCGCTGTTTTAGTGGCAGGAAACTGTCGCTAAAACGGCGATAATGGGCTTGCTAATATGCGTTATAGAATTCCAATAGAAGCCCAGGTTAGATGTGCAGGACATCTAACCTGGGCTTCTATTGGAATTCTAAAATGTATATATTCGTCTCGGTGCCTGGGAGCACGGGTATGGCATCTCCAGGAATGTGCTTATCACCTCTGAAACCAGATGCAACCTTGGGTCTCAGAACAAGAAAGAATAGTATGAATTCAGCTGTCTATATAGCTCAACTAACAGGGCTTACTCGGCTGCTGGAGAGTGGCACGTGACCACCGTTTGAGTCTAACACATGTTCAGGCAAACTGGAGTCTGTTTGGTTCTCAGTCTGCGAGCAAAGAAATATAATGCAAGAGCGGGAAAGGAGTTCCTGCATTGACATAACTAATTAGTCTAAATTACGATATACATTGACATAACTAATTAGTCTAAATTACGATATACATGTGAATATAGATACATCATGCTAACACAAAAGATTAAGAAAAATGTTGAAAATCGATTTTATCCCTCAGAACCACCCTTTTAGCATGATGTAGCTAATCAAAAAAAGTCAGTCCTCAAAAATACCCTTGTCAATCTGCATCATCTCTTGTATTTCTTGTTGGACCATTTGGGATTTGACTTTAGTTGGGGATGGCTCTGTCACAGAGGAAGTTAATTTTGATGCACAGTAAGAACAACAAGCAGGTCCACAGTGTATGCAGAGACAACAGGCAAAGATGACACCTGCTATGCCAGCTAATACCATCAGTATCTTCCAACCCCAGGTATACAATAGACCCCAAAACCATCCAGAAAGGGACCAGGTACCAGTGTCTGCATGTATTTCAGAAGCTAAACGGTGCAGTTTTTGAATAGCCAAATGGACGTAGGGGGCGGAGTAAGGGATATACACGTAACAGGAGCTGCAGATCACGTGGCAATCTCCTCCTTGATCTGCTAAGATAAGGTCGAGCACCATACGATTTTGAAGAGAAACAAGTCTTGTAGCCTGAAGTTCTACAGTCAGATTAGTTAATATACCAGCTGTGGTATTTATAACTCTTTCAACTACCCTAGATAGGTGCCTTACTTCTTTACTAGTGATGATGGGCCCCCAAATAGGAAATACTGCCTTGGCAATGTAGATAAAGTACTGTTCAGGAGTATCAGTCTGATCTATCTCAGACGTATCCAATTCCTGTTTATCTTGTATTACAGTCAAACTTTGTCCATCTAACTGATGATCTTTATGATAATTGGAGGGTGCTATGTAAACAGATGGATACAGAAAGGACAAATAACAACGACCTGTCCATCCCCGGGGAAGCCACGTGTAGGCATTCTCGCCACACATGAAAAAAACATTTGTAGGTGTTAACAACGGAGGGCTACTAAAGGTACGTAGTCGATAAGTATAATTACAATGGCTGTCTCCCACTGAAATGTGCCTAGTTCCCTGTACACAGAATGCAGAGGAACTATTTAATATAGGACTTGGGATAGCTTTGTCATCAGTAACATTTCGATCCTGAAATTCTGAAAATACAGAGTAAAATAAATTCTGCAAAGTCAAGAATTTCGCTTTTTATCCAGGTAACATTTTCGTATTCTGTATATAAATTCATGCAGGCATTCGGGTCAAGCAATCCTTCCCCGTTATTACCCTGTGGGTCAAAACCATGGTGCACCTCTATGTAGGCCAGGATCATTTCATAATCACGTTCAGGTATCGAGAGGAATCTACCGTATAATGCTCAGTTGGTGGAGTGGAAGTTCCTAACACAGTATGCATAGGATGATGAAATTCTAAATATAAAAATACACTCATTATTATGATAAAAAGTGCTGCAATGGTGATCAC
The DNA here is from genome assembly GCF_964263255.1 of Lissotriton vulgaris. NCBI lineage: Eukaryota > Metazoa > Chordata > Amphibia > Caudata > Salamandridae > Lissotriton > Lissotriton vulgaris. The sequence continues at coordinate 722,529,483 of NC_141696.1, forward strand.
AAAAGCGACTTTCACACGTGTTGTCTAAGAAGAAAACATGGGTACATAGTAGACATATATCAAGGAGCAAGGGGGCGTTCCTCTTCAGGAATAAAACGACCAAAGGAATACATTTTAACTAAAAGTCTAAACTACACTAAGGGATGCAGTCCAACCTACCAGAGGGTACTACTTTCTTGTGCCTGTCTAGAGCCTCACAGGCAGGCTCCTATCGTTCATCAAAAAGAAAACAGAACCGTACAAGGATTTTATATACAGTTGCAACCTGGGCCCCTCTTCAGCTTCTTAGTCTTTCTTTCTGAACAGAGCAATACAATATTCCAGCTCTCAACGTGTTAAGTCCAGTGTCTCGTTCAGTACCCCCAAACGAATCTACGAATATCCTAGTACTCAAGTCTCTCCCTATCTCCTGCCGTGTTTGTCGGGGGTACCGTGTTATTTTTTGGCCCGCAGGTTGTAGCGAACATGATCAGGTAACTCCTGGTCGGCAAACAAAACAGATGAAGTGGCATTTGTGATGCCTGACTTAACATGAACTCATTGTGAAACAATAGGGGCAACTGATTCCGGGGCCACTTTCACTGTAGATGATGAGATCCCTCTTGTGCCTGATGCTCCTTCCTCTTGCCTTTTCTCAATTTCCTGGGCGTCAGAAAAAGGAACAACACAAGGAGCCCTCTCACTCTCCTGGGTCAAAATTCCTTCAGGGAAAGGTACTTTCTTCAGATGGGAAACATGAATCCAATGTTTCCGACCAATCACCTTCACCGCTGTCCGAGTAGCCAGTAGAATTTGGACTGGTTCGGTCCACCTGGACTCAAGACTAGATTTCCGCTGATAATTTCTCACCATCACCCATTGGCCGGGTTCCAAACGATGTCCGGGACCCTCCGGCAGGGGCTGCAGCGTATCTGACACCTGTTGATGGAAAGAACGAAGGTTTTTAGTCAAAGCATACAAGTAATCTGTCATCATTGGATAATCAATCTCTCAAAAATTTCTTGGTCGTGGAACGCCCCAGACATTAGCTGGCTGTCCAAAAATAACCTCATATGGTGACAGTTCTGATCAGGAATGGGGGGTAATACGCAAAGACATTAAAGCTAAAGGCAAGGCGTCAGGCCACTTTAACCCGGTGCTTTCCTGAATTTTGGCCATTTTCAATTTCAAACTTCCATTATATTTTTCAACCAACCCTGCAGACTGAGGATGCCAAGCAGCATGAACTTTCTGTCTTATGTGTAATCCATTACAGATATGCTTGATAAGCTCTGCATTAAAGTGCCCCCGTTATCTGACCAAATCACTCTCGGTAATCCGTATGTAGGGAAAAACTCCTTAATCAGGGCTTTGGCTGTCGCTAGAGCAGTGTTTTCTTTGGTGGGGTAGGCTTCTACCCATTTGCTGAAAGCGCAAACCACCACCAAAACGTATTTCAGATTATTCTCTCTTTCGAACTGAATATAATGCATCTGAAGTACTTCAAAAGGTAAGGACGGGATGCAAAATTTCCCCCAAGAACAGATTCCCGCCCTCCTGGATTATGTCATAAGCAAACCATGCAATGTTGAACTAAATGAGTTGCAGTTTTGGCAATATTAGGGTTATTCCAAACTGGGTCTAACAAAGCACAAATGCCCATTGCTCCAACATGTGCTGTTCCATGTGCCATAATTACTACAGCATTAACAAATGCATTGGGAAGCATCCACCTTTGTTTCTCACTTAGGTCTATCCAAGAACCATTGTCATCCAACCTCCCCACCTCATTTTCCCAATGAAACAGTTCAGCAGGGGTAGCTTCTTTCTGTATTTCTCTGACGCTTTCCATGGTGTTATTAAACATATCAGACTCTTCAACCCATCTAGCTAAACTTACATGCATGGGAGACACTTTAGATCTAGCGGTTTCCTTTGCTATTTGATCAGCAAAAGCATTCCCTTCTCCCACAGTATCCACTATTGCCTTGTGTGCACTACATTTCACAATTTCTACCTTTCAGGGCAGTGTCAAAACAGTTAACAACCTTAAGATCAAAGGGCCATGTTGTATTCGTTGGCCATGTGAGGTGAGAAACCCCCTTTCTGCCCACAATTTTCCGAAACTATGAGCCACGCCAAAGGCGTACTGGCTATCAGTGTAAATGTTCACTCTCAATCCCTCACTTAACTCGCAGGCTCGCAATAGTGCTATCAACTCAGCTGCTTGCGCGGAATGATAGGGAACTCGAGAAGTCTCAACTATGGTGCGAAGAGTGGTGATTGCATAAGCAGCTGTCGTTGTGCCATCTGGTAACTTGAAACAGGAGCTATGCATATACAACTCCCCTTGGGGGTCAGATAGGGGCGTGTCTGTGAGGTCCACCCGTCCCTTCGTTTCTTCCTCAGTCCAAAATATACAATCATGTATGTCATTGTTTGGCTCGTCCGAAGGGAGGGGTAGTAACGTTGCTGGATTCAAGGTGGCACACCTTTTGATAGTGATATAGGGAGCGAATAAAGTCAATTCATATCCAGTAAGACGTGCACTCGAAGGTGCTGAGTCTTAGTTTTATTCAAGAGTGTATCCACAGCGTGCGGTACCATCACTGTGAGGTCAGAATTTAAAACGAGTCCTTCCGACTGTTGGATGGCCACCGCAGCAGTAACCCTCAAACAGCTAGGAAGTGCTCTGGCAACATAATCCAATACTGCCGAAAAATAAGCACAAGGCCTTTGCTTACCACCAAATCTTTGTGTTAACACAGAAAGGGAACAACCGTCCACCTCATGTACATAAAGCACAAAAGGCTTTCAGTAGTCAGGAGTTCCCAGGACAGGTGCAGAACAAAGAGCAGTTTTCAAAGAGTCAAAAGCCTTCTAACATTCATCAGTCCAAGGTAAAGGTTCATGCACATCCTTAGTGGTTAGATACAAAAGAGGTTTAGTAAGAAGAGAAAAGTTAGGAATCCACTGGCGACACTAAGAGGTTATGACAAGAAATGCACGAACATCACGTTGAGTACGAGGAACAGGCATGTTAAAAATAGTAGACACGCGTTCAGGAGTTAGTTTCCTACCCGCTTTCGACAGTAGATGACCGAGATAGGTCACCTCCTGTCGACAATATTGAAACTTAGAAAGAGACACTTTATTACCGTTGGCTGCTAAATGCGACAATAATTTAACCATTGCTTCCTTACAGCCTTCCTCAGTGTCTGATGCCACTAATAAATCATCCACATAGTGCAGGACGACGTTCCCTGGGGGTAAAGTCAATTCGCCTAAAAGTACTTTCAAAGCTTGACTGTAAATACTAGGACTCTCCGTAAAGCCCTGAGGTGCGCGACAAAATCTAAAGCTGCGCCCAGATAACGAGAAGCCGAAAATATGACGGCTATCAGGGTGTATTGGAATGCTAAATAAAGCATTCTTCAGGTCTATAACGGAGAAAAACTTAGCTGTTGGGGGAATCATAGTAAGAATTGTTGTGATATCTGAAACCACGGGATATTGAGGTACTACTACTTTATTAATTTCGTGCAGATCGATTACGAAATGATAAGTATCAGCATAATCAGGGCCAGTCCCTGTAGGGGCCTTTTTCAAAATCGGTAATATAGGGCTATTACAGGTGTTAGAAACCGTTTCTTCTACTACACCTTTGTCGATTAAATCCTGTATGATTGTCAATAATGCCTTCTCACCAGCCGGTGAGATCTTGTACTGCGGAATATGAGGCAGACGAGCATTTTGGTTTTAAAGTGATAGAGACTGGCGGAATATTTAAAAGGCCAACATCCGTATCACCAGTCGCCCACAATGTAGATGGAATGACAGCAAACTCAGGAGGGAGGGGTTCATTTTTTGCAAAACTCTGCCGAGTGTGCTGACCGGGCGATTGAATAGTTAAATACATTCCATCAGGAGAACAATAAATCTTTGCATGCAATTTCTTCAGCAAGTCCAATCCCAATAAATTTTCCCCACAATGTGACGTCAACAAAAATGGGGAATCCACCGTGACTGGACCTATGGTAAGCGTATCCCAGGGTATTGTCACTCCATCACTCAAATCGGCGGTGAATGTCCCTATTTTAAAAAAACCTGGTGCAGACTCCTCTGACCCAGTCAACTACCGTCCGATTTCCCTCCTGCCTTTCCTGGCAAAGGTACAAGAACGCCATGTTGTTAGAACTCTGAGTTCATTTGTGGAAAGGAACAGCGTCTTGGCTCCCAGGCAGGCTGGATTCCGCCCTGCACACTCTACTGAGTCAGTGATAATATCTGTCCTGGACAACCTCCGGGAGGGTATGGATACTAGTCAGCCCCAGGCCCTGGTCCTCCTTGATCTCTCCGCCGCGTTTGACACGGTGGACCACGCCATCTTACTTTCACGTGTCGAGGCGGCGGGAATCGGAGGGACGGCCCTGCTGTGGCTATCCTCCTTCTTGAGTGGCCGCACTCAAGCAGTTCGCTTGGGTGAGTACTCAGCTGACTTCCGCCCAGTCCAGTGCGAGGTCCCCCAAGGATCCTCTTTGTCCCCGCTGTTATTCAACCTTTACATTGCCCCCCTTATTTTTGCTTTACAGCAGCTGGAGGTCTCTGTTTACAACTATGCAGATGATCTCCAGCTTATCTTCTCTCTTTCTTCTTCCCCCGGGTCAATTTCTAATTTTCAGTCTATCATGACTTTTATCCAGGACTGGATGAACTTCAACCACCTGAAACTCAATCCCGACAAAACGGAATTGGTGTTGACGGGTGGTTGTTCCAGTCCTTGGTCCTCTTCCTTCTGGCCCCTATCTTTAGGTCCCCCACCCACTCCCGTTCCCTCTGTTAAGACCCTTGGGTTCAAACTCAATAATCAACTTTCCCTCCACTCTCAAGTTAGTGCTGTCGTCTCCTCTGCCTTCCTCTCCCTCTGGACAATCTGTAAAGTCTCCCGGTTTTTTTCTCCATCCGCCCTCAAATTAATACTTTTGGCCATGGTGACGTCTCGCTTGGACTACGGCAATGCCCTCTACCATGGCATGCCAGCGTACCTCGTGAGGCGCCTCCAATTGGTCCAAAACCAGCCGGCTCGTCTGGTATTCAATCTTCCCAAATAACAACATGTCACGCCCCTTCTCAAATCTTTACACTGGCTTCCTGTCCGGCAACGTGCCCTATTCAAGCTTGGCTGCATCATTTTCAAAGCCCGGTCCGGCTTTGCCCCGTCTTTTATCAGCACGGCTATTCACGACTACATCCCGTCTAGAGAATTGCGCTCTGCCACTCATCAACTTCTCACTGTCCCTCGCTTCAAACGAAAAAAATGGGGAGGCTCCAAATTTTCTACCACGGCCCCTGCCTTTTGGAACTCTCTCCCATTTCATTTGAGATCCTGTTCCCAGTACCCCCTTTTTCGCAAAGACCTTAAAACCTTCCTCTTTTCCCAGGCCTTCCCTTCTTAACCTCCCCTTGTCCCTCAGTTTCTCTGTCCCTTGAGTAGTAGTATCACATAGCGCCAAGAAACCGCCTGGTGTACGCACGCTCTAGAAATATTTTTAAACTCAAACTCAAACTCAAGCGGGAGGGGCTTGGAAATGGGGCTTACTACCGGAATTCCAGAAAACCCGACTGAAACATTATTTTGCCCGGACAAAGCAGCCCCTGGGACCAGTGAACGAGCAATCGAGCTATTCATTGCACCCGTGTCTGCTAGAAAATCCTCAACAATCCCCATTAATTGTCCGTTAACATAAGGCCATCTCTAATCGATGGGTACTGCCACTTGGCCCCTGCTCTGTCTGTGTCTCTCCTACGCATAGTAATACCCATCTGGCCCTTCAGTTCCATAATCTTCATTATAGTACTGCCTCCATTGCGTCTTATCAAAACAATTTCCCTGCGCCTCACCTCGTATCACCTCTTCTCTTCTCATGTCACTCCAATCAATTCCTCCTCGTCCTCTTCCTCTGCCTCTTACGGCTCCGTTTTGCGCTAAGAGGAAAGGACACTGAGCTCGCCAATGCCCTTCCTGTTTACAGTTAGCACATTGGTTGGCTCCCAAACTAACAGCTCCACCTCCTCCCCGTCCTACTCCCACCCCTCTTGTAGCAAATACTCTTCCCACTGCTCTCTACCCCGTCCTCTGGCTAACACTCGAGTCTTAAGATCCTTCGTCTTTTTGTCAGACTTATCTTTACTCTTGTTTTCCCTATGTTCATAATATTGGGCCATGCTCAAAATAACAGAAGGAGTAGAAGTGGTCCAAGTACCTTCTGCTGCCTGGAGCCGGGCAGATATTTCGGGCAACAGATTAGTCACAAAACGATTAGCGAATAATCTTATCCCACCTTCCACTGACAAAACTTGCCCACTAAAATCAATAAATACCCCCTCAACTCGAGTAAAGAAATCAGACACACTCTCATCCTTCTTCTGTTTACAGGCGGTTAATTTATCCCAATCCACTTTACGGGGTGGGATTAATGAATGCATATATGTAATGATCCGACCGGGCAAAGTAAACATTTCCGGTTTAGGTTTATCTCCGGGTTTCCGATCCTTGTCCCAGTCTTTAATTGATACCAAGTTCCTCCTAACTCGTTAACGTGAGGATGATCGTGCACCCGTCGCCATACATCGACAGGGACCAGTAACCCAAAAAATAATTCTATATCAGCTAAGGTCATCACAGCCGATGAAGCGGCCTCAGTGAGTTCCTTATAATAAGCAGTGGGATTTTTCTGAGGGTCAGGTAACTCGGACTTCAGGGAAAGAACCTCACTTCTTTTCCAAGGTGTATAAACCCATTGCTCTTGGAACCGGGCTTCAACGTGAGCTTGAATGATTTGAATACTATTGTCCCTGACCTCAGGGATTTCGGGATGGTAAATAGGATGAACTTCCCGCCTGCGATTCTGAGAGTCCCAATTTGGGCATTTAGTGAACAGCCTTTCCCGATACTTCATTATAGTCACCAGATTCCCATATAGATCTTCTAATCCTAATTTAAATTTATGTGCCCGGTCCACATTGTCATATAGGACCTGTGGGGCTCTCCCATCTGAGAAACATTGTTCCCATAGGGAAAATAAACAATTGGCCATGGTTTCTAAAGCATATTGCAGCATAACTGGTTCATAATCCTTCATGGTCCCCCATATATCTGTAACTGTATAGATGCATTTCGCACCCTTTGGGATGCTTGATCTATTACCATCTGTTTCTCCCTGGAGCTTACTGTAGCGCGGATATACAACCGTCGGGCGCCCAGAGTTCCGGAGGCATGGGAGGGGGTTGAATCAATCAGTGCGGGCGTTGACGTGGCCGACAAAGAAGGCCAAGCCAAAGCCGGTCAAGCTAATGTTACAGAGGACATAGAGGGAGGAGACAGGCCGCCCGTCAATATTGTAGCCATGGCTGGTACTGGGGAAACGGGAGTGAACGTTGGCCCCATAGGGGTTGAGGCCGTAGTAACAGCCTGGGCCGTAGCTTGTGGGGCAGACGAGGCGGGGGCCATTACAAGTGGTATTGCGGGGTATACTCGTTGCGGGGCATAAGGAGGCGGAGGACATACATCCAATAGGTCCTCAATTTCATCTTCTGGCTCGGTTCGAACTGTGTAACTTTTATCCGCCTGTAACCTAAACTGCCTGTCTATACATTCAACATTTTTCTCAGTTTGTTCTCTATCGTATGCTACAGCCTTCTGAGTTATGGTCTGGCCATTTTTAACTTTGAGCAATTTTTCTTGCCTTATGCGACGGCGTGTTGCCTCTTTCTGCTACAGCTTTAAAGAATCAAACATTGCCTGCCGGCTTCTTTTGGCAAACAATCGATCCTGTAAATACTGTATTTTTTTCTCATCGAACGATCCAGTGAGGGGCCATTGCAAATCCTACATTATCCTTTGTATATTTGTGCAATAAATCATTAAACAAAATAGGCGTAAGGCCATGTTTTACATACATATCAAAATTTAGGCTGCCCTCTGGCAGAGTAGGTTGGCTTTTATCCAATCGTCCGCTCTTGCAGCGGCAACAACATCCAAAACATATTTTACTAAAACACGACATTTTGTTTATCAACAATACACCCACTCACAAACTCTCAAACATGGCCATGTTTAGTCATGCTCAATCTCTCCTCAAACAGGGTCTGTCACATAAAGAGGACAAACAAAACATACAACATTTTACATTGACATGTCTTTTCAAGAGTCAAACAGCCAAAGAATGGAGCCCGTCGACTCCCGTTCATGGAGAACTCATAGATTTCCAACCACCAGACCAACAGATACCAGAAACAGGCAGTCCGGAGACTACCAAGAGGCCATCAGACAGGAATTGACACAGACCGGCCTACAGCCCATCCCGTAGTCTTCCTGGTTCACCTTCAGGACTATTCTGACTGAGCCCGCTGCCTTAGCGCCGCTTCAGATATGTCCTAAAGGCTACCCAGGTGCAACCACGGGCCTTTCCGAGAACAGTCCGGCTGGGTGAGCACCACACGTGCCTCACCAAGGCGTCCGATTGAAAACCTCTATTATTCACCAAACAGGTCCATGGAGCATCTGCCCGTGCAGCCTCAATGCTACCCCATCAGACCTCCAAAGTTCTCCGTGGTACACCGACCACCAGCCAAATACAGTTAACTGTTTCCAAAATGCTGCTCAACAGCGTAATCCAAAGACACCAAACCTATACACTTACCTGGTGCACTCAGGTATGATTGCGTATTCTCCACTGCCCACTCCTGAGGACCAACACGATGATCTCCTGGGTTACGCCCGTAGGACTCCGGCGAGGGGTCACTAGCAGCTGAGGCTCTCTGATAGCGAGCGCGGAGTTCAGCCAGAATCGTTAGTCAGTCCACCCCCTTGACCAGACCTCCCCTTTCCTTGTCCTTCTTGCCCCATTTACGGGAGGACGACCCCAAACGCGGAGTTCCACCAGAGTCGCCAACTGATGTATTACTAAAATAATCTATGGAGCTATACCTACCAATAGCCCCAATTATCCTCTTACCAAATATTCAGTCAGTTGGCAGTGAAATAAAGTCAATTGTTTATTAAGCAACCAATACTCTATAGAGGAGCCTCTCCGATGCCACCCAGCCAGTGCGTGGAGAAGACTGCCTATTCACACTCAAGTCATGGCATATATACTTTCATTGTGTTACATGAGATCACCGTACATGGAAAAATACTGGTAGGCACAGTAGCCTAAAGAAAAGACCATATATGGCACACAAGCTCATTTAGAAGTCTGCTTCTGCTATTATTGGGGAGGGTCAGGAGGGGTGACTCCCTTTTGTCTCGGAGCCTGGGAGCACGGGTACAACGCCTCCAGGGATGTGCTTATCACCTCTGAAACCGATGTGACCTTGGATCTCAGAACAAGAAAGAATTGTATGAATTCAGCTGTCTATATAACTCAACTAACAGGGCTTACTCGGCTGCTGGAGGGTGGCACGTGACCACCGTTTGAGTCTAATACATGTTCAGGCAAAATGGAGTCTGTTTGGTTCTCAGTCTGCGTGAAAAGAAATATAATGCAAAAGCGGGAAAGGAGTTCCTGCATTGACATAACTAATTAGTCTAAATTACGATATACATGTGAATATAGACGCATCATGCTAACACAAAAGATTAAGATAAATGTAGAAAATTGATTTTAACCCTCACCAAGCCCAGTTGAGCACTCTCACATACTCAGACTCCTGGTGCGAAAATCTCTCCAGCTTCTTTATGGACAAAATTCAAAATATTCAGGCCTCATTTACCTCCTGCAGTAGGAATACAGCTGGGCCCTTGCCTCCAGGGGCTCTGCCTGTTATTTCCCCTCACTCCCTGTCTGCCTTCGATCCCATCAACTTGTCCAGCTCTCTTAGAATCCTTAAGGGCTTGAGATCTGGCTCTTCATTGGACCGCTGTGTGGCTAGACTTCTGGCAGCCGTTGCGGAGACTGTTAACCCAGAAATGAACAGACTCATTAATATGTCCCTTCACGAGGCCCTTGTCCCGGCAGTCCTGAAGCAGGCCAAGATTTTACCTTTACTGAAAAAGCCATCACTTGACCCTCTGAGCCCAGTGAATTATCGACCCATTTCCCTTTTGCCCAGTGTAGTAAAGGTGTGTGTAAAGGTGGTTACTAAACAGCTTACTGAGTTCATAGAAAGCGCAGGCCTTTTACATCCAGCCCAGTCGGGGTTCAGAGTTTCTTACAGCACTGAGGCAGCCCTTGTGGGGGTCTCCGAGGCCATCCGGGAGTGTTTGGACACCGGCAGGAGGGCAGCCCTAATTTTGCTTGACCTGTCAGCGGAGTTCGACAACATTCCACACTCACTGCTGCCCACTCGACTTGCTGAGATTGGTGTATCTGGCACGGCTTGGGGCTGGCTTAAGTCCTTTCTGGAGGGATGGATGCAACAGGTATGGCTTCCTCCGTCTTCTTCGTATCCACAGAATGTGTCTATGGGGTTCCACAGGGGTCCTCCCTCAGCCCCCTTCCTTTTAACATTTGTCACCCCCTTGGTTCAGTTGGCGGAGGATCTGGGGGCCAAAATTATTGCCTACACTGACGACACCCAGCTCCTGTTTACATGGGGGGGAAATGAGTGCTCCACCTCCTCCGCAAACAATTGTCTGACCACAGTTTTTCACTGGCTGGCTTCTGAACAACTTAAATGTAATGAGGAGAAGTCAGAAATCCTCCTTTATGGAAAGTGTCCCCCTCAATTTACAGAAACGCTCTGGCCATCAGATTTCGTCATGCCAGCCTCAACGGGGCATCCCACTAAGAATCGGGGGATTTGGTTTGAGGAGAACCTTATATTCTCGACTCAGATCAAGAAGCTGCCCGGGAACTGTTGTAGGCTACTTAAAACCCTCAGGAAATTTCTCCCACTAAAGAAACGGTCACCCGGACCCATATTTCATGCCAATTAGATGCCAATTAGATTATGCCAATGCCCTGTATGCAGGCATACCTGGTTATCTGCTTAACAAACTCCAAGCAGTTGAAAATGCAGTGTCCAGGCTTCTCGTCAACATCCCCATTAGAAGCAGAGTTAGACAACATCTGTGCGCACTAAATTGGCCGCCCGTAGCAGAACGGGTTAAATTCGAAGCTTTAGTCATCACACCCTTTATGTGTCAGGTCCAATCTATTTACAAATGTGTTTTTCCTTCTATACCCCTTCGAGACATTTGCGCTCTATTTCTCAACTCCTGGCTCAGGTGCCCCATTTTAGACTGCAAAGGATGGGTGGCAGCTCCCTTGCCTTGAAAGCTGCCCTAGCCTGGAACTCGCTGCCTTTTGCTCTCCATAGCATTCAGGAACCCATTCTTTTCAAGAAAAACCTGAAAATATTTCTCTTTGTCTAAACTGGTTCTCTCTACTCTTTAAGGATCCGCCAACACTCTTCGGAGTATCTGTGCGCCCTACAAATAACATACCATAACCATTGATTGAATGGATCATCAGAGAATTAATTTTTCACTATTCCACAAGTCCATTCAGAGGCTAAGCTGGAACAGAACATGCACTTACTTTGCATAATTGTTCAATTGTTGAGTAGGCCATAGAAAATGTTACCATGAGACACTTGACCAATTTCAATATTTACTCAAACAAGGATCACAATAGTAGAGTTGTTAATATGCAAGAGGCCTTATGTTCAAGAATTTAGATGTTCACAAAGAACAGTTTCCACTGTCTCTCTCGTACGAAATCACCATTCAAAGGTTTTGGACTGGCCAAAGCGGGTTGGGGGACGGTTTTGGGCCGCTGGGGCCATTTTTGTTACTGGGGCCTGCAATTTCGCCCCCCTGTAACAAAATCGTCCAAAACCGGCCCTTGCAAACAGCTCGGCCGCACCCCTCCTGCCCCCCAGGGGGGGCAGCCAAGCAGTTTGCCAGGACCTATTTCGGTTCACAGTCTGGACCTGCTGTTGGTGCTTTTGCAAGTCGGTGAAGAAGAACATGTTAATGCTGTCAGGATGTTTCAAGATGTTTTTGCACTCAATCATATATGGTCCATCGAAAGATATAACTATCATCCCTTCCCAACCGAGGAACCTCAGAATGATTTTTGAATTGAACTATACCAGGTTGTATGTCGGTCGTTTCTTAATGTATTACAAATAAAGCAGAACAAAGCATGTACGGATCTGGAAACCAAAAACAGTACACGCAAAAATGCTTAAACCAGCCCTGCTCTTTTCACCTACTCGAGCTATAACTTTCTATTCATCCATTCTCTTGCTCCCCTACTCTCCTCTCTCTCTACTCCCTCTCTGATCACTTTCTCTAGACCTCTCCCCTCCCCTTTTTCTCGCTTTCTTGAAGCCTCCCTGTGCTTGCTGCAGTGAACCTCCAGGAACTAGGGAAAGTGGCATAGGCGCAAGAAATGGCCCTGGGGTCCAAAGCAGGTCTCCAAGGGCTCCAGCCCTTAGAGAAATGCCTGGTGGAATAAATGTTTTGTGTGGCCCTGTAATATGAGTAATTCTTGTCTAAAATCAGATACACACTTTGTTCAAATTTGCTCACAGCTGAAAGTTGACATAATGCCCTACTAGAGCTATTAGCAGTTAGTGCTTTATTAAATAATCCTAATTAACTAATTTCAAATATGGCGAACTGTCTGTAGTGAGAAAATGCATACAACAATAGCCATCATAAGTGAGGCAAGTAATATCTGGGAACTATTCCGTGTGCCCTAATTTCATGAATCATTAGTGTTCTTCTCTTGTGTGAGAAAATGTGTTATGTTTATATTTTATTCATTTTCAGGCTTTTGAAATTTTTTGTCAATCAATGATGTTTAGGACATGATAGTGGTTTTCATGATTTACTCACATAGAAGTTATACTTTAGCATGGATAATGCTAAATTGACAGTAAATGGTGATTATGGAGATTATGGTGGAGAAGTGTGGCTCAATAGTTAAAGCGGCAGACCCTGATGCAGAGGTCTGGCCCGGGACCAGAATTCAATTCCTGCCTCGGCGGGTCTTGGGCTCAATTTCCTCGGACCTGATAATTCTCGCCTCAGTGCCTAATTTAATCATGGGTCCCACACTGCAACTCTGGGCAATAGCTTGCTTAATCTCCAGAACGGCCCCAACAGCGCTAGGATGCCTGGCTTTCACCCTCGGGGTGCCCAGGAGTGGGCAATTCACAAGGAGAGGCCAGGAAGGGTTCCTCAGCGGTATGCTTACAGCTCCTTGATCAATCAATCAATCATAGCATTTGTAGAGCGCGCTACTCACCCGGGAGGGTCTCAAGGCGCTTGAGGAGAGGGGTCCGTTACTGCTCAAAAAGCCAGGTCTTGAGTTGCTTCCTGAAGGAGAGATGGTCCTGGGTTCGCCGGAGGTGGGTGGGGAGGGAGTTCCATGTCTTGGCTGCCAGGTAGGAGAAGGATCTTCCTCCGGCGGTGGTTCTGCGGATGCGTGGACCGGCGGCGAGGGCGAGGGCGAGGCTGGTCGATCGTAGCTGGCGGGTGGGCGAGTAGAAGGTCAGTCGGTTGTTGAGGTATTTGGGGCCCTGGTTGTGAAGAGCCTTGTGTGCGTGGGTGAGGAGTCTGAACGTGATCCTCTTGCTGACTGGGAGCCAGTGCAGGTCTCCCAGGTGGCCGGAGATATGGCTGTGTCAGGGGATGTCCAGGATGAGTCGTGCGGAGGCGTTCTGGATGCGTTGAAGTCTTTTCTGAAGTTTGGCTGTGGTACCGGCGTAAAGGTTGTTTCCGTAGTCCAGTCGGCTGGTGACGAGTGCCTGGGTGACTGTCTTCCTGGTTTCGGTGGGGATCCATCGGAAGATCTTACGGAGCATGCGCAGGGTGTTGAAGCATGATGATGAGACGGCGTTGACTTGTCTGGTCATTGAGAGGGAGAAGTCCAGGATGAAACCCAGGTTGCTTGCGTGGTCCGTGTGCTTGGGAGTGGTTCCCAGGGCAGGGGCCACCAGGAGTCGTCCCAGGCGGAGGGCGATGATCCCAGGATGAGGACTTCCGTCTTGTCTGAGTTCAGTTTCAGGCGGCTGCTCTTCATCCATTCGGCGACGTCTTTCATCCCTTCGTGTAGGCTGGTTCTGGCGGTGGCGGGGTAGTAGGTGAGTGAGAGGATCAGCTGGGTGTCGTCGGCGTAGGAGATGATGTTGAGGTTGTGTTGGTGTGCGATGGCTGCGAGGGGGCTCATGTAGACATTGAAGAGGGTGGGGCTGAGTGATGTCCCTTGTGGTACGCCGCAGATGATTTAGGTGGCCTCTTATCTGAACGGGGGGAGGCAGACTCTCTGGGTTCTTCCGGCGAGGAACAAGATGATCCATTCCAGTGCCTTCTCTTGGATTCCGATGTTGCTGAGGCGCTGCACTAGGGTGCGGTGGCAGACAGTGTTGAACGCTGCGGAGAGGTCCAGGAGGATGAGGGCCGTCGTTTCCCCGTTATCGAGCAGGGATCTGATGTCATCAGTGGCTGCGATGAGGGCGGTCTCGGTGCTGTGGTTGGCTCGGAAACCGGACTGCGAGTAGTCGAGGGATCCATTTGTCTCGAGGAAGGTGGCAAGCTGTCTGTTGACGGTCTTCTCTATGACCTTGGCTGGAAAAGGGAGGAGCGAGATGGGGCAGAAGTTCTTGAGGTCGGTGGGGTCCGCTGTTGGTTTTTTCAGGAGGGCGCTGATCTTGGCGTGCTTCCAGCTTTCCGGGAAGTTGGCGGTGTTGAAGGAGGTGTTGATGATGTCCCGGAGTTGGGGTGCGATGATGGAGTCGGCTTTGTTGAAGACGTGGTGGGGGCAGGGGTCGGTTGGGGATCCGGAGTGGATGGTGTTCATCGTGCGGGTGGTGTCTTCGGTGCTGACCGGGGTCCAGGCACAGAGGGTGATGGTGGGGGCGTTGGTTCGGTGGTGGGGTGCGTGGATGGTGCGCCGAAGCTGTTGTGTATTTCGGCGATCTTGCGGTGGAAGAACAAGGCGAGTGAGTCGCAGAGGTCTTGCGAGGGAGTGATGTTGTTGTTTCCGGCGCTGGGGTTGGAGAGCTCTTTAATGATGCTGAAGAGATCCTTGCTGTTGTGGGCGTTGTCCAGTCGTTCTTTGAATGCTGTCTTCTTGGTGGTGCGGATCAGCTGGTGGTGTTTGCTGGTGGCGTGTTTGAGGGCAGTCATGTTGTCTGTGGTCTGGTCGATGCGCCAGGCTTTCTCGAGGGTGCGGTAGTTCTTCTTGGAGTTCTTAAGTTCGTTGGTGAACCAAGAGGCTTTCTTGCTGCCGGGTCTGCTGTGAGGGGTCTTCAGTGGTGCGTGGTCGTCTGCACAGTTGGTGATCCACTATGTGAGGTTGCTGGCTGCTTCGTTGGAGTCCGTTGTACTGACGGGAGGGTTCTGGCTGAGGGAGGTGGTGAGCTGGTCGGTGGTGATCTTGTTCCAGCTCCTGCGGGGGACCTGTTGAGGGTGGTGGAGGGTCGTGGTTCTTTAGAAGCTGAAGTGGACGCAGCTGTCGTCAGTCCAATGGAGTCCGGTGGAGTGGCTGAAGGAGATGTACTTGCTGGAGGAGAAGACTGGGTCGAGCGTGTGGCCGGCGTAGTGGGTGGGGGTGTTCACCAGTTGCTTGAGTCCGAGGTTGGCGAGGTTGTCCAGCAGGGTGGTGGTGTTGCTGTCCTTGTTGTTCTCCAGGTGGAAGTTGAGGTCCCCTAGGAGGATGTAGTCAGTGGAGGGGAGGGTGTGTGGGCTGATGAAGTCTGCAATGTCTTTGCTGAATTGTGTGCGTGGTCCTGGGGGTCTGTAGATGAGGGTGCCTCTGAGTGTGGTCTAGGGGTCGGTGTGTATCTGGAAGTGGAGGTGTTTGGCGGCGGTGAGGGTGTCGTCGGAGTTGGTTGTGATGCGGATGGTGTTCTTGTGTACGATGGCGATGCCTCCTCCAGTCTGGTTGACGCGGTCCCTCCGGGTGATCTTGTATCCATCCGGGATGGCGATGGCGATGTCGGGCGCTGAGGAGGCGTTCATCCAGGTTTCCGTGAGGAAGGCGACGTCTGGTGATGTTGTATCGAGCAGGTTCCAGAGTTCGACGGCGTGTCTGTGGATGGAGCGGGTGTTGAGCAGGATGCACGTGAGGTGGTTGCTGCTGGTGCTCGGCGGGTGCGGTGCAGGTCCGGAGGCAGGTGTATTTGCAGGCTTGGCAGGTGAAGGGTCCGTGGGTGCGTTTCGGGGTGGCTCGGTAGCAGGTGGGTGTTCGGCCGGCGTTGAGTGCGTTGAGGGTGGCGGCATCGTAGGTCCGTTGTGTGGGCTGGTAACATCGAGGGCCAGGGGTTCTGGTGCTGGGCGCAGACGGGCTTGCCTTTGAAGCGCCTTCGGCGCGTTTGCTGCGCGCGTTCACCGTGCGGCCTCCGTATGAGGGGCTGAGGGAGGAGCAGCTGGGAGGCGGGAGCGGGGTGGGGAATGGGAACAGTGGGGGGGCGGGGCTGCAGGGAGCAGCGGCGGGAAGTAGCGGGCGAGGCGGGCAGCTGGGGGGCACAGAAGGCAAGGGGGAGTGGGGGCAGCTAATCAAAATACAGAAGGCAAAACAGAGAAAATACAGAGGCAAAACAGTAAAAAATACAGAGGCAAAGCAATATTCACACAATACAGAGGCAAGAGGGGAACGAGGGGAAACGCAGGCACAAGTTTAACGGGGCGGCGGAAACGATAGGAAGCAACAGCGGGCAGCACACGGCACAGGGAGGACCACGCGGTGGCTAGGGGGGTGACCTGCCTGGAAACAGGGTCAAGGGTCGCTCCCTTTACCACCGTGCGGCCTCCATATGAGGGGCTAAGGGAGGGAGGAGCAGCTGGGAGGCGGGAGCGGGGTGACGAATAGGAACGGCGGGGGCGGGGCCGCAGGGAGCAGTGGTGGGAAGTAGCGGGCGAGGCGGGCAGCGGGGGGGCACAGAAGGCAAGGGGGAGCGGGGGCAGCTAATCAAAATACAGAAGGCAAAACAGAGAAAATACAGAGGCAAAACAGTAAAAAATACAGAGGCAAAGCAATATTCAAACGATACAGAGGCAAGAGGGGAACGAGGGGAAATGCAGGCACAAGTTTACCAGGGGCGGCGGAAACGATAGGAAGCAACAGCGGGCAGCACACGGCCCAGGGAGGACCACGCGGTGGCTAGGGGGGCGACCTGCCTTGAAACAGGGTCAAGGGTCGCTCCACGTCTGGGGTGATACGTGCGCTATACAAGCAACACTACATTTACATTTACATTTACATTATGAAATATCTCCTCAGAAACCACATACTTGTGAACGAATATTGCTAATGTCATTACTAAAGCAATGGATTTTGGCTGTAGCCTGGGCAAATCAAATGCTGTTCACTCTTTGCTTTATGCATGTACATTTCACAAATTTTATTTGTAAATCCTTGTTTTTTTGTAAGGCTTTACTTTTTATTACTATACTTACCAGTCATTTTCTATGGCCTAAGTGCACAATAAAAACTGCTAACTAAATTATCGAGGTATTTCTTAAAACTCTGAATTGGGGATGCCGTGGATATAAATAAACCTTTAAAAGTTGAGTTGCTAGCTGGTCTGAAACTGTCTAAAATGTGGTTCAGCCCCGAAGACTTAGGGGTAGATTTACTAAAGTGTTACCCAATGCAGTGCAGCAGTAAAAAATGCTGCGCTGCGTTGCATGCCAGGAAGGGAGCAAGAAAGCACCATATCTGCGGAGATATGGCTCTTTCTTCCCCTCTTCCTAACGCCGGAGCAGAATTTTGCTGCTGTACACACCACATGCACACCTTTGTGCCGTAGTGCAAGGGTGGGTGAGAGAGTCAACCACAGGTTTTGTACTGGAAGGATTCCTTTCTAGTGCAAAATACTCAGAAGCGGCCAGTGCAGGAAAGAGCTGTTGGGCGGGGGCAGGGTGGAGAGAGAGTCAACAGATGATGGGGAAAATGAAAATAAAAAAAGAATATCACTTACCTTGCACTCGCAGCATCGCCAACTCGCCGATGTGGCGAGCTAAAGGTAAGCGGTTTTTATTTTTCAAATGTTATTTCTCCTCGTCATTGCCCCCCAAAACACAGCTCTTACCTGCCCGGGCCGCTCATGAAAATACTATGCCTATACAGCATTTAAAACGTGTCCTGCTTTGTATGTGTGCTCCACAGTGCAGCACACATGCAAAGTCAGAAAAGAAAGGAGAAATGAAAACTTTATGTTTTTAACCCCTGGTTACAAAAGTCATTATTTTCTGATGCACAACCATGGCTCACATTTTTGGCAGATAGTGTTTTGCATCAAAAAGGGAGGGTGGTTGCATGGGAATGCCTATGTAATGCACCCTTGATAGTAAGTAACGCAAAGTAGCGCTTTGCTTGACTTTGCGTTACTTTTAGCCAATTTACAGTGCAAAACAAGTTTTGTGATGAAAAGTAAATAATAAAAAAGTTTGTGCTGGTTTGCGTCACTCCTATGATACAAACCCATTGCAAACTGTTATTAAATTACACCTCAAGTCTATAGAAGGTCGGTGAGGCCCCTGTCTGCTTTACCTGCCCTGCAAGCTACAAGGCTGTGCACACTCAAACGCCCAATGCCCATTGTGAAAGTTCTAAAGAACTGACCATACATGGTATTTTTGTTGTCAAATAGCTGGCTTTTTAAAAGCAGGCCATTGTCAACCAGAGAGCTGCCAAAAGGAACATTTCTAAACAAGTAACATGCATTGTTATTCGACCTCTGAAGGCCAAAGGCAGAATGGTTATAATGAAATAGTATGCCTCTCTTAGTCATTTTCCATTTCATAATGGATGCTCTTTGAAATTGGAAAGTAACTTACTGATAGATTCATCATCGGCATGTTTTGGGAGTCTGTAATAGCGATTATTAAGGAATCGCTATTACAGACTCGCAAAACGGGATTCATGTAGAAATCGCAATATATATTGCAATTTCTACAGCTTCCTTATTTGTGATTAGCTAATTGCTAATCGCAAATAAGGAATAACTCTCCATTCATTCCTATGGGCCTGAAGGCCCATAGGAATGAATGGGAAGACATATCAATGTGCGAATCGCTATTAGCGAATCGCATGTTGAGTTTGCGATTTCAAGGGTGCAAGGGTGTCCAAAGGACACCCTGTTGCACCCCTGAAATGATAGTGGATGCTGGTGTTACGCACACACATGTCCCAAGGACATGTGTGTGTAACATACAACTTAGAAAAATGCACTCAAGTGCATTTTTCTAAGTTTCCGCTATTTACCACCAGGTTTGACTTCGCGGTAAATAGCGGGCCAAAATTGCGAATTTGCAATTATTAAATGTTTCATGAATTGCATTTACGGAATCTCAAATTGAGATTCCTTAATTGCAATTCCTCACAAATTTGCGAATTCTATAATAGCGATTTTTGCATTTAGGATGATGAATCCCAAATGCATAAATAGCGCTCGCAAAGGGTCAGATTCTAAGAATCTGGCCCTTTGCGAGCCGATTTTGGCTTCATGAATCTACCTGTTACTTCCTACAGCTACATTGTTCATAATTTAATGACTGGTACAGTTATACGAATTGAATCTAGATTTTTTTTCCATACATCAATAATGTTCTTCCAAGTACAGTGGTTTTCTGCACTCTGACGATGTTTCCCATTGTTTTTAAGTGAAGATCAAACAACCCAAATGAGCATTGTGCAGTAAACCTATTGATGATTCTGCTGTGTGCAACCCTGTGAGGACTCACGCTGCTTAATGCTAAATACTGCTTAAACTTTCTAAATTGATGCAGTGTACAGTTAGATACTGTACAGAAAGGATTGTCCAAAGATGGGACATGGGGGAGTGTGGTTTCTGTGCCGAGCAAGATGGGGGACCGTGGTTTTCGCGCCAAGCAAGATGGCGCCGGATGACTGAGCTCCGTTCCAGCACGGAGCTCTTTTTGTCTTTTCCAGCTGTTTCCAGGGCCACAATGCTGGCATTTTGTTGGTGGAAATGCATTGCCTAAACATTATTTTGAGCTGTTTTGCAGCTCTATTGCACTGTTATTTTGTTAGCTAGCAGCAGAGTACAAAGTTCCCCAGGGGGCGTTTAACAGTGTGGAGCAAGGAGTTGGTATGAAAATACCGTGGCTGCAAAGAGAGGGTTCCCTAGTCGGAACTTAGAGAGCCTCACACACCCAAAGTAATAAGCGTGAAACACACCCTTACTAGAGGGTGTCCGGTGTCATCATCGGCTCACTGCCCCTCGTCAAACCGGCGCTGCAATGTCTGACGGAGTCCCCAAAGGTACTCTTTTGACGGGGTTCTTTTAGTTCCTTGCCGATGGTGGATGTGGGTGAGGATGAAGAAAGGTGTAGTCAGTGCAGTGGTGAGTGAAAGCGATAAAAAAGGTAATCAGTCCACTTGCAATTTTAATAACGTGGCTGATTCCTTAGTTAAAAGGGGTGGGAGGGGAGTTTAGAGACCGTAAAGATGTACAGAACAATAACTCTACCCCCTAGTGTGGTCAACATGTTTCTCGCCAGAAGGCGATTCGTCAGGACCTAAAAATAAAGTACTACACAAAGAAACAAAGTTGGACTCAGTGCTCAGTCTAAATAAAGAAAGCAAATACAACCTCACTGGGTCGGAGGGCAAGAGGGCCAAGGGGTCCTGCTCTATTTAGGCGACCTAGAGGTAGGGGAACAAAAAATAAATAAAAACCAGAAAGAACAGCTCAAGTCAAATGACACATAGTGACTCAATGCTTATTTCGTGCAGCGTGACTCTTGTGACACACGCTCCACACACTGTGAGAAGTGAAGGGGGTGGTGTGAAAGGGAAAATCAAATGAACTGATATATAGCCGAAGCTTTCAAGATAACCACCCGTTCTTCAGGAAACAACAGCAGGCGTACAACATTGGTCATATTCTTACCCTACGGGGATTGAGACTGGGCCCCGCAGCATGCTCCCGTGAGGCCAGCGTAATAGGGTTGAGTACACCTATTGGATGTAGAAATTGGTAGCTGGTCACTCAGGTAGGTAAAGTGGATGTGAATGGTGGTACACTTAGCAGTAGCAATAGCGGCCCCAGATAGTGCGTGAGACAGTCTCCTAGCAGCAAACCAAGATCGGGTCAGGTGTGGAGAAAGGGAGAAAGGCTGGGCCGGATAGTACCCAATTGTAGTATCTTTATGGGTAACAGTGCTTGTCGTGTGATGGTATACACGTATTACTCACATTACTCCTATCCATTAACAGTGGGGACAGGGGGGCAGGTGAAGTACAGCCCGCAGCCCCTTCAGCAAGAGATCGGGCGGAGAGGGGTACAAGGTCAAGTGGGCCATAAAATAATGCTCTAAAGTATTGTGCTAGAAAATGCGCTTGGAGGGACCACAGGGAGGTTAGTGTAAACCAACAGCCTCCCCTGTTTCTATATGAACAGATACCCGGCGGGCTTGGGGCGGGTCAGATTCATTTCCACGCGGGGCATATAGTCAGTCACTACCCATCTGAAAAACGCGGCCTCCGGAAAGACTGCCGAACAGAAGGGAAAACAACTCGGCCCGATATTTTCCCGTTATCCACGTTCCATGGTAACAATGGGGCTTAAACGGTGTCGAGCGAGGCTTACCTTAGTGACGACACTGGAACGGCGGAACACCTACCCCTCACGCTCGCGGCACCTGGTCAGGGTGCGGAGCTGCTGGTGGAGGTTTCTACTGGTGTCCGTCGTTATAAAGTAAGTGTAGGCGCGTCTATAACGCATCATGCGCATGCGCAGTATCCTGTCTGATTCAGTGGGCAGTGGGCGGCTCAGTTAGGGGGCCATCTTGGAAGTGGCAATAACGCTGGGAAAGATCGCGAGTTGCTTAGGGGTCAATGCCTCAGATAGTCGGGTGTATTGAGACCAGACAGGGTAAACGTGACGGAAAATACCTGAGTGGGTATTAATAAAGTGGTCAAAGGGAGTATTATGGTGCGGATGTTAGCGCATGAAGGGTCATGTTCTACACATAGTGTCAAGACACTGTCGGCAATGACTGTGTGCTGCTGGGACTGCGTGACTAAACCCAGTCAGTCCCTGGAAAATTATACTGAAGATGTTATGTGGGGTCAAGGTGGAAAGGAAAGGTGGAGACAGTAGGGAGTTGGGCTATAGGATATGTTGCACCGCTAGTCAGGGGTATATATGACAGGAGAGGTATGTCAAGGGTATGATACCATTACAGTAGGGGTGACCAGGTGTTAGAGTAGAGGGTATCTACCTTGAGACACTCGCCCAGGGAATAGCATCATTCAGCCCTATTGTGTCCAGTTGGAGGCGATGTACCCATCTTTGTTCAAGCCTGAACAAAACTTGTCTCGTCATGGTTGGTTGGGACTCAAGCACCAGCCATTGGATGCTGTCGGCTGGATGATTATGTTGTTGGTAATGTTCATACAGTCTCGTATGGGTCTTGGAGCATCGTATATTACTTTTATGCTCCGTTATTCTCAATTTGACCTGTCTCATGGTCATCCCGACGTAGAATTTGTCACAAGGACAGATAAGGAGGTAGACGCACTTCGAGCTATTACAGTTAGTGTGTCTACTCAGTTTCCAAGTGAAAGAGTCTGTTAGTGTGATTTCTTTGCACTGTCTAGATTGGGGACAGACGGCACAACCCCCACAAGGGTAGTGTCCAACCACGGGTGGGAGGTCCCATAGTGTACGTTGTCCAGCACCAGGTGATTTCTTAGGACGTGTGTGTATTAGAGAGTCTTTCAGATTCGTTGTCCGTTTAAATGCAAACCTAGGCTTGGGTAAGTCAGTGCCCACTGAATTAAGAATGCCCCAGTGCTTATTCACTGTTTTCTTAATGAAGTTTGAATTCCTTGTGAAACTAGTGACACATGTTATTAAGTTGTCGCGTTCTTTTTGGTGTACTTCCAGGAGGGCCTCCCTATGGTTGTTAAGGGCTCTTTTACTAGAATCTCGTATCAATTTGGTGGGGTACCCTCTGTCAAGCAGCTTACTTTGTAAGGTATTAGCTTCCTGTCTATAATCATCCCTTGAGGAACAGTTCCTCCGTATCCTCAAGAATTGACCGAAGGGAAGATTTTCGCGTAGTGCTCTGGGGTGATGACTATTAAACAGAAGGAGGCTGTTTCTGTCCGTCTCTTTACGGAACAGAGTCGTGCTCAGATCGGCTGGGCCCAGCCGTATCATGAGGTCCAGGAAGGGCAAAGCTGTCTCTGACATAGTCCCAGTGAATTTAAGGTAGGGATTCTGTAAGTTAATCCAGGTGCAGAATTGATTACAACTCTCTCGGTCCCCCTTCCATAGAATCAGAATGTCGTCGATGTACCGACGCCATAGTGTAAGATGTTGCCGGAAGGGGTTAGAGTTGGGGTAGATGATCTGGTTCTCAAAGGCCGCCATGTAAATGCAAGCTATGCTGGGAGCAAAGGTAGAACCCATAGAGGTACCTCTGATCTGGTGGTACAGCTGAGAACCATACTGGAAGAAGTTTTCAGTCAATGCAATACTTGCACATGCCATGATGAAAGATATAGGGGTAGGCGAGGACCACTCCTGCTGCATCAGGGCGGATTCCACGGCTTCTAGTGTGGCTGCTTGGGGAATGTTAGTGTATAATGCTTCGACATCAAGCGTGAGAAGTAGGTCTACATCTTCCCGCCCTTCAATTGACTCAATGAGACGTAAGACATCTCTTGTATCTTGGAGGTAGGAGGGTATCTCCTTTACAATGGGTTGAAGAAATACATCGCAAAACTTAGATAAGGGTTCTAGTAAAGAGCCAATGCCAGAGACAATGGGTCTCCCTGGGATTGGACTGGTCCCTTTGTGAATTTTAGGCAGAGTGTAAAAGTAAGTAAGTGTAAAAGTAAGGGACCACAGGGTGTTTTGTCAGGAGGAACTCTGCCTCTTTTTTAGAGATCCAGCCATTGGCTTCACCTTCAATGATCAGACTGGAGATGTCTGTAACTAGTCTGTTAGTTGGATCTGCTGGGAGGGGTCTGTAGTGAGTAGTGTTGGCCAGTTGGCGCTTACACTCTGTGTCGTAATCGATGGCGTCTTGTATGACAGTTGCTCCCCCTTTGTCAGCTTGTTTTATCACGATGGCGGTGTCGTTGCCAAGGGATAGGACTGCTTGTCTTTCAGCTCTGCTCAGATTGTTGTAACCACTGGAGTGTGGTTTATTCTCCAGGGATTTAAGTACAGCCTTCTCAAAGGTCAATACCTCGGGAGGGACCATCCCGTCCGTTGGGGTAAAGGTGGAGGGGTTATGTAGACCCGTATCAGTTTTTTCACTGGAAGGCTGGTCCTGGAAGTAGGCCCTAAGGCGTACTTTGCGGAAAAATTGTTTGATCTCGCATATTTCTGTGAAACTGTCCGGGATGGGCGTGGGAACAAACCCTAAGCCCTTTTCAAGAGTAGTCGTTTCTATAGGAGAGAGAACTCTGTTTGAGAGATTGACCACTAAGCTCTTCTCCCCCTCGCTGTGCTCCTGGTTTCCATCGGGGCTGACGTCGATGGCTGGTCTTGCCACTGTACCCCTCTTGTGCCGCTCCGTTTGCGCCCTTTTCCTCTGCCCCAACCTCTGTCGTGAAAAGGGTTCTGGGGGTAGAATTGTGGGGGGCCTTGCGGGTAAAAGGGGTATTGCCATGGAGGCAGCATTTGTGGGGGTCCATGGAACATGGGTCCTTGAAAAAAAAAAAAAACTGTTATTTTGTTCCCTGGGCCTCGGTCGTGATCTCCTTTTTCGACAGGACCGGCTGCCGTTTCAATAGCTTTTGGCTAGCCTCCTCAGCACCCGACCTTCTTGTGAGGCTAGTTTCTCCTTCAATTGATTCTGCTGCCATTAAGTAATGTTTTCATGCCAGAAAATGCCCTTCTTCACATACTTTATGAGGGCTAATGTTTCATTTTGCTTCTTCACTGCTTTGACTAAATTTGTTTTTTTTAGTGGCCACCCTTTTGCTTGCGTGCCGCTAGGTCCTTCTTCAACTATGACATTATTTTGATAAGACTACCACTTGGAGTTTATTCTCTATAATACTACTTCATTGAAGTGACAATGTGAGGTGGCTAGACAAGCTTAGGGAAAACCATATGGTGGCCTTAAAGGAAACTTTGGATACTGAATGATCTTTCTTTATGGATGGGTATTCTTTTTTTAAAGGTGCATCTCCATCAGCAGCTGGGTGTGCCAGGGGTGGACATCTTACCCTTGGTTCCCTGAAAATCCCCTGCAGGCTAAGCCTAGTGGAAAGTAAATCTTCAAACATGCTGTCTACTAAATTAGGGGTATATTGCCAAGCAGCAGCAATAATTTTCGCTGCCCATGCTTAGCCTGAGATTTGTTATCGCCGACTATCGCTGGAAATTATCGCCATGCTAGCGCTGTATTAACAACGCATAGCACAATGGCGATAATTATTCCAGTGATAGCGGTGTTTTCCATGGATCATCGCTGGTTTTCTATCGATGTTCCATGGTAAACGACGATAACCTTGCTGATACTACCCTGTGGTCGTATCAGCATAATCCACCTGGATGTAAAGTATAGGTAAGTCAGCAGTTTTCACCAAAAACTAACGTCTGCTAAAATGCGTGGGCCTCCTTGTAAATAATGCGATGTGCACATCAGCGATAATTTACAAGCAGTACTGCCCAGTGATGCCCACTTTGCATCTCATTAGAGATGCAAAGCGAGGCGTCGGGAAAACGGATGCTAACATGCGCTATTGCATGTTAGCACCCACTTGTAAATAGGACAGTAGTTTTATCTCTGCTTTTTTGGCTTCTAAAGCCAAAAAAGCGGATATATGGCCCTTGTTGATATGTCCCTTGGTTTTTAAAAACAAGCTCCGCTTTTAGTCGGAGCTCTGAAACCGAACATATACTTGCATTGTGACAAATTGGAGATCTGTATGCAGGAGAAAGAATTCAACACTGCCAGGTTATATTAATGGGTGAATTAGATGTTGATGTTTACCAGACAGGTTGGATCTTGGTAAAAAATACATGCAATTCCGGTATTCCAGAGATCACCCATTTCAATACGGAACAGGGTATTCTGCTCGAAGAGTTTTTGGCAGCTAATAGTTTGCACTGTCTGGTTCAGACCAGGAGCATACAACTATTCCCTCTTTTTCTAGAAGGAGTTGTTCCTCTGACATAGATTGTATTATGTTATCAGTCTCTTTCACAGCCTTAGTCTACTAACTGAGAATTAGTCATAATAAGTTCAGTGACCATAACCCTGTTCTATTGGATTTGGTCTGGGACTTGGAAATTGATAATAGTACGAATAAGAGTCACTCCAACAAAACCCTAAGCACAAAGGATCATGCCAGGAGGTTAAAATAGGATAGGGTGGTAGCAGAAGCTTTTTTTTTTATAAAACCTTTACAACCAAAATATTGGTAATATTGCTTTTTTTTAGACATTGATTCTCAGGCTACAGGATATGGTAGTCCTTGAGGCGTTTAACAAACTTAGTGGGCAAATCGCCACAAATCTCCGGCACCAAGCCAAACCAGTACCCGATAAAGTGGAAAAGTGGTTTGATCTCAGTTGCTTCAAGAACCATAGAGTTCTAAAGGCTGCCTTAAAGCAGCAACCCAGGGATGAGGAACAATTCAGGGCCTACAGGAAAGCATATAAATTAGCTGTGCAGCAGAGGAAAAGGGACATCAAGGAGCAAGCCTGAAAGGACCTATGCCAAGCTTCTATCATAGCGGACAGTACTACCTTTTGGGAGATAGTTAACAGAACTTTTGTTAATGGCCTTGTAAACAGAAGACTTGGCCGTACTATTGCATGCAGTAGAGGGGTAAGCCATTTCGAGGGTATATATAGCAGGAAGGACCTGGTAGGGCATGATACCCTTTGGGTGCCAAAAAAAGATATTCCACTCCTGATTTTCACCACTGAAGAGGTGATAAAATCTGTTCTGGTCACAGCGGTTGATAATGCGCAAGGGCCCGATGAGGTTCACCCAGACCTTTATAGAGCAGATTATCTGATGTAGGCTAATATCGTGCCTCATGTTTTTAGTGCTGCATGCAAATCTAGTTGTTCGTCTACCTGGTCATGAGCAATAATTCTGACTATTTTATAAAAGGGGGCCAGGTATGATGCAACCTGCTATCTCTCTATTTTTCTTCTTTACTCAGCTGCTAAAACAATGGGGAAAGTTGTCTTGGAGTTTCTAACCTTATGGCTAGAAAACACCAATGTAATATATGGTTTCAGGCAGGGAACAGAGACCCTGGATCAATGTCTCAATCTGCAATTGGTAGTGGGCAAATATACAGTAGGCAAGAAGGGCTGCCTACACATGACATTCATGGATCTAACTTCGACATTTGACCAAGTCAATAGATCCAAAGGTTGGCATATTTAATCAGCAGCTGGGTGTGCCAGGGGTGGACATCTTACCCTTGGTTCCCTGAAAATCCCCTGCAGGCTAAGCCTAGTGGAAAGTAAATCTTCAAACATGCTGTCTACTAAATTAGGGGTATATTGCCAAGCAGCAGCAATAATTTTCGCTGCCCATGCTTAGCCTGAGATTTGTTATCGCCGACTATCGCTGGAAATTATCGCCATGCTAGCGCTGTATTAACAACGCATAGCACAATGGCGATAATTATTCCAGTGATAGCGGTGTTTTCCATGGATCATCGCTGGTTTTCTATCGATGTTCCATGGTAAACGACGATAACCTTGCTGATACTACCCTGTGGTCGTATCAGCATAATCCACCTGGATGTAAAGTATAGGTAAGTCAGCAGTTTTCACCAAAAACTAACGTCTGCTAAAATGCGTGGGCCTCCTTGTAAATAATGCGATGTGCACATCAGCGATAATTTACAAGCAGTACTGCCCAGTGATGCCCACTTTGCATCTCATTAGAGATGCAAAGCGAGGCGTCGGGAAAACGGATGCTAACATGCGCTATTGCATGTTAGCACCCACTTGTAAATAGGACAGTAGTTTTATCTCTGCTTTTTTGGCTTCTAAAGCCAAAAAAGCGGATATATGGCCCTTGTTGATATGTCCCTTGGTTTTTAAAAACAAGCTCCGCTTTTAGTCGGAGCTCTGAAACCGAACATATACTTGCATTGTGACAAATTGGAGATCTGTATGCAGGAGAAAGAATTCAACACTGCCAGGTTATATTAATGGGTGAATTAGATGTTGATGTTTACCAGACAGGTTGGATCTTGGTAAAAAATACATGCAATTCCGGTATTCCAGAGATCACCCATTTCAATACGGAACAGGGTATTCTGCTCGAAGAGTTTTTGGCAGCTAATAGTTTGCACTGTCTGGTTCAGACCAGGAGCATACAACTATTCCCTCTTTTTCTAGAAGGAGTTGTTCCTCTGACATAGATTGTATTATGTTATCAGTCTCTTTCACAGCCTTAGTCTACTAACTGAGAATTAGTCATAATAAGTTCAGTGACCATAACCCTGTTCTATTGGATTTGGTCTGGGACTTGGAAATTGATAATAGTACGAATAAGAGTCACTCCAACAAAACCCTAAGCACAAAGGATCATGCCAGGAGGTTAAAATAGGATAGGGTGGTAGCAGAAGCTTTTTTTTTTATAAAACCTTTACAACCAAAATATTGGTAATATTGCTTTTTTTTAGACATTGATTCTCAGGCTACAGGATATGGTAGTCCTTGAGGCGTTTAACAAACTTAGTGGGCAAATCGCCACAAATCTCCGGCACCAAGCCAAACCAGTACCCGATAAAGTGGAAAAGTGGTTTGATCTCAGTTGCTTCAAGAACCATAGAGTTCTAAAGGCTGCCTTAAAGCAGCAACCCAGGGATGAGGAACAATTCAGGGCCTACAGGAAAGCATATAAATTAGCTGTGCAGCAGAGGAAAAGGGACATCAAGGAGCAAGCCTGAAAGGACCTATGCCAAGCTTCTATCATAGCGGACAGTACTACCTTTTGGGAGATAGTTAACAGAACTTTTGTTAATGGCCTTGTAAACAGAAGACTTGGCCGTACTATTGCATGCAGTAGAGGGGTAAGCCATTTCGAGGGTATATATAGCAGGAAGGACCTGGTAGGGCATGATACCCTTTGGGTGCCAAAAAAAGATATTCCACTCCTGATTTTCACCACTGAAGAGGTGATAAAATCTGTTCTGGTCACAGCGGTTGATAATGCGCAAGGGCCCGATGAGGTTCACCCAGACCTTTATAGAGCAGATTATCTGATGTAGGCTAATATCGTGCCTCATGTTTTTAGTGCTGCATGCAAATCTAGTTGTTCGTCTACCTGGTCATGAGCAATAATTCTGACTATTTTATAAAAGGGGGCCAGGTATGATGCAACCTGCTATCTCTCTATTTTTCTTCTTTACTCAGCTGCTAAAACAATGGGGAAAGTTGTCTTGGAGTTTCTAACCTTATGGCTAGAAAACACCAATGTAATATATGGTTTCAGGCAGGGAACAGAGACCCTGGATCAATGTCTCAATCTGCAATTGGTAGTGGGCAAATATACAGTAGGCAAGAAGGGCTGCCTACACATGACATTCATGGATCTAACTTCGACATTTGACCAAGTCAATAGATCCAAAGGTTGGCATATTTAATGGAGTTGGGCATGGACGTCGAGCTTGTGGCATCCTTACACATTTTTTATTCTAATCTCTGCCAGGTATGACAAGAATGGCAGCTTGACTGCCTCCAGAGGGGGTTTAGAGAGGCGTAAGCCATTGGTGCATTTTGCCCCTCCTGCTTTTTACCCTATACATTAACAACCTTGTAAACTTTTTGGCTGTAGGCAGCAGGCATATTCCAAATGTGGGGTCTAAATCAATCCCCACCCTGTAATACAAAGGTGACATGGTCCTGTTTGCCTGGACTGCTGTGTGTCTTCAACGTGTGTTAAATGCTGTCATTAATTTTATGAATGCCCTAGATCTGCCCAACAATTTTACCAAATCACATACCATGACAATTGGCTGAAGGAAGGCTGGTGGGCAAAAGTTCTTTGGAAGTAGTGTTGAACTTCCCATGGTCAAAACCTTGCCTTATCTGGGGGTCTTTTTTGACAACAAAGGCTATTGGGCTGCTCAAAAATCCTTGAAAAAGAACATACTGTTAAGGGAGGTATGCGCTACCATGGATTTTGCAGGCAGACTGCGGGCCAAACCAATATCTGCTTTATTGAAGATATATTGAGAAAAGGGCCTACCAATGGTGACATACGGGAGCGTTGTCTGGGGGTATAAAGACAGGGGAGAATTCCATGTGGTTAAAAATATTTGTTTGCTCTGTCTGCTTCCTGTTCCAACCAGCACTACCTCATTCAGGATACACAAGGAGGTTGGCCTGGGCTATATCGCACTGGCATCCATCACTCGTTGGTTGAGACTTTGGTCTAGCCCTACCCTTGTCCTAAATCAGTTAATCATTGAGGATTGTGGAGCACTAGATCGGGCTTTATATATCCCATGGTTGAAATATGTAAAATAAACACTTTTGAGTATGCATTGCCTGGATTTATTCATTAACCCTAGCCCCTTATGACTCAGAGACAGAAGCTTTAAAAATCTTGCTTCTGGACAAGTGGTAAAATTAATGAGAGGGGTGGGAACTCACCAAACCTACTTTAAACTGTATATTTTATTTAAAACATGTCCAAAGGGGGAACCTTACCTGTCAACTGTCAGTAATGCTTATCATTTCTCTTTACTGACAAGGTTTAGGTTATATATCTCTCACTTTTAAACCATTTTAGCTTAAATAC
Organism: Lissotriton vulgaris; assembly: GCF_964263255.1. Classification (NCBI taxonomy): domain Eukaryota; kingdom Metazoa; phylum Chordata; class Amphibia; order Caudata; family Salamandridae; genus Lissotriton; species Lissotriton vulgaris. The sequence continues at coordinate 722,560,201 of NC_141696.1, forward strand.
AATGTATTTTGTAGGTTCCTATTAATTTCTGATAGCATAAAGGACCTACTTTGTAAGGATTTTTATTGTCAGTTATTTTTTGGTCCGGTCTTTTATACTGTATTTATCTTTGTTTTTTAGCTTTGCATTTTGATCTGTCATTTGCACATAATTTATTGGCACATTAGTATTTATATAGGAGGCATGTGTAATATGTTTTAAAAATTTCCAATGTATGTATTTGAAATAATTGTTTCGCTTTTATGGTCGCTATTGACCGAATAAAGAATTAGCAACTGGCTGATTACTTCATTTATGTTACAAATTAATATGGAATGGTCCTTTTCTTTGCTGCACTTTTCTTTCTACCATCAGTGGCTGCCTCAGTTGGACCTTAGTTTCTGTACATTTATTATTGGATTATATTTCAATTAAGAGCCTTATTTAATCCTGTGATAATTGCCTCTGAATTGAACTCTGGTCTATTACTATATATTTTCATCTTGGAGCCACTATATTCCGACTTTTCCTTCTATATACTTTGCCATTCTACTAGTACAGTGCATGCGCAAACTCAGACTACTCCAACAGATCTATCATGGTCCACTGCATTACGTTAAAATGGCCAGCGACCTTATAACTACTTCAAATCAAAACCCTCCTCGTCTGGCACAAAACCCAAAGGGGCGAAAAAAGATCCTCCATCACCTACCATTCTTCTTACAGTTACTAAAAAATGTTATTAATTTCATTTGAATTAATTGTCATTACAATGTGTTTGAGATGATCATTGATTATGTATATCATTTTATAAAAGGAGGATGGGTTTATGGATGTCTTTTTGTTGGGACAACAAGTTCCACTGCAAGCTAAACTGACATGCACAAGAGTACTGTGACTGCTGGTGAAACTAGGATTCTGGTTTTCCTTTGGTCCCAGCACACACAAAATCCTGCATGGATGTGTAGACCTATGCCTGGAATTGAACACTAAACCCAGGTACCATCTTTGAAGTCAGGAAAGGTGCTCAAAGTATTCTCTCTAGTGGGAAGAAGACTACCATCTGTGGTAATTAAGACATGTACAATGAGCAGTGGTGGCAACATATCATTTCTTTATTCAACTGGCCTTCCTAAAGTGAGAGGGTTAAACATGTAAAACTTTACTTTCATCTCATGCCCAGACCCACAGATGCCATCCCTGCAAGTGCATAGAGTGAATGTGACTATATGGCGAGAGGAGAAGCTAGGGAGAAGTAGTTTGCTGTGGGAGTGGGCCTGGAATTGACCAAAGGGTGTCTAAGCATCTACTGGTTTCCCTACATTATAGAGATAAGCCAGTATGAACCTGTGACTTGTCAGTGTGACAGGAACTGTTATGACTCTGTCTTTGCTGCACCCTGTGAACTGCAGCCCTGCACTCCCACTAAAGGAAGGAATCCCAAGCTGTGACTGTAGAAATTGCCAAGCTGGAGTGCATTTGCCGTGCTGATGCATGTTTCATTGGCTCGACACAGTGCAAAGAAAGCACGGCCACCATGCTCTCCTACCATGTTTGCTCACAATTTGCAATGAAGCCTTCATGTCTTCATTTGGAGGTCCTGAGTGTGCTTCACCTCAAGTAACTCTAACGCCTTGGACAGGTCATAAGCTGAGAACATGACTAAAATGTTTTGCTGGTACTTTCTTGAGATGAATGCATCCTACTTATGAGAACGGCCTTGTTAAAACAAAAAGATTGACCTAGGGCTCAAATTACTCAGGAAAGCAGTTTGATTGCACCATAGTGACCCTGCCATTGTTTTTAAACCTAAAGATTCTGTTTATATATGTAGTAATCCCTATAGCATCCATAGAGTACCTTTTGTGTAGTGCAGCATATTCCTATGTATAGTGTTGAGTTGTGGCGTGATTAAAGTGCTTTTCTTTTTCTTAAAAGAAAAGTGTTGACCTGGAAATTCACTTAAAGTGTATATTGTTTGATTGCTTAAGTTCTCGTCTCTACTCCTCATACTCCCACTGTCAATGGCTGATCATGATGTTCGAGTCTGGATAAGGAATTTCATGGCCTTGAAGGAAGGGGATCCCTTCCCAAATCTACTCTGTCAATAGAAGGAGATTCCAAGTCAGTGGATGCCCTGGAAAAGGAACCACTGCTGGCGAAGGAAAAGCGAGTGGCACCAAAAACGTCCTAAAAGGTAGGAATCTAGAAGGGTTGGAGTCAATATAGTGGACCAAACCTGAGGATGGACACAAAAAAGGGGAACTAGTTAAGAACAAAATTAATTCATTAGGAGTGCATACACAGAACAGAAATGTTTTTGACACACTCAGTGATGGCTATGGCTGTCTTATATACTACTAAATATCCTGGAAGAGGAAGCAATCCTCAAAGGAAAGATGTTCACCATATTCGCCATCTTGCACTGAGCAGTACTTTAGTCCAAGGTGGTGCTTTTTGCCCCAGAATGCAGAGGGAGAAACCCAGACAGAGCAGGTTGCAAGCTATACCCCCGGCACCGTTCTCGGTCCAGGCCCATCTGCCCACACTGCCTGCAAGAGAAGCTGCCACAAGAGAGGGTTGAGCCCAGCTCCAGACCATGCACCTTGCATGGTGTGCCACCAGAGCAAAACTCAGGATGCATCATGCATGGGGGGTAGAGATCCCAACAGTATACCCTCTCCCAGTAGTCCTAGGCTTGGTGGGATGTTGCCGAAATAATCTACAAATCAGAGCGAGAGCATGGACTGCCCTGGTAGGTTCTCAAGATTGCTCAGAAATACGATAACCCTTCCACCTGACCAGATATTAAAAGGTTCAAACAAATAATTAACAGGATTAATATTTTGTGTAATGGGAAAGGGTCCCAAGAAACAAAGATTTAATTTAGATTTACCATATTTAATTGGCAAAAACTAAGAGGACAGCCATACCATATTCCCATTCTAATAGTCAGGATCCGGTTGCCTATATTCGTCAGAGTAATCCTTCATCCTATGCGCTATTTGCAATTTTCTTGCTTCCTGTCTTCTCATCTGTTTGTAGACAAAGGAACTCAGGGTTAGGTAGTTGGGAATCAATAACCTCAGGGTACAGTATAGGATGCAACACTTCTAAGCAACAAAAAAAGGAGATACATTGGTGGCACTATTGATACTGTTATTAATAGGACACTCAGCAAAGGGAAGTAGGGAGTCCCAGTTATCATTAGTGGCACTACAAAACACGTCAGACATTGCTCTATGGTTCTGTTGGTCCTGTCTGTGAGTCCATTAGTCTGTGGATGAAACCCAGAGGTAAGGCTCTGGCTAGCCCTAATGCAGTACAAAAGGTTTTCCAACATGTTGAACAAGCTAAGGTCCACTGTCAGAGATAATCTTCTCTGGGCATACATGAACCCTATAGATATTGTGAAGGAAACACAAGGGAGCTGCTTTTGCACTGGGTAACATGGGGAGAGCGGGAAAATGAGCAACCATCTTGGATAATAAGTCCACTATAACCATGATGGTCCAAAAATGGAAGGTCCACAATGAAACCCATACCAATAGTATGCCGTGGTCTAGGAGATATCTTTAAGGGTTTAAGTAACCGTATAGGTTTCCTATATGAGTCCTTAGCTTGAGCACAAACTGGGCAACTTGAACATGACTTCTGACATCATTGGAAAGCCACCAAAAGCATGAAGAAACCAGCTCTGACATGTTCTTAAAGCCTCTTTAACCAGCATGTTTTGAGTCATGACAGAACTGGAAAACTACATCTTATAATTTCTTAGTGTAAGCATAAAGCCCCATTCCAAAAACATATAATCCTTGCTTGTTATTCAAGGAAAATGTATATAACTCTTCGTGTGCAGGTGTTTGTTGGTTTGTACACACATCCTTGAGAAAGGAAATTCAAACCATGATTACCAATTCAGGAGGAAGGATTTTTTGAAGATTTGACTCTTTTGCCTCAGAGTATTCGTGCGGATGTGCATCCGCTACCTTATTTAAGGATCCTGGGGTAAAAGTTATTCGAAAATCAAATTGAGAAAAAATAAGCCAAACTAGCCTGGTGACAATTCCAGCAGCGTCGAATGGTCTTAACGGCTTGTAAGTTTTGATGATCAGTTCTGATCTCAAAGGGATGCTTGTTCCAAGTAATAAATGTATCCACCATGTGCATACCTCTTTAACTGCAATCTGTTAATGTTTAAAAAAAAGAATAGGTCTGTTCAGCAGAACCAAAGAACAAGAGTAGTAAAAAACTAGGATGTTCTAAGTGTTGTATGGCATTTTAGGATCCGAGTGAATTTTTCCGATTCATGCCCTTATATAGGTACAATTCAGGTTGCCCTAATATAGGCATAGAAATCATTCCCAAATTTAGACATTGCCCATGCAGACCAAAAACAAGCATGGATACTTCCAATCGTACCAAAAACGTCACAACGATTTCTTGGAAAATCGGCTTAAGCAGTCAGGGACCTTCCCTTGCTTGAATATTGATTTGTCAAAGAACTCATGTACTTTACGTAGAACTACTATTCCCTTGGCATTCTTTCCTGATGTTATTATGCCCGACTTTACATCAAACTAGACACCTTCAAGGAATAAATATGCCTTCACTTGCTCTAGCAAGACACAGTGGTTCAGAGCAGTTCGACTATCTACTTGCCCGACGCAGCTCGCTACAGCAAGTGCTGAAGGAAGTCGACCCTCAGGCTGACACACTGATCGAGAGGCTTCATTTCTCTTGGTGAGAATCAAGCTCCAGTGTTTCCAAGCTCCCCTTGCGGGGTGTTGGGAAATCGAGTCCCAAGACTATGATACAAGACCTCCTTCATTCTAAACTAAAGGCATGGAGCTGATTATATCCTGGAGAAACCTTGGATAGATTCTTGACAAAGAAAAACTAAACCTATGCTACACCACACTTACTCCTTCCCGCGTACTAGACTTAGGTTAGGTACATTGGGGTAGGCGTATTTTAGAAGCACCAGTTGAGTACTTTTAGCCATTGTTATTTATGCATGTATTTATATATGGTTTAGAAACCATACAATGCTCTTACAGTATTATTTTATAATATTGTTCTCACTGTACGCATTATACTTTGCAGTCTGTATTACAATTGTAGCAGTTCACTTTATTTGCATGAGAAAGAAGACTGTTCAATAAAACCTATTATTGAAAACGCCCGTATCTCTATTTCTCTGCACCTCTGTAGAAACGAAGCATGCACGAGTGACTGTGTGAAATACTTATCTATTGTTTCCGCGACTCTAGAGATACATTTCTTATTCTTGGGAAATAAAGTTGTCATGTTTATGCGGTTGTCAGAAACTAAGCCCTTCTTATGAATTCGAGACAGCTTCTAGTGACCTCTGAGCCAGCTAACATTCACTATTAAGTTTAATATATTCGATAGAGACCTAGTCAACCTCAGTCCTACGTCTAATCTGTAGGATATATTATTCCAATGCGCAGAGCCTATTGGGAATATATGAACTACACTACATAAGGAATAATCATCTTGTTTCTACAAAACAACTGCTCCTAAGGCATTTCTTAATGTGTCAGTCTCCATCACAAAGGGCATGCTAGGTTCAGGATGATGAAAGTTTGGTGCACAGGTAAAGTCTTCTTTTTAATATTCTAAAGGCTGTTTCTGCTCCAGAATCCCAATGGAAGCCATCAACAAGTTGTTCCTTCTTTAAAAGCAGTGAGATTTAAGAGGAGTATTTGTAAGAGTTCTTCACAAATTTCTGTTTGAGTGTCTTTGATGGTTGACGGCTCTGGCCAATCATTTTATCCATGGCAATTACTTCTGAGTTTAATAAATACCCCAAGTACTCAAAATAAATTCAGGTTTTCAAGTCAGATGGTACTAGTGAAGTCTGTACAAAACCTCAAAAACATGATTTTTAATGACCAAGCAAGCTTTTGGAAAATATCAGAATAGTATCCAAATATATGATGACAAGCAAGTTTAAAATATCAGAAATTATCCTATCCATAAATCTTTGGAATATTAAGGGAGCGTTTCAGAGACCAAAAGTCACCACTCTGTACTCAAAATGTTGAAATACGGCATTGAAGCCCATTTTTCACTCATCTTAACTTCTAATGCATAGTGAATGATATGCTACCTTGAGATCCAACTTGGTGAACACCTTGGAATCTTGTAGCAATTCTAAAATATCTTTGATCAAGTGAAGTGGATATCAAAACTTGACAGTGGTATCATTTATTTTCCAAAAATCAATACAGGTCCTTAGTTCATTTGATTTCTTGGGAATAAATTATAATAGGGGAACTCCAGCAATAGAAGTTGATAGTGAAATGAGACCATTTTCTAGATTCTCATCCATGTCTTACCATAGAACCTTCTTAGAGTGCATTCTGCTGAATGGAATTTCAGCTTCTTGTTTAAGATTCATAGCACAGTCACAAGAGGGTTGAGGAGGTAACTATTCAGATTTTAGAGAACAAAATACATCTTGAAATTTCCTACACACTTTTCTTTAGTTCTAGTCAGGATGGCCACCAATGTACACCTTCCTTCTTTGCTTTCAACTACCTCCCCAGTTCTCCAGTAGTTTGCAAGCAATTCTGGTTGGAACAGATGGGACTTGAGGAAATGGTGCAAGCTGTCAAGGAAGACCCTCACATGTTCTCCTTGCTCTTGATGACGGCGACCGAACCCCATTCCACTTCTAGAGCTCCCCGAGAGTCAGAAGGATTTTGCACTCTGCCACCCAGGAAGCCCCCGAAGGGAAGAGGGGAATGGGAGAGAAAAAGAGAGAAAGTCCTTCTGGGCGATGAGTACCTCTTGCGTGTCTCTTGCGTATCAGGAGGTTGCTTCTTGTAATTTGTATGAGGGGAATTATCTTCAGGCAATCGGCGTTACTCGATCTAGGAATGCACATAAATTAAAGGTAAGTAACAAACCACTAGACAAGAACTAACATTACATCAATCACATTACTTAACATCAAAGTCTTGAATGTACTTAAATCAAGGACTCTCTGTTTAGCTCTCTTGTATTTTTTATATATATATATGCTTGAGTTGCCTTGGAATTCTTCTTGTTAGCTTTGTAATAGATAATAAACTGTAAACAATGTTTAAAGAGTAATGTCCTCAGAAAAGAATGCAGAGAGTTCAGTCTTTTGCTCAAACACTTGTTATAGTCTTTCTCCAGTTCCATCTGAATTTGGTGTTTGCTTATAGTCACTGTCTTCTCTTGGATTACCTCTCCAAGATTCAGTAACTTAATATGCATTTAACTGTTCTTTCAATTCCTTGGTATAATCTTAAAAACACTCAACAAGCCTTGAAATATTGTGTGTTTTTTTTACACTAATCTGTGCTTGCTTTTTCTTTTGCAGGATCCCGGTCGAGTCAGCAGCGTCACCGGATGTCAAGGAAACCGGAAAGGGAAGCTGCCGGGACAAGGAGAGGAAGACACGCTGGGCGAAAGGATTCCTGAGGCTGGAGACTTAAATTCGGCCAAAGTGGAAATGCAGGGAAGCCTTGAAGGGCCGTTGTCCAAATGCGGCAAAGCGGAAGATTTCAGGAAACCTGGGTTGCTGCCTCGATCGGGAGAAACAGGTATGTGCTGGCGCTGCCTCTGCTTTCGATGAGACCATCGCTCGCATCGGTCTTCTTGCCCATGCTTTAACGTGTTTGACGGTTTACACATGAAATGTGCACATGGGTCTCAGTCATGTGGAATATGCAAGCAAGTTTTGCTACACAGTTTTAAATCAAACGCTTGCATCTTGTTGAACATAGGAGTCTTTACACTGATACTTTCTCTGGGGCTATCTTTAATCAAAAACATAAATGTGCAGACACCCCACTTCTTATTACTAATTGAAATACAATACAATCCTGAATCTCAAATGCTGGTTGTTACTCAGCTGTTCGGGCACAGACAGAAACATGAGTGCTCATGACACAAGCTGCCCAATTTAGATACAGATTAAGCTGACACAGCCAAGGGTGATCCAAGATGACAGAATGTTTAGGGGAGGCAATTAAATTAAAACATTCTTATCTAATGGTTGAATATTGTAATTTGGAGGAACATTCTACAACCAGGGCCTGATATCAAGAGAGTACCATCTACAGTGCGAAACACTTCTGCCTTTGCCTTCTATCCTGTTGGGATGGGTTGAGTTAATGTCCATTTGGAGTCGAAAAAAGATCCTGTAGCCTCAGAATCCAAAAAGGCCATTGTTGACACTGTATCTTCGGGCTCCAAATGTAAAGTTATGGGCATCAAAAACAACTGAACCCCAGTTTCAGGAATAAATTGTAAGGGTGACATGTTATGAAGATTTCCTACGTCCAAACTCTCCCTCATCTCTCCAGTTGGACATAAAAGTTTTCCAAAGGTTTGAAAGGATGGACGTACAGTCTTTTATGTGATGACCCCTTTCACCACAATATATCCATAACTTTTTTATGACAACGTCTTCACTTTTCTTCCTGAGAAAGGGGCCCTCACATTGATTCTATTTCCATTAGCTCTTTTTGAGGCTCCATGATCTTAATTACCTCCACCTTTGGACTGGTAAAGATCTCAAAGCAGGAAACGAAAAGCTAGCTTATTTTACTTATTTCTCTTTCATGCGTTCTATTAAACAAAATTCAATGTGTTTGGGAATTTAAATGGCCTCATTAAAAGTGGTTGGAACTGATTCATCCTTTATTTTGTCTTTCAGCTAATGTCAAAGCAAGGTGAGAAGAGTGCATTCTGCCCATTGAGTTTCTGCAGCCAGTCGTCTGAAAGGTGTTACGTATGCCATTGCTTCTTTAAACTTTTGTTGTATATCACACAAGGCTTCTTCTGCTGAATATTCTAAATTTGGACGACAGAACATCTTTCAAAACAATTCCAAAACCAAGAAATAATCTTCCAATCAATGGTCATAAATGGTTACCAAGGGCATTGCAAAGCAATATCATATCAAAAATGAGTGTGCTGTTGGATGATGCTGGCTAACTCACTCCTCTGTAGCCTGTCACACTATACAGGTGAAATAGAAGTGGGTCAGTTGGCATCCTAACCTGTTCTTTGTCAGAGAACAGGAGGGGGTGTCAGCTGACCCTAGCATCCATTGCTCACAACATGGTGAGGGCATTGGAGGAGGAGGTCACCTGCTCCCGTCAACGATCGCTGTTCCTAATTGGGAAGTGGATGGGAAGGGCACTTCTCTTCTTATTTTGTGGGTGTCCCTCTGAATTGGGCAGGGTGTGAGATGGAGGGGTAATTTTTCCCTCTAGCCCTTGGGCAAAGGAAATTGTCCAGGAGGCATTTCCCAACCTTTTACTTGGCCAAGGCAAAGTGAGTTATTTATAAACCTTTTTTGTGCATTGTGAAGGAAGAAGGGTCCATTTCCAACTTATTTTAGTAAGTCTCCCGTCACCCAATAGACAGAAAAGGGGAGATTGATAAAAAAATTCTCATTGTCTTGGCCAAAGGAAGTGATATTTTTGTTGAATCTTTCTGGAACTTGGGCAATGATGAAGATGTTCTTTTATATTCTATCCTTGTCCTGGTAGTAGAGGCCATTTTCCAACACACGCTTGGGCATCGCAGGGGACTAAAGGCAGTATTGCCCTCTTGCCCTTGAGAAAGGTAAGGGTAGTTTAGTATAGAACCTCCCCTGTACTTAGGCAATGAGGTGGGAAGGAATGTGTTTTCTCCACTGACACTAGGGTAGAGCAAGGAGAGGAAGGTGGAATTTCCCCCACTTTGTACAAGTCCGAGAGTAGTCTGCGCCTTAATTCTCCCTCATCTTTCATAAGGCTAGGGAATGTTAAAAAAATTAAGAGCAGGGGAACTGCAACCATCTGCTGCCTCTGTTTCCAATGGGTAACACAGCACAGTGGTTGAGTGGCAGGCGATGCGCTCTTGAAGTGAGCAAAGAGAAGATGAATAATGTATAAAGGTCTGTGATTTAAATGTTGACCTTGCATAAGGCAAACATTTATTTTATCTGTGTGGTAGAATGAATATTTGATAGGTATCTGCTAATGATAAGGGTAATCTTAAACACAAATAAAACACTTAAAATAATCATGGATGAGTTTGACCTGAAAAATGTCTGGAGAAGGAAGTACAAAACAAACACCAAATACTCCTTTCATTGCCCAGAAAGCAATATTCATAGAAGAGTAGATAACATGTCCACTACACAAGCATCCTGTCAAGACTGTCTTCAAACACATTGACAGATCATATCATCAGAGAGAGTTTATTTGAAGGAGGAACTACTAGTTAAAGCTAATGAGGGGACAGGGCCTAGAAGTGGGCTCAAATTGGGTGTACTGAATGTTGAATTTGGAGATTTTTTTTATTGTAAAATAATGGGGAGAAAGGGGGAAATGGAAAATGATTATATGAGTAATGAACATGTAATAGCACAATTGGAATCTGAATTTTACAGCCCATGATTGCCAACCGAAATGAAAGAGGAGCATCGGATAGAGCTCATGAATTAGTTAGATTTCTTCCAACAAACATATTATGGACAATGGGCATGCAGTATGGGATATAACTCGGGCAAACTGTTAACCTAACTTATGAAAAAAAAATGCCCACTATCCATATTACCTCAGATGAGCAGAGTTGATTGTTTACAGACAGAAATGACAATACTTAACAGCACTATATTGCAACTATCTAACTCAAATGCTTTCAGGATATATGCTACAGCGCAGCACCATAACCAAATTAATTGATGGAACAACATTTGAAAAGAAAGTAGGTAAAGAAGAAGTTTGGAGGTTGTTTCCGATATAAAAATCATAAATAACCAGGATGGGGAGGTTTCCCAATTGATCTCTCTGGAAACTTTAAACCTATAGGGCAAAAAGACTACAGGTAGGAAGGAGACATTTGCAAGAGGATTACTACCAAATCTCTTAATGGAAGCAAGATTTTGTATCACTACTAAACCCAGTAAGCATGAACAGGATTAAACATCTTGCCTGCCACTGTTGAATTTAACATAAATAAAAATAACATTGCATTTTTACTAGGAGTGGACAGAATGTTTCATTCCTCCTGTGGAATTGGTCTTTTTTTGGTCACTCCGTGTTACTCTTCAACACGCAGTTCCGGCCAAATTGCGCTACATCGTGGAATTTGTCTGCTGCGAGGCCCCAGAAAATGCCAGCTGGCGAGCGTGAGTGAGATTTGGCATTGCCTAGCTCGATTTTCTAATGTGGTCCATCATGAGCGGTCGCACATCAGAAGGCTGCTGTTTGAGTAGATGTGCTGCTCAACTCTTCGATAGTAAGTGGGGAATTATTAACGAAGGAGTCTTCGGTGAAGTCAAAATTTTTATATAGAAGACCAGACAGATCAAGAAGTCTATCCTGGCACATGCGTAAGCATTTGTCAAGCCTTTTCTAGGATCCCTCCAACCTTTGGAGATGAAGGCACTAATTTTAAGGTCCAAGTCTGGTTTATGAGTAATCTTGTGAGGGAGGGTCTAGGGCATTCAGACCTAAGACGCAATCTGACGTCCTTGGGGATCTCTTTTCTGAGCCAAAAGTGGATATAATTGGCAACGTGAAGGGCTGGGGTCCATTCAGGGAATAAGGGGTGTTTTAGAAGGGAAGGGTCGAACATGAGTTTTCCAATACTGTTGGTGAGTTCGCCCAGGGCATGATCCGCTAAAATAATAACCTTATCCCCTTCCTTTGGGGAAGATGGTTCAGAATCCTCTGACCCAAAATCTGAGGAACAGCTCAGTTCCACTTTGGCACACCCAGAGGAGTCATCGCATTGCACAACCTTATGTTTGCACGCATTGAGTTGAAGCTCTGAATCATTAGATGGACCCTCAACATGGTCCCCATGTGTGTCCTTGACACGACCCATACTTAATGCCTTCATGGGGTCAGAGAGCTTCCCCTTTTTATATATCTATCATAAAACCTAAAAATTGAGTGATCTGTCTTGGGATCAAGCAGGATTTTTGCCTGTTTACCACAAAACCCAGGTCCTCCAAGTTATTTATTGCTAAAGAGGTATGGTCCGACACTCTGGATTTGACTTGATCCATTATAAGGATGTCGTCTAGATAAATAATTAGTTGTCTTACTCGCTCTCTCAGGTAAGCTGCCACTGGTCTGAGAACCTTGGTGAAACACCAAGGGGCGAGGGAGAGACCAGAGGGTAGGCATACAAATTCCCATGTCTTTCAACCCCATCTGAAATGGCAGTATTTCTGATGGTCTTCGCAAATAGGAATAGTTAGATAGGCTTCTTTTAAGTCCAATCTTGTTAGCCAATCCCCAGGTTGTAGAATATCACTTATTAGGTGAAAGCCCTTCATTTTAAAATGGTGGTATTCCACCCAATCGTTCATCCCTTTCTCTTTTTTCTGTACCAGAAAGACGTTGCTTAAAAAGCCAGTGGAGTGATCCAGCCATTACCTGATGGCACCTTTCGCTAAGAGATCTCTTACTTCCTGCTCTACTAGACTTGACAATTCTTGGTTGAATCTGATAAATTCTGAGATGTAATCTTGTATGGGTTCTCCTATAAAGTCTATGTGATAACCTGAGACAGACTGTAGTACCCAAGGGTCCTGAGTTATGGTTAACCAATTTCCTGCAAGTTGGGCTAGTCTCCCACAAATCTTTATAGGGGTAACAGAAAGGTCTTGACTTACCTGAACCTCTTGAGCGACGGTCGCCTCGTGGCCCTCTTCCTCGATAGGTCTGTCTTTGGGGGTAGAAACTCGAATAGTAGTAAGGATTTGACCTAAAACCTCTCTGAAACGAGGCTCTGGAATTAACTTGACTTCGGCCGGGGAATCGGCCTCTTGATCGCCCGGCACTTCCAAAAACACGTCTATCGAAGACCCTCCTAATGTCCCTTTGCAACTTATCGATTGAATTAGAAGTCCCCACGTATTTGGACATTTGTCCGCAGTGAAGTATGTCAACAAGCTTGGGGGTCCGAAATCGAAGGACTTAGCCAAGGACATGGCCAAGGTGTTTTGGGACTACTGTCTCAAACTGAATATTTTAGTTCAGGCATAACACATTTCTGGCCTAATCAACGTGGAGGCAGAGTGGTTCTCCAGGAATCACAGGGACTCAAGCAATTAGCGTCTGGACAGAAATGTCTTCCCGTCACCGATGAATATCTTGGGTCCTTGTCAAGTTGACCTGTTTGCAGACAGATTAAAAACCCAGCAGGGGACTTATTTAAGTTGGCATCCAGATCCAGAGTCTACAGGAGTGGGTGCCTTCAGGCAGGACTTTGAAGGGCTATGCCTTTCCCCCCTTTTCGATGATTACTTGGGTAGCAGCAATGGTCCGCAAGTCGAGGACTTCCCTAGTTCTCGTGACCCCCCTTTGGAAATCTCAAGTATGGTACTCTATTCTATTGGAGATGCTAGTGGATTTCCCCGTTTTGCTACCAGTATTCTCTCAAATCCTTCTAGGCCCTTCAGGAGAACTCCACGATCTGGTTCTAGGTGGAGATCTGAGGATGATGGCTTGGAAAATGTAAGGACTTTATGGGAACTCCCAGGACATTCTGAGGAGGCATCAAATCTTATTAGAGAATCTTGGGCACTGAGAACCTGCAAACTCTATAGATTGGCTTGGCAAAAATGGGTTTGCTGGTGTCTTGCAAGGCGCTTTGATCCCATTTCAGTGGATGTAGTAGAGGCAGCTAACTATCTTTCTGATTTATTTGCAAAAGGTCTTACTTACAGGACTGTTAATGCCCATCGTTCTGCTATTGCTTCTGGTCATGTTTTGATTAACGGTTCCTCCGTGGGCCAGAACGTTCTTATTAGGGGACTATTGAGAAGTATTAGGATTTCCAAACCTCCCATTTCTAAATATAACTCCCTCTGGGACATCTCTAAGGTTTTGAGATTTATTGATAGCTTAGGCTCAAACACTTCTTTGTCTCTTAAAATCCTCTCTAAACTCACTACTCTTCTATGTTTAATCTATTTTAGAAGAGTCTCTGATGTTAGGGCTTTAGAAATTTGTAACAGAGTTTTTTCCCCAGAAGGTATTTGTTTTTACTTAAACAACAGAACCAAAACTAATTCTCAGTCTATTTTCTATCCTTATTTTGATGATCATGTCAATTTATGTGTTGTCAGATGTGTTAAAGACATGAGCTGAAAACTTCTTCTCTAAGAGTTAATGTTAAACAGCTATTGATTTCTTTCAGGAAACCTCACCAAGGCGTTTCTCCATCAACTCTAGCTAGATGGGTTAAAGAGATTATGAAATAGTCTAATATTGGTGTTACCCTTTTTGGCGCACACTCTGTCCATGGTGCATCTATCTCTCAAGCCTTTTTACATGGTGCTTCTTTGAATGATATTCTTAAATGTGCTGACTGGTCAAATTATATGATTTTTTCACAAGTTTTATTTTAGACCTATTGAAAATGCTGCCTCTTGTTTATTAAAGATGCTTTAAACTTGCAATAAGATTAGCCTCCGGTCTTGCCATAAAATTTAGATTTTCCACAACTTTGTTGCCCAGAAAATCTGGATTTTATTAAAGACTCAGAGGCTAATATTATTCCTTCCCTTTTTTTCCCATCCCTTTTCACCTTTTGTATTTCCTTTTAGGTTGTGGTCAACAATATTTGGATGCTGTTTTGAAGATTATCTCTTTGAAGTTTCTCATCACCGTTCTCTATTGTTGCCAAGATGCCTTCCTCTTCGAAGTTTATTTGGATTGCTTCATCTATTTGTTTATTTATGCATTCCTAATTATTTTTTGTTTTTCCTTTAAAAAGAAGGAGGTGTATCTGGTGTTCTGACCTTTAATTGGGTTGGAATTTTCTTATGCCACAATACTCTTTGTTCTTTATAGTGGCTGTGGTTGGCTAAATAAAGAAGATTGCAATAATATTAGCCTCTGAGTCTTTAATAAAAAGCCAGATTTTCTTGGCAACAAAGTTGGGGAAAATCTACATTTTCCACGTGCGTGGCAGCAAAATCAACTGAAATGGCTGTGCACTCTTGCGCAATGCATTGTGCTGTTCGTGCTGATTTTTTAGCTCTACTCGTGCTACCGGTGCTAAATTGCTGCGCGAGTGGAATATTTTCTGGAACGCCATGGAATCTCTGGGTGTTCTGCCTACCCATACATATTACTAGGTAATAGGCTCATCAGAGGAGTAGGTCTCTTAAATGATAAATTCTAATTTGGCTTTATAGTCAAGGCCAGCAGAAGGTAAAGAGGGTCCTATTTCAAATTAAATTCATGGGGAACCATGAATACATCTAGGCCACATTACAGATATGTTTTGTGTAAATAACAATAAGAAGAGATCATGTATCAGTGAAACAAATGGAAACTGCAAAGTTACAATAAATACAACATTGCCAGCACAGTGTGAGAACCTGGGTTAAGGAACAAAGCATTAGTGCTGGAAGTAGGCACAAAGCATTAGTGCAGGAAGTAGGTGGCCTATTCTACAGCACAGGAGTCTCATAGCTCCAGGTGGCTCAGTTTCCCCCCCGTATTTTACCCTTGAGAGACTCACACTCTAGTTGTTGCAAGTAGCCACTCTCCCTATTTGATTAGGGCTGAGAAAAGGAGCAAAGCTATAGTGGATACCTACAGCGGATGCAGCAGCCACTTGTCAAATACAAGGTCGTCTCTATCTCTCTGTACCTGTCTCGCACCTAGCTCCTAGAGCCCTGACCGAAATTACACACATCATTCTAGTAGACTAGCTTGTACTTCCCAAACAAAACCATCTTCTCAATAAGCCAAGCAAGTGAGATTGTTCTCAGCATACAAATGCTGCTATCAGAATCTAGCTCCAGTTCCCTTTGTGACGTCTCATTCTCTCCCTTAGTCAGAACCACATCATCTCCAGAAGTTGGTATATCACCTTAATACTGTTTGCTGTAAGTATCAAAACCAATTTGAGATTTTTGATTTCATTTCAATCCACGTTTTAGACTTCTTTTTCTGTTCAAAACATGCTTGTCTGAGTCCTCTATGCCAGATATAGACACAGCCACTCCTACTGGTTTTTCAATTGGTCAATTAGATCGACCACAGGAATATTTTTTCTTTCTGAATTCATATGCTGCATGTTAAATAACATACATTTACCTGAAGCATAAACTCAGTTTTTTTAATTAGACAAATTTGGGGCCCCGTGGCTTGTTGGCTAATTCATTAGTGCCTTCCGAGATGCACCTACTGCTTGCATTTTAAAACATTCTAATTTCACCTTACTAGATGATTTCAGTTTACATATTAGCGATCTGGGTGATGCCTACGCAACATCTTTGGTCGATAACATGTTAGAAATTGTCATGAAACAATCAGTGCCTGCCCCTACCCACAAAACAAACCACACAAAAAATAAGACTTTTTCCAACTTACGGGAATTTCATTCCGATCAACCCATCCCTTTGGTCTGCCAGACCATCATGCAGTTTCTTCCACACAGTGTTCTAAATCTCTAAGCCCCTCTAAGTACAATCAGGGCAAGCCACCCAGAGTCTGGGCTAAAATTACATTCTCACAATTTATTCCAGCTCTAGTTTCATTGCCCACTACATTTTTGAACAATCTAACTGAAGATTTTTTAATACTTTGATTTCATCCGTAGTCTCTTGCTCAGATCTGACATCTTTGTTGTGTTATGAAACTATCTCACATCAAATACTGCTGGAATATAAATGAACCTACTCAGAGATGTTTTGCTTCCTTTCCTTCAGATCATTATCAGTTAGCAATGCCTGATTCATTTGCCTCCTTTTCCAGAATGCTTAAATATGGGTTACCCAGGGCTCTGCTTTGGGCCCCCACTGTTCAGCATGTACATAAAGCCACATCAAGACACAAACACAGTTGGTTAAAGATTTTGGTCTCATAATAATATCCTATTCTGATTACACCCAGCATGTTATTTTCTTGGAAGAAACTATCAAATCTCTTTAAAAATGTTCAAGACTTGCCTTCTAGAGATTTCAACGTGTATAAAACAAAGCTACTTAAAGCTAAACATCAAGAAGACATTCAACTCTATCTGGTCATCTACCTGGTGGCCTAACAAGTTAGGCACTGCTCGCTGTTCAGCCAGATCCATCAGAATTCTACGCATCCAATTTTACAAAGTTGCATCCTTTAACACTGAAATTGTCTCCTTTGGCATTACATGTTTCACCTTGTTAAAAGCCCTAAGGAAAATTCTAGACATTCTACTGTCCTCTTGCAGCAAAACTGTGATCCATGCCTTGATTCCCTCAAGACTTGACTATGGGGACTCCCTATAGTTGTAACTTCCACAATGTGTTAATCAACGACTGCAGATTGGTCACTTATTGCAACCAGACCTGTTGCCGATTCTAACCAGAAATCAATCTATTGGCTCTTCTGTTTTCATTGCATAAAACAACGTTTTTTTAAATCTTCCATACTTTCCTTCTGTGCCCTCTCTAAAGCGGATCCAAAATTTGTCCAGGGCCTCATCAGCCCCTACACACTCACAAGGTATCTCTAATGCCAGACAACTGACCCTATCCTTATTTAAGTGAACTGGACTTCATAAAGCGGCTCACTATTTGCTAAATATTCCATCTAAAAATGAAATTTCTGCCCTACACCCCTCCTTGAAATATCTTTCATGGGACTAGATAACTGGAATGTATTGAACTGAAATGATTGATTATTGTCTCTCAAAGGAAGAGACATTAGGGAGTGCAATATCACAAGTTCTTTAAACACAGGGTCCTAGGGAAAATATTTAAAGACCAGTCAGTATTCTATCCCCACACTGAACCTTAAAAAAAAAACAAATAAACTACCGGTCTAAGAACAGAGAAATAAGGACAGCAAAAGCGCTAATGTGTCTAGGTCAGAAAGATAACTGTTCACAGCCAGCATAAAATCCCATCAGCCCACCTTGGTGGCAAATCTCATCATCTGGGATTACCTCTTGGTTGCAAACCTAGTGCAACCAAAGGCTGTGCCCTTGTAAGCATTAGAAGGGAACACAAGATGCATTTAACAGTGGCCAGATTTAACTTGGTTCAGATCCCAGAGAATGGTAAGACTAATACTTCTTTGAAGGGGGTGCTGATGATTTGCAGTGCATGTAAGTGAACGTGAAGAAAAGAAGTGCAGTTATTTAAAATTGGCTACTAGGATACAGAACAATTTTAATAAGCTCTATCCTAGTGTTAAACATAAAAACAGGGCATATACAGTTTGAAAGGATAACTGTAAAAAGTCCGATAGAATGACAGGTCTACATGTTTCAGCCACAGGATTAGCTAAATCCAGGCTTTCATCAGGACCATTATATTAGAACGCTCCTGCAATATTGTGCAAAAAATGTGTGCAAAGTAAATGAAAAATCTCAAAAGGAAAAATGATTAGTTCAATACACCCTACCATAACCTGTGTATCCCGAAAGTGGTAAAATATCACAGGATTCTTGGACTCATCCCTTCTTTATGCGGAAGTACTCCTCACCTCACCTGGCAACTGAGCTGAACTGAGCTGAAGGGGAGGTACCTCCCCTTCAGCTCCGTTCAGCTCGGGGTACTGACGGACAGAGCGGTGCCTCATTCCCTGAGCGGGTGCCAGGTGAGGTGAGGAGTACTCCTGCAAAATCCGCTAGGGAGATGTTTAAAATTACCAAAATTATGCTGGAACCTAATTCCAGCAGGGAACCTTCTGAACCCTCCAACGACAGGTGTAATGTCCTGGCTACCTATTTTGAAACTAAAATTTATGATATCTACCTCCCCTTTCAAAAGCCGGAGGAAAGTTCTAACCACATCCCCTCTTGCGCCTCTAGGCTCAGTGAGGACTCTAGCACATACTTTCTGTCAAAATTCCCCGCCCTTTCTCTAAATACTTTTCCTTCCCTTTTTAGCAAAATTGAACCCAGTTCCCCACATGGCTCTGTCACTCCAAGAATCATTTCTCTTGAAGCAGATGTCATCTTCCCCACACTGCTTGAGATGGTCAATGTTTGGCTTAGCCCTTTTTGCAGGGTCATTCCTGAACTTTTTGACTTCCTCCTAGTCTTTTTTCTGACAGTGTTGGTGGTTTTGGGACTCTAGGCACTTTAGCACTGCTGTCCAGTGTAAAGTGCATGTGCTCCCTGTGGTAAACATGGTAAGATTGGTCTACACCTGTTTAGCGTATTTCATTTACCTATTAGTCCCCAGTAAAGTGGTATCTAATACACCCGGGCCAGTAAATTCAATGCTGCTGGTGGGCTTGCAGCGCTGAATGCGCCGCCCAACAAAGTAGCCTTTCAAACCTGTCTCACGCCTCTGCCATTGCAGGGCCTGTGTGCGCAGTTAACTGCCACTGTGACATGGCACACAAAGTGGGTGCCACGTCTGGGAACCCCTTTTTCTTCATGTCAGTCACCCCTAAGGTAGGCCCTAGCTAACCCTATGGGCAGGGTGCATTGTAGGTAAAAGGTAGGACATGTATCTTAAGTGTGTGCCATGTCCTGGTAGTGACAAAGAGCCATTTTGGTTTCTCACTGCTGTGAGGCTGCAGACGTCAGGCAGAGTGCCTGATTGGAGGCGGAGCTCCCATGGTCGAGGGGAGCCCCGTGTGCATCGGATCTTGTGGTGTGGACGAGACCGGCGCTGAAGATAACCTGAGCCTTGTGACTCCCTGCTGAAGTCCTGCGCAGGTCCCAGGTGCACAAGAAGAAAGCCAAGAGATGCCGCTGAGCTTTCCCTGTGTTGGAGGAGACTGGAGGAGTCAAAGAAGAGCCCCCGTGAGTGGGGGCCACAGGGCACTGTTGGTGCCTGCTGTTGTCGCCATTTGTCCTCCTGCAAGGAGCCCCGGTGAGTGGGACTGAGCCCTGAGCATGGTTGGTGCTGTGAATAGGCACCAGAAGGGCCCCGGTGAAGGAGCCCTTCAAGGCACAGTTGGTGCCAGTGCTTTCTCTTTCCCAGCTGCACAGCAAGAGCGGGGGCAGCTGCAACAAGGGGGCATTGTTTTGGAAGTCCCAGAGTGGGGCTTCAGAGGCACAGTGGTGCCAAGGCTAATTTCTCCAGCTGCACCGAAGAGCGTGGGCAGTTACAATAATAGGTGCATGCTTGTTTAGATAGCGAGGAAGTGGTGAGATACACCCCCACCCACAGTGCATCACGCATTTTGCCTTCACTGCCAAGGCAGCCAGAGGGCCAGTTGGAAAGCCCTATGATTATTACGCACTGACGTTTGGACAGAGGACATTTGGGCCCCAAAGAAGGCCAGTTGGCCAGGGTTTATCTTTGTGGTATTGGTAGGGCGCAAGGATGCATAATGTGTTTATGCCTGAGGTAATGTATGTACCCAGGGAGTGTCACTACGGTGCACTTCTAAATGTGATTTATGCCTAATGTGTTTATGCATAATATGTTTCCACTAAGTACAGTATCTTACCAGTAGTTACTGGTTGTGTTATTACCTGTTCTAATGGTTCTGACAGTGGCCCTATTGGCCCTGTCATGTATATAATCCCCTGTGAAATATTGCCTGGTGCCAGGTGGCACAGTGTACATTTGTGATTATGGTTCTAATGTGTTTACAATAATACAAAGGCTATTTATTATATATCCTTGTGTGGAGTTTCTTTTGTGGTGTGTCTAGTGTGTCGCTACTGTGTGTGTGTATTCGCAAATGCTTAACACATTGCCTCTGGGATAAGCCTGACTGCTCATGCCAAGCTACCAAGGGTGTGAGCCGGGGTTATCTTTAAGGTGTAACTCCCTTACCCTGACTAGAGTGGTGGTTTCTGCCTAGCTTAGGCTCTTGCCCTAGCCAACCAGTAATCCCATTTCTAGCAGTCAATCTTTCCCTGGAGAAGGGGTTGGTTGGTGCCTCAACCATGGAAACACACCATGATTAAAGCCATTCTAAAAAAAGTCTATTCTTGATCCACCATGCCCAGGGAATTTTGCCAAATTTCCCGGCTTCCAGGCATAAGTAAGGTGGCACAAAAATATGTTAATAGGAATCTCTCAGAATCGCTTGAGGCCAACTCCATCCTGCACCACACGCAACCCAGTTCTCATCCCAAGCACAGAACTGAATCTGCACTTTTAGCAGTGGTGGACAATGCAAAAAGGAGATTGGATCAAGGGGCCACAGTTGCTTTCATGCTTCTTGACCTTAGCGCAGCCTTTGAAACTCTTGAACACCTTACAGTCCTAGAGTGGATTCGTAAGGCCTGTGTCGTAGGGAAACTTCTGGGTTGGCTTAGCTCTTTCCTGATGGACAGATCCTTTCAAGTTTTTGTAAGTCCTACTCCTCCATTATTTTTTCAGTCACCTGTTTAGTTCCACAGGGGTCATCGCTAAGTCCTACGTTGTTTAATGTGTATCTGCAAGCCATTGAGGATATCATAACTCCTCTTGGAATTTCTATAGTCTCCTATGCAGCTGATACGCAGCTATTTTTTAGGTCTCGCCTGCGTTGCAGAGGTCTCGCCTGCGTTGCAGCGCATGCGCTGCTAGGCTTGGCGAGCTCTATTGTAGTTCGTTTTCTGTCCTGTTTCTTTGGAAGTGGGGTTGGTGACCGCCCTGTCTCCATTAGGCTCCGCCCACTCGCATAGCGTTGCAGCGCATGTCCGCTGCGTCTCTTCACGTTGTGTCCTTGCCTCATGCTTGAGCCCCCCTTCTCTGAGAGGCTTGCTGTCTCTTCCTCTTGCTAGTCCGCTTTTACTTTCACAAAGGCAGCACGTTGCACTTTAACATTAGCGGCCGCACACCTTGTTCCTGGAGTTGCTTCACGGAGGCCTTTTAGCGCAGTCAGATGAGTGCAGAAGGCTCAATTGTTATTGTTATTTGGCACAAGGAGCACAGTGCTACCGGCTATTTGTGTGGCAATGCATTCAAGGATGACGTTTCAAATAGTTGAGGTTTCCAAAACTTTCCATGACACGTGGTGGTTCCTACTGTCATCGGCGCAGTGCTCTGCACAGCTGTGTAGAGTAAAATGAGGCCCTCACCCCCTGCAGAATGTGGCGAGCGGCCACTGAGTCTCCCATAACTGACTGATATTCATTTATGTTGGGCCGAAAGCCCCCCCGCCCCTCCCCTAGAGGGTCTCCGCGCTTCTGCTGCTGCAGAGGCTTGTGGTAGGCCCTGGCTGTGCAGTGCGGGTCTGTGTGCATGCACTGTCTAGTGATGTGCTGTGACATGATTTTCCTCTATAGAGTGCCGCGTGTGGCAGTTTTGTGGGCAAATCCAGTATTTAGTAAATAAATGCAGTACTAAGTTATGTAGCGCAACTCTATTTGAAGTGGTCTGCAGCGCTGTGCTGTGGTGTTTTCTAACTATAAAGGGAGTGTAGTGTAATACGGTCACAGGGTGCTGTTATATTTAGTGAGTTTGCCAATACAGTTGTGTGTGTGTATGTGTCTGTGGGGGGGGTGTTGGTTGGGAGTCGGAGAGATGAGAGATGATTGGATAGGTGTACTAGTGTTGCGAGTGCTGTTCGTTAGTTAAGCCAAGGAAAAAAATAATATATTTCTAATGTGTGAGCACTGAGCAACGAACGAAGCCTTCTGTGTGCATGTAGATACATTGATCCTGGGCAGGTTTAAATTGCAGTAGTGGCGGCTCTGCCTTTCATTCTCCCGTAATGAATGAAATGGTGGTAACCTAGATTATTCATAACCCTTTGATAACAAACAACGTATCGCCAGACATCTATGTGTTGTATTTCGCCAACTAATTGTAACCAGGAACTACGTCACCTTCACAAGACGCCAGAGCTCTGACAATAAGTGCTAACCTGCTTGTGAACTGGGGTGAGGCACGGTGGTGTCAGATTCTGCAGCCTGCTGTGTGACATATGGTTTGTGAGTAATGCCTCCACCAACCCCCTGTAAGACATGCTTCCCCACTGGTTTAGGTTTTCTTTTTGTGGGGGGGCTGAGCGAGGGATATATATTTTTTTTATTGGCATTTGAAAAGACATACAATGTCCAACATTTAATTAACAAACAGACCATCGTACAAAAACATCCATCCTCCAGTTTTTGCAATGTTTACTTTATTACCCATAGCCACATTTTCCATAGTGCAGGCGCCAATTACAATGATTCAACTTGGTACATTTTGTAGATCAGCAATCAAATATGACCAATAATCTCTGAGTTTTGATCCCGTGGGTAGCTCTTCTTCATAAGTATGCAGGGTGTCTTTACGATACACTAGATCTTGAAGCCATTGTTTAACCATTGGGGCCTTCTTACTTCCCCAACACATTGATATCCTGAGTTTGGCCAGGAGTAATGCAATTACACAAAACTTGCGCTTAGTAGCGCGCACTTCAGGCGATAGACCCAACAAGCACACCTGGGCAGTGCAATCAACTCTAATGCCCACCATGGTACCCAGTGTCTGTATTACTTTCACCCAATATGTCGCCACTGTCGCACAGGACCTTGCAAGGTGCATAAAATCTGCTAGGTCAGTATTACATCGTTGACATTTAGAGTCTGTGCGTAAGCCATATCTGCAAAGCCTTGCAGGAGTGTAAAAGGTCTGGTGGAGGTATTTGTAATGTAGCATGCGTAAATTCCCATTGGGTGTTAGCAAACCAGTAAGTGAGCATGTTATATCCCAGCCTTCCGCTGAAAAGGGTTCATCCAAACTGTCATTCATTTCTTTAGCGCTTTCTGCGCAGTGTACCCTATGTCTTCTTGTAGTTTAGCATATAATCTAGACACCATGTGCTTGTCAGTAGGTGTAGTCAGCAATAACTGCAATGTATACAACTGTGGCGGTTCCTCAGGGTAGGATGAATACAATTTCTTCATCGCCCCCTGCAGTCTATGATATGTGAACCTAAACAGTAATGTTTGATTGCTGATATAAGAGAGCTCATCAATCAATTTAAAAACACCATTAGAGTATAAGTCCCCCATAGTAGCAATACCCACTTGTCCTAGCAACCCCATGCCTATTTCTTCCTGCGTCACTGATAGCTCGGGGTGATGGTGTAACGGCAGTTCAGGAGCGTATAATGGCAGTTTATGCACCTTTCGACCCATTTCTCACCACAAATCATTTGTCGTGTCTATAGTGTTGATATCCTGTTTAGGAATTGGTGGTCTGCGATGAGTGATAATAGCACTCAACGGGATTGGCAATGCATCACCTTCTTCAATGGCAACGTGAGTTAGATAGGGGATTTGATGGTACCAGAAATGCATGTATTGTGCTCGTGAGCATACGTAATAGAGCAAAAAATCTGGAACCTTGAAGCCACCTTGTGAAAAGGGCAGTGTGAAAGTGTGTAATTCGATCCGGGCCTGTTTACCCCCCATAGTAAGCGGAGCACCATTGTGGAGATTCTGCAAAAGACTGCAGTCGGGGGTTTAATTGGAATGTTATTGAATAAGTATAGGAATTTTGGTAGGATAACCATCTTCACGATGGCTATTCTGTCGGCCAATGATAACGGTAACTGAATCCATCGCCCTATTTTATCTTCCATTGCACTAAGTGCCCTGCCATAATTGGTGCGGATTACAATTTCTGGGTCGCAGTGAAACCAAACACCTAAATATTTGACAGGGTCTGATTGCCAATCCATTGGGAATTCCGTTGGGTGAGGGTGTGTATTATCTGTTAGTGGAATAATCAGGGATTTGGACCAGTTAATGTTCAAACCAGAATGTTGACCAAATTTTAAATGCTCCCTTAGTAGAGGATTTAAGTGTAACTCCGGGTCTCGGACGTATAGCATCATATCGTCCGCATACAACGATATATGCAAGGGCCTCTGTGGAAACTGAAGCGCGGAGTAGTGATGTCCCTGTCTAATTTTACATGCCAATGGTTCTAGTGCTATCGCAAATAACAAAGGGGACAAAGGGCAACCATGCCTCGTCCCCCTAGCAATAGGTATTATATTGGATATGTATTTATTAACTTTGATACGCGCCGTCGGCGCTGTGCATAGGATTTGTACCCATTGCAGAAAGATAGGGGAACCCCATGCGCTTCAAAACCGTGTGTAGGTAGGACCATTCAATAGAATCAAATGCTTTAGCAGCATCTAAAAGGTTCGCAGCAGCCTTAGTGGTGGGAATCAGATAATGTGAAAGAGCAAAAAGAGTTCTGGTATTATGCACTGTTGATCTTGGGGGAATAAACCCAGACTG
The DNA here is from genome assembly GCF_964263255.1 of Lissotriton vulgaris. Lineage (NCBI taxonomy): Eukaryota > Metazoa > Chordata > Amphibia > Caudata > Salamandridae > Lissotriton > Lissotriton vulgaris. The sequence continues at coordinate 722,585,341 of NC_141696.1, forward strand.
GTCCGGTAATATTAAATTGGTCATCAGTGGCTGCAATCGAATGGCAAGGAGTTTGGCCAAGATTTAAGTATCAACATTGATTAGGGACAGTGGTCTATAGGAATCGCAGTATTCAGGATCTTTATTAGGCTTCAAGAGAGCAATTAACATGGCTTCCCTCAGTGTTGGTGGTAAAATTTGCTTATCATGGGTGTCCCCAAACATTTCCACTAATTGTGGTGCTAGTTGATCAACAAATGACTTATAAAATTCACAGGAGAAACCATCCGGGCCCGGTGCTTTACAGTTTGGCAGTGACCTAATGACCTCTGTGACCTCCTCCACGTGACCGGTAACTACAGGTAACTTGTTTGTGCATCAGACAACCATGCTATCCACACATCTGCTAGATAATCCATTATTATGTCAGGTGAAGCTGTGGGTTGCGAAGCATACTGATTACTATATGTGTGTATGAATTCGCTCAATATGCCCTGGGCGTCCTGATGTAGCCCCCCTGGGCATCCTTTACCGCCCGGACCACCTGTGGTGCATGACCTGAACATATTTTAGCTGCAAGACCACTTCCTGGTCTACCACCTTCCCCGTATGCTCTCTCTATGTGCCGTTTTGAGCCATATTTAAGTTTGCCTTCCGCATATGTTTGGTATTCCGACAACACCACCCTAATATCACCCAACATCTTTGTGTCTTGCGAGCGTTCGTATGCATGTTCTAATGTGCGGAGCTTATCGTCTCGTACAGATAACTGATGCCTAATATCTTTGAGAATGCCCGCAGTAGTGCTGATACAGACTCCTCTAATTGTAGCGTTAAAAGCTTCCCATAACAGGCCCAGATCCTCAGTAGGGGGTACATTTAGGTCAAAATATTCTGTTATAGCCTGACTAATAGTGTCAGTATATACTGAGTCCAGCAGTGCTTTCGCGTTAAACCTCCTGCTAAATGTCGTCGGGACAAAGTGTGGCATATTAATGGAGAGCAATACCAGGCTGTAGACAGACAATGTTCTAGGTAAGTGAGACACAGATCGTGTCTACAGTAATACATAGTCGGAACCCAGCCAGTAATCTATGCAAAACCAGCTGCTATGAGCGGCTGATGTATTAGTGGCTTCCATACACCTAGGAGGTCGACGTCTCCATATGTCAGTAAGACGCATGTCAGACATAATATCTTTTAAAGTGCCCAATGCCTTTTTATGGGGTTCTACTGTCATACCTGATCTGTCAAGGCTGTCGTGGAGTGCAATATTGAGATCACTGCCCCAAAGCAATGGAATGTCTGGTAATTCACTGAGTTTATGCCATAGTGTGTGGTAAAAACCAGGGTCATCAGTGTTTGGGCTATATGTGTTCATTGTAGCGAATCTCTGTCCCCTGAGTGTACCTGTTATGATAACATAACGCCCCAACTCATCCTTTATAGTAGCGTCTATTTTTAAGTGTAGTCCTTTCTTAATCAGTATGACGATTCCTCTAGAATAGGAGGAATATGATGAGCAGTGAATCGTCTCCGCCCACCTATGCCCGATACTAACGGTAGAATTGGGTGCAAGATATGTTTCTTGCAGGAGTGCGATATCAATGTGCCACCTGTCAAAATATGCGAATACCTGACTAATTGTTTTCAGGTTATTGAGCCCTCTAATGTACCAAGTTAACGGATTGAGATGTTTAGGTTGTACCCTCACATTAGACATCGCTAACCCTGTATATCCCTTGCAGAGAGATTGCAAATGTGGCAGCATGCACCAAAGATGTGTTCTAAGTAAAATTTATCGGCATTGTATGTTTCGTTAGTATCCCGGATTTGAGCCATGTTTCTTACGTACATATGTGAAAAATGACAATAAGTATGTACATAAGCGGCGTTCATTTTCGTTCTCCCTACCCCTTTCTGTGAACAGAACGGATACCGCGAAGCACTGACCACCTCGTCTCGCTAGCGTAGGCCCATGCACACATGTACACACCAGCCATTGTAGGTATCATGACCCCTCTGCCCGTTTGCTAAAATCCCCGGCTCCCCTCCCACGTGTGTTAGACATCCCCACTCTCACATGCAAAGACCATAAAAACCCTCTCCCTCTGCGCGACCCTGCTCTGGAATTAACACTCCTGCGTGACCCACCCCCCCCCCCCCCCATTTCCTCCCAGGAGCACCCTTCCCCTCTGCTGACGAAACCCCCCCAGCTGCACCTGATCTCCCAACTCAGTCCCAAGTCATAAGACCTGAGCCTCATGGATTTACACCCCTCCCTGAACTGATCTTTTTCCTGCCCAACCTTTGATCTGATCACCCCCTCATGCCCTCGTGTCCAGTTGGAATGTCCAGCTGAGAGATCACGATCTCTTGTTACATACAGGAAGGGGGGATGACATCCGAGCAACTGGTATGGGAATAGGCCTGAAGCTGGGATTCCAAACATGCCTTTTTCGCCTCAAAGTGTCTCTATTGTAATAAAGAATGTTTTTGTACCATAAAGCTGTGTATAAAAGGCGAAGCTTCAGAGAACTTGTTAGAGCACCTCCCGAAGACACTGTGTTTCGTGTCCGAAATGACAGGCTCTCCTCATGAGAAATAAAACTTTGTTCATGTGTTCCTGCTTCCAGCGCCCGTCTCTTTATTTTGGTAACCATTCAAATGGAAGCTAAGAGGCGCGTTGCGCCGGCAGCCTGGGCATCGGTCGTCATATGGGTTGACTTTTCCACAATTGGCGTCCCAACGCGGGGCCCATCAGCGACATAGAGTCCAGTAAGAGAGGTCCAGACGAAGGGGTGAACATCTAAACGATCGGAGTATACCTGCCTTGAGAGGACCCTCGTCCGGCTGCTGATTGAATGAACTTCACCGATTCCGAACGGACCTCTCTCGAGTGACCTACTGTCCTGACTGGGATCCCACAGGACTGCTGCGGTAAAATCATGGAGTAAGAGAACGATCGGGCGCTGGAAAGGGGAAGACGAAGAACTGTCCACATGGTCCGGTCCGGGTAAGGTTAAGTAGGACGCCTGTTACGTCTAATTGGTAGGATGGCTTTATCCATCTGATTGATTGATTGATTGTTTGTATTGAAATCGGTATTTAAATACTGATATTGTTCATTGATTTGTTGCTCTGTTGCTCTTGGAGATTCGCTGTCTGCAAACAGGGAAAGAACAGGCTCTCTCTCTCTTTGCAGGTAGTGAAGGATAGGTAACGCAGACTTTTGTCCCCGTTGTAATCCGTCGTGCCTATCTTCCTCCCCCACTGATTGATTGTTTGGCCCGAACTGTTGTTCGCGGATTGTTCTCTGGAGACTCTCTGCCTGCAAACGGGGAAGAACAGGCTCTCTCTCTCTTTGCAAGCACTGAAAAGTAGGTAACGCAAACTTTTAACCCGTCGTGCCTACTTATTCTCCCCATTGATTGTTTGATTGACCGAACATTGATTGTTCGATATTGGTTCTTTTGAGGTATTCACCGCCTGCAAACAACGAAGAATAGAAATATTCTGTCTAGTCTTTGCCCGCCGTGATAAGATAGGTAGTGCAGACTTTTGTCCCCGTTGTAATCCGTCATGCCTATCTTCTCCCCACTGATTGGTAAACTAGTTCCACCCGGACCATTTATTGGAGGTAGATCATCTGGCTCAACCGGAGGGTACCCCTAATAAAAAGGGACATATAATGAAGTGATCACTGCATCAGGTTAACCGAAACTTTAGCATGAAACACATTAGAAAAAGGAGGAAAAAGAAATCGAGCAAAATCAGTAGGCCACTGATGAGTTATCGACTTCGCCAAAAATAAGAAACGTTAGAAATAGCCTGCAACAAGAAAAACATAAAAATGGCGAGAAAAAAAAAAAAACCAAGCTTGACACCAAAGCAGCCACGAGGTAGCTAGGTTCCACGCCCCTACTGCGCCAAACGTGTCCATCCCGCCACGCCCAATAACGGTAACATGGAATAGATACAAATCAATATATACCTACCCCCATTCCGGAAGCTCCCGAAGTGCAACAGGTCCGCGGTTACGCCCATCCGGAAGGCAAGGCCTTGACGCGTGTAGAGCAGGGCCCGGCTGACCGCCATCGGAGGAAGAAGCCGTGGGGCGGATGGCCCGAAAATGGCTTTCACAACACTGGAGGGTTGCCAGACAGCGCCCTTCTGCGACTACACTGGAGGGTTGCCGGACAGCGCCCTTCTGCGACAACACTGGAGGGTTGCAGGACAGCGCCCTCCTGCGACAACACTGGAGGGTTGTAGGCTACGGCAGCACTTCCGATGATGGCTGCGACGATGGAGGGGGGGGATGTCTTGCACTTGCCACCGACCCCCCCCTCCCCTTGCATCGCCTGGTCTGGCCGCTGTGAAAAATCCCCCGAAAATGGCGCCCTGCAGGCCACGGGGGGGGGGGAGATGTCTTGCCTCTGCCTCCGACCCCCCCCTCTCTTCATTGCCTGATAAACGGCCATCCTGAAAATGCTGGAGCCAGGAAACGGCGTGGGGTCGCTGGGAGGGGGAGGCGGCGCGAACGAGCCCCCCCCACCTCCCCAGGTGGAGGCTTCCAGCGACTCCCCAACGCTCCATTCAACAGGGTCCCTATCGAAAAGCGGCGCTTTGCCCAAGACTGGCGCACGTCCTGTGCTTTTTCTCCTCGACCTTGAAGATTCTATGAGAGCCGGGGGGCCTCGACCCCTCCACACGGGCGCCCCCGTCCCCCGTTGGGAACCGCGACATCGGCGCACTCCTGCTGTCGCCGACCTCAGTTTTGAAATGACTAAGACCCTGCAAGACCGTCAACTTGAACAGTTCCGGTGGGATGCCAGTATGACCCGGTAGGAAAATTGTTGCCTCCCTCCCCACTTTTTGACTGATGGTTCACATTGCCAGTCTCTTCTGTTGCCCTTTCGAAAACAAACTCTTGAACTGCCGAAAGAGGTTCTGGTCCAACCACGAGATGGTGGAGACATTTTGACTATACTTGGGCCTGCCTGACCTCGCCCGAAATGGCGCCGGTACAAATGAAACTTTCAGCTCCTTGTTGTACCCCGATTGCTCAGCCTTGATGTTATGAGATATGTACGTAGTTTTTTAATGCATGAATTGATAAGGGATGGGTTCTTAGTTGGGACAATGAACGGATATAAGGTGGATAGTGATTATGTGTTTGGACAAAGAAGAGAAAGGTTACGGACACTGAGTATGTGTTTGGACAATGAATTGATATAAGATAGTCCTGTAATGTGATTTAACAATGAATTGATAAACGATAGGCGCTGATTGAACGTACGGACAATGAATGGATGTAAAGTCTCGATGCCCCATAGTTATTGAAAGTTTGAATTTTCAACACTTATGATACTTGCTCACAGCTAATGTTCGACATGATTTCATTGCACTTGCCGCACATTTTTATGAAATAAATGACCACTGACTCCGTTCCCCTCATGCACAGTTCCAGCCTGCTCCGTGGCCGGCCCACGAGGTTGTAGGGCTGTATTTGTACACCAACATTTTTATTAAAGATTTAAAAAAAAAAAAAAAAGCAATGATAATTGTGGCGCTTGGATTAATACATTTAAAATGTATGGCTACTGTCTCCGATGTAAGCAAAATATAAGTGAGATGATGCAGCTTAATTAGGGCCGAAGGGTAAAAAAGGACCTAACGCTCAGAAACATTGCCAGTTTGAATGGTCCAGGTTTTATTATATGTTTTTCTTCATCTTTGTGCGGCATAAGACACTCGATGAAGATCCCAATGTGTAGCCTCTACCTTATATGCCACAGGCAACAGGGAAGTTGTTTTAGATGCTCCTAAGCCACCCTGAAGGAATGCCACTTACCCCCCCCCCTCGTACGAACGGAAATGGTCCTGTACCGCTGTAGACCATCCCTCTTCCTAAGAGGAAAGCATGAGTTCACTCCGCGCTCTGCACCAACTGCCCTTTTGCTTTTTGACCCTCCCTTGCACATGATCTGCAATGCCATCTGAAATGCCATGCCTGGGTGATTTATGCAGATACGCAGACCGCCGATAATTATCTTTCCCACAATACTGGTCCCCCTGGGCTTAAAACGCCGAGATGGTAGGGACTGCACCCTGTAGAGATAGACCGAGTATTTGGTAAGTAAAAGCCTTTTGGGTTTTTTGCTCGCTGATGTGTTTTAAAGGGCTGCCCCCGTCCTCCTTCTTTCCCCTTCTTTCTGCAGGTCACGACGGAACATCGATTAAAGTATGGAGGAGTGATGATCGAACGACCGATGGAATGGAAAAACGGGGATTTGAACATGGTGCCCATACACGACGAACCTCGACAGATATAGCACTCCCTTACTCAGACGTGACTACACCTCCCTCAGAACCTAGTGACTGGGAGGGTGATCTGACGTAGAAACTTGACGGGTTAGTACAATATGACATAATATGACTTGAATATGACTCCATCCGGCACACCAGATAATGCAACTAAGAATGACGGGCACCAATGAATAAATCCATACGTCTAATTAAATAGGGAAAGGTTAAGGAGTATTCCGGGGTAAGGTTTACCTAAATACCAACCGTCAGGAAGACGAGGAATATTGTCAATGTTTAAAATGTACCACCTCCTTCTTGCACCCTCATAGATATAGCTGAGCTGTCCCACTGTTCTCCCGATTGATGCCCTCTGTTGCCTCAGCCTGGAGAACCGTTCGCCAAAAGGAGGGAAAGAAACATGATTCCAAGATCCCACCGTGGGCAGTGATCCGACAAGGTTAAAATCCGACAAATTGACAGAGGTGTAAGTATTAGTAGCCGAGAACACTCGCAAGGACAGCCAGCGAGCTCAGCCCCAGATGAATAAAATAGGATACTAAGGATTGCGCAGCATGCAGGAAGAAATCTTTCTGGCCAGGAACTTTTCTATGTTTTGTCTTGAATCTTTTTCTGTGATGCATGTACTGTCATCTCCGTTTGAATTCGTGTGTACGTAGCGTATGGATCTATGTCCTCCCTCTGCCTGTGTTTCTATATTGCCTGACCTCTGCTGTTCTATGTTGTGTGCGCACTAAATGGCCTATTATGTACACGTCTCTCTCTCTCTCTGCCGTGCGTGTACCGAATGGTTTGTTTAGAATGCGGACGACTCTCTCTCCAAGGGTCCCCCTGATCCCTCTTCCTTTGTGTGGTAACATTGTGCCCTGCCGGCACGAGTCCAATTGGGTCCTTTCTGAACACGAAGGTGTTCGGCAAAATTGACAGAAACTAAAGACGATTGTAACCTGCCATATTACTGCCTCTCCTTTCTGTAAAATTGAGTAGCTTGAATTGGCAAAGAAGGAAAGGACAGGTAATACGACTGATGTCCCCTAATCTGGCCTTCTATCAGGGGACTATAGGTCAATGGCCATCTGTTTTCAGTTCGTTAGAAGCACAATCCCCAATGCCCGGAATTGTCCCACCCTTCTGCACCCAAGCATGGATGTCCAAAGCGTCCTCACCTCTCCCGATTAACCCCAGCTCCATATCTGATGCCCCCGAACCATAACTGACGACCCTGATTAAACCACTACTCTCTGGGAAAAGAATGTTTTAGCCTCCGTCCCGCTCTCATGATGTTAGATGTTAGTAACCCCCATTCGCAAGCGTTAGCCGACCCTGAAGGAAGATATAAGACTGACAGGACTGGAGTTAGGAAGACGAGTCTCTACCCCAGACTGATTTTGAAATATGATAATATAGAATATGCAGTTGATATTAGTCTGGCTTCTCTCCTTACATGCCATGAATACCAGCTAGACTTAATACGAACCTAGTAGAAATGCCTACACACATACTCTATGGTAATAACTTCTGACTGTGACCGATGAACGCGCCCCCCTACTGCGTAGGATTGAAGGCGGAATTGAAATGCATAAGTATCTTCTCCTGCCAGTTCTCTAAAACTTGTTTTGTACCCATTCAAAGATGCACGATCACCGGAGGAGAAGGGCCGGATGTGATGCTCAGCCTGGCCACAGATCATGAAGCACATGCAACCACGACCAAAGGTGGAGCCACAGAGCAACGAGACGCGGGACGAGGCACCACTCCCAAACACGGAAAAAGAAAGGATGAAGGGCTGCCCCGAAGCCCCCTGTTTACCGACCAATTGGTGCCAGAAGTCTCCGCCCCTCTGAGCCCGATCAATGGGCCTGCCTGCTCGTTATCATTTGCTCCCTGGGTCTGCTTCAGAGAATATGATTCAACTCCGCCCTCTCTTCCCTCGACTATTCAATGACACTCCCTTTCCTTCACATGACTTTTTGATCACCACGGAAGGAAAAGAAAAATGCAGGTGCCGAGCATAAGGCACCCCTAAAGGGGACTAATTAGGGAACAGGACTGTGATCTAACAGCAGAGGACAGACCACACCCTGCAACGCGTAAGGTTGGATCCGAGCTGGACCGATAGCTCCACCTCCGGTGCTCAACAGCGCCAACGAAAGAAAAACGGACTAGAGCCTACCAGTGATGGCTCGCTGCTAAAAAGACACTGGGACGAAGATATCATTTCCCTGCTTATATTGAACTAAATTCCTCTCTCAACCACTTAGTATTGTTTTCAAAATGTTTAACGGTCACGTTTTTACTGTACATTGATACCACCGAAGGGAAAGCCAGACCAGCTATAATATGTAGTATGCTGATCCCTAGACTTGTATGAACAGCTTATCAAATGTAAAATCATATATACTGCATTCTGCCTATCGTATCAACTGCACATGATAATACGCAAAATCTGCTAATATTGACAGACGCCATTCCGATGACTGCCCATGACTATATGTCCAACCCATCAGTTAGGGCAAACACGGAAATGACCTAGCTTATGTTAAAAGCGGCGACTGTGAAAAATGACAATAAGTATGTACATAAGCGGCGTTCATTTTCGTTCTCCCTACCCCTTTCTGTGAACAGAACGGATACCGCGAAGCACTGACCACCTCGTCTCGCTAGCGTAGGCCCATGCACACATGTACACACCAGCCATTGTAGGTATCATGACCCCTCTGCCCGTTTGCTAAAATCCCCGGCTCCCCTCCCACGTGTGTTGAACATCCCCACTCTCACATGCAAAGACCATAAAAACCCTCTCCCTCTGCGCGACCCTGCTCTGGAATTAACACTCCTGCGTGACCCACACACCCCCCCCCATTTCCTCCCAGGAGCACCCTTCCCCTCTGCTGACGAAACCCCCCCAGCTGCACCTGATCTCCCAACTCAGTCCCAAGTCATAAGACCTGAGCCTCGTGGATTTACACCCCTCCCTGAACTGATCTTTTTCCTGCCCAACCTTTGATCTGATCACCCCCTCATGCCCTCGTGTCCAGTTGGAATGTCCAGCTGAGAGATCTCGATCTCTTGTTACATACAGGAAGGGGGGATGACATCCGAGCAACTGGTATGGGAATAGGCCTGAAGCTGGGATTCCAAACATGCCTTTTTCGCCTCAAAGTGTCTCTATTGTAATAAAGAATGTTTTTGTACCATAAAGCTGTGTATAAAAGGCGAAGCTTCAGAGAACTTGTTAGAGCACCTCCCGAAGACACTGTGTTTCGTGTCCGAAATGACAGGCTCTCCTCATGAGAAATAAAACTTTGTTCATGTGTTCCTGCTTCCAGCGCCCGTCTCTTTATTTTGGTAACCATTCAAATGGAAGCTAAGAGGCGCGTTGCGCCGGCAGCCTGGGCATCGGTCGTCATATGGGTTGACTTTTCCACACATATGCCTGTCTAACAATACCCAACCCCAACCCTTCCACCCCCACCCACTTGAGCATCCCAACCATGCCAAAGACACACCCCAGAATAAAGAAACAACATAACTTAACTTTGTTGGGGGAGCACCCGCTAGGGGGGTCCGCCAAGTGCACACAACTCCATCCAACAAAGTGGATGTGGCCAGGTGTACATTAGTGATGCGGACTACAACAGTCACCACGACGTACGAGTTAACAGAAAGACCACCACTAGGCTAGGCCACATTTGGTCCATATGACACACTGCCATGGTTACCTCCTCGTGTCCCCACATGACCCATACAGTTCGCATTGTGATATATCTGGGGGGAATGGACACTTATTCATAGATAACACCTTTGTCCAAATGTACCAAATAATCGCAGCATTGTACCCTTTGTAGACTTCCCTTTGTACCTTGGACAAAAAACATAGCGTAGATCAGCAAACACAGAGCAGCAGAGTTATCTAGTTAACCCGTGTACAACATTTCACAGTATCTAGAAATTTCGACAAGAAAAAACAGTGCAAATATGAACAGTAAAAGGCACTTCCACCCGTGGCAGGCAGCGATACCACACTGGACCCCGATTGCATTAGTGAGGTATAACTAGGCTGTGGGGTTTTAGGTTTAAACCTATAATAACTGAAAAAACCCCACTGAAAGAAAAATAGCCATCACCGGTGAAAACATATAAACACTGAAAAAACACCTGCACAACCACAAACTAAATGCCATTCAAAGAAAGGAAAAAGAAAGTGAAAGAGTCATTTTGTTCTTACTGAAGGGGTCAATAAAATGTTACTTTGTTATACAAGCTAGCAGTAAGCAGTAATAAAGACTGGCTAACATTATTCTGCTTGAGTTTTGTTCTTTAGGGATGCCACTAAAATATTGTTTCTTCTTCCTTTTACTTTTTTCAGTTTTATGGCCTTTGGTCTAAAGATGCAGGGTTTAGTTTCACGTTTTTGGTTTAGTTTAAATATTTTATAAACTGTAGAGAATCAGGACATATCAAACTCACATTTGATATTTTGGCTGCATTTGATTCATTCACTAATAGGTAAAATGGCTAGTTTCATAAAAATCTTTCCTAATATGTGTCATCACATTTACCCACAGAGAATGGGTAAAAACCCTTAATACATCAGACCATAGTTTCTAGTGGGTCAGTATTGATAGTAGGTGAATTCCCAACACCTCAGGCTTTAAACATTAAAGGCAAGGTATAGTGACAAGTATATATATTACCAAGCATCTGGGATAGTGGTGAAAACGTGACACTAGACTTTTGGAAAGCATGGAACGCAGTGTCACTTGTTATGCTCTGCAAAAAAAGTTCTTTCCAAGTTCAAAGATTGGAGTGATATTGTTTGTATTTGTAGTGATACAGCTACGTATATAAAAAATGTGTGTGATTACCTGTCAAAATTGATACTCGGGCTGAACTGATTCCCTGTAGGAGATCTTTGCCACTTGTTAGATGGTATGCTGAAAGCATCTTTACAATCTTCAGAATTAATGAGGGATGCTATTGACTTTTTAGTCCATTCTGGTGCACTGTTTTCTTATGCCCAGGAACTAAAACACAAATATTTATCATTTCGTGCTTTATGTGGCATCAAAGAAAGAGTCATCCCAACTGTGTCCCTTAGCTGACGGTTGTCAGCCCAAGGGGCTATGAATGCTGAGAGGGCCTTTTCACAGAAGTTTACATGGGAAGGAAAGCACGAGCGCACATGACCAAAGACTCACTGAAGAAGTATTGTATGGTGTACTGCAATAAGATTAATTTGCAAAAATCTCTTTGGACGTTATATACACTATACGTACACTGTCTATATACCATGTTCTTTCAGTGCAGAAAGCAAGCAATGATAAAAGCAAAACGTTCCATAAACACCGGAAAAACACTTTTTCTGTTGTTTTTAGTGGCGTGAAAGTGTGTAACCACTGATAACAACTGTTTTTTGAGATATTGAAAACACTGAAAAAACCCCACCAGAATTTACCAAAAATAGAAACTGAAAACAGGACAGCCTAGGTATAACATACAGGATCAATTCTGGGTGCCCTGCTGGTGCAGGCCCGGTACAGAAGAGGCTCCTCCGCCTGCGTTAGTTCCCAAATGGTGCTGTCTGTGTACGCTCTCATATCTGCACAAGTTCACCAGCAACATAACTTGCTAACGCAAAGCACTTTCGAGCCTTACCAGCTTAGACTATACAAGGTTCATTTAATTTATCCTTCCCATCGGTGTTCATTCCGAGTCTCTGGCTTGTTCCTCTCACTTCTGTTCTTTGCGCGTGTTGTTAAGTTTTTTTAGAAAGTCTTGCGCTGCTTTCGGCGTCTGGAGAAGTGTAGAGCGGCCACCATGTGTCGCCTGTAGTCGAGCCGGATAGAGCATAGCGTATTCTATTCCAAGTATTCTCAGTTTCTTTTTTGCTGGGTTGAATTCCTTTTGCGCCAGTTGGACCGACATGGTGAAGTCGGGGTAGAACTCTAGTGCATTGCCCTGATAATTTATCTGACGTGAGAAATGTTCTTCACCAAACACGTTGCGAAGCAAGTCCTCAATATACGTTTCCATCTTTCCCGTGTTTGTGGATTCCGGCACTCCCACGATTCTGACATTATTGCGCCGAGATCTCGCTTCTAAATCTACTGCCTTGTTTTCGATAACATCCAGCAATTTTTCCATGTCTCTGCATTTTTGTGTCGTGTTATGCAATTCGTCCTCCACCGCTGTGATTCGGTTCTCAGCCTCCACGAGGCTCTCACCATGCTTGTCCAGTTTAGCCGCCATATTGTCGACCCGGAGAGTAATGGTGTCCAATTTCCCAATAATGTCCTGTAGACTCTGTTGAATGGCCTGCAAAACACCCTCCATGCCAGTGCATGCCATAGTTTCAGTTTCAAGCTCAGTGTCTGAATGTGTCGTCGCCCCCTTAGCACTTCTTTTTGTTTCAAATGATAGCTTGGATTGCTGCTTATCAGGCTTCCCCATTTTTGCAGAAGGCCGCCTTATAGCAGTAGATGTAGTGTGCCGGCCGTTTCCTGAATGTGCATGTGGAGGAGTGCAGTTCACAGCTCCCCTGGAGGTGGGTATACAGCTCGTAAAATTCTCAGAGCCACTGACCCGTCGACACTCTTCAGCACATTAATCCGTCAAACAGTTGAAGGAAGGTTGCATAGCTTGCAGGGCAAGGTCTCTCCAAGGCGGAATTCCTCTATCAAATAGATCTAGCAACTGGGTGGATATCCAATATCGCAGCTGAATCGCAGATGAGCTCCTCGCCTGCCAGGTTCTTGGCACAATTAGCAGTGTATTGCAATGACTACAGCCTCATGCATGCGGGCAGCAGGATATGAAAGGATTAGGTGGCACAGTTCATTTGTCACATCACAGCAGAAGTGCCAGGTTCTAGAGCAACTACAAGCAGCATCCATTCATTCAGAATTTCACATCGAGTGAGTGCCAGCATAGGACCTTCATGCAGGGTGTGCCGACATTTTCCCCTGTGTACCACACAGGTCAATCACAGCGCAATGAGCGTGAGTCACAGCACACAGTTACGAAAGTTGAGAGCAGAATCACCACCAACAGGGCATCACTTGTCTCGTGGTCCCAAGATTAGGCGGGGCGCAGATGAGATGGTATAATGGAGCTCTGCACCCCCCGCTACATCCGTACGCACCTCAATTTTACAGTTCGTCAGTTCGCGCCGGGACATACATCCTGAATACCGCACTCACATCGTGCACTGTCTCTGGCCTGTTTAGGTAATGCGGCGTGAATTCTTTTCCCGCTGCTGCATAAAAAGAATTGCAGAGACTCACTGCTTCGTGCTGTGTCACCGCATTTCACCCTGTGGCCGTTCCTGTCCCCGGCACATCAGGGCGCTGCCATCTTGCATCTACCAGGTCCCGTCGCTCGCTCAGCCGTTACCTTCAGAATTCCAGCATTGATCGCTTGTTACCAGCACATCGATCAGCTCATTTTAGAGCCAGGGCATTCCGACTGCCATTTCTGCTAGTTGTAGTCGAGACAGAGTCTGCTGAACGTTCTTTTTAGCCGCAATGTGGACCTAGCTGGCGGAGCTGTCTTAGAAGGCAGCCATTCCGCAGTGCGCCCTCTACCTCCCCCTCGTGCGTGTGGGATATTTCTTGTGGCTCACAGCATGTGTAAAGTGGTGAAGGGCCCTAGGCCCGCATGTTAGGAGCAGCAATAATGTGGACGCAGACACCAGATGGGGGTAGTGGGAATGGCCACGAGCACGTGCGCCCGGCCCCATTTATTGGCCTCGTCACCTGACCCAGTGACGTAGGTGCTGGGTGTGTGTAATGTGTGCTTACAGGCTGCAAACACTAGAACGTGTCTAATGCTCAGACACTACATCCCTCCCATTTTTTAATTGCAAAGACCCACATTCAGAAATCAACCTGTGGGGAAAATAACATGTATCAGGATGCAGTAAAGTGTTCAGCTTCCGCAGTGTCTTTCTATCCGCCGCTGCTTGGAATCACAGATGATGTTCAATCTGCTGCGGGGAACATCAGTTCACAGTGGCACCGGTTTGTGGTGCTCGATGGAAACAGTCTGTTGACGACTCAGCAACCAAATTGTCCTCACAGTCTTTCTTTTGTTGACTTCCGTGGCAACGGGCGCAGTTAGAGTTCTTGTTGTTCGCCGTGGAATGATGTTCACATACCGGTCTCGGCCTTGGTTTCACTTGTGGTCTTTGTCTTACTTAGCAAAGTCAGATCTGTTGAAAGGCATCCCTCTCACCAGGATGACTTCTCTCGTTGGTGTTCCCCTGCCACGGGATATCCTTGAGGTCCTCTTTTCTCAGACTTGCGCTGGGCTGGATGTGCCACATCAGTTTACTCCTGCGCCGCCGTCAGTGGGGGTATGGAGGAGACGATGTGCCTCACCTCAGATTCCGCAGCCTCGTCCTGAAGGTAGCTGTTGGTTTCTGTCTTTGCTTGCGATGTCTTCGCCCTCCCCTGACCTTTCGGATGGGCGTTGGATGACCATCTCTCGTCGTGGGAACTGTCGTCCCGGAGGCCTCTGCCCCTGGGCCACCACGGCTGGCATTGTCCAGTGTCCGTGTGACCCCAAAGGTGGATGTCACAAACGGTCTCGCTTGCTCCTCTCCGCAGATCCTGGGTGTGTGGAAACATCGTCGATCAGATCAGCTGGTCTTCTTTGCCACTCGTGTTCTTCCGGCCTGGTCTTCTTTGCCACTGGTGTTCTTCCGGCCTCGTGCTCCTCGCACCGTTGTTCTGGCACTTGTCGCCTTCCTTCTCTTCGGGAGTGTGAGAGGTCTTCCTGCACTCCTCTCTCTTTCCTTGGTTGGTTCACTGTGGGGACGTTGCTTCGCACTAACTTCTCCTTCCACTCTTAACTGTGGCAACAAGCCACGTGGATATACTTCCTTCCACTCTGGCAGTGGCAGACGTGCCACTCTGATCTCTCCTTTTCTGCCTTCCTTTTCGCGGTGGCAGACGTGCCACTCAGATCTCTCTTTTTCTTCCTTCCTTTTCTCGGTGGCAGACGTGCCACTCAGATCTCTCCTTTTCTTCCTTCCTGCTTCGCGACATCACTTGGATCGATCTTGTGTCTTCTCTCCTGACCTGGCTCCTCCATGCGGGGCGCGCCCGCTGCATGTGTACCCCTGGTCTTGTCCCCGTCAGGGACACTTTCTCCTTCTTCCTCAGCAGCCAGAGTTGGGGTCGCAAACCCTCTTCTCTTGATTCTTGTTGGTGACGTTCGTGGGTCCACGTCCGTAGACCTTGTCTTGGTTGAACGTCCTGGACCGTTTGGCGGTCCACTTCTGCCGATGTCTGGCAGGTTATCTTTGGTCGTCCTGTCGGACTTTGCGCTTTAACATTTTTTTTGTTTGGGGACCAGTCGTGGGTCAGCACTTGATGGGCGATCATTCTGCGGATCGGCTTCTGGGAGGCGCCTCGTCGTGTGGTCGTCCTTTTGCGCTACAACAGTTCTTGGGGACCCGTCGTGGGTCAGCACTTGATGGGCGATCATTCTGCTGATCGGCTCCTGGGAGGCGCCACGTCGTGTGGTCGTCCGCGATAACTGTTCTGCGCGATGGCGCTGCCTGCGCTCTTCTTTCTCCTTGCGGTGGCTGTGCATTGCCACGTGGCGCGTTATCTGCGCACTTACTGTTCAGGGCTCTTGGACGCCTGTTGCGTGTCGTTGGGTACTTGCTGCTTTGGCTGTCGTCGGGTACTTGCTGCATTGGACCGTTGGCGGGAGTAGTTGATACTGCGGTGAACACCTGTGGCCACTAGGAGTCGCTGCTCTCTCCGTCTTCTGATCGCGGCAGTATTTTCCCTGGACGTTCTTCCAGTGCTTGGCAGTCGTTTCCCTCTAGACGTTCTGTCAGTACTTGAGTTCTCGCTGAGGCGCTCTTGCCTCTTCCCACGTTGCGTTGGAAGTGGCGACTGCCGACTCCTTGCTGGTGCGTGTGGGTGTTTCCTGCGTGGTTGCGCACTTACTTGCTGCTTGGTAGTAGATTCTCCTTGGGGGCGCTACTCAGTCTGTTGCCCCTTGCTGCTGCTGACTTATCTTCTGTTGTGCATTTGTGCAACGCTGGTTTTCTTTCTTTTCTTGCTGGCAGATGCACTTTTCTTTTTGGCCACTGGGTGGCAGTGATGCCTGTTTCCTCCTTGCTCACGACTGTCTTCCCCTCTCAGTGCACAGGGGGCTGGAGCTGCTGCAGTGAACTGGTGAGTCTCTGTCCTTGGGTTCACAGGGGGCTGGAGCTGCTGCTGGGCACCGGGTCCCGCGCTGCCTTCCTGGTAAGTCTGTTCCCTTCATTTATTTACTGGTTCGGGCAGGAGGCATAGGCATGTGTAGGGCACTGCTCTGATTGCTCATGGGCAAATGTTTGGCTTCTTGCCGGGTGCACTTTTTCTTATATTTAGTGTCCTGGTGGGGCTCATTTGAACTTTTGGCGGCACTGGCCGCATGCAGGCGCTTCCTTTGTTCAGCTTTTCCCTCCCCACCCGTGGCGAGGGGGGGGGGGGTCGAAGCTTTCCT
This sequence comes from Lissotriton vulgaris, assembly GCF_964263255.1. Taxonomy (NCBI): domain Eukaryota; kingdom Metazoa; phylum Chordata; class Amphibia; order Caudata; family Salamandridae; genus Lissotriton; species Lissotriton vulgaris. The sequence continues at coordinate 722,602,156 of NC_141696.1, forward strand.
CAGGCGGGGGAGCTCGTCGCTCCCGTCACTCCTGCGGGGGCGCTCGAGGCAGGCCGCGGGTGGGCTCCGCCGGCTCTGCTGATTTACCCGCTGCTCATTCCTAGGCACGGGAGGCTCCACTCTTCCCGGTCTCCCGCCGCAGCAGCTTCACCTTGCTCACGCTGCGCGGCGGAGACCTACCATGCATGTCGCAGGCCGCGGGTGGGCTCCGCTGGCTTTGCTCAGTCGTTCTTCCGCTGGGGGCCGTCGGCAGGCCGCGGGTGGGCTCCACTGGCGCTGCTGAGTCTTCCTTTGGGGGGGCGCTACCGGCGGGCCGCGGGTGGGCTCCGCTGGCCCGGATCACGTTGCGAGGGAGGTCGGTAGGCGGGTAGCTACTCCGCTCTCTCCCCCTCGTTGTTCTCCTCGATGGCGGGTCCGGTCGCCCCTTCTCACGCCGCCTCCATTCTCTGTGCCCCGCTGCTCCCACTCACACACGCGGCGGGGGCAGGGGACGACTCGGGCAGGCCGCGGGTGGGCTCCGCTGGTCCTGCTTATAATTGGACATAGTTCATGAAAGTCACTTCGCCCCTGGGGCTCACCTTCGGCCGGAGGACCTGATGCTCTGTCGCGGTCGTGGCGGGTGGGCTCCGCCCGGCCGGTGCCCCTCTCTGGTGGGGGTCGCTGCCTCGCGGCCGTCCCAGGTGGGCACTGGGCGGTCCGCTCTGCCCTGGTGGCACTTGTTGGTTGCGGCCGACGCGGGTGGGCTCCGGTCGGCTTGCCGTGGGCCTCCTGGTCTCTGTAGGGCTCCGACGTGCTGCTGAGCGCTTCCTTGCTGCAGGGGATGCCCTTCAGGCAGGGCAGCTCTCTTCCCCTTTTCTCTTGTTTTTGCTGTGGGTAGTGGCACGCATGGGCTGCACTACCGGCCTCGTCGCCAGTGTAAAGTGGTGAAGGGCCCTAGGCCCGCATGTTAGGAGCAGCAATAATGTGGACGCAGACACCAGATGGGGGTAGTGGGAATGGCCACGAGCACGTGCGCCCGGCCCCATTTATTGGCCTCGTCACCTGACCCAGTGACGTAGGTGCTGGGTGTGTGTAATGTGTGCTTACAGGCTGCAAACACTAGAACGTGTCTAATGCTCAGACACTACATCATGCAGCCGGGGCAGTCCATGGCAGATTGTAGTGACCCGGCAGAGGGCCATGCGCAGCTCTAACTACTGGAGTTGCAGCATTGTGTTGGTGAGGAATTAGGTGCATTGGAAGAGCCATATTTGGACTCCAGTGCTGGAACAGCAGTGTGCTGCAGACCAGGACTGATGTGGTTTGGCAGAGCTTCGTGTGGGTCCCTGCGGAAGAACAGTATATTTGCAGAATATTTTACTTTTAGAAAGTTTTATATAAAGGTGAACGAGGGTGTGCGGGAGATACTTTTCCTTGTCTTTGGGTCGCCTGCTCCTCTCTACACACTGCCAGCCCTTGATGTGATGGCGCTTCGGTGATCCCGAGAACGTCACCCTGCGGGTTGTGCGTATACTCTGCCTTGCATGCTTTCCATCAGGGCATATTGAGCCCATAAGTCATGCCAGGCTTATACTTGTGCCCAATGTTGCACATAAATAATGTGCTCCTTTCTGCTGGCTGCACTGCGTATACTGTGGGTTAGGTAACAATTTGGTGCAAACCCTGAACTTGGTGCTGGGCAGGCAGCCTACACTAGGTCTCCACTCTGTGCCGTGGATTCACACGGTTGCCCAGCTCTGTACTCGCCACGGAGAACATACATTCAGAGATGCCAATGCACTCGGCACCCCCCTACATTTAAGCGCTGCTTCCGCCCCTGTTCCCTTTTCAATCTTCTCTCATACTTCCCCCACCTTCACAGTTTTGCTCTGACTTCCGCCACTAATTCTCTCACCCTCATCTCTCTGGTTCTCCAACTGCACCACTCATTTTTCCACCCACTCCAGCTTCACCAGTTCCGTTTCTCACCACTAACTTTACCCCTCTCTTCCTTATCTTGCTCTCCCCTATCATTCCTTCTCATGCACATTCCTCAGTGACTTACTCAATGCACAGACAACAGGGACAACAAATCGTCCATAAAAATATAAACAGTTAACCTCCACTGCTCGCTCTCATTTTCACTCTGACAATTACCCCTATTTCAAAAAAACAAAGGACAGTGAGGCACACTGTTTTGGATCAAATGTAAATCCTTCTGTTCGGGTAAACTTCTTAGGTGCACGTGGTTATCCCCCTCTGACCTAAGGGGGTCAGGTCAATACTCAAATTATAGCACTAAGTCAGGCGTTGCTTAGTGTCCCCCTGTTGCACTCCTGTTTGGTCATAATAACCTTTTTCAATTTCAAGTGAAATCCACAATTATACGCAGTTTCTTAGTTCAAGTACATTTATTATTTGTTTCGTATTTATAACATCGCTATGATAAATCTCAGGGATGCATGTACATCTTGCTTCTTGGTATCACAGATATTCAATATGTCATATCGATCATCCCAGTGCATTTCGGGTCAGAAACCCTTCATCAGGGGCCTGTATATCCTAAAAACAAATAATCATAATCCAGCTTTTGGGCCCTTCAGTTCTATACCAGCAAAAAATGTGGAGCTGTGGGCAGGCACTCTAATTTGTTACTGCAGGTGATGCGGTGGTGCTCTTTGGAACTGGTGCATCGTGATCAGGGTAACCAAGGGTTTTTTAGGTGGTCTGGGGCAGATTTACAAGCTCCTTGCGCCGCTTTTATGTCACCGTTGCGTCACTTTTGTGACGCAGCAGCGGCTCAAAAGATGCACCATGGTGCGGGGTATTTACAACGTGACGCATCTCCCAGATGCGTCACGTTGTAAAGCCCTGCGCCAGAACAGGCGTACCATCGCAGGGGGAGGCGTTCCGGCGCAGGAACGCCTCCCAAAAGTGGCTGAGTGACATCTACAAGATGTCACTCAGTCACTTTTGGGCCCATGCTGCGTCAAAACCCTGCGCATGCTTGAAGCAGGCGTAAGGATTGACGCAGCATTGTGCCCTGATCATTGCTGGAGCTGCGTTGCGCTTGCGACGCAACTCCAGCAATGTGCCGCTTTTACGGCACAGATGCGTGACGCATCTGTGCCGTTTTTGCCCCATGGTCCTCCGCATTGTAAATGCGGCGCATCAAGGGTGGCGGAGCTGCGGCGCACAATTACTGGCGCATCCCTGCCGATATTGAGGGATGCACCGGTAATTGTAAATCTGCCCCTTACGGTGGCGAGAAAGATCGGAGGTGAATAGAGATGCAATGCTAAAATGGTGCTCCGTGTTTAAATCGAAACTCGGATGACAAAGGGGCATACGGTATATTTTCGCAACAGCAAAAGTGTGGATAAACCACGATCTTTTTACCACGATGAATTTAGTTGCAATCACCGGCGGACAAAGTTTTCCGACCTGAGATCAATTCTATGACGTTTTCAGAAACAGTTATTGAGTTGCTTGCTGATAATTCATTCTCAATCTACCTTTCCTGCCTTTTGTGTCCTTACATATTCAATACACGAAATAAAATATAGAAACGATCTGACACTGGTCAGTGCTCTGCTCTGTTATGTCACACCGTGCTGCATTCTGCTGTCCTCTGCTCTGTTATTTTTTAGGTCAGGTATTCTTCCACTATATAGTTTCTTTGTGCTGGAGTCCAAAGGCTGAAAGGATGCTGGGGCGCCCCTACTGGGAGCAGTGATGATTTATTGACTCTGTTGATCAAGAGGCCACATTTCATTCTCCTTTGTCAGTTGAATAGTGCCATTCTTAGGCCTCATTTGAAAGGGTACTTTCTATTTTCCAAAGAATTTCAACTGCTATAGAAGGATCTTTACATTGGCTTCAGTGTTTTTTGACATGTTGTACTTGCAAAGGGTTGCTTTGCCAGACTCTCAGCATGCAATGTGGCATAGAGGCTTGGGTATTCGGGTATTGAGGTCTGGTATAATGAAAGACTTTGCGTGTAGCACATCCTTTACTGAAGTTTCCATCTAGGAACCTTCCACTGTATGATTTTCAATAGCTGCATAAGATTACCTGATTTAATTCAGATATCTGATAATACACAAAGCAGTCACATCCACTTGCAGACAATTTTTATAGCTGTTACAGCCTTGTAACAGATGCAAATTGTAAAGAAATCAGGGGCATCTTACCAACAAATAGCGATATTTATCGCTAAGTAGGGTTAGCGGCAATATTTTTATCGCCGCGCATCTCCAGTTTTTATCGCTGAGATAACTTGCTGTTAGCAAGGTTTATCTCAAAAGCGATAAAAATCAGGCGAAATGCGTGACTATCGCAGAGAATACAGGGATATTCACGCATTAGCGACGAAATGGTCTTAGCCAAGTTAGCCACCTCCCATTGGATAACATGGCTAAGAACTGGTCTGAGCAGGCGTTGATTTTTGGCGATAGCGGGAATATTTCCATCGCTCCGCCTGCCTTGGTAATAGGCGATAGCGACGTTAGCGACTGCTTCCAAGTCGCTAACAGGTTGGGTACGCCCACTTTGCATGTCATTAGCAACAAATATCGCTGACATGCAAAGCGGGCCCCAAACAGCTCGCTATCACCTAAAAGCTGTCGCTAACATCAGTTAGCGACAGCTTGCTAATAAAGCGATAGAATTATCGCCGCTAGGGGCCAAGAACGGCCCCTAAACCGGCGATAATTGAGTATCGCCACCCTTGGTAATATGCCCCTCAATCTTTTTGCCAAGTTCCTGCATGTTTTTACTCTGAGCATACTCAGACAAATTCACAAAGTCGTAAATCTACTGAAGCCCTATGACTTTCATAGACACATATGTATAACTCTATGGAGTACCTTTGGAATGGAGCACTAGTCACTCCATACTGCTGGGAAAAAATCATGTGATTTTACTTTATTTAATGCATTGTCACTTCCCAATTGTGTTTTTGAACTTTGTGGTGGCTATGACGTGCAGTATAGGCATCAAAGATATGTGCTCTGTTCACACAGACAATCATTTTTATATGCAAATTGCCATAAATGTTACTTTAGTAAGACATTTCCGTGCGCAGGACCCCAGTGCAATTGTGCAGAGTACAAATACGAAAATTAAACGTATAAAAACAAAATACGGTCACGTGATTTTAGAAGACATCTTCTAGAAACCTCCAACAGAACATGTTCCTGGTATGTTCAATGCATTTAAATATTTGGGGGCATATTTATTAAAGTTGTGCATCGCCCTTGCACCAGGCAAGTTAATGCAAGGACGACACAAAACCTAGATTAGATTTCCCAAGCCAAGAAAGGCCACCTTGTTTGGCCCTAAGGTCCTCAGTAAATCTTAAGTAACGCAAGGCAGCGCAAGTCACTGCCTTGCGTTGCCCTGCCCAAGAGAGGCGTTCCATGGGTGGAGCGTAGGTGTTCCCTCATAACCACCCATTGATTCTGGGGCACTCCCAGATACCTTGATAAATCTGACCCTCCGTGTTTAGGAACAAGCTTGGTTAACGTTTTCTGAGAATGGATCAGTTTCTATTCATGGTGTTTAATTATATTCTTATGCAGCTTCACTTAAACCTCTCACTGTGAGGGTATGTGGTGTGTGTTTGTTCAATCTTTCTTCAAGCCCAGAGCCATCGAAACGGATATTATCCCATCCGTAATACTCTGTGAATCCATATCAGACTTTTTTGACACCAAAATAATAAAAGTGTATGATACTTTTACGGACCCAGAGCCGACATTAATGGATGAGTTGGGAGTTTCCGAGCCACCTACTACCCCCTTAAATCAATTTCAGCCTATCACCCTCTCTGAGGCTTTAAAAGAAATACAAAAATGTAAATCTGGATCTCCTGATGACCCATGTCCACACAAACTGTGGAATTTAATGTCGGAGGCAATCGCAGTTCCCCTCTTACACATATGGAACACGTCCATTGCAACGGGCACGTTTCCGGACTGTTGGAAACAGGCCACTCTTCTTCCGCTGAAAAAAAAACCCCAAGGCGCACCGGATGATCTGAGCAATCTCCGACCCATCTCTCTTCTTGCAGCCCCCGGCAAAATGCTCGAAAAACTGATCCAACGGCAGCTAAACAGCTTTATTGAAGAAAGTGGTGCCCTACATGAATCTCAGTCTGGCTTTAGGGCCGGCTTTAGCACCGAGGCGGCCCTCATTGAGGTTGCCGAGTCAATCAGGTGGTCTTTAGATTCAGGGGCATCAGCTATGCTGGTGCTCCTGGATCTATCCGCTGCTTTTGATACTGTAGATCATAGCAGACTGCTGACTCGGCTTAAGGACATTGGCCTTGGAGACAAAGCACTTAACTGGCTACACTCCTACCTCACTGATCGCTCCCAGAAAGTGGCCCTTGGCCCCTTCTCTTCTGGACCTAAAGGCCTCTGGTGTGGCGTCCCACAGGGGTCGGCACTCAGCCCTCTGCTGTTCAATGTCTATTTGGCCCCGCTTTTCTCCTTGATTGCTAAATGGGGGTCAAGGCAATATCATATGCGGACGACACTCAATTGGTCTTCCCATATACAGACACGTCAGAGGCAGCTTTTAGCAAAATCAGGGGCTGTCTTCGAGACGTGGCCAAATGGATGAACACTAATAAGCTCAAAATGAATGCGAGCAAAACAGATGTGTTATTCTTCGGAAATCTCAAACATCCTCCTCCGGACCTGTGGTGGCCAACGGAAATGGGCCCTGCCCCATCTCCCGGAACCCATGCAAAAAATCTAGGAGTAAGATGGGATGAGAATCTGTCTTTCCTGCCGCATATACAACAGCTCACCGCTGGCTGCCTGCACAAACTCAGAAATTTGCGGAAATTTCTGCCTCTGCTACCAGTCGAGTGTCGAAAAACGGTTGTTCACGCTACAATCACATCTCGACTTGACTATTCAAATGGCCTCTATCTTGGTCTGCCCAAGTATGCGGTTCAACGCTTACAGATCGTGCAGAATGCGACTGCGAGATTGATAAAACGTGTCCCTTTCAGGCAGCACATCTCTCCGCATCTGCACGAGCTGCATTGGTTGCCAGTGGCAAACAGAATTAAGTTCAAGGTGCTTACCCTGGCTTTCAGAGCGCTAAAAGGCAAATGTCCCAATTATCTAAAACTCCGACTCCCCCGCTACCACCAAAAACGAGAGCTGCGCTCAAACTCCCTGCTCAAGCTAACTGTTCCGCGCGTGAGGAAAGCTAGACTTGGAGGAAGGTCCTTCTCGGCCGGCACGGCGAAACTTTGGAACACCCTGCCCCCTGCCATTCAATCCGCCACAACAGAAGCTAGCTTTAGGAAGCTCCTAAAAACTTGGCTTTTCACGCAATAATCCTGATCTTCCCCTGACTATTCGCTCTTTGCTGCAGGATTCGATAGCGCCGGGACACCTCCCCAGAGGTAGCTGTTCGCGCTCTACAAGCATCTGTATTATTATTATTATTTGTGTGTGTGGTTGCTCTCCAGGATGATGATAGTCATGTATGTATTTTTCCAATACTGATTTTATGATGATGTCTATAGACAAACTGCCTGCAGTTTATGGGAACTTCTGCAGTCTCCAATTGGGCTTGAAAGCTCTGAGGGAACGCTGAGAAGGTTACAACACCTCATCACATCATTTCAAGAAAAACCTGTACGCAAGCGGAATCGGCATGTGTCAGCTAATGGAGAAAATTGGCGGGGTTTGGTGAGTGTGTGTGCATGTGGCAGAGCAGAAAAGGGGAAACATGCGAAGGGCCTCTACTTTTTCACCTCAGATTCCTAAATCCTTGACTTTCACTCCCTATAACAGTTACACATTGCTGTTCTATTTTAAATGACAGCTCAAAATATCCAACTCTTGTGCAGATTCTGAAGATTCAGAAAGTCTGATTGATTGACTTAAACACCCAAATCACTCATAGTGTGGCTCCGCGGCTAGGGCGACTGACTCTGGAATCTGGGGATCACGGTTTGATCCCCAGCACCTGCGGCAGATTAGCCCAGCACCATATGACTCTGGGCAATAGCTTGCTGAATCTTCCCGACGACCCCCAGCGCCTAGAGACCCTTACGGGTGATTGTGCGCTTTACAAATGTGGATTATATTTCCTGTGCAAACTTTAGAGGTGGGAGTGAGGGAATTTCGAAATGTTTCCCCGGGCATTTGTATTTTATTTGCTATTCCCAAAGCCCCCGCTACATCTCCGGAGATACTCCACCATCCATCTCTTTGAATTACTGGAACCAGACGGGGCTAACTAACACTCTGGACACTAAGGCAACAAGTTGACTGTTTGTGACTAGTCTACAAGAGGGAGTTTTATGTTCCACTCTACCATACAAATATTGCTCTTCCCGTTCACATTCCATCCCAGTGTAGGTAGGCGGTACAAAGGTAAATTGGAAGCTGAATGCTCCCCTCTCTGATCCGAATACTGGCCTATGATAAATGTGGTCATCTAAGTTTACTAGTTTGAATATGATGAGGCAGATTCATCCTTCTATGGTCAGTAAATTGAGAATCATATATTGGGTAACAACCATATCTGTTGCACACAGCTCTAAGAAGCGTGGAATGAAGCGCTGTGGAAAAACGTATTGGAGCAGCATAATTTAGAGCCTACCCCTTTTGTATGCAAGTTTTTCAAGGAGCCAGTGGCGCTCCTTGAGGTGTGGTGTGATGTGGATGCGGTAAGGGGGGTCTATTTTGAGTCTATCATTGATATTCTGGATGGTTGGGAGTCATTGTATGAGTTGCTTGGAGATTCCAGCGTAGAGTGCGTTGCCGTAGTTAAACCTGATTGTGATGAGTGCCTGGGTGATTGTCTAGTGTTCTGTGGCAGCCATTTGAAGATCTTGCATAGGGTGGGGAAGCAGGAGGTGCTCTCTGCATTGACTTGCGCCATCATGGCCAGGTCATCATCTAGGATGATCCCTAAGTTTCTTGAGTTGTCATTGGGTGTTTGTGTTGGTCCTCGCTCTGATGGCCACCAGGTGGAGTCCCACGGAGAGGTCTTGTTTCTGAATATCAGCAATTCCGCCTTATCAGAGATAAGCTTTAGACGCTGTGTTATCATCCAGTCTGCTACCAAGGTCATGCAGTTGGTAACGTTGATTCTAGGGGTGGATGCCTTGTCTGTTAGGGAGAGGATGACTTGGGTGTTGTTAGCATACGAGATGATGGCGATACCTTGGGATTGGATGATGTTGATTTGCGCTGTCATGTTGATGTTGAACAGGTTGGGGCTAAAGGATGTTTCCATTCATCTGGAAATATGGCGGATGCAATAGAGTAGTTGATGATGTGGGAGAGGGCGGTGCTGATAGGCGATGTTCCCAAGTTGTAGATGTGGTGTGGGCATGGGTCCAACGGCCCTAGAGTGGATAGTCCTCATGATTGTCGTTGTGTCCTCTCTGATGAGAGATGTCCATTTGGTCAGTTACTTGTCTTGTTTGGAGGTTGGTAGTTATGGCAATGAGGTCACCAGGGTCCGGTTGATGTGGGAAATTGCTGTGGATGCTCATGGTTTGCCAATGAAGAAGTTTGGTTTGTCGTTGCAAAGTTCTTGGGAGGAGAGGATGATGTTGACTTCTGTGGAAGGTGTGGTGAAGTCCTTTATGATTGAGAAGATCTCCTTGCTGCTGTTGGAGCATCTTTCGATGCATTCGGCTTGTACATGTTTTTTGGTGTCTCGTGGTTGCTAGTGGTAGGTTTTGAGAGTAGCCTTGTAGGTGGCTCTGTTTGAGGCTTTGTAGCTGGCTCTCCATTTCCTTTCTAACTGTTTGAAATTCCATTCAGATACTCGGAGGCTCTCAGTGTACTATCTGACTTGCTTGTTGTATCTTCTTTGCTTGTCCAATTTGTTGGATGCAAGAGAGTCTGAGCAATTCTTCATCCAGTTGTTGAAATTTGTGATATCCTTGTTGAGGTCTTCATGGTGTTAGGTTGTTCCATTATGAGGGTGTTGATCCTGTTTGTTTTGGTGGATCTTCCCACAACTGGGTAGACTGGTGCTGGTGGATGCATTGGCTTATGATGTGTTGATCATGAAGTGGATTATGGAGTGATTGGTCCATGTGAGAGGCATGGTGGCACTTCTTTTGATGCTGTCGCTGGTGGTGAAGATGGGATCTAGAGTATGTCTTGTACTGTGTGTTGGTCCTGGGACAACCTGTGTGAATCCAATGTTGCTAGGCTTTTGAGGAGTGCTATGTAGCAGATCAAGTATTTTTCAAGTGCTTGTTTTTCTCTTCTTAGCAGATGCCTTATCAATGTCCTTGTTAGCTTAGAATATGTTAATTGTTCATTGTTTTAGAATAGCAGACTACTGATCTTATTCATTAACGTTTGGCCTTTGATATGGAGACTGAGGCAGGGGAAGACACCATCTTGTACAAGTGAGACCAGACTGATGTTACATCCAAGGTTGTCCAAATGATTGCTTCTTTGAGGGAAGCTGAGAACATAGAGAGTTTTCCTGCTCCCTGAGAACACATTCTTTTGATTGGCTTTTTCAGTGAGAAATGAGAAGGAGAAGCCTTCTGTGAACTTCTTTCATGCCTTCACTATGTACTCTTTAGAATAGTAGACTAGACAGTATCCTGACTTTGATGAGAAAGGACCTCTTTTCAACTCTTTCCTTTGAATCTTAAATCTGGTTCATCAGATGCTGACCCTTTCCTGATAGAATTTCCCATTGCCACTTTTAATATTTTATCTAGGATAGAGAACTTCCTTTATGGAACCTACTTGAGTCATACTTGGCTTGCTGTATGATATTCTGTTTTGCATATCCTCTTTGATCATATATAAATTTAGACAGCATTATTATTTAAATATGTATGCTCTTACCATATTTTCCTATTAATTTTGGTGACTGAGTTGTTATGTAATTTCAACTCAATTTGTTAATAATATCCTAAAGGTTTGGATACTATCCTCTCTGTCATTCTTGTGAAGCTTTCTTGATTTTAATTTACTTACAATGTATTTCTGATTTTAACTCTCTCATTACACTTAAAGTCAACGATCAAGGATCCAAACGAGCAATGGGAAATTCTGTTTGATGAACTTACCAAGAGATTGAGTTTTGAGTAACACCTTTCTATCATATTCTATCAAATTGTAAAAAATTACAGTTCAAAGGCTGATGGTCTATCATATTGCAACAAATTACAGTTCAAAGGCTGTTGGTTTAACATTATAACAGAACAGGCGCGGCCGTGGAGGGAGTTGCGGTGGGGTGGAAAGGCGGGGCGGGGGAGGGGCAGGGTGGGAGGTGCTAAAAACCGGAATATGGATAATTGGAGGTAGGTAAACAATTTAATTAATAAAACGAATTTCGTAGCGCGGGCTGCATCGTATTTTGCGATGCAGGGCGCGCTATGAAATTCATTTTATATATTACATTGTTTACTTACCTCCAATTATCCATATTCCGGTTTTTAGCACCCCCCACCCTGCCCCTCCCCCGCCCCGCCTTTCCGCCCCACTGCAACTCCCTCCAAGGGCCGTGGCTGTAACAGAATGATTGTAAACGCAACTGAAATCAGATTGTTAGGGTGCAATCATGTAGCGCTGCACACCCAATGCTAGGCATTAAAAAACATTTATGGAGGTATGTGACTAAGCTGCCTAAGATGGTGGATCATTGCTAGTCGAGCTCTCGTCCGAGGTGCAGGGATATCCTCATACATCCTTCTAACAAGGGTCTGGGCTCCAGCCAGAAATTGGGCAATAAATAAAACAGCTGTAGCCAGAACATGACTGGGGCACTGCGGATGACTGCAGATCAGCTGCCGAGGAGAACCTGTGCCCCTCCTGGGTTCGGGATCCTGGGCCCACTGAGATACCCACTCGGCATGGGCCTAGGGCCCCCTGAGTGTCAGAGGGTAAGATGGGGTCTGATCGGAACACCAGTCACGCGTGGGGCTAACCCACTTGGCCGAGCAACCAATCCGGAGCCTGAGAAGGCAGACCAGACTGCAGCGATTCGAGGATGTGAGCCTGGCTTCTTCTGCTGGCAAGGAAAGTGAGGCATGAGGAGCCAAGCAGAATGAGATGTTTTCCAGGGTGCCCTGCCTGAGCCCCAGAAGTCCCCATTGCCCACATTCAGAGGCGCTTTCAGCCGCTACTGGCTGGACACACTGCAGCGGGACACTCCTCCAGGCCAAGGAAGCTCACAGGTTTTACTGGTGGTGAGGCTGACCATATGCCCCGAAGTGAGTGGCCCAGTCTGATCTGTACCGCTAACAGCCAACTGCATTCCTCCATGGTCGCCCAGCCCACAGCGAGTCTGGACGCAGCATTGGCACCTATCGCGGTGTGGGACAAGACTGTCAGAGGCCTACAAATTCAGGTGTGCCTTTCCCCTTGTGCGAACTGCCACAGCAGAGGGAGAAGATCCTGGGCGGGGGGGTCTCTGAGCTTCAGGTCACCTCTTAAACTTTGGTCTTGAACTATGGGGCCCTGGCAGACGTAGAAGGGGAAAGAGGGGGCCGGTCTTTAGCACTCCTGCAGGAATGTGGAGAGTAGACAGGTCCCACCTTGCCCTGTCAGGATGGAAAACGCCAGGCCTGGGTAAAATGCTGAGCTATGACACAGCAACTCGACCCAGGTGTACCCACCGCTCCTGGGAGGGGTACCATAGTTACTGGCGGAGGTGGCTGGGAACTGCAGGGTGCGCCCCCGGCCAATTTGAAAGGCGGACCATTGCTGCTGGTTTTGGGGCTCGGCCAGAGAGCACCACTTATACTCCCACGCAACCTGAAGAGCGACTTCCCAGAGCCCTGTTGTCCCAGGGAGGCCTCCTGCACCTGTTCCAAGGGCAGCCAATGGGCTTACTGCTGTGGTGGGTGCTGCTGTAACTGCCGCGGCCCTACTACATGTTGACCTAAAGGCAACAAGGGGCCAGTCCAGGCCACCATCCTCCACCCCTGCACCAGAAGATCATGGCAGAATAATGAATAGGCCACCTCAGTTCCAAGGCCCTCACCATAAGCTGGATGCCATCCTGTATGCTATTGAGACCTCAGTAGAAGCAAGATCGAGGTACTTTGAGTGGAATTCGGCCTTCTGCGATATGACCAAAGGAAATTGGCCTCCAGAGTGATAAAAACAGACTTCTCTCTGAGAGACCTTGCACCCCAAGTAAGCGATCAAGAACTAACCACCTGTGATTTAGTCAGTAGAGTACAGCGCCTTGAAAGCCATATGGATGATGCCAAAATATAAGCTTGTTGCAACAACATATGACTGGTGGATCTCCCTGAGGAGGAAGTGAACTCCTGCTCGATGATCACTTTCCTGGAACACTGGGTGAAATTCTTCACCTATGCGTCAGCCCTATGCCAATACTTCTTCTGTGAGAGTGCACACTGTGTACCCACTTAATACCCAACACTGGGCTCATGGCCCGCCCTGTAGAAGGACAATTTCAGTATTACAGGGATAGGGATGTCATCCTTTACTGCGGTGAATGTATGCCGTTGTTCTGCATTTTGTTCATCAATTGTTCTTTTTGCATTTGTCACCACCGAGTGAAACGGGTATGCCCAGATGTGGGTCCCGTGCTCTCCATGCCACTGGAGTCAAGCTATCCTGGCTGATTAGGGTTGAAACCCCGCAACCGGTCCTAGGAGGACCTGGCCTGGCAGTTTGGGCTGGACTGTTTCCATTGGGTACAGGGTCAAGACTGATTTGCACATGGCTGGGTTCAAACTTGAATGGCATGGGGAGCAAAATAATGGATTTGGGCCCAGATCTCTGTAGTGGGGTGAATGTATGACATTGTTCTGCATTCTGTCCATCAATTGTCTAATTTGCATTTGTCACCCCGAGTGGGACAGGTATTGCCAGACGTGGTTCCAGTGCTCTCCATGTCACTGGAGTCAAGCTATCCTGGATTATGAAGGGTGAAACCCTGGTACTGGTCCGAGGATGCTTGTTTCCAGTCCAGGGAGGACCTGGCCTGGCAGTTCGGGCTACACTTTTCCAATTGGGCACAGGGTCAAGACTGATTTGCATATGGCTGGGTGCTAACTGGAATGGCATGAGGAGCAAAGCCATGGATTTAGGCCCAGATCTCTGTACTATGGTGAATGTATGACATTGTTCTACATTCTGTCCATCAACTGTTCTTTTTATAGTGTCATCCAGAGTGGGACGGGTATGTCCAGACTTGGGTCCCATGCTCTCCATGCCACTGGAGTCAAGCTATCCTGGCTCATGAGGGGAGAAACCCTGAAACTAGTTCTGGGATGCTGGTTTACAGTCCAGGGAGGACTTGGCCTGACAGTTCGGATTAAAAGATGAAAAATTAGTTGGCCCTCTTTAATGAATACATTTTAATGAACCGTAGTTTATATTAATTTATGCCAGACATCTGCCTGTAAATGATATGAACCATTTATAATGGAAGGTAGCTCCCTGCTGCACAAATGGTTAAAATTAAGTTGTCTGAAATTCAGCTGAAACCAGAAAAGAATGGCAAGAGAACATGTACGTGCCCATTCTGCTGTAGCTCCAAGTCGCTTAATGATTCACTAGCTTTTCACCTATGTACAGAGCCAGTTCAGTCAGTTCAGCGAGCCCTTTCTAGGAATCGCTCGCTGACCTAGGACGTGACAAGTGTGGTCTTCTCTTGCCCGGTTAAGTGAAAGGGCAAAGTGTTTGCTCAGCACAGATAGCAAGTGCGTCATTTGTATGGGAAAGCAGAAAACACGGGCCTCTGCTGATAGTAGATCAACATTGCACATTGACATTTCAAGATAACCGGCCAAGGCAAAGCTGAAAGTCAGGAGGTGGTGGTTTAAAGATTAGCCAGAACCTGCATGGTCAGATGCGTCACAAATAATGTAAAATGTGAACGTAGACATATTTCTGAAATGCACCTTGATACTGTAATGTACACGTGGACCTAATTCTAGCATGGTCACACCATGGTCACACCATGATGTAATAGTTAATTAATAACATGCCAAGAGTCTGTGAACGTATATAAAGACTGATTTCTTTCCGTAAAACCAGATCACTTTGCACTCCTGCAAATTGTCTCCGCTGCAGCTTTATTGGCAATAAAGCCACTTCATATTGAAACCTTGTATGTGCCCTTCCTTGTCCCTATTAATAAATTTTATGCTTTTACAGATGGTGCCGGTGACTCGACAAGAACTGATGGTCTCTGCAGGAGATAAAGAACTGCTGTCTCTGGATTCTTCAGGGGCCTTCCAGTCTCGGTGTATACTGCGCAGCTACTGAGAGGACTTGTTTCCTGACACGCCCAGACGACAAGGCTCCCGTTGATAAGCCTTTGGCAAAAGACACCACCAGCTTCCTTTGAGCCATCAGGTGATTTTGCCACAGCTAAGAAGGGTGCATACAACGGCATACAACTGGTCTGATGATCAGGTAGGCAGTGCTTAACTGCACTGAACTCAATTTTATCAATTAAATGTTGTTTTTCTAAATACATCAGAGGGTACACACTGAGATTCATTAGGGGTCTCTAAGGGAGGTCTGAGGGCGCCTTTAAGATAGGTGCCTGAGGAGGACTGTCCAACCTGTGAAAGATCATAAGGATCCCAAGGACAGGAGAGGGACCGTGGGTGGTTGCCTTTAAGACAGAGCATGCTTCTCAAAGACGTCTAAAAAATAAAAGTACATATGCATATTGTTGAAATAGGTCGTACAACTGTATATTGCAAAAGTGTTGAAATACAGTGTAAAATAGTGTGTAAAGTAGTGTAAAATAGTGTATTTTAAGTGCATTTTAAAATAAAAGGAAATAAAAAGTGATAAGAGGAAAAATAATAAAATTAGTAACTAAATAAAATTCAAAATGCTTAGCAAACTATTTTTGAGCACAGCTAAAGGCCGCAGTGCAGCCTTAGATGTCACTCAACCAACACCTCCTCGTGGCACACCAGCATGGTACGTGTCACGGAAAAAAGGGTACCATACAGCTATTCATCTGGATCAATGGACTCATTATACCAGGAAAAATCCTGATTTACAGTGGCCAGAATATGGGACATTTAATAGAGATAAAATGCTTTATTTAGAAGATTGTTTAAGGGAACGTGAAAAGAAAGGGAAGAAAGTACGTTTATTACAATGGGATGCATTTCATGCATGGCAGTCGTACGCCGCTAACAGATGGCCAGGGGAACCTAGGACAACGAAAGGAAAAGTTTTGGCACATGATAGGGAGAAGGCAAAAGAAAGATGTGTAACAAGTTGTAGGGAAAAAGAAATGGAAATAGACAAATGCCTTACAGTTCACAGGCCAATACCAGATGTGTACCCCACTCTACCTAATGCTCCTTTAGAACAGGAACATACTGAAGATCCTGTAATAGAGGCATTATTAACAACTCCACCACCATACAGCCCGCAAACAATGCAAACTTCACAAACTTCATCAGCACCACGCACACCACAAGCTACATCACCAACTAGTAAGACGGTACCTGTACAACTTCAAGATACACCTCTTTCTACCTCTGGTAGACCAGGGTTACGAATAAAAATATCAGAAAAAGAACAGAAAATAATACACGAGTGGGTGATGGAGGTTATGAAAAATGGTACTTCTACATGGCGTAGTGCAAAAAGCCGCTTCCCTACTGATTTCACGCCTGCACTTCAACGCAGTGCTTTGGAAAAGCTGGACAAGAAAAGTTACAACTGGTTTAAAGGATGGGACAAACATTGGGATGAGGAAGACAGCTACCCCCAACCTGACAGATTGTCCTGTGCTCATAACAGCACAATATCAGCAGCAATAGACGATATAGGGGCAACAAGCACAGAAATACTAGATGCTGTCCAGATATTAGCTGAATGGATAGATACACTTCTGATACTAGAACAAAAATGTACTAAACTTAAAAAAAGTAAAGAGGAGGAAGCTAGGGCTCTTTCCACTTCTCTTGCCATGCCATTAAGAGAAGTACCAGGTAGTCAGGAAGGGAAGCCCACTATTAAAGTTCACACACCATGGTCGAATGTTGAATTACATAGATTTGCACTTCAGTTTCCCGATATTAGACAAGACAGAGAAGAATGGTACAGACAGACAGAAATAATACTAAGAGTTAGCACTCTCACACTGGATGACATAGAACAAATGTTTTCTATAATATTGCCACCAGACATTTGGGGAAAAATAAGGAGAGAGGATGATGAATTTTTAAAAATAAAATGGGAAGATATAACTTCAGTAACAAGGAAAGGATGAGATGACATATCAGATGATATTAGAGACTTACCAGCAAAAATAATGGCTAAAGTAAATACACTGGTACCCAGAAAACAAATAGACTGGTCAAAATTAAATGCATGCATTCAAGATACTGAAGAAACAGTATCTGTTTTTTTCGCTAGAATACAGAAAGTCTTCACAGCTTCAAGTGGTCTAGATACTGAAAAGGAAGCAACACAAAGTGCACTTGTCTCTTGTTTTGTAAATAATTTAAAACCATCAATTAAAAAAGGGATTCTAGAGTACAACCCTACTTGGTCATGCAAACCGCTAACAGAAGTTTTACAATTGGCACAGTATTACGAAATGCTAGGTAAAAAAGAGTTGGAAAGTAAAAATAACAAAATAAAAGAGTTAAAAACTAAAGTTTTGATTCAGCAGGCAAACCAGTATAGCGGCAGAGGACAAAGAAGCAGGGGTAGAGGAAGAGGCCGTGGGGGCCCACAAATGTCATTTTCTGCTCCCCCTACACAGCATACCACCTCAAATGAACAAGCACACACAAGGATGCTTTAATTGTGGGGATCATGATCACTGGAGAGCTCAATGCCCACACCCCGTCAAGCAGTCATAAAGAGGGGGTGGAATGGGAAGATCAAGAGGCCGGGGAAGGAGCATGGGAAGAGCTGGATATCAACAGCAAGGACGTGACTCACAACATGGCCCTACAGAGTGTCCCCCCAACACAAATTTCTTTGATAATGAACAAATACCAAAAATGCAGGTGCATCACCCTTATGATGGAATATATCAGGAAGGGCCCCAAGGGGAATGGGACTATTATGCACAATAGGGGGGCCGAGAGAGTTAATACAGAGGATGGTAATCCCTGTAGATCCCACTGGACCATATGTGAGGGGTAAGATTGAAGGTACACCTGTGGAATTGCTAATAGATACAAGGGCCACCAATTCCTCCTTGACGAAGAAAAAGTTTCCAGATGTTCCTCTCTCGGGAAAAATAAATAAGTCAGTGGGATTCACCAACATACTTGTAACAAGCCCAATTTCAGTACCCTTGAAATACAGTATAGGCCCACTTCAGGACACGCATTCATTCCTTATATCAGACAAATGTGCATTTAATTTGTTGGGATTGGACTTGCTAAAAAAAATGAATGCCACAATTAAGTGCACTGCAGACGGAGTTTTCCTGGAAGTAGATGGACCAATGACAGAGGAAATGGGCAACTGTTTCCTATCAATAGGAATACAAAATATTGCCGCACAAATAATGGATCAGATAGATTCAAGGATATGGGCAAAACACAAAAATGACACAGGGAAAATGAACATCACACCTGTAACAATTACAGTCAAACAGAATGTGAAATAACCAAGAATACCACAGTACAAAATAGCTCCTGAGGGTCTAAAGGGATTGCAGGATATAATAGCTGACTTATTAAAAGAAGGGATTGTTAAAGAAATATCAGGCAGTCCTTGTAACAGCCCTATTCTTCCGGTCTTAAAAAAGAGCGATGGAAATACTAATGGAAAAAGTTACAGATTCATAGTTGATCTAAGAGAAATTAATAAAATAGTGGTGCCACAGTTCCCGGTTGTCCCAAATGTAGTATCAATATTGTCAACACTGCCACCAGAAATGGCATAGTTTCCTGTAGTGGATTTGAAGAATGCCTTCTTCTCAATTCCAGTAGATGAGGGTAGCATGTACCTCTTTTCATTCTCTATAGGCGGGAGAACATTCTGCTTCTGTAGAGTCCCTCAAGGGTTCACAGAAAGCCCGAGCATTTACAACCAGGCCTTGAAGAGAGAACTAGACACATTCAATTTATCACCTAACTCTGTGCTAATTCAATATATAGACGACCTGCTGCTTGGTAGCATCTCTGAGACACAATGTACAACTGACACCATTAATTTGTTAAACTTCTTAGCTGAACGTGGTCACAAAGTTTCACCAGAAAAGATACAATTTGTTCAACAGGAAGTATCCTACCTAGGACACATCCTATCGAAAGGGCAGAGAAGATTGGATGATAAGCGCATTAAATTGATTCTACAGACACCAGTGCCACGCACCCAAAAACAGGTGCGAGCCTTTTTAGGCATGGCCAGTTATTGTCGACATTGGATTGCTAACTTCCCCATGATTTTAAAACCCTTATTGGCCCTGACCCACAAGGACATGCCCAAACCCCTTCAGTGGTTGCCAGAACATGAACAAAGCTTCCTTGCCATTCGGCAAGCTCTCTGCTCTGCTCCTGCTTTAGGCCTACCAGACTATTCTAAGTCTTTCCAACTCTATGTTCATGAGTCTGACGGGGGTGCTCTTGGGGTTCTATGCCAGCAGTTTGGTGACCACAAAAGACCATGTGCATATTTCTCTGCCACCTTGGATACTGTAGCCAAGGCTTTACCTTCCTGCATACGTTCTGTTGCAGCAACTGCCCTAGCACTACAACGTGCAGAAATCATAATTATGGGACATGAAGTTGATGTCTATGTTCCACATGCCGTAGAGCTGATACTGAATAAGACACGTACACAGCACCTCACAAATGCCAGGCTCACACAGTATGAGATCTGTTTATTTGCAGCACATGTAACACTTCACAAGTGTAATGTGCTTAACCCTGCCACTCTGCTACCTATTCCCACTGATGATCTAGTGGACTCAGACCATGATTGTATTTTGTTAACTGAGGAGCAAACAAAAGGGAGAATTGATATGACAGATACGCCCTATGCAGATGCTGAAGGAGAATTGTGGGTGGATGGTTCCTGCCTTAGAACAGAGGATGGAAATACATCAGCAGCCTATGCAGTTGTAACAAATAAAACTGTAGTTGAGTCCTGTAAGATACCTGAGTTGTCTGCACAAGCAGCAGAACTTGTGGCACTCACACGAGCTTGTGAATTATCTGAAGGAAGGTGTGTTAACATATATACAGACAGCCAATATGCCTTTAATGTGGCACATTCCTTTGGAAGACTCTGGAAGGAAAGAGGTTTTATTACCTCACAAGGCACAAAGATACAGAACGGAGTGCTTATCACCAAATTACTTAACTCCCTGGCACTTCCAAAGAAATTGGCCATAGTTAAATGCAGTGCTCACAAGAAAGTTACAGACAAGGTAGGCCAGGGAAATGCATTTGCTGACATAACAGCAAAACAGACAGCAAGAAATAATTCAGCACTAGTACTAACTGTCCAAGAATTACCAGATGAAGTACAGACACTAGATCTAACAACTGAAGGCATAAGGCTAATGCAACAAGGAGCAACAGCAGAGGAACAGATGGGTTGGTCAAAGAATGGGTCATTTGTTCAAGGATGCTGGATGAATGAGACTAAGGAGAAGTACATGTTGCCAGATAGAATGGTCTACTCCATGTGTTTGTCCATGCATGGCCCGGCCCATATATGCAGGGATGCAATTGTAAATTGCATGAACAAATTCTGGGTGAACAAGAACATAAGAAAAATAGCACAGGAAATATGTCAAACATGTATGGTATGTGCACAGTACAATGTGGGTAAGACTGCTCCAGTACCCAGAGGCCACTTTCAGAAACCAGGAATGCCATTTGAAGCCCTGCAATAGACTATGTGGAGATGCCCCCTACAAATAAGTATAGGTATATCCTGGTGGTGGTGTGCCTGTATTCAAAATGGATAGAGGCATACCCGGTGAAAAACAATGATGCCATCTCAACAGCCAAGTGCCTGATAAAGGAACTGATCCCACTGTTTTGGGGTCCCAAAAACAATATTTTCAGACAATGGCAGTCACTTCTGTAATGAACTAATAAAGAGGACATGCAAAGCCTTGGGAATACAGCAGAAGCTACACTGCGCCTATCATCCAGAGGCCGCTGGTGCAGTGGAAAGAAAAAATGGCGTGCTTAAGGCCAAGATAGCAAAAATATGTGCTGACACAAAATTGAACTGGATGGATGCCTTACCTATTGCCCTAATGAGCATGAGGAGCACACCAGATGCCAAGACCAAACTCAGTGCACACGAAATTGGCACTGGGTTGCCAATGGTAGCTTGGGGAGTTCCAGACAAAAATGCTCTGCCTATGATGACGAATGAACTGTTGAATGATTACTGCATGTCACTTACAAGTACTCTTGCTTCTATCAACCAGCACGTGAAGGGAGCCCTTCCAGAGCCGCTGCAGGTCGAGGGGCACAAGTTCAAGCCCGGTGACTGGGTGCTCATCAAGGCATTCCAGAGGTCCAACTGTCTCCAAGCTCGCTGGAAAGGACCGCAGCAAGTGCTGCTCGCCACAAAGACAGCAGTGAAGTGCACCAACAACAAATCTTGGACCCACGCCAGCCATATAAAACTGGCACCTCCTGAGACTGCATCCAGCCAAGACCCAGGTCAGCAGCACATGCCAACACCAGAACTAATCAAAGAGGAAAAAAGATACAATTTGAGGTCTACAAAGAAGAAGGAGATGAAATGTCAGTAATTCTGGTAAATGATCCTCTGCAGGAAATAGATGAAGTACTACTATTAGATATTATCCTAACAGATATTTTGACGACAATTTTTGACTTTGAGAATAGCAGTGAAGAAGACAATGAAGACGCACTCATTTACCTTGAGGAAGTATTTGATCAGCTAGAATACCAACTAATGCGAGATTTGAATAGTATAGCATTACAAGAAGCCTTGAGTAGAGCACTTTCTGACTAAGAAAATTCAACTAGGGTATGTTGCACACTACCACCAGGAGTAATAGCTCAGTTGCAGAACAAGAAAAGTTTAGCACACTTCACCAGGGAGTTCTTAGTAAAAAGTGGGCCAGTACAACGTTGAGTAGATGAACTGATCCAGGAGGTGTTTGCGAGTCCTCCTGTAACTGCATAGTGCCCGTGCCACTGCAGTCATTAGTAGATGAACTGATCCAGGAGGTATTTGCGAGTCCTCCTGTCACTGCGAGCACCCGTGCTGCTGCAGCAACCAGCAAATAACTTTTCACAGGTTGGCAGGACAACCTGCTCCAAAAGGCTCCTTTAGGTTGAGGTACAATGGACAATATTGAGAAAATTAAGTAAGGCTGCATTAAGGGTTAATATACGTGACCAAAGGGTCGTGCATTACAAGAATTACATGCATATCTTTGGGAGGCGAGAAGTACAAAGAAATTCTCAGAGGCCATCTGAAATATTAACGAATAGCTGTTCGCAATATATTCTGTACTACAGCCTCACCTTATATGTGTTTATGCTTTTTGTGTGTTTAGCTTATATCATAGTAAAAATTCACAGTGATAATTCACAACATAGTGTCATCAATAGCACTACATCCAATTAAAGAAAGTATAAGAATAGATAGGTATGGATAGGGAAAACACAGTTCTAAAAATGAAGGAAAAATGGTACAAGTCTAAAATGTGCATACCTGGGGTGATATTCTGTCTGTTATTACTAGCATTAATTACTGTATATCTATTAGATGTGTTCTATCCCATGGAAAAGTTGATCCCAACACCAACAACACCTGCTACAATACCTGCATACACTTTGTCACCTGAAGAAATAGCCCACAGAGAAGATATGCACCACAATTCCTTTGTGACTTTGTTGCATCATACCAATAAGATATTACCAAGGGGAAATTGCTGGATATGTTTGCAATTCCCAGCTTCGGTAGACCAAAGTTTGCCCCTGGTTCAAGTCCCACTGCCTTTTGCAGCATCCTGTTATGCCATTTACATAACAATAGTAAAAATAGAACTAATAGCTGTTTTGCAGAATTTAAAGAAAAGTACTGCTGGTGCAGGGACAACAATGGCTCCACCTGCAGGAACATTATATAACAAATATATGGCAGATATTCTGACTCTGGGGAACTGCACGGAAGTAATAGAACAGAATGCAACATTCCCCCTGTCTGACATCTTTACTCCGCTATTTCCAACTCAGAATACAAGTACTAGGATAGCAGGCCCATCAAAAGAAGCAAATAAGAATATACCATTTTTGAAGTTAAAATTAAGAAAACACCACGCAATAGGAAGTATTTGTATTAAGAGTAATGGGACCTATCAGGTGGGCAATAGTACAAATTGTAACATGACATTTGAAATGACGTCCGGAAATATTAGCATTCCACTTTACGTAGGTGACTCAATTTATTTCATTTGTGGAGAGAAGGCTTATACATGGCTTCCAACAAATTGGGGTGGTTGTTGTCACCTAGGTTTTGTATTACCTGCTATAGCAATAAAGGACACAAAGGAAGTACGAAGGGACATGCAAAGACATGCACCACGGCGAGGCAGGAGAAGTGTGGATCAAGGAGATACAGCATCACAGATAGCGGGTGACATATTTAAAGGAGTGATACCATGGATTGGTCCAGCTATCAACTCCAGGGATATACGTAGATTATCCAGGTTACTAGAAGCAACAATAAATGAAACAACAAGTATACTTGAAAATATTACAGTAGAACTTCAAGCTGTGAGATTAGTTTCGTTACAAAATAGAATGATTCTTGACATGATGCTAGCAGAAAGGGGAGGAGTCTGTGCAATTATAGGGGCGTCCTGTTGCACCTATGTCCCTGACTCCTCTGTTACTGTCAGGGAGGCAATAAAAAGATTACATCATATAGGTGTAGAAGCACATCAGGATTCTGGTACATGGGACATAGGAGGCTCACTTTGGAGTTGGTTGAGCGCATGGGGTTGGAAGATAGGAATGGTGTTCATAACAATTTTCCTACTAATAATAGGCTGTTGTCTATTAATTAATTGCCTGCCAATGTGCTGTCAACTATTGGGACAGCTGACAAAATGCCAAGTGAGGAAATTAAAGGAAAAAGAAAGAATGCTGATGCAAACAGTCACTACTGAGTTAATGAACATAGACATTTCTGACAATGATAAGAATGAACAATATAATTATTAAATTATGATATGCTTCGTGATGAAATTATTTTAAACTAAGGTTCAAAGGGTCGTTTTGTAAAAGATGAAAAATTAATTGGCCCTCTTTAATGAATACATTTTAATGAACCGTAGTTTATATTAATTTATGCCAGACATCTGCCTGTAAATTATATGAACCATTTATAATGGAAGGTAGCTCCATGCTGCACAAATGGTTAAAATTAAGTTGTCTGAAATTCAGCTGAAACCAGAAAAGAATGGCAACAGAACATGTACGTGCCCATTCTGCTGTAGCTCCAAGTCGCTTAATGATTCACTAGCTTTTCACCTATGTACAGAGCCAGTTCAGTCAGTTCAGCGAGCCCTTTCTAGGAATCGCTCGCTGACCTAGGACGTGACAAGTGTGGTCTGCTCTTGCCCGGTTAAGTGAAAGGGCAAAGTGTTTGCTCAGCACAGATAGCAAGTGCGTCATTTGTATGGGAAAGCAAAAAACACGGGCCTCTGCTGATAGTAGATCAACATTGCACATTGACATTTCAAGATAACCGGCCAAGGCAAAGCTGAAAGTCAGGAGGTGGTGGTTTAAAGATTAACCAGTACCTGCATGGTCAGATGCGTCACAAATAATGTAAAATGTGAACGTAGACATATTTCTGAAATGCACCTTGATACTGTAATGTACACGTGGACCTAATTCTAGCATGGTCACACCATGATGTAATAGTTAATTAATAACATGCCAAGAGTCTGTGAACGTATATAAAGACTGTGATTTCTTTCTGTAAAACCAGATCACTTTGCACTCCTGCAAATTGTCTCAGCTGCAGCTTTATTGGCAATAAAGCCACTTCATATTGAAACCTTGTATGTGCCCTTCCTTGTCCCTATTAATAAATTTCATGCTTTTACAGGGGCAGGGTGGGAGGTGCTAAAAACCGGAATATGGATATATGGAGGTAGGTAAACAATTTAATTAATAAAACGAATTTCGTATTTTGCAATGCAGGGCGCGCTATGAAATTCATCTTATTTATTACATTGTTTACTTACCTCCAATTATCCATATTCCGGTTTTTAGCACCCCCCACCCTGCCCCTCCCCCGCCCCGCCTTTCCACCCCACTGCAACTCCCTCCAAGGGCCGTGGCTGTAACAGAATGATTGTAAACGCAACTGAAATCAGATTGTTAGGGTGCAATCATGTAGCGCTGCACACCCAATGCTAGGCATTAAAAAACATTTATGGAGGTATGTGACTAAGCTGCCTAAGATGGTGGATCATTGCTAGTCGAGATCTCGTCCGAGGTGCAGGGATATCCTCATACATCCTTCTAACAAGGGTCTGGGCTCCAGCCAGAAATTGGGCAATAAATAAAACAGCTGTAGCCAGAACATGACTGGGGCACTGCGGATGACTGCAGATCAGCTGCCGAGGAGAACCTGTGCCCCTCCTGGGTTCGGGATCCTGGGCCCACTGAGATACCCACTCGGCATGGGCCTAGGGCCCCCTGAGTGTCAGAGGGTAAGATGGGGTCTGATCAGAACACCAGTCACGCGTGGGGCTAACCCACTTGGCCGAGCAACCAATGCGGAGCCTGAGAAGGCAGACCAGACTGCAGCGATTCGAGGATGTGAGCCTGGCCCCTTCTGCTGGCAAGGAAAGTGAGGCATGAGGAGCCAAGCAGAATGAGACGTTTTCCAGGGTGCCCTGCCTGAGCCCCAGAAGTCCCCATTGCCCACATTCAGAGGCGCTTTCAGCCGCTACTGGCTGGACACACTGCAGGGGGACACTCCTCCAGGCCAAGGAAGCTCACAGGTTTTACTGGTGGTGAGGCTGACCATATGCCCCGAAGTGAGTGGCCCAGTCTGATCTGTACCGCTAACAGCCAACTGCATTCCTCCATGGTTGCCCAGCCCACAGCGAGTCTGGACGCAGCATTGGCACCTATCGCGGTGTGGGACAAGACTGTCAGAGGCCTACAAATTCAGGTGTGCCTTTCCCCTTGTGCGAACTGCCACAGCAGAGGGAGAAGATCCTGGGCGGGGGGGTCTCTGAGCTTCAGGTCACCTCTTAAACTTTGGTCTTGAACTATGGGGCCCTGGCAGACGTAGAAGGGGAAAGAGGGGGCCGGTCTTTAGCACTCCTGCAGGAATGCGGAGAGTAGACAGGTCCCACCTTGCCCTGTCAGGATGGAAAACGCCAGGCCTGGGTAAAATGCTGAGCTATGACACAGCAACTCGACCCAGGTGTACCCACCGCTCCTGGGAGGGGTACCATAGTTACTGGCGGAGGTGGCTGGGAACTGCAGGGTGCGCCCCCCGGCCAATTTGAAAGGCGGACCATTGCTGCTGGTGTTGGGGCTCGGCCAGAGAGCACCACTTATACTCCCACGCAACCTGAAGAGCGACTTCCCAGAGCCCTGTTGTCCCAGGGAGGCCTCCTGCACCTGTTCCAAGGGCAGCCAATGGGCTTACTGCTGTGGTGGGTGCTGCTGTAACTGCCGCGGCCCTACTACATGTTGACCTAAAGGCAACAAGGGGCCAGTCCAGGCCACCATCCTCCACCCCTGCACCAGAAGATCATGGCAGAATAATGAATAAGCCACCTCAGTTCCAAGGCCCTCACCATAAGCTGAATGCCATCCTGTATGCTATTGAGACCTCAGTAGAAGCAAGATCGAGGTACTTTGAGTGGAATTCGGCCTTCTGCGATATGACCAAAGGAAATTGGCCTCCAGAGTGATAAAAACAGACTTCTCTCTGAGAGACCTTGCACCCCAAGTAAGCGATCAAGAACTAACCACCTGTGATTTAGTCAGTAGAGTACAGCGCCTTGAAAGCCATATGGATGATGCCAAAATATAAGCTTATTGCAACAACATATGACTGGTGGATCTCCCTGAGGAGGAAGTGAACTCCTGCTCGATGATCACTTTCCTGGAACACTGGGTGAAATTCTTCACCTATGCGTCAGCCCTATGCCAATACTTCTCCTGTGAGAGTGCACACTGTGTACCCACCTAATACCCAACACTGGGCTCATGGCCCGCCCTGTAGAAGGACAATTTCAGTATTACAGGGATAGGGATGTCATCCTTTACTGCGGTGAATGTATGCCGTTGTTCTGCATTTTGTTCATCAATTGTTCTGTTTGCATTTGTCACCACCGAGTGAAACGGGTATGCCCAGATGTGAGTCCCGTGCTCTCCATGCCACTGGAGTCAAGCTATCCTGGCTGATTAGGCTGGACTGGCCTGGACTGATCCTGGCCTGGCAGTTTGGGCTGGACTGTTTCCATTTGGTACAGGGTCAAGACTGATTTGCACATGGCTGGGTTCAAACTTGAATGGCATGGGGAGCAAAATAATGGATTTGGGCCCAGATCTCTGTAGTGGGGTGAATGTATGACATTGTTCTGCATTCTGTCCATCAATTGTTCCATTTGCATTTGTCACCCCGAGTGGGACAGGTATTGTCAGACGTAGTTCCAGTGCTCTCCATGTCACTGGAGTCAAGCTATCCTGGATTATGAAGGGTGAAACCCTGATACTGGTCCGAGGATGCTTGTTTCCAGTCCAGGGAGGACTTGGCCTGACAGTTCGGATTACAGGGTCAAAACTGATTTGCATATGGCTGGGTTCAAACTGGAATGACATGGGGAGCAAACAAACAATGGATATTGGCCCAGATCTCTGTACTGGGGTGAATGTATGACATTGTTCTACATTCTGTCCATCAATTGTTCTTTTTGCATGTGTCACCCTGAGTGGGATGGTTATGCCCAGACTTGGGTCCCATGCTCTCAATGCCACTGGAGTCAAGCTATCCTGTTTCATGAAGGGCGAAACCCTGAAACTAGTTCAAGGATGCTTGTTTCCAGTCCAGGGAGGACCTGGCCTGGCAGTTTGGGTTGGACTGTTCCCATTGGGCACAGGGTCAAGACTGATTTGCATATGGCTGGGTTCAAACTGGAATGACATGGGGAGCAAAAAAACAATGGATATTGGCCCAGATCTCTGTACTGGGGTGAATGTATGACATTGTTTTGCATTCTGTCCATCAATTGTTCTTTTTGCATTACCCATCCTGCAGACAGCCAGACAGAAATCCTCACTTGAATTCGAAAACAGCACGATCTCAGTGTTGCCCATTTACAACATGCCTGTGCAGCAACAGCAATTGCTGCTTTGCCAGGTAAAACTAAAGATAGTCCCCAACCAGTGTACACACTTCTGTACTAAGCTCCCAGGTGTGGGGTAGGATCAAGAATCACACTGATGGCAGCATCTGCCCCCGCTGATGCATGCGGACCGCCACGTACCAAATGTCGAGAGGGCTGGGGCACCCGCCATGATGACACCACCCACACACTCTGGGGTGCCCTCGCAGTGGGAGCTGCGGAGGAAGTGGAAGTTGGCAGTTGCCACAGCTCTGGTGTTCTGCCAGTCTCTCCGTCAATGGATCATGAAGCAAACTCCATCAGCAGCTCCGACAAAGATTTCTCAGTTCCTCTCATCAATTGGAGACTCTTCCCGGTCCCCTGGTCACACCACAGATGGCCAACAAACTAATTTGATGCTCTCCATGCACCAGTACAATACTGGCCCGTGGGCCAGCCTCATTGCTTTGTCTGCAACGCTTGTTGGACTGCCAATAGTCTGCTGGGGGCTCACCACCACTTCAGATGGCTCCGTATACCATTCAGTCAACATCACTGCATCCCACAGCTGGTAGTCTACAACAGCCGGACCAAAGCTGTCTTGCATTTTGATTTCCCGACCACTACCCCCCTATCTGTGTCATTGAAGTCTTAGTCTGATATAATCCAGATTCATGAAA
This sequence comes from Lissotriton vulgaris, assembly GCF_964263255.1. Classification (NCBI taxonomy): domain Eukaryota; kingdom Metazoa; phylum Chordata; class Amphibia; order Caudata; family Salamandridae; genus Lissotriton; species Lissotriton vulgaris. The sequence goes on from NC_141696.1 coordinate 722,631,129, forward strand.
TGTCTTTTGCGCAACTGTTTGGGCATGTGGACTGTTGCTGTAGTCGTCTGGCTTTGCTTTAATTTAGTTCTATGCTTTTTACCACTTCACCCTGCAGCACAAGTATTCTCTGGGGCTATGTCCAAAGAAGTGCTGGAGTAAGGCGTTAGCCATTATGGCTTTATGCCTCACTCCACGACTTCAGAAACACAAGGCTGCATCATATTTACAACAATATGGTACAGCCCTACGTTCCTTCTGCTCTGGCGCTACACTTAGCAGGGAAGCGTCAATGCAGGCAGCCTTGCATCATAGTGCAAGGGTGTCTGTATGCAGGGGAAGATTCTTTATGTGCAGGAAGGTCCCCCTTCCTGCACATACCTAAACTTTAAATGTCATTTTGTTACTTTTATGTGTGCTGCTTAATGCAACACACATTGAAGTCACAAAATATAATTTTTTTCACAAGATTGTTTGTGTGCAGGAAGAGTCATCTTCCTGTACATAAATATTCCAAAGCGTTTGTTTTTTCCATGTGTGCTGCACAAGGCACCACACATGGAAAAAGCAAAACGAGGACAAATAAAACATTTCTCCTCGTTTCGCTAACTTAAGACTAGGTTTTCCCTGGTCTTACTTTTGGTGCTGCCTCCTATTTATGCTGCCCTTGTAAATAGAGGGTCGCATCAAAATCAGTGGGTGTTGCAGTGGAACGTCCACCACAACATCCTCTGCCCACCCCTTTCTTGCTAAGCATAGTGTGAAATTAGCCTTATTTACAAGGCAGCATTAAGCCACATTAAGTGGCTTAACTCTGCCTTGGAAACAAGGCGAAACCCATATTGCCACGGAAACGTCACAAAAATTGATGTACCGTGGGAATAGGGACTTGTACATATGCCCCTAAGTTTTTGTTCATTTCCTGTGGGTGGGGGGTTGGATGGTGAGTCATCAAGAGTAGACCCGCCTCTGTAGCACCTTTATGTACCCCTCTGAATAATGTCACACAACCAACAGAACAGAATGCTAACCCTTAACGTCCGTGGCATAAACACACCACGCCACAACTATTTCATTTATTCTTATATCAAGCGACAAAATGCACACATTAACCTGCCTAAGAGATGCATCTCACTAGTAGTAAACTTCAGAGGCAGGAGGGGCACCATCCACGGCACAACCTACTCACATATGCACATCGACCTCTTTGTATGCCCAGACAGTTTTTCATGCTCCACATCCCTACTTTTGTGGCTACAACATGCAACTATCTAGGCTGCATCATGTCTGACCATTTAGCACACATACTCGACATGGACTGGAGGGTGTCCGCCCACCGGGTTCCCAAATGACCTCTACTGCGAGACATCCTGGATGATCCACTCTTCTGGGCCACCCAGCTTGCCCGTATAGACCGCTTTCTTGCAAACAGCCAAGGGACAGCCGCGGCACAAGCCATAGGGTGGTTCGCTTTTAAATTGGTCACCAGGGGTGTATGATTCAGAACATGGTAGGAGTCAGTATAGAGTTAGATAGAGATCATAAAGCTGCTGAGGCAACACTTGTGGACTTAGAGCGACAGGCCCCACACAGTGCCACAGCATGTGAGGCACTGGAGACAGGCCTGACTATCTCCTGGCGTGGCTGGTGCAGCAGGTATCCAGTGTACCCCCTCTACTGAAATTGCTTTGTCCAATTGCCATCCCCTATGTTCAGAGCATGCCATACTACAAGCATTCTCTGACTGCTACTCCAGTCTCTACAGGGCACCCCCAACCACACACCCAGATGCCGCAGAAGCCTTCCTAGAGCATCAGCTCATACATTTCATCACTGCCATGGAACGTGAAGAGCTAGAAACTTTAATCACAGTTTTCTTGGTTAAGCAGGACATCCATGACCTGACTGGTATAAAACGACACCGGGCTTGGATGGCTTTCTTCTGGAATACTACGATTACTTTTCACTCAACCTGGCATCCAAGCTGGCTGACGACTACAATGAAGTGCTCACCACAGGAATGCTGCCAGTGTCCCTTTGGAAACCTACCTTGTTTCCCAACTTGAACCTGATAGGGACCCTGCCCTGCTCTCTTCTTACCTACCCATCTATCCTAGGGGTCTATTATAAAATATTGGAAAAGATACTTGCAGACTGCTACCTCCAAATCCTACCTGAAGTCATACATCCTGATCAAAATGTGTACCAGGCTATAGCATGTCACAAAACTTCCAGAGGGTATTTAATGTAATGGACTAAGCGTCGCTGTGGTTCCCACATGCAGTGTCTCATATTAGATCTTAAAAAGGCATTTGACGCACTGTCCTGGTCCTACCTTTTCAAAGTATGATCAAAGCTTGTTATCAGTGGGTGCCTCCAGGAATGCACCAGATTATCATATGCCAACCCGTCCTACTGAGTACGGATTAGATGTTCCATATCAGCCTCCCTTTCTGTTGCCCGTGGCACCGGTCAGGGATGCCCACTCTCCCCAATATTATTTGCGATTGCCATGGAAGCACTGCCCCTCCACCTTCACGTGGTGGGTGTGCAATGAAGCATTCCACTAGCCAGGACCATTCATTTTGTGTCACTGAATGGAGATGACTTGCTCCTCTATCTCCAAGATGCCACCACGGAGACCGGAACGATCCATGTAAAACTTCAAGAGTTTAATACAGCGGCGGTCTTCCAGGTCAATGGGACAAAAACCTACATCTTCCTCCTGTGCAAAGGTGCAACCCCCCATGGTGATACAGTTTATTGAGGTCCCACAACTTATGCAGGAATAATGGCCAAACACCTGGTAATCCATCTCTACCATTCACACTCAACTTATTCGAGACCAACCTGAAGCAGGCACTCACTGCCCTAAAATCTCAAACCCGATACTGGAAGTGCCTACCCTTAGCCCTTATGGGGAGAATCGCTTTATCCAAAATGGTTGTCCTCCCCTGGCTGTTATACTATTTTTTTAATGTCCAGGTCTACCCACCCGACTCCTTATTTTGGGAACTGGAGTCAATGCTTGGGGAATTGTTCTGGGATGGCAAACAACACCTAGTATCCCTTCGCAAACTACAATTACTAGTAGGGTGTGGTGGATTAGGTGCCCCCTCCCTCGAATCCTACTATCTCGCTGCCCAACTCAAATGGTTGTCTCATTGCCTGACAGTCAAGAATCTTTATGAGCCCAGCACAGAAGAGGGCCCTCTTCTGCTTGCCACTGTTCAGCTGCTCCTACTGCCTTTTATTAACTCCACCGCTCCTGGTCTCTATATGTCTGGGTGGCCCAGAAGTGTCTCTCCTGGATATTTTAACTGAAGCACCTACCACTGCCTCATGCCCAAGGCCCACCGAAGTTTCCCAGATTCTTCACAGCGAATAAGCTCACGGTCCAACACGACAAACCCATAGACAAAGTCGGCTCTCTCTTTCAAGACCACCAGCTGCTTACATTTTTACCAGCTCCATCAAGTTTACAAACTCCTCCAGGAGAGTTCATACTGCATGTGCAGTTGCTAGCAACATGCCAGCTTCTATAACTCACATTAGATGAGGAAATCCCCACTCATGCCTTTATACATACGTTACATTCCATGGGTGCTAGGCAACATTTAATTATGTGGCTCCATAAAGCCACCAGGAGCCATGTGCGGGTCTCATTAGCACCTGTTCGCCAGACATGGAAAGAAGACTTTGCACGCCCCCTCCACGACACTGAGTGAAACAAGGCCCTTACAATACATAAGTCTTCACAGGTCGAACATCATGCTAAGAAGCCTGAACCAATTCTTATCGGAAGCACATTTCACTTGCCCCAGATGTCGATCTGCTGTGGCTGGCCTAGAGCTCGTACAGTGGTCCTGCCCGTCCCTCGCTCTCTACTGGCATACCACCCATGACACTCTGGCCACAGTTACCGAGCTTCCCACTCTAGATATATGGGAGGCAACTGCCCTGGGGATTTACAAGCACAGGAAACATCATAAGGTATGAAAGAGGTTTGCAAACCTGGCACTGCTCATGGCCAAACAAACCCTTATATTACATTGGAGAGGGAGCTAGACTCCAGCTGTCTCCCACTGCCAGAGAGCACTCCTTCAATGGGGAGAAGTTAAGAGCGTAGGTCTCCATTACAAAGAAGCCCGTCGGCTTTGCAAGCGACCTATAGCTCGGCCTGGGACTAGGCCTTGTGAGGAACTTCCCTCCGTCCGCAGAGTTTGCAGAGTTTTCTGCACTCCGCACTCCATGGAGCTCGTGGAGTGCAGAAAACCCCGCCTTGTGATGTGCAGCAGAGTTTTTTTCCCGGCTTTTGAGCGCGAACGGTAACTTTGCGATCGCGAACAGTATCGGATAGAACTCGGATCGAATTTCTACCCAAGCCGCAGAATTACCAGCACAAACTGCAGTTCGCACTGCACTCCGCCACTCGTGGAACTTCGCAGAGTTTTTTTGTAACTTCACAGCGTTACGCGTAGCAAAACTCTGCAGAATACACCCAGGCCTGCCTGGGATGCAATACTAACTCAGTTCCGAGAGCTGGTGCATGGACAGAACCACCCTGTGCAGGACTTGCAGCCCGCTTAATCACCCTTCTCTTCCCTGACCCCTGAGCCTCACCTGTTGGTCCATTGTGCAATGAAGTGCCATGCCACTCTTAATTGCCACTTTCACAGTAGCAGATACAAAGCTGCAGGCAACCACTGCAGACACTACCAGACCCAATGCTACCGCTACCCTGCAAAGACTCCCTTTCAACCTTTTCTTGAACCTCACCTATGCTGTTAATTAGTTGAACCCCTTCCCCAGATCCCTTATTTTCTTGTTTCCCTGACCCCCCCTTAACTTGTAGTTCTCGCACAGAGATTTTGGATCCTTCATTTCCTGGCTCAAGGAGCGACAAGTTATTTTCCAGTTATAGACATTGGGGCAGATTTATGTTAACTGGCGCATCCCCAGGGATGCGCCAGTTAACATGCGCCACAGTGCGCCACAGCTCCGCCAGCCATGGTGCGCCGCATTTATAATGCGGCGCACCATGGTGCAAAAACGGCACAGATGCGTGACGCATCTGTGCCGGAAATGTGTCGCATTGCTGGAGTTGCGTCGCAAGCGCGACGCAGCTCCAGCAAGGCTCGGGGGTGCCCCATTTTAACAATGCTGCGTCAAGACCTACGCCTGCTTCAAGCAGGCGCAGGCTTTTGACGCAGCATTGGCTTAAAAGTGACTGAGTGAAATCTCATAGATTTCACTCAGCCACTTTTGCGAGGCGCACCTGCCCCGGAACGCCCACCCTGCGCCGGAACGCCCACAAGCGGCGCAGGGCTTTACAACGTGACGCATATGCCTAGATGCGTCACGTTGTAAATCGTTCGTAGGGATGCGCCACGTTTACGCCGCCTTGCGTGATGCAACAGCGGCGTAAACGTGGCGCAAGGGCCTCATAAATCTGCCCCTTATTACTTACGGATATCACTCCCACTTTTCGGCGCCCACATCACATATGACACCGCTTTCTCTTTGTACAGCTCAATCAATCCATACAGCAAACAACAGCTGACGCTCCAGTCTCCAGACCCGAGCTTGTACTATTGGATTTTATGTGTTGCCTATATCACTCTAGATATGTTGGTTGTACCTGTGTCATAGCAGTGTTAAAATAGTACATGGAAATTTAACTAGTATGGAAAAACCTAAATTAAAAGAGTTTAAAAAACACATTTCTGGATGAGTAGCATACTACTTCTTGGTAATACTTTAGATGGAAGAGTGTGTAGCATTTCAATGTTGTGTATCTGGACAAAAGATGTGCACTTATTCTGTTTTGACACTGGCTTGGCATGAAATTGAAGTGATAAAGGCTGACGGATAGAATGCTTAAGCTTTGGATGCTAGTTCTTGGGTGGATAGAAAGTATTTGTGCGTAGTGTGACCTATGAGTTTTGGGGCTGTATTGTATTCAAGCTTTATTTCGGCCGAAGGGCCATAAAAGTACAAGATAAAAACGATATATATAACAATAAAAACAGTTACAAATCGACTAGTGGTACACATTTTAGTGGACACAGGTTGAATGTTTGAAAATACATAAAAGGTGGCATCAGATAACGTGCACATGGGTACACGGCGGCGTAATTCCATATGACAATAAAGTGCTTCATGACCTCAGATCAAAATGCCACAAAGTGCGCAGTAATCATAAAGGAAACAATTAGTGTGATGAAGCATCTCAAAAAGTGCAAATGCATTGAGCAGATAAAGGTACAATTTCTATTTGAGATACCTTGAGTAAAAGCATCAGATTTAGGCAGTAATCACTTCAAGTAAAATTCACAAATAAGAGAAAGCGAGCACAAAAACCTCATTATAGGGTCCGTCATGTGCTCCTGTCAATATGATAGTTAGTCTAGATATATGTGCTTCACTTGGGAAAAGAAACAGAAAAGAGAAGAAAAATCCCACACACAAGCAGAAACTAATGCTGAAGTGTTGGCTATGCCAATTATGGGGCATTAGTAATAACTTTGTAGTTTGTACAAACTTCATTCCATAGCACGCATCTTAGTAGATGTCAATCGCTCAGGAATACACAGTACCAGAACTACTATATAAGAAATGGAGAAATATGTCAACATCCATTTTATTACAACCCGGTCGTTCAAAAGTGCGTTGTTTAAAACAGTATAGTGATTGTGTGTGTTTCTAATATGTCAGCTTTTTTCAAATAGCGGGTGGGTAGTTGGTGAGGGGAGTTTCCTTATTTGCCAAACTACTTGAAGCTAGCTTCCAAAACCTAAGGTAATCCATGGAGATTCGATAGGATTCCCTATAATGTTCAACTCCCAGTCTGAAAAAGATACATCTCAGCCATGATCTACTTGGAAAGATGTAGGCAGAGCAGAAGAATAAAACGTGCTCAACGTCCTCTATACTAGAGATGCAAAATGTGCAGTTTTTTTATTTAGTTGGATTAGAGTCTCACTTGTTGGTGAAATTATTCACTAGCAAAGTGACTGCTCTTAGGGCCGGATGTTCAAAGGACTTTATTGGTCGTACATTTTTTTTGCCATGTACAGTAGGCAAAATGCGACTCAGTAGCTTGTTACTGAATCGAATTTTGCGATTCGGTATTAGGAAGGGGTGCATTTAGGGCAGGGGTCTCCAAACCGGTCCGGAGGGCCGGATCCATGCCAGATTTTTAAAATAACTACATGTATCTCAATGGGGATATCCCAAAAATCTGGCATGGATCCGGCCCTCCAGGACCGGTTTGGAGACCCCTGATTTAGGGCATCCCTTCCTAATACCAAATAGAACTGGTATGTATGAATGTTTTGCGACTGGCATGCAGTCGCAAAACATTAGCAGTTACCACCAACTCCAAGTTGGTGGTAATCTATTCGGAAACGGGTAAGGGGTCCCCATGGGACCGGTCCCCTTTGTGAATGTGGATGCCAACATTTGTTTAAGAGCAGGCAGTGGTCCCACAGACCACTGCCCAGATTTTAAGTTTTTATTTTTCAAATGTATTCTGTTTACCTTTAAGGAAAATGGGCTGCATTACGAAAAAAAATATTGCGCTATTTAAAGAACAATCACAGTAATCGCAGTCAGCTGACCATAGTAGGCCGCCAATGCCATCCCTGTGATGGTAGCCATTCACAATGGGTCGCAAATTGCGACCTCCCTCTGGCAGGTCCATTTGAGACCCACTTCTAATGGCTAACAGCGTCAAACACACTGTTGAACATCGCAGTTTATGATTTCCGAATAGTGAATCACTAAAATTTGCTATTAGGAAATCGCAAACACGGGATTTCACACATCTAGCCCATGTTGGATGTGAAGACATCTAACATGGGCTTCGATTGGAATTCCATAGAGCATATTATCAAGCACATTATCGCCTCTTTATCGGCAGTTCCCTGCCAATAAAAGCGGTGATAATGTAACGCCCTTTCTTGATAATATGCCCCTGAGTTATTAACCCCTTCCACGCTGATGACAAGCTGGGCTCGTCATGGCGTAGCCTCCTCGCACGCTGATGACGAGCCCAGCTCGTCACGTAAAGTGCGTTTTCGCAAATCTCAGCGTGCGAGCGGAATTCCGCTAGCGCGCATGGTGTTAATTGAAAAGGGTGACTACCCACTTCAAACAATAATCACAGTCTTTGTCAGGGTGAACCATCAAAGTCACTAAATTAACCTCAGCTCAACCCCCTAGTAGCTATTGTTCATAGAAGAGGGGCTTTACTTAGGACAATGTTTAAAGAATATATGCAATATCAAAACAGTGATAAAGGGCAACCTGCTGCAGATATACTGTGAACAGATGTAGTTCAATGTGCATTACTTCCAGTCAAGGCTAAAATTGCCTAAGGGAAGTTAGGTCTGTCCTGTCCTCCTTAAGGCAATGGGAGACAGAGGGTACTCCCAAAAGCAGCAATATGTTTTGGCAAAGCAAGAAGATGTCTCTATTTCTTGAAAGATATACTCCAATATGTTGAACCTAGCACACCATTGACTCATGGAGTGACATACATTGGCAGTAGGCATGGCATTTTAAATGAATGTGGACTGATTGCTAATTTTATGTGCATGAGTGTGAATTACGGAGTAGTTGAATTTAAGAATCAAAAGATGGATGTGTCAGGGTGTATGATGAATTAATGAGTTAATGAGTAGGTGTGTGGATGCATTGATGAGTGATTCAGTGCATGAATGAGGAAGGACCAATGGCTAAAGAGTGATAAATGGATATTTGGTGGCCGTTGAATGGTGGGTGTGTAATGGTGAATAATAGATGGCGAATGGGTGATGGTAACCATGAATGAATGGTGAATGGGTGAATAGAGAATGTTTAAATAGCAAATGTTGAATAATGGATGGTGAATGGAGAGTGCCTGGCAAATGGAAAATGAACAGATTTTTACTGGTGTGTTGAGGGTGGGTGTCGAAGGAAAGGTACCTTGTGAACTGATTAAAAGGTGACTGGCAAATACAAATGAAGAATTAGTGTTGAATGGAGGGTGGTGGTGAATGGAGAGAAGTGGTAAATGTAAAGAAATGGTGAATCTAGTGTATTAGAACTTTCCTGGAGAGTTCCGTGGCCAACTATAGGAAGGTTCATAAAGGGGTAGGTTGCACACCTATTTTATGCTCAAATTGTCATGTTCCTTAACTCATCCAAGGGTGCTCGATGGCGACGTGCCCAGCCCTGAAGACACGTAGGGGTAAATCATGGTAACAAAGGGGCACTGAATAGTACCCCTGGCCTCGGCACTGTAGCTGTAGTGAAAGCAGAAGTCAATATTCCACTTCTCAATTTAACTCCTTGTACATCTTATTTTTCACTGTTATTCCACATTTAATCCTGTATTCATTCTTACATCATTCTTCATCCACTTGCAAGGAAAAGCCAATTTCCTGTGCTTCTCATACTCCCGATGGGCCATCCGTGACTCTTCATTCAAGAATACGTAAAAACGCCAATTTCATCTGAAGCAGTTTATTTAAAAACCCAATGCATTTCGGGCCTCTGTGGGCCCTTCGTCAGGGGTAACTGGAAAGATCAATTAAATAAAATTAATTTAAATTAATATACTGTGCATCATATAATATTAACATAAATAAAACATGTGCTTTTATATCTTTCTTTTCTCTTGTTAAGCCAGTAGTACTGTCCCACTAACTATTCTCAAAGGGCCCCATAATCATCATCTCATATATTCAGGTTTCATGAATACACCTAAGCGCAAACAGCATTACCCTTTAATTCCGTCAGTGAACCCTTCACATATCCTCACCCTTCCTGTCCCGTTTGATTTTCACATTATTGAGTAATCTGCTTTTAGAAATCTGTCTCTTTAAACGAGCACTGCAGCTGGGTATTTTGAAGGAGTGTTTACCTGAAGGGAGGTTGTGAAAATCAAACGGGACAGGAAGGGTGAGGATATGTGAAGGGTTCACTGACGGAATTAAAGGGTAATGCTGTTTGCGCTTAGGTGTATTCATGAAACCTGAATGTTTTATATCACCACAGTATATGAGATGATGATTATGGGGCCCTTTGAGAATAGTTAGTGGGACAGTACTACTGGCTTAACAAGAGAAAAGAAAGATATAAAAGCACATGTTTTATTTATGTTAATATTATATGATGCACAGTATATTAATTTAAATTAATTTTATTTAATTGATCTTTCCAGTTACCCCTGACGAAGGGCCCACAGAGGCCCGAAATGCATTGGGTTTTTAAATAAACTGCTTCAGATGAAATTGGCGTTTTTACATATTCTTGAATGAAGAGGCACGGATGGCCCATCGGGAGTATGAGAAGCACAGGAAATTGGCTTTTCCTTGCAAGTGGATGAAGAATGATGTAAGAATGAATACAGGATTAAATGTGGAATAACAGTGAAAAATAAGATGTACAAGGAGTTAAATTGAGAAGTGGAATATTGACTTCTGCTTTCACTACAGCTACAGTGCCGAGGCCAGGGGTACTATTCAGTGCCCCTTTGTTACCACAACTATAGGAAGGGACATCACAAGCGCGGTCCATATTTTCATACCCAACTGGCACAGAATCCTCCTGCACTCATTGTTGTGCAGATTCAAGACTGCTGACACTGACACCTCCCTGAATTCAGGCCACAGGATTGCTATCTTTCTGTAAAATAAGGGCACAGGAGGATAGTCAGGAGGCAACATTAAAGACAGGGACTATCCAAGAACTCCCAATTGTATAAGCCTGCCATGGCTTCAAATAAGATAGATTTGCAAGTGGCGTATTTTGACCCTTAGGGGTTAACCCTTAAACTGCTGCAGAGATAAAGAGCAGCAAGCAATCTCAGGATAACAGCAACAGAAGACAGTGGGAGAGTGCTATGGAGAGAAGCAGCAGGGTCGGATTGGCTTGTAGGTCTAGGAGATTAGTGTGTGGGCCATTTCGTTGGTGGTGTGTGGGCCTGTTTTGTAGTTTAGTGGGCCGTCTGTTTTCTTATGTTACCAAAAACATTGCCTGCAACAATCAGAGACGCACAAGGTCTCCCATACTTTGCTAAACACTAACACCGCATGTATTTTCAAGTTAAAAACTGGCTGGAGTTACAAATGAGGCCACTTATTTGGCTACCTGAATCGGTAATGGGGGCCACTTTTATTTTTGTGCCCAAGCCTATTCTGTGTCCCAGCCCGACCCTGGAGAGCAGGGATGAGAACAAGAGTAGGGCTGAGGCGGAGAGCAGTGCATAGATGAGAGTTCTCCTAAAAGTAGGAGAGCAAAGAAAAACTGAGGTGAGCTAGAGAGGAGTGCAGTGTTGAGGGGAGGGCAGGGTTGGATTGGGATTAAAAATCGGCACGGGCACGCATAAAAAAATCGGCCCACATTTGTATAATGCCTTCCCTCAAATCACTGCTTCAGCGTAATTTTACATAAAAGGGAGAGGGGGGGGTGGGGTGTTAGAAAAAAAATATGCACGCATCAGTTTACACTAGTGAAACACACCTGAAAACAAGTGAGGCCACTTCTGCTCAGGCCCCCTGCCCAGCTCAGTATGCATTGCCTACATTAATGGGAGGCCCAGCGAGAGAAAAGGGGTGCCACCTCTACCTGTTGCTGCTAAACGGGAGGTAATTAGTGCCCATCTCCCTCCAGAAAGGCCACTCAGACACCCACTGGGCCACTGGAGGTATAGTCGAACAACAGAGACACCGGCCAAATCGGCCCCCAGGCTGCTCAAAAGCAGCCCTCAGCTGGAACTCGGACCCCGGCCCTTCGGGCATTGCCTGAATACCCCCGTTACCAATCCGACGCTGGGGGAGGGGATAGGAGTGCAGAGGTTGATGGGGAGGGCAGAGCTGAAGGGTAAAACAGGGAAGAGAGTGAAGAGGAGTATGAAGCTCAGAATATCAGAGAGGGCATTGGAAACCCTAAGTTTCATTAGAAACGAGTGAAATTGGAAGTTTTTTTCATACACCCAGACACACACTGAAGTGCATAGTGCCAGTGATCTGCTGGCATTGAAGTCCCTGTCCTGGGACCCTCATGGAGACAGGAAGCACCAATGCCCACTGGAATAAGGATACGAAAATATGATACCGTACTTAACCGTTTGTAGAGGCACACCACTTGAACAAAGGCTGTGACTCCACGCCATGCCCACATATAAAGATTACCAATCACCTTCATTGGAAGACACCTTACCCACCCATAACAGTGATCAAGGGTTAGACTAAAGCAAATGGCCCCTTTTACCATATTACTGAATTTAAATATTTTGTCTAGCAACCTACAGCTGTATAAGTTGGCCCAAAATAATGTGCAAGTAATGAACTTAGAGGCTCTAGTGTCAGTGCAGCAAGAGCATTTGCCTATTACCAACTTAGCTATTACTGCCAGGTTTGAGAAGTCATATGGTTGTTAAGGTTAACACACACCACTCAAGTGGAAGGTGTGGCAAGTTACAGACCTTTTTGCTCCTATGATGAGTACTGAGGTCTGGTTGCGCTACTGCCACACAGCTGCCCATGAGATTTTTCTTGCGGTGATGATCAAAATACCTCATGATTATCTCTTGGACACAGGTACCGCAGGAAGCTTTAAAGTTATGGGCTACCTGATGCTGGCATCTGTGGAAGGGCAGGATCTAGAAGCCCGTTGACAGATGCTTCAGTCTTATGAAGGAGAAGAGCGTGGTTGGGGAGATGCTGGCCAGGGAGCGCTACACTCCTCCAGTAACCCAGGCACCACTGCCAAGGAGAAATCCACCAGGGGGGAGACTCCTGACCTTGACTGACATACTGAGAGAATCACTCATTGGACTCAGTCAGGCTGCTGAAAAATACATTCATGTAAGAGTCTCTAATCTGGTGGGTTTATAGCAAGGGTCTCCCACCTTTTCTGCAGTATGAGCTACTTATGTTCAATTAAAATCACAATGAGCTGCTAATATTAATGGTGTAAAAGTGACCACATTAGACAAGATTGCAGGGATATGATCTGGCTGGGTGATATAAGGTCATATGACATAATGGCATTTGAAGAAACCTGGGACATATAAAATAACTTTAATATAGACGGGTATTCGCACTTTTGCATTCCTGCTAAACAGGGCCTGGCAGGCAGACCTAAGGGAGGTCTAGCATTATTTTTTCCCTGAAATTGAACGGCTCACTAAAACAGCTTGATGCGGGTTGTCATAACTGCCTGGTAGTGGAGCTATCACTGCCCCAAACAGCAAATTTGTTATTTGTTAATTTTTATAATTCATTTGAGAGTGATTTTTTAAATCATTTTTTAACCTGTTTAGAGGATTTTTTATTATTATATAGAGCTAAATATCCGAGCGCCGAAGTCATTCTCATGGGTGATTTTAACATTCTCCCTTGCGGTCAAGCGTGTGTTTTTGATCATTTTGAAGGACCCCCATGTTTCGTTCACACGCATTTTGAATACACTAGGCAAGGGGAGGCCCTGGAGAATCTCCTGGCCACCGCAGATCTTTTCGAATCTGGGTGCGCCCTGGGAGGCTCAAGGGCTCTACTTTTAAATTAAAGGATTCGGGCACAGTTATAGATTACATATTTATGTCAGTTCCAGTTTTGACCAGAGTGCTAATATATAAGGTGGGGACCTCTGCTTTCAGCGATCATAACCCAGTGATATTAGAGGTGGTCCTGGGGGCCCACCTAAGTTTTAAAGAAACAAAGATCGCGGGTGTGAGGCGTGAGGTGATACCAAAAGACCAGGGGAGGAGACTAAAATGGACAAAAGTTGTTCCAGAAACCTTTATGGTGGAAGTCCTGTCCAAAGCAGAAAGTGAGGTTGCAATTTGCATGGACACTGCTGCGTCAAGTACAATGATAGTGGGAGCTTTTGATGCTATCTGTAATCAAAATAACATCAATCTGACGACTAAACGTAGCCCTATAATTAATAAAGATAAAAGATGGTTTGACAGCTCCTGTTCTAAGGCACACTCAGCTCTGCTTAAAGCTCTGAAAGTATGTCCTAGAAATAGGGAGCAAGTTACAAAATTAAGGAAGACCTACAAACAGGCCATCAGGGACAGGAAAAACCAGATTAAAGAAGATGCCTGGGATAAACTTCTGTCCCCGGAGGTTCTGAGGGATAGTGGGAAATTTTGGTTGACTATTAATGAGTCCTTTTTTTCTGGTGAGGAGAATTCCCCACTTGACTGTAATATCCCTGATGACCGGTGGATAGCTCACTTTGAGAACATTTATGGGCTACAGATGGTAGAGAAATCGCAAGAGGCGATTTTAAACTTAGAATTAGCCCCCACAGTGGTGTTTCAAGAGACAGAAGTGGAAAGAGCAATTGAGGAGACCAGGAAGAATAAGGCGCCGGGCCTGGATGGGGTCCCAGCAGACCATTTTCAAAGTTTTCCTAAATTCTGGGCCAGGATACTGACAAATGTTTTTAATACCTCAGGCGCGAATTTATCCCTGGCATCATGGTCTAAATCAATTATCATTCCGGTTTTTAAAAAGGGACAAAGAGGTGATCCATCATGTTACAGGCCTATCTCCCTGATAGACTCCGCTGTGAAAATCTTAGGCAGAGTAATCCTGGTGAAAATGACAGAGTGGTTAGAGGGGAGAGGGGTCTTGTCTAACGCCCAGTACGGTTTTAGAACTAAAAGAAGCACATTAAATCAATGTCTTAATTTGCAGCTTCTTAATAGCAAATACACTATAGCTAAAAAGGGATCCCTCTATATGGGGTTTATGGATCTCTCAACAGCTTTCGACCTGGTAAACAGGTCGAAGCTGTGGCAAATTTTACTGAACATAGGTATTGACCCTGCTTTAGTTAATTTTTTAGCTGACCTTCCCTGCGGCCTATTAGCCACTGTTAGAGTCACCCAGGAAGGGAGATGCACTAGTTATTTTAAATCAGAAAGAGGGGTCAGGCAGGGGTGCATATTGGCACCCCTCCTTTTTACTCTCTACATAAATGCATTAGAACCTGCCCTGAAGGGAGCAACACTAGACGTCCTGCGTGTAGGAGAAACTGTTATCCCAGTTCTTCTTTACGCGGATGACGCTGTTTTATTGGCCCGCACTGGTGTTGGATTAAATAAATTGCTGGATATGTACGGCAAATTTATGGATTCATTAGATCTGAAAATAAATACTAAAAAATCCCATGTAATGATAGTGGGGGAACAAAGCAGAAAGAAAAAAATGAAAACCTTTTTCTGAGGTAGAGATGAGGTTAAAAGGGTCCCCATGTTTACCTATCTAGGGCTCCTATTTGATGATAAAGGGTCCTGGGGTCCACAGCTGAACCACAAAAGAAATGTATTTGCTAGATCTACCTCCACCCTTATGGGCTTTACAAAACGACTAGGGGCCAGACCCATGGAAGCTATTTTGATGGTGTATAAGGCCAAGTGTCTAGCAATAGCGAGGTATGGCTCAGAGATCTGGGGGTATAGCTCACAAGATCATCATATTCAAGTGGTTGAAAATAAATCTCTAAGAACTTTATTATCTGTACCACAGTCTACCCCTACTTTTTCTATCCACGCTGAGATGGGGTTGGGTTATGTTTCTGACTCACTGAAAATAGCCCCACTGACATGTTGGCTTAAGAACTGGCTTAACCAGGAGATCTCACTGAACCATATGATCCTAAAAGACTGTCTAGCTCTAGATGACGCTGGTAAAATTCCGTGGCTGGCATACATTGAAACTACATTTAAAAAACTTGGACGAACTGGGCTTTTTTCTGGCCCCTGAAACTATAAAGAAAGAAGATGTAGATCTGATTAAAACCGTCATGGTAAACCTTCTTACAACCAAAAGGGAGGAACTAGAGCTGAGAAAACCTATGGTAAGAGTGAACTTTGGTTTAGTGAGCTCACCTGGTATTGAGCCTTATCTGAAGTTAGTAACACACCCTTTCCATCAGTATTTGCTAACAAGATTCCAATTTAATATAATTCACCTCACCCTGGGAGATTTTCCTAAATGGGGAACTCCAGATAACGCCGACCCCTGTAAGTGCGACAATTTTTCCTTACAAGATATTCTCCATTTTGTTATGTTTCGCGAGTATTACGCAGACATCAGGAAAAAGTACTTGTTACCTGTATTAAGGGAAGCAGGGTTTGTGCACGTTAGGCCGGCACTTCTTTATTTACAACTGTTGAGTAGTGCACGGATTACATTTCATGTCGCAAATTTTCTAGTGGCAGCAGAGCGAATTAATAAGATTAAGAAAAGAGTAGGTTATACAGGGGCTGTAGTTTGTTTATGAATATATGTGTGGATCATTTTAAGCTTACTATATATAGCACTGTTAAGCTACTTTTATACACAGTATTGAGAAGGATCTATAAGGAAATTTTAATGTAATGTAATGTAAATGTAAAAATTATTTATACAGCGCTCGGACACCAAGCGGTTTCATGGCGCTAAAGAACGGATGTGCAAAAGTGGGAGACGGAGTGCAAGTGTTAATCATAGGCTTGGCGGAACAGGTGAGTTTTTAACATTTTCCTAAAAGATGAGTAACAGGAGATAGACCTGAGTTCATGTGGGAGAGAATTCCATAATTTGGGTGCCAGAAATGAAAACCTGAGGCCACCATGTTTTTTCCATTTAAAGGAGGGAACGGAAAGAAGGTTATGGTGTAAAGAACGGAGGTTACGAGATGGGACGTAACGGTGAATCCTAGATGCGATGAAAGCAGGGCCATGGCCAGTTAATGATTTAAAGGTGGTGCAGCCGAGTTTAAAGATACAGCGTTTTGCCACCGGAAGCCATTGGAGCCTCTTCAGCAGAGGGGAGACATGTTGGTGTTTAGGTTGATGAAAAATAAGTCTCGCCGCTTGATTCTGAACCAGTTATAGTTGGAAAAGCTGGTAGGCTGGAATGCCAACGTAAAGAACGTTGGCATAGTCAAGGCGGGAGGTGACCAATGCCATAATGACTAGTATAAGGGCCTCAGTGGTCAGGAACCTGCAGATTTTTCAGATTCTCCGAAGTTGGAAGAAACATGATGAGGTGACTGCATTAATCTGAGGTTTTAAAGAGAGGTCCTTGCTGATGATAACCCCTAGACTCTTCACGGAGTCAGCAGGGGAGGGAGCGGAGCCCCAAGAGGGTGGCCAAAAGTTGGGGTTCCATGGATTAAGAGACCCTCCAGTTAAAACAAGCTCCGTTTTGTCAGGGTTAAGTTTCAGTTGGTTTTGACGCATCCATTGGCCAATAAAAGTCATAGTAGACTGAAAATTGGCGGTGGATGTGGGTGAAGAATCAAGGTTAAAGGCCATTTGAATATCATCAGCGTAATTGAGGATAGTGGCTGAGCTATTACATAGGGATCGAATCAGGGGTTGCATATACAAATTAAATAAGAGTGGCAATAAGGCAGACCCTTGTGGAACCCCACAGGTTAATTTCCTAGGAATGGCTGAGAAGGTGGATAGATGAACAGCCTGGGAGCGGTGAAGCAAGAAGGATCTGATCCACTCCAGAGCCACGCCCGGATGCCGGCACCGTTGACACGGTCGATCAGAAGGTCATGATCGACCGTGTCAAAAGCAGCCGACAAATCCAGAAGCACAAGGGCCTGGGTGATATTATTGTCAGCTCCCCTCTTGAGCTCGTCCATCACAGCCACAATAACAGTCTCAGTGGAATGCGCTGGCCTTAAACCCGCCTGCTGGGGGTCTAAGAATTGAGAAGACTCAATAAATGAACTAAGACAGTTGGTCACGTGAGCCTCTAAAATTTTGCTGAGGAACGGGAGCAGGGAGATAGGGCGAAAATCGCTCAACACTAGGGGATCGGCATTGTTTTTTTTAAGATGGGTACCACTTCAGCGCATTTGAAGGAATCAGGGACAATACCTGTAATCAAAGAGTTGTTAAGAAATGAAAGTGGAGGATCGGGACAAGCCTGAAAAGCTTCTTTTAGAATCTGGGGAGGACAGCAATCATTTGGGGAGCCTGAGCTTACTCTGTTCAAGAGGGTCAGAAACTCTGCCTTAGAGATCAGAGGGATATGATCTAGCAACAGTGGATCTTTACAGATGGGTATGGGGACCGAAGATGGAGTAGAAGGAAGGATAATATTTTTAATAGTGATAATTTTATCAAAGAAAAAGGCGTTCAATGAGTCGCACAAAATCTGTGAGGGGACCGGTTTGGCCAGTACCCGGTCTGTTTGAGTGAGCCTATTGACGATAGAGAAGATATCTTTGGATTTGGACGAAGAATTAATGATTTTTTGATAGAAGTATGTCGTTTTAGTTAGTAAGATAGAATTTTTATAATGTTTTAACAAGGTGATATAGATAGTTTTCTCCTCGGGGGTATATTGACGTACATATATGTATGGAATTTTTCTTGTGTAATAACCGTTTTGAGATGGATTTATAATGAAATTTTAATGTATTCGAATGTGTGAATTTTTTTTAATGTAACGTTTGCTGGATTTGCACAAATGTGTAATAATTGTACTTGTGTATTTTTATGATTTTAAGTTATCGAATAAAAGTATTTGACTGACTGACTGACAAGATTGCATTGGTGGCCATCATATGCAAGTTTACCATCATTAATTGTGTCAGTGCATCAGGCAGTTGTCAGCAGTTACCTGAAAAAGGTTTTGCTCGTTTTCATGCCTTTAGATGTGTAACATATAGCAGACGGAGCTTCAACAGCATTGGGACCAAGGTAATAATGTTAACAATAAGTCTCCCCAATGCAACATGATTTTTCACTCAAATATCAGCTTCGAATTTATTTTTAAAATTCAATCATTTTTCCCCAAACATCAGGTTATGGGTTTTGAAAATTTCATATTTTCGTCTCAAATATAAAAGCCTCAATATTGGTATACCCATAGTAAGTCAGCCAAGCAAAAGCTTTTAACTTATTATGCTGGACTGCACACAGAAGAGCTACTTGTATGTACCTGGAGAGCTAGTAGAAGCTCACAAGCTACACGTTGGAGAAGCCTGGTGCATTGCCTGTGACTGCAGCAGTGTGAGAGTGGCACACCCTGTTCACAATCGACTTGCTGTTAGTTGAAATAGGCACTGGGCCCTTCTGTTTAGGGGCATTGGTCTCTGATGAGAATGATGGCTGCACTGACAGAGAAGGGCATGCACTGCAAAGAAAACCCTGGAATGGGGCTGTCCTTTGAAGATCCTCATCCCTGGTTCTGTCTGGTGATCCTGGTGGTCCTGCTCCTACAGGTAACCACAAATACCTCTGAGCAGTTCTAGTTGTTATATGCATAATGGCACACGCAGGACATTATTTCGATCACACTGCCAGTATTTTATTTAGAAAACCCTAACTTAAGAGGCAGGGGTGAGGGGGGCCTCCTTTTACATTAAGCGGTGCAATTAATGTCAAGATCTGTGTATCAAACATTTGACTGAACAATGAACAGACCTATTATGTGTTTCAGTTCCATCACTAACTAACTCTCCAGTCCAGGTTTTTTCTATGATTCCTAAAACTCACCGTCCTAACTATGTAATAATATAATGAGGGATAAAAAGCTGATTTCCCTTATGTTAGTGATATGGGCCGTACATATATATTGTGTTAGCATGATGTATCTATATATTCCTAGTATAGAGGTATGCATAGTGCTTAATCTATAACTTATTTTGCTAGTTAGTAAGGGTATATGCTGTTTGTGTGTTTTGTTTGCATGGAGTAGGCTGAAAACTGTACAGACGCCATCTTTTCTTGTCTGCTTTAGACACGAACAGTGATCACGTGTTACCTTCCAATGGTTGTCAGGCCTTAGCTTAGTTGATTTGCTGGAGACAGCTGAATACACGCTGTTCTCTCCCTGTGCTCAAACTCAAGGTCGCATCTGGCTGTGGGTGCGATATGCACATTGCTGAAGGCACCGTGCCTGCACTCCTAGGCACCAAGACGAAAGGGAGTCACCCCTCCTGACCTTCTCAATAATTACTAAAGCAGAGCTTTGTACTAATCATGTGTGCCATATATGGTCCTTTCCGAGGGCCAAGAGCCAAGTAGTGTTTTTCCATGTACGGTGACTTCTTGTACCAGCCTAAAGTATATATGTGTCATTTTGAGTGTAGCCAGCAGACTTCTCCACGCACCGTGAGGGGTGAGGATGGGAGAGGCTCCTCTATAGAGTATTTTGTAAGTTCAAGTTGAAGTTCTGTCATTTATAAAGTGCACTACTCACCCAGAGGGTCTCAAGGCGCTTGGGGGAGGGGTTCATTATTTGTCGAATAGCCAGGCTTTAAGTTCTTTTCTGAAGGAGATGTGGTTTTGAGTAAGGCGGAGGTGAGTGGGGAGTGAGTTCCAGGTCTTGGCAGCCAGGAAGGAGAAGGATCTGCCACCCATGGTGGGTTTCCGGATGCGTGGCACTGCGGGGAGGGCTTGATTGGACGATCTTAGTTGGCGGGTGGGTGTGTAGAAGGACAGTCGAGTGTTGAGGCATTCGGGTCCTAGATTATATAGGGCCTTGTGTGCGTGGGTGAGAAGACGGAATGTAATTCTCTTGCTGACGGGAAGCCAGTGGAGGTCTTTTAGGTGTCCGGTGATGTGATCTTGGCGAGGGATGTCTAATATGAGTCTCGCTGATGCGTTTTGGATGCGTTGGAGTTTTTTCTGGTACTTTGCAGAGATTCCGGCGTATAGTGTGTTACCATAATCCAGTCAACTCGTGACCAGTGCGTGGGTGACAGTCTTTCTTGTCTCGAGGGGGATCCAGCAGAAGATCTTTTTGAGAATGCGAAATACGTTGAAGCAGGAGGATGAAACTGCGTTTACTTGTCTGGACATAGAGAGAGAGGAGTCTAAGATGAAGCCTAGGTTACGTGCGTGGTCTGTGGGTGTGGGTGCTGTGCCCAGAGCTGAAGACCACCAAGAGTCGTCCCAGGCAGAGGGGGAAGATCCTAGGATGAGCACCTCCGTTTTGTCTGAGTTGAGTTTTAGGCGGCTATGTTTCATCCATTCGGCTACTTCTTTCATGCCTTCGTGAAGATTGGCTTTGGCGGTACTGGGGTCCTTGGTGAGGGAAAGGATTAACTGGGTGTCGTCGGCGTAAGAGATGATGTTGAGGTTGTGTTGGCGCACGATGGATGCGAGTGGGCTCATGTAAACGTTGAAGAGGGTGGGACTGAGTGATGAACCTTGTGGAACTCTACAGATGACTTCAGTGGCCTCTGAGTTGAATGGGGGAAGTCGGACTCTTTGAGTTCTCCCAGCGAGGAATGAGATGATCCAGTCCAAGGCTTTTCCTTGTATGCCAATGTTGCTGAGGCATTGTATGAGGGTGTTGTGGCAGACTGTGTCAAAGGCGGCGGAGAGGTCAAGTAGAATGAGGGCCACTGTTTCTCCGTTATCCAGTAGTGTTCGGATGTCGTCTGTTGCTGCAATGAGGGCGGTTTCGGTGCTGTGTTTGGCTCGAAATCCGGATTGAGATGGATCGAGGGAGTTGTTGAATTCAAGGAAGGCGGCGAGCTGGCTGTTGACGGCTTTCTCAATGACTTTGGCGGGGAAAGGAAGGAGGGATATGGGTTGGTAGTTTTTAAGTTCAGAGGGGTCTGCTGTGGGTTTCTTCAGGAGGGCGCAGAGTTCGGCGTGTTTCCAGCTTTCTGGGAAGGTGGCTGAGTTGAACGAGCAGTTGATGACATCACGGAGATGGGGTGCGATGATGGAGTCAGCCTTGTTGTAGATGTGGTGGGGGCAGGGGTCGGTTGGCGAGCCAGAGTGGATTGAGTTCATTAGGCGAATGGTGTGTTCAGTGGTGATTGGGTTCCAGACGCTGAGGTTGTTGGTCGGCGGTGTAGGATTTGAGGGGGTGGGGAGGGTTGAACGCTGGAAATGTTCTCGAAGCTGTTGTGAATGTCAGCAATTTTATTGTAGAAGAAGGAGGAAAGCGCATCGCAGAGGTCTTGGGAAGGAGTGATGTCGTTAGATGCTGCGGTGGGGTTGGTGAATTCTTTGACGATGTTGAAAAGTTCCTTGCTGTTGTGGGCGTTGTTGTCGAGACGATCCTTGAATGCTGATTTCTTGGTGGATCGAATCAGTTGGTGGTGTTTGCGGGTGGCTGCCTTAAGGGTGGCCATGTTGTCGGTGGTCGGGTTTTTTCTCCATGTTTTCTCCAGGGTCCGGCATAGTTTTTTGGATTTTTTAAGGTCATCATTGAACCAGGGAGCCTTTTTGCTGCTAGGTTTGATCTGGTGCTTTTTCATGGGTGCTAATTCGTCAGCACTGTGGGTGATCCATAGCTTGAGGTTGGTGGCCGCTTGGTCTGGGTCCAGTGATGGAGTGGGAGGGTTTTGGTTGAGTGATGTGAGGAGTTGGTCGGGGGTGATTTTGTTCCAGTTTCTCCGAGGAATAGGTTGGGGGTGGTTGTGGGTAAGGGTGGTATTGTAGCTGAAGTGAACACAGCTATGGTCCGTCCAATGGAGAGCTGTGGTGCGATCGAAGGAAGTGTGCTTGCTGGAGGTGAAGATAGGGTCGAGCGTGTGTCCGGCTACATGGGTGGGGGTGTGAACAAGTTGTTTGAGTCCGAGATTTTCCAGGTTTTCCAGAAGGGTGGATGTATTGCTGTTGTGTTTGTTTTCGAGGTGGTAGTTGAGGTCTCCTAGTAGAATGTAGTTCTCGGAGGCAAGGGCATGAGGGCTGACGAAGTCAGTGATGTCATCGCTGAATTGAGAGCGGGTTCCTGGAGGCCTGTAAATGAGGGTGCCTCTAAGTGTGGTCCTAGGGTTGGTGTGGATCTGAAAGTGGAGATGTTCGGCGGTTGCAAGATTGTCGTCGGCGCTGGTCGTAATTCTGATGGTGTTTCTATGGATGATGGCAATGCCTCCTCCAGTTTGTTTGGTGCGGTCTTTACGAATAATCTTGTAAGCGTACGGTATGGCTATGGCGATGTCGGGTGCTGATGATGTGTTCATCCATGTTTCTGTAATGAAGGCGATGTCCGGTGACGCAGTGTCGAGTAGGTCCCAGAGTTCAGTTGTGTGTCTGTGGACCGAGCGGGTGTTCAGAAGGATGCACTTCACGTGGTTAGAATCTGAGTTGTGTTTGGAGGAAGCGGATTTGGTGAGGGTCCTGAGGCAGTTGAATTTGCAGGAGAGGCAGGCGAATGGGCCGTGGGTCCGACCTGGGGTGGCATTGCAGCAGTGTGGTGAGCGTCCGGGGTTGAGGGCGAAGAGAGTTGCGGCATCATACGTGAATCTGGTGGGCTGGGTACGGCTGGGACCAGGGGGTATGGCGCTGGGCGCGGTCCAGGCGCGTACGGGCGTAGACGGGCTTACCTTTGGCGCACCTTCGGCGCGCATGGGGTGCAATCGCTGCGCGTGAACGCTGCGCGCAAAGGCAGCTGTCATATGTGGATGGTAGGGTGGGGAGGGGCGAGGGAGGAGCAGCTGGGAGCGGGGCGGAGAGAGCTGGGCTGGGAGTCACAACAACAAACTACAAGATGGCTGCGAGCCAAATGTAACACGACGAGATTGGGGCACAATGGCAGTGGAAATGCACAAGCACAATCCGGCACACAACGATTATTCAGTCAAGGCAGCAAATCGATAGGTGATGAATACGCACTTTAGCAGAATAGCGCTGTGATACAATTCTATTGCACTATGGCGCTACGATAATGCCCACAATAAAACACAGGTAATGCGAGTTAGGCGCTGTGATACAGTTCTACTACACTATGGCACTACGATAATGCACACAAATTGAACCCAAGTAATGCGATTTAAGCGCTGTGATGCAATTCTGCTGCACTATGGCGCTACGATAATGCCCACAAATTAAACCCAAGTAGTGCGAGCTAAGCGATATAAATAACAGGCAAAGAGCGATTTGGCAGTCTCGTGCTACGATACCAGCTGCTGGGTCAGGGCGGGGAGCAGTGTGGGGGAGCGACCGCCGTCGAGGATCTCTGGACGGTCACAGCGCTGGATAGGGATGGTGGAGCTTAACTTCAGTGGGAGGGAGGAGCAGCTGGGAGCGGGGCGGAGAGAGCTGGGCTGGGAGTCACAACAACAAACTACAAGATGGCTGCGAGCCAAATGTAACACGACGAGATTGGGGAACAATGGCAGTGGAAATGCACAAGCACAATCGGGCACACAACGATTATTCAGTCAAGGCAGCAAATCGATAGGTGATGAATACGCACTTTAGCAGAATAGCGCTGTGATACAATTCTATTGCACTATGGCGCTACGATAATGCCCACAATAAAACACAGGTAATGCGAGTTAGGCGCTGTGATATAGTTCTACTACACTATGGCACTACGATAATGCACAAAATTGAACCCAAGTAATGCGGTTTAAGCGCTGTGATGCAATTCTGCTGCACTATGGCGCTACGATAATGCCCACAAATTAAACCCAAGTAGTGCGAGCTAAGCGATATAAATAACAGGCAAAGAGCGATTTGGCAGTCTCATGCTACGATACCAGCTGCTGGGTCAGGGCGGGGAGCAGTGTGGGGGAGCGACCGCCGTCGAGGATCTCTGGACGGTCACAGCGCTGGATAGGGATGGTGGAGCTTAACTTCAGTGGGAGGGAGGAGCAGCTATTTACTCCGCTCTCGCGATCAGGGAGCCCCAGCTGCTAGTGACCCCTCGCCAGAGTCCTATGGGCTTAATTCAGGAGCTGAACGTGTTGGTCTTCAGGAGTTGACAGTGGAGAATACGCATTCATACCTGCGTGCACCAGGTGAGTGAATTGTTTTTGGTGTCTTTTGGAATACGCTGTTGAGCAGTGCCTTTGGAAAAAGTTAACTGCATTTGATTTGGTGGTTGGTAATCCACGGGGAACTTTGGGGGCCTGACGCGGCAACGTTTTGGCTTCACGGGTAGACGCTCCACGGACTTGTTTGGTGAAATAATAGAGATACTGATCTGACGCCTTGGTGTGACACGTGTGGTGTGCACCCGGCCGGACTGCTCTCGGAAAAGCCTGTGGTTATACCTGGGTAGCCATCGGAACATATCCGGTGCGACGCTAAGGCAGCAGGCTTAGTCAGAATAGTCCCGGGGGTGAACCAGGAAGATTGCAGGATGGTCCGTAGGTCGGTCTGTGGTTAATCCTTGTCTAACGGTCTCTTGGTAGTCTCCGGACTGCTTGACTTTGGTATCTGTTGGTCTGTAATCTACACTGATTGGTTCTCCATGAATGGGAGTCGACGGGCTCCGTTCTTTTGGTATTGAAAAAGGCATGTCGGTTTGATTTTTTTTTCTTTTGAATATGAACGCCGGATTTGCGAAGGAGATGCTGTTACTGAGCAGAGATCACGTACACGTGGAGTTGCGAGTATTTGATTGTGTGCAGATCGAGAGGATATTTTGGATTATAGTATTGCGAGGACATCAGGAGGGACGTTTGTGAAAGTGGACTGGAATACAGAGGAATTACTTTGCCTATTGGTATATTGATGGCCACCGTTTATTAGTTACGTTTTCTTGGACATATATTTTGATTTGAATTTACAATGTGACGGAACATTGTACACAGTGACAAGCCCTGAAGAAGTCTATAGCCCTTTACAGGCAAGACAAAACACGTGTTGGCTGCATTTATCGCTTGAGGATTGGAAAATTTGACTGTGCACATTACTTGTGGATCTGAACATTTATTTCCTTGATATTGGAACTGAATTTCCTTTTCAACTACTGGAACAGATTTTCTTTTCAACTTCTGGAGTGAATAAATTATGAAACTGTGCAGATTGAACCTATAACAGGAGGGTGATACATACTTTTATTGAAAGTGTTTATTGACTATTGAGTGCTCAGAAGGACGTTCTTACTCTGTTTTTGTTTATATTATCCTGTTTGAGGATTTGATTGGTGAATAGGATGTGAGAATGTATGATCATGGCCATGTTTGAAAGATCGTTTCTTTGAATGAGATTGGATTATAAGTGAATAAATATGTCGTGTTTTAGTAAACCGTGTTTTGGATGCTGTTGTCGCCGAAAGGGTGCACGA
Organism: Lissotriton vulgaris; assembly: GCF_964263255.1. NCBI lineage: Eukaryota > Metazoa > Chordata > Amphibia > Caudata > Salamandridae > Lissotriton > Lissotriton vulgaris. The sequence goes on from NC_141696.1 coordinate 722,657,111, forward strand.
CTGGATCAAAGTCAACCTGCCCACCTGTGGGTAGCGCAAGTTATGATATGTATGTCAAACATAGTCTTTTGCCTATTTTGTTTAATACATTATGGCACAAGTATACCAAAGATAATGTAGAATTACAGTGGCCTTTAACCGGGTCCTTTGATGAGAAAAAAAGAAATTACCTGCAGAACGATTATTTTCTAAACCTAGACGACAAACGATGTTCGACTCTTTGAATATGTGGCAGAAGGAAGCGAAACGAATACGTATTAGGGAGGAGAAGTTATGCAAAATAAAAGCAGGTCAGACGATTACACAAAAAGCCATAGCGTATGATAAAGAGCAGACTGAGAAAAATATTGAGTGTGCAGATAGACAACACAGGTTGCAAGTGGATAAAAGTTATGTAACTAGGACCGGACCAGAGGATGAGATAGAGGATTTGTTAGATGCATGTCCACCTCCCCCTTATGCTCCACAACGCATATATCCTGCAGTCCCTTTAACTCCAGCTTCGGCTCCCGTGTCTGCGGCTTCCGTTGTGGCTCCTGTTTCTGTCCCTCTAGGAACTTTTTCCATATTGTCCCCTCCGAGATTAGGATCAGCTACTCTATTACCAAACACCTTGTCCCCTTCCCCCGTGCCTGCGGTAGCTTTGGCTCCCCCTTATCCAATTTGGACTTCTCAGTCTTCGAGCATGACCCCCACCCTAGCCGATCAGACACCCTGTTGCGGTCCTGGTGGTCTAGATGTGCAGCGATTGTATACTCGATCAGCGGTAGGATTAGAAGAGAAACAGATGATTGTGAATCAGGCATTCCAATGGATGCAGAACCCTGTGTATACTATTACTCATATATGAAGTACCCTTCGAGATTATTTGCCTGTTATGCAACAATTTGCTTTGGAGCATATGGCTACATGTCTTATTTCCTTGTGTGAACAGTGCTTTCCGGATGTAAGAGCCCCACAGGTAATATATGATATTTTAGACCGGGCTCATAAATTTGAATTGGGTTTGGAAGATGTGTACCGGAATGTAGAGATTCTGATAAAATGTAGAGATAGGTTACATCTGAAATGTCCTAATTTGGATTCCCAGTATCCTATGAGGGAGGTTCATTGTTTGTCTAATGCATAATCCAGGAAAGGGAACCCCAACTCTAGCAGGTCATTTTGCTCCCCCTACGTATGCTTTTGAGGTATTGCAAATTGATTACATTCATATGGATCGTTGCAATAACCTCAAGTATGTTCTGGTGGTGGTTTGTGCCTTTTCCCGTATGGAGAGAGGCCTACCCCCTAAAGGACAATACTGCCTTATCCACTGCTAAAGTTCTTTTGAAGGAGTTTTTCCCGAGGTTTAGTTTGCCGCGCATTGTCTGGTCTGACAATGGGAGTGAATTTGTAGGCCAGATCATGCAGAAAGTATGTGCAGGTCTTGGTATCAAACAGAAATTCCATGCGCCAAACCACCCTCAGTCAGCAGGATTGGTAGAGTGTTATAATGGTACTCTCAAGCTTAAATTGGCAAAGATTCAGGCGAGCAAAGCTCTTGCCTGGCCTGATGCCTTACCATTAGCACTCCTGTCTACAAGAACTACTGTCCATTCCCGTTTAGGTCTGAGTCTGTATGAGGTCATTTTTGGGCGACCAGCAAATGTCTGGGGAGTTCCTCGACCTAAAAAGTATTCTGATATTCCATACCCAATGCTGATTGACTACTTGCATGACCTCCCCACTAAATTACGTGTTCTTCATCAACAGGTTCAAAACGCTTTGCCAGAGGCCTCCACAGACCCAGGTCATTCCATCCAACCTGGCGACTGGGTCTGCGTGAAAAACTTTCAGCAGAAGCGGAATCTGGAACCTCGTTGGGGCCCACCGCGTCAAGTGCTACTGACTACACGAACGGCAGTCAAGGTTGTTGGGAAAAATAACTGGGTCCATGGCGTGCACTGTAAAAAGATACCCCTGCCCTTGCCTTTTGATCAGTGGGTTCGTGAGGGTATAGGTGACAACGAAAGTGAGAGAGTGCCTAGATTTGTACAGTTTAGTAATGCACGCCTGGACCACAGGAACTCTGAGAAAGAAGACCACGACATGTTACAGGAGGCCGTCCCAACACATCTGCGCTTGAATACCGTGAATCCAGAAGCCTTGTTTAAGGACCAGACAATCCCTAATAAGACTCGATATAACTTGCGACCAAGAACGGTCAAAAACAATTGAATTTTAAATTTTTTCTCATATACCTTTTTGTTTTGAAAAGACATTCTTTATGTGTTGTCTTTTCCACTATCCATCAAGTTGCAGGGTCACGGTAGGAGTCTTAAGCTGTGATCTGAGTAGTGACCTAGGGTCTGCAGGACTTGCAGTGTCATAGGACGGCTAACAATCACAGCTAAGTGATCTAGGAAGATTACCGTGAGCAACGCCTTTAGATTAATGGATACAAAAGTGGAAATTAATGATCAGACTGTAAATATGAAACAACGATTTAAAAAAATCGATGGTTAGTCCATGTGGGATAACCTTATGTATTTTGATATGTTTATGTACTTGATTAGCGTGTGGAAGTTGGATTGTTTATGTTCTGCAGCCGTTACCTGTCCCTACCTCTGTCCCCGTATCCTTTCCTGCTACTGCCTCCCCACATCGGTTCAATACACTTTCAGGACACAAACAGATTAGGAGGACCGAACACTTCAACAATTCGATTATTCAGCTACTACACCAGCACCAATTAGTAATGTATACTACTGATTGTTGGGTTTGTGGGCTCATGCCTCATAATACAGAAAGAGGCATGCCATATTTGGTTTTTCCATTCTCCTATGAAGGTTCCGCCTGGGCTTATTTGGCTACGTTTTCTAACCTTTATCAAAATCAGCTGCGATATCCTCCTGGCAGTCCATATGGTGGTGGAGCAGATTTTAGTCATAGTACTTTGATTAAGGGAATTGTGACTATGGCTAAGATTGCTCAGATTAGTAAGATTCCTGTAGATGAGAAGAGAGCATATGAGGATGGAACATAACGCGATATGTCACTAGCCTTACAGAAAAGGCTAAACTGAGGAACTCTCCCCCAATTTGGACTGTACCTCATCGAGGTAATTTCTGTTTAAAAATTAATGGTCAGAATGTCAAAGATCAGCCGGAGAGGAGTGTTTGTTCTCATACCTATGTCTATACACCTCAGATTCCCTCACCGATAGTGCCATCACAAGGCACATATTTTATCTGTCACAATAGAACCTATACATGGCTTCCTACTTATTTCTCAGGAACATGTTATGTGGCTTTTCTTCTTCCCCCAACGTATACTGCTCCTTCAAGTCATTACAAAAAGACACATGGTAGGGGAGTCTTTGATCAGAAGGACAAAGCAGGACAGGAGGCAGCTGACTTCATTAAAGGGTTGCTTCCTTTCTGGGGCCCAATGGCCAATAGCAGAGATATCAGACACTTAGCTCGTGTTGTTGAGGCTACCATAAATGAAACTTCCGGAGCCTTGAGTAATGTGACAGCCGAGCTTCAGGCGGATCGTCTTATGACTTTACCAAATCGGATAGTTTTAGACATTATCCTTGCAGATAGGGGTGGAGTCTGTAAATTGATCGGGTCTAGTTGCTGTGTTTATATTCCTAATAATGCCCCTACAGTATACCAAGCTATCTCTAAGTTACATACCATCTCCGAGTCTATACATCAGGACACGGGAGATTGGTCTGTGATGGGATGGTTTTGGGGACTACTGTCCACATGGGGATGGAATATACTAACTTTCCTTGGAATGGTCTTGGCCATTATCTTCTCTTGTTGCCTTTGTGTGCAGTGTGGACCTGCAATATGTGGTCTTTGTGGCGCTATGTGTGTCCCGAAGCCTGCGTCACGGAGAACAGAGAACATTAGAATGATGCTACAGCAACAGCTCGATGACCTCATGGCCATTGACATCGACTCAGATTGACTTGAGTCCCTGGTGTATTGCCTGAGTAATGGCAAAATGTCAGACGAAGTCTTCCTCGGAATCTGATGCGATGATATAAGGGCCCACCTCTCGATACCTCCAATTCTGATTGTAATTATTACACAGAATATTGAAGTGATCAAGCGGGGGGAAAAGGGGAGTTGGGAAGGGAACAGCTGGGAGGGAGATCTGAAAAGGAAAAAGTTAGACACACACTAATACCTATTTACTTATATTTCAGTAAATTTTCCTTAATGCAAGCAGCAATCTAAGCATGGAGTTTTCATGTAAAACTAGATTCACTTCACAAAATTCTGTGGAATAATATCGCAATTAAACCTCTTGCAATTTGACCTTTTATACTAATTATTCTCCAAATGCTTGATATTTCTTTGCACATAAAACATCTGTACTTTTCTGATAAAACTCTCTCAGAAAAAATAGCACGATTTACATTATCTTCTGTAAATTGTTCACTGTTAGATAGTATCAAAACCTTGGAACTTGTTCACATAGCACGAGACTGTGTATTGCAAAACACTCTAATGTTGTCTTGTTATAGCTTCATAATCAAGTTACATGTAGAAAACATTAGCAAGAGATTTATCTTGTTTCTGTGCTAAAACAATAACTTTCTATTCGAAATATTATGTTGGGTTTACTTCATACCAAAAACATTGAAGATTTCTAATTCCTTAAATAACATGATATAAAAAACTGAAACAGCGTTTAAATCTTTCTTGCTCTTTAGATTCTGTAAATACAAAAAATAAAAAACCTTTTTGTGCATTAAATCGCCTTCATACCTAAAGAGTACGACCCACTCTTAAATATAGGTTCATCTGTAAACTCTGGACCCCAAAGAAAGAAATTCCTCGAAGAAATCCGGTCCAAAACCACCTTCTCAAAGACTGCCGGAGAAGTTACCAACTCAAGAAGCTCCTCCGGAAAGGTCTGCTCCAGCGCGGCACACACGAATCTGCATCAAAGGGTTAAACAGCATACCAAAACACAGAGCCTGCCTGGAATCAACCTCCTTCTCAGAAATCTCCAGAATAGTGAGCACAGATCCTTGGGTGTGTTCCCGTACATCAACGTAACCACACCCGCGTAATTTCCCCTGCTTGCGGCGTTGAAATGCGACAGCATGCCAAATTGCACGCATCTCGCGGTACGCGGTTGCCAAAGTGCACGCATCTCGCGTACCCTGCCAAACCTCACTCATCTCGCGTACCCTGCCAAACCTCACTCATCTCGCGGACCATAGGGAATCAATGGAATTTTTAGGGCAAAATACATTTCCAAAGCTTAGCCTGCCCTAGCCCTATAACAAAGCAACCACCAATGTCCAGCAGGGGAAAACCCATGAGTCTTTCCACATAAACGTTTGGGACATGGCTGAAGGCCAAATGGGGCGGGCCCTAGACCGCAAGCGCCCCTGGGCCTGACACAAAAGGAGGGTCTGAGGTTCTGCGATTTCAGATTTCGTCCCGTATCTAGCAGCCATTTTGTGTCCTGTCACCATTTTGTGTTGCCCTCACTCAGGCAGCACGGCGAGCAATGTGATTTTGCTTTTTCCAGCTGCTACGTGTCCTTTCAGTTAAAAAGTAACTTCATTGTCCTTGTTCATGAAACCCGATGTCAGGGTCTGGCTGAGTTCGTTAATCCATGTCTGGTTCGATTGATCCCTGTCTCGGCCGACTATTTGCCCTCTCCTATTCTTCCCTTATACTATCTCATCCGACTGGCCTTCGCTATTCTCTCCTTGTATGCTCCTATTACAAACTATCCTTTGGGACACACAAGCACGTCCTGCCACCTGCGAGAGGGGATTGTGAACACCATCACTGATTAAATTTGTTGGGAGGGGTAGCACACAGGGCCCGAAAAAGGGGTGTACTTTGAGACACCTGATAGCTTGTTTTTCAACTTTTCTCATTGGTTCATTTTGTATGTGTAGGGAGTGGAATATTGTAAATGTGTTTGGTATAAAAGGTTGTACGCCACGGATTGAAGTGGCAGTCTCCTTAGAACCCACCTCGAGTGTAACTTCTAGGATAACTGTGCTTAGCTGCAGCTAATAAACCTGGCTTCCACGCTCAACGGACTGTCTCGTGTCTCTGTTAGTTACAAGGCAGGTGAATCCGGGGATTTAGGCGTGCCCTGGGCCGCCCAGTCCATAAGGCCCGGTTCTCCAAGAGAAGGACTGAGAGTAAATATTTACACAGATAGCCAATACGCTTTTGGTGTGGCTCATAGTTTCGGCCGCCTATTAGCAGAGAGAGCTTTTCTCATTTCTCATGGTGAAAGAATACAACATGGTCCCTTGATTTTACGGTTACTCACAGCTTTAACATTACCAGAGAAGGTAGCTGTAGTTAAATGCAGTGCACATAAAGTAGTGGTAGATGCACTAGGTAAAGGGAATGCTTTAGCAGATCAGGTAGCAAAAGAAACTGCTAAATCCAAAATGTCATCCATGTGTTTGACCACTTCTGCTAGGTGAGTGGCAGAGACCGGAATATTTGATAACACTATGGAAAGTGTCCGAGAAATACAAAAGGGAGCTGCCCCTGCTGAATTGGCTCGTTGGGAACGGGAAGTAGGGAGATTAGTTGAAAACGATTGCTGGGTTGATTTGACTGAAAAACCGAGATGGCTAGTACCTAAAGCATTGGTGAACGCTGTAGTGACCATGGCCCATGGCCCAGCAAGCATTGGGATGAAAGGCATCTGCCCACCCTTGGACCATTTGTGGAATAATCCTAATATTTCCAAAAATGCTGCCCATTTGGTCCAATATTGCATGATTTGTTTGTGACACAATCCTGGGGGGAGGGAACCAGTCCTCAGTGAAAACTTTGCACCACCATCCTTGCCTTTTGAGGTGCTCCAAATGGATTATATCCAGTTGGACCGTGTTATTAATCTGAAATATATTTTGGTTGTGGTATGTGCCTTTAGTAAATGGGTGGAGGCCTATCCGATCAAGGAAAACACTGCTTTGGCAACAGCAAAAGCTTTGATAAAAGAGCTTTTTCCGCGCTACGGATTACCCCGGGTGATCTGGACAGATAACGGGGGACACTTTAATGCAGAGCTTATCGGTCATGTTTGTAATGGGTTGCAGATTTAGCAGAAGTGTCATGCAGCCTGACAACCCCAATCTGCGGGATTGGTTGAGAAATCGAATGGAATTTTGAAATTAAAAATGGCCAAGATTCAAGAAGGTACTGGGTTCAAATGGCCCAATGCCCTATCATTAGCTTTGATGTCCCTATGATATACCCCCATTCTCAGTCTGGTCTATCCCCGTATGAGGTGATCTTTGGGCGACCAGCCAATGTTTGGGGTGTCCCGAGACCCAAATATTTCTGTGATATTGATTACCCTATGATGACAGATTATTTGTACTCTTTGACTAAAGATCTCCGTTCCATTCATCAACAGGTATCAACAGTGTTGCAGCCCCTGCCGGAGGGTCCCGGAATTCGCTTGGAGCCAGGACAGTGGGTCCTGGTCTGAAATTATCAGAGGAAATCCAGTTTGGACCATCGTTGGTTGAAGCCCTACCAAATTCTCCTGACTACTTGAACAGCAGTGAAGGTGGATGGCAAGCAACATTGGATACATGTCTCGCCCTTGAAGAAGGTGCCCCTCCCGCTTCCCCATGACCAGCGAGATAAGGAAGGAATCTTGACCCAGGAGAGTGAAAGAGCCCCTTGCTTTGTCCCCTTTTCTGATGCCCTGGAAATTGGAGAAGGGCAAGGAGAGGGAGTATCGGGCTCGGAAGGGGTTTTGGCATCTGAGTCAGCAATTGCCCCGGATTATGTTACTCCTGTTGTTGAACAACGAGTCCATGATATTCCTATTGCAGAGAATGCACCTTCCTCTGTTTTGTTCTCTGATCAGGAAATGCCTGGCCATGCTCGATACAACCTGCGGCCCAGAAAACAACGTGGTACCCCAGATGCAGATGGCAGGAGATAGGGAAAGACTGGAGTAATAGGGTTTGTTAGAAACCTTTCTGGGGTACTGAGCGGGACACTGGACTGAACTCGTTGCGAGCTTGGAACATTTTTGGTTGCTCTGTTCAGAAAGAAAGACTGAATTTCTTGAGGAACAATGCCCAGGTTGTATATTCTTCAAGAACTGTGGTAAGACACAGCTCCAACGCGCGTATTTGTTGTTTGGTTTCTTTTGATGAACAATAGGGGCCTGCCTGTGAGGCTCTAGACGGACACAGGAAAGAAGAACACTCTGTCAGGTTGGACTGCATTGCCCGAGTTTAGTTTTGGACTTTTAGCCAGTATGTATCCCTTTGCCCGTTTTGTCCCTGAGGAGTAATGACCTTTTGTACCCTGTCATTACCCCGCTTACATACAAGTTTTTTCTAGTTGGACCCTTTGTGTAAAGATAGTTTTTGTAGTTACCATTACGATTTTGTTTATAATAATGATGAGTGTTTTTGTATATTTAGAATTTCGTCATCCAATGTCTACTATTCTGGGAACAACGACCCCATCACTGGAACATTATTTCCATACCTTGGCCCCCCACAAAGAAAGGCATCGTCAAACTTATACTAAAAACATGTTTGTAGAAATGCTTCATCAAACGCACAGTGCAACGAATACCACCAATTGTTGGGTCTGTGGCCTTTTGCCCTCTGTAATGCATCATCATGATTTGTTTATTTCTTTGCCATTATCGTATTTAGGTAGTTGTGAGGCATGGTTTAAATTATTCTCCATGATGTACATGCACTATACTGTAGATACTACTCATTATTCCAAAAGGGACTACGAGATGATTTTAGCATACATAGAAATACACCAAGGCTTTGACCCAGAGGGAAATAATGGAGAAGGAACATTAGACCCAAGTGCTTGCATGAATTTGTGCACAGAATATGAAAATGTTACCTGGCTCATGAATGAGATCTTGGATTTTTCAGAATTTAATTTCACCCAGTATTTCCAACAATTTAAGGAAAGAAATGTCACAGATGACAAGGCAATCCCAGTAAAAACAACAGGTGATGGACAAAATGCAGAACAATATCATACATTCACCCCAGTACAGAGATTGGGGCCTAAATCCATCGTTTTTTTGCTCACCATGCTATTCCAGTTTGAACCCAGCCATATGCAAATCAGTCTTGACCCTGTGCCCCATGGGAACAGTCTAGCCTGAACTGCCAAGCCTGGTCCTCCCTGGACTGGAAACAAGCATCCAAGGACCAGTTTTGGGCTTTCAGCCCTCATCAGCCTGGATAGCTTGATTCCAGTGGCATGGAGAGCACGGGACTCACGTCTGAGCATACCCGTCCCACTCAGGGTGAAAAATGCAAAAACAACAGGTGATAGACAGAATGTAGAACTGGGGGTGACTGGGGGTGAATGTTTTGCCATTGTGCAACATTCCGTCCATCATCTTGTGTGTTTTGCTGTTCACCCTATGTGGGAAGGGTATGCCCAGACGTGGGTCCCGTGCTCACTACGCCACTGGAGTCATGCTATCCTGGCTGAAGACGGCTGATAGATAGAAACTGGTCCTAGGATGCTTGATTCCGGTCCAGGGAAGGCATGACTTGGCAGTTCGGTCTGGACTGTTCCCATGAGGCACAGGGTCAAGACTGATTTTCATATGGTCATCTCTGAACTGGGGTGGCTTGGTGAGCAAAATAACGATGGATTAAACCGAGATCTGTGACTGGGGGTGAATGTTTTGCCATTGTGCAACATTCCGTCCATCACCTTGTGTGTTTTGCTGTTAACCCTATGTGGGAATGGTTTGCCCAGACGTGGGTCCCATGCTCACTACGCCACTGGAGTCAAGCTATCCTACCTGAAGACGGCTGGTAGCCAGAAACCGGTCCTAGGATGCTTGATTCCGGTCCAGGGAAGGCATGACTTGGCAGTTCGGTCTGGACTGTTCCCATGAGGCACAGGGTCAAGACTAATTTGCATATGGCCATGTCTGAACTGGGTTGGCTTGGTGAGCAAAATAATGATGGAAAAAAACCCAGATATGTGACTGGGGGTGAATCTTTTGCCATTGTGCAACATTCCGTCCGTCATCTTGTGTGTTTTGCTGTTCACCCTATGTAGAAAGGGTATGCCCAGACGTGGGTCCCATGCCCACTACGCCACTGGAGTCAAGCTATCCTGGCTGAAGATGGCTGATAGCCAGAAACCGGTCCTAGGATGCTTGATTCCGGTCCAGGGAAGGCATGACTTGGCAGTTCGGTCTGGACTGTTCCCCTGAGGCACAGGGTCAAGACTGATTTTCATATGGTCATCTCTGAACTGGGGTGGCTTGGTGAGCAAAATAACGATGGATTAAACCGAGATCTGTGACTGGGGGTGAATGTTTTGCCATTGTGCAACATTCCGTCCATCACCTTGTGTGTTTTGCTGTTCACCCTATGTGGGAATGGTTTGCCCAGACGTGGGTCCCATGCTCACTACGCCACTGGAGTCAAGCTATCCTACCTGAAGACGGCTGGTAGCCAGAAACCGGTCCTAGGATGCTTGATTCCGGTCCAGGGAAGGCATGACTTGGCAGTTCGGTCTGGACTGTTCCCATGAGGCACAGGGTCAAGACTGATTTGCATATGGCCATGTCTGAACTGGGGTGACTTGGTGAGCAAAATAACAATGAATTAAACTGAGATCTGTGACTGGGGGTGAATGTTTTGCCATTGTGCAACATTCCGTCCATCATCTTGTGTGTTTTGCTGTTCACCCTATGTGGAAAGGGTATGCTGAGACGTGGGTCCCCTGCTCACTAAGCCACTGGGGTCAAGCTATCCTGGCTGAAGACGGCTGATAGCCAGAAACTGGTCCTAGGATGCTTGATTCCGATCAAGCAAAGGCATGACTTGGCAGTTCGGTCTGGACTGTTCCCATGAGGCACAGGGTCAAGACTGATTTGCATATAGCCATGTCTGAACTGGTGTGGCTTGGTGAGCAAAATAACGATGGATTAAACCCAGATCTGTGACTGGGGGTAAATGTTTTGCCATTGCGCAACATTCCGTCCATCATCTTGTGTGTTTTGCAAGGCAATCCCAGTACCCATACTGAATAGTACTTCAGCCTTTTGTATTCAGGGAGCAGGACAAATATTAGTAGGGGAAAGCCAGTGTAACTATACTTATCGACTGCAAACTTTCAGTAGCCCTCCATTACTGACCCCTCCTAATGTATATTTTGTGTGTGGAGAAAATACATACACATGGCTTCCTCGTAGTTGGGCCGGTCGTTGTTATCTATCTTTCTTATATCCTCCAGTGTATATAGCACCTGCTAATTATCATAAGGACCACCGATTAGAAAAGCGAGGGCTGACCCTCATTAGGGAATCAAGAGAATTAGACACCACTGATATAGATCAAACGGACACTGCGGAGCAACATTTCATTGATATCATGAAGGGAGTGTTTCTTATCTGGGGACCCATTATTACTAGTAAGGAAGTAAGGCGTCTGTCCAGAGTAGTTGAAAGGGAGATCAATACCACTGCAGGTGTATTAACCAATTTATCTTTAGAGCTTCAAGCTACGAGACTTGTTTCGTTCCAGAACAGAATGGTACTAGATGTTATCTTGGCTGATCGAGGAGGAGCATGCTGTGTGATCGGCAGTTCCTGTTGTGTACACATTCCTGACTCCGCCTCTTCAGTTCATTTGGCTATTCAAAAGCTTCATTGCTTAGCATCCAAATTGCATGGAGACACGGGGACCTGGTCTTTGTCTGGTTGGTTCTGGGGCCTGTTATCCAATTGGGGATGGAAGATTTTGATGATATTGGCGGGCATAGCTGGCATCATATTTACTTGCTGTTTATGAAGGCATTGTGGGCCGGCTTGTTGTTCTTATTGTGCTACTAAACTTGCCTCTTCCATAACCACTCCTTCCCCAGTGGCCGTAAAGGCACAATTAGTGTAACAAGAGATAAAAGATCTAATGCAGATTGATGAAGGGATATTTGAGGACTGACTTACCTTTAAGTTAGCTACATCATGCTCAAAGGGCGGTTCTGAGGGATAAAAAGCTGATTTCCCTTAGGTTAGTGGTATGGGCCTTACATATATATTGTGTTAGCATGATGTATCTATATATTCCTAGTATAGAGGTATACATAGTGCTTAATCTATAACTTCTTTTGCTAGTTAGTAAGGGTATATGCTGTTTGTGTGTTTTGTTTGCATCGAGTAGGCCGAAAACTGCACAGACGCCATCTTTTCTTGTCTGCGTTAGACACGAACAGTGATCACGTGTTACCTTCCAATGGTTGTCAGACCTTAGCTTAGTTGATTTGCCGGAGATAGCTGAATACACGCTATTCTCTCCCTGTGCTCAAACTCAAGGTCGCATCTGGCTGTGGGTGCGATAAGCACATTCCTGAAGGCACCGTGCCTGCACTCCTAGGCACCAAGACAAAAGGTAGTCACCCCTCCTGACCTTCCCAATAATAACTAAAGCAGAGCTTTGTACTAATCATGTGTGCCATATATGGTCCTTTCCGAGGTCCAAGAGCGAAGTAGTGTTTTTCCATGTACAGTGACTTCTTGTACCAGCCTAAAGTATATATGTGTCGTTTTGAGTGTCAGCCAGCAGTTTTCTCCACGCACCGTGAGGGGTGAGGATGGGAGAGGCTCCTCTATAGAGTATTTTGTATAATAAACGATTGAACTTTCTACACTGCCAACTGACTGGTTATTTAGGTAATTGGTATTGGGCTATTGGTAAGTATAACCTTTATGTTATTTTATGGTACGTCAATAACTGAGACTAAGTGGCAGATATACATCAATTTTCTTTTTAGCAACTCAAAATTTGCGAGTTGCAAAAGGAAATGCACTATTGTGACTCTGACCCATTTTGCGATTCCCACTATGTTTGCAAATTACCTCATCAATATTCATGAGGCCGGTTGCAATATGCGACCCATTGAGAAAAAGGCAATAGCAAAGGATGGTGGCCTGCTGGGTACAGCAGACCCCCATGCCTGTGTTTGCTTTTTAAATGAAGCAAAATAAAAATTCAACGTTTCAGTTTAATTTTTTAAGAGCAGGCAGTGGTCTGTGCCACCAACCACAAAGGGGTCCTATTGGACTTGACCCTTTTTGGCTCAAGTTCCCAAAAAATGTTGCTTTCCCCCTAGACCTTTTTTTCTGACATGGTGTTGCCAACTTAGATGTTTTGGGCTCTTTGCCACTGCTGATCAGTGTCAAAGGGCAAGTGCACTATGTGTGCCGATGCTGGTAATGCAAATTCTACTAGTAGGCCTGCAGCATTGATTGTCCCACCCACACAAGTAGCCTTAAAGAGAGAACTCAGGCCTGCCACTGCAGTGCCTGTGTGCTGTTTGTTAAACTGCCATGTTGTCCTGACAAGTGCACCCACATGCCAGGCCTTACCCTTCCCTTTCTATGCACATCAGACACCCCAATGGTAGGTCCAAGGTACCCCCTGGGCAGGGTGCAGTGTATGTGAAAGGTTGGAGATGTACTGAGGTGTGTACCATACCCTGACAGTGAAATACTCTCCAATTCGTTTTTCACTGTTGAAAGGCCATCTTGCCCATAGGACAGAATGGGGAGGCTGTGTAATATGTTTTACAGCCTATCTTCCCAAAGGCTTAAGATGGAGAGGTGAAGTTTAGTGTGCCTGAACTCACAATGCAAAAACACAGTGTGCCTGAACTCACAATGTAATAACACATCTTAGCCGGCTCCCTGTTGCGGAAACTCAGGAACACAAAAGTTTCCAGGAGAGTCTCAGCGACTCTTTGTGCGTGTGCTTTTTGCAGCCTGAGACCCTCGTAAGAATTGCCCTGTGATCGTGGGCTCCTGGAGTCCAAGTGAGTCTCAGCGACGCTCTGTGCCTGTGCTATTTGCAGCCTAAGCCCTTCATGAGGATTGTCCTATGATCCTGTGCACCGGAGTCCAAGTGAGTCCCAGTGACGCTGTGTGTGTTATGTTTGTGCAGCCTGGGACCTTCGTGAGGATTGCCCTGTTATCGTGCACACCCGGAGTCCAAGTGAGTCTCAGCAACGCTGTGTGCATGTGCTTTGTGCAGCCTGAGACCTTTGTGAGGATTGCCATGTTATCGTGCACACCCAGAGTCCAAGTGAGTCTCAGCGACGCTGTGTGCATGTGCTTTGTGCGGCCTGAGACCTTAGTGAGGATTGCCCTGTTATCGCGCACACCCGGAGTCCAAGTTAGTCTCAGCGACGCTGTGTGCGTGTTCTTTGTGCAGCCTGGGACCTTCGTGAGACTTGCCCTGTTATCGTGCACCCGGAGTGCAAGTGAGTCTCAGCTACGATGTGTGTGGGTGCTTCAGGGCAGCCTGAGACCTTTGTGAGGAGTACCCTGTGATTGTGCACAACCAAAGCTCAAGTGAGTGTCAGCGACGATGTGTGCATGTGCCCTGTTGCAGCCTGAGATCTTTGTAGCACCAACGGCCCCAACAGGCAGCCCCAGAAGAGCTGAGCCGCCAGCCTAAGCCCGCCATTGCCAGAGCGGGACCTCAAACCAAGCCCGTCGAGGGAGGGCCTGAGTTCCACTGCCTGGATTCCACAAAGTATTTACAACAAGGGGTGGTGAGGGACAGAGTCTCTGAATTAAGCAGAAAGCTCTCACCCAGTCAAGAGATCAGGGCTAGATCCAACACCGTTTTTTAGCTCACTGCACCATCCCAGTTTCAGAACCTGGCTGTATGCAAATTAGTCTGTTCCTGTCCCAGTGCATGATGGGAACAGGGCAAACCAAACTACAAAAGCCAATTCTTACACTGGGAAGGAAACAAGCTCCCGGGGACCGGTTTCTGGCATTACAGCCGTCTTCGGCCCGGTTTGCTTGAATCCTGATGGTGCAATGAGCAAGGGTCTCACATCTGAGAATACCCTTCCACGCTTAGGGTGGACAAAAATATTTACAACAAGGGGTGGTGAGGGACAGAGTCTCTGAATTAAGCAGAAAGCTCTCACCCAGTCAAGAGATCAGGGCTAGATCCAACACCGTTTTTTAGCTCACTGCACCATCCCAGTTTCAGAACCTGGCTGTATGCAAATTAGTCTGTTCCTGTCCCAGTGCATGATGGGAACAGGGCAAACCAAACTACAAAAGCCAATTCTTACACTGGGAAGGAAACAAGCTCCCGGGGACCGGTTTCTGGCATTACAGCCGTCTTCGGCCCGGTTTGCTTGAATCCTGATGGTGCAATGAGCAAGGGTCTCACATCTGAGAATACCCTTCCACGCTTAGGGTGGACAAAAATATTTACAACAAGGGGTGGCAGGGTATACTCAGACATGAGTCCCTTTCTCACTGCACCATCAGGATTCAAGCAAGCCGGGCCGAAGACGGCTGAAATGCCAGAAACCGGTCCCCGGTAGCTTGTCTCCTTTCTGGTGAAGAATTGGCTTGGTAGTTTAGTCTGCCCTGTTCCCATGATGCACTGGGCCAGGGACAGACTGATTTGCATATAGCCAGGTTCTGAGCTGGGATGGTGCAGTGAGATAAATAACGGTGATGGATCAAGCCCTGATCTTTGGACTGGGTAAGAGTGGTCTGCTTAATTCAGACACTCTGTTCATCACCACCCCCTTTTCTGAATCGTTGGATTCCACAAAGTTGCATCAGAGGCCCAAGTCTGGGAAGAGGAGAGGAGAGCGAGGTTATACCCCCCCAGGTAACGTGTGTTGCCGCATGGGGCTGGGTGCGGGCTCGGAGAGAGACGACCTCGGCCTCTCCCAGTCCTGCAGAGCGAGCCTCTGCTTCGGCTCATATCGCGGCCCGTACTTGCCAAGGAGTGGCAGGACCAGGGCCAGAGTGCGGAGCTGCACTTTGGTTTACACCATACCAGTGTCGGGGCATCTGTTGATGGAAGCTGACCACAAGTCAGTTCGAGTGGGGGAGAGACCGCCTAAGGCACCATGATCAGTGCTGGAGTGTATTATGCATTGCATTATTTCTGCATTACGAACTACCTGATTGTTGTATTACGCATTGCATTATTTCTGCATTATGAACTACCTGATTGTCACATTACACATGGCATTATCTCTGCATTACGAACTACCTGATTGTTACATTACGCATTACATTATTTCTGCATTATGAATTGCCTGATTGTTGCATTACGCATTGTACTATTTTTGCATAATGAATTACCTGATTTTTGCGTTACGCATTGCGTTAGGTTGCATAACAAACTATCTGATGTTTGCGTTACGCATTGCATTCTTTTGGCATTACAAACTGCTTGATTGTTGCATAACTAACTGCATTATTTTTATATTGCAAAGTATCTGATTCTTGCATTACGAACTGCATAGCATTGCATTAGGACTGAAGTGGATCATTTAGAGTTGCTCATTAATATCGCCAGAACTTACAAGGGCTGGCTAGCCTAACAACCGCCCAGGAGGAATATTACAAATATGCATATGTTGGATTTATATTGTGTGGTCTCATCGTATATCTGTTTAATTAAATGTATACTTGTTTTTATGAAACACTTGTGGAGTCCATTTGTGGTGTTGTCATTGGGTTACTGCGAGCATGATTGAAAATACTTTACACATTTGCCTTGAAGATAAGCCTGGTTGCTCATGCCGAGCTACCAAGGGGGTGAGCAGGGGCTATCAGAGAAGGTGTCCTTCCTTTCCCTGATGTGGAAGCAAGGGTCCCTATTTGGCCTAAGGTACCAACCTCAGCCAACTAGCAACCCCCAGGTCTAACTGGTCCCCTGGGGACCACTTCCAGTTTGTGACTGGCTTACCACCAATTTGAATTTGGTGGTAAATGTGATTGTTTTGCGACCGCATTTGCAGTTGCAAAACAATCCTACATCCCCCTGCGACTCGCTATTAGTAAGGGACGCACTTGGCATGTCCCTTCCTAATAGCATCTTGCATAACCTATTTTACGAATCAGTAAAAGGTTACCAACTCGCAAAATAGGTCGGTACATGCTACAACCCTTTTTAATGGTTTAAATTGGTCCGATTTCCTATTTACGACCACTAAAAATGGTTGTAAATCTTGCCCTAAAAGTCTAAGAAGGTAAAGAGAAGTCATTGCATGGATTAGCTACTTAAGCATAAAACTAGGACACTTAGGGCGAGATGTACGACCATTCAGTTTTGCGAGTCGCAAATTGTGACTCGCAATTTGCGACTTGCAAAAGTCAATTTACAATAGTGTCTCAGACTCTGTTAGTAAATCACAATGGGGTCGCAAATTGCATACCTCATTTATATTCACGAGGCAAGCACAATTTGTGACCCCTTTGGGAAAGGCTAGCACTCCCAGGGATGGTGGCCTGCTGGGGTCAGCAGACCACCATGTCTGTGACTGCTTTTTAAATAAAGCATTAAACGTTTCAGTATAATTTTTTAAGGGCAGGCAGTGGCCATTCACAAAGGGGAAGGGGTCCCCTGGTGACCCCTTCCTGTTTGCAAGGGGTTTACTACCTACATGAAGTAGGTGGACAACTGCGAATGTTTTGCAACCTCAAATGTGGTCGCAATACAATCTCCCTTGCAAGTGCAAAAAAGGGTCGTACATCTTAGAGCTGCAAATAGTCTGTACCTTAAAAAGTAAGTTTAAAAAACAAGAAAAGTTTCCATTTAAATACCTACATTGATGATTTAATTACAGTGGGAATGGATCAGTGGGAAATGACTTACTTGGTGAAATGCTTTACTGCCACATCCATCAGTTAAGGTTTGTATTCAGCAAAAGCCAAATCAAACATCCATACTTCAGCCAATTGACGGTCATTAATTTGAGTATTAGCAACACATGTTACTTGCAACTCTCAGAAATAGCAAAAGTATGCTTTGAAGTGCTATTTAAAACGTATTACTGACATGACATGAAACGGGTTATCATCTACCATACAACGACCTGTGGTCTTATTAATGTCAAGTCGGAGAAATTTCAGAGACGAGTGACCAGGTCATAGATAATGAGATATCTCAACTTGCCTGTGTAAGGTGCAAGCTTTTTTCTGATAATTCTATTTCTGCAGTTTTCAATCAAAACTATAAGTACCAGTAGAAGGAAAAAATTGTACTAGGCGTCCATCTCGACATGGAGCACTATGCGATCTCTAAGTGAGGAAAAACATTAAACTTTCTCACAGCAAGATCAATCTCTAGACGACAGAAGGACGGGTACCTATAGATCCAGGATTGAGATGGATATGCCTGTTTTTTTTTATTTAAAATTATTTGATGCTTTGTTAAATGACATTCAAGAAAGCCTGTGTCAGAATTTATTAAATGTGTTTTATAAGCAATTGTGTTGGTGTTTGACTGGGGTGTAAGACCTGGTCAAGCAGCAACCACAATCCTTGTCAGGGTTAGCCACCAAAAAAAACAAAAATAACCTCTTGAACCACCTCCTGGTAGCTTGGCACAGAGCAGTCAATCTCAACTTGGAGGCAATGTGCGAAGTATTTGTGCAACACTTCAAACAGTAAAACAGTGAAAACACACCACAAAAGGAGCCCACAACATATTTAGGAGATTAGAGTACATTTTAATTAATAAAACAAGACTCTAACAATAAAAAAGCCAATTAATAGAACAGGAGATACTGAATTTAAAGGTTTGCAGTGAAAATAGCATCAAAAAGCAATAGGTGTCAATTGGTGACATCTGGTTGTGCCGGACTGCGACAAAGTCACTAAACCAGGCCAACCGCGATAGATTGTGGACCAGCTACAGGGACCCAGTTGGGACTGATGAACAGAGAACATGAAATCCTGTTTGCAGAGCATTGCATGGATCCGTGTCAAAGATGCGCTGCACATACGAGGAGATGGGTCGGTTCTGAGATACGATAAGGCTGCGGTGCGGGTTCTTTTGCATCGTCGTCAATGATCCCATTGATGGGGCTTGCAATGCAAAGTGTGGCATTGGGGATGTTGTGCACCACTATCGATGCATAGGTTCCGAGGAGCTGTGAAGCTGCGATGTCGAGTCCATCGTCGAGGCTGCCGTCGACGAGAGATACGAGGACCTGGGCTGTGGATACATCACAAAGCTGTGGCAATGTGTCCATTCCAAGTAGTGCAGGGGTGATGCAAGTCTTTTTGACAGGTCCAATTCCCTTAGCAGCGATGCATCGGTACTGCTTGGGGATTCACCGTTAAGCCAAGGAGAGGCATTGGTTCTGCTCTGGGATGTGCCACTCAGTAGGGAAGATGCGTCATTTCCGTTGGCAGGCACCATAAGCCCAATTTCAAGGGTAAAGGACTAGGGTGGCACCACTTGGCAGGGTAGACTGACAGATGGCAGAGTCCAGGTGAAGCTGCAAGGTAGTTGGAAGTTTGTTATGTCCCTGAGGCATCAGATCAGTAGGCTAGCCAATTAGCCCTTGGAGTCACTCTGGGTTGAAGAGATGCAGGTCCAGTCCTTTTCACCCAGGCAAGAGGGAAGTAGGCAGCAGGTCAGCACAGCAAAACAGGAGTCCACCAGACTGCAGTCCACCAGAGTGGCATTCCTTCAGCAGCACAGCAGTCCTTCTTCTTGGCAGCGTATCCACAGAAGTGCACTGAAATGGTGGTGTCTGAGGTCCTTCTTTTATATACAGATGTGCCTTTGCCTTCTAGAGGCATGCCGTTGTAGTTAACAAATACCCTTCTTACTCTCTGCCTTGGTTCCAGACTAGCTACAGGGGATATACAACATTTTGTGTGGAGAAAAAGAATCAGCCTTTTGAGGTGTAATTGAGGCTGCGCCCAGCTACTCCCACCCATCCTGCCAATGATGTCCCACTTAGTCACATCTAAGCTCCCATTGTGTGTTGCTGTCATGGAGGACAACCCAAAGTCCAAATGCCAGCTACACCCAGTCATGTGAGCAGAGACTGGTTGCAGGCACCAACTGGCTATAGCAAGAAAATGCCAGTTTTCTAAAAGTGCCATTTTCCGAATTGTAAGTTAAAATTCAACTTCACCATAAGGTAGGATTTTAAATGGATATTCCAGAACCACCAAACTTGAATAAGGTATATCTTCCCATTTGGAAATTACACTTATGAAATGTAATAAGATAATCCCAATGTCATCCAATGGGAGCCATTGGGCTTTCAGTAGTGAAAAATCAATTCAAGAGTTTTTCACTACCAGGGCAGGTAAAACTTAAAGTTATACATCCTGCTTTTTACATACATTACACCCTGCACTCTGTGCTGTCCAGTGTCTACCCAGGGGTGATGTATGTGTATTAAAAAGGAGGGTTTGGGTCTGTCAAATAGCTTATTTTGCCAGGTAGAAATGGCAGTTCAGACTACACAAACAGGCACTGCAAGGGCAGCCCTGAGGCATGTTTAAATGGCTACTTAAGTGGGTGGACAATGTGTGCTGCAGGCCCACAAGTAGCATTTAATTTGCGGGTCCTAGGCACATGCAGTGCGCTGTACTAGGAACTTATAAGTAAATGAAATATGCCAATTGAGTATGAGCCAATATTTCCATGGTTATAGGAGAGAGCACATGCACTTTAGCATTGGTTAGCAGTGGTAAAG
This sequence comes from Lissotriton vulgaris, assembly GCF_964263255.1. NCBI lineage: Eukaryota > Metazoa > Chordata > Amphibia > Caudata > Salamandridae > Lissotriton > Lissotriton vulgaris. The sequence goes on from NC_141696.1 coordinate 722,677,627, forward strand.
TGCTCAGAGTCCAAAGGCCAGCAAAAACGAGGTCAGAAAAAATGGAGGAGGAATGCAAAACCTTTTGAGGGGGGGAGACCATCCTCCAACTGACAGGTCTAACATGTTATAATCCACATCACAAATGTTCTTGCAATAACACATTTATTTATTACAACAAACAATACATGAAAACACATATAAAAGCAGGGAAGGTATGTGGTGAACTGGCACAGAACAGCATCAAAAGTCTTGGGTTGTCACTTATCAGTTGTGAGTAGTTGACCTGGTCCTGTTTTATCCTATCTGATGCAGATACTTCCAGTTTTAATATTCCAAGCTTAAATGTTTACATTTAGGTGCAAGAATTTAAACAAGATTTTCCTCTTGTACATCACACATTTTCTTTCATAAGTATTTACACAAATGGGATAATTTCAAGTATCATGTTAAATTGCAATCCCTGGGCAAATACCCATTTGCGCAAGAAATCAAACAACTGGTACGATGTTAGGCACACCCAGTTATTACCATGTACAACAAAGATCACATCCTTCGTTAGATTTCTGTAGGCCAAACCTGCCTGTCAACCTGCAGTAGACCAGTCCTGTGGAGCACTGCCTACTCCCCAACAAACTCATTTTTAACATACATGAACAGGAAGGGATTGTAAGGGACACATACCCATTTGCAAATGGTTAACACCTCCTTTGAGGTGCTGGTAACATTTCAATAATTTCTGACAGGATTTTAGTTGAAAATCATTAATGCACACCATAACATATTGCTATTTGGAAGGGATGCCCTAATCATGCCCCTTCCAAATAGCAATTTATTATTTGTTTCTAAATCTATTTTGTGATTCCACCGAATCAGAAAATGGGTTTAGTGCATAAGAAAAAAGCCATTTTTCTATCGCAAGCGTTGCAATTTTGCAAATTGCAGGCTTGGCAGCTGCTGAATGGTTTCTACATCAGGAGCTTAGACACTTTTTTTTTAAATCATCCAGAGATGAAAAACTCATGCTTTGATGAAAGGCTGTTCTGTGCATTTAACACAATGTTTGTATTTAGAAAAAAGTATTATTACCACATTAAAAAATGTAGTAAAACCACTTTCTGCATGAGAAACCTATAGTCATACTGAGAGCATGCAGTTGGTGTCAATATTTAAATACAAAGACAAGCAGAAACACAATATTTATCATTTAATTCTAAACTCAAGATGATATTGATTGCCAAGTGGTGTAGCGCATTTACTGGAATCATGATAATAGCACAAAATCCCGACAAACTTTAAATTAAGGACCTAAAGTGCTACAACAATTGTGTATTGCATGGAAAGTGCTGGTGGTTACTATAGGTGAACAAATCTGAAAACAATTACAGCTACATTATCACCGCAAGTTAATCCCCATTTAGGGGTTAGGAAACCTGCTTCCATGGCTAATTACACACGTCCTGCATTCTTTTAGTGCACCAGGATATTACTCCAGAGCATTACCTAGAAGCAGAGCTTTAAAGATCGCCAAAAGTATTTTCTGAAGTTTAATTCACTGTGAGAAAGTGCCTTGTTTGGCATGGTTGGCCCCCCAATTTTTGCCTGGAAAATGATGCAGCATCAATAGTAAGTGCACAGAGTCCCGGCCAACCAGATCTCATGTGCCAGTGCTCCTTCCTTAAAACTGCACCACGATTGACACTTTAGACCTCCCTGTAGGCCCCTAGTAAATGGCACCCTGATACCTAGGGCATTGGGCATTGCGCCCCCCTGTACTTACCTTCACTTTACTTACCTGTAAATACCCCCAGTCTCCATTGGTTAACATTGGGCACCTGACCCCGAATTTTACCTCTGCACCTGGCTGTTACTGTGCAGCTGGGAGAGCATTCTTGGCACCACTTTAAACCTTGCCTTATGTTGACCTGAACCCCTGAAGACTCGATCTGTAAGTTGTGTGTTTACCTGAAAAACTGCATTCTTGTTTGCCTCCATAGGTTAACAGTGCACAGCCTGAAAATTGCACTTTGTCCACTTTTTAAAGTGTTACCTTTATTGCGTACATCTTGGTCTTAATATAAATCTTGAAAGGAGATTATTTATCTAAAATTGGTGCGGATCTCCTTTTTGAGTCGTGTGTCATTTATAAGTCACTGTGTGCATATCAAATACCTTACACTCCTGTGTTAGGCCTAAGGCGGCTTGCCCACACTACCACAACTAGAGCACTTTGGGTTTACACTTCTGAGGGAATCTCTGGACTCTGTGCTCAATATAAGCACTTAGTGGTATAACATATACAGAGCCAGCTTCCTACATTCACATCAATACAGTTTTAGACTGCACTTTATATGAATGAAAACATCTGACGGGAGAGATATGAAAACTTTAATGCCACTGGAAGGTTAATAACTATGAATATCTAACTTGAATATCCACTGATGCATTAACTTAAGTATCTGCAGCTGTATTCAGCATTCTTTCAGGAGACCCGGAGGAGTGCGTTCTTGCTGACTCTCCGGATATCTTTAATGGCTGTTCCGCTGCTCTTAAACCTGAGCATCAGAGCTAGCTCCATAAATAATTTAAATACTCCCTGCCCAGAGGTTGTAAAGGGAACCAAAAAAACAGAGTGATGGATCGCATTCAACAAGAAAATATTTCAGATTCATTTGTCTGGAAATGTAAAATGGTTCCCTCATGTCTAAGATTTTAACTAATTCATTCCTTTTTTTGCTTTTTATTTTTAACTCGGTTAAGGAAATGATGTAGTAACACCGCTTTTAATTGGACACAGAAACATTCCTGTGTCGTGTCATTTGATTTGACATGCTCTTGCACCTTGTCATTTATAGACAGAGTATTTCAGGATTTGTGGGGATGAACTGCAGGCATATTGACTTTATTGACCTCTTCGCAGATCAGACTACAATGGAAGGGCCATTATTTATTATTTGCACAGATGTCCGCCGCAAACAACCGGGTAACATGGCCTTCATATACTATTTACATTCCATTCACAAAAACTGATCGTAAATTGTGCACTGGCTTTTTGTGAATAGAATAGAATTTTGTGAACTGTCCTATGTAGAAATAGGTCAGTCACAAAATACAGGATTGCAAGGGGTCACAGAGAGACCTGCCTAATTAATATTCATTGGGCAGGTCGCATTTTGCGGCCACCAATCAAAAGGGATAGTGACCTGCAAGGCTCATTGACCACCACATCTTAGATTGTATTATAATGTACACAATCTGATTAGAAAACAAAATGCAGCTCATTTGATCTAAAGAAAACAGCGCTGCTTTTAAAATAAAAAGGGTTTTTTTGTAAAAGTATTTAGTGAGAGTTGGCAATAGTCCCCTGGACCACTGACTAACCTGAAACTTTTTCAAGATTCAAAAAAGGTGAACGTGTACAAAGGGGACTCCGACCACTTGACGAATCAGTTACCACACCAACTTGGGAGTCAGTACATTTTTAATGTTTTTCAACCGAATTCCGAATTAAAAACTTCGATATATCAGGGTTAGAATCCAGCCGCAGCCTGTAAATTGGGGCTGTGGGGTCACGGCCTCCCCCTACCTTTTGCCCTTCACGAACTGTGTCTGTCAGGCTGAACAAAGCTCAGACTGACAGATACTGTTAATTTTCAGGTCAGGCAGCCAACAGCCAGACATGCACTTAATGTGCAGGCTCCTGGCTGCCTGAACTGAATTTTGCTGGGCTGAGGAAGTCGCAGCTTCTGTGGGCGTGACCTCCTTAGCTCAGCAAAGGTCCCTGAGGCCCTCCACTTAGTGATGAGGGGTAGAGTCACTGACTGCCTCGCACCTGGGCACTTCCGTTTTAAGCCCATAAACGCCGAGGGCCGAGTGCCAATCAGTGACACTTTATCACTGAGTGAGGTGGGGTCTGCAGTCTCACGGACCCAATCCCACTCTGTGATGACGTTGGGCAGTGCTTAATTTGTAAAATATGAAGTGCAGGTGCTCACAGTCTTTAACGAGGCCATACCCTCTTCCCAAGCTCCGCCCATTCCCTCCAGTGGCCCCACCCACCTCCCTTTATTGGCTCCACCCACATCCACAAGCCTCAACACCTCAGAGTCACCTCCTCCCTTATTGAGTTCCGCAAGAAGATGAAGGGCTGACTCTTCACAAAAGCAACTCAGGCACCTCACACCTATACACCTGCCCAAATCCCTGGATACCCTCCTGGGTGATTAGTGCGCTACACAAATCTATATTAAATAAAATAACATATTGGAAGCCTATGACAAAAACTTAAAAGTGAACTCAAATTAGAGAAAGGTCATTTGAGGACTTGAGGCAGCTCTGCAAACAAAAGAACATGTGCTTGCACTGCACTGTTTAAAAGAAAGAAGAGAATGAAGGAAGGAATACATTAAAGAAGGCGGTAACAAATGCAGGCAGGAAGAGGAGCACTGGAATAAGGAAATACATAAGTAAAGGAGGAAATAGGATAAGAATGTGAAAGGAAGAAATTAAGGGATAGAGGGAGAAACACACCATGTATGTTTGTAAAGCACATATTCACTAGAGGGGACCTTGACACCAAATTAAAAATGTTGTTATCCAGCTCAATTGCACTCATTTTATCTAAAGATGAAAGACTGAGTGGCCACACCAAGTTTTCAATTGATGACCCTGAGATAGAACACAGATTCCTGGACTAGATATAAACATATGTGCAAGAAGGATAAAGGGAGAGTGAGGGAGGAGGAGAGGTCTAAAGGCAAAGATAGATGCAGTAGACAATGTGAAGAAAAATGTGGAAAGCAGAGTTTGGGATTGCAAGATTGGAGTGGAATGTGATGAGAAGGAAAAGTGAAAAGAGGAGAAAGGCAAGTGAAGAAAAGCAAACAGTGGGGAACGTGTGAGAGTAGAGTGGAAGGGAAAGATGGAAAGGTGAACAATGAAAAGCATTTAATGAGGGGAGGTGGCGATTAAGAGAAAACTCAGATGTAGGGCAGAAAGTGAAGTAAGATTGGAGAAAAGTGAAGGAGTGAGGTGTGAAGGGGAGGAAGAAAAGCACATACGAATGTATCTTTCTTGGCCTGTCTCATCAATACACAGCAGTGTTGTCCAAGACACACAATAGCGATTCTTTAACTGTGTTAAGTTTTATATGCCACAAAAAGATGTTTTGTTATGTCACATAATAAAGTGTCAGTTATACCATTGGGATTATGCTTTGATGGAGAACCACACTCTCATGCTTCAAACAAATAGTTCTATTACATGATCAGACTATAAGTCGCAAAATCCCACTGCTACCTATTTTCAAATGAAGTCAGACATTCAACTCGATTCAGACAGGTTTCCACACATACTTTTTAACTAATAAAGCACAAAATTCAACTGAGTCTGCTGCCTGTGCTATATTAGGATTGTAATGTATGATCAGCAAGTAACAAAAGGACATCTGTGACAAAAAACAGAAACCCACTGAGCTATCCACATAATATAGTTCTGTCATCTGCATGGTACATGTTCTACATTACCCCTCTGTGCTACAGTCAAAACTTCAACTAAACAAAACTCTGATCTCTCTCCAACAGGGACATAAGGCTGTAAGTATGCAGCAGGGGTTTATGGGACATGGGTCTTTGGAGGTGAAGAGAAGGTGTGGGGCGATAGATCTCAGCAGGCTTGTGGGGGTGGGGGGAGGTAAAGAGCGCCCAACACAGCCTAGCCCATCTGATAGCATATTTTGAATCAATGCTATTTTTCTCCAGGTCAAAGCTGAGAAATTCCCTGTGTATCCTCTCTCTGGTTTGGGGGTAATTGGGAAAGCCTCCTGGTTCAAGTGGTCAAGATTGAGAAGGGCTTTGTGGTCTCACGTGCAAACTCAAAGTATGGATACTCAGGGCCCAGTGCATGCTTTAATACAAAGTGATGGTGGGGAGGGGTGCTCTGAGAGACTGCGGGAGGGAGCCAAGGTGTCTATAACAGGAGTGAGCGAATGTTCTTGCAGGGAGGGGTATTGTGACAAAGAGGGGAAGGGGACTAAAAGCAGAGGGGCACTGAGATACAGGTGAGAAAGGCACTGTGGAGAGAGCGGCACTGGGATAGTGGGAGAAGGCCACTGTGGAGAGAGGGGCACTGTGAGAGGTAGCAGTGGTGCACAGTCACAGTGGAAGAGATGGGAGGTGTTTTTCAAGGTGCTTGTGGCTGCAACAGTGCCCATTGCAGAAGCGAGAGGACGGGTCTGATAGAGAAGAGATGGTACTGGGACAGGTAGGAGCGTGGTACTAATACACTAACTGGCAGGAAGAAATGTTTTCACTTTCAGACCACCCTCAGCTGCTTCCTGTATTTTGTTATTATGCTGAAAGGCCTTGTCTGGGCTCCTGAGGCAGGCAGCTACTGGGCAGTTTCCTGCGGGTGCCACTGTGCAGGAGTTTATCGCTGGTGTCCCACGGACAAGCACTAGTATTCTGTCACCTATAGGATAACAGTTGTGTGTAAAATAACGCACACACAACTCACCTAACTTTGCAGCTTTGGCTACACTGCAAAGAGCAGACTGTTGGGTAGCACAGCTGAAATTATGCTCCCAGTTCATCGTTCGGGCAGTTTATACTGCGCATGAAACAACACACCTGCCCTTACCCCACTCTGAGGACCAGGCACTGGTGTGCGCCACAGCAAGCACGCTAGCAGCATGCACCAAATCTGAACGTACTGCTGCACAAGCCTCGCTCGAGGCTGGGGATGTTTAATGGCCTGTGCACAGTGTTGGCTGTGCATGAGAGAAAAATTCAATAGACCCGGCCCTGAGAAATAGGTGCCGGTGCTCAGCACCTGAAAGCACCTGCACAAATTAAGCACTGACGTTGGGACTGCTGCCTTCGACGGCAGCAGTCCCAAGACTCCAAGGACCTCTGAGGCAGAGCTGCACGTAAGTTTGTGTGTTTTTTCTTTATTAATGTTTGGTGCGTGCGTGCGTGTATGTGTGAATGTTTGGCAGTGAGTGTTGAGTGTGTGTGAATGCATGGATGTGGGTGTGTATGTGTGCATGTGATTCGCGTCTGCCCCCTCCCTCCTAAATTTACCAGCCGCCACTGTTGGAATCACTGTTTTTGGAAAAGACAACCAAGACGCATTTGTTCCAAATAGCGATTCTGAAATCATTTGTAGACCCATTTGACGATTTGGAAATCTTTTTCCGAACCGCTAAGTGAGTTTTGTAAATTTGGAAAAACAGTTTTAGCATTCATAAACCCTTTGATTTACTGAATCTAAGGGTTTCCAAATTCCAAAACCCCCTTCGTAAGTGAGGCCCCATACAACAGAATCATTGCACTGGTGCAAAACACAGCGCAAGTGAATATTCATTATTTTTGCAGATGGCGTAATGTGAAATGGAGTAAATGGTATTTGCAGTTTTGCACAAGTGAAAATTATTGAGCAAGCCTGCATCCAAAACATGTTTTATTATTCACATGAAGTGCATTGGACACAATACATTCCCTCTGCTTTTCAAATTTAAGTTTGAGTTAGTGGCAACCTGCGCTTTCTTTATTGCATAAGTAGAAAAAAAAGGTGAAAAGTCAGTTAGTTTTTTTCTTTGCAAACCAGGCTATTTGCGGAATAAGATTTTTTGCGAGGATCCGTATGACACACCCTAAAAGGTCCGTTAGTAAACATTTTTGCACAATCCATTTTCTCTACTTTTTCTTCTGTACATACAAATGTCACAAATTGGTTTATTCTTGTTTGCATTGGTGCACAGTTTACTTGATGTACCCCCTTTCCAAATCGGTGTTTTTTCTCAGGTCATTCGGTTGAAATATTGTTTTTGCATTAATATGCCAATAATATTCAGCTTCGTATATCTGGTATATATAGGATGATTCAGATTGGGGTGTGCTCAGAAGCTTGAGACTGCTTGCATTTAATTAAGCTGTGGTGATGAATATTTGTCAAGCAGCTGTGCATTTATTTTCTGTGTAAATATAACAGGATGAGAAGGAAACGGATTCTCTGAGAGTGGGTCCCCAATGGTTTGTCAAACCTACTTTGTGACCCACATACCAAGGTTCAGAAATGTAAATCTTTGGTTTGAAAAGCAGAAGCTAATAGAACACTGACACAGTACTAGCAAAGCAAATGGGCATGGCAATTAATATGAAGATGATAGGGAGAATTTCATATAAAGGTGTTGATGAGAACTATGGGCCAGATGTATCAAGATACCCTTTTGCGAATCTCAAATAGCGATTTTTAAGGAATCGCTATTTGAGAATTGCAAAATGGTATGTATGTAGAAATTCGCTATTTTTTATCGATTTCTTAAAGTTCCTTCATTGCGATTAGCAAATTGCTAATCGCAATTAAGGAATAATTTCCCATTCATTTCTATGGGCCAGGAGGCCCATAGGAAGGAATGGGAAATTATTCTCAATTTGCGATTCACAATTTGATAATCGCAAATTGAGAATAATTTCAAGTGTGCAAGGGTGTCCTAAGGACACCCTGCTGCACCCCCTGAAATTGACATGTGTGCGCATATGGCGTACGTCACATGCCACCTTTACAAATTGCAAAAAGTGCATTTGTAAAAGAATTCGCAAATTACCACCAACTACAAGTTGGTGGTAATTTGCTATTTCTTAGTGTGAATTCGCAAAACTTTCTTGTTTCTTACATACCATTTAAGGAATCGCTTTTTGCGATTCCTTAAATGGTAGCGCAAAAGTAAGGAATCGCAAATTTTGCAATTCCTTATTTTTGCGATGCGATTTTCTTCAAACATCGCATTTCCCGGTTTTTTTGTCGCAAACGCTGCTATTTTGCGATTCTCAGCGTTTGCGACAAAAAAAACGCTTGATACATCTGCCCCTATGTAACATACATGCATATTTATACTGCTATAATGTAAGGACAGAATGCACGTCTATTATTATTTGTCAATTTTTTCGATTGCTCAGTAACGCTTAGTGCCTGTTCAGATGTGCGCCATCACTTATTGCTGAATGCATTTTCACATTTTCAACTTCACTCAGTGAATCATGGTGCATGTTTGGATTTACACCACGACTCATCAATGCTCAATACATTCCCCGGTTTGCACCATCATGCAGTAATTCTCCGTGCATGCTGATATTCAACTATTACTCAAAAATCTTGAGCGCATGCCCCGATTTGCACTCACTCAGTAATCATCGCATACATTCTCAGATTTTCACTATCTCTAACCAAAAATACTTAGAACACACCCCATTGCACCACTTACCATCCTCCTTCCTAAATGCACGAACAGATTTTAGACATTCACTCAGCCGTCTTTACAAGATATTCAGGTTGACACCATCACTCAGCCATCTTTATGACATGCTCAGACATGACTCAGCATCCCTTATTGTATGCTCATATTCGCACCATCATTCGGTAACCCTTGGTGTATGCTCAGATTTTCACCATCATTCTTCCCTATATGTGTTTTCAGATTTGCTCCATCATTTAAAGAATGCGAGTACATATGTGAAAGCTGTTGTTCTTTCCATTAGGCTTAACATGTATTAGAAACAGAGCTTCTCCTAATATGAACTGGGTTTTACACTGTCTTCCATCTTGAAATACTGTCACAGTACACCACGTGATAACCAGTGCTGCTGTTCCTTGTTCTAAATAAAGAACTGCAAGCTTCCCACTAATAAATGGTGAGCATTCCCAGAGACTTCTCATCATGCTGTACCTAACCGAGGACTATCTTTCTCTGTCTCAGACTATCGCTTGCACAACATATAAACTATAGTGCTTGAATAAGCTGTGAGAACGACTGAATTCAAAGTCATAGTATTATGAGAGAATATTTTAATGCACTGTGTAGAATTTTTTTTATTCCTTCTAGCTCCTGGTTGGTGCATTTTCTGAGAACCATGTACTTGTGTAGTAATGACTGAAAACCTTTTTCTAAAGTCCAACAAAAGGAATCACTTTCCTCTGTAATTTGGAGCCTGAATTTGCCATTTTAGCAAGACAAATCTAAGCTGGATTTTACATAGATCTTGACTGAGTTCCTTGTACTTATGATTTGCCTGCTTTGCAGCTAAACTTATTGATGGTTTCATTCATGTATTTTGTCTATTATTCCATCATATAAACCCTTGATCCGTGTCTATCATACTTGCTGTTAATGTTACACTTCTGATTATTAATTTTGCGCTCAAATGAAGCAGAGACTGGTCCAGTTGGAGAGCACAAAAGCCCGTAAGGGATTATGAAAGACTGGTAGGCCCGCCAACAGATCTAGTAGCAGAGTTAATGGGTCAGAAAGGATCTGATCAGTAATAGACAAAACCCAATTGGCTGTAGAACCAATCACTGCACCTTCATGGTCCAGACGGTGTTCCCCAAGATTCAAATTGACTCAGTTTCAACCCAGTCCTTGTTCTGGAAGACAAGGTGGCTGAAGGAGGATGACGTGAGTATTAATCGGGATTTGGACGCATGCAAAGGATGACTCAGAAGTGAGCAACGAGGCAGTGTTTTGGGAATTGTAGCAAGCATACTGGGAATGCAATACAAAGGAAGGATTTTGAGAGCAATTAGTACATGGCTTTAGTTCTTGGATTTGTGGGAATGATAGTTATTGTGCTCTTGATGATATTCTTTGATTTTTTTTAAATTGACAAATGTGCGAGTTGTAATATGTATGGCATAAAGTTGAAGAGAGGTACCACAAGTTAGATTTATTAAAATTATTGAGCTGTCAGCTAAGTTGAGGTGTACTGTGAGATGCTATCAAGATAGGGATGTGACTTTTCTCTTGCATGGTTGAATTAATGGAACTCAATAGTTGTTCTTTCCTCGATGAACAGGAGTGGGCGCTCTGAGCATGGTGACTCCCACAGATTAAAGGTCTACTGTTGTGTGAACGATGGTGATCTTCTTGCTGTTGTAGAGACTTCTCGTCAGACGAAGCAGACAAACAAAGAATTATAGTGAAAAGTGTTTTCTGGAAGTTCTGGCATCATTCAGGCTTTGCGTCATTTTGGTGCAGCTCGAGCACAGTTTATGGCTTTGAATCTGTGGGAGCAGGTGGCAAGCAAAAAGAAGAGGGATAAATTTGCATGAAAAATTTACAGTAGATGCTCATTCTCTGATATGCGCATAGGATGATGAGATGCAGACAAGGTGGAGGGAGGAGGTGATCGAAGCTATAAGAACTTACCATTTGCTCAAGAGTGAAAAAATAACAAAAAAAGGAAAGCTTGGGGAAATTAAGAAATCAAAAATTGAGAAAGAAGCAGAGTATGAGGAGGATCCTTTATAGATGTCCTCCTTAGCTCCTTACCTCCATATAATGGAGCGGCTTCCCTGAGCTCTACAGGTCTAGTGGCAACTGAGAGTAGGACAGAACCCGAAACTCCTACAGTGCCCAAGCACCCCAAGCTATACAAAAACCACCATTTCACCTCCTGTTAAGTTTTTAACAAGCGCACTGCCTTTTTCGGGTGCCTCAACGGCTTCCACCACCGAGACATTTGCTAGCATTCCACTAAGGTAAACCATTCCAAGCATTCTCCAAGATCTAACACCAAGGCCCGGAGCAATAGCACTAAACCCCCCACAAGAAGAGGCTTTGACCAGTCCCATAGAGGAAGGCTGTAGTGGTCAGTACCAGGTTGACATTCCAGTTACCTGGTAGAATGTTAGAAACCTTTTGTGTGTCATGCAGTTCCACAGTAGAATGTTATATGTGTGAGGCTTTGACGTGACAGTTGGATTGATCAGTTGCAGTTTGTGCTGACCGCTGCACAGTTCCTGTCCTTGACAATAAAGCCACAAAACTACTTGCATGTAGTTGTAGTTATTTACTACAAATATTATGGTGATACATTGACAGGTGACTGCTGAACGCACTAGGCCAACCGGAACTCGCACAGCATCCCCCTGCCTTCAGTGTCGGAAGGAGTTTTCCAGTCAACTACATGACTTAAGGGAAAAGAGGCAGGCCACTGCTACATGACAAGAGCAAAAAACACAGGTGATGGACAGAATGCAGAACAATGTCATACATTCACCCCATTACAGAGATCTGGGCCTAAATCCATCGGACTGTTCCCATGAGGCACAGGGTCAGACTGATTTGCATATGGCCCTGTCTGAACTGTGGTGGTGTGGAGTGCAAAAAAAACGATGGATTTAGGCCCAGATCTCTGTACTGGGGTGAATGTATGACATTGTTCTGCATTCTGTCCATCAACTGTGGTGTTTGCATTTGTCACCCCGAGTGGGATGGGTATGCTCAGACGTGAGTCCCATGCTCTCCACACCACTGCATTCAAGCAAGCCGGGCTGAAGACGGCTGGAATGCCAGAAACCGGTCCTCGGAAGCTTGTTTCCGGTCCAGGGAAGGCATGGTTTGGCAGTTCGGGCTGGACTGTTCCCATGAGGCACAGGGTCAGACTGATTTGCATATGGCCATGTCTGAGCTGGGGTGGTGTGGAGTGCAAAAAACGATAGATTTAGGGCCAGATCTCTGTACTGGTGTGAATGTATGACATTGTTCTGCATTCTGTCCATCAACTGTGGTTTTTGCATTTGTCACCCCGAGTGGGATGGGTATGCTCAGACGTGAGTCCCATGCTCTCCACACCACTGGATTCAAGCAAGCCGGGCTGAAGACGGCTGGAATGCCAGAAACCGGTCCCCGGAAGCTTGTTTCCGGTCCAGGGAAGGCATGGCTTGGCAGTTCGGGCTGGACTGTTCCCATGAGGCACAGGGTCAGACTGATTTGCATATGGCCATGTCTGAACTGGGGTGGTGTGGAGTGCAAAAAAACGATGGATTTAGGCCCAGATCTCTGTATTGGGGTGAATGTATGACATTGTTCTGCATTCTGTCCATCAACTGTGGTTTTTGCACATGACAAGAGGCAGCACAACAGAACCAGTAAATCATTGCACATTTTGGGAAATCATTTTATCCTGCGCATAGATCACTGTCCTTTGGTTTCTAATCTTTCAGGGGATAAGATCAAAGAGCACACCCTGAGGATCAACAGATTGTCCACCAAATGTTTGCAATATGATTTCAGAGTTTCATATTTGCCACGTTACAAGAACGGCAGAGCAGATTTTTTATCAAGATTCCCACTTGCAGAAGCAGAAGAAGAATTAAGTGAAGACGAAGAATATGATAACTGTTTTATAGCATTCATTGATGGTGAGACCATGTGTGCTATAAGTAAACTTGAGAGGAGGAGATAGTTAGCAATGGATAACGTACTAGTTCAGGTCATGAGGTTTGAGAAAAACTGTGGGTTCAAAGAAAAAAATGTAACGTACCAGTACCAAACTTTTGTTAAAGTTTCACTTGAACCCTCTGTTAAAGATGGCATTTTGATGCGTGATGATAGATTGATACCACCTGATAGTTTTGGATCAAGAATAATGTGTGGTGCACATGAAAGACCTTTGGGCAAGCCATTGACAAAATGCAGAGTGTGCGAGGCTTTCTGGTGGCCTTTCATGGATAAGGTAGTGGATGATCTAGTGGGAGATTGTGTGGTACATACCAATGCAGAAAATGGGTTCAAAATAAGAACTCTTCCCATGCAACTCATAGAATAACCTATTAGCCCATTGGAAAAAGTGGACATTCACCTAGTTGGCATGTTTAACACACTGCTTTATTTGTCCCATTTTGGAGTTGTTGTCATTTGCTACTATTCTAAGTGGCCAGACGTTAGTTTTTTAGGAGAACCGACTTCAAAAAGAGCCATAGATTTTCTGAAAGATATCTTCTTAGAAGAGGGCTTTTCATCTTCTATTGTCTCTGACAATGGAATACAATTTGTCAGCATAGAATTTCAAAACATTCTACAGCAAGGAGGAATTGGTCATTGTAAAAGTTTTTTTTTTATCCACAAATAAAAGGACTTGTAGAACACATGAATAGAGTGTTGAACAGTTATGTACAGTGAGCCATTTTAAGGAAGGGTGTGGTACAAAATGCAGTGCATTCAGTGCTTTGGTTTTACCATACTACTCTACATTCTTCCACTAATGTTTCACCTTTCGAGCTATTGAGGGGGAGAAAACTATCCTCCAAAGTATGTCAAGGGTGGATGTCAATGTGGGTGAAGAGGAATGCGATGAAAGGTGTGAATGAGTTTGTCGGGCTGAATGTTGGAAGGCACAAGAGTGCCAAAAGAGATACTTTGATTCCAGAAAAAGAGTGGAACAACAACATGTTGAAGTAGAAGATGTGGTATGGGTAAAGGGGCCTGTTCCACTAAGAAATGCAGTATGAAATATACTGAACCAATGATAGTCGATAAGATCTGTGGAAATGCCATTGGGGTAAACACCAAAAGTTGGTGGAACATTGCCTGAGTGATTAAGGTGAAAAGTCACGGGGGTCAGTGAATAATGTAACACAAGATTCTCAATGAGATTAATAATACCCTCAACTCTGCTGAGTCTTGCAAAACTGATTACACAAATGGTAGGGTACCAGTGAAACACAGTAGCAGCAAACAACACTGTTCTGTTCGAGTAAGGTATTGCTGAGGTGGACATTCACATCTGTTCATGCCATAAGTACACTGTTTTGTCTGCTTACATTATTATTGTTTTCGTAAAATTGCTTATATTATCAACAGGTTCTAACCAATGGAGATGGATATACAGGTTTACTTTTTGTCATAGTGTGTAAGACTAAAGATGTATTTTTAGTATATTTTATTATTATTGTGGTTTAGTTGTTCATGCTTTATGATATGAGGCATCTTGAGTGCATGAGTCTGGAATATTTTGTGTTTCTCAATCTTGTGCTGTTTACAAAAACAAGAGGGAAAGGATAATGTAGTGATTAGTCTCGGGATGATGTTCCCATCACCTGGTAGAATTAACCCTTTTGTGTGTCATGCAGTTCCACAATAGAATGCTATATGTGTGAGGGTTTGAAGCAACAGTTGGATTGATCCATTGCAGTTTGTGCTGACTGCAGCGCAGTCCCTGTCCTTCACAATAAAGCCACAAAACTACATTCATGTCTTTGTAGTTATTCACCACAGAGGTCAAATGTCTATTGAAGCTCCACCAGTCAACACCCCAACCACCCCACAATGACTTAATGTTGGCCAGCTGAAAACCAACTTCAAAGAAATTGTTAAGGTTAACGTGAGAATGGGTTTCTTAAGACACTACAATGAGAATGAATTGGTCTACATGAGCAAAGAAGCATCAAGAGTAGCACAAGAGGCACATGCGAGAATGGAAAAAGTGGATGACGAAAGTGTAATCAATCTGGCACAGAGAAAGAAGTTGAATAAGATTGTTTGGATAATGAAGGTTGAAAAGGAAATGTAATTCTTAAAGCCAAGGGGATTGAGAACCCATGTAAGAGATTTGATCAAGAACATTAGGGATTGTGAGACCAATAAGTTTAGAGAGCTGTGGTCCAAGAAGGAAAGGGTTAAGACAAAGCAAAAGAAAGAGGTTGCTAAGTAGGATGAGGGAGAGGCTGCAGGAGAGTCAGTAAGGAAATACCCTCTGAGGGAAGAATAGGGAGGAGCATATGTACATGTCCCATGGTCCTTGATAGATCCCTTTTGCTTCCCTAATTCTCTTCCAAAGCTAAGGGAAAATATACGCATATAGATCAGATTATGACCATTTCGAAGGTGCTGTGGTAGGATTTGGATGTGTTGTTTGCAATGGCGGCTCCTTTGCTAAGGTGGAAGAGCGTCACCCCACTGCTCTTTTGCAGTGAACCACACGGAAAATAAAATGTTGATAACTTGCGTTATTATCATTTTATTTTCTCCTACTTCACAGCTTTGCGTGAGGGGGCAGGGCAGGGGAGGAGTGGTTGCTCACTCCTAAGTTCACAATAACTGCTTGGCAGGCCCTCTCGGGTTGCCCAAACGAGACTGGCATGTTCTCCATATAGGCTGCATTACAGCCTGTGCGAAGGACATCCAGAGGTTCCCAGTCAGTGTCTGAGTGCAGAAACACAGAGCTCAGACCTATCACAACACTTCTAAGACAGCATTGTTATTGGCCAGCTGGGAGCCTGGGTGTGCTTCCTGTTGAGGCAGAGGGAGGGAGGACTAATGAGGAGAGATGCAGTGAGGAAGTGGCGAGAAGGTAAGTTTATATTTCTTTAAAAAAAGAAATTATACTCACTTCCCCCGGCATCCCCCCTCCCGCCCCGCCCTTACCTCTGAAATGTGCCAGCAACCGCTGGTTATTTGAAGTGGCGGTTTTAAAGCATCTATGGCCATAATGTAAGAGACCAATTGAATGGCTGACTCAGGAGCCTTTTAGGAGGACAGGGATGAATGCCCCCTCACCATTGGTCAAGACTAAGTACGAAGAAGTCATAATATTTCTAAAGACTAAGGTCCCCCAAAGAGAGATAAATTTGCCCAAGATTTTCCAAACCTCTCAATAACGTAAAAAGTCTGTGCATGCATGTTTCAAGCGGGAGCACTAAACAACCCCATTGGACATAACATGGGAAGGTTTCTGGCCTTCTTTTTGAGTTCTTTGCTGGCAGAGTACGCCCCCTGATGAGATCTTGCAGTATGCAAAGGAATTGCATCAACATGCTAGAAGCAAAGCGAAAAGGACTACATGAGAAGTACAGGATAGCCAGACTCAATCGGCACAGATGGAGGGATGAAGGAACTTATTGTACCTGTTTGAGGCCCTGAAACTGACCACTTTATTGGGATGAACATGCAAGGAGTTCCTATGACATATGCAGGAAATACCCCATGGATGGGTTAGAGGTTGGTGTAACACATCAGGAAGTAGCAGAAGTGCCCATAAAGGTTATTTCTTGCCACATTTGCAACCAGATCAGGCATTGTACGCAGAAGGTTGCTACAATCCTGATCCGGTTATGATAGATGCCCAAGCTATGAATTTTGAGGCACAGGCGAGCGTCTCCTGATACCCTTACCCCCTATGTTGACCCCAAAGGTCCCAAAATCATCACTGTCACAAAACCATCTCTACCTATGCAGTTGTAAGTATGGGTTCCACAATTCCAACTGAGCAATAGGATTCCACACAATTCATTGATGTCTCAAAGTGCTCCGGTGCCTATGAGGCTTGAAATTTTTATCAGGACCAACTATGGTGCCCTAGGGGGAGGAGGAGCGTGTACTTGGTGCAGTCCTAGAATTGGACCAGAGTGGACTGTATGTAGATGTAGAGGTTAATAGACATCCCATATCATTCCTGGCAGACACTGAAGTTGCTCAACCACTAGAACAGTTGAGGTCCCTAACCTACCCCTCTCGAGAAAAGAAGTCCAAGTTGTAAGCATCACAAATTAGTAGTGTAACAATTAGGTTACCCCCCCCCCCATCCCAGGAAAAATTGGAGACATCAAGGAACAACACCAGTTTATAGTGTGCAATTCAAGTCCTACAAACTTGCTAGGTAGGGATCTTCTATGCAAACACAACTGAGTCATTTACTGTATGCAGGATAGAGTTTATATTGAGACCCCAGCTAATGCATATTTCAAATTGCAACTGCCAAAATCTCAGATTCTATCCAGTTATTACTAAAGATGAACTACCAAGTGATCACAGAGCGACGAATAGAGATGTTTGGGATTTCACTGGAGAGAAATAAGTATGATTAAGGATGCTTAGCCCCTAAAAATAATCCTCTGGCCCAATGCAGTTTTTCCCAAATCCGTCTTTACATGTTGACCCCAGAGGCCATGGTAAGAATGACTCTTGTCATTGAGAGGTTGCCAGAACAGGCATCCTAATGAAAGTCATCTGGAGTCCATGTAACTCACTGAGCAAGATCTTATAAAAAGCCAACAAAAAGTGAAGGCTTGTGCAAGCCCTTTGGAATATCAACCAAATTGTCAGTCCATGCTATTCTGTGGTACTGAACCCTGTTGTGTTCTGTTCCAAACTTCCTCAGAAGCTGAATGATTCACAGTCATTGGCCTCTGTCAAGTGTTCTTCTTGGTTTCCCTTAATGAAAAGAGACAATTTCTCTTTGTGCTTCGGTTCCAAGAGAAGACTCTTGTGTGGTGTTGTGCACCACAAGGGTATACGAAAAGCCATCCTATTTCAACCAGATAATTAAAAAGAACCTTGAATTTCTGCAGTTAACAGGAAGTTTGGCTCTAATTTAGTAGATTGATGGTCTTTTCATTGCACCATTGACAAGGAAGCCTGTACACAAGACACAATTGCTTTATTCAACCACTTGGCTGAGAATAGGCACAAGATTTCTCCTGAAAATTTGCAACATTGTCAAAAGAAGTCATGTACCTGGGACATCAGATGGAAAAGGGAGTTAGGCGAGTGTGCCAAGAGTGTTTCGAGATGGTCCTTAAGATGAAGTTCCCAACCAAACAGAGGCATAATTGGATTTTGCTGAATGAGATTGCAGTGGTGAGATGTACTTCACACAATAGTGGCAATGACTTTGTCATCAGATACATCCACTACGCAGATGAAATTGCCCAGCACTGTGCTCTTTAGTCTAGCACCTTTCATATGAATGAACCATACAATGCAGATGGAAAGACTAGGCCAAACATGCTGCTAAATGCTGTACATACCTTTAATGAACTGATAGAATTGAAACATACTGCCCCAGAAGTTGGGAAGGCTAAATGGGAAAAGATAGGATGTGTGAGGGATGGCAGTGACATTTGCGTGTCCAGTAATGGGAAGCTCGTCCTCCGCATCTCTATATTGCCTGCTATAGTATGACATATGTATAGCCTCACTCACGTAGAAAGAGAAGGGATGGTGCCTACTTTCAAGCAGTATTGGTACAATACCCATTTTCAATCAATGGCAGAGAATGTGTGTCAGCATTGTGCTACTTGCCAGTAACAGTAATGAGAGCAAAAAGGTTGTGGTGACCTCGAGCCACATTGAAAAGCCTGATGATCCCTTCAAACATTTCTAGATCAAGCGATTTTGTGGAGATGCCCCAGTGTAACCAAAGGGGGTATTTCCTCATCATTGTATATTTATTTTCCCACTGGGTGGTCAAGGCACAACCCACCAGGAGATGTGACAGTCTGACAGCCTGCAAACTATGTTTACAGGAGTTGATACCGCGATTCAGGATGCCATTCATCTGGAATCAGATCAAGGAACCCACTTTAAAAGCACGATAATGCCGTTGCTATGCACAACACTAGAGATAGACCAGGGATTCCATTGCAGTTACATACGTAAGGCCTCAGTCTTCATAAAGAGACTACATTGGATAATTGAAACACAATTGGTAAATGCCTGTGCCTCTAGATCTCTTAAATGGCCTGCTGCACTTTCTTTGGTGTTGATGAGCATTCAAAGTACCCCAATGCTAATGAACAGGATTACATTTTCAAGAGGTGTTGATAGGTAGAGCCATGTGAAATTCTTCTGGTCCAGCAGCTGCTCTTGTGAATGTCACAGATGATCTGGTTTTGGAGTACTGCAAGGGATTGGCTGTTGTTTTATGTCCTATCTCTCATCGGGTTGATGCAGCTACTCCAGCTGTCCAAGAGTCTCCAGGGCATGACATGACCTGAGCCCTGTCAATTGGGTTCACATGAAGAAATGCTTTCTCAAATCCAGTCTAGTGGAGTGCTTGTGAGGATCCTGGTCAACATCACCGCTGTCACATGTGCTGGTCTGCCGAACTGGAAACACACCTCCCATACCAAGAGGGTTAGGATGAGTAGAGGGAGAAGCATAGCCAATATCCACTAATTCCTCAATTCACACTAGATTTTCATTTTCTGAAGTTACTGAAAAAGAAGACCAGTCTAAGGGCTCACAGTCTCTACCAGTAGCGCATCAATAGGAATGAGACTCAGGTGAAGGCAACATCATCTCAGTGACCACTACAATACCAACTACTGGATTGCAAACACACATTCACCATGACAACTAAAACGCATGGAATGCTGAAACAAACCTGACTAAGCCAAGACTGCAGTAACCAGAGAGAAGTACAGCTAAAGGAAGTTCTAGGTCTGAGAGTGAATTAGACTTATGAGAGCCAGAAATCACAAGCATCTCTAAGGACTCAACTGCGGAAGTCTGGCCAAAGACTATGACAAATTGGAAAAGACTGTTGATGACTAAGAAAAGAGAAGATTCTGAGTTAAAAGAACTAGAACCTGCTGAACAAACAGACATTATGGAGGAGAGAATAGATATGACTACTTTCAAATGATCCAAGAGAGAAAGAAAGGCCAATCGACAATACTCAGGTCCGGATTGGACATACCTTGCAAAAATCGATCTCAAATCTAATGACTGCCTGACCAACATTGATGAACCTCCTTGAAGCAAAGACAATTCCACAAGGAACACATTTGCATAAATCACGAACAGAATTTGAAAAGAACTATCAGAGAGCTAGGGCAATGGTCAGAGGACATTAGAGTCTTAGGGTTATAGTTGACTCAGAATACCTGTAGCTTTCAGGATAGGATAGTGATGATAGGGTAGAACAGTAGATGAATTGCTTTATTTTGAGATCTATTTCCTAGATTTGTTTTAATTTGACATGGCGCAGCAACGCTGCAAATTCTTACTTGTTGTTTTTGCAGTTGCCATTCCTGTTTCTATGATGGGGTGGACATTGGATGTCTATCTGACACTTGGTGATATCAACCTACTCAAATAAACACTACAATTAAACTAGTTGTCAGTATACCATGCATAAAACAAAATATTCACATGCCCCACGGCATGAGGGTGTCTATAGCTAATTTGTTTATTTTCAGATGTTCGCCGAATACCTGAATGTTATGCAGGTAGAAGATTGCTTTGTGTGTTCTTACCATCCAGCCTTTGCAACTGAAGGGACGGCATATTTTTATTTGCCTCTGTCTTACTCATTCTCTTGTTCTGTCTTTCTGGATCAATATTACCAGCAGAATTCAATTACATTGTTTTATTCTGGTTATGATAAGCCTTTGGGGAATGCACCAATTATGACTGATGCAAATATATATTTGTCCGCTACTAAACATGTTTCTCATTATTTCAAATCATTTACATCAAAGGATCAGCATGAGTATATGATGACATGCTTTACTCCATTAACTAACGTGAGGGGTTCTAACCAAAGCATCCATGATGTAACCTGTAGAATTAGTAAAAATGAGAGGATTTTTGCAGATTAATTGAACAAGAGGATAAAAATAGATGAAGAGAAAGGGGAAAAGAAAGTTGAGTCAGAGCACATTATTGGGAAATGCAAAGAGATTTTAAAGGAACCACCCCAAGCCTGAGCATTGCTACTGCCAAAAGGGGATCCTTATGTATTATAAGGAAACAAGAAGGAAATTATGCTGTTGAGGTATTAGGGTAGAGCAAATGTTCGCATAGTTACAAGGTCAAAGACAATACCTTTGCTAAATTAGAGGTGAGTATTAAGGGCATCTACTATATGTGTGATAAGTCAGCTTATTTCCAGTTTCCACACAACTGGGTAGGTAGTTGTTACTCCACTTTAGTTTTGCTCAGAATCTATCACATTAATGAGCAACATTTTCCTCTTGACTGCTACATTAAAAAAAGTAATCGAGATTTTAATCAGATCCTTACTGATGCTAAGATTAGAAAGCTTTGAACTTTAGTAGATCAGCTTGCAAATAACACTGCAGGTACTTTAACAGCTATACATAAAGAATTGGTAGCTATGTGATCCATGATCAGGCAGAACTGCCCTGTGTTGGATTTACTGCTTGCAAAGGAATGTCGAGTCTGAAAGGCCATTCATGCGAGAAAATGTTGTGCTAGCATCCTAAAAATAAATAACCTGCTTGATAGTTATATTACTAACATTAAAAATATTACACATGAACTAACGGAATTGGAAGAGAAAGGAGCCTGGAAAGAAAAAGGCTCTATATTTAGGTCTATTGGGAGTTTTTTTGCTAAGATAGGAGTATGGCTTGGTAATGTAGGTGGAGGAACACTGAAACTGCTTTAACTGCTCTTTTGGTTGAACTAATCAGCATTGCATGTGTGTTTCCCTTCTTAAAATTTTACAAAGTAATTACATCAAGCAATGGGATGAACTTTGGGTATAAGAAGCTTTCAGCAAAAAGACAAAGAAAAAGAAAGAGAATTTATGTAAAGGTCAAAGAGATACAAAACAATCTCTATGAAAACCCTGAAGGATTTGTGAGAATCTAAAGAAAGGAATCCAAAGTTGATGTATGCTGTACTGTAATAAAGATGTCAGGTATGATTTAGAAATGATCAGAGATGGGGTTGTGAGAGCAGTTCTTGTTACCAACACTGATCGAATGGAAGGATTCGTAGAGCATCTCCTCACCACCATATTCGGAGCGAATGCCTTCTCTATATTGCTGATTGCAGAGAGGACCCACAGAGTGCTGATGACCTAACCATCCCTGGGCAATGGTCCCCATGTGATCATTACCAGACTACTGAACTAATATGAACTATTATGACAGATATACAGCCCTTCATTTGACATGAGATAAAAATACTCTACAGTTTGAAGGCAAAACAATGTCAATGTATCCTGATTTTACGTTTGCAGTACAAGAGGCCCAACGCAAACTCATTCCCATTAAACAAAACTTACGGCACGCTAATATCCCATATGCCATGTTGTACCCGGCAAGACTACACATCTCACATATGGGCAAAACTCACATTTTTACTACCCTGCAGCTGGAGGTGGACTTTATGAGACGACATGGAACTCGTGACTCTCTACGAGGCTGCGTGGCAACATAGTCCAGACCCTCCTCTCAACTATAGGAACAGCACTAACACACTGATTTTTGGTGTGACTTAACACTCTTGAAGGAACCGTGGCCAGCACTACCCACCATGCTGGAACTAAGTGGCGTAAATGCAAACAGTCATCAACTAAACATCGGGATTACTGAATGTGCTTTAGTCATTCATATTGTGAACGATCTTAAAATATCCATACACATACAGCATGATAGATGTTATGAGGCCAATTATTTTCTGGGCATCAGGAGCATATGGTGACACACCCTGGACATCTTCACCTCAGTGAGGGGGTTCCGTGTGGCTCTCTGGGTGATTCTGCTCAAATGTTACCCCTGATTCTGACATTTGCTTGCTTATTGTCTTT
This sequence comes from Lissotriton vulgaris, assembly GCF_964263255.1. Taxonomy (NCBI): domain Eukaryota; kingdom Metazoa; phylum Chordata; class Amphibia; order Caudata; family Salamandridae; genus Lissotriton; species Lissotriton vulgaris. The sequence goes on from NC_141696.1 coordinate 722,700,729, forward strand.
CTATCTACCTCTCACTTTCTTTGGACAACCTACTCTGTCCCTGCTGCATACAGTACTCAACCTTCACTACCCACTAGTGGAAAACTCTCTTTCTCCCTTCCGGTTATTCCCTATTGCTTTACTCCTGTCTTTCACTTCCTTGTCCTTCTTATTATTCTTTCAATAGAAAACCAGTGATTGTACCCTACCATGAAGACTGGTATAATAACACAACGAAACAGGAGTACTTCCACTATTGCTTTCTCCTTGACTACGGGAGTTTGGATGGGATTCACATTCCTGATGGAATTGGGCCATATGTGTGGGAGGAGGGTGGGAAGGATATTGTTTTATTTGTTCTCTTGTGCACATCTACCCAAACTGTAGCTGTTAGACGTAAAGACACATTGACACAATATTGCTGACACAGGCTTGCCTCACTAATGCTTCACTTCTTCTTTGGAGATGGAGGACACCAAACTTGAGAGGCGACTATATACCAGGACATCCATCTCAATATTAACTGGATCACATGGAACATTAGGGGACTGGGGGATCTGCGTAAACGCAGGTACATACTAGTGTATTTAGAGAGACACAACATACACATCACATTATTACAGGAGTCACACTTTGCAGATGCCACATACGCCACATTAAATACAATGTGGGCATCCTACTGACAATTTGCTACATATTCCTCACACTCACAGGGCCCAACAACACTAATGCGTAAAGGATCCTGAAATGGACACCAAGGTCACCATACATTGGTGTCAGGTAGATTGGCATCTTTCTTGCCCACTATCGTTAACTGCTATGGCCCGAATGTTGATGCCCCTCTCATTCTTTGATAAACTGTAGAGGACCTGATAATAGATATTGGCTCTACTGATGTTCTGTGGGGAGGGGATTTCAATTTAGCTACTGGATACATGGTGTATGCTGCACCCGTCGATAATGGAAGGGACCTTTTACTGAGGGGTGCAGGCCAGCTGGCCCAGACTGCATTAGTGGATTTTATCACCAGCGATGTGTTCCTAGATTCTTGGAGTGACCCTATAGCGCATACTTACTCAGACCACTCCCCTGTTCTATTAGCACTGAGCCCCCCATTGAGTCATTCACCATTAATAGACTGGTGCCTCTCTTCATTGGTACTATTTGATACACCTTTCAGAGGGGAGCTAGGGCAAGACATTCAGGACTTTTTTACTAGAAACAATGACACATTTCCTAAACTAAGTAACCACTAAATGTAAATCTTGATTCCACAACAAATATGATCAGGCAAAGACATATGAGGAGGGGGAACGTATGGGACGTGCACTAGCATCCATGGCTCACAAACCCCGATTCACCAACACTGTCCTCGAGATCAGGAATGGGGAAGGAGCTTTGATACTGGACTACCCAGAAATGTTGAAAAGGTTTGCCTCATTTTATAAGTCATTATATACCTTGGAACAAACTACTTGGAAGATGTTTCACTAGGATGGTTGAGTAACAAACAAAAAGAATTTCTGGAAGCAGAAATAGAAGAGGATTAGTTCAGGGAAGCCATAATGCAGTTGCAATTGGGAAAATCCCCTGCCCCGAGGGCTTACCCAGAGAATGTTATGAAACCTATATTGGCATTCTCACTCCATTACTGAAAAAGTTTTATTATGAAGCTAGGCAAGATGGAGAACTCCCACCATCTATGAAATAGACCATGATTATCACGTTACTTAAACCTGATGAAAGTACAGATGTCTGCAACTCCTAGCAGGCCCTGTTGCTCATTAACTGCGATGCAAAAATACAGGCTGAAGTATTAGCCCACCACCTCAGTCTCCTGATGACATCGCTGGTCCTGCAAGATCAGTTGGGATCCATTCCCGAAATGGTCCACCTCACATAATTTGTGTACCCTGTTTACATTACTGTAAAAAATCGACCCAGAATCATCCACGTTCGCAGTATTTCTCAATCCCATTAAGGCTTTTGATTCGTTGGAGTGGGGTTACCTAATGGCTGTGATTTGACATCTGGGATTCCCTCAAGCATTTCTGACATGGCTTGCCCTTTTGTACTCTGGGACATCAGCGAAGGTTCATGCTATACACCCTTCCTCGTCACTCTGGGCACATGGCAAGGGTGAGCACTGTAGCCTTTGTTGTTTGCACTGGAAGTAAAGCCACTGGCCGGCAAGTTCCGACAACATCACCGCCAATATGCACTCAGATATTTCACTAGACATCTGTTATGATTATCGCTGTACACTGATGACATCACTATATACCTTTGTGACAGCCAAGAGAGTCTGAATGGTGTACTCTGTGAATTTGTACACTTTGGAGGCCTAACTGGAATCCAAATTAACTGGGCAAAATCTAATATCCTTCCTCCACTAACTCCACAGAAAAGTTTCAGCAGGATTACCCATTAAAATGTTGTGACTTAACTCTGGGTTAGAGGTGTCAGGAAATATACACAAACGTATGTTGGCAAATTATGACAACGTCTTAACCAGTGTAATATTTTATTTTATTTATTTTATTTTACTTAATGCTATTTTATATAGCGCAAACATTACCTGAAGGTGTCAGAGCACTTTAAAAAAGAACCAGTTGCGTTACATAAGGACTTTGGATTGCATGAGTTACATAAGAGATACAAACAGAAAAAAATGCAAATGTACAAGTTGTAAAGTCATTCAAGGAAGAGCTACAAATAGAAGAACTCTGCAAATGTACAAGTTGTAAAGTCACTCAAGGAATAGATACAAATGGAAATAGAAAAAACTGCAAATGTACAAGTTGTAAAGTCATACAAGGAAGAGATACAAACAGAAGAAATTTGCAAATGTACAAGCTGTAAAGTCACTCAAGGAAGAGATACAAACGGAAAAACTCAAAATCACACAGGAATGGTAGTAAGTACAAAGGTCTACTATATATACTAGTGGTTAGCGTTCTATATATGCAAATAGTAAATATACAGTATTACCCGCTGGCTGTCCTTACCTCTGTCCTTTGTGGGACGAGTTTCCCTCATGAAAATGGTCACCCTGCCAAAGTTTTTTTTATCCTTTTCCTAATATTCCCTACTCACCGGTGATACACTTCTTTACAATGCTTAGAATACAGTTGATACGCTTGGCCTGGGCGGGCAAATAATCCTGCATAAAATGGGAGATCATTATGCAGCCCTTCAAGGGGGGTGGGGGGCCTTGAAGCCCCAGATATGGAGCTCTACTTTCTATGTGCATAAGTGCACTATGAATGCGTATCAAGAGAGAGAGAGAGGACCAGAAAGCTAGTCCTTATCCCCGGGGTTTATATATGGTTAATCAAAAGGAGACTAGCTCATGTATTACGAAATTACCAAAAGTAAAGGACTCAAATATGTTTCGTCAGGGAGTAGGAACACCTGGTAAGTGTGCTCCTGAAGCCCTCACCCACCAACCTAGTTGGTGGCATGCTTCACCATCGGGCCCACCCAGTGACACCTAGGTGTGCTTCGACGCCTGATTACAGCGGAGCAGGTATGTCGCTGAGTGTGCAGTGAAGAGTGTTAAGAAGGTGATTTTAAAACGGCTTGGCGGGGGTCCCAGTACCCAAGGGTAAATTAAACTTTAATACCTGGGCCTCCGTCAGCGGTTAAAAATAAGGCTGTTGGATGTTAGAGGCGAGTTACGACCTCCCACATCCAGTGGTGGGTCGACATGTTTCAGCCAGTGCCTTATGAATATGCTGGCTTTCTTCAGGACCTATATTAAAATGTGGGTGTGATTAAACTAGTGGGTGTGTAATTCAGACTATGTGTATACACGCCCTAAAGTGTTTATCTATGTGTGAGAGGGGGATTCCCTTCTCAAAAACATGCTAGTTTTAGCAGTCTTGGCTCCAAAGTAGAGAAGTGGCAAGGGGTTGACCAGCTTTTCTGGGCAGAGCCTGCTCTGGACCTGTAATGCCTCCTTTGCATACCGGATTACCGGATCGCATTAGGGCGTGTATACACATAGTCTGAATTACACACCCACTAGTTTAATCACACCCACATTTTAATATAGGTCCTGAAGAAAGCCAGCATATTCATAAGGCACTGGCTGAAACATGTCGGCCCACCACTGGATGTGGGAGGTCATAACTCGCCTCTAACATCCAACAGCCTTATTTTTAACCGCTGACGGAGGCCCAGGTATTAAAGTTTAATTTACCCTTGGGTACTGGGACCCCCGCCAAGCCGTTTTAAAATCACTTTCTTAACACTCTTCACTGCACACTCAGCGACATACCTGCTCCGCTGTAATCAGGCGTCGAAGCACACCCGGGACAGGCTAGGTGACACTGGGTGGGCCCGATGATGAAGCATGCCACCAACTAGGTTGGTGGGTGAGGGCTTCATGAGCACACTTACCTGGTGTTCCTACCCCCTGACGAAACATACTTGAGTCTTTTACTTTTGGTAATTTCGTAATACATGAGCTAGTCTCCTTTTGATTAATGACATAAGTGCACTATGCCATATATTGGTATAAACCAACATCATACATGACACACTAAGCTATAGAACTGGGCTAGATGACCACAATCTCTGCCACTGTTTATTTGGAGCCCCTGAATTGCGCGGGTGCCCCCACTGACTCTTCTGTTGCATGCACTACTGAAGCATGGGACAAACTTGCAAAAACAAGCAAAGAAAACTCTTTTATATTCCCCTCTTCTCCCATTATTATATCAGATATCATCTCTGGTCACCCATGACCTTGCTTGCCGAAACATGCTACTCCTTGCCCGCACCATTGCCTGGGTAGACCTATATAGAGATGGCCCATTCATAGACTGCAACACCTTGTTCGCTGATAGGCAGCCATCACCTTTAGATGTTTATTTATATATCAGACTGACACACGAAGCAAAAGCTGCAACTCCTAATTTTCCGCAGGAACCCCCCCCCACACCATTAACATGTTACACACCCTACTAAACGCTGAAGGACCTAGGCACTTGATGTCCCTCCTATATCACATTTATTAAAAAGAGAGGCCTGGCATGAGTGCAGGAGCTCAACGGAGCTGGGATCTGGAGTTGTGAAGCTCCATCGCAGTTGCACAGTGGCTCTACTGCTGCCAGCAGACAGAACAAAGAGCATCAAGCAGCAGGCTGGACATCATCCATTATAATTCCTACATGGGCTTTAATATATGCCCGCAAAATTATACCGATGCACAAGATGCGCTATGGAAGGTGCTGACTTCCGACATCTTGCATGGTCATATCCCCAGATTCAAACTTATTGGAAGGAGATCGAAGAGGTATTAACACTAATGGCTGATAAAACACTCATGCTCACGCCATTGGTGGCAGTGATGGGACACACGGGGAAGTAGAGGCAGGATACCGAAAATACAAATCACTATGTATCCCTTTAGCTAAAAGGCGGATGGTGTGTTGATGGGGAAGGGGACAAGCACCGAAATTCAAAGATTGTCTACAAGATTTAAAATACTCTAAGGACCAGCTAATTACAAATACTGAACTGCTGCCCCATAGCTCTAGACTCAGGGATGTATGGGGACCATCAGAGTCCTACCTTCTAACCCAGGAACAAGACAATATTGATGGCCACACTCTGACACAGTAGCTCAAAGTCACACCCTACGACCCTTTATTACTGATGACCTAAGCACTCTACCAACCGTTCCTTTAACTCCTCTGTCATTGCTACTCTCCTTAACCTCGTATGGAAAGACCATTCTTTTTACAACTCCATAAGTATGACAAATGAACTGTGGCTAACATTTGTAATTGCTGATGGCTGCTTTGCCTGTAGATGTTCCATTGTGCCCGATCGGAACAGGTATGGGTGAATAAGGCATTAATCCATGTCTATTGCACTATATAATACGGTATGACGTAGCACAAGCCTGTTCCAAGTGCTGAATGTTATTCCTTCTTTGTCTCTCCTTGTATAAATCCAGAATATATTCAACCTTTGTGAGTTAAACGAGAACTATCAATAAAGAAATAAAGAAATTAAAAATCTTGAGAGTCTGTGCAGATTTGTACCACTGCTAATAAATCATGACTGCTTATATGGATTTGCACCATCACCCACTAATCTTCCAAGTAAATTAAGATAGGAACTATAACTCTCCAAAAATACTCAGAACAACAATCGACTTTGAATTCCTTAGATCCTCAACATTCTGGAAAACGGAGAATGTCCATCTTTTTGCAGATGAAATGCATATCTGGGCTGTAAGCAAGGGAGTGTGTTTTGACCAGCTTTGTTGTCACATTTGTTGAGGCAAAGGGCACTTCTCTTTTGTGAAGCATGTATCTCTCTGAGTGCCTAGAAACCAAGTGGCAACACGCACAGCAAGCAGTTGCTCTGAGCATAGAGCCACCTCTCAGCAGGAAAGAGAGAAAAGCAATACACAAAACATGAGACAAAGGGACATAAAATGGTGGCTGACATTGGACCTTTTCACCTCCTCTTTAAATTCTCTCGCGGGACCCACAAATCTCAAAAACAAATGATACTTCTCATGCACGTTTTTGGAGAGATATGCAATGCAGTCCTTTGATTCTCTTTTCAACAAGGTAAAGGCAAGATAATAAACTGCCTTAAAAGTGTTTTAAACAGAAAGCTGATCATGCCAACTGCCACACCTACATCCTCTGTAATTTTCTCCAGACCGGCTAGTTTTGTTTTTCACTAGCTAATGACAGTAGAGTCTGCTGCAATAAAATGTAATTTTATGAACCTGCAACATCAATTAAAATAATGGAGTTCAAACTGCAATTAGGTCATCCGCAGACAGGCCTTTAAAAGTTTTATTCCTCAGTCTCAAATCACAAAAAACAGAGTGCATTAATCTTTCACGCTATGACAACCGACTTCTTTTGTTTCCTTAATTGATTTGTCCAGAATATATTAAAAAATTCTGGCCAAGCCATGTTTCCTTCATTGGCGCATCGAAAAGCAAAAAAAAAACATAAAGAGACGCATTTACATGTTAGGGGTCATATCTATCAAATAGTCAAGCCACCTTGCTGCACTGCGCAACAGTAAAAGGGCAGGAATGTGCAATATTTAATATTATATTGTGCATTTTTGTATTTTCCTAACACTGATGCACAATGTGCTGCCTCACCCCAACACAGGCACCCTACCACCAAGGTGAATGGGTGCCTGTGTTATAAGGAGGATTGTTTTTGAGTCGGATGGGGCACCTTCCTGCACAAAAATAATCCTCATATGCATTATCCTCTTTCTATATGTGCAGAATACAGCACAACTAGAAAGAGAAAGAAATGAGTAGAAATAAGCATATTCTACCTCTACTCCTCGCCAGTGGAGGCATAGCAGCTTTGGAGCTACAACTTATGGTAAATCTGGAAATGCATCAGAATCCATGGGTGTTGCGTGAGAATACCCATGCACCACCCATGGAACGCCTCCTTGGGGCAGAGTAACTCAGACAGTGATTTGCCCTGCGTTGTGTCACTCTAGATTTATCAACCCAATGAGTAACACGTAAAGTGGCCTTGCATGACTTGTTAAATCATACTTAGTAGAAGTGTTGTGCTTGCAACCTGTTGCACTGTGCAAGTGTGAAGCAATTGCTTGATGAAAAGGGCCTCAAATATCTTTTATTAAATGCAACCATCACCGTACCACCATCTATGTGGTCCAGAGAATAGGATTTCTCCAAATAAAGTGCCTAGAGAATCTGAGTTTCATTAAAAACACAGAGGCTATCATTGTGCATTAATCTTTTTTATGCTACTCAGTGCAGCACTTTGAAGAACATTTTACATCATAAAACACTAACAATTCAGAACTAGAACCTGTCTCCACATATAAATAGTTCCTTCACTGAATAATCTTCCTCTTTTACATTCAAAAGCTTTTTCCTTCTCCTTATTCTTGTCAGCATGAATTATTTTCCCACATACTCCCTTCTTCTTTACATGAGTAGCCATCCTCCACCCACTGAATTATTGATTGTTTCTGAAATAAGATTTTTTTTTAAATATCCTCTCAAAATATGAAATAACCAAAGTTATTCTCATATAAAGTTCTTCCTTTTTTTAACTTACATATTAACAAATGTTATGTCCCCTAAGACCAGGGAGAGTAGGGCAGGATAATGCTAGCCTCCGTGTCTTTAATGAAATTCAGATTCTCCAGGCACTTTATTTGAAGAATCACTATTTTATTACAAGACAGGAGGCTATCATTATGCATTTTAGTAGCCCTCTAATACCACAATTGTCATGTGTGATCAATTGGCTTGTATTAATGTTTTGCAAATGTAGAAGCATTTGACCAATCAGCCTCTCTCATAATGTGCTTTCTAAAAATCTTGACTCACCATTGCACCTCTCATCAAATGTGCTTAACATTTTTGAAAATCAACACCTGCTTGTTGCATAGTACATTTCACCCATCTCGCAATAGTAGCTGTAGTGGCAGCCTTGAACGGCTTAACACAAGAGATCATTAATTGGTTCACTCCATCAGGTCAATACACCTCCATTCAAGAATCAATTCTCTTTCATATAATCTACTACACACAGCTTTTTACGTGCATCAAATGTCAGATAATAAATAATCTCTGTCATTGTTTTAGTTCATTTAGTATTATTAAATGCATTGCTACCCCAAAAGGGTCATAACTGTTACCCACCTCCAAAGCTTTCACATTTGAAATGTGTGACAAGAACCTAAGCATAACAAAGATGAGGACCTAATAGCCAATCTTTACAACTCTAAATATGTATCACATGGCCATGACTTCAACAAGGATAAAAACATATTGACATCCCACAAGATCTTGTATCTTGTCCTAAAAGGTCTCCACAATCTGATACGTTTAAGGAATCTAAAACAACACATTCTTACCTACATGTCTACCATCAACCTGACTGTTTCCAGCAGACACTGCTGATCTGCAGCAATATACAGTTCTATACCTCAGGCCTTTTTCAAATTTTCCACCAGAAAATTAACCACTTCTACTGTACATGCCTTGACAGGATCCAAACTCCTTTCCAAGCACCAACATACCCATAATTTCCAACATCCTTTGTATCTACACCCAGTACCTTGTGCTCATGACTCCTCAAGTAATTCTTCTGCCTTCCTGGCACACCTGAAGATCACTAGATACTTTGCAGACAAGAAGCTTCAAAACCACTGTCTGAGCCAAAGGATGTTCCATTCCAGCTATGTCTCCCAACAGGCCTTTCATCGCAGGACGTTACAATGGGATTTCACATGTAAGTTCCAAAATCATGGGAAACAATGCCTTAGACACCTAAAATGGAGTTGCCAGAACTAGAAGTGATTCCTCTCTCTTCACTTTCTGCAGAACATTCTGAATCATAGTGAAGGGAGGAAACGCATAAGTGCTTGCTCTCTTCCAACTATGTAAAAAAGAATCCATAGCTAGAGCACATGGATCTGGCATCCAACCGTAACAATTCTTTACCAGAAACCTCAACCTGCTCGCAAAAAGACCTATCTCTAAGGGGATCCATAACAAACATATCTTCCTGAAGAACTCTGGAATCACCTTCCAATCATTGTAATCCTTAAAAAATCTTGAATTTCAATCTGCAATTAAATTTTTCTTCACAGGCAAATCTTCTGCCCTCAAACTGATTTTGGGTTCCAAACAAAATAACTAAAGCACTTTTGCCAACTCCAACAGTCCATTGGACCTTGTGCCCCTGATCGATTTATATAGGACAGCGCATAAGCATTGTCCATCTTCGACAAAACTGCTCTGCCGTGCAAAGTATGCCTGAAACTCATGAAAGCATGAAGTCCTGCTGTCGGCTCTAAAACGTGTATGTGTTGCTCTCTCACCATGTTTGACCACAGTCCACCAGTTTCCTGAACACCCAAACTTGCATCTGATTCCAATATGAAATCTAAAGTACAACCAAATATTGCTTGTCCACTCCAGGCATCTACATTTTCTAATCACCAATCTTTGCAGTGCCTAATAATGTAATGGACCTGGAAAAACTGCCTGAATTGAAGAGAATAACAGAGTTATTAGCCTCACTAACTCCCCTACAGTCAAAAACTCATTATTCAGCACAGTGACTGTCTTTCCTTATTTCTGTCACCTTCTTCACCCGTTGCAACAACACCACATTGATTGTGTGTATTCTGAACTGCAAAGATTCCAGAGTGTGTGTTAGGAATCAAAACTGACTTCTCCATGTTCACATAAAAACCTAGACTCTCCAGTAAATTCTTCACCATATTCAGTATATGCTACACGCAGATAAACACAAAGCACATAATACTGTAGCACAGAAACAATCATAAGTAGTCCTAATTTGCAGTGGGCTCCAGGGGGGGACCAAACCATATACTAAAATAGTGGTATAAGAACCGCAATTCAAGTCAAGACAATGTCTAGAGGCTGTAGAATTGCTAGGACCCCAAGGAACCATTCAAGGTGAGTAATTAGGGACCCCACGGAGGCTGGGTGCAGTGTGGAAATACGACCACGGGAGCCGTACAATTCTATGGGAGAGTCGTGGCTGCAGTTTTAAAGTTTAATGACCCTTACCAGTGGTTTAGGAGGAAGCTGTTTGGATCATTGGAGGTTGAAGAGCCACCCCACCTGTGGATACCATAGTACCAGAGTTACCTATCCCAGGGAAGCTGGGTGCATAGGGCTAAAGTGGTGTCAGAAACAGCTGTCGATCTCAATGGAGGACTTCAAGGAAATGCCACTGGGGGAAATAAGTAAATTGTCTGATGGAATCCTGATGAAGAGTACTTGAAAGCAGAGGGGACAGAGTCTGGGCCATTCAGGAGTGACCAGGGGCTTGGAAGACGAATTCCCACCGATGTCGGGTGCTTCAGGTGCGTTGAGGGAGTTCTTGACTCTGCAGCCACCGGGACCAGGAGTTTTTATTGACAACTAGGAGCCAGATACCAGCTGTCGCACAAAGGTTGTCGAGTGCTGAGGGGTCGATGTCCGGCTGGAGTACCAACAAGCCTTTGCAGCAGAAACCCATGAAGATGATCAGGAAAGGATACGGTTCAGACCAGCAAAGTCCAGGAGACTCACCAAACACAGGAGAGTCATGGCAAATCTGGAGCAACCAGGGGAGCCTAAAAATGTAGTGTTGTCCCTCAAGAGGACTCACAGGCCAAAGGCACAGGAGTCGCAAGGGGACCTCAAGCAGAATTTCAAAGCAACAGACAACGAAGCACTCAGAGCAAGGAGGCTAAAGTTCTTTGGTGGAAATGGTGCCAGGGGTTGGAGATACTCGGAGCCCAGTGCACTTGTTTCAGGAACACCAACAAGCATATGCACCTGCAAAAGTATGTGGTTCACAGGGGTACAGGTATTAAAGACACCACAAGGGATTCTGATCTCAAACTTGCTGAGAGGGCAGCTCGGACCTCAAGGGAATTGGAAACCTAACTTCTGTGTTTCTTGAGCCTTCAAAGTCCATAGGAGCCCAGGTGCAGCAGACCAGTCAATTGTGATGTGGTGCCTGTGGTTGCAGGGAAGTGTCTCCTTCACTCCAAGGGAGATATCTTTGGCTGTACTTGATGCTCCACAGGTCCTGCACAGAGCCTGTATGGTGCACAGGCACAGACAATGCTTTGGACAGAGAGGGGGACAAAGTCAGGCCCAAACGAAGTCCAGCGAAGTCCAGAGTGCTCAGACGGTCGAAGGTCAGTGGTTTCTTGATCAGAATCTTGTCCACGTCGAATCTAGGGTCCTACAGCCAGGTAAGCCCTTTTATACCCATGGAAGAGGGTTGGTCAGATTCAGGGGACCCTCCCAGGGGAGGGTTTGGACAGTGGGGAGGTTACTCCCAGGTCCTTTGTACAGTTTCGCAAAAGAGCTGGAGCCAGTGGCGGCTGGTGACATTTAGTAGTGGCGGGACGTACAATTATTGTCAGACTGCACCGAAGCGAGTGCGCATGGCGAGCGAGCCCGAACAACCAAAGTGGGGTTCGGAGGGTATTCCCCTGAGAAAAATTTGAAAAAAAAGTGGACAAATGGTTCTTTTTCAAGCAAATTTGAGAAAGCAAGAAGGTTAATAAAGCAATTGTTAAAGTGCAGTTATTACATTAATAAAGAGATGTCATTTAACATAGGTAGCTGCTTATTCAGTATAACTACAGAGCTTCATAAGAGACTTCAAAATACAATGCATTGCTGAGTAATATCAACTGAAGCATTTTTTTATTAGCCACAGTGCTGTACCAAGACTCCAGGAGGCAATATGGAAACATGAAAAAGGATCAAGGTGCTGAAAAATAGCCTTGAAAATAAGCTTCCCAGCCCAGGACATGAGCTCAGCAGCACCCACATGTTTAAGGGGCAAACCTGCCTCGCCCAGCGAACTGGAAACCAAACACAGGGGAGTATTACATGTTTAACACGCCAGAAACCAGCTCCCCACCTTCAATCTTCAAGCTGAACAAATCAAACATTCACCCTCAGTCACAGATCTCGGTTAAATCCATTTTTTTGCATGCCTGAACGATTTTGATCTGGAACAGGCCACTTCAATAAAACAGGTCAATTTCACAAAACATAACACATTCCATGCACCTGCCTTAAAGGTTAAACACATGGCTCACTATACATCATTGCATATCTAAAAACTAGCCTGAAAAACACGACAAGGCAAAATTACAAATTATATGGAGAAAAAAAGCTCAATCTTGCTTATAATAGGTGAACCTGACAACAGTAATCGCCATATCCGGTTGCTGATGCCTGCTCTAGAAAGTAGACTAGGATCACTAAGTGTGACTAGGTGCCAAAGAGATAAAAGAAATTAGCAAAATCCACAAAAAGAATTTCCATACAGGTAAAACAGATTAATAAAGTACAAAGAAAACATGGAAGCAATAAGGTCACCAAACACCACAAATCAACTGCAAAAAAGACCAATACAACAGGTACACAGTAAAACCTTTCTAATGTATTGAAGTGAAGGAAGCGTCCGATTTGCAGTGGACTATTATTCTAACATCAGGGGCAGCATCAGAAAAAGCATGGCTGACACATGAGGATGTTGTATTTTGGAAGGGCCAGTCTTACTTCTGGTGACTAGGCCCACCTGCCAGATTTAAAACCTATTCAACAGGCTAATGTATAACAAGAACGTGCAAGTTAGGCAGCAATGTTCAAACAAAATACAGGAGTGCAGTGAGAAATATTGTAAATTAAAATCAACATGAGTGGTGTGAGGGAATTTCAGCATGCCTGAGATAAGGCAGGCAAAGCATGACTCCAACCATAGAGACTAACACACTTTTTATTGCCAAAGCCATTCATAGAGTCAAACTAGCATTTTTAAATCTTTCACTTTCGCCAAGTCAGCCACTAAATCATATGAGAGAATTATCAGCAAATTCCCCCCCGACAGGCCCCATGCCTGCTGAGGTAATGCAGCTGACCAACTTTGATGCGCCATGCCCGCACACATTATGTTCAGTGTGTACATCTGGGTACCCTTTACCGCGATGCAGCAAACAGCTAATCATTTATTCCACTCAAATTAGCACCCAAATAGTCATTCCCTGCAAATAAAAGAAGTGCAGACTCACTCCATGCAAATCAAAGAAGTGCAGGCTCGCCCCATGCAAATGAAACAAGTGCAGGGTCTCTCACTGCAAATGAAACAAATGCAGGCTATATTTTGTCAAAGGAAAGCAGTGCAGGTACTCAGTTCCTGACTGTGCCTCACAGTTGTCCACCACTGAGCACATGCAGCACAGGAAAGCTTACAGTGCTGTCTTCTTCCACAAAAATGAGTACATGCATCACACCTCGTCCTTTAACAATAATAAGTGCACCACCGTGCAGCTGAGCACTGCATGCTTCCTGTATCTGCTTGCAGTGTAGTGTAGTGCAGTCAGTGCAGCCTTGTGTTACAATGAGCTCAGGCCACTGTAAAGCCAATAAATCCAGCACCGAGAGCCAGTGCAGGACGAGATGTGCAAACCCATAGCTGAACCTCTAGGCCAGGCTGAACACTCAGTACACATTGTCAACACCCCCTTAGTTCTGCCTGTGCCCCCTCCGCCGCCCTGCTCCAGGGCACTCCAGCTCTTCCTAGCTCAGTCTGTCCTGGTGCACCCTGGCCAGTACTGCCCAGTTCAGTGACGTAGCGAGGGTTTCACGGTCCGGACCATGGTGCTACAGCGCCTGCTGCACCATCCATAGCTGCGCCGCTGGCTCTGACAAAGAATTAAGTGTCTTACAACTTCCCACGCCTGGGTGTCCTCCCCTCTCTTGCCAGCCCCGGCAGGAAGAGTTCCCCTTCAGCCCTGCAGCAACGCTGACCCTGCTTTGAAAGTTGACTGTATCACCCGTGGCGAGGGCTTTGAAGCTGCGAGTCCCAGTATGCACTGCACGGGTGGAGAAAGTGAGAGGACTGGCACAGCTCGAAAGTGAAGTGCACACACCAGGCTGTCGGGCGCTGACAGCCGATACACCCGATAAGGGAATGTCCACGCCGCTCACATATTACCGAAACAGAATTAAATATAAAGAAAGAATAAACAAACAGAAAAGTCACATCAGAACTAAACAAAATAAATCACAAGTGGCGATGCCTTTTAAAGTAATTGAATCACAATGTGACCCATTTTCCGGAAGTTGTAGCTAAATGACCACAACGAGTTGACAGATCAAGGACTCTATCGCAGAGAAGTTTATTTGATTAAATGACTGCATTTATTAACGCCAAAGGGGCTAGATGATAAATTGGAAGACGGATGCTTCTTGTAAAGACTGTACAGTGGAAAGACTCAGGTTTTCTGTCATGTGACCCAGGGAACGCACACCTGAACTATTGGTAAGATCAGGTTATAAAGGTGTTTGGTAAAAACTACAACCAACACAGTAGAAAAAGACCTTGACTTCCTAACGTGATTAGACACTATGAGTGCCTTTTTAAACTGGGAAGAAGAGAAAGATTGTCAAACATCTGTTGGACGGTTCTGGGCTTGAAATTTCGAATTTGTTCATTTGCCGACTTGGTGGGATCATTTAAAATGATAATTGAGAACAGCAGTATCCCGAACTATCAGCCGTGGGAGCCATTACTGTTCCCACCCTGTCTGTTACGATAAAGAGATTAGTCTATCTGTCTTCTCTTATTGTTATTTTTTACCTTATTATTAATAATGTAATAATTTTTATCAATTTGTATCCATGGTATTAAATTTTATATGTGATTATAATTAATGGTTATCTTGCTTTCTTTTACTTGTGTTCTTATACCTTTGCACTACATTGTGTGTGTTTTTTGCCAGTTTGATACTATTCCTGATTGCCTGGATATTGCTGTTCTCAATTACTTGTTGTTCCCTGATCCAGGAATTTGACTCTGTTCAGGGGGTCCCTGTTTTATACAATAATCATTTAAAATGATTACATGCTGTCATTATGGCACTGCGCAGTTGTTTACATATATGTTTCACAAAACAGTTTACAGCTGTCAATAATATAATTGTCAGTTTAACTATATGAGCCCTGTGTATGTTTTTGTTTTCCGTTTCCAAATAATGTATATCATTTAGTAAACCGTACGAATACCTTGCTCGTGGTGAAGTGCAAACACATGCACGAAATGCCCTTGAGTTTACAACAGCTGACGATCGCCATGTATACTTGGTGTGGAAGCCTGATTGGGTCTGGGCCTGGCTCCGTGTTATCTCTGATATGCTCTGCCCGGCCTCATCACCGTGTGTACATCTAAATTCAGTCAGGTATACATGACGGTCGCCAGCAGTTGTAAACTCAAGGGCATTTCGTGCATGTGTTTCATTCGCGGCTGACATGACTGGGGGGTGGGTGAGGTTCGCGGGGGGGGGCTTAATTTATTTAATAAAATTACTTACCAGGCACCTCCTCCAGTCCCGCGTCGCATCACGTCTCATCTGTAACGAGGTGGACTTCTTCCCACTCTTTTCTTTTGCCGCAAAATACTAACAGCCAATTAGGAGACTGGATGCGATGGTGGGGCCGGGAGGCTAACCCTTGTTTTCTCTGTCCTGGCATTTGATACGGCATGGGGCAACTTTGCGCAAAACTCATCACCGCCCGAGCAGGAGCCTATCTTCAGACTCCTGAACTATAGTGGACATGCGCAGCATTCCTAATGGTTTGTGAATGTGAGTGAGGGGCAACGCTCCTCTCTCACAATCGCAGACCATCTTCTGGACTCCTGCTCGCCTGCGTGTGAAGTGCGCTGACACATGCGCACTTTCACGCATGAAGCACAGGCCGGCCGGAAATGTAAACAGACGAATTGTAAGCTGTCAATTCATCTGTTTACATTCCTGTTCACATGTTGCCCGATTCTTTTGTGGGGCGCTGCCCTGGCGCCCCTATGAACCAGCCGCCACTGGCTGGAGCCAATGGCTTCCAGGACTGGTTTGAACTGGACTATGCACAGGGACGCCAAATGTGCCCTCATGCAGACTTTCTGTCGCTAGCAAGCACACCCTCAGAGGCCTAATACACTAAATCCAGTCTGGGAGATGGTCACACCTCCCTGTGACAGGATTCCTATTATTCTGCCTTACCCTGCTCGAGCTTGGCTCAGCATCAGGAGGGCGGAAATGTGTGTCTGGTTGGCAGCATCCCTTTTGGGCTCCCGGGGACTAGAAGGCTAGTACCGGGAACTCTAGGGACCTCACAAATTTCGTTTATGAGGGGTAGAATCATACCTCCCACACCGGTTACCGGTGTGGTGGCATTATTCCACAATGTTTGATACCAAACACAATAGGGTTACTTTCAGCCTTTTTAAAGTTGGTCATTACGCAGTTGCTGAATGCCACTCTATATATCATAAATGGCTGCAGCACTAACAACCCTGTAGAATAGACTCCATAGGCTGCAGGGGTATCCTGCTTATGCAGTGGCACCCTCTCACTTAGAACCAAGCACCCTGCCTTCAGGATTGTCAAGGCCTGCTATAGGGGTGACTTATAGGTTTTAAGTGTAGTGACCTTAGATATAGTAAACCTATATCTTAAGTAAGTGGTGCATGCACCGACTTACACAGACTGCAATGACAGGCCTGTAGATTAATTTTGCATAGCCTCTCATGGGTGGCATAATATATGCTTCAGCCACTGGGAGGCCTCTGGGTTACTTATGTCCTGGGTACATGGATACCCTGTACTAGGGACTGACAAGGGTACCTCAGAATCCAATCTGGAGTGTACCTAAGTACATGACATAACATTTTAGGGAGAAATCATATAGACTGGGGTCCTGATTAGCAGGATCCTAGTCAGACTAGTCAAAAACAGTGTAACATGAAGCAAAAAGTGGGGGTAACCATAATAAGCAGATCATACTTTCCTCACAACCCCTACACCCAAACATAAGGAGATGAGACTAACCTTGCCCAGTTGAGTCTTCATTTCATTTTCTAAGTGCATTGGCATGGTTACTCTCAGGCCTATGTTCCCCTATATAGACCACCCCCTGTAGGGAAATGGACCACCTTAAAAGTTTGGGGTTTTCACCCCTCATCTGTTTTAGCCATAGGAGGCTTATGGTCTGTCTGAACAATGAAGTGAGTGCCAAACCGGTATGGCCTCTGCTTCTTCAGCGCCCAGACCACAGCAAAGGCTTCCCTCTCCATAGCTGACCAACATTCCTCTCTGGGGTCAGCTATCTGCTGATGAAAGCTACTGGTTGATCCTGTCCCTCTGCATTAAGTTGTGACAACACAGCCCCTACTACCAACTCAAATGCATTCTGTTTGGACAATAAAATGTTTGGAGTAGTCAGGACTCTGCAGAATAGGAACAGTGCATATGGCCTGCTTGAGATAATCAAATGCCTTCTGACAGATAACTGTCCACTGAACCTTCTTGGGCATTCTCTTTGATGTGAGATCATTCAAGAGAGTCACTATAGACCCATGTCCTTTAACAAATCTCCTGTAATATCCAGTCAGGCCCAAGAAAGCTCTGACCTGAGTCTTGGTAGTGGGAGCAACCCAGTCCATTATGGTCTTGATTGTTGAACGTGGCCTCCACCCACAAGGTGGCCCAGGTATACAACCTTGCTCTGCCCTATCTGGCACTTAGTAGCCTTGATAGTGAGACCTGCCTTTTGTAGAGCCTCCAACACATTCTACAGGTGGACCAGGTGGATCAAGATAAGCTGCACTATAGGTTTCCAGGCCTGTAAGGACTTTATTCACCAGCCTTTGGAATGTGGCAGGTTCATTTTTCAATCCAAAGGGTCGAGGATGGCCAGACTCATCCTCGACATCCCACGAACCAGCCACATCACCGGACATCTAAGAGACCTTCACTGGCTCCCCGTCAACAAAAGAATCACCTTCCGCCTCCTCACCCACGCACACAAAGCCCTACACGACCAAGGCCCGAGCTACCTCAACAGCCGGATCAACTTCTACGCACCCAAACGCCACCTCCGATCAGCCAACCACGCCCTCGCCGCCGTCCCCCGCATCCGAAGAGCGACTACAGGAGGAAGGTCCTTCTCCTACCTGGCCGCCAAGACCTGGAACTCCCTCCCGACCGACCTGCGCCTGACCCAAGACCACCTCTCCTTCAGGAAGAAGCTGAAGACCTGGCTGTTCGAGCAGTAGCGGCACACACCCCCCCCCACCCCCCCCCCCCCCCCCAGCGCCTTGAGACCCTACGGGTATGTAGCGCGCTTTACAAGTGTCACTGATTGATTGATTGATTGATTACAATAAATTGATAATGCCCACTAGGGGTTCAAAATGCTGTTTTTGGTTTGGCATTCTCAGCTAGTCTGATTTGCCAATAGCCAGCAGTGAGGTCAAATGAGCACAAGAACTTGGCTGAGGCCAAAGTGTCAATAAGCTCATCTGCACAAGGAAATGGATGAGCATCTGTCTATTGACTGCATTGAGTCCCCTGAAGTCAACACTAAACCTCATCTCTTTCTTACCAACATGGGTGTGAGGTGTTGGTACCAAGACCACTGGACTAGCCCAAGGGCTATCTGAGGGCTCAGCTACTCCCAACTCTAGGATATTTTGGACCTCAGTCCTGATGCAGTTTCTGACATGGTCAGGCTGCCTGTAAATCTTATTTTTAACAGGTAGACTTTCACCTGTGTCCACTTCATGGGTACACCAGGTGGTCTGACTAGGAGTCAGAGAGAACATGTGTCTATATTGATTTAGGACCTTGCTAAAATCAATTTGTTGCTGATCAGTGAGGCTGCCTGCCAAAGATACATCATCAACTGATCCATCATCATGGTTCTGTGAGAAGAGGTCAGGGAGTAGGTCACTCTTTTCCTCCTGTCCCTCATCAGTTGCCATGAGCAAGCCCATATCAACCCTGTCAATGTATGGCTTGAGCCTGTTCACATGGAGCAGCCTGTGGGGGCTCCTGGGAGTACCAAGGTCCACCAAGTAGGTGACCTCTCCCTTCTGCTCACGAATGGTATGGGGTCAACTCCATATATTTTGGCGAGCTGTCGGGGCCACAGGCTGCAACACCCACACCTTCTGTCCTGGCTGATAAAGAGCATGTAGAGCCTTTAGGACATGCCTGGCTTTTTGCAATTCTTGACTTGCCTCAAGGCTTTTACTTGCCTTCATCATGTACTCAGCCATCCTGGAGTGGAGACCAAGTACATAGTCCACTATGTCTTGTTTGGGAGGGGAGGTAACTCTCATCGTTCCTTCAGCAAATACAAGGGACCCCTAACTGGATGCCCAAACAAAAGTTCAAAAGGGCTGTAGCCAACCCCCTTTTGTTGGACCTCTCTGTAGGCAAAGAGAAGGCAGGGCAACAGCACATCCCATTTTTGCCCAAGCTTTTCTGGAAGGTCCACAATCATGCCCTTTAGGGTTTTGTTGAACCTTTCAACCAAACCATTGCATTTTGGGTGATAGGGTGTGATGAACTTGTAGTTCACACCACATTCCTTCCACATTGCAGTGATTTAATTTCACATGAAGTTTATACCTCTGTCAGTTAAGACCTCCTTAGAGAAACCCACTTTGGAAAAAATTCCCAGGAGAGCCCTGGATACCATATGACTGTGGTGGTTCTAAGGTGTATAGCCTCTGGATACCTAGTGGCATGGTCCACCACCACTAGAATATAACTGTACCCAGATGCAGTTGGAGGGTTTATGGGACCAATGATATCATTCCCAACCCTCTCAAATGGAACCCCCACCACAGGTAGTGGGATGAGGGTAGTGGGATGAGGGGGCCGTTGTGATCCACCTGACTTACCACTGGCTTGACAGGAGGTACAGGAGCAACAACACTTCTTTGTGTCCTTTGACATGTGAGGCCAGTGAAAGTGAGGGACAATCCTGTTCCAGGTCTTACTTTGGCCTAGGCTTCCTGCTAATGGGATGTCATGTTCTAGGGTGAGTAGGAAGCCCTTAAGCATCAGAGGCATGATCAACCTCCTGGTGGTACCAGGTGTGGGGTCTCTACCCTCATCTTAATAGATCTTGTGAGAGCCACTGACATTCCCAGCAGCCTCAGCAGCAGCTTGCTGTCTGAGGGGTTCAAGAGAGGGCCAGGTTTGCTGCTCCAAACTCAAGTCTGTCCTGGAATGGCCCCCTGTCCCCCATATTTCAACCTGATCAGGTTCTAGTTCATCCGAGACAGATCTTTTACAGGGACTGAGATCAGCTCCCTCAAGAGACTGATCCTCACACTGAGTCTGGGGGGAAGACAAAGCCTTACTCCTCCTGCTCCTTCTCTTGGTTCATTTTGCTAGGATCCAAGGCCTGTTCAGTGTCAGCCAGCTTGGCCTGTGACCTCTTAACAGCAAACACATGCAGTGATGACCAGCATTGCTGCATGAGTCCTTAACTCTACCTCAGCCCAGGCTGAAATGTCCAAATCATTGCCCAACAAACACTCCACTGGAAGGTCTGAGCTAACCACAACTTTCTTAGGGCCAGTTACTCCTCCACAGCTGAAATTAACAACTGCCAAGGAGTGGACCCTATCTTTGCCACTTCCTGTAGTGCCGCCGCTCTTTCTATTTCGGTCTGTGATGGGGATGGTCCACTCCTGCCTCTGGTTTGCGTGGTCCCACGAGAGTGCCTGCGCTTCCCGCTCCTGGAATGGAGTGATCTTGGATAGGTTGCCGGAAGAGGTGTCCCAGCATTACATGCTTCCAGCCATGTCCAGGCAGAATCTGTATCTTCGCAAAAGTGTGTGATAACACTGACCACTATCCTGAGTCTGGAGGGAAACATCAGGGAGTATTGTATTCCCTTATCTCGAAGTGCATTCTTTACTTCCATAAAAGAGGCTCTTTTAGCTTGTACCCCTGCTGTGTAGTCCGGAAATATGGACACCTTACTGTTAGCAACAAACAAGTGCTCTTTAGTGGGTGCTTTTGCAGTATAGTGTCACGGTCTGGGAAATTGAACAGTCTGGCCACTACCTGTCTGGGGGGCCTGCCTGGGGCCAGTTGTCTTGAAGGGACTCTATGAGCTCACACCAGTGCAAAAAAAGTAGGTAACGACTGTGGGACCACTTCAATCCGTAGCCAGTTTCCTAGGAAATCTACAATATTCCCTTTTTCAATCTCTCCTTGAAAGCCTACAACTCTAATGTTGTTGAGCCGGTTGCACCCTTCAGCGTCTTCAGCACGTTTTTCAAGGAGTGGGACTCTGACTCTTAATTCTGACATTTGAATAAAGAGCGACTTGCATTTCGGCTTCAGTTCAGTGCTAGAGGATCTTACTCCCTTAACACGGTCGGCTAATTTGTGATGTTCCTTCCTCAACAGGCACAGGCCCACAGAGACTGCACCTATATCTTGCTGTATGGTAGTCTTGTTCTCAGTTATAGCTGCTTGTATCTTATCTAGTTGGAGCCATATGTGATCCATAGAGGGTGTGGCTGTGTCAATATCAGTAGGAGTTTCATGGTTCATGTCTTGAGTTTCTGTTGGGGCTCCCCTTGGTCTGGTTATGGGTTTCCCCATTTTTAACTTCTCAGGACCAGTCAGCGGTCCATGAAATCTTATGTCTTCTCTCTAGGTGTACCTTAGCCACTTCCAGCCTTCACACGGTGTGCTCTACAGATTCTTATGGCTATCCTATATTGTAGAACACTCAAGAAATGGCATAAAGAGACAATCCACAGTTTCCGCTGCTTAAGATACACTGGATAAAAAACAGTTGGATCTAATGTTGACTTTATTTTCGCTGTGACCACTTCTTTATGTACTGTACATAACACAGGTCCAGTTGGTGTTTGGGTTCCCCCATTGTTTTGTAACTCTCTGAGAGCAGGTGCCGACCTGCGAGGGTATTTCTATGGAACTAACGTTCCATCATGTCAGAGAGCAAGACTCTATGCTACACTGAGGATTACATTACCAGACTCATTCAGGGACAATGAAGCAGCAATTTCCTTTCCTCCACTGCCCCTAGTATAGCTTTTAAATTAAATTATAAAATCAATAGGTTGGAGAGGTTGGTGAAGAAGTTGATACGCACATGACTCCATGGCCATCCATTGACCAAATACTTGCAGGCAAACATAATACCAGTAGGCCTTCAAGTTAAAAATAAACCTGCAATCTTCATTGATATTCCGAAGTTTAAAGAAAACTTCAGCTTTGTGACCAACAATTGTTTCCGCCACTGGATGGTGCTTGGGGTCAAAACAGCCCTTGAAGAGATTTAGAAGCTTCTGAAGGAAATCACTGGCCTCAAACATGATATTTCAAAAGATACTGCATTTACAAACACCAAAGGGGCCCTGGAACGTTTGGAAAAAACTACCAGGGATTTTGACACCAATACCCAGGCTAAGAAATTGGATACGCTCTCAAAAGATATCCTATTCTACAATAAAAAAGTGACCTAACCATATCTACAGGAGGATTATTATAAACAGGATACGCAGGGTCGTTTCTTCAATAGAGGCAGAGGAGGCTATAGAGGCTACAGGAGATTCACAACGTTCTCAGAATCTTCGGGCTCCAACAGCACCGGCAGCGAAGGTAAACAACCAGGTACAAGCTCCAGCTACCACTATCAGGACAACTGGTTCCTGCCACCCCAAGGGCCGTCTTTTTTGTGGGACAAAGGACACCCTCCCGAGGGAGAGGATACAATTGGAACCAAGGCCCACAGAGAGGCCAGGAACAAAAGGGCCAGAATTGGGATAGAGGCAGAACCCGTGGACAGCAACAAGTTTGGATCCCTCCCGGTGAACCGCGGGGAAATCCAGACCCGACAACGGCTTTACCAGTGGTAAATAGACAAGAGAGTCCCACCATTAACTTGTCCTCCTATGAACTCCCGGAAAATGAAGTGAAGGTTCTGAGTAAAGGACTGTTGTTTGTACCTACCTCTCGCCCTGATCAATTCAACATCAAGGCGGAATTACACTACTTTTTCCAGAAGTTGAGACTCTGATACTTCTTTAGACATTACCCCGCACTTCCATCAGCCTCCCACATGGGCTTGAGAGTAGCTTCAACATTCATGCCACTTGCACATTCGGTATCCGATAATAACTTGCATACAAGAATGTTGTACTCAGGGACGTACTGAAGACGTGCTCTAACAAATAATATGTAAAACACAATGTCACTAAGCCCGAACGAGAAGCACTGAATTCCCTTAAGGAAAATCAACTTGTTGTGATCCAAACCAGCGGATAAAGGTGGTGCAATTGTAGTCCAGAACACTGCGGATTACAAATCAGAATTCTATACAAAACTGGGATGATGTGAGTTATACTCGTTTGTATGCTTGTCCTACCAAAGAAATAAGTAAACTGATTTTGAAAATTATGGACGAGGGGCATAAACAAGGCTTCCTGTCTGACCTGGGATTCAATTACCTGAACCAGAAACAACCACACTTACCAACCAGCTACACCCTGCCTAAAGTTCACAAAAATTTGGAACAGTCACCGGAACACTCCATGGTTTCAGGCTGCGGTTCTCTGTTGGAAGCACTATGCAAGTATGTGGATTTTTTCCTCAAACCCTGTGCGAAGGTGACTAGATCATATTTACAAGACACCATGGAAGCTATCAAACTGGTGGACAATTTGCCTTTTGATACAATGCAAGAACTACTGGTCACTTTGGACATTCTTTCCTTGTTTACAAGCATCCATCAGTTACCAGCCTTGCAAGTTATGGGTACAATATTAGACAAGAGACCATTACCGGCCCTGGTTCCGACGGAATTCATCATTAAGCAATTGGAGATCGCGATGATGTGTAACTTCTTTTTCTTCCAAGGTGAATATTATTTACAAGCCCAGGGAGTTACCATGGGTGTGAACTTCACACTAGACCTAGTCATTCTGTTCATGAACGATTTTGGAAAGACATTACTTTACAACGAGGCAAACTCCCACAATGAACACATAACCTTGTTGAAACACTATATAGATGATATGTTGCTCATCATCTGGACAGGGAGTCCTACAGAACTGGAGACATTATTTTCATGGCTGAACGAGAGATCAACTGATATTAAGTTTACAATACATTCGGACTCAAAGACAACTGACTTCTTGGATATTTCAAAAAAGACTGATAGCAACTTACTATATACTACCCTCTTCAGGAAACCAATTGAAAGAAATACATTACTGAGGTAAGCAGCCATCCCCCTAGAGGCCTGAGGAATATTTTTGCCCTTTGGGCAATCCCTCAGAATCCATTGGAACTGTTCACTCAAATAGGACTACTTGGGAGAATCAGAGGAACTCATCAACCGTCTCATCGAGAGGGGGTACCCAAGGAGACTAGTCAAACGAGCCTGCAAAAGGTCATGGTTGAACCCAAGAGAGACCCCCTTAACAAAAAAGTCACGCGCCAATGATCCTATAAACAGAATGATATGCGTCACCACCTAAGGTACCCGCAACAACGCAATCAGACGGATTTTGAACCAACATTGAAAAAAGGTCTTGCATGATCTAGAATTGGTCGATCCTCCTATGCATTCATTCAAGAAGGGTAAAAGCATACATGACCATGTGGTCCGGTGGCTTCTAGAGACTCCACCACAACATTTGATACCTACCTGAGATCATGGGCCATTACAAATGCAGCCGATGCAACGCATGCAGTTTAACCATCAAAACCAGGACACTTTGCTATAAACAGCACACAGTTGACTTAAAAACCCAAACAAACTGCAACACTACTGAGGTCATTTATGCTATCATCTCCCTATGCAATCAGATATAAATGGGGCAGACACACAAGAGGGTCAAGGTGAGAATCCTCCAACATTGTAGCAGGGTTAGGTATGGCACTGTTGGGGCACAGTTTAAAGAGTATTTTTAGACACTGAGCCACTCTCCAGAAAGCATTAAATGGGTGGTCCTTGAAAAGGTTTTGTTAGGCATCAGGGGCGGTGACATCAATTCAGTTCTCAATATCAGGGATCCATATGGATGCACTCCTTCAATACAGTCCTGGATGGGTTAAATTAACTGGATGCCACCAGTGCACAATTGTCATGTCTTTCTAATGAATGAATTGTTTGTGATCTGTATTGTATCTTGATAAAGTTGGCTTCCGAAATGTTATACCATAGATCGCCTTGGCTGTTCAAACTTCTGAGTTTGCCTTACTATATGTTCATACACCATCCTTTTACATTATTATTCCACCTAATTGTTATATCCATATATGGCAGATGGTATTCATGCAATCTGTCTGATCCGTGTAGATCTCATTCAATTTTCAATTTCTCACATTGTACTGATGAGTTTATTCCACATACTTAATTTTCTGTAATCCACTCTCCCCTTCTGCAAACATTCATAGTTTGCTCTATAACCACCTACCCGGCGGCCATGACCATGGCTATGTCTGCCATCCTCCTCTTTTGAATGACATGTCATCCCATACGCTGACATCCGCCAAGTTGGGCCGGTTTGGTCAGCATCTAGCAGCTGATTGGGCAAGTGCTGGTCTGGCACATGCATGTTGCCAGCTCCGCTGTATGTATTTAACCAGATGCTGGAACAGCTCCACTTGCCAGATACCTGGTTGACTTTGATGGAGGTATGTTCCATTACCTGCTCCTTTCTGTGTTATTTGATGAGTTCCTTGTTTATACTTGGAGGTACTATGTGAAGCTAACTATCCTTTCGTGTGCTTCCTCACAAGATCGTTCTGGATCTTTTGATTGATTCTGCCTTACCATTATCCTCCGTGTTCCAGAATATACACTAAGTAAGTCTACTCATACTTTTCAGGGCACTGGGGTCGGCAATTTATGTATTATTTTTCCATGCCACACTGCTGCTGATATACTCTTAATATTCATTTTCAGCATGTACAGAGTCATTCATGAGATACAAGCGATCATCCCTATGCCATAGGAGCCCACAGGCCCAAGATTTACAGTATTCCCACCAGATTCTTCTAGGTGGACCGAAGGGTAACTTACATTACCTTCCTCTGATTAATGAATTACGAATTTTTTCTCCATCACTTGAAGTAACAAGGCCCATTTTATTTTAAACCATCCCTAGGTGTCTCCTCTTGTCCTGATGAAGACCCTACTGTAAGGATTCAAATTTCCTTCACACATCCTTGGGGTCCAAACGTCAACCGTTTTGTTTTTTTCCATGTACAGACAACAGTGATTGATTTACTGTGTCATCAGAATAGTATGGTTTTCATGTATATTTAGCCTTAAAAGTAGCTGGATAGGTCACTGTTAGTCTTTGATGTATGTACTGCTCATCGCCATTCCTTTTTCGCCAACCCTCACCATCGCACACCCTTGATCACGTCTTCCTTCCCCTTTGAAGCACATTTTCACAACTATGTAGACATTTGTGCTGTTATTGCATATAAATATCACCATGTTCTAAATACAAATAAATTGTAAATTTGATTTACTAAAAGGTGATGTTGGATCTAATGTTGAGTTTATTTTCACTGTGACCACTTCTTTCTGTACTATGTTTTAATATGGAGATGTTTTTTGTAACTTGGCTAGTCCAGGTGTTTTGGGGAAGAGAAGCAAATGCTGAGATAGTCAAAGTCAGGCAAGGATAATTGTCCCTCTAAATTCTTTATGAGAATGAATAGCTGTACAGTTTGTTTTTCTTGTGCTGACTTCCAAATAATAGTCTCAACAGAATTTATTTTAAAAAATCCCAATGGGTTTGAAGACCTTTAGAGGTTTTAGATACTAGCAAGGTATCATCAGTAAACAACAGTGCCAGGATATTGCTGCCCCCTGTAACCAGGGAATCATTGTCAAAATCCATTTGATAATCTATGCAGTTGTTAATAAACATCAGTAATAAAGCGGGAGCAAGTACACATCCTTGCTTAACACCCTTGTCAAACCTAATGGGGTCAGGTATTTCTTCGTTTGGACCTCAGTTAATTTGGGCAAAGCTGTTATGTTGGATCTGGACAATGATGTCCTGAAGTGGACTAGGGAATCCTAAGGGTGTACAAACAAAAGGATTCCATCAATGTGTGATGGTGATATTTTTTATTTTTATTTTTATTTTAATATATGCAGTGACATACTAAGCTCTCTCTTCTGAAATGAAAAGATGAGAGCATTGTGTGCTTTTAAAAATACCCCTCACACACTAAAAAAACCCTTTAGTGTCATGCTTCATCATAGGGGTCTTCCCGTCCCTCTACGGGGCGGGGCGTGCTACGACCGACGAACTACGCGGGAACACTAGTTGTTGTGACAAAGGCTATGTGATGGTGCAGTGTAAGTGGTATCAGTGAAGTGTAGGGACCTAACTAGTGAGTGTGATAAAAAGGAAAAATTAAAAATTCCCTGGCTAGTAGAAAAAATATATTTTAGTCACTTCTCTGGCTGGGATGGAGATGAAAGGACTTCCAAACAGTTCCTACCCTGGTTGAACTCACCAGACGAGTTCCTTAAATTCACCAGTGTTACCTCGAAAAGCAACCTGGTATTTCTGGATTTAAACATCTTCCCCAAAAATGGTAGATTGATGACGACAACCCATTTCAAGAGTACTTCCAAGAACTGTTTGCTTATGTATCAAAGCTTCCACCCGAAACACCTACGGGGCAATCTACCCTATGACCAGTTCCTACGCCTTCGTAGGAACTGTACAGAAATTGGTCATTTTAAGCAACAGTCCAAAGATCTGCGAAAGAAATTGGAAAACCGGAGGTACCCCACCAGAATCATCGATCAAGCATACAAAAGGGCGATAAACAGCTGCAGAGAAAGCCTCCTTGAAGACAAGATACCGAAGGAGGAAGAGCGGAGACCCATCTATGTTACCACTTACAACACAAGCTCAGATCAAGTGACCAAAATCATCACAAAAAATTGGAAAATTCTGAACAGTGGCGGTTTACAGATACCTAAACTAATCTTTTCCCACAAAAAAGCACAAAGTGTGAAAGAAATCTTGGTACATACCAGACCCAAAGTAGGTAAAGCTAATCCGCCAAGAAATCCCAACTTTGTACAAGGACATTATCCATGTGGAGGGTGTAAGGTATGTTGCCTAACCAAGAAGAGTAAGATACTCACTTTCAATAATGGGACGAAATGGGAAAAGAGAGGCTTTAGTAACTGCAACAGTCTTAATGTTGTGTACTTAATCACCTGCCCATGCAAGCTTGAATATGTTGGCATGACGAGCAGGGCTGTAAAGATCAGAATAGGGGAACATAAAAGTACCATAAGATGCAGAAAAGCAAGCACAAAACTGACTAACCACTTCATAGAAAGTCACAAACCTGAGGACATCTCTTGGACTGTCATAGAACAGGTTGACAATGAGAACCACCTTCTGGAGAAAGAACAACGGTGGGTCTTTCGAATCAAATCCAATATTAACGGCCTGAACGATGAAATACCTTGGGGTCAGCTGTAAAGGACCATAACCGCCCTCCCTGACTCTGATGTGCCAATCACAAAATGCCAGTCCAACAAAGACCTCCATATGCCAAATATTTGTGCAGCAACCATTGCCTGAATCAAACTATGGCCCTACATTATCCCATCACCTGCGTCAGCCATTCCCCTATTTCATTCAATCAAATATCTTTTTTGAGTATATATGAGTGTAATGCACGCTTTTGGCTGGTGCTATAATTCTCCTTCATGACTGCCAATTTTTTTAACAATTACATTCCAAAGAGATTTTGAATCGACATACATTCATGTTAAAACCCCGTTTTTCTAAAAGAAGAAAAAACGAGGTGACGAGCAACCACCTGCTTGGTTTTTGTAATTTACTTTTCAGGTAACTGTATCAGTAAAAAGACTGCCGGAATTCTTTTCTCTCCACCCGATATCCCGCGGACGGCGGCCATCTTGGGTTAGCAGACTAGCGTTTCACCGGCACGAGACAGACGGGATGACAATGCAATCAAGTTGTTTTTAAGCCGCTAAGTGCGGGACGCCAGTAGTCCACGGAGCGGCACAAGGGTAGGAACGAGGCATTGTACTCATGCGGTAAATGTAAGTAGTAGACTCTGACCATGAGTCTTTAACAAATTTGGTCCAGGAGGCAACATTTATTTACGGAGGATTCCGTAATTCACGTAAGGGTGCGGTTTTCTCTTACAGTCTACCGAGCGGAACACCCTTCGCCTGCCGGCTCATGGGGCATGCAACAATTGTCGAACTAGTATGTATTACATCCTTACTTTGGTCTAGCGACATTGTTTATTGGAAAGTTAAGACCAACATTATGGTCATCGAGAGTTTTTTGGTTTCCTGGGAGTCTTCCCCATTTTAGGGGTGCTGTTGTATGTATTGAGTTACGTGTGTGTGTATTTTGAGATGCGTCAGCCCTCATAGTAATGAGGTAAACAATACTGACACGGTTGATATTTACTACCGAACAGTCAGGGAAGTCACATTTAACTCGCCCTCTCACATATGAAGCCTGTAGTGCGTGCTTCAACAACGTGAGATTGCCCACTGACAGTGGGATTCTGGATATTATAGCTGATATGTGCTTAAGTATCCAAAACTTGCTTATACATTGTGCTTTGTCTCTTTTTTCCATTTTCCCTTTACAGAGACCGCAATAGGTCAATATTTTTGACTATTAATTGAAACTCTATCACGTTTTCAATGGGGCCAGCTCATGTCCTGTAGCCCAAACTGACAGCCGATTTTTGCTGTCAGTTTGTAGGACAGTAGGCTTACCAATTTACAAACCGAACATTTCGCAGTAGGGACCATTAGAAGGTCCTGATGAGTAGGCAGTAGGGGACTGCCTACGAAACATGTTGACCAGGTAGCAAGCTAATTGCTCTACCACAAAACCCCCTTCTTAATGTTCCCAGCCAGAGAAGTGAATAAAATATATTTTTTCTACTAGCCAGGGAATTTTTAATTTTTCCTTTTTATCACACTCACTAGTTAGGTCCCTACACTTCACTGATACCACTTACACTGCACCATCACATAGCCTTTGTCACAACAACTAGTGCTCCCGCGTAGTTCGTAGGTCGTAGCACGCCCCGCCCCGTAGAGGGACGGGAAGACCCCTATGATGAAGCATGACACTAAAGGATTTTTTTAGTGTGTGAGGGGTATTTTTAAAAAGCACACAATGCTCTCATCTTTTCATTTTAGAAGAGAGAGCTTAGTATTTCACTGCATATATTAAAATAAAAATAAAAATAAAAAACATCACCATCACACATTGATAGAATCCTTTTGTTTGTATAATCTCGTTCGGAGGGTGATTCTATCATTACCTCTACGCTTCCTATATTGTTTTGAAAAAAAAAAAAAAAACCCTAAGGGTGTGCCAGAGTTTAGAACTAGGGACCATATTAAAAACCACTTTTACATCAATAAAGGCAACATAGAGACTAACCTTCTCTATGTCACATTTCTTCCATCTAATTTGTTGAAACTAGAAGACCTGGTCCACAGTGCTAGTTTTAATACAAAATCCTGCCTGGAACTGGGGCAATATCTTGTTTTTTCGTTGACCCAAACCATAAGACAATCAGTTTCTAAAATATTTTTTTACCAGTGTCTATGAAAAGTATTTGCCGGCTTGGGATATCAGACGCCAAAAGACTGACTGGTTTCCTGAATGCACAGCAGCCAGGATATCACTGCAGTCGAGAAGTGTGGCTAACTGGTTAAAAGTGGCAGACCCTGATGCAGAGGTCTGACCCGGGACCAGGGTTCAATTCCCGACGTGGCAGGGTCTTGGGCTCAATGTCCACGGACTCGATAATTCTCGCCTTGGTGCCTACTCTACACATGGGTCCCACTCTGCAACTCTGGGCAATAGCTTGCTTAATCTCCACAACAGCCCGATAGCACTGGGATGCCTGGCTTCACCTTGGGGGTGCCCAGTAGGGGGCATCTCACAGGGAAAGCCAGGAAGGGTTCCACAGCGGTATACAGCGCCAGGATGCCTGTAAGGTGATAGTGCGCTCTACAAGTATACATACAAGTATACATACATCACTCCAAATTTCATTGTCCGAAGTTGTTTTAGCTGATTTGTATGTGGCTCTAGCAGATTGAATATAAGGTCAAAAACCACCCTTGAGGATGTTGATAAGATGCTTCTTTGCTAGCCTACAATCCCTGTTAAACAACGTAAGGTCTTTTTAGAAAGGGATACTCCTTTGGGAAGAGGACTCAGTGAAAAGCGTCATCCTAGTTTATTGAAACCATTTTATCTGAATATTCGTATTGGAATTTGGATCTAACTCCAGCACAGCAGTTTGGGGCAGGTTAGAAGCGAGACCCTGGTAATGTTTGGGCAAAAGTATCCTTATCTTTCACTATGCTCTCCCATCTGTTTGTGCTCTGGACTTTGTAAATAGATGAACTGATTTATTGGTGTATTGTAGTAATTGTTTTTTGTGTAATGTATTAGTTTTTTATTTGTCTCAATTTATTTAAGCTTGTCTCCCCTGTTTTGTATGCATTTCTGTTGGTTGGAGGGAAGAATTTTTGTGATGTAATTCTATATTCGTTTTTTATGGCTGTCAAAAATATCAAAAAATTAAAGTGTTTGTATAATGTTGCAAAAAAGATTGAACATTGATCGCTTTTATTAAGTGTATGGATTAATTAGACTTTCAAACGTTTAGTCTGGTTTGGCATTGGTGTATTTGTGTTACTTTTAGAAAATTGGCATTTTCCTGCCTTAACCGTTTAGTGCCTGTTGCCTGTCTCTGGTCACATGGGTGGGTATAGCTGACAGCTGAGCTTTGTGTATTCCTCCTAGACAGCCAAACACAATAGGGAGTTAAGGTGTGACTGGATGGGCCATCACTGGTAGGATGGGAGAGAGAAGCTGAGCACTGCCCCACTTACACCTGAATAGGCTGTGTTCTGCATTTGATTTGATTGTTCGATTTATAGAGCGCAACGAATGCCCAGAGGCGTCTTGGCGCTGAGGACTCAGGGAGTGTCAAGCTAGTATATAAATGGAACTAGATATCAGTTTGGAAAAGCCAAGTTTTTACTTTTTTTCTAAGTGCTGGAAGATCTGAGTTATTTTTAATTGTTAGCGGAAGGAGGTACCAAAGCCTGGCAGCTCCCAACAAGATGCTCCTTCCTCCCCAGCGGCTCTGCCTGAACCTGGGCACTTGCAACAGTTTACGTTGTGCAGATCTGAGGTTTCTGGACGGTGCATAGTGTATTATACGTGAGGTTAGGTAAGCAGGACCCTTTCCATGCAGTGCCTTAAATGTGATACAAAGAGTCTTAAAAATAATCCTCTTCTTAACCGGGAGCCAATGCAAAGCTCCCAACTGTTGAGAAACTGATTCATGCTTAGGGATGTTCAGTATCAGTCTGGCTGCTGCATTCTGCAGGCGTTGCATCTTTTTCAGGAATTGGATTTGAATCCCCACCTATAGTGCATTACCATAATCCAGTCTTGAAAAGGCCAGCGTAGTCACCAGCGTTTTTGCTGGCTCCAACGGCACAAAAAGTTGAACCTTCTGAATCATTTTCAGAATTGACCAGAAGTTGGAGGTAAGGCAATTGGTTTGGCTGTCAAAGGTCAACCTACAGTCAAATGTGATCCCAAGATTTTTTGCCTTAGAGACCGGTATTGGGCAGTCCCCTAGCACTACAGGCCACCACCTCCGAGACTGGACCAAAGGATTAGCGCCCAAAAGAAGCACTTCAGTCTTACTGCCATTCAGTTTAAGACAGTTGGATTGCATCCAAGAATTGACATGGGTCATGCATTTGTTAAAGCGATCGGCTACCTCATCTTCGTTATTGGTGATGGACACAACTATCTGCGTGTCATCTGCATAAGAAATAACCGAAAAACCAAACTGTCTAATCAAAGTAGCCAACGGGGACACATAAATATTGAACAGTGCATCCACACAAAGGTCCGCTTACCCCCCTGTAATTAGTCTGGAGCCAGGGCAAGGGAAGCAGAATGCCTGCGGACTTCAAAACGGAAACCTTTAGAAGCTTCTCCCCACTTAAAAGTCACCCTGTGCGAAGTACCACGCTACGCTCGCATAGTTTGCAAAGTTTGCGCTACTTCGTACTACGCGAATTGCACGTAGCACAGTGCAAACCCGTGTAGCGTGGCGTAGCGGTTATATTTGCTTGCTCGCTGTCCTCAACGTCAAGTTGGCGACCGCGAGCGAGCAAAATGACATCCTGGCGAGACTTTTTCCTCGTTCGCGATAAGCATCATCAAGATGCCGATCGCGAGAGTGGAAAATAAAACTCCTGGCTAGGTACTGAACACGGGGAGGTCAGTGTAGGAGAGTAGGTTCTGCTTCCTATGTCGTGTTTGATGTCAAGCACTTTGGAATACTACCCCCACCCCTCCATTTCTGGCGGCGGGGGTAGCATTCCACCCTTCTAGAGGAAGAAGACATGTACACACTTACTTTCCCGGTAATAGTTTAAAAGAGCCTCAGCATCACAAAATGGATGCTGCTGCCACAGACACAAGTCTGACCTCCTGCTACTGGACGAAACTCAAGCAGGGGAGGCCTGGACAATAAGTTTCCTGTCCAGGGAGGTGCCAGAACCTCCCCAGACAGGCTTTAGTGTATTGGGGCAGGGTGGGTTGAATTTAATGAAAGCTTTTGAGACAGTGCCTGGGGCACAAAAGGTGTCTCTGTGCATGTCCCAGTTCAAACCGGTTGCTGGGTCACTCAGCCCCAGCTCTGGCATGAAACTTGTCAAAGGGAAAGGGGTGTAACCACCCCCTCCCCAGGTCCTCCCATAGGTGGGGCCCTGGAGTTAGTCCAAACCGTAAACTTAGTATAAGTATAGGACCCCAGTCCCCAGGACTTTAGATTACCCTGGACAAAACTCTGAAACATAAAACTTGGACCTTCAACATTCCATATCGACTGGAAGACGGAAGAAATCTCCCTTGGGGTCAAGGAGTGACTCCCCTGTTCAAACAGGCACCAAAAAAGCATCTTGCCAGACTGCATTTTCAAGGCTCCTGCCGCATCCTGAATAATCTGCAACACAGGATACACACTTCCAGACATCTCCGAGGCTGACACGAGTCCCCAGTGAAGCTGAGACCTGTAGCTATCACGAGAGAGACGTGGGACCGGAACTCCTGGACATCCTGCACATTTGCTAGTGCATAAACTTCCTGAGCTTTCCTGAAGTTGTGCATTGGGCTACTCGTTGTCCAAGCACTGAGCACCTTTTGCACTGAAGATTGTTGGCCTACACTCCACGAGTGTTCCGTGCTCCCGCTCTCAGCATTTCCGCTAGAGGTTCCTTCGCGATCCCTAGTCCGTCGACTAGTGGGTCCCCACGAAGGACAATCCCTTGTTTCTTGAGTTTTCCTGGTTGCTCCAGATGTGCCCTGACTCCCTTTCAAAGGTTGAGTCCCTCAGATTTTGCTGTTCTGCACCGAAGCCAATCTTGTCATCTTGCGTGGGTTGCTGTTGCCAAGGCTTGTTGGGTCCAATCCAGATACCGATGCTGCAGCACTTGACAGCCGATGTGCGACAGCTTAAATCCAGCTCCTGGTTGTCGTCGATGCCTCTTGGACCTCGTGGCTGAAGAATCAAGCTTCACCTCCTCCACTTGAAAGCACCCAACATCGGCTGGCATCTTCTTGTCGCTATCCTGGTCACTGGCTAGTGACCCAGATTCTGTCCCCTCTGCTTTCAGGTTGTTCAGATTTCCGATCCACCCTTGGATCCATCTGGACACTTTTCTCCTGGTCGCCTGCAGCACTTCTTTGCAGCTCTCCAATGGAAACGACGACGAAACCCGTCACGAAAAGACACCTATGCACCCCGCTTCCCTGAGTGAGGTAACACGAGTACTTCGGTGCTCCCATGGGTCTTGACTCTCGAAGTGTCCAGTACTGATGGGGTTTCACCGTAGTCCACTCCTAAGTGTCCCTAATCTTTAACTTTATAACTAACTTCGCCATAGAAGTCAATGGTGATTCGCAGCTGTCCCCCGTGGGTCTCCTGGGTCCCTTCCTTGGGTGGTTCCTGGTTGCCCCAGAGGTTCTACTGGCCCTAGGCCTAACTTCTATCCCTCACATGGTTCTTATACCATTTACTTAGTATATGGTTTGTGAGGCCCCTAGGGCAAAACGTATACTGTGCTAATTTACTGTGTGCTATTTATGTTCTTGTATTGCACTTTTGCCTCTAGCCTCATAAAGAGACTAGAGGGGTTGTGTTTAGAATAAATACATATATATTTGATATATTCCTGGTGTGGTGCTGTTTCATTTGATCATTCAAGTGATTATAGACTGGTAAAACAAGCTGCTTTACATTCCTTCAAGACTTAGCCTGAAGGCTGCTCTCCACACTAGGATAGCTTTCTATAAAAGGCTGTCTTAAAACTACCATCAATAAGGGTCATTTGGACTGGTGCAAGGTGCCCACTAGAATAGTGGACATCATATGTCAGGCCAACTTCTCACAGTCAGGTTTCTCATTGCGAGTGATCGCGTATGCTCGCAACCGCTTGCGATGAAAAACTACCAGTCCGCGTTGAGAAAGCCGCCGCTCGAGTAGAAATCTATTCGAGCGGCAGAAAACGACCGCTTGCACTGTGCAAGATGTGGTTTGCACTGATTGCACAGTGCAGACAAGCATCCAGCACTGTGCAATCAGTGTGAACAGCATTTTGCACAGTGCACTACGCAGTTCGCGTAGCTCGTGTAGTGCGAATTGTACTTCACGTAGCTACGTGTAGTGCTACTACCCGAACTACACCCACTGTTACATAAAAGGCACAAATGGGTATAAATAATGGACTTCAGATGCCGACTCATCAGTACTCTTCGAGACCTATGGATACTCTACCAGGAAGTAGGACATCTGTGTTGCCGAAGGACTGCCACTCTGCAGGATTCATGCTTTGCTATGCTTACTTTCTGCCTGCAGCGCATTTGGATGGGTGAGAAGAACTAGACCTGCATCTCTTTAATGCATAACCCAGAGTGACTCCAAGGCTAGTTAGCTGGCCCCCTGATCTGCAGCCTTAGTGGCATAATAGGCTTCCAACAACCTTGGACCTGCACCTGGACTCTACCACATGTGACTTTACTCTGCCAAGTGGTGCTAATCCTGTCCTGGAACCTTGGAAATAGACTTAATGTGCTCTGACAGCCTCTTTGGATCCCACAGAGCTAACACATCTTCTCTGCTGCACGGTACAAGGCCAAGCAGAACTGACACATCTCAACTGCTGCTTGGGTTGGGCCCATCACAAAGACTTGCATCACAGCCGCAGCCTGCATCACCTTCAGAACCACTGTTGCGTGATGCATCCACAGAACAGGCTTTCGCATCACTTGTCAATGGCAGCTTCAACGACGATGCCGGAATCTGCATCGGAGCCTCGCAGTTACTCTAAATCTACGCTTCGCCCCCCATTGTAGGTTAATCTACAGTGCATAACCCTTTGATTGTCTCTTGGCTTATGTTTGAGAGCAGCTCTTAGATTCCTTTGGGCTAGGGAACACCCTCTATCAAACCATTTGGGCTCGATCTTTCTCTTACCCTGCCCA
This sequence comes from Lissotriton vulgaris, assembly GCF_964263255.1. NCBI lineage: Eukaryota > Metazoa > Chordata > Amphibia > Caudata > Salamandridae > Lissotriton > Lissotriton vulgaris. The sequence continues at coordinate 722,737,730 of NC_141696.1, forward strand.
GTCGTATGCATTAGGCTATCTACTAGCCGCCCTATCTCTTCGAATGCCTCGACGAGTGGGGGCCCATTAACCTCTAAGTTTAAACACACCTCTAAGTGCTGTTTCCCCTCTTCCGAAAGTGATTTATAAAAACTATCTCCATTAAGTTTGGACCATTTTAAGCGCCAACCTTGGCCCGTAACCATCTCCCTAATTTCTTCTGCCCCCCCTCCTTGTTTCCTTACTAGCACTTGACGCTGCCAGTGTCACTGTTAGTGGGTTATGATCACTGAAACCACTTCAATCGATGGTAAAAGCCAAAATTCGCTGTTTTAACAGGTGAGATACAAGTATAAGATCAATATATGAAATATGTCCTCTTCCTTTGAAAGTAGGGTTAACCTGCTTGTTAGGTTTAATGGATAACAGATCCATTGAATGTTCCATATTATAACTTTTCAGCCCCCCTGCTTAATTCCCTTCCTTCCACCGTATGATCAAAGTGGGCTCCCTCTTCTACATTACAGGATGTCCAGTATTTAGCGAGCAGTATCAATTTCGGACACAAATGACAGTTAAAGTCCCCTGCTCATAAAATCAATGGGGTCGTAGCACCCTGATCCCGCCCTATCTGTAACCCTAGTCTTTCCTCGAGCTCTCCAACTCTACGTCCTCCCGCATTATAGAAATTGACTAGAGTTAGATTAAGGTCCTTACTTTTGAACCGCACAGCTATCATACAGTCCGATTTCCAATTTAGATCCTTCCAGACCCCTTCCAAACTCAAGTCAACCCATATTAGGAGACCGCCCTTTGCTCTGCCTGCCATGGATCTACCCGCTGGGACAGCAAAGGATTTAAAATTGACTAAATTCAAATTAGTCGGTTCCACTTCCCAGGTTTCCTGGACACAAATTATGTTAAATCTGTTGATGTATTCCAACCACTCAGTGTTTTGGAATTTGGATGATAGACCCGCCACGTTCCAGGACACTTATTCAAGGGTGTTCCAGTGACCACTGGTTGGGGATCCAGCGGTCATAATGGGCTCACTGGATGTTTGGGTGTCTGTAGGTCTAGCTTGCTGTAAGTTACATGGTGCCAAATGGACCGCATTTAGATGTACTCCTTTTAGGGACTCCCCTGCTTGTATTCTTAACTGAGGCTCCCTTTCCTTACCTATCTTATCCTCGGGTAGTCAGTCTACTTAACTGAGATGTCTACCCCAGCCCAATGGCACATATTTATTAAACAGCGGGAGATCATACCCTTCCCTCATTTGGACTGCCTGACTCTCGTGTGTATATGCTCCCTGAGCATCATTACCCCGGTACTCACTCCTCTCTCTGTAAGTCCTTCCCCGCCCTCTATTTGGCTGCATCGTCAACCCCGTGTGGTCTTCCCAGTGCCCTCCGATAGATCCATTGTTTTGAGGCTTGTAGAAATAACTTAGGTCTTGGGCCTGTATATTTGATCGCGTGCATATCTGGGGACCATGAATAACATGCTGTGCTACTTTAGGTTCTTTGAAGTTCACAACAATGCAGTCCCCTAATATGTTTTTCTGCCTGTTTCCCACCCAGCTCACTCTCCTTACGAAGAAAATCTTACAGTGGGTCACTCAGGGCAAAGGTCTATTACAGTTTAGCAAATGTATTGTTTTATTTTTCAATTGATCATACGATTCTTCTACTTCCACTTTTAACTCACGGACCCCCATCAGGACCGCGACATATGTTGCACAGTCAGGGGGTAAATCTAAATGGGGATGCAATTTCTTTGCAATGTTTCTTTTCGTCTCCTCATTTCCTGGCACCCCCTGTAACCTGTCAGAATCAGTTGTTCCCTTGCCTTCCGTTTCCCCCCTTGATTTGTCACTCACTGGGGGTTGCACAACGGTATCTATTGTGGATATGGCGGCAAGGTTTAGATCAGTTACATCCTCCCTTTCACCCTCCCTTCCCATATTCTTCAAATGAGTACCCCTCTCTATTTTGTCATCAATGCTGCCCAAGGTGCACATTATCACTCCCTCTGCCTTCCCAAGTCTCTGTTCAATTGCTTTGAGTCTGTCCCCAAGGGGCTCCAAATACACTGTTAGGAGGACCTCCATCTTCCTCCAGAATAATTCCTCAGTCTGCAAAGGGCCCACTACAGACACTGGGTCAACGCTGTTTGGGGCAGTTCCCCCTGACTGGGCCCCTTGAGAAATATTGCCAATTGAGGGTTCACAATGACGATCTCCTTCTGAGTGATTGCGCACAGTTCTTAGCCTTCTTCCATTTCTGTTGAGTTCCGGCTCGGGCTGCTCCTCGCTTTCTTTTCACCGTTGCCCCCCTGAACGCTCAGCTGGTGAGCGGGGCTCCTCAGGAGTTGCCCCCCCCCTGAAACTAAGTTGGTTGGTGAATTAGGCCCTAGGCCCCGCGATGTTAGGGGAGCTGGGATAGCCTGTGTTTTCGTGATCTTTTCCTGAGGAACAATTGCCGTATAGGTGTGGCCTTGTTTGTCTGGCGTGCACGCGGTCTGGATGGCCCCCAGCGATGATCTTTTCGAAAATACTGGGTCCATCGAGAGGCGGCTTTCCTTTAATGCTATCTCATGTGCCAGGACTGAGGAAACCCTCGTAATAAATTGGTCAAGGGTCCCTGCAACATACCATGCTCCCGCTCCTTTCCTTCCTGTTCCATTGCGCAGTGACATATCGCAAAAAGAAAAAGTACAAATAGCGAGACAATTGATTAGAGCTAACGTAAATGTTACCTTTAGCAATGTCCAGGGGCTTAGAGGGGGAGCCAAGCCCAGCCTCTAGCAGTCTCTAATGGGCTAAAACGGGTCTGCCCTAGGCCCAGGCTTCGCCCGGCACGTCCCGCGCGCTGCGGGGGGAGAGGCGGCGCTTTATGCGCTAAGATGACCCAGTGCCTCCCCATCGTCAGCGAGTCCTGCAACAGTTGGGCAGATCCGCGTTGCACCCTGGGCAATGGAGTCCCTCGGGTAATGGTGGAGCAAAACAGCGGCAGAACAAAGCCTCCAGGCAAGCGTTGGCTGGTATTCAGCACTCACGGACAGAGTCAGATTCAGCGTGACCTTTTCTGAGATAGTAAGCAGGAAATTTAAGGGACCCATCTCTTGCTTAGAAGCGCAAATGCCTTTTTTGTAGTTCAATAGTACAATAGTGGGGTACACTGAATTCGAGTAAGGGTGCAGGAAAACTGGCGCACCCAGCCGCTGTTAGTATCCACAGCATGAGTGCGGTAATTGCTGGTGTGCCCAGCCGCTGTTGATTTCACAGCGTGGGCAAACAGACACACCCAACCGCTGTTTCTCATACAGCGGGAGTGTAATGCACCAGGCACTGTTCAAACCCACAGTGGAGTGCTTCTTGGTGCAAGCATCAACAAAAACCAGCAATAACAGGCTTGCAGGCACAAAGCAAAATTTACAAATGTTGCGGTGCAAGTAGAAACGCTCCGGTACCTTTCCCCGCGTTCACAGGACGATACTTGATATTCTCAGAGTCCGGGAAAACAGAAAGAAAAGACTGTGAAAGCAGCACTGTGCTCACGCCAGCAGTCTATGGCGGGTTTGTGTGCTGTGCTGAACTCCCGTTGGGAATCACTGGCAGGAGGAGGAGCAACGCCGTGCTCATCGGGTCTCTGGAAACGGCAAAAACAAGCACGGGAAGGACTGGAACTCTATCCAGGGCAGTCTAAAGTGACGCAACAGTGGCGTAAATTGTTGCAAGGGGCTTGTAAATCTGCCCCTATATGCTTGCAGACACAAAGAATAACAGTAGAATCTGTAGATTGAAAGTAAACACACTTAAAATCTGTTGGATATTGTCATGCCCAGGCAGTGGGCACTAGGAACCTGGGGTCAGGGGTGTGGGGAAGGGGACACCGGACACCGGACACCACATCCAATCAAGGGGCAGGGCGGGGACAGTAGACGACCAAGGGGACAAGAGGCAGGATGCAGGAACGAGCTGTAGCACAACTAGCATTAAAGATCCCTAAAAAGAAGCAATTGTGTCGTGTGATCCTTGGGGGGGCCATCACGACACTACAACTGGTGACGAAGACGAAGAACACACGTGTCTGTTGCCTGCCCAGCAACTTTAAACCAGGAGCCCACCCTGGATCGTGTCGTGTGCCGAGCGACGATCGCAGCGAAGCCAGGAGCCCACCCTGGTTCTTGCCACAGTGAAGAGCAACGACGCGGGAGCCCACCCCGACCTCTGCAGAAGACAGAAGAAAGGTCCTGAATGTGCGGTAAGCGCTGAGTGTGAGCGCAAGGATTGAAGAAATTTGAGTGCGAGCTTGCGCGAGAGTCTCGGCGGCCATTTTGAGGACAGGCAGAAAGAGCCAATCAGCGCGCGAGAATACCGAGCGGCCATCTTTAAACCAGGCAACGCTCGGATTGGTCCCGAAGTCTCGCGAGAGTCTCGCCGGCCATCCTGAGGTCAGGCAAAAAGGACCAATAAGAAAGCAGAAAAGGCCGGCGGACATTTTGAGGCCAGGCAAATTCGAAAAAGTAGTAAAAAGGTGCCAGAAAGAGCACCAGGAGGGCGGAAAGAGCCCAAATAGAAGGAAAAACAACAAAAGAGATAGAAAAGTGGACAACAAAAGAAAATAACAATAAGAAGACACAAATAAATGATAAACAAAACAGACAAAACAAAATAGACAAGAAAGAGAAAGACAAAGAGAAGTAAAGAAAAGCACAAAGAGATGCTAAAAAGACACAGGCAATAGAAGAAATAACACAAAAGACTAGTGTAAACAGCGACAGAAAGAAGAAAGCACAAGGGCCACCAAGAGCACAAAGTAAAGAAAATGGCAGAGCCAAGGAGCGAAAGGCAGAGCACCCAATATCGCAGACCTCTCCCATTCAACCTCTCAGAGCCGCAAGTGGGAATAAGATGGGAGCGATGGGTCAGGAGATTTGAGAGATATATGGAGGCCACTGATGTAACAGAGGCCAAGCAACTAGGCCTGTTCCACCACTTAGTGGGTGATGAAGTAGATGACCTACTAGTGACCCTACCAGAAGATGAGATATCGACGTTCAAAGACCTAATAAAGTGCCTAACAAAGAAATTTGATCCGCAAAGGAACATTGATTTCGAGCGCTACACTTTCACCTTAGCATTCCTACATGCGGGCGAGTCGCTAGATGATTTTGCGACGCGACTAAGGAAACTAGTAACTCACTGCGAGTTCGACAAGTACGACAACGAACAAGCGATTCGCCTGCGCATCATTGAAGGATGTCGTGACACGGACTTCCGTACAAGAATTCTGAAGGAACCGACATCACTGGAGAAGATCCTGTCACTAGCGAGGGCTGAGGCAAGAGCGACAGTACAAGCAAAGCAAATGGAGCGGGGAAAAGAACGACAAGTCGAACAGGCACACCGAATGACAGAGAGCAACCGCACAAGCAGCTGGAAGAAGGGGCACAACGAACAAGCGACAAGAAAGCAACCTGAATCAACATGTTACAGATGTGGACTTGAGTTCCCACACAGGCATGTGCCCAGCGTTTGGCCAAACATGCAGGAAATGCAACAGGAGCAACCACTTTGCCAGTGTATGCCAAGGGCTGCAGTTTAGAGGTGAAAGAGGAAGACCGGGAATACAGCGGATGACAACAAGTAGACATGTCAGACATGAAGAAACAGCAAACAGAAGTTCCTCGATAGAGTCAGGAGATGAAGGGGAAGAAGAAAAAGTAGAACGACTCTACCTCATGTCAGACACTGCTGCCATGTCCACAGATGAAGGCAGGACTGAAGAAAGCATCCGCCTCGTGGACAAAAGCACCATAAAGAAGACAGAGTCTGTAACCATAGGCGTGGGACCACATAGAGCACGGTTTGTACTAGACAGCGGCGCAACGTGTAACATCATGTGTGTGTCGGAATACGAGAACATGGAAGTGAAGCCAGCGCTGAAACCGTAGAAAGTTGAAGTATTCACATGGGGGTCAAGGAAACCAGTGACAAACATGGGGAAATTCACCGAGAACCTGACGTACAAAAGTCAAATGATAGAAGAAGAGATTCACGTACTAAGAGGTTACATTCCAGCACTGTGCCTGTTAAGCAATGTCACAGCCCAGGTGATGGGCCTGCTCGAAATGACATATAGCATGTCAGAAAAAAAGAGCATCTTGAAGGAATATCCCAAATTACTTTCTGCAAGGACTAGGGAAGCTAAAGGGGCGCCAAATAACGCTGCACATCGACGAAGCAATAAAGCCAGTAGCTCAACACCACCGGTGATTGCCAATACACCTGCTACCGCAAGTAGAAGAAGAGATTGAAGCGCTGCTCAAACAGGACATCATAGAACCAGCCGAAGGACCGACGCCCTGGGTGTCGCCAATAGTGGCCGTACCAAAGAAAAACACATCCAAGATTCGCATCTGTGTTGACATGAGAGTACCGAACACAGCAATTGAACGGGAAGGACAGCCCGGGCCTCACCTCGATGATATGATCAGCTGCCTGACAGGCACAAGACATTTCTCCAAACTAGACTTGTGCAAGGGATATCACCAGTTAGAGCGCGACCCTCAGTCCAGGTATATCACAACGTTCTCAACGCACCTGGGTCTGTTCCGATATAAGCGTCTGAGTTTTGGAATATCATCCGTTGCCGAAATATTTCAAGAAACAATAAGGCAGGTAATAAGGCAAGTAAAGAATAACCTGAACTACAGTGACAACATTCTGGTGTTCGGCAAGTCGGATGAGGAGCATGACAAGGCACTGCGAGAGGTTTGTTCCCAACTAGAGCGGGCAGGACTCACGCTAAATGAAGACAAGTTTGAACTGGGGCGAGATGAATTGGTATTCTTTGGACACATTTTTTCCAAAAAAGGAATGAGGCCAGATCGCAGTAAAGTGGACACATTGGAGAAAGCCAGACAGCCAAGCGACGTTGCAGAAGTGAGGTCATTCCTTGGCCTTGCTAGCTACTGTGCAAGGTACATAAAAGACTTTGCCACAGTGAGCGCACCGCTGCGAGAACTAACAAAACAGGGCCAGAGTTTTGCATGGACAAAGGAATGCAGCAAAGCTTTTGAAGAGATCAGAGAAGCGGTGACAGCAGTAGGTCACCTGGCGTACTTTGATCCGCTACTATGCACCGAATTGACGGTGGATGCCAGCCCAGTGGGGTTGGGGGCAATACTAGCGCAACACAGACCAGGCAAGGACTCACCAAGGTGTGTAGTGGCCTACGGAAGCAAAAGCCAATCAGACGTTGAGCAAGCATACTCTCAACCGGAGAAAGAGAGTCTGGCAGATATGTGGGCCTGTGAACATTATCACATGTTCATATATGGGAAACCATTCACAATAATAACAGATTACCAAGCACTAATAACAATCTATGGAAACCCCAATGCAAAAATACCACCCCAGATAGAGAGGTGGGGAATGAGATTAATGGACTACAATTTCAAAATAATACATAAACCTGAAAAGGAACCCAACCCGGCTGACTACATGTCAAGACATCCTCTGCCACGTGGGGTTGATACAACGACAATGGCGGAGGAATACCTGAACTTCATATTGAAGCACAACACGCCGGCATCAATAACTCTGGCAGAGCTGGAACAAGAGACAAAGCGAGACCCCACAATGCAAGCGATACAGAAAGTGACAAGACAGCAAAGGTGGAGACCTATCAACAACAACAGCATCCTGGATGAAGGAGTGATAAAAGAGGAACTGTTGGCAATCAAGAAGATCAACGAAAATGGCATCATGATGAGAGGAACGAGAATAGTGATGCCCCGAATGCTGAGGAGACAGACGATAGAACTGGTGCACGAGTCACACCGAGGGATGGTCGCAACTAAGGAAATGCTACTAGAAAAAGTGTGGTTCCCGGGACTGCGCAGCATGGTTGAGGCGACTGTCATGCATTGCCACGTCTGCCAAGTGACGGGGCAGTGCCCAAGCCGGAGCAGCTACAGATGTCTGAACTACCGAAAGCAGTGTGGACCGAACTGGCAGCAGATTTCTATGGACCCCTGGAGACGGCAAACTACCTGCTAGTAATAATAGATGAGTTCTCCGGGTTTCCAATTGTAAGGCAAGTAGCGTCAACGTCAGCAAGTGCAACACTGCCAGTAATGGATGATGTTTTTGCAGAATGGGGCTCGCCCCAAATGCTAAAGACTGACAATGGCCCGCCATTCTCAGGAGAAGAGTTCCGAAAGTTCATGGAGTACCTAGGAATACGCCATCGGAAAATAACGCCTCTGTGGCCACAAGCGAATGGGATGGCGGAAAGCTTCATGGGAACAATAAAGCAGGCGGTGCAGAGAGCAAAAATAACGCAGATATCGATAAGGCAAGCCCTATGCCAGATACTGAGGGACTACAGGAGCACCCCTCACAGCTCCACAGGCCGGTGCCCGGCCGAGTTCGTGCTCGGAGGCTCGAGCAGGACACGGCTACCGCAGATGGAAACGATGACAAGTGTGGAGCGAAGCAACATAGCTGCGAAAGATGAAAAGGCAAAAGCAAAAATGAAGGCATACACAGATCAAAGGAGGCAAGCCACCAAAGCAAAACTAAAAGAAGGGGACACAGTAGTAGTGCGGCAAAGACAGCAGAGGAAATCGGACAGTGCTTTCTCGAAGGACCCACTGACGGTGACGGAGGTGAAAGGACCTATGATAACAGCATCAGCGGGGCGGTATCACATCACAAGAAACAGCTCGCATTTCAAAGAATTGAGAACAAAAGAAGAAGAACAGCTGGCACCAACGCCGGAGGAAATCAAGGAGGAAGAAAATGTACAGGTGGACAACAGAGAAACCAGGCCGAACAGAGCATACAAGAAACCACAGAGACTGATTGAAGAGATGTAATCTGACGAGGGCCTGTGAGGATCTCTCTCTCTCTCTCTCTCTCTCTCTCTCTCTCTCTCTCTCTCTCTACCATCTCTCTCTATCAGCACTCATCGACCAGTGACCACAGGCCGCGTCACAGAAAATATTTGTTTGCAACAAAGGGGGAGATGTCATGCCCAGGCAGTGGGCACTAGCACCCTGGGGTCAGCGGTGTGGGGAAGGGGACACCGGACACCACATCCGGTCAAGGGGCAGGGCGGGGACAGTAGATGACCAAGGGGACAAGAGGCAGGACGCAGGGAACGAGCTGTAGCACAACTAGCAATAAAGATACCTGAAAAGAAGCAATCGTGTCGTGTGATCCTTGGGGGGGCCATCACGACACTAAAGATATTTGTTGTAAAAATAAATTAGAACCTCTTTCATAAAAGTCACATTTAAAAGCACTATACCTAAGAAATGCGTAGAAAATTAAGGAGAGATTATAGCTATCCTTTATTATCTAAAACGTGTAAAAAAATTGTATAAATATATAAGACGTCAGAACTGCTATAACTTATTACAGGTGAGTTGCAATGTCATTTCTATATTACAGGCGACTAGAGACGTCACAAGTCGCCTGTAGTAAGGACATTAAAGACGAACTGTTTATATGGGTACTGCACCTTGCCAATGTATTGTAATGCTATATATTTAGAACGCTCAGCTGATTTTGGCCAAATTGAATCCGCAGGCATGCGAGCTCTGCGGAAATGAAGGACAACAATGTTGTGTTAGGAGTTGCTCTGAAAACACATGACTCTTTTCAAAACCATTACAATGCATTATTGTTCCAGAGGCTTCCACATAGGAAATGCATTGAGTCTATGGAGGCGTCATGTATTGCACGGAGCCTGCATATTTTGACATCACCGATTAGGGTCGGAGTTGAAATAATATTTTTATGTCAATTGTTAATACGTGTTTTGTGATTCTATAACCTTAGTCACTCGTACCATCTTTCAGTTAAGTTATTTCTGGTTGGATCCACAGGCTTTCAATGAGTCTTTTTCCAACGTGGTTGTAATTGTTGTTTTCTCTGCCGCTGCACGGTAGACACATTCAACCTCATTCGCTGGCGCCAGCACTTTTGAGTGAAAGCCCAGTAGGTAATTGTGTGTTGCTGCAGAATGCCCGATTGTTAACAACAGAGCTGGTGCCCCGGCACCTCGTCAACAACTATTCTATCACAACGGAAGAGAAATATTGCTGGTCTATGTCTCGGAAAGTGAAAGTAAACTGGAATCGAAGTAGTGAAATATGAAAAATTACCTTAAGAAATGTATATTTTTGTTATGCCTTTACCTAGTGTGTTTAACAGAGATAAAAAAATAATCGAGTTCAATATTTTTTTCAGTTTGTGACATCCGCACTATTCTATGCAAGGAGTTTGGAGAGATAGTGAAAATCAAATGTTAAACTTTATTAATGAGTCATTTAGAAAAATATGGTAATGCGGCATCTGATAAAAACTGGAGAGTGATCCTTCTTTCAGGTCCCCCAGCTCATTCAGAAGAGTTCCCTGATTTGGCAAGGTGCTGGGAGAAAAGTCCCACCATGCCAGGGACATTGATTGGTTTTACATTTTTCAAAAGGATTTTGGTGGTATGTTTTTAGGAAATGGGAACAGTGCTGGCTGGTACGTCAGTCATGCCACATGGCAAAGTGTGCTGAACAGCAAGGCAGTTTTTGCAGAAAGTACTTCCAACGATAAATCCTGGAGGAAATAAAGACAAACTCAATATGTCAGGAAGGGTGAGAATGGGGGAGGTAAGGGGGTATCTAATGATGCTTAGCAGCCCCCCAGCCCACTTCTAAATGAGGCTTTCCGTCTTTTTCCACAAACCTATGACAAATATTAGTTTCTTCCCCCAAATTTCATCAATGGGAATGTCACACACAATATATAGCACTCGAAATTATTTTGTCGTTTCTAGTGTAAAATCCCCATCACCGACTGTCCTTTCACATGAAAAACAAAACTCACTTGAACACTTGAGGAGAGCCGGTGTCGCCTTTCAAATCATGATGTAGGCATCAGTCAAAAGCAGCATTCTTAGGCCTGAGAGAGTATTGTTGTATCTCCCACTGAAAGTATAATCCAGCAGAACAAATGGGCCTTATTCAAATGACAACAAGACATTTTCTGGGGTTCGAATTTCGTCTCCTTAGATCTGGCCTAGAGGAATCTTTAGCTCTTTCTCTCCAGCTTCATCTTATCAAAAAGTTCATAAATGAATACCTAGGTGCTTTGTGTCAGTCCTCTCCATACACTGGTGTGTGCAACTCTCATTCTAATTTTGCTTCCATCCACCACAACGAGACCTCTTGAAGTTGCCAGTGCTTGTTTTTGACTTACAGATATAAACCATGATAATGCTAAACTGACATTTCCTGAAATAGAGTATGCTGGTTTTTATTTATTGAGGAACTTAATGGTAACAACGTATTTCAGATGGACACAAGGTGCTCATAGGATAGAAGTGAGGGCTAAGGATAGAAATCTTTAAACAGGAGAAGTATCAACCAGAAATATAATTTAACTATTCACAAGCATTGTAATTGTAATAGGGCATAATGAGGCGTCAAAACGCTTTTTAGGCTAGTAGCATGCTACTCCGATATCCATAAAGGATTAGTGGTGAATTAGTATAGTGAAATATGAAAGTAATTTGAGTGGTGGATATGCTAGTCAGTTATTTGGATTGAGAAGGTTAGTGGAGGGATAGAAGAGAAAAATATTTGCATTTGTATAGTGCTCGCTAACCCCTGGTGAGGTGTTGAGGTGTTAAAGCCCTTTTTCGGCGAGTAGCACACATATATTTGTCCTCCTCCAATGAATAAAAATACTGTAAAAAATGAAATGTTCTTCATGGTCTGTGAACTGTAGTGTAGTTCCTTTATTACCCATACATGACCTGCACATTTGGATAACATCAACCATAGGATTGCTGGCAAACTAACTCTGAGCACCCCCATCAACTATGTTAGCCTGTTTGCATTAGCTAGCTCACAGTGCCACTAGAATCTCCTCTTATGGGGTAGAGAATAGTTTCTGGAAACCTTAGAAAATGACACTCCTGATCCCCCAGGATCGTGGAAACAATGTACTATCTTTCACTCAGTCACCCGTGCTCACTTAGGGGCATATTAGCAAGGGCGATAACGCCGCTTTAGCTGGACATTTTCCCGCTAAAGCGGCAATATTTCTATTGCCCTATTAGCAAGCTGTCGCTAACTGCAGTTAGCGACAGCTTATAGGAGATAGCTACAGGTTTGGGGCCCGCTTTGCATGTCAGCGATATTTATCGCTAATGACATGCAAAGTGGGCGTACCCAACCTGTTAGCGACTGAAAGCAGTCGCTAACAAAGCTATCGCCTATTAGCAAGGCAGGCAAAGCGATGAAAGAATTAGTTGTAAGCGCGAATATTGCCAGAACCTAATGCCTGCTCAGACCATGACTTAACCTGTATATCCAATGGGAGGTGGATATTCAGGTGAAGTCACAAAAAAATAAAGACTGGTAACGGTCTGTATTCAACCCTAAAGATTGGAGCAAAAAATCTGATGATAAGGCAAGTGTATGAGTGTTAGAGCCTAAAAATGTATGAATAAGAGGAAATGAATCCCAACAGAAAAGGGTCATGGACCCTTTTCTAATCCCAGATGACGATACTCCGCCATATGGGTGGGCTGATGGGATTCATTCCCTCATATTCATACATTTTTAGGCTCTAACACTCATACACTTGCCTTATAATCAAATTTTCTGCTCCAATCTTTAGGGTTGAATACAGACCGCTACCTGTCTTTATTTTTATGTGACCAGTTTAATTTGGGGGTGTAGGCTGGGTTATTTGGTCTCTAAATATAGTTCCCCTTGGACCCTCCCCATTTGTGTTGTGTTACATATTCAGGTGAAGTCCCCATTAGCGATAATGCATGAATATCGCTGGATTTCCAGCAATATTCAAGCATTGAGCCGCTATCGCCGTATTTTTTACAGCTTTACAGGTAAACGTTGCTAATAGCATGTTATCTCTGCAATAATATCTGGAGATAGGCGGTGATAAACAAAATGTGCTTTTAGCGATAATTATCGCTATTTGTTGCTAATATGCCCCAAAGTTTCTTTCAGAGAGTTACACAGAAGAAATAATCAACCATGTTACAATAAGTATTTATTGCACAGTTATTCTTCTAGTGTAAAATATATGTGCGACAATCAATAAACAGTAGCAGAGATATATGATCAGCATTACAATGAATATAAAAAGATAGTCCAGTTCTACCATTCTGCAATAGTCATGAACACATATATGGATATAAAATGCATGACAAAAGAAAGCACAAGTACGCCTATCTAGATGTACCTAGCATGTGAGTAGGTGTGAAGCCAAGAATCCGTCTAGGTTTAGTCTAACCCCATTACCTGAGCAAGAGAGTGAGGGACCCCGTCCTGGTCTCAAGTTGGACACCCGCAAGGGATGTTTATACCACTGTCTGCTGGAGCATCTGCATGCAGGAGCCTCAGCATCTCTGGTCAGTGTGTCGGCCTGGAAGTCTCGGTTCCCTCTAACTAATACTATCAAGAGGTGCTGTTTTTATACAGAAAAGTATCCATAGTTCATTTGTCCCTTGTATTAGTTATTGTTGGATTTGAGGATGACGTATGGGATGAACCTTGTACGCAGATATTATGCAGGTGGATGTAAACCCAGCCTGGTTTCCAAGAACCCTTATGAATATTCATTCATACTGTGTCAGTCTAATTATGAAGTCATAGAACACTATTGTTCATGAGAAACCTTCTTTCTGCGCCCAGGACTAGAACTAGGTAAAGGTTCCAACCTAAAAGGCTGGTGCTTTGTAGTGTAGGGGAGGTGATGTAGGTGAAAGGGTATGATGTTACGAGGGCCAATTTTAGGGTACCTATATAAAACATAACAGAACAATAAATCACATTTTGTAGGTGCCAGAATTGTAAAGTTATGACTATGCCTTTCTACATCCACAAGAACATAATTTCCACAAAATTAATGAGTCTGACTAACCTGTTTGTATTGGTTGGAAAACAAATGTTTTTTGTCTAGAAAACAAAATGTGTCTGATTACATTAGATACATGTCAGTATGAGTCATCAGGTGAGAGGTTTCTTGTAAGATCACATTTATCCAGATTTAGAATTTAGAATTTAGAATTTTTAGAATTTAAAGATTTATAAAGCGCATGGCTGCCCGTGAGCGTCCCAGCGCCAATTGATAGAAGCAAGCGAAATTGGTAGGAGAAGGCTTAAGGGAACAGCCAGGTCTTTAGGTTTTTGCGGAATGAGGCAAGATTGGGTTGTGCCCGTATGTCCAGGGGGAGCAAATTCCACAATTTGGAGGCGATGTACAAGAACAGACGGCCTCCGGATCTTCGGTATCAAGGTCAGGTGTGCGTTCGTGGACCAAAGTGTTCTCTTAGTTGTGTAAGGGACAATGAGGTCTTTAACCCCTTCACTGCTCAGGACGAGCTCAGCTCGTCATGAGGCACGGTTGAGCTGTGCTCATGAGGAGCTGAGCTCGTCATGAACAATGGGAATTCAGAGAATGCAGTACAGATGGGGAATCTCTAAAGCACCCAAGGTGTTAAGGATGGGAGGAGCTTTAGCCTGCAGAATTTTGTGAGTCATGCAGAGAGCTTTGAACTGCACTCTTTCGCATATTGGCGACCAGTGGAGTGCTCAAAGGGCCGGTTTGGCCAAGCAGCGGTTGTTGGTGCCTGTAAGAATCCCAGCAGCCGCGTTCTGCACCACCTGCAGTCTGGCTGTCACTTTCCTGGGTACACCCAAGTAAAGGGCATTATCATAGTCCCTGAATCAGAAGCTTCCTGGACTGCACGTGGAGCGGGATTTTACGGGAGGTGCGGAGAAGTCCATAGCAGGCTCCGGCCGTTTTCCTTGCTTGGGTGTTAAGTGTGAGCCCTTGATCCAACCAGATCCCCAGGCTTTTGATGTCTACCTATGGAGTCGGGGGGGGCCCATGCAAGGGGGCCACAATGTATCCGGGCAGAAAAGGGACTTATTACCCAGGACCAGTATCTCTGTTTTGTCACCATTGAGTTTTAAGTGGGATTTATTCATCCAACTAGGTATCTCTCCCAGGCAAGAATACAGATCGGTGACAAAGTTATCCTGTTGGCTAAGAGACACGACGAGCTGGGTATCATCAGCGTATGTCAGCAGTTTAATTCCGTAGGGGGTTACAGTTTTTTCAAGGGGGACATGTATACGTTAAACAGTGTAGGGCTCAATGACGAGCCCTGCGGGACTCCACAGTGTATTGGGGTCACCTCCGAGGTGTACCTGCCCTCCACCACCTGGAATGAGCGAAGGTGTAGAAAGGATCTCAGCCATGACAGTGCAAGTCCGGAGACGCCCACATCTCTGAGCCGTTGGACCAACGTACTATGATTCACGTTGTCAAAGGCAGCGCTCAGATCCAGGAGGATCACTGCCACTGATCCTCCCGCATCGATGATCTTCCTGGCCTCTTCGACAACCGCAAATCAATTATGCCCTCTGTTTACGTCTGATTAAATATTTATCTGGATGTTCTAGAGCACAGCCCATCCTCAGATGTGTGTTTATTTTCTAACCATAAAATTCTTCTAAAGTTGTAACCAAATCTGTAGAAGAATTGCCCAGAAAAATAGCTTGACGTCCCACAAAGTTACTTCTAGGAGGTGTGGAGAGCCAGTGTTCTCTTTCTTAAGTTGAGTGACATATCTTTTTGTATTGAAATATATTTTAAGCATACTGTTCTATGGCTTGTACCTCATCTGTAAAACTGTGAGTTTGTCGAACAACATAAATGTCAGGAGTGTGCCTGACTAATTCCATGCACATCCTCAGGATATGTTGGCCTGTCTCCCTTCTAGTTCACACTGCATCATCTGTACCCATAACCTTACAGGGTAACAAATGTGTGTGCAAACTCAGAACATGACAACCCAAGTTCTCCAAGGATATTGTGGTAACAGATTTAGAACCCTTTCGTTTGGACTCTCATGCCTACTCTTAGAAATACACAAGAAATACTCAGCAAGGTTTTTAAATATTTATTTAAGCATTGTGATTCTTGTAAAAAATGTCTGTGTTGTAATAATCAATTGAATGAAACAGATTAGAGTAATTAGCATTCCAAGAATAGTGAAAAGATGAATATTTTACCATTGTGCTCAGACAGTAAATATATGCAAGGAAGTGGTTCTATATATATTACAACAGCACCCATGTGGCCATGTCGCAACCCCATCAGGCCGCAATTGCTTATTCTAGTTGGATAACATTGTTGCCTACCGGACAATAACATAAATAACATTTGCACAGTGAACTTTATCCCTTGTACTGAATGTTCAAGATGTTGTGATAGTGTGCCTATGAAGTGGAAATGTAAGTAATGCAGATTCAGAGAATGGCACGCAAATGTATGTCAAAAGTCACCACGTAAGTAATGTGAGTATATAAATGGAGGTGATTTTATCCTGACCTTGTGACAATACCATGCCTTTTGGCTTTACAAACTGCTGAATATATAAAGGTACAAAACCTAATAATTGTTAACATTTTACAGCATATGTTGGCCTAGCATCTCTAAAAGATCCAGTGACCTTGGTGTGTTTATTCAGTAATATTTCAGTCCTTGAAGTAATATTGTAACAGTATTCAAACTGAAATATTTTTTTCAGAATATCTGCACTTGAAGAGAGTCTGTGGGTCTTCAAGGAAGACTTAGTCCCAGAAAGGTGACTTCCTGATATTATTTAAATGAAACCCATGAGGCAACGTGATGAAGTCTACTTCTCTTGGGGATCTGCACTAGGGAAGTCCCCTGCACTATTATGCTTTATATGTTGAGCTTGGAGGTGACAATAGGCAAGTCAATCAATCAATTAATCATATACTTTATTCGGCATTTAAAAAATACCATAAAAGTGCATAATAATACAAATACATAGATATTTAAAAAAGTTTTCACAATCAGTTACAAATAATTGAGCCTTTCTCATACGAACCATTGATAACCTATAAAAACATAAAACCTACTTCAGCAAATCCCTATTGTTTTCCTTAATTTGAGTGCTAGCTTCAAAAAGTTCACAATACAAAACAACGACCTAGGGTCATTGGCCATTTGCAAGAATAATAAGGCAACCCTGGCATGCCTAAACTTGGCCTGTTTTAAAATGTTTAGTAAAAAACAACACCTTGGCAAGGAATAAAATGGACACAATCATACAAAATGAAGGGTATCCTGAGGGGACCGATAGTCGCAGCCGCAGGGACCCTTCTGCTCAACAGCTAAAGTAAAACCTGGCGGATCTGCCAGTAAATGGTTTAAAAGGTTGAGCCTAAAATGAGTGATTAAAAATCTATCCTGCGCATTTGACATAAGGGCAAAGTAGGGTTCCATACCCTCACAGGTCTTCAACAGGCTATGAGCGCATACAGAGTGTTTGCCCCCTTCCTGTGCTTCTCTTCGAGAGGCTACATGATTACAAAATATCCTCTTCACACTGTTCTTATCCTGGCTAGTAACTGCCCTCAGATTTAGAAAGAGGTCCTTACACCCAATTCCCTCTAAAGAAGACTTCACATACTTCAACCATGGACTGCTCATCCCTTTATCCCTATTGAGGCAATCCATAATTATTTGCCTATTCAGTTTAGCCTCCTGATTAACCCAGATCTTAACCTGAACCAAATCCTCGATGTTAACCATGCCCAATTCCTCGTGATTGTTATAGGGAGAAGTACATTGTAGAATTTTGAGCAATTTTCTCATATATATTCTTCTCTATCTGTAACTGGTGAACATTGCTATAGCCCCAAACTTCAGCCCCGTATAGCACTTTAGAGCAACAGATCGAGCTATACAAATTCACCGCTTGCTCCGGTGACCACCGACCCAGCCTACGACCATAATTCATGATTGAACCTGTAGAGGACACTAACTTACTGCAACGCTCCTTAATTAGTGTTTAAAAATTTAAAAGCCCATCAAATAAAATGCCTCGGTATGAAAAAGTCTGCCCTTTCCCTATGCTATGGTCACCTATTTTGTAAATAAACTTCCTGCAAAGTTTGTTCCCTACCTCCATGACATAGGACTTAGTCAGGTTGGCCGATAAATCTAACGTGTTCATAAAACTAACAAACCCGTCTATCAGACGTTGGAGTCCCTTCGGGGTACGTGCTAGAAGCACTGCATTGTCTGCATAAAGCAGCACAGGGACAGCTCTTGTTCCAACTCTCGGCTAGTCCACCTTCAATTTAGTTAAAGCCTGGTCTAGTCCATTAATATACAGGGAGAACAGGAAAGGGGCCAGAATACATCCCTTTCTAATAGGCAAGTCAAATACTGAATGGTAATTTGGAAAGGTATAGTTCAGTAAAAGTGAATTTTTTAGGTTTGTCATTATTATTTGTGGATGTCTACGGCCGTCCTCTTTGACAACTTTTCTACACACCTAAGTAAATCATCTGGTAAATAATGTTGATAAATCATTGAAATAATGGGACTATTGACAGAGATATAGAGTAGGAAAAGGACAGCCCTAACTTTTTTTAAATTATGTTTTTTAGTTTCACAACAAACAGATGTTGTCAAAAACGAATAACTGTATATTGACTCCAGCAGTCTTACCACAACAGGCATACTCATACATGTGTTCACCTTCAATAGCATACACAAATCAATTGGACCCTTTCCAGCACCACATTTCACAAGTCCTAGCAGCTCTGGCTTTCAGCTTGGCCACAATCACTTCAGTAGAGGTCCTGCCCAGACATGGCCCAATCTCACTTCTAGTCTTCTGCCATGGTCTACAGGGACCCCATACTTTTTCAAATATATAAGGGCATCCTCGAGACTGATATACCAACTCCTCAGATCTCATACACTAATTTTGATTCAATTTCCTCTCAGCTGGTGTTGGAATTGACACTGCCCCCCAATAGCCGGTGTAGTGTCTTGTAAAAGTGTATAGCCGGACCCTTCTGGTCATTGATGGACTCTGTAGAATAATGACATAATCTTTTGGGTGAGTCTGTGTGTGATTAATAAAGTTCATGGCACAATGCTTTCAGTCAGTAAACAGTTGCACTATGAAGAATAAAGACGTGCACTACAGAGCCCTGTGTGTGGTCATTTGCATGCTACCGGGCTGGGGAGGAGACTACAGCGGACTATGTTTCGTCTAATCACCATTAGTGATACATTACAAAAGAAATGCGTATATCTGTCTAGCGTTTGTTCCCCCAAATACCCAGCATCCCTAGTGCAGGGCTGAGCTCCAGGGTACTCCCAAAACCCAATGACCGTTTGCTACAAACATTTTCCCAATATTCCAACAGTTTTGGGCAGCTCCAAAGGATTTGTATCAGTGTGTCTTGCTGTCTGTATCCCATTAGATACTGGTCATTTTCTATTTTGCCCATTTTGAATAACCTTGCTTTAGTGAAATACGTCTTGTGCAATATCTCTAGTTGTACCAGTCTAGACCCTGCCCATCTGGCCACCTCATGTGAGTAGCTTCATGCCTCTCCCAATGGATCATCTTCAAGCCTTCCTACATCGTGTTCCCATTTGTTCCTTAATGCAGTGAGGAGTGGCATTTTCTTTTTTTAGCAGTGTGGCATAAATCTGTGGTAGAGCATGCCAGTGTAGGGGGTGCATTGAACTCTTAGTTCCAACTGTGCTTTCTCTATAATGTTTTGAAGTCTATCTATCTATATAATTTCTCTTGTCTGTCAACTGCAAATATCAGAGTAATTGACTCCCTGCTAAGTGAAACAAAAAATATGAAAGTGTTTGAGTGCAGCAATGTGAAAAATACACTTGATTTATTTTCTAATTGTAATTCAAGTAATATCATTTACTGTATTCGTTATCCATGTAACTTGCAATACATAGGCCAAACTACTCAGAAAATTAAAGCAAGAATATTCCAACACAAGAGGAGAATCTGCTGTAAAGTCATCACAGCCCTTCTCTGGAAGAACATTCAGAAAATATTTTTACTTGGCAAATGATTGACATCTTACCCCACAACACAGAAGTGGTGATATCCAAAGGATTTTAAACAGACTTGAATGCAAATGGATTTTCAATTGCCGTTCTATCAATCATGGTTTAAACACTTTGAAAGAGTGGAACACAATTCTATAAATTCTCTTCCTTTCAGACAATAGATAACTCTATATGTATATATTTTTCATTGTAACAGGAATGACTTACCTCTAGACACGTTCTATTCATAAGAAACATTGCCCCAGCAACTGAGTTTATGCTATGGTTTAATTATGTCCCTTTTCTTTCCTTCCAATTTAAATATGCAGTACTTTCTAATACAATTGCTCGGATGTCTTCTGTATCCTCTGACTCACTCTACATGCTCTTGCATAGATTTATTTCTACTCCTCTACTTCTGTCCTTCAATCTACCTACTATTTCGTCTGAGCACGGCAGGTATTCACAAATGAATTCCATCAACGGTCAGGCTGTTCATCATTCACAGACCTACACTGGGAAAGCGTTTTTCCTCTTCCTGCCCGTTCCATCACGCATGCGCTGTTCCCATTTTGATTGTGCGGTCTAGTGGTTCGCACACGTGTCCAACATCTGGTCGTTAATTAAATTCAGGTTTTCACTCCCTGCGACAGTGATCAGGTTCCACGGGCACTAGAGGGAGCTTATGCTCGTCTCTATGAATTGACTGACTAATGCGGTCACACACAAGTAAGTCCCCCGTGTCTCTGTACACTCTCCCACCCTGGCCCCAGCGCCCCTCCCCATGTAACTTTATGCTTCCTTTCCCCTAGCTGTACTTTGGAACACCGACTATGTGGTGAGGATCAGTCCAACATCGCGGTGATCGTTGACACCGATCACGCGGTTCGGGTAATGCTTGTTAATCTGAGCTCCAGTACTTTCCATCTCATCCACGTTGCTCCAGTAACCTGCTATCTGGAGCCCCTTGTAATTTCCTATTGACTTCCATAAGTAAGTTATGCGTACCACCTTCTAAATATTTAATAATTTACGGGCCTTCTCCCTTTATAATCACCTAGTCTTCTTCACTTGGATGTGATTTTGGGGCCTGACTTATCCCACCTCCTCGACCATACAGGATTTGATTTGTAAACTTCATGGTTGCCAAGTGAGTTTTCATTTGTTTATTGAGAACACTATAATTCACCTGGCATAGCCGTTATTTTGTGATTAATGCCTGTTGTTTTCAATTGCATTCACCTTGGTGTTATAGCCTCCAACTCCCTAGGCACTTAGCACTTCTTGGGACTTTTCTCTTACGTGTGTGATTCACTCTCCTTATCTTTTACATAAACTGCATAGTTTGCATTCTTTTAGCTTGGCACTCTGATCTTCTGTACAATCATTGTCATTTAATCTTAGACTGGTAAAATAATATGATGTATAACATTATGACTGAGTATAATTTCTGGGACCACCTCTTAAAACTTGGACTTTGCATTATCTTTATCTTATAGATTCCTCACGCTCACAAACCTTGTCCTGATGAAGATCTCTATTTTCTGAGATGAAAATGCCGTTGACCTCTTGTACAACAAAAATGTAAATGTAAATGTACATGTATTTATATAGCGCAAAC
Organism: Lissotriton vulgaris; assembly: GCF_964263255.1. Classification (NCBI taxonomy): domain Eukaryota; kingdom Metazoa; phylum Chordata; class Amphibia; order Caudata; family Salamandridae; genus Lissotriton; species Lissotriton vulgaris. The sequence goes on from NC_141696.1 coordinate 722,759,299, forward strand.
CACCCACATCGCAGGCATCTATGCGCTTGCTTAGGGAACCCGTCCTGGTATTCCCCTGTGAGATAACCCCGGCAGGGTATCCACAAGGTGAAAGCCAGGCATCCCACCGCGAGGGGCCATTGTGGAGATTAAGCAAGCTATTGCCCAGAGTCGCAGAGTGTGAACCTGTGAGTTGAGTAGGCACCGGAGCGAGAATTATCGAGTCTGTGGAATTATTGAGCCCAAGCCCCGTCGAGGTGGGGAATTGAACCCTGGTCCAGGGCCGATCTCAGCTTCCGGGTCTGCTGCCTCTAACCCCTGAGCCACACTTCTCCACAAAACTGCTTTACTGTTTAAAAATTGTCTTCAGGAGTTTTTGCTTATGTTGTCAATGCAATGTATGTTTTTAAATATCTCCTCCACTCACCACATCACATTCCTTTTCACTTTTTTGTGAGCACTGGATCTATAATCCAACTGTTGTGATAAAATTGATATTGATAAATAAATGAACTATTGTTTCAATGTGTACCTGTGCCCCTTCTGACAATTTTCAATGCCTACCTTTGCTCCCTCCGGCATTTATCTAGTAAAGTGCCTTATGCCATAGGCTAAGTGATTAACATTTTCTTAAAGTTAACAGTTATTCCTTTTTTAGGACCTTTTGGCCTTACATGAAATATTATTGTTTTCACAATATCGTTTATTACCCCAGGTTTAAATATTGGGGCACACTTGTTTTGTAATATACTTCAAACAGCTGGGCTTGCTTGTTTCTGAACTGTGTTCTCGCCTCTTGGGTAGCCTAGGACCTCTACCCCTTTAGTAACAGCTCTAATCAATGTGCAGGGTGATCTGTGTGGGAGGCTATGTACTCTTTTCCCCATCAAGTGAGCTACTAAATGCCCCATCATCACTGTTTTATAAACTTTTCATAAGGCAGCAATAGAGCCCCCCCCCCCCAACTCCCTTGTTCTCCGGGATGTTGTGTTGCATAGTCTGTAATAATGAATTATGTGTGTTCAGTTCTGTCAGTTCCCAGGTGTCCGGTCTCCATGATATGCTCCTTGGCAGGTAGTTTGAGTTGCTAAATTATCCCACCCTCTGTCTTTGCACCATTAGGCGATCCTGTCTAGACATGGAATGCATGGAGTTAGAGGCGTAAGAGCATTGAAACTTTCGGGGTGTATGACTCTCTTCATAAGTCCGCTATCCCAGTTGCATTCAGGAAGATGTGTAAGCGTGTGTCCTGTCTGGGTAGTCTGCCAGACATAGTTACCCTGTCCAGCTCCCCCTCTGATGTTAGACGTCATCTACCGCCATTGAAAGGGCATCAGAGACTCCCATTATCCATTCTCCCAGTTTATCCAACCTTGTCACCTGCAGGTCAGGTGGAAGATACCAGGATGCCACTGAAAAGCGTATTCCATCCACTGTCTGTTCACTGCAGCATAACAAACTAGGCGATCTACCCAAGGTTTTGTGACATGAAAAGGCAAGGACCTACAGATTAGGATTCCCGTCCCCCCAGGAACCAGCAGTGGATCCAACCTGAATCAGTAGCCGATAGCAGCCACAGTTAAGAAACCCACACCCACTACCTACCAGGTGTGTTTCTTGTAATAGGATCAGGTCTGGGTCAAGCCTCCTCAAGTACTCAGTCACAATCCCCAGCTTCAGTTTACTGCCCAGGCCATTTACATTCCAGGAGAGCAACTTAAGTGTCATCCCCTTGCATGTCGATGTATCAGGAAACTTGCCATGTGGTGTCCTGATTGTGTTCTCCTGTTCACCATCTGAGGCGATGTTAACTGTAGGTGGGAAATCTCATGGCTCTCAATCCCCGCTGTAACCTCAACTTCTGCTCCCCAAATCCTTGCACTGCAGGTTTAAAAGTACCCGTACCCCTAATGCCTCAGGTGTCTGTCGCTTCTTCACATCAAACAATCAAAATATGTCACATTGAAAACAATATTTAGAGGCTGACTTAGGTGGGGTGTGGCTCACAGACAAAATCAGAGTCAACTGCATTTCGCCCTGTATTTATCCTCTGAAGAATCTGGACTTGACATGTCTAAAGTGTTTGGATTGCTGGGCACCAGTTTAAATGATTTTCTCAGATGTTATTGGGGTAACCACGGGTGGTGTGTACTCCTCTTAGTCTCCTTCTTGTTCAGTCTCCCTCCAGAGAAAGCAATCTTGCTCACTGGCTGCAAGAAGCCAGCGATGTACATGCCCCGTACAAAATAATCAAACTGGCCCGAAGAGCTGATGCCCAAAAATGGTTCTCTTCAGACCTGAAGGCAAAGAAATTAGCCCTTCGCCAACTCGAACGTCTTTGGCGCCGCAACTACGCCCCTGACGCTAAAACCCGATACATTAGCGCCAGGAAGGAATACATGAAATCCATCTTAGAAGCTAAAACCATCTACTTCTCTGCCCGAATCACCAATTCGACTAATAAATCCAAAGATATATTTTCAATCCTTAACGATCTAACCAATCTGGATAAAGTTCGGCCCAGTCTGCCCCCAACCCAGGCTCTGTGTGACTCATTGAACCTTTTCTTCACTGAGAAAATCGCCACCATTAAATCCAGTATCCCCCGATGCTCAAACCCCTCCCTTCTAGACTCAGACTCTTCTACTTTGGATTCAGAACCTAAAGCAACCAGCTCACTGTGTGAATTCACCCTTATCACCCCAGAAATATTCCAGGAACTGCTGATAAGAGTGAAATCAGGCGCTCCTTCTGATAAATGCCCCCCCTACATCTTAAAAGAATGCTTATCAGCGATTCCGGCACCTGCCTGTTCCCTTTTAAATGGCTCACTGACTACTGGACAAGTCCCACGTGCCTTCAAAGAGGCAACAGTAATACCCCTTTTGAAAAAACCGGGCGCAGACCCCACTTGCAACTTAAATTACCGACCCATCTCCCTCCTCCCCTTCCTGGCAAAGGTTTTGGAAGCACATGTCGCCAATTGCTTGTCCAATTTTATCGAAACATCTAACTGCCTTGATATCCATCAAGCAGGCTTCCGCCCTGCGCATTCAACCGAGGCTGTGGTAGTGGCTGTCCTGGACACACTTAGGGACTGTGCTGACAATCGCACCCCGCAGGCCTTAGTGCTCCTTGATTTATCAGCCGCTTTTGACACGGTCGACCACACCATCTTGATCGACCGTGTCACACAGGCTGGCATCCAGGGCACGGCAGCGGCCTGGCTAAAGTCCTTCCTGTCGAACCGCTCCCAAGCAGTTCGACTAGGTAACTTAGTGGGCTCTAAACAAGCTATCACCTGCGGCGTACCTCAGGGTTCGTCCCTATCACCACACCTGTTCAACCTCTACATCTCCCCCTTAATTCAGGCCCTCAGGAAAAAACAGGTTACGGTGTTAAACTATGCGGACGACCTACAGCTTCTATTTACAATTGACAACTCAGCCACGTCCATCGCTTTTTTCCAGTCTACAATGAGGTTCATCCAAGCCTGGATGAACCAGAATCATCTTAAATTGAACCCTGGGAAAACGGAGCTGGTCCTTACTGGGGACAGTGCTAAACACTGGGGCCCACACTATTGGCCATCAGACATGGGCCCAGCCCCGTCCCCCTCTCCATCGGCAAAAACGCTCGGCATCACCTTAAACAGTGACCTCTCGCTCAAAACGCAAGTTGGTCAGGTAGTTTCCAAATGCCTTTTTCAACTAAGGAAAATCCGGAAGGTTCGCCGACTTCTGACCCGCGAAGCCTTGATACAGGTGGTGCTTGCCACTGTGATTTCCCACTTAGATTATGCCAACTCAATCTACCTGGGTCTCCCTCAGTTCCTCCTTAAACGTCTACAGATGGTGCAGAACCACGCTGCAAGACTGATTCTAAGCCAGCCCAGATGGCACCCAGCAACCCCCCTTTTGAAATCACTCCACTGGCTCCCGGTAACTCAACGCTGCATTTTTAAAGCCAGCTGCTTGATGTTTAAAGCACTCTACGGCAAAAGTCCCAAATTCATCTCCAAACTGATCATAAAATACAACCCGCCTCGAAGTTTACGCTCAGCACACCTTTGTCTTCTACAAACACCCTCCTTCAAACGCAAAAGGCTGGGTGGCTGTAGATTTGGCATCCTGGCACCTCCCCTATGGAATTCCCTCCCCCTCGAGATCAGATCATGTCCTGACCTCCTGTCATTCAGGAAGCTACTAAAGACCTGGCTCTTTTTACAAGCTTATCACTAATCCCCAACCTCCTCCTCTGACCACATTCTGTCCTCACAGCGCCAGGAAACCAACCGGTGGCAGCGCGCTATACAAACCTTTGTTAACATAACATAACATAACATAACAGAGAGTCCTCGGGCCTCACATCTTTTGACATCTGCTAGAAGCAGTCTCTGTTGAATGTCTGTTGTGACTTTTATCCTCTCTGATCCCACCTGGTCTTTGGTGGGAGCCATTCTTGGAGTGAGCTGTTTCCTGCGACATTGCTTGCGCTCCTTTGATTCTGACATTCAGGCTTTCTCCTGGTCGTGGGGCAACAGGTAGTAACCATGTACCTCTGACAAGCCCCAGACTTCTGCTGTTGACGTAAAGAAATATGATTCTCTCTGGTTGTTTATCCCATGTTTTTCCTGGAAAATCAAGGCATAGTGGGGGTTGAGGTGCCTCAAGTGCTTATGTATTGCAAGAAATGCCTTATGTTGACATTGCGCCACTTTGGTATAGTGAGCGTAAGTGTTGACATTCCCTCCTCCAGTTACCATGAACTGCGCTTCCGTGCTATCTGAAGAATTGCACCCCTGTCCCGAAAATTGAGTAGTCTAGACACAATAGCCTAGGGTGGGCCCAAAAAATTGTCAGTCTTCCAGGGATCCTATGGATACATTTCATTGTAAAACATTTTGAAGTATAACCCCCCTGCACCACCGAGGACAACCACGTCTCGAGGAGCAGTTGCATACTGGGGCCTTTGACTTTCTTCTGAACTCTCTACAGTGGAACATTGTTGCAATGAGACCTTCCTTCGGTGATGTTAATTTTATCTGCCACAGTGGCCACCTTCTAGAGTAGGCACGTGGACAGCACACTCGAATACTGTAGGTCTAATCCAGGCAAGGGTCGATTCAATCTCCAACATTCTGCCTGTCAGCCACCTATGGTCGGCCCTCAAGAGGCTCACATCATTGGCCACTGTGTTAATCTTTAGCTCTAAGGACACCTTTGTGTCTTTTATGGCAGCCAGCATTGCTACCTTGTGAACCTCTGAGCTTTTGTCAGCGACTTCTGCAATGTCTCTCTACTGTCTCCCTTGTTCTGAACAGATTGCTCTGGCTGAGGGATGTTGACGGCTTTTGGGGGGTATCCTTGCCAGGTTGCTGCGTCGCTGCCTCGCTGCCTCGCTGCCTCAGCACCCTCTCCAAATCTGAAGAGGTCACCTTGCAGTGGGGAGGTCTTTCACTGTGCTCATCTCCAGTAGGCACAGGCTCTAAAGCCCCAGAGCCACAAACAACAGTTGCCGCCACTACACCCAGGAGCAAGCACCTTCATGAGGAGTCAACTACTTGACCCCCATAGTGGGACCCAACCCAGGCCAGGAGATGCACCAATCCCGAACCAGCCCAACTGCCATGCCCAGGACACGAGCACCCCTCCACTGCCTCAGTTCCTCTCGCTCTGCACTTGCCTTGGTTTGCTCCAGCTGCTTGCCCCACCAGCCGTGTCTGGCCACAAGTGGTCCCAGGCCTTCTTGTATCCTCAGACTAGAGTCTGGCCCTCTGATGGAGCAAGGTTTCACACGTAGAGCGACTTGCTCAGATTCAGCCCTCTCGAAATAACTATTAATATAATATTAAACATGTTTTGGGTACTAATAAATTGCAGCACACAACGTTATTAGCATCTAAGGGAAGCTTGTTTATGTACTTTTACTAATCATAATCTGCTTGCATTAAAATGGGTGCTGTTACGCGGGATTTTCCACTGCGCATGCGTCTGTCATACTCATGTGACATGACGTACTACCTTGCTTGGAGGGAAACTTTTGCTTCTGCGCACTAGAACTAAGATGGCTGCTTTGTGTTACAGCATGCATGAAGCTTGCACCGCTGCTTCTGCTAAGCTGTTTGTTTTGCCTAAACACTAAACGCAATAGTTCAAATAAAATAATGGGAATAGAGTAGGGATAAGTGGTATACAGAACATTCATTTATTCTTTGTTCTAAAACTGTTTCTTTTCTACTAGCTTGTGTTTGGGCCTGGGATGTATCTGTAACTCCATTTTTGAAACCCACGCCGCACATGAGCACCAGAATCCAAAAACACTCATGTCATGGCATTGAATGAATGCCAAGGACAGTCTTGACTGAGATGCGCCTGGGAAGTTCACCTCCTGACCCTACGGAGAGGAAGCCAATATTGTTAACAATGTATTTGTTAATGGAACATTCATTGTTCGGTGGAATAAACGTGCATGGGAAAATAAATTGATGGGCGGGAACACTAATTTCAATATTCAAGAGAAAAGTTTCATTCTGGTATGGTGTGATGACCTCTCCTCGTCTTTTTTCCTATCAAAGTTGGGGATCCTTACATTTGCAACATTGGGGGGTGGTACACTGCCATAGAAAATAGTATAACTAGAGTGGGCTTAGCTAGTTAATCTGTCCGACTTGTCCGAATAGCTGACCTGTCACTGACCCAACGCACTCAATAGGTGATCGAGAGCAGAGGTGCTGGCAGAGCACTCTGTCAAAAGATTCGATAACCCAATCGGGGCTCGGGAGTTTGAGGTGCTGGCGAAGCACTCTGTCCGAAGATTTGCTGATCCAATCAGGGTTCAACTGTTAACTGCAGAGAGGGTCCAACGCAGGCGTTTACCCTTTAGCTGTGGGTGTCGGTTCTAGCATGAGGTGATCCTGTCCTGATCCAATTTGGTCCGTACCTGTCCTGATTCTGGTCTGCACCTGTTCTATCCTTGCTGGCACCTGCATTTCAGGGGTTTCTGTCCTTTATCCCAGCCCGTGGCCAGGGTTGGTCTTCACTCCATTCTAGGTAAATATTAAATATGGGTATGTTAACGTACGTTTCCCTTTTCTATACCCTTCCTTTGTTTTAATGCCAAAAATAAGTTATATATCTGCTTTGCATATTATTGTTCCCATTATCCTTCTCATAATTGAAAGAATCTTTGTCAATAGTGTATGGACTGTAACATTTGAAAAATGTACATAGATAAAAGGTTAAACTTTTCCCAAATCTGTGGGTATTTTATAAAAGAAATGTTACTATACCTAATATTCTAACATCCCTTGATCCCTTAGGTCCCTAGGTACTAGTGACAAGGATTGGTAAGTCTATGGTATAGGACCTAATAAGTAAAGTTTATAATAAAAATTGATAGAGTGTGGAGGTAACCTGCTCAAGAGTAAATGATTAATGGGCCCAGGTGAGTATTTGGTAAAAGCAGTGGGTTTACCCCTCCGCTCTATCACCTCCCAGCTGGTCTTCAATGTTGTCGCCATGATGATCTTCCACTGTTCAACTGAGAAGTCAGGGGAAAAGAAAGCCCCTGATAGTGCAGCAGGCCACCACAGGCACACCAGCCAACTGCATCTCCGTAGTCTGCTGGTCATTTGAGGTCCAGTCCAGGCGGAGGCCACATTGTCTCCTCCAGTTGTCATCACAGAGATCCCCCTTCCAAGGCGTCCAGGTGGGAGAATTGGGAATTACTGTGCTGGCAGATCTCGGCTAGTGCCTGCTTCTTCTCTCTGCTAGGGGGCCCCACAGCAGTCACCCAGGAGGATATTCAGCTAGGGCCTCAGTGGGCAAGAGAGTGTCACCCAGGACCCCACACTCCAGAAGCAACCTCTGTCCTGGCTCTTCAGTGCTCCATAACTGTCTGGGAGGGGTGCTTCAGGCCGTTCCCAAACTGCTGTCACCATCCTGCCCCTCCTTGGTTCGGTCCCCTTCAACCACGGGTAGCCCCAGCACCAACAGTTTCTGCGGCACCTGCAGGTGTTGACCACTCTAACCTTTAAATATGGCTTAAAAAAACAATAATGTGATGACTTAAAAAAAAAACAATTCTGAAATTTTGAAATTGGACAGCCATTTCAATTTTCATGAATAACGTAATTTGTTAGCACTTAGCTGCACAGTTATATAGTTTAATCACGGTTAGAGCCCAGCCCCCTCTAATTGGGCAATTTTAGGTTTTCTACATCGGCATATTAAAGATGAACTACTGGAATCTACTTCTCAAAGAACTGTGCAGGTCATATAATAAGAGCACCCCTATATTGTTGAGAGCCTCTTCATAGATGTATTGGAAGGCCCAAATACTGTATAGATTAACATCATTACAAGCTTGTCAGTTTTAGAAGCGCCATCACCCAGCCTGGCATGAGTATTTTAAATACATTAAGCTTACCCCATGGATAAAAGAGACATTTCGGAGATACATTTTTATTACTGCTATTGCAACTCGTGAGTTGGTCATTTGTAATTGGCATAAATGGCAATCTTATTTGCAAAAATATGACATGCCATTGGTGGACTATTAATATTGGCCTGTATAAGTAAAACTAAGAGCTCCCATATATGAAGAACACATAGGAATAATGAGAATAGCGGGCTATACCTAGTAGATCACTTAACATTACACCATTGCTCTCAGATAACAACTATAACAATTGCACATCTATAATTCAGGGCAACGTTTAATAAAGTTTGATAGAACATCATTTCTGACAATAAAACCTCCTATTTCCATGTCAACCCTTTTCATTGGAGGTTGAAGTTAATTTAACGGGGTATATTCCTTAATATTCCTAGTTGGAGGGCTTCTGTTTCCCCCTTCTCTCCCTGAGGAGTACTAATCCGACATGCAACACAGGGTCTTTGAGACTCAAATTCGATACATTGCTCTATTTTTAAGGATTTAAAATTACTGCTCGTCTTATAATCCTCACTTGACAAAGGACTGCCTACCATTGTTGTGAAATCTCTGCCTGCTGAGTGGGGATTTCTAAAGTTTCATTGCAATCAACAGAGTGGTGGTTGTAGTGAAGGCTGTGAACTTTCCTGAGCAGTAGCTTTTCTTGCACCTTAAGAAGAAGTTTCTTGCTAGACAACAAAATGCTAATGGCCATTACAAAATATTGATTTCCCTCCCAATGTGTGACACATCTAGTGACAGTCATCCTGGTCACTATGAACTGGTGGCCTATAGTAGGCTGACTGCCAAGTCAAAGGGCAGAAAGGTAGAGCCAACTGAGGCTCAGTTGTTGCAAACCTGGACCCACACCCACCTCTAATGGAGGCAGAGAAGCCAGAGGTGTGATGGGGAGGGAGAACTGCCAATGTACAACAGTTTTCTTATGCAACCAAACTCTAAATGATCCCGAACTCAGCACACTGCTCTACAGCCTAAGGACACCAATCCATTAGACTGTACCTAGAGTCTACTAGCCCACTATACTGGACCGCACAAAGAGTTATTAAGGGCTAGACCTTAGCATCTTGTAATGATGATGAATTCAAGGACAGCAATGAAGATTTAAGAAGGTTTATTAATGAGCAGGGAAAGCCAGTCCATACATGAAGCCTGGGTCGTAACTGTCATCCATGGAATCCGGAACACAGCAGTGTTCCTGATTCCAGGCATGACACGACAACACCACACATTCCCCTTCGTAAGGGAAAATAAAGCGACAGAATCAATAGATAAAGAACAAGAACAAACAATCAATATACAATATGAATTCTGAAAAGTAAAGACATAAGTATGAATATCTGGAGAATAAATTACATGAAACACAAAACAGATCACCTATAAAGATGATAGTCTTTAGACCACACAGGAACATGACATTTCCTCTGTGCTCGTTAGACAGGCACATAGTCATCTGAAGAGCAGGAAGACTTGTTTTCCGGAACACTAAGAGGGGTTGTAGAACCAGAGAATTTCCTCCAATTGCTAGCACCATTGGAAGACCTCATGCTGGACGGAACACTAGACTCTGGGGACACATCTTTGGGCCATAACTACCTAGGAACCTTTACCACTTTAGACAAACTCCACACGTTACCATCTGAAAGTTCAACAACCTGTCTTCCAACACGCGTGACCATCAAAGGACTAGAATACCGAGACTCACCAGACTTGACATTTCTACCCTTCTTGACACGGACCCAATCATTGACACAGAATTGGGGAGAAACACTACAAAGAGCACGATCAACCTTAACAGCCCTACCAGTACCAAGCATTCTCATCCAAGGTTGACTCATGTTGAAGCCACTCCTCCTCCCTCTCATCTTCTCAAAAGGAGACAGATCACCCATACTCCTAGGTGTGTTTCTGTAACACCACAGGACTTCACTAATGGTTTGTTTACAATCTCTACCATTCTGCAATGCTAATTGAAGACCTTCCTTAAACACCCTGATCCACCTCTCAACAATCCCATTACTTTTGGGATAATAAACTGACACACGTTTGTGTTTAATACCATGACGCTCCAAAAACTCCCTCATCTCCTGGGATACAAATTGCACACCATTGTCAGTTGTAATAGATTCTGGAAAGCTCTCCCTTTCAAACACTTCATTTAAAAACTTGATCACCACAGAAGATGTTATGTTAGAAACCATTTTCACCTCAGGCCACTGAGACAACTGATCTATCAAAATTATAGCATACATCACACTTTTGTTAAAAGACAAAGGACCAGCAATGTCCAATGATACACTTTCCCAAACCCGTGAAGGTCTAGAAATGGGAAATCGTTCATATGAAATGTGCTTTTGAGACTTATCACTCAAACAGCAATCCATACAGTCTCTGACATGCCGTTCTATGCACTTATCCATTGCTGGCCACCCGAATTCACTTCTAATCCTCCTTTTCATAGATGTCATACCCGGATGCCCTTCATGAGCCATTTCTAAAATCTTAGGTTGTAATTCACGAGGCACCACTAATTGCAGACCCCTAAACAATACTCCTTCAACCACCAACAACTCTTGAGCAACATGAAAGAAAGGAAGAATCTCATCAGACAACAAATCTTTGCGTGGCCACTGAGTTCTTACAAAATTACAAATATCACTAAGAACAGAGTCACTACAACACGCCAACTTCCATGCATCCTCACCAACGCAACCTTTGGAGATCTCACAAATTGACACAACATTATCATCATCCTTGTCTTCTTCAACAATATTGTCATCAGGAATAGGCAATCTAGATAGACAGTCAGCTAGCACATTCCTAATGCCAGGGATATACTCCACTTTAAAATGAAAATCCTGAAGCTTGTATTGCCATCTAGCAATCCTTGAAGTCGCTTTTCCACAACCTTTCGTGGTAAATAAATCCACCAAAGGCCGATGGTCAGACCAGAGCTTAAAAACAGTACCGTACACATACTTGCGGAAATACTCTATACCCCACCAGCAAGCAAGAGCTTCTTTTTCTAAGGTAGAATATTTGCATTCAGCATCCCTTAAAGGTCTTGATGCAAATCCAATTGTTACCAATTGAGCCTTTTGACGTTGCATTAAAACTGCACCAATACCTACATTACTTGCATCAGTGATGATAAATGAACAATGTGCAGTATTAAACGTTGCTAAAGCGGGTGCAGATGCAATATTTTGTTTCAACAACATGAACTCATTTTTGCAATTTTCATCCCAAAGAAATTGAACATTTTTTTTTCATCAAGTTCCTCATGCTTACAGTTTTATCAGAAAATAGGGGAATAAATTTGGAATAATATTCGGCAAGCCCCAAGAAAGACCTGAGCTGATCTTTATTCACAGGGTCTGGAGCAAATTCAATGGCCTTGACTAAATTCATTTTCGGGGAAATGCCTGAGAAGTGTGGCTCAGGGGTTAGAGGCGGCAGACCCGGAAGCTGAGATCGGTCCTGGACCAGCGTTCAATTCCCCGCCTCGGCGGGTCTTGGGCTCAAAAATTCCGCGGACTCGATAATTCTCGTTCCGGTGCCTACTTGACTCACAGGTTCACACTCTGCGACTCTGGGCAATAGCTTGCTTAATCTCCACTACGGCCCCTCGCGGCGGGATGCCTGGCTTTCACCTTGTGGATACCCTGCTGGGGTTATCTCACAGGGGAATACCAGGACGGGTTCCCAAGGCAAGCGCCTTGATGCCTTCGGGTGATACGTGCGCTATATAAATCGCAATACATTTACATTTACATTCCTTACTGATAGTATGTCCCAAATAGTCAACAGAAGACACACCAAATTTACATTTTTCCTTTGTAAGTGTAAGACCACTATCTTGCACTATACCATCTGTATAGAGAAGAGCGGGAAAGGAAGAACCTGGCTAAATGCACTGTTATAAAATATATGGGCCATTTTGAACCTCACATTAAACATCCAGGCCCTCCACACAGGTCTTTATGCTTGCATCTTAGCAGATGGAATAGGAGCTTACTGTTTCGCTTCCGAGACGGCAGTATAGTAAATTTACTAAACTTCTCTTTGGGTTACAATAAACACCTAGAAACTCTGAATTGCCCATGTAACCCTAACATGAAACAGAGCCTTATGCAATTTTTATTCTTCTGTGGTTTCTACAAAAAGCTTTCCGCTCATTATTTAATGCCCTATTGTAGAAAATATGAATTGATTAACTTTAGAATAGCAATGAGGTCTCTTTTATTACTGGGATCTGACGAAGTAATATTCAGGGTGAGCTGCTTCCTCAAAGCTGCCGTTAGATCACGAGCCACTTTACATACCGATGCATAATATTTGCACATGTATTCTCTTAGGCACTTTAAAATTTCTTACTTGCACATTTTGCTTCTTTGTAAATTTTTCAATGTGGACTCATTAATGACGATGTCAATATCGATCCATTTTTAAATTATGTTTGTTTGTTAGTACTTAATTTTAATTGTATAAAAAGCTGTTTTTAGCAAGGAGGGACAATTTGTATGTAGATGTGAATTGAAATTGATATTGATCGATTGGTCTTAGATTCGTTTCCCAGATGTCATTATTTGTACTGTATTGTTTTTTGATTGTATTTTGTTTGTACTTTTATGGATGTTTTTTATTCCGAATAAAGATCTTTGACTGACTGACTGACTATCTTGCAACACACATAATACCTTATACAAAATTTCAAAATGATCAGATGGATTAGATGCAAAAATCAAAATGTCGTCTTGGAAGTACAAGACATTATCAAAATCCTTAAAAAGGTTGTGCATCACTCTTTGAAAAACAGAAGATGCTGATATTAGACCAAAAGGCATCCTTTTGTACCTGAAAGCACCTTCTGAAGTGATGAATGATGTCAAATGCTTACTATCCTTGTGTAACGCTATCTGGTGATAAGCATTGGATAGGTCTAAAGTAGAAAAAATGGATGCCCCCTTCAATTTTGTGAACATTTCATTAATATTAGGTAACGGATGTCTATCCACCCATACGTTCCCGTTTAAATCTCTTAAATCCACACAAAGTCTCACTTTGCCGTTGGGCTTGTGAGCGACAACGACTGGGGATAACCAAACTGAAGATTCTATTTCCTCAATGACATCTAAATCACACAATCTTTTGAGTTCAGACTTTACAGCATCTCTTAAATGTAAAGGGACATTCCTAACTTTATGAACTTTTGGTACAGCATCTTCTCTAAGAATGATTTTATGTTCAAAGTTTTTTAAAAGACCTAAAGCAGATGTAGAAAAAACAGAAGGAAATTTCTTTTCACATTCAGAACCGAGATCAGACTCTACACTCATGACCAGGTCAGAATATCCAAGCACTTGTTCAGGATGATTGGGATCCAATTTTATCATTAAGTCCCTCTGTTGAGGCCATCCCAATAAGCAAGAGCCATCTTTAGCCACATAAACCTTGGAATTTATGGTCTTACCCTTGAAACGTAGGGATGTTGTAAAAAACCCAAGAATTTCAATGGGTTTCTTCCCATACCCAAGCATCTTTATGTCTGGAGGAGATCATTTTAAACCCGGAAATTCTTTTACCCATTCTTCACCAATGAGAGTAAGTTTTGCCCCAGAATCTGCCATAACATTGATATCCTTCCCTCCAACATTCACAGTGCAATAAGGAGAGTCTTTATCACATGCATTAACTTCATATACTGCAAAAAGAAATTCTTCTTCTAACAACAACTCCACACATCTCTAATACTCTAAGTATGTACCATGAATTATGAGGAAAAGTTCAGACACCTCTTCTGACTGCGGGACAGGGCATTGCGACATTACTCCTCATGTGTAATAGGTCATTTCATTTCATGAAGCTTTATGATATAATGACCATAAAAGCATACAGGCAACATATATTAAATTAACAATATGCAGATTAAAAGCACTTGCAAAATTTAAAATATCATGCTTTTCCTGAGATGAATAGATTTACATAAAAAGGTCACAATAAAAAAACATATGTCAGAAGAATTTACATTAAAAATCAGCTTCATGGCCTCTTCAACATTATAGATACCATATTTAATAAACATAGATTTCAAATAGGCCACCCTAAAGTTCTTGTAGAGAGTACAGATCAGCATAAAGTGCAACGTACTTTGTTTGGAGTGTCCATCACAAGGACAGGGACCAACAGGGCATTTTTTTGGATGCGGAAAAGCCACCAAATGGTGAGCCAATCCAAACCTAAGTCTCATAAGGACAAACCTGTGAGCTGGTCTAGTTACCTTACTCAAGTACAATTGGAAACCTTCACTTTCGGTGTACTTACTGTAGAGGTTAAGAGTAGTCAAGTGGCCATTAGTGGACAAGCGATTTTGGACTTTATACATCATAAATTAGTTTTTCATCTCCTGCTTGGAGAGATCTCCTGCAGCACCAGGGTCCTCTATAATATTAAGGCCATAGATTCCCCAAAATTTTTCTACAATATACTTTAGCCATGGAATCTTAATATAGTTAACCAAATCAAGGCAGTCTTTAATAATGTGTTGGTTAAAGACTGTCCCCTCCTTGTGCTAAATGGAGGGCCAGATCATTAGAGGCCGTAATGATATAAGATCAGATAAGTAAGCGGCCCCCACTTCCCTGTGTATTAAATCGATTGGGGCAGAAGTGGGTAGGCAGAGTAGTTTTTTAAGGAAAGTGTTTTCTTCCATTTGCAGACAACTTGCATTGGAATAGCCCCACAACCCGGCCCCATATAAAGCAATCGAAATACTCCTGGCCTGGTAGATCTGCATCATATCTTTGATTCGTCTATCGCCGATTTCAGAGGCGAATTTAAATATGCCATGGGCGCTTTTTGCATCTTTGACCGTACATTAAGAAGTTCCTGGGACCAACTACCATCCTTTGAAAAAATGACACCCAAATAACAAAATTTTTCAACTTGCTGCACTTTAACCCTTTCAATAAAAAATATATGGTTATTAGCCCTAGCCCCACAAATCATCGTGTGTGTTTTACTTTTATTTTGGTTAGTAATTTTCTGTACCTTATAAAAACAGAGAAACGATCCATCAGACGCTGGAGACCAATAGGGGTTCCGGACAATAACACAGCGTCATCTGCGTAAAGCAGTACTGGGAATTTTGAACTTTTGGCCTGAGGTGCATCAGCTCTAACTGTTTTTAAAATGTAATCCACAGCATTTATGAACAGGGTAAAAAGCAAAGGGGTGAGGACACAACCTTGCCGTATCCCATGCCTTACATTAAAATTTGGGGTACACTCCCCACTAGCCCCATAACGCACACAGGCTTGCATCTTTTCATACAGTCGGGCAAGAAAGAAAATAATTTCCTCAGGTGCAACAAGTTCTAACAGAGTTGGCCATAAAATTGAGTGATCAACCAGATCAAACGTGCTGCTTAAATCAGCGAAGCAAAGATATAGAGTGCCATGCTTGGCCTTGGTGTATTTGCCAATAAGTAGATCTAGATTTAAGCATTGATCTAGCGTACCACGCCCCTTCCTGAAACCATACTGTGAACTAGCCAGAATCCCCACTCTTCCAACTTGAACAGCAACACTCTGCTCATGATTTTAACCGATGAGTCGAGTAAACTGATCGGACGATAGTGACTTGCTGCAGACTTGTCCCCCTTTTTATAGATTGGGACAATAATAGAGTCCCCCCAAGTTGGTGGAATCTTGGTAGTCACTGCAATATTAAGGACTATGGTAAGTATCGGGCCCCATAACAATGGGAGAGCCCTATAAACATCAATAGGGACCCCATCCGGACCCTGGGCCTTGCCCCCCTTGCTAGCCTTAATACTGCGATCCAACTCGGCTAAGGTGATATCCAGTGGGGCTATAGGCCATATACTTAATTCTTTGTCATTATATTCAATACTGTGAAAGATTGCGCGAACCGGCCCATCAACCGGCCGGAGTAAGTACGGATGGGTTCTCCAAAGGGGTGGGGGGGGGGAGGTGGGGGACACAAAGCATAAAAACTCAAAATTATCCTCAGAAGCTTGGCCCTTCAAAGCAGATTTTTCTTTTTAATAGTCCGACTGCCTTAGATAAAATAACTAAAAGCAACAAAGCAATAAATACTAAACTGTGTGGAATGGAAGTGAATAATGGGAAGGAAAAATGACATCGATACATTTTTTATCTTGGAACGTGAATGGTCTGCGCGTACAGGGGAGAAGAGATCGCATTTTACAATATTTGCGCGATTCCCCGGCGCAGATCATCATTATCCAAGAATCACATCTTTTAAAAAACGAGGCAGATGCAATCTAAAAAAAACAAAAATGGATTGATGTATTCTTAAGCACCGACCACAACGCAAATATAAGAGGAATTCTCTTAATTTGCAAAAAATCAGCTAATGTGCGGATTCTTGAATTCAGAGAGGACAAATGTGGAAGATGGCTCATAGTTAACCTCTCTATACATGGGCAGAAGTACAATTTAGTTGGATATTACGGTCCTAATACTGATGACCCATCCTTTTTGGAAACAATAAGGAATGTTTTAACAAACACCTCTGGCCCCATAATTTGGACAGGGGACTTTAACGTTATTTTGAACCCGAAATTAGATAAAACCACCAACAGTAGTAGGTATAGCTGTCAACCCCCTTCAAAATCTAGACAGACTTTAAAAGGGATTATGGAGGACTTGGGCCTGGCAGATCTATGGAGGGAAAGAGCCGGCACTAAACCAGGGGTATCTTATAGGAATCTAAAATACAAACATACATCACGAATAGATTTTGCCCTGTTTAGCTACTGTCTCCAAAACTCCATAGCCAGTATTATATATATACCCTCTCACCTATCCGATCATTCAGCTCTGTCTTTCATCTTAATACTTCAAACTCAAAAAAAACATCCCTCCTGGTCATTCGATCGAACCATTTTATTGGTCCCGGAGGAAGTGACATACCTCAACTCCGAAGCTAGGATGTTTTTAGATAGTAATTTGCACTCAACCTCCCTTGCTTTAGTTTGGGAAACTCTTAAGGCATACCTGAGAGGTTGCATCACCAACAGAGCTTCCTTTATGAGGAAAAACTATCTATCAAAAATCCAAAACCTAGAACAGGAGCTGGAGACAATTGAACAAAGGCTTGGGGGCACAACTGGCTCACTACAAGATCAAAAAAATATGTCAGACCTCAGAAGTCAGATAGAAGATATCCTACAAGAAAGGGTCTCAAAGAAATGGGAGGCGAGTAAATTGTCCAGTTTTGAATTCGGAGAAACCGCAGGCAAGATTTTAGCCTGGAGGGTTAAAGCAGACCAAGCAAAAAACCACATAAGAGGGATTATGGCTGCGGGGGAAAATCAGCTCAGGTCATCAGATGGAGGTATTAGTACTGCCTTTACGCAGTTTTTTGAGGAAATATACAGGGATGACTTTATAGATGACCAGCAGGCAAGGAAGTCATGGCTGGATAAGATATCTCTCCCACACTTATCGCAAGCGCAAAGCGAGGCAGTGGAAATGGACATCTCAGAGACAGAAGTTAAAAAGGCTGTATCCGCACTAAAACATGGTAAAGCTACAGGTCCTGATGGACTTCCCAGAGAATTGTATAGAGCCTTGGCCAACACAATCGTCCCTACCCTGACGGCCCTTTTCAACGGTATCCTGAAGGACGGTAATGACCCACCTCAATCATGGAGCGAGGCAACTATAGTCTTGATTTTAAAACCCGGAAAAGATCCAACACTATGTGGGTCCTACCGCCCTATATCATTGTTGAACAATGATTACAAGATATATGCCTCCATTTTAGCAGCTAGATTGGGATCAGTAATGGGGGAAATAATCCATCAAGACCAGAAGGGATTTATTATAGGGCGTCAGCTCTCTGACCTAACATATGATCTAGTGGGGGCAATCGACATCGCCTCAGCTTTCTCTATTCCACTGGCAACCCTCACCCTAGACGCGGCTAAAGCTTTCGACAGGGTAAATTGGCCCTATTTAAACGACGTTTTAAAGAAGGTCAACTTAGGGGAGAAATTCTGCCGAACAATAAAGCTTATATATAAACTGCCAACAGCACGGCTTCTAATAAATGGCAAACTATCTGAATCGCTTAGGATCTTTAGAGGTACAAGACAGGGCTGCCCGCTTTCCCCCCTCCTCTTCAACCTATACATAGAACCGTTTGCGGAAGTTCTCAGACGGGAAGTTTCTATTCCATCTTTCAGGTTCGGAGATTGGGAAAAGCGGGTAGCCTTGTACGCAGATGACATCTTGGTCTTTACCTCAGACCCGGAGACCGCACTCCCAGTAGTCATCGAGAGAGCTGAAGACTTTGGCCGTATCTCGGGCTATGAGATAAACGCCTCCCAAAACAGACATCATGGCATGGAACATACCTGACCTACGATTAAATACATCAAACTCAATGAGATATTTGGGAATCCGGATAGTGCAAGATATCGCCCAAATTGCCCAAGTTAACCTTAAGAGAATTCTTAAGGAAATTAAAAAATCTTTAAAATCTTGGTCTAATCTCCCACTAACTATCCTAGGCAGAGTAAGTCTGCTAAAGATGTCAATCCTCCCCAAGTTTACTTTCTTATTTAACACGATTCCCCTCGCCTTTGATAAAACAGCGCTAGAGAAATGCCAGAGAGAGTTTAACTCCTTCGTGTGGGGATATAAGTCAGCAAGAATATCCTGGAAAAAGCTGAGGAGGAGGAGGGAAAAGGGGGGCCTATCCCTACCCGATCTACAATACTATGCGTGGGCATTCCAACTATCCTATTCGAGAATGCTCTTAAAAGTGCCATCTAATACATCAATAGGTCTCATGTTCATGGCAATGCTGATTGGAGCTGGCTTACCAACTAATGGCTACATGTTTAAGTTTGGAGAACAGAAATATTTCAAGAAAGTTAAATTAAAAATTCTCATGTCCCAAGCGAAGCTATGGTCACATATAAGGAGGAACCTGGGTTTGTCATACTACTCTAATCTTGCGCCCATCTGGGAATCCCCAGGGCTCCCTTCCTGTTGGGATGACAGGCTTACTACTCCGTTGAGAGCAGGAGGGATACTAACATGGGGAGAAGTGTTGACAGGTGACTCTCTGAGGCCCTGGGAGGATTTGCGGGAGCAGCGGGGGATAGAGCTCTCGAGGTTTAAGTTTCTACAATTAGATAGTTGGGTTAAGGCAACAAACAGGTCCGGGGTATCATTAGGGAAGCATAGCACCACTGAAGAGAAATTGATAGTGCAACCTGCAGGGGCTAAAGAGGTCTCGCAGTGGTACTGGTGCCTGCTAGAAGAGACAGACAGAGATTTCACCCTACCGGAACAACTATGGGGCTCAGATCTGGGGGCCCAGAGCATCGAAACCTGGCAGAATTCCTGTACCCTACTATATAAATGCGTCAAACCCGCATGGCTAAGACGTAATCATTTTTTTACAATTCACCGTGCATATTTTACACCGCTAAAACTATCTAAATTCCTCCCAGGGAAGAAATGTAATAAATGTGGCCATATCGCAGCCTCAGATATCCATATGTTCAAGGAATGCCCCAACATATCACAGTTTTGGAACGAAGTTAAAGTAACTCTGGACTCTATTATTAATACTTCGATCTCCATCACACTTTCCTTGATTATATTTGGATGGGACAATAATATAAAGGGCCACGCAAGGACATTTCTGTTCTTTGCTATACTGCTTGCAAGAAGAGAGATATGCAAGGTTTGGATTGAAAATTCAGCACCAACCCACGCAAACTGGCTGTCGTCTCTCTACGCAACCTCTAAAACGGACTTGAGAAGAGCAGGTGGCGAGCGTAGCCGTATCTTTTGGGACGTCTTGGTTCGTTGGAGACAATAACCGGGGTTTTTTTTTTGTTTTTTTTTC
Organism: Lissotriton vulgaris; assembly: GCF_964263255.1. Taxonomy (NCBI): domain Eukaryota; kingdom Metazoa; phylum Chordata; class Amphibia; order Caudata; family Salamandridae; genus Lissotriton; species Lissotriton vulgaris. The sequence goes on from NC_141696.1 coordinate 722,779,648, forward strand.
CCCGGTCCTATGATTATGCCTTGAAACTCCAAGAACTAGGCCCCCCCCCAGTTGGCTCAGAATGGCTAGTTCAATTGAATAAAACTTCAAGTTTGGAGTCTTTTCCCACGATACTCTTCGGGCCATCTCTTGCCGAGTTCCACCAAATAGAGCATAAGATGCAGAGGAAACTCTGCACCTGGATTAAGTGGTTGGCAGTTGGAGGCTAAATAAGAGTGGGTCAGGCAAATGAGGATAAAAAAAATAAATAAATAAATAAAATAAAAAAAAAAACATATATTAAATTAACAATATGCAGATTAAAAGCACTTGCAAAATTTAAAATATCATGCTTTTCCTGAGATGAATAGATTTACATAAAAAGGTCACAATAAAAAAACATATGTCAGAAGAATTTACATTAAAAATCAGCTTCATGGCCTCTTCAACATTATAGATACCATATTTAATAAACATAGATTTCAAATAGGCCACCCTAAAGTTCTTGTAGAGAGTACAGATCAGCATAAAGTGCAATGTACTTTGTTTGGAGTGTCCATCACAAGGACAGGGACCAACAGGGCATTTTTTTGGATGCGGAAAAGCCACCAAATGGTGAGCCAATCCAAACCTAAGTCTCATAAGGACAAACCTGTGAGCTGGTCTAGTTACCTTACTCAAGTACAATTGGAAACCTTCACTTTCGGTGTACTTACTGTAGAGGTTAAGAGTAGTCAAGTGGCCATTAGTGGACAAGCGATTTTGGACTTTATACATCATAAATTTGTTTTTCATCTCCTGCTTGGAGAGATCTCCTGCAGCACCAGGGTCCTCTATAATATTAAGGCCATAGATTCCCCAAAATGTTTCTACAATATACTTTAGCCATGGAATCTTAATATAGTTAACCAAATCAAGGCAGTCTTTAATAATGTGTTGGTTAAAGACTGTCCCCTCCTTGTGCTAAATGGAGGGCCAGATCATTAGAGGCCGTAATGATATAAGATCAGATAAGTAAGCGGCCCCCACTTCCCTGTGTATTAAATCGATTGGGGCAGAAGTGGGTAGGCAGAGTAGTTTTTTAAGGAAAGTGCTTTCTTCCATTTGCAGACAACTTGCATTGGAATAGCCCCACAACCCGGCCCCATATAAAGCAATCGAAATACTCCTGGCCTGGTAGATCTGCATCATATCTTTGATTCGTCTATCGCCAATTTCAGAGGCGAATTTAAATATGCCATGGGCGCTTTTTGCATCTTTGACCGTACATTAAGAAGTTCCTGGGACCAACTACCATCCTTTGAAAAAATGACACCCAAATAACAAAATTTTTCAACTTGCTGCACTTTAACCCTTTCAATAAAAAATATATGGTTATTAGCCCTAGCCCCACAAATCATCGTGTGTGTTTTACTTTTATTTTGGTTAGTAATTTTCTGTACCTTATAAAATCAGAGAAACGATCCATCAGACGCTGGAGACCAATAGGGGTTCCGGACAATAACACAGCGTCATCTGCGTAAAGCAGTACTGGGAATTTTGAACCTTTGGCCTGAGGTGCATCAGCTCTAACTGTTTTTAAAATGTAATCCACAGCATTTATAAACAGGGTAAAAAGCAAAGGGGTGAGGACACAACCTTGCCGTATCCCATGCCTTACATTAAAATTTGGGGTACACTCCCCACTAGCCCCATAACGCACACAGGCTTGCATCTTTTCATACAGTCGGGCAAGAAAGAAAATAATTTCCTCAGGTGCAACAAGTTCTAACAGAGTTGGCCATAAAATTGAGTGATCAACCAGATCAAACGTGCTGCTTAAATCAGCGAAGCAAAGATATAGAGTGCCATGCTTGGCCTTGGTGTATTTGCCAATAAGTAGATCTAGATTTAAGCATTGATCTAGCGTACCACGCCCCTTCCTGAAACCATACTGTGAACTAGCCAGAATCCCCACTCTTCCAACTTGAACAGCAACACTCTGCTCATGATTTTAACCGATGAGTCGAGTAAACTGATCGGACGATAGTGACTTGCTGCAGACTTGTCCCCCTTTTTATAGATTGGGACAATAATAGAGTCCCCCCAAGTTGGTGGAATCTTGGTAGTCACTGCAATATTAAGGACTATGGTAAGTATCGGGCCCCATAACAATGGGAGAGCCCTATAAACATCAATAGGGACCCCATCCGGACCCTGGGCCTTGCCCCCCTTGCTAGCCTTAATACTGCGATCCAACTCGGCTAAGGTGATATCCAGTGGGGCTATAGGCCATATACTTAATTCTTTGTCATTATATTCAATACTGTGAAAGATTGTAGAAAAGTGGGAGACCCAGGCCTCACTACTAACATGGGATGCAAGATGAGGAGCATTATCATCCCTTAAAAAGGGGCAATTTACTGTTGCCTAAAACAGGCATCAGTCAGAGGTATCTGCTGCCTGTGCTAGATTATCCCAGGCTTCCTGCTGCAGCTCCCTCTTCCTTTTGGAAAGAGCCAATTTATAATCATGCCTTAAAAGAAAGACCTTATTCTTGTCTCTAGGCCTGGAAGCTAAGGTCAGTTTTAATTGCGAAAGAAAGGCTGTACATTCGTGGTCAAACCATCCCTTATTATGGGAGGTTTTCACTTTCAAGGTCCCAGTAAATATGGTATGCGACATTACTCCTCATGTGTAATAGGTCATTTCAAGTGAATAGTTACATAATTTCTTATTACAGGAGGGCTAGTGTGACAGATGTCATGCACCCAGGATTGTATTTGTCACATGTGGGCTGCACGGTCGATCATGTCCCCATGTGGGTATGAGAGAGACCAAGACCTATGACCCTCTCAGTGTCAGGCTGCAGCAGAATTTGATTATCTACTGCAGGAATTGGCAATCCTGGAATTTGAGGCTTGTTGGAATGAAAAAGTCACTTGCATGATGATGGATATGCAACCCTTCCCTAAATGATGCAAATTATATGAGGTCTGGGTACTAGGCCTGGGAGGTAAATTCCGTACCGCTCGCAGGATTTGCGGAATTTGAGTTATTTCGCATTACGTGGAGAATGCAGAAATGCCCAAAACTCCACGATCCGCGGCTTCGCGGAATTTTTTGCTTGTTTGCACTTTCAAAATGTGCGTTCGCAAGATATTTCTCCCCGAGCACGCAAACAGCGTTCGCGAACAGGAAAAAAGCATCGCAAAAGGGCGGAACAAGCAATTCTGCATGTTCGCTGAACTTTTGCGTGCTAGCGGAGTTTTTACCATTTCTCAGAGCTTTTAGCGCAACTAAGCAAATTCCGCCCACCCCTTCTGGGTACCTCATGCTGATTTTTGTTGCATCAGTGAACATGGATCCTTCGTGTGTGCCATGACATAAACCAGCCTCAAGGATTAAAGTCTTTTTGAATCGGGAGAGCTGCCCAGGGCGCTACACTCATAATTGTGAAGAGTTCCTAAAATTAAGCCACACAAGGGTGGCAGCATACCATGCAGTGATCGGTAGGAGTGAGCAGGCATTTTTACCTGTGTCACTGAAGTGAGGCCTACAGTTTCATTCATTTATAGTTCTGCTACTCTGTACTGAACTCATCCTGGGTCTACATCAGTTTGATGTGTAGTGCTGCGCAGTGAGTGTATAACACACTGTGTGCTGGGTGTATGTGGGCCTGTGAATGTTACAGTACAGGTATGGTGCAATGCTGTGCACAACATGTCTGTTAAATGCATGTGCTGGGTATGTGTGCAGGTGAATAGTGCAATATATGGGTGATGGATCGTGCTGTGCAGTGTGTGTGTATTCTATGCATTTCCTGGGGGTGCCTGTGAATTGTAAAACACATGGAAGATTCTGGGTTACTTTTTGGGAGGTCCCGGGCTAACTGGAGGAGCATGAGGAGGCAGAGGAGTACCCCCAAACATATATGTGGATTGCTGCATTCCTGTGAGCTGGGTGGGACACACATTTGAGAAAGGGAGAAAGAGGCTCTTTGGTATTCCTCAAATGGTGCTCTTTGATCCAGAGAGATGTCACTAGGAAGGGGCCTGGGGCACATCTCAGGAAAGAGATGGGCCTGATAAGAGAATCATAAAGCGTAGGGTTGAGACCTTAGGTAAACGTTTGATACATATAACACTGTGGCAGACATCCAGGTGTGAACCTCTTGTCACTGCCATGGCCAGTGTTGTGGAGCTATCAAATTTGGAGTTGCTCACCCTGTGTCAGGCTGCTTTATGGAGGAAGGGTGGGGCAGAGTATAGTGTACTTCAAAAGGAGGTGCACCACCAACATCATCTTCAAAGACTTATACTCTAAATCTCATATGCTGTCTGGAATGGACTAAAGCAAGAGGAGCTTAAGGCACCCAAAATTATTAACTGTTGATCGGCTCAGTCAGGCTTTTCGAGGAGGAGGAGTTCTGCAAGACGTCTGCCTGTGACCATCACAGGGGGCCAAGGCCTGCGCATCTCCAAGCTGGGTGAGGGGGCTTCACCCAGGGACTCCAAAACCTGCTGGCCCTTTAGCTTGGGGCAGCAGTGCTTGCCTGCTTGCCAAGACCAGTGTGCCCTGTGAGAAATAATAGGGCTGGAGGGAGTGAAGTCAAGTGGGGAATTCTGGTGACTGAATCCCTGTAGGGAGGTATGAAGAATCAGGTGCTACACCAATTGGGCCATTGCCCATGTGCAGGGAAATGTTGGCAGCACCAATATGCCAGAGGAGGCTAGAAGTCAGCAACCCCGTGTGCTAGGTGGGGCCACTGTGAAACATAGTGCTGTACTGAGCAGGCCATAGCCTGTGTGTGGGGTACAATCGGTGACTTTGTATGCCAAGTGGGGCAGCCATGAAGACGACTGCTGCGCCGATTGGGCCACAAACAACCTATGCGTGGATAAAGTTGGCAACCCTGTATGCCCAGTGAGGCTACTGGAAGATTGCTGCTGTGTCGATTGGGCCAAAGACAATTTACAGAGGATGGTGACCCAGTATGTTGGGGAGGGGTCTACTGGGGCAAGTCAAGGAGCATGGAATGGTCAAGACTGTGGCTGTGAGGAGGAGGCCGCTGTTGTGAACCGAGCGGACTCCAGCCCTGATTTAGGGCCATTGGCATGAACGTAGCACCACATTGTTCTGTTTGGAGAATCCCAAGAAACCTACCATCATCGGAGGAGCATAGAGGACCCAGTAGCCACTGCCTCCACAGGACCGTGTGTGAAGAACTTACGAGAGACAGCTGCTGCAGCTTCAGCACCAATGAAAGGGATGCTCTCAGAGACTCCAGCCATTCAGATCCTGCTGGTGCAGCTAAGACTGATTTACATACCAGCGAGCCCTCAGGGAACTTGCCTGCCGTACAGTGCTTCAGGGCTGCACAACTTTTCACTTTAATAAAGAGTCGGATCGGGACTCGTGAGACTCAGACTACTACTGGGGCTTAACCTGAATGTGGCCTACAGCGAATAGTGAATAACCAAAGGGACACAGGGGGTGAACACAGGCTTATAACTCAAAACTACTTTCAGCAGCAGCAATAAATGAATGCGAGGCGGCACAGGCCGGCTACAAGACCCATGCAGGGCCTCCTGAGCAAAAGTATATTAATCCTTGTCACAGCACAAGATGTGTTGATGATCCCCACACAGTTGGGGTGCAGTGCCGGATTTCTCCATGCAAATGCAATGATATCTCAGTTTCATTGAGCAAAGTGCTGGTTCCAAGTGTGGTGGTTACGAATGAGACATGACAGGTTAATCCACCCTTGAGAGGCGATATGTTGATCTTCACCACGTACTGGCACAGAACGTTGGCTCTGATGCGGTGCACCAGAGGCGATGCTGCGGTTCCGAGTGCGATGTGCTGGTCTGGCCTCTGCAACAACGATGATGCGTAGATACCAATCTCTCAGCAAGAGATGTGTTGGTTCTGATTGACGCAACGGTACCGATGTGAAGGTTCTGGCAAATGTTGCACTTGAAACTCACTTCCGAGGTCCCTGGACTGGATTGGTACCACTTGGCAGAGTCAGACTTACAACAAATAATGTCCAGATGCTGGGTTGAAGATGAAAGTTAAGTATTTGATGTCCCTGAGACTTCAGAAACAGGAGGCAAGCCAACAAGCCCTTGGAGAGTACTTAGGTTCTGGGAAGTAGAGATGCAGGTCCAGTTCATTCTCACTTCCAGGCAAGAAGTAGCAGGCAGCGGGCCAACACTGCAAAGCAGTTCAGCAAAGTGGGTATCCCTCCTGACAGCACAGCAGTCCTTCTTTCTGGTAGAATGTCCTCAGTTCCAGCAGTAATTTGATTTGGTGGTATCAGAGGTCCAGTGCTTATAGCCATTGGGCCTTTGAAGTAGGGATTCTTTAAAGAGGTCTAAAGTGTCCGCTCCTCCTTCCCATCCTGCTCAGGATGACACACTAGCATGCAATAGCTACGGAGTCACACCTACCCTTCCTTTGTTTATGGCTGTCTAGAGGGACTGCAGGAAGGCAGCTCTCACCCACCCCAGGCTCTACAGTGGCAGGCCTGAGACATGTCTAGTGCTACTTAAGTTGGTGTCACAATCAGTGCTGCAGGCCCACTAGTAGCATTTAATTTACAGGCCCTGGGCACATGCAGTGCACATTAATAGGGACTTATATGTAAATCAAAAATGCCAAATGTGGATAGACCAATGTTCCCCTGTTTAAAGTAAAGATAAACTGCACTTTAGCACTGGTTAGTAGTGGTAAAGTGCCCAGATTCCTAATGCCAGCAAAAACAAAGTCAGCAAAAACAGGAGGTTAGAAGGCAAAAAGTCAGAAGAAACCACACCAATGATGTCAGATGTTAAATGATGCTATACTTTCACATCACATTACAGAAATAGTATTATTAGTTTCCAATACATTCTGCACATTCAGGTGCTTCACCCCACAGAGATGACTGTTATAAAAGGATTGTGATTTATTTTTTAGCATCATTCCTGATTCTGAGGAGTGTAAGGAAATTAATGACCCACGCAACATAAGTGCTAAACTACTTGAGTGTATGAAACGGGAAAAAGGGCTAGTTGAAGGTGGATTCTGCTGAAGAGCAACAAGCCCACCTACTACTCCTTCTCGTGGGTATTCCTTCATCCATGAAATGGGCCCTCTTTTCAGCAGGAAATGTACAAGAGTTTACAATATTGTGAAAGGAGGCCATTTTCTGGTGGGGAAGCATTTTACCCAAGTGGAGGTGGCTCTGACTCCGTATACAGATGAACATCTGTTTCACATGGTGTTCATACAAGCTATCCACGTTTATTTGCAAATAAATGTTACGTTCAAGAGTATTACTGTGTTGTCTTCATTGTCATAATCTCCATAAGATTATTCAGAAATGTGCATTCCAACCTATAATCCCTACCTAAAGAACTAGGCATAAGTAAATTCATATTTTTGCTTTCCCCAAGTTTCTGAAAATGAAATAGCTATACAATATTACTTTTCAAGATGTCTGTTCTTTTAGAAAACATTAGTCTGTCATTGGTATAATACTCCAGAAGCATTGGTTTTATACATTTATTCCACAAGTGTCCATATATGATGAGCTGCCATTTAATATCTAAAGATGAGCATGTCATTGTCATTATCTAGGAGAGATGCTTTTGTTAATTCCTGTATCCCAGATCATTTTTTTTGTTTGTTTAACTAGGGATCTGCTTGGAGAGTATTAATGCAAAATAATCCAATGTTTGCCGAATTATTAAATATGTGAAGAAATCTATATATATATAAACAGACTTAAGATTTTGATTGCAGGTCCAACAATATATAACTATGGAACAACCATTCTATCATTTTCCAGTCTGAAACTACATTAACACACAATTTATACATGTGGGGCCAACTTATACATACAGCCCCACATGTATATTATTATTCTACGGTTGCAAACAGGGAAAGTGCGCCCTATTATGTAGAATGCAATCGCCCAAGGGCAGTGCATTCAAATGAAATATGGAGCAGCTGCTCTGTACTTCATCATGGAGACGGCATGCAGTCTGCTTTTTCAAGAGAGGTGAAAGATGACCTTGCAGGTGGGTGCAGTGAGTGACTGCAGTAGCTTGCAGGGGGATTTCTGAGGGGCTCCATGGGGCCCCCTTTATCCCCCCCAAAAGGGCTGACTTTAGGAGGCAAACAGAAAGTGTGTCACATTTTTTGGCTCATTTTCAGTGCACCTCCTAAAGCAGAGGTCTTCAAACTGGGGGGCGGACCCCCTAGGGGGTCCTCGAGTGATCTCAGGGGGGGCGCCAGGCTCTGGCCAAAAGAAACATTATGCTTTGTTTTCAGCCTAAAAAAATGAGCAACAGTAAGCACGTCTGTAATGGGTCATCATTCACATCCTTTGTCATTTAAATCCTGGCCCGGAGAAGATGTCAAAAGGGAAGGGACTTCAAATTTTCTCCAAGACCCACACTGCCATTTTGAATAACCACACTGGATCCTTTGCACATTAGTAAGGCCTGCCTCACCGGAATAGTATGTTTGGAAATCATGTATTTGTTTGCATTTCTAAAACAGTGACAGAACTTAGTTGCAATGTTTAAATAATTCTAGACATATTTAAACATTGCCAGTTAAATAAAATAATTGTCGAATATTTTGAAGGGGGGTCCGGCAAATTGTTTTTCTACACTGAAGGGGGGGGGGCGCGGAATAAAAAAGTTTGAAGACCACTGTTTTAAAGGCATGTTTGCCTCAGCACCCACGTCGGTATTATGATGTCGGCACAGAGGCAAAAGGATTCCCTCTTTAGCCTGGGGCCATGCCCCCATGCAATAAGGAACGCCCTCTCATGATAGTGCAGGCACTTCATGGGCAGCAGTGCTTTCTGTATTTCATGAGGGAACGCACAAGCATCTGCTTTCCCTCTTTTGTGATTCCATTATGCACCGGGAGGGCAGAAAGTGTGCACCCATGCCATTGTGTCCCGGGGGGCACAATTTGTAATCGTACTGGAGCTGCACAGTGGAAAGCATTACACATGTTACACTACATCTAAAAAGGATAGTCCCATTTGGTCTCCAATCCAATCACATTAATTTTGTGAGGGCCCATCTGATACAGTCCTACCTAGGTGGATAGGCAGGATGAGTCTGAAACTAGTCTTTTTTGATCAAATTAGATGTGTGCTATACACCTGCAGAGCCTCTCACCCCAGCTGTGTAGCAGCTGACCTCATTTTAAAAGTGGGACACTGAAGGTTACAGCTCAAAACAATTTTAACAGAGTTAGAGTAAGCAAGGCTGTATCAAAGTAAATAGGAACATATACATGGAAATATTTAACAGCACATATGTTTATCACTGCCCCAGCCACACCTATCATCAACTGACACTGTTTCCTTCTAATTACCTTCCCAGTTACATACAATGGAACATAGAACTCTCTATGATTCACAATGGGTACCCATGTGAGCCATAGTAAATGCAACATGTCTTCCCTTCATACAAAACAACATAAGTAACATACTATGATCATTGCAATCTGTATATGCATTACTTAACAGAAAATTAGTAAAAATACCTACTATAAAACTAAAATGTAAAACCAATACCTATCCAGATTTTACCTAATAAATGTATACATTTCTACACTGTGTATAAACAAAAAAACATAATTACATTCTTACATATTTTTTTTGGATAAATAGGAACTTTACTCTTTGGTTTATCATCTACTGGCAATATTCTGCTACCTCTGGTATTACACTCATCCGTTTCTTTGGATGAGCTTCTAAACAATACTGTAGAATATTCACCATGCATATCTTTTCCATCTGAAACACAGAATTAGGAATTATATTCTTTCAGCCGCACCCCTCTACTAAATTTCCATATCCTACCATCCTCCATTTTAATTGCATTGCTGAAAATTTTTATCGCTCCCTGGGTCTCTACATTTTGATCCTCACTTGAGCTCCCACTGGAACTTTTATCTTCACCCAGTCACCTTTAACAACCTCCAGTTCTATCAATACATGCCTTGCATCAAAATCTTTTTTCCGTCTTACCATTTTATCACACTGTTTGATTCTTCATTCATCATTCACTGAAACATTCACCCATCCCTTATTCCACACCATCCATTCAGGTACCAACTTAGAACTGGGTTTCCTCCCTATGAACAGTTCATAAGGAGAATTACCTCTAATCATGTGAGGGGAAAGATGATATGAAACCAAATTCTGTTTTCAACTGGTATCCATCCTTAAGTGTCCTGTTAAAACCTTTTCACACTCCCATTAGTTTCAGGATGATACAAAGCTGATCTTGTATGCACTACACCATATGCTGTCAGAAAATCTTCCACTTCTGTAGACCAAAACTGTACTATATTATCAGTTAAAGAACTGTTAGCAACACGCTCTCTCATGAAAAGACCTCCTAAAAATTGAATTACCACACCTGAACTGATATCTGACACACATACTACTTCAGACCAGCTCCAATGCAAATCTACTATAACATGTAAATAATGTGTTGCACTCTCTCCTCTTACCAGACCTACTAGCTCCAGAACTACTTCTCAGTAGCTATCTACAAATCATTGGCATACATCTGGTTTTATGTACTTAGTCACTTTCCAAGCATTCCATTAAATCTCTGATTTTCCATTCAATCTCAATATCCAAGCCAGGCCACCAAAAACTAGATTTCACTATCTCTTTCATTTTACTCACTGCCAAATGTCCTTCACGAGCTATGTTTATGACTATACCCGTCATGGATACAGGAACAACAACATTATTTCCCCTAAACATTAGACCATCCTGCACCAAAGGTTCATCCGTGACCATCCATAAAGTAAATATTTCTCCATTGAGTTTGCTATTTTCAGGCCACCTTTCAAGGTATAAGAAATGATAGTCATCAAAATGTCATCGTTCTTCCCCATTTTCCACTCTTCCTCACTGACAGCAAGCATCTTCAAAACAAACATACTCTCATCTGCCCATGTGATGTCATCCATTATTCTTACTTTAACTAGTATAAGGAAAGGGAGTGCTCCGGGGTCCGACGGACTCACAGTTACCTTCTACAGGGTATTCATAGATTTATTGCTTCCGCAACTAACTACGCTTTTCAATGACATGTGTGTTACAGGACAAATGCGACCTCCCATGTCAGAGGCTGTGATAGTGGCTCTCCTCAAACCTGGAAAGCCTTTAGAGGACTGTGCATAGTATCGTCCCTTGTCCCTCCTCAATGTGGACATGAAGGTATTTGCAAAGATCCTAGCTACCCGTCTGGCCCCCGTAGTCCCAATATTAGTTGCTCCTGAACAAGCGGGGCTCATTCCTGGCTCGAATTTAACCCATGCAAAAACAACAGTTGATGGACAAAATGCAGAACAATACCATACATTCACCCCAGTACAGAGATCTCGGCCTAAATCCATCATTTTTTGCCCTCCACACCTTTTAACCTGTAACTTACAAACTGTTTTTGGAGCCCTGCAGCACATCAGGCTAGAAACACCGGCTGTGGCGGTCTTCTTGGATATAGAGAAGGCATTTGATTCAGTAGAGTGGCCATTCATGACACAGGTGCTAACTAGGATGGGAGTGACCCCGGTTTTTCTACAATTAGTGAGCACATTCTGCAGCAAGCCCACTGCACCAATAAAAATAGGCAATATAGTGACCGACTCCATTAGCATTTCCCGGGGCACGAGTCAAGGCTACCCATTATCTCCACTGCTTTACGCTTTAGTGGCAGAACCCCTAGCCTGTGCACTACGGGAGTACCATCAGAATTTGGGTCTATGCGTTGCACGCTACAAAATCATAGTATCCACATATGTTGATGATACACTCCTGTACATCAGACACCCATAATCTAATCTCTCAGCAGTTCTACAGAAGGTGGTGCGATTTGGTGGCCTCTCGGGGATACATGTCAACTGGTTGAAGTCCATTATCTTTCCTCTTACTCTGCACAAACCCCAATTTGACCTGGATTATCCCCTGCAGTGGACCACGGAAGCTGTAAGATACTTAGGCATTAAAGTACACACGGACTCCGACATTGTATTTAGGGAGAATTATGGGGCAGCCCTTAGCAAGTTGGAAGAAGATGTTGAGAAGTGGATAAAGCTTCCGCTTTCCCTTCTTGGCAGAATATCCATCATGAAAATGGTAGTGCTCCCACGACTTTTGTTTTTATTTACCAATATACGCATGGTTCTCCAGCGAGTCTTTTTTGATCGCCTTATTTTGCTCATGGTTAGATTGGCATGGGCAGGAAAGTAGCCGTGGGTGAAGTGGCAGATATTGGTATTGCCTTACTCTATGGGCAGGTTGGGGGAACCGGAATTTCAATTATACTACAGAGCTGCACAGGGTGCACATGCATACTATTGGATGCATGACTCCCCAGATATACCACAGTTACATATAGAATCGGAGTTGGCGCCCCCTCTGCAGATTCCTTCGCTACTCTTTCAGGCCACCGACCGTAGGACATGCATATTAGACTCGCCACAACACATGCCTGGCACTAATTATTGCATTTGCAGGCCGGCGCGATGCTTAATTCTCCAGAAGCTTTGCTAGATTGGTGTATGTGGTTGTCTCCTTGCAGACAAAGAGGACTCACTCAAGTGCTTCACACTCTGGGTGTGTGCACTGTTGGGGGGTTGTTGGATGGTGGGGTTGCTAGAAAGTGGGAGGATTTTAGCACTAATGAGTCTGCACCAACTATACTGACGAGATATCAATTTCACAGAACACAACATGCATTGAGAGAGCTACGGGGGATGAATATCTAGAACCACAGGAACCATTGGCCTGAACACTCATTATACAAGCGAAATCCCCCAAGCACATAGTAGCGACCATTTACAAGGTGTCCATGTTATACAGAGCCTATCACTACAACAAAGCATGATTAGCGTGGCAGGGAGACCTGAACATAGCAATAACGGATATTATGTGGGCCTATTGTTGTATGCTCAGACGTGAGTCCCTTGCTCACTTTGCCACTGGATTCAAGCAAGCCGGGCTGAAAACGGCTGGAATGCCAGAAACTGGTCCTTGGAAGCTTGTTTCCGGTCCAGGGAAGACATGGCTTGGCAGTTCGGGCTGGACTGTTCCCATGAGGCACAGGGTAAGACTGATTTGCATATAGCCGTGTCTGAACTGGGGTGGCAGAGTGGGCTAAAGAATGGTGATGGATTAAATCCAGATCTTTTGACTGGGTGTGAGTGTTTGATTGATTCAGATTCTCCGTCCATCACCACCCCCTTTTGTACCGCATTTGGCCGCCATAAGTGTGGCAGGGTATGCTCAGACGTGAGTCCCTTGCTCACTTTGCCACTGGATTCAAGCAAGCCGGGCTGAAGACGGCTGGAATGCCAGAAACCGGTCCTCGGAAGCTTGTTTCCGGTCCAGGGAAGACATGGCTTGGCAGTTCGGGCTAGACTGTTCCTATGAGGCACAGGGTCAGACTGATTTGCATATAGCCATGTCTGAACTGGGGTGGCAGAGTGGGCTAAAGAACGGTGATGGATTGAACCCAGATCTTTTGACTGGGTGTGAGTGTTTGATTGATTCAGATGCTCCGTCCGTCACCACCCCCTTTTGTACTGCTATTGTTGCACCAGCACAAAGTGTATCTCACTCAATGGCAGACACGGTCTGGTACACTTCAAATTCCTAAATAGGGAATACTACACGCCGGAAAGGCTACACAGGTACGGTTTGCGAGAGAACTCAAACTGTGACAGATGCCATGCTCAGTTTGCGGACTTCCTTCACCTGGCCTGGGCATGTCCGGGCATAGCTGCCTTTTGGGTCTCAGTCTTCAAGGAAATAGGTCAGATCACAAAACTGGCTCAAGACCCAGATCCTACTCTTGCACTATTAGGTTATTCTAAATGTATTCCCAAAGGGACCTGTAGGTTGGTTGATATGGGAATGCTGATGGCCAAGCACAGGATTGCTATTAAATGGTTTTGATGGCCAACTCCCTACGCTTACCCAATAAAAGAATGACATGACATTCTGTAGCTCGCAGACAGAGGTTTTCAGTGAGCTTCTCCCCCCACGCAATAGGCCCAAGAACTTTTGGGAATTCTACAATATTTATCGCTTCACTTCCGTTAGTGGCGATAACGACACACCCGTCCAAACACATAGTTAGGACACTCTCGAAAGGGAGGTGACTCACACTTATTTGGTAGATAAGACAGTTTACCACTTGTGGCTAGTTGTAAAACTGAATATGCTAGACTTTCAGTATGCCGACCAAAATGGACAAACTTGAATGAGGAAATTGTATGGGTATAATTGTGTCTCTGGGTTCTTTGTATTGTTGTCAACAAGTGTCGATTGCTCAATGTTGAAAAAAAGCGATCTGCATAATGTACTAATGTAATGATGGGTTCTATGGTTGTATGTTTTAAGAAAATCAATAAAACAAATAAAAAAAACTATAACCACATTAGATTCAGTGGATATCTACCCTATAGATTTATTTTTTTGTATTTGTTTTATTTGTGGATTTGTCTATCTACTTGTCTGTTTGTTTGTTTACCCCCTCTACCTACACCCTACACCCAACTAAGAAGTTAGCAATGCTTTAACCTAACAGAGAAGGAGAGAACCAAAAAAAGAAATTCACAATATTAACTATCTCCTTTTTTCATACTTTCCAAAAGCTCGTCTGTCTCTTGTTTGGACTTTACATTATGCATTCTGTTTTTGTGCATGACTTTTAGGGAAGATGGAAAGTTGAGTTGGGCAACAACCCCTAGCTTTTTAAACTCATCCAGTTTTTTCCCCAGCTGCCATTGCCTATCTAAAGTGGCTCGGGCAAGGTTAGATCTTATTTCAAATGAGAAGTCCCTCCACCTCTGTGATTTTGCTTTCAGAGCCATGGTTACGCTTTTGTCTTTTAGGAAATAGGTATGAAAATTGAAAAGAATCTTTCGAGGCTTGGTTTTGTTAGGATTTCGTCCAAATGAATGCCCCCTTTGAATGTCTTTCCTTAGTTCTTCCTCAGTCTCCTGTATCTGTACCGTATCCTTAAATAATGTAACGATAAAAGACTTTAGGTCCTCTCCTTCTTATCCCTCTGGGACATTCAAAATGCGAAGGTTGCTCCTCCTGGAGTTATTCTCTAATTGTTCCAGTTTGCCTAGAACCTCCTGCTCTTCTTTTTTGAGAGCCAATATGGCAGCTTTTGCAGTATTTAGCTCATCTTTCAGTTCCCCTACAGAGTTTCGAGAGTCTCAGTTATCAAATTTAGGATATCTATTTTCTTTTGCAATGATTCACAATAACTCCTATCTTTCCCTGGTTGGATTCAGATATTGCAAATCCCTTTTTAATATCCTCCAAAAGGGTATGGAACAAAGCTTCCATATACACTGGCAGGAACCCTGTAGGATTTCCAAAAACGACCCCAACTGTAGCCTGCCTACTTTCCCCACTTTGGACAGGAGGTTTTAAGGTCCCAGGAGCAGCAGTCTCTCCCCTCGCTTCTGATGTTCCTGCCCCTGATTACTTGTAGGGTTTAGTGTAGAAATGCACCTCTTAATGCAGCCATTGGTTCTATATTAGGCTCTATACTAGGCCGAGCCACCGACCCCTTTTGCACCTTGAAGTAGGATCTTAGGGAGTGGGTAATTTAGAATTTATGATTGTCTGACTATTTTCTACCCCTTCCTGCTTTAATACTGTGGCTTTAGACCTCACACTTCAGAAAAGCGCATGGGTTAATCCCCTCCTCTAGGTTTTGTGTTAATCCTTTTTTGGAAAGGGGGAGACCATTTCCCCTCCAACCACTGGCTACCTTCTCCCTCGTGGATACCTGTCTTCTCCCTGAGGCTGTCGATTTTGGGGGGCTAAAAAATACCAGCCCTGCTCCCTCTACATTCCTTTGCTGGTACTAGGTCCCAAGGAGTTCCTGAGGTTCCTCCGTCTTTCTGACCTGATTTCAGACTAATCTGGCTTCCTCCTCCAAGACAGTGCAAGCTAAACGTGTGCTGCCACTGCCCACATTGCTCTGGAGGAGACCACGCGCTGCTGCCCTGTGGCTCCTCCTCAGCTCCAGGGCGGCCTCCTCCCAGTAGGTGCCAACAGTAGAAGCAGCTGGGTCTGTCGAAACACCTGACTGAGCTCGGCACATATCCAATAAAATCGTGGATAAAAGGTATGTTTAGTTGCAATGGGGGAGGGGGCCAGAAAAGCGGGTTAAACTGTATTTTTACTTGCAGGGGTCATTTTCACAGCAAAGTGGTGCTAGTGTCTCCGGTGAGAAAGCGATCAGCTCAAGCAGCAACTGCCATATTCTCCCCTCCGTCTACTGATCCTTCTTGATGTGTCCTCAGCATTTGACACCGTCAAACGTGAAAACCTGACTGCTCTTCTTCAAAAAACGATGGGGCTTTCGGGCCCTGTCTTAAATTGGTTTGCCTCTTTCCTACGTCTCCAAATACAAAGAACTAAAGTTAACCACTCCCTTAAAACCAGTAAACCCTGTTCACAATTTGAGTGTCTCAAGGTTCCACACTCTCGCCCATGCTTTTTAACCTTTTCATGGACCCACTCCGAAATTCTGAACCGCTCTATCATTCAATACCATATGTATGCTGATGACACTTAATAGTATTTGAAAATCTCTTCGCCAGCTGGCATATAAAACTCTAAATGATGCACTTCTTAAAACTCAGCAATGGCTAACCCATAATCATCTTTTGCTTAATACCTTTAAAACAGAATTCGTCCTGATTACTCCCCAGCAATCACTCTGCACCCACTCAAGACTGGCTCAAACAACTTACTGCACTCAACTGCACACCGCATGTTGTTGTCTCTGTGATATCTTTAGAAATAACTCTGGACAAATACCTGAATATGCACAATCACATCAGTGCATCTATTAGTGGAGCCAATCATCAGCTCAACACTCTAAGGAAAATCAAGCCATTCTTGCCTTCTGAGGACATCCAGCCTGCAGTCCAATCCTTGGTTATCCCTTACTTGGAATATGGATTGGTGACCCTAGCTGGGTTACCTAAAGCTAGATTGGCACCTCTTAGAGCCACTCTGAACTCTTCGGCCAGCTTCATCACGGGCTCCAGAAAACATGACCACATTACATCAGACCTAGTTCAACTAAACTGGTTGTCCATCGAAGCAAGAATCTATTTCAAGATAGCTTGCCTAACACATGAAGCTATTCATTACAACACCCCCATTTAGCTGGCAAAAAAACTTGAACTATCAGGTTTGAATCGGAACTTAAGAAGCTCTAATACCCTACTTTTGAAACCTCCCAAATTCAATAAGAAAAGACTTTCTCTGGTCTTGCTCCAAGAACATGGAACGTCTTTTTCTCCCGAGATCAGATCAAACCGCTCTACCGCCTCATTCAAAAAACATGTCAAATGGCTTCTCCTGAATGACCATCTGCAGCAATAGTCCTGGAGCCATCTTAACCTACTTCCATCTCCTTTTTGACATTCTTTTATACTTTTGTTCAAAGTTATATTTTTCTCCCAGCACGTGCCCTATTAGATGTATTGCTCTTCCCGAACTTTATATGTCCCACAAGATGGGCTGATTACCTTGGGTCAATATTGTAACTTTGTTTTTCCCTGTGCTCCCCTATGACTTTGTTGCTTTTTATACACCTCACATGTTCCTCTATGATGTTTTACTTGTGCTTTTACCTCATTCTGCTTCATCTCCTTTGTACATCACTCTGATACCCATTCAGGTCATGTTTGCGCTTTATAAAACTTAAAATAAACAAATAAATAATACACAATATTGAGAGCGCTATTAGATCAGAGGAGAGTATGTCCATTTGCTAATTTTTGAGTAAGACCAAGGTGGGTTTCAGCAATTTTTTGTAGTTATATACTTAAAAGTTGATTTTAACAACAAACTACTTCATAGATACATTGATGAACACTTTATTACGAACAATGTGCTGAACACCAGACAGGAGAAATCGAGCCCGTTGCCATTGCTATGGGACCCCTAAGCTAAAGCCACTGTGAAATATTGCCATAAAACAGGAAATGTAAATATTCAGTCAATGGTTCAAACTGTAAAATCAATAAAAAATATATATTTAAAAAAAGATCAACTTAGCTATAGATTATCATAGTTTGGAGGCAGGATGTAAAAGCAGGTGATGAATCATTTCGGAACTATAAGATAATCAAACTTGATTTACGAAGTTTGCACCTGCATGTGCAAAGCGATTTGATTTGGGAAATGAGACACTGGGATCAAAAATCACTTGTGTCCATGTCTTATACTGGCTGAATTATCGTATATAATGGAAAATAAACTGCAGTATTGAAACATGCCTGAATGTTTTTTGGGTAAGGAAATACATATATTGTGCAGTGCATGTGACCTGATCTGCTGAGATGGGTAACCTGGAGAATGTAAACAGAATTCGGAAAAATAAGTCAAGTGCATGTGTAAATCATGTGACAAATAAGAGGGAACAGGTGAGTTTAGCAGCGGATGCATGGAAAGTACGGGCATTTAATTACTTGAAGAATAATACCCTATTTATTATTAACTTTTTAAGTTCTTATGTAAAAAAAACAAAGGTCCCTAAACATAAAATTCACATTAAATTGCTGAGAGCTCACATGTGGGTAAAAGTTGGATTAATATCGAACACGTGGAATGTGCATTGAGGAAGGTCGGTAGGTGCCCCCTTTGTGCTTTCCTTAAAACGGATGCTAATATATTACTTGTTAAAACGAATGCTAATAGAAGCAGGTGTCAAAGCGCCTCTCTCTGTACACCTATCTACTAAAAGTGATGACAAGAATAATTTCTCTAGCTATGTATTTCAAACCAAGAAGCATTAATACTTTTTGCTTTATGAGCCACCATATTAAACTCGTGTTAGTGACGGGAAATGAAACTCTCTCTCGTGCACATAAATCAAGAAAAGCGAGTAAAGACTTCTTGTTTCATACCGTGTATTGGTCAAATCAACTCGAAGAACTTTGCAGGTCCTCTTTTTTGCTTCTTACATAAACTAAACATCTAACTGCAAAAAAACAGACTTCCCCTTACTCTAGTCACCATACATGTAGCAAATTTCAAAACATCTTGGCTGGTGAAATGTTTTTCGTAGATAAAGACCTGTACCACCAACTATTTTGACTCCTAACATTTTCAGGGGCACACATATTTTGAGCCTAATTACAAGTACGGCGCTGCTCAGGACTGTCGGCTCGTGGTGGCAGTGTGACAGCCACAACACTGGCGATCCAATCTCTGTATTAGGATTGTGGTGGTAGGACAGCCACGAGACCATCGCCTCCACTGGAATCAAGGATCCCGCTGGGGCGGCAGTCTGACAGCAGTAGGAATATGCTGGCGGTACCGATGCCAGCACAGCCGAGCATATTCCGAGTTGCATTTCCACAGCTCATTTCATGGAGGTGAACCCTCCATGAAAAGGGGGGCAGACATGCAAGTAAGGGGGCCCCCTGCCGCTTCTGAGCCTGGGGGTGCATGCGTGGGGCACATGTTGTGCCCCCCTAAAATTGGACTCCCTTTCCTGCGTGTGTGGTATGTACGACATGGTGTATTGCACACCAGGCAGGAACGTGCTGCAGGCACTGTCATGGCGGCGGTCTGCTGTTACAGCTCTCCTATGAGCCTAACACAGCTGCTGCCCGAGACCGCCGCAGCACCGCCCACTCTCCTTGGATTCAAGTCGGAATCTGACATGTGGGTGCATCACATGTGTCGTGACCTGACAGTATGGGCAACGGACAGTAGGGCGTTAGGACCCTGTGGGTCCTCAGGCAGGGTGACCAGGCCACCGGACACCAGATCCGGTGACGACAAAGGAAAGGGGACAGACGATGACCAGGACGGGGACGAGTAAGGACGTGCTAACGGGACGCTGTACGATGTGCAAATAAAAGGAATACCTGACTAACCTGTGTCCTGTGTTTTGGTGTGCCGCCCAGCAAACAGCATGAACACGACAACTGGCGACGAGGTCAAGAGACGGATCGACGCGTGTCCACCGAGGCGCCATCGGAAATAAAGGAACACCCATGGATGCGCAAATAGTGGGACTTAGATGGAAAAGAAGAAGAAACATTGGAATACACCTCGACAGCCTCCGAGAGCAGATCCAGCCGACCACGGTAAGCGCTGAAAACAAGAGCGCGATTAGAAAATAGTGGAGCGAGCTCTCGCGAGATGTGTGGAAGAGGCTGGCGCAAGCCGTCGCAAGAGTATCAAGAGCACCGGCGGCCATACTTGAATGGGGCGAGTTAAGAGAACAGCGCTGAGAACAGCGGTGGGCCGGCCCCGGCGAAAAAGGTGCAGAGATGCTGACTCTTTACGAGTGGTTGGCTGTGCGTTAGGGGAGACCTACGTGTACACGGCCAAGTGATCTCGTATGTCTGTGTCAGCCAGGGCCCAGGCTTGAGGACATCTAGAATACAGCAGTGACTGGATAATTGATGAGAGCATCATTGACTGTTGATGCGAAATGGAAATAATAACGACAAACAAAAAAAAAAAAAGAAGAGAAACTATATTTTAAGTGGCGGCCATCTTATGAACAGGCAATGCAATTGTGACCGCGAAAGTGCGCGAAAACGGTGGCGGCCATTTTGGATGAGGAACGAAGGACAAAAAGAATGGAGCGGCCATTTTAAGGCCAAATAACGTCGGAAAGGAAGGAAATGGAAAGAACATAAAAACAAACTAAGGAGACGAAATAAGGACGGAAAGAACAAAGATCTGGAGCTTGCTAGCTGGAGAGAAGAGTCAGAGAAGTGACAGGGCAGCTGCAGGTTACCGCAGTTTGAACTCACCCAGCAAAAGACAGTTGTGGCAAGGGGTGTAGCTGCTACAAGAAGACTTTTATAAACATTTATGAATGGGACATTCAAGAAAAGAGCAGAGGGAAAGAACTGAACAGACATTTCAAAGCCAGGCAAAGGGCAAATAAGAAGAATAGCATAAGACAAGGTGAATTAAGGAGAACGCGAAAAAAAAAAAAAAATAAATAAATAAAAAGGAACAGAGAAGAAAAGACAGAAAGAAAACGAAAATAGGAATGGAAAAGGTCTGAAAAGAGAAAGAAATTAAAAGTTTGAGTGAAGAATAAAGGATAAACAAAGCGCAAAAAAGTGCGCACAAGTGAAAAAGGGCAACAAGAGAAAGAAAGAAGACAGTGCAATAAGAAAAAGGAAAACAATAAGTGAAAGGAAGAGAAAGGACATAAAGAAAAAAACAAATCAACAAGGAGAAAAGAAGAAAATAAAGAGGAAGAAAGAAGATAAAGAGATAAGAAGAAAATAAAGAGAAAAGAAGAAGAAAAGAAGAAAGAAGATAGAGATAAGAAGAAAATATAGAGAAAAGAAGAAAAAAGATAAAGAGAAAAGAAGAAAATAAAGAGGAAGAAAGAAGATAAAGAGATAAGAAGAAAATAAAGAAGAAGAAAGAAGATAAAGAGATAAGAAGAAAATAAAGAGAAAAGAGAAAGAGAAAGGAAGAGAGAAAAGAGGACAAAGAGAAAAGACAAAAGGAAAGCAAAAAAAAAAAAAGAGGAAGAAGAAGACTAGAAAAGCCCAGAAGAGGCCGAATAAGAAAAGAAAAAAGGACGAATAAGAAAGAAGTAAAAAAAAATAAAAGAAAAGCCAGAGATAGGGCCAAATAGAGGAAAAGACAGAAAAAGAGAAATAACAAAGAACAGAGGGACAAAGATCACCAAAGAAACAGAAAAGAGAAAAGGAGAACATAGAAGAAAAGAAAACAAAAGGAAAAACACAAAGACAAAGAAAATAAAATGGGTAAAAAGGAGCAACGTGACAGGACTTTGGCGCAGGAGAAACAGCAACAAAAGGAAAGGATAAAGACATACAATGAGCAGAGCGGACAGGCGCTACCAAGGAAGATCAAGGCAAGGGACACTGCACGGCCAGGACCAAAGGTGGTGAGACAGAAAGAAACAAGGTCGATATTAAGACAACCGGGTCTCCAAGGATTCACTGGCGGTGACGAAAGTGAAAGGATTGATGATAATGGCTGTCTCCGACCGACAACAAACAACAAGGAAAAGATAGCGTGTCAAGGAGCCAAAGGCGGATGAAAGAAAAATGGCAGCGGCAACTGCAGCCACATAGAAGGAGGAAGATAGAGGACAAGGAAGCGATGGAGACACTAGATCACGAAGGACATTCAGTAAATAGCAGAGACTCATTGAAGAGATGTAGAGTGACAAGCTCTCTCTCTCTCTCTCTCTCTCTCTCTCTCTCTCTCTCTCGTTCACCTCCATCAATATAACTGTGAATGAGGACTATGGTAAATGTGTCACGAACATTTGTTTGACAGTAGGGCGTTAGGACCCTGTGGGTCCTCAGGCAGGGTGACCAGGCCACCGGACACCAGATCCGGTGACGACAAAGGAAAGGGGACAGACGATGACCAGGACGGGGACGAGTAAGGACGTGCTAACGGGACGCTGTACGATGTGCAAATAAAAGGAATACCTGACTAACCTGTGTCCTGTGTTTTGGTGTGCCGCCCAGCAAACAGCATGAACACGACAACATGCTTAGCCGGCCTCCTGGCAGCACAGCGGTGGCGGTGCTGCAGGAGAACCTCTTAACTTGTAATAAGGCATTACTGAGATTCAATCTTTCAAAGTAAGACTCCAACAAGAAAAGGAATGACAAAGTTTGTGATAGCTAACTATGTTAAACCTCTTCCGTGCTCGTGTCGGAACCACACCGTCATGAGACACAGGCAGCGTGTGCTCATGACGGCGTGGTTCCGTCATGCTGTGGCTGCTCCACCCACGCTGCCTGTGCGGGTGAATTGATGAGCGGGCTTGGTCATGAAGGAACCACGCCCTAATGAGCACACGCCAAAAGTGTCTCATGATGATGTTGTTCCGTCATGAGCACAGCGGCGCTGTGTTCACCCCCATCCCCCGTGCCGTGGCAGAATTTGTTCCACGGCGAAGGGGTTAAAGCACAGTTTATCCAATCTGCTTGTTAGGATCCTGTCCATGAAGCTTAAAAACAAAGGTTTGTGCACCAGGAACCATATAATAGAAAATGCTCATGGGGCGCAGTTGTTTCTGCCCTGGGCCCCTTGGTATTTCAGAAGGGGCTGTAGAAGCTTGTGTAGACCCTTCTGTAATATGATTTGCTCAGGCGCAAAATATGTGCCATCACCAGCACTGAGGGAGTTCCATCATTTGCATGGGAGCTTTATCGCATGCAAATAAGGCAGTCCTTTGTCACTGCGCCCATGCGGTATTACAGACACTGGTGCAATGGAGAAGGTGGCAGGAAGCACATTGATTGAGAAGCAGATGGAGGCATTGCACGGTCAGTGCGCTCCAAGTGCATCCTCGGAAGGAGGGAATGGGGTCGCAGAGACATTTCAGGCATCTACCTGAAGGTGGATGCAGTCACTTCTGCACCGACCTGCAGGGGTTCCCTGATCCCCAAACTGTGGCTGCATTTGCTGCAGTAAAGGCAGGCCAGGGACTTCAAACAAGCAGATCAGTCTTTCATTAATGTAATGTAGTTCACACCTTCAATCTGAAGAGTACACAGACTCTAATAGGGGCATTGTCTCAGTCTGTACCTAATGCACCCAATGAAGGCTGTGCCACATTGTAGAGTAGGGCATTGTCTACTACCCGTAATACAGCCCCAGGTGCTGTATTAAAGAAAGTCCCCCAGGGAAACAAGTGGTATGTGTAGCTGCTTTTGCTACTTCAAGTACTTTGGTATTATTCATTTTTGTTCAAATCTCTTTATTGATTTTCTCAAAGCCCAAGTGCTTAATTTGTGACGGTGCTTTCAGGTGCTCAGCACCGGCACCTATTTTGCAGGGCCGGGTCAATTGAAGTTTTCCTCCCTGGACATTGTTCCCACTAATTATTAAAAATAAATGTACCTGCTGTTCTTGTTCTTCGGGACCGATGCCTGTCTGGTATGTGTGCATAGGATGACCCACCCAGGTCCAGGCACAATGACTGCATCACTGTAGTGATGTCAGCACTGCACGTCTGCTTTTCACCAAGGCACGTCCTCATTTCCAAACTCCATTGGATATACATGGTTGAGGGCGGGCTGATGGCTGAGCTTGTGTGGTGGAGGCAGGCTGCGAAAGTTCAGGACGTCGTTGAGAAAATTGAAAGTGCGTAGCGTACACCAACTGCAGTCACTGTGAAACCACGGTGTGCAAAGATAAGGGTTGAAATGATGCAAACATTTTGTTCCCTCCTGGGCGTTGGGAGTTCTGAAAGGTCATAGCAAGAAACGGCCA
Source organism: Lissotriton vulgaris (assembly GCF_964263255.1). Lineage (NCBI taxonomy): Eukaryota > Metazoa > Chordata > Amphibia > Caudata > Salamandridae > Lissotriton > Lissotriton vulgaris. Next base: position 722,803,940 of record NC_141696.1, read on the forward strand.
TGTTTTGAGTTTAAGGTGAGTGTGATATGAAGATTATTATAGGATGGTTGAGAGATTCCAGTTTTTTCACTGCCTGTCTCCTCTCTCTGTGCGTGCCCTCGCGGCTCACTTCTCCAATAGAAATGTTTACTCTATGCAGTGCTTAATTTGTAAAATATTAGGTGCTCAAATTTTTTAGGGGGCCACACCCACTTCCCCTGGCTCCACTTTCTCCATCCACTAGCTCCACCTACTTCTCAATATGCTCAGTCGACACCCACATCTGACACTGCTGAAAGCCAGATGCAATACCTGACCTGAGTTTCAGTCACCCGTGGTCATGTAGTTGTGCAGGAACGGGGGAAATGCACAAATTCAGGCTGACTGCTATGATACGGGGACCAGAATATAACCCAGTATTCTCCTTGCCCCAAATTGGCACATAGAGTACTGGAATATTTCATGTATTCCCTTTCAGTGCATTAGTATTAGAAAATGTATGCCAAAATTGTGCTTCAAATGCACTTTTTGATTTCATTTTATTTCAAAACACTCTCTTTTCCCTAGGAAGTGGGGCTTCTATCAAAACCTTACTTGGGGAAGGCTCGCTGACTGAAACTCAGGTCAGGCATTGCATCTGGCTTTCAGCAGTGTCAGATGTGGGTGTCGACGGAGCATATTGATAAGTAGGTGGAGCTAGTGGATGGGTAGGTGGAGCCAGGGGAAGTGGATGTGGCCTCCTAAAAAATGTGAGCACCTGCACCTAATATTTTACAAATTAAGCACTGCAAAGCCAGGCGGGAAATGGCCACCCATCTGTAACAATGAAACTTGAGGCATTATGATTACAAAACAACAAAATCTATCTGTCGAGGCACCAACTTAATCCCTGCAGAGACAAAATATAATAAGCCACCAAAACGAATCTCTAGGTTACTCCGTAACACCTTCCATTTATTGAAATCAACTGGCTCACCGGTCTGAGCCCCTCCCCCAGGTGATCTCTTCCTCAGAATGCTGCCAGGCTCCCCACATTTTATCAAATTTCTTGGGGCAACCCCATGCCTGATGCACCATGTTTTCCATAAGGAAGCACAAATCTACATTAGATTCACAAGCCTTCTGTGCAGGGATCTCTCCACACCCCCACAGCAGAACCATGCCCCACTTCACCACCTTTAATGCAGTGTTACAGAAGAGCAGGGAATAACGGTCCAGGGAATTGCTCACACCAGATCCTTTGAGTAATTAGCAGGGGGGTCAACTCCAATGTGTAGTCCAGGACAGTGGAAATTCTCCTTCTGACACCCTTCGAGTATCTTTGAAGTTTGGGGCATCCTCATAAGGTGCACAGTAGCGTGCCTTTCTACCTGCACCCCCTCAAACATAAATCTGAGTCCGTACTCCACATTCAGTGCAGCCTAATGCTAGTGAAGTAGTGCCTATGCAGGAGTTTTAGTTGAACCAACAAAATTCCGGCCTTCATGGGCCACCCCCAGTCATCATCCTTCGGTCTTCCAAGAACTCCCTCCCATCCTTCTCAAAGATGATCCAATTGGGGAGGGAGCTGTTAAGAAGGCACGTCAAACATAGTTTGAACACTTCCTGATTGGTAAGGGGAGCTCCAAGCACTCTAAATCCCAGGGATGATTCCTCCAGAGCCACCCTAAGAGCCCCAATATGTCATGGCCTAAGGAGATGACGCAATTGTTGATTGCATAAATATTGACCCCAGGACAGTTTGTATTGGTCCTGCAGCTCCCAGAATGTCACCACAGCTGACTCTTCCATACATCCCTTACCATGGATATCCCAATCAAGTTCCATTTAGCATGGCATTTAACTGCCTGCAATCCCTTCCACAGGCTGTAGGCCCATAATGAGATTTGCGTTATTATCCTCCCCCAACATCCCAGGGCTCTGGTCTCCTTGTTGCAGATCCCAACCTCCACCACCGTTTTGAGCAGCAACCAAGACATCCCCTTTCGTTCGATAAACAGTTGGACATAACCTACCAGATCCATGGCACATCTGTCGGACATCACCAAGGGTTCCTGATGTGACGTAATTGACTATCTGCAGTTGGGCAGCCAAGTAGTAGAAACCGAGGTTGGGAGGGCTGCCACCATCTTCAGGTTTCCTAGTGAGGGAAATCAAGACTGCCCTTGGTATCCCGCATTTCACAACAGGCTTCACGTGACACATGCCAGCTCCTGAAAGAAATACTCAGGGACCTCCAATGGAGTATTTTGTATGACATAAAGACATTTTGGGAGATAAATCTTTTTGTAGAGGGCCGCTCTACTCATCAATGAGAGTGGCAGTTTTTTTCGGTGTTCCACCTCCATTCTATATGACTCCAGGACCTTCCCCAGTTTTCTGTCAGTAACAGGTCCTGATCTTTCGTAACAAGGATTTAGGTATTATAAAAGGGATTGCAGATGTTTGTGTGGGCCTTTCTGTACTACAGATCATGCTGGTATGAAATATGCAACGGCCCGATCTCAAGGAGGAGTGCGCTCACCTGCATGGTTGCTTATCCCGATGAAAATGATTGATCCCTTTGCCTTTCTACCTGCGCCATCTTACGGTTGCATTCACAGAGGTAAAAAGAGCATCTGGAGGCACAAAGTCTTTGTGCCTCAAAGAGATTGAAAATAGTCTCAGCTCCATTTGAGGGTGCCTATTAAAAGTAGGTGTCATTGACACCCCAAGTATCACTGCACCTGCCTGCTGGGGAATTCCTTACCCCCCTTTCAAACTCAGTCTGGTTTGATGCCCATACAGCGAAACGTGGAGCTGTGACTTAAAGCAGTCTGTCTGCCGTTTTCTCCTGTTACGTTATGTTATGGAGCGGTGACTTCAAACAACCTGTCCGCCGTTTTCTCCTATTATATGTTATGTAACGTTATGTTACTGAATATTTAACATAGTGCACAACTCGTCCCCAAAAGGGCATCTTTGGCACTGAGGTACCGGAAAAGTTTAGAGCAAGCATTTAGAACAGCCAGGTTTTAAGTTGTTTTTTGAAGCCTACAAAGTCAGGACAAGCTCTGATGACAAATGACAGTTTATTCCAGTGATGTGGGGCCAGATAAGTAAAGGCTCGTCCTCCGAATTTGGATGTGCGGATACGTCAAGGGCAGAGTGTAGCGTAGTTCCTATTTTCCCAATAGGCCCTGCGCATTGGAATAACATAAACAGTAGTATTGACGTAGAAGTGCGGATCTTCCAGGCCTCTACTGACTATGCTAAACTTAATTGGGTTTGTTACCAACTAGCTCAGAGGTCACTGGAAACTTTCTTGACTGAAATAGGAAGTGATCAGCTTCCCTGGCACAGACAAGAAGGGATTCAGTTTTCCAACAACCGTGCAACATGACAACTTTCCTCCTCAGATCAAGAGTCAATCTCTAGGGTCGTGTGAAACAATAGACAGTAATTTTAATCAGTCAGGTTGGTGCAGATTACTTTCACAATATGTAGAGAATAGAGAGACAGGCGTTTGTCAATAAAGAGTTAACATTTATTGAACAGTCTTTCTTCTCGTACAAGAGAAATGAATTGCCACAATTGCAAGACTTGTTATTATAAAAAGTACGTACAGTAAGATAAGTATTGCAAAATAATACTGTAAAAGCATTGATATGGTTTCTTAGCCATACAATGGTTTAAAAGGAATAAAACATATATACATTCATATATACATTAGGCTAAAATACTCAACTGGTGCTTCTAACTACGCCTACCCCAGTGTACCTGACCTAAGCCTAATACTGGGGAGGGGAGTAAGTAAGTAGCTTTAAGTTAAGTTGGTTTTGCCAAGGTTTGCTTTAAGAATTCTCTCTTAAGGGTTTAGTCAACACCATACCTCTGGAATAGAATGATGGAGGTCTGGTATCTCCCTCAGGGCTCGATATCCCAGTCACCCGCAAGGGTAGACTAGAAACGCTGGAGCTGGATTTCTCGGCAGGAGAAAGGCAGCGTCTCGTCTTCAGCGCGTCGAGGAGGAGAAGGAGGGGGGACAGCGTCCGCGGGCAGCTTGCATCTGCTGGGCTCTTGCAGGGGGACGGCTGTTCAGCTCCTAAGTTCACCACACCATTGTTCGCTAGTTAGTAGCGATAGCAGTAGCGATAGCAGCTATGATATCTTCAGCATAACAGCAGCTTCAGGCGACGGGCAACAGGGGACTTGCTTAAGGCCACGTTGGTAGTATTTATACCTGAAAGGTGCCTTGTTTGACGTAAGTTTGCTGGACATAAGACGTCAATAAAGATGTCACTAGGAAGTGATCGTCTATCAGTGCTCATTAGAGTTCTATTACTAATCAAAACACAGCAAGCGGGGATTTCCAGGTTTGCTGAGTTTTTATCTTGTTGAAGAACTCAGAGTGTTAATCTAGGAATCTCAGATAGTGACTTCTGCTCTGTCATTGCACTAATTGGTTGCAAAGGAAGTGGCAGAGAAAGCTATTCTGGAATGTGGCTCTGTTCGTGTGAGGCCAGAGATGAGTTACTGAATATTGCACTTGGACGGTTATGCCAATATAGGGAATACATGGATTTATAGCCGAATAGGGGCATAAGGTCACAGTATCGATCAGGATCCTAGATTAGAACGCCACACCCACTCCACGAATTCATGCCCATCAAATTACTAAAACTAGAGCAATAAGATGCATGTGTAACATTGCCCACCCCAAAATACATAAATGCATTCGAAATAGGCGTATATTGTAATACGTGAAAATGTTAGGTACTGTACGTTTATGAAGCATAGAAATCATTCAAAAATTATTGCATATGAAATCAATGAACGATTATGCAAAAAGAATTACACATGAAATATCTCTGAAACAGAAGAAGGGCGAGATAATTTCATCACATATAAATGCATTGCAATAAAATGTGCTAGATGCTGGTGTAAAGTTATTATGTCTCTAGATGTGTTTAGAAATAGAAGTTGAAGCTTCTGTTCTCTAAGAATAGTTTTTACTTTAAGCAAAGAATTTTTCGTGTCAAAAACAAGGGTGAATATTAAAAAGTGTTCAATTCAAAAGAATTATTGCTTGAACGGGGAAATAGAGTTCCAACGCTTTTAGCAGTTTTTGTTGTTCAAAACTGAAGGCCAAATTCAGAGTTCATGAGAACGCTGTGTGTCGGAAAGCTTCTCCAAAGTTATTGTTTCTGTTCGGGTGAGAACATCATATCAGACAGGCTCTCAAAGAATTGGTCTACAAAATCAGGTGATAGTTCGACCAAATTCGATAGTGCTGTAACTTGGCAGGTGTGAGAATGATTGCTGTCATCATAGTCGGGATCAGCAATGCTCACAGAAGGTCGTACCTGGGTGATGCTGCTTTTGTCACTCGCTCCACTGTTACCACCTAGTCGTAGCACAGGAGTCTCAACGAATGACGTCATCAGGATTGGTAGCCGCTGGGGACAACACAATGCGTGAGCCGTTATCGGACTTAGCAAAGTATCGATATCCATTGGTACTGCTGATGGAAGTGAAAGACAGATGTCCAACACGCACTCATCTCGGCATAGCATACATCGAAGTACCGGTAAGATACAGTTCTGCCATATAGGTCTGAATGAAAGGAACCAGGTCATGTTTAGATCTCTCAGCCTGGCCAATCCAAGGACTCTAGTTATTCTGTCCCGGTAGCGCATTGCTAGGATTGTCTCTTCCATTCCTATAGGAGTCATGTCTGAGCTTTGGCTTGCCATAACGAAGCAGGAGGGTCAAAAATAAAATCCCTGCTACAAGTCCCAAAAATAGGGGTATGCCTCCAAAAACAGAGTGGACAAAATTTCCCAGAATTGCTTGAAATGGTGTTAGCAGTCCCGTAAAATATGCCTGGGATGCCTGTGGCACTAGACATGTTAAGGAGTTGGCTAAGCATTTCTATGAAATGCACGGGGCAATTTGTTGATAAAAGGTCATGAACCTCCGTAGCTGTCCTTGCAACTAGAAGATCATACGTCTCTTTTGATGACGTTATGGGCACTGTTGTCTGTAAAAGCAAAGACTTCATTTTGCTTAAAGTATCAATTCGTATAGAATAGAGATTCAGACGAGGCCAGATGGGAGTCTCTGTGTCTACAGGCCCGCTCGGGAACAATGCTTGCATACAGCATTTGACAGCATTTGACCATGGATGTTACGCTTACTAGATAACTTTTCCCTGGAACAAGGCCACAACATCTGTGATCCGTTCTTAGAATGTAACTCCCATTCGAAAGTTGCATAAAGAAGGGCTCTATCTGAGTTGCAGGTGTGACAAGCTGGTGGCATGAAAGGTTGTTAGAGTTACCTTCACAGGTTCCGTGTAAATTAATACCCTGGCACAAAAGTATACCGCTTAGTAAACGTTTGCAGTTTTCACCACTAAGAAATACATTTTTGTCGCTGTCACTATAGCATGAATGTGTGTATGGTAATTTCCATTCTGATTTTACATAACCTTTACCCAATCATTCATACTGGCCAGTAGGTATGTATTCAAGGCACTTTTTAAATCGGAAAGTTGTTATCGGAATAGTGATAATTCCTTGTATTATCCATTCAATGACAGGACTTTCTGACATTGTCAATGGTAATCTCTCAAGTTTTTCGATGCTCAGGATTGTTTAGTCTGCTCCTTTCTGTGCCAAACTGATTTGTTTATCAGTAAGGTTAAAAATGGAAAATAATGACGTTGTGTTGATTAAACGCCAAGGCACATAGCCTGAACGAAGATTTTGCAGCGTCCAGCCTAATTGTACAATAGAACGTAATTGAGATTGGCCATGCTGTAACATTAGCAAGTCTCTGTCTATTATGTCAAAGGCAGAAGATACAATATTGTCCAACGAATATATTCTGGAGGACAGAGTCATTAACCCATTGTCCACTACAGAAAGTGATTTTTCCAAATTAATACGATCAATTTCTCTTATTTTTTCTGCTGTTTCAATTTGTGTGACTTTCCAAGCCTCGTTGTACGCAGCATAGATGCTGGCCGCTATGAAACGTTTTTGACGCTGTTTGCGTGGTCCAAGAATGAAATCGCGCAAATCAGCACCATCTTTTAGTAAAGACAAGTGTTGCTTAATTTCAGCCAGTGTGGATGTTCCTAGCCATTCGAGGCAGAGTTTCCCTACACTGTATGTTGTTACTATCCCTGGATGTTGTCTCTGGGAGTATCTAGAGTCTTGTCTGGTCATTTGTAACCCCTGGGTTTTTTTCAGGAATCTATCTTGACAGTTGTTTGTGTCTGTAGGCCAGATTAACCACTTTTTCCAATCAGGATGTGCTCTGTTAAAATGTAAAATTTTAGTTACGTCTATCTCAATATCTGTAGTTGCATTATCAGCTATTGGCTTCGGAATAGACGGTTTGTTAAGTTCTTTGATCTTAGCTAGGCCAAGACAGGATGTTTGGTGAATTGTGTCATTTAAGAACATCATTTGTTCAGGTATCATGCAGGTTCTGAATAGTGCTTCAAGGCCTTGTACCTGCCAATCTTTTGTACCCCAAATGGTTTTTGTTTCAATGTTATTTTTCCAATAATCAAAACCAAATGTCATCATTTTGTCATAAAATGCTTCTGAATATATTAATTTAGTGTTTGTCAGCATTGTTTTCATTCCTGTTTTATCTAACAGTTTGTAATAAAACATTTCTGCATCACTGGTGTTAAACCCTGAGAAGTATTTGAATTTCTCAAAAAATGCTTTAGAACTGCTTTTAGGTGGTGTACTACAATGTTCCCATTGATTATACTTAAAAACATTTCTAGGCTGTGCAGATTAATGCAAATAATGATCGCCATAATGTGTAAAACAGAATAACTGCTCATAACTAGATGAACCTTGTAAGTAATCATGTTCTGTAAATCTAGCTGACATTACTAAATCAGACATCATGTCATTAATACTGTTAAAGTCCCAATCATCAGAGAATGTACTAGGTTTTACAAAGTCACTTAAGGAAACCTTTAGTTGATGAGGATACTTCAGGATCTCGACCGGACCATAGATCTCATAGTCAGTTTTCTCCCATACTACCCCACCAGGTATTGGAATTGATGTGACATTTACTGTTGACAGTTCTCTTTTCTTCACGTGGGATGATCTGTGTGGTTTGAGGACTAGGTTGATGTTCTGACTTGCTGTGTCCATTCAATTGTAATAAACTTTCCTAAAATTAAAACTAAAATTAGGCATAGTAGGAGTATGAGTACCCCTGAAATAATCCAATGCTCAATCAACGGTGTATCCAGATATAATTCTTTGATTTGTTGAAGGAGTCCTGTTGTATTTTCTTTAGAATATTTTTTTGTTTCTGGCATCACTTCGGGGTCGTTTTGATCTTCAGAGAAGTTGTCGAAGTTGATGAAATAACCAGAGGCAGTTCTGTCAATTGTTGGGATTGTTCTTTCAATCTGTCTTTCGGTAGCACTTTCTGATGCCACATTATTGTAGACTGGTGTTTCTTGACGAACTGTTTCAATCTGTGTCTCAAGAGGCACGAGTTCCATGGCATTATTGCATAGTCCTTCTCTGTGCACTGCAGGCTGATCGAATGTGATTAGTCTTTCAGTTTGAACCTCTTGGATTGTTGCAAGTTTGGGTATTCTGTTGTTTCTTGGGAGTCCACTGGGCCTACTGTTGATTATAGGCCACATGGTTGTGGTTTTACCAGGTCGATAGACACGACTCTGTTCTCCTTTTTACCAGCAAGGGGCGGTAGTACAACTGATCTTGTTCCGGTGACTGCCAAGACAGGTACTGCTTTTCTGTAAGAAGGCCCAAATTCCTTCTTCACCGCGATTTTTTCTCTGACTAGATCCCCAATCTTTGGAATCCAGACAGGCCTTGCTGGGGCTGTTGCTTGTGGTGCCTCGTCAGTGGTATCTGGCTGTTGCTTTAACTTTATGTTGCTTAAGGATTTTCTTGTTTCATTCAGTTCCTGTAAAACAGCCAAACGGTCTTTGATGTCAAAGTCTGTTGTTTTATCTTGTACCACTGATACCTGACTATCTAAGTCCTGAATTCTCATTCTAATTCCGAACAATAGCTCGTATGGGCTGAAACCTTTTAGAGATTTTCTTGGCAAATTGTTAAGACTGGTCTCGACACTTATTAAATGTTTGACCCACCCAGCGCCTGAACCTAATACCTTCGCTGTTATAGATCGCTTTATGTCCCGGTTTTTTCTTTCTACCACACTATTCCCTTCGGGGTGCGACGGACAAGAATACCGCAACCCAATTCCCATGCTGGCCATTGCCTCCTTATAGGCTCGAGAGCTGAAAGCAGGACCCTGGTCAGAATGGAACGTGGTAATTGCGTATGTGCCGATAAAGACTCGCAGATCTTTTATAACCGTTCTAGCGTCAGCCGAGCGCTGGAGGCCATATTTTTTAAGTGTGTTTAGCCTTAACGATGTACAATGGGACGCGCTTCTCTTTTTTGATAGCGCGGATAGATTGCCTGATGCTTTCTATTAGGGCTTCTGACACTTCACTTGCCGGTTCTCCTCTGCGATCTCTTGTTGCAGTCTTCACAGTTTTTTGCAAACTCGTGAATGCCTTCACTCATTTCTGGCCACCAGTACTCTGATTCTAATTCTCTCAGAGAGTCCCTGATTGTTTGGCGTTTCAGACCCAACCCCATGTGTGCTTCCTGTAATAGGAAGCCCCTACGGTCCCTGTTTGGAATTACCCTATCCCCCACTCCAGGGATTCGAGCAAAAGGAACGGAGTTTGCATCGATTACGTATGCATAATTGAGTGGATAGTTCATGGGCAGTGCTGCACAGTCGCCTTTTACGGTTGTTTTTATTGCCAGCATAGTTTCCCCGTCTATGTATTTTTCTGTACGCTTTTTTGTGGCTACGGAAGCCGGTTTAGTTGCTTCCGCTGTGGCTGTGTTAGCCAATGAATTCCCTGCAACTTGAACGCCATCACGTTGAAGACTCTGTGCGTGTATCACGTGAGTCTTTTGTAGTTCTTTCTGTAAAAGAGCTACCTGTTTCCAGAACAATTTATGCTTTATTGTGGCACCTGTGTCATCTTTGTAATCATTTTCAATCCAACTCTGCAGTTTATTATTGTAAGAGTTGACGCATAAATGAGAATCGCACACGATAAGTGTCGGGAATTCACGTTCTGCATTTTCGAGCGCCATCTTTAAACATCTGATTTCAGCTCTCTGAGCCGAAGAGTTTCTTACTGATTCAGTTTTTGTTACTTTCGGTCTGAATTTACCGCACAGCCAACGACCTTTAACAATCGCACATGCTGCATCGTAGGATTTGCTCTCTACGTTGAAATGCTGTACAAATCTATCTGTATAGATTATACAGGCGTATTTTGGGAGAGGCAGAAATTCGATTGGCAGAGGATATTCTTCTTCATATTCTAAATCATTCAGTTCTTCGAATTGCGGGGCGAAATAGTATTTCACATCATCCGCTCCTAGAGAATCTATACACTGTATCCATTTCGGATCCAGTGACATTGTAGGCAGGTTTACTGGGCTGAATAGCGCCTCGAAGGCGGATTCCGCTGTGAGGATATTAATCCGTTTACCATGTGCTAGTTCTCTTTCATTTGCTAATGCAATTTGCACTGCTTTCACAGTTCTTTCTGTGTGACTGAATGTTTTTTCTGCTTGTTTGTACAAGTGAGATTTAATTGAAATTGGTACCTTTTCTCCCTCATTAGAGGTTAGGTACGTGAATCCGCATCCACCTGGGATGACTCGGATTACGAGATCGCGTGTGTTGTCACGTGTATCTAATTTTGTTTTTGCTAACATGTCTGTTTGCAGTGATCTAAAAATTTCTGTGTGTTTTTGAGTCCAATTAATTTGTTTAAAATCAGGTTTAATTAGTTCGTAAAGAGGTTTAACCCTCTCTGCGTAATTTAGAATGTAAGTTCTTCCGAAATTCAGAAAACCTAGTATGGATTGTAAATTCTTCAGCGTTTTTGGAGCTTGGAGTACAGCGCACTTCTCTAAGAAGTTGTCCGCTAGGCTTTTTCCTTCACTTGATAATTCGTACCCTAAGACTAGTACTGTCAGATGGGCAATTCGAGACTTTTTAAAGTTGAATTTGTAACCCTCTGCTGCGAAACCAAGTATAATGGTGTTCACTCTTTTCAAGTGAGAATCCAAGTCGTCATCTGTGAGATAGATATCATCTACGTAAGATAATGCCTCATCATCATATATTTGTAGTAACTCTGTTACCCTAGCTGAGAATAGTCCTGGGCTGTTCTTGAACCCCTGTGGGAGTCGACAGAATTTTTTCTGCGACCCAAATGCTGAGAAAGCGGTCAAATATCTGCTTTCTGGTGCAATGTTTTGACAAAAGAAACCATTAGATATGTCTAATGTCGTTTTATATTTTTTCCTAACTATGTTATTCATTAGGGCTGCACTATGCGAGTTTTGTACTGCAAATGTTTTGCAACATGCATTAAGATGTCTGTAATCCAAAACTAGACAATATGAATTGTCTGGCTTGGAGACAGGAAACAAAGGATTGTTCATTTGAGAGGTGCATGTTTCAATCACCCCCTGGTATTCAAGTTGATCTAAGATCTCCCTGACTTGTTTTTTAGCTTCTTGCTTAATGGGATACTGCCGTTGGGCAGTTGGTTCACTTTTTAACTGGATTTTGTGAGGAGGTGAGTCCTTATCCCATCCTACATGACTTTTATATAATGCCAGTGCCTGGGCTACTGCCCATTTCCTTGCATATGTATATTTTTTGTGAATCGGAATGTGATTCGAGAAGGCAGGCATAATCATTTCTTCGCCACGAGGGCACTCCCTGACAAACTCTGGGGGCCAATCTTTTTCAGCTAACAGAATATCATAGCCTTTTGAGAGTTTATCCCAAAATAGACCCTTTATTTTCCTAGTCTTATCACCCTCTATACGCAATGTTATTTCGTATATCTTATGGGGTTCGCTAAGTCTGGTGTCGGCAGTTTCAACCTGAATGTATTCATTCGTGTCCACTGTCTCCAGATGACTCATCAGGATCTTGTGGGCTATACTGATTTCTGCTGCACTGTCCAACATTGTCAATGCCCACTCCTCGTTTTTCAACTGTGTCCTCAGTATTCTCGGCATGGTTGATTACTCTAATACTGGCTACCTTCTTTTTTGGAAATTGAGATTTTTTACTCTGAGCAGGTTCCTTGTCTTTGGACTTGGTGTGCTCTCCTGGGTCTGACCGTCCTCTTCTTTCCGATTTCTGCGAAAAAGATCGAGAGGGACGTGTATCAATACTTTGATATCTATCAGGTTTTTTCCGATTATCCCTATTTCTAAGGTTATATCTTTTCTCAGAGTGCTCCCTCTGGGGAGACTGGTGTTCTCGAGTCGGAGTTCTTTCCCTCCGTCGAGGAGACCTTCCTCTGGACTGGAAAACTTTTTCCTTGGGAGTGGATTGTTTATTTCCATCCCAGCTCTTTTTAGGAGTGTTTGAATTATTTTTAATAAATAATTTTTCAGGATTTTCGAGCAGTTGGGGCTTTACTGGTTTTCCACCCAAGCTGTCTCTACCTAGTTCTTCATAGCATTTTTCTATGATTCTGGCGAGCTCAACTGGCTGATCTGTTATATCTGTTTCCTTCAACTTCTGGCGGATCGCCACAGATGCTGCTTCTCCTTTTATATTGGCTAATAATATAGCCGAGACCTGCTTAAAGTCTTTCAGTAATTTCATACCAAGATTTAAAGCGGGCTCTGGACCGTATTCATTTTGAATCTGTTTTAGCACTTCTGGTATTACCGCCATAGACGGAACACCGTGTGTTTTTATGTAAATGGAAGCAAAGACTGTACCCCAAGTGTCACAGTCCTCCATGTGTGGTGCGATTCCCATAGGAAGGCAGATGGTCAAGATTCTGTGTTTCTCTATAGGGGTAGTATCAGGAAATACTGCCTCTATTTGAGTGATTTTCTGTGCTAACCAGAAAGGGATTTGTTCCCGTTTTACGGGTGTTTTACCAAGACATGACTGTATGTTCTGTGGTGTAATTTTATTAGTGTTCCCCTGATGAGGGGTCAGCTGTGGTACATTAACAGCTGGTTGGACTGTTGCAGTCCGCATTACATATTGGACTAATTGCCTATGTATTTTAATTAATGTTTTTAGCTGTACTAACAGCTCTTCTCTAGACATTTTGCAATGTCCGGATGTGGTGTGTAGCTGGCTAGAACCGGCCACGTTGCTCCTGGTCTACCTAGTGGACCGAGCCTGGTTATGTGATCATTATGTTTTAGGGCGCCATTAAACCAGAGCAGGTGCTCTTGGAATTTTAGTGGGATTTCAGTCTCCTCGAAAGGAGCGTACTCTTCCGGAGGTTTCTCTATTTTGTAATAGTGAAACTCTTTTGTTCTAGCGTTTGCCGCTGGAAAGTTTATCCATGAATAGAATACCTCTGTCTGCCGATATTCGTGAGCCTCTATCACGAAAATTACTGTACCACCTTGTGGTGTCAGTCCGTTTTCTATAAGTTTTAACGTTATAGACTTTCTTAAATGTACCGGGATGATTATGGCATCCGGGTCAGTGTGTAGGAGACTCGAGTCTTCCTCTATTAGTAGGGTTGCCAGCCTAGCTGCTTCCCTTTCTTCTTCACTGTCTGACGTTTTATAAATGCAGGCTGTGCAGAGTAGGTCTCCAAGGAGACAAAGATTAGGTGCACAATATTTTGGAACACTGTATCCTTCAACGTTGAATAAACCAGAGCTTTACATAGGAATCTCGTCCTACTGAGTTCGGGCGGATTTTAACCTTTCACCCACTCCAGACGTCTATTGGAGTATTTACGGGAGAAAGGGGTCTGTGTGAAATATGCACGACTGAGTTACTCTAACGTCTTGCGTTAGTTTATCGCCTTACCAAACGTTGGGCGCCATGTAGCGTAGTACCTATTTTCCCAATAGGCCCTGTGCATTGGAATAACATAAACAGTAGTATCGACGTAGAAGTGCGGATCTTCCAGGCCTCTACTGACTATGCTAAACTTAATTGGGTTTGTTACCAACTAGCTCAGAGGTCACTGGAAACTTTCTTGACTGAAATAGGAAGTGATCAGCTTCCCTGGCACAGACAAGAAGGGATTCAGTTTTCCAACAACCGTGCAACATGACAACTTTCCTCCTCAGATCAAGAGTCAATCTCTAGGGTCGTGTGAAACAATAGACAGTTATTTTACTCAGTCAGGTTGGTGCAGATTACTTTCACAATATGTAGAGAATAGAGAGACGGGCGTTTGTCAATAAAGAGTTAACATTTATTGAACAGTCTTTCTTCTCGTACAAGAGAAATGAATTGCCACAATTGCAAGACTTGTTATTATAAAAAGTACGTACAGTAAGATAAGTATTGCGAAATAATACTGTAAAAGCATTGATATGGTTTCTTAGCCATACAATGGTTTAAAAGGAATAAAACATATATACATTCATATATACATTAGGCTAAAATACTCAACTGGTGCTTCTAACTACGCCTACCCCAGTGTACCTGACCTAAGCCTAATACTGGGGAGGGGAGTAAGTAAGTAGCTTTAAGTTAAGTTGGTTTTGCCAAGGTTTGCTTTAAGAATTCTCTCTCAAGGGTTTAGTCAACACCATACCTCTGGAATAGAATGATGGAGGTCTGGTATCTCCCTTAGGGCTCGATATCCCAGTCACCCGCAAGGGTAGACTAGAAACGCTGGAGCTGGATTTCTCGGCAGGAGAAAGGCAGCGTCTCGTCTTCAGCGCGTCGAGGAGGAGAAGGAGGGGGGACAGCGTCCGCGGGCAGCTTGCTTCTGCTGGGCTCTTGCAGGGGGACGGCTGTTCAGCTCCTAAGTTCACCACACCATCATTCGCTAGTTAGTAGCGATAGCAGTAGCGATAGCAGCTATGATATCTTCAGCATAACAGCAGCTTCAGGCGACGGGCAACAGGGGACTTGCTTAAGGCCACGTTGGTAGTATTTATACCTGAAAGGTGCCTTGTTTGACGTAAGTTTGCTGGACATAAGACGTCAATAAAGATGTCACTAGGAAGTGATCGTCTATCAGTGCTCATTAGAGTTCTATTACTAATCAAAACACAGCAAGCGGGGATTTCCAGGTTTGCTGAGTTTTTATCTTGTTGAAGAACTCAGAGTGTTAATCTAGGAATCTCAGATGGTGACTTCTGCTCTGTCATTGCACTAATTGGTTGCAAAGGAAGTGGCAGAGAAAGCTATTCTGGAATGTGGCTCTGTTCGTGTGAGGCCAGAGATGAGTTACTGAATATTGCACTTGGACGGTTATGCCAATATAGGGAATAAATGGATTTATAGCCGAATAGGGGCATAAGGTCACAGTATCGATCAGGATCCTAGATTAGAACGCCACAAGAGTAGGAGCAAATTCCTAGATTTAAGATTTCTGTCTAGACTGTAGGGTGCCAGTTTGTCCTGAAGATATTGGGCCCCTTGCCTGCCAGAGCTTTATGTGTCAGGTAGAGGAGTTTGAAAATTGCTCTCTCCTTTATAGGAAGCCAATGTAAGGCTGTAAGTAGAGGGACCGAGGGGGTGTTTCTTAATCAGTCCAGCTGCCGTGTCATGAACAAATTGCATCTTGGCATAAGAGGTGCGTTTGATGCTACCACAAGCGCGTTTCCATAGTCCAGACGACTGATAATCAGGTCCTGGACAAGTGTCTTCCAGGAGGCCAGTGGCAACCACTGGAAAATCCTCCTGAGAAGGTGCATTGTCCCAAAACACACTGGACTGGGAGCAGTCTATTCACTGTAATAGGGCACACTATCCCACTCTGCACTCAGCACACCCAGTTATAGATATTTTGTGTCGCACACTGGGGCAGGTAACCCTACAGGTAGTATGGGCCCAGGGAAACTGCCATCCATGAAGTCGAGCTGGTGGATTGCAGATCTTTCTGTGGTCGGGACAGCTAAAGAAAATCTAGTGAGGCTAGATGAATTGGATTGTTTAGGGGATTCCCAAACTCCCCCTGTGATAGAATTAAGAAATGTATCCTGTAGTCAGAATTATTTTCTTGCTGTGTGAGCACAGTAGCTGTAGTAATTAGGACAGTGAACGTCACGGCAAATTAATGCAAGATCATTACTTGGAAGAGGTAGAGACACCGCCTAGGCGATATATTTGAAAGCCAGAATGCCATTCCATCTACATGATGGAAATATGACATATTTGCTAGAGGCCTTTTTTAAGAAGTTCGAAGCAAAACCTGATGTTCGACGAAAGTTCTATTTAATCTAGAAGGTGCTAGCAGAATTCTGTTAGAGGCAAGTTAACACCAATGTGGGTTAATGCGGACGCCAATCAAAAGCCGATTGACACAATGAATATTTTACATATAGCGTGCTTGCACATCAGGAAATCACACGATGTTACGGTACCGGAACGCCTGGAAGGGATAGCGAATATTCCCTATTTGCGTTTCCGCCATCGCACAGTCCGCAGGTCCAATCCTGGCCCATGAACGCTCGCCACTGGTGGGAGTAAACCAGCAAATGGGCAGGGGACCCAAGGGTAAGCATGTACTCCTAGGATCTACCACACTATTCCACACTCCCTGGTTCCAGGGTCACACTAGAATGAAGCGAGGTGGGTGTCCGTTCAGTAATCCACATGTACTAAAGAAGGAGATCTGTGCCCTGGAACACAAATGCACAAGGGGAGGTAGGTGCCAGTCTACCGGACTCGTTCACGTAGCAAGGGACATGTGAAAATCTTTTCCATGACGTGACAGATCTGCGGACCCACATTTACAAGGTTAATCACACCCCGTGAGCACACTTGCAGCGGTGACAGACCCCTCTTAAGCTCATAGCACCCCAAATAACAGACAGGCCCGAAAAGTGCCTACATCAAAGAGATGTGTCCAATGGAGAAACATATCAATCCAAGGTGTAGACTGACCCTGGGGATGTACCCATACCAGGAAGGGAAGATGTAATACTAAGACAACACCCAGGGACAGCCGAGTGCCAAGAAGATACTTAGTGTAGGAAAAAAGGCAGGTCTTGACGAGACGACAGCACGAGCCAATGGGAGACGGTAAAACGGAGAGACAGTTTTAGCCAACAGGAGAGGGGGATATTGACCTTTCTACCTCCCGAAATAGAACTGTACTCAACTTAGCTTGTAGGGATAGTCCAGACGACTGATAATCAGGTCTTGGACAAGTGTCTTCCAGGAGGCCAGTGGCAACCACTGGAAAATCCTCCTGAGAAGGTGCATTGTCCCAAAACACACTGGACTGGGAGCAGTCCGTTCACTGTAATAGGGCACACTATCCCACTCTGCACTCAGCACACCCAGTTATATTCCGTGGCGCACACTGGGGCAGGTAACCCTACAGGTAGTATGGGCCCAGGGAAACTGCCATCCATGAAGTCGAGCTGGTGGATTGCAGATCTTTCTGTGGTCGGGACGGCTAAAGAAAATCTAGTGAGGCTAGATGAATTGGATTGTTTAGGGGATTCCCAAACTCCCCCTGTTTTTTAAAAGATGTGTTCCCCCCGGCTCCTCCCACCTCTGTTGCTTTTATCCCATGTTATGTCTATCCCTCGTGCTACACGCTCTTGCTTTTCAAATAACATGTTACTTTTCCATGAAAATATATTCATTTCGTGGAAAAGGATATTTCGTCATTTTGACATTTCTGCATAATGGAGCTCTGTCAGGCTGTCTATCTTCATTATGCAAACTCGTCTAAATAACAGAATTCCACTGCAACACTTAATTAACAGAATTAAGTATAAGCATGAGCGATTTAGCATCAGCACGTACACACTGCGGTGGGGGCTTGGAGCAACATATTTCTGTTCCAAATCAGCACTATGTTCGGCATAGCTTCATTTGTTTAATAAAAGGCATATATTAAAGATGCTCCGCAAACTAAAATATGAGATAAATACACTATAAAATTAAAAACAATAAATAACCACACCGGCACTGTAGCATTTTTTTTTACATTGCTCATGACAATTGACACGAGTTAACCTTCCCCAATTCCTAAAATCATTCATATTTTCTCCACCCAGCACCCCTACCTCGAGAACACTGTAAAGGATTTTGACTTTAGAATCAAATGTCCAGCATTAGCACTGCAGGCAGAATAGTATAGATGTTCACCGACTGCCACCCACCTATTTCCTTCACGAGCTATAGCACAAACCCTTTGCATTGTCTCTCCTATAGGAAAGCAGCACATCAACCTGTCTGTGGAGGAGACATGTTTCAAACATGGTCATCAGCCGCTCGTGTTTCTCTGAATGTTGACTCATGGCTGTGAGGCAACTGGCAGCCTTTGAGATCTGAGAAGCGGCCATGAGGCAAGAGCAGACAGTGCTGATGAGAGAAACTGAAGCATTACCTAGCAAGCACTAGCTCTTATTTTGGTTTTCAGCTTAGAACCAATGCACACACATCATCCACTTAACACACACATTTACATTAGACCACCTACGTCCAATTAAACACCAAAGACCCAACTTTTTCTAACAAATCAGTAACTAAAAACGCAATAAGAAATAATTCACATCAGGTAGCATATGTGTAGTAAATTCGATCTCCTTAATATATCAAGATATACGGACAGATGCACGCCTGCTTTTTTGCGATCACTATGCCAGTGCTGCCCCAAGTGGCAGGCTTTGGTATTGCACACACAAAATTAAGAGTGTTCCAAAGCCACATTATGGTTCGCAATGGCCTATTGGGCGGTTTGTGATTGTTTCTATGATCACAAAACATTGAAATGATACCGACTGAGAGGTGCAGTGTGGAATCTTTCCTTAAGGAACAGCTTCCAATGTGTATTTGGCGGCTCCAGGCAGCTGAGTGAGGTGGCACGAGGTCACAATGCCTGGTGGAAACTCCTTCAAATATCTCCTCCAGTATGTGATACTTTTAGAGGACTCCGGACTCTCCTTTTGGGGACACGGGTTCCAATACTGGCACTGTGTGCTCCCTCTTGCAAACCCACATTTCTCTGTTCACAAAATGATGGTTTCTGCAAATCCTTGCAAATGACCTTCTTGCACTTCGCCTAAACAGTAAGTCTGAATCAGTGCAAATAGTTGCATACCGATGCTGGTGATGCATAGAGGTTTCTTGTAACCTGACCAATCATATACCTGGCCCATAGTCATATATGACAGGTGATGGCTGTTATGCCAATCGGCAAAATGAGATGACATGACACATTTAAATAAATAAAACAAATTTATTTGCGCGCACTGCATCGCATTTGGGGGTGCAGTGCACGCAACGAAATTCGTTTTATTTATGTAAATGTTTACTTACCTGGGAAGCTCCGTAATCCATACATTACTACCCCCCACCCTGCCCCCCCCCCTCCCCACATCACCACCCTGCAGGTACTCCCACTGCCGGCCGCGACTGGTGAAGGGCCTTCTAAATAATACATGATAGGGTTCAAAGAAGACCCCTGAGAAACCCCAGCAAGGAAGGATGCCAAAAAAAAGCCAAAGCGGATCCCTTGATCCCAATATTATGGAGACGGTCAAGCAACAGATTATGGTTGACCGTGTCATATTCAGCTGACAAGTCAAGTAAAATATGTGATGCTCAGCCTTCCTTATTCAAAGTTTCCAAATTTCTTCTATGGCCGTGATCAAAGCTGATTCAGTAATGTGGCCACTTCTGAATCCAAGCTGAGTGGAATCAAGAAAATGATTGTTATTTACAAAGGAGGCTAATTCCTATTTCATAGCCTTCACCACAATTTTGGCAGGCATCAGAAGTCGAGAGTTTAGACCAGGGGTCTCCCACCTTTTCTGTAATGTGAGCTTCTTCTGATTAGTGAAAATTGTTGTGAGCTACTGAAAGCCAAGTCACTTGCGTATTATGAGACACCCCCTCTGCCAACTTCTTTGACGTTTAACCTAATGCCCATGGATCACAATACTGTGGTTTGAACAAAATACTGTGACTAGTGTACCATGAAAGGGCTCTCATGTGCATCAGTAAGTGCATGATCTGTGGGGCTGTATGAACATGGGTGTGAGTGAATGGACTGGATGGGTGAATGAGAGCCTGTGTCATATATACTTGTGGCACAGGATATACCTTTTGCCATATGAGGTACCCTTACATGTACAACATAAATATACAACCATTTTCTCTTTAAATGATGAAATTTAAAGTGCAGAAAATGTTCTGCCAACATTTTCATAGAATGGAACATTTTTCTGCACTTTAAATATCTCCAATTTAAAAAAAAGACTATTTTTCAGTTATAAATATGGCATCCTGTCTTCTATGCATAAACAAATGGATTCTATCAATGTGAAGTGACAAAAAATATAATATTAATTTCTGTGAATTGTGGGAAGATTCACTCTCTCTTAAGGTGGTAAAGATGAGAGCACAATGTGCTTGTTAAAATACCCCTCACACACTAAAAAAATCCAATAGTGTCATGCTTCATCATTGGGGTCTTCCCGTCCCTCTACGGGGCGGGGCGTGCTACGACCTGGCGAACTACGTGGGAGCACTGATAATGTGACAAGGCTATGTGATGGTGCAAGGTGAGTTGTGTCAGTGAAGTGTAGGGACCTAATAATGTGTGGGAAAAACAAAAAGTTAAAAATCCTCTGGCTAGTGGAAAAAAACAATTTATTCACTTCCCTAGCTGGGGACGTTAAGAAGGGGGTTTTGGGGTAGAGCAAATAGCCACTACCTGGTCTACATGTTTCGTAAGCAGTCCCCTACTGCTTACTCATCAGGACCTTCTAGTGGCCCCTACTAAAAAATAGCTCAGTTGCTAAATATAGTAAGCCTGTCGTCCTAAAAACTAACAGTAAAAATAAACTGATAGTTTTATGCTTCAGGGCATGAGCTGGCCCAGGGAAGCTAAGATTCTCAAAAAGAACCTAAATAGGTCTCTGTAAGGAAAAGAGGAGGAAACAAAAAGGACAAATCTTTACCAATTGTCATTCAATTCGAGACACGACGTATATGTAGCGCCACAATGCCCACGGGTCATTCAAGTTATGCCCAACTCATAAAGGTTATAATTAAAGCTTTATGGACAGAGTGATGATGCAATCTGCCATCCCCTGTGAGTCCGTTTGCTAAACGAACATATTGTTGCCCCACAAAATTGAGGGCGGATTCATATTATCACACACATTCATTCATAACTCGATGCCCACATAGGCTCACACACAAGGTTAAAAAGAGGAATTCGTTTTTCAATTAGTCACCCGGCAAAATTATCTACCGTGCTGATATCATGACCAATGTTCGTTTAAAAACCATGACACACACACAAGATGTCATTACGGAAATTCATACATACTGCTGAGGCGGAATGAATGTGCCTCATGAGCTGGCAGTCGATAGGTGTTTCGATGCGGTAATCTGTAAGGAAAAAGAGCCGCGCCCATAGTGTCAGAGCACGCATCCTTACTGCAATGTTGCCGTTTTTTAAAACCAGGGTTTAACGACGTCTGGTAGCGTCTTTTACTTACAGTAGCCGCGCAAGGTTAATACCTTACTTCTATCCGTCCTGCCGCTCTGGAGAGTGCTCGCGTTAGAAGCCCAGTGCTGCTTATGACTTCCCTGAGCGCCGGACACATGTGGAAAGACTAGAACGCTCACCTAAGATGGCCGCCCCTGGTGGAACGCGGGGTGTGCAAATTAGGTAGTCTCTTCACTATGTCTATTCCGTTTTGTTTCTGCAGTGGCATTATTAAATAATTCACAATTATTTACAATCTTAAGCCCGAAGGTCGCGCTTCATGTTAAAAAAATACACCCATAATCTTTGATGGAACGAGGGTGATTATGAGTGCGAGACTTGAGATACTTCCCAATGGTTATGTTGGCACTGCTGTAGGACGATGAAGTGGTTATGGTAGTCTACAGCTGGGCCCACGGAATGTCATCGTTGAGCCCATATTTGTTTGACTGGACACGGAAAACCCATCTTTGTTCCTTCTCCAGTAGGTCATGCCCTTTAACATGAAGCGCGACCTTCGGGCTTAAGATTGTAAATAATTGTGAATTATTTAATAATGCCACTGCAGATACAAAACAGAATAGACATAGTGAAGAGACTACCTAATTTGCACACCCCGCGTTCCACCAGGGGCGGCCATCTTAGGTGAGCGTTCTAGTCTTTCCACATGTGTCCGGCGCTCAGGGAAGTCATAAGCAGCACTGGGCTTCTAACGCGAGCACTCTCCAGAGCGGCAGGACGGATAGAAGTAAGGTATTAACCTTGCGCGGCTACTGTAAGTAAAAGACGCTACCAGACGTCGTTAAACCCTGGTTTTAAAAAACGGCAACATTGCAGTAAGGATGCGTGCTCTGACACTATGGGCGCGGCTCTTTTTCCTTACAAATTACCGCATCGAAACACCTATCGACTGCCAGCTCATGAGGCACATTCATTCCGCCTCAGCAGTATGTATGAATTTCCGTAATGACATCTTGTGTGTGTGTCATGGTTTTTAAACGAACATTGGTCATGATATCAGCACAGTAGATAATTTTGCCGGGTGACTAATTGAAAAACGAATTCCTCTTTTTAACCTTGTGTGTGAGCCTATGTGGGCATCGAGTTATGAATGAATGTGTGTGATAATATGAATCCGCCCTCAATTTTGTGGGGCAACAATATGTTCGTTTAGCAAACGGACTCACAGGGGATGGCAGATTGCATCATCACTCTGTCCATAAAGCTTTAATTATAACCTTTATGAGTTGGGCATAACTTGAATGACCCGTGGGCATTGTGGCGCTACATATACGTCGTGTCTCGAATTGAATGACAATTGGTAAAGATTTGTCCTTTTTGTTTCCTCCTCTTTTCCTTACAGAGACCTATTTAGGTTCTTTTTGAGAATCTTAGCTTCCCTGGGCCAGCTCATGCCCTGAAGCATAAAACTATCAGTTTATTTTTACTGTTAGTTTTTAGGACGACAGGCTTACTATATTTAGCAACTGAGCTATTTTTTAGTAGGGGCCACTAGAAGGTCCTGATGAGTAAGCAGTAGGGGACTGCTTACGAAACATGTAGACCAGGTAGTGGCTATTTGCTCTACCCCAAAACCCCCTTCTTAACGTCCCCAGCTAGGGAAGTGAATACATTGTTTTTTTCCACTAGCCAGAGGATTTTTAACTTTTTGTTTTTCCCACACATTATTAGGTCCCTACACTTCACTGACACAACTCACCTTGCACCATCACATAGCCTTGTCACATTATCAGTGCTCCCGCGTAGTTCGCCAGGTCGTAGCACGCCCCGCCCCGTAGAGGGACGGGAAGACCCCAATGATGAAGCATGACACTATTGGATTTTTTTAGTGTGTGAGGGGTATTTTAACAAGCACATTGTGCTCTCATCTTTACCACCTTAAGAGAGAGTGAATCTTCCCACAATTCACAGAAATTAATATTATATTTTTTGTCACTTCACATTGATAGAATCCATTTGTTTATGCATATCTAATTGGAGGGTGATTCTATCAGTACCTCTCTACTTCCTCTTGTGTTTTGAAAATCCTGTCTTCTAGCCACTGGGAGCAATATGCCCTCTGTATGTAATAGCAACACTTTAAAAAGGGACAAATATAAAATGAAGAGTTAACTTAATACTTAAGTTAATTATTCATTTTAAATTTCTCTCATTTAAAAGCATTCAGAATCATTTTGTTCTCATGCTCCAATATTGAGTTTAGAAGCACTTTTTGTTGTGTGGCGTTTAGAGCTCCGAGTGAATTTTCCCGATTCAAGTCCTTATATAGGTACAATTCACAATGCCCTTATATAGGCATAGAAATCAATCCCTTATTTAGGCATAGCCCATGCTACCCAAATTCAGGCATGGCTACTTCCACCCGTACCAAACCTCACAACGATTTCTTGGAAAATCGGCTTAAGCAGTTAGGGAACTTCCCCTTGCTTGAATATTGATTCGTCCAAGAACTCATGTACTTTGCAAAGAACAACTATTCCCTGGGGGTTCTTTCCTGATGTACATATGCCCGACTTTATGTCAAACTATGGCATTCCTAAACACCTTCAAGGTATAAATATGCCTTCACTTGCTATGGCAAACTACAGTGGTTCGGAGCAGTTCGACTATCTACTTGCCTGACGCAGCTCGCTTCAGCAAGTGCAGAAAGAAGCTGACTCTCCAGCTGACGCACTGATCAAGAGAATGCCTTTCTCCTGCCGAGAATCCAGCTCCAGTGTTTCCAAGCTCCCCTTGTGGGGTGCTGGGAAATCAAGTCCCGAGACTGAGATACCAGACCTCCTTCATTCTAACTAAGGTATGGAGCTGATTAGAACCTAGAGAAACCTCTGGTAGATTCTTGTCAAAGAAAACCTAAACCTACGCTACACAATACTTACTTCTTCCCGCGTACTAGACTTAGGTTAGGTACATTGGGGTAGGCGTATTTTCAGAAGCACCAGTTGAGTAGTTTAGCCTGTATATTTATGTATGCATTTTTATATAGCTTAGAAACAATACAATGCTTTTAAAGTATTAATACTATTCTCGCTCTACGCATTATACACTGCAGTCTGCATAACAATTGTAGCAGTTCACTTTTCTTGTATGAAAAGAAGACTGTTCAATAAACCTTTTTATTGAAAACTCCCATCTCTCTATTTCTCTACAACTCTCTTGAAACGAAGCATGCACGATTGACTGAGTGAAATACGTATCTATTGTTTCTACAACTCTGAGAGATATATTTCTTATTCTTGGGAAAAAAAGTTGTCATGTTTATGCGGTTGTCAGAAACTAATCCCTTCTTGTGGATCAAGAAAGTTTCTAGTGACCTCTGAGCTGGCTGGCACTCACTATTAAGTTTAGTATATTTGATAGAGACCTAGTCGACCTCAGTCCTACATCAAATCTATAGGCTATACTAATCCAATGCCCAGAGCCTATTGGGAATATAGGAACTACACTACATGGCGCCCAACGTTTGCTAAGGCACTAATTTAACACTAGATACTAAAGTACCTCAGTTGTGCTTTTCTCAGAGACCCCTTTTACCATAAAATACTCCAATAGACATCTGGAGTGGGTAAAGGGATAAAATATCGGCATAGCTAAGTAGTACGAAAATCCTATGTATTAATTTTTGTTTTTTCAACGTTAAAGGATACAGCGTTACAAAATATTGTGCACCTTATCTTTGTTTCCTTGAAACTTGCTATGCAAACTTTCATTAAACAAAAATGACTAAAGAAGTACTTCCCGGAGCCAGTGGAGCTACAGGTGAAAACGCTGTATGAGGTCTTGATGCAACCGGTTTTAATGAAGCAGACAAGTATGCTATTGGCATTCCAGAAAATTTAAGGAGAGCCATCACTATGAAACTTATAAGAAATGGCCTATCAGCAAGAGGAGGTAGGGTAGTTTTTGTGATAGAAGCACATTAATATCATCAGACAGAGGTATTCTATTCATGGATAGTCTTCCCTGAAGCAAATCCAGTAACTAAATTGTTTCACTTCTACAAATAAGATGAAGCTCCAATGGAATACATTCCTTTCGAGGATGTTGAAAGTCCGATAACATACCAAGAGCATGTGCTCTAGTTTAAATGCGCCCTAAATCATATAAAGCACAAAACCAGGCTCGGTCCACTAGGTAGACCAGGAGCAACATGGCCCGTATTAGACAGCTACACACCACATCCTGCCATTGAAGAAATGACAGATGAGGAATTATTAGTTCAACTAAAGGAGCTAATTAAAATTCACAGACAATTGGTCCAATATGTCATGCAGACTCTTACAACCCAACCGGCAATTAGGATTCCACAACACACCCCTTACCAGGAGAACACAAATAAAATTACACCACAGACTATACAATCGGTCATTGGTAAATTACCGGCAAAACAGGAACAAATTCCATTCTGGATAGCTAAAAAAATTACTCAAATCGAGGCAGTATTTCCTGATACTATCCCTCATGAAAAACACAGAATTCTAACAATCTGTTTACCAATGGGGATCACACCACATCTGGAGGACTGCGACACTTGGGGTAGAGTCTTTGCTGCAATTTACACTAAAACACATGGTGTTCCCTCTATGGCGGTAATATCAGATGTCCTGAAACAGAATCAAAATGAATACGGGGCAGAGCCTGCTCTAAATCTAGGTATGAAGTTACTGAAAGATTTCAAACAGGTCTCAACAACAATATTAGCTAATATTAAAGGTGAAGCAGCATCCATGGTGATCCGCCAAAAGTTAAGAGAATTTGATGTAACTGAGCAACCTCAGGAACTAGCCAGAATAATTGAAAAATCCTATGAAGAACTAGGTAGAGACAGTTTGGGTGGTAATCCAGTGAAACCACAACTGACTGAAAGTCCTGAAAAGATCTTTATTAAAAACACTCCTACTCCTCCTAAGAAGAAGTGGGAGAACACCAAACAAACTTCTAAAGAGAACCGTTCTCAATCCAGAGGTAGGTCTCCTCAAAAGGATCCCTCTGAAAGGAGGTATAACCGCAGGAATAGGGATAATTTGAGAACACCTGATAGATATCAAGATACTGATACATGTTCCTCTCGTACCTTTTGGACTTCATCACAGAAATCCGAAAGAAGAGGATGATCAGAACACAAGGAAGAATGCGTGAAGTCCAAAGACGATCAACACGTTCCAAAAAAATAAGAAAACTCAATTCACCAAAAAGAAGGTAGCAGGTCTAAAAATCAGACATGCTGAGGATCTTGAGGACACAACTCAAGAACGGGGAATGGGCTCAAACGATGTTGGACAGCGCAGAGAAAGTCACCATAGCTCGCAAGAACTTGAGTGATCATCTGGAGACAGTGGACTTGAATGAGTACATCCAAGTTGAAACTGTAGACACCAGGATTAGTGTCCCACATAAGTTATATAAAGTAACACTCCGGTTGGAGGGAGACATAACTAGAAAAATAAGAGCACTCTTTTGGGAGAAGGTCTCTCAGGGCTATGGCATCCTTCTAGCTGAACAAGACTGGCCACCTGAATTTGTCAGGGAGTGCCCACATGGCGAAAACATAACTCTGCCAGCGTTCTCCAACCATATTCCAATTCATTTAAAATACACTTATGCCAGGAAATGGGTAGCAGCCCAGGCTCCAGCATTAAAAAAAAGTCAAGTAGGATGGAATGAGGATTCTGCTCACCATAAAATCCAGTTAAAAATCAACCAACTGCACAAAGGCAGTATTCAGTTAAGCAAGAAGCTAAAAATAACAGGCCAGGGAGATATTAGTTCAACTTGAATACAAAGGGGTGATTGAAACATGCACCATGTCCATGAACAAATCTTTGTTTCCTGTCTCCAAACCAGATAATACATATCATCTAGTTTTGGATTATAGACATTTAAACTCTTGTTGCAAAACCTTTGCAGTACAAAATGCACACAGTGGAGCACTAATGAATAACATTGTGCGTAAAAAATATAAAACCACATTAGCTATTTCTAATGATTTCTCCTGTCATAACATTGCACATGAAAGTAGGTATTTGACCGCTTTCTCTATTATGGGTAACAGCGTCAATTCTGTCTTCTCCCCCAGGGATTCAAGAATAGTCCAGGGTTATTTTCAGCCAGAGTAACAAAGTTACTACAAACCTATGATGATGAGGCATTATCATATGTCGATGACATCTATCTAACAGACGATGACGTGGATAGGCACTTGAACAGGGTGAACACCATAATAATGGGACAAAAGAAATGTTGGTAGTGTTGTTACCTTAGAGCGAGTAACCACATATTCAAATCAGTATCAGAAAAGGAGTTGTACAAGGCACATGATTATAATAATTACTGAAGATACAGTGGGAGTGCTAGGGAGACCACCGTTATTCACTACCAAGTGTGACTAAAGCAGATCTCAAGGACCTGCCGGGACAGAAATACAAGGAGGGTCTATTCAGCACTATCCTTAGAATAAAGCAATGACTTAGTAGTCACAACAATAATTTCACCAATATAATTACAATGTATACGTGTTTCAACAAAGATATTCTTCTTGAGGACAAGATGGTCAAGATGGTTTTCTTTTTATTCATAAGCGTCAAAGAAACAAACAGCCGACACGTGTTTCGTTGGTACCGAGTCCGTACCAAGACTTTCTCAAGGCTGTAAATATAAAGAACAATACATAAATATAAACAAATAATATGACCCCTATAGGGTGTCCAATCAAAAACAAGTCATAATGGTGTGACTGTAGAGAAGATCAAATTAAAAGAGAGAGTTCACGAAACATTGTGAAAAAGAGCAGATCTCTGTGAAAAGAAGAAGAGAAACCCAAAGGAAAAAATGTACAACTCAAAAAGCAGAGCATTGGTGAGGAATAAATATGTTAATAAAGATAAGAAGTAACCAAGAGGCAGAAAAAACGAAAGTAAGGAAAAGAGGCTTTGAATAATGTGGGCAAGCCTTACAAATTTGAAGCATGAAGATTAAAATTGCTAAAACCAGTGAGATAGAACGCGGTGACGGTGATTAGTGAGTCGTGTCAATACATCTAAAAAACATGTTGTGTCAGGGCAAATGGAGATAATGAAAGCCGTAGACCCATCTAAACAATGTAGATATCAAACACAAGTTGTAGGGAAGAGGCGTGATAACCTCAAAGAAAGGGTCAATCACTGAGGATTGTATGTATTGAGGATGGCTCAGAGGTAAAAGAACCGACCCCAGCCTAAACATTGAATAAACAGAAAGAAAAAAACAAATATAAATTAACCCTGGGCGAAGAACTACGCTCCGTTTGCGGAGTTTGCGGAGTTTTGGCAACTCCGCGTTCCGCGGAGTTCGCGTAGCTGCCGATAACTCCGCTATCCGGTGCGGAGCATAGTTGTCGCGCGCTAAATAACATTGTCGCGCGCTAAATAACATTATCGCGTGCGCGGCAATGGCTTACCTTGGTTCTGCGTTCGCTTTTTCCCGGTCGCGTCTGCCACCATGTTTGTAAACCCTTCCGTGCAGCTGTGCGAACGCGATAACGTCATTGGAAGCGCGATAAAGCCATAAGGACGCGCAAGTATGTTTGTTGGTAAGATCGAGTTGCCGAACACGCAGAACCTGCAATTTTGCACAGAATAACTCGCGAGCATGTTAAAAGTTAAAAATAATAAATTACCATTTTGGTTAGCAAACAAGTGAAAAACCCCTCAAAGTTGTACCTTTGGATGTATTTTTTGGGGGGAAGGAGTCCTCTTTCTGTTTCTACTCTATTTTTGAATATTAAGGAGGAAGGGCTCTGGAGTTTACAACTTCCTGTCCACCAGGCTCCTCCCAGTGCTTTGTCCATGAGGTGGTCACTTTCATTTGGATTTTGAGCTGGCAGGATCACTTTCTGTGTGTGTTGGCTGCATTACTGCTTTTTTTGAATCTTACTGAGGACTTTTGGATTTTGAATTCTCTTTTTCAAGTAAGTTCAGTAATGTATGAGTGAGTATGATGTTGTAGACTTGTGTTTGTTTGATTTAAAAAAATTTAACTACAGTATTCATTCCTTGATTTAAATTATTGATGGGTGCCTACTTTTATGAGGTCCCAACTTGTATTTCTTTTTAAATTTCATCCAGGCTACATAGAGGGGTACCCATGGGTAAAATCATAATTCTGTGTTTACATTTTTATTCAAGTTTGTAAACAAACATCATGGCTGGCATTGGATTATGGTCATCATTATGCAATAGCAATGTCTGCTGTGGAATTTCTGTTTGTGTAATGAAAAAGTTTTTTATTTTTTTAAGCCAATAGCTGACCCTAGTACTCCATGTAGTTAGTGTGTAGGCATGTTTGAGTTCATTGTAATAACTTTCTGTGGTTGGCCTGGCCATGTGTTGTTGGCGGCAATTTTATGTTTCCCAGCCACTTTGGTCTTGCCATAGGCCTCCAAACTTGTGGCCTACTCTCCCAGTAGGCCAGAGGTACTAGTCATAGGGTCATGAAAGGTAATCAACTGTTTTTCTGGTGTACCTCTAATTAGGAAATCATGGATGGACTGGTTTGATTTAGAAAATCTTATGTTTATGTGTGGGGTATGTCAGGTTTCGGGTGTCTGTCAATTTCTGCCAGTAGGTAACCCTAGGAATACTGTTCGCGTACTTTTGGTAACGTCGCACCGTGTGAGAACGCGACCTCGCCTTTTTTGTCTTGTTCGCGCGCTCAATGTACTTGCTCGGGAACGCGATAACGACTTTTTACTCGATTCGCGTTGCCGAACACGCCGATTTTGCATTCTCGCGAACAATATGTCCCGAGTTGCATAAAAGTTCCTCGAAAATGTTTAATGTGTCCCCTGTGCTACCAAAAAGTCCTCATTTTTGTGTTATTTGGTTGTAGTTTTGTCTTCCTGGAGCATGGGCCACTCCCAGTTCCTTTCTGTCCTCTATGTAATGATTTCTTGTTTATGGTTGGGGTGACCAATTTGGGGGGTGGTGTCTGGTGTGTCCATTTTGTGAAGCTAAGCATTGTCCCTTTGGCATAGGCATTTATTGTCTGTCCTCTCTTTCTTTTCATGTAGTGGTGAGGGCCATTTTGTGTGTACTTACTTCCTTTGTGATGATTCTGCTATGTTGTTGTTGGTGGGCAGGCCATGTGGTGGCGGCCATTTTGTGTATGCTTCCTTTGTGACTGATTTTGCCATGTGGTGGAGGCCATTTTGGGTGCATCCCCTTTCCATGTTGTTTTTGGGTGTCCCTGTCCTCCTGGCCCTATGGAGGCGGCCATTTTCCGTGTCCTTCCCTGGTTCTCTTCTTTTGCCATAGCCATCCAAGGCTTTTGTAGGTACTACCACTCACAGCCATAGGTGCATTCAAGTCAATCAACTATTTTTGTGGAGTAACTGTAATTACACCGTGTATGGCTTTGGATTGCTTCACATTTTTGGTAATGGTGGTACTTTTCGTTTTTGGTTGCTTGTGTGTAGCTAATATGGCACTCCCTGCCAGTAGGTAACCCTAGGAATACTGTTCGCGTACTTTTGGTAACGTCGCACCGTGTGAGAACGCGACCTCGCCTTTTTTGTCTTGTTCGCGCGCTCAATGTACTTGCTCGGGAACGCGATAACGACTTTTTACTCGATTCGCGTTGCCGAACACGCCGATTTTGCATTCTCGCGAACAATATGTCCCGAGTTGCATAAAAGTTCCTCGAAAATGTTTAATGTGTCCCCTGTGCTACCAAAAAGTCCTCATTTTTGTGTTATTTGGTTGTAGTTTTGTCTTCCTGGAGCATGGGCCACTCCCAGTTCCTTTCTGTCCTCTATGTAATGATTTCTTGTTTATGGTTGGGGTGACCAATTTGGGGGGTGGTGTCTGGTGTGTCCATTTTGTGAAGCTAAGCATTGTCCCTTTGGCATAGGCATTTATTGTCTGTCCTCTCTTTCTTTTCATGTAGTGGTGAGGGCCATTTTGTGTGTACTTACTTCCTTTGTGATGATTCTGCTATGTTGTTGTTGGTGGGCAGGCCATGTGGTGGCGGCCATTTTGTGTATGCTTCCTTTGTGACTGATTTTGCCATGTGGTGGAGGCCATTTTGGGTGCATCCCCTTTCCATGTTGTTTTTGGGTGTCCCTGTCCTCCTGGCCCTATGGAGGCGGCCATTTTCCGTGTCCTTCCCTGGTTCTCTTCTTTTGCCATAGCCATCCAAGGCTTTTGTAGGTACTACCACTCACAGCCATAGGTGCATTCAAGTCAATCAACTATTTTTGTGGAGTAACTGTAATTACACCGTGTATGGCTTTGGATTGCTTCACATTTTTGGTAATGGTGGTACTTTTCGTTTTTGGTTGCTTGTGTGTAGCTAATATGGCACTCCCTGCCAGTAGGTAACCCTAGGAATACTGTTCGCGTACTTTTGGTAACGTCGCACCGTGTGAGAACGCGACCTCGCCTTTTTTGTCTTGTTCGCGCGCTCAATGTACTTGCTCGGGAACGCGATAACGACTTTTTACTCGATCCGCGTTGCCGAACACGCCGATTTTGCATTCTCGCGAACAATATGTCCCGAGTTGCATAAAAGTTCCTCGAAAATGTTTAATGTGTCCCCTGTGCTACCAAAAAGTCCTCATTTTTGTGTTATTTGGTTGTAGTTTTGTCTTCCTGGACAGGCCATGTGGTGGCGGCCATTTTGTAGGTACTTCCTTTGTGCATTTATCATTGGCCTCCCTGCTTTTGGTCTGATCTGATAGTAGGACAGAGTCCCAGAGGTGGTAGTTAGTTACTAGTTAGCGGGGCTGCTTTATGTAGCTGTTTCTATTTGGTCTATTTAATTACCATCATTACGGCATGTGTGTATGCCATTGCATTTCCAAGTTGGTTGTCTGGGCAGGGGGGTAGGTAACTTTTTTGTGTGTGTAATAATTTTATGACTTGTATGTGTTTTTGCAGTGAAGTTTTACAAACTCTTAGCCATGGGGTATTTTTATTTTCCTTGCATTAACCTGTCATGACTCATGTGTAGCAGGCATCCTCCTTTTTCTGTCCATATTGGTATATGATAGGCCTGCTTGATATGAAGTAGTGTGGCTCACTGGTTAGAGGCGGCAGACCCGAGAGCAGAGGACGGCCCGGGACCAGGGTTCGATTCCCCGTGCGGCAGGTTTCTGGACCAGGGTCAGCGGACTCGATAATTCTCTCGCCCCGGTGCCCACTCTGATCAGCGATCACACTCGGCAACTCTGGGCATTAGCTTGCCTCATCTTCACTAACGGCCCCACCAGACCGCCGGGGATGCCTGGTCTCACCCTGGAGATACCCATTAAGAGACCATCTCTCAGGGAAGCCAGGAAGGGTTTCGCAGCGGTCGAAGCGCCTTGGGACCCTACGGGTAAGTAGTGCGCTATATAAATGCCAATACATTTACATTTACATACACTTTATTATTGGTTATTTCTGGACTTCATGTGGCTGGGAGCTGTGGTGCTCGTAGTATTAGTCTTCTTTTTTGTGTTTTATACATTGCCCTGTGTGTCTTTCAATTGTTCATGTGTTGGCTTACTGCTTGTTTGACTGACGTTTTCTGTCTTCTTTGCTTGTAGGTGCACAGAAAAAGACTGAGGAGGTGCTGGCTGTTTTCATCCATCGCCCGTTCAACTGCCAGACGGACGTCCTTCAATTGTACGCCACGTGTGGTGTGTGACTCATCTGACCACACATCTCTGCAATTTGTGCTACTGAGTGCTGCTGTGTGCTGCTGACAACAGAAGAAGATGGGTCCTAAGAGAGCAGTTACCAGGTCCTCCACCACCAAGAAAGTTGCTGAGAAGAAGGTACAGAAGAAGGAAGTGTCACTTAAGGCTGGTATGGACCCCCAAACCTTTTTTGGGCCCCCAAAACGTACGCCTGCAGCAGCGGTGTCCGTGGTGCAAGCTGGAGCCAGCACATCCGCATTAGCGGCGGGGGCAAGCCACCAACCCAGGGCCAAGCACATGAGGGTCGAAGAGGTAGCCGGCCTAGTGTTACAAAGCAGTGATACTGAGCCTGAACTTAACTTATCGCTGTCTCAAAGTAGCACACAATCCACGCAAGATGAAAGTGATGAACAACCGCCGCCAGCAGTAGATGTTCAACAACCACAACCACCGCCCGCAATAGTTGTTCAACAACAACAACCAAATCCCACAGTAGTAGTTGTTGAAGAACCACAGCACGCTATAGTACTTCCTCAAGAACAACAACCACCGTCTCCGCACGCAATAGTGGAAGTTGTTCCTCCCGATGTCGGGGCAGTTCAGGAAGTAGAGCCTCATTCCGAGCAAGAAGAAGAGGAAGCCACTTCTGGAGGTGATCTACTGTCTTTAAATTTACGAAACGAAAGGAGGGTTAGTGGCAGTGCATCGAGTTCTTCGCATAGCATCCCTTCAGATGACCTTGATAACGAATGGCGTCCACCACGAGTAACTGAGCATTCAAAGGAGAGACATCCTAAGACCAGGCTTGGAAAAAGGAAGGATCCGGCAAGGCTTGAACTTCCGGAGTTCGATGTAGGTGAACAGGATACTGATGGTGATAAAGACGGGTCTGACACTGACAATGTCATCATCACAAGCGTTATTCCTGGTGCAGAGGATGTAGAGACCAGCATTTTCACCCTATCCAGAAGGGCTGCGATTAGTGATGAGCAGATAGCACGTGTAACTCCTACACACTCAGCGCCCAAAGTAACACCAGCTCCCATTTTTGCATCAGCGAAGGCCCGGCAGCGTGCGACATCCAGCGCAAGCGCCACCTCAACAGAAGGAGGTAGTGGCAGTACTAGTACTGAACTGTCACATAGGGAAATTCAACAAAAAGGCTCCAGTTCATCCGGGATTGGAAGTGGGTCCTCCTCTTCCTATGGCAGGAGACAAAAGTTTAGCTCCCCAGTCTGGGATTTTTTTACGGTTCACCCACATCAGGAGAACATTGCTATATGCACCATTTGTCACACCAATGTTAGTCGTGGTAAGATTGGTACAAACTATGGTACTGGAGGCCCAACGACCCATATGAAAAAAACACACACAATTGTATGGGAGAACCACCTTGCAAGCTTACAAAAAGATGTAAGCACTGGTGTTGGTGGGGAGGATACAGTACTACAAGGTCGACTCATGGAAGAAGAGGGAGACGATGACCTTCTATCTGGGAGTGGTACACCAATGAGCCCTGTCGCCAGCACTGGAGTGGTGCAGTCCAAATCCTCAGCATCAGCAACTTCTCAGTGGCACCAGAGTCAGCCGGAGACACCAAGGGCAAGGAGTGAAAAGTCTGCGTTGAAAGGTGGTCCGTCTAGTAGAACAGACAGAATTACCAAGCAGCTTACCATTACTGGCATGTTTAGGCAGGAGGGAAAGTACGAGCGGAACCACCCAACAGCACGTTTGTACAATGCGAAACTTGCAAAAATGTTGGCACTGGACCTTCTCCCATTTTCATTTGTTGAGGCAGTGGGATTTCGGCAATTAGTGGCAACACTCGCCCCAAAATGGGACGTTCCCAGTCGCTACTATTTTGCAAGAGTTGCTATTCCAGCACTACACCACGACGTGCTGGGATTGATTGGGAAAGCCTTACAACAGAGTGTTGTCCATTGTATCCACCTGACAACCGACATGTGGAGCAGTCGCGAAGCCACAGCAGATTACATGTGCATCACCGCACACTGGATCTCCTTTGCAGGTGTGAAAGACAAGTTAACTTCAGGCCTTCTTGACGTTGCTGGGATTTTCAATGACACTCGCAAACATGCAACTGTAGCCATGTTTGGTATGGAGAAAAATCATACTGCTGACAACATTTTGTCTGACTTTAACAGCAAGGTCTTTGAATGGCTGAAACCAAGAGGCCTTAAGATTGGTTTTGTTGCCACCGACAATGGCAGTAATGTAGTGAGGGCAATGAAAGATGGACAGTATTTCAGGGTACCCTGTTTGGCACACTGCATTAACTTAGTCGTGCAAGACTTTCTGAAAAATGAACTCCAAGTCAGCACCATACTGACCATCTGCAGAAGAATATGCACGCATTTTAACCATTCTTTCAAAGCGCGGAAGCTGCTACGCGTCATTCAGCGGGAGCATAATTTGCCAGTCAAAGCACTGATCCAGGAGGTCCCAACACGTTGGAACTCGACTTATTTCATGCTTGAGCGTCTCTTTGAGCAGTACATACCACTGAATGCTTATGTAATGTCAAGAAGATTAGTGGATCCTACTGTTAATCTTAAAAGCCTGACCGTTGAGATGTGGCAGTGGGACATCATTAAATGCTTGACAGAGATGCTACAACCTTTTGAGGTGTTCACACGTGCACTTAGCAGGGAGGACTGTACTATGGGCCAAGCCATCCCATTGTTGTACATGCTCGAGCAACAGCTGAAGGAGGTCTGTGAAACATACGAAGGTGACGAAGAAAAAGTTGATGCATGTACCTTGGCCAAGGCCTTACGCAACCGCTTATCTGTAAATGCAAGGCTTAAAATGATTGTGTCAGATCCAAATTACATAACTGCAACAATCTTGGATCCACGGTACAAATTGTTTGTCAGCAGTAGCGCAGTCATTCCTTTTTCAGATGGGGATGTTGCCAATTACAAAAGTTCCATAGCTGTGGAAGCTAATGATTTCGAAACTGAACGGCTGTTACTTAAAGGCCTGACAGTGCCAGCCCAGGACAGTCAAAGTACTCCAGGCCATCCTCCTGAGGCAACTCAGGCAAGTTCATCACAGCATGAGAGCGGTGCGTCCGCTTCCCAGCAGGCACCAACAGTACCAAAAGCAGCACCTACACGATCTGATTCAGCAGACACAACCAAAAGCATAACTGCTTTTTTTCTACAGAAGGGGATGGGTAAGTCCGTTGCTGTTGCAAAGGGGAAAGAGGAGCAGCAAAGCCGAGCACCAATGAACACTGAGCGGATGGTTCAGGCCTATCTGGATGACACAACAGAGGTGTTCATGGAGCAAAGCCCATTGGTCTATTGGTATGAAAGAAGGAGACAGTGGCCAGTGCTGAGCAGGCTGGCGATAAAGTATTTGGCTTGTCCTGTAGCCAGTGTCGCCTCTGAGCGGGTTTTCAGTGCTGCTGGTGCCATTGTGACATCGAAAAGGACCAGTCTCTCCCCCAAAAGCGTTGAGAGGCTGACAATGATAAAAATGAATCAACACTTCATACCACCAGACTATACTGTCCGTGAATCAGAGCAGGATGAAGAAAGCGAGCCCGAAGAATTCATCACTGCTGGGTTACATGACCTACTGCTGTCCGGACCCGCAGAGTTTGAGGACGAGCACCTCTTCCCTGACCAATAGGCTGTTAAATTGTGACTTTTTCTCTTCTTTTATTTGTGTTATTTATTTTCTTATTAAAAATGACTTTCTGGTGCAAAACTGCTAATCTTAAAATAAAAAGCTCAACCAAATCCATCCCCACCACTCATTCTTTTAATGTACCTACTGGAGTTGCACACCTGTGCATTTATTTTCGCTGTATCTTTTTTAGTTACCTCCTGGAGTTGCACGCCTGTGCATTTATGTTCCATGTTGACTGCACTCCTCAGAGTCTTGCTGCATCTTCTTGACTCCCACTCAAGTCAATACAATTCCATCTTGGCAGCCATACATTTGATGTTGTAGATGGAGTATAGTACAATAACAATAATGTAGCCTCTAACAGTCCCTCCATAATAAGTGAACCGTACATGACTACAGCCATCCTCTATTTCATTTGAAATCTGCAACTCATAATAACTGCCTTGCTGAGTCTTACTGTTAAGGCTACCACCTCTGTCTGCAGGCATTCAGAGACGACTCTTCTGTGTCAAAAGAAACTTGAGCAGGCATCCACAACTGAAGTCAACTTGTTGTGATGACTCGCATTACAAAGGCTCGGCAGCATCTGTGATCAATCTTCTGACAGTGAAAGAGAAGAAGAGCAAAACAGGTATAAAAATGAATGATGCCATGCATTGCATTGGATGTATTTTTTGGCTGACTCTGAGCTAATGTGCATGGAGTTGAAGTATACTAGTAACTTCAGTTCAGACTCACGTGATAGCCAATTCTTCCATGTTATTTACTAATAATAGAAATTATTTACGCACTTGTGTTCCTACTACTACAGATGCAGTCAGGACTTAATTTATCGTAGTCACTCACTACAGACTGAGTTGCTGATGATAATGATGGTGACCACCATATCTTTGCTGTCAGGCAGTTGGATCTGAGCTGATTGATGCACAATGTTTCTTGGAGTGGAATACAAGGTAATAAATAAATACAAATAAGAATCACAGCACAGTAGACCCAGGCTACTACATGTTTGTGCACAGTGCTGTGGTAGAGTACAATAGTGGTATGATTGATGACTGAGAATGACGCATTGATTTTGTTTAATTTTGCAAATGCTAGGTTGCTTTTTCAATTTCATTCACCTTTCTGTGGCTCTGAAATTTTTAGGGAAATGCAGTTTGCCAAACCTGTGTCGTCGTGGGCCTGTTGTTGTGTGCTGGCTCCTGTCTTTTTTTGTACTTCTACATTAAAAATGATATGCAACTAGTAGACTTATACAAATTGTATCCAAGCCGCCTCAGTCTGAAAGTCCTCTCATATGATACGACTACTCCTCTTGTATTGTTTTTTTTATCTTCACTGTATTACAATTTGTTTAGGTCATTCACATTCTTTTGTATTTGCCTTTTCTTTTTCAGGCTGGACATCTTTCACGGTTCACCCACTGCTTTATAGTATGAGCATCAACTCTCATCCTTACCACAGATCCTCATCATCAAGCAATTGGATTGCGGGAAATCAAGAATCATATTCAGCGTGTCCTTTTCTTACGTCCATTGCTTACAATCATTAGCTAGCTGATCAACATCATAAATCATCGTCTTCATTGTTTTGCTTTTGTTGTCTCCAATCTCCATGCGTACTGTTTTTCTTTCTCAAACCTTTCCCAAAACCCCCGTACCCATCCATTAAACAATCCCTAACCCTCTTCCCCCGGGCTGCGTGGTTACATTGAGGTGCGATGTTTCTTACATTAAATATACACCAACAATTTGATCACGCGCTTGCTGGGGCAGATGTGGTCAAAGCAACAATAGTGAAATGTCAACAAGGCATGGCCAGGATCTTCTGCGGCTTCCCAACTCAAGCTCTGTGTATAATAACGCCAAATAATTTACCATTAACATCAAACAACGAATGCATCTAATGAATTGGCGTAATTTTTTGGGTAACAAAGCATTATGATTTAGAAAAGTTTGACGTTGCCGTGAGTACTACAAGTAAAGTTGAACTTCTTATCTTCTCTTGCACTTTGTTTCCAGTCCCCAAAACCATTGTTTTGTTTCAGTTTAGCAGTTGCAATATTGGGTCACCCATGCAATGTACTGTACTTACTTATACTACCCCCACATTGTCTGTCACGCAAATGACTGTCTCTTTCTTTTTGTCGCTAATGGCAGGGTCTGTCTACTACTATCACAGAAGTTCTGATTCTGAACCACAGATTCTTCGCCATTGTCTTGGAAATCAAATGCAGCCCTTGCAGTGCCACACTTCATGATAAATCATCATCATCTCATCAGCAATCACAGGTAAGATAAGTTTGCAGTGAGGTATAACGCAAGACAGACTGGTCGTTCTTCTAATACTACAAATATAACTCGGTGAGGGTTTACTGCATCTATCTGTTTGCATGTTAAAGATGTGGGCAATATATTTTATTATTAAAAAGCACTGTCCGCCGACCTGCATGGCCAAATTAAACCTTGCGAGGTTGCACAACGTACATTATTTGGTGAAACACTCCCCCCTCCAACCCCACAAGAAACGCAAATGAACTTCAAATGTTTTCTTTTTAACATAACTTTGTGTCTCGTTTATTTTAACATAATGTAATATATAACTAAACAAAGATGATACAAAAATAAAATATATATAAATCCTACACCAAGCTGTCCCCCTACCCGCCTCCCCTAACCCCAACCAAATTCCCACGCTCAATGTCATGTAAAAAAAAAGTAAAAACCCAACACCCAATTCCCACCCACCAACAAAAGGATTGAAAAAGGGGCAAACAGGGTCCATCTCATAGCCGGCGGGCTTTTAAGTGTTGATCCACCAGGATCTTTACACGCTCCTCTATCTGTTTTTTAGTCTGACTGCTTTGAGCCTCCAGCCTGGCTACCCGGAGGAGAATTTTTTGCTGGAACTGGCGGCACCTACATTGGCAGCCATGTTGTTGTGGGGGGGTGGACGATGCGGGGAAAATCTGGCGGCGGGCGGCTGCCTGAGCACGCCGACGTACTCCTGCAGGCTTGGGGGCCGGGGCATTGGAAGAGGCAGCAGCTGCTGCCGCCGCCTCCTCCTCCTCCTCCTCGGCCTGAGCCACCAGCCGGCGGTAGGCATCAACGATGGCCTGCAGTTTCCGCTGACGGGCCCGGACTGCCAGCTCCTTCCTCGTTGGTTTAGAAGGAGTAACTATAAAGAAAGAGACAGAATTGTTGTAATCAAAAATCCCAGCAAATAAAGAACGCAAAATGGATCCAACACATAGTGGGCGGCATAGTACAGTAGCAATAGCAAGCAAGTTGTGTACCTAAAATGTTGTTTTATCTATCTTGAACATTCTACGCCTTATATACTTCATTTGTCTGCCTTTTTGGCACGGCATTATGCCTGCCCTAGTAACATAGCATGGGTGTACTTCAACGGTCACATACGAACACCTGTCTTTTTCATATCTCGTTTTTTTATATCATATACTCTGTGCTTCCGGGAAAAGTGACAGTCTCAAACTAACATTAAATTAACAGTGGCCAGCTAGTACTAGTAAATGTCTACTCTAGAGACTATCATTCTTTATAT
Source organism: Lissotriton vulgaris (assembly GCF_964263255.1). Classification (NCBI taxonomy): domain Eukaryota; kingdom Metazoa; phylum Chordata; class Amphibia; order Caudata; family Salamandridae; genus Lissotriton; species Lissotriton vulgaris. The sequence goes on from NC_141696.1 coordinate 722,844,352, forward strand.
CGCCAACAAACGTTAGGTGGTTTGTGTTTTGCCAGCAACGACCCGGAATGCATCCAGTCATCCCCTCCTTCCCTTGCCTTTGTGTTTAACCAAAACACCGCTGCCAACACTAGTATCCACTATCCACTAACCACCAATATTGGATGTGTCTCCCACCCACGCAGGCAGCTGTGTTTTCCACTTTCTATGCTTCCACAACAACCCACGCATCCAACTGCTCTCAAACACCTGCATTGCTGATTCCAAAGTATCCTTCTATATTATATGATTAGAGCTTTTTCCTTGCACCTTTCATCATACTTAAAATCAATCTCATGTTAATCCATCGCGGTCATGTAATGTTGTGGATAAGACTTTTTTAGTCTGCCACCAACCTTTCACAGCTGAGTTGTAGTCACATAGAAGAGGCATGTATAACTAATTTTATCAATTCTGGCCGGTGGTAATGCTTTTGCTAAGCTTGGTAATGAGAACAGTGGCGTCGTATCTTGTCCAGTAGAACTTCAAGTTCATTATAAATAGCAGAGTACAGTGAGGAAGTTTTCCCCACCCACCAAGTAATGCGGATCACTATTGAATGTAACTTACCATCGCCCACCGTTGTTGTCTCCTCCCCCGCTGCTGCCGGTGCTGCTGTAGGTGCCTCTGGTGGTCCTCCATTCCCCTCCGGGATCGCCTCTGCTGACGGCGTTGCAGCGCCGCTGCCCCCGTCGGCACTGGTGGATGGTACCGGTTCTGCAAAAATAAAAATAAGTCATTAAGTACACCTTTTTAGATGGATGCACAGCCCCCATTGTACTTGTTCACCAAGAACGGAGTTCTGCAAAACAGTTAAGTACAACGTAATCACTAGTAGTCCACATTGCCTAGTACAGCAGAGTAAGTAACACACTACACATATCAGCATTTATTTGGTATGGTATGGTACCCAAGCTCATCTCATCTATACTGCTACTCTAGTCCTTGGAAAGTTAGACTGAACCATGTAACCTAACCAGTTTACTTTGTACATCAATGACATGTCTACAGTTTTGCGCATGCTACCTCACAGCTTGTTGCGCAGTACGAGAATACGCCTTTGAGGCCACATGATAGTTCAAAGCATACACCTGAAGAGTTTGGAAAATAGAGGCCCGTATTTACTTTTTGAATGTGGATTGTGGAATCCAGTTTCCTTACAGCCTCAGGTTACACCTTTTTTTTAGCATGACAGCTAAAAAGTTGAACAAATGTATGTAATGTTTTCATACTGTCTAACGTGCACCACTTTTGTCATTATCTTTCGGCAGATGAGAAGATTTACTTCTACGAAGCAAAGATTTGCAGAGCTTACCAACAAGAGGCATATGCAACCAGTATACGTTCAATGGTGAGGGGTCTCCGACATTTCCCACATTTCCCTATCGTGCACTGGTAGCTGTACAAATGTAGAATACTTTTTATTGAGCCTTTTTTAACTCTGGATTTCTTCTGGTGGCCCTGCCCTTGACGTATTTGACAGAACAACTTAAAAACATTGATGTTACTTACTTAGTTACTTCTAACAAAATAAAGGTTTTGAAGTACCACATTGACTCGGAAGTATATTTTCAGTGTCTGTTGTCTTGTAGACTTACACGAGAGAGTGAGAAAAAGGGGGTTACTTAGGTTATGGATTGTGTAATAAAAGCATTTGGCATCTTCATATTGGGGTTCAGGAAAGGGGTAATTGAATAATTGACCAATGACTGAGCCCATATAGGTTGTCGTTCATTGAATTGTGGGTTCCTCTGAGTTCTGTGACTGAGGTGTAAGACTGTAAGTAAGTAAGGTCCAACCTGCCTATCAACAACAACATCCAATTTTGGGGTGCATACATAGTTATGTATGTCACTGCATAGAAGAATACCCGCAAGAGTAGTAGTGGTATTCATTACTAACGCTTACAAAATAGTAGACCAACATCTGCATGCATACTTGGTTGGTGTCAATTGGCAAAGAAGAGACATTACAGAGGAAAAAGCATAAGACAGGAGTGGACCCTGTGCCTTCCGGTATTCGATCACAGATTTTTTGAAAAGATTGATACCTTAACTAAACAGTTAGGTGAAATGTCATTAATCGGTTGGAAAAAAAGCTCCGTTTGAAAGTTAGGGAAATATCATTGTTCCAAAAGAAAACACTGTTGGACTTACTAGGGACAGCAGCAGGATCCTCAGTAGAGGAGCTCTGTGCCTGTGGTTCACAATCACGTTCACCCGCCGACTCGGTCCCAGCCTTCTGCTTGCCCCTGGGTTCTGTGGTTCATGTAAGAAATAATAAAGAAAGAGAAAACATTGAGTGCTGTGAAACATAGACAGCAAGCATTTCAAAAACCACTGCTACAACATTAAAAGAAACAAACATTGGTCTGCCAAATGACTACTGCCTTGCATGATTCACTCACTAGTGTACTTGGTGAAAACAAATCAAATGTTCCATAAACATTCTGATTGCAGATTACTAAGTAACACAGAGGCAGTAAGACCTGAACAACACCACAGATTCAAGAATGGGGTAATCAATCAATTATCTGTAAGTAGCCATTTCTTTTTCATTTTTTGCCAGCAAAATGCATAGATCGCAAGGAGGAGACATGCTTAACTTTGTGCATACTAACTAACACGGAATTGTACGTTCATGGCATCATATTTTGTTTTGCTACTGACTGAATGCTACTGCTGCCCTACCCACTCAATAAACAAACTACATCAGTTCTATGGAGGGCTGAGGCAGGGGCGGCTATAGGCTCATGGTGGTCCTGGACTCCTGGCCAGGGAGCGTAGGTGGGGGGCCCGGAAGAGGAGGTCGGGGCGGAGCACGGAGGCCAGTGAAGAGGGGGGAGTCAGGGTGTTTGGAAGTGGAACAGAGCCGGAGGCACTAAATCCCTGCCAGGGGCCGCCACGCAAATATGTATCCATCCTCTGAGGATTATTAAATTAAGGATATATATTGGTGGGGTGGCCCCTGGCGTTTGGTGGCCCTGTGCAGTTGCACAGCTTGAACATGCCTAAATCCGGCCCTGGCTGAGGTAAGAAGAACAAAGTAACTTTTGCATTCATTGCCAGAGGAGTATTATTCATGCAGAAGAGAAGGCCGTGAAAAAAAGATACAATATGCATTGCAAACACGTACAATTATCCATCAACGGCTATTTCACTGACGGACAAAGGAAGGACAAGACTCTATTAATAGCATTAACTAACTTCAGTTCTCTACAATAAAGAAAATCTCACACCAATAAACAGCAAAAGCTAGCGCCAAATTGAACACGCAAGAGTCAGTGAGGATGAAGAAGCGCAGCATAGACCAGTGTCATACAATTACAGTAGATATAATAACGGAATACATCGGAAATGTAACTAGGAGCACCAGTCATCGCGTTACTTATTCAGCCAAGATTTACAAAGATACAACAACAATACTTATACTACTATAGAGATATATTATACACACACTTTTTATTTTTTGGGTAGCCACTCACCAAGACCCACGACCTCGACGCCAAGCAGGTCCAACAGGTCCTGCTCCCGGTCCAAAATGTCTGCCCAACGGTGGGTCAGCTGGTGGTGGGTACGCCGGATACCGGAGCAGCGGAAGACTGCCCGACGCACCTTCACCCACCGCCGGAGACGCTCCTCAATATGCTGGTAGCCGGAGCCGGGCCTGCCACCTGCTGCCAACATCAAGGGGAGGTAGCGCTGGATAAAGAAAACCAGGGCAGCCACCTCCTCCTCCCCAAAAAGTTGGCGGGGCCTCACCCCTTGGGGGCGCATTCTGCCGCAAGGCAGCCTAGTTTTTTGGGGCACTGGCGCCTTGCCCTTTGAGCCGCCGCTGCTGCTGGCGCCCTTGACCATGGTTCTGGGTGGAGGGTAGAAGAAAACTAAAAGTTCGAGACAAAAAGGTAGGGGAAAGAAGAAGCAAGGTAAAAGAACAAGAAGGAAGTATAAAAAGCAATAGAAAAGTTGTAAAAGTAGAAATAAAATGAAAAATATAAACCTAGGCACAGAGAGAAATAGGTAATAACTAAAGAAAGTTAGAAAAAGTGAGTAAAAAGACAAGGATTACAGAGATTTTAACAGGATGCAAAAGTAGGCCCAAAACCATAGCCAGAGTGTGTGATCCAAGATGGCTGCGCCCATCGCGACCGCATGGGTAGGTTCGCGCGATATTTAGCGCGATCACGCACTTTTGTAGTGCGAACGAGAAGATGAGTTCCCGAACATGTCTTGCACAACGCGACCACGTTAATTGTGACCCGGAACAGGAAATAAGGGAACGCAAGCAGGCGGGACAAACCTCTGGGGTAATTTAGCGCGCTAGCCATCCCGAGCATGCAGGCAACGCCCCGAACACGCGCACCGCGCTCCCGAAGATGAAAAACGGCGCGCGAACGGGCCCAGCAAGCAACTCCGCATGCTTGCGGAGCTACGCGTAGTTCGCGGAGTGCAACTACGTCTTCGCGTAGCTCCGCGGAGTCCGACTCCGCGAACTACGCCCAGGGTTAATATAAATCAGTTTAAATAATGTGTCAGATTTTAATAATATTAGACAAACTGATCATGGTATGTCCAGAATGAGAGCAAAACACAAAAGGCAGGAGCACACATGTGGGGAATTTTAGCTTGTTGACGGAGTGTTGTCATAGCATAATAAATACATAAAATTAATATCGAGAGGGAAAGACAAATAATTAGAACCAAGACAAAATGTTAATATAAAGTGACCCCAAGTAAGTAGAAAAATGTGCATAGTGTATGCTCATCCGAACTGCAATATCCCAGAACACAATTCACAGAATCTATCAAAGGAGTATGTTTCTTCGCGATGGCCGGGAATGAAAAATATAGTACAAAGTTTCAAAACGATGTCCGGGGAGGGTATCTCTAGGTAGTGGTCAAGTGTAGTGATCACGTTTGTGTCTCTATAAAGTAAAATAAAAGTCTTAAAGTAACCAAATCTGAGGTAGGAGAAGTTGTTTCTGCACAGCATTTCACATTGTCCTCAATTATCAGAAACTGCTCAAAAACAGATGCTAGGTCCTCAATGCTGGTAAGATAAACAGGAAAATCATTAATATGAGTAGGCTCAGGGATATACTGAGGACTGGGGTGTACTCGAAATATTTTAGAATAAAGAAAACAGTAGAAAATCCATGGCACAATATATTGTAACCTTCGGAAATAGACATGCCAGAAACTAGAACAGAAATAATGCTCTAAGAGAATAAGTGTGACCCATCTCTAAATAACATGAATGACTAATTGTTCTAGTGAAGAGAACAACTGGTCAGGTCCCAATCATAATATGCAATGGGCGACCTGTCTATTATAGGTAATAAAAGAGATAGCTTGAAGCGTAAGCCAATTATATATACCCCTTGAATATAGTGTCATATTTAAAAACCCTCTAAGTTGAGATGTCGACACGTAATTACTAACAGAAGTAAACTCACCCGCTAATTGCGGAAACACTATTAGCGTGCAGGCCAAAACAAAGGCAGTAGTAGTCCTATTGGCAGCTTGACATCCGATCGGCAAAGTATAAGACAAAACAGCTGAATAATGGAGGTTGTGGCAGTCCGTACTTCTAAGTGAAACCAAAAAGAATAAATACATGAGCACATGATCCGCAAGCTGAAAGGATAACTCACTCAATACGTGACCACCCGGGCGAAAGACGAACGATTCACCTGTAGTGTTCGCAACATGTGCGCTTGATAACGCGACTGGGAGAAGCTGATGTTAGGCCCTCTTCTTAAGTACAGTATAATTGGATCCTGGAGTATCACGTGGTCAAAAGGTCAGGCCACGTGTGGAAGTAGACACTAAGGGTGGACCAACAGAAAAAGCGTGTGCGCCATATTTGAGCAGTAAACTATTTGTATACACCCCTTGAATATAGCGTAATATTTACAGACCCTCTAGGTTGGTATGTCGACACGTAATTACTAACAGGAGTAAACTCACCCGCAAACATACGACTGGGATCAAGAGCAAGCCGGATGTGCCAATGTAGCAAATGACACTTAAAAGAAACCAAATTAGGAGAGACGTTCAAGTTGTTATCAGGGGAGAAATTAGTTGTTAGTGGAGAATCATAGTTAAGAGCGAGCTAAAGTTAGAAATAAAGATTAAGTTGAGAGGCATATATCGAAAGCCGAGTATTATAATTGAAGTGAAAAGACTTTAGAGCATAGAAGTGTCTCCATGTGCGCAATCCTAGTAGTCAAGTAAAAAATCTTGTTTGTATCATACCTCAATAAAGTCTTATGTCAACAATCAAGGAAGAGACAGAACAAACCGCCAGTCGAGACACTAACAGTCTACTTAATTACATCACCTAAGTTATAACCATTGTGAGGGTGTATAATAACACAATTGACATAAAGCCTAGTTACACATGATAAACAATAACCAACCAAGTTGGTATAGAGGGCAAGGAACACAGTACCTGTGGTATACATAGAATTTCCTACATACGATATATGCATATATACAGAATACAGGCAAAAATGGTAATTCAAATGGACAGTTTATCCAACTAGATGATATAAAAAGATAATCTATAGGTGAAATTGTAATAATCTAGTAACTAATAGAAAACTATAAGATTATACGTTGAGCAGTAGCAGTTGGTGATTCACACAATCTCACATATGAGTAACATTGACGGTTTAAAGAACAGCAAGAAAATCAATTGTTGGTTTATAAAACATCATGAAGATCCATTGTTATAGAAGCACGACAACTGTGGAACCGGATACTAGACATAATATACTTCACATTTTACTGATATAAAAAACACGCATTTCTCTGTCTGTATTCAATCCTTGATCTACTGACCTCAATCTGACAAGCCACTGAGCTTCAAGTTTTCTCAATGCTAATGTTTTGTCACTACCCCGGGGATCGTCTCTTAAAACTGCGAAGCCGTGAAACTTAGTGTTCAGTGTCTCAGACAACTTGTGTTCGGCATTGTAGTGTACTGCTAATGGGTAGTTGGGGTTGTAATTCTGTATAGCTCTCACATGTTCTTGGATGAGCTCTTTGAGCGGTCTTATTGTGCTGCCTATATAGATGCTGTTACACTGGCACACGATACAATAAACTACACATTTTGTATTGCAGTTTATAAATTCTTGTATGTGATGCACCTAAATTTCGGAAGAACATACATTCTAAATTACGCAGAAAGGGTTAAACCTCTCTATGAACTAATCAAACGTGATTTTTAACAGTTAATTGGACTAGAAAACACACAGAGATTTTGTGTTCAGTCCAAACAGACATGTTAGCAACAAAACATTTGCAAACATGCGTGAACGTACGTAACTTAGTGATCTGAATCATTCCAGGAAGATGCGGATTCACATACTTAACCCTTTTGATGCTGATGACGAGCTGAGCTCGTCATGATGCACAGTTGAGCTGTGCTGATGACGAGCTGAGCTCGTCATGAACACATACTAAGAGCAATTTCCAGCACAGGGGGGGAAAACACCTAGCAGCCAAGGTGTTAAACTTTAATGAAGAAGAAAAAGTACCAAAAGCTTACAAATCACACTTGTACACACAAGCAGAAATGAAATGTATTTCAACAGAAAAAAATCCGACAGCGGTTCAAACTGCAGTAGCAAAAGAGAGAGCCCTCGCACAGGGTAAGCGCATAATGGTCGTTACACCTGTACCTGCCTTAGAGGCAGTGACAAAAGCGAGCATTCCGAATTTTAAAGCTTTACATCAGAGATGGAGACAATGGGTTAATTCTCTTGCTGCAACAGACGTTGAATACGTTTTTGACTCATATTTGAAAACACAAGAATTTCTACAATATGAAAAAGAATGTCCTCTGCCTACTGAGATTATGCCTCTAGAGCAATATGAATTCATCATTTATACTGACGGATCAGCACAGCCTGCTCTGGGGGGGGTAAACAAGCTTATAGTGCTGCGTGCGCGATTTTTAAATTCCGATCTATGGTCACTAAAACCCAACCTCTAGGAGATTGCACAGCTCAGCAAGCTGAACTACAAGCCTTCAAGATGGCGCTTGAAAATACTGATCGCGAATTCCCCACACTTATTGTGTGTGATTCAAATTATTGCGTTCAATCTTACAATGAATACTTGCAGAACTGGATTGAGAACGGTTTCAAAGATGCAAAAGGTGGCACAATCAAGCATAAGTTGCGTTTGGAACAAGTAGTTCAGTTATGCCAAGAACTACAAAAGGCTCACGTAATACATACACTGAGTCATCAACGTGACGGTGTTCACGTTGCAGGGAATTCATTGGCTGCTGAAGTCGTGAAGGCAGCTGTGCAAATGGCTTTCATAGCTGAAATCACTCGTTCAAAAACGAAAATATATGGAAAAATAATGCAAGCTGTCAATGCTTCGAGCAAAGACAGTGGTAAAACATTACCAAAAGGCTTTCCACTCAAATACTCATATATAACTGATGTAAATAATGTTCCGTTTGCTCGAATCCCTGGAGTGGGGGATAGAGTAATTCCAAACATGGAACATAGATTAGGACTAATCTTAGCAGCACATGAAGGGCTTGCTTCTGCACACGCAGGTGTTTCTGTTACAGTATAGTTAATAAAACAGAGATACTGGTGGCCGCACATGAGGAAGCAATCCAGAAGCTATGTTTTGGAATGTGAAATCTGCCAAAAGATGGAAGTCTCTACAGTGAAACGTCCTGCGCAGACGCCCTTGTTAATTTCAGACAAAGCATTAGCTTGCGTTTACCTGGTTCACTGCGGTCCCTTACAGAGGGATGGTAACTACAAATATATCATGGTCGCAGTAGATTCGTGCTCAAGATTTATTTGGATGTGGCCTCAGCGCTCGGCTGACGCTCGAACTGTTTTTTATTTTTAAATTTTATTTATTAAATTTTACGAAGTAAAAAACAACGTAAAAAGCATACAGACATACACCAAATGTCATGCATAGTCTGCGAGCAATGCTCCTCTCAATCTGAAGGTACACAGCCTTAGCGCAAACAACCCAGCAAGGGACAGGTGGCAGATTATGTTCTCATCACCTTCGTCTCTGTCTAATGGAGCCCAACCCTCCTAACCATTCTATATCCCCTAGGCTCATTCTACCAGAAGCACATTCCCCCAGCATCCACACAGCACTCTCCTCCCCCCTCAAGACATATTCCATCTCAGGGCATTCCGCTATTACAAACTTCAGCCCCTACTCCGTTGTCTACCCTCGCAGGCCTTTCCTCCTCCCCGCCACCGCGTATCTGCATCATGAACAAACCCCAGAAGTTTTTCAGGCGGCTACATGGTGGAAGCAGCTCACTGTAATTTTCTGACTGCGTGCAGCAATAAAGCACATCATGTGACTCATCCAACACTGCGCCACCACCCGTTTAGCTATGAGAGTGCCCATGTCAACCAGCCTACGCAAAGCTTTAGGTAACTTTTTGGAGTAGTGCAGGAGCTCCACTGCGGGATCTGGTTCCAACTCCACTTCAATTATCCTACTCAGTTCTCTGAAAATCGCCACCCAGTATATGTGAATACCCGGGCAAAGCCATGCCAGATGTAGAAAGTCTGCAGTGGGAGCGTTGCATCTGTCCCAGGTCGCCTCTTCCAGCTGCCCGTATCGACATAGGCGTTCTGGGGTGTAATACACCCTGTTTATGTATTTAAAGTGTATAAGGCGGTGCCTGCCATGAAGTGAAATCTTTCTGGTGTTCATGCAGCAATACCTCCACATGTCATCATCTATCGCTATTTGAAAATCCTTTTGCCAGGCTAAACTTGCCTTCGTGTACCAGTGTCAGGATTCCTAATGAACCAAAACCAGAAGTTAGACCAGTTCATTATTTAATGAATTCTCACTGGTCCAAATGGGGTAAAAGACTGAGTAGAAATCCTCTTTGGTCTTGCTCGTGGCATTTGCGGAATTCTAAGATGACGGCCATAGAGCAGGGGTTAGCAGTCTAGTTGATCTGCAAACACCTGAGGGGAATCGAGGTGACGCGAGCACTCCTGTGGAAGTGCGCACTTCACTAGAGTAATTTCCCGAAGTGGTTCCATTCTCAGAGCGCTTGTAGTTATTTGGCTAATTCCACAGAAAACTCTTCATAGAAATACAACCCAAGTCCAGTTAGTCCTGTGGCAAGTTTTGGAACGTCTGCCGACGGACGTCTTCAGTTCGCGTTCATGTTATGTGCAGGAATTTCTCTCACAACTCGGCATCTTTCATACACCAGAAAGGTGAGAGGAGACGTCCTCGAGGGAGAGAGGAAGAGACGAGAGCAGACAGCAGCTAAGTCATAGTGTTTTGAAAAATGAAACTAAAGAGACTGTCATTACGCTGAACATTTATTTGTGTTAAAAGTATTCAGAGAGGGAGAGGGAGAGAGAGCTGAGAAAGAAACGAGAGCAGACAGCAGTTAAGTCATAGTGTTTAAAAATGAAAACGAAAAAGACTGTCATAAATGCTGAACATTTATTAGTGTAAAAAGTATTCAGAGCGGAAGAGAGAGAGAGAGAGCTAAAGCTTACCTGAGACTCCTGTAGACAATTGTAACCTAGAAATAAAAGATAAAGGAAAAAACGGCATGAGAGAAGCTCACGTAAAATAGCAAGGTTAAAAGGCTTGTTAGTTTAAAAGAGGAATACAACTTACCAGAGCATTCCCAGAGCTAATCACCACCTAAAGCTCAAGAGGAGAAGATACATTAATAACAGAAGATTAAAGACACTCGCTGAATTAATAATAGTAATTTACAAGATGATACCAATATAAAAGAAATACACAGCAATAAAACCTGGTAGGTCACAGAGGAAATTAAGTAATAAGCAAGGCGTAGAAAAAAAACGATTAGGGTTAACCACTGCCCAATGTTTTGCAAGATGTAAAAGCCAACATCATATCAAATAAGAAAAACTCATCAGGTCAAAAGAAGAGAGGCAGGTTACTAAAGGACCTTGGATAGGTTATCTCTTAGAGTTTTAAAAAATTGAGAAAGAAAAGATAGAGCAGAGTAGAGAAGGGAGACTTATAATTGTTGCTTGTTCTTATTTTCCTTAGGTATCTTCAGTAGGCTGATCAATAGCAGAAAGCAGATAGAAGAACCAGACAGAAAACCAGAGGGGCCAGGACCAGTCTCTTCTTGTTCTTTATTTTTTTATTCAATTTCCCCCTTCCCCCCTTCCTAATTAATTAGAGTCACAATCTCATTCTGGCTCTGAGTGATTGGAGGTGGGAGTCGGGAAGCTAGCATCTTCTGTTCCTGTGCAAGTATACAGAAAACAGCAATTGGTAAGCAGTTGGTGTCTGACAACCGGTTTTCCCGGTGAGTCATTGCTATTTTATAAAGATTGGTAACAGCCCTACACGGTGACTCAGTCTTAATCACATAGGAGAGTTCCAGAACCTTCGGTGGCTCGTCTAAATCATCTCCCAGTAATTCGGACAGGGCTCTACGCACTCTATAGTATTGGAATTGTTGTAACGTGGTGCACTCTGTGACCGTACTCGATGCTTGTTCCCAAGTTTTTACCTTCCCATGATGGAACATGTCCCTGCTGATGAATGTTAATGCTGTGTAGTGCGTTTATCACACCTTTATCTCTGCCTGGAGTCAGCCAGAGGGACCACTCCACCGGCATTGAGGGTGAGTACAACAACGCAGCCCCCCTGGTGTTGCAGTATGCAACTCCATGCATGATTGGTAGCAGTTATAGAATCTATTATCCCAGTCCTCCGGTCGACCGGTTTGAATACTGTTGCTGCCAAAGGGAGAAGGTCTGCAAATAATCTCTCCATTCTTACATGGGGGATATTTGAGTCACCATGGACCCAGGTATGCAAGAGCACCCCCTCCACGACCCTATAGTACAGCTCAAAGTCAGGGACACCCAGTCCCCCATACTGTATGGAAGTGTGAGGACCTGCCATTGGACCCGAGCCTGTTTACCCGCCCAAGCGAGCTTAAGCATCAATTGCTTCAGTCTCTGGAAAAATACACGCTGCAACACTAGCGGAAGATTTATGAACAGGAACAACAGCCTAGGCAACACCTCCATCTTCATAATGGAAATGCGTCCCAGTAAAGAAAGCGGAAGTCTGCACCAAGCCTCTACATCATCCTACCAATTTGCTGATAGCCACGCCATAGTTTTCTCGGAGCACTATCTCAGAGTCAGTATTCAATTGGATTCCCAAATATCTAACCAACTCCTCAGACCACTGCAGAGGGAATTCCATTACAAATTCCTTTGTGGTCGGAGTGAGTGGAAAAGCAATTGATTTCGTCCAGTTCACCCTCAGGCCAGAAAGTGCACCAAAGTGTGCCACCTCTCTAAGTACCGCAGACAAGTTGTTCTCGGGATCTCGGACATTCAACAGCGTATTGTCCGCGTACGTGGAAACTACTATCCTATAGGTCGGGAACCCAATGCCTTCATTCCCATGGTATGCTTGTAATGCACATACGAGTGGTTCCGCCAACTAGGGCGTACAACAAGGGCGACAGTGGGAAGCCCTGTCTAGTCCCCCTGGTTATGGCAAAGGGTTCTGTGACTAGACTGTCCAATCGGACCCTCGCACTGGGTTTGTTATACAGTGAGCCAACCATTTGCAGAAATACCGGCCCAAATCCCATTCTTGTCAGTACCTGTTGCTTGAAGGGCCACTCGACAGAGTCAAAGGCCTTCTTCATATCTAAAAATACTGCCACTGCTTTAACGTCCTGTCTCACATGCTGCATTGTACCAGACACTGTGCATATGTTATAGGTGAGGTTTCTACTTGGAATAAATGCCGCCTGTTCCGGGTCTACCAGTTGCGGGGCCAGGAGTGCCAGGCGAGTTGCCCAAATTTTCACAAATAATTTGGTATCCACATTCAAAAGGGTATGAGCTGCACTCCTCCGGAGGCTTACCGGGTTTGGGGATAGCTACCAATAGTGCCTCTCTCATTGTCTGCGGCATACAGACCGTCGTACACAGGTCATCGAAAAGAGTTGCCAGGTGTGGGAGCAGAAGGTCAATAAATTCCTTATAAAAACCCACCGTAAGCCCATCCACTCCCGGGGCGCTACCTGACTTCATACCTGCCAAAGCCTCCAGTATCTCATCCTTCTCTATTGGGAGCATTAGAAATTCCCTGTGGATGTTAGTGAGCATCGGGATGTTATTGTGTTCCAAGTAATCTAGTATCTGTGTATCTAAGTCCCCTGCTCTAGTTGTGTATAAGTCTGCATAATATTTACAGAATCGTTTCGCTATGTCCACCTCGCCGTTTAATATCTCACCTGTCTCTGACCTCACTGCTGTGATTAGCGTCCTCCCGCATTGTGCACTCAGCACTCTTGCAAATACCGATTCCGGTCTGTCCCCCTCCCCATACGTACGCGCTGTGGCATATTTCCCCATATGTTTAACTTCCCTGTCTGCCTCTTCATGATACTCTTCTAGTAATACATTTATCTCCTCATCAAGTTCCTTGCCATTTTCCGTCAACTGGCGCTGTTCCAGTTGCCCCAATTTCAGACCCAGGTCTCTTAGTCTTTGTCTTATGGATTTGAGGACCCCCGAATGCTTCGCCATTGCCGCTCTGCAAACATAGACCTTAAACTCCTCCCAAATTGTTTGAAAGTTGTCAACCGAGCCTATATTAATCTCAAAGTACGTTTCTATGGCCTCCACAAGCTCCCCCTTGAAGAGCGGATCCAGTAGCGAATAGGGTGGGAAGCACCATGTAAACGGCTGTATAGTTCTCTTTGTAGTGGTAAGGACCAACAGTAACGGCGAGTGAACCGAAAGTGTACGGGAAAGATCCCTGCCGTCCCTCATGTGCCCCAGTAGAGACGTGGAGGCTAACCAGTAATCTATCCGAGTATGCACATTATGAAAGGCCGAATAGTGTGTATATCCTCCATGATCCGGGTTGCACATTCTCCACACGTCGTTAAGATCCATATCAATCATCACTCTGTCCAACATCTGTGCAGCCTTCTATTGGAACCTGCTGATCTGTCCCTGTTCGGGTCTCTCAATAGATTGAAATCCCCACCCCATAAAAACTGTGCTGAATGGTAAATTCTTGCTGCTTTTGCTGCCGCAGTATAAAACTTTAGGCAATCATAATTAGGGCCGTACACATTAACTAACACTAAGTCCATCCCTCATCCTCAAAATCTGGATATCACAAACCTCCCCTCAGTATCCACTCTCAGCAGCTCTAACGCGTATCCCGTTCTAGGGTTTACCCATGTTAGCACACCCCTGGCATGAGTTGTGAAGCCAGCCAAAGTGATATTTCCAGCTAGGTCCTTGCTGTGCAGCATCAGACTCGCCTGTGGGAGATTAGTCTCCTGGAGCATAGCCACATCAACATTCTGCCAGTGCAGGTAGCTCACTATCTTATGCAGCTTGCGATGGTCAATAATCCCCCTGACGTTCCATGTCATCACTACAATACCATCAGCGCGGTGTACGCTATCCGCTTCGGCCCCTCCTGCCATCAGTGTCATTACTGTATATAGTAGATCTCAGTTCGACTTGCATGCTCACAATAGTTTCTGTATGGAAAAACCAAAACCATCCCTTCCAACTCTCCCCAAACTGCATTCGCTTCCCAACCTTCTCCTCCCGCCACCCACAGTTGACCTCCCCCAACTTGGTCACGCAGTACCCCCAATCCTGCCCAACCAGCCCCCCAGGACCCCTCACAAACATACCCCACAACAAATTCTTTATGCGCTCTTGCACGAAAGGGCAAAGGACACTCCGTATAAAATTACCGTAGTTTATCTATCTAATCCCAATGCCCTGTCACGCCGCCGCCGTGTCAAAACATTTGCATCATTGGAGTTCTGAATTATTCAGACGCGTATCAGGCGGATACCCGCCGAGATACATCATTTATAACCCCTCCCGACATTCCAGGCTCAGGAGACCGTTTATACTCTGCTATCATCATTGTACCCCATATATTCCCAAGTGACGCCCTACTCCCCTCTCACAATGTCAACCAGCAAAGCTGTGACCCCAGCACCCTCGTATCAATAAATCCCAGCCCCTGTTTTCCCTGCTCTACCCCAAACCCTGCAGAGAGGTAGTCCAGGCACCCCAGAGCCACCACCCCCCCCCCGGTCCCCCCTACCGCAAATGCCCTGCGTTATATGTCCTGTATTTTCAGTCTTGGTTCTCCAGCGAACTGCCATGTGCTACATTCTGCGCCTGCCTTTGCGGACTGTTGCCCTGTCCTGTCGACCACCCTTTTAGTGCCTGCTGCAAGGCCTTTGGATCCATGAATATATGCTATCGCCCCTGCCGATTCACACGCAGCTTGGCAGGGTACAGCATAGCGTAATCGACGCCCAAGTCTCGCAGCTGTCTCTTCAGGGGAGCAAAGTGTTTGCGCGCTTCCTGTAGACTCGCTGTAAAGTCTGGGTATATGGAAATCTCCGATCCTTCATACCGCAGTGTCCGCTTCTCCCGTGCTATGCGTGGCGCTGTGTCTCTGTCTCTGTAATTAAGTAATTTTGCGATGATGGGACGCGGCCGGGCACCTGGCCGAGGTCGAGGGCCCAGGGAGGGATGCGCCTGTTCCACTACAAACATTGTTGAGAAAACCCCCTCTCCGAGCACCGTGACCAGCAGCTTTACCACGAACAGTTCCATGTTACCCGTAGAGGTAGTCTCCGGCAGGCCCCTGATTCTCAGGTTACAGTGCCATGAGCGGGCTTCGAGGTCCTCAGTCTTGTCCTGCAAAGTATGCATGAGATTCCCCAGCTTCTTATGGTCCGAGTCCAGTGTGGAATGCGCCTCCTCCACCTCCGTGATCCTCCGCTCCAACATATCCAGCCTCTCTGCATGCTTATCCAGCCTTTCCGCCATACGGTCCATACGGTAGGTCAGGGCATCCATTTTCGTGACCAGATTCGCTATATCGCTCTGCAGGCACTTTCCATAGATATTAGTAAGCTACGTATGTCCGTGCTGGCAGGTTCGCTCTCCGTTTCCGGCATTGTCTCAGCTTCTGAGCCTGCAGCGTTGTGAGATTTCGAGCGCTTTTGTCTGAACGACAACTTCGCCAGCGTCTTGTGACCTTTTCCCATGCCGTCTCAATGTACGTCAGGCCTTGACACCAATCCAGCTGTCAGCTTACTCCGGCGTCTTGGTGCAGAGGGGGATGGCCGCAGGGTTGACGTCCACCAACATATTCCCTCTCAAGACTGCGTCCAGAACTTTGCTCGTACTCGCTGGCCAGGTCCCAATGGCCCCAGTCCCCGCTGCCCGACTGCTCAGTGATGTGTGAGGGGGGGGGAGGCTGAGCACTCTTCTCCGGGTCTCCCTCTCCAGCAGGGTCCACAGCAGCATCTTCTCCTTCCCTCCGTGGGGCCGCCGCACTCACCCCAGGCTTCCGCTTCAGGTGCGCTGATCTATCCTGACCCTGCTTCCTCTGGGGGGGGGGGTGTACTCACAGTGCCTGCTACCTGCCGTGCTCAATCGCACTGAGGTTCCTAACGCGGCAGATAGGCAGCAGCCAACCTTCACAAACGTTGCTGCACGTCAGGTGACGCAGTGCGGCCACGTCTCACACTACAGTACATGGCCTGTCGGCCCTGGAGCCGCTCCGTCGACACACTTCGTTACCTCCGGTCAGCCACCTCCAAAAACATTTGGGATTGCGCCGGATCCAGCGCTCGCTGCTAACTCACTAATCCTAGACCTGGAAGTCTTAATTGATTCCGATGACACAGGATAAATGTAGGATAACTACACGGCAGAACGGAGCCCAGGGCTCAAGTGGCCATCTCGGTCGCGAGCAAGCTCGGCCCCCCCTGACGCTTGAACTGTTATAAAAGATTTGGGAGTCTTTATTGGCACATACGCAGTCAGCACGCTACATTCTGACCAGGGTCCTGCGTTTAGCTCTTGAGCTTACAAGGAGGCCATGGCCAATATGGGCGTTGCATTGCGGTACTCTAGTCCATTCCATCCTGAGGGAAATTCGGTAGTGGAGAGAAAATAACGGGACATAAAGCAATATATAACAGCTAGGGTATTAGGCTTGGGTGATGGGTAGGTTAAACATCTAATAAGTGTCCAACGTACTCTTAATATTCTGCCAAGAAGTTCTCTAGGGGGTATCACTCCATATGAAATCCTTTTTAGTACTGGAATTATTGTGCCGGGCCTCGATTGTCACACTTCAGTGATAGAACAAAAACCCTTTGATATCAAAGAATGTTTGGTTGTTTTGCAGGACTTAAATTAAATAAGATCCAGACAAAGTAACTTACTCCTGAAGCCAACAACCACTGAAGAAAAAACATTCGTCCCAGCAAGACCTGTCTGGATTCCAAAGATTGGGGATCCAGTCAGTGAAAAGATCGCTGACAAGAAGGAATTTGGGCCTTCTTACAGACAACCAGTACCTGTCTTAGCCATCCACGGATCAAGAACAGTATTACTGCAGGCCCCTTGCTGGTAAAAAGGAGAACAGGTTCATGTCCATCGACCTGGTAAAACCACATCATAAGCAGTACGCCAAGTGGACTCCAAAGATGTAGCAGATGCTCGAATCTGGTTACTATTCAAGAGGTTGAAACTGAAAGACTCATCACCTATGAAGAATCTGCAGTGCGAAAAGAAGGACTATGCAACAAACCCATTGAACTTGTACCTCTTGAGACCCAAATAACAGTTTGTCAAGAAACGCCTGCCTACAATGAAATAGCATCTGACTATACAAATGTAACAAGTTATCAAGTGGTTCCAGCGATTTCAACGAATCCTGAAGCAATCCCTACAATTGACAGAACTGCCTCTGGCTATTTTATTAACTTTGATACGTTTTCCGGGGATCCCAGTGAACCTGAAATGACGCCAGCTGAAAAAACTTTTAAAGAACAAGCAACAGAACTTTTTCATCACCTGGAAAAGACTTATCTGGTTTCACCATGGATTGAACTTTGGATTGTGTTCGGTGTACTTTTTCTTCTAATTTGGTTGGCTCTTGTATTTTCTTTGGGAATGCTGATAAATGGAAGATATGTTAAAAAGGACACAGCAAGTAAGAACATCAACCCACTCCTCAAGCCACACAAATCATCTCATCTTGAACAAAGAGACTTGTCATCAGTGAACATCACAGCCGTTCCTATACCTGGTGGTATAGCTTGGGACAGGACTGAATATGACAATCTTGGTCCAGTGGAGCTATTGAAGATACTACACCAATTCAAGATTTCCTTGAGTGACGTTGTTTCATCTAGTACCTTTTCTGATGATTGGGACTTCGAGACTGTTAATAACATGATGTCAGACTTAGAAATGTCTGCAAAATTTACAAATCCTGAATACTTAGAAGGTTCATCAGATTATGAACAAATGTACTGTTATAATCACTATGGTCATCATTTTTTGCATAAATCTGCAAATCCTAGAAATTTATTAACTTATAGCCAATGGGAACATTGTCCTACGCCACCAAAGGGTAGCTCAAAAAAAATGTTGGGGCAAATTTCCATACTTTTCAGGGTATAATGTTTCAAATCCAGAATCATTTTACTTTAAAAATGTTAATAGGACAGGAATGAAAAGTATGTTGACAAATATAAAGCAAATTTATTCTGCGGCCTTTTATGCTAAGCTGTCCACATTAGGTTTTGACTTTTGGAGAGACACCATTAGGACAAAAACTGTCTGGGCACAAAAGATTGACAGGTGCAGGGATTAGAAGCTTTATTTAGAGCCTGCATCATCCCAGAACAAATAATGTTTTTGAATGACACTGTCCAACAGACATCTTGTCTTGGGTTAGCCAATATAAAAGATTTAAACAAACCGTCAATACCTACAGCTACACCTGATAGCAGTAACACTTCAGAAGGGGAGGTCGAAATACATACTATTTTGCTTCACAACAGAACAGATCCTGATTGGAAAAAATGGTTAATCTGGCCCACAGACAAAACATCTGTCAAGCTAGATTCCTGAATAAGACACAAGGGTTCAAATTCACTCGGCCAGATCCAAGATATGTTCAGAGACAGCATCCAGGTATAGTAACATCATACAGTGTAGGGAAACTGTGTCTTGAGTGTCTACACAAGTCTACGCTGAAGGAAGTAAAACAACACTTATCTTTACTTAAAGATGGCGCTGACCTGAGGGACTTCTTACAAGGACCTACTAAACCGCGTCATAAACGTTTTATATACGCCGGTTTCTATGCTCTATATAATGAAACGTGGAAGATTACGCAAGCAGAGACTGCAGAACGAATATGAGAAATTGATCGTATTAATTTAGAGAAATCTCTCTCTGTAGTTGACAATTGGTTAACGACTCATCCAGGATATATTCTTTAGACAGCATAGTATCCTCTGCCATAGACATGGTCATGTTGCAACATGGTCATTTGCAATGACGTTCTATAATGCTATTAGGCTGGACATTACAAAACCTTTGATCAGGCTATGTGCATTGGCGTTTATTCAACACAACGTCACTGTTTTCTGAATTCAATCTCACAGATAAACAAATGAAATTAGCACAGAGGGGAGAAGGCTATACGGTGCTGAGCATTGAAAAACTGGAAAGATTGCCATTTACAGTCGCTAAAAAACAGCTATTGAATGGATAATCCATGGTACAATAACTAAGCTCTTACAATTTTCAATTTTCAGCATTGCTTAAAACGTATACCAGCAGGCCTACATGAAAGGTTGGGTAAAGAATACATCAAGACATCCTGGGATTTACCTTACATACACAGATTTTCGAGTGGGGCGAAGGAAGTGTTTCTTAGTGGTAATAATTGTGAAAACGCACTAAGCGGTTCTCTCCTATGTCAAGGTATAAACGTACACGGGGCCTGCGATGGTTCCCCTAACAATTTATCTTGCCACCTGCAAGGTTCACCAGCTGCAGTGATTGATCAAATTTTTAGGCAGCTTTCTAATGGAAGTTACATCATGTTGAATGATCACAGCTGCTTTGGCATGTTGCCAGGGTTAGCCTATCTCGTAACTGTGTCAGCAAGGGTCACTTGCTGTATTCAAGTATTGTTTCCAAAAACCAAGACAGACCCGGAGTCACCGCTATGGCCTTCAATGAACACCTCTTCTAAACAAATTGATACTTTAAGCAGAATGAAAGCCATTCTTTTACAAAAATCTGTGCCATTGACCTCGGCCAAAGAAACCTATGATCTGCAAGTTGCAAGGACTTCTGCAGACATACACACCCTATTAACTCAAAAATGCCCTGAATATTTCTCAGAAATGTTAGGTCATATCTTAAACATGTCTGATGAGAGTGGTATTGTACATGTATTTAAGACAATTTTTTCAGGACTGTTAGCACCTTTCGAAGCAGTCCTAGGAATATTTCCAAACTTGTTGTAAACTGTGATTGGCTGATTGCCTCTCGTTTTGGTACTCGCAGCAGGGATACTAATTTGACTCCTTCTGCTCCGATATGGCAAGCCAAATCACCAGCGATACCCAGTTCACTTTGGAGAACACTCTTCTGGCAATGAAGTGTCGTGAGCGTATAGTACAAATTTTGAGATTAACTTGTTTGAAGGAATTAAATACCACAGGGTTTATGTCATTCAAACCAATCTGGCATGATTGCATCTTACCTGTTCTACGATGTGGAGAAGAATGCGTGTTAGACATCTGTCTCACACTCCCATCAGTCATGCCAACAGATGTTGATACCTTGCTGGACCCGGTAAAGGCCCATACGAAGTGTTGTCCCCAGCGGCTACCAATTCTGATGACGGCATTCATTGAGATCTCACAGACGTAAAATGCTGACGGTGAGATAGGAGAGGAAAGTGGCACACAGGTACCATCCAATTCGAACATTGCTAATGCGACCAACGCTGACGGTGATGCTTCACATCTATGTGCAATTCATCTTCTTAACGAGGTAATCCAACTTTCACCTACAATGGTAGACAAATTCTTTTCAGACTTAGAAGACTTGATATTTTCTCCAAACAAAAACACTGACTTTTGATTTGGCACGCAGTGTTCTGAGAGACTCTGAATTCGACCTTCATTTTTCAAAACAAGTTTTCTAAATTTGGAACTCTATTTCTTCTATGATCAAACTTTTGTTTTTCCAA
This sequence comes from Lissotriton vulgaris, assembly GCF_964263255.1. Lineage (NCBI taxonomy): Eukaryota > Metazoa > Chordata > Amphibia > Caudata > Salamandridae > Lissotriton > Lissotriton vulgaris. The sequence goes on from NC_141696.1 coordinate 722,865,507, forward strand.
ATTTGTATTTTTTCATTTTTTGGCAAAAGGTAATCTGCTTAAAGTAGAACTATTCATAGAGAACTAGAATTCTTTGAAAAAATTCCAAGAGACAATATTTGACCTTGTCCACATTCAACCAGTTTATATAATCTGCCATGGAATGGTCTCAACTTTTTCTTCTGTGTTTAAGAGCCATTTCATGAATGTATTTTTGTGATTCATTCGAATAGCATTTTCAAATGTCATCTATATGCTTTGAATGACACATTGCTTTAAATGCGTACAGCACAAATGCTTTTCGTGTACAACCAGTACCAATGCATTTTTTTGTATTTTGGGTGGGTTTTAACACATCATGTTTAGATATGTTTTAAGGTGTTTAGAACTAAGTAATGTCGTACATACGAAAGTGGAGTGGGTGTTTAGAGCTCCGAGTGAATTTTCCATATTCATGCCCTTATATAGGTACAATCACACCATTGTATTCTGACCGTCTGCTGCTGAGGATCGAGGGCTCTCCTGGACCCCTAATTTGCATTACAACTTGCGGAACCCGCTTCGCGGGTCCCGCTGCGCACCTGGGTGCCTGGGAAGCCTGACTGTGCTGCGTGTGCTGGACCAGGGCTCCGAGCGTGCAGGGCAGGACTTCCAAGACCAGAAGCCTCTGCACACCGCGCCTCTCGACACCTGGCCGCTCTCCCTGTCCACCACGCCCCGCCTGCAACCCTTCAAAGGCGCGAGTGGAGAAACCAACGTGGGACACCATTGTATTCTGACCGTCTGCTGCTGAGGATCGAGGGCTCTCCTGGACCCCTAATTTGCATTACAACTTGCGGAACCCGCTTCGCGGGTCCCGCTGCGCACCTGAGTGCCTGGGAAGCCTGACTGTGCTGCGTGTGCTGGACCAGGGCTGCGAGCGTGCGGGGCAGGACTTCCAAGACTAGAAGCATAAGCACACCGCGCATCTCGACACCTGGCCGCTCTCCCTGTCCACCACGCCCCGCCTGCAACCCTTCAAAGGCGCGAGTGGAGAAACCAACGTGGGACACCATTGTATTCTGACCGTCTGCTGCTGAGGATCGAGGGCTCTCCTGGACCCCTAATTTGCATTACAACTTGCGGAACCCGCTTCGCGGGTCCCGCTGCGCACCTAAGTGCCTGGGAAGCCTGACTGTGCTGCGTGTGCTGGACCAGGGCTGCGAGCGTGCGGGGCAGGACTTCCAAGACCAGAAGCCTCTGCACACCGCGCCTCTCGACACCTGGCCGCTCTCCCTGTCCACCACGCCCCGCCTACAATCCAGCGGTCTACCTATTTAAGGCAAGGCCATTACCCGCTAAGCGGGAGCGTCCCGGGAGAAGCCCGGGACAAGGGCGGGACCGTCTGTGGCCGTCAGGGGCCGAAAGGAGGCCGGGCTGGGCCACCCCATTGACAAGTAGGACTGAAGACTTATTTCTTGTTATATCTGGGACCTTACTGACTCACTTACTTTTGTGCTCAACTGTGTTTAAATATCTGTTTATAGCATTTAATAATGTCTTACACGTCAAACACCTCTAGTTTACCACCCTCCCACCCAGAGGGTGGTTCGACCATTTTAGGTCCCCTAGATAAATTCTTCTTCAATCGTACTAACCAAGACATTGACAAAGAGATCTTACTGGCAGAAAAACGAGCGGAACGTAGGCTGTCAATTGAGCTCCTTAAAAGTTCTACGGACAAACGTTTGCCGCAAGCCTATCCGGCATTAGTTACTCCTCTGTCTTCTATAACCTTGCCTGGGGTGACTGAAACACTCAATGTCTCTCCTCTAACCCTGGAGATTGAGAGTGGTTCACCACAAACATCAGATATTGTTGCCTTGTCCACATCTCCACCTATAAACCCCATTGTCTGCCCACTTACAGTTACAACTGCAGATAAAATTAGTATGTCTAACCCGAAACCATGCGTAAAAAGGAAAAGGAGCACCGCCCCGAGGAAATGTTATTCCTCTAAACCTCCCAATAAGGTTAGAATAGTGGCAAAAAATCCATTACCTGCCCAAATAGTATGTAGTGAAAGTGGTGATCTATTAAATGAGGGGGATAACGTAGTCTCAGAGAGCTGTAATCTTACATCTAGTGACTCCCAGGGGAAGGGGTTGGCTGTGAATGTTCCTCTAATAGATTCATTGTTACCCGAGTTGGAAAAACTGTTAAGGTCGCTTCTGACACCCATAGAGGTCAAAGTTAATAAGCTAATTGATTGGTTAGATCATTTCGAGCAGGCTACCTTAGACAATTTTTTCCATACCAAGTCACTAATCAAATTGAAGCCCAAGCTAACTGAGTCTAGTAGGGACCAGGAAACCTCGGAAAAGCCCCAAAATCTGCCTGTTGCAGTATTACATTCCCCAGCAGGCTGCACCACAAGCGGGTCCCAGGGTAAGGGACTAAGTCAACCGCTTATTCCATCAGTACAGGCCTGCCCGAGCACCAGTGCAGGGGAAAAAGTATCTAAGGTTTCCGACCCTACGTCAAAGAGTAAGAATAAAAAATGTCCCCAAAATAGTAACACTGTGGCAAACAACCACCACCCAACGCCAATTACTTCTAATCCCCCCTTAAATACTGGATTGGTGGGTTCTAACGGCCCCAGGTTACCCAATGTTGTACCCACAAACTCGCAACAAAAATCGAATATCCCCAAACCCGGTCCCAGTGCTCCAGTTAATAGACAACCACCCACCCACTCGGAGAAACCACCACGAAAGATTCCTCCTGTGAATCTTACCCCGGACTCCCACCCTTTTGTCGCTGTTCTTACTAATGTTCCACCACTCTTAGTCGGACAAAGAGAAACCTTCCAGATGCTTAAAAACAAAGTAATGCACTGGTTAAAGGAAAACAGACCATTACCAGGGGGAATGGATGGATTGATAATAGGGGTAAGGAGGATTGACTGGATTGGTTACACTCATAAAAACCTGGGGGGAGACTGCATTATCATCAACTTTCAAGACCCCAGGGTGGCAGGCTGGATAACAAGACAGGGTTGGGGTACAAGTAGTGGGGGAATTGGCATTGTGGATCTTACTTTTTTCTACCCAAGGCAAATATGTGACACAATAGGAGGTCCCATGAACTTAAACAGTTTTAATAATACCCCGTTGGTAAGGGTTGCTCCTCCATCTTCTACCCTACAGCATTGGCAAACGCAATACAATGGCTTAAATTATAACAACTTGGAAGTTATTCAATGTTTGAACTGGGGATATTGACCAAAGTCTGACCATTGTACAAGGAGAGGCCTCTCATATCAGAAGCCACGGTTTCACTCTCTAACCCCTGCATTGAGTACTGATGCTGTGTTGAGGGAAACTAAAGATGATGAAAAAGTTGTATCTGAGGGGGTAACTGTCGGGGAGTTAATGCAAAACAAGGGTGGTGATGTGCTATTGGAACAAAATACTGTAGGCATTGACCAAAACTTGGGAGAGCTGGTTGGAAGTCAATCAAACCCCCCTAGATTGCTCATTGAAAACACAATATGTAGTGACAGACCTGCTCTAGGAAGTTTTGTATCTTGGAATGTTGCAGGGTTGGGGAGCAAGCTGACACTGCAATCATGGACTGACTTCATTAATGGGTTCGAACTGTGTTTTTTACAAGAGACATGGGCCTGCGATCCCATTTTCCTCCCAGGTTATCTAAATTTTTCGATCCCGGCAAGTAGAAGTCCTAGGGGTAGACCCAAGGGAGGCCTCACTGTTTGGATTAAGCAGAGTCTTGAAATCACTGTGAAAATGTGGGACTTGGGTTGTAGAGACATTCAAATGCTGAGAATTTCTTCAGTAAAATGTGGTGTGATAGACTTATACAATGTCTATGCCAGAGGCTCCAATATTGGGAGTTCCTCCACTCTAGAGGCTTTATCTAATTTTCTGCAAACAATGTCTCTTGGGAAAAGAATAGTAATAGCTGGGGATCTAAATAGGACCTTTGAACCCCTAGACAGCACTGAAAACCCATTGGGGCAGGAAGAGGACAATCTATGGGGTGTTCCTTATCTGAATCTGGCCCCTGTTAAACGTTGGACGAAGGACATTCTTCTTTTAAATGCTATGTGTTTAGAACATGGGATGAGAGCCCTTAATGGCAGAACAAAGGGTGATAAGGAAGGTGTGTGTACTTATGATAATGGCCATAATAGAAGTAGGATAGACTACGTTATCTGTAGTCTTAATCTATGGCAGGGGGTTTGTGACATGGAAGTCAAGGGCAGGATAGAAAGTGATCACAACCCCCTTTGCGTGACCCACACCTGGTGGAAGCCCACACAGTCAAATTTACATGTAGGTGATGGGTTGTTCCCAGACATGGCAAATAATATGCGTAGACTAAAATGGCCTTCTGTGTTGGCGAATGTAGCATCAATGGATTTCATTGGGTCTGAAGTGGATAAAGCAATTGTTTGCATGGAATCAGCTAGCCCCACACGCCCAGGTTCAGGGGCAATTACTGAAATACACAATAACCTTTTCTCCCTCTTAAAACCCCATTTTATGAGAGCATGCAAGGGAAACCGTATAATATCCACCAAACCAGCTGGGTGGTTTAACCAACAGTGCAGGGTAGCCAGATTAACATTGGGTAACGCTATTAGAAGCAGGGATAGGGCAGCAACTATAGCAGCTAGAAAGCAATGCAACACTAGTATCTCCTTGGCCAAAAAGGCATGGGATGAGAAGTATTGGGAGGAATTAAAGGAGGCCTCTGGAGCAAAGGATTCCAGGCACTTTTGGAAGATGGTGAAGTGGGGCAGAGGTGGTACCCCAGAAAAACCGGACAACAATGTTGCAGAATCCGCCTGGGTGAACTATTTTAGGCCCCAATATGCTGAGACAAAAGATTGGGTTGGTGGTGATGCAATCTCAGTTGTATTTCCCAAGGATAATTTGTTTACTGCCAAGGAAGTAGAACTTGTAATCAGTTCCGTACAAGGGGGCAGGGCCCCCGGATTAGATGGGATACCTTCGGATGTCTTCAAGAACGATAAAACTAGGTGGGTCCGGTATGTGTTTTTATGAGGGAATGCAATCGCTAAAGGCGCGCTAGTCCCAGAACAGTGGAAAGGAGCTATTATTATACCTGTACATAAAAAAGGAGATCGATCCCTCCCAGCTAATTATAGGCCCATAAGTTTGATTGCCACTATCCAAAAAGTAATTGGAAAGATGGTGGTAAACAGACTTATGGATTGGGTGGATGAAAATGATTCCCTTTCTCCCTTTCAGGCAGGTTTCCGGAGGGCGACTAGTACCATCGACCAGGTGTTCCGCTTTACCATGCTGCGGTGGGGGACGGTACTTCTTGGCGGGGGCAGCCTGTATGTCGCTTTTGTCGACCTGCGGGCTGCCTTCGACCTAGTCCCTAGGGGCAAGCTTTGGGCAGTTCTAAACAAGATAGGCATCCCAGCAGAATTGCTTACTTTAATTAAGAGATTGCACGAAAGCAATTTTGCCAGAGTACAGTGGGGAACAAACGGTCAATCCTCCATCGACTTTCCGGTGGAGCGAGGGGTTCGCCAAGGCTGTGCAATGGCACCCTTGCTCTTTACATTATATATCAATGGGATAGTTGATAGGATGCTAGATGCCAGTGTGGATGCACCTTCGTTAGCGGGCATCAGGGTTCCCATCCTGATGTTCGCTGACGACACGTTAATAATGTCCAAGACCCCTGCAGGGCTACAGCGAGCCCTGAACATTTTTGAGGACTTTTGCCAGGAACATGGCCTGGAAGTGAACATAGGCAAGACTAAGTTGATGGCCTTCTCCCGAGGATGTAAACCTCGCCCTAGGATACACATGAATAATGTTGGGCTGGAGGTGGTAAGGGAGTTCACTTACCTGGGGGTACAAATTGCAAATAATTATGGTTGGTCGCACCACATAGAAAAGGCGGTTCTGAAACACCAGCAAATATCGGGGGCCTTGCGTGTGGAGCACAAGAGATCTAAAACAAAACCCATAAAACCTGTCCTCGCTGTATATGATGCTAAGGCAATAGGCTCGGCCCTATATGGGGCTGAACTGTGGGGTTTTGATAAATTCACTTCCCTACAGATAGCAGAGAATAGGTTCCTTAGGGGGATTACGGGACTGCCCCAGAGTACCCCATTAATCCCTCTTAGTCTTGACTTGGGGAGAAGATCGGTTAGTGACCGAGCTAGATTGCGTCCCATTTTATACTGGAGAAGACTCTGGTCCACCCCTGAAATTAGGCATTACGCGGAAGGTTTCCTGGCAATAATCAAAATTGATACCTTCCATAAAATATCTTGGTTGAAAAACCTAAGGGTAATGCTAGGTGAACTAGGTCTTTCCAATCTCTGGCACAATCCAGGGGAGGTAGTATTCCCAAGTAAAGATACACTTAAAATGTTGTACTGGGAGTGGATAGACGGCAAGCTTTGGAGGGGGGTTAAATCAGACTCAATGGGTGGTCGTTTTTTGGAAAGTAAAATGTGTCCTGTAATAGAACAATATTGGGACAGTATAACTGTACCTATGGACAGGAAGTTATTCTTTCAATTAAGATCTGGTTCCCTCCCGTTGAGATATCTAACAGGCAGATGGAAGGGTTCCAATTCTATGTGCTGTCCAGCGTGCGGCGCTATCAACGAAAGCGTAGGACACTTCCTATTTGCTTGTAATGCCTATGCCTCCCCAAGAAGGGTATGGTTGACCCCTGTTTGCAAGAATCTTGGGACATCTAGTGCAGCTGAGGCTCAGAGAATCATTTGTACTACCTCAGAGGAGCCTATTGTCATGGGAACAGCTAAGTATCTGGGCTGGGCTTGGTCCATTAGGCGGAGAGCTCTTTCTCTTAATGCTCCTTGATAAATGTCTTTTAGTCTGTATGTATCTTTCCTTTTATAACGATTAAGCTGCGCAACTGTTTTAATATGCACTGGAAGAAATGTTTTTATTAAGTGTAAGTTTTTATATGTATGTTGTGCTTTTATGAGTCTATAACTCGAATAAAGCTTTTCTACTACACATTGCCCTTATATAGGCATAGAAACCAATCCCTTATTTAGGCATAACTCATGCTACCCAAATGCAGGCATGGCTACTTCCACCTTTACAAATGTCACAACGATTTCTTGGAAAATCGGCTTAAGCAGTTAGGGAACTTTCCCTTGCATGAGTATTGATTTGTTCAAGAACTCATGCACTTTGCAAAGAACAACTATTCCCTAGGGGTTCTTTCCTGACCTTCATATTCCCGACTTCACGTCAAACTATGGCATTCCTAAACACCTTCAAGGTATAAATATGCCTTCACTTGCTATGGCAAACTAAGGTGGTTCAGAGCAGTTTGACTATCTACTTGCCCGACGCAGCTCGCTACAGCAAGTGCAGAAGGAAGCCGACTCTGCAGCTGACTCACTGATCAAGAGGCTGCCTTTCTCCTGCCGAGAATCCAGCTCCAGTGTTTCCAAGTTCCCCTAGTGGGGTGTTGGGAAATCGAGTCACAGACCTCCTTCATTCTACCTAAGGTATGGATCTGATTAGAACCTAGAGAAGCCTTTGGTAGATTCTTGTCAAAGAAAAACTAAACATACGCTAAAAAATACTTACTTCTTGCCGCGTACTATACTTAGGTTAGGTACATTGGGGTAGGCGTATTTTAGAAGCACCAGTTGAGTAGTTGAGTTGTTAGTTGAGTTGAGTAGTTGAGTAGTTGAGCAGCCTGTATATTTATGCATGTATTTTTATATGGCTTAGAAACCATACAATGCTTTTACAGTATTATATTATAATACTATTCTCGCTGTACGCATTATACTTTGTAGTCTGCATAACGATTGTAGCAGTTCACTTTTCTTGTATGAGAAAGAAGACTGTTCAATAAACCTTTTTATTGAAAACGCCCGTCTTTATATTTCTCTACAGCTCTGTTGAAACGAAGCAAGCACGATTGACTGAGTGAAAAACGTATCTATTGTTTCTATGACTCTGAGAGATATATTTCTTATTCTTGGGAAAGAAAGTTGTCATGTTTATGGCGGTTGTCAGAAACGAATCCCTTCTTGTGAGTTCGAGAAAGTTTTTAGTGACCGCTGAGCGAGCTGGCACTCACTATTAGGTTTAGTATATTCGATAGAGACCAAGTCGACCTCAGTCCTACGTCAAATCTATAGGATATACTATTCCAGTTCAGTTCAGTTCAGTTAGTCTTTATTCGATGATGAACAATCATAAAAGACACATGTACAAAACAGCATTAAAACCAAATTTGTCTTAATAAAACATATAAAATATCAAAAGATAAACTCATTAAAATCCACTTACTTGTCTTGTTCCAAAAACGTATAGGGGGAGTTTTATCATTAAAGATAAATAAAATGATACTGAAAGAATGAAACCTCAATTAAATGTGGCAAATTTAGTCCCAAGGATATAGGCATTTCTTAGCTTATTTAGGTTGGAGAAAGACACCAGAGCTCGGAAACACCTATTACAAGATGGCAAAAAAGGTATTAAAGTACATACATGGTTACATAATACCCTGCATCCTAATCCTTCTTATGGCCCATGTCCAGCTCCAGAATTTCGCCATGGCAACAACTATGAGTTCTCTGGTGTCAGATTTTAGAACACGCAAAGCCAGTTGAAAAGATCTTGTTCCCATTTGTGCACAAAGTGGCTTAAGCCACTTTATGCAAGCTGCCTTATAAGCAGGACAAACAAAGAGGATGTGCAGCAAGGTTTCTTCCACACATGGGCAAGAGTGGCAATATAAGTCTAAGTCAGTCTCCCAGTTTTTGGGGAACGACTTCATGGGGAGGCTAAATTGGTGGTAGAGCTTCCTGTCCCCAAAGCTGGTGATGGTGTCCCAATAGACCTCCAATCTCTATTCCATTTTATTATCCAAAAAGAGGCCTGTTAAGGAATCTCCATTCACCTGGGAAAAGGACTTCTGCCAAACCAACTCCCTCTATATAGGGCATTGAACTCCATTTTTTAGTGGAAAAAATTCCCTTCTGGGTCCAGCCATAAGTGGTTGAGGTCCATGTCCAATAGAGTAACCTTGATCATGTGTAACCATGGAATTTTGTTGGATTTATCGGCTTCTCTGATATACTTAAGTGCCTGCTCATAAGGAGCCAACTCCGGGGAAGTCCAAAGCTGCCGCCAATAGGCAAGAAGTCTAAAACCCGCTGCCTCTTCAAAAGAAGTACACCCCAGATCCATCAATAGCGGCCTTAATGATGTGGACTGCGGGAGACCAGTCAATGCCCTTAAAAACTTATTCTGTGCTTGGACTGAATGTGATAAGTTTTAGAATCCCCAGAGTCTAGCTCTGTAAATTATTGAGGCTTAAACCTTCCCTTGATAAAGGGCCATAACAGAGCGACTGGTTTGGCTAGTGATAGACAATGTTCTTTTAGGAGGGCCCCCGCTAGTTGATTATGCTTTAACACCAATAAATCCATCTGTGACCTCCAATTTAGTCTTTTGCCTATTGTGACCCCTAAGTAGGTAAAAGAGTCAGTTTGTTCAAGGGGCACATCATTCATTTCTAATCTGGCTGTGACAGATTTACTTCTGTGCAAGACCATGAATTTGGTCTTATCAACATTGACTACAAGCTCATGGTCATCACAGAAAAGAGCAAATCGGTTGAGGGCTCTTTATAGACACACTTGTGTTTTAGACAAGATTAAAGTATTGTCTACAAACATTAATAATGGCACCCTCGAACCAGCGAGATTAGGAGCATCCGTGGGGTAGTCAGATTAGTAGGAGACCACTTTATTAATGAACAGGGAGAAAAGGGTAGGGGTTAGGACACCCCCCTGTCGCACTCCCTTATTTACCAAAAACATTTCTGTTGTCCCCATCTAACTTGGGCATAGGTAGAATCATGTCTTTTGATGATAAATGAAAGGATATCTGCGGGCCTCCCAGCTTTGTTAAGAGTGTCCCAAAGTTTGATGCGGGGCACTAGATCAAATGCAGACTTAAGATCTATGACTGCTGCATAGAGGGTGCCTGGGCTAAAACCACAGTGTTCTAATACAACATCACAAATCTAAAGACTTGGTCAGTAGCACTGACATGGGACTGAAACCATTCCAATGCGCAGAGCCTATTGGGAATATCGGAACTACACTACATTTTATTTAATAGTTAAACACATTGATGCTTCAGTTCTGATCCTCTATGACCCACTTGAGCCATAAATCTGGGGAAAGCACTGCTCATTATCAGGCTCTGCTATCTGCACCCTAATAATAATGTAAAATAAAGATAGACTTTCCTTAACTTCTGTAGCTCCTGATCGACTGGTTGGAGACATCTGCTCAAATTAGCCCACCATCTATGGAGGGGGGGGTCCAAAGGCATGGGTTTAGTCTGATGCTTCTCAGATCACCCAAGCCCAAACAGGTGGGTTGCATTAAAAGCTAACTGGGGTCCAGCACTCCCAAACCTTGCCATAGGTTCCCTTATGCAAAGAAATTACTGGTAAATGAATAAACTAAAACAAAGAGGTGAAACAGAAATTCAAGAACAGATAAGAAATAGATAAAAAGAAAACCTTTAAAATGTGGCCCCCCACGCTAACAGAAGGATCCAAGCATCTCCTGAGAAATGGCACAAAACGTTCCTACAAGGAATTGAAAAGCAGTCTATAGTGAACCTTCCAAAACTGAGCTGTGCGGACAGGCTCTGTAATGCTCTACAAAGCCCGCCATCCACGGGGGTAGTGTCAGAGGGCATGGCTTTGTTCCAACTCTTCTCAGTGCATCCGAGTCCAAACAGATGGGATATATTTATGTGCAAGCAATAATAACACACTTATAAGTAAGCAAATGCAATTGTTAAATGTATGGAATAAAATACAAGCAGATGATAATAATACTCGACATCCGCTGCAAGAAATCAGAAAGATATATACACTAAATACATCAGATGATTATAACCACTGGAGACTTGAATTTGCACACAGACACACACATCACAATACCATTAATCAAAAATTAAACACCTCACCAACTGCAAGCGCTGAATATGAGCATACTCAAGACTGGGAGATTCACAGCCAAGGTTAAGAGACTCAGCAAGCCAGGTTCTGCTACACTGAATTGGATGCGCCCGCCTCCATTCAGGTCCGAAATCCTGGTTTCCAAGTCAACAAACCCCAGTTTTATAATCTTAAAACACTAGAAGTTTCTGAGAGGACGTCCTCTGCTCCAAGGAAACTTACTGGAGTTGGCTACTCTCCATGCAGGCATACCAAAGGCAAAAGAGTTCTCATGTATCTTTCTGCGCTCCCACATATTCCAGCCCCTTATCTAAACAAATCTTGAGAAAGTAGAAAACAATCTCTAAAAGTATAGAAAACAACCTTGAACATGATTAGCCTAAACAACTTGAGTGATCTGGGGGCCTGCCTGTGTGCGCAAAGCTCAAGTTGGCCAGAGTCAAAATTCGAGAAGGCATGAGGGTATGTCAAAGCCAAAAGTAAGAACTTCATAATACATTCCGATGTATTACACAATGTACCACTGAACTCCGAGACTAAGAAGTACATTTCACACCTTTCTCCCTCTCATGCTTTCAAATACACATCCCACATGTTATGTTCCATACAGTACTGTAAGAAGATAACACTCCCCCTCTGCAACTACAAAGAGACACAAAATAAATCTTCAAGGGAAAAAGGCACATGCAGGAAAAATGGTGATGTTTAAATCCAAGCTAGGGTAAAGTGCAATACCAAATGTCAATTGAAACAATGGTAGTCAAAAGTCATCAAGTGCTCCCAATATACAGTAGTGCCTCTGGCACTACAACTGGTAGTGAAAAACACCTACATTCATATTTCACTACTGTGAGGCCTACTTCTCTCATAGGTTAATTAACATTGGAAATTCCGTCTTACATATTTAAACTGTAATTACTGAGTGAGAAGAAGTAGCTATATCATGTTTATATCTTTTGAATGGTAATGATAAGTCCTCTTTATTGGTGAAGTTGGACTTTACTTTACTATTTTAGAGAGGCCACTTTTAGAAAGTGGACATTTCTCTGCTCTTAAAGCTCTGTGTGCCTTCAGCCCGTAAATTCCACATTTGTAAAGCCCTTAAGGTCTTAAGGCGCTGGGGTCCTTCAGGGAGATTAGGTGAGCTATTGCCCAGAGTCACATGGTTCTGAGGTGAGCTGCCACCAGCACCGGGGATCGGACTGTGAGCCCCGAGCTCCGGTGCCAGCTTCTCTGGCCGCTGCACCACATCTCTGTCTTTACACGTCTCCAAAGCATGTCTTGGGTCTGTGGCAGCTTCATTTTATGCATTCCCTGTAGACAGTCACAAACAAAGTAATGTTAGGTGTGTCTGAGTGCCCAGCTGCATCCTGACGGCTTTTCCTTGGCAGGAAGTTAGGGCGGAGCTAACACTTCCATGTGAATAGGCAGTGTCCTGTCACCTCGCAAAGGGTTTATTACCCCCTGTAGATAGTTTGGACCCAGGGCTGGAAAGAGAGGTCCTCTGTGCACTTCAAAGACCCTTCTTTGAAGTCATCTTCACTTCAAAGGCACAAGTGGGCATAAGTACAGGGTCTCTGACCTCACCAAATTAGACACTTCAGTACTTGTAAAGAACCTCTGTCAAAAGAACTGCTCTGCTGCTACAAGGACTGACACTCTGCTGGACTGCTGATCTGCAAGGCCAGCATTCCTGCTGTGCTGCCCTATTGCCTGATGCTCTCTGACCCCGCTGAGCGAGAGCTGGACTATGCCTTGCAACCAAAATAATCTCCTATGGCTTGTTGGCTTGTCTCTTGTTGTTTGAGACCCAGGGCTATCAAAGTCTCTACCTCTTCTCCTGGCCTGGTTTACTGGAAGTGGACTCAGATACTTGCACCAAAGAAATCAACACATTTGCAATCTGCTTGGAGCAGAACTGGTGCATCAACCCTGTTGTGGGAGTAGAATTGGAAGCAACTAATCATTTCCAGAACCTGACTCATCCGATCTGTGTAGTGCCGCCACCACAGTATGGATAGATTCATGCATCCCTGCAACTGCGTGGAGAAACCAGGTGCATCGCACTCTGAACCAATGCCTCTTTGCTTCGGCACTTGGTCTTCGGAACTAGCACATCACCACCACTGTGTGAAGAAAATGGTCGCCTTGCCTCAACTTGCGGTTTGATATTGAGTCATCGCTCATCTGTACCCTGCATCTCGCTGATGGGACCACCTGCAAAAAAGCTCAGGTGGAGAAGAATTACTACAGCATTCAATAGGAAAATGGGAAGTATGACCCAATCTTCAAGTTCCTAAACTATTTCTGAATGACGTTCCAGTAGATTTTCAGGAAAAATAACTACAATGGGCAAAGAAGGCAGTGTGGTACCACCAACTGGATAGGAACCTTTTTGACAACCCTCAGTTCGAACACCCTTGCCTCAGCAGTTTTCCTGGAAACATACAGATGTTTAATTAGCAGACAAACCAACATCAAGATCAGCAAATCTTTTGTCTATATTTGAATGGTATTCGACCTGTGTCTAATGGGCACGTATTATCGCTTTAGCATTTTATTCTGTTAGACAGAAATATCTGGGCTGGTTAAATTTGTGGTGCTTAGGTGTGTCTCTATGTTATTCCATCCCCCCTCCTCTCCCCACCTTTGATGGTGGGCGCTGCCTTGCATTTATTTGGACAATTTCCACTGACTAAAGAGCTTGCCGACTCCAACTGGGATCGAGGTGTTAAGTGGTCTCTGCCAGCTTGCAATATATAACTCTGGCCAAGACCCAGGTATTTCATTGAGCTGAGTACTCTTGCAGGGTGGTCAGAAGGGAAAGCAGGGAATAGTCACTTATTGTGCAGCGCGTTTACCCAGGGGAAAGAGTGACTTAACAAATGGGTTCTACTGTATTTAATAGCCTGAAAAGAGTTTTTGGGGCTACATGGAACTGCCCAGGAGACAGTACACTTGGATCCATCTGCTATGTGGACCTGGGAACTGAAGTCTAATGATGTCCATTGATTTGAGATTTGTATTTAACCAGTGCAAAATCCTTGGTTTATTTCTGCCTAATCTATATGTAGCCTAATGTCCAAAAAGTCATATTCGACAAATGAAACCAAGTGAAAGCCATTTGCAACTTATCAACAAAAGTATCCCCCACAGTAGGTGTTGCATTGACTATGAAATCCCCAAAATGTATTTTTTTAATCGTATTGCTTAAAAGTGTGACATTTCAAAGCATTATAGACCGTGTTGAAAGTATCTTATATGTTATAGGAGCAGTCAAACGTTTGTACTGGCAGCATTGTAACTAAATGTGTATCTACTACCTAGCCATTTAAATGTTTCCAGACGAAATATTTTTAGGCAGTTGTGTGGTTTTTGGTGGTAAATAAATCTTCTCCATATCACCACAAAGTACGACTGTGAGAATGTTTGTAAGATTTCATGTGGAAATTCTGTTGGAAAGCTCTAATATTGCCAAACATAACACATGTCCAAACAATGAGCCACTTTTCCGGTAGTCAAGAAAATAAACTAAACCCAACATTCTTTTTCTGAAGCATTTCCAGATCTGCATGAGTCACATCAATTCCTTTGAGGAATGTATTGAGGTCTTATCCTACACCAATGATATTGTCTGCATTGGTCAACACCAATGCAGACAATATCATTGGTGTAGGATAACGCTCCTCATGTATAAAAATGGATGTTAACCCCTCCTCTGTGGTTCCCATGACAAAAACACCCTTTCTTCAGTACCTTAGGTCAATTCCAAGTAGATCTGAGGGAATCATCTTAGAACTATCAACAGTTATGTTCAGAATCATAATAAAGTAATATTTATAGAAGACAACATATTGGATTACTTCAAGCTTTAGCAACAAACTAAGGGGCACATTATGAGAGCGTAACGATTGCCACCGCCGCCCGTTATGCTATCGTAACGTGAAATTCCCCTGCCATATCATAAAGGGCGTAAAAAATGTGCCTTGTTGCACCATATTTACAAATTGAGGCATCTAGATAGATGCGTCACTTTGTAAACCTCTGCTCCACATTATACCTGCGCCAGGTATAATGTATGCAAGGGGGGGCGTATTGACACAAGGAAGGGTCGAGGAAGTGACGCAGTGAAATCTATGAGATTTCACTGCGTCACTTTTAGGACGCTGTTGCGTCAAAATCTGGCGCCTGCCTCACAGCAGGCGTAAGATTGACGCTGGCCCTTTCACATGGGGCTTGCCCCATGTGAAAGGACGCATTGCTGGAGTTGCGTCACTTTTGTGAAACACTCTAGCAATGCGTCACTTTTGCGCTTACAGATACGTCAGAAATACTGACGTATCTGTAACTACTTGCGACATGATGCGTCATACATTAAATATGACGCATCAGGAATGTCGCAAGGAGTGCGCACTGAGAAGTGACGCATCCCTGCTTTCATGCAGCGATGCGTCATTTCTCATAAATGAGGCCCCTGGAATATAGCAGGGATCAGGAACATTACCTGGGATAAGACAGTGCAGGATTATTTAGCCAAGGGAGGGATAGTGTGCTTTCAGGAAACTTGGGCGATGACAACAACACCCTTAACAGGCTATTACGAATTCCAAGCAGCAGCTACTAAAAAGAACATCTCTGGCCACCCGTCAGGAGGACTATTGGTCTACCTAAAGCACCCTTGCAAAGAGGTTGCTACTGAAATATTGGCATAAATACCCAGGGCCTCATTTATGAGGCTGTGCATCACTTTTACGCCGCCGGTGCGTCACTTTTTGTGACGCACCAGTGGCGTAAAAAATGCGCCTTGTTTCGCCATATTTACAAAGTGACGCATCTAGGTAGATGCGTCACTTTGTAAACCCCGGTGCCACATTATACCTGCGCCAGGTATAATGTATGGAAGGGGGTGTATTGACGCAAGGAAGGATCGTAGAAGTGACGCAGTGAAATCTATGAGATTTCACTGTGTCACTTTTAGGACGCCGTTGCATCAAAATCTTGCACCTGCCTCACAGCAGGCGTAAGACTGATGCAGGCCCTTTCACATGGGGCTTGCCCCATGTGAAAGGACGCATTGCTGGAATTGCGTCACTTTTGTGATACACTCCAGCAATGCGTCACTTTTGCGCTTACAGTTACGTCAGAAATATTGACGTATCTGTAACTCCTTGCGACATGATGCGTCATACATTAAATATGACGCATCAGGAATGTCACAAGGAGGGCGCTCTGAGAAGTGACGCATTGCTGCTTTCACGCAGCGATGCGTCCTTTCTCATAAATGAGGCCCTTGGTGCGTCACAAAAAAGTGACGCACCGGCGGCGTAAAAGTGACGCACAGCCTCATAAATGAGGCCCCAAGAATGTAATGCCAGTTGTTGTTGGTCTGTGGCCTCGCTCATTTTCTCTCCTGGGTGACTTGGTTTTGTCTATTATTAAGAATACAGAAGCAATGGCCTATGTTCTTCTATGAGTGCCGACTCCGCCAAACACTGCTAGTTGTAAACGCTGTTGGCTGAATCCCACTAGGGCTGATTCTCCATGGGTGGCCCCTTTAAGCTTTAAAAATCTTACCCCTTCCAATTTGCCCCAGTCGATTTGTGCTAGGATAGCAATATGTTTAGATAATTAGAGAATGTTGGTCCTGTTCAATATATCACATTAAGTGCTCTATTATATCACAGGAAGTGATTTTGCCATAGTAAAAATCCTACAATAAGTGCATCACCAGCAGCCCGTCCTTAAGGGGGAGGCACTCCCCTACAGCTTTTGTCAGACATGAAGAATGTCTGTCAGTCTGAGCAAGGGTCAGCATGACAGCCATGTTTTATGTTCAGGTCAGAAGCCTTGCACTGGAAAAGAGCTAAATGTACAGGTGCCTGGCTGCTGAAGATTTAACAGCCCTGTGAGAGTAACCTCTTCAGCCTGGCAAAAACATACAGGGACCTCCCGATCATGACGAGGGGGAGCGTTCCTGATAGCTGCGGACCTGGTCTCTTCAGTTTTAACTACTGAAGTGTCAAAAGCTGAGTGTCTATTATTGACTCCTCTTGCATAGTGCAGGTGGGTTCAGCTAGTATCACTGACGTCATCCCATTCTGGAACAAGGTAGGGCCTGCTCCCTCCTCTCGTTGGCTGTCCTAAACTTGCACCATGTATCCTTACATAATGGGTGACCACTGCATCTTTTTCAGGTCATGACATATTTGCTTGTTGGTTGCAGCTCCTTATAGATTGTGTGATACAGGCCTTTTTCATGTATCCCTGTTGTGTAGGCTGTCTATTTCCTTCCAATTGTCATGACAGGAACCCTGTTTTCCCAGAGTGTGAGATGTATGTGATAAATATATGATTGCGTGCATAAGGGTATGTGGTATCAAGAAGGAAATAGTTGTCACAAGGTTTACCCCCATGTCTGGTAGAACTGGACTGGCAATCATGTGTTTACATGTATGAGAATATGGATCTGTAAACCACTAGGTAAGGATGCTAGGAACATCAAAAAGGTAGCAGGCCCAAATCACTAACCTTTTGCTATGGGTAGAAGTTTCTTACACAAGGCTTATAGGCTCAAGTTGTGCCTTAGGGACTTATTTAGAGTTTGATGGATGTGGGACATCCACCAACAGGCTATTGACAGCCTATTTACTATCTATAGATGTTATAAAAGCCCACTCCTTTCTAAATAGTGTAGATGTAACATCTTTCATTTTTTGTGGATGATCTTCAGCCACCAAACCTGTAAATAAGGCCCATACCCATGAACGTACTGTCCTATATATTTTGTTTCACTGAGGAAGGGGACTGTACCAAAGAGGTCTGTAAGTAGGTGCTAGTTAAGTTTATGCTACAAAGTGAAATATAATTTGCTAATAATTTATAAAAACACAATTAATATTTAAAGGTGATATGGGTTGCTTGTAGTGCGTGGATGGACATCAAGGTATTGATTTATTGTTCATAAGGTGGTACAAGGTTTAAAGAACCTCCTTGACTTATGTGATCCATTTGACAATCCTCATTTTAGAGGAAAACTCTTCTTTGATCTCTGAGCTTTTAAGAAATTAGAGATAGGGAGAAGCTTTGCAGTGTCCCTGGGTTTAAACCGTGGACCTTTCTGATTTTGCTGTGAGGGAAGCTATTGTCCTCTGTCGCTTTTGTGAGTGCTTGGGTGCCAGGTTTTAGGTTCATTTATATCTGATTGTTGCTGATGATGATGAGGAATGCTATGATGATGATGGGGGAACTCAGATGATCATGAAGAAGGAGTAAGCCACATTCAAGAGGTGACAGAACACAGAAGATCCACTTTGTGTCAAAGCAATTCGAAATGGCAGATTTGTTGTACTATTTACATCAGTACAAACAGTTGCCTCCTGAATCCATCAAAACGGGAGATGGTTTTAGGTTAGTATGTGCTTCCCACACTGAATTGCTAACCGCCCCTTTCTCTCTCACCCTGGAGCTCAAATGGTGCCTTAGAATTTTTTTTTTCTAAAAGCAATTGTCATTTCGGATGTCTCCTCCGCACTTAGCAAATCAGTTCATGTATCCCAGTTTTCAATGTCAATCTGCTTCCTGCTGAAATTTAGTAGTAAATTACAGTCCTATCAAATCAAGTAATAATGTGTTCTAATTCATAAAAATGATTGGTCGTAAACAAGCCCTTTATCACACATTAAGCAGTCCGCCTCCCTGTCCATCTAACTCGCATATCTTGATGACCCAGACATTTTATACACTGCTCATAAATGTCATAACTATGCATGCCCTGGAATTCTGAATTTATTAACTTACTACACATGCTGACACTGCTAAATTGACAATGGATTGTAAATCAAGAGAGGAGTTGAGTATTCTAAGCATTTCCTGCCAATGTCATTCCAAACAGCAGCAACACAGAACACAAACTTTACAATGTTCATACAGACAAAATCCACTTGACACATAAATAGCCCCATTTTCGCTGCGCCTCTGAACTGCCAAGTAATTACGTTTTTATGTGGTGTTCAATAATGTAAAATAATATTTATTCAAATGTGTTATATTTATTTGTTTTGACCTTGCTGAAAATATTGTGTTGTTCACGTTTGAAAGCATTTATTTATGAGTTTTCATGTAGACTTTTGCTGCTCTTTTTGTAATGCATTGTTATATTTGCTGCTGCCCTAATTGCTCTTTATTAAGTCTGTGTGAAGGGTTAAGAGATTCAATGTTACTGTTTCTTTTCTCTTTTTTATATTTGGCTCTCATTTGAGAAAGTTGCAGCAGTAGAGGCCTTTTTTCATTGGCCATTCAGGGTCACACATCAAGCCTTTCCGGGAGAAGGTGAAACATTTCTTTTCAACACACTTTTATTGTTTCTGCTTTGTGGATTACTTGCTTACATTTCTTCATGTTTTAATTTCATTTTGTGATTTCTCTCTTATTGTAGAAGAGAGCAAGAAGACCAGATTGCTCCCCTGCCTCAGAACCCCTCAGAACTTATATCTGGTAGTGGGTGGCACTGTCAGCACCTCCTGAGAACTTATTTTCCTTTGCGCCCGTGCCTGTAATATGGCTCGGGCACAGAGGCAAAGGAATTTCCTCATTTGCATGGGGCCACGTGTGGTACCGGTCATTAAGCACAGATAAGGTTGTCGGTAGGTCGAGAACTTTATTACCTCACAGTGAGTAAATAGAAAGGCAGCGACCTCAGCCACAGCAACAGCCACAACAGGTGGCAACTTCGCACTGTCCCCACGGCGCTCGCCTTGGAACGCTGGTCGCGGTGACATTCTAAGTGATGTCACCGCAAGCAGCACCATTACATGCGGAGCAGCTGGGGGGGGTAGAAGGAGTGGGAGTTACCACACATCCCCCTTTCCCTGCAGAATGAGGCATCAGAATTGAACATAAGAATCTAACAGTGCCACAGAGATTACATCATCACATACTGATCCAGGTGTCTGGGTGGTCTAGTCACTCTCTGGCTTGTCCTCCCACCCGGGTGGGGGACCGGCCACAGTTCCCTGGGAGGGGGAACCATGCTCCCCTCGGAATTGTCTTCCCGCCTACTTTCACTACGTGAATCTTGCCTAGGGGGGTGATATCTCACTACTCTTCCCAGGTTCCAGATCTTTCCTTCCTGGGTCTTGACAGCATTCCTAAACAATTTTGTGATCTTGGTGGGCCTACTGTATTCTGACCAACTTGCCCTGCCAGTGGGTGTCCTGATCTTAATGTCATCCACTACTTTAAACCCCGACTCCTGTGTAGAGTGGAGCTTGTCGAACCTTTCTTTCCTTCCCACCATGGCTTATTGCTGTCTCACAAATCCCTTCGCTTCTTTGGAGTGGTCCGACCATCCCTTATGCCACCCCATCCAACCTGGCGATAGTTTGGTGTTGGGCATTCTTGCACGGAGCAACTCAAAAGGGGTGACACCCGTCGTTTGGTGCAGGGTGAACCTGTACGCTTCTATTCGCCTCCATACTTCCTCCTTCCAGTTCATGCCGCTGGTCTTGGCTAACTGAATGCTCTCTTTGAGGGTCTTGTTAAAGTGCTCGACCATGCCATTGGTCTCCGGGTGATAAAGGGCACAACACTTGTGTGTGATACCTCTCTCCTCTAGGAAGTCTTCCATCTCTTTCGAACACAGTTGCACCCCATTGTCCGTGAGTAGACTGCTGGGTAGTCCTTCTCTAATGAACAAATCTTGAAGGAACTCAATGACGGCCTTCATTGAGATTTCACTCACCAACTTCACTTCTGGCCACCGGGAGTACAAATCCATAAGCACCAGTATGTACGGCGTGCGCACTTCTCCCGTCAATGGGCCAACAATGTCCAGCGCCAACTCTTCCCAAGGTCCTGATGGCGGTGGCCTGCACACCATTGGAGGCGTCAGTTGTCTCAGCACTTTGCCGCTGACACTACACAGAATGCAGTCTCTTACTTTCCTTTCAATTGCGAGGTCCATGCCCGGCCACCAGTGGTCTTCTCTCAATCTTTGTTTGGTCTTGGTGATGCCCAGGTGGCCATCGTGAGCCATATCTACCAGATTTTCTCTCACCGCCGCGGGAGGTACCAACCTCGTCCCCCTGAACAGACATTCGCCCACTACGGACAGCTCGTCTTTGACAATCCAAAATGGCTGTAGAGCATCAACCCCTTTATCTTCATGTTTCCATCTGTCCTTTACTCTTCTGCACACCTCATCCAAGACTTCGTCCTCCTTGAGTGCTCTTTTCCATTTTTCTTCACCTATTGCTCTCTGAATGGCGCACACATTTTCCAGTTGTTGGTCTTCAATTTCATCTTCCCGCTTGTCATGAGTATCGTTCACATCATTTTCTTTCATTAACCGTGACAGACAGTCTGCTGCAAAATTAGGTGTTCCAGGGACGTACTCAACACTGAATGTGTATTCTTGAAGGCCAACAACCCAACGCCTGATCCTGCTAGAGATAGCATCCAGGCCCTTTTTACCGAAAACCTCCACCAATGGTTTGTGGTCAGTACGAATAATTAATTTTGTGCCCCACAGGAAATCCCTGAATTTGCCCACAACCCAGAATACTGCCAAGGCTTCTTTTTCAATCACGGAGTAATTGTTCTCGAGCTTTTGTAGGGATCTTGAGGCGAAAGCTATTGTTTCTTCTCCGTCCTTACTTACTTGAGTGAAAACCGCTCCAAGCCCTTTTGCGCTTGCATCGGTGGTGACTATGGTCGCACGATTGGGTATGAAAGACTTTAGGCTTGGCGCTTCCGCGAGTGCATTCCTCACATCTTCAAACTCTCTTTGGCACTCCTGGCTCCAGCTGAACACCATGTTTTTTTCAACAGCAGCCAGATGGCATACGTCCTTCCTGCAAAGTTCCGTATGAATTTGCTGTAAAACTCTAGCATTCCCATGAAGGACTTGATTTCGTCCTTGCTCTTTGGGGGCACCAAATTCACGATGATGTTCTGTAGCTCTGCTTTCGGGTGGATTCCTTCGTCTGTTACCTTGTGTCCTAAGAAATTCAGTTCCCTGCAGCCAAACACGCACTTTTCTCTCTTCACAGTTAGTCCTTGCGACCTAAACCTGACCAGCACTTGTCTCAGTCTCTTGTCGTGTTCCTCATGGTCTTTAGCAAATACCAGCACATCGTCCTGGTAGCACACTACCCCAGGAATTTCTCTCAAGATGTTGGCCATGATCCTCTGGAACAAGGCTGCTGCTGAAACCAGACCGAAGGGCATCCTCTTGAACTTGTATGCGCCCATGGGCGTCACAAACGCTGTGAGTTCTTGCGACTCTTCATGCAGCTTGATCTGAAAATAAGCTGAAGTAAGGTCAAGTGTGGAGAAAACTCTTGCGCCCTCTAGCATGCTCATCGTCTGGGTGATGTTGGGCAGTGGGAAACGGTTGACTACGACCTCTTTGTTCAAAGCCCTGAGATCAATGCACAGCCGAACCGACCCATCCTTTTTCTGTGCGGCCACGATTGGTGCCAGCCATTCCGTCGCTTCTACCAGTTGGATGACTCCTGCTTTTCACAATTTTGCAAGTTCAGTCTTCACTGCTTCTTGGATGGCAATAGGTAGCTTCCTTACTTTGGCTACTACAGGCTTCGCGTTTTCTTTAAGCTTGATCCTGTGGCAGAAATTCTTTAGACACCCAAGCTCTTCATTAAATACTTCTTTGAACTCTGTCACTAAATCTTCCGTTGGCTCTTTTACTTCTTGTATCAAAATTTGGGGATTGCTATTGGGATTGAGATAGACCCCCAACTCCTTCTGTGCCTGCCAACCCAAAATGTTATCACCTACAGTAGACACATAAACCTTAGACACTGTTGTCCTGTCCTTGTATTCAATTTTGTCCCAGAAGTAACCTTTCATAGAGATGGGGTGACCAGCATACCCCCCCCCCGAGCCTTACATCCATCCCCCTCAAGCTAATCCTTCCCTTGGACCACCTTGAGAATTCCTTTGCGCTGATGATAGTTATTCTTGAACAGGAATCAAACAATGCCTGCAATTCAGTACCCCTTACTATTATGGTGTCCTTAGGGCTGCAGACCAGACCTTCACCAACTTGCACAACAATTTCATCACAAATAGTGTCTTTGATACTGCAGATCTTTCCTTCACCTACTTGCACAACTATTTCGTCACATACTGTGTTCGTCCTGTCCTTACTCTGTCTGCTGAATCCCTGTCCACTTTTGCAGTACTGCCTGAAATGACCTGTCTTTCCACACTTGTTGCATGTGAACTTGAGGGCAGGGCACTCCTTGTCATTGGCCATGTGCCCTTGCTTACCACATCTATAACAGGTACCCTTGAATGACCACCCCATCTTGTTCTCTTTCTGCTCTTTGCCCACTATTTTCTGACCCTTGATCACAGACACTGCCTCACATTCACTACCTTGCTTACGTTAGGTTTGTCTTCACTTTTCTTTTCACCACTGTCCTGTTTGATTTGGCACTCCTGGCTCCAGCTGAACACAATGTCTTTTTTCAACAGCAGCCGGATGGCATACGTCCTTCCTGCAAAGTTCCGTATGAATTTGCTGTAAAACTCTAGCATTCCCATGAAGGACTTGATTTCGTCCTTGCTCTATGGGGGCACCAAATTCACGATGGTGTTCTGTAGCTCTGCTTTCGGGTGGATTCCTTCGGCTGTTACCTTGTGTCCTAAGAAATTCAGTTCCCTGCAGCCAAACACGCACTTTTCTCTCTTCACAGTTAGTCCTTGCGACCTAAACCTGACCAGCACTTGTCTCAGTCTCTTGTCGTGTTCCTCATGGTCTTTAGCAAATACCAGCACATCGTCCTGGTAGCACACTACGCCAGGAATTTCTCTCAAGATGATGGCCATGATCCTCTGGAACACGGCTGCCGCTGAAACCAGACCGAAGGGCATCCTCTTGAACTTGTATGCGCCCATGGGTGTCATAAACGCTGTGAGTTCTTGCGACTCTTCATGCAGCTTGATCTGAAAATAAGCTGAAGTAAGGTCCAGTGTGGAGAATACTCTTGCGCCCTCTAGCATGCTCATCGTCTGGGTGATGTTGGGCAGTGGGAAACGGTCGACTACGACCTCTTTGTTCAAAGCCCTGAGATCAATGCACAGCCGAACCGACCCATCCTTTTTCTGTGCGGCCATGATTGGTGCCAGCCATTCCGTCGCTTCTACCGGTTCGATGACTCCTGCTTTGCACAATTTTGCAAGTTTAGTCTTCACTGCTTCTTTGATGGCAATAGGTAGCTTCCTTACTTTGGCTACTACAGGCTTCGCGTTTTCTTTAAGCTTGATCCTGTGGCAGAAATTATTTAGACACCCAAGCTCTTCATTAAATACTTCTTTGAACTCTGTCACTAAATCTTCCATTGGCTCTTTTACTTCTTGTATCAAAATTTGGGGATTGCTATTGGGATTGAGATAGACCCCCAACTCCTTCTGTGCCTGCCAACCCAAAATGTTATCACCTACAGTAGACACATAAACCTTAGACACTGTTGTCCTGTCCTTGTATTCAATTTTGTCCCAGAAGTAACCTTTCATAGAGATGGGGCGACCAGCATACCCCCCGCCCGAGCCTTACATCCATCCCCCTCAAGCTAATCCTTCCCTTGGACACCCTTGAGAATTCCTTTGCGCTGATGATAGTTACTCTTGAACAGGAATCAAACAATGCCTGCAATTCAGTACCCCTTACTATTATGGTGTCCTTAGGGCTGCAGACCAGACCTTCACCCACTTGCACAACAATTTCATCACAAATAGTGTCTTTGATACTGCAGATCTTTCCTTCACCTACTTGCACAACTATTTCGTCACATACTGTGTTCGTCCTGTCCTTACTCTGTCTGCTGAATCCCTGTCCACTTTTGCAGTACTGCCTGAAATGACCTTTCTTTCCACACTTGTTGCATGTGAACTTGAGGGCAGGGCACTCCTTGTCATTGGCCATGTGC
The DNA here is from genome assembly GCF_964263255.1 of Lissotriton vulgaris. Classification (NCBI taxonomy): domain Eukaryota; kingdom Metazoa; phylum Chordata; class Amphibia; order Caudata; family Salamandridae; genus Lissotriton; species Lissotriton vulgaris. The sequence continues at coordinate 722,890,481 of NC_141696.1, forward strand.
CCTTGCTTACCACATCTATAACAGGTACCCTTGAATGACCACCCCATCTTGTTCTCTTTCTGCTCTTTGCCCACTATTTTCTGACCCTTGATCACAGACACTGCCTCACATTCACTACCTTGCTTACGTTAGGTTTGTCTTCACTTTTCTTTTCACCACGGTCCTGTTTGATTTGGCACTCCTGGCTCCAGCTGAACACAATGTCTTTTTTCAACAGCAGCCGGATGGCATACGTCCTTCCTGCAAAGTTCCGTATGAATTTGCTGTAAAACTCTAGCATTCCCATGAAGGACTTGATTTCGTCCTTGCTCTATGGGGGCACCAAATTCACGATGGTGTTCTGTAGCTCTGCTTTCGGGTGGATTCCTTCGGCTGTTACCTTGTGTCCTAAGAAATTCAGTTCCCTGCAGCCAAACACGCACTTTTCTCTCTTCACAGTTAGTCCTTGCGACCTAAACCTGACCAGCACTTGTCTCAGTCTCTTGTCGTGTTCCTCATGGTCTTTAGCAAATACCAGCACATCGTCCTGGTAGCACACTACGCCAGGAATTTCTCTCAAGATGCTGGCCATGATCCTCTGGAACACGGCTGCCGCTGAAACCAGACCGAAGGGCATCCTCTTGAACTTGTATGCGCCCATGGGCGTCATAAACGCTGTGAGTTCTTGCGACTCTTCATGCAGCTTGATCTGAAAATAAGCTGAAGTAAGGTCCAGTGTGGAGAATACTCTTGCGCCCTCTAGCATGCTCATCGTCTGGGTGATGTTGGGCAGTGGGAAACGGTCGACTACGACCTCTTTGTTCAAAGCCCTGAGATCAATGCACAGCCGAACCGACCCATCCTTTTTCTGTGCGGCCATGATTGGTGCCAGCCATTCCGTCGCTTCTACCGGTTCGATGACTCCTGCTTTGCACAATTTTGCAAGTTTAGTCTTCACTGCTTCTTGGATGGCAATAGGTAGCTTCCTTACTTTGGCTACTACAGGCTTCGCGTTTTCTTTAAGCTTGATCCTGTGGCAGAAATTATTTAGACACCCAAGCTCTTCATTAAATACTTCTTTGAACTCTGTCACTAAATCTTCCGTTGGCTCTTATACTTCTTGTATCAAAATTTGGGGATTGCTATTGGGATTGAGATAGACCCCAAACTCCTTCTGTGCCTGCCAATCCAAAATGTTATCACCTACAGTAGACACATAAACCTTAGACACTGTTGTCCTGTCCTTGTATTCAATTTTGTCCCAGAAGTAATATTTCATAGAGATGGGGCGACCAGCATACCCCCCGGGCCTTACATCCATCCCCCTCAAGCTAATCCTTCCCTTGGACACCCGTGAGAATTCCTTTGCGCTGATGATAGTTATTCTTGAACAGGAATCAAACAATGCCTGCAATTCAGTACCCCTTACTATTATGGTGTCCTTATAGCTGCAGACCAGACCTTCACCAACTTGCACAATAATTTCATCACAAATAGTGTCTTTGATACTGCAGATCTTTCCTTCACCTACTTGCACAACTATTTCGTCACATACTGTGTTGGTCCTGTCCTTACTCTGTCTGCTGAATCCCTGTCCACTTTTGCAGTACTGCCTGAAATGACCTTTCTTTCCACACTTGTTGCATGTGAACTTGAGGGCAGGGCACTCCTTGTCATTGGCCATGTGCCCTTGCTTACCACATCTATAACAGGTACCCTTGAATGACCACCCCATCTTGTTCTCTTTCTGCTCTTTGCCCACTATTTTCTGACCCTTGATCACAAACACTGCCTCACATTCACTACCTCGCTTACGTTAGGTTTGTCTTCACTTTTCTTTTCACCACTGTCCTGTTTGATTTCACTGACGCATCGCAACATGTGTTCCACCTGTTTGGCCACTATTAAAACCTCCCTCAATGGTGGGTCATCTTTCAGCCACAACTCCTCACGTACTCGTTCCATCCTACAAGCTAACACAAACTGGTCCCTGATCCTTTCCTCACTTGCGCCACCAAACTTACAGGTAGTAGCTAGTTTTCTTAAATCAGACACAAAATCTTTAATGGATTCCCCTTCCTTCTGTACTCTTTTCCCAAAATGGTATCTCTCCATGATGGTGCTAGTCTTAGGTAGATAGTGCTAGTCTAATTTCTTCAAGCTTACTTCCAGCTCATTCAGACCCATCGCCTCCTGCGCCCCTAGATCTGGGAGGTGATCTAAAACTTCTTCCCCCTCTGCTCCTAAGTAATTTGCCAATAATGCTACCTTCCTTTCTAGCCCAAGATTAGGGCCACACACAGTAGCATAATTTAAAAACACTTTTTTCCACTTTTTCCATTGAATTGCAGGTTCCCCAGGGTTAGTCAGGAAGAAGGGTGGAGGTGTTACGCTCTGCATGGTTACCGTAAATATTAGAGCCCTCCTATAAGTGAGTAAGGAATGTACACTTCAGGGTTCAGAGGGGAATGAGAAAATATAAAATGACCGGTGTGCAGAAACAGGGTATAAAACATATATAGATCACTGAGGATTTTCCAAGCAAATCAACTAAGTCTGCATTTCTAAAGGTGATGCGGGCTAAAACTTTTTCATTTTACACCACTGGGTGGCAGTGTGGCGTCGAAGTCAGTACACTTTGAATCGAATTTCACACATGGATACCTGCCCTGTCGTCATTCACGCACAGGACGTCACCAGTCGGTAAAGGACAAATCACTCCGTTTCTCTTCCTCACACTACCGGCAGGGCTGGTTCAACAAAGTCAAGTCCACTGTTGTGCAGATGACGGAGCAATGGCAAATGGTAACACAAGAGAGTCACAGGTTCCACGAAGGGTGATGATCCTACAGCCGTAGCGATGCTGAAAGTGTAATGACTGGGCTCGCCATAATTCCAAGGTACACGATGCATTCTCCGTCTGGCCCCGCTCACACACCAGTCACTCCGATGATGGCACACCCAGTCACAGCGCCGTAACTGAACAAGGGCTTGAGACTTGAAGCGCTGACAGGATAGAGCTCGTGACAGTCGCCCAACAAATGGCACAGATGTGACTCACAGCCGGTCTAAACTGACACTGCCAAGCGCCGACAGCACCTCAAAACAGTTTAGACAGTTGCTCGGCTCGCGCCCCGCAGACACTTCAGCCATTCCTCGCAATGCTTTATTCCCCGATGGTCTCAGCTAGCACTCTGTCACGGAGAGCACGGCTCACTGGCGCTTCTCCTCACCTCCGCTCCTCAACACTTCCGTGACATGCGCCAATAATTCACGCTAGGTCTGCTTCTTCACAAGCACATAAGAGCGCGGGGCGCCTGTCCTCGTCTGACACACTATTTCATAGGTTATTTCCCTTCTCCTGTGTCAACATCTGATTATTTTTCCACCTTCCACATCTAGCTGGTGTCGTTCCACCTCCGCTCCTTACCGCAAGTCTATCGCAGCACTTCAGTCTGCCTTCAGAGTGCCTTGAATTACACTTCGCATGTTTCACTGTGCTTCTTGGTTCTGCATGCGTGTTGAGGTCGCCGTCCCCGCTTGACCCTCGTCGCCAGTGTGGTATCGGTCATTAAGCACAGACAAGGTTGTCGGTAGGTCGAGAACTTTATTACGTCGCAGTGAGTAAATAGAAAGGCAGCGACCTCAGCCACAGCAACAGCCACAACAGGTGGCAACTTCGCACTGTCCCCACGGCGCTCGCCTTGGAACGCTGGTCGCGGTGACATTCTAAGTGATGTCACCGTGAGCAGCACCATTACATGCGGAGCTGCCGGGGGGGAGAAGGAGTGGGAGATACCACACCACGCCCCCCATACAAATAATGGAACGCTCTCTGAAGTTAGCGCAGGCGCTTCAGGTACATCAGAGCTATCGGTATTACAGAAGGGGATGCACTAGCATCTGCCACCCCTTCTGTAATAACAAAGTACCCCGGGGGTAGGCAAAGCAGGCACAAATGCCCGGGGCACTTCTATAATACGGCCCCATGTGTTTCTTGCCCACACTGTTTTACTGAAAAAAAATCCCAAACCCAGAGTTTTTATCACTGAACAAAAAAAGTAATGCCTCGGATGATCTGGGAGTATTCTCCATGTGTGTTGAGGACACTGATTGATTTTCCTGCCAAGGATAAATATTGTCTGTCATGGAAGGCCCTGCCAGGGGATTCCAGTAACAGTAACCTCACTCAGGTCGGGATGGAATGACCGTGATTATGACACAGTAGCCCTGTGGCAACGGCCCACTGATTCAAAGACTTTCAATGGTGAAACAAGCTGAGGCTTCGTTGTATGAAGACATGTGCTTTCCACACCTCTCAATTGGGAGGAGAAATGTAAATTTGCCAAGTTTAGCATTCACCATTGTTTTGAGGATCGCTTCTCAAGTAAATCCTCCTTGTCTTGCTGTCAGCACCTGGCTCAAGCCGTTTTTTGCTACTGTGCTTTATATTACGACTTATTTAAATTTTGGGGGGTTTGCAATCCTACAGCTTGATAATGCTAGAAACCAGGGAAGGACAGTCTTCATGAGTTCGGACCACTTGTTCCTGTCGTACTGCAAAAGCCTTGAACTTCAGTGTAAAAAGCTCTGAGCAATATAAACCAGGAAATCATGCCCACCAAGGTCTCATCTTTTTGGGTATCTTCAGCATATTGTTCCAGTCCACCAGAGGTTGAAAAAGTTCTCCATCCCACTTTTCCCAAAATTTTGTAAGTTCTTCTTAGTTGCTGCAATTAATCCCATGCTTGCCATAGCTCTTCTGGAGGTACCAGACATTGGATGTCATGACTTGTTGACTGTGTTCACCTGCAAATACTGGAAAGATATGGAGATGTGCTGACCAAAACTTCATGAATGTGTGGGTCTTTCAATGCAGAAGAAGTCAACAGTGCAAGAGGAGAGTAGGGACTTCTTGGTATGGGGCTTCGCAATTGCGGTGTATGCATTAAGTGAAACACGCAGGCGTAATTAAGACAAACATCCAGTCTCAGGGTGCCACATTATTCTCATGAAAGGTCTAAAAACATAAAAAACTTTCCTCTGACCAAAACCCTCAGTTTGGACTGCTGGGCGATTGATGCCTGCTTGCCCTGAGCTTTAAACAAATGCAACATTTTAACAAATTATTTTCTCCTGCATGCGACAGCAGTCATGTCAGAGAATATGCGACACTTATTCGTCTCATTCACAAAGAACTGTCTCTGCTGAATAGCTTTGGTCAAAATCCTTTCCTTTTAGGCGGAAATCCGCAAAATTCTGCAAGATAGTTCTTGGTATCGTAGAGCTTGGGAAAGGTTGCACATGAACTCAATTAACTGCTTTCTGCCAAGACCGGAGTAACCTTGGATCGATTCCCTGCACATTCCAATAACTGCCCCCCATCTGCCCAGTAGTTTCTTCCTCCTGGTTGGTTCCAGGAGAACCCCTTGACCCAGCCTCCAATATTTTATTAGTCACTGCAGTTACAGTTTTCCAGAGAGCAATGGGAAGGTTGCTAGGTGATTTTAAGGTGTCCATTTTTTCAGTACAATGAGCTTGTGGCAGTGAAAAACAAGGAAGAACGTAATTTAAAGGAGTGGCCCTAGATATTCTTTGGAAAAGCAGACGAAAACTTAAAGCATAGAACATTGTTTGGAAGAGGCAGCATAGAATATATGAGAAATCTGGGAAACGTCTCAGACATTGAAAATGTAGCCACATCAACAAGAATGGAAGAACTGATTTCATTCCTCGCCATGGCCAATTTTTACACCAGGCTGACAAAATGAGACAAGTATTAAAAATGGAAGAATATTTTGTGAGGTGTGAGGGTTGTGCTAAGGAGTTCAATACTATCAAAGATCCCTTGAATGCTGCCCTCAACCTCATTCGACCCTGTAGTACAAAAGCACCATAGCAACAGATGCCAGCAAAAGGGATCTAGGTGCTGTTTTAATGCAGGAGGAGAAAACTATCATTGTGTCGATGATGCAGAGGGAGAATAAGAAAACAATTCGGTAAAAGGAGGCCCTAGTATTAACTCGGGTCACAGAGAAATTCAACACCTTTGTTTCAAGTACAGAATTAATAATAGAGACTGATCACAAGCCCTTAAAATAATTATTTAACAAGAATAGCTTAAATGGCAGCTCTAGAATCTTAAAATAGATAATATTACTACTGAAGTATACCTTTACAGTCGAGTGCTTGCCAGGAACTAACAATATGACGGCAGGTTTGTTAATTTGTGAACAAAAAGTGAGATGAAGATTATGGCTTAAATATTTAAATGGATGATACTAGGACAATGTGAACATGTGTGAAGTGACCTTGGGTAGTATTCCAACTAAGGACTGGGTAGCAGAAGTATCTAAGAATTTGAGAGGCAGCAGAAGTCTGCAAGTTGGTTGTGGTAAGTGTCCTTCCTAGAAATTGTAAGAGATGTTCTATGTCTATTTTGAGGAGTGAGGGATACGCTTTCAGTGTGTGACGCACTGGCAGCTGGGGACCTTTAAAGGTGGTGGAGCTTAAGCTTGGCTTGAATTCCAGTGAGCTAGCCTTACTCATTCTGAAACATTCAGTCTCAGTATGGCTTAGTCATTTTCACACACTTTCATTCTAGCTCACTGAGCCTAACTCTTTTGCATTTGTTTCACTTTGATTCACTTGGTCTCACTCTGATTTACTCATCCTCACCCAGCTCCACTATTAGACCTCACATCCATGGCATGGTATTTGCCCAGACCTTTTGCATTCACTCCCCTATTTTTAATGAACTTGTTTATTTGGCTTTAGGGCTTTTTGTGCTTTACCCCTGCTATCCATTGGTAAATTCCTTGTGCTCTCTCCCCTAAACATGGTAAAATTAGTATACACCTCATTGACACATTTATTAGTGTAGAAAAGTGGGTTATTAGAAGGTGAGGGTATTCACCCTCAGCTAGTAATAATACCACAATCATAGGTGCAGTCACGTCTCAGTAAATTAATCCTTGCTCAACCCTTGGTAGTTTGACAAAGGAGCAGTCAGGCTTAATTTAGGAGACAGGTATGTGTAAAGCATTTAATATCATCAAAAGAGGAAATAAGTAAAAGACACAACCCACTAAAAATCCAGCACCAATTTATAAAAATAGAGACTATTTTTCTCTTTAAAACAGCACCAAAATAACAAAACCCCAATGTATGGAACTGGTGATCAGAATTTTTAAATATTAAATAAAAAATTGTGCATTCTAGTGCCAAAAAGCTTAAAGTGCCAATTGCGGCAATCTGGTTGTGCAGGACTGGGACAAAGTAAAAACTGTGATGGAGTGCTGGTCATTCAGGCTGCATGCTAGGTCCTTATTATGATATTGGCAGACAGGGTTCCTCCATCATAAACGTGATGGATATCCCGTCCGCCAAGCTACAATTCCATTATATCCTTTGGAACTTGTATTACGGTGGATGGGATATCCGTAATCTTCGTGATGGAGTATCCCCTCTGCCAAGATTGTAACCAGGCACATAGTCTTTTTCTTGGAGCTCTTCTCTTCTTCATGAGCTTACCGACAGGCCCTCAGACTTTCCTGATCCAGAGTTCGAGTAGATGACGGTGGTCTGCTACAGCTGGAGGGCTCAGTGAAAAGACAGTTATCAGGTCCTTTAGGGCCAATGGCATAGAGGGTCTCGAAGCAGTTGTTAAAGGCTTCCCTCTCATCATCAAGATAGGCTCCTCCTGGAGCTTTTAAGTAGGACAAACCAGCAAGATCATTCCATTCGCCAAGTCGACATTGGCTGCTTGACTCTTGACGTCGAGCCTGTCTCCTTCTGGAGCTTTTCTACAAAACTTTGCTGAACGTTTCCAAACTTTTAAATCTTGGAGTTTCTTGTTTCCTTTGAGGATAACAAGGGTCCAATAGCTCCAGTCGAGGGTTCAGAGACTCTGGGTTGCCTCTTGGTGGCTATGTCTCAATTTCTCAAATTGCACCTGCACAGTCCAGGAAAAATCTTAATTGCAACTGGTCACCTGGGATGATCCTTTCTTTGGGCTTGCAGGTGACTTCTTCCAGCTCTGTTCTACGTGTTTCTGATCAGGGAGGCCACTCCTTTTCCTCTGAGTCAAGCACAGCCCTTTTTTGTTGTGCCTTGAGAGAGCTGCAGGTGCAGCTCCTTTGAGTTCAAGCCTTCCGCGATGCAGTCCAAGGGTCCATCAGGGCAGTCATCTTCTTCTTTTGTTCAAGGCACTGTTCTGAGGAGCTGCTACAGCACTCCCATATTTATCCTCCATTCTGGGCTGGCAAAAGGTGGGAACAACCAAACCAATAGGGGTAAAGTTACCTCCCTCTGCTATGACCACTTCCTGCAAAGTGTGGCATATATTTAATCCAGAATGCACTGTTTTCACAAAAATTAAATGGAGAAAATCTCTCCTTGATGAGTGTGTCTGTGAAACCCACTGACAGGTGTGGTTAACAACTTACTAAACTCCCCTTCCTGCCCCTCTTATAATCTACATAGTGGTGCTCCCATCTGGCTGGGGATCAAGGAAGTGTGGGCAGGTGTGGGTCCTGTGACATCTGCTCACATGCCTTTGAAGCAAAGCTTATCTCCCCAGCCCCCTTCCTCTCCTAGACTTCTCCAGGAAGCAAATCTCCTCCCACCAAATGTCTGTATCATTTTAGGCCCAGGCTTCTTCACTACTACTCAGGGAATAACTTAGCTCAGGCTTTCGAAGGATGACCAATTTGAAGAGGCTGCTACAGGGCTGCTTTAGGTAACCTCAGGATAGTAATTTCTAAAACTACTTGTCTGTAATAGTTATATTAATCCGACCATGGCAAGTCGTTTGCTTTATTGTAATCATTAAGTTGATACTTTGATTGAGATTGCTAACTAGCTTCCAAGCAAACATAGACTTTATTTAGTTCAGTAAAGCCTCCCCATGTTAGCTTATGGGGCTAGCGGCACAGCAATAGAGAAAAAACGACTTTGGCTGTTTTTCTCTATCATGGCATATAAACATTGTTTAAAATTGTTCCTGCTTTGTATAACATTGCACTCTACCTTTGGTGAACCTAGGGCAGACCTTAGCGATGACGTATAAGTTATAAAAAGGTAGTTTTGGGCTTTGTAAGTACTTTCAATTACATAGTTGAATTGGACATAGTTTATTTTATTATAAACCAGCCTTCACAGCAGGTCTGGCTTTATAATGACACCAGACACCACAGCAGTGCAAACTTAAGTGCATTAAGTTGACTAAGGTCTCTAAACATACATGTCCTACCATATTCTAGGGACTTACAGGTAGGTTGTGTTGGCCAATTAGACTTATGCCAATTACCATATACCTTTAGAGGACGGAGCACTGGTCCTGGGACTTGGTAGAAGAGCCCAGGGCACTTTAGGAGTCATTAACCACCAGCGTACGTAAAAAATAGGGGTGATCAGGGCAAAAATAATGGCTTTCCTACAATTTGCTTTTATGTACCCAGGGTCTGCAAATTAAATGCTACAAGTGGGCTGCAGCACTTATTGTCGCACCCTATTAAGAAGTGTGGAAAATTTGCCTCATGCCTGCCACTGCAGCCTGTAGTGCAGTTTTAAACTACTATTTTAACTTGGCAAAATAAACTTTTTTACCCGGCCTAAACCTTTCTTTTTAATACTTACAAATCACCCCTAAGTTAGGTCCTACAGGCTGATAGGGCAACGCTCATGGTACTTAAAAAGTAGGACATGTGCATTTAAGTTTTACATGTCCTAATGGAGAACCAACTTCTTAAAGTAGCTTTTCACTGCTATCTCTCTCACAGACTACCTTATTGCAACTAATAAGTGATCACTTCAGTTTGGAAACAGATACAGAAACACACTTCTACTCATCTGAACTGTAATTTAATATCCTCTTTAAGAATAAAGTTGAATTTTAAGTTACAATCTGAAAACTACCCTTTCAGAAAGCTGTACAAAAGGGGGTGGTGATGGACGGAGGATCTGAATCAATCAAACACTCACACCCAGTCAAAAGATCTGGGTTTAATCCATCACCGTTCTTTAGTCCACTCTGCCACCCCAGTTCAGACATGGCTATATGCAAATCAGTCTGACCCTGTGCCTCATGGGAACAGTCCAGCCCGAACTGCCAAGCCATGTCTTCCCTGGACCGGAAACAAGCTTCCGAGGACCGGTTTCTGGCATTCCAGCCGTCTTCAGCCCGGCTTGCTTGAATCCAGTGGCAAAGTGAGCAAGGGACTCACGTCTGAGCATACCCTGCCACACTTATGGTGGCCAAAAGCAGTACAAAAGGGGGTGGTGATGGACGGAGGATCTGAATACAATCAAACACTCACACCCAGTCAAAAGATCTAGGTTTAGTCCATCACTGTTCTTTAGCCCACTCTGCCACCCCAGTTCAGACATGGCTAAGTTACAATCCGAAAACGACCCTTTCAGAAAGCTGACATTTATCTACCTAAACCAATATACCTTTCTGCCAGTGTTCAGGGTCACATTACTGTGAATTGCTCACATGTAGTATGTTGTATATAACTTCCAGGCATGGGGAATAAAAGGCCTTGGATATGGGGCACTCTGAACATCCTCTCCTGAACAGGGAGGCCTGGGGGTGTACTCAGTCCCTCCTGAGCTTCAAATGGTAGCCTGAGGGTGTGCCCACACCCTTCTTGACTTCAAAGGCTGCATGTCCTGCTACTGACAAATGCAGCTTACACTGAGGACTGTCTGCCTTTGTTCCCCTAGACATATTGGAACCAAACCGAGGAAATAGTCTGACTAAGGGACCATCTCCAAACAACAGACTGGCACTGGGTATAACAATGACATCCTCACAAACTCTCATCAGAAGACTCTTGGACCAGTTGAAGATTCAGAAGAAGGACTTGCCTGCTGGCTGAAGTAGGAAGACTGGGCATGCTTGCCTTGAACTCAGGATCCCCAGAAGTGACTCCAAGGGTCAGTTGGCTGGCCTCCTGTTTGAGCTACAGGTACACAGTAAGTATTCAGAGGCCTTCCCTGCAACTGCCAAATGACCAGCACCAGCTGGAATTGCTTGAGCCCTGCTGCTGGCGTTTGCTGAGTCCTGATCCCCAAGAGGTGCTCCTAGGTCATGGACCCTTGGCTGGAATCAGAGTGTACTCCTGCCTCAAAACTGAACTCCACCAAGTCATGCTCCTCGTATCAGAAACTATTGCCCCCTATCCCACCAATGCCAAGCTCCTGCGACAACCTACTGTTCGCTCAGACAATCATCTCCTCATGGCCCCTGCCAAAGTGCAGCTCCAACTAAGGCTTCTCATGTGGACTTGGACTCAGGGAAGGTAAACTCTTCACTAGGATGAACCGGGACCCTGTATCCAATCCATGCTTTATCTCAGTCGGCCTGACCTTGTGATGTTGACCCGGTTCATTACAGCCAGATACCTGCAAGTGACATTTTCTGTTTTTTGGTGCTATTTTCTTCTGGAACTTTAAAAATTCATAACTCCGGTTCTTCGTATTGGATTGTAGTGTTCTTTTATTTACATAATGTTACTTTATTTTTCAAAAATGTTTGTTTGTGGTGCTGGGTTTGTACTTTATTACTGTTTGAGTGCTGCATAAATACTATACACATTGCTTCTAAGTGAAGCTTGACTGCTTTTGTGTCAATTTATCAGAGGGCTAAGCATACATTTATTTAAAGACTTTTATAGCTCACCATGACAAGGACTGTGTTTATCTCTTGAGTGGGGGTCTTACCCTTCTCAACAAATAACCCAACTTCTTAACCCACCTATTCACACACATTCCCATTCACTCAATCTATCTCTGAAGGATTTTCTAATAGTATAATATGCAGTGGAATGAGAAGGGAGAGGAGTGCGAAATCCTGTGGTAGGATGGTACCAAAAGAGAGCAAACACAATACATTTGCTGATGTTAAAACAATACATTTCATCATCCCACACAATTAGCAACCACTATGCATTTTATGATAGCTGAGTTTTATGGAAACATCTTCCTGATATTTGTAACAGCCGCTGTGCTAGCCTGATCACAGGCTATCATACTGTTTTTTTATATCAAGCAACCTTGACATATATCAAGCAACAATATAGCAAACAATTGCTCCAATTTTAAAGTAATTTATATTGAGGACCTGCTTGATGGATGTTCCATTGATTTAGGATCATGGTTTCATTGAATAGACAATGTAGTCAGTTCCAAAGCATCAGTGATGCTCAATTATTCATACTAATTAGCAATACTACCAAGTTTATGCACGGTTTGATTCAGCTAAAACTATCTGATTGGTCCCGGCACTTCCCAGCTCAGGGGAGTGAAATTTGTTTTGCAATTACTATGATTTTCTTTGACCTTTAATTTGTTGATTGGTTTGTTTTTTATGTGGAAATTATTTTGTTTATATACTAGACAATTGTTTTGAAGGGCTTTCTGACAGAACACAAATTGTACATCACCCGTGATGAAATTAAATACTTTACAGGCTGTCTGCGGTAAGTGCGTTCTATTTATTGCAGCGTGGCATTTAAGCTGATGATGTAGATGATGTTTGTTCCTTTTAAAAAATCTATTTTCTTCTCAGTTTTTCATGCAGTAGACATTTAGGGGAACATTTATCTACAATTTTGGGCAGATTTACTAAGATTTTGCATCAGGGTTGTGTCACTTTTGTGATGCACGCCCAACACAAAATCATTTTTGTTATTTAACAAGCCATGCAGAGCCACATTGCGTGGCTTTGTGTTGTTTAGTAAATTCAAAGTAATGGTAGGTAGTGCATAGTGCTACCTTGAGTTACTTTGCATTGGGAATCCGTTCCATGGGTGGAGCAAAGGCTCTCCCATGCACCTACCATGGATTTTGTCTCTTTCCCAGATTTACATAGATTTGGAAACCTGGGAATTTTGTCAAAATGCTATACCTTCCCCAGTGAGGAGTAATGAGGATAAATATTATTTCCTCTATCCACGTGTGCCGCACGCTGAAAGAGGGATACCCAGTTAAGGATTGTTTTTGTGAAGGAAGGTGCCACCTCCGGCACAAAAACAATCCTGGCTGTAACGTAGTAACCCTTGCTCTATGGAGCAGGGGTGTCTGCTTTGCCACTAAGCAGCACACAGAGGCCCACGCTAGGAGGTAGCAGAAATGTGCCATTTCTTAGATGATATAGCGCATTTCTGCTGTCGTCCTTTCACACAATTCAGCACAGCAACTTTGCTTGTTGCCCTGCATGAACAATTTGTAAATCTGGCCCATTGAGTTTATTTGTGATGCAAACCCAACTCAAAGTGGTATTTATTTTGGAAAGTTGGCTAAAGTAACACAAAGTAGCGCTATGCATTGAGGGGGAATTTCATAGTGCTACATGGTAGTTGCTATGCAACCTCCCAGAGGTTTGACACACATCCCTATCTTCTAATATTAATAGACAGGAACTTGTGCCAAAGCATAAGCCTCCTCTTGGCTCGTGTAAGGTTTGAGAAAAACGTTTCAACCTGTGCATTTATGCTGCACAGTACAGCACTCATACAAATTGGGGAACGTTTAAAACAATGTTTTGTACTGAAAGGACCTCTTTTAAGTACAAAACCTATGCTTGACATCACACAAATGCCCTTGCACTTAGGTTATGTGCATTGTATTAAGACTGCCAAGAGTGCACCAGCACATAGGGACAGAGATACTGGGCCATAATGTAGTAGGTATGGCACTGTTCTGCTTGCTTCCTTTCATACAATACAGCACAGCAACTTTTGTTGTTTCCCTAAATCGCATGACAAATTAGCAAATTTGCCCATTCATTTTCTGCCTTACCTATTACAGAGTCATGGCTTTTCATTTTCAATTTTCATTCACTACATGGGGGCCAAATTGAATAAAGTGAACAATACATGTGGTTAGTGAGTGTCGTTCGGTTTTGGTAGTTTAGATGTGTTGTGCCCTGTTATTGTTTATTAATATGGTGTTATTGGGTTGCTTTGTGTATGTTTTTGGGTAATGTTTTTTTACTTTGGATATGTCAACAAATGCTTCTATGTTTACAAACAAAAGCAGCACATACCTTGAAGATTTCTATGACAAGTATTGCCTAAACTAGTAACATAGGGCTGTTTCAGATAGTCAACTACTTAAGATACATGTCAACCCAAAACAGTGACAGAAACTGCCTTAACTTTGCTCTCACTGTTGAGCCTAAATCAATTATTTTGAATGAAGGTAGTGCCAATATATATTTCCCTGCATTAACAACACTAAACATAGCAGCAAAACAACCAATTGTGTTAACCTCTAGAGATATTGAATGGGCCTATGTTGTATGTGAAATTTCCAATCATTTCTGGCAGTTAAACCAACAGCACTGCGTTCTGGATTTTGAAGTCTCTTTCGCAGTTTAGGGTTAGAAATTCATATATACAAAGCAGCGATGACTAAAAAAGCCAGGACTGACTTACTGAAGATATCACACATGTCATGGGCTGATGACATTTAACGTGTTTGCTGGTGAAACAAACGTTTAATATTTTACACTGTTCATTTAGAAAAAAAAATGTTGATCCATCTGGTTTTTCCCCTTAAGTTAATGATGACCACCAGTTACACTCCTGGAGCGGATCAGCAGTGATAAATGGGAGGCAGGTAGGCTGTCTGTCAGCTTGTGACCTGGATTTGGGGATGTTATCTGGGCCATCCTATGGTGTTGGGAAGAACAGGTGGAGGCCAGGCTGTGCATCTTTTAACAGTACCTGCCCCTCGAGTCACAACTCTCTTAGGTGTGGATTTGCACCCAGTAAAACTGAGTCTGGTATTTACAAACCCGTTTAATTTTAGGTCCAGAGACACAACACCACTTGTATCTGCTAGAAGTGTAATCCTCCCCTGGACTAATGCTCTAGGCAACTCATAATGATCCCGAGTGTACTCATGGGAATCTATGACAATTGCAGATGTCCAGGTGTGTTCACTTGAGAAACTTTTTCCAAAATATAAATATAATAGATTAGATTTCCTAATCAGCCCATACATTTGGCGGTGTTACCATTTCTTTCCCACCCTGAAACTCAATTTGCTCCTGATCCAGACAGGATTACTTTGCACGCATTTTCTGTGTGGGAATGAACAAGCAAATGTTTGTTGATTACCTTACAGGTTTTATGGATTTATTCTCTAAGTGTCAGAAATTGGTTAATTAATGTGGGAGGAGGTGATCCCACCACCTTACTAAACACAACCTGGTGATGTCATAACTAAGTTCTGCGAGAATCTCTGTTCAACCTCTGGAAACTCTGACCCAAGAAGGAGGCAATTCCCAGAGGACTGTGTGTCAGGTTCCGGCAGCAGCAACAAATTTAAAGTTAGGAACTGAACTCAATAAAATTTCCATACTGATTTAGAAAAACAGATCAAAATTTGAGCGAAAGGACTTGAAAGTCATAAAATAAGATAGTGGGAATCAGTGAAAAGTAAAAAATAAATTCAGACAGAAAGCATCCAGAAGATTGTAAAGCACAATTGACAATAATAGTTTCCAAATGACCAGTACCTAGGCAAGATTTCAGGCTGACTTCAATGGAGCAAAGATAAAATACAATAAGTCTGTCATCCTGGCCAAAATTCCTTCAGACTTAGTCTCTGAAATGTAAGTCAAATCATACAGCTGTGCAAGTTCCAACGCAGTGGTTGGCCAGGATCCCTTCAATATACATCAATATTGAGCTTCATTTGAAGTCATAGGTTGTTGTGTCAAAAGCTCCAAGAGGAACAAAGCTGAAACTCATGGTGACCAAGTGCGTTTCATTGGTCAGATGGATTTTCCATCTTGCCCAGTCCCAAAGATTTACTTTCAGACTTAGGGCCTAATTTCGAGTCTGGTGGTCAGGGGACCTCCATACTCATGGGGCGTAGCTTTGGCAGTCATTACGAGTTGGGCAGTCTGACCGCCATTGCAACACCACAGCCGCCAGGGAACCGCCATTCCCTGGTGGTGGCGCTGCAGCTAGGGCCTCAGTAATATGCTGGTCATGCTGCTGCGGCACCGCCATGCATATTACGAGTTTCAGGACCGCCAGTGGTCTCATGGACGTCATTCCTTCATGAAAAGGGTGGCAGTCCTGAAACAAAGGTTGCCCATGTGCAATGGGATGCATGCAGGGAGTCACAGCATGTTTCGCTTAGTATTCATGCATCCCAGTTTCTGAACTGCATAAACTTTACAGTCCATGCCATGCAGGAACTGGTTTTAGTGTTTCCATTGCAGTGCCCATTTTAGAGGCACCACCATGGGACCACCAAAAACAGCTGCCAGTCACGAAGAAACTTGTACCCACAGGTTTGGTGGTGTGGTAGCAGACCACCAGCGTGGTGGTTCGCTTCCACACTGCCAAACTCATAATTAGGCCCTTAGTGACTTTTTTAGTAGTTAAAATGTTCCAGTAGGGCAAGACTAGAAGCTGTATCTGGGCAGGTGTACAGAGGCAGGATAACTTTTAAGCGAGTTCTTGCTGAATGTGTTTCCATTATGGCAAAAATCTCTGAGCAGGACGAACCTGGTTTTCTTCGCTCCTTTGTATTTAACCTTCCTGGGCAAGGCTCAACACCTTGTCCTGGCACTCCAGAGGTGGAAAACATGTTCCACTTTTCTCCACCTGCTACGAAAGTTCCTTCTACTTAGGGGCCGATTCCGATCTCAGTCGGAAGGGCACTAAATCGGGTTGGGCATTAGCGGATCGGATTCAGAGGCTGAATTTCTGTCCGGTTCATACACAGGTCCGGACGTCAAAGTACGATGCGAACAAGCACAAAATGTCCATCCGAATTGTTTCCGGGTCTGAACCGCTCCATGCGTCTTGGCCGTAAGCTAACCGTGGTGCGCAATGGAGGCGCATTCCGACTGAGCCAGTACGATGCTCGATTCGGACAGCTGGATCGAGTCGGAGCTTTCAGCTTGCAATAGCTCCCGGAGATGGGCTTTGGGGGTCCGCATCGAACCCCTGTTACCCACAGCCTACGACTCGGACACAGGGGGAGACCCATGGGTCTTCCCAATACAGGCAGGTACAGTGCGGATGGCACCAACACGTACCCACTGTAGGGGGGCGCACTTGTCCATAACGTACCCATTCAGTCAATGGGTGCCCATGTATGCATTGTACGATCGGCTCCCTTTGACTTCTATGGGAGTCCTACCGAACCGAGTCCGACAGCATTCGGCCGCATCGTACTCGCTCGGTCGGACTGCAGGAGTCCGGATCTGTCGGAAAACACCCCGGATCCGGCCCGGTCGGAGTGCTTTCCAACCGAGATCGGAATCGGCCCCTTAGTGATGCAATCCTTAACTTAACTGCTCAAGGCAGGCTTATTGGTACTAGAGTCCAGATTTACTATAATTGTGCATCAGGGTTGTCTTACTTTTGTGGGATAGCCCGACACAAATCATTGTTGGCATTTACTAAACCACACAAAGCCACTTTCCGTGGTTTAGTAATCACAAAATTAAGCAGTGCTATGCAAAGCACAGCCTTGTGTTAAATTACCTCTGGTGGGTGTTACATGGGTGGAGCCTGGGCATTTCCATAAAGCCATACATGGATTTTGACTCAAAAACAGATTTACAAAGATTTGTAAACCCGGGTTAGCTCCTCTTCCTGTTTGTGCTACATTCTACAGTACACATAGAAAGAGGAATATTCATCTAAGGATTTTTGTTATGCAGGAACGTATCCTCCTACACAAAACAATCCTGTCCGTAATGCAGTCACCCTTGCACCGTCGTGCAAGGTTGCCTGCATTGACGTTATGCAGCCCACGATGCACCAGCAAAAGGAGAGAGCAGAAATATTCCATATCTTTGTAAATATGGGGAATTTCTTCTCTCTCCTTTTCATGTAATGCAGCGCAGCAAATTCCCTTGCTGTGCCCCGTTGCCTAAATTAATAGTAAATGTTCCCACAGTTCTCTCACTAGCCAGATCTCCACTGGAGTCAATCCTCTATGGCCAGCTGGGCCCGTTTGGAGTCAGGAGTCCTTGTGCTTCTTGGGTACTTGAAGGAGACAAACAGGAAATCAACCATCTAACTCTTGAAGAGATGTTCCGTTCTTTCCCTTGGGTGCCAGCAGCAAATATCTAGGAATCCCTGAGAAGTTTCCATCAGGAGTCAGGAATGTCCATCTACCAGGGCCTTATACTGCAGGTGGTGATTTCCAAGGTCAAGGTCCTGGAATGTTATGGAGAAGTAATGGCTGAAATGCCACTTTATACTGTGCACTGACCAATGACTTGATACATTCGGCCACCCAATCCTAATTATGTTCCCATAGTCCCCCCCCCCCCACCACCCATTACAGCCCTCCCCTTTCCTTGCTGGGAAACTACTCAGCAGCCACTGTTTCAATGGGGCAAAGCCCTTCTGCCATCAAAATGAGCTCTCCTCCCACTTGATAAGGTCTGAAGTGGGTCCCTTTACCTCAATGACTGAGACTGGGCTATCTGGTCAAAGTTTTTTTATCCTTAGGCTGTTCTTTGTTCTGCAAGCTGTTCCTGTCTAGTCCCAGATAGCTAATCCCTGATAAGTGGCAAGCAGTCAACAACACGCTGTCCTTCCTGGACTCAGAGGCAGACCAATGTCTTCTAAGCCAGGATCATTAACTCTCCCAGCCAAGGATGTATATTTTACCTATGGAGGTTTGATGCGTGATAGAAATGCTTTTGAGCCGGTTGTGGCTCAGGCAGGTTAAGGTACATTTCAATATAGTTAATTTCCATCCATGCTATCAATATTCAGATTTCATTATTAAATCATAGTTTGAAAATTAAGTAAGTAATTTTCCCAGGTGAAGATATGCATTTAAATATTTTAATCACACCTAAGATTGCCAGTGGCAGTTTAACCAGCGGCAAATGTAAATTAATAAAATAGTTATTACCATTTTATTATATAGTGCCAAGCCGTGCGCTGTTCTAGCTTGAGTGTGAGCCATACCGGGGATGATTCCTGAAGATTGGCAGCAGGGATAGCTAAAGCATAAAGTGCCAAGTGCACATGTTGGAATGGACGGCTGTCTTGCAATGACGAGCCTGACATGCACACTTCTGACTGCACTAATCCGAGCAGTTTTAAACAGCCTAGTGGATTTAGACACAGACCCTTAGTGTGAAAGGGAAAGCTGGGTTAGCCTGCTCCAACCAACCCTGGCACTTCTCTCATGCTGAAAGCAACATGAGAGCAGCTCCAGAATTGGTTGGGTTAGTTGGCTTTTGTTAGAAAAGTCAGCTTTAGCAGGGTCTTAACTGATGGCCATATCTGTAAGTGTTGACATTGCATTCGACCACCACTACATCCGTGATTTAATCTGGGCATAAAAGCACCAGCGTTTATGTCACGATTCATTGAGCTCTGGAGCTGAGACTGAAGGCACTGTAAGTTTCTCGTAGTTCCAGTGCATAGCATCCACAATTGCCATCAGCTAAGGCACGCATTGCACAAATTTTGTGGAGCTGCAAACTGTACTGAAAAATAGAAGCATACTGGGCCTCATTTATGAGGCTGTGCGTCACTTTTACGCCGCCGGTGCGTCACTTTTTGTGACGCACTAGTGGCAACAAAAATTGCGCCTTGTTGCGCCATATTTTCAAAGTGATGCATCTAGGTAGATGCGTCACTTTGTTAACCCCTGCGCCAGGTATAATGTATGCAAGGGGGCATATTGATGCAAGAAAGGGTCATGGAAGTGACGCAGTGAAATCTATGAGATTTCACTGCGCCACTTCTAGGACTCAAATGCGTCAAAATCCGACGCCTGCCTCACAGCAGGCGTAAGACTGATGCAGGTCCTTTCACATGGGGCTTGCCCCATGTGAAAGGACACATTGCTGGAGTTGCGTCACTTTTGTGACACACTCCAGCAATGCGTCACTTTTGCGCCATACAGATACGTCAGAAATACTGACGTATCTGTAACTCCTTGCGCAATGATGCGTCATACTGTAAATATGACGCATCATTGGTGTCGCAAGGAGGGCGCAAAATGAAAAGTGATGCATCGCTGTTTTCACGCAGCGATGCGTCACTTTTCATAAATGAGGCCCACTATTTTTACAGCTTCAGAAGGTACAATACTTGAATCTTTTACAGTGGGTGACTGTTCTCGATCTCAATCTGTTGGGTGATGGCTGATCAGATGATTACATGATGAAAGACCTAGTCTATAATTTCAGACCGAGTTATGTATATAGTATGCATTGGTGTTCTAAACTATACATTGTCTATTAAAATTTGTAATATTACAGCCGATAAAGCTCATATATATTCCACTTTGTCCTTCTGTTTTATTATTATACTAGGAGCATTCATTAGCAAGCATTTGAATGAGTATGCTTCTTTTGTGAATTATTGACATTATTATTACTCAATTTAATTTCAACAAATAACCACACCTAGTCAGCTTAACAAACAGATATCGTCTCCAAATAATTTAGGGGTAGAATCCTTTGACTTATTTAGTGGTAAAATATTTACATTCCCATTCTTCACAAGTGGCTGTCAATTTGGATACAGAAAAAGCTTTTGACTTCCTTGAACGGGGTTTTATACCAGTATCTGGTGACTGGCATAGGCTGGGACCCTCTTTTAGAAAAGAAATGTAATTGTTTTTTAGTTTTCGGAATGCTTCTATTTATTTTAATACCTTTCTTTCCTAACCAAAAGAGGTATTAGACAGTTTTGCACGCTATTTCCACCTCTTTTTGCTTTATCATTAGAACCACTTGCTGCCTGATTTAATCAGAAACCCTAAAGAAAAGATCTTAGATTTGGAAATGATGGAGTACATATCCTGTTTGCCTAGATTATATTCTCATGTTTAGAGATGATCCTGTAACTACACTTCCATATGTTTTTTTCAGAAATAGATCACGTCAACATTGCTACCAGTTATGTTAGTAAATCTTACGTTCTTCCTTTGAATATGTATTACTGAAAAATATGCTTAAAGTTATACTTTAACCTGGTGCATTACAAAAATGAAATATTTAGCAGCTTGATTCTCTAATTCTATTGTCATCATACAATTATTTTTTTGTGTATTACACACTAAATAGATTATCTTAGAAATACTTATTCTATGTTATAGCTTTATTGGTCAGGACATTTATAGTCTATGAAAATCAGGACTATACAAGTCATGTAATTTTTGATGTTGGCAATGAATGGTCTCAAACAAATGTTGATCCTTAGATAAAATAAATTCTCAATTCCTTTGGAATAACAGGTGAGTTAAAATATGACTTTCCACGCTCAACTAAATAAAGTGGTATCAAATTCCAGGATTTTATCATCTGTCATCCTGCTTTTTCTTTAAGACAGGGCTGGCAATTACTAAATTGATTAGAAGATGTTATTCCCATTCTCTGTATTAAAATAGAACATATTTTTGTATCACTCTACTTTACAAATTAGTCATTTCTATCATAGATCCCATTTATACCTTAGCCCAACTTTAACTGCAACAAGTAGATTACTTCTTTCTCATATGACCCAGAATTTATCTGAATAGGACAATTGTCTCTTCTTTCTTATTTTGTAAATTAAGTATAGCAAGAATAATAAACAATTATTTTGGAACTCTTGGTATGACACCACTTGGTTACTGGTGATATGTGTTAAAAATTTCAACAGATGATAGAAAACTGTTCTATCACAACTTTCCGAGAGAAAACATATGTTAAACCTCTTGCAGCTCTGGCGACCTTATCATGATTTCAAGTTCACTTGCTCCTAATATTCATACTATTCATTTTGATGATTATATTGACACACCATTGGTCTCGAATATTTACACTACTTTAAATTCCACTGATGAAACTAGAGTCCAGTCTAAATTGAACTGTTATGGGAAGAAGACACTAAAATGGCTTTATTAAGTGACTTTTAGTCACATATTTAGGGAAAAATTATTTCACCTTCTTGTACAGGTATTGTATCTCAAACACTTTAATTCTTTTAAATAAAAATGTGGGTTTGACTTTCCCTGTTTCTTAAAGCGTTTTGCTCTGTTACTGATATCTGATGTTCATGTTCATCCCATAATGAAAACTTGCACACGTTTATGATTTTTCAATGCCATTTTGTTAAAAAAAGTTTTGATCCCTGTTTGGATTAAATTAACCTAATTTCAGGCTCTAATGACAGGAAGTAGTCCTTTAGGAAATCTAAATATTAAATGCAGTTCTCACCCTCTCAAACGTAAAAATGTTGATATGTTTATAGCTAAAGCTTTCATTTAACAACTTCTAATTGGAAAAATGCTTCAGAATTGTCATTTACTGCCTGGTGAAGTTTAATGTGTTGTAAAGTGTGAAATGCAATTTTATGCTTACCCTCAGGTAAGGCTCCGGGAGCCAACGGGGTAACTGGGTATTTTCTGAAGTCCCTACTGGATCTGTGGGCACTTGTTATCACCCTCCCTGTGAATTCAGCCACTCTTGGCCCCTTACCAGAGGACTGGTGCCATTCTATATTAGTGCCAATGTTTAAAAAGGGAGATAGAGCTGATACGACTTGTTCTAGACCAATCTTGTTAGTTGATGTAATGGTGAAAATCTGGGCTGATGAGCGTTGCATCCTTTCTGACCTAGAACAGGTTTAGAGTAGACCTGGTTGAGGAACGATGGAGCAGAATATGAAT
Organism: Lissotriton vulgaris; assembly: GCF_964263255.1. Lineage (NCBI taxonomy): Eukaryota > Metazoa > Chordata > Amphibia > Caudata > Salamandridae > Lissotriton > Lissotriton vulgaris. The sequence continues at coordinate 722,913,131 of NC_141696.1, forward strand.
TTATACTTATTATAACTAAATATACAAAGGCATATAGTGGCTCGGCACACAGGATCAGTAAGGTTTAGGATTGATGGGGAATTCACTCAGCACTTTAATTTAAATAGAGGAGCTCGACATGTTTGTATCATTGTGCCGTTCCTTTTTATCATGTATATTAATGGGCTAGATGGGGTGTTATCTGAATATGATCTTGGTGTACAAAGAGTGGGTGGAAGGGTGATCCCTGCCTATTTATATGCTGATGACCCTGTTCTGATCACTTGTACAGCTAAAATTCTCCAGCGCCTTTTGGATTTTTTTAATTGTTTTTATGGAAAGTTTGGATCCATCCACTAATTAAAAAAAATAATGTTATGGTGGTCAGCCCCAGTAGTACCAAAACTACCAGTTTTCCAGCCTAGGGACAGAACTTAAGTATAGGGGACAACTTTCCATATTTGGGGATGGTCTTAGCCGGAAAACTTAGATTAACAAAAACACTGAATTTCTAAAGAGAGCTATTTCCAGCTTAAGTGATGTTGCTAGTCGCTTAGGACACAAGCCAACTCCAGTATTGATAGATGTATATAAAGCAAAGTGTATTCATATGACCACCTTTGGATGTGAGATCTCTGGTTATGCCCATATTGCTCCAATTCAGCTGGCAGAAAATACGTTTATGCAGGGCCTTTTGAATGTGGGACACGGTACCCCATCGGAGATCATACATGAAGAACCGGGTATGAGTTATATAACAGATTTGATCCTCCTTCGCCCTGTCTTAATCTGGCATTCAGTTTGGCTCAAAGAGGAGTTGAAAACTAAACAAGCGAATTTTCCAAGATTGCCACACCCTGGATAACAGGCCTCTCATGCCTTGCCTCCACTATATAATTACCAGTTTTAAAGAATTAAGGTAACCAAGGTCATTTTCTTTTCCTGATGGCATTGCAAACAAAGATCTTGCTTAGGTGAAGCAGGCCTTGTCTCTCAGAGTAGCAGCGGAGCTGGAGGCCTCTGCTTTAATCAAGCCATCAATGCATCAGTGCAATATAGTAAACTCGGTCAAAGGAATTGAACCATATCTCCTTCTAGAATTTTTTAATAATCCCCAACGCTTATTGGTCTATTTTAGATTGGTACATTTCACCAGTTACTGTTTTTGAAAGGTGTTTGGAATAAAATTTCCAATTTACGTCCCTCTGAATGTGATAATGTTTCAGTTTGTGAGACCATGCACATTCTTATCTGTCCCAGACATTGGGTTGAGGGAGTGGACATACAGCCCCGTACATTGTCAGACCATTCCCCCATATTTGCACATATGAACATCCCACATTCGGCTGGGTGGGAGCGTAGGTGGTACTTCCTGGCTTCGGCTCTGGTGAACGAGGTCTTTCCCTCGGAAGTCCAGGAGACTATTACAGAGTACTTCAACCTCAACACTGGCTCGGTGGCTCATTACTCCACCCTGTGGGACACCTTTAAGGCATTTATTCAGGGAGTTGTCATTTCTTTTTGAAAACCTTTATTGACATTTAAACCAAATACAAGTATGGGCCTACAACCCCGGGGGGGGCGGCCGCTAAGCAGTTAGATTAACAGAGAGCAATTTTAATCACATGCAGCACCTCGGGGAGCAGAATCTCCATGCTAGCGTACTCTTGGCCACTGAACAGCACAATTAGAAAAACAGGATATAAAAGGTTTTCATTTTATAATATAAGATGGAAGGATCAGGTGCCGAACAATTTCCCAGCAGCGAAAATGACAGGCAAAATAGTAAACGTATCGACAATGAACAGTAATCGATCAAAGCAATGGTGCTGAAACAAGAGGTCAGGATGTGAAGACATATTACGGTCAATTCGCGCCTGCAGTTACCTGCCCTAAGACCCAAAAACCACCACGAAAAATGAGGCACAGATGAAAAAGCAGGGATTGATACCAAAGGAAACCCACTGCACTGACCCAGAAAAGAAAAAGACAAAGAAAGATAAGAGAAGAGAAAAAAGGCCATAGAAACAAAAATAAAAACGAAAGATCCCCTCCCCCACCCCCCCCACCCTGCACCCCTGCAGATGACTACGGCCCCCCCCCCCAGCAGTGTGCCTGTCGCCTGAGAACCAAACCCGAAATATAGAAGGAGAAGAGAAAAAAGAGAAAGAAAGGAAACCCCACCTAACGGGGAAGCGGAGGAGGGCGATAGTCTATGAGCTCCCGGTCTCTCCCCTGCGCCCTATCAAAGGGGCCCCCCTAAGCCAACACAAGTAAAGTTATCCACCATAAAAATACCCCGGGGGGAGCCACAAACCCCCCGCCCCGGAATCCGTCCGTTGATGAAGCAGTCCCGTTACCAATAGATCCATCGTAAATGATTCAACCCACAATCTCAGCCTTGGCCCCGTCTAACAAAGTTGTCGTGTCCCTCGGATAAAAAAAGCCACATCCCCGGAAAGTCAAAGTTCACACAGAAGCAGCCGGAGCTTGAGTCAGCAATTAGGAGAGGAATAGCAGGTCCCAACGCACACAGCTTGCACCAACGATGTCCCTCCCCGTCCCCGAAGCCAAGCATCGTTCCATCCGCCATATTGGGAGACCGATTGGGGAGGGGGTGCGACTCGTTCTGACACAGATCAAAGTGTGGGCCAACAATGTCCAGGATGGGGGAAGCAGTGAAATGCTCCGATAACTGTAGGACCGATGTTTCCGAGAACTTAAGAGAGTCACCAATCTCAGCACACACGATGAATTCCGTTTCTTCGGGGGCAGGCACAGCTTCCAGCACCGGGTCCAAACACACCAGTAGGGCTTCCAACAGGGGGCAAGTCGGCTGCTGGGTCTCAAAGAGCAAGTCAGGGCTCGTTCCCGGTCCTATGATTCCATCTGTTGCCGACAGCCAATGATTGACCTGGGCCCTCACCATCGCGTGAAGCGCCGCAACTTCCGCCATTACCATCCGCAGGGAAGGGCCACATTGAGTCCGTTGCGCCGAGTTCCATTCGGCCGCAGGCATAACGATCCCCACGGAGAGGCTCCCTCTCCGGGGCAGGATACGCCGGAGCAGAAACAGGCCGTGAGGGACGAGCCAGCAACATGCAGCAACGCGCGGCGGGACCCCTACCCCGGGGCACCAGTGGTGCTAGTGCCGGGCCTCCGGGCCGGGGCCCCCCGCGACGCAGCACCGCGCACCACCCGTCGCCTCACCTCAGGTACAGCACCAGGCAGCAGATGGTTGCAAAGTAGTTCAGAGAAATTTTCAAAAGTTCCAGGGACCGGACCCAACCACCCTCGGCAGTCCGTTGTTGTTCACTTTGGACCCGGGTAGACCAGAGATCGAGACCCCGGCTTCCAGTCTGGGTTAGGCCTCAAAACATTTTCGATGTTACTTCACACCAGAACATCAGAAAAATTCCGCGATCACACCATCGGGATGCAGACTAGTTCACCCACACAAATCCCGGGCAGGAGATCAGGATATTCGACAGAATAAGCGAGCGGAGGACGCGGGTCAGCGGAGCCGGGAGACTATGCGGCCATCTTGGTTGGTGTCGTAGCTCCTCCCCCTGGAGTTGTCATTTCTAAACAGGCTGGTGTGTTGCGAGCAATCCGTGGTAGCCTGGCTAAAGTAGAAGCCGAATTGGCGTCACTGTACAAATCATCCCCGACCCGCAAATACAGACAAAACGCAACGCACTCCTGCTGTACTTCAATGAAAATGCCGACAGGGAGGCTTCCCTGCTCGTGAAATACCAACAGGCTCGGCGATATGGCGAGGGTGAGCGCCCTGGTAGGATGTTGGCTCGCCTGCTGAACCCTCCGAAAGGTGCTGGGCATATAAAGTGCCTTGAATCCGATGACGGTACGTTTCCTACCTCCGACGCTGATATTGTGGCAGAGCTGGCAGCCTACTACCGATCCCTCTATTCAACTACGCTTCCCCAAAACTTTCACACAGCATGTGCCGTATCTGCAGGAAGTGGCCATGGTCTGGCTCACTAAGGGTCTAGCCGATTTCTTGGCGGACCCCTTTACTGTTAAGGAGATCTCGCTTGCCATAGACACACTCACAGTTTCCAAGGTACTGGGCGTTGACGGGCTTACGCGAGTGTTCTACAAAGCCTGGAGGTATACGCTGAGGCACTGTAGTCAGATTTTCTCCCCCCCTCCAAATGAGAGGCAAATGAGAGGCAGCTATCTGATTGCTACTTAAACCTGGGACGGAACCCACGCACTGTTCTTCCTATCGACCCATTTCCCTCATAAACTTTAACAATAAAAACCTTGCCAAGATGCTATTCACGCGTCTCTCCTTATTATCGGATGAAATATTGTCCCCAGTACAGTCTGGTTTTATATCTCATCGCTCCACAGCCCTCAATCTTCGTACGGTCTTCTCGGTTATTAACCGCATCGAGCTCACTACCCCTGCGGCTGTCGCATTATTAGATGCGGAGAAGGCCTTCGACTCCCTCGAGTGGCCTTTCCTTATGGCGACATTATGCAAGCTTGGCTTATCTTTTAATTTTATAGCCCTCATCGCCTTGTTATACTCCTCTCCCAAAGCCTGCCTCCGGGTTAATGGCTCCTTGTCCCCCATCTCAATTACACGTGGCACACGTCAAGGGTGCCCTCTGTTCTCGCTATTATTTAATATAGCAATGGACCCTTTGGTCTGCCACCTTCAGGAAAAACACTTGCTTCATGGCCTGCAATTCCCTAACGGTCCAGTACTTATGTCCTTGTATGCAGACGACGTTCTGCTCCTCGTCCGCCATCCCCAAAATAACCTGCAACCGTTTATAGACAAAATTTTACGATTTAGATCCATGTCAGGTCTTAAGATTAGCTGGGGGAAATCAGTGCTGTTTCCCATCACAGACGCGGCTGCGGCAGACGAGACAGAATACCCCCTACCGGTCGCTAGGGAGACCACTAAATACCTCGGGGGTACATCTTCACAGGGACAAAGGCCAGGTTCTACAGCTAAGCTACGGACCTGCTGTAGACCAACTCACCTCGCAGGTGGAAAGATGGATACAACTACCTCTCTCCATGGCTGGTCACATTGCACTTATTAAAATATAGGTGCTACATTGTTTTCTTTATTTTTTTTGCACCATACCTATCCCTCTCACCAATACTTTTTTTGCTCGACTACATGGCTTCCTTGTTCAGCTGATATGGGCTGGCCGCAGACCCCTGGGTTGCCTGGGATCCCCTCACACTTCCATATGCACGTGGAGGGTTTGCAGTCCTGGATCCTCAACTCTATTTCCAGGTGGCGCAAGCCCAATTTGCGTACCACTGGTTCCACCCAGATGATCGCCTACCATTCACGATACCGGACAAGGAAATAGCTGCACGACCCCTCTAGCGTTGCTGCTCCCAAGGGGAATCCCCAATAACTCATAGGATATTCAGCCCCTGTCCACTACATGCTGGGCTTGGCGTAAACTCACCCTGTTACTTGGGTCTGGCCCTCTTTACTCACTCGCCATCCCACTTGCCCATAATTCATTTCTACCCCTTACCAAAGAAAAGCGGGTCATAGCCACTCTTCGAAAATTGGGCTTGGATACATTTGGTTCCCTATTTGCAGACGAGAAAGCACGTACATTGTCTGATTCAACGCAGCTACCAGGGTTGACTGGTGTGGACTCTCTTAACGTGGCTCGACTTCAGAGGACATTACGAGCCAATTTTTCCACCTTTTCCTCCCTAAATACGGACTTCACCCGGCTATCCCTACTTATCGCTGACGATACCGGGTCGCACCTGGTCACAAAACTATATAAAGCCTGCTTGGCGCTCAGGGTGGGGCAGGACAGGGGGACCCGGCAGCAGTAGGAAGACGACTTAGGACAACCACTGACTGACAAAGAATGGACCTATTGCCTCGATCAAACTCACAAAGTGTCCCCCAACCACAGACATAAATTGCTTCATTTCAAACTTGTTCACAGAATCTACATACCCCTCGACAACTGGCCAAATTTGACCCTCGAACTGCCCTAAATGTAATGCATTAGATGACAATTTTGTGCATCTGGCCTGAACCTGTCCCCTTATTTTGGCATACTGGGAGGAAGTCTTTTCAACACTTGCACAAATATTAGACACCCCCCTTTTACCCTCTCCGAAACTGGGTCTGTTGGGACTGGTTAATCGCATCAAACTTTTCTATTGACGCTATGTGGCAATAGTGTTACTATTGGCCAAATGTGAGATCGCTATCATGTGGGGGCAAGGTCTCGACCTACCAAATCTGCTTGGCCCTGGAGCATAGCTTACTGCAGCTTGCAATCCAAGATGTATGCTACACTCCAACCCCCTACCTCTAGGCCCGGCACATCTAGTGTGTTTATCGCGCACACCTGCAGCAAACGCTCCTCGCTTCCCAGGCTGCTTCTACTCAATCGGGTCCCCCGAATTTTGATTGAGAAATAGGCTGGCAGTCACTCAATCCCTGCCACATCCTGTGCTGATCCCCCCCGCATCCCATCATACGCAGCACCGTCTTGACACAGTCAATTTTGTATTATACACTGTATCGGCCCTATATATTACTTGGACCATGCATGGAAAAAAAAACCTATAGAAGGAATAATTAAGCTGAATTAACTATTCCATTTTATATTTATCAGGAATCATATTGTGCAGAAGCATCGAGAACTAGTAGAATGGATAAGCAGGACTAAAAACATATTATGTATAAAATGTTTTCATATTATCCAGGTTTTGGTTCATTAGGCTTAGATAGGTATATAATACACACTATTAAACTATCTCAGCCCGCAGGGCCCGCCTTCATGGATGTCACACCCCTGGTCCAGACAGGGTCAGGTAACCTTCAAAGGTGGTGGGGGGTGGGGGGAGGGAAAGAGGAGGCATCAGGAGGTAGGGCAGGTCGGTGGGACCTCTGGGTGGGGGGGGTTCAGGGGGAAGGTCAGACAGGAATTCTAAAAATTACAGAGAAAATGAAAATCATAAAGATATAGCTAACACTTTTTTATGGGAGAATATCTTTCTAAGGTAGGTAGCACAAACAAATGGGGCACTAAAGATTATGTCACTAATATCTGTGGCCTAAATGACATCAAGAAGAGACAATCAGTTGCAGTGGGTCTACAAACTACAGGCCCCAACATAGTATGTATGCAGGAGACGCATATTGAAGGCTCACAGCTACACCTTTTAAAAACATTAGGGTATAATCTAATCTGTGCCACTACTCAGGGAGCTCGTGTCAGGGGGGTGGCAATCTTAGCTAGAGGTGGAGGTCTTATATTTAACTGATGTAAAGCAGATACATTTGGGAGGTGGGCAATCACAGAATGCCAGATTGCACAATCACAGTTAGTTACCATCTGTTCAATTTATGGAAGCAATTGTGATGATCCCACCCTGATAAATAACGTCTCTAGCGAACTCGCTCATTGGCCATTACCAGTTCTCATCTGCGGGGATTTCAATATTAATTTACCTTCCGACTGGTCAATGAAGGATAATTGGGCGTACCATGGGAGGAAACCTAATGTGTTCAAGGCCCTAAAAAATCTATGTCATATGCACAGACTTCTGGATGGGTGGCAGATCTCTAACTCTGAGGATCCTGGCTACACCTTTTTCTCAAATCCACACCGGGTGCATGCTAGGCTTGACTACTTTTTTATATCACAGTCATTAAGCTCTATCATACAAATAGAAAAACTGCCTCGAGTACTATCTGACCACAATCCTCTAGTATGCACCCTAGAGCTAATACAAATGGCCCAGAAGCCAAGAAATTGGACCTTCGAGAAGTCCCTGCTCCTTGAAGAAGACTATTGTAATCACATGCAAACATGGATACCAAATTTTCTAGAGAATAATGTAGGGAGTACTTCTATAGAGATAGTGTGGGACGCTCTAAAAGCAGGAATCCGAGGGGAAACCACACAATACTCAATAAGGGTTAATAAGCTGGCCAGAGACCTGCATAAATCGCAATCGGAAAAATTACAGGGTGCTGAAGAAGAACTCATCAGGGCAACCCATAATTCTCTAACGCTAGAAGAACTCACTAAAATTCAATATCAGGTAGCAATTAATAAGGCTGCTATTATGAATACATTTATCACCAAAGCGGTTAAAAAAGCCACAGCACATAGTGGGAAAATCTACGAAGTAAGCGAACTAGTTGGCCATCAATTAGCCATACGTATGAGGCAACAAACATCTCAGAACTTCATACGGGAAATATCAGACCCAGTAGAAGGCTTAATCTCAGAAAGTAAAAAAATTAGAGAGGCATTCTGGCACTTCTACAGCACCTTATATTCAGAGGAAGGAGGGGCCGATATAGACAGTATGAGAGATTACTTAAATCAGGGAATACCCAATAGACTTACTGAAGAAGACAGAAAAGATCTAGAGGAGATACCAGTCCTGGAAGAAATTGTAGAGACAGTCAAGGCTCTGCCTAGAGGAAAGGCAACTGGCTTGGACTCTATCCCTCTAGAGTTTTATATAACTTTTTTAGATCAAATTAAAGAGATTTTCTTAGTTCTATGTGTACACATATTTAACGGGGGACAACCACCAAGGTCATGGTCAAAAGCAAAAATAGTAGTATTCCTGAAGAAAGATAAACCTCTGAATCAGATGGGCTCCTATCGCCCCATCACCTTAATCAATGTGGATTCAAAAATATATTCTAAATTAATAGCGAATCGACGTGACTGGAGACCCAATGGCGCTCATCCTTTTAGACGCCGAAAAAGCATTTCACCGGGTCTCCTGGTCATTTCTGTGGCTGGCAATGGGTCATCTGGGCTTTAAACCAAGATTCATCCAGGCAGTACAAAAATGATATACCAACCCTAAAGCTGTAGTGATGATAAACGACAATCCCTCTAAAGAATTACCAATATCAAGGGGAACTCGACAGGGATGCCCATGCTCCCCGTTGCTCTTCGCCATCTACATTGATCCCTTTATTCGTAATTTGGAATCCAATGCTGGTATTACCCCTGTACTTACTCAAGGCTATATGACCAAAACTCTTGCTTATGTCGATGACATAGCCATAGTAACACCAGATCCGGCATTAGCCTTACCTATAATTGAAACTGAGGCTAAAAACTTTGGTAATATGGCCGGCTACGCTCTTAATCAGAGTAAAACCCAAATAATTTTAAATGACAAATGCATCATGGTAGATCCTCGAGTAACAACGAATGCAACCTATCTAGGGGTATGTATCTCCTTCAAACTCAATAAATTGGTCGAATTAAATCTGAGCCCCCTCATGGATAAAATGCAGAAAGATCTTCACTGTCTGAATAATTTACACTTATCTTTGATCGGCCGTGTTAAAGCTTTAAAAATGGTATACTTCCCTAAACTGCTCTATATGTTTAGAGCAATCAACTTGGAAATCTCTGAATATTGGTTCAAACTGATGGAGCACACCTTTTCTAGTTTTATTTGGTCTTATTCACAACCTCGAAGAGCCTACAAACTCTTGACTCTTCCAAAAGAAAAAGGAGGCCTAGCCCTCCCTAACCTTAAGTTACATTATTGGGCTTGTATGCTCTCATATAATCATAAACTCTTTTTTCTATTAGATAATAATGAGACAGTCTCAGGGGAAGACCAACCATCAATCCATCAGTTGGTATAAGGTAATAAGAGCAAAGGGTATCTGTGGCGATTTCTCTATGATAGCTACCACAAAAAGATCCGTCTAAAGACCTTACTGGGGGGGTTTAAAGCGTGGAAAGCTGTGAGGAAATTACTGGGCATAGGACGACTCTCGCTCTACTCTCCTCTAGGCAATAACCCGGTTCTCCCTGAAATCTTTAGTGGGGCCTGTATTGAGAGATGGACTACAACTGGAATTACACACTTTGGATGTCTCTTCGTAAATGAAGGGCTACACTTGTTTGAAACCTTGAGGGAAATATATCACCTGGAGTGGAGGGACTTTTTTAAATATCTGCAAATTAGAGATTTCATAACACGAAGAACTAGAGAAAATACCTCATTTAATAAAATTCTGATAGCAGAAACGTTAAAAAAAAACAAAAATTCACAATCGGTGAGATGTATTCTCACATGTTATCCCTTCTTCCGAACGATCTTGAGAAAACAGCACAAAAGTGGCAGGGAAAATTAGCAATCACAACAGAAGAATTTAATTATGCCTATGATTTATCCCAAACCATCCTTATGTCAACCAAACTACAAACACAGTTTTATAAAACCTGCTTTTTTATGTATTATACCCCTGATAGAATTGCCAAATGGGGGGGTGGGAGGGGCACTTGCTGCTTTAGATGCACATTATCTAATGCGGATAGCGTACACATATTTTCTTCCTGTGCAAACCTATCCTCCTTAAAACTGAACATTGAACGGTTTCTAACTGCTATCCTAAAAACCGGAATAGTTCTCTCTAATGAAATGATTCTGCTTGGGACAACTAATCTTGCAGAACCATCTTCTGGACATGAACTAGTTTTTATTGCGATGGCGGTCCTAAGAATCTGTATCGCCTCTGCCTGGCTAGACCCTAATCCACCATCTTTTCAACAATCGTTTTCTAGACTGTTAGCTATATTTAACTTAGAAATGGCTATAAATAAAAGAAAAGGCAGAAGACGGAGGGCAATGGGATTGAAAATCTGGAATCCTCTAATTGAGTGGTCCCAATCTCAAAGCAATTCTCTGTAGCATAATGCCTTAACCTGCGGGATCTAAATACTGCAAAATGCAATATGTTATAGTTATATATTATTTGAAATCAATAATTATTTAGATGTTAATCTCTATCTCCCCAAATAGAAGGGAAATGTTTTGGTTGTTTGATTAACCTATTTAGCCATTAATGTACAATGTATGAATCCATCCAATTTATTTTCTTATTTCTCTGTGTGAAAAACTCTTTGTTGAACTTGTCTGACTTGGGGGGGGGGGGGGGGGGCTTTATAAATTTTGGGAAAAAAAACAATAAAGATATTTGGGAAAAAAAAAGGAACCTGTCTTTTTCTCTCCCCTCATTTATTTCCTGAATGTTGTTTTTTGTGTGTCATTTTATTGGTTATGATTTTATTATGATCATTATTAACATATTATTGCTTTTCTTCTTTCACATAAATATTGTATGCTTTGTTTTTTTAATTGATGATTTTTAAATGTTTTGTCCCTTTGTGTATTGTGTTATGATGGCTTCAATAAAAATCTTTAAAAAAAAATCTGTTCCAGACTTAAGTCCCTGTGCCACATATTCATAAGGCCTCATCATTGGAGCTGCCTTGTGACATCTTACAAGTGTAACGTTCAATTGGGAACAGCTAGAGATTTGGAGTTTGGGCTCTCTGAGCTCAGGATTAGAACACATATTTTAGTAAAAGTGTTTTTTAAATTATGTGTTTCAAAATGTCACTTTTAGAAAGTGTCAAGGATACTAACCACAGCTTGCGCGCACTCGAATTAAAGTGGCAGGGAAAATTAGCAATCACAACAGAAGAATTTAATTATGCCTATGATTTATCCCAAACCATCCTTATGTCAACCAAACTACAAACACAGTTTTATAAAACCTGCTTTTTTATGTATTATACCCCTGATAGAATTGCCAAATGAGGGGGTGGGAGGGGCACTTGCTGCTTTAGATGCACATTATCTAATGCGGATAGAGTACACATATTTTCTTTCTGTGCAAACCTATCCTCCTTAAAACTGAACATTGAACGGTTTCTAACTGCTATCCTAAAAACCGGAATAGTTCTCTCTAATGAAATGATTCTGCTTGGGACAACTAATCTTGCAGAACCATCTTCTGGACATGAACAAGTTTTTATTGCGATGGCGGTCCTAAGAATCTGTATCGCCTCTGCCTGGCTAGACCCTAATCCACCATCTTTTCAACAATCGTTTTCTAGACTGTTAGCTATATTTAACTTAGAAATGGCTATATATAAAAGAAAAGGCAGAAGACGGAGGGCAATGGGATTGAAAATCTGGAATCCTCTAATTGAGTGGTCCCAATCTCAAAGCAATTCTCTGTAGCATAATGCCTTAACCTGCGGGATCTAAATACTGCAAAATGTAATATGTTATAGTTATACATTATTTGAAATCAATAATTATTTAGATGTTAATCTCTATCTCCCCAAATAGAAGGGAAATGTTTTGGTTGTTTGATTAACCTATTTAGCCATTAATGTACAATGTATGAATCCATCCAATTTATGTTCTTATTTCTCTGTGTGAAAAACTCTTTGTTGAACTTGTCTGACTGGGGGGGGGGGGGGGGGGGCTTTATAAATTTTGGAAAAAAAAAACCAATAAAGATATTTGGAAAAAAAAAGGAACCTGTCTTTTTCTCTCCCCTCATTTATTTCCTGAATGTTGTTTTTTGTGTGTCATTTTATTGGTTATGATTTTCTTATGATCATTATTAACATATTATTGCTTTTCTTCTTTCACATAAATATTGTATGCTTTGTTTTTTTAATTGATGATTTTTAAATGTTTTGTCCCTTTGTGTATTGTGTTATGATGGCTTCAATAAAAATCTTTTAAAACAAATCTGTTCCAGACTTGTCCCTGTGCCACATATTCATAAGGCCTCATCATTGGAGCTGCCTTTTGACATCTTACAAGTGTAACGTTCAATTGGGAACAGCTAGAGATTTGGAGTTTGGGCTCTCTGAGCTCAGGATTAGAACACATATTTTAGTAAAAGTGTTTTTTAAATTATGTGTTTCAAAATATCACTTTTAGAAAGTGTCAAGGATACTAACCACAGCTTGCGCGCACTCGAATTAAACTCATTCACAAATTGTACCCAATATTCAATATTATTCTAACTTGGTGTGCACTCCCTGAGGTGGTTCCACCCTGCCACCAATTCAAATAGAAAGTGCAAACTAGAGCACAATGTTCTAGACAGGATGTGCACTACCTGATACACTCCTACGCGAGTGTGTATTAGCGCTTCAACAAAAATGTATAAAACACTTTAACAAAAGAAGAACAATGTTGTCCAATGATTCTCAAAATATCTGTAAAGCATGAGTTTAGGGATATGTTGTGAATCATCAGACATCATTGTTCTTCTTTTGTTAAAGTGTTTTATACATTTTTGTTAAAGCGCTAATACACACTTGTGTAGGAGTGTATCAGGTAGGGCACATCCTGTCTAGAACAATATGCTCTAGTTTGTACTTTCTACTTTTAGAAAGTGGCCATTTTCTTGGTTAACTATCCAGTGCCTCTGCTTGCCTGTGGGATCAAGGTCTGGTTTAGACTGACAGGGGCCTGTTTATGCATTCACTCTAGAAAAACACACAAAGGGAGATGAATGTGTGCCCTGCATATCCTGATGGTCCATCACCAGGTTGATGTGCCTTCTTGAGCTAGAGTGGTGGGAAGAGCTGTCATCTGCACCTGACTAGGGCTGTGCCTGGCCTTTTACAATTTTGTTTCCACCCCCCTGGAGTGTCTCTGGAGCCAGGACCAGGCAGGGCAAGAACTTGTGCACTACAAAGAAAATCCTATGAAGAATGCCTACTTCAAAGGCCAAAAGGGGTATACGTATTGGACCTAAAGCCTCAAATTTTCAGAACCCTTCTGGATCAAGAGGAACCTCCGCAAAGGAGAATATCTGAAAAGCTGTGAGGAGGAGTACTTCCCTTTTGCTGTGTGCTGCTTTGCTGGGTTGGTCTGCAGTTGCTGCCTCTCCTTTAGAAAGGAAAATGACTGGAATTTTGCTTTGATTAGTAGTGTCAGGGCCAGCAGAGACTTCACTTGCATCATCCCTGAATTCCACTGCCTGAAGTTCTGACCTGCCAGGTGGTGCAAATTCAGGCTCTGGCCTTTGGAGTTTGTTCCTGCAGCACAGATCTACTTGAAACCATCAAAATTGACGCATAACCCTCCAAGCACCTGTTTTTCAGACGCAGCACCAACATGCAGGAGAAATCTCCATGCACCACTGCTGTACGGCCAAAGAAATCCACACAGCGCCTAACCACGGCCAAGTAAACTATCATGTCACAAGTTCAGTGCACTGTGTCTCCGCGGTCTGAAACAACCACACTGACTCCGACACAGGCCCTGCTCTGCGGCTGACAAGATTGACGCATCATGGGACAGTGACTGAAGGAACCAACTCAAGGCCCATTTGCTGCCCCCACATCTGTCTCCAGCACATTCAGATTCCCATGCATCGTACCTGTGTGACAAGTTTTTCAGATGCATCACCTGCAGACCAGAATCCTCTTGATTTTCCACGCATCGCTTCGCTCTACAGTCCAGATTTGATGCAACACTTCTCTTGCATGCAGCAAAACCGACGCGTCGCTTACCCAAGGACTCATGAACAGATGCATTGCTCTGTTTTTTCTGATGCTTACCTTCTCTGCGGATGTTTTGCCTTGTGGATTTTGACACATCTGAGGTACTTTGTGTAAAACGACTGAATCCATAGAGTTCTATGGACAGAATTGTTTGAAACCTTTTTAAAGTCATATTGTGAGTTGTGTGTGTTGATTTTTGATGTTTTGGCCTTGTTTGATTTCAGATAAAGATGCTCTAATTTTCTAAACTGGTATGGTGTTCATTTGTAGTGCTTTCACTGTGTTACTGTGTGTTATGTACAAATACTTTGCACATTGCCTCTGGGATAAGCCTACCTGCTCGTGCCAAGCTACCAAGGGGGTGAGCAGAGGTTATCTTAGTGTGTAACTCCTTTATGCTCACTAGAAGGAATGGTCCCTACTTGGACAGGGTGCAAGCCACTGCCAAAAAGAGATCTCCATTTCTAACATTGGTGGTCAATGGTGAGGAGTGGACATGCGTTTGTACTTGACATACAGTAAAAAGTGTACACATTACATAGTGCAGACCATTACCCAACCGCATGCAGCTTTTTGATTTTTCCTGTGGATCAGCTCAAACAGTTTTGCAAGGATTTCCGATGTCCCATTAGAAGCTCCAATAGGAAGGAGGAGCTGCAAATGGGGCTGATGGCCTGATGGGCAGCAAAAAAGCTGAGGGATGATGATGAGAATGTAGATCTAGAGGTTCAGAGCCAGCAAGGTGATTATGGAGCTCAGGATCTGCCTGTAGGAGTATCTTTCGGGGGTGGCAACTGTGTGTCATCCTGGAATCTGTCCCTAGAGGAGTTAGAGGACCGTCAATAGATCAGAGAGCATGAGAGAGAGCCTGAGAAACTCAGTTTGGAGAGTTAAAAGTTTAAAAGGGAAAAATCCCTTGCTCCCGATTAGAGGAAATTGCTTTTAGGCCATGAGTTGAGTATGAGGGAGCTGGACAACAAGGCCAAGCGGGCAGAGTCAATTTCAAATGGTAGCTGCATGAAGCCAGTGCCATCTGGGTGGAAGGTGCAAATTCCAAAGGATCTGGGAAAATATTACAGGAAGGTGGATGACATACATGCTTGGTTTTGGCATATGAAGCAACACTCCACATGATGAGGCCGCTAACGCCTGGGGGGTCTGTGGAAACACTGTGAAGTCATGGGGGACACTTTGACAGCTCTAGGGCCAGCCTAAGGTCTCAGCAACACTATCAGGTAGAATGCTTGATCACAGGGTGTGTGCTCACCTCAGAGCAGTATAAGCAAAAGTTTAGATCTTTTAGGATAACTGATTCTCATACTTTGTTGGAATGTGTTGATCATTTTTGCAGAGCACCGGATGATTGGATAAAGGGCAGCCAGGTAACTGACTATCAAGGTTTGCAAAATATGATTGCATGGGAGCTTTTGTATGGTCTTTGTTTTCCAGAGCTGTGACAGCATCTGATTGAAAGCAAGCTGACTGACCCCAGAAAGCTTGTTCAGGAGGCAGACTGCTGGATGAGTACCATGGTCCATAAGGAGTATATGGGAGACTCCACCAAGGGTGGGTAGGGTCCCCAGCAGGAGTGGGGGAACAAGGGTAAACAGAGGGAGTTCTCAAAAGGGCCCTAATCTAGTTCCTAGGGTAAAGAATCCCATCCCCTCGGTGAGAAAAAGCCATGGATCTCTACAGGAAATCCTGCAGCCAGGGGTCCCCGAAAGTATTATGCATGTGGTCAGGGGGGTCACATGAGGGGGGATCCCAAGAGCCCAAGTGCATACCAGCAATCACTGGTGTGCAGTCACAGGGGTTTGCCAGTGTAGTGCCTAGGGAGCCTTTGTTCCAGGAGAAAGGTGGGAGCCAGCTGAGATGACCCCTGTCTCATCATGGGACAGTGAGATGTTCCCATAGACTCTCACGCCTGAGAACACTAAGAAACACAGGCGGTGGGTAACCATCAATGGACAGAGGGTGGAGACTCTGAAAGACACAGGAGCCAGTGTGACTACAGTGAGGTGTCACCTGGGGTCTCAAAAATGTGTGATCCCCAATGTGTTTCACCAAGTAGTTGCAGTGGACAACTCTGAGTGCTAGTACAAGGTGGCACAGACCTTTGAATGGCTTGTCACCCACTTCTGGTAGCCCCAGATGTGAAGGCACTCTGATGCACATTGCGGGTCTTGCCAAACTTGCCAGGAAAGTGGAAAGATTGAAAAGAGATGTAAGGCTCCTCTCTAACCTTTCCTTGTCATGAGCACTCATTTTGAGCAGGTGTGGATCAACATTGTGGGGCCCTGGGACCCCAAGACAGCCATGGGCAACAGGTCTGTCCTGTTCTAAGTCAACCATGCCACCCTGTACCCAGAGGCTATGAGAACAATGATGGTACCGTGGGGGACCAGGCATTTATGGGGATCTTTTCCAAGATGGGTTTCCCCAAAGAGGAGTTATCCGACCGGGGTGCCAACTTCATATTTATCCATATGAAACATCTGTGGGACCAGTGTGGTGTAGCCTATAAGTTCACCACACCTTACCACCCCAAGGTAATGGGTTGGTTGAGAGATTCAACAAGACCCTGATTAGCATGATTAGGGGTCTAACCAACTCCATGAGGTGTAAGACATCCTTCTGCCATGCCTGCTCTTTACATGCACTGATGTATTGCAGAAGAGACTCGGATTCAGCCCCTTTGAGCTGCTGTATGGGCACCCTGTAAGAGGGCCTCTTAGTCTGGTGAAAGAAGGCTGGGTGAAAGCTCCTGACCGTCAGAGGTACCGACGGAAAGAGCGGTGCCTCCTTTATCCTGAGCTGTTGCCAGGTGGGGCGAGGTTTTGTCCTCCATCCTATTAAGAAATTTACGAACATCACGAGGATTTCTGGGTTGTGAGAGGTTACACTCACTATATATCCTTTTTTGGTGAATTGTTAAAAGCAGTAGCTTTATTTTCTTTAGAGGTCCTGACGAAAGCACATGGCTTTATCTTTGGCCTGTAAGTGCTGAAACATGTTGACCACTCTTGCTAAGGGCAGCTATTTGTTAAAACTGGTCCTAGAGTTTTGTTTTTAAACTTTGATTGTGACTTACAATAATACATTCTACAGTTTGTTCACGCATCAATTTTATATTTATCGCACTCTACATCTTTTTCACTTCACAATTTGCACTGCACTATAATACTCGTTCCCACATACGTAATATTGCTCATCTAGGTTAAATATATCCTTTGACACTCGAGAGCTCTGATACATATAGAGCTGGATTGTCATACCACACAAAAGGATACCCAAATGATGAAGCTTATCACCAGGCTTGGTGATTGATGGGAATCCACACACATAAAATTATGTGTTACTTTACCATATCACACTTTTGTAATCTTGTTAAGGAGTTTCTCCCTTTGTTTTCTTTTTTCTATAGACGCTGGTATATATTTTGTATTTACATGTATTTAGCTACATCCTGGCCTTCAGAAACCAGACTGGCTGCATCAGGAAATTCACTCAGGCACAACTGGAAGCAAGCCAGGAAGATATGAAGTGCTGGTGTGACCAGAATGGCACTCTGGTTGAGTTTCAGCCTTGCCAGAAAGTGTGGGTCATGCCTCCAATGGAGCTTCATACTCTCCAGGACAAGTGGCCTGGGCTTTTTGAGGTGGTGGAGTGTAAGAGTGATGTCACCTATCTGGTGAACTTGTAAACTGCAAGGAACCCTATAATGGTCTTGCATGTGAGCAGCCTCAAACCTCACTTTGAGAGGTCTGAAGTGACTATGTTCCTGGCAACGGATGATGGAATGGAGGTGGAAAGTTGGTCTCTTCCTGATCTCTTGTCTGCCAGGGAGCAGGATGGGTCCACGGAGGATGTGAAACGCCCCCCAACACTGACCCTGGAATAGTAGAGGGACTGTCACCAGTTACTGTGGAAGTGTGCCTCTCTGTGCACCTTATGCCCAGAAGTCACCCACTGGTGTACCCACGATGTGAATACTGGGGACAATAAACCTATAAAGCCCATTTACAGGTTGACTGACAAGTTCAAATCCAGTATAAAAGAAGTGGTTTCCAAGAGGCTAGCATAAGGGGTGATAGAGCCCTCCAGCAGTTGTTGGGCCAGCCCAGTGGTCTTTTTCCCAAAGTCTGCTGCACCCGGTGTGACACCTAAACTGCGCTTCTGTGTGAACTAAGGTGGGCTCTGTGCTATCACTATGACTGATGTACACCCCATCCTCAGAGCTGATGTGCTCATTGATCGGCTGGGAGCTGCAAAGTTCCTCAGTACATTTGACAGTCGTCTGGGTACTGGCAGATTGCCTTGATAAATTTGGGTCAAAGAGAGGTTGGTGTTCTTAACACGAGAGGGGCACTTCCAGTTCTGTGTAATGCCTTTTGGGTTGAAGCACGCCCCTGTCATCATTCAGAGGTTGGACAACAAGGTTTTAGCTGGGCTGGAGGATTTCAACACCACCTACCTGGATGACATTGCAGTGTTCAGTTCCAGTTGGGAGGACCACATGCATCACCCCTAAGAAGTGTTGATGGCTCTGTAGATGGAAAGCCTCACTATCAAGGCTAGTAAGGGCCAGATATGGCAGTTGTCTGTGGTGTACTTGGGACACCATGTAGGAAGCAGCTAGCTGGCACCCCTCCGACCCAAGATTGGCACCATTCTGGTTTGGGAGTCCCCCAAGACCAAGACTGATGTGAGAGTCTTTTTAGGTCTTACAGGTTACTACAGGATATTTGTCCAGGGGTATGGCACCATTATTGCTACTAAGCATGGGTGAAATTTGCGAATTCGCGTTCCGCGCATTTGTGGATTTCCCCGCAAAATTGCAAAAAAAATCTGCGAATTTGTGAATTTTCCCGCAAAATCGCAGATTTTTGGCGATTTGCCCTGGAGTACTTTCTACTGGCTAATCCAGTAAGTGCTCCCTCATTGGGTAAATGCATAGTGCTTTAACTACACTGCAGCTGCGTAAAGGGCCAGAAGGTGTGTCTCCAGTGACCATGTGTGGCACAGGCACACATGGTCACTGGAGACACATCTTCTGGCCCTTTACGCAGCTACAGTATAGCACTGGGCCAGGGACAGACTAATTTGCATGTAGCCAGGTTCTGAGCTGGGATGGTGCAGTGAGCTAAAAAACGGTGATGGATCAAGCCCTGATCTGTTGACTAGGTACGAGTGTTCTGTTTAATTCAGATACTCTGTCCATCACCACCCCCTTTTCTGAATCGTTTTGTCCACCACAAGCGTGGAAGGGTATGCTCAGATGTGAGTCCCTTGCTCATTGCACCATCAGGATTCAAGCAAGCCGGGCCGAAGACTGCTGCAATGCCAGAAACCGGTCCCCGGAAGTTTGTTTCCTTCCCAGTAAAATAATTGGCTTGGTAGTTTGGTCTGCCCTGTTCCCATGATGCACTGGGCCAGGGACAAACTATTTTGCATGTAGCCAGGTTCTGAGCTGGGATGGTGCAGTGAGCTAAAAACGGTGATGGATCAAGCCCAGATCTGTTGACTGGGTACGAGTGTTCTGTTTAATTCAGATACTCTGTCCATCACCACCCCCTTTTCTGAAACAGTGTAGTAAAAGCACTATGGGGCAGATTTACAAGCCGCTTGCGCCTCTTTTGCGCGGCAGTTGCGTCACTTTTGTGACACAGCGACAGCACAAAAGATGCGCCATGGTGCTGGGTATAACCAACGTGACGCACCTGAGAGATGCGTCACGTTGTAAAGCCCTGCGCCATCAGGAGGCGTTCCGGCGCAGGGGAGGGCGTTCCTGCACAGGAACGCCTCCTAAAAGTGGCTGAGTGAAATCTACAAGATTTCACTCAGTCACTTTTTGGCCAATGCTGTATCAAAACCCTGCGCCTGCTTGAAGCAGGCGCAAGGCTTGACGCAGCATTGGGGAGATAGGGCCCCCCAGAGCATTGCTGGAGCTGCGTCGCGCTTGCGACGCAGCTCCAGCAATGCGCTGATTTTACGGCACAGATGCGTGACGCATCTGTGCCATTTTTGCCACATGGTGCGCCGCATTGTAAAAGCGGTGCACCATGGGTGGCGGAGCTGCGGCGCACAATAACTGGTGCATCCCTGGGGATGCGCCAGTTATTGTAAATCTGCCCCTATACATTTAGCCAACGAGGGAGCACTTACTGATTAGACAGTAGAAAGTACTCCAGTTGAGTAGAGGTATTGCACAAAAAGGTGGCATCTTCGTGGACAAACACACAGGGCGGGATTCATTCTGCCCCCTGTTAGACTCGTTTTTTGTGCCCTTCTGCCCTCTGTTAGACTCGTTTTTCCCTTGTTTTTCTGCCCTTCTGCCCTCTGTCAGACTCGTTTTTCCCTTGTATTTCTGCCCTTCTGCCCCCTGTTAGACTCGTTTTTTGTGCCCTTCTGCCCCCTGTTAGACTCGTATAGACTCGTTTTTTGTGCCCTTCTGCCCTCTGTTAGACTCGTTTTTCCCCTGTTTTTCTGCCCTTCTATCCTCTGTTAGACTGTTTTTTTGTGCCCTTCTGCCCCCTGTTAGACTCGTTTTTTGTGCCCTTCTGCCCTCTGTTAGACTCATTTTTCCCTTGTTTTTCTGGCCTTCTGCCCTCTGTTAGACTCTTTTTTGTGCCCTTCTGCCCCCTGTTAGACTCGTCTTTTGTGCCCTTCTGCCCTCTGTTAGACTCAGCACCACCACAGCATCACTCAGCACCACCACAGCATCACTCAGCACCACTCAGCACCACCACAGCACTACTCAGTGCCACCACAGCATCACTCAGCACCACCACAGCATCACTCAGCACCACCACATTTGTATCACTCAGCACCTTCACAGCACCACTCAGCAGCACCACAGCACCACTCAGCACCACCACAGCATCACTCAGCACCACCACAGCACCACTCAGCACCACAACAGCATCACTCAGCACCACCACAGCATCACTCAGCACCACCACAGCATCACTCAGCACCACCACATTATCACTCAGCACACCACAGCACCACTCAGCACCACCACAGCATCACTCAGCACCACCACAGCATCACTCAGCACCACCACAGCACCACTCAGCACTACCACAGCACCACCACAGCACCACTCAGCACCACCACAGCACCACTCAGCGCCACCACAGCATCACTCAGCGCCACCACAGCATCACTCAGCGCCACCACATTTCACTCAGCACCACCACAGCAACACTCAGCACCACCACTTCATCACTCAGCACCACCACAGCATCACTCAGCACCAGCACAGCACCACTCAGCACCACCCCAGCATCACTCAGCACCATACCAGTATCAGTCAGCACCACCACAGCACCACTCAGCATCACCACAGCACCACTCAGGACCACCACAGCACCACTCAGCGCCACCCCAGCATCAATCTGCACAACCATTCAACAACAACTGTTTGAAATATGTTCTCTCAATGTTTCAAGCTTTATTACAAATGTCACAAAAAGATGTTAATATTTCACTTCTGTTCTTGGATTTTCGTCACAATAAAATACACTGAACATAATCTTCACAAAAGTTATTCACAAAAGTTTAAGCTATTGCCATTATAAATTAAAATCACTTTTATTTAAGTATTAATTATTTAAAAAAATTAAAAGCTATTGTAATTTGTAATATCAATACATCTAAGTCACGTAAATACAAAACATGTTGCATTACAAATGCTATAGGTGTCACATTCGCGAAAGTTATAACTATTGGCATTGTAAATGACAAAGCTATTAATTTAGCTATTTTCAAAAGCAACACATAAATAAAAAAAAATGTCATTTACAAGACCAATAGCTCAAACTTTCCTAATGCGAGACCTATTGCATTGCAAATGCTTGTTTTTATATCTGTCAGTGCTTCCTATTGAGGTTTAATTTTCGTGACAGGCGCCTCATTGCCTACTTGTAACTATTCTCTGACCCTGCTTCAAGGGTCAGAGCAGGGTCAGAGAATAGTTGCAAGTAGGCAACGAGGCGCCAGGAAGCACTTACAGGCTTACAGCAGCAGGTGCCCAAGTTGAAGTTAATTTCTTTGTAACCCTTTTGTAAAAGGTTACAAAAAATTAGCTTCAACTTTTGCACCTGCTGCTGTAACCCTGTAAGTGCTTGGCTGAGAATTGTCCCCGCTGATTCGCGGATTTTACAGCGAGATTCGCGGATCGGAAAATCTGCAAATTCCGCGAGCGGAACGAATTTTCAGCCCATGCTTAATTGCTACCTTGACTGAGATGACTTTTAGGAAGCAGCCCAGGAAAGTGAACGTGAAAGGACGCCCAACATCTCCAAGGAATTTGTTGTGCAGACAGATGCTTCAGAGCATGGTATGGGGGCAGTTCTAGCACAGCTAAATTAAGAGAGCCTGGACTAACCTGTAGCCTTCATTAGCAGGAGGCTACTCCCCAGCGAACAGAGGTTGAGCGCAATCGAAAGAGAAGATGTTTCTGTGTTCTGGGCACTGAAGAAGCTAAGAACCTACTTGTTTGGGACTCACTTCCAGGTTGAGACAGACCACAGGGCTTCAGATGGCTAATGCAGATAAGGGGTAAGAACCAAAACTGTTGAGGTGGAGCATTTCCCTACAGGGGATGGACTTTACGGTGGAACACAGCCCTGGTACAGAACACGCCAATGCTGATGGTCTGTTCAGATTCTTCCACCTTAGTTATGAGAACTCTCAGGAGGTTGGGTAGTTCACTTCTGGATCAAGAGGATCCTTTCACAAGGAGAAGATCTGAAGAGCTGTGCAGAGTACTGCCCCTTTTCTGTGTGTTGCTTTACTGTGTTGGCCTGCAGGTGCTGCATCTGCTTTGGAGAGAAAAAGGACTGGAACTTTGCTTTGAATCCTGCTTGTGAAGTTTCACCAAGGGCTTGCGTGTGCTTGCCTCCTGTTAAGAAGTGGCAGGGCCAGCAAAGACTTCACTTGCAGCACCCCTGAACTCCACTGCCTGAAGCTCTGACCTGCCAAGTGGCACCAATTCCAGTTCTGGGTCCTTGGAGTTTGTTCCTGCTGCACAGATCTACTTGAAACCATCAAATCGATGCATTGCCTTTCTAGCACCTGCTTTTCCGATGCAGCACTGCTGTTTGGGAGAAATTTCCACGCACCACTGCTGAATGGCCAAAGAAATAGACGCAGCGCCTGACTGCTGCTGAAGACACCGCCGCAGCCTGAGTTCAGTGCAATATGTCTCCAAGGTCTGAGAACACAGCACTGACTCCAACGCATTTATTGCTGTGCGGCTGACAAGATCGACTCATCATGGGACTGCTGCTGAAGAAAACGATGCAGCACCGATTTACCCCCACTTCATCAATCTCCAGCATATCCAGGTTTTCACGCATCCTACCTGGGCGACAAGCATCCACAACGCATCACCCGCAGACCAGAACCATCTTGGATTTTGGCGCATCACTTTTGCCTACTGTCCGGGTTCTACACAACACTTCTTCTGCGTGCAGGAGAGCTGATGCTTCACCTTCCCAAGTACTCAGAAATTGAAGCATAGCTGTGTTTTCCCGATGCTTCCCTCCTCTGCGGCTGTTTTGCCTTGTGAATTTTGACGCATCTGAGATACTTTGGGGAAAATCATTGCATCAGTAAAGTACTATGGACAGAATTGCTTGAAGCCTTTTAAAAGCTATATTTTGAGTTCTGTATGTTGAATTTGTGTATTTTTGGTCTTGTTTGGTTTAGATAAAGATACTTCATTTTTCTAAACTGGAGTGGTGTCCCTTTGCAGTATTTTCACTGTGTTACTGTGTGTTATGTACAAATGCTTTACAGATTGCCTCTGAGTCTGACTGCTCATGTAAAGTCCCAAAGGAGGTGAACAGGGGTTATCTGGGTGTGTAACTCCCTTATCCTGACTAGAAGGGTCTCTGCTTGGACGGGGTGCAAGCCACTGACCAGAGATCCCCATTTCTAACTCATGCATATATTTTTGACAAAAATACTAAGACCAAGAGAACAATGAAACACAGTCTAACTGGACTTAATTTCCCATCTGCTAAGTACCTCACAACACACGGATATTGAATGCTTCCCCGTAGCTACAGCATATACATGAACACAAATAATTCTGAATAATGCCCAAAGGAAAGGAAGCATCTATCTTTACTCCAGAAGAGTCTATGAGAACAAATTCAGTCAGGCCCTTCCATGCTGTGAGAATGAAAGCCTGAGTCTACAACAAGGAACATAACTGCATAACCTCTAACTGCCATATTGTCAATAAGGGATATGAGTGGGGGGCATTGTTCTGTCTGCTGAAGCCGACTACAGGTACTGACTGCTGTACATAGTTCCACAAGCAATAACACGTTGCACTTGTCACCCAGATACAGTGTGAGTGAAGTTGAATATAACTGCCTTTTTCTCTAGCGTTATGGTATACAATTGCTTTATACACACAAACACTTACAAATATCACAATTGTTTGAAACAGAACATTTGGACCTTCAAGGTTTTACATGTCATGCAAGGTTGGTGAAACAATCTGAATTTTCAGTTCATGCAGGGCAAAGGAGAAGATGCTTGGCTCTGTCTTAGGGGGGCCTCATTCAAGGAGGGGCACCTGGTCAGTCCCTGGGGGCTTGTTGTGGTCCCTTGGGGCTGTGGCCGGTACCGGTGGAGCCTCTGATGCAGAGGTGAATACGTCTCACTGTGCCTAAGGTAGCCTCCCTGGACCACTCAGCCATTGCTAGGGACAGAGGGCAGAGATAGCTCCCTGTCCCTTGAGGTGCTGCTGCAGACTATTCCAGCTATCACCAAGAAAATGGCTCCACAAAGCATTAACAGACCATGACTTCACTGTCACCAACCCCAGACCCATAACACACTCTGAGACAGACTACCACCTGGACAGCATGCTAGACTTGGAGTCCTAATGAGGCAACAAGATATAAACAATGGGTCCTAACTAGCAGCAAAAAGCCAGTACAATTATACGTGACACTTTTACATTTTGGTCAAAAAGAGTAAGCAAACCCAGAGGGACATGATGGGGGCATGAGGAGATAAAAATTGTAAATATAGTTCCTTTTTGAATTTTGCTGCTGGAGTGGCGGGCCTCCAGGTATGTGCCAATGGGTACTGTACCTGAGAGGTGTGATAGCAAAAGATCAATCCAACCACATCCCCAATCAGGGGAGGATTGATAAGTGCGCACACAATGCCCCTCAACAGGCAGTTCCAATAGGTTCAGACTCATCATCTTCCTCGGATGCACTTGTGGAAATGGCCAACTCAGCGAGCTCCACTTATATCATGCTACAGGTCATACAGGTCTCCTGCACTTCACCAAAAAATAAAATCGGCAAAGTCAAACTCAATGTGGTATTGTTACCCCAACACCTGCAACAGACAGTAGACTGACTGACTTAGGCTAAGGACAGACTCTCCTTAGAAGACTCAGTACAAAAATTACAAATAACAGTTTCTAACCTCTGCTAAAATCCTGACTGAAAAAGTGGAAGAAGCTGAGGGGTGTGTGAGGCCCAATAGACTGTGCTTTATGGGTTGTCCGGAGAGGGTGGTTTGCCCTCAGCTAGAGCTAGGTCTTGAAAACAGGTTTTAAAAAATCACACCTTCTGAAAACGTTCCCACTGTTTCATAATGGATAAAGCCACTGAACCCAGGTCAAGAAGCCACTGCTAGGCACCCCACCCAGGATCATGATGACCAGGATATTGAACTACAAAGGCCAAGATTAAATCATCAAGACAATGCTACATAGAGGTGAAATTCAAGTGGAATAGCAGACCATAAAATGATTCCCAGACTATAGCTGACAGGCACAGTGTCAAATGTCATATGCTCTGCTCAACAAAAAGTACATTTCCAATCAAACGGAGAGATAGCAATCAAAGAAAAATTTAGTCTGTTACTATTTCAATTCCTACACTTAGTAAACTGTCCCAAAGGTAAACTCTGGTGCATTAAACAAGATCTTCAGCTATGTATCTTAAATGCGAAATAGAGGAAGGGGACTTGCATTCTTTCTCATCTTATGGAGCTCTGAGAGGTTCTGGGGGGCTGTAGAAGGCACATGCAACAAAGTCATGGGTATGTGGATTTTGTTTAGTCTGCAAATAGTCTTATTACATATTATCGAAGAACTGGGTCTTAAGAGACACCAAAAAAAATTTCTTAACTTAGGCTGTCAGAACTCTATGGTATGGATGCAGATGCTGACCCCTTACTTCCCAGTGAATCTGAATACAGGTACTTAATAGAATAAGTCCTATATATGAACCTCTGAGGGGAAAAGGTAAGGAAGATAAGGGATAAACACTGGAATGGCTCAGAGGAATCCTCAGAACTACAACCCTCATTCTGTACTTGTCAACAATCTATAGATAGGCACAGTATATTATTATTATTATTATGTATGGACATCAATAGCCTGTTGTTGGTATTATGACAAGTAATTGACATAAATCACCACTGTGGGTTATAGGTAGGACATCTCTAAGAGTATGGGTGTACACTTGAGTAGCAGACAGAGAGGAGAGGAGCAGATGATAGCAGTGGGGTTCCAGGAACAGGTTTGTAGCATTAGTAAACTGAAGCAAAGAGGTACAGATGTTAGACACAATATCAACAAGGGGAACCAATGGAAGTGACAACGATAACAAAGGTGAAGGCGTAGGGTAAGAAATGATACAATTGTGAAGTTAACCCAACAAAATGCTCAGTTGCCAGGCAAGGTGTTCACAGTTGTGCTGGTTTAAATACTGTCTCTCCTCCCTTGACCTGGAAACATTACTCTGCCATCCTGAATTGGGATTTAATTGTACTTTTTCGATGGAACAGGTACCCTCATAGAATAGGAATGACACTAACATTGCCGGCACCTCTAGCAATGCATTATGGTTCTCCATATTCTTCATGTCCTTTTCTCATGTCTGTGAAGTCTGATATACCTCAAAAAAGATGAAGACTCCTTACAGTACTTACATAGGCCTTATGTTGACCAAAAATGTCGTGGCTCAAGACTTGTGTATTCTAGTCATACCTAGTGTCACTAATCTAAAGTAGGGTCTAGGTGACCATAGACTGGAGGAATAGCCTTTCTATGAAGCAAGGGAATGTTTTCAGAAGCAGCTGGAAATATAGAGGCAAGGAATTGGGTGCAATACTGGGACTCATTGATTGAATGTAAAGTTATTCCTACTTGATGAAACTGAATATTCTTTGTCTTTGCAAAGAAATAAAAGCTATAGTGTATACTGTAATGACATTGGAGATCTATATTTGTTGCGTACGTGTTCATACTTGTCTCAACAATGATTAGTCCACACTATCGATAAAATCCTTCTTTTATCTTTTTCATAATAGAAATAAATGTATAGAAAAAGATTGCAGGATAACAACTGAAGCCCATGTGACATGAAGATGCATAGAGCAAAAAGTCAATGATAAAAGAGGTGTCACTATAAGGTATAAAAGTAATATGGAGGGAAAAAATATTGGCAACAAATATATGCCCAATATATCAAGGACACGAATATTGACTTCACATACCGTATGCATAAAGTCCAAAATATTGATATCAAACTATAGAAAACCACAATATCGTCCGAAAAGAGGTACATTTATTGAATTGCAACATCTATGGACTGTAATAACTTTATTAGATTTAATAATAGTATTACAATTTAAAAAAAAGACGTGTAATATAAACAAATATTGAAAATTAGAATTGACAAATATAACACAAACATGTATACTTGAACATAATCTCAATAATAATTGATATACATTTAAAAATATTATTTAACATAAAAATAAAAAAATACTAATAAATAATCAAAATCACTAACAAAAGATATTAACATATTAGAGAATTGAAAAATAATATTAAAATAAAAAAAAAAAAAAACATTTTTCACTTCGAAACATACTAACAAACTACATGAATCTAACTTTTTATATTGAATCACACAATGTATATTTACATAATTAAAAATAATAAATTAAAACAAATTACGCTTAGGGGTTCAAATTCACTACTCCCACTCCAATCTGGCAGTGTATGGGTTGAAACTTGGAGGGGTCACATTTACTATTCCCATTCCAACATAAGCAAAAGTAAGGAAACTGATGGACTTTGGAGGTGTCAGGGTTACTATTCCCACTCCAATAGTAATAGTAGGGACATTGTCGGTCTTTGGCGCAGTCAGATTTACTGTACCTACTCAATCTATGCTACAGCAGGGAAAGTGTTTCACTTTGGAGGAGTTAAATTTACTGTTCCCAATCCAATCTGAGTAACTTTAGGGACAGTGTTGGATTATGCAGGGGTCAGATCTACTATTCCTATTCCTATTTTTTTTTTATAAAACTTTGAAATAGACAAAAATATGATTTTTTTATTTTAATATTTTAAATAATAAAATTAGGATTTAAATGTAAAATGAAATTGAATAAATTCAAATTTTACATCAAAGTAATTAAATATTATTTTAAGAAAAATGAAGATATGTTGAATTAAACACTTCCCACCCTAAAATATAAAGCCCAGCAAACAATTAAAATTAATAAATGCTGTATTTATTTACAAATTATATATTATTATTATAGTATACACACATATATCAAAATTAATACAATTAATAATAAATCATTAAAACAACTAATAAATAAACACATTGGTCAACCAATTAGCAATTACATAATAATTAACAAATAATTAAAATTAATATTTATCAACTATTCAATTGACCCAAATAGTTATAAAATTATATATAAATGAAATTTAAAAATAATATAAATCAAAATGATTAATTCGCAGATTTAAAAATGTCCCACCCAAACCACCTACCAACCCAGCAATCGGCTAATAAATAAACAATTTGTAATTAATTTAACCAAAATTAAATTTCAAGTAAAAACATATCAAATATACTAAAACAACTTAAACACAATTATTATTACAGTAATATTAACTTATAAATGCTATATTAACTAAAAGCGATCAAACTAATAAAAAAAGATATGGCATATGATGCTGTAAAAAGATATTACGTACAATGTCATTTCCGAAACGATATTAAATACCTACAATCTTGATATTCTTATCTTCTATATTATGTCCCAAAATTTTCCTGACACCCAATATTTTTGACACAATATTTTTGTCTCAAATAAGTTTTATACGATATTTTGTTGAAATGGCATTTGTACTGTTTATTCACATTTCAGGATATGCTGATTGCTCCCAAGGTCAAAGGTACAGACGAAGAGAGTCAGCTGGATTTCAGTTCCAAAATCTACTCAAAATATGTCTTTTTATCTTTTCTCTCTAAGTACCTATCTGGCCTCAATTCTAATTGCTCAGCTCCACAACATCTACATTTTGCCTAGCTGAGAGAGGCTGGCCTGGTATATGATGTCCACTAATGTAAGGGGTTTCAGACAGCCTTAGAAAGCTATCCAAGTGGTAGCTGTGGAGAGCAGCCTTCAGGCTTAGTCTTCAAGCAGTGTAAAGCAGCTTGTTTTATCAGAATGCAATCTTATAGTATATATTATGTTATTTTATTTAAAAAGTTTTGTATAGTGCGAACATGACCGGAGCGAGTATCAGAGCACTTTACAAGAAGGTTAAGGGGGATTCAGGTCAATCGTGGCAGGAGAAAATTAAGACAATTAAGGCATTTAAGAGAGTCTACATCAGAATCTACAGTGCCATGAGGACATGTGAGCATGGGCCGTGACAGAGGGCGGTGGCAGTTACGAGAAATTACATTAGGGACAGCGAAAACACAGTAGGGGTGATACAGGGCCTTAGCAGAGGCCAGTTAGTAACACACTTCGCTAAAGCAGGCAGGGCGCGTGGGAGAGAGGCTACTAGTTCTCGGCATTGTTCATCAGTAGTGCCTGTATTTTTCTTTTGAAGGCAAGAGTTGATGGAATCAGTCTTGACTCAACCGGTAGGGAGTTCCAAATGCTCAGGGAACTGCCGGAGAAAGTGCGTTTGTAGGTTTTCAGCTTTTTACATTTCTTTGGCTTAAGGTGCTGGTGCTCCTGGAGGTCTGAGTTCTACCAGATAGTTCGAGTTTATTTTTCAGGTACAGAGGGTTATTGCTCTATTTTTTCATGCAAGCAATTTTTTACTGGATTCTTCCCTCAAATGGGAGCCAGTTGATTGATTTCAGATCTGGCGATATGTGGTTGGATTTCTTGGAGCCATTGACAAGTCTAGTCGCAGCATTCAGAGAAGCTCGGAGTGGGGATAGGCTGAGTTTAGGGAGACCGCATAGAGTGCCACTGCCGTATTCGAGTCTTGAGATGACAAGTGCTTGCATTGCCGATTTGCAGTTATCATGTGGGTGGTAAGGTTTGAGTTTTCTAAGGATGCTCAGATGATAGTTCACTCCTTTGGTCGATGCTCTAATGTGGTCTTGCATGTTTAGATTATTAACTAGTACAACACCCAGTGATTTAGTGGAGTCAATGATGTGTGGTGTGCAGTTGAGAGCAGTGAGGTTTGGGAGGAAGTTCACCACAGTGTTTTGCCTAGTGGGTGAGATGAGGAGGAATTCAGTTTTAAGGGCGTTTAGTTTGAGGTGGTTGAAGGTTAGCACGTTTAAGGTTTTGTGTAGGGTTCCATTGAGGGACTGGATATCATCTGGTGAAGATAGTTTCATGTACAGTTGTGTATCATCCGCATACATGTGGTATTGGATGTTGAAATCTATGAGGATTACAGTCAGTGGTTCCATGAAGAGGTTGAAGAGTGTGGGAGAGAGTGAGTAAACTTGTGAGACACCGAGTGTGCAGGGACTTGTGTTGGATAGTGTTTGATTGGATTTGACTCTTTGTGTTCTGTTGTGGAAAAAAGAGGCAAAGCATTGTAGGACACTGCCTGAGAGTCCCATCCTACCTTCCAAGAGGTTAATTAGGTTGTCATGTTTGACCGTGTCAAAAGCAGATGAGAGATTGAGAAGTATTAGTAGACAAGCTTTGTTCTGGTCAAGCATCGATAGGGCATCATCCACTATATGAGTAATGGCCATCTCCGTACTGTGGCCAGAGCAGAAGCCTGATTGGAAGTGATCGAGGAGTTGGAAATGGTCAATGTGTTTGCACAGTTGGTCATGTACACATTTCTCGAGGAGTTTAGCCAGGATAGTTATTCAGGTCTTCGGGTCAGCTGTGGTTTTTTTGAGAATAGGTAGAACTAGGCACGCCTTCAGGCAGTCCGGTAGCTCCCCTTGGAGAAGCGAGGCATTGATGATCTTGGACAAGAGCGGGACTAGTATTCCTATCATTTCTTTAAAGAAGTTGGGGGGAGGGGTTATTGAAGTGATTTGAGGGTTTCAGGGTTGATAGGATGCTGAGGAAGGTAGTGTCGTTGAGGGGCATGAATTGGCACCAAAAGGAGTTGCTTTTGGGGGAGAGTGTTATGAGCACGATCCCCGTAGCGCACTACAACTCCCATGATCCTTTGCGAGTCACGTGTGACATCACGAGAAGACCGCATAAGTAGGAAGTGGCTCTCTGAAACGATGTCGGAAATTCTTCATCCTCCTTGTTCTCGGCGGCGTTCCCTGGATTCCTCTGAGGCTGTCCGGTAAGGGTGCTCAGCAACAGTCTTGTTCCTTCCGCCTACCTCCGTTGGAGAGCATCTCGCTCGTGCCGAGGCGGGCTTTCTTTGGATTTGTATCGGCTGGTAATTTCGGCTGGCAGCGAGGGAGCTGGTTGCTCCTAGGGGTATTCGGCCAGCATTGTCGGCCAGTGGGGAGGTTCCCTGGAGTATTGACTGACATATCCTTCTGAAGCTTATACCTTCTTGATCATTGTATATTTTGCATATATATTCCCCGCATTTCTGACAGTACTTCTGTGTAAGAAGCATTACACAGGAAGTAATCGTTTTATAAGATTTCTAAAGGTTCACCAAAAAGAAACATCAGTGCATAAACGTTCTTGTTAATTCGCCAGTCCCATGGCGGTGGTTACACAGGAATGTGTAGTGTGTATTGTATGGAGGTTTAATAGTATTATAACAAGCATATTCTGGCTCTATTTCTAACACGGGTTCTTACAAGTGGTAGAGGTCTGCACTCTATCCCTGTGATGTACAATGGAGTCTAGATAACGGTATGTTCCAGTGTACGCATGGTACAAGGTTGTTGATACATTTTGTTTCTGTCGCAAAAGAGTGAGCTCCTGAGTACATGGTTGTATGTTCTTCTGTATTCCTGCAGTTATAACTAGACAAAACCTTCCACACAGAAGGCACCACTTTCTGTCCAAACGACAACCACTACAAGGGGTACTTATTTTGTTTTACAGGTATTTGAGGTGTCCTACCCCTACCAAGTCTGTTGTTGCATTTATGTATTCCATGATTTAACAGAGAAAGAGTAGAAGGTATTCATCTGTGTATTTTGTCATGTTACAGATCCTCCTCCCTACTGTTCCCTTCTGGCCTTTCTGATATCCTACCTGGCAGGGGACGCGGCACAATGGACTTTACCATTGGTTAATCGTGACAATCCTCTCTTGCATGACTGGGAAGCATTCATAGTGGAATTTCTGAGGGTATTTGATAGAAGGGCAGACTCTTATACTGCAGACAAGGAATTACTAGAGCTGAGACAGGGTAACAAGGATCTGGTATTCAATTTAAATACCTTTCGGAGACTGGTGGCAGAACCAAGTGGCCTGAACGTAAGCAAGCTGCCCTCTTCCACCAGGGACTGAGGGAAGACCTCAAGGTCATAATAGCTCAGATAGACCCTCAACCTACCTCGTGTGAGGATTTAATCAACCTAGTGTTACGTTTGGATCATAGACTGAGCGAGAGGAGGGGGGACAACAAAAGGAAGGAGAAAAATATGCAGGCTTGCGATAGACAAAGAGCTACAGACATGAGCCTTGCTTCTGTATCTGAACCTATGGAGATAGGGGCAGTAAGAGCGGCTTTGAAAGAAGCCCGCCGTAAGCAAGGACTCTTGTACTGTGGCAAAAGAGTGCATTTTGTCAGGGAGTGTCCTGTGAAACCTACGACTAGTCGTTTTTGTAACCCCAGAGTAGCGACAGCGTTCACGGATACGGTGTCGGAAAACTAGTTGACTCGAAGAATGATGAAGGGGTTTCTTGGAGTCCAGCATATATCCCTTCTTTATGTAACAGAGAGGTACAAATGCAGGGTCATCTATTCATCCAAATACTATTGGTGATAGCAGCTGATATGATCCACACGTCTGCCATGGTGGACTCTGGGGCCACCGGTATGTTCATGGACATGGAAGAAGCTCAGCGTAGAGGCATTAGACTAGTGCCAAAAGAGACACCTGAAGAAGTCTATGCAGTAGACGGTAGGAAGTTGTGTACAGGTCCCATTGGTTATAACACTGAAAGCATAGAGGTACAATATGGAGCATCTCACAAAGAGCAGGTTACCTTCAGTATCATTGTAAATGTAAATGTGTTTGTACGTATATAGCGCCTTCTACCCAGAGGTCTCGTAGCGCAGTATTCATACCACTGTGGAACCCTTCCTGGCTTTTCCTCTGAGATGTCTGCTCCTGGGCATGCCCAAGGTGAAGCCAGGCATCCAAGCGCTGCTGGGGCCGTTGTGGAGATTAAGCAAGCTATTGCCCAGAGTCACAGAGTGGGACCCGTGATTAGACTAGGCACCGAGGCGACAATTATCAGGTCCGGGGAGATTGAGTCCAAGAGCCGCTGAAGCGGGAATTGAACCCTGATCCCGGGCCAGACCTCTGCATCAGGGTCTGCCTCTCTAACCATTGAGCCACGCTTCTCCACATTCATGCCCCCCAATATGGGATCATATTTTTGTTGGCATTGTTTGCATAGACACAACCCGGAAATAGACTGGGCTGCTCGACCTGTGCAGATTAACTCTCAGTACTGCCTTGAACACTGTCACAGTATCCTTGGTGAACCTGCCATGGCCTTGGCTTGTGGTTCATTTATCGCTACTGCTGCAGAAAAGAATGTCCAGCTTCCTGCTGAATACATGATATATGAAATGGTCTTTAGCGAGGTACAGGCAGAAGAGATTCCCCCCTACAGGCAATATGACTGTCAAATAGATCTTGTTCCGGGGGCAGTGGTACCAGGTGGTCGTATATATGCCCTGATGGAACCAGAAAATCTGCATCTTAGGGCATATCTGGATAAGCTCCTGGGATTGGGCTTTATCCGCCCCTCAAAATCTCCTGCCGCTTTCCCACTCTTCTTCATTCCTAAGGCCAACGGTGAGCTGCGCGCCTGTGTGGATTATAGGGCGTTGAACGCCATCACTTTGAAAAATAGATACCCTTTGCCGCTGATCAGCGTGTTGTTGGAGCAGGTGAAGAAAGCGACTATCTTCACTAAGTTTGATTTTAAAAGGAGCCTATCACCTGGTTTGCATGAGGAGTGGGGATGAGTGGAAGACTGCTTTCAAGATCCAGTATGGGTTGTTTGAGTAAGTAGTGATGCCGTTCGTGCTATGTACTGCCCCTGCGGCGTTTCAATACTTCTTGAATTATGTTCTCTGAGAAATTCTAGACCACTATGTAGTGGTATATATTGACAACATTCTTGTCTATTCCGAGGATGAGGAAGCTCACAAACAGCACATGGGAACAGTGCTCAGTATCCTACAGGAACATCATCTATTCTGTAAGCTGAGCAAGTGTGACTTTCATGTCCGCACTGTGGAGTTTCTGGGGGTAATGCTAAGTCTGTCAGGCCAGGAAATGGAGGAACGAAAGATCACCGCTGTGATGAATTGGCCTCCTCCTCAGAATATCTGTGATGTGCAGTGTTTCATTGGATTTGCCAACTTCTATCAGAAATTTATTAATCAATTCTCCCAACTAGTGGCCTGGTAACCCAGCTACTCAAGAAAGCACAAAAGATTGAATGGAATGAGTTAACCCAGGAGGCTTTTATGGCTCTAAAGACAGCTTTCATTACGGCTCCTATTCTCTCTCATCCGGATCCAGAAAAACCCTACATAGTGGAGGCTGACGCTTCTGATGTGGCTTTGGGAGCCATCTTATCTCAAAGGCATTCAACCACCGGTCAGCTCTATCCGGTGGCATATATGTCTAGGGAGCTCAGTGTTGCCGAAAGAAACTACCACATTGCTGAAAAGGAGCTCCTTGCCATCAAGGAATCTTTCATGGAGTGGAGACATTTCCTCATGGGGGCTAGGCACATGGTAACAGTGTACACTAACCACAGAAACTTGCAGTTCATGACGGCAGCCAGACATCTTATTCCTCGTCAACTCCGTTGGATGTTGTTTTTCTCTGGTTTCCACTTTATCATTACTTATCGGCCTGGCTCAGAAAACCGGAAGGCAGACGCTCTTACGCACCAGTCCTCTGTCAGGAACCCAGATGGGATTCATGAGGCTAGCATAATTGACCCTGTAAAGGTGTTGTGTACGATACAGCCTGATACCTTTCTCAGAGACATATTGAAGGGGGTAGCTTCCTTTACATGGAGAACCTGGCTTAGGAGTCGCCCGGAGTGGCGGTTGCACGGGGGTTTTCCGATGTTTAATAACCGTCTTTTGGTCCCCACAGTCCGGCTGCGGAAACAGGTATTCATGTGGTGACATGTCTCCCTTTGTGCTGGCCATCTCGGGGTAGACAAGACTGTAGATCGTATCGCCCGCCATTTTTGGTGGCCTTCTATGAGACCGGATGTGAAGGCGTGGGTGTCATCCTGCGACCAATGTGTCATGATGAAATCCGATCATAGTCGTCCACAGAGCCTGCTGCAGCCCCTACCGACTCCTTCCAAGCCATGGGATAACATCTCATTAGATTTCATCGTGGGTTTGCCTAAGGATCAAGGGTGTATGGCCATCATGGTGGTAGTTGACTATCTGACGAATGTGGGGCATATTATTGCCTGTAAACACGTGCCTTCAGCTGGTCAGTTGGCAGGGTTACTGATGGAGAATGTGGTTCGCTTACATGGACTACCTAGTGTCATCGTGTCTGATAGGGACTCGTAGTTTACAGCTTAGTTTTAGAGGAAAGGTGTTCTTCACTACATATTGACACTGCTTTATCGACCAGTTTCCACCCCGAACGGATGGGCAAACTGAGCGTCTCAATCAAACACTCAAGCAGTATCTAAGATGCTATGTTGATAGCAGTAAGAAAAACTGGGTGGATTATCTGTGGCTAGCTGAGATTGCTTATAATAATGGCACTCACAGTTCCTTTCTATTGTAACTATGGTCGTCATCCCAGGTTTCTCCCTTTTGTGCATCCAAGGGCTGATCACAACCTCCCTGAAGTGGCCAGGAGAGTGGTTCATATTCGGGAAACCTTGTCAAAGGCGCAAGAACATCTCAAATCCGTCAAGATCAGGTATAAGGCTGCCCCCGTCAAGCATAGGAGTCAAGGCCCTTTGAAAAATCTGGTTATACACCAGGAACATACGTTTAAGGAGACATAGTGTGTTCAATCCTAGATACATTGGGCCCTATAAAATTGTGAAACGCATAAGCCCGGTGACTGTGAAATTGAAGCTCCCGTCGCATCTGCAGGTCCATCCGGTATTCCATGTGTCCTTGTTGAAGCCTTCTTCGGCACCGAGCAGAAAAGTACCTCCTCTTTTCTTGGTGAATAAGGAATTGGAGTATGAGGTTCAAGGTGTGTTGGACTTAAAGATACGGGCCAGAAATTGTGGTACCTGGTGGCGTGGAAGTGCTATGGTCCTGAGGAGAACTCATGGGAACCTGCCTCGGGTGTACATGCACCCAGGCTTGTGGCTTCCTTCCACCGGGATTACCCGCTGAAACCCGGTCCGTGGTGCGCCTTTTGTGGAGGGGATGTACTGTTATGAGCGCGATCCCGGTAGCTCACTACAACTCCCATGATCCTTCGCAAGTCATGTGTGACGTTGCGAGAAGACCTTATAATTAGGAAGTGGCTTCCTGAAACGATGTCGGAAATTCTTCGCCCTCGTTGTTCTCTGTGGCATTTCCTAGATTCCTCGGAGGCTGTCCGGTAAGGGTGCTTACCACCATTCTTGTTCCTTACGCCTTCCTCCATTGGAGAGCATCTTGCTCGTGCAGAGGTGTGCTTTTTTTAAAAATTTGTATCAGCGTGTATTTTCAGCCGGTATGTTTGGACGGCAGCGAGTGAGCTGGTTGCTCCTAGGGGTATTCAGTCAGAATTGTCAGCCGGCAGGGAGGTTCCCTGGAGTATTGGCTGACATATCCTTCTGAAGCTTATACCTTCTTGATCATTGCATATTGGCTCCTCGCATTTCTAACAGTACTTCCCTGGAAGAAGCATTACACAGGAAGTAATCCTTTTATATGATTTCTAAAGGTTCACCAAAAAGAAACATCAGTGTATAAACTTTCTTGTTGATTTAACAGTCCTGTGGCAGTGGTTACACAGGAATGTGTAGTGTGTATTATAAGGAGGCTTAATAGTATTATAATGAGCATATTCTGGCTCTATTTCTAACAGGGGTTCTTACGAGTGGTAGAGGTCTACGCTCTATCCTTGTGATGTACAATGGAGTCTAGATAATGGTATGTTCCAGTGTACGCATGGTGCAAGGTTGTTAATACATTTTGTTTCTATTGCAAAAGAGTGAATTCCTGAGTACATGATTGTATGTTCTTTTGTATTCCTGCAGTTATAACCAGACAAAACCTTCCACACAGAAGGTACCACTTTCTGTCCAAACGACAACCACTACAAGGGTTACTTATTTTGTTTTACAGGCATTTGAGGTGTCCTACCCCCACCAAGTCTGTTGTTGCATATATGTATTCCATGATTTAACAGAGAAAGAGTAGAAGGTATTCTTCTGTGTATTTTGTCTTGTTACAGATCTCCCTCCCTGCTGTTCCCTTCCTTTCCTTTCCCCACTTGATCCTGTGCCATAACGGCTGTTCAGGCTTGGTTCGATCTAGAGGTAGACCATTCTTAGCAACAAACCGACACTGAGGACTGACCAGTTGTTACAGAGAGGACGGACAGAGTAGGAGGGGGTGGGTAGGGAGGAGTCAGGAGAGGGAGCGAGTTTGGTGAGAGCCGTTTTGAGGTCAGATTCAATCTTATTCGCCTTAGCGAGGAAGAAGTCAGCAACTGCGTCACAGTTCAGCTGAGGGCAGGAGGACATGTGGGGTGATTGGCCAGAGGTGTTATTAGATTGTGACTTAATCAGCTAAAAGAGTCTTTAAGGACGATTTTTGGCTTTGTCAAGTTGGGTTTTAAAGAAGTTTGCTTTTAGAAGTTCTGATTTGTTTATTGTATATGCTCCTTTTTAGTCTAAGAGTTTTTAGTAGCTCAGTTGATGAAGTTGATCTCCGTGCACATTCTGCTAGTCTAAGGCTGCGTTTGTCCGAATTAAGGGTGTCATTAAACCAAGGTTTGGAGTCTTTGATGGGTATCTTTTTTAGTTGATGGGGGCAGTTGCATTCAGGGCAGACAACATGGAGTTGTTATAATGGTCAGTGAGGACTTGAAGTTGTCCATGTTATCAGGGGGCCGAAGGGAGATACTGCAGTGAGAAATTAGCTCCTTTATGCTGGTACTGTGTAGCAATCTTTTCCACTGTTTAAGTTTTATTTTAGATTAAATGAAAGAGAACCACACAAGGTATTTATAAAAATATGTATTTATTATATAATACTCTCTAGTACGTTCCATTATCTCCCACACTGAGATATACACAATACTATAGCAAAGCAATCACAGTAAATAGCACTAATACACAGTGGGCCCTGGGGGGACCAAACCATGTACTAAAAAAGTGGAAAAAGAACTACAACTATTTTTAGGACAATATCAAGAGGACGTAGAATTGCTGGCACCCCAAGGAACCACCCAAGGTGAGTAGATAGGGACCCCTCAGAGAGCGTGTGCAGTGTGAGTACACAACCTGGTGCTCCGTACAAGTCTATGTGCAAGTCGTTGTTGGATTTTTAAAGATTAGGGACCCTTCCCAGTGGACCTCGAGGAAACCCCGTGGAAGACAGAAGGTTGGAGAGCTACCCCACCCATGGATACTGAAGTACCCAAGTTACCTATCATGGGGAAGGCGGGTGCATAGGTTTGAAATCGCATCGGAAACCGCCGTCAAACCCAATGGAGGCATTCGAAGGTGAGTCGCTGCTGGAAGAGGAGAAAGGGTCAGTTCGAATCCAAACATAGATTTTCATCAATGAGTACCTGAAAGCAGAGGGGACAGAGTCTTGGTCACTTGAGATTGACCAGGGGCTCGGCAGACGAATGCCCACCGATGTCGGGTGCTTCAGAGTAGTTGATGGTTTCCTTGACTCTGCAGTTACAGTGACCAGGCAACGTTGAGGACAATCAGGAGCTGGATGCGAGTTGTCCCACAAAGGATGTGGAGTGCTGAGGGTTCGGTGTCTAGTGGGGGCACCAACAAGCTTTGGCAAATGCACTTATGCAGGAAGTCAAGGAAGTGTACGGTTCGGACCATCAAAGTCCACGGGACTCACCACAAGCAGGGGAGTCAGAGCAAGCCCAGAGGAATCAGGGGAGCCCAAGGAAAACAAAGATGATCCTCCATTGGACATACAGGCCGGAGGCACAGTAGTCGTAAGAAGACCTCCGGCAGCTTCACAAAACGAAAGGCCACGGAGCACACTGTTTGAGGTGTTTGAAGAAATTTATAGGAAAAGTTGCTAGAGGTTGGGGCTACTCGGAGCCCAATCCACTCGTCACAGGATTGCCAACAAGCACATACACTTGCAAAAGTACGTGGTGCACAGATTTTCGAGTATTGCAGGACCCACAAGGGATTCCGACCTCAAACTTTGTGAGAGGGCAGCTCAGGCCTTGAGCGATGCAGAAACCCA
Organism: Lissotriton vulgaris; assembly: GCF_964263255.1. NCBI lineage: Eukaryota > Metazoa > Chordata > Amphibia > Caudata > Salamandridae > Lissotriton > Lissotriton vulgaris. The sequence goes on from NC_141696.1 coordinate 722,953,322, forward strand.
CCTTCTATGTTGCTAAGCCTTTCGGAGTCTGGAGGAGCTTGGGATAAGCAGACCGGTCAGCAGTGTTTCAGTGCCTGTGAATGCAGGGGCGTGACTCCTTCACTCCAAGTGAGATTATCTTCAGGTGTCTTGGATGCTCCACAGGTCCTACACGGATCTTGTTAGGTACACAGACACAGATGATGCAGCAGACTGAGTGGGAGACAAAGTCAGTTCCAAACTAAGTCCAGAGAAGTCCAAAGTGCAGTGGTTTCAGTTCTGACTCTTGTCCACGATGAATCTAAGGTCCTACAACCAGGTAAGCCCTTAAGTACCCACAGGAGAGGGTTGGATACATTCAGGGGACCCTCCCTTTGGTGGGTCTCGCAGGAGGGAGGTTACGCCCATGTCCTTTGTCCAGGTCCGGGCCAGAGTTGGAGCCCATGGCTCCCAGGACGGGTTTGAACTGGACTATGCACAGGGACTACAATTGTGCTCCTTCTGCAGGTTTTCAGGTGCTGCCAAGTGCACCCACCCAGCCCTAATACACTAAATCCTGTCTGGGAGGTGGTCACACCTCCCTGTGACAGGATGCCTATTGTTTTGCCTTCCCCTGCTCAAGCTAGGCTTATCAGCAGAAGGGCAGAGATGCGTCTCTGGTTGGCAGCCACCCTTTTGTGCTGTCCGGAGCTAGAAGGCTGGTACCGGGAACACTGAGGGCCCCATGAAGGACCTTTCTGGTGGGTGGAATCATACAAGTGTGGGGGTATGAATCCAACATCTTTGACACCAAACACGATAGGGTTGATTGCAGCCATTTTCAAGATGGTCATCACATGGTCGCGTAATGCCTCTCTATATATAGTATATGGCTGCTTCACTAATAACCCAAGAGAATGGAATCCGTAGGCTGCAGGGGTGTCCTGCTCAAGCAGGGGCACTCTCTCACTTAGAACCAAGCACCCTGCGCTCAGGATTGTAAAGGCCTGCTATAGAGGTGACTTAAATGTTTTAAGTGCAGTGACCCTTAGATATAGTAAACCTATACCTTACTTAAACAGGCTGCAATGGCAGGCCTGTAGGTCCATTTTGAATGGTCTCTCATGGGTGGCATAATACATGCTGCAGGACAAGAAATGTCCCGAAGCACACCCTTATTATTCTTCAGTGTTGTGCATGTTGCCTTTCTTTTTTAACGTTTGGCTTGCAGCACCCTTATTAGTGCGCCATTCCTTAATGTTTATTTGGCACAGAATGTTTATTTGGCACATTGATAGATGTTTAAGTTTTTTTTTAAAAAGGACTGATATAATAGAGGGGGTTTGGATTTAAGGCTTGATTTTGTAAAGGATTGTGGTTAATGTAGTGAGTACACATTCGGTAAGGATTAGAGAGTGGGAGGTGGCGGGGACAAACGATGATTTGCACCAATGATCGTAGAGGTGGAGTGGGTAACGTCTATTTAAATTTGGAAGGATTAGCATGGTCGCTACTAAGAAACTATGAGCGCGTAAGAGGAGGTTGAAGCGCTGCAAATTTTACATCATGCTCACTGAATTAGGTAAATGTAATGAACTAATGTCCTAGTTTTTTGGCTACAGCTGATTTGCCAGCTCCTTGTAGATCACTTTGTTATGGATTTACCTCTCCCCCACTTAGGTTTTGCAAGTGGCTTTCGTTTTGCGATTCTAAATATTGCTTGGTGGTCTGATAAACTGATGCAGAAATCCCATGTATTGGAGAGTATACAGTCTCTCTTAAATAAATATCAGCAACAATTTAGGAATAGGTTTTCATGCTGAATTGTAAAATTGCAGACATACATCGTGTGGAAGACTCTTTACCCAACAGGGTCAATTTGGATGGTGAAGATTAAGCAGTTAAAAAGAAATAGCATTGCTTATTCGTCTACCTTGAGTTTCAGAATACGTATTTTTGGTGAGTATGCAGGTTTTTATTGGGTGCAGATTCCCCGTTATATCGCTCAAAATATTTATATTATTGGTAATAGTAAGTTTGAGAAATCCAGGTCAGAGAGATTTGAAAGTCAGATGGCATTGGGCCCAAACTGAAACAATTAAGGTCGTTTACTTCTGGTGAACTCTAAGCATGCATTAGTACATACGTAAATTGATGCATGCGGTCTGGAGGTTGCATCGTAGGTGAATCAGCCTGAGAATCTTGATATCAAATCGAAGAAATACCACCAACTCTCCACGTCCATGGGGCAAAGCTAGGTCCCCTTTTATATACTACGTGACTATCAATTTACGTATGTACTAATACATGCCTTACTATTGCAGCATTTAATTAATTTGTAAACCTCACTTGAGCACAATTAGGAGTGGCGAACACAGGGCTGGTCCCTGTGTAGTCCTGAAGAAGAGCTTGGGGAATGCTCGAAACATGTTGACCTGAATTACTAGGTACACCTATCTCATTGCTACTAGGACCCCTAATATTCTACCCCGTTTTTAATGTACCCCCTAGGAGCAAGAATAAATTATTAGTAGCCCACTAGGTAGGTAGTTTTAACCCACCTTATAATTCCACTCCACTTCACAAACACCTATTGCACTACACATAGTCCATCACTTAAGTGCTCCTATGTATTTCGCAAGTCACAGCACGCCCCAGTCCGTTGAGGGCGGGGATGGCCCCAATGATGAAGCATGTCACCGTGGGGAAACCCTGGTGAGTGAGGGGACTCAAGAAAGGAAAAGTTTTTTCTTTCTAAATAAACATAACTATTCCAACCCCAGTGAGTGTTGTGAATACCGGTTTCTGATAGGCTAGGCTCTTGATCTCTGGTTTCAGGGGTTTCATGTTAAAGTTAAACATTTGCCAGGCCCAATCCTTCCTTTTAAATACATATATGTCACCCCTAGGGTAGACCCTGGATAGCCCGAGGGCAGGTTGCAATGTGTTTAAAAAGTGAGGCATGTACTTTTAAGTTTCATATATCCTAATAGTGAAAAGCTCTTACATTCATTTTTCACTACTGCAAGCCCGACCTCGCCCATAGGATAACATTGTGTTACCTTATTACATTTTAAAAGTGTAATTTCCAAATTGGAAAATGAACCCAGTTTATGTTTGGTGTCTCTGGAAACTTAATATGAAATCTCAATTTACGTTGCAGTCAGATTTTAAACTACAATTCTAAAAATGTTGGCATTTTCTTGCCTGAGCCATTTGACGCCTGCAGCCTATCTCTGGGTCACATAACTGGGTGTGGGGACAGTGTATTCCTTCAAGACAGCCACACACAATGGGCAGCTTAAGTGTGACTGGATGGGCCATGACAGGCAGGATGGGGAGTAGGAGCAGGGCCTAGCCTTATTTACACTTGAATAGCCTGTATCTTTTCTCTACAGAAAGGTCTGCATACCCCGTATAGTTAGTCTGGAGCCAGGAGGCAGGAAATCTGTGCACTTCACTGGCATGCCTCTGGAAGCATCTCTCACATTAAAGGTACAACTGGGTATAAATTCTGGATCTCAGACACCAACTCCCCAGTATACTTTTGGACCTCTGGATAGTCATCCAGGAAGCATAGGCGTCCGCAGGGGGGGGGGGGGGGGGCAAGGAGGGGCGCTTGCCCCCCCTGGAGCGACCCTCCTTGCCCCCCCCTGCAGACGCCCATGAAAACTGTGACTTCAAGACGGGGTTCTCACCTCTTTCCTCTCCTTTCTTTTATTTGCTTCCCAGTGAAATGGATCCAAAAAAGAAAGATGCTTTTGCTGGAAATGTAGTATTTTTCTGACATTTTAATTCCAAAGTGCAGCATTGGGAATAAAAGGCAAAAAATATGAAAAATAGATAAATAACTAAATAAAGTAAGACAGAGTGGTAGCAAACTGGCCAAACTGATTTTATTCACATTGAAACACATTAGCGCCACTTTTACAGAGTTTGCCAGTGAAGCGCTATTTTAGTTTTCTTGTCTTTGTTTTCCCTGGACTTGCAACGAGTGCACCAATCCTGGAGGTACTGCAATGTGTGGATTGGAAAACAAAATGTGTGCTGCGGCTCCGCATCCAGGGATGTGGTCTTTTTACCATACTGTTTACGTTTTGTAAGGATATAAGCAATGGCCATTGAAATGGGTCCATTCAGGGCCCTGTAGTGGTGTCCTTAACTTTTCAGGCAAAAGCACTCACTGACTTCTGAATAGTGAGTGTAAAAGCATTAGGGTAACCATGTTGTTCCTGCTTACATTTCCCATGCTTTGCTAAATTTTGAATTCCCTATAAGTGTTTGCTTCTTTCAGGATGTTGTTCCTTTTTTTTTTGTAGGCCGCATATTGCTCTTGTCTAGTGCGTAATTTAAATTGCGCATCCAGGTGTTTATAGCGGGCAACAATTGGGTTGTAGTTGAAAGCAGTGGGAGTTTTTCTCAGTGGGGCAGGACGGTGTTCAGTGGGGGAGAGGATGTGGCACTATGGTCAGAGCTACTGAATTTGGAACTGGGAACCAGGTTCAGCCTTAAAAACCAGCCCACCGGACCACTCTCCTGCGAGAGCACAATCACATGCTAGACCTTAGAAGGCTTCGCAACACCTTAGAAGTCCTGGTTTCTTCGCACCAGCAGGTGGACCCTAGCATGACAAGTGTAGGTTACCCTTCAAGGCTTGTCCACCACTATCCATACTGAGGGTCACCTCCAGTCTTGCGGGCAGGCCTATGAAGCAGCGCACCCTAGAACAACAGTCACTGAGGTCACAGGACCCTTGAGAAGGGCCAGCACTAGGGCGGTGCAACCAGTGTGACTGCACCGGGTGCTGACTTTAGGTGAAGGCATCATGTTTGCAAGTATATTATGGTTTTAAAAACGCTTGCTGCCTCCTTCCTGGCTTCCAGGAATTTTCGGCAACAATACAAATGTCATGATAACTCTGGTGATTAATGTTCTTCCTAGAGAGAGATCAGAATTTTGTCTAGTGGAAGTTTTGACTCATGGAAAGGTAGCTCAGAGGGTTAATGTACCGGCTGCAAAGAACATGCGCCGTGCAGTTCACAAAGTGCACATAATGTAAATAGGTCAGTGGGCTACTGCTTTTGTCAGAGATCCTTTAGTTACTTGCAGTTTATAAGTCAAAATCCTAACTTAGAACAGTGAGCTATTAACTGTCATCTAAGAGCTGCATACAAACTGCAAAGTATACATTTGAGCGTTATGTGCCCCCCCCCGTCCCCCAGTCTTTGATTATCCTAATGTCCCAAAAAGTGTTCTTTTGGACAGAAATCAATTCTGATTATTAGGGAGAACCCCCAACCATGGTATTACGTTTTAAATTCCGGGTATTGTGTTTCTCCAGACCAATCACTATAAAACTATACGAGCTACTAGTATGGTTGTCATGTGACTCCTACACCTTGTAGTCCTTAGTCTTATGTAACATTTTCCATACAGTGATTTACACACATATTGATTGTCTCTACGTAATGTGTGTGATGTACAGTGCTCTGACACCCTACAATGGTATGAGTGGCGCTGTAAATCAAATTAAATGCATCTGAGACAGAGTGGTTATGGAGACTTGGGGGGCACAGTTAAAGGGTGGTAGTGAGGGAATCCATGGCAGAGGTGGTCATTGGGGGCACTAACAAACATTAATGCACAAGACACCACCAGTGCTGTGGCTGGCCCTGCCCTTGAGGCCAGTCTGCCTCACCCAAAGGTACCTCCATTGGCCTTGTTTCAGCAGCAGGAGCTGCAATTCACGAGGGATTGGCAATGCAGGATTTGCACACACCAAACTAAGTTCGCAAACTTCACAGTCTACCTGCTTCATTCACAAGCACTTTTAACATGTGCTGCCTGCTGTGGGGCCACTGGAATTAATTATGCAGCAAAGGATGACAACAATATGCCGTAGTGTTGACTAAATTATGCATTAAAAAAAAAGGCTGCAGCGTAATGCAGTATATTTTCATATATTTTATTATTTTGACATGTGTACACATGCTAACAGTCTCTGGAAAGATTTTGCCTTATTAGTAACAGTGTAACATACAGATGCAGCAGTGAGAAAGGTGACCAGTCAACCTTTACAATAGGCCATCCACTCAGCAGCAACACAAGTCACATTTTATATTAACTTTTGATATGTTTGAGCTACAAACAATTTATTAGTTTAAATGGTCAGATCATGCAGCAGCAGATCTTGCATTATGAGGCAAATATGGCAGAGCCATAATTTTAGAGAAAACATTTGCAAACTAGGATATTTTGCCATTCATGTTTGAACTGCTGTTGTTGAAAAAGGGTGAAGTGCTGATGATAGAAACACCATAGCTCGGAGACAAATGGCTTGTGTTTCCACATTTTATCGTATTTGGTACATTCTGTGATTAGAAGCATATCCCACTTTGTGAATATATTTCAATGTCAATAACTCATAACCTTAAAACATCATGTGTATCCATTGGTTGATTAAACTGGGCAGCGAAATGCCAAACAAATACTAAAAATTGGAATGTCTGCGCATTCTAGCCACACCTCTGGCTCCACCCACAGATCCAATCCTTGGGTTATTCCCGACCTCTGATTCTCCGCCCACTGTTCCCCTACTTTTTTTCCCCCACTTCGACCACTGTGTAAGACTCAGCATCCCTGGACCTGTGATGTGGCGCAGCTGCGGGCGCCGCATGTGCCACACATTTACGGTGCTGGGCTTCCGCATAAGGGAGCTGGCCATTATTGTATCCCTAAACGTGCGCACGATGTCAGTTTGACATTGACTACACGTAGAGGGACTCTAAGTTTCGTTTAAAAAATATAGCTAACATTTGGACCTATACATTTTATTTTGTATAAATTAATTGAATGTGTGTAAAATTTAGCAATGCCCAGGGAATTCTAGTAAAGAGACCACCCACTGTCAAATCACTAGCGTGTGTGATTGCTGCATTATTTATTACTAACTTTGACATTGTGCTTTAACTTTGGATAAAGGTTATCATGAATTCTAGCACCAAGAAGCCAATATTTGTAAATATGTGTGCTACAAATAATCCCTAACACACACTGTGCATACAGTATATTTAATCTGGTGCTTTAATCATAGGCTGTTTTAAAGTATTCTGATAAAAATCGAATTGTGCTGAAGACAGCCTTGATTGGTGTTGGATCGAGGACCCAGAAGTCTGCACACCTAGCAGACAGAGATAAAGCACCTGTCAAAAACTTTAGCGTTTTCCCTACAGGTGGTGTTTGTTGGCCTGTGGCAGGGTCAGTCACATGTCCTGGATTCCTGTAATTTAATTGAGTCTATCCTAGTTCTGCGCCCCAGTGTTTCATGTGCCCCACCTGGCACACATCATGTCGGAGGATGGTGATGACGTTAACATTTTGCCCCCCCCTGGAAACATTTCTGCGGACGTCCATGCCAGGAAGGACAGCTGTGCTGTTGAAAGGACTGCCATTTTGCTGAACTGCTGCTGAAAAAAAATCTGCCCTGCTGTCCTGAGCTGCTTCCTGCTGCCGTCTTGCCTAGGTGAGCAGAGAACTGGACCTGCAACTTCATCCTTGAACTCGGTAAACCAGAGCGACCCCATGGGCTAGTCTGCTGGCCTTCCTATCTCAGCCTCATTGACATAAAAAGCTCCCCAACATTTTCCTGTAGTGTCTTGGTTGTGTGTTTCCATGTGGAGTGTTGTCCCTAATTGCTAGACGCTCACTTTAGAACATGGAAACTGAATATTCCTATGACGTTCATGAAGTCAGTTGTCAGTTGTTTCTTTAGGTGCTGGATGGGGTCTTCATTACCTCAGTCTTAATAAAGACTTTTCAACTTTGCATCAGCCTCTTGGATGCATCATTCCTGTGTTGACACCCTCTTACATTTGGCGACGAGGGTGGGATCCGAACCCACACGTATAAAGCACAATGGATTAGCAGTTTTTGAGGATGCCTTTCGGTCTCATCTCGGCTGCCTCGGTTTTTCAACGAGTAATGGAGGGTATCTTGAAAGGGGTGGATGGTGTGAAGGTGTATCAGGATGACGTTCTTGTGTTTGGAGTTGATGCCGAAGAGCGCAATAGAAGGTTGAGATTAGTCTTGAAGAAATTGTGTGATGCTGGGTTAACACTGAGAGCTGACAAATGTTGTTTTGATGTGGCAAAGATTGAGTACTTAGAACATTTGTTGTCAGCGAGTGGTATTAAACCCAAACCTGAATTAGTTAGCACGATTTGCAAACTAAGAGTTCTGCAGAACAAAGATGAGCTTGTCAAGTTTTTAGGGATGACTGAATTTTATCAGAAGTTTGTCCCAAACTTTGCTGGTGTTACTTGTCACTTAAGGGATCTCTTGAAGAAGGGATGCAAATTTACATGGTAAAAAGCCTGTGAAAGTGAATTTGAAAATGTAAAGGCTTGTTTGAACAAAGCTCCTAATTTAGGTAGTTTTGATCCTAAAAAAAATTGCATGTAATAACTGAAGCCAGTTTCAAGGGTTTAGGTGCAGTTCTCCTCCAGAAATCGGGAGGGGAGGAGAAAGTCATCTTGTTTTTGTCTAGACCTTTGAGGGGTGGGGAGTGCAATTATTCGGTGGTTGAGAGGGAAGCTCTTGCCATCTTTTGGGCCATATGTAAATTGCAAAAGTTTCTGTGTGGAATTAAACACAAGAATGCTGCACTTTACCATCCTGAAAGCAATGGTGTTGTGGAAAGGTTTGTGAAGGTGTTAAAAGAGACCTTGCAGCAAGCTATTGTGACAGGTATGAATTGGGAGGTGACTATGAGAAAGAAAGTCAGGGAATATAGGCTTACTAAACATTCTTCTATGGGACTGTCTTCATTTCGGTTGTTCAAAAAAAGGGTGGCGAACAAAGAGGTTTGTCCCTCCGGGGTTGTTGTGAAAAGGTCTGATGTTGATGCTGCTCTTGCAGGTGTGAGTGGTTGGAGAGAAAGAGAACGTGTTGTTATGGAGAAAATGAAGAAATGGTTTGATAAGCGTAAAGCTGTCAAGAAAACTACAGTCTTTGTGGGTGATTGGGTAAAGATCAAAATCCCTCTTGGGTAACGGTATTTCAAAATTTAGCAGACCTATCAAGGTTATCAAGCTGTTTAGGAATGCCATTAAGACCAGTGATCACAGGGTGTTGAACTTAAATAGAGTGGCTAGATGTCCGTCCACTGACTCTGTTGTATCATCGAATGTTACCTCCGATCTCACTGACTCTGTTGTATCATCGACCTGAAGTGCAAATCTTTGAGCGTACAGTGATACAGGACATTAAACGCCTTTTGACAGGGACAAACAAACCGTGTTTTAATCTATCAAAACAAGAAAACCTAGCCCTGAAAAACATTGAAACCAATACGAACTTGGTAATCAAACCCTGCGATAAGGGTGGGGCATTACTATTTTTGACAAACTTGAATATGACAGAAAAATGCTGGAAATGCTGGATGCCAAAGAACATTACAGGTCAGCACATCCAAGGGAATTACAACGACTAAATGCAACTATAAAAGAAATGTGAGAAACAGCACTTCAAGAAGGTTTCATCTGTGATGATGAATACACCTTCCTAAATAAAACATGTCCAGTAGTTCCTGCTATGTATGGTCTACCCAAGACCCACAAGAATTAATGCAAACCACCCATGCGACTGATAAGCTCTACGATAGGCTCAAGTACTGAGCCACTGTCAAAATATGTGGATACATTTTTATGTCCCTTAACACAGAGATATGAGTCCTTCATCCGTGATACAGGAGACATGATTGCCAAAACGGAGGGCATTGCATTCAATCCAGCTACAGATATCCTAGTAACGCTTGACATTGAGGCGTTGTACACCAACATTCCTCAGTGTCAAGCGTTACATGCAGTAGCTTCTTTACTGCAGAGGTACCCAAACAACAGGCCCGACATGTTCATATTGCCATGTTTGGAGATTGTCCTCCTTAACAACTTCTTTGACTATGACGGATCACTTTTTAAACAGATAAAGGGCACGAGTATGGGGGCTTCTTGCGCCCCCAGTGTAGCGAACACATTTATGGGGGAGTGGGAACTGAAGAATGTGTACAAAGAAGCCGCCCCATTTTTTGAGAATGTTTTTTTGTGGCGCAGATTTATTGATGATATTTTCTTTGTGTGACGAGGTGAGGTGACACATTTGGAAGACTTCATTCTGTGGTTAAATTCGAGTGATCCGAATTTGAGATTCACTTCGAATTATAACACTGAGAAAGTTGAGTTTCTTGATATTGAAATCAACAGTAGGAGTGGTGTTTTAGAAGTGAGCTTATTTAGAAAGCCAACAGCTAAAAACACCATTCTACAATTTGGAAGCTTCCACCCGCATTGCCAGAAAGACTCAATTCCCTTTGGAGAATTCCTTAGGATTCGTCGCAATTGCACAAATTTGTCTGACTATCAACGACATGGGGAAGCACTAAAAGAGAGATTAATAAAACGAGGCTACCCTCGCCGTCTGATACCTCAGGCATTCAAGAGAGCCAAATACTATGACCGAGATTCCCCGTTAAGTAGAACTAAACGTAAACCATTGAAAGAATTACTTGTATCATTAATCATTCGTCCCTTAATTATAATATCAAAAACTTCATAAATAAGAAATGGAGAATTTTGGATACAGAGGATGATGAAACACAATTTCCAAAACCCCTGATATCATACAGACAAAATAGAAATCTGAGAGACCGTCTGGTTCATACCAGAAATAAACCAAAACCACGGGGAATTCAGAAATCCATCACTGGTCTTCCTATTGTACAGGGCAACCATAGATGTGGGACATGCCATGCGTGTGATGCTGCAATGATAACTGATTCTATAAATTACAACAATATGAATGTCAACTTAAAATTACTTACCAATTGCAGAAGTAGCAATGTCATCTACTTTATTCTACGTCCGTGTGGTCTCGCATATATTGGTGAGACTGGACGCGAATTTCGGACACGGTTTAGCGAGCACAAATCTGCAGTGAGACTGAAAAAAACATCGGCCCCAATGGTACAGCACTGTCTGGATAGCAATCACAGTGAACTATATCCAAAATGGTGCATACTGGAAAGAGTACAGCATAAAATGGGACAATCAATAGAAAGTACACGGAAAAAACTTGAGAGTTTTTGGATTTTTCATCTAGATAGTGTCCGCAAAGGATTAAATGAAAACATAGCATGGTATGTCACCAAGAATACCTGATAAATGTCTGCCTGCTTCTGATGAGATCTTATTTATTGGAGATTGTGGTGTAGCAATCTATAGAGAGGTAAAACACAGATCCATAACCCACAATCCAGTGTCCCTATAATGAAGAGCCTTTACAATTGTATGTGGGATTAAAACTGGACCATGTAACTTTTTTAATTATTGATATCAGGTCATTTATCAAGGAATAATTAAAGTACTGGCACTGGGTAAGTCAAGATTAAATAATTATGACAGGAAAATGATAAGCAGTACAACGGATGGGCATCAGTCTTGATGCTTCAAGATGGCACAAGCTTTTTGGGTAGGTTGTCCTTCTTCTACCCCTAGGGACCCCGGTTGGAATGTAGATTTACCATCCTAAATATGATCATACCGGTGGGCACAGTTTTCAATAAGCATAGGCACACAATTGAATTTCACTAAATCCTCCGTGCACCAGTTTCTGTTAAATAGTGTAAAGTATCTTGCTTTTATTACACGAATACCGGCAACCACTTTTTCCTGCTTAAATAAATAAATAATTGGAACGCGAAGTCTAATTGATACTAGAGGAATTATAATATGAACGTCCCCTATATGCCACGAGCATTAGAATCATAAATGTACTGCCATAGAGAACTAAATCTATTACAAGATGGCGCCTGTACTTCTTACAGGAAATCCGGTTTGTCTATATCATGTTACTTACGGGTCACTCCCCACGTGAGTCGGCAATTTCGCGCCGTCTGTGGGATTTAAACTGGCTCCTACGTAGTGCTACATATCACGGCGTTTTCTGGACGGTACGAGCATGGCGCATTAGATATGAGATCCACACAAGATTAAAATGGTAAGTACTGTATCCTGCTGGGCCGCGTAGAAGGACGAATGACAGCTCAAAAAGTCATCGTCTAGATTGCGAGGAACTTCCTCTTAGTTATCTGCGACACGAGAGCGTATTAAGTAATATGTAATAAACATCGTTAAAAGTAGATATGGCGAGCCCCGTAATTTTTGAAGGGTATTGTTGTGTGCATACTGTCTTGTCGCACTCGCTAGGCCCACTTGATTTAAAAGGTACAAGTCGGGCAGACTGGATAGGAGTCCTACACAGGATTTAAATGGCAAGCGCTTTATTTATTTTTCAGGGCAACGTGGCATGACGATTAGCAGCTTTAAACAACTAGACATAATCGTCTAGACTGTGAGGGTCTCCCTTAGAGTTATCCGCTGACATAGGAGAGTTTTGCTTAACATTGGCCAAATACTGGTGTGAGTAGCTGCAGTGAGCCCTACAACTATCTTAGAGTTTTGTTGAATGTATGCTATACAGCTGCATTCATTAGGGGTTTTTTGGTTTATTTATTTATTTTTTTTAAATTCTTTTTATTGAAAAAATGTTTCCCCCTTTATTCCCCCCTGGTACAAGGCATGTACTTTTAGTTAGATTTTTTGCATTCATAAATAATTCAAAATACAGAAGAAAAAAACCCAAACATAAAAAAGAAAACATAAGTTATTATATAGCAGTTCTACTGTACTATCACGTATCCAAAAGTCATTTATATGATGAAGGGAAAACCACACAGTAGCACAAATAAAGCAAAATACAATAACAAAGACGAGCAAAAAGTCACATCAATCAGTATCAGTATTACATATAATGGCCTCTACCTCACCATCTCATTTTATGGGGTAGACTCAGATTCTAGATCCCTCCACTTCGTCACCGGGCCCCAAATTTTTAATCCTAACTTTTTCCCTCTTCTCCCTTTCCTAGCGTATATTGCCTTTTCTAGACTGTAGGCTGACAAAAGTCTGCCTAACGATTCCTTATAAGTTGGAGGTATTTTATCCAGCCAGGCCGATGCAATTGCTAGCCGTAATATCGCCATAGCAACAAACAAAAAGTAACTATAGTCCAGTTGAACTTCTGCATCTACTACCCCAAAGATAATAATTTGGGGTGTAAGTTTCAGTTCTATTCCTAAGGATCTTTTAAGAAACATCTCAATTTCTTCTCGGATCGTTTGTAAATGGGCGCAGGACGCAAACATGTGCACAATATCAGCTTGGTCTGCGCTGCACCTGGGGCAAGTAACTCCTGTGCTTCCCCCCCACTGTGCTATCCTTGCCGGAGTGTAATATAATGAGTAAATGGTTTTAAAATGTTGCGCCTGAAGTGGGGCTGAGCAAAGGATGTCCTGCCCCCAGTTTAGGGACAGTTGGAATGTTTCTTTAGCTATACCCAACTTATGTGCCCATTTTTGTTCTTGTTTCTCCAGGTCATCTACTTTGTTTTTAGTCAGTTCAGCATACAGGTTTTTAATTGTACCCCCTACTCCTCCCTGTATAAGGTCCAATACTGAATTTGTGTTAAATCCGTTCTGGCCTCCTTTCTTTGCCGCCATAAAACTCCTAACTTGCAAAAACTTTAAAAAATGTCTCTGATCCAAATCATATTTTACTCGCATTTCAGAAATTGCAGCATTCCCTGAGTCCCGATTATATCTCCCAATTTACTTATCCCCCGCCTGCCCCAATCAGCGAACACCGTGTCTGAAAAAATATCACGTGGAAGTGTCTCATTGCCTGTCACCCTAGTATACCTATTATATTTCCCTAATCCAAATCTTTTTGTGAAGGCCTTCCAGATATTATAGGCTGCCAGTACGGTCTTAAATTTTGTTCTTTTATACTAAGAAGAATCAGTTTGTTTCAACAGTACGTTCTCTGCTTCGGCATTCAAAACCAGTGCGTAGATGGCAACCGTTCCCAATGGGTCCTGTCCTTCAGCTTCTGCCCCTCCCAATAGCCGAGCCATATATTGCAATGCGGCCGCCCAGTAATATAATTTAAGGTACAGCCCACCCACCTCTCTCCCTAGGTAACTCCATATATCTCAATGCCCTTCTTGTCTTCCCATGTGCCCAGATAAACCTATTTATCATGTGCTCCCAGATCTTAAACCATTTTGCCTCGAATAACAGTGGAATCGCCCTAAAAATGTCCAAAAAGTTCGGCAAAAATACCATTTTAATAATATTTACCCGCCCCACTATTGACAGATGTAGACTATTCAATCTACCTAGTTCTCGTTTAGTTTTATCAATTATTGGTGCTATATTTAATTCCACTAGTTTGTCTAGTTCTGACGTAATTGTAACCCCTAAATATGTACCTGCTACCACTACCCTTGGATCATTAGAGCCTGCCTTGGTGTTTTGTATGATTTGAGTTTTAGAAGTATTCAGGGCATAACCTGATACCTGGCCAAACTGTATCGCCTCAGCCTTCTCTTCCCTTATGGCTCCTCTTGGATCTGAGGTGACTATCGCCACGTCATCTGCATATGCCAGTATTTTGCAATCCCCCCTATGGGTCTTAATTGGGGGGATATTATTGTTGGCTTCTATTTTACGTATGTAGGGATCCATATATAAGGCAAACAGTAGCGGCGAGCACGGACATCCCTGCCGTGTCCCTCGCGTAATTTGTAGTGGGAGACTGTACCCTGCATTGACCCGTACCCTAGCGGTTGGTGTTGTGTATAAAACTTTCATTGCTACTATAAAGCCTGCTCCAAAACCAGCTCTTTCTAAAATAACCCATAAATAATCCCAGGAGACCCGATCAAATGCTTTCTCGGCATCCAGTAGCATTGTTGCCATCGGGTCCCCTGGGATCTCCATGGCGTCGAACAGGGTAATGACTTTCCTTATATGATGGGTTGTGCCTCTCCCGGGTATGAACCCATGCTGATTTATACTAGCCTCATCCCTGCTGATGGAATTTTCCTCCTGTGCTGGGCCCCTATGATAATGGGTGTGGTCGTGACGGAACCATTCCGTCATCAGCACAGCCCAACCGTGACTGATGACGGAATGGTTCCGTCACAAGCATCGAAGGGGTTAACCAACTTCCCAATCATTTTAGCGAATCTCAAGGCCAATAACTTAGAGAATATTTTAGTATCCGCATTCATCAAAGTTATTGGTCTATATGACCCTGGTTCATCAGCTGGCTTCCCTTTCTTTAAAATCACTACAATGTCTGCCCCCGCCCAGGAGGTTGGTATCGATACCCCACTCTGAGCTTGTTGGATTGTATCCAGAAGATTCTGCTTGAGTATTCCCCAGAATGTCTTAAAGAACTCTACAGGGAGCTGGTCAGGCCCCGCCGCTTTACCTGATGGGAGACTTAGCATGGCCAACTCAACCTCCTCCATATCACAAGCTGTTTCTAAAGTCTCTCTATCCTCTTCTGAGAGGGTCTCTCCAGGTATATCCCTTAAGTAGTCGGCTATTTTACTAGCATTTATAGGGTGTCCCCCGTCATATAATTTGATATAAAACTGCCTAAACACCTCTCTTATCGCCTCCGTCTCCTTGAGAGAGTTCCCTGCAAAATCTTTAATCTCTCTGATTTCCCCTATAGCAGCCATCTGCCTTGCCTGAATTGCCAATGTGCGCCCTACCGTTTCACTACATTCATAACATCTTTGTCTATTTGTAAGGTATATCTTAGCCGTCTTATCTGTTATACTCTCATTTGCTTTCATTCTCGATTTGGCCACTTTAATAAGAACTTGGTCCAATGGATTCCCTATCGACACAGCTCTAGCTAGCTCCCCCTCTGATTCTTCTACTGACATTATTAATTTTTCCAATTTCTTTTTCTCCTCCTTCTGTTTAAAGACGCTAAAACTTAGGGTTTCCCCCCGTGCAGCGGCTTTAAACGCGTCCCAAACTACCCCTGTCTTTGCACTCCCTCTATTTATCTAAAAAAATGACTTAATCCACTGCGTCATATGTTCGATATAGTTGTCATCCTTCAGCAAAACTCTTTCAAACATCCATACTTTTTCTCTTTTCTGCTTTATTGCTACTGACAAGTTTAAAATCAACGGGTTATGATCCGATAGGATCCGGGGCAGCCTCTGAATCTTAGTCCCTGACAGCAAGGAATTGGATACAAAGAAATAATCCAACCTTACACACAACCTGTGTGGAGCCGAATAATAAGTGAATCCAAGATCATCCGGTTTCAGATATGGCCATACATCGCTGAGTAAATTGTTGTGTACGAGGTTAGTTAATGCGCGAATGCCCAAAATACGTATTTCTTCCATTCCCCCAGAGGCCTCCAGCCCCATTTATATTAAAATCCCCAGCCATAATAACCCGAGGGGGCCATATAGCTAATTCAAGATCCAGAAACTCCATAACCTCTGGATCATCCTCTGTTGAGCCATAAACCGATACCAAAGTAGCCCATTCTTCCCCAATCATACACTCTAGCAAGAGCCATCTCCTCCATTGATCCTCCAGTTTCCTTCTTACTACAATGTCAGTACGCCTCGCCAAAATAGCTACACCCCTATTTCTTGTCCCTTGCTTTGAATAAGCTAGAAGATTGAATCCTAGCTGTTCTAAAACCCCTGCGTTTGTCCCTTCTATATGGGTTTCTTGGAGAAACACAAAATCGGGCCTCATAGTCTTTAACAGTGTTGCCACCCGCTGCCTCTTCTGCCTATCATTTAATCCACAAACATTCCACGTGATTACTTGTGTTCCCATTTAATTTTAAATGATTGCCATTCATATAAATCTCCATACACCATCTTTTTTACATCCTGGTTTTCCTTTATACTGATTTCCTTTACCTCATTTTGTACCCCCACTCAACCCAAAAACAAATTCTTTCGTGACAAGCTCCTAGAATTTGCCCATTGTTGTGTCTTTTTACCATGCCTTGTACCCACCCCACCCCACACCCATCTACCCCACAGCCCTCCCCCCCCCCCATTACTGGCAATTGGGTCAATCCTGACCCAAATGTGACAGCTCACAGCCCAGAGCGTCTCCCCCCTCTCCCTTACAAAAACCTAAAAGTTGGTACCAACGAACTTTTCGTCATTCAACCTGCTTAGTTATTTGCTACCAGGCCTATTTATAAACAACAAACAAGGATTTCTCAAAGCATTAACACATTAACTAAACCCAATTTGGTAACATCCTGCCATCCCACAGTATATCCTGTACATAGTTTTCTTTTTTCATATTCTATGTTTTTTAGAGGTTCCTTGTCTTACAGCGAATACCATCGTGTTTTTGTTTGTCTGCCCCTTTAACTCCTCCAAATAGTCCTGAGCTTTGATTTCTGACATAAAAAACCGAGCATGCCCCTTCAACACTACTTTCAGCCTGCAAGGAAAAAGCAAGAATGCCTCACAGCCTAGGTTTTGGAATGGATTAATTAACTGGCGCATTCGCCACCTTCGCTCAACTGTGGCGTGGCAGAAATCTGGCCTAGCAAAGAATGTTACCCCGTTAAAAGTACGCCTTGCAACTGGCTTAGCCTTGTCTATTATTTCCTGTCTCAGCAAAAAGTTTCCTACATAAACCAAAATAGCTCTTGGCTTATCGGGCGCTGGATTCCCTCTTTTTTGTACAAATGGAAAGCGGTGGGCGCGCTGCACCTCTACTTCCCAATTCCACGTTTTAGCTTCTGGGGAAGCCCCCTTCAACAAATTAATCATGAATGACCGAGTATCCTGGCCTTCCAGTCCTTCCGGAATCCCAAGAAGTCTAATGTTATTTCGGCGCTGCCGATTTTCAAAATCCTCGAGCTTCCATTGCAGATCAGTTGTTGTCTCCTCCTGTTCCTGTCTGAATTTCTGCCATGTATTGACCTCATCTT
Source organism: Lissotriton vulgaris (assembly GCF_964263255.1). Classification (NCBI taxonomy): domain Eukaryota; kingdom Metazoa; phylum Chordata; class Amphibia; order Caudata; family Salamandridae; genus Lissotriton; species Lissotriton vulgaris. Next base: position 722,971,183 of record NC_141696.1, read on the forward strand.
CCAATTGCCCCCTCCTCTCCTCTACTTCAGTGACTCTTGAAGCCATGTCAGCATATAACTTGTTAACCTTCCTTAACGACCCCTGAAGTTTCTGATTTGCCTGCTTCGCTCTCCGACTCTCTGATCTGGCCTCTAGCTGCATTTGCTTCAAGGTGTTATACAGCATATCCATAGTAGTAGTTTGATTAGGGGTATGAGACTCTTGATGGTTGCTTGCACCACCCTCAGGGTAAGTTTGGGAGGTGGCAGAATAATCCCAGTCTAGCTTTTTTGAGACTTGTGTGGGACTCTCAGCTCTTTTTAAACTGCTTCGTGATTTACGCATTTTACGATGCATATTTGCCCTATGTGCTGTATTATCCTCCACACCCCCATCCGTAGTGTTTTCCTCAGAAACCTCCAGAGAGCTTTCTCCTGGGGTTGATGTAATATCTGACTCCTCATCATCACTTTCAGCATCATTTAGTGAGAAAAAACACTCATCACTGGGAGAGCCAGGCACTGCAGTCATGGTCTTGGGGGTTCGGGCTGCAACACTTTGCCGGGGGGGAGCAGTTTCCCCTCTCACTCTTCCTGATATTGTAGACAAACCAGCCAAGTCTTTAGGCCGAGCAGACTGATAAGTCCTTAATACTTTAGGCCCTCCGTGAGTGCGGCCACCTGCTCCCTCTTTCACTCCCTTACTGGGTTCTAATCCTGGGGCTCCCATAGTCTCCGACCCCTCCACATTCAAGACAGTGCTCCCCTCAAAGTTAGTGTCAGAGCCGTTATCTTTATCTTTTTCAAAATTACTGTCTAACTCATTGCCGCCTTCACCGCGTGACTGGGAAGTCTGTTCGTCAATATTCTCAGTATGTTCCCGCAGCTCTCCATGTTCAACATGCTCAGCGCATTCAGTACCTGTCAGCGTGTCTTGCCGTAATGGTCCTCCGTCAGTCCCAGCCTCTCCATATGCAAGCGTGTCTACCTCCTCTGCCCCAGGCAGTGAGTTGATTGTAGTCCTGTCTTTCACCACCGCAGCGTCAATCCGTGACTCTGAACCCGTCTCTGTGGCCTGCGGCGTTGTAGAGACCAGCTGATGGTCATTCTGCGTCTCCAGCTCCGGGTTCGGTTCCTGCTCCTGCAAATCTGTGGTGGTATCCACGGGAGAGCCTGCATCAACGCTTGGAGTGTGACTGCCTGCAAAAGCTTCAATCAAGGTGGGTTGCCTTAATACGCTTTCTTCGTTGACCCGCTGTTTTAGTGCTCTTTTACCAGTAATCGTTTTTTCTTTATCTTTTATTCCCTTTTGTTGCCCGGCGTTAAGATCGTCTTTCATCTTCGTCAGGGCTTTCCGTGTCTGTGTCTGTGTTTTCCCCCTTAGATTGGAAGAGGGAGCGCCAGAGTCACTTTGTTCATTGGGCATACTGTCTTGTCGCACTCGCCAGGCCCACTTGATTTAAAAGGTACAAGTCAGGCAGACTGGATAGGAGTCCTACACAGGATTTAAATGGCAAGCGCTTTATTTATTTTTCAGGGCAACGTGGCATGACGATTAGCAGCTTTAAACAACTAGACGTAATCGTCTAGACTGTGAGGGTCTCCCTTAGAGTTATCCGCTGACATAGGAGAGTTTTGCTAAATATTGACCAAATACTGGTGTGAGTAGCTGCAGTGAGCCCTACAACTATCTTAGAGTTTTGTTGAGTGTATGCTATATAGCTGCATTCATTAGGGTTTTTTTGGTTTAAATGTGTACACTTCGCTAATGTTGTTGTTACGTTTTCGGCAGTGCGTAGACATGTCTCTTGACATTAACACAGCCGATATAAATATCAATTGCAGGAATAGACAATTTTCTCTCTTTTTCTCGATATTCAGTAGCCATAGGCATTGTTTACAAAGGATAGCTAATAGGCTCAAGGGTAATAAAACAAACACCTACTTCATATTCCCACTCTAGGTCGTCTGCAAAATATCATTATTGGAATAGAAATTAGAAACACAAAGGAAGAAACTGGAGGAATGGATTTATAAGGACAAGTCCCCAAATTGAAATAAGGTCAGCTTGGATATTCCAATAATCAGCTTAGAGACTATGGCTTGTAATTATTTAATGACAGAGAGGCTTATGTACATGCATTTAATCTAGAAATCCTCATTAAAACCTGTGCCTGTGAATATTCAAGCAAGAGAGAAGTTAACATTTGTTATCAAGTCCCTTAATCTGTCTCGCCTTTTGGTAAGGAAATTCATTCAATACTTGCCCCATATAGAATAACAACAGAATAACAGCAGAGATTGTAATTGTAAGGCTAATTCACCCTTACTATCCCTTTAGGATTATTACTTAAACCACGTGGTAGATGAGCCATCGCCACCCATTTTGTACATTTCGACAGTATCTAGAGGGTGAGAATGTTTCTTTCTCTTTTTTTCTTTGACTTTTGGTCGCAAAAAATCCCTTCTTCTTACTTTGGTGGTTTTAAATATAACCCCCCCTTTTGACAAATATGTTTAAGCTAGTAAAAATCACTGTGATCTGTTTGTAGCCAGAAATTAGGCTGGATAATTTAGCAGCCTTTGGTCATGGATCAAATCAGTTATGATTCTATGCCTTTTATTAGAACCTTTCCACCTCCTAGGTTAGTAGGACACGTCGGTGTATTTTGTACTTCACAGTAATCAAGAAACTTTGTGTAATTAAACTTTGTTAGATTTATTCAATTGTCCTTCAGTACATATTTATTGACACCGGTACATGATGTTGCATTTGTAATTTCAGATACCCTGTGTCCACACTATAAGGAGGCAAACTTTTCTCTGTCGGTCCTGAGGAAGGTGGTACAAGCCCACCGAAACGTGCGTCGACCTGGCGTGGAAATTCACAAATACTATCTGTGCTACCTCAGTTACAGAAAAAAGAGATTGTTCTGGTTGTAAAGTGAAGTGTGTGTAGATGTATGTATGAGTAATGTGTGTGTGGTGATAGGTGTGTGTCAGTCAGGGTTTTCTTTTTAAAAAATATGTATATTTAACCTGAGAAATATAAATATGATGAGTTGAATTTTAATGTTTATATGACTAAAAAGAATAATGGATTAAAGATTGAAAATATATAGTAAAAAAGAAAAAAAGTATTTTGATATACATACAAAAAATCAATAAAATATTGAAAATAATCAAAAAATAAGTGTACCTGTGTTGATATGAAGGTCTCTTTTCAAAGTATATGAACAATGTCATATGATAAAGAATATTGAGGCCACGAGGGAATTTAATTGTGCTATTGTTGCTACTGTCCTCTCTTTTCCCTGGCCCTAAAAATATATAAGAGGGGGTCCCAAATTTATGCTGTATCATCGAATGTTACCTCTGATGTCACTTCACGAGGAGAAGTCTCAAGGCCTCACAGGGTCATCAGACGCCTGGTTACCTTGAAAAATTTAGTTTAAATTTCATGTCTTTCTTTTTATTATGTCTTCTTTTCACTTTCTGTTTATTTATTTATTTATTTTTTAAGTCCTCATTTCACCATAGGCATCTGCTGGGCGCCCAGGGCAAATGTTCTTGCGTTTGCCTTGGGCCAACCAGGCCAGCTTCTTTGTACAAGGCTTGGTGTAATCATAGGACCTTTGAGGCCTTAGACCAGCCTCATTTCCTTCCCCCACGAGCTCAATGGTGACCAGATATTATTTTCGCCATTGTCTGCCAAGCCCGAGTCCAAAAGCGCCATACCCAATGCAGCACGCAACCAATTCTCGTAGAGCGGGGGTCTAGGTTCTTTCCATAGTTTATAAATCCCTCTGCGGACGATCAAGACCAAACAGAAAAACAGACCCACTTGTGCCGCAGATAGCAGGCTTATGAGATCCTTATCCAGGCCAAACAAGACTCGGGCTGGGTTAAGATACAACTTGATTTTAAAAATACCTTCCAAGGCACTCTCCACGTTAAACCAAAAATCTCTCAAAGAAACACAATCAAAAAAGATATGAATATCATCAGCCTCGACCAAGTCATTTCTAGGACACTTAGGAGGAGGACAGGAAACAAATTTTGCAATTTTTTTGGGCGTATAGTACAGCCTATTAAGACCATAAAACTGATCTTTTGAGGAGAAGCTGGTCTAACAAACTTATATAAAGTTTGAATAGATAGAGCATATAGGCTAACAGATACATCTTCCAAAATGGTTGAATTCCATACAAGATAAGAGGGGGGGGGGGGGGAGCTGTGTATCCTCAGCGTCTAGGAGGCTCCTATACCAAAATCCCACATCCTTTTTTCTTGGGTTTGCACTTTGGAGTGTATTTTCGATCTCTTAGTTTCCACCTATATGCTCCTTCTCTGCTGAAAACCAGGAGCACAGTTGCAAATATTTAAATCTGGAAAAAGAGTCCTCAATTTTTGATCTCAAGACTTCCCAGGGAAGAACCCCCTCGGGTGAAACAAGGTCAGACCAGATCTTAATTCCTGCCTTCTTGATGGGGGACGCTAAACCATCTTTCAAACATTCAGGCAATCCCGGGGAGTCCAACATTGGGGCGAAGTCTGAATAATATCTTATACCCCATCTCACCTTGACTTTGTGCCACACATTAAGTGCTGATTTTAAAACCTTTAAATGAACCTTCTTAAAAAACCTTGGCGCCCCGAACTTATACAAAAATCCAGTATCCCCTCCCTCAAGGTTAGCCATTACGGTCAAGATCCTACCCCAGTTGGAAACATCAGGGCTTGAAAGAAGACAGCGTACATTTTTTAACTGGAAGGAAAATGAGTACCAGAGCACATCCGGAAGAGTAAGACCACCCTTTAGGAGTTTTCGTTTTAACTTTTTTCAGGACAGCATGGAATTTTTATTAGACCATATAAATCTGCCTATTTTACTTTGGATTTTACCCTAAAGCTTATCTGGAGAGTCAAGAGGACTGGTGCCAAATAAATACGTCCATTTGGGGTGGATAACCATCTTAACTAGATTTACGCTGCCATAAATTGTAAGAGGTAGATTCTGCCATCTGGAGAAAAGATGGTCGATCTCCTTGGCCACTTTCCTCAAGTTGATCAGGGGGATATTATTTAGATCCTGTACTATGGTTATCCCCAGGTACTTGAGCTCTTTACTACAAGTACCAACCCAATTGTCGACACCCCAACACATTACCTCAGTCTTGGTAGAGTTGACTGAGTACCCAGAGTACAAACCAAATTCATTCAGAGTAGCTTCAACCCTAGGTAGCACCGCCGCTGGATTGTTAGTATAGCCCAGCAGGTCATCTGCATACAGGGGTAATTTGCAGCTATTTTCTGAGGCTTTAAAGGGGGTGATTTGATCGTCTAATCTCAATGCTTGCGCAAGGGGTTCAATGTATATATCGAACAGAAGAGGCGAGATGGGACACCCCTGACGTGTTTTCCTTTTTTTACTAAAACTCTATTTCAGAGAACCGTTTAGGAGGATAACTAAGGAGGCGCCCTCATAACACCTAGTGAGAGTTGGTACAAATCGTGAGCCAAATCCTGTTGTTCTCAAAACTTACCAAAGAAAGGCCCAGTTGACACGATCGAACGCCTTGGCTGCGTCATTCGCAGCCACTGCCAGGGGTCCCGGCCGTCCCAATGCCAGGTCGATACTGCCTATTAGCTGCAGGGTTTGTTCCTGGATGAACCTGCCCAGAATGAAGCCCTTTTGATCAACATTGATCAGCTGTGGAGCTATCGTGACCAATCTCAATGCCAATATGCTGGAAAAGATCTTATAATCTGCATTAAGCAAAAAGATTGGCCTGTAGGAGTCTGCTTTGAGGGGGTCTTTTCCTGGCTTCAAAATAAGCATTATTCGAGGCCTCCTTCCATGACTGGGGGACCCTCCCTTCTGAGCAATATATGTAATTAACAAAGCTCACATAACCTTTAAGCTATAACCTTGTGGAGGACCTTGTAGACTTCTCCTGGAAGGGCATCGGTCCCAGCAGCTTTATTATTCTTGATTTTCTTTATATGGAGTTTGATTTCCTCTTCCGTGATGGGACCGTCTAGCATATCTCAGCCCTCGCCTGTTACGGTTGATTAAGGCCTTATTTTTCAGCCATTCCTGGATGCTATTAATGCTTGGAGTGGCCTCCTCTTCGTAGAGTTTAGAAAACAATGTAAGTAGACACCTCTGCATGTACTCTTGATTACAAGAGGTAGCCCCTGTCTCATCTATAATCAGATTAGTAATGTTATTTCTTACTCGATCTGCCTTTATCTTCTGTGCTAAAGTGTCTCCAGCTTTCTCTCCATATTCATAGTTTTCCATACTGTGAACAGACCATTGTGCGTTAACTTTTTGATCTAACTTTCCCCTATACTCTAGTCGCAGGTGTTCCAGATCGCTAAGAATTTTTGGCCAGTTGCCCGGTTGGCAACTCAATCTCGCACTTTCTAGCATAGATATCTTATCTTCCAGTTTTTGGAATTCTTCCGTCTCCTCCCTATTCTTAGCGTGCTCTACCCCCTTCATAGCCTTCCAAACGTCTACCAGTTCCAGCTCATGGATCATATTAATCATTGCCTGATGCATGCGGGGGGCAGCAGCGTGCTGGCTATAGTTTGACCGGTCTTGAAGGGGATTGAGAAGGACATTAAAATCTCCCCCCATTACCACCGGAGTGGTGACTTCTTCTAATTTGGTCTGTACTCTAAGTAAACAGGCGGGGTCGTCGATGTTAGGGCCATAGTAAGATAACATCGCAAGCTCAACCCCCCCAAAGTTGGCCTGTACCATGATCCATCTGCCCGTTTGATCAGTCAACAGGGACTTTATGGTGCCACCTGCTCCTGTTCTAATTAAGCCTGCAACTCCCTTATTATAAACTGTCTCTTCGGAACAGCAGATCAGTCCTACCCATCTGTATTTTCCATAAACCGTCTTACTCTCAGAGAAGCTTAAATGAGTCTCTTGTAAGAGGAACACTTGGGCTGAGGATTGTTCTAGATATTTCATTATCAACCTTTGCCTTTGTGGGCAAAGGTGGGCAACGGAGCCCGTTGATGTTCCACAAGAGAAACCTAGCAGTCATCATGGGTTATTAGTTTATATGCCTCCCTCCCATTGGCTAGGCGCCCCGGAAAAAACTTACTCATCAAAAGAAGGGAAAAAGGAAAATGATGACTCATTTTTATATTTTCTCCCACTGCAACCCCGTGCCCCCCCGTGACCCTAATAATCCCTCACCACCCTGGGGAACCCTCCCTTCTTCTCCGAGCATACGCTCTTTGGTCAGGAGCCCCCCCCCCCTGTGTGTGGCTGAGTGATGAATGCACAATTAGAGAAAGAAAGAAAAAAAAGAGAAAAAAAGGAATTATAATGAACCTTTCATAGCAGCAGCCACATTTTACTAAGCTATACTCTTCCTCAGTCTTTTCTGTGATCTTGTTTTATTTTTTCTTTCGCCTTAATGGCCGAATACCAAGCAGGTCCCTAATAATTAAACCCCTCTATCACTTCTGCTCCCACTTCCTTTTCTGATCTTATCAATTAGGATATCGACTTCCTCTATTTGGCGTGAACTATACATGTGGTTATTTCACATGATCCGAAGAGATGCAGGAAATTTTAACTGAGTCCGAGCTTCTAAAGAGTTCAGAGTCGCCATCCTCTTGCCCAACTCCCACTGTTTCGCGGCAGTGATATGGGAGACATCAGAGCGGATAGAAAAGGAAAACGGGCTGGAAAAGGAGGTGCACTTTATATGACCAGCTTTCAGGGCCAGAGACAAGATTTTTTCCTTGATGGCATACGTGAGGAAGTTCACCAAGATTTTCTAGGACGCTCTTTCCCGGGGTTTCTCTTATATGGGTCACGATGGACCCTGTTAATGTCCCCCATTAGATCCAAATCTGCTTCTGAGGAATCTTTTAAGAGTGTTACTTTCAGAAGAGAAACTACAAGATTCTTTATGTCACTCCCTTCAAGGTCTTCGGGTACGTTTAGAATTTTAACATTGTTTTTCCTGGAGTGGTTTTCGAGGCGTTCGATGTCGTCCTTCAACTCCCTATTCCGTTGAACCAGCTTGTCCATCGTTGCGGTGGAAGAGCATAATGCGTCCTTAATCCTGGGGATCTCTGCCTCGAGGGCATCAGTTCTCTGTGAGACCTCTTCAACTTTCTGTGCCAATAGCTCGCAGGAGGCCTGAATAGCGACCTGGTTGGCTTCTGAGATTGTAAATCTTCTGCCAATATCCTCTTTCAGACGTAGCAGAATGTCCGCCAGTGTCCCAGGTACCATCGGTGTATGAGAAACAGAAGGCTCGGAAGCAGTGGGCATGGGAACCTCTTCTCCTACCTCCGGTGTGCTTATATATACTTCTCCCTGGTCTGTGTCCTGGTTTTTTAATACTGGAAAGCTATTTGATAATTCTACTGACGCATGCACAGTAATTTGCTGGTCTTGTGGTACAGTCCCCCCATTACTTTATTAGAGAGGGCCAAAGAGCCCTGAGAGGGCAGATAAGTACTGTCCGAAAGAGCGAAGGAAGGAGCGGTAGACGCCTTAGAGGTGGTGGCAGTAGCCATAGAGATGGTTTTATCCTTCCCCCGGTCAGAGGTAGTTGAAGAGAGGACCCTGTAATAGGATTTTAATGATGGCGTGATTTTAAGCTTAGTGCAAGACCCCCTCTAGCTTTTTTCCTGCCCTTTCCATTACTTGGGGGAGTATTTTCCGCAATATGACTTTCTTTCCCCTGTCTGGAAACAGCCTTAATTTCTATTATAGGAGGTGAAATTACTGGAGGTTTAGGTGTGACTGGTACGCTGTTGGTAATCCTATTGTGTAGAGTGTATCGACTTATCCCAGACTCAGAGGTAAGCACTGTTGTGTGACACTACTGGGGTTGCTACTGGCTGCACTGCAGACTTGCTTCTCCATACAGTCCCGGCAGCTTCAATCGATGGTTTTAGAGGTTTTATAGGCTTTACAAAAACTCCGTTGCCTGTACACCCCACCAAATTCTGAGGCACTGCCCAAACCTTCAGGGGAGAGGAAAACAAAGCAACATCGGGACCGACTGGGGCCCGTGGGGCCACCTCACCTCGGTTTCCAAACCACGAGGTGCCTGTCAAGCTGAAATCTCCTTAACCTGAGCACCAGTCTTCACCCTCTTGTCAGGTCTCTTTCACAACACTCTCTCGGCTAATCACTGGCCCGGCCGTACCCCCAGGAACAAACAAAACCAGTCCTCCGAGGCCTAAACGCAAAAGGAGCCCTTCAGGGTTTCTTCGACACTCTCTGACGGCGCCCAGAGCACGGAACTACGGGGCCCCAGTACCGCTCCACCCCCTGGACCACAGACCATCGAGTACGTGCCTAGATCGAGCCCGCGCAGCTCCGCTCAGACGCTCCGAAGATCACCGGGGAGGCACAGAGACGGACCGTGAGCGCGAACACAGGTGAGTTTAGATTAAGTTTAAATTAAATTAATTTAGGGGTTTTGAAAAAGCATTCCCTCAAAGAAACATTATCGGGAGAAGAAAGAGATGAAAAGTAGCGCCGCCGATCGCTAGTGACGGTTCAAACGCCAGACACCAGGGAGCTCCGTTTCGACCGCCAGCTTCCGGCCGCTATGTTCCCTCTCCCGGACATTCTGGTTCTTTCTTTCAGTTCTTTGTTTATTTTTATATTGTATAGTTTGTAGTTTCATTTGTTCCTCTTCTTTTGTTAAGTATTGGGGGAGAGGTGGTGCAGTGTCTTGGTTGTGTTTTTCCATGTGGAGTGCTGTCCCTAGTTGCTAGGCGCTCACTCTAGAACATGGAAACTGAATATTCCTATGACGTTAGTGAAGTCAGTTGTCAGTTGTTTCTTTAGGTGCTGGATAGGGTCTCCATTACCTTAGTCTTAATGCTGCTTGACTGTGCTTTTGCTAGGTAACATAATTAACAGGATTAATTAGTAAAGGGGGCGGGTAACAGAATGGGTCTCAATTCTTTAATTAATTGATGTCTTGTGTTTGTTTAATAATAGTTTCCAAAGTGAGGCCTAAAGGTGGTTCAGAAAATATGGCTGACAGAGCTGCAGACAGAGCTGCAGACGCAAAAGCTTGTCCAGAGTGAAGAATTTGCACATGCGTAGCAGTGAAGATTTTTATTGCATTGTCATTGTTAATTGAAAAGCAGTTCTTTGGTCGCGTTGAACGTGCTCATGGAGAGAAGGCTCAAGGACAGGAACTTAATGTGTCTGCCAAGGCTAGGAAGTAAATGTTCGAAACTCGAGGAAAAAGTAACTTTCTTGAGGAAGCTGAAAGATGTGGAAATGAAAGACAATAGGGCTTATTTGAAGCCTGGACTTGGTCAAGAGTCGGAGATGACCTAATACATTTTATCATGGACTGACACAGGACAGCCAATGAAAAGCTCGGATTTGCTTAAAGGAATGTAAAATGTAGAAAGTTTAGCTAGAGAGAAAGGTATAAAGTCTGACACTATGAGCAAGGAAAAAGCTCTTACTTTCCGATTCCTGAATGACGTGACATGCTGATGGACCTTTGGCGCATGTAAGGACAGCAGACTTTTAAATGATTTTTTCTTTTCAGGTGAAGTGAGAAATAGACAGTGAAATAGACTTAGGAAATGAGAAACTGTTATTCTGCTAATACTTCGTTTTTCTGAGCTTGTTTTGAAAATGTCAGTATAATTAATTTCCTCATTTAAATGCTGCTTTCTTAATTGCTTATAAAATAAAGATTCTAAAACGTAAATGCTTTTTCTTTATGAATAATAAAGTTAATAAAATTAGATTTGAAAAGACAAGCTGGTCTTGTTTATTCATGGTCTAGTTACCATCAGTTGATTCAATCGCCTTAGTGGTCTGATTAATAGATAATAATGTTTAAAACCATGGTGAAAATAAATAAACTGCAGTTGTACATAATAGTGTAAATAATATGTGAATAGTTTAAATAATCATACCACCTGATTCAGTTGCTCAAAAATTGTCTCATTGGTTTTATGGGCCTTTATATGTGTTTCATGATTAATGGTGAGTATTGAGGTGATAGGTAGCGTTTATGAGACAGTTTTTCAATCAGAGTGCTGGATCACGCTCCATTGCAGTAGGCCTGCAAGTATGACTTTGAGCCAGTCAAGCGTGGCCAGACATCCCAAGTTGTCGCTTTATGCTTTTTCGGGCTATTGCACTAAGGGCTAGATGTAGGTAAAATAGATTTACCGATTTTTAATTACCGAATTTTACCGATTCGGTAATTAAAAATCGGTAAATCTAAGCTGTGGACATGTAGGTATTCCAGATGTGCTGGAATACCGAATCGTGAACAATCGGTATTTACCGATTCGGTAAATACCGAATCGGTAATGCCCATTCATTCCTATGGGCTTTGAAGCCCATAGGAATGAATGGGCATTAGCGATTCGGTATTTACCGAATCAGTAAATACCGATTTTCACAAGGGTGCAGGGGGTGTCACTTTGACACCCTCTGGCACCCCCAAAACAGGCTCGGGTGCCATGTGGCAGGCATACATGCCCTAAGGGCAGGTCTGCCTGTCACATGGCATAGGTGTGCATGCACACATGTGCATGCACACCGGAATCGGTATTTTACCATCAAATTGGATTTGATGGTAAAATACCGATTGGGTAAGGCCTCTGGGACTCAGAAGAGTCCCACCTACATCTGGGTGCCTCAGAATCGGTAAAATTACTGAATTCTTATTTTACCGAATTGGTAAAATTACCGATTCGGTAATTTTACCGATTCGGTAAAATAATTCCCCCTACATACCGGTCACCCTTTTACCGATCGGTAACGGCCGAAAATACCGATTTTCGGCCGTTCCCGACCGACCTACATCGGGCCCTAAATGCTTAAAAAATTGACAACTCCATTTCTACTGATTGAATTTTTAATATTTTGGTCTTGGTTTATTTATTAAATTCTGCTCTATGTTTGTAATCTGGTGTTTTCAGTGGTGTCTTCAGTGTAATACTGTTTGAAGTGTTGCACACATACTTTATACATTGCCTCTAAGTAGACACAGGTTAGTAGAACATGTTCTAAGGTGAGGGCACTGTAGAAGAATGATCATATTTAAAACATAAAGGAAGTTGGAACTGTCATAGAGATCTGCGTTTTAGGGTATTTTAATCTGTCTACACAAGTGTGTAAAATGTCCTGGCAACTTAGAAAACATCATAGAGCATGTGTAAGCACCTCCCAACAATCTCTGCAGCAGTTGAATTTCTGCCATTTATCTTTGTTCCTAAAAGTTCCATCTTTTTTTTTCTTGAACGTTTATGGGGCTCTTATCTAGAGTGTCTGCTCACACTGCAAAGCGGTGCCTCTCTGGGTCGCTCTGGGTGTACCCCAAAATGGGAGACCTTTAATTGGTCTCCCCACACTGAAATCCCACGGGAGTAGCCTATCTTAATACCCTCCACACTAACCATGACTGGTGAAACATGTATAAATTGCATAAAGTAAGTCTGAAAACTTTGAGAAGATAGTGCTTCTTCATATATGTAATTATTTGTATATTTGGGTTTACAGACATTATGAGCAGGACATTTGCAATAGATTATCTTATCACACTCTTCAGGAGGTTTGTTTTAGGTAAATTCTTCGTAAACAATACATACTTCTAGACCTATTTTTAGGGTTACTCATAGCTATTCACAAACATTTTTTTTTAAATGATCACTGTTAAATTGAGTACGGTTTCTCCCACAGAATAATACACAAAGTCCCATTTTTCCTCCTCAGCCGGTTTCTGTTTTCCTAGGCTGTCTGGAAAAAATACACCAGAATACCCATAATTAAAGGCCGCTCGATGGTCTATCTGGTCATTTGCATGTAGGTTGTGATCATTGTATTGATCTCTGGGGAGATGACCTTTCCATACCCTCTCTGAGGAGTGAAACTGTGCCCCAGACTGACTGGAGGATGCACTGCTTGAACTGGGCACACGAGATATAATTTTCTTGCAGCTAATTGAATACAGCTGGATATGGTCATAAGAGTGCCCTGATGCTGTTGGTATTTCCATATGGAGCTGAGTTCCCTGTAGAAGCTTTGACAACCTGTCCCCATGCTCCCGGATTTGAACGCAGGCAGCCCAAGGGGTCCTGAGTCAGAGATACGGCGCATTGATGTGCCTATTACCTGTCAGCAGAGACCAGAGGAGGCCTGTCCAAGAAACCTACAAATACGAGTGAAGGTGAGCTGATTGGTGTCTCTGCATGATTTAAAACACTCCTCCTTGCACCATCGTTTATCATGTTTTTCTTCATTAATCTTGATGCTGTCGGAATGATCAAGCTCCTGGTTGGCTAGACGGCTTGTAAAAGCCACAAGTGCTTCAAGAAGCCCTTTTTGTATGTGGAGTTGTATCCACCTCCTGTGTTCCAACAGAGCAAGAATGAGGTGTTTCTGCCACCCATCACCACAAAGGTTGATTCTCCTTGAGTGAGAAGGCACTGACCCTAGCCTCAGTGGCTCTAATTCAGTTACTATGTAACACACCAAGACTACTAACCCTTAAGCCAGCAGGTAGATTTGCCTTCCTGGAGCAAGTAAACACCCTTTCTGAAATGCTGTTTGCAATTGCTTCTTCTTTGAAATGTTATTGTTTTAGGTGTTCGTGAACACTAGGATTGTGGGGGGGTGTATTCAGTGCCGGTTTTAGCGTGGGTGTCGCCTGGTGTGACGTTCTTTGTTGGCACCCCGCCAAGACTCCTTCTCCACAGATTCCCACACTACCACAGTGCCCCTCATCTCTCCGTACAAATCTGCACAAAAAAGTGAACGACGGAATGCTTGATTAATCTCAACCACTGGTAATTACTCAGAGTCGTGTCCAAGTCCATTGCGATTTTGCGCACCATGTCTCCTCAGTTTGGACCAAGCTATATGCAAATAAGTCTTTGCCCCACACCAAGGGGAACAGTCCCTCTCGAACTGCCTGGCCAGTTCCCCTAAACCGGAACACAAACAACCAGGACCGGTTTCACTCTTATTGTGGCTCATCAGCCTGGGCATAGCTTGGTACCAATGGCACAGTGTGCACAGGATCCAAATCTGGGCATACTAGTTCCACCTAGAACGTTACACTAAGCTAAACAAAAAGTAATAGATGGAATGTCTGAATTAATCTCAGCCACTGGTAATTACACTGGATGCATCTCAGTTCAGGGTTATTTTGCACACCTTGCAACCTCAGTTTGGACGAAGCCATATGCAAATCAGTCTTGAACAAGCTTCAATGGGAACAGCCCTGCCCAAACTGCCACGCCAGATCCTCCTGAACCAGAACACAGTCAACCCAGGACATGTTTCACCCATTTAGGGGCTCATCAGCACAGTATAGCTTAGTTCCGGTAGCACAGTGTGCCCAGGACCCACATCTGGGCACACCCGCCTCTCTCCATATCCCCTCTCTCACAGGACCTTCAGTAGTTTTAGAGCGCTACTCAGACCAGTAAAGGGTGTCCGAGCACCTTACTTCACATACACATTATATTGAGACAATAAATCATATTGTGTGTAAATCAGTGCATAGGACAGACAATGAGTACTACAAAGTGAGGAGTCACGTGCCAACCATATTGGTAGGCTGTATAGTTTAAGAGTGATTGGTGTGGGGAAGCGCAAACTCAGGATTTAAAACATAACAAAGTGGTCGGAATTGGCTTTACAAAAACAATTTAGTTTTTACCCAAACCAATTAGCAACATTAGGTTAAATAAAGACTGGGAGGAAAACATAACGTTCTAACCAATACCTTGCAGTTTACATGCAGCTCTTTAACAGTTCAGAGTTGAAGGTGCTACATTAATATTCAAACTTATGAACTGAGTAGCAAAAGGATCTCCCTGACAAAAGCAGTAAATCACTGAACTATCTACATAAAATACAATTCTGTGATTTGAATAGTGAACATTCTTTGCAGCAGGCATTTATTAACCCTTTGCGCAACTTTATGGTGAGTCAAAACTGCCACTAGACATAAATCTTCTCTCTCTTCAGCAGGTGCATTACTCACTCGAGTTTTATTGATATTCTTTTTGTTGCTTGATAATTACTGAACACACAAGTAACTCCCTAGCAGGTGCTTTTACACCCGTAAGATATTTGAAAAACAGGTCCCATCCCAGCTCCGCTCCAGGTACTCTGGCACTGGCTGCACTGCCCTAAAGAGGGCCCTGTGTGTAGTAAGCCTAACTTTCCATCAAAGACCCAGTACTCAAGGTGCATGTTAGTGGTGGTCCCTAGCATTCTCACATTTAGAGCATTTGGTGGCCCCATGTCAGTGAAGACCATGGAGAAACAGCTTGACACTGTGTAATACATTCTTTACGATGTCGGTCAGAGTTGTCTCCCACCAACACAGTTTCTGGGTGAGTACCGATTGGTCATTGCGCATACCGTATTACTCCCATTTCTCTATGGGAGCTTGTGCGGCAGGCGGAAACCGCCCGCAGCACAATCTCCCATCGAGAAATGGGAGTTTGTGTAAATCCCTGTACTGTGTGGCAGGCACCTCATGGTGCCTGCCACATGGTGCAGGGATTTTCATGGGGCCAGACCGTAGCCTGCATAGGGATGGGGGCCCTGCTAGGGGCCCCCCTGAGTTGCTTACTGACTGTTTTTCCATGTCAGAAAGGCTGACATGGAAAGGCTGCCAGAAACCGACATCATAACCCCGACGGCGGAAACACTGTCCTTAAGGGATTATGAGTCGTTTCCAACTGGCTAACAGGCTCCTTGAGCCCGTCCAGACCGAGTCAGATTGACAGGCCGGTTTACGATCCGTCTGCCGACATTGTAATTCGGCAGTCGGAATGTAAACCTACCATGCTGGTTGGTAAGTCTCTTATGAGTGGTCGGAGGCTTACCGACCGACATCGTAATGAGGCCTCCTGTGTCTCAACATCCACAAGGCCCTCTGGATTCTGTAAAAATCCTTGGAAGCATTGTTGAAAGATGGAAACACCCACTTATTATATGAAAAAATGCCACCCAATTGTACTTTGAAAAAGACATTGCATGCCTTGTTGAAATTCCATGACGTAACAAAGATGTGGAGCTTGCCACCATTTGCCTCGATAAGATGATATGATGCAAGTCCACAGTGGCTTCACTGGCGTAACGAAAAGTGAGGGGGCCTCCCTGCACCGTACTTAGGGGGGCCCCATCCGGGCTCAATCAGGAGCTCTTCCAGCCAGAGTTCAGTGCCGAGGGGGCCCCTTGGAGCTAGGGGCCACCCCGCACCGCATGGGCTGCGGGGGTCTGTGTTACGCCCCTGAGTGGCTTTCAAGAGCTTTATAATGTACAAATAGTTATATTGTGTAACATATACATTTATTTACCCCTGATGCTGCTTTGCATAATGTATTGTAGGGCCTTGAGCTCACAGAGTGACAAACAAGGAAGAAGTGTATAAGAACGCTCAAAGTACAGTTCCACCAAAGCGCCCAAAAACTATGACTGGAAGTACAGTAGATTATGATTACTACTAAACTGTTCAATTCTGCCGGTTAATCGCCAGAAACAAAAGTTTATGTCCTATTAAAATGGTATTTAATATAATGTCTGGTATACTGTATGTTATAGCCATCGTAAACGGTAATAACCAATTCTCATTAACAAGACAGTGTTCTTAAAGCCTTTACTGTGGCTGCAGCATGTCTGTGGGCAAAATACGTTGATTTCTTGCAATTAGTGAGGATATCAAACTGCTGACTGACTGAGTTCTTTCTTGTCTCCATTTACAATATAATGCCCAACCGAAATTCAAATAAGAAAAAATATAGCAGAATGCAACATAGCAATCTCCATTGTAATATAGCCCTGGAGAAAAATAAAACCGCCAATTACAGGCCAGACATTTCTTGACCACATCCAGCCTCCAAGGTATAATTCCTGCAGGGCTAAAATGGCCGCCGCCGTGTCATGTCTGAGTATCCATGAATGGGGCCGTTATGTAGAATGTAAAGCCACATTCAGTAGTTAGGTTTGCTAGCTAATTGCCCAGGCAGCTGTCTTTTTAATTCTGCGTTACGCAGCATACAAAGCCAGGTTTGTTTAAGTCTGCTGCGAAGTAATCGCAGTAATCGCTTGTAAGACAAGATATCATTTGTCCTTCTGCAGTATTAATGCAGTCACTCATAATAGAAGTTGGAAGAAGCTAATATGGAATTTATGCAACAGAGCGTTTGCTCCTTCACAGTAAGTGAGCATATTTACTGAAAATAAACAAAGGAAAGGAATTAATTTCCCCGAGGAAATGTGTTTCATGAATGTTCTAATGCATTGATGGATGCTCTTCAATCTCAGGAAATTTGCATTTCCTTTAGAGCAGCGAGGGCAGTGTTTGTTGTTGTTATTCGAGTATAATTGAGATTTTACAAAATGCTCGTTTCTTGGCAGGTTACACACAAGCGGTGAGAAGGCACTTGAGAGGGAGAGGGTTTATTCTAGTGGTCTGATCAGTGGGGACTTGAGCACTCGGAGTTTCGACATATGTAAATGTCTTTGATATACATAATTTGGTAAAGACATTTGTCTGAGTACATTTTCATTGCATCCCAGATTCTTAGTCGATAATATAGGACAACAAACACCAACAACTGGCTAATGGCAGTGTCACAAGGTTGTCTTCAGATAGTCAAGGAATTTTAGACAAGAGCACTTCACATGATGGAGATTTTGAGTTTTGGGATGTGCAGGAGCAAATGGAACAAATGATGGACTAGTCATAGTCATAGTCATATGCTCTTGGTATAGCGCACGTATCACCAAAAGGTCTCAAGGCGCTCAATCCTGAACAATGCAAACACTCACCCCCAGTCACAAAGATCTGGGTTTAATCCATTGCTCTTTTACTCCCCCGCACAGTTTGAACCCAGCTATATCGAAATCAGTCTTGACTCTGTTCCTCATGAGAACAGTCCACCTCGAACTGCCAAGCCAGGTGTTTACTGGACCGTAAACAAGCATCCTGGGACTGGTTTCAGGGAATCACCCCTCATCAGCCAGGCTAGCTTGAATCCAGTGGCGCAGTGAGCCTGAGACCCACGTCTGGGAATACCCTTCCCACATAGGGCGACAAAAGCAAAAGGAACAAATGATGGATGGAATGCTGAACAATGCAAACATTCAACCCAAGTCACAAAGATCTGGGTTTAATCACCACGCCACCCCAGTTTTGACCTAGCCATATGCAAATCAATCTTGACCCTGTTCTGCATGAGAACAGTCCACCTGAACTGCCAAGTCTGGTTCTTCTTGGACCGGAAACAAGCATCCTGGGAACGTTTCAGGTCATAACATCTCATCAGCCAGGCTAGCTTGAATCCAGTGGCGCAGTGAGCACGAGACCCACGTCTGGGCATATCTTTCCAACATAGGGCGATAAAAGCAAAAGAAACAAATAAAGGACGGAATAATGAACAATTTCAAAATTCACCTCCATTCACAAAGATCTGGGTTTAATCCATTGTTCTTTTTCTCACCACGCCCCCCCAGTTTGAACCCAGCCATGTGCAAATCAGTCTTGGTCGTCCCTGGACCGTAAACAAGCATTCTGTGACCGGTTTCGGGGCATCACCACTTATCTGCCAAGTTACCTTAAATCTAGTAGCGCAGTGAGCAAGGGACCCACGTCTGGGCATACCCTTTCCACATAGGGTGACAAAAACAAATGGAAAAAATTATGGACGGAATGCTAGACAATGCAAACATTCACCCCAGTCATAAATATATGGGTTATTTTGCTCACCAAGCCAACCCAGTTTGGACCCAGCCATATGCAAATCAGTCTTGACCCTGTTCCAAATGAGAACAGTACAGCCAGAACTGGCTGGGTTTAAACTGGAATGGCATGTGGAGCAAAGAAATGATGGATGCAGTCCCAGATCTCTGTACTGGGGTGAATGATTGACATTGTTCAACATTCTGTCCATCAATTGTTCTTTTTGCATTTGTCCCCCGACTGGGATGTGCAGGGCCACACTAATGAGGAAAAGACAATTTGCAATCCCAGCATGCATTGCAAAGTGTATTTAAAATATTGGACTTATTGTTACTACTTCCATCACATTGCCACTGTCTTCATTTGGCTTCGCTGGCTTCCCGATGGAGCACATTACGTATTCCAGAGGACATACTTTTGACTTATCAAGTCCTCCACAAAAACATTTTGTAACACATGATTAAAACTTTTGGAAGGCTTCAGAGCTGTCTTTGGCAATAAAAAGCTGTGCCCTAAAACCACCAATTTTGAGATGAAGTAATCCAAGAGCAAGGCATTTTCAAGAAGAAACCAAAAATCTGTCAATCTCTGACCATGAGCTTCAGTCTGACTGCTCTCCACATCATTTGCCTTTTAGAAAATGGATCACATGTATGATCAAACTCAAACTCCTCCCTGAATGCAAAGATAATGCTTTACAAATGTGTCTGCTTCATTCTCCAGATAACCGTGACATCTGGCATGTCTTCTCCATCTCAATTGGTGGCTCTGTACTAGACCTTCCAAACTCTAACCCAGTCTCCTTTTTTAATCTCCCACCTTTTGGGCCTAAACTCTTGAGAATGCCTGTGTCCTACTGCTAGGTAACACCCACTACCTGCTACCTTCAACTTGCCTTGTAGGTCGGAACTCCTGCTAATGCTATTGATAGCTTTTTTTGCGTTGTTTTTCGATGCTAGCCTGGGCCTTATGAACACTCCTATGAAAATTACCCATCATGCCCCTGCTCTTTGCCTATTCTTATGTTCCTCTCCTTATGCCTGATTTTAGACTGTGCATATTGTTTAACAGCGACTATCAATCCCATACTCTTAAACTCTTATCTCTTATGCGCTGGTACCCACTTCGATATCCTTTCAAAGTTTTAATTTGAGAGGTCCAGCCATCACCCATTAGTGGGGTGTTCAAAGGCTTCACTGGTTTCAGGACAATGGCAGAGGCCACCAGATGGTGATGTGGAAAAGAGTCGCTGACATTTGATCAGCACGCCACTCCTTTCCGGATGAGAGCACAGGAGGGTCTAGGGGAGATATCGGCATGTCCCTGATCAGAGAGTGTTGCTGTTGTGGCAGCGGATACTAGGCGGCTGCTGAGTGGGCAAGAGGCAACTACAAGTGCTGCTAGCGGAAAATGGGAGAAGCCCGAATGAGCAAACTCCAATAGATGGGTGGAAGTAGTACTAGACACAGGACAAACCATTATACCAAAACGGTATATGGACTCAAGGTTACAACAGTTCCGTAGGTTTCATTTTCTGAAAGTGTACCAACCAATTATACTTCTATCTCCAAAGAAACTGAAAAAATGAGCATCATTAAAGGTGTAAAATGCACTAACAGCCCACCCACGGCAGTGATAAGAGCAAAAGTTTACTGACCTTAAAGTTTACCAACAAAGACACAAGAAAAAGGGATTAGTGATTTGAGATTAGTGCAGGCAAGGATAAATACAATCTGGCGTATCCAGTCATGAATCATGGAGTCATGTGATTCAATTAAAACCAACTCAAAGTTGTATTGTCGACGTTTCGACCCTAAGAGCAGGAATCAACAGATCTTATCAGGACTTTGCAGTCATCTGTTGAAAATGTGGTACATGTTTTTAAAAACAGACAAGCCTTCCAGAAAAAAGAAAACATATACAGGTTTATTTTTTGGAAAATTATGAGAGCGTCTGTTTCGGTAAGAGAAAAAGAAGGAAACACTTCCATATTATTTAAATAAGGGTTCAGGGGAAGAAGTTGCTGCATTTAGAAAACATTTCTCCTGTGTAGAAACAAAAGAAAGATAATTATGCAAAAATGCAATTTTCGTATGATTTAAGCATGCAGATTTTGCATCAAGTGGAGAATCTATACAAGAGATTTTGAGCACAACAGTAGTGGCCGGCATTGCTCACGGGTGGCAGGCTGGTGTGGGTTGTTTTGGGGGTGAGGGGTGTCGCAGGTGGCCATGGGGGGGATGTCGTGGGGGGGTCAACCAGGGGGAGGGGAATACATAATCTAGCTTTCGTCTCTGTCCCACTTCTCTGCTCCTGCTCTCCTTCCCCTAACTCCAGGAACAGGAAGCAGGCATCCAGGCTCTCTCCCCAAAGCCAATCACAATGCTGCAATGCAGCATTGTGATTGACCTGAGCACCGTGACAGCGCGCTTAGCCAGGGGCTGGAGGGGTGGGCATGTTCTCCATGCAGGTTGTAATGCAGCCTGCATGGAGAAGGGAAAAGTGCGCATGACTGGTTTGGGCAGCCTTCGAGACCAAAACAGTCATTGTGCACTTAGGAGTGGGCAAACCACTCCTCACCTTCCCTTCTCCAAGAGCAGAACAGCTCCGCATGACCTCAAAGCAGCAAGACATGAAGCATAAAATGATAATAACCCTACGTTATTTTCATTTTATGTTTCTACTGGGCTCTGCTTAAAAGCATTGGGGTGACGCTCAGCCAGGGGTTGGAAGGGTGGGCATGTTCTCTAGGCAGGTTGTAATGCAGCCTGCATGGCGAAGGGTAAAGTGTGCATGACTGGTTTGGGCTGCCTGAGAGTGCTGACCAAAACAGTAATTGTGCACATAGGAGTGAGCAAACCACTCCTCCCCTGCCCTGCTCCAAGAGCTGAGCATCCCTGCCTGCCCGCCCACAAAGCAGCAGCACACGTAGCATAAAATGATAATAACTCTAAGTTATTATCATTTTAGGTTTCTGCTTGGCACTGCTTAAAAGCAGTGGAGCAACGCTCCTCTGCCATAGCGGAGGAGCCGCCACTGGAGCAGGGGAATACCTCTTGAAAATCTATTACTTTTATAAATTTATAGAAATATTACTGGTATTGAAATCTCAACTGTTTGAGTAGGTCCTTGAGAGGTTGTAGTGTAGAAGATTGTCATATCGGTATCCCCCTTACGGTTGTTGGTTCATGGTTTTCTATTAGGAATAGTAATGGACCCAATTTAACCACTCTAATTTGTTGGTTCTAACAGAGATAAACATTCAGAAAAAATAATGCTTCCATTACACAAATATGAGGCACCCGAAGAGACATGTCTTTCATGGGGGTATGCTGTTTGTTGGAGCTTCTTTTTTTTTGGGGGGGGGGGCACATTGTGGGGCAGTTCAGATGTAAACAGGAGAAAAGATGGGTCTTACGCAAATAGTAATCAATGGGGCATATTTATGAGTCCACTTACTTAACTCTTGCACCATGCAACGTGGTCCAAGAGCGATGCAAATGAAAGATGAGATTTAAATACCCACACAAGGCCACCTTGCATGGCCCTGCGTAGCTTCATAAATCTCAGGTAATGTAGCGCAGCGCAAATTGCTGTGGGGCATTCGGCTACACCAGGGAGGCGTTTCCATGAGTGTTCCGTGGGTGTTCCCATGTTGTGTCCATGGATTGGACGCAATCCCAGATTTACAAGAAACCTGGGAAGGCACCAAAAAAGATATGCCTTCCCAGGAGAGGCATACCAAGAAAAAATATCTTTATTTCTCCTTGTTTTTTTCCTCTTTCTATGTGTCCTGCATTTTGCAGCAAACATACAAAGCGGAAAAGCCTCTCAGGATTGTTTTTGTGCAGGAAGGTGCTCTTTCCTGCACAAAAACAATCCTGCCTGCAATGCAAGCATCCTTGTACCATGGTGCAAGAGTGCCTGCTTTGGCGCTAGGCAGCCCATTGTACGCCAGTGCAGGGACAAAGACAGAAATACACTGTATTGCCTTAAATATGGCACATCCCTGCCCTTTCTCAAGTGACATTGTACAAGGTAATTTGTGCCGCTGCACCATTTTTTCAGAAATCTAGGGGCATATTATCTAGATGTGCGTTATATAACGCACATCGTACATTTCCATATCGCCGGCTATAGCCGGATTTTTTCGCTGTGTTAGCGTGTAATTATCAATGCGCAACGCGTAGGCGAAATTAAATCCAGCGATAGTCGGTGATATGGAACATTAGCTCATCGAAACAAACGTAGTTTTAACGCGCTAATGTGTGCCTTGATAATATGGGGGGGGTGGATTCAGCGTAATGATCCACACCCCCATGTTATCAATGCCTTAACACCTGGTCAGAGCAGGCGTTGGGAGACCGGTCTTCTTCTCCCAACGCCTGCCTTGGTAATAGGGTGTTCCCACCTCCAACCACATTTTACATGTGGTTGGACGTGGGAACGCCCACTTTGCATGTCATTAGCGATGTTTCTCGCTGACATGCAAAGTGGGCTTGAGGCAGGCGTTAGCATGCCCTTGTTAATAGGGAGCTAGAAGTATCGCCGCTTTCTCGGCACAATTTGCCGAAAAAACAGCGATACTTCAGCTTGCCAATATGCCCCCTAGCCCTTTATTTAAATGCAAATGAAAGTTATGCGTCTTTTAAAATCTAACATTTAGTTCATTTGGAGTCATTTAGCTATGATGTATGCTTTGCATATACTACATTGTAATATATGTGAAACTCACAGACATTGTTTGATATGTATTCCTCTCATCCTGTCATTGTGCTATGCACACACTACATGCAACGCAGTTTGCTGTACAAGTGTTAATTAACAATATAAATTAACCAAACCTCCAGGTAGAAAAGTGCATCAGTTCTCAAATTCGGTTCACTTTACATTTCGTACTCGAGGACAATTTTCTTCTGCACATGGTAATCCTATCCATACAGATTTTGAATCCAAAGTTGCAGTTTACTACGCTTTCTGCGTTACTTAAGTAACATTTTTTGTTTGCAATTTATATGCTCAAATAAGTGTAATTTACCCATGCTTCTAAAATAACCAAAATGTGATCAGTTCACACTGGGGTAAATTTGGGCAAGTGATTGCGGTAGAACCTGGGAGCATATTTGGCAGCGCGAAAGCCAGATTCGAACTAGTCATGGTGGGTAATCAGGCAGTGTCCAATGGGCTAGTCTGACAGATTTGTGTGTGGGCCGTTTGTTTGCAGTTTGTGGGCCAGTTGGGCCCATGTTCACTTTTGATTTCCCATAAACATTGCATGCAGTTTCCTATACCCAGCAAAATACCCATAGTTTTAAACTGGTCTGATTTGCAAATGTGGGGCATTTTTTAGGTATCTAGTTCGCTAATGAGGGCCACTTTAATTCTAGTGCCCTTTATGATTTTTTGGCGAAAGTCTTTGGCCTGCCCCTGCTAATGGGGCAATATTATGGATGCAGCACATTTTCATGGATTGCGTTGGGTGCACCTTTAAGAAGGTACACCCAGTGCCATCCAGGAAAATGTGCCGCATTATGGTGAATGTGCTGCCCCCAGGGCAGTCATGAAGTCACTCTGCCCTGGAGGCTGCGCATTCATGGCAAAATTGGAGTGGCTGCTTTAAAGCCACTCTGTGTTTTCACAGTGAAGCTGGCACCCACCCGCACTTTTGAAGATTGTTAGAGATCCCGTTGCAGGTGGGTATTTCCCCCTGCCAGAGAGCTCCAATCAGGGTGTGCACCGACAGTGCACCATCTGGTAGGTGGCGGAGTCTCAGTGCGCCTCCTGAGAGCTTCATTGCCTCTGCACCCGCGTCTGTAATATAGCGCAGGCTTAGAGGCAAAGGGATTCCCTCATTTGCATGGGTCCAGGCCCCCATGCAAATGAGGGAACACTCTCTTGAGGAAGGGCTGGCACTGTATATGTACCCGCACGTTCAGTATTACAGAAGAGGAAGCAGAAGCGTCTGCAGCCCCTTCTGTAATACCAAAGTGCCCCGGGGGCAGCAAACCAGGTGCAAACGCCTGTTGCGCCCCTGGGGCATTTCTATAATACGACCCATGGTCCGTAAAAGATGGAGAATTTCTATACTTGGTTGTGGCACCACGGCTGACACATTGGTGATGCCACGTCATCATGGCAGTGTGTGTTGCCTACACAATTTGTTTAAGGTCTCTACAGTAAGCCTTGAATTTGCGGTTGAGGCCTGTCCCTATTCAACAAGGAATGAGTGTCCATGCAGCTCACCTCAGGAGGAAAGAGCTCTCAAAGCCTAGTAGATGCTCAAGTGCGTAGCAAGAATTTTTTGCCCGCCTGTCTGTCCTGCCTCCTGTTTCATTACGTTGGCTCCTGCCGTACTGCCCTCCTCAACTACCCTAGTAAATGGAGGCTTCTGTGTCCCCACAGACCCTGCGTTCCCTCACTTAGCTGAAGCACTTCAGTGCAGGTAATTTTATTTAAAGATGAATGGAATTAAAAAAAAGAAACATGCACAAGCAAAGAAGCCGTAGTAGGATTCCTTTCACTTACAGCCTGATTCATGAAGCTAAAATGAGGTTGCAATTGCTGCGAAAATGCTATTGCGGGCGCAATTCCAATAATCGGCATTCACCATGAAAATAGCGAATTCGCAAACACAGAATTGCGAAATCGCTAAAATATTCGCAGAATCCAGGCAGTAGACCATTTGCGATTCGGAAATAGCGAGAAATCACGGATTCTGAGAAAATAATAGCAAATTCGCAAATTCCTCGCAATCGGGATTCATAAAAAATCGCAATTAGCGAAAAAACCCAAAATCGCATTTTGCGAGGCGCAAATTAAGGACAACCCAAAGCAGGTGCTAACCATCAAACCCATAGTAAAAAAAATTTGAAAAACCGTTGGCCTATCAGCAACTGGTGCAGGCCTGACCAAACACACTTAAGGAGAAGCAGAGCAGCATAAGGAGCGTCACAATGCCTGGAATGTACATGGTGGTCAGGCGGCGAAGGCTACAGCAAGCAGCACGGAGGAGACGCAGAATCCAGGCCAGGATCTTCCACCAGCGGGTCACCCTGCTGGGCCAAACCAGAGAGCAAATTTACGCTAAGTACCGCCTGAATGGGGCAATGATCATCAAGCTAATTCAGGACCTTGACCCCCTGATGCAGCACCCAACAAGGCGGACCATTGCCGTGCCAACACATGTCCAGGTATTGTGTAGCCTGCACCTCCTGGCCTCCGGGAGCTTTCAGGGGATATTTGCGGCTGCTGGGGGGATATCCCAGCCCACCATGTCCCGCTGCCTAGGGAGTTTCCTTGACGCAATGCTGACCCAGCTACACCACCACATCAAATTTCCTACAATCCAACAGGAATTGGATGAGACCAAGCTGCAATTCTACAATGTTGCGCATTTCCCACACGTGATAGGATGCATTGACTGTACCCACATCCACATCTGCCCACCAGCTGCAACGGAGGTCATGTACCGCAATCGCAAGTCCTACCACTCCCTCAACATCCAGATGGTCTGCAATGCAAAGACATACATCACGGACATAGTGGCACAGTACCCGGGGAGTACACATGACTCATTCATATTCCGGGACAGCGGCCTCCGCACACAACTGGCCAGGGGAGACTTCGGGGAAGGACACCTACTTGGTAAGTACACTTTGCCCACAATGTCACACTGCGATGAAGTAGCTGCGCTGCACAGGCACTCACCCTCTGCTCCTCTCATTCAGGTGACAGTGGCTACCCCCTGCGTGAATACCTCCTCACCCCATACCTCAACCCTGCTACACCACAGCAACGGCGTTACAACGTAGCACACATACGCACAAGGAATTGCATTGAGAGAACATTTGGGCTACTGAAGAGCAGATTCCGCATACTTCACAAGACAGGTGGGGCCATGTACTACAGTCCTGAAGTTTGCTGCCGCATTGTGGCTGTGTGTGCTATACTACACAACATTGCTACCAAGCGCCGGATACCTGTCGACATCTCTGGCAGTGAATCGGAAGGGGACGACCGGCCACCTGCACATGCGCGCCATGCACGCGGGGAGAACCCAGCTGAAGGCCACAGACGACGCAACCACATCACAATGAACAGTTTCTAGTGCACCCTCACCCCACAAATCACAATTGCATGCAAAATTGAAAAATGACACAACGCCAATGTGGGATGCTAAATAAAATATAATTGTTTGATTCACAAAAAAGGTTCCTGTTGCCATCCTTCAAATGCTAACAGTATTTCAGCATACTGCTGCGTCCAATTCACAGGGCAGGCTTATGTTCAGCCTGTGCCTGTCCAAGTACCATTCAGTCAGTTGCGCCTCCGGCGCGATGCACCCGCGCACCTCTCTGGCTCCACCTCAGGCTCCGCACGTGTCCCTGCAGTGGGCCTGGTGCTGCGCCTCAGCGCCCCTACGTGTGAGGCAGAGTGGCTGCTCACACTTGATGTTCCTTCACTGGCATCATCGCCCCCGACAGTGGCAGGTAGAGCAGGGTGAAGTGCGGTCACGGCAGTGGTCAGGTGCTCAAGTACCCTGGCCACATCCTCGCAGCACTGTATGAGCTGCTGCTGCTGCGCCAGGGACCGGCGCGATAGCTGCGAGGTTGCATTGCCCACAACATAATTTGACCGTGTGTACACCGTCAGCCGGGTCAGTAGCTGACGGTGGCGGCGGCGGGCTGTGCTGCGTTGCGCAATCATTGCAGCTGTGTTGGCCTCCATGGCTGCAGTCATGCGGGCCATCCCCTCACCCACACCTGCCATGGCTGCCGTCATGCGGTCCATCCGGTCCCCCACACCTGCCACATTGGGGCCAATGTTGTATAGCTGGAGCTGTATGGCCCCTTGCCGGCGTGCCTGCAGCTGGTGTATCCTGAGCATGCGGCGTTCCACACTCATGCTGGGCAGCCGCTGTCCATTCCCCCTCCTGGTGCTGGGAGCATTGGTCTGCAGGCGAGACCTGCCACGCCTGCTCTGCTGGCCTGACACAGTGGGTGGCCGCTGTGTTGCCGCTGTCGCGGGAGCTGATGTTTTTGCTCCAGCTGATGGAGGAGTGAAGCTGGGTATTGCTGGTGTGGCAGGGGCTGGAGGCACACTGGTGGTGGACCTGGCTGCAGGGGTTGTTGCAGCCGCAGAGGCTGGAGGCACACTGGTGGTGGACCTGGCTGCAGGGGTTGTTGCAGCGGCAGGGGCTGGAGGCACACTGGTGGTGGACCTGGCTGCAGGGGTTGGAGCAGCGGCAGAGGCTGGAGGCACACTGGTGGTGGACCTGGCTGCAGGGGTTGTTGCTGCAGCAGGGGCTGGAGGCACACTGGTGGTGGACCTGGCTGCAGGAGTTGTTGCTGCGCCAGACGCAGGAGGCTGGGTATTTAACGGCACCTCCTCCTCATACTGGGCTTCCTCATCTATTTGCAGCCTCTCGCTGTCGCTGCTGTCTGCGCCACCTGTGAGGGGAAATGGACGTTCATTATTTGCATGTATCTGTCACACGTGCAGTTGCTATATGCATGCTGGGTGACATTCCCTGACTGCCTATGGCTTTGCGTACTTTTAAACGTGTCTGGCTGCATTGGGGTACTTCTACATTGTGGCCACACTACATGTCCCACAATGCTTTAGGGCATTACCTGATGTGCACCGATGGCATGACTATGGAACATTATGGGAGGCTATATGGTCATGGCCATTCATAGGGGACAGGGTCGCAGTCGCATGCCACTTACCTTGGATGTCTTGGGTGGGGCGTGATGAGTCCAGACGGGTCACTCCGATGCACGCCTCAGCCTCCAGCATGTCTTCTATTCGATCCTCCAAGGGGGTGTTTGGAGGGACTGTAGGTCCTCCCCCTCCAGTGCCCAGGGACTCTCCAAGCCTCTCAGCTACCTTCTCTTTGGCACGACCACGGAGGTCATACCAACGTTTTTTAAGTTCATCCAGTGACCTGTCGGCCACACCCACAGAGTTCACCGCGGACGCTATGCCCACCCAGATCCTGCGTTTCTCCTGCTCGGGCACCCTCCTTGAGTCCTTCCCGAACAGTTTGGAGTAGTTCTCCACCACCCCTTCAATTAAGTGCTCCAACTCCTACTTGGAGAACTTTAGATTTCTCTTCCGCCCTGTGGTGTTGCTGGGCCCAGGTACTGGCTCCTCAGACATAGCTGCAGTGTAGTTTGAAAGTAGTAATCCAAGCTGAATAGCAGGAGCTCTACCAGTTGCTGACTCGAGGTCTGCCTCAAAGTGGTGAATGGGGGTGGGAACTGGCTGCTTCCTGGTTGTGATGTCATCACTGTGCTCGAAATGCGACTTCCAGTTTTCTCGATCTCGCATGTTTTTGCGATCTCGCTTTTTGCAATCTCGCAATTAGCAATATCGCTATTTGCGATATCGCAAATCCGACACGGATGTAGCCGGAAATAGCGATTTTTCTGCAATTATCGACAATCGCAAACGGCTTTTGCGGCCGCGTGCGAATCGCTTTTTTTATCGCAAATCATCATGAATACCGTTCTGCGATTTCTCAATTGCGATTCGCAGTTAATCGCTAATTGAGAATCGCAGAATCCGGTTTTCATGAATCAGGCTGAATGTTTCCTGATCACAGTTGACGTGGAGAAATGAAATGGATTTTTTTTTTTTGCAAAAGTTCATACCACACAGCTGTCAGTCAGACTGTGTTGTTGCAAAAGTGCATACAGCACAGCTGTCAGTCAGACTAGACAGGGCTTGGGCAAAGAAGGGAGGTGGTGGTCCTCGTAAGAGATGATGTATTGCAAGCAGAGAGACCGAATTTAGAGGTATTTCTGAGGTAGTGACGAGTTAATTATGCAGCTGGATGCCAAAGTCACAAATAGAGTCATAATACAATTTGTTTCCATAGATATTTGTGAATCGACTGCACATTGCCAGGGCCGGGCTGGAATAGCGAACCATTCCTTCCAATTACGTCCTCCTAACATGCACTTGAATCGTAGAATACACTATTAATCAGAGTTGAGTGGCCCCCCTCAGGCCTCTGGTCCCGGTGCCACTGCACCTGCTAAACCGACAGAAGCTATGCCCCTGGATCAGGTTACATCATATAAATTGAGGGCAGTTACAGTTCAGTACGGATGTGAGATGGCGCTGCTGTTAGGCCTGAAAGTACCATAGACTCTAGCCCAGAACAGTCTTTTGGATTTAAATTAACCTTTAGGCCTGATGCTCCCGGAGCTTGCTCCAAGTTGACATTTGCTTGTTCACTCGCTGCATCCAGCTTTAGGCATTTTACAGACTGCTGGTGAGTGGTGCAAGCATAGGAAGTGGGTGTTATCAGTAGGTTGAGTGGGCAATGCCAGTGGGGGAAGTGTGCAGTGGTCTCCTAAAACATATTTTGGGTACCGGCACAAAATGTCTTCCTTCAAATTAAGCATTGGCGCGCACTCCGCATTTATATTGCATGTGCCTTTCTGCTTCTCTGATATGTTGCTAGTTGTACCCACTTTTTTTTTCAAAAATCTTTTTATTCAACACCATAAGCAAATATAACCTCATGAGTACAGTGGGGCGTACAGAATTCAGGGTCAAAACATTAAGCAAGTTGTAGTCCAGTTTCGCCTACCGCAAGGACCGTTACATCACCCCTGCAGCCCGAATGGAAGAATCAAAGTTGTCTGTTTTTAAACATTCAACCTTAAAGGTGGCCCCCTAACAAGAAAAGAAGAAAAAAAGTACCCCCCTTTATCCACTTTTTACGCACATTCTGATGGTTTTTGTGCATAACTTCATTTTAAGTGAGGTGATGCACCCAATGGTTTAGGTGCATCACAAACTACACACTCGTTGTGCACGCCTTTGGTTTTGTGAATCACGTATGCATGTATACAATATTACCTTTCCCTGGCAAAAGTGTGACGTATGTCTGGATAGAGATTTACAAATGAATCCCTTCATACTGTTCTTATCTTGTATTCGTGTGAACCTTATTTCTGTGATGTCAAAAAATGAGTATATGTTAACATATTTTTCACGCTCATTTGATGTAGAAAAACGATGCCAACACCGCCACCCTGATTGACAACCTCGCCAACCTTGGCCTCAGACAACTCATCACCACACCCACCCACGCCGCAGGCCACACACTTGACCCCATCTTCTCCACAAGCTCCAACGTCGCCTTCAACGACACCACCGAACTCCACTGGACCGACCACCGCTGCATCCATTTTACCTTCAAGAAACCAACCACGCACCACCACCGCACCCAACAGCTGCCCCGCCGCGGCTGGAGCAAAGTCACTGAGGAACAGCTGAACACCACCCTCACCCAATACCCACCCACCGACCCCACCGACCCAGACGCCGCCGCCCGCAACCTCCAACAGTGGATCAAAGACTGTGCCAACACCATCGCCCCACTCAAGAAACCCTCCAACTGCCACGCCAGCAAGAAAGCCACCTGGTTCACCAAACGCGCTTGCCGGAAACTGGAGAAGAAATGGCTCCACGAACGCACACCGGACAGCCACGCAGCCCACAAAGACGCCACCCACAGACATCACCACCTCATCAGAGTAGTCAAGAGATCTTCTTCAAAAAGCGCCTGGACAACAACGCACACAACAGCAAAGAACTCTTCAGCATCGTGAAAGAACTCTCCAACCCCAGCGCCAATGCCAATGACATCCCACCCTCGCAAGAACTGTGTGACTCACTGGCCATCTTCTTCTACTGCAAGATCACTGACATCCATGACAGCCTCAACACCATGACCGCCCCTACTACACCAGACTCCACCCCCCCATGTGAACACCACCCGCACCAAAAGCCTGACCTCCTGGTCCGCAGTCAAAGACGATGAGACTCGCAAGGTCATGAACTCCATCCACTCAGGATCTCCATCAGAACTGTGCGCTCAGCATGTCTTCAACAAAGCAGAGGCAGCCATCGCACCCAAACTACGGAAGGTCATCAACATTTCCTTCGAAAGAGCAACATTCCAGGAAAGCTGGAAGCACACCGAAATCAACGCCCTCCTCAAGAAGCCCAAGGCAATCCCCAAGGACCTCAAGAACTTCCGGCCCATCTACCTGCTCCTGTTCCCGGCGAAGGTCATCAAAAAAATCGTCAACATGCAACTGAACCGCCACCTTGAAGACAACAACATCCTAGACCCATCCCTGTCCGGATTCAGACGAAACCACAGCACCGAGACAGCCCTCATCGCCACCACAGACGACATCAGGCACCAACTAGACAACGGCAAAACATCAGCCCTCATCCTCCTGGACCTGTCAGCTGCCTTCGACACGGTCTGCCACCGAACTCTAAAGACACGCCTCCAAGAAGCCGGAATCCAACAGAAGGCCCTCGACTGGACCACGTCCTTCCTCTCCGGCAGAACCCAGAGCGTCCGCCTCCCACCCTTCCGATCCAAAGTCACCGACATCATCTGCGGTGTCCCCCAGGGCTCATCCCCCAGCCCGACGCTGTTCAACATCTGCATGGCCCCCCTCGCACAAGTGGCCCGCCAGCATGACCTCCACATCATCTACTATGCCGACGACACCCAGCTCATCCTCTCCCTCACCAAGGACCCGTTCACCGCCAAAACCAACCTCCATGAAGGAATGAAGGCTGTCGCCGACTGAATGAGGAGCAGCCGGCTGAAGTTGAACTCGGACAAGACGGAGGTCCTCATCCTCAGAACTACCCCCTCAGCCTGGGACGACTCCTGGTGGCGGACCACACTGGTAACAGCACCAACACCCACCGACCTAGCATTCGTCCTCGACTCCTCCCTCTCCATGCCGAAGCAGGTCAGTGCCGTCTCCTCCTCCTGCTACAACACTCTCCGCGTGCTCCGCAGGTTCTACAAGTGGATCCCAACCAAAACCAGAAGGACGGTGACACAGGCACTCTTCAGCAGCAGGCTGGACTATGGCAACGCACTCTATTCAGGAATCCCAGCCAAACACCTGCGTCAACTACAACTCATCTAGAACACCTCCGCCGACTGATCCTCAACATCCCCCGCCGCAGCCACATCACCCCCTACCCGAAAGACCTACACTGGCTCCCCGTTGACAAGAGGATCACCTTCAAGCTCCTCACCCACGCACACAAGGCTCTCCACGACGCCGGACCAGCCTACCTGAACAGCAGACTCAGCTTCTACACCCCAACCCGCCAGCTCTGCTCCGCCAGCCTCGCCCTCGCCACTGTCACCCGCATCCAGCGAACGACCTCCGGTGGCAGATACTTCTCCTACCTCGCCGCCAAGACCTGGAACACCCTTCCCACCCACCCACGGCAGACCCAAGACCTGCTTACCTTCAGAAGACTACTCAAGACCTGGTTCTTCGATCAGTAGCAGCACCCCCCCACCCCCCACCCCTCAGCGCATTGTGACCCTCACGGGTAGGTAGTGCGCTCTACAAGTATTCTGATTGATTCATTGATTGAAATAGGACAACATTTCTATGTTCGCATAGTTGCTCAGATGTATTGATATTGGCAAATTGGGAACTTTGATACTCATGTCATTTATTTTTTTCTTCCTTAGAGCACACTCTGGCCATACTTCAGCTAATGCCAGTGGGAAAAATCCAGGACAGAAGTAGGAATTGACTATTACTAATATACATAATTACCAATTACTAAGATACACCTCCACGTCTGTGAAGGTTAAATAAAGTTCATGTACTGTTTTTATGATGCATAAATCAAGCACCTAGCACCATCAACATATTTTAGTGCAAGGGATTACAGGTTTCAAAAGAAATTATAAAGAATTACAAATTACCGTCACCAATAAATTGTTGATAAACCTGCTGTGGACAATGAACACACCAGCTGTGTCTGAAAGAGTATCTTCTCACAACCGCTGATTTTCAGAGAACATTTGACAAAATTCCGACTTATTCCAGTATTGGTACATCCAAGGTAATAAGGGCCAGCCAGATTAAAAATTTAGTGGCTTAGGGTATTCTGTTTGGATGGTGAAGGGCTTTATCTTCACCAACCCAAGGGACCTCCGTCCACTAAATTTAGAGTTGTCTGCTTGCCCAGTGGACAATTCTGTACATTGACAGGAACTGCTTTAATGGCATTTCCTGTCGACGTATGAACTATTTGATGGACGGTACCATAAGCCATGAGGGTTGTCCTTGAACCTTTTCAGAATGATTTTCTTTTTCTAAAAACAAACTCCCAAAGTGAGGGATTTTTCTTTCAAACTAAAAAACAATGACTTCCCAGCCTGGAAGTTTTCTCTCATTGTTTGAGGCTACTTAATGTTTTGTTCTTGACCTTCACTGCCAAACGTTTCTTGGAAGTGATGGACAGGAACAAAAAGCCTTTACACTGTCCAACCGAATAGGGTGGATTGTGTAAAGTACTTCTTATGATTGCCCCTACTCGGTCAGACCCTCAGAGGAAGTATTCTGTGGACAGAGCCAAAGGGGGTTCGGTCGACAGAATTTACGGTCTGCCCTATTCTAACTGAGGCAGGCAGATCATCAGTTGGCAGACAGAGTACTCTGTCATGTTTGCAATGGAGTACCTGATCTGCCAAACTCTAAATCAGGCTATAGGTTATGTTAAGCTATGCTCAAACTTGTGAAACACTGCAATTCACAAGTTATGTTTCAGAACACACACACCACAGAAAAAGGGGGAGAGAGAATGAGCCTCCTCTCATTCTCCTAATCATATACTACTCACTCCTTGAGAAGGACTAGTAACTTAAGGTAACCCATGGACCAGTCTTTCATGTATATTACCCTGTAGGACGTGGAGCAAATGGTCTACTCCTGCTTCAGAACGTTTTGTTCAAATAAAAGTGTAGAAAACCATTCTTCACCTACACAAATGAGAAATGTAAAAGCTGAAAAATGAAAGAATGATGGAAAAACGAGTAATGATTATCCCAATCTGGGAATTCCAAAAGGGTGTAAATACTGCCCTCACCCACTCAATAATTGGCATGCTTCATCATTGGGCTGCTGTGACTCCCTAGAGGAGGCCAACATCCAGGGAGTAGCGCTAAGAAAAACAGAATATAGAAAAGAATAAAAAATCATTCAGTAGGGATCCCTCACGCAGAGAAATACATACATAATACAATTGTCTAAGTGGGTATCTGCTGTCTTTATTATGAATCCCACTAGGTAGGGTTAACATTTCAAAAAGCAGGGTATATGGGCAAGCAACAACACCATTACTCTATCTGCTGTATCAACATGGTTCTGCCATAAATTTACGCCTTGGTGGGTCGATGGCTTTAAAAAAGATCATAATGAAAAATTGGCGTAATTTGAACACCAATGGCCTGGATTTGAAAAATCTATTGTTTTCTTATCGAAAAAGTGCTAGTATAAGGAATGCGCTAGTCCACACAAGACCACAACAAGAAAAAGGAAGAGAACACATGATCCCCAGGCATGGTACCCTGACCCCAGTTACTGGACATTACAACTTTGGTACTTGCAAAGCATTTCCATTGTCCATGAACACAAAATCGGTTGACTTAGGATTGAGGTATCCATGGGAACTGAGGAATCACACAACGTGTAACACAGACAACTTAATTTATTTAATTATGTGCCCGTGCAACTTACAATATGTATGTATGACTATGAGGCTCATGAAAACCAGAATACTTGAACATATGAGCAACATTAAATGTGGGAAGACAATGACCAAACTCATCACACACTATGCGGAGATGAAGCATACTGAGAAAGACCTAAAATGGGTGGTTATAGATAAACCATTCATGCCCGCAATGACAAGGGACAAAACCAAATCGCTCTTTTTATGGGAACAAAGATGGGTACATAAACTGGGGAGTACTGATAAGGGACTAAATAATGCTATACCTTGGTATCATCTACTTAGGTTGAGATGAGGCTTCAGTAGCTTGTTTTTTTAACAACTTGGAGAGGTGACTACTAATAGTAATATAGACTGATTCTGTCTGAAAATACAATGCAGACACATTGTGCATCCACAAAGGGAGACCAGCACCACCTCGGATTTTGATTAATCCAATAAATCTCCATTCTAATCTCTGGGTCTTTATGATTACATATGAGGTTATCTTTTTAATCGTAGGGTCGATTGGGTCTATAGATTTGGGGCACATAAATAATACAAGGGAGATATAAAGTCAAAGGTTTCAGTACACCACCGCATATTGGCTATTACAAAGGAGGGTTTGTGAACATTTTTTCAAATGAAAAGCCAAACTCAATTTTTGCCCATTTACAAATGTCCATACCTTTTCATCACCCCAAGGTCATACATAACGAGATCGCAGTAGTAATACAGGCACAATGTGAATGGCCAATTAGGTTTAGGGAGAGTAGAACTACTACATTTACGATGCAATCTTTATATGCCAAAGAGAGAAGAAAAAGGTGTTGAGGTGAAAATAATCTGAGATTTTTTAATCAGTGCGAACACACTTAAAGATGGCCACCATGTTTCTAAAAGAGAGGGGGCGTAGCCAATAGGGATTACTGTCACGCATAACCAGCAGTATTTAAATAACTGCTGTTCAGACCGCCTGGACCGTCAGAAGGATCAGAGTGGCCAAATAGGAGACTCCAAGAGGAGTCTCCTATTTGGCCACTATTTAGGAGATGCAAGACCTAGTGGATTGAGAATGTGCATGATGCCCTATGTGGGGAGTGACTCCGCAAGTTTAGAGATATAGGGCTGAGCTGGGCTGGGGTTTGAATGCGAGAGAAGTTGCATGGTATTTAAATAGGTAGTAACGTATGGAATGTCTGAATCAATTGCGGACTAGCGGTGTAGAAACTATGACAAAATCACATGCTTGTGCCCAACGGGACTAATTATTATTACTAACACAGACGTGAATGGAGGGTTTTTCATAGACCCTGGCAGGCCAGGACCATAATCCCCTAGACTGATCAACCACTCACAACAAGGGTGATGTCTAACAAGGAAGTGCTAAAAAGATTGGGTATCAGACACTGTAGACCAGAGGGTTCAGCCAAGTGGGAGCTTTGTGTTTGTTCGTCTATTCCTTGTTGGCACATTTGTACTTTGTTTCAGTTGAACCAGTCACACATAATTTCACGAGTCACTATGGATACAATGCATTATAAAAACAAGAGAATCTCGGATAGGCGTTTTCCAGATTGAATTAGAGAATGAAATTTCAGGTACAAATAACCATGATAAAGAGACAATACTTTATTTCAGAGTGTGACTACAGGACAGGGTTCCGACTCTGTCCCAGAGTTAAGAGCATTATTTATGAAACTCGGGTAAGTAGTTTTTACCGGCTGATACGAGACACATGAAAAAAAGAAAGAAAGGAAAAAAGATGGGGCCACTAATAAAGGGGTCTCACAACCACTCTTTGTTGGCTTGAGTTGTGTGGAGTGAGATATATGAGTGAAATATATATATGAACAGGGATTTGTACATATAATCTTTTTAATATTTCCTTAATTTAAGTGGGAGCTTAGATAACGAGGCATATCATACCTACTTTGAGAGGTGGATTTGTGCTGCTATTACAATAGGGTGGGTAGGAGCTGCAATAATAACACTGGTTAATTTTGATGTCCAGTATTCTTTTATATGTACACAGACAGTGGGCCCGATTCACGAAAGTATTCTGAGACAAAATCCTAACTTTTACGCTTTCGGTATTGAGGCTCTTCGGTTTCTGACTTCGTCCCGTATTTAGCCGCCATTTTGTGTTTCGTCGCCATTTTGTGTTGCCCTCACTCAGGCAGCACGGCGAACAGAGTGTTTTTGCTTTTCTCAGCTGCTACGTGTCTCTTCGGTTAAAGAGTAACTCACTGCCCTTGTTTACGAAACCGGTGTCAGGGTCTGGCCGAGTTCGCTAATCCATATCTGGGTTGATTGATCCCTGTCTCGACTGACTATTTGGCTTCTCCTATTCTTTTCTTACATTATCTTATCCGACTGACCTTCGCTATTCTCTCCTTGTATTTTCTTGTTACACAACTATCCTTTGAGGCACACAAATACGTCCTGCCACCTGCAAAATGGATTGTCGGTACTAGCATTTACTAATTTGTTGGGAGGGGTAACACACGGGGTCTGAGAGAGGGGCGTATTTGGGACACCTGATAGATTGTTTTCAAACTTTTCCTATTGGCTTGCTTTGTATCTACAGGGAGTAAACGCTGTAAATATGTGTGCTATAAAAGATTGTGCGCCACGGACTAAAGTGGCAGTCTCCTCAGAATCTACTCTGTACGTTCTTCTGGGACAACTGTGCTTAGCTGCAGCTAATCTACGCCCAACAGAGGGTCTTGTGTCTCTGTTCGACAAGGCAGGTGAACTCGTGGATTTAAGGCGTGCCCTGCGCCGCCAGGCCCATAAAGCCCGGTTCTCCAACTGGCGCCCAATGTGGGGCGGCTTCAGTGGCAGCGGTTCAGCCCGAGGGTCGTGAGAAGCCTCGCAAGAAAATTCCGGAGGATTCGCGAACCACGTCAAGCGACCCCTGTATGTCCAAGTGGACCAAAGGTCTTTTTCAGCGCAGCTACTCCTTTCTGACGGCTGCTGACAAATGCTGCCCTGACTGCCGCCCTGCCTTGGACCCTCTGGTGATGATTGGTATCGCGCGACGTTAGACGGACCTCTGTTGGCGTGAGAAGACCACTTAATTAAGTATTCGTGGGTACCGCCCACTTCTTTGTTTTGTTTTTGCTTTTGTTATTTGACCATTGCAATAGCCGAAGCCAAAGGGTGAGTACTTTTGTGCTGTGTTATTTGCTTTAACCCCTTGAAGTTGGTAAACGGACCAGTGAATTTAAGATGCCTGGTCTTAGCAAATTTAGGAAGTTTTGTTGTTTTGGTTGTAATAGGGATTCCCGGCTCGAGGACTCTTGTCCGATTCCTCCGGTTGGAACTCCCACTTATGAGCTCTATTCTAAACATGGTGTTGGCCCCATTGCCTTTAATGAGGCATGGATCAGATACACAAAGAAAGATGGTGTTTTGCAGTGGCCACAAAATGGTAGCTTTGAGCCTGATATATTAGACAATTTGGAAGCAATTTTGTTCAAAAGAAAAGCCCGTCCGGCAATGTTTGACTCTTTCCGCCTTTGGCGTAAAGAAGTCAAGCAGAGCGAAATTAAGCAGGAAAAAAGAGATAGAAAAGCGAAAGATATGACGATCATACAGGCTGCCCAGCAGTTTAAGGACAATGAGACTGATCGAGCGATTGAAGTCTCAGACAGACATCATCGTATGGCAATAGATAGATGCTATCCTGTGTTGCCTACTTCTCCACAGAATAAGGATCTTGACGAAGATCCCTTAATGTCCCATTTGTTGAGATTGCCTCCGCCTTATGTACCAGGAGCTAATGCACCCTTATTGTTGCCACCTGTCCAGCAACCTGTTGTTCAGCCAGTTGGTCCGGCTCTTTTGCAATTGCCTCTTCCTGCATTGCCACCCCCGCCTCCTTTGCCACTTACTTCTGTACCTCAGTCTCCTTCATCTTCGGTTTCTCTTGTCGCGCCTAGTCCTTCTCTTCCTTTGCTTAATACTGTGTCTCCAGTTTTACTGTCTGATTCTTCCCCAACTCGCAATCGGTTGGTTGATACTGTTTCTGGTCTTTTCTCTCCCCTCTTTGGGCCTTTTAATCGGACTCCTCCTTTTTCTCAAAGGCAATCCCATAGTCAAATCCCAGATTCTGACGAATGAGTTGCATTGGACTCTCTTGCTCACAAATAGATCATGAGTGGTCCACAGTATAGTGTACCTGATATTCTGAGTACCATTCTCCAGTGGAATGTGCCCACGCAGAGATATGTTTTTAATGTCATATGTGATATTCTTGTCAAAGGATGGGAGAATAAGGAGTTGGATTTAACTCATCAGGGTCTGTTGGACGTGCAGGATAAGTTTGATAAAGGACTTATTGCGGGTTCCGAAGTTGAGGACGCTGTAAGGACACTTGTCACTTTCAGGTCTTTATTTTCTTCTCAGACTATTCTTGAACCTGATCCTGCAGTTAGACAGAAAATGAAACATTATCCTATGAGGCAAGTTCCTCCAGTATGGAGAGAAGAGGTTCCACAGGCAGGCGTTGTTCCGGCTATCCCTGCTCATTTCCAGCGTATATGGGTACATGTCCCCTGGAAACGATCAGAAGTTTTAGCGCTCAAACAGTCTCTACCGGACCCTCGTAAAAATCCTGCTGGGTATTATAAAGAGCTGTCCCAGACTGTTGATGCGTGTATTATGAATCTGGCCAATATTGATATGCTGATGGGAAATGTAGTTCCACAAGCGTTGTGGGCTCGGATTGGTAGGGAAGACCACG
This sequence comes from Lissotriton vulgaris, assembly GCF_964263255.1. Classification (NCBI taxonomy): domain Eukaryota; kingdom Metazoa; phylum Chordata; class Amphibia; order Caudata; family Salamandridae; genus Lissotriton; species Lissotriton vulgaris. The sequence goes on from NC_141696.1 coordinate 723,011,239, forward strand.
ACCAAGCTTTAGGTGGTAATTGGGCCGCTATAACTGCCGCAGATGCAGCACAAGTGGGTGGTGCTAAGCCAGATGATTTGATTGCACAATTACCTAGTAGAATCATCGCTTTAATGAAGACGATGATGCCTGCCTTACGTGTTAACTGGGATAAGTTAGCTGCGTGTAAGCAGAAGAAAGATGAGAGTGTCTTCGATTTCTTTACTCATTTTGAGGAGACATTTATTGACCATAGTGGTCAAGATATGAGTACTGAAGGTGGACAGCGATTATTTGTGGATACATTTGTATTTAATTTGCTTCCAGAATTATCGCATAAACTGAAAGACTCAGAAAGTTTGTGGGCGGTTTCTTCGTCTGCACAGATATTAGCTACTGCTCAGTATTATGAGAATAGGGATAAAGAAGAGAAACATAAGATCGAGAAGAAGACTAAGGAATTAAAAATGAAAGTTCTTTTGCAGCAGGCTTATCCCAGTCGTTCTGCCCAGCGCCAGTTTCTACAGCCTTACCAGCTTCAGAGGTTGTTACAAAAACCTGAACCTTTTGTTCCGCCACCTTTGCTAGGTCCTAATCAATGTGCCCATTGTAAAGAGGAAGGTCATTTTAAGAATAGCTGTTCGGTTTTATTGCAGCCTAATGGTGGATTCTCAGGGCGGCAAGGCCGTGGTGGTTTTCAATCAGCATCTAGAGGTAGAGGGCGAGGTGCGTTGCCTCAAGGACAGCGTTCCTTTCCCCCTCAGAATTCTTTGAATTATTTTGATCAGCAGAATACTCAGTCTGCGCAATATTACAATAACGATTATTGTGTTGAGGGTGAGGTTCAGGATTTTCATTCTAGTTAGGACAGCCATGGACAAAGTAAGGGAGTTGTATCAGTTTCAGTGGATCAGAATGGGCCTTATGTTGAAGTTGTTGCATTGGGTGTTGCAGAGCCATTTCTTTTGGATACTAGAACAATGAGAAGTTCTTTCATTCACTCCAAACTCCCTGGGGCACCTTTGTCTGGCTTCACTAACGTTTCTGTAGGATTTTCTGGCGCCCCAGTTACTAACCCGGTTTCTTGTCCTTTGCCTCTTTCGATTGGTCCTTACAATTTGGAAGCTCCGCTTATTTTAACGACTGGTTGCAGAGAGAATTTGTTGGGTTTGGACTTGTTGAAACGTCTTCATGCAACACTGTATTGTTCCCCCTCTGGTGTGCATCTTACTTTAGGTGAGAAATTGGTTTCTCCTATGTATTTATCTAAAGACCGATTCCCACCTGAATTGCATTCTCTTCCTGCTACACTTTGGGCTACAGGTCCGAATGATGTTGGTCTGCTCCAGATTCCACCTTACGTGGTTACTATTAAGCCTAATGTTAAATTACCACGCATTCCTCAGTATCAGATTTCCAATGATGGTGAACAAGCTTTGTTGGCTATTATCTATGATCTGGTTCAGAAGGGTGTGGTTGAAGAGACGAGAGGTAATGTTTATAACAGTCCTGTTCTACCTGTCCTTAAACGCACTGATCCTTCTCAGCCTCCTGTATATCGCTTTGTGATTGATCTTCGGGAGGTCAACAAGATTGTTACCCCCCAGTTTCCTGTTGTCCCAGATATCACTGCCTTTCTTACTATGATACCTGCTTTGGCGGCATGGTTCTCGGTTATTGATCTCAAAAATGCCTTCTTCAGTATTCCTATTGCTGAGGAAAGTAGGGATATTTTTGGCTTCTCTCTTGGAGGCCGAAGTTTCCGATTCAAACGTGCACCTCAAGGCTATTGTGAGAGTCCCTTAAACCACAGACTTTTTCTGTTTCAATAAAATAAATATAAAAAGAAAGGATGTGAGTAGGTCTAAATACAGTTTTTATTGTTTACCAAGTTAATAGAATCAATCACAAACAAATACGTAATTCAAGTCATGAAATTAAAAAGAAAATATTTCTCATTGCATAATGAATAATAAATCCACAATAAACATTCAATACACAGTTAAACATTTTTTATAGAGTCACATTTAAAAAGTGGCATCAACAAAATAATTCTCTACGCGCGTTTCAGCAACCAGCGCCTTCTTCTGGAGTAGCCACGTATATCCTAGACAATAAAAGAAAAAAGGGAGGGACCAAATTGAACAAGATACGTAATTTATATAAATTCACAAATAAATCAACATAAAATGAGAAACATATTTGACCTACAAATTCACATCAACTTTCTTTATTCTAACCAAGTTTACATTTTTCATCTTTGCCCTAAATAAGGGCTTTCATTTCTTTGTGTATTTCAACAAACAAGGACTCAGAGGCAAAGATAGAGGGGGGAGGAGAAGAAGAACATGAAAAAACGGGAAATATGGTAACGCAATGACCCAATATTTCTCCAAACGATAAAAGGATAATAATTAAAGGATACACATGATGTACAATTGGGCTAGAACAAGGAGATATGGTATTACTATAATTCGTCCATATTGGTTCCATCAGCTCAGAAAGATATTGTGACTTATTTTGAAAGTCCAACAAAAAGAATAACACTCAGATTTTTTCCTATTTTCCACCTCTTTCCCCCATCAGTGGCTATTTAAATCTACCCTGTTTTCCCTAAACTATACTTACACACTTAAAAAAGGCAACAAGAGGATAGAATGATCTCTAAAGTATACTTACACACTTTGCAAAGGCACCAAGAAGTAGAATGATCACAAATGGAGTCGTATCTTGTGTTTAACGAAGAAAAGATCAGGATAAAGAGCTGAAACAAAGCGCCACAATTATATTATTATAGACCAAGTATTACGTGTTAAAGGCCTAGTTTATGGTAAAATTTATAGTTATTTTTATTTACCTAATATTTCGAAAAGCCCATATGACCGTAAATCATTAATCCAGGTTCACGGCAGTGGTGCTTTTATTTCTATATAAAAAGATGGTATAGTTAAGGTATTTATTCATTTCCATTTTCTAATGATGAATGCTACAAAAAGGTAAAAGAAATACTGTTTCAAGGACCATCCAGCACGTTTCCTGTGTTTGTTTGTTAGAGAATTGATATTTAAACTTCATATGTAGGATATATTTTAATGCAGAGCAGGTCTATAAGTAAAAAAGACAATACAATATCCGATTAGCTGAATATTCTTTAAATTTTATTACAATCGGATAAAATTGTAACTTGTCTATCTAAAAATCAGTAACCAAATTAATACCTAGTTGATAAGAACTACCGTCATGCTTTATATTCTTTTTTGATGATCAATGTGCATTTCGAGGCCAGTCAGTATCCTGGAGACAAAATACACAATGGAGGTATGAATATTTAAATAAAGTTTCACGGAGACAATAACTCGCTAAAAAGGAATTGTTTAAATAGGTACCTGATCTAGTCTGTTGTATATGAGCACTCGCTCCTCAGATCGTATTTAAGAATCTACAGATAAAGAAATGGAAAAATGCAGGTCATAAACATGTCTCCTGACATTACAGAGTTTAAAGTATCTATCGGAATACTCAAAGGGCATTCAACGTACCTCGTGAATATTGAATTCTTTCACAAAGGATAGTAGAGTAGGAAGCCTTCTTGATATGAAGATCTTCCTTATGTCAGTATAATACTGCAACCAAGAAATAAATAAAAAAGGGGTAAGTCGTTGTTTTACACGTGACTTTACCATCGCGGATTACGGCTTCGCTAAGAAGGTCGAAGTACACTTACCGGGATACGCTATATTAGAAATCGATTGGAGAGCGAGGCGCGGGGTTCTACGGCTTCTTAGGATGTTTGCATCGAATGGTGTTTCAACACGTTATTTATACTTTATGGACCGAAACTCTGTGGTTCAAATAAAGTGTAAGTGATTTCAGCTGGGTTAATAAATAACCTCATTGGTGGAATCAAGTGTCAATCATATGAGTGGTGAACAGCGTCAAAGGACTGCGACCGCGAATAAATAATAAACAACGGACTATAGCGTAAGCAATCGGCACTAAGAAAAGACTACATTGCTAGTTTATTTAGACAATATCAAAGACACAAATATAGTCGTAACTCGATAGGCTTAATTTAGCCGAAAAAATGTAATCAGCTCATTTATTGCCATGGGATACCACATACATGTCTAGCTACTAAATAAAAGACATTATATGTAACGCTGAGTAGGGTAGGCAAGGGGATGGTGATGAACAGAGTGTCTGAATTAAGCAGACCACTCTTACCCAGTCCAAAGATCAGAGCTTGATCCATCACCGTTTTTTAGCTCACTGCACCATCCCAGCTCAGAACCTGGCTATATGCAAATTAGTCTGTCCCTGGCCCAGTGCATCATGGGAACAGGGCAGACCAAACTACCAAGCCAATTCTTCACTGGAAAGGAGACAAGCTTCCGGGGACCGGTTTCTGGCATTTCAGCCGTCGTCGGCCCGGCTTGCTTGAATCCTGTTGGTGCAATGAGCAAGGGACTCACATCTGAGTATACCCTTCCACGCTTATGGTGGACAAAATGATTCAGAAAAGGGGATGGTGATGAACAGAGTGTCTGAATTAAGCAGACCACTCTTACCCAGTCCAAAGATCAGAGCTTGATCCATCACCGTTTTTTAGCTCACTGCACTATCCCAGCTCAGAACCTGGCTATATGCAAATTAGTCTGTCCCTGGCCCAGTGCATCATGGGAACAGGGCAGACCAAACTACCAAGCCAATTCTTCACTGGAAAGGAGACAAGCTTCCGGGGACCGGTTTCTGGCATTTCAGCCGTCGTCGGCCCGGCTTGCTTGAATCCTGTTGGTGCAATGAGCAAGGGACTCACATCTGAGTATACCCTTCCACGCTTATGGTGGACAAAATGATTCAGAAAAGGGGATGGTGATGAACAGAGTGTCTGAATTAAGCAGACCACTCTTACCCAGTCCAAAGATCAGAGCTTGATCCATCACCGTTTTTTAGCTCACTGCACCATCCCAGCTCAGAACCTGGCTATATGCAAATTAGTCTGTCCCTGGCCCAGTGCATCATGGGAACAGGGCAGACCAAACTACCAAGCCAATTCTTCACTGGAAAGGAGACAAGCTTCCGGGGACCGGTTTCTGGCATTTCAGCCGTCGTCGGCCCGGCTTGCTTGAATCCTGTTGGTGCAATGAGCAAGGGACTCACATCTGAGTATACCCTTCTACGCTTATGGTGGACAAAATGATTCAGAAAAGGGGATGGTGATGAACAGAGTGTCTGAATTAAGCAGACCACTCTTACCCAGTCCAAAGATCAGAGCTTGATCCATCACCGTTTTTTAGCTCACTGCACCATCCCAGCTCAGAACCTGGCTATATGCAAATTAGTCTGTCCCTGGCCCAGTGCATCATGGGAACAGGGCAGACCAAACTACCAAGCCAATTCTTCACTGGAAAGGAGACAAGCTTCCGGGGACCGGTTTCTGGCATTTCAGCCGTCGTCGGCCCGGCTTGCTTGAATCCTGTTGGTGCAATGAGCAAGGGACTCACATCTGAGTATACCCTTCCACGCTTATGGTGGACAAAATGATTCAGAAAAGGGGATGGTGATGAACAGAGTGTCTGAATTAAGCAGACCACTCTTACCCAGTCCAAAGATCAGAGCTTGATCCATCACCGTTTTTTAGCTCACTGCACCATCCCAGCTCAGAACCTGGCTATATGCAAATTAGTCTGTCCCTGGCCCAGTGCATCATGGGAACAGGGCAGACCAAACTACCAAGCCAATTCTTCACTGGAAAGGAGACAAGCTTCCGGGGACCGGTTTCTGGCATTTCAGCCGTCGTCGGCCCGGCTTGCTTGAATCCTGTTGGTGCAATGAGCAAGGGACTCACATCTGAGTATACCCTTCCACGCTTATGGTGGACAAAATGATTCAGAAAAGGGGATGGTGATGAACAGAGTGTCTGAATTAAGCAGACCACTCTTACCCAGTCCAAAGATCAGAGCTTGATCCATCACCGTTTTTTAGCTCACTGCACCATCCCAGCTCAGAACCTGGCTATATGCAAATTAGTCTGTCCCTGGCCCAGTGCATCATGGGAACAGGGCAGACCAAACTACCAAGCCAATTCTTCACTGGAAAGGAGACAAGCTTCCGGGGACCGGTTTCTGGCATTTCAGCCGTCGTCGGCCCGGCTTGCTTGAATCCTGTTGGTGCAATGAGCAAGGGACTCACATCTGAGTATACCCTTCCACGCTTATGGTGGACAAAATGATTCAGAAAAGGGGATGGTGATGAACAGAGTGTCTGAATTAAGCAGACCACTCTTACCCAGTCCAAAGATCAGAGCTTGATCCATCACCGTTTTTTAGCTCACTGCACCATCCCAGCTCAGAACCTGGCTATATGCAAATTAGTCTGTCCCTGGCCCAGTGCATCATGGGAACAGGGCAGACCAAACTACCAAGCCAATTCTTCACTGGAAAGGAGACAAGCTTCCGGGGACCGGTTTCTGGCATTTCAGCCGTCGTCGGCCCGGCTTGCTTGAATCCTGTTGGTGCAATGAGCAAGGGACTCACATCTGAGTATACCCTTCCACGCTTATGGTGGACAAAATGATTCAGAAAAGGGGATGGTGATGAACAGAGTGTCTGAATTAAGCAGACCACTCTTACCCAGTCCAAAGATCAGAGCTTGATCCATCACCGTTTTTTAGCTCACTGCACCATCCCAGCTCAGAACCTGGCTATATGCAAATTAGTCTGTCCCTGGCCCAGTGCATCATGGGAACAGGGCAGACCAAACTACCAAGCCAATTCTTCACTGGAAAGGAGACAAGCTTCCGGGGACCGGTTTCTGGCATTTCAGCCGTCGTCGGCCCGGCTTGCTTGAATCCTGTTGGTGCAATGAGCAAGGGACTCACATCTGAGTATACCCTTCCACGCTTATGGTGGACAAAATGATTCAGAAAAGGGGATGGTGATGAACAGAGTGTCTGAATTAAGCAGACCACTCTTACCCAGTCCAAAGATCAGAGCTTGATCCATCACCGTTTTTTAGCTCACTGCACCATCCCAGCTCAGAACCTGGCTATATGCAAATTAGTCTGTCCCTGGCCCAGTGCATCATGGGAACAGGGCAGACCAAACTACCAAGCCAATTCTTCACTGGAAAGGAGACAAGCTTCCGGGGACCGGTTTCTGGCATTTCAGCCGTCGTCGGCCCGGCTTGCTTGAATCCTGTTGGTGCAATGAGCAAGGGACTCACATCTGAGTATACCCTTCCACGCTTATGGTGGACAAAATGATTCAGAAAAGGGGATGGTGATGAACAGAGTGTCTGAATTAAGCAGACCACTCTTACCCAGTCCAAAGATCAGAGCTTGATCCATCACCGTTTTTTAGCTCACTGCACCATCCCAGCTCAGAACCTGGCTATATGCAAATTAGTCTGTCCCTGGCCCAGTGCATCATGGGAACAGGGCAGACCAAACTACCAAGCCAATTCTTCACTGGAAAGGAGACAAGCTTCCGGGGACCGGTTTCTGGCATTTCAGCCGTCGTCGGCCCGGCTTGCTTGAATCCTGTAGGTGCAATGAGCAAGGGACTCACATCTGAGTATACCCTTCCACGCTTATGGTGGACAAAATGATTCAGAAAAGGGGATGGTGATGAACAGAGTGTCTGAATTAAGCAGACCACTCTTACCCAGTCCAAAGATCAGAGCTTGATCCATCACCGTTTTTTAGCTCACTGCACCATCCCAGCTCAGAACCTGGCTATATGCAAATTAGTCTGTCCCTGGCCCAGTGCATCATGGGAACAGGGCAGAGCAAACTACCAAGCCAATTCTTCACTGGAAAGGAGACAAGCTTCCGGGGACCGGTTTCTGGCATTTCAGCCGTCGTCGGCCCGGCTTGCTTGAATCCTGTTGGTGCAATGAGCAAGGGACTCACATCTGAGTATACCCTTCCACGCTTATGGTGGACAAAATGATTCAGAAAAGGGGATGGTGATGAACAGAGTGTCTGAATTAAGCAGACCACTCTTACCCAGTCCAAAGATCAGAGCTTGATCCATCACCGTTTTTTAGCTCACTGCACCATCCCAGCTCAGAACCTGGCTATATGCAAATTAGTCTGTCCCTGGCCCAGTGCATCATGGGAACAGGGCAGACCAAACTACCAAGCCAATTCTTCACTGGAAAGGAGACAAGCTTCCGGGGACCGGTTTCTGGCATTTCAGCCGTCGTCGGCCCGGCTTGCTTGAATCCTGTTGGTGCAATGAGCAAGGGACTCACATCTGAGTATACCCTTCCACGCTTATGGCGGACAAAATGATTCAGAAAAGGGGATGGTGATGAACAGAGTGTCTGAATTAAGCAGACCACTCTTACCCAGTCCAAAGATCAGAGCTTGATCCATCACCGTTTTTTAGCTCACTGCACCATCCCAGCTCAGAACCTGGCTATATGCAAATTAGTCTGTCCCTGGCCCAGTGCATCATGGGAACAGGGCAGACCAAACTACCAAGCCAATTCTTCACTGGAAAGGAGACAAGCTTCCGGGGACCGGTTTCTGGCATTTCAGCCGTCGTCGGCCCGGCTTGCTTGAATCCTGTTGGTGCAATGAGCAAGGGACTCACATCTGAGTATACCCTTCCACGCTTATGGTGGACAAAATGATTCAGAAAAGGGGATGGTGATGAACAGAGTGTCTGAATTAAGCAGACCACTCTTACCCAGTCCAAAGATCAGAGCTTGATCCATCACCGTTTTTTAGCTCACTGCACCATCCCAGCTCAGAACCTGGCTATATGCAAATTAGTCTGTCCCTGGCCCAGTGCATCATGGGAACAGGGCAGACCAAACTACCAAGCCAATTCTTCACTGGAAAGGAGACAAGCTTCCGGGGACCGATTTCTGGCATTTCAGCCGTCGTCGGCCCGGCTTGCTTGAATCCTGTTGGTGCAATGAGCAAGGGACTCACATCTGAGTATACCCTTCCACGCTTATGGTGGACAAAATGATTCAGAAAAGGGGATGGTGATGAACAGAGTGTCTGAATTAAGCAGACCACTCTTACCCAGTCCAAAGATCAGAGCTTGATCCATCACCGTTTTTTAGCTCACTGCACCATCCCAGCTCAGAACCTGGCTATATGCAAATTAGTCTGTCCCTGGCCCAGTGCATCATGGGAACAGGGCAGACCAAACTACCAAGCCAATTCTTCACTGGAAAGGAGACAAGCTTCCGGGGACCGGTTTCTGGCATTTCAGCCGTCGTCGGCCCGGCTTGCTTGAATCCTGTTGGTGCAATGAGCAAGGGACTCACATCTGAGTATACCCTTCCACGCTTATGGTGGACAAAATGATTCAGAAAAGGGGATGGTGATGAACAGAGTGTCTGAATTAAGCAGACCACTCTTACCCAGTCCAAAGATCAGAGCTTGATCCATCACCGTTTTTTAGCTCACTGCACCATCCCAGCTCAGAACCTGGCTATATGCAAATTAGTCTGTCCCTGGCCCAGTGCATCATGGGAACAGGGCAGACCAAACTACCAAGCCAATTCTTCACTGGAAAGGAGACAAGCTTCCAGGGACCGGTTTCTGGCATTTCAGCCGTCGTCGGCCCGGCTTGCTTGAATCCTGTTGGTGCAATGAGCAAGGGACTCACATCTGAGTATACCCTTCCACGCTTATGGTGGACAAAATGATTCAGAAAAGGGGATGGTGATGAACAGAGTGTCTGAATTAAGCAGACCACTCTTACCCAGTCCAAAGATCAGAGCTTGATCCATCACCGTTTTTTAGCTCACTGCACCATCCCAGCTCAGAACCTGGCTATATGCAAATTAGTCTGTCCCTGGCCCAGTGCATCATGGGAACAGGGCAGACCAAACTACCAAGCCAATTCTTCACTGGAAAGGAGACAAGCTTCCGGGGACCGGTTTCTGGCATTTCAGCCGTCGTCGGCCCGGCTTGCTTGAATCCTGTTGGTGCAATGAGCAAGGGACTCACATCTGAGTATACCCTTCCACGCTTATGGTGGACAAAATGATTCGGAAAAGGGGATGGTGATGAACAGAGTGTCTGAATTAAGCAGACCACTCTTACCCAGTCCAAAGATCAGAGCTTGATCCATCACCGTTTTTTAGCTCACTGCACCATCCCAGCTCAGAACCTGGCTATATGCAAATTAGTCTGTCCCTGGCCCAGTGCATCATGGGAACAGGGCAGACCAAACTACCAAGCCAATTCTTCACTGGAAAGGAGACAAGCTTCCGGGGACCGGTTTCTGGCATTTCAGCCGTCGTCGGCCATGATGCACTGGGCCAGGGACAGACTGATTTGCATATAGCCAGGTTCTGAACTGGGATGGTGCAGTGAGATAAATAACGGTGATGGATCAAGCCCTGATCTTTGGACTGGGTAAGAGTGGTCTGCTTAATTCAGACACTCTGTTCATCACCACCCCCTTTTCTGAATCGTTTTTGGCCACTATAGGTGTGGCAGGGTATACTCAGACATGAGTCCCTTTCTCACTGCACCATCAGGATTCAAGCAAGCCGGGCCGACGAGGCTGAAATGCCAGAAACCGGTCCCCGGTAGCTTGTCTCCTTTCTGGTGAAGAATTGGCTTGGTAGTTTAGTCTGCCCTGTTCCCATGATGCACTGGGCCAGGGACAGACTGATTTGCATATAGCCAGGTTCTGAACTGGGATGGTGCAGTGAGATAAATAACGGTGATGGATCAAGCCCTGATCTTTGGACTGGGTAAGAGTGGTCTGCTTAATTCAGACACTCTGTTCATCACCACCCCCTTTTCTGAATCGAGTAGGGTAGGCAGCTGAATAGACATACAGAAGTTCGGCATCTGAGAGTGTGAGTTTAAGTGCCTTGGTTGTTACTTTTAATGCTATTAATCCCTGACCTAGGACTTGTAGTACCCATCCTCTCAGGGGGTCCTTGATATTTACACGTAATATATTATTGTGAGAGTCCCTCCATTTATAGTCAGGCTTTGAAATCTCAGCTCGATGCTTTCATTTTGCCCCCAGGTGCCACTCTGATTCAGTATGTGTATGATTTGTTAGTAGCTGCTGATTCAGAGGATGTTTGTAAGGATGTAACTGTTTCAATGTTGCGTCATTTGTCTGACCTGCATCACAAGGTGTCACCCTCTAAGTTGCAATATTGCCGCCAAGAGGTTACCTATTTAGGTCATCTCTTGTCGAACGAGGGAAGACGATTGACCCCAGAACGAATTCAAGCAATCGCACAAATGTCTGTACCATCCACACAAAGGGAGGTGCGTGCCTTCCTGGGCATTACCTCTTATTGTAGACAGTGGATTCCAAATTTTTCTTTGTTGGCTAAACCTTTGCTGGCACTTACTCTGAAAGATACACCCCAACCTCTTCCTTGGACTGATGAATGTCAGAAGAGTTTTTCTGTCTTACGTACTGCCTTGTGTTCTGCTCCTGTGTTAGGTACTCCAGATTACAGTAAGCCTTTCACACTTTACGTTCACGAAAGGGAAGGTTGCGCGTTGTCAGTTTTAACACAACAATTTGGAGACAAACAACGGCCATGTGCCTATTTTTTGGCTACGTTGGATCCAGTAGCCAAGGCATTGCCTAGTTGTCTCAGAGCTACATCAGCAGCAGCGATCTCCATTCGTCAATCTGCTGGATAGGTACTAGATAACACTCTTGTTGTTATGGTACCACATGCAGTGGATACTCTTTTGAACAGAACAAAAACACAACACCTCATGAGTGCTTGCTTGTCTGGATATGAGCTGACGCTCTTGGCTAGCCATATACACATCAAGGGGTGTAATACTTTCAATCCAGCAACATTGTTGCCCATTCCGGAAGAGAAAGACACTCAAGAACAGCATGAATGTTTTCTCTGAACAGAGGAGGAAACGAAAGGGAGAATAGACTTAAAAGACACACCACTTGTGGGTCCGGATGGGATCCTATGGGTGGATGGGTCTTGTTTCAAGTTTCCAAATGGCGAGACAACTGCAGCTTATGCTGTTACCACCTTGTATACGGTAGTGGAGACAGCACACATTGCACAGAATTCAGCCCAAGCAGCTGAACTAATCGCCCTGACGAGAGCGTGTGTGTTGGCTAAGGGAAAGAGAGTGAATGTTTACATTGATAGCCAATACGCCTTTGGCGTGGCTCATAGCTTCGGTCGTTTGTGGAAGGAAAGATGATTATTTACTTCCCATGGGACTAAGATACAGCATGGTCAGTTGGTGACTGACCTTCTCGAATCACTTGCTTTGCCTATTCAAATAGCGATAATAAAGTGTAGTGCACATAAGAAGATCACTGATGATGTGGGTGGCGGGAATGCTTTTGCAGACGAGGTAGCGAAAGAAACAGCGAGAGATGCTACGAGTCGCATGTGTGTTGCAGGCCCTGCAAGATGGGTCAGAGAGGGAGGAATGTGTGAGGACACAATAGAAAGTGTGAGAACAATTCAAGAAGAGGCTACTGAGAAGGAATTGAGTAAGTGGAAAGAAAGTACGGGAATGCTGGACGCAACAGGGTGTTGGACGGAATTGTAAGAACATCAGCGTTGGCTGTTACCAGACGCCTACGTACAACCTGTAGGTTTTATGGCACATGGTCCAGCCCACATTAGTGCAAAAGGAATAGGTAAACTTCTGGCTCCAGTATGGCAGAATGAAGGAATTCCTAAATGTGCGGAGAATGTGGTGAAACATTGCATCGTTTGTTTAATGCATAATCCAGGAGAGGGAACCCCAACTCCAGAAGGTCATTTTGCTCCCCCTACGTACCCTTTTGAGGTATTACAAATTGATTACATTCATATGGACCGTTGTAACAATCTAAAGTATGTTCTGGTGGTTGTGTGTGCCTTTTCCAAATGGATAGAGGCCTACCCCCTGAAGGATAATACTGCTTTGTCTCCTGCCAAAGTCCTTTTGAAGGAATTTTTCCCGAGGTTTGGTTTGCCGCGAATTGTCTGGAGTGACAATGGAAGTGAATTTGTAGGCCAAATTATGCAGAAAGTGTGTGCGGGTCTTGGTATTAGGCAAGAATTCCATGCGGCAAACCACCCTCAGTCAGCAGGTTTAGTAGAGTGCTATAATGGCACTCTCAAGCTTAAATTGGCGAAGATTCAGGCCAGCACGGGTCTTGCTTGGCCTGACACGCTACCTTTGGCACTTTTATCCACGAGAACTGCTGTACATTCTCGTTTAGGACTCAGCCCATATGAGGTCGTTTTTGGGCACCCAGCCAACGTCTGGGGAGTCCCCAGACCTAAAAAGTATTCTGGCATCCCATACCCAATGTTGATTGACTACTTGCATGACCTCACCACTAAATTGCGTGTTCTTCACCAACAGGTTCAAAATGCTTTGCGGGAGGCCTCTGCGGATCCAGGTCACTCCATCCAACCCAGTGACTGGGTCTGTCTGAAGAATTTCCAGCGGAAAAAGAATCTGGAACCTCGTTGGGGCCCGCCTCGGCAAGTTTTGTTAGCAACACGTACAGCAGTAAAGGTCGTCGGGAAGAAGAATTGGGTCCATGGCGTGCACTTTAAGAGGGTACCTTTGCCTTTACCTTTTGATCAGTGGGTTCGCAAGGGTATAAGTGACAGTGAAGGCGAAAGGGTCCCTCGATTTGTACCTTTTAGTAGTGCACGCCTGGATCGAACGAACTCTGAGAAAGAAGACGACGACGTGTTGCAAGAAACTGTACCATCACATCTACGACTGAACACAGTAAATCCAGAGACTTTGTTTCAAGAACAAACGATCCCTAATAAGACTTGATACAACTTAAGATCCAGATCAACAAAAGACAATTGAACTTTCTTTTTCTTTTTTTCTGTTTACGTTTTTTGCTGAGAGACATTTCTTTTTCCACTATCCATCAAGTTGCAGGGTCACGGTAGGAGTCTTAGACTGTGACCTGACTAGTGACAGAAGGTCTGCAGGACTTGCAGTGTCATAGGACGGCTGATAATCACAGCTAAGTGATCTAAGAAGATTGCCGTGAGCAACGCTTTAGAGAATGGATATTAAAGTGAAAAGCAGTGATAAGAATGCAAAAATGAAAAGTAAATATAAGAGATTATTGGTTAGGCCATGTGGCATAACCTTATGTATTTTAATATGTTCATGTATTTTATTGGCTTGTGTAAGTTGGGTTGTTTACACTATGCAGCAAGCACCTGTTCCAACTTCTGTTTCCTTGTCTTTTCCTACCACTGCCTCCCCACATCAGTTTCATACACTCCCAGAACATGAACAAATTAGGAGAACGGAATACTTCAATGATTCATTTATTCAGTTATTGCATCAGCATCAACTGGTAATCAACACACTGACTGTTGGGTCTGTGGGCTTATGCCCCATAACACAGAGAGAGGGATGCCATATTTAGTTCTTCTATTTTCCTACGAAGGCTCCGCTTGGGCCTATTTGGCCATGTTTTCTAATGTGTCTCAGAATCAACTTCGATATCCTCCTGGTAGTCCATATGGTGGTGGAGCAGATTTTAGTCACAGTTCTTTGATAAAGGGAATAGTGGCCATGGCTAGCATTGCTGAAATTAGTAAGATTCCCGTTGATGAGAAACAAGCATATGATGGCTGGAACGTGACTCGTTATGTCACTAGCCTTACAGATAAGGCCAGACGAAGGAGATCCCCACCAATTTGGACTGTACCTCATCGAGGTAATTTCTGTCTACAGATCAATGGCCAAAATGTTACAAATCAACAGGAGAAGAGTGTCTGTTCCCATACATTTATCTATTCACCTCAGATTTCTTCACCATTAGTGCCATCACAAGGCACATATTTTGTCTGTCATGATAGAGTCTATACATGGCTTCCTACCTATTTTTCAGGCACTTGCTATGTGGCTTTTCTTCTTCCTCCAACATATACCGCTCCTTCAGGTCATCATAGAAAAAGATATTGCAGAGGGGTTATTGATTGTAGAGAAACAGCAGGACAAGAAGGAGGTGACTTTATCAAAGGGTTGCTTCCTTTCTTGGGCCCAATGGCCAACAGCAGAGACATCAGACAGCTAGTTTGTGTTGTTGAGGCTACCATAAATGTAACTTCTGGAGCCTTGAGTAATCTGACAGCTGAGCTTCAGGCGGATCGTCTTATAACTTTGCAGAACCGGATGGCTTCAGTCATTGTCCTTGCAGATCGTGGAGGAGTCTGTAAATTTATCAGGTCTAGTTGCTGCATTTGCATTCCTGATAATGCCCCTACGGTATACCAAGCCATCTCTAAGTGGCATATAATTTCTGAGTCTATACATCAGGACACAGGAGATTGGTCTGTGATGGGATGGTTTTGGGGACTACTGTCCACTTGGGGATGGAAGATACTAACTTTCCTTGGAATGGTCTTGGCCATCATTTTCTCTTGTTGTCTCTGTATACAATGTGGCCCTGCCATCTGCGGTCTTTGTGCCACCATGTGTGTCCCAAGGCCTGTGTCACAGAAAACTGAGAACAGTAAAATGATGTTGCAGCAACAGCTCGATGACCTCATGGCCATTGACATCGACTCAGATTAACTTGAGTCCTTTGTGTTTTGCCTGAGTAATGGCAAAAGGAGGGTCTGAGGTTCTTCGGTTTCTGACTTTGTTCCTTATTTAGCCGCTATTTTATGTTTCGTCGCCATTTTGTGTTGCCCTCACTCAGGCAGCACGGCAACCGGAGTGTTTTTGCTTTTCTCAGCTGCACCGTGTCTCTTCGGCTAAAGAGTAACTCCCTGCCCTTGTTTACGAAAACGATGTCAGGGTCTAGCTGAGTTCGCTAATCCATGTCTGGGTTGATTGATCCCTGTCTCGACTGACTATTTGGCTTCTCCTATTCTTTCCTTACATTATCTCATCCGACTGGCCTTCGCTATTCTCTCCTTGTATTCTCTTGTTACACAACTATCCTTTGAGGCACAGAAATACGTCCTGCCACCTGCAAATTGGATTGTCGGTACTAGCACTGATTAATTTGTTGGTAGGGGTAACACACGGGGTCTGAGAGAGGGGCGTATTTGGGACACCTGATAGCTTGTTTTCCAACTTTTCCTATTGGCTTGCTTTGTATGTACAGGGAGTAAACGCTGTAAATATGTGTGCTATAAAAGATTGTGCGCCACAGACTGAAGTGGCAGTCTCCTCAGAATCTACTCTGTACGTACTTCTGGGACAACTGTGCTTAGCTGCAGCTAATAAACCTGGTTTTCTACGCCGAACAAAGTGTCTCGTGTCTCTGTTCGACAAAGCAGGTGCACTCAGGATTTAAGGCGTGCCCTGCTGTGCCAGGCCCATAAGGCCCAGTTCTCCAGTATTCGCAAAATGCATTTAGGAGTACTAAAGTTAGGAATCCTAACTTTAGTACTCTTAAATTCCCTCTGTCTCAGTTAAACATAAGTTTTGTTTTTAGAAGACTTTTGTGAGTTGGACCAGATGTGTCTACAATAAGGGCAATATATGCCCCCTAGGAGTCCCCAACCAGATTGTGAAAATAACTAGGAGGGTACTTATATGAAAAGCTTTTTCTAGGGATTCATATCCTGACAAATGCCATCGATCCATCATGGCGTAAATTTATAGCAGAAACATGTTGATATGGAGGATTGTAACCCCGCCAAGTGGGATGCATAATAAAGACAGATGATACCCACTTAAACAGTTTTTATATAATTTTTCTCTACATGAAGGATCCCTACCGAATGATTTCTTTCTTTCTTTTCTATATTCCGTTTTTCTCAGTGCTCCCCCCTGGATGTTGGCCTGCAACAGGGAGCCGCTGCCCCCCCTATAATGAGCATGTCACTCATTTAGTGTGTGATGGCAGTATTTACACCCTTTTGGCATTCCCAGATTGGGATAATCGTTACTCATTTTTTATCAATTTTTTCTTTTTTCAGCTTTTACCTTTTTAATTTGTGTAGGTGAAGAATGGTTTTTCTACACTTTTATTTGAACAAAATGCTTTGAAGCAGGAGGGGATCATTTGGCCCACGTCCCTCAGGGTAATACACATGAATGATTGGTCCATGGGTTACCTTAAGTTGTTAGTCCTCCTCGAGCAGTGTCCAAGTAGGTGTGTGATTGGGTGTATATGTGTGTGAGTGGGTCTGTGAATGGGTGTAAGACAATCTAAGCAAATTTAGCAGTGGGTATGACAGTGGGTCTCTGGATGGCTGTAAGAGTGACCGAGTGGGTCTCTGAGTGGGTGTATGAGTGTCTGAGTGGGTCTGTGAATGGGATTGAAAGTGTCTGAGTGGGTCTGTGAGTGAGTGTGTGAGTAAGCCAATGAGTGAGTGGGTCTCTGAGTTGGTGTGTAAGTGTCTGAAGGGGTCAGTAAGTCAGTGTGAGAGGTTCGGGGTGGGTCTGTGTGGCTGGGCCAGTTCCTGACTGGGTGTGTGTCACTCTGAGTGTGTTTCTGAGTGGGTGTGGAAGTGTCTGAATGGGTCAGTAAGTGGGTGTGAGAATGTCTGACTAGATCTGTGATTGGGTGTAAAAATGTGCAAATGGGTTTGTGAGTGGGTATAAGAGTGTCTCAGTGGGTCTGTAAGTGGCTGTGAGAGTGTCTGAGTGGGCCTACGAGTGGATGTACGAGTGTCTGAGTGGTGGGTGTGTGAGTGGGTGTTTGAGTGTCTGAGTGGGTCTGTGAGTAAGTGTGACAGTGTCTGAGTGGGTGTGTGAGTGTCTGAGTGTGTTGGTGAGTCGGGGTGAGAGTATCTCAGTGGGTCTGTGAGTGGGTATATGAGAGTGTTTGTATTTCTTTTTCAGATTTCACAAATCTGCTGAGATTTTACATGGGGGGAATTCCGGTGGAGTCCCGAAACCTTGTGTGTGGTATAAAACATGTTCTCTTCTTCTCTTTGTCATACTTATTAAATTTCTTTATATAATACACATTGTAAGACGTTATAATCTTTATTGCTCTTGTGATGAGATTTTTAAAAATGCAAAAAATAAATTATAACACAAATTTTTTTTTAGATATTTTCTAACCCATCAGGGGGTCACTCATAGATCACTTTATTGCACCCATGAGGTCAGGGTACCTTGACCCTAACCCCTTCTGCTTCATTATATCTGAATTTTTCCGATCAGGGACTGTTCCCTGACATCTAAAGTGGTGGCTGTAACTTTTTTCTCAGGTTGCGACCAGCCAATCACAGTGTTGCTTGTTCCCCGTGGCCTTGAGGGTCTTCATGCGGGCATCAGTGGAGGGTCCGTGTCTGCAGATATCTATATTTATTTTTTCTTTAATATGTAAAAAAATAAGGAATGTACTCACAGCAAATTACAAAAAGAACAGATTCTGGACCATGTTTGGTGCAATTTCTGTTCAGTGGTTTGGCTGTAGTCATGTCTAAGATCTCTAAGGAAGTAACATTGGAACTACTCTTTAGTTTGCCCCTCTTTTTTCGGCCCGCTTAACATATTACCCCAAAACTTTCAATGCACAACTAAACAAAGTGGGGCATTTTTATGGAAAATTTCCTGAAGATCTGTCAAATGGCAAACACAAGCGATGATGGGCAGAGTGCTGAAACATTTCAGACACTGACCCCCAGTCACAGATCTTGGTTGAATCCATCATCTTTCTTTAGCTCACTTCACCACCCCAGTTTAGACCCACCCATATGCAAATCAGTCTTGACCCTATGCCTCATGGTAACATTCCATCCCTAACTGTCAGGCCAGGTCCTCCCTTGACCAGAAACAGACATCCTGGGACCGGTTTTGGGGTAACACCCCTCATCAGCTAGGCTAGCTTGAATCCAGTAGCAAAGTAAGCAAGGGAACCACTTCTGGGCATACCCAGCCAACTTAGGGCAAACAAATCAATATATATATATGAGTGACCTACTGGCAGTCACAAGTAGGTAGGTAAAAATAGGTCCTAGTTCCTACAGGAAAAGCAGGTTTTAACTTGCCTATAACTTTAGCCCTGTTTGACGAATCTTCAGGAATCTCTTTTTAAAAGACTGATCGAGTATCTTATTGTGTATGGAAAGGGGGATGTTAAAAAAAAAGTGTGTTGCCCATGTTAATTCCCTTAGGAGTTTTGAACACGACTACAGCCTGAACCGCTGAACGGAATTGCACCACATTGGCAGAAAGGTAGCTATTTGTCCAGAAAGGGCACTTTTTGTGATTTGGTGTAAAAAGATCAGTAGTTTTGAGATATTAATGGTAAAACAATTGTATATCTAGAGGCACAAAGCCTTCATGAATACTTTGTGACATCATGAAAATGCATTTTCCAAAAGGAATGCTGCGATTGGCTGGGCGCAACCTGTGTAGAAATTTGCAGCTGCCATTTTATGCAACAGAACACTGTCCTGGGGGCTGAAAATAAACATTGAGAGTTACATAGGGGTCAGGGTAGAGATACCCTGACCCCTGGGTGGAATATAGAGGTGTTTTTGGGACCCCTTTTGTGTACAACATGTTGAAAAAAAAATTCTTGTACAATATTTGCAAATTTGTTGCAAAGCTCGACCTGGCCCACTGTGTAAATATCACTGAAAAAATACAAAAAAATACATTCAGATACTCACTCAGACATTAATGCACTCACTCAGAGAAACACACACTCTTACACCCACTCAGAAACTCACTTATTCACTTACAGATCCACTCAGAAACATACACACCCAGTCACATGCCTATTCAGACACTCATTTACCCACTCACAGAACCTCTAGGACACCCATGCACAGACTCACAGACTCACTTAGTCACTCACAAACCCTCTCACAGAGCCGCTCAGAGACTCATGTATCCACTCACAGACCCACTCAGAGACTGACAGATCCACTCACAGATATAGTAACACACTTGTGTACCCACTCACGGAGCCACTCAGGCACTCACACAGGCACTCACATGGCCACTTACAGACCCACTCACAGATCCATAGCAAAACTCGCAGACCCACTCACTGACTCACACTGGCACTCACACAGCCACTCACAGATCCACACAGCCACTCACACACCCACACAGATAGTCACACACCTACTCACAGACCCACATAACCACCAACACATCCAGTCACAGACCCATACAGCCACTCACAAACCCACTCACAGACCCATGCAGTTGCTCACACACCTACTCACAGACTCATACAACCACTCACACACTCCCTCACAGACCCATACAGCCACTTACACACAGAATCACCAACCTATACAGCTTCTCGCACACACACTCTCAGTTTACAGTTTACAATTTGGAAATATATATTTTTTTAAACATTGAAATTAACTGTAAAAAACTAAGGTTACACAGACAATATAGTTAGGAAATAAAAATTAACATACCTTACAAACTCAATGAAAAAATCAAAGGTTACAGGGACATTATAGTTTGGAAATGGGATTAAAAAAAACCTTTCGAAATTCACTGAAAAATACAAAGGTTAGCTTAAATTTCACATGAACAAAACCATAGAAATCAGCAGTTATAGTTACCTTAGCTATATACAATAAAGGCCCTCGCAATGCACTATGTATGACCTCACATATTATATCACTCATGACATTGTCAGTGGCATAACTCATGACATCACTGATCTTGATATGATCACCCAGCTGAATGGTGCCAAAGACTTCTCTTGCCTATACCTGAACAAAGAATACTATCAATTGGAACTATAAGAAGATTCTAGGCACATTACTACCTTTTCTACCCGTATTGGTTTGTTCAGATAAAAGATACTAAGTTTTGGTGTGTCATCAGCTGCAGAACTGTTATAGATGTCATTCACCACATAATACAGCCTGTCATGTATGCTTTCCATTGCAGTGATGATATATTGGTACTTGGGGCCACACAAAAGGAACATTATAAAGCTCTTACACAAGTGCACTGTTTAATAAATGATGCAGGTCTTACTTTGAATAAGGAGAAGTGTGAGTTCCACAAAATAAAACTCAAATACTTTAGCCATATTTTCTCTGATGGGGGAATGACTCCAGATCCTGCAAAAGTACAGGCTTTTGTCAGCCTCCTGTCCCCCACAAGATATTACTATGTTACGGTCTTTTCTTGGCATGGCCTACTACTGTTCTAGGTACATCAGTGATTTTGCCATAGTAAGTGTCCAATTAAGAGACTTAACAAAACAAAATGCTTCATTTCAATTGCTCCATGAATGTGACCAAAGCTTCAAGAAAATCAAACATGCAATAGAGAATGCCACTGAATTAGCCTACTTAGATCCAAAGCTACATACAAACATTGTTGTTTATGGCGACACAAGCCCGATAGGGATGTGTGCGACTCTTGTCCAGCACAATGGATATCCAAATGCTCAAAGGCATATTGTGGCTTTTGCTAGCAGAAGGTTTTAACAAATTGAACGTACCTATGCACAACCTGAAAAAGAAAGCCTAGCTGTGTTGTGGGCTTGTGAACATTTGTACATTTTCTATATGGAAAGCATTTCCCTCTTGTTTCAGATCATCAATCATTGCTAACCCTCTTCAGCAATCCTAAAACCAAGATGCCTGCTCCCATTGAGAGGTGGAGTTGCGACTGCAGGAATATGACTTTACTATTGTGCACCGACCAAGGAAAGATCAAAACCCTGAATACTTTTCACGAGTCCTAGTACAAAGTTGTAGTCCTACTTCCAAAAGACTGCAGCCTATATTAACTTCATTGTAAAGTCTATAGACAAAAGAAGGGTCAGAGCAAAAAATCCAGCACCAGTCAATTCTTGTGTACTTCAGCCTGTAATATCCTTCGAATACCTCGGTGCAGTCAGGTCAGGGGTGTGACCCGCATGCATCCCTATTTAGTAAGTATAGAATACCCCCAACACAAGCACATAATTGACCCAGCACCTGAGAAGCACAAATAATATATTATATAATGACAATGTTGTATAATATTACTAAGACGAGAGCTGAAATAGAACAGATAGCTTCCCAATGAAAAAAGCAAAACAATGATCATTTGATTGTAGACACACAGTCCTTTTTATTCCAAATTTTGTTTGCAGACACAACATAATTGCTTTGCCAATGCGTTTCTACCTTTCTTGGGACTTCTTCAGGGCTCAGATAGCTTCCTTTATAATACAAGCATGGGCCTACAACCGCGGGGGCCGGCCGCTAGATAAATTAAAACCACCGATATTACAGTACTACACAGCTCATCAGCCGACAACCCAGAGGTTCGGCAGCGATTCAGGACAAAACTGGTATAAGAATGCACAACTAAGTTCCAGAATGAGTCAGAGGTTTTGTTTTATATTATATAAGAGAGGATCAGGTGCCATACAATCAAACCAGAGAATGCGGGGGACAGGGTAAGAAACAGGATATATATATAATAACCACTGTGATGGAGAATCGGCGCCAAAGCATACAGATCGATGCAAATGAACACACAATATACATTCCATGTTGCGCTAATTCTCGGAGCCTGCCCACCCGGAAATCGGATATCATAAAAGCATGAGCACTAGATACAAGCATACGATAAAAGTCTGAATGATTCGTAGCTATACTGATCCTTAAGAAAGAAAGAGAAGGAAATGAAAGGCCATAGAAAATAAAAAAGGCAAAATAAAAAAAAAACCCTGCAGATGGCTACAGCCTAACCCCACTAGCAGCGTGCCTGTCGCCCCTAATAACTAAAATCCTAAAGGTAGGAAAAAGAATGGAGGAGGGCATATACATTTGGGCTCCCAGCCCCTTTAGACCCCCCCGCCAGATACAGCCACCCCCTATCACTAAAAGAACACTTATGACAACACTATAGAAGAAAGTAGAGGGTACCGGAAAACACCGCCCAGCCTCTTAGAGCAAACAGTTACAGGTCGAACACTTGTGAAAGCCACTCCAGCCCTTCCCGACCTAGTCAATCTCAACCTTGGCCCTTCCGAACAAGAACTCGAACCCCCCCATCGAGACCCAAAGGCACACAAAGAGGTAATAAAGGAGAAAAGAGTCATCAAAAATCAATCCATGGCGACTCGCAGGCAGTGGGTCCACGGGAACTTTAGATTCTGAAGAACTCTCCCTCCTGGATGAACAGTCCCAATGTATCCTGCACAGGAGTCGTAGAGTCACCAAGAAAGGAGAAGACAACCACAAAGTGAAAGGAAAGTCACAAACAGAAGTCTCCAGGAGGGGAACGCCTTTTGATATCTCCAGAGCCGATAGTGGTGGAAGGGTCGGTGATAGTGGTGGAAGGTTCGGTGATACCGTGACATCCTCGGGAACACCGTCTCCCAGGGCACCATCCGATGGTTCCAATGCTTGTTTCCTCACGGGGCTCTCGCACAGAGTCAAAATGGCCACGGTTTGAATGGCTGCAGATTCCTGTTCCAACCGTAAGGCCGGGTCCGGTTCTACCAGGAGCATCTCAGATAGGCGCAAGTCCAATTTGCTCAACAAGATATCCACATGTGAGCGAAACGCCCAAATTTCCGCCAGTACTGACCCCAGCGATGGCTCATGCATCGTTGGATCCACAGTCTCATGCCCGACATCAATCCCAATCACCTGCCCTGGTGAATCCGGCATCCTCGGGGGGGACAAACAGGATCGCGAACGTGCAGATGCGGAGGGTGACCGGTCTTTGTTCGCAGCCACGGTCCACACCGTTAAGGCCGCAGGCCAGATGCCCCGAACCACGAACCCCGGCAGCCCCAATACTGGGTCCGCGGGACGGGGACCCCCACTCACAGCCAGCAATAAGCAGAATCACTCCTCCATCGATAATGAGCAATAGAGATGATCGCCGCCAAATTCGGGCTTAAACAAAGCCTCCACTCCGGTTGACCGGACCCAGCCTGGTTCTTCTGGCCGATGTTGTTGCACTGCAGCCCGGCTGTGAAAGTACTCGAGGCCCCGCCTTCACTGCTGGAGCAGGCCGCAAACTTCAACACGACAGAACTTCATCCAACAAGCCGATAAAAGTTTCCGGATTTCACCATCGGAGCGCGGAACAGTTCATGCACACAGAGACCAGGCGTAAAGTCAGGATAATATACAGGATATCGCGGCGGGTTACGGAGGTCGGCGGAGCCGGGAGCCTAAGCACCCATCTTGTTTGCTGACGTAGCTCCTCCCCCGATGAAACAGTTTTAAGGAATTTAAAGTCCTGTCATCTGTGCAACTGTTTATCTCCCAAAACAACCCAGCATTCATTGAACATGTCTGATCTTCAAAAACATATGTGGGAGAAAATCGATGTTAACTTCTTTGGGCCGCTTGACAATATACATCATCTAATGGTACTCATTAATGAGTATTCTCGTTTTCCCTTGGTAGAAGATCTCTCATCGATCACTCAGGAAAAAGTGATAGAGAGGTTAGATGGTATTTTTCAACATGGAGTGGTCCTTCAATTCTAAAGTCCAACAATGGCCCACCTTTCAACAGTAGAGAATTCAAAGACTTTCCTACTCATTTGGGTGTTTAGCATCTGAAAAGCACACCTCCTTGTCCACCGGCAACCAACATAGTTGAAAGTTTTATGAGCAGCCTAAAAAAGAATGTTCAGCATGCTGCACTGGAAAAGCTTAAAATAAAATCTGCTCCTTATTTTGCTTTTTGTGCCTACCATTCAAATCCTCATTCAACTGCGGGTGAAAGTACTGCAACTCTGATGTTTGGGAGAGCCATGAAGACCAAGTTGCGACAATGGACCACGACACGATTGATTGATGAAGGTGAACTTCGTCAAACAGATTCACTTCACAAACACTAAATGAAGACCTATGCAGACAAACAGCGATGTGTGAGGAACACTGTCTTTGCAGAATGAGACAGAATCCTTATCAGACAGAAACGAAAATGCAAGTTTGAGGCTCCTTTTTATCCTCCTGACCCACTTAGGGTTGTCACTAGTAAAGGATACATGGTGACTGCTCATCATCCTGCAAAGTTCATTACATGAGAGTTTTGCATTTCAAGCACCTGCCTCAACATTTGCCAAATCCAGATGTCAGAAGTGAGACCTCTCCAGATGAGAATTCTGAAACCCAATTACTTTACCTGTGCCTCTGTCATCAGTGCCAGTCATGAACACATCTCCTATATCTCTGCAGTCCAACATAATAAAAACTAGGGGATTGATTCAAGCAACAAACTGACTTACTGTAGAGTTATGATGTATATTTGTATTTTTTGTACTTTTTATTTTACAAAGGGGGAGATATAGTGTCTTGTAAGTTAGCGGTGACGGGAACATTTTGGTCTCTTTAGAACAGTGATGTAAGTGCTTGGGTGTGCTTGGGTGTGCTCTGAGCTCTGAAACGCACACTTCGCCACTATGAAAGAAGATGGATTTAAAGCTTATGAGCCACAGGCCCTCGCAGAATACAGGGAAAAACTCGCAACCTACAAAAAAGCGCTGCTTAGCAGCAAGGCGGAATAATATGAGAATAGGATCCTGATGGCAACTAACAAACAAAAAGAAACATTTAAAATCCTTAAGGAATTGAGTCAAAAACAGGCGCTGGTTGCGCCGTCTAGCCAGGAAATATGTAGCAAATTCTTATCCTTCTTTTCCGATAAAGTCCAAGATATCCTGGCTTGACATTGAAAACTCTCCCTTTAAGCAACCCCTCAATGTTGAGGTGGAGACCCAGGAAAATAGAGTAGAACTGATCTCTTCCTTTCAGACTCTCGATCTTGAGACATTGCGAAGCATCGCAACTAAAATTAAATCGGCTCGCCCGCTGATCCGTGTCCACCCAGGATCTTTAAACTTGCTCTCCCAGCGATTGAGGAAGACATCTTCGCCTTGATGAACCTCTCGCTTGAAACTGGGAAAGTCCCCAGGCTTTTCAAAGAAGCTAGAGTAATCCCCCTTCTCAAAAAGATAGGAGCTGACACTTCTAATATGAAGAACTACAGACCCATATCTCAGCTCAATTTCCTGGCCAAAATCATGGAGCAACTTGTCCTGCAAACCCTCTCCAGGTTCATGGAGAACCATCAACTACTTGGAGATAGGCAGGCTAGCTTCAGGGCTCACCACAATACGGAGTTGGTGATGCTATCTGTACTTGATGATATTAGGGTCAAAACAGACAACAAGATGCCATGTGTCTGAGTCCTCCTAGACCTGTCCGCAGCGTTCGACACGGTCAACCATTCACAACTTGTGGACAGAAAAAAAGACAATGACATTGGAGGGTCAATCTCCAATGGATCAAGTAATTCCTGACAGATCGCACCCAAAAAATTCAGATGGGGGACAGGGGGTCAGAGAGGGGGTCTATTCCCTGTGGCGGCACTGTCCCCACTACTGTTCAACATATACCTCAGACCTCTGATGAAGGATCTTGCCTTGATGAATTGCCAGGTATTCAACTATGCGGATGATACACAAATCATTGTACAAATAGATAGCACCCCTCAAGCCCACTCTCGGGTAAAAGACATTCTGCGATTTGAGGTCAGCTGGATGACTGCCAACTCACTCAAGATTAACCGAGACAAAACGGAGGTGTTGGCTGCCACTAATAACAGCAACCCTTGGAATTCCCATTTCTGGCCGGACGAGCTGGGTGATACCCCAGCTTCTGCCTTGGTGGTGAAAAGTTTGAGAATCAAGATAGAAGCCAAACTCTCTCTTGTCAATCAAATAACCACCATGTTCAGAACTTGTGTGAGCCTACTTAGGCAGCTGAGAAGACTTTCCTCCATCCTCTCCTTCTCAACCATGAGGACATTGGTGGCCACCTTGATCCTGGCCCAGCTTCACTACGGGAATTTGCTTTATATTGCACTACCAGACTCACTGCTGCGCAAACTCCAGGTGGTGATGAATGATGCGGCTAGGCTGATCTTCAAGCTACCCAGGTGCAATCGGGCATCACCCCTACTGCAACAACTGAATTGGTTACCCATCAAGCAGAGGGCCAAATTTAAAGACCTCTGCATTACACATAAGCCCTTGTTTGGGCAAGCGCCCAATTACAGCAAGGAACACCTGGAGAAATATACCCCCTGTCGCTCACTAAGGTCCTCCACAGAGGGCCTTCTAAAATGCCCATGATTCAACTACACCTCTAAAGGCAGTCAAGTATTTTCAGCCCTCATGCTGCAACTCTGGAACAGGCTGCCAGGTCAGCTTCACTCTGAAAGCTGCCTCCTGCCATTCAGGAAGAAACTAAAGCCTTTTTATTCACAGAAGCCTGGGCATAATACTCTGCTTTGCGATAAAACTCTTCCTGGAACTTCCGTAGATCTGCTCAAAGCGCTTAGAGACCTGCAGGTATTAAGCGCTCTATAAATTAAAATTAACAATAACAATATTCATGCTGTGAAATGTTCAGTTATTGGTTACAAGCTGAGAAATAAAGTGTGTAATACCAAGTGCTGTGTGCGGGGTAATCATTTCATGCTCCGAGGCAGGGAGGATGCTACACCATACAAAACTTATTTTCATCATTATGGGTACCCTGGAACCCAAAATAGGGATCCACTGTCATTGCCCTTTCTGGAAAAACTAGCAGTGCTAGGATTCTTTGCAACAGGCACCACGTGGTGGACAGTAGGATTTGTGCATGACATTTCCCCACCAACCTTCTGCAAAAAATGCAACAAAGTGATGCACACTTTGCTGAAGACAAATGGGTAGCATAAACAGTTCCCAATAGACCCATACAGACAATGCCATAAAAGCAAACTTCTATGGCACAGCAAAACAGGAACACATATTCTGAAACTGCAAAATTAAGCACACTATTATTGTGAAATTACTGTGTAAGGCAGACCTGTGTACACAGAACATTTGTATTAAATGTCCTGTATCAATCCACAATGCTATAATCCTGCAGAGAAGCAATGCTTGTTGTACTGAGGTGACACACCACTCTCAACGTTCTTGGTTGCTTGGTGAATACCACAAAGATGAACCCTTCATCATCAAGATTAGAATGCATCATGATTGTTGAAGTCCAATCTCTACATGTCAGCAGCACTATTAGAGAGTTGTTAGCCCCTATGGTAGACCATTCATGGATCAATAAGAAATGTGTAAGAAACTAGATTGGCCACTCTTCACAATGACGATTCTCATCAGAGTTAACATTTTTTGTGAAATTCTTTTTATAGAGATGTTGAGAATTAAATTATCAACTTACAATAGCTTGGTTAGAACATATACAATCAATACATTGCGTCAAAATACATTTGCCAGAGATTTTGACTCGTAATGATGACCACGAGACACCTAGACTCCATATCTGGGAGTTGAATACTTGCAGGGAAGATTCCTGTGTCACCAAAGGCTCAAGACCTTGCCTCAGAACTACAGCTCCGGGAAAAATCAACTTTTTAACACCCACAGGAAATTCCATTACAACTCTTGTGTTTCTTATCTTGGTTTCCTTCAGCTGAGAGACATTCTTTCATGTCTTCCACTTCAGATGTTGAGGATAGTCATAATTTCCCCAAGGCTTG
The DNA here is from genome assembly GCF_964263255.1 of Lissotriton vulgaris. NCBI lineage: Eukaryota > Metazoa > Chordata > Amphibia > Caudata > Salamandridae > Lissotriton > Lissotriton vulgaris. Next base: position 723,039,655 of record NC_141696.1, read on the forward strand.
AGGTAGATCTGAAGTGGAGAACCACCACCAGGTACCATGCTTTTGTGCTTATGCTTGGTAACTTGCTTAAGGAACTACAATTTCAATGTTGGGGACCTGTTTTTAATGTTCTCAAAATCATGTCGAAATGTTTTTTTGCAAACAAATTAATGTTTGTTTTTGGTGGCATCTTCAGCATGAGAGGGCCCAAAACATGTCCATGGTGCCTTACTGCCTCCTTGGACAGAACCTCCAGCTCAGGATCCATAAGAATGTTCTTCCTTACTATGATGGGGTCCATGACGGAAGAATTTGCTACTTTTCTACTTATGATGACTGAGTGATATCAAAAGATAGTAATGGCTTTTGTTTGCCTTATCTTCAGGTGTGTAGTTCACACAAAATGTATGCCTGTACACTGCCACACCGAAAGGAGTTGTTGATGTGCTCTGAGGGTGTCCATGGTCCTTCTCTGTGTTGCTCAGGCCTTTTCTACTCTCTTGGGATTCATCTTCAAACTCCAGGAACTTAACATTCCTGAAAATGAGCACTTCATGATGTTTTTGCATGTGCTATTTATCTGTTGCAGTATTTAACACACTTTATAAATAACACACGTTCAGTATTTAACACATGCAGTAAATAATTTCGAGGTACACTGTGAAAACTCTAAATCAGTGTTACTTAACACACATGTTTTTTTTATTGAACATCATGGAATCGTTATTTACCGAATTTTGCGAGTTTGGTAGTTTTAACCATTCAACTTGTAATCAAGGCTTAAGTCTGTGGTGGGAAACCCCCTAAGTGGCTAAGATGTCTGAAACAATTACAGCATCAAATGGAGCTAAACTGTCCTTACCTTAAAAGTTGGAACAATAATGTCCTACTCTGGTGTCCAATTGCCCGTGTAACCTCCCATTTATCTGGCCTGACTCAACGTGTCAAACAACAGAACAGAAGGTATGTAACATGAAGTGTTATTGGACAATGAACATTCCTTCTCCCCACAAGTAAACACATTTACCCAAAGATCCACTCCAAGCTCGAAGGAGTCCAGAAAGTTGAAAACAGCTCGCAGTGTCCATACGACCACCCTGGAAAGGCTCAATTGTCCACAGATAAAAAGCAAATGAACCGAATGTAAGACCCTACACCACATCTATCAGTCACTGCACAGCTGCAATTCAGATCATCTGTCCACACGTTTCCAGGCCTATCAACCTTTTCCCTTTTACTCACTATCATTCCATCAGGGCACAAAAAGCTCTTGAAGACAGGTCTCTTTATGTGCTAATCTCTACAGTACTCTTCACACCTAACTAAAATGCACAGTGGATCTAATAAATGTTTGGAATGACGCACCTCTTCTGTCTGACATGCAACCTGGATGCCCAATGCTAGGTTTGAGGGTTAACGCCCCCCCCTTATCAAGCACCAGGCAGAATCCACTCACTCCAGTAGTATTCATCTTTCCAAGCTGATCCGTTAGACTAGTCTCACCACTGCCAGGATCCTCTGCTCCATCACAAGTAAGTCCTATTATTGAACGCTGTAACACCTTGCTTCCTTTTGATGCATAGCCGGACTGTCTAAGTGGCCAAAGACAGATCATTACTTGTTGTTACCTACCCTCGTTAAAGTGCTTTAAGCCAGTGGTAACACTAGTTGCTGTGCTTTAGAAATAACCAAATCCATTTAAGCATTATAAGACTAGACGCATGTTTGGTCAACACTACAATGGTCAAAACTGTTTAGCTGTAAACAGTACAGCGTGCAACAAAGGCATTCAAGCTTTGGTTTGAAATTATAAAATAGAATAAAATCTGTGACTTGCAGTTACATCATGAGGTCTCCTGTTCACTTATGTTGATCTTTATTCTCACATGTGTTCACCTTTCCCTCTTGGCGTGATCTTTCTTTCAATCCAGATGTTGCTGGTGTGTGTGGTCAGCCAAGTCAGTTGCCCGCTGATGCAATCTGTCTGAATTTGCATCATGGAGCCTAGAGGATTGGCTGAAAGCAAACATTCTGTGCCTGATGTGTGCCAACCTTTTTGCAGCGATTTACAGCTCACAGCAGGGAACAGATGATTCCTCGCCTTGAACAAATTGATTAGCATTTTATTAAACCATTGCTCGGTGCCAGAACTATGGAAAAGTCGAGAGACGATGGATGAAATGTTTATAAACAGAGGCCCATTGAGTGTGGTTGTAAGGCCAAGCGATGGCAGTGTCAATGTCTATCTTGTAGTTTGAGATATTAAGAAACAAGACAGCTGACTTTATATCTATTGTCTCGGAATTTGACACTTATTTTTTCATTTCGATTTTTTAAATGCTATAAACCACTGGCACCAGCATCTGAGAGCTCTCGGTCAGGTACGTGGAAGAGGGGGAAAGGAACATACAGCTTGATTCATCAAGCTGTTTGGCGCTCGCAAAGGGCCAGATTCTGAGAATCTGGCCCTTTGCGAGAGCGATTTTTGCATTTGGGATTCAGCATCCCAAATGTAAAAATCGCTAATTGCGATCTCGCAATTTTGCGAGGAATGACATTTAAGGAATCTCTATTTGAGATTCCTTAAATGCAATTCAACATCCAATTTAAAATTGCGAATTTTGCAATTTCTAGGCGCAATTTACCGCGAGGTCAGACCTCGTGGTAAATTGCGAAAACTCAGAAAAATGCATTTAAAAGCATTTTTCTGAGTTGCATGTTACACACACATGTCCTTTGGACACGTGTGTGTGCAACACCTGTGTAAAATTTCATTTGAGGGGTGCTACAGGGTGTCCTTTGGACACCCCTGGCACCCTTCAAATCGCTATCTTATTTGCGATTAGCAAATTGCTAATCGCAAATAAGGAATACTCACCATTCATTCCTATGGGCCTTTTGGCCCATAGGAATGAATGGGGAGTTTTTCCTTATTTGCGATTAGCAATTTGCTAATCGCAAATAAAGAATGTGTAGGAATCGCAAAAAATATTGCGATTCCTACATGAATCCCGTTTTGCGAGTCCTTAATAGCGATTTGCTATGAATCGCTATTAGGGCCTCGCAAAACGGGAGAATGATGAATCAGGCGGATACTTCTTTTTGATAATTTCTGGATACTTACAGACAATCAGTCGGCTCTGTAATTAACAGAGAGGTACCGTGATGTTGGCAAAAAAGAGTTGAAGTCTTGGACCTATGGTATATTGGACAAAAGATTTCAGGCCACCAAATGGAAATTCCTGCTTATCCTCTAATGATCTAGTTCCTGTAAATTTTCAAATACATTTTATGGATGCAAAGGTAGAAACATGTTAGCATGCATAATGTATTCTAATTTACAAGTCGAAAACGTCAACAAATAACACAGTTCAATTAATATAAATTACATTTTTGTTTTTAATTCCTTATCAGACAAGGTGTCAAAACATCAATTTTGATATAGAGTGGGTGCAGCCGACACGTGTTTTATCAATATCATAAGTAGTGTACTGAACATGACTCATCTTAAGTGTCATGTTATGGCATCAGTTCACATATTATTAAGAGAGCTTTACGTCGTGGCGGACCCAGGATAACCGTACTTCAGAGAAAGTATATTGTGATTCTCAGAGATACTGAGGGGCATATTTACAAGGGAATGCAGAGCGTGGCGTTAAGTGAAAACACAGGAATGCGCCATATTTACAAATCTTCAGCACATTTCTAGGTTGTCCCTAGCGGTGGCACTAAATTAAGCTGCCTAGTGCCAACGCAGGCACCCTTGCACCATAGTGTAAGTATGCCTGCGTTGAGGGAATAACTGTTTATGTGCAGGAAGGTTTCCCTTCCTGCACATAAACAATCACAAATGGCAATTTAGAACTTCTGTGTGTGCTGCATTGTGCATCACACATAGGATTTACAAATTGTAATTTTTTTAATGATTGTTTATGTGCAGGAAGGGACACCTTCCTGCACATAAGCAATCATTCATGGTGTTTTGCTGTTTCTATGTGTGCTGCACAGTGCACATAGAAACAGCAAAAAAGAGGAGAAATAAAGCAGTTCACCTTGTCTTGCATGTTAAGACCACGTTTTCCCTGGTCTTAATTTTGGCTCTGTCTCAAATTTACACCACCATTGTAAATAGGCGGCAGCATCAAAATCAAAGGGTGTTGCGGCCAAACACCCACCTCAACACCCATTGCCCACCCCTTTCACACTAAGGGGCAGATTACAATGTCGTTCGGAAAATGTTTTGACCAAATCAGTTTTGGAATTGTTTCCAAACAATTCGGCTCCTGCAAGTCCGACCGACCGATTGCGATGCTACCCAACATCATTCGGTCAGACTTGCATTGACTTTAATGGGAGCCTGTGTTCTGAATGAGAAAACAGACTCCCATTAAAAAAGGGGTGGTTGGGGACAACCTTGCACCCTGTGGCAGGCACCCCATGATGCCTGCCACATTGTGCATGGTTGGAGAGAGGGGCCCCTTGGGTACTAAACAGGTCACAACTGGACACCTCCGGGTAAAGGGGGGCCTGCAATGAGCCCTCAAAGACAGATTCTGACAGCCGCTTTGTGTCGGGCAGACCGAATCAGAACGGCTGTCTGAGTCAGTCATTGTAATTGCTCGCTCAGAGACCATGTCTTTTGAGCTGTACAAATTGGCTCTGAATGACTCGGGCTGTCCGAATTACTTTCGGAATCGAATCGGACAGCCCAAATGATTTCCGGGCATCGTAATCGGTCATTGGTAAATGTGTACGATTCAGTCAGAAACAAGGGTTCCAAATTGAATTCTGAGATACCGAATCCTATTCCGAGCCTTTCCGAATTAAATTGGAATCAGACCCTAAGTATAGACTGAAAGGGTGCCTTATTTACAAGGTGATATTACACCATGTTAGGTGGCTTGACGTTGCCTTTAAAATAGGGTGAAGCCCCTATCGCCACAGGAATGTCAGTAAAAGTGACGTCCCTGTGGCGATAGGGGCATGTAAATATTCCCTTTACTGTTACTCACTTGAAGTCGAGGATGGTGAGTTAAAGAGAGTAATGATGGTCTTGGTTGTGTATGTTAACATCTAACTATATAATGGAATAAATCAGTGACAGGATAAGGTGGTGTGTGTCCAGTTGGAGTCCAGTTATCCTACTGGTTAACTGATTTTCCCGGAACAAACATCCCAATTAGGGACATTAATAAATGTTTATAAGGGACACCCAGGGTAGCAGGTTCCTAGGAGATCTCAGAACCACTATCAACAATTGTTGCACTGTACTAAGACTACTGTAGGATGTGCAGTATGTGATTTCACTGCTATTGTTCTGTGATATTGTCAAAGGTATGAAACTGGCGGGCCGGACTCAAGCTTAAAGGCTGGAGTTCAAAATGTGGCTTCTGTTAAAGTTAAGTATTAAGCTTTCAAGAAATATCTGCTCAAATGAGATTTACCACACTTTGCAACTGGGCATGTTCAAATTTAGCTTTAAAAGTTGATAGTAATGGCACAAATAGTGAAAAGCCTAGCTAAATAATATTCCCTCATAGAATAATTGTTAGGTCCCCTGTGCATTTTGCAGAAAATGATTTCCTCATATTCGATGGTGATGATATGTTCACTGTAATCTCATTGGCACACATTGGTGTCAGTTCATGAGCATCACATGAGTAGCAGACAGTAAACAACATGCCCTTGCACCACTAATAACAATAGAAAGCTGAGGCGGTGGTGCTAAGATGTGTGTCTTTTATGGTGGTCTCTCAGAATAGTATCTAAAAAAAGCTGTCCTCTGACAGTATTTCAACTAGAAAAGAAAAATCTGACAAGTAGATTTCTGTTACTAAGTCAGGACAGACTCCAAATATATTCTCCTGAGGATATAAAGGATGTTACAAAGATAATGACATTCACATTACAATATTGCAAAGGGTCATCACTGCAGATGAAACACTGAAGCAAACAATCTGAATGTTTAGATGCAAGTCCCTGCTTCCACTTCCACCAGGCCCTAAAGAACTCCAAAACCAGCATGCATTGACTCTGCCAGCAGTTGAATGCTCCCTATTTGGTTTACATGCTACTTCTCCTTATTCCAAGCTTTTTCTCATCAAGAACTAGAGAGGACAATCACATGGATATCAACTGCATAAGAGGGCCTGATAGCAGGAGACCTTATTTTATGGGCCAGAAATTAGCAGAGGGCATGGGTTCTACTAACATCATCTATGAGGATTTTTGTTAAACTCAATTTGACCTCTTCCGCCAACCACTGGGGTAAAGAGTTACTATGATTACCATCTACAGAATGTAATTCATAAAGGAGAGGTCCAAGACTACACAATTGTTACTGTTCTCTAGGATGACACAATAAACTCCTTGGGCTCAGAGGCTTTCCAGCCATCCCACTACCAGCACAGGGAATTGTTTCAGTAGGGTCTTTGAATGAATAACAGTATGTAAGTACCACCATCATATGTCTTGGTTTATTAGCAGAAATAACTTTGACAGTAAACTCTGAACAAGCAGAACAAGCAAAAAAATACATGGACGGTTCCACTCACTTTGCTAAATACTGAAGTCTGCTCCTTGGTGATGTCAGTCTCTCTAATATGTCTCCATTCCCTGCTTAAAAGGGGTACATTTTTTGTATACACTGTTAGACCTGGCACAATTGGCGTAGGTCTCCCCTGCATTCTTTGCCTTTTCCTCCTCTGTTTTTGCTGTGTGTCGGACTCCGTTTTGCTGGTCTAAATGCTTTGGACACTTTGCCACTGCTGTTCAGGGCCAAAGTGCAAGTCCTCCCTTTGTAAATTGTGATATGGATTGATGTTTCCATGAGTGGCTGATATGATTTACTAGTCAGTCCCTAGTATAGTGCACTGTATGTGTCCAGGGCCTGTAAACCAAATGTTGCTAGTGGGATGCAGCACTGATTGCGTCACCCACATAAGCAGCCTGTAAATGTGACTCAGATCTGCCACAGCAGTATCTGTGGACAGGCTACTACTGCCTTGTCAACTATGCAACTGTACCCACATTGCCAGGCCATAACCTTCCCTTTTCTTACATGTTAAACACCCCTAAGGTAGGCCCTAGGTGCCCCTGTTGGCAAGGTGCAGTGTATGTGAAAATTTAGGACATGCCCTGGTGTGTGTGGTGTGTCCTGATAGTGAATTACTACCAATTTCCCTTTTCACAATTGCAAGGCTACCTGTTCCCACAGGATAGAATGGGGAGTTTGCTTATAACATCTTGTAAGTATAACTACCCCTGGGAACAAGAAAGGAACAGAAAGGTACATATGCCTGAACTCAGAATGTTAAAATGCATCTTTTATTGAGGGTAATTTTTATTGTTTGAAAATACCACTTTTAGAAAGTATGTATTTTCTTGCTTAGCCATCCAGTGTGCCTCAGGTTGGTTTGTGTATTGCATGCCTGGCTTTGGATGACAGGGGTTGGGGAGGAGCAGTGGCTCCAGAGAGTCTAATGAGTCAGGGCTGGGCTGAATAGACCTGGTCTGAATCTAGAGAAGACGGAGGAGATTTCCTTTCACCTGAATGGGTCTGGTCTGCCTTCCACAATGCTGTCTCCGCCTCCTGCTCCTGCCAGGAAGTTGCACCAGAGAGGACAGAACTGGTTTAGACCAAGCACATGGCTTCTCTGCCACCAGAGACCAAAGGCTTTTGTAGTATAAATATTGAGGCCCAGACACCAGAACTTTAGATCACTTATGAAAATCAAGGGTAACCTTCACTAAGGAGAAGAACCGGAGAAGCTGAGAAGGAATACTGCCTCTGTGCTGTTTGCTGTCTGGGGTTGGCCTGCAGTGGCTACTTGCTGCCAAGGAAAGGAAAAGAGACTTTGCTGTTTGCTGTGTCCCCTGCTTGAAGAAGATCTCCAAGGACTTGAAACTGAGATTGCCTCCTGTTCTGAAGTCTCAGGGACACAACGACTTCACCACCAGCTCTCCTTGCTGGGAGTTCTGACCTGCAAAGAGGTGCCTGCTGTTGTTTTGGACCTTAAGAGACTGTTTTCCGCTGGGAGCTGGAAAATCAACGCAACACCGTACCTGTTTCCGACGCATCGCCGTAGAAACCGTTGCAGCGCCTGTCGAAGCTTGAGAAATCGCCACACACCTCATCAAGTGCATCGATCTCCGAAGTCCGAGATCACCGCACCGATTTCGAAATAAGGCCTGCTCTGCGGCTGCAAGAATCCACGCATCCTTCTGGATTGTCGCCACAGAAGCGCCAAGTCTATTGCATCATTGGGGGTCCCAGTAAGAAACCGATGCATCACCTCCCCACGCAGTAAGAAACAATGCATCACCTCCACTCCGGTAAGGAACCGATGCATCACCTCCCCTGCACAGCAGTAAGGAACCACCTCATCTCCTCCCCCAGAGCAAGGAACCGAAGCATTGCCTTCCCTGAGTGTAAGGAACCAACGCATCACCTTTCCTGCTGCCCTTTTTGCTTTGTGCTTGACGCATCCAAGGTACTTTGTGTGAAAAGTGTCGCATCTGCAATTTGCTTTAAACTGAATTATTTCTGCCATTTAAAAGTCATTTCTTTTTATTGTATTGTGGATTTTTGTAATTTTGGGTCTTGTTTGGTTTAGATAAAGATTACTTATTTGTCCTAACTGGTTTGGTATTCATTTGTAGTGTTTTCACTGTATTACAGTATGTGTTCACAAATGCATTACACACTGCCTCTGAGATAAGCATGTCTGCTCGTGCCAAGCTACCAAGGGGGTGAGCAGGGGTTACTTTAGAAGTGTATCCCCCTTACCCTAACTAGAAGCAAGGGTCCCTATTTGGACAAAGGTACCTACCTCTGCCAACTAGAGACCCCCATTTCTAACATACACAAGTTCCTTCACAGAAAAATGTCCGACAAACTATTTCCAGATATTATTTAAAACATGCTTGATACAAAGTTTAAAACGATTGATGTTATACAAAATGTGTGCTCTATCTGGTTGTGGAAGCTGTTCTAAGAAATTAGTTTGCACTTCTTTATTTAGTGGACAGGTTAAAATAATATGATGACGGGTGCTTTCGTCCACATTGATCTCACAAGAGCAGGTCATACCATTTGTTCTATATTACCTACCCCACTTCTACTTGCCCTTAGTTTAACCGGGCCGAACCTTAATATAATAAATTTCCACATTCCGCGCCTACTATTGAAAGACATGTATTTTTGTTTAGATGCATGATTTAATACGAGGTTGTCATGGTAAGTGAAAGCCTCGAACACACAAAAGGTGATGGAAGGAATTCTTACAATTAGTCGAACCACTGTCAATAACTTGTGGCAGCATTCTAATCCAAAACCCACAAGGAGATGGACGGAATGTTGCACATTGGCAAAACATTCACCCCTGGTAACAGATCTGGGTTTAATCCATCGTTATATTGCTCACCACGCCACCCCAGTTCAGACATGGACATATGCAAATCAGTCTTGACACTGTGCCTCATGGGAGCAGTCCAGCACAAACTGCCCAAGCCATGTCTTCCCTGGACCGGAATCAAGCATCCTAGGACCGGTTTCCGGCTATCAGCCATCATCAGCCAGGACAGCTTGACTCCAGTGGCGTAGTGAGCACGGGACCCACGTCTGGCAGTTCAGGCTGGACTGTTCCCATGAGGCACAGGGTCAGACTGATTTTCATATGGCTATGTCTGAACTGGGGTGGCGGAGTAAGCTAAAGAATGATAATGGATTAAACCCAGATCAGTTGACTGAGGGTGAATGCTTGCAATGTTCAACACTTCGTCCATCATCCCCTTTGGTTTTGCAGCATTCTAATCCATCCTTTTTTTGCCCATAATGGTACCTTAGTTTGGACCCAGCCATATGCAAGTGTTTTTTGACCCAGCTCCAATAGGAATAGTCCAGCCCAAACTGCAAAGTCAGGTCCTCCCAGAACCAGAACACAAGCAACCCAAGACTGATTTCAGCCTGATTGGGACTTGTCAATTGGGTGTAGCCTGGTTCCAGTGGCACAATAAGCACGGGACCCACATTTGGGTGGTACACCAAATGCACAAAAGGTGATGAAAGGAATGCATCAATAAGTCTAACCACTGGCAATTGCTCAGGGTAGCATTCTATCCCATCATTCTTATGCCCATCATGTCACCTCAGTTTGTAGTTAACCATAGTCAAATCAGTGTTGACCGTGCTCTAATAGGAACAGTCCAGCCTAAACTGCCAAACCATGGCCTCCCTGAATCGGAACACATGCAACCCAAGAGCTATTTCACTGTGATTGGGGCCCTCCATTCAGGTGTGGCTTGCTTCCAGTGCCATTGTGATCACAAGACCCTTGTCAGGGCATATCCTTTCCACTTAGTGCAGTACATTAAAGGCACACACAAAAGCTTTGGCATGTTCTCAAGATGCTTCTCATGGACACCTTCTTCAACTCACCTTTTATTTTCATCAGTCCTTTAAACATATATCCTTTTAGATATCCAGTCGCTGCCTAAATTGATGCATCAAAGTCCTTTAAACCTCGATTCATTCTTTTCTATAAGTTATTTGTAGTGCAATAAGACCTCAGTTAAAAAGCAGATTTTATGTTTGTCTTATGGTCACAGGTACCCTGTGTACAATACATAGTGGTGACAGGCATGGCACTTCTGAGGTTTAAGGCCAAACACCAGAATTTGTCGTTAGTGAGACTACATTCCATGTGACTGCCCTTCACCACTACTCCACATTAGTCAACTGTAATTACAGTATAGTGAATAAGCTTATTTACGGGAACCATTGAAGCTTTGCCATGTGCATGATACAATTCAATATTGGAGATGATACATCCACTGCTATTGTACATAGGCACCTTATGAGTGGCGCCATACCAGTTAATAGCATACCCAAATAATTTAAATCACTGACCCCAGCTACTCTTCATTTAGATACCATTTACCAGGAAGGATTCTGATCCAGAGTCTCATGATCATGGTCTTTTATAAATTAATATTAAGACCACTGATTGTAGCAAAACCAGCTGTAGGAACAATACATTTTGCAAATCTTTTAGGGGTTTGATTAATAAAGGGCAGATTGCCTACATACAGCAGAACTGGTTGACAAGTAACCATAATGTTAGGGACTAGTGCCTCAGCTAAAAAAAGCGAGGTTACACTCAAAAACATGTATCAATAGGTACTGGCAAAGACAATGGGTATTAGCTGATGCTTTGTTTATACTTCTCTAGACCACAAAGTGGCACTAAAAAGAGTGTGGATCTTGTAGATGATTTGGTTCCCTTAAAAATTCAGAAGTGATTGAAAGTTGGAGCCATCAGTTCTGTACCTAGAACACTGTGGGCTTCATTTACAAAAAAATTACACAGCGTGGTGCCACCATCCATTTTGCTGCTCCGAGCTGCGTCATTTTAAAAGTACAGGGATGCCTCATATTAAGAACAATACAATGAATATGTGTGCTTTCTCCTGCTCTGGCGCACAATTGGCTGCCATGTGCCAGGGGACTCACCCTTGCGTCATGTTGCAAGTGTGCCTGCGTTGTGGGTGTGATTGTTTTAAGGAAGGGAAAGATGCCTTCCTGCACAAAATAATCATTGATATCATTTTCCTCTTTCTAGGCATGCTGTAGAATGCAGCACGCATTGAAAGAGGAAAAAATAGGAGAAATACAAATATTTCTCCTCGTTGCACCACTCCTATGCCTCCCATAGGTAGGTGTCGGATTCTGATGCATTCCCAGCTTTACAAAACTTTGTAAATCTGGGATTGTGTCAGCTTCCATGGATGCTGAGTGGGAACACTCACAGCAACACCCACGGAACGTCCCTTTCACGCAGAGTAATGCATGAAAGGGGTCCATATTTACAAGGCCATGAAAAGTCAAGCAGGGTGACTTTACGTGGTCTTTTAAATATAGCCAGGAACACTGCGCCGCCGGTGCGTCAAAAAAAGTGACACAAAGGCGGCACAATAGCCTTGTAAATGAGGCCCTGTGAGTCTAAGATGCTTCTGGCCAGAACACTTTGTAGAAGTAGACCTCAGCAAGGCCTACCGGTGCTAGGGATTCACCCTTCTCTGCACACAAGTCCTGAGACCAATAAATAGTTGTTACTGAAGCTGAAATAGCAAAAATGCCTTTTATTAAACCTCATGAGGTGAAACTACATTCACACAAAACCCTTCAGCAGTGTATGAAGTAGCACAAGGAGTAGAAGAACCATGGGTCTTTCATACCCACACAGGAGCTCAAAAGGAGGCGGTACAAGTTCACATAGGAAGAGTTACATACATAGATGGTCATACAGAGAATGCACAGTCAACAAAGAAGGAGGGGCCATGAGTAGATGACTTCAGTTAAAACAACCTGACAGTAACAGACTAGAACAGGTGCATGGGCAGCTACAGACTCTTCTGAGCATGTGCATAGTAGCAGGGGCTTAGTATAGCCAGGTCTTGAGCAAAGCACAAGGGCAAGCAACAGTGAAGAAGGAAAGAGTACATGGCGAGCAGATGGTCAGTCAAGATGGCTGCCGGAAAAAAGATGGCTTCAGCCAAATGCTAACAGCGATCCCTGCCAATTTTCCACAACATGAATAGTGAGGAAAGCCATTGAATAAGGAACAGGGAAGTGAGTTAGGCAACACAGCCATTCAGTCATGAGGAAGGGGCTGACTCAAATCCCACTCTATGAATATTAGATACTAAGGGTCTGACTAAAAAGCGGTCCTTAACCGAGACCTAAAAATGAGACATTACCACTGCTATAATGAGAACAGAAAACATTTGTATACCTCTCTACCCATTTATTACGATGTTTTAATTTGACACAAAAACATAGCTAATACGTGGCACATGTTGTTTATGCTATGTTGTTTCTAAGCTCGTTATTAACTGTGGAAAGTGTATGACCCTTTCTCTTGCAACCAAAAAAAAACCCTTGAAGGGAGTCAGACCTGTTTTTTCGTTCACACTATATTTAATTGTCTATAGCGTGGGTAAGTTAGATATTAAAAGCAGATATAACCCATTCAGGTAACACCAGACTCTCTTTAATGTCCATGACAGTGTGCTTTTCCACTGTGAGTATTGTATTGTATTCTAATTGCATTTATATATTTCTTGCTACCCCCTGATGAGATGTTGAAGTACTTTTTTGGTGAGTAGCCCGCTCCTCCGGAACCCATAACGGATTAGTAGTGAATTAGTATAGTAAAATATGTAATTTGATTGTTGAATATCTTAGTCCGTTAATTGGATTCAGAAGGATAGTGGAGGGATAGAAGAGTGAAAAAGTTTTGCAATTATTTAGCTCTTGCTACCCCTGATTGTGTAATGAATCGTAATGCACCCCCAATGTAGGTCTGGGTAGTCACCTAACCTTTCAACTACATTCCCCTGCCATTGTACTACATAACGGTTTTTCTACTGACATTTTAACTAGTTAGGTGCTGCATAAATGTCGTGAGGTTTTTCCTGAAAACGATCCTCATTTATTATGCATGAGGATTCTCAGAATCACAGCAGGATTGTCATCTTCTTCATAATAACTATGCAAGAGGTTTATCCCTGGGGGGGGGCATGGCTAAGCCAACCAAAATGGCAGATGCGCCCGAGTAGATCTCCGGCTGCCGGCCTTCATCATCAGGGCCTGGGTCGATCGGCAGGGCCTGGTGATGTGCCAAAACGTAGCCACGCACTATTGGCTACCTGGCTAGTGCTGAGAGTGGTGCAGCATCGAAAAGTGACGAGAGCGGTGCCTGCAATCAGAGGCTGAAGCTTCCCCCAAAATGGTAGTCCCCTAAGCAATCGGCACAGCCGGAAGATCTAAAGGCCTCCCTGAGGCTGTGAGTGGGTGGGGAGCGCCAATTCGAAAGGGCCCAGTGTGCTCCGACAGCCACACCCAGGTGAGGAGGCATACCGGTGGCGTAGGCCCCACGTGGTGACGGGCAGAAACATACAAAACAGGGCCTACGCGGGCCCATAGTGAGGCAGCTGAAACGTCTGAACCCGACAGCAAAGGCTTCCGGAAGGGAACTCTCCAGCTACCCAAAGTGAGGGGCTAGAACAACAGCAACTGCACACCAGTGACTACCGGACTAGCGCTGAGAGTGGTGTGACACTGAAAAGCGGTGAGTACGGTGCCTGTACGCAGAGACTAAAGCTTCCTTCTAAATGGCAGCCCCCTAAGCAATCGGTGCAACCAGAAGATTGGAAGGCCGGCTCCGCACCTCCCGCAGGCCGAGAGCAGGTGACTCGGAAGGAGACGAGGCCCGCTATGCACCAGAACTAGGGAGTGCCGACAGCAACACCCAGGTGAGGGGGCATACCGGAAGTGCAGATCCAGCAGTGGTGACGGCCAGAAACATACGTGACGGGGCCTAAGCAGGCCTGTAGTGAGACAGAGGAAGCGGCCTATTTATTTTATTTATATTCTTGTATAGCGCAGATTCGACCCCCGAAGGGGTATCTCCGTGCTTACGCTTTACCCAAGGAGCTTAAACCTAGTCATGGTCTGTGAGGGAACTCAAGTGATGGTATCTTAGCGGGCAGCAAATAAAAAAGTTTTTAAGGTCTTCCTGAAAGGCTGAAAGTTGGTGGTATTTTTAAGGGTTGCGGGGTAGTGAATTCCATAGAATAGGGCCTTTGTAGGAGAGAGCTCGACCTCCCTGCCTAGCTTTTTTAATCCTAGGGACCTGGAGCTGTTGCTGACTGCTAGAGCACAGGGTGCAAACAGGATTATATGGAGTAAATTTTTATTTTAGGTATTTAGGTCCGTTGCGGAACAGGCATTTGTGTATCGTGCAGCAGATTTTAAATTTTATACGCTGCCTAATTGGCAACCAATGAAGTTCGTCCAGGCGGGGACGTGAGGCAGTCCTTGGCTGAGCATTCATAACTAGTCTCGCTGCGATGTTCTGGACCACCTGTAGTCTCTGTAGTTGTTCCTCATTGGCCGAGATAAACAAGCCGTTACAGTAGTTTAGTCTACTGATATCCAAACGCCTGGTTGAGAGTTTTTCTGTATGTGTCAGAGAGGAACGGGAAGACGCGTCGTAGCAGTCCAATGACCCGGAAGCAGGATCCTGCTACTTGATTTGTGTGATCTTTAAGCAAGAGTGTCTTCTCTAGCCGCACACCGAGATTTTTTACGGTCTGTTTGGGACCCGACAGCTGTAGGCCTCCAGAAGAGAGCTCTCCCGCTACCCATAGGCGAAGTCTAGAACAACGACATTCCTGAAGCAGTGAGGGGGGAGTAAAACCTCGGAGAAATACCCTGTCCCCCCCCAAAGCCGATCGGAAGCACTGCGCCGGCCTTGACCCCAACACCACAGAGGCCAGGAGGGCCCTGCAGAAAATACTCAAAGAGAGAGCCTGACCGAAGAGGACTCTCCGGACACCCATAAAGGGGATACGGAACAGCAACGTGCCCTGCGCAGAGGGGGAGGGGAAGTGTAAGCTCAGAGGCAGCCCCTCTCAACCCCCAGGACCTGATTGGGAGCACTATGGTGACCCCTGGCCCAGCATCGATATGGGCCAATATCCCGTTACCCACAGGGGATGGCTAGAACAACAACATGCCCTGAGTGAGGGGGAAGTAACAACCTGGGAGACACCCCCTCCTATCCCCCCGAAGCTGATCAGAAGCACTGCGAGGGCCCCGAACCCAACACTGCTTAAGCAAGTAAAGTAGTGGCACAGTCTCTCTGCCTGGAGGGCCCTGCAGGAACCACTCGGAGAGAGCAGATGACCGAAGAGCATAGACTGATCCTACTGAGGCAAAAATAGGGGCTTGGCTGCATTCCCCGCTGCACCCGGCATGCATTTTGGAGCCACCTCCCAGGGGAATGCACGAAAGAGCTCCAGTAAGCAGACAGAAAGCAGCCCGGGAGGGGACGCCAACCACTTGGCGCCAGGAGGCAGGCTGACATGGGTTGCTGCCTGTAACAAACCCGGGAAGGAAAGGGCAAGAAGACCTCGCCCGATCCACGTGTGCGGACTCTGAAGTATCAAGAGCTGCTTGGGAGAAGGCACCTGACACCCAGAGGTGAGCCCTGAAGGACCAAGGGTGCCAGAAGAATCTATGCGTACTAAAAGGCATCTGCCCCGAAGTACTATAAACACCGGCCTGCCACCACTGCCTAAACATTGGTTACTCAACTGGGGTCGGGCCTGGCCACCTTGAGAAGGAGGCAGCACGTTCGTAACCACAGAAGGTTGCAGGCACAGGAACACCCCGAGACAGACACAGAAAGATAATCCTACCACAAGGGCAGACAAGATCATCTGATGCCAACCCCAGACCAATGGATCACAGAATGTGGTTCTGGATTGCCAACCACTCCCACGGATCAATCCAAGAGGCTGACAAAATCACACCACAGGCAATGTCTGACATTTAGATAAGGTGTTGGCTGCAATCAAACACTCTGGTATTACAATGGAGGACAAGTTTGGGACCCTGTCCTCAGATCTTGGCCTGCTACGAGACGATCATCTGAAGCTGGCCAACGAGTGACAGACGGGGAAAAAATCTTGGCCACCCTTCAGCCACTAGCTATATTGAAGCAGGACAGCATACTGAATCTCCAAACTCGCATAGCCAAACTGGAGGAGAGAGCAGATGACCTGGAAGGGCGATCTCCCCACAGTAACATGCGGGTAATCAATTCACCAGAAGGCGTTGAAGGGTCAAAACCCAGAAAAGTACATTGAAACTTGGTTCAAATCATTTACCCCAGATGCCAAGCTCATGCCCTTCTTCTCAGTAGAGAGGGCTAATAGAGTCCCGGCCCGACGACCGCCATCAGGGATACCTCCAAGGCTGCTACTCCTGAAGCTGCTCCACTTCTGAGACGGAGATGCTGTGTTGAGTGCAGCCAGAGAGCATGGCCTGCTTCAAGTGGAGGATAAGCGGGTGATGATCTTCCCGGATTACTCCAGAGCTGTGCAGCAGTAAAGTGCCACTTTTCTGGAAACAAAGAGAATGCTCTGCCAAAAATAAATCCAATACTCACTGCTTTTCCAGGTCTGCCTCAGGGTCATAAGCAATGGAGGAACGAGGTTTTTCACAGACGCAAAGGCAGTGTTTGATTGGGCAGAAACTAATGTTCAAGGCGACCCGCAATGAGACAGTCCGCAGCCCGAGGAGTTCGCAAGGCCAGGGAACCCGTGGGAAAAGAAGCCCTAAGAGGCACAGTTTCAGAGAACAAAGCCCGGTCACAGACCCCCCAATCTTGAGGAAAAGATAGCGGAATGCAGGAGAGCTATCCAGTCGGCGGCAAATCTAGATATGGCCATGGTGACATCGGACAGAGAGGACGGTCCACATTTCTTTTCATCCGAGGACAGTTCCAGAGACAGAAGCATATCACGAGAGGAATAGATTACTTCACCCCGGGTGACCCCCCAAATGGCAGAGACAATGATCTGAAAGGAATGGACACTTAAGATTGCACCTCTTTCCCCCATGTAACCCGCACTTGATTTGTAACCAGTAATGCCCGCTAAAACCAAGTTGTCCCCCACTGCCATTAACACTTCTTTCTGGGCCCACTAAGCCCCACGACCACCACATTTGACAGCATAGGCCACAACAGGCACAAGACCCCAAAGCACACACCCCGCAATATATTTGAACGTTGGATATGCATGTAGTTTGGACGTATCACCAGTTGTAATAGGTCTGTAATATTGGAACCCAGATCGTTAAATCCAGTTGACTCACTCCCCAATTATTCCCGATCCCCATCCTGGGTGGGTGCCTTTACCCGACAGACAAACATGCAAAGGTGTTGGGAGCAAGGCCAGGACACAATATTCCCCCCATTTATTCCCCCATCCCCCAAAGGCACACAGACTCATGCCAATAGAAACAGACAGACATTAGTCTTCTGACCCTAACTGTCAAGGGAATGCACACAGAGCGGAAGCGATACACAGTTTACTCTTTTGCTATGCGTTAAAAAGCGCATATAACCCTGTTACAAGAAACACATCTCACAAAGACCAAATTTGACCGGGTACAGAGGCGCTGGTTCGGCACCATTTGTGCTACCACATGCTCCGTGCTTGCTCGAGGGGAGTTGATATGGCTCAGACCGGCCGTTCCGTTCAAAGAAACAGAGTGGACAGAGCTCACCGATAGCAACACTTGGGAGGCCAGCGGGATATGGATTTTTTGCAGCCGTAAAAACCTTAAAGTCCAAACATGATTTGTTTCCTCTGCCCTACTGCTGGCGAAGAGAGGGATGATAATGCATTGGCGATCCCCGGCGGGACCCCAATTAGCGGCCTGAGTGGGGCAGGTAGACAGTTGGTGTTTGGCAAAAGAAGACACAATCAGGCGGGAAGAGGCGCAGGAAGTGCGCAGGAAATACATCTCTATGGATTGGGCTACACTTCTGCATCAATTACACCACCACATGGTCGATGCCCAACAAACAGCACTGCCACCAACTACACCAGACGACAGAAGTCACTACACACAGCCTGAGTCCCCATCACATACTTATGCAGACGCAAGCACTTCCAGACCCTGACAAGAGACATGACCCCGCAGTACCCCCACAGGTGTACAACCATCTGTAAAGCACTCAAATTTGATTAAGCCACATTCCTGGAATGCCCCAACACTCCGACACCTCCCCCACCCCCCTCACTAGGGCATGTAATGACATGATTACTTCTATTCTTAGACGCTCATAGAAGAAGCTACTGTCCGTCCGGACCCATTCACCCCAAGTTTCAACCCCCAGTTAGTCACACATACTAGTATTTTAAAAGACTGGATGCTTGTTCAAGGGAATAGCTCCTTGCTGGACAAACATTGAGTCCCACTATGACATCACACGTCTGTCACAGGGTGTTCACTAACCAGACATACTTCTTTAGTATGTACTCCTACACCCTTGTTAGACCCGATGAAATGCAGTGTATAATTGTATTGTTTAAATCAATCGTAATTCCTATACCCCTATTTGTATGCAAAAGTAACATAAAAATGTGAATAAAAATTATTTTAAAATAAAATAAATAAATAAATAAGGTTCATCCCTTTCGTCATCCTCAACCGACATGACACATCAAGGTAGAACCCCTGAGGGGACCTTTTTAGGTATATAAACACCATATCTTTGCTGGGGCAGGCAGAGGAGAAAGACTTCCATGCTGACACACTGATGTGAGATGCTGAGGTTCCTGCACGCAAACACTCTAACATGCCGTGGTCTGACATCCCTCTTGCGGTGTACATCTCGAGACCAAGAGGGGGTCCTTCATTCTCTCACATCAGGTAATGGGGTTGGTTCTATCCTTGTGGAATTCTATGCTATACACATTCATGCTAGGTACTTTTAGATACAAATAGGTAGGAACTGCATCGTAGGAGAAAAAATATATTATAGTCATGTATTTATATGCCTGCATATATACATCGTTTTAGCACTATGGTAGAAATCTACCATCCATTTACTCTGTTGGTGCTTAGAATCATTTACATCTATTTCTGGCTTATGGATGTTTCAGCACACATATTTTACACTAGAATGACCCTGGTTCAATAAATGCTTATTGAAAACGTCCCTGTTTTTTCTGTGTATCTCTCTGAGACGAAGTGAGCACAAGTGACTGAGCGAAACATACTGTACTGCTTCCGCGATCCCTGAGGGGTTAGGTTTGTCATGTTCGATAGTTGCCAGAAACTAGTCTCTCCCTGGTAAGAGGTGTTCATAGTGGCACTGTGAGCTAGCTGGTGTACAGGAGAACATATCTGGTGGGGGTGTCTGGAATTAGTCTGGACACCACTCCCACAGTTTATGTTGTCTAAACGTGCAGGTCCTACAGTGATTTATATGAAGTATACAACAATGGGCTGTTTGATGCGCTTTTTTCGCGAGTAGCACACTACTCCGGAACCCATGAAAGATTAGTGGTGAATTAGTATAGTGAAATATGAAAGTAATTTGAGTGGTGGATAGGTTAGTCAGTTATTTGGATTGAGAAGGATAGCGGAGGGATAGAAGAGGAAAAAAGGTGTGCATTTATATAGTGCTAGCTACCAATGATGAGGTGTTGAATCGCTTTTGTAGCGAGTAGCATGCTACTCCGGAACCATAGGTAAATATGATAACAGGGATACTGTTATGTCAATAATACACTCGATTGGAGATACAATGATTGTATTACACCTGAGGAGTACATCTGGAGAGTCTGCAACACCAACCTCGGTCTCCGTCCTCCCTGCAACTGCCAAAGTAGGAATTTCCAAGAGTGCTTGGACTCCAGTTCCACATTCCAGCCATAGCATAAGCCATAACAGATACTCAACAATACACAACCATTTTTGCATTCATTATAAATTAAAAGTCAAACATGCCACACAAAATCTTACAGCCAATTATCAAACATTATAAATAAGCTAAACATGTTTTTATTTTTATGCTACCGAGACTGTAAAAATAATAACGCATACAATTATGAAGTCTTCTCGTGTTTTGATAAGAGATGTGCAGGAATACGAGCCCGTTAGTGCCTGCCCAATTAAACCACCGACAAACAGAAAAGAACTGTCACAGATTTTGAGTAGCTTAAACTAGCTCACGGACGCATAATAAACTATTTTTTCCTCACCTTAGTAAACACTCTTTCGATTGCAAGTAAATTTACCTAGGCAATTGTGCTAATGTTGACTGCGGTCTTCGCGTGATCCCTTGGCCTGCGGGCATTGATTGCGAGTGAGGCTGGCAGAAGGGCAGCCGGTCCCAGTTGGCAGTTTGTGATAATTGCATTAGATGTCAGTTCTGCTTCATTCTGACTGGGCAGCGAACGTGTGTGCCTTAAAGACGCGGGGGAACCCCATGGGTCCTCTGCTCCTCGAAAAACACACTGCATTAGAGCTGCTTAAATGGCAAGCTGTCTCATGCTGCCACTGCATCTGCAACCCGGGGGCCAAAGAGAGTTGTTATATTGTTGCATTGTATTATATTCCAAAATGTATATAGTGCTTACTACTTCTATGTGGGTCATCGAAGTGCTTTCCTACATGGGTAGCACGTTACACTGTGTAGGGTGGGTGGTTGGGAGTGTGCTGCCTTTGCCTTGATCCAGTGTAGGAAGTCGTGCTGGATGACCATCGAGGTTTGGGGGTTGATGTATCAACATTCCCCTTTGCGATTTCTAAATAGCGATTTGTAAGGAATCGCTATTTAGAAATCGCAAAATGGGATGTATGTAAAAAATCGCTATTTTTTAGCGATTTCTTAATCTTCCTTATTTGCGAATTCCCAATTTGCGAATTCACAAATAAGGAATAATTTCCCATTCATTCCTATGGGCCAGGAGGCCCATAGGAATGATTGTGAAATACATCTCAATTTGCGATTCGCAATTTGCTAATCGCAAAATGAGAATAATTTCAAGGGTGCAGGGGTGTCTCTAGGACACCCTGCTGCACCCCTGAAATTAACATGTGTGTGCATATGGCGCACATACATGCGTCACAAGCAACCTTCAAAAATGCCAAATTGTGCATTTTTAAAAGAATTCGCAACTTACCATCAACTACAAGTTGGTGGTAATTTGCGATTTCTTAACCAAAATTCGCAATTAGAAAATGCTACATACATAGCATTTAAGGAATCGCAAAATTGCGATTCCTTAAATGCTATAGCAAAATAAGGAATCGCAAATTTTTGCGATTCCTTATTTTGCGATTTTTTGATGCATGCCAAAACATGCAAAAAGACTGTTTGCGATTCGCAAACGCCGGAATTCTGCGAATTCCGGCCTTTGCGAATCGCAAATGGCTTGATACATCTAGGCCCTGGTTATCATATGCGACACAGCAATTAGCAGTGGGGTGGATGAAGAAGTGCAAAAGACAGGCGTCTATTGCTGGCAGCTTTGAGCAGCTCTGCAGGTCCCTGTATGGTATTTCTCAATTGCATTCTCCACTTAGCTGGTAGGTAACTACACTGGGTTGTCCACGCTAAAATATTTTGTTTAAAGTTTACGGACCTAAGCAGGCACAGGGTAAAGGGAAAAAATGATGGAGAGATCGGCTAGAATGGACTTTGTTTTATGATCCATAACCAGGCCTACTGAAATTATGCGGCAGAGGCTGGCCACATTTTCAACAGGTATAACTAAATTATGTGAAATGAGAAGGCAAGTTATGGGGCGTAATGAGGTACATTTTGTGATAGTATTACCTAATTATTTTGCCATTTTCTGGAATATGGAAACTGTCTGGTAAAAGGTTTCACATTTTATTACCAACTTAACACCTAAATAAAACAATAAGCCACTGAAAGATGACCAGTCAACATTTGAGAAGAACCTTTCAGTGCAAAGGTTCATGTGTCAGTGTTTTTACAAGCCTTTGATCCATTTGAGGTACAAACAATTTTTTTTTCGAAAAGTGTGCAGATTATACAGCAGATGATGGGTTATGTGGCAAATGAGGCAAATCTATACTGATGCAAAAAATGCCTCGACCACAGAATCGCATAATTCCAGTTGCCCAGTCTATAGCTGACTGTGACTGTGAGAGGTCAAAAAGCGGACATAGTCTGTAAATTGTTGGGAGCTGCAGTGGTGTTCTAAATTAAAACCCTATGATGGCCAGTGGCATGGTGCAGATCTCTTCAGTTATTGCATTCCTGTTCGGCTGGTGATGGGCAACTTATTTGCTGTGGCCTGATATAGTATTGGGTGATGGATATGATTCTTAGCAGTTTTATCTTATGTGACTGTAAGAGTGTCAAACCGTAAAAGGGAATAAGCATGCACCCCATATGAACTACAATCGACTGCTCAATTGCTGAGTGTTATGGATTAGTGTAGGTTATAAATTCTCTTGTATTGTAATTAAATTTATATGCCATTTACTACCATTGACAAGGTGTTGTAGGGCTTTAAGCCGGGCAGCATACTGCTCCTGAAACCAGGGTTAGTAGTTTTTGGGGGGTTATTGTTGGTTGTAGGGATTAGTCTTTCTCTGAAGAAAATAATTACATGCCTTTGCCCCAGCTTCTACTTGTTAGACTAGATTATTATGATTTAGGTGCTGTCTCTAGTGGGAGGCTATATGCACATTGATGCACTGGATTGCAATATAAATTGATGAGGTACAGGAAGATCAGGTATTGTTAGGTTGCAGGAGTATGATTAGGAAGAGGTTGTGATATATGAAATAAGGTGCAGGAAATTTGTAGGGAAACAACAATAGAGATTAAGGCAAACATGCACGTGACTCACAGTATGCTGTATCAGAAAGAGAAGGCATGCAAAGGATGGAAAGAAAGGAGAGAGTAATTATTTTTTAAAGGAAGAGTTAATATTTGGAAGTTTTAATTCAAGGTTGGTTTCCACGCAGGATTTTTAGGAATATTGCGAAGGTTTCCTGGGATAACAGTCAAAACTATAGAAAGAAACAGAATTATTTGCATATGTTGCAATATAGGTAGGCCATGCGAACACCAGCATGCACACACACACACACCACCATCACCCATGGGTAAATACAATTAAAATAAATATAATTTTATTTACCCATAAAATCAGATGGAAGAAAATAGTAAAACATCAATGTTGTATTTGAAATGTTTGTGCTAGAGATGCTTCTTCCCTTTCCCTCTGTTGATCAGGACAGGCTAAGCGAGAACAGAGTCTGTTTTAGTGAGTTTTTGTAAAGTAATTCTTCTCAGGGCAGGCAGCACAGGGGCTGTATCCAATATGGAGCACCCACAACATAGGCACAATGAAGTGTAAGATCTTGCATTTAGCTGTCACTTAGCCTTCCTGCAGCAGTACACAAAAGGAAAGTCTCTGTTTATAAATGTCCTCACCTGAGCAATAGAAACTGTAGTTCCACCCCTCAAACTTACCGCACACCAAACCTGCAGTGTTCAGGAAAAGCAAGTAATCAGCAGGCCCTTCCTAACTTGGCCCAAGCTGAATTACTAAGGGGATCCACCTCAACATTGTTTCTCACTTTGGGGCATATGTACAAGCCCCTATCCCCACCACAACGTCAGTTTTTCCGACGTTGTGGTGGAGATAGGGGCACTGCCTTATTTACAATTCAGCATTAAGCCACTTTACGTGGCTTAACGCTGCCTTGTAAATAAGGCCCCCTTTCACGCTATGATGAGCGTGATAGGAGTGGGCAGTGGGTGTTTTAGTGGGAGGTCCACCGCAACACCCATTGATTTTTACGCTGCCATCTATTTACAAGGGCAGGGAAAATAAGAGGCAGTGCCAAAATTAAGACCAGGGAAAACCTGGTCTTAAGTTGGCACAACGAGGAGAAATGCATTATTTCTCCTCGTTTTTGCTATTTCCATGTGTGCTGCACAAGGAGGCCCCATGGAAAAAGCCAAATGCTTTGGATTGAACAGAAAGGTCCCCCTTCCTGTACATAAACAACCTTAAATAAAATACAATGTTGTGACTTCCATGTGTGCTGCATTAAGCAGGTAATACACTACCACTTTCTGGGGAAGTGATAGAATCTGTTACTACAGCAACATGTGGCAAAGTTCTGCAGAAAGCCCAGCATTTCTTTGTCAAGGTATGCACTGTGTCCTTTTAACCTTCATCTCGAGATCACATATTTTTTACAGGCTTCCTTCCTTGAAAATACACTTGCCAGTACGATTGTACTCATGCTTTATGAGCACAGCGACATGTAGCTTTGAAGATATAAGCCTAGGCTGCAACAAGGCGCCTTCAACTGATCTTTGAACAGCCCCTTGTACTGTTTAGGGCTTATCTGTGCCCGAACTTGTTCAAGGGGAGAACATGATTTGCTTACAGTCACTGTTTTAGCAGAAGGAGTCACTAGAGCTCTTCTTTTCTATGTCCAAAAGAAAACAATAATGCCTGTAAATCACGAGATCGACTCACATCTCAACAGCCTTTCATAAAAAAGGTGCCAACAACAGGTGCAGAACTTCGCAGAATGTCTAAACTACTTCCAGATTATGATCAGCGCCCACAGCTGACATCCAATTCCAACCTGTAGACACCATGTTAAAATCTGTCCTTTGGGAATAGCTCAGCTTCTCATTCTTACAATGCCTCTATAACAATACCTTTCAATTACACATAATAATGTCCTACCACAAGACAATCCAGTATCGCAGTGCACTATTCAGTATTACCATTACCAAAAAATGATGAATATTTTTATTTCCTATTCCTGAAGGAAGGAGGCACACGAGGCTAGGAGAAATGTACTATTTTTCTCTGTACAATTGCTGTTGAATGCTGCCCCAGCGCTTTGAAGACAGCATTGATCGTATTAACTTGGAGTGACTTGTGATTTCCACAGTCGCGCCCTTCTAATCTATATCATGCCCTCCTTGTAAAGAATGTACACATGTATATAAAATTAAACAAAATAATTTTATTGCAAATGCTATAATGCAAGACTGAATCCTTTTTACCTTGTTTGAATTATGTGATATTGTAGGTTTTCTTTCACCCCTTTGCAGGCCGTGGAATGAGAGTGTATGCACTATCTGCCCAGAGTTGTCAACTCTAAATGCCGGGATCTGCAACCAGCAGCTAACTTCTGTAGTCTCTCTAGTATGCTATCACAGTTCATTTACACCCAATTTAGTAACTGTTTTAGAACCTATAAATAGGCAGCAGAATGTTAAGTATGTGGATAGTGCGGCGCATTTACATTCACACAGTGAAAGCCACGGCCATGGCTTTTTCTTTCAGAGGCCCTTTGGTTATATGTGGAGTTTGTTTTCTATTATTCTGCCCTTGCCACTGACTTAACTCATGTTCTTAAGCAGGTTCCTCCACTACACTAGTCTGGATCAACCAGTGCCCTTGACGTGCAGTCTGCCCCTTGGCAGCCCACTCCCCGTCATTCACTGATGCAGCTTTTGTTTCTGGACAGTCCTGTCCACTGGCCTGACTCACCCATTGTCACTGGCTGATGCATCTTGAGGCGAATCCTGGGCAGCAAGCCACCAGCCCGGCTCACCCCCATCAGTCACTGACAGAGTTTGTGGTTTGAATCCCCCCGTAGAGCCCTTCGTCTGCTTCCTCCACCGTTGCTGCTAACCATCATAATGCCCACATCACTTTCCGGGAGCTGGCATCAGCAGGTTTTCTTTTTTGTCATCTTCGAATTTGGTATTTGCCATCACCAGATTTCTATCACCCCCCGCAGGCAAAGGCATCTCCAGACAACTCTGATTTGTGCATGGAGGAGTAAGAAAAGCAGGTGAGCCAGCATCACTACAACCCATCCAAACCATGATTGTACCTGACCTTTTAAACATTTCCAGAGTGAAAGGTGACCCTTCCTACCTGTAACTATTTATAGAAAAAAGACTAGGGGGACGAGGATGGATCGGGGAAGACACAGAAGAGCTTTGAAGAGCAACGTGGAGAGGGAGAGGTGGTGGAAATGAAGAGGAAGAAAGTAAAACAGCTGTTTGCTGAATGAAAGCAATGCCAGGTCTGGAAAGATACAAGCCAACCAATCTGATGAATGAAATAATCTTGAGCAGAACAACACATGCATAGGAGGAAAGCTATCACCAATGAACAGGCCAGGGAGACAAAGAGAAAAGTCATCCAATCATGAACAAGTGGCTGATCTAAAGCAGGCTGTATACGTATTGGAAACAATAGGTCAGCCAACAGGCAGTTAAAGCTATCTGTAGTCAGGACCTGCAAAGGAGCATATAATTAGCACTATTTCAATCCATCTGTGATTGGATTTTCACTTTTTCTTGCCTCTGCTGCTGTTCTCTTTTGTCATGAAAAGTGATAATGGTCCTATAAAGTTAGCAAAGACATCAACTTTGAAGAACAGAGCACATTTCGCCTATTCACGCAGAGAAGAAAAAACACTGTATAAATAAAACCATGAACACATAAACTCTATGTAGGGTAAAAAGATGGTTTCTACGCAGCCAAGCTGGTTTAACTAAATCCCAAAGAACCCTACAAGAGATTAGCCAGAGATCTTTCACATTCACGCCTGGTATTAATTCTCCCCACAGTAACTCTGGGAGAGGGAAGTTGCCATCGATCTCCTCTAATATTAAATTGTACCACACAGAGATCTCTTTCTTTGCTGGTGGTTTATCTACCAGAAGAGATTCGAGTTCACAGCCTCCTCCTAGTGGCAAGTTTGTTGGTCATGCAGATTGGGTGGTAGCAGCTTGAGCCCAACTCGATATTTGTAGATATTTAAATCTAGACATGTTGGGCCCCACTTTGTTTACTAGATACTCCCAAGGAAGCAAGGTCCCTTCACAAAACAAATCTCCCCAGGTAGATATTCCAGCTTCTCTTAGTGGGAGTGCTAGTACATCACTCGCCCAGATTGGAGCCAGGGGTAGATCCCAAATTGGAGATCTACTAGAATAGTACCCCAAATTAATTGTAGATCCTATCTTTGCCCAAGTTCTTACCAGGCCGTAAAGCACCTTCAATTTTACTTTTTTTTTAAATTTGGGATCTCCGAACTTGAAGAGATAACCTGATAGACCAACTCCTTCACAGCGTAGGAGAGCCGAGAACATGTTGCCTACTCCCTCTTCTGTCGGTGTTTTGAGAAGCATACATGAGTGCGAGAGCTGAAACGCCCACGCATATATCTGTATATCGGGCCCACCAGTCCACCCTTCTCCCTACGGCGCCTGATCTTTTTCCAGGCTATCCTTGGATTTTTGTTTTTCCAGAGAAAGGAAGAGATTTCTCCCTGTAACTTAGCCAGCAAAGAAGGGTCAAAGAAAAGTGGGATTGTATTAAACTAAAAAGAAACCTTTGGTAGGATTGACATCTTTATACGATTTGCTTTTCCCAACAGAGACAAGGGGATGTGTTGCCAAGATCTCATTAGCTTACGACACTCTTTTGCAATTGCTGCAAAATTTAAAGGGACAATCTGACTGATGTCTTTAACCCTTTAAGTGCTGCCGTCGGCCAACGGTCGTCACGAGCACTACCTTGCCAGTGCTGCGCACAACCGTTGGCCGACGGGTCAGCATTCGTTATTCGAACGTTCAGCACTGGGCGCTGAACGTTCGACGCTCGGAAGGTGTTAACGATATTCAGCCCTAAGTAGCGCAGGTTTTCACTAAGATGTTGATTAAAGCCACTCGCATCGTCGTTCCAAGTCATAACCTCAGTTTTTGAGACATTTACCTCATAACCTGACACTACCCCGAATTCCAGAGCTAATTTAATTGCTGCAGGGAATGCAGTACTGATATCCGAGGTCATTATCATGACATCGTCCGCATAGAGGGCCACCCTCTTTTCCCAATCTCCATATAAGAAGGATTTGATGGTATTATCCTCTCTTAATCTCTTCGCGAAGGGCTCTATATAGAGATCAAATAGGAGAGGGGATAGAGGGCAGCCCTGCCGTGTACCTCTAGTTACTGCAAAGGGTTCAGACAGAGCCCCATTTACCAGCACAGAGGCTGATGGACAGTTATACAGCAATTTCACAGCCCTGCAAAAACCCTCTCCCACGTTGAATTTTCTCAAGGCCCCCGACAGGAAAGTCTAATTAACCCTATCGAAGGCCTTGGTGGCGTCCAACGTGAGGATAGACAAAGGCATGGAATCCTTAATTGCTATGTCTATGGCACCTATAAGATCGTAAGTGAGTTTGTGCAACTGACGGCCCCTCACAAAGCCCTTCTGATTAAGATGTAAGATATCAGGGGCCACCTGGGCCAGCCTGTTTGCTAAAAGAGATGCGAAGATTTTATAATCCGCGTTCAGGATTGATATGGGACGGCACGACCCACAGTCATTAGCAGGTTTGCCTGGTTTCAAAATGAGCATGATAGACGCACCATTCCAAGATGTAGGTGGTAAAGCCCCGTCCTGCAGTATGTGATTAAAGAGTATAACAAGGAAGGGTGATATTTCAGCCGCCAGATTTTTATAAATTTCAGCTGGCAGGCCATCAGGGCCTGCTGCCTTGTTACTCTTTCTTCCCTGGATAGCTAATGTAACCTCTTCCTTGGTAATCTCCCCATCCAAAAAAGCACTTTGTTCTAAAGAAAATGATGGAAGGGAGACACCGTCTAACCATCTATCTACATTATCTAAGGTGATGTTCCTATCCTCCTGGTATATCTTTTTAAAGAAATCCTTAAAAGCTGTTCTGATTTCTGTGTCCGAAGAGAGGTTGCCGTTGTTAGTAGTTACCGAGGCTATGATGTTTTGTGCCTGGTCAGTTTTGGTCTTCCAGGCCAATAATATACCGGCTCCCTCCCCATATTCAAAATGGAATAGTTTGCTACTCTCGCATCTTTGGAGGATACGTCGATTCAAGATCGTGGCCATTTTCTCTTTCAGGGTAAGTAGGGCATATTACTCCCCTCAGAGGTTGTCAAAGTTTTCTCTGGGAGGCCCTGTGGCTTGTCCAAGGTATGGTTTAAAAGAGGCCCCGGATACTCATATGTTCTTTGATTGCCCCCAGCTGATGATCTTTTGGGACTCAATTAGCAGCAAACTTTCATCTTCTTTGGGCTCAAATGTAGTGATTAATCTCTGTATGGTTATCTTTGGAGTAGTGGATCAGATTCGCAGTCCAGCAAAGAATTTATTATTTTACTCCATTCCGGCAGCTCGAAGAGAAATCTGTAAACATTAGAAAGATGCTTCCCCCCCTACGTTCCACGATTGGTGTAACTCCATTTTACAGATCTTGAAATTAGACCTTGCCAAATCTGGGAAGAAAGATAGAAGAGCTTTTTGGCATCTGTTGGACTGGACATATTGAGCCTGTTTCCCCGCCCCCCAGGTCCGATGATTACACTGCCATGGTTTAATCACTCTGCTATGCCCAACTATCTGTCGGCATCAGCTATGATAGCAACTGGCTTATTGGTGTCATCTGCCATTTGCGCAAAATAGTTGGTTTGTCGGGAATGAGTCAGGTGTTGCTGATGGGAACTGTTACCACCATCCGCTTGTCTTCCCAGCCAGTTTCGACTGAGTCAGCACGACTGTACTCTATGTGCCCCACTACCTACTTTTGGTGCTTGGCAGCTAGAAACCATGAACATGGATGAGGATAAAAAAAAGAAAAAATGAACACATAAACTCTAAAGGCCAAAAAAAATTGCTTTGTGACCTGCTAAGGTTTACTCAAAGAAACAATTTTATTAATGCTAATTTCTCACTCTCAACACCAGAACAAGAGGATCCGTTACTACACCAGACAGAAACCCTCTTTGAATTAGGTGTCAGATGTACTTAGGGATTTTGCGGGTGAAAACCCACATCACAGAGTTTGCAATAGCAAAACCCATTTTTCTTATTTACAAACCCATTTTGCAATTCAGAAACGTTTTTATGAATCCCAAAATGAGGCTACCAACCCAGACCAAATTTAAATTTGCAGGTGCCTGTTCAGGGCGATCCTTCCAAATGCCAATTCTGTGACCTAGGTATTAATGGTTTGAGACCGTTATTCCAGATGCAGCCATTGCTCTGTTACCTACTTCCAAGTTGGGGAGGTAACTGATTCACAAAGGGAAGGGGGTCTTCCTTGGACCCCTTCTCCTTTGAAAATCAGGGGTGTAGATTCAGGAGCAGTAGACAGCAGTGCAACAGACTGCTCTGGTCTCCCTGTAGTTTTCCAAAGTGGAATTATTTTTGTTTTTGGTAAAACAGCTATGGATCCATTAAGGACTAGGTAATAGAAACATTGTTTTTGCGCTTTCATCTGCAGAATTGATGTGAAATGAGTACCCGTTTTTATGTAGCTAATGTGCATGGATTTTTCCCATGTCAAAATTTAGAATTGTGGCAGTTTAGGCCCTGTTAATCAATTTTTTGCTCAATACAAAAGTGCACGAAGAAACCATTTCCAATTGTCTAACACAATTTTTACACCGTCTGAGGAACACAAAAGATCCCATAAACAACAAAACCAAATCATGCATCTAAGAATCAATGAATTACACCTGATCTGATCTAGTTGATCAGAGCAATTGGAAAATAGATATATGCAGCAAATACTATCAGCCTGAACCGATTTGATCATTGTAAAGAAAATATCGCAGGCATGATTATAGGTCAGGATTAAATGTCTATAACCTTTCAAAACAAGTGAGCTAAAGATGAAGATCATCTGAGTACATGAAGATATAATCCTTCAGCATGAACCCTGGCTTATATAGAAAATGTATATTAAAGCAGTCCTCACATTTTGCAATGTCGCCGCTACTTACAGCAGAAGCAGACAGAAACTCAGAAGGTTCACAAATAAATAAATGATAGGACAGGCACAATATGTAGTATGTAAAAGATTTCAACAATACTTCCAACTCTATAGATTCTGTATCTAGACTTGGGTAATAACTACCACTTGACGTTATTCAATACCTTAGTTTAAAGATTGCTCATTGGGGGCGTGGCTTCAGTGCCGGTAAAGATGGCTGCCTGACGGAGTTGCTCCGCTGCACCAGGTCCTGTTTATATCGCGTAGGCGACCTCTCCGCAGCAAAAGGCGCCGAAAACCTCTCCAACTTGCACCGGAACATGCCAGGACTTCGGTGAGGTGCTTTGTTCAGCAAAGCGCGCTGCTCTTCAATTCTTTTCTGCCGCAGAAGCGCTTACCACAGTCTGTCCGCCATTTCGGATAGTTATGCTGAGAATGTGTCTCAACGAGCATGGAAGCTCCTTATTTTCTCAGGTGTTTGATTGCTATTGCCTCAGAGACATCCCTTATACATGCAGTATATTTTGTATAGTAGGGGATTTTTCAGCTCCAACACAACCAGGTGTATTGGGCTCTTTTCCTGTGAGTTCTTTCCCCTCATAATGGCAGCCATTTTGGATTCTTTGAGCCTTAAGCTGTTTTTGCCTGCTGTTTCCACCTCTGCATTTTTGAGGTCATACATCATATGTCTGTGGCTTATTTTAGATTTACATGCCCTCCTGGAGCGGAGTTGCTATTATAGTTTGTGCTCTATTCTACCATGATATTGAGCTCATTTGAATGCTGATTCCACAATAACGACACTACCAACTACAGTGATGTCTTAGACTCTCTCTTATTGACAATTGTATTATTTCAACTTTATTTGCATTCCTTATCACTTGCACCGAATTTTCCTCAGTCGATTTTAATACACGGTCTACGGGACTTGCTGTTAATGTCTACGCTGGATTAACTTTTTCTTTCTAGCAGTCTCTTTGTCATCCCAACCGATAGCTCTACATTGTTTCTTCTGGATCATTTTGGATCTTCACGACTATTTTTCGGTTCATGCAACGATCATTGTGTTACTCGGCTGCTTTCTATGGGAAAACTTTGCAAACCGCAATTTGTTTTTATGCCCAAAAAACACACTTCATTGACATCTTCATCCTCTTCATTGTCATCAACTTCCTCTCTCACTGCAGACACGATGGCTGGAATACCTCCCAATCGAAATTCTTCATCTCAGTCTGCTACAAGCAAGTCTTCCCTATCTTCTTCATCTTCTAACCTTTGAAACATGATCCTCCCTCTCCAGACAAACTGTCATCTCCCATATCTTTGGAGCTGCTGTTGGAGGAAATTCGGACATTATGCCCATTTGTGGAGGAAACAAATAGTAAAATGCAATTTCTCGAGGGTAAGTGGTCCACAATGGAGAATGGAGTGTCTTCAATCGAGCAGCAAATTTCAGAGGGCCAAGGTAACTCTTGTAAAACTTCTGTGTTAGAAAAAGAGGTTCGCAATCTTCAGCAACATACAGAGGACTTAAAAAACAGAAACAGGAGGAATAATGTATGTATTTATGGCTTGCCTGAATCTCCGGAAGAGGATTTTTCCCCCTTCTTACCGAAACCTTTGGATATGCCTTCTAGTACCTCCCTCAGTATTCAGAAAGCTCACACGCTTAGTCCCCGCTCTTCACTTTCTGCATCTCCGACCAAACCAAGGGATGTCATCATTCTCTCTTCGAAGTTTATGTACTTGTTATCAGTTCTCTCCGCAGCCAGGTCCAAATGTCAAATTTCCTGTCTTGGCCAAAAGGTGTTCCTCTCTCAAGATGTCTCTAATGCCACGGCAACCGGAAGGAAAGAGTTCATTCATCTTCATGCACCTCTCCGTTCTTTCAGTGCCCGCTATGCTCTTTTTCACCCTTGCCTTTTTAAGGTGACTTTCCAAAACCAAACCTGGTCCTTTCAAGATCCTGCGGAACTTAAGAACTTCAACCATATTCACACTACCAATATGATGGATACTGTTGGTTCCTCTAATGGTTGATTTAATGGTTTCATTTTCTACATGGTTCCATTATCTTTTCTCACTTCTGCTGGTTGTTTAGTGAAGAATTTTCTAAATGTTTCAAATTTTTGGTATTATTTCTGATGGTCCCTCTAAGGACTCAGTCATGATCTCTATATTGTTCCCTTGATCTGTTGCCCATTGTTTTATTCTCTTTTCTCTCTTAGGTAGTCTAATATAGTTCATTTTTAGCACTCACTTGTTTATAAATTACATTCTTTGTATGCATTATGTTTAATGATTATGTAATTCTTTTTGTGTCTTGATGTTAATGTCTCTTTTTTGTACATCAATACAGGTTTGTCCATTATTCTCCCTACAGTTGGCCCAATTCCCTATTCTGTTTAGTCCCTGTGAGTTCGGACTCCTCACGTTTGGATGGTTCGTCTTTTCGTGTGTTGTCTCTCTGTTTGTCCCCCTCAGGTAAATTTTTTCAGTCATCCCTTCAGGATTTGTACTGTCTCTTCTTTACTTTCTTCTTTCTTTTAGCTTTCCCTTTTCTTCCTTTTTTCCATTCTGCATTAACTATATTTTCTAATTTTTCCTATTTGGTTGTTTTCCTTACCTTCTGTCCTTATCTTCTTATTATTCTCTGCTACCTCTTATCTCTTCCCTGTCTGTTGCTATAACAGTTTTCTCTTTTTCGATCCCTCTTCTAATTTTGCTCTACAATATCCATTTCCCACATCTTATGGCTCTATCTCTATTATTTTTCTTTTCTAATCTCTCTCATGCTCAATCTCACTATTATGTTCATATGTATTTTCAAATTGTATTACTGTATATTTAATGTGAATCTTTTATTTTCAAAGTTATTACATGGAATGTAAAGGGTTTTAACAATCCTATAAAGAGGCAAATCATTATTTCACATTTAGCCTCCTATCAACCTGACTTAGTTCTGTTACAAGAAACTCATAAAACTGAGCTTAAAATCTCAAACTTAAGCGGAATTGGGTTGGTTCGGTATTGATATCTCCTAAAAACACGAAAAAAAATGCTGTTGTTATTTTATGCTATAAAAAGTTGAAGTGCTCTGTTTTAACACAAGATACTGACTCTGAGGGTAGATGGATTTTGGTCAAGCTATTAATCAACAATATCCCTCTCACTGTTTTAACCTTTATGGTCCTATTCAACCAGACCCCACTTTTTGACCCACCATCACAGACACGTTTTTTCAATATAAAGATGATTTTTTCATATTGGGTGGTGACTGTAACCAAATTATGGATCCTTTTATCGATCGTAAATCCCAGGTTTGTTTTATTCCTAAAACCCACAAACAATTTCTCAACACTATTACACAGTCCCATCTTGTTGACTCCTGGAGACTATGTAATCCAGACTTACCAGATTCACATTTTTCTCCCCTCCCCATGGCTCCTTGTCCAGGATTGACGATATATTCCTGTCTAAATCCTTGTCCCAGAATCTTGCTTCCTCTTCGATTGAGTCTATTCTTATTACTGATCACTCTCCGGTGGTTATTGATTTCAATTTGCTTCCTCCTAGTTCTAAGTCTTCCAGATGGAGGTTTAACAATTATCTTTTACATGATCCTGCTTTCTCCTCTTCCTTCACATCTTTCGCGGAAGAATTCTTTTTAATAAATGAGGATGCTTTAGTGTCCCCAGTATCAGTGTGGGATAGTTTTAAAGATACTGCTCAGAGTTTCATTATAGATTGTGTCGCTAGGACAAAAACAAACTTCCACTAAGCATAAAGACTTATGAGCCTCCATCAAACATTTAGAACATAGATTTTATACTTCTTCAACAGATTCCACCATCCAAGAACTTATTTGAGCGAAAAGGGATTTTAATAAAACTTCAACGGATAATGCATCCTTTACTTTACTTTGCAGTAGCGCTAGGTATTATGGGGGTTGAAATAAAGTTGTAACACTTCTTGCCAATTATCTAAAATCTAGAAAAGAGACAACACTCATTGACTCTATTCAATCTGCAGATGGCATGCACCTCTCGAAAGATAAGGATATTTTAGATGAGTTTACTAAATTGTTGTGATTTATACACTCCTGAGTCACCTCCAACCATCTCGCACATTGATGAATATCTAGATACTATTCCTCCTCCTTCTTCTTCGGATTTAGATTTCTCCTCTTTGGATACTGATAGTTCACTCCAAGAAATCTCTTCCTCTTTGAACTCCTTAAAGAAAGGCAAATCTCCTGGTCCAGACAGATTCTCTGTAGAATTTTATCTGCACTTTTCCAATGTATTACAGACAAAACTTTTAAATCTTTTTCAACACTTCTGCTTTGCAGGCTCAGCTAATGGTACTTTTCTGGAGGCTTCTATATGTCTTATTTATAAAGATGGTAAAGATCCTAAATTTTGTAAAAACTACCTTCCCATCTCCTTGGTAAATGTTGATTATAAGATCTTTGCCAAATTATTAGCATTACGCCTTGAATTCTTTTTACCTCATTCAATAGTTCCAGAACAATGTGGATTTGTCAAGGGTAGATTAACCTCTGATAACTCGTGTTTATTTTTTAATGTTCTAAATAAAGCTTCCTCCATATCTCTCCTCTTGCGGCTATCTCCATTGATGCTGAAAAAGCCTTTGATAGGGTAGACTGGTCCTTTCCTATTTAAATCCCTTCAATGGCATGGTTTCGGTGGTAAATTCATCTCTTTTGTTTCTCTTCTGTATTCTGCTCCCTATGCTTCAACCATTGTTAATGGTCAAGCCCCACAATACTTTTCTCGTCATCGTGGTGTATGTCAGGGTTGTCCACTATCCCCCCTTTTATTTGTCCATTCTCTTGAGCCTTTCCTCTCCCGTATTTGCCATATTTCCTCCATTTTTGGTTTCCCATATGGAGATCATCATCATCTCAAATTATCTGCTTATGCCGATGATATTTTACTTTTTCCAGACTCCTCTAACCCTTCACTTTTACAAGAAATTTCCAATTTTTCTGCAGCCTCAGGATATAAAATAAAGACAGAGGTGTTACCAATTACAAAATGTTGTCTTAAACAACAATATGACTCTACCGTCTTTCATTGGAACAACTCTAAAATCAAATATCTTGGAATCTGGTTTCTGTTAAAATAAACATGACAGTCACTCTAGATTGTATTTCCAAACTCCTATCTTCATGGAATCCTCTCTTTCTTTCTTGGTGGGGTCATCTTGATTCCATTAAGATGATGATTACTCCAATCCTTTTAGATTTTCTTTCAATGATTCCAGTTCATATTTCTCTTACCTTCTTTAAAAAAATAGATTCTCTTCTTTCAAAATTCTTACGATAAAACAAAAAATCCAGAATCTCTTTATTTCAACCAAGAATTGTAGGTGGGGTACATTTTCCAGATTTTCAGTTGTATCACTAGGCTTTTTGTTTAAAACAGGCTTCTGATTGACTCCTTATGGAACTCTCTCTTTTTTCTCCTTTATGGGTCAGTATTGAACTCTGTTTATTTACTCCTTTCTCGACCATTGAAGTTCTTGCTTTTACTGCTAATAATACCCTCACTTCTCTCCCACTTTTTAAACATACCTGTTCATTGTTAAAACATTACTTTCAGCTAAAATCTCTCTCCAGAAATTATTTTATACAATTCCCTCTCTGGCATAACAGACTTATTACCATTAACAACAGACCTATATATTGGGCTTCTTGGAGGACTAAGGGAATTATCTGAGTCAAGGATTTTTTTGATGGTACTTCTCCCTTTACATTTCCTACTTTTCAAAGTACATTTAAGTGTCCTTGTTCTGTTTTACTCAGGTTCTCAATTCTTATGGAAATAATTCTTAATATCTTTTACTCCCTTCCTTCTGATGTGTCTTCATCTATACAGTACCCACTTCTCAAAATTTTAGCATTATGTCCTAAAGCTTCCTGAATCTTTAAATTCTTCCATTCCACAACTTCAGATCGCGTTAAATCTAAAATAGAACTGTCCTGGGAATCGGATTTAGTTTTTCAATGCACTAAGATTTGGGCTCGGTCACTGAGGATTTCAAGATTTGCATCAACTACTCAATCTATGTTTTTTCCATATCATAGACTATATTTTACTCCTACTTCCATAGCTAATTTCACACACACTGATGATCAGAAATGTTGGTCTTGCGCTTTTTCACCAGCATATCTTTCACATATTCTTTTTCATGTCCCCATGTAGTTTCTTTTTGGACACAAATATGGGCTAGTTTATCCATCATTTTTAAGTTCCACACTCCCATTGTCCAATCTTCTTCTCTTTATGGGAAGTTTATCAGAATCCATCATTCTACCCCACTGAGAAAGAGGATTGTTTGATATTATGTTAGCCTTAGCATTTCAACAAAATGCTTTAAACTGGATATGTTTGTCAAAACTTTCAATTAAGTCCTGGTGGAATACTGTTTGCCAATGTCACAGGTTGGATGTGGCTTATGCCTCCCTGTGTAATCCACATATTAATAGAGATGTGTTTTGGTTGCCGTTGTCTACACATTTAAATAAGATTTCAGTTAATGCTGTTTCTCATCACTGTTCTGAAAACTTCCAACCCCCCTAATTTCTTTTCTCTTTATTCTATCCTTCTTCCCTTGATTCTGATGGCTTTTATTTATTTATTTTAAAAACAGTAATACTTGTACAATAATTCCTATGTTTTATGGAGCACAAATGTACTTCTTATTTATAGTTCATAAATGTATTTTCTTCCCCTTCTTCCCCCTCCTTTCTCTCCCTCCCTTGTCTCTTCTTTTATTTTATTTTCTCCCATAAAATTCCTAAAATGTAAACAGCTTTCTACTATGTTTAATTGCCTACTATACTTTGCTCATCCATTATTTTGTATTAATTATGCTTTTGGCCTTTGCTTATTGCATTTGCTTTCCCTTCAATAAAGCTTATTAAAACGAAGATTGCTCATTAAGGGATTTGTGGAGGCTTATGGTAGTCTACTGCTAAAACCTCAGAAATGCCATCTTGCAGGCAGGGCACTTGAATACCAATCTAGGCCCTTGGTTGGGAGAATTGGATAAAATAAGTGGAAGTGAGGTAAGCACAAGGCAAGTCAAAACCTCAGGTATGGTCAGATGTCAAAAGATAAGGAAGCAATGATTCTGACCACTTTTTGTGGGAAAGCAGACCTTAAACAAGACGTGCATGCAGTGGCCAAAGTCCAACCATGGGTTTCTTTGTTCTTTATAATGGGGTTACCATGTGTTCCTCAGAACCTGGGCTCTGAATATCGTATCACACATAAATGGTTCTGCTGGGTCTCACTCAATACATATGAAAAGAAAACATTTTTAAAAAACAGGGACAGGAGTCAAACAACATAAAAGTCAATTTATGGAAACATTGCACCATTGAATTATACAATAGTTATAGCTGAGGAGGTCAATGATATGTGCAAAAAGTGCTTGTACAGTGTAAAAATAGCTGTATAAAATATTTAATCAATTAAACTGAAAGCAACATTCAGATTCTTTCAGACTGAGCGCCTGGTCAAAACCATATTGTAAAGTCTCTATAGTTGGGACATCACTGATAAGTTTCCAAGTAGTGCACAGGCCCACCTTGACTTCTTTAAATATGGCCCACAAATATGGACACGTCAAAATTTCAAACAGCTGAAAAAGCATGCAAGTTGTACATCAAAGGTTTTTTTTCTTCAGGACAGGGATAAAGGAACATCCTGCATATTAAATAAATATTCCCCAGTAATCAGAGAATAATGGAGACTCACCAAGTAGTCTGACATTGTGGCTTAGTTAAGATTCAGGTCTTTGTTAGAGAATGCGCTGGGAAAACCCAATGCCGGCACATCTGGGCAAATCCTAAGGATAAAAGAATTTCTTAAACTTTAAGAAATATTTCAGCCAAAACATGTAATTAGATTGACACTAAAAAAAGACTTGAATCTCAACTAAGCAATATTTTCAGACTGCTTGGTGAGTCTCCATTATTCTCTATTTATGGGCATTTGTTTTTCTCACACACATGAGACTGATTACTGTTCGTTTAATATGCAGGATGTTCCTTATTCACTATCCTGAAGAAAACCCAAATTTGATGTACAATTTGCATGCTTTTTCAGTGGGTCAAAACACTGATGTGCCAATACTCTTGGTCTATATAAAAAGGAGTCAAAATGTGCCTATGCAGTAAGTGGAAACTTATCAGTAATGTCCCAACTATAGATACTTTATATACAATATGGTTTTGACCAGGCCCTCAGACTGAAATAATCTGAATGTTTTATTGGGCAGTCAACTACATAGAAAACAGGGTCTTTCGAAATTGGGGGCCACGGACCACAGTAGGTGAGAGGCATGGTAAGATCACTAAAATATATGGATAATTTGCAAATGACGTTCAATATATAAAAATCCCAGAAATTGTCAATTGAAGATACTCGTTCTTCCCTGGAGATAGGGACCAGTTATTTATTGACAGTCATTAATCTTATAGCGGGAACTAAAAACACTGATGTTAGACTTGGCTTTTTCAGTGGGTTTATCCCCAGACTTTTTGCATTTTGGCCTCACATTTTTGACCTTGTTTGTGTTGGTTTTAGGACTCTGGGCACTATACCACTGTTATGTAGTGCTAAAGTGTATGCTCTCCAGGTAAATGCTGTTATGATTGGTTTTCCATGATTGGGATATTTGATTTGCTAGTACGTCCCTAGTACAGTGTACTGTGTGTGCCCAGGGCCTGTAGATCAAATTCATCTAGTGGGCTTGCAGCACTGTTTATGCCACCCACACAAGTAACCTTTCAAAAGGTTCTCAGAACTGCCACTGCAGCATCTGCGTGCAGTTTTGACTGCCATGTCAACCTGGCAAGTGCACCCACTTGCCAGGCCCTAACCTTACATGGAAGTCACTCCTAAGGTAGGTGCAACATACCCCTATGGGCAGGGTGTAGTGTGAGTGAAAGGAAGGACATGTGTTGGTGTGTATTACATAACCTGAATATGAAATACTGTGCATTTCGGTTTTCACTATTGCAAGGCTATCTGTCCCACAGACTAACATGGGAGTTGCTTTGTTGAATCTTACAAATATAACGTTCCATTGTGACAAGATGGAGAAAAAGAGTTTAGGCTACCTTAACTCAAAATAAAAAAAAATCCTCTATTAGTGAACTGAATTTTGTGCTGTGTATTTGAAAATACCACTTTTAGAAAGTGGGTATTTTTTTGCTTAAAAATCCTGTGTGGCTCTTCCTTTTGTGTATTCCATGTCAGGATTTAGAGTGACAGGAGCAGGGGGTGTACATTCACACTAGACAGACAAAAGGGGTGTAGGTGAGGTGTGTCCTGTCTTTCCTGGGTGACTCATAGCCAGGCTGAATAGACCTGGCTACATTTAGAGTAGTGGGAGAAACTGTTGTTCTACTCCTTGCCAAAAACACATAAGGCATGTATACCACCTCCAGGCAGACCAATTGTGTCCGGCATTGGTTCAGCACTTGCACCTCTTTCACAATTTGCGGACCAATACCTAAAACCTATAGTACAGAAAACTCCAACTTATCTGAAGGACACCAGGGATCTTCTTAACCTCTTAAAAGACTTTTAGTAGGACTCGACGTAGAGAGTCTCTATACAAGTCTGCCCCAACAAAAGACACTTGAAACTCTTGAGACCATAGTTTACAACAATGACTGGGATTACAAAACACCCCGACATTTTGTCCTAGAATGCTGCAGGATGGCTCTTACTGAAAACTATTTCAAGTACAACGACACTATGTACCAACAATGCCATGGTACTTCCATGGGAAGTACATTTGCTCCCAGTGTAGCAGGACTATACATGAGCAATTTTGAAGTGGAACATATCAACAATCCCATCAATCCTTACCAAGAACAGATACTATTCTGGCGTCGATATATCGACGATGTCATCTTAATCTGGCAAGGAGATCTAGAGAGTCTTGTGAATTTCCACACCTGGATCAACACACGTGATGAATGGCTTAAGTTCACCTATACAGCAAACAAAAAACAACTAGATTTTCTAGACATCACTATGCATGCAGAGGGCCAGACTTTGCAAACTAAGACGTACTACAAACCAACGTAAAAAATGTGCCTACTTTCTTTCCAAAGCTTTCATCCCTGACCACTAAGGGAGAATCTCCCTTACAGCCAGTTCCTGAGGCTATATCAGGAATTGTTGCAAGGTGACTGAATGCAAACAACAGGCCAACGACCTGAGTGGAAAGCTCGAGGAAAGGAATTATCCCAAGAGAATCATTGAAAAATGTAAAAAGAGAGCCCGGAACCAACATAGGGACGGACTTTTAGAATCCACACTACGAGAGCCAGAACCTGATGTTGTAAGCTGTGTAACGACCTACGGCCATGCCAGCAACAAACTAAAGAAGATTGTCACCAAAAACTGGAGGATCTTGACTTCAGCCAACATTCAGTGGCATAAACCTAGGTTTGCGAACAGAAGAACTTGCAACCTTAAGGACATATTAGTCCACACAAGACCCCCTCCGAGAAAACCACTTTCAGTCACAAACTCACAGTGGGACGCTAGCCCAGTGGTTGGTCATTACCCATGTGGGTCATGTTCCCTGTGTCCTCTAACTAAAGTCACAAAAGAAATACAGTTACTACCTAACTTGAGATGGAAACTCCTAAATCACACAAATTACAATACAAGCCATGTGATCTATATGATCACATGCTCTTGTGGCAAACGTTACATAGGAATGACATGCAGAAAGATCAAGCAACGCCTATGTGAACATCGAAGCAATGTCAAGTGCAAGAAGATGACGACGAAAATGTCTAACCACTACTTAGAGGCAGGACATACAGTCAATGATCTCAAGTGGATAATTTTGGAAACCTTGCAAAATAAAGACCACAATGCACAAAGGATCCTTTTTGAAAAAGAGCAACGGTGGGTGCATAGGCTTGGAACGGACCAAGAAGGACTCAATGATAATATACCGTGGGGCAATATCTACAAATGAACAGTCGAAATAAAGGATACAACTACAACTTGCCAGTGAAGACAAGCCAAACAACTAAACAAAATAAGAAAAGCACTTGGCCTAACTCGGTATCTTTATCTATGTACTTGACCATCAGTAAAACCTCTGAACAAGGCGTTAATTACATTACACCATTTAATACCTAAACATGAATGAAGGAGGTTTCAGAAAGCCAATAATAAGAATTATCGGGATCCTGGATTTCTATTGTTCTAGACTAGTATTGATATTGTTGTAACTTAATAATAATCTGAATTTTGAGTGCACATATGATGTTTAATTCTGAACAATTCCCCGATTCATTTGGCACTCGGACAAATTGAAAGACAGACCGCTATCGGCTTTCAGCAGTCTGTCTACACTTCTCTTTTCTCCAACACAAATACAGGACCCCGGAACCAAAACTCGTTCCCGGGACTAGTGTTGGCAGTGTCAGAACAAGTCGAATGACAGAGTGACCGAAGGTAGCGGGAGAAGCAGAATCGACAAAACTGTAATGTATCCTTAAACCTTAAATTTTATACTGAACTATAATTTATTGTTATAGCAGGCCTCCCTGACCCACCTGGATCCTGATGAGGTTTAACATAACCGCAAACGAAGATATGTCATATATGATACAAAATGCTCTTTGTTCAATGTGGTTAGTACGATCATTATACTTG
Source organism: Lissotriton vulgaris (assembly GCF_964263255.1). Lineage (NCBI taxonomy): Eukaryota > Metazoa > Chordata > Amphibia > Caudata > Salamandridae > Lissotriton > Lissotriton vulgaris. The sequence goes on from NC_141696.1 coordinate 723,082,591, forward strand.
GCAAATAGCTCCGTCCTAAGCCTTTACCTGTGAAACGCCACATTGCTCTAACCCACTATGCATAAGATTAAACAGATAGCCCGCCTCGAGTGAAACGCTAACAGCCCTGTACCAAACTGAACCCCGGCCGCCCTCAAGAAACAAACAGTGGTAATGAGTGATAATCTATGAAGTCTCGGTTTACATTTGAGCGAAGTACACGCTGCCCAGGGCCAAATAAAAACCTGAGAACCACCCATGGCATTTGCTAACTCACCAGTCACTGATTAGTAAATGACCAGACAATTTGAAAATAACCTTCCACACTTCCGTTAATCTCAGGGATTTCAATTTGATAATTTGCCATATATGAGAGAGTTGACCCTAACCTAGTTTTAGGGTAGTCAGTTTGAATTATTGCCATTTTTTAGTTGCTACGCCACTGTGCGTTTTGTATGTTCCTGGTATTTACAAACCAGTCGATTAGTCCTATGTCTATCCTTATACCCTATTTCCATTGTCTAGTATGTCTTTTCTCTTTACAGGTACAAATTGACCTTTTAGGAACAGCACAACGACATGTTCCTTACACTTTAAAACTTAGTTCACATATAGAGACGTGAGAGGTCTCTATACACTTTGCACCTTGGTCCTGAGGAAAGCCCACCGACCTTTGGGCGACGAAGGGCTGAAATATGTCGACCTATACCACATCTTCAGTGTGAGAGATTCATAATCACTCTTGTTCACCTACATAATTTTTAATTTTGCCTCCAGAAACCAGAACTATTAAAAATACTTGTCTGGGAGAGAGAAACTCTTAACAATTTTCACTTTATCACGTCACAATCACTATCACTGGTCACTACTGTTTTCAACAAAGGGTATTACCTCCCGGTGGAGGTTGCATAAACCACTAAACCCCATGATTATGCAGACACGTGTGAGGGTCAGCGGAGAATCAAGATATACTGCTTAACATCGCCACTTACCAACACGTGCATGAGGTTTTTTTATTGGGACTAGACAGAACCGTTCCCGCATACCCGATGTTATGCAGGACAAGTGATCCTTCCCTTTTGATCAGATTGTGTGTGATCATTATAGTCAGGGGAGCAGCTTGGTCAATTAAATTTGAGGGGGGGGGGTGAGCTTCAGATTTCCCATCAATCATGCTGGGATATTTTGTTAAACCGCAATATATGAGAAGCAGGACATGAACGGTGCTTAAAGAGCAATAGAAAGAGCGAGAAGGGCATTTTGTGTAGGGTCGCTTAAGACTCAACATTTTTCAAACCAATCAACATTTTTGAAAGACTTCAAAACAGAGACGAGAGAGTGAGTGTGTGTGTTTTTGTCAGTGTGGGCATGCAAAAATCTCTGGTGAAATCCGATGGACATTGTACCATTCCCCGAATTAAAGCACTTTTAACCTACTACTTACAATAGGATAACGTTTTAAGGGGGAGAGGTGTAAACCCCCAAACAGCCCCCCCAAAGCTATGCCCCGGATTACAGTCCTGTAGAAACTCCATGCAGTGTGAAACTTCAATTACAGGCCATGTATTGAGCTATTCTCTACAGCCTCCAGAACCAGTCTCTACAAAAGGTGCAGAAAAGTGATAAATAAACATTATTATCAATATTACTCTACTACTATCCATTTATTTATTCTTTGTCCTAATGCCTGAAGTTCTCCATCCATTAGGAAATCCCCTCTGCAAGATACCCTCACTGAGTCAACAAAGTGATGCAAAAAACAGAGGAGCCTAACACGCCTTTCTCAAATGTATTCCCCATTTCTTACTAAAGTACTATTTGTTTCCCCATTTTGAGGGCACAACTACAAAATATACATCATCAAGTACCTTCCACCTATTAGAACATTGGAATGTTGAGAGCTCCACTCAAGACAATGGAGTCGCTTCTGGCTTATAATGGCTTGTATAATCCTTCTGCTCCATAAATGTCTATAAGTGAATACCTTTAGCAAGAGAATACATAGGTAAATTGTGGGCAGAGAGCATAAATATGAAATGGTAATGAAATAATCCAGCAAATACATGTACAATAAAAAATATCCAGTACTATGTTATTCATATCAAAAGTAAAAAAGTATTTATTGGACATACATTAATACAAAAATATAACATTATCCCCTAAATGATTTTTACTGACATAAGCTCATTCATACTTTATAACATCATAATCTGATGCTGAATTAAATCCTTAAATGTTGTGCAAAAAGGGTACAATTTATGTTTATTTCTGTAATTTGGAACAGTTCAACATGATGTTCTTAGTATTCAATATTAGTAAAATGTGTTCATATTAATAACTGTTTTTTTTATTATTTCCTAAATACAATGATATTAGTTCATGGGTACGTAGTTTCTATAAGACATTGTGCTGGGGGCTTAGATGTTACCACGCGTGTTTTGACAAAATGCCTTCATCAGGAAGCCATCAGGGGAATGTCTGTAAATAAACAACAATGTATGGAGTAGTTTTAATTACACAAATACCCCGAGAGAAGATGAACGATGTACACTAAGAATAACTGAATTTAAATTAAAATTGAAAATGGTTTGTGTACCAACATCTAGATAAACCACTGCAATTAAATGTGCACTATAGAGGATATTTGTGACCCAAGAAAGAAAGGTGAAAGATATTTACACCCAGAGTTTGATTAAAAATATTAACAGGTGAACATACTCCTCATTCAGGTGTAGGTTAGTTTCAAAATGGACTTATTGCGAGTTGACCACGTGCCTGATGGGGTAACACATTAGTAAAAATCGCAGGAATGGGCCTTCAGGCAAAGATCGTATTGAGCCTTTAGCATGCCATCTCAGAGAAGGTAGATATCTATCATGAAGAGGGCAAAAAGTGTAGGACCTGTATGGAATTACTGGTGGTATTTGGTATGGCTAACCTCTGGGTACAAGTCGCAGAACAAGTCTGAACTGGAAGCAAACAAGATGACAGTAAAATCATGAGTAAGAATAGAACCAGTGAAATGAGGAACGGTCCAGGGGGAGCATTAACGTTGGTATGACTTACCAGGGAATAGATGCAGGTGTACTCGCTGATAGAAAAGAAATGGTCCGTACACATGGACACACTAAACGGCGAAGAGTGAGATTGGTTCGTGGTGTACAAACAATGGGGAAAGTTGTATATTTAGAGAATTATGACTTCTTATACTGCTTTCCAGCTTAAAAAGACTGGGAAACTTGATGTATATGGGGGCCTATGGTCCAGGGAGACACAGCAGTGTTGGTTAGCACCTAAACATGACAACATGAAAACCACTAGAACAAATGGTGGACAGCAAATCTAACAAGATGCACAGCTATAATTACTAAAGAGGTGGGTAAGACTAAGCGTGTCCCAGGATGGAAAAAGCCTTTACGGAGAAGGATATTTCTTACATGAGGGGGGCGCAATGGACAATATCAGCCAAGAATAAAGAAGCCTAGAATATACAATTAGTCAAACTAGACTAGCTGCCATGTTGGTAAATCAAGGACTATATTAACAACGGTGCTGTACTTACTAGTGGTCCACTGAAACTGGAAGCGCTCCCAAGACAAGACTCAGCATCACGGCGGCACTCAGAGAGGGTCCTGTGTGTTTCGGAAGAGCATGCCCCGGAAGTAGAAGGGTGGGTCAATAACTACATGGCCTAACCCAGAATGGAAGAGCCATGTTGGTGCAGGCAGATAGTATAATATGGTATCCTTAAATTTATGAGGACACCTCACTAAATAAAATGTTAGTGAATAAACAAATAAAAAGGTTAAAAGGAAATGTCCTTTTATATGGGTTTGCCATTTGGAGTGAGAGAGAGTAAAAATTGCTATGTGGTCCCGTAATAGAATACCTCAAACTAAGATCTTAGAGCAGCAGAGGGAATCAAAAGAATTGTGGTAACTGCTTGACTCAAGAGAGCTCAACTGTGCCGGTGAATGCTCATCTTTGCAAGGAAAGCAGGTGCCATATTGAAATGGAATTGTTATACAGGTACACAAGTACAAGGTATCTATAGTAAATCAATAAATGTGAATATAAAACATACTTAGTTGAAAATGCATTCTATCAGCGAAAGCAGGGTTAACAATTCTATTGAGTGAAGCACTAGGTGGCTGGTATGGAGGGCAGGACCACCTAACGATATAGTGCCAGGCTGCTGTAGGATCACCAAGTTAAAAGACAGACCAAATGTGGGATCAATGGTTTAAAACAAAGAAGTAACAAAGATGAAAAACACTATAGAATAGAAGTATGGACCCAAGTATGGAAATGAATGGACCTCAGGAATGGAAAATGGATTACATCACCAAGGATGTAATCTCAAGTCAACATGAAGGAGGACCAACTAATATGTAGTCCCAAAGCATAGGGACGTGCCAAATAGAAAGTCATTGGCTAAAAAGGGGTTGGTAACCAAGAAGGTAAAACACCAAACCAATAGGGTCATGTTCCAAGGTTCTGGGGGGTCCAGATTAGGGATCGTAAAGAATATTTTTAATACTATGTTATTGCAACATACAGATTGAGTTGATTTAGAAATCAAACCAAATGGCTTGATCCCATGGGATCTCATTGTTGAGGCCTTTCATGTGTGTATTAAGGTAAAGGATCCAAAAGACCTCTTTACGTTTGCGGATTGCTTCGTGATCTATACCTGGATGTGCTTGTATTTCTTCTAGGATGATCCATTTAATGACTACGCTGTATCATCTAAGTACAGATAGTTTTGGACCAAAGGGGCTGAAAGCTTCTTCATCTGAATGGCTGATCTATGTTCAGTAAGTCTTGAGGATAATGTATGTGATGTTTCTTCAACGTATCACAGCTTGCAAGGGAGATTGAGTAGATATATGATGTCTTTAGTTTTGCAATTAGTAAAAACCTTGAGATTAATTTCATAGCCAATGAAACACATATTGTCTGTTTCCAACTCTTGATTGAAAGCTTTACATGTAAATTTTAAATTGCTGATTGCAGGGTTGCGGCTGTCTATAGTCATTTGAATAAATCCTCTACTTGGTTGAAGTCTGGATCTGACCACATGGTCTTTCAAGTTTTTATTATGTTTGTGAGCAAACATCGATCTTGGTATGAATTGTGTCTTTTCTTTTTCTGCATTGAGAATATGCCAATTTGAGATTCAATTTGGCGTATCTTTTCAGTAAGGACTGAATGTCGAGTTACAAATATGAGTTTAGGTTCCTCCTTGGATTTGGTATTTGTCAGTGGATAGTGACAGTCATAAAAGTGTGCCCTTTTTTCGATGAGTCTCTAACTAGTTTCTTAGGGTAGCCTCTGAAGGTGAATTTTTGATTCATGTCGATGGCTCTTATATCGTAATTTGACAGATTGGTACAATTGTGGCGTAACCTTAAGAATTGTCCAAAGGCTATGCTCTTTTTCTGATGGGAGGGGTGATATCTGTCAAAATGTAAAACAGTGTTATGGGCTGTGGTTTTGACAGATAGGTCTACCCCAAGTTAGCTAGCTGTTTTATGATTATATCAAGAAATTCGACCTGATCATTATTGGAGCTGGATGTAAAATGCATGTTTTCAACTGATAAATTCAGCCAGGCTAAAAATTCCAAGACCATGTCAGGGAGATCTGTCCATATAAAAAGCTGTCATGCATATAGCAGGACCATCGTGTAACTGATTCTGAGAATGGAGCCACTTCATTATAAATGAATGTGGTCTCAAATTTAGCCATATGGAATTTGACTATGGTGGGAGCACAACAGGCTCCCCTGCTGACACTTTGTATTTGCTTATAGAGATTGCCATTGAATTCTAATGTATTTTCCTCCAAAACAATGTCGGCACATTCAAGGCTAAAGATGACCGGGCTATCTATGTGGAAGGTGTTTATAAACCATAAGACAGCATCTAAGGCTCCTTGTTGAGGGTTGTTGCTGTATAAGGCCTCAAGATCTAAGGTGATCATGAGATCAGACACAGTATGAAACTGTTGTCTCTCAACGATGTTAAAAATGAGTCTGGTGTCTTGAACATTAGATTGGATATTTGATACATGGGTTTTAGAATCGTTTCAATATATTTTCATAATAACTCAGTGATGGACCCTATCATTATAACTATGTGGCAGTATGGTGGATTCTCTCTATTCTTATGGATTTTCAGGACACCATATATACTAGCCATCATAGGCTGTCTGTTGTTAAGAAAAAGCATATTCCTTGTTGCAGTTTTGTTTATTTCATTGTGCTCTAGCTATTAAGCATTCTATTTTAGTCTTCACTTTTGTCATGGGGTCAACTGCGACTGGCATGTAGTAAGTGGTATCTTATCGAAGGTCCATCATTTTGGATACATAAATATTAGTATCTAGTACTACGATGCCACAACCTTTATCACAGTTCTCAACTGTGATATTGGAGCTCTGTTTGAGCTATAAAAGACCGGCATGTTTGTAGCGCTCAAGATTATATGGAGTTTTGAGAATGTACTTGGAGGCTGCTGGCAGTTTTTTATATCAAACAACAAAGAGAGGGACGATTTTGGGCTATTTTTAACGGGGTCCAGCGTACATGCCCAGATACAGCAAAACAACAAGTGGTACGCAGTTCCCCAAGCAAGGCCGTTTGGAAGAGGGGGAGGTGAACAAGGAAGTGGGTGGAGGCACACCTAAGGGGAGGAATCTCCTCTCCGGAACTAAAACCCTCACACACCCAGCAAGCTAGGTGTCATGCTTCATCACATGGGTTTGCTCCTCATCGGGTCGTCGGTGCAATACCCGACGGACACTCATAGAGGGGCTCTTTAGCAGAGATCTTTTGTTCCTGCCATCTGGTGCCGTGGGTGTGATGGCTCTAGAGGAAAAGTGTAGATGTGGATGGGTGGTGAATTAAAAAAGGTTAGATAGTCCATTGGGTAAGTTTAATAATGTGGTAATCTACCTTATTAAAAATCGTGAAGAGAGGCTGCTCGCTGGTGCAATGATCCGGGGGAGCAATGCTCTACTCTGTGTTACTGGTCAACCAGTAGCACAGAGTAGAGCATTGCTCCCCTGGATCATTTCACCAGTAAGCAGCCTCTCTTCACGATTTTTAATAAGGTAGATTACCACGTTATTAAACTTACCCAGTCTGACCCTGTGCCAAATGGGAACAGTCCAGTTCAAACTGCCAAGCCATGTATTCCCTGGACCGGAAACAAGCATCCTGGGACCGGTTTCGGATTCATAATCCTCATCAGCCAGGCTATCTTAAATCCAGTGGTAGAGTGAGCAAGGGACCCACGTCTGGGCATTCCCTGCCAACACAGGGCGAACAAAGCAATACCAAAGGGGATGATGGACAGAGTGTTTGAGCGAATCAACTGATCTGGGTTTAATCCATCTTCATTCTTTAGCTCACTCCACCACCCCAGTTCAGACATGGCCATATGCAAACTGTATTGGGGTGAATGTATGACATTGTTCTGCATTCTGTCCATCAACTGTTGTTTTTGCATTTGTCACCCCGAGTGGGACGGGTATGCCGGTCCTAGGATGCTTGTTTCCAGTCCAGGGAGGACCTGGCTTGGCAGTTCGGGCTGGACTGTTCCCATGGGGCACAGAGTCAAGACTGATTTGCATATGGCTGAGTTCCAACTGGAATGGCATGGTGCGCAAAAACTGTGGATTTAGGCCCAGATCTCTGTACTGGGGGTGAATGTATGACATTGTTCTGCATTCTGTCCATCAACTGTTGTTTTTAGATTTGTCACCCCGAGTGGGACGGGTATGCTCAGACGTGAGTCATGTGCTTTCCATACCACTGGAATCAAGCTATCCTGGCTGATGAGGGCTGAAAGCCCGAAACCGGTCCTAGGATGCTTGTTTCCGGATGTATGACGTTACAACGCATACTTTTACTCCGCATACCATTACAACGCGGTATTTACAACGCATACCGTTACAACGCATAGCGCTTTGAGGTGCTGGATAGTGGTAAGTATAATTTACTATTCTAACTCCAGTCCCCGTGGACCCTAGGGAAGGTGTTGGATAGTAAATTATACTTATTCCCTATCCTAGAGCGCCCCCCAGCGCAATGCGTTGTAATGGTATGCGTTGTAATGCCTGCGTTGTAGTGGTAGTGCGTTGTAAAAAATGCGTTGTAACAGGTGTATACCTTGTTTCCAGTCCAGAGAGGACCTGGCTTGGCAGTTCGAGCTGGACTTTTCCCATGGGGCACAGGGTCAAGACTGATTTGCATATGGCTGGGTTCAAACTGGAATGGCATGGTGAGCACAAAAAAACGATGGATTTAGGTCCAGATCACTGTACTGGGGTGAATGTATGACATTGTTCTGCATTCTGTCCATCAACTGTTGTTTCTGCATCTATATTGGGGTTGGTACGGTGACTGCCAGTGCCCCCTGTGGTTGTTGCGCCTGATTAAGAAAGGCTGGGCAATAAAGTGTCTTCTTGGGGCAGATCTCTCACTTTTTGTGATCAAATTGGTTCGAGCTGCCCTCATTCTCAGAGTCAGAGGAGTCTGAAAATGTTGTGATTTCACGGTTATATGGTCTGGTAGGGTATTGGTCATTAGATTGGTATTCTCCCTGGCGGTAATGCTTTTCAGCTAGATAGGGATATGTGTTTTCTTTTGTGGTAAATCTGATATTTTTTTAATTTATCAGTTTTCCTTTTTGTCAGGTAATCTGTATATGAGGCCATTTCCCTATCTACTTCTTCCAATTTCTTTTTTGCTTCTTCTAGTGCTAATGTGCTTTTGATCTTGGTTTCTAGTTCTGGTATTTCGACCATTAGTTGTCACACTAGTTCCTTCGCTGTCTCAACAATTAGTATCATATGTCTCTTGAGCAGCGATTGGCAATCATGTACCACTGTTGTCATTTTTTTTATATGTACGAGGAGGCCTGAAATGCTCTTGATTCTTACGCCCTGTGGAATTATTCCAGCACGTAAGTGTTCTAGCATGAAATTGCCTTGTAGTTTCATGCGTTTTCTTTCTTTCTTAAGGGCTGCTGATTTGTGAATAATCTATATCTTGGGAATGGGATGTGGTTTGGTGTCCGAAACTTACTGAGTGGCCTACGAGGTGGCAAACTCCTCATCAGAAAAACCAAAGGTTTGTAGGTTTGCCATGGTTAAATAGTCAGATGAAAGCAAAATGTAGGGAAAAAGTGAATAAAGATTTCCTCCACCTGAAACGAACATGAAAGGTTGAAATAAAAATAGATTAAATAATGAGTGGTTATCAGAAGAAAGTACTACAAGACGGATATATTACGATAGCAATATCTCTGCAATGTCTCTGCTCCAACATTCCAATACCTGCCTCTCTGTTTCTCCCTTCTTACTTTAGAACATTCTACCATCAGTGGGTAGAATGTTCTATTGGCCTTATAAACCTTCTGCCTTGGGCTATGCCGGTTGTTAAAGGCCCTCTCCCTCATTATAGGCCCTCCACTTTAGCGTGGGCCTTTAACCTGGGGTTAGGGCCTTTAACAAATGGTATAGCCCTGGGCTGTGAGCTATAAGACTATGTTAGAACATTGAAATGCTGGGAGCTCCGTTTAAAACAATGGAGTGCTCCGGGTTTCTAATGGGCAGTAGAAGCCCAGAACGCCAACATTTTAATGTTTGTTCACAGCTGTTTCTGTGAACAAAAGGCCTCCCAGAGCACAACGGGATTTTAATCCCCTTGGATTCCCTGAGGCCTTTGTTTTATGAATTAGAACATTCTGCCCGCTAGGGCTGGAATGTTCTAATAGCCTTAGAGCCCTCCATAGCGGGCTCTACCAGCCAGTAATGGCCCGCTCCCCTGTTAAAGGCACAGGCTGAGAGTGGGCCTTTTATGGCAGTAGAGCCCGCTAAAGAGGGCTTTACAGCTATGGTAAGGTCTGCGGTATCACTTTTGCACACAAATCCTGGTGTGGTGAATCATTTTTAAAAGTGTTAATAACATTTAGTCAACACAAAGCTTTTCTACTAATAAATTTTACCAAATGAAATACTATTTACTGCTAAATGTAAAACAATATCTAAAAAAATTATGCTCAAAGTATGTGTAATTACCTTAGTTAACATATTAACGCTGTAAGTAAGCAAGCTGAACACTGTGTTCTTTTGAAATCAACATGAAACTTTTAATTAAATATTGCTTTATAAACATCCAAACATAGCTAAATTACAGCTCTAATGAAAGTCAGAAATAAGACAATTTTTTTTAACGAGTTGTTCTGAACGACTTTCCCTCCCTCCTCCTTTTAGCTAATTTATTATCTGGATTAAATGCACAGCTAAGTTTAATATTCTTTGGAACGAGGAAAGGCAGAAGACACAATTTACAGATGTGATTCAGGAACACAGAAGAGTCTAAATTATGTATGATGAAAACTCAAATTAATTGACTCATAGAGATGGTGGCATACCAACAAGTGTCTTCTGCGCCCACAAGTGATACCTGATAACCCTGTGGCATGGTGTTGTAGCTATTTATAATGCGTTTTAAATGGTGTGGTAAATAGCATGTACTTTTCCCTTGTTATCTTCTGGCAGGTTTGACCTGCTGATATTTAACAACGGATGAGATATTTAATGCACCCAATTATTATTGGGAGTGTTAAAGAACACCTAACTCGTAATTCCAACCCCTGCATTAACAAGATTGTGGGTTCGGAAAACACCTATCCACTCATAATCAGGGCCTTCGGAGGTTACTACAATGGGGAGACACCGGTTCTAAAAATACTTATACAGGGCTGTTTCTTGCAGTACATAACATGATGCGTCAATTCTGAGCGCTGCAAGCCTTCCTGCTGTGCTGGCCTGCGGCAAATGAAAAGTGCAGAAATGCACCGTATTTATGAGATACATCACATTCCTGTCCTCTTTCCCTGTGCTGGTGCTTCATTGGCTGCCATGCAGCAATGCAGGCACCCTTGGACCATGGTGCAAGGGTGTCTGCGTTGCATGAATTATTGTTTTTTGTGCAGGAAGGGACACCTTCCTTCACAAAACAATCAATGGAGGTGATTTTTTCCTTCTACGTGTGCTGCTGAGACAACACAGAAACTTGTGCTGCGTTGCATCACACCATATCTACAAGGCCAAGAAAAGCCACGCAGGGTGGCTTCATGTGGCCTTGTAGATTTAGCACTGTAATGCGCGCTGCCTGAGTGTCATCAAAAGTGACATTCCGGTGGTGCAGGGCCTTCTAAATGAGGCCCTTAGGGTTTGGCAGATGGCTTACTATGTGACAAAAGTGGAGAAAAAACCCTTTGCCTTATTACATGTGCCGCACGATATAATGCACTTGTAATGATAGCGGACGGGATGCCCATTACGCTTGTGATGGAGTAAGCCGCCTGCTAAATTTTAAATCAGACCTTCAGTCATCGGTTACCCACGTTCTAACTGGATGCTATGATAAGAAAACTAGGAGAGATGTTGGAATGAAGAGAAACATGTGGGGGATGTTGGTTGAAGATTACCTCCGGACTGAAGCAACTGTAGCTGTAAGGACCTAAGTCAATGATGCTGACCGCAGATGATGGGCCCCAGATGTAGATTCATTAAGTCAGAGTAATGAATATATTATATGTTTCTATTATGCCTTGGAGAGTAGTTTGGCTCCCCATGGTAACACCCAATTTCACAAAGACGGGGTTGGACAACTCTGGCGGGTGGTAATCTGTAGATGTGGAGAGATGCCGCATCGGAGTGGATGCTTTAACCCACTAACATACACTGTCAAAAAAGGCCTTTAGTCTTGATGCCAAAGTTCACAATCATGGCTGGTTAAGAGTGTTTTGAGAGCTCTGAACTTGAGGTTGAAGGCAATGAGAGTTTCTCACAATGCCTGCCAGTGGGTAAAAAAAACAAATCAATAAATACTTACTTACCCACGCGTCCTCAGTGTTCTTCTCATGTGAAGTCCCCGCGTGAGTCTCAGATCCTCAACCAACTCCCCTCTACCACCCCAGACGATGCTCTTGTGCTGCTGATAATATTCAGCAGCATGAGAGCCAGTAACGGCCCTTGGTGGGAGTGCTGCTGGGCGCTGGCGTGGGGCGGGGGAGGGGCAGGGACAGGGTGGGGAGTAGTAAACTACTGATTATGGCCGATTAGAGGTAAGTAAACATAAATAAATCAAACACATTTTGTTGCACACGCTGCATCGCCTGATGCGAATCAGCACGTGCAACAAAATTCGTTTAATTTATTTATATGTTTCCTTAACTCTAATCGGACGTAATGCATAGTTTACTACCCTTCACCCTGCTCCTCCCCACCCCAAGTCAGCGCCCAGCAGCACTCCCACCACGGGCCACTACTGATAAGAGCAGCACTAGGATTGGCTGGTGCGGGCTGGCTCGCCACTCATTAAGGCACAGGAGACCTGTGCCTGCTATACACTTAGCTGTCTAAGACAGCTAGGTTAAAGGTTAAAAGTGCGCTTGTCAGGCTGGCCATCGCAAGACAGGTGGCCAAAGTGACATGTGCACTTTAAACAGGAGTGGGCATCTCCTCCCCTGCGGCAAAACAGTAGCAATGACCTGGCACCTTTCTGATTTTTGGCTCGGGCTGAGTGCAGTTGTGAAAAATAAAAAGGTAATAAATTCACTTTATTTTCTTTTTCTTTTTCACCTCTGCTGCTTTTGCAGCAGGAGTAACTCTCCTCTGCTCACATGGAGGAACTGTCGTTGGTGGGCAGCGGACAATGTGAACTGTCAATGGATACATTCCCTCATAGGGACGATAAAACAAGGTTTCAAAAATGACTGTCATACTACTGCTGTAAGTTTATGTCATACAATACTCATTCAGGAAGCTGTTAGTCAGGCTGAATCACCTGACAGCAAGTGAAATAGCCACGGTCAAGTTTATAAACAGTGGTGACAGAACACCTGAGAAAGGAACAATGGTTAGGGATTTGTACTTGATAGTCAAATTAGCCTTGCTCTGCAGTGAGGTATTGTATAATGCCCATGTGGCAGGATTGGATCTGCTAGGTGTAGGAGAGTGGGGTCTGCTTCCTATGGTTACCTCCACTTTTTGCTGTGATTCTCTGGTTTTTCGACTTTAGTCTGGCTGTGGCTCTGCTAATCAGGCCCACAGCCTAGCTGTTCTCTCTATAAATTGATAACATGTACTTTAGGTACATAGCAGATTGGTTACTGAGTCACCCTTGTGAACCCCAGTGTAGTGTCCCCTAGGCACCCAGGACATAGGTGCACCCTAGGCCTACCAAGGGCTGCAGCATGTATTGTGCCACCCCTGGTTTGCCTTCCAAACTGACACCACAGGTCTGTTCACACAGCCTGGGTAAGGTGGTGTAATCACCCCTTACTTAGATTTAGTGTACCTATAACTATATTCACTGAAAAAACCATTGGTTATAGACCATATATAGTTAGGGATTAGCATTCACAAAACCTTAATTTACTCGCACAAAACCATAGAAATTCGCATATATAGTTAGTTGCAATAACTATATATCGCGCGCCCGCAATCCACTGCTGATGATGTCACATATTACATCATTCATGACATGGCCAGTGACATCACTGATGACATCACTGATGACATCTCAAATGACATCACTGATGACATCACTGATGACAACATCCAGTGACTGTATGTTTCTGTAAAGAAAAATTATGTCTTACATATTGAAGAATGAGTGGATGTATAAGAGTCTGGATGAAGGATTTAGTAGGTGCATGACTGACCGTATGAGTGAGTGATTAAATGTGTCTCACTGAGTGCATGGGTTAGTGACTAAACTGTCTTAATTTGTGCATCATTATATCTGTTGTTCTGTAAACTGCTGCATGTGTTGATCAGTAGCTATATGAGTAACTATATGGGTTATTGATTGGTTGCCCAAGTATTTGTATGGGAGACTGAGTGTGTGTGGGTGGCTGGGAGGTGTATGACTCTGTGCATAGATGTGTGAGCAGTTGATTCAGTAGATGTATGGGTTCAAAAGAGCATGTGGAAACAGCTGTATGGGCGGTTGACTATCTGCATGAGTGTATTGGTGAGTGATTGGAGTTCTCAGTGCTACATGTCAAAGTAAGTACATATGTAAAACACAGTACATGTAAGAGTTGACATATATAAATAACTGTGCATAAGAGCCAGTGAATGTGTGAGTGGCTGTATGGATCATTGTGAACTCGTATTAGTGATTGTATAAGAGAGTAAATATGTGTTAGTATATGTTTGATTAAGTAAGGTGTGTATAACTGTACAGTTGAGGAAATAGAGGTGTGATTGATTCTTTGCATGACTGACTAGGTGTGTGAGTAACTCCATGGATGAGTGACAGTCTGTGAGTGTCTGTTTACACTGATTGTATCTAAGGTTATATTAGAATCTGAAGAGGTTCATCGTATTATCACATGAATGATATCATCAATGATGTGATCAGTAATGTCAAACAAGATGTTATCAGTGATTTCATCAGTGATGTCATTTGAGATGTCCTCAGTGATGTCATCAGTGATGTCATTTGAGATGTCATCAGTGATGTCATTTGAGATGTCATCAGTGATGTCATCAGTGATGTCACTGACCATGTCATGAATGATGTAATATGTGACATCATCAGCAGTGGATTGCGGGTGTGCGATATATAGTTATTGCAACTAACTATATATGCGAATTTCTATGGTTTTGTGCGAGTAAATTAAGGTTTTGTAAATGCTAATCCCTAACTATATATGGTCTATAACCAATGGTTTTTTCAGTGAATGTTCATGGTTATGTAAATGCAAATTCCTAACTATATATGGTCTATAACCTATGGTTTTTTCAGTGAATTTCATTGGTTTTTTAAAAGCTAATATCTATAGCTGTAAAATATATTCTTTATTACGTGACGTATCATGTAGCCAAATGAGACGCCTCATTACGCGTTGCATAAACGTGACGTATCATCTCTGCAGCGCAAACAAAACCCGTAACGTAAGCGCGCCAGAGCACGCTTACAGATATATATATTTTTTTTTAACCTTAATTAGACAAAATCCACACGTGCACATATCTTGAGGCCTTGCAAAGGCACAACAAACAAACAGTCCCTACAATTTTGCCAAGTTTGGTGGAAATCTATTCCTTTAAATTTTATTTTACTGTTTCTCTTGGTTTTCCCCTTGTTACGCTTACCGGAACGCTACCCGGTACGCAAACCGGACGCTCCAAAAACACAAGATGTCGGACTCCCGTTACGCTGCCGGTTAGCTGCCCGGTTGGCGTACCGGGAAGCGCCTCTACAGCGAAAAATCGCAATTTTCTTTTTTTTTCTTTTGCCCCGCGGAGCACTTTAATAACCCCATCATCAATCCTAGGGGGTCAGGAGGGGTCTACCTTGCCCCCTTTCCTTCATTTCCCCCTTCGTTTTTCACTACCGAGAGACAAGATGGTGGCCGCTCCGGACTGTTTACAATGTTGACAGCCAATCAGCTTCTCCTCAGACTCCCGTTACTCTGCCGGTTAGCTGCCCAGTTAGCTGCCCGGTTCGCGTACCGGGACGCGCCTCTACGGCGAAAAATCGCAATTTTTTTTTGCCCCGCGGGCCACTTTAATATTCCCCTCATCAATCCTAGGGGGTCAGGAGGGGTCTACCTTGCCCCCTTTCCTTCATTTCCCCCTTCGTTTTTCAGCACCTCTTGTCTCTCGATCCTAACGAGAGACAAGATGGCGGCCGCTCCAGACTGTTTACAATGTTGACAGCCAATCAGCTTCTCCTCAGACTCCCGTTACGCTGCCGGTTAGCTGCCCGGTTCACGTACCGATTTGCGCCTCTACGACAAAAAATCGCAATTTTATTTTTTTTTTTGGCCCCGCGGGGCACTTTAATATCCCCCTCATCAATCCTAGGGGGTCAGAAGGGGTCTACCTTGCCCCCTTTCCTTCATTTCCCCCTTCGTTTTGGCCTCCTCTTGTCTCTCGATCCTACCGAGAGACAAGATGGCGGCCGCTCCGGACTGTTTAGAATGTTGACAGACACCGGAGAGCCAATCAGCTTCGCTTCGTAAAGCTCCGTTACGCGAAAAGTACGCGTACTGGTACGCTATCGGGTACGCTGTCACAGATATATCTGTTTTTTTAAACGTTAATTTCTCAAAATCCACTGGAGCACATATACTGAGACCCAGCAAAGGCAAATCGGGCTAACAGTCCCTACAATTTTGCCAAGTTTGTGCAAATCCATTCAGCCGTTCGAGCTGAAAGTGAGGCCAAAGGCCCTATGGAAAAATGAATGGGAAAAAAACGTTTTTGGACCCCCGTTTTTCTCCGCCCCCCCTTGACGGAACCCCCCCAAATTTTCAGGGGCTGCTCAGAAACGAAATGTGCCATTCTCCTGAAAATTTCAGCCGATTCCGTCCACAAACGCCAAAGTTATTAGACATAGAATTTTCAAAAGTTCCATAGAGAAAAAATCCTAACTATATATACCTACTGGCTATCGCCAGTAGGTAATACCTATATAGACACATATACACCTATAAGCCACTCCTAAGGCAGACCTCAACAATCCTGGAGGTAGAGTGCTTGTTTTATGTGAGAGGGTGCCCTAGCAGGAGCTGAACCCCCCTGCAGCTTTCTGAACCATCTCCTTATAGCTGTTAATGCTAACTTTGGTTTGGCTTTATCAAAACATGTTGTGTAACGTGTCAAACACTTTGGAATACTACCCCCCCCCCAGCCGTGGTGGCGGGGGTAGCATTCCAAACTTCTAGAGGGAGAAGACATGTAATTACTGGTTTACCTGGTTAAAGTTAAACAGAGCCCCAGCATCACAAAATGGATGCTGCTGCCACAGACACGAGTCTGCCCTCCTGCTGCTGGATGAAACTCCGGCAGGGGAGGCCTGTACAATAGGTTTCCTGCCCAGGGATGTGCTAGCACCCCCCCAGACAGGCTTTAGTGTATTGGGGCAGGGTGGGTTGCATTCAGTGAATGCTTTTCAGACACTGCCTGTGGCACACAAGGTGCTCCATGCATTTCCCAGTTCAAACCGGTTGCTAGGGTGCTCAGCCCCAGCTCTGACACGAAACTGGACAAAGGGGAAGGGGTGTAACCACCCCGTCCCCGGGTCCACCCATAGGAGGGACCTTAAAGTTAGTCCAACCCGTAAACTTAGTATAAGTATAGGATCCCAGTCCCTAGGACTTTAGATTACCCTGGATGAAACTCTGAAACATATATCCTGGACCTTCAACATTCCATTTCAACTGGAAGACGGAAGACATCTCCCTTGTGGTCAAGGAGTGACCACCCTGTGCAAACAGGCACCAACAGCATCTTTGCCAGTCTGCATTATTGAGGCTACTGCCGGATCGCAAAGAATCTGCAACATAGGACATAAACTTCCAGACATCCCTGACCCCGACCTTCGCTCACAGACCTGTGGCAAACACGAGAGATGTGGGACAAGAACTCCTGAACATCCTGCATTTTGCTACCTGCACCATCTTCCCGAGGTATCCCGAAGTTGTGCATTAGGGTGTTTGAAGCCCCTGTCCTGAGCACCATTTACATTGAAGTTCAGAGGCCCCCACTACACAAGTATCCTGTGGGCCCCACTTTTGCATTTCAGCTTGACACGTCTTCCTGGTTCCTAATCCATTAGCTAGCGAGCCCCCGGTGGACTTACTTTTAAATCTAACTTGCTTTCCTGGTTGCTCAAGGCTTTCTCCAGCTTTCCTACAAAGGAGAAGCACCCCAGACCTTGCTGGTCTGCAACAAAGCCAATCTTGACATCCTGCATGGGTTGCTTTTGCCAAGGCTTGTTGGGTCCAATCCAGAAACCAACACCCCAGTCAACTAGATCCTTTGTGAGACCGCTCAAATTCAGCTCCTGGTTGTCATCCATGCCTCCTGGACCTCGTGGTTGAAGAGACAAGCTTCAACTTTACACCTGAAATCACCCACCATTGACTGGCAGCTTTCCATCACCATCCTGGTCACTGGCAAGTGACCCGGACTCTGTCCCTTCTGCTTTCAGGTTCTTCAGATCTTCGATCCACCCTTGGATCCACCCAGACACTTTTTCTCTGGACGCATGCAGCAGTTCTTTGCAGCTCTCCATTGAAATCGACGACGAAACCCGACATCAAAAGACACCTATGCACCCGGCCCCCGTGGGTGAGGTAACACAAGTACTCTGGTAGTCTTGAGGGTATTGGCCCTCCAAGTGTCTAAGTCTAAAAGGGTTCCATTGTAGTTTATTTAGAAGTGTCCTTAAATAGTAAATTTCTAACTTGTTTGTTTCCCATGGAAAGTCAACGGTTACCCGTGGCTGTGTTTAGACACTGTGAGCGTCTCCTGTGGGCCTCCTACTTCCTAACCCTTGGTTGTTCCTAGAAGCCACAGCGATTCCCAAGGCCCTAGGCCTACTTTCTATCTCAGATGTGGTTTTTATACCACTATTTTAGTATATGGTGTGTGAGGCCCATAGGGCAAAACATATACTGTGCAACTTATCATATGCTAATTAAGTTCCTTGTATTGTACTTTTACCTCTGACCTCATAAAGAGTCCAGAGGGGTTGTGTTTTAAATAAATACATATATATTTTTATATATACCTTGTGTGGTGTGCTTTCATTTGGTACTCAAGGGATTATAATTGGTAAAACAACTAGCTTAATTCACTCTCTGTAGTCTTAGTCTGAAGACTGCTCGTCACTGCTACCCCTAGGATAGCTTTCTATAAGGTTGACTTTACAACCACCATCAAAAAGGGTTGATTAGACTGGTGCAAGGTGCCCACTAGAACTAGTGGACATCATATGCCAGGCTAACTTCTCACACTAGGTACAATTCGTGAGTCAGCTACAAAGACAGTGAAGTGACGTAACTAAGACACAATGTTAATCCTTCAGGAGTCACATGAGAATATATATTATTGATAGACATTTAAATCTCTCACACCGGAGTGCTACATGTTGGTGAATTTTAATAGTTTGTGCATGTAGATCTAAAGTAACACTGTGTATACCTGCAATTAATACATTGGCACATAGCAGGCACGCTTATCTTGAAACCAAGGGCCTAATTTCTGAGGAATTGGCATAGGGCAGCATCACAAGTCCTCTTGCTGCACTGCTCTACCCCAATGTGAAAAGGCAGGAATGCACTATACTTATGAAATACGGTGCATTCCTGCCTTTTCCCCCTGAGATAGAGTACAATTTGCTGCCTAGCGCCAACGTAGGCACCCTTGCACAATAGTGCAAGGTTGTCTCCGTTGTTGGCTGGATTGTTTTTATACAGGAAAGGGCACCCTTCTCCATAAAAACCCTCATGCCCGGTGTTTTCCGCTTTCTATGTGTGCTGCAGAATGCAGCAGACAAGGTAAGAGGAAAAAACAAGGATAAATACAAATATTTCTCCTGGTTACACCTGCTTTATGTGAGGCGTAAGGTTTTGGCGCTCCCCTAGGTTTACGTGATTGAGTAAATCTGGGGCAGCTGCAAAATGAATGGGTGTTGCATGGAAAAATCCACAGCAAAACCAGTGGAACACCTCTTTGATTCAGATTAGGGCAAGGAGTGACTTTGCTGCTTTGTCTTACTACTTATCTGTGGGGCCGTGCAAAGCCACCCAGGGTGGCTTTGCATTGCCTCTTAGATATGTTTAACCTCTGACCTGGTTGGATCACTTTTTGATTCAGTTTGCATGGCAGATACCATACAAACCGGACCAGCTTCCTAATGAACAAATCCAGAGGGTGAAAGCCTTTAATAAGATAGATCCCATTGAATTCACGAAGGGCCTAGTTTCAAACACTCCTGAGTTTTCTGGCGTAATCAAGGATGATGCAATAAACTGTTATAACTGGATTAAAGAGCTGGCTCCCTCCATCCAGTACAGAGGTGGGGGAGGCACCCCCTCTAAACCCTGATTTTCAGGCCCCTGAAATTGGGAAAACAACATTGCAAGATATTAGAATGCATGTGGAGGAGGGACTATAATTTGGGGACGAAGAGGTCTTTAAAAAAGCACAAAAGAACTTATATGCGGCCATCCTAAAAGCTAAGCTTTTGCATTACGAGGAGCGCATTGTGAGCTCTGGAATTAACTCAGAAGAGATTTTTACCATAGTCAAGAGTTTTCTGACTCCAGCAGCTTGTACTCACTCTAAGGAGGTTTCCAAGGAGTGGTGTGAAGAATTGGCAGACTTTTTTGCAGCCAAGGCCTAACTTATTCAGGCAAGCCTAGAAAAGATGGTAGAAGGCCGGCTACTAAGGATGAAACCCCGAATATAAGGAATGTGGCAAATTTCCCAAAACTGGCCTCCCTCAAAGCCACCTTTCTGGAGGTCTCCCTCTCCACTCTCAAAATGTTAAAATTAGGCTCCCCAATCGATGCTTGTCCCTCTATATTGTTAGCTGCAGGGCAGAGGTCATCAATTCACTGGTTAATAAGTTGCTTAATACATCTGAACCAACAACTACAATACCTAAAGGCTGGAAACAGGCTATGATCCCCCCCTCAAAAAACCTACATCAGATCCAACCACCCCTGCTAATTATAGGCAGGTGAACAGAAAGCTATCGAAATACGTGTAGCTCAATGGGCTTCTTCATTCGAGTCCAACAGGCTTCAGGGCTTTGCAAAGTACAGAAACAGCTCTAGTGGAGGTAGCAGAAGCTACTAGAGGTATCCTGGACACAAGGGGTAGGGCGGTACTCATAAAAGTTGGATTTGTCTGCAGCGTTCAACACAGTGCTGCCTGCCCTTCTATTAGACCATTTGCACGGGATAGGAGTGCCAGAGTCAGCATGGAGCTGGCTAAGATCCTTCCTGGAAGACAGAAGCCAACAAATCTGGATTCCCCCCACTCAGAAGGTCCATTGGACACTGGGATCCATCATGATTCAGCGTTGAGCCCTACTCTGTTTAATATTCATCTTACCACCCCTAATACAGTAAGCAGACAAATTCGGAGCAAAAGTGATCTTCTATGTGGATGATACACAGTTGATCTTCTTTTGGAATAAAGGGAACGAGGTAAATAGCTCTAATGTAAAGTCCTGTCTCACTTCAGTCTTCCACTGGCTCAAAAGCGCAACTGAAATGCAAAGAGAACAAAACGGAAATTCTCCTTTTTTGGGGATTTACCCTTGCAGTTCTGGCTCTCCTTCTGGCCAGATGATGCGCCCCGCTGGCTCCCCACGGTGGCCCGGAAATAAATTTGGGGATGTTGTTTGATGACAGGCTGTCATTTGGGCCCCATTTCAAAAGGGTGGTTGGAACCTGCTTCAGGAACATAAGATCGGTGAAGAAATGTCTGCCGCTCCTTCCTTTCCATGCTAAGAAAACAGTCATTTGAGCTTTATTCATGTCCCGCATCGACTATGGCAATGCATTGTATGCAGGCCTTCCATGTTATCTCATAGACAAACTTCTGGTGATACAAAATGCGGCTGCTCGGCTCCTACTCAACCTTCCTAGGAGGGCGAGCACTAGGCTGCAACTTCGGGATCTCCATTGGCTTCCTGTTAGGGAAAGAGTTAAGTTCAAGTCCATGCCGCCCTGTATGACAAAGGTCGTACCTACTTGAGCTCCAGATTCAGCTTCTACATCCCGTTGAGACAACTGCGAACCTTGAATAAATTGCTGGTCTGTACCCCCAGGATTCATAGACAGAGAGCTGGCGGCAGATCAATTACCCTGTTGGGGGCCATTGTTTGGAATCAGCTCCCCCTGGAATTGCACACTGTAAGCGATCTAAGGTTATTTAAAAAGAAGCTGAATACCTGTCTGTTTTAAATAAACTGTGCGTCTTTCCTTCCCAACTGTCCAGCTGGTACTAAGCAGGGACACTCCTTGTTGTAGCTGTGTGCAATATAAGTGCCTGGCCATATGAATCATATGGAGGGCTCTTTGTTGTATGGTATTTCTTTTGTTAAAATTTCCTTTTGTATTACCCATATTTATTCTTTGCCCATCTTTTGGGTATTTACCCATATTATTTTGTTTTTTAAGCATAAGTGGAGTCGTAAAATGGTATATTTCCCCATGTATTAAACTCTTCGAGGGGTCTCATACATGGATGCCTGCCACGCGTTAGCAAATTAAGTAGCCACATACAACAAAACAATTAATTAGCGTTATACCACAAATGCCTGCATTTAAGGAAATCTCATCTTGTTTTTTAACTCTCTATGTTGTCTATCTGCTCTACAGTTGCCTGGAATTCATGAAAGACATCATGGAGAGTCTCTCACAAAAAGCGCCATTTTCAGCATGTGTCCGCTTTTAAAACAAAATACAGACATGAAATGCATTGTTTTCTGTCTGTATTTAGTGCAAAGTCACTTGTGAAATGCATTAGCAAGAGCAATAATGATGTTGTTGGCAGCCAAATCCAAAATATTCCACAGCCAAGAAAAAAGTTATATATCAGTCCAGCTACACTCACCATGGGATACAGTCAGACTGCTGTTTCCTAACCACTGAGACACTGAGTAAGCATTACATAGTGAAGCATTATTAAACCTACAACACATTTGATAAGCGGAAGGGAAATGGGGCATATCATCTACAGCTGACGATATTAAAGACAAATGAATACATTAATGAAAGCAATTTATGGAAAACAAAAAAATTTGCTCATCAGGGTATTCAGGTGCTCAGAGATTTTTTTATTTATTTAACCAGTACCACAATCAGTCACAACCACTGGATGGTGAGGTATAACTGGAGAGAGGGATAGTGGAGAAGGGAGATAATGGTGAAGGGAGGATGGGGAGATCTACAGTGGGGGTATAGGAGGATAAGCATGGGAGGGTCGGACGAGGGGGGACTCAGCGGTGTTATCTCCTCTCAGACATGGTGTTGTTAGGTCATGTTGCGTCTGGTACAAAGCAGCAAGTCTGTCAATTTGTGTCGGTGTGGGTAATCTTTTCCTCAGATTGTGGAAATCTGGAAATTCTTGGGCAAGTGAGTTCCTGGAAATTGTGTGCACGGAGAAAGATGTGTGGGGCCTACATTTTGTCAAATGTTGTCAGTTTACAGTCTATGAAATTTGTGAGTTCCTCCATCTCTACATCTCTACAATGTCCCATAGTTAGCGTAGCCAATGAAGGTTGTTTGGAATTGAACTGGTGCCACCTGTTTGTGTTAGAAGGCTTTGTGCTTTGTGCTTTCTCTTTAGGGTGTGCAGTGGGTATGTTAGCTCATTCTGAAGGCCAAACTGAATATAGTTAGGAAGGTGAAGACATCCCTCAAATTAAGAACAATGCCAAAGGAGGTGGGTTAGGGGCCCATTTGCCCAGAATTCTGCAGCTTTATAACAGCTGGTTCTTATTTGGTTAGGCGCCTTGACGCCCATTGGGCTTAGTTGCGCTATAGAAATTCATTTTCATTCATTCAAGCCAACATGTCCATTTCACAATCCAAGCAGGCGTACAATAACAATAGTGCTCCGCTTTGTGCATTGCTTTTTTCCCTGCAGTACTAAAAGAGGAGATGCGTAGTCTATAAAGGATATCTGACCATTGCTTTCGCAGTAAAGGTGTGGTCTAGCTCTTCTTCCCATCTCCTCTTGGCTGGAAATTTACTGGTGTCTATGGCTTTATTTTGGAATGAATACATGCCTTTGTGGCTGTCTAGAGGAAAATCACAAAGTGTAGCTGTCACCAAACCCAGATGTGTATTGGAGACAGGCTGGAAGGCAAACAAAGAGCTAAGTGCAGAGAAATAACCACTTTCTAAAAGTGACACCCCTAAACTAGTAATGCCAAAACCCAACTTTACCAGCAAAGAGGAGCTGTCATTACCAATGGAAAGGTATCAAACATCCAGCAACTACTCATTTGCAATCAGGAATTAGAGCTTATAAGTGTATTAAGGAATCCCTAATGGTCACTTATTAGAAAAGCAAGCCTCACTGTAGTGAAAGATTAATTTGGGTGTTTGTCACTACCAGGACATGTAAAGTACACTGGTGCATGTCCTACTTTTTACTTACACATACCCCAAAGATGGAGAAATGGAGTTTAGGCTCTCAAATTGTGTGTTTCAAAATGCCACTAATAGAACATTGCGGTACAAAAAGGGGTGGTGATGAGCGGAGCATCTGAATCAATCAAACACTCACACCCAGTCAAAATATCTGGGTCTAATCCATCACCGTTCTTTAGCCCACTCTGCCACCCCAGTTCAGACATGGCTATATGCAAATCAGTCTGACCCTGTGCCTCATGGGAACAGTCCAGCCCGAACTGCCAAGCCATGTCTTCCCTGGACCGGAAACAAGCTTCCGAGGACCGGTTTCTGGCATTCCAGCCATCTTCAGCCCGGCTTGCTTGAATCCAGTGGCAAAGGGAGCAAGGGACTCACGTTTGAGCATACCCTGCCACACTTATGGCAGCCAAAAGCGCTACAAAAAGGGGTGGTGATGGACGGAGCATCTGAATCAATCAAACACTCACACCCAGTCAAAAGATCTGGGTCTAATCCATCACCGTTCTTTAGCCCACTCTGCCACCCCAGTTCAGACATGGCTATATGCAAATCAGTCTGACCCTGTGCCTCATGGGAACAGTCCAGCCCGAACTGCCAAGCCATGTCTTCCCTGGACCGGAAACAAGCTTCCGAGGACCGGTTTCTGGCATTCCAGCCATCTTCAGCCCGGCTTGCTTGATTCCAGTGGCAAAGTGAGCAAGGGACTCACGTCTGAGCATACCCTGCCACACTTATGGCGGCCAAAAGCGGTACAAAAAGGGGGACATTGGCATTTTCTTGCTTTGCCATTCTGTGTGCCTCCACCTGTTTGTGTATTCACCAACAGGTTTTGGAGTGGCAGGAGCTGGGGATGTACATTCACTCTAAACAGTCACAGGGTTGTGGCGTGTCCTTCCTTACATGGATGACCCATAGCTAGGCTAAATAGACCTGGTCTGCATTTAGAGTGGTGTGAGGAATTTCGCTAGCACCTGAATAAGCTGTGTCTTCTTTGCACAATGCTGTCTCTACCCCCTGTGTTCAAGCTGGACCAGGGAGGACAGAACTGGTTTGTACTGAGCTCAGAGACTCTGAAGCAAAATGAACAATGAGAAAACAGGGTAGAAGTATGCAACCTTAGACCCCAGGACTTTAGAACACTTCTTGAAACAAGAGGACCTTGCCAAGAAGGAGAGCTGTGTGAGGAGTGCTACCTTTCCTGTGTGAGGGGTGGGTTGGCCTGCAGTTGCTGATTCTGTCTGTGGTAGTGGAAAAGGACTGACTCTTTTTGCAATGCTCTGTTATCCTCCTTGTGAAGAATCTCCAAGGGACTGTGTGCGCTTGCCTCCTGTTTTTGGTAGCCTTAGGGACAACAAAGTTTTCTTGGTGCTTTACTGATTGGAAATTTCCTGGTTCTTTACTTATTTGAAATTTTCTGGCGCTTCACTACTCGGAAATGTCTGTGTGCTTTACTTATTTTAAATTTCCTTGTTGATGAAATTGCTGGCCTGTTTTCCCCCTCTCCAACTACTGTGTGCCACACCCGAAGCACTGCCACGCTATGTTGTGAGGTCCCCTGGGTTAGGAGAAATCTTTGGATCCGAGGCGCGCCTGCTCAACAACAGAGCAGAGCACAGGAGTAACCAAGCATTGCTTCGCCACCAATACTCGAGCAGAAGTCTCCTGTGTCACCCGGCAATGGCTGAGGATGTTACCTAGGTCCCCGCAGCACCGGAAGGGGATGCATCATCAGCCATGGCCCAGCCTGAATGTCCCAGCACTGCCGATTGGGAGCTCAGGTGTGGAGGTGAGCACAGGTGCATCCCGGGTGACAGAAGTAGGAACCTCGCCTTTGCTCATGCGCCCGCACCTGGCTGATGTGCCTCCACCCACCAACAAAGTAGCCGCTCCCCGCCCAAGCCTCCCACTTCTGTAACAGGGGACGGTGCCCTGGGAGTCAATTGCTGATTCAGCCGTGGACCAAAAGGGGACTGGGTGAATTCGCCCCCCATGGTGAGATCATTGGCGGCATTTGGTTGTTTTGCTGCTTATAAACAGGTGGTAAGGAATCCTTGGAGGTCCCGTTCACCCTCTTTCCCACCTCAACTGACGCGATTTGCTGCAGTAGGTAGGTAGGAGCGCTGTGCTCTAGGTTCATTGGGCAGTTGGGGCAGATAAAAGTGGTAACTCCTGTGTTTTCCCCGCTATATCTTATTGCCTGATATTGGGCATCAATAATGTTCTACTCCTTGGGGAGACCAAGTGACAGATGTCATTTAGAGATTGCTTATGACAAGTGCAACCTATGAATATTTTCCATAATGCTCTAATTGTGATGAATATGGCAATTGCTCAGTTGGCAAAGTACCTATTGATTTATGTGCTTATGGTCTACGTGTTTTATATACAATATATGATATTTTTTTATAACCTGGTGTGGAGTCCCTTTTGTGGTGTATTTAGTGTGTCAATGGTGTGTGGTGCACAAATGCTTTACACATTGCCTTTGGGATACGCCTGACTGCTCCAACAAGTGATTGTCTGATGGAGCATAGCCCCCAAATTGGAAACAAGCGCACCTTGACATAAGTATGACTATAGAACGGTGTCCTCACTCTTTCCCTGAGTTAGGGATCCCTATCTTTGGAATTCTTCCTTTTCTTTATTCTGTATTTTTGCTTGCGCTCCTCCCTGGACACTGGTCTGAGTCAGGTTGTCGTAGTGGCCCTATGATGAAGCATGCCACTCACTGAGTGAGTGAGGGTAGTATTTACAACCCTTTGGCGTTTCTCAAGAGGTTCTCTTCCTCTTTTAGTGACTCCACTGTACTTTCCGGTCCCCTCCCTCGGCTTTTAAATAGCTTTCTCTTTTTTTCCCCTAACCCATGTGCAGAAAATTGGCCCATCTTTAAGTGGGGGATAAATCTTATCTTTTCTTTACCCCTAACTAGAGGTCCTTCTCGTTAAGTGAGTTATATGGAATTGGTGGGCGAATGAGAGAAGGCATAATACCTTGTCCGTTCTTTGTTGTGGATTTATTGCTCTGACAAGCTACCAAGGGGGTAAACAGGGGTTATATTGGGGTGTGTAACTCCCTTACCCTGACTAGAGTGGTGGGTTCTGCCTGGCTTAGCTGTATAACCTAGCCAACCAGAAACCCTATTTCTAACAACGGCTCTCATGCATGTCACAGGGACTATGGGTATAGAGACAACATTACATATTTAATTGACGGTTATTACAATATAATTAATGGCCAGTTGAAAAATGTTTGCCAGAGTGCAGGTGAAGAATTTGAATAGATGAAAGACAGTTTGATATGTGTAATGTACTGAGACAGTGTTGTAAAGACTGACAGAGATTGTGCGTACAAGAGAAGAGACAAGGGACGTTTTAGAAAGGTAAGTAGAGGTCCCGTAAGCAGGGAAAGACAGTTTTGTCTTGGAGTAAATCAAACGTGAGAGGTCCGTATGTGATACTTCTGAAGAAAAAATGTGTGCCCTAGAAAATTAGTGAAATGTAAGTTTTGCTACTATTTTTGAAGCTTCCTTTGACTAGTTTGAAGCAGTGGAGGAATGCTTTGAAAAATGTAGAACAGGGTTCATAGAGAGCTGCTTTCTGTTGAATTTTTTGTGGGGACCTTTGTTGCTCTGGAAGCACAGCTAAATGCTTTTTTGCCAGCAGAACACAGCATGTTCAAATGTAAGCTTTCATATTCTTAAATTGCTGTTATACCACAGTAATTGTGACTTCATCTTAAAAAGCGTTTTTTGGGCCAAAACATGGAAAAACATAAAGGAAGCCATATTTTCCCCGGTCATTATTTTAGCAAATGGGTGGCAAAATGGGAATTGCTAGAAAAAGGTTGCATTGTGGTCAATGGAAATGACAGCGAAGTTGTAGAGTTCTCACACACCTCCCACTATGACATTCCTCACCCTAAATGCACACCTTACCTCGGTTGAATTTTTTTTATATTAAGGATGTGATTAGCATGACCAAGTTTCAAAGCACTCCTATATTTTCTGGGAATTAAAAGAAAGAATTTTCCCAAATTACAAAGGACTGATTCTAAGTTTACCTTTGTGAATATTGAAAAGTAGTAAAGTTAGACTTTTGGTCTAAATGTAGCTTTGCAAATACCGAATAGTACTAAACTTACACAAAAGGGCAAGTTTACCTTTGTGAATCGGGCCCAAAATGTGTTACATTATTTTATTTAACCCTCCAAATGAAGGCAACAATATATATATCAATACAATACTATGCAATACCTTTTTTCTTTTCTACCTACAAATCTTTCATACAATCTGTAAAACACCATTTTATGACTGCAAAAATCGTCATCATGATCATTGGATTACTGATAAATTGAATAACTTGTTTGTTTGCTCATATGATAAACCTATATAACATTATTTGCCAGTACCGCATTTGTAAAAACCTTAGTTTATTACATAAAAAATATGTTCCATCTCTTAGAAGCCACTCTCACAGAGTGGACAAATATCACTTACATAAAGCCCCTTTTTACTATCTAATTAAAGGCCTCTGGTACATAGATTAAAATAAAATGTTCGAACATTGTGGCTGTTTAACAATAAAAACCTTTCTTAGAGTATTATTGGAACAAGGAAATATGCAGATTTTAGGGTGCAGTGTAGCATTTCAGTTGCAAAGCTTTCCACATTGTTTAATGGCTTGAAGGACATTTTCATCACATTCAATGATGACCAGCCATCCACCACTTCCCTTGAGATTCTCATTTCATCTAATGCTAACTTGACGTTTAAAGTGAATAATAAAAACGATGACCATTCATAACCAGTCATTGGTAAACTATTCCTCAGAGTGTACATGACTACAAAATCGAAACTTCGATCTTATTAGGGTAGTGTAAGTCATGGTACTAATACTAGTCCAGCCAATGCTGAAGCGAATTGTGTTTATAGATAAACTGTGCTGTAGACCTAAGAAAATACTTCCAAATCTTTGCTTCAGTCTTCTCAAGAACAGGACCGTTTCTAGGCGTTTTGCTGCCCTAGGCGAGAACTAAAAAATGCAGCCCCCTCCCTTTTACTACCATCACTCTCTTCCCCTGTCATCACGGTTCAATTTCACTTTTGCTTTTCAGCTTTCTGGCTCATCCGAGCAGGCAATCCAGTCGATCCAGTGAGCACATACTCAGGAGCGCAGGAGACAGAAGCATGACCTAATAACAAATATTGGGAGTGGATGTGGCCTAACGGGCTAGGCCGTCGATCTCAAATCTAGGGAGCCCGGTTCCAGTCTCTGCAATGACGCTCAACATCCTGTGGTCCTGGACAAATCACTTAGGGCCAGATGTAGGTGAAATAGATTTACCGAATTTTAATTACCGAATTTTACCGATTCGGTAATTAAAATTCGGTAAATCTATGGGGTGGACATGTAGGTATTCCAGATGTGCTGCAATACCCATTCAGATGATTTCGGTTTTTACCGATTCGGTAAATACCGAATCGGTAATGCCCATTCATTCCTATGGGCTTTGAAGCCCATAGGAATGAATGGGCATTACCGATTCAGTATTTACCGAATCGGTAAATACCCATTATCACAAGGGTGCAGGGGGTGTCACTTTGACACCCTCTGGCACCCCCAAAACAGGCTCAGGTGCCATGTGGCAGGCATACATGCCCTAAGGGCAGGTCTGCCTGTCACATGGCATAGGTGTGCATGCACACATGTGCATGCACACCGGAATCGGTATTTTACCATCAAATTGGATTTGATGGTAAAATGTCGATTCGGTAAGGCCTCTGGGACTCTGAAGAGTCCCACCTACATCTGGGTGGCTCAGATTCTGTAAATTTACCGATTTTTTATTTTACCAAATCGGTAAAATTACCGAATCGGTAATTTTACCGATTCGGTAAAATAATGCCCCCTACATACCTATCACCTATTTACCGATCGGTAACGGCCGAAAATACCGATCTTCGGCCGTTACCGACCGACCTACATCTGGCCCCTTATGCCCCGGTGCCCACGGCCCAGTGAAAAATGGTAGTGTCCCTGCGTAACATAACTGGTGCTCATGTAAAACGCTCTGATATCACGCTAAACCTTACTATATAATAATACCAAACACGAAATAACACACCACTCACATGAAAATGAAATTTCAGTACAACACAAAACACAGCAGGTATAGAACATTCAACCATCAATTCCTCTATGTGATGCACCTCAATAATTCATTCCAGCAACACTTTTGCTCGCTGTAAGTCAGGTGCGCTTGCTCAAGCTAGGCCAGGTGCAATTGATTAGCATGACCTCTGTCTCGTAAACTGCAGGCTAGCTAAGAGCTTCAATTAGAGGCAGGGCATCTTGTTGCAATTTTAGGCCTCACTGTTGCCAACACTGCTCAGAAAAACAACATCGGACAACAAAACCCACGTAACTCCCGCTTTCCTTGCAAGCAAATAAAGCAAACACGTGTAACGCTGCAATACCTTCGTCTCCACCAGTTCCAGCGCCAGGTGGCTCACCGTGCCAAAGTTGGCCTTGTTGCGATGCAGCGTGAAGGTTTCCCGCGTGGGGTGGGGCGTGGGGTGGGGTGGTCCTCTCCATTGTGAAAACCGCACTGGTCTAGCGCCCACGCCGACCACCTCCACACTTATGGGAACGGGAGGAACCGTGGCACTAGCCTGGTCACCCACTGCACAACTGCTCACTTGATCGCAGTTCTCCAAAGTCACAGAGTTTTTATTATCTCTACAGGGAACCCCTGTGTCTTTGGAGAACTGTCAGTATTGAACAGGTTTTGCAGCCACGCTGACCAAATCAAGCCAGATTGAATAGGACAAGACGGGAGACAAGTTAATTCATTGTATAATTAATTATGGACCGAGACAAAGAAGCTAATGAGTTGTTCGGCAACATGACAACTGGGTCTAATTCGAACCAAACATCCGCTAGTGGCAATAGAAACATCAAAGAGGGTTTGAGGGACAAGTTCCTGAAATTGGAAAGACTGAAAAAAACGGAAAATGCGCGATGGTGGGATGCCACCACACTAAAACAATATCTAAGGCTTAAAAGGATTCCAAGAGGCCTAAGAGCTCAGATATTACCGACATACGATGAATTGGATGAGGATTTATTATTAAGATGGGAGGATTCTTTGAATGTAAACTCCTTCACATTGATGGATATACTGATTGAATCCTCTGATAGAAAAGTTATTAAGCTACAATCAGAAATAGATATTGTAGAAACAGAAATCAAGGAGCTTAATTTAAAAGAGGCCACAGAGAAAAATTATGCCATCTTAAAGGATATACTTACCGCCCATCAAAAAGAAATAAAAGAGAGAAAACTGAGACAATTAAAGAGGGATGAGGCGGATTACAATACAGGCAGAGTATTCACATACGCCAGAAAATATGATGCAGTGAGAGTGGTCAACCCTAAAACTAATACAACCACACAAAGCGTATCTGCTTCCATCTCATCTAGTTCCTCTTCACTTAATGTACCCACCTTAAGTGAGAGTGAGAACGAAGGTTCCGTCAGTACCAGCGTAGGGAGATCAAGTTTTTTTCAAGAGGTCAAAACAGCCAGGAGAGGCAACCGGCGAATAGGTACAAACCCTTCAGGAGGCACCAAACCAGGAGAGGCAACAGGGGCGGCAGAAGACACTTACAGGCAGAAACTAAGATCGGGCAAAGGAATGATGAAGTGAACACTAGAACAGATGAAGTACAGGTAGTGAACTTGTCATCTAAGACATTGACTAAGGATATGATTAGTCTACTTACCAGGGGGTTGAGTTTCAATCCAACTGAGGATGGTGATATATGTAATTTGAAAATAGACCTGTACAACTTTATTCGTACCTTAAAACTTAAAAAGCATTTCTTGTGCAACCCAATGAGTAATAAAACATTGTGCAACAAAAACTTGGGTTCTGTGTGTGATGTACCATCTATCGTGGAGGTAGAAGCCACTAGGATACTTTTGTCCATTACAGAAAGAGAAGAAACCCCTTATACAATGTCCCAGCTATTAGAAGAACTTGAAATTGACACTGACCTAACATTATCAAGCGGTTTCAGGAATAAATCTAAGTGGACACCCACATTACCAGGGGGCAATGCAATTGATGATTTTTATAAAAGAGTTTTGGAAGACATAGAACATATAACACACCACAAAGCCAACACTAAGAGACACACACATTTCAACCTTAGTGCGGGGTAACGAAAAGCACTTACTGAACTAGCCAATGACCATACGATCATCATAAGAGAGGCTGACAAAGGGGGGAATGTGGTGGTTATGAATCTAATCGACTACAATACAGAGATTATGTCCCAACTCAATGATAGAACTTGCTATGAGGAAATAGGACATAATCCTATGGGACCGTTGTGTTTAAGAATCAACACAGAACTGACCAAATGACACACACAAGGGATTTTGGACGAGGATGAGCTTTCATATCTAAAAACAACACGACCAACATACCCTATTCTCTACACACTCCCCAAGATTCACAAACACAAGCCTTTCCCACCAGGGAGACCCATAGTAGCAGGAATAGATGGTCCGACTGAAAGATTTTCTGAATATGTAGACCTTTTTATAGGTCCAATAGTACGAACAATGGCTAGCTACATACAGGATTCCAAACACATTTTAAGTATTTTGGAGGATTTACAATGGCAACCGAACTTACAGTTAGTAACGCTAGACGTAGTGTCTCTATACACAAGCATAGAGATAGACAAGGGATTGGCAGCACTCACTCGATAACTCAGCAATAGACCGGCCTCACAGTGGTTGCACAATGAAATGCTCATCAGAATGATGGAATTAATTCTAAAGAATAATTATTTTTTATTTGATAACAAATGGTACAAACAAAACAAGGGGGTGGCAATGGGATCAAAATTCTCACCTTTGTTTGCCAACCTTTATACGGGCTGCCTTGAAACAGATTACATATGGGGCAGTGAGGGCTCTCGCTGGATTGATCGAATTGTATATTGTGGTCGTTACGTAGACGATTGTCTACTCATCTGGTCAGGCTCGACCAGTGAATTGAACGATTTCAAACAGTATCTAGACAGCAACAAATATGGTATGCAGTTCACTATGGAACATAGCATGGAAAAAATTAATTTCTTGGACATAGAACTGTATATAGAGGACAATAAACTCAATAGCAGACTGTATAGAAAAGACACTTCATGTAACTCCATACTACATGAAAGCAGCAGCCATCCTAAACATCAAATTAGATCTATACCATATGGGGAATATCTACGAGCAAGACGCACTTGTAGCAATGACCGAGAATACATATATTGTATCAATGAGATGGAACAAAGATTTAAGAACAGAGGATATGACACTATCACTTTGTCAAGAGCAGCCAAGAAAATAACTAAAGTGACCAGAACTGAAACCCTTAAAACCAGCAGACCAAGTGAAGGAAAAAACTCCACAGTACGCATGATTACAGAATTCAATGGTATGAACTATACTTTAAAGAAAAGTCTAAACAAACATTGGGGTATTTTGAAACGTGACACCATTTTAGCACAGGAAATGCCAGCACGGCCTATGATCACATTTAGAAAAGTGAGGACGTTACGCACTAGGCTTAGTCCATCACTACCTAGAACTCCTCAGAACAATACCTGGTTAACACCACACACCAAAGGATTTTTCAAATGCGGCATGTGTAGCGTATGCAAGTGGGCCCAACATAAGGTTCAATCTTTTAAAGGACCTAACAACCAGAGCTATGAAATCAGACAAAACATAAACTGTACCAGCAGATACGTGGTGTTTTTACTTATATGTAAATGCAGCAAACAATATGTGGGGAGTACCATAAGACCCTTAAAAGAACGTATCACAGAACACCTGAGAGCCTTAAGAAATGGGGACCCGAGATATCCTGCAGCAATCTACGCTTCTCTTTGCCCTGCCCAAACCGTCCACAAGGAAATGTCATTTTTTGGAATAGAAGCAATAGGGCAGGAACGCGAGAGGAGGCAACAGGGAATTGAAATTACGACGAACAGAGGCGCTATGGATAATGCGCTTAGAGTCAGTAAAACGGGGGTTAAATTGTGATTCTCAAATGCAATTTTTCCTTGGTTAACATGCGTAACTGTGGAATAACCTAAACAGTACTATGTGAACACAATGTATGTAACCATTAGTAATATGCGTCTACAACAAGAAATTGTATTTAGTGAAACTACCAGAAGATCAAGCATATGACATAATGTATGTAAAATACACCCATGTCACTTAAATTGTCACTGATTGCACACAATGGGGTGAATTGCACAATGGGTTCCGGTAGGTTGAATCCTTTACCAGTACAGGTCAAAATATGGGTCTCTTAATAATTGAATTATATACACATTGTGCACCCTAAGTAAAAGTACTGCAATCAATTACTTAACAGCTATTCACATTGACAGTATACAAGTTGAAACACACCACACTAATACAGGACACAATAATAGAGCTTTTTGGATTCATGACATTTATACTCTCTATGGACGCTACGGGTGACGGGGTCTACATACATTACACACGACTAGCATTCAGCAATAGAAATTAGTCCATATAACTGTATTCCTCACACTTCTGACATATGATGCACCCTTCACTCATTTTGCCATGCAATAACATTAAAAATATTGGCCAGCCCTAACCGGTATTGGCGATAACAACTTACTGGATATTTTTGAAATATAGAGCATAAGACAAATGCGGGGCTAAATAATATAAATAGTCTGCTCTCCATCTATCTTTTAATATTAATCCCATGCGCAATACTTCTATTGGAATATTTAATTCCTAACCGAACTAGATATAAGGAACGTCAATAATGATATACATATCCGTTGGCGCGTGTACAATGAATATGGAAGCTGAGGCAACGTTCTAGTGTTTTTAATTCCAAACCGGAAGTAGTGCACTGTGAAAAACACACGGAAACAGTTCTGCGCACCACCATCTGAATCGCCATTAGATAGAGACGCCGGATTCGCGGTGGGAAGGAGCAGAAGGTAAGGGAACATAGCGGAATTCCGCGGCACTTGTATATACTGGGACGGTACCAATCGGAATGTATCCTGAGTCTTTTATTTAAATATTTGTAGGTCCCGGATCAATCCAGACTCTTTTCGAATACTTGGTCGTTGTAATTACCCGAGAAAGTGCAAAATCTGAAAGCGGCAACAATTGCAGTAAGCATGCTATTTATTTCAGGATTGATTAAAGTGTGTTGGTAGAACTGGCTTATGGCTTATATACCATAATGCATTATTGTTACTTTATATGATTGTTGTAGGCATTGAGAACATTTTGAACACAGATGGTTCCTGCTCCCAATTTAGTGCTAATACCCGGCGCATAGAGCATGACTGACATTGTTTTTACCTAAAGGTGAGTCAGTCGAAAATCGGGACTTGATTAGTATAAATCTGTTACGTGGTTCGAGAACACGTCCCTATCACGGACGATTAGAGACGGTTTTGAATTAAATTATGGGAGGAATGCGCGATTGGCCACAAAGGGGGAGAGCAGACTTTCACAGATCCATTAATTAAATAAAGATCCTGATAATGTAATGTTTGGAGAACTTTGGTACTTGGGATATATTCTATATAACTAGGGCCGCCGTAACAGTCTTTCAGCAGGTGATTGTCAACAGGGTTGGTTTTAATGATGTCCATTCAATTTTAAAAAAAGTGACTTTGCACGGGAATATATACCCACTCACTGGACGTTTTCCACTTTCATGATCACCACTGCGACGTTCATCTCCAAGGTTAAGAAGGTGCAGGAGACGTTTTTCACTCCCATCAAACAGTCAAAGATACCCTTACCGGGTTGGAATTATCACCGGTCAAGCGGTAGGTCACAACACAGATAAAAGAATAGATAGTCATCGATGGGATTTACTCATCTATAATTATTAATTCACATTATATATATTCTATTAGGAACTACAATACACGCCATTATAACAAGAAAGGTAGGACTACGCATGACTAACATAATACAGTTCTTTCTTGTTTTTGCACATTCTAGCATCGGTGCTGGGTCTATCTTATCTCCGTTGCGTCGATGAAAAATTGTTGCGGACACTGGGTTTTTGAATTGGCTTTGATCTTTGGACACTGTATCTTCACATCACTTTCTCCTTCCTTCTTCCTTTTTTCTCTTTTTTTTCTCTTTTTTTTCTCTTTGTGGTAATCCGTCGACATGATTGTTTTTCGTGCAGTGATGAACTTCTTGTCTATAGGGAGGAACTAAAGGAGCTATTGACTCATCCGAAAGCGCTATTGATCCCCTGGATAAAATACATTCAAAACTCCTGTATGACACTGGGGCTTCCCGACCTTTGGTCTAACCCTGCAAATGCCTCATTAAACATCTCAAAGAGAGCTCTGGCTATTGCTTATCATGAACAAAAACTAGCCACGGCCCTTGACAGCAAGTGTGAAGGGTCACTAACTTCGGTTTTTGTGCAAAGCAAGGACTCGTACAGGTTCGAGAGGGTTTTAGATGCCATCTCCCCCGTGCTGGCCAGAAAGCTGTTTCTCCAATGGAGATATGGCACACTGCCCCTACGATCTTTTACCAGCTCCTGGTCATCACCTCCCTCCACTAACCAATGCCCGGCTTGCGCCGGTTCTGTTTTGCCCAGTGTACAAGGCAGCGAGGAAATATTGGCTCCTACCATTGATTAGAAACCTGGGTGGTAGGGAGTACCTCCCAATGTACAGAATTTTAAAAACTGATGCCTCTAGCCTAACTGTGTTTGCATTAGCAAAATTCCTCATCAATGTCTGGCACACTCGCACCCGTATTCTGAAGATGCAGGCTCCCTCTTAACTTTAAGGTCTATAGTTTTTCAATGCAATGTTATCAGTATGTAATCTTAAGGTTTTACATCGTATAAAAAATGTATTGATTGATCATGTATGTTGATTTTATAGTGACTACATATGTTTTATTGTATATCTTTGATGGCCAATGGCCGAAATAAAGATTGAATGATGATTGTTTTTCGAATTTCTGATTATAAATATGGAGTGTTCAGTCTGCCATCGGGTAGTACATATATAAATGTTATAGGAGATATGTCGTCGCAAATTGACCACACAGTCACCTTTCCATGGCATGAGCATGTCACACTCACAAGTGAATATGTATTGGATTAATAGTAATATAACTTTCAATGGTACTGAATTTAGATACGTAACATTGTATAAATGCGGTGTGAGGCACGCAAGGGATATCTGATTTGGAGGACACCATATAAGGTCCCTGGTTTCCACCTTTCATAAATACCCTAATAGAAACCAATCTAAATGTTTTTGCCTCTTCGTCCCCAACCCCTGCGCTAGAGTGTGCTGGGGGATGATAGAGACAAATGTGAGGTACAAAGTGCGTCAATGCACAACTTGGAGAATCAAATTGCCTCTTTGTAAACTATTGTCATTATGATGTAAAGATGTATGATAGAGTATACATTACAAGACCCAGTACAATGTATAATTTTGTTTTGATTCCAGCCCTGAAGAGTCAGAGTGATTTGTACTCTGATGAAACACGTGTCGGCTGGCGTGGTATAGCTTGAGCAATAAAAAGAAACTATTGCTCTAACAAGAAGAAGTGGATATCATTCCTTAAAGATTATACTGTGTTAACTGATACTTACACTACTTTGTGTTGGGATTTAATTGAGTGTGTGCGTGGGATTTGGTCCTTTATTGCTCACTTAATCGCCTTATTCTCCGCACACGCAGCCTCCACTCGTTGATAGCGAGTCTGACTCCTGGCCTCTGGGTCTCCAGGTCTACGTGGCTTCCACTGTGGCTCGTCACTTCCGCACTTCCGAAAACTGCCTGGACTCAGAGAGAGACCGGACGGAGTGCACATTAAGCTCTTCCAGTTGTTCCCATTTGCAGGGCCCAATGTGATGTAGGTAATGGACGCAGCACCCAGAGAAGGAAATCCCATATACCAGGTTCCAAATCTTTATTTTGACCAACATTTAAATGTGTTTTTTTTTTCTCTTCGAATGCAGAAGAGATGCTACCAGTCTCTGCTGGCTACATCCGGCATTATTTTTTATTTAGTCGCTAGAATTTGCCTTGTTAGTTCCGCTGTCCATAGGTAATCTACGTCTGAAACAGCCACGCTCCACCTCTGGATCCGTTAAAAGCCGTTTAAAACTGGTCACCTGCGATTTCTGACCGAGAACACACAGACAAACAATTCTGACAATAATTAATGTGCCTAAAACTAAACTTAATAATTAATGTGCTTAAAACGAAACTTCCTCAGTGAAAGCTTAACACAAAACGAAGATATATTTTGGATCAAAATGAAATGTGACAAATGTAGAACTTTCAAAAGGCAACATTAATGAGATTGTAAAATCGTAGCCGCTACTCCGGTGTTATTTCACACAATGGAACCAAGGGGATTTCCAAACTCGTGTTTTTTGCCGCCCTCCTCCTTTTGCCGCCCTAGGCAGCCGCCTAGTCTTGCCTAATGGTAGAAACGGCCCTGCTCAAGAACTGACAATTTAGCAAGAAATATACTCTCAATTACATAAAGGGGCATATGCTCAAGGACTTATTGCTGAGTTATTGGCACTTTATTGCAGCCAAAGTTGCGGTAAATAAATGGCCCTATTCACAAGCTGATGCTTGCCCATATCAACAGCCCATATCACCAGTTTACCAGCGAAAGCAGCAGCAACGAACAGCACCACAGATGACCCTGGCAACTAATGCTAATGAGATGCAGAGTAGACGTTCCCGTGCAAAAAGCAGTGATAACATCACTCCGCAACATTCTCAACGGCCAGCCTGATTGGTGATTACAAAACAGGTGATAAGGCGCGTTAGCAGCAGGGATTTAACATCTGCTCTTACCTGGTGTAAAGTCGGATGACAACCTGCATCAGAAAAGGGAGCTTAGCCCAAAGCCACACCTGAAGAACAACAGATGCCTTGGAGCTACAGATCATGCAGCCCGGACACCCCAGAGGCCCACAACACCCACCACCACCACACCCAGGACACCGCCCACCACGCTTCCGGGTACCCCCCACCCCCCCATGACCAAAATCATTTGTCTGACGTTGCACAAGTACAACAATGAACACACATGTGTGGTCAGAAAAAGGAGTATCATTCATTCCCCATTTAAAGTCCAAACAAAATATCACATTCATATGTGACTGAAAACAACTATTAGGAAGAGTGATGGCGGGTCTTCCCCATACAATCTGTAAGTCACGGCCTGCAACAGAAAATCCAACATAGGAAGGTGTGTTATGCACCCATCAATGGGCAGGGAGAGAGAGAACAAGAGAGAGCGAGAGAGGAAGAGAGAGGGGGAGAGCGAAAGAGAGAGAGAAAGAGAGAAAGAGAGGGAGAGAGAGAAAGAGAGAGATCGTACAAGGAGCGAAAGGCCATTCAGGCCCTTGGCTCATACATCCCAACTGTTGTGTGTGTATTGCCGTTGGTGCCCGTAATTCGAAGGCCTAGCATCAATTGCAGCACCAAAGCCACATCACATTCCAAAAATGCAAGCAGTAGTCAGACTAACGTTAGGGATTAAAGCTCCTTTATCTCAATACATAAGGGAGAAGGACATCTATACCTCCGACCTTGGCCGTGAATGAGGCCAGCACCCCGAGACAGATACCATACCGGATTTTGATGACTCCCACACTTCGAACTGCGCAAATGAAAGACCAACTTGTCCACACCCCACACATAGTAGTCCCTGCCTGTGATACCCCTGCATGGGATGGCCTTGACACTGAAGTAAAAAACAACTCATAAGTCCAGATGTTGCACACACATAAAACATATTGCTTCGAGCTGTGGCATATCATCAACATAACTGCCACCGGTCAGGAGAGTGCTTGGACTACGAGACCAACAAAAGCAATGGCAGGCCATGCCAGGCACATGTGCAACCCCTGCCACGTGGAACTGTAACAAGCAGGTATGCTGAATCATTTGGAAGCTCTGCTAATGGCAGTGAGGCGGATCAGTTACTGTGTGAGCTTCCGCCTTTCGTACGTCACCTGCGTCCAGCCCTGGATCCACTGTCGATCATGCACATTCGAGTGGCCCATGGAGGTCTGCCTATCCAACACAACTGTAGCTGAACTGGATTATAACTTGTGTGTGCACCCCGTGCTGGCCCAAAATAGGAGTGTAATCGAGATACCCAACCGGGTGGGCTGAATTTGCGTAATCACGTTACGCAAATCTCTGCAAAACGGTAAAAAATCTCCGCAAACATGCAGAAATTACGTAAACATGCGGAATTGCTTGTTTGCAATGCTTTTTTCCTGTTCGCAATCACTGTTTGTGTGCTCGGGGGAAAATATCTTGCGAACACGCATTTTGAGAATGCGAACAGGCAAAAAATTTTGCGAAGTCGTGGAATGCAGAATTTTGGGCAATTTCGCGTTCTCCGTGGAACACGAAATTACCCAAATTCTGCAAATTCCGTGAGTGGAACGGAATTTACCGCCCAGGCCTCATACCCGTGCATGGGGTGCTTCATATGTGGCGTCTGTGCTAGCAGTAGTGGATGGGAGATTGCACAAGTCATTGTATGCAGTGACCACATCGAGGCGCTCCCCTATTGGGCTGTGTTGCAGATTGGTGAAACGGCAAGCATGGAGCACATCTTTCTGGACTAGTTAATGGATTGGCTCACCCTTGGGGAAACATCCTTTACAACGCAACTTTTACCACACAGTGCCTTTACCACGCAACTTTTACAACGCAAACCATTACAACGCATTGCGCTGGGGGGCGCTCTAGGATAGGGAATAAGTTTAATTTACTATCCAACAACTTCCCTAGTGTCCACGGGGACTGGAGTTGGAATAGAAAATTAAACTATTCACTATCCAGCACCCCAAAGCGCTATGCGTTGTAAATGTTTTTGTTGTAAAAACCACGTTGTAAAGGCATGCATGGTAAAAGCATGCGTTGTAATGTCATACATCCGGACGACTAATTACGTACGCAGCCACAAGTGATTGACACCCAGACCACAGGTCCCAACACCTTGTTGCATCTTGGAGGAATGGTCACATATCCCACCACAACAGTGGACAGACGACCTCGCCCCTCTGAAGACCCCGCCTAGCAGACCCGGTAGCAAGAAAGCCCCATGGTTCACCGACGAACTCAAGAGCTCCAAGAAGAACTGCCGAGCCCTCGAGAGAACCTGGCTCAGAGACCCAACTCCGGACAACATGACTACCCTCAAGCTCGCTACCCGAAAACACCACCAACTCATCCACGCCACCAAGAAAACCGCATTCAAGGAACGACTGGACAACAACGCACACAACAGCAAGGAACTCTTCAACATCGTCAAAGAGCTCTCCAACCCCAACGCCGGAAACAACGACATCACCCCTTCGCAAGACCTCTGCAACTCCCTCGCCTCCTACTTCCACAACAAGATCGCGGACATACACAACAGCTTCAGCACTCAACCGACGCAAGCCACGACCAGACCACCTCCCCCCACCACCACCCTCCGCGCCTGGACCCCGATCAGCACCGAAGATGAACTCCATCCACTCCGGATCTCCGACCGACCCCTGCCCTCACCACGTCTTCAAAAAGGCCGACACTGTCATCGCTCCCCACCTGCGGGACATCATCAACACCTCCTTCGACACCGCTACCTTCCCGGAGAGCTGGAAGCACGCCAAACTCAGCGCCCTACTCAAGAAGCCATCAGCCGACCCCACCGACCTCAAGAACTACCGCCCCATCTCGCTGCTCCCGTTTCCTGCAAAAGTCATCGAGAAGACCGTCAACAAGCAGCTGGCCGCCTTCCTCAAGACGAACGGATGCCTCGACCTCTCGCAGTCTGGCTTCCGGGCCAACCACAGCACCGAGACCGCCCTGATCGCAGCCACCGATGACATCCGAGCTCTGCTCGACAACGGAGAAACAGCGGCCCTCATCCTCCTAGACCTCTCCACGGCCTTCGACACTGTCTGCCACCGTTCCCTAGTACAGCGCCTCAGCAACGTCGGAGTCCAGGAGAAGGCACTGGAGTGGATCATCTCCTTCCTCGCCGGAAGGACACAGAGAGTCCGCCTCCCCCGTTCAGATCTGAAGCCACCGAAGTCATCTGCGGCGTTCCTCAAGGCTCCTCGCTCAGTCCAACCCTCTTCAACGTCTACATGAGCCCCCACGCAGACATCGCATGCCAGCACAACCTCAACATCATCTCCTACGCCGACTACACCCAGCTGATTCTCTCCCTCACCAACGACCCCGCCACCGCCAGAGCCAACCTTCACGAAGGGATGAAAGAGGTAGCCGAATGGATGAAGAACAGCCGCCTGAAACTGAACTCGGACAAGACGGAAGTCCTCCTCCTGGGATCCTCACCCTCCGCCTGGGACGACTCCTGGTGGCCCCCCGCCCTAGGCAGCGCACCCAAACCAACAGACCACGCACGCAACCTGGACTTCATCCTGGACTCCTCCCTCTCCATGACCAGACAAGTCAACGCCGTCTCCTCGTCGTGCTTCAACATCCTGCGCATGCTACGTAAGATCTTCCGGTGGATCCCCACCGAGACCAGGAAGACGGTCACCCAGGCCCTCGTCACCAGCCGTCTGGACTACGGCAACTCCCTCTATGCCGGAACCACCGCCAAACTCCAGAAGAGACTCCAGCGGATCCAGAACGCCTCAGCACGGCTCATCCTGGACATCCCCCGTCGCAGCCACATCTCCGGACACCTGAGAGACCTGCACTGGCTCCCGGTCAACAAGAGAATCACCTTCCGACTCCTCACCCACGCACACAAAGCCCTACACAACCAAGGCCCAGGATACCTCAACAGCCGCCTCAACTTCTACGCTCCCAAACGCCAGCTTCGATTGACCGGCCACGCCCTCGCCACCGTCCCCGCATCCGAAGAGCCACCACAGGGGGACGGCCCTTCTCCTACCTCGCCGCCAAGACATGGAACTCCCTCCCGACCCACCTCCGCCTGACCCAGGACCACCTCGCCTTCAGGAAGCAACTCAAGACCTGGCTGTTCGAGCAGTAGTGGACCCCCCTCCCCTAGCGCCTTGAGACCCTCTGGGTGAGTAGTGCGCTATATAAATGCTTTGATTGATTGATTGATTGATTGGACACATCTGCATTTGCCCTGACTCAGGATTCATGTGCATGCACCTATGCATGCTAGTACACACCTGTGCAAGGTGATGGAGTCCCATGGGCGGAGTTGCACAGCGTTGTTTGGCAAGGTGCACACATCTCACATACTGTTGGAGGGAGAGTACACACATGGCAAAGTTGTACTACGTGTGACCTTGTTAGACCCTTTCACCTGCTCACTGTCAGCAGAGCGGAGAGTCTGAGCAGTCCGTAGATATAGCACCATGCAGATCACGTGGGCTGTGAGTCTTGTCGCTTGACACGGGGCAATGAGCAGATGCCAAACATCACATGACTCATCCGGCAAGGCAAGGTGGGCTCAACCTGTTGCTATCCGTAATGATTGGTGTTCATTTTTTGCCTCCTCATTTCTTGCACCTCGACATGTTCCTATGCAGCCTGTAAGTGTCTTAAGCATTGGTCTGCATGTTGTGGCCCTTGCCTTGCCGTTACTGACATGCACATGCCAATAAAGTCTACGCAACTTCACCAGTGTACAACTGTGATGAGTGTTGATTAGCATGACAAATCGTGTGCCTCAATGTCCGTACACAGGGAGGGACCGACTGATGCATTTCACATGCACATTTCTAATGAGAAATGTACATACACGGGCGTGCGCGCAGTTTTGCCAGCAACGGCAATGAAGAGGAGGAGGTCAGCCCGGGGACGCCAAAGCCAAGGTAAGTGGTTTTTATTTACTTTAAAGTGTTTTTATTGAAGTTTTAATCAATTGTTAATAGGGGGTTAGGAGGCGGGCCTGGCGGAACGCTGAGTAGGCAAATGTCTACACACTCCGCGGGCAGAGTGGAGGTCTCCACCCGGGGTT
Organism: Lissotriton vulgaris; assembly: GCF_964263255.1. Lineage (NCBI taxonomy): Eukaryota > Metazoa > Chordata > Amphibia > Caudata > Salamandridae > Lissotriton > Lissotriton vulgaris. The sequence continues at coordinate 723,126,653 of NC_141696.1, forward strand.
AGATAAAATCTCCATATGATGCACTCTCTGCATCCACACACATGCTCAACCCATGTAATGCTTTCCTCATGCAGAGCAATGCAAGGCAGTGATGCTGATGTGCTTTATCCCAGATTTACCAAGCAGTACTGGGCCACACAAGGTGGCATTGCTTGGCTTGGAAAATCTTACTTAAGGATTGCATTGCACTTAATTCACTTTGCGACGCAAGGACAATTCAATGCTTTGGTAAATCTCACGCAGGATGCATACAGTCTAGAATACACTCAATGTGTTATGAGAAATAAAATGATTTCTCAAATTTTGTGCCTGCATCAAAGAGGTGTTATTTTATATGCAAAGCCCAGTCTAACAATGTTCATAAATAGGGTGTTGCTCCAGAACCCATGTGTGGTTGCTCTTGAATGCTCAAGTACTACCCATGGAAAGCCTCTTTGACCTAAGACTTGGGCGAAGCAGTTCAAAGAGCTTTTTGTGCTAACAAAAGAGCAAAAAAATGAGTTTGTACAGTGAATACACTACCAAGACTTTGCAATGCTTTGCATCACTTTGCATCACTTTGTGGAGAATGAAGTTTTGATAAATCTGCCCTATTAAATATGCTCTTGGTGGTAGTTTTTTTGATTGTCCCTGTTATAGGATGTCTATGTTTTACTAGAATTTCTTTCACTTGTTCTTAGCTTTCACATTAGTATTCAATATCCAGTACTATCTACTTTGTGAGTCTATGACTAGCTACAATTTCAAGACTGTTAATTCAGTTTGAAATGTATTCTATTCAATGTTAAACAATATTAAACACTGTCACCATCTTCCACCACACACTCATCAATCGACAATGCCAGATTGCAATCACCGACAATGAGCTCAGATGTATGTCATCCTTTCTCATGGGTCGCACTCAGAGAGCCGCCTTGTTCCCTTCATCTCAAATCCCAAGCACACCATCTGCGGAGTAGCCCAAGGCTGAGCCCTCAGTTCAACTTTTTTCAACATCTACATGACTCCACTAGCAGACATCATCAGATTGCACAACATCCACCTCATCTCCGACTCTGGTGATACCCAGCTCATCCTCTCGCTCTCAGCATACCCAACCTTGACAAAAACTGGCTTCCGCAACTGTATGAAGAACGTCTCAGCCTGGATGAAAGCCAACTGCCTTAAGCTCAACACGGACAAAACTGAAGTGCTGATCTTCAGCAGACCCGCCGCCCACTGGAACGACTCAGTATAACCGGCAAAGCTTGGACCCACCCCCACACCGAAAGACCAAACTGCAACCTCAGCATTATTTTTGACAGCAAACTTTCCATAAAATATCAGTCCAACACCATCTCCTCAGCCTGCTCCCACATGCCCTACGAAGTTTTCAAATGACTCTCCATCAGCAAAAGGAAAACAGTGACGAAGGCCCTCATCACTAGCCGACTGGATTACAGCAATGCACTCTATACAGACACCACCACTGGACTCATTCAAAGACTACAGATGATGCAGAATGCAGCCACAAGACTGATCCTCAACCTGCCCAAGAGGACCCACATCACCCGACACTTGAAGGACGTCCACTTGCTCCCTGTCCAGAAGAGATGTCATTTCAAGCTGTTTACCCACGTCTACAAAAGCCGTCCATGAACAAGGAGCAGCCTACACGAACCACCGCTTGCAAGTCCACTGACCTCTAAGGATTCACCACTCTGCACACCTCGTCCTTGCACCGATGCCATGCAGCCCTTATTGCTGCTGCGAAGGATGCTTCTTCTTCCACCTCACCACCAAAGCCTGGAACATCCTTCTCCTCCACCTTTGCATCGCACCCTCACAGACCCACTTCAGGAAGGGACTCAAGACCTGGATCTTGGACTGGGACCTGTAGCACAGTGCCTGTATACCCTCTTGAGGGATAAGCCAGGCTATACAAGTACAGTATGATTGATTGAATAAGATTTCATCTGTACATGCTGCTAGTGATGTTTGAAGACCTCTCATTGCTATCTTGTGTAAACAATAGCAAGATATTTTAGTATTCAATTAAAAAATGCTTTTTAACTCTGTTTCTGCTGCTACTCGATGTTATCTTGTGTTCGACAACACAGCAGATCACAACGTTCGATTGCTCTTTGCTAGACCTGCTAGCCTTAGGTTAGTCTTCCCCCAAACATTTTGCTGAATTTGTTTTTGTTGGCCTTAGGACCCTGTGCACTTTATCACTACTAACCAGTGTTAAAGGGCTTGTGTTTACTCCCTAAAACATGGTAAAAATAGCTTACAGCTATATTTAATTTACTTATAAGTCCCTACTAAAGTGGTATACCACATACCCAGTGCATGTAAATGAAATGCTACTAGTGAACCTGCAACAAATATTGTACCACTCACTTAAGTAGCCCCTTAAAACATATCCCCCACCTGTTATTGAAGCCTGACTGCAGTTGTTGCAATATAACTCCCTTGCCAAGCCTTAAACTTCCCTTTTATCGCATTAAAGCCACCCCTAAGGTAGGCTCTAGGTAGTCGATAGGAGAGGGTGGATTGCAATTAAATGGTTGGATATGCACTTTTAGGTTTTAAATGCTCTTGTAGTGAAAAACTCCACAATTCATTTTTTCACTACAATGAAGCTTTCCTCTCCTATTGGATAACATTGGGCTGCCTTGTTACATTGAATAAGTGCTAACATTTGATTGGGAACAAGTAACATTTCATTCTTGGTGTCTGAGAAATTGTAATTTAAAACCCTCTTTAGTTGTAAAGTTGGATTTTAAGCTGCAAATTTGAAAAGTTCACCTTTAGAAAGTTTACATTGTACTTTTCTAACTATTTGATGCATGTAGTCTGTGCTAGGTCACATAACTGGGTGTAGTTGGCAGTTGGACTTTGTTTATTCTTCCCTGATAGGCACACACTAGAGGAATTCAGCGTGCCTGAATGGGCCTTCACTGGCAGGTAGGGGGAAGGAGCTGGGCATAGCCCCTCTTCCAACTGAATGGGCTGTGCCCTACTTTAACACATGTGACTTTGCAACACTGCCTGCATTGTTTATGCAGCCTGCTTGGAGCCAGGGCAGAAGAGACAGGAAACTTCAAGTACTTGAAAGGGAATTCTAGAGAAACTTTTCCTACTTCAAAGAAGGGACAAGGTATCAAATTAGGACCTTCAGACCCACTCTTCAGTTCACTTTCTGGACCTGCAGAAGGACTCTCATATGATTGCCTGCTGCTGTGGTCTGCTGTGTGCTTCAGAAGACCGCTTTACTGCACTGGGAAAGACTGCTTTTTTGCCTGAAGCCTGCCATGAACCCTTAGAGGCCTGCCCTGCTGTGTGAGCCCTGTTCCACTGCTGTTCTAGTATGAGAGTGACTCCAAGGGCTAGTTTGCTTGCCTCCTGCTAAGAGCCTCAGGGAAAGAAAAGGCTGCTCCCATCTAAAACCACAATAGGACCAAGAATTGTGTAGTCCAAGCCCCCCCAAGGACCCTGGGTGGTGGTGTTAAAGGTACCTAGATAGCCAATATCCAAACCCTGGGACTTAGAACACTTTTGGTTAAACTCTGCTTTGAGAACTAAGAGGAGACTGGGACCAATCTTCTCGTCCGTCTGCCCAAGATGCACCATCAGTTGGACTGACTTTGACGTTGGTCCCACTATGTTCTTCTCTGCAGCAGCAAATCCTGTTCAACGGTCTTTCAGCAAAGGGGTATCCAGCTTTGTGGAACTCTCGTCGACTAGCGTCTCCAGCTTTGTCCCACTGGAGATGTTCAACTTTTATAAAAGAGACTAAGTCCGAATGCAGAAATCTTCACCGCAACTTCATCCATCTGCATCCCAATGACACCTCCTCCTCGGACACTGCCTGGAGCCTTGCCGAATTGAACTTTATCTTCTCTGACAACTCTTTACTGAAATTTCTTCTATGTCCAAAGGTAAGTGACGAAAGGGCTCAATCCACTTATTGTATCTGACTTGCGCTTCATCACGGTCAGCCGTATTGTTAGACTGTAACTCGGTCTTGTGTGACTAGATGTAGACTGTCAGCGCTTTAATCTTTTAGTGGCTAGATTTTACCTCAAGCTTTAAAGTTGACACGTTTTTGTCATTTGTTGTCAATTAATTAATTAAGATTTACTCTATTTGTCTAGATTGGTGTGGATTTTTTCTTTTGTTGTGTTCTCACTTTATTACTATTTGTGGGCTGAACACATACATTGCCTCTAATATAAGCCTTACAGCTTTCGTGCCAAGCTACTAGAGGGTTAATCAAAGGTTAATTTAGTGACTTTTCTGGTTCACCCTAATAGGAATTGTGGTTGTTTCTTTAGCAGGGTTAACACCCCACTTAATCAACAGTCCAATTTCTCACACTCTTGCTCTATGTTATGTATTTTTTTTTTGTGTTAAACATATATATTGAGATTGACAAAATTCCCTGGTTTAGTAATCTGGTTCAATGAAACTATGCTTTACTTCTTGATTTCTTGAGTTCTGCAAGAAGCTGAAGACCTGGCTCTTCGTATAAGACCTTGAAGACCGAACACCTACTCAACTGCCCAAGCACCTGTATACCCTCTGGGGTGATTAGTGCACTTTACAAATGCACATAACATAACATGCCATTCAACAAAATCTAACAATATGACATGTAGTAAGAGACAATAATAATAAATAACAAAGAAAACAGAAAAAAACTGTTTAACTGAAGTTATTGTGTAATACCTTAAGTGTTATAGTTGAGGTTACCAACACATGTTCATACATGTTTGTACATTTTTCACAGATATCTTAAGAAGGTCATTAGCTGGCTTTCTTTTTACAACAGGTGCTAAATATATGTCTAAACCAATTGAGTATGCACCACTTGTACTTAATAAGTAGTTGCCATAAATTTTGACAAGCTTGGTTCTTGCATACGATCTGTTCATGATGGCGCTCTAGTTTATTGAAACAAAATACAAAAAGGTGACTGTAGTATATCCAACCGCACTCATAACTCTTTCCTAAACTACATGTGTGAATCATAAGAAACAAGTATGTGAATTGATGAAGTATTAGAGATCTTACAGTTGTTTTAGAACTATTTGTATTCATATGACCAGCCCTACATAGATGACAAACTGAATTTCCCAGATGATGTTGGTGGCTTCTTGGGTTCACCAACCTCAGTTTGCCCCTGTGATGGATTATCAGACCTGTCCATAATGCACTTAATTTTTTTTGTCAATTTTATCTAATGTATGTTATCTTTTTAATTATGTCTATTTTAATATCACTGGGGTTACGCTAGTGCAGGGATGCTGTTTTTTCTTCAACTTTTAAATGATCATGATATCTGTTATATTGGTTGTGCATTTTTAGAAGCAGCGGCCAGATGCAGAAAGGGGATGAATCCCTATGTGTGATAGGATGGCTATGCTCATTTGGGGGTTGAGGGCCAGAGAAGAAATTTGTTTAAGTGTATCTTCTGAAGAAACATCTTTTTTCAGTCGTCTTTAAGTTGATCTGTATTTTCATATATGGATCTTGTGATGTTTTGGTTTCTTGATCTTTTATGGCCATTTTCTGTGTCCAAAAAAGAAATTTTAAATTTGAATTTGATAACTTAAATCATCGGTAAGTCATGATTTTATTTTTGTTTTTTAAATATCTTTATTCAGAATTTTTCCATTTCTTAATACGCCCCCCCCCATTGAATTACATTGTAGCTTTGCCAAGGTATCTACTTCAACATACATTTAGAATGCAATTCCCAAGAGTATGTATCTTATTTAAAAGGAAGGAAAAACAGGAAAGTATCCCAAGGGAAACAGATAAAGGGAAAAAAATACAATACACTCCAATTAATTTTTTGCGGCGGACTATTGTGTAAGAGGAGTCCAAATCCTTAGCCCCCTTTAACGTCGCTGTTTACCCTTCCTTTTGTAGATGGCTACCTCAATGTTGTGAATGGCTAATAGTATAGCTAACCACTGTTGGAACAAGGGTGCTATAGGATCTAACCATTCCGAATCAATGCATATTCGCAAAACCGCCATTGCAACAAAAGAAACGTGTGGCCACTGCCGGGGTTATCCGGATCATCAGCCCCTAGTAAGATTACCTCACTCGATAGAGTGATCTCTCTATGGAGAACGGACGTCAGAAATCTCTCTATGTCTTGTTTTAGGGATGTTAGTCCGTTACAGGAGGCGAAAATATGAATGGAGTCGGCTTTAAATAGCTTACATCCCGGACAACATGTCCCTTTGCCACTTCCCCACTTGGCGATTTTATCTGGCGTGTAATATAAAAAAAAAAGGTTTTGTAAAATTGTGCCTGAAGCTTGGTAGAAATTAGAATAGTTTGAGCTAGCTGATAAGTATATAAAAATCCCTCGTTTGATACCTCTAATTTACCCTGCCACTTCTGCGACATTTTTTCTAAATCACCAGGGAACATTGCTGTCAGAGAGGCATAGACTCCGCCAATAGTGTAGTTCCTAGTCTGAATAATTGACTCCACCAGTGTTGTTTTTTCGCCTAGTCTCCTCCCCCCAGGCTTGCATAGCAGAAAGTCCCTGATTTGGAGATATTTAAAAAAGTCTCGCCAATCTATGTGATATTTATTTTTCACATCTTCGAAAGATTTTATCCCGTGTAGTGTAAACAGTCATCCTAGCTGAGTTATTCCTGCCTTGTACCATTTACTTATGCAGTTATCACTAAAGATGGTTGCAGGGAGAATTGGGTTATCCATTATGGGAGTATAGTGTGAAATTTGTCCTAGGCCTAACATTTTCTTTACCTCCTTCCATACCTTAAACCCGCTATATAGTGTTTTGAACTTAAATCTTTTGTGGTAGCTATCATGTAGATGTCTCCATAGATACCCTCTGCTTGAATTGCCCAGAAGCAGTTGAAATATAGATGGTGTATAGTCATCCCCACTTATTCCGTCCGTCCCCGTATTTTGTAGTAATTCCCTGCTATAGAGTAGCACCGACGCCCAGTAGTACCCTTTTAGATTGGGAAGAGCAAGCCCGCCTCTGTCTTTGGGAAAGACAAGAAATTTATAGGCCTGTCGGGGTTGTGAGTATGCCCAAATGAATCTAGTAAATGTGTGTTCAATCTCTTTAAACCATTGGTTCGAGAATTCGAGACAGATTGCCCTGAACAAATATAAGATTTTTGGGTAAAAAATATTTTAACTGCATTTGCTCTACCGCTGATAGACAAATGGAGATTATCTAAGCGGCGTAAATCTTTTTGTATTGAGCACAACATTGGGTTTAAGTTAATGTCCACCAGTTTCTCAAGATCAGAGGAGATGGGGACTCCCAGGTATGTCGCTTTTCCCCCCACTCGGGGATCATCCATCCTGCTTTTTTGTTCAGAACAATCTGTGTTTTCCCTTGATTATGCGCGTAGCCAGAGACTAGAAAACTTGCTAGCTTCTCTTTCAATGGCGGGCATTGCTATTGTAGGATCGGTGGAGACAATAACAATGTTGTCTGCATATGCTAGTGTTTTTGCGGAGTGCCCCTGTAACATGATAGGGTCTCCCAGGTACGTCGCTTTTCCCCCCACTCGGGGATCGTCCATCCTGCTTTTTTGTTCAGAACAATCTGTGTTTTCCCTTGATTATGCGCGTAGCTAGAGACTAGAAAACTTGCTAGCTTCTCTTTCAATGGCGGGCATTGCTACCGTAGGATCGGTGGAGACAATGACAATGTTGTCAGCATATGCTAGTGTTTTTGCAGAGTGCCCCTGTAACATGATAGGGATAATTTCACTATTCCTTTCTAGCCGGCGAATAAAAGGGTCAATGTAAATTGCGAAGAGCAATGGTGAGCATGGACAGCCCTGGCGTGTTCCTCAAGATATTATAAATTCCTTAGTTAAGCTTCCTTTGACCAGCACCACAGCCTTTGGGTTAATATACATTTTTTGTACAGCCCGAATGAAGCCTGTTTTGAATCCTACTTTTGACATAGCATTCCAAAGAAACTGCCAGGAGACCCTATCGAAAGCCTTCTCAGCATCGAGAAGGATCAATGCCATAGGGTCTCCCACAGTCTCCGTGCCATCAAATAGCGTGATCACTCTCTGAATGTGGTTAACTGTTGATCTACCGGCACAAAACCTTGTTGGCGATCACATTGTGTATCATCGGGGTGACCCTGTTTGCCAAGATTTTTGAATATATTTTCGAGTCAGCATTGAAAAGAGTTATAGGGTGGTATGATCCTAAGTGCTCTGGAGTTTTTTGTTTTTTTTAGGGAAAATATCAATTTTAGCTCTAGACCAAGAGTTGGGAGGATAGCCGCCTTTAAATATGTGTATGATTAGATTGACTAAAATGTGTTTGATTTCCTCCAAAAATGTTAAGTAAAACTTGGAGGGATACTATCCAATCCGAAGGCCTTCCCTTTCGGTAGATTTTTGACGGTGATTAGGACTTCGTCTATACTACGGGGTTCCTCCAATATGTTCTAATCATCTTCCTCAAACCGCGCACCCTCGCCACCATCAAAATAACTTTCTATCTCAGCTAAGTCTCCCCTGCCATCTTCGGTATACAGATCTCTGTAAATTCGCCCAAATGCTTCTCTAATGTGTTCTGGGTCCTTTAGTTGGCCCACTACCGGATCCTTAATTTCCCTGATCAAATTAGAGTTTGTTTGTTGTCGCATTTGTACTGCTAGTTGGTGACCCACTTGCTCATTGACTTCATACACCAATTCTCTTCGAGCAGTTGCTTTCTTGATTGATTTGTCTGTAAAGATGTTAGTGATAGCCGCCCTAGCAATTGCTACCTGACTTAGGGATCTAGAGATTTGTTGTACCGCGTTTCCCCACTTGTGGCTCTGACCAGTTTTTCTTCAGCCAGTCTAAGTTTGTCCTGTAAGCTCTGCATAGTTTCCCTCTCTAGTTTATTGGCGCTTAAAGAGTACTGCATCTTCTCTCCCCGAATCCCTGCCTTCAAGGTGTACCATACTATGTCAATTGGAGCGCTGCCGATATCATCGTCTAAAAATTTGGGGATCCAATCTCTCATATGAGTACAGTACTTAGGGTCACTCAGTAGGGTTTTTTGAAGGTCCAAGGTGTGGGTTCTGGTTTTGTGGGTGCCATGGCCAGGGTGCAAGGAAGGGGTTTATGGTCAGATAACATCTGTCGCAATTTCTCATTTCGACAATTGCTTTTGAGTGAATTTGACAATAAAACATAATCAATTCTTACGTGTGTAGAGTGTGGATTAGAATAAAAGGTGTACCCAGAGTCACTAGTGTCCGATGATTGCCAGCCATCCACTAGTCTGTGTACGAGGCACATATTTTTTAGGGACCTAAATACCTTTGGTTTACGGCCCTTGTACAGCCAGTCATCTTTCAGAGACCAATCTGCCGGGAGGTTGATGTTGATATTCCTACAGACCATTACCGGGAGAGGCCAGTGTGAGAGCTCGTTGGAGATTTCATCAATAACCTCTGGGTCATCTGTATTGCTCCCATATATAGCGCATGGAGTCCGTTTTTGGCCCTTTTCATATTGGCATTCAGTAATAGCCCATCGGCCAAACTTATCAGTTTTAGAGTGGTTAAAAACATACCCGCTGCCTTTAGCGAAAATAGCAACCCCCCGTACGCGAGCCCCTTGTGAAGTGGTGCACACCAACCTGTACCCTAATGTATTTAACAAATGGCTTTGAGATCCCTCTATGTGCGTTTCTTGGAAGCATACAATATACGCCCCTAGTTTTGTAAACCTATTGCGACCATTTACCTTTTTTTCAGGGGTTTGATGTCCGTCATCCAATCCCCCCGCGAGCCCGTTAAGCCCCCCGTGTAAGTTGAGCCATGTAGAGAGTTTTACAATAGTGATGGCTATGAGCATACCTGATTGTGTGTAAAATATTTAAAAGGCATTTCAAACAAAAGAGAACTCCCCACTTCACATCTAATTACCTTCATAGTGCAAACCATCTCATAGTGCACATAGTAGGGTGAGAGAAAAAAACTCAGTGACAAAAAGCAGCAAAATACAAAGTGGGTGCAAACATGTGTTTGAATTCTGAATGTGTGCGTTTATGTTGGACCGCCTCTCATTATTACCCAAGCGATCATTGTTTATGGCCAGCGATTTCCTCTAAATACATTTTGGCCTGAATTTCAGAGATGAAGCTACGTGTAACCCCTTAAAATAACTTTGAGTCCTGCTGGGTTCTGTAGGTATACTGTGGCCCCCAGTTTCTGAAAGGGATCAAAAAGCTGCCTCAGTCTCCACCTGCACTCAACCTTGGCATGCGCAAAATCTGGTCGGGTGAAAAAAACAATACCCTCAAATTATCGTTTGCTATTGGGTCTAGCCAGATCAAAGAGTACTTGCGGGAGCAAAAAGTTTCCAAAGAATACTAGCATGGTCCGGGGATGTTGCTGTGATGCCTTGGCCCACTTATTAGGGAACAATGGAACCAGTGGGCTCTTTGAAATTCTTTATCCCAGTCCCAATCCTGCAGCTTAGGAAAAGCACCTTTAAGGAGTAAAATCATAAACTTCCTGGGCTCATCCTTTTCAGCTCCCTCAGGGACCCCCAGGAATCTCAGATTGTTGTGTCTCTGCTTGTTTTCTTGCTCCTCTACCTTCCACATCAAATCCTTAACAGCTTCCTCGTGTTCATCGTTTTGTTTTTTAAGCCTAGAAACATCCTCTTCGAGTTGCTCGGTTCTTAATTCAACTGAATCCATGTGGTCAACGATTTCTGCACAGGTCTTTCCTACTTTCCTGACTGCCCATGTAGTTTCTTTGCAGCTAGACGAGATCTCCGACGATTGGCTTTAGCTTCAGATTGGAAACTCTTATTAGACTGTAATATATCAGTTAAAGCAGGTTGTTTGCTGTATTCATGAAACTGGTTTTCTCTCTTTTTGGTGCTTCCTGTGTGATTGCTGCCCAAGGGTGATTTAGGGTTAGAGAGTACTGTGAGAGCGGTTTCCTCATAGTCCCACTTTAGCTCGGTGTTATCATCTCTGTCAGAGGAATCATAGTCCTTTTTGCGTTGGTCGCTGCTTTTTTTTCTGGGCCTTTTTGGAGAACCGACTGTGTTTTAAAGAGTCAGTGTTTGAGCCACTGTACCACTTAGCTCCCTCCTCCCCGCTTGAGGCTGAGATGCTGATATCAGAGAATTCCGAATCGTCGGTAAGGGAGTAGAATTTGTCCTGATTGTCAAGCGTTTTCAACACAAAGTCTTGTGAATCCTGGCAGCCGGCTTGATCCCTACTGGAGAGATTCAGGGGTATAGTCAGTAAGACTGGGTCAATGGTTGCTTTGCTGGCAGCTCTACTGGGGCTTTCAGTTTTCTTTGTCAACCCCCCTTCTGCCTGATTTAGAGGAGTGGTAACAACTGTATATATTACATTGTCAGGGGGTAGTGATGCATTTGTAGCCTCTTGAAGCAAGGGCAGCTGCGTTGCACACTGTCCTTTCTTTAGACCTTGTGCCAGTATTGCTACAGGCCCACCAGCACCGCTTCGCATTGCCAAAGAGCCATTCACTCCTTGCCTGTGGAGCCAAAACTGGAAGTGATTAAAGGTTGTAAGCAACCATTGTCTTTGGCAAGGCACGCAGTATTTTTCCTAATTGCTGCCGATTTTGCCATTTCACTCTCAGTGATTTTTTGATCAATTCCTTCCATCCGCTCGCCTTTTCCCCCCATACTTGGGCTTAGCTCCCAGGGCATCTAGCTTCTTTTGCTGTGTCAATGTCGGTGCTGTGCTCCCCTGGGAAGAGATAAGGGCAGTTTTCGCTTTGCCACCGCTCATGTTGCCTTGTCCAGCGCTACAGAATAGAAGTGCTATGAAGGCGCTGTTGTTCCAGGTCCGGGTTCCTGCTTACGGGTACTGCCTGTGCGAGTCTGCTGAATTCTTCTGCGGGGCAGGGCCCTGCGTCTCTCCCAATCCGTGATGCATCCACCGATGTCAGGCAGGGTGCGCGCAGGGTAGCGTTGATACTGGATGCCAGAGATGAACGGGTGTCCTTGCGACGGTGGAACCACTGCCGCTCGAGCCTCAAGATACCGGTAAGGGGAGTGTACAAGGTGCTGGGGGGATCCATCAGGAGCATTCCTCAAACTCTGCAAGTATTCGATTTCACGGCCGCATTAGTGCTTGATCATAGCCGTGTATTTCCTTCTCACATGGGGATGCTCGGTGGGGCTTTACAGCGGTGCTGTCAGCTGGACGCCATCTTGCCTTCTTCGGAAAGTCATGATTTTGAATGGAAAAGGTAAAACAGTTCTGGTCATTGCCAACAAAATAATACATTGCACCCATGTTATGAGATTTCAGAACTGCATATTTATATTGTGTGTCCACAGTGGAGAACTAGCCAAATTTACCACGAGACTCAGTATTTTGAAACACATTATGAAGAAAACTAAGAATAAAGTATTCAATAGATAAGGAAGAATGTTAAGAAAATCGCCTATATATGTATAGAATTATTATGGGTCAAAATAAAACCTTGTTATCCGAAAAACACTCGTTGAGTTTAACTGTTATAAGTAAGGGGCATAAGTGATCAAGCTGCGGCCGTACTATGCAAGTGTGAACGTCAAGAGATTAAAAACATATGTTTAAATTGTGTGTTGTAAATTTAGTTCATGCCATCTTCAATAGTAAGAGCACTTCCATTGGGACTGCTAGATGGAAATATGTTGCCCCAAGACACACAGCAATATAATCTTACGTCGTGAATTAAACGTCACAAAAAACAGAATTTAACAGACATATGGCATAACATGTAACATTTCGGTAAATATCATAATTAAAACTGAGGCCCCAATTCACAAAGCTAAACTGAGAGGAAAGTCGAACTTTGCAACTTTTGTTATTCACAAAGGGCATTTACTATGCGTCAATGCCATTTTTGAATACCGAAAGTAGTAAAGTTCGACTTTACTCTTTTGTGAATTGGGGCCATACCCCTAGATTCATCAAAGTAACGTTTTGCGAGTCCTTAATAGCGAATTTTAAGGAATCGCTATTAAAGACTCGCAAAACGGGATGCATGTAGAAATCGCAATATTTTATGCGATTTCTACAGCTTCCTTGTTTGCGATTCGCTAATTGCGAATCGCAAATAAGGAATGGCTTTCCCATTCATTTCTATGCCCATAGGAATGAATGGGGAGTCATTCCTTATTTGCGATTAGCAATTAGCGAATCGCAAATAAGGAAGCAATTTCAAGGGTGCCAGGGTTCCAAAGGACACCCTCTAGCACCCCTTAAATGACAATGTACACTGGTGTTGCGCACACACATGTCCAAAGGACATGTGTGTATGTAATATACAACTTAGAAAAATGCACTAAAGTGTATTTTTCTAAGTTTCCACTATTTACCACGTAGTTAGACTTTGCTTTAAATAGCGGCCCCAGATTGTGAATTCACAATTTTTAAATGGTTCATGAATTGCATTTAAGGAATCTCAAATTGAGATTCCTTAAATGCAATTAGTCGCAATTTAGCGATTTCTAGAATTGCGATTTTTGCATTTGGGATGATGAATCCCAAATGCAAAAATAGCGCTCGCAAAGGGCCAGATTCTCAGAATCTGGCCCTTTGCAAGCCGAATTTACTTTGATGAATCTGGCTGATAGTGTCTGGAAGGCGCACATTAAATAGGCCAGCAGTATTGCATAGCTAAACGAGTAGTGACAGGCGTCAGCCATCCTGAATGGGTTTATATAAGACAGACGATTGAAACCAACAAGAGTATACGCACATCACCAGTTTATAAAAGAGTTTGTCTGTGTTTGGAAAGTGAATGAAAGAATATATTCCCCTAATTCTAGAGGGAATTTATGACGCATATAGAAAAACTGAGGGGCATATTATCAAGCAGGGCGTTAAAATTCTCACTGTTTTAGTGGCAGAAAACTGCAGCTAGAGCGGTGATAATGGCCTTGATAATATGCCGTGGAGAATTCCAATAGAAGCCCATGTTCACACCAGAACATGGGTTTCTATTGGAATTCACAAGGCCATATTATCAAGCCCATTATCGCTGCTTTAGCGGCAGTTTTCTGCCGCTAAAACAACGATAATTTTTAACGCCCTAATTGATAATATGCCCTTCAGTTGCAATTTAAAAGAAGCCTGGTGTTATTATATACATGGGTTGGGTGGATGATGTCAGCCATATTAAACAAGAGTAAATATGGTTAATGTTTAAGTGAATATGGGGCATATTAGCAAGAAGCTCGTTAAAATTATCGCTGTTTTAGCGGCAGGAAACTGCCGTTAAAACGGCGATAGTGGGCTTGTTCATATGCGTTAAAGAATTCCAATAGAAGCCCATGTTAGATGTCCGGAACATCTGACTTGGGCTTCTATTGGAATTCTTTAACGAATATTAGCAAGCCCATTATCGCCGTTTTAGCGGCAGTTTCATGATAATTTTAACGAGCTTCTTGCTAATATGCCCCTATGTTTTCCCACACCTATTCCTAGAAGTGTCCTTTAAAGCTAATTAGTATTAGATGTTCAAACTAACAACATAGCACATTCACCACTCAGCGAGTCAGTGTGAATCAAAACAACTTGAAAAGTTCTCTTTAGTATTAGGCTTCAGCCATATATGGAGAAATAGAGCTAATGAGTGATGTCTTTTTGATAGCATATCATTCATTATTCTAAAGTTAAATTCAAGGTTGAGCAAATAGCATGGGGACAGACTTAATAAAAACAGCGGGGCATATTATCAAGGGGGTTTATCTCCGCTTTTTTGGCTTTAAAAGCCAAGAAAGCGAAGATAAAATTATCTCCCTATTATCTGTCGCTAACACCAGTTAGCGACAGCTAGTAGGAGATAGCGACCATCTAGGGCCCCACTTTGCATGTCAGTGATATTTATCACTAATGACATGCAAAGTGGGCGTGCCAAGATGTTAGCGACTGGAAACAGACGCTAACATCGCTATCTCCTATTACCAACTTTTGGAGATATTCGCGCTAAGCGCGAATATCTCCAAAAGCTAACACCTGCCCTGAGCAGTTCTTAGCCATGTTATCCAATGGGAGGTGGATAACATGGCTAAGAGCATTAGCTCGGTAATGCATGAATATCGCTGACTTTTCAGCGATATTCATGCATTGCGGCCGATTTTTATCGCATTTGCGATAAACCTTGGTAATACCAAGGTTTATTTGCGATAAAAATCGCCGCAGCTCAGCGGTAAATGTTTGTCTCTAACCAAGCAATAGTGATTATTATTGGTAATATGCCCCAGCGTTCTTATGTCAATTGCTGTAAAACGACAAAACCAGGGCTTACTTATGGATCTTTTCGGAATGTCCATTTAAAAGAAACGTAGAAAACAGATGACAGGCATATCAGAGCACTATCCATGTTGGCCAGGTTGCAATATAATACCTATATCAGACGTCTTTAATTACAATCAGCTTATATTATGTGAGCATCTTGTAAAAAACAGGAACCGCATCGATTCTGAGTAAGGATCCAGTTTATGCACATGAAGTTCACAGGAAACATACACCAACAAGTTCAACACTGAATATTATATGCCTGTGAATATAATGGGCATACGACCCATGTCTTCCATAAATAGTGTAAGACCTGGGCCAAAAACCACTAAAATGAGTAAGAAGCAGGAAGAAGAGAGGCCACCTTCAATATGTAGTGCATCCAGTGAAACCTATAAAACACCATGTTACTTTGCTAATGTAACTTTACATAAAAGACATTACATAGATTTCAACTAATGATATATAATAGAACAAATGCAAAGCAAACAAGTCAAATCTATCAACTTGCACCATACCATTACTCAAAATGCTCTTTTTAAACTTCTACTGTATCATCATAATGTGAATTGATACTAATAATTATCTGATAGTCATCTAGTTAGGTAAAATAGGAAGTGTAAAATATTGTCATAGAAATTGCTAAATCTATTCACTCACTATCCTTAATTACATTAAAAAATCCTCAGTTTATCCTCTTATGATTTCGTATAATCTTACTTCAATGGTAGTGGATATTTGAGATTGTTTGTTTGAAACCAAGCAAATGATATGTTAGCATGAATTTATACTGCTTTTTCATATCATTTGAAAATCGTACCCAAAACATTGAATGTAGGACGAGCTCAACATTATGTTGTAGTTTTTTGGGGGGAAATGTGGATAAGTACAAAGTAACAGATGTTTGGAAAACATCTCAATATAGTTTGCCAAAATAAATCCTGAAGGAAATGCCATTAATACAGGAAATGGTGCAATTTTCTATCCTAGTTCAACCCATTATCAAACAATGTAATTTAGCAAATCATTTAGGGCCAGATGTAGGTAAATCCGATTTACCGACTTTTAAATACCGAGTCATACCGAATCGGTATTTAAAAGTGGGTAAATTGGAAGGAGGCAGATGTAGGTAAAAAATTACCGAATCTGTAAGAGTCGGTATTTACCGATTCTGTAAATACTGATTCTGTATTTCCCATTGATTCCTATGGGCCTTGAAGCCCATAGGAATCAATATGTAATACAGATTCGGTATTTACAGAATCGGTAAATACCGAATCCTGCAAGGGTGCAGGG
The DNA here is from genome assembly GCF_964263255.1 of Lissotriton vulgaris. Taxonomy (NCBI): domain Eukaryota; kingdom Metazoa; phylum Chordata; class Amphibia; order Caudata; family Salamandridae; genus Lissotriton; species Lissotriton vulgaris. The sequence goes on from NC_141696.1 coordinate 723,143,246, forward strand.
GGTGTCACTTTGACACCCTCTAGCACCCTAATTCTGGACTTGTGTGCAATGTGGCACACAGACATGCCCTAAGGGCATGTCTGTATGTCACATTGCACAGGTGTGCATGCACAGATGTGCATGCACACCTGAATTCAGTATTTTACCACCCGGGTGGTAAAATACAGATTTTTAAGGGCCTGTGGCACTCTTAGGAGTGCCACCTACATGTGGTTTTTCCGAATCGGTAAATATACCGATTCGGTATTTTACCGATTCTGTGAATTTACCGATTCGGCATCGGTCTCAGGACAACACGTGTACGAGCAGAACCCCAGACTATGCGGCACTGGCATCGATAAAAAGATTCTACCGATACTAGCCTGTGCAAAGAAATCATGATCCGAACGACTTTTTACAAGGCTAACACGTGTCGATATCTATAAGAAGAATACCTGTGTGAGTTATCTAAAATCGCCGCTTCCCTAGAACTATTTTTCATCGAGGGAGTCCAAAATAAGGAATATCAGTGCTTCAATATAGGATTCTCCAATATCCAACAGCTAATCATCCCATATATGGAATTTCAAAATTGTTTATTCTACTAAGAAAAAATATAAGTTATGTTGTATGTTATATACGAATGACGGTTACCTGATGAAGGCCCCCTGGCCGAAACGCGTTGTGCTCCACCTCACCGCATTTGCCTTCTTCACTTATCCATCAACCAATCATATCGTATAGCACTTGTCCTTTTTTCTTTTTTCACTATTGTATAGTATGTATAGCCCATATATGTATGTTTTGTATGTGTAACTGACTGATAATTTATATGAAATTTTATAAATGAACTGAGTTAAAAAACAATGAACAAAAAATCAAGAAACATGAAAAAATAAAAAAAACTCATAATTTTGATACATCACTGCCTCAGTACATTTTTATGTGTTAGCATTTAATATGTTATAGTGGGTCAAGATATAGGCGTTTAAATTATCAATGGTTTGCTTAATACTTGTCTCCCTTCTCTAAAAACATTGCACAGGTGTGCATGCACAGATGTGCATGCACACCTGAATTCAGTATTTTACCACCCGAGTGGTAAAATACAGATTTTTAAGGGCCTGTGGCACTCTTAGGAGTGCCACCTACATGTGGTTTTTCCGAATCGGTAAATATACCGATTCGGTATTTTACCGATTCTGTGAATTTACCGATTCGGTAACTTTACAGAATCGGTAAAATATAGGCCCCCTACATCTGGAAACCCTAATACCGGTCGGTAACGGCCGAATTCGGCCGTTACCGACCAGTATTAGGGCTCCTACATCTGTCCCTGAGCCTCTAATCTACTTAATGTCAAAGTTCTACAACTCCTTCGGTGGTGAAGCAACACCATTGTTATGACATGGAATCTGACATTTAAAAGTTTAACCATTTTATGAAAATCCTTGAAATGTATAGCCAAAACAATCTTGGTGTCTTGATTTCTGATGGCACAGAGTTCATTGTTCATGTATTGATTCTATATGTGGTATGATTCAGCTGCCACATATAATAGTTTGCTCTCGCATATGATTAGATAAATGCAATATCTGATTTTACAATTCATAATTTCAAATATTTCAATATGTCAGTTGAATACTGTATCTTCATTCTTGACAGTGATTGATGCTGTACTGTCAAACTTTGCAGCTTTCACACTTGTAAACCCCTTTGATGGGGAAGGTAGGCATTTGTGTGCTACAGGAGTATGTTGTAGTAAACTGGAACAGAGAACAATTTAAAGTGTGGGCCCTTTAATATGCGCTTCTTAATTTGTATTATCATCCTTAAGACTCTTATAAGCCAACAATATTTCTAATGTCTGTTTGGGAGTAAATATACATCTTTCTTATTAAAAGTGTATGGTGTTATCTTGGCTAATTTTCAATGTTTATTTTTACCATACGTCAGGAGCGATTCATGTTCTGTCTTGCCAATTCTACATTGAGCTTGTTAGGTAAGAGCTGGAAGGTAAGCCCTCCCTATGAACGTTTTTCTCATCTTATTGTTCCAAGTAAATATCCGGGTCTGGCTTCAATTATATTTCAGTCTAGATATCTGGCCATATGGAGTCAAAATAATTTGTGATTAGGGTGGGTACTTTCAGCATGTAGTACAGAATTACAGCAAATAGGCTTTCAATAATTGTTTCTCTGAAATGTGCCCTCCTTTATGAACAAACTTAAATCCAAATGTTCAATGTTAGATGTACTGTATGACAGTGCCAATAATAAGTCGAATTGATTGTTTTTGATAAAAGTTACAAACTCATATAGTTATGTGAGATTAGCATCCCTAACAAGTAAAACATAATTGATGTAACATCCCCAACAGAAGATATAATCATAAAATTAAAAGCCTGAACCACCTCATACTGACCTGTATGTATATTGGTGTATGGTTATATTAAATCAAGAGGAAGAGGAGGAAGGGATTGCAAACCATTCAGCTTCCTTGCATAATTACTCAAAATCAAAAGGGAATGTATCACTTAAGTAACCAGGCTCTACAATATTCGTCTGGGTTGTCAATAAAAAATAACTAATTCACATACTCAAATCGTGAGGTGGTATATCTTGGTTCTCCGCCCTGTGTTAAAAACGTGACAGAATCATCATTGGGTTTAATTTTTGTCGTATGCTTCCTCCATCCGGAGGAGAACCACTGGTTATTGCAGTAGTGATCAACGAAAAAAGGTAGTGAACAGTGCTATAGTGAAGTGGACATTAGTTGTGATGTTAAAAATCTCGTATACCTAAATTAAAATGTTGTATTGGTCTAGGTTCAAGATTGTTTAAAAACAGTGGTGTGCATGTGTAGACTTATCATTAGTCTTGCGCGCTGTAGTGTCCATAACAAGGTCGATATTTCAGCCTTTTGGTTTGCCCAGAAGGGTCAGGGGGGCTTTCTTCAGGACCAAAGAAGAGTGTAGGGTCTGTGTATTGACACAGTTTCACTGAAACAAGGTATATTTTACCGGTTTCTAAAGGTCAATTAGTACCTGTTCAAAGAAAAAAAGGGGGGAAAGAAACGTACAGGAATATTATGCTTCGAGTCATGCTGTCTCTTAATGTCTGGTTAACATTGTGTCGAGATTTGTAATACCACAACCAATTTCCACTTCACTATAGCACTGTTCACTACCTTTTTTCGTTGATCACTCCTGCAATAACCAGTGGTTCTCCTCCGGATGGAGGAAGCATACGACAAAAATTAAACCCAATGATGATGCTGTCACGTTTTTAACACAGGGCGGGGAGCTAAAATACACCGCCTCATGATATGGCACAATGGTTTTAGTCTATTCACAAATGTTTGGGTATCAGCACTTCAGATTTAGTCCACAGAAGGAATTTTATATTTCTATCAATATCCTAATGTACACCTTATATGTACTTTTCTATGTAGGGCTGGATGCATCTTGATTCATGTATTTTGCCCATTGCAACTTGGAAATATTTGTCGGTAGGTTCCTTGCTGATTCCCATCACTGTGGCAGAATCTATCTTTCACCTATCCTTGACGCAGGGCTTGGTTTATATTGTGGTGGACAGGCTTTGCCACTGGATTCAAGCTAGCCTGGCTGATGACGGCTGTTGGCCAGAAACCAATCCTAGGATGCTTGTTTCTGGTCCAGGGAAGACATGGCTTGGCAGTTCAGGCTGGACTGTTCCCATGAGGCACAGGGTCAAGGCTGATTTGAATATAGCTGTGTCTGAACTCGGGTGGCAAAGTGAGCTGAAGAACGATGATGGTTTCAACCCAGATCTGTGACTGGGGGTGAGTGTCTGAAAAGTTTCAGCGCTCCGTCCATCATTTCCTTTTGTTTGCTTTGGAAAGGTTTCTCCACCACAACAGTGATAGATATCCTTCCGCCAAAATATAAATTCCATTATGTCCTATGAGATTTTTATTTCGGCAGTTGGGTTATCCATCACTGCTGTGATGGAGTAATCCCTCTGCCAAAATATTATTTAGACCCATATTCAACAAGGACTCTCTTGATAGAAGGACTAACAGTATATTTAAATTCAAATACATTCATTATTCCTCATTTAATTTATTGTCTGCGTTTGTTCTAAGACTATCCATGTTTACAGCAGACTGCCCAAACAAAATTGTTTGTACAATAGAAGATATATGATTTATATTAGACAATTCATATGAATAAATACAGTTCTAAAAAATTGCTAAATTACTAGCAATTCATCAATTTATTCAGTGATCTACATACAAATGTGTAGTGTACTATCTTTTTCTTTAAAAGACTAGTCTCTTGGCATGGAATAACATCCATCCTTTGAGCCAGTCTCTCTCGTTTCCTTTAAGAAGCCTATTTTTGCTGTCTTTTTTGACCCACGCCCCTTTCTATCACTCATGCCTCTCCCTCCAGTACTGAATTATTTTACTCTTATGAGGGAGTGAAAGGTATCCTTCATCCAGAATATTGAATACAAAGCAGCGACTATGAAAATAAGGGGAATCGAATATTTTCACAATCACAATATCTTCTACAAGCCTTTGGTAAGCCTGCACATCTAGTGATAAAACAAACACTTCTCAGAGTTCCTGCCCAACCATGCAAGAACCCATTTTTTAATTAATATTGACAATTAATGTCTTTGACCATTTCTTTGTATTGTTTGAAGTGCCTAATTAGGTTTCCTCTTGTTGAGATGAATTAACTAGGTCTGATGTAAATATTCCTGTGTTCAATTTTGGTATGTCTGGCAAGTTTTAAAATGAGTGCAGACAATGGTACTGGTCATGCCTGATTTACATCACAACATGGACCTCATGACAGCCCTTCATTCTATTACATGCTGCAACAAAGCAAATTAATTGAATTAAGGGCAGGGGTCCTAATTCCTGTTGAACATTTGTTGTTTCTGACTGTGTGGGATTTGACCATGGTTGGCAGTTTGATGGGTGGACAATGCTAGGTTACCTAAAAGGCTGTTACTAGTAGTGTGATGAGCTGGGAAACTTCCATTTGTTTGCAGTGTTAGAACACTAGAACACCGAAGTCAGTGGTATTGATGAGCTGCATGAAGAGCTGTAGCTGGAGGGCAGTGTCAGACGCTGCCTTAAATGGAAAGTGTGATGAGTGGACACTATTTGGCAGCTTCAAGAGCTTCCAATGCGACTTCAATGTACAGACAGGGACAGAAAGGAGCTTGAGTGGGAGAAGCAGTATGAAAATCTGGCGTGAGTTGGTGAGGTTAGAAGCAGACATTAATGGACAGTATCAAAAACATTGACTAGTTGTCTGAGAATCAGATGTGCAAGAGAATTGGAACTTGTGACCTGAAGGTTACTCCAGGATCCCTACAACAAACACATACATGTATAGAAGCAGAACTTAGTCTGATTACTAATTAAAAGTGTCTGAAATTAATGTAAGCATCCCAGTCATCATTTTTTTTCTTTGTGCAGCCTAATCACACTGTTTTCTAGTTGCAATCCACAAATAAATGGACAATCTAAGAGCATCAATCAGGTACTTATGCTATAATTTATTATAAGACTCCCATGTTTGGGCATCCTCCATCCAGTTGGCTCAATTTGTTTACAATATCACCACCCCCCCTCTCTGAGACAGTCCCCATTCCCTGCAGCCAGGAACACAACCAGCATCTCGTTGCATTGACATGACCATTCTATAAAGGACACTGCAGAGCACAAGCAACAATACTTCTGTTAAATGCACCAGTCAGCCTAAAGAAATCTGACAGAGGTCTGGGTGAAATACAAGCTTTAAAGAGGGATGCATCTCCTTCAAAAACCTTGCGATCATGTGTACCTCTCTAAAAGAAATATGTATGTCTAAAGTGAGAGATAAAAAATTCCAACCCTAACATAATGGTCGCTACAACTTAAACAGAATGGTGAATCTAATAGCTGTGAAGGTGTCTGCACCTTCTTCGTTGTGTAGTCACACAGTTTTCCTGTGTGCCTTGGTAAACCAGTGAACAACTCTGAGCTACAAGTTGCCCTGCTACCGCCGTTGGCAGGTGAGCATCCTAAATTTGAGGTGGGAGTTGTCTTAGATTCTAGCACAGTTTGCAGGCTGTGATATACTTATTCTACTGAAAAAGCTGTGGCCTGGAAAATAGAACATCGGAACCGGCCAGTCACCGTCAACTTCCTTGCTTGTGCTGACATCGATTCCCATTCAAGAAGAAACATCTTGTGGGTATTCTGGGAGGGGTGTACACAAGGGCGATCTACCCCATGTGCCTTAGAATTCGCCATGTCTCCTGACACTTTTCTCCCCTTTGCCAGCCTCCCACAAACCATCAGTCTTAAACAACAAATAGTCGATTCTGTGAACTGAACTAGAGATCCTGCAAGAATTTAAAGTCTCACAGGGAAGGTATTCCTCTTAGACACAGCCTTGAATGAAAGACATGCCCGTTCTGCAGGAGCTGCTTGCCTCCTTGTGCCTCGACTAGGAAGTCTTTCTGATGTGGGCTCTGAACTTGAGAGTCAAGCTCGAACAGTAGCCAGAGTTCTCCTGTGATGCTTTAAGTCGGAGTTCATGTTCCCGAGCTCCTGCTACAAGACCCTAAAAGCCAAACAAATCTTGTTTGATAGCCAGTCAAGTACCAGAGATGTGCTTACAACAATGTGGTTCTACCTCTTTGTTGCCATGTCTGCACCCTCTCTACTCCGATTTAACAAGAGGAAGATACATTACTAGGAACCTTGAGACTTTGGCTTGATTGCCTATTACTAGTAGTAGTGCAAACTCTACTAACACAAATATCCATCACTTGATTTGAAATGATTGATGTTCATGCCTCTGCGTGAGGAGATTTAACAAGAATTGGTGCGCACGTTTTGTATACTTAGACCGTTCACAGCGTCTGTGTTTGTATGACTGCTGTTTACAAAACTACATTCCCTGTTTTATGTTTTAAGTTAATACGTTTGCAACACAAAAATCTAACACAAAAATTGGAGAGATCCGACTTGTGCCTCCAGTGTTAGGTATGAGATGTTTTACTAGTGGAATAAAAAAAGCTTCCACTGGTGCCTGTTGTATTTCTTTCTTTTGTCCTCGGTTTAACATACACAATGAAACAGCTAAACCAAAAATACCAGTGCAGGGACCAATACAGACACTCGCAGATTCATGCAGGAGAGGGCGTGGTGGAGGCACCTTGTTGGGATCTCTGCTTCTTAGAATAGTGGGCATGTTGCTAGGAGGTTGGAATGTTGTGATATGAATAGCAGACAGTACAGAGGAAGCTGTGGAAGGAGCTGGAGGTCTCTTTACTTCTGACTAATAAAGACTTACTTCAACTGCCTACCCTGGATTGAAGATATCTTCTTTACATTGGCGACGAGGGAACCCTATACTCTGGCAGGGGCAGAGACTGGAATTGACCTCCACCCCTGGATGATACTACTACTGGATTTGACTGTGGTATACAACTTACTCCTCCAACTTTGTTTCCTATTTTTCTTCTCAAGGCAGCAGCAACCTTTCGGTATGTACATTTTACCTATATACTGCTCTCTATCTGAATCTTAGAACTAGATAGATAGATTGAGCATTATTTAAATTTCGGATCCTTTGACTGCCATCTGTGCGACAAGAATTTTCACTTTGTTATTCTTGCCACTTTTGCGCTTTATCTTTCAACATTTCTGAAGCATCTTTATCTTTAATTTGCTAACGCTGGATCCTTGACAAAGATTTTACAAATTTCTATGATCGCCTGCATTTTTCACAAATCGCATCTTTTGAGCTGAGCTTACTTACTTGCTCGCGCGATTTTGAAACCGCCGCCTTAAGAAGCTTTAGAAGCCGCTGCTGCTTCGGAACTCTTGGACATCACCGGCTTGGTTACGCACCTGCGTGATGTTGAAGACGTCACTTACGTAATCCAACGTTGCGGCCATCTTTGTTTGGGATTGTTCACAAGTGTCTACGTGGGAAAGTCACTACGTGATTCAGCGTGGCGGCCATCTTGGTTGTCCAGAAAACTTCGTTCGCCCAATCTGATGTATATACCAGCTTCCTAGTCATCGAGGCTGCGTTATCGTCTTGCTTGCTGCCGGTTGAACTGTGGTACTACTGAATATTGCTGAACTGCTGGATTTGAACTGCTGAACTGCAGATCGCATTACAATTATTTCTAACTTGAGTATTTACTTATTTGCTATATTAATTTTTATTGATTTAAACACAGTACAAAAAAAACAGTACTATTATTTGTTTACCATGGGTGATCAAACCTTTTCTACCCCCCCCTTCCTTCCTCCCTACACCTAGTGAACCCCCAATACCTTGGAAAGAATGGAAGAAGTTATTCCTCACTTTTATTTTAGCGTCTGGTGCAGACAAGTATGGTCCTGTTCGCAAGCAAGCCATTCTTCTTCATAATTTGGGGGTGGAAGGTAGAAGATTATACGAAGATTTGCCCGAAATATCTTTAGGTGTGCGAGATGGTCATGCTGCTAATGTCTATGATATGAGTATGTTGATGTTGGAGAAAAGGTTCAGTACAAAAATTAATACTCTTTTAGAAAGGCATAAGTTCTTTTGTCGTGTTCAAAAAGTCGATGAAGATGTTGCAACTTATGTGGCAGCCTTACGGGGATTGTCACTTAATTGTCAATTTAAAGATTTGGCAGATTCTCTGATCCGTGATCAAATCGTTAGGTGCACTAATAATAAAAGAGTGCGAGAGAAGTTACTTAGTAAAGATTGTAACTTAGAAGAAGCTATTGAGATCGTTAAAGCAATAGAAAATACTGACTTATGGATAAAAGAAATGGATAAATGCTCTGGTTCTACAATATCAAAAGATAATGTAACAAAAGAATCAGAGTCCAGTGTAAAATCTCAAACACAAGCATTTGTTGATGAAACTAAGGTTGTTAAGAATGTTGGGAAGTTTGATTCTAAAAACAACAAGCTGTCAAATTATCATCCTCCAAATTATCGTCCTCCTAATTTTGTGCAACAAGGCAATTGACGTCTTGTGAAATGTTATAGATGTGGATCTCCAGGACATATTGCATCAAGTCCTCGTTGTACAGCTAGAAATGCCATTTGCAGGGGATGTGGAAAGAGGGGTCATGTAGTTAAGGCTTGCAATGCTAAGACTCAATATGTTAATGAGATTGATGACTCTTGTGAAAATGTTGAGAATTTAATGCTATGTGTAGATGGGCTGATTTTGAGTGAAGATTATCTTTGCGCACATAATTCTATATGTCTTGTTGATGTGGCTACTGAGAGTACTGATAAGCTTGAGAAGCCACATTGTTTAATCAATTTTGATTCTAGGGATCCTATGCATTCTCAAACTAGAGATGTTAACATGCTAGTAGATTCTGGAAGCCTTTATACTTTGTTGTCCAAAGATATGTATGTTGAAATTTGGGATGGTGATGTGGATCTCAACTCCTGGACCCCCCCAGATATAAGAGCTGTAGGATATGGTGGGAAGACTATTGACATCTTAGGTCTCAAATGGATGGTAATCACATTTCAAAACAAAAAAGTATTTGGGAGAGTGTATCTCACTAAGCAAGGGTCTAACTTGATTGGCTGGCGTCACCAGAAAGATCTAGGAATTGTGCTAAATCCCAATGCTTCTGAACCTGTTTTTTCATTTTCTGTTCTTAGTATTGATACTTTTGAAACAGATGTGATGAAGAAATGTCCTAATGTTTTTACAGAGAAGTTAGGAAAATTGAAGGGATTCTCCCATAAGATCATTCTTAAGAAAAATGCGGTGGCTGTGGTTCATAAAGTAATGAATTTACCACACCTGATGAGAGAACCCCTGAAAATAGAATTGGACAAACTGTTAGATCTCAAAATTATAGAGCCTATTGAGGCATCTGAGTGGCTCGCCCCCATTGTAGTCGCGCCCAAGGATGGTGGAACCAAAATTCGTCTCTGTGTAGATTTACGCGATTTAAATAAGAATATATGGGTTGATAGGCAGCCATTGCCCAATATTTCTGAAATGTTAAGTGCCATGGGTGGTGGTGTGATATTCAGTGTAATTGACATGTCTGCAGCTTACCACCAAATTGATTTAGATGAGAAATCGAGACACCTTACCTCGTTTGTAACACCACTGGGGGCATTTCGCTATTGCAGGATGCCGTTTGGGTTGGCTTCAGCGTCAGCGGTGTTTCAAAGAGTGATGGAGAAAGTTTTAGGAGGTATTGAGAATGTATTATGTTTTCAGGATGACGTATTAGTAGTTGGGAAGGATTGTCAACATCATGATAGGATTTTAACTCAAGTTTTAGAGCGTATGGAAGCTAATGGTCTGACCATAAAAAAAGAAAAATGTCAATTGAAGAGAGATTGTGTGACGTATCTAGGTCATGAAATATCTGGTTTAGGTATTAAGCCAAAAAAAAGTATAATTTCTGCAATTAATGATGCTCCTACGCCAACAACTAAAGATCAGCTAAGATCTTTTTTAGGGTTAGCTGAATATTGTTCTAAATTTATTAGACATTTTTGGGATGTGGTTGAGCCTTTAAGGCGTTTGATGAAGAATGGTGTAGTTTTTGAATGGGATCAAGTATGTGAGGATGCATTCAAGCGCGTGAAAGTAGGGATTATTCATGCACCTACTTTAGGTCATTTCGACGTTAAGGCCAAGACTTTGGTTACCACTGATGCAAGTGCTGTGGGACTTGGGGCTGTGCTCTCAGATATCCGAGGGTGTGGAAAGAATCATAGGTTTTGCCTCTAGAAGATTACAGGGTGCAGAAGTATCTTACTCGGTTATTGAGAGGGAAGCTCTTGCTTGCACGTGGGGAATTAAACATTTTAGATATTTTCTTTGGGGATTGCCCTTCAGAGTGCGTACAGATCATAAGCCTCTCGTGCATTTATTTAAAGGTGGTAGAGGTTTGGAGGGTAATGTCACCCCTAGGATATCGAAATGGATTTTATCAGTGCTTGATTATAATTTTCAGATGGAATATGTGAGAGGAGAGAAAAATGTTATTGCGGATTGCTTATCCAGAATGCCTGTGGACTTGGTAGATTTGGTTGAAGTTGATGACCCTGTAATTAGTTGTGATGAGATTCTTGCTTTTGATAAAAGTGATTGGGAGTCTGCCATGGCTGATGATCAAATAATTCCTTTGGTTATGAAACATGTTTCAGGTGGTTGGTCTAGGGAATTCACTAGTGACATTCGCTTGAAGGGTTTTTCTAATGTAGAAGCTGAATTGAGTGTATCTGAAGGGAAGTTGTGGAGAAGGAACCGATTGGTGCCACCGTGCAATCTTAGATCAAAGATCATGAATATTGCACATGAAGGTCATTTAGGGAGGAACATGACCAAGAGAAGGATTCGCGAATCATACTGGTGGCCAGGGATGGATGGTGAAATTGATGAGTTGGTTAGGAATTGTCATGCGTGTGCTGCTAGCGATAAAACGAAAGTCATTAGGCAGCCTCCTCTTTCCTGCGTTGAATTTCCGGTACGGCCCTGGGAGAAATTAGCGATTGATTTCTTGGGACCAATTTCCAAATTGGGTACTCGGAATAGATTCATAATGGTTCTTGTGGACTATCATTCTAAGTGGTTTGTAATGGAGTCCACTGAGAGTATTGACACAAAGAGAGTGATAAACTTTTTGGAAAGAACATTTTTAAATGAAGGTATTCCAAAAACTTTGGTATCGGATAATGGTGTGCAGCTGGTATCAAGACAAATGAAGGAATTTTTGGATGGCATGGGGATTTGTCATGAGAAGGTTGCGTTGTTTAGGCCACAGGCCAATGGCCTTGTGGAAAGGATCAATAGATTGTTGATGGAGAATATTCAATTGTCATTAGCGAATGGTTTGGTGTGGGCTGAGGAGCTTAAGAAGATGGTCTGGTCTTACAGGATAACTCCACATTCGGTCACTGGTATCTCTCCATTTGTCTCTCTAAAAGGGCGTGAGCCAGGTTTAAAGGAAGTTCCGGGTTGGCTGAAGAATAAAGAATGTGTGTGGGTTGTCCGATCAAGTGTCAAAGATTGTGTTGTCAGTAGGCAGTGTGATTCTACACATTTATACAATCTCAGGATAAGGGTGAAAGATTTGAATATATGTGTTGGTGATTGGGTGGTGACAAAGAAATGTGGTATTGTAACTAAGGGAGAGAGTAAATATTCTTAACCTAAACAAGTAAAGTTTGTAAAGAACAATGTTCTTATCCTAAATGATGGTTCTGCTTGGAGCTGTGGCAATGTTGCAAAGTGTAATGTTCCATAGATATTATTTGTTCCTGTTTGCTTTATTTTTTTTTATGTGTTTCATTATTACATTTCTTCTGATATTGTAATGGGGGGAGATGTGTTGGGATCTCTGCTTCTTAGAATAGTGGGCATGTTGCTAGGAGGTTGGAATGTTGTAATATGAATAGCAGACAGTACAGAGGAAGCTGTGGAAGGAGCTGGAGGTCTCTTTACTTCTGACTAATAAAGACTTACTTCAACTACCTACCCTGGATTGAAGATATCTTCTTTACACACCTCATGCACTTTGGACTAGGAAAGCATGCCTGCTTTAATTTGAGCCGGTAGTTGCAGGTGGGGATCCCCATCAATCATTTCTGGGGACCGAAGCTCATGTTTTTATCATCAGACTTTCACCCAGAGTGAGAGGCAAACACAAAAGGGGAAAGAAAGGGTAAGAGAAGAAAACCAGTGACAAGGTGAAAAGAAAGAGATGGAAAACAATGTGCAAGAGTGAGACTTTCACCCAGAGTGAGAGGAAAACACAAAAGGGGAAAGAAAGGGGAAGAGAAGAAAACCAGTGACAAGGGGAAAAGAAAGAGATGGAAAAGAATGTGCAAAAGTGACATAAAGGGGCAGGGAATGCATAGAGATGGATGTAAGATGAACGAGGTGGAATCAACACTATACATCCTTGGTATTGTGTGTGATTTTCCTAGCTAGCATTAGCTGTAGGCTTCTGAGCAAAAGTTTGTGCCTGGGCACCCACCTGTCCTGATGCAATAAAAAAATCAAGTTAAATATATACATCCAACTGTGACTTCCAGATGCCAACCACAATGAAAGTAAGATCACATAAATAAACCACTGAGTTGTATTTATATTTATTTCTTTTAAAAGTTTTATATAGCGCTGGCTGGACCTGGAGGTATCAGAGCGCTTTACACGAAGAACGAACATTGTTCCAAAGCATAGTTACAAGTTTTATCAGTTGCTGAAGCGAAGTTACGTGTGTTACAAGAGTAGCAAAAAATAAGACTTTAGAAAAAAAGCAGGCAAGGGGAGAGAGAATGAGGGGAAATTCCTCTATAGCTGTATAGGACAGCTTCACCGGTCATCGGCCACAGGTTGCTCGGGCACCGCAGTACATATAGAAGGTTCTAGTTTCCGCCTAAGATGGCATCGTTAAAAGGAATCCAATGAGTGCACCGGTCTCGGTGTACGGTGTTGTGCTCCCAGCGGTAATTGTATCATCCCCACACCTGCTCTGTGTGTGGCTCCCTTGACGCTGTAGACTTGCTAAGAGGGGTCTCTGAAACTCCATGGCATAAATACTGGAGCCCTCCCCAATAAGGGGAGTGGAGTGCTTTGGTAAGGGGCATATGTGTCGTCATCAGCAGAGCATTGCGGGGGCGCGAGTTATTGTTAGCTGAACTAACTATAACAGGGGCATTTGCCTGGGTTTGTATGAGTGAAATGTCCAACTAACTATAACCCCCCTGAAACCTATGTTTTTTTCAGTGAATTTCTAAGGTTCTTTAAATGCTAATTTCTAACTATACCATGCCTGAAACCTATGTTTTTTTGAGTGAATTTCAAAGGTTTTTTAAATGCTACTTTCTAACAATGCATACAGAGGTAGGACATGTGAAGAAAGGAGAAAAAACGCACAGAAAGAAGCAAAATAAATTGATAAAGAAGTAACAGAAGTCCACAAAGACGAAGAAAAAGTGCAGGAAGAAGCAGGACATGTGCAGAAAGAACCAACAGAGGAGCAGAAAGAGGCCTTGTTGCAAAATCATCCTGTGCCCACAACTTTTTCAGACGGATACTGGTGGTAACTGCTCTGACTAACCAGGCCTAGAGTCAGTACAATGCTAAAAGACAATTAGAATACAGTGAAAACACCTGCATACACTAGGGAACACTATGCATTGGGGTACACCTATGATTAGCATGACCACCTCTGTAAGGCCCTAGTACATAATAGAGCAGGGGGATTAAAACTACCTCTTTAAATGCGCTACGGGGCATGTTTGCACAGTGGTAAAGGGAGGGGCCCTGAGGTGACATGTGTGCAAACACGCCCTGTGGCCTTTTTAAGTTGAGAAATTAAGTCTCCTTCAATCCTGACGGTCTCTGGAGTCCAACTAGCCAACCAGGTACCTCCAGTAAGCGCCACTGAGCTATGTTGCATAGAAGTGTAAAAAGGGGCGTGGCCTGGACCACCTCTTTACAACGCCGGCCTCTGGAACTTTTTGAAGGTACCTGATGGGCTAGTTGGCCCCCAGGGGCCCTCAGATTGAAGGGGAATTAATTCCTCAACTAAAACAACTTAAAACGCGCCACAGGGCATGTTTGGAACATATGTCACATCAGGCCCGCCCCCTTCCTTCACCACTGTGCAAACGCACCCTGTGGTGCGTTTTAAGTTGGGGGATTAAGTCCCCTTGAATCCTGAGGGTCCCTGAGGTCCCACTAACTCAGCAGGTACCTCCAGTTAGCGCCACAGGGCTGCGTTGCAGAGAGGTGGTCTGAGGCCACGGCCCTTTTTACACCTCTCTGCATTGCAGCCCTGCGGCACTTACTGGCAGTACCTGCTGGGCTTGTTGGCCCCCAGTGACCCTCAGGATTGAAGCGGAATTATTTCCCCACCTTACAACGCGCCACAGGGCCTGTTTGCACACATGTCACATCAGGCCCAGCACCCTCCCTTGACCACTGTGCAAACGCGCTTCTGTTGGGAGGGGGGCTGGGTGGCCCCCTCCCAACATTGACAAAGCCCCGAGGGTGGTGGTCCCCGGGGCTCTGGGGTCCTTCACGGACCAATACAACAAGAAGGTATAGGAGGGTCCGAGGGAAAGTTTAACGACCTCACAGGTAGTTACCCCCAGTACAACAGCCACAAGAACAAAAAGTACCTGTCGGTCGGATAACGCCGAGGTGCTAAGAAATAGTGCTGGAGAAAGGAATGCACAGAAGAAACAATACAACAACCAGATAAATCAAAAACTCATTTGACCATCAACATTTGCTGATTAAAGTCCTATCAGACCAACCAAACAAGGCGGGGCCTCATCATGTAGGACACTCAGGCCATGGTCAGTCTACAGAAGCCCAGATGTAAATTGGCGATGTATGACTGAGTCACGGTCTGGACACCGCAAAAGTTAATATAGAAATGGTACTGATAGGTGCAGTGCAAACAAAGAATACATAAGTATAGTGCAGTGGCTAAAATGGCTGTCGAGGCAAACAAGGACCTTTATTAGTGCCTGCCTGGACGTCAGATTAAAAATAGTGTAATGACAGCGTAAAATAATCACTGTCCTGCTCGCTTGGTGGAAAACAAAAATAAGGCCAACATGTTTCTGCCGTATTGTGTCAGTACACCGGCATTCGTCAGGGCCAAGCTATCAAATGCTACTGCAGATCACACTACCTAATGTGTAGAGAAAATAAAAACGTGAATGAACTAAGAGTGGTCGGACACGACCATCCTACCGCATCTTCTAAATCTTGGCAGTGGATGCGAATGGACTTCCCTATGGTGAAAGAGTGAGAAAAAAACGTCAATTGTATGAACACGTGGATTAATCACATAGGCTCTAAATACCACGTATCATTACAGTGCATCTCCAGCAATCATTCCAGCAACCTACGGCTGATCAAGCATAAACTTATGATGATCATTCTAGTGGCACGCGAAAAAAATCACCACAAGCTACTACTGTGTAGAATTACATAATAAGTGAAGAAATTATTTAACACTTACCCATTAACTGTGGGAAGTACGCCTCACCTCACCCGGCAACTGCTCGGAAAGACAAGGCCCCGCTCTAGACGTGTAAACAAAGACAGTTCCTTGGTCAGATCACTGTCAATGTTGTAGTACACTGTACTGTCTACCTAACCCAATAATTTTCTGAATTGTCCAAACAAAGGATCCCGCCACGAGGGAGAAAGATGGTCACATTAAGATGAGTCATTTAGGCAAAAATCCCAATGAGTCAAGCCACAAATCTAGTGACTACAGACACAATCCCTAGTGAGACCCATCTACTTACAGAGTGTATAAACTCTATGAATATAGATAAAGTTTTAGCTGTAGATATACTAATAACAATCAGGTATACCTCCACTAAGGGATGTGCAACCCATGAGGTTATATAAGTTGTTTCAGTTGTAAAAAAACGAAAACCAGGGAAAAATGAGCAGTATAGCTCCTCAACCCTATCAGTGTCTCTCAAGTCAAACCATACTCAAGCACACATAGCCCAAGTCAGCGGAGTGCGCTAGAAATACCTGTTAGGTCACACGCTCGTGAACCCGCCGTGAGGTACCGACGGACAGGTTAGTAGTGATTGATTGCGTGTGACCTAACAGGTATTTCTAGCGCACTCCGCTGACTTGGGCTATGTGTGCTTGAGTATGGTTTGACTTGAGAGACACTGATAGGGTTGAGGAGCTATACTGCTCATTTTTCCCTGGTTTTCGTTTTTTTACAACTGAAACAACTTATATATCCTCATGGGTTGCACATCCCTTAGTGGAGGTATACCTGATTGTTATTAGTATATCTACAGCTAAAACTTTATCTATATTCATAGAGTTTATACACTCTGTAAGTAGATGGGTCTCACTAGGGATTGTGTCTGTAGTCACTAGATTTGTGGCTTGACTCATTGGGATTTTTGCCTAAATGACTCATCTTAATGTGACCATCTTTCTCCCTCGTGGCGGGATCCTTTGTTTGGACAATTCAGAAAATTATTGGGTTAGGTAGACAGTACAGTGTACTACAACATTGACAGTGATCTGACCAAGGAACTGTCTTTGTTTACACGTCTAGAGCGGGGCCTTGTCTTTCCGAGCAGTTGCCGGGTGAGGTGAGGCGTACTTCCCACAGTTAATGGGTAAGTGTTAAATAATTTCTTCACTTATTATGTAATTCTACACAGTAGTAGCTTGTGGTGATTTTTTTCGCGTGCCACTAGAATGATCATCATAAGTTTATGCTTGATCAGCCGTAGGTTGCTGGAATGATTGCTGGAGATGCACTGTAATGATACGTGGTATTTAGAGCCTATGTGATTAATCCACGTGTTCATACAATTGACGTTTTTTTCTCACTCTTTCACCATAGGGAAGTCCATTCGCATCCACTGCCAAGATTTAGAAGATGCGGTAGGATGGTCGTGTCCGACCACTCTTAGTTCATTCACGTTTTTATTTTCTCTACACATTAGGTAGTGTGATCTGCAGTAGCATTTGATAGCTTGGCCCTGACGAATGCCGGTGTACTGACACAATACGGCAGAAACATGTTGGCCTTATTTTTGTTTTCCACCAAGCGAGCAGGACAGTGATTATTTTACGCTGTCATTACACTATTTTTAATCTGACGTCCAGGCAGGCACTAATAAAGGTCCTTGTTTGCCTCGACAGCCATTTTAGCCACTGCACTATACTTATGTATTCTTTGTTTGCACTGCACCTATCAGTACCATTTCTATATTAACTTTTGCGGTGTCCAGACCGTGACTCAGTCATACATCGCCAATTTACATCTGGGCTTCTGTAGACTGACCATGGCCTGAGTGTCCTACATGATGAGGCCCCGCCTTGTTTGGTTGGTCTGATAGGACTTTAATCAGCAAATGTTGATGGTCAAATGAGTTTTTGATTTATCTGGTTGTTGTATTGTTTCTTCTGTGCATTCCTTTCTCCGGCACTATTTCTTAGCACCTCGGCGTTATCCGACCGACAGGTACTTTTTGTTCTTGTGGTCCTTCACGGACCCCCAAATTCGAATAATTAGTGCCCGAGGAGGTGGTGGTCACCAGGGCCTTTAGGGGGGGGGCTCGACCCACCCCACACATGTATTTAAAAAAAATAAGAGACCCGGGAGAGGTGGTCCCTGGAGCAGCGGGGGGCATGTGCCCCCGCAAAATTATTACTCAAAGCCCCAGGGGGTGGTGGTCCATGGGGCTTGGGGGGGCTTCGAGGCCCCCCACACATAAAAAAACCAAAGCCCGGGAGTGGCGGTACCCGGGCCTGTGGGGGGCCATGGGCCCACCAAATATTTATGGAAAGCCCTGGGGGGTGGCAGTCCCGGGGGCTGCAGGGGCCTCCGTGGGCCCCCGCTATTACATTTTCGCATGACCCCAGGACATGGCCCACCCGGGGGCTAAATATTAACGAAGCGTGGAAGCCTGTGCTTTGTTTTTTTTAAATTTCTCGGCCGGATTTGTGCACCAAGCGCGAATTCGGACGATTTTAAAAAAAAAATGCTTTTTTGGGCCCTAGGGGTCCTTGTGGGTCCACTTGAGCAGGCCTAGGGGGTCAGGGTGTTTCCACCCTGCCCCCTTTTCTTGTTTTGTGCATTTCTTTTTCTCTTTTCTTGTGCCTCGGTTCGTTATGACTCTGTCACTGAAGACATCTATAGCGTCTTTTGCCATTAGGGGCAAGAAAGTAGAAGCTGGACGGAAACGACTTGGAGCTGATTTATTACCATTTACAACCTGGCTGACAACAGGGGCTTCCTCATAATCATTTTCAAATGCCAGATCATATAATGTTTGTAGGCTAGAAATATCTTTGACCTGCATCGCACCTTCAGGATTACTAGCATCGGTTGTTGTTTCAGAAGTTTTCTTTGAGAATGTGTTCAACTGAAAATATTTAATAAGTTTGATCTTTCTAATGAATTTGAACACATCGATGCATGCATGATTGTAGGAAAAGCGATTTTTAGGGCTGTTGGACTTGGCCCTTCTGGCAGGTTTACCCCTAAACTTTTTGCTTTGGTATGTGACTTGGTGTTAGTTATTTTTGGCTTCTGTGCACTTTAACACTGTGTCCCAGTGTAAAGTGCGTGTGCATTCTGAGTGCATGTTGTGAGATTGGCCTGCCCTCCCATAGGAATGCTTAGGGAATGTGTGTGTCCATGGTAGTTCCTGATGCATGGGGAGTGCAGGGTCGAGTTTGGCATGTGAGAACTCGTGAGATTGAATGATGTGAGATGATGGGTGCGGCGTTAAAGTGTCTAGTGTGGAAGTACCACTTCTAGAAGCTGGCATGTCTGTGTAATAAATGTGAATTGACTGTCTGGCTTGTGGTTGGCTGGAGCTGGCTGTTGTGCCTGGCTCCAGGAGTCAGGATGGGTCTGCCCCGGTGGTGAATGGAGAGATCGGCATGTTGATGTGAGGGAGGAGTGCACCTGGGACCTGAATAGGGCTGGGCTTTCCCTACACAATGCTGGCTCCGCCCCCTGTGGTGAGACTGATGTCCCTAGCCTGTCCTGTGAATGGGGAGAGGGGCTGAGCACAACAGAGTGCTCCAGAACCAGCTGCGTCAGGTTTTCCCCCCACCCTGCAGCCAAAGACAAAGGTAATAGGTGTATAAGAAGGGGCTGTGACCCCATGAAAATGTTCTTCTCCTGATCCTAATTTGAGGGGGGCATGCTTCTGGGCGCCAGGAGGACCACCACTGGTGACTGCCTCCCTGCCTGGAGGGCCCTGTGAGCTGGACCCTGGGCCCAGCCCTTGCCCCTCCTACCTACTACAGAACTTTCCTGGACATTTGGGATTCCTGCCTGCCAGCCCCTGGAAGGAGCTGGCCTCCCCCTTTTGAGAATAGCGCATTTGCGCAGCTGGAGCAGTGATCCCAGCCCTGAGGGATTCCCCGGCATGGAAATCCCCCCTTTTGCTGATTTACCCCGCTTAGCTGCAGTTTTATCCCACGAGCAGGAGCCTACCCCGCGTTTTTGCAGCTTCTGGCACCTCGTGATTGGCGGATGCCTACCCCGCATTCAGTTCGTGCCCCGCGGGTGCCTACCCCAACTGTCTGCCATTTTTGATACCCTAGCGGCTGCCCGCCCCGCCAGGGACCTTTCCTCTTAATCGGGTGCCTACCCCATGTTGCACCGCCCCGGCCTGAGCCGTCAGAAGAATCACCTCGGAGCCACTGCCTAGCGCGACCCGGAAGTACTGTATGCCAAACAGGAAGCGGACGGGAGGCCACCCCGCGCTCCTGTTCTGTGGGGCAGAAGTCAGCGCTTCCCACGGGGCTCCCGAGAGTTAGGGAGAGCCCCGTGGTGACCAGCGGAGGAGCCTGCAGCCTGTTCCTGGGGGGGGGCGTGAGGCACATTGCCGTGCCTGCCCCCACCTCAACACAGAGAAGGAATCCAGACGAGAGCCCCGCAGGAAGTAAGAGCCCCGCCCGCGAACCAGAGCAGCAGCTCAGATCGCCCGGACCCAGGAGCGGACCCCGTCGAGAGAGCAGCCCGGTAAGTCTAGAAGGGCTGGGGGGACTCCCTGGGTGCAGCGTGGCTGCAGGAGCACAGTGACTCTGCCCCTATCCCAACGTGACGGGCATAGTTGCAAAAGGGGCCATTGTTTTTTTCCAAGTCCCCCGGAGCGGGACTCCTACGTGATTTGGACGCATTTTCTGGCGCTACAGAGCCCACGAGGCTCCTACGATTCCAGGGGCATTTCGGAGGGTAGAGCGGCCCCGGTTTGCAGCAGGCCACTCCCCCGAAATGGCAGCATTGTTAATGTGAGCCCACGAGGTTACAAGGGCACATTCTTGCTTTCAAAGCCCAGGAGGTTCCGACGTGTTGGGGCACAGTTGTTTAAGAGCCCAGAGGAGAGCCAGGAGGTATGCTGGTGCCAGGCTCAGTTCAGTATTAAAAAAAAAGGAGTATCACCAAAAGGACCAAGCAAAGGTTCTAAATGGGATGTCAGGAAAGAAAACAAAAGGATAATTCCCTTTTGTTTAGAAACCCCTCACTCACCAACCTGGTTGGTGACATGTTTCATCATCGGGGTCCACCCAGACGGCCGAGTGCCATCCGGGTGTGCTGAGACACCTGACTACAGTGGAGCTTTTTTTTGTGTACGTGAAGTGCAAAAAAAGTGATGTTAAAAATTGTTCTGGTATAACTTGTTGAAAAAACTTTAATCATAAGCTACTGGACAATATTAAAAACATAGTGCGGATACTAATAGGTTATAATGACCATGAGTATCTATGTGATTTTTATTTAAAAGGGTCTACATGTTTCAACCTGTAAATGGTAAATCCCAGGTTTTCGTCAGGACCAGAAAAGGAAAATGGATGGTCTACTCTACACACTCTAACGTGTATGCAGTCCTAGATTCCTAAGACCGTACTGCAAAAATCTACAGTAGGCAACCTCAAAAACCTAAAATAGGCGAGGGAAAAAGAGAAACCTGCGGGAAGAAAATAAAGACAGTCACAAACAAACAGTATATGTGCCTGTAACGTAGTGTAAGTTATCAAATATCTGCCAGCTTCATGCGAATCCCATTCAGAATGAATTGAAGACAAATATCGTGCCAGTGACGTGAGTACTAGTGTGAACACATGCTTGTATCTGGCAACACAGTACTGGCTGGCCATATATTGTTGTCAAGTGGTGCTAAATTATAGTCATCAACATGAGCTCACTCAGTCACACTGATCAATAATAGTGTAAGTGGTGGCTTTAAAATATTATTAAATGGAGTCACTCACACACAAAAAGTTTTTTGGTAAGGTGACTATCAAAACTCACACAGATTTAAGTGAGTTGTTCATAAATGCATGCATATATAATTGTATACAAAATAATAAGACAGCTGTCAAGAGGAGAAATCTTACTCCTGTTGTGGGTCTCAATAGCTTCATGGGGGCAGAGGGAAGGCTTGTTCAAGAAGAAACCTATTCTGTAGTGTATGAACAGATAGGTCAGAGAACACATCGTGGGCGTGTTGTTAATAAATGAAAAACACACACACACATAAGAGGCTCAATACGAGCGTGTCGGTGATGTTACTCTCGTGCCAAGCTACCAAGGGGGTGAGCAAGGGTTATCCTTGGCAGGTGACTTCTCCCCCTGACTAGAGTGGTCATTTCTGCCTGGCTTTGGCGCAAGCCTTAGCCAACCTGAAATCCCCATTTCTAACAAGGGCAAATGACAGTCCCAATGAAAGGAGTTGTTCCTTCGCTTTAGAAAGTACAGTGTCAGTCAAGTTGATAACAGTGTTTTCTGTGACGCTTGTTATTTTTTTCAAGTCCTCCTTGCATTTCCTCTTGATGAAGGCTTGCCTGTGCGTGATCCTCCTTTCCCGCCTTTGTTTGTTGACAGGTCTCCTTAAACATGTTGAGGTTTGCGGGGGCGCAAGGTGTACCGCTGGTCCTCGCTTTCAAAATTCAGTTCCTCTGCGAGGAAGAAGCTCATCATCCCAGATTGGTTCATCAGCGAGGGTCCAGGTCTACTATCCTCCGAGTCACTGTTGGATGTTAGGGATGAGAATCAGTATCACCTTCTACTGTTTTTGTCTCAGTTCCACTTGCTTGTTTGCTTTGCGTTTTGCTTCTGGTCAATGCCTGACGCTTCTAGTTGTCGTATTTGCGGGCAAAGGTGAATATCCTTCCGGTATCATAATCATTTTGATCGCGTGCAAATTTATATATTTTACGCTCTTTGATAACATCCTCATGTTTTTTAATGCGTACCTCAATCTCTTTTTTGCTTTTAGTGACAAACTCACTTTCACCTGTGGCGTCCAATAGACCATTGACGCGGTCAATTTCTGTCAATGAAACATTTCGATCAATCTCGGGATATATTATAAGGATATGAATCATGTTCATGGATGCCTGCAGATTATTTTCAGCCCACTCTTGTAGCATTAAAGGGTTGGGATTTTCAAAGGTGGGGGGAATTAGCACACGGAGGCCTATTGGCACCCGATTGACCTCTCTGTATTTTTCTAGTGATTTTTTCTCCCGCCACTTTGAAAGTTCGTTTTTTAGCAGTTTCTCTAGTGTCTTTAACAGTGTCTTCACATCATTGCTGTGATTTACAGATTTAGAATTTCATGGCTCGTTTGTGACTACCGGAAGATTTTCAAAAAGGGCTTCCGTCGCTGTCTCTCTATCATGGAGTGCATTGCTTGAAAACATTATGCCTGAATATTGATATTTTGGTGGATATAATCACCGTACTATTGCTTAAAGCCAGTCCGTTACAAATGTCATTAAAGGGTAAATCCCGTAACCCATTGAATCTCAATTCCTTTCACCACAGCCGCGAGACGCCTTACCGGGTCTGACGCTGCAGCTCATCTCGGTCCTCCGAGCGCATGGACTCCATAGCCTCTCACCGTCGGGCAGCTCCACGAATATCGATGACAGGTTCACAAGTACAACGGGGGGCACAGCAGAAATGCCAATCTCTTCCATGTCGAAGTAGCAGTGTGCCGAAGCGCAGGCGGCCGTACTGTCGCTGTGTCTCGGAAAGCGGGAGGGTCCGAGAAAACTGGAAACAGCAAGGTCCAGTAACAGTTGATGCAAACACCTCCTGTCCGCCAAATTGCAAGGCGGAACCACACAGGCACGGACCTCTCAAAACTCCTTCAGTAAATTAGGGACTCCTACACCTCTGTAGTGGGTAAGCAGTGCAGATTTTTATTTTGGCATACAATTATATGGACCAGTGTCCTTCATGACGCGTTTCGCTCCTCTTGGGAGCTTGATCACTTGATGCGTTTCCGTAAGTATGGCGTTTTTAAAGTGAACTGTGTGCACAATCAGCCATGGAAAATAGGCTGACTGGTCGCTGTGCAAATAGACATAAACAACAGACTTTTGCAGTTTTTACATGGTCATACAAATGCAATAATAGAAAAAAATTGTGCAAAGTGCATCCTGCGGCTAATAGATCCAATAAATACATAGTGCAAATGATGTTATTTTCAGAGTCATAGCGTCAACCTACAAGCAGATCACTGTAATTGGGCCAATCACGGCAAATGCAGCTAAAGCATCTTAAACTGCATCATATCATCAGACTGATAAAGTAAAAGTGCATAGTTCCTCTTGCAGTTTTATAAATATATATATTGTTTATACTTGCCTGTAAAACACTATAACTATAAGTAGGATATATATATATATATATATATATATATATATATATATATATATTCCAAACCAATGCCTCCAGGCACAGGAGCCCCAGACCCTGCAGGGCGGCCTCACAAACAATGGTCCCGGAGAGACCCATCCTTTGACAACCATCAAAAAAACAACGGTGAGGCCCAATACCAGAGTGCAGCATTTATTCACAGGTGTAGCAGCGCAGTAAGTACTCCTTCTCCTTACGCGTTTCAGCAACCTTTTGCCTTGTTCACAGGTGGAGTTTAAAATGCACAATGCAAGCGTGCGCGCTTTTAAATTACATAGTCACATGACAGTCTTTCAGAACTACAGTCCCCATGATGCATTTATGTTCGCATAGTACTGCATGGAATCTTCGTACATCCATATGCTTTTTTAAATAAAAGTTCTTTTTTGTACCTGCATCAGCTTCTTAGTGGGATTAATTTTTCACGTTGTCAAGTGAATAATCGGCATGAGCAGTGCTCAAATGTCTCAATGTCCCTGCGCCAATGCCTGTCCTCCGGCACGATCAGAGTGGGGAATCACCCCTCCCTGAATCCCTTCCTGCATATATATATATATATATATATATATATATATTCACTGAAAAAACCATAGGTTATAGACCATATATAGTTAGGGATTCGCATTTACAAAACCTTATTTTACTCACACAAAACCATTGAAATTCCATATATAGTTAGTTGCACTAACTATATGTCGCGCACCCGCAATCCACTGCTGATGATGTCACATATTACATCATTCATGACATGGTCAGTGACATCACTGATGACATCTCATTTGACATCTCAAATGACATCACTGATGACATCACTGATGACAACACCCAGTGACTGTATATTTCTGTAAAGTTAAAATATGTCTTACATATTGAAGAATGAGTGGATGTATAAGTGTCTGGATGAAGGATTTAGTAGGTGCATGACTGACTGTATGAGTTAGTGATTAAATGTGTCTCACTGAGTGCATGGGTTAGTGACTAAACTGTCTTAATTTGTGCATCATTATGTCTGTTGTTCTGTAAACTGTTGCATGTGTTGATAAGTAGCTATATGAGTAACTATATGGGTTATTGATTGGTTGCCCAAGTATTTGTATGGGAGACTGAGTGTGTGTGTGGGTGGCTGGGAGGTGTATGACTCTGTGCATAGATGTGTGAGCAGTTGATTCACTAGATGTATGGTTTCAAAAGTGCATGTGGAAACAGCTATATGGGCGGTTGACTGTGTGCATGAGTGTATTGGTGAGTGAATGGATATCTCAGTGCTACATGTCAAAGTAAGTACATATGTAAAACACAGTACATGTGAGAGTTGACATATATAAATAACTGTGCATAAGAGCCAGTGAATGTTTGAGTGGCTGTATGGATCATTGTGAACTTGTATCAGGGATTGTATAAGAGAGTAAATATGTGTTAGTATATGTTTGAATAAGTAAAGTTTGTATAACTGTATAGTTGAGGAAATGGAGGTGTGATTGATTCTTTGCATGACTGACTAGGTGTGTGAGTAACTCCATGGATGAGTGACAGTCTGTGAGTGTCTGTTTACACTGATTGTATCTAAGGTTATATTAGAGTCTGAAGAGGTTCATCGTATTATCACATGAATGATATCATCAGTGATGTGATCAGTAATGTCAAATGAGATGTCATCAGTGATGTCACTGACCATGTCATGAATGATGTAATATGTGACATCATCAGCAGTGGATTGCGGGTGCGCGATATATAGTTAGTGCAACTAACTATATATGGAATTTCAATGGTTTTGTGTGAGTAAAATAAGGTTTTGTAAATGCGAATCCCTAACTATATATGGTCTATAACCTATGGTTTTTTCAGTGAATTTTCAAGGTTTTGTAAATGCAAATTCCTAAGTATATATGGTCTATAACCTATGGTTTTTTCAGTGAATTTCAATGGTTTTTTAAAAGCTAATATCTGTAGCTGTAAAATGTATTCTTCTTTTAATCTTAAAATATATTTTACATGTGTTTTATACAATTTTTTTTAAATTTTTTTATGTTTCGCTCCCAGTCCGCGAACCGGTCAGCTTCCCGTTAGCTCAATTTAAAGCCGCGGCTCGGTCCGCGAACCGGTAAACGTTCCTTTAGCGTAACTGTTACGTTAGAATGACGTTTTGCGTTGTCGCGTAATACGTCATTTGACGTGCCAAGTTAGCGGACCCGGAAGCGGACCGGAAAGCGGAGCAAAGCGCGAAACGTAAACACAGCAGGTCATGTGACTCGGTAATAACACTTTTCATTGGTTCATTTCACTTTTGGTTTCCTAATGATGTAATACTAGGTCATGTGATCTAAAATTAACACTTTTCATTGGTTTAGAACTTATACTTTTCCCAAATGATGAAAACCCCTCCTTCTTTCCTCACTCTGACTTTCATCTTGGTGAGAGAAAGACCCTTTTTGATATTTGAGGAATGGCTTCATTAGTTGCTTCAGCTGGTGCACCCCCACCACCACCTTCACCTCCTCATGGGAAGAGAGGACCACCACCCCAGTTCATCACCAACACAGAGGAGGAAGAGGATGAACTAGAGGAAGAGGAGACAGAAGAACCACAATTCATACAAGAGTTGCCCCGTGTTTCCCATCGGAAAACCAGTTTCATTTGGCAGTTTTTTTCACTCCCTCGAGGGCAGAAGAAAGTAAATGCTAAATATGTCACCTGCCTCATTTATAAAGACAAGTTATCAAGAGGCACTGAAAAAAAATATAGCATGGGGAACTATACTATGCATCGGCATATGAGCAGGTGGCATCCATTGAACTACAGCCGTGCAGAGTTGCGTGACCTGCAGGATAATCCAAGAACAACTCCTGTGGCCAGGTCAACTTCGCAAATATCATTGACAGGAGCAGAGGAACGGGAAACCGTGCCAAACATTCAGCAGAACTTTAAACATATGAAATTAACCTGTTTGTATTGTGGTGCATTGCTTTCATGTGGTAACATGAGCATAACGTTAATGAACGTTGCTTATGAAAATCATAATTGCCCTAACCGCCCCAGACAGTAATTTTTTTTTTTGCTCCTGTTGAGCCCTTTTCAATGCCTGTTTTTTGTTGTTTACCCTCCATCAAAAACAAAAAAAATCATAAAACTGTTCAAAAATACAAAAAAAAAAAAAATGTTCAGAAAAAAAAAAAAAAAAAACATAAAAAAAAGTTCTTTTCAGAACTACCTCCCCTTTCAAATAAAATTGCTAGAATGTTTAGCATTCTGGCAAGCTCTATTTCTTTTGGTTCGCTTCCCCGTTCGCTGACCGGTTCGCGAACTAAGAGCGAACCAAAACATTTTTTTTAAAAAAAAAGAAGAGTAAGTATAAGGGAAGTAAACAGAGAGTAATGTTAAAAGAAAGACAGCTATAGGGAGTAAACCAGAGATACTGTTTAATAGATCTATTTACCGAAGAAAAGATGGAAAAGGGTATAATTGCGAAAAACAAAATGGATAAGGAAGTGAAAGAAAAAAAAGAGAGTAGAACAATAACAAAGAAGAGTTTCTTGGAGAATGTGAGTGAATGTTCAAAATAAGATTAAAACATGTGGAATAACAGAGAGAAAAAACAGAAAACAGAAAAGAAAAAATAACAGAAAAAGATTAATTGAAACAGCAAAGAAATGTAAATAACATAGATCCATATCATCAACATAGGCAATAAAAGTTTTGCAGCTTTTATCAGCAGAAATATGTCGCCAAAGCATTCTAAATAGCTTGATACATATGGCCCCAATATACTATCCCTCTGTAGTAGTTATAGATTTAGATAGACTTCTCTGTTATAGTTATGGATGGAGTTAGGCTTCTCTTGGTTAAATCACATACACTTTTTATAGTCCTACTTCCACTCTGATACTATACACTGCCAAAAGATAAATTCACTGATAAAAACTGCCTATCTAAAATTAATCCCAACAGTGCCCTATCTCTACTAATATATATTTTTTTAATCCAAATTTCAGGCAAAATGGAAGGCGAGCAGCAAGTTCAATTTAAAATTGTACTGCAAGAGAGCAGCCAAGGAAACATTGATGAAAATCAAAATGAATTTATGGATGAAAGTAGGGACCAGGAACTACTACAATGTGTGGAAGCAGTGGATAACCTGCTTAAAAATTAGGACATTTTACACCCTCATAGACTACAAAATATATTCAATGACAATTATGAAATTTCTGACAATGAAATGTTAGAAAGTTAAATAAATTATGAAACACAATCAAAATAAAAAAAAATGCTTAAAAAATAAAGAAAATAAAAAAAATCAACAAAAACAACAAACAATTAACATACAGTATTTGAAAAGTCTATCATTCTTTTATCCTTATAGTACGCTGCCCAGAACGCTTTACCGTTCGCGTACTAGGCGCTCACCACGCTGGTCCCTTTTAAAACCTCCACATAAAACCTAGGGGGTCAAGGAGGATCTACTATGCCCCCTTATGGTAATTTCCCCCTTTGTTTTGGCCTCCTCTTGTCTCTCGATCCTACCGAGAGACAAGATGGCGGCCGCTCCGGACTGTTTAGAATGTTGACAGACACCGAAGAGCCAATCAGCTTCGCATCGCAAAGTTCCGTTACGCGAAAAGTACGCGAACCGGAGCGCTACCCGGGGCGCTGTTACAGATATATATCTTTTTTTTGAACGTTAATTTCTCAAAATCCACTGGAGCACATATATTGAGACCTAGCAAAGGCACATCGGGCTAACAGTCCCTACAATTTTGCCAAGTTTCGTGCAAATCCATTCAGCCATTCGGGCTAAAATATCAGCCAATTCCGTCCACAAACGCCAAAGTTATTAGACATAGAATTTTCAGAAATCCCATAGGGAAAAAATCCTAACTATATATACCTACTGGCGACCGCCAGTAGGTAATATATATGTATATATATATATATATATATTCACTGAAAAAACCATAGGTTATAGACCATATATAGTTAGGAATTTGCATTTACAAAACCTTACTTTACTCACACAAAACCATTGAAATTCCATATATAGGTAGTTGCACTAACTATATATCGCGCACCCACAATCCACTGCTGATGATGTCACATATTACATCATTCATGACATGGTCAGTGACATCACTGATGACATCACTGATGACATCTCAAATCACATCACTGATGACATCACTGATGACAACATCCAGTGACTGTATCTTTCTGTAAAGTTAAAATATGTCTTACATATTGAAGAATGAGTGGATGTATAAGTGTCTGGATGAAGGATTTAGTAGGTGCATGACTGACTGTATGAGTGAGTGATTAAATGTGTCTCACTGAGTGCATGGGTTAGTGACTAAACTGTCTTAATTTGTGCATCATTATGTCTGTTGTTCTGTAAACTGTTGCATGTGTTGATAAGTAGCTATATGAGTAACTATATGGGTTATTGATTGGTTGCCCAAGTATTTGTATGGGAGACTGAGTGTGTGTGTGGGTGGCTGGGAGGTGTATGACTCTGTGCATAGATGTGTGAGCAGTTGATTCACTAGATGTATGGTTTCAAAAGTGCATGTGGAAACAGCTGTATGGGCGGTTGACTGTGTGCATGAGTGTATTGGTGAGTGAATGGATATCTCAGTGCTACATGTCAAAGTAAGTACATATGTAAAACACAGTACATGTGAGAGTTGACATATATAAATAACTGTGCATAAGAGCCAGTGAATGTGTGAGTGGCTGTATGGATCATTGTGAACTTGTATCAGGGATTGTATAAGAGAGTAAATATGTGTTAGTATATGTTTGAATAAGTAAAGTTTGTATAACTGTATAGTTGAGGAAATGGAGGTGTGATTGATTCTTTGCATGACTGACTAGGTGTGTGAGTAACTCCATGGATGAGTGACAGTCTGTGAGTGTCTGTTTACACTGATTGTATCTAAGGTTATATTAGAGTCTGAAGAGGTTCATCGTATTATCACATGAATGATATCATCAGTGATGTGATCAGTAATGTCAAATGAGATGTCATCAGTGATGTCATCAGTGATGTCATTTGAGATGTCATCAGTGATGTCATTTGAGATGTCATCAGTGATGTCATCAGTGATGTCACTGACCATGTCATGAATGATGTAATATGTGACATCATCAGCAGTGGATTGCGGGTGCGCGATATATAGTTAGTGCAACTACCTATATATGGAATTTCAATGGTTTTGTGTGAGTAAAATAAGGTTTTGTAAATGCGAATTCCTAACTATATATGGTCTATAACCTATGGTTTTTTCAGTGAATATATATATATATATATATATATATATATTTTTTTTGTTATGGGGGATTGCATCAATTAATTCCAGTATTTCGTGCACTGTTAAAACCTGCGCCACTCACAATAAAGTGTAAAGTTTAAAAAAAAAAAAAAATATATATATATATATATATATATATATATATATATATATATATATATATATTTTTTTTTTTTATTATGGGGGATTGCATCAATTAATTCCTGTATTTTGTGCACTGTTAAAACCTGCGCCACTCACAAATTCTTCCTGGTCAAGCTCCTAACCAATAGGGAGATGTTAACAACTAATCAATAGGACGCTTGCTCGATTGATTGATAGAACATCTGACCCTGCCCACGCTGCTAGCGGAAACCCCAGTCTATTAACAAGTAATAAGGCCCCTTCCAACAAAGAGACGGCCCCGTTGGAGCATGGGATTGGCCGAGGGCCACCTGCCGACCTTTAGTGCGCCGCGCATGCCTGTAATCTGCCGAGCAGCCCTGATTAAGTTCCCACACATGCCTTTGCCCCGTGGAGAGCCCGACTCCTCAGCACCGGCGGTGAATGGGTCCCTCGGGGTGAATGCGGCCGAGGGCCCTTGGCGCGCCTGCGGGTCAGTCCCTTTGACTCCCCCAGAACAATGCGGCCAGTTGGCTTTGGTCAGCGGGGACATTGCGAGCGGGGGGGGGGTCAATGGTCCCCGCGGCCCGCCTTGAGGTGACTGACCCCTGCATTGTCCACGGTGTTTACCCTCGGTGACCTCCGCACTCACCGGATCCCGGGGTCGGCTCCCGGCAGCTTCCGGCTTCCTCTGTCCTGCTGGGGCGGACCGCCCCCCCCCCCTTAGCTACGCCGGTCACTCACCGGATCCCGGGGTCGGCTCCCGGCAGCTTCCGGACATTGCGAGCGGGGGGGGGGGGTGTCAATGGTCCCCGCGGCCCGCCTTGAGGTGACTGACCCCTGCATTGTCCACGGTGTTTACCCTCGGTGACCTCCGCACTCACCGGATCCCGGGGTCGGCTCCCGGCAGCTTCCGGCTTCCTCTGTCCTGCTGGGGCGGACCGCCCCCCCCCCCCCAGCTACGCCGGTCGCTCACCGGATCCCGGGGTCGGCTCCTGGCAGCTTCCGGCTTCCTCTGTCCTGTCCCGGGCCGGCAGCCAATCAGAGTGCAGCCCGGGGAATAAGCTCACAGTTCCGCCCCCGGCCTGCCTGACTTCCTGGTCGCGGCCGGGCGGCAACAGCGGGACAATTTCAGCGGGCAATGCCGGGTGGGCACCGGCCTGAAAAGATGCATAAAACATAAAGCGCTCCCAAAGCGCTAGTGGCAAAATACAGCGCAAAATCGCGGGGTGCCAACACTTCATGGATGAACTGCTGACAGCCAATCAGATCTCACGATGAGATGCTGACAGCCAATCAGATCGCACGATCAGAGATATGTCGTTAGGCTCCGCCCAGATATATAATTTGATTCTCTTTTAATTTTCTCAGGAACCACTGGAGGGATTTACACGATTTTACCAAAAGCGTGATCTGCATACCAGACACTACTATTTTGACAAGTTTGGTGTAATTCCCTTCAGTGGTTCAAGCTGTAGCCGAGTCTAAAGGTCCTATGAAAATTAACATGGGGAAAACACGTTTTGGGACCCCCCTTTTTTCTCAGCCCCCACTTGACGAATCCCCCCCAAACTTTCAGGGAAGGAGCGGAGCGGAGCGAGCCATCTTCTTTGAGAACTTTGTGAAGATTCATCAACCAGGGCCAAAGTTATTCCCAATAGAATGTTGGGGATTTCCTATGGTAAACCGTCCTAACTATATATACCTACTGGCGACCGCCAGTAGGTAATATATATATATATATATATATATATATATATATATATATATATATATATATATATATATATATATATATATATATATATATATATATATATATATATATATATATATATATATATATATATATATATATATATATATATTCACTGAAAAAACCATAGGTTATAGACCATATATAGTTAGGGATTAGCATTTAAAAAACCTTATTTTATTTGCACAAAACCATTGAAATTCCATATATAGTTAGTTGCACTAACTATATATCGCGGACCCGCAATCCACTGCTAATGATGTCACATATTACATCATTCATGACATGGTCAGTGACATCACTGATGACATCACTGATGACATCTCAAATGACATCACTGATGACATCACTGATGACATCTCAAATGACATCACTGATGACATCACTGACATCTCATTTGACATTACTGATTACATCACTGATGATATCATTTATGTGATAATACATCTTCAGACTCTAATATAACCTTTGATACACTCAGTGTAAACAGGCACTCACAGACTGTCACACATCCATGGAGTTACTCACACACCTATTCAGTCATGCAAAGAATCAATCACATCTCCATTTCCTTAACTATACAGTTATACACACCTTACTTATTCAAACATATACTAACACATATTTACTCTCTTATACAATCCTTGATACAAGTTCACAATGATTCATACAGCCACTCTCACATTCACTGACTCTTATGTTCAGTTATTTATATATGTCAACTCTCACATGGAGTGTGCTTTACATATGTACTTACTTTGACATGTAGAACTGAGATATCCATTCACTCACCAATATACTCATGCACACAGTCAACTGTCCATACAGCTGTTTCTACATGCACTTTTGAACCCATACACCTAGGGAATCAACCGCTCACACATCTATGCACAGAGTTATACACCTCCCAGCCACCCACACACACACTCAGTCTCCCATACAAATACTTGGGCAACCATTCAATAACCCATATAGTTACTGATATAGCTACTGATTTAAACATGCAGCAGTTTACAGAAGAACATAAATATTGATTGCCAAATTAAGACACTTTAATCACTAACCCATGCACTCAGTGAGACACATTTAATCATTCTCTCATACAGTCAGTCATGCACCTACTAAATCCTTCATCCAGACACTTATACATCCACTCATTCTTCAATATGTAAGACATATTTTAACTTTACAGAAACATACAGTCACTGGGTGTTGTCATCAGTGATGTCATCAGTGATGTCACTGACCATGTCATGAATGATGTAATATGTGACATCATTAGCAGTGGATTGCGGGTCCGCGATATATAGTTAGTGCAACTAACTATATATGGAATTTCAATGGTTTTGTGCAAATAAAATAAGGTTTTTTAAATGCTAATCCCTAACTATATATGGTCTATAACCTATGGTTTTTTCAGTGAATTTTCAAGGTTTTGTAAATGCAAATTCCTAACTATATATGGTCTATAACCTATGGTTTTTTCTGTGAATTTCATTGGTTTTTTAAAAGCTAATATCTATAGCTGTAAAATATATTCTTTATTAAGTGACGTATCACGTAGCCCGTGAGACGCCTCATGATGCATCGCATAACCGTGACGTATCGTCTCTGCAGCGCAAACCAAACCCAAAACGTAAGCGCGCCAGAACACGCTTAAAGATATATATATATTTTTTAACCTTAATTAGACAAAATCCACACGTGCACATATCACAAACGTTCAAAAAACACAATATGTCGGACTCCCGTTACGCTGCCGGTTAGCTGCCCGGTTAACGTACCAGGAAGCACCTTTACCGCGAAAATCGCAAATTTTTTTTTTTCACCCCCCAGGGAACTTTAATAGCCCCCTCATCAATCCTAGGGGTTCAGGAGGGGTCTGCCTTACCCCTTTCATTCATTTACACCTTTTTTTTTCCCACCTCTTGTCTCTCGATCCCACAGAGAGACAAGATGGCGGCCGCTCCAGACTGTTTACAATGATAACAGCCAATCAGCTTCTCCTCAGACTCCCGTTACACTGCCGATTAGCTTCCCGGTAGCTTCCCGGTAGCTGCCCGGTTAGCTGCCCAGTTCGCGTACCAAGACGCGTCTCTACGGCGAAAAAATCGGATTTTTTTGTTTGTTTTTTTTTGGCCCCACGTGGTTTTATAATATCCCCCTCATAAATCCTAGGGGGTCAGAAGGGGTCTACCTTGCCCTCTTTCCTTCATTTCCCCCTTTGTTTTGGCCTCCTCTTGTCTCTCGATCCTACCGAGAGACAAGATGGCGGCCGCTCCGGACTGTTTACAATATTGACAGCCAATCAGCTACTCCTCAGACTCCCGTTACACTGCCGGTTAGCTTCCCGGTTAGCTGCCCGGTTAGCTGCCCGGTTCGCGTACCAAGACGCGTCTCTACGGCGAAAAAATCTGATTTTTTTTTTGGGTTACACTGCCGGTTAGCTTCCCGGTTAGCTGCCCGGTTAGCTGCCCGGTTCGCGAACCAAGACGCGTCTCTACGGCGAAAAAATCGGATTTTTTTTTTTTTTTTGGTTACACTGACGGTTAGCTTCCCGGTTAGCTGCCCGGTTAGCTGCCCGGTTCGCGAACCAAGACGCGTCTCTACGGCGAAAAAATCGGATGTTTTTTTTTTTTTTTTTGGGCCCGGCGTGGCTCTATAATATCCCCCTCATCAATCCCAGGGGGTCAGGAGGGGTCTACCTTGCCCCCTTTCCTTCATTTCCCCCTTTGTTTTGGCCTCCTCTTGTCTCTCGATCCTACCGAGAGACAAGATGGCGGCCGCACCGGACTGTTTAGAATGTTGACAGACACCGGAGAGCCAATCAGCTTCGCTTTGCAAAGTTCCGATACGCGAAAAGTTCGCGAACCGGAGCGCTGCCCGGAGCGCTGTTACAGATATATATCTTGATTTAAACGTTAATTTCTCAAAATCCACTGAAGCACATATATTGAGACCTAGCAAAGGCACATCGGGCTAACAGTCCCTACAATTTTGCCAAGTTTCGTGGAAATCCATTCAGCCGTTCGGGCTAAAAGTGAGTCCAACCGCCCTATGGAAATTAACATGGGAAAAACGCGTTTTGGGACCCCCCTTTTTTCTCGGCCCCCCCTTGACGAACCCCCCCCAAATTTTCAGGAGCTGCTCAGAAACAAAATGTGCCATTTTCCTGAAAATTTCAGCCGATTCCGTCCACAAACGCCAAAGTTATTAGACATAGAATTTTCAAAAGTCTCATAGGAAAAAAATCCTAACTATATATACCTACTGGCTATCGCCAGTAGGTAATATATATATATATATATATATATATATATATATATATATATATATATATATATATATATATATATATATATATATATATATATATATATATATATATATATATATATATATATATATATATATATATGTGTATATATATATTCACTGAAAAAACCATAGGTTTCACACCAGTTATAGTTAGGAATTAGCATTTAAAAAACCTATTAAATTCACTGACAAAACCAGTTATAGTTAGCTGGAAATTTTACTGATATAAAACCAATGAAATTCCACGTTATAGTTAGTTGGACTCACTATAACTTGCGCGTGCAATGCACTGCTGATGACGTCACATATTACATCACTCATGACATGGTCAGTGACATCACTCATGACATCACTGATGACACCATCCAGTGAATATGTGTCTTTCTGAAAAATAAATATTAGTGAGTAATGTTTAAATATTTAAATATATATATTATTGTTTCACTTTGTGTATAAGTGGCTACATGTGTTGGTAAGTAGCTACATGCGTATGTATATGGGTTATTAGATGTTTCTCTTAGTATCAGTATGAGTGTCTATATGGTTTGGTGGGGGTATTACTTAGCACATAGATGCATGAGTGACTGACTCGCTGTTTGTATGTGTTTTGAAGACAGCATATGTGCAGGACTGTATGGATGGATGAGTGTGTATATGTGTTTGTTAGTGAGTGAATGACTGTCTCACTAGTGTCTTTATCAGTAACTACATATGTTTTAATCTAGTATATGTGAATATTGATGTATATAAGTGAGTATATGTGAGAGTAAGAGATTGTAAGAGTTCCTGTTTAAATAAGTATGTGTTTCTATAAGTGATTGTTTAAGAGAATAAATATGTGTAATTTTCAATACAAGTAAGGTGGAAGTGTGTGTATAACTCTATATTCAAATAAATGGATGTTCAATAGTTTATTTGCACGTGTGAGTATGTGTGTGAGTAACTTTTGGATGACTGTCGGTGTGTAACAGGATGTATAGGTGTATCACTTCATATGATAAGTGAGTATATGTATGAGTGACTATATAGAACTGTTGGTGAATGACTGGATGTGCATATAGATGGTGGAATTACTGAATTGCTTGTTGTAACTGATATGGGTATCTCCATTTTTTTTTAAATTTCAGTTTCTATTTTTGAATATGTGTTTCAAGGGTTACATTACAGTGAAAGGAGGTCTGTCACTATGTCACAAGGATGGTGTCATCAGTGATGTCATGAGTGATGTCACTGACCATGTCATGAGTGATGTAATATGTGACGTCATCAGCAGTGCATTGCACGCGCAAGTTATAGTGAGTCCAACTAACTATAACGTGGAATTTCATTGGTTTTATATCAGTAAAATTTCCAGCTAACTATAACTGGTTTTGTCAGTGAATTTAATAGGTTTTTTAAATGCTAATTCCTAACTATAACTGGTGTGAAACCTATGGTTTTTTCAGTGAATTTCAAAGGTTTTTTAAATGCTAATTCCTAACTATAACTGGTGTGAAACCTGTGGTTTTTTCAGTGAATTTCAAAGGTTTTTTTAATGCTAATTCCTAACTATATAAGACCTGAAAGCCCACCAGGAATCTCCAGTATGCGCCAGGGGACTGCATTGCAGAGAGGTGTAATGAAGCCACAACCCTTTTTACACCTCTCTGCAACGCAGCCCCCGTGCATGTTTGAAGAGGGGAAACTAATTCCCCTTGCATACTGGGGGCCCCTGGGGGCCTATTAGCCCACCTGGAACCTCCAGTATGCGCCAGGGGCTGCATTGCAGAGGTGTAATGAGACTATGCCCCTTGTTACACCTCTCTGCAACGCAGCCCACTGCCGCGTTTGCAGAGGGGGAACTAATTCCCCTTGCATACTGGGGGTCCCTGGGGTCAACTAGTCCACCAGGAGCCTCCAGTATGCGCGAGGGAGCTGCATTGCAGAGAAGTGTAATGAGGCCACACCCTTGTTACACCTCTCTGCAATGCAGGCCACTGGCGCCTTTGCAGAGGGGGGACTAATTCCCCTTGCATACTGGGGGTCCCTGGATCATATCTGCCCAAACACCGATATTCCGAACGATTGTAAATGACTTTTCTTGAGAAACATTTGGATTTGGATTATCATGTCCTATACTTTGGAATTTTTGAAAGACTGACTTTGAGGATGCTATAAATTACT
Organism: Lissotriton vulgaris; assembly: GCF_964263255.1. Lineage (NCBI taxonomy): Eukaryota > Metazoa > Chordata > Amphibia > Caudata > Salamandridae > Lissotriton > Lissotriton vulgaris. The sequence goes on from NC_141696.1 coordinate 723,181,106, forward strand.
CAAGTCTGCCCGAATTGTGTGGGTAAAATTGATACCTAGTCACTTTTAATAAGAATATACTTATGTCTCGTCTAACATTTGGAAGAAATATCTAGTTATATGACAACGGGATACCGACATAACTTGAAGGAAATAAGAACGCCCTGAAGAAGTTCTGTTGTACAGAACGAAACGTTTCGGCTGGCTGTGGTACATAAACTTAAGGAAAATAAAAGCATTTGAATATACACCAAGATTCAGCGCTTCAATAAGTACTCTAAGTGATATGATTTGATTGGACTCATTGTGAAAGTGGTGCTGTGCCAAACTTTGGAATATTCTCCACTACTCTCTACTACTTACTCTCTCCCACTCTCTACTACTCACTCTCTACTGCTCTCTACTACTCACTCTACTACTTACTCTCTACTACTCTCTACTACTCAGTCTCTACTACTCACTCTCTACTACTCTCTACTACTCACTCTACTATTCACTCTACTACTCTCTACTACTCACTCTGCTACTCTCTCTACTGCTCTCTACTACTCTCTACTACTCACTCTCTACTCTCTATTACTCACTCTCTACTCTCTACCTCTCTTCCTCTCTACCTCTACACCTCTACCTCTCTACCTCTCTCTACACGCACACATATAGACATATATGCATATATATATGTGCATATGCATTTATATATATGTATGTGTATATATAAAAAAACAACTAAACATTTTTTTTTCTAATCAGCTACTTTTAAAACTGTCATTCTTTTTCCCCATGGTACACTCCCCGGTACGCTTACCGGTGCGCGTACCGGGCGCTCACCCCGCGAAAATAAAAAAATTTTTTTATTTTTTTTTTGCCCCGTGGGGCCCTTTTATGGCCCCCACATCAAACCTAGGGGGTCAAGGGGGGTCTACTCTGCCCCCTTATGGTCATTTCCCCCTTTGTTTTGGCCACCTCTTGTGTCTCGATCCTACCGAGACACAAGATGGCGGCCGCTCCGGACTGTTTAGAATGTTTACAGACACCCCAGAGCCAATCAGCTTTCTCCGCGCAAGTCGCGTGACGCGCCCGGTGCGCGTACCGGTGCGCTTACCGGAGCGCTGCTATAGATATATATATTTTTTTGAACCTTAATTACTCAAAATCCACTGGAGCACATATCTTGAGACATAGCAAAGGCACATCGGGCTACCAGTCCCTACAATTTTGCCAAGTTTGGTGGAAATCCATTCAGCCGTTCGGGCTAAAAGTGAAATCGACCGCCCTATGGAAATTAACATGGGGAAAACGCGTTTTGGGACCCCCCTTTTATCTCGGCCCCCGCTTGACGAATCCCCCCCAAACTTTCAGGGAAGGACCGGACCGCCATGAGACCATTTTCCTGAAAATTTCAGGCAGATTCGTCAACCGGCGCCAAAGTTATTCAAAATAGAATGTTGAGATTTAACATTGAAAATTATCCTAACTATAACTACCTACTGGCGACCGCCAGTAGGTAATATATATGTATATATATATATATATATATATATATATATATATATATATATATATTACCTACTGGCGGTCGCCAGTAGGTAGTTATAGTTAGGACCTAGTTTCCATAGGAAATCCTCAACATTCTATTTGGAATAACTTTGGCCCTGGTTGAAGAATCTTAGCGAATTTCTCAAAGAAGATGGCTCGGTCCGCTGCGCTCCTTCCCTGAAAGTTTGGGGGGGATTGGTCAAGTGGGGGCTGAGATATAAGGGGGGTCCCAAAACGTGTTTTCTCCATGTTATTTTCAATAGGACCTTTAGACTCGGCTACAGGTCGAACGGCTGAATGGATTTATAAGAAATTTGCCAAAACTGTAGAGTCTTGTTCGCAGATTATGCTTTTTTTGGAATGGTGTAAATCCGTTCAGTAGTTGTTGAGAAAATTAAAGTTAAAGTCAATTATATTTCTATAGGCGCGCACGCGTGCGCGCACCCTAGCGGCTGCGCGTGAGCGGAATTTCTTTTGGCTGCGTGACGTCTGTTAACGTTCGATTCGAAGGAAATCAGGAAGTTTTGTCCGCCATTTTGTCATTGCGAGTAAATATATTGTTCATTTGAAAGAGTTGAAACATGGAAAGGGGAGAAGTTAGAGATTGTTTTGCTGCGTAGCTTTTCTCGGGGTGTGCAGTAATGCCCTTAAACGCGAAAAGATATAATTTTCCCCCGAAAAAAATACAGGGTGCGCGCACCCGGTCGCGCACACCTATTCACAAGAGTGTGAAAATGGAGATAAATCAGAAGTTTAAGTGCTTAGATATAAGGTGGCTCTGAAAAGAGCCCTTGTGTTAATTGAGTGTTTTCTGCATTTATAAGTAAGTACCGATGCAGAGCCTGATGTTGCAGAGGAAGATTCTGTTTCCCTCATTCGTGAAATGAACACCGTCTCTCCTATAGACGTCTTGCATGTGGTATCGCAAGTTGTTGTGGTAAATAGAACCCATGCTATAATCTCTGAGGAACGCAGAAACAGATTTATTTACATGTCTCCTTGCTTTCTCAAATTGTGCACAATGTTGATTGGACCAATTCCATTTCTGTCTTTGGCATATATTGGAATATACCAAGGCAGATCGAGGAAAAAGTGTCATCAATTGTCGAAAGGTGTCTTTTAGAAGCATTTCCAGACCTACCCCAGTGATTGTGCCTAGATCGTTCCCACCACAGTGCACAATTATAAGGTCTGGTTCTGGGAGATGCATAAAAGTTTTCACCAATGGAATCAATTGGTGACATTTCAATCCTCTTTTGGAAATCCATGTTATGTGTACATTTGGTAAGCTGAGGTTGCAAATTCGTCTGCTTACTGCATATTTTTCACTCCAGTGAATATAACTGTGTCCTATTAGCCAGACCTTCATTTTCAAGGGATTTGTAGTCGTCCTCCGATCGGTTCTGGAAGTGGAATGGGAGTTAGAAGTTGAAATTCTAAATAAAGAAAAAGGAAGAGGCTGGGTGTGGTTTAAAAAATAAAAATGATTGGTTGATTGTAACAAGTGGAGATTGAACAGTACGTTCCATGTTAATGTTTATGTTAAACGAAAAGTACTATTGGGTGTGAAAAAACAAGATATGTAACAGAGCTGTGTATTGGCAGGAGTTTCTGGAGGGAAAATAGTCTTCTTAGTTTGTTGTAGAACGTTAAGACATGAACTTTTGACCTGTGCCTTCAGCAAGGTGCAGAATGAGGTGTAACCATGGAAACAGCCGGAGATGGCAGTTGGTGATGGGTTCACTCTTTGGTGCCTCTGCATCTGAGTCTGTTCTCTGGTGGCAGGCGGAGAACTGTTTGTTATTGTGGAGATGAAAGGGTGATAAGGAGAGAAATACGACATAGCGTCTGGCCTGTAGAAGCGTGGGAGCAGTGATTAACTCTGAGTGAAGCGGAACTGTGTCGGTGCTTAGTAACAGTAAAACAAAAAGTTAACAGTGGTATAACTGTCTTTACGGTGCGCAACCTACTAAGAAAGAGTTCACGGGCCGTAATTGGCTTGGAGGTTCTAGTATCAGTAAGTGAGTTCGAGAAAAGAAAACATTCAGGACTTTATTTATGAAGGCCTTGCGCCACCGGTGCGTTACTTTTTCCCATTTTCAAAAATGAGGCCCCGGCGGCGGAAGGTCTTCATAAATAAGGTCTTCAGTGTCTACAGTTAAGGTTATGTGGAACCCATGAATAGTTTTTCAAAATGAAATCATTTCAGTTGAGATTATGGATTAAAGGAGAAACCGTGAATATTTGAAATGTTTATTTAGAAATGTACTGTTTTAAAGGCAAATCATTATGTAATATGAGTACAGAAATTGCAAAAAACACAGTAATTGGTATTGTTAGTAGTACATGGAATACAAACGCTATAGTTGAAGAAAAATGAATATAGTTGGAAAAAAACATTGTACACTCTTATAAGGAAGTATATTATATTTTAATTAATGGAAGAAGGTCTCTGGCCTTTCAGTTTAGGAACGATATATGAAAATGCAAGTGGTTATACATCATTACTTTATGAATCAGCTGTCAAACAACACGAAATCATAATGTCCATTGTTAGTAAAGCAAATAGGTCTGTTCTTCAAAAGAAAATATGGAAAAGAACGTGAAGAATATAGAAAACCAAAAGGAAATGAGGACGTCAATGGCTTGTATGAGAGTTATTGAAGCATTGTTTAGGCAAAATAGGTAGCTTCTGCTTGTAACAGGAAATCAGTTTTATCATTTGAAAGTATGTCAGCTATCCAATGGAAAAGAGTAAAGCGGTAGTGATAATCTGTTATAATCGGAGCCTCTTTTACCATCAGAGTGCAGGTCGGTGGGTTTTCGATGTAGCTCGCTGTTAGGAAAGAGTTAACCGTCCATTGTGTAGGCAAAGTATGCAGCAAGTGCCTCTAACATGAAATCATTGTTATCATCTGAAAACATGTCCGCCATCCAATTGAGAAGATCAAAGGAACATTCATGATCCGTCATTATTGGAGCGTCTTTTACCATCATTGGGCAGCTCAGTGGGTTTTTGATGTAGCTCTCTGTTAGGAAATCTTGCGCCGCTGCGAATATATTCCAATGACCCAGAACTCCTTGTATCGCTGCAAAGGCCATAAACCCTCCGTTGTAACAAAGCTGTTCATGATCAAGTAACGGATTCATGAGGTGATTGTAATTCGGTTCAGGAGGTACCAAATTGCAGAGACATAAATCCAGGGCCCACGTGAAATCACAGCTCAGGCAATGAAATACAGGCTGCACACAGGTGAAATACGAATATCGAAATGATAATCGATATGAAGTATTCAAAGTTGAGAGTGGTAAGGTGCCGTAGTACAGAAGCATTCTCTGTCGAAATAGTTCTAAGTGGCCCGGCTCGTTTGCGAAGGCAGGAGGGACATCCATTTTGAATTTCCCAAGATGGTAAAGGAAACGGCGCAGCACCGCTGGTTGTATAGCAACTCCACAGAATTAGGTCGCCGGCTATGCAGTGGAGAGAAGCAGAATGACTTGATACATTTTGTAGGAGTCTAGTCACTTATATATTGCTTAGTGGTTATTGAAAAAGTAGCTTTTTTTGAACTGGAGGATGCGTTAAAAAATAAGGGAGTGATTTGAGGGAGTTGTAAAGCAAGGTCAATTTTTTTTAGATCAATGCTGTTTTCTGTGAATGTTAGCTTAGTGAAAGATATGTGTGTGAGCAGATGCAACGTTCAGTTTTAAATGTGACAATGGCGGTCTTGTTCATGTCTTCCTATTCAAGGTCGGTATTCGCTGCCAAATACAAAGATTAAGAAACGCATGCGTGGGGTACATAGTGTGCATTCTTAAAGGAAAGCAAATGAAGGGTTATTTTTACCGCGTTAGCATTGTCGTTTAAAAAGTTATAGTGATTTCTATTATATGTGAAGAAAGTGTCACTGATGAAGACTGAAAATAAATCCTTATAAATGATAGGGACTGGTGTATTTTAGAAAAGGTGGGTAACATTACATGAATTGTGGAAAAAAAAATAATGTAATTGAAAGTGTATGGTTTGAAAATGAAAAGTAGAGGTTTATAGTTCATGTTTTGAAAGCAGTTCTAGAGGGTCAGATGAAAGTGTATGGTTTGAAAATGAAAAGTAGAGGTTTATAGTTCACGTTTTGAAAGCAGTTCTAGAGGGTCAGATGCATGATAGATTTATAAAAAATAGAACATGTTTTTAAATAGTATTTTGGAAAAAATATGTGCCTTTATGTACTATTTACATTATCTGCCTGTTGCGTATTCTTTGAGTTTTAGTAATCCTGTGTCATAAGTTTTCTAGGGGCGGTTTGAGGTTCATGGTGGGTTTGGGCAGGGAGGGTAGGTTGGGGGTTTGTAATAGGGGGTTCGGGTGGGGTGGAGTGCGGAGTTTAGTGAAAAGTGAGGGGGGCGGGGAGTTACGGTGTTTGGTAATGGAGCAGAGTCAGAGGACGCCACATTTGTGTTATGGGGTGCCACGGAAATATGTATTTATTCTCAGAGGTTTATTATATTAAGGATATATATCAGTATGGTGGCTCTTGTCGTTTTGTGGTTCTGTGTATGTTTATAATGCTGGCCCTGTAGTTTTTGTTTATGGACCTTATTACGACACACAGGGGAGCTACGTTGCACAGTTGGAGATTAGAGACTTAGGAAATAAAACTTTATAATTGTAAGGGCTGTAAGGGATAGAGAGCGCCCGTTCTCGGTGTAAAAAATATCAACGCTATTGGTGGTATTTTCTACGGTGTTAGTACTCGAAGGAGAATAGTAACATATATGTGAAATAAAATTATGTAATAGGCTCAGCATTTCACATTATCGCGTGAAAAAAAAAAGTTGCTTTTACATAGCAATAAGTCTATTATAATTAAGGGACGGAGTGTATATAGTGCTATTTAGTACTCTGCTATGTGATTGATGTCGAATATTTCATAAGAGGAGGCTTTAAAAGTTTTTCGATAAACTGGTTTTCTAGGGAAGTGGGTGGAGTGTTCCGTGTAAATTGCAGAATAGAAACTAGTAAGAACCAATTGGAAGTGTTGTTTTAAAGTCACATGACTGCAAATGCGTGTCTCGACGCGATAGGTGGGTGCGCGCACCCGGTCTCGCACTAAAATAAAGCGGCGAAAAAACATCTTATAATATGCTCTTGGAGCATGTTTTGGTGGAAAGAGTTAGTTCTGAAAATAACTTTTTTTTTTTTTTTTTTTTGGAAACAAGTGTTTTGATGCTTTTGATTTCTTAAAGTTGCTACGACATTTTTCAGTATGTCATACTATCCAAATAAAGTGAAGAAATTTAACTTTTCTTGGAGCATTTATGACTCTCAATTGTGTGTTTAATTAGAGTAAAGCTTTGCTCTCCGTATACAAGAAGTTCTCCACAGTTCGTGCATTTCATGTGCACGTTCGCAAGATATGGTCTGAAGTCCATTTCAGCACTCGATGGAGATACAGGTCGTCCTCCGGAAGATGTGCTGTTTACTTCTGATGGTAATAGCGTGGCCTCCATTTTTCTTGTCAAAGGTGGTCGCTCATTTCCTTCAGATTTGGAAGATAAATGCGGAACGGTAGCCATTGTAGCGAAGTCTTCGGGAAGATGTTCGACGTTGTTCTCTCTTGAGAGTAGAAAAGAAAGTGATGGAAGTGGGTGGAGTGCTGCGTGTAAATTCCAGAATAGAAACTACCAAGAACCAATTAGAAGTGTTGTTTAGAAGTCACATGACTTCACATGCAAGTGTCAGGTCCTGTACGCGATAGGAGGGTGCGCGCACCCGGTCGCGCACTACAATGAAGCGGCGAAAAAACATGTCATAAGATGCTCTTGGAGCATGTTTTGGTAGAAATAGTTAGTTCTGAAAATAACTTTTTTTTGTTTTTTTTGTTGTTTTTTTTGGAAAAAAGTCGTATGATGCTTTCGATTTCTTAAAGTTGCTACTACATTTTTTAGTCTGTAATACTATGAAAATGAAGTAAAGAAATTTATCTTTTCTTGGGGCATTTATGACTTTCAATTTTGAGTTGAATAAGAACGAGGCTCTGCTCTCCGTACAAAAGAATTTCTCCACACTCGTTGCATTTCATGTGCACCTTCGCAAGATATGGTCTCAAGTCCATCTCAGCACTCGATGGAGATACAGGTCGTCCACCAGAAGATGTGCTGGCCACCTCTGATGGTAATAGCGTGGCCAGGGCTCTTGTCGATGCTTTTGCATAATGCTCAGGGTGCCTTTGTTTAACATGCCGCAGCATGGTGTGTATAGAAAAGGAATATTTTCTATTTGGATTTCCCCTTGAGAGCTCCGAATTGCATATCGTGCAGGTTACTTTTGGCGCATTCACTTTCTTTTGATCTTCAGGATAAGTAAAAAATTGCCAAATGAAAGATTCCTTTTTTCTTCTTAACGGTGGTCGCTCATTTCCTTCAGATTCGGAAGATGAATGCGAAAGGGCAGCCATTTCAGCAAAGTTTTCCGGAAGATGCTCGATGTTGTTGTCTCTTGAGAGTAGAAAAGATTGTGAGGAAAGTGGGTGGAGTGCTTCGTGTAAATTCCAGAACAGAAACTACTAAGAACCAATTGGAAGTCTTGTTTTCAAGCCACATGACTTTACATGCGCTTCTCAGGACGTGTAGGCGGTGACACTATCTAGTTACGAACGTGATTTCATACTTAGGAACTAGCATTCAAAAAAACTATGAAATTCACTGAAAAAACCATAGGTTTTACACACGTTATAGTTAGGAAATAGCATTTGAAAAACCTATGAAATTCACTGAAAAAACCCTAGGTTTTACACACGTTATAGTTAGGAAGTAGCATTTAAAAAACCTATGAAATTCACTGAAAAAACCATAGGTTTGACACCAGTTATAGTTAGCTGGAAATTTTACTGACATAAAACCAATGAAATTCCACGTTATAGTTAGTTGGACTCACTATACCTTGCGCGTGTAATGCACTGCTGATGACATTACATATTACATCACTCATGACATGGTCAGTGACATCACTCATGACATCACTGATGACAGACCTCCTTTAAGTGTAATGTAACCCTTAAAACACATATTGGAAAATAGAAATTAACATTTTCAAAAAAATGGAGATACCCATACCAGTTACAACAACCAATTCAGTAATTCCATCATCCATATACACATTCTCTCATTCACCAACAGTTCTATATAGTCACTCATACATATACTCACTCATCATATGTAGTGATACACCTATACATCCTGTTACACACCGACAATCATCCAAAAGTTACTCACACACATACTCACACATGCAAATAAACTATTGAACATCCATTTATTTGCATATACAACTATACACAAACTACCACGTTACTTCTAAGGAAACTTATACATACTTACTCTCTTAAACAATCACTTATAGAAACACATACTTATTTAAACAGGAATTCTTTCTATCTCTTAGTCTCACATATACTGACTTATATATATCAATACTCACATATACTAAATTAAAACATATCTCGTTACTGATAAAGACACTGGTGAGGCAGGCATTCACTCACTAACACACACATATACACACTCATCCACCCATACAGTCCTGCACATATGCTGTCTTCAAAAAACATAGAAACAGTGAGTCAGTCATTGATGGATCTATATGGTAAGTAACACCCCCACCAAACCATAGAGACACTCATACTGATACTAAAAAAACATCTAATAACCCATATACACACACATGTAGGTACTCATCAACCCATGCAGCCACTTATTCACAAAGTGAAACACTGATACATATATTTAAATATTTTAACATTTTTCGCTAATATATGTATTCACTAAGATATACTTAATAAGCCAGTTAACCAATCATTTTTTTAAAAAAAAACATTCATTAAAACATTTATTTAAACATTTATTCTTCCATCGACCTTTACATATACATATATAAAAAATATTTATTTTTCAGTAAGATACACATTCACTGGATGGTGTCATCAGTGATGTCATGAGTGATGTCACTGACCATGTCATGAGTGATGTAATATGTAATGTCATCAGCAGTGCATTACACGCGCAAGTTATAGTGAGTCCAACTAACTATAACGTGGAATTTCATTGGTTTTATGTCAGTAAAATTTCCAGCTAACTATAACTGGTGTCAAACCTATGGTTTTTTCAGTGAATATATATTTATATATATATATATATATATATATATTACGGTAATGAGACTATTTTGGGCTGCGCAAGATCCTACAATGCTCCACTTGGGATTATGTATGCTATTCACAACGCGGCACATACAAACTCACTGGAGTAAGAGAGAGGACACTACACCGACCAGAATGCCGTGTTCACGGCCACGCCCACTTGTGCTGGTAGGAGTGAATATTTCGAGTGCCCTGCAAAAATGTCCATGCACGCTGTTTGTTTCAAGCCTCTGAGGAAGTAAGACATTACGAAACGCGTCAGGCTTGATGTTTGATAGAACCAAAGCTGTACTCTGTGTGTCAAGCCAAACAGCAAGTCTTTCATTAAAAACCAGCAAAATTAATCTCCTGTTTGGGTTCCGTCCTGTTGTTGTGGCAACTATTTTTGGATGTGTAACGGCCGGCCCAGGCCGTGGATGGAGCCCTGCTGATTTCACAGACCTGCGGTCCCGCTGGATGCGGTTCTGCAATACGGGACAGGAGAAGCTTTGAAAGCGGTAATGAGACTGTTTTGGGCTGCGCAAGATCCTACAGCGCTCCACTTGGGATTATGTATGCTATTCACAACGCGGCACATACAAACTCACTGGAGTAAGAGAGAGGACACTACACCGACCAGAATGCCGTGTTCACGGCCACGCCCACTTGTGCTGGTAGGAGTGAATATTTCGAGTGCCCTGCAAAAATGTCCGTGCACGCTGTTTGTTTCAAGCCTCTGAGGAAGTGAGACATTACGAAACGTGTCAAGCTTGATGTTTGATGGAACCAATGCTTTACTCTCTGTGTCAAGCCAAGCAGCAAGTCTTTCATTAAAAACCAGCAAAATTAATCTCCTGTTTGGGTTCCGTCCTGTTGTTGTGGCAACTATTTTTGGATATATATTACCTACTGTAAGTTAAGAACTATTATCCATAGGAAATCCGCAACATTCTATTTGGAATAACTTTGGCGTCGGTTAACGAATCTTCGTGACATTTTCAAAACTGGTGGCCTGCTCCGGTCCGCTCCTATCCTGAAAGTCTGGCGGTGATTTGTCAAGAGGGGGCTGAGAAAAAAGGGTGGTCCCAAACAAGACCAATCTCAGAGAATACAACATGGCAACAGAAACACTGAGAAAACATCTACACCAATTCAGAAGGGACGGAATGATCTCTAAGCAAGAATTTGATTTCCTCAGGAATGCCAACCCCATTATCCCCTGGATCTATTTTGTATCAAAGACCCACTAGGAAGTCAGCCCTATCCCAGGTCGACCTATCATAGCAGCTATTGATAGTGTGGGAGAACATCTTTCCCAATATGTGGACTTTCATCTACAAGACTTGGTCCAGAACCTTCCAAGCAATGTCAAGGACCCTGGCGATTTTCTAAACAAGATAAGAAACATTGAGTGGGATGTAAGTATGAAATTAATATCTTTAGACATTGAGTCCTTATACACGTGTATAGAAAATGATGTGGGGCTCAAAGCTATCAGGCACTTCCTCAGCCATAAACCGGTGGAGTGCTATGAACACAACAAGATCTTGATCAAAAGTATCGAGTGGTGCCTCAACAACAATTAGTTCATGTTCGGGACACAAGTGTTCAAACAAGAGAGAGGGGTGGCAATGGGATCCTGCTTCTCCCCCAGCTATGCCTGTTTGATGGTAGGTTGGTGGGAGGAGCAGGTCCTTAAAGTGATGCATCAGGAGGAATACAACAAACATGTCAAGTGTTGGCTACACTTTATTGACAATGTTTTTATTCTGTGGTCTGGTGATGATGAAAGTGCAACAATATTTATTGACAAACTCAATGCCAATCAAGAGAACTTGAAATTTACCTCAAAATAGAGTAATCATGAAGTAGAGTTTCTGGATCTCAAAGTGTATGTCGAGGCAGGGAATATCAACACAGAGACAGCTGGCAACTCTACGCTACATTCAATCAGTGCCCATCCCCAACATCTTATGGAGAGCATACCTTACGGTGAACTGCTCAGGATCAAACGCATTTGCAGCACTGTAGTACAACAAGAGATATGCACCAGGGAAGCCCAGAAAAGATTTTGAAAAAGAGGCTACAAGACCTCCATCCTTGATCAGGCACTTAGTAAAGTCAATATGAGAACAAGGGCATCCCTGTTAGATACCCCAGCAATCACTGTTGAGCCTATTGATGCCAACCACGCACCAAGGCTCATTCTTACGTACAACAAACAGCACTGCCAGATCCGTTCCATCATTAATCGGAACTGGCCAATAGTACTTACGGATGCAGTAATAGCACCTGAGATGCCTGAAAGGCCAACCATCACCTACCGCAGAGGAATCTCCATGAGATCCTTGATAGTGTGCAGTAGCCCTGAAAATGCCAAACCATTACACACCACGTGGCTGAAGCCCAAAGAAGGATTTCTGAAATGCTCATCATGCAGGGCCTGCAAATTTGGCATTTCTACAACTAAATACAAAACTCCATTCAGCCCACATGAAACCAAAATCCTGGGGTCATTTGACTGCAAAACTGAGTACGACGTAGACGTTTTGCCATGCACCTGTGGCCTCCACTACATGGGCAGTACAAAACTACAGGTACATGTCAGAATCCTCAAACATATAAGAGCGATTGTCAACAACGATACGACGTACCCAGTGGCCAGGCACTTCAGAGCAGTACATGGCAACGATTTGAAGTGCCTGCAATACTTTGTCATTGCTGGCATCCCAAACAATCCTAGGGGTGGCAACAGAGAGAGGGCACTCAGGAAACTGGAGTCAAAGTTCATTCTTGAACTTGACAGCAAGCATCCAAAAGGGCTTAACAACACAGAGGATTTGCATAATTTTCTGTAAAATACTCACCCTGCGGCCACACAGTCCATATGTCGTGTAGACTGAAGCTGGTATAGAGTCGACAACCCCACATTTATGTGCTGTATATCTATCTATTTTTCCTGATTTCCCTAGAACCTGTTGTTTTTAAACTTCACATTTTCAATATACACATTATCCTTTCTGATGTGTATATCTTTTAACCCTTTTTAGCACATATTTACACTATTTGCACAAAATCACGGTACTGTATGATATGCACTTTACAGGCTAATATAATCTATGTGGTACTTGGATATGGGGCATCTATCTGCCGCCAACTCTCTGCACTAGTAGTACATCTACGAAAACAAACAGTGGGAAACACTCCAATTAGACCATAAGGAATTCATTCCGGCAGGGTGTATGTCCACTGTATAAAAATGAACTGAGTAAACCATGGCTTTATAACATGAATGTTATCATATCATGAATTTTTAAGTTGAAATCAACATATTTATTGAAGTATATTTATATGTTTATAACATGGTTGGTTTTAATGTCTAATTTCTGTAATTTTTGCAACATTTTAGCATGAGCCTATTATAATATTGTTTTCTCAGTTTTAAGGAAAAGTCTTGCATTCAAGCACTTTATTAATTACAATATATTAGATGTCCTTTGTAAATATTTACAGAAAGGTATTATAATGTGTCCATTTAAGTGCATTAACCACAATGATAGCCGCAAAAGTGAAATGTTTCTTCTATGTTCATTGTACCATGCGACGGGGTAACAGCATCACAAACACAAAAAAACACAGTATAAAAAATGAAAGCGGACTGTGTTTCCGCCAGTGAACAAGGGTACTTTGTATTCGAAACGCGTCTGACAGTGGTGGTTAAATAAACTTAGACCTGCTTAACCACAAAATTCACGGGTGTCCGTTTCCCGTTTCTTAGCCCGTCCGGCTGGAGCGCAGGAGAGAGAGTTTGGAAGAACAATGAGTCCATATATATATATATAACCTACTGTAAGTTAAGACCTATTATCCATAGGAAATCCGCAACATTCAATTTGGAATAACTTTGGCGTCGGTTGACGAATCTTCGCGACATTTTCAAAACTGGTGGCCTGCTCCAGTCCACTCCTATCCTGAAAGTCTTGGGGTGATTTGTCAAGAGGGGCCTGAGAAAAAAGGGCAGTCCCAAAACATGTTTTCCCCATGCAATTCTCCATAGGAACCTTTAATCGCAGCTACAGCCCAAACTGCTAAACGGAATTACACCAAATTTGGCAAAGAGGTAGCCCTTGGTTCTGACTCGTGCCTTTTAGTTAAATGGTGTAAATCTGTTCAGTAGTTGCTGAGAAAATCAAAAGTAAAATCATAGATATATCTATGGCCGCGGTGGATCCTCGCACCCTATGCGCACCCTCCTGATCACGAGATGCATGCTAATTGGCTGTCAACTATCTGGCAACACTCCAAACCAGGAAGTGTTGGCAGCCATTTTGTGCCTCGGTAGAAGCAAGGCTGAAGAAATCAGTGAAACAAGTGTGCAAAACATATAAACAAGGCAGGGTAGAAATACCCTGACCCTCTAGATCTGCTTAGGAGGCCCTTCAAATTTTTTTTTTTAAACGGCAAAATGTGCGCAGGGTGCGCGGACCCAGTGGTAAAAAAAAATTAATAAAATGAAGTGCTGGCTCCCGCGCTTCTTTAATAATTAGCCCCCGGGAGGCCAAATCCCGGGGGCAAAAATATTAAATTTGATGGGGGGGGGGGGGGGCAGATGGGCCCCCTAGCCCCGGGGACAGCCACCTCCGGGGCTACAAAATAAGTGGGTGGGGGGGGCTCAAAGGCCACCCCCCAGTAAAATACATGGTTGGGGGCTCAAAGGCCCCCCAAGCCCCGGGGACCACCACCTCCCGGGGCTTTGTATGTTGTGGGAGGGGGGCCACGTAGCCCCCTTCCTGGAGCCGTCGAGGGCCCTGGGGACCGCTAGCGCCTGCAGTGTCTCTGATTGGCCACCCCCGGGACACTGCTGTTTGCGATGTCAGGATGGGAGCTGAGGGGAACCTTCTCTCTCTTTCAAAATACAAACCATATTGCTTTTCCATTCGGGGAGCTGCATGTCAGCAGCTCCCCGTATGGAAAAGCAATGCCGGCTCCCTAAGGATGCGGGTAGCCGGCTGTGACCGTGTTGGGGCTCCCTCCACGGTCTCCAACGTTGTATATAGGCCCCGGGGGATGGGGTCCCCGGGGAGAATAATAATTAGTGGTAGGTGCTAATTTTTTTTACCGTAAAATTCGGAGTCTCTAAGTTCTGGAATGTCGACAATCCCCTCTCCCTCTTAAATAGCCACAAAGTATTTAGTGAAGCCCACACTGTGAAGTGTTTCACAAAACGTGAAACACCAGTGTCTGATTGGTATTGATAAAGAATTACCCACTGAGGAGCACAGAGTACGCAAATTGTACATGGGGTTTTGTAAAGCCAGTGGCTGCTGCTCACGCCCTCTCTTGAGGTTAATTCGAAGAGTTGTGTACTCCTTTTGCTTCTAATGTACACAGCACTCCGTCATCTCTGTTTGCTTTCCCCTCTGTCATCCAGAGGCCCCTGGGGAAATATGACAGCTTCCCTATAGCCAACACCTCTGAAAATCTAGAAGAGCTGGCATAGAGTCAGCCAGGGTATTACACTTCCAGTCATACAACTCAGTACTGAAAAGGTAATAAAGTGGAATCAAGAATATGCAGATTTTAGGGTCTGACTGGGAGAGAAAATATGCGCAGGTACCAAAGTAAAAGTTACCCTCATTAGTGAATTAGTCAGCTAGACAATAAACCAATGTATACAAATTGAGGCACCTTTGAATTTGTAAAGAATGCTGTATAAGTACTTTTAAGATTTGGAATTCCTCGTGAATTTGAGTTTGCTGTGGATAATGTTTGGTTCAATACCAGGGAACTCAACAGTAAATACCAGCCCAGTAGACCATAAAACACGCCCACAAACAGCCCAAGAAAATGGGCCATAGTCTGACCTGTCAGAGCAGCCCATCACTACTTTATTGCCCTACAGGCCTGTCCGAGCCTGGCAGCTCTGGCATTCTGCACACTGACATTCAGTAGCACCAACCATTCTCTTCTTAGTAAAACTTTGAGCCCCGGCACTTATTCTTTTAGAAATTAAGAACTGTCTTAATGTCACATGTGAATTTGGCGCGGAAGGGCACAGAGACGTTTTGCAGTCTAGGAGAGCGCCACCTTCCCGGGTATTGTTTACTAATTGTTTGGGGATTTCGAGGCCAACTTAAGTCCGGGGATCGTCATACTCAGGGTCTTTATTTAAATATGCAGGATGGGCCTCGGCAGTCCCTGAAGCCTTGGTGGTCCTACGCAGTGCCTTATTTGTTCCGTAATCACACGGGCAGTACTTATGGTGTTATACAGTGATACACTCATGGAAC
The DNA here is from genome assembly GCF_964263255.1 of Lissotriton vulgaris. Classification (NCBI taxonomy): domain Eukaryota; kingdom Metazoa; phylum Chordata; class Amphibia; order Caudata; family Salamandridae; genus Lissotriton; species Lissotriton vulgaris. The sequence continues at coordinate 723,197,088 of NC_141696.1, forward strand.
ATTTGCAGTTGTACAATTACCCAGGATTCATTTGTTTAACAGTTAGTTAGATTATTTTTTGTAGGTGTACTCTAATATTAAATAGCGTGGTCCTTAAAATCTTCTATAAACAGATGATTATCACAATAAATATTAGTCAAGTGTTGTCAGAAAAAGAAGACCTATACACTCAGCTATTTTTTTCTTTTAAAGGTAACCTTTATTAAAACAGAAATAAATAGAAATGTAACTTTAACAGAACAGTATAATAAAAAAAACGTGGGTTGGACTCCAGTGGAAGCAAACCTGCAAGATAAAAATTAAACATAATTATGTGTGCTATGTGGAAGAGGTAAAGAAAGCTAGTTTGAATGAAAGGACCATAGTGAAAATGGAAGGGAGGGGCAGTGGGTGGAAGGGAGAAGGTGAGGGAGAGTTAAAAGAAGAGAGGCAGGAGGAGACAGAGATTCGGCCTATTGCACTCAGCCCTTAGTGTTTACCCTGCGTCATCCGTTTGTCTAGGATGCAGGGATCTGCGAGAAAGAGTGTGGTTTAAGGAGTCCTTAAAATTAAATACATGAAGCCAGAGATTAAGGGCCATATATGAAGGGAGGGCGATAATATTATTGCTCTTTTAGTGGCAGAAAACCGCTGCTAAAGCGTTGATAAGGGGTTCATAATATGCCCTTGTGAATTCCCATAGAAGCTCAGGTTTTTGTGTGAACCTGGGATTCCATGGGAATTCATAAGGGCATACTATCAACCCCTTATAGGCGCTTTAGCTGAAGTTTCCTGTCGCTAAAGTGGTGATCATGCTATCGCCATTCTTTGATAATATAGTCCTACATTATTAGTTACTGGAAAATCACTTGCAAGCACCTGTGCACCCAGAGTGCTGCACCCCAGTCCCTTCCCCTGTACTGTGCTCAATTGTAGGTCTTGCACACAGAGGCTTCACTGCTCACCTGCCACCACTGGTGTGTCCCATGACGTGTTGGTGCAAACTCTGAGTCTGGGGTACGTTTGTATGGTAGACCAGGTTTCCAAAATGGAACGGTGTCTTGATACTGCCATGGAAGGTGTTAGAATGCTCAGGGCATCATTGCAGGAGAGAGTTCCCGCACAGCCCTTTTTCAGCCACTCAATGAATTTCTGTAAAGGGAGAAATAATTTAATGGCGGAATTGTCTGGAGGTAAATGAAGGTTTATTTTAAGCTTGATAGAAAATAGGAGTTGAGTGCATCCTTTGTTTTTGAAGTGCGATCAACCGTTAGTGGTAATAGTGGTTCAAAGAGGAGTTGGAGTACATTAGAATACACAAGGCTAAATAATAATATGTTATGGTAAGGTTTACATACAAAGGAATAGAGCGCATGCTAGAAGCTTAATGTTTGCGTCTAATGCAGTGGCGGGAGCCTGTGTGCAGGTACACTCAGTAAGGAGCTAACTACAGTGTCCTAAAAGCCAATGCCACATAATTGTAGGGCAGCACTGCCTGCTGGCTCAGGTCTATAGTACAGTCCAGCAGGTCCTTAAAATGAGACCGATGTGACTGAATGAGGTCAGAGATCACATGATTACGGATGGCAGCATCGTTTTTTTGCATGTGCACACTCAGGGTGATGCACCCCACCCCTCCTGCAGAATCACCCTTAACAGGTGTCTGTAGGGCAGCGCTGCCCGTAGGCTCAGGCCTACCTTATGGTATAGATGGTCCTGAAATGAGACAGAGATGTGACTGAATGAGGTCAAAGATCACATCATGACACTTGGCAATATTGCTTATTTGCACATGCGCAGTCTGGCTGATGAATCCCTCCCCTCTCGCAGCACCACGCTGAAGAGGTGTCTGTAGGGCAGCGATGCCTGCTGACTCAGATCTACATTACAGTCCAGCAGGTCTTTAAAATGAAACAGAGATGACACTGAATGAGGTGAGAGATCACATCATTATGCAAGGCAATATCGTTTGTTCTCACCTGCACAGCGACGCTGATGCCCCTCACCCCTCTTGCCGCAACGCGTTCAATTGGAGGCCCTGTGCACCTAGGCCACTCTGCTTATCTGCTGTCATTGTTGTGTGAGCAAACACTACAGACAGCAGAGCTCACAACTTGAATTCAGCTTTAGATTTATACTGCAGACAGCATTGAATTCAGCCTTGATTTATCAATCTGCATTGCGGACAGCAGGGTTCACAACTTGAAAAGAGAAAGAGAAACTGTGTGAGAGAGAGGAAGAGAGAGAGAGAAAGAGATTAAGAGAGAGGAATAGAGAGAAAGAAATAATGAGCGAAAGAGGAAGAGAAAGAGAAAGAGAGAAAGTGTGAGAGAGAGAGAAAGGAAGAGATGGAGCAGGAGAGGGAGTGTTGACACTGGAGAAAATCTTTGCAGCTCACCTTTCTGCCACCGGTGTGTGTCCAACCATGTGCCGAGTCATAGTGCCTCGTCAAGTTTAGTGATCGGAAAGATAGTATAGAATTAGTAATTGCAGAGTACATACAACTGCACAACCATATTTCTCTGTTACGCCTCAGCGCACCCAGGCTGCTGTATTCCATCAAATCCCACTGCAAGGAGGTGTCTGTGCGCTGTTTTGCTCCCAGGGTGCTGTACCCCATCCACTCACACTGCCCAGCGGTGACTTCTCATCACTGCCCACCCAGACTGCTGCACCCCATCCACTCCCACTGCGTAGAGGTGTTTGCCCGCTCCTGTGCACTCAGGCTGCTGCACACTATCACTCTCACCGCCCAGATGTGACTTCTCGCTGCTGTGGAAAGAAGCTTCTCTGCTCTCCTTGTGCCACATGTGTGTTTGAAAGAGGGTTCACCACGTACTGAAGCAACATTCTCAGACATTGTCAGGATGGCCACGCATCATCGCAGGTTCCACAGACGTTGAGCTCTGGTGGTGTTGGGGGGGACGCCAATTCGTGAAACACAACCTGTTAGATAAAAAGCAAGATAAGATTGTTCATCATTCATTCATCAAAGGAGAGAGAAAGAGAGAGAGAGAAAGAGTCCGAGAGTGACGCTGAAGAGAATCTTCGCAGCTCACCTTTCTGTCACCGGTGTGTCTACCACCACGTGTAGGGACATTGTGCACCTTGAAGCTCCACATCTGAAAGGAAGTTGATGTTGATGTGAATTGATCCTCAGAAGACGTCTTGTATGCAGCAAGTTTAAAGCAAGAATGACTGAACACCCGTTAATTTTTACTTCTCAACCTTCTCATATTTAAAAGATAACATTCCGAAAGCGACGAGCTGTGACAGGAATGTCACGCTCATGTCTGCATGCTTTGATGCTCGCAACACACCTTACCTCCTTAAAAACATGCATTTGCAATGTAGTAGGTCTTGCATTGTTAAAGTTTGAGCTATTGCCATTGCTAAAGGTATACAACTGTTACAACAAAGTTTTTACCACGCACTACCATTACAACGCAGGCATTACCACGCATACCATTACAACGCATTGCGCTGGGGGGCGCTCTAGGATAGGGAATAAGTATAATTTTATATCCAACACCTCCCATAGTGTCCACAGGGACTGGAGTTGGAATATAAAATTATACTTACCACTATCCAGCACCTCTAAGCGCTATGCGTTGTAACGGTATGCGTTGTAAATACCGCGTTGTAATGGTATGCGTGGTAAAAGCATGCGTTGTAACGTCATACATCCTTGCTAAATAATGCAACACCAATAGTGCAAACTTTAATAATGCGAGACCTATTGCATTGCAAATGCTTGTTCTATGAAAGAGTTCAGTGATATTGCAAAAACCATTATGTATGAAACCACATATATTCTTTAACAGCAATAACACGAAGGAAGATATTATGATTGGAAATTGCCACTATCTTAATCTGGACTTTAATAACACTGCCCTCTCACACCCCTCCCCCACACCCCCCAATAAAAACACAACCACCTGCACGGTCCCAACTAATTTAATGGGATTCGATTTATCAACAATTATTTAAAAGGTACGCGTAAGCCATAGTACCACCGCCCACTGGCTGCTGTTGCTAGGGCTGCAGAACGCTTTCCTTGTGTCTGCTTCAGAGCAGGGGGGTCGCGATTCTTACTTCAATGTCTATGCGTAGATACGGGTGAGGGGCCAGGCCAGTCCCGAGCAGTGGGGGAAACCAGTGGTGCGCACGCACCGCAAAAAAGCAGGGGGAGGGAGCGTGGCAGTGAGGCGAACACGCGCTGCTGCGCGTGGTAGTCATTATCGGGAATAGGCGTTGCAAAGGCGGGACATGTGCGCACCTTTCTCCAATCGCATGCCTTTTTTTGTAAAAAAACCCACACAAAAGCCAATGCTTGGCGGTGAAAGCTGATCACACGCACGAGTGTGTGGTCAGCTTTGAAAACCCCATACAAAAGGGCTCTAGCTGCGTGAGCAGTGCTGCACACTGCAACGAAGGCACGACCCGTGCTGAGCACTGCAACACAGGCGCGAGCCCTAAAACAACTGAGAAAGGAAAGGTGGTCAAAATAATATGGTAAATTTAGGGTACATAATATAAAAAAAAATACTCATCTACTTTACTACAGATGTGGGAGCGACAGACATTTGGCCGACTCTAAAAACTATTGGGGAAAAAAAATGCAATAAGACAGGGTATATATGACTGCGTACCCCTAACTCGCGGCGTCGCCTTTTTGTATCTAGGCTGCTGCACCCCATCCACTCCCTCCGCTGCACACCCAGTCCTCACTGCTCACCTTTTCACGGACAGGGCACCCTCTACATCATGCTGTCCCACTCTACAACCAAGAAGTCTCACATTTGGTACTGAGTCTTGATATCGCTATGGCAAAGGACATACTCTTGCACCCATCATCATCGCAGGTTGCTCACCTGCTCAGTGCTTGCGGTGCCACTAACTCAGTGACCAGAGAGGGCATGCACGTGGTGGTGGGCCCCCCAGTTCGATTGTTCAGGCCAATATGAGGTGTCCGGACCACCAGGATGGGCCATCACAGTCCATGCGATGGGAGCAACTCTAAAATGGCGCAGAGCATGTGGCCAGGTCTTTTTTATTGGTAGGGTCACGTGTCTTGTGATGCCTGTGCTGGATGGGTGTGGTGTGGGTGTATACCAGCCATGAGAGAGTGTTTGTGGCGTTCTGACAACTAGACCTGTGACCAGCAGATCACTACAATGAAAATCTGGGCCATGTAGCATTGTTGTCCTTTCCTGTAAGCGTAAGCGGAGTGGGCTGGCCTGGCGTATGCCAGTGTTGCGTGAGGCTGTGAAGAATGACTTCGGAGCTATGGGCATGGCTCAGTCGTGAGCTATATGAGGGATCAACTGATGCGAGTGTCCGTGTGGTAGTGCTGCCGTCACCCGGGCCGCAAGCGCAAATATGTCATTCTGTGAGTAAAGTCCCACAACATGGCCAACATGGAATGTACGGGGGATCACTGACCCTATAGTCATCAATAGTTTCACGCATGAAAGATGGTGGACATGACGCATTTCTGTGGATATGAATGTTTATTGCACATTCACTGGAGTATTGTAGCTGTAGCAATACAGGGCCATGGAAAGTTCAGGTTACAGTTTTTGGCACATGAAGGGCAGCTAATTAGAGCAAAGCTCGTGGTCGGAGGTATGCTGCACCAACATATGTACTTATGTGAGCAGTCAGCTACACTGTCGAACTTGGTGCTGGAAACCAGGGTTCGAGCCTCGGGTCGTGTCCACATCCTGTGATTGTAGGCAAATCACGTAATCTCCGCGTGCCTGAAAGTGTACTGTAAATACGGAGCTCATGTAAAACAGTGAAATACTTTTGGGTCGAGTTCGCGCTGTATGAATATGCAACAACAACAAAAAACTCTGGCAATACCACAGACTTATAAATTTACTATACACTTTGTTTGCAGTACTCTAATGGTTCAGTCTCTATGTTACTACTTGTAGAATGAGCGAGAGAAAGTTACATAACCAAAGTTTTTTCTACTGCCAGAGGTAACATAGTTGCATAAGCTGGCTACAGCACAATTGAATATGGTAGGGCCCTACGGGCAGCGTCTTGCAAACATAATGAACACACAGACACAGATAGATAGTTGAACTGGGTACGGGCACGTGCGCTTGACTCCTTTTTATTAACAGAGTCACAAGTTCAGTAATGTCTGTGCTGGTTGCATGTGGGGTGAGTGTAAGTAAGCCAGCCCTTCGGGAATGGTTGGTGTTGGTAACAAGTACAATAGTAATCATCAAATCATACACAGATATTTCATCATAAAGGGTTTATGACTTGTTCTGCAGTAAGGTAGGATCACTACATGTGAAATAATACACAAAACATTCTATCGTAAAGGGTCCATTACTCGTGGTGCACTAAGGTAGGGACATCCGAAGCATTCAGCGTCTGCGGAGCCAGCTATGATAGGTGGTCCGGGCGGGCCGCACTGAGAGCATTGTCTGTTGCCTACTGGACTGCATCATCTGTAATCGCGATTCGAACATAAGATGAAACATGTATGCAATACATTGTCGAAACATGTAGGTTTCAGGGACATTATAGTTCAAATTGTGAGCTTGGACTTGCAAGATGAATTTGGTTATTGTATTAAGGCTATAACTGATATAAAACAAGTTCTTGAAGGAAGGATACTAAAAGGATATTGTGTAGCTTTGAGTGACGTTATACTTAGTTGCGTACTGCACTCTGCAATTAATGAATGAAGAGTCAATTTAATTGTGAGCCATGATAACTTCAGTGTAGGCAGGTGGCAGCGGTCAGCAAGGGCCCACAACCACGTGGCGTTGAGTAGAGCTGCACAGTATTGGCAATTCAGTGTGTGTGCAGCCAGTAATGATAAGTGGTACACTGAGTTAGTGGCACCTGAAGCAACTAGCTTGTGTGGAGCCTGCGATGATGCGTGGTCCGGGCAGACCGCACTGGTAGAAATGTATTTTGCTTACTGAATTCTGCCTTAATAAGGCCCCATGGCGATTATTTATGGTGCACTGAGTTAGAGGTACTTCTGGCGCTCAGCGTGTGCGCAACCTGTGATAATGCGTGGTCCGGGCGGGTCGCACTGGGAGCATTGTCTGTTGCCTACTGGACTGCATCATCTGTAATCGTGATTCGAACAAAAGATGAAACATGGATGGAATACATTGTCAAAACATGTAGGTTTGAGGGACATTATAGTTCAAATTGTGAGCTGTGCTGTCCGTAGTGTAGACTGCCATTCAGTGTTCCTTTGGACTTGCAAGATGAATTTGGTTTTTGTACTAAAGCTATAACTAATATAAAACAAGTTCTTGAAGCAAGGATACTAAAAGGATATTGTGTAAGTTTGAGGGACGTTATACTTAGTTGCGTACTACACTCTGCAATTAATTATTGAAGAGTCCATTTAATTGTGAGCCCTGATGACCGCAGTTTAGGCAGAAGGCAGCGGTCGGCAAGGGCCCATGGCCACGTGGCGTTGGATGGAGCTGCACAGCATTGGCAATTCAGTGTGTGTGCAGCCAGCGATGATGAGTGGTGCACTGAGTTAGTGGCACCTGAAGGAACCAGCTTGTGTGGAGCCTGCGATGATGCGTGGTCCAGGCAGGCCGCACTGGTAGCAATGTCTTTTGCATACTAAATTCTGCCTTAATAAGGCCACGTGGCAATGATTTATGGTGCGCTGAGTTAGTGGTACCTCTGGCACTCAGCGTGTGCGCACCCTGTGATGATGCGTGGTCCGAGCGGGCCGCACTGGGAGCAATGTCTTCTGTGTAATGAATTCTGCCTTAATAAGGCCACGTGGTGAAGACTTATGGTGCAGTGAGTTAGTGGCACCTGAAGAACTGAGCGTGTGCGCAGCCTGCAATGATGTGTGGTCCGGGCGGGCCGCACTGGTACAATGTGTCTTGCTTACTGGACTGCGTCATCTGCAATCGCCACCCCATCTGAATTGTGAGCCCTGCTGTCCACAGTGTAGATCGAAGGCAGTAGTCAGCACAGACATTGAGGAATGCTTTTTGCTACATCCTTTAACAAAATCTGTGGACATAGAGTACAATTGTCTCTGCATTACATAAATTGAAGCTGAATTTAATGTTGTCCGTAGTGTAGATCCAAATCTGAATTCAAGTTGTGAACCCTGCTGTCCGCAGTGCAGATCGAAGGCAGTAGTCAGCATAGACTTCGAAGAATGCTTTTTGTCACATCCTTTAACCCCTTCGCTGCGGCGGCAATTCCGCCACAGCGCTAGGGGGAGGGGGAGGCCGAGCGGTGCTCTCATGCTGGTGACGGAACCGCTTCGTCACCAGCCTCAGTATCGCTGTGCTTATGTCGGAGCGGTTCGTCATTGCCCCGCCCGCTCAATAGAACGTGCTTCGCGCAGGTGCGAAATCAGCGCCGCGCTGGCGTGCCGAGCGGGCCATGACGGAACCGCTGCGTCATCAGCACAGCGCAACCGAGGCTGATGACGGAGTGGTTCCGTCATCAGCATGAAACCAGTAAACAAAATCTGAGGACATAGTGTACAATTGTCTCTGCATTAAATAAATCAAGGCTGAATTCAATGTTGTCCATAGTGTAGATCCAAATCTGAATTCAAGTTGTGAACCCTGCTGCCCGCAGTGTAAATCGAAGGCAGTAGTCGATACAGACATAAGTCTGTGGTGCTGTGCGCTGGATCTGCAGGGAGCCTGTGTCGAGGAGGCCCGTGGTCATTGCGGCAGCCACGTGGCAGGGTGAGGGCCACGGCTCTTGAAGACTCTTTTGTCTTCGCACAAGTAAACCAGGCCCAGGGCATGGCCTATGTATTTATACTCTTACGCTGGAGTTTCATACATTGGACCAATCCACTCCGCTTCTGCTTCAAGGGAGGAGACAACAAAGCTACATGACCGAGATATTCACCAGTGTGTGAGATAATATGGTTGTGTCCACTGTGCCGTACACTACATGTATCAATTCTATATCTCCACATGGAGAGGTTTGTCGTTTGTATAGTGAGCTGTGTACAGCACATCACCGGTATACTTGGAATTGTGTGAATTATTGTTGATGTGCGAGTTGCCTTCCTTATACTTAATTGGTTGCCACATCTTCAAACATTCAGCTATTGTGCGGTTGAGGGGATATGGTATTTTCGGAAGGTCCGTTGTCCTGTTTTGCGCTGCCTCGGAGGTAGTAGGGGGGAGTGGTCCGGTGGGGTGGTTGTGGTGGTGGTGGCACTAGGTGTTGTGGCTTTGTTGGGTGTCGGAGCTGCATGATGAGTATCTATCACATATTTGTCTTTAGATATGGGTGTGAGTTGGGTCTAATTCATGCAGTAGATAGTCAACCTTCTTACACCAGTTAAATGTTGATGTGAATTTGTTACTGGTAAGTGGGGCTTTCACCTATTATTAGGTAGCATTGCAGATTTGGCTGGTTGTTGAAAATATGGGTAAGTGGTGTTTCATTTTTTTTTTTGCTTGGGAACGCCTAGTTTGTGTCACGATTGCCAGTTTCACATCAAAGATGGCCGCCATGCACAACGCATGTGCAAGGAGGTCAGGCAGCCTTAAAAGTCTGACTTCCCCTGTTGGATGCGCTTGGCTTTCTAGTGCTCGACTCTTCGTCCCGTCACTTCCGCCTCGCCGCGTCACCCTCTGTTCTGTCCTCGTCGGATTTCCTTTGTTCCTGAGAGACCCTTGGACTTTTGGCGGTTCCACGTCTCCTAGAGTTCCCCTGGCGGCTCTTGGCCTTCCTCGGAGCCACATCCTTTGCAGCTGTGAAACAACCGAGTAGCGTCGCCACTCTTACTCCCATTGCAGCATCTTAGCACCTCCCTTTCTTTTTTTCTCTTTGAGCCGGCTTTCTTCTCTGACCCGCAGGCTGACCGGACTGTTTCTTCTGGGTTCCGCTCGTCGGCCGGACTTGTTGTTCCGTCGGCCGGCTGGACGTAGTCGGAGCAGTTCTGTCGACTTTACAAGGGCATTGTGGTTGTTGAAGTCCGCTCTACTTGATTGTCATATACCCCTTATTTTGTTGCCCTCCTTGGATACCATTGAAGTCTTGGCACCAGGCACCCGTCACGGCAGTGAATTCCTGAAAGACTGGTAACGGCGCACTGTGCTACTTTAATATTACTTTCACCAGATTATATGTACCTGTAAGCTTACAACATCTTGTATATTGCAGAATACACATGGTAAACTGATAGATTCTAGGATTCCTCAAGACCTATGCTCACTGCCGATCAGCCAGATAGGGAGAGCCTCTATTAGGCGCTGGTGTAACACTGTAGATATTGAACAGGTTCACTCATACTTACATATCTTTTCTTTTCTTTTCATTATTAGGCTGCTTAGAGTAGTGGTAGTCTCTGGTCCAATCTATTGTGGGACCCTGTGAGAAAACTTTAGTAACCTGTGTTCTGGGAACCTGCAAGAAGATCTTAGGTAAACTTATGAAGGAATAGCCAGTTGTGTCTCTCTCTCTCTTGTTGTCTATTGATCGCTATCCTTTTTTTAGTACCTGTGTCCTACTCGCCTGTTTGAAGACTCAACCAGTCCAAGGAATCTCTCCCCTCTTCCTTTCCTTGTTTTGTTCCCTGCTTTCCCACCATATCACCATTGTGGTCTAGAGTTTGATAGACGCAATAGGTGTGGGTGGGAAGGGTTGGGTCTGTCTTCGGTTCTGGGACACTCCTGCAGAAACAACGCTTGGATCCTTACAGTTTGTATATCGTTAGCGTTAGTTGTGGTTCTAGTTTGTCGCAAATTTGTTGGTGGAAGGTATCAATGGAAGAGTGGTGATCTGTGCAGTTTTTACCAGGGTGAGAATGGGATGATAATTAAAAAGGACAGAAAAAAACAGATATGCTTAATGAACATTATAATTAGAAATTAGCATTTAATAAACCTTTGAAATTCATTGAAAAAAACATTGGTTTCAGGCATGTTATAGTTAGGAATTAGATTAGCATTTAAAAAACCATAGAAATTCACTGAAAAAACATAGGTTTCAGGGGTGTTATAGTTAGCTGGATATTTCACTCATACAAAACCATTGAAATTCCTCCATTATAGTTAGTTGTACTACCTATAACATGCGTGCGTGCAATCCACTGCTGATGATGTCACATATTTCATCATTCATGACATGGTCAGTGGCATCACTGATGAAATCCCTGATGACATCTCAAATGATATCACTGATGACATCACTGATTACATCATCCATGTGACAATCTGATACACCTCATCATACACTAGTAACCTTTCATCACTCACTATAAAATATAGAGTACCCTGTTTAAACCATTGACACACCAATAAAAGTTTCTAAAAACCCACTCAGTGATTTGTAGATCTACACACACATCTAAACACTTACCTATAGATTCAGTCAAACATGTTGAAAAAGATCAATAGAACACTATTAAATATACTTATACACCTATAACAACATTACCCACCAGCACACATTTTATTGACTTATACAGTCATCCTACTCACTTATGCAAACAATTGATCATACTTACATTTACTCTGCTACAAACTTATACAAACACCACTCTATTTATTCATATAGATAGTAACTCATACTTAGTATCTTATAAAATCACTATTACAAGTATTCATTTATCCATACAGTTACGCATACAATTACCCAGTCTTATGTATACCTATTTATATACAACAACTGTCACATACACTGCCTTTTATATTTCTACTTTGTTGGACATGTATCATTGAGAAAGATATTTACTCATCAACACACCCATAAAGAGATTCACTCACCCAAACAACTGTTTTCACATGTAGTTTTAACCTCACATACCTACTAAATCAACTATTTACACATCTTTGGACAGTCACACACCTCCCACCCAACTACACACACATTCACTCTCTAATACAAATACTCACTTAACTATTTAAAAATGAATATAGAGTTTCACATAGCTAATAACCAATGTATGCTGTAGTTTACACAAGAGACAGAGTGATTCAGATATTCACACAGTTAAATAACTATCCCATATATTTAGTGATACACTTTAAATTAGTCACTTAGACAGTCAATCACAGTGCTACTGAATCCTCCATCCAGACACTTATACAACCACTCAGTCTATAATGCAGATTCATATATATATATATATGTATATATATATATATTCACTGAAAAAACCATAGGTTATAGACCATATATAGTTAGGAATTTGCATTTACAAAACCTTGAAAATTCACTGAAAAAACCATAGGTTAGAGACCATATATAGTTAGCTGGACATTTTATTGACATAAAACCAATGAAATTCCATATATAGTTAGTTGCACTAACTATATATCGCGCACCCGCAATCCACTGCTGATGATGTCACATATTACATCATTCATGACATGGTCAGTGACATCACTGATGACATCACTGATGACATCTCAAATGACATCACTGATGACATCACTGATGACATCTCAAATGACATCACTGATGACATCATCTAGTGTCTGTGTGTTTTTGTAAAGTTTAAATATGTTTTACATATTGAAGAATGAGTGGATGTATGGAAGACTGAGTGTGTGTGTGGCTGGCTGGGAGGTGTGTGACTCTGTGCATATCAATGTGTACTTGTATCAGTGATTGTATAAGAGAGTAAGTATGTGTTAGTATATGTGTGAAAAGTATGGTGTTCTGTGTTTAACTGTATAGATGAGGAAATCGAAGTGTGATTGATTCTTCACAGGACTGACTAGGTGTATGAGTGCATATGATAGTCTTGTAATAATGAGTGACTGTATGTATGAGTGATTGTATGGGTGAATGAGTGAATGTGTGTGTAGACGTAGGAATCAGTGAGTGCGTATGTAGTAACTGGTATTGGTGTGTCATGATGTCATCAGTGATGTCATTTGAGATGTCATCAGTGATGTCATTTGAGATGTCATCAGTGATGTCATCAGTTATTTCACTGAAGTATGGTGTTCTGTGTTTAACTGTATAGATGAGGAAATGGAAGTGTGATTGATTCTTTACAGGACTGACTAGATGTGTGAGTAACTCCATGGATGAGTGGCAGTGTGTGAGTGTCTGCATAGGTGTATGAGTGCATATGATAGTGTTGTAATAATGAGTGACTGTATGTATGAGTGATTGTATGGGTGAATGAGTGAATGTGTGTGTAGACGTAGGAATCAGTGAGTGCGTATGTAGTAACTGGTATTGGTGTGTCATGATGTCATCAGTGATGTCATTTGAGATGTCATCAGTGATGTCATCAGTGATGTCATTTGAGATGTCATCAGTGATGTCATCAGTGATGTCACTGACCATGTCATGAATGATGTAATATGTGACATCATCAGCAGTGGATTGCGGGTGCGCGATATATAGTTAGTGCAACTAACTATATATGGAATTTCATTGGTTTTATGTCAATAAAATGTCCAGCTAACTATATATGGTCTCTAACCTATGGTTTTTTCAGTGAATTTTCAAGGTTTTGTAAATGCAAATTCCTAACTATATATGGTCTATAACCTATGGTTTTTTCAGTGAATTTCATTGGTTTTTTAAAAGCTAATATCTATAGCTGTAAAATATATTCTTTATTACGTGACGTATCACGTAGCCACGTGAGACGCCTCATGACGCGTCGCATAACTGTGACGTATCGGCTCTGCAGCGCAAACAAAACCCGTAACGTAAGCGTGCCGGAGCACGCTTACAGATATATATATTTTTTTTAACCTTAATTAGACAAAATCCACACGTGCACATATCTTGAGGCCTTGCAAAGGCACATCAAACAAACAGTCCCTACAATTTTGTCAAGTTTGCTGGAAATCTATTCCCTTAATTTTTTTTTTACTGTTTCTCTTGGTTTTCCCCTTGTTACGCTTACCGGGACGCTACCCGGTACGCGAACCGGACGCTCCAAAAACACAAGATGGCGGACTCCCGTTACGCTGCCGGTTAGCTGCCCGGTTCGCGTACCGGGAAGCGCCTCTACCGCGAAAAATCACGGGGGACTTTAATATCCCCCTCATCAATCCTAGGGGGTCAGGAGGGGTTTACCTTGCCCCCTTTCCTTCATTTCCCCCTTCTTTTTTCACCACATCTTGTCTCTCGAACCTACGAGAGACAAGATGGCGGCCGCTCCGGACTGTTTACAATGTTGACAGCTACGCTGCCGGTTAGCTGCCCGGTTAGCTGCCCGGTGAGCTGCCCGGTTCGCGTACCGGGACGCGCCTCTACGGCGTAAAATCGCAAAAAAATTATTTTATTTTTTTTTGCCCCGCGGGGCACTTTAATATCCCCCTCATCAATCCTAGGGGGTCAGGAGTGGTCTACCTTGCCCCCTTTCCTTCATTTCCCCCTTCGTTTTTCACCACATCTTGTCTCTCGATCGTACCGAGAGACAAGATGGCGGCCGCTCCGGACTGTTTAGAATGTTGACAGACACCGGAGAGCCAATCAGCTTCGCTTCGCGAAGTTCCGATACGCGTCAGGTACGCAAACCGGGGCGCTAACCGGAGCGCTGTCACAGATATATATATTTTTTTAAACGTTAATTTCTCAAAATCCACTGGAGCACATATATTGAGACATAGCAAAGGCACGTCGGGCAAACCATATCTACAATTTTGCCAAGTTTCATGTAAATCTATTCAGCCGTTCGAGCTAAAAGTGAGTCCAACTGCCCTATGGAAAAATGAATGGGAAAAACGTGTTTTGGGACCCCCCTTGTTTCTCGGCCCCCCCCTTGACGAAACCCCCCCAAATTTTCAGGGGCTGCTCAGAAACGAAATGTGCCATTTTCCGGAAAATTTCAGCCAATTCCGTCCACAAACGCCAAAGTTATTAGACATAGAATTTTCAGAAATCCCATAGAGAAAAAATCCTAACTATATATACCCACTGGCTATCGCCAGTAGGTAATATACATATATAAACATATATAATCTGCATATCTATATAAATATAAATGCATGCATACATATACATATATTCATACATATGCATGTTATTTACATGAAAGTTTTAAAAACACTAATAAAAGCAAAGCTAAAAAGCCACCTCATTACAAACAGAATGGCTTTAACTTAAACGAGGGCGAGATCTATTGCATTTTCAATGCTTGTTTACTTTGGTTCTATCAAGAAGGCATTCAGATGTTTCACACATTTGCCATAAATTCTGAATGTTAGCACTCTAGTTGCTCATTAGATCACTGTAGTAAAGCTAGTGCTCACCAGGGAAGTCTGCTGCTAATCATGGTTTGCAGCCATTTTACCGCATTTTTTATCCCGCAGACTTTCAGTCCGCATACCATTATCCCGCAAGGTCATTGACCTCGCATACCATTATCCCGCATTTTTTCAAAACGCATGTGCATTTATCGCGCATGCCTTTACAAAGAATTACGTTTTAAAGGCATGTATGGTAAATGCATTTGCGTTGTGAAAACCACAATGACGAGAGAGGTAAGTGGGTTTGTGTTAATTTTTTCGTGGGTTAGTGATTGTGTAGTGTAGTGTAGTGTTGTGTAGTGTAGTGTTGTGTTAGTGTAGTGTAGAGTTGTGGTGGTTGTTTAGTGTAGGGTCATGCTGGGGGTAGTGTTTTAGGGTTTAGGGTTGTGTTGTAGTGTTTGCGTAGTGTAGGGTCATGCTGAGGGTAGTGTTTTAGGGTTTAGGGTAGTGTTGTAGTGTTTGCGTAGTGTAGGGTCATGCTGGGGGTAGTGTTTTAGGGTTTAGGGTTGTGTTGTAGTGTTTGCGTAGTGTAGGGTCATGCTGGGGCTAGTGTTTTAGGGTTTAGGGTAGTGTTGTAGTGTTTGCGTAGTGTAGGGTCATGCTGGGCGTAGTGTTTTAGGGTTTAGGATAGTGTTGTAGTGTTTGCATAGTGTAGGGTCATGCTGGGGGTAGTGTTTTAGGGTTTTGGGTAGTGTTGTAGTGTTTGCGTAGTGTAGGGTCATGCTGGGGTGTAGTGTTTTAGGGTTTTGGGTAGTGTTGTAGTGTTTGCGTAGTGTAGGGTCATGCTGGGGTGTAGTGTTTTAGGGTTTTGGGTAGTGTTGTAGTGTTTGCGTAGTGAAGGGTCATGCTGGGGGTAGTGTTTTAGGGTTTTGGGTAGTGTTGTAGTGTTTGCGTAGTGTAGGGTCATGCTGGGGGTAGTGTTTTAGGGTTTTGGGTAGTGTTGTAGTGTTTGCGTAGTGTAGGGTCATGCTGGGGGTAGTGTTTTAGGGTTTAGGGTAGTGTTGTAGTGTTTGCGTAGTGTAGGGTCATGCTGGGGGTAGTGTTTTAGGGTTTAGGGTAGTGTTGTAGTGTTTGCGTAGTGTAGGGTCATGCTGGGGGTAGTGTTTTAGGGTTTAGGGTAGTGTTGCAGTGTTTGTGTAGTGTAGGGTCATGCTGGGGTGTAGTGTTTTAGGGTTTTGGGTAGTGGTGTAGTGTTTGCGTAGTGTAGGGTCATGCTGGGGGTAGTGTTTTAGGGATTAGGGTAGTGTTGTAGTGTTTGCGTAGTGTAGGGTCATGCTGGGGTGTAGTGTTTTAGGGTTTTGGGTAGTGTTGTAGTGTTTGCGTAGTGTAGGGTCATGCTGGGGGTAGTGTTTTAGGGTTTAGGGTAGTGTTGTAGTGTTTGCGTAGTGTAGGGTCATGCTGGGGGTAGTGTTTTAGGGTTTAGGGTTGTGTTGTAGTGTTTGCGTAGTGTAGGGTCATGCTGGGGGTAGTGTTTTAGGGTTTAGGGTTGTGTTGTAGTGTTTGTGTAGTGTAGGGTCATGCTGGGGGTAGTGTTTTAGGGTTTAGGGTAGTGTTGTAGTGTTTGCGTAGTGTAGGGTCATGCTGGGGTGTAGTGTTTTAGGGTTTTGGGTAGTGTTGTAGTGTTTGCGTAGTGTAGGGTCATGCTGGGGGTAGTGTTTTAGGGTTTAGGGTAGTGTTGTACTGTTTGTGTAGTGTAGGGTCATGCTGGGGGTAGTGTTTTAGGGTTTAGGGTAGTTTAGTTGTTTAGTGTTTGCTAAAGGCATATTCGTTCTAAAAGTTTTCGATATTTTAATTTGCGGCCTAATAGTACATGCGGGATTTTTTTTGCGGACTGATGGTATGCGGGATTTCGTCATATATTCGCTAATCATACTTTCTATGGCAAAATGAACCCCCTCATTTTGTTCCTTTTTAAATTAAATGTTTTAAGAGTTACCACTTTATTCCAATCAAGATGGCTTCAGGTGTGCCATACCTTTGTAATAAGTAGGACTGTTAGCACTCTAGTTGTTCTTTAGAACACTCTGGGACATTCTGTCATTGGGCTATAGTTGGGCTACATCTGGCTGATATTTGGGCTACATTTGTTTTTTTTGTCTCTGGTGGCCATCTTTGGGCTACATTGGGCTACATTGGGCTACATTGGGCTAGATTTGGGCTCCAACATATATATAGCCCAATGTAGCCCAATATATATTTTTCAAAGTTAATTTTCGTAAAAACCACTGGAGCCTATATCTTGAGACATAGCAAAGGCACATCGGGCTACCAGTCCCTACAATTTTGCCAAGTTTGGTGTAAATCCATTCAGCCGTTCAGGCTAAAAGTGAGGCCAACCGCCCTATGGAAAATTGCATGGGAAAAACACGTTTTGGGACCCCCCTTTTTTCTCGGCCCCCCCTTGACGAAACCCCCCCAAATTTTCAGGGGCTGCTCAGAAACAAAATGTTCCATTTTCCTGAAACTTTCAGCCAATTCTGTCCTCAAACGCCAAAGTTATTCGACATAGAATTTTCAAAAATCCCATAGGAAAAAAATCCTAACTATATATACCTACTGGCTATCGCCAGTAGGTAATATATATATATATATATATATATATATATATATATATATATATATATATATATATATATATATATATATATATATATATATATATATATATATATATATATATATATATATATATATATTCACTGAAAAAACCATAGGTTTTACACACGTTATAGTTAGGAAATAGCATTTGAAAAACCTATGAAATTCACTGAAAAAACCCTAGGTTTTACACACGTTATAGTTAGGAAGTAGCATTTAAAAAACCTATGAAATTCACTGAAAAAACCATAGGTTTGACACCAGTTATAGTTAGCTGGAAATTTTACTGACATAAAACCAATGAAATTCCACGTTATAGTTAGTTGGACTCACTATAACTTGCGCGTGTAATGCACTGCTGATGACATTACATATTACATCACTCATGACATGGTCAGTGACATCACTCATGACATCACTGATGACACCATCCAGTGAATGTGTATCTTACTGAAAAATAAATATTTTTTATATATGTATATGTAAAGGTTGATGGAAGAATAAATGTTTAAATAAATGTTATAATGAATGTTTTTTTTAAAAAAAATGATTGGTTAACTGGCTTATTAAGTATATCTTAGTGAATACATATATTAGCGAAAAATGTTAAAATATTTAAATATATGTATCAGTGTTTCACTTTGTGAATAGGTGGCTGCATGGGTTGATGAGTACCTACATGTGTGTGTATATGGGTTATTAGATTTTTTTTAGTATCAGTATGAGTGTCTCTATGGTTTGGTGGGGGTGTTACTTATCATATAGATCCATCAATGACTGACTCACTGTTTCTATTTTGAAGACAGCATATGTGCAGGACTGTATGGGTGGATGAGTGTGTATATGTGTGTGTTAGTGAGTGAATGCCTGCCTCACTAGTGTCTTTATCAGTAACGAGATATGTTTTAATTTAGTATATGTGAGTATTGATATATATAAGTCAGTATATGTGAGACTAAGAGATAGAAAGAATTCCTGTTTAAATAAGTATGTGTTTCTATAAGTGATTGTTTAAGAGAGTAAGTATGTATAAGTTTCCTTAGAAGTAACGTGGTAGTTTGTGTATAGTTGTATATGCAAATAAATGGATGTTCAACAGTTTATTTGCATGTGTGAGTATGTGTGTGAGTAACTTTTGGATGATTGTCGGTGTGTAACAGGATGTATAGGTGTATCACTACATATGATGAGTGAGTATATGTATGAGTGACTATATAGAACTGTTGGTGAATGAGAGAATGTGTATATAGATGGTGGAATTACTGAATTGGTTGTTGTAACTGGTATGGGTATCTCCATTTTTTTGAAAATGTTAATTTCTATTTTCCAATATGTGTTTTAAGGGTTACATTACACTTAAAGGAGGTCTGTCATCAGTGATGTCATGAGTGATGTCACTGACCATGTCATGAGTGATGTAATATGTAATGTCATCAGCAGTGCATTACACGCGCAAGTTATAGTGAGTCCAACTAACTATAACGTGGAATTTCATTGGTTTTATGTCAGTAAAATTTCCAGCTAACTATAACTGGTGTCAAACCTATGGTTTTTTCAGTGAATTTCATAGCTTTTTTAAATGCTACTTCCTAACTATAACGTGTGTAAAACCTAGGGTTTTTTCAGTGAATTTCATAGGTTTATCAAATGCTATTTCCTAACTATAACGTGTGTAAAACCTATGGTTTTTTCAGTGAATTTCATAGTTTTTTTGAATGCTAGTTCCTAAGTATGAAATCACGTTCGTAACTAGATAGTGTCACCGCCTACACGTCCTGAGAAGCGCATGTAAAGTCATGTGACTTGAAAACAAGACTTCCAATTGGTTCTTAGTAGTTTCTGTTCTGGAACTTACACGAAGCACTCCACCCACTTTCCTCACAATCTTTTCTACTCTCAAGAGACAACAACATCGAGCATCTTCCGGAAAACTTTGCTGAAATGGCTGCCCTTTCGCATTCATCTTCCGAATCTGAAGGAAATGAGCGACCACCGTTAAGAAGAAAAAAGGAATCTTTCATTTGGCAATTTTTTACTTATCCTGAAGATCAAAAGAAAGTGAATGCGCCAAAAGTAACCTGCACGATATGCAATTCGGAGCTCTCAAGGGGAAATCCAAATAGAAAATATTCCTTTTCTATACACACCATGCTGCGGCATGTTAAACAAAGGCACCCTGAGCATTATGCAAAAGCATCGACAAGAGCCCTGGCCACGCTATTACCATCAGAGGTGGCCAGCACATCTTCTGGTGGACGACCTGTATCTCCATCGAGTGCTGAGATGGACTTGAGACCATATCTTGCGAAGGTGCACATGAAATGCAACAAGTGTGGAGAAATTCTTTTGTACGGAGAGCAGAGCCTCGTTCTTATTCAACTCAAAATTGAAAGTCATAAATGCCCCAAGAAAAGATACATTTCTTTACTTCATTTTCATAGTATTACAGACTAAAAAATGTAGTAGCAACTTTAAGAAATCAAAAGCATCATACGACTTTTTTCCCAAAAAAAAAAAAAAAGTTCTTTTCAGAACTAACTATTTCTACCAAAACATGCTCCAAGAGCAACTTATGACATGTTTTTTCGCCGCTTCATTGTAGTGCGCGACCGGGTGCGCGCACCCTCCTATCGCGTACAGGACCTGACACTTGCATGTGAAGTCATGTGACTTCTAAACAACACTTCTAATTGGTTCTTGGTAGTTTCTATTCTGGAATTTACACGCAGCACTCCACCCACTTCCATCACTTTCTTTTCTACTCTCAAGAGAGAACAATGTCGAACATCTTCCCGAAGACTTCGCTACAATGGCTACCGTTCCGCATTTATCTTCCGAATCTGAAGGAAATGAGCGACCACCTTCGACAAGAAAAATGGAGTCCACGCTATTACCATCAGAAGTAAACAGCACATCTTCCGGAGGACGACCTGTATCTCCATCGAGTGCTGAAATGGACTTCAGACCATATCTTGCGAACGTGCACATGAAATGCACGAACTGTGGAGAACTTCTTGTATACGGAGAGCAAAGCTTTACTCTAATTAAACACACAATTGAGAGTCATAAATGCTCCAAGAAAAGTTAAATTTCTTCACTTTATTTGGATAGTATGACATACTGAAAAATGTCGTAGCAACTTTAAGAAATCAAAAGCATCAAAACACTTGTTTCCCAAAAAAAAAAAAAAAAAAGTTCTTTTCAGAACTAACTCTTTCCACCAAAACATGCTCCAAGAGCATATTATAAGATGTTTTTTCGCCGCTTTATTTTAGTGCGAGACCGGGTGCGCGCACCCACCTATCGCGTCGAGACACGCATGTGCAGTCATGTGACTTTAAAACAACACTTCCAATTGGTTCTTACTAGTTTCTATTCTGCAATTTACACGGAACACTCCACCCACTTCCCTAGAAAACCAGTTTATCGAAAAACTTTTAAAGCCTCCTCTTATGAAATATTCGACATCAATCACATAGCAGAGTACTAAATAGCACTATATACACTCCGTCCCTTAATTATAATAGACTTATTGCTATGTAAAAGCAACTTTTTTTTTCATGCGATAATGTGAAATGCTGAGCCTATTACATAATTTTATTTCACATATATGTTACTATTCTCCTTCGAGTACTAACACCGTAGAAAATACCACCAATAGCGGTGATATATTTTACACCGAGAACGGGCGCTCTCTATCCCTTACAGCCCTTACAATTATAAAGTTTTATTTCCTAAGTCTCTAATCTCCAACTGTGCAACGTAGCTCCCCTGTGTGTCGTAATAAGGTCCATAAACAAAAACTACAGGGCCAGCATTATAAACATACACAGAACCACAAAACGACAAGAGCCACCATACTGATATATATCCTTAATATAATAAACCTCTGAGAATAAATACATATTTCCGTGGCACCCCATAACACAAATGTGGCGTCCTCTGACTCTGCTCCATTACCAAACACCGTAACTCCCCGCCCCCCTCACTTTTCACTAAACTCCGCACTCCACCCCACCCGAACCCCCTATTACAAACCCCCAACCTACCCTCCCTGCCCAAACCCACCATGAACCTCAAACCGCTCCTAGAAAACTTATAAGACACAGGATTACTAAAACTCAAAGAATAGGCAACAGGCAGATAATGTAAATGGTACATAAAGGCACATATTTTTTCCAAAATACTATTTAAAAACATGTTCTATTTTTTATAAATCTATCATGCATCTGACCCTCTAGAACTGCTTTCAAAACGTGAACTATAAACCTCTACTTTTCATTTTCAAACCATACACTTTCATCTGACCCTCTAGAACTGCTTTCAAAACATGAACTATAAACCTCTACTTTTCATTTTCAAACCATACACTTTCAATTACAATATTTTTTTTCCCACAATTCATGTAATGTTACACACCTTTTCTAAAATACACCAGTCCCTATCATTTATAAGGATTTATTTTCAGTCTTCATCAGTGACACTTTCTTCACATATAATAGAAATCACTATAACTTTTTAAACGACAATGCTAACGCGGTAAAAATAACCCTTCATTTGCTTTCCTTTAAGAATGCACACTATGTACCCCACGCATGCGTTTCTTAATCTTTGTATTTGGCAGCGAATACCGACCTTGAATCGGAAGACATGAACAAGACCGCCATTGTCACATTTAAAACTGAACGTTGCATCTGCTCACACACATATCTTTCACTAAGCTAACATTCACAGAAAACAGTATTGATCTAAAAAAGAAATTGACCTTGCTTTACAACTCCCTCAAATCACTCCCTTATTTTTTAACTTATCCTCCAGTTCAAAAAAAGCTACTTTTTCAATATCCACTAAGCAATATATAAGTGACTAGACTCCTACAAAATGTATCAAGTCATTCTGCTTCTCTCCACTGCATAGCCGGCGACCTAATTCTGTGGAGTTGCTATACAACCAGCGGTGCTGCGCCGTTTCCTTTACCATCTTGGGAAATTCAAAATGGATGTCCCTCCTGCCTTCGCAAACGAGCCGGGCCACTTAGAACTATTTCGACAGAGAATGCTTCTGTACTACGGCACCTTACCACTCTCAACTTTGAATACTTCATATCGATTATCATTTCGATATTCGTATTTCACCTGTGTGCAGCCTGTATTTCATTGCCTGAGCTGTGATTTCACGTGGGCCCTGGATTTATGTCTCTGCAATTTGGTACCTCCTGAACCGAATTACAATCACCTCATGAATCCGTTACTTGATCATGAACAGCTTTGTTACAACGGAGGGTTTATGGCCTTTGCAGCGATACAAGGAGTTCTGGGTCATTGGAATATATTCGCAGCGGCGCAAGATTTCCTAACAGAGAGCTACATCGAAAACCCACTGAGCTGCCCAATGATGGTAAAAGACGCTCCAATAATGACAGATCATGAATGCTCCTTTGATCTTCTCAATTGGATGGCTGACATGTTTTCAGATGATAACAATGATTTCATGTTAGAGGCACTTGCTGCATACTTTGCCTACACAATGGACGGTTAACTCTTTCCTAACAGCGAGCTACATCGAAAACCCACCGACCTGCACTCTGATGGTAAAAGAGGCTCCGATTATAACAGATTATCAGTACTGCTTTACTCTTTTCCATTGGATAGCTGACATACTTTCAAATGATAAAACTGATTTCCTGTTACAAGCAGAAGCTACCTATTTTGCCTAAACAATGCTTCAATAACTCTCATACAAGCTATTGACATCCTCATTTCCTTTTGGTTTTCTATATTCTTCACGTTCTTTTCCATATTTTCTTTTGAAGAACAGACCTATTTGCTTTACTAACAATGGACATTATGATTTTGTGTTGTTTGACAGCTGATTCATAAAGTAATGATGTATAACCACTTGCATTTTCATATATCGTTCCTAAACTGAAAGGCCAGAGACCTTCTTCCATTAATTAAAATATAATATACTTCCTTATAAGAGTGTACAATGTTTTTTTCCAACTATATTCATTTTTCTTCAACTATAGCGTTTGTATTCTATGTACTACTAACAATACCAATTACTGTGTTTTTTGCAATTTCTGTACTCATATTACATAATGATTTGCCTTTAAAACAGTACATTTCTAAATAAACATTTCAAATATTCACGGTTTCTCTTTTAATGCATAATCTCAACTGAAATGATTTCATTTTGAAAAACTATTCATGGGTTCCACATAACCTTAACTGTAGACACTGAAGACCTTATTTATGAAGACCTTCCGCCGCCGGGGCCTCATTTTTTAAAATGGGAAAAAGTAACGCACCGGTGGCGCAAGGCCTTCATAAATAAAGTCCTGAATGTTTTCTTTTCTCGAACTCACTTACTGATACTAGAACCTCCAAGCCAATTACGGCCCGTGAACTCTTTCTTAGTAGGTCGCGCACCGTAAAGACAGTTATACCACTGTTAACTTTTTTTTTTACTGTTACTAAGCACCGACACAGTTCCGCTTCACTCAGAGTTAATCACTGCTCCCACGCTTCTACAGGCCAGACGCTATGTCGTATTTCTCTCCTTATCACCCTTTCATCTCCACAATAGCAAACAGTTCTCCGCCTGCCACCAGAGAACAGACTCAGATGCAGAGGCACCAAAGAGTGAACCCATCACCAACTGCCATCTCCGGCTGTTTCCATGGTTACACCTCATTCTGCACCTTGCTGAAGGCACAGGTCAAAAGTTCATGTCTTAACGTTCTACAACAAACTAAGAAGACTATTTTCCCTCCAGAAACTCCTGCCAATACACAGCTCTGTTACATATCTTGTTTTTTCACACCCAATAGTACTTTTCGTTTAACATAAACATTAACATGGAACGTACTGTTCAATCTCCACTTGTTACAATCAACCAATAATTTTTATTTTTTAAACCACACCCAGCCTCTTCCTTTTTCTTTATTTAGAATTTCAACTTCTAACTCCCATTCCACTTCCAGAACCGATCGGAGGACGACTACAAATCCCTTGAAAATGAAGGTCTGGCTAATAGGACACAGTTATATTCACTGGAGTGAAAAATATGCAGTAAGCAGACGAATTTGCAACCTCAGCTTACCAAATGTACACATAACATGGATTTCCAAAAGAGGATTGAAATGTCACCAATTGATTCCATTGGTGAAAACTTTTATGCATCTCCCAGAACCAGACCTTATAATTGTGCACTGTGGTGGGAACGATCTAGGCACAATCACTGGGGTAGGTCTGGAAATGCTTCTAAAAGACACCTTTCGACAATTGATGACACTTTTTCCTCGATCTGCCTTGGTATATTCCAATATATGCCAAAGACAGAAATGGAATTGGTCCAATCAACATTGTGCACAATTTGAGAAAGCAAGGAGACATGTAAATAAATCTGTTTCTGTGTTCCTCAGAGATTATAGCATGGGTTCTATTTACCACAACAACTTGCGATACCACATGCAAGACGTCTATAGGAGAGACGGTGTTCATTTCACGAATGAGGGAAACAGAATCTTCCTCTGCAACATCAGGCTCTGCATCGGTACTTACTTATAAATGCAGAAAACACTCAATTAACACAAGGGCTCTTTTCGGAGCCACCTTATATCTAAGCACTTAAACTTCTGATTTATCTCCATTTTCACACTCTTGTGAATAGGTATGCGCGACCGGGTGCGCGCACCCCGTATTTTTTTTCGGGGGAAAATTATATCTTTTCGCGTTTAAGGGCATTACTGCACACCCCGAGAAAAGCTACGCAGCAAAACAATCTCTAACTTCTCCCCTTTCCATGTTTCAACTCTTTCAAATGAACAATATATCAATATATTTACTCGCAATGACAAAATGGCGGACAAAACTTCCTGATTTACTTCGAATCGAACGTTAGCAGACGTCACGCAGCCAAAAAAAATTCCGCTCACGCGCAGCCGCTAGGGTGCGCGCACGCGTGCGCGCCTATAGATATATAATTGACTTTAACTTTAATTTTCTCAACAACTACTGAAAGGATTTACACCATTCCAAAAAAAGCGTAATCTGCGAACAAGACTCTACAGTTTTGGCAAATTTCTTATAAATCCATTCAGCCGTTCGACCTGTAGCCGAGTCTAAAGGTCCTATGGAAAATAACATGGAGAAAACACGTTTTGGGACCCCCCTTATATCTCAGCCCCCACTTGACCAATCCCCCCTAAACTTTCAGGGAAGGAGCGCAGCGGACCGAACCATCTTCTTTGAGAAATCCGCTAAGATTCTTCAACCAGGGCCAAAGTTATTCCAAAAAGAATGTTGAGGATTTCCTATGGAAACTAGGTCCTAACTATAACTACCTACTGGCGACCGCCAGTAGGTAATATATATATATATATATATATATATATATATATATATATATATATATTACCTACTGGCGATAGCCAGTAGGTATATATAGTTAGGATTTTTTTCCTATGGGATTTTTGAAAATTCTATGTCGAATAACTTTGGCTTATGAGGACAGAATTGGCTGAAATTTTCAGGAAAATGGAACATTTTGTTTCTGAGCAGCCCCTGAAAATTTGGGGGGTTTTCGTCAAGGGGGGGCCGAGAAAAAAGGGGGGTCCCAAAACGTGTTTTTCCCATGCAATTTTCCATAGGGCGGTTGGCCTCACTTTTAGCCTGAACGGCTGAATGGATTTACACCAAACTTGGCAAAATTGTAGGGACTGGTAGCCCGATGTGCCTTTGCTATGTCTCAAGATATAGGCTCCAGTGGTTTTTACGAAAATTAACTTTGAAAAATATAAATTGGGCTACATTGGGCTATATATATGTTGGAGCCCAAATGTAGCCCAATGTAGCCCAATGTAGCCCAATGTAGCCCAAAGATGGCCACCAGAGACAAAAAACCAAATGTAGCCCAAATATCAGCCAGATGTAGCCCAACTATAGCCCAATGACAGATTGTCCCAGAGTGTTCTAAAGAACAACTAGAGTGCTAACAGTCCTACTTGTTACAAAGGTATGGCACACCTGAAGCCATCTTGATTGGAATAAAGTGGTAACTCTTAAAACATTTAATTTAAAAAGGAACAAAATGAGGGGGTTCATTTTGCCATAGAAAGTATGATTAGCGAATATATGACGAAATCCCGCATACCATCAGTCCGCAAAAAAAATCCCGCATGTACTATTAGGCCGCAAATTAAAATAACGAAAACTTTTAGAACGAATATGCCTTTAGCATACACTAAACAACTAAACTACCCTAAACCCTAAAACACTACCCCCAGCATGACCCTACACTACACAAACAGTACAACACTACCCTAAACCCTAAAACACTACCCCCAGCATGACCCTACACTACACAAACACTACAACACTACCCTAAACCCTAAAACACTACCCCCAGCATGACCCTACACTACACAAACACTACAACACTACCCTAAACCCTAAAACACTACCCCCAGCATGACCCTACACTACACAAACACTACAACACTACCCTAAACCCTAAAACACTACCCCCAGCATGACCCTACACTACGCAAACACTACAACACTACCCAAAACCCTAAAACACTACACCCCAGCATGACCCTACACTACGCAAACACTACAACACTACCCTAAACCCTAAAACACTACCCCCAGCATGACCCTACACTACACAAACACTACAACACAACCCTAAACCCTAAAACACTACCCCCAGCATGACCCTACACTACGCAAACACTACAACACAACCCTAAACCCTAAAACACTACCCCCAGCATGACCCTACACTACGCAAACACTACAACACTACCCAAAACCCTACAACACTACACCCCAGCATGACCCTACACTACGCAAACACTACAACACTACCCTAAACCCTAAAACACTACCCCCAGCATGACCCTACACTACGCAAACACTACAACACTACCCAAAACCCTAAAACACTACACCCCAGCATGACCCTACACTACGCAAACACTACAACACTACCCTAAACCCTAAAACACTACCCCAGCATGACCCTACACTACGCAAACACTACAACACTACCCTAAACCCTAAAACACTACCCCCAGCATGACCCTACACTACGCAAACACTACAACACTACCCTAAACCCTAAAACACTACCCCCAGCATGACCCTACACTACAACACTACCCTAAACCCTAAAACACTACCCCCAGCATGACCCTACACTACGCAAACACTACAACACTACCCTAAACCCTAAAACACTACCCTCAGCATGACCCTACACTACGCAAACACTACAACACTACCCAAAACCCTAAAACACTACCCCCCAGCATGACCCTACACTACGCAAACACTACAACACTACCCAAAACCCTAAAACACTACCCCCAGCATGACCCTACACTACGCAAACACTACAACACTACCCTAAATCCTAAAACACTACCCCCAGCATGACCCTACACTACGCAAACACTACAACACTACCCAAAACCCTAAAACACTACACCCCAGCATGACCCTACACTACGCAAACACTACAACACTACCCTAAACCCTAAAACACTACCCCCAGCATGACCCTACACTACGCAAACACTACAACACTACCCAAAACCCTAAAACACTACACCCCAGCATGACCCTACACTACGCAAACACTACAACACTACCCTAAACCCTAAAACACTACCCCCAGCATGACCCTACACTACGCAAACACTACAACACTACCCTAAACCCTAAAACACTACCCCCAGCATGACCCTACACTACGCAAACACTACAAAACTACCCTAAACCCTAAAACACTACCCCCAGCATGACCCTACACTACGCAAACACTACAACACTACCCTAAACCCTAAAACACTACCCTCAGCATGACCCTACACTACGCAAACACTACAACACTACCCAAAACCCTAAAACACTACCCCCAGCATGACCCTACACTACGCAAACACTACAACACTACCCAAAACCCTAAAACACTACCCCCCAGCATGACCCTACACTACGCAAACACTACAACACTACCCAAAACCCTAAAACACTACCCCCAGCATGACCCTACACTACGCAAACACTACAACACTACCCAAAACCCTAAAACACTACCCCCAGCATGACCCTACACTACGCAAACACTACAACACTACCCAAAACCCTAAAACACTACACCCCAGCATGACCCTACACTACGCAAACACTACAACACTACCCTAAACCCTAAAATACTACACCCCAGCATGACCCTACACTACGCAAACACTACAACACTACCCAAAACCCTAAAACACTACCCCCAGCATGACCCTACACTACGCAAACACTACAACACTATCCTAAACCCTAAAACACTACGCCCAGCATGACCCTACACTACGCAAACACTACAACACTACCCTAAACCCTAAAACACTAGCCCCAGCATGACCCTACACTACGCAAACACTACAACACAACCCTAAACCCTAAAACACTACCCCCAGCATGACCCTACACTACGCAAACACTACAACACTACCCTGAACCCTAAAACACTACCCCCAGCATGACCCTACACTACGCAAACACTACAACACAACCCTAAACCCTAAAACACTACCCCCAGCATGACCCTACACTAAACAACCACCACAACTCCACACTACACTAACACAACACTACACTACACAACACTACACTACACTACACAATCACTAACCCACGAAAAAATTAACACAAACCCACTTACCTCTCTCGTCATCGTGGTTTTCACAACGCAAATGCATTTACCATACATGCCTTTAAAACGTAATTCTTTGTAAAGGCATGCGCGATAAATGCACATGCGTTTTGAAAAAATGCGGGATAATGGTATGCGAGCTCAATGACCTTGCGGGATAATGGTATGCGGACTGAAAGTCTGCGGGATAAAAAATGCGGGAAAATGGCTGCAAACCATGATTAGCAGCAGACTTCCCTGGTGAGCACTAGCTTTACTACAGTGATCTAATGAGCAACTAGAGTGCTAACATTCAGAATTTATGGCAAATGTGTGACACATCTGAATGCCTTCTTGATAGAACCAAAGTAAACAAGCATTGAAAATGCAATAGATCTCGCCCTCGTTTAAGTTAAAGCCATTCTGTTTGTAATGAGGTGGCTTTTTAGCTTTGCTTTTATTAGTGTTTTTAAAACTTTCATGTAAATAACATGCATATGTATGCATATATGTATATGTATGCATGCATTTATATTTATATAGATATGCAGATTACATATGTTTATATATGTATATTACCTACTGGCGATAGCCAGTGGGTATATATAATTAGGATTTTTTCTCTATGGGATTTCTGAAAATTCTATGTCTAATAACTTTGGCGTTTGTGGACGGAATTGGCTGAAATTTTCAGGAAAATGGCACATTTTTTTTCTGAGCAGCCCCTGAAAATTTGGTGGGGTTTCGTCAAGGGGGGGCCGAGAACAAAGGGGGGTCCCAAAACGCGTTTTTCCCATTCATTTTTCCATAGGGCGGTTGGACTCACTTTTAGCTCGAACGGCTGAATAGATTTACATGAAACTTGGCAAAATTGTAGATATGGTTTGCCCGACGTGCCTTTGCTATGTCTCAATATATGTGCTCCAGTGGATTTTGAGAAATTAACGTTTAAAAAAATATATATATCTGTGACAGCGCTCCGGTTAGCGCCCCGGTTCGCGTACCTGACGCGTAACGGAACTTCGCGAAGTGAATCTGATTGGCTCTCCGGTGTCTGTCAACATTCTAAACAAACCGGAGCGGCCGCCATCTTGTCTCTCGGTACGATCGAGAGACAAGATGTGGTGAAAAACGAAGGGGGAAATGAAGGAAAGGGGGCAAGGTAGACCACTCCTGACCCCCTAGGATTGATGAGGGGGATATTAAAGTGCCCCGCGGGGCAAAACATTTTGCGATTTTACGCCGTAGAGGCGCGTCCCGGTACGCGAACCGGGCAGCTCACCGGGCAGCTCACCGGGCAGCTAACCGGGCAGCTAACCGGCAGCGTAGCTGTCAACATTGTAAACAGTCCGGAGCGGCCGCCATCTTGTCTCTCGGTAGGTTCGAGAGACAAGATGTGGTGAAAAAAGAAGGGGGAAATGAAGGAAAGGGGGCAAGGTAAACCCCTCCTGACCCCCTAGGATTTATGAGGGGGATATTAAAGTCCCCCGCGATTTTTCGCAGTAGAGGCGCTTCCCGGTACGCGAACCGGGCAGCTAACCGGCAGCGTAACGGGAGTCCGCCATCTTGTGTTTTTGGAGCGTCTGGTTCGCGTACCGGGTAGCGTCCCGGTAAGCGTAACAAGGGGAAAACCAAGAGAAACAGTAAAAAAAAAATTAAGGGAATAGATTTCCAGCAAACTTGGCAAAATTGTAGGGACTGTTTGTTTGATGTGCCTTTGCAAGGCCTCAAGATATGTGCACGTGTGGATTTTGTCTAATTAAGGTTAAAAAAAATATATATATCTGTAAGCGTGCTCCGGCACTCTTACGTTACGGGTTTTGTTTGCGCTGCAGAACCGATACGTCACGGTTATGCGACGCGTCATGAGGCGTCTCACGTGGCTACGTGATACGTCACGTAATAAAGAATATATTTTACAGCTATAGATATTAGCTTTTAAAAAACCAATGAAATTCACTGAAAAAACCATAGGTTATAGACCATATATAGTTAGGAATTTGCATTTACAAAACCTTGAAAATTCACTGAAAAAACCATAGGTTAGAGACCATATATAGTTAGCTGGACATTTTATTGACAAAAAACCAATGAAATTCCATATATAGTTAGTTGCACTAACTATATATCGCGCACCCGCAATCCACTGCTGATGATGTCACATATTACATCATTCATGACATGGTCAGTGACATCACTGATGACATCACTGATGACATCTCAAATGACATCACTGATGACATCACTGATGACATCTCAAATGACATCAGTGATGACATCATGACACACCAATACCAGTTACTACATACGCACTCACTGATTCCTACGTCTACACACACATTCACTCATTCACCCATACAATCACTCATACATACAGTCACTCATTATTACACTATCATATGCACTCATACACCTATGCAGACACTCACACACTGCCACTCATCCATGGAGTTACTCACACACCTAGTCAGTCCTGTAAAGAATCAATCACACTTCCATTTCCTCATCTATACAGTTAAACACAGAACACCATACTTCAGTGACATCACTGATGACATCACTGATGACATCTCAAATGACATCACTGATGACATCTCAAATGACATCACTGATGACATCATGACACACCAATACCAGTTACTACATACGCACTCACTGATTCCTACGTCTACACACACATTCACTCATTCACCCATACAATCACTCATACATACAGTCACTCATTATTACAACACTATCATATGCACTCATACACCTAGTCAGTCCTGTGAAGAATCAATCACACTTCGATTTCCTCATCTATACAGTTAAACACAGAACACCATACTTTTCACACATATACTAACACATACTTACTCTCTTATACAATCACTGATACAAGTACACATTGATATGCACAGAGTCACACACCTCCCAGCCAGCCACACACACACTCAGTCTTCCATACATCCACTCATTCTTCAATATGTAAAACATATTTAAACTTTACAAAAACACACAGACACTAGATGATGTCATCAGTGATGTCATTTGAGATGTCATCAGTGATGTCATCAGTGATGTCATTTGAGATGTCATCAGTGATGTCATCAGTGATGTCACTGACCATGTCATGAATGATGTAATATGTGACATCATCAGCAGTGGATTGCGGGTGCGCGATATATAGTTAGTGCAACTAACTATATATGGAATTTCATTGGTTTTTTGTCAATAAAATGTCCAGCTAACTATATATGGTCTCTAACCTATGGTTTTTTCAGTGAATTTTCAAGGTTTTGTAAATGCAAATTCCTAACTATATATGGTCTATAACCTATGGTTTTTTCAGTGAATATATATATATATATATATATATATATATATATATATATTCAATGAAAAAACCATAGGTTTTAGCCCATATATAGTTAGGGATTAGCATTTACAAAACCTTGAAAATTCACTAAAAAAAACATAGGTTGTAGACCATATATAGTTAGGGATTAGCATTTACAAAACCTTATTTTACTCGCATAAAACCATTGAAATTCGCATATATAGTTAGTTGCGCTAACTATATATCGCGCACCCGCAATCCACTGCTGATGATGTCACATATTACATCATTCATGACATGGTCAGTGACATCACTGATGACATCACTGATGACACCTCAAATGACATCACTGATGACATCACTGATGACATCATCCAGTGACTGTATGTTTCTGTAAAGTTAAAATATGTATTACATATTGAAGAATGAGTGGATGTATAAGTGTCTGGATGAAGGATTTAGTAGGTGCATGACTGACTGTATAAGTGAGTGATTAAATGTGTCTCACTGAGTGCATGGGTTAGTGACTAAACTGTCTTAATTTGTGCATCATTATGTCTGTTGTTCTGTAAACTGCTGCATGTGTTGGTCAGTAGCTATATGAGTAACTATATGGGTTATTTATTGGTTGCCCAAGTATTTGTATGGGAGACTGAGTGTGTGTAGGGGTGGCTGGGAGGTGTATGACTCTGTGCATAGATGTGTGAGCAGTTGATTCACTAGATGTATGGGTTCAAAAGTGCATGTGGAAACAGCTGTATGGGCGGTTGACTGTGTGCATGAGTGTATTGGTGAGTGAATGGATATCTCAGTGCTACATGTCAAAGTAAGTACATATGTAAAACACAGTACATGTGAGAGTTGACATATATAAATAACTGTGCATAAGAGCCAGTGAATGTGTGAGTGGCTGTATGGATCATTGTGAACTTGTATCAGGGATTGTATAAGGGAGTAAATATGTGTTAGTATATGTTTGAATAAGTAAGATGTGTATAACTGTATAGTTGAGGAAATGGAGGTGTGATTGATTCTTTGCATGACTGACTAGGTGTGTGAGTAACTCCATGGATGAGTGACAGTCTGTGAGTGTCTGTTTACACTGAGTGTATCTAAGGTTATATCAGAGTCTGAAGAGGTTCATCGTATAATCACATGAATGATGTCATCAGTGATGTGATCAGTAATGTCAAATGAGATGTCATCAGTGATGTCATCAGTGATGTAATTTAAGATGTCATCATTGATGTCATCAGTAATGTCATTTGAGATGTCATCAGTGATGTCATCAGTGATGTCATTTGAGATGTCATCAGTGATGTCATCAGTGATGTCACTCACAATGTCATGAATGATGTAATATGTGACATCATCAGCAGTGGATTGCGGGTGCGCGATATATAGTTAGCGCAACTAACTATATATGCGAATTTCAATGGTTTTATACGAGTAAAATAAGGTTTTGTAAATGCTAATCCCTAACTATATATGGTCTATAACCTAAGGTTTTTTTAGTGAATTTTCAAGGTTTTGTAAATGCTAATCCCTAACTATATATGGGCTAAAACCTATGGTTTTTTCATTGAATTTCAATGGTTTTTTAATAGCAAATATCAAAAGCTGTCAAATGTCAAGTACGTGATAGGTAAAAACATTTTCGTATTTATGCACGCTAATGTGCTTTGAACGCTGCCCCCCCCCTCTTTTCTCTTAGAAGTACTCTCTCTTTGCAGATAGTGAAGGGTAGTTAACGCAGGCCTTTGCCCCCCTTGTAATCCGTTGTGCCTGCTTGTCTCTCCATTTGATTGATTGTTATCCAAGCATTTACTATTTTAGAATTTATTCTCTTTGGTTCATTCTCTATTTACTAACAAGCACAAAGCCGTAATACTCTGTTTAGTCTTTGCAGATAGTGAAAAATCGTGTAAAAAAAAAAAAAAAAATCGAGCAAAATCAGTAGGCCACTAATGGGATCTCTTTTTGACCTCGCTAAAATAGAAACATTAGGAACAACCCTTCATGAGAAATACGAAACTAGTGAGATGAACTGAGCTCCACACCATGATGGCTGCAAGACAGCTCGGCTCCGCCACCCACCCCACCCAAAATAACGATAAACTCTATGCAAATATTATAAATATATACAACACACCAGCAAAGTAACAGGGTAAAACATTTTATTAAATAACTATTTACATAACTATTTTATACTTTTTGTTGCCTGATCCGGCTAGCTCAATCGATCGAGCATGAAACTCATGCACTCTGATAGCAAGCGTTGCTGCTGATGCTATGCAAACAAAAACTGGTTTTCAGTTTGTACATTCTTCAAGATTTTTCATCCAAGGCTGGTTGAGAGTTTGTAGAACGATGTCTTCAGATTTTCAACATACGGTGTGGTGGCGCGGACTGGGAGGGTGCGCTTGACTTCTGCCCCCTCCCCAAGTCGTGTTGCCCTGGCGTGGCCTAAGATCGCCCCCGACATAGGCGGCCGGCTCCCGGGGTCCGGCGGAACTTTTTGCCTTTTGATGACTCTTCCATTCTGGACCTTATCCCACAATCCGTTTGACCTGAAGACATGCTGTAGTGGGGCGCCCCTTTACCGTTTCAGTTGCCATTCCGCCCGCTTTTGCTACACTGTGCCTCTTCTGCCATTCAGCTGTTTACCGCCCGCTCTTGCGACTACAGCGTCTCGCTCACCATGTAGTTGAGTTGCTCCCGCTCTTGCGATGCAGCTATAGGCGGCTGCCACAGGACTCTCAAAATGGCGGCCGCCTCTTCAGATTTGGGCGTGGTCCACTAAAATGGCCATGGGACACCTTGGAACTCGGACGCTTGTCTGCTAGGGCTTGGGCCCCATTCTCGAAAGCGTCCACTGAGCCTTGAAGATTCTACAAAAGTCTTGGGGGCCCCCGACTCCCGCAGGCTTCTGGTGGGGAGCGGCTGCCATGATTGCTCGTGGAATGGCCACGACTGAGATACGAGATGGTGGGGCTCTCATGCTAACGCCAGCTTCAGTCTGAAACATCCAGAAACACTGTAGACTACCAATTCGATCAGTTCCGGTAGCGCCCCAACGTGACCCGGTAGGGAAGAACTTGCCCTCCCCTCTTTGACTGATGGTTCTTGTTGCCTGTCCCTTCTGTTGTCATTTAACAGAACTTTTTAGACTGCTGAAAGGGGTTGTGTTCCGACCGCTGGTTGGTGGAGACATTTTGACTATATTCTGGACCTAGGTTGTCGCGTAATGCGTTATATGACACGCCGCGTTAGCGCACCCGGAAGTACTCCATTGCGCGAAGCGCAGCTTCCCGGAAGGGATCCGGGGCGCGGCGCGCAGCACGTAAAGTAAGCATAACAGGTCATGTGACTTGTTAATAAAACTTTTCATTGGTTCATTTTACTTTTGTTATTCTAATGATGAAAGGCTTGGTCATATGACCTAAAAATTACGCTTTTTATTGCTTTCGAACATTATTTTTTCTTAAACATATATGTTATAATGTTCCAGGCTAATGTATTTTCCCGGAAAATTTACAACTGTCCTGCAAGTAAAATATATTCCTTTTTCTAGAAAAAGGGCGTTTCTTCGTCCCATGACGGAGCCGTTGAGCAAAAGATGCTCTGCCTGCTGTCTTAGACGCCGATAAGCCTGAATATTAGATTCTTATCGATCACTTTATGTTGCAGGAGTAAAAAACACAACAGCCCTTAACCATTTATCTTTACTGCGTTCCTGCGTATTATACCTTTTATCCGTCATGTAATTGGACTGCTTTATTTCACTTGCATTTTACTGATTCGAAAACAGTGACTAAAATTAAAAACTTTACCAATGTAAATACTACTACCATGTTTTGTTTTAAAAACCTTTATTGTGAAAATGTCAGTATACAAATACGGGCCTATAACCACGTGGGCCGGCCACGGAGAAAACTGGAATCGTATATGATGAGGAGACATTTACACTGTAGAGGAACGCAACGAGCGGGCCATTAGGTTGCAAGAACTAAAGTGTCTAACAGTTGCGGAATCGGTGGACGTAAATTTTGTAATTAAAATACGACAGGGCCACTTACAATAAAATTATATAGATATACATTTGCGGGCAAGTACCATGGGTGACGTTAATTCGAACTTTCAATAGTACAGTAATCAATAACACATCAGAACTTAATATTAATAGGGATGTCGAAATATTCAATCAATTCTCGTTCCCGCCCGCCATGTGCTTCAAAACTGCATACGTATCTCGTGATATCAAGGTTGTGCAACCAGTACACAACAAGGAGTTACGAGTCCCATTTATACCGGCGCCATTTTGGGCGAGGCCGGGCAGGTCCAGGATATAGTCAAAATGTCTCCACCAACCAGCGGTCGGACCAGAACCCCTTTCGGCAGTCAAAAAAGGTTCAGTTAAATGACAACAGAAGAGATAGGCAACAAGAACCAACAGTCAAAAGAGGGGAGGGCAAGATCTAAAGCCATTGTTCTACAAACTCTCAAGCAGACTTGGATGGAAAAATCCTGAAGAATGTACAAACTGAAAACCATTTTTTGTCTGTATAGCATCACCACTTTGTGTGAAGCCGCCATTTTGATTCAATCAATAGCGTCCCCCTGCACACATTCAGGGACCTGGTCGTGTCTAAAGGTCAAACGGATTGTGGGACAAGATGCAGAAAGGAAAAGGAAAAAAGTTCCGCCGGACCATGGGAGCCGGCCGCCTATGTCATGGGCGATCTTTGGCCACACCAGGGCAATAGTGAAGCTGCAGCAGGAGTTACAAGCGCTGCTCAGAACTCTCAACTATGACACCACCTCCGTGCCATCCGGATCTTGGCGCCTTGTGCTGGTTCCGACCTATTCACACATCGGTCCGCTACTGACACTACCTCATAGGCCAACGGGACACCCCACGCCGACTTTCGGCGCAGCATTGTAGGATGGCCACACCAGTGCGGCAACTTGCTAGACACCACCTCGGTGCCATCCAGATCTCGGCACGTTGTGCTTCCTTCGGCCTACTGTAGCCGCAAGTGCGGACGCAACTCAGCTGGATAGCGAGTGAAACACCAAGGGGCGCCCCACTGCAGCCGAGGAGCCTCCATCTTGGGGGCGACGAACAGCATCACATTGCTTTCTCAAACAGCTCCCACTGACTGACGCGACCTCACAGGCCAACGGGGCGCCCCACGCCGACTTTCGGCGCAGCATTGTAGGATGGCCACACGCGTTGTGCTGCCTTCGGCCTATTCGCACATCGGTCCGCTACTGACGGCGCCTCACGTGCCAACGGATTTTCTACGCTTTTTATAGCAGCGCGTAACGTAAGCATAACAGGTCATGTAACTTCTTTATAAAAATTTTTATTGGTTCATTTTACTTTTGGTTTCCTAATGATGGAAGGCTTTCATTGGATTAAAACATTTTTTTTTCCCAAACGATGAAAGCCCCACCTTGTTTCTAGATGTTTCAGACTGAAGCTGGCATCAGCCTGAGAGCACCACCATCTCGTGGCTCCCTCGTGGTCATTCCGTGAGCAATCATGGCAGCCGCTACCCACCGGAAGCCTGCAGGAGTCGGGAGCCCCCAAGACTTTTGTAAAATCTTCAAGGCTCAGGGGACGTCCGAGTTCCAAGGTGTCCCAGGGCCATTTTAGTGGACCAGGCCCAAATCCAAAGAGCCGTCCGCCATTTTAAGAGTCCTGTGGAGCCGCCTATCGCTGCACCGCAAGAGTGGGCGCAACTCAACTACATGGTGAGCGAGACGCTGTAGCCGCAAGAGCGGGCGATAAACAGCTGAATGGAGGATGAGGCACAGTGTAGCAAAAGCGGGCGGAATGGCAACTGAAACGGTAAAGGGGCGCCCCAGTACAGCAGACTAGCCTCCACCTGGGGAGGCCCATTCACGCCGACTATCCCCCCCCCCCCCCCGGGGCGCCCCACGCCGTTTTTCGGAGCAGCATTGTAGGATGCCAAAACCAGTGCGACAACTTACTGGACATCACCTGGGTGCCATCCACATCTCAGCGCGTTCTGCTGCCTTGGGACTATTCGCACAACAGACCGCTACTGACGAGGCCTCCCCGCGCAGCCCCCGGGACGCCCCACGCCGTTTTTTGGAGCTGCATTGTAGGATACCAAAAACCAGTGCGGCACCCAGGTAACATCACCTGGGTGCCGTCCAGAACTCAGCACGTTGTGCTGCCTTGGGACTATTTGCACAAAACACAGCTACTGACCATTGTTGCTTCTTTTTTCAAAATTTTTTTTAAATGTATTTACTGTTTTTGTTGCGTTCTATATATTTATAAGTTATTAAAGTGTTATAATCCTACAACTTTGTTGGAGTGCTACATATTTATAATGTGACACATAATTGTAAAAACTTTGATGTACAAAGAGGCATCCCTGGAATCTTCCGCTTCAGGCTCGGACCCACACACCCTCACAGTGAGAATCCCCTCCCCAAGCACAATACAGGATGGTTATCAGATAGTAGGAACGCGTGTGGTGTGACGGATCTCATCGGGTGGGGGCCTTGATCTACTGTAACTCCTTTGAAGAGGGGTGATTCTCTACAGCTGGGGCCATAAACTACATCTGCAGGGCTAGGTGATAGCCTGGGACCGGCCTGGACAATCGGACACAGAGGAAGAGGAGTGTCAGAGGGTGCGGTAGTGAATAGGGTGAAAGGGTGGTGTCGGGCGGGCACGGGGTGTGATTCTCAGGGAAGAGCAGCGCACATGGGAGGAGGTTTCTGGCCCATGCATGAGAGAGAGAGCGGGGGTGACCAGTGCGTGGGGGAGATGCTTGCGAGGGTGGAGAGCCATGCTGAGGATCGGCGGCGTGCAGAGAGTGGGTCTGGTCAAGGCATCTAAAATGGCTGCCGTGCTCAACAAAAGTGTGGCATTGCAAAAAAGACAAGATGGCGCAGACAATGTTTATCAATAAGGATTAATTTATAACAATTATTTTTAACAAAATATTTACTCGCAGGGACAAAATGGCGGTCAACAGTTCCTGATTTCCATCGAATCGAACGTTAACAGACGTCACGCAGCAAAAAAAAAAAAAACGCTCACGCACAGCCGCTGGAAGACATGTATCAACATATATGAGCCTCCTCAGCCACCCTCAGAAAACAAAAGGGGTCAGGATACGTCTCCTGTACCCCCTTATACCTAGTATTTGATTAAATCGAAACACAAAATGGCGAATTCACGTTTCGCTACCAGTTTGCGACCCGGTTCGTGAACCGAGAAGCGCTTCTACCGCGAAAAATCAAATTTTTATTATTTGCCCCACGGGACCCTTTAATAACCCCAACATCATTCCTAGGGGGTCAAGAGGGGTCTACCTAGCCCCCTTTCATTAAATTCCCCCTTCGTTTTTCTCCTCCTCTTGTCTCTCGATCCTACCGACAGACAAGATGGCGGCCGCACCGGACTGTTTAGAATGTTGACAGACACCGAAGAGCCAATCAGCTTCGCTACGCAAAGCTCCGTTACGCGAAAAGTACGCGATCTGGAGCGCTATCTGGGACGCTGTCACAGATATATCTGTTTTTTAAACGTTAATTTCTCAAAATCCACTGGAGCACATATATTGAGACCCAGCAAAGGCACATCGGGCTAACAGTCCCTATAATTTTGCCAAGTTTCGTGGAAATCCATTCAGCCGTTAGTTTGCGACCCGGTTCGCGAACCGAGAAGCGCTTCTACCGTGAAAAATTAAATTTTTTTATTTTCCCCACGGGACCCTTTAATAACCCCAACATCATTCCTAGGGGGTAAAGAGGGGTCTACCTTGCCCCCTTTCATTAAATTCCCCCTTCGTTTTTCACCTCTTCTTGTCTCTCGATCCTACCGAGAGACAAGATGGCGGCCGCACTGGACTATTTAGAATGCTGACAGACACCGGAGAGCCAATCAGCATCCCTTCGCAAAGCTCCGTGACGCGAAAAGTACGCGATCTGGAGCGCTATCTAGGACGCTGTCACAGATATATAAATTTTTTAAAACGTTAATTTCTCAAAATCCACTGAAGCACATATATTGAGACCCAGCAAAGGCACATTGGGCTAACAGTCCCTACAATTTTGCCAAGTTTCGTGCAAATCCATTTAGCCGTTCGAGCTAAAAGTGAGGCCAAACGCCCTATGGAAATTAACATGGGAAAAACGCGTTTTGGGACCCCTGTTTTTTCTCGGCCCCCCCTTGACGAAACCCCCCCAAATTTTCAAGGGCTGTTTAGAAACAAAATGTGCCATTTTCCTGAAAATTTCAGCCGATTCCGTCCACAAACGCCAAAGTTATTAGACATAGAATTTTCAAAAGTTCCATAGAGAAATAATCCTA
This sequence comes from Lissotriton vulgaris, assembly GCF_964263255.1. Lineage (NCBI taxonomy): Eukaryota > Metazoa > Chordata > Amphibia > Caudata > Salamandridae > Lissotriton > Lissotriton vulgaris. The sequence goes on from NC_141696.1 coordinate 723,238,264, forward strand.
ACTATATATACCTACTGGCTATCGCCAGTAGGTAATATATATATATATATATATATATATATATATATATATATATATTCACTTGAAAAACCATGGGTTATAGACCATATATAGTTAGGAATTAGCATTTACAAAACCTTATTTTACTCACACAAAACCATTGAAATTCCATATATAGTCAGTTGCACTAACTATATATCGCGCACCCGCAATCCACTGCTGATGATGTCACATATTACATCATTCATGACATGGTCAGTGACATCACTGATGACATCACTGATGACATCTCAAATGACATCACTGATGACATCACTGATGGCATCACTGATGACATCTCAAATGACATCACTGATGACATCTCAAATGACATCACTGATGACATCACTGATGACAACATCCAGTGACTGTATGTTTCTGTAAGGTTAAAATATGTCTTACATATTGAAGAATGAGTGGATGAATAAGTGTCTGGATGAAGGATTTAGTAGGTGCATGACTGACTGTATGAGTGAGTGATTAAATGTGTCTCACTGAGTGCATGGGTAAGTGACTAAACTGTCTTAATTTGTGCATCATTATGTCTGTTGTTCTGTAAACTGCTGCATGTGTTAATCAGTAGCTATATGAGTAACTATATGGGTTATTGATTGATTGACGAAGTATTTGTATGGGAGACTGAGTGTGTGTGTGGCTGGCTGGGAGATGTGTGACTCTGTGCAGATCAATGTGTTCTTGTATCAATGATTGTATAAGAGAGTAAGTATGTGTTAGTATATGTTTAAAATGTAAGGTACTCTATGTTTAACTGTATTGATTAGAAAATTGAAGTGTGATTGATAGTTTACAGGACTGACTAGGTGTGTGAGTAACTCCATGGATGAGTGGCAGAGTGTGAGTGTCTATATTGGTGTATGAGTTCATATGATAGTGTTGTAAAGATGAGTGATTGTATGTATGAATGATTGTATGAATGAGTGAATCTGTGTGTAGACATAGGAATCAGTGAGTGCGTATGTAGTAACTAGTATTGGTGTGTCAATGGTTTAAAAAATTATATTCTGTATTTTACACTGGATGTAACGGAGGTTATATTAAAGTGTGAGGAGATGCATTGTATTGTCACATGAATTATATCATCAGTGATGCCATTTGAGATGTCATCAGTGATGTCATCAGTGATGTCATTTGAGATGTCATCAGTGATGTCATTTGAGATGTCATCAGTGATGTCATCAGTGATGTCATTTGAGATGTCATCAGTGATGTCATCAGTGATGTCACTGACCATGTCATGAATGATGTGATATGTGACATCATCAGCAGTGGATTGCGGGTGCGCGATATATAGTTAGTGCAACTAACTATATATGGAATTTCAATGGTTTTGTGTGAGTAAAATAAGGTTTTGTAAATGCTAATTCCTAACTATATATGGTCTATAACCCATGTTTTTTTCAGTGAATTTTCAAGGTTTTGTAAATGCTAATTCCGAACTATATATGGTCTATAACCTATGGTTTTTTCAGTGAATTTCAATGGTTTTTTAATAGCAAATATCAAAAGCTTTAAAATGTCAAGTACGTGGTAGGTAAAAACATGTTCGTGTCTATGCACGCTGATGTGCTTTGAACGCTGCCCCCCCTCCCCCCCTCTTTTCTTTTAGGAGTATTCTCTCTTTGCAGATAGTGAAGGGTAGGTAACGCAGGCCTTTGCCCCCATTGTAATCCGTCGTGCCTGCTTCCCTCTCCATTTGATTGATTGTTATCCAAGCATTTACTGTTTTAGAAATGGTTCTCTTTGGTTCATTCTCTAATTACAAACAAGCACAGAGTCGCAATACTCTGTTTAGTCTTTGCAGATAGTGAAAAATCGTTAGAAACAACAAAAGGAATCAAGCAAAATCAGTAGGCCACTAATGGGATCTCTTTTTGACCTCGCTAAAATAGAAACATTAGGAACAACCCCTCATGAGAAATATGAAACTAGTGAGAGGAACTGAGCTCGACGCCATGATGGCTGCAAGACAGCTCGGCTCCGCCGCCCACCCCGCCCAAAACAACGACAAACCCTATGCAAATATTATAAATATATACAACACACCAGCAAAGTAACAGGGTAAAACGTTTTATTAAATAACTATTTACATGGCAGCCTGCTGCAACATCGATCCAAATGCATGCCGCCGTTCCCGGGATTTCTCCCCGACTACTCTGCGGCCTACGAGATGGAGAGGCCGGGGCGTTGACTAGGCGGGGCCTCCAGCCGCAACCACAGCGCCAACGATCGCTGCTGACAGCCACTGATCTGAAGAACCGCTGCCTGCGGTGCCTCCCTGAGCCGCTTGACGGAGGCCCCCGAGGGTCGGTGCGGTGGCGCGGACTCGGAGGTGGCGCTTGACTCCTGCCCCCTCCCCAAGTCTTGTTGCCCTGGTGTGGCCTGAGATCGCCCCCGACATAGGCGGTCGGCTCCCGGGGTCAGGCGGAACTTGTTGCCTTTTGGTGACTCTTCCATTCTGGACCTTGTCCCACAATCCGTTTGCCCTGAAGACACGTCCTGCGGTGCCCTGGTCCAACCATCACATATACCTGCGCCAGGAGACGGCGTGGGGTGCACTGGAAGGGAGAGGCGGCGCGAACGAGCCTCCCCCACCTCCCCAGGTGAAGGTTTCTCAGCTACACCCCAGCGCTTCACTCGGCCACCTGAGTTGCGCCCGCTCCTGCCGCACAGGGCCTCGCTCGGCCAGCTGAGTTGCGCCTGCTCTTGCTATTACAGCGTCTCAACCGCCATCCGGCTAAATTTCACCCACTCTTGCGATACAGCGACTCTTCCATTCTGGACCTTGTCCCACAATCCGTTTGACCTGAAGACACGTCCTGCGGTGCCCTCGCAATGCGGCCTGGTCCCTGAATGTGTGCAGGGGGACGGTATTTCTCGCTCGGCCAGCAGATTTGCGCCCACTCTTGCGGCCGATGACATGGAGAGGCCGGGGCGTTGACTAGGCGGGGCCTCCGGCCGCAACCACAGCTCCAACGATCGCTGCTAAAGGAGGGGAGCCTTGCCGGTGAGAGCCACTGATCTGAAGAACAGCTGCCTGCGGTGCCTCCCTGAACCGCTTGACGGAGGCCCCCGAGGGGCGGTGTGGTGGCGCGGACTGGGAGGGGGCGCTTGGCTCCTGCCTAAGTATGGGCGGAAAATCCGTTCCGCTCGCGGATTTTGCGGATTTTCGGTAAATTCGCAATCCGCGAGATTCCGAATTTCCCGCAAAATCCGCAAATCCGCGAGCAGCGTATTTTATGGCTTGCTCGCACTGTTCGTGTGAGTTCGCGGCTTCCCAGTTCAATTTCGCGCCCCGCGAATAAGCGCTAAATTTCAGAAATACGATCTTAGCAAAACTGAAACTACTTACCAGGTTCAAAAGTTCAAGCTCATCATTAGTAGCCATTTCCTGTAGTGCTTCCTGAGGGGCCCCTCCAGAGTTCAGTTGCCTACTTGCAACTATTATGTGACCCTGCTCTGACCCTCAGAATAGTTACACATATGCCACAAAGGTCCTGAATTACAGCTAAGGGAGACAAGCAGGAGCCAGGCTGGAAGTTCAAATCCAGTGACACATTATTCAGCCCCTAATTCATTATTGTCAGTTGGGGCAGGGCAGGTGTTGTAACTAATTTTGCAACAATGAAAGCACTTAGCAAGTGCAAAAGATCACTAATCAGGAAGCACTAAGGAAGCAGGTGCCAGCTAAAAAAATATTCTGTGACACATTAATCAGCCCCAAATTAATTCAGGTCACTTGAGGCAGGGAAGGTGTGCTTTTCTTTGCCACAATAATGTACACTGGACAACCAGAGGGTGCTGTGATGAAACAGAGGGTGGCATGGGTGGGCCAGAGGGTGGCATGAGTAGTCAGAGAGTGGCAGTGGTGACAGAGGGTGGCAGTGATGAAGAAGAGTGTCCCAAACAGGCTGGACACGTAGAAACAACAAGTTCGCAAAACTTGCGACCCGACACGTAAGTTCGCGTTTGCGAAATTGTACAAAACCCTCGCGAACTGGCAGAAACCCGCGCGAACACACAAAAAAAAAATCCGCAAATTCGCGAGAATTCGCGGATTTTGCGGATTGCGAGTTCGCAAATCCGCAAAATTCGCGAACGCGAGATTCGCAAAATTCGCCCATGCTTACTCCTGCCCCCTCCCCAAGTCTCTCTCGGCCAGCTGAGTTGCGCCTGCTCTTGCTATTACAGCGTCTCACCCGCCATCCGGCTAAATTTCACCCACTCTTGCGATACAGCGACTCTTCCATTCTGGACCTTGTCTCCCCAGAGGTAAATCACCTTACACAGACATGCACTCTGATCTCCTTGGCCTCAGTCAAGCATCAATAGTAAGATTTTCATAGGTGAGTGTAGGTTCATGGTTTTCCATCCACAGACTAAAAGCCTGGAGTGGGAGTGAAAGAACCATAACTAGGTAAGATGGAAGGCAGAGGCTGTAGGAAGGACTCTGGATATGGTATGTTGCTTGGTCCCTGAGATGCTCCCGGGGTCCGGCGGAACTTTTTGCCTTTTGGTGACTCTTCCATTCTGCACCTTGTCCCACAATCCGTTTGACCTGAAGACACGTCCTGCGGCCTGGTCCCTGAATGTGTGCAAGGGGACGGTATTGATTGGATCAAGATGGCGGCTTCACACAATGCTGACTCAAGTGTTGCTGCTGATGCTATGCAAACAAAAACTGGTTTTCAGTTTGTACATTCTTCAGGATTTTTCCATCCAAGGCTGGTTGAGAGTTTGTAGAACGATGGCTTTAGATTTTCAACATACTACTCTTCAACATTCTTCATAAATGTAACAATGTGAGACTCACTAGGAGAACGGCCGTTTATCTTTACTTTCAAAATGCTGCCAACAATATTTTCTGAATGGAAGACACCATCTTGTAGCATAAAAGGCTGCGTCAAGGGTGGTATTGCCCAGAATGTCTTGTTTTCTAGTGCTCGTAATGACAAAGCCAGAACTGCCGAAAGGGATTCTGGTCCTGCCGCAACTTATTGGAGACATTGAACTATATTCTGGACCTGCCTGGCCTCGACCAAAATGGCACCAGTATGGGAGCGACTTGCAACTCCTTATGACATTCTAGTTACTTAGCCTTAACGTTATGGGGGATGTATGCGGTCTTTGTGCACATGGCGGGCGGGGAAGGGTACTGACTGGGAATACGGACAACCCTATTGATGTCAATTTTTCATTATAATTATTGTATTAATAAAGCTTCGAAGTAATGTTACCCATGATACTCGCCCATGGTGTGCGTATGGACGATTTTATTGTAACTGATCCTGTTATACTTTCCATTAAAAAAACAACATTCACTGATCCTGCAACCGTTTGTCACGTTTAGTTTTTTCAATTAAATGACTCGCTTGTTACATACTCCTATAACCCTGGCTTTTGACCCTTTCCTATTCGCGGTCTGTACTTCCGCCCTTGGGCGATCTATGTAATGAACAGACTACCATTGCCGAAACACAAGGGAATGCATCTCAGAGAGATAAGTCAAGTACGTGGTAGATAAAAACATTTTATGTTTATGCACGCTGATGTGCTTTGAACGCTGCCCCCCCCTCCTCATCATTTAGATTACCACCGCCCATTGCACAAAAGCGTACCGGGCGCTCCCCGTGCAAAAAAACCTTTTTTTTTTTTTTTTTGCCCCGCGGGGCCCTTTTAAAGCCTCCACATCAAACCTAGGGGGTCAGGGAGGATCTACTATGCCCCCTTATGGTCATTTCCCCCTTCGTTTTGGCCTTCTCTTGTCTCTCGATCCTACTGAGAGACAAGATGGCGGCCGCTCCGGACTGTTTAGAATGTTGAAAGACACCGGAGAGCCAATCAGCTTCGCTTCGCAAAGTTCCGTTACGCGAAAAGTACGCGAACCGGAGCGCTACCCGGAGCGCTGTCACAGATATATATATTTTTTTGAACGTTAATTTATCAAAATCCACTGGAGCGCATATATTGAGACCTAGCAAAGGCACATCAGGCTAACAGTCCCTACAATTTTGCCAAGTTTCATGCAAATCCATTCAGCCGTTCGAGCTAAAAGTGAGGCCAACCGCCCTATGGAAATTAACATGGGAAAAACGCGTTTTGGGACCCCCCTTTTTTCTCGGCCCCCCCTTGACGAACACCCCCCAAATTTTCAGGGGCTGCAGAAACAAAATGTGCCATTTTCCTGAAAATTTCAGCCAATTCCGTCCACAAACGCCAAAGTTATTAGACATAGAATTTTCAAAAATCTCATAGAGAAAAAATCCTAACTATATATACCTACTGGCGACCGCCAGTAGGTAATATGTATATATATATAATACTTATTTAAATATGAAGCCAAACCATATTCGCTGGATGATGTCATCAGTGATGTCATCAGTGATGTCATTGAAGATGTCATCAGTGATGTCACTGACCATGTCATGAATGATGTAATATGTGACATCATCAGCAGTGGATTGGGGGCGCGTGAGTTATAGTTAGTACAACTAACTATAACAGAGGAATTTAAATGGTTTTGTACAAGTGAAATGTCCAGCTAACTATAACACCCCTGAAACCTATGGTGTTTTTTCAGTGATGTGTATATATGTATATATATTCACTGAAAAAACCATAGGTGTCATCAGTGATGTCATGAGTGATGTCACTGACCATGTCATGAGTAATGTAATATGTGACGTCATCAGCAGTGCATTGCAGGCGTGCAAGTTATAGTGAGATCAACTAACTATACCGTGGGAATTTCAATGGTTTTATGTCAGTAAAATTTCCAGCTAAATATAACTGGTGTGAAACCTATGGTTTTTTCAGTGAATTTAATAGGTTTTTTAAATGCTAATTCCTAACTATAACTGGTGTGAAACCTATGGTTTTTTCAGTGAATTTCCAAGGTTTTTTAAAAGCAAATTCCTTTCTATATCGAGTTTCTAACCTACGATTTATTTATAAATGTGCTGTTTTGTGTAAGTATTAATTATTATTTTTTATTTTTTATAATAATATTTTAATTTTTTATTTTTTATCATTTTTTCCTGGGGCGCTCTGGGTGCGCGCACTGGTAAGCTCTCCGGAAAGCGCACCCAGAGCGCTACTTGCGTTCGTGAAAAAAAATATGAATGAAAAGTAAATAATAACATTTAGTACCATACATATAAAAGCCGTTTTTTTGAATAAGGAAATAAAAATGATTTAGCATTTCCGTGAAACTATCAAAACGTCACTGAGGCGTGCCACGTAAGCGCCCCCGGAAGCGCCTACGTTCGCGCCCCCGGAAGAGCTTTGGTGCGCGCAGCGTAAGTGCGTCAAGTCATGTGACCTTAAATTAAAACTTTTCATTGGTTGCTAACAGTTTTTTTTGCAAAGAATGAAATCCCCACCCATTTCCTCCACTTCTTCTTTCACTTTTGTGACTGAAAGACTTGCCTTTTTGCTCTCGGTTCTTTGTTGGATCTCTTGGATTATCATGGCTGCCAGACCATCCAGCAGTGAAGATGACTCCAATGAATTCCTTGATGAAGAGCCTCCTCAGCCGAAGGTGAAAGAACATTTCATCTGTAAGTTTTTTTCCATACCTGATGACCAGAAGAAAGTAAATGCTCCAAAATTGGAGTGCAGGATCTGTCACGCAGTTCTGTCACGGGGTGACCCCACTAAAAAATATTCTTTTGGGAACTCCACAATGATTCGCCATGTGGAGAGGAGGCACCCCCAGATTTTTGCCCGGGAAAGTGTCAGGGCTCTGGCACAAGAGGTTCCCAGTGATGGGGCCTCTACATCAACCGGAGGACCAACAACATCGGTGAGGGGGAGATCACAAGAGCTGGTTCCGAACATTCAGCCTGCATTTAACAAAGGCGTCCTTAAATGCAGATACTGTGATCAGCTACTTTGCTTTGGGGAGCAAAGTGTTCTGCTCATGGTTCGATCATTGGAGAACCATCGCTGCCGTTCCCAGCCCTAATTTATTTATTTTTTTTGCTCCTGTTGAGCAGTTTCCATTCCCTATTTTTGTTTTTGTTCTAAAAAAAGAAAAAAGAAGAAAAAAAAAGTTATTTTCAGAACTACCTCCAATTCTCATCAAAGAGCTATATTCTTAAAAAAATGAAAAAGAGTAAGTGAAGTGGAGTGCATTGATAAAGGAAAGGAAAATGAGTAAGAAAGAACAGAAAGGTATGAGAGGAGAAAGGAAGTGAAGTATGGGGACTGAAAGAAGGTGAGTGTTGGGAAGGAAAGTAAGGAGAAGGAGAGTGAACATGGGTAATGTAGATATTCAAAGAAAATGTAGAAAAGGAACAGGGGTGTGGAAGGGTAAGAAAAGATGCATTGCTGGAGTTGCATCATTTTTGTGACGCACTCCAGCAATGCATCACTTTTGCGCTTACAGATACATCTGAAATACTGACGTATCTGTAAGTACGTGCGACATAATACGTCATATATTTAATATGACGCATGAGTAGAAGACTGAAGGCCTCATTTATGAGGCCAATGCGTCACTTTTACGCCACTGGTACGTCACTTTTTGTGACACACAAGTGCTGTTAAAAATGCACCTTATTGATTCATATTTACAAAGTGACGCATCTAGGTGGATCACTGAAATAATATCTACTACCAAAATATCGAGTTCCCAAAATATCGATGACAAAATATCGAGGGACATAATATCGACTTTCTATCTTCACTAAGGTAAGTACAAAAATATCGACTTTAAAATATCGAGTGTTAAAAATATAGACTGTCAAAATATCGATTTTTTTATGTGTTTAAAAAAAGTTAAAACTATTATAATATTACATATATTTAATATAAACATTGTTAAAATTAATAAATAAATGTAACATAATTACATAATTAATGTACATTTAAAAATTAATAATAATAATACATATATATATTAATACATGTTATTAATAAAACATACAGAATATATTTACCGTGGCATAGCAAAAGGTTTAAATTTAATGTAACCACTCCAGTGGGTGCTACATTACAGAGATCGTTGGATAGCGTAGGGGTAAAAATTACTATTCCCACTCCAGTGGGTGCTACAGTAGAGAAAGCGTACGCCTGTACCCCAAAAACTCAAAACTGACCCTGAACCCTAAAAATATCCCTGTACCCCAAAAACCCAAAATTGACCCTGAACCCTAAAAATACCCCTTTACCAAAAAACCCAAAACTTACCCTGAACCCTAAAAATACCCCTTTACCCAAAACCTGAAAACTGACCCTAAACCCTAAAAATACCCCTTTACCCAAAAACTGAAAACTGACCCTGAACCCTAAAAATACCCCTTTACCCAAAAACTGAAAACTGACCCTGAACCCTAAAAATACCCCTTTACCCAAAAACTGAAAACTGACCCTGAACCCTAAAAATACCCCTTTACCCAAGAACTGAAAACTGACCCTGAACCCTAAAAATACCCCTTTAACCAAAAACTGAAAACTGACCCTGAACCCTATAAACACACAACCCGCTACAGAAAATAAATTTTAAAAAATTAATTATTTATCAATTATTTATTTTAAATTAATTACCCATTATATTTTAATTATTTACCAATTATTATTTAATTAACAATTAGATTAAATTTACATAATTAATTAATTATAATTAAATTACTTCCCACCCTATTCCCCTATAAACACACAACCCGCTACAGAAAATAAAATACTAAAAATGTATTATTTATCAATTAATCATTTTTTATTAATTAACTATTATATTTTAATTATTTACCAATTATTATTTAATTAACAATTAGATTAAATTTACATAATTAATTAATTATAATTAAATTACTTCCCACCCTATTCCCCTATAAACCCACAACCCGCTACAGATTTATATTACTAACATATTATTAAATATTAATAACTTACCTTATTTTCGATATTTTTGTTGTCTATATTTTTTCTAGTCTATATTATGTCTAGTCTATATTTTTCATTCAATATTTTGGCTATTCTAGTCGATATTAGTCGATATTTTTGTTGTCTATATTTTGTCTAGTCTATATTTTGCCCAGTCTATATTTTTTACTCGATATTTTGTCCAATCGATATTTTGAACTCGATATTATGTCTGTGTACCCATCTAGGTAGATGTGTCACTTTGTAAACCCCTGCGCCACATTATACCTACATCAGGTGTAATGAATGCAAAAGGGATGTATTGATGCAAGAAAGGGTCGTAGAGGTGACGCAGTGAAATCTATGAGATATCTCTGCGTCACTTTTATGCCGCTGTTGCGTCCAAATCTTGCGCCTGTTTCACATCAGGCGTAAGACTGATTCAGGCCCTTTCACATGGGCCTGGCCGCATGTGAAAGGATGCATTGCTGGAGTTGCATCATTTTTGTGACAGACTCCAGCAATGCATCACTTTTGCGCTTACAGATACGTCTGAAATACTGACGTATCTGTAAGTACTTGCGACATAATACGTCATATATTTAATATGACGCATGAGTAGAAGACTAAAGGCCTCATTTATAAGGCCATGCGTCACTTTTACGCCACCGGTACGTCACTTTTTGTGGCGCACCAGTGCTGTTAAAAATGCACCTTATTGAGTCATATTTACAAAGTGACGCATCTAGGTAGATGCGTCACTTTGTACTTTCACGCCACCGGTACGTCACTTTTTGTGACGCATCAGCAGCGTAAAACATGCACCTTATTGAGTTATATTTACAAAGTGACGCATCTAGGTAGATGCGTCACTTTGTAAACCCCTGCGCCACATTATACCTACGTCAGGTGTAATGTATGCAAAAGGGGCATATTGACGCAAGAAAGGGTCGTAGAGGTGACACAGTGAATAAATTGGGTTTTCCCCATGCTACGCTCCCCAGTCCGCTCCCCGGTGCGCGTACTGGGCGCTCCCCCCGCGAAAATCGTTTTTTTTTTTTTTTTTACTTTTTTCTCCCTTGGAGCCTTTTTATAGCCCCCACATCAAACCTAGGAGGTCAGGGGGGTCTACTCTGCCCCCTTATGGTCATTTCCCCCTTTGTTTTTGCCACCTCTTGTGTCTCGATCTTACCCAGACACAGGATGGCGGCCGCTCCGGACTGTTTCGAATGTTTACAGACACCCGAGAGCCAATCAGCTTTCCGCGCGCAAGTCGCGTAGCGCTCCCCGGTGCGCGTACCGGGCGCGGCCATAGATATATATATTTTTTTGAACCTAAATTACTCAAAAACCACTGGAGCACATATCTTGAGACATAGCAAAGGCACATCGGGCTACCAGTCCCTACAATTTTGCCAAGTTTGGTGGAAATCCATTCAGCCGTTCGGGCTAAAAGTGAGGTTGACCACCCTATGGAAATTAACATGGGGAAAATACGTTTTGGGACCCCCTTTTATCTCGGCCCTCGCTTGACGAATCCCCCCCCCAAACTTTCAGGGAAGGACCGGACGCACGCTGCAGCCTTCATTAAATTTGGAGCAAACTTACCTGTGTGGGCCCTTCTGTTTGTGGCAAACTTTGTGTGATGAATTTTGTACGGCTACGCCAAGCCGTGGAAGGAGCCCTCCTGCAGCAGCGGACCTGGGTGATGCCATGGGGTGTGCACCGCTACAGGACGGGCGCTCGTAATGGAGGCTACAAGATGCAAGCGGCTGGAGTACACAGGAGTACACCAACCCACTGGGGATTTTATCAAGTGTTATTAACTTTGTGCGTGACAGACTCACTGGAGGAATAAAATCAGGTACTACCGGTAGCAGAGGGCTGTGCGAACAGCCACGCCCACTTGGGCGGGTATCGACATTAAATTCAGGTGCCTTTCTGCCATGCAACTTTGAAATGGACCAAGCCTGTGACGAAGGGCAGGGGCCCGAAACGCGTTGGCAGTCCAAATTTGTAGTGACTTTCTGTGTCTGACGCACGCTGCAGCCTTCATTAAATTCGTAGCAAACTTACCCGTGTGGGCCCTTCTGTTTGTGGCAAACTTTGTGTGATGAATTTTGTACGGCTACGCCAAGCCGTGGAAGGAGCCCTCCTGCAGCAGCGGACCTGGGTGACGCCATGGGGTGTGCACCGCTACAGGACGGGCGCTCGTAATGGAGGCTACAAGATGCAAGCGGCTGGAGTACACAGGAGTACACCAACCCACTGGGGATTTTATCAAGTGTTATTAACTTTATGCGTGACAGACTCACTGGAGGAACAAAATCAGGTACTACCGGTACCAGAGGGCTGTGCGAACAGCCACACCCACTTGGGCTGGTATCGACATTAAATTCAGGTGCCTTTCTGCCATGCAACTTTGAAATGGACCGAGCCTGTGACGAAGGGCAGGGGCCCGAAACGCGTTGGCAGTCCAAATTTGTGGTGACTTTCTGTGTCTGACGCACGCTACAGCCTTCATTAAATTCAGAGCAAACTTACCCGTGTGGGCCATTCTGTTTGTGGCAAACTTTGTGTGATGAATTTTGTATGGCTACGCCAAGCCGTGGAAGGAGCCCTCCTGCAGCAGCGGACCTGGGTGACGCCATGGGGTGTTCACCGCTACAGGAAGGGGCGCTCGTAATGGAGGCTACAAGATGCAAGCGGCTGGAGTACACAGGAGTACACCAACCCACTGGGGATTTTATCAAGTGTTAATAACTTTGTGCGTGACAGACTCACTGGAGGAATAAAATCAGGTACTACCGGTCACAGAGGGCTGTGCGAACAGCCACGCCCACTTGGGCGGGTATCGACATTAAATTCAGGTGCCTTTCTGCCATGCAACTTTGAAATGGACCGAGCCTGTGACGAAGGGCAGGGGCCCGAAACGCGTTGGCAGTCCAAATTTGTGGTGACTTTCTGTGTCTGACGCACGCTGCAGCCTTCATTAAATTCGGAGCAAACTTACCCGTGCGGGCCCTTCTGTTTGTGGCAAACTTTGTGTGATGAAATTTGTACGGCTACGCCAAGCCGTGGAAGGAGCCCTTCTGCAGCAGCGGACCTGGGTGACGCCATGGGGTGTGCACCGCTACAGGACGGGCACTCGTAATGGAGGCTACAAGATGCAAGCGGCTGGAGTACACAGGAGTACACCAACCCACTGGGGATTTTATCAAGTGTTATTAACTTTGTGTGTGACAGACTCACTGGAGGAATAAAATCAGGTACTACCGGTACCAGAGGGCTGTGCGAACAGCCACGCCCACTTGGGCGGGTATCGACATTAAATTCAGGTGCCTTTCTGCCATGCAACTTTGAAATGGACCGAGCCTGTGACGAAGGGCAGGGGCCCGAAACGCGTTGGCAGTCCAAATTTGTGGTGACTTTCTGTGTCTGACGCACGCTGAAGCCTTCATTAAATTCGGAGCAAACTTACCCGTGTGAGCCCTTCTGTTTGTGGCAAACTTTGTGTGATGAAATATATATATATATATATACATACACACGTGTTTACACCTGGGCTAGTGGGAGGAGCAGGTTCTCAGGGTGAACCACATCAGAGAATGGGACCGTCATGTGGTGAGATGATGGGGATTTATTGACATGTTTTTATAATTTGGAGGGTCAGAGGAAAGTGCGGCAGCATTTGTTAAAAGTATCCATAAGAACACTATGAATTTGGAATTCACAGCTCAGATAAATAGAAATTATATTGATTTTTTGGATATCCAAATATATGTTAAGAAGGGGCAATTGGAATCCAAATTACACCGCGAACGCACGGCAGGAAACAAAATCCTCCATACATTCAGTTTCCACCCGAAATATTTAATCAAAAGCATCCCATATGCTGAGTTTCCGAGAATGCGTAAAATCTGCTGCTCAGAGAATGATTTGGCCATATGTCAAAAAGAAGCCACTAATAGGTTTTTAGAGTGAGGTTATGATCTTGATATAATCGAACGAGCAAAAGCCAAAGCCAATAAGATATCCAAAGACTGTATCCTATTACAGACTCGCACAAGGACTCATTATGAGTATGAGAAAGAACCCAGTGATCAAGATGAAGTTAATAATATCAGATTCATCACTACATTCAGTCGGTAAGAGAAGCAATTTAGATCTATTATTAATAACCAAATGACCCATAGTTCTCACTGATATTACATTGGGTCAAGTCCTCCCCAAGAAACCTATTTTGACTTTTAGGCATGCTCCGTCAATGAGAAATTCTTTAGTTAACAGCAGTCCAAAATTAGCAACCAACTATAATTGGCTATCCCTAAAAAATGGATTTTTTAAATGCAGTTCATGTTGGGCATGCACATTTGTTGCCACTGTGTCTAGTTATAAGTTAGCTTTCAAGGAAAAGCCTATGGAGATAAGGGGTCACTCTATAAGTGCAGGACATAGTTTGCTGTGTATGTTCTGAAGTATTTGTGTAGCCTACAATATGTGGGAAGCACACAGGTACAGGTACATACAAGAATTTTACAGTATCTTAGGGCCATAGTTAACTCTGATCCAGCATACCCAGTAGCACGCCACTTCAAACTGGTGCACAGTAACAACTTAAATTACCTTACATATTTTGTGATAGGTGTAGGACCATTGTGAGAAGAGGAGGCAACAGAGAAAAACTGCAGAGACAGCTTGAATCTAGGTTCATACTTGAACTTGATTTTAAGATACCAAAAGGACTCAGCACAAGTGAGAACTCACACAATTTTCTATGAGAACAATTGTTTATGAGAAAAATATCTGAAGGTAACAACAGAGAAATTTGTTGAATTGAGTTTAAAGTCACTTTGAGGTAAGAAGAGTTTAATTTATTTGGACATAGAATGTCAATCTCATCACAAACTACTATATGTATTATTATTATACTGCAGATTGTTAATCCAGTGCAGGAAATTTGTTTTAATGGCACTAGTTTTAGGATGCATTTTATGAGAATATTTATGTATATTTAAATGTCTATATGCACCAGTCACTTTGTGACTAGAAAGCACTTTCTGCCTCAATGCATAGGTCACTTTATGATGTGTTAG
Source organism: Lissotriton vulgaris (assembly GCF_964263255.1). Lineage (NCBI taxonomy): Eukaryota > Metazoa > Chordata > Amphibia > Caudata > Salamandridae > Lissotriton > Lissotriton vulgaris. The sequence goes on from NC_141696.1 coordinate 723,253,281, forward strand.
CACTTTATTACCAAAGTGGTAGAAGAGGAACAATATACTAATAAAAATATGGGTAAGTATTCATGCTGCTGTATAGCTTCCATTTTTGAGCACTCTAACACAGTTTTGCACATTTAACCACATTGCACTTTAGGCATATAAGTCAACATCATGATGGATATTATAGGACAAACAAAGTGAATATCCCTTAGAGCCATATTGGCACGTATATATATATATATATATATATATATTAAGCAGAAGAATTGTTGATTAAGGAGGACACAGGTCCAGTTTGCACAATGACTCACCAATTATGTATTTTTTAAACCTTAATGGAGTCATGTATGGGCAAAACCTCCTTATGACATAAGTTAAAATTAAGTTTTTTTTTGGTATTATGCAAGGTATTTAGGACACTATGCAATAACATGTTGTGAGCGCATTGATTAGAAGTTAATATTTGTAATTATAACCACTGTTATATATTTGCAAGGGGTTTGACTTTATCGAGTTGATAAATGAACATCTATTAAGAATGTTTGTCTAGTGATGGTAATCACGTACAATGAATCAAATGCATGGATCACATGTATTAGATCCAAATTTTTCCGCTGTGAGATGTGGGGAAGAAGTGTTAAGAAGGATGTGACATGTTTTAGCCTGTGCACAAGAGGAAATCTGTCCTCTAAGGAAGAAAAAATAATAGTCTGTTGCCCATGTTTATTATAGTTAAATCATGTGTGTAAGGGGTTAAATGATCACAATGCATCGCAGAGCGTTTGTGTTATCAAGGCCGTTTGTAGGTGGATGAAATGCATCATGGACATTGCTCTAGCATTTTCACTTTAAATGTAAAAGTTAATAAATAACTTTCTCACTTGAAAGGAGTCTGTGGCTGCATGTACTTTAAAATTGCGACACAGCAACGTTAGCTCACTGGAGCAAGAGTTCAGCACTACGACATTCAGCAGGCCACGGGGTTGGCCACGCCCACTGGGGCGGGACTGTGTTTTCTAACAAATAGCGCTAAAAATGTAACAGCTGTGTTTGAACTATTCAGAGCCTTTGAAAAAGTGTGTTTACACGAAAAGTGTCAGGCACTGTAGGAACTGTAGGTGTGCTGTGCGGTTTGCTACCTCACTGGACCTGCATTAAACATACTGTTTCAGAAACTTACCTGTGGTGAGGCGACTCCTTTACAGGCAACCTTTGTTTTGGCATGTTTGGCGGCCTGCCTGAGCCGCGGAGAAGCCCCGGGGTTTTCAGTAACACTCCAGCGACGACGTGTAACAACGACGCTGCATATGGAACAGGGAGCTGGTTTTATGCAGATACAACGTGCCAGGGATGGTTCCTTCCGTGCTTCACCAACCCACTTGGGTAACTTGCACTTTAAAATTGTGACACAGCAACGTTAGCTCACTGAAGCAGGAGTTCAGCACTACGACATCCCGCAGGCCACGGGGTTGGCCACGCCCACTGGGGCGGGACTGTACGCCCACTGGGGCGGGACTGTGTTTTCTAACAAATAGCGCTAAAAATGTAACAGCTGTGTTCCCAGTGCCCCTCGAAAAGCTCAAGAGCCTTGCATAAAAATTGTTGGTACACGGCTGCCCTTGGCCGTGCGAGGGAGCACCATCTCCGGGTGTGGAGGAAGATTCTCCATCGCAAAGAGGTTGTGGCATTGCACGACGCATTGCTGCGAAGTTCGACAATCCTTCACCTATGATAGCACTGCCCCACGGACCCTCTCCTACTAAAGGATTTTGTTTTGGACATTAATCACTGGGAAGGACCCGACCTACTTAAGGATAATATAAAGACTCATTCTATGGACTACAATTACCATCACGCTGTGATGGAAAAGAGAAAAAGCCACGCCCACTGAGGGCGGAGTCACGCAACTTTAAATAAATGGTTGTTGACAGCAATGAGTGTTACCGTGTTTCCTTTCCAGTCCCCATGAAGAAGAGGCGGAGTGGCCTCGAAACGCGTCGGGAAATGGCATATGTATGAGGAGAAGGGGTGCAGAGCGAAAAGAGGCAAGCAAGCTGGATGGCAGGAAAGTCGAGTGTGCCCCTCAAAAAGCTCAAGAGCCTTGCGTAAAAATTGTTGGTACACGGCTGCCCTTGGCCGTGCGAGGGAGCACCATCTCCGGGTGTGGAGGAAGATTCTCCATCGCGAAGAGGTTGTGGCATTGCACGACGCATTGCTGCGAAGTTCGACAATCCTTCACGTATGATAGCACTGCCCCACGGACCCTCTCCTACTAAAGGATTTTGTTTTGGACATTAATCACTGGGAAGGACCCGACCTACTTAAGGATAATATAAACACTCATTCTATGGACTACAATTACCATCTCGCTGTGATGGAAAAGAGAATAAGCCACGCCCACTGAGGGCGGAGTCACGCAACTTTAAATAAATGGTTGTTGACAGCAATGAGTGTTACTGTGTTTCCTATCCAGTCCCCATGAAGAAGAGGCGGAGTGGCCTTGAAACGCGTCGGGAAATGGAATATGTATGAGGAGAAGGGGTGCAGAGCGAAAAGAGGCAAGCAAGCCGGATGGCAGGAAAGTCGAGTCTGCCCCTCGAAAAGCTCAAGAGCCTTGCGTAAAAAAAAAAAAAAATATATATATATATATATATATATATTCACTGAAAAAACCATAGGTTATAGACCATATATAGTTAGGAATTAGCATTTACAAAACCTTGAAAATTCACTGAAAAACCATAGGTTATAGACCATATATAGTTAGGGATTAGCATTTACAAAACCTTATTTTACTCGCACAAAACCATTGAAATTCACATATATAGTTAGTTGCACTAACTATATATTGCGCACCCGCAATCCACTGCTAATGATGTCACATATTACATCATTCATGACATGGTCAGTGACATCACTGATGACATCACTGATGACATCTCAAATGACATTACTGATCACATCACTGATGATATCATTCATATGATAATATGATGAACCTCTTCAGACTCAAATATAACCTTAGATACAATCAGTGTAAACAGACACTCACAGACTTTCACTCATCCATGGAGTTACTCACACACCTAGTCAGTCATGCAAAGAATCAATCACACCTCCATTTCCTCAACTATACAGTTATACACACCTTACTTATTCAAACATATACTAACACATATTTACTCTCTTATACAATCCCTGATACAAGTTTACAATGATCCATACAGCCACTCACACATTCACTGGCTCTTATGCACAGTAATTTATATATGACAACTCTCACATGTACTGTGTTTTACATATGTACTTACTTTGACATGTAGCACTGAGATATACATTCACTCACCAATACACCCATGCACACAGTCAACAACCCATACAGTTGTTTCCACATGCAGTTTTAAATCCATACATCTAGTGAATCAACTGTTGACACATCTATGCACAGAGTCACACACCTCCCAGCCACCCACACACACACACTCAGTCTCCCATACAAATACTTGGGCAACTAATCAATAACCCATATAGTTACTCATATAGCTACTGATCAACACATGCAGCACTTTACGGAACAACAGATATAATGATGCACAAATTAAGACAGTTTAGCCACTAACCCATGCACTCAGTGAGACTCATTTAATCACTCTCTCATACAGTCAGTCATGCACCTACTAAATGCTTCATCCACATACTTATACATCCACTCATTCTTTAATATGTAAGACATATTTTAACTTTACAGAAACATACAGTCACTGGATAATGTCATCAATGATGTCATCAGTGATGTCACTGGCCATGTCATGAATGATGTAATATGTGACATCATCAGCAGTGGATTGCGGGTGCGCGATATATAGTTAGTGCAACTAACTATATATGCGAATTTCAATGGTTTTGTGCGAGTAAAATAAGGTTTTGTAAATGCTAATCCCTAACTATATATGGTCTATAACCTATGGTTTTTTCAGTGAATTTTCAAGGTTTTGTAAATGCTAATTCCTAACTATATATGGTCTATAACCTATGGTTTTTTCAGTGAATTTCAATGGTTTTTTTAATAGCAAATATCAAAAGCTGTAAAATGTATTCTTATTCTAATTCAAAAATATATTTTATATTTTTGTAATATAACTTTTTTTATTTATTTATTTATTTTTTAATAATTTTTTTTTGTTTCGCTGCCGGTCCGCGAACCGGGCAGCTTCCCGTTAGCTCAATTTGGTTCCGCGACCTGGTCTGCGAACCGGTAAACGTTCCGTTAGCGCAACCACCGCGTTAGAAAACAACATTGTGACGCGTCGCGTAAGAACGACGTATCGCGTTGCCGCGTAATGCGTCTTATGACACGTCGCGTTAGCGCACCCGGAAGCGTTCTGGAACGCGAATCGGAACGCGAAGCGCACCACCCCGGAAGCGCTCCGGGGCGTGTAGGGGGATGCGTAACGTAAGCGTAACAGGTCATGTGACTTAAAAATAACACTTTTTATTGGTTGATTTCACTTTTGGTTTCTGAATGATGTAAGGCTAGGTCATGTGACCTAAAATAACACTTTTCATTGGTTTAGAACATTTTTTTTCCCAAATGATGAAAGCCCCCTCCTATTTTTCTCACTCTGACTTTCAACTTTGTGAGAGGAAGAACTATTTTGATTATTGGAAGATGGCCTCAATTGTAGCTGCAGCTGGTGGACCCCCACCACCACCACAACCTCCTAGGAAGGATGGACCACCTCCCCAGTTTATTCCCAACCCAGAAGAAGAGGAGGAAGAAGAAGAACAGGATGTACATCAAATAGAATTTTTGCCTGAAGAGCCCCGGAAATCACACCGCAAGGACAATTTTATTTGGCAGTTTTTTTCATTTCCTGCAGGCCAAAAAAAGGTGAATGCTCGTTATGTTACATGCCTGATATGTAAAGAACCTCTGTCCCGAGGCACGGATAAAAAGTATAGCTTTGGTAACTATACTATGCCTCGCCACATGCAAAGGTGGCATACAATAAATGATAGTGTGGCGGAGGTGCGTAACCTACGTGAAAATCCACCAACTCCTGTGGCCACCACCTCAAACCATGAAAGTCTTTCGGGACCAGAGGCGAGGGAGACGGTCCCCACTATTCAAACTAATTTTCAACACATCAAGCTGGTGTGCATTTATTGTGGGGGTTTGCTTTGTTACGGTGAGATGAGCGTAACCTTAATGAACAGAGCATATGAAAATCACAAGTGCTCAAAACGCCCCAGAAAGTGATTTTATTTTTTGCTCCTGTTGAGCCGTTTCTAATGCCTGTTTTTCGTTCTTCCCCCTGAAAAAAAAAATATATATATAACCGTTCAAAAAATACAAAAAAACTATAAAAATGTTCAGAAAAATAATAAAAAAAATATAAAACAACAAAAATAATTAAAAAAAAAGTTCTTTTCAGAACTACCTCCCCTTTATAAGAAATTGCTAGAATGTTTAACACTCTGGCAATCTCTATTTCTTTTGATTCGCTTCCCGGTTCGCGCGCCGGTACGCGAACCAGAAGCAAACTAAAAAAATTTTTTTTTGAAAAAAGAAGAGTAAGTAAACAGAGAGTAATGTTAAAAGAAAGACAAATAGAGGGAGTAACACACTGATACTGTTGAAAGAGGAACTGAGAAAAGGAGTGGAAAGAGTAGTATAAGTAAGTAATAGAAAAAGAAATAAGGGAAGTAGCAAAGGCAAAAAACTGAGGGTTAAAGAAATGAAGCAGTGGAACTAATAAAAGTTAAATGTGATAGAGATGTAACGTAAAGAGTACTAAACACTTACCTTATAATTGTCGTTAACTTAGTCACTTGTTATTTTTATACTTTTAATCTGTGTAAGAAAGAACAAACATTTTTAAATTAATAGAAGGTAGTAAAAGATGAGTGAGCATGAGACAAGATGAATACATATTAAAAATCACAATTCAAAGTACAAAATTAATTATACATATTTAATGGTTTATTTTTGCTGTTCTCAGAATATATCAAATTTCACTGAAAACAGTGAGTTGAAGGTATTCATCATATAACAGCGGGGAAAGAAAAACACAATCAAAATGATTGTGTTTAAAAAACCCATAAAATATAATCAATCAGAAATCAGAACCCCTCAAAAGTAACTTACTTTCTATGACGTCAAAGGATGTCCTATGAACAGCTTATACTCTGTTGTGCTGTTACTATTTTCTGCCCGTCACTTTCTGAAAGATAAGCTCCATCGTTTTAAGAAAAATTAGACATACAAAGCAATTTAAAACAGCACACTAAATTACAGCAACACCTAGAATCATTATAATCCAGTTACCTCCCCTAAACTTCTGAAAACAAGTCAAAAGGCAACATTGCTTCATACTAAAATGGTAATCATTGACGAAAGACTAGCCTTTTTTATATTTCAAATAAGCTGTGTAATATCCTGATGTTGTCAAAGGACCATCATAACATATAATAGCTGCAGTTACAAATGTTCTTCCTGAAATCGATGACTATGTAGCCAAAACATTTTTAATTAGACTTGACAACTTATTTTCATCCAGTTTATGTAGTTGAAATTGTAAAATGACATTTCACCCATAAGTTTCTATAAATAATGTGGGCAGCATTGCAGACTTACATTTCCTCTACTCCTTGTTTTGATCTACTGCTTGAATTAGCTTATAAACACAAACAGTTTTCGCTCTGTACTACACTTATACACAAGGCCATATAGAGTAGGAGCCATTAGAACCTCTTGAAATTCCTCAGAACAAATCCCAAGATTCCTTCCCTAAAATTTTGGTTGTAAAAACACCAGGTAAGAATTTTGAAGGAGGAAAGGCAATCTTTTTTTGAAAGTTAAAACAGAATCATTGCAGAATGACCAGCCGTTTCCAGATTTTAAATAAGCTGTGTAATGTCCTGAAGTTGTTGAAGGACCGTCATGATATATAATTGCTGTAGTTACAAAAGTCCTTCCTGATATTGACAACTGCGAAGCCACAAAATTATTAATTAAAGTTGTCAATTTAGTTCCATCAGACCTACATCGTTGGAACATTAAAATGACATACTGGCCATAACTTCGTATAATTAACGTGGACAGCATTGCAGACTTACATTGGCTACACTCCATGTTTTGATCAGCTGCTTTTACTAGCTTATTGAAGAATACTGATTTACTGTCAGGCAAAGTTAAATATATAAATCTTTCTGAGTCTACACTAGTAGTAATTGATAGCCTACAGTTCTCGCAATCATTCTGCCATTGATAAGAAAGGCCAAACAGATAATCTACATCTACACCTTCATCTTGCAATACATCAAGCATATACATTAAAAACTCCTGACAATCCTGCTGAATATTTTGAGAGAATTGCGTTTGACCTGAACATTTGTCTAACAGATTACGAATTTCAGACACACTTTCTACTCTTCTTCTATCAGCGCTACATCTCTCTAACACAGAATTCAACAAACAGCATAAACTTTGTTCCGAATTGATCACAATCTGTTCTTTTAAAGTCTCTAGTGAAAAGACACCATTAACCACTACATTAGCATAGCAGTTGACACCAGAACTATTTTCAAATTGAAAACCAACAACATCTTCAACAGAATTCATTTTCTTTCTGCTTACAATTTTCGGTTCATCGACTTTTGGTCTTTTTGCTACAACCTCCCTACTATTACTGATATTTCTTCGTTTCCGGCCTACCACACGTTTCTCAAACAAAGGATATTGAGGCAAATGTGGCGCATACTCTCTTCTTAACCTATTGTATTCCTTAACACAATCTAGATCCGCACAAATGTTTGTGACATCACAGTCAATCAAGTACAATCCCGATAAAGTTCTGACTCGTGACAATGTTACATAAGCCATACCCTCTTTGAACACAGAACTGCCAATATTCACTAAAGCAGTGTCTACACTTAAACCTTGCGATTTATGGTTTGTCACCGCATATGCCAAACAAACAGGAAACTGCTTACGGCGAACATATAAGTCTTTTACAAGCAAAAACCTAGCTGTGCAACGACCAATTAGCTGTACTTCCTCAATGCCATCAAATTTAATTTTTAAAAATTCAATTCCATCTCTATTTCTGTATTTCTCAAAATCAACAACATTACCCATTGATCCATTTACCAGACCTCTTTCAACATGTAAATTCCTTCTCAAAATGATACGGCAATTTAAGCACACATTCAGAGTCTTTTCAAAACCTGCAGTTTTAGATATAGTCTTCTCTAATGAATCCAATTTAGATTTCAAATTCTCAGACAAAATAATTGTTGCTCCCATATGCTCTATTCTGTCAATAGCTTCCAGTTTCACAATCTCTTGGTTTTCTAAATTCAACATTTTGTTGTTGAAGATGGAACATTCTGCAAGAGTTGGCATCAAACATATTCCACATTTCTTCTCAGTAATTTTCTGAAAAATATCCTCTGGCAGAACGTCTTCTTCTGGATACAAATTTGACAGTAATCGTGCATGTAAAGCTTCTTTCCCACGCTCGGTCACTTTCCCAATTCTAACATCTTGTAGAATATTCTTGTAATCTTCATCCTTCGCCTGACGCATATTTTTACGCAGCTCAGCATAATTGAAGTTTAACCATATGTTAACGTTGCCAATGCTCCCTAGGCACTTCCTGGTATATTCATGCGTAAGCAGTTTAAACACTGGTTGTCCTTTCACTGGTGTCAGCTGCAGAAGATCACCGAAAACAATGATGTGTTTGCCACCAAATAACACATCATACTCTGTTTTAAGAACTTCCTGCATTCTCAAATGCACAAAGGCAAGCATGACATTGGAAACCATGTTTACTTCGTCAATGATAAGAAGTTTCATCTTCTTTAGGACTCTTGAAACTTCACAACAAGAATCTCCAGATAACTTGTGTTATTGTAATTTGTTATCATGCTCCACTGGCAGCATCAGTAGCCGATGCAAAGTAATACCTTTAATGTTATGTGCTGCCAGTCCAGTTGGAGCGGTGACAACACAAGACAGCGATGACTCAGTCCTTTTCTGCAGATAACATGAAATTGTTTTAATGAGGAAACTTTTTCCAGTTCCTGCTTCTCCACTCACGTACAGTCTGACAGGCTTCAACGACGTACATGAGCACTCTTTCTTCTCATGACTTAATCCATGCTCAATTTGTTTGGTAACTTCGTCATATATTTTCCTCTGCTCAACGTTGAGTTGTCTTTCCAAATCTTCTAAGTTAACCGCATCCTCCTGAGCATGTGCCATGGCTCTTTCCACTTCAATCATGGCAGTGGCAGCTTCATTTTCGATAACTGGTTCTCTTAGTGGATCCTGACTCAATGAAACAGAACTCTGACTGTCCTGAGAACTGTCTCTAGCAATCTCAGCTGCAATTGTTGCTTCCTGCTCGATTTCTGCATTCAACATTTCTAGATATTTTGGAAAAACAGGACATTCTATGGACTCCTTGGCTGCATTGAAAAAGTCTTCGTAACAGAGGAAATCTCCAAGCAGTTCCTCTTCTGCACGCCAAGGCTTGAAAAGTTGCAAAAGAGCGAAATAGAAAAACTCTTTTCTTTCTGGAGATTCGCAATTCAATTTTCGATGATTTACCAATTGACATTTTCTTTGCTTGACCAGACATCCCTCACTTCCAATTACAGCATACACTCCTTTATCAATATCTTCTTTGATGTTCCTCTTGAAAATGTAATTTTGTAGAACCTCATACAGACAAACATTCTCCAGGTGACTGCTTCTATTTGGATAATATGTATCCAACATGTTGGTCTTCAAAATATCTGTACTGCTTGGCTCCTTCTCCGCCAAATACTCAATTTCCCGTACAGGTTTCAGAACTCGATTACGTGTTGCAGCAAGACCAAGACTCGCCCAAATGATACTCCTAGATTTGGCATAGAGACTTGCTGAAGATAACCGGTCAGAACATTCGTAAGCTCCGATTTCTCGATGCGACAACATCTTCAGACTGAAACTGTACAACTTCTTACTGAGGCTCTTTTCATGGGAAATATCCTCCCACATATCCTTCAGTTCTGTCTTTTCTTTTTTTGTGATGTAAGACGTCACATACCGAGCCACAGCCATACAGTTGTCAGCCACAAACTGTATATCCATGTTAGCATTCCACATGGACAAAATCACTGGGTTGTAGTCGTTAATGTACTTGGACTCTTCGTTTCTTTTCAAATTGTATGTGTTTTTGGGTGATTTCCTCGTCACATTATGTCGCAGCGAAGACATCAAATTGTTCACTCTTCCTTTAGATATCACCGATCGTGGAAATGCAAAACGACATTTGGTGTAGTACTTGTCCTTGTTTCTGAATTTACGACGACAGTACTTTCCACAATGATGGCTTTGAAACCGTAAAACTTGTTCTCTTAGACTTTTATCTTCCTTTGTCTTTGGAACAGCACATGTAGAATACTGTTCTATGAAACTCATCACTAAGTCATCCGGATCTGTTCCAAATGTGGGTGCATATTTGATCCATAGCAGCATATGTATATGAGGAGCACCTCTTGCTTGATACTCCTTTCTCCAGAAGAAATCCAACACCTCTCCAAGAGGTGGATTTTTCTTGTTCGTGATGAAAGACATCATAGCTTCAAATCTATGATTGAAGTACCTGCATACATTCACTGGATCCAAAGAGCACAGTTCTCCGGGTGTCTTGAATTCAATATTTTCAATGTTTCCATTTGCCTCTCGTAGAAATTCAAGTAAGTCTTCCCAGCCATACTCAGCCCAGCTGAGAGTGAGGAACCAAGTAGGAGTTCCTAAGTTCCTCAGCATACATTTTAAGTCACCATGACGACGGTACCAATACTCATTAGTACCACGCTGACATGCCATGAGATTAATCAGGTGAGAATCCAAAATACTGTCTTGCACATTGACTTTATCCATAAAGTCCCTTGCCGAGATATTTCGCAGTTGTACACCACTTTTCAAGATGTGGTTCACTGCATAAGACAGTCCAGACAGATCACTTTCAAACAGTAGATGAAATAAATAGGGAATGCATTGACGAAACCTAGGATCTTCTGCATACAATCGTAAAGTCCGATATTCTGAAGCAGGAATTTGATCAGGTCGCTCATCATATCGTCCTCCTCGACCTGTGGGAAATAACTGTGGGAAACACCGAGCTTCCAAACTTTCCTCCCAAACACTAATGGGACTCCCTTTGGCTTGTTTCATTTGAAACAACTCAATAGCATTCCCCATGATTTCCTTGGAATGCAAAGGATGAACACTATAATGTTCATATATTTCTTCATTTTTAGAGGCTTCTACTTTCTCAATTTGCCCAGCATACAAATCGCTGTCCTCTTCTTCACTTACTTCCTCTTCTGCAGCACATACATTCTTGTAGTACTCATTATTTTTCATCAAATATAATGTTGCCTTTTTGACTTTCCTAACATCCACTAAATCTTGCCAGATTTTCTTACTCTTTGTCGGAACCCCGTTAACTAGGATAACTAGAGGTTCCTCTTCCACTTTCTCTACTACAATTGTATTAATGTTTTTCTTCAAATCTAAAGGCAAATAAACAACTCTTCCCTTTAATCCTCTCTGTAAATCTGATGGAGGCAATTTCCCTGTCTTTGGCTCCATTCGTACAATAGCCTGAAAGGGATGGACACTTTGAATCAAAATAGATTCATAAGTATTTAAATCCTTCAATTCAGAAGGAATGTCAACCAATTCCAGATTATTATGAACCACTCTAGCAGGCATCCGGTTTTGGTTTAATTTCTTTAAACAATAAGTACACATACGTTGGTCCGATCCCAAATCAAAACGATTTTCTACCATCAAGTATGTGGCAAAATCCTTCCATTCACTATTGTTATCCATTTCACTTTTTGCATATAAATCCACTAACTTAGTCTGATTCTTATAATAAGTCCGTCGACAACACACACAAGTGAAATTAGGCCTCTCACTTGATTTCACCTGAAAGTTGAAAATTTCCTTGTGAAACTTATCTATATTAGAAATCAGTACACTCTGTTCCACATTACCTTCTTCTACTGGGTCAATTTCAACATTGTTCTCTTCACTAGCAAAGTAACAGAACTCAATTTCTTCACAAATATTCTTCACATCTACTTCAGAACCATGCAAAAGAGCAGTGCTTAATTGTTTAAGCATATTTGCCGGACTCTTAGCATAATACAACATTCTAACTAATTTCCTCACTTTATTATGATGCACTGCTAGCATCCTGAAATGATGAAAAACACTCTGGCATACTCTCCTGGAAAGACAAGCCAGTGAATGACCACGCAAACCTGTCACTTGTCTCACTCTGCAAGGATCTAATTCTTGGAACAACTTTATTTTTTGTTTTAAACTTTTCTTATTAAATGTCCGTACAAAATCACAAAGCAAATTGATGGAATCCTGTAGCACACTGCAAATAGAACTACACTTCCAGGTGTACACTGGTCCCTTAGGACGTCTCCCTAAAACTTCATCACCTAACACCTCTTCTGCATCTTCATACACAAGTTTTTCTTTTTCAACCGGACAACCATCTTTTACCTCATATGCTCGACCACTGGTGTCAACTGCATGCACCAAATCATTGTCCTGGAAGTAACTCTCCTCATTGAAAAATGCATCACAACTTGAACTATGCATCCATTCTCCTGAGAAAACTTCACAAAAATTAGTGCGATTAACTACTCTCTTCCATCTACTATTTGATTTGAAATCATAAATTACCTTGTTTAGTTTCCTAATTCTATTGATTACCAAAATAAATAACTTTTGCTTAATTTCGAAAGCCTGATCAATAATTTTCTCTACATTTTTCTTTCTCTTATAAAAAGCCACTTTCTGTTGACCTTTCTTACATTTTTTTAACAAATTGCCAATTATCCTGTTGCGGAACATTCGTCTACGAATGTCTCTAAACAGATTTTTCCTTCTACTACCATGCACAGAGTTTTCTTCTGCTCTAGCAGTTACATTTTTGAGGGACCTTTCCTTCCCATTTAAATTGGCTCTCTTCTTCTGAACTAAAACATGTTCTCTAGTGATACTTTTTCGTCGGCAAATGTTTCTTAAAAAAGATTTTGTTGTCTTACCCGGAATTTTTTTGGTGACTTCACAACTTTTAATTCTAGAGGACTGCTGCAAAGGTCCATTATCTTCATTTTTACCAAGGTGCGGTGTAAGTCGCTTTGCTTCTTTTTTTTTTCTTTGCCTTGAGGGCATGTTTGAATTTTTAAGAATATCTTGAGTTGAATCTGTGGAAAATGTATTAAAAAAATGTTATTAAATACTATTACCAAACAGTAAATCAATAACAGTAAGAAAACAATTGAATGGAAGGATTTTGCAACATACTTGATGGTAGAAAATAGCAATGGAATGGAATGCTTCTACATATGACCTGTGCTCTGTTATATGTTAATCTCAACTAATTTCGAGACTCTATTTCTATTTAGAGATTGTTCCAGAACAGACATTGTAGATGTTATTGTTATTGACTTAAAATTGCCAAGCACACATGAGGACGTATTTACAAGGCCCTTGCACCAGGGGGAAGTGACTTGAAATGGCCAAGCACACATGGGGGCGTATTTACAAGGCCCTTGCACCAGGGGGGAAGTGACTTAAAATTGCCAAGCATACATGAGGACGTATTTACAAGGCCCTTGCACCAGGGGGAAGTGACTTGAAATGGCCAAGCACACATGGCGGCGTATTTAGAAGGCCCTTGCACCACTTATACATCGCTTTTGACATTGACACTGTGGAGCACCATGGGGCATAAACAGCGCAGATGCATCATGCATCTATTCAAAAAAAGCGACACAATGCAGGAGTCCCATCGCAAGTAAATAAATTCTTATAAATTTAAAAAGCATTCCTTTTCCTTAAAAACGATTTTCTGATCATAATTTGAACACACAGCACCAGGGGGAAGTCACATAAAATTGCCAAGCATACATGGGGGCGTATTTACAAGGCCCTTGCACCAGGGGGAAGTGACTTAAAATGGCCAAGCACACATGAGGGCGTATTTACAAGGCCCTTGCACCACTTATGCATCGCTTTTGACATTGACACTGTGGAGCACCATGGGGCATAAACAGCACAGATGCATCATGCATCTATTCAACAAAAGCGACGCAATGCAGGAGTCACATGGCAAATAAATAAATTCTTATAAATTTAAAAAGCATTCCTTTTCCTTAAAAACGATTTTCTGATCATAATTTGAAAACCTTGCACCAGGGGGAAGTCACATAAAATTGCCAAGCACACATGGGGGCGTATTTACAAGGCCCTTGCACCAGGGGGAAGTGAATAAAAATAGCCAAGCACACATGAGGGCGTATTTACAAGGCCCTTGCACCAGGGGGAAGGGACTTGAAATGGCCAAGCACACATGGGGGTGTATTTACAAGGCCCTTGCACCAGAGGGAAGTCACTTAAAATGACCAAGCACACATGGGGACGTATTTACAAGGCCCCTGCACAAGGGGGAAGTGACATGAAATGGCCAAGCACACATGGGGGCGTATTTACAAGGCCCTTGCACCAGGGGGAAGTGATTTGAAATGTGCAAGCACACATAACGGCGTATTTACAAGGAACTTGCACCAGGGATAAGTGATTTAAAAATGCCAAGCACACATGAAGGCATATTTAGAAGGCCCTTGCACCAGGGGTAAGTGACTTAAAATGGCCATGCACACACATAGGGGAATATTTAAAAGGCCCTTACACCACTTATGCATCGCTTTTAACATTTACAATGTGGAGCACCATGGGGCAAAAACGCACAGATGCATCATGCATCTATTCAACAAAAGCGACGCAATGCAGGACTCACATCGCAAGTAAATAAATTCTTATAAATTTAAAAAGCATTCCTGTTCCTTAAAAATGATTTTCTGATCATAATTTGAAAACACAGCACAGCTCCTATGTAGAAGCACACCTTGTCAGTACTAATACTTCACATTATCTACAATTACAATTTGTAAAAGAATGCAAAAACTTCTTGGAAAAAATAATGCAAACACTTGACACAAAACATCCTTTTAAATGCACAGCTGGCTTCCTTATTTTCTCCAAAAAGCATACTAGTCTCTTTCTAAAATAAAGGAACCATATCTCACCTTACCAAATGCTTTTTGAATTACAAAACAGTCTCAGAGGCCCTTGCACCAGGGGGAAGTGACTTAAAATGGCCAAGCACACATGGGTGCGTATTTACAAGGCCCTTGCACCAGGAGGAAGTGATTTGAAATGACCAAGCACACATGGGGGCGTATTTACAAGGCCCTTGCACCAGGGGGAAGTCACTTAAAATGGCTAAGCACACATGGGGGCGTATTTACAAGGCCCTTGCACCAGGGGGAAGTGACTTAAAATTGCCAAGCACACATGGAGGCGTATTTAGAAGGCCCTTGCACCACTTATGCATCGCTTTTGACATTGACACTTTGGAGCACCATGGGGCATAAACAGCACAGATGCATCATGCATCTATTCCACAAAAGCGACGCATTGCAAGAGTCACATCGCAAGTAAATAAATTCTTATAAATTTAAAAATCATTCCTTTTCCTTAAAAACGATTTTCTGATCATAATTTGAAAACACAGCACAGCTCCTATGTACAACCACACCTTGTCAGTACTAATACTTTACATTATCTGCAATTACAATTTGTAAAAGAATGCAAAATCTTCTTGGAAAACATAATGCAAACACTTGACTCAAAACATCATTTTAAATGCACAGCTGGCTTTCTTATTTTCTCCAAAAAGCATACTAGTCTCTTTCTAAAATAAAGGAACCATATCTCACCTTAGCAAATGCTTTTTGAATTTAAAAACAGTCTCAGAAACACACCAATTTTTCTTTAGCAGAGCAAAAGGTATGCACTCCAGAGGCTGCAACCAAGAAAGGCACAGAAATGCTGATATTCATCACACATATCTCTCATGTCAGCCAATCAAAACTCTTCCCTCCCTTTTTTCAAATCAACACACTTCCCCCCTCTGCCCTTTCTGCCCTTTTTCCATAGCAACTACCTCCTGACAGAGCTCTCATGTTTACAAGTTCACACAACAATGTTTCAAATGAACTCTGAACTCTCAGTACACCTGCTAATCCACTGCAATCTTTCATAAAATCATTTTTTCTTAACCATTCAAATTACATCTTTCAAAGAACACATCCATGCACCCTAACTTTCTATTTTCAGCAATGGAAATCCACCAATCACTGCTAATGAACCATTAGCACTGAAACTCCACATTTTTTTTTCTTTACAAACTCCTACTGTTTCAACTGCCATTTCATTCCCACACTTCATCTGACTGCAGCAGAACCTCCTCTCGCCATGTTTTCTGTCTGGATTCTTGGACATAGCTATATCCACTGGGCTCACAGGTATGCTGATAACAGAAATTTACATAACCTCAATTTTCAAAATGTGGATATCAAATGGATTGGGCAAAGAGGATTGAGATGTCACCAATGGATACCATTGGTGAAAACCTTTTTGCATTTGCCAAACCCTGACCTCATAATAGTGCACTGTGGAGGAAATGATTTGGGCACTTTGACTGGGGTAGGTCTGGAAATGCTCTTAAAGGACACCTTTGAGCAATTAATGGCACTTTTCCCTCAAACTGCCTTGGTATATTCCAATATATGCCAAAGACAGAAATGGAGGTGGTCCAATCAATTTTGTCCACAAATTGAGAAAGCGAGGAAGCATGTAAATAAGTCTGTTTCAGCTTATATGAAAGACCATGGAATGGGCGCCATCTACAACAATAACTTGCATTACTACATGCAAGATATCTACAGAGGAGATGGTGTGCACTTCTCAGATGAGGGAAACAGAGTTTTCATACAAAATTTAAGACTGTGTATTGGTACCTACTTATAAGTACCTAGAACTTACACAGAACACAAAAGCTCTTTTCAGTGCTACCTTAACTATAATTAGTCTTTCCAAATTTCAAATGTACCTTTTTTCACCAATTTTCACTTATGTTCGCTTCCCGGTTCGCTACCCGGTTCGCGTACCGGCAGCTAACCGCGCGAAAAATTCAATTTTTTTTTATTCCAACATATATGAGCCTCCTCAGCCACCCTCAGAAAACCTAAGGGGTCAGGATACGTCTCCCGTGCCCCCTTATACCCATTTC
This sequence comes from Lissotriton vulgaris, assembly GCF_964263255.1. NCBI lineage: Eukaryota > Metazoa > Chordata > Amphibia > Caudata > Salamandridae > Lissotriton > Lissotriton vulgaris. Next base: position 723,270,488 of record NC_141696.1, read on the forward strand.
CCACATTGTTTTTCCTCCATCTTGTTATTAAATTCCACCGAAACACAAAATGGCGAACTCCCGTTCCGCTTCCGTGGAGCGACCCGGTTCGCGTACCGGGAAGCGCTTCTACCGCGAAAAATCGAATTTTTTTTATTTTCCCCACGGGACCCTTTAATAACCCCAACATCATTTCTAGGGGGTCAAGAGGGGTCTACCTTGCCCCCTTTCATTAAATTCCACCTTCGATTTTCTCCTCCTCTTGTCTATCGATCCTACCGAGAGACAAGATGGCGGCCGGTCCGGACTGTTTAGAATGTTGACAGACACCGGAGAGGCAATCAGCTTCGCTTCGCGAAGTTCCGTTACGCGTCAGGTACGCGAACCGGAGCGCTAACCGGAGCGCTTTTTAAAACGTTATTTACTCAAAATCCACTGGAGCACATATATTGAGACATATCAAAGGCACATCGGGCAAACCATATCTACAATTTTGCCAAGTTTCGTGTAAATCCATTCAGCCGTTCGAGCTAAAAGTGAGTCCAACCGCCCTATGGAAAACTCAATGTTAAAAACGCGTTTTGGGACCCCCCTTTTTTCTCGGCCCCCCCTTGACGAAACCCCCCCAAATTTTATGGGGCTGCTCAGAAACAAAATGTGCCATTTTCCTGGAAATTTCAGCCAATAACGTCCACAAACGCCAAAGTTATTCGACATAGAATTTTCAAAAATCCCATAGGGAAAAATCCTAACTATATATACCTACTGGTGACCGCCAGTAGGTAATATATATATATATATATATATATATATATATATATATATATATATATATATATATATATATATATATATATATATATATATATATATATATATATATATATATATATATATATATATATATATCTATATATATATTCACTGAAAAAACCAAAGGTTTCACACCAGTTATAGTTAGGAATTAGCATTTAAAAAACCTTTGAAATTCACTGAAAAAACCATAGGTTTCACACCAGTTATAGTTAGGAATTAGCATTTAAAAAACCTATTAAATTCACTGACAAAACCAGTTATAGTTAGCTGGAAATTTTACTGACATAAAACCATTGAAATTCCCACGTTATAGTTAGTTGGACTCACTATAACTTGCGCGCCTGCAATGCACTGCTGATGACGTCACATATTACATCACTCATGACATGGTCAGTGACATCACTCATGACATCACTGATGACACCATCCTTGTGACAGAGTGACAGACCTAATTTCAGTGTAATGTAACGCTTGAAACAAATATTCAAAAATAGAAACAAACATTTTCAAAAAAATGGAGATACCCAAACCAGTAACAACAACCAATTCAGTAATTCCACCATCTATATACTCATCCACTCATTCACCAACAGTTCTATATAGTCACTCATATATATACTCACTCATCATATGTAGTGATACACCTATACATCCTGTTACACATCAGCAGTCATCCAAAAGTTACTCACACACATACTCACACATGCACATAAACTATTGAACATCCATTTATTTGCATATACATTTATACACACACTACCACCTTACTTCTAAGGAAACTTACACATACTTACTCTCTTAAACAATCACTTATAGAAACACATACTTATTTAAACAGGAACTCCTACAATCTCTCACTATATATACTATACTCACTTATATACATCAATACTCACATATACTAGATTAAAACATATGTCGTTAGTAATGAAGACACTAGTGAGACAGTCATTCACTCACTAACACACACATATACACACTCGTCCACCCATACAGTCCTGCACATATTCTGTCTTCAAAACACATACAAACAGTGAGTCAGTCACCAACCCCTGCAGCCACTTATACACAAAGAGAAACACTGATACAAACATTTAAATATTTAAACAATACTCGCTAATATATGTATTCACTAAGATACACTTAATAAGCCAGTTAACCAACCATTTTTTTTTAAAAAAAACATCCATTTACACACTTATTTAAAAATTTATTCTTCCATCGACCTTTACAAATACATATATAAAACAAATTTATTTTTCAGAAAGACACACATTCACTGGATGGTGTCATCAGTGATGTCATGAGTGATGTCACTGACCATGTCATGAGTGATGTAATATGTGACGTCATCAGCAGTGCATTGCAGGCGCGCAAGTTATAGTGAGTCCAACTAACTATAACGTGGGAATTTCAATGGTTTTATGTCAGTAAAATTTCCAGCTAACTATAACTGGTTTTGTCAGTGAATTTAATAGGTTTTTTAAATGCTAATTCCTAACTATAACTGGTGTGAAACCTATGGTTTTTTCAGTGAATTTCAAAGGTTTTTTAAATGCTAATTCCTAACTATAACTGGTGTGAAACCTTTGGTTTTTTCAGTGAATTTCAAAGGTTTTTTTAATGCTAATTCCTAACTATATAAGACCTGAAAGCCCACCAGGAATCTCCAGTATGCGCCAGGGGACTGCATTGCAGAGAGGTGTAATGAAGCCACAACCCTTTTTACACCTCTCTGCAACGCAGCCCCCGTGCATGTTTGTAGAGGGGGGACTAATTCCCCTTGCATACTGGGGGTCCCTGGATCATATCTGCCCAAACACCGATATTCCGAACGATTGTAAATGACTTTTCTTGAGAAACATTTGGATTTGGATTATCATGTCCTATACTTTGGAATTTTTGAAAGACTGACTTTGAGGATGCTATAAATTACTCAAGTCTGCCCGAATTGTGTGGGTAAAATTGATACCTAGTCACTTTTAATAAGAATATACTTATGTCTCGTCTAACATTTGGAAGAAATATCTAGTTATATGACAACGGGATACCGACATAACTTGAAGGAAATAAGAACGCCCTGAAGAAGTTCTGTTGTACAGAACGAAACGTTTCGGCTGGCTGTGGTACATAAACTTAAGGAAAATAAAAGCATTTGAATATACACCAAGATTCAGCGCTTCAATAAGTACTCTAAGTGATATGATTTGATTGGACTCATTGTGAAAGTGGTGCTGTGCCAAACTTTGGAATATTCTCCACTACTCTCTACTACTTACTCTCTCCTACTCTCTACTACTCACTCTCTACTGCTCTCTACTACTCACTCTACTACTTACTCTCTACTACTCTCTACTACTCACTCTCTACTACTCTCTACTACTCACTCTACTATTCACTCTACTACTCTCTACTACTCACTCTGCTACTCTCTCTACTGCTCTCTACTACTCTCTACTACTCACTCTCTACTCTCTATTACTCACTCTCTACTCTCTACCTCTCTACCTCTCTCTTCTTCTCTCTCTACTAATCTCTACCTCTCTACCGCTACCTCTCTACCTCTCTACCTCTACACCTCTACCTCTCTACCTCTCTCTACACGCACACATATAGACATATATGCATATATATATGTGCATATGCATTTATATATATGTATGTGTATGTATAAAAAAAACAACTAAACATTTTTTTTTCTAAACAGCTACTTTTAAAACTGTCATTCTTTTTTCCCATGGTACGCTCCCCGGTACGCGCACCCGTGCGCGTACCGGGCGCTCCCCCCGCGAAAATCAAAAAAAAAAAAATTTTTTTTTTTGCCTTGCGGGGCCCTTTTATGGCCCCCACATCAAACCTAGGGGGTCAGGGGGGGTCTACTCTGCCCCCTTATGTTCATTTCCCTCTTTGTTTTGGCCACCTCTTGTGTCTCGATTTTACCGAGACACAAGATGGCGGCCGCTCCGGACTGTTTAGAATGTTTACAGACACCCGAGAGCCAATCAGCTTTCCTCGCGCAAGTCGCGTGGCGCGCACGGTACGCGCACCCGTGCGCGTACCGGTGCGCTGCTATAGATATATATATTTTTTTGAACCTTAATTACTCAAAATCCACTGGAGCACATATCTTGAGACATAGCAAAGGCACATCGGGCTACCAGTCCCTACAATTTTGCCAAGTTTGGTGGAAATCCATTCAGCCGTTCGGGCTAAAAGTGAAATCGACCGCCCTATGGAAATTAACATGGGGAAAACGCGTTTTGGGACCCCCCTTTTATCTCGGCCCCCGCTTGACGAATCCCCCCCAAACTTTCAGGGAAGGACCGGACCGCCATGAGACCATTTTCCTGAAAATTTCAGGCAGATTCGTCAACCGGCGCCAAAGTTATTCAAAATAGAATGTTGAGATTTAACATTGAAAATTATCCTAACTATAACTACCTACTGGCGACCGCCAGTAGGTAATCTATATATATATATATATTCGCTTCCCAACAAAAACTCCTTCCGGGTCCCTCGACCCGTGAAAGGTGGCGTGGACGCCGGCGGAGTGAATCCGACACGAGTATGATTTCAATAAACAAAGTCCATAACCCACGCTCTCAGGAAACAACTCGGAGACACCAAAATGAAGCCAGTGCTGTTTTAATTCACTTTTTTTTTTGTTTGAATTAAAACAGCACTGGCTTCATTTTGGTGTCTCCGAGTTGTTTCCTGAGAGCGTGGGTTATGGACTTTGTTTATTGAAATCATATATATATATATATATATATAAAATATTAAATATATATAGGAAATCAGTATCCCGGGTTACCCTTCACACTTGTTCCATCGCCATTACCAAAGGACACAGAAAGGCAGCACTCCACACAGCGAGATCATGCTAGGTTGTAGCTTTAGGAAGTCTTTTTTATTTTCTTGTTCTTCACATTTTTTTCTTACGTATCAAGTGCAAAGTGCAATCTGTGCAATAGGACACAGAACGACCTATGCGTTTTGGCCAGAGGCCTTCATCCGGGTCAAAGTGTATTAAGTGCAAACTGATTTTAAAGAAGAAGGTTAGCCCCTCCCTCTACCATGGAAAAAACATGGGGGCATATTATCAAGGAGGGCAATAAGAGATTATCGCTGCTTTAGCTGCCGTTTTTTCGGCCGCTAAGCGGTGATAATTCTATCGCCCTATCAGCAAGCTGTCGCTAACAGCAGTTAGCGACAGCTTGTAGGCGATAGCGAGTGGTTTGGGGTCCGCTTTGCATGTCAGCGATATTTATCGCTAATGACATGCAAAGTCGGCGTACCCAACCTGTTAGCGACTGAAAGCAGTCGCTAACATCAATATTGCCTATTATCAACGCAGTCGTATCGATGGAAATATTCGTGCTAAGCGCAAATATCTCCAAAATCTAACGCCTGCTCAGGCCAGTTCTAAACCTGTATATCCAATGGGAGGTGGATATTCAGGCTAAGTCCCTGTTAGCGATAATGCATGAATATCGCTGGATTTACAGCAATATTCACGCATGTCGCCGCTATCGCCGGAAATTTTATCGCTTCAGAGATATACGTTGCTAATAGCACGTTATCTCAGCGATAAAATCCGTGGATGCTCGGCAATAAAAAAAATGTCACTAAGCCTATTTAGCGATAAATATCGCTAGTTGTTGATAATATGCCCCATGGTTGGTTGTGAAAGGAACATTACATATTGTTTCTCATTACAACTTTATGCACAAAACAAGTCTGATATTGTAGACAAGATCCCCTGTGTTAAGAGGGAAGTCAAGGGAGAAGGTTGTGGGTACAGAAACCCCCTTATAAACTACATAGTGCTGACTTATCAGTTCTGTAAAAGTTGACGTACCCATTAAAAGCTCATATTAATTGAATGCATATGTGCCTCAATCACAATTTAAATTCAAAATACACCTATTTTTAATCTCTAAAATGTTACACTTTTGTTAATGTTCCACATAAGTTTCGACTTTACATTTCCTGTGTTCATCCATTTGTCATGGGAGTAAAGTGCAAATGCAATAAATATGATGGTATGAGAGGTTAAAAAGGTGTATCTTTATTTCCAAACTGTTTAAAGTGCACAACTATTCCGCTCTTTAGATCCATACAGTCTTACTGTTTATAATTACGGGTAAAGTACCTATGCCAGAGATATAAGAACTATCCAACAGAGCGAGAGACAAAACTTGTCATCTGAGGTGAAACACCTCCCTCCACATACTGATATTCATTTATATAATTTGATCATTATAAAATGCAAATTTCATAAAAAGTTAAATATCTCTAAAGTTTTTTGATTTTTTTTATGTGCACATAAGATCCGGGTAAAGTACCCATCCGATCATATGATTATGCACATATTTTTCCAGCGTATCCCTGAGAGCCTACATTAGTCATCCAAGCCAATACTTAGTAACCCCTTCTCCTCTACTCAAAATGCAAGTGCCTAACATAAATTCTCCACAACCACATTAAAAACCAACATGTATATTAAGCAGCATATTCGAAATAAATGTTTTTCTTATTTGTAATTGTCAGGGTGAAAGTTTATAAGAAGGTGTACCGTTCTGCATCAGTATTGAGCCCCCATGGGATCTCTGTTCTCATCATGATTATCCATTTCAACTCTAGCTTTCGTAATGTGAGCTCACAGTCTCCACCTCTCAAGCTCAGAAGGATGTGTTCAATGCCATAAAAAGATAGATTCTGACAGTTGCCTTCATGATCTTTCCATATATGCTTTTGAATGGTATAGGCAAAGTCTTTGTTTTTATTCGCTCTTAAGTGCTGGAGAACTTGTAGCTTGAGTCTATTCATTGTGCTTCCAATGTATTATTTTCCACACAGTTACATCTCTGGGCATACACTACATGTTTGGTCTCACATGTGATTTTTTCCTTGATTTTAATTTTTTCCCTTATCAAGGTGATTACTTCTTGCTGATTTTGACCATATTTGCATGCCTTGCATTTTAGGCATTGGAAGAAGCCCTTCGCTCTTAACCACTGGATTTTGCTTCCACTTTTATCTGATTTCTGGAAATAACCATGTGTTAGCAGGTCCCCCAGAGAAAATGCCTTTCTGTAGGTGATGCTCAGGTGGTCTGAGGCATAAGTTGTTATATCTTCATCCTTAGTAAGTAATTTCCACTGGTTTTGTAGTGCATCTCCTATCGCATTGCTCGAGGAATTAAACTGTGTGATAAATCTTATGTTTTTTCCTCAAGATGTGCCTTTTGCTTCTCCATAAGACTTTTTGGATACAGTAGAGACTGATTTGCTTACATAACCCCTGGGACAATTGATTATTGACTTTGATATTTGCCATTGAGGGACTTGTTGTGGGTCTGTAGTGGTCTACCACTGCAGCTTAATGGATGTTAGTTTTACCCACTTGGTTTTGCTAAATCGCCGAGTAGTGCCCACCCTCCCTCTTCCATTCTGAACTATATTACAGGTGCAGAGGGGGTATTGGAGAAACCGAATATGAGTGTGGAGGAGGCTCTAACAAATTGCACCAATAACATCTCAGGTTTAATTCCCACTGAAACAGATGCAACTGTCATTCCTACCCCTGCTTCTAGTGCTAGTCCTGATAGTTTGCGGGTAATTGAACATCAGGAAGACAAGGAACTAGATAAGTGTCCTGAAAAATTCACTAGCATAGCCACTCCTGATTCCCAATTTGTCAGTCAACCCCCAAGTAAACGCTTTAAAACTCAGTCTATCGTAAAGCCCCTTCAGCATCTGCATCTGTATCTAGTGGAGTAGGTAGGGGTAGCCAACGTCCTAAGAAAACTTTAACTCAAAAGCAATCATTGACCAAAAAACCTAAGAAAATAGGGGTAGAACAGCAGAATTCTGATTATGTAGCTCCGTCTGCCCTAGTACAGTCCTTGTCTGAGTCAGTTAGGGTAGCATTTAGTTCACTGATGGAACAATTAAAAGGGATTGAGAGGAATATAGTTTCCCGGCAGGACTTGCAGGATAATAATAGGTGATTATCAGCAAATTCCGAGCAAAATTAGAGATAATAATGTTGCAGGCCAACCCTGTCCAGGCCTGATCCCATTCTTAACAATCAAGGTGTATACCAACCTCACCACAGAGAGCCTGACAGGACAGCTCTATTCCAAGCACCAACCGGTCAGGGTGTGGCCCTATTTCCCTCCATATCCTTTACAACCCCGACCCAAGCTCAGTAATTGCCCAACCATATCACAGAACATTTTACATAATTCAATTTGCACTGATCATGTAACTACTGATTCTATGCGTACCTTTCCTGACTCAAAAATGGACTGTCCAGAGCTCCCATCTTTAGTTACATACTATGTGGTAATTTTAGCTAACGTCCCACATGCTTCTATCTCGGTACATGAATCATGGGAATCTCTTAGGAATAAATCTTTAAATTGGTTGAATGCGAGGGTAGGCCTTGGGGGAGCACTCTTTGCAGACCTGAAAATTATTATGAAGGTCAAATGGCTGGGAACAGGAATCAAAACTTTAGAGGGCGATTGTGTGGTGCTCTCATTCACTTCCCCTAATCCAGTGAAACAAATCTTTGCCATCTCTCACCACAAAGCAGATTGATGTCTTACCACTTGGCTTCTTCTATCAACCTCCTGCCCCCCTCCAAATGTCGACTCAAACAGTCTGTACACATCATCTGGGGAATCTGCTAGAGCATCAACATCCAATTGAAACCTACAACAGGTTTGATTGTCTTTCCACATTAAACGGTGTAGATTGACTAAAGATTACTGATAATCTAAGCATGGAGAATCAGAGCAGTTTGGCAATTCTTTTGGCGCATGAGAGGGGGCAACGTATAAATATAGACAAGGCTTCTGTGTCCTTAGATATTCCTCGGCCTTGTCTTCCCGATGACTTTCTAGTTTCGTACTTACCATCTGCGGTGGGTAAGTCTACTGCAGCAGCCCTTACAGTTCTTTATTGGAATGTAGCTGGTTTACTCTATAAATGTATTACGAACGAATGGTTTGACTTCGCATCTAAATTTAACATTATCTGCTTACAGGAAACTTGTATTTATGTGTCAAACATGTTGGCTCCTTTAAATACTATAGTGATTGCTACAAGAGTATGCTATCAAAATGTGACCTTTCAAATCTCTGCTCATGCAACTCTGGACATTCTTAATTTTTATAATAATGCTTGTACATTGGAAATATTACAGTCCTCCACCAAGTAGACCATGACTTGGAGAAAGCCTTTCCAACCAATTGTAGGGATCCAATTATCTTATGGGGTGATGATTTTAACATACGTCTCTGCCCTGTATCATCTAACAAGGTGTGTGGTATGACATCTCCTGATAACTGCAAGATTAGCCACTTTCTCCATTCGGAGTACCGGTATACTCGAAATGTTTTACTTTTTAAACATAATCTCTTGTTTTGTAATGAACTTAACCGCATACCAGTCAGAGTGAGGTGTACCTACAATGGAAGGGCTGATAAGAGCGTGATAGACTTCCTATTGTTCCCTCAGCGTTATTCAGGACTGGTTTTAGAGTTTCGTATCTACGACATAGCGATCATTTCCCCCAAAGTGTCACCTTGAATTTTGACCTTTTTGGTCAGTTACGAGATGCACAAAAAGTTACTACACTAGAGAAAATTGTGATTTCCCGCCGTAATGGGTAAACGTTAAGATGGATCGATCTAACTTCTTAGTAAAACGAATCCAAAAAGAAAGGTAGGCTTTTGAAGTATGCTTTGATGAAACTACAGAGGCACACAAGTTTATTTTAGCATTCAATCACTTAAAAAAGGGCATTGATGAGGGGCTCCACGTAAAGCGGAAAAAAGAAAAGGCAGGTGATTGTGGCTGGTTTGATCCAGCTTGTACAAACACTCACAGAAACTTAAAATTAGCCTTAGCTAAACAACCAAGGTCTGTTAGTGATGTCCAGGGAGGTAGATTAGCTTATGAACTAGCCATTAAACAACAGAAAAGAAACCTGAAGGAGGAAATGTGAAACAGATTACTTGATGCTTGTCTGTCCAACGATAACACAACATTTTGGCATGTCATTAACTCTCCCCAGACTTTCCTCGAGCAGATATAGCCATCACAGAGGCTGCATGGATAGCACATTTTACTAATTTGTATTCTCCTTAGGAAGACATTGTAATCCCCACCCCTATTGGCTCCCTCACATTAGACCCGCCCCCCTCACCAACATTTCCAATTCTACTGGACCTTTAAACAACTTAAGTTATCCAGAATTTTCCTTGGACGAAGTTGTTTTGGCACTGAAAACAAATAAGGGGGTTAAAGCCCCAGGGCTTGATGGGATCCCTATTGATCTGTTTAAATTCAACACTGATCTTTGGTGCCCCATCCTTACCTTGCTCTCCAGAGCCTGCCGGGAACAAGGTTTTTTATCCACCTGGCCTGTCACTTATTGTCCCTATATTCAAGAAGGGTGAGCGCAACAACCCAGCACAATACAGGTATATTTCTCTTTTGGCTTGCTTGGTAAAGGTGGATGGTCGTATTCTTTTAGGACTTCTTCAGGACTGGGGAGAAACAAACAATATCCTCTCAGACCTACAGAACGGTATTAGGGCTGGGCTTGGGACTGTAGAGCAGACCATCAATCTAGATTTACTAATTGGCAAATACGTGCATATAAAAGGTGGCAATTTGTTTTTAGTTTTTGTAGATTTATCTACTGCGTTTGATTTGGTGGCGCACGATAAGCTATGGTCAATCAGGGCTAACAATGACGTGGACTGCACTATCATGAACTTTCTCGGAGATCTGTATGCCCAAGACAGGGGTAGAGTTCGCTATGGCCTCAATGGCAACTGTACCGGGCCATTTAAAATAGGAAGAGGGATACGCCAGGGATGCATACTGGCCCCCTTTCTGTTTAATCTCTATATTAATAGTGTAGGCAACATATTGGCAAGCAAATGTGTGGACCTACCACAAGTGGACATCGGCCTATACCAGCTCTTTTCTATGCCAATGATGCAGTACTAATGGCCCGTACTCCTATTGGCCTTCAACTTTTAGTTGACAAGTTTGCTCAGTTCATGCAAAACCTTGGGCTAAAAATTAACATTAGCAAAACCTTCACCATGAGGGTCCTAAAATTCAGTTCACAGCGTAATTTTCATATCTGGGCATCGTGTTCAGTCAATCTGGGAATTGGTAAGGGGCAATTAAATCAAGGCTACTGCATTCTGTCAAAATGATAATGGCTCTGCTAAATTTCGCGAGACAACTTGGCATTAGACATCGGATGGATTTGATGACAATATTTAAGGCCAAATGTTGATACACTGCTATGTATGGGGCTAAGCTCTCGGGGCATGAAAAGATTTATACACTCCAGCTTGAAGAAAATGATTTTTTAAGGACTCTCCTTGCTCTCCCCAAAAGTAGCCCAACCTATGTTTGTCACTCCGAACTAGGAGCCCCTTAGCAGATTTGATCCGGATCCAGCCGGTTATACTCTGGCAAAAAATATGGTCATCTTAATCAAGCCATAATTGCTGACTGTCTAAAATCTTCGCATGCCCTTAAAATCCCATGGCTTAAACATGTGCACAACTTCCTGACAGACCTCGGCCATCCTGAATACTTCAATATTCCCGACAGTCTGGTCACTGTTCAAAGAAAAGCCTTGAAACTGAAATGCATTTCATTATTGGAGGAAACCAGATTAGCTTCTGAAATTTGTAAACCCTCTGTGTTGAGGAATAAAATGATTTTGACTAATTTCTATATGCAACTATATATAGCCCACTTGTATAATCCGCGCCAGTAGTTTTCCTACTATCAACAACTGGTCACCTGACCATGGGAATTTGCTGTGAGATGATACCTCACCACAGAATACCATACATACTGTGCTTTTCTGTAAACATTTTTCAGACCTGAGAAAGAAACTCATCAAACCTTTGTTATTACAGCTGGGTTTTACACAATGCCGCCCGACTTTTATTTACCTGCAAATGCTACCGAACATATACATGTGTGTAGCAATGTCACGATTTCTGCTGATGACATTAATTACAGGAAGCAATTGTAAATAGTAATTGAGTGATCATTAGTTGACAACTGTTTTAAAATACATGTTTTATACAGTATAACTTTTTGTACTCTGTTTTAAACTTGTATTCTGGTTTTTAAACTCTGTCGTGGATGTATTTTTGTAGCTTTTATGAATTTGAGTAAAGCTTATTTTGATTTGATTTGATTTGATTTAGTAGAGACTCTCTCTTCTTTTTCAAGGACCTTGTTTTCGCATTGTCCAAGACCTCAATTGGATATCCTCTTCTCAGGAATCTCCTATACATTTGACCAATCTGTGAGTGAAACTCTTTATCTTCTGAGGAGATTCTACATGCTCGTTGAAACTCATTTGAAACATTTTGCGTAAGCACTGTTGGGTGAGAGGATACTATTGCATGCTGTTTGCTTACGAAAAAGAGTTGTACACATTTTTTTATCTTTAATATAGATATCTATATCCAAATAATCTATCTCATGTTGGCTGGTACTGTAGGTGAATTTGAGCTGGAATGCATTATTGTTGAGAGACTTGAGAAAGGAATTTAGCTCTTCTGTGGTGCCTTCCGAGATTAAAAACAAGTCATCTATATAACTTATCCAGAGTATCACATTGTCCATCAGTTTCTTGTTCATTTCAGACCAAATGTGTCCTGCTTCCCACAGGCCCATCGTTAGATTAGCACAAGTGGGTGCATAAGACGTACCCATTGCAGTACCTTTATTTTGTCTATAACATTTCTTGTCAGGGACATATAAATTATTTGTGAGGCAGAAACGCATCATGTCCATGATCGTATTGGTCTGGCCGAGTACACTCATTGATCACGATCTAAGGTAAAATTCACAGACTTTTATGCCGTCTTCATCTCTGATCGATGTATATAGTGAGACTACATCAATGGTCACCATTGTGTAGTTTTCTCTCCAGTGAATCCCTCCAATCTGGTTTAAGAAATTCATTGAATCACAGATATATGAGGGCAGATTTTGTACATAGGGGAAGAGATAAATGCATAGAAATCGGGAGGGGTTTTCCACGAGTGATACACATGAGCTTACAATTGGGCGTCCTGGGGAGTTTTCCACATTTTTGTGAACTTTTGGTAAAACATAGATGGTTGGAGTGATAGGTCGCAATATCAAGAGATATTTACATTCATTGTCATCTAACAAGCCATCCATTTGCCAGCTGTGTAGCATGCTATGAAAATCTAGTGAGAATTGAGATGGTTGGATCTTCTTTTTGTTTCTCATAGCAGTTCATATCATTTAATAGTCTTTTGATTTCAAGGTAATATTTTTGGGAATCCATCACAATGTTACCATCCTTGTCTGAGGGTTTTATGACAATATTGTCATCCATCTGTAGATCTTTTAATGCCCAATTGTCATCGCTAGTCATGTTATTTGGTCTTTGTTGTTTCATTTTTATCTCCTATTATATATCTGTCATCAGTTCTTGAAAGATATCTACCCTATTTCCTGCTGGAAATCGTGGGCAGAATCTTGATCCTGTTTTGCAGTTGCTACTGTTAGACAAGTTGGTTTTGATCATCATCTCTTCGAATAATTGTATATTTGTCATGGTATCTATAGTAGCTGTTGATGCATTTTCATTATTTTCAGTTTCCAGACTGTGTAATGATCTCAGTAGTGGAATGTCATTCATTGTCAATATTGATAATGTGTCTTGATTTCGCTGTTACCTAGGTCTCGGTGGGATATTCGAAATGTATTTTTTCAGTTTTCATTTCCAGCAGAATATATACAGGTCCACTCTTGACATAGCAAGATCCATGTCATATGAAGGACACTGCTCACGCCAAGCAATAGAAAATGCTGCTTCACTTGATCGAAACAAGAGCATGACAATGATGGGGTCCCCGGGCCGAAGTTGGCCTCGGGAAGGGGGGCACGCTGGATCTCTCCTTAAGAAAAATGTTTAAAAAAAGAGATGGCCCCAGAGGGGGGCCGCGTCCCCTTTGAAATATTTTTTTCCAAAAATGCCCAGGCTCTGGGGGATGGGATCCGTATGTCCGAAATCGCACTGGGGAGGGGTGCAATTCCCTCTTCATTCCTGAGGGTCCTTAGGGGCCAACTAGCCCACTTGTTACCTCCAGTAAGCCCCACACACTGGTATTCCTGAGAGCTGGTCAGAGGCCCAGCCCCCTTTCTACACCATACTGTAAATAGGACTGCTTGTTAAAAAACCTTACACAGATGTTAAAAAGTTAGGAATTAGCATTTAAAATACCTTAGAAATTTACACAAAAACCAAAAGGTTACAGGGACATTAAAGTTAGTAAATAGAATTAAAAAAGCCTTAGAAATTCACACCAAAAAAACAATGGTTACAGGGACGATATAGTTAGGCTGACATTTCACTTGTACCAAACCAGCGAATTTCAGCCATTATATATACCTGAGTTAACTATAAAAAGACTACATGAGGGCACCTACGCAAGAATTAGATGGGGAGGCCAGGGCGAATTGACCGGGAGGATACCAGTGAACAGGATGGTCTGTCAAGGTTGTGCGATGGCCCCGACTCTGTTCTCTCTCTTTGTAAATGGGGTGGTAGACCATTTGAGAGAGGTCCCAGCCGACGACCCAGCCCTGGCGGGAGAAAAAATACCGACCCTCCTCTTCGTGGACGATACCCTCCTGATGTCCAAAACCCCCTCTGGCCTTCAGAAACTTCTAGATAGGTTTAACTTGTTCTGTGAAGAACGAGGCTTAACCATCAATACAACTAAAACCAAACTGATGGTACTATCCCAGACCAAAAAACCTAGAAAGATCAACGTCGCCCTCAACGGAACCAGGCTTGAGGAGGTGGATGCTTTTGACTATCTGGGAGTAAGGGTCAACCATAGAATGAAATGGGACACCCATGTGGCCAAATTGCTTTTAAATCTCAAAAGAGTGTCAGGGGCTATCTCAAGAGATCACCGAGCCTCCTACAGCAGACCTATTGCCCCCGCTTTAGCTGTTTATGATGGGAAGGCACTGGCCGCTGCAGTATATGGGTCAGAATTATGGGGTTTTGACAAGACTGCAGACCTAGCTAAAGCAGAGAACAAGTTTTTAAGAGATCTAGTCGGCCTCCCACTCTCTACCCCTTTAAAACCACTTCTACACGATATGGGGCGGCGATCCATCAAAGACATAGTCTACCTTCGCCCATTGTTGTATTGGGTGCGTCTAAGAAGGGCCCCAGAGTTGGCAAACTATGCAGCAGTCTTTGATGAACTAATTAAATTGAATGGCTCAAAGAAAATCGTATGGCTGAACAAACTGAAGGAGTTGGTCAACAATCTAGGGTTAAGTGAAGCGTGGCTATCCCAGTCTCCCCCCCTCCCCGAAAGAAACGGTTAAGAAAATCTACTGGGACTGGGTGCAAGACAAGGATCTAAAAGACACTAGGTGGGACACCTTACCCGACCAGTTCCTAGAACATAAACCGGAGAAGAAGCTGGAACCCTTTTTAGACTTTATTAAAATACCTAGAGATAGAACTCTCTATCTAAAATTGAGGTATGGGACACTTCCGTTGACCGAATGTACTAAATGTTGGAAATCTTCCGTGCCCCACCAAGCTACTTGTCCAGGATGTGCCAATCCCACCGAGTCCCTAGCACACTTCCTGGTTGCTTGCAGCGCCTATAGGGGAGCCAGAAAGAGATGGCTGAAACCTGTATGCAGGGAACTAGGAGTGAGGCATTGCATGATGGCCCTTCGGATTTTGAGAACGGACACAACTTCTGTGATGGTAATTTGTGGAATAGCAAAGTACTTGGGAAGAGCCTGGCAGATTTGTTCAAAACTTATCCAGTTGAAAATGAGCTAGTAAACAAAGACTAATTAATCTGGTTGATTATGGAAAGACTATCACTGCACTTTATGTCCTATGGTCTTTTAATTGTATACATTGACTTTGTATTTTAACATTTTTATATTTTTTATTTATTTATTTATTTTTTCTATCTTTTCTGTAGCATGAACTACGATTACTATGAACCTTACTCTTTTATAATGAAATTGTACCTACTTTTATGATAAAAATGTAATCGAATAAAGTATTACAAACTATAACTTGCACCCCTGCAATGCACTGCTTATGACCTCACATACTACATCACTCATGACATGTTCAGTGACATCACTGTCTCTGATGCCTCAACTCACTCCCCTATAGACTCTTTTAAACACCCACTGGCACTCCCACACAACCATTCAAAAATCGATCATACCAGTACTTACACAGCCACTCACTACACTCATATCCATTTGCTCACCCATACTGATGCTCATGCACCCACTCAGTCACCAATACAGCCATTTATATATCCACTCATATACTCATACAGGCACTCACACACTGAATGAGTCACCCATAGAACTACTCACACACCTACACATACAGTCGATCATACAGGTACGTACTATCTCAAACAGTTACATACATCCACTTTCCTGCTTATACAAATAGTAACACATACTCATTCACCTATATACTCACTGATAGAAGCATGTACTAATCCATATAGCCACTCTCACGTTCACTCACTCATGCATACAGTCACTCATATACCCAGTCACTCACCTAGACTGCCTTTCACATACGCAGTCACTAACCCATAATGACACAAGCCCTCAATCATCGACGCAGCCATACAGACACTTACTCACCCATTCAGCATCTTACACACACAATCACTACCCCATACAGGCACTGACTCACCTATCACTCATCCATATAGGCAGTCACACACTGACTCATCAACACACACAGACACCCAGACATCCATAGCGATAGTAAACCAATCAATCACCCATATAGCCATTCACATACCCACTAACACACTCATACACCCACTTAGACATCAACTGACAGACAGATACATTCACACAACCAGTCACTTATCCATACATTCACTGAGCACCTAATCACTCACTTATACAGTCAGTCATGCACCCACTCAATCATCCAAACAGTCACTCATACACCCACTGATTCACCAATATACCCAGGTATATATATTTAACACTCCTAAACTTTCAAAAACACTCACAGTCCTGGAAGATGTCATCACTGATGTTCTCAGTGTTGTAATTTGAGATGAGTGATGTGAGGTCATAAGCAGTGTTTTGTGGGGGTGCAAGTTATAGTTAACTCAGGTAAATATAACAGCTACATTTCTCTGGGTTTGTACAAGTGAAATGTCAGTCTACATATATATACACTCACACACACACACACACACATATATATATATATATGTTGGGCTCCTCTTTTTTCGTGGCAGAGCCGCAGTTTCAAGGATTTCCATTCCTGGCTCTGGAGCTCGGCCTGCAGGATTGGGGGCGCGGCAAAATGGAACCTTGTGTTTAACATATATATATATATAAGAATAAAGCCAGTTGTCCGCCAAACCCGCCTGCTGCATTTTCTTCAAAACAAGTGCAATAAATATTTACCTGGTGGCCCATCCTTTGGAGTTAAACTTTGTTGTGAGATATATATATATATATATATATATATATATATATATATATATATATATATATATATATATATATATATATATATATATATATATATATATATATATATATATATATATATATATACATATATATATATATGGGAAATAAGATTTCAACTCCAGTTGCGTTCACATGGAAATCATCCAGGCACTCACGAATATCGTTTTCTTAGGCTTCTTTATTTAGTTACAGCAATGTCATCAACGCGTTTCGGGAGTCAAGCTCCCTTGATCATGTCGTTTTTGCGTTATCATGGAACCCTCCTTTAATGCATGTTAAAAGGTACTAAAAACTGTAGAAGGACTCACAGTAAAGAATTCAGTTGTTTGTAAATACGGCGGCCATTTTAACATTTGTTAAAATACATCGGAAATGGGTATTTTACAGGTAAAAACATTTGTTATTCCACTTAAAAGCAGATATACAAGTAAACAAATGTTAAAATCCCTGAATAAGAGTAAAAAAAACTCAATAATGTCACTCATAAAAAACAATTCTATAATTAAAGTGCAAGTGCATTTTTTCATATTGTAATCACAAACACAAGGTTTCACAGTTACCGGAGGCCAGTGCCTATTTCAACAAATGGGACCTTCTTGATAATTAGAGATTATTCCTTCCTTATACCACAACATTTGTTAAGTATTTGCCATAATGTATTTAGCAATGAACAACTGAATCCTGGTTAAATTCACCTCATGGCTCCACTGATCTTATATACCTCATAGATCAAAGTGAGACTTATATAGATGGTAATGCAAATCTATCAAATCAACCTTATTCATTAGTCATAAAGTGCAAGTGCTTCTGTAAACTAGTATTCTTTTAAACATTTATCTAAATATTGCACATGGAGATAATAAAGTGCCAGTGCTAAAGTGCGTTTCAATTTCAATAAAGTGCTAATGCTTCAATATCAACAACAGTACCTCATATATGTAAGCAATCCACTCATATTGCACTTCAGCAGAAAATTATCTAAAGTGTCTGTGCATATAATAAAAAACAGCCTCACTCATCACTATACATCCGTCCCTGAGCCAGTTCTATTTCAGAACAACATACTACCTACCATGCAATAAAAAAAAAAAAAATATATATATATATATATATATATATATATATATATAGAGAGAGAGAGATATATATATATATATATATATATAGAGAGAGAGAGAGAGAGATATATATATATACATACTCACTGAAAAAAAATAGATTTCAGGGACGTTATAGTTAGTTGGACATCTCACTCGTACAAAACCATTGAAATTTCCCTGTTATAGTTAGTTCAGCTAACTAGAACTCGCGCCCCCTCAATGCACTGCTGATGATGTCACATATTACATCATTCATGACATGGTCAGTGACATCACTGACCTATGGTTTTTTCAGTGAATTTCTAAGGTTTTTTAAATGCTAATTTCTAACTATAACATGCCCGAAACCATGTTTTCTTCAGTAAATTTCAATTTTTTTTAATTGCTAATTTTTAACTATGCCTACAAAGGTAGGACATATGAAGAAAGAGCAAGAAAAGCACAGAAAGAAGCAAGACAAATGCTGAAAGAGTCACAGAAGTCCAGAAAGATGAACAAAAGTGCAGGAAGAAGCAAGCGATGTGCAGCAAGATCCAACAGAGGACCAGAAAGTCTTCCTGTGCCCCTAACTTTTTACTGGCGGGTACAGGTGGTAACTGACTCTGACTAACCAGGACCGGAGCCAGTGCTATGCTAAAAGACACTTAGAATACAGTGAAAACACCTACATAAACTAGGGAACACTATGCGTTGTGGTACCCCTGTGATTAGCATGACCTCCTCTGTATTTGCCATGAGTTAGTGCCTGGGTAATTGCATGAGTACATGGGTATTGAGTGGATGATTAGATTACTGCAAGGAGAGTGCATGGTGAATGTATAAGTGCTTGGGTTTGTTCGGAGTGCTTGGATAAGTACATGGTGCTGGCTAGGTGATTGGAGGAGTGCATGGGTAGTGACAAGGAGATGGCTGAACTGCATCAGTAGTGCTCAGGGGATTGTAGCAGTGAATGTGTTAGTACCTGGGTCATTGCATGAGTACATGGGTAGTGACTGGATGATTAGAGTGCTGCAATGACAGTACATGGTAAATTTAAAAGTGCCTTGGTTTTGGAAGAGTGATTGGATAAGTACTTGATGCTGGATGGGTGATTTGAGGAGTGCATGGGTAGTAACAGAGGGATTTCTGGACTGCATGGTACAACCTGGGTAATTGGAGGAGTGAATCAGTACTGTGTAGGTGGTTAGAGGTCTGCACGGGTAGTGAACAGGGGATTATAACAGTGCATGTTTTAGTGCCTGGGTCATTCCATGAGTACATTGGTACTGACTGGAAGATTAGAGCACTGCAAGGAGAGTGCATGGTGAATATATAAGTGCTCAGGTTTTGGTGGAGTAATTGGATTAGTACATAGTGTTGGCAGGGTGATTGAAAGACTACATGGGTACTGACAGGGCGATGGCTGGACTGCATGGGTAGTGCTCAGACGATTGTAACAGTACATGTGTTAGTGCCTGGGTCTTTGCATAAGTACATGGGTACTGATTGGATGATTAGAGTACTGCAAGGACAGTGCATGGTGAAGTTATAAGTGCCTTGGTTTTGGCGGAGTGATTGGATAAGAACATGTGCTCACTGGGTGATTGGAGGAGTGCATGGGTAGTGAGAGGGCGATGGCTGGACTGCTTGGGTACTGCTCAGGGTATTGTAGCAGTGCATGAGTTAGTGCTTGGGTCATTGCATGAGTGCATGGGTAGTGACTGGATGATTAGAGTGCTCCAAGGAGAGTGCATGGTGAATTTATATGTGCTTGGGTTTTGGCAGGCTGATATCATAAGTACACACATGTCACATCAGGCCCGTCCCCTCCCTTCACCACTGTGCAAAAGCGACCGCTGGTGGGTTCGAAGTTGGGGGATTAATTCCCCTTGAATCCTGAGGGTCCCTGGGGGCTAACTAGCCCACCAGGTACCTCCAGTAGGCACCACAGAGCTGCGTTGCAGAGAGGGGTCTGGGGCCATGCCCCTTTTTACACCTCTCTGCAACGCAACTCTGCGGCGCATACATGATATACCTGGTGGGCTAGTTGGCCCACAGGGACCCTCAGGATTCAAGGGGACTTAATCCCCCAACTTAAAACATGCCACAAGGCGTGTTTGCACACTTGTCACTTCAGGCCACGCCCCCTCCCTGCACCACTGTGCAAATGCACCCCCTGGAGCATTGTAAATTGGGGGATTAAATACCCCTGAGTCCTGAGGGTCCCTGGGGGCCAACTAGCCCACCAGCTACCTTCAGTAAGCGCCACAGAGCTGGGTTGCAGAGACGTGTAAAAAGGGGCATGGCCTCTCAACACCTCTCTGCAATGCAGCTCCCTGGCGCATACTGGAGGTACCTGGTGGGATTGTTGGCCCCCAGGAACCCTCAAGATTGAAGGGGACCTAATCCCCCTATTTACGATGTGCCAGGGGGTGTGTTTGCACACTTGCTATGTCAGTTCGCGCCCCCTTCCTGCACCACTGTGCTAACGTGCCGACATTTAAAAAAAAAATCTTTTTTGGGCCCTGGAGGTCCTTATGGGACCCCCTGAGCAGGCCTAGGGATCAGGTTGTTTCTACCCTGCCCCCTTCTCTTGTTTTATACCTTTATTTCTCTGTTTTTTTGCGACTCGCTTCTACCGAGCCACCAGATGGCTGCCAACACTTCCTGGTTTGGAGTGTTGGCAGCCAATCACAGTGAAGCTTGTGCATGTGACTTAGGC
This sequence comes from Lissotriton vulgaris, assembly GCF_964263255.1. Lineage (NCBI taxonomy): Eukaryota > Metazoa > Chordata > Amphibia > Caudata > Salamandridae > Lissotriton > Lissotriton vulgaris. Next base: position 723,291,706 of record NC_141696.1, read on the forward strand.
TCGGCCCAGATATCAAAACTTTTTTTTTTCTAATTTCTATGCAACTACTGAACCTATTTACACCATTTTAAAAAAAAAGGTCGCTTTCTGATCCATGCACAACCTTTGTGCCAAATTTGGGGTAATTCCGTTTAGTAGTTTTCGGCTGTAGCCTTGCAATAAAGATTTCTATCGGAAATTGCTTTTTTGACTCTTATTTTTTGAATTTCTCAAAAACTACTTAACGGATTTACATCATTTAAAAAAAAGGGCGCTTTCTGTACCAAGCTCTACCTTTCTGCCAACTTTGGGAAAATTCTGTTCAGCAGTTCGGGCTGTAGCTCGTCGATAAATTTCCTATGGAAATTAACATGTGGAAAATGCATTTTGGGTCCTTCCTTTCTTCTCGGCCCCCGCTTGACGAATCACGCCCAAACTTTCAGGATAGGAGTTGCCCTTGATAGACTTTAACTTTGGGTAATTCAGCAAAGATTTGTCAAACGACGCCAAAGTTATTAGCAAATCAAAAAATGCTTTTCCTATGGAAACTAGGTTGTAACTATAACTACCTACTGGCGACCGCCAGTAGGTAATACATTCATATACATAAAATACTCTTACCTGCAAATTCCTTACATTTTTGTTGTAAAATCATTCATGGTAAAGGCATATTTGTGCCTAAAAAAGTCGTCCTAATGAATTTAGTTATTTAGACGCTTTTGCTGTTCCAGCGCCTTTGTTAAGGCCATTTCTCGTTCCGTCAGCTCAGATAAAACTGTTTTCAGTCACAATTAAAGGAAAATGGGCATAATTGGATTAGACCTTTGCATTACACAATGAGAAAGGAAGAGAGTGTCGGTCTTCAGTCCCTCTCTTAGCCTGAGCTCAAGATTTAATTGGCAGCAGTAAGAGACTGATATAGATAGCACAACTGTGTTCACAAGGCAATGGAATATGAAATTATGCTGTGGCTTTGGCTGTATTATGAGGCAAAGAATACAAATTATGTGGCATATTATGGCAAAATATGTGCAATATTATTTTGCACCTTTCTCAGCCTATTTGGGCTTAAAAAAAAATAAACACAACAGGTTCTCAGTGCTAATAGTTTATATAGCGCTGGAATCGACTCCAACTCGAGTATCTCTGCGCTTTTGGGCCGGTTTACATACACAGGGGAGTGAGTAATGCTGGAGTTAGATCCCGTTTTTAAACAGCAGGGTTTTAAGGTGTTTTCTGATTTTAAGATGTTCAGTGCATAGTCTGAGAGTCAGAAGGAGTCCGTTCCACAGTGTGGGTCCTACTACAGATAATGCTTTGCCTCCGTGCCCGGCTTTTTTGGCGCAGGGTACTATCAGTAAATGGCTTTTAATGGATCTAAGCGATCTGGAGGGGATGTAGGGAGCGAATTTCTGTTCCAGGTAGGTAGGGCCTTGTCCGTTTACGCTCTTGTGAATAATACAGCATATTTTGAATTTTGCCCTTTGTCGTATGGAAAGCCAATGTAGTTTGCTTAGGAGTGGTTTAGATGCTGTTCTTGGAGGGGTGTTTAGGCCTAGGCGAGCCGTCGTGTTTTGGACTACCTGGAGTCTAGCCAATACTCCCTCGTTAGCGGAGAGAAGCAAGCCGTTACAGTAGTCGATTCGACTCAAAATAAGGGCCTGCACTAGAGTTTTCCTGAAAGAGTCGGGCAGCAAGGGAAAAATTTTGCGCAGCATGCTAATGATGTGAAAGCATGAGCCTTCAATGAAGTTACTATGTTGTTTGAGTGACAATTCCTGATCGAGGCGGATCCCTAGGTTTTTGACGACCTGTTTGGGTTCTGGGACCGTACCAAGATCAGATGGCCACCAATCCGGGGTCCATAATAATTTGGCCTCTCCGAATAGCATAACTTCAGTCTTGCTGACGTTGCACTGTAGATAGTTGGTAGACATCCACTGTGCAACGGCCTTCATGCCTGCAGAGAAGGAGTTCCTTAATTCAACGGTGAGAGTTTTAAAGGGGAAGAGGAGCTGCGTGTCATCCGCATATGACACGGGGATGAAACCAAATTTGCGCATCACTCTTGCCAGAGGTGCCACGTAGATGTTAAAGAGTGTTGGGCTCAAACAGGAGCCCTCTGGCACCCCTTTTGAAATCTCTACCTCCGCTGATCGATATGCACCCATGGTGACAGACTGGGTGCGATCGGATAGGAAACTCCTTAGCCAGGCAAGGGCTTTGTTCTTAACTCCTACGTTCGACAACCGGTCAATAAGGATGTTATGTGACGCGGTGTCGAACGCTGCCGACAGATCTAGTAACACTAGGATCACAGAGTAGCCTTTGTCCTGGAACATGTGCTGGTCGTTGGTAACAGACAGGAGGGTGGACTCTGTGCTATGTTTCGCCTAAAACCAGATTGGGAATAGTCTAGGCCGCCAGCTATTTCAATGTAGCTGGATAAGTGTCGATTTACGTATTTCTCTGTGAGTGATAAAAGGAGAGGGCATGTCTGTAGCTTCCAGGTGCATTGGCAGTGCCCAGCTCCCCACTGTTAACACCACATCATGTAGCGTTGTGTTAAAAATGCAGCTGAGAACCTGCTGTTAACAAGTCAGTCACACTGATGTAATTAATTGTCCTCTGAGTGGAGATTTACACACCTTAATAACGAATTGATGATGCATTTTTGACCGTTCTGTAACAGCCTCACAACAGCAGGCCAGTTTTCTGGTAACTGGTACTCTTGACCCCCCATCCCCCCCATTAAAGAGCTAAAAGCAACAGCTGTCAATGGTTGGTTCAACCGCTGCTCCAAGTCTTGGACATACATTAATTAACAGATGACAGTGAATCCCTGGTGGAAAAGCCTTTCAGTGAAGCTGTGCAATTTTTATCAATTCATCTGAAAGACCTAGAGTGCATATTTTTCTTATGGCTCTGTAGAAGTAAGAAACATCAGATAGCAGAAAATAATTGGTATTCTAAAAGCTTAAACTATATGGGTTCTAATAAATACACAGACGAATCTTATAATACATTCGAGACAGCAATCCCTGTACACAACCCTTTCTCTAATTTTCTTTTTATAGTGTAGTTTGACACTGCTAAACAAATGCAATAAAAGGGAAGTGCTTTTCAACTGAAATACATTATTACAGTTGAGCTGTGCGGTCACATTGCCTGCTGCCAGAGAGAGGCAGTGTGGAAGCAGGCCACATGCCAGAATTACAACTGCTCTTAAACAATAGAAATGAGAACTAGCTTATCAGACTTTCTGAACTGTTTTGCTGAAATAAACAGTCTTGGTTTATGGGAGAGTGTTTAGTTTTTGCACTGCTACATTTCATTACAGAAAAACAGCAGTATTAGGCAGGGAACCATAGGCATTCATTCAAGAAGGTGTATATGGGCCCCCTGCCCCGGGTTAGACAGTAATACAGTCATAATTGGGGAGCATTGGACCCCCTCATATCTATGCCATTGGACCATTGGTAGCTCTGCCCCTGGCAGAAAGGAATCTCTGCAGCTTAACAAACGTTATGCATGATAGCTATTTCTTTAGAAGTGATGCATTAAAATGCAAGAAAGTGCCAGCAGCCTATTGGTGTTCATAAATGTGCATACAGTTTGCACACCTAATTACCTATTTGTATTCACACTCATTTATAGGATGAGCAGTAAATCAACGGTTCCCGAGTTTTGGGAAAACACTAATGGTGTGAATATTATAAGGAATAAAATACACTCTGTAATATATTAAAAGGATATAGTCAGCTTGGAACTCCATGACTTTATAGATAAAGTTGTGTGTGGCTTGCAATTTTGCTATGGTGTGTATGAGAGTACTTTATCCCATATTTGTTCCAACATGTTTCTCTCATCTAAAAATGCATTCTTGAATAATGGGTCTGAAGAAATGCCTCTTTTAGAGACAGCCTAAGGCGTGCAGAAATGTTAAGCCTTCCTACACCAACCACAGTCACTTAAGCAAAACGTATTATGGTGAATGTTATCTTTAATTTTAGCTGTAGATAGGCACATTGTATGGCAAAACTAAATTGCGCCCTATAATATTAATAACATAGGGGCAGATTTACAAGCCCCTTGCTCCACCGGTGCGTCACTTTTTGTGTCGTACCTTTGGCAGATTTAACTGCTCCATATTTACAAGGACAAAGAAATCCACCATGCGTGACTTTTCCTGTCCTTGTTAATATGGCCCCTTTGCACGCAGCACTTTGTGTGAAAGGGGTGTTCCATGGGTGTTGCTGTGGGTGTTCCCACGCAACACCCATGGAACCAGACACATTCCAGATTTATGAGGAATAGTAAATCTTGAAATGCGTGTGAATGCTATGCCTCCCCAGGGGAGGCGTAGGGAAGTGCAACGAGGAGAAATGTATTCATTTCTCCTCGCTTTCTTTTCCTCTTTCTAAGCGTGCTGCATTCTGTGGCATACATAGAAAAACGAAATTACCTCTAATTGTTGTTTCTGTACAGGAAGTGTTCCCTTCCTGCACATAAACAATCATTGAAACAATGTCATTTTTCAACTTCTATGTGCGCTAATGCAGCACACATACAAGTTAAAAAACGGTATTTCAGATTGTTTTTGTGCAGGAAGGGAACCCTACCTGAACAAAAACAATCCCCCCACTACGCAGGCATCCTTGCACTATGTGCGACAGCGCAGGGGGAAGCACAGAGATGGGACATATTTGTTGTAAATATGTCGCAACCCTAAGCTTTGATAGTGTCTGAGTGTGGGGCAACCAAATGGCTTGCATTTCTTGTAAATCTGCCCCATAGTTTCTTGGATTCATTTGTGAGATTTCTCTACTATCCCAGCGTGCCCTTCGTTTCACACATACAACCAGTGTGTGATTTATAAATAGCTTTCGATCTTGCTCAAAAATCAATGTAGTCCAGGTTCTTCCTGGGCACAGGCGAAATTAAGTCTGTTCAGAAATGGGGGGAGTCTGTCGCTCTTCCTTCAGAGAGATGTCTCAATGTCAGATGAAACAGTCAGTTATTCTGGGATGTGTCTGTATTATGTTGCTCCTGTGCCAGCTTCCTTCCCTAGCAACGTGATAGCTTTTATATTCGTCTCAGCCTTCATGACTTGAACAAGAAACATCCGGGGACATTTTAAAGGCTGGGCTGAGAGGTGCTTTCATTTGTACACTGCCGCTCTTCACAGATCGTTCATCAATACAGCTATTCACAAAAATTGTTTTTTGGCAAAGAACATTACCCCTATGAAGGGGAGGGCTGGGTATCGACGGGGATTGTTGCATGATTGTAAGACTCTGCTCCTTTGAGCTTTCTCTTTCAATATCAAACAGCAAAGCCTCTGTAGTTTCTTCAGCCATTTTGAAATAAGTAGAAGCGAAAAGATTCCCAACGTCATTTGCACCTTTAAGTCCAACTTGGACTCAAGCAGGTTTTTTATGCTCTGGCTTGACACCACAGCTGTCGCCAAACAATTATGAGCGTCACCAGGAGAGGTACTTTGGCTCCACCCACATGTTTGGAGCCAGGAGTACATGTTTTGATTGTGCAGCAGTTGTGTGCGTCCACAAAAAATGCTTGCCCCCCCACACACAGCTGTGATCATTTTGTTTATGTATTCAGCTGCCTAAACTTGAACTTCCAAGGGCACACATGTGACATAATGCTAAGAATGTATCTTGCTTAGCTAGATAATTTATGGTGTTTTGTTTGGCAGCAGTGCCGATGGGCGGAGGAGAGCAGGCATTGGCCTACATGGATGTTTAGATCTGGCTTGAAAGTGCAATTGTCACCTGGCCTTTTAAACTACACCTAAATTGTTCTATAGTTCTTTGCTTCCAAGCAAATACATATCTATTCCCATGTTATCTACTTGTAATGTTTCACATTGCCATACAATGCTTCACATGACCATACAAATTCCCATACAACATTCCATTAAAGCCAGGCCTATGGGCTTTGCCAGTACTTGTTTTCAACCTGGAAAAACGCCAGTAGGATTCACAAAACAAGGGGGCATATTACCAAGCAATAGCGATAATTATCGCTATTGCTTGGTTAGAGACAAAAATTTACCGCTGAGCTGCGACGATTTTTATCGCAGATAAACCTTGGTATTACCAAGGTTTATCGCAAATGCGATAAAAATCGGCCGCAATGCATGAATATCGCTGAAAAGTCAGCGATATTCATGCATTGCCGAGCTAATGCTCTTAGCCATGTTATCCACCTCCCATTGGATAACATGGCTAAGAACTGCTCAGGGCAGGTGTTAGCTTTTGGAGATATTCGCGCTTAGCGCGAATATCTCCAAAAGTTGGTAATAGGAGATAGCGATGTTAGCGACTGTTTCCAGTCGCTAACATCTTGGTATGCCCACTTTGCATGTCATTAGTGATAAATATCACTGACATGCAAAGGGGGGCCCAAGATGGTCGCTATCTCCTACTAGCTGTCGCTAACTGGTGTTAGCGACAGCTAGGTAATAGGGAGATAATTTTATCTCCGCTTTCTTGGCTTTTAAAGCCAAAAAAGCGGAGATAAACCCCCTTGATAATATGCCCCAAGGTTTTATACCTGTACAAAGATGTAGTCGTAAACTCTTTGTCATCTGTTCATCATTTTTTTGCAGGACGAGGAATGGGCATCTCCGAGTGCATGAGTGGCCCAGAAATATAACGAACAAGGTCTAACATTTCACAAACATTCAAATTGTCCTTTTCGACCCAAGAATTGTGTGAGATTTACTCCTGCAAATAGCAAGAGCAAATCTTTTTCCAACTTGAGAACAGGCAAGGTATTTTGTAGAGGTCCATGATTACTGATTTCACTACAAATTGTACATATGTAAGACATTATTTCATGCATATATGCACACTTTCCCAATTTATGACACAGAAATACATTCGTATTGCCTTAAACTTGAATTCAGAAAATATTTCGAGGGACACTTCTGGAAAACCTGTGACATTTGCAGCTACTTTGGAGTCCTACTGGGAAGCATTGTAACTCGATAATTAATAGACGTTTACTCCAAACTTCGGAGGGAAACCCACAAGAGTGCATTTTTAAAGTTTTTGTTGATAATATTTACAATTTCTAGTCCAGGAGCGTCCAGCTTAGGTCGAGGATAGCAGGATCCATTCCATATTTTGAGGTTAACCAGTCACTATTTAAAGGAGCTCTTATTTGACTATGAATTTGTAAATCTATCTCATATGAGTATTAAGAAAATCTTGCATGATTTCTTACTTTTAAGAAAATGCTCCAGGCTTCCCATTCCCACCACAAATGCAGTCTACAGTTCACTAGGTGCCAAACACGTTTTATTAGCTGGCACAAAACCTGCCGGAAAGCAATGAGGGCTGGTGAACTTTTAAAGTGATGGTGCATTTACATGTGACTCAAAATGAAACTGTGTGAACGTGTTGTAAATCAACGGCGATTAGGTTAAGCATTAGCAGAAGACATGCTTTGTTTGACCATTATCGTATCAAAGTTGCCGACTCCATTTTGTATTTGCAACGGCCATTTTGTATGCCATACGTTGCCATGTGCTCTTCATGTGCGTTTGTCCTACCTCCTTGTTAACTGCGCCTTAAGTCTGCCCGGCAACAGGCTATATTTAACCTTTCCCGCTTCCAGCATGTCCAGACATGCGCAGTAGGGTCAATGACCGTTACTAATTAGTTCCAGACAGGAATGTGTTTACTAGTTTCCGAAGACTGTTAACTCCGCCCATCTATCGATTGTGCCTTCCAATATGTTCTTGTATGGTCATAAAACTGCTCTTGTCTTCTGTACTGCCTTCTGTTGAGCCCCCTCATTGTGTATAAAAGGGGCCATGTGCTTTAGTTCGATGTGCTACTATATACAATACTGAAGGGTGTTGTTTGAACTGTAGTACAGGCCCGTGCCGGGCGTTACACTGGGGAGGTGACGTCAGGCAGGGGAGGGTCACGGTGGGGGGATGTAAAATACAGGATAAGGACCATTAGAGGTAAGTATTAAAAAAAAACGAATTTCGTTGCCCACTTTGCATCACATTTGGCGATGCAGAGTGGGCAACGAAATTTATTTATTTTCTTCGATACTTACCACTAATGGCCCTTATCCCGTATTTTACATCCCCCCACCCTGACCCTCCCATGCCTGGCGTCACCGCCCCAGTGTAACGCCCGGCACGGCCCGTGCCTGCTGTATTACCACCTTTAAAGGTTTAATAAATTTTGCTTTTGTATTTTCCAGTTTCATTGCCAACTTCTTCCTATGGTCTGAGGACTCTGTGCTGAGAAGGGCGAAGCCCTTGCACTAATTAGGCCTAGCTGAGGTTTGCTTACAACAAACGAAGAGAGAGAACTAGGGGCATTTTTATCAAGTTGTTGAGTCGCCCTTGCGCCACTCAATAGGACAGAATGACAGCGCACCTACTAAGTAATATTTATCAAGCCACATAAGGCAACCCTGCGTGGCTTGATAAACCTTGAGTAACAGAAGGCAGCTCAAATCACTGCCTTGCATTACTCTGCCCCAGGGAGGTGTTCCATTGGTGGAGCGTGGGTGTTCCCAGGCATCCATCCATGGATTTTGGCACATTCCTAGATTCACCATTACCGATAGACCTGGGAATGAGTCAAAATACTGCGCCTCCACAGGTGAGGTGCACCAAGGAGAAATACATTTTTTTCTCCTCATTACTTCCTCTTTCTATGACAGAGTAAAATACCCCAGAGAACCGTTTTTGTGCAGGAAGATTTTCCTTCTAGCTGGAAAACACTTTTGGTTACAATGCAGAAACACTTGCACCATGGTTCAAGGGTGCCTGTATTGGCGCTAGGCAGCACATTGTGGTCATCACAGGGAAAAGTAAGGAATGCACCATATAAAGTTAGATACAGTGCATTCCTGCCTTTACCTTATCATGCAGCACAGCTCAGCAAGTCGGCTTATTGTGCTGCATGATTATTTTGTAAATATGCCCCCTAGTGTCTTGTAGGAGGGTTCAGGAGTGTGAACACCCAAAGATTTGTTTTAAAATGACAGGCATAAATTCCCCTGACAGTTGGCTAAAGTGCTATATCTACAACAGGCAGTAAAAGGCAAAATAACATGTCCCAGAATGCAAAGTGCTATAGCCTGTACAGTGATAACGTTAGCAGGCTCTCTCCCCTCACATTCCTTGCCTCATCATTGATGCCAGTGGTATCCAAGAGATATTCCAGAGGTGCTCAGGGTGTAACATAAGTCCCTACAGGCCATGCAGAGCAGGGAGGACCCACCATTCCTTCATTCCTTTAGGGGATCCCAAATCTTTCAGGGAGCCCATTCTACCTACGAAAAATGAATCTCATTGGGATATGGGAGACTCAGGGGCTCCACTTCACATTCTGAAGAGGGTCCCATCATTTCTCCTTACACAATAGACGTGCTGTTCACGAGGCAACCAAAGGAGAGTGCAATTATTCTCAAAATGACTTCAATTCTCCCTTTGCCCACCACACAGCTAAAAAAGATCAATTTTATATTATAGGCTTTGCATTTGCCTGTCTTGCACACCCATGTATTGACAGAATGCCCATGTTTTCAAGCTGAATGTGGGTAGTGACTGCTTTAGGTCGTTCTCCCTATACAGTAGAGGCATTCACCTTCCCAATTACACATCCCATTCATAGTTATTATATGGTTTAAATTTGCATCTCTAAGACGTACCCATACAATCCATTCAGTGTGGGACTACATGAAAAGCTGCACTCCTGGATCCTTTGCAAACTTTTCAACTTTGCACCATGGAGCATCTATAAATAGGTGTGTTGCATGCAAACAAATAAAGTACACCCTATTAAAGAGAATGCACTGCCCTCAGAGCAGCTGCAAACTCGCGCTGTCCCGAAATATGGAGCGACTGCTTTAACCCCTTCGAGGCTGATGACGAGCTGGGCTCGTCATGGTGTAGCCTCCTCAAACACTGATGACAAGCCCAGCTCGTCATGAACAATGGGTTTTTTAAAAAGTCAGCATAGGAGGAGAAGAAGTGCAGCGCGCATGTGGTTAAAGCTGCTCTGGGTTTCTCTATGCAGGTGGCAAACTGCCTGCACTTTGAGGAGGGGTTAGATATCCCTTTGCAAGCGTGTCCTGTGAGTGACTGCACCCATCTGCAAGGGGATGTCTGTGGTTTATGGGACCCTCTTTGCCCCCTTTAGAGGGCTTCCACTAGGGAGTGCAATGGCACCTCTTGACAGCTTGTCTGCCTTGGAGCCTGCTTCCATTGTATGGCGAAGGTGCAGAAGCATGGGGATTCCCTCATACATTTTCACCAGCACTATCAGTATTACAGAAAGGCCCCATTCTGTGATTTCCACAGTATCCAGAGGGTGCACAAAACAGGAGTACATGCCCATTGCGCCCCTGAGGCACTTTCTGTAATATGGCCCGGTATGTCTTCATTTCCCTTTCTTTGAATGCATGGGAGAGATTTGAAAATTGCAGCCCTCTGAACTGAATTTGCTCATGAAGTCTCCGTCTCCAAATGTGATCCCTTCTCTCCTCTTTCACCCCTTCCTTTCTCATCATGTGTTATTTTTTTAACATGATCACAACCCCTCTTTGTAACTCTTCTTTCCATTTAACTCTTTCTCCTGCTGTCTCTTTTTTTACATACCAATGAAATCTTTGTATCTCTTTCTCTTCAGCTCTTTCTCATGCTCCATATGATCCTTTCTCTTGCTCTTTTTTTTCTCTACCCTCTCACTTGTTCTCTTTCCTCTGCCATCTTGCCTTTTCTTTCTATTCCGCTTTTTTCCTATCTTCTTCTTAGTGTTGCCATTCTATACCTCTCGTATTTTCTCTATTTTGCAGCTTGCTCCTTATGTTTCAACTTTTCTAACACTTTCTGTCTTCTGCTCTTCTTACACATTTCTTCTCTGGCTCTCTCATCTGCTTTTTTAACTCTCTGTCTTTGACTTTCTTCCTCTTTCCTTTTCTGCTGCTGCTGTAACATCCTGACATAATGTTCCCACTATTCCCAATTTCATTCTATGTCTCTCTTTCTTTTCCCTCTATCCTTCTTTATTCCTCTGCATGCTCAGTCTTTTGCTCTCTCCTGCTCTCTTCTTTCTGCTCCCTATCTCCTCACTCTCTTCTCTCCTCCTTCTCACTCTGTGTTATGGTCTCCCTTTCTCTCTCTCTCTCGCTCCCACTGGACTTGTAACCTCATGTTGGGTAGTACAATAATGTTTTGTGTACTAGCTGGCATTGACACAATAATGTTTTCTGTACTAGCTGGAATTGAGGTTAATAGGGCCTAGTGTCACTGCTTCCTGTGCACCTTTAACAGATGTGTCCCTTATCTCTTTCATTCTGCCCTCTTTTGTGTTCCATTTTCATGTACTCTGGCATAATATCCTGAAATCTGTCTCCTTTTGCAGGTAAACAGGCTTCAGTGTTCATCCGCAATATATGCGCTACAACGTGATCCGCTACAAGAGGAGCCCTTTACAAACTCTGAAATAGAATATTGCATTCTTATAATGGAGCTTACTTGTAACAATAATTTACAAACACCAGACAGACAACCATTATTCTAAATAAGCAACTACTTAATTGTCAGAAGTTCATAAATGGAGGCAAAATGAAAGAACTGCCTTAAGCTGTCACTGCCGCTATGGCACATACCGCCTGATTCATCAAGCTTTTTTGCGCTCGCAAAGGGCCAGATTCTGAGAATCTGGCCCTTTGCGAGAGCGATTTTTGCATTTGGGATTCAGCATCCCAAATGTAAAAATCGCTAATTGCGATCTCGCAATTTTGCGAGGAATGACATTTAAGGAATCTCTATTTGAGATTCCTTAAATGCAATTCAACATCCAATTTCATTTTGCGAATTCGCAATTTCTTGCCGCAATTTACCGTGAGGTCAGACCTCGCGGTAAATTGCGAAAACTCAGAAAAATGCATTTAAATGCATTTTTCTGAGTTGCATGTTACACACACACATGTCCTTTGGACATGTGTGTGTGCAACACCTGTGTAAAATTTCATTTGAGGGGTGCTACAGGGTGTCCTTTGGACACCCCTGGCACCCTTCAAATCGCTATCTTATTTGCGATTAGCAAATTGCTAATCGCAAATAAGGAATACTCCCCATTCATTCCTATGGGCCTTTTGGCCCATAGGAATGAATGGGGAGTTTTTCCTTTTTTGCGATTAGCAATTTGCTAATCGCAAATAAAGAATGTGTAGGAATCGCAAAAAATATTGCGATTCCTACATGAATCCCTTAATAGCGATTCGCTATGAATCGCTATTAGGGCCTCGCAAAACGGGAGAATGATGAATCAGGCGGATAGTGATTTTCCTACATAATCACTTGACGTGAGTACAGAAGTGCGGTAGGATATCATCATAACTGTGTTTCCTGCCTGATCATGTGTAAAAAGTGACAGGGCTATTGTATATGTGCAGTTGGTATGCTAATATCCTTGAATGGGTGAACGTCCGAGTAGGTCCTGCTGTAATTTGTACCAGAGAACAGCATGTTACATCCAGATATGCTTCTCAGAAATTGGCCTAAACCACAGAGTCTCTGAATTTAGCTTAAAATCAAGTCAGCTGTTTTACAGGTTGCCCCAGGGCTTCTCCTACCACACAGACACACATAGGTCAGATCAACAACACAGCCGCTCATGCATGTAGTTTTTTTTACATTTTAAAAAGTAGCTCATTATAGAGGATTGCAGCAAGCCTACACATAGTTACGTAAACGCTGCAAATATAGAATTAACAACATTATGTCCTATAAATAGGTAAATTTTATTAAGATTGAAAATGTTGCATATAAATAAATTATAGGATAATAAGAATCGAAAAGAAAGAGAGAGAGAAAAAGATACGGGTATGAGGGATGTCAATAATATCTACTGAAAGGACAATGAGGAGAGTTTAAAAGCAGTGTATAAATATAAAGCGACAAGTAACATATTGTCAATAAAGTTTCATGAAAGGAAATATAGAGAAGTATAATAGTCTGTTTCATTGAGGTTTGGGGACCTTTTCAGAGAGAGCAGACTGTTGATGAGCAAAAGCTTGAGCGCAGGTGTCTAAAAAGGTAGTAACAGGTAATCAAATAGTATCCCTCTTAATAGCAAGTGAAACTGTAGTAACATATGCTCTATCTAATCTGTGATTATAGCATACACTATATCATCAGGCTTGAAAGCAAAATTTATGAGGATTGCATCCAGTTTTTAGTCATCTGTTGAAAGGAAACTGCAATAAATACATCTAATATAACAGTTTTATGATTGCTGTTATGCCAAACCTCGGAAAACGTCCAAGAAAAATAGTTGAAAATGAAAATAGTATGTGTGTATGAAGAAAAGCATTAATTTGAGACCAAACTATCAGCCGAAATTGATGAGTATGTGGGCGGAAAAAAAGTATGTGGTACAGATCTGCAGAGAGAGCATTACATGACCAACAATTTGAAGAAGATTCTGGGTTAAATCTATGTAGATTAGCTGGTATAATCACAAGTCTGTTATATATAAAAAAGAGTGTATGAGTAGTATTAGCAGATCTTGATGCTTTGCATAATTTCAACTACATTTTAGCCCACAGTGTGGTGGGCCATGAAGTCTGGATATCCTGGGGGCTTGGCCAAGCTGCAAACCGGGATGGCCTCGTTGGCTTGAAGCTCCGCCGAGTTCCCTGCATTTAGCCACCCGGTGGAGTTCGCCGCAGCCGAAATGTCGGCAGAGATGAGGGAGTGTTGTCTGGAACCGCCGGTGCCGCGATCGATCCACCTGGATCAGCTGCCACCCGCACAGAGCCAGCGCAACGGGCCTGGATGCACTGAGGCCTACTCCCACGTGCAAAGCCGTGGGAGTAGGCCTCACCATGGGCATCAGGCTCGATCAACAGGAGGAGCGCTTGACAACAGCAGAGGACAGGATCTCAGATTTGGAGGATGGTGCCACCCAAGCCAGGAAAACATTTGAGCGCATGGAAAAACTACTCAAATCGATTGAAATCCAGAATGAGGATTTGGAAGCGCTGGGCAACATGCGAGTGGTGGGTTTGCCTGAGTCCACCAACACTAGGTGCCTGGACGGATTCATGGAGATGCTGCTGATTGATTTGCTTGGACTAGACTCCTTCATCTCTACCTTTGTGGTGGAACACGCACATCGCACGCTCGGATCGCGCCCCAATCCGGGTTGTCCCCCAAGGCCAATAATAGCCTGTCTTCTCAATTTTAAAGACAGGGACACCACGCTGCCGATGGCTCGAGAAAAAGGCGCACTTGAGTGGCAGGAGTTGACCATATCGATTTACATGGACCGCACCGCGATGGTGCAGGAGTCAAGGAACATCTCCGTAAACTAAGACCGCACTATGGGACAGACATTGTCACTGTTCCCAATGGTTTTTTGCATTTTGACAGATTAAGAAACTGCCGATCATGTAGCTCATATTTGCTTTCCACATGCCAATGCAATGAGGACTGCCACACGAGGTGGACGTACTTCACCTTTACAGATACCATTGCTCCGGCAGTCACAGGAACTCGGCGTGGCACCGCCACTACCCTAGTGCAGATGCACTTTCTATGTTTACCACAAAATTGGAGAATGTTCACTTTTCATTTATGTTTAAATTCCATAGTGGAGGGTTGGGTTTATCCCCATTGGTTGATGCAGGGGATGGGTGGGGTGGGGGAACACGGGATGAACAAAATATTGTTTGCAATACAGTTTTTTCAACTGTTCTTCCTGCAGTACAGTATCAGCTAGACAGGTCCTTACAGTTTACATATCTTTAATACAGATAATGACTAATAGTGTGCAACAAGCAGTTAATGTTACAATGATGTCCTGGAATGTTCGGGGTCTTAATAACACTCGAAAATGTAAACAAGTAACTCATTATTTACAAAGGCACCAGGTGGATATTGCTGTACTGCAGGAAACACACTTTGCACCATCGGTCCAGTTCAGCATGCCTGCCAGTTGGGGTTCACACAGATACTTTGCAGGCTACAGTTCTAATGCTAGAGGGGCCACAATATTTATTTCATACGCGGGTTCCCATTCGGGAGGTTGCGATCCATAGAGATGCTGCAGGTAATTCCTGCTAGTCAAGGGATGTTTGTTGGAGCATTCAGTGCTGGTAGTTAATGTTTACGCACCAAACATTTATGACCCAGATTTTTTCAGTACCATCCACACACAAATCGAGCACATGGGGGCGGACCAGATATGCCTGGGAGGGGATCCCTTCAAGGAAAACAAGGGGAACCCTACTCACATAGGAACCAGGGCCAACAATTATATCAAAGAACAACGGTTCCTGTGGTATAATACTAATAATATAAATTTGATATGTAGCTTAATAGCAATTGGTATTAACACAGAGGGTTGACAAGGATGGCGGCAAGGAATACACAACCAATTATGTACATTTCTGGCATGTTTTCCTTCATTATATCAATAGTAATCAACTATATTTGAATTGGCACACAATCATGTGCCTACAAATACATAAAAAAAGGTGCACAGTGTCCCAGGTGTACATGTGAAACCAAAATAACATTACATACAACATAGACTACATAAGGGCGCAGTAGTTTCTTATTGGATACATGAAAAAAGGAAAAGGACCAAGGAGGACATAATTAATTATTAAGGTGATTCTACACGATTGTAGACACTGTTTTAATGGTTCAATTTCTTGGGAGGGGATCTCAACATACTTCTAGATTCGGACAGGGATAGCACAGCATTGACGGCAGACAAAAAGCCTAGAACTAGGCGTTCACTAGCTGACGTCAGGGAAGCTTACAGACTAGTCAATGCATGGAGACACCATAGCTCCAACCGGAATTAATACACCCACTACTCAGCCCCACACAACATCTGGACTCAGTTAGATTACTGGCTCCTAACTGCGGGAGTAAAGCTGTGGGTTAGTGTAGTTCAACATCTTCCACGTACACTGTAAGACCACTCCCCCGTTGTGATACAACTCCGGATCCCTCGTGCCGGAGGGATGGAAAGACCATGGAGATTCCCCGATATAGCCCTACAGGACACGGTATTTGAGTAGGAACTGCAGTGCGTGATAATGGAGTATTTTGCACTCAACAATGGCACTGTGGCAACTAAGGCCCCCCTATGGGAGATCTTCAAAGCTTACATAAGGGGAGTATGCATCGCAAAGAGCACTTGGGTGCTCAGGGACCTACGTTGCACATTGTTGCAGCTAGAAGCACAGCTGGTGCTGCTTGATGGCAGCAATGCTGCCCTATCCCACCCCGCCCATTTATAACGCTGTGCATCCTTGATGGCTGAGTTCAGCGAGGCGTTAGAGCGTGAGGCACACTATTTAGGGAAATATGCGGTGGCCAGGCGATACGGGGAGGGGGAGAGGCCGGACAGGACCTTAGCAAGGTTAATGCAGCAAACTCATAAGCAGACATAAATCACCAAATTGCAAGGGCAGGACAGTTTGCTAACAAAAGGCAATTTGGCGTACTCGAGGAGGTGCTCACTTACTATACAGACTTATACACCTCCAGAGCCACAGTTCACGCTATGGCTTATGGGGAATACCTGGACGGGGTTGCCTTGGTCTGGCTTGACAGCTTATGGAAGACGAAGTAATTGAGGCTATAGATGCCATGGATGGTTCTAAGGAACCATGCTCAACGGGTTTTCCGGCTGTTTTTACAAGAAGTTTAGGACACTTCTAGCTCTGCACCATGTCGACGTATATCAGGAGGTGGTAGAATCGGGAGAGCTCCCCCCACGCTGCGGGAGGCGGTTATAGGCATCACTCGGCATTACGCCCTTTCGGGCCTTTGCATCAACTGGGGGAAGTCGAAGGTCTACCCGCTTACACCTGCACCCTGTAATAGGACAGCAGAATACCCCCTGGCATGGTGCGATGACTTTGTCAAATACCTCGGCATTCACATACACAGGGACGCGAACCACATTCTGCAACTCAATTACGGCCCGGTGGTTGAGAGACTGGGGCGCAACGGTGAGCACTGGCTAAAACTGCCCCTGTCAATGGGGGAACGAATCGCCATTATTAAAATGATTGTCCTTCCCCAGTTCCTGTACCTAATCCAGAATATCCCATTGTATGACAGTTTTTCCTCGACAATACGGTCGCATTCGATTAGACTAGTGTGGTATGGTAGATAGCCCCGGATAAGCTGGGACTGCTGATGTTGCCATATGAGCGGAGTGGGTTTGGGCACCAAATTTCTGCGTATACTACTATGCTGTGCAGGCAAGCTTCATGCGGCATTGGTAGCATGCAGACGACAGGATACCATACCTGCGGCCAGATGCAGACCTCACACTTCCTGTGCCCCTTAACACACGCCTGCCGGTGGGGATGCTGCATGACCCACATGACATTCAGACTAACCCTGGGCGGAGTTTACGCGGAACTCCACCAAGTCCACAAAAAACTCTGCTATGCTACGCGGAGCTCCGTGTGCGGCAGAGTTTCTTTAAATAAATGCAGTTCGCTTTGATTGTCAGTGCCAGGTGCTTTTCCGCACTGTGCCATCATCGCGAATGGTATCATGCACAGCGCAAGCGTGCTCTGCTTCTTTTCTGCCGCTCGGGTAGATTTTTACTCGAGCAGCAGCTTTCTCAATGCGAGCGGGCAGTTTCTCAACACGGGCTGTCGCGAGCATACGTGACAACTCGCAATGAGAAATCTGACCGCCCGAGTTGAGAAATCTTGCTAGGAGGTTGATTTTCCTTGCTCGTGCTCGCCAACTTGATGTTGACGATCACGAACGAGGAAAAATCTCGCCAGTGGGTGGAATTCCTCGCTCATGCTTGCCAACTTCATGTTGGCGAACACGAGCGAGGAAAAAAACTGCAGAACTCCGCGAGCTCCGCCTAACGCAGAGTGCGGAAAACTCTGCAAACTCCGCAAGCAGAGTGGAGTTCACTGCCCAGAATTAATTCAGATACTCTCCAAAACTAGCTGAGCCTGGCGCTGATTGCTCAGTGTGACTGGGTCCCATCTCTTGTACTCCTCCTCATTACCATTTGCGGGCAGTGGCTGGGTCCCCATCCTCCAGGAGACACTGGTGAAACGTTCCACCTGGTAACATTCGGAGACCTGCTTCCCAGTGGTCATGTCTTTTCGCATACGGAAGACCCCCGTTTCGGTGAAGCCACAGTGATGGACCACTTTACATGGCAGAGATTGCAGAGGGCTCTTACAGCCAGTATTCCCAGTTACCCACTTGAGCCCAGTGAATTTCCACTTCTGACAGGAATCATTAAAGACACAAGTGGGGACCATCTCATGTACCAGTTATACAAGGCTGCCATGTCCCTGCTCCCCAGTCGGGATGCTGGAGTACGTGCTGCCTGGGAGCAGGACTTGGGCCATCCCACCTCGGATGCCCAGTGGAGCCGTTGCTGTATACAAATATGTTGAGTCTGTCCTAATCACAAGCACAAGTTGCTGCATTTTAAGTTTCTCTGGTAGGCGTACGTGACACCAAGCAAACTACATAGCATAGATCCATCCCGCCCACACACGAACTCCAGATGTCATACCCCAGAGGCAGATTTTGTGCACATGGCCTGGGCATTGGGGTATTGGCTGTGTATTGGGGAGTGGTCTTTACGGAGCTCTCATGTATGATTGAAATGAAACTGTTACCCTCACCGCTGCTGGCACCCAAGGGACACACACACAATCTCTCTAAACCCAAAAGACGCTGTGTTGCAATTGCGCTTCTCTCTGCTAAGAGGGAAGTAGCTATATATTGGGGCAGCAAACATTCATCCACATTGAAAACATGGTTACGGAGCACAACATATTGTAAGAAGAACAGCGACACTTACGCACTGATGCAACCAACTGCTTCTTGTCCTCTCGACATCTGGCAGCCACTCTACTCATACTTGTTGACTGTATAGGACACAGGTGATATATCGCCCCTGCAGCAACATACTCCTCCAAGTAATGGGACAAGCGGGGGACCACAGGCATCTGCTAGGTAAGCCTCAACGTGATAGGGATGCATATACATTTCCCTCTCCTTCTCTTTCTCCAGGATTGTCATACTTAATGGTTGTTTTGATGGCTCACACATGTATAAGGACCTGGTATCAACACCAATCATAGTCAATGCTAACTGTACTGTATTATATTTCAATGTTCATTGTGAAAATCAATAAATGAAGTTTTTTTTTAAAGTCTGGAGATCCCGCTCCCAGCGCCGGGACCCCTGCATGATTAATCTCCCACTGACTACTAGAATAACCTATTCTGGTAAGGAACTTCATGCTCCCAACCTTTCAGTCTTCACAATTGGTTGTGCTTGTTTTAACTTGGCTTCCCTCTCTCCGACAGCCAATTTTAACTGCCTTCGTTGCGGCTTCCACACAATGGACTCCATCTTGCGTACTGTCCCATCGCCACTTAGTGACCACCTATCGTTCCCCTCAGCCGGCATGAATAAGCAGACCTTTAAGCAATGCTGTGATCCTATCAATACTCACTCCCTTCTGAAGCACAAATTAGAAATAGCCAACTTCATAGACAGGCAGAAACTTGATTTGCTATTCCTCATGGAGACATGGGCATGGGCAGACACTGCATCAAGCCCTGACTTCTCTGTGGCAGCGCCTTCTGGATTCTAACTATACATGCTAGATAGACCTCTTAAAGAGGCAGTAGATTAGCCCTGATCTACCCCAATTGCTTCATAGCCACTGTTGAATCAGTTCCATCCCCAGACTTTTGAAGCCTTCCTCTTTAGCCTAGATCTTAATAATAAGCACTCGTTTAAAGGCATGCTACTATGCCATCTACGAGGCCCCAAAAGTGGGTTTGTGAAAAATATTGGCGAACTGCTGTAGGACAGTCTATATACCAATGACTTCATCATACAAGGGGATTTTAATTGTCACCTAGATGGCTCATGTGACAAGGATACAGAAGCCCTTCTTGAAACTATGGGTATGCTTTGACTAGCACAACTAATTAATAAACCCACACACCTAGCGGGGCACACATCACATGGCTTGTGTACCAATAATTTCCATATCTCGATATCTGATGTGACCATCATCCAATCATCTTTGGATTAAATATAACATTAAATTCTAACACACACTTGAACTCAGGCTGATCCTACCATACTCGGACTTTGAACAAAATTGATATCAAGATCTACTCACACAGTAAATGATACAGACACAAACAATTCTTCCACATGACAAGATGGCCACAGGATGAGAGCTCCTCCACTGAGCTCCTGGGTTAGGGATCACCAAATCCATTGATATCCCTGTACAACCCTGCCATCCATTGCCCTGCATCGCCCTGCTGCCCTACACTATCTTCACACAGCGATCAGGGCCCCACCGCATCATCTATCATACACGGACCCCTCTCACCTCACTTGGGACCTTCGGCCATTGGTCAGATGAGCTGGCTGCTTGAGTCAGTCGGATGCCTCGATCTGCTGACTGACGGAGCCCCGTCGAGGCCTGCTCCTTGAATCCTGCCGACATCAGTGGACAGATTGGGATTCATCTCCGACGTGGCTGCTGGTTATTTCTGACACCTGATGAATCGGGAAGAACTGAGATCTTGGTGAGTCCCCCCACTGCAGGCCACTCACCACCCTGGGACCCCGCACCTGTTGCCCCCCGCTGCAGACCACTCACCATCCTGGGACACGTGCCTGTTGCCTGCCAGGTACTGGCAGGTTAGTGCAGAGCCCCATGGCGAGACTCCAGGTGGCAGGTGCAACACCCAGCTCGAGCCAAGTCCCTGGGTAGCTATTGCCGCTTTGGGAACGTACTGGGAACGATCGCGCTCCTCCCACCAGGGGCTTCCATAAAGCTGTGACAATCAGGGCGAGCCTTGCCGGAACCAAATGTATGCATTGGCCCTGCTGAGGAGAGGCCTCCCATACTGGGAGCAGCCGTGAGTGTCCCCTGAGCCTCTGCGGCACCCCCAGAGTGTCAAACAGAGATATCATTGCCCATTACTGCCGTTAGGGAGGGCCTTGCAACGTATGCATCAGCCCCGATCACAGGTGTAGGGAAACCCCTCGCTGTCCAGACTGCAGGAGCTATATGAATAGCAAATTGTATAGTTGTACATTACAGTTGTTGTACAGTTGTATAGCAAACTTTATTGCCCCAGCCGTTTTGAACACAGGGCTGCTCCTTCTTATTGCCTCGATTCTACTCCCTACAAAAACGGCAATGGAAAGAGGACTGCGCTATGAAAACAAACAAGGGACTACAGCTGCAATCTGAGCCAGGCTAAACAAGGTGGCAGTCATCTTGGAATGGCTCTGACCATCTATAATCTACAATGAAAGACTAGTTGGATTTGCAATAAGTACAGGGAATGACTTTTAACCATACGCCCTAGCCAATTCTTAACATCTATTTCCTCTGGGTGTACTATCCAAATGGTCTTGTACATAAGGAAATCGAGGTTAGTAGAGACACAAGCAGGGAATACAGTCAGACTTGTTGATGTTTTGAAAAAGATAGTGGACTAAAGGATACTTCAAAGTGGGTGTCACTACTACAGGACCACCCCGGAGTGTTGAATATTGCTATAGCTAATTATGGCCAGAATCAATTTAAAATCAGCAGGCAGTAACTCCTGCATCATAATGTACCCACCTAACCTATCTAAGGACGCAGCCCAAAAATACAAACACACAATTAGAAAACACCCAGATACACTGATCTCTGACCCTTCCTTCAATATAAAAAAGGCATTGTTGTAAAAGACTTGATATTTTTCACCAGAAAAATTGCAAAATGGTGCACTGCCATGACGAGGATGCTCAACATAAAAAATATGAGTAATATCCCACATGGTACTAAAATATTGATCGTCCCTTCACTAAGATTAAGAGCTGAACTACGCATAACTATCTACAAGAATGGTATTGTGCTTATACAAGCAGCCAACAACGAGTTGACAAAAGTTTGTCAACTTTTTGCAACCTTAAAAATTGTGTGGATTACACAAATTCTCAACAACACTTGATCGCACAAGCAGTCCCCCAATCTACTACCAACGCAACCACCAAAGACATCATAATATTAGAAGACCCCCATGAGCCACAACCTATAACTATGTCAAGAGACACCCTTGACATTAACTTTACAGATCTAGGAGAAGAATCACTACAATTTGCTAATATCGTCCCACACCATTCCACGGGAAAGGTACATACCTGTCCCCCAGGATATGATTACTCCTACACATAGGCCACTTAGTGGGAACCCCCATCCAGCAATAAAGGGCAGGAAGGCTAACCCTCCTTCCAAACCCCTGACTATGAAAGTACCTATAGCATCTGCTTCCATATAAAACTCTTATCCTCCTTGCTCAAAAACAAGATCACATGACAAATGGAGATAATCACATATCACACAGGGGAGGCTCAAACACTCTACCTAATTAGAAAAAAAGGAACATTGAAAAAGACACTGATCTGAATCTCC
This sequence comes from Lissotriton vulgaris, assembly GCF_964263255.1. Taxonomy (NCBI): domain Eukaryota; kingdom Metazoa; phylum Chordata; class Amphibia; order Caudata; family Salamandridae; genus Lissotriton; species Lissotriton vulgaris. Next base: position 723,314,214 of record NC_141696.1, read on the forward strand.
GGGACACAAGTAAAATACGAAATAGGCAGGTGCTAACTTCTAGTATATCTCCTCCTACACAAAGGGAAATTAAAACTCTTAAAATACAAGCAGACAATATGCTGCAGGACATTCTAAATGCAATACAAGTTATGAAGAAAATATTCAAAGTCACAGTAAGTACTCCAAAGTTGAGCTCATTCAAGAATAACTGCATGAACTTCAAGGAAAGAGTAAATGGATAGCCATGCCATTATCAAATAGATATAATCGGCCAGACAAAAATCATAAATATCTATTGGATGATGAAACCCATGCCCTACTCCTCTCATATGAGTCTACATCCATCAGTTGAGGTGAGGAAATTAGATTAGTCCCGATCGATGCTAATAGAACTTCCTTGCCTAATAACAGAAAACTCAATCTTAATAACCTAAAACATGTCCAGTTAACCACCAGTATTCAAGAGATGAACTCTGGTAACTCAGGGAAACCACTTCTATGCCTACTGATCAACTGTTGCTCTGCAGTAAAACATGCCTCAGACATTGCTTACCTCATCATTAGTCAGGCAGTTGATGCGACAATATTAACAGAAACATGGATCACTGAGTCTTCTTCCCCTCACATGGATCTACTGGTGCATCCACATTATAACAATGTGAGGCTAGACAGACTAAATAAGACAGGAGGTGGTATATCTTGCATACATCGCTCTGATCTCTCAGTAGGCCAGCTCCTATCTGACCCTCTTGAATCCCGTGAATACCTCGGTCTCGCTATAAGAACTGTAGATAATCAAAGATGCAACTTGAATGCACGTAACCATCCACCAGGCAATAATGCCCCCTTCATAGACCAGTTAATGGAGATCATCACTGCTAACATTCAAACTAATTATATATTCCTAGGTGACTTTAATTTACACTGGAACGATAATAATGACAAACAGGTCAACGTACTCAAAGACTTCTTAGCAGACCTAAACCTTACTCAAGCCTGCACACTCCCAATACACTCAAAAGGGTCAACTTGAGACTGGGTGATCTATCGAGTTAAGGCTACTACAAGTCCCTCAATTGTTCCTTGCGATGGGTCGGATCACCATACCATAACCTTCTATATATCTACTATAAAAAAGAATAAGACCACGCAAACTTTCAAACTTAAAAAGTGGAGTTGGGACACCAAATAGCAACATATTGAGTACTTAGTAGCATGATGTGAGAAGGAGCTACATCCACCTAGCATCATGATGAACGTTAGATGGGTCATTAAATGTAGAAAGGCGGAGGCTGAGACTAGCAGAAAGCAAATGGAGACAGCACCCATCATCCCCCCCAGCTTAAAACTCTCAGGAAAACTAGAAACAACTACAACAAAAGGATTCTCAGATCCCCCCAAATTTTTTTTAGATCTGAACAGGATAATGCTAAAAAAAGACCACGGAAACTCCTGGAGATCTTAAAACAGAATCCAATAAATTAGTTAAATCTGCTCAGGTATCCTCAACAACCCGGCTGAGCTGCAAGGAATTCTCAACCTTCTTCGCAGACAAACCCCATTCTCTAGAAAGGGAAAATCAGGATGGCAACTGACAACGTCTCTAGTCCATTATCATTACAGAATGATGTTACCATGGACACCACTCATGATATGACGAAAAATAAAGCACAATGGTCGACCTTTAAGTTATGTGACCAGAATACAATTGTCAAAACTCTCTCAGATATCAAACCTAATAACCACTACAATGACCCTCTCCCCTCAAAATACCTGTAAAGAATCAACCACATTGTCGTCCCCATATGGACAAGAATAATCAATGCCTCACTGTATCAAGAAACCTTACCAGAATCCCTAAAAACTGGTCAAAAGGTCTGGATTATGCACTACAGGCTCTGGGTCACAATGAAACATGTCTACTAGTTCTTCTTGACCTGTCTTCTGCATTTGAAATGGTAAATCATGAAAAATTACTAGTCTGGCTTGAAGACAGGATGGGATTATCTGGAAATGTACTGAAATGGTTTAAATCCTTCCTACGAAACAGAACACAAAGATTCTTGGTCAGCCAGGCACTATCCCCACCATGCCGAAATTTGATTGGAGTTCCACAAGGATCAACATTATCTCCATCACTATTCAACCTATATGTCGAACCCCTTACAGAAATTCTCCAGCACGCAAACATCTCCTATCACATGTACGCAGAAGACACTCAGATCTATATCGAGGTCTCGTTGCTGGAGGAGATCAAGACAATAAATGGGGCCTTATAAAAGTCATTACATTGGTTAACTAGCAATCACCTGAAATTAAATGAACAAAAACATGGAATCCTATTAATATCCCCTCAAAAAAGCTCAGCAGATGTGAAGGATTGGACCAAACTGATCACGGCGCTAAACTGCACCCCTATCCTAGTTGACTCGACCAAATCACTAGAAATCACAATTGATAAGAACCTAGACATGAAAACCCACATCAAATCAATGGCAAAAAGTGCCCGTTTTCACCTAAACTACCGAAGAAAAGTGAAACCACTCATTACTACGTCAGACCTCAAATTGGCAGTTTAGTCCTTAGTCATATCAAGGATTGAATGTGGCTGTACAACAATAACAGGTCTACCTAAAATCTCCACAGTACCACTAAAAGCCTGTCTCAATGCAGCCGCAAGCTTACAGGTTCAAGAAAATATGACAACATTTCCCCACACTTGAAGGCATTAAACTGGCTACCATATGAAGCCAGAATTCAACTTAAACTGGCATGTATGACACACAAAACATTCCACTACAAAACACCAATGTACTTAGCTCAGAAATTTGAGTTATGCAGTGGAGGCCGACCATCCCGGAATGCCAGAGACCTTTTGCTGAAACCTCCCATCTTTCAGAAGAAGAAAACATATGACAAAGCATTCTCTGGAGCTGCCCCCAGAATCTGGAACTCACTCCCTCCAAACATTAGAGCAATTCCAAACACGTCAAGCTTCAAGAGGGAAGCAAAGATCTTCCTAATGAGCAAATTCCTACCCTAAACTATTATTGATCATCATCTGCATAGTGGTTAATTGCTAGGCGCTGCATATTCCTGTCAAATATGGATACATCCTCCACAAGAAAGATCACAAGACCATCAAAACAGATATGGATATATCCTACAGAAAAGAAATCACACGAACACCAAAACAGCCCTCACCTATGATCAAAGAGCTGTGCCATTTAGATCTGATATAGGTGTTTACCTCAACAGGACAATAACGTATGTAAGGATAAACTCACCAGTTAGCTACTAAGGCACTTTAGGCTGTACATTACTACAATTAATGGACCCTAATAGTGATATTGTTGTAACAGATACGAACGGTACACATCAGAACCATATGTATAATATTACAGTGATACCTGTTGTACTTCAAACTGATCCTAATGGTGTTATTGTTGACACTGATATGAAAAGGTACAAACAGGAACCATATGTATATTACTACTGCTATACCTGTTGTGTTCTAAACGACTAACCGCATGTAACTGTGAGGCACTCTGATACCTATGGGTCATGTTCGCTCTATAGAAAACTCTATAAATAAATAAATAAAATACTGAACAAGCCTTGCTACAATATATGGATGGGCCAAACTCGGCTAGCTCCGTTTAAAAACTCCTCTACAATCAGGAGTAAACCCTCTTTACCATGGTTTAACGAGGCCATTACACTGGAAAATCAAAATTTTAGGAGGCAGGAAAGAAGTTGGCACTCACAATATGACAATCATGCAAATAATTCTTACAAACTTGCACTGACCAAATACAAATGCCTACTGATAAAAGAAAAGAGCAACTACTTTACCCAATACATAGAGTCAGACAAAGACTCCACTAAGGAGCTTTTCAAGGTAGTGACCAAACTTACCACACTTTCAAGCAGTAAAGCAGCCAGCTATAGCCAATCCTTCTCAGACATACAGGCTCACAGCTTCAGGGACAAAGTCAAGCAAATGTATTTGAAGGTTGAGGACTTAAACAAGATACCAGGGTCCACAGCAAACAAACAAATTCTGTTCACATGTCCTTCACAGATTTCCTACCAGTTACCCAAGATCTGGCAGCAAAAATGTTTCTCAGTGCCAAGTCTGGCTCTCCTTTAGACGGCAGTCCCCACACACCTCTAAAGCTGGTACCTGATATGATAGAAAAAAGTATCTTGTCCATTTTTAATTCCATGTTTCTCTTGAGAGTCTTAGCAATGTAAATAACAAGGACCCCCTGTTCAGAAACTTAATTCACGGTACAGGGAAATAAACAGTGTGAACAAATTGGCAAATTATCGACATAAATCAGGAGAGAAAAGTAAGTAAGACACCAAACTAGGTAATTAAAAAGGTATAAAGTATCATTTAATTAGTCAACACATGTTCATATTTAAAAACAGTTAATAAAATACATAAATTATACACAATAAATCTGTTACAAAAACAACCAAATAATTCTAAACACAATATTTCCCTTAAAAAATTCCTGTAACATAACATATATTTGTGGCAAACAGATGGTGTTGTTCGACGCGCGTTTCGGCGTTGTTAGGAACGCCTTCTTCAGGAACCACAATATTATCTGAAAAACATATTAATGCAATGGAAAAGAGGGATCAGATTATTTTTAATTTACATAAAAAAGTGCATGTTTCGTCCATATATCAACAAAATTATCTAAATTTATGAAGGTGTCTATTTCACTATAACTCCCTACTCATACAGCAGAATATTACTGTATAAGGAACAAACTACAAAAGTATTTTTTGAGCAGCACAAAAATCCCAAAGGAAAGGAAAGGAAATTATGTAAGGAATTAAATGTGTGGAGACATGGTATCTCTCAAAATGTCTGAAGGGTACCGATGTATAAGCATTATTAATCTCTGTATATGATATCTCATTAAGGTTAGAGATGTATAAAGATGTTTGGACTATCCTAAACACACCATGGGTAGAAATTCCTCATGTAGATCATTTAGTTCACTTACCAACAGCAAGGAAAGTAGTAAATGAAGTGGATACTGCCTTTATCAGTCAGAGTCTTGAAGAAACAGTATAGGTTTCTATTAAGAACATATAAAAATGAAACTTAGTCAAAGAATAAGTTAGCTTATATAAGTGTAAACAGAAAACACTGAAGCAGATATGATCATGATAGGGGTCATAGTTTGATCAATTATTGTATACTGGTGCAGGTAGGTACCCAGATTGGTTACCCAGATTCTCTTGAGAGTCTTCCCCTCTCATTGTAAAAGAGCTTCAATCGTCCCTCTTATAAATAAACCCAGTCCGAACCCTGCCGACCCCTACAACTAGCACCCTATTTCCCGGATCCAACTACCTGCAAAGATAGTGGAGAAAGTAATGAATAAGCAGCTTGTCCAGTTCATTCTAGACAACCATTTGCTGGACCCTATGCAATTCAGATTAAGAACTGGGATTGGTACATAACCTGCCCTGATCAAACCCACAGAGGAGATAAAGATTGTACTGGATAGAGGAGATGCCGCAGCTCTTATTCTCCTAAATTTGTCGGCAGCCTTTGATACGGTCAATTATAAGCTGCTGATCAATCTATTGGGTGAACTAGGAGTAAAGGATAAGGTGTAGTGTAGTTCCTACCAATCCGTAGGACCTGCACATTGTTTGGGCAACATAAACTAAGGGCTTGGTGTCAAGACTGGTTCCGGACACCCTCACAGGATATGTTGGCCTATAGACCAGCTAGCTTACAGTGCTACTATGAGCCCTACTAACCTACCGGGGAGCTAATCGTTTTCTGGCAACTACTGAACATGACAACCCTGACCGCTCAGGGATTGTGTGTTGGAATAGAAGTTGTTTATGCTTATACAGTTTTAATGTAAGTTAGCATTCGCTGTGCCATTTTCTATTTGGGTGTAATTTTAGGCTGTTCGAAACTGATCGAGTTAATTTCCGAGAAATGCTCCTCACTTGGGTTTTGTTTCAGTAATGAGCACACTGTTCTTGTTAGCACTAGCTTTCTCATTAGATAGAGGCCCTCTCACCCTTGTCTGGTGGCGGTCTCCAGATGGAATGACCTTGGACTATGTTACTTTGTGTAATATATTAGCGCTGAAACCTTATTTTCTGTATTTCGCTGTTTAACTGCACCTGCTTGGAAAATTCCACTGTGGGCGTATTTTCGCCCGGTTGTGAAACATACATAATGTATCTTTATTTTATTTATTTATTTTGTTTTCTTCTATAGCGCTGGAATCGACCTCCGAAGGGGTATCTCCGTGCTTTTGCTCTCTGTTGATGTCAGACAGTGCCTATAGGACATGCAGATAGGAGGCTAAGCCTCCTGGAAGAGGTATGTTTTAAGTGCTTTCCTGAAGGAGAGAAGATTGGTGTTACGTCGCATGTCAATAGGGAGCTTATTCCAGAGAGAGGGTCCTACATAAGAGAGTGCTCGGCCGCCTTGCCTAGCCTTCTTGATGAGGGGTATTTTTAAGAGGAATTGACTGCTGGAGCGCAGAAGGCGTTCCGGTGTGTAGGTCTGAAATATCTGGGTTAAGTAGTGAGGGCCTGATCCAAACATACTCTTGTGTATAATACAACAGATCTTGAAACGAATTCACTGGCGTACCGGCAGCCAGTGAAGCTCTTCCAAGAGGGGCCTGGACGGTGTTCTCGAGGGGACTTTGAGAACCAGTCTGGCCGCAGTGTTTTGGGCCACCTGGAATCGGTTGAGTACATGTTCATTCGCAGAGATAAGAAGGCCATTACAGTAGTCCAACCGACCTATTACGAGTGCCTGAACCAGAGTCTTTCTGTAGACATCTGATAGGAAGGGGAAAACCCTTCTTAGGAGCCCAATTATTCGAAAACAGTATCCAATTACCTGGTTCACATGTTCTTTTAGACCCAGGCACTGGTCCAGTCGTACTCCCAGATTCTTAACTGATTGTTTTGGGCAGGGGATAGGTCCTAACTCCATAGGCCACCAATCAGGTGACCATAGTCAAGTCAAGTCAAGTCAGAATTTATATAGCACACTACATACCCAGAGGGTCTCAAGGCGCTTGAGGAAGGGGGGGGGGTTACTTATCGAATATCCAGGTTTTAAGCTGTTTTCTGAAGGCTAGGTGGTTTTGAGTAAGGCGGAGGTGGATGGGAAGGGAATTCCAGGTTTTGGCCGCTAAGTAGGAGAAGGATCTTCCCCCCATGGTGGCTTTGTGGATGCGCGGAACAGCGGCGAGGGCTTGGTTGGACGAACGCAGCTGGAGGGTGGGGGTGTAAAAGGAAAGGCGCGTGTTGAGACAATCAGGTCCAAGTTTGTATAGGGCTTTGTGTGCGTGGGTGAGGAGACGGAACGTTATCCTCTTGTTGACGGGGAGCCAGTGAAGGTCTTTCAGGTGAACGGAAATGTGGTCTGTGCGGGGGATGTCTAGTATGAGTCTGGCTGAAGCATTTTGGATATGTTGGAGTTTTTTCTGCAGTTTTGCGGTGGTACCGGCGTAAAGGGTGTTTCCGTAGTCCAGACGGCTTGTAACCAGTGCGTGGGTAACCGTTTTTCTTGTTTCGGTGGGGATCCAGCAAAATGTTTTTTTGAGCATGCATAGGATGTTGAAGCATGATGATGAGACGGCGTTGACTTGTCTGGACATCGAGAGTGAGGAGTCCAGGATGATGCCCAGGTTCCGTGCGTGGTCCGTCGGTATGGGGGCTTTTCCTAGGGCCGTAGGCCACCAAGAGTCGTCCCAGGTGGAAGGGGATGCACCTAAGATGAGGACTTCCGTTTTGTCCGAGTTCAGTTTCAGACGGCTGTGCTTCATCCACTCGGCTACTTCTTTCATCCCTTCATGTAGGTTGGTTTTGGCGGTGATTGGGTCTTTGGTGAGTGAGAGGATCAGCTGAGTGTCATCAGCGTAGGAGATGATGTTGAGGTTGTGTTCAGGCTGAGTGATGATCCTTGCGGGACGCCGCAGATGACTTCGGTGGCCTCTGACTTAAAAGGGGGGAGGCGGACTCTCTGAGTTCTTCCAGCGAGGAACGAGATGATCCAGTCCAATGCTTTTCCTTGAATTCCGATGTTTCTGAGGCGTTGTATCAGGGTGCTATGGCAGACTGTGTCGAAGGCTCCAGAGAGGTCAAGGAGGATGAGGGCGACTGTGTCTCCGTTGTCCAGTAGTGTTCGAATGTCGTCTGTTGCTGCGATGAGGGCGGTCTCGGTGCTGTGTTTGGCTCGGAAGCCAGACTGTGAGGAGTCGAGTGATTTGTTGGTTTCGAGGAAGGCGGCGAGCTGATTGTTGATGGCTTTCTCAATGACTTTGGCAGGGAATGGGAGGAGCGAGATGGGGCGGTAGTTTTTGAGTTTGGTGGGGTCAGCTGTGGGTTTCTTCAGAAGGGCGCTGAGTTCGGCGTGTTTCCAGCTTTCTGGGAATGTGGCGGAGTTGAGGGAGCAGTTGATGACGTCTCGGAGATGGGGTGCGATGATGGAGTCTGCTTTGTTGAAGATGTGATGGGGGCATGGGTCTGTAGGGGATCCTGAGTGGATGGAGTTCATCAGGCGAATGGTGTCTTCTGTGGTGATTGGGTTCCAGTCGAAAAGGTTATTCGGAGGAGGTACAGGTTCGGAGGTGAGTGGGGTGGACTGGTTTGCGGGTTGGTTGTCAAAGCTGTTATGAATGTCGGCGATTTTGTCATGGAAAAATGAGGCGAGGGAGTCGCAGAAGACTTGAGAGGGGGTGATGTCGTTTGAGCTGGCGGTGGGGTTGGTGAATTCTTTGATGATGTTGAAAAGTTCCTTGCTGTTGTGGGCGTTGTTGTCTAGTCGGTCTTTGAGTGCTGATTTCTTGGCTGTCCGGATTAGTTGGTGGTGTTTGCGGTGGCGTTTTTAAAGGCGGCTTGGGTGATAGTGTTTAGGTCTTTTTTCCAAGTTTTCTCAAGGGAACAACAGAACTTCTTGGATTTCTTAAGGTCATCATTGAACCAGGGGGCGTTCTTGCTTCCTTGCTTGATTTGATGTTTTTTCAAGTTTGCTAGTTTGTCGGCGGTTTGGGTTAACCATTGTGTGAGGTTGATGGCGGCTTGGTTAGGGTTCGTTGAGTAGGCTGGGGTTTTTTGAAGAAGCGATGTGGAGATCTGGTCGATGGTGATTTTGTTCCAATTTCTTCACAGAGTTGGTTGAGGGTGGTTGTGGATCGTGGTCTTATTGTAAGTGAAGTGGATGCAACTGTGGTCCGTCCAGTGGAGGGGTGTGGTGTGAGTGAAGGAGATATGCTTGCTGGAAGTGAAGATAGGGTCAAGTGTGTGTCCTGCATAGTGTGTGGGGGTGTTAACAAGTTGTTTGAGTCCGAGATTGGCGAGATTGTCCAGAAGGGTGGTAGTGTTACTGTCGTTGCTCTTTTCCAGATGGAAATTGAGGTCTCACAGTAGAATGTATTCTTCCGAGGGGAGGGCGTGTGGGGTGATGAAGTCAGTGATGTCTTCGCTGAATTTTGTACGGGGTCCTGGTGGCCTGTAGAGGAGGGTGCCTCTGAGTGTGGTCTTGGGGTCGGTGTGGATCTGGAAGTGAAGGTGTTCGGCGATAGCGAGGTTGTCTTCTGAGCTGGTTGAGACGCGGATGGTGTTCTTGTGGACGATGGCGATGCCTCCTCCTGTTTGGATGGTGCGGTCCTTACGGATGATCTTGTAGCCGTCCGGGATGGCTATGGTGATGTCTGGAGCTGAAGAGGCATTCATCCAGGTTTCTGTTAGGAAGGCGATGTCCGGAGAAATGGTGTCGAGTAGATTCCAAAGGTCGATGGCGTGTTTGTGAACCGAGCGGGTGTTGAGAAGGATGCATTTAAGGTGGTTGGTGTTGGATCTCTGTTTGGTGTTTGTGGGTTTGGTGTGGGTCTTGATGCAGGTGAATTTGCAGGAGTGGCAGGTGAAGGGTCCATGGGTGTGTCCTGGTGCTGCTTGGGCGCAGTTAGGGAGTCGGCCGGGGTTAAGTGCTAAGGGGGTGGAGGCGTCGTATGTAATGCGGGAGGGGTGGGAGATGCGGGGACCAGGGGGTCTGGCGCTGGGCGCGGTCCAGGCGCGGACAGGCGTAGACGGGCTTACCTTTGGCGCACCTTCGGTGCGGCCGCAGCGCGTGGACGCTGCGCGAAGGTCCATCTGTCTTAAATGGATGGTGGAGGGGTGGAGCGTGGGAGGAGCAGCTGGGAGGTGTTAGCGGGGAGGAGAGGCGGGTCAAGGGAAACAACAACACAAGATGGTGGACAACAACACAGAGCGAGACAGGGGCACAGCCAGCAGAAAACGGTGAAATGCAGTGAATCTCTAAGCAGGCTAGCACAATGTTACAGCGGCGTCGCGTAAATAAATTAAATACATTAAATGTGCAAAATGCAGCGTTCCGATTCTAAGCGCTATGACCTGTTGAATGCGCTTGAAAACTAATAGCAAAGCAGGCTACGATACCAATCGCTTAGGAGAAACTCCGGGCAATGTGAGTTCAGCTCAGGGCGGAGCATGAGCTGAACTCACATTGCATGACTTCTGCATGACTTCTGTCTTGCCCACATTACACTGGAGGCAGTTGGAAGCCATCCAGTTAGATACCGCTCTCATGCCCTCAGCAAAAAAGTTCTTAGTTTCTGGGGTAAGAGTCTGGAAAGGAAACAAGAGCTGGGTGTCGTCCGCATACGACACCGGGGTAAACCCATATGTTCTCACAATGTCAGCAAGGGGGGCCACATACACATTAAATATTGTGGGGCTTAGACATGAGCCCTGTGGAACCCCCTTGGTGAGCTCCATATGCAAATCGGTCTGGCCCTTTGTCTCATGGGAACAGTCCAGCCTGAACTGCCAAGCCATGCCTTCCCTGGACCGGAAACAAGCATCCTGGGACTGGTTTCGGATTCATAATCCTCATCAGCCAGGCTATCTTGAATCCAGTGGTAGAGTGAGCAAGGGACCCATGTCTGGGCATACCCTGCCAACTTAGGGCGAACAAAGCGATACCAAAGGGAATGATGGACGGAGCGTTTGAGCAAATCAAACACGCACCCCCAGACAAATGATCTGGGTTCAATCCATCACCATTCTTTAGCTCACTCCACCACCCCAGTTCAGGCATGGTCATATGCAAATCAGTCTGACCTTGTGCCTCATGGGAACAGTCCAGTCCAGGCGTGGTGAGCAAAAGAACAATGGAATAAACCCAGATCTGTGACTAGGAGTGAATGTTTTGCCAATGTGCAACATTCCACCCATCATGTTGTGTGTTTTGCTGTTCGTCCTATATGGGAAGGGTATGCCCAGACGTAGGTCCCGTGCTCACAACGATGCTAAAGTCAAGCTATCCTGGCTGATGATGGCTGATAGCCAGAAACCAGTCCTATGAGGCTTGATTAAGGTCCAGGGAAGACATGGCTTGGCATTTCGGGCTGGACTGTTCCCATGAGGCACAGGGTCAAGATTGATTTGCATATGGCCATGTCTGAACTGGGGTGGCAGGGATGAGCAAAATAATGATGTATTAAAACTAGATCTGTGACTGGGGTGAATGTTTTGCCAATGTGCAACATTCCGTCCATCATCTTGTGTGTTTTGCTGGTAATAGATGATGGCATTTTAATACTTCCTTGTAACCAGACCTGGTTTTTACCTCCTCATTTGAGTCTTTCGCATCTGAATTCTTTTCCCTCAACTCATCCTCCAGACTCCCTTCTTATGGTTTATGGGCTGAATCCAAAGTGTCAGCTAGAGATTTTATTATCTCCTCTGTCTCCAAGAAGAAAAATGTTAACTCTCAGAAAGTGTTTGATATCTTGAAGAGTATTCAATATTTGAAAACTCTTTATACTAACACAAATCCCACTACTCATATTAATAAACTAATTGCAGACAAATGTAAATATAGTAAACTGTCTATATAAAATGCTGCTTCCTTTCATCTTAATGGAAGCACTAGATATTATGGAGGTCAAGACACGCACCCCCAGTCAAATGTTCTGGGTTTAATCCATCACCATTCTTTAGCTCACTCCACCACCCCAGTTCAGACATGGCCATATGCAAATCAGTCTGACCCTGTGTCTCATGGGAACAGTCTAGCCCAAACTGCCAAGCCATGTCTTCCCTGGACCGGAAACAAGCATCCTGGGACCGGTTTCGGATTCATAATCCTCATCACCCAGGCTGTCTTGAATCAGGTGGTAGAGTGAGCAAGGGACCCACGTCTGGGCATACCCTGCCAACTTAAGGCGAACAAAGCGATACCAAAAGGAATGATGGACAGAGCGTTTAAGCAAATCAAACACGCACCCCCAGTCAAATGATCTGGGTTCAATCCATCACCATTCTTTAGCTCATTCCACCACCCCAGTTCAGACACGGTCATATGCAAATCAGTCTGACCTTGTGCCTCATGGGAACAGTCCAGTCCAGGCGTGGTGAACAAAATAACAATGGTATAAACCCAGATCTGTGACTAGGAGGGAATGTTTTGCCAATGTGCAACATTCCACCCATCATGTTGTGTGTTTTGCTGTTCGCCCTATGTGGGAAGGGTATGCCCAGACGTGGGTCCCGTGCTCACAACGCCGCTGGAGTCAAGCTATCCTGGCTGATGATGGCTGATAGCCAGAAACCAAGCCTAGGATGCTTGATTCTGGTCCAGGGAAGACATGGCTTGGCAGTTCGGGCTGGACTGTTCCCATTAGGCACAGGGTCTGACTGATTTGCATATGGCCATGTCTGAACTGGGGTGGTGGAGTGACCTAAAGAATGGTGATGGATTAAACCCAGATCATTTGACTGGGGGTGAGTGTTTGATTTGCTCAAACGCTCTGTCCATCATCCCCTTTGGTATCGCATCATCTATTACCAGCAACAAGAGGGAGTCATTCTAAATCTAATGTTACAGAGGCGTGTTTTGAGTATAGAGCCAATGTGTGCGTCTATAATGTGTTGTGCTAATCATTTGGAGACAAACAAATAATCAATTTGGGATTGCGATGGATGTGTGGCACAGAAATACATGTATTCTCGTAATAGTGGGTTTACATATTCTCCCGGAGTCAATAAGAGATCATTGGTGTATAGTTGTAGTATTTTGTTGGTGTATGACAGAAGAGACAAAAGTTATCCTAGAGCTACGATCTATATGAGGATCTAAAATTAAAAAGCAATCACCACCAAATATTACATTTTCTGAGGATATAGACATTAGTTTAGCAGAAATAGAAGCCGAAAACACATTATCTGTTTTAGTAGTTGCATATATATTAAACAAAGAGATAAGAACACGATGCGATGGTACACAAAGTAGACTAGCATGAAGAGCGGATTACAGAAACCGAATGACAGATATCCGAAAATGATGACCCCACTGCCGGCCACACCACTCGACTGGCCCGGATGGTTAACCTGCTGTGGGTGATTGCAGCAAAGAATGAGGATTTAGAAGCCCGTAGTCGACTTAATAACATTCACGTCATGGGCGTTCCAGGGTCCACGGACACAGGGCGGATGGAAGAATATGTAGAAAAGCTGCTCCTGACATCCATTGGGGCTGAGGCCTTCTCCGCGCACTTTATCGTTGAACGCGCTCATCGCTCGCTGGGGCCAGTTCCAAAACCTGGGACCACGCCTAGACCCATCATAGCGCACTTATTAAACTATTGAGACAGGGATGTTGGTTTGAGAACCGCCCGCACCAAACAAAACCTGGCATACAATGGAATATCCTTCTCCATCTTCCCGGACTTCACTCCACTTGTGCAGGAGGAGAGGCGTAAATTCCTGGATGTAAAAAAGAAGCTCCGAGCCGCTCAAATAGATTACGCACTTCTGTACCCTGCGAGACTCCGAGTAACACACCAAGGGAAGCAACGGTTCTTTACGAATCCGCAACATGTGGAGGACTATCTAAAATCTGTGAAAAAGGCGCAGAGAGGAGGGACTGGTCGTGATGCCGCACACCGAAGAAATGCGCAAGAAACTGATGAAGAAGCTTGACCTATGAGGCTGTTGCATTAACTATCATCATGCTGGTACAGCAGGTTTGATGGACACTTGTGGAGCACGGAGACTGGGGACAATGAATACTTGCTTGGCCGTGAAGATTACATTTGTTCCAGTGGTAATGTATTCCAGGGCCCACTTCCCCTCCTCGGCTGACCCGGGTGGCGGTACAGGACCTACGGGTGGAGGAGGGAGAGGTGGTTGTGTGCCCTCTATGTGGTTTCCCCCCTACGGGTATACCCCTATATTGGAGTGCGTTTTTTGGGGAGTTTTTGTGCTTTGGGGGGTGGGGGTAAGGGGTGGGTGGGTAGCTTATTCTGGCAAGTTGGAGCTGCTTCAGTGGGAGGAGGGGGGTGAAAGGGCAGGGATTGGATTTTGTGCATGCCATGTTGGTGGCTGTTGTTGTGGGAAGGAGGAAGGGGCAAGTGGGGGTGGGTCAAAAGTATGAATGTTCTAGAAGGTTGCATTTAGAATACTTACACCTCAGTGCTGTTCACTACAATTGGGGTGCAGATTGTTATGACCAATGGCGTATAATGTGATACTATTAATTAGCTGGCTCAGGTGGAGGGCAGGCAGAGAGGATGTTGCCAGGATAGGGCATTTAGACACTATCCATCACCAGTGTAACATGATACCCTAGGAACTGGGTTAAACTTCATCAGTGGAATGTGCGTGGCCTAGGGGAACCGGGGAAAAAGCGGCAGGTGTTGTCATACCTCGACAGGCATAATATCCACATTGCTTTCTTTACAAGAGACACATTTTAGGCCTCAGAGCAGCTATTATTTTGCCTGTAGATGGGGGGATCACGCAATCTTCTCCTCATACCCAACATATGCAAGTGTCGCTGCAATTCTTACTAAAAAGGGCACCCCGTTAACGCTCGTGGGTGAAAAGAGTAGTACATGTGGTCGGTATTGTTGGCGTGGGGTAGTATGGGGCATGTCTCGGTCACGCTGGTCTGTTGTTAATGCCCGAATGTGGATGATCCTCAATTTTTTACTGATCTGTGGGCTGCAGTTGTGGGCTAAGGGCCTGATCACATCATATGGGGTTGGAGATTTCAATATATCAAATGACCCTACAATGGATAGATCGGACCCAGCTCCCCACCATTACACCAAGGCCCGTGCTGCACTACACAACATATTACTAGAGTACAGATTAGCTGATTCTTGGAGGCATGTCCATCCCCATGACCTGGAAGGCACGCATTTCACTGCACATGCTGCATCGTGAGCAGGATTAGACTATATATTCCTATCAACTAGCCTCTGCTCAGCGATAACTGAAGTGAAGCACTTGGCTAGGACCTATTCGGACCATGCTCCAGTCCGACTCAAGTTGAACGCAGAGGATATGAACCCGTCGAGCACCTACTGGCGATTACAACCTACGATCCTGCTAGATACAGTTTTCCAGGAGGAATTAAGGGAAGAAGTGTTGAGGTTTTTTTTAACGTAATAAGGGCTCTGTCGCAGCGGTGGAAACAATCTGTGAGGCCTTCAAAGTCACCTTGCGAGGGATTTGTATTGCTAAAGGATCTGGAGTCCTTAAGAGCATTCTGACTACGCTCACTAACCTAGAGGCTGAGCTGAAGGCCCTCGAGCGCTCTCTGGCCCGACAACCTGACGGGAATACTCAGTCCCAAATAAGAGATGAACTTACTGAATACACTGCAGAGGCAGACAGGGAAACCAAATTTAGGGGACGGTATTGGAAAGCCCGATGCTACAGTGAGGGAGATCGACCGAGCAAAGCACTGACTGCGGTGGTTCGCATGACGCGACGGCCAAATGCTATATTGCAACTCGAAGGGTTAGATGGTGTGGTGCACAGGGACACGGTGTGTATACTGAATGCTTTTGTACAGCATTACACTACACTATATGCTACCACCAGGACTGATACACTTGACTTGCACGCCTATTTGGAAGACGTTTCCCTAGCTTGGCTAAGTGATATGCAACGGGAATTCTTAACTGCCCCATTTGAGTTAGATGAGGTGCGTGAGGCCATCATGCATATGCAATCCGGTAAGGCCACCGGATTAGACAGGATTCCGATTGAATTCTATAAAACTTACATCGACTCTATGGCCCCAATTCTTAAAGAAGTGTACGAGGACGCGTTGGAGGTGGGATATCTCCCCCTTCCATGAGAGTTTCTCTTATTACATCCTTGTTAAAATCAGGAAATCACCCTCAAAGTTGTGACTCATATAGGCCACTGTCACTGCTCAACTGTGATGTGAAGATCCTCGCTAAACTTATAGCTACACGTCTTAAATTCCTTATGACCAGTCTGGTCCTACCGGACCAGTCAGGTTTTGTTCCTGGTAGAGCGACTTCGCACAACCTGCATACCTTTTTTACTATAATGAACAATGTCTCTGATGGCTTGCCTCTCGCGGCCATTTTTAAAGACGCCACTAAGGCCTTTGATTCGTTGAAATGGGATTATATATTGGCAGTGATGGAGCGCATGGTGTTTCCTCCTGTTTTTTTATCTTGGATCAAGCTGCTATATGAGGCGCCCATAGCAAAAGTCCTCATTAATGGTAGGATATCCCCTGGTATACCCATCTCGCGAGGCACGAGGCAAGGGTGCCCACTTTCACCTCTACTTTTTGCTTTGACGGTGGAGCCCCTCGCTGCAATACTGAGGCAACACAATAAGGATAAAGGGCTGCAGTGTCACATGCAACAAATTCTGATATCTCTCTATGCA
This sequence comes from Lissotriton vulgaris, assembly GCF_964263255.1. Lineage (NCBI taxonomy): Eukaryota > Metazoa > Chordata > Amphibia > Caudata > Salamandridae > Lissotriton > Lissotriton vulgaris. The sequence continues at coordinate 723,330,954 of NC_141696.1, forward strand.
GATGATATCACGCTGTATGTCCGGGACCCCCAACTCAATCTATACCCTGTTCTTAGGGAATTTGTAAGATTTGGTAGATTATCGGGTATACATATCAACTGGAGTAAGTCTTGTTTATTCCCCCTGATGACTCAAGCTACTAAATTCCCCATGAACTACCCTATCTCATGGTGCGATGACGAGTTTAAATATTTAGGGATTCACATATCTAAAGACAGGGACGAACTTATGCGACTTAACTATGGTATGACTTTAGATCGTCTTTCAGATACCATAACACTATGGATTACACTCCCACTCTCTATGGCGGGCAGAGCATCCCTAATCAAAATGGTGGTGCTGCAGCGACTCCTTTATTTGTTTTTGAAGATTCCCTTTCATCCTGGAAGATACTTCTTCCAACAGCTCCAATCTGAACTGACTCGATTGGTGTGGGGAGGTAAAAACCCACGGCTTAAATGGGAGACTCTCACTAGGCCATACGTTCAGGGGGGATTCGACATACCAGATTTCAAAATATATTATTATAGGGCTCAGGCACATTACGCTTTTTATTAGATCCATCAGCCTCGATACATGCCACAAGTCGTGGCAGAACACTGGTTGGCACAACCTTAACCCATTGAGAATGCTTTGTATATGCCGTCTCTAGGCAGAGATAAGACATGCACGACAGTCATGAGCACGATTAATGCATGGACCCAACTGGGTGGTTTGCTAAATACACAACTACTGTATTCGCCCCTCCTCCCATTGTCTTACCATCCAAATATGCCTTTGTTGCAGAAAAATGCATTCCATAAACGTATGGAACGTACACATATTAGAACATGGGGTGATCTCTACCACGAAGGGTCGTTCCGCACATTAGACAACCTCTTTCTTGGCATACAGCGAACGCCGCTCGACACTTTTTCATATATCCGCCTTCGCCAAGGGATTAGAGCACTGACACCGGACTTCCCCAAAGAACCCCAGGTGTTTGCACCGCTGCAGCGGATTCTCCATAATGCCACGCCCAAGCGGTTGGTGTCCACTTTATATAAGACGACGCGCTCACTGAGGGACCTGTGTGCTCCGGTTGCCAGAGCAAAATGGGATCGTGACCTGGGACTGGAGCTTACGGATCGACAATGGGAATTCTGCATGCAACAAACTGAGCGTGTTTTGTCCAGTAGTAGGTTTAGAATACTACATTATAAATTCAGGCACAGGTTGTATTACACTCCTGCACGTCTGGACCGATATAAATTACGTGACTCTGATGAATGCAACCGATGCCATGTGCTTGGGTCTGACTTTCTACACGTAGCATGGTCATGTGCGGGCATCCACTCATACTGGCAGGAAGTGTTCACCGCCCTATATCAAATGATTAATGTTGAAGTAGAGCCCTCTCCGATTCTGGCATTACTGGGTTATGTGGAACCGATCCAAGCTATACACCGCAAATTTGTAGGGCTGGCATTGCTAATGGCTAAAAGGAGAGTGGCGTGCAGATGGGGCAGGGGAAGAGCGCACACATTTAAGGAATGGATAGATGATCTCGTTTACTGTCAGGAACAAATTACAACATACGCCGAGCTACTACCGTCGGCCTCCCGGCCGTCCGACATTTGGGCCCCATTGCAGTGCTACTTGTTGAGTCACACTCATGCTGACACCACCGATGGGATTTACTCCCCATAACCGGGCTGACAATTTGCAGCTCCCAGCCCCTTTATATGCAGACCTGGGAGATGGGGCGTGTGTTGGAGGACGATCACTTGGGGTGCTTGTGATGCATGCCCCGAGACTGTGTAGGAATGGTATACCGCACATATAACATGTAACGGCTATGAGTGCTGTTGCTCTGCAGGTCCTATGTGTCATAGTCTCACTGCTTTCCTTGATATGCATAACTATGTGTGATGACTCGCCTTGCTGAAATTGCCTATGAGTATATTGCGTTCCCTGATTTCTCGCTTCCTGCCTGATGTTCTATGCTATAAAATGTATTGAGAGCCATTTGGTGTTTATTTTTTCATGCTTACTCTGACTATGTATAGAAATGCACCTTCTAAGTTTGTAACTCTGTCAAAAACCTGAAAATAAAGATTGTTTAAAAAAAAGAATAATAACACTATTTCTTTTCCCAGAGTCAGGAGAACAAAAAACATTTTCCATCCATTGATGTTTAAGATTGGGAACAGCAGAAATAACCACATGAGTGTCTTGCAAGAAAGCTATATCTGCCTTAAGATTGCATAAATGGGTGAGTATTCTTTGCCATTTAATTGGTGAACCCAAACCTTTAACGTTCCAGGAGATTACACATAATGTCATTTAACAAAGAGTCATAGCTATTAAATACAAATTACAGTTACTTTGATAAATTCAAACTATGATATAACATGAAAAAACATTCTATTTAAGGCAAAAAGATGATAAACAAATTGTAGAAGTAACAGTTATATATGAAAAGATATAATACAGAAAAGGGACAGAGAAAGAAGAGAAAAAAGAAACAATTTGACATACAGAAAAAAAACATAAATTGAGGGTGGTGAAGCCACATAATGAAAACGACACAACATACTTTGGGGCAGAGCAGGAAGGAGGGCAAACTATCCAAAAGGACTAGGAACAAGCGGTGACCAAAAAAGAAGACATTGCTTGACAAGAACAAAGAAATGAAACAATTATTATTGTTCATAAATATCCTGTGAACCACAAACAGCAGTTATTAGATGAAACAAACCTTTGAGCAACATTTATAGAGGGCAATCAAGTAGTAGATGGTCTTGCAACTTCCATTACTTCTTCTGTGCAATTGTCTAAAAATCATTGCAATAAAGGAGGATCTTCATAGGTCTGAGGTCCTGATAACGAGTTTGGCGGTACAGGAGCAGGGCGAAATGCTATTGTCCCATTGCTGCACCGCCAAACTAGACCGGTACCGACCCGCCAGATTATGAGTTATATCGTGGTCTGGTGGGTGGGCGCATCTCGGTCCTGTGACGGTGCAGTAGAAAAGCTCATATGTGAGCCTTAAACTGCACCACTGTGGGAACCCCAATGCACGTTTCTGCATGACATGGACTGTGCAGTCCATGCCATGCAAGAATGGGGTGCATGCATGCAGGGGGGCACAACATGTGCCCCCCTGTAAGCACCCCTGTTCACAGGGCCTAGAGAGGCCCCTGTAGGACCCACTTTCTTTCCTCACCATGAGCAGTTTCATGGAGTGAGAATCTCAATGAGACCGCTGGCGGTGGGAAAAGTTGTACTATGCCTGGCGGTGCCCCAGGACACCACAAAGTACATTGAGGTCTCAAGACCATCGCAAGAGATCACGTATCTCTTATGGTTGCGGCAGTGCTAGGAAGGTCCGAATGCTGTACTTGTAATACGGCGGTTGGACCGCTGGTGCAGCGGTCCTTGACCGCCGACGCACCTCCACCGCTAGTTTTGCAGTCTCATGGACCTCCAAACTCATAAATAGGCCCTTAGGGCCCAAGTCACAACAGTAATCTGAGACACAATACTGACTTTACAACTTTCGGTGTTCACAAAGGGCATTAAGGAGTAGTAAAGTAAGATTTTGTCTCAGTTAAGCCTATGTTTCACTCAAGTTAAACTTAAGACCAAAACTTAAGTTTAACGGAGACAAAATACTAACTTTACTACTCCTAAAACCCCTTTGTGAATACCGAAAGTCATAAAGTTAGGATTTTATCTGACAAAACTTTTGTGAATTGGGCCCTCTGTCTTATTTTTGTAAGTTACTTGAAAAAGACAAAGATGGAAGAGTCCAAATAGATTCCGTAGTGCTGGTGATATGTCGAGAAATGTTTTTCTTCTAACCGCCATAGCCTTGGCATAGTCTTGGGAAAAGAACAATGCAGATCCTTGCCATGATATTCAACCTCTTAGTTTAGCTGCTTGTAAGACTTTAATAAATTTGTATACTCCAGAAAGTAGAGAATATGACCTTTTGGTTTTCGGGAAGAGGAGGCATTATGCAGACTTTGTCTTAGTCTGTGCACTCTTTAAATATTCAACACTGACGTTTCAGGAAGAATCAGAGCTCTCAGCAGGAATGATTAAAATAAGGAGATAGGGTCGGATCCTTGAAAACCCTCTGTTAAACCAAAAGTGCAAAATGTATTATGGCTATTGCGATTTCAAGATAATCTACCTGTTTTTTAAGATGAGATACTTCCACTTTTAAAAGAGAAAGTTGTTGAGTAATAACTTGAATTGACTCCACCTTTTGTTCAATTTGTGCAACTTTGTTGTCAATAGTCGATCAATAGTCATCCAGGTTTTGAATGCATCTGTTTGTTTCTTACATGTATAGTTTAAGAGCCTGTATTTCCTCTAAAAGTAGTTCCATGGCTATAGGTGAAAGAGATTTAGCAGGTGAAGGAGGGCCTTTTTTAACCTCTTTTAGAGTTGATGAACCAGGTGGTTTAGAGACATGCTTGGTGGTTGGAAGTGGGATGTTTGGCATCATTGTTCCTGAAGAAGAAGGCTGGTTATCAAGCTCCGAATCCTCCATATATTATCCTAGTTTGAAAAAGTGATTAGAATACAGCAAAATGAAGTATTTACTTGTAGAATTGAAGGAGTAGATTTGTATCTAAGAGATTTTGTTTTCCCCATAAAATATAAATAATAGCATACCAATAGCTCCATAGTTGATTAGGGAATGAGTGCTCAATGAATGTGCCACTTAACAAGGTAAAGTCTCTCGAAAAACTTAGGATAACCAACTAAAAAATGACTGAGAGATTGCAAGGTGTAAAGGATGACTCAATATGTATTATAGAATTTGCCTCAAAATGAATTAATATGATTTCACAAAATAGCAGTATGGTGTACAAGTGTTACTTATTCTGCATTTTTCCTGTATGGCAATAGAAAGTAGAGGAAGAATATGTTCATAAAAATATGACTTTCAGCTTTGAGAAAGTGCATTGGACAATGTTGGCACCTTTTAAAATAAAGTTATGGTGCATAAAATATTGTTAAAAATTGATGAAATGTAGGCGAAAAATAAAATGAGAGATTAGTAGTGAAGCATCTCCTGGCTGCAATTATATACGAGATACGCACTGTGACTGGAAAGTCAACAATATAGATGAAAACAAAATGATGGGCTCTGTTCTAGTCAGAAGAACGCGCTGGTCAAAAGGCTGAAGGAACACTGTATTCACGGCTTACCAAGGGGAGACAAAAGTATCCCCGAAGGCAGGAAATGTTAACACCTCAAATGCCTGTGCTCAGGATGGTGCAGGTAGATACTGTCAGTGAGGAGGAAATGGGTTCCTCCAAACAGCTGAGAGCTGCATTAATAGCTGGCCATCTTCGTTGGTACCAAGCCTCCCTCTTCATGTATGTACTTCCAACCTCCAGGCTGGCAGGCGTGGGTAGGTCAAGGGCATTACACTGCATTGGATCACTTTACCCACCACAGTAGAACATAGTCCTCTGCCAACACCTGAAGGGTAATTATCCCTCTCTAATGGGGAGGGATCTTTGGTGTGCTGTACTATAGTAGGGATAGCAGACACATCACTCATATTTTGATTTTTTGGGTTGTGTAATGCACACAAACAGTGATTCCCAATCAGGTGTGAGTCAGGTTTCACATTTTCATCATGGTCTTGATGAATTGCCTAAGATCTTGTTGGACCACATAAGGCAAGAAACATGTTGACCCTGATTCACATCTTATGCGCTGTCAAAGTCCACTAGTCCCATGGACAGCCACTATCGTTTATACTCATGCCAAGGGGACCACAGTATTTAATTAGATTAGGTATACCTTAAGACAATTTAAACCACTCACTTCACCACCCTACACTACCTGAATTCATCACTATAGCAACCAACGTTTAAGATTTCTGGCAAAGAACCCCGTTGAGGGGCCCATTGGGCATTGCAGCACTGGCCCAATGAGGGGCTGCACGATGATGAAGCATGACACCCTTCTGGGTGTGTGAGGACCATTGCTTCTGATCAATAGGATTGACTGATCCTGTTGATAAGTCCCCTTTATTTCCAACTGTCAGCTACCACATTTTTCTCTATTTTCTCTTTCTCTCATTTGAGGAACAGAATACCTTTTTCTAGTTACTGTAATTCTGACCTTCCCCATTACTCAGCAACCCTCCAAAGCAATTGCAGGGCATATGGAGGAGAATGCTGGCATTGTTCAGTTTTGTGCTAAATTGCAGTTTCTCTAAATATATCCCTGTTTTGATACTAGATTCAGCACACTGCAAAGTTCACGCTCACCTACTGGCTACAGAGGTGGGATTGTGGTGGTTTCAGAGCACTGAGCTGAGCACACACTCTTGAGGTAGTGAAATATGTTAGATTTTTCTGGAGGAGAATGGGTCTTGTGCCATGCAGAGCTATTACTAGGGAGAATTAAGAACAGGTCAGGCTGTGTGGAGCTTGTTCTGCATCTCTTTGAGGGGCTTGTGATTAGGAGAGTGGTTAGAGTGAAGCAGAATTTTACCTGGGGTGCCAGATCATTGCTTAAAGGAGCCATATCTGTCACCATCACACTGTGAAATGCCACTGTTAACTTACCTTTTCTCGAACATGGAGCTGCAAAGGAGAGTCTGCTCTTAAGTGTATGGGTAATATGCATGGCACTAATCTAGCCAGCACTTGAAGGCAGCAGAGGTGTACACTAGGTGGGCAGAGTCTGACATGGGTAGCAGCTTCCATATGCAGTACCACTGAGTATGACAGTGATATGATGATGATGATGATGATGATAATAACATATGTTTTGCTTTTTCAGACCAACCGGTTTAGGGATCTCTTCTTAGAGTCTCACTAAATGAGTCTCACTCACTGTAACCTCTGCTAACATGGTGACTGCAAATGCTCTTGTTTCAACATAAGGTCAGCTTATGCAATCTTGACTAGTTGTGCGTGAACACATGCACACATGCATTGCACATATGTGCAGGCTGAATGAGTGGGACTACTGTTTAACTTAGTCAGGGGACTGTGCACAGGTAGTCTGTCATACATAGGAGACTTAATACATTATTTATAGCCTGTGCAGAGGACATATTTTAATTGGTCATTGAAAAAGAAATGTTCCTATTTCTTTTTGATTATAGTGTATATCAGTAGTGCGTGACTGTAAGTCCAGAGTATTTTTATTTAATTTACACTTTAGGTGAAAGGTGCACCAAAGTATACTTTCACAATGGCTGGACCTAGAGGAGAGCTTGCTATCTTTTTCTAGAGGTAAATAATGGCCCAACTGCAGATATTTGCACTTCTTCGTGCACTTGAGTTTGGTCACATTTCTCTGAGATGACCCTTAATTAGATTCAGACATTACTTTGCTGGCTAGCAGGTAGATCAAGTTTTCCTCACACAATGCCCACCGAGAGGGATTAAGCCTGTTCTTGGGAGAGGAATAGATTGTGTGGCTAAATCTGCATAAGATAATTCCATTCACACTACCTGACAAGAATGGGCATACCCTCCATGGTAAATAATAGGGGAGAAACAGGCCTCTAACTCAAGTTTCTACAGGAACCCCTTGGTGGGAAGGAACCAGTTTGGCTGCAGCAGGTAGGTGTTAGAGCACTAAAAGAGCTATGACCAGTGATACATTGAAATTGAAAATTTGAAAAGTCCCAAGATTCTGTGCAGGAGGGATGAGACAGGGATGTAGTGATGATGTGGCACCTATGCATTGGGCAGAGGTACCCACTTTTCTCTAATTTCCATTACCACTTTAAAACCACTGCAAAAGGGAAAGTCTTAGAGAAGCACTGAATTCTGCAAGAGTCCAAGGACCAATGCCCTCTCATTGAAGAACCCTACTCTGGTGTAGTGTGACATTTTGGACTTCTGTTCATATGAACTCTCTGGACCTGGTTCTCTAGGGCCAGAGGCACTGGCCTACCTATTCCCTCTAGCCGATAGTAGAGCTGTGGTCCTACCTGAGGACACAGGAGGAAAGAGCTCCCTGGAAACATTGTGGACCCCCCAAAGTTGTATCCTTGACTACCCAGGAATATTGAAAGTGGCCAGGAGGTAATAGGGCCTGGGGTTGCTGCAGGGCCTGTTGAGGTAGAGCCCTTGCCAAGGAGAACTATCCAGAGCCTAGACAGAGGAACATCTCCAGGTTAAGAAGAGCTTAAGGGTCGGAGGGCAGGCCCTGAGCTCTCCCTCATTGGAGGAAGAGTCATGAAACACCAGCTCCCTGAACATTACAAAATTGTAGAGGCTTGGAGGCAGGAAAGAATACTCTGATTGACTAGAGTCTATCACTAGGAGCAAAACTTAACTTGACCCACCAGAATCAGCCCACCTGGGTCAAAGGATGCTGCTTTGGTTTGTCCTGCTCATTTGCAGATTGTCTGGTGGGTTCCCAGTGTTGCAAGGCCAAATAAGAAGCCCCTGTTAGTAGGTTATTTCTAGTACACTTGGGGAGACATTGACAGCATTGGTCCCCCTGGAGTACCATCAAGCAAATTGCACTTGGTATCCCTTCCGAGACCCTTCAAGGATCCCGAGTAGGGCCAGCGAAAACCATAACGCTGCTGCAATCTAAATTTTAAATCGCCTGTGTAGGTCCATTGCCCATGGTACATTGTGGGGCACTTCCTCCTACTCCCCCTACACAGGTATGGCAGTGGCACCTGGATCATTAATAAAAAAGCGATGCAGCATCTGAGAACACATTAAAAAATAAGTAAATACAAGAATGGCCAAAGGTGGTCCCATAAAGCATGAGGGCAGCCTTGAATATCAGTCATGGTGCACCACAAGGGGTAGTTGCAACATAAATTGTTATGATTTGCTTTAGGGACCACCCAGGAAGTACAGTGGGCCCTCTAGACGTTGACAAATGCTCCCATTACATATTTGTTATTTTACTCTAAGCTTCACATGTTCAAAGAAGAGTGGCTTGGGGAGAATTTCCTTTAATGTTAAACCTTTCTTGAAGATTGGCCTTTTTAGTCTTATGGTGCTGGGAGCAGAGACATTTGCTTCTAGGTTCTAAGACAGATTTACAACAGTTGTAAAATTAATAATGTGTCATGTACTGCCCATTATTGAAACTGAATATTTTATTAAACAAAATTCATTTAACAGTCAATCTCTAGAAACAAAGCTCAATGCTATTGAACTAAAGTACCATCCTGAAATGGTTTTATATTTGTGGTATTGTGTGTAGACCTTATATTTTTGCATCAATTCTTGTGTAATTCCGTAATAAAGGCTTTAGGCTTGGCTTATACTTTTCCCTCTAAATAGTGCAAAAACAATGACGGCAGGGAATTGCTTACATATTTAGGCACTGCTGGCGCGCAAACCAGCAGAGATACCCCCTGCTCAGTGAGCACATGGTACATTTAGGAGGTTACCTGATCTGTGGGACCTTTCATTAGTGTACAGCCTCTGTAAATTGTGAGGCTCTCTAGAGGGTGTCATCAATGGCATTTTCCCCTGCCGTACTGTATATATTTCTACATGTGTGCATTATATTTTGTAGTGTATGTGAATAAACTACCTTTGATTTTATAAGAAAAATACTCCCACAGTGATCCCCATAAAAACAATTCCTGCAGTGGCATTGTAGCAGAATTAAAATTCTTGAGCAAGTATGCTTTTGGGATGCCTTTAGTGAACCTCATGAAAAGTTACATGCTTGGGAATCACAATCATCTAGTTAGAAACCCTCAAAAAGCTACAGATGTTCCTCTTAACAATGTTGCCTCTCCCAAACATTCTTCAGTCTGATGTGCAATCATCTTTGCCTCTTTTATTGATGCTAAATAGTGCCAAAAAGTATCTGGTGCTTAGTCACCTCTGGCACAAGAGATACAATGGGAAGGACAGGTACTGTTGGAAAGGGAAGTTGTTACTCTCTTCAATGGTGTACCTCCCGAAAGATGTACATGCTTGGGCATGGCAGTAATCACGTTTTTGTTTTGACGCCAGGAAGCAAGATCCTCTACCGACTGACCCGGTTCCCCTGGCTGCGACGGATACCACGAGTATCGCGGCTACCGCCGCCCGATTGTGGGCGGGCGCTAATCTCAGGCCTCCACCCCTTGAGGTATACTGGCATTTAGAGGCTAAATCATTGTTAAGGCTTTCACTGAAATGTCCTGATGATGGTCCCCGTGATTTACTAGGGGTCCGAAACGCCGTCGACCTTTTAAGCACCAAAACAAAAACGTGATTACTATGTGTTCTGAGGTGCTTAGTTGTGATACTCTGTACAATTGCATTTATGTCAGAGAAACTTGTTTTGCCTTATAAAGCCCTTCTTTGCTTTCTATATCCACCCTTTGTACCCGTTCTGTAAGTGCTGGGCACAGGCTTGTGTTCCACACTGGCTGACTTGTGGAAGGTACTCTGTGTGTTATAACTACATGATAATTGAGTAAAAAGTCTGAAAGACCACTGTCCGGCTGGACATGTCTCTCTAAATATAGATTGACCATGTCTATATTTTATTTGCTCTCAACTCTCCTGCATGCATGGGACCAATGTTGTTTGAAAAAAAGTATGTTCCCCGAGGTCCCTGCTGACTGATTTGGGGCCCCTTGTTGTTGTAAAATGGGCATGGCAGTAAGACCCCATTTGCTGTTTGGGCTTTATTATCTGCAGTTGTGTAATTTTTTTTAATATAGTGAGTCTTCTGTCATGTGGAGATTGAAACAAAATGGGATTGAGTACCTGGAGGAGTGGACTACAGGTCCACAGCGGAGGCAAGGCCTACAACCCCCAGACTGTCCTGGTTTCTGCCCCATCATCTCTGTACCCAGAGGCACTTAAAATCAACACTGGAGCTCCTGCAGTATGGGATCGAGTAGCTGGAGGAGCAGGCCACAGGTCCTCAGTAGGGGCAAGACCTACAACCCCCAGACAGCCCTTGTTTCTGCCACATCATCTCTGTGCCCGGAAGTGCTTAAAATCAACAGCGAGGATCTGTCACCATGGGACACATGCGGGTCGCACTCTGGCATGGCCCGGGTGAAGAACGGGCCAACAGCAGGTCCATCTGCAGCTGTCATAGCCCAGAGGAGGCTGGGTTGGGCCCCCTGGGGCCTGTTCGGAGGTACGTTAAATCAACTTGTTGTTATTGGATTTGTGTTATCCCCAGGTACCTTATGTTTGTGGTATTCTTTTTACGTGATTTTTAATATAATGGGGAATAATAAGGCGGGAGGTCCTCTGGCTTGGCAGTTCGGGCTGGACTGTTCCCATGAGGCACAGGGTCAGCCTGATTTGCATATAGCCATGTCTGAACTGGGGTGGCAGAGTGGGCTAAAGAACGGTGATGGATTAAACCCAGATCGTTTGACTGGGTGTGAGTGTTTGATTGATTCAGATGCTTCGTCCATCACCACCCCCTTTTGTACCACTTTTGTCCGCCATAAGTGTGGCAGGGTATGCTCAGACGTGAGTCCCTTGCTCACTTTGCCACTGGATTCAAGCAAGCCGGGCTGAAGGCGGATGGAATGCCAGAAACCGGTCCTTGGAAGCTTGTTTCCGGTCCAGGGAAGACATGGCTTGGCAGTTCGGGCTGGACTGTTCCCATGAGGCACAGGTTCGGACTGATTTGCATATAGCTATGTCTGAACTGGGGTGTCAGAGTGGGCTAAAGAACGGTGATGGATTAAAACCAGATCGTTTGACTGGGTGTGAGTGTTTGATTGATTCAGATTCTCCATCCATCACCACCCCCTTTTGTACCGCTTTTGGCCACCATAAGTGTGGCAGGGTATGCGCAGACGTGAGTCCCTTGCTCACTTTGCCACTGGATTCAAGCAAGCCGGGCTGAAGACGGCTGGAATGCCAGAAACCGGTCCTCGGAAGCTTGTTTCCGGTCCAGGGAAGACATGGCTTGGCAGTTCGGGCTGGACTGTTCCCATGAGGCACAGGGTCAGACTGATTTGCATATAGCCATGTCTGAACTGGGGTGGCAGAGTGAGCTAAAGAACGGTGATGGATTAAACCCAGATCGTTTGACTGGGTGTGAGTGTTTGATTGATTCAGATGCTCCGTCCATCATCACCCCCTTTTTTACCGCTTTTGGCCGCCATAAGTGTGGCAGGGTATGCTCAGACGTGAGTCCCTTGCTCACTTTGCCACTGGATTCAAGCAAGCCGGGCTGATGACGGCTGGAATGCCAGAAACCAGTTCTCTGAAGCTTGTTTCCAGTCCAGGGAAGACATGGCTTGGCAGTTCGGGCTGGACTGTTCCCATGAGGCACAGGGTCAGACTGATTTGCATATAGCCATGTCTGAACTGGGGTGGCAGAGTGGGCTAAAGAACGGTGATGGATTAAACCCAGATCGTTTGACTGGTTGTGAGTGTTTGATTGATTCAGATGCTCATCCATCACCACCCCCTTTTGTACCGCAGGTTCTCTGAACTTGCCAAATCCTCCCACATCCTCATGGTCATTTGAAAGAATGCTGAATATGGCAGTAAAGGGTATTAGTTACGAAATTGACTCACAGGGAGAAGACTCTCCCGTAGTTCAATAAATAAGGCTTTACCATTCGACTGATCCCCAGCTGTCCCAGGTTTAGGCTCATTCGTGGCAGGGCTATCAGACTCCTTGGTTCAGACACTACTTGTGGTTAAGAAAAAATCCTCCTTAAGCTCTATGTCAGTCATCAAACAGTCAAAACGCTCAGCCAAAATAGGCCAAAAGGAGATCTCCACCCAGATTGAAGAGATATTATCAATTCAAGCACCAGCTCCTATTCCTGACCACCTCCATCTCCCTTTTCGGGAAGGAGGTTCAATGGATTTGTTGTCTAAATTGCCAGAGGAGGTGATTTTATTGGAGGACTGCCTAGTGAAAATTAAACATTTACCTCAGGCAGTAATCTCGCCTGTCATTCACAGTTGAATGCTATTGGAGGCATGTCTTTGGCTACCAATCGCTCAAAGGCATTGGAAAACATGAATCGTATTGCAGCTTCAGCGCCTAAACCTGCTACAGCTGTGGGTCTCAGGACGGTTGTAAATACCCATTGTTCATTTGCCCCAGTACAGGCTTGTCTAACTGCCAGGGTCCTAAATTCTACTCAAAATCAAGCAAACGCTTTAACAATGGGCGACTGCTCTATTCCTAATCTAAGCAGTCAATGCCAAAAGGAGCCACTTCGGACTCATGATAAGTGGTGGCAAGGTCCAATGGGGAGTACAGTTCAAGCAATGAATCGGTCAGTGATTAATCTTCCTCCAGCTACCTTCCCTTATGTGGTAGTCTTATCAGTAGTTCCTACCTTATGAAAGGAGCAGCAGGAGTCTCATGAGGATTTGCTTAACAACACTCTGCACCAGTTATGCAGGCATAGGAACTTCCCCCTTAATTTGAAAAACAAAATTTTGTTGACAAGAAGTATGGGCTGGATTGGTCCCGGGCCTGTGGCTCAGCAAGGCAACTGTACAGTTGTAAATTTCAGGTAACCCTCCTTGGTTAAACACTTTTTGGGCAAACAGGAAAATTCTAGGCCACCAATTATATTCTTCCACTCCCTCTGGGCTATTTCTATAAGCCAAGTTTGTATCATACATAGAAATCCCTCTTGACCTATATTTCTTTACTTACAGCTAAAATTAGCTCATAACTTGGGGAAAAACAGCAATGCACTACTACACAAGAAATTACTTTTTAAAAATATTTCACATTTAATTTTATTTTTTGCTCTTTTTTCAATTTTCAGCTGCAAATTATATTACATTTTCTTTTCAACTGTACAGGTAATTTTTTTACATTTTTTACATTTGTACAACCATCAAAATTTCCTCTTGGTACATGATCTAAAAAAGAAGTGAGAGTGTTAAGCAATAATTTTTAACAATACTATGAGTTCTTGTCCGATATCACAATCTCTTCATATATGATGTTTACTATTTTCACTGTACATCCTAGTTTAAAGAATACATATTTACAAACCCCCAAAAGAACTCAATCATACCTCAACACACAACTCTACCGTATCTCTTGCACCTCTTACTTTCACACTATCTACCCCACCTCAAAACTACATACACAGATGATAACCTAGGGGTGAGAAACTCAGCCCTCTAATACTGTGTTGTGAGCTAGGGTATCTCATACACACTGGTCAATGCGCGTTTCGATGGTCTTTAATTTCTTCTTACACCATCTTCTTCAGGACCTGTTACTTTAAGAACATGTTCCGGGTTGAATGTAGGGGGAATACACGAAGGCTTGTGCTCTGGGGCAATGCCTCTATATAGGTTTATAAAGGTATCAGTCTTTTGAGATTCCAATTTCACTGTTGCTAGTTTCGTAGTGGCCTCTCTTTTTTCACTTTGGAATCCGGAAAGATAATGGTAAACAATAAATCCTTCAAAGTTAGATAACTGGGATTGGATCTCACATATCACTATTTCCTATGTATTTCCAAAATTGTGTTCTTTTTATGTCTCTCTCAACGCTGTTTAACTTTTCTTATTATGCAGAGGGCTGCCCAGGCGATCTTTATTTGTTACCGATGTACTTCAGCGTGACTTTGTTAATTCTATGCCGACAGCCTAATATTCTTCAATATAATCGTCCACCACTAAAAGTGGTGGACGATTATATTGAAGATATTGTCTTTTTTCCCCCTTTCCCTGACCTCCTAGTCTTTTGTTCTCTAGAGGGTTGCCTTATCTCTATTCTAAAAACCAAGTTTGCCCACACCTCTGCCCTTCCATGATCCTGCTGATGCCTCCATCTGCCTGCTTCTCTCATCTTTTCCTATATCCTCTTTCAGTACACAATTGCTATGATGTACTAGTGGATATAGACTGACATGATGATCCACGGAAGGAGAGCTCAGGATTTTCAGTCACCCATTACCCTGCAAATTGGACCCCAGTCTCATCAGCCACTTACTTCAAATTGATCTCTTGGAACATTGCAGGACTACAGTCTAAACTTTCTAATCCAGAGAGGTGAAATTTCATCAACATTTCAAGAGAATTGGCCAAACTTGCCGCCTTACCATCTAGGGTTCGCTTGCTATAGCGAGTCGGCTGTGTCCTCAGGTAGAGGCAGGCCCTCAGTGGGTGTCACAATATGGGTTGAAACCACTCTGAATGCCACCATCAAAGAGATTAGGTTGGGTTCACCAGTTATAGTGGGCACCAGCTTAGTTTCCTTAGATCATACTTCCTGTCATGTTTATAATACCTATTTTAGACAAAGGGTGGTAAATATGAGTCAGACGAGAACAGTCCGTAATCTACACATATAGCTACACTCCCCATTGAATTTGTGAACATCGTATGAGAAGACCCTAATTGTCAATTTGAGCCATTGTATGCACACTTTTATCTCCACTCCCTCGAAGAGGATGAAGTCTGGTCCATACCTCAAGTGACAATAACAACAGCGTTCAGATGGTCCCCCCTAGAAGTCCAGTTAAATGCCCTTACTTTAAATGTAGGCGTTAGGACCTATCATGTTAGGACAACTTCAGACAGGGAGGGGTGCCATGCATTTAACTGGCTCTAGTGATCAATTCATTTGGACTATTTTCTCTTGGATGTCCGGTTCTGGCCTGATCTTATAGAAATGACAAGGGTACTGATAGCATCCACAACCTGTTATCGCTGGAGTTTAAGTGCCCACAGTTTGACCTAATCATGATGAAACCTTTGATAGAAGGTTGGCCCTATCCACTAATAGGGGCAGGGTTCAATGGAGTTTTATCTAACCATCTGAAGAGTTAATTGGTAGCATATATGGATGTGTTGTTGGTGGAATAGATGGTTTTCTGTAAATGCTAGAGTAGTCCCAGTATGAGTTGGGTGACTTGGCAACCCTTGTAAATGTTCATTTGCAATTGTTTTACAGCTTTCAGGAGTTATTCTGTGTAGAATCTCATTGCCTGGGCAAGAGGCAGAAGCCCCCACCTAGTATATTCTGCTGTGCAGATGAACAAGAATTGAGTTGTCATATACCATTAAGCAGCAAGATCAGTCGAAGGTTCAGGAAGCTAGAAGGGTATATAAAGCCATCATTCAAGAGGCAAAGAGAAATTGGGAAATCAAAAAGTGTGAATCCCTGTCAACATTGGTAAAAAGAGGTGACTCATCTTTGTTTTGGAACACAGTTGCCACCGGCAGTTCGGAGGGTTGTCTCCTGATTGAAAATCATTTGCTGATGGACGTTTGGGTTGCTTACTTTTCATATCTGTATTCTCTCCAAGAACCTAGCAAGTCTTATGATGTTGATTCTCTTATTCTGGATACTGCTGTTACTACTGAGGTTTGTACTGTTATCTTAGGCAACCCTCTAGATAGCTTAGTTATCACTACTGGGGAAGTTGTGTTGGCAATTAGTAAGATTGTTCCTCATAAGGGCCCAAGATTAGACAAGGTCCCAGGCGATATCGTTTTGTGAAGGTCTAAAGCGTGGGCTCCATATTTTGTTCTCATTTTTAGTGTTATAATGAGGGGTGCCCCTATTCACCCTACATAGTTTGGGGCAGAGATTATTCCCATTTTTAAGAAGGGAGCTCGGGACCTCTGAGTTAAAGACAGGCCTATAAGTTTTATTAATTGCATCCAAAACGTTTATCGGAATAGGCTCCAAGAGTGAATATCTGCCACAGGCATTCTCTCCCCCCTGCAGGCAAGGTTTAGGAAAGGACTAGCACTCTAGATCAGGTGCTTCAGTCACAGCTTCTTCACTGGAATTATGTCTTATTGAGGTGGGGACGGTTATAGGCTGTGCTTGTTGATCTTAGATCAGCTTTTGATTTGATGTCCCGCATTAGGGTTTGGGTGACTTGTGGGTGCCGTACTATTTGTTGAACAAAATTAGGTGCTTGCATGAAGGTAACTTTGCCCAATTAAGATGTGGCCAGATGGGAGACTTGACCGAAAGGGGGTGTGAGACAAGGATGTGTCTTTGCATCAGATATTTTTTCACTTTTATCAGTGATCTAGAAACTTTTGTAGATTATGGTGGATCTGATTATGGAGGTTCTGATGCTCAGACTCTTGTAAACATCAGGACTCTGGCCCTGATGTTTGCAGATGACATGTTGCTCATTTTAAAATCCCTCATGGGACTTCAAAGGATTTTGGACAGATTTGACATCTTCTGTAGCCTTAAAAGGTTGGGTATTAATGTCACCAAAACTAAATACATTGTAATTAACCTATGTAATACTACATGCCATAACCCTACTCTTAAAGGGTCTCTCTTGGAATGTGTTCGCTCTTTCGAGTACCTGGGAGCTACCCTCACTGTACACTTTATCTGGCAACCACAAATAATAAAGAGTAGGCTCAGGCTAGAGCAAACATAAAGGAGCATTAAAAAGCTACACAAGGGCTCACAGTTTTGCCCTTAAAAATTATAATCTTCAAGCACTCGGCTCAGCTCTATATGGAGCTGAGCTATGAGGACATAGGGACATGTCTACCCCTGGGCTGATGGAAAATCGTTTTTTGTGAGAGTTAATTGACCTTCCCATCAGCACCCCATTGCTCCCTCTAAAGTTAGATGTAGGGCAAATAATTAAATGGCCTACGGCCTTTGTTATACTGGACGATACTGTGGTCTTCTCTCTAGTTGGTAGTTTATCAGGTAGGGTTGTCGGAGATTCTACGTAGCGCAGGTGCAGTCAATATCGGTTGGCTGAAGTATTACTCTATTTAATATTGGTTTAAGTCAGCTCTAGGATACCCCTTAAGAGGCCAGTGAAATTTCTAAGGCTCAAGTTAAGCACGCATACTGGTGATATAAGATAAGCTTGCTGCATAGCCAGAATATTGTAGGATCACATACTTTGGTGTTTCTTCAACAGAAGGATCAGTATGAGTGTGAGAATGTTTTGGATGAATTTGAGCCGGTAACTGCAATTAAACTTTTCCTGAAATTTAGATATGGATCTCTCCCTCCTTCCTCTTTAATAGTTAGATGGGCGTATATTGAGGCCCTGATTCCATCAATGTGCATCTTGTTTAGAAGTAAATGAAACACTTGAGCATGTTTTATTTTTTTGCCCAGTTTACCAAGGTCCCAGAAGACTGTATATTTGCCCGCAATGTCGCAATATTCGAATAAGGATATACAGAGGGGCTTTGAAAATGTTAAATAGTTACACTTCCCAGTGTGTAGTCTTTATGGTATCATGATACTTGTTGCTCATGTGGAGGGTTAGGCAACATATTATGACAAAGAATGCATTGCCCAGTATTGCCCAAGGTGGAAATATTTAAATTCATGGTGGACCCTTTCCAATGTAAAGTTTTATATTGTTTTACATTTTCTTAATGATTTTAATGATGTATTTATCTTTAAATGAACTTATGCATTTATCTTGATTTCAAATCTTCATTATTGTCACACTAATGGGATTCCTTTTAATTGTATGAACTTTGATGGCATAAATGACGAATAAAGTTTTTTATGACTGACTGAAACAAAGCAAGATTGTAAAGCAATACACTTGTCTTATTTTTGCCAAGACATATGGGTTTACTATATCTCATCTTCTCCATAACTTCCTGCACACTTCAGGTTTGGTCATTACCAGAGAAGGTGAACACTTCAATTTTTGGATTTGCTTGTGCAAGGAGAGAAGTAAATGTATCAGCATGGATAGTGAGAACCAGAATTAATAGAAGAACAAATGCTTTGCATGATGTATGTACTTTAGGCTTTATTGTTTTTTTAGATTGTTGTAAAGGTGACTGCATTCCGGTTGCTTTTCTGATGGCAACAAATTCACATGTGTTCCTTCTCTGTTAGAGATTGTGAATATTTTGCTATGATCTAATCTATCTTTAAGATAATAATACTCTTTTTCCTTTTCTCTGCTATTAGCATACAAGGTAGGGCTGAAAGTTAATTCCACTTGTTGGAACAACTTTCTATATATGTGTGTCTGTGTGTGTGTATTGCTAGTTGAAGTATTCTTTAACATTTTTCCTCTATCTAGGTTTTGGTTATTTTTTCTATGTAAGTCTTTGGTTTTCTACCTTTGTATTGTGTCACAAATATTGTCTGTCTTTAATATTATTGCATTAATATTGTGGGATATTTTATCACAGGGAACAATAACATGTTTTCATGTTTTTCTATTTTTTTAATATCGGAGGGAGTTTCCAAATTTTCATCATCATTCAATTAAGTATTGCTCATGTTATGTTTATTGTTAATATTTATATAACGAATGGTGTATTTTTAAATCATTTTTAAAAATGTTTTTGAAACTATTTTAGGTGTGAGATACAGGTTTACTAGAGGAATTTGTTATGGAGTGTTTTTAGATGCTTTTGTTTCATTTATTTTTAATGTTACACTTTCTCATTTAAAAGATGATAATTTCAATTAAACATATATATAAACCAATTTTTTTAATTTTGTAAATATGTTTAAATTGTTTGAATATGTTTTAATTCATTTAAATCGCTATTGCATTTAATTTGATTTATTTTTAAGTTTTAAATATATTAATTTCACATTTATTTCTAACATTTTAGAATAAATTATTATTTTCAATAAATATATAAGAAATTATTTATATTATGATTTAAATTTGATATCTTGATAAAATATGTTTACAATTACTAAAACAAAAAATATATATACATATATATATATTCACAGAAAAAACCATAGGTTATAGACCATATATAGTTAGGAATTTGCATTTACAAAACCTTGAAAATTCACTGAAAAAACCATAGGTTATAGACCATATATAGTTAGGGATTAGCATTTAAAAAACCTTATTTTATTTGCACAAAACCATTGAAATTCCATATATAGTTAGTTGCACTAACTATATATCGCGGACCCGCAATCCACTGCTAATGATGTCACATATTACATCATTCATGACATGGTCAGTGACATCACTGATGACATCACTGATGACATCTCAAATGACATCACTGATGACATCACTGATGACATCTCAAATGACATCACTGATGACATCACTGACATCTCATTTGACATTACTGATTACATCACTGATGATATCATTTATGTGATAATACATCTTCAGACTCTAATATAACCTTAGATACACTCAGTGTAAACAGGCACTCACAGACTGTCACACATCCATGGAGTTACTCACACACCTAGTCAGTCATGCAAAGAATCAATCACACCTCCATTTCCTCAACTATACAGTTATACACACCTTACTTATTCAAACATATACTAACACATATTTACTCTCTTATACAATCCTTGATACAAGTTCACAATGATTCATACAGCCACTCTCACATTCACTGGCTCTTATGTTCAGTTATTTATATATGTCAACTCTCACATGGAGTGTGTTTTACATATGTACTTACTTTGACATGTAGAACTGAGATATCCATTCACTCACCAATACACTCATGCACACAGTCAACTGTCCATACAGCTGTTTCTACATGCACTTTTGAACCCATACACCTAGGGAATCAACTGCTCACACATCTATGCACAGAGTTATACACCTCCCAGCCACCCACACACATACTCAGTCTCCCATACAAATACTTGGGCAACCATTCAATAACCCATATAGTTACTGATATAGCTACTGATTTAAACATGCAGCAGTTTACAGAAGAACATAAATAATGATTGCCAAATTAAGACACTTTAATCACTAACCCATGCACTCAGTGAGACACATTTAATCATTCTCTCATACAGTCAGTCATGCACCTACTAAATCCTTCATCCAGACACTTATACATCCACTCATTCTTCAATATGTAAGACATATTTTAACTTTACAGAAACATACAGTCACTGGGTGTTGTCATCAGTGATGTCATCAGTGATGTCATTTGAGATGTCATCAGTGATGTCATCAGTGATGTCACTGACCATGTCATGAATGATGTAATATGTGACATCATTAGCAGTGGATTGCGGGTCCGCGATATATAGTTAGTGCAACTAACTATATATGGAATTTCAATGGTTTTGTGCAAATAAAATAAGGTTTTTTAAATGCTAATCCCTAACTATATATGGTCTATAACCTATGGTTTTTTCAGTGAATTTTCAAGGTTTTGTAAATGCAAATTCCTAACTTTATATGGTCTATAACCTATGGTTTTTTCTGTGAATTTCATTGGTTTTTTAAAAGCTAATATCTATAGCTGTAAAATATATTCTTTATTAAGTGACGTATCACGTAGCCCGTGAGACGCCTCATGATGCATCGCATAACCGTGACGTATCGTCTCTGCAGCGCAAACCAAACCCAAAACGTAAGCGCGCCAGAACACGCTTAAAGATATATATATATTTTTTTAACCTTAATGAGACAAAATCCACACGTGCACATATCACAAACGTTATATAATGTAACTAAAGTCCTAAAACCCTCTATTAAGTACAATGCTTTTTAATGAGGTGCTATCATGTATATTGGTCCCAAGATGGCTGCCAACACTTCTTGGATGAAGTGCTGACAGCCAATCAGATCAGATGTGTGGTTAGGCTCCGCCCAGATATATATCTTTTTTTGAACCTAAATTACTCAAAATCCACGGGAGCACATATATTGAGACCTAGCAAAGGCACATCGGGCTAACAGTCCCTACAATTTTGCCAAGTTTCGTGCAAATCCATTCAGCCGTTTGAGCTAAAAGTGAGGCCAACCGCCCTATGGAAAAATGAATGGGAAAAACGCGTTTTGGGACCCTCCTTTTTTCTCGGCCCCCCCTTGACGACCCCCCCCAAATTTTTAGGGGCTGCTCAGAAACACAAAATGTGCCATTTTCCTGAAAATTTCAGCCAATTCCGTCCACAAACGCCAAAGTTATTAGACATAGAATTTTCAAAAGTTCCATAGAGAAAAAATCCTAACTATATAGAGACAAGATGGCGGCCGCTCCGGACTGTTTACAATGTTGACAGCCAATCAGCTACTCCTCAGACTCCCGTTACACTGCCGGTTAGCTTCCCGGTTAGCTGCCCGGTTAGCTGCCCGGTTCGCGTACCGGGACGCGTCTCTACGGCGAAAAAATCGGATTTTTTTTTTTTTTTTGGGCCCCGCGTGACTCTATAATATCCCCCTCATCAATCCTAGGGGGTCAGAAGGGGTCTACCTCGCCCCCTTTCCTTCATTTCCCCCTTTGTTTTGGCCTCCTCCTGTCTCTCGATCCTACCGAGAGACAAGATGGCGGCCGCTCCGGACTGTTTAGAATGTTGACAGACACCGGAGAGCCAATCAGCTTCGCTTCACAAAGTTCCGATACGCGAAAAGTACGCGAACCGGAGCGCTGCCCGGAGCGCTGTTACAGATATATATCTTGTTTTAAACGTTAATTTCTCAAAATCCACTGAAGCACATATATTGAGACCTAGCAAAGGCACATCGGGCTAACAGTCCCTACAATTTTGCCAAGTTTCGTGGAAATCCATTCAGCCGTTCGGGCTAAAAGTGAGTCCAACCGCCCTATGGAAATTAACATGGGAAAAACGCGTTTTGGGACCCCCCTTTTTTCTCGGCCCCCCCTTGACGAACCCCCCCCCCCAAATTTCCAGGAGCTGCTCAGAAACAAAATGTGCCATTTTCCTGAAAATTTCAGCCGATTCCGTCCACAAACGCCAAAGTTATTAGACATAGAATTTTCAGAAATCCCATAGGGAAAAAATCCTAACTATATATACCTACTGGCTATCGCCAGTAGGTAATTTATACATATATATGTATATTTATATTCACTGAAAAAACCATAGGTTTCAGGCCTTATATAGTTAGGAATCAGCTTTTAAAAAACCTTTGAAATTCACTCAAAAAACTATAAGTTTTAGGGGTGTTATAGTTAGCTGGACCTTTCACTCATACAAAACCATTGAAATTGCTCCTATATAGTTAGTTGTACTAACAATATTTCGCGCACCCGCAATCCACTGCTGATGATGTCACATATTAGATCATTCATGATCGCGCACCCCCGCAATTTTTCAAAAAATAAATAAATTGGGGGGCCTGGGGGGTCCTTGTGGGACCCCCTGGGCAGGCCTAGGGGGTCAGGGTATTTCTACCCTGCCCCTTTTTGAGTTCTACATGTTTGTTTTTCTGCTTTCCTGTGCCTCAGTCTACAGAGGCACAAGATGGCTGCCAACAATTTCTGTTTTGGAGTGTTGACAGACAGTGGCATCCAATCAGCATGCAGCTCATACTCGGGAAGGTACAGAGTACAGTAAGCTTACAGTGCACGCACGGTGCAATGCCTATAGATATAAAAGTCTGGGGGTAACTATTGATGGAGATCTGTCTCTAAACACCCAAGTGGGCACAGTGGTTTCTAAATGTTTCTTTCAACTGCGAAAGATCCAGAAGATACATCACTTGCTCACCCAGGCAGCACTGATACAAGTTGTGATTGGCCTAGTCTTGTCCCATCTAGATTATGCAAATTCATTCTATCTAGGCCTTCCCTCTTATCAGATCAAGAGGCTCCAGCTTGTACAGAACCAGGTGCCACGGCTGATTTACCAGCAGCCCAAGTGGCAATCGGCCAGACCCCTGATAAAAAAACTACACTGGCTCCCACTGCTCCAACGGGCCACCTTCAAATCTGCTTGTCTCACATTTAAATCCCTAAATTGTTATAGTCCTATTTTGATTAATAACTTGATATTGAGATATATTCCAATCCGTGACCTTCGTTCCAAACACCAAAACTTGTTGGTGAGCGCAAAGTTCAAGTGGAAGCGGCATGGCCGGTGTCACTTCGGATATCTGGCGCCCCAACTCTGGAACTCACTCCCATGGGAGATCCGTTCCTATCCCGATCTGCTTCAATTTAGAAAGCAGCTCAAGACATGGCTGTTCATACAGGCACATGAGTAAACCAGTCCCACTGCAGTCAACTCAGAACAGCTCGAAATAGCGCCATGAAACCTTGGTCGAAGTGCGCTTTACAAATAGGTTATAACATAACATAACATATATATTTTTAAAATCCGATTTTCTCACCAACTACTGGAGGGATTTACACCATCTTACCAAAAGGGCGTAACAATAATTTAACTTGATGTGCAGATTAGCCATATTGAAAATTATCAATAATCATAATGCCAATGGCATGATGCGGTAATACATTTGCAAAATCATAACGTTTGTCAGCTGTATACCGGAACAAAATTCATAATATATCTGCAGTAATACAGTACGAACAAACAAAATGCTCAAGTCAGTTGAGCATTTTGTTCGTTCGTACTGTATTTGACGAATGTATTACCGCACCATGCCATTGGCATTATGATTATTGATAATTTTCAATATGGGTAATCTGCACATCAAGTTAAATTATTGTTTGGTTTTGAATAATGCACCTGTTGCTTCATCAATTTAATGAACTGCAGATTTACCATTACAAGAGGCCCGCCATTACAGTCCTCTGTTGATGTCGATTTATGTTTGTTTGAACAACACTTTATTAAGACACTGTATGTTGCACTTTCTTTCACGTGATCAAGGCTTGAGAGCCGAAACATGTTGTGAGAGGAATAAACCCCGTATTCCTTCATCTTATCTGGTGTGGATTATTTGTATGTCGAGAGCGTACGTTACTTGGACTTTGTTGCACATTTGAACTACCGGCGTGCTTCGCCGGCGTGTACGCCAACTCCCGAGGGGCCTCAGCGATCAGAAGAAGCGTTGGTTTTTTGGAATATATATATATATATATATATATATATATATATACATATATATATATATATATATATATATATATATATATATATATATATATATGTATATATATATATGTGTATAACCTACTGGCGATAGCCAGTAGGTATATATAGTTAGGATTTTTTCTCTATGGAACTTTTGAAAATTCTATGCCTAATAACTTTGGCGTTTGTGGACGGAATCGGCTGAAATTTTCAGGAAAATGGCACATTTTGTTTCTGAGCAGCCCCTAAAAATTTGGTGGGGTTTCGTCAAGGGGGGGCTGAGAAAAAAGGGGGGTCCCAAAACGCGTTTTTTGCATTGAGTTTTCCATAGGGCGGTTGGACTCACTTTTAGCTCGAACGGCTGAATGGATTTGCACGAAACTTGGCAAAATTGTAGGGACTGTTAGCCCGATGTGCCTTTGCTAGGTCTCAATATATGTGCTTCAGTGGATTTTGAGAAATTAACGTTTAAAACAAGATATATATCTGTAACAGCGCTCCGGGCAGCGCTCCGGTTCGCGAACTTTTCGCGTATCGGAACTTTGCGAAGCGAAGCTGATTGGCTCTCCGGTGTCTGTCAACATTCTAAACAGTCCGGAGCGGCCGCCATCTTGTCTCTCGGTAGGATCGAGAGACAAGAGGAGGCCAAAACAAAGGGGGAAATGAAGGAAAGGGGGCAAGGTAGACCCCTTCTGACCCCTAGGATTGATGAGGGGGATATTATAGAGCCACGCCGGGCCCAAAAAAAAAAAAAAAAAAATCCGATTTTTTCGCCGTAGAGACGCGTCTTGGTTTGCGAACCGGGCAGCTAACCGGGCAGCTAACCGGGAAGCTAACCGTCAGTGTAACCCAAAAAAAAAAATAATAAATTCCGATTTTTTCGCCGTAGAGACGCGTCTTGGTTCGCGAACCGGGCAGCTAACCGGGCAGCTAACCGGGAAGCTAACCGTCAGTGTAACCCAAAAAAAAAAAAAAATAAATTCCGATTTTTTCGCCGTAGAGACGCGTCTTGGTTCGCGAACCGGGCAGCTAACCGGGAAGCTAACCGGCAGTGTAACGGGAGTCTGAGGAGTAGCTGATTGGCTGTCAATATTGTAAACAGTCCGGAGCGGCCGCCATCTTGTCTCTCGGTAGGATCGAGAGACAAGAGGAGGCCAAAACAAAGGGGGAAATGAAGGAAAGAGGGCAAGGTAGACCCCTTCTGACCCCCTAGGATTGATGAGGGGGATATTATAAAGCCACGTGGGGCCAAAAAAAAACAAACAAAAAAATCCGATTTTTTCGCCGTAGAGACGCGTCTTGGTACGCGAACTGGGCAGCTAACCGGGCAGCTACCGGGAAGCTAATCGGCAGTGTAACGGGAGTCTGAGGAGAAGCTGATTGGCTGTTATCATTGTAAACAGTCTGGAGCGGCCGCCATCTTGTCTCTCTGTGGAATCGAGAGACAAGAGGTGGAAAAAAAAAAGGTGTAAATGAATGAAAGGGGTAAGGCAGACCCCTCCTGAACCCCTAGGATTGATGAGGGGGCTATTAAAGTTCCCTGGGGGGTGAAAAAAAAAAATTTGCGATTTTTCGCGGTAAAGGTGCTTCCTGGTACGTTAACCGGGCAGCTAACCGGCAGCGTAACGGGAGTCCGACATATTGTGTTTTTTGAACGTTTGTGATATGTGCACGTGTGGATTTTGTCTAATTAAGGTTAAAAATATATATATATATCTTTAAGCGTGTTCTGGCGCGCTTACGTTTTGGGTTTGGTTTGCGCTGCAGAGACGATACGTCACGGTTATGCGATGCATCATGAGGCGTCTCACGGGCTACGTGATACGTCACTTAATAAAGAATATATTTTACAGCTATAGATATTAGCTTTTAAAAAACCAATGAAATTCACAGAAAAAACCATAGGTTATAGACCATATATAGTTAGGAATTTGCATTTACAAAACCTTGGTGATGTCATCAGTGATGTCACTGACCATGTCATGAATGATGTAATATGTGACATCATTAGCAGTGGATTGCGGGTCCGCGATATATAGTTAGTGCAACTAACTATATATGGAATTTCAATGGTTTTGTGCAAATAAAATAAGGTTTTTTAAATGCTAATCCCTAACTATATATGGTCTATAACCTATGGTTTTTTCAGTGAATATATATATATATATATATATATATATATATATATGTATATATATATCCACACAGTGCAGGAACCCAAATTGACTGGAGCCACACGGAGTTCAGATTAAGCTCGTTTATTCAATCTCACATCTTGCTAACAGGCGCCTGCCCCAGCAGCACAGATCCAGAATTAAAACGCCGGACGCGTTTCGAGAGTAAATTCTCTTCATCAGCGGCGTGGTGATGTGAGGGAAATGAAAGCGTCTTTATTTGCACACGTTGTTTTTAAGCACACCCGCCCCAGTGGGCGCGGTCAAATGAATGGCCTTGTGGGATGTGTAGTCGGCATTCTGTCCCAAGTGGGTGCGCCTGCATTCCCCTTCTAGTTTCCACAACATATATCCACAGTGGGTTGATTTGCAATGCTGGTTGGCTATAGAGCCAGCCCTCTTCACTACGGGGGGCAAGTGGACGCGAACGTTCTTAAGGACATTTGCAGGGGTTGCCCTTTTGAACACTCTATACAAGAACTGAAAGCATGGCAGGGAAACAAACTAGATGTGCCTTCTTTCCCACTTGGTTTGAAATTTGGATCCATTTCGCCAGGATTAGTCCCTACCTGACACGGACTACAGATCCCAAAACGCCACTGATTGCTAACGCCCAGGGGGCGGGGACTGCGTATGTAAAGGGGAGAGTTCTGGTGGATGACGTACATGCCACTGAAGAAGAGAGCTCGTCTCTCGAAATGCATTTGGCAGCTGACTTACTTTGAAGATCGTCTCCTTTGAATTCCTGCTGGCAGGTTCTTGAAAAATAAAGAGTTCATTATGGAGTTCGTGTGTGGCAGCTTCCTAAAGGGTCCCCTCACTGTGTTGGATTTATAAACGGCCGCCCGGTCGTGGAAGCTGCCCGCTGTTGCTACAGAGCCAGCCCTCTTCACTACGGGGGGCAAGTGGACGCGAACGTTCTTAAGGACATTTGCAGGGGTTGCCCTTTTGAACACTCTATACAAGAACTGAAAGCATGGCAGGGAAACAAACTAGATGTGCCTTCTTTCCCACTTGGTTTGAAATTTGGATCCATTTCGCCAGGATTAATCCCTACCTGACACGGACTACAGATCCCAAAACGCCACTGATTGCTAACGCCCAGGGGGCGGGGACTGCGTATGTAAAGGGGAGAGTTCTGGTGGATGACGTACATGCCACTGAAGAAGAGAGCTCGTCTCTCGAAATGCATTTGGCAGCTGACTTACTTTGAAGATCGTCTCCTTTGAATTCCTGCTGGCAGGTTCTTGAAAAATAAAGAGTTCATTATGGAGTTTGTGTGTGGCAGCTTCCTAAAGGGTCCCCTCACTGTGTTGGATTTATAAACGGCCGCCCGGTCGTGGAAGCTGCCCGCTGTTGCTACAGAGCCAGCCCTCTTCACTACGGGGGGGCAAGTGGACGCGAACGTTCTTAAGGACATTTGCAGGGGTTGCCCTTTTGAACACTCTATACAAGAACTGAAAGCATGGCAGGGAAACAAACTAGATGTGCCTTCTTTCCCACTTGGTTTGAAATTTGGATCCATTTCGCCAGGATTAATCCCTACCTGACACGGACTACAGATCCCAAAACGCCACTGATTGCTAACGCCCAGGGGGGGGGGACTGCGTATGTAAAGGGGAGAGTTCTGGTGGATGACGTACATGCCACTGAAGAAGAGAGCTCGTCTCTCGAAATGCATTTGGCAGCTGACTTACTTTGAAGATCGTCTCCTTTGAATTCCTGCTGGCAGGTTCTTGAAAAATAAAGAGTTCATTATGGAGTTCGTGTGTGGCAGCTTCCTAAAGGGTCCCCTCACTGTGTTGGATTTATAAACGGCCGCCCGGTCGTGGAAGCTGCCCGCTGTTGCTACAGAGCCAGCCCTCTTCACTACGGGGGGGCAAGTGGACGCGAACGTTCTTAAGGACATTTGCAGGGGTTGCCCTTTTGAACACTCTATACAAGAACTGAAAGCATGGCAGGGAAACAAACTAGATGTGCCTTCTTTCCCACTTGGTTTGAAATATGGATCCATTTCGCCAGGATTAATCCCTACCTGACACGGACTACAGATCCCAAAACGCCACTGATTGCTAACGCCCAGGGGGCGGGGACTGGGTATGTAAAGGGGAGAGTTCTGGTGGATGACGTACATGCCACTGAAGAAGAGAGCTCGTCTCTCGAAATGCATTTGGCAGCTGACTTACTTTGAAGATCGTCTCCTTTGAATTCCTGCTGGCAGGTTCTTGAAAAATGAAGAGTTCATTATGGAGTTCGTGTGTGGCAGCTTCCTAAAGGGTCCCCTCACTGTGTTGGATATATATATATATATATATATATATATATATATATATATATATATATATATATATATATATATATATATATTACCTACTGGCGATAGCCAGTAGGTATATATAGTTAGGATTTTTTTCCTATGGGATTTTTGAAAATTCTATGTCGAATAACTTTGGCTTATGAGGACAGAATTGGCTGAAATTTTCAGGAAAATGGAACATTTTGTTTCTGAGCAGCCCCTGAAAATTTGGGGGGGTTTCGTCAAGGGGGGGCCGAGAAAAAAGGGGGGTCCCAAAACGTGTTTTTCCCATGCAATTTTCCATAGGGCGGTTGGCCTCACTTTTAACCTGAACGGCTGAATGGATTTACACCAAACTTGGCAAAATTGTAGGGACTGGTAGCCCGATGTGCCTTTGCTATGTCTCAAGATATAGGCTCCAGTGGTTTTTACGAAAATTAACTTTGAAAAATATATATTGGGCTACATTGGGCTATATATATGTTGGAGCCCAAATGTAGCCCAATGTAGCCCAATGTAGCCCAATGTAGCCCAAAGATGGCCGCCAGAGACAAAAAAAAACAAATGTAGCCCAAATATCAGCCAGATGTAGCCCAACTATAGCCCAATGACAGATTGTCCCAGAGTGTTCTAAAGAACAACTAGAGTGCTAACAGTCCTACTTATTACAAAGGTATGGCACACCTGCAGCCATCTTGATTGGAATAAAGTGTTAACTCTTAAAACATTTAATTTAAAAAGGAACAAAATGAGGGGGTTCATTTTGCCATAGAAAGTATGATTAGCGAATATATGACGAAATCCCGCATACCATCAGTCCGCAAAAAAAATCCTGCATGTACTATTAGGCCGCAAATTAAAATAACGAAAACTTTTAGAACGAATATGCCTTTAGCATACACTAAACAACTAAACTACCCTAAACCCTAAAACACTACCCCCAGCATGACCCTACACTACACAAACAGTACAACACTACCCTAAACCCTAAAACACTACCCCCAGCATGACCCTACACTACACAAACACTACAACACTACCCTAAACCCTAAAACACTACCCCCAGCATGACCCTACACTACACAAACACTACAACACTACCCTAAACCCTAAAACACTACCCCCAGCATGACCCTACACTACACAAACACTACAACACTACCCTAAACCCTAAAACACTACCCCCAGCATGACCCTACACTACGCAAACACTACAACACTACCCAAAACCCTAAAACACTACACCCCAGCATGACCCTACACTACGCAAACACTACAACACTACCCTAAACCCTAAAACACTACCCCCAGCATGACCCTACACTACACAAACACTACAACACAACCCTAAACCCTAAAACACTACCCCCAGCATGACCCTACACTACGCAAACACTACAACACAACCCTAAACCCTAAAACACTACCCCCAGCATGACCCTACACTACGCAAACACTACAACACTAACCTAAATCCTAAAACACTACCCCCAGCATGACCCTACACTACGCAAACACTACAACACTACCCAAAACCCTAAAACACTACACCCCAGCATGACCCTACACTACGCAAACACTACAACACTACCCTAAACCCTAAAACACTACCCCCAGCATGACCCTACACTACGCAAACACTACAACACTACCCAAAGCCCTAAAACACTACACCCCAGCATGACCATACACTACGCAAACACTACAACACTACCCTAAACCCTAAAACACTACCCACAGCATGACCCTACACTACGCAAACACTACAACACTACCCTAAACCCTAAAACACTACCCCCAGCATGACCCTACACTACGCAAACACTACAACACTACCCTAAACCCTAAAACACTACCCCCAGCATGACCCTACACTACGCAACCACTACAACACTACCCTAAACCCTAAAACACTACCCCCAGCATGACCCTACACTACGCAAACACTACAACACTACCCTAAACCCTAAAACACTACCCTCAGCATGACCCTACACTACGCAAACACTACAACACTACCCAGCATGACCCTACACTACGCAAACACTACAACACTACCCTAAACCCTAAAACACTACCCCCAGCATGACCCTACACTACGCAACCACTACAACACTACCCTAAACCCTAAAACACTACCCCCAGCATGACCCTACACTACGCAAACACTACAACACTACCCTAAACCCTAAAACACTACCCTCAGCATGACCCTACACTACGCAAACACTACAACACTACCCAAAACCCTAAAACACTACCCCCAGCATGACCCTACACTACGCAAACACTACAACACTACCCAAAACCCTAAAACACTACCCCCAGCATGACCCTACACTACGCAAACACTACAACACTACCCTAAACCCTAAAACACTACCCCCAGCATGACCCTACACTACGCAAACACTACAACACTACCCAAAACCCTAAAACACTACACCCCAGCATGACCCTACACTACGCAAACACTACAACACTACCCTAAACCCTAAAACACTACCCCCAGCATGACCCTACACTACGCAAACACTACAACACTACCCAAAACCCTAAAACACTACACCCCAGCATGACCCTACACTACGCAAACACTACAACACTACCCTAAACCCTAAAACACTACCCCCAGCATGACCCTACACTACGCAAACACTACAACACTACCCTAAACCCTAAAACACTACCCCCAGCATGACCCTACACTACGCAAACACTACAACACTACCCTAAACCCTAAAACACTACCCCCAGCATGACCCTACACTACACAAACACTACAACACTACCCTAAACCCTAAAACACTACCCTCAGCATGACCCTACACTACGCAAACACTACCCAAAACCCTAAAACACTACCCCCAGCATGACCCTACACTACGCAAACACTACAACACTACCCAAAACCCTAAAACACTACCCCCCAGCATGACCCTACACTACGCAAACACTACAACACTACCCAAAACCCTAAAACACTACCCCCAGCATGACCCTACACTACGCCAACACTACAACACTACCCAAAACCATAAAACACTACCCCCAGCATGACCCTACACTACGCAAACACTACAACACTACCCAAAACCCTAAAACACTACACCCCAGCATGACCCTACACTACGCAAACACTACAACACTACCCAAAACCCTAAAACACTACACCCCAGCATGACCCTACACTACGCAAACACTACAACACTACCCAAAACCCTAAAACACTACCCCCAGCATGACCCTACACTACGCAAACACTACAACACTACCCAAAACCCTAAAACACTACCCCCAGCATGACCCTACACTACGCAAACACTACAACACTACCCTAAACCCTAAAATACTACACCCCAGCATGACCCTACACTACGCAAACACTACAACACTACCCAAAACCCTAAAACACTACCCCCAGCATGACCCTACACTACGCAAACACTACAACACTATCCTAAACCCTAAAACACTACGCCCAGCATAACCCTACACTACGCAACACTACAACACTACCCTAAACCCTAAAACACTAGCCCCAGCATGACCCTACACTACGCAAACACTACAACACAACCCTAAACCCTAAAACACTACCCCCAGCATGACCCTACACTACGCAAACACTACAACACTACCCTGAACCCTAAAACACTACCCCCAGCATGACCCTACACTACGCAAACACTACAACACAACCCTAAACCCTAAAACACTACCCCCAGCATGACCCTACACTAAACAACCACCACAACTCTACACTACACTAACACAACACTACACTACACAACACTACACTACACTACACAATCACTAACCCACGAAAAAATTAACACAAACCCACTTACCTCTCTCGTCATCGTGGTTTTCACAACGCAAATGCATTTACCATACATGCCTTTAAAACGTAATTCTTTGTAAAGGCATGCGCGATAAATGCACATGCGTTTTGAAAAAATGCGGGATAATGGTATGCGAGCTCAATGACCTTGCGGGATAATGGTATGCGGACTGAAAGTCTGCGGGATAAAAAATGCGGGAAAATGGCTGCAAACCATGATTAGCAGCAGACTTCCCTGGTGAGCACTAGCTTTACTACAGTGATCTAATGAGCAACTAGAGTGCTAACATTCAGAATTTATGGCAAATGTGTGACACATCTGAATGCCTTCTTGATAGAACCAAAGTAAACAAGCATTGAAAATGCAATAGATCTCGCCCTCGTTTAAGTTAAAGCCATTCTGTTTGTAATGAGGTGGCTTTTTAGCTTTGCTTTTATTAGTGTTTTTAAAACTTTCATGTAAATAACATGCATATGTATGCATATATGTATATGTATGCATGCATTTATATTTATATAGATATGCAGATTACATATGTTTATATATGTATATTACCTACTGGCGATAGCCAGTGGGTATATATAGTTAGGATTTTTTCTCTATGGGATTTCTGAAAATTCTATGTCTAATAACTTTGGCGTTTGTGGACGGAATTGGCTGAAATTTTCAGGAAAATGGCACATTTTTTTTCTGAGCAGCCCCTGAAAATTTAGTGGGGTTTCGTCAAGGGGGGGCCGAGAACAAAGGGGGGTCCCAAAACGCGTTTTTCCCATTCATTTTTCCATAGGGCGGTTGGACTCACTTTTAGCTCGAACGGCTGAATAGATTTACATGAAACTTGGCAAAATTGTAGATATGGTTTGCCCGACGTGCCTTTGCTATGTCTCAATATATGTGCTCCAGTGGATTTTGAGAAATTAACGTTTAAAAAAATATATATATCTGTGACAGCGCTCCGGTTAGCGCCCCGGTTCGCGTACCTGACGCTTAACGGAACTTCGCGAAGCGAATCTGATTGGCTCTCCGGTGTCTGTCAACATTCTAAACAAACCGGAGCGGCCGCCATCTTGTCTCTCGGTACGATCGAGAGACAAGATGTGGTGAAAAACGAAGGGGGAAATGAAGGAAAGGGGGCAAGGTAGACCACTCCTGACCCCCTAGGATTGTTGAGGGGGATATTAAAGTGCCCCGCGGGGCAAAAAATTTTGCGATTTTACGCCGTAGAGGCGCGTCCCGGTACGCGAACCGGGCAGCTCACCGGGCAGCTAACCGGGCAGCTAACCGGCAGCGTAGCTGTCAACATTGTAAACAGTCCGGAGCAGCCGCCATCTTGTCTCTCGGTAGGTTCGAGAGACAAGATGTGGTGAAAAAAGAAGGGGGAAATGAAGGAAAGGGGGCAAGGTAAACCCCTCCTGACCCCCTAGGATTGATGAGGGGGATATTAAAGTCCCCCGCGATTTTTCGCGGTAGAGGCGCTTCCCGGTACGCGAACCGGGCAGCTAACCGGCAGCGTAACGGGAGTCCGCCATCTTGTGTTTTTGGAGCGTCCGGTTCGCGTACCGGGTAGCGTCCCGGTAAGCGTAACAAGGGGAAAACCAAGAGAAACAGTAAAAAAAAAATGAAGGGAATAGATTTCCAGCAAACTTGGCAAAATTGTAGGGACTGTTTGTTTGATGTGCCTTTGCAAGGCCTCAAGATATGTGCACGTGTGGATTTTGTCTAATTAAGGTTAAAAAAAATATATATATCTGTAAGCGTGCTCCGGCACGCTTACGCTACGGGTTTTCTTTGCGCTGCAGAACCGATACGTCACGGTTATGCGACGCGTCATGAGGCGTCTCACGTGGCTACGTGATACGTCACGTAATAAAGAATATATTTTACAGCTATAGATATTAGCTTTTAAAAAACCAATGAAATTCACTGAAAAAACCATAGGTTATAGACCATATATAGTTAGGAATTTGCATTTACAAAACCTTGAAAATTCACTGAAAAAACCATAGGTTAGAGACCATATATAGTTAGCTGGACATTTTATTGACATAAAACCAATGAAATTCCATATATAGTTAGTTGCACTAACTATATATCGCGCACCCGCAATCCACTGCTGATGATGTCACATATTACATCATTCATGACATGGTCAGTGACATCACTGATGACATCACTGATGACATCTCAAATGACATCACTGATGACATCACTGATGACATCTCAAATGACATCAGTGATGACATCATGACACACCAATACCAGTTACTACATACGCACTCACTGATTCCTACGTCTACACACACATTCACTCATTCACCCATACAATCACTCATACATACAGTCACTCATTATTACAACACTATCATATGCACTCATACACCTATGCAGACACTCACACACTGCCACTCATCCATGGAGTTACTCACACACCTAGTCAGTCCTGTAAAGAATCAATCACACTTCCATTTCCTCATCTATACAGTTAAACACAGAACACCATACTTCAGTGACATCACTGATGACATCACTGATGACATCTCAAATGACATCACTGATGACATCTCAAATGACATCACTGATGACATCATGACACACCAATACCAGTTACTACATACGCACTCACTGATTCCTACGTCTACACACACATTCACTCATTCACCCATACAATCACTCATACATACAGTCACTCATTATTACAACACTATCATATGCACTCATACACCTAATCA
The DNA here is from genome assembly GCF_964263255.1 of Lissotriton vulgaris. Lineage (NCBI taxonomy): Eukaryota > Metazoa > Chordata > Amphibia > Caudata > Salamandridae > Lissotriton > Lissotriton vulgaris. The sequence goes on from NC_141696.1 coordinate 723,366,695, forward strand.
GTCCTGTGAAGAATCAATCACACTTCGATTTCCTCATCTATACAGTTAAACACAGAACACCATACTTTCCACACATATACTAACACATACTTACTCTCTTATACAATCACTGATACAAGTACACATTGATATGCACAGAGTCACACACCTCCCAGCCAGCCACACACACACTCAGTCTTCCATACATCCACTCATTCTTCAATATGTAAAACATATTTAAACTTTACAAAAACACACAGACACTAGATGATGTCATCAGGGATGTCATTTGAGATGTCATCAGTGATGTCATCAGTGATGTCATTTGAGATGTCATCAGTGATGTCATCAGTGATGTCACTGACCATGTCATGAATGATGTAATATGTGACATCATCAGCAGTGGATTGCGGGTGCGCGATATATAGTTAGTGCAACTAACTATATATGGAATTTCATTGGTTTTATGTCAATAAAATGTCCAGCTAACTATATATGGTCTCTAACCTATGGTTTTTTCAGTGAATATATATATATATATATATATATATATATATATATATATATATATATATATGAGAAGCAGTTGCAGCCCAAGCTGGTGTTGGCGCTCTGTTAATGGAGTGGTGCGAGTTTTCTACGACTGGGCTAGTCGTTAAAGTATTGCTCAGGGTTCCCAGCAGGGAAATGAAAACGCACTCTCTCGTCTCGGTTCAGTTACAGTGGTTTATTCAACAACCAGTACCCAACGCATTTCGCTTCTTACAAAGCTTGCTCACAGGATGTTGAGCCAGTTTCTAAGTCCTCCTTTTAACACACAGAGTCATGTGACTTCCTGTGTTGTCAATAGAAGCATGCTGGTTAATGTAGTCTCCACTACATTTTCATCACCAGTTTGCTCCATTGTATGTCCTTATAGAGTTTTTAACGAAAAAAGGGGGGGGGGGAGAGTGCATATTATAGTGTGCAGACAATATAAATAACTCTTTGGTGAGTTTTGTGATGACTTCTTTGTCTTTCCAATGTGACCATTGAATCGGTGATCTGGTGTCACGTGTTGCAATTCACAGTTTTTCTGTTTATCAGTAGTGTTACCACAGAGTCTTTTTTGTTCTGCTGTGTTTTATGATTGTTGCCCTCTAGTGGGCAAGTTTAGTTTACTGAATTCAGGGGATCCACTTTGTCATTCTTCTATCAATGAGATTAGAATCCTTACCAGAGGCCTGAACTTTTGTCCCACTTCCCACATAAACACCACGGAAGTAAGAATCGACATATACAAATATACTAGAAAATTCAAATTGGCAAAGATCTACGCAGAGAAATCAAAAAGCAAAACAAAACACTAAAGTGGGAATGAAACTGAACAACTATTGGTTGAAGACCTTAGTGGACTAAACAAGCTAGTAACCATGGGAACCACAACTCTATCACAAGAGGTAGAAGCACTAATGACATTGGAAGAAACATTGCCAACTCAGGGGGCCAGTGAGAGTGGTCTAAGAACCATATCAAAATTCAACCCACAACCTTCCCCTGGCAACAAAATCGATCTCTTTCAAGATCTAGTAGTGGAAGACCTCTATAAATTACAGCCACACAGGAATAAACATAACCTGACAAAATCACAAATGGAACAACTGAAACAACTTGAAATGGACACAATGATAGAGATAAAGCCTGCTGATAAAGGTGGAAACATCGTTATCATGGAAAAGACAGAGTATGTTAGCAGAGGCCCAACGCCAGTTAGAAGATAGAGATTGTTACATAGAACTGGAGAAAGACCCAACCAAGGATCTAGGTCTAAACTACAAACAAAACTAACTAACTGGCATGCACAAGGCCTAATTGATGACCAAGAACGAAAATATTTGGACAACAAAAACCCAGTGGTACCCACCTTCTACCACCTCCCGAAGGTGCATAAGGACAAACAAAAACCTCCAGGGAGGCCAATTGTTTCAGCCAAAAACTCACTTATGGAGCCCATATCAAATTACCTTGACAAATTTTTGGCCCCCTTGGTAAAAAAACTACCGGCCTACTTAAAGGACACGACAGACCTACTGCAAAAACTCGAAACTGGCACATGGTCGCCAAATTGCCTACTCATCACAATGGACGTGGTGTCATTGTACACCAATATAGAACACCACGTAGGGACACAAGCCTGCAAATTATTTCTTGCCAAACGGAACATTCAGTATAAAGATCACAACGAAATGCTAAATGAAATGATCTTTTTATGCTTGCACCAAAACATTTTCATGTTCAACAAAAAAAAAATACAAGCAAACAAAAGGCTGTGCCATGGACTTTTCATTCTAGCCCAACTACGCAAACTTAACCATGGGATGGTTCGAACAGCATCTGGCGTGGCATACCAGAAATTACCAATGGAATGCGAAAATCATCTTGTGGCTTCGATTTATCGATGATTTGCTAATTATTTGGGACGGCACAAGGGAAGACTTTCTAACATACTTTGAAAAGCTGAATAACACCACCACCAATCTGAAATTCACAATGGAAACTAGCCCAGAAAGGGTAACATTTCTGGACACAGAAATCTACATTAGAAATGCAACCATACAAACCACCTTGCATCGCAAACAGCCACGAATGCCATTCTCCATGGTGAAAGTTTTCACAATAACAAACTCAAATGGAGTATTCCATATGGAGAACTTTTACGCTTCAGACGAAATTGTTCAGATAATGAAGAATTTCAGCGACATAGCAGAAACGCCATCAAAAGATTCAAAGCAAGGGGCTACCCAACCAAGGTGGTTGAACAAAGTCTGAAAAGAGTACTTACACAGGATCGCAAAGAAATTTTGCACAAAACAGATGAACAACAAGCAAACACTGATGTGATCCGATTAATAACTATCCACAGCGCCGAAAACAACAAGTTGTCAAAAATCATACAGAAGCACTGGCCAATTTTGAAGACTGATCCTACTCTGGCACAAATCATAGGCGACCACCCTAACATAACTTACAGATGGGCAAGAAACCTGGGAGACCGTCTAGTGAACAGCCATTACAAAGAAACACCGAAGATTGACTGGCTGCAACGAAAAGGTTTCTTCCCATGCAGACACTGCAAAGTATGTAAAATTGCAAAACCAACAAAAGAAATAGAAATCAGAAAAGGAACGAAATGGACAATACCCCAACACCTGACGTGCAAAAGCTCATATGTGGTATATCTAATTGAATGCCCTTGTAACAAAAAATATATAGGGAGCACAACCTTCGAAGCAAAGAAGAGGATATTAGAACACACGAGGGCGACAACAAATAGAGATCGCTCCTATGCAGTGGCGAGACACATGGAACAATCGCACGAAAGTAACTGGGAATTACTCAAATGCTGCGCCATAGAACAAGTTCCACAAACCGAGCGGGTGGTGACCGCCTCATAAACCTGAGAAGAAAAGAGTCGAAACATATCATTAACTTCAGGACTCTGGAACCTAGAGGCTTAAACCTAACAGAAGAACTTTATGTACACCTCTAATCTCATTGACAGAAGAATGACAAAGTGGATCCCCTGAATTCAGTAAACTAAACTTGCCCACGAGAGGGCAACAATCATAAAACACAGAAGAACAAAAAAGACTCTGTGGTAACACTACTGATAAACAGAAAAACTGTGAATTGCAACACGTGACACCAGATCACCGATTCAATGGTCGCATTGGAGAGACAAAGAAGTCATCACAAAACTCACCAAAGAGTTATTTATATTGTCTGCACACTATAATATGCACTCCCCCCCCTTTTTTCGTTAAAAACTGTATAAGGACATACAATGGAGCAAACTGGTGATGAAAATGTAGTGGAGACTACATTAACCAGCATGCATCTATTGACAACACAGGAAGTCACATGACTCTGTGTGTTAAAAGTTGGACTTAGAAACTGGCTCAACATCCCGTGAGCAAGCTTTGTAAGAAGCGAAACGCGTTGGGTACTGGTTGTTGAATAAACTGCTGTAACTGAACCGAGACGAGAGAGTGCGTTTTCATTTCCCTGCTGGGAACCCTGAGCAACCTGAGGAACCCTGAGCAATATACAGCGATATTTTGCACATCATTGCAATAATGCATTTGCACTTTAACACGGAATTTCCACGAATTAAGGTGTTGATCTTTGTGAATATACCTTTGATTAAACATGAATTTGTACCATGAAATAACGATTTTGCAGTAATGGCAACACTAAATACAACATTTGTACCGTTCAAAAATGGCCGCCATGAATATATGGTTTGAATTCACTTACCATAGACTGAAGTCCACTTTCTATGTCATTGATTGATGTTAGTGTTTTGGCGCCTTGTGGTAATTGGTTGTTGCAGTATTTAAATATGTACTCAGCCACTAACCCGCTGACAGTGAGCAAGGGCGTTCACGCCCGAAACGCGTCTGTTCGGCGTTTTGTTGTACCTCTGCACTTTAATATGGAATAAAAGAAGAATATCTAAGTAAGACTGGCTGTGGATTTATTCATCTGTGTCTGCGTACTGGACTTTGTGCAAAGGCGTTGCACAAGTAACTGGTTGGAGTGTATATATATATATATATATATATAAACTTCACTGAAAAAATAAAGGCTACAGGGACATTACATATTTACAACAAGGGGTGGTGAGGGACAGAGTCTCTGAATTAAGCAGAAAGCTCTCACCCAGTCAAGAGATCAGGGCTAGATCCAACACCGTTTTTTAGCTCACTGCACCATCCCAGTTTCAGAACCTGGCTGTATGCAAATTAGTCTGTTCCTGTCCCAGTGCATGATGGGAACAGGGCAAACCAAACTACAAAAGCCAATTCTTACACTGGGAAGGAAACAAGCTCCGGGGACCGGTTTCTGGCATTACAGCCGTCTTCGGCCCGGTTTGCTTGAATCCTGATGGTGCAATGAGCAAGGGTCTCACATCTGAGAATACCCTTCCACGCTTAGGGTGGACAAAAATATTTACAACAAGGGGTGGTGAGGGACAGAGTCTCTGAATTAAGCAGAAAGCTCTCACCCAGTCAAGAGATCAGGGCTAGATCCAACACCGTTTTTTAGCTCACTGCACCATCCCAGTTTCAGAACCTGGCTGTATGCAAATTAGTCTGTTCCTGTCCCAGTGCATGATGGGAACAGGGCAAACCAAACTACAAAAGCCAATTCTTACACTGGGAAGGAAACAAGCTCCGGGGACCGGTTTCTGGCATTACAGCCGTCTTCGGCCCGGTTTGCTTGAATCCTGATGGTGCAATGAGCAAGGGTCTCACATCTGAGAATACCCTTCCACGCTTAGGGTGGACAAAAATATTTACAACAAGGGGTGGTGAGGGACAGAGTCTCTGAATTAAGCAGAAAGCTCTCACCCAGTCAAGAGATCAGGGCTAGATCCAACACCGTTTTTTAGCTCACTGCACCATCCCAGTTTCAGAACCTGGCTGTATGCAAATTAGTCTGTTCCTGTCCCAGTGCATGATGGGAACAGGGCAAACCAAACTACAAAAGCCAATTCTTACACTGGGAAGGAAACAAGCTCCGGGGACCGGTTTCTGGCATTACAGCCGTCTTCGGCCCAGTTTGCTTGAATCCTGATGGTGCGATGAGCAAGGGTCTCACATCTGAGAATACCCTTCCACGCTTAGGGTGGACAAAAATATTTACAACAAGGGGTGGTGAGGGACAGAGTCTCTGAATTAAGCAGAAAGCTCTCACCCAGTCAAGAGATCAGGGCTAGATCCAACACCGTTTTTTAGCTCACTGCACCATCCCAGTTTCAGAACCTGGCTGTATGCAAATTAGTCTGTTCCTGTCCCAGTGCATGATGGGAACAGGGCAAACCAAACTACAAAAGCCAATTCTTACACTGGGAAGGAAACAAGCTCCGGGGACCGGTTTCTGGCATTACAGCCGTCTTCGGCCCGGTTTGCTTGAATCCTGATGGTGCAATGAGCAAGGGTCTCACATCTGAGAATACCCTTCCACGCTTAGGGTGGACAAAAATATTTACAACAAGGGGTGGTGAGGGACAGAGTCTCTGAATTAAGCAGAAAGCTCTCACCCAGTCAAGAGATCAGGGCTAGATCCAACACCGTTTTTTAGCTCACTGCACCATCCCAGTTTCAGAACCTGGCTGTATGCAAATTAGTCTGTTCCTGTCCCAGTGCATGATGGGAACAGGGCAAACCAAACTACAAAAGCCAATTCTTACACTGGGAAGGAAACAAGCTCCGGGGACCGGTTTCTGGCATTACAGCCGTCTTCGGCCCGGTTTGCTTGAATCCTGATGGTGCAATGAGCAAGGGTCTCACATCTGAGAATACCCTTCCACGCTTAGGGTGGACAAAAATATTTACAACAAGGGGTGGTGAGGGACAGAGTCTCTGAATTAAGCAGAAAGCTCTCACCCAGTCAAGAGATCAGGGCTAGATCCAACACCGTTTTTTAGCTCACTGCACCATCCCAGTTTCAGAACCTGGCTGTATGAGTCCCTTTCTCACTGCTCCATCAGGATTCAAGCAAGCCGGGCCGAAGACGGCTGAAATGCCAGAAACCGGTCCCCGGTAGCTTGTTTCCTTTCTGGTGAAGAATTGGCTTGGTAGTTTAGTCTGCCCTGTTCCCATGATGCACTGGGCCAGGGACAGACTGATTTGCATATAGCCAGGTTCTGAGCTGGGATGGGGCAGTGAGATAAATAACGGTGATGGATCAAGCCCTGATCTTTGGACTGGGTAAGAGTGGTCTGCTCAATTCAGACACTCTGTTCATCACCACCCCCTTTTCTGAATCGATTTTGGCCACTATAGGTGTGGCAGGGTATACTCAGACATGAGTCCCTTTCTCACTGCTCCATCAGGATTCAAGCAAGCCGGGCCGAAGACGGCTGAAATGCCAGAAACCGGTCCCCGGTAGCTTGTTTCCTTTCTGGTGAAGAATTGGCTTGGTAGTTTAGTCTGCCCTGTTCCCATGATGCACTGGGCCAGGGACAGACTGATTTGCATATAGCCAGGTTCTGAGCTGGGATGGGGCAGTGAGATAAATAACGGTGATGGATCAAGCCCTGATCTTTGGACTGGGTAAGAGTGGTCTGCTCAATTCAGACACTCTGTTCATCACCACCCCCTTTTCTGAATCGATTTTGGCCACTATAGGTGTGGCAGGGTATACTCAGACATGAGTCCCTTTCTCACTGCTCCATCAGGATTCAAGCAAGCCGGGCCGAAGACGGCTGAAATGCCAGAAACCGGTCCCCGGTAGCTTGTTTCCTTTCTGGTGAAGAATTGGCTTGGTAGTTTAGTCTGCCCTGTTCCCATGATGCACTGGGCCAGGGACAGACTGATTTGCATATAGCCAGGTTCTGAGCTGGGATGGGGCAGTGAGATAAATAACGGTGATGGATCAAGCCCTGATCTTTGGACTGGGTAAGAGTGGTCTGCTCAATTCAGACACTCTGTTCATCACCACCCCCTTTTCTGAATCGATTTTGGCCACTATAGGTGTGGCAGGGTATACTCAGACATGAGTCCCTTTCTCACTGCTCCATCAGGATTCAAGCAAGCCGGACCCAAGACGGCTGAAATGCCAGAAACCGGTCCCCGGTAGCTTGTTTCCTTTCTGGTGAAGAATTGGCTTGGTAGTTTAGTCTGCCCTGTTCCCATGATGCACTGGGCCAGGGACAGACTGATTTGCATATAGCCAGGTTCTGAGCTGGGATGGGGCAGTGAGATAAATAACGGTGATGGATCAAGCCCTGATCTTTGGACTGGGTAAGAGTGGTCTGCTCAATTCAGACACTCTGTTCATCACCACCCCCTTTTCTGAATCGATTTTGGCCACTATAGGTGTGGCAGGGTATACTCAGACATGAGTCCCTTTCTCACTGCTCCATCAGGATTCAAGCAAGCCGGGCCGAAGACGGCTGAAATGCCAGAAACCGGTCCCCGGTAGCTTGTTTCCTTTCTGGTGAAGAATTGGCTTGGTAGTTTAGTCTGCCCTGTTCCCATGATGCACTGGGCCAGGGACAGACTGATTTGCATATAGCCAGGTTCTGAGCTGGGATGGGGCAGTGAGATAAATAACGGTGATGGATCAAGCCCTGATCTTTGGACTGGGTAAGAGTGGTCTGCTCAATTCAGACACTCTGTTCATCACCACCCCCTTTTCTGAATCGATTTTGGCCACTATAGGTGTGGCAGGGTATACTCAGACATGAGTCCCTTTCTCACTGCTCCATCAGGATTCAAGCAAGCCGGGCCGAAGACGGCTGAAATGCCAGAAACCGGTCCCCGGTAGCTTGTTTCCTTTCTGGTGAAGAATTGGCTTGGTAGTTTAGTCTGCCCTGTTCCCATGATGCACTGGGCCAGGGACAGACTGATTTGCATATAGCCAGGTTCTGAGCTGGGATGGAGCAGTGAGATAAATAACGGTGATGGATCAAGCCCTGATCTTTGGACTGGGTAAGAGTGGTCTGCTCAATTCAGACACTCTGTTCATCACCACCCCCTTTTCTGAATCGATTTTGGCCACTATAGGTGTGGCAGGGTATACTCAGACATGAGTCCCTTTCTCACTGCTCCATCCGGATTCAAGCAAGCCGGGCCGAAGACGGCTGAAATGCCAGAAACCGGTCCCCGGTAGCTTGTTTCCTTTCTGGTGAAGAATTGGCTTGGTAGTTTAGTCTGCCCTGTTCCCATGATGCACTGGGCCAGGGACAGACTGATTTGCATATAGCCAGGTTCTGAGCTGGGATGGGGCAGTGAGATAAATAACGGTGATGGATCAAGCCCTGATCTTTGGACTGGGTAAGAGTGGTCTGCTCAATTCAGACACTCTGTTCATCACCACCCCCTTTTCTGAATCGATTTTGGCCACTATAGGTGTGGCAGGGTATACTCAGACATGAGTCCCTTTCTCACTGCTCCATCAGGATTCAAGCAAGCCGGGCCGAAGACGGCTGAAATGCCAGAAACCGGTCCCCGGTAGCTTGTTTCCTTTCTGGTGAAGAATTGGCTTGGTAGTTTAGTCCGCCCTGTTCCCATGATGCACTGGGCCAGGGACAGACTGATTTGCATATAGCCAGGTTCTGAGCTGGGATGGAGCAGTGAGATAAATAACGGTGATGGATCAAGCCCTGATCTTTGGACTGGGTAAGAGTGGTCTGCTCAATTCAGACACTCTGTTCATCACCACCCCCTTTTCTGAATCGATTTTGGCCACTATAGGTGTGGCAGGGTATACTCAGACATGAGTCCCTTTCTCACTGCTCCATCCGGATTCAAGCAAGCCGGGCCGAAGACGGCTGAAATGCCAGAAACCGGTCCCCGGTAGCTTGTTTCCTTTCTGGTGAAGAATTGGCTTGGTAGTTTAGTCTGCCCTGTTCCCATGATGCACTGGGCCAGGGACAGACTGATTTGCATATAGCCAGGTTCTGAGCTGGGATGGGGCAGTGAGATAAATAACGGTGATGGATCAAGCCCTGATCTTTGGACTGGGTAAGAGTGGTCTGCTCAATTCAGACACTCTGTTCATCACCACCCCCTTTTCTGAATCGATTTTGGCCACTATAGGTGTGGCAGGGTATACTCAGACATGAGTCCCTTTCTCACTGCTCCATCAGGATTCAAGCAAGCCGGGCCGAAGACGGCTGAAATGCCAGAAACCGGTCCCCGGTAGCTTGTTTCCTTTCTGGTGAAGAATTGGCTTGGTAGTTTAGTCTGCCCTGTTCCCATGATGCAGTGGGCCAGGGACAGACTGATTTGCATATAGCCAGGTTCTGAGCTGGGATGGGGCAGTGAGATAAATAACGGTGATGGATCAAGCCCTGATCTTTGGACTGGGTAAGAGTGGTCTGCTCAATTCAGACACTCTGTTCATCACCACCCCCTTTTCTGAATCGATTTTGGCCACTATAGGTGTGGCAGGGTATACTCAGACATGAGTCCCTTTCTCACTGCTCCATCAGGATTCAAGCAAGCCGGGCCGAAGACGGCTGAAATGCCAGAAACCGGTCCCCGGTAGCTTGTTTCCTTTCTGGTGAAGAATTGGCTTGGTAGTTTAGTCTGCCCTGTTCCCATGATGCACTGGGCCAGGGACAGACTGATTTGCATATAGCCAGGTTCTGAGCTGGGATGGGGCAGTGAGATAAATAACGGTGATGGATCAAGCCCTGATCTTTGGACTGGGTAAGAGTGGTCTGCTCAATTCAGACACTCTGTTCATCACCACCCCCTTTTCTGAATCGATTTTGGCCACTATAGGTGTGGCAGGGTATACTCAGACATGAGTCCCTTTCTCACTGCTCCATCAGGATTCAAGCAAGCCGGGCCGAAGACGGCTGAAATGCCAGAAACCGGTCCCCGGTAGCTTGTTTCCTTTCTGGTGAAGAATTGGCTTGGTAGTTTAGTCCGCCCTGTTCCCATGATGCACTGGGCCAGGGACAGACTGATTTGCATATAGCCAGGTTCTGAGCTGGGATGGGGCAGTGAGATAAATAACGGTGATGGATCAAGCCCTGATCTTTGGACTGGGTAAGAGTGGTCTGCTCAATTCAGACACTCTGTTCATCACCACCCCCTTTTCTGAATCGATTTTGGCCACTATAGGTGTGGCAGGGTATACTCAGACATGAGTCCCTTTCTCACTGCTCCATCAGGATTCAAGCAAGCCGGGCCCAAGACGGCTGAAATGCCAGAAACCGGTCCCCGGTAGCTTGTTTCCTTTCTGGTGAAGAATTGGCTTGGTAGTTTAGTCTGCCCTGTTCCCATGATGCACTGGGCCAGGGACAGACTGATTTGCATATAGCCAGGTTCTGAGCTGGGATGGGGCAGTGAGATAAATAACGGTGATGGATCAAGCCCTGATCTTTGGACTGGGTAAGAGTGGTCTGCTCAATTCAGACACTCTGTTCATCACCACCCCCTTTTCTGAATCGATTTTGGCCACTATAGGTGTGGCAGGGTATACTCAGACATGAGTCCCTTTCTCACTGCTCCATCAGGATTCAAGCAAGCCGGGCCGAAGACGGCTGAAATGCCAGAAACCGGTCCCCGGTAGCTTGTTTCCTTTCTGGTGAAGAATTGGCTTGGTAGTTTAGTCTGCCCTGTTCCCATGATGCACTGGGCCAGGGACAGACTGATTTGCATATAGCCAGGTTCTGAGCTGGGATGGGGCAGTGAGATAAATAACGGTGATGGATCAAGCCCTGATCTTTGGACTGGGTAAGAGTGGTCTGCTCAATTCAGACACTCTGTTCATCACCACCCCCTTTTCTGAATCGATTTTGGCCACTATAGGTGTGGCAGGGTATACTCAGACATGAGTCCCTTTCTCACTGCTCCATCAGGATTCAAGCAAGCCGGGCCGAAGACGGCTGAAATGCCAGAAACCGGTCCCCGGTAGCTTGTTTCCTTTCTGGTGAAGAATTGGCTTGGTAGTTTAGTCTGCCCTGTTCCCATGATGCACTGGGCCAGGGACAGACTGATTTGCATATAGCCAGGTTCTGAGCTGGGATGGGGCAGTGAGATAAATAACGGTGATGGATCAAGCCCTGATCTTTGGACTGGGTAAGAGTGGTCTGCTCAATTCAGACACTCTGTTCATCACCACCCCCTTTTCTGAATCGATTTTGGCCACTATAGGTGTGGCAGGGTATACTCAGACATGAGTCCCTTTCTCACTGCTCCATCAGGATTCAAGCAAGCCGGGCCGAAGACGGCTGAAATGCCAGAAACCGGTCCCCGGTAGCTTGTTTCCTTTCTGGTGAAGAATTGGCTTGGTAGTTTAGTCTGCCCTGTTCCCATGATGCACTGGGCCAGGGACAGACTGATTTGCATATAGCCAGGTTCTGAGCTGGGATGGGGCAGTGAGATAAATAACGGTGATGGATCAAGCCCTGATCTTTGGACTGGGTAAGAGTGGTCTGCTCAATTCAGACACTCTGTTCATCACCACCCCCTTTTCTGAATCGATTTTGGCCACTATAGGTGTGGCAGGGTATACTCAGACATGAGTCCCTTTCTCACTGCTCCATCAGGATTCAAGCAAGCCGGGCCGAAGACGGCTGAAATGCCAGAAACCGGTCCCCGGTAGCTTGTTTCCTTTCTGGTGAAGAATTGGCTTGGTAGTTTAGTCTGCTCTGTTCCCATGATGCACTGGGCCAGGGACAGACTGATTTGCATATAGCCAGGTTCTGAGCTGGGATGGGGCAGTGAGATAAATAACGGTGATGGATCAAGCCCTGATCTTTGGACTGGGTAAGAGTGGTCTGCTCAATTCAGACACTCTGTTCATCACCACCCCCTTTTCTGAATCGATTTTGGCCACTATAGGTGTGGCAGGGTATACTCAGACATGAGTCCCTTTCTCACTGCTCCATCAGGATTCAAGCAAGCCGGGCCGAAGACGGCTGAAATGCCAGAAACCGGTCCCCGGTAGCTTGTTTCCTTTCTGGTGAAGAATTGGCTTGGTAGTTTAGTCTGCCCTGTTCCCATGATGCACTGGGCCAGGGACAGACTGATTTGCATATAGCCAGGTTCTGAGCTGGGATGGGGCAGTGAGATAAATAACGGTGATGGATCAAGCCCTGATCTTTGGACTGGGTAAGAGTGGTCTGCTCAATTCAGACACTCTGTTCATCACCACCCCCTTTTCTGAATCGATTTTGGCCACTATAGGTGTGGCAGGGTATACTCAGACATGAGTCCCTTTCTCACTGCTCCATCAGGATTCAAGCAAGCCGGGCCCAAGACGGCTGAAATGCCAGAAACCGGTCCCAAGTAGCTTGTTTCCTTTCTGGTGAAGAATTGGCTTGGTAGTTTAGTCTGCCCTGTTCCCATGATGCACTGGGCCAGGGACAGACTGATTTGCATATAGCCAGGTTCTGAGCTGGGATGGGGCAGTGAGATAAATAACGGTGATGGATCAAGCCCTGATCTTTGGACTGGGTAAGAGTGGTCTGCTCAATTCAGACACTCTGTTCATCACCACCCCCTTTTCTGAATCGACAGGGACATTACAGTTAGAAAATAGAATATAAAAAAACTTAGAAATTCACTGAAAAAAACAAAGATTAAAGGGATGTTATAGTTAGGCTCAAAGTCCACTCATACAAAACCAGTGAAATTCAGCAGTTATAGTTTGCTGAGCTTAGTATAACTTAGGCACACACAAAGCTCTGCTTATAACCTCACATATTACATCACTCATTACATGGTCAGGGTTATCACTGATGACATCTCGAATGACATCACTCATGAAATCATCCAGCGAATGTGTTTTCTGAAAATGTATGAATGTTAAACATAATTACAAGGTACTACAAAAGTTGCATTTGTATACTTTGTGTACCTCTAATGAGTGATAATATTTCTAACATATTATGTGAGTGGGTGTGTGAGTGACTGGGTGTGTGATTGGTTGTGTAAGTGGTTATGTGGGTGAATAAGTGGGTATGTGCATAGCTGCATGGGTGGAAAGGTGGCTGTGTGAGTAACTGTATGGATGAGTGAGTGGCTGTGTAAATGACTGGGTGGGTTATTGGGTGTAGGAGTGGTTGTACAGGAGTCTGAGTGACTGTATGTGTTAATGACTGGGTGTGTAAGTAGCTATATGGGTGAGTGAGTGGCTGTTTGAGTGAATGGCTGTTTGAGTGAGTGGCTCTTTGAGTGAGTGTTTAGTTAACTGATGTTAGAACTGGCTATGTCTTGTAGGCTAAGGCTGACGCCAAAGCCAGGCAGAAACCACCATTCTAGTCACGGCAAGGAAGTCACACGCCAAGATAACCCCTGCTCACCCCCTTGGTAGCTTGGCACAAGCAGTATGGCTAAACTCGGAGGCAATGTGTAAAGCATTTGCGCCAGCACACAACAGCAACAACATACTAGGCACACCACAAAAGGAACTCCACACAAGGTTATTATAAAATAACTTTTGTATTGTAAAAACACATCAGATAGGATCACACAAAATACATAGTGCCAACGGGCACGGGCAATATTCACAAGGGATTATTTACAAGACAGGGCCACATGGGCCACTGTCATAATCAACACTTTTAGAAATAGAAATACTTGTCAGAAATTAGAATAAAAGGATATAAAATCACTGTAGCACAAAGTAACAGTTATAAATCACATCCAGTAACTACTGGGAACAGGTACCAGGACCTCACTAGGACCACCTGTACTAAAAAGAACAACCACCTAAGAATAAAATACATTTAGGGGTATAAACAAGAACACATTACCCATGATGCATGAAACACATTCAGAGGAGTAGTAAAGAGAAACACATGATGCATAAACCTACACATTCAGCGGTGTTCAGAACAAAGCACATGATGCAATAAACTACATTCAGAGGTGCAGCGCAAGAAGACACATGATGCCTAAAACATTCAGAGGTGCATAGCAGGGAAAGAAAGGAAGACACATGATGCATAGAAATACATTCAGAGGTGTACAACAACTCAATAGCGCAAAAACACACAGTAGGCAGTTACCATCCTAGACATAGCAGATAACCACATTGCGCACAACTTACATAAGCCACCACCTGTGGCAGTCCCTAGGCCAACTGGCCTTGTTGGGGCTAAGACGCCCTGAGTCTCAATGTCAGGGTGCGCTGCCATGCAGCGCCAGTCTCAAGAAAAGAAAGCCTAAACGTAGCAGCTGGCACTAAGTGCTGCGCAGGTGTGAAGGCCTGGCACCACTGTGGCCTCTCTGTCCCACACAGGGACTCTCTCCTGAAATTGCGCCGAAACGGTGCAGCTGCCCACTAATTGCTGGCCAGCTGGAGAATTTCAAAACTGCACCAGGGCCCTCACTGACCCTTAGGCGCAAACTGCGCCACTGCTGGAGCCACACAGGCTCTCTCACCAACCACGTTGGAGCCACACAGGCTCTGAAAACAACAATGGTGCTTTCACTGGCACTAGAACTACACAAGCCCAGGAGGGGACGGGCATCGACAATATGCCCCGAGGTGTCTCGGGAGCCATCTAGGCTCCTTAAACAAATATGGCCTGCGTTGGAGCCACACGGAGCTTAAAAAGAAAACATGCCCCACTGTTGGAGCTCCTCTCGGGGGACTCAGTAACCTATGCCCCCAAGAGCCCTCTCAGGGCTTCACACACTAATGTGGGCATTTGGAGCCTCAAGCTCCGTTGAACGTTGGGGCGGCCCACTGCCATCTGGGGCTGCCCTACCTCCACTCTCACCCCTGGGCCGCTCTCCGGCACCAACAGCAGCCGCACGGAGCCCCCCCAGCCCTCAAATCTCACCGGGCTGTCTCCTGTGCGGGGCTCCTCCGGACGGCCGCTTCTCTGCTGGGCGGCGGCTTCACCCGGGCCCCCCTCCTGGGACCCGGGGCTCCTCCTCACATCACGGGGCTCCCCCAGCTCATGGGAGCCCCGCAACACTTCTTCTTTCCCTCCTCTCGGGTGCCGGCGGCGGGCGCGAGACTCCTCTCGCAAAACCGGAAGTCCGGCCCGCCGCCAGGCAAAACATCGCCTGACTTCCTGGTCTGGGGGCCGCCAATGGCAGCGCGGCCCCGGGCAGGGAGGTGGGCGCAGCGCCTCCACCACGATCTCCAGGCCAGCGGCGGTGATACATGGGGCAATGCCGGGTGGTCTCCGGTTTCAAATATCGATATAAGTCGAGGTGGGCACTCGATTGAGGGGCATGAAAGTCGGTAACATAGCGGAGTGGGCTCCCGCGCCGCTCCCCACGCAAAATGCGGGCCAATGCACCGGCTGTGACCAAAAGCGCTCCCCAGCGCTAGGACAAACAATAAAGCGCTCTCAAGCGCTTGGGGGTAATAAAGCACTCCAAAGCGCTAGAAAACAGGCAGAGTGCTCCCAGGCGCTCAGGGGGAAGCACAGCGCTTCCAGGCGCTAGAAATACAACTCAAGCGCCCTCCACAGGAAAATGCAGCTTCTCCATGCTGCAAAGGTCCCAGAGATTCCCAGGGGACAAAGCCAAGTCCCCCCATCAGCCCAGCAAGGCAGAGGGGTCCCCCAGGAGTCCAGGAAAGTCCATCAGAGGTCCAGGGGCTGGGCAGGGCCCAGGGATTCCCCTGAGCCCAAGCAGCAGCATGCCCCTGGCAAGATTCAAGTCCACAAACAAGAACATTTTGGAAGGGGACACAGCCCCTTCTTATACAGGGAAAAGTCTTTGAAGTCTTTTGAAGTCTTTTGAAGTCTTTGTGCAAAGGTCCTGGCTTCCTTCTGCTTTCAGTATCAGGGACAGAGGTGACAGCCGCCCAGCGGGAGGTGGAGCCAGCATGGTGGTCTGGCAGGCACAGCCCTGGTCATTCCCAGGGGATATCTCCTCCCACTTCCTTGGCAGCAGATGCAGCCTTTCATCCCTGGCTTGGCTCAGATAACCCCCTGGGGGCCCTGCAGCCCCTGTCACCCTCAAACCAGACAGTCAATCCACAAGCAGGCCCAGGCACACAGAGCCAGGCTCACCAGCCAATCACACGCCAGACACAAATTACACAAATATGCCAACTTCTACAAGTGGCACTTCTAGACTAGCCACACTCATGCCGCATATACCATTACGCAGCATTTACTCTCACGAGTTCGTACATATCAAACTCGCCCCTGCACTCCCCACACATCAGGAACTACCATGGGCATACATATTCCCATTCATTCCTATGGGAGGGCAGGTCACTCACCACACATACACAGAGAGCTCAATCACTTTACACTGTACCACAGTGAAAAAGTGCGCAGAGGCCTAAAATCACCACCACCAGGTTCCAGAAACACGGTAGGAAAAAGCAAAAAGTCTCGGGGTGAACCTGCCTAAAGGGCCGGGTCCAACACAACCCCCTTCCAGCCAAAACGCAGG
The DNA here is from genome assembly GCF_964263255.1 of Lissotriton vulgaris. Classification (NCBI taxonomy): domain Eukaryota; kingdom Metazoa; phylum Chordata; class Amphibia; order Caudata; family Salamandridae; genus Lissotriton; species Lissotriton vulgaris. The sequence goes on from NC_141696.1 coordinate 723,383,554, forward strand.
GTAGACCAATCACACCACTGATGGGCTTCACTGCTTTGGGCGACAAAACACGGACACGGGCCCGCACAGCAGGGACACCCTCCGGTTCTACGCCACTCTGAACCCACCTGGTTACCTCCAAACAATAACTCTCTGTCACAACTAGGATACCACACTGGTACTCGCTAGTCATCCATGGCCAAGACCATCCAAATATCACAGGTCCTACCCAATCCAAAGAGCGGGGGGTAGTAATCCCTGGCACACAATAGCCATTCTCCACTCTCTCTCTCTCAGTGTAGCTTCAACTACCACTGATCCAACAACCTAGGGTCCACACCCCCAGGCTGACCAGAGGTCATGGGCCAGAATGCCCCACCCTACCTCTACTTCTGGGTTCCCGCACCCTCACAGAGAAGCACTCACCAGAACACAATTCTCCTACCAGCAAAGGACCTCACTCCATCACTGGTCTACCACCTGGAACCTATTTCACTTCTGAGGTACAAAGCACACAGCACAGTTCCTCTTCAAGCAGGTGGGGGGACACAGCATACAGCAAAGTCCCCTTTCCTCTACCTTAGTGGAAACAACAAACTGCAGGTGAGCCCCAGATCACACAGCAAGGGCAGCCCCCTCAGTCTCTTCAGCTGATCCACTTTGGTTGAGATTCCTCTTGACCTAGATGTTTCCTAATCTCCCAACCTAAGATCTAAACCCTCAGGTTGCACCGGGGTCAGAAGTAAGGACACCGTCCCTCTGCACCCCCTTCCAGTTCCATGACTACAGGCCCAGTATGTTTCAGGCTAGACAGAGCACACGCCAGCGGCGTATCAGCGACACACTCTCCTCCAGTATTCCCTATCACAGGGTAATTCTCAGTATGTCCCAGGCTAGACAGAGCACACACCAGCAGCGTATCAGGGACACACTTTCCCTCACTACTCCTTCCAGGTCAGGCCACAACCCCAACCTGGCTTTCCCCCCTCCTCGGGGAACGACCTCCAGAGGCCCCACAAATGGTCAAGCACTCTAGACGGTCAAATGCTCAGCGAGCCAGGACTTCTACACCCTCCACTTAGGAGCGGTACTGCCCAACAATAGGACCGCCGGAGTTCTGGTTACAGACACTCCCCGTCCTCTAGACACAGGAAGATCCTCTTCAAATGACCTGTAAGTACAGCCTAGGCCCCTGACCTGGCGCTCCCTTAGGGAACCCTCCAGGCCCTGAGATAGGGTTTCGGGCCAACGTGGGACACACCGTCCCACACTCACTCCGCCTCCACTGAGACAGGGCGTGAGCCCCTACACCCCAACCATCCTACTGGGACCTAGCTGGGTTACACAAGAACCTCTTCCCCTTCACAGGATCATCAGATACACAAGCCACTCCTTTTAGAATCACTCCATAATGCCTCTGCAAGACATCTAGCACACCGCCAGACATCCACCTTCTTGTCCAGTGCCTCTGCAGGACCTGCTGCACGCCACCAGAGGTACACCTCACGTGCAAGCTCCTTAAAAAAAAACTCACACCAACTCCTCCAGTTCAAGACACCACTCATCCACACACTCCCCCTCCAGACTGGTGAGACAGTTCCTCACTGCCCCTGATTCTCAACCTGTCACCCTCTTACTGAGCACCAGGCACCATACTCTGGGAACTGGGAATGGGACTTCACACGCACTGGACACATTTAAGCTGCCACCACTGGATCCTACCATACTGTGGAATCCAGACACATACACTACACTCAGGCGATAACCACCCTCCTGAGCTAGCCATTTCTCCTCCACACTCCCTCTCTTCCATCTACCCACACAGGGACAGGACCTGGGATGGGCACTGGACCCAGCAAGGGATTCCTAATCTATGGGAACCTCCCCCTCTACTGGCGTCCCGCCCTGTCACTTTCTCTTATCTACCACTAAACATAAAGCGCAGGAACACATTTGAAAATGACTTCTTGAGGAAAAACAAAAATCAAAAACAATAATCCCAAACATGTGACTATCTGAAAAAAAATTGCAGAGTTTTGTAATGTAGCCAGTTGTCGCTGTGGCACTGCGCAAACACAAGTCCAAATCCGCACCGCTGACCAACAATGTTAGAACTGGCTATTTCTGGTAGGCTAAGGCTGACGCCAAAGCCATGCAGAAACCACCATTCTAGTCAGGGCAAGGAAGTCACACGCCAAAATAACCCCTGCTCACCCCCTTGGTAGCTTGGCACAAGCAGTAAGGCTAAACTCGGAGGCAATGTGTAAAGCATTTGCGCCAGCACACAACAGCAACAACATACTAAGCACACCACAAAAGGAACTCCACACAAGGTTATTATAAAATAACTTTTGTATTGCAAAAACACATCAGATAGGATCACACAAAATACATAGTGCCAACGGGCACGGGCAATATTCACAAGGGATTATTTACAAGACAGGGCCACATGGGCCACTGTCATAATCAACACTTTTAGAAATAGAAATACTTGTCAGAAATTAGAATAAAAGGATATAAAATCACTGTAGCACAAAGTAACAGTTATAAATCACATCCAGTAACTACTGGGAACAGGTACCAGGACCTCACTAGGACCACCTGTACTAAAAAGAACAACCACCTAAGAATAAAATACATTTAGGGGTATAAACAAGAACACATTACCCATGAAACACATTCAGAGGAGTAGTAAAGAGAAACACATGATGCCTAAAACATTCAGAGGTGGAAGGACAACCACCTTAGTATCACACAGCGTTTAGGGGTCTAGGAAAGAACACATTACCCATGATGCATAAATATACATTCAGAGGAGTAGTAAAGAGAAACACATGATGCATAAACCTGCACATTCAGCGGTGTTCAGAACAAAGCACATGATGCAATAAACTACATTCAGAGGTGCAGCGCAAGAAGACACATGATGCCTAAAACATTCAGAGGTGCAGCGCAGGGAAAGAAAGGAAGACACATGATGCATAGAAATACATTCAGAGGTGTACAACAACTCAATAGCGCAAAAACACACAGTAGGCAGTTACCATCCTAGACATAGCAGATAACCACATTGCGTACAACTTACATAAGCCACCACCTGTGGCAGTCCCTAGGCCAACTGGCCTTGTTGGGGCTAAGACGCCCTGAGTCTCAATGTCAGGGTGCGCTGCCATGCAGCGCCAGTCTCAAGAAAAGAAAGCCTAAACGTAGCAGCTGGCACTAAGTGCTGCACAGCTGTGGAGGCCTAGCACCACTGTGCCCTCTCTGTCCCACACAGGGACTCTCTCCTGAAATTGCGTCTAAACGGTGCATCTGCCCACTAATTGCTGGGCAGCTGGAGAATTTCAAAACTGCGCCAGGGCCCTCACTGACCCTTAGGCGCAAACTGCGCCACTGCTGGAGCCACACAGGCTCTGTCACCAACCACGTTGGAGCCACACAGGCTCTGAAAACAACAATGGTGCTTTCACTGGCACTAGAACTACACAAGCCCAGGAGGGGACGGGCATCGACAATATGCCCCGAGGTGTCTCGGGAGCCATCTAGGCTCCTTAAACAAATATGGCCTGCGTTGGAGCCACACGGGGCTCAAAAAGAAAACCTGCCCCACTGTTGGAGCTCCACTCGGGGGACTCAGTAACCTATGCCCCCAAGAGCCCTCTCAGGGCTTCACACACCAATGTGGGCATTTGGAGCCTCAAGCTCCGTTGAATGTTGGGGCGGCCCACTGCCATCTGGGGCTGCCCTACCTCCACTCTCACCCCTGGGCCGCTCTCCGGCACCAACAGCAGCCGCACGGAGCCCCCCCAGCCCTCAAATCTCACCGGGCTGTCTCCTGTGCGGGGCTCCTCCGGACGGCGGCTTCTCTGCTGGGCGGCGGCTTCACCCGGGCCCCCCTCCTGGGACCCGGGGCTCCTCCTCACATCACGGGGCTCCCCAGCTCATGGGAGCCCCGCAACACTTCTTCTTTCCCTCCTCTCGGGTGCCGGCGGCGGGCGCGAGACTCCTCTCGCAAAACCGGAAGTCCCGCCCGCCGCCAGGCAAAACATCGCCTGACTTCCTGGTCTGAGGGCCGCCAATGGCAGCGCGGCCCCGGGCAGAGAGGCAGGCGCAGCGCCTCCACCACGATCTCCAGGCCAGCGGTGGTGATACATGGGGCAATGCCGGGTGGGCTCCGGTTTCAAATATCGATATAAGTTTAGGTGGGCACTCGATTGAGGGGCATGAAAGTCGGCAACATAGCGGAGTGGGCTCCCGCGCCGCTCCCCACGCAAAATGCGGGCCAATGCACCGGCTGTGACCAAAAGCGCTCCCCAGCGCTAGGACAAACAATAAAGCGCTCTCAAGCGCTTGGGGGAAATAAAGCACTCCAAAGCACTAGAAAACAGGCAGAGCGCTCCCAGGCGCTCAGGGGTAAGCACAGCGCTTCCAGGCGCTAGAAATACAACTCAAGCGCCCTCCACTGGAAAATGCAGCTTCTCCATGCTGCAAAGGTCCCAGAGATTCCCAGGGGACAAAGCCAAGTCCCCCCATCAGCCCAGCAAGGCAGAGGGGTCCCCCAGGAGTCCAGGAAAGTCCATCAGAGGTCCAGGGGCTGGGCAGGGCCCAGGGATTCCCCTGAGCCAAAGCAGCAGCATGCCCCTGGCAAGATTCAAGTCCACAAACAAGAACATTTTGGAAGGGGACACAGCCCCTTCTTATACAGGGAAAAGTCTTTGAAGTCTTTTGAAGTCTTTGTGCAAAGGTCCTGGCTTCCTTCTGCTTTCAGTATCAGGGACAGAGGTGACAGCCGCCCAGCGGGAGGTGGAGCCAGCATGGTGGTCTGGCAGGCAAAGCCCTGGTCATTCCCAGGGGATATCTCCTCCCACTTCCTTGGCAGCAGATGCAGCCTTTCATCTACGGCTTGGCTCAGATAACCCCCTTGGGGCCCTGCAGCCCCTGTCACCCTCAAACCAGACAGTCAATCCACAAGCAGGCCCAGGCACCCAGAGCCAGGCTCACCAGCCAATCACACGCCAGACACAAATTACACAAATATGCCAACTTCTAAAAGTGGCACTTCTAGACTAGCCACACTCATGCCGCATATACCATTACGCAGCATTCACTCTCACGAGTTTGTACATATCAAACTCGCCCCTGCACTCCCCACACATCAGGAACTACCATGGGCATACATATTCCCATTAATTCCGGGCAGGTCACTCACCACACATACACAGAGAGCTCAATCACTTTACACTGTACCACAGTGAAAAAGTGCGCAGAGGCCTAAAATCCCCACCACCAGGTTCCAGAAACAGGCTAGGAAAAAGCAAAAAGTCTCAGGGTGAACCTGCTAAAGGGCCGGGTCCAACAACTGACTGGGTGTGTGAGTGGCTGTATTGGATAGTGACTGTATGAGTGGCTACATGGGTGAGTGAGTTGATGTGTGAGTGCTTTAGGGATGTGTGAATAGGTATATAAGTAGTTCTATGGGTATGTGAATGGCTCTGTTGAGAGGCTGTATGGGTGAATTATAGGATGTGTAAGTGTCTGCATGGATGAATAAGAGGCAAAAGGGTAGCTGTGGAGGTGAGTGAGTGGCAATGTGAGTGACTATAGATGATGGGATGGGCATGTGAGAAGGTGTATGGATAAGTGAGTGGCTTCGAGTGAGTGGGTATGTGAGTGGCTCTGTGGGTGAGTGAGTGGGTATGTGAATAGTTGTATGGGTAGGACAGTGGGTGTATAAGAGGTTGTGTGGGGGTGTAAGTGGTTTTGTGGATGATGTTTTCAGTGATGTCATTTGAGATGTCATCAGTGATGTTACTGACCATATCATTAGTGATATAATATGTGAGATCATAAGTCAGTGCATTGGGAGGGCGTAAGTTAGGTAGTTCAGCTAACTATACCTGCTGTATTTCACTGGTTTTGTACAAGTAAAATTTGAGTCTAACAATAATGTCCCTGTAACCTTTGTTTTCTCCAGTGAATTTCTACTTTTTTTTAGTTCTACTTCCTAACTATAACGTCCTTGTAACCTTTGTTTTTTAATGAATTTCGAAGGTTTTTTTCTAATGTTGTTTTCTAACTATAACATCCCTGTAATATTTGGTTTTTCAAGGGAATTTCTAAGGTTTATTAAATTGTATTTCCTAACTGTAACCTTTGAGAGTGAGTGTGTGAGTGGGTGTGTATATGTCTTAGTGGGTCAGTGAGGTGGAGCATGAGTGTTTGAGTAGGTGTCTGAGTGGATGCACAAGTAGCTGAGTGAGTGTCTGAGTGGGTTGATGAGTGTAGAGTGTCTGAGTGGCTTATATGAGTACCTCCATGAATGTGTGAGTCAGTCTGTGAGTGAATGCATGAGTGTCTTAGTGGGTCTGAGTGAGTACATTTGCCTCGGAGTGGGTCTGTGAGTGAGTGTGTGAGTCTCTGAGTGGGTTTCTGAGTTGGTGTATGTATATGAATGGGTCTGTGAATGGGTACATGAGTATTGTCAGTCAGTCAGTCAAATTACTTTATTCGATAACTTAATATCATAAAAGACATGGTACAATCAGGAAAATAGGAAAACAATTGATTACACAATAAAAATCCTAAAATGAGAAAATTCATGGGGGTACATATTTTCACACATACATAAATATAGTCTTAAAAACATTATAAAAACTACAATGAAGTTATACTCTACAATAAGACCACAATGTAAAAATACGTCCTAATCCGGGCCACTTAAGGTCAGTGGTGGCATAATGCTCTTGTTCCTGATTCGGATAGCAGCAACTAGGAAACAAGCGAAATAAAACATCGTTCAGGGTGAGTTAAGTTGTTGTAAATACAGAAGGGCTGACCTAACCTGTGTGAATCCTGCCTCCCTCAAAATTGGGAACAAAAACATCTTTCTACAGTCATGGTAGCGATCGCAAAACATAAAGAAGTGTAGGGTGTCCTGGGTCGAAAAGTTGTCACATTTACAGGGATCGGCCCGCTCGGGAGTACACCAGGTTCGAAAAGAGCCCAAAGAGAAATTAATCTGATTGAGCTGGAATCTAATCAGGAGATGCCGATGGTATGGGATGTTCACTATAGTCAAGTAAGGTTCAGGGCCTGGACAGCTGACTAGGGCATAGTTAGCTCTTGCTAATGGTTTCCTCAGTTCTATCTCCTCTCGCTCTAATGATAACATATTCAACAAGGCATTTTTTGTCAGAGCGATATCCTTTTTTGTTATAGTATCGGGTGAGGAAAAAAGGTCCGGGCGCCCTATTTTTTGAAAACCTGTTTTTATGTAAGCCAGCCATGGGATTTTGCTGGCATTGTCCAGCGCCATACAATTTTTCAATGTAGTGTGATTTAGGGAGATTTCATGATTTAACCAGATCTTCAGCCAATATATCAGTGGTGCTATTTTGATTTGATCAGTTACATATCCTACCCCCAGTTCGGTGTGGATGGAAAAGGTGGCGGTAGACTGTGGGACAGTTAGAACACCTCTCAAGAATTTATTCTCTATTAACTGAATTTTATCATGAGAAGTATAGCCCCATATCTGGCAGCCGTACATAGCGACCGCCAGACATTTGGCTTTGTATACCTTTGTAAGAGCTTCAACTGGTCTAGCCCCTAACTTTTTTGCGAACCCCATGAGTGCTGAAACGGTTCTCGCAAATGCGGTGCTGTGGCTATTGTTTTGTGGGCCCCAGCTACCCTTTTCCTCAAAAACGATTCCCAGATAGGGGAATGTAGGTACCTTGCAGACTACTTCCCCACTACAGAGAAAGGTTTTGATTTTGGTTTTCCGGTTTACATTCCCTGCAATCAGAACCTTGGACTTTTTTGCATTTATCTTTAGATCCAAGTTCTCCATAAAGCTTCCAAAGGCATCTAGCAGCCTTTTCCGGCCTACCCCGGTGCGGGCCAAGAGGACAGCATCATCCGCGTAAAGGAAAACTGGTATAACCAGTTCGCCTATACGTGGTATGTCCAGCGATACCAACCCCAATTGTGTCTCCAATGCGTTAATATATAAAGTAAATAAAAGGGGGGCAGAATACAACCCTGTCTGACCCCCTTTCTGACCTAAAGTGTCTAGTGCATCGCCCCTCAGTGTTAACTCTGATCGACGCCGAAAGGCCCAAGTGCAGGTCTGCTAAAAAGTGCACTAGGGGTGGATCAACTCCCATATTTAATAGTGTATGCCATAGCTTTGACCTATTAACGAGGTTGAAAGCAGAGGAGAGGTCCATGAACCCCATATATAGTGTCCCCTCCTTAGCTGCAGTATACTTGCTAATTAGAAGTTGGAGATTTAAACACTGATCAATGGTACTCCGTTTCGATCTAAAGCCATATTGAGCATTTGACAATACCCCTCTCTCTTCCAACCATACACTTAATCTATGCAGAACCACTCGGCCCAATATTTTTACAGATGAATCGATCAGAGAGATAGGCCTATAATAGGAAGGGTCCTGTCTAACCCCCTTTTTAAAAACCGGAATAATGATTGAGATGGACCATGAGGCTGGAAGACTATTTGGCCCTACCGAATTAAACAAATTAGTTAACATTTTTGACCAAAAGTTTGGGGCGACTTTAAACAAATCAGCGGGGACCCCATCAGGTCCAGGGGCCTTATTCTTTGACATTTCCCCTATTGCCCTTTCCACTTCAGAAACCTCAAAAGTCATCGGGGGAAAATGTTTTTGGGCAAGTTGGAGTCGAGTCTTTGCCCATTAACAAGGAGTCTATATATATTTTCAAAATGGGCTATCTAGACCTCATCCACAATGTTAGAGTCCAAAGGAGAATTGTCATCATTTGCAAACAGTGGTTGATTAACTGTTGCCCAGAATTTTCCACTGTCTTTCAAAACTTCCGGTGACAAAAGTTTTGTCCAGGCCTCATCCTTCAGCTCCAGTTTTCTCGTAATTAGTACTTGTTTGTAGGCGAGTCTTAGACTTGCTATAAGCCCCCTATCCCTGGGGGTAACCTTCAAAGCTTCAAGGAGGGCAGCATGTGCATTTGAACAACTTCTATTAAACCATCTTTTGCAAGTCTTGGGTTTCTGTTTTCCATCAATCAATAATCTTTGGTTTATTTGTGTGCAGGTGTTATTAAATGCATTAATGATGTCTGGGCCTCGAGACTCATTGTTCAGACAAGTTTTAACCTCTACTTCGACTTTAGATAGAACCTCAGGTAAAAGGGTCTCTGGGACCACTTTGGACCATTTCAGTCTTCTCCCCTGATCCTTTAGGGACACATCCTCAACACCCTTTTGGGATGTGGGCCTAAAGGATAGGAGATCCCCTGGTGCAGGCTCAATTATCACAGGATTGTGGTCACTACGAACAGAAACCTCCGTTGAATATCTTAAAACATTAGATAACATAAACGATGTTAAAAATATATAGTCTATGATTGTACCTTAGTCTTTCCCCTTAAACGTTGGGATCCTTATTCCAGCCTCCACACAGCCCGACTCATAGAGGTTCCAGCCTGCTAAAAAAAGTTCCAAATCCTCACCCTGCTTAGAATGTTCAAAATGAGACAGGGCAGAAAACGGTGGGCCCTCATAAACCTTGCTCCCACAGGGATTTTCACAAGGGTGAGTATTAAGGTCCCCCATCAATAGAATCTCAAAAGAATTTGACTTTAAATTATAAGTTAAGAGAAACTGTTCTAACAAGTCTAAATTACTACCAGTTTCCATAGAGTTATAAAAATTGATAAATAATATTTTCCTAATGTCGGAAACTGACAGTTCCACTACTAGACAATTATGACATCCTGACTCAAGTTGGGTGAGCGAGCCCTTTAGCTCTAAGGAGAACAAACTAATCAACCCCCCCTTGGTTCTCCCCGCGTAACTCCGTCTTGCTCGAATACAGAAGTGGCAGTAACCATCCAGGGATAAACAATTTAGGGGGTCCCAGGTCTCTTGGAGGGATATTATATCGAATGTTTTTAAAAACCCCTCCCAGTGTTCATCCCCCATTTTGGCCCTTACGTCAGCTACGTTCCAGCTCACGATTCTACAGGATGAGGCTTGAATCCTTTCTGGGGGTGCCTGTACCTGGTTATCACTTAGTCAATTGTTCTCGTCAGTCCATTCCTGAGAGTGGGGAGAAACGGTTGGCCAAAGTAAACCCTAAGTCATTAGGAGTCTCGGTGTTTGTATTAACAACCCGAGGTGGGTTCCCGACTTCTAGCGTGGGCTGTGAGCGACTGGGAACATTTATATGGGGTACAGATAGTCTGGCCAGTGGAACAGCAGGCTGCCATACCCTATTGCGAGGAGGTGGATAGAAGTAGCCCAGGGGGAGGGGCCTAATGCCCGAGTTTAACGTGTCAGAACCATCCCAGAACAGGCGGTCTGCCATGTATTGGGTTTTAAAATTTATTACAACACAATCGCCTTCTATCGACTTCCTTTGTGAGCCAACCCATCCTACTCTTCTAACCATATTTATACTGGCAGCTATATCTGTGGCACCGCTAGAATAGTTATTGCACCAGGTCTTGGTTGTTTCCATTAAGTCCTGAGTGCTTTCACCCCTTTTCTTCCTCAACGGGGGAACCCCTGTTAACACTGTCACTAAGGGGGCCGCTTGTAGCTGGGGGTGAAATTTAAATTGACAGGGCAGCTCAATTAAATCTTTAGCATGGTGCTGTAAACCGGCCAGAGTAGGCCTATGATACTTTTCTACAAAACTGCCCCTAGGAGGAAGAGACCTAGCAATCCCATCAGGGACCGACACGACTGGGGCGGCATTAACAACAGGTACATTTACTGTTGGATGATGTTTACTTGGTGTAACATTTATTCTGCTCTCACTATGCCCCATATTCACTGAGTGAAGGTTCTGTGGGGGTGGTATTCTGGTTAAAAGCCCACGATACTCTTGGACAAAGGCATCTAAAGCATCCCATCTCTTTAATAGTCCAGCTACACAAGTATTTAGTACTTCCACAATGTCCTTAGCGATGCTCGTCAAAGCCGGCTCTAGATGTAGATTAATTAGCCCTTCAATTTTAGTACTAAGTCTATTAACCAGTTCATCCTCCATATCTGGCAGTAAGTTGTTTATATGCTTAGTTTTTCTATTGCACTTCTTCGTTTGCCTGCCCCCCGCCTGCCCCCCTTGCCCGGTTGGGCCGGTGAAGACTGTATATCCTCCTGGGTTGGCAAAAGTGCCTGACTACCTTCACTTGATTCTGCTATTACATGCGATGCAGGACTTGGACCAGCCTGGGATACAGCTTGTATGGGTGCAAAGTCTTGTGTACCCCCCTCCTGGCCGAGACCAGCCTCATCGCTCACTGATGATGTTATTCCCAGCTCTTTTTCCGCATTAGCGATTTCTTTTACAATCACTCACACAGCTGATGGCAAATATGATATTACAGTGTCTGCTTTTCTTGGTATTTTTGCCTTCCCATTACACAGTTGTTTACGCTTACCCATTGGTGTTTCTTAAGGGGGTGGCCCAGCCCTGCCTCCTCCTGCCCCGGACGGCCACAGACGGCCCGCCCTTTGCCCGAGCTTCGCCCGTGCGAGTCCGCGCGCGGCCGTGACACGGATGGAGCTGTCCGTGTTTAAGCGCCTCCAGGCGCCCTGCGGCGGAAATGGGCGTGCTGGCCGCACAGCTTGCTGGGAGCTGTAGTTTCCCCCCTCTGCGGCCTTGCGATGTCACGCCCCAGGAGCGTGGATGCCAGCAAGTGTTCCGCGAATCAGGTGGGTCTGCTGCCCTTAGCCCGCTTTCTAATGTCCCCATGAGTATTGAATTGGTCTCTGAGTAGCTGTTTTAGTGGTATATGGGTCTTTGAGTGGATGCGTGAGTGTCTGAGCGGGTGTGTGAGTGGGTGTATGAGTGTGTATATCAGTGTCTAAGTAGGTCTGTCAGTAGGTATGTGAATGTCTAAGTGTGTGAATGGGTATCAAAGTGCATGTGCCAGTAGATGTGTGAGGGACCCAGCCACAAAGGAACCACACCTGTCCTTTTATCCAACAAGAATCCACAGTTTTGCACAGAATATCTACTTAAGTGGAGTACTTTCTGCTGATCATTTACTAAGTGCTACCTCCTTGGGTAAATGCCCAGTACATATTCTGCACTACAGCTGCATAATGGAGCACAAGAAAATTTCACCAGTGACCTTTTGTGCATTTGGGCACTGTAAATATTTGTGGTGCATCTTTATCCAGAAATATATGATAACATGAATCCTCCTATAGTGAAGACAATGAGACTATAAAATCTCCACCAAACGAGGATCTTTCCTCTTAACTTTATGAAGTAAGTGCTTCTTTGTAGGTGAAAATGTCCTCATATTCCTCAGCAGCAAGAACTCCTCACCAAAATCAGCGGAAAACATGCTTGGGGCCACTTGTTAAGCTGTCTATCTTCATGGGAAAAGGCAGGTAGACCTTTGCATACTACTAAGGTGGGTGTGGCTAGATGGGTAAAGCTTCATAGTGATTTGCACATTTCCATATTTATAGTCATTTAAAAGGAGAAATATGGTCGCTGCTCTCACTAGGAGAGGCCAATAAAAAATCCACTTGTTACAGTCACATACAGATTGCGCTTTAATGCACTACTGATGCATTCACCTCCACAAAGCATTTCAGATAATTTTTCAATATGGAATTGCCAAGAAAACACACTTGCTTTGTATTCAAAAAGCCCAGGAGTTAGTATAATTTGTCCTTTACAGAAGTGGAGCTTCAGTTGGGGCACCTGCTATGTTTATATGTGTAAGTGCCTTACGTTGAGGTTTAATTCCTGTGAAATGTGCATTACTGCCAAATCGGCCTGACAAAACTTAATTGGGGTAGGGGGGCTGTGTGGCCCCTTCCCTGGGCCAATTTCGGCACTGGGTCCAGCCAAGATTTAATGGGGAGGAAGGCTGTACAACTCCCCTCCCAGTGCCAATTTCATCACAAGACCCTATGCCCCAGGGCCCAGCCTTGACAAGCCCTGCCCTGGAGCCCACCCAGGGCACCCAGTCAGCACTGTTGAGGACCGCAGGGGGAGCCTGTCTGCACCTGAGGTCCCTGCGGTAGCCAGCATGGCTCTCACAAACAGGGAGCTGCTAAACACGCAACTTCCTCTGTGTTAGAGCATTTGTTTCTTCTGTTTCCCTGCCCTTTTGGAAGCAGGCAGAGAAACAGATGAAAACTCTGCTTCCAGCAAAAAGTAGTACTTTGACACTTCACTTACTGCTTGCTGAAAGCGGAGTGTTTGTTTATGCATGGCAGGAGCTGTGACAGCTCCTGCCAAGCAAAAGCAAACAGCTATGTCCTGGGAGTGGGCACCCCGGGACATAACAGGAGCTGGCTCTGGGGGGTGGTAGTCCCCAGGGCTCTGCATAGCTCCCAGATGGGGGCTGCACTGTTTATGTTTATGTTTAGGGGTTTTATAAAGCACGTTGCTATCTAGGGTCTTCCCAGCACTGATGAGCTAATGATATCAGGTGGATCAGGGTTTTTAGGGGACAACCATGTCTTTAATTTTTTCCTGGAGATTGTTTCATCAGTGAGCAATTTCATTTCTTTGGGCATGGAATTCCACAGCTTTGACACAAGGTGCAAAAATGATCTTACTCCCCATATGGATCTCTTTATCCTTGTGGTCTTGATGAGAAGGTCTGAGGAGGATCTTAGAGATATTTTGGGTGCCTATAGGGAGATGAGTGCTCTGAGAAGGACTTGACCCTTGCAGTTTATGGTTTTGTGTGCTATACATAGTGATTTAAATTTGATCCTGGCCCGGATCGGCAGCCAGTGGGGTAGCCTCAGTATTGCTATCGCCGATTCATGCCTGGGTATACCTCTGAGTAACCTCGCTGCTGCGTTATGGGCCACCTGTAGCCTGTTCACCGCATATTTGAGTGATCCCAAATAAAGGGAGTTCTCGTAATCCAATAGAGACACAACCAATGATTGTGTAACTGTTCTTCGGGTCTGTTTGGGGATGAGAACTAGAATTTTAGGAAGCATATGTAGTATTCTGAAGCAAGTGGCAGCTCATTTCCTTGCTTGTATTTCCATGGAGAGATTGTGGTCCAGCCACATTCCCAGATTTTTTTATTGCAATTTTGTGTATGAGTGGACTTCCCAAACCCTTTGGTCAGCTAATGGTGACTCATGGTACAGAGTTATTTCCCAGGGACATCAGTTCCGTTTTGTCTCCATACAGTTTTAACCTACAGCTGGTCATCCATTTTGCTGCTTTTTCTATACACGGACCAACTTGGTTATAGTTTGATTTAAGACCCTCTGCCACTGAGACAGCCAATTGGGTATCATCTGCATAGTATATAAATGATAGCTCGAATTCCTGGACGATGGCCAGAGGTTGCATATAGAAATTGAATAGTGTGGGACAAAGGGTGGAGCCCTGTGGTACTCCGCATGTGACCTCTAGAGTATCTGAGAGATAGCCGCATTCCATTATCTAGAAGGATCTGTCTTTTAGGAATGACACTATCCAGCTAAGGGCAATGTCCCGGATACCTGCTTTCTCCAACCTATGAATCAGTGTTTTATGATCCACCGTATCAAAAGTGGCACTAAGATCAAGCAACAGGATTGCTACAGTACCCCCCTGATTGAGCATTCCCTTGAGTTTGTCTGTGACCATCAGTAGAGCTGACCCTGTGCTTTGTTGTGGTCTGAACCCCATTTGGGTCTGGTGTAGCACCTCCTTCTCTTCTAGGAATTGGGAAAATGAGTGGTTGACATGTTTTTCTGCAATTTTCCCTAGAATGGGTAAGAGTGCGATGGGGCAGTAGTTCCCTAGGTCTATCAGGTCTAGATGTGGTTTCTTTAGTAAGGGTCAAATGAAAGCATGCTTCTATTTTTTTGGAACTCTTCCTTGTGTGAGAGATAATGCTAGCAGCTCTGTGGAGGTGGTCAGAGTGGCCTCCCTACCCTGCAGTAGGATATTTGGAGGAACTGGGTCTTGTGGGAGCCTAATTTAAGTGTTCTGTAGAATTAAGCTTGTGGTTTCCTTGCTTAGTGTCAGAAAATGCGTTAGTATGGGTCCTCTTACCTGAGCCCAGGGGTCTATGATTCCAATAGGTAGGTTTGCGCTATCTGTGTTACCTTGCATGGAGTTATAGAAGTTTTCTACATTGTTTTTGAAGAAGACTGCAAGTGCTTTGCATCTCTCCTTTGATGAAGATTGTGGGGAGACTTCTTGCTCAATGGACATGAGGGATCTGACCACCTTAAAGAGTTCTCTGGAGGATTGGATTGCAGAATTTATTTTTTCCTCAAAATACCTGCCTTGGGCTAGTCTAATTTCATCATGGCAAAGTCTGATAGGTTTCTTATATTTGCCCTTGATAGTCGGGTCATATGTTTTTTGCCAATTCCTTGTAATTCTTTTGCATGCTTTTTTCAGGGAGGCAACATGTTTGTTAAACCATGACGCTTTTCTCTGTGTGTGGTTTGGCACTGTCCTCTCCTTCTGGCTCCAATTTTCTGCCACTTGGTTGAGCCATTCACCCCAAAGCATGTCTGCGTCCTCTATATATCATGTCAAGATGAGGATTTGTGCCTCTAGGGACTTGATCATGCTGTCTGGTATGAGTCTAGGTCACTTCCTACCTGCCTTTGTGGCGTTACCTCCTGAGGTTTGTGTATGTGTTTTAGTCAGTGTGAAAGGTATAAATAAATGGTCTGACCAGGGGACTGGTATAGGTGTGTCTGCCTTTAGTTTGGAATCATTTGAAAAGATTGCATCTAGAGTATGTCCTTTTTCATGTGTGACAGATTGAACCTGCTGTCTGAGTTGCATGGCTTCCATGTCTTGGGTTAGTCTGTTTGTGGATGTATTATTGTGTTCTTCTCTGTGAATATTAAATTCAACCTAGTATAGTCACTGAACCGTTACTGCCGGTGATATCTGCTATGAGTTCGGAGAAAGATTCCAGGAAAGCGTTACAGGGTCAAGGTGGCCGGTAAATAAGCGCTCCTGGGAAGGTCTGGTTGTGGGATAACCCGATACTGAATTGTAATATATCACAGTTTATTATGGACTTTCATGAGACGTTACAACTGTATATTTCTTTATAAATGATAGCCACTCCACCCCCAACTTTTCCCACCCTATCTTGTCTCCAAACAGGATAACCTGGATGGAGGTATAAAAGTAAGGCACCCCCTATGAGGTAGCTACAAGGTCAGGGATAAGGGGGAAAAAACAGCTATAAGAACTATCCTGAGATAGTAACCCTCTAGACCTAGATTTATTTTACAAGTGGCTTAAAGAAGCTCACATACGTGGCACACCAACAAATACTCTGCTACATATAGAACAAAAGTGCATTTGTACGTATTTTATTTTGAAAGTTAGTATTTTTTAGAAAAATATTTTTTATACATTTTTAAGCATTGATAAATCTATACACAGTTTCATGATACAAGTTTTACACAGAAACCAGAGAGAAATAAGAAAGATACAGAGTATATATTAATCCTATAGGGCAACACTATTTATGCATTATTTGCACACATCAATTGTATAGACAAATCCAGGCTGTGCTGAGAACTGGGGTGTGTCACACCACAGTTCTCAGCACAGCATTGGAGGGTTGAGTTTCTCACTCCCATGGTTCCATCTGTGTATGTAGTGTGGTATTGGGGTGCGAAGTATGTTTGTAGTGAGTGAAAGTGATGGGTATGTAGATGGCTAAGAGGCAAGTATGTATGGGGATGTTTGTGAGCCTGGATTTGTCTATACAATTGATTTGTGCAAATAATGTATAAATTGCACAACATTTGCATGATCCCATAGCAGATGCCGGCCCTTGGAGGAGGGCCCTGAGCACCCCCTGTTTCTTAATTAACCTTTTTATGCCCCAGGACCTGCACATAATGGGGAGATAGTAAAAGCAAGGGTGGGAGACCGCACTTGTTTTGTTTTCAATGCACAGTGGTATTCCTGAATATGAATGAATGAATACACATTTATATAGCGCATGGCTACCCAAGAGCATCCCAGCGCTTAATGTGGCACCTAATAAACTAGGAGCAGATCACAAATTTCACTGTGAATAAAAAATAAATTACCTTTTCGCCCTGTCCGGGTCCCTCTGGGACCCCAGGGCCATGACTACGGGGTTATGGTATTCATATACTGACCCTGTTCTTTTGGATTTTGTTTTGGGGGTAGGCACTTAGCGAAAGCTGAGGTCCAAGATAGCTCCAAATGTATCGGCAAGTCAAGAAACAAAAAACGCAGTTTCTATTAAAACATGGTCCTAACCAGAACTTCCTACTGGTGACTGCCAGTAGGCAATATGTATATCTATAATACTTTGACCCCCTAGGCCCAATTAATTTTTTTATTTTGCCGCAAATTCACAGAGTCCACTGCAAAATAAAATAATAAAAACACAAGCGCCTTCTCCCTCGCTTGATTTATTTTCAGCCCCCAGGGTGGACCAGATCCTGGGGGGTATGGTATTTATTTGGGGATAGGGGGATGTACGTGGCTTCCCTCCCCAGGTGGGGTTTGGTCCATTAGTGGAAAGTGTGTGATTTCATTTTTTTCTACAGTGTTGGGATTCTAATAATATGTTGTAGTATTCAGTTATGTCTCCGATACAGACATAGGCTAGTGCTTTTAATTTTTTTTATTTCATATACAAATTCTATATTTGTGACCTATTCTGTACGAAATGTAGATTTCTGTAGGTGCCTCCATATACATTGATTAGCATGATAGTAGCACCCTTATATTGATGTGTATGTGTACACTTTTAGAACTGTAAAAATCATAGCTTGTTCAAACTCAAAAATGTTTTTGGCAGATTATAGTTATTTGTATTTTGTTAGATTTGTGTTAAAATATGTTTATAGGCTGCATGTTGCTTGTTGAGCAGGTGTTCATTGAACAAAGGGACATTTGTGTTATGGTTAAGGGTGGGCGTAGTATGTGTAGTGGGGCTACGCGGAGCTACGCGAAGTATGTATGTATGTATGTATGTGTGTTCTTATATAGCGCTCGACTTACCCTAGGGCATCTCGGCACTTGCCTTGGGAACCCGTCCAGGCTTTTCCCTGTGAGATAACCTGTACTGGGCATCCCCAAGGTGAAAGCCAGGCATCCCGCCGCGGGGGGCCGTAGTGGAGATTAAGCAAGCTTAATGCCCAGAGTTGCAGAGTGTGAACCCGTGATTAGAGTGGGCACCGAAGCGAGAATTATCGAGTCCGTGGACAATTGGGCTCAGGAACCTGCTGCGTCGGGAATTGAACCCTGGTCCCGGGTCTGACCTCTGCTTCAGGTTATGCCTCCTCTAACCAGTGAGCCACACTTCTCCACATAAAACTACGCCCACCCACGCACTCCGCGTAGCCCCACTACGCGCTGCCCGCCTCCCTCCCACCCTCTCCTAAATACCTCATTAAAGCTTAATATTATACAAAAGTAAATTAAAACCACTTATCTGGTCTGCGGCGTCCCGGGGCTCCCTCTTCTCTTTCGCCGCTGCGTCTTCGATCCCAATGCGCATGCGTGGCCCCCGGCATGCACATTTACTTTTGTATAATATTAAGCTTTAATGAGTTATTTAGGAGAGGGCGGGAGGGAGGCGGGTGGCGGGCAACTACGCTCCGTCCACGGAGCGTGCGTAGTGCTGCCTGCTACGCCTGCTCCGCAAAATGCGGAGTAGGTAGCACTACGAATACTCCGTGGGCGGAGCGTAGCACTACGCCCAGGGTTAATTATGGTATGGTGTATACTTGTGTAAATGGTGGTGGGTGGGATTTAAATGCCCCTTTCATCTTCCATGTATTACAATTTGTTAGGATTAGTACATTATTATTAGTAGTGTAGACAATTATTCTTTTGGTGTTATGTTCATTCTCATGAAATATAGAACCTTGGTTATTATGTGTCTTTATTAAATGTTGGGAGATGTGTATTTCTAAGCATGTTGTGTATGCTCTTGGTGTTTCCTGAGCAACCCTTCTTGTTCTGCTTAGTAGTCTGTTTATATTTTTTCTTTGGAAGGGGCTGCTCAGTTTCTTTTCAGTAACTTGGGAAATATACCTTGAGCATAGTTTCTGAGGGTTCTTCTGAACTTGTGCTCACTTATCCTAAATTCTTTAGGACAATCATAACTTGAATGTCATTGACATTTTAAGGGTGATTATTTTCTCTTAAACTTTCAACAATATCTCTCAAATGGAAGCCTACCAGAGCCTGCATTGGAGTAATATTTAGTGCACTTACAACAT
This sequence comes from Lissotriton vulgaris, assembly GCF_964263255.1. Lineage (NCBI taxonomy): Eukaryota > Metazoa > Chordata > Amphibia > Caudata > Salamandridae > Lissotriton > Lissotriton vulgaris. Next base: position 723,402,776 of record NC_141696.1, read on the forward strand.
GACTTTCACAAGTTGATTTCTTTACTATAGGTTTACCCCCCACCAGGGCCGGACTGGGAACAGAAACCGGCCCTGGCAAACTGCTTAACTGCCCCCCTAGGGTAAAAATAGACCACATAAAGTATTTGAGCTGATAAAACATCAATCAAACAGGTTTGCTAAAACCTCACATGAATCACCCATAGCCCAAAGCCCAAATCAGCTGCAAGGAATTATCCTCCTTTTTCTCATCCAAACCAACAACCTGGAAATCGAACAACTGACAGCTGCTGATTCAATCTCCCACTCGCTATTCTTCATCCTGAACCTCTTCACCCTCCATTGCCAAACTCCCAAAATGAAGCACAATGGTCGGACTTTAAGCTATATGACCACAATGACATTACTAGAGACATATTGCTCATTCATCTTAATAATCACTACAATGATCCCCTCCCATCCAAATGGCTTCCGCTACTCCACCAATGTATCGTCCCCAGTTGAACCAGCATAATCAATGCTTCCTTATCTCAAGGTTCCTTACCTGACTGTCTCAAGACTTGGCAAGTCCTTCCTATCTTTAAAAAAAACATACAGGGAATCCTGCCTACCCAAACAATGTTAGGCCTTTGACCAACATTCCTCTTTTAGCCAAAGTACTAGAAAAAAGCATGCAACAACAGCTGAGTCAATACATCCAGAAATTCAATTTGCTTGATGGCTGTCAATCTGGGTTTAGACCTGGTCACACTACCGAATCTGCAATTCTTCATATAGTGGACAACGCTCTTTTGGCTCTTGATCACTGCCTACTAGTTCTTCTTGACTTGTCTTCTGCATTCAACACTGTTAACCACAAAATACTGCTAGCCAAACTCGAAAACAGGATGGGGCTTTCAGGTACAGTGTTGTATTTGTTTAAATCCTTCTTGCAGAACAGAGCCCAAAGATCTTTGGTCAACGACAATTTATCCTTACCTTCCTCTATCTCGATAGATGTTCCACAAGGCTCTACTCTCTCCCCTTCACCATTTAACCTTTATATTGAACCACTCACTGATACTCTCCAGTATACTAACATTTCCTACCACATGTAGGCAGATGATAACCAGATTTACATGAAAATCTCATCTCTGGAGGAGATCAAGCCACTGGATGATGACTTAAAGCTCACCTTACATTGGCTAACCTGCAATCATCTTAAACTCAACCCGCAAAAAACAGAATTCCTCTTGATTTCCCCGCCCAATAGCTCTGCAGATGTTAAGGAATGGACCAAGTCAATCACTGCTCTAAACTGTACTCCTGTCCTAGTTGACTCCTCCATGTCCCTGGGTAATACTCTTGACAAGAACTTAAACATGCAATCTCACATCAACTCGATGGCCAAAAGTGCCCATTTTCACTTGAGCTATCTCTGGAAATTGAAACCATTCATTTCATATACTGACATTAAAATTGTGGTACAATCCTTAGTTATTGCTAGGATCGAGTATGGTTGCACTATAATTCCAGGCTTACCCAAGCTCTTCACAGCACCCTTTTAAAAAAATGTTTTATTGCATACATCACATTCAAACACAGCCAGTTGCCTACAACCCTGTGGCCAGCAGCGCAACATTAAATATAGTTCTAGACAGCTAATAGGCGAACAAGCCAGCAGGCAGGAGGCGATTAAGAACTAATAATTAGATGACCATTTTTGCAATGAAAATACCAAAACAAACAAAATCATACAAGCAAACGTGCTCAACAGCCATCTGTAAAGCGAAAACCAGAGACACTTGCTGTCCTAGGTGGTCCTTTGAATGTCTATGCTAGACGGGGTGATTGTCTATCTATTACGTGAGTAGAGTACAAGACCCATGTTCCCTGCCTTTTAAAAAAAAATGCTGTATCCCCTATGGGTCAGGGGGCTGTCCCCACTCGACTCTCAAGTCGGTGGCATCTAAGTCCTGTTGCTTATCATTGGCTGAGTGGTGGTGTCCTGTTTGCTTTCGTCAGGGTCTGCAGATGGTACGAGCCCATTGTCTGCGTTTTTGGTTGCTAAGTAAATTGTGTAAAGTCCCCCGAGGTTTTTAGGCCTTTTCCTAGGGGGGAACAGTTCACCGTTGTTCTCGGTTTGTGTGCTGCAATAAAGCATGTCATGGGCCCATTGTGTTAGTGTAGGCAAGGGGCCTCTCGACCTGCACATTGCAACTCAGCGTTTCGCCATGAGTAGGCGCATATCAACCATTCTACGCACTGCTCTAGGTACTTGTTTGGCGTATCCCAAAGGAGCCAGGGAGGGGTCAGGAGCCAGTTCCGAATCAATTATTTTCTCCAATTCCTAAAAAATGGATTCCCAATATGCATACACCCCCGGACACTGCCATGCTAAATGTAGAAAATCCACAGTTATAGCTCTGCATCTGTCACAAGCCGGCGTCTCTCGTAACCCATATCTGTGTAATCTTTCTGGCGTATAATACTCTCTGTTTATAAACTTGAAGTGAATCAGTCTATGCCTGCCGTGTAAGGAGACACGCCAGGTATTAGTGCAACACTATGTCCACATTGTGTCATCTATAATCAGCTGCAAATACCTTTGTCAGGCTAATCTAGCTTTAGTATATTGGTTCGCTCAATGGGACATTCCGAGTCTGTATTTGTTAGTGACCATTTTTCAGGGAGATTTAGCTCTAATTACGTAAGACAGTTCCGGGGCCTCAGGGGGTTCTTGCAACCCGTCTCCTAAGATATCGTGAAGCACCCTCCTCACTCTATGGAATTGGAAACGCTGTAGCATGTTATAAAATATCTGCGGGTCTTCTACCTCTTCCCAAGATTTAACAGTGCCGTCTAAAAATAGGTTCCCTGCCTACAAAATGTTCAATGATTGCATAGCACATATCACCCCTTTATCCCTGCATGGGCCAACCAGAGAGTTCAGTCTATGGGCATATCTGGGGAGTACAGCAGTTCCCCTGCTTGCAATTGTAATATGTTATGCCATGAATGTCGAGTCAAATTAAGAGAGTCCAGTATTCCGGTCCTGCGGTCTATGGAGTCAAATAACGTGGCCAACAGGGATATAGGAGCGGCAAAAAGTTTTTCTATGCAGAGGAATGGGATATCAGGCGCGCCATGTATCCAGTAGTAAGCCTGGGAACCCTGCACTGCTCTGTAATAAAGATTTAAATCTGGCGCGTCCAGCCCCTCCTGATGATACAGTAACGTCAGTGTCAGCCAAATCACACTCGCTTGTTTGCCCGCCCAAGCCATTCTCACCAGAAGGGCGTGAACCCTATTGAAAAAGGAACAGGGCATAACAATGGGAATGTTCATGAAGAGAAACAGAAATCGCGGCAGAACCACCATCTTCATGATAGAGATTCTGCCCAGGAGAGACAACGGCAACCTGATCAAAGTTTCTTCCTCATCCTCCAGCCTGCTGACCGCACTGCTGTAGTTCTCCCTAAACACAATCTGCAAATCTGTATGCAATCGGATTTCAAGATATAGGATTGATTCTGTGGTCCACTGGAGGGGGTAGTCCAAATCAAAAAGGCTTCGTGGCGGGAGTGATCGGGAAAATTATGGATTTTGCCCAATTAACGTGGAGGCCCAATAGAGTCTCAAAGTGTACTACCTCTCTAAGGACTGGGGGAAAATTGATTTCTGGCTCACGAATATACAATAATGTGTCATCCGCGTAGGTAGATACAATGATCTTGTAATTTTGAAAGCTTATCCCTCTGTGACTAAGGTACTTCCTTAGTGCACACGCCAAAGGTTCAGCCTCCAAGGTGTATAAGATTGGGGACAGTGGGCAACCCTGCCTCGTTCCCCTGTAAATTGTGATAGGATCTGTCACTAAATCACCCACTCTGACACGTGCTGTAAGAGCATTATAAAGGACCCCAATCAGCTGGAGAAAAACTACCCAGTCCCATCCTTGTCAGGACCTGTCACATGAAGGGCCACTCGACCGAGCCAAAGGCCTTCTCCATGTCAAGAAAGACTGCAACTGCCCTTGACTTCATGTTGGAGTGCTGAATGACACCCAATACTGTGTGGAAATTGTATGTAAGGTTCCTATCTGGTATAAACCCAGCCTGTTCTGGGGCAACTAACACTGGTGCTAAATGTATTAATCGATTATCGAGTATTTTAGCAAATAACTTGGTGTCCACGTTAAGGAGTGAGAGCGGGCGAAGCCAATAGGACCCACATTCATCTAGGGGTATCCCTGGCTTTGGAATGGGAACTATTATCGCCTCTCTCAGCATTGGCGACATGGAGCCGGACACGCACATATCATCAACAAGTGTTGGGAGATGCAGGAGCCTACAGTGAGACAATCAGCCAACGGGGCGCTTGCGGCTTTCATGCTTGCCAAGGCCATTAAAATTTCTTCTTTTTCCATAGGTCGCATAGGAAATCTCAGTGGGTGTTAGTGAGAAATGGTAGCGTAATATGCTCGAGATAAGTGAGGATCTCATCTTCTATGCCGGACGTACATGCCGTGTACAGTTCTGCATAGTATTGCCTGAACCGATCTGCTATAGCTGCCTCATCCATTAGAATCTCCCCCTCTGCCGATTGGAGCTCTGTAACTTGCGTTCTGACGTGTTTAGCCTTCAATATCTGAGCTAACACAGAACCCGGCCTGTCGCCCTCCCCATATACTCAAGCCGTGGCATATTTCCCGAGATGTTTGACTTCGCTATCAGCCACATCATGATATTCACCAAGGAGCTCATTAATTTCCTGAGTTAGTGTCTCATTGATTGAAAAAGCTTTATTCGATTTTAAGTACGTAAAATCATAAAAGCAACAGATACATTACACAGCAACAAGGTTAAGAAACATTCATATATTAACATATAGTTAAGCTTTTCCTTTTCTTTAAAATACTCTTTAAAAAACCTAGCATGACAGCCACACAGGTTGCATCATTTAGAGATAATAAAAACAGTAAGGCTGGGCGACATTGTCTCCAAGTACCAAACTTTTATAAAAGTGGTTTGATCCATCTAGACATTTCCAACATATAAAATTTACAAAAACAGATAACATGCAGAGTAGATTGGGTAGACAAATTGTCACACGGGCATTTACAGAGATTTCTACCCCAATCATTTACTTTAGGGAATGAGGTTAGACGAAAAAAGACATCAAACCTGATAGTGCCTCATTATTACTTGACTGTTGACGGAGTTCCAGAGTAAGCAGTTTCAGCTCTAAATCGGTCAATCGCTGTTGAATCGCTCGTAAGACCCCCAAATGTTTAGCCTTAGCTATGCCTCGAATATAAACCTTGAAGGCTTCCCAGACAACCTGGATAGTCTAGACAGATCCAAGGTTAATACTGAAAAAAGTTTCTATAGCTTCGGTCAGGTCTTATTTGAAGACAGGATCCAATAAAGAATAAGGTGGAAACAGCCAAGTAAACGGCTGAACTATTTTCCTGGGGGTATTGAGGACCAGTAGTATGGGAGAGTGGTCAGAAAGTGTGTGAGGGAGTACCAGGCATTCCCGAATATGTCCCATGAGAGATGAGGAAATCAGCCAATAATCAATATGGGTGTGTAAATTATGATAAGCAGAGTAATGCGTACAGCCTCCCTTACCTGGGTATCTAGATCGCCATACATCGCAAAGATCCAAGCTTAACATAACCCTCTCTAGAGCTCTGGCCACCGTGGACAATCGCCTTGGTGTCCCCCCTTATCTATCTAAATTAGGGTTCCTGACAAGATTTAAATCTCGACCCCAAAGGTACTGTTCGGCAGGGTACTTATAGACCGTGCTGGCTAGGGAATTATAAAACTCCGGGCAATTATAGTTTGGGCTGTAAACATTGACTACAATGATATTAACTCCCTTGCCTCAACATCTGGAAATCACAAACCGGCCATCTACATCGTATTCCAATTGTACCATTGTCAAGGCCGATTTGGGGTTGACCCATGTCAACACCCCTCTGGCATGCGTAGTAAAACCTTCAATTGAGGCGTTAGCTATGAGTCTCCTACTGTGCAGTGTGCTGTTTAATGGTAGATGTGTCTCCTGTATCAGGGCTATGTCTTTGTGTTGCCAAAGTAGATAGTTCAATACCTTGCGCAATTTGCGATGGTCTTTAAGCCCCCTCACATTCCACGTAAGCACTGCAGGGAACCCAGGGCCTCGAATGTGTGCGTCTCACCCTCTCCCGCCGTTCCCTGTAGTGTGTTGCATTGCAAATCCTGGCCTGCTGGACAAATGAATGTTGCTCTCTATCTGGTCAACAAACGTAATACTTCAAATAACTGAAACATTAAAACCAACCGCTTCTTCCATCGTCCCCCACCCACACCGACCTCCCCCAACGTGGCCATGTCTCATCCCCTAAACACCCCTTCACCCCCCACAAAACAATTACCAACCCCCCCTTGTGTGATGCACTTGTGGGCAGATATTGCTCGATATACTGCGGATAACTATGAATATGAATACGAAGGTACAGAAACCGTATATTAGCCAGCCCCCCGTGCACTACCGCTGATCCCACCCACTATGTCTTTGAACCCGCTAATGGTGCCAGAGAGACATATATCGTTCCTTTCCCTGTTTTTCTTCACTACGATCCACTAGTGTATTTAACAGCAGAGAGTCTGGAGCAGCAAGTCTTCCACCTGACCACCCCCCCAGATCATGCCCTACAGGGCCCAGAACTGTTCTGCGAGGCATCTCTGGCCAGACCCATTTTACACCGCCCCTCTTGGTATTTCAGTGCATATAGGTATCTTAAACAGTACGTATCCCTGTGATCTAACAACTTGGCTCCCCACTCCCTAATACTCTCAAACCTTGTGTCAGCACATATCAACACAATTGTCTTCTCTAGCACACCCCCTGCTGCTTCGTCAAGCAGCTGGCGTTCAGGGGTGTGTTGTCGCTCCTTGGACCAGTCTTTCAGTGCCTCCTGCAGAACCTTCGGTCAGTAAAAATGTGGGAGCGGCCCTGTCTATTGACTCTGAGCTTTACCGGGTACAACATGGCGTAGTCTATGTTCATGTCTCATAGTTGCTTTTTCATGGGAACAAACTGACGATGTGCCTCCTGAACTCGGATAGTACAGTATGGGAATAGTGAAATCTCCGACCCTTCGTAGTTCAATTACTGTGTTTCTCTCACAATTCTCAGGGCTGTGTCCCTGTCTCTGTAGTTGAGCAGCTTTGTGATGATTGGTCTCGAAGGAGCCTCCGGGGGAGGACGCGGACCCCAGGAGCGGTGCGCTCTTTCTACTACAAACATGGTGGAGAAGACCCCCTCCCCAGCAGTGTCACCAACCTTTTTTCTATAAAGTGCTCCATGTTCCAGGTTGAGGTAGATTCCGGCAAGACAGTGATTCTGAGGTTACACTGATGTGAGCGGGCTTCTAAATCAACCATTTTATCCTGTAGGACTCGCAAGACTTTCCCTAGCTGTTTGTGCTCAGTATCCAACGTAGTGTGTGTCTCTTCCACTTCCGTCAGTCTGCGCTCCGACATATCTAAGCGTTCTGCATGTTTATTTATCCGCTCCACCATCCTGTTCATCCGGTAGGAGAGGGCATCCCTCTTCGTGCCCAGAGAGGCGATTCCACTTTGCAGGCTTTTTTCCATGGCCACTAACATCCCTCGGATTTCTGGGCTGGGGTCGTCGGACTCGAGGTTGGTCTGTGCCCTGTCCCCACCATCTGTGGATGCGCCGTGCGATTTCAACCTCTTCTGTTTGAAGGAGAGTTTGGGCTGCGCCTGTCTACCCTGCCCATGGAAATTCACAGTAGTGACTTCTAGGCAGGTATCCTCAATCCACCAGCCCCCAGGTTTAATGCTTAGACGTGCACCAGAGCTCAAGGGGACAGCCAGCCGCTCAAGTCCACGACATCTCCAGGCCCTTATTGCAGCGGTGCCCTTCGCTGAGTGTAACCATTGTTCAATGCCCCTCCTCCTGCGCCAGCCACTAGGTCCTAAGTTTATTGCGCAAAAAGTTTTTCCTGAGTGTGCGTGTCTATCAGCGTGTTACTAGGCCAGGACCCCCAAACTCGAGTCTTCCTCTGCTATTCTAGGCACAGCCTCCCCTTGTCGGTGAAGGGACCAGACCAGACTCACCCTGCCACCACTTTCTATCCCACGTTCGGCAGCGCAAGACTTCCAGACCTCACTCTGCAGTGTCCAAGGGGCAAGCGGCAGAAGCTGGTACCGTCTACTCCACAGCGCGCAGTGTTCAGCAGTCTCATTCTGTGGGAGTAGTTTCAGCTCCTGTCATTATTTGGCCCAGGGCTGGCTGATGGTCTTAACTCTACACGTGCATGATCCTAAGGCCAATCACCGCAGGGTTCTCTTTGTTAGCGGCGGACCCCTTTCATGCCGACTCTTCCTTTCTCACTGCATACACCGGCGCCTACGGTCTCCACGCTGTGGCGCCATCCCGAGCTCTACGCTTGCTCCGAATATCAGGGGTGGTGGAGAGTCCCCGCAATTGGGCTCGATGCTGGGTCCATATCAGGGGAGCTATCGCTGGCTATTCTCACCTCGGATACCGCAGTCGTGTGTCAGTGGTGGGCAAAAGATGCTGCTGTTCCCCCCCAAGCATCGGCGGCTGAAAGATGGCCGATCAGTCCTGTGAGCCTGCGCGTGTCCATCACTATTCCGAACTCTGTAGGTAGCCCACAACCTGCTCCACCGCGGCACTGCACTTGTTGGGGCTCCCAGCGGCCGCGGGACTAGTCGGAAGCCATAGGGCAGGTGTCTCAGATCTCTAGGTTACTCCGCCGTCCGCCTTGAACCCACCTCCACCGCCCGCTTCACCGCAGTCCCAGGATGCAGGCCCTGCGGGACCGGTGACTTCCTGGGCTCATAGCTCCTCTGCACACGGTCGGAAAAGCACGGGAACCTGCCTGTTATGATCCTGGCACCTTCCGGCACTCGCATCTCATTGGTCAGTACATGGGGTACTGCGTGGCTGCCGGATAATGAACAGATATGTTAGCGGTCACATGGAGCTACAGGCTCAAGCGGCCATCTTGATCACAAGCAAGCTTTGCCCCCCCCCCCCATTTCCACTGCACCCTCAAAAACGTGTCTCAATGCTCCAACAAGACTCCTTACAGGATTAAAGTAATTTGACCACATCTCTCCACATCTGAAGTCTTTGAACTGGCTTCCAGGCGAAGCCAGAATTCAATTTAAACTGGCTTGTATTGCCCGCAAAGCCATCCACCCCAAAACTCTGATGTACCTTGCTAAAAAAAAGCAAGATCTCGGGGGAGGGAGAACCTCGTGGAGCGTCAGGGAACTAGTCCTGAAACCTCCCTCATTCCAGAAGAAGAAAACCTATAACAGAGCCTTCTCGGAAGTGACCCCTAGAATCTGGATCTCCCTTCCCCCTCACATCAGAAGAATGAGCTCTCCTCCTGCATTCAAGAAGGTAGCTAAGTTCTTGCTTATGAGCAAGTTCTTACCATAAACTGTTGACTTAACTCAATCCTTATCACACCACAAATGATGCTGCCAACCTGTCCTTTCCTATCATTTCCATTAGCTATAACTCTGCTCTCTCCAACTAGCTCTATCAGAACAACTATGTGCCTGAACTCTGCATTACAGCAAGTCCTTACTAGCTTAGATCTATCATTTATTGTACACTTGTTTTACAATTTTTTCCTATAACGTCCTCAAAGTAACATTGTCTAACTCAAGTACCCTGCATTGACCCTGTTGTACTCCTATTTTACTGTACCCCATGATTTGTTTTATTGTTCATCGACTTTCGTCGCAACTTTGTTTTTTCTTTACCATTATGTACTGGTTCAGCTCTCTGATACCCATGGGTTATGTTCCTGCTATATAAAACATTCAATAAAAATAAAAAATAAAATAAAATATGATGCCAATTTTAAGACTATTGATTACTTTAAATGTTTGGTGGCTGATGAGTTCCTTAGGGAAATGGCTGCAGTAAACGAATTTGCATATATACTTTTTTTGAGGCAGCTTGAAGGCACATTTCATTCCAGATATCACATGTGGTCTCCTACCTCAATTATGGCCCGATTAGGATAGCAGGCAGTCAGACGACCACCTGTTATCACAGTGGTCAGGAGACCAGTCGACAAGCAGGCATTGGTCTGACTGCCCAATTGCTATGCGAGCACGAGGCTGGTGGTTGCACAGTGCTCATTCACACAACAGCTTGTGATGCAGCTCAGGAAAAGGGCTGCAGCACAAGCCCACATTTTAATGAGCACTTCCTGCACCTCCATGCACCATGTGATGCATGGCACACAGTGCATGGAGGTGCCTAGGGGTACCATATGTGCCCCCTGGGCCACTTAACAGTGGCCCAGGATGGACGGGGATCCTATTTGGGCCCCCCAATATCTTTTTCTGGCAGTCTTTACATGGGGGTGTCCCTAAAATGAAAAGGCTGTCGAAAAGGGATATCCAAATTTGGAGAGCAGTGCCTGTCTTGGCACCACTGTCATGGTCAAAGGCCACTCCGACCACTTTGATCCGATCTTAGATCCTGTCAGAGGCGGCGGTCATGTCTCTGACTGCTGTGGGTCGACTGCCAAACATAATAAAGCATTATTTACAACAAGGGGTGGTGAGGGACAGAGTCTCTGAATTAAGCAGAATACTCTCACCAAGTCAAGAGATCAGGGCTAGATCCAACACCGTTTTTTAGCTCACTGCACCATCCCAGTTTCAGAACCCGGCTGTATGCAAATTAGTCTGTTCCTGTCCCAGTGCATGATGGGAACAGGGCAAACCAAACTACAAAAGCCAATTCTTACACTGGGAAGGAAACAAGCTACCGGGGACCGGTTTCTGGCATTTCAGCCGTCTTCGGCCCGGCTTGCTTGAATCCTGATGGTGCAATGAGCAAGGGACTCACATCTGAGTATACCCTTCCACACTTAGGGTGGACAAAAATATTTACAACAAGGGGTGGTGAGGGACAGAGTCTCTGAATTAAGCAGAATACTCTCACCCAGTCAAGAGATCAGGGCTAGATCCAACACCGTTTTTTAGCTCACTGCACCATCCCAGTTTCAGAACCCGGCTGTATGCAAATTAGTCTGTTCCTGTCCCAGTGCATGATGGGAACAGGGCAAACCAAACTACAAAAGCCAATTCTTACACTGGGAAGGAAACAAGCTACCGGGAACCGGTTTCTGGCATTTCAGCCGTCTTCGGCCCGGCTTGCTTGAATCCTGATGGTGCAATGAGCAAGGGACTCACATCTGAGTATACCCTTCCACACTTAGGGTGGACAAAAATATTTACAACAAGGGGTGGTGAGGGACAGAGTCTCTGAATTAAGCAGAATACTTTCACCCAGTCAAGAGATCAGGGCTAGATCCAACACCGTTTTTTAGCTCACTGCACCATCCCAGTTTCAGAACCCGGCTGTATGCAAAGTAGTCTGTTCCTGTCCCAGTGCATGATGGGAACAGGGCAAACCAAACTACAAAAGCCAATTCTTACACTGGGAAGGAAACAAGCTACCGGGGACCAGTTTCTGGCATTTCAGCCGTCTTCGGCCCGGCTTGCTTGAATCCTGATGGTGCAATGAGCAAGGGACTCACATCTGAGTATACCCTTCCACACTTAGGGTGGACAAAAATATTTACAACAAGGGGTGGTGAGGGACAGAGTCTCTGAATTAAGCAGAATACTCTCACCCAGTCAAGAGATCAGGGCTAGATCCAACACCGTTTTTTAGCTCACTGCACCATCCCAGTTTCAGAACCCGGCTGTATGCAAATTAGTCTGTTCCTGTCCCAGTGCATGATGGGAACAGGGCAAACCAAACTACAAAAGCCAATTCTTACACTGGGAAGGAAACAAGCTACCGGGGACCGGTTTCTGGCATTTCAGCCGTCTTCGGCCCGGCTTGCTTGAATGCTGATGGTGCAATGAGCAAGGGACTCACATCTGAGTATACCCTTCCACACTTAGGGTGGACAAAAATATTTACAACAAGGGGTGGTGAGGGACAGAGTCTCTGAATTAAGCAGAATACTCTCACCCAGTCAAGAGATCAGGGCTAGATCCAACACCGTTTTTTAGCTCACTGCACCATCCCAGTTTCAGAACCCGGCTGTATGCAAATTAGTCTGTTCCTGTCCCAGTGCATGACGGTGATGGATCAAGCCCTGATCTTTGGACTGGGTAAGAGTGATCTGCTTAATTCAGACACTCTGTTCATCACCACCCACTTTTCTGAAACATAATAAAGCAGCGGTCAGACCGCTAATGTCAGTCTGACGGTGGCAGTCCGACTTTAATTGTAATGAGGGCTTAGTGAGTAAACAAAATGGGGACATTGCAATGCATATGGGGATATTGGGCAATCAATCAGTACAGGCTTACTGCGTCTTCTAATCAAATTTGGGCAACTTATTTGCCCATTTATCATGAGCAGAGATCATATTAGAATTCTGTGACATATGGAACTATTTGTTCTAAATGAATACTCCATCATCTTTCTTGATAGAACTGACAAACAGGAGGTGGAGTCACAATCATCATCAAAACAAATCTATCAATTACATAACTTTTACCAACGAAAAACCTGCTTTATTTGAATACCTCTCCATAGATCTAAAAATAGGAGACCTACTCCTAATCAAGAAGCACCTCATCTACCACCCCAAGGGAACCACTCTGATTTATCTGCACAGCAAGTAGAAGTCTTCACTGAAAGTGATATAAAATTAGATATTTTTAGGGTAATCAAGGTGACCCCACAGTGCCTACTTTTTAGGCAATAATCTATGTCAATTCTGCAAGGTGCCAACTCACTCAGTGGGTCGCACCCTAGACTTCATCATGGACATAAAAGACAAACTGAAGATTAAGAAGATGAAAATCTCCATCATCTTTGTTGAATGTTCTGACCACTCTCTTATAATGTTCTCAATTACTGCAATGTAAACTGTTCTCAACAGACAAATAAGAAGATTTGGACAAAATTTACAAAATAGTACATCAGACATCTATGCAAGTAACAGCTCTCTGCAAGTCTGAAATGCGTTACTCACAATTTCCCCATGCCATCAGATGTCAACAATCTCACCAATCATTATGCTAAGACAATGACAGAGATCACAGATTCCTAAATCCCTAAATCCTTGAATATAGTGACAACCAAAAACTCAGTCTTATGGTTCTTGAAGGAATTAAATTAAGCTCTCAAAAACTCTGGATGGAGCATTACAATCAGCAATAATAAACTACAAGCAACACATGTTGAAGTCTAAAGCCCAGTTTATCAGGAAAGAACTAGACTTGCCCAAAAAACATCCTAATAAACTAATCTGTGTGATAAAAAAATGCCACGAGACCATATTTCCCGTATAATTCAGCAAACCATCCAAAGAAAAATGTTCTCCAACTTGTTCCCTGATGAAATAAAAAAGATATATTGTGCACTTGAAAATATATGTAAGCACTAAAGTTACAAAATCCTCACCAAGAAATCAGAAAACTGCTGGAGCAGATTCACATAATTCTGTCTGATCCCATCACCATTATCTCCACAAAAACATACCTTCATCTCATAGGTGAGAAATTATTGCTTCCCCCACTCTTAAAATATATTAAAGAAATACTGGCTGAATGACCATCATAAACTCCTCCCTGGCACAATGAGCTATCACAAACCCTTCAAAGTTAGGCAAGTCATTCCATTGCTAAAAAAACTGTACAGATCCAGACGACCCTAACAACGGTTGCCTAGGAACAATCTACATTTCGTGGCCAAAATATTAGAAGACTGTGTCGAATCACAGCTGAAACTAATTATTGAAGGCAATAACCTGCTGAATAAACTCCATTCTGGTGCAGCACCGAAACTGCTACCTTAAAAATAATAGGTGACATCCTTTTCATCTCCAATGAAGGTAGATAATGTCTTCTTGTCCTCCTAGACCTGCCGGAGGACTTTGACATAATGAGCCACAACTCCATGCTGACAATCCTCAAAGATAGGATGGGAACAACAGACATATTGTTTTGATGGGTCACATTTCAGGAAAACCTTTGTCAATATATTAAGATAAAACAAAAATCTGTGATTCATCAGACATACAAGAAGGGTTCTCACACTTTTTTTGCACTCTTACTCACGCTTTACAGCATCTAGATAGAAACCACTAGCTTGCATCATTGCACAATCATACATCAACTACCACTTTTACACGGATAACATATAGATATAGCTAAAAATAACTCTCCCAAGGAAGTTCTGACGCTTTCACAAGTCCTCAATGAGATAAATCCTTCACATCGAAGTGCCATCTGAAACGTATTCCATTAACAATAGAATTTCTCCTAATTTCACCCACAAACTAGTACAAATCAATTCAATCCTGGTTCAGCAAAAAACCTATTCTGAAATGAACTTCCAATAAACTCTCAAGGCTTCATCCATAAAAACCTTTGAACCTACAGGGGATATTAATGACACAAAGGCAAATGTAACTCATAAAAGGAATAAAACAATTAATTTGAGAGCAGGACAAATACGTTGATAGACTTTAATACATTTGAGTTGAGAATGCAGGGACACCACTCATATTGGAGCTCTCAAAACCACCTCACCCCTCAGAGCTGCTCTTCACGCTGCTGCCACAATGGTATTTGACCACATCTTCCACTGTTTCTCACTGAACTGTCTTTCAACAGAGGCTAGGAATAAGTTTAAACTAGTGTGTAGCATACACAAGGCAGTACACAAAGGCATCCCAAGCTGTCTGGTGAGGTAACTAAGGACATCAGGTGGGCAAAGACCTCTAGGGAATGCAGAATCTCTCATCCTGGAAATCCCAAGATAAAGAAAACTAAAACTATCAAACTGAGCTTTTCGGGATATGCTCCCAGACTCTAAATCGCAATCTCCTGAGATTAGAACGTTTACCTTGTTTGACCTACTTAAAATGAAGCTGAAGCCCCTACAGCATGAACACAACCTCCCCTTCGATTCACCTCAACTATTTCATAAACCGTACCGGTCAGAATCTAGATGAACCTTCCTTAAGGACCTGCCCAATACTCAATTTAATCTTTAACAGTTAACTCTGTCACTAACCTCATACGCCTTTCTCCAACTGATGTAGATTCACAAGCTCCTCTGTTCCCCACAAGCTTACTTACTTAATCACTTAAAGAGACTATTCATTTTCATTTAATTCATGAACCCTTACCGCATGTAAAAGCATCTTTTTTTGGGTTGTTCATTCTCTCTATTGTACTTTTCTAATGCAGCACTTTGTCAAACATTAAGTTGAAAGTGCAGATTCTTTTCAAACCCCCAGGTCTTGCATGCACTATGAAAAGTAGCAATTAAAAACAAAAAATATGCTACACCGCACTGATACTTCAGCAGCATTATAGTG
Source organism: Lissotriton vulgaris (assembly GCF_964263255.1). Lineage (NCBI taxonomy): Eukaryota > Metazoa > Chordata > Amphibia > Caudata > Salamandridae > Lissotriton > Lissotriton vulgaris. The sequence goes on from NC_141696.1 coordinate 723,418,170, forward strand.
AATTTCGATTGAGCATCTTGTTTTTGTTTTTTTGTCTCAGGCATTAGGCCAACCCACACTACAAAGGTACAATTGTTATTGGGAGAAGCATGGCAACACTTGGTGATAGAACTATTGTTGTTCCCAACAGAATCTAGGGGCCATATGTATGAAGCAAATTCACATTCGCAAAGGCCGAAATTCTGTGAATTTCGGCCTTTGCGAATGCGAATTAGCAAAATGAAATGTATGAAGTAAAATCTGGTCCAAAATAAGGAATCGCAAAATTTGCGATCCCTTAAATGCAATGTATGAAGCCAAAAAAAATTCCAAAATGCCCTTAAGGAATCGCAAATTACCACCAACTTCTAGTTGGTGGTAAGTTGCGATTTCCTTGATAAATGCATATTTCAGCATTTTTCAAAGTGCCATGTGACGCACATACATGCCCTTAGGGCATGTATGTGCACCACATGTGCACCCATGCATATTTCCGGGGTGCAACAGGGTGTCCTTTGCACCCTTGAACCCTTGAAATTATTCTCAATTTGCGATTTTCAAATTGCGAATCGCAAAATTGAGAATACCTTCCCATTCATTCCTATGGACCTCCTGGCCTATAGAAATGAATGAGAAAGTATTCCTTAATTGCAATGTGCAATTTGCTAATCGCAATTAAGGAATACTAAGAATTCACTAAAAGGAGCAAATTTGTACATATATACCGATTTGCGATTCTGAAATAGCGATTTCTTAAAAATCGCTATTTCAGAATCGCAAATCGGTACCTTCATACATATGGCCCTAGATCTTTCCCTCATGGAAATGGAAGATATTCCGTACCCAAAAAGGAATGATCACAGGACATTCAGGGTAAGAAATCGTAGTGATGTCCTTGCAGGCTACATCACCATTTAATCTAAACATGGCACCCATTGCTGACCTGATTGCCTCCTTGTGTTTCAATTTATGCTTCTTCAGATGACAGACAGATAATGTTGCGATTAGATGGGGACCTCAATTCTCTATGAGAGCAGCTTAAAAGCTGCTTCATTGTAGTCTAGTCACCAATTGGATGAACACGATCACCCTAAGAATCAACTCGGATAAGACCACAGAAGTGGTGTTTGGGAACCCTTCTGTATGGTCTCCAAAATAGTGAACTGAGTCCCTGGCTTTTGTCCCTTTCCAGTTAGTAACACAAGTCATTTGGGTGTTATCTTTGACAATAAGTTTTCTTTTGATGCCTACATCAATAAACGCGCCTTTAACTTTTTTATGATTAAGGTCCTAAGGAAAGTCTTACCTTTGATTGCCCCTTCCCCTAAGCAGCCTATTTTCCAGGCCCTGGTCATTAGCAGGCTTGACTATTTTGGGAAATTTCAAAAAGCTGTAATTGCTCAAGTTACTGCTAGATGTTCTGCTCGAGTCAGATATAAAAGCTTGAAATATCTTTCACAAAGCTGTAGTACCTCAAGTTGTTACAAGATGCCCCTCCAAATATTCTTCACAGATTTGAGGGGTGTGGAGTTAGCCTAGACATTTGTATATATGCTACTACTACTTGAATTATGTATATTTGTTTTCGATATGAGAATTACATATGCCAGTGCTGGTTTATGATGATTAGATAATATTGCAACTTTCAATAACTTCTTTGATTATCATACAGCATTTGTGAGGACACCCTAATATCAATATGAACTAGCAGTAACTGATATGATAAAGTGCTTTAAACTTTATCCTTTACAGACTCTGTTTTGAACAGAGATATTCAGGTGAGCCTGTAAATTGCAGGTGCTTTTAGTAAGAGTTAGGCTGTGCTTTGTTATAAAACATGCAGTTCAGTTGCTCAAACCAATGTATTTTACTAAAATAGTTTTACTATCAATTATTTTACAAAAGATTTGTTGACGCATTTTTCTTTTTACATAGTTTTATATAGTGCGAACTCGAACAGAATCGGGTATTAGAGCACTTACATAGTACCAGTTGCATTACATGAGGACACATACATTTTTTTAGGCAGAGGGAGATTGAGGGGCAGATGTATCAAGTGCTTTTTTTGTCGCAAACGCTGCGAATCGCAAAATAGCAGCGTTTGCAACAAAAAAACGGGAAATGCGATGTATCAAAAAAATCGAATCACAAAACAAGAAATTGCAATATTTGTGATTACTTAATTTGTGAGAAGTGGTATTCTGAGAATTATTTTGCGATTCCTTATTTTGCGTGTTTCAAGTTTAGCGAAATTCGCAAACAAGAAGTCGCAGCATAAGAAATCGCAAGAAGATGTATTAAAAAAAAATTCGCAAATTAAGAAATCGCAGTTAACACCAACTACATGCAGGTGGTAACTACAAAAAAATATAAAAAGGCACCCACAATGCACTGATCTGTTTTCAAAATGGCTGGACTATACCTGATAGCCAGGAGGCTGCGTATTCAAGCCATTGCACAGAGGAAACAGAGACAGGAGAGAATTTTCAGATTACGCATCACGCTAATCCAGCAGATTGAAGAGGACATATATGACAAATACAGACTTCATCCAAACATCATTTTGGATCTCATTGATTAATTGAAACCTTTTTTGGAGCATCCAACACGCAGGACACAATCAATTCCAACCCATGTGCAGGTTTTGTGCTCACTGCACCTTTTGGCTTCAGGGCCTTTTCAAAGCGTCATTGCAGAGGTTGGCGGGGTGTCACAAAGTGCCCTTTCACGCTTTTTTCATGTCTTCCTGGATGCAATGCTGAACAGGCTTCAACATCACATCTACTTCTCAAACATCCAACAAGCCATACAAGAAACCAAGTTGGATTTCTATCAAATTGCACGTTTCCCACATGTGATTGGATGCATTGACCGAACCCATATTGCCATCACTCCACCAGCAGCCACAGAATATGTTTTTCGAAATAGGAAAAGCTACCACTCCCTCAACATCCAGATTGTGTGCAATGCCAAATATATCATCAATGATATAGTGTCAAAGTACCCAGGCAGCACACATCAATTTTCAGATATAGTGGAATTTATAGACGCCTGAGTGCTGGACAGTTTGGAGAGGAATACCTGCTAGGTAAATCACACTCATGCATACATCCATTCATCCATAATTCATTTGACAATGGAACATACTGTTACTCTTTTGTTTCTTCCATGCAGTGCGTGACTTCATCCTAACACCATACTTGAACCCAGCAAAATAGTGAGAGAAGATACAACAGGGCACACCGGTTAACACGTGGGGTCATTAAAAGCACATTTGGCATTTTAAAAAGCTGTTTTCGCTGCATACACAAAAGTGGACGAGCTTTGCAATACAGTCCTGAAACCTGTTGCAAAATTGTAACTAGCTGTGCAATGCTCCATAACATGGCTATGCGCAAAGGCACAGACATTGAAGTGAGTGAGTCAGACACATCTGATGATGATGACATACTTCCACCTAGAAGGGCTGCAGCAGGAGTAGGAGCAGCAGCTGGCCATCAAAGACGGTCTGAGATTATACGAAATTACTTTAAGGTAAGACAAGCAATCTTACAGAATTTCAAATTTTTGCAAGTGCTGTTTTTATTCACAACACACAAACCATAGTACAGTTTTCAAACAGAAAATGTTAGTTCACAGTAAATGCAAAGTTGCACAAATGTAAAAGAAAGCCATGTTAGACAATGCAGTAAAGCGAAAAGTATTGCGCTGTAATTTGTCACTTCTTCCGCTGGCGGCTTGGCGCAGGGCGTTCTTCTGATTGCATGCTTTCATGATCAGGTAAAGTGGCAGCACGTCTTCCACTTCTGCGCTGGGTCGAGTGAGAAGTTGGTGTGGGGTTCCTACTACTCCTGCTGGAGGTGTCCTCGCTGTCAGCTGAAGCAATGAGAGCACTTGCTCCAGAGTTTGCCGTTTGCACCATTTCAACTGCAGAGGTCACTTTATCCAAGCTGTTTGCCATGTTATGAGTGCATTTACTCATTTCACGATGCATGTTGATAGTGCGCCTGGTGAAGTTGGATGTCACGGTACATAGCCGGTTAATGGCTTTTGTGTAACCTTGCATTCTCACATGTGCATGGTGTGCTGCCCTGTTGCGAGAGGCCTCAGTACGTTCAAGGGTCAAACACAGTCTGTCCATTGATGCTGCCATGTTTTCATGACTTTTGTTTAATTTTAATAGCTGTCTATTTATTGATCGAATGGCCTTATGTTGCAGGCGCTGCACGTGAAGCATATCCTGCTCTAGACCAGCAAAAACTGTGGGTGTTTCCACTTGACCACTGCTGCTCCTACATTTATTCATTCAACCTGTATGTACGTGGCCTTCTTTGACTTTGGGTTGCTCTTGGGAGTCACGAGGGCACACTGTGTCAAGGGCACTGTCTACTGTACCCCAATCATTATTGTCATCTCCTTCCAATAGTGGGAGAGGAGCTACCTGCCTGCGCTTTCTGCGCACAATTGGAGTAGGGGCAGTGTCATCAGTGCATCCTCCTTCAGCATCAGATACAACATGGGGAGGTGATTCATCGCCCTCACTTTGATCCCTGGATTCCCTTGATTGTTCTGTGGATGTAGAGTGAGACATATGAGTTTGTGTTTGTATGTGCATTTTGTGACAAATAACGTTTTTTTTTTTGGACAACTAACTTTCACTGTACTATATTTCTGCATTCTAAATAAAATTACAAACTTTTAATGTATTTCTGTGATGAAAATTTGAAACAATTATGAGTGCACTACAACTCCCATGATGCATTGTTTGCTATATATTTAACTGACTCCCAGGACTACTACATTCCTCACACTGAATACATGCACTACACAAACACACATGCATTAGACTCTTCTTCTGGACTTCTTTGCATGCATCTTACCTTGTGCAGTTGGTGTAGGGTCAAAGCAGTCTATATCAGCCACTCCACTCACACTCTCTGGCAGCAGGGTGGATTCAACAAGTTCCTCGTGTGGTGTCGGTTGTTCTGCTGTTGAAGTTCCACCGCCAGTTTTGTTTGCTTCTTTGATTCTTTCAGCAACCCTCTCTTTAGATCTTTGACGCATGTCATACCATCTTTTATTAAGTTCTTCTATGGTACTGCTTGTTACTCCAACAGCATTGACTTTTTGCTGAATCTCCAGCCAAATTCTTCTTTTCCTTGATTCAGGAACTTTTAATGCCTTCTTCCCAAAAAGCAACTCATTGCTGCACACCATTTCTTCAATCAGAATTTCTTGTTTCTTTTCAGAAAACTTGTGTTTTCTCTTCCTTTTGTCTCCTCCTGTGTGTTCTGGGACTCCATTATACTCCAAACAGGTCTGCTCTGCCTCCAAACACTCTTCAAACTGCCACTGGGTGTGGCTCAGGCAAGCAGGTGCAGGCAATCGCTCCCACTTCCTTGGTGTGATGTCATCAGCCTGTACCTGCATTGCAGATTCCTGTTTTTTGCTATTTCCTAATTTGCGAATTTCGCAATTTAAGGAATCGCAAAATATTCTCAGAATTATTAGCGATTTTTAAGAAATCGCAAAAAAATGGCAAAAATGTACATCCATACCATTTTGCGATTCTGCAATTGTGATTCGCAAAAAATCGCAATTACAGAATCGCAAAACACAATATTGATACATCTGCCCTTAAATGATTTGCACAGAATCACAGGATGTTCTGTGTCATTGCCAAGACTCGAACCCAGTTAGCCCAGATTTGTGGTCGACTGCCCAAGCCGTTAGGACAACTCCTCCCCCCATTGCAACTGGAAATGTTGACAGATGTTTTCATTGAGTCTGGTGCAAAAGTCAGAAGGTTTTTAAAAAGCTGCTATACTTTTAGTGGTTATTAGAGTCAGATCTAAGTGCTTCGAGGCTTTGTAATGCTGTAATACCTCAAGTTGGTATTTACTTGGTATCCCTCTAGGCCCCAGATGCAATTGGATGAAATAGAACACGTAACGCTCTGGGGTGTGAGTGTGACATTGAACTAGACATTTCATAGAGGTTAATCTAATGGTTACTCTAATGGTTTGTACTTTTCTAGATCAATAAATAAGTCAAAATTTGGTTTAGGATCATTAATATTACAACTTTCATTTAATTTCTTGCTTACTATGTAGCATTTATTATGGCACCCTTATTTAAATAGACAGTAGTAGCCATTGCTATGCAGCTGCCATCCTAGCAATCTGTTTTATTTTGGGTGGAAATATACTTGTATTATGCTGTGTTTTGTTAGAAAATTATATACAAATATCACTAGGAGGAAAAATTATTTTTAATTTTTTTTTATTTTATTGTTCTTATACAGCAAAACTGCGAGAAAATATACATCAATCAATTCACATTTCCATCATCTCTCACATGCAAAGGAATAAAAAGAGAAAAAAAGAAAATACAATACAAATTTGTTTACATCCAAATGAAAGACTCATTATTCATAATCATCCCTAAACGCACTCCAAATTTTTGTACCCAGTCTTTTTTTCCTCAGTCCTTTAATTGAAAATAAACTCCGCTCAAGATTATATAGACACAACATTTTAGCACGCCACTGATGAAAATACGGTGGTTTTTCTTGTAGCCACTCCGTAGCTATGCACAGGCGTGCGACTGTCATTGCAAAAAAAATGAAATGGCGATATTGGTAAAGTGGTTCCGATGAGTTGTCTTTTGGGATTTTGCCTAATAACAACATTGCTGGAGTAATAACAACAGTTATTTTAATCACCAAAGATAAAAAACTGTTCAAGGTCTCCAATATAGCTCTGGAGCTTAACACAGCTATAAAAAATATGTATCGCCCCAGCATCATTTTCCCCACACCGGAAGCATTTGCCTTTATTTCCTCCTCCCCATTTTGCCATTCTTTTAGGAGTATAGTATAAATCATATACAGTTTTAAAGAACTGAGCTTTCAAATTTGCGGACATTAAGGCCTCCTTTGATAGTATTAAAAGGTCTTCCACTTCTATCTCTAAATCTCCTAAAGAATCTCTCCATTTTAACTTAACGTTCTCCATATCGTCATTCTTAGCTGAAACCAAGAATTGATATATCACTCCAATTTTTACAGATCTGCGAAAAATTCTAAACAAAATTTCTTTTCAAAAAGTCATGGATATTCTATTGACCTATAGTTTAAGTAAATTTCTGGTTTATAGCAAAAAATGATGAAAGTTTATAGGAAGAAGATTACAACAAGATTACATTGCAGGTATTTTCATTTTGCAAAACGAATCGTACATGTGAAAGACTGATCATCCAGGAAGGTGCTCCAAGTGAAGATACAGTTATCAAGTGATTATCAGTGAGCCAGGACAACAAAAAATGACGCAGAAGGATCAATATTTACAAAATGTACAAAGTGTATACCAATTGCCCAAAACCCTTGGATTCTTTTGTTAAGCAAATGAAATCCAAAGTTATAAAGCATTGGAGTTTATATCCAATAATGAATGTCAGGGGTGGGTGAAAATAAAGTAGGCATTTCAACCACTTAATTGGATAATTCCTCTGGGGTCTTCATCAAGAGAAAACAAAGGTAGATGCCTATAGGGAAAGGTAACAAGGAGTCAGTCCTAGCTCAGTGTCACCTCTACCTGAGCAAGTAGTAAAAGTCTAAGATTAATTCTTACCAGACCAAAAATAATCAGGGACAAGTCTCCATGAAAGGAATGCCACTCACATGTATTTCTGTGGGAAATCAGGAAAATCCATGCTCATTAGATGAAGGGATGCAAAAAGAACAGATGATGTGCGGAACACTGAACAAATCAAACATTCGCCTTCAGTCATAGACCTGGGTTTTGTGTTGCAGTGTGGGCTGGACTGTGGGGTGCAGGGTCAAAATTGATTTGTATATGGCTGGATCTAAACTGGAATGGCGTGGCGTGCAAAAATATGATGGATTAAACCCAGATCTGCGACTGGGGGTGAATGTTTGATCTGCTGAGCATTTCGCCCATCATCTGATTTTTTTCATGTTTTGCCTTAAGTGGGAAGGGTATGCCCAGAAGTGGGACCGTTGCTCACTAATCCACCAGATTTGAGCTAACCTGCTTGATAAGAGGTGATACCCTGAAACTGGTCCCAGGAACTTGTTTCCGATCCAAGAGGACCTGGCCTGGCAGTTCGGGCTAGACTATTCCCATGGGGAGCAGGGTCAAGACTGATTTGCATATAGCGGGGTCTAAACTCGAATGGCATGGTGTGCAAAAAAAATTAGGGATTTAGGCCCTCTTCACAAAGGTAAATTGAGATGAAAGTCTAACTTTACATCTTTCGGTATTCACAAAGAGCATTTACAAGTAGTAAAGTTAGACTTATTGGGATCTCAAGCTGTCCTTAAGTGTCAAAATATCCTGAATACCTAGTACAGTCGAAGACACAGAGTGATGGCAAAATTGTACAGTGTAAAAGTCCTTTGGTCCATATTAAGTAAGCACTTGCATTGTCTTTGTGTCACACAGGTGAATGCAAGGCAACCGGAATGACATTTACAAAGGCATGCAAATCAACATTTGCATTGCCATGCGTCACTTTTTCACCCAAAGGACCACGACAAAGCACCTTGACTGCCTTGCGTTACCCTGTGTCTTGGAGGCGTTATATGGGTAAAGCATGGACGCTCCAGTGCATCTACGCATGCATATTGATGCAAACCCAGATTTTCTGAAGTTAGTAAGTCTGAGGTTGCAGAAAATTGTGCACCTAATCGACCTTGGCATAACATAGAGAAATATCTTTATTTCTTCTCCTTACTTTCTCATTGCTTGTGTGTTGTATTCTGCAGCACAAACACATGGCGGCATATGCCTCTAAGAAAGGTTTTTGTGCAAGAAGTAGCCAATCCAGCTAATGCTATCCTGACCACAACACAGACAGTGTTACAGCATGATGCAAGGGTGCCTGCATTTAAGCTATGCTGTCACAAGTGTGCCACTGCAGGAGGGAGTGCATCTGAGTAATGTTTAGTAAATCTGGGCCCCAATCTCTGATGTGGTAAGGGGGGATTACAAGAACTGTGTGCATTTAGCAATGTCATATGTATTAGGAAGCCTCTAATGATGCCAACTAGACATCAGCATTTCATGGCTACATCTTACAGGAGTGGAGGAGGGAGGGTCGCAGTGCATTCCATGATCCCTAGGGGTGGCCAAAGTCCAATGGCGTGCGTTCTTATCAGAGGTAAATGCAAATCTGTGGCTCTAGTCTGTTTTAAGGGGAGGATACATTATCAGTATTAATTGGCACTGGTCTGATTGTAGTGGGGTGTGCTTAGGTAGAAATGTATTCAGGAAGGAAACTTGGGGCATGATACTGAGTTTGTTGGAAACAAGGTCCTATTAATTACACCTCATACATAATGATCCCATACAGCTTGTTATTTTTTTTAATGTGATGGTTAACATTTATAATGTTTTTTTGGGGGAAAACATGCAGAGTTTGATGCTTGATGGACCAAAGTCAGCATGGTATGGTAAATGCTGTATACATTTCCCATGTTAAATTCCAGGAGGTTTGACCTGCTGAAATTTAATGAAGAGGGAGACATTTAATGTGCCCTATCATTACTGAGTGCATTCAATAACACCCAACTCATAATTCTCATGCCTGGGTAACCCGGAGTTTGAACAGAGGCCAGGAAATAATGACACGCTCATAAGGTCCTTTGAGTTGTCTTTAAATGCTGGTCTCCAATGAAGGTCATGAGTAGGTGCCCTAGTCACCCTGAACAGCCTGTTTAGTATTGTACGTTATAATGAGGGGTATGCATGCATAGAACTAAGTGCATACAGTGCCAGTTTACTGAATCCCAATAGCTCAAAAGTGGATTACCATCAAATGAACTTAGTGATCAATCCTATCATGTGGTTCATGGTTTCATGGGCGGTGTGTGTTTTGGGAAACCTGGCTAGAATGGCATTCCCTTAGGCCAGTCTTGATAGAATCTTAGCATGTATCATCATTTTCAGGTCTTGGGTGGGTAGTAAAGGTGTGATATCATAGATGAGTTTAGATGGTTGTTTGAAGATTTTCTAGTTCTATTGATGTGGTTAGAGAAACTGAGGGGCATATTTACAAGTTAAGTGGTGAACCTGTCGTTAAGCCAAGAAGTCTAACAACACAACACGTTCAGTCACTTTAGAAACACAGGGCTGCACCATATTTACAAGAATATGGTGAAGCCCTGTGTTTTCCCCTGTGCTGGCACTAAATTTAGCTGCCTAGCGCCAATGCAGGCACATTGTAGGGGAAGATTGTTTATGTGCAGGATGGAGACCCTTCCTGCACATAAACAATCTTTAAATGGCGTTTTGTAACTTCTATGTGTTTTGCTCAGTGCAGCAAACATAGAAGTTGCAAAACATAATTTTTTTTAAAGATTGTTTATGTGCAGGAAGGGACACCTTCTGCACATAAACAATCAATGTTGTTTTGCTGTTTACATGTGTGCTCCACAACGCAACATGCATGGGAACAGCAAAAATGAGGAGAAATTAAACATTTCTTCTTGTTCCACCAGGGTAAGAGCTAGTCATAATTTTGACTCTGCCCCATATTTACACCATCCTGGTAAATATAGGCCAGCATTAAAATAAAAGGGTGTTGAGGTGGAACGCCCACAGCAACACCCATTGCCCTCCCCTTTTTACGCTAAGTATAGTGTGAAAGGGTGTCTTATTTACAAGGCAGCTTTAAGCCATATTAAGTGGCCTAACACTGCCTTGTAAAGAAGGTGAAGCCCCTATCACCATCATAATGTCCTGAAAAGTGACTCTGTGGTGGCGACAGGTGCTTGTAAATATGCCCCTGAGTTTTCTATCCAAGAGAAACATAGGGATTTGGCATTCTCAGAGATAGTAGCAGGGCAGCCTAGGACATTTGTCAAGGTTAACCTTTCTTTAACTGGCATGAGAGATGTATTAGGTGAGAAAATAATGTAGTCCGTTTTTTGGGGTTTAAGCCTGAGATGGTGGGCTGTCATCCAGGATTGTATTTTGTTAAGTGTTTTACCCAGTCTGTAGATATCTGCTGGGGAGGAAATTCTCTAGTGTAGTTGAGTGCCATCTGCAAACTTGTGAAAGAATATGTCAAAACTCCTCAGTAGATCACCCAGCAGATCCAGGATAATGTAGCACAGAGCAGAAGTCAGAATGGCCCCCTAGGTTACTGCATGGGAAACTTTTACAGGGTTTTAGATTGCATGCTCTTTTATAATCACTTGTAAGTGGTTCTCCTAGCATGACTTCTCTAAAACATGTTTCCCTGCAAGCCCCAGGCAGAATTATAAGGTGTGGTTAAGAATGTCATGCCTGACTGTATCAAATGCCACTGAGAGGTTATGTAAGATAAGCAAACATGAGTTTCTGTTATCCAGGGGCCTCATTTATGAGCCCTTGCGTCACTTTTACGCCGCCGGTGAGTCACTTTTTGTGACGCACCAGTGGCGTAAAAAATGCACCTTGTTGCGCCATATTTACAAAGTGACGCATCTAGGTAGATGCGTCACTTTGTAAACTCCTGCGCCACATTATACCTGCGCCAGGTATAATGTATGCAAGGGGGCGTATTGACGCAAGAAAAGGTCGTAGAAGTGAACGAGAGATGTAAACGCCACCAAATGAAAGCAATTGTTGTAACTCAGTGGTAATCGCACTGAACACGCTGAGACCCGAATGCGTCCTGTCACGCGTAAGTTGGTATTCCGTGTTTATCTTTGTTTTCTTGTGTTTTAGAGCACATATATCGGTAAGGTGAACCCTTTTACTCACAGCGTTGGCGTAGTATCACAATACAAAAGGCAGTGTCTTTCATTTGGTGGCGTTTACATCTCTCGTTCAGTTGGCACATTTACCTTCACTATTTTCTGTTTCTACAGTTGGGCAACCACTTTGACATTTAGTTTGCGAAAGTTGTAATGTTATAATTGACGTTTGACTATACTTTTGGAGTGATTAATTAGGTCCTGTTTGTTCCTTATTTACAGACCCCTGACGAAGGGTCATTTTTCATAGGACCCGAAATGCATTGGGTGTAATGAAGTCTTGAGAAAATGTGTAAGGATTTGGCTACATAAGAATTGAATTATGTAAGCAAGGATAATCATACAGTCGTATTGAATTGAATAATTGGAATACTCTCATGAAGTGAATAAAATATTTGAACTTGGATAAGAAACTTTGTTTCATTGTTAACTTTGAGCTCAGCCTGGAGGATAGTTGACTCTACCCTCAATACTTTCGAATTTCTAAATTTATTCAGGCAGCTGTCCCTCTAGTTAGACCAGGTTTTAGGGGATTTATTTGCCAGGATGGTGTTAGTGTTCATGGTTAGCATAGGGAGGGGGGCTTCAATGTTTGACATTTTGTAGTCAAATAAATGTGCAGATTCTTCTAGGAGTTCTTGAATGGTAATGGACTTGGATACAGCTTTAATTATTTTAAAAAGCTTTCCAAGCGTATTTTTAGCTGACAAGATATGAGATCTTATGGACTGAGCTTTTGCTTTAAATCCAATGTTATCACCACAAGAAAACTGTACCTTATCTTACCTATAGAAAACATATGAAGAAAATGCAAATGTTAGTTTTGTAAAAAATTAAGTTTTTCAAACAGACTTTGAAATTTGGTACAGCAGAAGCCCTCTCACAATATTTAAAGTTTAAATACTAGAGTCTGGGTCCAGCCGCAGTTCCCTGACAATAGAGTCAACGTGGGAGCCAGTACTAGGCTCCCAGCCAACTATTCAACAGTTTTTTAAAGAATTCTAGAGGTATTTACCTCACCTGCATTATTTAGAAGAAGAATTGCTTTTGGACTGCAGAGGGCATATCAACTCACTGAGCTGTCTTTGTAATTACATTGCCTCTGCCGAGTTCAGTCTTTGGAGAAACTTCAGGCTCTTCAACAAAGGAGAGAATCCTCTGGCTACAGGGAGCGTATTAACCAACTGAGCAGTTGTTGTGTCTACAGTTCATCGGACGCTCGTGAATTAGTCTTTGCGGGCCTTGTTGTCTCATCAACAACATTTCAGAAAGGAGAGCATAGTTGGGCTGCAGTGAGCACCAACAGAGGGCTAGACCTGGGAGCATCTCCCTGTGCCCAATAAACGATCCACTTGTTGACGACCTTCTAGAAATCATTGTTAAAGTCTAGACTTGTGGGTACTGTGTCTGTCTCTTCTCAGTTAAGTTCTGAAAGATGAAGGTCTGCAACTCTCACAACCTGCTTTGTTCAACCTTACACTTACTTTATTGTCCTAACACTGGGAATCCTAAGATACAACACATAGCCTTGTACTAGGGTTGAAGTACAAGTTTTTCTCCTTACTCAGTGAAACAATGCTGCAATGTTTGTTTCTTTGCAGCCCTTCATTAGATTTTGTGCACATAACATAATATGGTAACGATTAGTTTGCTATTTGCTACTTTGCGTAGATTGTACCAGTTACAGGAGGGTGAAACATGTTTTGTTGAAGGAGCCATCTAGTGACTAATCCTCTGATGAATCTTTCTTCGCCAGTAGGCGGGTGAAAATTAGGGTAACTAAGCACCATGTTAGCTGTCCAGTGAGGACCAATAATTGACAGCCAACTCACAAATTGGAGCTCAAATTTAGGTACAGCACTCTTGAACCATGCTGTAGAAATAAAGGATAGCACCAGGAAGACCAAATCTCCTATTGAAGCTAAATCGAGTTAGGATTATGCGGGCCAAAAGCTCTGCAACAGCAATGCAAAACAAAATATGTAACACTTGATGTTCTGTCAGAGCTTGATAATTCTCCCTACAACATATTAAGTCATTAATAAACAGCACAGTTGAATGGAAGAACCAACAGGACTCAATATTAGACTCAAACAGATACTTGATTAATTGGTTATTGTATTAAAGATTCAAAGTTCATTTCCACAAGCAATTCTTAAGAAGTTCAGTGAAAAATATCACAGCTTGTATAACAGTGCCAAACATTTAAGCAGACTTTCTAGGATAGTTATAATCAGAATCAACTACAGAGTTACACAGGCCTTCTACCATTAAGACAGAAGGATGGTTTGTTTTCTAACAGCTCAAATTCTATGAAGATGGGAAAGGGTTCAAATTTAACAGTAAGGATGAGTCCATTAGTATAAACAAATAAATAAAGGAATGAAGAAATGGAAATGGTTAAGCAAAAGAAGGTTCCGTCCATCCGCTACCGACTGTAGCATCAGCCAGGCAGTTCAAAAGTAAAATATAGCTCAAATAGCAGCATAGCATCCTCTCGCCTAGGAAAAAAGTGGTGTTTTGTTAAGAAGCAAAAATGAATAATATTTGCATTCTCCATCCTTTAGGGTTTGTTCTTTTATAAAATGTTTAAGATCATCCCAGTGAGGTGGCATCACACCACAATCAAAAGACTAACACATGACTATAGTCTATAATTTCACCTAGGGCACTTGCTACAGTGAACTGGTTTTCTATGCTGGTCGTGAGAAACTAGTGATTGAAAATCCACATAGGCCTAGTATAGCTAAAAAAGATACAAAGTAATTAATTAAATAGCTATAGCTGAAATTCAGGGCCTGATAATGATGATGGGCGAACTGCCACCGACATGCTGTCAGTGGCAGTCCACTCACCGACAGCCCCTTGGTTAGGCCCACAGCGGTCGGGGAGAAGACCGCTATCTCCGCCACGATCAGTGATCCTGATGGTGCGGCGGTCAGATTTATGGTCCCGAATGGCAGAGGGGCAAAGGCAGGCACTGCTGTCAGGATTACGATATCCCTTTTCGACAACCTTTTCATGGCAGGAAGACCGCAATGAAACGGCTATCAGAAATGGAATTCGGGTGCCCCAAGCAGGGCACTGTCCTTTGTGGGCCACTGTAAAGTGGCCCTGGGGGCTTATGTAGTTCCATCATGCAGCTCCATGCACCGCGTGTCATGCACCAGATGGTGCATTGCACTCAATCAATCAATCAATTAAACTTTATTTCGGTTTTTGTTCAAAAACCACAAAAGTGCAAATACAATAGTACAGAAGATTCATAATTCTTTTAAAAAACAACATATCATAGCAGGATACAAAGGAGCAAATGGTATAATTTCATCATTTCATAAAACCCAGAAAAATACATAATTAGTCCAAGTTATACCAACAATTTCATAATAAGATTTCATTGAGTAAAAACAATTACAAATCCATGCATTTTCTGTATTTAACAGTTAATTTTAAAAATTCAAGAACATGGAGAATACTATCATTGTGCAAAAGTTGTAAGTACATCAAAGCCGGTCTGATCTGAGTAAAATTAAGATTTCTTAAAAGTGTCACCAGATAGCGGTTTCGGGGGTATTCATAAAATCTACATAAAAATATAATATGCAGCATATCCTGATGAGACTTTCCATCGCAGCCGCAGGGAGCTGCAATTTTACTAAAACTAGCAGTTCTTGGCCTAATAAGCAAGAGATGAAAGAGATTCAGCCTGAATCTAGTCAATAAAATTTTTTCATGAGAGGTCAGAGAGCCCATTAAATAAGGCTCAATAGATGCACATGTTTTCAGCATAACAAATTTCCTACACTCGGCTACTGGATCTCAATTATTATTATTATTATAGAGGCTTTTGTAGCGCGCTCTGTTACTAAAAAGTATAGTATCCTGGCGCGAGGGAAAGGGGAGACAGATCAATGGCTTCCCTCTGCATCTTCCTATCCATGAGGTAGGCCAGTCTCGTTGCCTCCAGGTCCCCCTTAACAATGCTACTAGGGTTTTCAAACAATTCGGATTGCCCCAATCTAGAAAAACTAGGCTTCAAATATTTCATCCAAGGGATGGCCAATGCATTATCCTGGGGCAAACAATCTTTCACAATTAAGTACGTCAATGGAATATCAGGATTCAGCCAGAGTTTTATCCAACAGGTCAGTGGAAGTAGGGAAAAATATCGCTTATATATTGCTCAGTCCATGGACGTGCAGTAAGTACTCATTTTCACAGCGACTTGTGCTGTGACCCTTTTCCTCGGCCGCAGCACAAGCCACCAAGAAAAGGACCACTTTGCGACCACCAGCTTGGCGATCGCATAGTAATGCAGCAGTCAGACTGCACCCCGCTTGTGTGGAAGTCTTCTGATCGCTGTGAAAGAGGTTGGCAGCCCAACCACCAGCTATCATAATCAGTTCCTTTGTTCCCACAGGAATGTTTCACTGTGAACGTTGAAGAAACATTCAGGAATGTCGCAGTGTACACATGTATTAGACAAATAAAGCAACATTTCACTTGTATTAAGCCAGGGGAATGGTCAACCCATGAAAAAACTATTTTAAAAAAGGTGTTAAAGTTAGCATGGCACTTGTAAATAAAATGAGCTCTAAACCAACATAAAATATAATGCAATGAAATGTATTAAAAATAAAGAATATATAGAACTTCCACAAATCATTATTATATGACAATAACTTATGTTAGAAATACCCTACTACCAAAAAAAATCAACATTCATAGAAGTGCATATTTTACTAAAGCCATATAACAAAATTAATTTTGAAATTTTCATAAACTATAGAAGCTCTAGTATTGCTTTGCAAAGTTTCAAGCTTGTACTAAATTTCTACACATTTTTAGACAAACTATTCTAACTGGTGTATTCTGACAATAGGCAATGAAAGCACTAGGCCACTTTATTAATCACATATTCTCATCAACAAACATTATTAGGCAACCTGTGCATTATAAATTCATTAATGCAACCCTTTTATATGAATTAGTATTATTTTGTATTGTATTTTGTATTGTTTTCTTCATCTCACGTATTAAAGCACACTTTTCCGATGCTTCTACTAAACTTGACTCATTTTCATGTGCGTCTTATTTGTGCAAAGTGTACTTTCAGCATTTTGTGTCCTTAATTTGTGAATGTGTCCTGCTTTAGTATTTTTGCAAATCATGCTACATCAGAAGTAATAGTGTCAAGGGTTCATGGAATGTTTTTAGAACTGCCAGTTATACCAGTTTTGCAAATTCATCAGATGTTTGACAAAGGGTTGCATCTTTAAAACCACAGAGCTGCTTCGAAGTGTGCTTTGTGGTGCAATGTGTTTGTGAATAGTAAATAGGTTTTCGATCTAGTAAATAGGTCCAAGTTATGGTCAATTTTACTGGAGATTGGAATTGATCCCTCACTGGTTAAATTTATGGCTTCCCTTCATCAGGAGATATTTGCCACGGTTAGGGTCACCAAGGAAGGCAGGTGCACGTCTAGATTTAAATCAGAGAAAGGGGTGCGCCAGGGTTGCATCCTGGCCTCCCTTCTCTTCACTATTTATATTAACGGGCTGGGAAAACATCTAGAGACAGTGGGGGCGGATGTTCCGCGTGTAGGAGGAGCCACTGTACCGGCTCTCCTATACGCGGACAACGCAGTCCTAATAGCGCGCACTGGTAATGGACTCCAGATACTGTTGGACCTATTTGGGTCCTTTATAGAGAAACTTGACCTAAGAGTCAACGAGAAAAAATCCCACTCGATGGTGGTTGGCCAATAGAGAAGTAAGCCTAAAACAAAAACCTTCGTTTGCAAGTGCGAGGTGGTTTCAAGGGTTACCGTCTTCCCTTATTTGGGGGTCCTGTTCGGCGAGAGGGGGTCGTGGGCTCCCTGGATTAAGGCCAAGAGCTTATCCCTGGCCCGTTCCACGTCTGCCCTGATGGGTTTTTCAAAAAGGCTAGGGGCCAGGCCGATGGAGGTCCTCTTGAAAGTCTACAACAGCAAATGCATCCCTATTGCCACCTATGGGTCAGTCATGTGGGGCTACATTACACAAGATAAAATCCAAAGGGTAGAAAATGGGCTCTTAAGACAATTTCTGTCTGTCCCTAAGTCCTCCGCCACCTTCTCAATCCACTCTGAGGTGGGCATGGTTTACATAACGGATAGATTGAAATTGCCCCCCCTAGCATTCTGGGCAAAAACATGGCTCAACTCAGAATTAACCTTGAACCATGCGGATATTTTGTCTCTGGACCACGCCCTGAAAATACCCCGGTTGAACTATCCAAGAAACACTTTTACACACCTAGGGAGACCTGGACTCTTTCTGTCACCTTCTAATATTAGGAGAGAGGATGTTAAATGGATCAAGAGTCACTTCTTGGAGAGGGCATGTTTGGCTAGAGAGGAGAGGGAACTAGTGAAACCCTCAGTAAGATCACATCTCATGTTAACCACCTCCCCTTCTCTCGAGCCTTACCTTCAAAATTGTCACCAAACCCCTACATAGATTTTTATTGACAACGTTTAGATTTAATTTGATCCACTTTTCTCTGGGTTGCTATCAATCATGGGCCAAACCAGAAGAGGCTCCTCCCTGTAATTGTGATACATTTTCCCATCAAGATACCATGCATTTTATGATGTTTTGTGGGTTTTACGCGGGTATAAGGAAAAGATATTTGTTACCTATCTTGAGGGAGGCCGGCTTTATTCAAGTCAGGCCTGCGTTAATTTACCTCCAGATGTTGAGCAATACTCGCATAATCTATTGAGTGGCAAGTTTTTTAGCGGCGGCATTCAGAATTAAGCATAAACATGTGCCACCAAATGATTATATTAATCATGGTATTGCCTACATTGATTTTATTTTCGTGTCATTTGTAGTGTAAACGTTTACTTGGGCTTAGCACTGACTTTGTACATCCACGAATTGCCTATTTTAACCTTGTATGTAATTTTTATGCCTTTTATGATTTTTAACAAATCGAATAAAGTGTATTTGACTGACTGTGTTTGTGAATATATATGAGGCAGAGAAAGATGAAAAAGAGAGAATGCGTCTTGGTGTGTGTATGCGTGTGTGAGCGAACAAATGCCCAAGTCACTGTTCAAAGCAGTGTCATCTACTTCTCAAGTAACCCTGCGAGCATAAAACACATACATAAAAATAATCGTGTTGTTTACACCAACTAGGTGACTGCAAAGGGAGCGTGGTCCCTCTGGGGCTGAGCAGGCAGTAATACTACACCCTTTAAAGAGTGGGATCAATATGCACATCAAGTAAAGTGGATAATAATTAAGGTGCTTGGAAATGACAGAAGTGCAATAGTAAGCAATACATTCAAAAAGGTTATCATGATATCATTACTGGTCTTCTCAAAGTCATTCTTGGGATTGAGGAAAATGGCTATTGAGTTGTATTTTCTCTTGCACTGGATTATGCTTGCACTGGTATATTATTGCTGATTGAATATATTTATAGCGGGCATTCCGAAAATAGCGAGAGCTATTAGCTTTGTCAATGCTTGTTGCATGTATTAGTGGCCATGTGACTTGTTTCCAGATGCACACAAAATCAGGTATGCAGGGTGACATTTAATGGGTGAAGATTGATGTCACCATATTCTCAAACTTCCACTGGTAAAGAATACATATGCTAAACACTATCGACCTCTGAGGAGGGCTCCAACTTTCTTTGCGACGTTCGGTAGTAAATGTAACCTGCGATCACTGAAAATTGTTCATACAGCTATCTATATTTGTCATAATTTATTAATCAATATATTATAATATTTATTTTGTTTTTTCTTATACTAACAGTTGGTTTTCTTAGATGGCCATTGCTTCAGTTTTAGATGCATTGTGGTTGTCCCAGTTGTCAAACCGCTTTAATGATGTTAATATAATCTTTCTGCAAAGCCAGATTTGGCTCCTTTATTTTTATTTTTTAAATAATATTATTAATATATGTCTTCAGCGATCATAATATTTACGTATCATACTAGTTTTTATGCTGAAAGTATATTTGTTTCTTCCAGTATGCCTCTTAGTCTTTTTAGGTCCAGGAGCACAGCTGTGTGGAAGCTGTCAAAGTTATTGTCTGCTTGTAACCTGGAGTAAATAGGAAAGTTTTTCCAAATTTCTAGCTTTACTAAAATTTGAATATATTTTTAATTCTTCTGAGATAATTTTAATGTTAAGTATAATTTCGTAATTACTATATTATTGGTGATGTGAGTCTCACCGCTGCCCAGTTTGCAACAAGAGAATTACATAAGTAGGGGATGTACACCGTCCTCCACAACAATTTTTAAGACTATTCGCTCAATAATTTACTTTTCCTCATAATAGAAATATGTATATATAAAATTAAGTGATGTATCTGTAATGTTTACTGCTACATAACACAAAACTCCTATTGTGGCTATTGCAACGTTCTAACCCATGAGGGTAAAATATCAGAGAATGATTAGAGGAGACAAAACAGCCCTGTGGTTTACCATGAGGTAAAATTGAACTATTAATATACGTAGATGCATGCTTAGTTTTATTTGTGATATGTGCTCGAGGCCTCTGTACTAAAATCACTCTGAGTATTTTCTTTTCCATTTTATTCTTGTTCCGTGGTCAATTTTTTTTAGGCCACACGCAGTTGTAACATAACACCATTGATAAAGCTTGCATGGACTGCAAGCGCACCACACCGAAACTCGGCAGCTGTTTTGTTAAAATAGAGGGTAAATATTGTGAACAAGCTTCGAATCAACAAATTAAAAGTGTTTTAAGCGCTGCTGAAATATAATTAACATGTTCAAGTATTGTAAACATGACAAGGAGGAGAAGATTGAATTGAAATGAAATTGAATGCAATACCCCAATGTAAAAGGCACAGAAATAGCCCACTATGCCTCTGGCCTGTCCATCTAATCCACAGAATAAATTGACAGTGCAGTAAAGATGAACCTGATGGAGGTGGAAAGGCAGTGATGATAAACCAAAGTTTTAAAAAATAAAAGCTGACTTAAAAGGAGTATAGAGAGGCTGAGCATTCACTCACAAAGGGCAAAACATTCGGTTGCAACACAGCACAATGAACCAAGCACCTCAAAGTGGCATGCTTGACAGAAACCCTTGACAGACTCTTATGTCGAAATATCAGGTAAAAAAAAAACAAGGACATGTACAAATAATGAGGCTCAAATATTGACAACTGAAGTGTCACGAAGGTAAGTATATACTAGGAAGTATATATTTAGTATTCTTACTATTCTTAACTCCACATCTACTTACCTTGAAAAATGTAAATCATCAAAGAGCTTTAGGTCTAATTATGACTTTAGAGCAGCGGAGACAGCACAAAGCTGCCTCTGCTGCACAAAAAAAGCTGACCGTTTTTTGAGTCACAAATGTGTAACTCATAATTAGGTAGGTGGTCCTTTGTTATTCCCATGGCAGTGCCTGGAAAACAGGAACCACAATGGGAACAGAAAAAAGTTCAAGCACCGCATGGACGTCCATACCATGCTTGAACTTTGTGAGGGTACAGACAGGAGAGCACATGTTGTGTCCCCCTGAATATATATCCCCATGATGGGGTGGGCAATGGGGTCCTGTAGGGACCCCTTTGTTCCTACACCACCAGCTTTTTCATGGCGGGCTCCCCCATGAAAAGGCTGGCAGTCCATGCATTTGTAATATGCTGAGTGAAACTGTGCCAGTCCCCGCTCAGCATATTGCGTTGTGGTGCTCCTGTGCAACCGCCAGGGAACAACTGTTCTCACCACAACGACTTTAGGATTTGTGATATGATAGAAGGTGGATCACCACTGATGCGCCACTACAAGTCTGGCAGTCGGAAGACCGCCAGACTCGAAATCAGGCCCTTTATGTGCAGTTAATCCCTTGCATGCTGCGGATGGCCCACGGCCATCCAACGTCACGGTGGTGTGTGTGGAGGATGGATGGGGGCCGTCCGAATCCCACCCACTAATTAAATCGCCCGCACAGCACGAAAATGTGCGCAGCATGCAAGGGGTTAAGTAAAGCAAACATATGCAAGTATATACTGACCTTTACAATAACATATTCGCTGATATTCTGGTTACAATATATTTGCTGTTTATGCTGAAATATCAACTTTCTGGTACATGAATCTTAGCATATGAGCAATGAACATGGGCTATACTTGCTGGAAGATAGGTTGAAGTCTTAAATGGGCTAGTCATATCACCTGAGAAAACTGATTTGCATTGTAATGTGACATCAGTATATTGAGGGTTTAATGTTTAATTGATATCTTTACATAAAGAAAAATTGATGGACAGAATGCAGATCAATGTCATACATTCAC
Organism: Lissotriton vulgaris; assembly: GCF_964263255.1. Classification (NCBI taxonomy): domain Eukaryota; kingdom Metazoa; phylum Chordata; class Amphibia; order Caudata; family Salamandridae; genus Lissotriton; species Lissotriton vulgaris. The sequence continues at coordinate 723,440,256 of NC_141696.1, forward strand.
TCCAGTACTGAGATCTGGGCCTGAATCCATCGTTTTTTGCTCCTCATGCATACCCATCCCAATCGAGGTGACAAATGCAAAAAGAACAATTGATGGACAGAATACAGATCAATGGCCTACATTCACCCCAGTACTGAGATCTGGGCCTGAATAGAGCGTTTTTTGCTCCCCATGCCACTCCAGTTTAAACCTTCTATATGCTAATCAGGTGGCATAGAGAGCCCGGTACCCACATCTGGGCATACCCGACCCACATCTGGGCATACCCGTCCCACCCGGGTGACAAATGCAAACAAGCATTTGCAATGTAATAGGTCTCGCATTAGGAAAGTTTGAGCTATTGGTATTGTAAATGACACAATTTTATTTATGTTTTGTTTTTGAAAATAGCGAAATTAATAGCTTTTTCATTTACAATGCCAATAGTTATAACTTTCACAAATGTGACACCTATAGCATTTGTAATGCAATATGTGTTGTATTTACGTGACTTACATGTATTGATATTACAAATAACAATGGCTTTTAATTTTTTTTAAATAATTAATACTTAATACTTAAATAAAAGTTATTGTAATTTATAATGGCAATAGCTTAACGCTTTGTAAATAACTTTTGTGAAGATTATGTTCAGTGTAATTTATTGTGACGAAAATCCAAGAAGAGAAGTGAAATATTAACATCTTTTTGTTACATTTCTAATAAAGCTTGAAACATTGAGAGAACATATTTGAACCAAGATTGATTCTGTGACACCCTACATTTTGCATACGAGTCCCCGAGGGGATTAAAATGGCCTAACTGTTGCAAACCGCCTTGTATGCGGAAAAAGTATGTCTGTGCCTGGAACAGAGAACCATTATCATACAAGTATGGTCTTGTTGCTGCACACGCTCCACAGTAAACCCGGCACGCACAAAAATACTCACAAAATCTGCCATTCTACGGTGAAAAGCCGATGCGTACTGATGATTACGGGGACGGCATGGACCGTTTTATAAAAGTGTGAGCCCCTGCAGGAAGGTGCAGCGACGCCATAGGCACTTTGCACATGTGACAAACCATTCATTACAGCCGGTCAAAGAACGAGGCTGTTAATGAGGGGAAAGACGAAGTGGTTCAAGTCAATGAGGGAGATGCTGCAGGAGGGGCGAGAGAGACTGCGTGGGTGTCCAGCTCAGCCATGCTAATTAAACAAGCCATACACATATGAGAAATATGCATTTAATTGATATAAATGTAAATGATTTACATAGTGGTTATCCTTAAAAGGTGTCATGGATCCCAACACTCGTTGGACACCCTTCTGGCATGAAAGTAAAACAAGCAACAGAACTGTTATTACACAGATAGTAGACAGTGTCCACACACAAATCACACCCAAAGAGTGTGTATTCTTACTCACACACTGTCCAGACATTGAAACTGAGAGCACATTGACTTCTACAATGAGAGAAGGCAGTAACACTGCAAAATTATTAAATGAAATGGGTGCAGAGTACATTTAAGTGTAATATACGTTCAATGTACCATCACATTCACAGACAGTCACTTTCGCTGCCCATCAACCAACAATTTCTGGCGACAAGATCTAATGTACCATGTTAGTGGGGCACAGTGTTTCCAGTTGAAGTTCTCCATTAACAAATACATAAAACCATATACTACAAATAAACAAAAACACTCAGGGTGCACAGCAGACACGCAGAGCATGAATAAATTGACACGTAGCCCGAATAAAGTGATAGGAACCCACAGATTACAGCAGACACTTAGAAAGTACAACATCCTAACACAATACAGACAGTGACACACACAGAAAATGAACAACTGACATACAAGACGAAAATACTGAGAAAAAAACATTCCTTAAGAAGATAATGAAACAGAAAGCGGACAGTGACGGCACTCCGACTGCACGCAATGACACACAAAGGATGCAAAGATTATCTCACACCAAGAACGCAAAAGTTGCACATGCTCAGTCCAGACTAGAAACAGAGAAACTCTAAAGGAACCATGAGTAGTGATTGTGAAACACACAGGGTAAAAATAGTAACATGCAGAGAATAAAGACAATGACCCACAAATGGGAGCATGCATTAAAACTACATTTATAACAAGTAACATAGAGGGTGTATAGAAAATAGCAAATCCGGAGTCTGCACAGTAATTGCACATACACAAATAAACAATTAGTGCAGAAAGCCTCAGTATGCATGCACATACTGCCAAAGACATTGTAGTGTAGTTCCTATATTCCCAATAGGTTCTGCGCATTGGCATAACATAAACGATAGTTTAGACGTAGGACTGAAGTCGACTAGGTCTCTATTGAATATGTTAGACTTAATTTGTGAATGCCTGCTAGCTCAGAGGTCACTAGAAACTTTCTCGAATACACAAGAAGGGATTAGTTTCTGACAACCATATAACATGACAACTTTGTTCCCCAAGAATAAGAAATAAGGGCCAGATGTAGGTGGCCGAAAATAGCCATTTACCAATCGGTAACGGCCAAATTCGGCCGTTACCAACCGGTAAATGGCCATTGACATGTAGGGGCCCTTAAATGTTGCATTTTCTGTAATTTTACCGAATCGGTAATTTTACCGATTCGGTAATTTTACCGAAAATGCAAGATTGAAATGTGGGTAGCCAATTTTGCATTGGCACATGGCTTTCAGAATCGGTATTTTACCATGGAATACAAATCCATGGTAAAATACCAATTCCTGTGTACATGCACATCTGTGCATGTACACATGTGCCATGTGACAGACAGACGTGCCCTTAGGGCATGTCTGTGTGCCACATTGCACACATGCCCGTTTTGGGGGTGCTAGAGGGTGTCAAAGTGACACCCCCTGCACCCTTGACAAATTCGGTATTTACCGATTCGGTAAATACCGAATCGGTATTTGAATTGAATCCTATGGGCTTCAAGGCCCATAGGATTCAATAGCAAATACCGATTCGGTATTTACCGAATCGGTAAATACCGAATTTTTAAGGAATCGGTAATAAATCCAGATGTTGGTACCTACATCCCATTTACCGATTTTAAAATACCGAATCGGTAAAATTCGGTAATATTTGGTATTTCAAAATCGGTAAATGTGATTTACCTACATCTGGCCCTATATCTCCAGAGTCGCGGAAACAATAGATGACTATTTCACTCAGTCAATTGTGCATGCTTAGTTTCACCAGCAGTGCAGAGAAATAGAGAGACGGCGTTTTCAATAAAAAGGTTATTTATTGAGCAGTCTTCTTTCTCATGCAAGAGAAGTGAGTTGCTACAATCGCAATACTTGTCATGAAGTAAAGTGCGTACAGTAAAAATAGTATTATGAAATAATACTGTAAAAGCATTTATATGGTTTCTAAGCCATAAGACCCTTAAAATGGATAAAATACATACAATCATAAAAGATGACTAAAAGTACTCAACTGGTGCTTCTAAGATACGCCTACCCCGGTGTACCTAACCTAAGCCTAGTACATGGGAAGGAGTAAGTGAGATATAGCTTGAGTTAAAATAGTTTTTGCCAAGAATCTATCCAAGAATTCTTTAGGGGTTTAATCAGCTCCGTACCTTGTTTATAGAATGTAGGAGGTCTTGTATCTGTCTCTCAGGACTCGAACTCCCAGTAACCCGCAAGGGTAGCCGGGAAACACTGGAGCTGGATTTCTCGGCTGGAGAAAAGACAGCGTCTCTCTCAGTGCGTCAGCTGGAGGGTCGGCTTCCTTCGGCACTCGCTACAGCAGGGCGTCGGGCAAGTAGTTAGTCGATCTGCTCCAAACCACCGTGTTTTGCTAGGGCAGATGCTGGTGTATTTATACCTGGAAGGTGCCGAGTTTGACGTAAGGTTGGACATAATACGTCACTAAGAACTCGCAGTTCTTTTAGGACTCCAGGAGTGCTAGGACAAATCAATACAGAAGCAAGGGAAAGTCCCGGACTGCTGGAGGTTTGGTGTCTCCAAGAACTCGTTGTGATTTTTAGGAATCTGTGGAAGTAGCCATGCCGTATTTGGACTACATTAGCTGTGTCTAAAAATGGTTATGATTCTGATGTCTATATAAGGATATGATGAGTTATACCTAAATAAGGGCATGAATCGGGAAAATTACGCTAGAGCCCTAGATTCGTCTACAACAACATGGTGTAATTATCACGTTTTGGGTGACCAGAGGAATTCATGTCACCTGGACAACAGGTTTTGAGTGCAGATATTTAATTAAACAAATTGTGGCATTGTGGCTAGGATATGATTGGTTTGACTCCAATAAACCAACTAAGGTAACATGCCTGAAAGAAAATACTGGTTAAAAGAAAATCCTTGACTGGAGAAATGGTGGCACACATAGCCATTATAACAACACACACAAGGCAATGACAGTGCCACACACAAGGTGGTGATTGTAACACACACGTGGCACATATACTGAGTCCACACTGCTAACTAACACATTCAATGTAAGAAGGTAACACCAAGGGCACAAACATATTAGAGTCCAATGCAAAGACATGCTGGTTGCAAGCACAGGATGGAGACCGGGACACAAAGAATGCACATGCTAATACAAACACACCAGACGCACACACTGAAACATCATGCTTTCTTGCCCTATGAGGACAACTGTCTGCAAGTGCAAGTTAAATATAAATGAACACAGTCACAGATTTTACGCAAAAAAAACAACGTACACATATGAACGTTTTCACCCATTTTCATGCAATATTGCAAATATTTTAAAGTTGTGCCCAAAAATCTGACAAGCCTAGGTTTTTATAGAAAACAACACATTATTGTCACAAAACCCAATTTAGCCATCCTTTTAAACTGCTGACCCGGTGTGAGCACAGTAAATGATACAATTTTTAATTTCTTTGTTTTAAAATCAAATAGATGTTACCTATTATAATTAGAAAGTACCTTCCATTAAGTTATTGCAAAAGCAGTATTTCCGTCTCCCAGATGGAGGTGAAGGGCAAGGTCAGAGGAAGTCACGGACAGCATAGTAGATATTCAGGGAAGGAGCAGAAGCCCCGGCCCTTCACAACGTAAACACTGTATGAACAGAGAACACTTGGCCTTGTAGGGGTGGTGAGGTGGGAGGGATGAGGGGGGTGCACGGGGCGATTAAAGGAAGGCAAGGGAAGGGGCCTGCGAGCAGTGTTTGGTGAGGGGGAGGCACAAGGGGAGCACAGCAGGCACACAAGTGAAACACAGTGAAGCGCCGGTATTGTGATCGGATTCCCTCTTAGACGCTGCCAGCAGACATTAGCTGACACGGATGTGCTAAAACAAATAAACAGCAGAGAATCGCTGGGGGCGTTTAAAACTGCACAACTGAATAAACAGTGCACATTCATAGTTTACATTCACGAAAAAATAAACAGCTCCACTGTGTTGCTTCTGAGCAAGGAACTTGCAGTAGCGGTACAAGTCACAAATCATCTGGCAAGGCCCGCCCTGTCCTTAAATCGTCCCGACCTGGATACTTTGGAGAGCTCGGCTACCATGAAGCCAGGGTACAACTCTTCAATAAAAGGGTCTGAGGCCTGGAAGACTTATTAACTCCACTAGATTCACTTACAATTAGGGATCATCCCCTTTCTTATACCTCTTGGTTTGGATATGCGTGCCCTAATATTTCACACAAACGTTTTAATTTACTTACGATCAGACATGGTGAGAGTGACATCATGTGCAAAACACAAACATCACTGGGCTTCCGCCGCCGGACCGAAAAGAGGAAGTTCGGGAGCGTCACGCCTGTTGTGGGGCGGGACTTCTGCCCCACGACAGGTGTGATGGGAGCAGTGTTGAAGCTGGGCTCCTATGCCTGAGGGAGACCCCGCGTGTGCCAGCAGACATAAGAAGGAGCAGAAGTAGTGGTTGAGGCTGCCGATGCAAGTGCGGGAAGCCCCGAGTGTGCCAGGTCTTGCGTCTGAGTGACGAGCCTGTAGCAGCGAGAAAAGAGCCTGGTGTGTGGGGGGGATTGGCGGGGGGAGATGGGCTGTGTGTGTGCGTTTGTGCATGCACGCGTGTGTGTGACGGAGTGACGGAGCCTGTAGCAGCGCAGCAACGAAAGAGCCCGCTGAGTGGGGGGGATGTGCGGGGGTATGCGTGTGTGTGTGTGTGCGCGCGCGCGCGTGTGTCTGTGCATGTGTTATCCACTTGCTGGGAATCGGGGACAGGAGATGTGCATGCCGTGTGGGTGATCGTGCGCGCACACATGGTGAAATCGCCGACAGCCCTGCGCGTGCCCATCCCCTGTCCCAGATTCCCAGCAAGTGGATAACAAAAGAGCTTTCGGGGGACGCAGCGCTTCGCGCTGCTTACACCAGCTCACCTTAAAAAGCACAATTGATGGAAAGAATGCAGTTCGATGTCATACATTCATCCCAGTACAGAGATCTGGGCCTGAGTCCATAGTTTTTTTGCTCTCCCTACCATTCCAGTTTGAACCCAGCAATATTCAAATCTGTCTTGACCCTGCGCCTAATAGAAATAGTCCAGCTCAAACTGCAAGGCCAGTTCCTCCCTTGACTGGAAACAAGCATCCTAGGACCGGTTTCGGGGTTTCACCCCTCATCAGCCAGGATAGATTGACTCCAGTAGACTGGAGAGCATGGGACCCAAGTTTGGGCATACCCGTCCTACTCGGTGTGACAAATGTAAAAAGAAAAATTGATGGACAGAATGCAGATCAATGTCATACATTCACCCAAGTAGAGAAATCTGTCTGGGCCTGAATCAATCATTTTTTTACTCTCCATGCCATTCCAGTTTGAACCCAGCAATATGCGAATCAGTCTTGTGCCTGCGCCCAATGGGAACAGTCCAGCCCAAACTGCCAGGCCAGGTAAAGGGTGATGCCCCAAAACCGGTCCCAAAATGCTTGTTTTCATTCCAGGGAGGACCTGGCTTGGCAGTTCGAGCTGGACTGTTCCCAAAAGGCACAGGGCCAAGACTGATTTGCATATGGTTTTGTCTAAACTGGGGTGACATGGTGAGCAAAAGAACAATGGTTTTAACCCAGATCTCTTGATAGGGGGTGAATGTTTGATTTGCTCTGCATTCCGTTTATCATCTGTGTGTCTTTTGCTTTCTTGCTCTAAGTGCGCTGGGTATGCCCAGACATGGGTCCTGGGCTCACTGCGCCACTGGATTCAAACTAATGAGGGATGATACCCCGAAACTGGTCCCAGGAAGCTTGTTTCCATTTCAGGGAGGACCTGGCTTGGCAGTTTGGGCTTGACTGTTTGCATGAGGCACAGGGTCAAGACTGATGTGCATATGGATGTGTCTAAACTGGGGTGGCATGGTGAGAAAAAAAAGCATGAATTTAACCCAGATCTCTTGACGGGGTGAATGTTCAACTTGCTCTGCATTCCACCCATCATCTGTGTGTCTTTTATTTTATATCTTTATTCATGATGAATCCACAAAAGGTGCCTACTGAAAAAAATATGCGGCTGCATCAAAAATATTTTAAATAAATGCAGATGTTCCTGTTCAAATCAATCGTGACTGCAATGCAATTGGATTTGCAAAACACAGTGCTCAAAATGTATCAGAAACCTAGCAGGCACAAGTCACACAATTACTGTACTGTACAGTATAAAGGAAATGTCCTTAACTTTCTTTCCCAATCATTTCCAGCCATGGAGGGTGTTTCTGCAAGTGAGTGAACGTCTGCGACAATGGCAGCTACAGCGTTGGAGGAAGGAGAACACTTATCTCCAGATGATCAGCTGCATTGATCTAAGGGTGGCAAAGGTAATTTAATTCTAAAGATCAGATTAAAGAAAGAGACCATCTTCACCGGACAAAATTGGACAAACTCTGCAATCCAAGACTAAATGTTTACCTCCTGTCACACCACCACATGTGAAGCTAATGGCAGTACTCTATTTGTTTGTATCTGGATCATTTCAAAGCATGTGTGGCATGATGGGACGGGTCTCTCAGAGTGCTTCATCTTTTGTCAACAGGTGCAGATGCTGTCATCAAGCTTATACCACAGTTTCTATCAATGATCAAATAAAAATAAAGCAGGGGTTTTAGGAAATTGCACATTTCACTCATTTTATGGGAGCTAAAGACTACACTCAAATGCACTTGGGACCACGTGCTGCAGAAGCACACAGCTACAGAAACCAGAAGCACATCTATTCAATGAATGTGCAGGCTATTGAGGACTTCAACTGACAATTCACCAATATACAAGCAAATTATCCTGGAAGTGCACATGATAGGTCCGTATTCAGACACATCTTAAGCTGGATTCTATGGAAACTCTCTTCTACTTTTTAAAGTTATTTGTTTGTTTTTAGTATTGTACTTAATTATATTTAAAAATGTGTATATATTAATGACTTAATATCAAAATAAACGTTGTGTTTGTTAGTGAAGGTAAACCTCTTAAATTCAATTATATATATATATATATATATACATATATATATATTTTCGGCATAGAACGTCCGTGGCCACAGTATGCAGCAGCAAGAAAGACGAGGCAAACCCGATTTCTGTGGATGTGGTAAGTTTTATTCAAGTATAAACCTCATCACCACTCCGCCATGACGCGTTTCGGTGCAAACAGCACCTTGATCACATGACCAAATATATATATATATATATATAAATATGTATATATATATATATATATATTGCCACCAACAGTTTCCCTCTCCAAGAAAGTAAAACTCGGGCGCACTCCGGATACAAAACCAACCATCTTTATTTGCGGGGGATCAGCATGACGCGTTTCAGCATTTCGCCTTCATCAGATGCACTCCCCTGCCAAGTGCCACCACCACTGCGGTCTCATTTACAAAAGTGATTTGGCTCTCTGAAGTAGAAAGGTGCACACCTGTGTTTCGTTAGGGGAGGAGTCGCTTCCGTAGTCCAGCGCATCAAACTGCAACTCCCAGAGTGCAGTAGTAGTCCTCAATGCGCTGCAAGCGACGTTCCTGTTTACCAGATTTTTCAAACCCCACGATTTATATATATATATATATATATATATATATATATATATATATATATATATATTACCTACTGGCGTTCGCCAGTAGGTATATATAGTTAGGATTTTTTCCCTATGGGATTTTTGAAAATTCTATGTCTAATAACTTTGGCGTTTGTGGACGGAATCGGCTGAAATTTTCAGGAAAATGGCACATTTTGTTTCTGAGCAGCCCCTTAAAATTTGGTGGGGTTTCGTCAAGGGGGGGCCGAGAAAAAAGGGGGGTCCCAAAACGCGTTTTTCCCATTCATTTTTCCATAGGGCGGTTGGACTCACTTTTAGCTCGAACGGCTGAATGGATTTGCACGAAACTTGGCAAAATTGTAGGGACTGTTAGCCCAATGTGCCTTTGCTAGGTCTCAATATATGTGCTCCAGTAGTTTTTGAGAAATTAACGTTCAAAACAAGATATATATCTGTAACAGCGCTCCGGGCAGCGATCCGGTCCGCTTACTTTTCGCGAAACGGAACTTTGCGCGCAGAAAGCTGATTGGCTCTCCGGTGTCTGTCAACATTCTAAACAGTCCAGAGCGGCCGCCATCTTATCTCTCGGTAGGATCGAGAGAGAAGAAGAGGTGAAAAACGAAGGGGGAATTTATTGAAAGGGGGCAAGGTATACCCCTCTTGACCCCCTAGGAATGTTGTTGGGGCTATTAAAGGGTCCCGTGGGGAAAATAAAAAAAAAATGATTTTTCACGGTAGAAGCGCTTCACGGGCCGCGAACTGGGTCGCAAACAGGTAGCGAAACGAGAATTCGCCATTTTGTGCTTCGTTTTAATTGTTTAGAGACAAAAATTATCGCCGCACATCGGCCACAATGCATGAATATCGCTGAAAAGTCAGCGATATTCATGCATTATCCAGCAAATGCTCTTAGCCATGTTATCCACCTTCCATTGGATAACATGGCTAAAAACTGCTCTGTGCGTGAGCTTTTTTTTTTTTCTTTTTTTGCTGCGTGACGTGTGTTAACGTTCGATTCGATGGAAATCAGGAAGTGTTGACCACCATTTTGTCACTGCGAGTAAATATTTTGTTATAAATTAATCCTTATTGATAAACATTGTCTGCGCCATCTTGCGTTTTTGTCCAATGCCACAATTTTGTCGTGCACGGCAGCCATTTTAGATGCCTTGACCAGGGCCACTCTCTGCACGCCGCCGATCCTCAGCATGGCTCCCCACCCTCGCAAGCATCTCCCCCACGCACTGGTCACCCCCGCTCTTTCTCTCATGCATGGGCCATATACTTCCCCCCATCTGCGCTGCTCTTCTCTGAGAATCACACCCTGTGCCCGCCCGACACCTCCCTTTCACCCTATTCACTACCGCACCCTCTGACACTCCTCTTCCTCTGTGTCCGATTGTCCAGGCCGGACCTAGGCTATCACCTAGCCCTGCGGATGTAGTTTATGGCCCCAGCTGTAGAGTATCCAGACATGACAACCCTCCCGATTCAGGCGTGAGACTACTGATTTCAGTGCTAGTTTCCCGCCTCCCGATTCCTGCAAGCAAAAACCCGGGGGCATATTACCAACAACTAGCGATAATTTTTGTCTCTAACTTGTTTAGAGACAAAAATTATCGCCGCACATCAGCGAATTTTATCGCACATAAACCTTGCTATTAGCAAGGTTTATCGCAAATGCGATAAAAAACGGCCGCAATGCATGAATATCGTTGAAAAGTCAGCGATATTCATGCATTATCCAGCAAATGCTCTTAGCCATGTTATCCACTTCCCATTGGATAACATGGCTAAAACTGCTTAGAGCAGGTGTTAGGTTTTGGAGATATTCGCGCTTAGCGCGAATATCTCCAAAAGTTGGTAATAGGAGATAGCGATGGTTAGGGACTGTTTCCAGTCGCTAAAATCTTGGCACGCCCACTTTGCATGTCATTAGTGATAAATATCACTGATATGCAAAGCGGGGCCCAAGATGGTCGCTATCTCCTTTTAGCTGTCACTAACTGGTGTTAGCGACAGCTTGGTAATAGGGAGATAATTTTATCTCTTTTTTTTTTGGCTTTTAAAGCCCAAAAAGCGGAAATAAACCCCCTTGATAATATGCCCCATGATTTCTCGGGGGTTTCAGCTGACAGGGCTTGGTATTGTGTTACGTGCTAATTTTTCCAGGAAACGTCAGAGGGTCGATGCAGGGGTTCTAGAAGGGGTGATAAACCATTTAAGCCTCATGAACAAGCGCATGGTCTTTTAAAGATTTGTGAAGTACTCGGGGCGGCGGTGTGTGTGTGCCCTCTTTCAGGAGCGGGCGGGGGGGGCACTGCCAGCAACTTGCCAGGCCAGGCAGTGTTCAACACGTGCATACCCCTTTCTCTGCCTGCTATTGCGCTCCATGCTTCGGAAAGGTAAGAAAAAGAACGTGCATTTGAGTTTGAAATGTCCGATCTTGTAGCAGTACACTTGCAAAGCCCACACATGACAATAACCCGATTCAAGGCCCCATTCACCCGATTTTTTAAACATATATAGCACTCCAACAAAGTTAGATTTTAAAACTTTATTAACATTTAACTATAATGAACGGAACAAAAACTGTAAAAACATTTAAACATTTTTCACCCAAAAAAGCAACAATGGTCAGAAGCTGTCTTTTGTGCGAATAGTCCCAAGGCAGCACAACGTGCAGAGTTCTGGACGGCACCCAGGTGATGTCGCCTGGGTGCCGCACTGGTTTTGGGATCCTACAATGCTACTCCGAAAATTGGCGTGGGGCGTCCCGGGTGGTGCGGGGGGAGGCCTCGTCAGTAGCGGTCTGTTGTGCGAATAGTCCCAAGGCAGCAGAACGCGCTGAGATGTTGATGGCACCCAGGTGATGTCCAGTAAACTGCCGCACTGGTTTTGGTATCCTACAATGCTGCTCCGAAAATTGGCGTGCGGCGGCCCGGGGGGGGGGGGCGTGGGGGAGGCGGCGTGAACGGGCCTCCCCAGGTGGCGGCCATCCAGCTGAGTTGCGCCCGCTCTTGCGGCTACAGCGTCTCGCTCACCATGTTGTTGAGTTGCTCCCACTCTTGCAGTGCAGCGATAGGCGGCTGCCACATGACTCTTAAAATGGCGGACGGATCTTCGGTTTTGGGCCTGGTCCACTGAAATGGCCCTGGGACACCTTGGAACTCGGACGCTTGCCTGCTAGGGCTTGGGCTCCATTCTCGAAAAGCGTCCCCTCAGCCGTGAAGATTCTACAAAAGTCTTGGGGGCCCCCGACTCCCGCAGGCTTCCGGTGGGGAGCGGCTGCCATGATTGCTCGTGGAATGACCACGACGGAGCCACGAGATGGTGGTGCTCTCATGCTGACGCCAGCTTCAGTCTGAATGATCCAGAAACAAGGTGGGGCTTTCATCGTTTGGGAAAAAAAAAATTTCTAAACCAATGAAAAGTGTTATTTTTAGGTCATATGACCAAGCCTTCCATCTTTAGGAAACCAAAAGTAAAATGAACCAATGAAAAGTTTTATAAACAAGTCACATGACCTGTTCTGCGGCATAGGGCTACAAAAAGCGTAGAAAATCCGTTGGCACGTGAGGCGGCGTCAGTAGCGGACCGATGTGCGAATAGGCCGAAGGCAGCACAACGCGTCGAGATCCGGATGGCACCGAGGTGGTGTCCAGCAAATTGCCGCACTGGTGTGGCCATCCTACAATGCTGCGCCGAAAGACGGCGTGTCCAGCTGAGTTGCGGTCACTCTTGCGGTACAGTGACTCGAACGCGCCGAGATCCGGATGGCACCGAGGTGGTGTCCAGCAAATTGCCGCACTGGTGTGGCCATCCTACAATGCTGCGCCGAAAGACGGCGTGTCCAGCTGAGTTGCGGTCACTCTTGCGGTACAGTGACTCGAACGCGCCGAGATCCGGATGGCACCGAGGTGGTGTCCAGCAAGTTGCCGCACTGGTGTGGCCATCCTACAATGCTGCGCCGAAAGTCGGCGTGGGGTGCCCCGTTGGCTTATGAGGTGATGTCAGTAGTGGACCGATGTGTGAATAGGTCGGAACCAGCACAAGGCGCCAAGATCCGAATGGCAAGTCCTGGATGTTGAGTGCCATAGTTGAGAGTTCTGAGCAGTGCTTGTAAGACTGTCTGAAGCTTATTTGCACCTGCTGCAGCTTCACTATTGCCCTGGTGTGGCCAAAGGTCGCACATGACATAGGCGGCCGGCTCCCGAGGTCCGGCGGAACTTTTTGCCTTTTCCTTTCTGCTTCTTTTCCTACAATCCGTTTCATCTGAAGACACGACCAGGTCCCTGAATGTGTGCAGGGGGACGCTATTGATTGAATGAAAATGGCGGCTTGACACAAAGCTGACTCAAGCGTTGCTGTTGATGCTATACAGACAAAAATTGGTTTTCAGTTTGTACATTCTTCAGGATTTTTTTTCCATCCAAGTCTGATTGAGAGTTTGTAGAAAAATGGCTTCAGATTTTCCACATACTACTCTTCAACATTCTTCCTAAATGTAACAATGTGAAACTCACTAGGAGAACGGCTGTTTCTGTTTCCTTTCAAAATGCTGCCAACAATATTTTCTGAATGGAAGACACCATCTTGTAGCATAAAGGGCCGAAAGGGGTTCTGGTCTGGCCGATGGTTGGTGGAGACATTTTGACTATATCTTGGACCTGCCCGGACTCGCCCAAAATGGCGCCGGTATAAATAGGACTCGTAACTCCTTGCCCGCAAATGTATATCTAGAAAATGTTATTGTAAGTGGCCCTGTCTTATTTTAATTACAAAATGTACGTCCACCGATTCCGCAACTGTTAGACACCTTAGTTCTTGCAACCTAATGGCCCGCTCGTTACGTTCCTCTACAGTGTAAATGTCTCCTCATCATATACGATTTCAGTTTGCTCCGTGGCCGGCCCACGTGGTTATAGGCCCGTATTTGTATACTGACATTTTCACAATAAAGGTTTTTAAAACAAAACACGGTAGTAGTATTTACATTGGTAAAGTTTTTACTTTTAGTCACTGTTTTCGAATCAGTAAAAGGCAAGTGAAATAAAGCAGTCCAATTACATGACGGATAAAAGGTATAATATGTAGGAACGCAGTAAAGATAAATGGTCAAGGGCAGTTGTGTTTTCCACTCCTGCAACATAAAGTGATCGATAAGAATCTGATAATCAGGCGTATCGGCGACTAAGACAGCAGGCCGAGTATCTTTTACTCAACGGCTCCGTCATGGAACGAAGAAATGCCCTTTTTCTCGAAAAAGGAATATATTTTACTTGCAGGACAGTTGTACATTTTCCGGGAAAGTACATTAGCCTGGAATATTATAACATATGTTTTAAAAAAAATAATGTTCGAAAACAATAAAAAGCGTAATTTTTAGGTCATATGACCAAGCTTTTCATCATTAAAATAACAAAAGTAAAATGAACCAATGAAAAGTTTTATTAACAAGTCACATGACCTGTTATGCTTACGTTACGCGCTGCGCGCCGCGCCTCGGATCCCTTCCGGGTGCGCTAACGCGGCGTGTCATATAACGCATTACGCGACAACGTAGGTCAAGAATATAGTCAAAATGTCTCCACCAACCAGCGTTCGGAACACAACCCCTTTCAGTAGTCCAAAAAGTTCTGTTAAATGACAACAGAGGGGACAGGCAACAAGAACCATCAGTCAAAGAGGGGAGGGCAAGTTCTTCTCTTCCGGGTCATGTTGGGGCGCTACCGGAACTGATCGAATTGGTAGTCTACAGTGTTTCTGGATGTTTCAGACTAAAGCTGGCGTCAGCATGAGAGCACTTCCATCTCGTAGCTCCGTCGTGGCCATTCCACGAGCAGACATGGCAGCCGCTCCCCACCAGAAGCCTGCGGGAGTCGGAGGCCCCCAAGACTTTTGTAGAATCTTCACGGCTGAGGGGACGCTTTCGAGAATGGGACCCAAGCCCTAGCAGACAAGCGTCCGAGTTCAAAGGTGTCCCAGGGCCATTTCAGTGGACCAGGCCCAAAACCGAAGAGCCGGCCGCCATTTTGAGAGTCCTGTGGCAGCCGCCTATCGCTGCACCGCAAGAGTGGGAGCAACTCAACTACATGATGAGCGAGACGCTGTAGTCGCAAGAGCGGGCGGTAAACAGCTGAATGGCGGAAGAGGCACAGTGTAGCAAAAGCGGGCGGAATGGCAACTGAAACGGTAAAGGGGCGCCCCACTACAGCTTGTCTTCAGTTCAAACGGATTGTGGGACAAGGTCCAGAATTGAAGAGTCATCAAAAGGCAAAAAGTTCCGCCGGACCCCGGGAGCCGGCCGCCTATGTCGGGGGCGATCTCAGGCTATACCAGTGCTATAAGACTTGGGGAGGGTGTCGGAGCCAAGCGTCTTCTCCGAGTCCGTGCCATCACACCGTCCCTCGGGGGCCTCCGTCAAGCGGTTTAGGGAGGTACCATATAACATTGTTTTCAAATGCAGTCAGGTCCACAAACGACCCTCACTTACTTTGAGAATAGTGAAGCTGCAGTAGGTGGAAATAAGCTTCAGACAGTCTTACAAGCACTGCTTTTGTAAACATTTTTTGTTTTTTTTGTATTTTTGCACAGTTTTATATATATTTTTTTGTTTTTGATGGAGGGGAAACAACAAAGCACAGGCATTGAAAAAGGCTCAAACTCAGAACTCTGAACTATGGCACCCAACATCCAGGAGCTTGCCATCCGGATCTTGGAGCCTTGTGCTGCTTTCGACCTATTCACACATCGGTCCACTACTGACATCATCTTATAAACCAACGTTATGTAAATAGTTTTTTAATAAAATGTTTTACCCTGTTTCTTTGCTGGTGTGTTGTCTATATTTTTAATATTTGCATAGGGTTTGTCGTTATTTTGTGCGGGATGGGTGATGGAGCCGAGCTGTCTTGCAGCCCTCATGGTGTGGAGCTCAGTTCATCTCACTATTTTCGTATTTCTCATGAAGGGTTGTTTATAATATTTCTATTTTAGCGAGGTCAAAAAAAGATCCAATTAGTGGCGTACGGATTTTGCTCGATTACTTTTATTTTTTTACACGATTTTTCCCGATCTGCAAAGACTAAACAGAGTATTGCGACTTTGTGCTTGTTTGTAAATAGAGAATGAACCAAAGAGAATCAATTGTAAAACAGTAAATGCTTGGATAATAATCAATCAAATGGAGAGACAAGCAGGCACGACGGATTACAACGGGGGCAAAGGCCTGCGTTAACTACCGTTCACTATCTGCAAAGAGAGAGTACTACTAAGAGAAAAGAGGGGAGGGGGGGGCAGCGTTCAAAGCACATCAGCGTGCATAAATACGAAAATGTTTTTATCTATCACGTACTTGACATTTTAAAGCTTTTCATATTTGCTATTAAAAAACCAATTAAATTCACAGAAAAAACCATAGGTTATAGTGGATATATAGTTAGGAATTTGCATTTACAAAACCTTGAAAATTCAATGAAAAAACCATTGGTTTTAGGCCATATATAGTTAGGGATTTGCATTTACAAAACCTTATTTTACTCGCATAAAACCATTGAAATTCCATATATAGTTATAAGCGCTAACTATATATCGCGCACCCGCAATCCACTGCTGATGATGTCACATATTACATCATTCATGACATGGTTAGTGACATCACTGATGACATCACTGATGACATCTCAAATGACATCACTGATGACATCACTGAAAACATCTCATTTGACATGACTGATAACATCACTGATGATATCATTCATGTGATAATACCATGAACCTCTTCAGACTCTAATATAACCTTAGATACAATCAGTGTAAACAGAGAGTCACAGACTGTCACTCATCCATGGAGTTACTCACACACCTAGTCAGTTATGCCAAAAATCAATCACACCTCCATTTTCTCAACTATACAGTTATACACACCTTACTTATTCAAACATATACTAACACATATTTACTTTACTCTCTTATACAATCTCTGATACATGTTCACAATGATCCATACAGCCACTCACACATTTACTGGCTCTTATGCACAGTTATTTATAGATGTCAACTCTCACATGTACTGTGTTTTACATATGTACTTAATTTGACATGTAGCACTGAGATATCCATTCACTCACTAATACACTCATGCACAGTCAACCGCCCATACAGCTGTTTGCACATGCACTTTTGAATCTATACATATAGTGAATCAACTACTCACACATCTATGTACAGAGTCACACACCTCCCAGCCACCCATACACACACACTCAGTTTCCCATACAAATACTTGGACAACCAATCAATAACCCATACAGTTACTCATATAGCTACTGATCAACATATGCAGCAGTTTGTAGAACAACAGATATAATGATGCACAAATTAGAACAGTTTAGTCACTAACCCATGCACTCAGTGAGACACATTTAATCACTCACTCAATCAGTCAGTCATGCACCTAGTAAATCCTTCATCCAGACACTTATATATCCACTCATTCTTCAATATGTAAAACATATTTTAACTTTACAGAAACATACAGTCACTGGATGTTGTCATCAGTGATGTCATCAGTGATGTCATTTGAGATGTCATCAGTGATGTCATCAGTGATGTCACTAACCATGTCATGAATGATGTAATATGTGACATCATCAGCAGTGGATTGCGGGTGCGCGATATATAGTTAGCGCTTATAACTATATATGGAATTTCAATGGTTTTATGCGAGTAAAATAAGGTTTTGTAAATGCAAATCCCTAACTATATGTGGCCTAAAACCAATGGTTTTTTCATTGAATTTTCAAGGTTTTGTAAATGCAAATTCCTAACTATATATCCACTATAACCTATGGTTTTTTCTTTGAATATATATATATATATATATATATATATATATATATACACGCATACTACCTACTGGCAGTCGACTGTAGGTAGCTATAGTTAGGACCTAGTTTCCATGGGAAAAGCGTTTTATTTGTTTTGCTAATAATTTTGGCGCCGTTTGAGGAAATATTAAAAACTAGTGTGACAATCACCTCAGCTGCTGTCTATAAAGTTTTGGGGTGATTCATAAAGCGGGGGCTCAGAAAAATGGGAGGTCCCAAAACGCATTTTTCCCATTCAATTTCCCAGAGGGTTTTTAGACACAACTACAGCCCAAACCTCTGAACGGAATCACACTAAATTTGGCAGAAAGCTAGATCTTGGTCCAGAAAGGTCTCTTTTTATAATTTGGGGTAAATCAGTTCAGTATTTTTTAAGTAATTATAAAAGAGGATGTGTGTATATCTAGAGACGCAGAGGGTCTGTGGATCTGACCGACCTCATGCTGAGATCTGATTGGCTGCCACCCTTCAACCAGGAAGGGATGGCAGCCATCTTGGGGCTATGGACTCGGCCTGAATCCCAAGAACAATGCAAAAAGAAACACAAAAGGGCATGGTAGGAATACCTTGACTGCTGTAGGCCTGATGGTGGGGTCCCACAGGAACCCCGCCAGGGGCCAAACAATATTTTGGTGTTAATTTTGCAGCAGGTTTGCAGAAGATCCACAACAAAACTGGAAAAAAGCATGCTCTCCTCTGTTTGTTCTTTAAGCCGCCCAGGTGGGCTAGGTCCTGAGGTGGTACTGTTTATTTTAATATAGGGGTGGGGGAGCACATGGCCCCCTTCCCAGGCCTTATAAAAAAGTGGGAGAGGGCACACAGCCCCCCTCCTGGGCTGATTCTGGTCCCTGGTACCCCATCCAAGGCTGCAATAACAAAGGGGAAGGGGGTCATCCCAGAGCCATTAATGGCCCTCGGGACTCCAACCCCCAGGGTAAACATCCTTTACAATGACTGATTTACAACGCATTGTCATTACTTCACATTTTTTACTCTGCAAAAACTTTTACAAAGCAGTGCTTTACAGCACAAACCATTACAAGGCATTCCCTATAACAACGCCCCGGTGGAGTTAGAATAGTAAATTGCGTTGTAATGGACTATGCATTGTAATGGATTGTGTTGAAAAGTCCTGCATTGTAAAAGATTTTGCAGACTAAAAAATGGAGGGTAATGACAGGTTTTGTAAACTCATGTGGGCTAAAGTGTCATATCCATACTCCTGCTATGTCCCAGGGTGCCCACCTCTGTTCAATAGCAGTTTACCTCTGCTGGCACATGCAGAGAAACCTGTAAGTTCTCTTGCTTGGCAGAGACAATTTCAAAACTCCTGCCAAGTGAGAGCAAACACAAAGTCCAACCCTAGCTGGTGGGAGCTTGAAACATGCTCCCACCTGCTGGGAGCAGCCTCTGCATCTATTTCCTTGCCCATTTCACTGCACTCAGGAAAACTGAAGAAAAGATTGCTCCCACCTGCAGGGAGCAGCATTTTTAGCTGCTCCCTGCGGTCGGGAGCAATGCCAGGTCCTGCTAAATGCCGGAAGGTGGCTGGGGAGGGGGCTTGGGGCTCTCCCTGCTGCCCCAATGATAGTGTGGTGGGTGACCTTGGTGGGCATTTTTTGGCCAGGCTTCAGGGAATGGGTGTCCCTGGGGCTGAAATCAGCAGGGGTGGGGGACTCTTTGTCCCCTTGCCTCCTAAATATGGTACTGTACCCCGGAGTAAGGGGTTCCTAGCGCCAAAATCAGTCTGAAGAAGCAGAGGAAAAAATGAGGAGAAATAAAGATATTTCTCCTTGTTACGCCTCACCTGGCGAGGTGTAGCATTTTGACACATTTTGATACATTCCCAAGTCTACCAGTAATGGTAAATCTGACAATGCACCAAGCACGATTGGTCGATGCAGAAGTACACTCACGCTTCACATATGTAATTTCTCCCTGGGACAAAAGTAATGCAACAGCGATTTGCTCTGTGTTGCGTTTAACCCTTGGCGGACAACTACGCTACGCTTGCAAAGTTTGCGTAGTTTGTGCTACTTCACGCTACGCGAATTGCACGTAGCACAGTGCAAAAGCGCATAGTGTAGTGTAGTTGCCATTTTTTTGCTGGCTCGCGGTCCGCAACGTCAAGTTGGCGACCGCGAGCGAGAAAAATGACATACCGGCGAGACTTTTTCCTCGTTCACGATCAGCAACATCAAGTTGCCGATAGCGAGCATGGAAAATAAACCTCAAGGCGAGATTCTCAACGCGGGGAGGTCAGGTTTCTCATTGCGAGTGGTCGCGTATGCTCGCGATGAGGAACTACCAGTCCGTGTTGAGAAAGCTGCTGCTCGAGAAGAAATCTACTCGAGCGGCAGAAAATGACGGCTTGCACTGTGCAAGATGCCCTTTGCAATGATTGCAGAGTGCGGGCAAGCATCCGGCACTGTGCAATCATCTGAAACAGCGTACTACGCAGTTCGGGTTGCGCTACGCATATCTTGCATAGTGCAAAGTGTTTTTCTCGTATGCAAACTACGCCCATGGTTAGTTGCGTTATTGTAGATTCATCAAGACACACACAGCCAGTCAAGGTGATAAATGAATCTGACTTAGCAGCTGTGCCTCCCCTGCGGGCTCTTAAATGGCACGAGGGCTATGCAACTCAATGATAAATATGCCCCTTGGCTTTCTGTGAACAGCTGTACACAGATTAAACAGCGTACTCAATGAGAGCCTCCTAGATATATGTGGTTGATTGTTCATGTGAACTAAGCTAGCTGTAAAGTGCACAGTATAGGGTCAATACTGCACATAATGCCTACTCTCTCCACCTAAGGAAGTTGTATCTGTGATGACAGTAATGATCACTGATATTCGCCTGAGCAGTTTTGTACTTACTTACTGTCAAGCTTCTAATGACATAGTAATTTATGGAGCAATATGAGGAAAAACGAAGCTGGAGATTGTCATGAATGATGTCATCAGTGATGTCATCAATGATGTCCTTTGAGATAATCATCAGTGATGTCATAAATGATTTCATGGGACATGTCATGAGTGATGTCATAAGTGATATTAAAAGCAGAGAATGGCGGGGGATCAAGTTAGAGTTAGTGCTGCTAACTATAACTGGTGAATTTCTGTGTTTTATTGGGTTCAAACCGTTAATTTTGACATTGACCAATTTACGTAACCATAAGGTTACTTTAACATTTATTTCTTCCAAGTGAATTTCTTACGTTTTTCAAACAAAAATAGATTTTTAATCACACCTCACTATAAAGTTACTTGAACCGTTGTTTTTTTCAGTGATTTTCTAGGGGTTTTTTAAGTCATTTATTTGTAACTGTATGTATGGTAGAATAACTGAATAGCATATACTGTGTGCAGACATTATTCTGAAAGAGAATTGCTTTTGTATTGTAACTTAACAGGAAATGGTGCAGAGAAAATGTTTCTAAGAAATTATGTTTGAGTACAAAACAGGGAAATGCCACAATATTTGTTTTGAGATTGTCTATCTCACTTCTTCTGGGTCTCAGATTGAGACATTTTACTAGAAAATTCATTAATATTGTAATAGCATACTTTTCATAGCCTTTTATGTGTTTTTACATTAATGTCGCAAATATAATTAAGAAAGACAGTAACCCATTTTTTTAATATTGTATAGTTTTAGCTTTCATTATATAAATACATTTTTTATGTGTGTGATTACTCTCCTGAAATGCTCATGGGAGCCAAACACAATTCTCTATATGGACTCAGAGGGAGATGTACTTCTGGGTCAGCTTTTCCGAACCTCTCACGAGATCGCACATTTGGACATAGGAGTAAGTTAAGACCTGTGTTTTCTTGTAATTCTGAACAATGTAACATATTTCAGTTGATTATGTTGATTATGTTAGACAATAACCCTTCTTTTTAAAATGAAACACTATTTTGCTGCTCATGCAAGCAGATACTTTTTTCATCTGAGACAAGCAGGTCTGCCCAGGAAAAGCTTGTCCAAGATCACAAATGCCTCCTCAGTAGAAGTTTTATTTTTTTTAATGATTTTTTGTATGTTTTTCTCCTTTTTGTTTTAAGGGGATGCTGTTTGTGTTTGTTTAACACCTCAATCTTTATGTTTTTGTCTTTTTAAAATACAATTAAAAAAGCCTAAAAATATTCAAAATATGTTAGAAAACATACAAAAATGTATAGTTGTTCAAAACGTCTCTTTTCAAAACTACCCTGTAGGTTTATTATTTAAGTTGTTTGTACTTTGTTTCCGTTTCTTCCCTTGCTCTGAATCTGTTGTGAGACTCTTGCGAGTGCCTAAGGAGGCAATCCCAGGGGGGGAAATTTGTGCTCCCACAAACCTCTTGCAATATCTTACTTTTTATAATGGACTTTGCAATTACACTAAATATATATATCCAGATGTAATGTGTAAAATTTATATTCACCAGAATAGTAACTATGTGTTTATTTTTTTTAAAAAGAATCCATTATAAAAATGTAGAGAAAAATAAATCACTTAGATTTGTAGAAAACCCCCACTTGTTTTATCTGCATGAGATGGACATAAGTACATAGCACACATTGATACTCATGTATTTATTTGAAGTCCATTTATTATTATTATTATTATTATTATTATTAGAAAAAGCTCAGTCACTACTTTTTGTATGATCTCGGGAGAGTCTTGCAAGATCATAAACTTTCTTTTAGAGGAAGAATTTACACTTTCCTTTACTACAATACTCTTACCTTATAGTACCCATTAATAGGCTTGGGTTGAAAGTAGACTCTCAAAAGAGACCTTTTCAGAATATAACAACAATACACAGTAGAGTGTAAGAAGACAATTGTATCTCACTAACAATTAGACTATGGAGAGAGAGTGGTCTCTACAATGAGACCTTGCATGAAGGTAACCAGTGTGTGGAATAGGGTGTAAAGAGACACTGCCTTTTCACTCACACCTTTTCCCAGGCTTAGCAGTAATCGTAGTAAGGTTAGGAAGGTACACACCTCACATGTAAGAGATTTATATTCCATATACAAGTACTGGCCTCTCCACTGAGCCCTTTCCCCATAAAAAAATCCAGTTATATTAGGGTTCAAGAATGGATTTTACTGTCCAGTTACAGACATCCACAGTAGTGTGTAGGGAAGCCTTCTCCTCTTCACTACCACCTTTCCCCAAAACAACATGAATGTGCAGTATGGTGTTGGCAAGGAGTGGCTTCTCTGCTGACACCTCTCTCTAGACCAACAAGGATACACAGTGGTGTCGACAAAGGGAGTGACCTGTCCGCTAACACATCTTATAGGGGTGAGAGGTGTCTGTACTAGTTCTTCAGAAAAATGTATCTCTCTCTGCTTATACCTTTTCCCATGCTGAAAGGTATGCATAGTAGTCAGTGGGGAGGAAACGCCCTGTTTGCTGACAGATCTCTCTTGCATGGTAGGTCTGCATAGTAAGGTGTGGGGAGAGACTACCGTTCTCCTGTGACCTGTGTCTTGGATGATGGCTGTACAAATTATGGTTTGTAAAGGGGCTTTCCCTTCTGGTCACAGTTCTCCCCAGGATGACAGTTGTACAAGTACATTGTAGGGATGAAATGACCTCTATGCTGTGAAGTCTGACTTGCATAACAATTACAGAGACTATAGTATGGAAACACACTGCCCTGTCAGACGAGACATCTTCCCAGAGTAACATATGTGCAAAGTGGACTGTGGGTATAGACTATGTTCTCTGTGCATAACACTCTACATAATGATGAATGTCCATAGTACAATATAAAATGGAGTATGCTCTTTACTGAAAACTGTGTCCTGTATAACTTGTGACCATATTTAATTTTGAGGACATACTCATCTCTCTTTCAGACATTGCTCAATAGTCATATGTAATATTGTGTGCATAGCAGCTGATAGGAGTGCGTATTAAAGTATGAAGATGCACCACTATTTGTGCCAAAACCTTTCTCTTCTATCAGAGGTTCCTATACTAAACCGTGAACAAGGACTGATCTCTCTACTGACACCTCATTGTTGCATGACATGTCACCACAGCTGCATAACAAAATAATTGGATTTGCCATTACCAACTGTCTGTAGAATAAAAGATGTGCATACATCCATATATATATATATACATATACATGCAGGCGCATATTTACAGTCAGTCAAATACACTTCATTCGATTTGTTAAAATCATAAAAGGAATAAAACATTTATATACAATTAAAAATCACTTATTACATACATATACACAGTCATAGAAAATTCATTGTGAGTGCGTACTTTAGACAAATGCAAACCTGGACACTATACAAGCATTTCGATGTTATTGCACGCTAAAACTGTACAAAATCCCTCAATGGCCTTTTTTATTTACAGTCCCTGAAGATGGAACTGCCAGTTTTGGTGAATATAACAATGCTATAATACAACTGACATTTATTATAAGTATTAAGCAAATAAATCAAAAGTAAATTCAAACGTTTTTATTACAACAAAACAATTTAACAACACTACAAATCTACAACAACTATATCACCAAACTATCGGGCACATGCATCAATCTCGGCATTTGCGATTCCTTAATTGCGATTTTTAAGGAATCGCACTTAAGGAATTGCAAATGCCTATGCATTAAGAAATCGCGAAATAAATTGCGATTTCTTAAAATTCCTTAATTGCGATTAGCATTTTGCGAATCGCAATTAAGGAATCCCTTCCCATTCATTCCTATGGGCCTAGAGGCCCATAGGAATGAATGGGAAGACAATTTCAATTTGCGATTCGCAATTAGCTAATCGCAAATTGAGATTGCGATTTCAAGGGTGCAGGGGTGTCCAAAGGACACCCTGTTGCACCCCTGAAATCAAACAATGCACATATGTTGTATACACACATGCCCTAAGGGCATGTGTGTGCACAACATGAAAGTTAAAAAAATGCACAAAATTGCATATTTCTAACATTTCGCAAAATTACCATGAGGTCCAACCTCATGGTAATTTTTTCTCTCTAATTGCGAAATCGCAATTTTTTTCAGTTTCATGCATTGCTTTTAAGGAATCGCAAAACTGCGATTCCTTAAAAGCAATCGCACTTTAAAAGATCGCAAAAATATCGATTTCTTCACTTTTAGGATAATATATCCCAAATAGTGATTTAGGAAACGCAAACGGACGAATTTTGCGATTCGCACCGTTTGCGATTCCTAAATCGCTTGATGCATGTGCCTGTTAAATGAACAACTATGAAACAAACAAAGCAAATAACTATATAACGTATAGCATTTTGTTTATACACTCATCAGCAGGCACCAAGGTCTCCCCACCCTGTTTGCTATATTTGCCTATTGGATTTTGATTCACAGATCATTTCCTTTTAGCCACCTTAGCCTGCCGAGTCTTCAATTTCCTGGTATAAATTAGCAGGTAATGTGGCAAGGAAGTTTCAGCAAAGCACCATATCTATACATTTCAGTTCACAAAGCTTAGCTCATGCAGTTATTTCATGCTGAAGAACATGGGTTACAGTCTTTAAGAATTTTCAGTTGTTGGTTTCTGGGAGTAGTACTAGCTTCCTTAATATTTCCTAAACCATCTCTGACTTCTATTTCTGTTACCATTACCTGTGGGTAAGTATCATCCAGCCGCCCATCTTGGTGTAGAGCTAGACAGCCTTCCTTGCATGAGGTAAAAGGGAATCAGCTGAGCTCGAATTCTGACATGAATTGACCCTCTGTGCCTGCAAAATGCTCTTCTGTTTAAACAAACTACAAATGTTGTATATACAATTACATCACTTAAATTACTATGCCGACTCCCCAGTCCGGCTGTTATTGTTTATTTTATTGTGATAGCTCTGTTGTAGAGCACCCAAAACAAATAACAACATCTTGCATGATGAACGTAGTATAGAATGCTCAATATGTTTTGATTGAGTGCCTATGAAGTGGTATTATAACCGACAGAGTTGGAAGAATTTTATCTTGCATGTGCACACAAATGAATGTGTATCAAATGTCAGCGTGTTTAGGGAGAAAATGTAAATGTAAATGTAAATGTATGAAGCTTATATAGCGCATGACTTACCCTGGGGCATCTCCGCGCTTGCTTAGGGAACCCGTCCTGGTATTCCCCTGTGAGATTACCCTGGCAGGGTATCCACAAGGTGAAAGCCAGGCATCCCACCGCGAGGGGCCGATGTGGAGATTAAGCAAGCTATTGTCCAGAGTCAGAACCCGTGAGTTGAGAAGGCACCGGAGCGAGAATTATCGAGTCCGTGGGATTATTGAGCCCAAGACCCGCCGAGGCGGGGAATTGAACCCTGGTCCAGGGCCGAACTCAAGCTCCAGGTCTGCCGCCTCTAACCCCTGAGCCACAAAAAGGCCTTCTCCGAAAAGGCAACTTAAGAACATGAGCATGTCAAATTGTGTTTCTTAACCAGCCTAGTGTAACCATGTGACCAAGGCAGCCCAAAACTAACTCCATATTCTAATTTACTACTTTTTCTAAATAATGGGACAGGTTGGGGAGTTTCCAGCTCAGTCTAGGATTATGTGTGGATGGCTTTAGATTGCTAAATCCAGCCTCTGCTTTAATTGCCTCTCTGGATGATACAGTCAGTCGCCAAAGTTTCAGCTGAGAATACTGCCATACAAAAGCAAGGTAATTAAATTAAATTGCTGGAGACAAAAATAGGGTCCATGACAAATGAACCATTCCTGTCCTTAAATGTAGGCAACTCCAAATCACAGATACCAGCCACTACTATTACATTGTGCAAGTCAGAGGATGAAATGAGGACCTCCCACTCCTTGACTCTCTAATCAGGGCCCTCACTAGAAGCAGCCCCATTCCTAGACCTTTAGGGGGGCAGCCATGCATTAAAGTCCCATGTTAAGCACAGATATGATTGCCGACCCTCTCCTGATGCTTTCCCACAATTGAGTCAATGTATTTAAGTAAACCGGGGAACCTACAATTTGGTACACTGTCAAAGTCATTGTTATAAAAGTTAATAAGATATATAGGGTCAATATCCCTTGAAGAGCACTGCCTGAAAATTACTACCTGTGGTGTTTAGGGCCACAGCATGACCACCAAGTGAGAAATGTATCCAAATATTTAAGCCCCCGATGCGCGGCCAGAACAAGATGGAGTGGCCAGTATACTAAAACATAAGAGCCTTTCAAACCCAATAGGTTTTGGGTCCCAAGTTTCTGGCAACAGCAGGTTACCATAACTTCTTATAAATAGTTGCCACTCTGGGGAATGTAATTTAGAGTGAAGGCCTGCAATGTTCCAGCTTAACATTTTCATAGATGGGCCAATTTCATTAGTGGTAGAAATAGGTAAGCTTTAAACTGGGTGTTCGGGTACAACCACATACTCGCCTGATAGGGCTGCATACATATTGTTGCATTCTACGCCCCATTTTGGCTATGACTGGCGACCACATTGCCTGCTTGAGGGATTTGTAATAATGTCCCCAAAGGTTGAGTGACAATGTTTGCATTAGTGGGGGAATCCTCCACAAATGATAGTAATAGCTTCCTTATGATAGACTGATGTCTAAAATTCACAACAATGCAGTCTCCCTTTATATGTCTTTTAATGATGGTCTTACCCAACCAACCCTGTGCAAACTTATGATCTACCTACATTTTGCAGCATTAAAGTTTTTATGGACACTAAGCCAATGAATGACCCTGTTGTGTAGCTGCTCCCAGGTCTTGGTTTGATTATGCTTCAAGGGAGGCACTCTTGCCAATATCAGCAAATAAAGGCAAGCCACTGGGGGTAGACTTAGGATTGTACTGCTGCGGTTGAAATTCATGCCTCATTTTCCTCATTTACTGTGAACCCTGCAGACCTGCACATCTGCTGGTTTCAATAAAGGGCAATATAAGTGGCAGTACTTGAAGCCCCTGCAGCTTCTTCAGTAGGAATTAAACTGGGCGTGCTAAGATTGAAACTGATTGCTATGAAAAGCGTGAAAGGAATTACATTCCGTGTTACTAATGCTGTCGAAAAGGGATTTCCCAACGCACTCTCCTGAAACCAATCACAACAAGCAGGCACATCAGTGCCACAAGGTATTTGCTAACTCTGGCATAGGACTAAATTAGGCTTGTTATTTGGGCCTTTATGACAATCATGCGCTCCTTAGTTGGGCTGTGTTGCTCATGTAAAATTGCAGAGAATCTTTTTCACGTCTCCTCAATGCTTGGCAGTCTCAGGTTTATTTTATCCACCGCCTTGGCGTGTATTATTAAGTTTGTTTGTAGTCTCAGCTGGGATGCTCCACTACTAATTGTATACCTGTGACAATTGATTCTTGAGGCAAGTTTACATTTGTTGGACTGGGTGGTACCAGGCAAACACTTGAATTGTCCTGAACAGCTATGGGGTTTGTTGTCAGCATTTTTACAGCTGTAAATGCATATTTTTCCATCAGCCCTAGATGTCTTTTCTACCGTAAAACCATGTGATTCACCCACAAACATATTGGTGCCATGAAACGACTCACCAAGCCCCCTCCCTTGCTTCATAGATAATCTTCTCTCTGTTAAATCAATCTCATTTGGGATCACCTCTTGGCTCACTCAAGCATAGCATCAATCAATCAGATGTCCTGTAAAGCACAACTACTCGGGGCGTGGCCAAGATGGCAGCAAGGTAGGATGTTGATCCCGGAGCTCCTGCCCATCGCCCGTCCAAAGCAGCAACTTACCGATCCCCAGTTGCGTGGTGGGACCTGCAGCGGACCTTCGGCATTAAGAGACCCGTGGGATCTGGCCCGGAGAGATCTCGCCACCCGGCAGGGCCCTGCGGCCCTGCGGACCACCAGACGCTACGAGAGCAGCATGCCATGCGGAGTGGGAACCCGCTCAGGAGCGGTCATCCCGAGGCCAGAGCCCAAACTCAATGACCAGCTCTCCTACACCACCTTTGGATGGAGCGAGGCTCCAGGTGGGCCAATCCCCAGAAATACCGCAACTGGAGCAAGAGGGACGTGGCAACCCCCGGCCTCGAGTTTCCAGCACGCCTTATGGCCGCAGACGGCCTCCGGTTTGAATAGCGGAGGACGACCCGCCCTCGCATGAATACATCGCAGGCTCGGAACATCGACCCCCGGCTGGAACCACATCGCAGCATCGTCCCTACAGCCACCCCTGAGGCTGATACAGGGGTAAGTGGACAACACACTGACGCTCTGGGGTGCAATGTGAGCTGGGGACACTCAGAGGTTTACGCCCTAGAACAGGTGCCTCCGTTCATTGGGGGCTGCCAAGAGTGGAATGCAGGGGACCGCGGAAGCAGCCCAACTAGGTCATAGTGCGGCCTGTGGGCCTACTGGGCTTCTCAGCTTGCCTATTCCCGTTCTAGCGGGCGACGCCGGAGCCTGGCACTCCATACACTACGCTAGCGAGGACAACGCTACAGGCTAATTTGCGGGACACCGATTAGCCAAGGGACTGAACAGACATCAGCCAGCTGCCCTGCATGGTGACACTACCATTTAGCGAGACGACCCATGCACTGGGCACAACCCTCCAGGTTTCGACATGTGATCTCTGGCACTTCCTATAGCTCAACACTCCCGAGAGACAACAGCATCTTAAAAAGAAACTATGTCCAATACAAGAGGGAAAAGAGAGAAATCCCTGTAAGATCTCCATCCCGCCAGTAGAACCCGTGACCCGGGCCTTTCTAGAATCGCTCTTCCTGACCATGCGGGAGGACCTCCAAAACGTAAAGAAGGACCTTACAGCGGAAATTAAGGACATAAGGCGGGATATGGATGGTATAGAAGAATGAGTGGCTGCACTTGAAGAATGGGGAAATAATGGAGATAAGGAGTTGCCCACCCTACAACAAGAAGTCATCCAACTCCAAGACCAACAAGTAGACCTGCAAACCCACTTAGAGGACCTGGAGAATTTTTCCAGACGGCACAACATCAGGATCCGGGGAGTGAAAATCACAGCGGACACGGATAACATCTACAGCTACACTGGGGAACTGTTTAATCACATCCTGGGCAACCCGCCGGAGACGGAGATACAACTGGACCATGCACACAGGGTGGGCCCACCAAGAGCCGGCAATGCTCTCCCTGGGTACATCTTGGTCTGCGTCCAGGACTTCCGGATCAAGGAATCAATCCTGAATAATGCCAGATCCATGCACTCCATCACATTCAAAGAAGGGTCACCAGTGGTATTTCAGGACCTAGTTCTCCTCACCCTCCAGAAACGTCGACACTTCCGGCCCATCATGGAGCACCTATGCCAGCAGGGTATCTGCAACTCATGGGGGCATCCCTTCAGACTCTTCTTCTGGCACAACAGCAAGCTCCTACAACTGCAGTGTCTCACGGAAACCAGCAAACTTTTGGGAATTGAGCACCCGCAGGAGGAAGAGGTAAGACCCAGCCCTATGCCTGCAACCAGAGTCTCGCCATCGGGCTGGCAGACACAGGGAAGCTGGCGCAGAACACACCGCCCAGATCCAGCAAAGATCGCCAAAGGTGGGCGGGAGATTTGAGACAGCTCTAGGCCACACTACGGACCCCAGTTTCCCTTCTTCCAGGTCATCCGTGGATTACGGACAATCTTATCGAACCTTGATTCTGGATAGTCATAATGTTACTGCTCCTTGTGTTTGGGGCTTATTTTCTAATGTTTTTCTATTAGATAGTTCAAAGGGGTGTTTTTTCCTTTGGTTTAGGGATCCCTCATCCACCTTTCCTATTTCCCCACCTAGAACCAGATGGGTCCTCCCATAAGGAAGCCATGCCCAATCACCGCGGTGCCCGAGGCGGCCTCTGCCACAACCTCTCATACGCCTGTAATAGTCTAGAGGGCTCCTACTACTCTTAAAATCCTTACCCTAAATGCGTGGAGACTCAACAACCCGGTAAAACACAGAGCAGTCCTCTCTTACCTTGAAAATGCCAAGGCTGATATATGCCTCCTACAGGATATGCACCTCATACCTAAGGACTGCTTCCGCTTAAAATCCTGCATATTTCCAACTTAGCTGTTCTCCTCTGGGCCTGCGAAAATGTCTGGCGTAGCTATTCAGGTCTCCCATGCATTTCAGGGTTGGGTCCTGCACAAAGAGGCTGAAATAAAGGGGAGGCTCCTCACTTATCAATTTAGCTTGGGAGGTCTGACGATCAAAGCCGGGTCGATCTACGCCCCCAATGAGGGACAAGAGAAAATTCTCCATGATGCACTCATGGATGCCACAATGACAGCCAAGCGTAGAATTCTTCTGTGGGGGCTTGATTCTGGTCTTTAACAACGATATAAATAGGTCATGCCAGCGCATAGGGCAGACAGGCGCGCTCTCTGCATCAAGCTCATTCAGAATGTTGTTGACCTGGCATACACACACCTATAGCGCTAGCCGCACACGCTGGAAGCAAAACCTTGGGAGGTCACTCATACACAAAGAATGGGAGGAGGTGTATTATAGGGCCTGACACTCGGCCTACCACACGGGTCTAACTGAAACAATGACAAAAATAGCCACTTAACGGTAATATACTACGAGCGCATTAACACAATGGACCCACAACAAAGCGCGGGCTGCTCGCGGGGGTGTGGGAAACGGGGCACCCTGGTACACCTCTTTTGGGACTGTGAATATGTACAACCATATTGGACCCAGATCATTGATGAAGTAGACAAACAACTAGACACACAACTACCATGATTTCCTGGTTACAGCTTACTGGGGCTCCCAAACCCATTAATGTACCCTCTTAAATCCCGAAGGGGCCGCCTAATTGTTATCACTCTGGGCTCTGCAGTCCAAAATATACTACTTCACTGGCGCACCCCTCGGTTTCCCATATTAACGAGTTGGTTGCAACGATTATGGCATGTGTTGGGGATGGAGAAAATTACCCTTACCTTGGCTGGGAGAGGTTCCACCTTTTGAGAGCTTTGGCAACCATTCTTTCCCTTCTCGCATCTAAATTTTGAGAACTAACTTGTCCCATGTATCTGTGCCTCTTACATCTCCCTGATCAGTGGCTAACAGAGACATAATACCCTTGCCCACATATAGAGCTCCTGACAACCTCAGTAGTTTTATTACCCCGGTGGACGAGGGAGTGGGAGGGGAGAAGGTGGATGGGATAGATTACGTTTAATTTACATATTACTGTATTGTGTTGGAGTATCTCAACTCCTATGCATCTGTTTACTAGCAGCTCTGGGCCTGCATTGCCCGTGTCACTTGCCACAAATCTCAATAAAATATTTAAACTATATAGCACCACTACTCACCCATAAGGGTCTCAAGGCAGAGGGGGGATAGCTGCTGGGCCGAGAGGGTGCTGGAATTTAGAGCCAGATCATGTGTTCCTTCCTGAAGTGAGGCAGTGATGGTGATTGCTTGAGGTGGAGAGGTAGTGTGTTCCAGATCTTTGCTATGAGGTAGGTGATGAATCCTTGTAGGGCTTTGGTCTTGTGGTACATGGGAAAGTAGCAATGGCCAGTTGGGTGAAACAGAGGTCTCTGGTGGGTTTGTGGAATGCGAGGCAGTGGTTAAGGTATGCAGGTCCTGAGTCATGTACGGCTTTGTAGATGTGTGTGAGGAGCTTGAAGGGGATTTTTATGTTGACTGGGAGCCAGTGGAGGTCTCTGAGGTGGCTGGTGATGTGACTACAACAAGGGATTTTGAGTCTGAGTCTAGCGGAGGCATTTGGAATATTTTGCAGTTTCTTGAGGAGTTTCTGGTTGATGCCGGCGTAGAGTGCATTGCCATAGTCAATTCTATTAGTGATGAGTGCAAGGTTGACTGTCTTTCTGAACTCTGTGGGGATCCAAATGAAAATAATTTGGAGCAGACATAGTGTGTGGAAGCAGGATGATGAGACAGCATTGATCTGGTGGCTCATAGTGAGCGAGAGTCAAGGATGATGCCTAGGTTCTGTGTGTGGTCTGTGGGAGGGGGGTTCCAAGTGCTGCAGGCCACAAGATGTCATCCCAGGAGGAGGGGTTGGAGCCTATGATAAGGACTTCAGTCATCGCTGAATTGAGCTTGAGGCAGCTGTTCTTCATCTAGGTGGCAGAAGCCTTAATTCCGTTGTGAGAGTTGTTCTTGGTGAGGAAGAAAACCAGCTGGCTACCGTTGGCATAGGAGATGATTTTGAGCCAATGGTTCTTGACAATGGCTGCAAGCAGGGCCATGTAGATGGTGAGTAGAGTGGGGCTCAAGGAGGAGCCCTGAGGTACTTTGCAGCTGATCTCTGTGGGTTTTGAGAGGAACAGAGGTAGTCTGACTCTCGGTGTACAGCCAGAAAGTAAGGAGCAGATCCATTCCAGGGCTTTGTCATGGATGCCAGCGTAATGGAGTCTTGTGCATAGGTTACAGTGAGAGACAGTATCGAAGGTGGCCAAGAGGTCTAGGAGGATGAGGGCTGCTTTCTCGCCTCGGTCAAGGACAGCACGGATGTTGTCTGTGGCAGTGAGGAGGGGGTTCTTGGTGCTATGGTTGCTTCAGAAGCCAGATTGGGAGATATGCAGATGTGGTCGACTTCAAAGAACTTGGAAATCTGGGCATTGATGGCGTTCTCAATGACCTTCGCTGGGAACGGCAGAAGAGAGATGGGTCTGAAGTTATTGAGTTCTGTTGGGTCGGCAGAAGGTTTTAACTTTGGTCCAACTTCTGCAAGAGTAGCAGTGGGCATGGTCATGAATGGTGAGTTTTATGAAGGAGAAGTGGACACAGCGCTGGTCCGTCCACTGGAGATTGGTGGTATGGGTGAAGGTAATGTTGTCACTGGCAGAGAAGATGGGCCGAGCGTGTGTACTGCTGAGTTGGTTGGAGAGGTGACCAGTTGTATGAGTCTGATGGTGGTGAGGTTCTCCAGCAGGGACAAGGTGTTTTTGTCCTTGGAGTTGTCCAGTTGAAAGTTGCGGTCACCGAGGAGGATGGAGTCAGTGGAGGCAAGGGTGTGGAGTGTGATGAAGTCGACGGTGGAATCGTTGAAAGGTGGAGAAGGTCCGGGAGTCGGTAGATGAGGTTTCTGTGGAGGGTGGAATTTGGGTTGGTCTGGACCTGGAAGTGGAGGTGCTCCATGTTCGTCGAGAGGTCATCCCATTGGGTGGTGATGTGGAGGTTGCTTTTGTGTAACATGGCAATGCCTCCTCCCGGTTTGTTGGCGCTGTCCTTGTGGATGACCTTGTAGTCGTCTGGGATGGTGGTGCTGAAGTCTGGGGCAGAGGTGGAGTTCATCCAGGGTTCCATGAGGAATACATTGTCAGGGAAGACGGAGTCGAGCAGGTCCCAGATATCCACAGCATGTTTGCAGAAGGAAGGTGTGCTCAGAAGGATGCAGTTGAGACAGCCAGTATTTGTCAGGCATGCAGTGGGTGTGGCTGGTGTATGGTGGTAAGTAAAGATGCAGCTGCAGTTCTGGCAGGAGAAAGGGCCTAGGGTGTCCATCTGTGATATCTGGCTGCAGGTGGAGTGGCATCCAGTGGTGAGGGCGTGGAGAGTGCTGGCATTGTAGCAGTGGATGGTTAGAGAACCAGGGTCCGTGGCTCTTGGCGTGGTCCCAGAGCAGACAAGCACAGACTGGATTGCCTTTGGCATGCAAGCAGCGCGGCTGGCAGCGGCCGCTATTAAGTAGTGTGCAGGGAAGGGCTGGACAGCTGGGAAGTGGGAAATGCAGGGAGCAGGAAAGTGGCACTGAAGAGGGCGGGCAGCAGGGATCACAGCGGCAGGGGAAAAAGAAACAGAGAAGAAACATGCCTGAAAAGTGTAAAAGGGCAAAAATGTGGCAAATGACAGAGGAAAGGAGGAAGAGAGGGAAAAACAGAAAGAAAGAAGATAGAGCAGAGAGACTGGGGCAGTGCTGCAGCAGAGCACAGATGCCCTACTACTGGACCACAAGGGATGAGGCACAGGTGAGAACCTGTGGGTGGAGGAGGGCCTTAAACTGCTGACCAGAAGGTCAGCAGCAGATACGGGGGCAACAGCTACCGCAGAGCTGTACAGGGAAGGGAGAAGCTCCCTGCAAGTTCAGTGCACTGCACCTCCACTGCTCAGCGGCCACCAATATGTAGTGTGCAGGGGAAGGCTGGACAGCTGGGAGGTGGGAAACGGAAAGTGCCACTGTAAGGGTATGGGACACAGGAAATCACAGCAGTGGGGAAAAAAGAAGCAGGGAAGAAAAATGCCCATAAAGTGGCAAAAGACAGTGGAATGGAAGAAGAGAGAGAATAACAGAAAGAAAAAAAAGAAGGCAGAGCAGAGAGACAGAGGACAGTGAAGCATAGTATATATACGTGTCAATCTGTGTAGTACTGTGGTACATCCAGTGGCTTTATGTTTACCCATAATACGTAAGTATTGAGGCGATCACCTACAGCTATCAAAGTGCTAGTGCATAATAAAGGTCCTCGACTGAGAGTGGGCCCAGCACAGCCTAAACTGCTGTGGATGGGTGCAGACAGGCCTGTCTTGGCCTGGTCTTAGCCCGGAAGCATGCCCAGGAGCAACCTACTTGCTTTCCATACTGTGGGATCTTGAGTGAGCTTATGAGTGATGTGTCCCACTCTCTGGCTCTACCTTGCTGCTAGGAGGACTGGGGGATGCAGTTCCACCTCAGTCTTTCTGCAAATAATCAAACCTAGCAGAATTCAGGCTGGGAAACCGCTGAAGACAATACCCATCTCAATGTATCACACAACCTGGGGGAACAGGGTTAGGGGTTTATTGAATAATGGAACAGGGAAGTTGGGGATAGGGGAGACAAAGACAACCCCAACAATCATCAAGTTCGGTTGAGGAGGAATGACACAGTTTAGTTACCAAATGTATTGCATACAGACCTTCACGCCCTCAGTCCCAAATTATCTTATGTTATCTAGGGTTGCAAAAAGTACAAAATAGGGAAGACCCTAACAGTTCTACACAATGTTATTGTTAAGAAAGACAATTATACTGTAAATGTTATAAATGTCAAAATGGATGGTGCATCTACATTTTTTTTCTTGAAATGGCTGTCTTGGGAGCAGAGCTGAACTGGTACGGTAAGCAGGAGTGTTATGAAGCTTTTGTGCAGAAGAAGGGAAGGCCTGTGGAATGCAAAAAGGTACATATCAGTATCCTAGAGTCAAGGAGAAGGTAAACTTCATGGTGGATGATGATCAAGAGGACAAAGTATAGGCTGGTGCAGTCAAGTGTGATTAACTCAGAAATTAGAACAATCTTTTACCACCAATCCCAGATACGTAGCTGTATGTACCTGGCTGATCAATCACACAAAGGTTAATTGTGTGCGTCCATCATGTGACATGTGTCCACTGACAGTCCCCCAGACCACAACCACTTAGTTACAGTTTGATTTGTATTTGAGCCAGCATATTCCTAAGCATTTTTTTAAATCAAGGCATCTCTCCCCAGTCCATCAGCTTAGGATTCTTTGAGACATGTTGCTTGTTTACCATAGGGATTGTTCGTAAGTCGTAACTTCCTTCTTCTGGATTTTGGGGTAGTCCTGTGAACCTCCTCACTCCAAGTCTCCTCCCGACCTGATTGAGATAAACAGGTAGGTTTGATAAACAAGAAGAACAAAAGAATTTGAGCATTTAGTGTAGTTTTGTGAACTAAACTGACTGGTCTCTGAAGAACCTGAAAAAAAGAAGTATAGGAATGGAGGACTTGAGTGGACCATGTAATTAATTATGGTTAAATGTAAAAGCAATGCAATCATTCAAGCTGAATTGGACAAAAACATTGAATATCAAGTTTACAAATGAGTTACAGTACACTCCCAGCCACCACATCAATCATCAATCACTCAATTTATCACTAATTGGTGCATACTTACCTGTTCTAAGTGTGGGGCACTGCACATTTATCTTTTGTAGCTTCTCTTTTTCCATGGAAGCATCAAACAAAGGCACTCTTGTATTATTAATGATCTTTACTGGTGGCAGGCAGCCCAAATAAGGAATAAAAAAAGGATAGGGAGGAGAGGCATTGTCTTCATGTCCTTCTGTGCATGTGTCCATGCTTCTTCTGTGCACACTGGTGCACTCCATATACATGAATAAATGGAGCTGCATATGTCAGTCACCAAATATATAAATGTTCTTCGGTATCCCCCCTTTTTTTAAAAAGCAGTTCAGTGATAACATATGAAAGTACTGTTGTGGCCTGCTTAGTTAGGGAAGTAGAGTTCATCCTCAAACTTAGAGGGTTCGCTCAGAAGTTCATCAGTCAACATAATATGGCCTAACCAATCACCCTCCTCCTCCTCCTGTGCTGTTTCAGGAACAGTGTAATCAAGTGGTATGAAGTGTTGTAATATGTGACATCATCAGCAGTGGATTGCGGGCACGCGAGTTATACTTAGTGCAACTAACTATAACGGAGGAATTTCAATGGTTTTGTACGAGTGAAATGTCCAGCCAACTATAACACCCCTGAAACCTATGTTTTTTTATGTTGAATTTCTAAGTTTTTATAATGATAATTCCTAACTATAACCTACCTGAAACCTATGGTTTTTTCAGTGAATCTCAAAGTTTTTTTAAATGTCAATATCTAACTACAATATCCCTATAACCTATAGTGTTTGGTAAGTAAAATTTAAAAACACGTGTATACTTTTTATAGTAAAAACAAACTTAACAGTAGTGTTTTATAACCTATAATTATACCTCCTGGTTTTATGGTATTTATTTTTTGGACATTTCCATCTATAATTATCCATATTTTTTTTTAAATAATTGTATGTGTATTTACCCATATATATGTTGGGTTTTGTAAAAATATGAATCTGAAATTAGTGTATTTCCACATTTATTTTACTGATAAATATGCACTCATTGCTGAAAGACTGACCGTTTTCACTCATGTAAACACTCTTAGATGATAAACTATATACAACATTCATAATAAAATATTCAAGTTTTCTCATACAAGGATATATATTGCTCTTTAAGGCTCTTTACTAAAAGTCTTTTATTGTTTTTACTCTTTTACTTTTAGAACAACAGACCTATTGGCCTACTACTCATCATTGACAGCATCTACAAACGCTCAAAAATTAACCCAATTTCCCTATTTATCCACACTTTAAAATAAATACAGAGAGGAAAATAAATACTTTTCTGTCTGTATTTATCTATAAAAATCAGTAAAAACATAAATCAAGGAGCCCTACTTATAATTTAAGAATATTTTCAACTTAATTAGCAGTATTTATGATAGGTGTGGTAAAAGTATGACGCAGCACCTATAATAACTGACTTTCAAGAACAGCGTTCACAGTTCGATTCCAAAGTGTATCAGCATCTTATTCCACCACTATCTCACTGTAGGTAACACCTTGCTTAATCTTCCCAATGCCCCAAACGCCAGCACACCTTTCCGGGGGTAGCTTTACGCTTTACAAATGCTGGCATTTTTTTAATTAAAAAGCATAGCGATAACAAATATTAATACAGTTTTTTTTCTTATATTGTAAACAATTTTTTTTATATCTTCTATTAGGATGTTTTTAATCATGAGAATGCAAAAGACACAGTTTACTGGGTAACACTTTTTAAACTCTCCAATGTATGTAGATAATAAGAACCTTATACATGTTACTATGGAAATCGAAACCTTTACAGCTTCACAGTTTGTAACTTTTCCCAACACGTGCACAAGTAAAACAGTTAAAACGTGAGCAAGTGTAAAACATGACAACTACATAGGCGGAGCCCAATCTTCCTTCCATAGACGACTAAACAACCGAAAACTATATAAACTACACCTATTGTGCGATTAGTTTTGTTTTCACAACTTATTTCTGCGTCGCCAATCTGTGATGCAGGGTTCCTTTTCTAGCATTGGATTCTTGTTTTGCGTCAAAAAACATATTCCGGAGTTGTAAGTTGTTTCATTATGGCATAGTAGATAGTTATAATTTGTGGCTATTTGTCAATATTTAAACATTAATATCTAGAAAAAAGTGTTATTGCATGTTTTCCCTTTTTCTCTGTAGCATCACCAGCTTGTTTTCAGAAACAGATAGATTACAACTAACATGTCTCATTTTCTGGCTCCTTTCAGCTTATATATTGTGACTTTCTGTATTATAATATTGACACTGTACTTCGCTTCAGAGTGGTTGGTGACCCGTCGGCGCAAACCGTAAACATTTACAATCAACGTCACCACCTTCCAGTTGTTAGTGTGTTTTCCCATAGGGATTATATACTGTGAATATGTTTATAATAATATTAACAGTTATGCTAATCTCAGTGGAGTTCATGACCCGTCGTCACAAAGAGTAAAGATATATAAGCAACGTCACCAGCTTCTGGTTTTTAGTCTGTTCCCTCCTTTTGATCATATACTGTGAATATATATATTATAATTTTCACAGTCATGATCTCAGAGGAGTTTATGACCGTCGCCACGAAGATCAAACTTTTTGACCTCCCGTAGAAAATTAGCTCAGAAAAGAATTACCGCTCGAAAGTATTTTGTTATGGATGTTCTGTTAAATAGATAACTTTATTTTCCTTTTCTTTTTACTGTAACAATGGTATCAATCATTATATTGTAATAGATTTTCCTATTGTTACAGAAGAGAAATAGGAGCTTTTTCAGCGCCATCTGTAATACAGTTTAGAAAACATTAAAACGTAGTTGATCAGATATTTTTTCAGTGTGCATATTTTACGAAATTGCAGAATAAAAAATATAGCTTTCATACATACTTTGTTTTAAATATTTGATAAACCTTACATTTCTGAATGTTATTTTCTAACTTCTCATATGCGGTTCTTATTCACCTTCTCCCTAAAGAATATAGGACAAGTTTTGTATATTATAATAGTACCGTCCTATATATTCTTAAGTGAGTATGTGATTTGATAGCGGAACAGTGTGCGACCTCTAAGTACTATGACAGAATGTTCCTGAATTCTACAGAATACAAAATTAAAAAATAATAATGCATACATTTCTATGTAATATGAAGTCACTTGTATTTAACAGTTTTTTACTTGTTCTCCTGACCTCAGATAATGTAGTGCGGGAGTGTTTGTTGTAGCACTTCTATTCTACTTTATCTAAAAGTAACTGATGCCCTCTTACATTATCAAGAATATGGGGCAACACTTTTACAAACTATATCAGAAAAAAGGAGGGTATGGCCCCATTTTATGAAATTGCATTTTTAATTCTCACCCCTTTGATATATACAGTGTCAGTTTCTGAAGAAAGTTTATTTGTATTTGCTAAATAAAAACTGTTTCAAACCTAGACTGAAATTTTTGCTGCGCAACCACACCTCCCCATCAGAAAAGTAAACACCACATTATAAGTAAATAGTGCTCCTGGGAAGTATCCCACCCTCAAACTTGATAAAAAAACACAGCAAGGCACAGTCATTTTTCTGCAGTGAGTACACCACACGGCAATTATATAAATGGCTCTTACAACATATAAACACAATTTTTACCTTTATAATCTCTGTCCACGACCTTGTAACCACTCTACAGAGTAAGTAGTGTTCCTAACCTCCCCTCTACTACTTTCTTTTCCCATACTCCTTTGGAAGTCCATCACAAAATCACTGACAACAGTAAACCGTTCCCACCCAATAAGGAGCAAACTTGTGCTCGAAACACTTTAGCCAACAAAATGTCCATGTTGTTGAGCAGAGGAAGAGGGAGTGACTGCCAAAACTTCTACTTTTAATGCTTCATAGCCAATGAACATTAAGCTTCGTAAGGTCCCGCTTGGAACACGTTAGACATTGAAATGTCCCTAATACTCCGTGAAGAAGAAAGAAATTGCTGACAACACTTCTACTTTCAACAGTTAACAGCCAATCAACATTAAGCCTGGGAAAGTCCTCCTTGGAGCATGTCAGCAAATCAGATGTCCCTCCTACTCCACAGAGCGGAAGTGAATGGCTGGCAACACTTCTACTGTTAATAGTTCGCAACCAACCAACATAAAGCTCAGGAAAGTCCTCCTTACGACATGTAAGCCAATTAGATGTCCTTGCTACTCTCCGGAGCAGAAGTGAATCGCCGAAAACACTTCTACTTTCAATAGTTCGCACCCAATGGAAATTAAGCTTGTTGTTGGAACACCTTAGCCAATTAAACGTTAAATTTGTTCCAAGCACACATACAGAACACACCGTCCTACATATTAATACATTTCCTGTAACAAAGTGACACTATCCGTAACATAACTGAACACTGCCTAATAAATAAACATTATTCCAGATTATATTAAAGAAAAGCAGCAATAAACCGCATTGTTGTTTTCCCGATATAATTTACACAGCCTACTGCAGGCCCCTCCCAACATGAGTGAAGCCCCGGGACTGTGGGGGCCTCAGCGAACCCCCGCTATTATTTTTATTATATTTTCCACTGACTTCTTCTATGACTAACGGTTCCTATGGAAAACTTTTAAAACTCCAGCACAGAACTGTTTCAATTAGCAACATAGTGTGGTGAACTTCTAACCTCTGTGCTCACTTAAGTGTTCCATGAACGTTTACTATGGTAACAGACAGTCAGCAGTTTGGGGGTAGGGTTCAAAGGTACTGGCCGTACATAAAACGTTATATTTACCCAGGATCCTCTACATGACAGAAAGGAAAGCAAAGTAAAACAGAACACTGTGTAGCAGATTTACAAGCCACTTTCGCGTCACTTTTCGCATCATAAAAATGATGCAACAGTAATGCAATGAACTTGTAAATCTGCCCCTATGCACATTACGAGCAAAAGAAGTACACAACTCTTTCAATTCTTTATCGATCACTATTAGACAGTGTTGCTTCACGATTCACAATGCACTTCAAAAAATACTTTGTATCTATTTAAATAGGAGACAAGATTGTTGACATTACAAAACTTAAGGGCATATTTACAAACATGGCGTTAAAATTGTTGCTGATTTAACAGCTGCAACCTATAACAAAAACGCCGAAAATGGACTTCAAAATCCTTTGTTATCTTACCGGAAGATTTTCTCAAAATTGCTGTTTGCTATGCAACAGTGAGAACTACTCCCCAGAGCTATAAAATAAATGGTTGGAGTGGGCTCCAAGGCCCCCCCTACAAAATTAGAAGCGGAAAGGGCCTCAACGACCCCCCTCAAACACCGGGAACCATCACCCCCGGGGCTTTGTGTATTGTGGGAGGGAGGCTAAGTGGCCCTCCGCCTGGAGTCTTCAAGGGCCCTGGGGACCTCCATCCCCCAGGGCCGGCTCCTGCAGTGTATCGGGGCTGCCTACCCACGGGACACTGCTGTTTGCTATGAGAGGGCGGGAGTCTCACGGCTCCCGCCCTCCCATAACAAACTTGGTTTGCATTTTGAAAGACAGAGCACTGAAATCTGTTCTCACTTTCAAAATCCAAACCAGATAACTTTTCCAAATGCAAGTTAGCATCTCCCCATGCGCAAAAACAATGCTGGCTCCCGAGGTACGCGGGGAGCCGGCGGGACCGTTGGGGATTGTGGCTACCCCCACGGTCCCCAACATTTTTTATAAGACCTGGAGATATTAGAAATTAGAGATATTAGAAATTACTGATAGGGGCTATTTTTTTACGGTAAAATTAAAAGTCGCGCACTCAGCGCATCACTCAGTGCCGCTCCCTGATGTGCACGCGCTGGATGTACGACTCATAATCTGTAGGGTGCGTGCCTCCAGCATTTTTGGTGCACAAC
This sequence comes from Lissotriton vulgaris, assembly GCF_964263255.1. Taxonomy (NCBI): domain Eukaryota; kingdom Metazoa; phylum Chordata; class Amphibia; order Caudata; family Salamandridae; genus Lissotriton; species Lissotriton vulgaris. Next base: position 723,482,894 of record NC_141696.1, read on the forward strand.
TTCTACGCGTTTGGGAGCCGGCATTGCTTTTCCACATGGGGAGCTACTAACATGCAGCTCCGCATGTGGAAAAGCAATCTGATTTAGATTTTGAAAGAAAGATCAGATTTCCTTACATAAAGCCCCGGGAAGTGGTGGTCTTCGGGGCTTTGGAGACCTCGCAGCCCCCCAACCATTTTCTTTGTAGCCCGGGGGGGTAACTGGGCCCTGTAGTGTTCCAGGTGGGGGGCCATGCAATTCCCCTCCCACAATACATAAAGCCCCAGTGGGTGGTGGTCCCAGTGGCTTTGGGTACCTTGGACCCCTTCCCCACTTTATTTTTTAGCCCGGGGGGTGACTATCCCCAGGGCTGGGGGCTCCTCTGGGCCCCCCATACAATTTAATAATTTTGCCCCTGGTATTTAGCCCCCACGGGACTAATTACAAAAAAAGCTCTGTTTTAATATATGTATTTTACGGCAGAGTCCACGCACCCCACACCCACCTGCCGGGTCTTTTTAAATAAAAAATGTATGGGCCCTTGGGGTCCTTCTCGGACCCCCTAAGCAGGTCTAGAGGGTAAAATTATTTCTACGTTTTGCACACATGTTCCACTGACTTCCTCAGATTTGCTTCTACCGAGGCACAAAATGGCTGCCAACAGTTCCTGGTTTCGAATGTTGACAACCACTTGACAGCCAATTAGCATTCAGCATGTGATCGGAAGGATGCGCTTATGGTACGATGACAATGCGTGCAGACTCCACGAATCGACCACACCCATAGATATATAAATGATTTAAACTGTACTTTTCTCAGGAACTACTGAACAGACTGACACCATTAAAGCAAAAGGCACAAGTATGAACTGAGTACTACCTCTTTGTCAAATTTGGTGTCATTCCGTTCAGCAGTTCGGACTGTAGCTGTGGCTAAAGGTCCTATGGAAAATTGCATGGGGAAAACACGTTTTGGGACCCCCCTTTTTTCTTTCAGGATAGGAGCGGACCAGAGCTGGCCAAAAGTTTGGAAAATTTTGCAAAGATTCATCAATCGACGCCAACGTTATTGGGAATAGAATGTTGTGGATTTCCTATGCATAATAGGTCCTAACTATAACTACCTACTGGCAACCGCCAGTAGGTAATATATCCACATATATATTTGCTTTTTATAGTAGTAAATTTAAAAAAAAGAAAATAATGTAAAATATATGTTTTCATAATAGTTTTATATTATATATATGTATATATAAATCAAATCAAAAACAGCTTTATTCGGTGTAAAATGTACATCCATAAAAGCATACTCATAAAAACCATTAATAAAATAGATCACGGGTACAAATATACACATTTAAAATTTCAATTCATTTACAATTAATTTTTCATAGAGATTCTAGGGGATCATTAATCAAAATATTTCAGGGGTTGCAAACAGGAAATAGTGCCAAACACAAATATCATATCAATATAGGTGTCTGCAGATGTTTTATTAATTAATATGATCATTTTTCCCATACAGTACTACATCTAAGTGTTCTAATTCCTTCCTACGCATTACTGCCCTTAATATAAAATGAACAACAGTGCAAATAATCTTCATATTGTCCAGACTACATAGAAAGTTAAAAGCATTTTTATAATTATACAACCTATTCGTTAAAGAAAGAGGTTTTAAAACAGATTTCTGAATATCACTGTACAAGGTAAAGAGCAGTATAAAGTGTAGTGTGGACTGGGGTTTTTTTCCATTACATGGGCAATTTGGTAAATTGTACGGGCCCATATTCTTGTCGCGAAAAGCATTTATAAAGTGTATTGTGCCAAATCTTAACTGTGTTAAATAGAATCTGTGTTATAAGATATGTCTGTATACCCTACACAGACGAAATTTGACTATAAGCAGTAACACTATGTTTATGATTTACCTCATTAGTTCTAATACAGGCCATGGCTGAGATATATCTTGACTTCAACTCGATTTTACTGATGTCTAATATAGATGTTAAATCCCTTTTGTCAAAGTCTATCATACAATCTGTCAGTAACTTTTGTATATATAAACACACACATATATTATCTGCGTATGTTAATATAAGTATATATTTACACATCATATTAAATATTACTTAAATATATGTAATTTACATTATATTAATGTTAAGATATTTAGGATTTACTATTTTAAACTATATATATATAAGAATAATATTTATGTATGTTTTTAATGATATTAGTGTGAAACGAAACAAATTTTTTTTAGATATGTTTGTAGTTGCCAATATGAGTATGGGGAAACGATATTTTAGTATTCAATATTTTTGACACAATATTTCTGTATCACTATATGGTGATCGATATTATGTCAAGGATTTGCTGGTGTTGCTGGTGATGGTGGCTGTTAGACAACAAAACTGCCCTCTCTGGAGGTTGAAGGCTGCACACCAGAACTTCTGCCCAGGCCTCTAACTGGCCCACATGTCTGTCGTCAGGTGGATAGTGTGAACAGCACCTTGTTGCATAGCTTGGCCAACCAATTGCAGCACATCATCATGGTGCACTGGAACATCAACTCTGGCAAAATAAGTCAAGCTGGAAACCATCAATTTCGGAGGACAGCCACCACAAATTCTAAAACTCCCACTCCTTCTACAAAAGAAAAAGGGAAGACGTCCGGGCCTAACATTTTAGCCAGCTTCCCATCGTACAAACGTTCCACTGAGTGGTTGCATTCGTAGGGCCCTCTTGCCTGAAACATGCCTGTGACAGTAGTTTGGTTGTTTTTCTTTTGTTGTGCCATCGACACAGGCAGCGTCCAAAGAGACATTACAACAAAAAACCCTTGATGACATTCCGACCAATATTTCTTATAAAAGAGCATTCAAATACAACACCTTATATTCTGTTCTATTCCCCTGATTTGTACAGCACCTGGCTACCCAACAGGGGGCTTTCCCATGCTTTCTACAACTGCTGGAGTGAGGGTAGGTAAAAATGAATGAGATTAGGGAAACAAGTAAGTTTCTTGTTTCCATAGGAAACTCACAACATTGTTGCCCGTTCTAATTCTAATCAGAAGAAAGTACCAGAGTTTGGGTGTCAGAAAAGCAAAGGAGCTACCTCAATTTCGAGCTCTCTTACTCTGGGAACAGCAAGAAGCTCAAGATTGCTGGCGCTGAGAGGCCAATTGATCTGATGGGTGGTGACCAGCTGTTGGACAACACAAGGGACCATTTCATGTTTTGCCCTATGTGTGATGCATAGTGCCTTGAATTGTACACTACCTCTTATAGGCAGCCAGTGTAGAATTTTCAGCGCTGCATGGGATGAAACTGCTTTAACCCCTTTGATGCTGATGATGGTCCCCAGCCGTCATGCACTACGGTGGGCGTGTGCTGATAACGGCTGGGGGCCGTCATAAACCCGCCCACTTCAAAAAACGCTGCACAGGCGCAGAATCGCGGCTGCGCCCGAGGGGCTAGGAATACCTAACAGAATTCAAGCGGCAGTCTTTTGGATAACTTGAAGTTTGTTGATAACCAACAGAAGACTGCCTAAGTGCAGGAAGTTGAAGTAATCAAGGCGTGAGAGAATCATTCCTTGGATCACAGTTTTCCTAAAGTCTCTCAAGACTAAAGCAGCTGCCAGCCACCCTCTTTACTTGGGATACCTTGGAGAGGAGAGGTGTTCATCCAAAGAAAACCCTAAGCTCTTGACTTAAAGCTTGGGGTGGCCGTTCTCCTAAGGAATGAGGCCAGCTATTCTAATTGTCAGTCTTAAGGTTCAGTCAGGCCCCAGTAAAGCTCAGAGATGGATCTTCTATCACATTGTGATTTTTACTTGGTATGGTGCCTCAGGACCTTTATAAATATAGGAATTTTAAAAAGTATTACAATGTTATAGGCAGTGCTACATGTATGTGATCTCCATGAGCCTGTTGGGTGTTACTCATCAACTTTTTCACTGTATCATCATCAGAACTTTCGTATAGTAGCTGGAAGACCAAACACAATTAATGTCACTATTGATGCTCAATGTGTGTCACTCATATTCTGTGTCTCAAGGGTATATCACCCTCCTGCAGGTCTTAAATAAAGGCTTAAATACTTTTTAGCTTCCTCTTCAAATAAAGCATAACAATGAGTCATCCACAGCATGTCTGTAACCGGGAGGGGTGGCCCCCGCCCCCTGTAACCAGGAGTGAGCCCGTAAAATGTGACCCCCCCCCCCCTCTTGTTTCCGCAGGTATCAGAGACCCCGAGCTGGAACCGAGTGGAAGAGAAGTACAGCTGTGACGAGGAAGACATGGAACACGGTCCCTTTAACTGGCCCCGAGCAGGTAACGAGGAGTAGGAGACAGCCATCGCCTTAAAAGATGCTCAGCTGCAGGACCAGGTGTGTCTATACACCGGAGGAGCGGTCAGAGCGGATTGGAGTGGCGGTGAGGCGTGGAGCAGAGGAGCATTGTGGAGCGGAGGAGAGGCGTGGAGGAGAGGAGCATCGTGGAGTAAAGGAGAGGCGTGGAGCGGAGGACAGGCGTGGAGCTGAGTAGCAGACGGCGGTGTATCCAGGGACGAGAGCGTGGTAGCCGAGGAGAAGAGGAAGGAGCAAATCGAGGAGAACACAACATCGGAGGCGAGAGCAGGAATAGAGGTTTGTGTTGCTTTGGAAGCGGGAGCAGCTGCGGAGTCGGGAGTCTCACCTGCCGAGAAGGAGAAGCCTGGAAGCCGACGCCTCGGGTTCCTACGGAGACCAGCGGGAGTTACAGATCCAGGAGGACAACGGACACACGCGTCGCCCAGCCACTCCCCTGGAGGGGCGTGGCTAACAGAGGTGCATGAAAGGGTTGCGGGGTGGATGCAGCACCAGAGGCGGGGAGTACCATAAACCCTTAAAAGTAAAATCCCCGTGCACGTCCCTCACTTTCCCGATAAAGACCTGAGTACTGAGTGAACCCTCACCCCCTATCCTAACACTGAAAGTGTGCCGTACATTGTACTTATACCTCCTCTGTTTCTGTCATCCCCTTCGGTGGAGCCTGGGCCAAGACGGATCCCGAAGAGAAAGGAAGGCGGAGCCCGACCAGACGTAGAGAGGAGGGAGTAATCAGGAAGAGTCGGAGGGAAAGAAGCCGTTCTCCTCGACGACTTCACATCAGGCAGACCTGTACAGACAGACTGTTTACCTCAATAAAGCCGAGTTTGAACCCTACTAAGACTTGGATATTGCCTATCCCTATACAGCCCGTCACAATGTCATATATATATTTTACTCTACGCCTTGGCTCATAACTAAAACAACATTAGAGCAGTTTGTTGAGAATGGCCAACATGTCTTATTACCAAACAAAACTTACAGGCAAATTCATCCGGACATGAGGACCAAATGTCACCCGACTGGGCATCGTGCCACATGACCACCAGGTGAATGCCTACCAGTGGGCCATAGGAGAACCTTCCGGGATGGAAATTGTGGCCACCTCTTGTGCTGAAAACAGCCACACAGTCCTCCAGCACCCGAGTCAACCACAATTTCTGTCCCATAACCTTCTCCTATGGCCCACTGGTAGGAGTTCACCTTGCCCTCTATTATAGAAGTTCCCTGAGGCCACAAGAGGTGTTTGTGCCCGCTGTGCTTGCCCCGGGGCACATTGGTGTTTCTGAAGGGGCTGCAGATGCTTGTGCATCCCCTTCTATAATATTGAAAGTGCTGGCGAACATACAGCATCAGCGCTTCCTCAAGAGGGCATTTCGTCATTTGCATGGGAACATGAACCCATGCAAATGAAGGAATCCCTTTGCCTCTAGGCCCATGCTGTATTACAAATGTGGGTGCAGAGGCTAGGAAGCTTTCAGGAGGCTTACTGGCAGTTCGCCACCTAAATGGTGGCATACTGTCAGTGAGCCCCCTGATTGCCCCCTCTGGTGGGGGCAATAGAGGTCCCATGGATTCCCAGATATCCCCTTCAAAAGTGCAAGTTGATTGCCATCTGAACAGTGAAACACGGAGAGGCTTTAAAGCAGCTGCTTTGTTTTTTTTGCATGACTGCGTTGCCCTGGGCACAGCGCAAGTTTGCTGCTCCCCTGGAAGCATGTCATTCACCATAATGCATCCAATTTTCGTGTATTGCGATTGGCGCCCCTTTTGACAGGTGCACCTGGCACAATCCATGAAAATGAGTTGCATCCATGATATGGCCCCTGGTGGTCATATGACAACTACTATAGGGTTCTGTCATTTAAATGTTCTAATATGAGAAATATTGGTGTGAATGGCACCAAAGGCTTTTGTGCTGTAATGACTTTTTGAGTGTGAGGCACACTTGGGGATATATTTACTAGAACTTAATGTCACCGTAGTGTCACTTTTTTGACGTTACAGAAGCTTTTTTTTATCGCCGTATTTACAACTTGCCTCTAACTCAAGTTAGCAGCAATTTTCCGGCGTAAACGTGAACTTTCAAGATTGCCACTTTCTGTTAGCGGAACATAATGAAAATGATATGCAAGGTAGGCGTTCCAGTAAAAAATTGGCCACTAAACACACAACCCGACATTCACACAAAAATCACAGTACGTCAATAAACTTCAAAAACTGCTGCTAACTCAAATTATGTTATGTTATGTTATATAGGCTTGTAAAGCGCGCTGTTACCCAAGGGTGTCCTGGCACTGAGCACTGTCTAACTGGAAACCCACCCCCTGAGCACAGACTAAGACCAAACTGAAAACAACCAGGTTTTCAGACCTTTCCTGAAAGAGAGGAGCTCTGTTGCAGTCCTTAGATGTAAATGAAGGTCATTCCAGGCTCTGGTGGCTCCTTGGACAAAACTCCTTCCACGCCAATGTGCCTATTTAGCTCTGGGAAGGATCACCCGCTTTGTATCCTTTGAGTGAAGCATTCTCCCTGGGACATGCCAATGAATGCGCTTTTTTAGGTTCTTCTGGGCCGATCCCCATCAGGGACTTAAAAACTGTAGAGAGAGCTTTAAATTGGGCTCTTTGCTTTATCGGTGCCAATGAAGGGAACCTAATCCAATTCTAACTGACATAAACCTAGGAGAGGCCGTAAGCAACCTGGCCATTCTGCACCATCTGTAAGCTGTTGAAGTGTTTCTTATGAATCGTCAGGTACAAGCTGTTACAGTAGTCCAGATAGGACAAAATGAGGGCAGAGACAACTGTTCTGAATTTTTTTTCGGTGAGGAAGGATTTTATTTTTCTCAGGGTTCTCAGGGTGAGAAAACTTGTTGATACCACCCTGCTGACCTGGTTACCGAAAGTGAGTGAGTTGTCCATGTTCACCCCCAGGTTCTTAACTTTCAACAACGGGAGTGGGGGGTTGACAATTTCACTAGGCCACCATGCCGGGGACCAGAGGTTGGGGTTCTTTCCAAATATGATCACCTCTGTTTTGCCTGCATTCAACTTCAGGCAATTGGCGGATATCCAGCCAGTAACTGCTGTTGTGACAACTAGGGGCCTTATCTGCTTCTTTGCCCCGTTGAAGGGACAGCACTATTTGTGTATAGTCTGCATAGGAAGTTAGCATTAGCCCAAAGGATCTTATGAGGGCAGCCAGAGGGCTCACATAAATATTAAAAAGCGTTGGACTGAGGGAGGACTTCTCCGAGACTCCACAGGGAAGGGAGAATGGTTTACACCTGTCCCCTCAAGCTAGCCTGGCTGATGAGTGGTGTTACCCCGAAACCGGTCCCAGGATGCTTGCTTCCGGTCCAGGTAAGACCTGGCTTGGCAGTTCAGGATGGACTTTGTATATCACTGACATCCTTTGTGTAGCATTGTTTTTGTTGTAGGTCTGGTGCATGATGTGAGTCAGCTTGGTTATGTATGTTGAACACATGTGTGTCCAGTGATCCCTCTGTATGTTTGAGACTGAGGTCAGAACAAAAAACTGACTGCCACACAGTTATGTGACCATGTTGACAATTTTTTTTTCACGTAGCTACTAGTCTTGACTATTTGGTGGCTTTCTTAAAGATGTTGGCATGTGCTAGATGGTGATACTTATCATGCAGCACACCAGGCTATGCCTTTCTTGTCTTGATGGTGTGATATCATGACATGTACTCCTTAGACCAAATTCTGAATGGACTTGTTGCCACAAAAACTTAAAGTGTTCATGGAAGAATGTGTCTACAGACACAGGACTGGGCCAGAGTTAAGATGTGAGTGCCCTCCACTTGTACTTTTCACAGCATTGACACAGCAGTGACAATGCTCACTTAATGCAAGCAGGAGGACATAGGACTGTGAGGCAGGCTTCTGAGCTTGGTGCACTGTTGCACAGCAGACCCTGTCCCATCACAGGTATGGGCACATAGATGATATATACTGTTGGGGTCATGTTAAATTGATGCATTTGTTACCGGAAGGATGTTTTCAGACATCATTTGCTATGCATTTTCCCACCAACACTGTTGACTTTACCTAAGGAACTAGCTGTTGAGTAGAAGCTCGAGATGTGTGTTTCAGGGATAAAGAAAAAATATTTGTTTTTTATGAAAGTCCTCGGCATCCTTAATCATCGGGCCCCACCCAGGGCACCGAAAGTGCCTTGGGTGTGCTACGGCGCCTGGCTACAGCAGAGCGGGTATTGTTTAGTGAGTGTGCAGTGATGGTGTTTGGAGTGTAGGTTAAAAAACTGTCCTAGGGTCCCAGTGTCCCCAGGCATTATTTTAATGATGGGCCCTTGGCAGTATTAAAAGCAAGGCGTGGATGAAGGAGACTATGGGCTCCCACATCCAGTGTGGTCGACATGCATTAGTTCACTCGAGTGACAATTGTGCAAAAAGATAAAAACATGTCAATTCTCACTTTGGTATTATCATAGAAAAACCTTATGAATTCCGGGAGGGGGTTACAGACGCTACGATATGATTTTTATGTCACACTATGCCGAAAGCCAAGTTAGTCTTATGTAAATTTCTACCTTGAAAGAAAAAGAGAGGGACACGCCCACACATTCGTTGGTGTCTGTCTTCTGTTTCAACCCCCTTTTTGCAAGGGACGCAACTTGAGGCAAGTGTGACTACAGGGGTCCTTTTACCCTCTTCTCATGTGGCAATTAGGACCCTATTATGGGGTATTAGAAACTCCAGTTCAGTTAGAGGATGACACAGGTCACCCTACCCTAGTGGTAACATCTAAACCGAATTGGTAAGATAGGAGCCCTATTTTCGTCCTGATGAATGCCATGGACCCACTTGGGCCATCAGCAGAAACATGTCGAAGATAAGGGTGGTGATGGGGTAATAGTTCCCCCAATCCCCACATTTTAGTTTTTAACACCAAGTAGTACCCAGCGAATAAATGTATTTGGGCTATTACATTGATTTTTAAAAATCACTGATTCACAGGGCCCCACTTAGAGCATTAGAAGTGCCTCCCTGCCTCCAGGTGTAGGCCCGCTCTCTATCAAACGTGGTTTTTAGAGAGCGAGGACTGCCAATGATGAAGCATGACACCTGGTGGTGTGTGAGGAGAGTCCTTTACATTTTTGAGATGCCCAGCACTTTACTGACTTATGCCCACATGCATCAAGCATTTTTGGAGTCGCAAACGGTGCGATTCCTTAAATTCGGCCGTTTGCGATTCCAAAAATGCTTTTTGAGATGCATCATTTGTTTTTGTTTAAAATCGCTAATTTTGCGATTTTCTGAAATGCGATTGCATTTAAGGAATCGCATTTTTGCGATTCCTTAAATGCAATGCATCATTCTTATAAAAATTGCAAATGCAAATTACCACGAGGTTGAACCTCGTGGTAATTTGCGAAAAATGTTTAAAATGCTCAAATTAGCATTTTAAACACTGTCATGTTACAGACACACATGTCCTTAGGACATGTGTGTGTGAAACATCCATGTTAAAATACATTTCAAGGGTGCAGGGGGGGTCCTTTGGACCCCACCTGCACCCATGGAATGCATCAACATTTTGCGAATTCCAATTTGCGAATTCGCAATTACCATTGATTCCTATGGGCCTTTTGGCCCATATTAATCAATGGGAATTGCAAAATCGCAAATTGGAAGTCGCATAATATTTGCGATTCGGTAAAAATTGCGATTTTTACCGAATCGCAAATATTATGCACTTTCAATAATGCATCCCGTTTTGCGATTCCTTCTTTGCGATTCGGTAAAAATCGCGAATTTGGAATCGCAAAACGGGAGTTTGATGCATGTGGGCATATGTGTTTTGTAAGGATATGGTTACAACTTTACACAGTAACTGCACATTCGAGCAATTTGCTACTGCTTTGCGTTACTTTAATGTATTATCTTTTCATGTGATTTATGTTGTTTTTATGATGTTGTTTTTATGCTGTTTCAAAGATGTAAAGTTTTATCCCATGGTGGTAAGACCCACCCTTTTATGATTTTCACAAATCAAATAAAGTATTACTTACTTACTTACTAGATATGGTTACATTTGGAAACAATCAATTTTTCAGGGTAGCTTCTTTTGTGTGTGCATGATATTTTATGGGACCCATTCCTACAATGCTGGGTCCTTACACTATACTTGAACAAGCAGGACACTTTTACAAACACTAGACAGCACTTTGCCCCTCCAGTATGTATATTTTGGTCAAGATGGCAATTGCACCCAGCACTTTCGTAATGGTATAGGTGTCAGACAGGGCTGCATTTTAGCCCCCTTTCTCTTTACCTTATATATAAATGATCTGGGCACCTCCCTGTGTTCTGACACCCAGGAAATCTCCTGCGTAGGGGACAGGGCTATTCAAGCCCTCCTAAATGCGGATGATGCAGTATTGTTTGGCTCGCACAGCAGTGGGGCTCCAGAGGCTTTTGGAGCCTTTTTGCGATCTTTGGATTTAACTGTTGATATAGCCAAATCACATGCAATGATTATGGGACAGAGAACAAAAAAGTTGAAAACGTTTTATTGTGAAGGTGCAGACCCTTCTATGGTGATCTCTTTTACCTATCTGGGGGTATTGTTTGATGAGAGACATTCGTGGGTTCCTCAACTGAAAGCTAAAATACATGCCGTGGCAAGATCTATAGTAGCCGTTCATGGTTTTGCACAGCGACTTGGGTGCCAAGCCTTTCGAAGCAATGCTTAAAATTTATAGATCCAAATGTATTGCCATTGCGAAGTATAGGTCTGCAATGTGGGGATATAAATTGTAGAAGGCTTACAATTAGTTGAAAATAAGTTTTAAAGGAACCTGCTGTCAGTCCCACAATCCACCCACACATACATCAAACATCATGAATTAGGCACTGGCTTCATATCTGATTTGATATATCTGGCCCCAGTTGTATGCTGGATAATGATCTGGATTAATCCAGATCTTGTGCTGAACCAAGAGATTGCCAGGGATTGTGTATCCCTGGTGAGAGCAAGCTGTATTCCGTGCCTACGATACATCAAAGCAATTTTAAAGAAACTAGGACGCCCAAACTCTTCGATTCTCCAGAAATATCAGGAAAGAGGGCCTGGCGTGGGTTAAAAAACACTTTTTAAACTTGTTGCTTTTAGAGAGAGAGGCAAGAGAGATAACAAAACCTATGGTGAGAGCATACCTCTTGCTAAAAACTTCCCCACAGACAGAACCCTATCTGACAACTGCCACCAATCCTTCCCATCGCTATCTTTCAATCAGATTTCGTTTCAACCTCATTCACTGTTTACTAGCTGATTCGCAGGGTTGGAGTAGGGTGAATGACCTAGGCCCATGTATATGTGATAATTTCTCTACCCAGGACACTATGCACCTTATGATGTTTTGTGATCACTTCAGCCATATGCGTAGAAATATTTTAATTCCTATTTTAAAGGGAAAAGGTTTTATGCAGGTCAGACCTGCATTATCATATCTGCAGATAGTTAGTGGGCGCTGTGAGGTAAAGGAAAAAATTGCATTTTATGTTAAACAAACCGGTTGCCTCTGTGTGACTAAATGTATTAACGTTTGCCCTTTTACCTGAGAAGTCTTGCTGTATAATATGACTTTGGTTTCTTTGCCTTCTCTTTTGATCTTACAGAGAAATCTTTTAACAAACTTTCCCTTTCAATATGAATTTTTGGTAGCATGTTTTATTTACTTTTCTATGAATTCTAGTGTCGATATGTTTTATGGTGCCCAAGATTATTTATGAAATTTTTAATCTGATTGTTGTGGTATATGCTGTATGCTGTGTACTTTTATGCTTTTTATTAACCAAATAAAGTGTCTTGATTGATTGATTGATTGTATATAATGGGATGTTCTCAACATTGACACAAGGTGCTTGCAAGAGATGTGCAAATTTTCATGCAGACAACAAGGGTGATTCAAATTGAAAAAGTTCTCCCCAACTTTTTACAGGTGTGGTATGTGTGCTGCATTCAGGTGCACACATAAATGCAGCAGTTGATCCATTACAATTGTTTGCGGCATATGCAACAGGACCATCCCTCTGTTTTTAGTTTACCGAAGGAAACCATGCTTTAGAATATTTACAAGGCAGTGTTGACACACACCTATTAAATGAAGCACACTTTCATTATCTCCTTGAGGTCATATGTACAAACTGGTGATGTCACCCAACGTTAGCCAACTTGGATTGACAGGGCACTCTGTCACTTCAAAAATGCGAGGCTCAGGTGTATTTACTACATTACGTTGCAGTATGGCATTTTGGCAGGCTAATGTGCTAAGTGTAGCTGCCTAGCCCCAAAGTAGACAATCTTGCACCCTTGTGCAAGAGTGCCTGCGATGGTGCTAGACAGCTACATTTATTGCCAGTGCATGTTGGGACACACAACTGAGCCGTATTATTGTAAATACAGTGCAATGCTGCATTTCTAACATGGCTTAGCATTGAATTAAAGCAAGTAGGATAGCTCAATGCTCAGCCACTTTGCTTGTTAATATGGGCCAGAGTTAGAAGTCATTTGTCATAATATATATATATGTATGTGTGCCGGATTCGAAATCTCTTGCACCACTGTTATGTGTCTTTCTATGCACTTGTTAATGATGCCTACAGCTCAGAGAACATGTGAATTAACCCCCAATACCTATGTGGGGGGGGGTGGGGGGGGTGTTTGTTTCACACACAGACTGGGTGGGCACTCAGACATAGTTAGATGGAAGGAAGCAACATAACTCCCACCCCCACGCCTCCCCATGTCCCTGGTTGTTACTTACCCTGTTGCTGATTTAGGTGGTCATATTCAGCACTGTCCTGTCCCTCTACTCCAACCACAGACTCCTCAAAATTCACTGCGGACACCTGTTCCACCAAGGCATCAAGCTCCTCCTGTGTTGCTGGACTCCCACCCGTGCTGCCTGTCAATTGCTGGCCAGTTTCTGCTTAGTCTTGCACTTGGCATCATGCCAGCGCTTCTTGTAGTCGGTCACTGTCCTCTTGACTTCTGCTACTGCGTTCACCTTGCTGAAAATGGACTGTCAAATGGGATTTTTGGTCCCCAATGACACCTGTTAGGCTCCTGCCCAACCCACATACTGCAGGAACGAGGAATGTTCCAGTCCTCTTCCCCGACTCACCAGCCACTCACAGGATGGTGCACATGAGTAAGCTGATGACCCAGAAAAGGGGGTGGAATATACACAGGCACCAAACCTTCCACCCCTGTGAAGTACAGTACGATGAACACCCTCCTCCTCCTTCTGCACCTGCACAAACAGTGAGACAAAAGTACACCTTATTATAATCCCTCAGTCCCCAATCCTACCTTTGCACAATATGACCTTATCCAGAAACAACAACCACACATACACTTATCAGAAGCCAGTGCAGGGTTTGCTTTGGGGAGGTTCTAGTCCAGATTAACGATATCCCAAGATAACTTCTCTTGGGTTTAAATAAATAGAAGGACTGGTCTTTTGGGTGCTTGGTTTGGGCGAGTAAGAAATGCAGGGTAAAAAAACACGCCGAATTTGCTGGCATGAACAAAAAACCCCTGTCCTTCTTGCAACAAATATAGGGTCCGAGAGAATCCAGGGAACGTAATGACTCTCTTTCCGCAATACTCGAATGGCAATACCCAGCCGGGTTACCACTCGCGGAATGGCCCAAATCGTCACTTCCGCTCAAAAACGAGGCGGACAGGTTACAATCTAACCAAATGTACCGCGCAAAACCGCGCGTACACCGCTAGTCTCTCAGCGTCTCTGTCAACATAAAAATAAGACGCGGAAAGGGCAACGAACACCACAGGAGCCCCTGGATGTTGTTGAATGCAAAATAAAGGGCAAAAGGGGGAACGGGACAAAAAACAAAGGCACGCTAACTAACTACCTACAACCTACAAGGGACAGATTCCAAGTGAAGGGAAGGGGGGTAAAGGACAATTACAATAACGGAACTCCGGGACACAGGAATAGGCAAAAAGGAAAATATGGAAAGGGAAACTCCAATGTCTCTTCACGAGCCCGTGAAAGACAGCAACAGCCAACAGGATACACAGGAGCCAGGATGCGAGAACCCACAGGTTAGCATTAACAAGCATCAACATAATAGTAGGACTCTCTTTTATGCAACTGGCGTGTCATGTGACGGCTAGGACATGGTCAGCAAAAGAGGACTGAGGACCGAATCCTAACAGTACCCCCCCCCCAATGACCCTCCCCACAGGTCGTGGCTTTCGGGGATGCTGTCTATGGAATAGCCTCACCAAACGAGGCGCATGTACACCACCAGCTGGTTCCCATGTCCTGTCTTCCGGGGCGTAACCCTTCCAATCTACCAGGTAATACAACCTACCCCTCCTTCGCCTAGAATCAAGAATGGCCTGTACTTTGAACTCCTCCTCGCCATCCACCAATACCGGAGCAGGAGGGGGCAAGACCTGCTCTGACGGAACAAAGGGCTTTAGCAATGAGGTGTGGAATACTGGATGGATTTTATAGTCCGATGGCAATAACAGCTTCATTGCCACAGGGTTGACTACCTGTACAACCGGAAAAGGACCTACATACCGGGGCTGTAGTTTACGAGACCCCTGTAGTCTCAGGTTACGTGAAACCAACCATACTTGATCCCCCACCTTATAACCAGGGGCCGAGACCCTATGGCGATCCGCCTGTAACTTCATGGCCGCCTTGGCTTCCTGTAACCTGCCCCTCGCCACTTCCCAGATGTCACCCAATCGTTTACACACTTCATCAATGGCTGGCATGTGCCCAGTGGGTTGAATGGCTAGGGCTCTAGGATGGTATCCCATAGAACAAAAGAATGGTGTCATTCCCAGGGCCGTGTGTATACTGTTATTATAAGCGAATTCAGCTATGGGTAATGCCATCACCCAATCACACGACAGGGACGTAATCAAGCACCTCAGGTACTGTTCCATTGTCTGGTTGGTGCGCTCTGTCTGCCCGTCTGACTGGGGATGATACGCAGATGACAATCGTATATCCATCTTGAGCACCAGACAGAGCTCCGTCCAGAAATGGGACACAAATTGCGCCCCCCTATCTGAGATGACTGCTGTAGGTAACCCATGTAACCTTACGATCGAAGTCATAAACTCCAAGGCCATTTCCTTAGCTGTGGGAATCTTCTTAAGTGGTATGAAGTGGGCCATTTTGGTGAACAAGTCCACAACCACAAGAATGGCTGTGAATCCGGAAACCAAAGGAAGATCCGTGACAAAATCCATGCTGATGGTATGCCAAGGGGAAGGGGGTACCGCCAAAGGCTGCAAAAGACCAGAGGGCTTACTATGTGAGGGCTTGTTGATGGCACAAACAGGACAAGCTGTCACATATTTCTGGATATCCTGTGCCACAGTCTCCCACCAAAACCACCTCAGGCACAACTCCTTTGTCTTCCCTATTCCTGGATGTGCGACCAATGAGGAAGAATGACACCATTCCACTACCTTAGGTCTCAACTCGGGTGGAATGAACAACCTATCACCCTGATATAACAATCCCTCCCGGACCACCACCTGCGACAGCTGTAACCATGGGGCCAAATCCATCTTGCGCAACAGATCTTTCACCCTGGAAGCAAACTCCTCCACCGAAGCCACTCCCACAATCCTCCTGCTATCAAGCATAGGTCTACTTTCCTTCCCTGATTTCACTTCCTCCTGATCTATATGAATCCGAGACAGTGCGTCTGATTTGATCTGTTGAGCAGCGGGTCTGTAGGTTATGATGAAATCATATTCGTTAAAAAACAAGACCCACCGCATCTGTCTTGGTGTCAACGCCCTGGCCGATCTAAAGAACTCCAGGTTCTTGTGGTCCGTATAAATCGTGATGGTATGACGGGCCCCCCACAAATAGTGACGCCACTCTTCAAAAGATAGTTTCACTGCCAACAACTCACGTTCCGCCACCGTATAATTACGTTCGGCGGGCAACAGTGTTTTTGAGAAATAGGCAATACGATGCATATGGCCTGTGCCCTCCTCCTTCTGGGACAATACCCCACCCACTGCACTCGCGGAAGCATCTGTCTCCACAAAGAAAGGGAAAGCAGGATCAGGATGGGCCAACACCGGAGCGGTTGTAAAGGTCTTCAACAATAAATGAAAAGCGCCCTGAGCTTCCTGGGACCACACAAAAGGAACCCCCTTTCGCAACAACCGTGTCATCGGTGCCACGATATCTGAAAAGTGAGCGATAAAGCGCCGATAAAAATTGGCGAACCCTAAAAGCACCTGTATGTGCTTCACCGTAGTCGGTACTGGCCAGGTCAAAATCGCCTGAATCTTTTTTGGATCCATCCGTATACCGTCAGCGGATATGAGGAATCCCAAAAATTCCACCTCCACTGCATCAAACTGGCACTTTTCAAGTTTGGCATAGAGCCGATGTTCCTGCAACTTCTGCAACACTTGTTGCACATGTGTATGATGTTCTACTCCGGTCTCTGAGAAGATAAGGATGTCATCCAAGTACACAATCACAGTCTTATCCAAGTACTCCGTCAGGACCTCGTTAATGAAGTACTGGAACGCCGCTGGCGCATTGCACAGGCCAAACCGCATCACACAGTATTCAAACAATCCGTGTTTAGTTTTAAAAGCCGTCTTCCACTCATCCCCGGGCCGCACACGGATCAGATGGTATGCTCCGCGCAAGTCCAGTTTAGTAAACACCGTGGCCTTGCGGAGTTGATCCAGCAACACGGAGATGAGGGAAAGAGGGTACCTGTTCTTCACGGTGGCCTTGTTCAATGTCCGGTAGTCCACACACGCTCTCAGGGTGCCTTCCTTCTTCGGTATAAAGAAGATTGCTGAAGACACGGGCGAAGAAGAAGGACGAATGAACCCTAGTTCTAGCATCTCATCCAGATATTCTTTGAGATGTTTCTCCTCTGGTTCGGACAGAGCATAGACACGACTACAGGGCAAAGGAACCCCCTCCACTAGATCGATTCTACAGTCAAAAGACCGATGTGGTGGTAAACTCTGAGCGCAGCCCTTATCAAAGACATCGGCGTACTCCACATACTGCCTTGGAACCCCACCTTCTTCCATGGCTGCACAGTACAACGGAGGGACCTTCTCACTGGCCTCGTTATAACAATGCTTCAAACAATAATGTGAATCTAGAGTGACTAGCCGTCGCACCCAATCAATCCTGGGATTGTGCTCCTGGAGCCAAGGCACCCCTAATACCAAACCGAAGGAAGGCGCATCTATCAGATCAAACACCACGCACTCCGAGTGACCATTGTCACATACCAACCGTAGAGGCATCGTCTGTCTGATGATGCACCCAGACGACAACTCTGTTCCGTCTATTGCTCGTACCGGCTCCGGTTGTTTCTTATACTGACAAGGCACACCTAGCTTTTCGGCTAGGGAGATATCAATAAAATTGCCAGTGGCACCCAAATCTAACAACACAGATACAGGCACCCGTTTATGCGCTGCCAGTAGAAGCTGGGCAGAAATAACAAAATGTCTGGGCGCCAAGTCCACTGCCCCCAACACCTCATACTGATCCCTTCTAGGCTCAGGAAGAGACGACCTTTCCACCTGTACGTATGCCACCTTTTTACCATAACTTGCTCCTGATGGTTTAACGGGACACTCCCTTGCAAAATGGCCACCCTGTCCACAATAGAGACATAGATTCTTATCTCTTCTTCTTTTCCTTTCTTCCGGAGTCAGAGGCCCCCTTACTCCCCCTATTTCCATTGGTTCAGGCTTTGTTTCCCCAGGAAGCTGTTTCACTTCAGTCCTTATGAAGTTTCCCCGGGACACCTGAAATCGTCCACGATCCCCGTGTCGCTCTGACAGCCTATGGTTCAATTTAACCACTAGGTCTATAAAAGCGGCGCACTCCTCCGATGGATCCACTACCTGCGACACCACGTCCTTCAGATCATCATTAAGACCCTGGTAAAACAATGAGGTCCGCTTATCGGCTGGCCAATGTGTCTCTGAGATCAACCGGTTAAAGGTCGCTATATACGTCAGGAGGTCCTGTCTACCCTGTCGCAATTTCAGCAATTCAGAGTCGCTGGCTTGCATAAATGCATGTTTGGCAAATAACCCCCGCATCAATTCCTTGAACGCATCATAATCCCGTAACACCTGATCATTGCCTTCCACTAATGGGATAGCCCACTGGGCAGCAGTACCAGCCAAATACGAAAGGGTAAAGGCTACCTTCGCTGCATCGTCAGGAAAGGCACCGGGCCTACACATGAAGTGTAATTGACACTGATTCATGAACATCCCATATTTCCCACTGTCTCCATAGAATCGTTCAGGTTGAGCCAGGGGAACAGGAACAGGGGATGTCACGGTGATAGCGACAGGGGCACCGCCTCCAGGGCTACTCTGTCCCGCCCCACCATACTGGAAAGTAGCCGGCTGTATCAGGGGAGTTGGAGCTCTGGGTTGTACATGCTCCCGCGCCCTCACGGCAACCAACTCTTGTCTCAACCCTACGTTCTCCTGTCTCAAATCCTGCACCTGAGCCTGTAAAGCAGCTAGGGCACCCATTACGTCAAGCATGGTGGGGGCTTCAGCCCCTGCCATGGTTCCTGTATCCACATCCATCCAAGTTCGGGCAGTGTATTTAATCGTGGGCTTGTTATTCTATTAGGCTCCTGCCCAACCCACACACTGCAGGAACGAGGAATGTTCCAGTCCTCTTCCCCGACTCACCAGCCACTCACAGGATGGTGCACATGAGTAAGCTGATGACCCAGAAAAGGGGGTGGAAAATACACAGGCACCAAACCTTCCACCCCTGTGAAGTACAGTACGATGAACACCCACCTCCTCCTTCTGCACCTGCACAAACAGTGAGACAAAAGTACACCTTATTATAATCCCTCAGTCCCCAATCCTACCTTTGCACAATATGACCTTATCCAGAAACAACAACCACACATACACTTACCAGAAGCCAGTGCAGGGTTTGCTTTGGGGAGGTTCTAGTCCAGATTAACGATATCCCAAGATAACTTCTCTTGGGTTTAAATAAATAGAAGGACTGGTCTTTTGGGTGCTTGGTTTGGGCGAGTAAGAAATGCAGGGTAAAAAAACACGCCGAATTTGCTGGCATGAACAAAAAACCCCTGTCCTTCTTGCAACAAATATAGGGTCCGAGAGAATCCAGGGAACGTAATGACTCTCTTTCCGCAATACTCGAATGGCAATACCCAGCCGGGTTACCACTCGCGGAATGGCCCAAATCGTCACTTCCGCTCAAAAACGAGGCGGACAGGTTACAATCTAACCAAATGTACCGCGCAAAACCGCGCGTACACCGCTAGTCTCTCAGCGTCTCTGTCAACATAAAAATAAGACGCGGAAAGGGCAACGAACACCACAGGAGCCCCTGGATGTTGTTGAATGCAAAATAAAGGGCAAAAGGGGGAACGGGACAAAAAACGAAGGCACGCTAACTAACTACCTACAACCTACAAGGGACAGATTCCAAGTGAAGGGAAGGGGGGTAAAGGACAATTACAATAACGGAACTCCAGGACACAGGAATAGGCAAAAAGGAAAATATGGAAAGGGAAACTCCAATGTCTCTTCACGAGCCTGTGAAAGACAGCAACAGCCAACAGGATACACAGGAGCCAGGATGCAAGAACCCACAGGTTAGCATTAACAAGCATCAACATAATAGTAGGACTCTCTTTTATGCAACTGGCGTGTCATGTGACGGCTAGGACATGGTCAGCAAAAGAGGACTGAGGACCGAATCCTAACAACACCCTGGAGCAGACGAAGAGCTGGTGTTGATTCTCTGTCACTTCCGCAATCAGGAACTCATTTTCCTCCTGACTGAATCTTATTTTCCTCTTCCTCTTCCCCTGGGAATCTGGCTAGTCATACTGGCTATTAGGTGGGTTGGGGGTTGTTATTTGCTGCTGAACTGGGTCAAGGCTGCTCTATTTTGCTTTAAGGTAGTATTGGTTTTGTATTTTGCAGGCTTTTCCTTTTTTTTACTGCGAAACAGAAAAAGTGACATGCGTCTGACTAACATGAGTTTTCTGGCTGCTAATTGGCCGGCCCGCACTTTTTTCACGTTAGCGTCAGGATTTTTATTGCCGTGACGCTAGTGTTTGCGGCAACAATTGCCTCAGCTGGCTGATCCTATCGCCATGTACCAACGTATTGTAAACACTTCGCCAACATGGCAATAGTTTTTGTCAATACAAGGTGTTAACAAAATTGACGCTAAGCTCAGTTTTCTTAGCTGCAATTCTTGTAAATATACCCCTTCATGTCTTATTGTCCCTCTACAGCTCGTATTGTGTGTAACTTATGGAGATAACCAGGATGTGTCAGACTCATTGTGTGTCTTGGGGCCATCACTATATGTGGAGGTGTCTATATCTGAGTCAGGTTGTTGATGCTGATGCAGGTGATGCTGGCACACTACAAAGAACAGGCTGATATATATGATGTAGTCATCCTCTTCTTCTTAATGACCACCTTCTTCTTCTATCACTGCACCCTTAGGTGCTTCCCCTCTCTCATCAACACCACCAGCTGTCATCTTACGGTGCTCCTCCCTCCAGATTGTGGGATGATTTCTTGAATGGGATGCTTGGTCTCGGGTACTGTACTGTACCCTGGCTTACTTTAACAAACACTTGTGTTGCAAATGGAGCATATTGAAATGTTTCCTCCTGCTTGCTAATCGTGAAGAATTTCCAAACTGGGGAGCAGATCTTTTTATGTGTGCCACTGCCAAGCCCTGAATAGCTAGAGACAGGTGGATGTGTGTCACTTGTCTCTCTGTAGTGGTTACTTTGACTGTGGTAGTGGTGAATGTAGGTCTCAACAGGGGTCTTACAAATATGGAAGCCGGTGGAGGTGGTGCTGGCATCACATCCCTCTGAGCACTTTGAATAGGAGGGGTCATTTTTGTGTCCTCTTAGCCATCCCCCACTCTGACAACTACTGGCTCATCCTCATCGCTGTCATGTTCCATATTCTAAGGCTTTCAGGAACTTTCCTTTTCCCTTGTCTCTCAAGGCAGGTCCAGTCCATGTGCAGAGCATCAGAACGGGGTCTTGGGGAAGATGATGGAGTACTCTTTTTTCCCCACTGGAGACTATGAAGCCAAAAATTCAAGTGCATTATCATTCTCACCAGTATGCTCAACCTCCTGTTGTGCTCCTACTTCAGCAAGAACTGTTGCTGGCTGCGCCTCCTGTTGTCCACTTGCTTGTGCCGATTGGGTACTAGTTTGTGACTGAGACAAATCCAGTCCAGACTCACAGGCTGTCACCATGACTGCAGTGGCTGCATTGCAGAGACCCTTCTGCTGCCTAGAGAAATGTGCAGCAAAAACACCACATTTCCTGAAAAGGGTAGAGGCCGTCAGACCCGTGGTGCAATATCCTTCTTCATCTCCTACTCACCAGCCCCTTTCTTGGCAAGAGCACCCTTCTTTGAACCCATCTTCAAGTTGTTTCTGAAGTCTGGCAGTTACTACTTAGCTGCATGAACAGAAGGGGAGGAGGAATATGCTGGTGTGTGTTGCTTCTGGCCTTCTGTCTGGCTGTACTTTGTGTGCTGATGTCTCTTGTGCACCCAAAAGCAAACAAGCAAGAAAAGAAATCAGTGAAACAGGCCATATTCAGTGTGAAGTGATAGGCAATATGATTTAGTGAGGTCGGATTACACATATTTAACATTAGTGTACCCATTCCAAACCCTAATAACATAATATTTCAATAACAAACAGACTGAAAAATATATTTTATATGCCTCTAAGGTCTACAAGACAACTGTGGCAGGCATGAGGTGTAGGTGGAAATGGGATACTCCTTAAAACAATAAATGCAGGTGTGCACCTATGGCAGGCAGGGGGTGCAGGCGAAAATGGAATCATCCTTACAACATTTAATGCTAGTGTGCGCCTATGGCAGGCAAGGGGTGCAGGGGAAAATGAAATAATCCTTTAAAGAATTAAGGCTGGTGTGTGCCTATAGCAGGTAGGGGGTGCAGAAGAAAATGGGATGATCCTTAAAAAAATTAATGCTGGTGTGCTCCTTTGGCAGGCAGGGGGTGCAAGGGAAAATTGAATAATCCTTAAAAAATGTAGTGATGGTGTACGCCTGTGGCTGGCCTGGGGTGCAAGGGAAAATAGAATAATCCTTAAAAACTATAATGCTGGTGTGCGCCTGTGGCAGGCAGGAGATGTTGGAGAAAATTGAAAAATCCATATAGAAAATAATGCTGGGGTGCATTTATGGCCTAAGTGACCTATGGCAGGCAGGGGTACAGGGAAACATCACAAAATATAAACAAAAAATGTTTGCTGGTGCCTAACTAGGAACTATGAGCAATCCTACGGGAGGCAAGGAGGTGCAGAGGAAAATGGAAAAAAATGCATACAATATATAAACACTGTACATACATACATACTACAATCATCCTCAAGCACATTAAACTGATATCAAGGGCGAAAGAAAAATTAACCAAAAAGGTATACCATCTCTATATCACTGTTTCTAGAAATGGTATTGAAAACTGGAAGGATTTAACACCCTGACTACTACACAAAAAGGCTGCTGGTCACATGTTCAAACATGTACAAACAACAACAAGCTTGGACATCAAAGAACCCATGCAGGCTTACGGACACTGACTACACAAAATGACTGACAGCCACATGGCATGGAGAACAAAGACAAAACTGTGGCCTATGGCAAATACAACACAAAAGGATGATGGTTGGAAGGTTGAACATTGTCAAACACTCACCCTCAGTCACAAATCTGGGTTTAATCCATCGTTATTTTCTTTGCCACACCATTCCAGTTTTGACCTAGCCATATGCAAATCAGCCTTGACCCTGTTCCCCATGGAAACTGGCCAGCCCGAACTGCTTGGCCAAGTCCTTGCTGGACCAGAAAACAAGCATTTTGGGACCGGATTTTCAGGGCATCACCCCCAATGAGCCAGGCTGATGAGGGGTAATACCCCAAAACCGGCCCTAGGATGCTTGTTTCCAGTCCAGGGAGAACCTGACCTGTCAGTTCGGGCTCAACTGTTTCCATGAGGAATAGGGTCAAGACTGATTTGCATATGGCTGGGTCCAATTGGAGTGGCATAGTGAGCAAATGAACGATGGATTAGACCCAGATATGTGATTGGGGTGAGTGGTTGAAAGGTTTAAGCACTTCATTCTTCATCTTGTTGTGTTTCCTATGGCAAATACATACACGCATACACACTGGGCAGTCAAAATATGGCCACTTGGACAGCAAACAAAGGAAGCATGGTAAACAAAGTGGAAAACACTAGCATTAATTCAGCAATGCCAAAAATGAAAAGTGAATTAGCTATAAAGTTCCTCAACAACATACATCTTACCAAAGCACCAAAAATATGACCCCACCAAAATACACTTTAATACTTTGCAGAAAAATGTGAAATACAAAAAAAAACATATTTTGCATTCAATCCAAGGCCACCCCTACATCAGAGCTGTTTAAAAAAAATACCACATAAACAGTTGGTTTATTTACCCAATTCCTAGTGGTGGCTGGATGGCCCTTCGGCAGATTGCAAACGTGGACAAAAAGTACTTAACTGAGAAACATTTTTCCTTTATAAGAAATAAAAAAAAGTGAATACAAAAAATAGGGACCTACTGCAACTCCATGCCACCCACAATCAAATTAAAAAATGTAATAAAAACACTAAAAAGGTACAAATATATGCTGGTGCATGCCCTCTATCAAACAACTACACCATTGTCAAGATGTTTTTGAACATACTTGATTAATATGTAACAAAATCAAAGTCTTTAAAACCTAATGGTGTATGCAGCAATCACAGACAAAGAGAGTGAGTCTTTCAACCTCAAATCCTAATTAAAAGTGATTAGGGGATGGAAAAGCACTGGGAAGGGTCTTCTGCACAGGAAGAGAAATATTGAGTCTCTATGGCACTTTCCATAAGAACAGCGCATTTTGCTTTTTAAAAAAACTACCGGAACCACCTATTGACGTAGAATATTCACTCAAAAAAGTATTTTCAAGTTGATTGAGCTGCTTCTCAAGTACAAAACCTACTCAAGAACCAGCCCCAGCCATTTACAGCCACCCGCATTAACAAAATGATGCTAGAAGGCTTCCCGGCGATTGGAAAGCGCACCAGGGGCTGCTGAATCTCGCTCACAAGCTTGATTGATGTAGCATCTCATTGTTGCCATTGTCAATGCGTTGCTCGCACAGGAGCAACATTCTGCCATGCTTCGATTGATAGAATCGGGCAGGCTTTCCATGTAACAAGAGCAACGCAGAGTTACCATTTCTGCCAAGTCTGCAAGAGAAATCAAAACTCTGTCCTGGCCTAGTCATGACGAAGAGATATATCTTTATTTCTCCCCATTATTTCTTCTATCTATGTGTGCTATGGTTTAAAAACCAGAAAAGTGCTTCAAGTTATTTTTTATACCAGCAAAAACTCTATCCTTACCATAATGCAGATACACTTGTACAATGTAGACAAACAGTTGTGCAATGTAGACAATCTGCTTTTTATACGTTTCATAATGATTCTACACTTACCAAGGCTGGATTTATAAATAAAGGATGCAATCTCTGCATCTTTATAAAGATGAGTTCCCCCTGCAGAAAAAAAAATATTTGTTAAAAACGTAAGCATTTCATAACCATATCAATAAAATTAGCAATATTTTTTGACATGTTCAAGTCACAATTCAAAACGATACATTTTAAGCTACCCTTTCTTAGTATCAATAACTGCATTTTAAAATGTAAATAAAGAAAATTAGACTTACCAATAGGACCACCAACTTCTAATGTAGTGTACTGTAGGAGGATCCCCTCTCATGAAACAACATCTACACAATGGTCTTCACCTGCTGGACATTCCTGTGCATGTAACTGACATTGGATAAGTGTGCAGTGATTCTCTCTCAATGTGCCTCTTATTCACTGACAGGATATCCATAGCCTACCCTAATTTTTGGCTTTCTACAAAAAATATTTGTGTTATTACTTTTCCAAAAAAACACACCACTGCACATTGCAATGCCTTACATTACTTTTGTCTGGGAGGCATACCATGGATAGTACATGGACATTCCCAGGCATACACACATTCATATAGACACACATACATTTAAGCAAAGACATGTAGGCATGGATTAGAGGCAGAAATCAGCCCTTGGCTGAGACTAGGGTAATCCTGACATAATAAGTGAAAAACTCCACATTATTTTATCATTGCATGTGTGCTACATTGTGTTGTAGATACACATAGCCCAAACATTGACAATCATATTTTTTAGTGAAGATAGGGGGCACTACCGTACCTTAACCTTTATTGACCTCCACACACACCTTCTTTCTCAATGGTTCAAGTGTGCCTGTATTGGCAAAAGCAATCACATAGATCACCAGCTCATGGAGAGAAGACAACTGCATTAATTATTTTAAGAAATGCAGACGTTCTGATCTCTACAGGTGATGTATCATGGCACAACAGCTGCAGAGGATGTATATACACAAAAATACACATCCTCATCATTTGAATATACCCTTTAGTCCCTACAGTGCTAGAAATGCCTACTGTGTATTTTGACACTTTAAACATGAGTGTTCTCACGATTGAAAATGTCTATTTATGCATATATTCTGGGTCATATGTTTTTTAGCCTTAAAAAAAGTCTGCTGTGCAGCCACATAAGGGAGAAACTAGTGTCAAATGATGGTTTGGTTTTCTCCCTCCTAGAAATGAACAAAGAACATTGAGAAGCAAACGGTTGTTGGGCAAGATGGCATCCGCACAAGTGGACGTGTAAGCTGACCGCTCCCTGCCTCAGCCTGCAAGCTATAGCCTTGAAGGGTAAGAATGAGCATGAATTAATTTCCTCCCAGTCGGGCTTTCGCTCCAATCTAAGCACCGAGACAGCACTTTTGGAGGTTAATGAGGCCATCAAGCAAGTGTTGTATTAGGGAGGAAGAGCTATGTTCTTAATGTTAGACCTGTCGGCTGCTTTGTCCCTCATGAGGGTCTCCTCAACAGACTCCATGAGATCGGTCTGAGAGGGACGGTGTTGAACTGGTTTAGATCTTACCTAGCTGGTCGCCGACAGGTGGTCTGGGCCCCCCATAATCAGCCGAAGTGCTGCCTTTGGAGGTCGGAGTTCCTCAGGGGTCGGGGCTTAGCCCGACTCTTTTTAACATCTTTATGACTCCTTTGGCGGTGCTGGCTGAGTCTTTTGGGGCTCAGATCATATCATAATCTGATGATACGCAGCTCCTTTTCACGTGTGGGAAGGGGGCTGAGTTCAACGAGGAGAGCATCCGTGGGTGTCTTGAGGCTGTGTTCGAATGGTTTCAGCGAAACAGCCTCAAATGTAACCCTGGAAAATCTGAGGTGCTTTTCTTCGGGTGTCAGGCAGACCCTAAGTGGCAGGACTGGTGGCCTGTGAACATGTCCCCACCCACGTCCTCCTCGCAGGTTGCGAAGAATCTGGGGGTCCAAATTGATAACTGCAAGTCAGAGGGAAATCCCTGGGTTGCACTAGTTAACTTCACATACCAATGTAAATATGCATTTACAAATACACGGGGGAGAACCTATAGTCCACTGTGTTCTGGGGAATATATAATAATTTCCACAAAGAAATAAAATCGTTCACAATCTAATTTTATTAAAAACCATATATCTTAACAATTAAAATGCAAGACAATTAAAATTTCAAAGAAATATTCTTTGAGAAATAAGAAACACTCGAAACCAATATATCTCAAACACAATTAGAAAATACACAAACTTGTTTACGACAAAGAGAGACATGTGTATAGCATTTCAGCAATTCATGAACAATAAACACAAAGCAAAAAATACAAAATAAAGAACCCCTAGTGTAGCTGTGGCTTCTGGTTGTCTCTGCCACAATTATATAAGTAGATCCACAGGCCTATCTTGTTTTAGCTTGTGTAAACATCAGTGACAATAATGCACGTACATCCCGTGTTTATTGGGCCCTGGTTGGATTCTCTATATCTGAAAAAATGCGTCGACGCGTTTCGGTGCAGTACATTTGATTCTGTGGCACCTTCTTCAGGACTTCTTTGGTTGGGGTATCTCGTTTCAAAGAGTAGTTAATTGCACCTTCTCTGTAGATATGTGGGGAGAAAGGTACGGAGTCACTTATCATACAGGATACTAACCGTTCTTCACTTAAGACATTTCTATTATCCGACTCCTAGGTAAATACTTTTTATTGTCTCTCTTTAACATATCCGGTACAGTTTTCAGGCATGCACATATCTGCCTATCGGATGACTCCTAGGTAATTACTTATTATTGCCTCTCTTTAATATATCTGGTACAATATTCAGGCATGCGCATATCTGTCTATTGGGTGACTTAATATAGTTCATGCTGTACATATATTGCGTTCAGTTCATTATTGTGTTCAATTTCTCAATACTCTTGTTTATGTAAACCATCATCTTCCCTCCGAGTACATTTCGATGTGGAAACTACTATGGTAAGGAATAGTGGCTCATCTGGGAGAAGTATAGTGACTAATGCACAGATCTCACACTAGCGGTGCTAAATAAAGTTTATTCTCACCCCCACTGTCTGTGGAAGAAGATCCAAAATGGGGTCTGCGTAGCGTTGCACTTGGATTCTGCAATCTTTTGTAACTACGTCCTAGTAAACAATATCAGTATGTTAGTGGACATTGGTATTGGTTAATGATATTAATGTATGGGTTTACACCTATGTTAGTCAGAATTTGCTTAATGTTCTAGTTACCTCTCTCCTTGAAAAGGAGCTCCTTGTATTGGGGTGTCTTTTTTCGTCTTTTCGATCCTTTGGGCAATTTTAGGTGATGTATCTATGTAAACAAAGCACATTGCATTTGTTCTATTATATCCCTCTTTCTAATTGAGGGCTGATCATAGATTTTTATCTATTAAATATCTTACCTTATAGCACTCTAAAACTTTCCTTGAACGGGCATAGGGTAACTCGATTCCTCCCCCAGAACTGGATATGTTCTATTCAAAGCAGAGTGAGTACAAAAAGATGTTTTAATGCTTGCCCAAAATAGGATTGTTATACTATTCATTAGATGCTATTTGACACGGGGTTAGTGCACTGGCAGTTTCCTCCTCTCTATGTTTACATGTGTCTTTTTACTTTATTGAGTGCAATCCTACATTGTATTTAGCTCTCACCTATGCGTAGTGTGAGGTTAAAACCCTATGGTAGGGTATGCATAGGATGCTAGATTACAGGGGCAGTACGATCGTCACCCTCCCCGCTTTTTAACTATTGGCATTGGATAGTCTACTTGCTATTTGTCCCTCGTCTTAGAGTTGAATTTAACTATATTAGATAACTGTGTCCCTCTACATGCTATTTAGAAAATGCAAACGAGTAGCGTTTACTCTAACATGGTCCCCGAGGTGCTCGATGTCTCTTACCTTGGTCTCACCGGAGCCGCGTCTCTGCCTCGTTCACACACTCTCTAGAGTGTTGGTTAAAGGTGCCTCTATTTGTGCGGACTTCTAGATAGCTAATTGTTTACACCTGGCTATTCGGTCGATGTCTCAGGGGCGTATCACGGGAGAATAGTGGCGCCATCTTAGAGCAGTATAGGTATAACGTTGTTTTCTTCGTATTTGGTATTATCTGTATCCCGCCGGAGCTTGAGCCTAATTATTTGTCATGCCCGACCCTATACTTCTTGAATAAAACACAAAAATAGGAAATAATAAAAATTATCGCATGTTTTATGATGGCGTAATAAAATTACTGGCTATTCGGTTGGCGTTTAAAAGGCGTGTCACGGGAGAGTCGTGGCGCCATCTTAGAACAGTATGAATATAACGTTGTATTCATCGTCTGTGGTCTTATCTGTATCCCGTCGGAATTTGAATCTAATTATTTATGATCCTCGAACACATACTTCATGGATAAGACACAAAAATAAAAATTAATAATAAAAATTAAAGATTATCGCATGTTTTATAATAGCGGAATAATGTTGCTTGTTTTATGAATATGTTAGATTGCTTGTTCACTAATAGCGATAAATATCGTTTATTTTATAGTTGTGTATGCTCGGGTCACATAGTTGTTTAA
This sequence comes from Lissotriton vulgaris, assembly GCF_964263255.1. Taxonomy (NCBI): domain Eukaryota; kingdom Metazoa; phylum Chordata; class Amphibia; order Caudata; family Salamandridae; genus Lissotriton; species Lissotriton vulgaris. Next base: position 723,512,472 of record NC_141696.1, read on the forward strand.
TTTTATTTTTACCTCGGGAGCCTTCTATCTTTGTCCTTAATCTTACAGGTTTTTAAGTATAACATCTTTGTGCAGACCAGTGCGTATCCCTAATGTTCTGTATAGGTAAGGCATTTAAGAGTTGTCTACCAGATATCTACTACCTAAGTTGGGTCTGAATTATAAATCGTTTAGTTATTGGGTTCGTTGTCGTGCCTGTGGGGATCGCCTCAGTAATCACTTATCCCATAGGTCACTCTGTCCCTATTTTTATTTTAATATCCAGGAAACTGTAGTTTATTTGCAGTTCGGGTTTTCAAAGCAATCATGTGCATGTGTTTTATGTATTTGCAGTTTATTGGATTAGATAAGAGTCTCCCACTCCTCCCTTGAGTTGAGGCCTGTCTCTTGAGTCCCAGATCCTTGGTCTGACGGGCACCTGCTTTGGTCTCCTTAAAATGCTGCGCAAGTTTCTTCCCCTGCTCCCCCTTGCGCATAGGAAAACCACTGTCCAGGCTCTCATCTGTTCTAGGCTGGACTACTCAAATGTTTTGTATTTGGGTCTTCCCGACTATCTCTTACAGAAACTTCAGGTGGTCCAGAATTCGGCAGCTCGGGCAGTCTTTGGTCTGCCACGCCGCGCGAGAGCCTCAGACCTTTTACACTCCCTACACTGGCTCCCTATTCGCAAGCGGATTGTTTTTAAAATACTTACGCTGGCGCATTAAGCTCTCCATGCTGTGGGAGCTGAATATATTCAGAAACGCCTTGCTTTTTACAAGCCTGTCAGATCCCTAAGATCGGAATCTCTTGGTCTGGCCAAGGTCCCTTCTGTTAGGAAAGCAAGTGTGGGGGGGGCGCTCATTTAAACACCTGGCTCCCAAGCTCTGGAATGCCCTCCCTTTGTCACTTCGCGGTACCTCGAACCTGTTGGCCTTTAGAAAAGGCCTGAAGACATGGCTCTATGGAGAGTGACCTGCTGTTTTCTTTACGTTCCTCCCTCTGCTTTCTGTTAGTCTGCTGTGGGTTTGAAAGCGCCGGGACACTCCTTGGAGTAGCCGAGCGCTATATAAGACACCCATAACATTAACATTAACCTTAACATTAACATTAACATTAAAGCTTCATGTGCTGTGCGCTACCTTACCTGAAAATGTCTTTTGTGAAAGCTTGTGAGAACGACGGATTTAACAGATGCTAGCAGCCTGGCGTGTCTTCGCTGCAGGATTCCAGCGACAGCAGCGCAGAAGCTGGGTGGTCTCTCTCGCTGGCGTTTGGATCGCACACACTGGTGGTGGCTTGTTGAAACGCAGATGCCACCAAAGGGGGCTCGTGGGAGACTGAGAGTCATGGATGAGCAAAGCCTGGATGGCGGGGCTGAGGTGAGCAATGCAACCCCCGGCACCCCGCTTAAGAACGCTAAAAATACTAAGACTGATCTGGAAAATAAAAAAAATGCGGCGGTAGGTGTCCATAAAAAAACTATCCCTGCAATTTTTTCTGTATCAAAAGATAAGTCTAAGGGGACAAAGGGTCTGCCTATACTGGACAATGGATTATCAGCTGCATCACCATCTGGTATAGTGGTTGATATGACTGCACCGGCTGTATCCACGAGGGGTCTGTAGGATAATACAGCAGTGCTGAGGGTTGAGAATGCACTACAACTACCAGTTGCAACTTCAATAGCAGAAGTAGGAGGTTTGAAGGCAATAATCATGGCGGGGGAGTATTTCGAATAGCACAGCAGTGGCTACAGACATTGCAAATTGACTCGCTTCCATCTAACCTAATTCTGATATGTTAATGGAAGAAGTTCAAGGTCAAACACAGGACGCTGAGTCTTTGGATTTCTACTCATTATCAGAACAGTCCTCAACATCATCTTGTGAGGATTTAGCTTCACAATATGCCAAGCAAATGAATATGACGGGTGGCAGTGCTCATAGCAGTGTTTGCTTGGAAGATTCTGTTGATTTTGAGACCAGCCCTCACACTGTGCTAAAAAAGCCCGAAACATTAATAGACAAAGGGGCAGAACATAGCCAGCAGCATCAGACTGTGGATGATGTGGTTGGGCACAGAGGGGAGAAAATATTCTTGTCGCTGATATATCAATCAATTATGTCTTTAAGAGAGGAAACAAGGGAGGAGAGCCAAAGAGTGCAGAACTTATGCCGTAAGCTCCAGAATTCTGTTTGCAGGTTGGCCAAATTGCAAGCTGATTTTACGTCACTGTTTATTCAGGCAGAGTCCAGGATATCGAACTTGGAGGATGAATTTGCGCAACAAAAGGTTATGACTGAGTCATTACATGCAATAAAGGAAGACACTCAATGGAAAATGGCCGAATTGGAGAACAGATCATGCAGGAATAACTTGCGAGACCTACAGATTCCAGAGGGGAAGAAAGGTCAAGACTCCCGCAAGTTTATTGTGGAGTTATTCAAAAATACATTTCCAGAGCTCAATAAATGGGATTGGGAGATGGAGATCGAGAGAGCACATCGTTTCCCGTTCAATATTCAATTACGTATGGACCAACCTGAAGTCAAACCTAGAGCATTTTTAATTACTTTTAATAATTTTTTGGCTAGAGAAGAGGTAGTTAAGCTGGCTCGCCCCGACAAGAAGGGAACTGGCCCAGACTTTGAGTTTTTTGTTCAACCTGATTTTTGTAAATATACTATGGCGAATCGTTGGCAACTACGGCAGTTAATCACTCAGATCTATGACAGAATATCGAAAGTTAAAATATCGAAATACAAAAATATCGCAACAAAAATATCGATGTCAACAAAATCGACATCCTATCTACAACAAGGTAAGGACAAAAATATCCAAAAAAATATATAGATGTCAAAAATATCGCTTTAAAAAAAATATCGTTATTTTTAATTAAAGCAATATGTAAAATTAATAAAAAAATACTTAAAAATCTAATAAATATAGTTAAACATATTTTATATTATTTAAAATTAATAAGTAATATACATAATTTAATAAAAAAATATTAAACAAATACATATAATAGATAAAATATATACTAACTTAATAAACAGTTTTAATAATTATTGTAATAACTTATAACTAATTAAAACTATTATAAATTACAAATTCATCTATAAACATAAAATAATAACATAAACAAACATTTTATAATTATACAAAACAAATTAAAAAACATTAATTTACTTTTAATATTTCTAAAATGAATTATATACTACATTAAGTAAAACAAAACAAACAATATTAAATAACAGAGGAAATAAAATACTATTCAAACTCCAAAAAAGAAAACAGTAAGGAAAATGTTGGATAGCGTAGGGGTAAAAATTACTATTCCCACTCCAGAGAGTGCAACAGTAGGGAAAACATTGGATAGCGTCGGGGTAAAAATTACTATTCCCACTCCAGAGAGTGCAACAGTAGGAAAAGTGTTGGATAGCGTATGGTTAAAAATTACTATTCCAACTCCAGAGAGTGCAACAGTAGGGAGAGTGTTGGATAGCGTAGGGGTAAAAATTACTATTCCCACTCCAGAGAATGCAACAGTAGGGAAAGCGTTTGATAGCGTAAAAGTAAAAATTTCTATTCCCACTCCAGAGAGCGCAATAGTCGGGAAAGCGTTGGATAGCGTAGGGATAAAAATTACTATTCCCACTCCAGAGAGTGCAACAGTAGGGAAAACGTTGGATAGCGTAGGGGTCAAAAATACTATTCCCACTCCAGAGAGTGCAACAGTAGGGAAAACATTGGATAGCGTCGGGGTAAAAATTACTATTCCCACTCCAGAGAGTGCAACAGTAGGAAAAGTGTTGGATAGCGTATGGTTAAAAATTACTATTCCAACTCCAGAGAGTGCAACAGTAGGGAGAGTGTTGGATAGCGTAGGGGTAAAAATTACTATTTCTACTCCAGAGAGTGCAACAGTAGGGAATGCGTTGGATAGCGTAAAAGTAAAAATTTCTATTCCCACTCCAGAGAGCGCAATAGTCGGGAAAGCGTTGGATAGCGTAGGGATAAAAATTACTATTCCCACTCCAGAGAGTGCAACAGTAGGGAAAACGTTGGATAGCGTAGGGGTCAAAAATACTATTCCCACTCCAGAGAGTGCAACAGTAGGAAAAACGTTGGATAGCGTAGGGGTAAAAATTACTATTCCAACTACAGTTCAGGTAAGCGCCAGTGTAGGCGAAGCATCCTTTGAATCCCTGCTGCTGCGCTTGCTATTTTATTTACCTGCCTATTATTAATTCCATTCGTGGAGCTTGAAATTGGTTTTTAAATTGTACCACATGCTCGGCGCTTGAAGCGCGGTTCTGTGCGTTTTATTTACAGCGCGTTTTTAAATCGCAAAATTCATTTCTGGCTTGGCTGCAATTAGGGGGCTTCTTAGGACATACCTGCATCTAAAATTGGTTGTAATCTGCACCGCTGTTTGGCGGCCCGTTAGTTGGACTGGGGGTTAGGCGCCATCTTGGGAGGGGAAGTGCCGGCAAGAGACGCCATCTTTGTTCGCGCTCTAGCTCTAGCTGCTGCTGCAGACATAGCACGATTGGGTGCTATTTAAACGCCCCTATGATGACGCGCAGCGGTGACGCGCAGCGGGCGCGCCATAGGCGCGCCGGAGGCTCGCCAGAGGCGAGCCCATCTTTGCCCATCAGTGACCATCCGGGGCCCGGGGCCAGAACCCCTGGTCAAAATTTGCCCTACTCCAGAGGTGAACTATTGGAGCTTAATATGGGTAAGTTCCATCTTGATCAGGATTGTATACATCTACTGGCTCGGGAGGGCCTGCTGATTTCACCCAAGAGCACAAGAGCGCGGCAGCGCGACTCTAATACTCATACTTTAAACTATGGCCTGCTGAATACGCGTTCCTTGCAGGCCCATAAGTTGGAGGTCTTTTCACTTCTGGAAGACGGGGAGCTAGATGCCCTTGCGCTCACCGAAACATGGCTGGAGGATTGCTCGGCGCCGGACCTAGTGGCGGCCCTACCAGATAATTATCTGGCACTCCTTTTCAATAGGGAGGGAGCTAAGAAAGGAGGTGGAGTAGCTCTTCTCTATCAGGCTCGTCTCCGCGCCGAAAGGTTTCTTTCCGAAACCCTAGGGGGAGCAGAGGGTATGGGGGTTAAGCTCAGGCGGGGGGCGGTATGTGTGGTGTTTTTGGTGGTATACCGACCGCCTTGGGCGTCCCCAGATTTTCCGGCTCTTTTCACTAGATTGGTTCAGGATCTGCGCTCGAGATATGACAAAATGGTTGTCGTTGGGGACTTCAACTACCATTGGGAAAAATACCCCAAAGAGGGACAAGCACTACAGATTGAGGAGGCTATCTCCTCCTTGGATTTCACCCAACAGGTGAAGGTACCGACACACGAGAAGGGACATGTGCTTGATTTAGTCTGGGCCACCATGCCAGCCCAGGGTGCTACAGAGATCCTGCCTTGTGCCTGGTCTGACCACTTTTTAATAAAGGGCAGAATTTTATTGAATGGCCATTTGTCCAAGCCTGGGGAAGGTTGGAAAATGGCCCGGAAGTGGAGAAACTTTGATGGGGAAAAAATGGTCTACCTCCTGGAACAGTCCCCTTCAGTAAAGGAGCAGGATGCTAACATTGATGTCCTCTGTGGTCACCTTCAGCATAAACTGGGGAGCGCCATTGATTTGGTGGCACCCCTTCGTAGGGTGAAGAAGGTGGAGAGAGGAGCTGGGGCCCCTTGGTACAATGATTCCCTACGGGATATGAAACGTGGGGTGAGGAAGAAGGAACGGGCATGGCGCAAAGAGTATGACGCCATTGCCAAGAAAGAATACATTTCATCCTTAGCGAATTACAAATTAGCCATCCAAACTAGGAAGGCTGCTTTCTTCGAGGAAAGAATAGTTGCAGCTAGAAATCCACAGAAGGAAATCTTTCGAGTCCTGGCGGAGCTCAGGATAAATAAAGAGCAAAGTACTGAGTTCACCCAGGAGGATTGCCAGAGGTTCCAGGATTTCTTCGTGAATAAGATCTCCGATATTCTGGGAGAAATTGCTGCAACTACAACCCTCGAATGCCCTTGTCCACCGGACCTCATTGCCCCGCCAGTTATTTCACCACTAGCTGAGTTCTCCCCAATTTCAAAACAGGAACTATTTACGATCACGGACCGAGTCAAATCGGGTTCCTTGGTGGATCCATGCCCTCCTGATGTGTTCAAGTTGGCATTGCCAGGAATTGAGGAAGAGGTTTTGCATTTGCTGAACACCTCCCTTCACACAGGACAGGTCCCTCTAGCTTTTAAAGAGGCTCGCTTGATCCCTCTACTAAAGAAACCCGGATCGGACACGAAGTGTTTGAAAAACTTCCGCCCCATCTCCCAGTTGCCTTTCCTGGCAAAGGTGATCGAGCATGTGTTAGCATTACTCTCAGGTCATCTAGAGAGCAACAACCTGCTGGAGTCGAATCAGGCAGGGTTCCGTGCTAACCATAGCACGGAATTAGTCATGCTATCAATCCTGGACGAACTGAGAACTCGGGCTGATGTAAAAACACCGAGCGCCCTGGTACTACTGGATCTCTCTGCGGCTTTTGATACCGTGTGTCATGAACAGCTTTTGTCGCGGTTGAGATCTTTTGGTATCAGGGGTACAGCACATGCATGGCTTACATCATTCCTGCAGGGCAGGACACAAAGAGTACAGTTGGGAGACTTACTTTCCACCTCTGCTCCCATCACCTGCGGGGTTCCACAGGGATCTGCCTTGTCACCCCTACTTTTTAATATCTACCTGCAGCCATTAATCGCACTCCTGAATAGGATGGATTGCCTAGTGTACAACTACGCCGATGATACCCAGATAATCATCCGGCTGGATGATGGCCCGGGAGCGTCCACCAGGTTGCAGGACATACTTAAAGCCACGGTTAACTGGATGTCCGAGAACTCCTTAAAAATCAACCCGGACAAGACGGAAGTGTTGCCCATTTCCATCTCGGGCAACCCCTGGAGCGAGAAATTTTGGCCTGTGGAGCTGGGTGTGCCACCGAAACCGGCGACTGCAGTCAAAAGTCTAGGCCTATATGTGGATGACAAACTATCCATGAAAAAGCAAGTCACTACGGTAGTGGGTACTTGTATAGGCCTGATACGACAATTAAGGAAGATCTCTGCATTACTTTCATTCTCTACCTTGAGACACGTGGTCTCAGCCACAATCCTGGCTAGGCTGGACTACGGGAACTCCCTGTATATAGGTTTACCCCAGCGGTTGCTGGATAAACTACAGGGGGTTATGAATGATGCAGCCAGGTTGATCTATAAGAAACCCAGGACTGCCCACTCTTCCCCCCTGATGCAGGAGCTACATTGGCTCCCGATTCGGCAGAGGGTTGTATTTAAAGGATTGTGCATCGTACACATGGCGCTGTATGGTAAAGCACCAAGATATTTGAAATCCCGCCTATTCCCATATATACCGGGCAGGACTTTGCGCTCGTCGGACGCTACCCTTTTGTCCCAATCCCGTTTCAAACTGGCCACGGTGGGGGGACGTGCTTTCTCCAACACACTCCCAGCTTTGTGGAACAAACTGGCCCCAGAACTTAGGAAGGAAAGCAATTTGCTATCCTTCTGGAAAAAATTAAAAACTGTACTTTTTAAGCAAGCATGGAGCAGACCCTAGGCGCACTACTGGGATCAAGTGAATGCCATACCTCACTATGTTATCTGGACAAAACAGCGCTTAGAGACCCCGGTGGTTATAACGCGCTATATAAGTTAAATAAATAAATAAATAAATACAGAGAGCGCAACATTAGGAAAAGTGTTGGATAGCATAGAAGTAAAAATTACTATTCCAACTCCAGAGAGTGCAACAGTAGGGAAAGCGTTGGATAGCAGGAGGGTAAAAATTACTATCCCAACTCCAGAGAGTGCAACAGTAGAGAAAGCGTTGGATAGTGTAGGGGTAAAAATTACTATTCAAACTCCAGAGAATGCAACAGTAGGGAAAGCGTTGGATAGCGTAGGGGTAAAAATTACTATTCCAACTCCAGAGAGTGCAACAGTAGGGAAAGTGTTGGATAACGTAGGGGTAAAAATTACTATTCCAACTCCAGAGAATGCAACAGTCGGGAAAGCGTTGGATAGCGTAGGGGTAAAAATTACTATTCCAACTCCAGAGAGTGCAACAGTAGGTAAAGTGTTGGATAGCGTAGGGGTAAAAATTACTATTCCAACTCCAGAGAGTACAACAGTAGGGAAAGTGTTGGATAACGTAGGGGTAAAAATTACTATTCCAACTGCAGAGAGTGCAACAGTAGGGAAAGTGTTGGATAGCGTAGGGGTATAAATTACTATTCCAACTCCTGAGAGTGCAACAGTAGGGAAAGTGTTGGATAGCGTAGACATTAAATATAACATACTTATAAATACATTTATATTATAAAATATAAAAAATATTATTTATTAAATAAATCTAAACTATTTACAAATACCAATACATAATTATTAATAAAATAATTACCAATTAATAATTAATATCCAATAAATTAATTACCAATACACAAATATAAATTTAATAACTAATTAATTACATATCAATTACTTTACACACTATTCCCCTATGAGTGCACAACAAACACCAATAATAAAATAATACACTTAACATAATTATCAATTAATAAATTAATACAAATAAATTACCAATTACTAAATATTTTTTACCAATTAATTATTAATTAACAATAATATAATTACCAAAAACAATGAATAAAAAAATTATTACTTATTTACATTTAAATTACTTCCCACCCTATTCTCCTATGAACCCATAACCCGCTGCAGAACATAATTATCAATTAATCAATTAATTAAAATAAATTATTAATTATAAATAATTAATTACCTATTTATTAATAATTAATTTATAATTTATAATAAATTAATAATTAATTTACTACAATTAAATCCTATTTCCCTGTAAACCCATTACCCGCTACAGAACATGATTATCAATTAATCGATTAATTCAAATAGATATCGTCATATATTCCTTCCAGACAGATGAGAATTTGTTCTTTAAATGTCTCTGGCCTTAATAATGTTAATAAATGGAGGAGGATAGCTGTCGAATTATGTAGTATTCAGTCGTATTTAGTTTGTCTGCAAGAGATGCACTTACCCTGGAACAAAAGGCATATGCTAACTGACTTAGGATTTTCAGTAGTGGCTGCTTCAGAGCAATCAGGAATGGTTCGGGGGTGGCTATCTTAGCCATATATAATAAATATATGTGCATTCGTAGTTTGGCAGACAAATTGGGTCGCTGGGCCATTTCAGAATTTCGAGGGGGTACAAGTAATTTTACTTTATGCACTATCTATGGGTCTAATTTAGATGAGGCTTTAATTCTGGAAGATCTGAATTTAGAGTTAGCAACTTGGCCAATGCCAGTGATCATCTGTGGAGACATAAATATTAAATTAACTAATCAGGAGCTTATGGAGGGATCTCAAAATGATGAGGGACGAAAACCCTGGGTCTTTAAGGCTTTGTTTAACTTATTAAAGGATCATGGCTTGATAGACGAATTGGGTAAATTACATCCAGGAAAAAAATGGTGAGATTAGATTTTTTTTTATCTTCCATTATTTTGCTTGGAGCATAAATGCATATATATCCTAGAATTTTGTCAGACCATGCACCTATCTTATTAGTAATGATGGGTTTGGGAGAGGCTCTTGGACCCCAAAAATGTACTTTTGATCGGAAATTAGGTCTCAACGACCAGTTTAGAGATCATATCTCCAAGTGGCTGGGGGAATTCTGTGTGAATAATAGGTGCTCAGCTCGAATTGATATAGTATGGAATACGTTCAAGGCCTGCCTTAGGGGTGAAGTAATGAGTTTTCAGTTGTTTTATAAAATAAAACTGAAAATGGAGATACGGGATCTATATTCAGCACTGAAAAGGGCAGAGGAGGAATTCACCAAAGGTATAGCACATCAGGGTAATATTCAGGATTTGGAAGACGATGTGGCTAGGAAAAGGGCTAAAATAAGGGGAGTTTGGGATCGAGAGAATGCAAGAAAATTTTTGATTTATCAGAAGCAATGTCACGAATATGGGGATGCAGTTGGGAGATGTCATGCTCTTAAATTACGCATGAATGAAGCAACTCAGCGTTTTTCAGCTTTAAAGTATAGCTCAGGGCTATTAGGAACTGACCCACAAGGCATCCAGGCTATTTTTCACCAATTCTATACGGATCTTTATTCACAACAGAGAGAGGGGGCAGAGGAATTAAATTTCTTGTGGAACGGGGTTTGCCCTGCACTGGATCCAGAGTTAGCAGCCCAGCTGAATATCCCAATCACTATGGAAGAGCTTGAACATACAGTCAAGACTTTAGCAATGGGGAAAGCAGTCGGCCCTGATAGCTTTCCGGGAGAGATATATAGGTTATTTTTCAACCAACTGAAAAAAATGATGTTGGCAACGTTTACAGCTGCTCAAATGGGGTTAGCTCCTAAATCTTGGGAGGAAGCAACAATAGTTGTTTTTAGTAAGAAAGGCAAAGACCCAAAGATACCAAGTTCAGATTGCCCCATCTCCCTATTGAATTGTGATGGGAAAATCCATTCTAAGATCTTTGCAAATCGGCTGTCTAAGGTTATAGCTTCTTTAGTATCACATACCCAGCAAGGATGTATCCCTGGTAGGGGCACATTGTCACATATTAACATAATAATTACCCTGTTCAATATTGCTCAAACCTAGAAGCGACAACTAGGTTTAATTTTGTTAGGCGCAGAAAAAGCGTTTGACCATGTGGAGTGGGGGTATCTATGGAGAATAATGGAATGCATGGGATTTCAGAAAGGTTTTATGACCGCCTTGAAGGTCTTGTATGCATCCTCAGTTGCAAGACAACTAGGTTTAATTTTGTTAGGCGCAGAAAAAGCGTTTGACCATGTGGAGTGGGGGTATCTATGGAGATTAATGGAATGCATGGGATTTCAGAAAGGTTTTATGACCGCCTTGAAGGTCTTGTATGCATCCTCAGTTGCAAGAATAGCATCAATGTAAATGACCTCAGATGTGGTACAAATCACTAGAGGGACGAGGCAGGGATGCCCCTGCTCCCCTTTACTTTTTGCTTTATATATTAATCCTTTTGTTGACATGCTCTCTAAGAGTCAGTTGATTAAGCCTTTTAAGTTCATGATGTCCCCCACTCTGTATTATGCAGATGATATTGCGGTGACTTCTGAGGATCCGGATACAGCACTCTTAGAGATAGAACGGTAAGCATCTGATGCTGGTCAGACGGCGGCGCTGGTATTATTAGACCTCAGCGCCGCCTTTGACACGGTTTCCTACAGCATCCTTCTGCACCGGTTAGAGGAGATTGGCGTTGGGGGTCAGGCCTTGCAATGGTTCCGCTCCTTCCTCGACAATCGTTCTTTCTGTGTGGCCATCCCTCCCTTCAATTCCAAATTCCAGCCGCTGGCCATGGGGGTTCCGCAGGGATCCTCGCTGAGTCCCACGTTATTCAACCTGTACGTGAGACCGCTGGCTGAGGTCGCTAGGAAGTGGGGCCTGACTTTGGTCTCATATGCCGACAACACTCAGCTGGCGGTTACACTCAGCGGGGATGCGGAACAAGATGCCCCCAGGTTTCAGAATGGACTGAAGGCGGTGGCCAGCTGGTTGACGGCGAACTGTCTCCAGCTTAATGCCACCAAGACAGAGATTATGATTGTCGGGAAGAGAGTGGAACTATGGGGTGACCAATGGTGGCCGTCAGAGTTGGGACCGACTCCGGTGCCGGAGTTAAAAAACCTGGGAGTCTGGCTGGATGCTGGTCTCTCTTTCGTTGGCCACACCAGGAAAACAGCAGCGTGCTGTTTCGGCCTCCTTCGGGGTCTAAGACCGGTCCTTAAATTTTTCGATGCCTCAACCAGGCAGCTGGTAATCCAGGCCACTGTCATCTCTCGCCTGGATTATGCCAGCTCTCTCCTGGTGGGGGCCAATCTGGCAGAAATCACCCGCTTACAACGGGTACAAAATGCTGCGGCCAGAGCGATAGTCGGCCTGCCCAGATTTTGCCCTGTTTCAAACGTCCTCCACTCCTTGCACTGGCTCCCAGTGAGGAAGCGAATTCATTTTAAGGTCCTTTGTTTGACCTTTAAAATCCTGAAGGGAATCGGCCCCCAGATCATGTCTAGCTTCCTGTCCTTTTATGTCCCTTCACGCACTCTACGTTCCCAGGGCCAGGCTCTCGCCGTGGTCCCTAGATTCAGGCTTTGTCGTGCGGGTGGACGCTCTTTTAGTGTCAAAGCTGCAACCATCTGGAATTCTCTCCCGGTTGAAATCCGCCTGCTGGAGGATCTTATGCTTTTTCGGAAAGCGATTAAAACATTCTTGTTTTAGTCATTCTTTTTAGTGGTCTTACACTGTTTCTGTTCTTGTTATGTTGTGTCCTACCTTGTCACTGCGCCAGGACGCCCCTTCGCTGGAGCAGCTGTGCGCATAACAAATACCGATAACATAACATAACATAACAATTTGAGCAGGTGTCAGGCTATAAACTCAACGTTACTAAAACGCAAATAGTGTGTACAGACAATGCCGTATTTCATGATCCTAGTGTAGTTGTTGAAGCCACATATTTGGGCATTAAAATAAGAACATCAATGACAGAATTAGTTGACGCTAATTGGGGGGGCATTACTGGGGAATATTAGAAATTCTTTAGAGAGGTGGGGACGGCTACAGTTTACTTTAATAGGCAGAGGGAATATTTTAAAGATGAATATTCTTCTGAGGGTACTTTATTTGTTTAGATCTATTCCACTCGAGATAACAACATCTCAATTGCAAAATTTGCAGTCTCTCTGCTCTAAATTTCTCTGGGCTCCCGGGAAACCCCACAGAGCAATCAAATTTGTGACGCTTCCAGTTGTAAGGGGGAGATTTTGTTTTTTATTACTATGCTTGCTTTTTGCAAAGAATGTCTGTATTATTGATTGGAGATGATGCTGGTAGTATAGCAGAAGCCCCTTCAATTTTTCATCCAATTTTAGGGTCAGAAGCAAAACAATGTCTATTTAACCTCTTCGCTGCGGCGGCTATTCCTCCGCAGCGCTAAGGGGGCAGGGGGGCCATGCAGCACGCACATGCCGGTGACGGAACCGCTCCATCACCAGCCTCGGTTGAGCTGTGCTGATGACGGAGCGCTTCCGTCATGGCCCCGCTCGCTCAATAGACCGCGCCATGCAGGCGCGAAATCAGCGCCGCGTAGGCGCGTCGGGCGGGCCATGATGGAACTGCTCCGTCATCAGCACAGCGTACCCATCGTACATGGGGTACGGCTCGTACACCGATCGTACATGGGGTACGGCTCATACATCTATCATACATGGGGTACGGCTCGTACACCCATTTTACATGGGGTTCGGCTCGTACACCCATCGTACATGGGGTACGACTTGTACACCCATCATACATGGGGTACGGCTCGTACACCCATCGTACATGGGGTACGGCTCGTACACCCCATGATCGCAGGGGTATGGTGCGTACCCCTGCGATCATGAGGTGTACGCACCATACCCAGGAGGGCTGTTCCGTACCTGTTTCAGCGCGAACTCTGCTTTTACGGCTGTTTTCAGCTCTCGTAGAGAAAGGGTCGTACGGTGCGTACCCGACATCTATCGTAATTGCTGGGTCATAAAAAACCATCCACGAATCATACAGATGTCGCGTACAGCGAGTTCTGAGGTAGAATCGCACGGAGATTAGAGTCATAGGGTCTCTGTACGAAGTACGGCTCCTGGTACGAATCGTACTTCGTCGTACGTACGGGGGATGTTGCAGGGTACGATTTGTATGGGAAAAACGCTCCGAACGGCTATTCGGAGTGTTTTTCCCGACTCGGAATCGCCCCCATAATGTTAGTACTATTTTTGTGACTTTAGGCTTCTTTTTGTTGTATTTCTCCTGTCTTTGAACTGGGAAATAAAAAAATACAAAAAGAGAAGCAAACAGTTGTGAAAGATCTATAATATAAATAAATGACTAATAGGCATAGCAGCCATTAGCCTTTCTGGACTTTTTCTTCAGGCCAAAACAAAATAGATCAAATCCCAAAGGACTAAAAATAAGTGAATATTTGAACAACCATAATAACTGCAATACAAGGATTCAATGAAAAATGACCTAACAACTGCTACCTAAAGGATTGAATCCTCTACTGACCCTGTTTATAATGTTAATTGTTCAGGTACCAGGGTCAACCACAATATTTGATTGAAGGTACCGGGAAAGGGTTTGCCCAGTCATGCGCCTTGGCAACAATAATGTCTTAAAATATTTTCCTTCCTTACCCAAGATATTTTTATGGTGGTCCCACATACCTAACACCTTCTACATTGATTAGTCACAAATATATTTGTGGGCATTCACAAATATTCAATTTTGCCCTATACCCCCCCCACTGTGGGATTTACTTTGGCCCTAATACACACACACACGCATACACGCACGCATACACACACACACGCAAACATACACACACACACACCACACAGACACACACACCACACCCACATACACACACAGCACTACATCAAGCTTTGGTTTTAGTTGAAAATATTCTTCCTTGTATTCAAGGAAACATAGCACATCCTATGTGTACCTCTCCCACGTACTTGCATGCAAGGACTCCTCATATTTAGTAAAGAACGACATACTAATCGTGTAGAAAATACATTCATAAGGTTTAGGTCTATCAACTGCTTCCTAATTAATGATCACTCTAGCCAGTTCTGAACTGTCTCCTCCCTCCAAGGTATTTAGCATACAATCAAAATGATCTTCCAATGTCTCTAAGAACCATCAAGCTGATCACTGTGGCCCTACTCCATCATGATTCAGGGCTTCCTTTCATACTCAAAAGTGATTCATGAGCTGCACACGTACTACAGTCTAAATATCTGTAGCTTATAATTATATGTATGTATTGCACTGCCCTTGTCTAAGGTCACATTACTCATCATCAGTTTTTGTGCATATCTATGGGTAACCACCTTACCTGTCAATGTTCTGATGGGTCTGAATTAGACTTTGTGCCAACTGACAATCCTCCAATTTCTGGTGGAAACTTTAAATATGGAGGATAATCTCCAGGCTGAATTTCTTCCCCATAGTGACAGAATTGTGGGGAAAATGAAGACAGTGGGTTCAACTTTTCCAGCTATGCACACTGGATCTGGAACAACATTCCTATATTTATAACGCCGATCCAGCGCTGTTCCAATTTAAGAAAGAGCTGAAGATACTACTCTATAAAATAAAACACTACATGACAACACAGTAATGATTGACTTCCACTCGCAAAATCTGTCTCACCCTCCAATTACTTGTTGACCGCATTTTTGCCTTGGCCCGTGTGGAATACTCTGTACGTTTTGGGCTAGGTTGGCACTTTTCAAATACCATGTTTGCATACAGAGTTAAAGATGGATACTCGTTTCTAGAGAATGGATGGGCATTGATACCATAAAAAGTTATTTAAGGGTCAATCCTCCTAGAAGGACATATATTTATTAAAAAAAACTATGAAGTGCTTTGATGCAGCCTACTGCCTTTATTTGCACTAGCCTGGAATATTAGATAATCAGGAGAAAATGCTATTATAAGGGATTTGATTTACAAAGAGCATTTGAATGGAAACACAAGCAATTGTAGACCACGTTCAGTCTTTTTGTCCTCTTCAGTGAGGTACAGCTTGGATGAGACATATGCAGGTGGTGCAGAACAGGCCGTTAGGTTGATTCACAGACTGCCTAAACATGCATCGGTTACATCTCTCCTCTGTGGGCTTCATTGGTTAGGGGAGAAACACATTCAATGCAAGGCACTATGTTATGTGGGTAAAGTATTGTATTGTATTGTATTGTATATTGGATTTATATAGCGCTTATCACCCAGGGGTCTCTAAGTGCTTGCCTTGGGAACCCGTCCTGGCTTTTCCCTGTGAGATAGCCGCTACAGGGCATCCCCAAGGTGAAAGCCAGGCATCCCGCCGCGGGGGGCCGTTGTGGAGATTAAGCAAGCTTAATGCCCAGAGTTGCAGAGTGTGAACCCAAGTAAGGGTAGAAGTTGCCCACCACCATACCACTGGCCTGAGAGAATCATATAAGCCTGCTCTGCACTTCTTCCCCAGCAACCTCTCCCTGTGCCCTGTTCCCGGGATCAAACGGATTTGCAAGGGAGGTCGCTCCTTTGCGTATCTGGGCCCTGAGTTATGGAACGCTTTACTGGATCATCTGAGATCCATTGGTTATCTTTCGCAGACAGTTGAAAACATGGTTGTTCTGAACTAGTTGGACCTGAGTAACCTTACCTGTTGCTAAAGTGCAGGTAAACCCTGAGTGGGTAGCTGTCATGCTATATAAGCATCTTAACATAAAATACCACAACATGTTTTACCATAGCAAATACTGTAACCATGCCTGGGCAAACCTGTTGCACTTAGGGCATCCCCTTAAACCAATGAGGATGGGTGGGAGAAATCATCAGTGTTGGACGGGTCTTTCAGGGAGTTGGGCACTGCCAGATGGGCACACTTGAAAGGGCCAGTGTGTGGGCTGTTTTATTTTTGGTCCTGTGTGCCGTAAGCAGTCCAAGCAACACAGCCCACACATTAGTCCTTTCAAGCTGGCCCATTTAGCAGTGCCAAACTGGCAGAAGCAAGTCCAAAACTGTGCCTCATTCCAGTGTAGTGTGCCCAGCCAAACAGTGCACCACCGCTGGCAAATCAGTCTTGGTCTTTGTCGATCTACATACAAACATACATGTTGGTTATATAGATTTTACTTCAAGAACTGGAGGTTTTTTAGATTTCATCGAACTCCAAAAAGTACCTCCACGTTGCAATTCTCAGCATTTCTCTTTGAAAGGCTCCAAAATGTATTTCTTTATTTTATTTAAAAAGTTTTATATATCGCGAACGTGACCCACGAGGGTATCAGAGCGCTTTACAATATACTGTTTTTAAACATTAGACGATTGGTGTCATATACATACATTCAAGATTCCACATTCAATACAAAATCACTAAACACAAAGGACTCAAGCAAAAGATCTGAAAGAAATCTAGTTTTCCCTTTAATAAATTAGAAATGGCAGGCATGCAGGTAATAGCAGAGCCTCGCATATGCTGCACGTCCCTGGCCTTCCCTGTAAAACTCCCACGCTGCATGTCACCTGAATCATATGAGAAAGAGTCGTTTATAAGATTACTTTGACACCCGGAGGCTCCTCACACATTTACACTAAGCATCCACTGAGTCTCCCCCTGATATTTATGGCATTGATTCATAATGCAAACCTTCACTTGATTTATACAGCCAGATGTTCTGCCATGTAGACATGAGCAACGGTGGGGCATTTCTTTTATAAATCAGGGACAACAACATTCTAATACAGTAGAGTGATTTACACACATTGACTTTGATTTAACTTTTTGATTAATAAAACCTAGATAAAGCCTATGGATAAATGCCAGCCAGGGTGCCTGATGGATGAATCTGAAGTAAGCTCATTGCTGTATTTCAGGCCTGGGCTCACCAACGTTATCATTAATTAATGCTTTGACTTGAGCACCGAAATAACCCTTACATCCTGACAATAAAGTTCTGATCGATCTTTTTTGATGGATGGCTGGGTCCCATCATTTGTAATTGCAAAGTTCTGATTTATACATTCTTTGTGCTAAGTTATATACCATAAATTGCGAGAGCCCTGAACTCGACAGAACAAAGTTCTAACTACTTTGTGGCTGAAAAATATCCTGCCAGTGTTAGGTACGAAATACATTTTACCTTTCTTTTCCACGTTGAAGAAAAATGGCATGCGCCTGTTTCCCAATACAGGTATTTTGAACTTTGCCTTTTTGTACTCTTTTCTCTCCACTTAGTTGGATTGTTGCAAGGTTATATAAAATGATTCTCACAGATGATATAGCTGGTTGAAACATCCTCACCAAACATAATGTCGTATATTCCTCTGAAAAGCAATAGTATAACTTTCCTCGACGAGTGTAATTTGCAAATAGGATTCTTTGCCATTGGAATGACCACCGATATGGAGAAGCAAAGCAAAGTGGATTTCTTTTTTGAAGAATAAAACTGAAAATTACACAAATTTACAAAATAACATTACCAGACGAGTATACTTTACTGCCCTGCTATACGTAAGGCCCTATGTCTCCTAGTGCGGTACCTTGTTCGATCCAAGTATTTATTTTGAGAAAGACACAGTATCAATTTCAATATATTACTCCCATCTTCTGGCTCATGCATTGGTGCCTCCGAGTTGTAATATGCATTATTGAACATAGTTAACTACTATGTTTATTGGTAGGCCCCGATTACAAGTACCCTGATGGTTAAACAATAATTACCATACCTGATTCAATCCAATATTCCAGGTTCGGTATTTATTGAATTCAATAATCATCAACAATTATTTATGAGTATACCAAGTCAGTGGCTTTGGGACGTTGTTGATGTCCCATGAAAATACTGTACCTCATGATAAAACTAAAGTTTCTAAGGCCCTGGCTACCATAAAATACTCACTTAGTGATAGAGGTCTAAATGAGTCGCAATATTCCGGATCTTTGTTTGGTTTTAAGAGGGCAATTAACAAGGCTTCTCATAACGTTGGTGGTAACAGTTGCTTGTCATGGGCATCACCGTACATCTTAACCAAATGGGGCGCTAACTGATCAACAAAAGCCTTATAGAATTCACAGGTGAACCCATGTGGGCCAAGCGCTTTACCATTTGGAAGTGATTTAATGATTTCTGTTACCTCCTCCACTGTTATTGGTAAAGACAGATATTCTCTTTGTGTGTCTGATAACCACGCTATTTCCACATCTTCTAAGTATTCCATTATTTCAGAGGGTGAGGCAGTTGGTTGCGATGTATATAATTCACCATACGTTTTTATAAACTCGCGCAATATTCCTTGTGTATCATGATGTAGTTCCCCACTTGCATCTGTGATAGCCAGGACTGTCTGTGGTGCGCGACCCGCACACATTGTGGATGCCAATACTCTACCGGGTCAACCCCCTTCACCATAGGATTTGACATTCTGTCCTTTTGCTAAGTATTTGAGTTCATCTTCTGTATAGGACTGGTATTCCAACAGTACAACCCTTATGTCACCTAATATCTTCGCATTTTGTGTGCTCTCGTACTCACTTTCTAGCGTGTTTAGTTTGGCATTCCGCAGATTAAGTGGCCTACGTATGTCCTTCTGAATGCCCGGGTTGGTGCTTATACAGACTGTTAGAAATGGGGTAGTGTGGTGCAGAGGGGGCGGGCCAAACTCCAGAGAACATGTGTAAAGCATCCACGCAGTACACACAGGCGACACACAAGGCACACTCCAAAAAGAGACGCGACACAAGGTTGTGTAAGAGTAACTTTTGTATTGTGTCAAACATACAATAGTAATCACAGTAGTCTCTAAACTGCGCCAACTGGTGCCAGGGCAATATGTACAAGGGGATTATTTACATGGCAGGGCCAATCCGGCCGCTGCCAGAACCATTGCGAACGGACAAAGGGTCAATGAAAAAGGTTAGTCCATCAGTCTCAATACTGCAAGACAGACATAAAGCATTATCATTTGGCAAAAGGTAGGAACCTGAAGCATCCTAACATGGCATCCGGGAGGAACATCTGCAATAGACATAACCAACATTAACAGTGGGAATGACTCCCAAACATCAGGGTGATACCATTAGGCCACCTCACATCAGGTAGTAACTTGGGCCTAATCCTAGTAGCAAAGGGCACATTCACCTGCAATGCAAGCATTAGGGGAGAAGCATTCAGCAGGATCACGGCATCCCCAGGGGCGTGAGACACATGGTGCAGCCCCTCAGCAAGCAGGCATAATCATGTGGGCATCCTGTTAAGGGGACAGGAAAACATTGGTATTACAGCACTTGACGCAGACCCTGCTTCGGCACAGCATCAGCCATGCAACCCTTTAGAAAAAGGCATGGGATATCCTTGTTAGCCTTAATGTGCTCCACGCAACATCAGTAGGGTAAACCTGCGAGCATAGAGACCTAAACCATGAGTCTGGGAACATACGGGCATGGAGAAATAACATTAGGCATGAACCTCAGCAGTGAAGAAAACCTCAACCTGAAAGGCAACATCACATTGGCAGAGCTCCCAGTAGGCCTGCAATATGAACAATACATTAGTTCAGACATAGCAATGCGTCAGGCAGTAACCAGGAGGCAGACAACCCATGGCGCGTAAAACCAGCAGGGAAGCTATATCTTACATGAGATCAGCATTCAACACCCTTAAGCTGTACATCATATGGGGCCTCGCAAACATAAACTCTGTGTGCCCCTATCGTTGCCACTGCCTGCTGTCCAGTGGGGAATGGGCATCAAGTAAAGTTAGCCCCGTCCGTTGGAGCCTCCAAAACAACTATGGGCAGTGGGAGCCCCCTCCTCTGGGCTCTGGAGTCAGAACTACTGCCCAATGGTGCAGCTGCCCACTGTCAGACGGGGCAGCTGTAAACTTACACAGCGCAGGGGGCAGCAGCCCGCAACAGAATGCTGTCACCGGGGGCGGGCCCAGGCAATGTGCCCCGACACACCCCCCAACTCCGCCACAAGCAGCTCCACTCACCGGCAGTCTGGGGCCTCGGCTGCAACTGGCTCCTCTCTTCCGCTGCTCCTCTTCGTGGGGGCACGGTCAGGCAGGTTGGCTCCTGATGTCTTTGCGGGCAGGGAAGGCACCGACAATGTGCCTCGGCAGTCCCTGCCCACCTCTCTCCACACACGGGGCTTCCTCGATCTTCACCCGGGCTCCGCAATAGCTGCAGGGCTCACCCACCACATGGAGCCCAGCAGGCGTCGCGCAGCTCTCTCCTGCGGCTTCAGGCAGTCGCCACTACAGCCGCGGGGATCACCTTTCCTCACGAGAGCCCCACCATCACCAGCACTCCTCCGGTCTTTACCCGGGCCTCCTCCTGGGACCAGGGGCTTCAGTCGGCGGGCGCGAGGCTCCAGGCGGCTTCTGGGGCCTCCCTCCATTCTCCTCCTGTGCTGCCTTGCTCACGGGGGCACAGACCGGCGGGGTGGGCTCCCGCTCCGGTCTCTAGTCACCCACGGGTAGGGGGAGACCTTGCTCACTCCCTGGACCTCCTCTCCTGGACTTGGTTGCGGGCTCCAAGCTCCTAGCTTGTCTCAGGGCCCGTGGACCAATCACAGTGCGGCTTCTAGGGGGTGCTGCCGATGACAGGGCCGGCACCTCGGTTGCCTGGCAACGGTCCTCCGCACTCACGGGCCTAGCACAGCCCTCGCTTAAGCCATGGCAGCCCTCTCTGAACTTCAGGGGCTGCCTCTCCTTCCCTTGAGCCCGGGCGGTGGCGGTAATTCTTGGACACAGCAGCGACGGTCCCTCTGGTGCCCTGAGGGCGGCGGTGAGTTTCTTCAAAGCACTTCAGACGCGCTTGAGCCCGGGCCGCAGCGGTGGTTGCTTTTCTTTGCGGCAACAGGCCGGGTGGGCACCCGTGACAGGCAGCAGGAAGCGGGGTAGGCTCCCACCTAATTCAGACGAGCTAAAGTGCGCAATAATGCGGGGTGGGCACCCGCAGCGCTTCTAAATACCACAGTACTTCCTGGCCACACTGCCTGTTGGGTCCCCGCTTCTACTTGGGGAATTAACGTTGGGCAGAACTAACATAAAGCGCTGCAGGAATTAGCTTCCCACCTCCTCCTGGGTACTGTCACTGCTGGAATCAAGTTGTAGCGCTTAGATCCCACGCCATACAGTAGCGACTCAGCAGCACAGCGCTGCTGGCATCAGCTCCTCACTCCTGGGCAGTCCAGGCATTCGCAGGGCGCTGTCAAGCAGGCAGAATAGTAGGGTAACACTCACTAGGTGCTCCTGGGCAGTCAGATAAAGCGCTCTTCTTCTCCAGGCGCTTTGATCATAGCACTCCTTTCTCAGGCACTAGTCATCAGAGCAGCAGGCACAGTTGTAGCACTCACGAGGCGTTAGGTAGGAGAGCAGCAAGCACTACTGGGCCGGGTCAGCGGTCAGTGGGTACTCATCAGTACAGGACAGCAGCTCCTAGGAACCATCATCCCCTGTTACGAGGCACTCCTCCTGGTACAGCTGCCTGAACTCCAGCAGGGGGCTCTCACTGGCCCTGTGGACAGTGGAAGGGTGCAGATGGGCTTAGGGGCCAACACACAGGCCCATGTGGCAGCACCATTGGCAGCATTTCCCCTCTCTCTCAAGTCCACGCTCTGACTGAGCACATGGTGGCACATCCCCCTTATTTATGCGCCCCTCACCCCACCTACCAGACAGTGCCAGAAGCTTCTAAAAGCATTGGGTAAACTGGTTCTAACTGTCTCAGGTGGAGGAGTAGAGTACCCTGGGTGCCAGGCTTTCCCTCCAAAAGCTGGGATGGCTGGGAACCGAACAACTAGACTGCTAACCCACCACAGTCAGTTGGCACCACACACAACCATGGCATCCATTTTAAATGCAACATTTTACCAGGATACATTCTTATAATGGGGGAATTACAGGTGCGTACACCATTGCATCACATTTAACAAGGCATCTCACACCACACATGGCCTATACATTTCTCTACCACAGGGGAGACATCCTCAAATAGGGGGGGGTGAAAAGTGAATATTTTAGGGAAAAAGGGCCAAGTCTAACACAGACGCCCCCAATTGTAGCTTTAAAAGCTTCCCAAAGCAAGCTAGGGTCTTTAGTTGTGGGTTTGCTTAACTCAAAGTACTCTGTTATAGCCTGACTAATGGTGTCAGTATATACTGAATCTAGCAACGCTTTCGCATTAAATCTCCAGCTACATGGGGGCAGCATATAATGTGGTATATTCACGGAAAGTAACACTGGATTATGATCTGACAATGTTCTAGGTAAATGACTTATATTCTGTGCCCACAACATTACGTCATCAGTGCCCAACCAATAGTCTATACAAGACCAGCTGTTATGCACCGCTGATGCATGCGTGGCCTCCAGATGCCCTGGATTTTGGGTTCTCCAAATGTCATTAAGGTATATGTCAGTCATAATATCTGTTAGCTTACCTGTCCCCCTACGGTGTGGCTCTGTTTATGTGCCTGATCTGACTATAAGTACATTTACTACTGGTAAAGTTCCACTAGTAAAGTTACTACTAGTAATACTACTAGTAAAATTACTAGTAATAAAGTTACCAGTAGCAACCTACCTTTGTGAATACTAAAAAGTATCAAACTTACACTTAAGTCTAAGTTTGCTTTGGTGAATTGGACCTTTTGTTTACACCATTGTAGGAGACGGGTAACAGCATCGCTTTTGGATCTGGATTCATCTGTAGAAGAAAAAGTTCTACCTAGAGGTCTGAGATTTGATCCATCTTTTCATCTCTTTGATGCATTGTTTATTTGGATAAGACAATCATTTGTTATATGTATACAGAATTATAGATGTGTAACAGTGAATTATGGGATTGGTTTTCACCAAGGCGTTCTGAGTGACATGAAATAGACAATGAGGAGGAAGATCGATTTGTCTATGATGTCACTCAGAACCCCAAGGTGAAAACATCCCTGTAATTCACTTTTTACCCATCGATAATTTTGTGTTATGTTTAGCCCAAAAATAATCTGCCCCTACTTTTAACTGCTACGCAGGGGCAGTGGAGTTATTGGGGAGCCATACATAATATGGTCTCTCCGCGCTGAGCCAAATATGAAAAAATACCTTACCTGCCACCTTTCATCAAACCTATCGCCTTTCCTGCCTTCATTCCCTCTCCTGCAGCTGTGATTTCTACTTGCTGTCAAAGCAGAGCCCTGTCAGCCTGACCTGGAATTTCTTTATGACATAGCAACAGAGGTTAATATCTGCATTTGTCAACTGCTGCTACCTCATAGAAGTGAGTTACTAGATTTAAAATCTGGTGCAAACGATAGAGGCTTCCCGTAGAAGCCATGCATAACCCATAGAATCATTGATGGGTAGCTGTGAAATATGGGGATATTTTTCACTGATTGGTTAGGAGCGAAATGAAATAGACAACAAGAACAAATCTCAAGTTGTCTATGATGTCACTCAGATCCCAGAGGTGAAAAACATCCCAGTAATTAACTTTCCACATTTTATGTATCTATGGACCCCAAAATCCTCTGCCCCTGCTTTCAATTAATAGCAATAGCAGAGTCATACATAATACGCATTATTCTTGCTGTCCACATCATTTTTTTTAAATACATGGTATCCTGCCTCCTACCTCTACCACTGTCTGAGATGTGCCATGCAACCCTTCCAGAAGCTGTGCTCCCTACTTTCCAGCACTGCTCTGAAAGACACTTAGAGAATCCAGCCAAATCAGCCTGGAATTCCTTTATGTCATATTAACAGTGGACAACAGTATTTTGTTAACAACTGTTGCTACATAAAAGAAGTGAATTACTGGATTTACGGGCACATGCATCAAGCGATTTTGGAATCGCAAACGGTGCGAATCGCAAAATTCGGCCGTTTGCGATTCCAAAATCACTTTTTGGGATGCATCATTAATTTTACATTTATCGCAATTTTAGAAATCGCAAATTTTTGCAACTTCTCAAATTGCGATAGCATTTAGGAAATCGCAAATTTAGCGATTTCTTAAATGCTATGCATGATTTTTTTTTTGCGAATTCGCAATTTTGAAGGGAAAAATTGCCATGAAGTACACCTTCATGGTAATTTGCGAAAACGTTTCCAAAATGCAAATAAATGCATTTTTGAAACTTACATTTTACACACACACATGCCCTTGGGACATGTTTTTGAGTAAAATGTACTTACGTGACGTTTAAGGGGTGCAGGGGGGGTCCTTTGGACCCCCCCCTGCAACCCTTGAAACTGCATTCTCATTTTGCGATTCCTTAATTGCGAATTCTCAAAATGAGAATGCCTTCCCATTGATTCCTATGGGCCTCTAGGACCATAGGAATCAATGTAAAGCGATTCCTTATTTGCGATTCACAATTAAGGAATCGCAAATAAGGAAAATTAAGAAATCAGAAAAACTTTTGCGATTTCTTGATGCATAGGAATTTGCAATTCCTAAATTGCGATTCCTTAATTTTCGCAATTTAGGAATCGCAAATTCCTACAATGATGCATGGCTGTTAGACTCCAGTCCTTCATGCTAATGGCTGCCTTTGAGAACTAAGCATGACATATAGAATTACAGATGTGTTTTAGACCCATCAGTTACCGGCTGGGTGCAACGCCTCAGAGACAGTCAGAATCCACTGCCCTGAATAGGATGAGTATGATACACTTATCGGATAACCTGTGCTCACCCTTTGGTAGCTTGGCACCAAGTAGTCAGGCTTATCCTCAGGACCAAAGTGTAAAGTATTGGCAAAACACCACCCTTAAAACACACTGCGTACACCACAAAAATACTCCACACTGCATATATAAAAAAACTGGTCTTTGTATTAAACACACACATTGAAATTAAAACGAGGTACGCATTGTATATGCACTTTTACCATCACAACATTCCTAAAAATCGCATACCCCCAATAGTTGCAATAGTCAAGCAATCACATGCCTTTGAATAGGCCTTATGTCATAGCCCCTAAGTCACTCAACTACACCAGACAATGATACACGTTACCCCTGCTAGTGCCATGCTGATTAAGTTGTTTGAACCACCTAAAATAGAAAGAAGCAGTTACTTAGTTTTGTCCATCCAGATTAAACCGACAGGCACCCAGCAGCATGTGCATGAGTGCTGGATAGCTATCCCCCATAGACAAAAGGTTGCAACCCAGGAAGCTGGCACGCTTCCAAGTCTGGAGAAATGTCTCCCCAATGTCTGCCCACATGGCACAACAAAACCACTCGGGCCCTATCATAATGTTCACCATAACAAAGTACCTTGTGGCATGGGTCCAGGGCCTCTCCCTACCTACTACCTCGGATAAACGCCGCAATATCAGGCATTGTTGTGCTTGAGCTGGAGGTCAAAGACAATCTGAGCTTCAAGCTCAGGTGCCCTAACACCCTTGGACACCACACACTTCAGAGTTCAAGCTTGAACAGGTCCCCTGGTTGCAAGCACGGTTCCTTCGGACTCTGCAAGCTCCCCTCACACTCCTCGAGATCCTCAAATCCCGGCACCTCAGGTAGACTTCTAATGTTTACGGGCACACTCCTCTGCATAGTGTGATGATGTTATACCTCAGGATGGTCCTTGTTCCAACTGACAATCACATCCACCCATTTCCTCTGCAGCCTGGGGGGTAATTATAAGCTTGAGGAAACAGGGAGATCATTTGTGTCCCTGGGATCTTGTGGACAGAAGGCAAGCCAACCAGCCCTTATATAGTGCTTAGGGACCCAGGGCATGACAAGATGGCACTTAGCTGCAGGTCAGCAAAGTCCAGGCAAAATCTACAAAGTGCTAGTCCTCTTCCTGAAACACACAAGCTACAGGCCACCACAAGTCTGCTGATAATCCAGTTACTGACCCTTCTACCCTAATGATTCTTTGTGTCAATGTCCCGGCATAGAACCAGTGTAGTATGGTTCCAAACCCAAAAGCGTCTCTAACTTTTGAGGCCAGAGCCCAGTAGTTATATCCACAATGGCCTTTGAAGATGCGATCAGTTCAAAATCCATTCTTTAAATTTTGTCCTGTCTACCATCCTACCGCGGGAGGTTTGATCACTATCTTTAGTGGTGCCAAGACCCTGCCTCATGGAATGTAGGTCCCAATTCACATAACCATCCCATAAAGGCCCCTCAGATTCAGAGGCCTGCAGTTTCCCTTGAGCCCTAGTTTATGGCCTTTTATCAGATGTGAATTGGAGGCAGGCACACATGCACACAGAGCCACGAGCATCGAAATGCCCACTTTGCCAAAGTGACATTTCAACACACTTAACATCAGATCCACTCGCACTACTGGAGAGGATTCGCCCTTGCCAGCTCATTGATATCAAACACTGTGCTGCTACTATTCTGCACATAGGAAATACTTCTCAATAGCCTTTCCCTACATTCCCCCATGCTAATCCAATGGAAAAAGCAGGTTCCCTCATACAATTCATGATCCTTGCATGTAATACACCGCGCACATACCCTACCTCTTCCCAACACCGCACTTTGTCCCCAGGTAGAACTCTGATATAGCACAAGACTTGCAAAACCTTGCCACTTAACTATTTAAATGCCAAACTGAGTGATAGTAACCTGCGCACACAGGCTCCACCAGGGCAAACCTGTTTCATGATCGATGATCTACCTTTGTGGATGGCACAACAAGTGCTGGAGGCCCACAGAGGTGCATACCCTGGGTATATGTCTTATCCCTAGAAAAGCAACTTACAGCTAAATCGAATCAGCCAATCTTGTATACATCAATCACCAGTATGTATGTGACAAGCACAGTGCTTTGGCATTGAATGGCAGTGTCAAATGCACTGAAATTCTGAAGGCTGGCATGTTGATCAGTGGAAAACCAGAAGGAGAAAATAAAAAGCTGAGGGCAGGCAACCTTGAAAGGGCCATTTTCAACAATGGGTAACAGTGAATTACTGGGATGTTTTTCACCAAGGGGTTACATGGCATCAGATAGGCAGCAAGAGCAAAGCTCAAGTTGCCTATGATGACATTCCATAACTACAAGGTGAAAAACATTCCAGTAATTCACTTTTTACCCATCTATAATTTTATGTTAGGTATGCCCACCAAAATCATCTTCCCATGCTTTCAAATGCTATGCAAGAGCAAAATAATAACCGGGAAGCAATAAATAACATGACCTCTCCTCCAGTCCCAAATAAAATTAAAAATATCCAAGGCTTCATGCTGCACACCTCACCACTTAGGGCCTTCCCTTCAATCCCATCCTGAAGCTGTGCTTCCTGCTTTTCAGAGCTGCTCTGTGAATGCGCAGCTAGAGCAGCCTGGAATTCCTTTATGACAACAACAGTGGGTAATAAGTTCTGTTATCGACCGGAGCTACATCATAGCAGTTAATTATAGGATTTAGGATCCATACATTCACCTAAACAATACTTTACAATATAAATACTGTGTAGGAAAGAGGCATGTTTAATCAAGTTATGTCAAACCAAGTATACAACTTAAGGTCTCATTACGACGTCGGTTGGAAGGCAATCCGACCGACTATTTTTTGGAATCGGTTCCGAGCGACTCGCATTCAGCGAGTCCGACCGACCGATTACAATGGTTCCTAATACCATTTGGAAAGTCTCCAATTGATTTCAATGGGCGTCTGTGTTCCAACCGACAACACAGGCTCCCATTTAAAAAAAAAAAGGGTGGTTGCGGAAAACTTTTCAGCCTGTTGCAAGCACCCAATAGTGCCTGCCACACTGTGCATGGTTTCAATAGGAGGACCCTTGGGTACCCCCATGAGCCCCAACCAGAGGCCTCAGGGTGAAGGGGGGCCTGCTACGTGCACCCAAAATCAGTTTCCAACAACCGTTTTGTGTTGAACAGACCGATTCAGAAAGGCTGTCTGAATCCAACAACGTAATACTTTGGTCGGAAACGCGGTCCGTAGAGTTGTACGATTCGGCTTTGACCGACTCGGAGTCTCCAAATGTCAGTTGGAACCAATTTGGACTGATCGAACGGTTACCTCTCCATCTTAATCGGTCGGTCGGAAATGTTTCAAAGTCGGTCGGAAGCATGGCTTCCAACACAGTTTAAAAGAATCCGACTGCCGCTCAAAGCCTTTCTGACTGACATAGCAATGAGGCCTTTAGCGTTTCATAGGTACACTGGCTCAACTTCCATGAATGCAAATGTTCATCTTACTACGACACCAACAGCTTGTGAAGTGAAGGAGGGAAAAGAACCAGTAGAAGATTAGGATCAGACTGCGAAGATTCAACAATGAATGGTCTGTCCTCGCAAACAACAGTAAAAAAATAGTGTGAGATAAGTGCCGTCTATTTAATGCATAGTCTGATCTTGAAATCTGTTTTGAAAAGAGGGTCCTTCTCAGAGATGAAAATGGCACATGAAATCAAAACACATGAGGTAACATTAAAAGATAATGGTATACATCTCAAACGCTCACTGAAAACACAATCACTTCAAAGAAGAAGGCCCAACACAGAAATTAAGGCCTCATTTACAAAACAATGATGCAGTGCATCACCGCAAGCCATTTTGCTGCGCTGAGCTGTGTCATTTTAAAAACAAAGAGATGCGCTGTATTAACAACAATATGACGCATCTGTGTGCTTTCCCCTGTGCTGGCACGCAATTGGCTACCATGTGCCAGCGCAGGCCCCCTTGTGTTATGTTGTGAGGGTTCCTGCATTGCCTGGATGATTGTTTTTGTGCTGGAACTGGCACCTTCCTGTACAAAAACAATAGTTGGTGGCATTTTCGTCTTTCTATGCATGCTAAAGAATGTAGCATGCATAGAAAAAGGAAAACACAAGGAGAAATACAAGTATTTCTCCTTGTTGTGCCATTCCAACGCCTTCACGGAGGCGTAGGTTAAAACATTGTCAATATGGGAATGTGTCTAGTTCCACAGATGTTGCTTGGGAACAAACACAGCAAAACCCATGGAACGCATTTCATGCAGAGTAATGCTTGAAAGACGCCCATATTTACAAGGCCATGACTTTACGTGGCCCTAAATAAATGGGCAGGCACACTGCGCCGCCAGTGCATCACTGGCGGTGTAATGCCCTATTAAATGAGGCCCTTAATATCAAAGAGCTCTTGCAAAACCACAGCCTGACAGAATTAAAGTCACATATGTAAAACCTGTCAAAAGCACTCAAATTATGGTAAAATTACACCCAACAAACTGATTCCATAAGCCTAGGAGCTCAATTGCTTAAATATCTTGGGTGTGATAGTTTGCGCCAACATGTTATTTGCTTTCCTATTAGATACTGCACTTAAGAATTTCTATCAGAATGCAGTAGAACCACTTCAAAAAAGCATATCCAGACACAAACATGAGTTTTTGATAAAAACTGCCTTCATTTGCTCCTATCAGGAATTCACAAAATGAAACCTGGCATACATAAATGGGTTTCTACTGTCTAATTCTCAAACACTAGTGTGGATAAAAACACACTTGTATCTACCAAGGAAAGCGTGGGAAGGAGGGGAAGAAGCGGTGATGAGTCTTGTAGACTTGTGAATGTCGATAAGCTTGTATGTTTGCTCGTATTCTCAAACTCCAGTTCAACCATTTCCCACCCTAGAAATGGTTGAACATTAACTCCAGAAATGGGATGGAAGAGGAATGGATCACCTCCAAACTTGGAGGAGATATAGGGGAAGGGGGTTGTCCACAAGGGGAAGTATTTTCCCTGTGGAGAAAAAAAATAAACGAAAAAAACTCAACATCGTGCTCCATTTCCCAAGCGTGTAATTGTATACTATGTAGGATTGTACATTGTAGAAATGGGGGCCTTTGAAATATGTCATGATATTCCCAGATGTATGCCTGAAAACCTATGTCTGTTGCAGCTTGACAGCGGGGGCAAATATCCTACTTTTTTGTGAATTTTCTGAAGTATTTTTCGAGTAATTTTACCTTTTGTACCTTTGGAGTTTTTTTTACTATGGACCAAAGACAGCTGATCAGGCCCCAATTACTGAATGCTTTCTGTAAAAGGATTTCCTTTTGCTCACTGTTCAGTCCAGGTGAACACGGGTCTAAGCTCACGTTGTGTCAGTCCTCTGTGGTGACAATGGGAAGTCTTAATTATCAATTAATAATACATTATAAATTAACTGTAATGTTGTAGGCAAGATCCATCCAGTAAGAATTGTGCTGAGTTATGTAGCTGTGAAGCACAGTGAAAAATATCTTACATTGTGTAATTACGCCACAGATTGCTGCACACCTAAATATTTTCTTTTGCCTAAGTATCTATTTTAAGTCTGACTGTGTTATTTTATATGCACTTTCATAGTGCTTGCCTATCAATTGTATGGTGACAGTGATAGATGCTTTATATGTCTGCCTCACGTGTGACATCGAGTGTAGGAACGTGGACTCTGCAAAATCTATATGTTAACTGGTATCAGTTTGCAGTATCCTATAGGTCTTCTTATCCTGTCTGGTTCCAAGGTTGTAGCAAACCGGAATGAACATTTTTTTCCTAAGATATTTATATGTGGGGCAAAAGAACAGGGTATGGGCCGCCCTTTCTAGGGATGAATCGCAGGATGGGCAGGCCGGCTCTAATAGACTTTGTGGCCATTTGTCATAGGAAGTGGTTCTCTGAAATTACCTTAGCTTTTGCACTCTTATGCCCCCAAAGCTCAGCACCATAATGAAATGAACAGGGATTTTGCGCTCAAACTTTCTGCCTTTGGCAACACATGTGACAAGTTTTGATCATTGACCCTCTGTGGTTGGTGAGTTAGGGTGGATGGGAAGCAGTAGGGAGGCAGCCAACCTCTTCATACCACCGTGAAAACATTTGGTGCTGTCAATAATCTCATTGCACTTTGACTATGGTAATGTTCAACTACCAAAATATATGCCCCATAGGCTTGTACTCACCCATAACATTGCTGCAGTGTTGATTCTGTGTTTATCCCGGAGGAAGCACAATTCTTGACATCTGACATCACAGAGATAATTTCAAAATGTCCATGTATTTCGCATAAAACCTTTTTGACAATGACCTTTTTACGTACCATAAGATTAAATGGTTGCGCAAAATTGGGGAAGTATTACTGAGTCTAGGCTTGAATGATCTATGGGAAGACCCTGCAAATGCAAGATTTCCTTCAAAGAAAGTTCTAAAATCACTCTATTGGGGGACAGTTGTCTCGGAAAACTATAGGAGTATTGCTCCACTTTCACTGACCGGCACCTTTCTGGTGCTTAAAGAGCAGGCCAGTTTGGAAGACTTTTGGGACTTCATCACACGACCCCTAGACCGAAAGCTGTACTTTCAACTTAGAATTAGAAGCCTACCAGTTAGATCATTTACCAATCGCTGGTCTAGTGGGGGAAAGGCTAACTGTCCGTGCTGTTTTGCTTTAAAAGAAACTATTGATCACCTATTGTTTGTATGCCCTGTTTACGCGGTACCTCGCAGGGTATGGCTATCTCCGATGTGTAAATTGCTGGGCACCAGAAGTGGGATGGTGGCCGCCAGAATCATCCACACTTGTACCGATAAATTTGTGTCTATTGCTGTGGCAAAATTTTTAGGATGGGCTTGGACAATAAGAACCAAACTGTTATAAGGGCTCTTATTTATTATTTATTTATTACCACATTACAGCCAACCTACGATGAAACACACTGTACGCACTTTAGTTCCTCTGATGCTTTTTGTAGCTATAACTACGTGAATTATCTTATTTGAAACATAACTTTTAGCACTATTAATTGTTATTTTAACGAATTACATCTGTATCATATGCTTTTGTGACAATCGTCGAATAAAGCTTGTTTGAACTGGACAATGGCCTTTTGTTTCTTAGACAGATGTTTCATCAACATAAGATTCTAACATCTTCTTTTAGTCTCTTGGCTCAGCCCAAATTTAAACATGCTAGACTATGAGGCATATCCTTGTCCTGCCGACCTACTAAGCATTGGAACATTCTTCCCTATTTCTCCATTACATTGTGAATCACCTAGCATTTCATACATTTCTTAAAACTTCAATGTCCAGTTCTTTCACTCACTAATCGGTTCTCATTCTGAGGCTGTTTATTGTGGTCTTGGAGAATTACCTTTTATGTGCGTGATACTGCTTGATTGGCTACTGCAACTGTCAGTTATCCATTAATTTGTACATTCTCTGGCTTTTTATAGTGAAAATCACGAAAGTCACGTCT
This sequence comes from Lissotriton vulgaris, assembly GCF_964263255.1. Classification (NCBI taxonomy): domain Eukaryota; kingdom Metazoa; phylum Chordata; class Amphibia; order Caudata; family Salamandridae; genus Lissotriton; species Lissotriton vulgaris. The sequence continues at coordinate 723,545,417 of NC_141696.1, forward strand.
GGATTTACCTAACATCTGTGTTGTTCAAGAAGGCAGTTTGGCAAGATCAGTGGCTTTCTCCATTTAGTGAGGCAATGTGGTATGCTAAAATACTAAAGATTTTTAACAGTTGACAATCCTGGGTAGTTTAGAGAGGCGGCCCTAGTCCTTTGCCATTAAGGATGTCATGAGCCAGGCGTTTTGGAAGAATCAGTTACTTTTATAGTAAGTACATTTGTCCATGCCAGTTAGCAACAATGAGGTAACAAATCATTGAAGAGGAAAACAAGTAACCACCCCTATGTGGATCACATATCTTAAGCTTTGGAGGGGAAAATGTCTTCTTTCTAGAGATGCTGGTTACCTTTCTTTTGTTCACTAAACAATGTATTGATTTCTGTGGGGGATTCTTAGTCCCTACATAAACTTAAAAATCACACTATCAAAGGGCTAAATCCACTTTGCACAACAATACATTCTTTTATTATTCTCATATTCCACCATTTAAATTTAGCTCTTGATGGAAGGAAGGGGGGATAGAAAAGGGCTAGTCAAAAAGCAGTGAATCTGCTCATAACCTATGTTACCATTGACGGTTAACAAGCATTCTTGCATTAAAGGCAAAGAAGAATGGGGGCCAGTCGGATATTCATAGAAAATGAATTTGCTTTGCCTTTTGAATGGAATTTGTTTTTCCTTTTAGGATGATTTAGGACATAGCCTTTTTGGGAGCACATCCTGCCATAACATAAAACAAAAAGAATTGGCAAAGCCAATTGGTCTGGCTTGAAAGTACTACCAGATGTAAACATTATTTGTGCCTGCCTATGTTTACATGCATAATGCTGTTGGCTGTGGGTGATACATTTGAAGTTAAACAAGGGCAAAATACTTTAAAAGGTGTGGATGGATATGCGGGCTCAAGACCCCATTAAGGTCAATGAACAGCTTTTCTCTTGTTTCGAGGGTGAAAGTGATTTCACGGCTACACCCTATAATTTAGGGTTAGTAAGTTGAGGGGTAGTACTTCGCACACAGCTCTTTCATAGGTGCTCAGTTGTATGAAGAGGAGTGCTTTATGCATGCACTGGCAATAAATGAAGGGCATTTTAATGAAAAGTCCTCCTTAGTTTGAAAGGGCAAGCCACAGACAGACTTTTAAAAATTGCCTCCGAAGCCATTCATTCGGTTCCTAAATCTCAATCTTGAGGATAACAGAGCCTATAAAAAATACAACATCCATTAGAAACAAGCCAACAACAGTGACCGCATCCCGATTTAAAAAAAAATGTCCTGGTCGTCCTGGTCCTGGTTTTGAATCAGAAGGACAGACTAGTGTCTGTCTGAATGGCAGTGGACATTAAATCTGCCATCCTAAGGGTTCACCGTCTGCCAAATTTAGAGATGACTGTTGACCCTGTGGCCATCTCTATACATTGAAAGGAACACTCATCATAACAGTTTTTTTTAACTGAGAGTGTTTGGTGTATGCTTCCCTAATTTTTGATAACAATGCACCAAACTTGGGGGCGTGGCCAAGATGGCGACGGGAGTAGACGCTGCTTAGTGGAGCTCCACACCCACCCGTGACATAATCCTTCACAATTCTACCCACCCAGACTCACACTTTGAAAAACGCCTTCTTTGTTGGTGTGAGGGCGGCGTACAACTGCAGAGGGGTCTTTGTGGTCCCGGACCGACTTGGAAAGAGAATCAGCTGGTGGCTTGGACAGCACCACGGGAGCAGCAGCGGAGTAACTGGTGGCCAGCCGCGGCTGAAAGGGCAAGCCCAGGTGGTGCTCGATCGCTGAAGAGGACTGGTGAGCTGAGGAGGGTGACACCTCCCCCCGGCAGCGACGGCATACCTTCCCCCTGTATGGATGTTCCTGGAGCCTGCAGTCGGAGGGTCGAGTGAGATTCTGGTACCTGAGGTGAGGTGAGGGATCGTCTGCCTGAGGACAGTGGCCTGGCCGGAAGCTCGCCCTGGCCTCGGGCCCGGTGCTAGGGATGACGACATGGGCTGAGCCGCAGTGGCGCTGATCAGACCAAAGCTGTAGGCCGACCCAGGAGTAGCTCTCTCTGGGGAAGTGAAGAACAGCACATTACTACTGAGGTCACCCCTGCTGGACCTAGAGCCTGTGCAACTGGGGGGCTTGCCTCTCCCGGGCTCTATGAGGTGGGCTGGCCACCAAGGGTTGCGTCTAATAGAGTGATTGCCCCCCACCTCCATCAACATTGCCTCTGGTGTGTTGGAGGGACGCCCAGCGTGAACCAGTCCGTGGCCTGAGGATTGGCATTGGTCGGAAAAGGTTCGAATCCGGGAGAGGGGTTCACCTGTGCCCAGTCCCCCTCCCATGTACTGTGTTGCACAGCTGCTGTCTGCGGGTCTAGAGGCATGAGGACCCCCGAGTCCTGAGGCGATGCATCGGCCCGGTGCATTGAGGGACTGGAGGTTGGGCATGTGACCCTATGCTGGGATAGGTTGAGCTTTTTGGGCGGGCAGTGGCACCTGTTGCACCTGGCGTATGCGCGCTGGGTCACACAGAGGGACTTTCATGTTGGGCCCATGTAGGCAATGGGAGAGTGTCTGCAGAGACCTGCGGGAGATGCAGGTGTGACCCTCGATGTGTTGGAAGCTGCTGACTGCCATGTGGTATCTGATTCGCATAAGCCGGAGTGACTGCCTGTACTAGCTGTGACATCCAGGAGTGGGCTTTTTGCTTGGATGCACAGGCATATTATGCTGCAACCGGGGGCCCCTGAGTGCGTACCACTTGTCCAGGCTCAAGCCTTGTGTACTAGTGGGGGGATGCCAGATCTGAGAGTCGGTGGACACATCTACTATAGGCAAGGACCACCTACCAAGGGCCATCTAACAAACAAAGATGGATGGGTATACAGCTCAGTGTGTGCCCCCAAAGGCCGCTGAGGTGCCAGGCACCTCAATGGGGTGAGCTGGGATGCAACCTGAGCCCACGGGATCCCAGATTTTGGCTGCTATTGAATCCTGAAGTGTGAAAGTGTAGGCAAAGATAAATGCGATTTCCCAGAATGTTAAGTTACTGAGGGCAGACCTTTGCATGGTTGCAGAGCGGGCCCTAGAAACAGAGCAGACAGTTAGTGAACTGCGGGAGGAGGTCACAGCCCTGAAAGTGACTCTCACTGAGCTCTCACACAAAAAGATGTCTCTGGAGCGCCGTGCAAAGGATGCGGAAAGGAGGTCCTGCATATGTAATCTGCATTTCTTAGGTTTCCCGGAGAAAGCGGGAGAGAGCGAACCGGAACTCTTTCTCAAAAAGTTGATAAGGGATGCGCTACCTACTGTCAAATTTTCCTCTGTTTTTATTATAGAGCGAGCACACTGAGCGCTCACTGTCCCTCCACCACCAGGGCCCCAACCAGGACACTCATTGCCCGGATCCTCAATTATAGAGATAGGCACAGTATCTTCGGGTAGCACGAAGAGAAGCGGGTCCGGTGTTCGAAAACCAGAAAATTTGCATCTTTCTGAATTACACCCGCCTGGTTCAGCAGCAGTGGGCAGCCTTCCTCGGAGTAAAGCAAAAAATGCGGGCCATAGAACTTCAGAACATGCTTCTCTACCCAGCAAAACTGAAAGTTATACGTGTGGATCTCGTAAACTCCTTTACGACACCAGAAGAGGTGTGGGACTGGTTGGAGCTGCATGAAGAGGGACGAGTGCTAAGGGGGGGCGAGTGGTGGCATGATCCTGAGGTGAAACAGTAGAGGCCGCTTAGGACAATACAGAGAGAGCTCCAGATCAACCCAGAGAGTGGTGGTGCAGCAGGATGGGTCCTTGGAGCTGGAAGGGGCTGGCATGGTTGGGCGAGGGGTGGAGCTCCCCCAGAATAGACTTGGAGACCCAACAATCTCAAGAGGATGTGGCCAGGATCCTGGTTGAGGTGGTGACAGCCACAGGTTCAGACAAAAGCATAGGCGATATTGTGGAGGACACCCAGCAATAATCAGTCCCTGCATGAACTCTCCAACGGAGGACACAGTGCTGCACAGTGAAACCGGTTTATGGTGACTGCTGGGACGTGGACTAATGCCTTCACCCTTGAGGTTGTGTGGGTTCGAATTCTAGAGGGGACGCCTTTCTTTTTTCTCCACCCTCTCTCTGTTTCCTAATCACCCTCCACTAGTGTGTGGTAACTGGATGGTCTGAATATGTGGTGCAGGTGATTGTCATCCTCTGACCTCCCCCCTGTACTCTTTTATCTTTCTGTTCCTCCCCCTATTTTTTTCTCCCCCTTATATTCTGTACTGCTCTCTCAATCTCTTATCTCTCATTCTCATTACTCTCTTCAGGGGTAGATACTGTCTGTCTGGGAAAGTTAGTGTTGAGGTGCTTGGTTATGTGTGGCTGCGGTATACATGGGAGTGATTGCTGATCGGGATAGGGTGGCTCAGCTGACGTACAACTCAGCAGTCCGGGCGGGGCGCAACTCTTTTGTCCCGATAGTGGGGATGAAAGGAATGTTCATGGGTACTGAATGTGATGGTGCATGTGGAAGGGTGAATAAGTGGGGTGTGCATGGGTTTTTGTTTTTGTTGATAGTGGGTATTGTACAGATGGGGACTGTGTCAGGGTTACAACGATGTACAGTTGGGGCGGAGGGTGTACGGTTAGGGGTTCATGTGGGGATGCACGCCAGTTTAATACAGTGTCTACCCAGGTGTATGGGGGTTTCAGTTGTTTTTGTTGGGGTGGTGTTTTGCAATGAGAGCAGCAGCAGGCAGGTTGGTTGTGCAAGGATTGAGCTTGGTGGTAGCTATCACTATGGGGCACTATAGGACTATAACGTGGAATGTGAGAGGGCTAAATTTGCTTACAAATCTTTATAGGGTACAGACGTATTTAAGGCGGCAAAGTACGCATGTGGCTATGTTGCAGGAGACTCACCTCCTAGATGCAGAAATACAGAAGCTTCATAAAAAAATTGGGGGGCAACTGTTTGCATCTACATTCTCCTCCTATACGAGGGGGTGGCCATCTGGATTGCTGCACAAGTCCTGCTTAAGCTTTGCAGCTACCAAGCAGATGTAGTGGGCAGATATGTAATACTGCACGGGATATGGATGGTATGGAGGTTTGTCTGGTGAATGGTTATGCCCCGAACCTGGATGACGCAGATTTCTTTTGGGAGCTGGAGGATCGGTTGCTGCCCTTCATTGGGATTCCTGCGGTATGGGCGGGCGACTTTAATTCTATTCTGGATGTTGTACTGGACACACATCCCCCCAAGTGCCACACTAAACCAAATATGACTGAAACCCTGAGGGGGGTGATGAATAGGCTGAAGTGTGTGGATATATGTTGTGAAACACACCCTGAAGACCGACAGTATACATGTTAAACTCCGGCTCGTGCAGTATATAGTAAACTTGATAGGTTCCTGATGTCACGTGAGCTGTGTGATAGTGTGGGTGGTGTCACATTGTTGGGCTATTTCCTATCGGATCACGCCCGGTGCTTTTTGAATGGGGACCTGAGAGAGTTAGGCCTATAGTCCAAATATAGAGGTTACAGGCACAGGCGCTAAAAGACTGAATCTTCAGAGATGAACTCGGAAAAAAACGTATCCGATTATTTTAGTGAGAACTGGTCTACTACCAGCACCAGGAGCACTGAATGGGATACTTTTAAAGTGGTTACCAGGGGTGACTGCCTAGTCAGAGTGGGGGCACAAGAAAAGAGTTAGGGCAGGGCTGAGCGGGGCGGAGGACACCCTGGCTAGGTTACAATGCGAGGGGCAGGCGATCGATCAACATTCAGATGCCAACTTACAGGCACAGTGTGTAGTGGGGTAGACTTGCGATAGGCTGGATTGCATGACCTGCAGGGAATACTGGCAGCTATTGCATAAGAAAGGGGATAGATCATGTAGACTGCTTGCGTGGCTGTTAAAGTGCAAACGCCCACCCCCATTCATTCTTATATTATACCGTCCACAGGGAGGCTCAGCAAACACGCAGGTGGGGGTTAATGCAATTTTATATGATCACTTAGTGCACACACACAGCGGAGGCATGGGTGACGGTGGCTCGGACGAGTGCGACTTCCTCCGGGGGTTCCGTTGCCATGACTCTCGGATCACCAGCGGGAGGAACTAGAGGCAGTGCTACAATTGAGGGACCTTCAGGACGCCCTGCGGGGAGTGAGTTCATAGCCTGGGTCGGACTCCTGTACCAAGCACCGAGGGCGAGGGTGCGGACTGGGAGACACATGTCGGAAGCTATTAAGGTTGGGAGGGGCACACAACAGGGGTGCCCACTGTCCCCACTTCTGTTCGCCCTGCCCATGGAGCCATTAGTGATATGCTTGCGCAGAGACATGGCACCATGGGGTGTAGAATGGAGATGGCTGTACGCATGTAGTCTCCATATATTTGACGATGCTCTCCTCTATATGTGTGAGCCCGACAGGGCGAGCCCTGCAGTTTGAGATAAATTGGCTGCACTTAGCACCACCTTAGGCCTCCCTATCAACTGCCAGAAAACTATCCTCTTTCCGCTTGCTGCGTTGGCGCGAGGTGCAGCTCATGATCTCCCCTTGGTTGGCATGGATTGGAAGTGCGATTGCTTCCGGTACCTCGGAATGCAAATTGCACATTGGACGGAGGCTCAATATGATCTGAACATGGGTAAGGTCCTCGATGGCCTGTGAGTGTCAATAAAGTTTTGGAACAAATTACAGCTGTCGGTTATGGGGAGGATAACGGTATCAAAGATGGTGCTGATGCCTCTACGTACTCCAGAACTCCTTTTGCAAGATCCCAAAGTCAACGTTTGACACGCTCAACAGCCTCCTGACCTCCCTGGTCTGGGCCGCAAAATGAAGCAAAGCCAAACTGGATGTACTAAAACTAGACATGGATGGGGGCAGCCTAGGGTTGCTGAACGTACGACTGCACTATATGGCTGGACTGATGCAATATGCTGCTCAGTGGTGCATGGGGGAGCCCACAGTTGAGACAGAATTATTGGGGAGCTGGAGCGAGGGGATGTAACTACAGCAATTCCTAATGATGGGCTCTAGGGTCCCAAAAACCTGCCTGCATATAATCTGTCAGGTTACTGAGGAATGGGAGCAAGCAGTGACCTTGGTGGTCAAAAAGGTCCCATATTCCAGGGGGCTACCACTGCGATGGTTACAGGTTTTCCAAAATACACAGGGTGTCATTGATCTCTCAAAGTGGTACGAGGGAGGTTGTGAGATGGCGGGGATTTGTACCAAAACAGCAGATTCTTGACCTTTCAGGACACGCAGGCCTGGTTTCAGGTGCCTCCAGGGCACTTTCTACAGTACGCCAACATATCTCGCAGTGTCCGGGAGATGTGGACAACATTTCCAGATGAACCCGAAGAAGCAGTTCACCCGTAAAGCTCCTGTACCCAGGTTCCAGTCAAAGGCTTATCTCTTGCATTTATAAGCCATTAAAGGTGGACCTGGGGTCCAATCTAGGCAGGCATTGGCACAAGTACCCGAAGCTACAAGCAACACACAGTTCAAGTTGATTCAATTTTATTATCTTCATCGCACATACTTAACTCCCCAGAGGTGAGCTCGGTTCACTCCAAGGTTGTCCTCCACATGCCCACGATGTGGCACGGACCCTGACACGCTTCTGCACATGGTCTGGAACTGTCCGCGTCTGCAGCGGTACTGGCACCAAGTGGTGCTGTCTCTTGGCACAACGACCGCGGTACGAATAGACGTCTCCATGAAGCACTGTCTTCTGGGAGTGCTCCCGATGCCCAAGAAAGGGGCTAGGATACGCTATAAGTTTGCACTACTAGGACTGGTCCTGGCAAAACGGAGGATAGCGATCCACTTGGTACACTCAGGACCTCCAGCGTGGAAAAATTGGAGGGATGACTTACAGGAGTGGGGGGTAGCTGAGGAATGTCGCCTTAGAGCAGTGCGTATGGATGACAACGCGGAGAGGGATCTCCTGGAATGGGGGCAAATGTTGCCTGAAGTGTCCACAACACCGAATGAGAGAGAGACTGAGAGTGCACATAGTACGCAGAGCACCAGGCCCACTCTAACACATCCCAAAGCAATGATGTCACATACGCCCACTCACACCGCAAACGCATGACTCACGTACAAGCTGTGAGTGCACCACTAGGTGTTTGCTTCGGTTCAGAGTACTATGCCACCTGCCTGTCGCTGTCACGAGGGTGGGGGGAGGGGGGTTGGCATTTCATTCAGGGTGGGAACCCAGTTTCCCTTTTGGGATTGTTACTGTTTATTTGCTATATGGGATGTTGGTCCTATAGTTTAAAAACAAAAATGAAACCTTGCACTGTTAATATGACTGAGTAATGCTGCTCACGGATAGTGAGTTTGTATGTACTCATGGAATGACATGTTACTAATGCTGGCTGTATACTGCCTATAAGATACTGAAAATGCACATGTATATCCTTGTCCTGGATACAGTGGAAGCAGTTTTAATAAAAACAAGTTTTAAAAAAAACAATGAACCAAACTTTTGAAATGTTTTACTTGTAAAACGAGAAAATAATGACCCCCACACCCCGAGAGTTGTCTCCCACTGTGTGTGGGTCATTCTTGTGTTTTTCCTGCTCCTAACCACCAGGATTTTCATGGCTATGACGGACAGTAAATATAATTACACCTTTAAATCTTAAATAGGGCGTATGTTGTAACATCCATCGTACGAAGGGCCCCTGCTCCATCAGGCAGTCGGAGAATGTATTCCGTCAATGGAGCCAACTGGGACTCAGCTGACAGAATGCTAAAGGTCCACCTATCTCTCAATAAGGTGGGTGGATATAGTGTTTTGTGGACAGATTAGTCCTTCACGATTGTGAAGTTGTACTCTGTCTGCCAAACTCTAAATGAGGCTATCTGTTATGAATAGGAAAAACAAACTAGAAGGTAAAGTTTGTGGTCATCCAAATAAAGTCGAACACAATGACAACCTATAATAATTTTGGAGAGGAGCGAGCTATCAAGGGATTCAATTCTGAAAATATAATACTTTCTATGATATACTTTCAAATTATCTGTCCCAACAGATCACAGTGAAGAAATCAAACATGAATTAATTAGATGTATACCAATAAAAAATCTCAACAAAAGAAAATGAAAATAAACTAAAGACAAGAAAACAAGTGCATAAAAAGTTATTGTGTTGCCCTTTTCTGTAATGTATATAACCTACAAATATTTTTATCATGATAAGAATGTTAACCTCAAAAATTCATTGCAGAAAAAAGGCATCATTACAGGAGAGAGAGAGCATCTTGTACACTTTTTGAGCATTTAGCAGGCAATTGTTGAAGTAAAAAGGCACAATAAACTGTCTAGATGCTCACAGAGACAACCTGTACCAGAGGTAGACAACCAGGAACTGAAGGGTTACGTGACAAAATCGCTGCACATTAGCACTGTGGGGCATATTTATGAGTCCCTTTCTCGGATAGCATCACTTTTCGTGACACACCAGTGGCGCAAACCACCCAATCATATTTCTGAGTCCACGCAAAGACACTTAGGGGCTTATTACGATGTCAGGCTGATGCCACCCCAATACAGGTCTGACTGACCTCCAGTCAGTGTTCCCAACCACCTATGTGACCACAAAATGGTGCGGTCACATACTCACATTTCCCTATGGGAGCATGTGCTATGGCAGCAAACCATCCTTAGCACAAGCTCCCATAGGGAAATGAGAGGTTGTGTTCATCCCTGCACCGCGTGGCAGATGCCTCAGGGTGCCTGCCACACACTGCAGGGATCAACTCTGCCCCCAACCAGAGGCCGCAAATATAAGGGGGCCCTTCTATGTGTCCCCACCATCACTTTCCGACAGGCTTTCCATTTCAGAAAGCCCGCCATGGAAAGCCTGACGGAAACCTATCATCATAATCTGGACGGTGTAAAATGCCATCCATATGGGTTATGAGCTGGTCTCCAATCCAGCTGGAATGACACGCCAGTTTTACTTCCGCCAACCTAAATTCTAATTAGGCTGTAGGAAGTGAAACCGACAAACTCAGTTGGAGGCTTTTTGACTGAGATCGTCGGCGCGCCCGCTGCATGTGCTCGCTGCGCGTACGCGTGCACTCCGCCATAAATGGCGAAGTGGGAGGGAGGAGCAGCTGGGAGGTGGGAGCGAGGCGGTGAATGGGAAGGGAGACAGAAACAAAAGGGGCGGGGCCACAGGGGAGCAGCGGCGGGGAGAAGGGTGGGAAACGCGGCCGGGGGAGGACACAGTATAAACAAAATACAGAGGCAGAATACATAAAATACAGAGGCAGAATGCAGAAAAATACAGAGGCAGAATACAAAACAATGCTAAGGACCAGGAACTCAGCTGCAGGGCAGCGGCGATACTCGGCAGAAGCGGGGGCAGCCTGCTCTCACTCACGGGGACTGTGCGCGGTGCGTGGAGCGACCGGCCCAGAACAGGGTCAAGGGTCACAGGATTGTTTTTGTGCAGGAAGAAGCCCCTTCCTGCACAAAAGCAACCCTGCTGATAACACAGGCCCACATGGTGCAAGGGTGGTTGCATTGGCACTAGGCTCCCGTATTGTCACCATCTCAGTGGAAAGCCACAGGAATGCACTGTATTGGATAAATACGGTGCATTCCTGCCCTTTCCCGGTGGCACATGGCAACACAGCAAGGTAACCTGCTTTGCTGCCCTTCACCACCAATCTTAAAAATATGCCCCTCCGTTTGGATTAGGTGGCAGCAAAAAGCATAGAAACAAAGAAACAAAACAGATTGAAAGAAAAAAAGGTCACAGTGATTATTACAGGAGTGGCTGTTTTCAGTCCCACACAGAATGACTGTCCATCGTAGGCACCTAAGATCTGTGTGCATGAGTAAGATAAAAAATACGCAATCCAAGCTGTGGTAGCTTCTTTGGCTCAAGGATGGCAGCTGCTAGGGAATAATCTATGTTTTCATCAGAACCTATGTTTTGAGAACATCATGTCTTTCATGCAGCAAATCTAATTTTTCTTGAAAAATAACACCTAGAAAATACTTAAGTTCTTTGTTTGTGACATGTAATGTATTGATTTAATTGTATTTCTATTCAAGATGGTTTCTGCAGTGAAGCAAATGGTCTCTGCTTTTGAGAACAGTGCACATCATGCATTGGAATTGAAGTATCCATGGGAGACAGAGTGATACACACAATGTCCAGCTGCATGCCCCTGTAGTGCCAGGAAATGTTGAAAGAGAGAAATTCAGTGCAAACTGAGAAGCATTCTTTCACCTCTGAGGTGACTGAAAGTAAACTAAACATCGGAAATAATGTATTATCAACAATCTACCACCATAGCTTGAATGAGCTGAACAAGAGGAAAGGCAGTTGCAGAAAAAGGTGAAATATTTCCTGATGTAAAGCACGTGCATATGGAATGCATTGTTGTAAAAATTAATTCCATTAATTGTTTTCAGCGGAATTATCCATTAGAACTCTAGCTCTATTAACATGTTGACTATATAATACTAGGATTGATATAAGTTAATATTAGTTGTACCCAGTACTACTCTCACTTGTGACTGACACTTTTGGTACTTTTTAGAGTCCTGTAAGTTGGACTTTCAGGTTTATCCAGTGCGGGCATCTTTGTGGTCTCAGACATTTAATGCAGGGACATGGCTGTGTGGGCAGTGCAAGACAGGGAGCTTTATATTTCTACAGTGCAAGCAGATGAGAAGCATATGAGCACAGTAACACAGTCCCAAACTGATTTGCAAATGGTTATATTCCACATTCAAGTTATACTTATTTTTATTTTCGTGCTTTTAATGCAAGGCAATACAGACTTTCATCATAGGCATACACTTCTTGATTCATGCATATAAGTATGTGGGTCTGCTGAAACACCAATTTTACTCTGGGTACATTGATTGCACAGTTGGATGTGGTATCTTATCGTGCAGGTGTTTGGAGAAAATACCAGGAAAATAATATTGTGATAGAAAAATATTGTTTCAAGAATATCGGGACATCAACAATATCGTGGACAGGAATATTTAAAGTAAGAACATAATTTTCAGTGTTGTTTTTAATAGCAATGTAAACAAGCATTTGCAATGCAATAGGTCTCGTATTTACGCGAGTTTAAGCTATTGGTATTGTAAATGACAATGCCTTATATTTATGTTTCAAAAACAAAAACAAAAATAAGAGGCACTGTCATTTGCAATCTCAATAGCTCAAACTAGCGAAAATGGTAGACCTATTGCATTGCAAACGCTTGTTTGGGTAAACACTTCAGGCAGGGTAATAGTGCAAGTGCGACATAACACACTTCTGTTTTTTGTGAAGATAATTATTTGTCGGAACTGTTCAAGGTTTTGTTTCTAATAGAAAAATATACTTATACATTGGGCGTGGCCGACCACTGACAAAATGAGCACAAAGTATGCATTAGATTAGAACAATGCTTATGTTTTTACGAACCATGTGGCTCACAGAACAGCAGCTGAGATCTCTTAGAAGGATCATTTTAAAGGCTCCATAGGGGCTCTCAGGGTGCGCTTAGGGACCGACAAGGCCTCTGTTTTATAAGTTGTCGCTGAGTTTAGTGGAGAAGCCAAGGTGCCCGGCCCCATCACCACCCCCTTTTGTACCGCATTTGGCCGCCATCAGTCCCTTGCTCACTTTGCCACTGGATTCAAGCAAGCCGGGCCGAAGACGGCTGGAATGCCAGAAACCGGTCCTCGGAAGGTTGTTTCCGGTCCAGGAAAGGCATGGCTTGGCAGTTCGGGCTGGACTGTTCCCATGAGGCACAGGGTCAGACTGATTTGCATATAGCCATGTCTGAACTGGGGTGGCAGAGTGGGCTGAAGAACGGTGATGGATCAAACCCAGATCTTTTGACAGGGTGTGAGTGTTTGATTGGTTCAGATGCTTTGTCCATCACCACCCCCTTTTGTACCGCCCTAATTCAAGCATGAAAAATAGACCATCAAACCCCCAATTCAGTTTGCAATTGACACAGCTAGAATTTGGGAAGCTACGGGCTCTTTACACTGCCCTGGTGCCATTCATTGCAGCTACTGCACTATTTATTGCAATGCAGCCTATCTTCTCTTGGATGACGGACCATGGGCTTGTTTCCTCCTGCGAAATAGTTTCAAGCATTACATTATTGCCATAAGAGCAGGTTTGGTATTACAGAGAGGCCCTTCAAACAGATTATGTGCACAGTGTCTGCTTTTGTTTTACAGATGGTGTGCAGTGAAAGCGCATTCCTAAAATAAATATGAAACAACTTCAATGGAAGTTTATCACATGCCTGGAGCCCACTCGGATCTTACACTACAAAGTGGGAGAACATGGATTGGATAAGCAAATAGCGTTGCTTGGACTGTATTTTAGTACTAGTATCCTTTCCATATGTTTCTGATGTGTTTTTCTCAGCCTTAATTGACTGGAAGGCTTTCGTGTTATTATCTGTCTAATTTGATGAACTAATGTTTGTTTCATTTTGTATGAATTTTGTATAACCAATTCTGTAGCTTAACTGTAAATTGGAACTGTCTAAATGTTTGGTCTCTATAAAAATAATTTAAAAAAAAGCAAAGTGGGAGTACATAGGTCGGGCAAAAACGGAGCTCTGCTACCAACTCCTTGTTGTATTCTCATACTGGTTTATTATGGCACTGTTACTTTAATTTCTGTTTGCCAGAAGTTTATACTTGAAAGCTGTATTGTGATCTGTTGCTATGGTTTGTGTAGTTCTATGTTCCATACAACAGATGTTATGGACTATCTGATCTGAACAGTTGCTGTACTGTGTTCCTCTTCAATAAATCTAAACTTTTGTAATTTTGGACTTATTTACTACACTCCTGGTGACAAGGATGAGCATAACCCAGATGTGGAAACAACCGCACAAGCACCTACATTGTGTTGGGGGAGGGTGTGGGCTATTTATCCTATCCTGGAGAAGCTTGCGGCACTCATAATTGACCGAGTTGCTAAGTTTGACACACCGTGGCACCCATTCACCACCTACATGAAAAGACAACAAAGAACTGGAGGACTGCTTTTAACAAGTCCAAGACACAGAGGGCTCCGGATCTGTGGGTGATGTCTTCTTCGGATGGGAAGGGTGACCCTAACTCTGGTGCATGCTCTTAACAGTTTCCATCTGCCTGGGGCTGGGAAGACGAGAGCGGAGGGGGTTTGGGGGGTTGCTTTTTGGGCTGGGGTGGGAGGTGCAGTTCTTGCACCCCTGAAATCTGCCTTTTTTTGTGGCCCAGTTCATCTGTAGAAACAAACATTCTGTCACAGATAGTAACCCTGGCCTGTGCCCCTTCAAGCAAGTCTGGCAACATGAGGCATTTATTTACTTTTGATATGAAAAATGTACCAATAAAACAATTCATTAGTACAATTAGGCAGGGGTTACTGCTCAAGTAAAGAAAATGTCAGCATGATTTCAATTTTAAAATGTAAGCACGTATCTTGATTTTATCGTCAGTTCTGCCATTGGTAATGATAGATGGCACAGCAGGAGTTAGCTCTACTTACTGCTAGGAGGATTGGGTGATATTTTACTAACCACAGACGTAAAAAATACAGACACACTCAGATATGAAGACACCCACTGATGCCACACATAACTGCCCCTGCACAAAACACACATGCACGAGCACACACACACTGTACAAGTACTTACTGACTCACAAGCACACACATATACCCACCTTCTCCAAACATGTACACGGGCACACTGCACACATATGTGCACTCCATGTACACAAAGTACAAACACTCATAAACTGCACAGGTTCACACAGACTTTCATATACACAGATCCGAAACACATTCACAGACACGTTGCACATGTACAGAAACGCAAAAACACACCTACACACACACACACACACATGCCAGGCAGATAAACAAAGCCCCACATGGCGCACATTAAATCCACCGTAAAGAATACATATTTGCAACTTTAGAAAACTGGCCGTCGAGCAATATTTGTATTTATGTTGGAATATCTGTTTTGCTCCTGTATTAAATACCAGTACTCGAGTGTGTGTTTTTTGTCTTGAATGCAGTAAGCTCAATTGATTTTAGGAATCAATCATACAATAGATTCTAAGTCAAGCAAATAAGCTTCTCCGCTGCCTCCTCCACCACCTCCCCCTCGCTGCCGGGCTGCAGGAGGAGCTGTACCCCAGACATGCGGCCATGGGAAGCCTTCTATCTGCTGAGGATAAAGCAGCTGAAGGACCTAAGCACCACCAACAACAACGTGTCCTTTGTCATCCAGTGTCACATTGGCAAGGAGGTCAAGCACATTTGCAGCAACTGCAACCGCGGAGAGGAGATCTGGGACGGTGTGCGCTGCGGTCTCAGTGCGGAGAAGGAAAACATCCTGGGCTGCCTGGCGTGCATGAAATCCGCCATCCGTCCAATGCTGCAGCCTCAGTGACACACCGGTGCACGCACACACACACACACATCCACTGGCTCACATATATACAGGGATTAGAGAACAAGCATTTGCAATGCAATAGGACTGGCATCTACGCGAGACCTATTGCATTGCATCCTGGACAAGGGGAGGGGGAAGCACAGGAGTGGAGAGGTGCAGGGGGGGAAGGGGGCAAGATGGCACAGACAAAGTAGTGCTCACAATCTAATTAACACGTCACGCACTGTGTAACACTCAAAGTAAAGGGGCCAGTAGTCATGGGAGGGTACAGATGACGACATGGCTTAATAAGAAGGGACTAACAAGCCTCATAATCAATCAGAAGGCAGGCAGCATTTACGAAAGACAATGACACCAGCCAATTAAAAACATGGGCGGAGAGTGGGCAGAGCTTCCACTGAGCTTCCGCTCTATACTAGATATCTGCATGCCTCACAAAGTGAGCAGCGCATGTGCGCTGCCACTATAGGCTCGACCTAAAAACAACTATGTTGAAAATATTGTTGTAAGAAATATTGTTTATAAGTGTTAGTTAGTATGTAATGAATTGTAGTGTCTTTGATTATTTGTGTTTATTATTTTTTAGGTGAATGTTTATTAAGATAGTTTATTTATGAAATTGTTGAAATATGTATTTTTTGTTGAAATAATGTATATAATTTATTATAGCAGCATATTGGGTTTTTAGTGGATCAGGGTGGGGAGATTTAAAAAAATGATTTTTAGAATTTAAATTGGAAATTAATAATTTTAAAGATATGCAAGTTAATAATATAGCATTTTAAAATATATGTTATCACATTGATATTCGAATATATTTAAATTTGATGTTAAGATATATTTTAATGGTATTAAATATTGTTTTGAGGAGAACTAATTAAGTATAATATTTTAAAAACAAACATTATTATTGATAAGAATATTTGGAAATGTTTTTATGGTAATAGAATTCTAAAAATATTTTAAATTATAAAGTCTTTTAATGAAAATATGGATTTTAAGTTACATTTTCTAAAAAAAATTCAATATAAAAATTATGTAATATTTAAAAAAAAATTATGATTGTTAACTTTTTTTGTGTTTAGAGTTTTTGAATGTTGTAAATATTCTGAACAATATAGTATTTGTAATAGTAATTAAAATGGTAATGTTATCATTTAAAATACAAATATGTATATAAAGGTTTGTATTTTAGATTACTGTGTTTTTAGATAACATTTAGTGAATGCTATTTTACAAACCTTATCTGTGAATATGGAGTATTGATTGACCTTGTAATATTTGATACATTTCTAAACTTTTTTATGTATATTCTCAACATCATTTTAAAATATGCTGTATTAGTATATATTAAATGATTGTATATAATGTATACTATCATTTGATTCATACATTTCAATATTTTTACTAGTTTGTTTAACTTTGTTTGATATGTTTTACATGTTTAATATTTGTTTTACAGTTTTTTTAAAACATTTATTAAACATCTTTACAATATTTTCCATTCATTTCTATAGGGAGGTAGTCTTTTCTTAGTTTTATTTTGCAGCAACCTCCTATTTTGTATTCTTTTTGTGTTATTGTTAGTCTTTTTTTGCAGAGCCAGGTCGCGGTACGGTACTGCTGTTTGTTTGAACATGTAAATCAAGTTCTTTAAGAATTTTTGAAGGGTGTGAAGGCTAGGGGTATTTAGGATGGAGGTTTAAAAAGTTTGTTATATTTGTTGTTTGTGGGTTTTTTGTATGCTTAGATGCATTGCTGTTAATGTTTTACACTAGTTTATCATGTTCCATTTTTCTACACTGTTTTAGTAATGTATTACTATGCCATGTTAAATTGTGTGATGTTAGTTATATTTTGATGATTAACTTTTATATATATTTATTTTTGTGAATGTAAGCCTTTTGAAGGTGGGTTTTTTACATTTAATTTACAAGTTGTGTCTACGAATGCGTTCTATGGCCATTTGGAGTTTATGTTTTTTTAAAGAAAATTAGTTTTGGCTTATAATAAACCAAAGTTTTTTTTCACTTTGATTTCCTTTTTTAGGGTTTCCTGGAGCGGATCTATTTTTAAAACTTTTTCAGGATTTTTATTGAACCTTTTCTGGGCTGGATTTTTGGGATTGTGTATCTCATTTTTGGTGGACTACTAATTTTTAATACATTGAGGCAGAGGAATATCTGCAGCTACAGAACAGTAAGTTGTATTTATTTCATTTCTTTTTGGTGGTAAATCTGATATTATATTGTCCATGTCCAATTTATGTGATTGTTATGTGGAATTGTTTAGATTATGTGTGGTAATTATTTAATGTGATGGACTGAGTTTTATTTCTTCAATTTTAATTGGTGACGGTTACTTTTCTTTTTTTATTAAACAATATTTAGTGAATTTTGACATGATTAATTAATTAATTGCCCCCATCCAAGCCTAAATACAAACAGAGAAGTTTAAATGGCTGAGCTGGTGAAAGCAGTAAACTTATATATACAATAACAGCACATAAGTGTAACGGATACATCAAATCATAATACAATATAATAATAATATGGGAAGAGTTAAACGAACACATTGGTTCCGGAATGTCCAGATTTAAGTATATTCAGCTGGACAGTTGGATAAGAGCCCAGGGTAGAAAAGATAAACACCTTGGGAAAGTTAGCCGCTTGGAACAACAACTTGTGGAAAAACCAGTGGCTAGAAAGGAGGTAGCTTTGTGGTATTGGCAGATTCTTGAAGAAATAGATGGAGACTTTACTCTCCCAGACCAACTGTGGGGGTCAGTAACTGGTCTTCGCTGTGAAGAGATATGGCTAAATTCTTTCGCTCTTTTACACAAGATTGTAAAACCTTCATGGTTAAGAAGAAACCATCTTTTCTCAGTACACCGCGCATATATCACACCACTTAAACTTTCCAAATTTCTCCCTGATAAAAAATGTAACAAATGTAATCTCACGGGCGCATCTGATGTCCACATGTTCATGGAATGCCCGGCCTTAAGTCGGTTTTGGGAAGAAGTGAAGGCTACGTTAAACTCAATTATGAACACATCAATTTCAATAACATTACCACTCATTATTTTTGGGCTGGAAGATAACATTACTGGCAAGGCAAGATCATTTCTTTTTTATGCCATTTTGCTTGCAAGAAGGCAAATTTGCATGCACTGGATAGAGGTAACAGCCCCTTCACACTCGGCATGGCTCACATCATTATACAAAACATCTAAAGTAGACCTCAACAGATCATGTAGCAAACGAAACCTGGCTTTTTGGGATGTGTTGTCCCAGTGGAAATAGAATCCGGGGTTTTTTTTTTTTTTTTTTTTTTTTCTCCCCGGGTCCTATGATTATGCCGATAATACTCCTTGGACCGGGTCTAGCCTCGATACGATAATGGTCCAATAGGTTGAAAAATACCTAGATGGAGTCAGCTCAAATCCCTCACGGTTTTGGCTATTATCTCCCACCCATAGAATATTTCGAGTTCTGGTAAAGGAAGGTCGCAATGGAAAACCACTACGGAGTGGACCCTTATGGGAAGGACTCGCTAGGTGGTTGGTATCGGTCACATTGAGGACATGGCGAATGAGGACACAAAAAAAAAAAAAAAAAAAAAAAAAAATAATAATAATAATAATAATAATAATAATAATAATGATAACAATAATATTAATATTAATAATAATAATAATAAAACAGCCCCAAACAAAAGCCGGATGCCCCGGTAAATCATACAAGACAGACCAATCATCCATGACCCTGTGTTACAAGCTATTTCATCAGTGGAGCCCAGATTTCAAGCCCCCTTTTCCGAGCTCAGTTACCTTTACGTACATAAACAGCCCTTTCTATATGGTAACCTGGGATTAGCTGGAGAGGAGCGGGGTCAAGGCATGCTGTTGCCAAGCACAGTCTGAGTACTGCCATGCCCTGGGGAGCTCATTATAAAATGTTTTGCCTGCACCAGCCAGCACTAGTGGTCTCAGCGCTGGGGTCCCACATTGTTTGGAGCCGCAAGGGAAGCGGACTCCATTGCCCAGAAGCCCCAGAGCAGCGCACAGCCCACCGGTCACCGGACGCACCAGGAGGCGCTTAAAGCAGCGTTGAAGCTCCCACAGAGCGGGAGGCTCTCGGGCGTGCCCGGGCAAAGGGCGGGCCCGTCAGGGACCGTCAGAGGCTGGGTTGGGCCACCCCTCTGTCATCTTTTACCTTCTCTGCCTGGCTGCGGTGAGTGGTGACTCATTCAAGTTGTATGTTTGAGACATTATTTGCTATGGGCAAACGTAATATTACTCCAGCCCCACGTAACACCACGTCCATAGAGAGCATGCTGGAGAGAGCAGTTAATATTGTTAGCACTGAAATTGAGCTAAGAGGCGCTTGTCCATGGGCCTAGAAAAACCCCAGTTCCCTCTACAAATCGAGAATACCAATTGTAATGATTCCCAACTAACATCAATTGTATCAGCTGATCGCAACTTACAATCGCCAGCACGTGAAAGTGAAAAAGGACTTGAGGGAAATGAGGACATTTGACATATTAGGGAGACGGAGCATCCCTCATCACTGGCTTGTTTTAATGATGCTCCTGCAATTGTAACTGTGAATGTTTCCCCGAACCCTGAAGTGACTGGGGCGAAAAGAAAAAGGAAAATAGCTAAGCCGGTGTGCTCCAAATGGAAACAACCCCCACGCTCAAATCAACAACGCACTGCGCTTACTACATGGATTCAAGGCCCTGCAGTCTTAGCCGACCAAATACCTGTTGGCCCCTCTATTGATATAACGTCCTTAGAGACACTAAACTACTCTGTATATACTCAAACTGAATCAACACCGACACCCTTTTCAAATCTTAGACTTGGGGATACTGCAATCGACATAATGATAGATACAATGTATGAGCGAGTCAAAGAGCTCGTAGATAAACAATTTGCTGCACTATGGAAGCGCTTGGACTGCTTAGAATTACTAACTAATAGGTTACATTTGCATAGTATTGAACCTAAGCAGTTATCTTCACAGGGTGGCATTTCTAAATCGCAGACTCAGAGTGACACAATTGATATCGAATGACAGGGAGTTATAAATCTTAAACAGCCTCCTGTTTTTTGTGATACTTGTTGAAAAATTTAGGATAGCATTCCTCCTAAATCCCCTATTGATCTTGTTAAACCTCCAAATCCAGTCACTTCCATCACAGCATACTCACCTAGTCAAATAGTTGATCACACCCTGTCTACAGCCCCGGCAAATATTGTTCGCAATAATAATGTTTGTGGGCCTTCTAAGGCTAATAACGATGTTTTAAGCTTACCACCGGCAGCATGCCCGTATGTCCTGATTCTTGCAGGGGTTCTCCCATTAGGGAAGAATAAGTCTGAGTTTTGAGACCAACTACGGAATAGGAGTATTGACTGATTGGCCAAACATTAAGGGTTCAGGAGGTTTAATATAAATTACATTATAATGGTACGCAGGGTTGGCTGGGTTGGATTGTCAGACAAGACCATTGAGGGAGACTGCATTGCTATTAACTTTCGCTGACCAGCACTTGTTAGGTCAATACTGATGGCAAAGGAGACCAATAGCTTTTTATCTACTAACATTTGGGCATTACCTCTTGGTTTCTTTTATAAACCAAATTTTGAGCTGCACACCCCAACTATCTCCTCATATCCATTACAAAACAGGTTCTCCGCACTCTCTGATCTTGATAGTTTAGATTGACCGTCATATACCTTAAAACCCACTGAAAAAGTCCCTTTGACACCTATTCCGGAAATTTTGGAAAATAACGATTCTGAGCTATATGACCCAAAGTTATATGTTCTAAACTGGAATATTGCCGGCTTGGCCTCTAAATTGAGTAGTGACGACTGGGTTAAGATGATAAATAAATATGACATCATAATGTTCCAGGAGACCTGGGCAACAATAGACCTATATCTTGAAGGGTATGAATGCCTCAATATTATTGCACCCCTCCCCAAACAAGGCTGCCCTTCTGGAGGCCTATCTATCTGGATGAAAATCTCTTCAGGCAGCAGTGTTAAAACAATTCCCACTAAAAGCGCAAATATCCAAGCCTTGATATATACACAGGGGTTTTGATCTGTTTTATACATTTTTATAATAATGATTTTTCAACTATGCCTAATATGAATTTTGTCAATCTTTTTAATTTTATCTCGGATATACCCAACCTCACAGGGAACAAAAACTAGCTGGAATTTGCTTGGGTGGTGATTTCAATGCAAAGATCGCAGGGTAAAACAACTTAACTTCCTCTTATCATTCCTCGGTCCAACCATGTAAAAGGTGGAGAGAATTATTGGACAACTTATTGAATAGTAGTCTGTTAAATGTAATGGATATCCCGGCAACAAATAATGAGGAAAGTCCAATACCTACTTATGGAGGCCGTGGTTGCGACTCAATAATAGACTACATTTTTATAACAGCGCAGGCATTAAAAAATTAATCTCAAGACCTGCACTTACTCCCAGCTCTAACCCTAGGTGGTTTAACAGCGTTTGCTCTCGGGCAAACAGAGAGCTTAGAGCTGCTCTCTTAGTCGTCCCTAGGGATTCCAATCATATGAGAGCACTGAGGCACCAATATAAAAAAGTGACTAAGCAGAGGAGAGACGAGATCCTAAAATAACAATGGAATATATTGGCTTGTGCTGCAAGATTTAACAACTCAAATGGCTTTTGGGCAGCAACCAAGTCTATGAAAAAATTGGGCCATACACTTACCTCTTTGAGTTGTAACATAACCAGCGAAGCCTGTTTAGCCCACTTCTCTAAAATATATACCGCTACGCTCCAGTGCAAGGATCCTATAGGTAATCAAGCTGTTACCCGAATTCAAATATCAATATCAGAGGTTGAGGACGCTATTGACCAAAGTTTGGGTAACAAGGCCCCTGGCCCGTATGGGTTTCCCATCGATCTTATTAAAGCTAGGCCAGAGTTCTGGGCATCCCTTTTACTTAACATTTTTAATATTTGACAAATACCAATATCCGCAATACATGGGCAACATCGGTTATCGTTCCGATTTTTAAAAATGGCGATAGATCCAACCCGAGTTGTTATAGATCCATTTCTTTAATCAACAATACACTTAAGATATTAGGGAGGGTGCTATTTAACAAAATCAGATTCTGGGCTGGGGAAGAAAATATGTTAAATATATGTCAGCTAGGTTTTAGAAGCAATCTTGGAACGGTTAATCTTAACCTGATAATTGGTAAATCCACCATAGCTCAGCAGTGCCCCATCTACCTAGCATTCATGGACCTCACCTCGGCATTCGATTTTGTTAATGGATCACGGCTCTGGTCTTGCCTTTTAAATTGGGGGTTGAATGAGGCTCTAGTGTATTTGTTAGCATACTTACACAGGGACTTGAGGGCACGGGTGAGAATTAGCACGTATGGGGCAGTCTCTGGGAACATAGTGATTGGTGGAGAGGTGACTGGGGTGTGTCTTGGCCCCACTTTTGTTCATCTTATATATTAACGAGCTTCCCAATGTGTTATCTGAATTGACTATAGATGTCCTGATAATTAATGGTAACAAACTGCCCGCCCTTTTGTTTGCGGACACCGCCGTTTTAATGGGTCATACCCCAAATGCACTGGGAATTTTAGTTAGGGGTTTTGTCGATTTTATGAATGGTTTGAACCTTTGCACACATTTTAATAAATCATTTTTAATGTGTTGTGATCCTAAAAAATTTCATATTAAAGCTATTACCCTAGGTACTGGTACGGTATCGCCTGCGCTTTGTAATATTAGCGTAGTGATATTTTAGAAGCTGATAAACATAACGTAGGCTCCGCATTGTAATTGACCCGTTATCATAGCGCATGGAATTGTAGCGCCTCCCGCCCTGCTTTGAGCACTGTGCATTGTGTACGCGACTTTGTGTGTTTACTTTTACCAGCAACTGCAAGTAGTTCGATTGCACTCTCGGTGCCACAGGCGATTTGCTGCCCCTGCCTCGCCTCCCCTTTGACCTCCATTTTGTTATCTGTTGTTGTTCCCAGGCATGCCCCTCCTCCCCGCTACCGCCTCCCAGCTGCTGACCCTCCCACGCTCCGCCCCCTCCACTATCCATTAAATGGCAGATGTCCCAACGCGCAGCGTCCACGCGCTGCGGTCGCGCCGAAGGTGCGCCAAAGGTAAGCCCGTCTGCGCCCGTCCGCGCCAAGACCGCGCCCAGCGCCAGACCCCCTGGTTCCCGTAATGCCCAGCCCACTCGCATCACCTACGATGCCACCACCCTCCTAGCCCTTAACCCCGGCCGATCCCCTAACTGCGCCCAAGCCGCTCCTGGACACACCCATGGACCCTTCTCTTGCAACTCCTGCAAGTTCGACGGCACCAAAACCAACTCCTCATCCACCAACACCATACAGAGACCTGACACCAACCACCTTAAATGCATCCTGCTCAACACCCGCTCGGTCCACAGACACGCCATCGACCTCTGGAATCTACTAGACACCGTCTCACCAGACGTCGCCTTCCTAACAGAAACATGGATGAATGTCTCTTCAGCCCCCGACATCACCATTGCCATCCCGGAAGGATACAAGATCATCCGTAAGGACCGCATCAAGCAAACAGGAGGAGGCATCGCTATCGTCCATAAGAATTCCATCCGCATCTCAACCAGCTCTGATGCCAACCTTGCCAGCGCCGAACACCTCCACTTCCAGATCCACACCGACCCCAAGACCACACTCAGAGGCACCCTCCTCTACCGGCCTCCAGGACCCCGTGCACAATTCAGGGACGACATCACTGACTTTATCACCCCACACGTCCTCCCCTCCGAGGACTACATTCTATTGGGAGACCTCAATTTTCACCTGGAAAAGAGCAATGACAGCAGCACCACCACCCTTCTGGACAATCTCGCCAACCTCGGACTCAAACAACTTGTCACTACCCCCACCCACAATGCAGGTCACACACTCGACCCTATCTTCACCTCCAGCAAACATGTCTCCTTCTGTCACACCACAGCTCTCCACTGGACGGACCACAGCTGCGTTAACTTTATCTACAAGAAGACCACAACACACAACCATCCTCAACCTACTATGCGAAGAAACTGGAACAAAATCACCATCGATCACATCTCCTCATCGCTTCTTCAAAACCCCCCTGCCCACTCCCCAAACCCCGACCAAGCAGCCATTAACCTCACCCAATGGCAATCCAACAGCGCCGACATCCTAGCACCGTTGAAAAAACGTCAAATCAAACTAGGCAGCAAAAACGCCTCCTGGTTCAACGATGATCTTAAGAAATCGAAGAAACTCTGTCGCTCCCTTGAGAAGGCCTGGAAAAAAGACCCAAACACCAGCACCAGGGACGCCTTCAAAAACGCCACCCGCATACACCACCAACTAATCCGGTCTGCCAAGAAAGCCGCATTCAAAGACTGACTAGATAACAACGCCCACAACAGCAAGGAATTATTCAACATCGTCAAAGAATTTACCAACCCATCAGCCAACTCCAACGACATCACCCCCTCCCAAGCCCTCTGCGACTCCCTAGCCTCCTTCTTCCACAACAAAATCGCAGACATCCACAACAGCTTCGACAACCGACCCAGAGACCAACCCACCCAACCTTCTGCAGGACCTTCACCCCCCTTGAACATCCTTAATGACTGGAACCCAATCTCCACTGAGGACACCATCCGCCTGATGAACTCCATCCACTCAGGATCCCCAACTGACCCATGCCCTCACCACATCTTCAACAAAGCAGACTCCATCATAGCACCACACCTCCGAGATGTCATCAACTGCTCCCTCAACTCCGCCACCTTCCCGGAAAGCTGGAAACACGCTGAACTCAGCGCCCTTCTGAAAAAACCCACAGCTGACCCCACCGAACTCAAAAACTACCGCCCCATCTCGCTTCTTCCATTCCCGGCCAAAGTCATCGAGAAAGCTGTCAACAACCAACTCGCCACCTTCCTCGAAGCCAACAAATCCCTCGACTCCTCACAGTCCGGCTTCCGAGCCAAACACAGCACCGAGACCGCACTCATCGCAGCAACAGACGACATTCGAACTCTACTGGACAATGGAGACACAGTCGCCCTCATCCTCCTTGACCTCTCCACTGCCTTCGACACAGTCTGTCATAGCACCCTTCTACAACGCCTCAGAAACGTCGGAATCCAAGGAAAAGCACTGGAATGGATCACCTCGTTCCTCACCGGAAGAACCCAGAGAGTCCGCCTCCCACCATTCAAGTCAGAGGCCTCTGAAGTCATCTGCGGCGTGCCACAAGGATCGTCACTCAGCCCCACCCTCTTCAACGTATACATGAGCCCCCTTGCGGCCATCGCTCGCCAACACAATCTCAACATCATCTCCTACGCTGACGACACTCAACTGATCCTCTCACTCACCAAAGACCCTAACCCCGCCAAAACCAACTTACACGAAGGAATGAAAGAAGTAGCCGAGTGGATGGAGCACAGCCGTCTGAAACTGAACTCAGACAAAACAGAAGTCCTCATCTTAGGCACCTCCCCCTCCGCCTGGGATGACTCTTGGTGGCCAGAGGCCCTTGGAAAAGCACCCATCCCGACGGACCACGCACGGAACTTGGGCGTCATCCTGGACTCCTCACTCTCGATGACCAGACAAGTCAACGCCGTTTCATCATCTTGCTTCAACATCCTTCGCATGCTCCAAAAAACATTTCGCTGGATCCCCACCGAAACTAGAAAAACGGTCACCCACGCACTGGTCACGAGCCCCCTGGACTACGGAAACACCCTATACGCCGGTACCACCGCAAAACTCCAGAAAAAACTCCAACGCATCCAGAACGCTTCAGCCAGGCTCATACTAGACATCCCGCGTAAAGATCACATCTCCGGTCACCTGAAAAACCTCCACTGGCTCCCCGTAAATAAGAGGATTACTTTCCGCCTCCTAACCCACGCACACAAAGCACTTTACAAACTTGGACCCGAATGCCTCAACACACGACTGTCCTTCTACACCCCCTCCCGTCAGCTACGATCCTCCAACCAAGCCCTTGCCACTGTACCTCGCATCAACAAAACCACCATGGCAGGTAGATCCTTCTCCTACCTGGCAGCTAAAACCTGGAACTCACTTCCCACTCACCTTCGCCTTACTCAGAACCACCTAGCATTCAGAAAGCAACTTAAAACTTGGATATTCGACAAGTAATTCCCCACCCTTCCTCAAGCGCCTTGAGACCCTATGGGTATGTAGCGCGCTATATAAATCTTCTTGACTTGACTTGACTTGACTTGACATGTGGCCGGTGTAAATTTTTAAAGGCTGTTCATTCGATCTTGGATCATCCACAAACAAAAAGAATTGAGGTAGTGCTATCCCTACTTAAAATTTATAGAACACAGTGCATACCCACTGTAACAAACGGGGTGGAAATCTGGGGTTTTATAAACTCTATGAGTATTCAGGTTGAAGAAAACAGATTTTGTAGGAGACTTTTCGGAAAACCTATCTCCTCCTCATCCTTTGTCTGTCACAATGAGCGAAAACTGTTCTATATAGAAGATTATATCAGGTCCCATCCGGCTCTGTTTTGGCTAAATGTTTGGCAGAACCCAGCAGCATCGCTAACCAGAGAAATAATTTGTTTAAAATGCGATAAGGGCGGAAACATACCGTGGCTGGTGGAAGTAAAGGCAAGTCTGAATAGAGTAAATCTTGGTCATGTTTTTCAAAACCCAGACAAGCTAGAGGGCATCAATAAAAGGACTATTAGAGAAGCCATATATAAATATTACGGGGATGCAAGGCAAGCACAAGAGTTCTCAAAATCATCTGTCGCCCATTATATATCTATGGTAGATGATGGAGGTTCCTCTTCTCATCTCCCAGATAGTTATCTTTTAAAAGACATTAATCGCTGGGATCGAAGCTTGCTCTTTCGCCTTAGAGCCTGCACATTAAAATACTTGTTATGCTCCCCCTTAGGCTTCCAAACCAATATTGAGCAACTGCCCTGTCCCTGCGGTAATCTAGGTAAGCAATCCATGTTACACTTTTCATTCTTTTGTAAATTTTATGAAAAGTATAGTAAACAACTCCTGATTCCCTTCTTTAGAGCGAGTGGAATAACAGATGTTATGGTTGCTTACAGGACTATCCTTTAGCTTAACAGGGAAAATCTAACTCTCCGAGTTTGTACCCTTTTGAAGATGGCTATTCGTTTGCGTGCCTCTATGAGTCTCTCATAAGTAGACCTGATGTGTCATATGAATTTCTTGCCTTTTTCTGATGAAGAATATGCATTTTGGTCGCTGGCCAATGTCTAAATTGTGCGGACTTTTATCCACAGATTTAATAGCCTATTTCTTTCTGCTGCTACCCCTGTAATCTATTTGCACCCTGCACTTTATCATATGATGCTGCTACATAACCTGATATATTTTCGGTTTTGGTGATATTTATAAATCTACGATGATTCATTGCACTGTTCTTATATTGTAAAAGTTCCTCTTGCATGTTTTAATTCAGGTGATGTTTTTATTCGTAATGTTTTAAGTGTTTAAACCTGTGATATACTGCTTTGTGCTTTTATAGATATTTTATATCCGAATAAAGATTATTCATTGATTACTGCCATGGCAAGGAACATAAAGGGGGATTGAGCCGAGAGAAGAGATTTATGTTCTTGAGTCCCTAATAGAATCAATTGGGAGGTAACCTCAATCCGCAGATTCAATTGGGCCTCAAAAAAAATGGGTTATATCCCTTCTCAAATTTACTAAACCAGGGCAATCAGCCAACATGTGAGCCAGGTCTGCACCCAACACATGGCAGGGTGGGCAGTTCGTGCCAGAGATTCCACCCCACCAACTAATTTTAGCCGGAGCAATATATAGGTTAAACCAGGTTTCATGATGTTGTACCTGAAGGTTGGCAGATAAAAGCCTTGAACAAGCTAGTTCTAAAGAATAGAGGATTTCCAGCTCTGTAGTGTATATTGCCCCCTGGCATCGAGTAATATGTTTCCCAATATCATTTAGTAATTTATAAAAACTTCCAATTGAAGGCTTGCCTCTAGTTAACATGTCCTAAAGCTCAACCCTGTGCACCCCTCCCCTCCACCTCTATTCTTCTCTATAAAATTCCTGATTTGTAAACATTTCAAGAATTAGTCATTTCCTAACAGAAATTTACTCTTCATAGACTCAAAGGTAGTAAAGCTTTTATAGTCAAAAAAATTCCCAAAAATAAATGGACCATAATTTTTCTGCTAGCGCCTAATTCATGGATCATGAAATATGTCTGGTAAGAAAGGGTTATCTTGGAGGGGAGTGTAACTAAATCGGCCAATCCCAAGTTTTTTCCTTGACACTAGTCCACACTCAAAATGCATTAAATAGGGTTTGGAACTTAAGTTTCTTAAAATAACCAAATTCTAATTGCGGAGACATACATCACCAAACCATTACTCCAAGGGTCAATTCAAAACATGACAGAACAGTATTACGGATGGCCACTTCCTGAGTTGAGTCAAACAATAGGGGGATTATTTGTTGCAACGCCGGGGCCCAATAATACAACCAAAAGTTTGGTACTGCCTACCCACCCGCTCCCATGAGAGGGAATGGAACTTCAAGGCCCTCCTGGGTCTAGCATTAGCCCATAGGAAACTCCCTATCAAAATTATCCTAAGCCTTGAACCACATGTAATTCACGTTGAGGGGTATGCCTCTAAATTAATACGAGATTCTTGGGAGTAACATCATTTTAATTAGATTGCTCATGCCAATCGGGGTAAGTCTAAGATTATTCCATCCAAGTAGCGCAATCTTAGTTTTATTAATTGATGGGCCCAGATTACCCTCTACGACTTTATTGTTATCTGCACTAATATTAACGCCCAGATATACTGTGTTCGATACTACCCCATGTATCCTAAAAACCTGATATTATCATTTATGAATATCTGTGTTTTGGCTTTATTAAGTTTAGAACCAGATATATCAAAGGAAGGGGACAAGAGGGCTTTTGAAAAGATTCAACGTACATGCCCTGGATATGGTGGAAGGAGATGGTACGTTGTTCCTTTAGTGGGTCTTAAACGAGAGGAGAGCCAAGGAAACTAATACTACTTAGGAAGTCCTATCAAGGCAAAAAGGGAGGAGGGGGATTCCGCCCTTCAGAACAAGGGCCCTCACACACCCAGCTAGCTTGGTGCCATGCTTCATCATTGGGCCTGCTACTCGTTGGGTCGACGCTGCAATACCCGACGGTCACTCAATGAGGGACTCTTTGACGGAGATCTTTTGTTCCTGCTGTATGGTGCAGTGGGGGTGAGGGGCCTAATAGGTGTGGATGTGGTGAATCCATGAGTGCAGTGATTACAACAGGTAAGGGAGTCCAATAAGACACCCTTGCCTAGTAGGCTCCCTGCCTGATTAAAAATGGAACAGAGTAGCAAATATTTGACTACAATGAATCAGGATATTTACGCTCTACTCTTACTATATAGGTCAACATGTTTCTTGCCTCGTTAGTCAGGGAGATCAATGGCAATTCTTCAGGACCAATAGAATATCACCTGCACATCGTGGTGAGGTGGGAACACCTACCTACCACATGGTAAAGCTGCGGGATGAATGCCCACAGGGTTGGAGGGCGACCTGTGAAAAAAAAGAACCGTACTCAAACACAGGTCTGTCTATATCTATATAGATGTAGTAACAGTACCGGCTCTCTCAACACATTAAAATGATTAACATTGCTAATAATGACCCCTTATATGAGCAATCGTGCAATCGTGCTCATATCGTCGCACAATTATAGTGCTAATATTTAATGGAAAGGCTTACAGAAAGCTTGAGATAAAATGACTTAAAACAGGACTCGCGGTAGTTTCCGGGCTGATGAAAAAGGACAATAGGACTCATCTACTATTATAAAGTTCATGCCTCAGCAGTTGCCAGCGAGTATTGGACACTTATCATGTAGTGTCCTGTGGTAACAGAATGATGAAGGAAGCTCCAATTAATTGAATACACATACAGAGTCAGAGAAAACCCTGTTGTTAGACACATACTGTTGGCGTGCGACGGGGAGGGCAATGTATCAGGTCAAACGTCCCCTCCCTCGGAGGGTTAAACAAGGGCCCATATTATAGCGACACTGGAGGTCAGTCGACGGCTTGGGAGGCGCCTTAACATTTTTTGGGCAAGCGCCCATTCCAATGTGTTAGCCTTCCACGGAGGCCACCTGTGAACACGGGGATGTGACCCTCTTGTGCCCACTCATTGTGGGTCCTCGACGTTGGGCACACATGGGCTTCTGTGGTTTTCCGGTGTTCCCACAGGACACCACATGATAGGTGTCTGATACACACCGGCAACTGCTGAGGCACGAAATTATGAATAGTAGGTGAGTCCTATTTTCCTTTTTCATCAGCCCGGTAACTACTGCAAGTCCTGTTTTAAGACATTTTATCACAAGATTTCTGTAAGCCTTTCCATTAAATATTAGCACTATAGTTGTGCGACGATATGAAGCACGATTGCTCATATAAGGGGTCATTATTAGCAATGTTAATCATTTTAATGTGTTGAGAGAGCCGGTACTGTTACTACGTCTATATAGATATAGACACACCTGTGTTTGAGAATGATTGTTCTTTTTTCACAGGTCGTCCTCCACCCTTATGGGCATTCCTCCTGCAGCTTTACCATGTGGTAGGTAGGTGTTCCCACCTCACCACGGTGTGCAGATGTTATTCTATTGGTCCTGAAAAATTGCCATTGATCTCCATGATTAACGAGGCAAGAAATATGTTGACCTATATAGTAAGAGTAGAGTGTAAATATTCTGATTCATTGAAATCACATATTCGCCACTCTGTTCCATTTTTAATCAGCAGGGAGCCAACTAGAAAAAAGGTGTGTTATTGGACTCCCTTACCTGTTTTAATCACTAAACTCACTGATTCACCACATTTACACCTATTAGGCCCCTCACCCCCACGGCACCATACAGCAGGAACAAAAGATCTCCACCAAAGAGCCCCTCATTGGGTGCCTGTCAGGTATTGCAGTGCCGACCCGACGAGGAGGAGGCCCAATGATGAAGCATGACACCTAGCTAGCTGGGTGTATGAGGGCCCTAGTTTCGATGGGAGGAATCCCCCTCCACCCTTTTTACCTTCATAGGACTTCCTAAGTAGTATTAGTTTCCTTGGCTCTCCTCTCATTTAAGACCCACTAAAGGAACAATGTACCCTCTCCTTCCTTTATAACCAGATATACAGCCAAAGAGATCAGCCTCAACTTCAATTTTGCTAACTGCAACAATGGTGTCTGGAGTGAAGATGGCAGGGTCATCCTCGTATGCCAGGATTTTAGTATTCCAGCCACTCGTTGACATCGGCAGGATTGAGGCATTAACTTTCATTTTGGTTAATTAGAGGGTCAATATAAATGGCAAAGAGCAGGGGGGAACACGGACATCCCTCCCTTGTCACCGGTGGAATTTAACTATCTCTGATTCTCTCCCCATTAACGCAATTTTAGCCATAGGCTTAATATATAACATTTCAATCCACCCCATAAAGTCCCACCCAAGACACTTCTGCTCCGATATTGCCCAAAGATAAGGCCAGGAGACCCTATTGAACGCTTTCTCAGCATCTATTATTAACAGAGCCATAGGGTCTCTGAAAATTTTGGCCACATCAAATAAAGTGATCAATCGCCGAATGTGATCTGTTGTTCCCATTCCCGCGAAAAACCATGTTGTGCGGGTGAAACAATTTTCTATAATCAAAATCCTAGATAACCTTAAAGCTAAAATTTTAGCAAAAATCTTAGCATCAGAGTTAATTAATGTAATATGCCAATATGACCCCAGCTTATGCACCAGTGTTCCCCTTTTGGGGAACACCACAATCTTTGCAGAGGCCCATCAGTCTGGAGGAGGGGTGCCCCTCTGAATAGCTAAGAATACCTCGAGCATGAACTCATGGAGGGTAATGGCAAAGATATTATAAAATTCCCTCGGAATAAAGTCTGTCCCTACAGCTTTTCCAGAGGCTAGTCCAGAAATTGTAAGTGAAATTTCTTCTGCCCATATAGGTTGATCTAAAACCTCCAGATCCTCCCAATCCAATGTATCCTGAGCCACATGATCTTAATATGACTCTACCTCAACTGGATCTACCTTCTCCTCAGCATATAATTGCTGATATTATCTCTGGAAAGCTGAGCGTATGCCACCTACATCCGAAATAAATCCAAGCTCAGGGTTTTGAATTTGCTTAATATCGCCATCAGTTGCCTGTTGTCTGGTGCAGAATGGTAATATGTGCCCTACCTTTTCATAAAATTTGTATGATTTGTTCTTCCATACCATATATTTTTCAGCCGCTTTCTTAGCAGAGATAACCCCTACTGCTGTTTTAGCAAGTATAACCAGAAGCTGGAAATCCTCAATATCAAGTCCCACAGAAACAGCTTCTATTAAACCTGCCTCAGCCCATGATAAGGCCTGATAGAGTTCCTGCTGATGCTGCTTCTCCTTCTTCTGCCTACTCCAACTAAATCATGCGGTTTCCTAGTGAATCTCTGCTTTAAATGTATCCCATACTATACCAATGGGGGCAGACCCTAGATTTTCAGCCATGAATATTGGAATACAATTCCTCATACGTAAAACTTAATCTTCATCTAGCAATAAAGCTCTTTCAAATGACCAGCCCCCATTAGATTGCAGAATAGCTTGAATATCTAATTCTCACACAAATGGATTGTGATCAGACATCACCCGGGGATATTTAAATATGCAAGAAGCAAGCATCAGCCCACTAGTATTCTAAGCGAACATGCACATGGTGAGGGGCAGAGTAATATGTATCGCCTGGATCCAATGGTTCTTCATCAGTCCAAACATCATAAAGCTCATGAGTTGTTACAAGCTGCACCAGTGACAGGAAAACCTTGGGTTCACGCCCTTTATATATTGCTGCACCTGCCATCAGGGCATCCCTATTAATATTAATATTGAAATCCCCACAGACAACCAAAGGAAGGGCCCACCCAGCCAGTTCAACACTGATCCAATCCAATAAAGCTGAATTGTGAATGCCGGGCCCATAGATAGAACAGATTGTAAAAGACCCACCAGTATAAATACATTCTACAATGGCCCATCTTCCAAACTAATCCGCCTTAGTTCTATTATGTCGGATCTTGCCTTTAGGTACGAGTATCGCCACCCCACCAGTACGGGTACCTGGCAGAGTCCTGGTAATAATTTAATATCCTGAAAATTCCAATAGATGTTTTTGGGATCCCTCAACATGCATTTCCTGCTTGCAAACTATATTGGTGTTTTAAAACTGCAAATCTATATTCACCCACTGTCTCAGACAGAGAGACAGATAGTTACTTTTCTTCCTAAAATAATTTATATCTCTATTTATTATATCAGTATTTATTGACATTATGATTTGAGATAATTGTTTGACTGAGCTAATGATATATTATATTCATTACTTTTAAAACATCGATGTGTTATGTGGGTTTAGAGTTTTGCATACTTTTCAGAACTTTGGTGGGTTAACATTTATTTTATAATATTCTTTTGGCTGTCATTTCTAAGTACTCTACTCCTTTGTTATTTATGAAAAGATTAATTTTAAGTTGTGGCATGTCATACTTTCTTTTGGTTTGTTTGCTAAGTTTAGGGCCAATTTGGCCAACAGATCGCTCCATTCATAATAATTGGTAGCTTTTCTTTTTTTGTAATGTTTCTATATATTTGTATAGTGTAGGCTGAGTTCTGCCTAGTGTGGATTGGAAAGCATTGTGCCATCCTTCCCATGCATTGTTTGTTTTGACTTTCTGTGCAAAGGTGCTGTCATAGACATTCCACCATAGTATTTGAAATTTGGATTGGTGTCTGTGTTGGGAGCAATGCAGTCTGCCAAATCAAGTGTTTTTGAAATAGTCCATTAGGGGACTAAGGGGCCCATTAGAATGTCGAGCGGATCGCCACCACCCGCATGGCAGTGGCGATCCGCCTGCCATTCTCTCCCGCCCACATGCCATTTCCCCCGCCATATGGAAAAACTGTCCGCCTACTCATCGACCAGGCGGAAAAGGTTTTAATATGGTGGAGGTGTCTAGTAAAAAAAAAAATCAATAAACCAGGGGGGAGAGGGTCTATAGGGATAGTTTAACGACCCCAAAATGCTACTATCCCTAGAAACAATTATAACAACAAAAGGTAGCAAGGGGTCAACACAAACCCTATATGGTGACTCAGAGGAGTAAAGGAGAAGAACTAACAATGTGTATAAAGTGAGAAAGACATGGGACCACTACTTCTCATTGAGGGAAAAAGTTCCCATCAGTCACCATTCGATTCTGCCCTTCATCATCTGGGATCAGTCGCCCTCAGAGACAAAAGTGGGACCCACAGTGGACTGGTCAGATGTTGGAAACCTAATCACGCCTGTGGAGTCCAAAATGAGGGGAAACCGACAGAAGTGGTGACTGAAAGCAGTGCTTAAAAAAGTGAGGTGCAAAGTGCAATGGTGAAATGAAATGTATGTAAAATTAGGTAGGGAAGTGAAAAGGGATAATTTATTAAAGAATCACTTCACTCCTAAAGATAAAACAAGAGTGCGTAGTGGTCTAAACAAATAACCACTGTTGGAAAAAGGAGGTCGCCATGTTTCTGCAGGCTAACAGGATCAACATAGTATCTAGCTGCTTCTTCAGGACCAAAACGCTACTGCTTTAAAGAGAACAGAAATAAACAAATATCACCTGAAATCCAGTGATACTGTCCTTCTCCTGGCTGTATAGTTCAATGCCAAAACAGGTTCAATACACCGTGAGACACACATAAAAGGGAAAAACAAAGTACAAAGAAAGGTTATTAAAAATAAAGTCCTGTGTTGAAACAAACTCTTCCTAACACAGTTCTCTTGAAAATATCAGGAGACTACCAAACATGTATACTTCATGTCCTGATATTGCATGGTCACAAACTCATAGCTGCTCACTTACCCAATCGGTAGGAGAGAGAAATCCCACCTCACCTGGCACACAGCGCAGGTAAAACGGGGCAGTAGACACTCCCATCCATATTAGGACACATGCTGGGATTTGCTTTTCCATGGTGGCAACGCCACAACCTAAAGACATGCACTCCTTGCAATTGGGGGCCCGTAGCGGGCCTCCAGGTATTTTGGGGGGTGGGGGGTGCACATGGAGGGTACCTATGGTACCCCACTGCATTTGCATGTACAACATTGCAGGCACCATGCGCTGCCTGTCACGTTGTGCATTCAAATGCACAACTTGCATTTATAACCTTGCAGTGGGTGCTGCTGGCAGCACCGCTCCCCGCAATTTAAAAAATGCGGGATGAGCCCGCCAATGTGGCGGGCTCATCCAATTTTGTATGTGCGGGACGGCCGCATGCATTGCTGGCGGTCCCAGTTCCCAGGGCTATGGCGGGCAGACAAAGTCCAACCGCCATGCTAATCAGCCCCTAGGTTTGTATTAATTTTGTTGGTAGAAAGAGCTTTCAATTAGTAAATTGTAGTGGTTGACTACCTCCGAGACAGGGACACAGGCTACTGTTATAATTATTATTTTTTTTTTTTTAAGTTGAATTGGTTGTTTGTGGTGTATTCTGCATTAAGGGCCCGATTATGAGTTTGGCTCACCAGATTACAAGTTTCCTTTTGCCTGACAGGCTGTTTCTGGCATTCCCAAGGTGGTGCCTTTAAAACATGGGAAGGTCAAAAATACCTCCAGGGCATGGACTGTGACCGTCTGTCATCCAGGTTTGACATCAGCTAAGTTTCTTTAAGCTAATTGCTGTAGAGAATATTAGAACCAATTTCCTAATATTTAGGTTGTCATATAAAAGGAAATGTTTCTTATATGCAATTTTTAAATGTTCACACATGTCTATATCTTGGTATCCTCTAAGGGCAGGTGGGGCATCACTGGTGTCTTTTTTAGCTAATGCAATTAAACGTTTTAAAGTAGGGATAGGTGGTATTGTCCTCTTATGAGTTCGGGGACTCTCGGTAGTTTATCTTTCAGCATTTTGCTTAAGGGTTCCTTCGAGCTAGTGCTTTCCACATATCTTGCAATATTTCTCTTACTTCTATTTCTGTCACATTTGAGGGGTGGTTGTGCTCTCTTATCTAAATTACAACATCAACTTTTGTAGTTGCCCTCCCATACGATGCATTAGAATAACATTGAGTACATTTCCAGTTTATAGTTTCTGATGATGCACTTTCATGGCTGTAGGTGTAGCCCATGTGATTTAGTAACTGCTTTGCTTTGGTGAAGTAATACATTTGGTGGCCTCTA
Organism: Lissotriton vulgaris; assembly: GCF_964263255.1. Classification (NCBI taxonomy): domain Eukaryota; kingdom Metazoa; phylum Chordata; class Amphibia; order Caudata; family Salamandridae; genus Lissotriton; species Lissotriton vulgaris. Next base: position 723,582,307 of record NC_141696.1, read on the forward strand.
TCATTGTATATTTAAGTAGTGTAATCTCATAAATATATAATGATTTAACTTTTGCATGTTTGTATTAATATGTTAAAAAATGCAATTATTCCTATTGTTTGCTAGCACGTGTGTTCATACTTATTTTACATTTCATTTTTAGTTTCATAACAGTTACATTTTAGTTCTAATTTAAGTATTGCCTACTTGGTTCTGTGGATGTTTAGATGCATATTTTTCTTCTTTAATTTATTTATTTGTTGAGAGAATCCAGCACAGGTTCCTCGTTGATTGTTTTTTAAGTACTTAGGGGCCTATTAGGATGGCGGACGGACCTGCATCCGTCCGCCACCCCAGAGGAGGAGGGACCGTCCGCAGGGGCAGCGGTGGTCCCTCTGTGCTAATTAGGATGTGACCGCCACCATGGCGGTCACATCCTGTATTTTTAACATTGCGGCTGATGCTGCTTGAAGCAGCACACGCCGCAATGTTAAAAAAATGAATGTTTACCTTTGCATGCACGAAGCTGCAGGCATCGCGTGGTGCCTGCCGCTTCGTGCACGAAAAAAAGGGGGGCACCATAGGTACCCCCTATGTGCACCACCCCTGGGGGCCCGCAACGGGCCTCCAAAGACAACACCATATGCCTTTCCACAGCGGAAATGCCGCCATGGAAAGGCATATGACCGCAGCTATCCTAATATGGCTGGCGGTGTCTGATAGACACCGCCAGCCATGTTAGAGCTTTTCCGCCGCGGTCGGAAGGCGACCGCGGCGGAAAAGCGTCAGACGGAAAATAGATCCCCCAGCCATCCTAATCTGGAGGGGTTCTTTTTCCAGTCTGCAGCGGATAATCTGCATCCTCTGGGCCGGCGGTGGCTTCCGCCGGCCCGGAGGATGCAGATTGTCCGCAATCATAATCGGCCCCTTAGTTGTTGAAATTAGTGTGAATATTTATAGTGTATTGCGGTATTGTATTGTGGTATACTTATATAGCGCAACCTGTCACCACCAAGGGCATCCTGGCGCTTTTGACCCATGATCCAAGCAAAAGCAGTAGCTCAACCTGTCCTAGGGAAAAGGTAAGTTTTCAGAGCCTTTCTGAAGGCTAAGAGATCCTCAAGGCTCCTCAGGGATATTGGCAGGGAGTTCCAGAGTTTGGCCGCCGCTACTCTGAAGGAACGGCCGCCCATCCTCACTCTCTGGAAGCGCGGAACTACAAGTAGCCTGGACGACGAGGAGCGTAAAGCTCGAGATGGAAGATACCAGGCAAACATTCGCCGCAGAGGGATTGGGCCCAGGCCATGGATAGCCCTGAACACAATACACGCTGCTTTGTAGCGCACGCGTAAATGGACCGGCAGCCAATGGAGTTCCTGCAACGCTGCCGTAGAAGAGCTATGGTAGGGGCGGGAAAGGGCGAGTTTAGCAGCCATATTTTGCACCCTTTGCAGCTTGCCCAGAAGTGTTACCGGGGCCTCCAGAAGCAGTGCGTTACAATAGTCAAGTCGACTTAGGATGGTACTACGCACTACTTCTGGTCTGGCTTGCTCCGGGAGGAGGGGTAAAACCTTGCGCAGCATGCGGATCAGCATCATGCATGTTGAGGTGGTCTTATTTACATGCAGATCCAGCTGCAGGTTAGGCCCAAAAATGATGCCCAGATTGCGCGCCGATTGTGCGGCTGACACCGTCTCTGAAAAGGACGGGGGCCAAAAGTCATCTGGGAGATCTCGGGGAACTCGGTCAGTGGAACAGTGCAGGACCTCTGTCTTGGTTCCATTGAACTGTAACGAGTTCAAACGGAGCCATTCCGCTGTAGCCTGCATGCACCGGTGAAAGGTCTCCAATGGGACTGCATCCTGTCCCTCCAGAGAAAAGACCAGCTGGGTATCATCCGCATAGTTAAATGCGGAGATACCAAATGATTTAATGAGCTGGACTAGAGGGCGGAGGTAGATATTAAAGAGTATAGGGCTGATGGCTGAGCCCTGGGGTACTCCTTGTCCCACTCTCTGCTCCTCTGAGCTGAAGGGAGGTAGCGAAACCCGTTGCTGACGGCTGTCTAAGTAGGAGATTAACCAGTCCCTGGCCTTGTCTTTGACCCCGCATTCTTCCAACCTCGAAATCAAGGTAGGATGACTGACCGTGTCGAACGCGGCCGACATATCGAGCAACACCAAAAATGCTGCCCGACCACTGTCGACTCGCGCCCGCAGATTGTCCAACACGGTCACCAGCGCGGATTCCGTCCCGTGCGCTGGGCGAAAACCGAATTGCGTCTCATCCAACCAGGTGTTCCCTTCTGAGAAGCCGGACAGAGTGCGGGTAACCAATTTTTCCATGATTTTGACCGGAAAAGGAAGCAGGGAGATTGGCCGGTAGTTAGAAAGGCACACAGGATCGAGCGTAGGTTTTTTTAAGAGCAGAGATACCACTGCCTTCTTCCAGCAGCCCGGTACAGTACCTGTTTCAAACGACTGGCAACAGATGGCATGCAAGGGCTGGAAGAGATCCACTTGAAACACCTTCCATAATTTTGGAGGAATAGGATCCAGAGGCGAGCCAGATGAAATCGTGAGGGCTAAACTGCCAAACTCCTCCAGAGAGGGAAGGGGAAAGCTGCTCAGCTGGGGTCGACTGGCCTCAATCGCCAGAGCTCCCAGGCTGAGAGCCGGATCCAGAGAGGGAGGAGAAAAGCTACTCTGCTGGGGTCGACTGGCCACAATCGCTGGAGCTCCCAAGCAGAGAGCCGGATCCAGAGAGGGAGGAGAAAAGCTACTCAGCTGGGGTCAACTGGCCACAATCGCCGGAGCTCCCAAGCAGAGAGCCGGATCCAGAGAGGGAGGAGAAGAGCTACTCAGCTGGGGTCGACTGGCCTCACTCGCCGGAGCTCCCAAGCTGAGGGCCTGTTCCAGAAGGGGGAAGGAGAACTACTCAGCTGGGGTCGACTGGCTTCCGTCGCCGGAGCTCCCAAACTGGGGGGCTGATCCTCTGGTCGGGGTCGACTGGAGGGCGTGGCCGGAGCTTCCAAACAGAGGTGAGCGACCCTCTGCAGGGGTCGACTGGCCATCTCCTCCGGAGCTCCCGCATCAGTGGTGGGACTAACTGGGTCCTGCAGACCTGCTAAGATTTTACGGATTTTCTCCTCGAAGGCATCCGCAAGTGAGTCACAAAGAGCTTGCGATGAAGGGACAGCACTAGCCACACACGTGGGGTGGGCAAGGTCCCTAACGATTTTAAAGAGGGCCTGTGCCTTGTTTGGGGCCTGATTCAAGGTGGATTCAAGATAGGTCGCCTTAGCCATCTTATTTTGAGCCTTGTATTTTTGCATAGCAGACCTAAATACCATTTTCTCAGAGTCTAAATACTGTTTCCTCCAGACCCTTTCTGCGCGTTTACAGTCAAGTTTAAGCTGGCGTAGTTCGCTCGTGTACCATGGGCTGGCTCGGTTCACCCTCCCTCGTGACTTCCGAAGGGGTGCCAACTTATCCAGCGAACTCGATATGGACTGGCAGAAGAGAGTATAGCTCTCTTCGGCTGTGTTGCCAAGCTTGAAGTCCTTACCTAAGATTTTCGGCAATGGAGAAGTTTTGAGGATTCGGGACCAAGGTCTCTCTAGCTTAGCTAGGGGTAGTGTTCATTTAATTGTTTGATTTTATTGGTTAAAGTTGTTTATAGTTTTATTATATTAGTTGGTCAGGTATAATTTTAATTTTTGTTATCAGTTGAGTCCTTCTATGGTAATAGATAATTTAAGTTTAACTTTTTATGCATACTATATAGTTTGATATTTTTGGTTTGGTTAAAAATATATATCTATATCTATATCTATCTACATCTCTCTCACTATCTATCTATCTATCTATCTATCTATCTATCTATCTATCTATCTATCTATCTATCTATCTATCTATCTATCTATCTATCTATCTATCTATCTATCTATCTATCTATCTATCTATCTATCTATCTATCTATCTATCTATCTATCTATCTATCTATCTATCTATCTATCTATCTATCTGTCTATCTGTCTGTCTGTCTGTCTGTCTGTCTGTCTGTCTGCCTGTCTGTCTATCTAAATGTACATATTAATATATTACCTACTGGAAGTCACCAGTAGGTAGTTATAGTTAGGACCTAGTAACTATAGGAAAATCACACATTTCTATTCCCAATAACCTTGGCGCCAATTGACAAATCTTTGCGAAATTTTCAAAACTTATGGCCAGCTTTGGTCCGCTCCTATCTTGAAAGTTTCGGGGTGATTTGGCAAGCGGGGGCCGAGAAAAAGGGGGTCCCATAACGTTTTTTCTCCATGCAATTTTCCATAGGAAACTTTAGACACGGCTACAGCACGAACTGCTGAACAGAATTACACCAGAGTTGGCAAAAAGGTAGCCCTTGGTTCAGAAAGAGCCCTTTTTGCTAAATGGTGTAAATCCGTTCAGTTTTTAAAATATTGATGGGAAAAGAAATATATATATCTGGGCGGAGCCTAACCACACATCTCATCGTGAGATCTGATTGGCTGTCAGCACTTCATCCAAAAAAGTGTTGGCAGCCATCTTGGGACCAATATATATGATAGCACCTCATTAAAAAGCATAGCAGTTAATAGAAGGTTTTAAGACTTTAGTTATATTATAAATCATTTGTTGATGGTACCATACTCATTTTTGGAATTGTGGTGTGTTCTAAGGTGATATTACCATGTGAAAAAGCCTTCTGCTGGGATATCATAAATCATGTTTGAGAGAAAACTATTTTCTCATGCTTTTCTCACAGAGGTTTGGATAGTGATCTATAAGCTAAACTGAGAGCATATAATCAGTAAATTCACATTATCTTTCTCAGTCATGTGAGAATGAAGTTTTACATTCTCAGTAAAACATGTACATCCAACAAGGGCAGAGACTGTCAGTTGATTCCTTTGTGCTCTACTGCAGCTTCCCAGAGTCTTCTAAAGAACAACTAGAGCGCTAACAGTCCTACTTATGACAAACGTATTGCACACCTGAAGCCGAAGCCATCTTGATTGGAACAAAGTGGTAACTCTTAAAACATTTAATTTAAAACAGAACAAAATGAGGGGGTTCAATTTGCCATAGAAAGTATGATTAGTGCTGCAGAAAGAAAAATTAGGGCACATTTTGAGTGACTTCTCAAATCCTCCTCTATTTCATTAAAAAATATGACATGCAGACTGAAACATGCACTTTTAATACCAGCAGCAGACGTCCGTGGTGAGCAGTAGCTTTACTACAGTGATCTAATGAGCAACAAGAGTGCTAACATTCAGAATTTATGGCAAACGTGTGACATATCTGAATACTTACTTGATGGAATGAAAGTAAAAAACTGAAAGTATTTCCTACTGATGAGACTGTAGTAAATGAGGAAATTAGGAAACTTCATAACAAATAAATCTCCCAAGATGGCCACCAGAGACAAAAGAGCCCAAATGTAGCACAAATATCACCCAGATGTAGCCCACATGTAGCCCAATGACAGAAGTGTGCAAAACACTTTTTATTTTTTGTGTTTTTGCAGTTTTATATAGTGCAGACTTGTCAGGTATTGGAGTGCTTTACATGAGCATTAGTTACATCACACAAGAACACATTCATTTTGGTTTTAGACATGGGGAGATTAAGTGATTTGACCAGAATCACAGAATGTCGAGCTGAAGCAGAAACTACAACCTGGTTCCCCAGTTGCAAAGTTTGCAGCTCTGGAAGTTACACCACACCCTCTCCACTAAGTGCAACATGTAATCAAGTGGTCAACTGGATAAAAAAACATAAAGATAACAAATAATTTAAAAGGGCTTTGTCGCTATCCTCATTTTAGTTTTTTAGAGCACTAACCATAATTTTGATGCAAATAAGACCCTCTCATATATGTAATTTCTAAAGGAAATGCTCTAGGTATTACAGTTTTAATTACATCAACGTGTCGTCAGGCGTTCCACAGTTTTGTAATAAATATAGAATGTTAGCAATCTAGTTGTTCATTAGGATACTGTTGAGAGGCAGAGGCCAGGGGCACGGACTCTGAAAATTGAAGGCAGGTAGGAGGGTGCAGAGGCAACAATTTGACCACACTGGGCAGGCAGGAAGGGCAGCGGCAGCACAACAGACTATGGAGGACAGTGGAAAGGGGGGCTGGGGTAACAAACCAAAAATACAGGACTGGCAAGAGAGGCTGCGGCAATATAACAGACCATTGTGAGCAGAAGGAAGAGGCAGCGGTAGTACAACCATACATGCCAACAGACCAGATTCAGCCAGGAAACGTCCAATGTTTTTAAGCTCAAGTGGGCTTTATTTGATCTGTCTCCTGTCTACAATCTCCTTTTTTTCAATGTAAGTCAACAAGGAAAATCAATACCCCAGTTTTTTATTCAAAATCTCCCTCTTACCAAGTTAAAAATGTTACAAGTATGGTACATTGGATCATGGAAGGCAGGAGGAATTGGGGTAGGGACATGGACAGGGATAACAGAGGACAGGAGGGACATGGAGAGGCGCACCAAACTGACCCCACAGGGCAGGCATTGGGGTTTGCAGCAGCACAATACACCACACAGGGCATGCGGGACGGGAGTGCAGCACAACAATCCATAGAAAGCAATAGGGAGGGGACAGGACCATGCACATGGACAAAAGAGAACAGAGTGGAAAGAGGCAATGGTAGCTAGCTGACCATAATGGACAGACAGGAGAGAAAGCTGCAGCATAACAGACCATAAAGGGCAGGAGTGACGGATCAGGGGCATTACAATGGAACAGACAAGCCAGGAGGGAGGGAATAGGGGTCTGCACATAGAAACAGAGGGCTGGGGGCAGGGCAGGAGCAGCATGATGACCAATGAGGTCAGACAGGATGGGCACTAGAAACAAAACACCATGGAGAGCAACAGTGAGACTATAATGGCATGCACACAGACCATGGAGGGAAGGTGGGAGGGGGTCAGGGGCAGCAAGCTGACCACACAGGGAAGGTGGGAGGTGCCGTGGCAGCGCAGAAGACCATGCATGGCAAGCGGGAGGGTTAGTGGCAGCACATGGGCTATGATGGGCAAGAAGGAGTGTACAGGGGCATGCACAAAGGACCATGGAGGAAAGAAGCGAGGGTCAGGACCTGGGCACAGACAAGAGAGTTCAGGGGAAGGGGCCTCTCAACAGACCACGCAGGCAGGGGGAGCAGTTGCAGCACAACAGACCAGGGAAGACAGAAGGGTGTGGCAGTAAAATGGACCATGGAGGACAGGAGGAAGGGGATAGGGGCATGGAATGTGGACAGGCAGGGTGGAGGTGGCAGGGACAGGTTACAATCATCTGACAATGCTAGCCAGGTGGGATGGGAGTGGCAGCTCAACAGAACACTCAGAGTAGATAGGAGTGGCAGGTCCATGGAACATGGTGGGCAAGAAGGATGGAGCAGGGGCATGGACATAGACATTGGAGGGCAGGGGGAAGGAGAATAGGGCAGCAAGCTAAGCACAGAGGCTAAGCAGGAGGTCAATGATGGGGCATAGAATTGGGCAATGGAGGTCAGTAGGAGTGGACTGGTATATCATGCTAAATAGAGGGCAGGGGCAGCACATCATACCATACATGGCAGGAGGGAGGAGGCTAGTCCATGGATTCAGACAACAGAGGATAGAGAGGAGGTGGATAGGGCAGCAAGCTAACTGTTCAGAGAAGGCGGGAAGGCCAGTGGCAGAACAACGGCCACACAAGGCTGTAATAAGGGAGCAGGGACATAGACTTGGACAATGGATGGCTAGGAGAAGGGAAGGCAGGAGCAGCAATCTTGAGTGGGGGCAGCACTGCTTCCAACCCCCCACCATCCATTGTGATAGGCATCTTAACATGAAAAAAACCCTAGAAATTTGCTGAAAAAAACTACGATTACAGGGACGGTATAGTTAGACTCAGATTTCACTCATACACAACCAGTGACATTCAGCAGTTATAGTTACCCGAGCTAACTATAACTTATGCCCCCGCAATGTACTGCTAATGACCTCAGACATTACATCATTCATGACATGGTCAGTTACATCACTCATGACATCACTCATGACATCTGAAATGAGCTGCGAATGGAATGGAACTATAATCGCTAGAACATTATTTAGGGATAGTGTGTGTATAGTAACACCCCTTTTTTTGCTTTTCTTTTGTGTAAGAACCATTATAATACGCAAAGTGCCCAGAATAATATGGCCGATAGCCTTTCACTATAAAGTAATGTGTAGTCCATTGTTTATGTTGATGTTTGCAATCCTAAGTGTGTTTATTATGAATAAGTCACTTTGACAAACATACAGGTATGGCGGTCAGGGGGCAAGATATGCTGAAATGACATTGTGTGCCTATTAACACTTGTTTTCTTTTCTTTATTGTATCAATTCCTGAATTTTCACATTGTGACCAGGCCAATATGGCCACCAGCCTTTTGAATTAAAGTAATATGTAGTCCTCTGTTAATGTTGACAACTTTAGGCATTTGTACATTTAAATAAGGATGCTACAATGACGTCTTGTATCGTTATCAAGGTACGGACGAGCCGAAACTCGTGGATCACGTCCTTTGCAGATTAAATACTTCCAGACTACAACCTGAGTGCTGATTCCTACCTTGTAAGAGTGAGAGGAGATTAAATACATATATATATATATATATATATATATATATATATATATATATAAAATTTGCTGAAAAAAACACAAGTTTCAGGGACATTATGGTTAGAAATTAGCATTTAAAAACCTTAGAAATTCAATGAAAAAATCACAGGTTTCACGGACGTCATAGTTAGATGGACATTTCACTCGTACAAAACAAGAGAAATTCGGCTGTTATAGTTAGTTGTGCTAACTATAACTTGCGCCCCCGCAATGCACAGCTGATGACGTCACATATTACATCACTCATGACCTGGTCAGTGACATCACTGATGACATCACTGATGACATCATCCACATTATCATCTGATACACCTCCTCACACCCTAAAATACAGACTACCATTCTCAAAACCATAGACACACCAATACTAGTACAGCTACAACATTCTGTGCACTATGTCTGCAGACCTCTAACCAGCTACATACTATTGATACGCTCTTCTAAATACCAAGTTAACCTATGCAGTCAAGGAATCCTTCTGTCTGTCCCATGCACTTCTCCATTCACCCATCCAGCACTATCTACGTATCCTATCACTCCACCAATACCTAAGCACTTATAAATTCAGCACGCACTTTCTATGCAACACTGAAATTACTCCAGTTATTAGTTGTATACTTAAGGAATGGCGTAGTCACTAACACAAGTTCAGGTATAATATTTTGTACACTATCCAAGCAGACCTCTAACTAGCTACATACTATTGATAAACTCTTCTAAATACCCAGTTAGTACTCATACAGTGTAGGAATCATCCAGTCTGTCCCATGCACTTCTTTAATCACTTATCTACCACTATCTACTTATCCTATCACTCCACTAATACGTAAGCACTTATAAATTAAGTGTTCACTCTGTTTGTAGCACTGTCATCATTCCAGTTACTAGTGGTATTCTTAAAAATGACCTATGCACCAACACAAGTACACATAAAATATTCTGTGCAGCATCCCTACAAATCTCTAAGCACATACATACTATTGGTCCACTCCATCAAATACTGAAGTAGTTCCCATGTAGCGTAGGATACCTCCTGTCAGTCTCATGCAAGTCTTCAATCACCCATCCAGCACTATATTTGTATTGTATCAGTCTGCCAATACCTAAGCACTTATGGGGTAGATTTACAAGCACCCTGGGCCACTAGTACGTCACTTTTTGTAACGTAGTGATGGCCCAGGCACTCCTTCATATTTACAAGGAGAGAAAAAGCCACCCTGCATGGTTTTTCCTCTCCTTGTAAATACCACCCCTTCATACAGAGAACTTTGCATTGAAGGGGCGTTCCATAGGTGTAGCTGTGGGTGTTCCCACGCAACACCCATAGAACAAGACACATCTCTAGATTTATGAGAATCTGGAGATGTGTGTGAATGCTGCGCCATCCTAGAGTTGGTGTAGCAAGGCGCAACAAGGAGAATTGTTTTAATTTCTCCCTCTTTCAATGCATTCTTCATTCCACAGTGTACATTGAAAGAGGAAAATGCCTTTACTGATTGTTTTTGTGCAGGAAGGTGTCCCTTCCTGCACAAAAACAATCTCCCCACAACACAGATATCCTTGCACCAGGGTGCAAGGGTGCCTGTGTCACCGCATGGCTGCAGTTTGTGCAGCAGTGCAAAGGAAAGCACAGAGTTGTAACATATTCATGTACATATGTCACATCCCTGTGCTTCGAAAGTGCCACAGTGCAGTGCAGCTAAAGAGCTTGCAGTGTCACGCTCCAGTACTTCCTCATAAATCTTCACCTATAAATTCACCATACACTACTAATGCATTCTTTCAGCCAATCATGCTGTATACATATATTCAACAAATCTTTCACACTTTGCATTGCAATTATAGTTCTTTCTTTAACCAGATAAGGTAGTTCTGATATGAGCTTTTTTTACATCTTTTTTCTTTTGTATTTTTCTTTTTTTATTTTAACCATTTTGTATTTTTTACAAAAAATGAACAAAAATAAGAACGAATAAAACAGAAAACTTTCAGAATTACTTATCATTCTACAAACAAAAAAAAGAATTTTCAACGATGGTTTCATTGCGCAGCACAAACTGCATCCACCGACTGCTCACCGAAGCATATACGTTTCTTACACTTCACACAGTGTTGTTAAGAAAGGCGAATTCTGGCCTAATGTCCATTGCAGGTGTTCCTGATAATGCTCCAGATAATTTGGCCACAGCAGGTGAGGGGTTCAAAGCAGCTCACCTCATTTCCTCCCGAGCAAGATTGAGAGGATGTGTGGTCGGGAGATGCTTGTACATAGAAGCAGTGCCACAAGAGTATTTTTTTTCACTGCCTCTTGACAGGACTCAGTCACAAATTTTGCACGTCACCTTTCTCGCATATACTTTCTTCTCTCGAGGTGGAAAAGTGAAGAATTTTCACAAGACAGATTCCGGCCTCTGTGGACGTGGTGCCTCCTGCAAGAATTGTTCTTCAGAAGATACTTCCTCCTGCTGCTACTGCTGTCCAGATTCCATTTTCTTTGATATTTTTTGAAAAACACCAAAAAAACAAGCAAAAAGGGTTCTTGTAGGAAAAGAGATGTCGCTCTAAAGATGCTCCAACAAGAATGATTACAATGGGTGGGGTCCTTCGATAGTTACAGTGGGAAATGTTATGAACCAATGAAATATTTTCTTTTGAGGTCACATGGTGTGAGAAGTTGGCCTGGCATATGATGTCCAGTATTCTAGTGGGCACCTTGCACCAGTCCAAACAACCCTTATGGATGGAAGGTTTAAAGTCAACCTTTATAGAAAGCTATCCGAGTGGAAGCTGTGGAGAGAAGCCTTCAGGCTAAGACTTAGAGGCGAGTTAAGCAAGTTGTTTTATCAGTCTATAATCTCTTGAATGATCAAATGAAAGTACACCACACAAGGTATATATCAAATATATATGTATTTATTCTAAACACAACCCCTCTGGTCTCTTTATGAGGTCAGAGATAAAAGTACAATACAAGGAACTTAATTAGCATACTTAAGTTGCACAGTATACGTTATGCTCTAGGGGCCTCATAAACCATATACTAAAATAATGGTATAAGAACCACATGAGGGTTAGAAAGCAGGCCGAGGGCCTGTAGAACCACTGAGGCAACCAGGAACCACTCAAAGTAGGGACACAGGAGACCCACCGGGGACGAGTGCAGCGAATCACCAATGACTTTCTATGGAGAACGAACTAGTTACAATTTTAAAGATTAATTTATAAAATAAAGGGCTTTTAGAGGTGAACTACGATGGAACCCTTTTAGACTAGGAAACTTCGAGAGTCAAGACCCATGGGAGCACCGTAGTACTCGTGTTACCTCACCCTGGGAAGCCGGGTGCATAGGTGTAGTTTGGTGTCGGGTTTCGTCGTCGATTCCAATGGAGAGCTGCGAATAAATGCTGCAGGGGACCAAAGGAAAAGTGTCCGGGTGGATCCAAGGGTGGATTGGAGATGTGAAGAACCTGAATGCAGAGGGGACAGAGTCTGGGTCACTAGCCAGTGACCAGGATGGTGACAGGAAGATGCCAGCCGATATTGGGTAATTTCAGGTGAAAGAGGTGAAGCTTGACTCTTCAGCCACGAGGACCAGGAGGTGTCAACAACAACTAGGAGCTGGATTCGAGCTGTCCCACAAAGGATGTTGAGTGCTGCAGCGTCAAAATCCAGATTGGACCTAACAAGCCTTGGCAACAGCAACCCACGCAAGATGACAAGATTGGCTTTTGTGCAGACCACCAAGGTCAGAGCGACTCCTCCTTTGGAGGGGGGTCAGAGCACATCTGGAGCAACCAGGGAAGCTAAAGAAACAAAGGATTGACCTGTATGGGGGCTCACTAGCCAACAGACTAGGAACTACGAAGGAGCCTCGAGCTTCGGTAAAGAAAGAGGACTCACGCGTCACTCATGGAATGCTGGCCTCTGTACTTAGGTGCAAAAGGTGTACGGGCATGGGCTTCAAATACCCCAATGCACAACTTCAGGATACCTCGGGAAGTAGGTGCAGTCGCAAAAATGCAGGATGTCCAGGAGTTCCAGGTCCCACATCTCTTGTGTCAGCTACAGGTCTCAGCTCTACTATGAACTCGTGTCAGCTTCAGAGATGTCTGGAAGTCCATGTCCTGTGTCGCAGATTCTTCGGGATCCAGCGGGAGCCTCGAAAATGTAGACCGGCAAATATGCTTTTTTGGTGCCTGTTTGAACAGGGAGGTCACTCCTTGATCTCAAGGGAGATTCTTCAGTCTTTCAGTCGAAATGAAATGTCAAAGGTCCAAGATTTCTTCTTCAGAGTTTCGTCCAAGATTATCTAAAGCCCCAGGGACTGGGCTCCTATACTTATACCAAGTTTAGGGGTTGGGCTAACTCTAGGGCCCCACCTATGGGAGGACCTGGGGAGGAGGTGGTTACACCCCTTCCCCTTTGTCCAGTTTCACGCCAGAGCTGGGGCAGAGTGCCCCATGAACCGGTTTGAACTTGGAAATGCATGGAGCTCCTTGTGTGCCCCAGGCAGTGTCTGAAAAGCATTCACTGAATGCAACCCACACTGTCCCAATACAGTAAAGCCTGTCTGGGGAGCTGCTAGCACCTCCCTGGACAGGAAACCTATTGTCTAGGCCTCCCCTGCCACAGTTTTGTCCAGCAGGAGAAGGTCAGACTCGAGTCTGTGGCAGCAGCATCCATTTTGTGATGCTGGGGCTCTGTTGAACTTTAACCGGGTATACCAGTGTGTACATGTCTTCTCCCTCTAGAAGGGTGGAATGCTACCCCCGCCGCCAGAACTGGCGGGGGGTAGTATTCCAAATTTTGTGACACCAAACACAACATATTTTGATAAAGCCAAACCAAAGTTAGCATTAACCGCAAAGATTATAATGCACTTAAGAGTATATGGAATGGCTATATCATAGAACCGTAACACACTAAGAGGGGTAGAGAGAAAAAAAGATCTGTACAAAGCATGCAGGGGCACACACAGTGTTAGTAAAAGTTGCCCTTACTCACACACAAAAAATTGTGTGTGACATGCTTCATCATCGGTTCGGTTAGTACCCAAAGTAAGTAAATGCAGAAGTCCTGCTTTGTGGAGGTAATCCCCCTTAACAAGGGACACATATACTGCAAAAATAAAGAACATACAACAGGAGTTATTGCAGGAGTTATTGCAGAAATCCCATTATATTCACTTTAGACACTCTTTAAACTTTGTAGTACACTACCCCCTATCACAGCCATGATTTATTCAGTATCGAAGTATTGGTAACAGCTCCCAACAGAATAAAAAACACCCCCCTAGTGTTTCCGACAAACAAACAAACTCTCCACATGACAAAGCAACTTAGAAGTATCGTTTTTCACCTCATAGCACACAAGGATTAGCATTCAACAGTCACACTCACCAAGTTTATCATAATCCCGGGCTTGCAATGGCAGCAGGCTGGGTGAACCTCCGAGGACACAACCTAGGAGGCCAAAAGCTTATGTTGTCTCGCCGGGCATTATTCCCGGTAACGCATGATGGATGCCTGGAAACAAACTATGTTCTCCAAGCCCTGTTGCTGCTGCTAGGCCTTTCCCCTTCTCCTCGTCTCCCTCTGTTCTCCCTCTTCTCTCCCTTCTCTCTTCTTCGTCACATCCACTTTACGGGATCGAGACTGTATGTATGGACGGGTTAATCAACGCTCTTACTCAACAATTACTTGTACAATCCTTTTGTGTATGTATTACAAGTATGATATCTCACTGCTTCCTTAGTACTTTCCTCGATTACATCACATGTACTTTTCCATGCATTACTGACTGTATTTCCAATGTGAACCATTTAATGTATGTCTATCCTTTTTGTACTTATATTGTTGTGTCTTTTGTATCTTAAATAAAAAAAGATTTGAAATGAAAAAAAAAGAATAGGAAGAGGACACCATGATCTGAACATGATTTGTATAGCCCAAGTATATCGGACCATGCCCCAAAGTTATTCTTCCGTCCTCGGTTCCAGGGCAGCGAACAACCATTATGACAAAAAAAGACTCCCTGCGCCCTAGTCCAATAACCCCGAGGCCCCACTTACTGTCCCGTAGATGATTCAAGCCTAATCAGCCGGCCGCAGTCCTGCCGTGTAGTTTAACCGTGGCTGGCCAAAGCTCCCATAAAAATACTCCATTTCCTGGTATTCGAGCCAATCGCCGAGTGCTCCCCACATGACCCCAATCAGCGTATTATGTCATTGGAAGGCATGCCCCGATCCCCGGATCGCGTGGGCAAAGAGACACGAGAGTCGTCTACATCATAACAACTATTGAACTAAGGTATTTAAAATTTGCCACACTTAATCAAGCCATATTAAATGTGTAGCGATTCATCAACTTATACAAGCAGCAGATCAAAGGATAGTTGCGAGCCCAGAGGGTCAGAATCTTCTTCCCACGTGACACCCCATGTCATGTGATGTCACCCAAGCTCCGCCCAGGTTGTCCAAAACAAAACAAAGTATTCCTTTAACCAAGGGCATGAACCCACGTAGGGTGAACCAATGTTCACCCACACCAGTGTCCCAAGCAGACGCACCACCAAGCCCAACCCCTTTTCCCAAGTGATGGAACATTAAGAAAGGGGACGCAGAGAGGGTTTCACAAAATGTCACCCTACCTATATGCCCCCCAAGACATTTGATCTTATTGAGGTCGAACCAAATCAAACCACGTTGGAGAATGAAAAGGGAAAATCGATGGAAGGCATCTATACCCGGAGTAGGGGGCCAGACTATAGATAAAATTTAAATAAAGAGACATCAGTTCACCTTGAAATGGAGCATGTGACTATGTAGTCAGACACACAAGTCTCCAGGTAATGGGATGAACTCACAAGCCACACTTATTTTGCCCACAACTGTTGGTAACCTACACAGAGATGTAAACACAAAATCTTCACCTCCTTAAACACCCTTTTTGCCCGGCCACATTAAATATTGCCAGGACATAACGTTGATGCCCTCGTAAGAGCCTCATCTGTTAATTGAGTGCCAAGGGATCTCATCATAAAGCCCCAGCAGGTGACCCTTGAGGCGCTACACTCATTTTTGCTCACGCAGGAAAAGAGCTCTGTTTCTATCACCAACAGCAGTGACATTTGAAGGGATGACCTGTGGTCTCTCAATCACGGTCCATCTAAGATCCTCCGTCGTGTGTCCTGTTTCCAGGAAATGTGCAGTCAATCTCGTGTTAGATCTGCCACATCTAACAGTACTGCAGTGCTCCATAATCCGGGTTTTGACTTTTCTACTCGTCATCCTTACATATTGCTCCCTACAGGGACACGTAATCAAATAAATGACCCCCTCAGTTGCAATTTGTGTGGGATCTCTGTTCCCAGGGAAAGTTTAGACCAATGTCAATATACTTCGTGTTTGTGGTAAGGTGGCAAACACTACATGTGCCACGCCGAGTTTGACCCCTTACTGGCAGTAGGGTGTTGGATATCGTACCTCCACCCCCTCTGCTGGTCCGTGGTCTAGTATAGACCAGAAGGTCCTCCAAATTTTGACTTTGTCTGAAAGAAAAGAGGGGTTTTCCACGTTCAAACCACTGGAATTTAAAATCTTCCAGTTTTTTAGAATCAGCCGTTTGATCTGTTGGGAGGCTGTATTGAAGGTGGATACAAACACAGGTGTATTAGATTCAGGTTTGGTTGTCTTAGTCAATAATGCTTCCCGGTTGATGTTGGTGGCCCTTTTCCTTGCTTTTTTGATAACCTTCTTAGGGTACCCCCTCTTAGTGAGTTTCTCTGTTAGTACCATGGCCTCCTCCGTGAAATCAGTCTGTTCAGAACAATTTCGACGAATCCGGAAGAATTGTCCTACCGGTAAATTTTCATGGAGGGATTTCGGATGAAAGCTATCAAAGGCTAACAGAGAATTCTTATCAGTAGGTTTGTGATAAACCCTGGTTTGGAGCATCCCTCCTCCAGGTACAATCAGAAGGTCTAGAAAAGGTAGTTCAGTTTTCGTGACAGTAGAGGTGAAGTCCCCCTTCCTAATGACTAGGACATCGTCTATATACCGACGTCATAGTCTAATATGGGAAGACCAAGGACAAGAGGTGTCATAAATCACAGTCTCCTCAAAAGCTCCAACATAAAGTCCTGCCAAGCTCGGGGCGAAAACACTGGCCATTGATGTTCCATGGGTTTGTAAATACAGTGCACCCTCACACTCAAAAAAATGTTTTGTCGGGGCTATTTCTGCCAGATGTGAAATGACCTTCCTGGGTGTTAAGTAGGGCCAGTCTGTAGTAAACAGGATGTCTTCCAGGACTCTGAGAGTTTCCCTTTGCTGGATGTTAGTGTATAAGGCCTCAATATTGAGGCCTAAGAGAAACTGAGAATCCGGATCAAAAGGTAAATCCTTCAGATGCTGCAGGATATCAAGGTTATCCCTGAGATACGCCTGTAGCAGCTGAATCGATGGTTTCAAGTAAAAATCGCAAAATTGCGACAATGGTTCCAGCAGCTAACCCATACCGGACACAATAGGTCTTCCGGGTGGAGCTCTGGATGGCTTATGAATTTTAGGGAGGTAGTAAAAATATAGAGTCCTAGGCTGTTTGTTTACCAGAAATTCAGCTTCGTGATCAGAGATCCAATAATTAGAGAGGGCCTCCTCCACTAAGGAGACAATCTCTCTCGTTATTTCCTGCGTAGGATCCCTGGGTAACCTCTGATAGTTTCTCTCATCCGATAAGAGGCGGATACATTCATGATTATAGGTAATCCTATCCAGAATTACAATCGCACCGCCCTTATAAGCAGGTTTCACAATTATAGTAGAGGTCTCCTCTAATTCTTTCAGGGCTTCTTTCTCTAGATTAGATAGATTCGAGAATGTACGAGTTTTATTCTCTTGAAAAATCTCCAGATCATAAACCACTGCTTGTTCGAAAGTCCCCACCTCCAGAGGTAGCACCGAGAGTGGGGGAGTGAAGGTGGACTTAGGGCGAAAGGATGTGTCACCCTTGTAGGGGTCACTATACTCCATATCCTGGAAAAAATAGGAAGTCTAAGATTTCTGAAGAAAGTCGCTAGATCTTGACGCAACTGAAAATGGTTCAGGTGGTTGGTTGGGACGAAACCCAATCCCTTGTTAAGTAGTTTGTTTTGGGTTTCTGAGAGTATTACAGAGGACAATTTGACCACTAGGGAGGTGGATGGCTGGGCCCTGGTGTAATGTTCGATGCCATGCTCCTCGTGACCCGTTGGGTGATCTCTGGGTCTTGGTCCTCCCACGTTACCCTCTGTTGCCCTCCCTATCATAGAACAGACATAAGGAGATATTTCCGAAAGCTGCAGAGCGGCTCAGCTCATGCTAGGACACCCTCTCACACAAAACCAAGCACTTTGCCTTCAGGATTGACAAGGCCTGCCATAGGAGTGACTTATAGGTTACTATGTGTCTATATGTAAAGGTAGATATAGGTATACTATGTCTAAGTAAGAGGTGCTTACACCACCTTACCCAGGCTGTAAGTGCAGACCTGTGGTGCCATTTTAGAAGGCTTCCCAGGGGTGGCATAATACATGCTTCAGCCCCTGATAGGCCTTTGGGGTATCTATGCCCTGGGTATCTAAGGTACCATATACTGGGACTCACAAAGGTGACCCAGTAGCCAATCTGGTATGTACATAAAGTACATGGTATCAATTTAGAGAGAGAAAAGCTAGGCTGTGGTCCTGATTAGCAGGGCCACAGCCAGACTGAAGTAAAAAAAACAGTGAAACACAGCAAAAAGTGGGGGTAACCATATGAAGCAGACCCTACTTTCCTACACATGGGATCCACGCACTCTGCGCTCACGAAGCACGCGCCCAACGTGACTTCGCGAAAATATATTCAAAAATAATATAAGTTTATTATAAGTACAAATATATTATTTTTATGAATATCTTAGATAATCTCTTGCCCTAATATGTATATGAAAGACACATACATATCATTTTAGAATGTAACATTTTTTTGCCGGAATCGCGTACCCAGTGCGCCCCAGTGCGCATATGACATCACACGGGACCCGCCACCGCGCAAGCGTCGCGTACCGTAATGCGCATGTGCATATGTGTCGCGAATGCATGGTAACAGGAGTCGCGGACTGGTCGCATACCAATCGCACACATCACGTAATATTAAGTGTATATGATGTAACTGAAAAACACGCATCCGTCGCATACCGTACGTGGATCTTTCATGACTTTTCTAAAATGGTGGCCAGAATCCGCGCACCCACCGTGATGTGTACGCTTTGGTTGCGCGACTCCGAAAACAAAATTAAAACTAAGAAGCGTTGGCAGCCATTTCTTTAAGTCGGTTGAAAAGAGGAGGGGAAAAAAAAGTTGACGGGGTAGGGTAGGGTGGGAACAGTGTGACCTTCCTAGGGTGCTCAGGGGGTGTCATAGGGAGTCGTAACAGGGAGTCGTAACATTTTTATATGTTTTGACGGGTTTCGCGTAGGGAATGGAAATCATGACGTAAAAAAAAAAAACGAAGTGCAGTGTTGAGTGCTTTATTTAATTAAGCCCCCTGGCGGGCCAGTTCCCATGAGCAATGTTTAGTTATGATGCAGGTTTACTTCTGTCACAGGGACCGGCACTTCCTTGGAGCAAATATAATGATATGGGAGGTATGCGTGTTTCCTCCCACTCCGCTCTGAGGAGCAGCACGTGTATATGTTTTCAGAGGGATTTGTGTTGGGACTGGAATTCACAATGGGAAAAAGAAAAACAAAGTGCGGTGTCGAGTGCTTCGTTTAATTTATCCCCGGGTGGACCAGTTCCCCGGTGCAATATTTTGTTATGATGCTGGCTTTACTTCTGTCACAGGGACCGTCACTTCCTTGGAGCACATATAATGATATGGGGGGGTAGGTTTCTTCCCTTCCTCTCCACTCCGAGAAGCAGCACGTGTATATGTTTTCGGCGGGATTCTCTTAGGGACTAGCAATCACAGCAGGAAAAAGAAAAACGAAGAGCGGTGTCCAGTGCTTCGTTTAATTAGGCCCCTGGGTGGGCCAGTTCCCGGCAGCAATGTTTAGTTATAATGCCGGGTTTACTTCTGTCACAGGGGTCGCCACTTCCTTGGAGCACATATAATGATATGGCGGGGTACGCATCTTCCCTCTCTCTCTGCTCCGAGGAGCGGCTCGTCTTTGGAGGTATACGTAAATTTAAGGGTGATCTCTGAGGTATACAGACACAGCTTCATTGACATTCTTCCTAGCTTTCTCAATCTGAGGACAGAATTTATTTGCCCATTTCACTTCTATCTTTGGCATAGATTGTAGTTTACAAAGACAGTTTGAGGCAAAAGCAACATCAATTGTTCAAAGGCATCCTTCATGAGCATTTCCAGACCTACACCAGTCAATGTGCCCAGGTGACTGCCACCACAGTGCACAATCGCCCGTGCTATCATTGGCCTGATTAACGCCTCCCTCGCATCAGGAATAGTCCCCCTTGAGTGGAAAAAGGCAATGATAAAAGCATTGCTAAAAAAAATACATCTGTATTTTGCGGACCTGGGCAACTACCGTCCTATCTCGTTGCTCCCAGGAATCAGCAACATTGCGGAGAAACACGCCAATCATTCACTTTCCCCTTTCATTGAGTCTCACAACCTGCTCCACTCTTCACAAACTGGCTTCCGCCCCCTCTGGGTACAGAGACCGCCTTATTAGTGATTGTGGAAGAATCAAGAAAGATCCTGGATGCAGGAGGCTCTGCTACCATAATTCTCCTCGACCTGAGATCAGCCTTTGACACTGTGAACCATCAAACTTTGATTCACCTTCTCAGGAACATTGGTGTGTCCGGCACCGCCTTACTATGGATCCAATCTTTTTTAGAAGACAGACGTGTCCAGGTTTTCGATGGCGACACTTGCTCAAAACCCATCCCCCTTCAATGTGGAGTCCCTCAGGGCTCCTCTCTGAGTTCAACCCTTTTTAATGTTTATATTTTTCCATTGGTGGATATTACCTCCCCCTTTGGGATTCATATAGTAACGTACGCCGATGACACCCAGCTTGTCGTCGCACTAAACCAGAGCTAAAAGACGCCTACAGATCTCCATTCCTGCCTCGAAGAAGTGGCCAAATGGATGAACCTATCCCATTTAAAACTTAATGGTGACAAAACTGAAATGCTGCTGTTAGGCAACCATTTAAATTTCAAATCAAACACCACGTGGCCATCCTGTATGGTCCCAGCAATGTCCCCAAAAACAGAGATCAAAAGTCTTGACATCTGGTTAGACTAAGAACTATCATTTAAAACACAATCCAGGAAGACGGCATCATCTTGTTATAGGCAGTTAAAAAAGTCACATAAGGTGCTTCCCCTCCTACCCAGTCAAGCCAAAAAAACTGCTGGTCCAAGTTCTAATTCTGTCCCGAATAGAATATGGCAACACCCTCTACATAGGCACCCCAAGCTCAGCTGTTATGAAACTACAGATCGTGCAGAACTCAGCTGCAAGGCTGCTCAACGGGACCCAACAACTGGTGCTCAGAAAGACCTTCTCTGCGCGACCTCCATTTGCTCCTATTGCAACAAAGAAACCATTTTAAAGCCCTGTGTGTGGCTCATAAGTCTCTGAGAGGAACTGGACTGCCTATTATCAAAGATCTGATCCACCCTTACAAAGCCAATAGAAGAATACTCTCAGATGAGGTTCACCTAGCAGTAATACCCAAGATCAAGAAAGCCAGAAGCGGGGGACGTCTCTTTTCTTACAGCGCCGCAAAACTCTGGAATGTTGTCCTGCTGAACCTCCGTAAAGAACCCAACCACCTCACATTCCAAAAACATCTGAAGACCTGGTTCTTCCCGTAGAGGTGGTCTCCCCCTCTGGTTACTGTCATAGCGCTGGGATGCCTCCGGGTAGCCATGCGCTTTATAAAAACCCTTTTCATTTAATTTCATTCTGGGGGTTGGAGATGCAAAGAGGTTTTAATCAAAGGCAACAATTGGTGCCACTTTAATCCTCTCTGTGCAAACTATTTAATGTCCACATTTTCTAAACCTAGGTGTTTGTTAATACGTCTGTGTTCAGCATTCCTTTTGCACCAGAAAACATAGCTGTGTCCTATGATCCATACTAGCATTTTGAAGGTATGGCTGAAAGGAATCAAAAGACGTTTGTAGCTCATGTAGTCCGTTGGTAGAAAGAGAGATATGTTGAAAGGTGGAGAAGATGCTTTTTTTTTAAGAAAACGATAACTGATTGGGTGATGAAGAACATTGTGTAGTGAAAACTAGGGTGTATGTTACTTTTGTGAAAAAGTATGTTTCTGATTGGTTAACTCCTTCGGCGCTCATGACGAGCTCAGCTCGTCATGAGGCACAGTGGCGCTGTGCTCATGAGCAGCTGAGCTCGTCATAACTGCTGCGGAACGCCCACAAGGGGATACTTCCACTCCTGGGTGGGGCGTTCCATTAAGTGGGCGGAGTCGAGACGAGCTCAGCTCGTCATGAGCACAGCTCCACTGTGCTGCATGGCAAGCTGAGCTCGTCACGAGCACCGCGGCTCCGCATGCGGCCCAGGTACTGTTCTGATCTTTAAAAAATGGTGAACTTATGACCTGCACCTGCTGTTGAATGTTCCAGAAACTGTTAGGTTGAAGTATGGTGAAATTATGATCTGCACCTGGCATTGAATGTTCCTGAAACTATTAGGATGAAGTATGGTGAACTTATGACCTGCATGTGGCGTTGAATGTTGCAGCAACTGTTGGGATGAAATTTGGTGAACTTGTGACCTGCAGTCTTCCGTTGAATGTTGCAGAAACTGTTGGTATGAAAATTGGCGAAAAGGTGATTGAGGAGGAGTAGAAATAACTGTGGTATTAAAATATGAAATGCAAAATTCATTACAACTGGTAAGCTATTAAAGTTAATTTTTCAAAAGGAGTAGTATGTCTAGAAGAAGTGTGTTCTCTAAAATTTGCAGTAGTATTATTAGATATAGGCTTCTGAATTGTTGTAAGGGTTCGGGCTGTGTGGCGATGTGGCAGTGAGGGGGAGTGTCCAATCCACAAAATAAGAGAACCAGTTTGGGGCATTTTCGAAGAGAGTTAGAGAGGGTGAATATAAGTAACCAATAGGAATGTGTTTTGCAATTTGAAATAATGAAGGAAGGATTTTGATTTGGTATGTACATGAATTCATGTGCGGAAATAGAGGGAAATGTTACCATTACTGGTTCTATTCTTGACGAGAGTCTAGAACTACATTTATTGTCTGAGAAAGAAAATATTGCATGTGTTTGTGGAGTTCGAAATCTGCATACCAACTACAGAGGTTAGTTGCAAATCAATAATGTGTGTTATATATTTTTAGTAGTGGTTAAGTCTTTGAGGCAATATTTTTAAGTTTGAAAATATTATTTTTAAAATATTATAGTGTTGCCGAAGCGTGCTGTTTCTCATTTGTTACAAAATGTGCATAGAGTGTGAGTAGCTGCTGAACAAGTACCCCATATATATTTAGGAGTTTTTGAGGAAGAAGTGTAGTTTGTCATGTTTAACTCCTTCCATGCTGGGCCGATTTTCCTCGTGTGCTAGGCTTTTAGAGAATCAATGGCTTTATGACGGCCCCCAGCCGTCATGAGCACACGAGCACCGTGATGCATGACGGATGGGGGCCGTCATCAGCATGGAAGGGGTTAAAGGAGTAAATGGTTTTGACAGTGAGGTACATGGTTAATTTAGGTTCTAAAATGGATTCGGGCAACATAAAGGAAATGTGACATGTTTGCTCGTTGATACTTGTCGAAAAATAGTGGGGGGTTCTAAGAGGCATGTTTTATTAACTTGAGGGAAATAGCAAAAAAAAGAAATGTTGCCTGCAGACGTTGTGCTCGGACTTTTGACACAGGTGAGCTATATTTGTATTTAAGTGTAGGATACTGTCAAAGTCCGTGACTGTGTAGAATGTTCAAACATTAGACGGCCAGCCGATCGAGAGACTAAGAATGACATGTCCCTTTCAATATGTATTTTTACACGTGTTATGCATAGGAAGATTCAATAACTATATAACAGTAATATATGTCTAATTGTAGGTTTCTTTTTGTGTTTAAAGAACTTTTATTGAAGCAAGTAAAAGGCATAGGTGCAACAGCAAACAAACTTTTGCAAGAGAAAAGAGCAAAAGGATAGCAGAGTAGCATAATATTGGTAAGGGAATAAAAATTACAAGAAAACTGACAGTGATATATATCCC
Organism: Lissotriton vulgaris; assembly: GCF_964263255.1. Classification (NCBI taxonomy): domain Eukaryota; kingdom Metazoa; phylum Chordata; class Amphibia; order Caudata; family Salamandridae; genus Lissotriton; species Lissotriton vulgaris. The sequence continues at coordinate 723,606,258 of NC_141696.1, forward strand.
ACAATATATAGCAATAACGAAAGGTCGCACCATGAAACGCAATACCATTTTATATTTTTCAAGGAAGGGAAAGACAGGAGAGGATAGGAAAAGAAAGAGATGAAAAGAAGAAAGAAGAAGAAAAAAGAAAGAAGAAAGAGAAGAAATAAAAAGAAAGAAATAAAAAAAGGAAGCGTCGAGGAAAGAGGAGAAAGAAAAAACAAAGAAAGGAAAAACAAAACATTACCTCAGCAAAAACTATATAGAGAGTACCAAAAAACATAATTATATCATTGATGCGAAAACATACCCAACCTTGAGTAATAAAAGCTACAAAAGCGAAACAAAAGAAAATAAAAGAAAAAGAGAAAAAGTAATATCAGTTGGTAAACAAAAGAAGAGTCATTGTTACGAAGTACAGACGAGGATAAATAATTGGTGAGTGGAGACCATAAAGCTTCTTTATGAATCATTTGTTGAGTCGTGCTGACGGACGCTCTATCCAATCTGTGGTGGTAGCAGAGAAGATTCCACCAGGTTTAATAGGAAACTTTAGAAGCGTCCTTCCAATTAGAGGTTATTACCTGAAAAGCAATAGCAATTAGCATATCCACAAAGATACCAGCCTCACAGAAACCAATCCATATTACAGAGTTACTTCCAAGGAATATGGAATAAACATTGAAAGGAAAGCTAATTGAACAAATGGAAGATATAGATTTACATACTTGAGTCCAGAAGTGGAAAATATTTGGACAATGGAAAAAGGAGTGCATTAATGTGCCCGAGTTATGTTGACAAGACCAGCAGTTGGGGGATAATTCTTCATTATACTTGGAAAAGGATAGAGGAGTAAAGAACAATCTTTGATAAAAATAATAGAGGGTCTGAGTGGTGCTAGCATTGCAGGATGTGTGATGTATGCGAGCCCATATAGAATTCCACGTGTGAATTGAGAGAGAACGCTGCAAATCAGATTCCCATAGTTCAACTTTAGTCTTGGGGTGATCAAGAGAGGAGAAATGGAGGTATTTATAGATATGTGAGGCTCGAATAGAAGACGAAGTAGAAAGGGGTTCAAATATGGAATCCTAAGAAGATCTGGAATGGAGAGAAAATGTATTGGTTAAAAGTGTTCTCAGAGAATCATATCTAGGTAAAGAGGAGACTGGTACATGGAATTCGAGCTGTACTTCTTGGGGGGTGAGGAAAAAAGAGTTATTAAGTTAATGTTTGACAAGGAATATCCCTTTAGCAGCCCATTGTTTCCAAAAAATTGTACGATTTGATAATTTAATAAGTTTATTATGCCACAGAGGAGAGTCTAAAAGTACTTGTAGCGGTGACTGGGATTTGCACTTAACTGGGTAGAAGGTTGAGATAAAATGTGAGATCGTCGGATGATTAAGAAGACGAGGAAAATTAGCAAAACTAGCCAACAAAGAAAAAGAAAAGGGATGGATTAGCGATTCCTCCAGATTATGCCAAACGGAACTGGAAGTCCCTTTGGAGGGAGATAAATATGATAGCATTTGACGGATTAAGAAGGAAGAATGACATCGTCAGAAATTAAGGAAGTGCACACCATCCCGGTCTTTAGGAGCAGATAAAAGGGCTAAAGAAATTCGGGCCTTAAGTCCATTCCAGAGTATTAACTCAGAGTTCCATTAAGAGTTTTAAAAAACATTAAAGGAAGTCTGACTGGTAACATGGACAAATAGAAATTAATAATGGAAAGCATCATCATTTTGATGGTGTACAGTCTACCCCACCATGATAAGAAAAGGGGAGACCATTTGTTTGTCATATTATTAACTTTTAAGAGAATATTGTCTAAATTAAGTTGGATCATTTTTGCAACAGAGGAGGAGTATTTAATCCCCAAACAGGTAATACTTCTAGTATTCCATTTAAGGGCAAACCCCTCAAACATGCTCTTTAAACAATATTTATTTAGTGGAAGAACTTCAGGTTTGGAGAAATTTAATTTGTACCCAGATAAGGAGGCATAGGAGGAAAGGATATCCGAGAATACAGGTAGAAATAATGATGGATCTGAAATATATAGCATAATATCATCTGCATAGGCCGTATATTTGATTTCAACTGCTTTACGATAAAAACCTCGGAAGGAAGGTGAATGATGCAAAGAATGTAAAAAAGGTTCAAGGGAAAGAATAAAAAGCAGAGGAGAAAGAGGACATCCGTGTCGAGTACCCCGCTGTAAGGAAAAGTGTAGGTTTCTTTTAAGTATGTGCTACTAGGAAAAGATATAGCTCCATGTACTCATGCTTTCAGTGATATAGGAGCACTCTCAACTGTGATATGAAATGGGTTTCTGCTTTGCATTTGGAGAGAGTCAACACTGTTATTAATTGCTGAGTAGTGAATAACGAAAAGACAGATGAGGTGAAATACATGGTGATAAAGTGATTAGTGATTATGGTACTTCGTATGAGTGTTTGGGAAATTATTGTTGAAGTGCGCTGTATATATTTAAGTGTTTTCATGAAATGAGGAATGCAGTGCCTTGTGTTGAAAGTTCTGCATGGTGTTGCGAGTAAGGTACAGGGTTGGATTACTATCGTATATTGGCCTGGTCAAAGTAAGAGAAATAGGGCAAGGGCCCAAAAACTATTAGGAGACATCAAAATTACCTATCACAAAACTACCTGGATTTGCAAAGGGGGGTCACCTGGGTTTTTGGGCCCGGGCTCGGCGGCCCTCTTAGGAAACCTACCAAACCCACACATTTCTGAAATCTATACACTCGGGGGAGTCCAGCAAGGTATGGCTTGCATGGGTCCCCCAAAGTTTTCCTACGCAGAATCCCCTGCAAACCTCAAGTTTAGCTGAAGAAAATCACTTTTTTCTCAAATTTCTGTGTTGGAAAGTTCTGGAAAATACGAGGACCCACAAAGTTCCTACCACCCAGTGTTCCCCCAGGTCTCCTGATAAATATGGTACCTCACTCGCGTGGGTGGGTCAAGTACCCGCAACATGCAATTGCCAAAAACATATTGAGGAGACATCAAAATTGCCGATCATAAAACAACCTGAATTTGCAAGGGGGGGGTCACCTGGGTTTTTGGCCCCGGGCTCGGCGGCCATCTAGGGAAACCTAACAAACCCACACATTTCTGAAAACTAGGCACCCGGGGGAGTCCAGCAAGGTATGGCTTGCGCGGGTCCCCCAAATTTTCCTACCCAGAATCCCCTGCAAACCTCAAATTTAGCTGAAACAATCCCAATTTTCTTACATTTTTGTGTGGGAAAGTTCTTAAATCTACGTGGATCCACAAATTTCCTACCACCCAGTGTTTTCCCAGATCTACCGATAAAAATTGTACCGTACTCGCGTGGGTGGGTCAAGTACCTGCGACAGGCAAGGGCCCAAAACATATTGAGGATACATTCAAATTACCTATCACAAAACACCTGGATTTGCAAGGGGGGTCACCTGGGTTTTTGGGCCCGCGATTGGCCGTCATCTTGGGAAACTTCCAAACTCATACATTTCTGAAAAGTAGATACCTGGGGGAGTCCAGCAAGGTATGGCTTGCATGGGTCCCCCAAATGTTCCTACCCAGAATCCCCTGCAAACCTCAAATTTAGCTGAAAAAATCATTTTTTTCTCAAATTTCTTGTGGAAAAGTTCTGGAATGTCTGTGTATCAACAAATTTCCTTCCACCCAACGTCCCCCCAGGTCTACTGATAAAAATGGTACCTCAGTTGTGTGGGTAGGCAAAGTGGCTGAAACAGGATATGGCCCAAATCGTATTGAGTAGACTTCAAAATTACCTATAACAAAACTATCTGGTTTTGGGGGGCACCTGGTTTTTGGCCCCGGGCTCGCCGCCATCCAGAAACCTACCAAATACACACGTTTCTGAAAACTAGACACACTGGGGAGTCCAATGAGATATGGCTTGTGTGGATACCCCAACGTTTCCCTACCCAGAATCTCCTGCAAACCTCTAATTTAGCTGAAAAAACCTATTTTCCACATATATTTGCGTGGAATCACCCTGCTGGCACAAATGTCCTACCACCCAGCGTTCCCCTTGTTCTCTCGAGTAAGATTATACCTCACTTGTGTGGGTGTCCAAAGCAGAATTGGCTAAAAACGTATTTTTAAAAAAATTTAGCGCTTAGAATTCTCAGTGCTATTCTCTAACTATGTTTTGGGCTCTTCCTAGTCACAGGCCTTTGGCCCCCCCACACAAGTGAGGTGTCATTTTACTCAGAAGAACAAGGGGAATGCTGGGTGGTAGGACATTTGTGCCAGCGCGGCGATCCCACGCAAAAATGTATGGAAAAAGTGATTTTGTTAGCTAAATTTGAGGTTTGCAGGAGATTCTGGGTAGGAAAACGTTGGGGGACCCATGCAAGCCATACCTTGTTGGACTCCCCCCAATACCTATTTTTCAGAAATGTGTGGGTTTGGTAGGTTTTCCAAGATGGCCCCCGAGCCCGGGGCCAAAATCTCATGGGACCCCCCTTGCAAAACCCGGTTGTTTTGTGATAGGTAATTTTGATGTCGCCTCAATAGGTTTTGGGCACTTGCCGGTGGCGGGTACTTGACCCACCCACGCGGATGAGGTGTAATTTTTATCGGGAGCCCTGGGGGAATGCTGGGTGGGAGGAAATTTGTGGATACACGTAGATTCCAGAACTTTCCCACGCAGAAATTTGAGAAAAAAGTTATTTTTTTAACTAAATTTGTGGTTTGCAGAGGATTCTGGGTAGAAAAAAGTTAGGGGACTACGCAAGCCATACCTCTCTGTAATACCCCTGGTGTCTAGTTTTCAGAAATGTCGGGGCTTGGTAGGGTCCTTAGATGGCCGCCGAGCACGGGGCCAAAAACGAATAGGACCCCCCCTTGCAAAACCAGGTTGTTTTGTGATATAGGTAATTTTGATGTTGCCTCAATAGGTTTTGGGCCCTTGCCTGTCGCGGGTATTTAACCCACCCACGTGAGAGAGGTATCATTTTTATTGGGAGACTTTGGGGAATGCTGGATGGGAGGAAATTTGTGGATCCACATAGATTCCAGAAAGTTCCAACACAAATTTCAGATAAAAGTTATTTCTTCTGCCAAATTTGAGGTTTGCACCGGATTATGGGTAGGAAAGCTTTAGGGTCCCCATGCAAGCCATACCTTGCTGAACTCCCCTGGGTGTCTAGGTTCCAGAAATGTGTGGGTTTGGTAGGTTTTCCTAGATGGTCGCCGACCCTAGGGCCAAAAACTCATGGACCCCCCTTGCAACACCAGGTTGGTTTGTGATTGCCTCAAAAGGTTTTGGGCCCTTGCCTGTCACAGGTCTTTGACCCACCCACGCAAGTGAGGTACCATTTTTCTCACAAGACTTCAGGGAACGCGGGTGAGTGGAAATTTTTGGATCCATGCAGATTCCAGAACTTTTCACCAAAGAAATGTGAGGAAAAGGTGCTTTTTTGACAAATGTTTAGGTTTGCAAGGGATTCTGGTTAACAGAACCTGGTGTGAGGCAGTCATGTCACACCATCCTGTACTCTCATTGGTGTCTAGTTTTCGAAAATATGTAGGTTTGCTAGGTTTCCCTAGGTGCCGGCAGAACCAGGGTTCAAAAACTACAGCTAGGCACTTTGCCAAAAAAGGTAATTTTTCATTGTGAAATTGTGGTGTGTCCACGTTGTGTTTTTGGCCGTTTCCTGTCGCGGGCACTAGGCCTACCCACACAAGTGAGTTACCATTTTTCTTGGAAGACTCTGGGGAATGGGGTGGGTTGAAAGTTGTTGATCCACCCATATTCCAGAACTTTCCACCACAGAAATGTGAGGAAAATTTGTTCCTGGCTTTCCCTGTTTGTCTAGTTTTCAAAACTGTATAGGTTTGCTGGGTTTCTCCAAGTGCGGGTAGAGCTAGGGTTAAAAAACTACAGCTAAGCACTTTGCCAAAAAAGGGTAATTTTTCACTTTGAAATTGTGGTATGTCCACATTGCGTTTTGCGTGGGGTGTCTGGAAATTTGTTGATCCACGCAGATTCCAGAACTTTCCAAAACAGAAATGTAAGTAAAATGAGGTTTTTGGGGACAATTCAAAGGTTTGCAAGGGATTCTGGGTAACAGTACCTAGTGAGAGCCAGTCAAGTCACCCTGTCCTAGAATTCTATGGGTGTCTAGTTTTCAGAAATGTATAGGTTTGCTAGGTTTCCCTAGGTGCCGGCAGAGCTAGGGTTAAAAAAACTACAGCTAGGCACTTTGCCAAAAAAAGGGTAATTTCTCACTGTGAAATTGTGGTGTGTCCATGTTGCGTTTTGCACCGTTTCCTGTCGCGGGAACTAGGCCTACCCACACAAGTGAGGTACAGTTTTTCTCAAAAGACTCGGGAACGGGGTGGGTGGAAATTTGTTGATCCACCCAGATTCCAGAACTTTCCAACACAGAAATGTAAGGAAAATTTGTTTTTTGGGCAATTTTTTAGATTTGCAAGGGATTCTGGGTAACAGAACCTGGTGAGACGCAGTCAAGTCACACCATCCTGGATTTCCCTGGGTGTATAGCTTTCAAAAATGTATAGGTTTGCTAGGTTTCTCTAAGTGCCGGCAGAGCTAGGGTTAAAAAACTACAGCTAGGCACTTTGCCAAAAAAGGGTCATTTTTCACTGTGAAATTGTGGTATGTCCACATTGCGTTTTGTGCCATTTCCTGTCGCGGGCACTAGGCCTACCCCCACAAGTTAGGTACAGTTTTTCTCTGAAAACTTTGGGTAACGCTGGGTGGGTGGAAATTTGTGGATCCACGCAGATTCCAGAACTTTCCACCACAGAAATGTGAGGAAAATTTGTTTTTTTTTTACAAGTGTTTAGGTTTGCAAAGGATTCTGGGTAACAGAACCTGGTGAGAGGCAGCCAAGTCACCCATCCTGGATTCCCCTGGGTGTCTAGCTTTCAAAAATGTATAGATTTGCTAGGTTTCCCTAGGTGCCGGCAAAGCTAGGGTTCAAAACTTTTTGTGAAATTGTGGTGTGTTCACGTTGCGTTTTGAGCCGTTTCCTGTCGTGGGCACTATGCCTAACCACACAAGTGAGGTACCATTTGTATCGGGAGATTTAGGGTAATTTATATTTGTAACGCAAATGTTATTAACTATTGAATTTAGATGCATTTCGGCCTTCCAAATGAAAGACAGTGTGTAAAAAGGAATTTATTTTGAAAAATGACTGATAATTCTCATGCTAGTATGAGTATTCCCAATTTTGGAAATGTGCAAATATCTACTGTTTCTAAACTCTATATTTTGTTCCCATTTCAGAAATGCATAGGTGTCTTTCATACCCATTTTTCCATGTATACTTGTTTGCCTTCATCCCTTGTTTCACCCCAAATAATATCTGTATCACATCCAGAAGGAAGATCTGAAGAAAAAAGCAGATGTTATTCCCGGTTAACTGGTACGGAGCTCCGCCAAGAGCATAGCAGACCTTCCTGCCGAGTGGGAGCGATGGTTCTTTCTTACGCTGACGGGGTCCCCCTGGGTGGCGCGTCTCCTCGCAGCTCGGGCTGAGCGGGATCCTCGGCCCCGGCTCCATGTATACATTTTCCCAGAATAATTGCTATATACCCGGTACATAATAAAAAAACATTGCAAGTTGCTGCTCAGTTTTTGGCTCTGGGTTCGTCTGGTTCTTGCTTAACCTACAAGTCCTATATATCCCCACAACCAGTAAGATCCAGCAGATGTAACGGTATATTGTTTTCAAAGAGCTGTCATAATTAGAAAAAGTTAAAAGTCAAAATGTTGACACAAAAGGCTGTTTTTTTCAACAAATTTTCAATTTTTCCGATATTTAACTGCTACTTTCTATAAAGAAACCTTCAAGAATCTACACAAATGACCCCTTGCTGAATTCAGAATTGTGCTTCCTTTTATAAAATTGATAGCTTTTCAGGATCCATTATAGTATGCATACCCATTTCTACCATTAACTGGAAGGAGGTTGAAAGCACAAAATAGCAAAAATAGACTATGTCCCAAAAAAATGCCAAGACTGTGTAAAAAGGTTCGGTTTTGTGACAAAAGTTTGTAATTCCCTTAAAGCTGGGAAAAAGGTGATTTCATTCCCACAACCCCGTTTTGGATACCATTTGCAGGGAAAAAAACAAACCATTTCATTTGCAACAGTTGTTTTCCCATTTTTCCCACAAAAAACAGAATCTAGCTGTATTTTGTGTAATTTCTGGGTCCCCTCCAGGGGAATCCACAGACCCTGTAAACCTTTAGAATCCCCATGATGTTGGAAGAAAAAGATGTAAATTTGGCATGGATACCTTATGTGGTCAAAAGGTTACAGGGGCCTAAGCGCAAACTCCTATAAAAATAGCCAAAAAAGGGCTGAGCACGAGGGTGTGGCGGGCTGGAAGGCCTAGCAGCGAAGGGGCAAAATATTCACCAATAGCTACGTATTATAAATATCTACTATGCCATAATCAAACAACTTACAACTCTGGAATATGTTTTGTTGCCACAAAACAAGAATCCGACGCTACAAAAGGGAACCTGCATCACAGAATGAACATGAGTAAATAACTTGCAAAAACTAAACTAATCGCACAACAGGTGTGATTTATATACTTTTTGGTTATTAAGTAGTCTATGGAAGGAAGATGCAGCTCCGCCCATTTAGATGCACGTTTTACAGTTTACACATGCTCACGTTCTAACTGTTTAACTTGTGCACCCATTGGGAAAATTTACAAAATGTGAAGCGGTAAAGATTTCGATCCTAACACGTATAAGGTCCTTAATATGTACATATGTTAGAGAGCTTAAAAACTGTTACCCGGAAAACCGTGTCATTTACATTCTCATGACTAAAAACATCTATTAATTGCCGTAATTCTAAATAGAAGACATAAAAAAATACCAGCATTTGTAAAGTGTACAGGTACGCCTGGAAAGGTGTGCCGGCGCTCGGGGGCGTCGGGAAGAATAAGCAAGGTGTTGCCCACAGTGACATAGTGGTGGGCTAACGTGCCGCTGGAGTCGGGAATCGAACTGTGAACACTGTTGTTCGAAGTCAGGTATCATAGTTGCTGCGTCACACTTTTTCCACATTTATATGTTGATTACTCCTTATTAAGTTTTAATCATTGTTAAATTATAGCTAGGGCTCCCGGTTTTATGGTATTTATATTTTGGCCATTTCCACCAGTATTTATCCATCTTTATTTTTGGGCCATTTTATCTGTATTTATCCATATTTATTTTGTGTTTTGGGTATAAGTGAAGTTGTAAAACTGTACATTTACATATCTATTTAACTGATAGACACCTACTCTGTCTGTGGTGTTTTAGCTATTTAAACTGTCAAATATTACATAACAATACATCCACTGGTAAATACTAGCATTACACCCTAAATGTATGTTGACATATGCCGCTATTTGAAGAAATTTCAACCTGATTTTTAATTTCCCATGCTGTGCATCTGCTAAGCTGCTGGCCTTTAGTTCATGAACAACAGCACGAAGAGTCACTTAAAAGAAGCACAATTTTCTGTATTTATCAACTTTTAGTAATTAATGCAAACAGGAAACACATTGTCTTTATCTGTAAAAATCCGTAAAAAGGGAAAACAGGGAACCTTAATTATAACTTATAACAGACTACTGTTACAGTTAGCTTTTCACTACATAAAGTTTGCACGTCTTTGTAAAATGTACTTAGAAACAATATAGGTTTCAGGGACATTGTAGTTAGAAATTAGCATTTATAAAACCTTTGAAATCCACCAAAAGAAAACATAGGTTTTACAGACATTATAGTTAGAAATTAGCATTTAAAAACCCTTAGAAATTCACTGAAAAAACCATAGGTTTCAGGGACGTTATAGTTAGCTGGATATTTCACTCGTACCTAACCATAGAAATTCCACTGTTATAGTTAGTTCAGCGAACTATAACTCGCACCCCCGCAATGCACTGCTCATGATGTCACATAATACATCATTCATGGCATGGTCAGTGGTTCAATTTTTATGGGACAGAGGAAGACATGCATCAATAGATGATGTCAGCCAGTATTGAATAGTGTCAGCATCATAGTGTCAGTTATGGTGGTAACAGACATGGTGTTTTTGAGATGGAGGTTAAAACCTTCAACATCTAGCTTTTTCCAATTCCTCCAATTCCTGGACCCCGATTTGACGGAAGGGATAGAGGGGTTAGAATGCCACATTTCCTGTTTCACCTTAAATCCGACCAGAAAGTTTAATTCTAAAAAGAGGTCGGTGGTAGTGTTCCCCTCATACAAGGAGAAACGTCCGCACATACTGTAATAAGTCTCAAAATTAAAAAAGTACACGTGTAGTCAATAAGCTCGTCTTGGAATTTTCACCAACAAGTAAAGGGTGCTTATATAGCCTGATACACACTCACCACCAGGAGTGTTAAGCACACAAGGTGCATATCATACTAAGTTAGGAACAGGCTAAGTTAGCACACCAACTGAAGTTAAAGGTATAGTAAATTCTAGGTAATTCCAGATCCTTCCTTAGAAACGATCAAATCCAACAGCCATATGATAACTGTCTTGCAGTCGGATACGCCTAATGTCCAATTATTGTATTGCAACAACGGATTCAGAGATCCAGACCAAGTTGTATTCTTTAAATTCTTTATTAGAGTTTCATATGTAAATAAGACTTCTCAGCTCACACCGCCGACACGTGTTTCGTCTCTTACAGAGACTTTTTCAAGGCAGAAATTATAGGCACGTCTTGTGGTAATATGTAGTCGGCCAGCCCCTCGGAATGTCCCTGTATCCAAGTAAATTTCACCCCTCAAAGCTTGATGGTGGTAGCTTGATACACACCTAACATTCCTCTCAGGAAGAGTGATATAAGAGAGGAGTGATGCAACAGGGATACCACTTCTAATGATCTTCAATAATGAGGTATCAAAAAGCACCAAACACCAACAGGAGCCGTCTAGCCGCACAGACGGCTCCTATTGGTGTTTGGTGCTTGGTGTGTCAGATTTAAGACTTATCAGGGTCTTCTGCGTTCAACATACAGGGGGATGCCCACTGGTTACAGCATGTTTTATACACAGCCAGATTATACTGCACCATTACTCTATTGAAGGGCATTCCTATATTAGTAAGATGCCGTACTAAGCCGCGACGCTATATTGCTGAGTGTTGCACTATCACCTAAATCTTCTTACTTCCCTTTGATACCTGACGCCGAAGTAGTAGGCCATTTTTATTCCACCACAGTAATTTCTGATACCTCATTATTGAAGATAATTAGAAGTGGTATCCCTGTTGGATTCCTCCTCTCTAATATCACTCTTCTTGAGAGGAATGCTAGGTGTGTATCAAGCTATCACCATCAAGCTTTGAGGGCTGAAATTTACTCGGATACAGGGACATTCGGAGGGGCTGGCCTACTACATATTACCACAAGACGTGCCTATAATTTCTGCCTTGAAAAAGTCTCTGTAAGAGACGAAACACGTGTCGGCGGTGTGAGCTGAGAAGTCTTATTTACATATGAAACTCTAATAAAGAATTTAAAGAATACAACTTGGTCTGGATCTCTGAATCCGTTGTTGCAATACAATAATTGGACATTAGGCGTATCCGACTGCAAGACAGTTATCATATGGCTGTTGGATTTGATCGTTTCTAAAGAAAGATCTGGGATTACCTAGAATTTACTATACCTTTAACTTCAGTTGGTGTGCTAACTTAGCCTGTTTCTAACTTAATCCGACCAGAAAGTGGTCAGACCAAAGAATGGGGATGGCTACTTGGAATGAGATATTGACTAAATTAAAAAAAAATGGAGTCTAATAGATGCCCTACCTTAAGGGTGGGGTCTGAGTTGCATAAAGAGACGTTCATTGCAGCTAGATCAGCAATGAGAGTGGAGCTAATAGTACAGGTGGCTTCATTAAAATGTATGTTAAAATCACCTAAAATTGTAAAATGTGTTACTTCCAGTAGTAAAGGGGCAATAAGATCTGGGAGTGCAGCTTACCATGTCCCAGCCGGTCCCGGCGGGCGATAGATCAGAATCCCTGAAAGAGTGAGATTGGGGGAGAGTGAAAGTTTTAAAAAAATGGCTTCACAATCCTCAAAGTATGAGTCCTCACATGTGCAAGTGTACGTGGTTTTAAAAATGATTGATATACCCCCTCCAATTTTGTCCACACGATCCTTCTCAAGAATCATGTAGTTGGGTGGTAGAGCGATAGCAATGTCAGGTCCCAAACTCCCACTCAGCCAAGTCTACATTAGGAAAGTGTCATCCGGTTGTGCATTCAGCAGGAGTTCATGAATGTCTTCTTTATTCTTTGGGAGTGACCTACAGTTCATACTGAAAAAAGCTAATTCAGTTCGGGGATCAGCATCCTTATTAGCCGAAAGGAATGTAATTTTATGTTTGCTACAAGAGGATTCTTTGCCGGATAGTGTAGTAAAAGAGAAACCACAACAGCGGCAGTTAGAGATAGATTTACCAGGATTGAGAGGAATGCAGTTAGGACCCAGCTTAGGTCAAAGAGTATGAATACATTTTTGAGAGTAAGTTCTCTGGCCATTAAAAATTGGAGCAGGGGTTATGGCTCCAGGCCCCATCCAGCCGTGGACGAGCGCAGATGGGCTTGCCTTTGGCTCGCCACCGGCGAGGACGCTGCGCGAAGCTACAAGCATGTACATTTATACTCTGCCTCCCCCACCTATAGCCCGGAAGTGAACCTGACTGCTGCTCCCTCCACAACAAACGGGAAAACCCCGGGGGAACGGAGAGCGTGCGGTAACCAAAAGAGTGCATCAGAAGTGTGCAGGTAGGCAGCAACTGTGCAAGGCAATAGAGTAAAAGTGATTTAAAAAGCAAAAAGTGCAGTAATTAAAAATAATACGTTAGACGCAGCCTCAACTGACCGCTCTGACAATTTCTTGGCACGTTATGTCTTATATAACAAAGTCAGAGAAAATTGGTATGAATGAGAGGTGGGAGGAGATTTCAGGAAAAAAGAGTCATACATAGAAATTGTACAGTTTTAGTCTGAAAATGCTTTCTCACAGAGGTATGGGCTAATATGAATGCGTAGACCAGTTAAGCTTAAGTAGTTTGTTTTCTAAGAGAGTAGACCGGTTATGCTCAGGTATTTTATTTTTTAAGCTTATTTTAGGGCTTGCCAATACTCATAAAAGAGTACTGAAGTCTTTTCCTAAAATCTAACATCTTGCGGAATTTGAGACACACAGTACATATATTCTAAAGAGTTATATGCTGGATAGGTACTATCCAAGGAGAAGTCCTCATCTCGAAAGGATGTGTCTCTATGATATACTTCAACATTATAGATTCAGCTACATATAACAAACAAACCTTTGAGTTTTACTAGTGCTGAGGTTGAGTCTGTGTTAAAATTAGTTCTGCGAGGCAGGGCCCCGGGGCTCGATTGTATACCTGCAAATTTATTTATAAAGGATAAAGAGCTTTGGGTACCGTATTTAAAGTTTCTAGCAAATGCGATAGCAAATGGTGCCCCACTTCCAGAAACCTGGTCTGGAGCGGAAATATTGCCGATTTATAAGAAGGGTGACCGTTCTAAACCGGGGAAATACAGACCTATCAGTCTAATAGATTCAGTTCAGAAGATTGTATCCAGATTAGTGCTTGGTAGAATACAGGCCTGGATGACTGAAACCAATATTTTAACTCCACTACATGCAGGATTTTGGTCGCATACAAGCACCCTCAATCAGGTCTTTAGGTTCGTGTTAATATATTGAAAGGTGGTTGTCATAGAATGGGGTACACTGTATGAGGCTTTTGTGGATCTAAAGTCCGCATTTGATCTCGTCCCCATTGTGAAACTGTGGAATGCGTTATTGAAAATGGGGATGCCTTCAGAATTGGTGCCTATTTTGGTAAAATTGCCAGAATCATCTTATGCGCAGGTTCGATGGGGTAAACCGGGAGAGACTACAGAGAGATTCTTAGTGTCTAAAGGGGTTCAACAGGGGTGTGTGCTGGCTCCTACTCTGTTTTCTCTATTTATAAACAGAGTAGTCCAGTACTTTTCAAACCACCCCACTGATGCACCAATGTTAGCTGGTATGAAAATACCCTTGCTCATGTTTGCGGACGACACCCTGATAATATCCAAGACAAGACAGGGGTTGCAGGGTGCCCTGTCTCGCTTTGAGGTGTTTTGCGGCGAGCATGAGCTAATGGTAAACGTGGGGAAAACAAAGTTCATGGTGCTCCACAAATCTAAGTCCATCAAAGTGAGAGCATTCATGAACGATGTTTTACTGGATCAGACTGATGTGATAATTTATCCCCCCTTGCAATAGCACAAAATAAGTTTGTGAGATCAATAGTTTGCCACCCGGAATCCTCGCCCTGACTACCCCTCTACCTAAACCTGGGCTGCTATAATATCGAGGACGTAGCGTGATATAGACCATTGGCATTTTCGAGGCGACTCTGGATAACTCCGGAACTCTCCTTGTATGCCAAGGCCCTACTAGGAGTGAGGAGTCTGGGTCGTCTACATACAATCCCATGGTTGTATAACATTAGGTCTATGTTGTCTGAAATGGGGTTGAGCAACCTATGGGAAAACCCTGATGTTATGGAATTTACCCCCAGAAAGATATACAGGGCAGCCTACTTGGAAATGGTTAAAACTAAGAGATATTCTTCCCACACAAGGCAGTCACTGTCTAGGGAATTCCTCGATATGAAGGATGAGGCCAGATTGGAAGCTTATTGTGATCTTATTTCTAGGCCTACCGGCCGGAAACTCACCAGTTCAGAACAGGCTCCCTGCCAGTAAGATCCTTTACAAGCAGATGGAACTCTGCAATATGTGAAAAGTGTACATTTTGCCAGGTTCACTGTGAGAACATAGACCATATTTTATTTGTTTGTCCTGCGTACCATCTGCCCAGGGCAAAATGGCTCAAACCGGTTTGTATGGACAGAACATAAGATCAGCAAAGGAATCCAGAAGGATCCTAAGTTCAGATACCCTTACAGTGATTGGTGTGGCAAAGTTCTTGAGCTGGAAATGGGCAATTCAAAACAAATATGGGGGGTCGAGCAGCTCATTGTGTAAAGAGGGACTTTACTTTGTATTGGATTAATTTTTCTCTTTAATGAATTAAGGTTTTTATGCCAATGAAGATATCATGGTTTTTAGCGCATCTGATATGTCAAATGCTGATTACAATGTCGACTGCTTAAACTTAATTTTATCTTTTAAGATCATGTTTTAAAATGGACATATAATTATTTATTCATTTAGGATAAATTGTGATTAATATTTTCTCGTCTGAACGATGTATTTTAACAATAATTTTTATGTGAAGGTGTATTTGTTTTACATTTTGCATGATCTTGTCTTTTATAATGAATAATCAAAATAAAGACTTTATTGAATTGAATTGATTCAAAAATATTGTCAGTGAAAACATAAAAGAAGGAACATTTGCTGTAGTTGATTGTAAAGGATGTTTGGTCAGACATTACAAAGGAAATATAATCAACCACTGAAAGCTAAGTTACCAAACCCGAGACAAAACAGAGTGTTTCTATTTAGCCTTGTTACAGTTGTTCAAGCCATGACTACTCGGAGAATTTGACTGTTATGAAGACGCATTCAATGATGTGAAAGACAGCATTGAGTGTTCTGTGTTTCCAGTGTATCTTCAAATGTTGAGAGATGAGATTGAACAAGAAGCTGCTGAGATAGCAAGAGAGAGTTCTCAGAGCTGACAAAGTTTAGCACCTGGAAGTCAAGATCCTCTTGGGCAGCCAATCAGTCAAAATGAAGTTGCAATAGCCATGAATGAGGTGGAAAATGCAATGCTGCAAGTAAGCCAGGAAACTGTAGATTTAGAACAACTAATACAGCAATTGAATACAGATAATACAGACCTTTTTCAAGACATAAAAGGTAAAGTGGTACATGGATTTCTGCATGAGAAAAAAGAGTGTGCATGCTATACATATAAACCAGTTCTATTGTACATAAGTGGTCAAGCTGGAACTAGAAAACGTTTCTTGATGAATGTACTGACAAGTTATCTACAGAAGACAACAGATTCCAATTTTTGTGTGTAGTTACTACACCAACAGGCTTAATTACACATAATATTAAAGGAGTTACCCTTCATCGATTATTAATGATGTCTGTTGACCATGACAACAAATTAGAATATAACAGATTATCTTGTGATGTATGTTATGAAGTGGCAAAAGTATTAAATAATTTAAAGCTACTAATTATTGATGAAGTCAGCATGATGTCTAACTTAATGCTAGCTTTTATACATTTAAGAATGCAGCAAATATTAAAAACTGACTATGACATGCTTTTTGGAGGAAAGCAGTTAATAGTCTTTGGAGACCTACTACAAGCAACTCCAGTAAAAGGACAACCTGTTTTAAAGAAAACAACTACATAATGAAACAAGGAATTCACTTTTCTCAGAAGAGCCAAAACCACAACTTAAATGCATGCTACTCACATGCAGATCAGCAGTATGACATGCTACAGACATTGCTGTCCTCATATTTGCTCATGATCCAGACATGTTAGTGCTGAGGGAAACCTGGCTCAACAATTCATGTGCACCAATAAACGACATACAAGTGCCCCCTAGCTATGACATCTTCCGTCTAGATAGACCGGGTGGACTAGGAGGAGGCATTCCATGAATACATTGTTACAATTTGCCAGTTAGACAACTTCAATCAGATTCCCTGTCATCATGCAACTACCTGTACTTTGAGGTGTCATGCATTGACAGGCAAGCATGCAAATTTCACGTGCTCTACTACCCTCCACGAGACAATCTCCCTTTCATAGATTAGATCATGGAAATCATCTCATCAATCGGCACCCAGATATTCCTTGAAGACTTTAACCTCCAGTGGACTGACATGAATGACTTGTCAGTCAATAGCCTCAAATCTTTCTTAGTAGACCTCAACCTCACTCAAATATGTGATATCCCTACTTACTTCAAGGGAGCTACCTTAGATTTGGTCAATGGTAACATCAACTCCATTCAAGTTGAATCTATTGCCCCCTGTGACTGGACGGACCACCATTACATCTCCTCCCTCTTCTCTGAATTGGTGAGAACAAATAAAGCTCAGCTTAAGAAACCCGGACACTGACAAAGAAGTCTGAGAAACATAAACTAATGTGATCTGACTTTCCACACTAGTAACAGCCTGCCTCCTCCTCTGGACATGTCTGATGTTGGTGACCTTATAGACCACTATATCATTCCATGACTAACATATTATATTAGAGTCAATGGCACCCCTACAGCTAAAATGAATGCCCTCCAAAATCTCCAAACCTTGGTGTAATGGTAGTCTAAATACTGAAAGAAGAAATCTGAGACTGGCAGTACATTTGTGGAGATCATCTTCCTCCCTTGTCCATCTCACTCAGCTGAGATCTCTGAGAAATGTATGTAATAAACGCATCACAGCATGGGAAAGACCAACCCAAAAAATTGTTTGAACTTATCAAGCTTCATTCAAACAGCCAACCTAAAACTCCCTCTTAGGAACACTGTCAGCAGCCTAACTATGAGAAGTTGTCTGCCTTCTTCTGTGATAAGTCAACAAAGTTTGAACTGGAACTATGAGAAGCCTTGGAGAATCTACCTTTCATCTATCCTTCCTCTGGGTTTAGTGTGCCCCCACAAATTCTGGTTCTCCCCCCAAAAACAATGCTTCTTGGATCCTATTCAAAACCGTGGATGAAAGCACCATTCAAAAATCTCTGGCTACACTGAGACCTTCCACCACTTTAACAATCCCTTGCTACCAAACCTCTTCAATGAAATCAGATCATCCATACTCCCCCTCTGGATGAAGATAGTTAACAACTCTCTGCTTCAAGGTTCAATTCCGGATTTCCTAAAGTCATGCAGGTCACCCTCATCCTTAAAAAAACTGATGGCAAACCATACTAACCTTGACATTTTTTGTCTAATCTCCAACATACCTACTCTGGCAAAGCTCCTCAAAAAATGTATTTGCACCCAGCTATGTAGCCTCATTGAACAATTCCAACTGCTGGACCAATTCCAATCCGGCTTCCGTAGGGGTCAAAGCATGGAATCTGCTCTGTCCCACATTGTTGATGATGCACAATGAATGCTGGACCAAAATGAGTTGTGTCTTTTGATCCTCCTCAACCTTTCATCCGCTTTTGATATGGTCAAACATGATAACCTTATTGATCTGCTGAAGCATAGTGGGGCTATCAGGGACTGTGCTAAACTGGTTTTCCTCATTCCTACACAATAGAACCCAAAGACTCAAGGGGAATCAGTCTCTGTTTAACCCTTCTCCGCTTACCCTGGGTGTACCACTGGGGTCCACACTTTTACCCACTCTCTTCAACCTGCTCATGGAGCGTCTAACGAAAATCCTGAAGTTGTCCAACATCAACTATCACACGTATGCTAATGACAATCAACTGTACCTAAATGTCTCCTCCCCAGTGGACATCAGGTCCCTCAACTCAGTACTTCAGGAAATGAAAAGTTGGTTGACAGTCAATCACCTGAAATTAAATGCTCTCAAAACAGAATTTCTCTTCATTGCCCCATCCAAACAGTCTACAGACATTCCAGAAAGGTTGCAACAACTAAAAGCTTTCAAATGCACTCCAAACGGATCACTGACATAATATCGAGGGACATAATATCGACTACCAAAAATATCGGCGACAAAATATGAACAGACAGAATATCGACTTTGTATCTACAAACAGGTAAGTACAAAAATATTGAGTAAAAAATATTGTTTACAAAAATATAGTTTGTAAAAATATCGACTTTATTAAAAACAATGTTAAAATAAATTAATATTAAAAATTATTTACTAAAATATACTTACAAATACTTAAATTACCTTATAATAGTTAAATAATTAATTAAAGTTATAAAAAAAATGTACAATCATATTTGTTAAAACATATATATATAGTAAGATAATATAATTAAAAAATATCCAATATTATTACCGTAGGATAGCGGAAGTGTAAAATTACTATTCCCACTCCAGAGGGTGCAACAGTAGATAAGGCGTTGGATAGCCTAGAGGTAAAAATTACTATTCCCACTCCTGAGAGTGCAACAGTAGGGAAAGCGTTGGATAGTGTAGGGGTAAAAATTACTATTCCCACTCCAGAGAGTGCAACAGTAGGGGAAGCGTTGGATAGCGTAGGGGTAAAAAATACTATTCCCACTCCAGAGAGTGCAACAGTAGGGTAAGCGTTGTATAGCGTAGGGGTAAAAATTACCATTCCCACTCCAGAGAGTGCAACAGTAGGGAAAGCGTTGGATAGGGTAGGGGTAAAACATACTATTCCCACTCCAGAGAGTGCAACAGAAGGGAAAGCGTTGGATAGCGTAGGGGTTAAAATTACTATTCCCACTCCAGAAAGTGCAACAGTAGGGAAAGCGTTGGATAGCGTAGGGGTAAAAATTACTATTCCCACTCCACTGAGTGCAACAGTAGGGAAAGTAGATACTTCATATATTATTTAAATATATATATATATTAATATCTATACAAAAATGAATTAAAAGTAATTACCACTTTAATATAATATAATAATTAATTAATTACAAATACTAATTTAATTTAATCATTACAATTAGTTATCTATTAATACTAATTAATTACTAATTATCAATTAATCAATTAAATAAAATTAATTGGCAATTAAAATTTAATTATTTACCAAATAAAAATAATTTAACAATTAATTATAAACAAATACCAATAAATAAATTTACATATTTAATTAATTAAAATTAAATTACACTACATAAATTAACATATTTAATTAATTATAATTAAATTACTTCCCAACCTACCCCCTATAAACCCACAACCCGCTACAGAAATTAAATTAGTTAAATTAACATAATTATCAATTAATCAATTAAATAAAATTAATTGGCAATTAAAATGTAATGAATTGCAAATTAAAAATGAATTAACAATTAATTATAAACAAATACCAATAAATAAATTTACATATTTAATTAATTAGAATTAAATTACTTTCCACCCTATTCCCCTATAAACCCACAACCCGCTACAGAATTAAATTACGCAAAATTTAAATAACATTAAATTAATTAATTAAATTACATTATAACATAAATAAACACTTTTAACACATAAAATACACTATAAATAATTTGATATTATTAAAAGTTCGATATTTTTCTTAACCTATATTATATACTTCGATATTTTGACTATCTATATTTTAAAATTCGATATTACATTACTTACCTTCAAAACGATATTTTTGATGTCTATATTCTGTCCATTCGATATTCTGTCCAGCCTATATTTTGGACTCGATATTATGTCCATTCGATATTTTGTAGTCGATATTTAGTCTCTTTACCCTCCAAACATCATGAATCCATGAGTTTTCTAGGTATAATGCTCGATAAGCATCTGAAGATCAATCAAGGAGAGGCCTTCCAATTGAGCATCCTAAGGAAAATAAAACCATTCCTACCCCACAACGACTTCAAGATCATGTGCATGCCCTAGTGATCTCTAAACTGGATTATGGAAGTGCAACCCTATGTGGCCTTCCTAGATCGAAGACGGCGCCACTTAGGGCCTCTCTCTACCACTCTGCAATGCTCATTACAGACTCAAACTGTTAACATCTCATCACGCCTGAGTTGAAGTCACTAAATTGGCTCCCATATGAAGCAAGGATGCATCTAAGATTTGAAAAGATGACCCACAATGCTTTATGTTTCAACACCCCATTATATCTTGTGCAAAACTTAGAGCTCTCTGGGGGTTTCAGATCCTCTAGGAGCCTCAGTACTTTACTGCTCAAGCCACAGAAATTCTATAAAAAGAAAACCTACAATCGAGCATTTTCAGATATTGCATCAAGAAGTTGGAATTCCCTGCCACCGGAAAAAAAAGAATAATTCCATGGCTTCCTTCAAAAGGGAAGTTAAAGAGATTCTGTGGAAGAAATTTCTGGGCTAGATCCCCAGTCATCCTGAAATGTTATGATTGTTATGATATGGTTTGTCTGTTTCTTTTCTGGTTGTGCTATTGTTTCAACTTCCTATATCTTCGTAACTGCCAATCTATAAAGTGCTCTGTTACACCTTGTGGTCTTGTTTGCGCTATATAAAACTTTTTAAATATAAATAAATATAAAAATATAAATTAACAATTATTGCAACTGGAAAAAGATGAGAACATCGAAATTAGAGAAAATTATCAATTAGAACACCAAGGAGTTACAGTGCTAGCAACAGAAAAACAGCAATTCAAAATTGGACAGTTGAGAAAAGTCTGTGTTGAAAACTGCAGGATTAGAAAAACAGTTACATATCTGTAAAAATTGTTGTGTAATCTTATGTTGTAATTTAAATGTTGAATAAGGGCTAGTAAATGTCGCAATGGGTACATTTGTGAAATGTATTAATTATCCAAACAGAAATGGCATGGAAAACGTAGCCATAACATTTGATGATGTTTGTGAAGTTAGGTAGATTGGTAGATGGGTTGTATGTTTCCTACTGGTGAAAGACTTGTATGTCAATTAAATCAGTTCCCAGTGTATTTAGTGTATGCAGTAACTATCCACAAATCAGAAGGTTTAAGTGTAGATAGGGCGCTTGTTAATATTGTTAGTAGTGTATTCAAAGAAGGAATGTCATATATAGCTTCAGTGTGAACTAGAACATTGTCTGGTTTATTTCTGATTGACTTTGATGAGAAGAAAGTATGTGCTGAAGATAACTTTGTAAGGCAGTATAAGAGGTAGTATAATCGGTTAAGAGGTCAATATTATGATCCTCATTTAGACCAGTATCCAGTGTTTGAAAAAGCAATAATGTGTCTAAAGTGAAAAATATCAAAGTAGCCTACTAGAGCTGAACACAAAGACAAGAATATGAAAAACAACAAGGACCTAAGAAAAGAAAACTACAGAACAATGTGGAAATGGAAGGCTATCACTTTGATAGTAAATCTGGAGTGAACTGTTATGCAAATGTCGCTAATATCTAGCTTCTTGTCCGTTTTTTAATCCTCCCCTGTACTGAAATTAGCCTGAAGTTGGGGATGTTCTCTAAACAAAATCTTTTTTCTTTGTGTGTCTGTCAGTCACTCTTTTTGTTAGGTGTCTAGGGAGGTGATTGTTGACCTTGGTTGCCCTGATGAAATTGCCGCTAATATATAACTGGCAATGAAACATGTTGGCCGTCCTTGAAGTGGTCTACAACATGCTGTGTTTTTAACATTGTGCAGACTCACAGTTTGGAATAAAAGTGCCAAGGTTGTGTGTGAGTTGAGCCCAATTTTGATAGAGACTTCTTGAGGCTTCGTTTTTCACGGGGTCTTGATTCTTTCTTCTACACTTTTTCCTTCACTGGACACATTTATTCCTTTTTCATTTGAGAAAGTTATCAATGATGATAAAAACGTAGGCAAGCTGGTGAGCACATGTGACATACTTTCTCTGTTCTCTCCACATTTTTTGTAGCACACATACACTCAAAATAGAGGGTGCACGTTATGTTCTGAGTGATTCAACTGACAACTTTTCTTGTTTTTTCCTGTCTCTGTTTCAAAATTAAGTGGGCATGGAGGATTTGACCGCACTGTGCTATTGAAGAGCTGGCGTGGGCAAATATAAGAATATCTTCCTCACATTAATCCTGTAGATAACAAGTAATTGAGAAAGTGCCTACTCATGCCAGATCTTTGATGTATGATTAGATGTTGATTGGAGGGTGGTCTGATATGTTTTCGCCCTCTATTGCTCCTCATTCAAAGCACAACAAGCCAGTATTAACAGACTTGCAGTGAGTGGAATGCACAGTATGACATATTTGTAATGATTCACTATGCACATTTGGTTTTCTTACAATCCATTGATTGTTTCCCCCCACTGTTTGATGATGATGCTTCATACAGAGTACTGTTGAAAGTGAAGAAGTATGAAAGCCAAAAACAGTAAAATATTTAAAAATGTTATATTAATGTTTTGGGGAAAAATAGTGTATCCTATTTTGGTTACCTAATGTTCAAAATAAAATCCTAATACATTCTTCACTGTTTATATACTTCCACAGTGGATGCAGTTTGGAATATATTACTTTGTCAAATCACTGATCAAGTAATGGATTTATCAACTCACAACTCATATACTCATCCCATCTCCCAGGCACTGCTGTTTCACTTGTCCAATCATCCAGCCACTACCTAGGCAGTCATCCAATCACTCAAGTACTCCACTTGCATTAATCTAATCTCCCAGCCACTATTTAGGCAATCATCCAATCACCCAGGCAGCACCTATGTAGTTATGGCTTCTATCAGACACTACTGATGCAGTTATGAAATCACTTAGGCACTACACTTGCCCTCTTTCATTCATCCAGATACTGCACTGGCACTCATCCATTCACTCAAGCACTACAATTGCAGTCATAAAATCACAAAGGTGGTACCCACGGAGTGAACTATTCACTCAAATACTACCCATGCAGTCAGGCAATCACCCAGGCACTGCACTTGCACTTATCCATTCACCAAGGCATTGCACTTGTGCTCATCCAGTCATCCAGGCACTGCACTTGCACTCATACAATCACCCAGGCACTACCCATGCACTCATCCATTAAGTCATGCACTACCCATGCAGTCATGCAATCAACCAGGCATTGCAAGTCTATTCACTCAGCATCACACTTGCACTCATCCATTCACCTAAGTACTAAGCTTGTGATTATCCAATTACCCAGGCACTGCCCTTACACTCATTCAATCATCCAGGTAGTGTGCTTGTACTGATGCATTTTTCCAAGCACTGCACTTACACTCATACAGTCAGTCAGGCATTACCCAGGCGGTCATGCAAACAGCCATGCACTGCACCTGCACTCATCTATTCACCAGGCATTGTCCTTGTACTCATCCAATCACCCAGGCACTCCACTTGCACTCATCCATTCACCCATGAACTACACTTGCACTTTTGTATCACCCAGGCACTGCAGTTGCACTCATCCTATCATGTAGGCAGTGCACTTCCACTCATTCAATCGTCCAGGCACTGCACTGGCAGTCATGCAATCAGCCAATCATTACCCATGCAGTCATGCAATCACCCAAGTACTGTACCTGGACTCATGCAATCTCCCAGACACTACATTTGCATTCATCTGTTTAGCCAGACACTACAGTTGCTTTTATTTATTCACTCAGGCACTAAATTTGTACTCATCCAATAATCCAGACATTGCACTTGCACTCATACATTCACCCAGGCACTACACTAGCACTCATCCATTCACCCATGCACTGCACTTGTACTTTTCCATTTATTCACTCACTGCACTTGGACTCATCCAATCATCCAGACACTGCACTCACACTTATGCAATCATAGAGGCAGTGTACTTACATTCATACAATCAGTCAACCATTGCCCATGCAGTCATGCAATCACACAGGCAGTGCACTTGCACTCATACAATCATCCAGAAGCTGCACCTGTGGTCATGCAATCATCTAGGCACTACACATGCAATCATCCATTCACTCAGCCACTATCCATACAGTTATGCAACCACCTAGGCACTGCACTTGCACTCATCTATTCACCCTGGCGTTACACTTGTACTTATCCATTCCACCCACCTCTACAATTGCACTTATCCATTCTCTCAAGCAATGCACTTGCACTCATCAAATTTCCAGGCAATGCACTTCTACTCATGCATTTACAGAGGCACTACCCATGCACTCATCCATTGACCCATGCACAACTCATGTAGTCATACTATCATCCAGCACTGCACTTTCATTCATTCATTCACTCTGGCATTGACCTTGAACCAATCCATTCACCCAAGTACTATACTTACACTTATCCATTCACCCAGGTACTGTACTTGCACTATTGAAATTATCTAGGCACTGCACGTGCACTCATACAATAACTCAGGCATTACCCATGCACTCATGCGGTCATGCAATCACCCAGGCACTGCACTTGCACTCATTCATTCACCCAAGCATTCCATTAGCACTCATCCAATTATCCTGGCACTGCATTTGACGCATTCATTCACCTAGCCACTAAACAAGCACTCATCCATTCCCCAGGCACTAAACCTGCATGTATCCATTCTCCAAGACACTGCAGTTGCGCTCATTCAATCAACCAGGCAGTGTACTTGTACAAATGCACTTTTTCAGGCACTACACTTGCAGTCATACAATCACTCAGGCAAAACCCATGCAGTCATGCAATCACCAAGGCACTGCACCTGCTCTCATGCAACTACCCAGACACTACACTTGCACTCATCCATTCACCCAGGCACTACACTTGCACGTATTTATTCACTCAGGTACTGAATTTGCACTCCTCAACTGATGGGTCAATGATAGATTGACCTAGGTGGTGGGCTCCCTGGGGCATTTGGAGGCTCAGGGACGAGGGTGCATGGACCTCTCAGCTTTTGTACACATTTCAGCCCTGGGGGTGGGCTCCACAGGGCCTATAATGGCTTGGGGAGGGGGGGCTTACCCTCTCCCCTTAATTAAACCATGAGGCCCCGGGCCACCATTTTTTAAGGGTCTGCAGGAGTCCTGTGGCAAAAATTGCCAGTTTTTATTTTGGCCCCTGGGGGTTCCAGTGCATCCTCCCCAAAGCGCCTATGGGGGCATGGTAGCTCTACCCTGACCCCTTATATCTGTTTTTTATTTCAACTTTCAGGATAGAGGACTAAATCCCTGAGTGCTGCAATGGTTGCTAGCAATATTTTTCTGATGTTGCTGGCAGCCAACCAGAGTGCGCGCTCCTGAAGGACTTTGACTCCTGATGGCGAACTGGCCCATAGAAAATGAATCTCCTTGGGCCAAACAGAATGCTCTTTCGCTATGTATATATCTTTGGTAATTTAAGATATACCTTGACAAGACATTATTCAATGGTGTAAATAATAGTTATGCAATCAGCAAGTTACAGTTGTTTTACTATATGACTGATGTTCATATTTGAAGTTAGATTGTGAATGATAATATAAGATGGACAAAGAATATTTGAAAGAAAAAGTTTAAAAATAACTATAACAGGAGTATTCCAAATGTTTGTGTAGTTTATATGTGTTGTTTAATAGTGTTGTAATATAATACTCTGAACTATCACTCAGAGCCTCATAAAGATGTTGGTCGGATACTACTGCGGATGTAGAACCGGCCGACCCCCAGCCGGCACTCCAGACATCGCGATTATGATGAGACTGCACATGGTGCAGTCGCAAACTTCCAATTTACAATGGGAGCCTGTGCAACGGTCTGAAACAGCTGCAGCACAAGATCCAAGTGTAAAATAGGAGTTTTTGATAATCCCTGCACCGTGTGGCATGGCTCTCATGGAGCTTGCAACATGGTGCAGGAATGTGTGTGCCCCCCAGGCCCACAGCCGTAGGCTGCAGAGGGATGGAAACCCTGTTAGGGGGCCCCAAAGTTGCTTTCCAACAGTCTTTCCATGTCAGAAAGGTCGACATGGGAAGACAGTCAGAAACTGACACCATAATCCCAGTG
Source organism: Lissotriton vulgaris (assembly GCF_964263255.1). Classification (NCBI taxonomy): domain Eukaryota; kingdom Metazoa; phylum Chordata; class Amphibia; order Caudata; family Salamandridae; genus Lissotriton; species Lissotriton vulgaris. The sequence continues at coordinate 723,632,902 of NC_141696.1, forward strand.
GTGTAAATTCCGGGGCAGATTTGCAAGCCCCTTGCACCACTTTTGCGTCACATTTTACATGGGAAAAGGGACGCAAAAGTGGCGCAAGGGGCTTGTAAATCTGCCCCTCCACCTTTAAGGGATTATACGCGGTGTCTGACTGGCCGGGTCAGAACTGAGTCTGTTTGACTGTCGGAACCAAGTCTGTTTGACTAGCTGCTTTACACTCTGACCGCCGACATTGTAATTCAGCGGTCAGAATGTAAATCTACCATCTGGGTCAGTAAGCCTCCGACGAGTGGTCAGAGCCTTATCCACCAACATCTTAATGGGGCCCCTACGTTGTAACCATTGGTTTTTTTATTTATTGATTTTTAAAAGTATGAAGTTTGCTAATGTATGTCAGTATTTGGAGTTTAAATTATGGGAATATTTCAATGCTACAGTGTTTTTCTTTGTGTGGTAGAATCAGGCTACAGTTTTGTGGCACAATGTATTTGGTTTATGCATTGATTAAAAATGATTTGCAATGATAGTAATGTGAGGAAATATACATAAAACATTGTAGTTGTAACCAGGGTATTGATTGTTTAGTATCAATAAGCAGATGATGATGATGATGATGATGATAAGAGCCTTGTATAGCGCAACTTAGCCCGTAGGTGTCAAGGCGCTGAGGATGGAAAAATCTGTGTGGAGGGGGAGGAGGCATGCCGACTAGAAGTAGAATTCACTGAAGAGCCAAGTCTTCAGGGCCTTCCGGAAAAGGAGATAGGAGGATTGAACATTGAGCTTCACTGGAAGGGAGTTCCAAATCCTTGGAACGAGGGAGGAAAAGAACCTGCGGCCCCAACTTGCTTTACCACTTCTGGGAACGGCAAGGAGATTTTTATTCGCTGAGCGCAGGGCCCTGCTTGGGATATGACAGGACACAAGAGAACTAATATCTTCTTCCCCAAGTCCATGCAGGGCACAGTGCTTGAGGCACAGGGCATGAAATATATATATATTTTGGGGGGGAATTTCGCCGGTACCATGGTACTGCCTCTGTATTACCATCGTACTTCACGATAGTAAGAAAGATTATAATAAGCTGTAACCTTTTCTTTTTTTCCCAACAGCTGGATTGTATTTTTGCTCATTGCTGTTCTGTGTTTGACCTGATCAAAAGTAAAACAGGCTTGCTGCTGGTTCTGGTCTGTTAGTAGTGATTTTGGGGAGATGGCTGAAGAGGAGAACTTATTGCTGTTGCTCATGAGGCATTGGAGGTGGAAGAGGAGGCCATTGCTATCAACAAACAGGAAATGGAGTGGCAAAGAAAACTGAAGGAGTCAGTGGTATGGCAATTCTTCAGCATTTGAAAATATTATCCCATGGAACTGGACACCAGTATTCCCAAGGGACCAAATGAATGTGTAAGCGACTGCAAGCCATGCATTCCACCAGCTTAGCTCACTCAGAAAGGAGGCGAGAAATGGATTTGTCCCAACTGGAAGAGGGAATCTCTGCTGGACCCGGAAATGTTCCACCTTCTGCACCTTCCACTTCCACCATGACCACAATTGTGTACTTCTACTCCATCCGCCATTCCACCAACTGGCTCTCAAGTTGCAGTCAACCGCCATCCCCAGCAGCGCAACATTGTACACTCCTATGTCGTGGCTGCCATGTACTGTTTGGCTTTTCAAACATTTATCGTTGCAGGGGTGAGGGACTTAAATATACCGCAAGCTTGTCATAGCTCACAACTGTTCTCTCCAAATCCCGTAGGTTTTTTTTCCCAGCAGTTGTTTTTTTAGTGTCCTATTGGGTGTGTTTTTTTCTAATTTTTATAGTTGTTCTATTGTCAAAAAACAAAAAACACCCAAAAATTATTTTCAAAATCTGTATAATAAATCCCAAGTTTTTAACGTACAGGTCCTGGTATTTATATATATAAAAGAAGAATAAAGGAGAAGGTAAGTTATTAGTAAGTTACCGCGATTTGCATACTCTGAGCGTCAGAGTGGGAGCCTGCTGCACAACGCCGTTACCTGCCGCCGAGGATCACTTTTGGGAACGCCGCCTTGCTGCCTTGCTGCCACTGGCTCTGCCCTGTAGTCCCCCCGCCGCCGCAAGCACAACTAAGCGGCCGCCGAGCGGGGGACTACATTACCCAACACGCATAGCGGCGGACACGCCAGGGACGCGCCAGGAGGCGCCTGAAAACAGCGTCATTGCCGGTGGAGCGGGTGAACCGCGATTTGCATACTCTGAGCGTCAGAGTGGGAGCCTGCTGCACAACGCCGTTACCTGCCGCCGAGGATCACTTTTGGGAACGCCGCCTTGCTGCCTTGCTGCCACTGGCTCTGCCCTGTAGTCCCCCCGCCGCCGCAAGCACAACCAAGCGGCCGCCGAGCGGGGGACTACATTACCCAACACGCATAGCGGCGGACACGCCAGGGACGTGCCAGGGAGCGCCCGGGGCTAAGCCCGGGCAAAGGGCGGGCCCTCTGTGGCCCTCAGTGACCGAGGTAGGCCGGGCTGGGCCCGCTCCCTTATATTTTATTTTTTACACTGTTATTATCTATTTGCATCTGTGCCCACTTGAGTAGGAGGGTAATTCGATGCAAGTACTGTGATAGCTATACTGCACCCTGGTCCTACCTGCTCCGCCAGGGTCTGACTCTATTCCAGACTTTTATACGTTTTATATTGCTACATTTCTATTTTATTACTGTGGAAAATGTCTAAAACTCTACGATCAGGAAGGGTAGTGGGAGAAAAACCTGCCCGGAAATTAACTACCATCCGCACAAGAAACAAGTCAGTAAACAACCCACCTCTGAAAGGACAATGTCAGTTATCTGAACTCTGGGATCTATCTGGTTTAAAAAAACCTAAATGTGCGACTCTACATAATCCAGATACTAAAGCCCTGGAAGTACATTTACCAACTACCTCTGAGTCCCGATCTCCCCAGGTCCAGCAGGGGGCCCCCCAAACTATGGTAGGAGGGTCTCCCTTTCGGGACCCTACAGTCGGGAAGCTGATGATTATAGGTGAGCCAGTGCACATACCATCGATCCCTCAGTTACCCATGAATGACAGGCCGGGGGATGACCTGTCTGCACTATCCATTGATCTGGAACTATGGGGACGCTACGTAAGCCCTGCTAAAGTGGAATCTCTGGAACAATTTAAAGTTCAGGGGGGAGCCACCCCATCAGGGTTAATGCTGTATAGTAGCACCCCGTCGCTAAATAGACATGAAATATCTGACTTGCTAAACTCCTCCAAGAGCCCTGACCTCAATCTCCTGGATAATATTTGTACTGCGGAAGCACGAGAAAAGCCGATCTCTGAGTCAATGATCGTGCTGGAACAACTTCTTGCTTCAATTTTGCAGCTTTTAGGGAAATTTGTAGGCAGCTCGGACTGTATCCTTGAATCAGTTACCCAAATTCTAAAGTTATTGCTGCAGAAAGTGCCGGACTCGAGTAAGGCCTCTCCCCCTAAGCCTGAACAATCTGTATCTGAGGGGAAAGTCAAAGCCATTAGAAGCGAACTAGTTAGGAAAAATGAAGAGCCTTCTATGGTCTCTCATAAGGAGGTGTCTCATACTGCAGCATCTAACTGTATCAAGAACATAGTCCTGGAGATAGAGGAGGAGGATAAAGTCTTGCCTGGCCCCAAAACGGTCCAGGAGTTATTTCCTATCTTTGTCCCGGATGGCGGAAAAGATCTCCTGGCCGACAAACCCGAGGTCAATGAAGAAAAGAGAAAATATGGCAAACAAAAAAGTACCAAAGCCAGTAAGAGGAAACCAATTCGAAAATATAGAAAGAAGAAGCAACGGAGGATCATTTTCCAAAAATGCACAGAGGCAAGGGAGAATGAAACAAGGAATGGGGGATCCTTATCTACTTCCTTAAAAGTGGACATGGATGTGAACTTAACCACTTCAACCTCAGTGGAGGAGGAAAATGAACAAGGCAGCCTGCCTTCCCAGGAAGATTTTCCACAAATTGGGGGCTCTCTCCCAGGCTCACCTTCTCGGAGTGCACTGGGAGGTCCAATTACTTATCCATCCGGGACTTTAAACCCTTTGGCCCCCCCCTTTGTGGTAACAATTGACTCTGAAAATTCTCGCCCTCCGGCCCGGCCTGTAAGTATGTCAAAGGCCCCTGTGGATGTGCGTGTACTAGATTTTGTTCCATTATTTGATACTGACCTCTTATTAAATAGAGCCTGGCTTCTCAAGCGTTTCAGTGAGGTCGAATGTCTCTACCACATTCAGTCTAGAGACATAGAACTGGTGACTCTGTTGGGTGGAAGTCAGGTTTTGAGTATTCGGGTGAAATTTTATTCCCCTATCATAACAAATTTGATACTAGAACAGGCTGAAAATTTCCAACGCCTAGGTATTGATATTCTCCCTATCTCTACCCCAGGCAAGCCAAACTCTTTTGATAAGCAGGGGTTGAGGGGTGGTGAGCAAAACGGGGTAACCTCTCCTCTGAGAGACCTGAAAATTTGGGTTTCCAGGGGAAAACGCTCAGTATCGCACGTGAAGCCTCTTCCACTAGTTGAGAATTCCACTCTCAATGATGACAATAACCGGTGGAATTGGCTCCATAGTGCATTATCAACAAAAAATAAGGATAACCCCAAATTGTTCCACCATCTTTAACCCAGCCTTAAACATAATTTCCTGGAACGCGGCCGGTTTCCATAGCAGCCCGGAGAAAATGACCTTTTTATCCACTCTGGAGGCTGATATATTGTGCATCCAGGAAACATGGTGCACAGATAGGTTAACGCCTTTAAAAGATTTCTATGTTTTGGAAGTTCCGGCTGCGCCCTCTAAGAAAGGGCATGCTAGGGGGGGCCTTGCCTGTTTACTGTCAAATAAGTTTCAATGGAGATTTTCCCATTACATTGATTCCAGTAGACTTTTCCACACAATAACATTAGAAAATATGTTCCTTGACAATGTAAAATACCCCATGGTAATTTTTAATGTGTATATTCCGCCTGAGGAATGTTTTAATGATAAATTGCAGCGGGTTCTCCAGTATATGGATAAGATAAAAAATTCACCTCCTTTTCCTGTAATTTTGCTTATTGGTGATTTGAATTGTAAAGTTTCAAACGCTAGTCTAAAACTTTTCAGGGATAAAGCTAAGGAGGAAGCACATTGCATCCCCCAGACGCTTTTCCCTGAAAACTTAAGGACAAATAAAAGGGGGAAGATCTTGTTAAAAGAACTAGCGATCGGGGATGGTATTATCTTAAATGGAAGATTTCCATCTGACGTCCCCGCAAATTATACCCACAAATCCCCCTTTGGGTCATCAATTTTGGACTATGCTATCGCCAGCTACAGTCTGTTTCCCCAGATTCTTGACTTAAAGATCACACCCACGACTCTGAGCGACCATAGTATATTGTTACTATCAATTTCGTTAAATTCTCTGAATACGGCATCCTGGTCGCAAAACGGCAAGGAGGCTACCTTCCACTCGACATCTGGAAGATGCTTCTGGAATAATGCTGCCATTAATGGGGTGCAGGAGCTACTGACCGATACCCTTAGGAAAATAGAAGAGTGGAACGGAAATGAAATAGTTTGTTTTGAGGAATTCATGTTAAAGATTCTATTGAATGCTAAAAAAACTGTCCCCCCTAGGAAAAAAGGAGAGGTAGTTCCTCGGACTCTCCGTAATCTGAATAGGGAATTAAACAAACTAATCCGTGCACAGTACGTTGAAAGGGTACCGGAACGTGGGAAAGATATCTCTAGGTTAAAAAGAAAGAGAAGCAGACTCAAGCTAAAAATTAAAAGGGACAGGGAGGATGAAGTATGGATTAAATTAAGGGAATCTGCTGCTTATGGTAACATTAAAGATTTTTGGGCAATAATCGGGAAAGGATGTGGTACACGCCACTCCCCTACTCCCATAGCTATACCTGAAGATATATGGTCCTCTCATATCCGAGAATTATATGCAGGGAACGGGATCACAGGTGTGGATAACTTCATGTATGCTACCCCTGATGACTCGGTCTTCTTTCCCTCTGAGAAGGAAATCGAGTTGGCTATAAAAAATATGCGATCCTCTGGGGCCATGGGACCGGATGAGCTTCCGATGACGGTCCTAAAACAAGACCCTTTAACCTGGAGCAAAATCTTGTACCCCCTGTTTAGGGCATGCCATCTTTCCAAATGTGTCCCTGCATCGTGGAGAGGAAGCATTTTGGTCCCTATCTTCAAAAAGGGGGCAAGGGACAGCCCCAGTAACTATCGCATGATCGCGCTCCTCGACTCCATCGGAAAGGTCTTTGCGAAATGCCTCCTGAGTTCTCTTTCTGATTGGGTCGAGGAGCGAAACATCTTGCCGTTGGAACAGACTGGTTTCCGAAGGGAACATGGCACTCTGGACAACCTGACTGCCCTTCAGGTTATTACTGATAAATATGTCCAGGTGAGAGGGGGTGTCGTATACGCCGCCTTCATCGATTTCTCCACAGCGTTCGATAAAGTAGATCGGGGAACGCTGTGGAGAAAATTGGCGACGCTGGGTGTCCCTACTCCCCTGTTGGAATTGGTGCGGGCTCTGCACACTGAGACCTGGTGCAGGGTCTTAATGGGGGGTGAAAGGGGGCTTTCGGCCAAAATACCATCTCAGAATGGCCTTAAACAGGGCTGCTTATTGGCGCCCCTGTTGTTTTCCCTATATACAACTGACCTCCCTGCTGCTGTGTCCCACAGTGAGGGGATCGCACCGTTGATAGGAGGGGTGCCAATAGCCTGTCTGATGTATGCCGATGATGTGCTATTGCTTGACTTAACTCCCGTGGGTCTGGCAAATCGGCTTCAGGCTCTTCAGGACTTTGCTGGGGAGCATCATATGAAGATCAATATTAATAAAAGTAAAGTGATGTGTATTGCTGGTAGGAAGAAATGCCGCTCGACAAATTTTGGTTGGGCTATTGGAGGGCATAGATTGGAGGTCGTAACTTGTTATTCCTTTTTAGGGAAAATATTCTCGGCCAATATGAGCGAAAATCTCCATATAGAGCATTGCTCTCGCAAAGCTCTTGCCCATGGCAATGGGTTAAAGTCCCTATACCTGGCAACGGGGAAAAGACATTTTTCTAGCCTTCTGGAAGTATTCAGAGCTAAAATCCCCGCAACCATCTTGTATGGTATAGAAATAATAGAGATAAAACATTGGGACTTTTGCCACAAGATTGAGGGAAAACTCCTAAGATCCCTCTCGACTCTTAACAATGCCTGTCCACTGGCCGCCTGCAGGCTGGATTTTGGACTCAGGAGTGCCTGGGTTCAGGGGCTGTGCGCCTTAATAAGGTGGGTAGCCAGTTTGGCCAGAGCAAGAGAAGGAACCCTGCGAGTTTTACTCAAAAATGAACTTTTGAGCAATTTTAAGGAGTTCTCCAAACTTGTCAGTAATTTTAGAGGGGCTGTGAAAATCCTTAGACTGGATGAAAGCGCTCTTTTCTCCTACTCTCCCATGCAATTAAAGCAGGTCCTTAAGGAGGCTTCGTGGGAGTATTGTTTTCTATCCGACAAAAAAACAGTTGGAGATAAAAGGAATGTGGAGCCGCTCATCTCCTCCTATAGGTTGAAACAGCCTCAACCGTATGCCCTGTGGAACTTACCACATGGGATACGTAGGTTTTGGTTTTTATTACGTTATGACTTAATCCCTCTTAACGTGTTGCTGTCCAAATGGCATGGCACTTCACCGTTGTGCAATTTATGTAAATTGAATAACCAGGACTTTATGCATGTACTTTTGATTTGTCCTATGTTACGTAGCTTGCGCAATCGATGGCTTAAAGTAATCTGTCTACGCCTCAGCATTGTCACTTTACAAGATTTTCTTCATGCACTTTATTGCCCACCAAATGAAATGTTTTGTGCTTATGTTTTTAATTTTTTTAAAGGATTTTTAGCTATTTATTAATGTTTCTGGAAGATTGTGCCGGCCCGGCCTTGTGGGACTGATGGCTTGCAGTGTAGCTATTACGGTTCGAATGCTATGTTTTATAACTTTTGCATTTTTGATGATTTTGTTGCTTTGTCTGTACATGTTTATGTGGCCCTCTTTGAGAGCCAAAACATAATAAATAAATTTGAATTTGAATTTAGTAAGTTATATTATATAGATACATAGAGAAAATGGATAATATTCCTAATTTCTAAATTACAAATGTATTTTCTTTGTTGATGTCAAACACTAAATACAAGGCATTTCATGTACTTTAATTAACACACATAAGTAATCAAACAATATAATTTCCTTTAATTTTGTTCAGATGGTAGTAACACGGAAATTACTAATTTATGATATCATTTATCACCCACCAGGGTGCAGATAAGTATATTCTTTAGTTCATTGTCAAACACTGGGGGAAAACACCAAAAACATGAATGGTAAAAACAACATTTGTATTACTGTGCTTGTTCAACAGTGAGTTATATTTTCATTTATAAAGCAATTAATACTAACTAACTCAATTTCAGACCTAAAGCAGTAGATTTCTTCACAAGTCATCAACGATACTTGGTCACATAATGACACACCTATTGTAGGTAGTATGTAGTATATGTAGACCATATTTCACAGATGTTGAAGTTTTCAACTACAATTAAAATTTCGAAATTTAGAATAGTATAAAAAGGCAACAGTTCATTACATTTTTGGGCAATCTCTGCAACAATTAACTTACTGTCTTCTAATTCAGTCTGCCATGTATTGTTCAGTAAATATATGATGTAATGACCAGAAATACTATCTAGTACATGATGGAAAATAATGACTGGACAAGTAAAAGTGCGCCTAGATATGGAAATTTGCAAAGAAGTGAAGTTAGTAATTTTGTTATTGTCTGGAGCACTTCTTGCTATCATTACACATACATTCTATTCACCATAGTTAAAACTGTCAGGACAACCTTAGATCCACAGTTTGAACAAACGAAAGCCTGCACAGCTTGATAGATCAGTTTTTAAAAAATGATAACGGTTTACAATCCGGAACAGAAAGGTATACAAAATCTTTCAGATTCCTTGATACTTGAGAAAGCATTTAAGCAATGTAAATATTCACGCTCCCAATAGTAATTTAGAACAAAACAATCTGTATATTGGAAACTCTCATTTGCTTCTATTTCCAGAATAAACATAGACAACTCCTGGGAATCTTGTTACTCATTTATTGAAAAATGAATGGTTCCTGTACAAATATCCACAATATCTCTTGCACCACTTGTAGACTGCCACAATTGTTTGTTCTACTAAAGTAGGGATACACGTTATTTACAGTGTTACAGGAGGCTTATCTGTATTTTACAGAAGTAAATCTTTAACTAAAGGTAAATATAAAATTAATTTAACCATCATATTACAGTAGCAGTTAATACCATTGACCATATTACATGCTATTGGTAATACCTAGCAGCAGCTGGTGTTCCCCGGTATGCTTGAAAAGGCTTAATAGCTTTTACAAATGTTTTAACGTGCTTATGCAAGAACAGGTTTTAGGCACCACAGAAAAGTCCAGAAAATCCACAAGAATAAGTATGAAGCAACTGGCATATATGACCTCAACTTAAACCTTCAGGAAGACAGTCCTCATCAAATTAATTACCTGTACTAATTAGAAAAAAACCTTTTTGAACATTCAATAGCACCTTCTAGAAGTCAACCTCATCAAATTAATCATCTGCCCCTGTTCTTTGATATAAGCAATTAGAACACAACCTTTGTGAACGATCTAAAGCAGTGCAATTAACACTCATGTGTAGAACAAATATAACATGTCTTATTTAAAGATCATCCGCACTCCTCTACTTTGCTTAGCCTCTTCACCTGCCACTTACCTGTTTCCCGACTTCCAGGGCTCTGACTTGCCAGCTCCCTTGACTGCAATCCTTGACTCCACCACTAAAAACGTCCCGCATTAATCTGGCACCTGGATGAACAAATTAGAAGAAAAGGAGACACGCATTAACAGACTTGATTTCACTAAGTTCTGAGCTAAGTCACAACATAGTGCTACAAACGATGGAAATCAGTGTTTTTTTAACGCGTACATGTTGTTGGCAGGGCTCTGCTATAGAGGACTTGGGTGGAGCTAGCCCAGTCCAAATTTGCTTGTGGGTTTGATGTTGAAATCATACTCACTATACTTTTGACATTTTGATGAAGGGGCCTCTTTGGACTGTCTACAAAACAATAGACAATACAACTAAAGGTTGGTTGAGATTTGAAAAGCTTTTGTGAGGTGATACCTTAAGAGATATAGTTAATACTAGACTAAAGCCTTATTATTTGTTTGTTTAAAGGTAACTTATCTGGCAGTACCATTTTCCGACTAGTGTGATTGCCTGGTGCAGTGTTGCTGTTGAGTAGATGAACCACAGCATCTTTTGACTCCACGTGCTCCCTCCATACCAACCCCCTTCCCCCTGGGATTTACCAATGGAACAGTGCCTCCACTTGTGAATCGAGGGCAAGTCTTGGGAGGATTTAGGAACTAGTGACGCCACCCCATTGGCACCACCTGTGATCCAGGCAGGTGGCTTATGGCAGAAGGCTAAGCCACAACACTTAATATTCCTTTTGGGCAGTGTCATAACCAATCAAGACCAAATATTCCTGGACGACCTACCACGGGCCTTATCAGGGGACCTCATTAATGCTGCTAAAGTAGTTTTTTTAATCTCTTATTTGGGGGTTGTATCTGCTGGCTGGGCAATTCCTTTAATAAAAACAAAAAATCCCCTGTTGTACAACTATTCTGCTTTTAAGGCTGCCATGACTAAGTTATTTTCAAAGCATGTTTTTTATCCAAACAAGTGACAATGAATTATTAAACCTACAATAAGGCTCTAAGGACTTGCTGACTTTTATCACTAAGTTTAATCGGCTGATGTTGGAAACGTACAGGCCCGGAAGAAAAAGGGACATCCTTATTTTATCAAGGGATAAAAGATTACCTTAAAGATTCCCTCTTGCATATTGTTTATGTGCCCAAATATTTGTATAGAAGTTATTGATCTTGTGGTTAAGCTAGATCACCGATTGGGCGTGCAAAAGGGTGACCGATCTTTCAGTAAAACTAGAGTAATTGTTCCCAAAGTCAAGAAGAAGTCAGACAGTAAGACTCTTGATGCTGAACCTATGCAATTTGGAGGTATAAAAGGTCCACAAACTAATGAGGAAAAATAATGTTTCTGCAAATTAAACCTATGTTTTTATTGTGGCAAAGCTGGTCATTTTGCGAGCGAATGTTCTGGAAAACTAAAAAAGACTAAGGCTGTTCCTAATGTAGATGTCGATCAAGAACAGGGAATCTAAGGCTCTCGGCCAGAAGGTAGACTGTCTCATAGAGTGAAGCCGTACAGATCCAGCAATATCTAACCAATGTAGGAACACAAATTCCACAGCATCTGACTATCCGAGTCACAGTAATCTTATCCCCACAGTGGAGGCACATATCATCCATGCTCCACAGACAATTTCTTTGATTTGACCCTAGCTTTACAAAAGTTCCCAAAGAAAAACCTGAGCCTGTGCGAGCAGTGAATGGTTCAGAGTTGTATTATGGAATAATTTGTTTTCAGACAGAGGCTCTAAACTTAGTGTTCGATAATGGGCATACTGAATGGCTTATCTTGGTCTCTATAGCCTTAGTTAGATCTAGAGTATCGTAAGGGATTCAGTTATATTAACACCAAGTGTAGCCGTGATTTGATGGTTCATACCATCGAAACGGCACAAAGACTGTGTAATAAAGAGGCAGAAGAAATAGAGGAACTAACTAAGGCTATAGAGACCACCAGGTGGTCACAGATGCTAAGTCGCTTTTGGATAAGATCGAAAAAGATATTCAGTCCTTTAGGGATAACACCATCAATGATAAGAACAATAGGTACAAACGTGACGTAAAGTCATTTAAAATCGAGCAGGTATATCCTTTTCTACGTGAGGATTACTACTCGCAGTCTGACTCTCGCCAAGCCTTGTCAACTTACCAAGGCAGGTCCAGGAATCGATTCACTACTTTTTCCAGTACATCTTCCTCTGATTCTTCGGGATCAGACAATAGGAACCAAAAGAAAGGGGTGACTTTTTTAGAGAAGGGCAAACAAACAAAACCCAGGTACAAGGTACCATGGGATATGCGAACCAGGAGCAGCAACAACAAACCGTAGGAAGATCTACAACGGTTGTTAATTTGTCCTCAAGAGTATTATCTAGTGAAGAGGAAACAGTACTTAATCTTGGCTTGAAAGTCGTGCCAAGTAAGAATACCGACTATACCAAACTCAAATTAGAGGCGATACAGTTTTGTCGCAAAATAGGATTGAAGGCATTTTTTGCAAATAACCCACCTACTGACAGTATGGAAACAACAGGTCTTAGAAACAAGTCAAAATGTGTCCCTTATACCAACATCCCTAAACAGGTGCTGGCATTTGAACAGGTACTGCTTTCCTCTATCAATAAGATGGAGAAAAGTAAGAGCTTCACCCACCAGAACATGAGTAAGAAGCAACGAGAGACAATTGGTTTGCTTAAAGATGACCCATCTATCGTCATCAAACAAGCAGATAAGGGCGGGCAGTAGTCATCTGGCCCCACCCTATGTACCTGGCAGAAGGTGAGAAACAAGTAAAGAACACCACTTGGTATCGCCCATTATCGGAGGATCCAACTAAAGACATTCAGGGACAAATTGCCACAGTTTTAGATTATGGCATAGAGAATGGCTTCTTGGGAAACAAGGCACATGACTACCTTCTTAAGAAATGTCCTAGGACTCCGGTCCTTTATCTTCTTCCGAAGATCCACAAGAGCATGCAAGAGCCCCCTGGCCGCCCCATAGTTTCAGGGTGAGACTCATGTCTAGAGCCGATCGCACAGTATGTGGACTTTTTCTTAAAACCTTTTTTGAGTCAGGTAAAGTCAGATTTGCAAGATATGACTGATTATTTGGTAGTAAAAGTTTAAGGAACTAGCTTTGATGTACAGTCTCAAATCATGGTGACGATGGACGTCACGTCACTATATACTCAAATCCCTCAAGAAGAGGCTCTACAAGTGAAGGAGATTTACCTTGACCTGAGGGAAAGACCACATCGGGTCCCCACTGCCTTTATCTTAGAATTGGCGGAAATAGCACTTAAGAAAAACTATTTCACCTTTAATGGTGAGTATTACATGCAAGTGAAGGGGTGTCCTTATGTCCCAGAAATGGCAGTTATCTTCATGGCACAATACAAACAGAAGTTCGTGGAAGCTAACAACCCATTCAGAGATCGAATTTTACAGTGGTATCGATACATCAACGACGTCTGGCTCCTGTGGCAGGGGAGTCAGGCGGAGCTAATGTCTTTCCATGGATGGCTCAATGCAAGACACAGGGACATCAAATTCTCAATAGAAAACAGCACTAGTCGCATGATGTTTTTGGATGTTGAAGTGAGATGTGAGGAAGGACGATTGGTAACATCGCTCCATAAAAAGGCAACTGATAGGAACACCATGCTGCACCACAGAAGTGCCCATCCACGCAATTTAAAGGCTAATCTGCCCTGTGGGCAATTGCTCAGAATCAGGCGTAATTGTTCGGATGTGGCTGATTATGAAAGACTTGCGAGATCTTTTTGTCATGACATGCAGGACAGGGGCTACCCTGAGAAGCTCCTTAAGCACTCATTCAAACGTGCTAGATACACGCTGAGAGAATGCTTGCTGCAGCTTAAGCAACGCCCTCCGATGAACAAAATGGTGTGCGTCACAACGTTCTGTCCCGACACCCACAAGTTGTGCCAAGCTGTTCCAAAGAATTGGCATCTATTAGAAGGTTTGAATTGTTCATTTCCTAAGCCCATCTTTGCTTATAGAAAAAATCGAAGTATTGGCGAACAATTGATTAGAGCTGACATTACCATTCCAAAACCTAAAAGTGACCTTTTGGCACAATGAAACCTAAAGCCTGTGGAAGGTCATCACAGGTGCGGCAATTGTGTTGCTTGTTCTACCACAATTGCGGGCAATGAATTTGTCCATCAGGGAACTAAGTGGAGACATACAGAATTCTCCAATTTCAAAACAAAAAATGTCGTTTACGGAATACTTTGCCCGTGCCCACTAATCTACATAGGCAAGAGTAGCCAACAAGTCAACCAAAGGATCAGCCAGCATCGATCACCCATAAAGAAAAAAATAATGACCACTCCGCTGGTTGAGCACTTCTGGGATAAAGGCCATAACGAACATGAATTTAAATGGTAGGTGTTATTCACTGTGAATTCAATGACAAAATGCCACGATATTGAGCGTGCCTTACTGCAGAAAGAGGCTTATCTCATTTTGAAATACAATAGCACTCAAACAGGCCTTAATAGCTTGTCCGAGATAGCCCATATATAACTGGCATAGACACACAGCATAGCGGACTGGCATCAGTCAGACATCCCTGGACTTAATCTGTAGCCTTATGTCCTCTTTTCACTAACACACCTTGTGTATAAAGAATAAGCATGGCCACTGCCTGGCAGGTATATATATGCAATCTTAATAATGGGTGCAGCGTCACCTACTGACTCCCCACAGCTCTGTTACTAAAGTTTATTTTTTTAAGGGTGCATGCAATACACAATCACAATAATGACCCTCAATGTGCTCGCCGTACTTGTGGAATAAATGCTATTTAAATCAGCATTTATCAAATTTAAATGAAATGGCCCGTTTTAACATTAGTGTTGAGATACGAGTTGCCAATAAAGTTTGAAGTTTTTTTAGTTCAAACCCAGCGCGTAACCAAAATAGTTAAAAAATAGATTTTCTGCCTCCATTCATTGACAATGACACCATGTAACAGGCGCGCCCTGATTTTACATGCGCTTCCCATACTAAACATAATTTTCTCGTAGCGCAATTATGAGGACACTACTAGTCCCATCATGCCTTTTTTGGAGGTGGGCTTTAAATACAGGAAGTGCTTGCGCGGCCATGTCTTGTGAGAAAACTTTGATCACACAAGCGGCGTGCTGTTATTTTCGAGCAGGTAAATGCCAGGACATGTTTCCTGTCTATTTCACGCTTATAATCTGTTTGAATGGTCATACTTTTGGCTACAAGCGCTTACACTCGCTTTTTCATTTTTTCGTTAACACAGGACGGCAACAGCCCCACCACTAAAAACATTTGTCACTATTGTCACTATTGTTTTAGGAGCCTACCTTCATGGTGGTGGAATATATATAAGAACGCCGGTTGGCGGCAGTCGACAATAGCAAGGTATGCTTTATGTAGCACTGGGTGACGCCTTAGTAATGAAACCACGAGCTGGTTAGATTTACCAATGCAAACATTTTTTTTTAATTTCTTGTAGGTTGTCCTGCCTGGCCACGTTTAGAAATATTTGAAATCCTTTACGCCTTAATGCCCTGCTCTACTTACAACCAAGTTTAGTATGTAGCAATTTTCTTTCTCAGTCCATTTCCTTAAAAGAAGTTCGGTTTTGAGAGTGATGAGTAAAATATTTTCTTTGCATCTTACAGATACAAAGAATAAAACAGCCCTGATGAGACATCAGCGACACTGTGCCTGATCTCAAAACGCGTCAGCACTTTCATAGTGTGGAATAAAATGTCACGATACTAGGACCGGCTAGTCCAGTATTGATTTGTTCAAGAGCCATTTATTTGCTTATAATTCCCCCTTGATTTGTTTTTCCTATTTTTCTCATTTTTTGATTGTAATGTTTGTTCTAATGTTGTTTGTGATGTATTCTTAGTTTTTTTGTAATGTTTGATGCAAGAAATGTTCTTTTTGTACTGTGTAAAGAATTTTTTTTCATGTATGTACAAAGTGTATATAGGTGTGTAAATATTTAATGTATTGTTGTTTTCTGTCATATAGCTTGTCATCATTTGAAAAAGATAAAAAACATTGACACTAAGTAGGATGTTGAGAGGGATCACAATAAATTGATCTTTTCCCTCCTAATAACCTTGTAGAGATTTTGTGGTTCGGGCAATTTGTGTTATATATGTTATAAAAAATGGCACATTTCATACCCCTAAAAAAGATGTCCATTGTTGCAGAATTTAGTCAAATATTCATTGATCATATCGTAAGACTGCATGGTCTACTGATTAAAATCTTCTCAGATCGAGGGGTTCAGATCAAATCTAAATTTTGGAGACTCTCTGTGATAAATTAGGAATAGAAGTAGCCTTGTCAGCTGCTGTCCACCCACACACCGACGGGCTAACTGAATGGGTCAACCAATACCTAGAAACTACACTAAGATGCTTACTATCTACATTCACAAGAAAATGGGATCAGGCATAGCCCTAGCTGAATTCACTTATAAAACAGCACCCATCCAGTCACAAACTACACACCCTTCTTCTTCATGTCAGGACAACATCCTAGGGGCCCTTCCCGTTAATATATCAAAAGTATATACTATGCGACCTTCAGTCACAGAAAGATTAGAACAACTCCATGAAATATAAAAAACACGATTTGACATGTTTACCATATGCGAAATTGGTCATGAAAGCACAAGATGACAATCATAGAACCCCAAACAATCAGGGGATTGATTCTGTTAAGGTAATCAGAGGCTAGAATCAGGGTAAATTATAACAAATAACAAATGCCTCTGACACCACAAATTTCACAATTGATTTTAACCAATGTCCTATTTTATTGACATTGTCAGCCGTTTATATTTTAGCATTTTCATCAAAAATTTATTCAATAGTACACAATTAGGTGTTGGCACATATTTCAAATCATCTCCTTAAATAGACAAACATTCAACATATATCAAAAAATATAAATGAGTTCATTGCATAAACAATATAACATTCAACTAGACAACATTAAACAGTACTCTGCATTTATACACAATAATAAAAGGACCTTTAGTCCTCGTGTTTGTGCTCCTAAATCACACAAAATATTCCTATTTTTGCTCCTAAATCACACAAAATATTCCAAATTTAGGATAGAAAGAACGGTCCTACTCTAGATCTTTAACTTAACTAACTTTGAGGTGTAATTATTTATCACAAAGGGACAATAGATGTATTCCTGTGTTAGGTCGGAGAAGTCTTTTACACTTTTTATGGCCTTGATGTGAGATACATCTCTCTCCAAATGTCCTGTTATTGTGCTAGGTCATAGGGCATCCAGTTCTCCTGGCCTAAAGAATAATAAGCCTATGCGTTTCGACCTTCTGTGGGGTGACAGGAAATTAATTTACAAAGGTCTTCATCAGGGCTCACTGTAGTTTGTTGTAGGACATCATGCTATACCTGGAAGAGTATAAAGGGCATGTGTTAGTTTTGGGGTCAGGAGTCTTATGTGCAGAGGTTAGAAGATTACAATAAATTGGTGTAGGGGTCACGTACCCATGTGTTAAAGTGGCGGTTTCTCTTGTCTTTACTTCTTTACTTTGCGTCGATCGCTGAGCCCAGCGTCGTGTCATTTCTATGGGATGGCCTGCGTAGCAGGGTCTTCGCCTGGGTTAATCAGGTGTATGCTGTTCGGGTAAAGAGAGACAGAGGATAGATACACACTGTGAGTGAAAGTCTCTTCATGTGGGAGCATCATTTTTGTAAGCTCGATTATGGTTGACACTAAGGAAGTGGTCAGGGTGGGGTGTTAAATGAATCCCAGGTCTGTGGAGCACTGCGAGGGTACTTTGGGACCAGTGCGCGTGGGAGGTTTAGTAGCGGAGCAACCCGGGGTCATGAAAGTCTCTTCATATGTGAGCGTCATCTTAAAAAGCCCAATTGTGGTTAACTCTAAAAAAGTAGTCGGGTGGAGTGGTGAATGCTTCCCAGGTCTATGGAGCACTTTGAGCGTACTTTGGGACCAGTGCGCGTGAGAGGTTTAATAACGGAGCAGCTCGGGGTCATGCTCTGCAAAATCGCATTATCTTGCTCCCGAGTATGTCGTACCTTCTGTTTTGTGTAATATGACAGGACGAAGGTACTATTTATACCAGCCTGTACACTAAAGAGACTGACCGGAACACCTTTCTACATTTCTCGAGTTTCCACCAACGCAATCTGAGAGAAAATTTACCGTTAAGTCAATTCATGCGACTGCGCAGAAATTGCTCTAAGAAAACTGATTACTTTTCTAATGCCCAAGAGCTGATGCTAAAACTACTAGAAAGGGGTTACCCCAAAAAATTGTTGAAGAGAGCCATGAAAAGAACATGGTATATCCCCAGAGAAACGCTTCTAATCCCCAAAGAAAAGACTGTTGAAGAAGCCCCAATAGTATGTGTGACCACTTTTTCAGGAGCCACTATTGAAATCAACCATAATCGAGCTTACAAAAATGACGCTCCCACATGAAGAGACTTTCACTCATGGTGTGTATCCTCTGTCTCTCTTTACCCTAACAGCATACACCTGATTAACCCAGGCGAAGACCCTGCTACGCAGGCCATCCCATAGAAACGACACGACGCTGGGCTCAGCGATCGACGCAAAGTAAAGAAGTAAAGACAAGAGAAACCGCCACTTTAACACATGGGTACGTGACCCCTACACCAATTTATTGTAATCTTCCAACCTCTGCACATAAGACTCCTGACCCCAAAACTAACACATGCCCTTTACACTCTTCCAGGTATAGCATGATGTCCTACAACAAACTACAGCGAGCCCTGATGAAGACCTTTGTAAATTAATTTCCTGTCACCCCACAGACGGTCGAAACGCGTAGGCTTATTATTCTTTAGGCCAGGAGAACTGGATGCCCTATGACCTAGCACAATAACAGGACATTTGGAGAGAGATGTATCTCACATCAAGGCCATAAAAAGTGTAAAAGACTTCTCCGACCTAACACAGGAATACATGTATTGTCCCTTTGTGGTAAATAATTACACCTCAAAGTTAGTTAAGTTAAAGATCTAGAGTAGGACCGTTCTTTCTATCCTAAATTTGGAATATTTTGTGTGATTTAGGAGCAAAAATATGAATATTTTGTGTGATTTAGGAGCACAAACACGAGGACTAAAGGTCCTTTTATTATCGTGTATAAATGCAGAGTACTGTTTAATGTTGTCTAGTTGAATGTTATATTGTTTATGCAATGAACTCATTTATATTTTCTGATATATGTTGAATGTTTGTCTATTTAAGGAGATGATTTGAAATATGTGCCAACACCTAATTGTGTACTATTGAATACATTTTTGATGAAAATGCTAAAATATAAACGGCTGACAATGTCAATAAAATAGGACATTGGTTAAAATCAATTGTGAAATTTGTGGTGTCAGAGGCATTTGTTATTTGTTATATTCATAGAACCCCATCACCTATACACAAGGAAGGAAGCAGGCTATGGTCATCAACACAACACCTATAACTAAAATGCCCAAGGAAACTTGGACCACAGTTTATAGGTCCTTATGACATTATCAAGATAATGAATCCAGTCACCATCAAGCTAAAGCTTCCCCCTGAATACACCATTCACCCAGTGTTTTTATGTTTCACTGATCAAGCCATACTACCCCGCCACACGAAAAGATACCCCATCCTCACTTGTTCTGATTAATGGCCAACAAGAGTGCGAAGTTCACCATATTCTGGACTCTAAATGATCTCAGGGACAACTATATTACCTTTTAGATTGGAAGCGGTATGACCTTTAGACAGTTCGTGGGAACCAGCCTCCTTGGTTTATGTCCCCTGTCTGGTGACACAATTTTATACCTTCCATCTCAGCAAGCCATGACCTGTAACACTGCCTTTGGGAGGTGCGACTGTCAGGGTGTCTGCCACAGCTCACCTCTCTTGTTTATCACAAATATTCCAGCATGATTCATATCATTCCTCACAACACTTATGAATGAACAAATGTCTTGTAACCTGACTTTTTACCATATTAGATAGTTTTGGTAATAGCTAGCTGCAGCTGGTGTTCCCCGGTTTGTTTGAAAAGGCTGCAAATAGCTTTTACAAATGTTTTATCATGAATACATAAGGACAGGTTTCAGGCGCCACAGGACCATCCAGAAAATTCATCAGAATAAGTATCAAGCAACCGGCATGGATGACCTCAATATGAACCTTCCAGAAGACAGCTCTCATCAAATTAATCACCTGCACCTGCTCTTTGCTATAAGCAATTAGAGCGGGACCTTTGTTAACATTCTGAAACACTTTTTAGAAGACAACCTCATCAAGTTAATTATCTGAACCTGTTCCTTGTTACAAACAATTATAATGTGACCTTTCTGAATGTTCTAAAGCAGTGCAATTAACACTCAAGTGCCGAACAAAGACAATCTGTCTTATTTAAAGATCAAGCACACTCCTCCCCTTCGTTTAGCCTCTTCGCCCACCACTTACCTGTTTCCTGGCTTCCAGGACTCTGACTTGCCAGCTCTCTTGTTCCTCCTGCATAGACCTTACCACAAAGAACATCCCACATTAGTCTTCACCTAGATGAAAATACGAGAGGAAAAGGAGAGACTCATTAACAGACTTGATTTCGCTACACTCTGAGCTCAGTCACAACCTCTTGCTGCAAACAGAGCTAAACAGTTTTTTGTTCAACTTGTACATACTTTTGGCAGGGCTCTGCCCGAGAGGATTTGGGTGAAGCTAACCCTATCCAAATATGCTTGTGGGTTTGGTGCTGTAATCATACTCACTACAGTTTCCAAATGTCATGATGGGGCCTCTACGGACTGGACTATCTAAGAAAAACAACAACAAACTAAAGGCTGGTTGAGATTTGAAAAGCGTTTGTGAGGTGATACCTTAAGAGATATAATTAATACTAGACTAAAGTCTTATTATTTGTTTGTGTATGGGTACCATGTCTGCGGGTACTATTTATCAGACTGGTGTGAATGCCTGCTGCAGTGTTGCTGTTGAGTCGAAAAGCCACAGCATCTTTTGACTCCACACGTTCTCTCCATCCCAACCCCCTTGCCCCTGGGGTTTCCTATCAGAGCAGTGTCTCCTGATGTGAACTGAGGGCAAGTCTCAGGAGGATTGGGAACTAGCATTGCCACCCCATTGAAATCACCTGGGATTGAGGTAGGTGGCTCATAACAAGTAATAATATACAATTTGATCAGAACAAATATAGTACCTGTTTTCCACAATAAGATAAATAGCAAGTTTTATCCAAGCTACTCTGTCTGATTTCCCATTTTTAGGTCTCGGCATCGAGACCTATTGTCGCCGATTTCGCTCTCAAGGGAGACAGAGCGGTACACGAGCCTACCAGGGTCTGTGGACGCGCTTACGCAGGCCGGCCGAAGGCACGCAAACACACACACACACAGAGACGCGCAAACAGACACACACACACACACGCACACGCAGTCACACCGACACGCAGACACACAGACACACATACACACACCCCCACGACGAAGCCCTACTTACTGCCTCAGCCGCCACTGCTGACTTCTGCTGCCACCGCTCCTCGGGGCCGGCAATCCACTCCGTGGGCGCATAAGACGGAAGTCCTGCCCCACGACAGCCGTGAGCGTGCACATCCTGACACCGGAAGTTCGAGAGAGTGCATGCTCACGGCTTGTTTTTCCAGTAAGGTAGTGAAACTATTGTAATAATAAAAAGGCACATGTGAGCGTGGATTTTCCAGAGGGAGGAAGCTGGTTCCCCTCTGTGAAACAAAGCACTGATGGTATGCGCAGTAACCCAAGACGGCAGAAACCCGAGAGCTGCCACCAGCCTACCCGCAGAGTTAAACGAAAGAGTTTTATTATTTATTGACACAGCCCTTCGGATGGGGCAGCAGCAGCGGCCGGTGCGTCCCCTCTGACTTCTGTGGAATGTAGAGTTTGGACTCCGGACCGGAGTGGCGTGTCCTGTGAGGGTCGCTGGGTGCAGGTAATGTGACAGGCGTCCTCGGTTTTGGACGCGGCAGCGCCGAGGGGAGGGCCCGGGCCTCCTCTCTGCCCCACCGCACACCTTGTTAAGGAGGTTAGATCCCATGTGCTGACACGCGTCGGATCTGCGGATCTATGAACCTGCAGGAGGAGGCTTTGAGGGTGTCTGGGAGGTAAAGCCCTGCCTGTGTGTGGTGCCGGAGGAGCGTGGTGCGCCTTAACCCGTCCCTGTCCGAGGCTGGCAGCCGGGCCCGCCCTGCAGGTGTCACTGTGTGAGGAAGCTCACATTTCACTCACTGCTTGGCTCAGGCAGCCAAGGGGAACTGTGCCAGCGAGGACAGATGTAGAACAATGGACGGCTAGCACGGGTCAGGGGGTCGACCATCACTGCTGAACCGAATCCCCAGCCCTGACCGGGACGACCTGGTAAGTACCACTCACACTGCCAGACCCGCAATGGGACACCTACTTCCTTCTTTGAAAATGATATTGACAGGTGTCTGTCTCTAGATATATGTGGAGTCTATCAGACTTTGGTTTCTTGTGATATACACCTTCTTTCTTTTGGATAGCGCTTCATACCACTATTTCCAGTTTCCTCTCGCAATAGGCATCACTGTTTTTAACCAGTTATGTGATACTTAATTGCCTGGTTGTTAGAGCTCGTCCAGTTTCTTTGCATTCATTGAATTCAATGCAATTTCAGGTTATATCAGATAAAACAAAGGCAACTGTTGTAAATTAACTATTGAAACTGAATGGAATAATTTTAAATAAGATGAGTCATTTATGATGCAAGGAAATTACACAGAAACAAATAATGTAGGTGACATTAACCTATTGTAAAGCAGTCATTCAATCAAGAGTTTGTATAGCGCGTCTACGCACCCGCGAGACCCAAGGCGCTGAGTCCATTCTTTGCCCTGACACTAGACAATTATTGCTTCCCTTTATGCACCTGTTAGGTGGAGGAATGTGCATTTGCAGAAACTGATTACAATTTTGTGCACAACCCAAAGCTGGAAATCAGGGGCACACACAGTTTTGAAAGTTGCCCCTCCACTTAGAATGAGAATGTAAATGATATTCGTGTTATTGACATTGGAAGGGTGAAAGGTCAAGTACACCAAGTAAGATTTTAACCTGTAACCACAAGGTCAAACGCAGACAACTGCGGGTGCATTCACTAGCCTCATAGAAACAAAACTGCCGTCTTTTTCGTTATAATGGACTACAAATCCCAGAATGCAAAGCACAACGTGGGACTGGGCGAGCTACTCACGCAAGATGTAGGATAAGAGTAGATCATTGGGCATAACAAAACCATATCTTTATAGTGATTTGTATTCATGCTCACATATAGATGAGCTAACGCTGTCTGCGCTGTCAGTCATCACACTAGTGCCAGATATCTTGCCTCAAGGAGATTTCTTTAATGCCTTCTGTGCTTCGAAAGGTGCCTTGAATGCGGCTTTGTCTGGCTTTATCACAAAGAATTGTAAGCAGTCACCGACCCTGTGTGTCGGATTCTGGAACAGTGAGCACTGTCAGACTGCCAGCAGTGGGAGGCAAACCTGATCCCTGAAGCAGGAAGATGATGCTAGGGTTTGCTTTAAAAAAATGTGGCTGCTCTCATACTTAAAACATTGACATTCAAGGAATGTTGGGACTGGCCAAAGGGTCTGTTTGGGTAATCATTTTTGCAGCTGGGCTGACATGGCATTATTCCCCGGGGATCCTTAGAGAAAACATTGGTCACGTGGTCCAGTCAACGCCCAATGAAAATGCAGAGTTTGAGCAGACAAGTGTTCACCATGCCGGCGCGTACCCTGCCCATTCCTAGACCGCCTCCCTGCAAGGGTTTACGGCTTTTGCGTGGCTTCGGGAAATAATAATTTGTGTGTAATGCCTCGGGCGGGCTTGTAAAGCAATTAACCCTTTAAAATGTAGAGTGGGTATTTCTGAGAAGACAGGCGGTTACCGTCTGCGTCACACTGGGAAAAAAGTAATGTGTTTCGTAGTCATCCAGCCTCTATCTGTGTGGCTGTGTTCCACACACACGCCAAACTGTGTGTTCACCGTTAATCGCTTTTCATTATGCGAACTGTGTGTCCCAGTAATGAATGGGGGACTGCATGCCATCAGGAGCGGTGTGTTTTGGGATTCTAGTGTGCGAGTTAAGCCCTTGGAATAGGAGCATTAAATCACACGGTGGCACAGTTTGCCAGACAAGAGGCACCCAGCTGTAGCTCTCCAGAGTAAACACCTCACAGACACGGCTTTGTGCAGCTGTTGGGTGCGTTGGCAGGGCCAGTTGTGTGCTGCATCGCCCTGCAGAGGGCGCTGTGCATACTGGGGTGGAACGTACAGCAACCACCTGCAACTTTTGCCCCTTCAGGTTACTCCTTGAGTCACGTGGTCAAGTTATAGTGGTAGAGCGAAAAGAAAAACAAACAAGAAATATTGCAGGGGACGGTCCAGTGAGGACAGGCTGGGATGCAGGAAAGTGGCCTGGCAAGCTGGTAGGCCAGTTTTTGTTGTCCACTCCAGTGGTGAGGATATATATTCAAATAAAAATGTTTTACTTGTTCAGATAATGGGTATACCCAGGTGAGTGAGGGGGTGAGGGGTGTAAGCCAGGATTCTGCCCGCCCCATCACAGGAAAAAAGTACTGTGCCAGGGAAATGGTTCCCCCATGTACCCCCACTGTGAGACATGCCATCTATACAGCTCTCCAATGCTAACTAACTAGGTTTGCGCTTCACAAATGCCAAAACATACTACATGTAAGGGCCGCAGCCTTTGGCCGCCTCCACCAAACATGCACAAAGTAGGAGGCCCACTTCTGTGAATGCAGTTCAATACACTTCATCCATTGTATACAGGTTAGTTAGTGGCTGAATGTTGTAGGAGTTGAACAATATGAAAAGATGGACATGGATAACATTTATAAGTGGGTATGACCCCTAAAAATACAGTGCGGCATCTGTCTTTTGTACAGTGTGATCTCATTTGCTTTTCTTGCATGACAATAGGCTTGCAATATCTGTGAGTATATGTGGTTTTTGGTGGCTGATGTTTAAAGGCATCTGGTTAGTTATCATTTTAAGGTTGGTGTTCCACCTTAGAATTAAATATTGAGGGATGATTGGTTATGTACAGAGCTGAGCTTTATTTGAAGGAAAGGGTAGTATGGTGTCCTTGCATGGGTCTTCACATGTTTTTTTATCACATGCAGAGAGACATAGATGAAGGTACACCAGGGAGGGGCAGTGGACCACATGTGGCGCGGGAGTGGGATGCATGGTACAGTCTGCCAAGGAAGTGGAAAGCAGGTATTGTCACAGTGTCCTGTAAATCCTCTGGTAAAAAGGTTGATGACCTCCCACCCCTCCTCTGTGCAGGAGTGGGATAAATGGTAGCTTCCTGGACCATCTAGCCAATCATAATTGTTGGTGGGCGGAGCCAGGTTTAAAGGGAGGGCACCACATTCACCAGACAAGCACTTATCAGCCCATATCTCTTTAAGACGCAAGTGCAAATAATATGCTGACCACTAGAAAGTGCTTTTCCAATTATAAATTTGGAAAGGGAAATTTCTGCAAGAGCGGGATGTTTGGAGACTCAGATCAAGAAACAGAATTGAGCTGATATTAATACTGAACACCCTTTGTGGTTATTGGGAACTGATACTTGGAAGAATCTCGCCACCCAGTTCCACAAATTAACTTGTCCATCACATTGTGAAAACTGACCTTATCTGAGGGAATGAGGTAGCCTGGACACTGAGTAAGATGAAGGTGATGGCTGTACTACCTGTAAAGCACTCGCAGAACCAAAAGCCTCTTTGCATCAAGGATGACACCATGTGTAAGAATACGCAAAAGAGTACGCCCCTAGCACCAGTTTATATACTCATAAATGCTTTTGTGAATCGGCCCATTGGTCTCCTGTGCTTGGTCCATCCCCATAGCCTGGAGCATCCACTGGCGAAGATCCAAACGGGTCAAGTAGAGGAAAGTCATTTTCTGTGTTGACCTCTCTCTTCTGCGGGTGTCATCTTATAGAGCGGGTGCTGTATCTCACATGGTTGTACCTCAGATGGATCAGCAACATGACGAGTATTACTTAGAGTGGTGGATAATGAATACACTGCTGTGCGGTGGAATAGTGGGCATTTGTGCACAGAGCAAGTGAGGCGTGAAACAAGTCTGCGCTTGCGAGTAAATCACCGCTATACGCGTGGTCTGTTCAGTGCCGCTGTAGGAATAAGCGGGTAAAATCGGTTTCATGTATAAACTTAATGAAGAGCAAATGTATTTGCGGCTTGTATAGAGTTTACTTTTGGGCTTCTCGTTGAAATTGGTCATTGCAACGACAAGGGAAGCAAGTGTAGAATTTACAACTGAATATCTAATTTTTATGGCCGTGCATCACTTTTTGTTAGCCAGTCCATTTTTAGTTTTGTGCTAATTGCTGCATAGCTCCTTAAGAAGCAAACCGTTTCTTAAAGATGCAACATAATTAACAAATTAATTCACTGCTACACCCACAGGTGTAATTATTGCAGTAAATTATTTCCAGAAAAATAGAGAAACAAATACAAGACAGAAATAATACAAACAAAACACTAGGAAAAGTTACCATTCTGTAATTTAGAAATCCCACCAAGTTCCCTAGGGGCTTGCTTGCTGCTGAATGTTGCACGCCTTGCTGTTAAAAGTTGGGTGCGGTCCTCCATTTTAGCTTTCACAGGTGAAGAGTTCAGTGCTCCAAAGCTGGTGATTCATTACATGGGTGTCTCTCAGGTGTATTGTTGTTTCATCAGCAAACAATGCCTGGTATCTGATTGCAAACATTTAACTAGTGGTTAACTCTAGTTTTGTAGTTGGTAAAACCACAATTTCTCCCCCAAACAAAGGTTTTTAAAGCAGCGAGTCATTGTCTTTTTACAAACATGCTGGACTATAACCGCACACTGAGTTTGAGGCAGAGTGGTTTATTAACCAATCTCCTTAATCTTGAAACTGACCTGATTTCTCGCTGATTTCAATGCATGCACTACAAATCTAAGTGAATAAATAAAAGCACCTCCTTATCTTCCTAAAGTGGATGCAGGTGCTGCGAGGGAGAGCTTGACATGGGCTTCTTAATAAATTCATTTGTCAAAGAAAAGGCCTGAATTGGAGGATTGTATCTTTGCTGATATGCAACCCATCTATTCCAGTACAGTGTGCAGGAGAGAGCGTCCTTTCACGCTGCATCCCAAACATTATTCCAGTGCACCTCAGAACCCCTGCCCCCTCGCTGTGCTTGCTCTCCTGTGTGTGTATGTGGCTCTGTGTGTGTATGTGGCTCTGGGTGTGTATGTGGCTCTGGGTGTGTATGTGGCTCTGGGTGTGTATGTGGCTCTAGGTGTGTGTGGGGCTCTGTGTGTGTAGGGCTCTGTGTGCGTGTGGGGCTCTGTGTGTGTGTGTGGGCTCTGTTTGTGTGTGCCTCTGTGTGGCTCTGTGTGTGGCTCTGTGTGGGGGGCTCTGTATGTGTGTGTGGGTGGCTTTGTGTGTGTGGCTCTGTGTGGGTGTAAATGCAATCGGTCATGCATTTGCGAGTGATTAAGCTATTGGCATTGTAAATGACAATGCCATTTATTTACTGATTAAGCTATTGGCAATGTAAATGACAATGCCATTTATTTATGATTTTAAAAAAAAATGTCATGAGCAATGCCAATAGCTCTACCTTTAATAATGCTGAGACCATTGCATTGTAAATGCTTGTTGTCTAATAAATTTAGGTTGGTTTCCATATTGTGTGTTTCTACAGCAAATGCACACTTTATTTGGAATTTCAGAAATGGTTTCTTGGAATTGCAAAACTTTCAAATTATTGTGTTGGACATCCATAATTGTATTGTGCATTGTGCATTCTAGGTATACAATATTTTCAGAGACGCCATCTTCAGACTCACCATCAAAGTATTGTATAGTATATACTTTGCAATTCATAGGACCTTCTCAGGATTACAGTGTAATAGAACATCATTATCTACCTCCAACACTATTGAAGGTCCTTTCTCAACATATACATTTCGTACTTGTTTTCATACACTGGAATGATGAGTAGAAAGCATTTTAATTTAATGAAAAGCTTAATTGTGAATATCATTTTTTAAGACAACCTAAACTATGGCCATAGAGTTCTGTAATATGTAAAAATTGGCAGTTGTGCGATATTTGCAAAAGTTTAATTTTAGCTTGAGAATTTAAAAAAAAAAATATTAATGAACTTTTGTAGGTTTTGCATGGATTTTGTCTCAATCTTGCGTATTGAATTGCAATTCCAATAGTAAACAGGATGTTTTGTAGCTTTTTCTCAAAATTCTGTTTAGAGTTCTCTGTTACATTTGTTTTTGTCCTCAAAATCCTGTTTTTAGTGCTCACTTACATTTCTCACTTTTTTTTAACCCTATTACAGAGACATACATAACTTCGAAGCAACGTCCATCACTGTTTACACATTGCACCAAATTTGAGTATGTATGGTAACATTCTTCCTGAAAGTATGGTTCAGTACTCGCCGCATTCCTCTAACATTCCGCCAGCCGAAGTTCCTTCTCCTCCACTTTGTCCATCCAGACCTCCTGGGAGCTACATTTCCCCTTCCTCAATTCTGCTGCGGCCCAGCACAGCTCTGCCCTAATCTGGGCAGTGCTCCCTGGTGGTCACATGGTGGGGCTCCCACCTGACCGCTGCTCCTGCCAAAGCTCTTGGGTTGACTTAAGGGCATTGCCACTGCAGCGCCCGCCTCTGTAAACACTGCCTGCTGAGGGTGCCTCCCCTGGGGGTGGCCGGCGTGTGGAGTATCTACCGTCCCACACCTCTGTGGTGCTGTGAGGCAGTCTTGGTTCCAGCCTTCAGCCTGGGGGTGGGGTCACCGCGGCAGGCCAGGACTTCTCACGGTGGGGTTCTGGTGTACTCGCCAGCCCTGAGTGTCTCTTGGGTCCTGGAAGACTGTTTTGGCCCCTCCTGCTTCCCCGGCAAAGCTGAATCCACCCTCTGTAGACTGCCTCCTTGAGCCCCAGGCAGGCTTCTGCTACCTCCTACTGCGCCGAAGACCCTGTGTGAATTTGCTGGTAAATGGATGCTGCTACACATGGCTTGGGCCCACTGACTGGGACTGCCGCCATTGACTACTCTGTCTCTTGGCTTCTGCCTTACCTCCTGATCTTATCTCTTTTTCTCCTTTCACATTTTGTGTTCTTATGTCAAGCTATTCACCTTCTGCATTCTATGTTATTTTGTCACTTTCTTCTTCTTCTGCATTTTTTCCTCTCTTCCTGCCAGTTGCATTGTGCCTTCCTTGCCGTGTCCCTGCAGCTGTTAGCCCCTGCATCCCCACTCTCCTCCTGTGCAGCTCTCCTCTTTTCCCACCTCCCTGCCCCCTGCTGTCCCGCCCTCCCCCTTATGCTACACTATGGTCAATGCAGTGGGACCATGCAGAAGGCGCACATAGCAGGCATGTCGCAGGTGCGCTGAAGACACCTGGACTGCTCCCAGCACTACGGACCCTGGTCCTAGGACCATCCATCTCTTTGACATCAGCACCCTCCATGCCTTCAGCACCGGACACCACACCGCCCCCTGCCGGGCATCGCTGAATGACAACCAGTGTCCCTTCTCCTGCAGACACTGCCTCTGCACCTTCGCCTACTACGAGACACCAGCCCCACCCACTGCATGAATAACACATACCAGATCCAACTCTCTCAATTGTATCCTGCTCAACACACACTCCCTCCACAAACACATTGTTGAGATCTGGGACTTGCTCAACTCCAGCCACCTCGACATCATCTTCCTCATCGAAACCTGAATGAACTCAGCCTCTGCCCCGGACATCGCCATGGCCATCTGAGACGGCTAAAAGATCATTCAAAAGGACCGTATCAACAAACCGGGTGGATGCATCACCATTGTACACAAAAGCCTCAGCCTCACTACCCACTAAGAGGACCATGCAACTAACATGGACTTCACTTCCAGGTTCAGACCATCCAGAACACCACCCTCCATGGCACCCTCATCTACAGACCTCCCAGACCCCATCCACCCTTCAGCGACTCCATCCTCAACTCCATCACACCCCATCCTCTCAACCCCTCTGACTACATCTTCTTCAGTGACTTCAACTTTCATCTGGACAACACCAACAACAAGAACATATAGTCCCTGCTGGAAAACCTCACCGCCGTCGGACTCAGACAACGGGTTACCTCTCCAACCCACTCAGCAGGACACACGCTCGACCCCGTCTTCTCCGCCAGCGATAATGTCTCCTTCAGTCACACATCTGAGCTGCCTTGAACCGACCACCGGTGTGTCCATTTCTCCTTCACCAAACCCACCGTACACCACCATGCCACATGGCTACCCTCACAGAAGCTGGAACAAGGTCACTGAAGAACAGCTCAAAACCTCCCTCAACAACACTCCACCTCCGACTTCTGCGGACGCTAATGCCTCAGCTCGCCACCTCCACCAATGGATCTCCACCTGCAGCCTTACACTGGCTCCTACCATGAAAGCGCTTAGCGAACCACACCACAAAAAAAGCCAGTTGGTTCTCCCCGGCCTGCATGATTCAAGGCGCTCCTGCAGATGGCTCGAAACGAGATGTAGGAGCAGCAACCCCGTGCAAGACCACTCAGTCTTCAACGCCACTGTCACCGTTCATCACCAACTCATCAGAACAACAAAGCAATAGGCCCTACAAGAAAGGACCAATGCGCACAATAGAAAGGAACTTTTTACTGTGGTCAAAGATTTCGCTAAACCCAGCACAGGGACAGCAGCCATCACACTCTCACAAGACCTCTGCCACAACCTCAGCGCCTTCTTGCACCGCAAGATTAAGGAGATCTATGACAGCTTTAACAACCTTGATACCCAAGACCATCTCACTCCACTTGCAACCCCCACACCCAAGGACACAAGATCCCAGCAGACCCTGATCAGTTGGACTCCCCTGACCACTGATGATACCCTCAAGATCATGAATGGTATCCACTCTTCTACCTGTACCCCATCTTTAACTGAGCAGGCACCTCCATTACCCCGAACTCTGCCATACAATAATCTTCTGCATCAACTCTGCTGCATTCCCGGAAGACTGGAAGCCCCTTGCTGAAGAAACACTCTGCTGACCTCAAGGCCCTCGAGAACATCAGCCCCATCTGTCAGCTCCTCTTTCCAGCTAAGGTAATCGAGAAGGCAATCAACATCCAACTTTCTGAGTTCCCCACTCTCTTTAGCATCTACATAGCCCCGCTCACAGCCATCATCAGAAAGCACAGACTCAACATCGTCTCCTATGCCGATGACATCCTGCTAATACTCTACCTCACCAATGAATCCCCAGTTGCCAAGAGAAACTTCCATGACAGTTTGAAGGCTGTCGCCACCTGGATAAAGGACAGCTGCCTCAAGCTGAACTCAGAGAAGTCCAAACTCCTCATCTTGGGCTCCACTCCCTCTGTTTCGGATAACTCCTGATGACCTAAGGATCTTGGACCTTCGCCCACATCGACAGACCACGCAAGGAATCTTGGCATCATCTTGGACTCCACGCTCACCCTGAACCTCCAGACCAACTCTGTCTAATCAATCTGCTTCCAAATGCTACACCTGCTCTGAAAGATCTTCTAGTGAATCCCAACTGAGTCCAGAAAGACGATCACCCACACACTCATCAGAAGCAGATTCGACTACGGCAACGCACTCTACGCCGTCATCACCCAGAAACTCTTTAAGAAACTGCCAGACTCATCTTTAACATTGCCCACTGCAACCACATCACCATCCACCTGAGAGAATTCCACTGGCTCCAAGTCAACAAAAGGATCAGCTTCAAGCTCCTCCCACATGCCTAAAAAGCCCTACACAACACGCTACCTGCATATCTCAACCATTCCACGCACCCACTAGAGACCTCTGCTCTGCTCAACTGACCCTGGCTGCCATCCCACGTATCTGCAAGACCACAGCCGGGGGAGTATCCTTCCGCTACCTCAAAGAAAAGAACTGGAACACCCTCCCTCCCCCCTAAGGCAATCACTGTCACTGCCACAATGGAGGAAGGACCTCAAGATCTGGCTCTTCAACTGAACCACAGTGCCTTGCAACAGATCTGCAGACATCCCTCCCCCAGCACCTTGAGACCATTACAGGTGAGAAGCCACGCTTTACAAGCCACTTGATTGATTGATTGATTGACCAGCCTCCAAATATGTTAGAGAAGTTTAAGCAATTTATTGTTTTTCTCAAACTCATAGAATTTATCAATTTAAAATAAAAGTGTCCGTTTTTTCCATAACTTTTATTGATAAATAAATAATTTTCCTTTCACAGTTTTTTTACAATTAAGGGGACATGTTGTTTATGTTTCGGTTCAATAGTATGATTTTTGCAAGTGGGATAAGTTTTTAGTAGCTTGCCAAGTACTTTGTTTTTAAGCTATTTACATATAATATTTCTAATTATCTCCCTTCTTGTGCAGGGGTACCACAGAGAAGAATTCACCAGTTTGTTTTTGTAGTTGTGTTCACTAGATATATTCGCATTTATGTAAATTTGTTTTCCATGCAGTAATACTCTTATCATTTTCGTTGTTTCAATATCCAGTTTATCCTCTAGTAGCTGTTGGTAGTTTATCACTATTATTATTAAATTACATTTTGATTTTTTTTTTTTTCTGGTAATATTTTGAAGGCATCTTGGCAACTGTCGCTATACCTGTCTATAAAAATAGAAACAAACCAACAATACTATTACTAATAAT
The DNA here is from genome assembly GCF_964263255.1 of Lissotriton vulgaris. Lineage (NCBI taxonomy): Eukaryota > Metazoa > Chordata > Amphibia > Caudata > Salamandridae > Lissotriton > Lissotriton vulgaris. The sequence continues at coordinate 723,665,656 of NC_141696.1, forward strand.
TACAGGGAAGTATAACTGACACATTACCTGTACATCTAACAAGTTTTGTTGTAAAATCTTATGCAACTTTAATTGTATATACTTTTTCTGAAAGTAAATGGTGTTATCCCTTTTTTTAAATATAACACTAGCAAATAAATGGGTACATCTCCAAGCTTTACTCAAAGTACAGTTCTAGTACAACAATTCAACTAACAATAATATAATTAGCATAAGTCTAGTAGAATTGGGCTATTTGTGTAGCCTAATTGTAATGCATTAGCAATCTGTGCTACATCAAAATTGTATTTATAACAAACCATACTATTGGTTGTTTTTCCCATGCGATTAAAGGTAATCTGTCTTTCACATAGGTTTTAAGCAACTCGACATGTACAGAAGAGATAAATGATGCGTTACACTTGTAATACTACAGTCTATTTGTTTACATGATCATAAGTCCTTAAGTTTCACTGAGATCACTGTAGCCACAATCTACAATTTGTAGAGTATACCGTCTAATCTTTTGGGGATTGAATGTGCTTCTCTAGTGCTATTTGAGCTATGTTAGCAACCACACCTTACATATAACCAACCAGCCTGTTTGCTTTACAATTATAATATTTTACATACAATGTAATTGGGCAGTGTTGTACAGCAGTATATCCATCTTTAACTTTGCTACATTCAGTCTGTGTTTCTTCAATATTTTTGGTAGGCTTGAAAGAACAAGACTTGTGTGTGGATAATTGTGCACAGGTATATCTTTCGGGCTAGAGAGTATGCCAGGAAGAGAGGAATGAAGCATATTTCAGGTACAGCAAATGTTGAATTCACATGGTTAGATGAAAGAGGTTTAAGGTGGAATTGGGCACAGGTATATCTTTTGGGCTAGAGAGTATGCCAAGAAGAGAGGAATCGGCATAATTCAGGTATGGCAAATGTTAAAATCTAATGGTTAGGTGAAAGAGGTTTAGGGTGGGATAGTATTCTACCCCCTATTCCATCTCTTGATGCTTGACAGCCTCCCCATTTTGGAATTATTCTTTGTGAAGGCAATATATCGGTCACTTCAGTAGTGTACAAATGGAAATGGAGAAGAAAGCTACTTTCAAACCTTTCATAACTGTGTTTCCTCCCACCCATTTTGTGGTGTATTCAAACACTTGCCAAAGGATTAAATGTAAGTACCCTGTAGCAAATGTGGGAAGGTATGGAAAAACGTGCAGATATACCAACACAATGGTGTCTGCCTTCCTAAGAGATCACACCATGCCTTCCATATATAACCCCAACATTATGTTTCCAATTATTACCTAAATTGTGCAAATGGTGTACTTTCTACCACAAGTGCCAATAATGTCTTCACTAATAACATCCACCAACTCCAGCTGAACCATCTCTACATCCAAAGTACACACTTGTAATAAAAGGCTTGTTTAACAGCCAACCTAATGGTAGGATGCGTAAATATAAATATCTATGGGTTATTATTTTAAATATACCTTTACAGTACCATGGTACAGTCTAGAAACTAACAAAAAAGTGTCATGATCCTCCATAAATTATAATAATTCAACTTTTTACACTTCAAAACATTATTCCTTATATATCACCACAATACTGACCTAATTATAATTACAATAAGAAGGCTTAGCTTCTTTTGAACAACACTGTTATGGTGTATTGTACCATATTTTTATACGTTACCAAAAACTCACAAGAATGTTCTTCCTCCTCCTGGACGGTTGATAGTATCGGGCATTGGTTCCCTGTTAGAACCTTTGTCGAAATACTGTGATTTTTTTCTGAAACCAATAATACAGTCAACAAAGACTTACATAAAGGATACAAAGAGTCGTTTAGCCATGCAATGCTACGCTTGCTGGATTGTATGTTTACAGTTTTGAGAGTAAATTCATTCTGGCTCCTGACAATCCTTTTGCATCTCATATCGTTCTTTGGCAACGATATATAGACGACGTGCTCATGGTCTGGAAGGGGGAAGAGGACATTCTTTTCTCTTTTTTTGCTTGGATCAATACCTGTGATCCCCACCTTAAATTCACCCATGATCATGCGAAAGATAATATCACCTTTCTGGACGTAACTATCAATAAATGGGAAAATCGGATTCAACTTAAAACCTTTTACAAACCGACTTCTAAGAATAATTTATTGCATTTTTCCAGTTTCCACCCACGACCTTTGAGGGAAAACCCCCCATTTGGACAGTATCTCCGCATCAGGAGGAATTGCAGTGAAAAGACTGATTTTAAGATACAAGCGGATGGCCTCACATAGAAGTTGGCACTACGAGGGTACCTAAAGAAAATCTTGAACAAAAGTAGAAAAAGAGCCACCAACCAACATAGGGATGCACTCCTTGATTCTTACCCCAAAGTACAAACACCAGAGGTACCATTCACCCCTTGCGTGCGGGGCGTATTTTCCGCCTGTGCTGACTCCGCCTTGCGCGGGCGGAGTCATGACGGAACGGTTCCGTCATCAGCACAGCTCAACCGATGCTGATGACGGAACCGTTCTGTCATCAGCACGCAAGGGGTTAACATGTGTAACCACCTACAACTCATTATCCAACGCAGTGAGTCGTTGCATCCAGAAACATTGGAAGATCATAACAAGCAATAAATGTGAATGGGGTAAACCCCTGTTCTCTTACAAGAGAGCTATGAGTTTGAAAGACTCACTAGTACATACTCGCCCTGTTAAACATCAAAGAAGACAGGAAGCAACTGTACTAAGTTCATGGGGGCTCCCAGCAGTGACGGGTCATTTCCCATGTGGGAATTGTAGTGTTTGCCACTTAACTTCCCACACCAGTTTTTTGAACATCGAACCTGGCAAACAGTGGGAACAATGTAGCCACACAAACTGCATACGAGTAATGTTATTTATTTAATAACATGTCCTTGTAATCTCAAATATGTGGGAATGACAGCAAGACATGCTAAATTGAGGATTTGTGAGCATCGGAGTAACATCCGATGCAAAAGGAATACCACCAAGCTGACTGCCCTCTTCATTGAGAGAGAACACCCACCGAATGACATGAGGTGAACCATTATCGAACTTCTAAATGGGGAGACTGAAAGAAGCCTGTTGGAAAAAGAACAGAGATGGATCTATCGATTGTCTAGTCATCACTCAGGCTTGAATGATGATATCCCCCGGGGGTCTGTGATGAGACACTAACTGTATACAACAGACTAGTTGGTGGAACCCACGAGTAGTTGCTCCCATTTACTGGTTGTAATTCCCTATAAATTCTTAGCATAGTCTGAACTAAGATACTCTCCAGACAGTTTGTACCTTCTAAAATGTAGGACAACGACTATTTCTAACGAATGAATGACAGTCACTTCAATGTATTGTTATGCGGCCAATGATCTTAATTAGCAGTAAGAACACCATATATCTTTGAAAACGATCTAACAATTCTTTGTTTTTGATCCTATTCAACTACTGTAATTAAAGATTGTGGCGTGTCCCGTGTTTAGGACAGCAATGTTGTCTGAAAGCAATAAAGTTTTTGTTGAAATTTGGGCGAGAATATTCGAGCCTCACATTCTCTACAGGCCGAAGTTCCTGGCCCTTTAATGCGGATGAATGGCATGATGACATCATTCACACATGACTTCTATGGTTCTGGTATTTGGCAGCGCGGCACCGTCGCCATTATCGTTTTCGGGCCACGGAAGTGCTGCTGAGTAGGTAGACCACGGGGAGTCGCCGGCTAGAAAGTAAGTTTTTAGACTAGCGTGTGGTGTGTAAACTAGCCACTCGAGAGATGGAAACTTTGGTAACATTCCGGATGTTTCGTGGATTTTTGATACCATTTTTCCATTTCGATTTTAGGTTGCACGGCGTGAAGATAACCTCTGCCGTGTAAGCCCATGACATGAGAATCCATCACGAATTCAGTGAGTTATATGACAGGTCCTTTTCTTCCAAGTTTTAAGAGTATTCGCAGCCTGCGAAGGGTTCGATACCTTTTATTTTCAAAGAGCGTGCACTGATATTACAACTGTATTGGCTCAGGCGTGTGTCTGTTTGAGAATATTCATTCATTTAGCCTGTAGGTACAACACGACATTTATAGTCGCTATAAACTCACTCCTTAATAATAATAGAGAGTTAGAGTGACTTGGCACTAAGAGGCTGTTAAGTTACCGGGTTGACAACTGTTTTTTTAAACTAAATGTCTTTAATGCCACATAATGGGTGTGTGTTGGTGAAGGACAACAACCTTTGTTATTATGCAGTAGTATTCTTTGTTTGATGTGCAAATGATATTGTTATGTGTCCTTTACATCACTATTGTGTTTTTCTTGTTACAGATAGGGGGCCCCAGAAAATACTGGTTTTGCCCCCACGGGTAAATCCGTGAGTAAAATCACATTTGTGTTAAAATTTTCGCACGAATATCCTCACGGTCGGGTGCGCCTTAGCGCGTGCACACCACGGGGGGATTACCAGTAAGGCCCTGATGAATTCTGAGCGAATTTAGCTCAAGAGCAGAAACATGTTGACCATTTTCTCAGAGGACTAGGGTTTTCAATCATAAAACTCAACTAAGTCCCATCTCACCTGTTTTTAACCAATGCTAGTTGGACTCTTAATAAAGTGATTATAAGTCTCAGCTAAGCATTTTTTAACTTCACACACATTTAACACTTAATTGGTTTTTTCACAGTTTTCACACACAAAAGAACCAGCTCCGCTGTAAACAGGCGTAGTAGCACACTGTGGGGATATTTGGTCCCTCCAGTGGGAACCCAATGATGAAGCATGTCACCAACCAGGTTTTCACTCTTTTGTTGTTATACGAGTATTGCAAAACGCCCTCAAAATGCTGTGTGAAACAACTCCCTGATGAAATGCTGCAAAACTTTCAGGCCTCCAAGAACGATACAGAGGTAGTAGGTCTGCAACGTTTTGTAGTCAATTGTTCAAAATGACATTTAAAAAAACCCAATCTCTGGTCACCCTAACTATACCTATAGAGTGTCTACTGCCACTCTGCCACTCTGCCAATCTGTTTATATATATATTCACTGAAAAAACCATAGGTTTGACATCAGTTATAGTTAGCTGAAAATTTTACTGACATAAAACCATTGAAATTCCCACGTTATAGTTAGTTGGACTCACTATAACTTGCGCGTGTAATGCACTGCTGATGACATCACATATTACATCACTCATGACATGGTCAGTGACATCACTCATGACATCACTGATGACACCATCCAGTGAATGTGTGCCTTTCTGAAAAATAAATATGTTTTAGATATGTATATGTAAAGGTCGATGGAAGAATAAATGTTTAAATGAGTGTCTTAATGGATGTTTTTAAAAAAAAAAATTGATTGGTTAATTGGCTTATTAAGTGTATCTTAGTGAATACATATATTAGCGAGTATTGTTTAAATATTTAAATGTTTGTATCAGTGTTTCACTTTGTGTATAAGTGGCTGCATGGGTTGGTGAGTAGCTACGTGTGTGTGTATATGGGTTATTAGATGTTTTTTTAGTATCAGTATGAGTGTCTGTATGGTTTGGTGGGGGTATTACTTAGCACATAGATGCATCAATGACTGACTCACTGTTTGTATGTGTTTTGAAGACAGCATATGTGCAGGACTGTATGGGTGGATGAGTGTGTATATGTGTGTGTTAGTGAGTGAATGACTGTCTCACTAGTGTCTTTATCAGTAACGACATATGTTTTGATCTAGTATATGTGAGTATTGATGTATATAAGTGAGTATATGTGAGAGTGAGAGATTGAAAGAGTTCTTGTTTAAATAAGTATGTGTTTCTATAAGTGATTGTTTAAGACAGTAAGTATGTGTAAGTTTCCTTAGAAGTAAGGTGGTAGTGTGTGTATAGCTGTATATGCAAATAAATGGATGTTCAATAGTTTATTTGCTTGTGTGATTATGTGTGTGAGTAACTTTTGGATGACTGTCGGTGTGTAACAGGATGTATAGGTGTTTCACTACATATGATGAGTGAATATATGTATGAGTGACTATATAGAACTGTTGGTGAATGAGTGGATGTGTATATAGATGGTGGTATTACTGAATTGGTTGTTGTAACTGGTATGGGTATCTCTATTTTTTTGAAAATTTTAGTTTCTATTTTTGAATATGTGTTTCAAGGGTTACATTACACTGAAAGGAGGTCTGTCACTCTGTCACAAGGATGGTGTCATCAGTGATGTCTTGAGTGATGTCACTGACCATGTCATGAGTGATGTAATATGTGACGTCATCAGCAGTGCATTGCTGGCGCGCAAGTTATAGTGAGTCCAACTAACTATAACGTGGGAATTTCAATGGTTTTATATCAGTAAAATTTCCAGCTAACTATAACTGGTGTCAAACCTATGGTTTTTTCAGTGAATTTAATTGTTTTTTTAAATGCTAATTCCTAACTATAACTGGTGTAAAACCTATGGCTTTTTCAGTGAATTTCATAGGTTTTTTACATGCTAATTCCTAACTATATAAGGCCTGAAACCTATGTTTTTTTCAGTGAATTTCAAAGGTTTTTTTAATGCTAATTCCTAACTATATAAGACCTGAAAGCCCACCAGGAATCTCCAGTATGCGCCAGGGGACTGCATTGCAGAGAGGTGTAATTAAGCCACGCCCCTTTTTACACCTCTCTGCAACGCAGCCCCCGTGCATGTTTGAAGAGGGGGAACTAATTCCACTTGCATACTGGGGGCCCCTGGGGGGCCAACTAGCCCACCTGGAACCTCCAGTATGCGCCAGGGGGCTGCATTGCAGAGGTGTAATGAGGCTATGCCCCTTGTTACACCTCTCTGCAACGCAGCCCCCTGCCGCGTTTGCAGAGGGGGAACTAATTCCCCTTGCATACTGGGGGTCCCTGAGGGCCAACTAGCCCACCAGGAGCCTCCAGTATGCGCCAGGGGGCTGCATTGCAGAGAGGTGTAATGAGGCCACACCCTTTTTTACACCTCTCTGCAACGCAGCCCCCGTGCATGTTTGAAGAGGGGGAACTAATTCCTCTTGCATACTAGGGGTCCCTGGGGGCCAACTAGCCCACCTGGAACATCCAGTATGCGCCAGGGGGCTGCATTGCACAGAGGTGTAATGAGGCTATGCCCCTTTTTACACCTCTCTGCAACGCAGGCCACTGGCGCGTTTGCAGAGGGGGGACTAATTCCCCTTGCATACTGGGGGTCCCTGGGTCATATCTGCCCAAACACCGATATTCCGAACGGTTGAAAATTACTTTTCTTGAGAAACATTTGGATTTGGATTATCATGTCCTATACTTTGGAATTTTTGAAAGACTGACTGTGAGGATGCTATAAATTACTCAAGTCTGCCCGAATTGTGTGGGTAAAATTGATACCTAGTCACTTTGAATAGGAATGTACTTACGACTCGTCTAACATTTGGAAGAAATATCTAGTTATATGACAACAGGATACCGACATAACTTGAAGGAAATAAGAACGCCCTGAAGAAGTTCTGTTGTACAGAACAACACGTTTCGGCTGGCTGTGGTACATAAACTTAAGGAAAATAAAAGCATTTGAATATACACCAAGATTCAGCGCTTCAATAAGGATTCTAAGTGATATGATTTGATTGGACTTATTGTGCAAGTGGTGCTGTGCCAAACTTTGGAATATTCTCCACTACTCTCTACTACTTACTCTCTCCTACTCCACTACTCTCAAATACTCACTCTCTACTACTCATTCTCTACTACTCTACTACTCTCTACTACTCTCTCTCTACTACTCACTCCCTACTACTCACTATCTACTACTCTCTACTAATCAATCTCTACTACTCTCTCTCTATTACTCACTCTTTACTACTCACTCTCTACTACTCTCTACTACTCACTCTCTACTTCTCACTCTCTACTACTCTCTACTACTCACTCTCTACTACTCACTATACTACTCACTCTCTACTACTCTCTACTACTCACTCTCTACTACTTTCTCTCTACTAGTCTCTACTACTCACTCTACTACTCACTCTCTACTCTTCTCTACTATTCTCTCTCTCTGCTACTCACTCTCTACTACTCTCTACTACTCACTCTCTACTACTCTCTACTACTCACTCTTTACTACTCTCTACTACTCACTCTCTACTGCTCTCTACTACTCACTCTACTACTTACTCTCTACTACTCTCTACTACTCACTCTCTACTACTCTCTACTACTCACTCTACTATTCACTCGACTACTCTCTACTACTCACTCTCTGCTACTCTCTCTACTGCTCTCAACTACTCTCTACTACTCACTCTCTACTCTCTATCACTCACTCTCTACTCTCTACCTCTCTACCTCTCTCTACTAGTCTCTACCTCTCTACCGCTACCTCTCTACCTCTACCTCTCTCTACACGCACACATATACACATATATATATGCATATATATGCATATGCATTTATATATATGTATGTGTATGTATATATATATACATACATAAACATATATAATCTGTATATCTATATAAATACAAATATAAATGCATGCATACATATATGCATACAGATGCATGTTATTTACATGAAAGTTGAAAAAACACTAATAAAAGCAAAGCTAAAAAGCCACCTCATTACAAACAGAATGGCTTTAACTTAAACGAGGGCGAGATCTATTGCATTTTCATTGCTTGTTTACTTTGGTTCCATCAAGAAGGCATTCAGATGTGTCACACATTTGCCATAAATTCTGAATGTTAGCACTCTAGTTGCTCATTAGATCACTGTAGTAAAGCTACTGCTCACCAGGGAAGTCTGCTGCTGGTATTCAAAGTGCATGTTTCAGTCTGCATGTCAGAATTTTTTTAATGAAATAGAAGAGGATTTGAGAAGTCACTCAAAATGATCCCTATTTTTTCTTTCTGAAGCACTAATCATACTTTCTATGGCAAAATGAACCCCCTCATTTTGTTCCTTTCTAAATTAAATGTTTTCAGACTTACCACTTCATTCCAATCAAGATGGCTTCTGGTGTGCCATACTTTTGTCATAAGTAAGACTGTTAGCGCTCTAGTTGTTCTTTAGAACACTCTGGGACATTCTGTCATTGGGCTATACTTGGGCTACATCTGGGTGATATTTGGGCTACATTTAGGCTCTTTTGTCTCTGGTGGCCATCTTGGGAGACTGTATGTCAGAATTTTTTAATGAAATTGAAGAGGATTTGAGAAGTCACTCAAAATGTGCCCTAATTTTTCTTTCTGCAGCACTAATCATACTTTCTATGGCAAAATATACCCCCTCATTTTGTTCCTTTTTAAATTAAATGTTTTAAGAGTTACCACTTTATTTCAATCAAGATGGCTTCAGGTGTGCCATACCTTTGTAATAAGTAGGACTGTTAGCGCTCTAGTTGTTCTTTAGAACACTCTGGGACATTCTGTCATTGGGCTATACTTGGGCAACATCTGGGTGATATTTGGGCTACATTTGGGCTCTTTTGTCTCTGGTGGCCATCTTGGGAGACTGCATGTCAGAATTTTTTTATGAAATAGAAGAGGATTTGAGAAGTCACTCAAAATGTGCCCTAATTTTTCTTTCTGCAGCACTAATAATACTTTCATTGGCATAATATACCCCCTCATTTTGTTCCTTTTTAAATTAAATGTTTTCAGAGTTACCACTTTATTCCCATCACAATGGCTTCAGGTGTGCTATACCTTTGTAATAAGTAGGACTGTTAGTGCTCTAGTTGTTCTTTAGAACACTCTAGGAGGCTGCAGTAGAACACAAAGGAATCAACTGACAGTCTCTGTCCTTTTTGGATGTACATGTTTTACTGAGAATGTCGGACTTCATTCTCACATGACTGAGAACGATAATGTGAATTTACAGAAAATATGCTTTCAGTTTAGCTTATAGATCCCCTTCCAAACCACTGTGGGAAAATCCTGAGATATTAATTTTCTTTCAAACATGATATCACAGCAGAATGCTTTTTCACATGGTAAAATCACCTTAGAACACACCACAATTCCTAAAATGAGTATGGTACCATCAACAAATGATTTATAATGTAACTAAAGTCCTAAAACTCTCTATTAACTACAATGCTTTTTAATGAGGTGCTATCATGTATGTTGGTCCCAAGATGGCTGCCAACACTTCTTGGATGAAGTGCTAACAGCCAATCAGATCAGATGTGTGGTTAGGCTCCGCCCAGATATATATATTTTTTTTAACCTAAATTACTCAAAATCCACTGGAGCACATATCTTGAGACATAGCAAAGGCACATCGGGCTACCAGTCCCTACAATTTTGCCAAGTTTTGTGGAAATCCATTCAGCCGTTCGGGCTAAAAGTGAGTCCAACCGCCCTATAGAAATTAACATGGGGAAAACACGTTTTGGGGCCCCCTTTTATCTCGGCCCCCGCTTGACGAATCCCACCCAAACTTTCAGGGAAGAAGCGGAGCGCAGCGAGGCAAATTTAAGGAAAATTACAGGCAGATACTCAACCAGCGCCAAAGTTATTCCCAATAGAATGTTGCAGAAAGGAGGTCAGTCACTCTGTCACAAGGATGGTGTCATCAGTGATGTCATGAGTGATATCACTGACCATGTCGTGAGTGATGTAATATGTGATGTCATCAGCAGTGCATTACACGCGCAAGTTATAGTGAGTCCAACTAACTATAACGTGGGAATTTCAATGGTTTTATGTCAGTAAAATTTCCAGCTAACTATAACTGGTGTGAAACCTATGGTTTTTTCAGTGATGTTAATAGGTTTTTTAAATGCTAATTCCTAACTATAACTTGTGTGAAACCTATGGTTTTTTCAGTGAATATCATAGGTTTTTTAAATGCTAATTCCTAACTATAACTGGTGTGAAACCTATGGTTTTTTCTGTGAATTTCATAGGTTTTTTAACTGCTAATTCCTAACTTTTTATAGGGCCTCATACTTGTTTTGTGTTTTTTAGTGAATTTCTAAGGTTATTTTTTCGCAAATATCTATAGCTTAGAAAGGTATGTTTTTCTAAAAATGAATCCTATATTGTATAATAATATAATATATATATTTTTTAAAGTATATTCTTTTTTTTTTATATTTCACTCTGGAGCGCTTCCGGTTAATTTTTGAAAACGTTTTCAGATAGTTATATACTGTCCCTCTGTAAGAGTAAGACATTGAGATAGGCTTGTCTATTTTAATTATGGATTTACAGACACCCGAGAGCCAATCAGCTTTCCACGCGCAAGTCGCGTGGCGCGCCCGGTGCGCGCCCCGGTGCGTGTACCGGGGCGCGCCTATAGATATATATATTTTTTTGAACCTAAATTACTCAAAATCCACTAAAGCACATATCTTGAGACATAGCAAAGGCACATCGGACTACCAGTCCCTACAATTTTGCCAAGTTTGGTGGAAATCCATTCAGCCGTTTGGGCTAAAAATGAGGTCGACCGCCCTATGGAAATTAACATGGGGAAAACACGTTTTGGGACCCCCTTTTATCTCAGCCCCCGCTTGACAAATCCCCCCCACACTTTCAGGGAAGGACCGGGGCGCCGCGAGGCCATTTTTAGGAACTTTTCAGGCAGATTCGTCAACCGGCGCCAAAGTTATTCCGAAAAGAATTTTGAGATTTAACATTGAAAAAAATCCTAACTATATCTACCTACTGGCGACCGCCAGTAGGTAGTATATATATATACAAGCCTCTCTCGAGGTGAAACGCGTCATGGCGAAATTGCAGGCTGTAACTTTGGCACGGAATAAAATGCACTGAGAAACTGCACTTACTTTGTGGTCTCGCTCTTTTTCGTTGTTCTGTGTGGAAGGCAGAGGGAATACGACGACCTTTTGGACGATATATATATATATATATATATATATATATATATATATATATATATATATATATATATATTACCTACTGGCGGTCGCCAGTAGGTATATATAGTTAGGATTTTTTCTCTATGGAACTTTTGAAAATTCTATGTCTAATAACTTTAGCGTTTGTGGATGGAATGGGCTGAAATTTTCAGGAAAATGGCACATTTTGTTTCTGATCAGCCCCTGAAAATTTGGGGCGGTTTCGTCAAGGGGGGGCCGAGAAAAAAGGGGGGTTCCTGCTTCTCCCCCAGCTACGCGTGTTTACACGTGGGCTGGTGGGAGGAGCGGGATCTTGTGGCCACACCGGGTTTCAACAATGTCCAGTACTGGATGAGATTTATTGATGATGTCTTTTGTGTATACAATGGCGACATGACTAGTGCACATCAGTTTGTCAATGCACTCAACACCAACTCCAGTAATCTTTTTTTCACTTCAAGTATCAGCAGAGATTCAGCTCAATTTTTGGATGTCCAGGTTGACATTAGGGAGAACAACATTGTAACTTCATTACACCGAAAACCCACTGCTGGCAACAGTATTCTACATGCCAGTAGTGGTCACCCCAGGCATGTAATTGAGAGTATCCCCCTAGGGGAACTTCTAAGACTAAAGCGAATCTGCAATAGTGAAGAAAGGTTTGACGAAGGAGCAAAAGCTATGTTGGAAAGATTGAGGGCCAGGGGCTACAAGGAATCAACCCTTTCAAAAGCTCTGACAAAAGCAAAAGAAAGATCTAGAGAGTCCCTTCTTTCACCCAAACCTGCTGATATTGAGAATATTGATCCAGCGCCAAGACTTATCATTTCGTACAGCCGCCAACAGAGACAAATCAAGGCAATCATCAATAGGCATTGGCCTATTCTAAAAACTGATGGTGTTTTGAATTCTAGGGTCTCTGACAAACCGGTGGTCACCTTCAAACGAGCATACAGTATGCACAGCAAATTGGTTAGATCTAGCCCGGAGCTAGCCAGTGGCAGTGACTGGCTCACCAAAAAGGGCTTTTTTAAGTGCAGCTCGTGTCGCGCTTGTAAATTTGGGCAAAACATCACCCACTATGACAATCCCTTTTCTGGCGCAAAGGTGGCCATTAGGGGTAACTATAATTGCCGCACGGAGTTTGCTGTATATGTCTTGGTATGCACCTGTGGCCTGAGCTATGTAGGTAGTACCAGGTCGCAGGTGCATGTTAGGATATTGCAGCATCTCCGGGCAATAGTCAATCATGACTCCACCTACCCCGTGGCACGTCATTTTGACATGGTCCACGCCAGGGACCTGGCGTGTCTAAAATACTATGTCATAGATGCCGTACCAATTCTGAAACGAGGGGGAGATAGGGACAAAATCCTCAGAAGATTAGAGACTCAGTACATTGTGGCGTTAGATAGTAAACAACCTAACGGGCTCAACGCAACTGAGGACCTACACAACTTCTTGTAAATAAGAGTTGTTCCATTTGGCATACAATTTCTCGTTTTTTACTCCCTGACATACTTCTCCTCTGTATACATCTAGATGGGGGACGTTTTCCTGTGAATTTAGTCTTGAACCAATGTGGCAGCACATACATCTATAGGAATGTGTTCATATATTCTGATTGGAGATAGCCCAGTGAGCTTCTAGTTTAAATATGCTCGCCAGCTAATGAAAGTTTACATATACTGTATATACATGAGTTACAGTTACACTGCCACTATATAACAATTTTCCTTTTTTTTAATCCCTTTTTTCTGGACCTGCACATAATATGTAATTATCCCCTTTTCCCATTCAGTCATTATTTTCATTATTTGCACGTACATATACACATCATGAGCACATTGAGAGGTGATTAAATCACATCAAATGTATATATTTAGGCACTTGTAGTTTTTGTAAATAGTTGTACATAGGTCTTAATATTTATGAAATATGTAAATTCATGAATTGTGAATTTTAATAAATATTGTAGACTTTAGCTCATGGGCAATACACAATTTAGCTGTCACTTATATGTATCATCACATGAATTAAGGCCCAATCGTTTATATTTTTGATACTGGATTACAAACTTGTATGATGAGCACTATGCACTTTATATTTGGGATATTTGAATTACTGCATTCAAGCAGAGATTTTTCCAGTACTTGATAATTTTATAACTCGCAAGTCGGGTGTTTCTGCATTCAAGCAGTCATGATATTTGATAGACCTGTATAGAGATCTGTGCAATAACATCTATTGAGAAAAGAACCATGGTTCATAATGATTTATGTACATTTTGTTTTTTTTTAATCATCACGACTGAATTTTTGATGAATTGTTTAATTGTATTTTTGTATATAATGTATTACAAACTATATGCGTAAATAGTTCATTATTCAATTGACATCATCATGATTTGTGATTTCACTACATTTTCAGTCGTTTGTATTCCCAGTGTTTAATGTTTGCACTCATTTCTATTTCTATGTATCAGTCATGTGACACACAACAGGAGGTGTGGCCCTTAGGAAGGGTCAAGGGAAAAAAAGCATATAAATTGAAAGGCAGACTGTTTTCAAGGTATGTGAACAAGAGTACGTGGTACTCGAAACGCGTCACTTGAAGGGTCGTGAATAAAAAATCATCCTGCCTGAAAACGTGAGGTCTGCCCTCTTCTTTCGCCGCGCTGCGCTGTTGGCATGGAGGTTCGAGGATTGTGCTACATATATATATATATATATATATATATATATATATATATTCACTGAAAAAACCATAGGTTAGAGACCATATATAGTTAGCTGGACATTTTATTGACATAAAACCAATGAAATTCCATATATAGTTAGTTGCACTAACTATATATCGCGCACCCGCAATCCACTGCTGATGATGTCACATATTACACCATTCATGACATGGTCAGTGACATCACTGATGACATCACTGATGACATCTCAAATGACATCACTGATGACATCACTGATGACATCTCAAATGACATCACTGATGACATCATCTAGTGTCTGTGTGTTTTTGTAAAGTTTAAATATGTTTTACATATTGAAGAATGAGTGGATGTATGGAAGACTGAGTGTGTGTGTGGCGGGCTGGGAGGTGTGTGACTCTGTGCATATCAATGTGTACTTGTATCAGTGATTGTATAAGAGAGTAAGTATGTGTTAGTATATGTGTGAAAAGTATGGTGTTCTGTGTTTAACTGTATAGATGAGGAAATCGAAGTGTGATTGATTCTTCACAGGACTGACTAGGTGTATGAGTGCATATGATAGTGTTGTAATAATGAGTGACTGTATGTATGAGTGATTGTATGGGTGAATGAGTGAATGTGTGTGTAGACGTAGGAATCAGTGAGTGCGTATGTAGTAACTGGTATTGGTGTGTCATGATGTCATCAGTGATGTCATTTGAGATGTCATCAGTGATGTCATTTGAGATGTCATCAGTGATGTCATCAGTGATGTCACTGAAGTATGGTGTTCTGTGTTTAACTGTATAGATGAGGAAATGGAAGTGTGATTGATTCTTTACAGGACTGACTAGGTGTGTGAGTAACTCCATGGATGAGTGGCAGTGTGTGAGTGTCTGCATAGGTGTATGAGTGCATATGATAGTGTTGTAATAATGAGTGACTGTATGTATGAGTGATTGTATGGGTGAATGAGTGAATGTGTGTGTAGACGTAGGAATCAGTGAGTGCGTATGTAGTAACTGGTATTGGTGTGTCATGATGTCATCACTGATGTCATTTGAGATGTCATCAGTGATGTCATCAGTGATGTCATTTGAGATGTCATCAGTGATGTCATCAGTGATGTCACTGACCATGTCATGAATGGTGTAATATGTGACATCATCAGCAGTGGATTGCGGGTGCGCGATATATAGTTAGTGCAACTAACTATATATGGAATTTCATTGGTTTTATGTCAATAAAATGTCCAGCTAACTATATGTGGTCTCTAACCTATGGTTTTTTCAGTGAATTTTCAAGGTTTTGTAAATGCAAATTCCTAACTATATATGGTCTATAACCTATGGTTTTTTCAGTGAATTTCATTGGTTTTTTAAAAGCTAATATCTATAGCTGCAAAATATATTCTTTATTACGTGACGTATCACGTAGCCACGTGAGACGCCTCATGACGCGTCGCATAACCGTGACGTATCGGTTCTGCAGCGCAAACAAAACCCGTAACGTAAGCGTGCCGGAGCACGCTTACAGATATATATATTTTTTTTAACCTTAATTAGACAAAATCCACACGTGCACATATCTTGAGGCCTTGCAAAGGCACATCAAACAAACAGTCCCTACAATTTTGCCAAGTTTGCTGGAAATCTATTCCCTTAATTTTTTTTTTACTGTTTCTCTTGGTTTTCCCCTTGTTACGCTTACCGGGACGCTACCCGGTACGCGAACCGGACGCTCCAAAAACACAAGGTGGCGGACTCCCGTTACGCTGCCGGTTAGCTGCCCGGTTCGCGTACCGGGAAGCGCCTCTACCGCGAAAAATCGCGGGGGACTTTAATATCCCCCTCATCAATCCTAGGGGGTCAGGAGGGGTTTACCTTGCCCCCTTTCCTTCATTTCCCCCTTCTTTTTTCACCACATCTTGTCTCTCGGACCTACCGAGAGACAAGATGGCGGCCGCTCCGGACTGTTTACAATGTTGACAGCTACGCTGCCGGTTAGCTGCCCGGTTAGCTGCCCGGTAAGCTGCCCGGTTCGCGTACCGGGACGCGCCTCTACGGCGTAAAATCGCAAATTTTTTTGCCCCGCGGGGCACTTTAATATCCCCCTCATCAATCCTAGGGGGTCAGGAGTGGTCTACCTTGCCCCCTTTCCTTCATTTCCCCCTTCGTTTTTCACCACATCTTGTCTCTCGATCGTACCGAGAGACAAGATGGCGGCCGCTCCGGTTTGTTTAGAATGTTGACAGACACCGGAGAGCCAATCAGATTCGCTTCGCGAAGTTCCGTTACGCGTCAGGTACGCGAACCGGGGCGCTAACCGGAGCGCTGTCACAGATATATATATTTTTTTAAACGTTAATTTCTCAAAATCCACTGGAGCACATATATTGAGACATAGCAAAGGCACGTCGGGCAAACCATATCTACAATTTTGCCAAGTTTCATGTAAATCTATTCAGCCGTTCGAGCTAAAAGTGAGTCCAACCGCCCTATGGAAAAATGAATGGGAAAAACGCGTTTTGGGACCCCCCTTTGTTCTCGGCCCCCCATTGACGAAACCCCACCAAATTTTCAGGGGCTGCTCGGAAAAACAATGTGCCATTTTCCTGAAAATTTCAGCCAATTCCGTCTACAAACGCCAAAGTTATTAGACATAGAATTTTCAGAAATCCCATAGAGAAAAAATCCTAACTATATATACCCACTGGCTATCGCCAGTAGGTAATATACATATATAAACATATGTAATCTGCATATCTATATAAATATAAATGCATGCATACATATACATATATGCATACATATGCATGTTATTTACATGAAAGTTTTAAAAACACTAATAAAAGCAAAGCTAAAAAGCCACCTCATTACAAACAGAATGGCTTTAACTTAAACGAGGGCGAGATCTATTGCATTTTCAATGCTTGTTTACTTTGGTTCTATCAAGAAGGCATTCAGATGTGTCACACATTTGCCATAAATTCTGAATGTTAGCACTCTAGTTGCTCATTAGATCACTGTAGTAAAGCTAGTGCTCACCAGGGAAGTCTGCTGCTAATCATGGTTTGCAGCCATTTTCCCGCATTTTTTATCCCGCAGACTTTCAGTCCGCATACCATTATCCCGCAAGGTCATTGAGCTCGCATACCATTATCCCGCATTTTTTCAAAACGCATGTGCATTTATCGCGCATGCCTTTACAAAGAATTACGTTTTAAAGGCATGTATGGTAAATGCATTTGCGTTGTGAAAACCACGATGACGAGAGAGGTAAGTGGGTTTGTGTTAATTTTTTCGTGGGTTAGTGATTGTGTAGTGTAGTGTAGTGTTGTGTAGTGTAGTGTTGTGTTAGTGTAGTGTAGAGTTGTGGTGGTTGTTTAGTGTAGGGTCATGCTGGGGGTAGTGTTTTAGGGTTTAGGGTTGTGTTGTAGTGTTTGCGTAGTGTAGGGTCATGCTGGGGGTAGTGTTTTAGGGTTCAGGGTAGTGTTGTAGTGTTTGCGTAGTGTAGGGTCATGCTGGGGGTAGTGTTTTAGGGTTCAGGGTAGTGTTGTAGTGTTTGCGTAGTGTAGGGTCATGCTGGGGGTAGTGTTTTAGGGTTTAGGGTTGTGTTGTAGTGTTTGCGTAGTGTAGGGTCATGCTGGGGCTAGTGTTTTAGGGTTTAGGGTAGTGTTGTAGTGTTTGCGTAGTGTAGGGTCATGCTGGGGGTAGTGTTTTAGGGTTTTGGGTAGTGTTGTAGTGTTTGCGTAGTGTAGGGTCATGCTGGGGTGTAGTGTTTTAGGGTTTAGGGTAGTGTTGTAGTGTTTGCGTAGTGTAGGGTCATGCTGGGGGTAGTGTTTTAGGGTTTTGGGTAGTGTTGTAGTGTTTGCGTAGTGTAGGGTCATGCTGGGGGTAGTGTTTTAGGGTTTTGGGTAGTGGTGTAGTGTTTGCGTAGTGTAGGGTCACGCTGGGGTGTAGTGTTTTAGGGTTTTGGGTAGTGTTGTAGTGTTGGCGTAGTGTAGGGTCACGCTGGGGGTAGTGTTTTAGGGTTTTGGGTAGTGTTGTAGTGTTGGCGTAGTGTAGGGTCACGCTGGGGGGTAGTGTTTTAGGGTTTTGGGTAGTGTTGTAGTGTTGGCGTAGTGTAGGGTCACGCTGGGGGTAGTGTTTTAGGGTTTTGGGTAGTGTTGTAGTGTTGGCGTAGTGTAGGGTCACGCTGGGGGTAGTGTTTTAGGGTTTTGGGTAGTGTTGTAGTGTTGGCGTAGTGTAGGGTCACGCTGGGGGTAGTGTTTTAGGGTTTAGGGTAGTGTTGTAGTGTTTGCGTAGTGTAGGGTCACGCTGGGGGTAGTGTTTTAGGGTTTTGGGTAGTGTTGTAGTGTTTGCGTAGTGTAGGGTCACGCTGAGGGTAGTGTTTTAGGGTTTAGGGTAGTGTTGTAGTGTTTGCGTAGTGTAGGGTCACGCTGGGGGTAGTGTTTTAGGGTTTTGGGTAGTGTTGTAGTGTTTGCGTAGTGTAGGGTCATGCTGGGGGTAGTGTTTTAGGGTTTTGGGTAGTGTTGTAGTGTTTGCGTAGTGTAGGGTCATGCTGGGGGTAGTGTTTTAGGGTTTAGGGTAGTGTTGTAGTGTTTGCGTAGTGTAGGGTCATGCTGGGGGTAGTGTTTTAGGGTTTAGGGTAGTGTTGTAGTGTTTGCGTAGTGTAGGGTCATGCTGGGGTGTAGTGTTTTAGGGTTTAGGGTAGTGTTGTAGTGTTTGCGTAGTGTAGGGTCATGCTGGGGTGTAGTGTTTTAGGGTTTTGGGTAGTGTTGTAGTGTTTGCGTAGTGTAGGGTCATGCTGGGGGTAGTGTTTTAGGGTTTAGGTTAGTGTTGTAGTGTTTGCGTAGTGTAGGGTCATGCTGGGGGTAGTGTTTTAGGGTTTAGGGTTGTGTTGTAGTGTTTGCGTAGTGTAGGGTCATGCTGGGGGTAGTGTTTTAGGGTTTAGGGTAGTGTTGTAGTGTTTGCGTAGTGTAGGGTCATGGTGGGGTGTAGTGTTTTAGGGTTTTGGGTAGTGTTGTAGTGTTTGCGTAGTGTAGGGTCATGCTGGGGGTAGTGTTTTAGGGTTTAGGGTAGTGTTGTAGTGTTTGCGTAGTGTAGGGTCATGCTGGGGTGTAGTGTTTTAGGGTTTTGGGTAGTGTTGTAGTGTTTGCGTAGTGTAGGGTCATGCTGGGGGTAGTGTTTTAGGGTTTAGGGTAGTGTTGTAGTGTTTGCGTAGTGTAGGGTCATGCTGGGGGTAGTGTTTTAGGGTTTTGGGTAGTGTTGTAGTGTTTGCGTAGTGTAGGGTCACGCTGGGGGTAGTGTTTTAGGGTTTTGGGTAGTGTTGTAGTGTTTGCGTAGTGTAGGGTCACGCTGGGGGTAGTGTTTTAGGGTTTAGGGTAGTGTTGTAGTGTTTGCGTAGTGTAGGGTCACGCTGGGGGTAGTGTTTTAGGGTTTAGGGTAGTGTTGTAGTGTTTGCGTAGTGTAGGGTCACGCTGGGGGTAGTGTTTTAGGATTTAGGTTAGTGTTGTAGTGTTTGCGTAGTGTAGGGTCACGCTGGGGGTAGTGTTTTAGGGTTTAGGGTTGTGTTGTAGTGTTTGCGTAGTGTAGGGTCACGCTGGGGGTAGTGTTTTAGGGTTTAGGGTTGTGTTGTAGTGTTTGCGTAGTGTAGGGTCACGCTGGGGCTAGTGTTTTAGGGTTTAGGGTAGTGTTGTAGTGTTTGCGTAGTGTAGGGTCACGCTGGGGGTAGTGTTTTAGGGTTTTGGGTAGTGTTGTAGTGTTTGCGTAGTGTAGGGTCACGCTGGGGTGTAGTATTTTAGGGTTTTGGGTAGTGTTGTAGTGTTTGCGTAGTGTAGGGTCACGCTGGGGTGTAGTATTTTAGGGTTTAGGGTAGTGTTGTAGTGTTTGCGTAGTGTAGGGTCACGCTGGGGGTAGTGTTTTAGGGTTTTGGGTAGTGTTGTAGTGTTTGCGTAGTGTAGGGTCATGCTGGGGGTAGTGTTTTAGGGTTTTGGGTAGTGTTGTAGTGTTTGCGTAGTGTAGGGTCACGCTGGGGTGTAGTGTTTTAGGGTTTTGGGTAGTGTTGTAGTGTTTGCGTAGTGTAGGGTCACGCTGGGGTGTAGTGTTTTAGGGTTTTGGGTATTGTTGTAGTGTTTGAGTAGTGTAGGGTCACGCTGGGGGTAGTGTTTTAGGGTTTTGGGTAGTGTTGTAGTGTTGGCGTAGTGTAGGGTCACGCTGGGGGGTAGTGTTTTAGGGTTTAGGGTAGTGTTGTAGTGTTTGCGTAGTGTAGGGTCACGCTGGGGGTAGTGTTTTAGGGTTTAGGGTAGTGTTGTAGTGTTTGCGTAGTGTAGGGTCACGCTGGGGGTAGTGTTTTAGGGTTTAGGGTAGTGTTGTAGTGTTTGCGTAGTGTAGGGTCATGCTGGGGTGTAGTGTTTTAGGGTTTTGGGTAGTGTTGTAGTGTTTGCGTAGTGTAGGGTCATGCTGGGGGTAGTGTTTTAGGGTTTAGGGTAGTGTTGTAGTGTTTGCGTAGTGTAGGGTCATGCTGGGGTGTAGTGTTTTAGGGTTTTGGGTAGTGTTGTAGTGTTTGCGTAGTGTAGGGTCATGCTGGGGGTAGTGTTTTAGGGTTTTGGGTAGTGTTGTAGTGTTTGCGTAGTGTAGGGTCATGCTGGGGGGTAGTGTTTTAGAGTTTTGGGTAGTGTTGTAGTGTTTGCGTAGTGTAGGGTCATGCTGAGGGTAGTGTTTTAGGGTTTAGGGTAGTGTTGTAGTGTTTGCGTAGTGTAGGGTCATGCTGGGGGTAGTGTTTTAGGGTTTAGGGTAGTGTTGTAGTGTTTGCGTAGTGTAGGGTCATGCTGGGGGTAGTGTTTTAGGGTTTAGGGTAGTGTTGTAGTGTTTGCGTAGTGTAGGGTCATGCTGGGGATAGTGTTTTAGGGTTTAGGGTAGTGTTGTAGTGTTTGCGTAGTGTAGGGTCATGCTGGGGGTAGTGTTTTAGGGTTTAGGGTAGTGTTGTAGTGTTTGCGTAGTGTAGGGTCATGCTGGGGTGTAGTGTTTTAGGGTTTTGGGTAGTGTTGTACTGTTTGCGTAGTGTAGGGTCATGCTGGGGGTAGTGTTTTAGGATTTAGGTTAGTGTTGTAGTGTTTGCGTAGTGTAGGGTCATGCTGGGGGTAGTGTTTTAGGGTTTAGGGTTGTGTTGTAGTGTTTGCGTAGTGTAGGGTCATGCTGGGGGTAGTGTTTTAGGGTTTAGGGTTGTGTTGTAGTGTTTGTGTAGTGTAGGGTCATGCTGGGGGTAGTGTTTTAGGGTTTAGGGTAGTGTTGTAGTGTTTGCGTAGTGTAGGGTCATGGTGGGGTGTAGTGTTTTAGGGTTTTGTGTAGTGTTGTAGTGTTTGCGTAGTGTAGGGTCATGCTGGGGGTAGTGTTTTAGGGTTTAGGGTAGTGTTGTAGTGTTTGTGTAGTGTAGGGTCATACTGGGGGTAGTGTTTTAGGGTTTAGGGTAGTGTTGTAGTGTTTGTGTAGTGTAGGGTCATGCTGGGGGTAGTGTTTTAGGGTTTAGGGTAGTGTTGTAGTGTTTGTGTAGTGTAGGGTCATGCTGGGGGTAGTGTTTTAGGGTAGTGTTGTACTGTTTGTGTAGTGTAGGGTCATGCTGGGGGTAGTGTTTTAGGGTTTAGGGTAGTTTAGTTGTTTAGTGTATGCTAAAGGCATATTCGTTCTAAAAGTTTTCGTTATTTTAATTTGCGGCCTAATAGTACATGCGGGATTTTTTTTGCGGACTGATGGTATGCGGGATTTCGTCATATATTCGCTAATCATACTTTCTATGGCAAAATGAACCCCCTCATTTTGTTCCTTTTTAAATTAAATGTTTTAAGAGTTACCACTTTATTCCTAACAAGATGGCTTCAGGTGTGCCATACCTTTGTAATAAGTAGGACTGTTAGCACTCTAGTTGTTCTTTAGAACACTCTGGGACAATCTGTCATTGGGCTATAGTTGGGCTACATCTGGCTGATATTTGGGCTACATTTGGTTTTTTTTGTCTCTGGTGGCCATCTTTGGGCTACATTGGGCTACATTGGGCTACATTGGGCTACATTTGGGCTCCAACATATATATAGCCCAATGTAGCCCAATATATATTTTTCAAAGTTAATTTTCGAAAAAACCACTGGAGCCTATATCTTGAGACATAGCAAAGGCACATCGGGCTACCAGTCCCTACAATTTTGCCAAGTTTGGTGTAAATCCATTCAGCCGTTCAGGCTAAAAGTGAGGCCAACCGCCCTATGGAAAATTGCATGGGAAAAACACGTTTTGGGACCCCCCTTTTTTCTCGGCCCCCCCTTGACGAAACCCCCCCAAATTTTCAGGGGCTGCTCAGAAACAAAATGTTCCATTTTCCTGAAAATTGCAGCCAATTCTGTCCTCATAAGCCAAAGTTATTCGACATAGAATTTTCAAAAATCCCATAGGAAAAAAATCCTAACTATATATACCTACTGGCTATCGCCAGTAGGTAATATATATATATATATATATATATATATATATATATATATATATATATATATATATATATATATATATATATATATATTACCTACTGGCGGTCGCCAGTAGGTATATATAGTTAGGATTTTTTCTCTATGGTACTTTTGAAAATTCTATGTCTAATAACCTTGGCGTTTGTGGACGGAATCGGCTGAAATTTTCAGGAAAATGGCACATTTTGTTTCTGATCAGCCCCTGAAAATTTGGGGGGGTTTCGTCAAGGGGGGGCCGAGAAAAAAGGGGGGTCCCAAAACGCGTTTTTCCCATGTTAATTTCCATGGGGCGTTTGGCCTCACTTTTAGCTCGAACGGCTGAATGGATTTACACGAAACTTGGCAAAATTGTAGGGACTGTTAGCCCGATGTGCCTTTGCTGGGTCTCAATATATGTGCTCCAGTGGATTTTGAGAAATTAACGTTTAAAAAAACAGATATATCTGTGACAGCGTCCTGGATAGCGCACCAGTTCGCGTACTTTTCGCTTAACGGAGCTTTGCGAAGCGAAGCTGATTGGCTCTCCGGTGTCTGTCAACATTCTAAACAGTCCGTAGCGGCCGCCATCTTGTCTCTCGGTAGGATCGAGAGACAAGAGGAGGCCAAAACGAAGGGGGAAATGAAGGAAAGGGGGCAAGGTAGACCCCTTCTGACCCCCTAGGATTGATTAGGGGGATATTAAAGTGCCCGGTTCGGGTACCGGAAAGCGGTCTGGGGAGCGTACTATAAGGAAACAAGAATGATTGACTTTCAACTTATTGTATGTTTATTGATTGTTCGTTTTGTTTTTTTTTTGTTTATTTTTATTTACGTAGCTACATGTAGGTATCAATGTAGAGTCTATAATTTAATAAACGCCGTCTCCTTTGTAGATATCTTGCTTGTTGTTAAAGGAGTTATTGTGGTATATGGAATTCATACCATAGTCTGTCTGGAAAGCTGAAACAACATGGTGGCAGGAGATGATAAAGAGATGTTAAATAAACATTGGGGATTATATAGTGGGAGAAAGGAAGTAACTATGAACAAAGTTAGTATGTAACACAAAAAAGTTGCACAGTATATTTTAAGTATCACTTTATATTTTATCTATTTTGGTACTATTTCATAATTTACATATAAAAAAGAACAATGTCTCAAACTATTTTTAATTTTTAAATAAAAATTTATTGTTGTGATTTTTCAAAATCTAAAAGAATTTCCAACATTAATTCATCAGGTATGTCCTCCTTTTCATTCCATGATTCAATTTCTTCTACACAATTAATTAAGTCTTGGTCCAGAGAGTGATCCATAAAGTCTATTTCCTCTTTGTCTTCCTTAGGATTGTTTTCCATATTAATTTCAAATGAAATATTAATTTCATTTTGTTGTCCTTCCATTTTCTTGCTGTAAATTGCATAAAAAATAAATATATCAGTACAGATAGGGCACTGTTGGGTTTCAGTACAGACAGGCAGTTTGGTTATTTAACCCTTTCCATGCTCATGACGAGCTCAGCTCGTCATGATGCACAGTTGAGCTGTGCTGATGACGAGCTGAGCTCGTCATGAAACACTGACATCCTGCATTCTTCAGCACAGGAGGGGAAAACACCTAGCAGCGAAGGTGTTAAACAGTGTTTTTTTCTTTGGGCAGTGTATGGTATCAAATTGGAAGTTGAAATATGAAGAAAATTATCAAATAAACTCTTAGTCAATTCTGAATTATAATAGAGAAGTCTAACTCTATCCTTAACTCAGGGCCGGTGCTAGGCATGGGCAGCGTGGGCTGCCGTTCAGGGCCTCGCACTCAGCCCACCAGCATGGGTCCACACACTGGTGATGTGTCCTTTTGTTTTCCTGGAGATCTCTCACAAAGAAAGGTGTCGCCTGCAATTAAGGTCCATTGGCGGGGGCCCCCTCCTTGGGCCTCTCATGGATGGTGTCAGGAGGTAAAGGGGAGGAAGAAGGAGACGCTCTTTTCAATTGCAAGGAGACTATTCACAGACACTGTGGGGGGCCCATTGTTCAGCATTTTGGCGCACCCTCAGTTTTAACTTTTAGACCACAATCAATTCTCACACCTATGAAGGTGTGAGAAATGTGTGTGGATTAAAAGTTAAAATACCTTCAACTCACTGTTTTTAGTGAAATGTGATATTTTCTGATAACAGCAAAAATAAACCATTAAATATGTTTAATTCATTTTCTACTTTGAATTGTGATTTCTAATATGTATATGGATTGGTGTGGCTCACTGGTTAGAGGCGGCAGACCCAGAAGCAGAGGTTGTCCCGGGACCAGGGTTCGATTCCTGACGCGGCAGGATCTTGGGCCATGGTCAGCGGACTCAATATTTCTCGCCTCGGTGCCTACTCTAACCATGGGTCCCACTCAGCAACTTTGGGCAATAGCTTGCTTAATCTCTACTAACGGCCCCATCAGCGCTGGGGATGCCTGGCTTCACCTTGGGGATGCCCAGGAGGGTCTATCTCACAGGGAAAGCCAGGATGGGTTCCCCAGCGGTATACAGTGCTGGGACGCCTCTTTGCTGGGGCAGCTGTGCGCTTTACTAGTATACCACATTTAACATTTAACATTCATTTTGTCTTATGCTCACAGTTTTTTTACCATCTTGTATTAATTTAAATTTTTTTGTTCTTTCTTACACAGATTAAAAGTATGAAAATGATAATACAGTACGGTAATGACAATTATAAGGTAAGCGTTTAGTACTCTTTACGTTACATGTCTATCAGATTTAACTTTTATTACTTCCTCTGCTTCTTTTTTTTAACCCTTAGTTTCCTGTCTTTGCTACTTCCTTCATTTCTTTTTCTATTACTTATTTATACTACTCTTTTCACTTCTTTTATCAGTCCCTCTTTCAACAGTAACTGTGTGTTACTCCCTCTATTTTTCTATCTTTTCACATTACTCTCTGTTTATTAACTCGTCTTTTTTTTAAAAATATTTTTTTTACTTCGCTCCCGGTTCGCGTACCCGAACGCTAACCGGGAAGCGTATCAAAAGAAATAGAGGATGCTAGAGTGCTAAACATTCTAGCAATTTTTTTAAAAGGGAAGGTAGTTCTGAAAAGAACTTTTTTTATTATTTTTGATGTTTTATATTTTTTTTGAATTTTTTTGGAGGAAGGGAAAACAAAAATGATTTACTTCAAAGGGCTCAACAGGAGCAACAAAAAAAATTACTTTCTAGGACGTTTTGGACATTGATGATTTTCATATGATCTATTTATTAAAGTAATACTCATTTCTCCGCATGAAATTAATTTTCCACACTGTACACAAGTGAATCTCATCTGCCCAAAGTTCTTTTGCAGATTTGGAACCGTTTCCCTTGCCTCTGACTCACTTATTGCTAAGTCATTGGTGGATGTTTTTGCCAGTCGGGGGTTATCCACCAAATCTCGAAATTGCGCTTTGGAATAATTAAGAGGGTGCCAAGTCTCCATGTGTCGATGCATGGTATGATTACCAAAGCTATATTTTTTTTCGGTCCCTCTCAAGAGTGTTTTTTTGCAGATGAGGCAGGTAACGTACCTGGCATTAACTTTCTTTTCATGAGAAGGAAAAGAAAAAAATTGCCAGATAAAATTCACTTTCACACCGGACGTTCTTGGCATTTCTTTCAGAAAGCCACTTGTCTCTTGCTCCTGTTCCTCGTCTTCCTCTTCTGCTTCTTCCTGGTCGAAGATGACCTGGCTAGTCGGTTCTTTCTTCTTTGGTGGTGGTGGAGGTGGTGGAGATCCACCAGCTGCAGCTAATAGAAATGCCATGTCTTAGCAAACAAAAACAGGTCTTTCTCTCATAAAAATGAAAGTCGGAGTGAGGAAAAAAGGTGGGACTTTCATCATTTGAGAAAAGAAAATGTTCTAAACCAATGAAAAGTGCTTGTTTTACGTCATATGATCAAGCGTTCCATCATTAGGAAACTAAAAGTAAAATCAACCAATGAATAGTTTTAGTACCTAGTCACATGACCTGTTATGCTTACGTTCCGCGTTCCGCGCCGCGCCACGCCGCGCCTCGGATCGATTCCGGGGCTTTACGTTTCGCACCTTGGTTCGCGTTCCAGAACGCTTCCGGGTGCGCTAACGCAGTACGTCATAAGGGGCATTACGTAGTAACGCGATATGTTGCGTTTACGGGACGCGTCACAATGTGCCTTTCTAACGTGGTATTTGCACTAACGGAACGTTTACCGGTTCGCGGATCGGCAACGAAACAAGAATAAAATAATTTAAACTATAATATAAATTGAATTAAAAAAATATAATACAAATATATATAAAATATATTTGTGAATTAGAATAAAAATATATGTTACAGCTATAGATATTAGCTTTTAAAAAACCAATGAAATTCACTGAAAAAACCATAGGTTATAGACCATATATAGTTAGGGATTAGCATTTACAAAACCAAGAAAATTCACTGAAAAAACCATTGGTTATAGACCATATATAGTTAGGGATTAGCATTTACAAAACCATAATTTACTCACACAAAACCATAGAAATTCGCATATATAGTTAGTTGCAATAACTATATATCGCGCACCCGCAATCCACTGCTGATGATGTCACATATTACATCATTCATGACATGGTCAGTGACATCACTGATGACTTCACTGATGACAGCGTCCCGGATAGCGCTCCAGATCGTGTACTTTTCGCGTAACGGAGCTTTGCGAAGCGAAGCTGATTGGCTCTCCGGTGTCTGTCAACATTCTAAACAGTCCGGTGCGGCCGCCATCTTGTCTCTCGGTAGGATCGAGAGACAAGAGGAGGAGAAAAACGAAGGGGGAATTTAATGAAAGGGGGCAAGGTAGCTCCCTCTTGACCCCCTAGGAATGATGTTGGGGTTATTAAAGGGTCCCGTGGGGCAAATAAAAAAAATTTGATTTTTCGCGGTAGAAGCGCTTCCCGGTTTGCGATCTGGTAGCGAAACGGGAATTCGCCATTTTGTGTTTCGTTTTAATTAAATTACAAGATGGAGGAAAAATACTGTGAGAAATGGGTATAAGGGGGTACGGGAGACGTATCCTGACCCCCTATGTTTTCTGAGGGTGGTTGAGGAGGCTCATATATGTTGATACTTGTCTTCCAGCGGCTGCGCATGAGTTTTTGTTTTTTTTTTGCTGCGTGACGTCTGTTAACGTTCGATTCGAAGGAAATCAGGAAGTGTTGACCGCCATTTTGACACTGCGAGTAAATATATTGTTAAAAATAATTGTTATAAATTAATTCGTATTGATAAACAGAAAGGGGTGGTAGTAATATGGCAAGTTACAATCGTTTTAGTTCCAGTCAATTTTGACGAACACCTTTGTGTTCAAAGAGACCCAATTAGGTTTGTGCCGGTGGGGCACAACGTTACCACACAAGGGAAGAGGGAACAGGGGGACCCTCGGAGAGAGAGTCGTCCGCACTCTAAACGAACCATTCGGTACACGTACGACATAGAGAGAGAGAGAGAGAGAGAGAGAGAGAGAGAGAGAGAGAGAGAGAGAGAGAGAGAGACGTGTACAATAATAGGCCATTTAGTGCGCACACAACACAGAACAGCAGGGGTCAAGTAATATGGAAACACAGGCAGAGGGACGACGTAGATCCATACATTACGTACACACAAACTCGGGCGGGGGGAGACAGTACATGTATTATATACAAAAATCCAAGACAAAACATAGAACAGTTGCTGGCCAAAAAGATCTCTTTCTGCATGCTGCACATCCTTAGCATCCTACTTAATTCATCTGGGGGCTGAGCTCTTTTTACTTTTTTCTTCTCTCTTATCGTAGGCTGCCTTTGCTGGTGGCTTTGGTTGCAAATACTTACACCTTTGTCAATTGGTCGGGAACTAACCTGGTCGGGCTAATACTCAGGGGGGATCTTCGAATCATTTTTAGCGAATGGGTTTCCAGGCTGAGGCAACGGTAGGTGTCAGTCGGGAGAACAATGGGGCAGCTTTGAGTTTCATGTCTATGAGGGTGCGAGAAGGAGGTGGTAAATCTTAAACATTGGCAACATTCCTAGTCCTCCAGACGGAGGGTACTTGGGTAAACCTCACCTCGGAATATTCCTTAAACTTTCCCTATTTAGTTAAACGTAGGAATTTATTCATTGGTGCACGTCATTCTTGGTTGTATTATTCGGGGTGCCAAGCGAAGTCATATGTTGTCATCCTGTAATAACCCGTCAAGTTTCTGCTTTAGGCAGCCCTCCCAAGCACTGGGTTCAGAGAGAGACATAGTCATTGTTTGCTCGTTGTGTATAGGCACCATATTCAAACCCTTTTTCCCATCCCATCAGCCATTAAGTCACCATTTTTCCGTACTTTAATCAACGTTCCGAAGTGACCTGCAGAAAAGAGGGAAAAAGAAGGGGCGGGGGCAGCGTTTAAAACACATCAGCGCGCATAAACCCAAAAAGGCTTTTACTTACTACATACTCGGCCTATCTCCACGGGATGCAGTCCCTACCATCTCGGCGTTTAAGCCCAGGGGGGACCGGTAATGTGGGAGAGATAATTATCGGAGGTCTGTGGATAGCATAGGTCGTCCAAGTGTGGCATTACGGATCGTGTGCAGGGGAGGGTCAAAACAAAGGGCAGTCGGTGTAAAGTGGGGGCGAGCTCGTGCTCTCCTTTGAGGAAGAGAGATAACCTACAGTGGTACGGGGTTGTTTTCGTTCGTACTAGGGGGGCCAGGTGACATTCCATCGGGGTGGCTTAGAGGCATTTAAAACAACTTCCCTGATACAGGTAGCATATAAAGTAGAGGCTAAATACCAGGATCTTTATCGATTGCTTTATGCTGTACAAAAATGAAAAACACATACAACAAACCTGGACCATTCATATTTGCAATGTTTCTGCGTACTATACTTTTTAACCCTTAACTAATCGAGCTGCTTCATTTCACCTGCTTTTTTTTTTTTATTTCGGAAACAGTGGCAATTTATTCGAAACTTACCAATCTACGCGTTACAACTACGTTTGCTTTTTCAAAAACCTTTAATGAAAATGTTGGTGCACAAATACGGGCCTACAACCCCGTGGGCCGGCCACGGAGCAGGCTGGAACTGTAAATGGGGGGGGGGTATTTATTTGTGGAAAACATAACAGAGTAAGTGGTCGTTGATTTCATAGTAAAAAGTGCGACAAGTGCAACAAAATCATATCGATAATTCATTGTGAGCAAGTACCAAAAGTGTCGACAATTCGAACCTTCAATAAATACAGTAATCAATGATGCATTAGAACTTAATATCAATTCATTTTCCGAACGTGTAATCAGTACCCGTTCCATGTCAATTCATTGTTCGAACGTATAATCAATACCCATCCCGGATCAATTCATTGTCCGAACATATAATCAGTCTTATCCCATATCAATTCATGTGCTAAAAACTGCATACATATTTCATGATATCAAGGCTGAGCAATCGGGGCACAACAAGGAGTTGAGAGTTTCATTTGTACCGGCGCCATTTTGGGTGAGGTCAGGAAGATCCAAGTACAGTCAAAATGTCTCCACCAACTCGTGGTTGGACCGGGACCTCTTTCGGCAGTCCAAAAGTTTTCGTTGAAGGGTAGCAGAGGGGACTGGCGACATGAACCATCAGTGAAAGTGGGGTGGGAGGCAACAATCTCTCCTACCGGGTCATACTGGTGTCCCACCGCAACTGATCAAGTTGGTAGTCTTGCAGGATTTTGGTCATTTCAAGACTGAGGCTGGCGCCGGCATGAGCGCGCCGACGTCCCGCGGCTACGTCGTGGTTGTTCCGTGGGTGATCATGGCAGTCATTCCCCATCGGGGGTGTCTGCGGGTGTCGGGGGCCCCCGTGGCTCTTATAGAATCTTCAAAGTCGAGGAGAACGTTTTTGGACGCAGGACTCATTTTCTAGCTGAACTCAGAAGCGCTGTTGCACCGCAACAGTGGACGAGACCCCCGCTGGGTGAGCGGAGCATCATTGCCTCGCAATAGTGGACGAGACCTTTTGTTGGGTGAGTGGAGCGTTGGGGGTGCAGCTGAGGGGCCCCCACCTGGGGGGGGTGGGAGAGGCTCGTTCGGGCCGCCTGTCCCTCCCAGCGCACCCCACGCCGACACCTGGCGTTGATATCCGTGATGTCCGGACCAGGCGATAAGAGGGGGGGGTCAGAGGCATGTGCAAGACATCCCCCCCACCGTTGTCGCAGCCATTATTGAAGAAAGAAGGGGGGGGTCGGAGGCAGAGGCAAGACATCCCCCCCCGTGGCCTGCAGGGCGCCGCTTCAGGGCCGAACGGGGAGCTCATACCAAGCCGGGGCCAGACCAGGAGATACAAGGGGAGGGGGGGGCAGTGGCATGTGCAAGACATCCCCCCCACTGTTGTCGCAGCCATTATTGAAGAAAGAAGAGGGGGGGTCGGAGGCAGAGGCAAGACATCCCCCCCCGTGGCCTGCAGGGCGCCGCTTCAGGGCCGAACGGGGAGCTCATACCAAGCCGGGGCCAGACCAGGAGATACAAGGGAGGGGGTCGGTGGCATGTGCAAGACATCCCCCCCGTGGCCTGCAGGGTGCCAGAAGAGGATGGGAGGACCAGTACATTCCGGGCCGATCATTCCACGACTTCTCCGGCTGATGGCGGCTAGTCGGGCCCCGCCCTGCACGTGTCGAGGCCTCATCTTCTGGATGGGCGTAACCGTGGACCTGTTGCACTTCGGGAGTTTCTGGAATGGGGGTAGGTATCTGCTGATTTGTATCTATTTCATGTTACCGTTATTGGGCGTGGCGGGCGGTGGGACAGACATGCTTTGAGCAGTGGGGGGGTGGCGGAGCCTAGCTACCTCGTGGCTGCCGTAACGTCAAGCTTGGCTTCTCTTACCCCTTTCATGTTTCTTATTTCTAGCGAAGTCAAAAACTCATCAGTGGCCTACTGATTTTGTTTGATTTCTTTCCCTTCCTTTTCAAGTGTGTTTCATGCTAAAGTTTCTGTTTAACAGGATACAGTGATTACTTCGTATTTTACATATGTCTTCTTAATTAGGGGTACCCTCCGGTTGAGCCAGATGATGTACCTCTAATAAATGGTCCGGGTGGAACTAGTTTATCAATCAGTGGGGAGTAGATGGGCATGACAGATTACAACGGGGGACAAAGGTCCGCATTACCCACCCTTCACTACTTGCAAAGACTAGACAGAATATTTCTATTCCACGTTATTTGCAAACAGAGAATACCTCGAAAGAACTATTCTTTGAACAATAAATGTCCAGCCAATCAATCAATCAGTGGGGAGAAAAACAGGCATGACGGATTCCAACGGGGGACAAAAGTCCGCATTACCTATCCTTCACTATCTGCAAAGGGAGACAGAATATTCCTATTCTTCTCTGTTTGTAGACAGGGAATATCTCAAAGAGCAATAATCGATAAAAAATTTGTAGGATTATAACACTTTAATAACTTATAAATATATACATCGCAACAAAAACAGTAAACACCTTAAAACATTTTTTATTAAAACAGAAGCAACAATGACAACTAACAGTAGTGATATCCTGGGCGGGTGATGGAACTGGGATTGTTAATGGAAAAACATCTACAGAGAAAGCTATTGGTGAATTATACTTCTCCGGAAATTTAAAACTCACAAATGTTTCATTTGTGTAATCGTTTCATAAACATGTACATTAAAAAACTAAATACGCTCCACTGTTTTAGAAAATCTTTACAGCTTGCTAGATCACCCTTTAAAGTTATAACTACGAAAACCTACTTACTTAAGCTGTTGAATTCGGCTTCAAATGTAAAGCATAAGTTCAAGCTAGCATATCATATGTCTAAAAGGTTTAACATAATTGATATGCAAATTTAAATACTACCCTTTCTTAATGGTGACACCTTATCTCTCCTATATCCCACAATTTCCATGAGCAAAGCAAAAGAAATTCTGAGGCCCTGAAGAAATTAGGATTACTGTGGGGTTCAACTCAATCTGGTGTTTGGGAGATTCCATGTTTTAGGGTGATATTCTGTGACAGGGTGCAGGCACCAGAAGAATTTTAGCCTAGTTCATCACATTGGAGAATGAGGGTCTGGGTAAATATCTATTCTGGTGAAGAACCATCCCTTCTTTAAACCCCATGGTGACCAACTATAGTTTATTTTCTATTTCGTTCCCTTGCCATAACAAAAGAAAAAAGTCTTGGGTTATTTATGGAAGGGAATACTTTTTGTTTCTTCCAATTTTTAAAAGAAAAGAGGAGGGGGGGCAGCGTTCAAAGCACATCAGCGTGCATAAATACGAAAATGTTTTTACCTACCACGTACTTGACATTTTACAGCTTTTCATATTTGCTATTAAAAAACCATTGAAATTCACTGAAAAAACCATAGGTTATAGACCATATATAGTTAGGGATTAGCATTTACAAAACCAAGAAAATTCACTGAAAAAACCATTGGTTATAGACCATATATAGTTAGGGATTAGCATTTACAAAACCTTAATTTACTCGCACAAAACCATAGAAATTCGCATATATAGTTATTTGCAATAACTATGTATCGCGCACGCGCAATCCCCTGCTGATGATGTCACATATTACATCATTCATGACGTGGTCAGTGACATCACTGATGACATCACTGATGACATCATCCAGTGATTGTATGTTTCTGTAAAGTTAAAATATGTCTTACATATTGAAGAATGAGTGGATGTATAAGTGTCTGGATGAAGGATTTAGTAGGTGCATGACTGACTGTATGAGTGAGTGATTAAATGTGTCTCACTGAGTGCATGGGTTAGTGACTAAACTGTCTTAATTTGTGCATCATTATGTCTGTTGTTCTGTAAACTGCTGCATGTGTTAATCAGTAGCTATATGAGTAACTATATGGGTTATTGATTGGTTGCCCAAGTATTTGTATGGGAGACTGAGTATGTGTGTGGGTGGCTGGGAGGTGTATGACTCTGTGCATAGATGTGTGAGCAGTTGATTGACTAGATGTATAGGTTCAAACGTGCATGTGGAAACAGCTGTATGGGCGGTTGACTGTGTGCATGAGTGTATTGGTGAGTGAATGGATATCTCAGTGCTACATGTCAAAGTAGGTACATATGTAAAACACAGCACATGTGAGAGTTGACATATATAAATAACTGTGCATAAGAGCCAGTGAATGTGTGAGTGGCTGTATGGATCATTGTGAACTTGTATCAGGGATTGTATAAGAGAGTAAACATGTGTTAGGATATGTTTGAATAAGTAAGGTGTGTATAACTGTATAGTTGAGGAAATGGAGGTGTGATTGATTCTTTGCATGACTGACTAGGTGTGTAAGTAACTCCATGGATGAGTGACAGTCTGTGAGTGTCTGTTTACACTGAGTGTATCTAAGGTTATATTAGAGTCTGAAGAGGTTCATCGTATTATCACATGAATGATGTCATCAGTGATGTGATCAGTAATGTCAAATGAGATGTCATCAGTGATGTCATCAGTGATGTCATCAGTGATTTAATCAGTGATGTCATTTGAGATGTCATCAGTGATGTCATTAGTGATGTCATTTGAGATGTCATCAGTGAGGTCATCAGTAATGTCACTGACCATGTCATGAATGATGTAATATGTGACATCATCAGCAGTGGATTGCGGGTGCGCGATATATAGTTATTGCAACTAACTATATATGCGAATTTCTATGGTTTTGTGCGAGTAAATTAAGGTTTTGTAAATGCTAATCCCTAACTATATATGGTCTATAACCAATGGTTTTTTCAGTGAATATATATATATATATATATGACGCTCAAAATCCTCCCAGACTTCAGCAGAAGAACGAGACAGCACTCGAAGGGTAGAATATTTTCAACACGCTAGATTTTATTTAGAGGAGGGGCACACACAGACGTGTTTCGGCGTGCTGCCTTCGTCAGTGTGTGTTACACTGCGTTTACTCTCGACATTGTTTTTAAACATCATTCTCTCGATCCCACATCCTACAGGACATGAACAAAGAAAGGGGACTTATACCATTTACAGAATAAAGGCGGCCATCTTGTAATGTTTGTTCTAATAACAAAACAATCATCGTCATATATTTTGTAAACATTTAGCCCACAGATGAGCAGATGCCTTACTCTGACCATGGTATTTATAATATACATAATCCAAAACGGAAAAAGTGATCAAGCCGTGGATCGGCTAATGTCCCTTTTCAAATAAATCAATGCAGTCCTTCAAGTTATAAGACTTCAGGTTCTATAACATTCCTATTGAAGTTACTTATAAGTAAAAGTAAAGTATGGGATTCATAAGGTTAGATGCTAAAAGTATGGCAGCAAATTGGTACATTTTCACAGAATCAGTAGATTATCTACAATTCTAAACTAACAATTCATCTGTAGAAATAATCTCTGAGAATAAGAATAAAAGTAGTCACCCAGCAGTCCATTGTGAGAATCCAATCAAAATTAATCAATAATAAATCAAATATAAATCAAAATTCAATAAATCATGTTGCATTAATGCTCGTGAGGTTTGATATTATCACTTTGTGTTGACTCCCTTTCACAAAATCTTAGATATGCAGGGATTACAAATTATCCAGGTTGGATTGCCAACTTTGAAGGATACATTGTTAGTATAAGAAGTTATATACATCATATGATCCCAATGCCCGTTCTTAATCGAAAAGCATCGCCATGTGCTAAGGAAAGACATATCTCCTCACTCAAAGCTAAGCAACACAATACAAATGCATATAACGTTGTTCCTTCATCTGACAAATAACAATTCTTGACTTAAGTGTATGCTATTATGGGGCCTCCCTATTGTAGATGTCACTCGGATAGGTCTTATCACAGCTTTCTAGAACGATATGGCATCTACAATCCTCTTAATATTATTATCATTGGGTGATAGATCTGGTTTATTTCCCCAAGTGAAAGGCCATCTCCTCCCCACTGTTAATACCTTTCAGATGTTTTGTTGAAAGGTCTATGATGTATCTCGATTCTAGTCTCCTTAACCTGCGTAAACGGTCACCGCCACGTATATTGGGAGGCACAATATCTAGGCAGAAGTATTGAAGTTTACTCCGGTCCTGTTTGTGAGCTTCCGCAAAGTGGCGAGCCACCGGATAAGCCTGGTCCACTTTATCAATGGCTCTTAAGTGCTCAAGTGTTCTTAACTTGAGCTCCTTAATCGTGCTCCCAATGTAGCGTAAGCCACAAGGGCACTGTAGACAATAGACGGCATACTGCGTACTACAGGTGATGAATTTGTTAATATTCATTTTTCTTCCTGTGTCAGCTATAATGTACGAAAGGACCCGTTTACTACCTGCGCACGCTTTGCAGCGGCCGCAGGGGTAAAAGACTTTTTGCTCCCTTAGGGTGTTAATTCTTTGGGGCAGTTTTTCAAAATGGCTGGTCACTAGCATGTCGCCTATTGATCTGGCTTTACTGAAGGTCAGGAGAGGATGGGTTGGTAGGTCTTATTTGAGCACATTATCCGTTAGGAGAATGTGCCAATTTTTCCTTAGCATACCTCTTAGGTTCTCTGCTCCTGATGAATAAGGAGTTATGACTCTGAATTTACCTTTGTTGTCACCCGTTGGTCCTCTGCGTCTACCCTGCTCAGGATTATTGGTCAAGAGAGTGTGTCTTTCAATTCTCCTAACTTTACTTAGGGTGTTACACAGTAGTTTTTCACCATAGCCCCTGATTCTGAACCGGGATACGCATTCCGAAGCAGCCGCTTCGAAGTCAGACTCTTTTGAGCAGTTCCTGCGAAGCCTGAGTAGTTCCCCGTAGGGGATACTGTTGATCAGTTGGGGAGGATGACTACTGCTGGCAAAGAGTGTAGAATTGCCAGCAGTCTCCTTTCTAAATAGGCATGTGTGGAGGTGTCCTTCTTCTACATATATCTTGAGGTTCAGGTAGTCCGCTGCCACCGGACTAACTGTTCCCGAGAAATGAAGATTAACATTATTTCTGTTCAGGACATTGATGTATTCATGTGCTGTATCACATTCACCACTCCATATCAGGAACAGGTCATCGATATAACGATGCCAACATATGACCTTTCCCTCCTTTCCTCCCAATACACAGCTCCTGGGCACCTGCTCCTCCCACCAGCCCACGAACAAGTTCGCGTAGCTGGGAGCAAAGCAGGTGCCCATCGCCGTCCCAGACTTCTGAATATACAGTTGATCCTCAAACAAGAAGATATTGTGTGTCAAACAGAATTGTACAAATTCAAGAATCATGATGTTGTGTCTTGAAAAACGTAACTGGCGTTGTCCTAATGCATGTTTGACAGCCTCTAGTCCATGTTGGTGTTCTATTCTAGTGTATAGACTAGTGATATCTAGTACCATCAACAGATATTCTGGTTCCCACACAAGGTTCTGTATTTTCATCAAAAAGTCTTTTGTGTCTCGTACATAGGATTCCATAGTTTATACCA
The DNA here is from genome assembly GCF_964263255.1 of Lissotriton vulgaris. NCBI lineage: Eukaryota > Metazoa > Chordata > Amphibia > Caudata > Salamandridae > Lissotriton > Lissotriton vulgaris. Next base: position 723,703,231 of record NC_141696.1, read on the forward strand.
AAGGAAACAAGGTGTTATCCACAAAGCGAGACATGTTCTCGGTGAGGCTCCCGATTGAGGAAATAATTGGGCGACCAGGTGGGCAGTCACGGTGCTTGTGCAGTTTTGGGAGGTGGTAAAATGTAGGAGTCATGGGGCAGTTAATTCGTAAGAACAGATGCTCGTCCTTATTCAGCATCTGGAGATCATACCATTTTGTGATCAATGTATCATAGTCTTTGATACTTTGCTGGTAGATCTCATTGGTGCATTTACTATAGAAGTTCTCATCCGAAAGCTGCCTCAGAGCTTCCTGTTTATAGTAATCTCGTGTCATTAAAACCACATTCCCACCCTTGTTTGAGGTTTTCACAATAATGTTCGTGTCCGCCATTAAGGTCTTCAGTGCATGTCTTTGTTGTTCCGTAATGTTGTGATTAAGTCTCTGGTGGTTTGATTTCCGATATTTCAATAGATCATTGTTCATAGCTTCGGAAAATACATCTACTGCATCCCAGGGGGACTGAGGAACAAAGATCGAGACCGGTTTGAATCCACTTGCTTCTCTTTCTCGTTCTATTCCTTGCATTTCGGCTCTTTGGGCCATATCTAATTGAGCAAGGTCCTGAGTCTGTTCCAGTTCTAGGTCATCCAGTGTCTCTATTGTACGTAGATCCCTGACGCTTAAAGCATCTGTCGCGGTGAGCCTAGAGCCTTTATTCCCCTTGTCCTGTAAGTGTGGTCGCAGTTTGAAGTATTTGTGTAATTTTAACTTGCGTGTGAAGCGGAACAAGTCTATTTTAGTCTGGGTGTATTCCAACTCATTGTTGAGACAAAATGTTAGTCCGAGGCTTAGGACTTGTTCTTCTTCAGTCTTAAGCTCTCTACATGTTAGATTGACCACTGTTAGATTGATTTGTTCATTCCCGATGATAGGGGTGTCGGAGGTGTTGACCGTGTTGATGGTAGGTGGCATTATTTCTTGTTGGCGCGATTCCGCTTCGACCAGCGGGATGGCCCCGCGCCACCTCTGCCTCTTCTTCCCCCCACCTGCCCTTCTGGTTCTCCTTCTTTTCCTGCTTCTGGGGTAGTTGCATCCGGTGGTTTGTTTTTCCCTCCCCAGAGCCAGGATTTCTTTATCACTTCGTATTCCTCTTGAAAAGGGGTTCTTTTACTTCTCTACGTTGTCTTCAGTCCTTTATTGCCTCTACGTTCTTCCGGGTATGATTGGTTCCCCTCTGAGTCATTCTCAGTGATATCCGATTCAGATGTTACTTCCCCCGTTTCGTTTGTTATTCCAGCACCATTGTTTCTTATTTTCTGAAGGGCTTTGCGTGGAGCGTCAAACTTCTTCGCATATGTGAGTACGCATCCAGTATGATAGTCATTTGCGTCCCTCTCATATTTTTCCTGTTTGCGGAGTCTGATTTTGGCTTCATACTTCACTAGCCGGGCTTTCATATGTTCTCTCATCTGTCCAATTGTCGTTATCAGGCTAGGTTCCGTTTCGCTATCCAGTTCAGTATTGATTGATGCGATCTCTGCCAATGCTCGTTCTCTGTCGCTCCATGCATATTTAACGAGTATTTTCAATGTCCCCTCACAGTATTGTGCGGTATGTTCGAACCAGTCAGTCAGCAGCTGAGGGTCTGGGTTCTCATATGAGGGTACTGTATGGACCCTCAATCCTCGCGGTACCCTCTCTTCTTCAATGTAGTTGGTGAGACTAGTCGCCTACCACCATTTACGGATCTCCCTTTCATGGAGTCTCTCAAGTTTAGTCAGAGTCACTAGAAGTGGATTGCTGGGCATTTCTACTATCGGCGCTGTTGTTGCTGGTGTTTTTTCTTGTTGTTTAAACATGCCCTTGGCTGCTGCCTGCCGTTCTGCATCTGAAAACATGCCGAGACCGCACCTGTCCTGCACAGTGTTAAGCTTTTACTGTGTCTGTCGTGGACTTGTGCAACTCGTGTGGCCCCTCCGCGAGTGTAAGCGTGTTGTTATTCTCCGCCCTTCTATCGTCTTACCAATGTATTCCGAAACACTCTGTCATGCAGGGATGGGAATAGGTGATTTAAAAGGTATTTTCTCACCCGGAGATGTCTTCCTCGGGAAACACTCGGCGTCCGCTTTGCGTACTCCTCCGTACTTCTTACTCCGGTCCGTATCAGCCTCCCATTTCGGATAAGGCGGTGCGCAGCCTCACAACTTTCACAACGCTACTTCCCCACGCGGAACGGCTGCTCACTCGTTGATGGGTGCTGTCGGCGGCTTGTGGACGCCGCCACATATAATGCTCAAAATCCTCCCAGACTTCAGCAGAAGAACGAGACAGCACTCGAAGGGTAGAATATTTTCAACACGCTAGATTTTATTTAGCGGAGGGGCACACACAGACGCGTTTCAGCGTGCTGCCTTCGTCAGTGTGTGTTACACTGCGTTTACTCTCGACATTGTTTTTAAACATCATTCTCTCGATCCCACATCCTACAGGACATGAACAAAGAAAGCGGACTTATACCATTTACAGAATAAAGGCGGCCATCTTGTAATGTTTGTTCTAATAACAAAACATATCATTGTCATACATTTTGTAAACATTTTCGCTACAAAGTTCCTGCGGTATTCCCCCGCAAAGAAGACAAGCACTCAGGGTGGCGAGCTCAAAGATTTATTTTGAGAGCTCACGGTGTCCAGACGCGTTTCGGCATTCGCCTTCGTCGGTGGTAACATGGCGGTGCCAAAACGGCCGTTTTTTATGTTTATTCATCACAGACATTGTTAACGGACCATCGTCTCAAACCATTTCAGAAAAGGGGGTGGTGATGAACAGAGTGTCTGAATTAAGCAGACCACTCTTACCCAGTCCAAAGATCAGGGCTTGATCCATCACCGTTATTTATCTCACTGCACCATCCCAGCTCAGAACCTGGCTATATGCAAATCAGTCTGTCCCTGGCCCAGTGCATCATGGGAACAGGGCAGACTAAACTACCAAGCCAATTCTTCACCAGAAAGGAGACAAGCTACCGGGGACCGGTTTCTGGCATTTCAGCCGTCTTCGGCCCGGCTTGCTTGAATCCTGATGGTGCAGTGAGAAAGGGACTCATGTCTGAGTATACCCTGCCACACCTGTAGTGGCCAAAACCGATTCAGAAAAGGGGGTGGTGATGAACAGAGTGTCTGAATTAAGCAGACCACTCTTACCCAGTCCAAAGATCAGGGCTTGATCCATCACCGTTATTTATCTCACTGCACCATCCCAGCTCAGAACCTGGCTATATGCAAATCAGTCTGTCCCTGGCCCAGTGCATCATGGGAACAGGGCAGACTAAACTACCAAGCCAATTCTTCACCAGAAAGGAGACAAGCTACCGGGGACCGGTTTCTGGCATTTCAGCCGTCTTCGGCCCGGCTTGCTTGAATCCTGATGGTGCAGTGAGAAAGGGACTCATGTCTGAGTATACCCTGCCACACCTGTAGTGGCCAAAACCGATTCAGAAAAGGGGGTGGTGATGAACAGAGTGTCTGAATTAAGCAGACCACTCTTACCCAGTCCAAAGATCAGGGCTTGATCCATCACCGTTATTTATCTCACTGCACCATCCCAGCTCAGAACCTGGCTATATGCAAATCAGTCTGTCCCTGGCCCAGTGCATCATGGGAACAGGGCAGACTAAACTACCAAGCCAATTCTTCACCAGAAAGGAGACAAGCTACCGGGGACCGGTTTCTGGCATTTCAGCCGTCTTCGGCCCGGCTTGCTTGAATCCTGATGGTGCAGTGAGAAAGGGACTCATGTCTGAGTATACCCTGCCACACCTGTAGTGGCCAAAACCAATTCAGAAAAGGGGGTGGTGATGAACAGAGTGTCTGAATTAAGCAGACCACTCTTACCCAGTCCAAAGATCAGGGCTTGATCCATCACCGTTATTTATCTCACTGCACCATCCCAGCTCAGAACCTGGCTATATGCAAATCAGTCTGTCCCTGGCCCAGTGCATCATGGGAACAGGGCAGACTAAACTACCAAGCCAATTCTTCACCAGAAAGGAGACAAGCTACCGGGGACCGGTTTCTGGCATTTCAGCCGTCTTCGGCCCGGCTTGCTTGAATCCTGATGGTGCAGTGAGAAAGGGACTCATGTCTGAGTATACCCTGCCACACCTGTAGTGGCCAAAACCGATTCAGAAAAGGGGGTGGTGATGAACAGAGTGTCTGAATTAAGCAGACCACTCTTACCCAGTCCAAAGATCAGGGCTTGATCCATCACCGTTATTTATCTCACTGCACCATCCCAGCTCAGAACCTGGCTTTATGCAAATCAGTCTGTCCCTGGCCCAGTGCATCATGGGAACAGGGCAGACTAAACTACCAAGCCAATTCTTCACCAGAAAGGAGACAAGCTACCGGGGACCGGTTTCTGGCATTTCAGCCGTCTTCGGCCCGGCTTGCTTGAATCCTGATGGTGCAGTGAGAAAGGGACTCATGTCTGAGTATACCCTGCCACACCTGTAGTGGCCAAAACCGATTCAGAAAAGGGGGTGGTGATGAACAGAGTGTCTGAATTAAGCAGACCACTCTTACCCAGTCCAAACCATGGTCGCCATCTTTGAACATGCATATGGTTGTCTAACATTCATCACACATTATTGTAACCGGATGGATCAACAATCATTGCGTTTCAGTATATATTCTTTTAAATAAATTCATGAATATTACTCGATGGACATTTTTACAACATCGATTAATCAGCCACTACCGCCCATAAATGGGCCATCAGAAATATTCACTCCCTCTGTCGTCATATAGCCCCTGGATGGGCATACATCCTGACATTGTCCATAAGCATGTTCAGTGGACAAATTTTGCCCGTAATCAATGTTCTACATCACCATCAGTTATGATGAATAGTGATGAATGTTAGACAACCATATGCATGTTCAAAGATGGCAACCATGGTTTGAGACGATGGTCCGTTAACAATATCTATGATGAATAAACATAAAAAACTGCCGTTTCGGCACCGCCATGTTACCACCGACGAAGGCGAATGCCGAAACGCGTCTGGACACCATGAGCTCTCAAAATAAATCTTTGAGCTCGCCACCCTGGTGCTTGTCTTCTTTGCGGGGGAATACCGCAGGAACTTTGTAGCGAAAATATTGCGGAGGGCACCATCCGCTGGGGAGCAACCGCCCGAGAGTGCAAGGACTCGGTGCAAACTTGGAGCAGCAATATATATATATATATATACATTACGTACTGGCGGTCACCAGTAGGTAGTTATAGTTAGGACCACGTTTCCATGGGAAAAGCATTTTTTCATGTGCTTATAACTTTGACGTCGTTTGACAAATCTTTACAAACTCTTCCCAAAAGTTTCTCTTTTTTGATCAGCTCCTACCTTGAAAGTTTGGGGGTGATTAATCGAGGGGGGGCTGAGAAAAAAGAGGGGTCCCACAACATGTTTTCTCAATGCATTTTCCATAGGAAACTTTAGACAAGGCTACAGATCAAACTGCTGAATAGAAATAAGCCATATTTGGCAGGGAGAAAGGTATTGTTCCAGAAAGCACACTTTTGTTTAAAAGGTGTAAATCTGTTAAGTAGTTTTTGGGAAATATCACATTTTACAGATATCGTATTTGAGAATTCTGACATCTGATTGGCTGAGGGGTTACAAGCGTGAGCTTGCGGCTCATTGGCTGTGAACGGTTGAAACTACGAAGTGTTGGCAGCCATTTTGTGATTCAGTCTGTCAGCTCGCATCTCTCTATCTACAAGCCATCGAGTCCGTAGTTCTGTGACTCAGTTGAAAGGAGTACGGGGGAAAAGAGAGAAAAACTTGTATATGAGGGTATAGTAGGAACACTGTGGAGTTACTTTAAGCAGTCTGTACAATGCCGTGGAAATCACATCCGCAAAACAACGGTGCGCGGTATTGCAGCAAGGTTGCGTGGGCTCTGGGAAGCCCGTCGGGAAAACATTGCGCCGTATTGCGACACGCAGTGTGTAGGGTGCACACACAGGTAGTGTGAATGTTGTGTAGGCCGTGGAAATCACGTCTGCAAAACAACGATGCGTGGCATTGCAGCAAGGTTGCGTAGGCTCTGGAAAGCCCGTTGGGAAAACAATGCACAGTATTGCTACAAGCAGTGGTATAGTGCACACACAGGTAGTGTGAATGTTGCGTAGGCCGTGGAAATCATGTCAGCAAAACAACAATGCGCAGTATTGCAGCAATGTTGCGTAGGTTCTGGAAAGTCCGTCAGGAAAACAAAGCGCTGTATTGCGACAAGCAGTGTGTAGGGTGCACACAGAGGTAGTGTGAAGGTTTAGTAGGCTTTGGAAATCATTTCGGGAGAACAACAATGCGCCGTATTGCGGCCTTTCTTTATTATAATGCAGAGTAATGTTTACTTATTATGGGGTGTTCAATGTTATCACGGATAGTGTCAGTTTGTTAGAGGAAATGTAATATTATGTGGGAGGGCATGTTCTCTCTCTGTGCGCGGAAAAAAATTAAAGTTTAATTGGCTGAGGTGTTCCAACAACAAACTTAATGTTCATTGGCTGCGAACCATTGAAAGTAGAAGTATTGCCAGGCATTCCCTTCCCCACCGCGGAGTAGGAGGGACATCTGATTGCCTCACATGTTCCCAGGAGGACCTTCCAGAACTTAATGTTCATTGGCTGCGATCCATTGAAAGTAGAAGTGTTGCTAGGCATTCCTTTCCCCTCCATGGAGTAGAAGGGACATCTGATATGCTGATGTGTTCCAAGAAGGCCCTCCCTAAGCTTAATGTTGATTGGCTGTAAACGATTGAAAGTAGAAGTGTTGCCAGCCTTCACTTCCCCTCCGCGGAGTATCAGGGACATCTCAATGGGTAACGTGGTCCAAGGAGGAGCTTCCCAAGCTTAATGTTAATTGACTGTGAAGCATTAAAAGTAGAAGTGATGGCAGCCATTCCCTCCGCTTCTGCTTAACACCATGGACATTTTATTGAGTAAAGTGTTCCGAGTACATGTTTGGTCCTTATTGGGTGGGAACGGTTCACTGTTGTCAGCCATTTTATGACGCACTTCAAAGGAATACGGGGAAACAAAGTAGTAGAGGGGAGGGTAGGAACACTATTAACTCTATACAGGGGTCACAAGGTGGTAGACAGGGACTGTGAAGGTACATTTTTTTAAATATATTTTAAGGCCCATTTATATCATTTGCATGGGGCCTACAAATCATTTCGGGAAAATACCAGTGTGTTATGGACTTCTTTTTATTAAGTCAGCGGTTGGGATACTTCACAGGAGTAGTATTTACTTATGGTTTAAATCTTTTTATTAATTTTCAGACAAAATAATAACAGGACCCTCGGCTCCCATATCAAAATACAAAAGAGACCACGAAGTCGCAATGGATAGCATTACCACCGGTAACAAGCATGGAGCGGGTCAATAGAATCAACAAAAAAGGAACAAGCAATGGGTTTCCCAAACTAACCCCCCACCCTCCCTCCCCACCTGTCCCACCCACTCCTTGTCCACCAAAAAGTAAGATACATAAAATGGGAGGGGGAAAGAGGAAGGGAAAGCAACCATCCATTCAACAGCGTTTTTTACGACTTTTTGTAGATTCATCACTCGGAATCTGCGTGTCAGGGAGACGCAGTAGCCTAAGATATCTAGGACTGTCAGTTCAGGAAACTTGGAGACCAGTAAAGTCAGGAAGGTCCGCCACAATTCAGGGAACTCCGATCCCCTTCCAGTCAGTGTAAGCCTGAGTTTCTCCATCCCCAGCACTCCCCAGAGCCTATGAAGGCAACCAAAGAACGCGGGAAGTTGAGTGGTGCACCAGTGGATCAGGATATTCTGCAGGGCTGCCCCTAATGCAATCGCTATCAGCCGACCCCTTCGGGATTTAAGTGGCTATGTTATGGGGTTGGGTAGGCCCAGGAGTATACAGGAGGGAAAGCAAGATAGTTGAGTGCCTAAATGAAGGTCTATTTCATCAAGCACCTGAGACCAGTAGCGCTGTATATGAGTGCAGCTCCAAAGGACGTGTTCTAACGTGCCACTTTCCCCACACTCCCTCCAGCACAGGTCGCTACGTCGAGGGTGTCAGCGCTCCGGCGTATAGTACCAGTATGTAACTATTTTGGTCAAGGTCTCCGTGAGGCCCATATAGTACGCCGAGTACCGTGCCCTGTAATAAATGCCTTCCCATTCCTTATGGCTCAGGGTCCTCCCCAGATCTTTCTCCCATCGGGTATGGCCTGCATTATAGGTGTGTACTGTGGGGCTTAAGAGCATCTGGTAGAGATCGGATATGATCCTCTTATCCGAGGTGCAAGTTACCATCCACTTCTCATAAGGGAGTAGTAGTCGTTGTGCTTGTGGCCGGATGTGAGGGTGTAGTGCCCAATGTTGGACCTAAAGGTATGACAGCCGTTCCGGGGAGGCTGTAGTATTCCCTAAGCTGTGGAAAGGGGATGATACCCTCTAGGTCAAAGAGATGCCCCAGGGACCTGCAGGGGGAAGAACGCCAGGCTTGAAAGGCTCTGGCCTCAGTACCGGGTTGAAACTCTGGGTTATTGAATAGGGGCGTGAAAGGTGATGGGAACGTAGTTAGTTGTGCGTGAACGTTGGTGCGGTCCCAGGAGTCCATAATAACGCTTGTGATGTATGATGCGTAAAGATTAGTTGGTCGGTGTGTTTTGTGTAGAAAGGGAATCCCCTGTAGTGGCCTGCCAGCTACTGCCTGGTCTTGGAACAACCAGGATTTTTTGGATTCTAACCGCTGCCACTCTACCAAGTATCTAAGCTGGACGGCATAAAAATATGACTGAAGGTCCGGTACCCCTACTCCCCCCTTCTCCGGTGGCAGAATAGCGACCTGATGGCAAAACCGCGTTTTGCGACCATGCCATATAAAACGTGAGAGTTCCGCTTGTGTCTGCTGGATCCATCCTAGCGGGGGTCGGAGTGGAAGGGTCTGGAATATGTATAACATTTGAGGGAGTATGGTCATTATAGTAGCTGCTATCCTACCTAACCAGGATATTGTGCAATGTTTCCATCGGCTCAGCTCCGTTCTAACCCGTGTGCGGAGGGTGGAATAGTTAATATCTGCAGTGGCCTGAAGGGTGGGAGCAAGCTGTATGCCTAGATACGGGATTGCTGTAGTTGACCACTGCATTGGGTGTTCTTCTTGGAGGTGGGTAAGAGTGTTTGGGGAGAGGGAGAGATTGAGAGCCCCTGACTTATCCATGTTAATTTTAAAGCCGGACCCTTGGGCAAACGTATGTAATTCCATGAAGAGGGCTCTAAAACGACGTGATCGGATCCGAGAGGGATAACAGGACATCATCAGCATAAAGACTAATGGTGTGGACATCACTCCCAAACTTAATCCCCGTTATCAGAGGGTGGTGCAGGATTTTAAGTGCCAGTGGTTCCATATATAGTGCGAAAAGGAGGGGGGACTGAGGGCAGCCCTGTCTGGTGCCCCTCCCAATGGTGAACCGTAAGGACGTATGGCCATTGACACGGACCGTAGCCATTGGCGACCGGTAGCAATTGAGGATGCTAGTGCGCAGCTTTTCACCAAAGCCAGCAGCGATCAGCATCATCTCCAAATAGGGCCAATGCACCCTATCGAAGGCCTATTTTGCATCTATGGCCAGAAGCATATACTCGCCCTATGTGCGTGATCCTTTCTCTATAATGTGTAATATACGTTTGGTGTTGTTGCTTGTCTGTCTCTGTGGTATAATGCCGGCTTGGCCGGGTTCGACCAGCTGTGCCATGTAGGGCACGAGTCGGGTTGCTATCATGCTAGTGTATAATTTAATATCTAAGTTAAGCAATGAGATGGGCCTATAAGCGCTACAGGCCGTTTATCCTTTCCGGGTTTCGGCATTACGACTATTGCGGCCTCCAGCATCTCCCCCGGGATGGCGCCAGTTTGCTCAAAGGTGTTGAATAGTCGTGTCAGAGTGGGCGCCAGTTGGTTGCAGAAAGTCTTTTAAAAGGCCGCCGTATACCCATCTGGGCCGGGCGATTTCCCCACCTTGAGGCGGGATATTTCCGAAATGACCTCCTCCACCTGTAAGGCCCTATCAAGGTAGTCAGCCTGTTCTGGGGAAAGGGAGGGCGTATTGGACGTAGCTATGTAGGCTGCAAAGCACTGGGGATCAAGTGGCTCCCCGGTGTAGAGGCTTGCGTAGAAATCCCGAAAGAGTTCAGCTATAGTCGTGTCGTCAGTCACTGGCTCACCCTCCGGAGTATGTATGGTCTGGACCCCTTGTCTCTGTCTAGCCTCGCAGAGTTTATTAGCGAGGAGGCGGCTACATCTATTCCCCCGTGTAATAGGAGTGTCTCAGCCTCAGAGCTGCGTATTCAGCCTTGTCTAGGTCTAGGGCTGCGAGTTGTTTTCTCTCTAGGCAAAGTTGGCACCATGTTCTAGAGGCCCCCGTCCTCTGATGGAGCTGCTCAAGTTCCGAGACCCTCTGAGTGAGTTCCGCCCTCTTACGTTCCCGATCTTTATTATGAGCAGAAGAGATCGCTATGAATTCCCCCCGAAGTACCGCCTTTAATGCTACCCATTGCGTGGTTGTGGATGTGTCAGGGTTAATATTAATGGAATTAAAATCTGTGATGGCCTTCTGAATCTGAGTTATCACTGGCGGGAGCTGTAGCAATGTGTCGCGTAAGCGCCATTGTCTAAGAGGGCGTGGTGAGCATGGGAGATGAAAACTAACCAGAACTGGGGAGTGATCTGAGAGCGAGACTGCTAGAATATCTATGTTGGTGGCATGAGACTGGAAGGAGGAGGAGGCCAGAAGGTAATCTAAACGCACATATGTTTTGTGTGCCCCTAAGTAAAAGGTGTAGCTGCGCGTTCGGGGTTGAAAGTGGCGCCAGAGGTCAGATAGGCCCAGCTCCCGGAGGAGCGCTTGCCCTGAGGGCGGGAAAACCCCAGCTTGGTTCGTTCTCTCATTATCAAAGACCACATTCAGGTCCCCACCAAGTAATAGATGTCAGACCTAGAGTGTTCCAGATAATGTAGGATGGCCCTGCGTTTGATCGGGTTGTTCAGCCCACGCACATTAATGGTAAGGACCTTGAGTGCGTTGTTTGCCATTAGAAACTTGGAGTCTGGGCTACATTTGATGCGCAGCGCAGGCTATAGTGGGCAGGAACCTGGCCATTGATGCGTGAAATGTGGAATACAACAAGCAGAGTGAAGTATGGTAGGTCGCTGGGGATGCTTTGGTTAGGTGGATGAGGAGACCCAGGCCCCGGAGTACCTCGTGAGGCCGCAGAGGACGATAACGTAGGGGTGCAATTGTGAGTGCAGTGGAGTGTATCGCGCCGCAGGACGAGGGGGATTCAGCAAGTAGGTTGGCACAGGAGGCATAGCTTGTGGTGCAAAAAGGGAAGGTGGACGAGGGAACCCAAACAAAAAACAAGTCCCAAAGGATCCATAACAAAAAGAGAGTCCCAACGGGGGACAAAAACGGCCCCAATCCAAGTAGGAAATTCCAGTCCTGAACACATTGTCCGCCCCCCCCCCGGAGAAGCGGGAGGAACGTTCGAGCGGGACTCGTAGTGTGACCAAAGGGGAAGGTTCGAGTCCCCCCGCCACCCGCCCATAGGCGGAGAGTCATCATCGAGGGCATCTAGATGTCCAGCCCTCAGTCGGCAGTATGGCTCGGGCCCGTCAATGCACTAGCAGCTGAGGTGAGAGCTTCTTACTGGCCTTTCGCAATGTCTCGCTTGTCTGGCTTCCGGAATCGTTGCCGTCCTTTGGGTCGCTGCCACCTAGTGGGGGACGTACCCGAATCAGATTCTGCACTCCACTGAGCATCCTCGTCGAGGGGCACTGTCAGTCCCAACAGTTGGCAAGTTTCAATGAAGGATCGCATCTGGTGAAGTTTATCATTGAATCGAAATATAATGTGGAATGGGTATCCACAGGAATACGTAATATTTTGTCGCCTGAGATATTCCGTCACCGGACGGAATTGACACCGTGTTTGTGAAGTGATTAGGGCAAGGTCCTGGTACAACACCGGTGAGTGACCCTCATATGAGATGGGGTGGAGGGCTCTTGCCTTTGAGAGGATAGCTTCCTTAGTTTTAAAGTCCTGTAGACAAACAAGTATGTCAGCGGGCGGAGCGTTAGGTGCCCGAGGTGGACCCACTCTATGCGCTCTGTCCAGAACAATGGGGGTGTCAGCAGGAGCCACTAGGATGTGGCGGAAGAGCCCTTCTGTAAAAGCATCTGGTGTCATCTGAGGCTTTCACCCCATGAATTCTGATATTGTGGTGAGGTGATCTATTTTCGAGGTCCTCCAAGTGCGTTTGGACATCTAGCTGCTGATCCTGCAGCCGGAGGATCTCCTGCTGAAGCGTGTGCACGTCGGAAGTCACATTGTCACTGTTAACTTCCAGGGTGGCAACCCTCTCTCCCACGCTATCCAAATCTCTGCGGAGCTCTTGCATCTCGGCCGTGAGGCTCGTCTTCACAATTTGTATGTCCTTCCTGAGAGTCTTGAAGAGAGATTCAAGGAATGCTTTAGTGATGTGTTCGCCCCCAGCGTCGGCCTGAGCCTTAGAGGCCGCCATCGATGAGGCCGTGCCGGGCAGATCAGCATTGGACTGCGCTCTCCCAAATATGTCTTTTAGGGACTTCTGGTTCCTCGTTCTGCCGAGGCCATTATTGTGGGGTCTCCGGTGTGCAGTCACTGCTGGAGCACCACTGCTGCACTCTCTCTCCCCCGTGCAGCACCCTCCACTGTCTGCAACCTTGCAGGGAACCTCACTGGCAATTTAAATCCCCTTGTAGCTTGCTAGTGCAGCCAATCAGTAAAGGCACAGACGGGGCCCAGTCCCGGGCCAGCATGGCCCAGGAGACCCCACCGCGTTGCACCCTTCTCCAGGCAGATGCTCCTCACCTCCTTACTGTTGTGTCACCTCTGGGCACCTCCGGTCACTGCCCCAGCTTGCTCCGGCCACTGGCCTAGGTCCGCCAGCACATGAGTCCATCCAGTGCCGGTCGGGAAGTGCTTGAGCAGATGCCCCCCTCAGTCCCAGGCCGCCCAACGTCTCAGGAGGGGATTGGCGCTGCCATGCTATTGAGCGGGCCTCCAGGCGTGCCAGGTCAGCCACCCCTTAGGGAGCTGCTGTCGTCTGCTCCTCCAGAAGGCGGCTCCAAAGTTCGGGCCTGTACACACGCTGTGCCCACTGCAAGCCTTGTGCATTGAGAGCGCCACCCAGCACCGTGCGGCCAATACACCCCCAAAACCTCAGCTGCCTGGCTCCAAAATCGAGGCAGAGGATCTCCCTGGGCCTGTCACAGAGGGAAGTGCAGGGACCGTCCCCATCAACGTCGCCACTCCACACCTCCACCGCTACTCACTGTGGCCTTTAGGCTGAGAGTCTGTCCCTCCATTGTGGCCAGAGCGAGCTCTTTTAGGGGATCTCTGGATTGCTGGGAGCAGCTTCGGCACCTTCGTCTTCAGGCCCCGGTTCGGCGCGCCGCTTCCCCAGTCACCCACTAGGTATGGAAAGTCCTCGGGGCAGGCAACGTGTGCTGTGCAGGACTGCGGCAGTTGGGGCTGGAGAAAGAGGGATCTGCATCTCTGAGGTGAACTGGCGATGAGCTCCCTGGTTGGCCGATTGCCTCCTGTGATGGCGCCGTTGGTGTCCGCCAAGCCTGTACTGGGCCTCCCGCTCCGGTGGTCTCAGCGGGGGCCGCAGCCGAGCCCCAGGCGCAGCAGAGACGGTCCGTGGGTCACCCAAACCGCCTGGCGGAAGCCCCTATCCCAGAAGCTGGCCTCGACTATGCCCTGGGCGGGCCCTTCCTGATTCGAACACGCTGCCGTGGCCTCAGCCCCGCGGGCCCGCTGGTCTCCTCACAGCTCGGGACGGTTGCTGATTTTGACCCTCGCTGCCCCTCGCCATTAAATTGCGGGGTTTCTGCAATGGGGGAGGCTTCCGGCTCTGGATTACGCCATCGTGACTCCCCTGGAAATGGTACAAAGCTATGTTAGGTGGGCAGCGAGAAGGAGCTCTCGGAGACACGTCCTACCTCGCCACCATCTTGGCCACGTCCCCCCAGTAGTATTTACTTATGATGTGGCGGTTACTTTTCTGACGAGGATTGCTACATCTTTGGAGCAAATATTATAATATGGAGAAGGGGTTTAAAAAAGAAAGCGCGCTGTTGCGGTCTTCATTTAAAAAAGGTTCTGAGTAACCTATTTCTCTGGAGCAATGTTTACTTATAATGTATAGTTATAGTGCGGTGCTTACTTCTGTCACGGGTAGTGCTATTTCCTTTCAAACACAGGTGTGGTTGAGCTGCAAAAAATTAAGTCTAGGTTTGAAACAGTTTTTATTAAGCAATGACAAATATACTTTCTTAGGATGTATGTATGTAGCTATATATATCAGAGGGGTGACAAATAAAAACACAATTCATAAAATATCCCTTAAGCTTGGCCACACCCTCCTTTATTTTGTCGCATATAGTTTGTAAAAGTGTTCCCCCATATTCTTGTTAATATAAGAGGGCTTAAGTTACTTTTAGATAAAGTACGAGGGAAGTGGCACAAGAAACACTCCTGCACTACATCATCTCAGGTCAGAAGAACAATAACAAGTAAAAAAAAACAGTTAAACATAAATGGCGTCATATTACCTAGCACTGTATGCTTCATCAAAACATTAAACAAAGGACTATGTATAGAGACTACTATTTTATAAATAATTAGCAGTGTTACAAACTGTGAGGTAGTAAGTTATCAATGGAAATAACTGTTGTAAATGTATGTTGCAGAGATAAATCTCCAACTCCACCAAAGTACTGTAAGTTCAAAGTATTAAAATATACACGGTGAATTTATAGTAGTCCACAGGAGAAGAAGAATAAGGAGGACAACAAAAAAAAATATTTTTACAGTCTCTATTCTGTAGAAGTCGGGAAAGTTTTTTGTGATAGTGCTTAGAGGACGCTCACTTATCTGGTAACAGATCATGTACTCCATTAGGAATATATAGAAAAGTAGTAATATATACAATACTATTCCTTTATACTCTACAGGGAGAACAAGAATAGGAACCACAACAAAGAAAAAGAGAAGTACGAAAATATTTACTAAGAAGTGTAGGGTTTATCAAAGGCAGTTAGTAAAAAAGTATCTATGTAAATAATCTTTTTTAAAACTGCAATTTCTAAAAATATTCTCATTGTAAAAATATCTGATCAAGTAAGTTATAAAGGTCAGTAATATCCACATTAGCTGTATTTGAGACAGCGGTGACAAATCTCCAATTCCTCTTGTGTGAAAATATGATACTCTATTACAATATAGAGAGTTTCACTGATGCCACAAAATAAGGAAAGGAAAATAAAGTCATAAACACAAAACAAGATCAATAACGAAAACATTTTCAGCGGTGATTATGTTGAAAGCTTTTTTTTCCACAACTTCGAGATCTTTCATCTTCACTCCGACGGCTCATAAACTCCTCTCAGATCATAATGACTGTGAATCTTATAATATACAAATTCACAGTGTATAATCAAAGGGGGGAAACAGTGTAAGAAGGAGAAGCTGTTCACTTTACATATTTAGTACTTGCATTGAAGGGACACCAACACCTCTGAAGTTCGCTATACTCAGATTATTACAATGTACATAGTCACAGTATATAACCTCAAAGGAGCCAGAAAAGGAACAGTGTTTCCTCTATTCTGGGTGTTTCCTCAATACTACCTGCTGACGTTACATATGAATGGCAAAAACATCCCATAACACTTTTTTCATAAAACAAATCCTTAAATATTCACAAATAGTTACGTATTATAAATATCTACTATGCCATAATCAAACAACTTACAAATCCATAATATGTTTTGTTGTCGCAAAAGAAGAATCCAACGCTAGAAAAGGGAACCTGCATCACAGAATGGATACGCGAAAAAACTAATCGAACAACGGGTGTGGTTTATATACTTTTTGGTTATTGAGTTGTCTATGGAAGGAATATGTTATAATCAGTGGTCAACATCGAGAGTGGGTGATACGCCGTCAGATCAGACGACTCCCTTCCCGGTTTCAGCAAAGGGATAATAATAGCCTCTCGGGTGGTCATCGGTAGCTTCCCCATTTTACAGGCCACCTGATACATCGCCAGTAATCGTGGAGATAGGCAATCCGCGTATGCAGAGTAAAATTCTATTGACAGGCCATCTACCCCAGGGGTTTTGTTACGTGCCATATGCTTGATTGTGCACCGAATTTCTCCAAGTGTGATCTCCTGTCCTAAAAGGTCCGCTTGCTCTTCCTCAAGCCTAGGTATTGTTAGTCCAGAGATAAACTCCCCTATAGCTTCCTCATCCAGCAGTAATTTGCTGCAGTAGAGTTTCAGTATAGTAGTTCAGATACAAGCCATTTATCCCCTGCTGCGTATACAACAGTGCCGCGGTTGGAGCCCTTAATCCCATTATTGGTGCCCCTTGGGGAGTCGGCTTAACTAACCATGCCAGCAGTGCGCCCGCCTTGTCCCCTTCTGCATGCACCTTCGCTTGGGATGCTCAAAAATCAAAAGACCGTAACCTCTCCACCTGAACCGCCACCGCCTCACTTGTCTCCAAAACCTCCCTCTGTGCCCCCAAGTCCTCAGGGCGGGCCCTTTCAGCTGCACGCAGCCGGCACTCAGCCGTTTCAATGTCAATTAGTTATGTTTTCCGCACTTCCACCATCTTAGCGATACAGATGCTACGCACCACTATTTTAAATGCGTTTCACTCCACTGCTACCGATGTTGCTGTGCCCTAATTTTCAGCAAAGTACTGGCTTACCCCTGTCTTAAGGTCCTCGTGGAAGACTGGGTCCTCGAGTGCTTCCAGTCGCAACCGCCAGGTTGGTATTACTGCTCTCTCTCGTGTCCACCTTAACTGCACTAGTAATGGGTTAGTGATCCGACACTGTCCTACTGAGGTATTCGCTATTGATCACTTTGGCATGAATATCTGGAGTGCACAGCACCACATCAAGCCTCACATGTAGCTCATGGGGACCGGAGTATTACTAGTAGTCCCGCTCCTCCAGGTGTTTTTGCCATGTGTCTACTAACCCCCAGTTATTCTGCCATGTGCATCTAGCCTTAGAAATTCTATGTATTGGGGTGTCAGGGAGCGGCGGGTGGGATCTATCTATCTCCACATCTGTTATCGAATTAAAGTCTTCACCCAACACCATCGGGCCAGTCATATAGGGTGCTAACTTCCCTGATAAGTGACTAAAAAAGGAAACCTGATCAACATTAGGGGCGTAAATACTGCCTAGCGTCAAATTCACGCCATTCAAGTGACCTGCCACCACAACAAACTTCCCCTCAGGGTCCTCCAGTTGTTGTGTCGGTTGGAACAGAACTCCTGCTCTGACCCATATCAGTACACCCCTAGCAAAGGCCGAATAGGTCGTGTAAAAGAGCTGCCCCCTCCATCTTTGCTGTATCGCCAGCCCCGCAGCCAGGTTGACATGCGTTTCCTGAAGGAAGGCTATGTGAGTTCCCCGGCACACCAGATATGCATTTATCTTATGGCGGCGCAGCATTGTGTGAAGCCCCGCACATTCCAGGTAACACATTTCAAATCAGGTAACGCCCCCATGCTGTGACCAGTCACTCCTGCCCCTCTGCCCTCCACATTGGAACACACCGGTGGATCTAATTACCCCAACTAAGCCCCAAAACTGTCCCCAACTCCCCCTCCCCAGAACAGGCGCTACAACCCATCCAAACTTCTAATCTACTTGCTCCCTTAGTAACGACCAAGGTACCACACCCACACAAAAGTAGGGGAGTGGGCTCGGAGCCTCAGAGGGTCTTCTTCTTGGTTCTCCAACAGCTTGCTCCGTACCCCCCAAGAAAGTTAGTCGGCCCCACTTGAGGCAACAATTCTATGTGACCATAGTAAGGCTTACTCATCCGGCTGCATTGACACTTCTAATCACCAGCGTTCAACCTTCAGCTGACCCAAACCAGTCCCATTTTCCAGCCCGCCATCTGTTTAACCAATCCACAGGGTTACGCATCTATGAGCTCATCCGCTGTCCCAGGCTTTACCTGTGGCAAATGCACACTTCCTGTTTCCGATTCGTCCGTGTCCGAACCCAACGATCCCATCTCCGATTCTGACATCGCCACAGACTCTGTTCTATTTTCATGAAAAATGGCTGTGACAGCTTGCAACACATCAGAATGTTCCTTCTCTGCTTGCATCTCTGTGGGTTTTAGAGCTGTCGAGCAGCATCTGCGTATGCGTCGCGACCAGCGTGGAAGTGGTCCCTCCACCAGTGCCCTTGTGTGATGCCCGCTTCCCCTGCGTCCACTCTATAAGACTCTAGCCAAGTCCAGGCGTCTTCGGGACTATCGTGGAAGTACGTCTTACCGTCCATTACTATCCTAAGGCATGCGAGGAACATCAAGGAATGCTGGAGGCCCTCATCTCAGAGTGCCCTCTTGACTTCTAAGAACGCTGCTCTACGGCGCTGCACTTCAAAGGTGTAGTCCAGGAATAGCGTCACTTTACCATTGCCCACTTTGTACGGGCCTGCTGTCCTGGCATTGCGCAGCAGGGTGTCTGTGTCTTTATAAAGAAGCAGTCTAGCCACCACCGGCCTGGGCGGCCTCTTGGGAGCTAGCGGTCGAGCCTTGACCCTGTGTGCTCTTTCCAGCGTATAGAATGACGAGAGGCCTTCGGGTGCTACCTCCGTTCGCAACCAGGCTTCCAAATAGTCCACCATGTTGGCCCCTTCCCCTCCCTCCAGCAGCCCCACCACTCGAATATTATTCCTTTGGTCCCTCCCTTCGGCTTCTTCCGCCCGCCGTTCCAGTGTTTGCAAGTGGTTCTGAACATCTGTCAACTGTGCTTACACCGCTTTTTGGGCAGGCTCTAGGGTCTCCCGGGCAACCTCCGTTTGTTTCACCCTATCAAAAAGTTTAGTATGATCGGCCCAAAGCAATCCCAGTTCCTGCGCCACATGGGCGATATCCAGCTTAAGTGCGTCTTTGGTGTCGGTGATGGCCTGAAGTATGCGTTCCACCTATTGTTGCAGCATCCCTTCTGCTTGCTGCGTGGGGCTTTCCTACATATCAGGCACACTCGCTTCTTTTTCCTGCTCAGGGGGCACGCCAGCCTGCTACCCTCTGGGTTTCCCCATTGTCATTTGTGATTTCTATTCCAGCACTCAAGCGACCCTTCCTCCAGAGTTCAACGGTCTGCGTGCTCCTCACCTGTGGTGAGTACATACTCCCAACAATTGGGGCTGCCGTCACTGACTCAGCTCTTCCTTCTCGCTATTTCCGCGTCGACACCCCTGGATCACTCCCTCGGCTCCTCCAGACTCAGACCTCTCTATGGAGGGGCTCTCCCCACAGGTGTTGTTAACCACCACTGAGAAATCACAAAGAGCCAGGCCTCTCCTGTTCAGATGTAGCTGGCCGCAGGGGCTGGAGAAGTACTTCTAGCATCCCACACAGCTCTCGTGATTTTCTCCAGGGGCTCCCCTGCGTTGCCTGCTCCTCTGCCCTATCCTGGTCGCCTACGCTTGTGTGCCCACCGTTCACTGTTCTCTTCTGGTGTCAGGTTTCCAGTCCTCAGGTCTCCTTCCACCTCCGCTAGTGGGTGTTCCCTGTCTCACTGCAGCACCAACAGGTCTTCTATAGAGAAAGCACTAGGTCGCAGGGCCTCCCAAAAATTCCCTTGGGCCACCAACCATTATGAAGTGTGCTTAGGCCCTTCTGCCACCTCTCCCAGTGTCCCATAGCTTCCTTGTGCCTGCACAATTAGCGAGTGTGCCCCCCCTTCTCATCATCAGTTCTATGGGCCACTCCTCCCCCAACAAGAGTACTGACCGCCTCTGGAGCCCTCTCGTGATCTGCTTCTCAGGTGTTCCCAGGCATTGCACCTCTTCTCTCTAGGGCATGCCAGCCGCGCCACGCAGCTCAGTATAGGGTGGAACTCTCTCAGTGATATGGAAGTCCAAAATGGTGGTTCACACCTCCTTTCAGCTAATCACCCACCGACCCTCCCCCAGAGTAGTTCCCCAGCATTAGCGATCGCCTTCCATGTCCACAGCAAGTCTCCCCAAGCCCCAGCTCCCCCTGCAGTGTCGCTCTAATATCTGTCCGCCGCCATGGCTAATCTTCCGATCCGCCTCCTCCTCCGCCATCAGCCAGCATCTGAGCATGCTCCCAGCTCCCGCTTACCAGCGCCTGAAATCGTCCCCAGGGTCCCGTCCGCCTTGCACTCCCGTTCAACGGTAGTGGGAGCGTTGACCCTCCATCATGGGCATTCACAGCAGTATGCTGTGGTGCTTCTCTCCCCAGCAAGCACACAAAATAGTGGACAGCTCCTTCTATCCGCTGGGCATTTGGGGCATATCCATTGTAGTCTGTGCCTTCTCGTCATGCCCTGCGCTGAAGATCCGTACTTGGGTCTCTGCAGGCCTACTTCTGCGGCGGCAGCTGTGTCCCGCAGCTGTCCGGTTCTGCAAATCGCTCCGGTCTGCCGCGGTGGCAAGCTCCACCTCCCTGCACTCGTCAGGACATGCTCCGGTCCTCCAGCCTTCTCCACTGTTGCAGCAGCGGCACTGGCAGTGTCTACGTAGAACTGGCCCTGTCGGCTGCTATTTCACCCCCAATGCTGCTTGAGGCCGCCATTCAATGCCTCCTCTGAGTCCGCTCTTACATCTATGCCACCATCTTGTGGAGCCACTATCGGCCGGGCCGCTCCGCCCATTCTCCACTAGCGGGCAGGAATTCTTCCCGGTATTACAGCAGGAGCCCCCGCCCTCTACCGACACTACTTCAGGTGCTTGGGGTCACTTCCGAGGTACCAATTCAGGATGTGTATCGGGGTCGGCGTGGAGCTCCAAGCTCACGCGTCCTCCCTCATCCACTCCATGGCCACGCCCCCTTCAAATTCAGGTATCATCGCTGCTGCATCACACTTTTGGCCACACTTATATGTTAATTACTGCTAATTAAGTTTTAAACATTGTTAAATTATAACTTATAACAGACTACTGTTACAGTTAGTTTTTCACTAGAAAAAATATGCACGCCTTTTTAAAATGTACTTAAAAACAAGATAGGTTTTAGAGACATGTAGATAGAAATTAGCATTCATAAAACCTTTGAAATTCACTGAAAAAACCATAGGTTTTTCAGACGTTACACTTATAAATTAGCATTTAAAAAACCTTTGAAATTCACTGGCAAAACCATAGGTTTCAGGGACGTTATAGTTAGCTGGATATTTTATTTGTACAAAACTATAGAAATGACACTATTATAGTTAGTTCAGCTAACTATAGCTCGCACCCCTGCAATGCACTGCTCATGACGTCACATATTACATCATTCATGGCATGGTCAGTGACATCACTGATGATATCACTGATGACATCATCCAGTGACTGTGTGTTTCTGTAAAGTTTAAATATGTTGTATACATATGGCAAGATGTATTGAAGAATTAGTAGGTGTATAAGTGTATGCATGTAGGATTTACGAGGTGTGTGAGTGATTGTATAAGTGACTGATTAAACTTGTCTTACTGAATACATGGGTTAGTGACTAAACTGTGTGAATGTCTGTATCAGTCTGTTGTTTTGTAAGCTGGTACCTGGGTTGGTCAGTAGCTATATGAGTGTCTATATGGTTTATTGATTGTTTGCCTGAGTATTTGTTTGGGAGACTGATTGTGTGTGTAGGTGAGTGGGTTGGAAGTGCGTGACTCTGTGCATAGATGTGTGAGTGGTTGATTCACTGGGTATATGGGTTCAAGAGTGCATGTGGAAACAGCTGTATGGGTGGGTGACTGTGTGTATGGGTGTGTTGGTGAGTGAATGGATGTGTCAGTGGTAAATGTGTGAGTAACTACATATGAAAGATGCAGTATATTTGAGTGATGGTGTATATAAATAACTATATGTGAGAGTGAGTGATTGTGAGAGTAGCTCTATAGATGAGTGTGTACTTGTATCATTGATTATATAAGAGAGTAAGTATGCGTTACTATCTGAATGAATTAGTGAGGTGGTGTGTGTATAACTGTATAGATGAGGAAATGGGAGTGTGATTGATTCTTTGCATGACTGACTAGATGTGTGAGTTACTCCATGGATAAGTGGCGGAGTGTGAGTGTATGAATATGTGTATGAGTGCATATGATAGTGTTGTATGGGTGAATGAGTGGATGTGTGTATAGACCTAGGAACCAGTGAGTGCGTATGTAGTAACTGGTATTGGTGTCTCAATGGTTTCAAAAATGGTAGTCTGTATTTTACAGTGGGTGTATCAAAGGTTATATTAGAGTGTGAGGAGGTGCATCAGAGTTTCACATGGATGATGTCATCAGTGATGTCATTTGGGATGTCATCAGTGATGTCACTGACCATGCCATGAATGATGTAATATGTGACGTCATGAGCAGTGCATTGCTGGGGCGCGAGTTATAGTTAGCTGAACTAAATATAACGGGGGAATTTCTATGGTTTTGTACGAGTGAAATGTCCAGCTAACTATAACGTCCCTGAAGCCTATGTCTTTTTCAGTGAATATATATATATATATATATATATATATATATATATATATATATATATATATATATATTATATATATATATATTCACTGAAAAAACCATAGGTTAGAGACCATATATAGTTAGCTGGACATTTTATTGACATAAAACCAATGAAATTCCATATATAGTTAGTTGCACTAACTATATATCGCGCACCCGCAATCCACTGCTGATGATGTCACATATTACATCATTCATGACATGGTCAGTGACATCACTGATGACATCACTGATGACATCTCAAATGACATCACTGATGACATCACTGATGACATCTCAAATGACATCACTGATGACATCATCTAGTGTCTGTGTGTTTTTGTAAAGTTTAAATATGTTTTACATATTGAAGAATGAGTGGATGTATGGAAGACTGAGTGTGTGTGTGGCTGGCTGGGAGGTGTGTGACTCTGTGCATATCAATGTGTACTTGTATCAGTGATTGTATAAGAGAGTAAGTATGTGTTAGTATATGTGTGAAAAGTATGGTGTTCTGTGTTTAACTGTATAGATGAGGAAATCGAAGTGTGATTGATTCTTCACAGGACTGACTAGGTGTATGAGTGCATATGATAGTCTTGTAATAATGAGTGACTGTATGTATGAGTGATTGTATGGGTGAATGAGTGAATGTGTGTGTAGACGTAGGAATCAGTGAGTGCGTATGTAGTAACTGGTATTGGTGTGTCATGATGTCATCAGTGATGTCATTTGAGATGTCATCAGTGATGTCATTTGAGATGTCATCAGTGATGTCATCAGTGATGTCACTGAAGTATGGTGTTCTGTGTTTAACTGTATAGATGAGGAAATGGAAGTGTGATTGATTCTTTACAGGACTGACTAGATGTGTGAGTAACTCCATGGATGAGTGGCAGTGTGTGAGTGTCTGCATAGGTGTATGAGTGCATATGATAGTGTTGTAATAATGAGTGACTGTATGTATGAGTGATTGTATGGGTGAATGAGTGAATGTGTGTGTAGACGTAGGAATCAGTGAGTGCGTATGTAGTAACTGGTATTGGTGTGTCATGATGTCATCAGTGATGTCATTTGAGATGTCATCAGTGATGTCATCAGTGATGTCATTTGGGATGTCATCAGTGATGTCATCAGTGATGTCACTGACCATGTCATGAATGATGTAATATGTGACATCATCAGCAGTGGATTGCGGGTGCGCGATATATAGTTAGTGCAACTAACTATATATGGAATTTCATTGGTTTTATGTCAATAAAATGTCCAGCTAACTATATATGGTCTCTAACCTATGGTTTTTTCAGTGAATTTTCAAGGTTTTGTAAATGCAAATTCCTAACTATATATGGTCTATAACCTATGGTTTTTTCAGTGAATTTCATTGGTTTTTTAAAAGCTAATATCTATAGCTGTAAAATATATTCTTTATTACGTGACGTATCACGTAGCCACGTGAGACGCCTCATGACGCGTCGCATAACCGTGACGTATCGGCTCTGCAGCGCAAACAAAACCCGTAACGTAAGCGTGCTGGAGCACGCTTACAGATATATATATATTTTTTAACCTTAATTGGACAAAATCCACACGTGCACATATCTTGAGGCCTTGCAAAGGCACATCAAACAAACAGTCCCTACAATTTTGTCAAGTTTGCTGGAAATCTATTCCCTTAATTTTTTTTTACTGTTTCTCTTGGTTTTCCCCTTGTTACGCTTACCGGGACGCTACCCGGTACGCGAACCGGACGCTCCAAAAACACAAGATGGCGGACTCCCGTTACGCTGCCGGTTAGCTGCCCGGTTCGCGTACCGGGAAGCGCCTCTACCGCGAAAAATCACGGGGGACTTTAATATCCCCCTCATCAATCCTAGGGGGTCAGGAGGGGTTTACCTTGCCCCCTTTCCTTCATTTCCCCCTTCTTTTTTCACCACATCTTGTCTCTCGAACCTACCGATAGACAAGATGGCGGCCGCTCCGGACTGTTTACAATGTTGACAGCTACGCTGCCGGTTAGCTGCCCGGTTAGCTGCCCGGTGAGCTGCCCGGTTCGCATACCGGGACGCGCCTCTACGGCGTAAAATCGCAAAAAAATTATATATTTTTTTTTTGCCCCGCGGGGCACTTTAATATCCCCCTCATCAATCCTAGGGGGTCAGGAGTGGTCTACCATGCCCCCTTTCCTTCATTTCCCCCTTCGTTTTTCACCACATCTTGTCTCTCGATCGTACCGAGAGACAAGATGGCGGCCGCTCCGGACTGTTTAGAATGTTGACAGACACCGGAGAGCCAATCAGCTTCGCTTCGCGAAGTTCCGTTACGCGTCAGGTACGCAAACCGGGGCGCTAACCGGAGCGCTGTCACAGATATATATTTTTTTTTAAACGTTAATTTCTCAAAATCCACTGGAGCACATATATTGAGACATAGCAAAGGCACGTCGGGCAAACCATATCTACAATTTTGCCAAGTTTTATGTTTTATTCAGCCGTTCGAGCTAAAAGTGAGTCCAACCGCCCTATGGAAAAATGAATGGGAAAAACGTGTTTTGGGACCCCCCTTGTTTCTCGGCCTCCCCCTTGACGAAACCCCCCCAAATTTTCAGGGGCTGCTCAGGAACGAAATGTGCCATTTTCCTGATAATTTCAGCCAATTCCGTCCACAAACATCAAAGTTATTAGACATAGAATTTTCAGAAATCCCATAGAGAAAAAATCCTAACTATATATACCCACTGGCTATCGCCAGTAGGTAATATACATATATAAACATATATAATCTGCATATCTATATAAATATAAATGCATGCATACATATACATATATGCATACATATGCATGTTATTTACATGAAAGTTTTAAAAACACTAATAAAAGCAAAGCTAAAAAGCCACCTCATTACAAACAGAATGGCTTTAACTTAAACGAGGGCGAGATCTATTGCATTTTAAATGCTTGTTTACTTTGGTTCTATCAAGAAGGCATTCAGATGTTTCACACATTTGCCATAAATTCTGAATGTTAGCACTCTAGTTGCTCATTAGATCACTGTAGTAAAGCTAGTGCTCACCAGGGAAGTCTGCTGCTAATCATGGTTTGCAGCCATTTTCCCGCATTTTTTATCCCGCAGACTTTCAGTCCGCATACCATTATCCCGCAAGGTCATTGACCTCGCATACCATTATCCCGCATTTTTTCAAAACGCATGTGCATTTATCGCGCATGCCTTTACAAAGAATTACGTTTGAAAGGCATGTATGGTAAATGCATTTGCGTTGTGAAAACCACGATGACGAGAGAGGTAAGTGGGTTTGTGTTATTTTTTTCGTGGGTTAGTGATTGTGTAGTGTAGTGTAGTGTTGTGTAGTGGAGTGTTGTGTTAGTGTAGTGTAGAGTTGTGGTGGTTGTTTAGTGTAGGGTCATGCTGGGGGTAGTGTTTTAGGGTTTAGGGTTGTGTTGTAGTGTTTGCGTAGTGTAGGGTCATGCTGGGGGTAGTGTTTTAGGGTTTAGGGTAGTGTTGTAGTGTTTGCGTAGTGTAGGGTCATGCTGGGGGTAGTGTTTTAGGGTTTAGGGTTGTGTTGTAGTGTTTGCGTAGTGTAGGGTCATGCTGGGGCTAGTGTTTTAGGGTTTAGGGTAGTGTTGTAGTGTTTGCGTAGTGTAGGGTCATGCTGGGCGTAGTGTTTTAGGGTTTAGGATAGTGTTGTAGTGTTTGCGTAGTGTAGGGTCATGCTGGGGGTAGTGTTTTAGGGTTTTGGGTAGTGTTGTAGTGTTTGCGTAGTGTAGGATCATGCTGGGGTGTAGTATTTTAGGGTTTAGGGTAGTGTTGTAGTGTTTGTGTAGTGTAGGGTCATGCTGGGGGTAGTGTTTTAGGGTTTTGGGTAGTGTTGTAGTGTTTGCATAGTGTAGGGTCATGCTGGGGGTAGTGTTTTAGGGTTTTGGGTAGTGTTGTAGTGTTTGCGTTGTTGTAGGGTCATGCTGGGGTGTAGTGTTTTAGGGTTTTGGGTAGTGTTGTAGTGTTTGCGTAGTGTAGGGTCATGCTGGGGTGTAGTGTTTTAGGGTTTTGGGTAGTGTTGTAGTGTTTGCGTAGTGAAGGGTCATGCTGGGGGTAGTGTTTTAGGGTTTTGGGTAGTGTTGTAGTGTTTGCGTAGTGTAGGGTCATGCTGGGGGTAGTGTTTTAGGGTTTTGGGTAGTGTTGTAGTGTTTGCGTAGTGTAGGGTCATGCTGGGGGTAGTGTTTTAGGGTTTTGGGTAGTGTTGTAGTGTTTGCGTAGTGTAGGGTCATGCTGGGGGTAGTGTTTTAGGGTTTAGGGTAGTGTTGTAGTGTTTGCGTAGTGTAGGGTCATGCTGGGGGTAGTGTTTTAGGGTTTAGGGTAGTGTTGTAGTGTTTGCGTAGTGTAGGGTCATGCTGGGGGTAGTGTTTTAGGGTTTAGGGTAGTGTTGTAGTGTTTGCGTAGTGTAGGGTCATGCTGGGGTGTAGTGTTTTAGGGTTTTGGGTAGTGTTGTAGTGTTTGCGTAGTGTAGGGTCATGCTGGGGGTAGTGTTTTAGGGTTTAGTATAGTGTTGTAGTGTTTGCGTAGTGTAGGGTCATGCTGGGGGTAGTGTTTTAGGGTTTAGGGTAGTGTTGTAGTGTTTGCGTAGTGTAGGGTCATGCTGGGGGTAGTGTTTTAGGGTTTAGGGTTGTGTTGTAGTGTTTGCGTAGTGTAGGGTCATGCTGGGGGTAGTGTTTTAGGGTTTAGGGTTGTGTTGTAGTGTTTGTGTAGTGTAGGGTCATGCTGGGGGTAGTGTTTTAGGGTTTAGGGTAGTGTTTGCGTAGTGTAGGGTCATGCTGGGGTGTAGTGTTTTAGGGTTTTGGGTAGTGTTGTAGTGTTTGCGTAGTGTAGGGTCATGCTGGGGGTAGTGTTTTAGGGTTTAGGGTTGTGTTGTAGTGTTTGCGTAGTGTAGGGTCATGCTGGGGGTAGTGTTTTAGGGTTTAGGGTAGTGTTGTAGTGTTTGCGTAGTGTAGGGTCATGCTGGGGGTAGTGTTTTAGGGTTTAGGGTTGTGTTGTAGTGTTTGCGTAGTGTAGGGTCATGCTGGGGCTAGTGTTTTAGGGTTTAGGGTAGTGTTGTAGTGTTTGCGTAGTGTAGGGTCATGCTGGGCGTAGTGTTTTAGGGTTTAGGATAGTGTTGTAGTGTTTGCGTAGTGTAGGGTCATGCTGGGGGTAGTGTTTTAGGGTTTTGGGTAGTGTTGTAGTGTTTGCGTAGTGTAGGGTCATGCTGGGGTGTAGTATTTTAGGGTTTAGGGTAGTGTTGTAGTGTTTGTGTAGTGTAGGGTCATGCTGGGGGTAGTGTTTTAGGGTTTTGGGTAGTGTTGTAGTGTTTGCATAGTGTAGGGTCATGCTGGGGGTAGTGTTTTAGGGTTTTGAGTAGTGCTGTAGTGTTTGCGTTGTTGTAGGGTCATGCTGGGGTGTAGTGTTTTAGGGTTTTGGGTAGTGTTGTAGTGTTTGCGTAGTGAAGGGTCATGCTGGGGGTAGTGTTTTAGGGTTTTGGGTAGTGTTGTAGTGTTTGCGTAATGTAGGGTCATGCTGGGGGTAGTGTTTTAGGGTTTTGGGTAGTGTTGTAGTGTTTGCGTAGTGTAGGGTCATGCTGGGGGTAGTGTTTTAGGGTTTTGGGTAGTGTTGTAGTGTTTGCGTAGTGTAGGGTCATGCTGGGGGTAGTGTTTTAGGGTTTAGGGTAGTGTTGTAGTGTTTGCGTAGTGTAGGGTCATGCTGGGGGTAGTGTTTTAGGGTTTAGGGTAGTGTTGTAGTGTTTGCGTAGTGTAGGGTCATGCTGGGGGTAGTGTTTTAGGGTTTAGGGTAGTGTTGTAGTGTTTGCGTAGTGTAGGGTCATGCTGGGGTGTAGTGTTTTAGGGTTTTGGGTAGTGTTGTAGTGTTTGCGTAGTGTAGGGTCATGCTGGGGGTAGTGTTTTAGGGTTTAGTATAGTGTTGTAGTGTTTGCGTAGTGTAGGGTCATGCTGGGGGTAGTGTTTTAGGGTTTAGGGTAGTGTTGTAGTGTTTGCGTAGTTTAGGGTCATGCTGGGGGTAGTGTTTTAGGGTTTAGGGTTGTGTTGTAGTGTTTGCGTAGTGTAGGGTCATGCTGGGGGTAGTGTTTTAGGGTTTAGGGTTGTGTTGTAGTGTTTGTGTAGTGTAGGGTCATGCTGGGGGTAGTGTTTTAGGGTTTAGGGTAGTGTTTGCATAGTGTAGGGTCATGCTGGGGTGTAGTGTTTTAGGGTTTTGGGTAGTGTTGTAGTGTTTGCGTAGTGTAGGGTCATGCTGGGGGTAGTGTTTGAGGGTTTAGGGTAGTGTTGTACTGTTTGTGTAGTGTAGGGTCATGCTGGGGGTAGTGTTTTAGGGTTTAGGGTAGTTTAGTTGTTTAGTGTATGCTAAAGGCATATTCGTTCTAAAAGTTTTCGTTATTTTAATTTGCGGCCTAATAGTACATGCGGAATTTTTTTTGCGGACTGATGGTATGCGGGATTTCGTCATATATTCGCTAATCATACTTTCTATGGCAAAATGAACCCCCTCATTTTGTTCCTTTTTAAATTAAATGTTTTAAGAGTTACCACTTTATTCCAATCAAGATGGCTTCAGGTGTGCCATACCTTTGTAATAAGTAGGACTGTTAGCACTCTAGTTGTTCTTTAGAACACTCTGGGACATTCTGTCATTGGGCTATAGTTGGGCTACATCTGGCTGATATTTGGGCTACATTTGTTTTTTTTGTCTCTGGTGGCCATCTTTGGGCTACATTGGGCTACATTGGGCTACATTGGGCTACATTTGGGCTCCAACATATATATAGCCCAATGTAGCCCAATATATATTTTTCAAAGTTAATTTTCGTAAAAACCACTGGAGCCTATATCTTGAGACATAGCAAAGGCACATCGGGCTACCAGTCCCTACAATTTTGCCAAGTTTGGTGTAAATCCATTCAGCCGTTCAGGCTAAAAGTGAGGCCAACCGTCCTATGGAAAATTGCATGGGAAAAACACGTTTTGGGACCCCCCTTTTTTCTCGGCCCCCCCTTGACGAAACCCCCCCAAATTTTATGGGGCTGCTCAGAAACAAAATGTTCCATTTTCCTAAAAATTTCAGCCAATTCTGTCCTCAAACGCCAAAGTTATTCGACATAGAATTTTCAAAAATCCCATAGGAAAAAAATCCTAACTATATATACCTACTGGCTATCGCCAGTAGGTAATATATATATATATATATATATTTTCCTCACAAAAGCAGTAAGAATTCGTTTGCTTCCCAAATTAAGAGGCACACGCAGGGTGAAGATATAAAGCTAGAAATGCTTTATTAGGTGCTTTTGTTTCCTCTCCCCTCCTTCTCGACAGACGCGTTTCACCTCGCGGCTTTTTAAAAAAAAAATATATATATATATATATATGTTAGAATCTGTCTCACGCTATGTGGATCATTTCCTTCATGAATTTGTGGAGTCATTACCCTCTTACATCAAGGACACTGGACATTTTTTGTCCAAAATCAATGACATTGTATGGGACAATGAGTCAATTTTGATAGCGCTAGATATAGATTCCCTCTATACTAGTATAGCACATCATGATGGACTTAATGCTGTCAAATACTTTCTGAGTAAACGTGATATTGCCTTTAGTCAACACAGCAATATGCTTTTGAAAATGTTGGAGCTTTGTTTAAACAACAATTATTTCCTATATAATAAGGAAGTACACCAGCAGTTAAGAGGAGTGGCCATGGGGGCATGTTTTTCCCCCACCTATGCATGTCTTCATGTAGGGTGGTGGGAGGAACATGTCCTCATGGGGTCACTCGCTACTAAGTTCCCTTACAAAATAGCACACTTCTGGCGTTTCATAGATGATATCTGTATGGCGTGGAGGGGGTCTGTGGAATCAGCTACTGAGTTTGTTAGGGCGTTCAATGATAATCAGCTTAACCTTAAATTCACGTCACAGATCAGTCAAGAAAGGATCCAATTCTTGGATGTTGAGATCTATGTCCAGAATGGGAAACTCCAGACTAGACTTCATAGAAATCCCACAGCGGGCAATTCTATTTTGCACGCTGGAAGTGCACACCCGGGTCACCT
The DNA here is from genome assembly GCF_964263255.1 of Lissotriton vulgaris. NCBI lineage: Eukaryota > Metazoa > Chordata > Amphibia > Caudata > Salamandridae > Lissotriton > Lissotriton vulgaris. The sequence goes on from NC_141696.1 coordinate 723,733,968, forward strand.
CGTGAAAAGTATCCCCTACGGGGAATTCCTGCGTATTCGCAGGATTTGCAGTTCGGAGGCTGACTTGGAGAAATGTCAAACTGAGGCATTCAAGAGATTTATTGCTAGAGGCTATCAAACCACCGCTCTCAGGGAGGCTTTAAATAAAGCAAATGAGCTAAACCGAGAAGAATATCTAAATTCTACCACAGCGATCAGAACGAGGCAAGAATCTATATCTGAGGTCCCTGAGAGGATTGGCATGATCACTACCTACAACAGTGAGGAGAGGAAATTGAGAGGCATTCTTAGAAAACACTGGCCCTTGTTAAAAACAGATATTACTGTAGCCCCCTTACTTCATGAGGAACCAACAATAACTTTTAGAAGGGCACCTTCCATGCGGGATGCCCTGGTGAGATCTAGCCCAGAGGTCCTTCCTAAAAAAGAGGGGTTGTTTGAGAAGTCAGGTTTCTATAAATGCATCTCATGCAGAGCCTGTAAATTTGGTGTTTCCACCAAGGAATACAAATCTGCATTTGATCTATCTCCTATTGCGATAAAGGGGCATTACACTTGCCGGTCAGAATTTGTGGTTTATGTGCTCCAATGTACTTGTGGGCTCAAGTACGTTGGTAGTACTAAGCTACAGGCCTTTAATCGCATACTCCAGCATCTCAGGGCCATTGTCAATTCTGATGATAAATACCCGGTGGCTCGGCATTTTGGCTTGGTCCATCAGAGGAATGTGAACCATTTAAGCTATTTCATTATTGACGGAGTCCCTAAAAGTATCAGAGGTGGAAATAGAGAAAAATCCCTCAGACAGTTAGAAAGTAAGTACATCCTGCTGTTAGATACGAGAATTCCGAATGGATTAAATACGGGAGAGGATCTTCATTGTTTTTTATAAGATCCTGGCATTATACTCGGGCTTATAACTTCATGGGCCAAACTTCCAGCTACATTTAGCCCCCCCGAATCCAGCTACTAGCCTGATTTGACTTTTATAGTTCTATTCAGAAATTCTGAAATCTAAGCTAAGCGGTTTTCATTTTCCATTGTATCTATCGTATGTGCAATAATCTCCAATGTACACCATCACTGTCTGTGGTTCATTTCCCCTGTCATAAGATCGTCTATAGTTCCATATTGACTGTTATACAATTATTATTTTCATAAGTAGGTATGATTGACCCGTCTGGGACTGTGATTTCCAGTTTGTATGCAGTATCCGTATGGGGTATTATTAAGGCACTATGTCCTAATTTGTGTTCCCTCAAAAACACCTGAAATGTGTATAAATATGATTGTGGGATACTAGTTTGTTCATCACTGTAGTCACATTATGTATATAGGGTTTGTGGGTAGTCTTCAATATTAACCCGTAAACATCTAAACCTCCTAATAGGGTATAACATGGTGGGGCCTGAGCTTTCCCTCACATTTTCCCGATTTTCTTTTTTGTAATATTTCGGCCAGCCGCATATGAGGAACTTTAGGGTCAGGGACCTGACTCTTGAGCTGGCTGTATTTGCACTTTGGCACTTTATTTAATTTTTGCACTAGGGTTTGGCACTTTTGGGTCTATATCAATTAACACTGATATGTGAGCGGGCAAATTTGATGATGAAAACTATTTTGTACTACCATCCTGTGAACCGGGGATTCAAATATCGAATCAATTGTGTATATAATGCATTTAAACGGGCACAAATAGATTATTAACTTGTAAATATTGTACAGGTAAAGGTTAAAGAAAGCATTGAATAATTGTATAATATTCTGTTAATGTATTACATGTACACTTAGGCTATTTTCTAATTGTATATACTCATTTTTTAACCTTTGTAAATATGGGTCTGTTTTTCACTGTGGATGAACTACATTTCAGTGTTTTTTCAGTTTCCATCGTTGTGTACGCCCAGCTTTTTTTTTGTGTTAATTGGTTACCCTTTATAAGCATTTTCATTGGTTTTGTCTGGCATTTGATCAAGGTCACCGTGTAGTGACCGAAACGCGTCATGCTGGCGATTTCGTGTGAATAAACCACTTTAATTTCACTTTTTGCGCTGTGGAGTGGTCTGTACCTGTGGGTTTCGTTGATGCAGATTGGATCTTTGTCCTTTTGCTGATGCAGCGGAGCAGGATTGTGAATCGTATTTCATTCAGAAGGTATTGGATCGTTACCTTCTTTACGGACCCTCCTTTCATCTGGGCTGTTTGGTTTTTGCGGTCCAAAAGCGGAAGCACCCTTGCAATTGACCCGGAAGGAGTATTGTGAGCCGACAGCCCCCCGTTTGGCGTTCAGAAACCCAGCGTGCCGGAAGACCTGGAGCCGCCGTTCGTGAGTCTCCTGTGGGTCGGAGGACACCGAGGAGACGCCGCCGGTGGAGCTCTGTGGTAAGCCAGCGGACTGGGATTTTCATGCTGATCCTAATAGCATTTTGCCGATAAACGGGGGAAAGGAAACGCGCAAGCAAGACGATTTCCGGCTGCACGCAGTTCTTTTTGTAGCCGGTTTTCTTAAGTATAAGGTTTACTCACTCGCACAATGACCATGCCGGCAGAAGCCTTACGAAATCGGGAGGCTCTAGCTGATGCTATGTTCGAAAATCTACCCACCCCTAACAAATTGAATGAACCTGTGACACAGAAAAATGAAAGTATTGATTTAAAAAGCAAATTAAAAAAATTGGAAAAACTGCTCAGAACGGAGACCACTAAATGGTGGGAAAAACGGTCCTTACAAAAATATCAGGAAGTGGGTCGTGTTCCCAGAGGGTTGAGGATCTTGATTGCACCATCATTTGAAAATCCCAACCCTCTGATGTTAAAGGAATGGGCAACTGGAAACCTAGATGCTTCAATGAATATGGTCAGCTTGTTAATTAAGTATGCTGAAATTGACCGCAATGAAATCTTGCAGGAAATAGAGAAATTGAATAAAGAACTGGAAACTGAAAAAGATCAGGAATTCATCAAACAAACGAGAGAAGAAATCGATGTCAGACTTGCTAAACACCAGGAAACCATCAGCACGAGGAAACAATACAAGTTTGCTCGTGACAAACAAGATTATGAGACTGGTAGAATTTTTACATTTGCGCGCAAGTTCGACAATGTTAAAAGGCAAGCGATGGCACCTAAGGCAACTACGCAAGCCACAAGTAACAATCAATTTGTGGATTTATCTGAACCAGAGATGAGCTCTGTCACTAGTGGTAGTGACTCTGAGGAAAACGCAGCAGGGGGATCCAATCAGGGTCCGGTGCCCACCAAATACACTCCTTCGGAGGAACTGGGTTTTATGGTCGAGGACAGATTCAAAACTTTGCGACCACAAACCCGGCAACAACGAAAAATAAACGAACAGCAGCAAACAAAAAAAGCAGCACAAGGAGAAAATGTAGGCGCCAAAGGGAAACCCAAGAGAGAGAGAGGAAAAGGAAAGAAATGGTAGAATCTCCTTCCTCCCTCCAACACATCTCATCCATAACTGATTTGAATAAAGAGGTATTGTGTAATTTGAGCAGTGGAGAACAAGTGACGGACAAAATTGAGTGTAACACTGTTATCAACTTATCTGATGTGGTGCTAGACAAAGCTGAATTGCAACTTCTATCCCTGGGTTTGTCGTATTGTCCGAAAAACTCATTCAATTATGTGCAAACCCGGGTTGATGTGTTCAAGTTTATAAGAAAATTAAAACTAAAGAAGCACTTCAAATTGTCGAATGCGCACTCTAAAGCTTCTGACATTGTTAATGAAACTCAACCATCCAGAGTATTTTCAATTTCTGACACTAAAGCTTTGGTTGTCGCCCAAGAACTAGCATTGGAAGAGGATTTTGTCCCTGGGGCGACTCAACAAAATCTGAGAAATGCAGGCATTGCCACTAACCTTCCTTGCGTTACAAAGTTTAAACCACCTTCAACATTTTGTCCCATAATGCCTAAAGACAATATAGATGCATTTGGGGATTTGGTGGTGGAAGAACTAAAGAAACTGCAACATAACACCTCTCGTAAAAACAAACGTATGAGATATATGGAAAAACAATATAATAAACTCATGAAGAAATTGAGGAGTGATTCCAATCTCATCATAAACAAAGCGGACAAAGGAGGCAACACTGTCATCTGGCCTCGAGCCCAATACATGGCTGAAGCGGAACGTCATTTAAGCAATGTATCTTGCTACAGGAAAGGCAACTTCATTGACATCTTGCGCTTCAAGGAAAAAGTGCATAGAGACCTTAATGAATGGAGGCGTGAGGGTCTTTTGAGTAAACAAGAACTTGCATTTCTGAAAAATGAGTTTCCAATAACCCCTTTCTTTTATTTAATACCAAAGACTCACAAGCAAATCACTCCAGTGCCCGGCCGGCCCATCATTTCGGCCCAGGGCAGCCTGTTAGAATCTGTCTCACGCTATGTGGATCATTTCCTTCATGAATTTGTGGAGTCATTACCCTCTTACATCAAGGACACTGGACATTTTTTGTCCAAAATCAATGACATTGTATGGGACAATGAGTCAATTTTGATAGCGCTAGATATAGATTCCCTCTATACTAGTATAGCACATCATGATGGACTTAATGCTGTCAAATACTTTCTGAGTAAACGTGATATTGCCTTTAGTCAACACAGCAATATGCTTTTGAAAATGTTGGAGCTTTGTTTAAACAACAATTATTTCCTATATAATAAGGAAGTATACCAGCAGTTAAGAGGAGTGGCCATGGGGGCATGTTTTTCCCCCACCTATGCATGTCTTCATGTAGGGTGGTGGGAGGAACATGTCCTCATGGGGTCACTCGCTACTAAGTTCCCTAACAAAATAGCACACTTCTGGCGTTTCATAGATGATATCTGTATGGTGTGGAGGGGGTCTGTGGAATCAGCTACTGAGTTTGTTAGGGCGATCAATGATAATCAGCTTAACCTTAAATTCACGTCACAGATCAGTCAAGAAAGGATCCAATTCTTGGACGTTGAGATCTATGTCCAGAATGGGAAACTCCAGACTAGACTTCATAGAAAGCCCACAGCAGGCAATTCTATTTTGCACGCTGGAAGTGCGCACCTGGGTCACCTCGTGAAAAGTATCCCCTACGGGGAATTCCTGCGTATTCGCAGGATTTGCAGTTCGGAGGATGACTTGGAGAAATGTCAAACTGAGGCATTCAAGAGATTTATTGCTAGAGGCTATCAAACCACCGCTCTCAGGGAGGCTTTAAATAAAGCAAATGAGCTAAACCGAGAAGAATATCTAAATTCCACCACAGCGATCAGAACGAGGCAAGAATCTATATCTGAGGTCCCTGAGAGGATTGGCATGATCACTACCTACAACAGTGAGGAGAGGAAATTGAGAGGCATTCTTAGAAAACACTGGCCCTTGTTAAAAACAGATATTACTGTAGCCCCCTTACTTCCTGAGGAACCAACAATAACTTTTAGAAGGGCACCTTCCATGCGGGATGCCCTGGTGAGATCTAGCCCAGAGGTCATTCCTAAAAAAGAGGGGTTGTTTGAGAAGTCAGATTTCTATAAATGCATCTCATGCAGAGCCTGTAAATTTGGTGTTTCCACCAAGGAATACAAATCTGCATTTGATCTATCTCCTATTGCGATAAAGGGGCATTACACTTGCCGGTCAGAATTTGTGGTTTATGTGCTCCAATGTACTTGTGGGCTCAAGTACGTTGGTAGTACTAAGCTACAGGCCTTTAATCGCATACTCCAGCATCTCAGGGCCATTGTCAATTCTGATGATAAATACCCGGTGGCTCGGCATTTTGGCTTGGTCCATCAGAGGAATGTGAACCATTTAAGCTATTTCATTATTGACGGAGTCCCTAAAAGTATCAGAGGTGGAAATAGAGAAAAATCCCTCAGACAGTTAGAAAGTAAGTACATCCTGCTGTTAGATACGAGAATTCCGAATGGATTAAATACGGGAGAGGATCTTCATTGTTTTTTATAAGATCCTGGCATTATATCTGGGCTTATAACTTCATGGGCCAAACTTCCAGCTACATTTAGCCCCCCCGAATCCAGCTACTAGCCTGATTTGACTTTTATAGTTCTATTCAGAAATTCTGAAATCTAAGCTAAGCGGTTTTCATTTTCCATTGTATCTATCGTATGTGCAATAATCTCCAATGTAAACCATCACTGTCTGTGGTTCATTTCCCCTGTCATAAGATCGTCTATAGTTCCATATTGACTGTTATACAATTATTATTGTCATAAGTAGGTATGATTGATCCATCTGGGACTGTGATTTCCAGTTTGTATGCAGTATCCGTATGGGGTATTATTAAGGCACTATGTCCTAATTTGTGTTCCCTCAAAAACACCTGAAATGTGTATAAATATGATTGTGGGATACTAGTTTGTTCATCACTGTAGTCACATTATGTATATAGGGTTTGTGGGTAGTCTTCAATATTAACCCGTAAACATGTAAACCTCCTAATAGGGTATAACATGGTGGGGCCTGAGCTTTCCCTCACATTTTCCCGATTTTCTTTTTTGTAATATTTCGGCCAGCCGCATATGAGGAACTTTAGGGTCAGGGACCTGACTCTTGAGCTGGCTGTATTTGCACTTTGGCACTTTATTTAATTTTTGCACTAGGGTTTGGCACTTTTGGGTCTATATCAATTAACACTGATATGTGAGCGGGCAAATTTGATGATGAAAACTATTTTGTACTACCATCCTGTGAACCGGGGATTCAAATATCGAATCAATTGTGTATATAATGCATTTAAACGGGCACAAATAGATTATTAACTTGTAAATATTGTACAGGTAAAGGTTAAAGAAAGCATTGAATAATTGTATAATATTCTGTTAATGTATTACATGTACACTTAGGCTATTTTCTAATTGTATATACTCATTTTTTAACCTTTATAAATATGGGTCTGTTTTTCACTGTGGATGAACTACATTTCAGTGTTTTTTCAGTTTCCATCGTTGTGTACGCCCAGCTTTTTTTTGTGTTAATTGGTCACCCTTTTTAAGCATTTTCATTGGTTTTGTCTGGCATGTGATCAAGGTCACCGTGTAGTGACCGAAACGCGTCATGCTGGCGATTTCGTGTGAATAAACCACTTTAATTTCACTTTTTGCGCTGTGGAGTGGTCTGTACCTGTGGGTTTCGTTGATGCAGATTGGATCTTTGTCCTTTTGCTGATGCAGCGGAGCAGGATTGTGAATCGTATATATATATATATATATATATATATATATATATATATATATATATATATATATATATATATATATATATTACCTACTGGCGGTCGCCAGTAGGTAGTTATAGTTAGGATTTTTTTCAATGTTAAATCTCAAAATTCTATTTGGAATAACTTTTGCGCCGGTTGACGAATCTGCCTGAAAATTCCTGAAAATGGCCTTGCGGCGTTCCGGTCCTTCCCTGAAAGTTTGGGGGGGATTTGTCAAGCGGGGGCCGAGATAAAAGGGGGGTCCCAAAACGCGTTTACCCCATGTTAATTTCCACAGGGCGGTCGACTTCACTTTTAGCCCGAATGGCTGAATGGATTTGCACGAAACTTGGCAAAATTGTAGGGACTGTTAGCCCGATGTGCCTTTGCTATGTCTCAAGATATGTGCTCCAGTGGATTTTGAGTAATTTAGGTTCAAAAAAATATATATATCTGTAGCCGCGCTCCGGTACGCGCTCCGGTGCGCGCACCGGGCGCGACACGCGACTTGCGCGCAGAAAGCTGATTGGCTCTCAGTTGTCTGTAAACATTCTAAACAGTCCGGAGCGGCCGCCATCTTGTCTATCGGTAAAATCTAGTCATAAGAGGTGGCAAAAACAAAGGGGGGAATTGACCATACGGGGGTAGGGTAGACCCCCCCTGACCCCCTAGGTTTGATATGGGGGCCATTAAAGGGCCCCGCGGGGCCTCAAAAAAATTTTTTTTTTTTGCATTTTTCGCGGGGGAAGCGCCCGGTACGCGCACCGGGGAGCGCACCGGGGAGCGCTCCAAGGAGGGTACTTTGGAAAAATAATCACTTTAAAAAATTGTATGTTTATTAATTGTTTTTTTTATTTTTTGTAAGTACCTACATGTAGGTACCAATGCAGAGACTTTAATTTAATGTACACCATCTCCTCTGTAGATATCTTGCATGTTGTTATTGTATTTCTTGTGGTATATGGAAGTTATAACATAGTCTGTCTGGAAAGCAGAAACAGATCTTTTAAGCACTCCCTGAGAATTTCTAGGGGATCATGAGTAGTCTATCCTGCTCCCTTATGAAAAAGAGGTGTAAAATATACATAGGAGATACTATAGTGTGAGAAAGGTAGTAACTATGAGTAAACTTACTATGTAACAGAAAAATAGTTGAACAGTATACTATAAGTCTCACTTTATATTTTAAAACATTTTGGTAATACTTTATGAATTACATATAAAAATGAATATTGTCTCAAACAATTTGAAATTATTAAATATAAATTTATTCCTCTGATTCTTTTTCATAATTTAATAAAATTTCTAACATAATATTGTCCGGAATTTCCTCATAATTATAAGTACATGATTCCATTTGTTCCAAACATTCTATAAACTGTTCATCCAAAGAGTCATCCATGAAATCAACTTCTTTTTTTTGATCTTCTGGTTTTTCCACCTTTACTTTGATAGAAGTATCATTTGCCTTATTTTCTCCTTCCATTTTCTTTCTGAAAATTGCATACAAATTAACTATATTAGTAGAGTTAGGGTACTGTATACCAGAGAAGCCTAACTCAATCCATAACTATTACAGAGAAGTCTATCTCTATCTCTAAGTATTAAAGAGGGATAGCATAGAACTAACAGAATATTTTTTCAGAAATTAACTTAAAGTGTACAATATACTTCCATAATAACAATTTACCTTAGAGAAATCAGTTGAAGTTGTCAGTGATATTTGTTTTCAAATGTACTTCTGGAAGCAGTAGTCAAAATGGCTGTGTTTCCCTCTCTTCTTTTATATATATTCTTGTACTTAACCAATCAAACGTCAGGAAATAATCGTAGAAAATGAAAGATACTTTTTAATTGGTTGTAAATTCTAACATTACAAGTGTGTTTTTGTCATTTAATTTACCTCAGGATATTTAGACAGGCCTGTAGCCTAAATGTCTCAATGGAATTTCACCAAATTTGGGCAAATGGTAGGGACTGCTATGTAGTAGGGCCTATTCTATATTTGATGAAAGTGTCTCCATTGGGTTTTCCGTAAATTACTTTCCCACCTTTTTTTATTGTGCGCTTACCGGTGCGTGCTCCGGTACGCGCACCGGCAGCGTAACGGGAGTCCTCCATTTTGTGTTTCGGGACAATCGAGACACAAGATGGAGGGCAATCAATGTTCGGTATGGCTAGAAGGGGGCACAGTAGAGACTTCTTGACCCTCTAGGTTTTCTGAGGGGGTCTTAGGAGGCTCATAAAGGTAAAAAACCCCCAAAAAATGTGATATTTTTCGCGGGGGAAGCGCCCGGTACGCGCACCGGGGAGCGTACCAGGAAGCGTACTCTGGTGAAAAATAGTGAAAAAAGTTAGAAAAAAATAAACGTTTTGAATGATCAGAGGTAGGGTAGCTCTGAAAAGAGCTTTTGGGTTCTGTGGTTGATTTAGGTACCTACAAGTAGGTTCCAATGCACATTCTTAAATTCAGGAGGAATACTCTATTCCCTTCATCTGAGAAGTGCACTCCATCTCCTCTGTAGATGTCTTGCATGTTGTAACGCAAGTTATTATTGTATATTGAACCCATTCCATAGTCTCTCATGTAAGCAGAAACAGATTTATTCACATGTTTCCGTGCTTTCTCAAATTGTGGACAAAATTGGTTGGACCAGTTCCATTTCTGTCTTTGGCATATATTGGAATATACCAAGGCAGTGTGGGGAAAAAGTATCATCAATTGATGAAAGGTGTCCTTTAAAAGCATTTCCAGACCTACCCCAGTCAATGTGCCTAGATCGTTTCCACCACAGTGCACAATTATAAGGTCAGGTTCTGGCAGATGCAAAAAGGTTTTCACCAATGGTATCAATTGGTGACATTTTAATCCTCTGTGGCCAATCCACTTGATTTCCACATTTGATAAATCAAGGTTATGAAAATTTCTGCTAGCTGCATACCTTTGAGCCCAGTGGATGTAGCTATGTCCAATAATCCAAACAGAGTACATGATGTGAGAAGGTTCTGGTCCAGTCAGATGAAGTGTGGGAATGAAATGGCAGTTGGAACAGTAGGAGTTTACAAAAAAATAATTGTGGAGTTTCTCTGCTCTTGAATCACAAGCAATGATTGGTGGATTCAGATAGTTGAAAACTGACAGTTAGGGTGCATGGTTATGTTGTGTGAAAGAAGCAATTTGAATGGTTTAAAAAAAGTCACCAAAAGCAAAAATACCCTGTATAGGCTGCTGTATTGAGAGGTCAAACATCCTTGCTGAGTTAATTTGCAACATTGTAAGATAAACTTTTGAACCTTAGAGTTCAGTTAGGAGGGAGTTGCTATGGTAACAGATAGAAAGGTCTGAGAGGGGGATGGGTGTTGGTTTGAAAATAGTGAGGGAAGACTTTTGATTGGTTGAATTAAGGCATATGTGTACAAAGATAGAGATTTTCTATGCCAGTCTTGGTTTCAGTGTATTGAGAGCACACCTTTTGCTCTGCTAAAGAAAAATTGGTGTGTGTGTCTGACACTGTTCTCAATCTCCAAAAGCATTTGTAAAGGTAAGTAATGATTTATTTAATTTAGATAGAGACTTATTTGCTCTATGGAGAATATTTGGAAGCAGATAGTTATGTTTTAGAAGTGAAATTGTATGTTAGTATATAAGTCCTGCGCAGTGTTTCTTACATGTTATTCAAAAATCGATTTTGGGTGCAAATGAATGGTATTTTTATTTGGCCTTTTTTTATGATTGCCATGTGCAGCTAGTGCATCACTTTAAACATGGGTAATAAGTGACGCACTGGTGGCGCAAGGCCTTTATAAATCAGGCCCTGACTTTGTTTGATGATATTGAGTGGTTGTACTTAGGTTCTGCGCAGTGTTTCTTACATGTTATTCAAAAATCGATTTTTGGGTGCAATTGATTAGTATTTGCATTTGGCCCTTATTTATGAATGCCATGTGCAGCTGATGCATCACTTTAAACATGGGTAATAAGTGATGCACTGGTGGCGCAACGCCTTTATAAATCAGACCCTGACTTTGTTTGATGATATTGAGTGGTTGTACTTATGTTCTGCGCAGTGTTTTTTACATGTTATTCAAAAATCGATTTTTGGGTGCAATTGATTGGTATTTGCATTTGGCCCTTATTTATGAATGCCATGTGCAGCTGATGCATGACTTTAAACATGGGTAATAAGTGACGCACTGGTGGCGCAAGGCTTTCATAAATAAGGCCCTGACTTTGTTTGATGATATTGAGTGGTTGTACATAGGTTCTGCGTAGTGTTTCTTATATGTTATTCAAAAATCGATTTTTGGGTGCAATTGATTGGTATTTGCATTTGGCCCTTATTTATGAATGCCATGTGCAGCTGATGCATCACTTTAAACATGGGTAATAAGTGATGCACTGGTGGCGCAAGGCCTTTATAAATGAGACCCTGACTTTGTTTGATGATATTGAGTGGTTGTACATAGGTTCTGCGCAGTGTTTCTTACATGTTATTCAAAAATCGATTTTTGGGTGCAATTGATTGGTATATGTATTTGGCCCTTATTTATGATTGCCATGTGCAGCTGATGCATGACTTTAAACATGGGTAATAAGTGACGCACTGGTGGCGCAAGGCTTTCATAAATAAGGCCCTGACTTTGTTTGATGATATTGAGTGGTTGTACATAGGTTCTGCGCAGTGTTTCTTACATGTTATTCAAAAATCGATTTTTGGGTGAAATTGATTGGTATTTGCATTTGGCCCTTATTTATGAATGCCATGTGCAGCTGATGCATGACTTTAAACATGGGTAATAAGTGATGCACTGGTGGCGCAAGGCCTTTATAAATCAGACCCTGACTTTGTTTGATGATATTGAGTGGTTGTACTTAGGTTCTGCGCAGTGTTTCTTACATGTTATTCAAAAATCGATTTTTGGGTGCAATTGATTGGTATTTGCATTTGGCCCTTATTTATGAATGCCATGTGCAGCTGATGCATCACTTTAAACATGGGTAATAAGTGATGCACTGGTGGCGCAAGGCCTTTATAAATCAGGCCCTGACTTTGTTTGATGATATTGAGTGGTTGTACATAGGTTCTGCGCAGTGTTTCTTACATGTTATTCAAAAATCGATTTTTGGGTGCAATTGATTGGTATTTGCATTTGGCCCTTATTTATGAATGCCATGTGCAGCTGATGCATCACTTTAAACATGGGTAATAAGTGATGCACTGGTGGCGCAAGGCCTTTATAAATGAGACCCTGACTTTGTTTGATGATATTGAGTGGTTGTACATAGGTTCTGCGCAGTGTTTCTTACATGTTATTCAAAAATCGATTTTTGGGTGCAATTGATTGGTATATGTATATGGCCCTTATTTATGATTGCCATGTGCAGCTGATGCATGACTTTAAACATGGGTAATAAGTGACGCACTGGTGGCGCAAGGCTTTCATAAATAAGGCCCTGACTTTGTTTGATGATATTGAGTGGTTGTACATAGGTTCTGCGCAGTGTTTCTTACATGTTATTCAAAAATCGATTTTTGGGTGAAATTGATTGGTATTTGCATTTGGCCCTTATTTATGAATGCCATGTGCAGCTGATGCATGACTTTAAACATGGGTAATAAGTGATGCACTGGTGGCGCAAGGCCTTTATAAATCAGACCCTGACTTTGTTTGATGATATTGAGTGGTTGTACTTAGGTTCTGCGCAGTGTTTCTTACATGTTATTCAAAAATCGATTTTTGGGTGCAATTGATTGGTATTTGCATTTGGCCCTTATTTATGAATGCCATGTGCAGCTGATGCATCACTTTAAACATGGGTAATAAGTGATGCACTGGTGGCGCAAGGCCTTTATAAATCAGGCCCTGACTTTGTTTGATGATATTGAGTGGTTGTACATAGGTTCTGCGCAGTGTTTCTTACATGTTATTCAAAAATCGATTTTTGGGTGCAATTGATTGGTATTTGCATTTGGCCCTTATTTATGAATGCCATGTGCAGCTGATGCATCACTTTAAACATGGGTAATAAGTGATGCACTGGTGGCGCAAGGCCTTTATAAATGAGACCCTGACTTTGTTTGATGATATTGAGTGGTTGTACATAGGTTCTGCGCAGTGTTTCTTACATGTTATTCAAAAATCGATTTTTGGGTGCAATTGATTGGTATATGTATTTGGCCCTTATTTATGATTGCCATGTGCAGCTGATGCATGACTTTAAACATGGGTAATAAGTGACGCACTGGTGGCGCAAGGCTTTCATAAATAAGGCCCTGACTTTGTTTGATGATATTGAGTGGTTGTACATAGGTTCTGCGCAGTGTTTCTTACATGTTATTCAAAAATCGATTTTTGGGTGAAATTGATTGGTATTTGCATTTGGCCCTTATTTATGAATGCCATGTGCAGCTGATGCATGACTTTAAACATGGGTAATAAGTGATGCACTGGTGGCGCAAGGCCTTTATAAATCAGACCCTGACTTTGTTTGATGATATTGAGTGGTTGTACTTAGGTTCTGCACAGTGTTTCTTACATGTTATTCAAAAATCGATTTTTGGGTGCAATTGATTGGTATTTGCATTTGGCCCTTATTTATGAATGCCATGTGCAGCTGATGCATCACTTTAAACATGGGTAATAAGTGATGCATTGGTGGCGCAAGGCCTTTATAAATCAGGCCCTGACTTTGTTTGATGATATTGAGTGGTTGTACTTAGGTTTTGCGCAGTGTTTCTTACATGTTATTCAAAAATCGATTTTTGGGTGCAATTGATTGGTATTTGCATTTGACTCTTTTTTATGATTACCTTTTGCAGCTAGTGCATCACTTTAAACATGGGTAATAAGTGACGCACTGGTGGCGCAAGGTCTTTATAAATCAGGCCCTGACTTTGTTTGATGATATTGAGTGGTTGTACTTAGGTTCTGCGCAGTGTTTCTTACATGTTATTCAAAAATCGATTTTTGGGTGCAATTGATTGATATTTGCATTTGGCCCTTTTTTATGATTGCCTTGTGCAGCTAGTGCATCACTTTAAACATGGGTAATAAGTGACGCACGGGTGGCGCAAGGCCTTTATAAATCAGGCCCTGACTTTGTTTGATGATATTGAGTGGTTGTACTTAGGTTCTGCGCAGTGTTTCTTACATGTTATTCAAAAATCGATTTTTGGGTGCAATTGATTGGTATTTGCATTTGGCCCTTATTTATGATTGCCATGTGCAGCTGATGCATCACTTTAAACATGGGTAATAAGTGATGCACTGGTGGTGCAAGGCCTTTATAAATCAGGCCCTGACTTTGTTTGATGATATTGAGTGGTTGTACATATGTTCTGCGCAGTGTTTCTTACATGTTATTCAAAAATCGATTTTTGGGTGCAATTGATTGGTATTTGCATTTGGCCCTTTTTTATGATTGCCTTGTGCAGCTACTGCATCATTTTAAACATGGGTAATAAGTGACGCACTGGTGGCGCAAGGCCTTCATAAATAAGGTCCTGAGTTTGTTTGATGATATTGAGTGGTTGTACATATGTTCTGCGCAGTGTTTCTTACATGTTATTCAAAAATCGATTTTTGGGTGCAATTGATTGGTATTTGCATTTGGCCCTTATTTATGATTGCCATGTGCAGCTGGTGCATTACTTTAAACATGGGTAATAAGTGACGCACTGGTGGCGCAAGGCCTTTAAAAATAAAGCCATGAGTTGCTATTGTATAAACTTAAATATGTTGCAATTTATTGTATATATTGTTTGCTTTTTAACATTACTTTGTTGTTTGCTAATAGTGGTCTTTCATGTGTTTTTTTAACAGAACAACAGATTCAAATCAACTTCTGAAAAGGAAGCAAAAATGCCTTCAAAGCAAAGAAATATCAAAAATAACATACGGAAAAGGAGAACATCAACAACAGAGTTTATGGAATCCTCTTCAACAAGTACTTCAAAAAACACCAGAAAAGCTTCTGGTAAGCCAATTAAGTCTTTTCTTCGCAACATATGTCGTAGGAAAAAAAATGAAATTGCTAATGTGAATATATATAGAAAAAGTCAACAAATCTAAAAAGGAAAGAGAAGCCCACAAAAAATGTTTCCATTGGAGCAGGAGAGAAGAGAATGGATAGCAATAGAAGGGTAAATGTTTTTAGGGACATTCGTAGGCGAATGTTTCGCAATAGGGTAGTTTTAAATTTGCTAAAAAATGATAAGAAAAGTAAACTAAAAGCTGCTTTTTACAAGAAAAAGAAAAGTGTAGAAAAGATTGTTGATCAGGCTTTTGAAGTTAAGAAAAAATTATTTATTTTAATAATCAATAGAATTAGGATACTTAATAAGGCAATTGATGTTTTCAAATCGAACAGTAGATGGAAAAGAATTATTAATCAGAGTAATTTTTGTGAAGTATTTTCTGGTGAATGGATGCATAGTTCAAGTTCTGAGCCTTTTTTCAATGAGGAGAGTTACTTTCAGGAAAATGATTTGGTGCATGCAGTTGACACCAGTGGTCGTGCATATGAGGTGAAAGATAGTTGTGTGATGGAAAAAGAGAAACTTGTATCTAGAGATGCAGAAGAGGTGTTAGCTGATGAAGTTTTAGGGAGACGTACTAAGGGTCCAGTGTACACATGGAAATGCAGTAGTATTTGTAGTGTGCGACAGGAATCAATCGATTTGCTTCGAAATTTCTTACGTACATCTAGTAAAAAAAGTCTCAAACAAAAAATGAAGATCCTGCAAGAGTTAGATCCTTGCAGAGTGAGAGAAAGCACAGGTTTGCAAGGGCATTCACTAGCTTGTCTTTCTAGAAAAGTTTGTCGGAGTGTTTTTCATCATTTTAGGATGTTAGCAGTGCATCATAATAACGTAAGGAAATTAATGAGGAAGTTGTATTATGCAAAAAGTCCTGCACTTAAGCTTAAACAGTTAAATAGTGCTCTTTTGCATGGATCTGAAGTGGATGTGAAGACTATTTGTGAAGAATTGAGTTTTGTTATTTTGGGAACAAAGAGGACAGTGTAGAAATAGATATAGTAATGGATGGTAATGCAGAAGATAATGGACAAATTTCAAGTATTGAAAAGTTTGATGAGGAAATTATCAAGTTTAAGGTGAAATCAAGTGAGAGGCCTAATTTAACTTGTGTGTGTTGTCGACGGACTCATTATAAAATTCAGACTAGGTTAGTTGATTTATATGCAAAAAGTGAATTGGAAAATAATAGTGAATGGGAGGATTTTGTAAGTTATTTGTTGGTGGAGAATTCTTTTGATTTGAGTTTGGATCAGCGTATTTGCAATTATTGTTTGAAAAAATTAAATGAAAATAGAATGCCTGCAAGAGCAGTTTATAATAATCTTCAGTTGATAGATATTCCTTCTGAATTGATGGATCTAAATACTTATGAATCTATTTTGATTCAATGTGTCCATCCTTTTCAGGCTATTGTACGCATGGAGCCTAAGACAGGGAAATTGCCTCCATCAGATTTACTGAGAGGATTAAAGGGAAGAGTTGTTTATTTGCCTCTAGATGTAAAGAAAAATATTAATACAATTGGTGTAGAAAGAGTAGAAGAAGATCCTTTAGTTATTCTAGTTAATGGGGTTCCAACAAAGAGTAAGAAAATTTGGCAAGATTTAGTGGATGTTAAAAAAGTCAAGAAGGCAACGTTGTATTTGGTCAAAAACAATGAGTACTACAAAGATGTAAGTGTTGGAGTAGAGGAAACAGCTACAGAAGAAGATAGTGATTCTTCAGTTGGTCAAATTGAAAAAGTTGATGTGTCTAGAACTGAAGAAATATATGAACATTATACTGTTCATCCTTTGCATTCCAAAGAAGTAATGGGAAATGCAATTGACTTGTTTCAAATGAAAGCAGCAAAAGGAAGTCCCATTAGTGTATGGGAAGAAAGTTTGGAAGCTCGTTGTTTTCCACAATTATTTCCAACAGGTTGTGGTGGACGATATGATGATCGACCAGTTCAAATTCCTGCAGCTGAATACCGGACTCTAAGATTATATGCAGAAGATCCAAGGTTTCGTCAATGCATTCCATATTTATTTCATCTACTGTTTGAAAGTGATTTGTCTGGGCTTTCTTATGCAGTTAATCATATATTAAAAAGTGGACCTCATTTGCAGAATGTTTGTGCAAGGGACTTTATGGAGAAAGTTAATCTGCAAGACAGTATTTTGGAATCTCAGCTAATCAATCTCATGGCATGTCAACGTGGAACCAACGAGTATTGGTTTCGTCGTCATGGAGAATTGAAATGTATGCTAAGAAACTTAGGAACTCCTACATGGTTCCTCACTCTTAGCTGTGCTGAGTATGCATGGGACGATTTACTTCAATTTCTACGAGAGGCAAATGAAAACATACCAAATATAGAATTGAAAACACCAGGAGAACTGTGTTCTTTACATCCAGTGAATGTTTGCAGATATTTTAATCATAGATTTGAAGCTATGATGTCTTTTATTACCAACAAAAAAAATCCTCCCCTTGGAGAGGTTTTGGATTTCTTTTGGAGGAAGGAATATCAAGCGAGAGGTGCTCCTCATATACATATGTTGTTGTGGATTAAAGATGCACCCAAATTTGGATCAGATTCAGATGAAACAGTGATGAGTTTCATTGAAGAGTATTCAACATGTGCTGTTCCAAAATCTACTGAAGAAAACAATTTAAGGCAACAAGTTTTACGTTTTCAATCTCATCGTTGTGGAAAGTACTGTCGTCGAAAATTTAAAAACAAGGAAAAGTACTACACGAAATGTCGTTTTGCATTTCCTCGACCAGTGATTTCTAAGGGAAGAGTAAATAATTTGATGTCATCTTTACGACATACTGTGACGAGGAAATCTCCCAAAAATACATATAATTTGAAAAGAAATGAAGAATCTAAGTACATCAACGATTACAACCCAGTGATTTTGTCCATGTGGAATGCTAACATGGATATTCAGTTCGTTGCTGACAACTCTATTGCTGTGGCTCGATATGTGACATCTTACATCACCAAAAAAGAAAAGACAGAACTGAAGGAAATGTGGGAGGACATTTCACATGAAAAGAGTCTAAGCAAGAAATTATACAGTTTCAGTCTGAAGATGTTGTCGCATCGAGAAATTGGAGCATATGAATGTTCTGATCGGTTATCATCAGCAAGTCTCTATGCCAAATCAAGAACAATCATTTGGGTGAGTCTTGGTCTTGCTGCAACACGAAACCGAGTTTTGAAATCTGTACAAGAAATTGAATATTTGGCGGAAAAAGAACCAAACAGTACAGATATTTTGAAGACAAATATGTTGGATACATACTATCCAAATAGAAGTACTCACCTTGAGAACACATGTTTGTATGAAGTTCTTCAAAACTACAGTTATAAGAGGAACATCTCAGAAGATATCAATAATGGAAAATATGCACTCATTGGCTATGAAGGATGTCTAGTGAAGCAGAAAAAAGGCCATTTGATTAATCATCGAAAATTGAGTTGTGAAGTTCCAGACAAAAGAGAATTTTACTATTTAGCTCTTTTGCAACTCTTTAAGCCATGGCGTACAGAAGAGGAACTACTTGGAGATTTTCTCTGTTATGAAGACTCTTTTAATGCAACTAAGGATACCATAGAATGTCCTATTTTTCTAAATTATCTGCAAATGTTGAATGAAGAAATGGAGCAAGAAACTACAATTGCTGAAGAGATAGCTAGAAACAGTTCTCAAGATAGTCAGAGTTCTACTTCATTGAGCCAGGATCCACTAGGAGGACCAATTATCCAAAATGAAGCTGCCACTGCCATGGATGAGGTGGAAAGAGCTATGGAACAAGCTCAAGAGGATGGAGTTAACTTAGAAGATTTGGTAAAGCAACTAAACATTGAGCAGAAAAAGATATATGATGAAGTCACAGAGCAGATTGAACATGGATTCAGACATGAGAAAAAAGAGTGCTCATGTATATTATTTGACCCTGTCCGATTGTACGTAAGTGGAGAAGCGGGGACAGGAAAAAGTTTTCTAATTAAAGCCGTTGCAAGTTATCTGCAGAAAAGGACTGATTCACCACTGTCTTGTGTTGTAACTGCTCCAACTGGTCTGGCAGCACATAACATTAAAGGGATTACTCTACATCGTTTATTGATGCTGCCAGTTGAACATGATAATAAATTGCATTACAACAAGCTATCTGGAGATGCGTGTTCTGAAGTTTCAAGAGTCTTGAAGAAAATGAAACTTCTTATCATAGATGAAGTAAGCATGGTCTCAAATCTAATGCTTGCTTTTGTGCATTTGAGAATGCAAGAAATTCTTAAAACAGACTATGATGTGTTATTTGGAGGAAAACACATTATTGTTTTTGGAGATCTATTGCAGTTGACTCCAGTAAAAGGACAACCAGTGTTTAAAATGCTCACGCATGAAGATACCAGGAAGTCCCTTGGAAGCATTGGAAATGTTAATATATGGCTAAATTTTAAATATGCTGAACTGCTTCAAAATATGCGACAGGCCAAGGATGAAGATTATAAAAATATTCTACAAGATGTAAGAATTGGAAAAATGACTGAGAAAGGGAAAAAAGCTTTGCATAGTCGATTAATTTCAAATTTGTATCCAAATGAAAACATTCTTCCAGAGAATATTTTTAAAAAAATGACTGAGAAGAAATCTGGGATATGTTTGATGCCAACTCTGCAAGAATGTTCCATCTTCAACCAAAAAATGTTAGACTTAGAAAATGAAGAGATTGTGAAACTGGAAGCAATAGATAAAATAGAGCATATGGGTGCAACAATTGTTTTATCAGAAAATTTGAAAACTAAATTGCATGCATTGGAGAAAAGTATTTCAAAAACAGCTGGTTTTGAAAAGACTCTGAATGTGTGTTTAAATTGTCGTATCATTTTGAGAAGGAATTTAAATGTTGAAAGCGGTCTGGTAAATGGAGCAATGGGTTATGTTGTTGATTTTGTGAATTACAGAAATAGAGATGGAATTGAATTTTTAAAAATAAAATTTGATGGCATTGAACAAGTACAACAAATAAGTCGTTGTTCTGCTAGATTTTTACTTGTAAAAGACTTATATGTTCGCCGAAAACAGTTTCCTGTTTGTTTGGCGTATGCGGTGACAATTCATAAATCTCAAGGTTTAAGTGTAGATAGTGCTTTGGTGAACATTGGAAGATCTGTGTTTAAAGAGGGTATGGCATATGTGGCATTATCTCGAGTCAGAACTTTATCAGGATTGTACTTGATTGCGTGTGATGAGACAAAGATTTCTGCAGATCTAGATTGTGTTAAAGAATACAATAGGTTAAGAAGAGAGTATGCTCCACATTTGCCTCAATATCCTCTGTTTGAAAAACGTGTGGTAGGCCGAAAAAGAAGAAATGAGGATAATTGTAGTGAGGTAGTTGCAAAAAGACAAAAAGTAGAGAAAACTGTAATTGAAAACAGGAAGAAAAAGAATTGTGGAGAAAATGTTGTTGGATTTCAGTTTGAAAATAGTTCTGGTGTCAACTGCTATGCTAATGTAGTGGTTAATGTTGTTTTTTTTCTTAAAAGTTTACAAGAACAGATTGTTGAAAATCGGGATCAAAGATTGTGTGGTTTATTGAATTCTGTGTTTCAGAAATGTAGCAGTGTTACAGCACAAATAGAAAGTGTAACAGAAATTCGAAATATTTTAGATTTGTGTTCTGGTCAAGATAAATTTTCACAGAACATTCAGCAGGATTGTCAGGAATTTTTAATGTATATGTTTGGTGTTTTGGAAGATGAAGGTGTAGATGTAGATAATCTTTTCAGTCTTTCTTATCAATGGCAGCATGACTGCCACAATTGTAGTTTATCAAGTACTACTAGAATAGACACTAAAAGATTTATATATTTGACTTTACCAGACTGTAAATCAGTGTCTTTTAAAAATCTAGTTAAAGCAGCAGATCATAATATGGTGTGTACCCAATGTAACTGTACAATGCTGTCCACATTATTTATACAAAGGTATGGGCAGTATATCATTTTAGTTTTCCAACGATGTAGACCTGATGGAACTAAATTGACAACTTCTATCAAAAATTTTGTGGCTTCTCAGTTATCAATTTCTGGAAGGACCTTTACAACTGAAGCTATTATTTATCATGATGGATCTTCGACCACCTCAGGACATTATACATGCTACTTAAAATCTGAAAATGGATGGAGTTACTGCAATGATTCTCATTTAACTTATAAACAACGTTTGCCTTATGACTCTACAAATTCTTATCTAGTGTTTTTAAAACCAAAGTTTTAGTAAAGGGAATTGGCCTTTGAAGACGGGAATAGTTAATAAAAGTTAGTTAGTTAGTTAGTTAATATAATATTTTAAAATATTTATCTCATGTAGATACTTTAAGTGGATCTCAAAGTAAAAAATACTGATATATCAGACACAAATTGGCCGTGAGGATTGTGTATGGTATGATGTTTTTAGATCTTTTTTCATAGGAAGTCGATGAAATGGAACTTATAAGGAACAGCAGACTTTTTTTCCACCAAAAGGACCTTCACTATCTTCTATTTGGCCTCATGGAAAAGTAAGTGAATCAAAGATTAGTGTACATATATGAGATGTATGTTTGAATGGTTTTTTTTAAACACAATCTTTTAGATTGTGTTTTTTTTTCCCGCTGTTATATGATGAAGACTTTGAACTCACTAATTTAAGTGGAATTCAATATATTCTGAGAACAGCAAAAATAAATAATGTAACATATTGTAGAAGTTATTGTGTAGTTTGCATTGTGTAATTTATATTGTGTTCACATTGTTATACACTCATTTTCTTTTTCACCCTTATTTACCTCTCTTTACTAATTTACACTCTTTTTTCATTGCTGTTTCTTTACTGCACTTTATTCACAACTTCTTAATCTAATAGGAACTATCTGCATTTCCTCTGTTCCTTCCACCACTTTTTATCTTTTTCATATTCTCTTAGTACCACTGCTTTAGTTTCCTAACCCTCTTTCTCTTTCTCCATTTTTTTTTCTTTCACACTCATTGTACTGTAGTTCAGTTAGTTCTTCCTTTTGTCTTTCTGTGTACTTACTCTCTCACTCCTGTTTTATCCATCGTTCTATAATAACTTCATTTCTTTCATCCCTTCACTCTGTGACTTCACTTCACTCACTCTCAATCATCTTCTATTCCTCTATTTTATTTATAGTTTATCAATCTGACTTCTCTCCTTTTCACTCATTTTTCTTTTACTTTCTTATCTTTACTCATTTTGTTTTGATATTTTACATTCTTTTAGTATCTTTTTTACCTTTAGGAATTTGTTCTCTAACTATTTCTTTTTCCTTTTTTTTTCTTTCTACATTACTTTCTTTCTGTTTTTGTATCCTTCACTATTGCTTCATTTCTAAGTAAACTTTTGTAGATTTTTAAACCTCATGAACTGTTTCTTCTATTTTATTATACATTTTTATGTAATTATAACATGTTTTTTCCTTTATCTTTCACAGCTACAAATTTGCATAGATTATATGGTAAGTGTGTTTGTAAAATGTTTTTTGTTATCACCTTTTGTTTTATTTTCACTATTTTTCTGTCACCCTACCGCACACCTATTTCCTTACTTTGCTTCCCTCACTTATTCTTTTCTTCCATGTTTACTTCCTACCACATTCAATTTCTTTCAGTACTTCTGCCTATGCACACTCCTTCACTTACCTTTTTTACTGGTTCACTTAGTCCCTTTGTGACAGTCCTTCTTTTACTCTCTCTCTTCTTTCTCTCTATTACTCCCCATGTGTTACCCTTATTCACTTACATGTACCCTCTTTCACCCCTCTTTACTTATATTCACTGATATTTACTTTCCCTCCATCACTGCTATTCTTTTCCTCTGATTCCGTCACTACCTGTCATTCCCATACTTAACTGTCCTTCTTTTTACTTTCAACATCCATTTACATTCTCCCTTAACCTCTGCTTTAGTCTTCTTCCTATTTCTTCTTTCTTTTGCTCCCTTATTCATTTTTCTTTTCTAAGTTACTTCCTTTTACACTTTTTATCTGTCTTACTATCTATTACACAGTCCCTCCTTCATTATTTTTTTTTCTTTTTTTTTTGTTAGTGCGCTGACGGTACGCGCACCGGTGCGCGCACCGGAAGCGCACCAGAGTGAAATATAAAAAAAAAATATTTTAAATTAAAAATATTATCTCAATATACATTATAGTGTTCATTTTTAGAAAAACATACTTTAGCAATTCACTAAAAAACACATAGGTATGAGTCTGTATAAAAAGTTAGGAATTAGCATTAAAAAAACCTATGAAATTCACTGAAAAAACCATAGGTTTCACACCAGTTATAGTTAGGAATTAGCATTTAAAAAACCTATGAAATTCACTGAAAAAACCATAGGTTTCACACCAGTTATAGTTAGGAATTAGCATTTAAAAAACCTATTAAATTCACTGAAAAAACCATAGGTTTCACACCAGTTATAGTTAGCTGGAAATGTTACTGATATAAAACCATTGAAATTCCCACGTTATAGTTAGTCTGACTCACTATAACTTGCGCGTGCAATGCACTGCTGATGACATCACATATTACATCACTCATGACATGGTCAGTGACATCACTCATGACACCATCCTTGTGACATAGTGACAGACCTCCTTTCACTATAATGTAACCCTTGAGACACATATTCAAAAATAGAAACTGAAATTTTTAAAAAAATGGAGATACCTATATCAGTTACAACAAGTAATTCAGTAATTCCACTATCTATATACACATCCACTCATACCTATACTCACTCATCATATGAAATGATACACCTATACATCCTGTTACACACCGACAATCATCGGAAAGTTACTCACAGACATACTCACACGTGCAAATAAACTATTGAACATCCATTTATTTGAATATAGAGTTATACACACACTTCCACCTTACTTCTATTGAAAATTACACATATTTATTCTCTTAAACAATCACTTATAGAAACACATACTTATTTAAAAAGGAACTCTTTCAATCTCTTACTCTCACATATACTCACTTATATACATCAATATTCACATATACTAGATTAAAACATATGTCGTTACTGATAAAGACACTAGTGAGACAGTCATTCACTCACTAACAAACACATATACACACTCATCCACCCATACAGTCCTGCACATATGCTGTCTTCAAAACACATAGAAACAGAGAGTCAGTCACTCATGCATCTATGTGCTAAGTAACACCCCCACCAAACCATATAGACACTCATACTGATACTAATAAAAATATCAAATAACCCATATACATACGCATGTAGCTACTTATCAACACATGTAGCCACTTATACACAAAGTGAAACACTAATATATGTATTTAAATATTTAAACATAACTCACTAATATTTATTTTTCAGAAAGACACATATTCACTGGATGGTGTCATCAGTGATGTCATGAGTGATGTCACTGACCATGTCATGAGTGATGTAATATGTGATGTCATCAGCAGTGCATTGCACGCGCAAGTTATAGTGAGTCCGACTAACTATAACGTGGGAATTTCAATGGTTTTATATCAGTAAAATTTCCAGCTAACTATAACTGGTGTGAAACCTATGGTTTTTTCAGTGAATATATATATATATATATATATATATATATATATATATATATATATATATAGCCACACACTTCCAAACTGTCTCGTCCGGAAAAACGGCAAGCACTCCGATGTGGTGATTTAAAGTTAATTTATTTCCAAACCCACTTCACCCCCGACAGACGCGTTTCGCTCAAAGGCTTCGTCAGTGTCAGTATTGTGCAAACATAATCGCCATTTGAACTCTCCGCCCTCCTCCATATCATCGAAATAGATGATGGTAAATTACATTTTTCGTGGCGGCCATCTTGTAGTATGGTAATACAAGGATTTTTGCAATGTTCAAAATGACGAAAAATAAAGTGCTTAAGTGCAGAATTAAAAGCGTTTGACAACAACAAATATTATTTCAATATTGTGCACACTCTTTACATATTTTCTCATTTCATATCGAGTACCATTTTTTTGCAAATGAATTCAGTCCGTTTGGATTCCTGCGAGTTCGTTATGTGGGGGTGTATCCCCTAATTACCATCACAAACGTCTGTGCAGATATTATATACTTGTTGTATGTATTTCATTATAGAGCCCCATAACGGCCTACCAACAACTATGTATTATACAGATATTTACAAATTTTATCTACACAGAAATTGAACAGTTCATGTACAATTCTTGCTTTGGAGCCCTGTATGGGCTGGCATCCAAAGAGTGTATGGTACAGCTTTTTACATATTTACAAGACAACCATTGGGAGTGTATATACATATTCACAAAGCTTGAGCTTGAAGTCCTATCTCTTTCCAGAGTACACTTATAGCTCCATAGCTAGATGTTGTTATCAGTACTGTAAACCAGGATATCTCATAGGTGTACCCACATTTCTGCATCATTATTAAGACCCCATGGTGTCATTGTCTTGAGGTCCATTATGTATCTAGATTCCGTGATGCGGAGTACTTTCTCCCTGTCCCCACCACGCTCTGACCGTGAAATCTGGTCTATGCAGTAGTAACTGAGTAAATCCCTGTTGCTACGATGGTATTCAGCAAAATGACGGGCTACCGGATAGGTCTTATCATTGTTCGCGATAGCCCTCATGTGTTCCAGGATTCTCATTTTAGTGGGTTTGATGGTACTACCTATGTATCGTTTTTTGCATGGGCACTCCAAACAGTAAACTGTGTATTCTGTATTGCAATTCAGATGTTTCATAATTATTCTGTTTGGTTTGCCCTCTCCTGTTCTTCCTGGGTACTCTTTGACTTTCTTACTATGCTTACAAGCTTTGCAGCGCAAGCATGGAAAAAAGCCTTTGATCCTGTTGGTAGTCGGGGTCTCTGTTTCGGGGGAGAAATGACTATGTATCAAGTGGTCTGAGAGTGACTGGCATCTCCGATACGTAATCATAGGTCTATCAGATAGATGTTTTTTCAAGATGTTATCCGTTTTCAATATATGCCACTTTTTCTTAAAAGCATGGACCAGGTCACCTGATTTGATGTTGAATGTAGTGATCATTCTAACCTGATCACTCTCTTTTTCCACCTCTTTTACCACCAGGAGATCCCTCCTGTTGATGGTTTCTGCTTTCAGGGTTGCCTGTTGTAAGATGCTCCTAGAGTAACCCCTAGCCTGAAATCTGTTGCTAGCACCTTTCTGGGCGTCTTGGAAATCAGTTTCCCCTGAGCAATTTCTCTTGAGGCGTAGGTATTCACCATAAGGTACGTTCCTAACCAGACTCCTAGGATGGTGGCTAGCCGCATGTAATACGGCATTTCCTGCCGTTGGCTTCCTATAGAGTCTGGTGTGGAGATGATCATTTTCCACAAACACCTCTAGGTCTAGGTAACATACACTTTTTTCGCTGATTGTACAGGTGAATTGCAAATTCAGATCATTATTGTTCAGCGTTGAGACATATTCCTCAGCCGAGGTCCTGTCTTCCCGCCAAACAACAAACAGATCATCGATGTATCTAGTCCACATCAATATTCTCTCATTCCACATTTCGTTATTACCTCCCCATGCCTCGTGCTTCTCCCACCAGCCCATGAATAAATTCGCGTAGCTGGGAGAGAAGCACGAGCCCATTGAAGTACCCCTGATCTGTTTATACAGCTGTCCTGCAAAGAGGAAAAAATTATTAAATAGACAAAATCTCATCATACACAGAAGCATTTCACTGTGTGCCCGATATTTAGCTTGTTTCCTATCTAGGAACCACTTCGTGGCACTTAGTCCTTTTTCATGATCAATGCATGTGTATAAATTAACAACATCTAGTGTTATTAGTAACATGTCCTTTTCCCAAGAGACACTGTCCATTATGCGCAGGAAATCCTGCGTGTCCCTTACATAGGAGGGCAAGTCCTTCACAATTGGTGCGAGATAAGTATCAATGAAGCGAGAAGTGTTTTCTAGCAGGCTGCCTATTGCCGAAACAATCGGCCTCCCTGGTGGTCTTTTGGCATTTTTATGGATTTTTGGCAGATGGTAAAACGTGGGGAGAACAGGAGAATCACAGTGGAGGAAAGAAAATTCTTCTGGGCTAATCATACCCTCGTTTTTCCATTGATTCAAAAGTGTCTCATATTCAATGGTGCTTTTAACATATTCCTCCCTCTTCACCATGGCATAGCATTCTTTGTCTCTCAATTGCCTATGCGCCTCCTGTTCGTAGTTTTCCTTGCTAAAAATAACAATATTCCCACCCTTATCTGAGGGCTTGATCTCAATTGTCTTGTCATTTCGTAAAGATTTTATTGCTGCCCATTCTTTTCTTGTGATATTAGATGATTTCATATCCATTTTGTTGTTCGCCATTCTTTCCAAATCTGCCGTTATTGCTTCATTGAAAACATCAATTGCATCATGTGGTGTGTTAGGCAGTTTTCTTGATTTATTCTTTAAATTGCTCGGATCTCTGGCTTGTTCAGTACATAATTCATTCTGTCTCTCTGTTTCTTGCTCTTGATTTTGTAATTCTTGTGTGGAAGTTAGCAAGACATCCAGGAGATTATCTTCTATTGTGTCCTCTGTTGTTGTAATTTCTAACAGATCTGGGCTTTTCACTTCCTGCCCTGTTTTGGGATTTTGTGAGAAGATCTTTTTATATTTCAGTTTTCTTATATATCTGAACAAGTCTATTTTTGTATCCACTAGGTTGAAATCGCTTGTTGGACAAAAGCTTAGGCCTTTTTTGAGTACCTTGGTTTCATCAACCGTCAAGATCCTTTTCAACAGATTGATGAAGTTATTTTCTTCCGTTACTCTTATTTTCTCCTTCGACTGGAGGCACTCCGTGTGACCATTGGGGTGGTGACTCCCTGAGAACCTCCCCTTGTGCCTCTTCCCCCGCCTCATCCTGCTCTTTGATTTTGTTGGGGTGGATGATTCCTTAATTGTGGTCTTTGGCGGGTTTCTTTCATCACCTGGTACTCGTCGAAAAAAGGTTTAGCTGTTTCCTTTTCCTTCGTTGCCGGGGCTACGTTTTGTTCCCCGTCAAATGTCTCAACTTCCGATTCCTCAGTGTCTATAGCCATTGTTTGTGTATTGCCTTGGGCTAGTCTCTTTCGTGTGGCATCAAATTTCCGTGCAAATGTTAGAATCCTGCTGACAAGTAGTCTTGCTCGTACCTTTGAAACTTTGTCTGTTTCCTCTTGCATATTCCCATCTCATATTCCTTGAGTCTCTTTGTCATCGCAGTTCTCAACTCATCACAGGCTTTGGTGTCCTTCTCTTTCGCAATCATTTCCTCCAGGTCTGCTATATCTTTCATGCATTTATCTCGGTCGCTCCAGGCATATTTAATGAGCATTCTGACCATTCCCTTAGATGACTCTGCAGTGTGCTCCGCCCAGTCTTTTAAAAGGGCTGGGTCGGGGTTCTCATAAGAAGGGATTTTGTAAATGCGCAGACCTCTGGGGACTCTGTTGCAATCTATATATCTTTCTAGGGATATATATATATATATATATATATATCAAGCTCAACTTCCTTTGCGGGGTGCAAAAGAATTGACCGCACTCTGGTGGTTGAAATCAATAAACAGGACGCGTTTCGGCTTTGCGCCTATTTCTTACTGTTACTGTTATATATATATATATATATATGCATTCTTAAAATTTCAATCCTACATTCACTAATGTTATAGAATATATATTGTTAATTTAAGGATTATTTAAATGAATATTTTTCCTAATACAAATACCTTTCTGGGGAATATGGCTTCTTCCTTTATAACGCTGTGGTGATGGAACATTTTTCTGAATTGCCATGCTTTATGTAACTCTTACTCAAGCTCATCTCTATCACATGTTAGATATAGAATCACTTGTGGGAAATGAATTGCAAAATATACATGAATACCTACTAATGTGTATCTGTTTGTGTATTCTCCCCATTAACATTATATTATCTAACCTCTCACTGGTATGTATCTACATGACCCTATTTTGTGATTGGTACTCAAAATATATATGGAAAGGTTGTTTAGGCTTAAAGGCAATTGTGAAGTTGACATCAATACATATCTACATTTCGCTCTGCTATGTCGTTTCAATTACAGTGGGCATCAACAGAAATTAGTTCAACGCATTTTCCACCATCCTATTTGGGCTCTGTTATGATATGTTAATTTAATTTAATATTTTATCATACTTAATTATTTTTTGGGGTATTTATTTTTTTGGGGGGGGCAATTGTTGACTCGCTCTCATTCTCCATAAACGGCATTTCAAAGTGGAAAAGGAAATGGAAGGACATTCAGCGCATTCTACTGTTTCATTAAAAGGGAAGGTGAGACTCAAGTGTTGTCCATGGTGAGCATGGGCCATATGTAGCCAGAAAGTTGAGGTGCATCTGGTATTTCTGTAATCTCAGGAAGAACTCATCACGTCTTGGATAGTAATAATGGGAGTCCCAAAGCATGTAGCATTAAGTGCTAATGAAACTTTAATTATTACAGATACTTATGTGGGCCAGACCTCCCCCACAGGCATCTTAAACATAGTGTTTATCCCTTGGATTACACATAGAAAAGTAGTATTAAGCTTGACTATTGAAACCATGAGGGAGAGACTAATAGGAGAGATTAGTGAGATCACAGTCTCAGGGCCTCAAAGTACAAGATGAAATCAAAATGTAGCTCTATAAAAGGGAGAATTGTGGCGACATGGAGGGCTACAGCAGCTGAAATCTCATTGTGAGCTGATCTCTCCCTTGTCCTTAGAGTGTTTTCAAAAGGCAGATTGCTGATGATAGCAGGGCTTGTTAGACATGTTATGTCACTATAAGACTGTGCACGCTCTTCTGTAGCACAAATTGTTACCACAAAGTGTGTCTTCACAAGCATATACATGAATTCATCCATCTGACTATATAGAGACAAGAGGACAACAAAGCGAAGCATGAGGCAGCACTGACTCTCGGGATAAGCACTGGTGAGTATAATAATAATAATAATAATAATACCGATATTTGTATAGCGCGAACAGCTACCTCGCAAGGAGGTGTCCCGGCGCTGAGTGATCATTTTTCCAGGCAGAATGGGCGGAAAAAGGGGAGGGAGTGCTTAGTTATTCTGGGAAAAGAGAATGTCCCACACAGCAGAGTTATGCCTGGGTAGAATGAGCTGATGCAATAACCACCCTGTCTACACCTCCGTTATTAGAATTCAACTCCTGTAGTCTCCCTTTACACTTGCCTCCTGGTTCTCTCATTGTCAGTGCAGAGCACTCCATGTGTGTTCAGGGCTCAAACCAGATCTGCCACTCTTGCCTGACCAACTCCTGAATGCAATTTCTAAGGCTGACCATAAACTTATTTTCTGCTGCATTGACAGTGGAGACAGTTGCATGTGTCTGCTCTAATTGAAAGACATATTAGGGAGGACCGAAGCTGGCACATCTTATTTTCTGGTGGGTGGTTCAGCAGAAGAGGAAGTGCACTTCTAATAGAGAATGAGGAAGATGATGGCTGTGCACTGATTGACCATGTGAGGTGCAGGGTCAAGTTGGGATTTGGACGAAGTGGTGTAGAAAAACTGCTGGCTTTACCCTTTAAGGCAGACTCACATACCATAGACCCACCCTGACTTATATATTCCATCTAGAACACTTAGACCAATTCCCACATTTCTCAGAGGAGATCGGTATGCATCATTAAAACAGGCCTAGCTTCATAGCACTGACACTGAAGGGTTTGAACTCTTGAATGTACACTGTACACAGGTAGTTCAAATGAGAATATATCATGGCAATGTGTACCTACGCAGGGGAAATGAGTGCAAAGCAATGTAACGTGCAGCTAACGTGATATAGCCATGTGTCCCTAATAAGGACTTTGTAATACTGGCATGGGAATGTGAACCTCATTGGAACTTCGTAATACTGTCATTGAAAATATAGGTAAATGGGACACCTCTATTTATGTATTTCTTATTGGAGAAAACATTGGCCACATCATACCACCTGAAATCAGTTTCAGAGTTCCCAAAACTGACATAAGATTTAGAGCCAAATATATAGAAATTATTAGACGTACATCTGGTCTGTTCTCTGTGAATATAAAAATGAGGAATTTGCATTTCTTTCCAATCGTGCGATGGCACAAGGCATTAGGCATTGCTTCAGTTGTGTAGCTCAAATGAGTGCTGTGTCATGTATTTCTGTCATGTAGACTGGTATCTGGTTGGTGTATTCTTGACTTATTACTAAAACATAACTCTCCTGTCAACAAATATGGGTTTGGCTTCACTGCAACCTGGAGAAACAACAACATTTTCCATAAATGTGCTGTGACATACACTCCTTTGCCCCACTTTTAAGCAAAATTAGGTATGGGCGAAATTTGCGAATTCGCGTTCCGCGAATTCGCGCGAAATCGAATTTGCAATCCGCAAAATCGGCGAATTTGTGCGAATTTGCGGATTTTTGTTTTTTGCGTGTTCGTGGGGTTTTTTGCGTGTTTGCAAGGTTTTTTGCGTGATCGCAGGGCTTTTTGCGTGTTCGCGGGCCGCTTGCAATGCGAAGTTACCCATGCGGGTGTGTATGGGCACAGCACCCTCTGGTTCACCACTGCCACCCTCTGGTTCATCACTGCCACCCTCTGGTTCACCACTGCCACCCTAAGGTTCACCCCTGCCACCCTCTGAATCACCCCTGCCACCCTCTGGTTCACCACTGCCACCCTCTGGTTCAGCACTGCCACTCTCTGGTTCACCCCTGCCAGCTTCTGGTTCAGCACTGTCACCCTCTGGTTCACCACTGCCACCCTCTGGTTCATGACTGCCACCCTCTGGTTCATCACAGCACCTCTGGTTCATCACTGCCACCCTCTGGTTAACCACTGTCACCCTCTGGTTCAGCACTGCCACCCTCTGGTTTGCCACTGCCACCCTCTGGTTCACCCCTGCCACCCTCTGGTTCACCACTGCCACCCTCTGGTTCATCACAGAACCCTCTGGTTCACCCCTGCCACCCTCTGGTACAGCACTGTCACCCGCTGGTTCACCACTGCCACCCTCTGGTTCACGACTGCCACCCTCTGGTTCATCACAGCACCTCTGGTTCACCCCTTCCACCCTCTGGTACAGCACTGTCACCCTCTGGTTCACCACTGCCACCCTCTGGTTCAGCACTGCCACCCTCTGGTTCACCCCTGCCACCATCTGGTTCACCCCTGCCACCCTCTGGTTCACCCCTGCCACCCTCTGGTTCATCACAGCACCCTCTGGTTCACCCCTGCCACCCTCTGGTACAGCACTCTCACCCTCTGGTTCACCACTGCCACCCTCTGGTTCATGACTGCCACCCTCTGGTTCATCACAGCACCTCTGGTTCACCACTGCCACCCTCTGGTTAACCACTGTCACCCTCAGGTTCAGCACTGCCACCCTCTGGTTCACCACTGCGAGTCTCTGGTTCACCACTGCCACCCTCTGGTTCACCCATGCCACCCTCTGGTTCACCACTGCCACCCTCTGGTTCACCCCTGCCACCATCTGGTTCATCACTGCCACCCTCTGGTTCACCCCTGCCACCCCCTGGTTCAGCACTGCCACCCTCTGGTTCAGCACTGTCACCCTCTGGTTCACCCCTGCCACCCCCTGGTTCATCACTGTCACCCTCTAGTTCATCACTGCCACCCTCTGGTTCACCACTCCCACCCTCTACCGAGACCTTTTGTGACGCAGCTGCAGCACAAAAGATGCGCCATGGTGCTGCGTATTAACAACGTGACGCATCTGAGAGATGCGTCACGTTGTAAAGCCCTGCGCCATAAGGAGGCGTTCCGGCGCAGGGGAGGGCGTTCCTGCGCAGGAACGCCTCCTAAAAGTGGCTGAGTGAAATCTACAAGAATTCACTCAGTCACTTTTAGGCCAATGCTGCGTCAAAACCCTGCGCCTGCTTGAAGCAGGTGCAAGGCGTGATGCAGCATTGGGGAGATAGGGCCCCCCAGAGCATTTCTGGAGCTGCGTCGCAAGCGCAATGCAGCTCCAGCAATGCGCTGCTTTTATGGCACAGATGCGTGACGCATCTGTGCCGTTTTTGCCACATGGTGCGCCGGATTGTAAATGCGGCGCACCATGGGTGGCGGAGCTGCGGCGCACAATAACTGGCGCATCCCTGGGGATGCTCCAGTTATTGTAAATCTGCCCCTATACATTTAGCCAACGAGAGAGCACTTACTGATTAGACAGTAGAAAGTACTCCAGTTGAGTAGAGCTATTGCACAAAAAGGTGGCATCTTTGTGGACAAACACGCAGGGCGGGATTCATTCTGCCCCCTGTTAAACTCGTTTTTTGTGCCCTTCTGACCTCAGTTTAGTTTTTCCATTGTTTGTGTGCCCTTCTGCCTTCTGTTATTCCCTTGTTTTTGTGCCCTTCTGCCCTCTGTTAAACTCGTTTTTCATGCCCTTCTGCCCACGGTTTTTTGCGTGTTCGCGGGGCTTTTTGCGTGTTCGCGGGCAGCTTGCATGGCGAAGTTACCCATGCGGTCGTGTATGGGTACAGCACCCTCTGGTTCACCACTGCCACCCTCTGGTTCATCACTGCCACCCTCTGGTTCACCACTGCCACCCTCTGGTTCAGCACTGCCACTCTCTGGTTCACCCCTGCCACCTTCTGTTTCAGCATTGTCACCCTCTGGTTCACCACTGCCACCCTCTGGTTCACCACTGCCACCCTCTGGTTCACCACTGCCACCCTCTGGTTCATCACAGCACCTCTAGTTCACCACTGCCACCCTCTGGTTAACCACTGTCACACTCTGGTTCAGCACTGCCACCCTCTGGTTCACCACTGCCACCCTCTGGTTCACCACTGCCACCTCTGGTTCAGCACTGCCACTCTCTGGTTCACCCCTGCCACCTTCTGTTTCAGCATTGTAACCCTCTGGTTCATCACTGCCACCCTCGGGTTCACCACTACCACCCTCTGGTTCACCCCTGCCACCCTCTCGTTCACCCCTGCCACCCTCTGGTTCACCACTGCCACCCTCTGGTTCAGCACTGCCACTCTCTGGTTCACCCCTGCCACCTTCTGTTTCAGCATTGTCACCCTCTGGTTCACCACTGCCACCCTCTGGTTCACGACTGTCACCCTCTGGTTCATCACAGCACCTCTAGTTCACCACTGCCACCCTCTGGTTAACCACTGTCACCCTCTGGTTCAGCACTGCCACCCTCTGGTTCACCACTGCCACCCTCTGGTTCACCACTGCCACCCTCTGTTTCACCCCTGCCACCCTCTGGTTGACCACTGCCACCCTCTGGTTCATCACAGCACCCTCTGGTTCACCCCTACCACCCTCTGGTACAGCACTGTCACCCTCTGGTTCACCACTGCCACCCTCTGGTTCACGACTGCCACCCTCTGGTTCATCACAGCACCTCTGGTTCACCCCTGCCACCCTCTGGTACAGCACTGTCACCCTCTGGTTCACCACTGCCACCCTCTGGTTCACCACTGCCACCCTCTGGTTCATCACAGCACCTCTGGTTCACCACTGCCACCCTCTGGTTAACCACTGCCACCCTCTGGTTAACCACTGTCGCCCTCTGGTTCAGCACTGCCACCCTCTGGTTCACCACTGCGACTCTCTGGTTCACCACTGCCACCCTCTGGTTCACCCATGACACCCTCTGGTTCACCAGTGCCACCCTCTGGTTCACCCCTGCCACCATCTGGTTCATCACTGCCACCCTCTGGTTCACCCCTGCCACCCTCTGGTTCAGCACTGCCACCCTCTGGTTCAACAATGTCACCCTCTGGTTCACCCCAGCCACCCTCTGGTTCATCACTGTCACCCTCTGGTTCATCACTGCTACCCTCTGGTTCACCATTCCCACCCTCTACTGAGACCTTTTGTGACGCAGCGGCAGCACAAAAGATGCGCCATGGTGCTGGGTATTAACGACGTGATGCATCTGAGAGATGCATCACGTTGTAAAGCCCTGCGCCATCAGGAGGCGTTCCGGTGCAGGGGAGGGCGTTCCTGCGCAGGAACGCCTCCTTAAAGTGGCTGAGTGAAAT
This sequence comes from Lissotriton vulgaris, assembly GCF_964263255.1. NCBI lineage: Eukaryota > Metazoa > Chordata > Amphibia > Caudata > Salamandridae > Lissotriton > Lissotriton vulgaris. The sequence continues at coordinate 723,769,383 of NC_141696.1, forward strand.
CTACAAGAATTCACTCAGTCACTTTTAGGCCAATGCTGCGTCAAAACCCTGCACCTGCTAGAAGCAGGTGCAAGGCTTGATGCAGCATTGGGGAGATAGGGCCCCCCAGAGCATTGCTGGAGCTGCGTCGCAAGCGCAACGCAGCTCGAGCAATGCGCTGCTTTTACGGCACAGATGCGTCATTTTTGCCACATGGTGCGTCGCATTGTAAATGGGTGGCGGAGCTGCGGCGCACAATGACTGGCGCATCCCTGGGGATGCTCCAGTTATTGTTAATCTGCCCCTATACATTTAGCCAACGAGGGAGCACTTACTGATTAGACAGTAGAAAGTACTCCAGTTGAGTAGAGCTATTGCACAAAAAGGTGGCATCTTCGTGGACAAACACGCAGGGCGAAATTCATTCTGCCCCCTGTTAAACTCGTTTTTTGTGCCCTTCTGCCTTCTGTTAGACTCGTTTTTCCCTTGTTTTTATGCCCTTCTGCCCTCTGTTAGACTCGTTTTTCCATTGTTTTTCTGCCTTTCTGCCCCCTGTTAGACTCGTTTTTGTGCCCTTCTGCCCTCTGTTAGACTCATTTTTCCCTTGTTTTTCTGCCCTTCTGCCCTCTGTTAGACTCGTTTTTTGTGCCCTTCTGCCCTCTGTTATTCCCTTGTTTTTGTGCCCTTCTGCCCTCTGTTAGACTCGTTTTTGTGCCTTTCTGCCCAGTTAGACTAGTTTTATGTGCCCTTCTGCCCTCTGTTAGACTCGTTTTTCCCTTGTTTTTTTGCCCTTCTGTCCTCTGTTAGACTGTTTTTTTGGGCCCTTCTTCCCTCTGTTAAACTCGTTTTTCCCTTGTTTTTCTGCCCTTCTGCCCTTTGTTAGACTGCTTTGTGTGCCTTTCTGCCCTCTGCATCACCACATCATCACTCAGTGCTACCCCAGCATCCTTCAGCACCACCACATTATCACTCAGCACCACCACATTATCACTCAGCACCACCACAGCACCACTCAGAGCCAACACAGCATCACTCAGTGCCAGCACATTATCACTCAGCACCACCACAGCACTACTCAGCACCACCACAGCATCACTCAGCACGACCACAGCATCACTCAGCACCACCACAGCACCAATCAGCACCACCACAGCATCACTCATTACCACCACAGCATCACTCAGCACCACCACATTATCACTCAGCACCACCACAGCACCACTCAGCACCACCACAGCATCACTCAGCACCACCACAGCACCACTCAGCACCACCCCAGCATCACTCAGCACCATCCCAGTATCACTCAGCACCACCACAGCACCACTCAGCATCACCACAGCACCACTCAGCACCACCACAGCACCTAACATACCCGAAAACTTCAGACCGATATCACTCCTCCCATGGCCAGCCAAGGTAGCAGAAGCCCATGTAAACACCATCCTGACCAAATACCTGTCATCTAATTCCATCTTGGACAGGTCACAACATGGATTCCGGGCTGGACACAGCACCGAGACAGCCCTACTAAGTGTGACAGAACACCTCCGTACCATTCTAGACTCTGGCGGAACGGCAGCACTGATTTTACTTGATCTCAGTGCTGCCTTCGATACGGTGTCACACGAGGTTCTGCTGTTCAGGCTAAAGGAGGTCGGGATATCAGGAAACGCCCTTGGCTGGTTCAGAGACTTTCTATCAGGCAGATCATTCCGAGTCTCCACCCTCCCTTATCTCTCCAAAGAATGCCCCATTGAGCAGGGCGTGCCCCAGGGGTCAGCTCTTAGCCTCACCCTGTTCAATGTGTACGCCCAACCCCTGGCAGAGGTAGCCAGGAGGCACGGAATGTCTCTCGTGTCCTACGCTGACGACACACAGCTAGTGGTGGCATTAAATGACGAGAGTGGCCACGGAGCCCAAAAATTCCAACAAACGCTCGTCGATATCACAGATTGGATGACGGCGAACTACCTCCACCTCAACGCTGGAAAAACGGAAGTGCTGCTGGTGGGAAAAACTGGTGGCCAGACACCCTCGACCAACCACCTGAACCAAAGGACTGTGTCAAAAACCTAGGAGTCTGGGTAGACTCTGCCCTAAGCTATACCCACCATACCAAAAAAGTGGCGGCCACCTGCTTCGGCATTCTACGGAATCTTAGGCCTATCCTAGGATTTTTCGACCATCAAACCCTCTCAGATGATAGTCCAGGCAGCCATTCTCCCAAGGCTGGACTACGCCAGCTCCCTCCTGCTAGGAGCTAACGTGGCAGAAAAAAACAGACTCCAGCGAGTCCAGAATGCCGCCGCCAGGGCTCTGGTAGGACTCCCCCGCCATACGTCTGTGGCTAGCGTCCTTACAAAACTCCACTGGCTTCCAATGGAGAAAAGGATTCACTTTAAAATGCTATGCCTAGCATTTAAAATCCTAAAAACTGCATTTTCCCCATGCTCTGCCCACTCCTGTCAGCCTACGTCCTCCAGCGTACTCTACGATCAAAGGGGCAGAATCTAGCAGCCGTACCTCGCATCAAACTAGCCAGGATGGGTGGCTGTTCATTCAGAAATCTGGCCGCCAAACTCTGGAATGGCCTCCCAGACCAGATTTGAGGGATGCAGGATCTGCTATCTTTTAGAAAAGCAATCAAAACACACCTCTTCTGTTAAACAGTATTCTCCCTTCTTCACTCCCTCTGACCCCATCCCCGTCCAATGTCTCATACAGAAAGCGCCGGGACGCCCCTTTGCTGGGGCAGCCGAGCCCTATACAAACACATATAACATAACATAACATAACTCAGCGCCACCCCAGCATCAATCTGCGCAACCATTCAACAACAACTGGTTAAAATATGTTCTCTCAATGTTTCAAACTTTATTACAAATGTCACAAAAAGATGTTAAAATTTCACTTCTGTTCTTGGATTTTCGTCACAATAAAATACACTGAACATAATCTTCACAAAAGTTATTTACAAAAGTTTAAGCTATTGCCATTATAAATTAAAATCACTTTTATTTAAGTATTAATTATTTAAAAAAATTAAAAGCCATTGTAATTTGTAATATCAATACAGCTAAGTCACGTAAATACAAAACATGTTGCATTACAAATGCTATAGGTGTCACATTTGAGAAAGTTATAACTATTGGCATTGTACATGACAAAGCTATTAAGTTAGCTGTTTTCAAAACCAACAAATAAATAAAAAAAATTGTCATTTACAAGACCAATAGCTCAAACTTTCCTAATGCGAGACCTATTGCATTGCAAATGCTTGTTTTTATATCTGTCAGTGCTTCCTGTTGAGGTTTAATTTTCGTGACAGGCGCCTCATTGCCTACTTGTAACTATTCTCTGACCCTGCTTCAAGGGTCAGAGCAGGGTCAGAGAATAGTTGCAAGTAGGCAAGGAGGCGTCAGGAAGCACTTACAGGCTTACAGCAACAGGTGCCCAAGTTGAAGTTAATTTCTTTGTAACCCTTTTGTAAAAGGTTACAAAAAATTAGCTTCAACTTTTGCACCTGCTGCTGTAACCCTGTAAGTGCTTGGCTGAAAATTCATCCCCGCTAAATCCGCAAATTCCACGAGCGGAACAAATTTTCAGCCTATGCTTAAGCAAAATGCAATACTGTCGACTGATATTCAGGCTTTATCACTCATTCCAATGTTTTCTGATCTGACTATTGCTTTGGATTTGGGGAGGATGTTTTTTTGCCCCAAAAAGATCGTTATTGCTTATCTATGGTGTGGCTCTTACCTTAATCACTCTTCCAGATGACTCCCGGTCTTGTAGCCTGGTCACAAACTTACATGTGGCGTTGCTCTTACCTCAACCGCTCTTTGCTCCAGAGCCAGGCAAATATTTTTTATCTTGTATTTTGTTAGTCTATTTTTTTACTTTGGTTCTTTGTTGGTACTTTGATGTTTCCCGGCTACTGTTGAAGGGCAGAGAGGTCGCTCCCAGTGTCTCTTGCAGGCATCTGGTTTTACTCGCGCTGCTCTGCTTTACGTGCCTTTCAAAACGCTCTCTCAGTGCCTGCTGTGTTTAATATTGTAGCGCTGCTTTGTTTATCTGCCATTTCCTGTGTGCTTTATATGCTAGCGCCGCTCCGCTTGGTCTGATCAAACTGTGCAATCTGATTTGGTTTTTGTGACATTTCACCAGCTGTGTAGATTATTTTGCGCTCTGCCTCGCTAGCGCTTGATTGTGTAATTGCCCTCTGCTGCTGTAGCCCTGTTAGCGCATTTGTCTCCAGCGCTCCGCTCTGCTCCCCCCTCCGCCTCCATTTTGTTTGTTGTTGTCCTCGTGTGCCCGCCCCGCCTCCCAGCTGAGACGCCCTCCCACAGAGTACAGATAGCGCTCCTCTCCCTTCACTCGTTGTGACTCGCTCCTCGCTTCAGGCAGAGAGGTCGCTCCCAGTGTCTCTTGCAGGCATCTAGTTTTACTCGCGCTGCTCTGCTTTACTTGCCTTTCAAAACGCTCTCTCAGTGCCTGCTGTGTTTAATATCGTAGCGCTGCTTTGTTTATCTGCCATTTCCTGTGTGCTTTATATGCTAGCGCCGCTCCGCTTGGTCTGATCAAACTGTGCAATCTGATTTGGTTTTTGTGACATTTCACCAGCTGTGTAGATTATTTTGCGCTCTGCCTCGCTAGCGCTTGATTGTGTAATTGCCCTCTGCTGCTGTAGCCCTGTTAGCGCATTTGTCTCCAGCGCTCCGCTCTGCTGCCCCCTCCGCCTCCATTTTGTTTGTTGTTGTCCTCGTGTGCCCGCCCCGCCTCCCAGCTGAGACGCCCTCCCACAGAGTACAGATAGCGCTCCTCTCCCTTCACTCGTTGTGACTCGCTCCTCGCTTCAGGCAGAGAGGTCGCTCCCAGTGTCTCTTGCAGGCATCTGGTTTTACTCGCGCTGCTCTGCTTTACTTGCCTTTCAAAACGCTCTCTCAGTGCCTGCTGTGTTTAATATCGTAGCGCTGCTTTGTTTATCTGCCATTTCCTGTGTGCTTTATATGCTAGCGCCGCTCCGCTTGGTCTGATCAAACTGTGCAATCTGATTTGGTTTTTGTGACATTTCACCAGCTGTGTAGATTATTTTGCGCTCTGCCTCGCTAGCGCTTGATTGTGTAATTGCCCTCTGCTGCTGTAGCCCTGTTAGCGCATTTGTCTCCAGCGCTCCGCTCTGCTCCCCCCTCCGCCTCCATTTTGTTTGTTGTTGTCCTCGTGTGCCCGCCCCGCCTCCCAGCTGAGACGCCCTCGCCCCTCCCCCTCCACTATCCATATATGACAGGAATTCCCGCGCGCAGCGTTCACGCGCAGCGACCGCGCCCAATCCGCGCCGAAGGTGCGCCAAAGGTAAGCCCGTCTACGCCCGTCCGCGCCCAGCGCCATACCCCCTGCCTCTCGCGATGCCCAGCCCCCCCGCATTACCTACGATGCCGCCGGCCTCCTAGCCCTTAACCCCGGTCGCGCCCCCAACTGCGTCCAAGCCGCTCCTGGACGCACCCATGGACCGTTCTCCTGCCTCTCCTGCAAATTCAGCGGCACCGACAACACCTCCGCTCCAACCACACCACAGATTCCCGACCCTAACCACCTACAATGCATCCTTCTCAACACCCGCTCGGTCCACAGACACGCCATTGACCTTTGGAACCTACTAGACACCATCTCTCCAGACGTCGCCTTCCTAACGGAAACATGGATGAACGCTTCCTCCGCCCCTGACATCGCCATCGCTATCCCTGACAACTATAAGATCACACGCAAGGACCGCACCGACCATACAGGAGGAGGAATCGCTATCGTCCATAAGAAATCAATCCGCATCTCAACCAGCTCTGACGCCAACCTCACTAACTCCGAACACCTTCACTTCCAGATCCACACCGACCCCAAGACCACACTCAGAGGCACCCTCCTCTACAGACCACCAGGACCCCGCGCAAAATTCAGTGAAGACATCACGGACTTCATCACCCCACACGCGCTCCCCTCCAAAGACTACATCCTTCTGGGAGACCTCAACTTCCACCTTGAAAAGATCAAAGACCGCAACACCGCCACCCTCCTGGACAACCTCGCCAACCTCGGACTTAAACAACTGGTCACTTCCCCCACCCACATCGCAGGTCACACACTCGACCCCATCTTCACCTCCAGCAACCATGTCTCCTTCAGCCACACTACGGATCTACTCTGGACTGACCACAGCTGCGTTCACTTCACCTACAACAAACCGAAACCCATCATCCACCTCCAACCAACTCTACAAAGAAACTGGAACAAAATCACCACGGAGCAGATCTCCACATCGCTCCTTCAAACCTCCCCAGCCCTCTCCTCTAACGCCAACGAAGCCGCATCCAACCTCACCCTTTGGTTATCCAACACCGCCGACACCTTAGCACCACTGAAAAAACGTCATCACAAACTTGGCATCAAGAAGGCCTCATGGTTCAACGACGACCTCAAGAAGTCCAAGAAACTGTGCCGCTCCCTTGAAAAGGCCTGGAAAAAAGACCCATCCACCAGCAACAAGGACGCCTTCAAAAGCGCCATCCGTACTCACCACCAACTGATCCGAAAAGCCAAGAAAACAGCATTCAAGGATCGACTTGACAACAACGCCCACAACAGCAAGGAACTTTTCAACATCGTCAAGGAATTTTCCAACCCCTCGGCCAACTCCAACGACATCACCCCCTCTCAAACCCTCTGCGACTCCCTTGCCTCTTTTTTCCATAACAAGATTGCTGACATCCACAACAGCTTTGACAGCCAACCCGGAAGCCAACCCACCCTACCATCAGCTGACCATCTTCCCCACGTTAACACCCTTAACACCTGGAACCCAATCTCCACTGAGGACACCATCCGCCTGATGAATTCCATCCACTCTGGATCCCCCACAGACCCATGCCCTCACCACATCTTCAACAAAGCAGACTCCGTCATAGCTCCGCACCTCCGAGACGTCATCAACTGCTCCTTCAACTCCGCTACCTTCCCAGAAGACTGGAAACACGCTGAACTCACCGCCCTTCTGAAAAAACCAACAGCAGACCCCACCGAACTCAGAAACTACCGCCCTATCTCGCTTCTTCCATTCCCGGCCAAAGTCATCGAGAAAGCCGTCAACAACCAGCTCGCCGCCTTCCTCGAAACCAACAAATCTCTCGACCCCTCACAATCTGGCTTCCGAGCCAAACACAGCACTGAGACCGCCCTCATCGCAGCAACAGACGACATTCGAACTCTACTGGACAATGGAGACACAGTCGCCCTCATTCTCCTCGACCTCTCTGCAGCCTTCGACACAGTCTGCCACAGCACCCTGTTACAACGCCTCAACAACATCGGAATACAAGGAAAGGCACTTGAATGGATCACCTCGTTCCTCACCGGAAGAACCCAGAGAGTCCGCCTCCCACCATTCAAGTCCGAAGCCTCTGAAATCATCTGCGGCGTACCACAAGGATCCTCACTCAGCCCCACCCTCTTCAACGTATACATGAGCCCCCTCGCGGCCATCGCCCGCCAACACAACCTCAACATCATCTCTTACGCGGATGACACTCAACTGATCCTATCTCTCAACAAGGACCCCAGCACCGCCAAAACTAACCTACACGAAGGAATGAAAGAAGTTGCCGAATGGATGAAACAAAGCCGTCTGAAACTGAACTCAGACAAAACAGAAGTCCTCATCTTAGGTAAATCCCCCTCTGCATGGGACGACTCCTGGTGGCCGGAAGCCATCGGAACTGCACCCATCCCGACAGACCACGCACGGAACCTTGGCGTCATCCTGGATTCTTCACTCTCAATGAACAGACAAGTCAGCGCCGTATCCTCTTCCTGCTTTAACATTCTTCGCATGCTCAGAAAAACATTTCGCTGGATCCCCTCCGAAACAAGGAAAACAGTCACCCACGCTCTAGTCACGAGCCGACTGGATTACGGAAACACCCTCTACGCAGGTACCACCACTAAACTCCAGAAGAAACTACAACGAATCCAAAACGCCTCAGCCAGGCTCATATTAGACATCCCACGCAACGAACACATCTCTGGTCACCTTAAAGACCTCCACTGGCTACCCGTCAATAAGAGGATCACTTTCCGACTGCTCACCCACGCACACAAATCACTCTACGACATCGGACCAGATTGCCTCAACTCTCGAATGTCCTTCTACACCCCCACCCGCCAACTTCGCTCTTCCAGCCAAGCCTTAGCCACTGTACCTCGCATCAACAAGACCACCATGGGAGGCAGATCCTTCTCATACCTGGCTGCCAAAACATGGAACTCACTCCCCGCTTACCTTCGCCTCACCCAGAATCACCTAGCGTTCAGAAAGCAGCTTAAAACGTGGATATTTGACAAATAATCCTCCTCCCCTCCCTAAGCGCCTTGAAACCCTCTGGGTATGTAGTGCGCTATATAAATTTTATGACTTGACTTGACTTGACTTGAAGCTACAATTTGTTTTAACTAAATATGTAAATGCCTGACACCATTATTCCCTCCTACATGTATTTCAATTATAGCTCTGTCTTCATACATTTTGTACTTGTTTTTATTGATTTTCTTGCAAAATTCAATAAAGGTTTCTGAACAATAAAAAATAATCACTGTATCTACTGGGAGAGATGCTGACACATATTACTTAAAAGTTGTATTTACCACAGATGTTTGTGTTGGCTTCTCACTTTTAATACTTACACACAATTACTTGCACATTTGGGCTGTTTCTGTCCCACAATGTCCTTGTTTTGTGTGAATAAAAGTGAGTCTACCTCCAAATCTTGTCAATTTGCTGTCTTAAATGTGAACGGTGGTATTTAGTTTTTTTGTGGAAAGAAATTGAATAATTTCCTAGTTTCACTCATAATATACACTTATGCATACAAGGGTTGAGGCAATAGACCTGCACCTGTTACAGTCTGTGACTTTGAAGTATTGTGATGGTGCTCAAGAAACTAAGGAACACAACCCTGTCTGTTCCTTTCAGGGCAAAGCCCAAAATACAAAGAAATAATGTGGAATCAGCACGCATCAAAAAGTATCTTTCATAATGTCTTTTGGTCCTCAGTCTGTATGTCCCTGTTAGTCCACTCTCTTTGGACCAGGCTACTGATGCCTCTCTCCTACTCCAGTTCCCCAGGTATTGGTCTTTCCTTCCTATTCCTGTCTGCCAGATATAGGTCTCTCTCTCTACTGCTCCAGTCTTTCAGGCACATTGGCTGCCAAAGACCTTCAAAATATATATTTTTTTAAATAAACAAACATGCAAGGTGTCAGGGCTACTTGCTGGTTAGCCTTCTGTATCCTTGATTGCCCACCACCCCTTCTTGTCTCCTCCTCCCTCCCCCTTCTTTCTTTAAGGAGAAAAAAGAATCAGAAAAGGTGTATTTCCTCTCTTGTTTCTGCCCCTCTGTCTCACTGAGGTATTCTTCCCTTTCCCAGCCTGCTTCTGTGACATACCCCTCTTGCCCTCTCTTCAACCCCTCCCTCTCTTGTGGTTTTAATGATTCTGTCTCCCCTCCCACCACCTCCCTAATAAGGCTTTACCAGCAACCAGGACTTGCCTAGAGCTGCTACCCGACTGGGCCGCAGCAGAGGGAGTCAGCATGTCTACCTGTCTTCCTGAGGAGCTTGGCCTCCTTCCACAACCAGCTGCCTCCACCTCTGCTGTTCCATCAGTCGTCTCCTTTTCTGGTGTCCTCTTGTGTGGTGGAGTCACAATGTCCTCGTCCTGTTTAAGCATCCCCTCCCGTGCCATCTCCTCCCACGGTGGCGGGCTTCCCAGACGCCATTTTTACCGCCTCGATGGTGGTGCGATAACGTCCACCTGCTGGGCATGACTGCTGCTGCTAGTGTCTCCGCCCTCTGCTATCTTGTCGAGAGGATGTGAAAGGTCTACCATTGGATCACAGGGGCCATACATGTACCCAAAGAGTCCCACCAATCATAACTGCACCCGCCACAGGCCAACATCGTTCATCTGCTATCCCACCACTGTAACTCTTGTGATGTATTAACCAATAATTCTCCACAACATTTTTGTTGCACCCTAATATCCCCTTGGAGTGTAACTCCCAGGGACTGGAGTCTTCCCGATGCAGGCCTCAAAGGCCATGTGCAGCCTCCATAACGATTGAACGTCAGCCAACATCCTGCATCCTGCAACCTAAGCCATGGTTGTATACCCACCTATAAGATAGTCAAAACTGTGGCATGCCTTCATGTACGAGTGGCCCAGAGCCTCTATAGTCCCTCTGCTCCTGCATCTGTAGGGGTCAACAAGGTATCCAGGGCCTATTTCAACACTCTACACCTTCCACCTGCATTGACCAGGGAATGCAAAAGAGTGAAACTGAGTTAGTGGTAGTCCTATGACAGGCTTAATTTAACGCAGTGCTTGTAAAAGTCAGATTTCTCTCACCAGACCTCTACCCAAGTAGCCCACATAGCCCATCCTATCCCCCAGTGGCCAGCACCCTACAGAACGGAACCCCAGGATGGTGACCCATCTTCATGCACCAAAACAAAAAACCACCAAGGAGTCCCATTAAAGTCACTAGACTTAGCTGGCCAAAAGCCTTTTCAGCACAAGGGGTACTGCTGGCAAGGGCTAGGACAACATTCCTGCATATCAACAGAAAAAGCATGGAACCCAGGCTACTACCCAGCTCAAAACATAGGCTACTTCGAGCTATGAAAAGGCGCATGATTCTTGTCCATAATCCTCATAGTGCAGCCTCATGTGGCACCCTAGAACCACTTACCATCGTGGTGGAGGTCCCTAATGGCAGGGGCCCTGCCATAATCTAACTACCCTTACCTATGGCTCCAACAAAGCCTGACTCATTGTGTTGACAATGATAAATGCTGCCCACTCTGCCAGGAGTTTGGGCTGAACTCCGAAGGTCAAGTGTGGCAGAGGTTTACTCCCATCATTAGCAGGCACAATCTAAAAACACTGTACAGCTGCAACCCCAGCCTTTTCCTTGAAATGACCACAGCTGGCACCAGAGATGTGCTTTAAGGCAAAGGCCCCACAAACTTGGAGAGGAAGTCCAGTTTTGCCACATTCTGGCCACATAGATTCTGAGTTACTTCATTCCCAGATCCCTGCTAATTACTTCCTCCATTTGCAGAGCAACCAGCTTCAGTGGTCAGTAAACAATCACCTTGTTCATTACACGTTCAACTAGGACCCTATGCCATCACAGAAGCTGAAGGGAGCGGCCAATGGCATAGGGATGTAAACACCATGATAACATCATTGAGGTGTTAAGAGATTTCCCATCGACTCTTGCTGGTAGCATACAACATGCCCTGAAAATGGCCACCCCAAGCAAAGGCCCCCTGTCTAGACTTTCCCCCAGTGTTTGTCTCCAAGATTTGACAAGTACTTAGAACACCCCCCACAGTTACATCAGAAGAGATGCAATATTACCCCTATTAATGAAAAAGGGGGAGGGAGAACAAAAGATGCCTGCACTGGCCATACAGTCCATCTTTAGCCTTGTGTGTGAATGGAGCACTGAAGCAACAGGGACACAAATGCCAATTGCACGTGCAGGTGACCGGGATTTAATTCAGGTTACAGCACTTAAGGCAGAACACTTGCCTTTGACATATGCAGTGATCTGCAAGTTCCATATTCCAAAAACCTATTCCACATTCAGGCCCTCAGAGATCAGCAAATTGCATACCAATTATTTAGGTTGCACTTATTAACCACAGTTGTTTCTGAAAACAGGCGCTACATATGAAGTGCTATGAAAAACAAGTTATACATGAAACCTTTGTTCGTCCCTCAGCTGCCTTAGCCATCAGAACTGGAGTATGTAAAGAAGCAGACAAAATGACCAGAATTATGCCTCAGTTAAAACAACTAGAACGTAACACCTGCAATTTTCTTTGGCACTCGGCATGGAGAGGAGGCGGCCTGTATATTTGCCGAACACCAGCAATATGAAGGATAGTAAGCAGCAGGCCGAACCAAAGCTGTGAGCATTGAGGGTGCTGTGGTCCTTTCTGTCCAAGCAAAAGCTCTTAAACCTCTGTCTTCCCCTAAAAATACACTACCCCATTCTGCCCAAGTGCAGACGCTGCCTCGCTCTCATTAGAGCCAAAATACTCGCCAGCTGATGGCTCACACTGAACACCGTAGACCGCTGTCCTGCTTTGTAAGCACCATGCCTGAAACCCGGGGTGGTAGTGGCCACTATTTTGAGATAGAGAGGGAACACATGGGATAAATTATGGCTCAAGTTATTTAAAACTTCTATTGCCGCTCGTATTACTCAATCCCTTTACTTTATTTATAATAGAACTATTATTACCCCTGTTTATATTTCCAAGTTTTCCTCTACTTCCTCATCCATATGTTGGTCTTGTTCTGATTCCACTGGGACTTTAATTCATAAAATGTATGATTGTTCAAATGAATTGAAGTTCTGGAAATCTATTTGGTCTAAATGTATGGCAATATTTAATATAATATTCCATTAACAATACAAAATGTTTTTCTAGGTTCCTCTTCACCGGATTTTGATGTTCCTAATCATATTACTTTGCTGTTTGATTTGATTATTGCTCTAGCATTTATAGTGGTTTTGTCCTGTTGGAAAGATAACTCTAAATTATCATTATTAACTTGGTGGAACTATATTTGTGACAAACACAGAATTGCTCCTGTTTCTTCTCTTACTCTTTCTCAGAAAATTAAATCTGACCTTCTTTGGCTACCTTTTACTTCTTATCTTTCTACACATGCACCTGTATCTTAATTTCTTACTTTCTCTCAATTCCTATCTCTCTTTTCTTCGTTTTTTTATCTTTTTTCTTTTCATTCATTCATAGCAATCTTTATTTCGACAAAGGTTGTCATAAAAGATACAAAGCAGCACAGTAAAATCGTAAATAGTACATTAAGAACACGCGTCTGCGAAAGATTATAAAACCAGCAAATAGATATTAAAAGGTATCGCAGCAAACAAACATCAACAGAATGGCATTTATAAAATCAATGAATGGTCCAGACTTGGCAGTTGTGCAGCGTCCCCAACTAATAGATGTTTTCTCTTGCGCCTTATACTTACTTACTTTTTTCTTTTCTTCTTCTCCTATATAGCTCTTTCTTTCCTCTTATTTTCTTCTATCTTTCACCTCTTTTTTATTGTCTTCTCTCTTGAATTATTTGCTCATGTTTTCTCTTATATATTAATTGTAATCATAATGTGTTTATTTGACTAATATATGTTTCTTTTTTTCTGAAAACATAAAAAAAATTAAACAAAAAGAAAGTGAGAGGAAACACATTTACTGTAGCGCCATCGAAAGAATTGAATGAAGCTCTGCAGGTTCAAATGCGGCCAGAAGCAGTAACTGTTGTCCACACATCAGACCCTACCCTTGATGGGCATATTCTATCTTACGTGATGAATGCACTCAAACATAGTTTTGACCAAATATTTCTTTGTGGCTGTGGCCTATGTAAGAATTTCCTGACAAATGCCTCTGGAAGGAACTCACTTACACCGTACTAGTGAAGACTTTTGGTCAAACTTATGTAACAGAAATCATGTTTTACAATGTCCCTACTTGTTGGACTGGCTTGACGGCACAATATCCATTCCCCTGCTATTTACCTTTTATGCTTCACATACAACATTTATTTAAAGACGGCACTATAGGCATTGCAAGTTATTGTTTGCATAGGAAGGGCAAAGGTTGGTTAGTAGATTGTTTGGAAACACACTCCTCTTTTTAAATTTACGAATTTAACACATTGAAGCAGCAACAGAAGTGAAGTTTTGTCTGACACTTGTTCGCAGGAGCAGCAGTTCCTCTGTTGAGATGAGGTCTAGACTGCATATAGGAACCTACCCTATAACCCAGATTTACTGAAGGCCCACGCCCCAAACGTGATGCTGAACATATTTTTGAAATTGTGTCAGCCGACTATCATGCTAGCAGGGCTGACTCAGACATTGATCTCCTAGATGACAATAAAATGTGGGCACCAGTAACACCTCTTGCTTTAACAAATGCTAGATCAAGGTAACATAATGCAATTGAAACTTACAGGTGGTAATACATTGATTTGTCCTCATTTGAAAAGCAGTTTGAGCAGTTTGTGTGAAGATAGTCTTCTTGATCTTTCTCACCTTTAATAAATACCTTGGTGCATTCCTTCTGCCAAATTAGATATCACCACATTCACTATGATAAAGTTGGGACTGGTTGATTCCACGCTGAATGCATCTGACACTTACATTCATCCAGCGCTTGCAGCTCATACTGTATGAAGGGCTATAAAAATGCACACACCTGATTTTGTAATTTTATAGAGCTAAACTCCACCCAAAGGTATTGAAGCACTTCATCTGAGCACCATTTATGTAATTTTTAGGCACAGGAGATTAGGGGATTTGCCAAGAAACACTGGATTTTTGGGGACATTGCCGAGAATCGAACCTGATTCCCCAGTCGCAGGCTCTTGCCATTAGACCACAGCCTCTCCCCATCATCCCCTCCTTGGTACACCGACAAAATTTAGGTCCGGGATTTGTTGCCAGACCAGAGTCTAATGAAGCTGCCCTTATGGCCCACTAAGATTTATTTTGTTTGTTTTATGCAACATGAAATGTCCCATGGCTTAGATGCCGTGTCACACGCCTCTCTTGGTAAACTTTGGTGCTCGGATAGCCCAGACTGGTTTCTTTGGATGAGTTATTTTTTCCAGGGCCCCAATTACCACAAATATTTATAACTTTCTAGTGAATGTACCTGCATCCTATGAAAGCTGGCAGTGTTTCACTTTTGTCATCTTCTAGCCGAGCTACCTGCATCTGATGAAAGCTAGCGGTATCTACATTCCGTTTCTTCTCAACCCAACAACCGCATCACCCAACTCCCAATACCTTAGACCACAAGTAATTCCATTAAGAATTCACCTGCACCCCCCACTCCTGGTCCTCTTTACCTCCACAGTCCCAAGTGCCCACCGGAGCCACCACTGTGTCCGCCAGCATGCAACTTGGGTCAGGTAAGAAACAAGCTCTCTAATCCGAGCAGCTCCCGGGGGCACCAAAGCCGATT
Source organism: Lissotriton vulgaris (assembly GCF_964263255.1). Classification (NCBI taxonomy): domain Eukaryota; kingdom Metazoa; phylum Chordata; class Amphibia; order Caudata; family Salamandridae; genus Lissotriton; species Lissotriton vulgaris. The sequence continues at coordinate 723,784,485 of NC_141696.1, forward strand.
GCGGGGGCTGTGGCTGCCAAGTCGACGCCATGGAGCATGCCGATGGGTTGGGCATCATAAGATCTGATTGTGTCCGAGGTGGTCAGCAGAAGAGACCTGCCAGCAAACTCGTGGTCCTTTTAAAGGGCGAGGCCAACCACATCACTGGGTACAACCTCAGAAGTATTCAAATGCTCCAGGTGTCATACACTGGTCAACCAATCCTGCACCTGACCCTGCCCTAAAGGTCACGGCTACCTGCGCCATGATCCTTGGTTTGGGCCCGTTGTCACCGCCATAAGCCCGGCTCCCTCTAGACGGTTGATCTTCTGTTCTCACTTTCCCTTCCAACCGCATTCATCTATCCCTCCTATCCCTCTCTCCCCTCCCTTCACCATGTGCCTTTCCCACATCAACACCTGAAATAATTCTCCTTTGCTTTATTCTCCTCATCTTTTTATAATGCTCTTTTCTTTCTCGCTCTATTCGCCTCCTTAAGCTATCACTTTTTTAAAATTCAGCTCTTACAGTTCTCTTGTTCCACTCACCACTTACAACTCAACAGCTTTTAAAACCTCACCATCATCATCATGATAAACTTTATTTTGCTTTTCCAATAAAAACCATACAAGTCACAAATATAATAATACAAATAAAAAAAGGAGTAAAAAAGACACGCAACCAAATAATGTCAGCAGTCATCAGGTAACATACAAATGTCCTCACATTATATACATTAATTAGATACAAAGAAAATCTAAATGTCTAATAAACACAGGATACTATTCACAGCTCGATCTAAGGCTTACCTCCGCCTTTAAAAAACTAAGGACATACCATAACGGAAGTATGACGTTACATCGCAAACTTTTACAACGCACACCGTTACAACGCAATTTTTACAACGCAGATACATTTACAACGAATGCCTTTACAACGCATGACATTACATAGCAGATGCTATTACAACGCATGCCATTACAACGTAAGTATAGGTAAGTATATTATTTTATTAAAAAATGTAATTTATTAAAATGTAATTAATTAAATAAATTAAAATATTTTTAAGAATTAATTTGTACATATATATATATTTAAAAAATAGTTTATTTTTTAAAGAACTATTATTATTAAAGAACTATTAATAAATATTAAAATTATTAAAATTAATTTTTTAATTATTTTAAATTATTTATTTAAAAACGGAACCCTAAAAATACCCGTTACCCTGTACCCTAAAAATACCCATGTACCCCAAAATCCAAACCCAACCCTGAACCCTAAAAATACCCCTGTACCCCAAAACCCAAACCCAGCCCTGAACCCAAAAAATACCCCTGTACCACAAAACCCAAACCCAGCCCTGAACCCTAAAAATACCCCTGTACCCCAAAACCCAAACCCAGCCCTGAACCCAAAAAATACCCCTGTACCCCAAAATCCAAACCCAACCCTGAACCCTAAAAATACCCCTGTACCGCAAAACCCAAACCCAGCCCTGAACCCTAAAAATACCCCTGTACCCCAAAACCCAAACCCAACCCTGAACCCTAAAAATACCCCTGTACCCCAAAACCCAAACCCAACCCTGAACCCTAAAAGTACCCCTGTACCCCAAAATCCAAACCCAGCCCTGAACCCTAAAAATACCCCTGTACCCCAAACCCAGCCCTGAACCCTAAAAATACCCCTGTACCCCAAAACCCAAACCCAACCCTGAACCCTAAAAATACCCCTGTACCCCAAAACTCAAACCGAGCCCTGAACCCTATAAATACCCCTGTACCCCAAAACCCAAACCCAGCCCTGAACCCTAAAAATACCCCTGTACCCCAAAACCCAAACCCAACCCTGAACCCTACAAATACCCCTGTACCCCAAAACCCAAACCCAGCCCTGAACCCTAAAAATACCCTGTACCCCAAAACCCAAACCCAACCCTGAACCCTAAAAATACCCCTGTACCCCAAAACCCAAACCCAGCCCTGAACCCTAAAAATACCCCTGTACCCCAAAACCCAAACCCAGCCATGAACCCTAAAAATACCCCTGTACCCCAAAACCCAAACCCAACCCTGAACCCTACAAATACCCCTGTACCCCAAAACCCAAACCCAGCCCTGAACCCTAAAAATACCCTGTACCCCAAAACCCAAACCCAACCCTGAACCCTAAAAATACCCTTGTACCCCAAAACCCAAACCCAGCCCTGAACCCTAAAAATACCCCTGTACCCCAAAACCCAAACCCAGCCCTGAACCCTAAAAATACCCCTGTACCCCAAAACCCAAACCCAACCCTGAACCCTACAAATACCCCTGTACCCCAAAACCCAAACCCAGCCCTGAACCCTAAAAATACCCCTGTACCCCAAAACCCAAACCCAGCCCGAACCCTAAAAATACCCCTGTACCCCATAACCCAAACCCAGCCCTGAACCCTAAAAATACCCCTGTACCCCAAAACCCAAACCCAGCCCTAAAACCTAAAAATACCCCTGTACCCCAAAATCCAAACCCAACCCTGAACCCTAAAAATACCCCTGAACCCCATAACCCAAACTATATATATAAAATTACTTTAATGTATTTTATTTATTTTTAATATTTTTGTAATTAAAAAAACGGTTGAATAAAATAATATACTTACCTATACTTACGATGTAATGGCATGCTTTGTAATAGCATCTGCTATGTAATGTCATGCGTTGTAAAGGCATGCGTTGTAAATGATCCTGCGTTGTAATGGTGTGCGTTGTAACGGTGTGCGTTGCAATAGTTGCGTTGTAACGGTTGTTTCCCTACCATAACGTAGACACTGTGAGCAAGGCTAAAAAGGTAAAAGCGGGATGCACATGATTAAAATGTAATGTTTTTAAAAGTGGGATTAAGTAGGTCTTCCTTGTTTCCTCGTAAAAATGGCAAGCATTAAAAAATGGATCATGTCCTGGGGAGACTTGATATCACAACCACACAAAGGCAAAGTCTGACCTTTAGTACTCCCACGGGGGTGGGCAAGGAGAAGATAAAATAGGTCAAAGCGGAACCATGCCATCAATAAATGGTCATACGTGTTTGGGAGCCCGAGGAGGTACGGTTCCGTTGATTGTACTGTTTTTAAAATAAAGTATTTCTGTACACTGGGCTTTGGTAATTCAGACTCCTCCCTTTTTACTCGCTGGAGTCCGTAAAATGCTCTTTGGCCCACACCAAATCCTTCTTTGTGATAGTATCCGGGTCACTACAAAACTCCGCCCTTGCAAGAGTCCTAAACCCTTCCCGGATATATGTTAACCAGGGGATACGGTGGGCATAACCAAGAGCCATGCAATCCCTTATGATGTCTCTGTGTAAGGCAGTCCCCTTGTTCCCCCACACTTTGAGCCAGTAAGATAATGGGCGAAACGACAATAGGTCTGACAGTTAGGGCATACCCAATTCTTTGAGTACCGAGAAGGTAGGGGTTCCCTGAGGAACACAAAAACACAAATGTCGGCTCGTGCTTGCTAAATGTGCTCTTGGGGTAGGACTTTCCCCCAACTTACTATGACATGTAGCAATATTTTCTTAGGGAAAATGCACCCTTGTGTCAAAATTGGACGTGAGGATGAATTTTGCGCTAAATACAGCAAAATACAACTAGCAAGTGCAAGCGTCTTCTCATGTTCACTAAATATGCTCTCGGGTTGCGATTTCCTCCCCAAATTACTCTTAATTATGCAAGGAGGAGTAATCCTGAAATTATCAGTAATTCTGCATCAAACAGAAAGGTCCAGGCTTAATACTAATCACATGCCTAACTTTGTATGATTGTTAAATATCTGGCATTTTCTATGGAAACGTGGATAAATGTTCGCCCATTAATAAAGGCAAAAAAACACTTTGAGTTTGTCATTCAAATAATATTACAATATGTCAGGAGCAGCTGCCAGTACAGGCAGCCCTTATGTCTTTGTTGTGGAGGTATTCTGCATAATCTACCTTCATAAACCAAAGAGGCAATGGGGAGATGTTATGGTTCAGCTGTGTAGGAACCTGCTTGGTTGCCAGGAAAGAATCAGTCACTGTGGTAGATTTGTGTCTCTTGAAACATTTTCTTCACTTTCTCTTTCGAAGATGCAATTTATTTCTCTGTAGAAAATAAGTACGATTGAAGTGCATCAGCTAAGTTAATTATTCAATTTTAAAGTTTTCTCAATAGTTTGTGCTCGTGTTAAATAGACCATTCTGCTTATTAGCTGCCCAGGGCTGCCTGTTGACTCTCCATGGTGCATCTTTCTTGGTTGTCAAGGATACACCTTGTACACTGTTACTCTTTAGTACTTGAGTTAATCAGTTTCTCAGGTGATACTGATTTCAACAATATAGAACACAATTATTCTAATTATTCTAATATCTATTCGTGAATTTTCTGATATCTTCAGTTTCTCTAAGTAACTAGATGAAGGCAACTTAAATAGTTTAAATATGACCTTTTACTGTCAACCTTGCAGGCCAATATTTCCTCTTTGACATGTGGCTAGGGTGCAATAACTTTGGATTTACAAATTGGTAGCTGAGGCACATACATATCGCCGCACATACCTTATTATTATCAGCAGTACAAAAATCTCAATATATCATCACTGGTGCACAAGTTAAAAAAGGGATCAGCTACCACAATTCCAAATTCGAAAACAGCACAAGGTTGTCTAACAACTACACATTTTATAAATTTAACTAAGCACTCTCATTGGTCACTCAGGTTTAAAGGTAAGTAATTCCAAATTGTATTTATAATAAACAGATACTCCTGATGCTCAAAACACTCAGTGGTGCATAGCTAATGTTTTTTTGATAATGCATTAATAGTAAAACTTGCTTGTAGCCAACACGTTTCATTCAGTTAAAACTACTTCCGTGCTACAAATAGACATATACATAAATAATGCATTACATATATCATATCAATTAAAACGTTTCATGCACAAACTTTAAAATCATCCAAATTACAAAACAATTGGACAAAGAAACTACCCATGGAAGCAAACTACATCCAACTGACTGGACTGAGCCCTATACTTCTATTACATGGTATTTTGACAATATAGTTGATGGTCCATCATTTTGGTTTTCCAATCTTATTGGAAATATTTGAAAAGCCCGCAAAGCAAATTATATGTGTTGGTGTATAACATGTGAATGCAAATAAATATCCTTGGTCATTTCTTACATTATCCTGAAATTATATTTCCAAACAAATGCCTTACTTTTTCTCAAACCATGAGTCTCTAGGCCTAGTGGTGTGCAAATAACACAAAGCTAATGTATATGTATGGATTTGGACTTTATCTATCCAGTAGGAAACAGCTGAATGCAATCCTGCTTGTACCAGAAGTATAGAGTTGAAGCCACAAGACTGAAATTCACATGGGTCGACCTTGCATCCCATTTGTCTTTTCATTTTCCATCCTAATGCCTGTGACATTGTATTCTCCCTGTACACCACTCAGCTCTTCCTTTTTCTTCTTTGCTTTCTCTGATACCCCTGTCTAGGCATGCCTTCCTCAGCAAAATGTCTGTATCCAGCCCTCCCTCCCATGGCTGGTTGTTTGTCACTTACTGAAATATCAAGAGTAGAGACAAAACCACCAAGGTCACCGTGAGCCACTGTCACTTGTTCAAATGGGATTAATGCAGGCCAATATTCCTATCCCTACAATGCATTCCGTCCTCTGTGTCCCTTCACCACCTCTTTGTCCCCTATGAGACTCTTCCTCTCGTCTTTCCCACCCCAGTAGTCTCCAGTGCAACAACCCCTTCTCTCGAATGGTGTCCTAATGGAGTGTGCTGATGGCCACCTCTGGGGAAAACAGCCAGGATACTCAGTTTTCCCCACATCTCGCTGTAGGGAATACAGAGCTGACATCAGTGAATGTGCCAGAGGCACCAATAATTGCACAACTGTTGAACATGTATGCCATCATCAGCCTTAGGACTGAAGCACAAGTCCTGTTAGCATTCCGGCTCGCTTTGCTTTTCTTAACAAAAATATTTCATCCTCTGCCTATCAGGTATAATTTTTCCTATCCCTCTTCACACTACTGTGCCTTGTTGTGCATCCACCCTTTCTGATCCAGTCTACATAACTTCTGTCACGTGAGCCCTTTGCCCACAGGTCAATGTGTGCACCTAGGCTTGGTCTGTGTCAAGCCAAGTTATGCCTGCTATAGAGTGATTTAGATTAATCTGCGAGAACGTCTGACGCCTGAGTGCTAGACACGTGCAAATACAATAAATAAGCAGACTCTTCCCTGAGTTAACGCATCTGTTGCAGACATCTGTTTGGAACATGTGATTAATAAGTTTTATGCTGGAAGGGCACTGCTAAACAGATTAATCAAAAATATCCTGTTAAAGATCAACACATACGTACTTAAATACTATTATTGGTCTTTTCACTTTTTTTGTTCTATTTAGACATTTATCATATAACATACTGTGTATCTGGAAAATACATACGTGTCAGTAAATTGATGCTGAATATCAATATGTTTTGTTTTATTCATTGATAAGCACAAGTCGTGAGGTTAAGCTCCTTGATATACCAGGGTTCTAAGATGTATGCCACAATCTAGTTCACATTTGTAATGCGACTTTGACTATGTTGATAACATCTCGGTTTGGGGAAGATACACCAAAATCTCCCTGCTTCTGTATCCATTTTAGAATTCTAGAAAGCACGCAAACTCTGCATTGGATATAAATTATTCAAAAAAATTATTCAGAATAATGTAAGCACTATATATTTCCCTCATTCTCATGACCATCTGCCTTGTTTATCTCCAGTGACAAAATCTCTCATACTCTGACCACAAGTAATGCATACTGTGTTGATGATCTTGGCCACTGCTTGTGACCTTTCACCTGTTCAAAAGAAGAAAAACACTTTTCATCTGGTGTCTTTCCTATTTAGGCCTCTTAGAGGAGGCAAACGCCCCTGCCTCACCACCCACCTTGTTTATTTTTGTTTTCCACCCACGAAGGACTTGATCTTTTAAATGTAATGTAATGTATTACTTGTAAAGCGCACTGTTGCCAGCCAGCATCCTGGAGCTGTATACCGCTGGGGAACCCATCCTGGCTTTCCCTGTGGGATGGTCCCTCTTGGGAGTCCCCAAGGTGGAGCCAGGCATCCCCGGCATTGATGGGGCCGTTGTGGAGATTAGGCAAGCTTATGCCCCGAGTTGCCGAGTGGGACCCCTGGTTAGAGTAGGCACTGAGGCGAGAATTATCGAGTCCACTGACCTTGGTCCGCGACCCTGCCGCGGCGGGAATTGAACACCCGTCCCGGGCCAACGTCTGCTGCCTCTAACCAGTGAGCCACACCATTCCACATAAATCACTGCCCAAGTATTGTTATGCTGCCTCAGATTCTCCTCAACAAACATCCATGATACAGTACACCAATACAACTCTAACCTGAATTAGACAGCAGATATAGTATGATCAAGCATAGAATGAGATCATGGTTCATGCAGCGATAGCTATGTTTAGGTATTTGGAACTCATCCAACATCTTTTTTCATGTCAGGAGAGGGTTACTGTTCAAGGGATGACAGTGTAGTGTGGAATTTTGTTTTTGAGTATTTACTACTTGCTATGTGCTTTAAAGGGAAAGGCAATACACTGCTAATATTTATTGGATTGCATGTATTAGGGCTCAAAAGATATGACAAGTCACAAAGTGGGTAGAATGGGAGTTTGGAGCACATTTAGATGTCCTAGACTGGTTTCAAATAGAGTAGAGGCCAGCATTGGGGATATCAGGAAAGGAGCTTATATGAGGAGTTCGGATGAAAGATGGAAGTTCATTTTTTTCTTGTAATGGGTAAGGTGTGGGAATCTACTGGCAGGTGGACATTACCTGGACCAGCCTTGGTTTTCCATTGGTGCTATTGCTTAACAAACAGTGCATTTAAGCATACAACTAAATGACTGAAAGATAGGATAATTATGTATAAGGCACAATATATTTCATAAACAATCCACCCACAATACCCAACCCAAATAACCCTGCAAACTAAGCACTAAAAAAAACCATTAGCCAACACATCTCACACACTGAGACCACCCTCTAATTCTTTCCAATTAAAAGCCAAAAAGAACCCAAGAAAGGCCCACAACATTGTTAACATTATAACCCTCCAAAACTACAAGTATTTCTTTTAGTTCATATTGGTCTTTTTCTAGGGTCTCCATGACCTTCACAACCTTTCACAGGGCAACATCTGTGGGTGAGGAGAGAGGTGTGGTTGCTGACTGCAGTGGAAGGATCAGGCATCTGCTCGAATGACTGCAATGCTCCCATGTCATTGCAGGCTGCTTTCCCTAGGTGAAATATCGATTACAAAAACATAGTTGACATAAATATAGTTGTAAAAATATCGTTTACAAAAATATTGACACCCTATACTTAAACAGGTAAGTACATAAATATCTACTCAAAAATATCGTTGTAATAAATATAGATGTAAAAAATATCGACTTTTTAAATGAATTAAAATTTCATTAAATAATAAATAAATATAAGTACTATTAACAAAATACATTACATTACTTTTATTTTTTAACTATTGAAAACAAATTAACTACACTTTTTCATTATAAACTTAATAAATGTGTACATATACATATATTTAACACATTACTTTATATAACAACAATAATACATACATATAATTAAAATATACAATATATTATTAGTTAAAACATTTGATAGCGTTGGTGTAAAAATTACTATTCCCACTCCAGAGGGTGCAACAGTAGGGAAAGCGTTGGATAGCGTAGGGGTAAAAATTACTATTCCCACTCCAGAGGGTGCAACAGTAGGGAAAGCGTTGGATAGCGTAGGGGTAAAAATTACTATTCCCACTCCAGAGGGTGCAACAGTAGGGAAAGCGTTGGATAGAGTAGGAGTAAAAATTACTATTCCCACTCCAGAGGGTGCAACAGTAGGGAAAGCGTTGGATAGCGTAGGGGTAAAAATTACTATTCCCACTCCAGAGGGTGCAACAGTAGGGAAAGCGTTGGATAGCGTAGGGGTAAAAATTACTATTCCCACTCCAGAGGGTGCAACAGTAGGGAAAGCGTTGGATAGCGGAGGGGTACAAATTACTATTCCCACTCCAGAGGGTGCAACAGTAGGGAAAGCGTTGGATAGCGTAGGGGTAAAAATTACTATTCCCGCTCTAGACGGTGCAACAGTAGGGAAAGCATTGGATAGCGTAGGGGTAAAAATTACTATTCCCACTCCAGAAGGTGCAACAGTAGGGAAAGCGTTGGATAGTGTAGGTGTAAAAATTACTAAATGTATTTACTCATTTATAAAATAACAAATCTTTATTTTTATATAATTAATCATTAATTAAATAATTATTCAATTAAAATGTAAATAATTCACTACATTTTCGCTAAAAAATTCCAGTACACACACTTAAAATTAATTAAACAATTAACATAATTAATTACATAATTATTAATCAATTAACTAATTTAAATTAATTAACTATTATTTATTACACTATTTATAATCATTTAAAACATTAATTAATCTATTATTTTATTATATTTAAATTACTTCCCACCCTACTCCCCTATAAACCCACAACCCGCTACGGAACTATCAACACTAAATTCAACATAAAATACATTATTAACTAATAAAATACTACAAAAAATACTACTTTGACAACAAATACTCATTAAAAACACTACATTACTTATAATTATTTAAAAAACGATATTTTTATAAACTATGTTTTTGTAAACGATATTTATTACAACTATATTATTGTTATCGATATTACTTACCTGTCTGTCGATATTCTGGTCAAACTATATTTTTGTCATCGATATTTCTTCCTGTAGATATTTTTGCGGCGATATTTAGGTTAGTCGATATTTTTACGACGATATTCCCGCTTTGTACCCCCTAGGAGATCATTGCTGCTGCTTCCTCCTACTGCTCCTTCAGCTCCACAGCTAACATCAGGCTGCTACAATAAATGTAGGTAATGCTGAGCGACTATCTACTGCCAGGCCTGGGGCCGTGCAATTTCAGCCTCCAGATTTCTCCTGGAAGCAACAGACTGTTCTAAGTAGAGAAGAACAAACAATAAGGGTCTGATTTACAGTGCAGTGGCTTTGTCAGTGCTATTACTCCGCAGCCCTGACAGAGTATCTGCACTCTAAAAATAGAGATGTCAGCTGCCCCAGCAGACATCTTTTATATTGGCAGGAACCACAATTATGGAGGCTCCTGTCAATGCATTGGAAGTGCGCCAAACAGCTCTGTCAACATGACAGAGCCATACAACACACTTTCAATTTCTTTTTTAATTTTAAAAAGAAAATCCCAAAGTGAGATTCTCATTTTGAGAATAAATAATGCAATGACCACCTTTCCATGAAAGTTTTCTTACTTGGTGGGTGGGGGGTTGGTGATTGAGTTGATTTTACTTTCACTTACTGCCATGTTTTGGATGGTGGTGAGTTTTCTCCCTTGGTGGGGGGAGGCGATTGAGATACGTTTACTTTCACTTACTGCCAACAACAGACACCAACAACCAGCACCTTGCCCCACCTGCACCTCAACCCATCAGAGTCCATTCCAGACAGTTCACCCCAATCCTCCCACAATTACTGAATATAACTGGTCTCTGTTCAAAAAGCTCCTTTCCTTGTTCCCACACCTCTCTCGAAGAATGGACACCCTCACACCAGCTCTATTCCAGCTTACTGACTCTCTGTTTTCTTGTTGCCCCTACCCCATCACCCCTTATGGATCGTCCCCCCACATCCTTCCACCTTACCGATATACCCTCCTCTTCTCTCCCCGCTGGGGGCTGCCCAATTTCCCCCATCATCTCTGACCGCATTCAAACACGCACACACCATCCCAGTGCATTCTCATCTCCTCTTAACTTGATAAAAATCCCAATTACCCTTCTGATGTTTCTAGGCAAACTTCCATCTCCCCTGCCCATTAACTTATCGCCCACCTGTCTCAACCCTATGCCTTTCCTGAAACAGCAGATAAAAAGCCTCGGTATATGGCTTGACAACTCTTTGAGTTTCAGCTATCAGGCAAATTTAGTTTTTTTAAGTTTTTTTTAACGTCTTTATTTCGAAATTTCTTCATAAAAGACAAAGTATTTACATGCATCAGAATAACATAGTCATAAACATAAATATATATGATCAGAGTAACGTATATATAATCAGAGTAACATAGTCATAAATGTATATAACTAGAAAGAAAAAGTGTGTAAAAAATTAGTTAAAAGATTTGTTAAAAACCACAATTAAATATGCGAATAAAGACGACTGAGGAATAGTATTTTCCTTACATTTGATTATAAACACAACAGCAGCAACAACAATACTGGTCAAGAGATGATAAAATTAACATGCTTTTTCAGTGTCAGGTTGAAGATAAAGTTATAGTACTGCGAACTGACTTAATCCTTATTAACCAAGCCCATCCAAGAAATTTTGCTAGACCAATGGATAGCCATTCGGAGGTGTTAGTTTTTAGGATAAATAAAGCTTCCTTGCTCACCCTGGTCTTTAATCTAGTACAGATGGGCTTTAACCACTTATGGCGTGGTTCATAGTAAGCAGTACATACGAACAAAAAATGACCTATTGTTTCTTTATGTCCAATACAGCAAGGACAAAAATATTTACAACAAGGGGTGGTGAGGGACAGAGTCTCTGAATTAAGCAGAAAGCTCTCACCCAGTCAAGAGATCAGGGCTAGATCCAACACCGTTTTTTAGCTCACTGCACCATCCCAGTTTCAGAACCTGGCTGTATGCAAATTAGTCTGTTCCTGTCCCAGTGCATGATGGGAACAGGGCAAACCAAACTACAAAAGCAAATTCTTACACTGGGAAGGAAACAAGCTCCCGGGGACCAGTTTCTGGCATTACAGCCGTCTTCGGCCCGGTTTGCTTGAATCCTGATGGTGCAATGAGCAAGGGTCTCACATCTGAGAATACCCTTCCACGCTTAGGGTGGACAAAAATATTTACAACAAGGGGTGGTGAGGGACAGAGTCTCTGAATTAAGCAGAAAGCTCTCACCCAGTCAAGAGATCAGGGCTAGATCCAACACCGTTTTTTAGCTCACTGCACCATCCCAGTTTCAGAACCTGGCTGTATGCAAATTAGTCTGTTCCTGTCCCAGTGCATGATGGGAACAGGGCAAACCAAACTACAAAAGCCAATTCTTACACTGGGAAGGAAACAAGCTCCCGGGGACCAGTTTCTGGCATTACAGCCGTCTTCGGCCCGGTTTGCTTGAATCCTGATGGTGCAATGAGCAAGGGTCTCACATCTGAGAATACCCTTCCACGCTTAGGGTGGACAAAAATATTTACAACAAGGGGTGGTGAGGGACAGAGTCTCTGAATTAAGCAGAAAGCTCTCACCCAGTCAAGAGATCAGGGCTAGATCCAACACCGTTTTTTAGCTCACTGCACCATCCCAGTTTCAGAACCTGGCTGTATGCAAATTAGTCTGTTCCTGTCCCAGTGCATGATGGGAACAGGGCAAACCAAACTACAAAAGCCAATTCTTACACTGGGAAGGAAACAAGCTCCCGGGGACTCTGCTCCATCAGGATTCAAGCAAGCCGGGCCGAAGAGGCTGAAATGCCAGAAACCGGTCCCCGGTAGCTTGTCTCCTTTCTGGTAAAGAATTGGCTTGGTAGTTTAGTCTGCCCTGTTCCCATGATGCACTGGGCCAGGGACAGACTGATTTGCATATAGCCAGGTTCTGAGCTGGGATGGGGCAGTGAGATAAATAACGGTGATGGATCAAGCCCTGATCTTTGGACTGGGTAAGAGTGGTCTGCTCAATTCAGACACTCTGTTCATCACCACCCCCTTTTGTAAATCGATTTTGGCCACTATAGGTGTGGCAGGGTATACTCAGACATGAGTCCCTTTCTCACTGCTTCATCAGGATTCAAGCAAGCCGGGCCGAAGAGGCTGAAATGCCAGAAACCGGTCCCCGGTAGCTTGTCTCCTTTCTGGTAAAGAATTGGCTTGGTAGTTTAGTCTGCCCTGTTCCCATGATGCACTGGGCCAGGGACAGACTGATTTGCATATAGCCAGGTTCTGAGCTGGGATGGGGCAGTGAGATAAATAACGGTGATGGATCAAGCCCTGATCTTTGGACTGGGTAAGAGTGGTCTGCTCAATTCAGACACTCTGTTCATCACCACCCCCTTTTGTAAATCGATTTTGGCCACTATAGGTGTGGCAGGGTATACTCAGACATGAGTCCCTTTCTCACTGCTCCATCAGGATTCAAGCAAGCCGGGCCGAAGAGGCTGAAATGCCAGAAACCGGTCCCCGGTAGCTTGTCTCCTTTCTGGTAAAGAATTGGCTTGGTAGTTTAGTCTGCCCTGTTCCCATGATGCACTGGGCCAGGGACAGACTGATTTGCATATAGCCAGGTTCTGAGCTGGGATGGGGCAGTGAGATAAATAACGGTGATGGATCAAGCCCTGATCTTTGGACTGGGTAAGAGTGGTCTGCTCAATTCAGACACTCTGTTCATCACCACCCCCTTTTGTAAATCGATTTTGGCCACTATAGGTGTGGCAGGGTATACTCAGACATGAGTCCCTTTCTCACTGCTCCATCAGGATTCAAGCAAGCCGGGCCGAAGAGGCTGAAATGCCAGAAACCGGTCCCCGGTAGCTTGTCTCCTTTCTGGTAAAGAATTGGCTTGGTAGTTTAGTCTGCCCTGTTCCCATGATGCACTGGGCCAGGGACAGACTGATTTGCATATAGCCAGGTTCTGAGCTGGGATGGGGCAGTGAGATAAATAACGGTGATGGATCAAGCCCTGATCTTTGGACTGGGTAAGAGTGGTCTGCTCAATTCAGACACTCTGTTCATCACCACCCCCTTTTGTAAATCAATACAGCAAGGACAGCAGGATGACTCCGATTTCAACCAACCACTAGTGAAATACCTTAGTGGTAGAGTACCTAGACGAAACTGGTGGCAGAGTTTCCTGTCTAAGGTTTTAGGAATTACATCCCAATAGGTCTCAGTATGTGGAGCTGCTTTATAAAGCAGAAACTGACCATTCAGATTCGGTTTCGCTGAAAGAGCAACGTGTTCTTCTTTCACCATGGACCAAAAGAGTAATTTAAAATCTTTCTTTGAGGGAAAGATATGGGAGCCCGGATCTGACCATAACTGGGGAAGGCCCATTCCAGTGAGAGTGTTTCTGATTAACTTAAGCCATGGTATTTCAGCTGCCCCTGGTTGCTTTCTAACGTCCTGTAGTTCTTGAGCAAACATAGCAAGATCCGGGGTAGACCAAATGCGCCTCCATAACGCCACAATCCTAAACTGAGCTTGGAGTTTTATAGAATAAAAGCCCATGTCCATCTGGAGTGGTATTACAGGTGTTGAGGGGGGAAGATTAACTAAATTACGGAGAAATTTGTTCTGGATCCTGTCAAGGACAGCCAGGTCCACACATCCCCAAATATCAGCCCCATATAATATTGCAGATCTAATTTTTGCACTATAAATTTTAAGTGCGGGCAAAACTCTTTTAGTCAAAGAACACCGCTGCTCCTTCACTAAACAGCCGGACAAACAAGCAAATTTCAGACTAAGCGCCGCAACTTGCTCTTTCCAGCGTAACCTGTAATCCATTACTACACCAAGGTAAGTCATTACTTCGACCTGCTCCAAAGTAGACCCATTCATCGTAACGTGACCCCTCAACGGTTTGTTCTTTGTAAACACCATGAACTTGGTCTTGTTAATATTAATTTCTAAATCATTCTCGTTACAGAAGTCCACAAATTTATTTATAGCTGCCTGCAGTCCCTTCTGTGTTTTGGCCAGTATAAGTGTGTCGTCTGCGAAAATTAAAAGGGGAAATTTAGTCCCCCCCAGTGATGGGGCGTCAGTAGGGATAGCTGACAGGAACTTAACCACCTGATTGATAAAGAGTATAAAAAGAGTGGGGGCCAGGACACAGCCCTGTCTCACTCCACGAGTTACGGGGAAGGATTCAGTAACCTGGCCCTGACGACCCCATCTCACTCTAGCAAAGTTCCCCTCATGCAATCTGATGGTAAGTTCGAGAAGCGCAGGTGGAACACCCATCCGTCTCAGGGCAGCCCACATCTTACCTCTGGGGACCAAATCAAACGCTGATTTGAGATCTACAAATGCAGCGAATATCTTGCCACCCCCAAGTAGCACAGTTTTCCAATAAATCATCACAAATCTTAATATTTGGTCTACAGTGCTAATATTTGCCCTAAAGCCAGCCTGCATTGGAGACAGAATATCAGCTCCTAACATCCATGATTCAATTTTCCCTAGTAGCATTCTGGCCACTACCTTTTGTAAGGCGTCAATAAGACTGATGGGACGATAATTTCCCGCATCAGTTTTATCCCCTTTTTTGTACACGGGCAAGATCTCTGCCCCTTTCCACGACTTTGGAATGCTAGCTCCTCTTGCTATTGCATTAGCTAGGGTAGTTATATATAGGACCCAGTGCACTTGATCGTACTTAAAAAGGTCTGCTGGGACACAGTCCATGCCGGGGGCTTTACCATTCTGAACTTGTTTTAAAGCAGCAACGACTTCCATTTCAGTGAAGACAATGTGATCGGGCAAAAGCTTTGCAGTCAGCACACTGGCATCTTCCCTAGATAGGGAGATCCCTTCCGTGTTACTAAACTGCGTCGCATAGTGCTTGACCCATTGTTTGGCAGGCACGTGGTTAACAGGAACTTTCTGATCCCCAGATCCTCCCCATCTCACAACCTCCCAGAATTTTTGTTGATTGGAAGAGGAGCTTGCTTGGTATAGGTCCGACCAGCGCTGATCGTCCCAGTTTATTTTGGCTTCTCTGAGAACTTTCTTATAATTAACCCTAGCTAATCTTATGTCAGTGACCGACTTAGATTTAATAGCATCTAACAAGGAACTATGGGCAGTGCGACATGCTTTATTATACCATTTATTCCTTAGAGCTGGGCCATTATTTCTCCCCTTTACAGGTTTATTAAAAAAGGTTTTCATTTTATTAAAAAGGGAGTCATGAATCATCCCTATTTGTTCTAAAGAAGTGCTATCATTAAGTATGGGTACCATCAAATCAGTGGCAGCTAAGACCTCCGCTGCAATCTTGTCTATGGTGGTGGGATTATCTAAAAACCTAGCCCATCGAACCCTTCTACAATCATTAGTAAGAATGGCCTCAGCTGTGGTAATAGATGTTGATGAGTCCCTATTTATTCCCTCATTCAATAATAATTTTATTGCCAAGGGATTATGGTCACTTTCTGGTCGTGTAACTACTTCCATATCCTCTAGGATTTTCCAATACTCTATACTGATTAGAAAATAGTCAATACGACTAGAGTGCATAGAGTTATCAAAAGTGACCTTGCCCATCAGGTCAGATTTAGTTCTGCCGTTGGCAGCTCGCAAGTCCCATTCAAGGCAAAGGCCTAACCACTGCATAGCGGCCTCTGTAACTTTTTTAATTGGGGGAATAGATAGATGTGGAATATTCCAAATTAAATCAATTTCCCCATACCCATCTTTGTCAAGAGTAGGGAATGGTTCGAAGGAACAATTAAAATTGCCTGCCACCATGACACACTTTTCTCTGCTAATTTCGTTCAGTAAGGAATCTAGGTCACTGGCCGCTCTCATGGGCTTCCCACCAGGTTGCCCTCTTGCATATATATTTATCAAAAAAAGATCCGGGTGGTTTTTACCAGAAAGTTTTAAGGCCAAAATATCATTACTAGAAGTGGGAACAGTAGTAATTGTAATTGCCAAAGATTGTCTAATCCAGATGACAAGACCACCTGAAGGACGTCCTTTGGGACCTTTGCATGCTGGTTTATAATAATTAAGGTAACCAGCCCGATGTATGGCTTCAGTGGTCCAACTTTCCTGCAGAATGATTATATCATAGGTATCCACAAAGGAGCCCCAATCATCCCCAGTCATTTTCCCCTTTAGTCCCGCTATATTCCATGACAAGACTTCAAGGGAATGAGTGGGATCTGTTAGCAGATTAATAGAAGATTTCACTGTTTTTCCACAGGTCGAGAGTCTTGTGGTTAGATTTTGGGATGTTTCCCTTCCTACCTCCACTTGAGCGTTTCTACGGGTCCCTAAAGTTATCTCTGCCCTGGGAGATAAAGAATAGATAGTAGGGCAATTCCCTACATCCTCCGTCAACCCCAAAGCAGATGGTTCTTTATTGAGTCAGTCCACGCCCTCCAGACCGGACAATGGAGCGAACCGATTTGTGAGACGTGGATGAAACAATGGGTAAATAGGAGTGTCAAAAGGGAATCTCTCTCTTTGCCTATCTCTTCTGGGATAATGAAACGGAGTTTGGGGTCTAGTTGAATATAAGGCAGGGTAGAAATAATTCAACAATAAGGTTTGCACATCCCCCACTCTTCCGAATCTTGGTTCTCTACTAATGAGTTCTGCCACCCATGGCTCTCTAAAGCTTATTACCACACAATCCCCCTCAAGATCTTTCTTGCTAAAGCCGACCCAGTCCACTCTCCTTACATTAAGGATTTCCGGCTTTACATTGGGTGGAAGAGGGCGGTTTTTATTAAGCCAAAAAATAACCTTGTTATATAGGTCCATGTGCGTTTCTCTCTTGCCATCATCAAGAGGAGCCACGCCAGTTAAGATGATGGTGTATGGCTGTGACTCTGGTGGAAGGTTCACACATTGTCTCCTTGGGATAGGTTCAGATTTTGGGCCAGAGCTTTGATTTTGATTACTAGGGGGAATAGGGTTTTTCTTGGCCTGGGGTAGTTTAACAGCCTTAGACTTGGGAACAACCTCAGTAGAAGCTATTTTCTTGGGAGCAGATACAGTAGTTTTCTGCTGAACTTTGGGCACAGAGGGTCCCTCTTTTGTACTAATACCCCCTGTTTTACTATTCACCAGGTTAACCTTTGAAAGGGGCAAAGCAGGGGGAATCAATCCTTTAGAAGTTGAACTAGCGAGGATTCTATTTGAGGTAGCTATATTGTCTTTCACCATCAACTCTAAGGAATCCATTTTAGTGTTTAAGAGTCTTGTTCTCTCAAATAGTGGTAAAAGTAGGGATTTAAGTAACAACTCTATCTTAGCCAAAAATACTCCCTCCACTATGCTAATTACGGTATTGTGATCTTCTGGTTGGATAACCTTGTTTGCATTAACCAACTGTATGGGGGAATCAGGAACAATTCCTATATCCTCACTGTGTACCTCTAAGTCGGGAGAATCTATCCTTTTACGTTTCCCGGGATTCTGCAAGGGTGAACATTGTAAACCAGAGAGGGAATTCATTTGCTCCTTACTTATGTTGAGGTTTGGAGAATCCGAGAGACCTGATTTCTCTACGGACTGGTCTAAGGAAATAGTCCCACCATTTAGCAGATTATCATGTGCAGTGTTAAATCGACTTTCTTGACCAGACTCTACTAACTCTACAGTTTGGGTCTCAGAAACAGTTACAGATCCTAAATCAGCATTAACAACGTCACTATCTAAATCTAACACAGAGAGTGGAACAGGGGAGACAGCCTCGTTAATTCTCCCAAGAGAGGATCGCTTGCCTGTAATTATATCCAGCGAGAGCCGTTTTTCTGCTAATGCGATCTCTTTCTCCAATATGGCTGTGGAACGTTTAAAAAACTGATCAATAGTCCCTGAAAAGGTACCATTAGAGGTGGAAACCTGAACTTGTCTTTCTTTACCCGATCTTAAAGTCATTTTTAAATCTAAACGAGAGACAGTTAACACCAACCTCAGAAATATACTGTCAATAATGTGAAAATATGCCAAATATATTCTGGCTTATGCAAAATCACAATCCGGATTAAATCTAGGCACTTTGGTTAATTAAAAAGAAAAGAAAACAAAATATCAATTAAATAGTGCTATACAGACCAATAGATAAAAAGAAGGGGAGAAAATGTTAGGGGTATGGCCCAGCCCGGCCTCTACCGGCCCCGGACGGCCACAGACGGTCCCGCCCTTGTCCCGGGCTTCTCCCGCGCGCTCTCCCGCGCTGCGGGAGTAGTATTGGCTTATTAAAGTAACAGGTGGAAGGGTGGGAGGGGTCGGGGAGAGCGGCCCAGGTGTTGCTCCTCCGGGCTGGCAGGCGCTCCTGGGAGTTGAAGTCCCTCCGTGAGCGCACGCCGCTCGCAGCCCCGTCAGTAATCACCCCCAACTGACCCTCCAATCTCAAGGCTGCTACAGGTCACACAGCGCGATGCGGGACCCGCGGAGCGGGTTCCGCGAGCAGTAGGCAGACAGGCAAGGCAAGTAGATCCCAAGCAGAGTGCTCTTCAATCAGCAAAGCGTCAGGCAAATAAACTAGCAGCCACTTGTTTCGGCTTGATGAGGATGCTGAGAAAGGTCCGTCCCCTACTCCCCTTCAATGCAAGGAGAATCATGGTGCAGGCCCTAATACTTTCCCGACTGGACTACGGGAATGCGCTTTATCTGGGTGCACCACAGGCAACTTTGCAAAGACTTCAGGTCATCCAGAACAGTGCAGCCCACCTACTCCTTCAAAACCCCCGAAGACAATCTGCTAAACCAGCTCTCAAGTTGCTTCACTGGCTCCCCATTAGAGCCAGAATCCAATTTAAGTCCATGTGCTTTGCACACAAAGCCATATGCAAAACGGGTCCGGCCACTGTTCACTCTCTGATCACCTCCCACCAGCCTTCTAAAAATCTCCGCTCAAGCTCAGCCTTCCTTGCCACCACCAGGAAGGTCCATCGGGTCAAATGGGGAGCACGCACCTTCTCCTTGAATGCCTCCAACCTGTGTAATCAACTCCCTCTTGCACTTCGCGCTGAGCCAAATATTCTGGCCTTCCGCAGGCTTCTCAAAACTCACCTCTTCTGCACCCCAGTCTAACTTTTCGTTTCCTTTACATGATCATAAAGCGCTATGAGGCCTCAGGGTAGCAACGTGCTCTACAAAACCTTTTCATTTCATTTCATTTCATTTCTGTAATAGCCCAATCAGAAAGACAAAAGATTCTCCCTTAACTGCATGCTACAAAATTGCTGACCTGAAGTTAAACAATGTCTAGAGATATCAGACATGATCCTGACCCACAACCTTGACATCCTGATCCTCACAGAAACATGGCTTAATGTCTCATCTAGCCACGCTCTATACCTATTCTTCCTCCCAACGACTCCATTTTGCATCATGACCGTGAAGATAAATACGGTGTAGAACTCACACTCATTCATTGAAACCCATTGAGATGCAGAACTTGTCCATCAACTTATTTTTAATCATTTGAATGCATGTCGTTGGAACTGTCAACATTCGTTACCTCCAACCTTAGATTGAATATGACTTATCACCATCGGGTCACAACAACAATTTTATTGAGGAATGTATACATTTTTTTACCCCTCAACTCATCAGCTCTTACTATACTATTTTCCTTAGAGACTTTAATATCCACTGGGGAAACATCTGCAACAGTTATGTGTGCACTTTTACCTCCTTTCTCAATGTTAGTGATTTCCAATAACACTGCCATAAACCTACTAATCACAAAGATGCCAATTGGATCTGATAATCTCAAATTCCCCCTACCAACAGACATAGGACCTCATTCCAGTCGACTGGTCTGTTCACATGTACATCCTCTTCTCTCTAACTGGCTCTTATACCAAATCATATGGGCAACTCAAGAAGGAGAAAATTTGGTTCAGAGACACATCCAGCCTTGACAAAGAAGCCATGGCCATTATGGCCTATCTCACCCTAATTTTGATTACACCTCATCTTGACATTAATAAGCCAACCAACAAGTACAACTCCTGCATGGAATCCCTTATTGAAAATAGTGAAAAGTGAAAAGGATTTTATTGTTCGATTACTTAAAATCATTTCAATGTACTAGCAATATAAAAGGATTATAAAAAAAAGAAGATAAGTTAAGTTCCCTATTTGTTACTGCGACCCAGTCGAGCATAAAACCTTAAAAACAGTGTCACATTCTAGATATACAGTTTGAGTGCAAAGTGCATTAGTTTTAAACGGGAGGTGTGTCCGCGGCTCCCATGCTTCAGAGCCAAGTGTTTTCTTTTTGTAGCTCTATTTTGCGGACAATGCGGCTCGAATTAGGTCTATGAATTTCCTCAGCCATGCAACTGTTTGAGTTGAGATCGAAGAAAAACACAAGTCCGAGACTTCACTGCATCGTGTGAGGCCCTGAGCTCTGCAGATTGGGGTAACCAAACAGGGCCTTTCACTAGCTAACTTTGGGCAAAAGCACAACAAGTGGAGCCAGGATTCCTGATGGTAATTGCAAAGTCTATATGCAACTAACTTATCCGGGCAAGCCCAGCTTTGGTTAAAATCCACGATGGGTAATGCGAGAAGCCTCATGTAAGTGATCTTTTTTCAGGTTTGGACAGATAAAGCTTGCTCAAGATAAGGCTGTGGTTTTACCTCTGTATACGAGGCATCCAGTGAGGAAAAATATAGTTGGTGATGTAAGCTTTCCAGGTCTCTTGCGTGTGATATATGCTTGACCTGTCTGTATACAGCATTTTTTCCATGCAGCTATTGGAATGTTTGAGTTGTCCAGGTTTAGCACCTCTATTTCTAACAATTTTGTCGCCACTGACAATTGCGCATTCCATGGGGATCCAATCTCTTCAAAGATTGTTTCAATTTGCGCTTTCAGGGCTGTTGCTGGAGCTCGCAAGGTGCTAATATAGGTCTTTATAGTGTCACCAAGACAGGAAATGTCTGGGCGAGATAGACCCAGCTCCAGCCTTACTCTGGCTCTCCTGGTCTGTCTTGAGATACCCAATACTTTCTTGTATATAGAAATTTGATGGCTCATGAGAAAGTTACTAAGGGCGCCAGGAAATGTTAAGTGCCCGTAGTTGACTGAGGGCACTACTTTTGCTTTTAGGACTTTCAGAATCGGTTCCGTGGATGGACTGTGGAGTCTGCGGTTAAGACTTCTCAAGCTGCTGATTATTCCGGCCCCTTTGTTTCTTAGATATTTCAAGTGAGCTGATGCTTTTGCCCCTTCCGTTAGCCTGAGGCCCAAGTAGTTATAGCTTTTACAAGATCTGATTTGAAAGTCTCCTAGGCGCCATTGAGCTGTCTTCTTTCTATGGTACTTCCCAAAAATGAGGAGCTTGGTCTTCTCCTGGTTTACCAGAAGATTATTCTTTTGGTTGAATCTGTGTAGCGCTTCTAAGGCTTTCTGTAGACCAGACCTAGTGTGGTCCAGGATTACAAGGTCGTCCACATATTGGAGGATTTGAAGACGCACATTCCCCAGCTTTGGAATAACTAGATTTGCCCCCTCCAGGGCTTGACCTAAGTCGGATGTGTAGATGTTAAAGAGTAAAGGGGCAAGGACGCACTCTTGTTTGATGCCATTATTAGTTGGGACCTTGGTTGTTAACGACGTTTGGCTGGTTTTAATGCACACCCAGGTCCCCTCATATAGTGCAATTTTCGCCTTTAACAACTTTTGAGGCATGCCCCAGTTGGTGAGTTTTCTCCATGACTTCCCACGATCCACTCGGTCAAATGCTGCGCTATAATCTATGAAGCAGCAAAACAAAGGGGGGTTGAGAGGGCTGAGTCGCGCGTAGGGACAGATGACCGAGTGCTAGGATGTTATCTGTGGTAGAGCATTGAGGTCTAAATCCGGTTTGGAAGAATGGGAGAATGATGTGCTCCTTGGCCCAGATTTCTAATTCCTTCAACAGCACTCTGGCGTATGCCTTTGTGTCTATGTCTAGCAAAGCCACCAGCCGATAATTTTCGGGTTTTGGGCGGTCACCTTTTTTATGAATCGGGAAAAGTATTGAACCTTTCCATGATGATGGAACGGTGGCCGTTTCAAAGGCGTACTTGAAGAGTGGAGTTAGCTGGTCCGCCCAGAATCCATGAGACACTTTAGAAACTGACGCTGGCACTTATTGACAAATATGCACCCCTGAATTGCAAATTATCCCGACCAAAACACTCTAGGTCCTGGTTCTCAAAAGAGCTTTATGAAGAAAGAAAGCTTGTCAGAAAATGTGAGAAATTACTAACCTTCTTAACCTGAAACAATACAAAGACCAAATCCTCATAGCCAAATCCTTTCATATAGAAGCCCTCGTGAATTCTGCAAAAAATAGACTGAATCACCTGTTCGAGGTCATTGCACAGTCTACTAACCCCTACATCACTTTGGCTCCCAAGTCATCCATTGCCCACTGCAACGACTTCATGGATTTGTTAGACAAAAAAAGTTAGAGACATCCATATCTCCTTTCCCATTAATGACTCCCTTGAAACAGTTGAGTCTCTTGAATGCAATACAAGCATGGTCTTCTTTCTCTCCAATCTCTGAGCAGGGCCTAGAATGAACTATCTTCAAAGTAAAACCCTCAAACCATAATCAGGACACCATTCCAGGCTCTATAAGCAAATCTCATGACACACACCTAGGGCCATCTTTATGAAGACCTGCATCACTTTTGTGAGGCAATTGCGTCACTTTCAGTGACGGAGCAGCGGGGTAAATAATGCGCCATGTTGCGCCATATTTATGAAGTGACACATCTAGGCAGATGGGCCACTTCCTAGACCACTGCGCTACAATATACCTGTATCAGGGATAATGTATGCAGGGTGGGCGTTCCCCTAAAAGAAAGAGTCGGAATGGCACAGTGAGGTCTACAAGATTTTGCTGCGCCACTTCTTGGACGCTAATGTGTGAAAACCTTACCCCTGCCTCATGACAGGTGTAAGGGTGATGCAGGCCTTTCCACATGGAGCTTGCCCCATGTGAAAGGAACATTGATGGAGTTGTGTCATGCTTCCGGTACAACTCCAGCAATGCGCCACTTTTGTGCCAACAGATACGCCAATAGTATCTGTCATTCCTTGCAACATGATGCGTCATATAGTATTATATTATTTGGAAGTCTTATATAGCGCTAGCCAGACCCGAGGGTATCGGAGCGTTTTACAACATGATGAAGAGGAGACAAAATACAGGGCAAAGGCATTGAGGGAGAAGTACAAAAAAAGTTCAAAGGGGAAGCTTTACAGATTCTGCTGAGCGTCAGAGGTAAGTGTCAGGATTGCCGATTTCACATTCAAGGTGGCGGTTTACTACCGCGCATGCGCGAGAAAGTCAGGCAGGTTTAAAAGCCTGACTTCCTTTGAATGCGATGCTTCGCGTTCTAGTGTTTGCCCTGAGAC
Source organism: Lissotriton vulgaris (assembly GCF_964263255.1). Taxonomy (NCBI): domain Eukaryota; kingdom Metazoa; phylum Chordata; class Amphibia; order Caudata; family Salamandridae; genus Lissotriton; species Lissotriton vulgaris. The sequence goes on from NC_141696.1 coordinate 723,808,797, forward strand.
TTTGTCCCTGGACTTCCGGTATTCCCGTGTTCAGCGTGGGACCGATTCTTGGATTTCCTTGGTCCCATCTCTATGCTTCCCGTACTACCGCTACCTGGATTCTCTCCTCAGTGACCCCCGCTCTTTTTGTTTTAGCCGGACTTCACCAGTGTTGGGAAAACTGTGGGTTGGACGGGCTTGACGTGGCTCCGCCCGTCGGCCGGATTTTGTCCCGTCGGCTGGCCGGGTCTGGTTGAGCCGGTTCCGCCGGCAAAGGAACTTCGTTTGGTTAGAAGTTCCGCTGCAATACCATTCCTGTTGCTTCCCTTTATTTTTACCCCGTTTTCGTCCTTGCAGTATCTACTCATCTCTGGATCCTTTCTGCTAGCAATGCTGGAGGCTCACCATGGATCCTTTCTGCTAGCATCGCTGGAGTTCACCATTTGGGTCACGGTAACAGCGCGCTGCGCTGCTTAACTCTCATATTGTATTTGCCGTCATTTTCCTGTCTCATTGCTGTCTATATATGTTTTAGGAAGAGACTTGCACAGTGAAGAACAACGTACTCCCAAACTCCAGGCATTCCCGGTCTGTTATATGCCTGTTGGTGAGACATTTGCTTTATACAGAAAAGACAGTAGCTGTACCTGAGAGACTACTTGCTTATTTGAACATTATTGTTTTTCCCTCCAGAAAGCCAAGTCCTTTTGCACTTATATTGAGAGGCCCAGTCCTTTGTACCTATAGTGAAAGCCCAAGTAAAGACTATTGCACTAGGTAACTACCATGTACATGTTAACACCAATGTCTCTTTAGTTCTGTATTTAAGTGCAGTGCTCATTGTTCTCTTCCTTTACAGGGCTTAAGGTCTTCCTACCTGCTTGTGGAGAGATGCTGACTCCAGAGATTGTCTCCCCTTTTTTCCCTTGTTTTGTTTCCCTTCTTTCCCCTATTTACCGTTGCGCTCTAGAAAATCCCGGTAAGATTCTTACAGAACGTGAAGCCCAAGTGGTATATTCTGCCCAAACGCCATTGAACTGAATCAGGTGACGTTGGCAAATTTGGGCAACACGATTGGTAATTTACAGGTAGAAACTCAGGCTTCGCCAACTTGAGTGGATGCTTTGCAGAGAGAGAGACAGGTTGGTACTGGGGGAGGAGGTCCTAGTGCGGCGCCTCCGGTGATACATGTAGCAACATCACAGTCCATCCCTCTAGCCCCAACTGAAAGGTTTTCGGGTGATTCAACCAGATTTGCAGTATTCATTAGTCAGTGCCAATTGCATTTCACATGCAAAGCTAATTGTTTTCCTACAAAGGCAAAGGTCGCTTTTGTGATCTCATATTTGGGTAGATCAGCAGCTAATTGGTCAATCCCTTTAATAGAAAGAGACGATCCCTTGTTACAAGATTATTTGGCTTTCAAAAGGAGTTTGGAAAGCTGCTTGACAAACACACATACACCCATACGGCGGACACTGAGCTACTCTCACTTAGGCAAGGAACTAAAGATCTCGCCTCATACATTACCACTTTTCAGAGGTTAGTAGTAGAGGCTGGTTGGCCAGAGGAAAAACGTAGCGCTCTGTTTTATAAGGGTCTTAGGGACAAACTCAAGACGCCTTAGCCCACATAGTAGATCCACCTGAGGCATGTAAGGATCTCATAGATTTAGTAGTAAAAATGGATCATCGTATTCAGGAGCATAAGAGAGGGAAGGGTAGGCCTGATGTTCGAGCAATACCATTTCGGGAAAGGAGGGTAGAGCCCAGTTCAGCAGCCAAAGAGGGAGAACCTATGCAGATAGGAATTGTGATAGGGCCACTAACTCCTGAGGAAAGACAACGGAGAAGGGAAAACAAGCTTTGTATGCACTGTGGTAAGACGGGGCACTTTCTCAGAACCTGTCCCACAAAACCCATACAGAACAAAAAGGCGGAAAACTAGGAAGCCCGAGGCCCTGTGAGACAAGGACCCCGGGTAGTAATGGCTTGATTGTCTCCTCTTCTGACCCTGATAAAATCCCTTCCAGTCATTTTTTTTTACCTTGGCAGGACTTTCTTGGGATCAAGAGAAAATTCAGGTCTTAATAATGATTGATTCAGGAGCCTCAGGTAACTTTATGGACAGCACATGGGCACAGGAACATCATATAGGAAAAAGAATGAAGGACCATATTAAGAAAGTGACCACTATTGACGGTAGTGCATTAAAATCAGGACCTATCACTCACCAGACTGTTTCCATACAAGTAACCATTGAACCAGGATACCAAGAACTTTTAGAATTCAATCTGATTTAATCCCCTCAGTTCCCGGTTTTACTAGGTTTACCTTGGCTGAGATTACATAACCCCCTCATTGACTGGAGGCAATCTACTATGCACTTTAGGCCTGATAGTTGTGGTGCACATCTCCTAGGTTCTATTCATATTGAAGACGAGGTAACTAGTCAGGACGGCGGTGCATTACCTATGGAATATCAAGATTTAAAGGCTATATGTGATGCAGAGAAGGCCACAAGCCTTCCTCCTCATAGACCCTATGACTGTAGTATCGATTTACAAGCAGGGGCTAAAATTCCACGCAGTCGGGTTTATTCTCTTTCTGAGAAGGAAAACCTCTATCTGCGTGAATACTTGGACACTATGTTAGAGATGGGTTTCATTCGTCCTTCTAGATCTCCTGCTTCCTCATCACTGTTCTTTATACCGAAGAGAGAGGGTGGTCTTAGGTGTTGCATCGACTACAGATCTTTAAACAAAATCACTATTAAGAACAGATACCCTCTTCCGCTCATTTCCTCCCTCCTTGACTATATGGAGGATCACAGACTCTGTACTGTGACCCAGGTGGAAACCTGACTGGAGAGTGTCTAGGAGGTTGTTTGTTCAAATGTGTGAGGCTAGTTGAGATGATGTGCATCTTTCTATGGCTTTGTCTAAAAATGGGAGTGTGAAGACCAGGCAGTAGCTGTTCAGGTTCTCTGGATTGAGAGGTTGTTTTTTCAAGAGCGGAGTGATATGACCAATTTTTAAGTTATTCTGGGAAGAAGCCCTGTTTGAGAGAGGAATTGACCAGTGTGGTCCATATAGAAACTTGGGGCCTCATTATGAGAAGTGTTGCGTTTTAAGTGTGGTAAATAGGGGAAAGAAGGGAAACAAAACAAGGGAAAAAAGGGGAGACAATCTCTGGGAGTCAGCACCTCTCCGCAAGCAGGTAGGAAGACCTTGAGCCCTGTACAGGAAGAGAACAATGAGCACTGCACTTAAATACATAACTAAAGAGACATTGGTGTTAACATGTACATGGTAGTTACCTAGTGCAATAGTCTTTACTTGGGCTTTCACTATAGGTACAAAGAACTGGGCCTCTCAATATAGGTGCAAAAGGACTTGGCTTTCTGGAGGGAAAAACAATAATGTTCAAATAAGCAAGTAGTCTCTCAGGTACAGCTACTGTCTTTTCTGTATAAAGCAAATGTCTCACCAACAGGCATATAACAGACAGGGAATGCCTGAAGTTTGGGAGTACGTTGTTCTTCAATGTGCAAGTCTCCCCTTTTTTCCCTTGTTTTGTTTCCCTTCTTTCCCCTATTTACCATTGCGCTCTAGTGTTTGATAGAGGCAATTGGTGATAGTGGAAGGTTGAGGATCTGTCTTCATATTCCTGCTGCTCCTGCAGAAAATCCCGGTAACATTCTTACAGTAAGCCGTTGAGGGAGAAAATGTTCAAAAAGGAGGCTTTACAGTTCTGCTGAGTGTTCGCGGTGAGCCGTTGGGGTAGAGAGGTCGAGGGGGTTGAGGCGAGGTATTGAGGAGGAGGGGTCATGAGGTAGTTTCAAAGTCCTAGGGGAGGCACGACTAGTGCTGGAAAAGTTCGCTTCGTGGTGCCGACCCAGGGGTTGGGAGTTCGGAGATAAGGAGGAGGTAGGAAGTGGTTGTGCAATGATTGACAGGCTGCCCGTTGGGGTAGCTCTGATGGGTGGCCGCCTGGTGGAGGTGAGAGCGTCACGAAATTGCGTTCGGGAAGGCGCGGTTGCGGTATAGAGATTTTAGGAGGCTTTTATATTTAGGAAAGGAGGGGGTGGTTCTGATGTTGACTGGGATGGCAGTCCAGATTTTCGGGGCGTTTCCTGCAAAAGAGCCGGCAGCAGTCTTTTGTTTACGTGTTTTTAAGGGAATGAGTAGGAGAGAGTTGGAGCTCCTGTAAATATGACGCATCATTAGTGTCGCAAGGAGGGCACACTTAAAAGTGTTGCATCGCTGCTTTCACACAGCGATGCAACGCTTCTCATAAATGAGGCCCCTAGTTTCTATATGGACCACAATGGTCAATTCCTCTCTCAAACAGGGCTTCTTCCCAGAATAACTTAAAAATGGGTCATATCACTCCGCTCTTGAAAAAGCAACCTCTCGTTCCAGAGAACCTGAACAGCTACTGCCTAGTCTCCACACTCCCATTTTTAGATAAAGCCTGTATTTATCAGCCGCATTTGGCAATGTCATCTCTCTCAACCTCCTTCATATTCTTGAACTACGCATGGGATGTGGAGCACTGTCCTCAACTGGTTCTCCTCTTACCTACCTAACTGATCCAAAATTGTGAAAATGGGAAACTTTTTCTCAAGACCAATCAGCGTTCAAAGTTCGATCCTCTCCCCAACCCTCTTTAACCTCTAACTAGAACCACTATGTGTGGTTCACAGAAGCCCTAAGATTCTCTCCCACCTCTTCGCTGACAACACCCAAGTATACCTACAAATCTCATCCCGAAGTCGTTTCACATAGAAAAAAACACCAGTGCAAGATGGATGGCCAACTTTCCCACCCTGGATGGCTGCCCCACCATTGTCCAGAGTGGGAGATCATTCAGCATCAACCTTGATAATTGTCTCAATCTCCACAGTCACATAGCAGTCATGGTCAACAGCTCACAACACCAACTTAGGCATCTTTGGAGCATTAGACACTTGATTCTGGAACAAGACCTCAAAACAGTGGTGCAGTTCCTTGTTCTCTCTGGACTAGACTATGGAACTGCCCTTCTCTAAGGCATTCAATGATTCACCTAGGCCCACTGAGAGCAACAATACATGCAGCAGCACGCTTCATCTTAGGCCTCGAGAAAAATTACCACATTTCCCCTGCCCTGCTAACCTTCCAATTGCTCCCCATTGAAGCGCTGGCCCAATTCAAAATTGCTAGCATTACCCACAGAGCACTGCATTCATCCTCACCCTCCTATTTAAACAAGAAGTTGAAAATCTCAGGAGCAATTAGGAGTTCCAGAAATGCTTAATTCCTACTAATGGAACCCCCCCTTCATCAGTCAAGAATGTGACATGAACCAGTCTTTCTCTGGTAGTGCCACTAGACTCTGGAACTCTTTGCCTCCCCCACTCTATCTAACCACCTGTCTAGCAATCTCCTATTTAAAATACATCTTTGTTAATTCACCCTCGACCAGTCTTAAGTCTTTTTTCCATTATGCCCTGATCTCCCTTCATTACATGATTAAACTATCTAAATGGATGCTTCAACTGTGTATGTCCTCTGTCCAAATTTTGTAACAGTCCCTGGTGGTAACTCCTGTACACATCCACTGATGTAAACTAAAGTTACTATGTCCGAAACCCACTGTAATCCTGTATCTTATATTGTTGTAAAACACTCCTTTGTCTTCAGGCCATGTCAGCGCCATATACAATTGTAAAAGCAAAATAAAGGAATAAAAATAGGTTTACAAATGCAGAAATTGTTAAGAAAGGAGCATGACTTACCATTTGCCTAGCAGCCACTTCCTGCCCCTCAGTTCCTCCTTTGTTCCTCTGAAGTTGGTTCTCAAAAAGTAAGGCACTAATTTAGTATAATTACTAATAACTACATAATACCTACCTAAATTAATTATCAACTAAAGTCAATTTTTCAATTTAAACTTTATTTTACATTTAATTAAAATACATAGAAGTACATGAATAAAAAGCAATTCCTAGCGTACAAGATACAGTTCTCAAAAGTGCATTTACAGTACAGGTTAAGGTTACAAACAAATATTGAGGTGTCACTGTACGTAAGAAATCAATCAGAGTAACTCACGTACTATCTCAAGGTAATTAGATTAAAAAAAGTGACATTTACAATGGTTGCTAAAAACACAAGGTAAAAGCAGAGATCTTAAAACCTATAAACAGTTAATAAATTCATAAAATACTACGTATCATAGTGCAAAACTGGCCGATGTCAAAAATGTATTCATTTAAAAATCAAAATCAACCTTAAAATATAGATTCTTTAAAATGGAAGGAATGCTCCATTACAAGCCTGCAGGATTTTACATCGGGTAGTATAAAGGAAGCAATAGTGAAGCAGATATACAGGATTTCTAATTGTTGTAACACAGCTAGGGCTAGTGTTGGGGAGAGCAGACTAATTTTTTTCCGCAATGGAATTACAAAACGTTTTCTCTCTGTTGCGTAAAAGGCACGAAAAACAATAAATGCAAAATCGATTGATTTGACTTATTATTGCATAGACAACGAGGAAGCAAAGAGGAAGCTGGCTGGTTGAAAATAAATGTATTGGATACCTTAACATTATCAGTATGTAGTTTAATCAGAATCTAATCAAGATGTAGCAATGCCGAATGTTCTCTACAATTGTGAGGTATGATAGGGTGCCCTGCTGGAGCTGTGGTAACCCCTGATATAGCATTACAGATGTTTCCCCCTGCATCGTTTCCACCTGTCTGATGCAGATCTCATATTAAATAAATATTTTAGCCTTGATTTGGAAAAACATTCACTGAGGCTCAGAGTGTCGTAAAGATGTGCTAGCCCCAGTGAAAAAAGGGATTGTCTAGCGTAGGATTACCATGAAATTTTATGGACATGATCTAACTTCATAATACCTTTAAAATATTTTGGTTCAGATCAACTGTGTTCCTTTTCCACAGTAAAGCCACAAGGATAACGGGGCCAATGTGATGACATTACTAATGTAAGGCAAGTAACCTTCCTTGTGAGCGTTAAAATTGTTATAAACTGGTGGGAATGACAGTAGTCGTTTAACAAGTTTGTCTTCCACAACATGCGGTGCTTCTATGTCTGCTGTGCCCTAAATCGCTGTCCAATAAGTATCAATAGGTCTTGTTTTGGCCAAATAGATTTTGATCTTGTCCTGTATTGGCTTGCTACCCATTTTGTTGGAGAAACTGAAATTTGTGGCTATGCTTTTACCCATGTGGTTTGCTCTGATAATTAAAACACGGACCAAGTTCTATTTTCTCCTCATCAAGATGAAATCTCCTCGGTTTCTTTTGTGTTCCCCCATGGCCATTATAAAAGTCTTAGATTTGTGTACATAAAGATCTAGATCAGACATAAAGGCTGAGTATTCGGCGTTAAGATTTTACAGCGCTATATGTTTTCTTGCTAACAGAACAGCATCATCTGCATATAACAGGATCAGAAGGGGGTGGACTGTGCTTGGGGGGTATCTTTTGATTTATTAACCAGAACTTCATTCAATTTAGTAGTATAGGGGCAAATAAGAAGGGGGCGAGAATGCACCCCTGTCTGATACCCCTTTCAATTTTAAAAGATTTTGTGTATTCACCTTGCCTACCATATCGAACCATAGCGGTGGAATCTCTTATAAAGATGTATTATTGCAGCCTCCACTCCCATAGCCTCCATAATTGTCCACATTTTGCTGTATACAACCGTCAAAAGCCTTGGGCAAGTCCATGAAGGCCATATATATTTGGCCTTTTTTTACCATGGAATATTTCGCTATCAATGTTGTCAGATTGAGATATTGTTGGTTGGTGCCCCTACCCTGCCTCAAACCATACTGTACTTCAGCGAGAATTTTCTTTTCCACCACCCAGATTTCAAGCTTGTTTAGCAATAGGTTGCCCATACATTGAGCAATACTATCTAATAATGAGATAGGGTGGTAGTTACATGGATTTGAAGCATCATCCTTTTTGTAAAAAGCTACAATCAGCAAAGTTCTCCAGGAGGGTAGAGGACCATTTATGGCTATTAAATTAAAGACTACAGTCAATAAGGGGGACCATCATTGATGGCTTGTAAGAAAGATGTCTATTGGGACACCATCAGGCCCTGCGGCTTTGAGGATGGTGAGTGTGACAGAGTGAGCTGTATTTCCTCAAGGTCAAAAGAAATACAGGTTTTGGCCTTAGAAAAATGGCTTGCAATCACTGGGCGCCGGTCAGCTAGATTTTGAAAAATATCTTGGAAATGCCTTATCCATGACGTCTCATCTATGTGAACGTCTAAGGAAGGGCCACCTTTGTCTGACCGGAATGCTGAATTGATCACCTGCCAGAAGGTTTTACTGTCGTTCTGATTGGATGCTTGCTTTAAAGTTTCTCACGCCTCTAATTTTAGCTGTTTCTGTCTTTCTTTTCTAGCAAATTTATAGAGGTTCCTCATACTGCAAATGCAATCTTTTTCTCTAGGTCGTGTTTTTAAGGCTTTCCGGAGTATGGAGGAAGCAACTGAACAGTTCCAAAGAAGTGGTTTTTACTGGGGTTGGATGAGTTAATTGTGTTTTAATATTAATTAGATAGTTATCAAATGCTTCAATCTCCAGGTTGTTGAAAATCTTTAAAGTTAGCCTCTATAAACTTTGTGAGAAGCTTAGTCTCGTCTACTTTATCCCACTTTAAGGTGAAGCCGTTTTTCCTAGCTAGGATTGGTTTTGAAGCTAATATACCATTTCTACTAGTATATCGCTCCACATTATGACGCAGAGAGCATGGTGTAATTGCTAAATTCTGTGAAATTAACCTTCATCTTAGAAATACAAATTTCAATGTGGTCAAACACGATTAAGTAATCAATCACGGAAGTATTTTCTATTCTTTGAAATTTAGGGAGTAATTGTCCAGTTGCTGGTTCAAGTTCATTGCGGGGCTCTAGCTGCAAAGTCATCAATAAACTGTTTTGGGCATTAGCAGGTATATTATGATCAAAATGAGCAATTGGTTCTCCCTGGTGACCTTCTATCCCACATAACATAGACACTGCTCTTGGGTAAGCTTTTATATTAAAGTCTCCAACCCAAATGATTTGTAAAGGGTTCGGGTAGTGACCAACTAAGTAATGTACGGTTTTACCTAGGTTCTCTGCTACTATTTCTGGATTCTAAAAATTATTGCTGCAATAGTTTATTAACAGTAGGCACCAGGTTTCAACCTTTAATGACTAAAATGTGGAAGGGAGGAGAGTTGTTTATAAAAATTACCTACTTTGAATGTGAATGAGTTTGCTATCAGTGTCATAAGGCCCCCAACATTGCTCTGCCCCCTATTGAGGGTAATGTTGGTGTACTAAAAGAATGATTGCCATTTACATAAAACTGGATAATCTCCCAGGTTTCTTGGGCGCAAATGATCTGCAAATTAGATAGTACTTTGAGCCACTCTTCGTTGTTCCGTTTGCTTTTATAAATGGCTATGTTCCGAGAAAGTAGAGCGTAGTTCAGGTTATTAGGTTCCCCTGCGATGTTGTGAAATCAATAAGAAGAGTGTGTATCAGCACTCCATCCCAGCGTTGTCACCCTCTAATACTACTTTGTGTCATGTTTCCCATACACTCACTGTGGGCTGGATGAATAGTTATTCAGGCCTCTGAATGTCATCCTCAAGTCAGTCAAAGGAGTCTAGATTTGATAAAGGAGCAAATCTATTTGAAGTCAGGAAACCAGCACTTTTGTTAATTGTTGTCCTACTGGCACCTATGGGAGGTTCCCAAGCTTTTTTTTTGGTGAATTGTCTCATATAAATCATGGTGGTTTATAAAAGAAATACAACCGTAAAGGGAAGATCTGGGTCACTACTGTAAGTGCTGAGTGAGAGTAGAGTACTATGTTACCCACAATCTGGGAATTATCAAAATTTAGGTCAATACTGTCACCCTCGTAAAGCTTTGAGGTAGGGCCTACCCAAGGAGTTCTCCTAACCATAATGAGGTGGTTCTGCGCTAAGTGCCCTAATCTAGTGTGGGTAGATAGCCAGTGGCATGATTTGTCTATGAGTTGAGTGGTGGATTATTTTTGTGTTGATCTTAGCATAGGAGCATTAACCAAGATTAAGACAAAGGGGCGGGTATCAGGTAGAAGATTAAGGGTTTGAAGGTTAGTTACTCTCTGGAGCTGTAGGGGTTCACTCTGTGGTTGACTGATAATGAAATTGTTCATGTCCCTAGGGGGTCTAGATTTCGCATCCCCCACCCGGTATATATTGGGAGCCAAGCTGTTCTCCAATTAGCCTGTTGATGATACCTCTGGGTCTGTTTCTTCTGGGGGCCTTTGTAGAGGAGCAGATCCTCGCCCCAAGTGATAGGACATTTGGGTAGTATGTATTTTTCCCAAGTCTGACTCTGATTTGCCCCCTTTATTAGCTCTATGTTCATGTAACTCTGTGGTTGTGGTCGTGGGATGAATATTATGGGGTTGTATAGGTTGGGGGTTTACAACAGTGTTAATTGATACGAATGAGCTGTTTTTTTAGTATCGCTTGCATTTTTCGGTCGATTGAATCCAACTGTAACAAGATAGGATGTAGGATAGAGGAAATCTTGTCAATTAAGTTCTCCGCAGTGTGGTGTGACCACGATATCTCGGGGCTTACATTTTCAGATGCTGTGATAGTCTGAGAAGGTAGGGACTTTCTAGGCTTCTTGGGTTTGATGGAGTGGAATCTTTTAAAGTGCCTCTATTCCTTTTGCCTGACGTGGCTGCAGTAAAGGTAGCCATGTTTATATTTTGCAATTGGGGGGGACACTTATATCAGGAGGAGGCATCTTTGAAATTGGTTTTGGACTGTATTGCTCTGGCAACCCCTGATTCTCTTGACCCTCTGTAACCATGTTGTCAGACTGCATCGGGCCATCACATGCGGAGCCCCCCTCCCGAGAGAAAGTCTCTTTCCTGCCATGGCAATCTCCTTCGAAATGTTATTAGTGGCTTTAACCAGAAAGGAGTCAATGGTAGACATAGTTACAACTGTTAAGTCTGTTGAATTTGATGTCTCTCTTCCCATGGTGTTCCGGGATCCGGAGGTGGAATCATCGGGGTGTCCGTTGCCGGATGATAAATGTTAGGGGGGCAGCCAGCCTCCTCTGGGCTCTGACAGGAGTGTATCAAAAAAGAGAGGTACCCCTTAACACATTAAGGGAATTGAGGTTCAACAACCTAAAGTAACTGTATTCCCCTGAAAACCAGTTCACAATGTCAAGATTACAGCAATAACAACCTATAAAGTACAACTAGGTTAAAAACAGAGTAATTTCTTCTGTATTTTATTACACATATAAAATTGTACATAAGCAATTAACACATAAAAATCTTCCTGACAAAGATCTAAATTACCAAAGCAAAACTCATAAATTAAAACAATCAATTATGACCTGCATAATTGCAATAACAGACAGAAAACAGTTGTAAAAACATTCAGTTTGTTCAATACATGGTGTACATTCAGTTATCCTTATAATTGCCCTCTATGTTATGCCACAATCTAATCTGTGTGTCAACACAAAGGCCGGAAGCTTGAATTATACTGTGATGAAGCGTCGACGAGTTTCAATGGGTTCAGCTGATAAAAAACATCTTTTTACAAGACTTTGCAATGATCTGTCATGTCAAGAAGGACAGTAATGTTGCCTCTATAGAATTTTTTAGATCTTCTGTGGTTATTTCACTCCTTACGTTAATCGTGAAGATATTTAAGAAACTTCGTGCTCTAGGACCTTTTCTCTGTCCTTGTACCAGTTGTTGTATGGGCTCGTAATCAATTTCGTGTATTTTATACAAATTAAAAAGTCTGGTTAATCTAATCCCACTATTGATGCACCAGCGCTCTCTTAAATTCCGATAAAGCGACCTCCTGAGACTTTGTACAGGTTAAAAAGTCTGGTTAAATGAATCCCACTATTGATGCACCAGCGCCCTCTTAAAACCTGGTAAAGCGACCTCATGAGATTAGAACCACCCGTGTTTATTCGCGGTGGAAGAGGTCATCACAACACGCCAGCCGGCTACAGGGTGCTTAAAACTTCTGTCCGGCTTGTTGCTTCTTGGGTTCCGTATAGCGATATGTACATTATGTTAAGTCTACCTTACCCTAGTTGAACACCACTTCTCATCTGGTCACAATCTCAATACCATGCATCTACTGCCCTGCATCTACTGCCCTGCATCATATTCCTGTAGTTCTGGCCAGCCCTCCATACTTAACTGCCATACTCTGCTCTCAACTAGAGAGCATATAACACGAGAGGATTAATGTTTGCCTGCCAGTGATGTGTCTGTCGTTACTGAGATCCTAGGTTGACAGCAAAAATTCCATTCAGGGTATGTTGCATGTGTCACAACAATCCCACAGGATGTCTTTCAACCCATGCTAAACCACTCAGTGTATCTTGCACGTCACAACAAGCACACGTTGTGTATCTCAACCCACACTCTACCAAGCACAACAGGGTATCGGGTGAATTTTAACCTACAAAAAAATCTCAACTCATTCATTTTAACACGAAGAAATAATTACTTCAATAGAATATAATGCCTGTAGAGCACAATATAAAAATAAAACATCAGCCTGTCAGCTTTCTCTGTCTTATGCAGATTGCCAATACCTCATATATGCACTGAAGCCAACAGTTGATAAATTGTGATAATTCTTCCAGCAAATATTAAGATTGTACACACATTTCTTCTTAAAGCTTTTCCTTTCAGTCTTGAAGAGCAATCCTTCCTAACAGATCATTTTGTTTATATTGCCATATTCTCAATAATCTTTACTCAAGGGTTACAATGCGAAATAAACCTGCTGAATAGAAATAGGGTAGCAATGATGTTCTTAATCAGCAAGATCCACATCAAATGCAGTCAACCTGACAGTCAAGCAAGTAATGGTAGATTCTTCTCCAGAGCAAATTTGTTTCCAGGTCTCTGACCTTGTAAAATAGTGATTATTCTATTCCCTCTGATAGTCTTACCCAGGGAACGCGCATCGGCTTACATCTGAATGATGCCGTCATAGAAAAGTTCTAGGGCTCTTTCATTTGAGGCTTAACAGTTACTTTCACCTGAAAAATAATGAGCTCTCTTTATAATACATTTCAGGATACCTGATTCAGCCGGAATGCTCCCATTTTTTTAAAGACAAAAATGGTTTTATTTTAGCTTTCTCCGGCTTGAGATTTCCCACACTTCAATGTAAGTGAGTTGGGGAAATAAATTGCCCTAATTATATATTTCAAAATGTTCCTATTTCCTGCTTCCAAATGTTGACATGTCTTCTTTATCTTCTTTGCCTGTCATATGAGTGCATGCATCTTTTGTGAGCAGGCTGCGCATTGGCTAGCTGAACACATTAGTACGCTTTCTAACAATACTTCATGACTCAGATGGCTGCATGTGCTGGTGGTTCACTGCCAAAGTCTTGATGCAGAGGGAACGTCTATGCTCAGCGAATTCCTGACAGAATGAAAAATAAGGCAAGAGCTGAATCCTTATGGGAGGTAAGATCATGATTGTAAGCACGAAGAGTCTCTTGCAGCTGACGGAAAATAGCATGCAAACCCCAAACGGAATGATGCACGTGTCTCAAAGTTCAATAGTGCTTTATGCACCTCTGAGCCAACTATGAAAGAAACAACAAAGTCAAACAGACACACATAATTGTTGCCAAGAAGACAAGTAGTGATGGAGCAAGGATTCGCATACGAAGCAACTTGCTCGTACTCATGAACCTCGCCTAACGTTAACGAAGTAACCAATCTGTTTGTTTTACTAATTTCGCACATCTTACTTTTACATGGGGTGTCCGAGAGAAGCTTGCTTATGTGTTTTCTAATCCTAATACGCTAGCATCTAAAATGGCTGCTGCTACGTGGAAATATCTACTGCGCATGCGTCTGTCATACCCACGTGACATTGATGGAGCAAGGATTCGCACGTAAAGCGACTTGCTCTCATTCATGAACCTCGTCTAACCTGTAATAGTATTAACCAATCCCGTTTGTCTTTAATATCGCACTTTATACAGTACACACGGGTGTCCGAGAGAAGCTCGCATATGCGTTTACTAAACCTAATGATGCTTGCATACTACAGTATGGCTGCTTCGCAGAAATTCAGTCTGCGCATGCGTCGGTCATACCCATGTGATGTGACGCACTCGCAGTTCTGGAGGGAATATTCGCTCATGCGCATTACTGCTAATATGGCCGCTTTGTCATTTAACATGCTCTCTGCTTTCTCCTGCTGCTTTTGCACATCTGTCTTTTCTGCTTTAACCTCTAACGCTATAGATATTATTAAGTAAGGGATATACCCCCACATGCATCAACCTATTTAGGAAGTGCAAACGGTGCGAATCGGTAAATTCGGCCGTTTGCACTTCCTAAATAAGTTTTTGGGATGCATCATGCATTTTTGTGAAATTCGCTATTTTTAGCGATTTCCAAAAATGCGATTGCTTTTAAGGAATCGCAAATTTGCGATTCCTTAAAAGCAATGCATGATTGTTTTTCTAATTGCGAATTAGCAATTAGGAGGTGCAAATTACCACGAGGTTGAACCTCGTGGTAATTTGCGAAAAGTTTTGAAAATGCTCAAAAATGCATTTTTTAAACTTTCATGTTTCAGACACACATGTCCTTAGGACATGTGTGGGTGAAACATGCACTTCAAATTACATTTCTGAGGTGCAGGGGGGGGTCCTTTGGACCCCCCTCTGCACCCTTGGAATGCATTAACAAATTGTGATTTTCAAAAAGAAAATCGCAATTTGTTAAAGCCTTCCCATTGATCCCTATGGGCCTTTTGGCCCATAGGAATCAATGGGAATTGCGAATTCGCACTTTGGAATTCGCATAATATTTGCGATTCGGTAAAAATTGCGATTTTTACCGAATCGCAAATATTTTGCGAAAATATACATGCATCCCATTTTGCGAATTCCAAATTGCGATTCCCTATTTTTCGCAATTTGGAATTCGCAAAAGGCCGGGATGATGCATGTGGCGGATAGTGTAGGTTATAATGGTATACAGTGTGTTCATTTTTACTGTGTTTCTAATTTGTTTTCGCTTACTTTTTATGTATCGCGTATCTGTGGGCCTTGGGAGAGGGAGTCGCTCCATCTTTGAAACCTCTTGCAACCCTGTCATGTGATGAGGGACAACCCAATTGCGCAGAAGCAAGACAATGCCAGCTGGCTGCCAAAGCTGAGATACTCATGAGAAACTGAACTGTGACCCAGCGAGAGGAGCCGAGCTGCACCTGAATCTGCAACAAAGTCGATACTTTACTGTGTACCCTATTGTACTTCTTGCTGTCTATGGCATGGGAACTGGAATGTAAGGGGTGGGCACTGAAATATAAATATTAATTATGGGAACCCAGAATTTCAGGTGGTGACAATGACCTAACCACCTCTCCTGACCAATCATAAGTTGGGGACCCTGTCACTTGCAACATTTGTGGGTGGTCTAGGGAACCGAAAAGGGTATAACTAGCCTAGTTTTAGCTAGAGAAATTGTCCGACTTGTCCGAGTAGCTGACCTGTCACTGACCCTACGAACTCTATAGGTGATTGATACAGAGGGCTGCGGAGCACTCTGTCCGTATTTTCCACAAACTCCAAGGGGTGGAAATAGTCTTAAGTGCTGCCGAAGCTCTTTGCTGGGAGATTTGAAAACCCAATCGGGGTTACTGGCGGATTCCGTGCAGACAGGGAGTAGCGCAGGCGTTGCATCCGAAGCTGCAGGTGTTGGTCGTGCCCTTTGATGAGCCCAGTCCTGAACCAAATCCTGAGGGGTATCCTGTCCTGACTGTCCATGAGCTGTACCTGCTCGCCTACTGGCATCCTAAATCCTTGAGGGTCCTTGTCCTCATTTTCCCACACTGACCCGTGGCCAGGGTTAGTCGTCTTTCCGTCCTAGGTAAATATACTTGTGGGTGTTCGTCATTCTATCGCTCTTTCTCCTTTCTTTAATAAAGCACTCTTGCCTGTGACATTTTCCATTACTTTCTCAAGTATCTTACAATGCAAATGTGTATTTAGTGTGTTCCATTATTCCCTTACCCATATGATATCATTGAACAATTGTATGCTTATATAGAGTGTTCCACTTTTACCTTCCCTTAGTGAATAAGCCGTCTTATAGTAAGATAGCATAGGGTTAGGTTCTTTAGCTAACCGTTAGTGTAAATTCCCAGTAGTAGGATTTTGTTCCCACATACCTGTCTTAGTTTAAGCCTGAAACTAAATAGCATGTTCCCTGTTACCTGTACCCAGTAGTTGTCCTCCTGCATTCGATGGTACTTGCCCTTATTCACAGCTACATTATTGTGATGATTCTGATTATTGATATTCTAATCTGTATCGGGTCTATTCTCATGTCATTCTGATCTTAAAACTACTATATAAAATCCTTAAAACCATCCAGGTGTCCATGGTTCTTATATAAGTATCTTTTGATGATTTATTAAATTGAATGTGATATATTTTGGTTGTCTTATCTTATACCCCTGCTAGCTCCTGATCCGTCAGGAACATAGGTACCTGTGGTAAGTCAGGTACATTGGTCATTGTGATAAGGAAATCACACCCGAATTACTGATGGATAGCGTGTAAATTCACCCGACTCACAAAACACTGTCATCAGAAACACGTCATAGGGCCCAGTGCATGTAAATTGGAAAATCAAATGAGCCGGGTGACCTGCGCGCTCTATCAGTAATTTTCTGGTAGCAGTAGGATGGTTAGGACTAGTTAAGATAGATAGATAAGACAATATTCTGACAAACTGTGAAAATAAAATGTGCTGCTAAAATGTCATTGCTGCTAAAATAAATGTTTTATTATAAATAGTGAAAAGAGTTATGAAAGTTTTGAAATTATAGTTTTTTTAAATGTTTTAAGATTTTACTGTTCATAAAATGTTGCTACATTATTGCATGTGACTAACAAACCCGTCTGTAAAGTGTTCTATGTAGTCTGAAATTCCCGGGGAAATTGAATAGCGGGTGGTGAGTAGAATCCACTTGGCTGGACGGTCACTGGCTGGGAGGGAACTTAGTGCATGGTTAGGCAGAACTGGAAGCGCTAATTAGGATTTTCTAAATGAACTATTGAATAAATGATAGCTACGAGTCCTTTGTGAAAAACTCCCGTTGTGATATCACCTAGTAAGGGTCACATATGGAAGGAGTGGTAAGTTCTCGAAGCTTGAATGATAAAGCAAAGGAGTCCGCTGGTGAAAGTTTGACTTAGTATATATCCCGGAAAGAGGTGGATGAGTCAAAGAAGTAGCAGGTTCTCTAATGCTCGTGTGAAAGGATAGGCAGAGAAGTCTATTCGAAGTGAATAAAATGTAGACAAAAGTGGTTTACTTGTAGCGAGAGGAAAACTTTCTTTCTTTTTAGAACTCTCAAGCATAGTGGCAAATGTTATACGTTGTTTATTAAACGGAGCACTAGCACTTTAGAAAAAATTCAAAGTTTCCGTTACCTTGTGAAGGAGGGAGTCGGTCGCAAAGCCGCACTGACGTCACTCTGTGCCGCGCTGGTATTGGTCAGAACAGCGGGTGTGTAGCGAAGCCAGAATTGTAAAGGAGGGGTGAGTGCCGAAGCGTGAGACCGCGTCTCGCGAAAAGACCGCGCACCCATTGGTCAAAGGTATTTACAACCCCTGTGTTGATTGGTTGCCGTGAACTGAAAGGCCCGTTAGCATTGGAAGCACAAAAGTAAACAAAATTAATCAATCCGAGTTAGAAGCTAGTTTGGAAAGGTGTATGCACTATCCTGAGTTTTTACCTGATCCAAGGAATCTAGGTTTTCATAAGGAGTTGATGTAGAGAGGTAGACCTCACAATATGTACGGAGGCAAGAGAAAATTGTCATTTGCCGAGAAGATTAAGAATTATTTCAAGAAAGACAAGCCCATTCGAACTAGAGAAGGCGTAATCATTCCTCCACCTAATACTCCCGCATCATTCATGATGTTTGACAAAGGGTATCATACCTGTGTATGGTTGGAAAATTGGGTAAAGTATACTGAAGATGATGGAGTCTTAGCATTTCCCCTTGATGGTACCTTTAATAGTAGAATCCTGTTTAACCTAAGGACTCGTATGAATGAACTACACCCCAGACCCAGATTAACACAGTACGAAGCTTTAGAGGAATGGGAGATTGAGGCTCTAGAGCGAGACAGACCCCGAATGGATAAGGGAGTGACCAAATGGTATCCAAAATTGCAGCGAGAAACAAAAGAGAAAAAGATGAAACAGTGGAGACAGAATATGATGGTCGAGGGACTATTTCCGATGTTTGGGGTAACGGAACACGGGGGAGGGAAAAAGTTAGAGAAAACCCGACATTTAATGGCTATGGGGGACTCAGAGGATGAACACTTAGAAGATTTATTGACAAAAAATCCACCTCCCTATGCTGAAGAGTCTGAGCCTCTAAGCTCGAAAAACCCATTTTACCGATATCCTAGATGTAGGAGGGCCAGTGAGACAGATGTAACTGGTTCTGATAGCAAAGCCAGTGATAGTGACGGGTTTTGCAGACCTAGCACAGTGGTTCCAAATTACCGAACTTTTGGTGAGGACCGACCAGGTTTAGCAATCCCTACTGCCCCGAGTATATACCCTCCATTAGTACCTCAAGTAATACATGACAAATCTATGGAAAGGGTTTTACATGAGCGAGAGAAGGAAGCCCTGATTAAACAGCAAAATGATTTAATTCAGACAATAGCTCAGATACATCCCATTAACGCATTAACAATTCCAGTTACTATAGGTCCGGTTGTTTCTCTTTATGGGGATAGACAGGTCAGTCCACAAACTCCAGTTATTACACCAGTTGTAGCACCCCCGAGAAAAGAGCTGCTAGTAGTTGATGACCAAGAAAGTGAATGTGAATCTGTGATCTCTCTGATGTATCTGCCCATAAGGGAGCCTGGAACCAGTGTTCCACGTTCAAGAAACCAGACAAAAGTAAAGGAGGTCCTGATAGAAACAGCTTCAGGTACCCGAAGTGCCACGGTACTGACACCAGAAGAAATAGAACGATGGTCCAGAGAACTAGAGAAAGCATCCCCTCAGCCAAAACCATTAGATATTTATAAATTGAGAATAGAGATGGAGGAACTTATGGCCGGAAATGTGGGATTGGATAGATTAAACACCCTGGATGAGGAAGAGTTACTATTTATTAGCAAGAGTCTTACCCGAAACACTAGAGTCTTCCATGAGAAATTAATGGATACTGCAGCTGATATGGGAATAGATATTAGCAAATCCAAAGTCCTGCAAAAGCCTTACAGAGCAGAATTTTCAGACAAAGATTTAGAGAACATGAATGTGTCCGGGAAGAAGATCCAGATAAGGGAATTATTGAACATACTGCAGAAATGGGGAGATCTAGACAAATGGAAAACCAGGTGGGCAAAGAAAAAGGAAGACAGTAAGCCTAAGCAAAAGACTTCTGAATATGTCCTACAAGATAAGGCAGAAAAATTATATCCCATGAGAGAAGTATGTTCATGTTCCATGGTCCAGACAGGATATTGTATCCTTTACTAATGATTTTCCGAAATTGAGAGAGAAGCCTGTAGAGTGGTATAGACAGGTTGAGCGATTCATTAAAGTCCAGAAATGCCTCTTGAAGGACCTGGATGGGTTCTTTGACATTGTAGTTCCTGTAGATTTATGGACTGAATGCAAAATTGCAATTGATTGGCCCAGTGACGAATATGAGAGAGACTCCAGAACCGGAGCCCCCTCGCCAGAAGTAGTGAGAAAGTATGATCAAGTCATACAAGTCCTAAAAGGGAAAGTGCCAGCAAAAGAAACTGATTGGACTCGAATAGATAGAACTACCCAAGAGCGTGATGAAACAGTGCATTCCTATTATGAAAGATTGCTACAGGTATTCAAAACCTACAGTGGAATCGATAATATTGAAATGAAGGACATGACTCATTTCACTTACCGATTCGTGTCGGGGTTGAGACCTGAAATATCCCAATGGATTAGGGATAATAAAATCTGTTGGCAGGGTAAGCCCATAGATGATGTTCTCAAGTACGCTAAGTACTGTGAGGACGAGAGAGAGAACAAAAGAAAAGCCCTCAAGGAGAAGGTGATGTGGGCTCAAGTGAAGTTGGCAGAACAACAAGAGAAACAGTTAAGTAAATTGAATAGTAATAATAATGCGCAAAATACCACCTCTGGGGGAGGAGGGAAGCCCCGAGTAAACATGAGTAAAGAAGAGGCCAAGAAAAAATTCCCCTGTCACGGGTGCATTCAGATAGGGCACTGGAGAGACGAGTGTCCACATCTTCAGGCTGGTAACGCCCCCATAAATGGTTTAAATCCACAGGTGTAGAAAGAGGGGCCACGAAAGAACCAGCAACAGGTAAACCCGCCTCCATTGCCACGGGCTCCTAGACCTAACTATAGGAATCAGGCTCAGCAAAATGAAGGGGTTGAGGTCTGGGAAGGAGGGGTTGAAAGAAATGCAGCAACTTCACAATTCCTGTTAAATGATACATTCCTCTGTGATGAACCATACTGACGGGGCCTGAGGGGGGAGGACGAGGAGTGCGTGCTTGGCGCCTCCTTGCCGGTAGACCAGTCAGGGCCATACATTGAAGGAAAGGTTGAGGGAAATTACGTCACCTTTCTGTTGGACACTGGTGCTACCCGTTCTACTGTGAGAACAGCGGATATTCCCAACCTACCCCTCTCGGGAGAAGCTATCCAAGTAGTGGGTGTGTCAAATCAGATAATCAGTACTCCAGTAACTGAACCAATGGAGATTTCCATAGGGAACTTCAAGGAACTGCACAGATTTGTCGTCTGTGACTCTAGTCCAGTGAACTTACTGGGAGGTGATTTGTTGTGCAAAATGAACTGTACCATCTTTTGCACACCAAAAGGCGTCGAAATTCAGACCCCAGATGAAGATGGCCTGTACAAATTGATGTTACTGAGGCCCGACACCGAAATTAAGACCCTGACCATACAGGACTTACCGGAAGAACTACAGCAGAAAGTGATACCCACCGTGTGGGATTTCACTGGGAAAGATGTAGGATTGATGGCAAACGTGGACCCAGTTAAAATAGCCATTAAGACAAATGCTATCTACCCGAAAACAAGACAGTATAAAATGAGTGCAGACGTGAAAGCCGGAGTTGCCATTGAAGTAAAAAGATTGCTAGAAGCAAACATTATACAGGAAGTAATGAGCAGCCCCTGTAATTCGCCCATAATTGGAATTAAAAAGCCTAGTGTAAAGTACAGGGTAGTGCAGGACCTGCGAAAGGTAAACCAGATTGTTGTACCTTGTTGTCCCATTGTGCCAAATCCTGCAGTGATCCTGTACCAGATTCCATGGAATGCAGAATGGTTCACTGTCATTGACCTATGTCATGCATTCTTTTCCATCCCGTTGCATCCAGACAGCAAATTCCTTTTCTCATTTGAATTCGACAGTCATGTCTACGTCTGGAATCGTGTCCCCCAGGGGTACACAGAAAGTCCTTCGATTTTCAATCAGATCTTAAAAAGATGTCTTGAATCACTAATCCTACCTAGAGAATCAGTTTTGGTTCAGTACATAGACGATCTCCTGGTGGCGTCTAAAAGTCAAAATGACTGTGTCACCGATACCATTGCCTTATTGAATCACCTAGGCCAGGGAGGACATAAAGTGTCTCCTGACAAATTGCAGTTCTGTAAGAATTCAGTGAAATATCTGGGGCACCAGATAGAGAAAGGTATTCGGAAAGTCACTACAGAAAGAATCAGAATAATTAAGGACATGGACTTACCTAGAACTCAGAAAGAAGTCCGAATGTTCTTAGGAGTTGTAGGGTACTGCAGACAGTGGATTGTGGGATTTGCTGTTCTAGCGAAACCGCTAAAAAAAATGACAAAGAAAGGAGTTGAGGATCCAGTTAGTTGGGATGATGAAAGTATGACAGCTTGGATAAAATTGCGAAATTGTCTGTGCTCAGCTCCTGCATTAGGAATGCCAGATTATTCCCAAAACTTTGAATTATTCTGTGATACACGAGACAATTGTGCACTCTCAGTCCTAACACAAGAACATGGTCTGACCAGACGTCCTGTGGCCTACTTTTCGGCCACTTTAGATCCAGTGGCTGCTGGATTGCCTGGATGCCTGAAAGCAGTAGCTGCTACTTGCACTAGCCTAGAACAGAGTGAAAACATTGTCTTGGGACATCCTGTAACAGTATATGTTCCACATTCAGTCGTAATTCTGCTGACACGAACTAAAACCCAGCATCTCACACCTAGTCGGCTGACTAAGTACGAGAGAATTCTTATAGGTGCAGAAAATGTGATAATTTCCCAATATAACATTCTGAACCCTGCAACCTTGTTACCCATTCCCCAAGATGTAGAAGCAGAGGGTGAAATTGAACATAACTGCATGGATTAACCGAGTTTAGCACCAAGCCACGTCCTGATATTAAAGAAACAGCTTTACCTGTTGAGGACCTTGTGATGTTTGTGGATGGCTCATGTTTAAGACATGAGGATGGAGGTCTGAGTGCAGCCTATGCTGTAGTCACATTGGAAACAACCCTGGAAGCATCTTACCTATGCGAGATAAAATCTGCCCAAGTAGCGGAGTTAATGCATTGGCACGAGCTTGTAAGCAAGGGAAAAATAAAAGAATAACTGTATATACTGACAGCCAGTACGGTTATGGGGTTGTTCATGACTTGGGCCAGCTATGGTTACAAAGAGAATTCATGACTTCCTCAGGTACCCCTATCAGAAACGGAAAGGTGGTACAGAACCTGCTGGAAGCAATCCAATTACCCAAAGAATTGGCTGTGGTCAAGTGTGCTGCTCACAAATCTGGTAATGATGATGTGACAGCCGGAAATAGATATGCTGACCAAATTGCCCAATATTGTGCTCGATACAAAATGTCCCTAAAAATAAAATTGCGGGGAGGCGGAAACAGCTGCCAACTTATGGTGTTTGAGAATGTATCTACTTGGAGGGAACTGAAAGAGTTGCAGCAAGCAGCAGAGAAGGAGGAAAAGGAGAGATGGGAGGCAGATGAATGTCATCCTAGAGATAGGGATGGTGTTATGGTTAACAAGAATGGCATACCTGTATTACCAGACAGCATGGTTGCCCCCATGACAAGAATGATACATGGAGACACACATATTGGGAGGGATGCGATGTGCCGAATGTTTCATGAAGTGTTTTAGAACTCAAAGTTTAGAAACATTGCAGAGATGCTTTGCCAGAGGTGCTTGGTTTGCCAGCAATTTAACGCTGGAAAGAGGACAGTAGTGGAACTGAGTACAATTGGAAAGGCAGAAGGTCCATTTGTCAGAATGCAGGCGGACTTTATTCAATTACCCATTTGCAAAGGATATAGATATGTCCTGGTCATAGTCTGCCTATTCTCAAGGTGGGTGGAGGCCTACCCAGCAAAGAAAAATGATGCCATTACTGTAGCCAAACTGTTGCTAAGGGAGCTAATACCTAGGTATGGTTTTCCAGAAACAATTGAAACAGACAGAGGTGGGCATTTTGCCAACGAGGTTTTAAAAGAACTTTATACTGCATTCAAAATTGAGCCCAGACTACATTGTGCCTATCATCCAGAGGCTTCTGGAGTAGTTGAACAAGTGAATGGCACTATAAAATCCAGACTGGCGAAAATGTGTAACTCCACAAGACTGAACTGGATAGAAGCCTTGCCTCTTGTACTGATGAGTTTGAGGAGCATCCCAAACCGAAAAACAGGTCTGAGCCCCCATCTAGTACTAATGGGAAGAGTGATGCGACAGGCATGGGTACCTGGACACAAACTGCTAAGTATTTCTGATGATTTGGTACTAGAATACTGCAGGCAGCTGGGTGACCAAGTGCGTTCTATCTCTCACCAGATTGGGGAGGACGCCATCGACTGGCCTACAACTCCAGCACATAAGCTGAAACCAGGCGATTGGGTTGTGTTAAAGAAACACACCCGGAAGAGTTGCCTTGCACCGAAGTGGGGAAAACCGAGACAAGTGATCCTTGTCACCACTACTGCTGTGAAGTGTGCAGGCATACCAAAGTGGATCCATGCCAGTCATACGAAGAGGGTGACCGGAGAAGACGCGACTGAAGGCGGTACAGCTGAGGAGTCTCCAGATGAGGGTCCGGAACTAGCTGATATCGAACTACCGAGCACCAGTCAAGACGTCGAATGGTTCCCAGCAGATGATGTGAATTCTGATCCTATACGAACTAGAAAATATTCCTACCTAGACAGAGAGTGGGATAGTGAGGACGAGACAGGAATAGACGGAGCAGATCAGGTTATCGAGAATCACATCAGACCTGATCAGGAAGTAGGTCAAGTAGGGACAGACCAAGTCATTGACACACCTCCAAGGACTCCAGACACTGAAAAGGGACAGATCGTAATTAAAGCTGAAGTTCATGCGAAAGAAAATCAAGAGAACGAAGTGCATGAACAGGAACAGATAGACATAGACGAACGTGTTCAGGAGAAAAAATCTAACGCTGTTGAAAGTCAAAGTGAAATTCAAAGTGAACCTGAGCAAGGCCAGCTTAGCAACCAGGCAGAAGAAACTGAAGAAAGACCTGGGACTAGTCAGACAGGAAGGGAAACAAATACTGGTAAAGATACAGTGCCACAACTGAACGAGAATAAAAGGGCTTGTGAAGAAAGCCAAACAACCGCAACAGCTAAAAGGCTCAAGAGGAAGAGTGAACCTAGATACATAAAGAGACTGAGACTGAGGATAAAGACAGTAGAAGAAAAACTAGAAGACCGGAAAAAGGCTGCAAGTGAAAGGAAAGAAGCCAGAGTCCAGTCAAACAGAAAAAGCACACGAGTGAAAAGACAAAACAAGCTTTATCGGAGTCCTGAATGGACTTACTTGGTTTTGGAAGAAATTGATGAGCCAGAGATTAGTGACAAAAGCGACGAAGAGTCGATTGCTGATCGGAATTCTGAAGAAGACCCAACCTGAAAGTAAACCTGTGTAAGCCTCTTGTGTAAAGAAACAAAGAGGGGTTGGAAAGCCATTCGTAAGCCAAAATGTCTGATTCAAATGTGAATTGAAGACCTAGAGTAAACTGTTGTAAAACTTGCTGTAAAATATGCTTATGTAGTGTAGCCATAGTACTGATAATATGGATAGGACTAACAGTCTTTATACCTTTCATGATAAGTAAAGACACTAACCTGTATCCTACTAAACAAGTGACACCAGACACAGAAGATGTACAGACTGAAGAAACACCACGAAGTGTAGAAAGACGTGACAATATAGTTAGTTTGAGACAAACAAAACCTGACTTAGATGCATCAGATGAGGGAGGACTACATTTTCACAAAATGAAGAACAGAACACAGTTAAATGTCTTTGCAAATCTTTTAGTGCACTATGTAGAAGCTATGGAAATAGAAGATTGTTATGTCTGCATGAAGCTACCCACTTCTGTAGCTGAAGGTGTGACCTATCATCATTTACCCCTAACCTATGGAATTTCCTGTAGTATATTAGCTAGCTTATTTTACAGAAGCACCTTACAGTACTACTATTCAAACACTGACGTAATCTTTTCTGAACTTCCTATTAGGGGAAACCTGAACATTGTACATGTTAGGAGTGAGGTTACTCGTTACATGGGAGAATATTTCCTGACTATAGGTGACATATATTTGAATGAAGCCCGCAGAGATAATTTGACCTGTTCATTACATGAGCAGGAGAAAATGTTTTTGAAAATGGCAGAAAGAAGAAGGGAGAGTTACCAAAGAAAGGCCAATGATAGAGGACATAAAATTCCTAAATGGGCTGAAAACATGGAGAGCACCTCTAATGGCGAAGCTAATCCTGCACTGTTGCTGGATTTTGAGCGTAAAGGGAAACTCTGTCTTCATAGAGAAAAGACTGATTATTATAACAATGTATTCAACGGTTCTAGTAAATGCGAACACAATTATAAGGTAATTGGAGGTTGGGGTTTCAAAAATGGGTCAGAACCTGTGTTTCCCGGAATTTATTATATATGTGGAAACAAGGCTTATTTCAAATTGCCGGATCACTGGTATGGGAGCTGCTACTTTGGCATTGTCTTCCCGAAAATATACCATGTGAACAACTCCGCTGGAAGCAATGAAAATACTAATGGTTTAGTACGTAGTAGACGTGAAAGTGTAGGAGAAATTATAGGTGAGATATTTAGTGCACTGATACCTGGAGTGGGAGTGGTTCTGAATACTCACCGTATTTGCAAATTGTCTACAGTAGTGGATCGGTTATCAACTGACACTGCTGCTGGATTTCTGCTGGTCAATACCGAATTGGTTGCGATCAGATCAATGGTTTTACAGAATCGCCTTGCTCTTGATACCTTTTGGCAAAAGAGGGCGGAGTCTGCAGGATGCTGAAAGCGCAACATTGTTGCACTTATATACCTGACAAAAGTGTAGAAATTAAGAAATATGTGCGAAACATCACTAATTTGGAAAAAGAACTCAAACCACTGGAGGTTGATAGTGCCTGGAAGAGACTGACTGATGGTCTCTCCTCTGTAGGTAGTTGGTTTTCTAACCTAGGGAAAAGTCTTTTATGGAAAATATTGATGCCAATAGTTGGGATGGGTTTGATCGTGTTGATTATTATGATCTGCTGCAAATGTCAGAAATGCAGGAAGAAGTACACTGTTAACAAGAGAGGAATGAAGAGAAATATAGATGAACTAGAATTAGAAGAGTTAAGGAATGAAATTTACAAAAAGGCGAAGAGTTTCCATCCTAATAAGGATGCTGAGAAGAAGCTCAACAACAAATTTGTTGAAATAGAGATGAGTGATATGTGAGAAAGGAAGTTGGCATCTGTTTCCATTAGTAGTGATGATAGTAAATATCATCAAAGAGGGGATTGATGGAGCAAGGATTCGCACGTAAAGCGACTTTCTCTCATTCATGAACCTCGTCTAACCTGTAATAGTATTAACCAATCCCGTTTGTCTTTAATATCGCACTTTTTACAGTACACACGGGTGTCCGAGAGAAGCTCGCATATGCGTTTACTAAACCTAATGATGCTTGCATACTACAGTATGGCTGCTTCGCAGAAATTCAGTCTGCGCATGCGTCGGTCATACCCATGTGATGTGACGCACTCGCAGTTCTGGAGGGAATATTCGCTCATGCGCATTACTGCTAATATGGCCGCTTTGTCATTTAACATGCTCTCTGCTTGCTCCTGCTGCTTTTGCACATCTGTCTTTTCTGCTTTAACCTCTAACGCTATAGATATTATTAAGTAAGGGATATTGTGTAGGTTATAATGGTATACAGTGTGTTCATTTTTTCTGTGTTTCTAATTTGTTTTCGCTTACTTTTTATGTATCGCGTATCTGTGGGCCTTGGGAGAGGGAGTCGCTCCATCTTTGAAACCTCTTGCACCCCTGTCATGTGATGAGGGACAACCCAACTGCGCAGAAGCAAGACAATGCCAGCTGGCTGCCGAAGCTGAGATACTCATGAGAAACTGAACTGTGACCCAGCGATAGGAGCCGAGCTGCACCTGAATCTGCAACAAAGTCGATACTTTACTGTGTACCCTATTGTACTTCTTGCTGTCTATGGCATGGGAACTGGAATGTAAGGGGTGGGCACTGAAATATAAATATTAATTATGGGAACCCAGAATTTCAGGTGGTGACAATGACCTAACCACCTCTCCTGACCAATCATAAGTTGGGGACCCTGTCACTTGCAACATTTGTGGGTGGTCTAGGGAACCGAAAAGGGTATAACTAGCCTAGTTTTAGCTAGAGAAATTGTCCGACTTGTCCGAGTAGCTGACCTGTCACTGACCCTATGAACTCTATAGGTGATTGATACAGAGGGCTGCAGAGCACTCTGTCCGTATTTTCCACAAACTCCAAGGGGTAGAAATAGTCTTAAGTGCTGGCGAAGCACTTTGCTGTTAGATTCGAAAACCCAATCGGGGTTACTGGCGGATTCCGTGCAGAGAGGGAGTAGCGCAGGCGTTGCATCCGAAGCTGCAGGTGTTGGTAGTGCCCTTTGATGAGCCCAGTCCTGAACCAAATCCTGAGGGGTATCCTGTCCTGACTGTCCATGAGCTGTACCTGCTCGCCTACTGGCATCCTAAATCCTTGAGGGTCCTTGTCCTCGTTTTCCCAAACTGACCCGTGGCCAGGGTTAGTCCTCATTCCGTCCTAGGTAAATATACTTGTGGGTGTTCGTCATTCTATCGCTCTTTCTCCTTTCTTTAATAAAGCACTCTTGCCTGTGACATTTTCCATTACTTTCCCAAGTATCTTACAATGCAAATGTGTATTTAGTTTGTTCCATTATTCCCTTACCCATAGGATATCATTGAACGATTGTATGCTTATATAGAGTGTTCCACTTTTACCTTCCCTTAGTGAATAAGCCGTCTTATAGTAAGATAGCATAGGGTTAGGTTCTTTAGCTAACCGTTAGTGTAAATTCCCAGTAGTAGGATTTTGTTCCCACATACCTGTCTTAGTTTAAGCCTGAAACTAAATAGCATGTTCCCTGTTACCTGTACCCAGTAGTTGTCCTCCTGCATTCGATGGTACTTGCCCTTATTCACAGCTACATTATTGTGATGATTCTGATTATTGATATTCTAATCTGTATCGGGTTTATTCTCATGTCATTCTGATCTTAAAACTACTATATAAAATCCTTAAAACCCTCCAGGTGTCCATGGTTCTTATATAAGTATCTTTTGATGATTTATTAAATTGAATGTGATATATTTTGGTTGTCTTATCTTATACCCCTGCTAGCTCCTGATCGGTCAGGAACATAGGTACCTGTGGTAAGTCAGGTACATTGGTCATTGTGATAAGGAAATCACACCCGAATTACTGATGGATAGCGTGTAAACTCACCCGACTCACAAAACA
The DNA here is from genome assembly GCF_964263255.1 of Lissotriton vulgaris. Lineage (NCBI taxonomy): Eukaryota > Metazoa > Chordata > Amphibia > Caudata > Salamandridae > Lissotriton > Lissotriton vulgaris. Next base: position 723,837,831 of record NC_141696.1, read on the forward strand.
CTGTCATCAGAAACACGTCATAGGGCCCAGTGCGTGTAAATTGGAAAATCAAATGAGCCGGGTGACCTGCGCGCTCTATCAACATGACGTACTCGCAGTTGTGGAGGGAACCCTGTCTCATCTGCGCACTAGTGCTAAAATGGCTGTTCTGTGTTCTCACATGCGAGAGGCTTGCACTGCTGCTTTTGCTAAGCTGTTCGTTCTGCTTAATCCTAATGCTATAGTTTATATTAAAGTAATGGGTATAGTGTAGAAATTCATGGTGTACAGTGTAATCATTTATTTCTGTGTTCTAAATTGTTTCTTTTTACTTTTCATGTATCTTGTTCTTTGGGCCTGGGAGGTGCTTACTACTCCATTTTGAAAGTCCTTTCCGCGCATGTCACTCTGCAGAGGGAGGATGAACTCTGTGGCATTGAAACCCAGCCAGATGGCAGCAACAGCCAAGATGTGCCTGGGAAGACGAACCCTCACCTGCTAGAAGAAGCTGAACTGTACTGAAATTATTATATTGTATTCAATGTTAAATTCACCATTGATAACCGAAAGGCATATGTCATGGGAACCTGAAATGTAATGGGCATAGACGAAGTTTAAATAAGAAGACTGAGAAAGTTCAACATTTAGGTGGTGTGATGACCTGTCCTCCTCCTTTGTCCAATCAAAATTGGGGATCCTTACACTTGCAACATTGGGGGTGGTACACTCACCTGAAAAACAGTATAACTAGCGTAGGTTTAGCTAGAGAATTTGTCTGACTTGTCCGAATAGCTGACCTGTCACTGACCCAACGCACTTCATAGGTGACTAAGAGCATAGAGCTGCGGAGCACTCGGTCGGGAGGTTCGAGAACCCAATCGGGGTTTTTAGAAAGTGAAAGTGCTGGCGAAGCACTTTGTTGGTGAAAGTTGTAACCCAATCGGGGTTTTGGCAGATTCCGTGCAGAGAGGGAGTAGCGCAGGCGTTGCAACCGAAACTGCGGGTGCTGGTCTTAACCTTTGGTGATCCGGTCCTGATCCAAAAATTCTGGGGTTATCCTGTCCTGATTGTCCATGAGCTGCACCTGCTCGCCTACTGGCACTGAAGTCTTTGGGGTTTCTCCTGTCCTTTCCAACTGAACCGTGGCCAGGGTTGGTCTTCACACGTTTCTAGGTAAATATAAATCTGTGTGGGTGATTGTCTTTCTAAATTGCATCCTTTTCTTTACCCTCCCTGAAATATTTGCAAAGTTTTGATTGCATATGTTCCTTTCTTTCCCGTCCCTTGGTAAATGAGATTTTCATGTATTACTGTCTATTAGCGTGTTCCAATTTTCAACCCACCTTTAGTCAATACTAAATTGTTTCTATATAGTATACATTCCTTTTTCTTACCCTCCCTTTAAGGAGATAAGCTGAATTTATAGTATGTTCCAATTCTTACCTTCCCTATAGTTATGTGCTGAATTAAACCTAGATTTACATATTGTGTTCTCTTTTTCCAAACTGCCAATGAATTGCGAAAGTTCTTGGGTTTAGTATGTTCCCTTTCTTTACCCTCCTTTAATCAAGTTGCGAAAGTATGTTATCTAAATTTAGCCTGTTACTTGTTTTACCTTCCCTTTACTTTAAGTTTGCTAAATGGTTGGCATAACCTATCTTTTACATAGTTATACACTGTTTCTGATCTTGGTTATTGATAGTTGGATTGCTTTTAACCTATGGCGTATGACTTTTGATGATGATGATTAGATAAAGATTTTGAACCTACCCTGAGTCTGTGGTTATTATACAAATGCAAATGTTATGACATTTTTGAGTGCCTTTTGCCTTATCTAACTCCCTGATTCATCCTGTTTAGGTATCTAGTGACAAGGATTGGTAAGTTACTGATATAGGAATTAGTATAAACACCAACTGGTAGTAGAGCGTGGGTTAACCTGTCTGAGGTAATAAGAATTGACAACATGTGTTTTTGAATTATGGGCCCAGGCGATTATTGGTAAGACCCTAGTCGGGTGACCTGCGTGCTCTATCATCTACACCAAACTGCCGTCCCAAAAGCAGGTGTAGTCATTTCATCAGGTTGTGCACTATTTCTCAGCTCACCAATAACATGTTATGGATGTTCTGTTGCTGCCATATCCTCTTCATCTTGTCCAAAAATGTACTCGTTTCCAAAACTATGTTAGTTCAGCTGCCCTCGGGGAAACCTCATTTCAGCACCATGTGACCGCACAGAAGTTCTCCTAGTTGTGTTTGCAACAACTCGTCCAACAGCAGCCATTATGTCTAAGCTAATACTAGAACTAGTCAGGTCAGCTGTATATGCTGTACCTCGTCCTTCTGTCCTTTCTGCACACCACTCTAACAATCTTCTTTTTAAGCTGTAGCCTCTTCTTTATACGTGGATTCTTATAGCTTCAATTGTGTTGCCATTTTTGTAAATCAGGTTGCTTTGTCGAAGTATGCAGACACAATGGGCCTCATTACGATGCGGTTCGGACCGTTACCAACAGCTTGCCTGTTGCTATCCGAACCACGTCTATTGCTGCGGTCCGATCGCGCATTACGATGCGTGCCGTCAGAAGCAGCAATCGAAGGGACCGATTGACACAATCCAACAGGCTAATGAAACCCATTGGTCAGTGGGAAAGGCCTTATAATCCTTAAAGGGTCAACGTTTCCGCTGTTGGGATTATGATGTTGGTTTCCGACAGCCTTTCCATGTCAGCCTTTCCGACATGGAAAGGTTGTTGTAAAGTGACATTGGGGACCCCTAGCAGGGCCACCTTCCCCCTGGAACAAATCATCTGGGCCTGGGGGCTGAAAGTCCTTGCACATGAGGTGCTTTCCACACGGTGCAGGGATGTTTAAAAACTTCAATTTTTCAATGGGAGCTTGTGCTGTGGACAGTTTCAGCCTGCTGCACAAGCTCCCATTGAAAGCTTTAAGTTTGCAACCGCACCACATGGGATCGCATTCAAATTATGCGGTCGGAACCGCCAACCTGAGTTACACATCGTAATTAGGGAAATCGATTGATAAGAGAGGCTTAATCAAAATTGAATAGTCAGAGGAATGACCCTACCAGGAGCAGATGTTACTCAAGGCACAGCCCTGGTGACTCTGGCTAACTGCTTGTCAAGGAATCCCCATTGTATTGGCATTGTGTGACATCACTAGGGGTCTTGACAGGCAGGGCACCACAAGGGGGCTGAGATATAATGGCTTAAAGACCTTATTGTGTCTCAAACACAATATTTCAATAGAATGAAAGGGTTCCATGACAAGCTTCAGAGATATGTTTTGCTTTTGGAAACATATTTTAAATACACTCAAAAATTTGACTGCTATGCTCTTTGCAATCTTGGGGCTATGGGCCAGGTGGTTTAGGAAGCCCTGTAAATCTTACTACAGTCTCAATTCAATTCAATATATTTATTAAGAATTTGCCTCTCTAAAGAGGTCCACTTAAGGCATACACAAATAAGCATATTAAAGTACCAACATAGGCCAATTCCACAGTGGATAACATAAAATACGATGGGAGATAATATAATATAATTATACTAAAATCACTTCATTAAAAACAGATACATCTGTGTCGTAGCTGCAGTTTATGTACAGATTAGTACTTCCTAAAAGTATCAAAAATCTAAATCAGCTCTAGAGGCTCCCTTAAACAACAAAAGTAAGTCCCCCAATAGAAAAATACAAATAGTGGCATGGAATGAGCAGAATATAAATAGAAATATACATTATTGTAACAAAGAGCAAAATAGCAGTAATTTCATTAGATTTTTTTCCACGGAAAGTGACTCAAATCAAATATTTATGAAGTCTAATAAATACCATGCTATAACAGGCTCACAATGAATCCTATCTTAATTGGGGTCTATCATGTAACAGCAGTGAAAATTATGGACCAAGGAGAAATTCTAATAGAAATTGTTACATATCGGGCCAAAAGCTCATTTTCCCTGGCAACGAAGATTAAAAGCACATATATGTTCAAATGTTTTTTTTTTAAGTTCAAAAGAATTTTATTTGAGAGTCATAAAAGGAGAAAATCAGGTGTCAAAACAAGTTACAATGGAGTACTAAGTTAAAGACTCTTAAGCAAAAGAAAAAAAAGAGAACATAATTACACAAATGCATTTGCAATAAGAAAGAAATCTGGCTACAGAATAAAAAAAATAATGAAGAGATATGGGAAAAATACATGAGCGCAAAATATGGCAATCATAAAAACATTGGGAAAATTGAGAGAATGATACAATGAAGGATAAATGGAATGTATCGGGCGATTAAGGGGGTTTAGGAACTTCTTGTTGTGGAGGCAGAGGGTGAAACAAACGTTTACTGCAAGAGTCCAAATAAAGTGTAACTGGAGTCCATAAGTCCATGCGTTTGACAGCCAAACATGCCGGGAAAACATGAGTGGTATCGAGCCTGTGGTTATGGCAAACATTAAACCACCATGCTTTGAAGGAGATTTAAGGGGAAATCCTTCCAGTTAACTGTTAATTGTTGGAAAGCAGCAGCAAGTAAAAGGTCAACAATCTGGGGCTTCAAGTCAACATCATCCCAGCAGGGGGAAAGGCTACCCATAAAAATATGTGTGTGGGAGAAAGGGATAGAAGTGTGGAAAATCACATTAACTTGAGCCCAAACCTGTAACCAAAAACTACGTACATGAGTACATAAAAATAACATGTGAAATAAATCAGCTTGTGGAGATGAGCAAGACCAGCACGTGTGAGGAGTGGTAGGAAAGCGTTTGTGCAGATCAGAAGGTGTGAAGAGGAGTCTATTATAAATAAAAAATAAAGTCTGAGTGAGTGTTGCTGCTCTTGAAGATTTGCGTAGTTTGGTCCAGATTTTGTCCCAGAAGGGGATTGACCAGGAGACAGATAAGTCGTGCTCCCAGGACTCCTCAACTCTAGATTTTGGTCTTGGAGTTTCACTAGCGTGAAGGTATTTATAGATAGCAGTAGCTTTTGTTGTAGTGCGTAAGAAGGAGTGGAGTGAGGAAGTAAGAGTGGATTGAGGGGAAGGAGGGTCGGGCTGAGTGAGGAGATCGTATTTCAATAAAACAGTGTTTTTAATGGATTGATATTTGCGTGCAAAGGAGGCGGGTAAGTCATAAAGAATGCGAAGTTCATGAAAAGATAGAAAAGAGGAGTTGGAAAAAAGTTGGGAAATCCATTGCAGACCTCGAGTATGCCAAGATTTCCAGAAAAAGGGTCTGTCCCGGATGAGTAGGGAGGTGTTATGCCATATCGGGGAAGATAGGAAATCGGCAATAGTGGTAGGGGGCGGATGAGAGGAAGAGAGGAGTATTTTTGTGGTAAACTTATGAATCGGAGTAGAGACAGATGCGGGTTTGCGAGAGAAGGAGAGGTATTCCAAAAAAGAAAAGGGAGATAGAAGAAGGCGTTCAAGTTTGGCCCATAAGGGACATGGGGTGTCAGGATCTTGGAGCCAAAAAGAGGCTTGTCTCAATTGGAACGCTTTGTGATAGGTTGGAAAATCAGGGAAGTTAACTCCACCCTCTGATTTAGGACGAATCAAGCGTGCCAAGGACATTCGTGGTTTCTTTTTGTTCCAAAGAAAGGAGATTAGAATGGAGTTGATCTGTTTGAAAAATTTGGATGGGATAGGGACCGGAATATTGGAAAGCGTGTATAAAACAATGGGAGATAGCATCATTTTTATAGTGTCTAGGCGGCCCCACCAAGAGAGGTAAAGAGGATGCCATTTGGACGTGAGATCCGTCAATTTTTGAATACAGTTGGACATACACAGGGAAACGGTATCTGGGATGGCAGGGGCAATATGCATACCAAGGTACTTGATATGGGAAGGTTTCCATGTGAAATTGGAGGCGACAAAATCTGGCTTGAATGTAAATTTGGTTAGAGGAAGGATCTCGCATTTGTCATTGTTAAGTTTATAACCAGAGATTTGGGAGTAAGCACGGACTTCGGTAAGAAAAGCAGGAATGGAGATAGAGGGGTTAGAAACAAATAACAGAATGTCGTCCGCATAAGCAGCTAGTTTGATGTGGGAATCTGATAATTGGTAGCCATGGATGGAGGGGTTTTGACGAAGCTTGGATAGGAAAGGTTCTAAAGCCAAGTTAAAAAGAAAAGGGGATAGGGGACATCCTTGACGAACACCCCTTTTTAAATCAAAAAATGACGAGATTTGACCATTAGCACAAACCGCTGCACGTGGGTTAGAATAAAGAAGTGAGATTAAGGACGTGAAAACAGGACCAAAACCAAACCATTGGAGGGTATGAAACAAATAAGTCCACTCAACCCTATCAAACGCTTTTTCAGCGTCCAAAGCAATGGCCGCAAGAGGGTGAGATAAAGGGCGGGATTTAGAGAGAATGTTAAATAAGAGTCTGGTGTTGTCGGTGATAAATCGACCTTTGACAAAGCCGGACTGTTGTTCACCCAATAAGTCTGGGAGGAGAAGGTCGAGTCGAGCTGCTAGGGTTTTTGCAAACATTTTGTAATCAATATTGACCAGAGAGATCGGCCTATAATTTTTGCAGTATTGAGGATCCTTCCCCTCCTTGGGTATGAGGCAGATATGAGCGTCTGAAAAGGAGCCGGAGGAAGAACCCAAGGAAAGGAAGGTGCCAATAAGGGAATGAAGTCTGGGTATAAGAAGCTTTGAAAAGTGGAGAAAGAATTCTACCGTGAAGCCGTCGGGCCCAGGGGCTTTGTCTTTCTGGAGGGTTTGAAGTGCTTTGAGTAATTCTTGTTGGGATATATCGTGTTCTAATTGAGAAAGGTCAAGTGGAAAATGTGATGGTTTTTGTATGGTGGAGAAAAATGCGTCTAGTGAGTGAGAAGATGGTTAAGTTTCAGAAGAATATAAAGTTTTATAGAAAGTAGAGAATGTAGTGAGAATGTCTGCGTCTGTGTGTTTAAGGTTCAAATCAGTATCGTAGATAGATTCAATGTTTAATTTGTTGTGTTTCACTTTCAGATAATTAGCCAAGATCTTACCAGCCTTGTTTTTGCCCCCATAGAACTTGGCACTAGATTTTAATAAATATAGTGATGCATCATCTGTAGATTTTTTGTTAAATTTCACCTTAGCACTGACAAGAGCAGTTAGAGTTTGCTGTGAGCGGGAGGTAAAATAAGAATGCTCCAATTTCTTAATATCTAGAAGGATGGTTTTAGTAGCTTCTCGAGCAGCTCTACGTTTTTTAGCAACAAAACCAATGATAAAGTCCCTCGCTGCCGCTTTAAAAGCATCCCAAATAGTATGTTTAGGGACAGGGGAGTTATCGTTTAGGGCAAAGAATTCATGGGAGAAAGAGATGAAGGCGGCAGTAAATTTGGGGTCTAGGAGAAGAGAGTTGTTAAAACGCCAACGTTTAGGGCCTGATGGCTTGGGTAAGAGATCCAATTGAACTAGTGTAGGGGCATGATCAGAAAGTAAAATTGGACCTATTTCTGCATAAGAGAGAGTTTGGGCAATATTGTGGGTGACAAAAATGTAATCGATTCGAGATTGGGAATGGTGACATGGGGAGTAGAAAGTAAATTCTTGGAGACTTGGATTACAAAGACGCCAAGCATCAGTGAGTTTATGTTGGGAGATGGTTTGGGAGAAGGATTTGTGAGGTTTGTTAGGAATGAAATGTGCCTTGGAGTTCCTGTCTAAAAAAGGATCTAAGGACTGATTGCAGTCTCCCGCTAAGATGAAATTATCATCAATGAACCTGGTGACGTGCTGGGAGAATGAATGCCAGAAAGTGGGATCACCAGTAGTAGGGGCATAAACATTTAGAAGAGAAATTGGAACATTCTTAACAGAAAGTTTAACATAAGTCCAACGGCCCTCAGTATCTGACTCTTGAGCAATCATAGAAGGAGAAAGAGCTTTGTGACATAGAATAGCAACTCCATTGCGTTTACCATCCCCTGGAGAAAAATAAACATCACCCACCCAGCTTCTTTTCAACTTAGTAGATTCTTCAGCAGACAAATGAGTTTCTTGCAAAAAAGCAATGTCCACATTTAAACGCGAAAGATGAGACAAGATTCTCTGTCGTTTGATAGGTGAATTAATGCCCTTAACATTCCAAGTGATTATTTTAAGAGACATATCATATCAGAGAAGAGGAAAAAAAGAAAAGCAGAAGAAGGTAAGAAAATTCGAGTGAGACCCAGAGGAGTAAGAAAGGCAAGAAGAGTGAGAAGGTCAATGAGCATCAATACATGATAGTAATGAGCGAGAAGATGAAAAAGGGGGAAAAAACATGAGGAAGATAAAGATAGAAGCGAGTTGTGTAGAGGAGAGGATAAGGTAGTCCAAGAAGTAGTCAGAGTAATAGATATAAGATAGCAATAGAAGAGTATTCGAAAACTAAAAAGAAGAGACACCTGTGAAGCAAAGAGAATCGGGGGACATAAAAATAAAAAAAATACAAGGAGGAAAGTGAACAACTGGGGGGAAAGGGAAAACATACTTACGAAGGGTAGAGATGGGGAGGGTTGATCACCAGGGGGAGGGTACGCAAGGAGAAGAATGAGGGGGGGAGCGCCAGGCAAAGGAAGCAAGCGTCCGATGCAAACGAACCAATAGGTCAAGGGAATGACTCCAAACATGTTGTAAAACCTGCAAAGAGAAGGGAAGTAAGACAATAATAAATGAGACGGATGAGAGAGGGTGAGAACAAGACAATAACGAATAGCAAAAAGGTACGCAAAAAGGCGGCAGCGAACAATATCAATTAACGAACAAGGAGAGAAGAAAAACGAAGGGGAATAAGGGGGAGAACAGGGGGACATGAGAACAGGAGCCGCCTGAAAACATAACAAAAATGAGCAAAACTACATTCAACCATGCACGGCAAGCATGCAAAATTACTGAAATTTCAAAGCTTTAACACGCAGAAATCATGGTGGAAAAGCTGATGAGGAGCTAGAGAAGTCCATATCAGAGGCTTGAGTTGCATTCAGAAAGCTTCGTAGGCGAACAGGATCTTCATACGTCGTGGTTTTGTTGTTGTAGGTCACTCAGAATAGGCATGGGTGGAAAAGACCGTATCTAGCTCCAATAGCACGGAGTTCTGGTCGCATGTCCAAGAAGGCCTTGCGTCGAGTAGCTGTAGCTCTTGCGTAATCTTGTGCAAAGAAAAGGTTGGAGCCTGACCATTGCAGTCGAGGTGATGCACGGGCCGCTGAAATAACTTTGAGGAGGTCAGTATATTCGAAGAAGTACATGATGACACCTCTTGGCCGTGAAGAAGGAGAGGAAGTTGAAGGGGGGCGACCCAGCCGGTGTGCACGCTGAATGTTAAGCGTGGTGTCCTCAGGTAGGTGAAGGAGCTTGGGCAGAAATGATTTAAAGAAGGCAATGGGATCAGATCCCTCGCAATTCTCCGCAAGGCCGTAGAGACGAAGATTGTTGCGCCTGTTACGATTTTCCAATTCTTCGACTTGCTTTTGAAGAGAAGAGATTTGAGATTGCATATGTGTTACTTTAGAGGATGACTCCTGGAGAGCTGTCAGGGAATGTTCTACTGTAGTCACTCTGGCATCCATTTGAGACCAATTGTCAGTAAGAACCTGCAACTTAGAGTTAGTTTCTTCCATGAAGGGTCTGAGGGCGCGTATTTCTTTCAATAGCAGCTCCATGGAGACAGCCGATGTGGACCCCGTTGGCGATGGAGGATCTTTTTTAGGACGTTTCGACGTGACCTTCCCTGGAGACTGGATGGGCTTCTCCGAGTTAGAGTGCGACATTTGAGTGATTGTTCCTTGAGAGGCCTCAAGGTGCGCCAGTGCGGAGAAGACTTTGGAGTTTTTAATGAAGATGCGACGTGGAGGTTTGGAGGTGCGAGATAATGCCTTCTTTTCCATAAAGATGAAGAACAATTATGTCCACTACTAGTCCGGAGGCAGTGAAGAGTATGCGTCGAAGCTTTCAACTGAAATACTGCGCAAGGTGCAGGTATGCCATGAAGTAAGGAAAATGGATGAAACAGCAATCAAGTCTCTAATTGGAGGAGGTAGGACATAAATGACGAGAACAGAGAGCCATCGTGGGGACGAAGTATAGAGCAGTGGCACCTTGTGGAGCAAAGAAGGTCCGTCAATAAGAAGACCACATGAATATGAGGGAAGCGAATGAAGGAGAATGCACAAAAAACTGTGTTTAGCCCTGCTTCAAATTGTAAATAGCGCCGGATGTGCGACCAAGGAAGAAAACAGCGCAGTTGATGAATAATGGAGTCAGTCTGAATACTCTTGCCGGGTGGCTGAGGGGATGAGAGAGCATTTGCTCAAAATGGCCGCCAAAGAAATAAGAAGGACAAAGGAAACTTGCCAAAATTCATGTAGATGCAGCTCGCAGCATACATAAGCAGCGGTGAGATAAGGAAGCAAAAATCACCTCACCAAGAGTAATTGGCGTTGCGCAGGGCTCCTTAGTGAATGTGCATCGTCGTGAGGCAGAAGCGCCGCAGTCCGCGCTGAATACACATAAAATGGCGGACGCGATTTTCAGTCAGCCGCGTCCGCGATGTAAACATGAATTACGGCCATACTGCCGTCTGAAAGGGACCGCCGACAGGAGCCCCGATGTCGCTGCAGTCTCCGGTGGCAGGAAAGGAGTGTTGCAGGGACAGGCGTGTCCGTAGAAGCGGCGAAATCCCTCGACGACCGGGAGCGCCTACATCCGCGCTGCCGTCCTCGCCGGGCGCCAAGCCACGCCCCCGTTCAAATGTTTTTTATACCAAAGCAAATTAAATAGCAGCAGTCGTGTGGTCACATCCTTTACCGCAGCAAGTAAATCCGGTTAAATACACGTGCAATTTGAGAGAATAGCATACAATAGCAGCATCATATTAAAACATATTTTAAATAAAGTGCATCAGATGGCAGTAAGAGGATATAAACCAAAAGAAATTCTAAGGGAATTTAACACAAAAATGTCTAGTAAATTATTTTCCCTTAACAACGTATTTAAGAAATAAATATATGTCCTGATTTTGTGCAAACAGCAGTGAAATAGCAGAACTTGGACTCAATTAACCATAGTATAAATGGAAGCTTGGGACTTTAAGGGCAAAATTATGAAGAAGCTGATTATCAAATGCAGCTCCAACCAAACCCTAAAGATACCACAGAGCCCGTAACAACAAGTCATAGGTCCAATGCTTAGCAGTCATGTCATTACTCTTCCTCTTTGTACATAAGCAATTAAATAGAATATGCACAACGAGGGGATACCCCAGCCAGAAGAGAAATAGTACAAATTAAAATATGTGCATAAACTCCCTAAAAAAATTAAAAAGTTTTGTACATACTGTTTCATTCTTTGGAAAGAGAAGGAATTCTCAAGCAGAGGTTACATTTTTATTATCATTTTGTAAAAACATTGGTCGAAGCCATCGATGGCGGAATGGCAAAAAAACTGGGCACACAACAGAATATGATCAAAATCCTGGATGCCCTGATTGCAAAGATTACATTTTTTTTCACCTACTATATCAGTTAAGTAACAGGTAGTAGTATCAATTAGAACCTCTGTCTCCGTGCACCAAAGCCTTACAGAGAAGCCTTAAAGAGAAGCTCTGACACTGAACTCCCATGATTGCAGTTATGACACAGAGCTCCATCACACATCATAGCAGCTCTTACACAAAGCAGTTGTGCCAAATAGAACAGCACTGGCACAGAGCTCCATGGCTCTATAAACAACTCCCTCACCGAGGTCTTGATCTGCAAGAAGTTGCTCCCAGATAGAGCATTTTCCGCCTGATTCATCATGCCGAAATGGGCTCGCAAAGGGCCAGATTCTGAGAATCTGGCCCTTTGCGAGAGCGATTTTTGCATTTGGGATTCAGCATCCCAAATGTAAAAATCGCTAATTGCGATCTCGCAATTTTGCGAGGAATGACATTTAAGGAATCTCTATTTGAGATTCCTTAAATGCAATTCAACATCCAATTTAAATTTGCGAATTCGCAATTTCTAGGCGCAATTTACCGCGAGGACAGACCTCGTGGTAAATTGCGAAAACTCAGAAAAATGCATTTAAATGCATTTTTCTGAGTTGCATGTTACACACACACATGTCCTTTGGACATGTGTGTGTGCAACACCTGTGTAAAATTTCATTTGAGGGGTGCTACAGGGTGTCCTTTGGACACCCCTGGCACCCTTCAAATCGCTATCTTATTTGCGATTAGCAAATTGCTAATCGCAAATAAGGAATACTCACCATTCATTCCTATGGGCCTTTTGGCCCATAGGAATGAATGGGGAGTTTTTCCTTATTTGCGATTAGCAATTTGCTAATCGCAAATAAAGAATGTGTAGGAATCGCAAAAAATATTGCGATTCCTACATGAATCCCGTTTTGCGAGTCCTTAATAGCGATTCGCTATGAATCGCTATTAGGGCCTTGCAAAACGGGAGAATGATGAATCAGGCGGCTAGTCTCACCAAGCACGCTGGCTTAGCAGTGACCGACATTGACAACAATGGATGCTGTAATCTCAATATCAAACCGGATCTTCCTCTACACCCATCATTGTCTGAGCATCCAGTTTGAGCCAATGAAAGGGATGGCTACGTGAAGGAAAGAATAAAAACACCTCAGTCATTCAACATCTTTCAAAAGTGTTGTCAGCATATCTACGTTTACCATGCTTGTCCAATTACCTGAAAATGTTTTTGCCTATTTTACTGGTTTGATGCATTGACTACAAGAATATCTAACAGCACTTCCCTGGATTAGAAAACAAAAGCCATTCATTAAGCAATGTATTTTTATCATAAAGCATAAGGCTACATGCAGTAACAGTCTAAAAATATTGAAATGATAATCTAGTTATGTTAAAAAAAAAAAAATTAAGCTATGCTAAAACAGTCACAAATATAACCGCCATGGTAACACTCACTGCTGTTTTTCAGATAAAAAATGTGAACAACAAGGTAGACTCTCCAACCTCACTTGACACTATGTTTCAAATAATTGTGGCTTGGTGCACTTCATCTCCAGTACCAGCTGTTACATGATATTAGTGCAGTGCAGAGTAACATTAAAAAACTAAATGGAGTAGTGCACCAAAAAATACAAGAGTCATTAAGTCCTCAGAATTGTTTGTAGAGAATATTTTCTTCCTTCATTTCACTCCACTGTAATACAAAAAGTCAACACGTTTCGTTCAAAATCAATTTAATTTCATCAGGGCTGTAAACAACATACAAAAACAGATATAACTATACATACACAAACAGAACACAATATCTATCATATATAAAATCGCCAACATATTACACATCATACATTTACTTTAAAATCACAATACACATCTTACTCTTTATACTCAAATTTGTATCAAAAACAGATAACAATATCATGAATATGAGGACATGTGTGTAGGAATACCCCACCAACAAGGGAGTCTACAAAAATCTCAACATCGAAGACAGAAAAAATCATCTCATTTGTCCATAGGCATTGAAAAAAGAATCCCAGGTCTCAGACCCTTAAGGGTAAAGTACACATAAGTACAATGCTCAGAAAGACATATGACTACAATTATAAAAAGACATTTCCAAAACCTGTCGGGTTAATAGATATATTCTCTATAAGGAAAATATATGTATACATTTTGTTCTGCATGCAATACTTCTTGAAAATCCTGTGTGTTTGTCTTCTTTTGAAACTGAGATCAGAATGAAGGCCATATTTACAGCATAGCTAAAGTCTTTTTTACAGCTGAGGTTTATTGTACATATACTCCTTCATTTTCTTCACCCCCTCATGTGTGTGCCCAAACAATATGAACTTTTGTTCAAACTATTTGCCATCAACTGATCCTTTGGGACTCCATGAATTGCTTTCCAATTACAAAGAACTAATTTCTCTAGTTTAGGGCCTGATTACGATGTTATTCGAAAACTCTTCCGACCAAATCGGTTTCAGAATTGTTTCCGAACGACTCGGGTTCTGCGAGTCTGACCAATCAATTATGATGCTTCCCAACATCCTTTGGTCAGACTTTCATTGAATTCAATGTGAGACTGTGTTCCGAATGAGATCACAGGCTCCCATTGAAAAAAGGGGTGGTTGGGGAAAACCTTGCACCCTGTGACGGGCAACCCATGCTGCCTGCCACACTGTGCATGATGGTAAAGAGGGGTCCCATAAGTACGCCCACAGGCCTGAACTGGAGGCCTCAGTGATGGGGGGGCCTGCTACAGGCCCCCAAAGTCAGATTAAACAGCCTTTTCATGTCAGGCAGACCGACTCGGAACGGCTGTCAAATCGGTCATTGTAATTGCTCGTTCAGACACCTTGTCCATAGAGCTTTACGAATCAGCTCTGATCGACTCGGGCTATCCAAATGCAGTTCAGGACCAATTCAGACAGCCCGAACATTTTCCTTATATTGTAATCAGTCATTTGGAAATGTGCCCAATTCGGTCGTAAACATATGTTCTAAATCGGATTTGCCGATTCCAAATCCCGTTCAGAGTCATTCTGAACAACATCGTAATCAGCCCCTTAGAAATAATGAGTTGTAGGAAGTCAATCCTAATTTGGCCCTTTGGAGAATCAAGGACTGCACTTGGAAAATTTCATTCTGAAAATATCTGACCTGGGGAAATTAGCTCGTGCTCCTCCCTGAAGAGGTGCTGAAGTATCTTGGATTCAAAATTGGCATTCATCTCCAGATGAAATGTCAGGGTGGGTGCTGTCATCGCTGGGTGCTCCTATCACCTATAATAATAATAATAAAGGATTTTATAAAGCGCCTGGTGACGCCATCTCGGCGTGTCCCCGCGCTGTGGAGAGAGAAGCAGGAGAAAGTGAGCGACCTAAAGAGTGAAAAGGTGAGTTCTTGCAAGTTCTTTAAGGCTCACTATGTGAAACTCAATATCCTGCAGGAAAATGCCCCTACGTTGCTATAGAAACTCTAATTTTAGTATGTAGGTCCACATATGTTGAGGTTCCTCAAAATATATATTTTGTCTGTTCCTCATTTCAAAGGGCCTGAACTGTTGGAAGAGTTGTTTTGCTGCTTGCCCCCAAGTTGTGGCATTCCTTTTCATTAGGACACAGATATTTGACAAATGATACTGAATTTAGATAGAAGCTTAAAACCTTTCTTTTCCACCACGCCTGTGCAAGCCCTTCTAATAACCATTTAGCATTCTACGTTACAGCTGTTCCATTCCAAAGCAGCTTGAAAAATGTTTATTCAATTTTTGGTCTTAATAGGAACAATTTACCCTAACATAACACAGCAAATCCCGTGTGAATCAAGTGTACCGTACACTAATTGCTGCCATGAACCGTGCGATAAGGCCTTTAACAACATGGCCCTAAAATATTACAAGTTTCTGCTTTCTCAGCTTCTGGAGCTCCGAAGTGTAATGTCGCCCATTTGATGACGTCTACGGGCCGCCACAAAGCTGTCAGTGTATAGCTGGGAGTGTTTAGTGTTGTGCACCAGGGCTAATGCAGGCTTGGTTAATCTCACACCACGTGGGACTGTGATAATAAAAGTGGCTGCTGCTGGGCGTGGCCTCAGTGAGGGACCCCGAGCAGTATAGACTTACCTACTTACTTTGCGTCTGTTACCCACATTTTTATTGTAGGCCAAGTTGTCTCCTTAGTTCCTCAACAACTATACAGTGGTCACCTTACATGCACTCTAAGACCCGCAGTGCACCAACATTACACATATCTCAACACTTTTAAATGCCTCAAATCCATCTCAAACCTCCGTCCATCATCCCCTTTGGTATCGCTTTGTTTGCCCTAAGTTGGCAGGGTATGCCCAGACGTGGGTCCTTGCTCACTCTACAACTGGATTCAAGATAGCGTGGCTGATGAGGATTATGAACCTGAAACCGGTTCTAGGATGCTTGTTTCCGGTCCAGGGAAGACATGGCTTGGCAGTTCGGGCTGGACTGTTCCCATGAGGCACAGGGTCAGACTGATTTGCATATGGCCATGTCTGAACTGGGATGGTGGAGTGAGCTAAAGAATGGTGATGAATTAAACCCAAATAAGTTGACTGGGGGTGAGTGATAGATTTGCTCACACGCTCCGTCCATCATCCACTTTGGTATCGCCAAATGCAGGAGCAGATTCCTAAGAATCCAAAAAATGCCAATGTTCTTGAGGTTTTTGGAATAGTGCCTAGACATAGGAACCCAGTGGAAGAATAGTGGGTATAAGGTGAATAGAAACCGGGCAAACCATGGGGGTTCCTTCATATGTTTCTCACAACCACAGCAGGTAGGACCTCTGTTCTTCAGTCCGTTTGATCAATGCTTTTGGAAATATTTGAACTCTGCCACTGATTATTTCCAAAATCAGTGAAGCAGAACATTGAGCTGTAACCTGTGAATACCATCATTTTTTCTTGTTTAACTATAAGCTCTATGGTAAAATATTTTAGAGCTGTAAACTCCTATGCGCTGAAACTGGGGTAATTTCCTCTGTGCACACATGCAAGCTGAGTGAGAAAAACTGTGGTCTAACTCACACTGGCATCTGTAAATATTGAGCAGGGCACTGGGCGCTGAACTGTGGAGGGGGGTGCTGAACTGGGGGGCTGTGTTTAGCAATAACTTATGATTAGACAGACGAGGGGCAGTGGTAGTGAGAAAATCAGAGGAAGCAGTCAAGTGGTGTGGGGTCGCCAAAAACTATTGTTGCACCTACTGCCACCACTGCTAAAGCCGGTCCTGAAATGTAGCACTGTGGCAGACGAGGCCCTGACTGCATTAATATAATTAGATACCAAAAGGGAATGCACCCTCCCATTTTAGATATAGCGTATCCTGTGTAATATTTCTCACAGTACACTATAAGAACAGTCCCCAAAGATCGATTTAGGCGCACACCAATGGTATATGTTTACAAGGGAATATATGTTTTTTTTCATGTCTCTTTCTTGTACCACTTTTTATAGCCTTTAGTCTTTGGCAATGTCAACGTTTCACGTATGTTCAATCTATGAGAAAACGTTTATACTACACATAATATGATGTATATAAGCGATAAGATTGTTGTCAGTTTCTTTCCATGTTTGTGTCTCTATGGGTACACCTGATGACTTCATGTTATATCGCCACTCTCTAAGGACAGGGTGTAGGCTGTGATAGCAAAAGAGTCATAAAACATGCCCAGCTGAATTTGCTACGACATACCCTATGCAGTGACACACGTCGACTTCCTTGATATAAATCTGTTCATGTAACCCTATACTTTTGTAACAGTCAGAACAAAAATATTAAGTAGGCTATTGAAGCAACGACTAACCCATTTATTAACCTTCACCATTTTGCATTTTCCTCTCCATTTTTAGACTGTTTCATCACTTTAAACCATTAAGGGTATGTACGTCAGAAATGTGAGTTTTGACGCTCCATCTAAAGCGAATCCTAACATTTTCCGAAAGGAGTTGGCAATTATGAGAGTTAAAAGACTGCCTGCCCCAAATATTAAGGGCCTCATTTATGAAAAGAGAAGCATTGCTGCGTGGAAACAGGGATGCGTCACTTTTAATTGCGCCCTCCTTGCGACATGCTGGTTGCATCATATTTACAATATGACGCATCATGTCGCAAGGAGTTACAGATACGTCAGTATTTCTGATGTATCTGTAGGCGCAAAAATTACGCATTGCTGGAGTGTGTCACCAAAGTGACGCAACTTCAGCAATGGGTCATTTAACATGGGCAAGTCCCATTTCAATGTGTCAGCGCCAGTCTTACGCCTGCTGTGAGGCAGGCGTAAGATATTGATGCATTTGCGTACTAGAAGTGGCACAGTGAAATCTCATAGATTCTACTGCATCACTTCTACGAGGCTTACTTGCGTCAAAACGCCCACCCATAATACATTATATCTGGTTCAGGTAAAATGTGGCGCACAGGTTTACGAAGTGAGGACCTTGAAGCTCTGATACCAGAAAGACCCCAGGTCAGGAGACCCCCAGTGCTGGAGAAGAAAGTAGAGCACAGTGCCTGCAGCCAGACTGCAGCTATGAATGAGGGTTATGCAGAAATTGAAGAACTCAACTCCAGTAAATATCAAATTTCGCACAAATTTTCAAAGCTGTGAATTCGCCACTTGTGGTTGGACACCTTTAGTGGTGTGCGTGAACAAACACTAGCATTATTGCAGTTTGTAAATTACCTTGCTGCACATTTTGCATGAATTTTCATTAGCACAAGTGCAACTCATGTCAATTCAATTGAACTGTATTAGGTTAAACCACAACCATAAACGCAGTCTAAAAAATGTCATGCTGGGCAAAATACATCAGCTTGTGGAGACACTAAAAAGGACAAATAAAGTCAACATAGCAAACGTTACTACAATTTTGTACAAACTATATTACTTACATATATTTTCATTTATATCAATGTGGTAAACGCTTAAAAATTTCAGTATGGAAGTACTCTAATATAACAGAATAATGAGAGTTGACCTCTTCTCCAAAAATAGCTTGATTGGCATTAGGCTAAACAGTCTTTTCTTAACAAGTAAATGATGAATCAGTCAATGTGTAATCGTTGCAATTATCGAAAGCTATATTTTTAACCAACCCCATAGAAATTAGCTATAGTTCTTTGCAATTAAGTTTTCATTAATAGTTTTGGCACGTATACAATTTGGTTCTTTGTGAGCATTCACTAATTTACCTAGAACAGCATTGCTTGATAGGTTTGCGCAGTGCATCATTATCACGTTTCTAATTTTGTTAGTGTGGAATATGCAATTAAACATGTTATTTATCCTTTGCTATTTTGCTCGCGACCTCTATTTGTATGCCATATAAATTTTCTTTTTCTTTATAATTGCCATTTCCGGCTCCAGTAATCTTCTTTTAACTGTGCTTAGTTTAGCAAACATCCACATTGTATCCTTGGCACTAAGAATTTAAATTTCAAGTGAAACTTAAGTCTGAAATGTTTTTTAAGACCACAAATGAAGTAAGAAACAGGCATATTCAGGTTGGGCAAAAAAATCGCATCATAGCGCCTGGCTGTTCTCTGTTACAGATTCTACACAATGGGAAACTCTGCAGGAGCAGCCCATGCAGGTAAGAGCGGTGGGGAGGGGTGGAGGGGTGGAGGGGGATTCAACAGACAATGACGAGAGAAAATGAATTGTTTTAATTTTCCCTTGTCGTCTTCTCTCGAATCCCCCCACCTAGCGGCACCACCCCACCGTTTTCACCTGCATTGACCACTCCTACAAATGCGATGGACGATAAGGCCTAGATTTACTAACATTTTGTGTTGGGTTGTGCGACATTCCTGGTGCAGTCCCAAGGCTCGATCCATGTTGATATTCACCAAGCCAAGCAAATTGATATTTGTATGACTTTGCATGGGATCTTATCGCAAAAGTAACACAACTCAGCACATAGCGCTGATGTGCATTAGCTAGATGTGGGGAGGCGATACATGAGAGGAACATGGGAGTTCTTGAGCATCCACCCATGCATATTGAATCAAACACATATTTAGAGTCAGTAAACAAGGTCATGCACCAAAATGGTGCGCCTACCCTAGGTTGACGTAACAAAGAAAAATACCTTTATCTCTCCTCATTCCTTCCTCTTTGCATGTGTACTGTGTTCCACAGCACACATGCAAAGAGGTGATGACGATAAAATTACTTCTTGCCTTACATACTGAATTTAATACTGATGGTCTTTTATTTGCCTGCTAAAAGTGGTAGAAGGGAGAAAAGCAATTCAAGGTAATACTTACAAATTAGACATGGGTTAAAGGACCACAGACTCTGGACTTCATTTGATTAGTTTATTACAATGCCAAAATTAATTGAATATAAACGCACCTCAATATCAGAGCATATAGGTACATGAAAAGCAATACAGAGCTGAGTCTATAAATATGATACATTTGGCATAAAAGGCAAAATGTGATGAACTCCAGAATCAAAATGTAACCTCGAATCGAAGCGGAGCCCAATTCTCTTTTCATTGAGAAGAAAACAAAAGATATCTTTCCCTACACTGCTCTAAATGAGGGTCCGGCCTATCTCCCTTGTATCATACCCTAAGGGTTTCAGCACGTGTTGACTTCCTAAGAAGTACTCACGTCAAATGGGTTTGAAAGCTTAAGGCTATGGAGCTCGCTCGCTGTGGATGCTCCTTCTCCTCCCAAAATGCAGAAGTCCCCCTACACTGTCCCTGCGCGTCATACAAAAAGTCTATGTTCTGCCTCTAATACATCACATGAAAAACTTTTCAATCCCATCTGTCTGTACTTTTCCACAGGAACTGTGTTGTTCAGCTCCTGCTCAGTGGCCTTGGTTCCCAGATCAGTCAGACACGAAAGGCGTCCTCCCTTTTTCGCCTTCTAGTCTTCTTCAAAGACATTCCGGGTATCTCCTTTAATCTAAGAATAACGAGGTCAAATTCCTGCACCTGCAGTAGGATGAGAACATACTGTCTTCGCATACAAAAAGGATTCATTTAATTAATTCTTGAGCAACCAAGGAGAGATGAATATTCAAAACAATCCTGCTGTGTTTGGCCTACAGTGCAGGTAACTTTAACAATACACAATTACATTATATGGGTACAATGTCATCCTGCACATCATACATACAGAAATTATTGGCTTTTCTAATACATACAAATCCTACTGAAATATGCATATAACATTTTAATGCTTATATGACTGAATAAATGCATCTTAAAAGTCATAAAACACTGCAAACGATAAAATATATATGAGTACATTTAACCCATGAATATAATACGCCCATACATATCAGTTCCTCCACTCTTATGACTAGTGTCATAACACCAACATCTTACTCTCTTACAGTTTTCTCCTTGTAGAAGAGATCGACCTAAACAGAAGTTGTAGCTTTCTAACCCTTTAAGGTGCAGATAATGACTGTCCTGCAGTCTTTCTAACTGCTGCTCTCGTTTCTTCAAGGAGTTTTCATTGTGAGGTGCCTTTTGCCATTTGTAAGCTTTGATGGCTCCCAATAGTACAATTATACAGATGACAGCTATTATGATAGGTTTCAGGATGTATCCCATTATTCCTTGTCTCAGACTTCCAAACCAGTTTCCAAGCTTTCCAAATTCCTTGCCAATTTGTTACCAAATTCCATTTGCAGCCAAATCATGTAAACCTTGATGTATCTCTGAGATATTACTAATATATTATGGTATATCCCTACTATTGTCAGGAATATACGTGCAGCACTGTTGAACTTTCAATAATTTACAGACTCCTCCGGCTTTTGCTAATAACACATCTAAAGCAAGACGATTTTGAAGAACCATAGCCCTTATCGAAATCATCTCTCCGTCAATGAGTAATAAGATTTGGGCCGTATTCACAGAGAGTTTATCCACTATTGTTGCCAACTTTCTTTTTTTTCACATCATTCAAAATCACACCCATCTAGGTATCATGGCTCCAAATACATCTCCAACAATTTCTTCAGCACTTGCACCACGTTTTCCTCTGTGAACGCTTTTTCCCTCCAAGGGCCATTTCTACATGAAAGATTTTCGGAAATACCACCACTAAATAAAATGTACCATACCAATTCTTAGGCAATTTCACATAAGCACTTTTTCCACATACAAAATACATGTTTGGTACTATGGTTAATTTATCCAATAGTGCCTTTCGTATTGACTCCTCAATTAGGAAAATATGTTCACAATCACTCTCACCCACAACTATTTTGTCATAATATGTTGACGGGTGTCTAATGCACAATTTTCCTTTTCGCTGAAAGTCCAAAGCTATAGGACCAGAACTTCTTTTTGCCTTATGATCTAATTCTTCCTGTGTCCATGGGATAACCTTATGCTTTCGGTCTGGTCTAAATAAGGTCTGTCTATGCCGATCTTCTATCTGATCTACGAATTTCTTTTCGAAGTCAGTCAACATGCAAGTCAAATTGTGTCTATGGGCATATGATGTATCTAAAGTAATAGTAGGAACAAAATACGTAGACATCCTCTCTACCTCTTTATAGTAATCATATTTATTCATGTACTTAAGAACTGGAACGTCTGAGAGTACCACATCATAATTTGAGAAGTAGTACTCAAAATGCGCCTTACTATAAAACATGCTCAGCAACACACTAAATGTGATGCCATAAGTCAAAGGTAATTGATGATATTTGATGCCCTCTTCTACTGATGCTGGCAATTGCATACACACATAACAATCTTTTGTTTCCATTGTATCAACATACTCATACTGCAAACGAGCATATGCATTCAACGTGAAAGCACCCTTTGATAAATCTACGTGCAACATCCAACTAGTTTCCCTAATCATATCTCTATCTTTGGCAGATGCACCCTCTCCTATATCTGAGGTAGATGGGGTAGGTGTTGCTTGTTTGCCATTCTTTTCAGCATCGTGAGACCCAACAGAAGATATAACAATCACCACAGCTATGACAACAAGCACCACAACAATAAGGGTACCAATGATGCATTTTTGCTTGTGTCCTGATTTTTCAGATTCCATTTTGAACCACTGTTTGGTTTGAAACGTAAATTAACTCAACAAAGTCTCTTTTCTTTTCTTTGCATATTTATTAATTACAAAGTCTTTTTATTGCTCTTTTCCATTCGATTATTTGCACATTTCAGTCCAATCATACTAACCTATTGAAGAGATGTAGGCAGCCCTAATCCTCAATTCTTCTTCTATTGGAAGTCCCTATTTTAGATCCTCTTCCTCTTGGGGCTAGGTTATATTCTTTCTAAGGCTAATAAGATTTTCTTTCACAGTTCAAGCTTCATCATTTATGATATTAGATCCAAGCATAGCAAGAACAAGCTGTAGTATTTCAGCACAAATCTCTCCCATTTCTTTTGCAGTAGGCTGTTGACCAAAGGTAGGGAAAGCAACCCAGTTGAGGATCGGGAATGGTCAGAGTCAGATTTTCGAAGGCATCAACTCCAGGGACTATTAAATGAATGTCAATTGTTAGAGTGCTCTCTCCTTGACTCACTGTGCCAGTCCCCAACCTCCCGGATCTCTCCGATCTCTGCATCTGCAGCCAGATACATCCACTCAGGAGATGTGCCAGCTAGCATCAAGACAGCTCTTCCTCAAACTTTCGGACAAGCACCCAGTCACCAGGGTTAAGATCATGCAGCAGGTCTCTCGAGGTGGATGCAGTTGCAGCCTTGACCTGGTGGGCCACAGAATTAACCACATCAGCCAGTCCCCTACAATAATCCATACCCAAATCACCTGTGATGTTTATCAATGCTGTAGCTGGCACCATAGGCAATTGCATAGCTCTACCCATCAATATTTTGTGGGGAGAGAGCCCTGTCCTCCTATCGGGAGTACCACGCAGACTCATCAATACAAATGGCAATGCATTTGGCCATTTCAATGAAGTTGACAAACACACCTTTAACACAATCATCTTGATTGTGCCATTTATCTGCTCCACAAGACCAGAAGTCTCAGGCCTATAGCTACAATGCAATCTTTCAACAATCTTCAAAGCTGTACACAACCATTTCATGATTTCATTATGGAAGTGTGTTCCTCTATCTGTCTCCACCGAGGTTGGATATCCAAACCGCGGCATCCGTTCCCTTAAGAGCAGTTTTGCCACAGTGAGACTGTCACATCGTCTAGTGGGATATGCCTCAACCCAACGTGAAAAGAAACACACCACCACCAAAACATATCTCAGCCTAATGCATCTCGGCATCAGAATAAAGTCCAATTGTATCCTATTGAAAGGACCTCCTGATCTTCCAATATGGCTCATCGCAACTACAGATTTCTTTCCAAAGTTCATTTGCTGACACGTAACACGCCTGTGACACACTTCTTCAGCATGCACACGAAATCGTGGATTAAACCACGTTTGCCTAAACACTTGCACCATGGCATCTATCCCAAGATGAACTGCTTAGTGAATCTCCCTGGCCATTGAGCTTAATAGACAGTTGGGTAGTACTGCTCTGTCATCTGTCAACACCCAAATGCCGTCTTTTCTCTTTTCACAGCCTGCTCTAACCCATGATGCAGCTTCCTCCTCTGGGACCTCATCCTGCAGCCGCTTCACCTTATCCCAAGTATTGGCCACAGGTAACATTATACTGAGCTCGGTATCTTCTGTGCTCTCTTCTACATATTCACCATTAAAAATACAAGCATGTATAGCAAAACAACAAGCTACTTCATCAGCATAGTTATTCCCTTTTGTAGCAAAGTCTTCTCCCCTTCCATGAGCTGCACATTTGACTACAGCTATCTCTTTAGGTTTCTGCAAAGCCTCTAGCAATTGGCGCACATATTCCCCATTACGAATAGGGGATCCTGAGGATGTCAAAAATCCCCGTTGTGACCATAACTTTCCAAAGTCATGAACCACTCCAAACCCATATTGGCTGTTAGTATAGTTAGTCACTCGTACTCGGTCCGCAATGGTGCAGGCACGTATCAGAGCAATAATTTCGGCCACCTGAGCAGAGAAAACTCTTTTCAAACAGGCAGCTTCCACCACCCCCAAGATGGTGCACACAGTAAACGCTGCTCTCAAACACCATTTATTGTCTCTTAAGCATGAACCATTGACAAAAAGGATCAAATCAGATTCAGGCAAAGGTTCATCGACAATGTCAGGTCTGGGTTTGGTAGATAGCTCAGTAACATCCGGACAGTCATGCTCTTCACAATCTTCTCCTTCCTCTTGCGGAAGAGGCAACAATGTGGCAGGATTCAAAGTGGTACAGTGTTTTAGAGTAATATTTTCAGAAGCCAATATAACTTGCTCATACCTTGTAAGTCTGTCATTCCTTAAATACTGTGTTTTTGTTCTTTTCATTAACACTTCTACTGAATTTGCCACATAAACAATAAGTGGATGACCCATCACTATGCTTTCACATCTCTCAATGCTGACACCTGTTGCAGCAACTGACTTGAAACATCCGGGCAAAGCAGAAGCTACGGGATCCAAATTAGCGGAAAATTAAGCTACTGGTCTACGGACTCCTCCACGTGTCTGTACAAGAACCACTAATGCACATCCTTCCGTCTCACAGCAGAAGAGTGAAAACCCCTGATTGTAATCGGGCATTCTCAGAGCTGGGGCATCGGCAAAGGCTCTCTCTCAGTTTGTGGAAGGCTCTCAAGCAATTGTTATCCCATGGTACCGGATCACTAATGTCCTTTCGAGTCAACCCTAACAATGGCTTTGTTTATAAGGAAATATTTGGGATCCACTGTCGACAATAGCCGACCATTGCCAACAACATGCAGATTTTTTTCTGTGTTTTCGGAGTTCCCATTTGCAGAATCGTCTCCAAGCGATCTGGTGACACTCTTTATTTTCCCTTCTCAATTCGATAACCCAGATACTGCACTTCTGTTTGACAATACTGAAGCTTGTTTGGGGACACCTTGTGTCCATTCTCTGCCAAATGATTCAGCAAAGCCACTATGTCGATCCTGCAAGCATCCCAAGTCTCTGATGTGACCAAATGGTTGAAGACATACTGAACCAGGGCTGAGCTCTGGGGCATCACTAGCCCCTCCAAATTATTTTTCAAACATTGAAGGAAGATAAAGGGACTTTCTGTATACCCTTGAGGGATTCTACACCATGTTAACACATGGTAGTCCATCCTAAATGCAAAAATAAATTGGCTATCCTCGTGGAGTGGTATGGAGAAAAACGGCTGACACAAATCGATGACTGTAAACCATTCTGCCTCACATGGTATTTGAAATAGTATAACAGCTGGATTCGGTACCACAGGACAACATGGGATCACAATTTAATTTACCCTGAGCAAATCCTGCACTATTCTGTACGTGCCACTAGGCTTCTGTAGTCCCATTATAGGTGAATTACAGGGACTTCCTCTTATCTCCTTCAGAATGCCTTGAGCAATCATAGACTCGATTGCAGGTCTTATTCCAGTCACAGTTTCTAGAGTACATTTTTATCGCAGAGTTTGTGGGAATTCAGCATTTGGTTTGACCTGTATCTTAACAGGTTTAACTCCCCGGATCAATCTTATCTCCTCACCCGTGAAATCCCACACTTTCAGAGAATCCAAATCTCTCAAATCATGTGGTAAGTCCTCTATTGTGAGAACCACAAACATTCTGGCACACAAGCTCATATTGACCATTTTAAAATCAGCGTTGTCATCATAGGTTTGCAACTCCACACCCTTCGGTGTGCAAGATATAATACAATTTAGCTTACACAAAAGATTGCATCCCAATAGACAGACTGGGCTGGAATCGCACATCACAAATTGATGTTTGTCCTGAAAGGGTCCTATTCTCACAGGTAATTCATTTGTTAATGGGTTAGTCATTCTCAAATTAGTAACTCCTACCACTTGAATCAATATTCCTGAAAGGGATACATTTGGGACCACTTCTGTCCTTACTGTGGAGCGCACAGCTCGAGTGTCTTACAAAAAGGTAACAGGATGTCTATTCACCTCTGCATCTACAAATAGTCCACTTTGATCTACTTCCAGGGCAGCAACCAAAGTGCACTTTCCCTGCACCTCCCCTCTGACACCCTTGTATCTGATCTAATCTATCTTGTATCTCAAAGTAAGGCATCTGATGATATACCTGATTGCTCATGGATATTCTTTGAGCCTGAGGTATCTACATTTGAGACTCACAACCTCCCCCATTCATGGATCTAGGTCTTGTCACCATATTCAAACCCTCTGACATCCGTCCCTCTCCCTCATATTGCATTTGATTTGCTGGATTCAATTGACACTCGTGCTTCCAATGCCCGATTATGTAACAATAATGACACGCTGTGACCTTTTTCTGATTTGCTACCCAATCACTTCCCATACCGGCATCCATACCCCTTCCTCTTCCCTGTCCAGGTTGAGATACCGTCTGTTGATTCATTCCTCTACCACTTCCTCTTCCTCAGTCCATCACTCCTCCAACCCCTTGCATCCACTTGGGCCTTTCAGCATTCCTCAACTGTTCCAACATCAATTTTTCTTTTGTTTTCTTTTGTGCTGCCTCTACCTGTTCACTGCAGTATTTTGCATAACGCAAGATTTCGTCTAAAGATTTCTTCTGCCAACATATCAAGTGGTGCTGTATCATCAAACTGATATCAGATCTCAATCCTAACACAAACTTCAAAACAAACTGTCCCGTGTCTTTTGGCTCAACAGTATCTAATCCATTGTGCTGTTTAAAGGCCACCAAAAGTCTCTCATTATAGTCATGTACCGACTCCTTAGGATCTTGAGTAGTACGATTGATTTTAAGCCAATCAACAGTCTGAGGGGCCACTTTAGACTGCAACCACAAAATCACCTGTTCATATTTCTTCATTACCTCAGCCGAAGGACCGTGAGTCACTGCATCTCTAACCGGTTCTGCAGCAGCCCAATTAATGTCAACCTTGCATGCCGTCCATAAATCACCCAGGACCACTATATCAAACAAGGAATTCAATGAATCTATAACACCTTCGAAATCTTGACAAACCAGTCAATCAGTCCAGTCCAGTCAGGTTTCTCCCTCAGCCGATAAAAATCATTAGTAAATGCTGCCAAATCACCCCTGCTCCATGGTACATGTACATACCCCTCATTTTGTACTTCGCTCAAAGGGTAATTTCCTGCTGCTCCAATCCCTCCACCCGGAGGCGGAGTGTCTCCTATCACTTTCTTGACGCTTTTCTTTTTCGACTACCTTTCTCACCATTTGCCTAATTCTCTCCATGGTCGCATCGCTATTATCAAGTCTCTAATTTGTGTCTTTAGTCCTGTTGTTCGCCTTTCTTCTAAATCTTGATCAGTATAATTCAATCTGCAGCTTCCCTGCATCAATTTTGTCTTGGTCAAATCTACCTCATACCATTTTGCCAACTGTACCAATGCTTCATGAGCTCATTTTGCCTTTTTAGTAACATCCTTAGCTACAAATAGCAACTCACTTGGGTCATATGTTTCAATCCTGTCCAATGGCAGATTCCCTTCTATCACTTCATCTATTTCAGCCTTTAATCATACCACATCTATCAATGGTACCTTCATTGCCACTTGCATGATTCTCTGAACTCTTTCACTTCCTGCTTCTTACCTGCCACAACTGTGTGCTCTCCTTAGTTCTTTACCCTCCTCCATTCTCAAAACTGGGCGACTTTCTCTCTCACAACTTCGACTTCTCCAATGGTTACCTTCACACAAATTCTGGGGTTTGAATATTACCCCAGGCGTTTCTCATCTCACAATCAAATCCTCTCTCTGTATCATTGACTCCCTCACTGGGGGACCCCACATTCTGATATCTGACCTAGAATTTGCCAAAGCTCCTGTTCGTCTTCGTTCCAATCCACTGTCCATCCTTGATGGATCAGTCGTAGCTGGCAGTGGAGTACTAGCTTCCACTGGCATCTGAGCCATACCTGTTCCACTCATTGTAAGACTCCCTTTAGACATAGGGGACCATTAGGATGACGGGCGGAATTCGTCCGCCGTCATCCTATCATATATAGTGACCGCCCGCCATAAGGGCGGGGGTCCGTGCCTTGCAATTAGGATGTGCCTGCCACAGTGGCGGGCGCATCCAGCATTCCTGACATTGTTGAGGGCGGTGCACTCAGCACCGCCCGCCACAATGCCACGAAGGCATGCTGCGCACTTCCATGCACAACATGGCAGGCACCGCGAGGTGCCTGCCATGTTGTGCATGGAACTGCTGGGGAGTACCAAAGGTACCCCCATGTGCACCCCCCACCTTCCCCCCGGAGTCCCTGGGGGCCCGCAACGTATATTAGTAGATATGGGTCATACCTGATCTCTCCCTTTGACTCAGTAAAGTGCAAAAACTTCCCATGCTATGCTGCATTACATGAAATCCTAATAAATATGGGATGAAGTGCCCTTGAGTGTTTGTGTTTACAGAACACTGTGCCTTCATACCAGTTTGTATTACCAACACTCAAACATGCCTTGAAACATTGACAATAGAATCCAAGAAGTGTATTTTGGAAAATGTCCATCCGTTCAACCGAAAAGAGAAATACTTCCCCTTTAATTCGCCCTGGTGACCTCACCACTGTGGCCAGTTCCAATTACAAGGGGAGGGGGTCTGTGTCGCTCCCTCCCCAAGCCTTGAAAGGACCTGCGGACCCTATCCATTAAGGCCAAATACAATTAAACAGGGGGGAGAGATGCACCCCCCATCCCAGAGCCTAAAATGGTCCAATGGACCACATACCTCAGGGCCAAATTCAATACAAAAGGAGAGGGTGTTGTGTGGGCCCCTCACAAGGCTCTCATATGCCCCAGGGATAGAATCCCTGGGCCCAAAATAATTTTATGAGTGAGGAGGCCCATGTGAGCACCCTCCCTCACCTTTCACAGCCCCATGAACTCCAAATCCGTGGGCCAAAGCAAGCTAAAAAGGGGACAGCAGCTTGCTGCCCCATCCCTGAGACATTTTGGACCCCAGAAGCCTTATCGCCCAGGGCCAAATTTTTATAAAACAAAGAGAGTGGCCTTCCCCCTTTCTTAGCCTTATTAGGTCCTGTGGCCCCATCCCCCATGGCTGATAAAGCGAGGGGGCAGGCAGACCCTCTCCCTGGCCATAATTAGACCCCTGGATCCCATTCCCAGGGTGCAAAAATGTAAACAAAGGGGAAGGGGCATGTGGACCACCCTCCTGAACCTTTTTGGGCCATGGACCCCATCTCCAGGGGCCTATTTTATTTTTAAAAAGGGCGGGTGCGCCTTCTCTGTCCTCCGGCCTTATAAAGCCGCAGGGACCCCATCCCCTCGGGCTAAGTAATTGATAAAGGGAGGGGGGAAACGGCCTCCCTCACTCAGCCAGTGACCCCATCTCCAGGGACTGAAATTTAAATAGAAGGGAAAGGGGGCAGGTGGACCCCCTCCCCAAGCCTATTCTGGCCACTGGACCTCCATTATATGAAGGTGGATGCCCCAATACACACCCTGATCACCCACCAAGGATAATATATTGGAGGCCGCTGGGGAGCCCCATGACCTCCACAGCCCCAGCCGGCTCCCTGCATTGGGCAGGAGCCAACACTGATATCATCTGGAGGAAGCAGCTAATTATGTTCCTCCATCCGTGCAGGAGCAATCTGATGTACTTCTTCCCTGCCTGTATTAGTGTGGGCAGGAACATAAAACAAAAAGCTGGTCTTAACCAGCAGTAGCATTTTAATAACTCCTGCCCACTGGGAGGAAACTTTGTGTTCACTCCTGTTTGGGGAGAGATTTGAAAATGCTCCCACCAGATGGGAGCAAACATCGCCCACGTCGGTGCATGCATGGAAACCACTGCATCAAGTGAATTGGTTCTGGGGATGGGGTCCCTGGTGCCACTAAAGGCTCAGGGAGGGGGTTGCATACCCCTCCCTTTTTTAAAGTGACAACCCTTGGATGATTGGGTTTCACAGGGGCCTTTTAAGGCTAGGTGCAGGGGTCCAAGCTACCCTCCACTACTTTTTAAATATATTAGGTCCTGTGGGATGGATTCCAGAGGCTAAATGAGACTTGGGGATTCGGGCAGTGGCCCGCTCCCCATAATAATTTTATTTGGCCTTGGGTGATGGAGTCCCTAAAGCCGAAAATATCTTAAGGAGTCTGCATGCACACTTCCCTTAATAAACAGATGAGGCCCCAGTGGAGGGGATCCCTGGGCCCTGAAATGGCTCAACACGGGTGACCACATTCCGCTCTCCCCTTAAATATATGCAGCCCTTGGGGATGGAGTCCTTGGGTACCTAAATGATGTGGAGAGGGGGGCCCTACTGAGGCCCCCTCTCAATTTATATTTTAAATTATGTTGGCCGCATTTTTTTATGTCCCTGATCCAGTGGGACATCTGCAGGATCGCTGCAAAATGAGTTTTTTTTTTATTTTGGCCTCGGGAGGCAGGGTATCTCTACCCTGCCCCATATGTATTTTTTTTTTACAGTTTCAGTACAGGGAACTAAGTCCCTGAGTGCTGTTATGGCTCCCAGTAAAATTTTTCTTATGTTTCTTGTAGCCAATCAGAGCACTCGCTTCTGCAGGGTTGAATGGACCAAGGGATAAAAAGATCCCTAGGCCAATCAGAATGCTCCTGCAAGTCTCTCGCGGACTCAACAGTCCAGATATACACATTTTTTTTAACCTTTATTTCTCATAAACTGCTTCATAATAAATTCAATTCAGCCATTAGTGGGCTCCACATGCACTGTAGACTGCGTTGCTCAAACAATAATTGACAAACAGATGGACCGATACCGGCTCCCATCGTAGAAAGCCATTGGCCCGCTGTATTTTAACACGGTAGTGCAATCCCCACAGCAGGGCTGCCCTGTATTTATTAAACCTTCCACAAGTGCCAAAAGCTTTAGGATGCACTTTCCATCTGTAAACCTTGGTTCCATACGGCAGCAGCGCAGTCAACAAGTAATTATTGTTTGAGCAACGCAGTCTACAGTGCATGTGGAGCCCACTAATGGCTGAATTGAATTTATTATGAACTGAGTTGGCATCATGAGTTTTATGATGAACTTTGGCAGTAATAATGAAGACTACGGATCCCATGAGGCAATGTGGACATTATGCGAGGCCCCACCTGTGGGTAATAAAAGGTACTTGTAACATTTCGAGTCTTTTGCCATTTGAATTTGTTGCTGCTCAGGCCTGTGAACAAGGACGTATTAAATGTCTGAAATGCGGAAGGCGATTGAATTGTACCTGTGTACTTGAAGACTGCGCTGCTGCCATATAGAACCAAGGTTTACAGATGGAAAGTGCATCCTAAAGCTTGTGGCACTTGTGGAACGTTTTATGAATACACTGCAGCCCTGCCGTGGGGATTGCACTACCGTGTTAAAGTACAGTGGGCCGATGGCTTTCTACAATGGGAGCCGGTATCGGTCCATCTGTGGTGGTGAGCCTCAGCAAGGCCTACCAGTGCAAGGGATTCACCCTTCTCTGCACAGAGTCCTCAGACCAATAGGATGAAGTTGACACTGAAACTGGAATAGAAAAGTCCTAGGGCCTTATTTATGAAGGACTTGCGCCGCCGGTGCGTCACTTTTAACATGGGAAAAAGTGACGCATCGGCGGCGCAAGTCCTTCATAAATAAGGCCGCTAGTATTTACAGGCAAGCATTGAAGAGACAGCTTGATTCCTTTACTTTACCTGAAGGAGGGGCTCTCATACAATATGTCGGTGACATCTTGTTGGCAGCCGATACGCCTGAACTATGTGAAGAGTGAACTCTGTCTTTGCTTTCTTTTCTTGCTACACACCATCATAAAGTGTAACGAAAGAAATTGCAATCTTGTAGACCGAAGGTGACCTATTTAGGTCACCTTCTGTCTAAGGAGGGCCATGCATTGACACCAGATCTCATTCAAGCAATTTTAGACACCCCAGTACCTTCCACACAGAAAGATGTCTGTGCATTTATTGGTTTGACTTCGTTTTGTAGGCAATGGATATTGGGGTTTTCACATATTGTTAAACCCCTGCTAGCGCTCTCCCCTTAAATATATGCAGCCCTTGGGGATGGAGTCCTTGGGTACCTAAATGATGTGGAGAGGGGGGCCCTACTGAGGCCCCCTCTCAATTTATATTTTAAATTATGTTGGCCGCATTTTTTTATGTCCCTGATCCAGTGGGACATCTGCAGGATCGCTGCAAAATTAGCTTTTTTTTTTTATTTTGGCCTTGGGAGGCAGGGTATCTCTACCCTGCCCCATATGTATTTTTTTTTTACAGTTTCAGGACAGGGAACTAAGTCCCTGAGTGCTGTTATGGCTCGCAGTAAAATTTTTCTTATGTTTCTTGTAGCCAATCAGAGCACTCGCTTCTGCAGGGTTGAATGGACCAAGGGATAAAAAGATCCCTAGGCCAATCAGAATGCTCCTGCAAGTCTCTCGCGGACTCAACAGTCCAGATATACAATTTTTTTTTAACCTTTATTTCTCATAAACTGCTTCATAATAAATTCAATTCAGCCATTAGTGGGCTCCACATGCACTGTAGACTGCGTTGCTCAAACAATAATTGACAAACAGATGGACCGATACCGGCTCCCATCGTAGAAAGCCATTGGCCCGCTGTACTTTAACACGGTAGTGCAATCCCCACAGCAGGGCTGCCCTGTATTTATAAAACCTTCCACAAGTGCCAAAAGCTTTAGGATGCACTATCCATCTGTAAACCTTGGTTCCATACGGCAGCAGCGCAGTCATCAAGCAATTATTGTTTGAGCAACGCAGTCTACAGTGCATGTGGAGCCCACTAATGGCTGAATTGAATTTATTATGAACTGAGTTGGCATCATGAGTTTTATGATGAACTTTGGCAGTAATAATGAAGACTACGGATCCCATGATGCAATGTGGACATTATGCGAGGCCCCACCTGTGGGTAATAAAAGGTACTTGTAACATCATTCTGAGTCTTTCGCCATTTGAATTTGTTGCTGCTCAGGCCTGTGAACAAGGACGTATTAAATGTCTGAAATGCGGAAGGCGATTGAATTGCACCTGTGTACTTGATGACTGCGCTGCTGCCATATAGAACCAAGGTTTACAGATGGAAAGTGCATCCTAAAGCTTGTGGCACTTGTGGAACGTTTTATGAATACACTGCAGCCCTGCCGTGGGGATTGCACTACCGTGTTAAAGTACAGTGGGCCGATGGCTTTCTACGATGGGAGCCGGTATCGGTCCATCTGTGGTGGTGAGCCTCAGCAAGGCCTACCAGTGCAAGGGATTCACCCTTCTCAGGACAGAGTCCTCAGACCAATAGGAAGAAGTTGACACTGAAACTGGAATAGAAAAGTCCTAGTATTTACAGGCAAGCATTGAAGAGACAGCTTGATTCCTTTACTTTACCTGAAGGAGGGGCTCTCATACAATATGTCGGTGACATCTTGTTGGCATCCGATACGCCTGAACTATGTGAAGAGTGAACTCTGTCTTTGCTTTCTTTTCTTGCTACACACCATCATAAAGTGTAACGAAAGAAATTGCAATCTTGTAGACCGAAGGTGACCTATTTAGGTCACCTTCTGTCTAAGGAGGGCCATGCATTGACACCAGATCTCATTCAAGCAATTTTAGACACCCCAGTACTTTCCACACAGAAAGATGTCTGTGCATTTATTGGTTTGACTTCGTTTTGTAGGCAATGGATATTGGGCTTTTCACACATTGTTAAACCCCTGCTAGTGCTTTTGACTAAAAACACTCCAATCCCCCTTCCATGGACAGATGAATGCCAAAATGCTTTTCGTCAGTTAAGATAAGCTCTTTGTTCTGCACCAGTGTTAGGAACACCAGATTATAAGAAAACTTTTACACTCTATGTACACGAGAAAGATGGGTATGCATTGTCAGTTTTAGTACAGACACATGGTGATAAGCAGCGTCCCTGTGCATATTTTTCTGCATTTCTTGATCCTGTTGCTCGTGCGTTGCCTGGATGCATCCGTTCAGTTGTAGCCACAACTGTGTCCATACATCAGAGTGAATGGATAGTTTTGTCACACAAACTGTTGGTGCTAGTACCCCATGCAGTAGATGCCCTTTTGAATCAGACTAAGACACAACACTTAACTAGTGCTCGTTTGACAGGATACACATCGACACTGTTAATACCTCATATTACCTTGAAGAGGTGCGCAACACTGAACCCAGCCACTTTGTTGCCATATCCTGCGACTCAGTTCCAGTCAAAGGAACCTCACGATTGTATATTCCTTACTGAGGACCAGACAAAGGGTTGCGTTGATTTGCAAGATACGCCCCTTCCAGATGTAGATGGGGAACTGTGGGTTGATGGGTCCTGTCTGAAGTTACCAGATGGCACGACTTCCGCTGCTTATGCAATCACCACGCTTGAGACAGTAGTGGAAACAGCTTGCATACCTCAGAAGTTGGCTCAAGCAGCTGAACTAATAGCTTTGACACAAACGTGTGAACTTAGCACTGACTTGTGTGTGAACATTTACAAGGATAGCCGCTATGCTTTTGGAGTGGTTCATGATTTTGGCCTACTCTGGAAGGGAAGAGGCCTTCTTACATCCCACGGGATGCAAATAATGCACAGAGAATTAGTACATAATCTCTTGACTGCACTTACAAACCCAAAGAAAGTTGCTATTATGAAGTGTAGCGCACACAAGAAAGTCATTGACAAAATAGGACACGGCAATGCTTTCACAGACCACGTAGCCTGTGAAACTGCAATGCAGCGAAGCACTACATCCATGTACGTAGTAAAATCACAAGCTGAGCATTGGCATGATGCTAGAGAGGAAGTAATGGATATACAGAGATCTGCCTCTGTGGAAGAACTTGAGCAATGGTCTAAAAAAGGAATGTTTGATGATGAGGGTTGTTGGAGTAACAAAGAAATGAATAAATGGAAATTACCTGCAGCCTATTTACAACCTATGGTTCAAATGGCACATGGGCTGGCACATGTTGGAGCCCTAGCAATAACTAAATTGCTTACACAAGTTTGGGAGCATCCTGAAATTGCCAGCACAGCTAAAAGAGTGGTTGAGTCCTGTTTGATCTGTTGGCAGTATAATCCTGGAAAAGGGACACAGACTCCTACAGGAGGGTTTGCTACACCAACCGCACCTTTTGAAGTCTTGCAGATGGATTACATCCAACTTGAACGCTGCAATCATCTAAAATATGTCCTAGTGGTGGTA
Source organism: Lissotriton vulgaris (assembly GCF_964263255.1). Classification (NCBI taxonomy): domain Eukaryota; kingdom Metazoa; phylum Chordata; class Amphibia; order Caudata; family Salamandridae; genus Lissotriton; species Lissotriton vulgaris. Next base: position 723,873,596 of record NC_141696.1, read on the forward strand.
TGTGCCTTCAGTAAATGGATAGAGGCATACCCTACAAAGGATAATACTGCTCTCACCACTGCAAAGGTGCTTCTAAAGGAGTTTTTTCCTTGGTATGGTGTTTGTAAGCTTTGGTGGAGTGACAACGGACCTCATTTTATTGGGCAAGTTGTTGAGTATGTCCTGAAAGGGTTAGGGATCAAACAGAAATTCCATACTGTCTTCCACCCGCAATCAGCAGGATTGGTGGAAAGATATAACGCTACTTTGAAATTGAATCTGGCAAAAATACTGGCTTCCACGTCCCTAAAGTGGCCAGATGCACTACCTTTGGCATTATTATCCATAAGATCGGTGCCACACTCATGAGTAGGTCTCACCCCGTACGTCTGTGGGAGACCCATGAATATTTGGGGAGTTCCTAAGACATGCCCTATACATGATGTTCCTTGTGTTCTGATGAATGATTATTTGGCACAGTTAACCGACAGTTTGATCTCTATTCATCAACAGGTTCGAGATGCTCTTCCTGAAAGATCTACAGGTGAGGCCCATGAACTCCGTCCCGGCGACTATGTGATGGTCAAGGTCTTCGACAGAACGAACAGCTTGGAACCGAGGTGGCGAGGTCCGGATCAGGTGCTTTTGGCTACAAGGATAGCAGTTCGAGTGACAAACAAAAAGAACTGGGTCCACAGCACGCATTGCAAGCGTGTGTCGCCTACCTTGGTGGAACCTGCTGTGTTGACCGACCATCGAGAGATTCTGGAGACGGAGAAAGGTCAAGCTATCTCACCTGACGAATCTGCGGAAGACTTCCCGGACCACACGATTCCTGGAGCATCGCGATACCACTTGAGACCGAGGAAAGAATCTGCAGCGTTGAACGAGACTGGTTGAGCTACCGCCCTGGGTTTGTGAAACGGAGAGCCAATGTGGCAAGGGGGGGGGATCAGCACTGCATTAATGTAGTGACACCCGTCTTGGCCCGTGGTGAAGAAATCAACGGCTGCCCAGGGAGAAAAGCTCCAACGATTGTTTTCAACAAGTTTTCAGAAAGATCAATCATCACTGTTGTTGAAATGAATAACAAAAGAATAATTTGTGCTGTAGGGTTTGTTGTTGCCCTGGTGGTTATGGCAATAATCACCTGGTTTGTTGAGAAAGTGGCTCCTGCTCGACAGCTTTTCGTTGCCACTACTACAGCTCCAGTGGAACACCATTATTATATGCTTCTCTATCATGAGCAGAAGCATCGACATTCCTACCCGAATAACAGGGACACGCTAGTTAGCGTAACCGCGCGCTCTATAAAACTCCTTTTATTTATTTATTTATTACACATTCATCCAGATGTTGCATCATACACACAATGCCACGAATACTACCAATTGTTGGGTGTGTGGGATGATACCTGCACACCAAAAGAAAGGAGGAACGCATTTTATTCCTCTGCTGTTTTCCCATAATGATTCATGTCACGCTTGGTATGCTCTTTTGTTTGCTTTCGGAAAGCCCTCAGTAGGTGGAATCATTTTTCGGTTGAATAAAGAATGCTACTAAGATTAAGATGGTTATCCTCAAGCTAAAGGGACTAAATTGGAATGGGAAGAGTACCAACCGGACAATATTTCGACACCGCATGTCTTTACAAATATAAGGAATATGAAAAACACGGGACCCTTTGTGATTTCTGTAACTAGAGCTAAAGCAGATTTATGTATTGGCAGTGTTGGGAGAATTCCTGTAGGACGGAGTGAATGTATTTCTACATTAACTTTTGAAGGTGCTAATAACAGTAGTTTTACATCGTCGCACAATACATACTTCGTGTGTGGTAATAAAGAATACTATCAATTGCCTGTTGGGTGGTCCGGGGTATGTTACATATCATTTTTGTTACCCCCTGTGTTTTTAGCACCCGCATCATATCACCTTGACCTAAAGTTGTACAATGATATTTCTAAGAATAGATACAAACGAACAATAAGTACAGCTGAAGTCGGCCAGATAGATACCACTTTACAACAATATGTCGATTTCATTTTGGGTTTGTTCTTCTTTGTGGGTGCTGCATTGAATAGCAGAAAGATCAGACAATTGACTCGTGTTGTGGAAGCTGTCATCAATCAGACAGCCATGGCACTTGGGAACATTACAGAAGAACTGCAGATTGCAAGAATTGTAGCACTCCAGAATAGGATGGTGCTTGACGTGGTTTTGGCTGATCGAGGTGGTGCATGTCGCTAGCAGTTGCAGTGTTTTCATATCTGATCACTCACCTTCAGTTTATGATGCAATCTCTAAACTGCATAAGATTGCTGCAGAAATTCACCCAGAGACTGGTACATGGACATTTTCGAACTGGATATGGACACTCTTTGTTACCTAGGGCTGGAAGCTACTGACTATTCTATGTATACTACTGGTGATACGATTTACATGCTGTACTTGTATACAATGCAGTCATCTGCTTTGTTCCATGTGCATCACTGCTTGTACACCTGCCAAAAGAAATATTGCAAAAGAACAACAAATGTTAAATTACGAATTACTGAGATGATGAACATCAATATACAGGATGCATATTTAGATTACCCCAGATAGACAAATGTCTTCAGCTAATGCTGAAATGGTCGACTCGTCTGTTGTAATTTAGCAGCGATTAGGTTAAGCATTAGCAGAAGACATCTTGTATTTAGAGACTATCTTGTCCGTTGTGTGGAATCCATTTTGTGTTTCTGGCAGCCATTTTCCATGTGCTCACCATGTGCTCTGTCCTACCTTCCTGTCAACTGCTCTTGAAATCTGCCTAGAGACAAGATATATTTAGCCTCTTCTGCTTTGCACATGCTCAGTTGAGCTTACAGCTGTCCCGCTGCTCGCACTCGTCCCCACACGAACCAGCGCACCACCGCAGTTGAACAGGCACACCGGTCCAGAAACGAAAGTCGACCCAGGCTCAGGTGATGAAATGTTTTATTTAATCAAAAAATATCGCCACCAGCATAACGTTTCGGCCTTCACGGAGGCCTTGATCACGGATATAGATATATAATAGCTGTACCCGGCAACGCATTCCTGTGGCTCAGTCTGGTTAAATGGAAGAGAATAAAAAGAGTAAGCGCATGTTTCTGATATGTTTAATTTTACAATGCTTGTGGGTATACAATATGATTTTGTGACTATTGTCTGTATGCGTCCCTTGTAGTTATTGCGCAGCAAGCAAATTGATAGGGTCTGTTCGGCCTTTCGATTAAAAACACGCGCTTATTGTACACAGGCGTATTCGAATCCGATGTTGTGTATATTTAAACACGCGCTAATGTAGTAAAGTGAACCAACTCATCCCCCCTCCCTCCACTGACTTCCCGGTCTGCAATCCTGACACCAACTGTCCATCCTAATCTATGTAGACTATTGTCTCTATGCTTCCTTTCTTACTGTTGCAAAGTGAACTAACTCCTCCCCCCTCACTCCACCCACTTCCCTGTCTGCCATCCTGACACCAACTGTCCATCCTAATATATGTAGACTATTGTCTCTATGCGTCCCTTGTATTTGTTGCGCAGCAACCAAATCGATAGGGTCTGTTCGGCCTTTTGATTAAAAAACGCGCGTATTGAACATGCGCGTATTCGAATCCAACGTTGTGTATATACAAACACGTGCTAATGTTGCAAAGTGAACCAACTCCTCCCACCTCCCTCCACCCACTTCCCGGTCTGCCATCCTGACACCAACTGACCATCCAAATATATGTAGAAAATTGCCTCTATGCGTCCTTTCTTAATGATGCAAAGTGAACCAACTCCTCTCCCCTCCCTCCACCCACTTCCTGGTCTGTCATCCTGACACCAACTGTCCATCCTAATGTATGTAGACTATTGTCTGTATGCGTCCCTTGTAGTTTTTGTGCAGCAAGCAAATCAATAGGGTCTTTTTGACTATCGATTAAAAACACACGCATATTGGACACACGCGTATTCGAATCCAATGTAGTGTATATATGAACACGCGTTTAATCGAATCCAACGTTGTCTCAAAATTTCAAAGCAATTAGTTAAGAACTTTCGGAGATTTAAGATTTTGAACAAATGAACATTGACATTTTTATGTGCCTGTTCGGGCTTTCTGTTAAAAACACGCGCGTATTCGACACGCGCGTATTAAAATCCAAAGTTGTGTATATAAAAACACAAGAGTATTCGAATCCAACGTTGTGTAAATATCTCAAAGCAATTGGTGAAGAACTTTCGTAGATTTACGATTTTGAACAAACGATCATTTAAATTTGTATTGATATATATGTATATATATATATATATATATATATATATATATATATATATATATATATATATATATATATTACCTACTGGCGGTCGCCAGTAGGTAGTAATAGTTAGGATTTTTTTCAATGTTAAATCTCAAAATTCTATTTGGAATAACTTTAGACCCGGTTGACGAATCTGCCTGAAAATTTCCTCAAATTGGCCTCTTCGAGCTCCGGTCTTTCCCAGAAAGTTTGGGGGGGGGATTCGTCAAGCAGGAGCCGAGATAAAAGGGGGGTCCCAAAACACGTTTTCCCAATGTTAATTTCCATAGGGCGGTCGACCTCACTTTTAGCCCGAACGGCTGAATGGATTTCAACCAAACTTGGCAAAATTGTAGGGACTGGTTGCCCGATGTGCCTTTGCTATGTCTCAAGATATGTGCTACAGTGGATTTTGAGTAATTTAGGTTCAATAAAATATACATATCTATAGGCGCGCCCCGGTACGCGCACCGGGGAGCGCACCGGGCGCGCCACGCGACTTGTGCACGGAAAGCTGATTGGCTCACGGGTGTCTGTAAACATTCTAAACAGTCTGGAGCGGCCGCCATCTTGTGTCTCGGTAGGATCGAGACATGAGAGGTGGCCAAAACAAAGGGGGAAATTATCATAAGGGGGCAGAGTAGACCCTCCCTGACCCCCTAGGTTTGATGTGGGGGCTTTAAAAGGGCCCCGCTGGGCCAAAAAAGAAATAATTTTTTTTTTATTTTTGCGGGGGAAGCGCCCGGTACGCGCACCGGGGAGCGGACCAGGAAGCGTACTATGGGGAAAAAAGAATGACACTTTTAAAAATTGTATGTTTATTAATTGTTCTTTTTGTTGTTTTTTTTTTATTTAAGTACCAACATGTAGGTACCAATGCAGAGTCTATCATTTAATATACACCGTCTCCTTTGTAGATATCTTGCATGTTGTTACAGAAGTTATTGTGGTATATGGAATTCATAGCGTAGTCTGTCAGGAAAGCAGAAACAACATGGAGGCAGGAGATGATAAAGAGATGTTAAATACACATTGGAGATAATATAGTGGGAGAAAGGAAGTAACTATGAGCAAACTTACTATGTAACACAAAAAAGTTGCACAGTATACTATAAGTCTCACTTTATATTTTAAACATTTTGGAACTACTTGATGAATTACATATAAAAATGAATAATGGCTTGAACAATTTTTGATTATTAAATATAAATTTATTCTTCTGATTCTTTTTCATAATTTAATAAAACTTCTAACAATATATTGTCTGGAATGTCCTCATTTTCATTCTGTCATTCCATTGATTCCACACACTGAACTAATTTATGGTCCAGAGACTCATCCATAAAATCAAAGTCATCATTCTCAGCATTTCTTTCTTCTGTGTTGTTGTCCAAAACAATTTCAAAAGAAATATCCTGTTCTCCTTCCATTTTGTTGCTGTAAATTGCAAAAAAAATTAATATATCAGTAGAGATAGGGCACTGTTGTGTTTAAGTTCAGACAGGCAGTTTGGATGTTTTAACAGTGAAGCTATCTTTGGGTAGTGTATGGTATCAGGCTGGAATTTGAAATATAAAAAAGTGTATGTGATAAAGCCTAAGTAAATTTATAATAATACAAGGGAAGCCTAACTCAATCTATACCTATAACAGAGAAGCCTATCTCAATCTATATCTATTACAGTGGGATAGTATATAACTAACAGAATATTTTTTCTCAAATTAACTTAAAGTGCACAACATACTTCACTTTCCAAAATAACAACTTACCTTTGAGAAAGCAGTTGAAGTTGTCAGTGTAATTTCTTTTCAAATGTACTTCAGGAAGTAGTAGTCAAAATGGCTGTGTTTCCTTCTCTTTTTTATATATATTCATGTACATAACCAATCAAATGTCAGGAAATAATCATAGAAAATGAAAGTAACTTTTTAATTGGTTGTAAATTCTAACACTTCATATGTGTTTTGGTCATGTAATTTACCTCAGGATATTTAGACAGGCCTGTAGCCTAAATGTCTCAATGGAATTCCACCAAATTTGGGCAAATGGTAGGGACTGCTATGTAGTAGGGCCTATTCTATATTTGATGAAAGTGTCTCCAGTGGTTTTTCTGTAAATTACTTTCCCACCTTTTTTTAGGGACCGCTTACCGGTGCGCGCCCCGGTACGCGCACCGGCAGCGTTACGGGAGTCCTCCATTTTGTGTTTCGGTACAATCGAGACACAAGATGGAGGACAAGCAACGTTGGGAATGGGTAGAAGGGGGCACTGTAGTCACTTCCTGACCCTCTAGGTTTTCTGAGGGGGGCTTAGGACGCTCATATAGGCAAAAAATATAAAAAAAAATTGAAACATTTCGCGGGGGGAGCTCTCGGTACGCGCACCCGTAAGCGTACCGGGGAGTGTACTTTGGTGAAAAATAGTGAAAAAAGTTAGAAAAAGATAAACGTTTTGAATGATCAGAGGTAGGGTAGCTCTGAAAAGAGCTTCTGGGTTCTGTGGCTGATTTAGGTACCTACAAGTAGGTTCCAATGCACAGTCTTAAATTCAGGAGGAATATTCTATTCCCCTCATCTGAGAAGTGCACACCATCTCCTCTGTAGATGTCTTGCATGTTGTAACGCAAGTTATTATTGTATATTGAACCCATTCCACAGTCTCTCATGTAAGCAGAAACAGATGTATTCACATGTTTCCGTGCTTTCTCAAATTGTGGACAAAATTGGTTGGACCAGTTCCATTTCTGTCTTTGGCATATATTGGAATATACCAAGGCAGTTTGTGAAAAAAGTGTCATCAATTGATCAAAGGTGTCCTTTAAAAGCATTTCCAGACCAACCCGTCATAGTGCCCAAATCATTTCCACCACAGTGCACTATTATGAGTTCAGGGTTTGGCAGATGCAAAAAGGTTTTCACCAATGGTATCAATTGATGACATCTCAATCCTCTCTGTCCAATCCACTTGATTTCCACATTTGATAAATCAAGGTTGTGATAATTTCTGCTTGCTGCATACCTTTGAGCCCAGTGGATGTAGCTATGTCCAATAATCCATACAGAATACATGATGTGAGAAGGTTCTGGTGCAGTCAGATGAAGTGTGGGAATATATATATTACCTACTGGCGGTCGCCAGTAGGTAGTAATAGTTAGGATTTTTTTCAATGTTAAATCTCAAAATTCTATTTGGAATAACTTTAGACCCGGTTGACAAATCTGCCTGAGAATTTCCTCAAAATGGCCTCTTCGAGCTCCGGTCTTTCCCTGAAAGTTTGGGGGGGATTCGTCAAGCAGGAGCCGAGATAAAAGGGGGGTCCCAAACGCATTTTCCCCATGTTAATTTCCATAGGGCGGTCGACCTCACTTTTAGCCCGAACGGCTGAATGGATTTCAACCAAACTTGGCAAAATTGTAGGGACTGGTTGCCCGATGTGCCTTTGCTATGTCTCAAGATATGTGCTCCAGTGGATTTTGAGTAATTTAGGTTCAATAAAATATATATATCTATAGGCGCGCCCCGGTACGCGCACCGGGGAGCGCACCGGGCGCGCCACGCGACTTGTGCCGGAAAGCTGATTGGCTCACGGGTGTCTGTAAACATTCTAAACAGTCTGGAGCGGCCGCCATCTTGTGTCTCGGTAGGATCGAGACATGAGAGGTGGCCAAAACAAAGGGGGAAATTATCATAAGGGGGCAGAGTAGACCCTCCCTGACCCCCTAGGTTTGATGTGGGGGCTTTAAAAGGGCCCCGCGGGGCCAAAAAATAAAGACATTTTTTTTTTATTTTTGCGGGGGAAGCGCCCGGTACGCGCACCGGGGAGCGGACCAGGAAGCGTACTATGGGGAAAAAAGAATGACACTTTTAATAATTGTATGTTTATTAATTGTTCTTTTTGTTGTTTTTTTTTATTTATTTAAGTACCAACATGTAGGTACCAATGCAGAGTCTATAATTTAATATACACCGTCTCCTTTGTAGATATCTTGCATGTTGTTACAGAAATTATTGTGGTATATGGAATTCATAGCGTAGTCTGTCAGGAAAGCAGAAACACCATGGAGGCAGGAGATGATAAAGAGATGTTAAACACACATTGGAGATAATATAGTGGGAGAAAGGAAGTAACTATGAGCAAACTTACTATGTAACACAAAAAAGTTGCACAGTATACTATAAGTCTCACTTTATATTTTAAACATTTTGGAACTACTTGATGAATTACATATAAAAATGAATAATGGATTGAACAATTTTTGATTATTAAATATAAATTTATTCTTCTGATTCTTTTTCATAATTTAATAAAACTTCTAACAATATATTGTCTGGAATGTCCTCATTTTCATTCTGTGATTCCATTGATTCCACACACTGAACTAATTCATGGTCCAGAGACTCATCCATAAAATCAAAGTCATCATTCTCAGCAATTCTTTCTTCTGTGTTGTTGTCCAAAACAATTTCAAAAGAAATATCCTGTTCTCCTTCCATTTTGTTGCTGTAAATTGCAAAAAAAATTAATATATCAGTAGAGATAGGGCACTGTTGTGTTTAAGTTCAGACAGGCAGTTTGGATTTTTTAACAGTGAAGCTATCTTTGGGTAGTGTATGGTATCAGGCTGGAATTTGAAATATAAAAAAGTGTGTGTGATAAAGCCTAAGTAAATTTATAATAATACAAGGGAAGCCTAACTCAATCTATACCTATAACAGAGAAGCCTATCTCAATCTATATCTATTACAAAGGGATAGTATATAACTAACAGAATATTTTTTCTCAAATTAACTTAAAGTGCACAACATACTTCACTTTCCAAAATAACAACTTACCTTTGAGAAAGCAGTTGAAGTTGTCAGTGTAATTTCTTTTCAAATGTACTTCAGGAAGTAGTAGTCAAAATGGCTGTGTTTCCTTCTCTTTTTTTATATATATTCATGTACATAACCAATCAAATGTCAGGAAATAATCATAGAAAATGAAAGTAACTTTTTAATTGGTTGTAAATTCTAACACTTCATATGTGTTTTGGTCATGTAATTTACCTCAGGATATTTAGACAGGCCTGTAGCCTAAATGTCTCAATGGAATTCCGCCAAATTTGGGCAAATGGTAGGGACTGCTATGTAGTAGGGCCTATTCTATATTTGATGAAAGTGTCTCCAGTGGTTTTTCTGTAAATTACTTTCCCACCTTTTTTTAGGGACCGCTTACCGGTGCGCGCCCCGGTACGCGCACCGGCAGCGTTACGGGAGTCCTCCATTTTGTGTTTCGGTACAATCGAGACACAAGATGGAGGACAAACAACGTTGGGAATGGGTAGAAGGGGGCACTGTAGTCACTACCTGACCCTCTAGGTTTTCTGAGGGGGGCTTAGGACGCTCATATAGGCAAAAAATAAAAAAAAAATTGAAACATTTCGCGGGGGGAGCTCTCGGTACGCGCACCCGTAAGCGTACCGGGGAGTGTACTTTGGTGAAAAATAGTGAAAAAAGTTAGAAAAAGATAAACGTTTTGAATGATCAGAGGTAGGGTAGCTCTGAAAAGAGCTTTTGGGTTCTGTGGCTGATTTAGGTACCTACAAGTAGGTTCCAATGCACAGTCTTAAATTCAGGAGGAATATTCTATTCCCCTCATCTGAGAAGTGCACACCATCTCCTCTGTAGATGTCTTGCATGTTGTAACGCAAGTTATTATTGTATATTGAACCCATTCCACAGTCTCTCATGTAAGCAGAAACAGATGTATTCATATGTTTCCGTGCTTTCTCAAATTGTGGACAAAATTGGTTGGACCAGTTCCATTTCTGTCTTTGGCATATATTGGAATATACCAAGGCAGTTTGTGAAAAAAGTGTCATCAATTGATCAAAGGTGTCCTTTAAAAGCATTTCCAGACCAACCCCAGTCATAGTGCCCAAATCATTTCCACCACAGTGCACTATTAAGAGGTCAGGGTTTGGCAGATGCAAAAAGGTTTTCACCAATGGTATCAATTGATGACATCTCAATCCTCTCTGTCCAATCCACTTGATTTCCACATTTGATAAATCAAGGTTGTGATAATTTCTGCTTGCTGCATACCTTTGAGCCCAGTGGATGTAGCTATGTCCAATAATCCATACAGAATACATGATGTGAGAAGGTTCTGGTGCAGTCAGATGAAGTGTGGGAATGAAATGGCAGTTGGAACAGTAGGAGTTTACAAAAAAACTAATTGTGGAGTTTCCCTGCTGTTGAATCACAAGCAATGATTGGTGGATTCAGTTAGTTGAAAACAGAAAGTTAGGGTGCATGGTTGTGTTGTGTGTAAGAAGCAATTTAATGGTTAAGAAAAAGTCACTAAAAGCAATAATGCCCTGGATAAGCTGGTGTATTGAGAGGTCAAACATCCTTGCTGACTTAATTTGCAACATTGTAGAATAAACTTTTGAACCTGAGAGTTCAGTTAGGAGGGAGTTGCTATGGTAACAGATACAAAGGTCTGCGAGGGGGAAGGGTGTTGGTTTGAAAATAGTGAGGGAAGACGTTTGATTGGTTGAAATAAGGCATATGTGAGTAAAGTTAGAGATTTTCTATGCCAGTCTTGGTTTCAGTGTATTGAGTGCACACCTTTTGCTCGGCTAAAGAAAAATTGGTGTGTGTGTCTGACACTGTTTTCAATCTCCCAACGCATTTGTAAAGGTAAGTAATGATTTATTTAATTTAGATAGAGACTTGTTTGCTCCATGGAGAATATTTGGAAGCAGATAGTTAAGTTTCAGTAGTGAAATTGTATGCTTGTACATAGGTCCTGTGTTGTGTTTCTAAAATGTTATTCAAAAAACGATTTTGGGTGCAAATCAATGGTATTTTCATTTGGCCCTTATTTATGATTGCCTTGTGCAGCCGGTGCATCACTTTAAACATGGGAAATAAGTGACGCTCTTGTGGCGCAAGGCCTTCATAAATAAGGCCCTGAGTTTGTTGGCTGTTGATTTGTTTTTTGATTTTTGATAATACTTATTATGAACATTTGCAAGATAGTGGATTTGTATTTTGGGAAACAGTGAGGTTTAAAAAGTGATATTGAGTGGTTGTATATAGGTTCTGCGCAGTTTTTCTAAAATGTTATTCAAAAAACGATTTTGGGTGCAAATCAATGATATTTTCATTTGGCCCTTATTTATGATTGCCTTGTGCAGCCGGTGCATCACTTTAAACATGGGAAATAAGTGACGCTCTTGTGGCGCAAGGCCTTCATAAATAAGGCCCTGATTTTTTTTATTGTTTGTTTGTTTTTTGCTTTTTGATAATACTTGCTATGAACATTTGCAAAATAGAGGATTTGTATTTTGGGAAACAGTGAGGTTTCAAAAGTGATATTGAGTGGTTGTACATAGGTTCTGCGCAGTTTTTCTAAAATGTTATTCAAAAAACGATTTTGGGTGCAAATGAATGGTATTTTCATTTGGCCCTTATTTATGATTGCCTTGTGCAGCCGGTGCATCACTTTAAACATGGGAAATAAGTGACGCTTTTGTGGCGCAAGGCCTTCATAAATAAGGCCCTGAGTTTGTTTGCTGTTGGTTTGTGTCTTGCTTTTTGATAATACTTGCTATGAACATTTGCAAAATAGAGGATTTGTATTTTTTGAAACAGTGAGGTTTCAAAAGTGATATTGAGTGGTTGTGCATAGGTTCTGCGCAGTGTTTCTAAAATGTTATTCAAAAAACGAATTTGGGTGCAAATGAATGGTATTTTCATTTGGCCCTTATTTATGATTGCCTTGTGCAGCCGGTGCATCACTTTAAACATGGGAAATAAGTGACGCTCTTGTGGCGCAAGGCCTTCATAAATAAGGCCCTGAGTTTGTTGGCTGTTGATTTGTTTTTTGCTTTTTGATAATACTTATTATGAACATTTGCAAGATAGTGGATTTGTATTTTGGGAAACAGTGAGGTTTCAAAAGTGATATTGAGTGGTTGTACATAGGTTCTGCGCAGTGTTTCTAAAATATTAATCAAAAAACGATTTTGGGTGCAAATCAATGGTATTTTCATTTGGCCCTTATTTATGATTGCCTTGTGCAGCCGTTGCATCACTTTAAACATGGGAAATAAGTGACGCTCATAAGTAAGGCCCTGATTTTTTTTGTTGTTGTTTGTGTCTTGCTTTTTGATAATACTTGCTATGAACATTTGCAAAATAGAGGATTTGTATTTTGGGAAACAGTGAGGTTTCAAAAGTGATAATCAGTGGTTGTACATAGGTTCTGCGCAGTGTTTCTTTAATGTTATTCAAAAAACGATTTTGGGGGAAAATCAATGGTATTTATATTTAGCCCATATTTATGATTGCCTTGTGTCACCAGTGCGTCTCTTTTAACATTTGACGCACTCGTGGCGCAAGGCCTTCATAAATAAGGTCCTGAGTTTTTTTGTTGTTTTTTTTTATTTATTTAAGTACCAACATGTAGGTACCAATGCAGAGTCTATAATTTAATATACACCGTCTCCTTTGTAGATATCTTGCATGTTGTTACAGAAATTATTGTGGTATATGGAATTCATAGCGTAGTCTGTCAGGAAAGCAGAAACACCATGGAGGCAGGAGATGATAAAGAGATGTTAAACACACATTGGAGATAATATAGTGGGAGAAAGGAAGTAACTATGAACTTACTATGTAACACAAAAAAGTTGCACAGTATACTATAAGTCTCACTTTATATTTTAAACATTTTGGAACTACTTGATGAATTACATATAAAAATGAATAATGGATTGAACAATTTTTGATTATTAAATATAAATTTATTCTTCTGATTCTTTTTCATAATTTAATAAAACTTCTAACAATATATTGTCTGGAATGTCCTCATTTTCATTCTGTGATTCCATTGATTCCACACACTGAACTAATTCATGGTCCAGAGACTCATCCATAAAATCAAAGTCATCATTCTCAGCAATTCTTTCTTCTGTGTTGTTGTCCAAAACAATTTCAAAAGAAATATCCTGTTCTCCTTCCATTTTGTTGCTGTAAATTGCAAAAAAAATTAATATATCAGTAGAGATAGGGCACTGTTGTGTTTAAGTTCAGACAGGCAGTTTGGATTTTTTAACAGTGAAGCTATCTTTGGGTAGTGTATGGTATCAGGCTGGAATTTGAAATATAAAAAAGTGTGTGTGATAAAGCCTAAGTAAATTTATAATAATACAAGGGAAGCCTAACTCAATCTATACCTATAACAGAGAAGCCTATCTCAATCTATATCTATTACAAAGGGATAGTATATAACTAACAGAATATTTTTTCTCAAATTAACTTAAAGTGCACAACATACTTCACTTTCCAAAATAACAACTTACCTTTGAGAAAGCAGTTGAAGTTGTCAGTGTAATTTCTTTTCAAATGTACTTCAGGAAGTAGTAGTCAAAATGGCTGTGTTTCCTTCTCTTTTTTTATATATATTCATGTACATAACCAATCAAATGTCAGGAAATAATCATAGAAAATGAAAGTAACTTTTTAATTGGTTGTAAATTCTAACACTTCATATGTGTTTTGGTCATGTAATTTACCTCAGGATATTTAGACAGGCCTGTAGCCTAAATGTCTCAATGGAATTCCGCCAAATTTGGGCAAATGGTAGGGACTGCTATGTAGTAGGGCCTATTCTATATTTGATGAAAGTGTCTCCAGTGGTTTTTCTGTAAATTACTTTCCCACCTTTTTTTAGGGACCGCTTACCGGTGCGCGCCCCGGTACGCGCACCGGCAGCGTTACGGGAGTCCTCCATTTTGTGTTTCGGTACAATCGAGACACAAGATGGAGGACAAACAACGTTGGGAATGGGTAGAAGGGGGCACTGTAGTCACTACCTGACCCTCTAGGTTTTCTGAGGGGGGCTTAGGACGCTCATATAGGCAAAAAATAAAAAAAAAATTGAAACATTTCGCGGGGGGAGCTCTCGGTACGCGCACCCGTAAGCGTACCGGGGAGTGTACTTTGGTGAAAAATAGTGAAAAAAGTTAGAAAAAGATAAACGTTTTGAATGATCAGAGGTAGGGTAGCTCTGAAAAGAGCTTTTGGGTTCTGTGGCTGATTTAGGTACCTACAAGTAGGTTCCAATGCACAGTCTTAAATTCAGGAGGAATATTCTATTCCCCTCATCTGAGAAGTGCACACCATCTCCTCTGTAGATGTCTTGCATGTTGTAACGCAAGTTATTATTGTATATTGAACCCATTCCACAGTCTCTCATGTAAGCAGAAACAGATGTATTCATATGTTTCCGTGCTTTCTCAAATTGTGGACAAAATTGGTTGGACCAGTTCCATTTCTGTCTTTGGCATATATTGGAATATACCAAGGCAGTTTGTGAAAAAAGTGTCATCAATTGATCAAAGGTGTCCTTTAAAAGCATTTCCAGACCAACCCCAGTCATAGTGCCCAAATCATTTCCACCACAGTGCACTATTAAGAGGTCAGGGTTTGGCAGATGCAAAAAGGTTTTCACCAATGGTATCAATTGATGACATCTCAATCCTCTCTGTCCAATCCACTTGATTTCCACATTTGATAAATCAAGGTTGTGATAATTTCTGCTTGCTGCATACCTTTGAGCCCAGTGGATGTAGCTATGTCCAATAATCCATACAGAATACATGATGTGAGAAGGTTCTGGTGCAGTCAGATGAAGTGTGGGAATGAAATGGCAGTTGGAACAGTAGGAGTTTACAAAAAAACTAATTGTGGAGTTTCCCTGCTGTTGAATCACAAGCAATGATTGGTGGATTCAGTTAGTTGAAAACAGAAAGTTAGGGTGCATGGTTGTGTTGTGTGTAAGAAGCAATTTAATGGTTAAGAAAAAGTCACTAAAAGCAATAATGCCCTGGATAAGCTGGTGTATTGAGAGGTCAAACATCCTTGCTGACTTAATTTGCAACATTGTAGAATAAACTTTTGAACCTGAGAGTTCAGTTAGGAGGGAGTTGCTATGGTAACAGATACAAAGGTCTGCGAGGGGGAAGGGTGTTGGTTTGAAAATAGTGAGGGAAGACGTTTGATTGGTTGAAATAAGGCATATGTGAGTAAAGTTAGAGATTTTCTATGCCAGTCTTGGTTTCAGTGTATTGAGTGCACACCTTTTGCTCGGCTAAAGAAAAATTGGTGTGTGTGTCTGACACTGTTTTCAATCTCCCAACGCATTTGTAAAGGTAAGTAATGATTTATTTAATTTAGATAGAGACTTGTTTGCTCCATGGAGAATATTTGGAAGCAGATAGTTAAGTTTCAGTAGTGAAATTGTATGCTTGTACATAGGTCCTGTGTTGTGTTTCTAAAATGTTATTCAAAAAACGATTTTGGGTGCAAATCAATGGTATTTTCATTTGGCCCTTATTTATGATTGCCTTGTGCAGCCGGTGCATCACTTTAAACATGGGAAATAAGTGACGCTCTTGTGGCGCAAGGCCTTCATAAATAAGGCCCTGAGTTTGTTGGCTGTTGATTTGTTTTTTGATTTTTGATAATACTTATTATGAACATTTGCAAGATAGTGGATTTGTATTTTGGGAAACAGTGAGGTTTAAAAAGTGATATTGAGTGGTTGTATATAGGTTCTGCGCAGTTTTTCTAAAATGTTATTCAAAAAACGATTTTGGGTGCAAATCAATGATATTTTCATTTGGCCCTTATTTATGATTGCCTTGTGCAGCCGGTGCATCACTTTAAACATGGGAAATAAGTGACGCTCTTGTGGCGCAAGGCCTTCATAAATAAGGCCCTGATTTTTTTTATTGTTTGTTTGTTTTTTGCTTTTTGATAATACTTGCTATGAACATTTGCAAAATAGAGGATTTGTATTTTGGGAAACAGTGAGGTTTCAAAAGTGATATTGAGTGGTTGTACATAGGTTCTGCGCAGTTTTTCTAAAATGTTATTCAAAAAACGATTTTGGGTGCAAATGAATGGTATTTTCATTTGGCCCTTATTTATGATTGCCTTGTGCAGCCGGTGCATCACTTTAAACATGGGAAATAAGGGACGCTTTTGTGGCGCAAGGCCTTCATAAATAAGGCCCTGATTTTTGTTGTTGTTGGTTTGTGTCTTGCTTTTTGATAATACTTGCTATGAAAATTTGCAAAATAGAGGATTTGTATTTTGGGAAACAGTGACGTTTCAAAAGTGATACTGAGTGGTTGTACATAGGTTCTGCGCAGTTTTTCTGAAATGTTATTCAAAAAACGTTTTTGGGTGCAAATGAATGGTATTTTCATTTGGCCCTTATTTATGATTGCCTTGTGCAGCCGGTGCATCACTTTAAACATGGGAAATAAGTGACGCTTTTGTGGCGCAAGGCCTTCATAAATAAGGCCCTGAGTTTGTTTGCTGTTGGTTTGTGTCTTGCTTTTTGATAATACTTGCTATGAACATTTGCAAAATAGAGGATTTGTATTTTTTGAAACAGTGAGGTTTCAAAAGTGATATTGAGTGGTTGTGCATAGGTTCTGCGCAGTGTTTCTAAAATGTTATTCAAAAAACGAATTTGGGTGCAAATGAATGGTATTTTCATTTGGCCCTTATTTATGATTGCCTTGTGCAGCCGGTGCATCACTTTAAACATGGGAAATAAGTGACGCTCTTGTGGCGCAAGGCCTTCATAAATAAGGCCCTGAGTTTGTTGGCTGTTGATTTGTTTTTTGCTTTTTGATAATACTTATTATGAACATTTGCAAGATAGTGGATTTGTATTTTGGGAAACAGTGAGGTTTCAAAAGTGATATTGAGTGGTTGTACATAGGTTCTGCGCAGTGTTTCTAAAATATTAATCAAAAAACGATTTTGGGTGCAAATCAATGGTATTTTCATTTGGCCCTTATTTATGATTGCCTTGTGCAGCCGTTGCATCACTTTAAACATGGGAAATAAGTGACGCTCATAAGTAAGGCCCTGATTTTTTTTGTTGTTGTTTGTGTCTTGCTTTTTGATAATACTTGCTATGAACATTTGCAAAATAGAGGATTTGTATTTTGGGAAACAGTGAGGTTTCAAAAGTGATAATCAGTGGTTGTACATAGGTTCTGCGCAGTGTTTCTTTAATGTTATTCAAAAAACGATTTTGGGGGAAAATCAATGGTATTTATATTTAGCCCATATTTATGATTGCCTTGTGTCACCAGTGCGTCTCTTTTAACATTTGACGCACTCGTGGCGCAAGGCCTTCATAAATAAGGTCCTGAGTTTTTTTGTTGTTGGTTTGTGTCTTGCTTTTTTATAATGCTTGATATCAACATTTGCAAGATAGAGGATTTTTATTTTGTGAAATAGTGAGGGTTCAGTAGTGAAAATGAGTGCTTGTACATAGGATCTTTGCTGTGTTTCTAAGATGTTATTCCAAAAACGATTTTGGGTGCAAATCAATTGTATTTTCATTTGGCCTTTATTTATGATTGCCTTGTGCAGCCGGTGCATCACTTTAAATGGGAAATAAGTGACGCTCTTTTTTTTTTTTTAATTTAATCCTCATCAGCCTTTACGCCACCCATGTTCGATAGTTTCCGCCCTGGGCTTTTATCTCATATGCTGGCTATGGACTCAGGTATATGCGGCTCTCCAGCCCGCACTGGGCCACGATCCTCTGTACCGCCCTGTGGAGACAATGACACAGCCACGCTAGAGGCCGCAGCCCGGTTTCCAACTCCGCCTTCACGAAGGACGGACCTATTCCACATGCCTGCGAGATAGGCCAAGGCCTTAATCATAGGATTTCATTTATGTCCTGATCTCCTACAATATACCAAGGCGGAGGCCCGCTCATTACCCAAAATATTGCAAAAAAAGTAACCACAATCTGTGTTTCTTATTCATCCGACCTTCTGAATCTAATGTCGCAAAGTATCTCATGCTTTTTAACCAGTCCATAAGTGTCGGTAGCATAGCTTCTGCCCATACTTTACAGATTTCCCTACGAGCTAACAGAAACCCATAAAAAACTAACTTTGCTTTATCATTCATTCTATTATCATGTAGATCGTGTCTCCCGGTAATAATTAGTTGAGGGCTTACCTCTATCGTGCAGCCGATTGATTGTGATAGACAGTTGCTTACCGCCTCCCAAAATTCCCTGATGTTTAAACATTCCACAAACATGTGCAGGTCATCCACATTTATATTTCCGCATTTTGGGCACTCAATCCGTCCTCCAGCTTTAAACTTCGATAATCTGCAGGGAGTCCAATAGGCTCTATGGATAGTAAACAGAACATTTCGCCTTAAATTTGCAGATTTTAGTGTTTTATAAAGTATAGTCATCATTACTTGCCATTGATTTTCTGTAGCGATGTCCGGCAAGCAATCTCCCCATAGCAGTTCCGGCAATGTGAACTGGCCATCCTCCATCTCCACCATTGCCCAGTACCACATCGCAACTTCCTTCTTGAATAATTGTGAAGAAAATGTTTTGTCTTCAAAGTCATTCTGGAGACCGATAACAGTGTCCGACTTATTTGCCCAGCTTTGTATCTGCAGATATTTGAATTTAGATAACACTTTACCCCACACCTGTGCCCCTTGTATCCAGCCAATCAATATTCCCTCTGGAAATAGGTCTCCCCAAGTTTTTAATCCTGCTGTTTTCAACGGGACAGCCAATCCATCCTCTGTCCACGACGGTGATCCTGGTGTATCCCAAATAGACGACCTATATCCATAATAACTCAATTTTGCTAGTTTCCTAATTTTATACCAGAGCTCTGCTGCTTCCCGTAGAGTTTTCAATTTCACCTTTTTGAAAAATTTTGGGTCTGAAAATTTATACATGAATCCGTCCTCATCATATTTGCTCAAACTTAACATAGCCAAGAAAATACGCCCGATGGTTGTAGCCTTCGGTACTCCCATAAGCTCTCTCAGATTTTTTAAACGAAAAGCCCAGTCATATAACAAAAAATCTGGGGCTGATAGCCCGCCCTTGTCCCATCTTCTTCTAATTTTCTTCCAAGATAAGGGGGATCCTTTAGAGGCCCAAATAAAAGAACAAATCTCACTTTGTAATCTCTTAAGACCCTTCTTGTCAAAGTCCCAGGGAATTGTTTCAAATAGAAAAGTAAGTTTTGGTAAAATCACCATTTTAATCAAATTGGTACGACCAAACAGGGTGAGAGATAGATGACTCCAACTTCGCAGTATCACCCCTATTTCTTTCTTCACCCTTGAAAAGTTAATTTTTGTTAATTCTGCTATATTCTGCGTTATTCTCACTCCTAGATATCTCATCTCCTTCTTGCATTTAATGTCTTTGGTATCCAGGTTCCATGCCATTAGCTCTGTTTTACTCTCATTAATTTCAAACCCTGAATCTTTGCCAAATTCTTTAGCGAGCTTAAAAATGTTTCCCATTGACTCTTTCAAATTTGAAGTAAAAATAATAATGTCGTCCGCATAAAGACCAATCTTCTTATTCCACTCGCCTGCCCTAAAGGGGGCTATTGTATCCATAGCTCTGATTCTACTGGCAAGCGGCTCTATATATAAATTAAATAATAAGGGAGAAATCGGGCATCCCTGACGCGTACCCCTCATAACTCTAAAGGAGGGTGTCAAAATGCCGTTAACCAGCACTTTAGATGTAGGGGAGCTATACAGTGATAGCAGTGTGTTAGTATAGTTTGGACCTAATCCTAGATGTTGAATGAGTTTCTTCAGATAAAGCCAATTCACACGGTCAAACGCCTTGGCGGCATCGAGGGCAATGAGAGCAAGAGGGAGATTAAAAACTGTCGCCATGTCTATTGCGCCAACCACTGAGAAGGTAAGTTCTTTTAAATATCTACTCTTCATAAATCCCTTTTGGTCTTCATGGACTAAGTGTGAGATAACTTGACTCAGTCTATCGGCCATAATTTTAGTAAACAATTTGTAATCATTATTTAATAATGATATTGGCCTGTATGCATCTAGATATTTAGGTGATTTGCCGGGTTTTGGGATCAAGACTATTACCGCTTCATTCCAAGACTCCGGCATCGCTATGTCTCCTCTAAGGATGTTATTAAAGACTCGATGTAAAAAAAAGGAGCAATTGAGCCAATCAGGGTCTTGTAGACCTCCAGAGGAAGACCATCTGGCCCCGGGGCCTTACCCCTCTTACCCTTCTTTATAGCTTTTTCCACCTCCATCAGTGAGATTTCTGAATTCAAAATCTGTTTGTATTGGATTGGGAGTGGACTTATTAGCTGTGCCCATGCTGTTATCTCTTGTGGGTCTGGTACTAACTCCTCCTTATAAACCGTGGAGAAATGCTCAAGAAAAGCTTCTGCGATCTCTCCACTATCTGTGATAGCTGTGTCTCCTTCGGCCCGTCTACTCTTATTTCCTTAATAAAGTTTCGAACCAGGTCTTTCTTTGCTTTCCACGCCAGAAGTTTGCCACACCCTTCTCCATAGCTGAAATGTGCCAGGCTGCTAGCATCCCATCTCTCTTTGTTTCTGACTGCAAGAACTGTAGCTAATTCAGCCTTCAGTTTTAAAATGTCAGAAATAGCTTGGTCACTTAGCTGCTGCTCTTTTTCTCCCACAATCTTTGCCTCGTTTTGTCTTATCTCTTCTTCCAGGTCAATAATTCTACTATAATATAGCCTTCTCTTCTTTGCACCTAAGGCTCCCAACCTCCCCCTCAAAAAGGCCTTGCACGTATCCCAAACCACATATAGCTTGGCGGAGTCTATGTTTGCAGTCAGAAAGACATCCAGTTCACCTTCTATAGTCTCTATGGCTTCTTGGTCTAATAGAATTGTACGATCTAATCTCCAAACTGCGTTGTGCGTTTTTTGGCCAAATGTCAGGTGTAATTGGATAGCTGAATGATCTGATAGATGTACACCTACATGGTTGATACTTGTAACAAACTCCACCATCCTTAGATCTAACAGAAAATAATCTATCCTTGACCTATGTCGATACTTTTGGTTATAGTATGTATAGCCCACCTTCTGGCCCGATTTAATGCGCCAAATATCGCATATTCCATACTGAGTTAACAGTGCTTTTGCTCTGTTAGACATCTTAACATTTCTCTGCGCTCTCTTTCCTGAACGATCCAGGTCTTTATCCATAACCGTGTTAAAGTCTCCTGCCATAACAATGTCGCCAGAAAAGCTTAATAATTCGGCTGCTAGTTTATCCAAGGGAGCCAAGTCATCAATATTTGGCCCACAATATCCAACCAAGACAAGATTTTTCCCAGCCACCATGGCCTGTACTATGAGCCACCTCCCCCCAGAATCTGCTGCCATAGAGCCAAAAGAAAACTGCACTCCTTCCCTAACTACAATTGCAACCCCTTTAGTCACCATAGTCTGAGGTGTATAATACTTATAAGCTATCCACTTCTGTGTTCCAAACATATCCTTGCTTTCTACTTCATTTAAATGAGTCTCTTGCAAAATAATTATATGAGCCAATGAGTCTTCTAAATATTTGAAAATAATCCTTCTCCTGGATTTCACCCGTAACCCATTAACATTCCAGGACAAAATCTTTAATTCTTTCTTATTAGCCCCCGTCATTCTCTTTAAAAAAACAACTGATCTTTACATCGCTGGCGGCCCTTTGGCCTCTGAGGATTATTTTTTTAATTCCCCCCCCCCACTTCCCACCCCCTATCCTTCCCCCATCCCCCCTCCCTCTGGAAAAACCCTTCCTGTCTGTCCAGACCCATAGGCCTTATGAGTGCAGTGGTGGTGGTGCTTCTCTATATCCGAGTAATCTTATATATTTGTTGTCTTTGGCCTGTTACAAAAGGGGAACAGTTACAATCCCTGATTTAAAGTGGATGCTTCACGTGACATCTCTGTACATCTCTCAATAAAATCGTCGACATCCTCGACAGCACGGAAAGAGTGCATTTTATTTCGCCACATAACTTTTAAAAATGCCCGAAATTTAAGCTGGACTGTGGCACCCAAGTTCCTTAGAGGTTCCATTCGCTTTCCCATCTCCCATTGCTTGTTTGCCGTTACGGGGGACAGGTCTGATCTAATCTCTACTTTTGCTCCATCGACTGTTAAGGATTTCTTTTTCAGGGCAACTGACAAGATACTCTCTTTTAGATTATATGTCAAAAAATTAATTAAAATTTTCCTCGGTTTAGTCCTATTAGAATTCAACCTAAAAGGATCTCGATGTACCCTCTGTATATCGGCAAAAATAGTCTCCTCATCTACCTCTAGCTCTAACTCTGTACTCAAAAGATGCGCCACATATCTTTTTATGTCTGTGCCCTCACTGTTTTCAGGCAACTTCAAAAATTTTAAGTTATTGCGCCTCTGCATATTTTCTAAGCGCTCCATCCTTTCATCCTGTGCTCTATCTCGGAATTTAATGTCCTCAATCTCCTTTTGATTAATCACTACCTCTTTGCGAAGTTTCTTCGCCTCTGACTCCAAAGCCCCTGTACGCTGATTCAGTTCGCTAAACTTAGCCTCTAAACTGTTACATGAAGCCTGAATACTTGCCTGATTAGCCTTCACAACATAAAGTCCTTCCTTCATATCTCTATCTAGCTTCCTCAGAAGGGTGACTATGTGTATATCTGGGTTATCTGGGTTATCCTCATCCTGCTCGGGAAGCCCTGAGTTTCCCCCAGCGTGCAAATTGTCCTCTTGTATTAAGGGTTCCTGCGTCTCCCCTGTGACATCTACATTGCTCACAGCCCCCCTCAGAGGCTCCATGTCTTCACTGCCTGAGATACTTATTACAGCCTCACCTCCGTCAGCCATATTCTCCTCTCCCTCTCCCTGACTCAGGCTTCCCGAATCCTCCCCTAAAACCTGATACCTATTGGGATTCAGTGGAAGGATCTGGCCTTGCTCGTAACCCACCTTTTCAATGTTTGGTCGCAAAATTAGCGTTTTTGGGATTGTTTTAAAATATGTATTGAGCGAAGGAGAAGGGGCTATGCTTCACTTTCTTGCTCAAAACTACGTTGTGCCGCTTTAATGACCTGCCTCGAGTCTGCCCCTTCCTTTCTTTTAGATTCTCTGGCTGCTTTTGTAACTCTCCCACCCCCACCTTGCTTTCTACAGCCAAGCCTGCACTCCTTAGAAATAAGTGACGCTCTTGTGGCGCAAGGTCTTCATAAATAAGGCCCTGAGTTTGTTGGCTGTTGATTTGTTTTTTGCTTTTTGATAATACTTATTATGAACATTTGCAAGATAGAGGATTTGTATTTGGTGAAATAGTGAGGGTTCAGTAGTGAAATTGAGTGCTTGTACATAGGATCTTTGCTGTGTTTCTAAATTGTTATTCAAAAAACGATTTTGGGTGCAAATCAATGGTATTTTCATTTGGCCTTTATTTATGATTGCCTTGTGCAGCCGGTGCATCACTTTAAACATGGGAAATAAGTGACGCTCTTGTGGCGCAAGGCCTTCATAAATAAGGCCCTGAGTTTGTTTGCTGTTGGTTTGTTTTTTGCTTTTTGATAATACTTGCTAACAACATTTGCAAAATAAAGGATTTGTATTTTGGGAAACAGTGAGGTTCCAAAAGTGATATTGAGTGGTTGTACATAGGTTCTGCGCAGTGTTTCTTAAATGTTATTCAAAAAACGATTTTTGGGGAAAATCAATGGTATTTACATTTGGTCCTTATTTATGACTGCCTTGTGGCACCGGTGCGTCTCTTTTAACATGGGATGCACTGATGGCGCAAGGCCTTCATAAATAAGGCCCTGAGTTGCTGTGGTATAAACTTTAATATGTTGCAAATTAGTGTTTATATTGTTTTCTTTTTGTCATTACTTTGGTGTTTGCTAATAGTGGTCTTTAATGTGTTATTTTTTTCAGAACCACAGTTTGAAATCAACATTTTAAAAGCAAGTAAAATTGCCATCAAGGCAGAGGAATAGAAAAAATACCATACGTAAAAAATTAAAATCATCAAAGGAAATACAAGAATCTTCTACAACAAGTACTTCAAAAAACACCAGAAAAGCTCCTGGTAAGACAATTAAGTCTTTTCTTCACAATTTATGTAGATCAAAAAGTAATGTTAATGGTCGTAAGAAGATCCAGAAGCAGAGAACAAATTTAAAAAGGAAGGAGAGGCCCTCAAAAAATGTCTCTATTGGAGCAGGAGATAAGACTATGGATAGCAATAGAAGGTTAAATCAATTTAGGGACATTCGTAGACGAATGTTTCGCAATAGGGTAGTTTTAAATTTGCTAAAAAATTAAAAGAAAGGTAAACAGAGAGCTGCTTTTTACAAGAAAAAGAAAAGTGTAGAGAAGATTGTTGATCAGGCTTTTGAAGTTAAGAAAAAATTATTTATTTTAGTAATCAATAGAATTAGAATACTTAATAAGGCAATTGATGTTTTCAAATCGAACAGTAGATGGAAAAGAATTATTAATCGGACTAATTTTTGTAAAGTTATTTCTGGAGAATGGATGCACAGTTCAAGTTCTGAGCCATTTTTTAATGAGGAGAGTTACTTTCAGGAAAATGATTTGGTGCATGCAGTTGACACCAGTGGTCGAGCATATGCGGTGAAAGATGGTTGTGTGATGGAAAAAGAGAAACTTGTGTCTAGAGTTGCAGAAGAGGTGTTAAGTGATGAAGTTTTAGGGAGATGTACTAAGGGTCCAGTGTACACATGGAAGTGCAGTAGTATTTGTAGTGTGCGACAGGATTCAATCGATTTGCTTCGAAATTTCTTACGTACATATAGTAAGAAAAGTCTAAAACAAAAAATAAAGATCTTGCAAGAGTTAGATCCTTGCAGAGTGAGAGAAAGCACAGGTTTACATGGGCATTCACTGGTTTGTCTTTCTAGAAAAGTATGTCAGAGTGTTTTTCATCATTTTTGGATGTTAGCAGTGCATCATAATAAGGTGAGGAAATTAGTGAGAAGGTTGTATTATGCAAAAAGTCCAGTACTTAAGCTTAAACAGTTAAACAGTGCTCTTTTGCATGGATCTGAAGTGGATGTGAAGACTATTTGTGAAGAAATTGAGTTTTGTTATTTTGGGAACAAAGAGGACAGTGTAGAAATGGATATAGTAATGGATGGTAATGTGGAAGACAATGTACAGATTTCAAGTACAGAAACGTTTGATGAGGAAATTACTAAGTTTAAGGTGAAATCAAGTGAAAGGCCTAATTTAACTTGTGTGTGTTGTCGACGGACTCATTATAAGATTCAGACTAAGTTAGTCGATTTATATACAAAATGTGAATAGGAAAATAATAGTGAATGGCAGGATTTTGTAAGTTATTTGTTGGTGGAGAATTCTTTTGATTTGAGTTTTGATCAGTGTATTTGTAATTATTGTTTGAAAAAATTAAATGAAAATAGAATGCCTGCTAGAGCTGCTCATAATAATCTTCAGTTGATAGATATTCCTTCTGAATTGATGGATTTAAATACTTATGAATCAATTTTGATTCAATGTGTCCATCCTTTTCAAGCTATTGTTCGCATGGAGCCTAAGATAGGGAAATTACCTCCTACAGATTTACCAAGAGGATTAAAGGGAAGAGTTGTTTATTTGCCTCTAGAGATCAAGAAAAATATTGATACAATTGGGGTAGAAAGAGTAGAAGAGGATCCTCTGGTTATTCTAGTTAATGGGGTTCCAACAAAGAGTAAGAAAATCTGGCAAGATTTAGTGGATGTTAGGAAAGTCAAAAAGGCAACGTTGTATTTGGTCAAAAACAATGAGTACTATAAAGATGTAAGTGTTGGAGCAGAGGAAACAGCTACAGAAGAAGACAGTGATTGTTCAGTTGGCCAAATTGAAAAAGTTGATGTGTCTAGAAGTGAAGAAATATATGAACATTATACCGTTCATCCTTTGCATTCCAAAGAAGTAATGGGGAATGCAATTGACTTGTTTCAAATGAAAGCAGCAAAAGGAAGTCCCATTAGTGTATGGGAAGAAAGTTTGGAAGCTCGTTGTTTTCCACAGTTATTTCCAACAGGCCGTGGTGGACGATATGACGATCGACCAGTTCAAATTCCTGCAGCTGAATACCGAACTTTAAGATTATATGCTGAAGATCCAAGGTTTCGGCAATGCATTCCGTATTTGTTTCCTCTACTGTATGAAAGTGATTTGTCTGGGCTTTCTTATGCAGTTAATCATATATTGAAAAGTGGAGCTCATCTGCAAAATGTTTCAGCAAGGGACTTTATGGAGAAAGTCAATCTGCAAGACAGTATTTTGGAATCTCAGCCAATCAATCTCATGGCATGTCAGCGTGGAACAAATGAGTATTGGTTCCGTCGTCATGGGGAATTGAAATGTATGCTAAGAAACGTAGGAACTCCTACATGGTTCCTTACTCTTAGCTGTGCTGAGTATGCATGGGACGACTTACTTCAATTTCTACGAGAGGCAAATGGAAACATACAAAATATAGAATTGAAAACACCTGGAGAAAGGTGTTCTTTGGATCCAGTGAATGTTTGCAGATATTTTAATCATAGATTTGAAGCTATGATGTCTTTTATTACCAACAAAAAAAATCCTCCCCTTGGAGAGGTTTTGGATTTCTTTTGGAGGAAGGAATATCAAGCGAGTGGTGCTCCTCATATACATATGCTGTTATGGATTAAAGATGCACCCAAATTTGGATTAGATTCGGATGAAACAGTGATGAGTTTCATTGAACAGTATTCAACATGTGCTGTTCCAAAAACTACTGAAGAAAACAGTTTAAGGCAACAAGTTTTACGTTTTCAATCTCATCGTAGTGGAAAGTACTGTCGTCGAAAATTTTAAAACAAGGAAAAGTACTACACGAAATGTCGTTTTGCGTTTCCACGACCAGTGATTTCTAAGGGAAGAGTAAATAATTTGATGTCATCTCTACGACATACTGTGACGAGGAAATCTCTCAAAAGTACATATAATTTAAAAAGAAACGAAGAGTCCAAGTACATCAACGACTACAACCCAGTGATTTTGTCCATGTGGAATGCTAACATGGATTTTCAGTTCGTTGCTGACAACATTATTGCTGTGGCTCGATATGTGACATCTTACATCACAAAAAAAGAAAAGACAGAACTGAAGGATATGTGGGAGGACATTTCACATGAAAAGAGTCTAAGCAAGGAATTATACAGTTTCAGTCTGAAGATGTTGTTGCATCGAGAAATTGGAGCATATGAATGTTCTGATCGGTTATAATCAGCAAGTCTCTATGCCAAATCAAGAACAATCATTTGGGTGAGTCTAGGTCTTGCTGCAACACGAAACCGAGTTTTGAAATCTGTACAAGAAATTGAATATTTGGCGGAGAAAGAACCCAACAGTACAGATATTTTGAAGACAAATATGTTGGATGCATACTATCCAAATAGAAGTACTCACCTTGAGAACACATGTTTATATGGAGTTCTGCAAAACTACAGTTATAAAAGGAACATCACAGAAGATATCAATAATGGAAAATATGCTGTCATTGGGTATGAAGGATGTCTAGTGAAGCAGAGAAAAGGCCATTTGATTAATCATCGAAAATGGAGTTGCGAAGCTCCAGACAAAAGAGAATTTTACTATTTAGCTCTTTTGCAACTCTTTAAGCCATGGCGTACAGAAGAGGAACTACTTGGAGATTTTCTGTGTTATGAAGACTCTTTTATTGCAACTAAGGATACCATAGAATGTCCTGTTTTTCCAAATTATCTGCAAATGTTGAACGAAGAAATAGAGCAAGAAACCACAATTGCTGAAGAGATTGCTAGAGACAGTCCTCAAGACAGTCAGAGTTCTACTTCATTAAGCCAGGATCCACTAGGAGGACCAATTATCCAAAATGAAGCTGCAACTGCCATGAATGAGGTGGAAAGAGCTATGGAACAAGCTCAAGAGGATGGAGTTAACTTAGAAGATTTGATAAAGCAACTAAACGTTGAGCAGAAAAAGATATATGACGAAGTCACAGAACAGATTGAATATGGATTCAGATATGAGAAAAAAGAGTGCTCATGTACATCATTTGAGCCTGTCCGACATTATGTAAGTGGAGAAGCGGGAACAGGAAAAAGTTTTCTGATTAAAGCCATTTCAACTTATCTGCAGAAAAGGACTGATTCACCGCTGTCTTGTGTTGTAACTGCTCCAACTGGTCTGGCAGCACATAACATTAAAGGGATTACTCTACATCGTTTACTGATGCTGCCAGTTGAGCATGATAATAAATTGCATTACAACAAGTTATCTGGAGATGCGTGTTCTGAAATTTCAAGAGTCTTAAAGAAAATGAAACTTCTTATCATTGATGAAGTAAGCATGGTCTCAAATCTAATGCTTGCTTTTGTGCATTTGAGAATGCAAGAAATTCTTAGAACAGAGTATGATGTGTTATTTGGAGGAAAACACATTATTGTTTTTGGAGATCTATTGCAGTTGACTCCAGTAAAAGGAAAACCAGTGTTTAAAATGCTCACGCATGAAGATACCAGGAAGTCCCTTGGAAGCATTGGAAACGTTAATATATGGTTAAATTTTAAATATGCTGAACTGCTTCAAAATATGCGACAGGCAAAGGATGAAGATTATAAAAATATTCTACAAGATGTAGGAATTGGAAAAGTAAGTGAGCTTGGGGAAGAAGCTTTACATGCTCGATTAATTTCAAATTTGTATCCAAATGAAAACATTCTGCCAGAGAATATTTTTTAAAAAATGACTGAGAAGAAATCTGGGATATGTTTGATGCCAACTCTGCAAGAATGTTCCATCTTCAACAACAAAATGTTAAAGTTAGAAAATGAAGAGATTGTGAAACTGGGAACAATAGATAAAATAGAGCATATGGGTGCAACAATTGTTTTGTCAGAAAATTTGAAAACAAAATTGGATTCATTAGAGAAAAGTATTTCTAAAACAGCTGGTTTTGAAAAGACTCTGAATGTGTGTTTAAATTGTTGTATCATTTTGAGAAGGAATTTAAATGTTGAAAGAGGTCTGGTAAATGGAGCAATGGGTTATGTTGTTGATTTTGTGAATTATAGAAATAGAGATGGAATTGAATTTTTAAAAATAAAATTTGATGGTATTGAGCAAGTACAACAAATCAGTCGTTGTTCTGCTAGATTTTTACTTGTAAAAGACTTATATGTTCGCCGAAAACAGTTTCCTGTTTGTTTGGCATATGCAGTAACAATTCATAAATCTCAAGGTTTAAGTATAGATAGTGCTTTGGTGAACATTGGAAGATCTGTGTTTAAAGAGGGTATGGCATATGTGGCATTATCCCGAGTCAGAACTTTATCAGGATTGTACTTGATTGAGTGTGATGAGACAAAGATTTGTGCAGATCTAGATTGTGTTAAAGAATACAATAGGTTAAGAAGAGAGTATGCTCCACATTTGCCACAATATCCTCTGTTTGAAAAACGTGTGGTAGGCCGAAAAAGAAGAAATGAGGATAATTGCAGTGAGGTAGTAGCAAAAAGACAAAAAGTAGATGAAACTGTAATTCAAAAAAGAAAGAAAAAGGATTGTGATGAAAATGTTGTTGGATTTCAGTTTGAAAATAGTTCTGGTGTCAACTGCTATGCTAATGTAGTGGTTAATGTTGTTTTTTTTCTTAAAACTTTACAAGAACAGATTGTTGAATATCGGGATCAAAGATTGTGTGGTTTATTGAATTCTGTGTTTGAGAAATGTAGCAGTGATAGAGCAAAAATAGAAAGTGTAACAGAAATTCGAAATATTTTAGATATGTGTTCTGGTCAAGATACATTTTCACAGAACATTCAGCAGGATTGTCAGGAATTTTTAATGTATATGTTTGGTGTTTTGGAAGATGAAGGTGTAGATGTAGATAATCTTTTCAGCCTTTCTTATCAATGGCAGCATGACTGCCACAATTGTAGTACATCAAGTAATACTAGAATAGACACTGAAAGATTTATATATTTGACTTTACCAGACTGTAAATCAGTGTCATTTAAAAATCTAGTTAAAGCAGCAGATCATAATATGGTGTGTACTCAATGTAAATGTCCAATGCTATCCACATTATTTATACAAAGTTATGGTCAGTATATCATTTTAGTTTTCCAACGATGTAGACCTGATGGAACTAAATTGACAACTTGTATCAAAAATGTTGTGGCTTCTCAGTTATCAATTTCAGGAAGAACCTTTACAACTGAAGCTAATATTTATCATGATGGTCCTTCAACAACATCAGGACATTATACATGCTACTTAAAATGTAAAAAAGGTTGGACTTACTTCAATGATTCTCATTTGACTTATAAACAACGTTTGCCTTATGACTTTAAAAATTCTTACCTAGTGTTCTTAAAACCAAAGTTTTAGTAAAGGGAATTGGCCTTTGAAGACGGGAGTAGTTAATAAAAGTTAGTTAGTTAGTTAGTCTAATGTTTAAAATTATTTATCTCATATAGGTACTGTAAGTGGATCTCAAAGTAAAAAATGCTCATATATCTGACACAATTTGGCCGTAAGGAAAGTGTAAGGTATGATGTTCTTAGATCTTTTTTCATAGGAAGTCGATGAAATGGAAGTTATAGAGCACAGCAGACTTTTTTTCCACCAAAAGGACCTTCACTATCTTCTATTTGGCCTCACGGAAAAGTATGTGAATCAAAGATTAGTGTACATATATGAGTTGTAAGTTTGTATGGGTTTTTTTAAACACAATCTTTTAGATTGTGTTTTTTTTTCCCGCTGTTATATGATGAAGAGTTTGAACTCACTAATTTAAGCGAAATTCAATATATTCTGAGAACAGCAAAAATAAACAATGTAACGTATTGTAGAAGTTATTCTATAGTTTGCATTGTGTAATTTATATTGTATTCACATTGTCTCACTCTCATTTTCCTTTTTCACCCTTATTTAGCTCTCTTTACTCATTTACACTGCCTTTTTTTAACTTTGTTTCATCGCTGTTCCTTTACTCCACTTCATTCACAACACCTCAATCCAATTTGAACTGTCTGCATTTCCTCTCTCCCTTCCACCACTTTTTATCTTTCTCACATTCTCTCAGTACCACTGCTTTAGTTTTCTTCCCCTCTCTTTCTTTCTTTTTCTCCTTTACTCTTTTTCCTTTCGCACTCATTGTACTGCAGTTCACTCAGTCCTTCCCTTTGTTTTTCTGTGTACTTACTCTCTCACTCCTTTTTCATCCATCATTCTATATTAACCTCATTCCCTTCATCCCTTCACTCTGTAACTCCCCTTCACTCTCTCTCAGTCATCTTTTATTCCTCTTTCTTATTAATAGTTCCTCATTTAGACTCCTCTCCTTTTCACTCATTTTCCTTTTACTTTCTTATCTTTCCTGATTTCGTTTTGGTATCTCACATTCTTTTAGTATCTTACTTACCTTCAGAAATTTGTTCTCTTTCTATTTCTTTTTCCCTCTTTTTTCTCTTTCTACATTACTTTATTTCTGTTTTTGTATCCTTCACTATTGCTTTATTTCTTAGTAAACTTTTTTAGATTTTTTACCTCTTGAACTGTTTCTTCTATTTTTAAATATATATTTTACTAATTATAACTTGTTTTTTCTTTTGTCTTTCACAGATACAAGTAAGTTTTCATTAATTTTATAGTAAGTGTGTCTACAAAATGTAGTTTGTCATCACCCTTCGCTTTAACCTCACTACTTTTCTCTCACCCTACCTCACCCCTGTTTCCTTACTCTGCTTCCCTCACTTATTCTTATCCTCCATGCTTACTTCTCTTTTCCTTACTTTCCTACCACATTCAACTTCTTTCAGTGCCCCTGCTCATCCACACTCCCTCACTTACCTTTTTTACTGGTTCACTTAGTCCCTTTCTGACACTCCTTCCTTTACTCTCTCTATTTTTTCTCTCTGTCACTCCCCATGTCTTACCCTTATTCACTTATATCCACCCTCTTTCACTCCTCTTTACTTACACTCACTGCTATTTTCTTTCCCTCCGTCACTACTGTTTCTTTTCTCTGGTTCCGTCACTACCTGTCAATCCCCATACTTAACTCTCCTTCCTTTTACTTTCATCACCCATTCACATTCTCCCAGAATCTCTGCTTTAGTTTTCTTCCTCTTTCTTCTCTTCTTTTGCTCCCTTATTCATTTTCCTTTTCTCATTATTTTTTTAATTTTTTTTTCAAAAGTGCGCTGACGGAATGCGCCCCGGTATGCGCACCGGGGCGCTCACCGGTACGCGCACCGGAAGCGCACCAAAGTGAATTTTTTTTTAAAAATGAATATACTTTAAAAAAATATATATTATATTATTATACAATATAGGGTTCTTTGTTAGAAAAACATACCTTTCTCAGCTATAGACATTTGCAAAACAATAACCTTAGAAATTCACTAAAAAGTACATAGGTATGAAGCCCTATAAAAAGTTAAGAATTAGCAGTTAAAAAAACCTATGAAATTCACAGAAAAAACCAAAGGTTTCACACCAGTTATAGTTAGGAATTAGCAGTTAAAAAACCTTTGAAATTCACTGAAAAAACCATATGTTTCACACCAGTTATAGTTAGAAATTAGCATTTTAAAAACCTATCAAATTCACTGAAAAAACATAGGTTTCACACCAGTTATAGTTACCTGGAAATTTTACTGACATAAAACCATTGAAATTCCCACGTTATAGTTAGTTGGACTCACTATAACTTGCGCGTGTAATGCACTGCTGATGACATCACATATTACATCACTCATGACATGGTCAGTGACATCACTCATGACATCACTGATGACACCATCCTTGTGACAGAGAGACTGACCTACTTTCACTGTAAAGTAACCCTTGAAACACATTTTGAAAAATAAAAACTAACATTTAAAAAAAAGTGGACATACCTATACCAGTTACAACAACCAATTCAGTAATTCCACCATTTATATACACATCCACTCACTCACCAACAATTCTATATAGTCCCTCATACATATACCCACTCTTCATATGTAGTGAGACACCTATACATCCGTTAACACACCAACAGTCTTCCAAAAGTTGCTCACACACATACTCACACATGCAAATAAACTATTGAACATCCATTTATTTGCATATACAGCTATACACACACTACCACCTTACTTCTAAGGAAACTTACACATACTTACTCTCTTAAACAATCACTTATAGAAACACATACTTATTAAAACAAGAACTCTTTCAATCTCTCACTCTCACATATACTCACTTATATACACCAATACTCCTATATACTAGATTAAAACATATGTATTTACTGATAAAGACAGTAGTGAGACAGTCATTCACTTACTAACACATACATATACACGCTCACTCACCCATACAGTCTGGCACATATGCTGTCTTCAAAACACATACAAACAGTGAGTCAGTCATTGATGCATCAGTGTGCTGAGTAACACCCCCACCAAATCATACAGACATTTATACTGATACTAAAAAAACATCTAATAAGCCATAGAAACACACATGTAGCTACTCACCAACCCATGCACCCACTTATATACAAAGTGAAACACTGATACAAACATTTAAATATTGAAACAATACTCGTTAATATATGTATTCACTATGATACACTTAATAAGCCAGTTAACCAATCATTTTTTTCAAAAAAAATATCCATTAAGACACTTATTTAACCATTTATTCTTCCATCGACCTTTACATATACATATATAAAACATATTTATTTTTCAGAAAGACACACATTCACTGGATGGTGTCATCAGTGATGTCATGAGTGATGTCACTGACCATGTCATGAGTGATGTAATATGTGATGTCATCAGCAGTGCATTACACGCGCAAGTTATAGTGAGTCCAACTAACTATAACGTGGGAATTTCAATGGTTTTATGTCGGTAAAATTTCCAGGTAACTATAACTGGTGTGAAACCTATGGTTTTTTCAGTGAATTTGATAGGTTTTTTAAATGCTAATTCCTAACTATAACTGGTGTGAAACCTATGGTTTTTTCAGTAAATTTCAAAGGTTTTTTAACTGCTAATTCCTAACTATAACTGGTGGGAAACCTTTATATATATATATATATATATATATATATATATATATATATATATATATATATATATATATATATATATATATTACCTACTGGCGGTCGCCAGTAGGTATATATAGTTAGGATTTTTTCCCTATGGGATTTCTGAAAATTCTATGCCTAATAACTTTGGCGTTTGTGGACGGAATTGGCTGAAATTTTCTGGAAAATGGCACATTTTGTTTCTGAGCAGCTCCTGGAAATTTGGTGGGGGGTCGTCAAGGGGGGGCCGAGAAAAAAGGGGGGTCCCAAAACGCGTTTTTCCCATGTTAATTTCCATAGGGCGGTTGGACTCACTTTTAGCCCGAACGGCTGAATGGATTTTCACGAAACTTGGCAAAATTGTAGGGACTGTTAGCCCCATGTGCCTTTGCTAGGTCTCAATATATGTGCTTCAGTGGATTTTGAGAAATTAACGTTTAAATCAAGATATATATCTGTAACAGCGCTCCGGGCAGCGATCCGGTTAGCGAACTTTTTGCGTTTCGGAACTTTGCGATGCGAAGCTGATTGGCCCTCCGGTGTCTGTCAACATTCTAAACAGTCCGGAGCGGCCGCCATCTTGTCTCTCGGTAGGATCGAGAGACAAGAGGAGGCCAAAACAAAGGGGGAAATTACCGTAAGGGGGCATAGTAGATCCTCGTTGACCCCCTAGGTTTTATGTGGAGGTTTTAAAAGGGCCTAGGAGGGTCCAAAAAAAAAATATATATTTTTTTTTTGCCGTGGTAAGCGCCAGGTTCGCGTACCGGAAAGCGTTCTGGGCAGCGTACTTTAAGGATAAAAGAATGATAGACTTTTCTAATACTGTATGTTAATTATTTGTTGTTTTTGTTAGTTTTTTTAATTTATTTATTTATTTTGATTTAAAAAAAATGTATTTATTATTTTCATAGTTCATTAAAACTTCCAGCATTATATCATCTGGTATCTCGTCAAACATGGATGTTTTTGTCTCTTGTAAGCTTTGAATAAATTGTTCATCAAAAGATTCATCCATAAAATCTTCATCCACATTTTCTTCAGTTAAAATGTCTTCGGATGTAATGTCGAAGGAAACATTAGTTTTTTCTTGCTCCCCTTCCATTTTTTTGCTGTAAATTGCATAAAAAAATAATTATATTAGAAGAGTTAGGGCACTGTTGGGTTTAAGTTCAGACATGTAGTTCTGTTTTTTTAACAGTGAAGTTAAAGTAAGTAAATTCATAATTATAGCAGAGAAGTGTAAGTCAATCAATAAATGTAACAGAGGAGGTTATCTGTATCTATAACTATAGCAGGGGGACAGTAAATAATTATCAATAAACGTTTTTACAAATTAATTTAAAGTGCCACTTACAAATTATCAAATAACTTTACAGGGAGGTGAAAAGGCTCTTGAAATGTAGTTCAGGAAGTAGCAGTGAAAATGGCTGTGTTTCCTTCTCTTCCTTTATATATATTCAGGTATATAACCAATCAAATGTCAGGTAATAAAAATTGTAAATGAAAGTAAAGTTTTCATTGGTTGTCAATTCCAATATTTTAGATGTGTTTTGTGAAGTAATTTACCTCAGGGTATTTAGATAGGTCTACAGGCTAAATGGCTAAATGAAATTTCAATCAAATTTGTGAGAATGAAAGGGATTGTTATGTAGTATGAGCTAATCTATATTTGGTGAGAGTGTCTCTAGTCGTTTTTCTGTTAATTACTTTCCCACCTTTTTTTAGGACCGCTTTCTGGAAAGCGGCCCGGTTAGCGAACCTTAAGCGTCACGGGAGTCCACCATTTTGTGTTTCGGTCACAGTAAGATACAAGATGGAGGGCAAATAATGTTCAGAATGTGTAGAAGGGGGCACGGTAGACTTATCTTGACCCCCTAGGTTTTCTGAGGGTGGCTGAGGAGGCTTATATGTGCAGAAAAAAAAACATTTTTTTTAAAAATTCCGCGAGGTTAGCTTTCGGTTAGCGAACCGGGGAGCGTATTTTGTGGAAAATTAGTGAAAAAAGTTAGAAAAAAATAATAATTGTGAGTGATTAGATGAAGGGTAGCTCTGAGAAGAGCTTTTGGGTTTATGGTACATTTAGGTACTTATAAGTAGGTACCAATGCACATTCTTAAATTCAGAATGAAAATTCTGTTGCCCTCATCTGAGAAGTGAACTCCATCTCCTCTGTAGATATCTTGCATGTAGTAACGCAAGTTATTGTTGTACAGGGAGCCCATTCCATGGTCTCTCATGAAAGCTGAAACAGATTTGTTTACATGCTTCCTCGACTTCTCAATTTGTGGACAAAATTGGATGGACCACCTCCATTTCTGTCTTTGGCATATATTGGAATATACCAAGGCAGTTTGAGGAAAAAGTGCCATTAATTGCTCAAAGGTGTCCTTTAAAAGCATTTCCAGACCTACCCCAGTCAAAGTGCCCAAATCATTACCTCCACAGTGCACTATTAACAGGTCAGGTTTTGGCAAATGCATAAAGGTTTTCACCAAAGGTATCAATTGGTGACATTTTAATCCTCTTTGGCCCAACCACTTAATTTCCACATCTTGTAAATTGAGGTTGTGTAAATTTCTGCTCTCAGCATACCTTTGAGCCCAGTGGATGTAACTATGTCCAACAATCCAGACGTTAAACATGGTGGGAGAAGGTTGTGCTGCAGTCAGATGAAGTGTGGTAATGAAAGGGCAGTTGAAACAGTAGGAGTTTGTAAAGAAAAAAAACTGTGGATTTCCAATGCTAATGATTCATTAGCAGTGATTGGTGTATTTCCATTTCTGAAAACAGAAAGTTAGGGTGCATGGATGTGTTCTTTGAAAGATGTAATTTGAATGGTCAAGGAAGAAACTTTTAATGAAAGATTGCACTGGATACGCAGGTGCACTGAGAGTTCAGAGTTCAATTGAAACATTGTTGTGTGAATTTGCAAACATGAGAGGTCTTCCAGGAGGTCGTTGCTATGGAAAAAAGGCAGAGAGGGCAGAGGGGGGAAGGGTTTTGATTTGAAAAAAGTGAGGGAAGAGATATGATTGGCTAATATGAGAGATATGTGACATGAATATCTGTATTTCTGTGCTTTCAATAGCTGCAGACTCTGGAGTGCATCCTTTTTCTTCTGCTGAAGACAATTTGGTGTATTTCTGAGACTGTTTACAAAACTCAAAAAGTATTTGCTAAGGTGAGAAAAGATTTATTTATTTTAGATAGAGAATAGTATGAATTAAGGAGAAAATGATGAAGAAAGCTGTGTTTTTAAACTGTGGCTTTGTCTGTAGTGATATAGAAATAGATTTTGTTACTTTGAGAAATTGTAATTGCATATTCGGTGTAGCATTCTGGAATGCAGTTATACAAGTTATTGTTGTATATGAAGCCCATTCCATGGTCTCTTATGTAAGCTGAAACAGATATGTTGTTTATAAAAATAATTTTTGAAATCAATTACATTTCTGCATATGTACTGCTAGAGCTTCATAGGTTGTTTTGGGTCATATTTATAAGGCATTTGAGTGTCTTTGATGTTATTTTTCCTTTTTAAATGGAAAGCATTCCTCATGGGGCAAGTGTCTTGTAAATACGCTCCCACCTGCGCTTGGCAAATTTAGATTTTGATTATGGTAGTTACATAGCCATGTTAATAATGTCCAAAAAATGGTGCTAGGGCATTCCAGAAAACGCTTTCATGTGTCTCAAGGACATTTTCAGTCATTTCCTCTTGAATGCAGGTATACAATTGATTTATATGCTGTGTTTAAAAACGATTCTTTTCTATGATGTTATTTTTTCCTTTTTAAATGGAAAGCGTTCC
This sequence comes from Lissotriton vulgaris, assembly GCF_964263255.1. Classification (NCBI taxonomy): domain Eukaryota; kingdom Metazoa; phylum Chordata; class Amphibia; order Caudata; family Salamandridae; genus Lissotriton; species Lissotriton vulgaris. The sequence continues at coordinate 723,911,742 of NC_141696.1, forward strand.
TCATGGGGCCCTGAGCAGTTCTTAGCCATGTTATTTAATGGGAAGTGGATAACATGGCTAAGAGCATTTGCTGGATAATGCATGAATATCGCTGACTTTTCAGCGATATTCATGCATTGCAGCCGTTTTTTTTCGCATTTGCGAGCAGTTCTTTGCCATGTTATCCAATGGGAGGTGGATAACATGGCTAAGAGCATTTGCTGGATAATGCATGAATATCGTTCACTTTTCAGCGATATTTATGCATTGCGGCCGTTTTTTTTTCGCATTTGCGATAAACCTTGCTAAGGAGAAAATGATGAAGAAAGCTGTGTTTTTAAACTGTGGCTTTGTCTGTAGTGATATAGAAATAGATTTTGTTACTTTGAGAAATTGTAATTGCATATTCGGTGTAGCATTCTGGCATGCAGTAACACAAGTTATTGTTGTATATGAAGCCCATTCCATGGTCTCTTATGTAAGCTGAAACAGATATGTTGTTTTTAAAAACCATTTTTGAAATCAATTACATTTCTGGATATGTACTGCTAGAGCTTCATAGGTTGTTTTGGGTCATATTTATAAGGCATTTGAGTCTAATTGATGTCATTTTTTTCCTTTTTAAATGGAAAGCATTCCTCATGGGGCAAGTGTCTTGTAAATACGTTCCCACCTGCGCTTGGCAAATTTAGATTTTGATTATGGGAGTTACATAGCCATGTTAATAATGTCCAAAAAATGGTGCTAGGGCATTCCAGAAAACGCTTTCATGTGTCTCAAGGATATTTTCAGTCATTTCCTCTTGAATGCAGGTATACAATTGATTTATATGTTGTGTTTAAAAACGATTCTTTTCTATAATGTTATTTTTTCCTTTTTAAATGGAAAGCGTTCCTCATGGGGCCATGAGCAGTTCTTAGCCATGTTATCCAATGGGAGGTGGATAACATGGCAAAGAGCATACGCTGGATAATGCATGAATATCGCTGACTTTTCAGCAATATTGATGCATTGCGGCCGCTTCTTATCGCATTTGGGAGCAGTTCTTAGCCATGTTATCCAATGAGAGGTGGATAACATGGCTAAGAGCATTTGCTGGATAATGCATGAATATTGCTGACTTTTCAGCGATATTTATGCATTGCGGCCGTTTTTTATCGCATTTGCGATAAACCTTGCTAATAGCAAGGTTTATCTGCGATAAAAATCGCCGATGTGCGGCGATAATTTTTGTCTCTAAAGAAGTTATCGCTAGTGGTTGGTAATATACCCCCGCGTTTTTGGTTGCAGGAATCGGGAGGCGGGAGAGTAGCACTGAAATCAGTAGTCTGACGCCTGAATCGGGAGGGTTGGCATGTGTGGATTCTCTACAGCTGGGGCTAGGTGATAGCCTGGGACCGGCCTGGCATCTAAAATGGCTGCCGTGCACGACAAAATTGTGGCATTGTAAAAAAGACAAGATGGCGCAGACAATGTTTATCAATAAGGATTCATTTATAACGAAATATTTTATCGCACTGACAAATTGGTGGTCAACACTTCCTGATTTCCTTCGAATCGAACGTTAACAGACGTGACGCAGCAAAGAAAAAAAAAAAAGCTCACGCACAGCCGCTGGAACACATGTATCAACATATATGAGCCTTCTCAGCCACCCTCAGAAAATATAAGGGATTAGGATACGTCTCCCGCACCCCCTTATACTTAGTAATTTAATTAAAACGAAGCACAAAATGGTCTCCCGTACCCCCTTATACCTATTCCCGTTTCGCCAGCAGTTTGCGGCCCAGTTCGGTGTTCGGAAAGCGCTTCTACCGTGAAAAATATATATTTTTTATTTTCCCCACGGGACCCTTTAAAAACCCCAACAACATTCCTAGGGGGTCAAGAGGGGTATACCTTGCCCCCTTTCATTAAATTCCCCCTTCGTTTTTCACCTCTTCTTCTCTCTCGATCCTACCGAGAGATAAGATGGCGGCCGCTCCGGTCTGTTTAGAATGTTGACAGACACCGGGGAGGCAATCAGCTTCGCATCGCAAAGTTCCGTTTCGCAGGTGGGAGCGTATTTATAAGAAACTTGCACCATGAAGAACGCTTTCCATTTAAAAAGGAAAAATAACATTATAGACACTCATATGCCTTATAAATATGACCCAAAGCAACCTATAAAGCTCTAGCAGTATATATCCAGAAATGTAATTGATTTCAAAAAATCGTTTTTAAACACAGCACATAAATCAATTGTATACCTGCATACAAGAGGAAATGACTGAAAATGTCCTTGTGATGCAGTGCTGGTGCAAAAGATTTTCTATGTTAAATAATAAGTAGGGCGTTAAGTTTTTGATGACTGTTATTCATTTACTGTTTGGTAATAGTGGTTAATAACATTTTTTATTATATTTTTCCACAGATTCAACTGCAGATCTTTTTTAAATTTGAAAAATGCCTACGAAAAATAGAATTAGAAAGGCTAGAAAACGTCAAAGACAGCAGGATGATGTATTATTGCAGCAGTCCTCTTCCCCAAATACTTATCAAAACACCAAGAAAGCTCCGGGTAAGAGCACAAAATCATTCTTAAAAAATATTTTTAGTAAAAAAAGTATTTTTCGCCAAAATGTTTCAGTTCAGAAAAAGAAGAGTAATTTAAATGGAAAGGAAAGACCCATCAAAAATGTTACTGGTAGAGGAAGAGATAACTCTGTGCATGATAGTAGAAGGAAACAACAGTTTAGGGACATTCGAAAACGAATGTTCCGTAACAGGATAATAGTTAATTTATTAAGAAATATTAAAAAAGGCCAACAGAAAGTGGCATTTTATAAGAAGAAGAAAAATGTAGAGAAAATTATTGATCATGCTTTTGAAATTAAGCGAAAGTTGTTTATTTTGGTAATCAATAGAATTAGGAAACTAAGCAAGGTAATTTCTGATTTCAAAACAAACAGTAGATGGAAGAGAGTAGTAAATCGTAGTAACTTTTGTGAAGTTTTTTCCGGAGAATGGATGCATAGTTCAAGTTCTGAGGCATTTTTTAATGAGGAGAGTTATTTTCAGGATAATGATTTGATGTTTGCAGTTGACACCAGTGGTCGAGCTTATGAAGTGAAGGATGGTTGTCCAGTTGAAAAAGAAAAACTTGTGACAACAGAGACAGAAGAGGTGCTAAGTGATGAGGTTTTAGGAAGACGTCCTAAGGGTCCTGTGTACATTTGGAAGTGTAGTTCTATTTGCAGTGTGCGACAGGTTTCCATCAATTTGCTTTGTGATTTTATACGGACATTTAATAAGAAAAGTTTGAAGCAGAAAATGAAGTTGTTGCAAGATTTAGATCCTTGCAGAGTGAGACAAATGACAGGTTTGCGTGGTCATTCACTGGCTTGTCTTTCCAGGAGAGTATGCCAGAGTGTTTTTCATCATTTCAGGATGCTAGCAGTGCATCATAATAAAGTGAGAAAATTAGTGAGAATGTTGTATTATGCTAAGAGTCCAGCAATTATGCTTAAACAATTATGTGCTGCTCTTTTGCATGGTTCTGAAATAGATGTGAAGAATATTTGTGAAGAAATTGAGTTTTGTTACTTTAGTAGTAAAGATGAGAATGTTCAAATTGACCCTGAAGTAGAGGGTAATGTTGAAGATAATGTACAGGTTTCCAGTACAGATAATTTTCAGAAGGAAATTGCCACTTTTCAGATGAAATCAAGTGAGAGGCCTAATTTCACTTGTGTATGTTGTCGACGCACTTATTATAAGAATCAGACTAAGGTAGTGGATTTATATGCAAAAAGTGAAAGGGAAAATAATAGTGAATGGAAGGATTTTGCCACATACTTGATGGTAGAAAATTATTTTGATTTAGGATCGGATCAACGTGTGTGTACTTATTGTTGTAATAAATTAAACCAAAACCAGATGCCTGCTAGGGCAGTTCATAATAATCTGGAATTGGTTGAGATTCCTTCTGAATTGAAGGATTTAAATACTTATGAATGTATTTTGATTCAAAGTATCCATCCCTTTCAGGCTATTGTAAGAATGGAGCCAAAGACAGGGAAGTTGCCTCCAGCAGATTTACAGAGAGGATTAAAGGGAAGAGTTGTTTATTTGTCTCTAGATTTGAACAAAAACATTAACACAATTGGAATAGAAAAAGTGGAAGAGGAACCTCTGGTTATCTTAGTTAATGGGGTTCCGACAAAGAATAAGAAAATATGGCAAGATTTAGTGGATGTTAGGAAAGTCAAAAAGGCAACAGTGTATTTGAAGACAAATAATAAGTACTATAAGAATGTATATGTTGCAGAAGAGGAAGTAAGTGATGAAGAGGATAGCGATTTGTGTGCTGGCCAAATTGAGAAAGTAGAGGCCTCTAAAAGTGAAGAAATATATGAACATTATAGTGTTCATCCTTTGCATTCCAAGGAAGTCATGGGGAATGCTATTGAGTTGTTTCAAATGAAACAAGCTAAAGGGAGTCCCATTAGTGTTTGGGAGGAAAGTTTGGAAGCTCGGTGTTTCCCACAGCTATTTCCCACAGGTCGAGGAGGAAGATATGATGAGCGACCTCATCAAATTCCTGCGTCTGAATACCGGACTTTACGATTGTATGCAGAAGATCCTAGGTTTCGTCAATGCATTCCCTATTTGTTTCATCTCCTGTTTGAAAGCGATCTGTCTGGACTGTCATATGCAATGAACCACATCTTAAAAAGTGGTATACAGATGCGAAATATCTCGGCAAGGGACTTTATGCATAAAGTCAATGTCCAAGACAGTATTTTGGATTCTCACTTAATTAATCTCATGGCGTGTCAGCGTGGTAATAATGAGTACTGGTACCGTCGTCATGGTGATTTAAAATGTATGCTGAGGAACTTAGGAACTCCGACATGGTTCCTCACTCTGAGCTGGGCCGAGTATGGCTGGGAAGACTTACTTGAATTTCTACGAGAGGCAAATGGAAATATTGAAAACATTGAATTCAAGACACCTGGAGAACTGTGTTCTTTGGATCCTGTGAATGTATGCAGGTACTTCAATCATAGATTTGAAGCTATGATGTCTTTCATCACAAATAAGAAGAATCCACCTCTTGGAGAGGTGTTGGATTTCTTCTGGAGAAAGGAGTACCAAGCAAGAGGTGCTCCTCATATACATATGTTGTTGTGGATCAAGGATGCACCTAAATTTGGAACAGATCCGGATGACTTAGTGATGAATTTCATAGAACAGTATTCTACGTGTGCTGTTCCAAACGCAACGGAGAAGAAAAGCCTAAGAGAACAAGTTCTACGTTTCCAAAGCCATCGTTGTGGAAAGTATTGTCGTCGTAAATTCAGAAACAAGGACAAGTTCTACACCAAATGTTGTTTCAACTTTCCACGACCGGTGATTTCTAAAGGAAAAGTGAACAGTTTGATGTCTTCACTGCGACATAATGTGACGAGGAAATCACCCAAAAATACATACAATTTGAAAAGGAATGAAGAGTCCAAGTACATCAACGACTACAACCCAGTGATTTTGTCCATGTGGAATGCTAACATGGATATACAGTTTGTGGGTGACAACTGTATGGCTGTGGCTCGGTATGTGACATCTTACATCACCAAAAAAGAAAAGACAGAACTGAAGGATATGTGGGAGGACATTTCCCATGAAAAGAGCCTCAGCAAGAAGTTATACAGTTTCAGTCTGAAGATGTTGTCGCATCGAGAAATCGGAGCTTACGAATGTTCAGATCGATTGTCTTCAGCAAGTCTCTATGCCAAATCCAGGAGTATTGTTTGGGCGAGTCTTGGTCTTGCTGCAACGCGAAATCGGGTTCTAAAACCTGTCCGGGAAATTGAATATTTGGCAGAAAAGGAACCAAACAGTACCGACATTTTGAAGACCAACATGTTGGATACATATTATCCAAATCGAAGCAGTCACCTTTCCGAGAATGTTTGTCTATATGAGGTTCTACAAAATTATATATTCAAGAGGAACATCAAAGAAGATATTGAGAAAGGAGTGTATGCTGTAATTGGAAGTGAGGGATGCCTGGTCAAGCAAAGAAAATGCCAATTAGTAAACCATCGAAAATTGAGTGGCGAATCTTCAGAAAAAAAGGAGTTTTTCTATTTAGCACTTTTGCAACTTTTCAAGCCTTGGCGTGCAGAAGAGGAACTGCTTGGAGATTTCCTCTGTTATGAAGACTCTTTCACTGCTGCTAAGGATAGCATAGAATGTCCTGCTTTTCCCAAATATCAAGAAATGCTAACTTTGGAAATTGAGCAGGAAGCAACGATTGCAGCCGAGATTGCCAGAGACAGTTCTCAGGACAGTCAGAGTTCTGTTTCATTGAGTCAAGATCCACTTGGAGGACCTATTATCGAAAACGAAGCTGCCACTGCTATGAATGAAGTGGAAAGAGCCATGGCACATGCTCAGGAGGATTCAGTTAACTTAGAAGACTTGGAAAAACAACTCAACGTTGAGCAGAGGAAAATATATGATGAAGTTACCAAGCAAATTGAGCATGGATTAAGTCATCAGAAGAAAGAGTGCTCATGTACATCGTTGAAGCCTGTCCTACTGTATGTGAGTGGAGAAGCGGGAACTGGAAAAAGTTTCCTCATTAAAGCAATTTCATGCTATCTGCAGGAAAGGACTGAGTCATCGCTGTCTTGTGTTGTCACCGCTCCTACTGGACTTGCAGCACATAACATTAAAGGTATTACTTTGCATCGTCTACTGATGCTGCCGGTGGAGCATGACAACAAATTACAATATCACAAGTTATCTGGGGATGCTTGCTGTGAAGTTTCAAGAGTCTTGAGGAAAATGAAACTACTTATCATTGACGAAGTAAGCATGGTTTCCAATGTCATGCTTGCCTTTGTGCATTTGAGAATGCAAGAAGTACTTAAAACTGAATATGATGTGTTATTTGGTGGCAAACACATCATTGTTTTCGGAGATCTTCTGCAGCTGACACCAGTAAAAGGAGAACCTGTGTTCAAAATACTCACGCATGAAGATACCAGGAAGTGCCTAGGGAGCATTGGCAACGTCAATATATGGTTAAACTTCAATTATGGTGAACTGCATGAAAATATGCGTCAGGCAAAAGATGAAGATTACAAGAATATTCTACAAGATATTAGAATTGGAAAAGTGACCGAGCATGGAAAAGAAGCTTTAAATGCACGATTACTTTCAAATTTATATCCCGAACAAGAGATTGTGGCTGAGAATATTTTTAAGAAAATTACTGAGAAGAAATCCGGAATATGTTTGATGCCAACTCTTGCAGAATGTGCCATCTTCAACAACAAAATGTTGAATTTAGAAAAGCAAGAGATTGTGAAACTTGAAGCTATTGACAAAATAGAGCACATGGGATCAACAATTATTTTGTCAGAAAATTTGAAATCAAAATTGGATTCATTAGAGAAGACTATATCTAAAACAGCGGGTTTTGAAAAGACTTTGAATGTGTGTTTAAATTGCCGAATCATTTTGAGAAGAAATTTACATGTTGAAAGAGGTCTGGTAAATGGATCAATGGGTAATGTTGTTGATTTTGAGAAGTACAGAAATAGAGATGGAATAGAATTTTTAAAAATTAAATTTGATGGCATTGAGGAAGTACAGCTAATTGGTCGTTGTTCTGCTAGGTTTTTGCTTGTTAAAGACTTATATGTTCGCCGTAAACAGTTTCCTGTTTGCTTGGCATATGCGGTAACAATTCATAAATCGCAAGGTTTAAGTGTAGACAGTGCATTGGTGAATATTGGCAGTTCTGTGTTCAAGGAGGGTATGGCATATGTGGCATTGTCACGAGTTAGAACTTTATCAGGATTGTACTTGATTGACTGTGATGTCACAAACATTTGTGCGGATCTAGATTGTGTTAAGGAGTACAATAGGTTAAGAAGAGAGTATGTGCCACATTTGCCTCAATATCCTTTGTTTGAGAAACGTGTGGTAGGCCGCAAACGTAGAAATATCAGTAATAGTAGGGAGGTTGTTGCAAAAAGACTAAAAGTCAATGAACCGAAAATTGTTAGCAGAAAGAAAGTGGATTCTGTTGAAGATGTTTTCGGTTTTCAATTTGAAAACAGTTCTGGTGTCAACTGCTATGCAAATGTAGTGGTTAATGTTCTCTTTTCACTAGAGAGTTTAAAAGAACAGATTCTGTTGAATTCAGAACAAATTTTATGCTGTTTATTGAATTCTGTTTTCGAGAAATGTAGCACTGATCGAACAAAAGTAGAAAGTGTGTCTGAAGTTCGTTATCTGTTAGATGAATGTTCAGGGCAAACAGACTTCTCTGAAAATAATCAGCAAGATTGTCAGGAGTTTTTAATGTATATGCTTGATGTATTGCAAGATGAGGGTGTAGATGTAGATCACCTGTTTGGGCTTTCTTATCAATGGCAGCATGACAGCGAGAATTGTAGGGTATCAAGTACTACTAGTGTAGATTCTGAAAGATTTATATATTTAACTTTGCCAGACAGTAAATCAGTCTCCTTTAATAAGCTAGTAAATGCAGCGGATCACAACATGGAGTGTAGCCAATGTAAATCTGAAATGATGTCAACATTATTTATACGTAGATATGGACAGTATGTCATTTTAATGATTCAACGATGTAGGCCTGATGGTTTTAAAATTGTCAACTTTAATACAAAATTTTGTGGCTTCTCAGCTTTCAATATCAGGAAGGACTTTTGTAACTGTAGCAATTATCTATCACGATGGTCCTTCAACAACATCAGGACATTATACAGCTTATTTAAAGTCTCGAAACACCTGGTCATTCTGCAATGATTCCGTTGTAACTTTCAAAAAAAAATTGCCGTTTGACCTTAAAAATTCTTACCTGGTGTTTTTAAAACCAAAATTTTAATGAAAGAATCTCGGGATTTCCTGTGAAGAATTGCAAAAGGTTCATGAAGTAGAGGGAATGTAAGTCTGCAATGCTGTCTAGATTATTGGTCCAAAACTTTTAATTATAATGTCAATTTAAAAATCCAACTATATAAACCTGATGTAAGTAAGTCTGCTTCATAGTAAGCAGTATCAGTGTCATAGGAAAAGGAGAACATGAGTGACAAAGAAGGGTAAGATATTAGTAGTCCAGGATTGTGAAAATAATCTTAAATGTATTCTTTTTGAAAGTTGCGAAAATAGAAAATGTCGGGATTTGATTGGAAGAATTACAAGAGTAGCGAATCGCGGCAACATGATTTGGCCTAGTGGAAACATGTGATAGAATGAGAGAAGTCTTTTCTTCTATGTAACATATTTTTCGTATCGATGGAGGTTTTCTTTCAGAAAGTGGCGGGCTGAAAATATTTATAGCACAACAGAGTGAATGCTGTTCATAGGAGATCCTTCGACGTCATTGAAAGTAAGTTAATTTTAAGGAGTTTTGAAATCAGATTTCTTAGGTTGTATGGGTTTTTTAAACACAGTCATTTTGATTGTGTTTTTTTTTCCCCGCTGTTACATGATGAATACCTTCAAGTCACTGATTTAAGTGAAATTTGATACATTCTGAGAACAGCAAAAATAAACCATATAACATGTATAATTAATGTTCTTCTGTTTGTACTTATGATATACATTTAGAAATGTGAGGTAGATATGGAGAAACTGAGTCTTCTGTAAGTGTCAATTTTAATGCTTATAGTGCTGTATTTCCGGGTACTGTTTTTTTTAAAAAAAGGAATAGGCCTCACCTCAAAGAAAGCTCTTCAAAGCACACATCTTATTTGCATCCTGAAACTATCATTTAAAATATTAGACACAATTTTATGATGGCTTTACATCTTTTTTGCGCTGCTATTGCATCACTATTGTGAGACATCAGCAGTGCTAAAGAAGTACCATGTTCCAAAATAGGTCTCAGTTCATCAGCATGAAGATACTGTTTATTTAAAATATATATCTTTAGGATTGTGTAGGGGACGTAGAGAAGCAGAGGCTTCTGTAAATGTCAAAATTGTTGAAAAAGTGTTTCTTCTTGAACCTTTTCCCTTTTCTTTTGTAATTTTTAAATACATGTAGTAATTTTTTTGGAAATGTTTGTTCTCTCTTTTACAGATTGAAAGTATGAAAAAATATTAAAAAAAGGTAACAAGAATTATAAGGTAAATGTTTTCTACTCTTTTTACCCGCAATGCACTGCTGATGATGTCACTGACCATGTCATGAATGATGTAATAAGAGGATATGATTTACTTCATTGGTAGGCCTTCATATGCTTTATCTGCTCTGTATTCTTCAACAAGTGTAAAATTGATCTGTAACCCTGAGTAGGTCTCACCTTAAACAAACCTCACGAGACATCACACCTTATCGTCATCCTGAATTAATAAATAGATCTATTAAACACTATCTCTGATTTACTCTCTATAGCTGTCTTTCTTTTTACATTACTCTCTGTTTACTTCCCTTATACTAACTCTTCTTTTTTTTTAAAAAAATATTTTTTTGGTTCGCTTCAAGTTCGCGAACCGGGCAGCGAACTTGAAGCGAACCAAAAGAAATAGAGCTTGCTAGAGTGCTAAACATTCTAGCAATTTTATTTGAAAGGGGAGGTAGTTCTGAAAAGAACTTTTTTTTTATGTTTTTGTTGTTTTATTTATTTATTTATTTTTTTCAGAACATTTTTTGTTTTTTTTGTATTTTTAGAACAGTTTTATGTTTTTTTTGTGTTTTTCATGGAGGGGAAACAACAAAAAAACAGGCATTGAAAAGGGCTCAACAGGAGCAAAGAAAAAATTACTGCTTGGGTGGGTTAGGGCAGTTATGGTTATCAAACACCAAGTTGATTAAGTTTACGCTCATGTTGCCACATGAGAGCATAGCACCACAATGTATGCACGTTAACTTCATGTGCTTGAAGTTTGGCTGTATGTTTGGCACAGTTTCCTGTGCCTCTCTTACAGTCAAAGATATATTAGAAGTTGATTTGGCCACAGGAGTTGTCGGGGGATTATCTTGCAGATCCCTTAACTCTGCCCGGCTGTAATTTAATGGATGCCACCTGACCATATGGCGATGCATAGTATAGTTGCCCATACTATACTTTTTCTCTGTGCCTCGAGATAATCTTTTTTTGCAAATTAGGCAGGTGGCATATTTGGCATTAACCTTCTTCTCCCCTCGAGGAATTGAGAAAAATTGCCAAATGAAACTTGTTTTCCTTCCGGAAACACGGGGCAACTCCTGAATAAATTCAGGTTCATCAGTGTCCTCTTCTTCTAAGTCGTCTTCTTCCTCCTCTCTGTTTGAGATGAATTGAGATGGTGGTCCTCTCTTGTCATGAGGAGGTTGAGGTGGTGGTGGGGGTCCACCAGCTGAAGCAAAGATAGAAGCCATTGCAATCAAAATGGAAAATGGTCTTTCTCTCACCAAGATGAAAGTCAGAGTGAGGAAAGAAGAAGGGGTTTACGTGATTTTGGAAAAGCAAAAGTTCTGAACCAATGAAAAGTGTTATTTTTAGGTCTCATGACCTAGTCATACATCATTTGGAAACCAAAAGTGAAATGAACCAATGAAAACTTTGATAAACAAGTCACATGACTTGTTCCGCTCACGTTACGCGGTGCGCGCCGCGTCCCGCATCGTTTCCGGTTCGCGGTCCCGAGCACTTTCGGGAGCGCTAAAGCGGCGCGTCATAAGACGCATTACGCGACAATGATACGTCGCGCTTCCGCGACGCGTCACAGTTCCGCTAACGTAACGTTTACCGGTTCGCGTACTAGATCGCGGCATCAAGATGAGCTAACGGAAAGCTTCCCGGTTCGCTTACCGGAAGCGAAGAAAAAAAATATTTCAATAAAAATTATCAATAAACATCTAAAATATATTTTGGATTTTAAAGTAGAATACATTTTACAGCTACAGATGTTAGCTTTTAAAAAACCGATGAAATTCACAGAAAAAACCATAGGTTATAGTCCATATATAGTTAGGAATTTGCATTTACAAAACCTTGAAAATTCAATGAAAAAACCATTGGTTATAGAACATATATAGTTAGGAATTTGCATTTACAAAACCTTATTTTACTCGCATAAAACCATTGAAATTCCATATATAGTTAGATGCGCTAACTATATATCGCGCACCCGCAATCCACTGCTGATGATGTCACATATTACATCATTCATGACATGGTCAGTGACATCACTGATGACATCACTCATCTCGTTTGACATGACTGATCATATCTCTGATGATATCATTCATGTGATAATACCACGAACCTCTTCAGACTCTAATATAACCTTAGATACAATCAATGTAAACAGACAGTCACAGACTGTCACTCATCAATGGAGTTACTCACACACCTAGTCAGTTATGCAAAAAATCAATCACACCTCCATTTTCTCAACTATACAGTTATACACACCTTACTAATTCAAACATATAATAACACATATTTACTCTCTTATACAATCCCTGATACTTATTCACAATGATCCATACAGCCACTCACACATTCACTGGCTCTTATGTAGTTATTTATATATGTCAACTCTCACATGTACTGTGTTTTACATATGTACTTACTTTGACATGTAGCACTGAGATATCCATTCACTCACCAATACACTCATGCACACAGTCAACCGCCCATACAGCTGTTTCCACATGCACTTTTGAACCCATACATCTAGTGAATCAACTGCTCACACATCTATGGACAGAGTCATACACCTCCCAGCCACCCACACACATACTCAGTCTCCAATACAAATACTTGGGCAACCATTCAATAACCCATATAGTTACTGATATAGCTACTGATTTGAACATGCAGCAGTTTACAGAATAACATATATAATGATTGCCAAATTAAGACACTTTAGTCACTAACCCATGCACTCAGTGAGACACATTTAATCATTCTCTCATACAGTCAGTCATGCACCTACTAAATCCTTCATCCAGACACTTATACATCCACTCATTCTTCAATATGTAAGACATATTTTAACTTTACAGAAACATACAGTCACTGGGTGTTGTCATCAGTGATGTCATCAGTGATGTCATTTGAGATGTCATCAGTGATGTCATCAGTGATGTCACTGACCATGTCATGAATGATGTATTATGTGACATCATCAGCAGTGGATTGCGGGTGCACGATATATAGTTAGCGCATCTAACTATATATGGAATTTCAATGGTTTTATGCGAGTAAAATAAGGTTTTGTAAATGCAAATTCCTAACTATATATGTTCTATAACCAATGGTTTTTTCATTGAATTTTCAAGGTTTTGTAAATGCAAATTCCTAACTATATATGGACTATAACCTATGGTTTTTTCTATGAATATATATATGTATATATATATATATATATATATATATATATATATATTACCTACTGGCGATAGCCAGTAGGTATATATAGTTAGGATTTTTTTCCTATGGGATTTTTGAAAATTCTATGTCCAATAACTTTGGCGTTTGAGGACAGAATTGGCTGAAATTTTCAGGAAAATGGAACATTTTGTTTCTGAGCAGTCCCTGAAAATTTGGGGGGGTTTCGTCAAGGGGGGGCCGAGAAAAAAGGGGGTACCCAAAACATGTTTTTCCCATGCAATTTTCCATAGGGCGGTTGGCCTCACTTTTAGCCTGAACGGCTGAATGGATTTACACCAAACTTGGCAAAATTGTAGGGACTGGTAGCCCGATGTGCCTTTGCTATGTCTCAAGATATAGGCTCCAGTGGTTTTTACGAAAATTAACTTTGAAAAATATATATTGGGCTACATTGGGCTATATATATGTTGGAGCCCAAATGTAGCCCAATGTAGCCCAATGTAGCCCAATGTAGCCCAAAGATGGCCACCAGAGACAAAAAAAACAAATGTAGCCCAAATATCAGCCAGATGTAGCCCAACTATAGCCCAATGACAGAATGTCCCAGAGTGTTCTAAAGAACAACTAGAGTGCTAACAGTCCTACTTATTACAAAGGTATGGCACACCTGAAGCCATCTTGATTGGAATAAAGTGGTAACTCTTAAAACATTTAATTTAAAAAGGAACAAAATGAGGGGGTTCATTTTGCCATAGAAAGTATGATTAGCGAATATATGACGAAATCCCGCATACCATCAGTCCGCAAAAAAAATCCCGCATGTACAATTAGGCCGCAAATTAAAATAACGAAAACTTTTAGAACGAATATGCCTTTAGCATACACTAAACAACTAAACTACCCTAAACCCTAAAACACTACCCCCAGCATGACCGTACACTACACAAACAGTACAACACTACCCTAAACCCTAAAACACTACCCCCAGCATGACCCTACACTACGCAAACACTACAACACTACCCAAAACCCTAAAACACTACACCCCAGCATGACCCTACACTACACAAACACTACAACACAACCCTAAACCCTAAAACACTACCCCCAGCATGACCCTACACTACGCAAACACTACAACACAACCCTAAACCCTAAAACACTACCCCCAGCATGACCCTACACTACGCAAACACTACAACACTACCCTAAACCTAAAACACTACCCCCAGCATGACCCTACACTACGCAAACACTACAACACTACCCAAAACCCTAAAACACTACACCCCAGCATGACCCTACACTACGCAAACACTACAACACTACCCTAAACCCTAAAACACTACCCCCAGCATGACCCTACACTACGCAAACACTACAACACTACCCAAAACCCTAAAACACTACACCCCAGCATGACCCTACACTACGCAAACACTGCAACACTACCCAAAACCCTAAAACACTACCCCCAGCATGACCCTTCACTACGCAAACACTACAACACTACCCAAAACCCTAAAACACTACACCCCAGCATGACCCTACACTACGCAAACACTACAACACTACCCTAAACCCTAAAACACTACCCCCAGCATGACCCTACACTACGCAAACACTACAACACTACCCAAAACCCTAAAACACTACACCCCAGCATGACCCTACACTACGCAAACACTGCAACACTACCCTAAACCCTAAAACACTACCCCCAGCATGACCCTACACTACGCAAACACTGCAACACTACCCAAAACCCTAAAACACTACACCCCAGCATGACCCTACACTACGCAAACACTACAACACTACCCTAAACCCTAAAACACTACCCCCAGCATGACCCTACACTACGCAAACACTACAACACTACCCTAAACCCTAAAACACTACCCCCAGCATGACCCTACACTACGCAAACACTACAACACTACCCTAAACCCTAAAACACTACCCCCAGCATGACCCTACACTACGCAAACACTACAACACTACCCAAAACCCTAAAACACTACCCCCAGCATGACCCTACACTACGCAAACACTACAACACTACCCAAAACCCTAAAACACTACCCCCAGCATGACCCTACACTACGCAAACACTACAACACTACCCAAAACCCTAAAACACTACCCCCAGCATGACCCTTCACTACGCAAACACTACAACACTACCCAAAACCCTAAAACACTACACCCCAGCATGACCCTACACTACGCAAACACTACAACACTACCCAAAACCCTAAAACACTACACCCCAGCATGACCCTACACTACGCAAACACTACAACACTACCCAAAACCCTAAAACACTACCCCCAGCATGACCCTACACTACACAAACACTACAACACTACCCTAAACCCTAAAATACTACACCCCAGCATGACCCTACACTACGCAAACACTACAACACTACCCAAACCCTAAAACACTACGCCCAGCATGACCCTACACTACGCAAACACTACAACACTACCCTAAACCCTAAAACACTAGCCCCAGCATGACCCTACACTACGCAAACACTACAACACAACCCTAAACCCTAAAACACTACCCCCAGCATGACCCTACACTACGCAAACACTACAACACTACCCTAAACCCTAAAACACTACCCTCAGCATGACCCTACACTACGCAAACACTACAACACAACCCTAAACCCTAAAACACTACCCCCAGCATGACCCTACACTAAACAACCACCACAACTCTACACTACACTAACACAACACTACACTGCACAACACTACACTACACTACACAATCACTAACCCACGAAAAAATTAACACAAACCCACTTACCTCTCTCGTCATCGTGGTTTTCACAACGCAAATGCATTTACCATACATGCCTTTAAAACGTAATTCTTTGTAAAGGCATGCGCGATAAATGCACATGCGTTTTGAAAAAATGCGGGATAATGGTATGCGAGGTCAATGACCTTGCGGGATAATGGTATGCGGACTGAAAGTCTGCGGGATAAAAAATGCGGGAAAATGGCTGCAAACCATGATTAGCAGCAGACTTCCCTGGTGAGCACTAGCTTTACTACAGTGATCTAATGAGCAACTAGAGTGCGAACATTCAGAATTTATGGCAAATGTGTGAAACATCTGAATGCCTTCTTGATAGAACCAAAGTAAACAAGCATTGAAAATGCAATAGATCTCGCCCTCGTTTAAGTTAAAGCCATTCTGTTTGTAATGAGGTGGCTTTTTAGCTTTGCTTTTATTAGTGTTTTTAAAACTTTCATGTAAATAACATGCATATGTATGAATATATGTATATGTATGCATGCATTTATATTTATATAGATATGCAGATTATATATGTTTATATATGTATATTACCTACTGGCGATAGCCAGTGGGTATATATAGTTAGGATTTTTTCTCTATGGGATTTCTGAAAATTCTATGTCTAATAACTTTGGCGTTTGTGGACGGAATTGGCTGAAATTTTCAGGAAAATGGCACATTTCGTTTCTGAGCAGCCCCTGAAAATTTGGGGGGGTTTCGTCAAGGGGGGGGGCGAGAAACAAGGGGGGTCCCAAAACACGTTTTTCCCATTCATTTTTCCATAGGGCGGTTGGACTCACTTTTAGCTCGAACGGCTGAATAGATTTACATGAAACTTGGCAAAATTGTAGATATGGTTTGCCCGACGTGCCTTTGCTATGTCTCAATATATGTGCTCCAGTGGATTTTGAGAAATTAACGTTTAAAAAAATATATATATCTGTGACAGCGCTCCGGTTAGCGCCCCGGTTTGCGTACCTGACGCGTAACGGAACTTCGCGAAGCGAAGCTGATTGGCTCTCCGGTGTCTGTCAACATTCTAAACAGTCCGGAGCGGCCGCCATCTTGTCTCTCGGTACGATCGAGAGACAAGATGTGGTGAAAAACGAAGGGGGAAATGAAGGAAAGGGGGCAAGGTAGACCACTCCTGACCCCCTAGGATTGATGAGGGGGATATTAAAGTGCCCCGCGGGGCAAAAAAAATAATAATAATTTTTTTGTGATTTTACGCCGTAGAGGCGCGTCCCGGTACGCGAACCGGGCAGCTCACCGGGCAGCTAACCGGGCAGCTAACCGGCAGCGTAGCTGTCAACATTGTAAACAGTCCGGAGCGGCCGCCATCTTGTCTCTCGGTATGTTCGAGAGACAAGATGTGGTGAAAAAAGAAGGGGGAAATGAAGGAAAGGGGGCAAGGTAAACCCCTCCTGACCCCCTAGGATTGATGAGGGGGATATTAAAGTCCCCCGCGATTTTTCGCGGTAGAGGCGCTTCCCGGTACGCGAACCGGGCAGCTAACCGGCAGCGTAACGGGAGTCCGCCATCTTGTGTTTTTGGAGCGTCCGGTTCGCGTACCAGGTAGCGTCCCGGTAAGCGTAACAAGGGGAAAACCAAGAGAAACAGTAAAAAAAAAATGAAGGGAATAGATTTCCAGCAAACTTGACAAAATTGTAGGGACTGTTTGTTTGATGTGCCTTTGCAAGGCCTCAAGATATGTGCACGTGTGGATTTTGTCTAATTAAGGTTAAAAAAAATATATATATCTGTAAGCGTGCTCCGGCACGCTTACGTTACGGGTTTTGTTTGCGCTGCAGAGCCGATACGTCACGGTTATGCGACGCGTCATGAGGCGTCTCACGTGGCTACGTGATACGTCACGTAATAAAGAATATATTTTACAGCTATAGATATTAGCTTTTAAAAAACCAATGAAATTCACTGAAAAAACCATAGGTTATAGACCATATATAGTTAGGAATTTGCATTTACAAAACCTTGAAAATTCACTGAAAAAACCATAGGTTAGAGACCATATATAGTTAGCTGGACATTTTATTGACATAAAACCAATGAAATTCCATATATAGTTAGTTGCACTAACTATATATCGCGCACCCGCAATCCACTGCTGATGATGTCACATATTACATCATTCATGACATGGTCAGTGACATCACTGATGACATCTCAAATGACATCACTGATGACATCACTGATGACATCTCAAATGACATCACTGATGACATCATGACACACCAATACCAGTTACTACATACGCACTCACTGATTCCTACGTCTACACACACATTCACTCATTCACCCATACAATCACTCATACATGCAGTCACTCATTATTACAACACTATCATATGCACTCATACACCTATGCAGACACTCACACACTGCCACTCATCCACGGAGTTACTCACACATCTAGTCAGTCCTGTAAAGAATCAATCACACTTCCATTTCCTCATCTATACAGTTAAACACAGAACACCATACTTCAGTGACATCACTGATGACATCACTGATGACATCTCAAATGACATCACTGATGACATCTCAAATGACATCACTGATGACATCATGACACACCAATACCAGTTACTACATACGCACTCACTGATTCCTACGTCTACACACACATTCACTCATTCACCCATACAATCACTCATACATACAGTCACTCATTATTACAAGACTATCATATGCACTCATACACCTAGTCAGTCCTGTGAAGAATCAATCACACTTCGATTTCCTCATCTATACAGTTAAACACAGAACACCATACTTTTCACACATATACTAACACATACTTACTCTCTTATACAATCACTGATACAAGTACACATTGATATGCACAGAGTCACACACCTCCCAGCCAGCCACACACACACTCAGTCTTCCATACATCCACTCATTCTTCAATATGTAAAACATATTTAACCTTTACAAAAACACACAGACACTAGATGATGTCATCAGTGATGTCATTTGAGATGTCATCAGTGATGTCATCAGTGATGTCATTTGAGATGTCATCAGTGATGTCATCAGTGATGTCACTGACCATGTCATGAATGATGTAATATGTGACATCATCAGCAGTGGATTGCGGGTGCGCGATATATAGTTAGTGCAACTAACTATATATGGAATTTCATTGGTTTTATGTCAATAAAATGTCCAGCTAACTATATATGGTCTCTAACCTATGGTTTTTTCAGTGAATATATATATATATATATATATATATATATATATATATATATATATATATATATATATATATTACTGTATTCCGTGTGCTACCGGATTCTTCGCCAAACACAGACATGGATCCAAGATGTGTATATATATGTTCGCCACCCATTTGTTTAGACTGATGCTGCAGGTTTTTCATCTATGAAAGCACACTAAGGCCTGCTAACCAGACCTCAGTGCCAGCGTTCTAACTCCTTACAAACTGTATGTCGAATTAGATGTCCCCAATTGGAAAGTATTGACTTACTTATAAGTCCCTAGTATATGGTTCCCAGGGTGCCCAGGGCATGGAAGGCAAAATGTCCAGCCAGAGCTGAAGCACTGTTTGTGCCACCCTGTGTGTGACAGAGTACATAGTGGCTCTTAGCCTGTCACTTCAGATAGGAAAGGCAGTTGTCACACTTCCAGCTCGACTTTGCCATTACAACCAATTGCAAGACCACCACTTCCCTTATTATTTCATATAAGAGTCCTCTAAACAAATCCTATCAAGCCTTATGGCAGGGACCTGTCTATTATTAAGACGGACATATGTCTTTCACATGTCTTAGCGGCAACAATTTAAAATTGTTGCTTTGCTGGGGAAAAGTAGTAGCCACACAGGGTATCTGGTTGGCACCCTAACCTGGATAAACTCTGAATGGAACTACCTAAATGTGTACTGTAAGCTATCAAATTAATTGTGGCACTGAAGTCGACCTGATCCCTAGGTTAAATTCAATGCCCCAGTTAAAGTTCAGCAACTTTTAGAAAGTTGCCACACTGTGTTCTAGCTAGCCCAGTGGCATCACACAGATCCTGGCATTTAGACAGCTTTCTGCCCTCCTAGAAGACATGTGAACAACTCCCAGACTTCAGTACAAAGGCAGAATCCACATAAGGAGGTGTGGCCTCCTCTCCCAGGAAGACCACTCAGGGAGCTGGCCCAAAAAGTTGAGCTTCCTTTAAAGGGCCTCCATTGATAACACTCCAGAGCCAGCCACTTTTTGTCTAGGTACACAAATTGGAGACAGGGACACAGAGGGAAATCCAGTGCCCAAACCGATTTTCCCATGGGAATGTATCCCTCAAGTAGCCACACCTCTAGGGTGGGCTTCCAAGCTTCTGATAACCAAAGAGGGGTTCAGTTATGTTGAGTGGCGAGAATGTTACACTCTGGGATAGCCAGCTCCCACACATTGCAGGAAACACATCACTAGAATAAGGGGACCCAGTAGCCTATTGACTAATGAGATTTGAGATTGAAACAAGCTTTATTTCGATATATTGCACATATCTTGAAAAGCATTACAAAAAATACATATATATATTAAAAAACTCAATACAGTGTTAAAATCATTACAAAAATTACATGCAGCCAAAATGAGCATTTGTATATATATGTTCGCCACCCATTTGTTTAGACTGATGCTGCAGGTTTTTCATCTATGAAAGCACACTAAGGCCTGCTAACCAGACCTCAGTGCCAGCGTTCTAACTCCTTACAAACTGTATGTCGAATTAGATGTCCCCAATTGGAAAGTATTGACTTAATTATAAGTCCCTAGTATATGGTTCCCAGGGTGCCCAGGGCATGGAAGGCAAAATGTCCAGCCAGAGCTGAAGCACTGTTTGTGCCACCCTGTGTGTGACAGAGTACATAGTGGCTCTTAGC
This sequence comes from Lissotriton vulgaris, assembly GCF_964263255.1. Taxonomy (NCBI): domain Eukaryota; kingdom Metazoa; phylum Chordata; class Amphibia; order Caudata; family Salamandridae; genus Lissotriton; species Lissotriton vulgaris. The sequence continues at coordinate 723,932,816 of NC_141696.1, forward strand.
CTGTCACTTCAGATAGGAAAGGCAGTTGTCACACTTCCAGCTCGACTTTGCCATTACAACCAATTGCAAGACCACCACTTCCCTTATTAATTCATATAAGAGTCCTCTAAACAAATCCTATCAAGCCTTATGGCAGGGAGCTGTCTATTATTAAGAAGGACATATGTCTTTCACATGTCTTAGCGGCAACAATTTGAAATTGTTGCTTTGCTGGAAAAAAGTAGTAGCCACACAGGGTATCTGGTTGGCACCCTAGCCTGGCTAAACTCTGAATGGAACTACCTAAATGTGTACTGTAAGCTATCAAATTAATTGTGGCACTGAAGTCGACCTGATACCCAGGTTAAATTCAATGCCCCAGTTAAAGTTCAGCAACTTTTAGAAAGTTGCCACACTGTGTTCTAGCTAGCCCAGTGGTATCACACAGGTCCTGGCATTTAGACAGCTTTCTGCCCTCCTAGAAGACATGTGAACAACTCCCAGACTTCAGTACAAAGGCAGAATCCACATAAGGAGGTGTGGCCTCCTCTCCCAGGAAGACCACTCAGGGAGCTGGCCCAAAAAGTTGAGCTTCCTTTAAAGGGCCTCCATTGATAACACTCCAGAGCCAGCTGCTTTTTGTCTAGGTACACAAATTGGAGACAGGGACACAGAGGGAAATCCAGTGCCCAAACCGATTTTCCCATGGGAATGTATCCCTCAGGTAGCCACACCTCTAGGGTGGGCTTCCAAGCTTCTGATAACCAAAGAGGGGTTCAGTTATGTTGAGTGGCGAGAATGTTACACTCTGGGATAGCCAGCTCCCACACATTGCAGGAAACACATCACTAGAATAAGGGGACCCAGTAGCCTATTGACTAATGAGATTTGAGATTGAAACAAGCTTTATTTCGATATATTGCACATATCTTGAAAAGCATTAAAAAAAATACATATATATATTAAAAAACTCAATACAGTGTTAAAATCATTACAAAAATTACATGCAGCCAAAATGAGCATTAGTATGTGGTATGCAGCTGGCTATTGGGGTATTGCTGGTAGCCTGAGAGATCGGATCCGCCATGCCCAAGCCTAGAATTTAGCTAGACAGAAAGCAAACAGGGGGCGAGGGTCAGATCTTAAAATTCGCAGAGCCTCAAGATGGGATCTGGTTCCGAGACTCCTACACAAAGGCTTTAGCCAGGTGCGGCGCGGGGCAAGATAGGCTGGGCACTCGAAAAGTAGGTGGGGCACAGACTCTGGCCTACTGTTACAAAAAGGACAAAATAAAGATGAATGCGACGATGCCCTCCAACTGGCTATCAATCTACCCACTGGTAGTAACCCCAACCTGAATTTAATATAAAGTGCCCGGTCCCAAGATTTGCTAATCAGGTCTAAATATGGTTCACAGTAAGGGACATCCTTGAGCAAGAGAAATTCGACAGAGGTTCTACAGAGAATGGGATTACAATTTCTGGTGTCCATCACCCATGACCAATATAGCGACTTTAATGTCTGTTTAGGCGGGGCAGATCTGTTAACCCACGCATCCTCAAGGCCCAGTTCGATAAGAAGGCGCTTGACTTCCTTAAGCCAACGGATTATGGACCAACCTGGTGTTAAAAGCAGTTCCTTTAGCCCATCAGCAAAGCTAGACAATTCTGGTACTCTCCAGATGCGGGCCCAGAGGAGAAGAGGGTGCAACCTCGCCTGATCCCCTATGGGTCGAGTACCTGCGTCTAGAAGGATTTGGAAGGGCAGGAGTGCTATACGGCAGTCCCAAAAGGTCTCTGTGAAATTTGTTTTCCACTCTGGTCAAAAGGTCAGTGTTCTGAATGCCCCATAGTTCGGATCCATAAAGGGCTGCACTCACCCCCTTGCCCTGTAAATGTCCAAGACAGGACCGATGGGTTTGAGGACAGAGGCCCGTTGTTCCTTCAAAAGTGCCCCTACCACCTTCTTGTGGGCCAGCGATGCCTTTTGATGGTGGGGTTGCCAGCTCATTGAATCGCTGAGGCGAATGCCCAAATAGTCAAACTCCTTCACCCTTTCAAGTGGGACAGAATCCAGAGTCGGTGGAATGACAGATTTCTTCCGGGCGTTCAGGACCAGGAACTTGGTTTTGTTCACGTTTATTGATAGACCCCTTGCGTCACAAAAGTCCTTAAAGCCGGAGAGTAGGCGTTGCAGACCTGCTGGTGTTTTTGAGATCAGGAGGGTGTTGTCTGCAAAAAGAAGAGTAGGGATTTTCCTACCAGCCAGGGAAGGTGCGTCAGCAGGATGTTTAAGAAGATGCTCTACCACTCCATTAACGTATAGGGAAAATAGTGTGGGGGCAAGCACGCAACCCTGGCGGACTCCCCTTTTCACAGGGATGCGAGGTGTTTTTTGGACCTGATCTCCCCACCTGATCTGAGCAAAATTGTCCTCATGTAGTTTTATGAGCATGTTTAGTAAATACTGGGGAATGCCCATTGTGTCCAGTACGCGCCACAGTTGGTCTCGTGGAACTAAGTCGAACGCAGTGCGTAGATCTATAAAGGCAAGGTACAGGCTGCCCTTACCCAGGACTACCACTTTCCAGGCGATCATTAAGAGCCGAAATGTTTGCTCGATGTTGCCAGTGCCTGATCTAAACCCCGCCTGATAGTCCGAGAGGATATTTTCCTCCTCAATCCACTGTTGAATCCTTCCTAGAACTACTTTACCCGCTATCTTCTGCGTGGAATCAAGCAGACTGATTGGGCGATAGTTTGCGGGGTCGTCCCGGGTCCCTTTTTTAAAGATAGGGACGACCTCCGCTCCCTTCCATGAGTCCGGGAGGGACCCACCCATCAGAGCAGCATTCAGAAGTGCGGCAAGTAGACTGCTCCATTCGCGTGTGTTGACCCTTAAAAGATCGCCTGGGATTCCGTCGGGCCCCGCAGCCTTATTCGGGACCAGACACTTGATTGCCCCCTCAACTTCTTTGATGGTGAAATGATCAGCCTCGATGTGAACTGTGTTATTGGAATGAAAGTTCATGCTGGACAGTTGGGACGTGGGACTGGGTGTAGGACCCCCAGTTTGGGAATAGAGCTGGGAGAAATGAGCAAACCATACCTCCCCAGTAATGTTACAAGTCATAAGGGAGTCATCGTTTTTTTTTTTCAATCTCACCAAGTCCCAAAAGCCCTTCGAGTCTTTCCTGGAGCTCGCCGCTTTTAGGTCAATCCAGAATTGAGTTTCATGGTCAACCCTAGCCGTAGATAGTGCCTTCCGATAACTTTTCCTGGCAAGTTTTATGAGGTTGGCATCCTTGGATTTCACTGCTCTAATAAGTTCACATTTTGCGGAGCGACAGGCAGGGGTGAACCAGGATGCTCCACCTTTTGCAGTGCTTTTTGCCTTCCGTCTCCCACCTGCTGGAGCGATAGTGAAAAGATCTCCCAGAGCTTTGGTTGTTTCAGCGAAAAGGAGTGGAACATCCGCACTACCAGGGCTCATGGCGTCTAGCCCCGCTTTGACGTTGGACATTATGGAATTTGCTAAGGTCATCTTCCCTTCGTCCGCTACAACTTTTCTCCATTTGAGCCTCCTTCCACAGTTTGAAGGGCACACATCGTGTGTTGACTTCCATAGGTGAGGGGGAGGGTTTGGCTTCGAGCCCCTCCAAGGGGAAGACAGTGTCAATGCTAGAAGGTTGTGATCACTATCAGTGGTTGTTAGAACCTCCATGTCGAGCAAGTGAGCCCAAAGCTTGTAGTTGAGGAGGATATAGTCGATCCGAGAAGTGTGACCAACCCTATTATAGGTGTGTGCCCCATTGAGATCAGATTTGGATCTGCCATTGGTTCCCCTTAAGCCGAATTCCATGCAGAGGGCATTAAGATCTATAGCCCCCTGTGACCATTTTTTGATAGGATTGAGTGTTAATAGGGGGATACCTCTCCTAGTGTCTTCCTCCCAGGTGTCTAGAATGTCTTCGCTGGAAAGAGGCTCGAAGGAACAGTTAAAATCCCTTGCGAGTAGGACAAAAGAGTTGGCATTACAAGTTGCGAGTTCTTCCTCTATGCCTGTCTGTGGCAGCATGGAGACACCACCCCTTGCCCCCCTTAGATAGATGTTAAATATTTCCAAATTTTTCCCCCCCCGGACCTTTAACTGATAGTCTCTGTAGATCGGGGGATTTTGTAGGTAAATGCCTAATAGAAAGGCCCAAAGAAATTCTAACCCAGATTAAGAGGCCGCCTGAAGGGCGCCCTTTGGTGCCAGATGGTTGTGAAGCAGGGACAAAGTAGGTGGTATAACCCACCTTGTGGCGAGGTTCTAAACACCAAGTTTCCTGCAGTATACAAATCCCAAAGGATTCAACAAGGGTATTCCAGTCGGGGATATTAAAATTGCGTGCGAGGCCCGCTACGTTCCAGCTCAGGATCCGGAGCACAATACCCGGTACAGTGCTCCCGGTAGCCCTCATTCCCGATGTTGGTACATTTACAAGGGGATTAAGCTCGAAACCCAGGCTCCTAACTACCGATGGCGACATAACATCCACTATAGGATTATCCGCTTTGGGATGTGACCCCACCCAGGCTATAGATTTGCCTACCGTGGGGGCGGGTACAGGAACTGCCTTATCACAATAAATAGGTGTAAGTAAGGGTGGCCATGGTGGTAAGTTAGGCTGCAGCGAAGTAGCTAATGGCTGGGCTACCTTGTGGGTGGTATTACTCATCACCCCCATGTCAGCTTCAACATCTAGGATTAGATAGTCGGGTGGATGGTTAGTGGGAAGGTGGAAAATTTGAGCGCTGGGAGGTGACCTAGCAGGCTTCTCCAATAAGCGCAAAACAGGGCTACTCCCGATTAGGCTGCTCTCTGGGATAGGGGGACTAATGACAGCATGGTCCCCTCAGGGCAATTCCCTGAGATAAATATGGCACGCCTGGCACCCTGTCCCTCGGATCCCATTGGATTTATTGGAAGGACCAAAGAAGGACTGCTGCTTGGAAATGCATGAAGAGAGGCTGCACCATTAGAAGGACTACACCTGCTGAGCTTTTGGCTGGTAAAGTATGGGCTGTGCCTGTGGATCCTGGCTCTGAGAAAAGTTGATTCCTAGCCCCAGATCAGCTTATCTCCTGGAACCAGCTCCACGATCTGAAAAAGCCCAAACCGGGAAAGCAGTAGCCACTTTGAAGGAATCTCTGCTGTCCACAGCAGGGTGAGTCAAGAGACAAATCTGAGATAACCAAAAATTGCACCCAAATCTGCTGAACAGGGTGTGCTATCAAAGTCCAGGTTCATAGCACAGGTGTGACACAAGCATTTACCAAAAGATCTCCTTTTGACCACTGTACCATGAGAACATAGCAAAGTCGCAGCTGGCCTTCAACTGTCACAAAGATGATGTCGTGGGGCCCCAAGTTGCATGGCCGAAATTGCCCATCTCACCTGTGGACCAAGGAGTCATCCAACTCACCCCCGTTGATCGCAGAGCATCAGGAGCATCTTTAAGTATCTTCTCTGCCTGCATACCCAGCATCAGAACCACTTTAATATAGTCTATGGCAGTTGTGTGTTAACCTTTGTTTTTTCAGTGAATTTATAGTTTTGTTTTTAATGTAAAGCAGTATTTTGTCACCATACACAAAACCAACTCCACAGTGCATGGCCTTCAGCTAACCCTCCTGTAGGCAGCCAAACCCATGCTGCGCAGGGTGTTTTATACCTGAGCTGTTTTCAGCTCAAAGAACCCATCACCCAGGGACCAAATAACTTAGAATGGGGAGATTGGGCACAGCGTGCTCCTCCCTGAGCCATTTTCAGCATTGTGGAGGCCACCACTGTGGCCATATGTATTTAAAAATGTAAGGCAGCCGAGTAGCCCCCATCCATGAGCTTTGATAAGGCCCTTGTGACCCCACCGCCCAAGGTCGCTAGTTGAAGTAACAGGAAGGCAGGCTATGGGGCCCCCTCCCTAAACCATTATAGGCACCGGGGTGCCAGGTCCCACATTCTGTAAACGGAGAGGACCATTCCCCCTCTCTTTGAGCTGTGATAGTCTCCAGGAAGCCTACTCCCAGGGTAACATTCCATAAGGGTAGTGGGGTGCAGGGGGCACCTCCCCAAGCCTTTTTAGGCCCCAGGGGGCCCACCCACGACTGAAATCCATCAAATAAGACAAAGAGGGCAATGCTGTCTCCCTCCCTAAGCCATTGTATGCCTCGGAGACTCCATCCATAGGCTTGAAATGCATCAAAAAGTGAAGTGCTTTCCATCTGTGTTTGCTTCCACGAGGCAGAAGCAAACACAGGTTTCCCTGCCTGCGCCAATGCAGGCAGGGAAACTACTGTGTGCTGAGGGTGTGCTCCCAAGGACACCGCAAGGGAGGTGGCCCCAGGGAATGAGGTCCCCAGGACCAATAAAAGCTCAGGGAAGGTTTTTTTCATGGCGGGCTGCAATCTATATATCGGCCTCCAATGCTGCCGCAGTAATCTGGCTGTGTGGGACTTACTTATAGCAACTAAAGGGGCTCATGGCCTCCAACGACCCTCAACAACCAAGGGGAGTTCATCCCTCAACCAGTAGTATGCCAGGAGGCCCCTGTGCAAAGTGGTTGAGAAAGGGGCGGTGCCTCCAAAGCCATCTTAGCGATCCAGCTATTGGGTACTTATTTATCACAACAATAGGGGGTACTTGGCCCCCAACAACTCTCAGCCGCCAAGGTGAGTTTATCCCTCAACCAGAAGTACACCAGGAGGCCCCTGTGTGGAATGGTTGAGAATGGAGGTGGGGGTTATGCCGTCATCTCAACAATCCGGCTGTGGGGACTTAATTATCTCAAGGAAAGGGGTTCTTGGCCCCCAACAACCATCAACAGCCATGTGGAGTTCATCCCACAACCAGTAGTAAGCCAGGAGACCCCTGTGGAGAGTGGTTGAGAAAGAAGGCGGACCTTAACCAACGGGGACGTCTCAGGAATCCAACTGTGGGGGTCTTGGTTAACGCATGAGTAGGGGGTTCTTGGCCACCAACAACCATCAGCAGCTAAGGCGAGTTCATCCCCCAACCAGTAGTACTCCAGGCGGCCCCTGTGCAGAGTAGTTGAGAAAGGGGGCCCTGCCCTGCGCCAAAACCTCATAAATAATGCCCTAACGGGGTTACATTACTATTCCCACTCTAATTCAAACCATTTTAAGGAAGGTGCTAAACATTAAAGGAGGGACATCCTACATATGTTTTTTAAGACTAAATAAATGAAATAACTTACTACGTGCTTTTACCTAATGTTTATTTGTAATATAATTAACAGTTTCATTGATAATAATAAAAAGTATACATTATATTCTGTAATATTACTAAATAATTGCAACATATTATAAATATTACATAAAATCACACATCACAATATGTTAACAAATTTCAAAATAATTGACATTATTTTTTAATTATATATATTTACAATTCCACATATTAATCATAATACATATATAACATACAATCATTTTTGATTACACACATAAATATTTATGTTATTTTTACAATGAGCTAATTTATAATAATATAAATTATTGTTTCACTAAACAAAAATACAAAAATATTAAATTAAAAGAATTACAAAATACTTATAAAACTACTTTTCTTTAAACATAAATTTATTTTAAAACAAAATAATTATATGCAAAACATGAAAAGTAAGCATATAAAAACCATGTTAAAATTCATAATTTAGTATTAACTTGTTATAAACAAAATAATTAATGTAAAAACGAATTCTTATTTATTCTTAAACTAAAAGCATACAAATATTTATTGTGATTAAGTTTTAAGAAAAATAGATACACATTTAAAATATAGATTTTAGCATTAGCAAATACTTACATCACAAAATAACATGTTTTTGAAAATAAGAATACAAATTTCCCCATTTAAAAAAAATATTTTTTACAAAATGACAAAAAATAATTAAAAAAAATTTACAATTCTCGCGGTATTGAATTACATAGACACTTTACATAAATGCTAAAATGTAACATACATAAAAGAATTAATTAACATTTTAAAAGTTGAGTCAAATATTCCAATCCTTTTCAATACTTAATTAACTAAAACTTGATATACAAGCAAACTAATATTTACATATGTTAATAATCCTCCTAACTTATGCCAAAAAAACCAGCATCCCTTTACTATAACATAATTACATGTAAAATGAATAAAAACCATTTATCAAATTTATAATAACATATTTATTCAAACTTTTTATAATTTACAAAACATAAAGCACAAAAATGTACATACTACTAACATTAAACATTTCAAACCACCACTTAAAAATGAACCCATAAAAAAAGATATAACATACAACAATATTTTTTATAACAATATTAAAATCCCATGATACTTTTCACATCTAGATGTTCTTGACACAATATTTATATATCATGATATTTTAAATCAATCTTTTAGCCAAACACCAGATGTTAGCCTTCGTCCTGTCATATGGAAGGGGAATTTTTGATGAGTTTTATTACAGTTCCTTTTATGGTGTGCACTGTAGACAGTTGGCCCATTATATTGCTTATTTCTTTCAATATTTCAGGTGGTGTACGGCACTACAAATTAGTTGGATATGGTTAATAAACTTCACCTGGAGCTATATAAAACACAGTAAACATATTGATAAACAGAACATACATTTCTTTAGCAGCAGAGTCATTGCCCCCCAAAGAAGTGAAGTAGTGTGGCTCACTGGTTAGAGGCGGCAGACCCGAGAGCAGAGGACGGCCCGGGACCAGGGTTCGATTCCAGACGCGGCAGGTTTCTGGACCAGGGTCAGCGGACTCGATAATTCTCTCGCCTCGGTGCCCACTCTGATCAGCGATCACACTCGGCAACTCTGGGCATTAGCTTGCCTCATCTTCACTAACGGCCCCACCAGACCGCCGGGGATGCCTGGTCTCACCCTGGAGATACCCACTAAGGGACCATCTCTCAGGGAAGCCAGGAAGGGTTTCGCAGCGGTCGAAGCGCGGAGATACTCCTCCGGGAGTCGATCCTAGCGCTATATAAACCTGCAATTAAATTAAACCTGCAATTAAAGAGGGAGCCCTTTTCTCTGGGTTGCCTTTGGTTGTTTTGTGTATTTCAGCCCTACAGTTTACTTTGAGTGCACATGAAAAAAAACTGGGCTAAAGGGGAAGGAGTATATTTTTGGACCTTGGTCACATTTAGGATTGTTTTCCATCGAAAAAAGTAATATTCTAATGACCAAAACACATAATTGTGGGCCTAATTATGAGTTTGGCGGTCCAAGGATCATCAAACTCACAGTGGCATAGAGCTGGCGGTCCAGGCACCACTGCACCGGCGGTCCAACCGCCGGATTTCAACTTGAGCATTCAAATCACCATGGCACCGCCTCAAACCCCAGGGATCAGAGATCCCTGGCGGTGGCTTGGCAATCTAAGGGCCGCAATATGCTTGGTGGTGCATTGCGGCACCACCAAGCATATTACCACTTTCCTCACCACCAGTGATCTCATGGAGGTGCATACTCCATGAAATTGCTGTTGGTGAGGATAGAAAGGGGGCCCTGTGCTTGGGGGTGCACACAGGGGGGCAGATATCCCCCCTGTGTGCATGCACCCCAGTTCCTGCACGGCTTGGACTGCAGTGTTGTATACTTTTCAAGAGTATTCTTAGCACACTCTTTTCCCCTGCATTTGCAATTAATTGACAGGCAACAACTACAAGTATTGTACATATGAGGAGAAAATATACATTCTTCCATATGAAAGGAAACAAATACAAATATTTGTAAATTTACATAGTACTCTCTCACGATGGACGAGGCCTGTATTTTCTCTCGGTCGTACAAACATGCGAAGTTGAATCCCTGAAAACTTGACAGATACCGACATCTTCGAACGCTGTGAAAGGGGTTTCCAACTGTGCATCACTCCATACCTAATGGCTTTTGTCATATATGTATTATCACAAGCTATAAGTTTAGAGGAACTGTCATGTTCCTGAACACGCTGTTTCTTATATCTGAATTTGAACCTGATGAATACTATAACAATTGTAACACTGGGATGGAATGCAATATTGCTGAGTTTGGTTTATGTCAGCTGCTATTTCACTTTACAAATCACACTGAAACTGATGAGCTGCAGCCGCCGGTTTTCTCTGCTAAAGGAGGCTTCAACTAATCAATCCCATTGAATAGGAACATATGTCATGATGTATGGCAATATAGTTTAATGTCGTGGTGAACAGTGTTTATAAGTAAGGATCTGATACTTTGTGCTGTTTGGTGCTGCTCAAAATCCTGCATTTCGATACTAATCTCGTTACCTGGGAAGAGAATCACGCATTCTTATTTTTGTCAAATATCTTGATATTGGCTCAGTTGATGTCTGTTCTGTATATTTGTTTCTCTCTGCCTGGTTCTCATAGTAATGTATCCCCCGGCGTAGGAGTAGTATTCGAGGAAGGCAGACCTCTTCAGTCCTCAGTAGCTGACCCAGAGGATAAATAATGGGCCTCATTTATGAAAAGTGACGCATCGCTGCGTGAAAACAGCGATGCGTCACTTTTTACTGCTCCCTCCTTGCGACACCAATGATGCGTCATATTTACAGTATCATTTTGGTGTACAAGGGAACCCAAGGAAGCAATATGCTAGGGACCTTAGGGTAGTTATATCTATAACCAGAACAGTGGTCCCTAGACAAGGTGCAAATTGACAATCAAATAAATATAGGCTGAATAGACTCTATATTCTTTGTCCAGCCGGACAGGTTTATTTTTAGTAAGAAAAGTTTTTTAGAAATTTTAAAAGTGTTAACAGCAGGACACCAGCCGATGTCAACTGACACACTAAGGAAAAGAAAACCAAGGCAACTGAACAGTCTGTGTAGTTGATTCACAATCAGACGATGATACAAACACACTATTGCTGACATAAATTAATACATTTCATTTGCATATAGTGTGACACAGTCGACGACGTTTCGAACCTATAATTAATAAAGGTTCATCCTCAGGACATTTATTATATGCCTGTCCACTTTTCAAAAAAGTCAAAATTAACTTGCTCAGCCTTTACTGCAAAAATAGCGCAGATTTCAATAGCCTGAGTGTTTGGAAATGCCTGTTGGGCAACAAATAACACCTCTGGAATGGGAGGGAGGCTGAAACCAGCAGTGACGGGCCGACGATGCAATCCGCCTTTCGAGGAACGAATCGCATTGTCGGCCCGTCACTGCTGGTTTCAGCCTCCCTCCCATTCCAGAGGTGTTATTCGTTGTCCAACAGGCATTTCCAAACACTCAGGCTATTGAAATCTGCGCTATTTTTGCAGTAAAGGCTGAGCAAGTTAATTTTGACTTTTTTGAAAAGTGGACAGGCATATAATAAATGTCCTGAGGATGAACCTTTATTAATTATAGGTTCGAAACGTCGTCGACTGTGTCACACTATATGCAAATGAAATGTATTAATTTATGTCAGCAATAGTGTGTTTGTATCATCGTCTGATTGTGAATCAACTCACAGCAGGCGTAAGAAATTGACACATTTGAGTCCTAGAAGTGGCGCAGTGAAATCTTATAGATTTCACTGCGTCACTTCTATGACCCTGGGATGCGTCAGAACGCCCCCCCTGCATACATTATACCTGGCGTAGTAATAATGTAGCGCAGGGGTTTACAAAGTGACGCATCTACCTAGATGCGTCACTTTGTAAATATGGTGCAACAAGGCACATTTTTTACGCTGCTGGTGCGTCACAAAAAGTGACGCACCGGCGGCGTAAAAGTGACGCATGGCCTCATAAATGAGGCCCAATGTCCATGTTTGAAGCACTTTTTTCTTCAGAGAGGGGAGATTTCCATGTCTTGTCATCCTCTATAAGCACTGATGAAGATGCTCTCTCCTCGTTGGCAGACTGCGTCAGAATAAGGTATACGTTATAAATCTAAACATTGAGGGCCATATTAAATGCAAAGTCATGCAGCGCAGCATGTCAGGAAAAGGCAGGACTTTGCAGTATTTAAAATAATGTGGTGCATTCCTGCCTTTGTCCCTGCACTGGCACGGTTTTGGCTGCCTAGAACCCACACAGGTACACGTGCACCATGGTGCAAAGGTGCCTGTATTGTAAGGATGATTGTTTTTGTGTAGCAAGGGGCACCTTACTGCACAAAAACAATCCCCTGAGGCTCTCTCCTCTTTCTATGTGTGCTGTAGAATACAGCATTCATAGAAAGAGGAAATAATGGGGAGAAATAAAGATATTTCTCCTCGTTACGCTTCACTTGGGAAGACCTCACATTTTGGCCGCATTCCCAGGGCTAACACTGTTGGTAAATCTGGGAATGGTTCAAAAATCCATTGATGTTGCTTTGGAACACCCACATAACACCCATGGAATGCCTCCTTGGTGCAGAGTAATGCAACACAGCGATTTGTGCAGTGCTGTGTTACTCTGGATTTATGAAACGACTCAATATCATGCAAGGTGGGCTTGCGTGGTTTCATGAATTGCATTTTGGGCTTGCATCACGCATGCACCAACTTGCGTGGTGCAACCACACTAATAAAAATGCCCCTACGGCTTTAACACTGTAGTATGCTCTTCTTCTGTACAATAGGGAAGACAGGGCCTGTACAAGACTTAAAGTATTTTTTATTTTTTTATTTAATAGGATCTTTTAATATTTGAACCTATTAAAACACCTTGACATTGAAGAATACTATTTCAAGAACATTTACTGCCTCTCTTGGGCCGTACTGGGGAGTGGATGGTCTTTGGTTGCCTCACCGTACATAAGTCGGCATTCATACATATTCGGTTACTATGAAAGCAACAACGGACTAACAGGACTTGCTGATGGTAACTCAGGAGCGGTGCGTCATCTATAGGCGACACACGTGACCCTAAGAACCAATTAGAGACTCTTATTTAAACAGCATCGCGTGACGCCTCTGGGTCGACTACGCAATATCCACGTCAGCACAGACCCCGATTCCTTGATACTGAACGTAAACATATACCACAGGTATGAACTTTAGAGATAAAACCGTAAGAAAGTCTCCAACTCTCAAAACAAACATAAGATTTAGTTTTTCCGTTGTGCTTGTTTTTATTTAGATGACTCTAATAACTTTCATAAGAAGATTGCCGTTATAGAGCAGTAAATAAACACATCAGTATACCTATGCTCGCCTTTAAACAGAAGGTAAGCTCTGCGACGTCTAATTTTCGCACTAAGTATAGACGCCATACGCTAAACTGGAGACCAATACGATTTTCATGTTTAAATTGCACCTAGGTATGCTTCTAGGTTAATAGTGTGAGCCTCTCGCCAGTAAAGACTCCATGTTCATCAATAAAAGAGGAATGAAAATATCATAAGCGCAAACATCTTAAAGATATTCTTAGGGGTCCCTTTGACTTGTAAAAAAGTACAACATTTAATATTCTTTTTGCCTGCGTGTACTGTTAATTCATGCAACATAGAGAAAATCTCAGTAGTCTTTCGACTCGTAAATACTAGTATCACATTTAAAACTTCTTGGCCTGTTGTTGTCAATTTAGATTGTTGCTCATAGATTTTAACCATAGGAAGAGAATCCGAATGAGAAGTTCCTTCCTTTGGTCTCTTTACCCGCACGGTTCACCATCTATCAGTAGTAGGTAGGTCACTGCCATTAATTCAAAGTAACTGATGAAAGCTGTGACATCCCAATAGTGAAAAATAACTTAAAATATAAGTATTGTGATATTTATTTGTCTTTATAGAGCACGTTTATTTTACCACATCCGGGTCCCCGTGCTCAGAAAGTTATATCCATTTATAGCCCCATGAACAAGTAAGCAAGAGTGGTTAAATATTTATGATATCTCTTTAATAATGCACTGGTGAGCAACATAAATACAAGAAAAAACACAAAGATAACACAAACATAGAGAGGTGACACTATGGGAATCTGGCCTTGACTTTTTTATATCTTCACTTACCTATATCTTTATCTTTAAGTACTGTTTTTTTATACTTTACTTAACGTGACTGAATCTGATGTAAATATTGATTTTTGTAACATCTATTTAGTTCAACCTTAGATACAAGCAGACTAGAATAAAATGACAATTGTGAAGCAAAGAGAATAAATGTAACTTTTACAAGAATGTTTCTAAATATTGTTTTAAATACATTTTAGATTGCTCTGTGGCAACTCCTGACGAAGGCACTCCTAGTGCCGAAACGCGCGTCGAAGAATATCTCTGCCACTTATTGCCGTTTTTTATTATGACATGGTTTTTATAATATGTACTTTCTAATCTGTCATCAATTGATGTCTTTTTAACAGAAAATCAATGTACTTGTTTATTTAATTAAAAGATTGCTGTTGTTTAAATTTATCTTTGGAACTCATTTCTTGCACTGTATTTGTTGATTGTTGCATGGGAATTGTATTTTCCATTGTGTCTTTACCCTGTCCCATTAATTATAATAATTCACAGGGGGGCCTTGATATTCACATGTGCCTCACCGTACTACTCATCCTTCTGACTGAAAACTGGCAATTGTGTAGGAATGCTTGATTTAAGCTTATCCCCTAATAATCCCTAAGGGCCTCACCCCACTCCTTCATTTTTCACCAGTAATGCTGCTCAAGGCCTAGACCTGCTACATACAAATAAGCCTTGGTCTTGTTCTTGTACTTTGCCACAAGACTCATTTTACAACTTTTTGACAAGGCCCAAATAGCCAAAACCAGCCTGGATTTGCTTGTGCTCTCATTGGAGGGGACCTGGCCAGGCAGTTTAGTCTGGACTGTTCTTTTTTAAGCAGGGCCAAGATTGATTTGCATATGGCAGATCTCTGTGGAGACTGACATAGTAGGCAAAAAATAATGGACTGTGATGTGGCCTGAACCAGTAGAATAATTTCAGAACTCCTTCCTTCGCCTTGTTTGTTGTACTAGTCACCCATTGTGTAGGAGCATATCCTATATATCAACTAACGAGATCAGGAGGTCCCTCCTCAAAGAGAAGAAAGCATTGTAGCACCAGCCACTAGTAGGGGTATTGATTTTATATACCTAGTTCTGAATCCTGAAACTCTCAAATCTAGGCCATGCCTACCTGGCAGAAATCATATATTTAGGATATGACCTACAGTCATGGATTGACAACAACAGCCATATTTGCTTGCCTTTTCCTATTTACTGTCACAGTATTAGGATATCTACTAAAGAATCAGTTTTGGAATTCAGACTTTCAAAGACCTTCCAAGTCCGATTAGTAGGCTTTACAATTATGTGAATACTTTTTAATAATGTTTCCTAATTTGTTTCCATTCTCCATAAATAAGCAGCCATCAAGGCTGTTCTCTGTGCTAGATAGCACAATGGTAATGTAATCTGTGGCGGCATGGCTTGGGCATCTATAAAGATGGCAGCTCTCTGGTGAATCTCTGCTTCAGCTCCAATGTTTTTCCAGAGGGACGTGGCATGAAATTTATTTTCACCTTTCTAAAAGGTGAAGAACTTTGCAGCAATGACAACATCATATAGTGATCACTCTTTGTTTACAATGTACTGCTCGTGGAGTTCGGTGCCTGCCATTTTGTTTTATGGGTGGAAAAGAAAATTGGAGGAAGAGAACTTTAAATGCATACACAGGTGTTCATATATAAACATTTATATTTAACAAAATGACAATTGGATCACTAGTTTTTCTGTCCAAGGAATGTTCTGCGTGCCAGTTTGTTCTCATACTCAGGAGAATTTAACATTCATCACAATGCAAACTTTTTTTCTTTACTTGGAATGACAAATTAAATACAACTCATCCATGGATGGCTAAAATGTTGCATGTTTATACTCGTATTGTAGGAAGCACTTTTTATACTTCTGAGTTCTGTAGAGTGGCCCTAATCCCTTCAATGAGGGTTTGGAATACTGACTTTTGTTTTACATTATATAGGGAGAAGTTATCAATTACATACAGAGTCTACATTGCTGATTCAAATACATATTGCTAAAAGAGAACTACTTTAGGCTTTGTGAGGAGATCGAAAAAGATGCTGATTCCCCTCCTAAGTCCCCTCTGCTTTGACACTGGATGATTTAAGCTATGAATTCAAAGCCTTCAGACCCTATGTAATTGAACCTAGTGCTAATTTGCAGGTATTGGAGAAATAATAGTCTTCCCAGGATAAAAGAATGTTGCTTTTGGAACAACATATCAGCGAGAGTGAGCACTCTGTGCTTCATGTTTCTCAACGTTCAAAATATATAGAATTGCTCAAAAAGGCCACAGAGGATTTCGCCAATAGGAACAGAAGGAACAATATCAGACTTTATGGCATCTCTGAGGGAGCAGAAGGTCCTCAAATGGTCTCTTTTCTCCAAAAGATTTTAAAGAAGATTGTCATATCAATCTCTCCTCACCTTTTACTATTCAGTGGGCATATTGTTTGGATCCAAGATATTCACAATCATCCAGATCGAAACCCAGAGGCATCTTTATCCTTTTCCTGCAATATACAGATCTGATGCAGATTGTCACAGCTGCCAAGCTTCACAGACATCTTCAGTGGTCTGGCAATACAGTATTTGTCTCCCAGGATGTATCTATTGGAAGTGCCACCAGAAGGGAACACTTTTTAGCTATGTGACCTCATATGAAGGCTCTGGATGCCAGATATGGACCTGTTCTTCCATATTTATTCAAAGTTACCTATAAGGGTAAAACTGCTAAGGGGATCATTATGATGTTGGTCGGAAAGCCTCCGACCGACAGTTGGAAGCTTTGAGACTGCATCGCTGCCCTTCCAACTGACTCAGTCGGTTTGCAGTCTGCCCGCCTGATTACGATGTTCATGGTCGGATTGTACACTGGCCAGTCATTCTGACTTAGTTCTGTTGTCTCCAGAATCTTCCCTTGTATGTTTAACTAACACTATCTATTGCCAAGTTTCTAAATATAAACTTAATATACCTAAATCAGAGGTGTTACCCCTTAGCAAATATTGTGTCAAGAATCAGTTCTCTCACAAAGGTTTGGTTTGGAATTCCTAAAAAAATAAAGTAGTAGGTATTTGGTACTGTAGTTTCCATACAGACACACTTGCAACCAATATTACTGACCCACTTGAAAGAATCTGTGGCTCCGACCAGAAATGATCCCGTCTTTTTGTATCCTCGTGGGGTAGATTGGACACACTTAAAATGATGATATTACCAGTTAACATTTTTCTCTACGATGTTTCAACTTTAAATTTCTAAGGCTGTTTTTCTGAAAATGATAGTATCCTTTCCAATTTTGAGAAGAAATGGTAAAAAGGCACATATATCCCTCAGTGGACTGAAACTCTCCAAGCACTATGTTGGGGTTGATTTCCTAGGATTTTATGCATTATCACAAATTATTCACCATTAAATAAATTCAGAGTCTTATCATCTTCTTTCTCTACTGAAAAGCTGTGTTCTGATCTAGAAATCACACTCATCTCTCCATTTACCTATATGCACATAATATATATCTCTTCTCCTTCAAAGTTTTGCCTACCATCTACATTAACACATGCTTCTAGATTGTCAAATCCACTTATGCTATCTACCCGTCCAACCTTATATACATTTTCTACAAGTCCCATGTGGTACAATCAATTCATTACAAAAAATGATCGTATCCTTTTCTAGAAAGATTGGCAGGTAAAAGTTTATTGGTGGTTTCACAGTTTTTTCATCATGATAATATTTTCTCCTTCCCTGAACTTTCTCATAAATGTATTCTTCCTGCCCATCAGGTCACCATGTTTAGTTTACTCCAGCAAATTATTAATTCTGCTTTGCATAATTTGTTATATTTTAATACCGGTCTTGGACCACCATTGGAAAAGTCGTTAAGTAACACATTGTATCCTATAGCTTCCATTTTATATCAACTGTTGGATTCATTAGGACCCTAAAGAACTAAATTGTATATTGAATTATTGTACGAAGCTCACTTACTTTGTACTTGACCTATAGATGTTTTTGACATTCTGCAGCTCACTCTGGCAGTTTAGCACTAATTCTAGTTTTCTTTTACAATAGGATGTTCTTTACTCCAGACAAATTACCCAAGTTTGTTCTGGCTGGATGCAGACATGTTGAAGATTTGATAGATCTGAAGGTTTATATATACATATGTTTTTTTCTTGTCCAAGAGTACTAGAATTTTGGAAGGTGATATGATCGAAAATTAATGTTATTACTGGGATTTTCTCACATTTTATAGGCAAAATATATTTTTAGGCAAGCTACATATTATTTGGTCTTGTAATAATGTGCTTGCAAAATTGGCTGATATGCTGACCGCTATTACTTTATTTCCTCCAATTTTAAAATTAAAGATAATATCTCCATCTATTTCCGGTGGAATCTAATGTGTCAAAAACACATATTAGATAGATATTGTTTGAACTTACTTCCCATAGCAATGAGACATGGACAGTTGTGGTTACAAGTAACTAACCTCTCAAACGGTTTTCTGAGTAGAGGAAGGGGGGATTGGGAGCTGGATTAGAGGTCCAGTGCACGTGCTCCTCAGTTTATATAAAAAACACAAATTTAGGGCTACTGTTCCTGGAGAGGGAGCAAATATATAGACAGGTTGTAAACTACAACCTGCCTATATATTCTCTCCCTCTCCAGGAACAGTATCCCTACATTTGTGTTTACCAGTTACTAACTACACAATAGAACAATATACTTAATCCATACTTTTAGTTAGTTTTAGCTAACTTGTAAATAATATCTGCTTACTTGGACATTCTTTCTTTAAGCTCAACTTAATGCATTGCAATAAAAATCCTAATTTGGGTTATTTACATTTTTTTTTATGATATCTTCTTTCTCTTTCTTTCTTCCTCTCTCTTTTTCTTTCCCTTTGCTTTCCCCTATTTTAAAACCAGAATGGACATTTTTTATTTATCAGAAATAATTTTGCTTGTCACGATAAAATAGATGATTGTGTTATCCTTCGTATGTAGGACTATAGTTTTTATTCTGAACATGACGGTAATATTTGTGTATTTTCTGAATTAATAAAACTGTTGAAATTTCATTTGTAACCTTTGATATCACTTACAAAACCATGTTTTGTAAAAAATCTCTTTTCAAACATCTTCTAAAATAACCCTGTTTTTCTATAATATAGCATTTTAGCATTACAGTCTATGATATAAAACGTGACATGTGGCATATGTTGCACATCTTTATCTTGCCCCCACCATGACACCTAGCAATGCCTTCTTCACAGTGACCATTTGTTGGTGACAACATGTTCTGTGCCAACCATCTATATCTTTTAGACATTTTTGACCCATCAAAGAACTCCATCAAATTTGGTGTAAACATGTTGGGTGTGCAAGATTGCTAAATTAATATTGCACAATTTTCTAAAAATAACATGTAATTACCTAAAATCCATCTCCTTGCATCACGTATTGTGTTACAAATAGCACAAACAGCATGACGGATGATTTTTTTCCCTATACTTTATCATAGGGAGACTTAGCAGTCAGGTGGAGAGCTCCCTGTGGTAATGTATAGGGAAAGATAAAAACACCTAGTTAACATGAAAATAAATAATACAAATATTTTATGATAACTATTATGGTAAATGAATTTTGTATATTTACTTTCAATGTGCAACAAAATAAAAGAAATGTTACAGCACTCTTAAACATTTTAAATTAACTTTAATAATGGAATTATAATAAATTACAACATTTTATGAAATATAAAACTTAAACTAAAATCCCATCTAATGAAAACAAACATTTTGTAATATGTATTAATAATTATTTAAAGTGATGTGTATATTTAGTTTAAATTAATGTAATTATTGTTTAATAACTTTTCTTGTTACAATATTGCATTATTTATCTGAGAGCTCCACAAGAATTTAGATCCCATGGCCAGAGAAAATCCCAGCCTGGAACAAACTGCTGCAATCCTTATCTGGCCGCATCGCAATTGCTAAAATGATTGTCTTGCTGAAATTCCTGTATTTGTTCCTAACTATACTGCTTCCACTCACCTTGCAATTTTTTAATAGACTGCGCTCCAACCTAATCACCCTGGCGTGGGCAGGGCCCCAACCGCCCGTTGCCTTCATTATCCTGACACTCCCCTTTGCACGCAGTGGCCTTGGGCTCCTGACCTGCAGCTCTACGCCTACAGCACTCAAGCTAGCTTCTTGCACTTCTGGCTCTACCCTATGCCATTCCAGTCTCACACTGCTGTGGAGGTGGTCCTGGCCTCGCCCTGGCTGCTTAGCACTGCACTGTTTCAGCCCTACAAAAAACCCCAGAAAGAGAGAAATTCTATTGAATTCTTGTACTGGCATGGAAGGAACTCTGTAAATACAGTGGAACTGACACTTTGTATGCTCCATCCATGCAACTTTTTGCAAACCCCGCCTTTCCCCCGCTGCAAAATCTTGACATGGCGAGCAGTGCAAAAGCGCTTTGGTATTCGCATTAATGCTGATCTATAGCGAGATGGCCGTTTCCTTCCTCCCCCGGAACGTGCTATTACAGGGACTCCCACACTACTGGATAGCCTACTATATCAACAGATGGGGGCAACATGTATAAGCGCTAATAATGCATTCCCAGCACCCCCCCCCCATTAATGCAGCGTTAGAATATATCCACACAGCCACTACACACCGCAAGCTTGTCACTAGACTTTATTCACTGTCCATGGCGGATACATCTACAAGCGCCGAGTGGGCACGTAGGCCCTGGTGGGCAGACCTGCTTGACAGCCCTACACGCAAGCAATGGGAATACTGCTGCTCACAAACCCAAATACTCTCCCCTAATGACAGACTCATACAAATACACTTCAAGTTCCTTCAAAGGTTATACTGTACTCCAATTGTGCTACACAGAATGGGCCTCATTAAGCACGCATACTGTCTGCACTGTGCTACGCCTGACGCCTCATTTATACATTTAGCGTGGTCCTGCCCAAAAGTGGCTGCCTTCTGGCTCGAAGTGTGCTCATCTGTTGGTGCTGTCACATCGATCACCCTTTCACCTAGTCCCCTTGTTTGCCTGCTGGGCTACGTCAATGAGGTGTCCAATGCCCACAGACGCCTCGTGGCCATGCTGCTGGTCCTGGGCAAACGTAGGGTCGCGATACAGTGGGGGCGGAGACCGGCATCGCAACTCCAACTTTGGCTTGCTGATGCAGCGTATTGCCAGACACAACACACTGAATTTTGGAACCTTATGCCAAGCGTGAACAGGCCGCATGATATATGGGGTCCTCTGATTGCATACCTACATAGCCTAGCAGGTGAGACCTCGGATCATGACGCCCCTGTAAATGGCTCGGCGCACACTATTGCGCAGGTGACTCCTGGCTCGAGAGGGGACACGAGGAACTCCACTTGTATGATTACTTTTGATATTTCTAACTGTCTCCTCAAGACGATTGCCTCCACTATGTGAGATCTGTTTAATTTTGTTGCGTACCTCAGAGACAATTACAATTCTGCCAAATTTCCAATGTACTATTGAATGTGCCTTAACCCTCTGTAAATGACTGATTACATTGCTGAACTGAATGTATCATGACTCTTATTTTGAAGCCTCAATAAAAACTTTTTTTAATACCAAAAAAATACCATTTCTTGTTACAGTATTTTTAAATTCAAAAAAGGTTATAAAAATATGGTAAAAATGCTAAATAAATATATACAATTTTTTAGATATTTTTAACATTAATTTATATTTACTTATATTTTTAACTATTTCAAATAATTTTATTTAATTTGACATTTTTCCCATGGGGAGCTTCCTTTAGGTTCTGTGTGGGGGTGTTACAGTACCAGTGGTTGGTAACATGGGGTGCTGGAGATACTACTGTTTTTTTTAGTCGTAACATATATTTGAAGTTTGAGAATACTGAAAAGTAGTAAAATTCCTCAAGAATGTAAAGTTACTCAAAAGTGTAAGTTAACTTTGAGATACAAACCCAACCTTGTCTGATCAGGAAGTGGCACTCTGAGTGTAGCTTGCTCCTGCCGAAGTATTTATTTCAACTTTATTTTCAAATGTGTATCTCATTTACACTACCCTGTGCTTAAGTTTTCATTTTCTTGGCATGGCTGTCTGTCTTTTTTTACTGTTAACCTTAATCTCCACAAAGTGTCAGAGGAACGCAGTGTGCGACAAAAGGAAGCTGAAAAATCAAGGGATCGGTGTGGGGGTGCCATGTACATACGTTTCGGGGAGGTAGTAACTGCATTGGTGATCTTTGCACACCTGAAGTAAATATAGAGGGGCCCCACAAACAAAGGTAACCGGGCACCATGTGAGACTATTAAGTCAAAAAAATCTCCCCTTGAAATTCAATCAAAAGTACATAAAATGATTCAGGCACTCATATCTGCCAACTTCAACCCACACTCAATTTCATCCGAAATTCAACCAAAGTTGAGTATCACAATAAGCTCGAATTGGTAAGATCTTTAATGCCACATCTTGTAAAATTGCATGCAATATGAATAACAGCTCCTAAATCGGAATCGGTCTCATCACAGGGTGATTCCAACAGTCTTATTATAAAGCAGCAATAAAAAAAATACAAAGTATATTTAAAAACAAGCCATTTTTAAAAACAATCCTAAACAATGAATCACAAAAAGGGAGAGCACATAATACGACCACATTTGTCTTTGGAACTAATAATCTGTTTTGATCATTGTTCTAGACACACAATTTTCCCGAACAATCATCATCTATTGCATCCAGATGTTGTCAGATTTAGTTCAAGTTGTAAGTCGATACATTTCGGTGGATAACAGAAAATTCGACCAAGTCAAGTCAAATCACTTTAGTCGATCCTTAGTGACAGAGATCATGAAAGCACACACAGAATAAAACACAATCATAAAATTTAAGAAGTCATGTTAAAACCTTCTATTATTTACAAGATAAAATGTACATTTCATTCCTAATTAGTAGACAGTCTCCTTGTCTGCCAGGCCAGGCATAAAAACGAGGCAAAGATATAACAATCAAATAGTTATTTTTAAAAAAGCAATACTGGTCGACATTCCCTAAAATTGTATTTACGCATAATCAGCAATATGAATCTTTTACAGTGGTCCACATAAAACTTACAAAATAAGACAATGTACAAATTAGATTGAGACACACCATCAAAGGGGCAGGGAGAAAGCTCATGTAATGAGAAAAATCCTAATGGGTAGGCCAACATGCAAGGGATCAGATTTAGGCGAAAACTAGGTAAAATAATCTATGGTGCTGGTTTGTTACTGACAATAAATATGGGGCTACCCCCCTCATCAATAATCTGTCCCTCTAAGTAAAAATGTACTGAGTGTTTTAACCTATTGGTTTTAAGTCTTTCTCTTGTCATCTGATTTAAATATCATATTTTGATCTCATTTTTAGAGATAATAGAGCAGTTTATTGGCGTTTCAAATATGTGTGCTAAATCTAAGTAAATTAAGCTCCTCTTAACATACATAATTCAGGGTATCCTATGCAATTGTTCCAATGTAAGATATTCTGCAATGAACTGTTTATTAGATTCCCTTCTTCAAACTGAGTGCCATAAGAGGAGGGGAACAAGCCTCACCAGAACACAAATGAACAATAAAATGTTAACCACTCATGGGGAGACCTACTAGTTTTCTCCAGAAGGTGTTTTCAATGGTCCGGAGAGCGTAGATGTTAGAATGTCCCCAGATACATGCCCCTTAGGTTGTGACTGAGATGGATTTAGCCATATATATTATTTTAATCATATCTAGAGGCTTTGCACTGAACTTTGTAATAAAGGAGTGAAGGGCATTGATGCTTTTTTCTAACATTAGTCCTGTAATGGTTATCATCTGAGACCAGTTTAGTGATCTATTGTAGGTAACTCCTAACTACGAGAAAGTGTCTGTCTAAGCTACTTTCCTACCTTCTATATAAAAAGTTAGAACCTTCTTATCCTTACGGCCAGTAATTAAAACAAAGGACTTTGCCTCATTGGTTCTGAGATCCAATACGTGCATGTAATTAACATATATGTTTATCAATTTCTGAAGTGCTATAACAGTACAGGCAATGAGCATGGCATCATCAACATAGAGGAGAATAGGGATGCGCACATAGTTCATCTTTAGAACATCTGGGGTAGCTTCAAGCAGGGGGGCTTCCACCGCATTAATGTAGATTGAAAATAAAAATGGGGCCAGGATACATCACTGTCGAGCCCCCTTGTTTATCAGAAACCTTCTAGTGCACTCTCCCTGCCTCCCATAGTGGACACAGCCCAGAGCTGAAGAGTATAGCTGCCTAATAAAGATAATAATTGCCTTGTCAATGCCCATCTCCTTTATTATTCTTCAAAGATACTGGTGAGCAACACAGTCAAATGCTGCGGATGAGTCCATAAATGGCAAGTATAACTTGCCTTGTTTGGCTTGGGTATACTTGGCAGTAAGGAGACTTAAGTTGAGGCATTGATGTTGGGTACCTCTCCCTTTTCTAAAACTATATTGAACTGGAATAAAGACGTTATTATTATTTGCCCACTCTTCCAATCTGTTCAAGAGGATTCCTCTCATGAGTTTGGCACTGCCGTCCAAGTGAAATTGGCCCATTGTGTTTTGCCTCAGATTTATCACCCTTTTTGTATATAGGAATTAAAATAGATTTTGATCAGGATTCTGGCTGACCCACAGTGGCAACTACATTAAAAACATTTGTCAGTACCGGTCCCCAGAGATCCGGATGATCTGGGAAGAAATCTATTGGGGTACCGTTCGGACCTGCAGCTTTGTTGGCAGAGCACTGCAAAAGAGGTGCCCTAACCTTTATGTGGGTAAAACAGAGGGTAGGTTTTATAGATGACTAGCTTGCCCGTTGCGCGTTGCTGCGATCTCAGAAGAAAGGAAATTCAAGGAAACTCGTTATGCTAAAATGTAATTTACATTGTGTCATTGTTATCGAAAGGTATTCATTTTATTTTTGAAAACATTTCTAAGTTTGGCTTGAGCAATGCGTCCTCGATTGGCTTCCAATCTCTTTCTGCTTGCTCTCCTGTTTCAATCAAGCGGGCTTGAGCAGTGCGTAATTGATTGTTTTCCAATCTTGATTCTTGTTGCTCTCCTGTTTCATTTGAGCTGGCTTGAGCAGTGCGTAATCGATCTGTTTCCAATCTTGATTCTCGTTGCTCGTTCATTTGAGAATTACGGGCTTGAGCAGTTTGTATTCGAAGAGCTCCTAATCTTGCTTCCCGTTGCTCGTCTGTTTCTGAAGCTCGTAAAGCCTTTTTCTTTCGTGCTTCTGATGTAGATTGACCAATCGATTTCCGTTTGGGGGTCATAACTGTCGACGATGCTCGCAAATTCGCTGTCTATTTCAGTATTCGAAAGATTATGAGGGCCCTGGGGCACCAATTAAAAAAAAAAATTGACATTCAATTTACATTGTGTCATTTTTATTGAAACTTATTCATTTTAATATGGAAAACATTTTAAAGTGTTGTTTTAATTCTGTTTATTTATTCGAGTCCTTGTGGATACACGGTATCTTTTGTTTTTCCGTCTGGTGTGTACACGAATAAATCAGAAGGTTTTCCGACGTGTGAGCTGGCCACATACAGTTGTCCATGTGAGAAGCATGGATTCTCCAAATCTAGTCCACACACTTGCAGCGATTGTCCTTGTGCTTTGTTGATGGTCATTGCAAAAGCGAGTCGCACCGTAAACTGTAAACGTTCAGTATTGGAAAGATTATGAGGGCCCTGGAGGGCTGATATTTAACAGTTTTTTTTTTTGCCAGAAACCTTCGCGGGAGTGTACTCAACAACTTCCCAAAGTTTCATGGCAATCGGATGAATGGTGTAGTAATGCATAAAGGACAAACAGACAGACATACTTTCCTTTTATATATATATATAGATAGATGTGGTATCTTTCTGTGATAGATTACCCCCTTATCAGAAGGGTCAAAGATGTAACAAAGGAAAACAACCCAATATGCTTCATCCATGTGGGAATCTAAATTTGAGTCTGTAGATCCTTTTAGGAAAAAAAGATTGATTACCATCCAGAAGTCTCTAGAATTGTTTATAATAGCAGCCTGGTGAAGCTGTTCCCAGGCTTCCTCCTTTAACCTTTTTAGTCTGTTCTTCCTGGCCTCTTTATACTCAGAAGCTTAGACCAGCTTCTTCAGGATAAATTGATATCTTCAACAGACATGTACATAGAAACAGGTTACTCCAATCTGTTGGATTCTGGGTCTATTTCACACTTTTTCTGGACAAATCCTGCCAAAACCCAACAGATACAAGTCGTGTGTAGTTTCTGGATCACAAAAAAATATATAGTAGTGAAGAGACTCCTTGTAGATATAGTAAGTCCTCAACAGTCACCACCTTAATTACGGGGCTAGATCATGTGGCATATTTCAATCACCCGCAAAGTGAGACAATGTATTCAACTTCTCTGACATGTGGACTTATAGACATGGCTCTGAATTCGTAAGGTACAGGGAGCCTTCCAAAATGTGAATTGAGTAAACAGGCTAGGGGTCTGATTACAACTTTGCCAGTACTCCCACTGAGTGCCAGGCCAGCACTCTGCAGGAGGACCGCCAAACCAGTAGTGAAACTGCACATCGGATTCCAACTGGAATCAATGTTAGGTAGAGAGTGCTGCAGCAGTCCCACGGTGGTGCCTTTCTAAGGCTTAAAGAAGAGCCTTAAAAATACACCGGCGTGGAACCGCCACAGTACATTCCTGCATGGGAAAAAATCACCATGTCACACAATACTTACCATGCAGGAAGTGCAGGGGTGCAAAAATACAGGGAAGCACAACATGCACGCCCCTGCATGCAGCCCCATGCACAGAGCTGATGGGGCCCTGCAAGGGCCCCCTGAGTTTCCATCACCACCACCTTTTCCATGATGGCTCACTGCCATGAAATGCATGGTGGTGAGGCAGCTTGTAATATAGTAGATGGTGCAACAGTGGCAGCACCAGCATAATGCTGCCTCTGACCGGTGCACCATTGCTGTGGGATCACAGATACCCAGGGTTGCAGTGGTCCTGTAGCAGTCCCACCACTACAACAAGAATGCAGCGGGCAGTGCTCCAGACCGCCCCCATGGGTTTGGCAGTTCCATGGACCACTGAACTCATAATCAGGCCCTAAATCTTTTGCAAAGAGGAATTGTCTCGCTTTGCGCGTGATTAAAATATACCATATGTTCTAGCCCAAAAAAAGGAAAAATCACAAACCAATTTAGAAAAAAGTGGAAATTGAAATAAATTATTTGACACCAAAATGACAAACATCCAATCACTAGAACCTAAGTTATGAATTTTTAAGTTTTGATGAAAAATCCAGTGCCTTAAAGATCAAAGCTCCAAGATGGGTCAAAGTCGAAAAACATCGCCTACCACAATGGTGTGTGTGACGGAAATTTAGAGGGGTTTGGGCCCGTTCAGTGCTTACCTTCAGAATTGAAAGAAATTCTGAGTAAAAACGTTCTGAGAATGTAAAGTTCAGCAGGGTAAGGCTGCAGGCAGTGTCTGAGGCAGGAATGTCGTTATGGGGGAGTTTCTGGACAAAGTCAATGTGAAGATTTCTATGTTCAGATGTAGTCATATTTTTGCAAGTCAAAAACCTCCAGCGGGACAAGACTGGAGGATGTAGCGAACAAGAGTTCCACAATCCCTCTTGGGCAGAGAGCTTCGCAACAGGATTTCTTGCTGCCGAGAGGAACTTAGAGCGAGCTGTCACAAAGTTCGGACGACTGGCAATGCACCTTGGATGGATAGATGAGCAGGTTGGTACCAGTCTTCCAGGTTCTTAGAGCAGTATTTTTCAAAAAATGTTTTAAGTCCCATGTTTTAGATTTCAGCTATATGAGAACCTTTAGTATGACCACCAATGGGTCCAGGAGTAGAAGGCCAGAACTTGGGGGATTAGGACTTACTCTTGTATCAGGAGCTGGATTAAGATGAGGGGGCCATTTCTGTCCCTGTTGCTCTGAACAGGAAGTCAAGAAACTAGCATTTGATGTTCAAGGTAGGCTCTAGGCAGCAAAGCATTCCTTCCAGATGTAGCAAAGGAGCCATGTGGAGTACACAGCTGACCACAGCAGCAGAAAGTCCTCTGAGAGTCTTTCTGAGTTCCAGAAAATGACCTGAAGAGTGCGTCAGGGGTCCGCTTTTTATACATGGTACTTTCTTTGAAGTAGGAGAAATTTCCAGAGAATTCCCTTTAAAGTGCCTGATGTTTCCTAATTCCCCTGCCCTGGCTCCAAGCTGGCAGCCTGAACAATGCAGTTGTGAGTGAAGAAAGAGCACAGTTGCAAATGGGGCTGATCTCAGCTCCACCACCCTCCCCATCCTGCCATTTGATGGCCCATCCAAGCACACATAATCCCTCTATTCTGCGGCTGTCCGAGAAGGAAAAACAAAGTATAACGGTGAAGTACACCCAATCATCTGACCCAGGTTAGGCTGTAATCACCAAATAGTTTAGGGCAGGGAAATGACAACTTTCTAAAAGGGGCATATTCAAAATTGTAACTTAAAATTCAATTGTATTATTAAAAGCGATTTTTAATTACAATTTCTTGGAAACTAAACATGATATTCTTACCTTTTCCCAATCAAAAGTTAGCACTTATTACATATAATAAGGCAACTCAATGTTATCCTAATGGATAGTTAGGCCTCACCGTTGAGAAAAACATATATAAGAATTTTTTACTACCTGGATATCTAAAATTTGAAATACATGCTCAGCCTTTTAATTGCAATGCGCCCTGCCATATGGGCTACTTGGTGCCCACCTTTGGGGTGACATATGTGCTAAAAAAGGAGAATGTAAGATTTGATAAGGGTGCTATATTGCCAAGTTGAATTGAATGTTTAAAACTGCGTTCAGGCTTCAATGTAGGACTGGGACATGTTTTAAGGGGCTACTTAATTGGGTAGCACAATAGGTGCTGCAAGTCCACAAATGCACCATTTAATGTACAGCACCTGGGTATATAGTATATCACTCTACAAGTGACATATCATTCATTTAAATGTGTCACTCAGGTGAAAGACAATTTTACATTGTTTAGAGGATTGAGCACAATAACTTTAAGTAGTTAGCAACTTAGCAGTGGTGAAGTGCACAGAGTCCCAAGGCCAGCGAAAATGAATTCAGCAAAAATAGGAAGCGAGAAGGCAATAAGTTTGGGGAAGACCACCCTAAGGTGACAAGTCTAGCACTCACTTTTTATTTTTAGGAGCATGGTTCCTGCTATGTGAGTGTTATAGACTTTGTTGACAATATTACTGTCATTGTGTGCAGCAGCAATTCCAGTGCTGATGCAGCTGGATTTAAACAATGTATAGACATTGGTATAACTGTGAGAAGGTGGCTTGGTAAATGCTGTCCACTAGTTAAAGTGGGCACCCTGTACCAATCCACATGACCCTTATGATGTATGAGGTAAAAGATAACCTTTTAGAAAGCTATCCTAGTGGTAGCTATGGAGAGCAGCCTTCAGGCTTAATCTTGAAGGAATTAAGCTTATTTTACCAAAATATCACCTCCTGAATGACTAAATGAAGGAGAACCACACAGTAAATATATAAAAATATGTATTTATTAATATAACACTCTCAACTATCATCTACACGAGGATAGAACACAAAGCACACAATATGAGATCAATAGAACAGTTGTAAGTAGCACAATACACAGTGGGCTCCCGGGGGAGACTAAACCATATACTACAATACTGGTTTAACAGTCATGACTGAGATTAAGACAAGGTCTGGGGCGCGTAGAATCACTGGGACCCCAAGGAACCAGCTAAGGTGAGTAGACAGGGACCCCACGGAGACGGGTGCAGTATGGAAACTCGACCGCGTGCTCCGCAGAATTCGATTGGGAAGTCGCTGTTACACTTTTCAAGTTTAAGGACCCTTCGAGGAGGACTTCGAACAAATCCTTTGGAACTTAGGGGCTTACAGAGCCACCCCACCCGTAGATACCATAGTACCAGAGTAACCTATCCCAGGGTAGCTGGGTGCAAAGGTTTGAAGGGGTGTCGGGAACCTCTGCCGTTCTCAAAGGAAGGAAGTGAAGAAGCACTGCTGCCATGAAGATGGAATCCAAGCCTGGATTCTAGATGGAAGGAACTTGAAAGCAGAGGGGACAGAGTCTGGGTCACTTCAGAGTGACCAGCGGCTCAGTAGATGAATGCCCACTGATGTTGGGTGCTTCAGGTGTGAAGAAGGGATGCTTGACTCTGCAGCCAAGAGGACCATGGGACGTTGAGGATAACCAGGAGCCAGAAGTCAGCTGTCCCATGAAGGATGTCAAGTGCTGAGGGGTCAGTGCCCGGCGGGAGCACCAACAGGCCTTGGCAACAACAACCCATGCAGGAAGGTCAAACAGGTTACGATGTGGACCAGCAAGGTCCAGTGGACTCTTCAAGCAATGGAGAGTCAGGGCATGTCTGGACCAACCAGGAAAGCCCAAGAACAATCAAAATGACCCTCAAATGGACCCACAGGCGGAATGACCAGGAGTCGCGAGGGGAACTCGAGCAAGATTGCAAAGCACCAGCCCACAGAGCACACAGTGAGAGGCAGCTGGATTTCTTTGGTGCAATTACTGCTCAGGTTCAGGACTGCATGGAGTCCAATGCACAAGCTCGGGAATTGCCAACAAGAATATGCACTTGCAAATAGATGCTGTGCACAGGGGTTCAGGTTACGCAGCCCCCACAAGGGGCAATGGCTTCAAACTTGATGAGAGGGCAGATCGACCTCAGAGACTTTCAGAAAAACTCTTCCTGTGTTTCTGAAATCTTCGGAGTCAGCAGGAGCTCAGGCGCAGCAGACCAGTCAGTTGCGCTTTAGGTGCCTGCAAAGGAGGGGAGTGACTCCTTCACTCCAAGGGAGATTACTCTGTTGTCTTAAGTGCACCACAGGTCCTGCGCAGAGCTTGTATGAAGTAAAGGCACAAACTAAGCTCCGGACAGAAAGGGGGACAAAGTTGAGCCCAGTCAAGGTCCAGCGAAGTCCAAGGTGTCCAGACGGTCGAAGGTCAGTGGTTTTGTCTTGTAGAATCTTGTCCACGTAAAATCTTCAGGTAAGCCCTTTTGTACCCACAGAAGAGGGTTGGACAGATTCAGGAGACTCTCCTAGGGGAGGGGTAGGACGGAGGGGTGGCTACAACCATGTCCTTTGTACAGTTTCATGCCAGAGCAGGAGCCAATGGCTCCCAGAACTGGTTTGAGATGGTCTATGCACAGGGACCCCAAATGGGCCCCTAGTGCAGTCTTTCAGGCATTCTCAGAGTGCACCCACCAAGCCCCAATACACTAAACTCTGTCTGGGAGGTGGTCCGTCCTCCCTGTGACAGGATGCCTATTGTGCTGCTTTCCTCTGCTTGAGCTTGGCTCAGGAGCAGGAGGGCAGAAATGTGTCTCTGGCTGGCAGCATCCATTTTGTGGTGTCCGGGTCGAGAAGGCTGGTACTGGATAGACCGGTGACCCCCACAGTTACTGGTGCGGAGGTATGATTCCAAGGCATTTGATACCAAACACAATATGTTTCTACGTAGCTGTTTTCGAGATAGCATTTACCACAAGGTTATAATGCACCTCTACCTATGTGTCCGGCTGAGTCACAGACAACCCGGGAGAATGGTCTCTAAAGGCTGCGAGGTGTTCTGCTCATGCAGGGGCACCCTTTCACATAAGGGATTGTTAAGGCCTGCTATAGGGGTGACTTATAAGTTTTAAGTGTGGTGACCATTAGATATAGTGAACCTATATCTAAAGTAAGTGGTGCAAGCACCATCTTACACGAGCTGCAGTAGCATACCTAGACTTCCATTTTGCATGGCCTCTCATGGGTGGCATAATACATGCTTTATGGTATGGGAGCCCTCTGGGGTACCTATGCTCTGGGTACATGGTGTACCATATTCTAGGGACTCATAAGGGTACCCCAGTATCCAATCTGGAGTGAACCAAAGTACATGTATGTCAATTTAAGGGAGTAAGCGGATCGACTGGGGTCCTGATTAGCAGGATTAGCAGGATCCCAGTCAGACTAGTTAAAAACAGTGAGACATCAAGCAAAAAGTGGGGTTAACCATAAGAAGCAGATACTACTTGCCTACAATACCATTCTTCCAAGATATTGGCATCTTTATGTGATATCTCCATGGAGGACATTGAAACTATTGCCTGCCATCACAAACCCAGAAAGCATCCTCAACAAAGAGAACAGCGGTTAGCCTTTGCTTTATACCCTTGAAAAAGACCCAGTGTACTGTGATGAACATGTAGTGGATTGCTTGATAATTGGTCCACATTTCTGTTGTGAAGTGGATTGACCGAACTGTTTTCTCCTTCACTCCTTCACCGTTCAATTGAAGCACTTGGGGGCAGCCCTGATGGGAGGCCGGTTAAAAAAATACCCACTAGTTTGTGTCCCTCCATCGCTCATGGGGCCCCTTTAGAAAGCATGAGGCATGAATGAAATGTAATTAATAATAATAAGTGGTTACCAATCACGGCACATGTTAGGTTGAGGAAAAGGAAACAATTTAATTAAAATGTGCACTACAGGCAGCTATAATCAGCCACGAGCACAAATCAATATCTCAGTAAAAAACATATTAGGAAAAATCCCACAAATTTAGAAAAAATCGAGTACAATTTCATGAACTATTTCCCACAAGAACAAAAATCCAATCAATAGAACCAGAGATATGCAATTTTAAAGATTTAAGTGAAAATAGTTCTGAGAAGTACAAAGTGCCATCCGTGGTAATCTAGTGGCGTTGAACTGCGACTAAGTCACACTTTTAGGCAGACTGTGATGGAGTGTGTTCCATATACAAGGACCAAGTTAGGCCCGCTGATCAAAAGTACCTTAAACCCTGGTTGCAGAGCATTGTAAGATCCCGCATTGAGGATGAGTAATGCAGCAGTGGTTCCGAGGAGCTGCGAGGCTGTGATGCAAGGTTGTGTGTCAACGTCAAGGATGCTGTGGATGAGAGGCTTGAGATGCAAAGTCCTGCATTGAAGATGGGTCATGAAATGTGATTTCTGAAGAAGTTGCGGCACTTGTGATGAGAAGACATGGGTTGAGGACAGCCGCGGCAGATAAGAGCCATGGGGTGGTGGGGGTGGCTGGGGGGATTCCGAGAGACAACCACAAGGGAAAAATAAATAAATAATTAATTTTCCCTTGTAGTCGTCTCTTTAACTCCCCCTCAGCCGGCACCACTGCCCTACTGCTCTTACCTGCAGTAGCCACGGCTGGTTTAGGATGCATCATGCAGCGGCAATTCTGAGGAGACTGTGGGCTGCGATGTAAAGTACTTGGTAGATCTGAGGGTCTCTAGTTGGCAATGGTATTCACCTTTGTCCAAATAGGGACCCTTACTTCTAAATCAGGATAAGCAGATTACACTCCTTATTAACCCCTGCTCACCCCCTTGGTAGCTTGGCACGAACAGACAGGCTTATCTCAGAGGCAGTGTGTTGAGCATTTGTGAATATACACAGTAATGCAGTGAAAACACTACAGATGGACACAACACAAGTTTTATAAAAATAAGTATTCTTTATATAGACTTAACACAAGACCACAAACGACAAAAATCCACAATACTACTACACTTAAGATTACTTAAAAGATGATTAAAGATGATAAGTTCAAGTTGTTGGTAAATGCGACAAAGTTCTCAACAAAGTACCTGGATGCAAAACGCAAAGTGAACAAATGGCTCGCAAAAGGGTAGATGCGTCAGTGACCCGGGGGAACAGTTGCGTCCTTCCTCAATGCTTGCGCAGAGTAGGGGACTCATCTTGAGCCTTACCAGTACCAGTACGGAGTTGATGCGTACATTCTCGGCTTGGGGGCCTGTTCTGGTATGCAAGATGGCGCCTTGATGCGATGATCCAGTTGCGTTGCGAGAAGATGGTGCCCTTGATGCGGCGATGCGATGACGATGGGATGACGCCTTGGCAGCCTTGCGACGACTCTGTACATTGGAGCCCTGATAGGCCCTGCGACACGCTTCTCCGGTGATACGATGGTGACTCTCTTGATGGCGTCACGCTTCTCCGGTGATGCGACAGCAGGCAGCTTCGATGAACATACGCTTCCATGGAGATACAGCGAAGGCTCGCTTCTCCGGTGTTGCGATGATTTCAGCTGCGGCAGCGACACGCTTCTTGATGCGTCGCACTTCCAGCTCCCAGCAGCATGCAAGTGACTGGAGTCAGAATTCCCAGCAAGGAAATTCAGGAGGGAGCTGGAGGTGAAGTTTTTTGTCCCTGAGACTTCAGCAGGAGGCAAGCACAGTTCACGCCCTTGGAGAATATTCTGTAGATGAAAGTCTTTACAAAGTTCCTTCTCCTTTCCCTTGGCAATCAAGCAGCCACTGCAGGCCAACCCAGCAAACAGCACACTGGCAGAGGGGCAGTCCAAACTCCTGCAGCTTCCTTGGTTCTTCTCCTTGGCAGAAAGGTTTCTTGTTCCAGAAGTGATCTAATTTCATGGGGTCAGGGTCCCAACATTTATACCCCAAAATCCTTTGTTCTCTGAAGGCATAGAGACCTCTGCCTAGTTCAAACCAGTTCCTGAGCACTTTGTTAACATGACTCTCTTCTTCCTTTCACTGTGCAGGGAAGAGACATCAGCCGCCCCACAGGAGGTGGAGCCAGCACAGGGGAAGGAAGATACAGCTCTGGAGCACTCTGTTTACATGATTCCTCCTCTCCTTTCACAGTGCAGGGCAGAGACATCAGGTAAGCCACAGGGGGTGGAGCCAGCATTGTAGAGGGAAGGCCTAGCCCTATTTAGGTCCCAGGTGCAAATCCTCCCTCCCATCTAGATGCAGATCTCTCTATTCACCACTGGGCTGCACCAGCCTGTCTCCTGGAATCGCCCAGCCCTGTCACTCACAAACCCAGACAAGGAGTACACAACCCAGCAGAGGCAGGCTCAAATGGTTAGGCAACCAAATACTTGCTTTCTGAAAGTGGTATTTGCAAATACAGAATATTAAAATAAACTTCACTAAAATATGTATTTTATTATTCTGAGTTCAGGCATGCTAAATTCGAATTCCCACCATATTCCCTGAGTCAGTTAGGATTATAGGAATGTAATAATCTAACTGCCCATTCTGGCCTATGAGAACAGGTAGCCTTCACTATTAGAACATGCTACATACGTCAGAGTATGTCCCACCTTATACTTACAATGCACCCTGCCCTTGGGCCTACCATAGGGCTGGCTAATATGAAGCAAAGGGAAGGTTTAGGGACTGGCAAGTGGGTGCACTTGGCCAAGTTGACATGGCAGTGCTAGACTGCACATAGGCCTTGCAATGACAGTCCTGAGACACACTTTACAAGCCGCTTCTATGGGTGGCACAACCAGTGCTACAAGCCCACCAGCAGCATTTGATTTACAAGCCCTGGTCACACATGGTGCACTGTACTAGGGGCTGACAGATAAATCTAATAACCCAATCATGGAATCCAATTAGTACATCAATTTAACATAGGGAGCACTTGCACTGTGGCACTGATTAGCAGTGGCACAGTGCCCAAAACATATAACCAGCAAAAACATATCAAAACAGAGGAGGCAATCCGTCAAAAATGGAAGGGAGACTCATGCCAATGCTGTCAGGTCTAACACGTGTCCCCTCCAGCTGAAATGTGGGGAGAACTACCCTTCCCCTTGGAAGTTCTCTTCACTAAGGCGGAAAAATCTGGACAGACCATCAGCGTTGGCATGTTCTGTACCAGGGCGGTGTTCCACCGTAAAGTCCATACCCTGTAGGGAAATGGACCACCTCAACAACTTTGGGTCATCACCCCTCATCTGCATCAGCCACCTGAGGGGCCTGTGGTCGGTCTGAACCCGGAAGTGAGTCCCAAACAAGTATGGTCTCAACTTCTTCAGTGCCCAGACCACAGCAAATGCCTCACTCCCAATTGCACTCCACCTCTGTTCCCGTGGAAGAAACCTCCTACTGACGAAGGCTACAGGTTGGCCTAGGCCCTCTTCATTAATCTGTGATAGAACAGCCCCCACAACATGCTCTGAAGCGTCTGTCTGTTTAATGAATTCTTTTGAGAAGTTGGGCGCCTGAAGCACGGGAGCTGTGCACATGGCAGTCTTCAGAGCGTCAAAAGCCTTCTGACAGGTGTGAGTCCAGTTCACTTTCTTGGGCTGCTTCCTGGAAGTCAGCTCAGTCAAGGGTGCAAAAATTTTGCCATACCCCTTGACAAAACTCCTGTAGTAACCTTTGACTTCTAGAAAGGCTCTCACCTGGGTTTGAGTCTTTGGGGGTTCCCATGCCAGGATGGTATCAATCTTGGGTTGTAGGGGCGCCACCTGGCCGCTTCCTACCTGGTGACCCAAGTACACAACGGAAACCTGCCCGATCTGGCACTTACTCATCTTGATCGTGAGGCCTGCCTTGGCAGTGCCATCAACACTTCCCAGAGGTGCTGCAAATGTTCTTCCCAACTGGCGCTGAACACTGCAATCCCATCCAGGTAGGCGGCACTGAAATCTCCCAGCCCAGCCAACACCTGGTTGACCAACCTCTGAAAGGTTGCAGGGGCATTCTTCATCCCAAAGGGCATAACCCGGAATTAGTAGTGCCCATCTGGGGTGGAGAATGCGGTCCTCTCCTTTGCCCCATCAGTCAAGGCGATCTGCCAGTACCCAGAAGTCAAATCAAACGTGCTGAGGTACCGTGCAGCCCCTAACCGATCAATGAGATCATCAGCTCTGGGAATGGGGTGTGCATCAGTCCTGGTGACTGAATTGAACCCTCTGTAGTCCACAGAGAACCGGAGTTCAGGTGTGGCACCCGGCGAGGCAGCCTTTGAAACCAAGACCACTAGGCTGGCCCAAGGACTGTTGGAGGACTCAATGACCCCTAAAGCAAACATCATGGAGATTTCCTCCTTAATGTAAGTCCTTACCTTGTCAGTCACTCTGTAATCCTTGTGCTTCACAGGAGGACTGTCGCCAGTGTCCACATCATGGAGGCACTACTCTGTGACACCAGGAAAAAAGATCAGAGAATTGTCCCAATATTTTGCGACAATCTTGCTGCTTATCAGGGGTCGGTGTGGCAGAGAGGCTGACACCCTCCACTGACCCATCTTGCTCTGTTGCAGCCAGGAGGTCAGGAAGAGGCTCTGTCTACTCCTCCACTCCGTCATCTGTCACTAGGAGCATGCCCAATTCAGACCTTTCTAAGTGGGGCTTTAGGTGGTTAATATGCAGGACTCGCAAGGGGTTCCTGGGAGACTGCAAGTTCACCAGATAAGTGACATCACTCTTGCGCTCCACCACCTCATATGAACTGGTCCACCTGTCCTGGAGCGCACAAGGCTCCACGGGCCATGATCCAAACTTTCTGTCCAGGTTGAAGCTCAATCAGAGTGGCATTCTGATCGTACCACCCTTCATCTCTTCCTGGCTGGCTTCCAGATTTGCCGGAGCGAGATCTCTGAAACACAGAGTCTGGTTCCTGAAGGCCAGCATGTAACTATATACATCCTGGGGAGGTTTCCTGGGAGATTGCTCCCAGCCTTCCTTGACCAAACTCAAAGGTCCTCCTACCGGGTGACCATACAAAAGCTCAAAGGGGCTGAACCCTAGAGACTTTTGTGGCACCTCAAGGTAGGCAAACAGAAGGCATGGCAAGAGGACGTCCCACTTACACCTCATTGGTTCTTCAAGACCCATAATCATGCCTTTGAGGGCCCGGTTGAATCTTTCAACCAGCCCATTTCCTTGTGGGTGGTAAGGAGTGGTGAACTTGTAGGTAACACCACGCTCCTTCCACAGAGACTTCATATGATTGGAAATTAAGTCTGTACCTCGGTCAGACACAACCTCTCTGGGGAACCCCACGTGGGAGAAGATCCCCATCAGTGCATGTCCGATCATGGGGGCCATCACTGCCCAGAGCGAAATGGCTTCCGGGTACCGAGTAGCATGGTCCACCAAGACCAGGATAAACATGTTGCCCATGGCTGTCTTGGGGTCCAGTGGCCCCACAATGTCAATGCCCACCCGTTCAAAGGGGGTACTGACTACAGGGAAAGGTTAGAGAGGGGCCTTGTGCCTCCTTCCACTTTTCCCACTTGCCTGGCAAGTTTGACAGGTCCTACAATGAGTATCTGAACTCTTCCGCATCTGGGGCCAATACAAGTGGGAGACAAGCCTTTCAAAGGTATTGTTCTGCCCCAGATGACCAGCTAAAGGAACATCATGAGCCAAACCCAGTAGGAAGGCTCTGAAGCGCTAGGGCACCACCAGCACACGGGCTGACCCAGGCTGAGCAACCCTAGGCTTGCAATACAGGGGACCATTCTCCCAGTAGATCCAATGTGATACAGAATAATCACCTGCTGCATGGTTTGTGGCCTGTTGCCTCAAACCCACAAGAGAAGGGCATTTCGGCTGCTCTGCACAAAATTCCTCCCTGGAGGGACCCCCTTCTTGCTGCCAATGGGTCAGCTCAGGTGGGTCCCCAGTTCAGAAACTTGCTCCCCTGTAGGTTCCAGGGCAACCCCCTCAAGGTCTGCCTCCTCCTGGACTGTGGGAACAATGGGGGCTGGTTTCCCACTTCCCCTACCTCTTCTCCGTAAGGCAGGTCCCTGGGCCATACTTTCAGGCTCCACGGTCTCTTGAACACCCTTAGCTGCCATAGACCGAGTGGTCACACATGCCCATTCAGGCAGACCCAACATCTCTAAATGCGACTTCCTCTCCACCTTAGCCCAAGGGGAGCTCTCTAAATCATTGCCTAACAGACAATCAACAGGCATGGATGGCCTCACAGCTACTTGAAGAGTACCAGAGACGCCCCCCACTCAAAGGGAACTTGAGCCATTTTGCAATGGCCCTCTGTGTTGTCAGCGGTAACAACTAGGAAGAATGCATGAGGGACTACCTGCTCTTCAGAAACCAGGTGACACTTGACAGCTGTCACACTTGCTCCTGTGTCTCTCAGAGCCTCCACTCTATGGCCATTGATGGTCACCCACTGCCTGTATTTTTTAGTGTTCTCAGGGAGCTGAGTTTTAGGGATCATCTCAAAGTCTCCTAATGAGACATGGGACCTTTCTGCGGGATCCCACCCACCTTGGGCACCCATCTCCTCCCCACCCAGGGCTACACTGGCCATCTGACGAGATGATGCACGTGGTGGCACATACTGTCCTTTTTGGGGACACTGGGGATTATACCAACGGTGTCCACCTGCTTACACTGAAAGCAGGTAACAGGCCCCCTATGAACAGGTTAACCTGTCGGGGGTCCTGCCTTCTTTTCAGGGGGAGGCTTTGAACCCTTACCTTAGTTCCCTTGGGAATTACTCTGGGGACATTTTTGGAATTACCTCTGTTTACCCTTGTCCCCCCACTCTTCTGCTGGGGACCCTGCCCACCTTTGGCGGAGTCACCCACAATACCCTTGTGGACCCTGGTACTGACCCAGCGGTCCGCCTCCTCAGCAAGCTTTCTAGGATTAGTCAACTTGCTATCAATAAGGTGCTAGCGTAGCTCTGGAAAACAATTAGCAGACAAGTGCTCTCTAGCAATCAAATCATAGAGCTCTTGAAAATTATCAACATTGCTACCCTTCACCCACCATCCATAGCTCTGCAAAAGAAAGACACATATTCTACCCAAGTGGTTCCCTCCAACTTCTTACAATTCCTGAACCTCTGTCTATAGAGTTCTGGAGTCAAACCATAGCATGTCATCAAGGCGATAAGACATCCTATGCTCACTGGGTAGATCTAACAAAGTATCCCTCCCCTCAGTCAGAAAGCAGCCCCACAACCCTGCTCCCCAATCCTTCTAAGGGACCCAGTGGGACACATTTCTATCTCATAGGCTGCAAACCACTGACCAATATCTTCACCTTTGTGGAACTCTTTGATGACATCTTTGGGAATATGTACCCTGCTTTCTGAAGGTACAGATGGTGCGCTGCCACCAGAGGAATTGATTCCTAAGCCTTTGGCCTTGATCTCTAACTCCCTCAACATTCTCTCATGCTCCATTCTCATTCTCTCTCTTTCCAAAGACAACCTGAATTCTGTTTCCCTCTGACTCTCCATCTTAAGCTTAGCCATCTCCAGCTTGTGTGCCCTACTTCTCTCCCTGTCTTCCAACTCTCTGGGCGACAGGTCTTTGGTAGAGATGCTGCTGCCAGGCGGGGACAGCACCCCTCCCCTGGCTGGAAACTCTGGCCCATCAATTTGCTCATTTGCCTCCCCAACAGGCTCCACCACAAGATCAGGGACATTTCTTGCTTCTCCCCAGGCCCTCAGCGCCTTTTGGTAGTCTTCCTTTTTAGAAATGCCTGGTGTAGAAACTTTCAGTTTCCTGCAGAGACGCTTGAGCTGTTTTACAGTGTAGGTTTCCAACCTCTCTTCCTCAAAATCAAGATCCATAGATGCAACAGATGCTGGTTTACTCATGGTAATAAAAATTGGGAGTTTTCAGGAAAAACTACTAGTCCAAGGAAAATGATTCTAAAAAAAGTATGTGGTTGCATTTGGTCTGCACTCACTAGTAGTGCACACCAAGCACTGTATATGAAACACAAATGCAAAGTCCAAAATCCCACCGCTGTCACCAATGTTAGATCTGGGGGTCTGTAGTTGGCAATGGTATTCACCTTTGTCCAAATAGGGACCCTTACTTCTAAGTCAGGATAAGGGGATTGGACTCCTTAATAACCCCTGCTCACCCCCTTGGTAGCTTGGCACGAGCAGACAGGCTTATCTCAGAGGCAGTGTGTTAAGCATTTGTGAATATACAGAGTACTACAGTGAAAACACTACAGATGGACACAACACAGGTTTTATAAAAATAAGTATTCTTTATATAGACTTAACATAAGACCACAAATGACAAAAATCCACAATACTACACTTAAGATTACTTAAAGGATGATTAAAGTCTCTTAGTTCAAGTTGTTGGTAAATGCGACAAAGTTCTCAACAAAGTACCTGGATGCGTAACGCAAAGTGAATAAAAGGCTCACAAAAGGGGAGATGCGTCAGTTCCGTGACCCGAGGGAACAGTTGCGTCCTTCCTCAATCCTTGCGCAGAGTAGGGGACTCCTCGTGAGCATTACCGGTATGAAGTTGATGTGTAGATTCTCGGCTTGCGGGTCTATTGCGGTGCGCAAGATGGCGCCTTGATGCGATGTGATGATCCAGTTGCGGTGCGAGAAGATGGCACCCTTGCAACAACTCTGTACATTGGAGCCGCGATAGGCCCTGCAACACGCTTCTCCAGTGATGCAATGGCGACTCTCTCGATGGCGTCACGCTTCTCCGGTGATGCGACAGCAGGCAGCTTCGATGAACACACGCTTCCAGGGAAATGCCGAGAAGGCTCGCTTCTCCGGCGTTGCAGGGATTTCAGATGCGGCGGCGACATGCTTCTTCTCGATGCCTCACCCTTCCAGCTCCCAGCGGCACGCACGTGACTGGAGTCAGAATTCCCAGCAAGGAAATTCAGGAGGGAGCTGGAGGTGAAGTTTTTTGTCCCTGAGACTTCAGCAGGAGGCAAGCACAGTTCAAGCCCTTGGAGAATATTCTGTAGATGAAAGTCTTTACAAAGTTCCTTCTCCTTTCCCTTGGCAATGAAGCAACCACTGCAGGCCAACCCAGCAAACAGCTCACTGGCAGAGGGGCAGTCCAAACTCCTGCAGCTTCCTTGGTTCTTCTCCTTGGCAGAAAGGTTTCTTGCTCCGGAAGTGATCTAATTTCTTGTGCTCAGGGTCCCAACATTTATACCCCAAAATCATTTGTTTCTCTGAAGGCAGAGAGGCCTCTGCCTAGTTCAAACCAGTTCCTGAGCACTTTGTTTACATGACTCTCTTCTTCCTTTCACTGTGCAGGGAAGAGACATCAGCCGCCCCACAGGAGGTGGAGCCAGCACAGGGGAGGGAAGATACAGCTCCGGAGCACTCTGTTTACATGATTCCTCCTCTCCTTTCACAGTGCAGGGCAGAGACATCAGGCAAGCCACAGCAGGCGGAGCCAGCATTGTAGAGGGAATGCCTAGTCATATTTAGGTCCCAGGTGCAACTCCTTCCTCCCATCTAGATGCAGATCTCTCCATTCTCCACTG
Source organism: Lissotriton vulgaris (assembly GCF_964263255.1). Lineage (NCBI taxonomy): Eukaryota > Metazoa > Chordata > Amphibia > Caudata > Salamandridae > Lissotriton > Lissotriton vulgaris. Next base: position 723,975,077 of record NC_141696.1, read on the forward strand.
GGCTGCCCCAGCCTGTCTCCTGGAATCCCCCAGCCCTGTCACTCACAAACTCAGACAAGGAGTACACAACCCAGCAGAGGCAGGCTCAAATGGTTAGGCAAGCAAATACCTGCTTTCTAAAAGTGGTATTTGCAAACACAGAATATTAAAATAAACTTCACTAAAAGATGTATTCTATTATTCTGGGTTCAGGCATACTAGATTCGAATTTCTACCATGTTCCCTGAGTCAGTTAGGATTAAAAGAATGTAATAATCTAACTGCCCATTCTGGCCTATGAGAACAGGTAGCCTTCAATAGTGAAAAACGAAAATGGCTGTAATTCACTATTAGAACATGCTACACACATCAGAGCATGTCCCACCTTACACTTACAATACACCCTGCTCTTGGGCCTACCATAAGGGTAGCTAATATGAAGCCAAGAGAAAGTTTAGGGACTGGCAAGTGGGTGCACTTGGCCAAGTCGACATGGCAGTGCTAGACTGCACATAGGCCTTGCATTGGCAGGCCTGGGACACACTTTACAAGCCGCTGCTGTGGGTGGCACAACCAGTGCTGCAAGCCCACCAGCAGCATTTGATTTACAAGCCCTAAGCACACATGGTGAACTGTACTATGGGCTAACAGATAAATCAAATAACCCAATCATGGAATCCAATGAGTACACCAATTTAACATAGGGAGCACTTGCACTGTGGCACTGATTAGCAGTGACACAGTGCCCAAAACATATATCAGCAAAAACATATCAAAACAGCGGAGGCAATCCGGCAAAAATGGAAGGGAGGCTCACGCCAATGATGTCAGATCTAACAGTACTGCTTCAGGGATATTTTGCTCTGTGGTACTCCTGAAGCAGAGTTCCGAGGAGATGTGTTGCACTGCGTTGGTTCTGCCCACAGGCCCACAGCTGGGCGGGCAAAGCACCTTCAGGTACACTTCCAAGGGACCAGGTCTGATGTCACACCACTGGGAGGACACGTCTCACAGCAGACTGAGTATAGGTGCTGGGTTCAAGGTGGTTGGAGCCAGTTCTGTCCTTGAGGCTTATGATTAGGAGGCCTGCCAAAAGGCCCTTGGAGTCATTCTGGTGGTGCTGTGATCAAAATGCAGTTACAGTCTTTCTTACTCAGGCAGCAGGACAGCAGGCCAGCAGAGCAGCAGGGCAACAGAGTAGCAGTCCTTCTGACAGAGCAGCACTGCAGTCCTTTTGAGTTGTCCACAATTCAAGAGGTGAACCTGAGGAGTTGGGTCTGAGAGTCCAATATTTACACATGGCGCCAACTGTGAAGTAGAAGTTTCTAGACCCCCCCCTCCCGAAGATGTTTGGAACATCCTGTCTCCCAGCCATGGCCCCAGATTGTCTGGGGTCACAATAGATAGACTAGCATCAAACAATTTGCGAGTTTGATCAGGCAGAGGCTTTGTAATGTGTAAGTGTGGTTGGTGGCAGCTCCTCCATCTCTTCAAGTCAGAGATGGCCTATCCTCCCAACACCTATCATCCCTTTGTCTCACTGTCTGGGAGCAATAAACAAAGGACAACTTACAGCTACTCCTAGTCATGTGACCCAGGATACAGACAGCAGCCACCAAATGAATGGGGCAAGAAAATGTCAACTTTCTAAAAGTTAATACAAAAGAACCTGGCTCAGTTTGACGTTATGCTCATATTATTTTTGAGCAACAAACAGAACACTATCTTTTCTGATTGAATGGAATTTTTATTAAACCATTCCTTTCTTTGCAATTTTTTCTATTTTCCAAAAAGATTTCAGTTGCATGAGAAGTGAAGTGATGCATATTTTTCAAAATATCATACACAACATGGGGGCGTGGCTTGGCCGGCAACGATGGCAGTCGTGCCTTAGGATCTCTCCGGCAGCCTTCATATATCCTTTTCGATTATCCTGCCCTGAGCGCCTGCAAACACTGACTGGCTATCGGAGGTGCCTGGGAACAGATTAGCGATCCTCCGATAGCGCTGGGGGCAGAGGCGAAGGGCTGCCTGGTGAGCGGCGGCAAGGACGGCTTTGCGTGGAGCACCGGACTGGGGGCCTGGTTCCCTTGGCCGGCGCGAAGGAGCTGGTGTGGCGGTGCGGCGCGGCGCTTCCTCCGCCTCTGCTGATATACTGTTGCTTCAGGAAACGCACCTACTGGGCACGAAGGCTCTTTGTTTACAACGGTTTGGATTTAATCAAGTCTATCCCTCCGGGTTCGGAAGGTGCTCACGGGGTGTTGCCATTTTGATTCATCGTTGAGTTTCCTACACGCCCAAGAAGGTATGGACCGATACCCAAGGTAGATATGTTGTCATACAGGGCAAGATTGGGGGCAACCGTTTAATGATTAGCAGTGTATATGCTCCGCCGCCATTACAGTGGTCGTTGGTGGAATGACTATTGTCACTTTGGGGGACCATGCCAGATACCCTTTCCATTGTGGGTGGGGATTGGAATGATCTGATGGAGCCCGGGCTTGACAGATGGAGAAGTGGGGGGATTCCCGTGGAGGGAGGCTCTCCTACCAAACTTCAATCCATGGTGATGGGGCTTGATTGGGTGGATGTGTGGCGTCATATGCATGGACCTTGTAGGGAATACACTTATTTTTCCACAGTGCATGAGTCCTTCTCTAGGCTGGACTATATCTTTGTTCCCAGGGGACTGGCATATAGGGTGTTGTCGGCTGCTATATTGCCGAGGGCCCTGTCCGATCACTTGCCTTTGGCGCTCACGCTCCAGTTAGGCCCGGTACGGCACCCGCTTCGGTGGCGTATGTTGGGGTGGCGCCTCCAAGGGGAGGAGTATAGGGAACACCTGACAAAGGCCATAGCGGACTATTTTATAGTTACACAGGGTCCGTGGACTCTCCCGTGATTATTTGGGTGGCTTTGAAACCGACGATGCGGGGGGTAGACATCTCCTGGTGTTTGGAGGCAAGGCGGGAGCGGCAACGAGATTTGGTGCATCGGGAGGCTGATCTTTGTGCGTCGGATCGTAGGGGCCGGGAGGCCAATGGAGGTTTGGCGAGGAGACAGTTAGTGTATGCCCAGGAGCACTACTCTGCAATTCTGATGGATGAGGCACGCCAGGTCTGGCTGGCCACGCGCAGTCGAGTATATCAATGGGGGGATAAATCCAGCAAGATGCTCCATCGCTTGTGCCAGGGTTCCCTACATGCCCAGCCGTTGCCTCGGATCCTCGATCTGGAGGGGCACCAGTTGTTGAGACCTCGGCTATCGCTGCAAGCTTTGCTGCATATTATGAGGGTCTGTATGCACCCCAGGAGTGTCTCCCAGAGGATACCATCCAAAAGTTCATAGTCGACCTTCCCCCTCGGGCCGTCTCGGACGAGGTGCGGGAGAGGTTGAATCAGCCCCTGTCTGATGATGAATTGACTGCAGCCTTGGGGGAGCTGCGCCTGGGGAAGGCGCCGGGTCCCAGCGGCTTCCTGAGTGAATTCTTCAAACGCTTCTCGGTGCAGTAAATCGTTTTTGGCCACTATAGGTGTGGCAGGGTATGCTCAGACATGAGTCCCTCTCTCACTGCACCATCAGGATTCAAGCAAGCCGGGCCGAAGACAGCTGAAATGCCAGAAACCGGTCCCCGGTAGCTTGTCTCCTTTCTGGTGAAGAATTGGCTTGGTAGTTTAGTCTGCCCTGTTCCCATGATGCACTGGGCCAGGGACAGACTGATTTGCATATAGCCAGGTTCTGAGCTGGGATGGTGCAGTGAGATAAATAACGGTGATGGATCAAGCCCTGATCTTTGGACTGGGTAAGGGTGGTCTGCTTAATTCAGACACTCTGTTCATCACCACCCCCTTTTCTAAATCGTTTTTGGCCACTATAGGTGTGGCAGGGTATACTCAGACATGAGTCCCTCTCTCACTGCACCATCAGGATTCAAGCAAGCCGGGCCGAAGACGGCTGAAATGCCAGAAACCGGTCCCCGGTAGCTTGTCTCCTTTCTGGTGAAATATTGGCTTGGTAGTTTAGTCTGCCCTGTTCCCATGATGCACTGGGCCAGGGACAGACTGATTTGCATATAGCCAGGTTCTGAGCTGGGATGGTGCAGTGAGATAAATAACGGTGATGGATCAAGCCCTGATCTTTGGACTGGGTAAGGGTGGTCTGCTTAATTCAGACACTCTGTTCATCACCACCCCCTGTTCTAAATCGTTTTTGGCCACTATAGGTGTGGCAGGGTATACTCAGACATGAGTCCCTCTCTCACTGCACCATCAGGATTCAAGCAAGCCGGGCCGAAGACGGCTGAAATGCCAGAAACCGGTCCCCGGTAGCTTGTCTCCTTTCTGGTGAAGAATTGGCTTGGTAGTTTAGTCTGCCCTGTTCCCATGATGCACTGCGCCAGGGACAGACTGATTTGCATATAGCCAGGTTCTGAGCTGGGATGGTGCAGTGAGATAAATAACGGTGATGGATCAAGCCCTGATCTTTGGACTGGGTAAGGGTGGTCTGCTTAATTCAGACACTCTGTTCATCACCACCCCCTTTTCTAAATCGTTTTTGGCCACTATAGGTGTGGCAGGGTATACTCAGACATGAGTCCCTCTCTCACTGCACCATCAGGATTCAAGCAAGCCGGGCCGAAGACGGCTGAAATGCCAGAAACCGGTCCCCGGTAGCTTGTCTCCTTTCTGGTGAAGAATTGGCTTGGTAGTTTAGTCTGCCCTGTTCCCATGATGCACTGGGCCAGGGACAGACTGATTTGCATATAGCCAGGTTCTGAGCTGGGATGGTGCAGTGAGATAAATAACGGTGATGGATCAAGCCCTGATCTTTGGACTGGGTAAGGGTGGTCTGCTTAGTTCAGACACTCTGTTCATCACCACCCCCTTTTCTAAATCGTTTTTGGCCACTATAGGTGTGGCAGGGTATACTCAGACATGAGTCCCTCTCTCACTGCACCATCAGGATTCAAGCAAGCCGGGCCGAAGACGGCTGAAATGCCAGAAACCGGTCCCCGGTAGCTTGTCTCCTTTCTGGTGAAGAATTGGCTTGGTAGTTTAGTCTGCCCTGTTCCCATGATGCACTGGGCCAGGGACAGACTGATTTGCATATAGCCAGGTTCTGAGCTGGGATGGTGCAGTGAGATAAATAACGGTGATGGATCAAGCCCTGATCTTTGGACTGGGTAAGGGTGGTCTGCTTAATTCAGACACTCTGTTCATCACCACCCCCTTTTCTAAATCGTTCTCGGTGCAGTTAAGCCCTTACTTTAGACCGGTTGATCGAGGAGGCGCGGGAGAGTGGTTTGCTCCCTCCGGACTGGAGGCATGCGGAAGTAGTGGTCTTTCTTAAACCGGGGAGGCCTCCGGAGCAGCATGAGTCATATCACCCTATCACCCTCCTGAATATTGAGGCCAAGGTGTTGGCTAAGGCTTTGGCCAATAGGCTCAGGCCATACATTGTAGACTTGGTGCATCCGGACCAGGCTGGATTCATGCCTCAGAGGGCTACCCGTCACAATATCAGACGGGCGCACGTTGCAATCTCGGCCTGGAGGCATCTCGAAGGGCCGGCGGCCTTGCTTTTGGCGGATATGGATAGGGCATTTGATTCCCTGAGTTGGGTGTATTTGTTTGCATTATTGCGCCGTCTTAACCTGGGCCCGCGCTTCTTAGCGTACCTGCAGCTGCTCTATACAGATCTTACAGCGTTGGTGCTGGTGGGGGGGGCGATATCTCGCTCCTTTAAGATCCAACGGGGCACGCGTCAGGGGTGCCTTCTCTCCCCCTATCTATTCGTGCTTGCAATGGAACCGCTGGCGGCGTGGGTACGTATTGATGCTCAGCTTAAGGGCTTCCGATGGGCCCCTGGTGTTGTGGATAAAATAGCGTTATACGCCGACAATGTCTTCTTTTTCCTCACTGATATTGATAGGTCGGGACCTCGCCTATTGCAAATTCTACAGATCTTTGGCGAGACCTCGGGACTCTATATGAACCCGGGCAAATCTACGCTGTGGGTGCTGGACGATCAGTATAGGGCAGGGGATTGGGCCTCCGATCTGCAGCCCGTACGTGGGGGAATGAAATACCTAGGAGTGTATCTCTCGGCTTCACCGATTGTCTCTCTTGAACGGAACTTGGCCTTGGTGTAGGATCGCACGTGAGAGGACCTCAAGGTGTGGTCTCGTATGCCCCTCACAATCTACGATAGATCGGCTATTTTTAAAATGGTGTCGCTCCCTCGTCTACTATATCAACTTCAGAATCATCCCTATTCGCTTTCGCCGCATTGGTTCCAGCAGGAAAACTCGGCCTTAGGTGGGTTTCTATGGGAGGGGGGAGCAGTCCGTGTAGCTTTACGCACATGCTTCCTGTCTACATACTCTGGGGGCTTGCGACGTCAGATGTCCTCGTCTATTATCAGGCGGCGCACATTTTGGTGCTTAATGAATGGTGGTATGGGGATAGGGGGATCCGGCGTATGTGGTGGAGCGACACCTGATGGGTTCTAGGTCACTACATACGCTGCTTTACTCGGCGCCGTTGCGACGAGGCCTCCCCTCGGCCACACAGGTGGTGTTCTATGTCTGGCGGTGGACCCTCCACAGGATGGGGTGGTGGAATGTCTTGACTCGCGAGACGCCTTTGTGGAGTAATGGGTGGCTGCCTCAGCTTGGGGCGCTGCGCGGTTTTCAGGACTGGGACTCCATTGGGATCTCGTCCCTGGGCGATGTAATGTCCAATCTGATACTTAAATCCTTTTTGGAGCTCCGCAATGAATATGGCATGCCGTGGTCCCAATTTTTTCAGTATTTACAGTTTGGACACGCATTGTCACCCCATTTAGCGGGGCTAGAGTCCCTTTCTGAATTTAGCCCCCTTGAGGCAAAGGTGTTTATGGGTGAGTTGCCAGATTGAAAGATTTCACACATATACCAGACACTGGTTCATCATTGCTCTACTGATTTACAACGCCTCCGGATGGCATGGTTGGGGGATGTGGGCGACCTCGAAGAAGAAGACTGGGCAGAGGCTCTGGAGAGTCCGCACGGAGCCGCAATTTCCGCATGCCTGCGACTAGTGCAATTCAAATATTTACATTGTGTGTACTTCACCAGAGTGCGACTGTGGAGGGTAGGGATGATAGGCTCCCCTGAGTGTCTCCGGTGTGGAACGCATGAGGGCACACTTCTGCATAGAGTTTGGGATTGTCTTGGGCTGCATAGGTTTTGGAGGGGGGTATTCTCTTGTTTGTCGGGGGTGTTTGCCTGGGAGCTTCCATACTCGCCGAGGCTGGCATTGCTGCATGTGCTGGAGGGTATTGGGGCAATAGATATAAGCGCCATCTGCTGCTGGGCCTCACACTGGCAAAAAGAGATATAGCCAAGGCTTGGAAGGCGACTCGGGCCCCGACGTTGGCTGCCTGGCGATCTGGGATGGACTTCTGCATGGGGCTCGAGCTGCCAATATTTCTTGCTAGAGGGTGCCCCCGTAAGCATTTTAAAATTTGGAAAAAATGGACGGACTACAGGGGACTGGAGCTTGACCCGCCGCCAGACGAGGCACCCGCTGTACCCGTTTGAACTGAGATGATGCTAGTGATTTGTGGGGTGCTGGACGGACTCAGTGCGCTATGTTGGTTATGTTATCATATTGTTAGGATGTCATGTACGCAATCGGGGGTGGGGGGGTTGGGGGTTGTTTGTTGACATAAAATCTACGGCATTATTGTGATTTATTGATGTGTGCTGCAGTCTCCGGGTTACGGAGCTATGCAATATATGTGGCCCTTGAAGAATAAAATCTGTTTTAAAAAAGAAAATAACATACACAACATGAAAAATACTTATGATGATTCAAAATAGATAGTGCATGAAAATACTTATGTACAAACACATTTATATACAACAACGTTTGACTTTTGCATCATAAATTCAGAAACTGGAATACTCTTATCGCTATCTTGTTTTTGGGGGCCAAACATGTGCCAAACATGGGAAAGTGTTTAGAGTGTGTACGTGGGGCATTTAATTTAATGCAAATCCCTGGTCTTCACTATAATGAGACCTGAACGTCAATGTGATTGGTCCATAACATTTTCCCATGATTCATGGGGTAAAAATACAGGAAGTTTTCACACAGGAAATGCCTAACTGACAGTGAACTTGTGGTGCATATTGGATATGGAATATGGATGTTCTCAGACTTTAAAACAGTAAGTGTGCTTCATCCTAGAATCTAGCATGTTTATAATATCATTGACAAGTTGATGGCTTCAGTAATATGTGCCTCATTCATTTGTAGGGAAGCAATGATGACAAAAATAGACGCTTGCCTCTGAGCAACTCAGGAACGTTTGAAAGGTACTTTTTGACCTTGTTCCGTCGAGTTGCCCAATGTTCATGTATTTAAATATACTAAAATAGATACAATCAATGTAATGTTCTGTAGAAATTCCCCCCGGCATAAACTACGAGGCGCACTGTAGTATTTCCATTGAGAGATTCTGGTTACCAGGCAAACAGGAGTCAGAGCAGCAGATGTGTCCGAGAATCAAGCAATCAGGTACAGAAATTTGAATTAAGCATATTTAAGGAGAGTAGTGTTTAGTTTTCATTTTCACTGATGTAGAGTTTGCATCATTCATTTATGCTTTTTAGAAATCGCTGACCATTAACATGAAGCCCTGATGAGAGTCCCTGTACCAGAGGACTGGGTCTTGAAACGCGTCAGCACTTTTTTCTACAAGGAGGAATTTGAATACACTTGGTGTGATGTGAGGGATTTCTATTGAATTGTATGCCCCACGTACACACTCTAAACACTTTCCCATGTTTGGCACATGTTTTGCCCCCAAAAACAAGATAGGGATAAGAGTATTCTAGTTTCTGATGTTATGATGCAAAAGTCCAACGTTGTTGTATATAAATGTGTTTGTACATACGTATTTTCATGCACTGTCTATTGTGAATCGTCATGAGTATTTTTCATATTGTTTATGTTATTTTGAAAAATGTGTATCTCTTCACTTCTCATGCAACTAAAATCTTTTTTTGGAAATATAAACAATTGCAAAGAAAGGAATGATTTATTAAAAATTCCATTCAAACAGAAAAGATAGTGTTCTGTTTGTTGTTCAAAAATAATTAGAGAATAATGTCAAATGGAGCCAGGTTCTTCTTTTTGTATTCAATTTAGTACAACCCTACCTGGCTCTGCCCTTTTGGGCCTATCCCCTCCCCCCCAACTTTCTAAAAGTGCCATTTTCAGGACTGTGACTTAAAATCTGAATTTACCATGAACAAGAACTTATATTACTAATCTTTAGACATGAAACTTGATATTCCTACCTTCCCCTAATTGAAGGTTATCTCTTATTAGATGTAATAAGTTAACCCAATGTTATCCTATGAGACAGGCAGGCCCTGCAATAGTGAAAAACAAATGTAAGAGTTTTTCACTACCAGGACATGTACAACGTTTCAAATACACTCCAGCCTGCCTTATGAGCTGTTTAGGGCCTTATATGTGTTAGAAGGTTTCAGGCCTGGCAAAATGTTTATTTTTCCTGGTCGAAATGGCAGTTTAAAACTGCACCCACAGGTTACAATGGCATGTTTGAGACATGTTTAAAAACCTACTTAAGTATGTGGCATAATCATGTACTACCGTTATACCAGGGAATTACAGGTAAACTAAATGTGACAATGGAGTATAATCCAATTTGACCATGTTTAGATGAGAGAAGTACAAGCACTTTTGCACTGGTTATAAGTGGTTAAGTGCACAGAATCCTAAGGCCAACAGCACAAAATGGAGGAGGAAGGTAAAATGTTTGGGGGAAGACCACCCTAAGGGTGTCAGGTCTAACTCTAATACTAACAGAGTTTTTTTTCCAGGAATGGACACCTCGTTACACAATAGGGTGTATTCTTGGGCATAACGCATTATTTTTGCAACAGAAAATTGTCAAGATTACACCCAATTATGCAGCGTAGTGAAAATTGCTCCAGGGCCTAAAAATGTAGTGTATTTAGTGATCTAACTTTGTGTCAGTGGACCTGGTGTTGCATGCGGTGCAATGAAAATGGTGACTGCTTCTATTAGGCCATCATGTGGACTATTCCCAAAGGTAATTTGGAATACATAAACTATTACTCCTCTAGTACTCTTTTTGTACTTTCATATGCCTTTGTGAAGTGGATTCAAACTTCAAAAAATGGGAATATTCAGAGATTCTTTTTATACACATAGCACACATAGAAAGGGTTGTGCCCTCTTGGCACCTTTACTAATGGGGGTCGGACATGTCTGGACTGTTTAGCAAAGGCTGATATGAGTATGTAAAGAGTGCTCCTGTGGTAATGTTTCCCATATTCAAAAATAATTGTGTGACTTATCCCCAGTATGTGTGTGTGTGTGTGTGTATGTGTGCATTGAATGCACTATTAATATTTAACAAGATCATTTTATCATACTTGCCCATTTGGTTTGCTGATGGAAAACCTGGACCATGACTGACTTTCCATTTACCCAAGTGTTTGTCTTATTCACAGATGCAAGATTTCTGGCTAGTACCAATATATCTACTGCGAGGGGATGCCAACTTAAATCCTTAAATGTTTATCCTTGCCGTTATTGTTTAGTCATCTGCTTCTTACCATCATAGTCATGATACACCCTGTAATTTATAAGGTCTGGTTACATTTCCTGGTTAAAGCTATCTTCATTAGGTAGACAAAATCACTTCTACTGGTACAAGCTTGTTTCTCACCATGCTGCATTTCCATTTCCGGAAGTAGAGTGAGAGTTCTTTCCTCTCATCATGATATCACAAATTTCCCACATTGTTCTGGTTCCAGCAAATCGTATCCATTTGCTTGATCAGCTGGTTTTCTTATATACCAACAACCTTCTAACCCTTCAATAATACCCTGTGCACCACCATAATGTTCCTTTACCATCCATCTTGTTGCCAACCTGGCCCAACATCAACCGTCCCCTATGGAGGAGTTCCATACCTTCATCATGAAAAACAAGCATCATCATCCAGACATTAACCTTTCCATTTTGTCACACAGTAGCTGGGTAATGGGATGGCAGAGGCTGAATGTTGAGTTACTTTCCAAGCCTGAAGATAGGTAAATGGTAAACTGGCCTGACTATACGCTCCCTGTAGGATTTCCTCTAGACTTCAGAGTATTTTTGATTGAATTATGAGAGAACCACCGGAGTTCTTCCAACCCAATTCTGTCTTTGCAGCAAAGTTTACTCTATCCATGCTCCCAACTACTTACAAATTGGCCTAACAGCCGAAAAAAGAAATTGTGTATGCCCTGTCAATTAAAAAACTTTAAGTATGGTTCAACTTAAGGTACGTGTTGGAGGTTAGGCCAAGAAGACTGGAAAATTAGACCCACTCCAAATGTTCGGTTTACCATTAACATTCATCAACACTACCCATGCGTTAAGGAGATAAGTGTGAGATATCCTCGTGAGCAGGTGTAATTTGCATACAATATAAAATGGATTCAATGAACTTGCAAGTTGCTCATGGGGCACCCTCTAAAAAATTATTTGAAGCACTACTTACCTTGATTAAAATTAAACTAACACCTTACAGATGAACATAAATGTAGCCCTTCACCAAATTCATCTACTTCCTGCCATATTCAATATAATGACATAGCGAACTTAATAAAGGGTACTTTTACCAGTGGGAGGTGATGGAAGAAGGAATCAGATTCATTTATTTGAACTTCTGTTCTGAAAAGAAACAAAATGATGTTTTCTGCTCAGATGTCAGATATGCAATGGAAAGAAAGATAAACACACCATCTTGTGTCGTGCAATAGTATATGAATAAGTAAATTGACAATTAACATAAGTACAAGTAAATAAAAGTTTATATTAGGTTGAGATGATAGTGCACTTTATGGCTTTTCAGTATGCACGCAGCTTTGAGCAACTGTGCAGGTCTTATTGTGGTATTTCATATGATCATAGGGTATCAATATTTCATTTTCTTTTCATATTTCCATATTCCTTATTCCCACTCACTTTTTATTCCATTTTTTCTTATCATCCCGTTGTCCTTCCTTTATTGTTAAATCTTTCCTATATCTTTTAAGCTTTTCAACTATTTGCATTCCATTCTTCCTTTGTTTTCTCACTCCATTTAGGTTATACTTCTTTTTGATTTACCATTTTAATAATTTATATTTCTGTCGCCGCTTTTACCTACTTTGGCCCCCTTCCCACGGCTGCAACATGGTGATTATTCTTGTTTTGTTTATTATGTTCTTCTGTCTTGTGTTGACCTGGTGTAGTATCGGGTTCCCAAGGCCTACATGCTCCGAAGATAACCCACTTACATTGAAAGAACTGTTGGCACGGAAACTGAAAAATTAAAAGAACAAGTTTATTAAGACCCCATGGGGTGGTGGTACATTCCTACAGCACCCTTCGGTAATGCAAGAAGTATCACACCGAACATCGGTGTGACCCGTTCTTTTATACAATTTGCAGGTAATAAAACGATAGGCGGTACAGAATTACAGAGCGTTATGTACATATATGGTCATTTATGAACACAGCCAGCTTATTGGAGGGGTTACAACCCCGCTGGTCAGTTTGGCGGCACATTCCTGAGGGGTGACTGGTCAGTTGGGACTGCGCATGTACAGGCTTGACCGTTACTAAAAATAGCCTGTTGCTGGGCAAACTCGAGTGGCCAGTGGCACGGACAATGGACTAAAGGGCACGCTGGCCACGAGGCCGCTCATGATCTAAGATGGCCGCCGTAACAAACAAGATGGCATTTCCAAGTATGGCCAAGTTAAGCGGGAAAACGTGTAGCACAGCTAAGCGCTAACCCGGCCATTGTCAAATTACGACAGACGACCCTTTTAGCGTTTAGCTGAAGCTACCTCATAGTGAACATAATCAGGGTGTTCATCTTCAATATCAATTAGCATTATTTGAGCTACTTCTTTATGAAGCATCATTTTGTTGTGAGCAAGAACTCGTCTTGATGGTATGCAAGCCGATAAGCACATGGAACATAACGCTGGGCCACATTGTATACATAAACATACAAAAAATAGTATCCCAACAATGATGCATAGAATCGTTAGCAGTTTCCAACCCCAAGTGGTAAGCATTGACCAGAACCACCCTGAAAGAGTCCAAGTTCCATTGTCCGGGTGTATTTCAGCAGCGATCTTATGCAGTTTTGAAATGGCATCATAAACAGATGGTGAGTTATCGGGCACGTATACACAACAGCTACTTCCGATGATTCTACATGCCCCCCCATGGTCAGCTAGAACTACATCTAGAACCATTCTGTTCTGGAGCGTAACAATCCTAGAAATCTGGAGTTCTTCAGTAATATTTCCTAAGGCAATAGCAGTATCGTTGGCTACAGCCTCAACAACACGGGTCAGTCGTCGTATCTTCCTACTATTCAAAGCAGCCCCCACAAAGGAAAACAGTCCCAAATTAAAATCCACATACTGTTGCAAAGCAGTATCAGTCTGGTCGATGTCGTCCAGAACAACAGCACGTTTAACACGATTCAACACGAAGTCATGATAAAGAACATAGTCATTATGATACATTCGTGGGGCAATGAATACAGGGGGCAATACAAAAGATACATAACAAGTGCCTAACCATCCCAACGGGAGCTGGTGATAACCCTTCGTTCCACAAATAAAATAAGTATTGCGAGATGCTACAAACGATATGCCATTTGGGCTGTCAAACGTAAGTGTAGTGTTGCATTCACTTTTCCCAACCGGAATTGTACCTTTATTGCGTATACACAAATCAGCTTTAGTAGCAATAACATTAATAACATGTGAATTGGATACGTTGATGTTCCGTTGGTTGCTGTAAAAACACGTGGGGCAGACGCATTATCGGGGCGGTACTCCTCCCATTCAAATCGAGTACCCTCAGCTCGTGGATACCCATCCCGGTCATGGTAGCAAATTTTATTCAAATGGAAAAGCACCCCCCCTTTCGTTGGCCATCTCAAAGTGAAGAGAAGAGTGTACCAGGCATTGCAAGATCCATTATGCGAGAACGGGAGTGAAATGAGTATTTATTTATTTATTTACTGGCTTATATAGCGCTGGTATCGACTCCCATGGGAGCATCTCCGCGCTTTTGACATCTGCCACAGTGCGATCGGGAGAACGTGAGCTGTCTAGGAGCTGAAAAGGAAGGTCTTTAGCATCTTCCTGAAAGGAAGGTATTCTGTGCAAAGCCTTAAGGAATTGGGAAGGCTGTTCCAAAGAGACGGTCCAGCTATTGAGAGAGCTTTACTGCCCTGTCTTGCCTTCCTTGCCCTAGGCACTACTAGAAGGCCTTGTTCGCTCGAGCGAAGAGGGCGGGAGGGCTTGTAGGGGACAAATTTGGTGGCCAGGTATGTCGGACCCATACCATTGAGACTCTTATGTATGGTACAGCATACCTTGAATTTAGCCCTCTGTCTGATGGGTAGCCAATGAAGCTTTTCCAGTAGTGGTTTAGAAGGGGAGCGAGGGGGCGCATTTAGGACTAGCCGGGCAGCCGTATTCTGGACTACCTGTAGTCTTGCCATGACTCCCTCATTGGCAGCTAGCAACAGGCCGTTACAATAGTCAAGACGGCTTATGACTAGTGCCTGTACCAATGTTCTTCTGCTGGCATCTGGCAGGAGGGGGAAGATTTTGCGTAGCATACCAATTATGTGGAGGCAGGATCCCACCACCTGGTTGGCGTGTTGCTTGAGGGACAGTTCCTGGTCCAGCCGGACCCCCAGGTTTTTTACAGATGGTTTCGGCTCTGGTGCTGGGCCAAGGTCTTGTGGCCACCAGTCCGGAGTCCAGAGTTGTCTTACCCCCCCAAACAACATGACTTCCGTCTTTCCAACATTGCATTGTAAAAAGTTGGAAGACATCCAGTGTGCTACCGCTTTCATTCCCAAGGAGAAGGAGTTCCTGACTTCAGGTGTTAAGGTTTTAAAGGGAAAGAGGAGTTGAGTATCGTCAGCATAGGATATAGGAACAAATCCATATGCTCTCAAGATGTTAGCCAGGGGTGCCACATATATGTTGTGCCCCCTTTCTTCTGGTGCCCAGGCAACATCCCACATACCCAACAATTAGACGTATTTGTCATATTATGCGTATGATGCAGGATCTGAATAAAGCTATTGTTCAAATAAGTCTGTCGGTGCCGTTCTTCATGGTAAGGCAAAGTGAAGTGAAAATGTTCAGATGGAGCCGGGGTAGTCGGCAGCAAATGTTCTCGTGCAGGCACCACAAGTTCAACTACCCAAGCTATTACTGCTATTACCACAATTGCCAAGACAAAAAGGATGGCACCCAGTATTCTTTTGTCTCGTGATGCAGAAGGCGTCATAGTTCAATGAGTTCTCAAAGTCTTAAATAGTTCGAAAAGTTCACAAAGTCTCAAATGTACATATGTGTGTATTTACACCTAAAAAAGGAAAAATACGGTGCTGAGCTCCGAGGTAGCCGTTGTTTTCTTCTCCGGGGTCAAGACGGGTGTCGCTACTCTTGGCAGAACTGATCCCCCCCCTTGAGATTCCCGGCTTCCGTTTCACAAACCCCAGAGCGGTAACCAACCAGTCTCGAAAACCAAAAAATCTTCTTATCGTGGCCGCAGATTATAGCGCTCTCGTCCAGAAGCAGTGTGGTCCGGGAAGGCTCCCTCAACTTCGGCCGATGTCACAGCTGGGCTCTTTTCCTTCTCCAGAATCTCCTTGTAGTCGGTCAACACAGCAGGATTCACCAGATCAGGAGAAACACGACGGCAGTGGGTTGAGTGCACCCACCTCTTCCTGTTGGTCACTCGTACAGCTGTTCGAGTTGCCAGATGGACCTGCTCGGGGCCACGCCACCTCGGTTCCAAGCTGTTCGTCCTCTCAAACGACTTTATCATAACAAAGTCGCCAGGGTGAAGATCGTGGTGCTCTCCAGTAGAGTTGTCAGGGAGCGCTTCTCGAACCTGTTGATGAATAGAAAGCAAATCATTTGTTAATCGTGCCAAATAATCGTTCATCATTATACAAGGCACATCATGTATCAATCGCGGCTTAGGCACTCCCCAAATATTCATCTAGCACCCCTTCTGCTGCCCATGCCGCAAGTTCTGATTCAGTAGCTGATTTCTGAATATCTAGTATCTCTGCTCTAGCATCATACCATCGCTCAGCCTGTGATTGTGTTACGTACATGGGGGAGTCAGTTCGGGACATAGCCGTTTGTCTCGCTATGCTATCCGCAAAAGCATTTCCCTGACCCACTTTATCGGTGATCTTTTTATGGGCACTACATTTAATTATCGCTACTTTCTTTGGACAAAGCAACGCGTTTAGGAGATCACGCACTAGTTCTCCGTGCATAATGTGTACTCCATGAGAAGTCAAAAACCCACGTTCTCTCCAGAGTAGTCCGAAGTCATGGGCTACTCCAAAGGCATACCGGCTGTCTGTGTATATGTTCACACATAGGCCAACACTCAATTCGCAGGCTCTTGTCAAGGCTATCAGCTCTGCTGCTTGAGCCGATTTCTGTGGTATTCTAGCTGTTTCTACCACTGTCTTAAGTGTCGTGATTGCATAGGCTGCGGAAGTCGTACCATCTGGCAGCCTCACACACGATCCATCAACCCACAGTTCCCCATCCACATCTGGAAGTGGCATATCCTGTAAGTCAACACAACCCTTTGTCTGTTCCTCAGTCAGGAAAACACAGTCATGATACTTTTCTTCCTGACCCTCCTCAACCGGATAGGGCAATAAATTGGCAGGGTTCAGGGTAGCACATCTTTTCAGTGTGATATGTGGCGCCAGAAGTGTGAGCTCATATCCTGTCAAACGTGCGCTCGTAAGATATTGGGTCTTTGTTTGATTTAACAGGGCATCTACTGCATGGGGAACTAACACCAACAGTTTGTGCGATAACACTATTCCCTCACTCTGTCGTATAGCTACCGCTGTTGCTGTAACTGCTCGAAAACACCCAGGTAACCCTCGTGCTACAGGGTCAAGAACCGCCGAGAAGTATGCACATGGCCTTTGTTTGTCCCCGTGTGTTTGCACTAACACTGATAACGCGCACCCATCTTTCTCGTGCACGTACAATGTGAAAATCTTTGTGTAATCTGGTGTACCTAACACGGGTGCAGAACAAAGAGCTTGTCTCAATTGTTCAAAGGCATTTTGACATTCATCTGTCCATTCAAGAGGCATGGGTGTAGTTCTGGACAGCAACGCCAACAACGGTTTAATAATATGTGAAAACCCCATGATCCACTGTCTACAAAAGGACGTCAATCCTATGAAAGCACGTACATCTCTCTGTGTGCGGGGGACTGGTGTATTTAAAATTGCCTGGATTCGATCCGATGTTAATGCACGCCCCTCCTTAGACAAAAGATGACTGAGGTAGGTCACCTTGGGTCTACAGTATTGGAGCTTTTTCTTCGAGACTTTATGATTATTTTGAGCCAAAAAGGAGAGCAAAGCAATCGTACTCTCCTCGCATTGAGCATAAGTATCAGCAGCCAACAAAAGATCGTCGACATACTGGATAAGGGCAACTCCAGATTGCAATTGAAAGGAATCAAGCTGTCTTTTTAAAGCCTGGCTGTAGATACTCGGACTCTCAGTGTAACCTTGAGGAACACGACAAAATCAAACGATTTATTATTTAACGTAAAGCCGAATAAGTATCTGCTGTCAGGATGAATGGGAATGGAAAAGAACGCGATTTTCAGGTCAATGACACTAAAGGTCGTTGCCGTTGGTGGCACCAGTGTAAGCAAAGTCGTGATGTCGGATACCACCGGGTATTGGGGAATGACAATTTTGTTAATTTCTCTCAAATCAATAATAAATCGATAGACTTTGTCGTCAGTATCTCTCTTAAGGATCGGAAGAATAGGGCTGTTGCAAACATTGTAAGGAACCTCCTCCACCACTCCTGCAGTTATCAAATCTTGGACAATGTGTGTCAGGGCAATTTCACCTTCCCTGGAAATCTTATACTGTGGCACACGTGGCAGAGAGGCTCCTTCCTTTACAGTAATTCGAATAGGCGGAATACGCATCTCTCCCACATCCGTGTCTGAGGTCACCCATAACGTGTGCGGGAGAGATGCCAAAGCTGGAATGTCTAGTATAGTGCAAAACCTATCTAATTCAGGATAATTGTCATTCAGGATAACCTGCACTCCCTCGGGAGCGCAGCGTATAGTCGCTCGGAATTATTTAAGCAGGTCAATGCCCAAGATGTTATCTGGTGTATGGGGAGATAGCAAAAATTGACCAAAACTGAAAAATTTATCAAGGCAAAGTGCAAGAGGCTTCGATAATGGGCTGGGAGTTGGTGTGCCATCAAACCCAATACATGTAATCATATCGCCAGACAGGGGAGCCCTCGGAACCAAGTTTTTAGACAAAGCGCTACGAGTAGCCCCTGTGTCGACTAGAAACTGATCAGTAGAACCCAAGATGCCCGCTGATACGTATGGACCACTCTGATCTACTGGCACTTCAACTGATTCCTTACCCCATCCTACGCAATCCTATGCATGTACATATTCCTGATGCTCCACAATCTCGCCTTCCGATATCTGGTACTGATTCCGTCTATCAAAGGTGTTACGCTCATCCTGGCCACGGCCCCTCTCCTCAAACCTGCCACGATCACCTCCACTACCTCTCGCCCCCAAATAACTTCCCCTCGACCGTCCCCCTCCACGACCACGCTGACTACGTTGCTCCCGAAGTACCGGGCAATCATCAGCCCAATGCCCAAACTCCTTACAATAGGCACATTGATCCTCCGCTATATCCGTACGCCCATACGACGCATTACCCCCTCCTCGTCTGCCTCTATCATACCCTCTAGATTGCGTTCCCCGAACCTGCGCCAACATCACCTTTGTTTTCAATTCCTTCGCTTTTTTATCAACACTTTCCTTAGCCTCCAATTCCTGTCGCTCATAATACTGAGCCATAGTTAGCAAAGAATCAGGGGTCGCCGTGGCCCAGGAACTTTCACTCGATTTCAATCGTTTTGCAATCTCCGGTAGGAGATTAGCCACATACTTATCTACAAACAAATGCCTACCCGTATCGTCTGTTAACGATTGACCACTGTAATCATGAAACGCCTCTTCGAAGCGTGTAAAGAAATCTGAGACCGTTTCATCTGGCTTTTGTTTGCACGAAGCTAACATGGTCCAATCGATCTTTTTAGATGGGACGAGCGTTTTTAATTTAATCAGAATAGCCGCCGGGAGGTCTAAAATCAACTGACATGGCTTACATGCCGGTTCCCTATCTAAATCAGCTGCATTTACTTCTTTCCATGTTCCTCCAAGTATTGTTTCATCATTATTTTTTCGAATTAGTCTCCACATATCAGGCGGAAGAATTAGCCCAAAAAACAAATCTATATCAACCAAAGTCATAACACAAGACGAAATAGCCCCTTCAACCCCTTCATAAAATGCTGCCGGATTTTTACGAAGGTCAGGCAAAGAATTTTTCAACGCCATAACATCCGCTCTATTCCAAGGCGTATACACCCAGTTATATATAAAATATCCCTTTGAATCCTTTGACATTTTATCATCATCTGTACCCTCCCCTTTAGGCGGAGCATACAAAGGTGCAGCTTCACGCATAGGCATAACATGCACGTTAGAATTCTTATCTGAACCCCGGAGAGAACACTCCTTAGATTGCCCAGTAGACTCCGGCCCGGACTCCTTATTCTTTTTCCGCTCGTCCCGCAATCTGGACGTCTCATCCCGCAGCTGGATCAGTTGCTTGTAAAAGGCATCAACATCTGAAAGATCAAATACACCTTTTTCCAAATTCTCACAATGAACTGACACAGCCTTAGATTCTAACGTATCCGAAAATTTACGGTACGTAGTAACAACTTCATCTGCCAAAGTAGCCAAAAAATACAGTAATTCTTGTTCTGTCCATTGACCCCTTTCAGTAACAACCTCGGCCTGAGTAACAAAATTCGTATTCACTTTACGAGCCCAACTACGCAAATTCGCGGATTTCTCCGCAGAAAACCTGACACCAGACGTATCCCTTTTTCCTGGCTTATCCTGTCCTTCGTCATCAGAGTCTGCAGTTGGAGCCGTAGGCGAGACATACGGAGGCGGTGATCGATCTAGCAATGAAAAATCATCAATCTCATTATTAAGGACAGGATAAAGTGGTCGGCGAATAGGAAATTGACCAGTCGTTTGCAAGTTACGTTCCCGTTCCTCCCTCTCTTTCTTCTCCTGCGCCTCCTTTTCCTCAAGCTGTAAAGCCTTATCTCGAGCAGCCTTGCGCTGTCCGCCAAGGCAATTTCACGTTTCATACGTTCACGCACCGCTTTCTCCCACATTTGTACACAATCAAACATATTTTGTCTAGACCTTCGTTGAAACAAACATTGCTCCACAAACTGAACCTTACATAAATCGAACGACCCATGTAGTGGCCATTGCAATTCAGGATCTGATTTAGTGTATTTATGCCATAGTTTACTGTACATTATAGGGGGAAGGCCGAATTTAATGTACATCTCACGGTTTGGTGTACCTTCTGGGGGAGCCGGCTGTGATTCCGCTAACCTAATTGTGGTACCATTCCCAAGACAGCACATCCCTCGGAGTGTGCTTAAAACAGGCATGTTCAAAAAGTATCACGAAAGCGTGATACCGTATAAAATGGCACTTATAGTACTTCACACAAACGTGCCGCTCAGAGGAAAAAAACAAAATTAGAGAAACATCTCTACATGCCTGCCTATGTGAAGTGCACTACACATATAGATTCAAAGTTCACAAATTCACAAATGTTAGCTAACTCAAATCAAAGTCACAAGTCATAGAACTTCGGCGAGCGTCCGGAGACTACCTCACCGATCACAGAATCGTAGAACTTCAGTAAGCGTCCGCAGACTACCTTACCAATCACAAATCTTACCCAAAGTCTCAAAGGTCCAGATTCCAACTGCCAAGGTCTTTTAATCGAATCAGCCAAACGGCACTTTATCCAGCAACGCAGACGATCAAGAACTCAGTCGGAGACCGGCGCCACCTGGAAGGTCAGATCAGAAGGAAAGGAAGAAACACCGCGGGTGCCAAGACTCGGGTCACTCGGTGGCAGCGTACGCGTCCATGGCGAGTTTCCAAACCTTCGTCACGACCTCTCCTTCGGGCATCCGAGTCGCCGATGAGTCCCTTCGTGGTCGCCAATTTGTAGTATCGGGTTCCCAAGGCCTACATGCTCCGAAGATAACCCACTTACATTGAAAGAACTGTTGGCACGGAAACTGAAAAATTCAAAGAACAAGTTTATTAAGACCCCATGGGGTGGTGGTACATTCCTACAGCACCCTTCGGTAACGCAAGAAGTATCACACCGAACATCGGTGTGACCCGTTCTTTTATACAATTTGCAGGTAATAAAACGATAGGCGGTACAGAATTACAGAGCGTTATGTACATATATGGTCATTTTTGTAACGCAGCCAGCTTATTGGAGGGGTTACAACCCCGCTGGTCAGTTTGGCGGCACATTCCTGAGGGGTGACTGGTCAGTTGGGACTGCGCATGTACAGGCTTGATCGTTACTAAAAATAGCCTGTTGCTGGGCAAACTCGAGTGGCCAGTGGCACGGACAACGGACTAAAGGGCACGCTGGCCACGAGGCCGCTCATGATCTAAGATGGCCGCCGTAACAAACAAGATGGCATTTCCAAGTATGGCCAAGTTAAGCGGGAAAACGTGTAGCACAGCTAAGCGCTAACCCGGCCATTGTCAAATTACGACACTGGGAGCAAAAGATCAAAGTTAGTAAGGGCCAAGAAACGCTTTTATCTGACCCCCATCACACCCCCACTTAGCGGGTGCTTCAATACACCTTTGGCCCAATGTCATTCTAATTGTGATTATCAGCCACAGTCAGAATGACAATGGCCCTGTCCACAGTCTGTGCCAGGTCCTGTAGGGGCTGCTGCAGCCTCTAGAGTTCGAAAGAGAAGTGCGACCATGCTGCGATTATGGCAGGGGAACAGCACAGCCTGCTGCAGTCCCAAAATTACAGACAAAAGGCGTCCGTAAAAGGAATGATGACGGACAATGGACAAGACGGCAAAATAACGTATAGTTCGTGACATTTACGGATGGTTGGTCACCCTAGGTTACACTCTCCCCCTACTCTCCCCTACTTCTGAAAGGAAGGTATCAGTTGGGTGACACAAGGGACATTTTGGGATCATTTCTGGTGAATGTTGTTTCAGGTCGAGTTGGAGAGGAAAGAAGGGGTATTGTGTGTAAATAAAGTTAACCATACAGTAAACATCCAAAGCCCCAAATCAGTGAATGCAGAACACAGAGGTGCAGTAATTCATAAACAGTGAAATATACATCTATAAGAAATTATAATTGTAAATGGGCAATCTGAGGCCCTTAAATAAGTGTCAGACTTACAGTGTACCTCTGTGTTGATCATCTTGTGTGCATTGAGTTAAATAATGCTTGCCAAGCAAGTAACCATCACTGAAGATTGTTTCCATCACTCCCCACATGCATGTAAATATAAAATGGAATCAATGCCTTTTTCTGCCTCGGTGTTTTTCCCTGGTGCAAAAATAACAGTTGGTTTACCTTCTTTTAAGCAAGCACAAAAAATTTGCAAATTGTCTCTGATTTAGTGCAAAAGTGTAAAGTTGCTATAATATTTACATATAGCCTAAATATATTCTCCTTTTCTTCATTTGGAACCCAAAACTATCTACTAAGCATCCGATGTTCTGCTCATATTTCTAATTATGAGAAAAATGTGTAGTCAAAAAAATGATTGAGTCCCTTCCTCTAGGGTGTACATATTGGACTCAAATGCCTTGGCTTTAAAATGATAAAATAAAATGGGAAAACATATTTGGAATGCTAATACGTGCTGCTTTTACTTGAATAAAATGAATTTGATTTGAAATCTCTCGGAATTTCATATAGAAAGAAAAGTAGCAAAATGTAACTCCTGTTCCTTTTCTGTGATTATGTGAAATAAAAAGCACAGGTGCAGGCTCTGCATTAGCATGATAAAAAAATAAACTTTCTCCGACAATAATCTCTTATGTGCATTAAAGGAAATTCTCATTTTCCTTCTCAGACCGACATTCTTTCCCAAAACTGCAGTAGCTGTCACCATTGATACTAAGTTTCTGAAAGAAAGTTTGAGAGAATAATTATATTAGCTGTCAAATTAGTAGTTAAAACTGTAAAAAGATGTATATGTCAAAAACACAGTTCTGTTCCTGTGGCCTCGATAATGATTACTCAGCCAAATGCTTATTTGAGAAAGACAAGAAATGCATTTTCACCAACCAATGTTTTTTGAGAAAAGCAGGACAGTAATGAAAAAAGTGTAATGCATCATTAACTCGATAACGAGGTTCTGCAGATGCAACCACACATTCCACATCATTTTTTTCCTTTTATTTCTTCCATTGTAGCTGCTGACCATAATGGACTTGTCAGCTTGTTATTAGGAATAAAAAGAATGGTTAAGACTCATCCTATTTCAACTTCACTTTTTTTATGTCTTTTATGACAGGTAATGCATACCGTGTATTAAAATAGCGAAATTCAAGGAAGTATTAAAGTCTTTCTGGCTGGTTCAAAAATATTGATGCCAGGTGAATTTCGCACCAACCTGAAAGTCGACCATTTCAGCCTTCTTCTAAAATAATGGCAGACCAAGACGCCTTGATCAACTATTGCTCTATCACATTTCTTTCATTTCTGCCTTGATTACCAAAAAGGGCATCTTCACACAGGTCGCCAAATACACCTCCAACAATATTCTTTTTGGAGTTCACCAGTCGGGTTTCTTTTGGGCGTGCTGTCGTGAAATAACTATACTTCTGATTGCGGATGATGCCCTCCAGAAATGCTCGACAGTTGAGAGTCCAGACTACTAGTCTATTTTGACCTCAATGCAATCATCAACACCATTGGTCTCACTCCAGCACTTCACTAAGTGCAATGAGCATTGATGAAAACATACAACCTTAATACACGTTCTCCATAATTAATAAAAAATGTCTCAAATGGCTTATTCCCATCACTTTTCTGTGTCTAGATCGGGGTCTCCAACATTTTCTGTAGTGGGAGCTACTTCAGATCAGCGAAAATCATTGAGTGCAACTCAAGACTAAACAACTAGTGCATTGTTACCGGATGCCCCACACCCAGCTTATTTGGCTTAAAGTCGAATGTTCATAGATTGAACAAACTACTTTGACTTAGGGCACTAAGCCAGGGCTGCCATGTGTGTAAGTGAGAGTTTGGTCTTTGGGGATGTCTGAACATGTGTGTGTATGAATGGGATATGTGTACAGGTGACTGAGAGACCATGTTGTGTGTACTTGTGGCAAAGGACACGCCTTTCACCATATGTGGCACAAATAAATGTATAACACAAATTGGCAAAATGAAAGTGCAGAAAAATGTTCGGCAACAAAATTCAGAGTATGGTGCATTTTTTTGCAGTTTAGATTATTCCAACCTAAAATGGCTGAATTATTCACTTAAAAATGTGGCACTGAATCGAAAAAAATAGAAACTGATGAGTTAAATTTGTCTATGTGGATTCCATAAAACTCACCATTTACATTGTCTCCAATTTCCAAGTCTCACATTTACAAACACCAAGCATCTTGCTCCCAGTGGCCTGTGGACATGGTGCAATATTTATAACAAAAAAAACACATTTGTTTAAATGGGAGGAATGTTAAGTGAATAAACATGCATCTTAAAACATTAAGAGGTATTTGACAATTGAAAGTGGAGAAAGACGTTAATACTAAGGGCTTGATTACGAATTTGGCGGTCATGGTACCTCCGTCTAAATGCAGTTGGAATCACCGCTGCTCCTTTGGAGGTCTACCAGCCCAATTTCAATGCATGCAGTTGCATCGATGAAAGACTGCTGCCTTCCAGCACCAGAAAATCTTGACTGCAGCGGTGGCAGGATAGGCCGATGCATCTGTCAGAGGGCAGAACACCAGTGTCACCCCTGGCCCAATGACAATGTCCCTTCCCACCGATGTGATTGTGGCAGTCCAACCATCACATCTGAGCTGGTGAAAGTGGAGGAATATAAGGCTGCCACTCACCTGTGCTCAGCTTTAAACTCTCTGAGCCACCATGGAGCTGATCTTAAATTCCCTGCCACTTCTGTTCCTGGTTGATGACATCCAAAACAGACACCGTCATGGACACAACCATCGGTAAATTACACTCTTACCCATTTCCATTAAACCCTCTGCAAATAGATGCCCACCATGGAGCTGTCGGGGAGTTTGGGGTTCCTGGGCCAAACATATTTTATGGGCCCCTGTTCAGAATTGTTCTCAATATATGATCAAGTTACAGCACTAAGATACCCTTTAGCCCAGGTCACTGACTCTGCACAGACACACACTGTAATAGTCAGCGTGTTCACATCCAATAATCAGGGATAGTGATGTGTGCGTTGAATTGTGCCACTCAAAAGCAACACCTCATCAATATCAAACCTATTAATATCGGTGACACCCTCTCATTGCTCACATACTATGTCCAGTTGTGATATCAAAGGTACATCTATATGGATGTGTCATGAAACTGAAGCCCACCTTTTCTGCTAAATCTCCATAATGGACTCTTACGTATCACCCACATTAAAAGGTAATGTCTGGTAAATAGCATTCCAAGTAATCAGTCTCAGAAGGGGAACGTCGTTTACGACGCAACTTTTAGCACGCAGTGCTATTACAACGCGGTTTTTAAATCGCATTCTATTACAACGCATGACTCAGGGGGGCGCTCAAGGATAGGGAATACTTTTAATTTACTTTCCAACACCTTCCCTAGTGTCAACGGGGACTGGTGTTGGAATAGTAAATTAAAATATTCACTATCCAACACCCCTTTCTGTTATGCGTTGTAAAAGAATGCGGTATAAAAACCGCGTTGTTACAGCATGCGTGCTAAAAGCATGCGTTGTAACAACATACATCCGTCTCAGAAGCATTCCAAGGTCACAATGTAAAGACTCTCTGCGGAATACATATGACTTTACCAGGGGGACCAACAAATACAGAGAGAATGAGGGTCAAAGGGATACTTTAACGACCTGTCACAGTTCTATTCCCCAAATCTATCATACTCTTAACACAAGGAACTGGGGGTCTTGTACAAAAGCCAACAAGTGCCAAAGGACGGAAAAAAGAAAGAAAAGATGAATGAATCTGAGTATTGTAAGCAAACAAAGAATCCTTGAGCAGAGCTTGGATACCCATCAGTTGTCTCCGTGATCAGTATTATCTTCTGGTCATCCTTCAAATAGAATGATATAGCTCTTGATCATAGAGACTATCTTCTTTAGGAAAACTCTATCACTCGGTCAACAAGAGAGGGCCACGTACAATGTTCCAGTAGATCGGTAGTTACTTAAATCAGTGATCACAGAGAACTCGTGCAGTGCATCAAATCGTGAGTGCAATACTTAAAATAAAGTTGTTCAGAGAAAAACCAAAACAGTTTTATTCCAAATATCCCCTCACACTCTAAATAAAAACAGTGAAAAAGGCAGTGTTAACAAATAACTGCCAGTTGTTAAGGTCAAGATGTTTTAGACATCATTGTAAAAATTCCCAAGGCTTTCTTCAGGACCTGCGTTAGTCAAAGTTTGCTACTGCAATAACACCAAACCACCACAAATGTGTCAAAAGTAAAAATATGTGTAATGTATATCACCACTGAAAAGGTTGAAATCAATTCAACCTTTCCTTTTCTGGTCCTCCGCTTCAAGGGATGCAGATGGCACCCATCTTGAATAGGGACTGGACCCCTCACCTGGAACCTTACTCAGGAATTTGAGGCCCGGCTCTGTCCGTTGTTGCCTCCGGCGTCTTCTGAGTCAGGGATGGAGACTGGCCCACAGTCCATTTTGCACATGCCTCAAAACCTCTATGATTAAAGGAGCTATGGATTGAAGTATATAAGGGACAACCAATAGCATAACCAAGTTCCATGGATAAGTGGTAAATGTGTAAGTGGAAGGCATGAGAGCAAACACTGCAGTAACAGCCTTTGTCACACATTTAGTTAAGTAGGTGTAAGGTACACACACAAACATTGACACATGGCTATAAAGGTAGGACAAGTTAATACCCTCCATGTGTGGATAAACAAATATACAATTTGCACATATCAAACACATATCCAAGGGGACGTGGCCGAGCCGTCCAAGATGGCGGATCGCTCTTTCTGAAAATCCGGCTGCTGGCCCGCATCAATGGCTGCCCTTGTAACTCCCTTACCTCCTACAGTGACATAGGGGCCTGATATCGGGACCGGAACACTCCGGGACTGTCCTGATGTGCTCGGACCCTGGTGTAATGGTCCCGGAAACACCTGGAGAGCTCCGCTCATGATCCGTGCGTGCGGCCAGACAAAATGGCAGCTGCCGAATAGAACTCCGGAGCCCGAGGCGGGACACACCTAGCCCGATCCCGGCGGTTCCGGGCCCGGACACTGCAGCGTTGGGCCAACGGACCTGTGGTGAGACAGCGACGCAGGTCTACAACAGAGTGATAGTGGAGGAGGACCCCCGTGAACGTGGCGGGCTGCAACCACAGTGGGGAGCCCACTCTCGCCGGATCAAATCAACGCTGCGGAGGCCGTGCCCACCAAGCGAGGAGCTGGGGGCTCGATAGAACTCCAGCGCCCGAGACGGGCCACATCAAGCCTGACCCCAGTGGATCCTGGCCCGAGTACTGCAGCTACAAGCCTGCGAGCCTGAGGTGAGGTGGCAAAGCCAGTCTGCATTTGGGCTGCGGTGGAGGGAGGTCCCCGTGAGCCCGTCGGGTTGCGATCGTGGCGGGGAGCTCACTCCCGCCGGATCAGAACACCACCGCTGGGGCCCTGGTCCCCGTGAAGAGAGCCAAGGAACTCGGGGCATGGCAGCGACTGGCGACATCTGTGGAGCTGAGGGAAAAAGGCCCCCTGCTTAAAGGAGTGAGTCGCGACCATGGCGAGGTGCCCACTCCCCGCCGGGCCACACCACCCTGACGGCGATTTCAGAAGCTCTTGAAGAGGCGCGCTGAGCCGCTACCTGCTGGAGAGAGCCCGCGGCGCCTGAGACGGGAGAGTGGCCCCGGCTGTGCTTGGAGCGATTTCCCCCCCCCCCCGGTGAACGCGAGGACTGTGCATCCAGCGGACATGGGCGGGAAATAGCGTGCACCCCGGAACGTCCTGTGTGGAGCGACACTGCCCCGGTGCCTCCTAAATCTGAGAAGGCCCGATCAGACTGGGGGGCCCACGGGAATGGGGCCAGGAGCTGCCGAACCGCTGCTTCACGTGTCCAGGCCCACTCCCTTGTCGGACTGTAATAGGAGGACCAGCTTGACCCCCCAATTTACGCGCACTAGCCGGGCGTGGAGGTGTGCTTTCCCCTCGTCCTGGCAGGCCGGAGACCCTGGGGGCGCGTGTGGATGGTGAGAAATGCGCGCTGACGGCGGATGCGAATATGACACCCGCTGAAACTCAGATGGCCCGACATTGCAGATCGAGGGGGCGACACGGGTACCCCTCCCCCCCCTTGTGAGATGGCGGCGCGACCGGGCCCGAACAGACCAAAGAGACTCCAGGTGAGGGCGAATTCCTGTTGACGTTACCGTGCCACGGCACGCGGCCCCCATCTCGCTGTGCTTCAGGACCCCCTCCCAGGATCAGCAGTCACTAACCTGAGGCGAAGGGTCGCCTTGGATCGTCGGCCCCACACAAAACACAGGCGACCGGCCGGGCAGTTGGCGGGACGCGTTCGTTCACGCCGCCGATCGTGAGGGCTTGAGTAATGGACCCATATCCCTCCACCATGGGCCGTCGAGGGGCGGCAAGGACCACCCTAGCAGTGGACCAGCAGAGGATGACGCCCCAGCCATGGGCCCCACCTGAGTCGCGGGAGGAACATGCCAGAGAAGACTCCAAGTCCAGAAAGCTAGACCAAGTCCTCGCAGCTATAGAGCACTCCAGAGTGGCGATAGACAACACATTTGACACTCTAGCTATGGACCTCAACCTTCTCAGAGACGACCACAGAAAGCTGGTGGACAAAGTTACCCAGGGTGAGAAAGCAGTACAGGTGCTGGAACCTCAAGTGCAGCAACACCACCGCGCCATCGCAGACCTACAGTCCTGAATCAAGGACCTGGAATACAAAACGGATGATTTAGAGAGACGCTCCCGGAGGAGCAACATCCGCATTATGAATCTGCCAGAAGGAGCGGAAGGGGCCAACCCAATCCAATACATCGCTACCTGGATCGTGACCTTCACGCCTGCTGGGGACTTGACCCCGTACTTCTCCATTGAACGAGCGCACCGAGTACCGGCACGCAAGCCCAAGCCAGGCCTAACCCCGCGACCTTTCCTGCTGAAACTCCTACACTTTCAAGACAGGGACACTATCCTCCGAGCGGCTAGGGCACACGGACGACTGCAAGTAGAGGATAAACAGGTGATGCTATTCCCCGACTATTCCAGAGCGGTGTAACAACAGAGAGCCACCTTCCAGGCGATCAAGCGCACACTTCGCCAAAAGAACATCCAATATGCTCTCCTGTTCCTGGCCAAACTCAAAGTCATCCATGATGGTGCTACACACTTCTTCATGGACCCGAAAGAGGCAGACGCCTGGGTGGAGCAAAACGTGTCCCACCGCCCGACCACGGTGACCACACAGGACAGTCAACCTAGACGACAATCGCGAAGGCGACGACGCAAAGTCACCTTGCCACAGCTCAGTGCCCACTCTAGTCAGATGGGGAATGGCTCCCCAGACCTTACACAAATCATCGCAGAGCTCAGTAATGCTGGAGGTTGTAGATGGTTCTGTGGGTGCAGGTGTGGTATCTGGGGTAATACTAGGAGCGGTTGGATGGGTGTCTGGGTGCGGGTGTGGTATGTGGAGGAATGTTCGGTGTTGGGGATGGGTCTGGGGTTATGATGTCTGGGATATGTTCAGGGTGGTAGTGGTAGTGGGGTGAGTGTCATGTGACTGTTTGCGTGCTTGTGTGTTTTCTGGTGAATCTGTTTGCGTGTGCTTCCTGGGTCTGTTGAAGTGTGAGCATGCATATGTGTGTGTGTGCTTGGGACAGGCATGTGAATAGGGAATTTGGGTGGGGAAGAGTCAGGGGGTGGGGTTGGAGTCTGCAGTGAGCGAGGAACCCAGAGCCTGAAATGATCTCCATAGGCTAGACATAGCACTGTGTATGCTTTCCAGGTAGGCCTCAGCCTGTTGTAGATGGCTGCCTTGCCCCTGGATGTCATTCAGTAGGGCAGCCTGACCAACAGAGATGTTTTTCAGGAGGTCAATAACCTCCTCACTCAGGGCGACAGGGTAACATGGACAGGGGCTGAGGTACCCAGAGCTATGGAGACAGCTCCCCTCTTGGGGGAGTGGGCCCGGCCAACTCGGTGGGGAGCAACAGGGAGGGAGCAGGTGGAAGGGGCGTGATGGACAAGGATGGTGTGGGTACAGGTCCTGTGTGTTTCACCACCACTTTGAGTGTCAAATCTGAAGATGATGATGTACAGTCTGTGTCCTCCACAGCACTCCTCTCACCCTTTTGGCCACTGGCTCCTTAGATGTCTGTCAGGTCATGACTGGAGCCACTGTGGCCAGCTGCTCCCAAAATGATGCTGACCTGTCTCCTCCACTTGCCTGGGAAGATGCTGAAATGACATTGAAAATAGGTTTATTGTATTGCCAGAACATACTTGAACAACAGCTTTGGTTACAGATTATTAATAAAATGTACAGAAGATTCCAGTTACAAGCTCCACTATAGTGGCTTCAACATTAGCATGAGCACATGAATTCATGACACATGACTTGTAATCAGTTGTTCACAGTGAAGTCATAATCACAGACAGCCCCAATTGCATGAGTGAAGTTGTCTGATCTCCATCCTCATGTATCTAGTAAGATAGTTGATCACCTTGCATAGTTTAGGTCTTGTACTATGCCTTAGTAACCCAATGTCATAAAATAGGATGGCAATGACAAATTCATTATTACAGATTCCACACAAGGAACTGCAATCAGCAAATGGTCATATACCTAATACCACATCACAATGAAATGATGGTCAACTAATACAGCTATGTTGCAGCAAAATGTACAGTAGCAGGAAGAAGGTGACATGCAAATGCTCATTTCACACTCTTGACACTTCCAGATAGAAACTTCCTCATATGTCTACTGTCAGAATAGTCTCATGATAGATGTACCTAAGTAGCTTTGCTATGTATCACATGGAGCACAGAAACGTAGACTGGAGACAATCTGGCCCAAATATCTGGGAGATTTGTCTACACAGCATAATGAATCAGCTAGGCATAGGGACATATCCAGTCCAGATAATACTGGTGGGAACACAGTTCATACATTGCATACCTAAAATCCAATAGACCTTTGAAGGTTGTAGAAGTTCAGTGAATATCCATTACATGTAGAGGTGGTTTAACCTGTGTCCTAATGGAAAGATACTTCACAGTGCCTTTTTGTCTTGCACACATAAATTCCTCTAACATTTGATCCCTACATTTCTGTGTGTTACTCCCTGATGCATGTCACCAGTCAGGGAATGAACCTTGACAAATCAATATGGGAAATTCACATAACTGAATATCAAGACATCAATGGTATGGAAATTCACATTGTGAGAAATTACTGTAAGTATACCTGTCATGTCCTTCATTGCTTTATCAATTGTGCCTGACTAATAACATTGATTAATGGTTCAGGGTATGAGTGACCAACCCACCAATGTCTGCACACTCCTGTCTGTGGAGGCACATGAACTGTATACCCATCACAAATAACTATTTTCAAATACAGATTGGCCAACACACACATTTGTGATGGAATAAGCCATCAACTTAAGAATACACATAGATGATTTATATGTGGTGCAGATGATACCACAAGAGCAAAAGGTATACATGTCAACATGTAGGCACTGTTGCTGATGGCACCAGTGATGCTTGCTATCTCATAATAGTGTGCATTTCCCACTTACCAAGAGGAAGTATTGCCCAGTGACTGCATCTAAAGTGCACTGTATGTTATGTTACAAGTAGAGGGCCACCATCACACGAGATACAGCAGTGAGGGAGCACCACTCCTGACACACTGAAGACAAGTGGCCTGTTTGGCACAATTGTCACTCACAACATAAAACAACATGATATGATTAATCACTTTACTGAGCCATGAGTGTGCTCAAGATAGTAAATTGGTAGTGGACTGGGCTCTGCTGTCTTCCTGGTTGAAAGACAATAGGCACCACATATCAGCATGCACCTACTACCAAACTAACACAACCAATAACTCGTCTTGTGAGTTGCACATGTGCCATTCCCAATATTGACGGGGAAATACATACCTGTAGGATACAGTAACACACAAAGTTAGCAATGTAACATGTAGGACTCTCGCCAGGACTCGCCCCCTTGTAGCTTCTGTTGGGCCCTCAACTTCCCATCCAGCTCCGAGTAGGCCGCCACCAGTATCCAGCTCATTAGCAGGGTCAGGGTCCTGGGGCACGCACAGTCCACGTTGGGAGGACATTCCCAGTTGAACCGCCGTGATTTTCTGGGTCCAGCGCCTCAGGTCCTATCACCTTTTCCTGCAATGTACACTGCGCCATTGACAGATCCCCAGGGTCAACACCATTCAGGTGATGACTTTCCAAATAGCTTGCTTCTGATGGGTGTTGACTTGTATGGATGCAATAGATGAAGAAACGGATTGTTACTGCAAGTTTCAGGATATCATGTTTGGTTGACAGACATGTGATATATACCTAGCACAAGCATTATTCAAAAGGTAACACCCTACATGTGTAATTCTCACATGCTAAGCATTAAAAAGAGATGAATATACATGTTTGTAGTCATATGCTGACTATCCTCAACCCTGGTCATGACCAACACTGACTAAGCCAGCCCCCGAACACCATGTAGCTCAGGGTCATCCTACATGTACTGTGATGTGAGCTACTATGAAACAAAAGTGTAACCTTCTGAAGGATTGTACAGGCACCTTTGCAGCCAGGCCCATTGATATGATGCATACAGTCCATACAGGTTGGTACCATAGTAGAGACTACATTCTAAGACTTAGGTCACAATGAAAGGACTGGCATGTGGGTCACTGAGAGCTTCCTCTCTGGGGATGTGTGGACGAGTCAGCTACTTAATGGGATATTATACTACATCTAATTGAGTTTGTGTGGTATGTACTGCCAACACAGGAAACACATTTTGCCATATGTGGCCCTGTTACAGGTATTTCTTTATTTATTTATACCATTTATAAAGCGCGCTGTTACAGAGCGGTGTCCTGGCACTGAAATGAGAGCTCCCCTAAGTGTCAGGCCCTTCCTAATGTATAAAAAGCCAAGTTTTAATATGTTTTCGAAAGGCCAAAAGGTCCCGACTTTGTTTCAAGGCCAGGGGCAGGGAATTTCAAGCAGTGGCAGCTCCTATAAAGAAGCTTCTGCCCCCCCATCGTCCCTTCCTGATCCTGGTTGTCTTAATCAGCCCTTTATTGGCCGACCTAAGCTGTCTGCCTGGCGTGTACAGTTGGAAGTGGGGCTGGAGAAAAGATGGACCCAATCCATGTACCGCCTTATAAACAACGCACAGTGGTTTAAACATTATCCTTTTGCGCACCGGGAGCCAGTGCAATTTCCTAAGTTCCTGTGCAACCGGTGCAAACGTAGGTAGGCCCACAATAAGGCGCACAGCAGCGTTTTGCAGCACTTGAAGTTTATTGAGCAGCCCTTGTTATTGCCTCAAGGAGAAGACTGTTGCAGTATGACATTCAACACACCATTGTATGTCTTGTTATCTGGTTGAATGTAAGAAAGCTAGTAATCAACACATCTAAATCACTTCAGAAGTAACCAACTATCTGCACTTTTAATGGGTGATATGTGCAATAGGCCTATATAGTGCAAGCGTGACTTATGGAGAAGTGGCAACAGACCAGTGAGAGTAAAAGGCCTGTCATTTGTAAATGTCACACATTGACAATATGGGTCAATGGAAAAAATAATCAGGTCCAGGGTTACCTCAGTCACCATTCCAAATGTAGTCCATGTAAAAGCAATCAGAGCTAAGATTGGTTCAGAAAACTCATTTTGGGAACATCCAAGGAGCAGTAGGTCTACAGGGAGATTGATCTGTGCATCAGTTGTATTGCCAAAGTTACTCTGCCTCAAATCATTGTCAGGCCTTGCTCTCTGCAGGCTGAGCATAGAGAACCCATGTGAACATCATATTTCCATCACCTACATAAAAGTACATCTTGTAGCCATCCAATACATAACCTCTAGGTTGTGCGGCCCCTTCTAAATGCCACACAGCCATGAGGTCATGTATTGGATGGCCACAAGATGTACTTTTATGTATTGAGGTGGTGGAAATGTGGTGTATAGCTTGCTCCCAGATAACTGGTTGGCAAGGCCTGATGTGGGCTGAGTGATATGTGGGACTGTACACATAGCTAAGATCATCCTCAACTGCTTCTTACAGTATACATACACAGCTCATACTGTGAAGCCTATACATTTCTTTGCACATTTACCATGATCTGATAAGCAAATATATAATATAGGCACCATTAAATGTATGCATGCATAGATGTGTGCATGCAACACAAGTAGGATATATGGCTTATCACACATCAGATTAGTGATGTTAAGTACACAAACTACAGTGCTCCACAATCCATTACATGAGTGTCCTATGTAGGGATCAAGAAAATGGTACAACAGTTATCTGAATTCACTTTCGGACTCAGAGGCATATTGTAGCTTATGGAAATGGAAATGATAGCGTTAAACAGAGTAACATGAGTATGTAAGATAGTTTGCCTGTTCCTGTGGTGATCCATTCAAGAGAAATACCTCTGCGTGGCCTGGCATGATTGCTCCTAGAGGTGGCAAACAACAGCTAATGTGGACATGTACACCATGTACACAATCATCAGCATACACAGACACAGCCATTGGGCGTGACCGTCACAATCACTAACAGCAGTGGAATGTTCCAAATGTCCTCTATTTGCGATGTCAGGCATCCACAATTTTAGTGGTTATAACTACAGTATTGGTAACTGTTAAGTGTATCACCACCACTGCAAATGTGTTGTAGTATGTTTACAGATGTATTACAGATGTAATTTCCTTTACACAAACATCAGTGTAATGCATTGCTGTACATAAACACTATATTACCACAATGCACTGTACACTGCTGGTGACAATATTTTGTGAGAACAATCCAAACTTTACAATATTTAGGTGCTCATGATACATTTTCAGATGTATAATGTTCACATCTGTGTTACAGACACACTCAAAGACTACAATGAATATTTGCGCAGAAGCTATGCAGTCATCTAAGCACACACTTACAACCCATACAGTCGTTGAAATACTGAGGCACAGACACGAACTCATGCAAACACTCAGGTACTAGTCATGCATTCGTCTAATAACATAGAGAGTACAGTTGTAGTAAATCTGTTATTCATCTGATAGCTACATACTCATTTAATTACTGATAGAATACTGTTGCAGCAATACAATCACCCCAGCAGTACCCTTACTTTCATCCAATCTCTCTACGTTTAACAATGAAGTCATAGAATCACTCAGACAATAGTCATGCACCCATGATATCAGCCAGGCATTACTGATACACTCATCAAATTATCCAGGCACTACCCATGTAGTTATCTGAACACCCAGGTACTACCTGTTCACTGAAGTAAAAAAGGCTGGGCAACAGCCAAGCAGTCACACATTCACTGATACACTACTTATGCACTCTTCCAATCTGCTAAGTGGTATACTTGCACTTAAACAGACATGTACGCACTAGCCTTGTACTCTATAAATCATGTATATACTATCAATGCACTCCTGCATTCATCCAAAATCAAAAGCTGCACACATTTATTTATCCAACCAGTATCTAGGCATACATTGAATTATTGAGCCATTAGTCATGCACTTATCGAATCAACTAGGCACTATTCATGCACTCATCCACAAACCCAGATAGAAGTGATATACTCATGTAAACATACAGGAAGTAACTATGCTTAAATGGATCGACCTCTGGAGTTTGATATACTCTGGGAATCATCAAGGCACTACCTGTATGCTCAAAGACTCACCTAGGTACTCTGTATGCATGAATTCTATCAGCCAGGGACTATTCATGTATTCAATCACAAACACATGTTTTTACAAGTTTTACTGAGGAATATGTAGTCTTTTAGAACCATCTGGTGAATTAGATATGCAAGCTCTGACATGCTCTTTGAAAGTAGTTGGAAGAATTAGTGGGGTATATGCTTTGATAGACATTAAGGTGCAGATTGTTATATGCACCATTTCCCAACATTTAAATCTGATCAATTTAAGTAAAACAGTACTGAGACAGTAAATAGACCACTAACACATTTGTAGAGAGGAATCCAATAGCTCTTATGTTGTGTTTTTGTGTTTATAGTGTTGAGACACTGTATGTACTTGATCGCTTGAGGCTACATTTCGAAGAAAGTACTGCATTGCGGAGCTGCAAGTTATTTGGCTGTGCCATGCTGCATTACTTTCAAAGCACAGGGATGCGCCATATTTACAACCATATGATGGATCCCTATGCTCTCCCTTGTGCAGGCTCACAACTGGCTGCCATGAGCCAACAGAGGCACCCTTGCACCATGGTAAAAGGGTGCCTGTGTAGTGGGAATAATATTTTTTTTGCAGGAAGGGACTTTTTGCTATACAAAAAACAATCTCAAGAAACATTTTCCTTTTTGTATGTGCGCTGCAGAAGGCAGCAGGCATAGAAACAGAAAAAAATAAGAAGAAATAAAAGTATTTCTCCTCATGCCATCTCCCTACAACTCCCCTGGGGAGGTGTAGAATTCTGACGCATTGGCAGGTTTACACATTGTTGTAAATTTAGGTGTGTGGCAGAATCCATGGGGGTTGCATGGGAAACTGACATCAACATCCATGACATGCTTCTCTCACGCAAAGTGCTGCCTGAAAGGCACCTATATTTATATGTCTATGAAAAGATACTCAGAATGGCTTTACATGGCTTTGTAAATATGAAGCACCACATTACGGCGCCGGTGTGCCACGCCAAAAACCCGGCCGCGATCACCCCTCTGGTAAGACTTGGGCCTCTCCAATTGGTAACTGCTCCCCTTGCCCCTGGTATCACTCCTCTATCTAATCTGACCTTCCCCCATTTTAGGCACCCAGCCGTTTTAATTCTCCTACCATCTGGATCCGTCCTGACCCCTTGAAACTCTATCTCACAGTAAGTCCTCGCTTCTACTTGACTCGCTACATAGCTCTCCTTTCCTGCCTATTTTCATAGCAATGTTGTACCAGTTCTTGTCTAATCCAGGTCCCAATGCATGGGTACACCCTGCCTGCGTAGCCTAATATCTGGCCTTCTACCTTCCGCACACGTCCTGTAACTTGTGCACACGTCCTGTATACTACGGCTCTACCTCTCATTTGTTCAATACCTATCGCCTCTATTTGACTCCTGACCTTAATTCTGACAGTTCCTCCTACTTCCCGACCTAAACTCACTTTAATTTTTCATGGGTCCCTCCCTACTGGCCCCTTATTCTACTGCATAACTGCACCTTGTATATGACTCCACCCTGCCTTACCTCAACATCAACCCTGGTAGTTGACTCTATATTCATTTGATGAACCAGCACTCAGGACCTTTTCTTGATTTTGAATATGCCACATGCGCGTTATTTCGGGCAATCTTGCCTCGCTAGCCTTGTCTCTGGTTAATCATACATTGACCACAAATGAACATATATGACCTTGCCCCGTGTAATTTTTACTTTATTTCCCTCCCCGTTTCTCCCCACACCTTTTCTCTATCCTCTCCACCTATTCCTACCCAGGCAACTTCCCAGGCATGGTATCATCACTTATTCCTGATGAGATTCCAATACCTAGCTGGGATCGAAACGTCGTTGACACATACATCTTCAACTCTAAACTGTAATTTGTATGTAAATGTGGAGTGTGAGATGTAAACTGGATTATAACTTTTTGTTTATCTACATTTTCACCAATTGAAAAGTAACTTTTTAAGTCACTTGCCTGTGGTAAGGAAATCTGCGGGTTTCCCATTACCCTTTCACGTCCTTCTCACTCACCTTTCTGTATAATAATTAGTGCGTTAAATTTAATTGTTAATAAATATTTCTATCTTTCCATTTGACACAATCGTATTGCCAGTTTTGATTGTAAAATTGTGATATTGTACCATTTTACCTTGTATGGGACCACTGTTTTTCTTAACATATGCCTAAAACCACGGCATCGTACTTGACTCATCACTCACCATGAACCAACACGTTAACGTAGTCACCTCCAGCTGCTTCAATTCCCTCCACATCCATCGAAAGACCTTCAAATGGATCTCCGCTAGAGTCAAGGAAGACAGTCACCCATGCACTCATCACCAGCAGCCTGGACTACGGAAACGCTCTCTACACCAGCATCAACAAGTCCCTACTCCGCAAACTACAGACTATACAGAACACTGCTGCCAGACTCATCCTTGGCATCTCCCGACACAAACACATCAGCCAACACCGGCAGAGACTCCACTGGGTCCCTGTGGAGAAGAGAGTCACTTTCAAAATCCTCACACACGCCTACAAATGCCTTCACAACAAAGGAACCAAATACCTCAACAACACAATAAACTTCCAAGTACCCAAAAGAAACCACCGATCTACCAACCTCACACTCGCTGAAGTCCTGTGCATCCACAGAGCCAGAGCAGGTGGAAGATCATTCTAGTTCATTGCAGCCAAGACCTAGAACAAGCGACCAGCAGACATCAGACACGCCCCCTCCCTGAACACCTTCAGGAAGACTCTCAAGACCTGGCTCTTCGACTGAACGGAACTGCATACCCCCTCCCCTCAGCGCCATGAGACCCTCACGGTGAGTAGCGTGCCTACCTCCCTGAATGATTGACTGATTGATTGAGGCTGTAGCTGTGTTGTACAATAGGGTGCTAAAATGTTAAAAGGTAACGAATAAATATAGTTTTGTGTTTTGCTCTGGGTAGGTTA
Source organism: Lissotriton vulgaris (assembly GCF_964263255.1). Classification (NCBI taxonomy): domain Eukaryota; kingdom Metazoa; phylum Chordata; class Amphibia; order Caudata; family Salamandridae; genus Lissotriton; species Lissotriton vulgaris. Next base: position 724,014,365 of record NC_141696.1, read on the forward strand.
TATTGAAGTAAGAGCATGTGGTAACATATTTAGTTCCATCTGTAGATTTGAAACTGCAACATAACATGAAAACTGTTTTTGTATTATGTGTATGTTAGTAGTAAAGTAGTTGGTAGATTGACTAGGGTAAACATTTTAATATACTTGTTTTTTTTACAGAACAATATTGACATAACTACACATAGTTACAATGCCTACAAAAGCTCGGACGAAAAAGCGACAGAAGCAACTACAGTATGTTCGCAGAAATGAGCTACAAAAGGGTCAAAATGCAGAAAAAGTGGTGATAGAAAAAAGAGCTACAGGTAAGAGGACAAACTCATTTCTTAAAACTACATGCTCAGATTTGCAAAGATTACAAAATAAAACAAATTATAATATTACTATGAGAAACAATAAGAGTGGACAAAGTGTACATTGCAAGAACAGAAAAGATTGTAGTAGACATGAACGCACCTTAACCAGGAGACAGAAGCAGTTTAAGGAAATCAGAGCCAGAATGTTTTATAGTAGAGTGGGTATGACTCTACAGAGAACTATGAAGAAGTATAGAAGAAGGAGAGAGGCACTGAAACAGAAAGAACCAGTTGATAGTGTAGTTGATAGAACCTTTGCTTTGAAGAGGAAGCTTTTGATTTTGATTCCTGATAATGAGTTGTGCTGAAAACGCATGGGATCACCTGCTAGAATTCCTGCAGGATGCAAATACAAATATTAAAGAAATTCATCTGAAGACAGCAGGAGAACTGTGCTCACTAGACCCTGCAAATGTGTCCAAATATTTTACTCACATATTGTAAGCAATGATGGCTTTCATCTTGAACAAAACAATATCTCCTCTTGAACAAGTGATTGATTTATTTTGTCATAGAGTACCAAACCAGAGGTGCCCCTCCTTATTCACATGCTATTGTGGGTAAAAGATACCCCAAAGTTTAGTACAGACAGTGAGGAGTCTGTGTTATCTTTTATTGAGCATTAATTAACTTGCTTAATCCCAAAGGAGAGTAATGGCAACATATTAATCAATCAGGGATTTGTGAAGCGCCCTACTCACCCGTAAGGGTCTCAAGGCACAGTGGGTTAAGAGAACAACATTGAAAATGTAGCTGCAATAGCTATGAAGGATGTGGGGAATGCAATGCAGCAAGTAAGACAGGAAACTGTGGATCTAGAACTATAAGTACAGCAATTGAATGCATATCAGAATATTTTTGTGAAGAGGTAAAAGGTAAAGTAGAACATGGATTTCTCTATGAGAATACAAAATGCGCATGCTCTATTTATAAACCAGTTCTATTGTACATACGTGGTCAAGCTAGAACTGGAAAAAGCTTCTTGATTAAAGTACTGAGAAGTTACCTACAGAAGTCAACAGATTCCAATTTGTTGTGGGTAGTCAATTCAAAAACAGGCTTAGCTGCTTATAATGTTAAATGAATTACCTTTCATCGATTATTAATGCTGCCTGTTGAACATAACAACAGATTATAATACAACAAATTATCTGATGATGCTTGTCATAGAGTGGCAAGAGTATTAAAGAAAGTAAAGCTACTAATTATTGATATGGTCAATATGGTGTCTAACCTAATGCTAACTTTTGTACAATTAAGAATGCAGCAAATATTAAAAACTGACTATGATGTACTTTTTGGAGCAAAACACTTAATATTCTTTGGAGACCTGCTACAACTAACTCCCGTAAAAGGAAAACCTGTATTCAAGAAAATACTACATAATGAACAAGGAATTCACTAGGAAGTATTGGAACTGTAAACATTTCAGAAAACATTCAATCTAAAGAGTTAATCCAAAATATGTGCCTAGCATCAGATATGCTTTATGTAGATATACTAAATGATATAAGAGTGGGAGTCTTCACAAAAGAGGGAAAGACAGTATTACAAACCCGTCTCATCTAAAATTTGTTTCCAAGTAATGTTTTAGCTTGAAGTCATGCACAAGTTTGGTAAGGAAGAGAAGTCTATTATTTGTTTGATGCCAACTCTGGAGGAGTAAAGTAAATTCAAAGAACAAATATTGCAACTGAAAAAAGAAGAGATTGTCGAAATTAGAACAAATGATAACATGGAACATCAAGGAGCTACAGTACTACTAACAGAAAAGCTGCATTCAAACTAGCTAGTCTAGTAAAGTCAGTGTCAAAAACTGCAGGATTGGAAAAACAGTTAAATATCTGTAAAAATTGTTGTGTAATCTTACGTTGTAATTTAAATGTCGAAGGAGGGCTAGTGAATGGTGCAATGGGTAAAGTTATGAAATTTGTTCATTATCCAAACAGAAATGATGTGGAATACTTAGCTATACAATTTGATGATTTTGCTGAAGTTAAGCAGATTGGTAAATGCGTTTTGTGTTTTTTACTCGTGAAATGCTTGTATGTCCAGCAAAAGTAGTTCCCAGTGTCTTTAGCGTATTCAGTAACTATTCATACATCACAAGGTTTAAGTGTAGATACAGGTCTTGTTAATATTGGTAGCAGTGTAGTCAAAGAAGGAATGTCATATTGTCTGGTTTATTTCTGAATTGCTTTTGATGAGAAGAAAGTGAGTACTGATGTGAGCTGTGTAACAGAGTATAATCAGTTAACAGCTCAATATGCTCCTCATTTAGGCCAGTATCCTGTCGCTCAAAAATCAATACTGTCTCCAAAGCAAAAAATATCTAAACAGTATATCAGAGTTGAACAGAAAGATGACCAAAATGAAAATCAACCAGGAGGAAAGAAAAGAAAACTAAATCACAATGAGGAAATACAAGGTTATCACTATGATAATAAATCTGTAGTGAACTGTTATGCAAATCCAGTGTTAAATGGACTATATAATTTGCCTTGTTTTAAAAATTCTCTTAAAGGAAAAGGTAGAAAAAAGAATGTCTTCATAACTGTGTAGTTTACTTAAAGAATTAAGAAGTGATAGAAGTATTATACATTGTGCTACTGGAATAAGAAAACTCACTGATGACTGTACTGGAACAGTAGTTTTCCCTCAAAATCTTCAGCAGGATGCTCAAGAGTTTCTAATTACAATCTATTTGATGAAGAGGATGTGAATATCAATGAATTATTTGGTTTAACTTATAAATGGACCCATAACTATGAAGATTGTGGATTTCGTCTAGCACTGAAATCAATTCAGAATAATTCATCTACTTGGCATTACCAGATTGTGAAACTGTGCCTTTTGAAGATTTAACTACAAACACCCATCAAGATATGACCTGCCCAAAATGCAGATCAGAACTTAGGTCAACATTGTTTCTACAGAAGTATGGAAAATTCATCATAATCATGCTAAAACGATGCAGAGTGGATGGTACTAAAGTAGTAACTGAAATTTCAAACTCTAAAGCTACATAAAAATCCATCTCAAAAAGAACTTTAACATCTATAACAATCATATTACATGAAGGAGGTAATATAACCTCTGGACACTACACAATATATTTAAGATGTCAAATAGGATGGACAGACTGATATTCAAATCAAGACTACCCAAAAAGTTACCAAACTCATATCTGCTGTTTCTAGAACTGAAGTGCTAAGGAAAATCTAAGATAAGAAAATGTGGTATTATGTTGATATATATGGATTATGTGTTTCTGAGACATTATTTGGCATGTTGGGGGTATTGTCTACACCAAGCTGTTAGAAATGAAGGACTCTTTTTAACTGCGGGAAAGGAATTTATACATGTTTGAGGACTACATTGTGGTACTACAGATAAAAAGTAAATGAATACTGTAATACCAATAGCCTTAAGTTGCATGTGAAAAGTCTTTTCAACAGTAAAATAAAGTCCACTTTTGTTTCTGCTACAGCAACTTCTACATTGTACTATGAGTTATGTTTTTCATAAATGGACTAAGAACATTTTAGACATCATCTGGCCTAACAGGATAATGTTCACAAAAGGATATGCAAAAATGAAGACTGCTTCATAATTGCTGGACATTTTGAACCAGATATAAGAATATCAGAAACAGTTTTACCATATAGTTGCTTTCATTAAGGTAGCAACCAATCAGCAAGTCAGTAATAAAAAACTTGTTGTGAGTGCAATGAATAGTATGACATAGTTGTAATGACCTACTGTGCACATTTGTTTTTTTTTTCACAATACATTGATCGCTTTTTCCGACTGTTTCTTGATGAGTCTTCATGTAAAGCACTGTTGAAAGTTAGCAAGGGAGAGACCACCACTCCCAACTCCTTTTGTGTGGCCTGGAGTCCCGACCTCATCTCCTGGTGCCGGAGCACAGCAAAACCACCAGAGGCGTTCTGCAGCTCGGTACCCTCATCCTTTGCCCTGCTGCACTGTCGTTGCTACCGGGGAGAGAGAGACCACAACTCCTAACTCTCCTTGTGTGGCCTGGAGGCCCAACATCATCTCCTGGTGCTGGAGCACCATAAAAGCACTGGAGGCATGCCGCAGTGTTGGACGTGCCGGGGTGCACCTGGGGGTGGCCTGGGAAAGCCCAGAAGAGGCAGGGCTAGGCCCCCTGTCTTGGTGTTTCTATCTGCACTTCTAAGATACTGTTCCAACATACTAAAGTCCTTTTCATTTGACTGTCTTTTACGACAACTTCATAAGGGACAGATATTTGTATATGCTCGTCTGCAATTTTCAGCATTTGACAATAGAATTCTTATTTGTCTCCGGGCTAATCTGATGTAATTAGCCAATTCTATCCTATTCATCCACAATAGGGAAGCGTAAGGCTGTAGAGCAAGCCCAGGGAATATCTAAGTCTAAGAAATAAGTGGGAGTGAAAAAAAATACATTAGAGGAAATAAATAACTTAGTTGAGGAAGTGGAACTTCTTATTCGCCCTGACCGCTCTCAGTTGAGCACAGTTTTGAAAGGAATAAACCACAAGCTTGATTTTGTAAAATACATGGGCCATCAGTTTCAATAGTATTAAAGGGTCAGCAGGGTCAGAAAAAAACTGGGTCAAAAGCACAGCACAATAAAAAGCTATTTGCCCCGTCGACCTGCACAAATGGCTAAGCTCAAAGAAACCGAAAATAATACCAATACCAATTCATCAAACATTATAGAATCCTGCTCAATATGGTGGTACCATCAAACTCACTCCCCGAGCTGACTTTCCCCCAGTAGTGAAACAAGCTAAGCCGAACACTGCCTCTAAACTTACATCTAACTCAGAAGAAGGGTCCCTGAAAGAACTAAAGTTGCAGATTATGGATTTAAATAAGGATGCCAGTGCTGTTAAAACAATGGTTAGTACTTTATCTGAATCCCTAAACTTTGTACTAATGGACACAGCACATATAAAGAATCAAGAACACAATTCTATAATAATGGCTTGAAGTGAGTCTCACACAGCTAGACAGGTCTTACGAGCCAGGGATGGCATCAATAAACCCTATGAGCATACTCCACTGGTAGCATGTACAGATTTCACTCACACACACAACAACCCGGTCCAACTACTGGTCCCACAACTTTACAAAACAGCACGAATCGCTTTGACAGGGCCTCACTTTACTAAATGAGTTGACACTCCTGGGTACTTTCCAAGCTCATCCACCGTATCGAATAAGACAAATAAGACAAAGCAACCTTCTAGAGATCCCAAGCAGGGTTCATAACAAAAACGTTCACGTTTTTAACTAATGTCCCCAAACCATCCCCCAGTTTAATCAAAGAGGACAAATGCTCAATCATAAATAAATGCACCCATTGGATCAGACATGTGAGGGGTTGCCGATCAATCATTAGGGAAGACATAATCACTGTGAAAAGGTTGCCCGAACCAGGCTCTGTTTTGGACTCCATAGCACTGACTTACCTGCAGTGAAATAGTCAACAATCTAGGGGCATTTGATGTTCGGACTTCCCATTTAACAGAAACAAATATCCTAACAAAATATAAGCCCCCTGAATCACTAATGAAATCTTCTACTCAAAAACAATCTTCTCCTTGTCTAGCAGGGTCTCCCCTATGTGAACTCCATTGATGGTCATGGAAGCCTCTCTATGAGCACCATCTGGTTGCAAATTCCTGAATGCACAGGAGAGGCTACCCGGCAACAACTAACTCCACGCATTTTATTTGAACCCAATGCTTCCCCTTCCCACCTGAATCGACGGATTAATAAACATTGCTCCTGGGGCCCAAATGACCAGGCGATCTCACTCTCGACACAGTCTGTCACAGCACCCTTCTACAGCGCCTCAGAGACGTAGGAATCCAAGGAAAAGCACTGGAATGGATCACCTCGTTCCTCACCGGAAGAACACAGAGAGTCCGCCTCCCACCATTCAAGTCAAAGGCCTCTGAAGTCATCTGCGGCGTGCCACAAGGATCGTCACTCAGCCCCACCCTCTTCAACGTATACATGAGCCCCCTTGCGGCCATCGCTCGCCAACACAATCTCAACATCATCTCCTACGCGGATGACACTCAACTGATCCTATCACTCACCAAAGACCCTAACACCGCCAAAACCAACTTACACGAAGGAATGAAAGAAGTAGCCAAGTGGATGAAGCACAGCCGTCTGAAACTGAACTCAGACAAAACAGAAGTCCTCATCTTAGGCACCTCCCCCTCCGCCTGGGATGACTCTTGGTGGCCAGAAGCCCTTGGAAAAGCCCCCATCCCGACGGACCACGCACGGAACCTGGGCGTCATCCTGGACTCCTCACTCTCGATGACCAGACAAGTCAACGCCGTTTCATCATCTTGCTTCAACATTCTTCGCATGCTCAAAAAAACATTTCGCTGGATCCCAACCGAAACTAGAAAAACGGTCACCCACACACTGGTTACAAGCCGCCTGGACTACGGAAACACACTATACGCCGGTACCACTGTAAAACTCCAGAATAAACTCCAACGCATCCAGAACGCTTCAGCCAGGCTCATACTAGACATCCCGCGTAAAGAACACATCTCTGGTCACCTGAAAAACCTCCACTGGCTCCCCGTAAATAAGAGGATTACTTTCCGCCTCCTAACCCACGCACACAAAGCACTTTACGAACTTGGGCCCGAATGCCTCAACACACGATTGTCCTTCTACACCCCCTCCCGTCAGCTGCGATCCTCCAACCAAGCCCTTGCCACGGTACCTCGCATCAACAAAACCACTATGGGAGGTAGATCCTTCTCCTACCTGGCAGCTAAAACCTGGAACTCACTTCCCACTCACCTTCGCCTTACTCAGAACCACCTAGCATTCAGAAAGCAACTTAAAACTTGGATATTCGACAAGTAATTCCCCACCCTCCCTCTAGCGCCTTGAGACCCTATGGGTATGTAGCGCGCTATATAAATTTCTTGACTTGACTTGACTCTAGCCTATAGCAACAACTGAGATCTGAGGATGTTTATTTAAACTTGAACAGCTTGATACATACAGTATTTGCCTATTCCAGGAAGCATGGTCTAAAGACCCCATATGTCATCCTGGGTACTTCAATCATAAAAATACCGGTGACTCAAGGTCTGTTATTCAGGTCATCGGGAGGGCTGGTCATACGCGTAAGGCAGGACATAGGCTTTAAGATCCAGGTTCTTTGTACAGACAGCCAAAACATTCTAGCCATTTGTATGCAAATTAGCCACCAGTCGAACATAGACATTTATAATGTATACGCTAGAGGAATTTTAGGTGGACAAAAGTTCAACACTGTAGCATTTCTGGATGAACTTCTGGGTATTTACCCTGACATCTCTCATCTAGTAATAGCAAGGGATTTTAATACAGCCTTTGAGCCCCTCGACCAGGATGATTATAAACTAACCAAAGAGGAAGACGCACAATGGGGTATCCCTAGCCTAGATTTAGCTCCCATGAAAAGATGGATAGAAGCAGCTTTACAACTAATAACTCTTTGCTTGGAAAGGGGTGTTATTGCAGTAAATGGGAGATCCAATTCAGATAGACAACGGTCAAACATGTACAATATTGGCTACTGTGTCAGCCGTATTGATTATCTATTATCAATCTGGAAATGTGGCATTCCCTTATCGACATAAAAATAATTCAGAGAGCAAAAAGTGACCTCAACCCCTTGATATTCACACTTAAGTCCTCTAATTACAGAAAGTGCTCAACACCCTCTGAAATGAGTACAAACAGACAAGTGTTGCTTTCCAATTACATGAGATATGTTAAATGGGCTAAGGTTGTGGAAAATCCTGATGTATTGTCATCTATAATGATAGATGTGACCTTGACACTGGCAGAGATAGAGACACTGCCAACCGACGGAGATGTATATAAACCATAACTTGGGCTCATAATAAACTATTTGATAAAATAAGAACATATTTTTTCAAGCCACTAAGTCAGTGCCATAAACCACCTGTAGTTAAAGAACATTGGAATAATAAGGATTATATGCATGCATATGAACTCCTTGCATCACCAATAAGGTCTAAAAACCTAGCCTGTATTCAACAAGCAAGGAAAAAGTATAAACTTTCCCAGTAGAGAGCAAAAAAAGATAGGGATGAACAACAATGGTAGGATCTAAAAACAGCCAGCTCTGGGAAAAATCTTACATTTTTCTGGCAACTGGTGAAATGGGGAAGAGGGGGGGAAAGTCTTGTCCCCACAAAACCATGTCAAACCAGAAGCATGGATTGGGCATGTCGCAAAACATCATACAGAGGAGGAAGACCATCAAAAAGAGCCCTTCTTAATCCCCCCACATAGGGTAGATCTATCCTTTCAACACTGAAACGTAGGTGTTGCTCTTGCTGCAGTCATGGAAGGAAGAACCCAGGGCCCAGATAGCATCCCGTCTGATCTATCCTTGCATGACAAGGATATTCGGTCAAGATACATATTATTATTTGCCAATGCAATAGCCTATGAGGCTTCTTTTACCAGAATCCTGGTGAGTCGTTGAGATTATACCTATTTTTTAAAAAGGAGATGGATCCATACCTAGTAACTATAGACCAAAAAGTCTAATTGATTTCATTCAGAAGATTGTGGCTCGTCTAGCACTCGCAAAAATTCCGGAATGTATAGCTGTAAATGACAGTCTTATGCCCTTACAGGTAGACTTTTGGGCTCACGTCAGTACCCATGACCAGGTATTTCACTTTATACTAATATACTGGCACACTGTAGTGATCGCAAATTGTAGCATTTTTGATGCCTTTGTAGAACTTATGTCCGCCTTCGACCTAGTTATGCGGAAGAAACTTTGGATGGTCCTTCTGAATTTGGGAATGCCTTTAGACTTGCCGTGCCTAATTGTTCAGCTGCATGAGGACAATTTTGCATAAGTAAGTTGGGGCACATAGAGCAACACTACTGACCGATTCCCAGTCACTTAGGGGGTTCATCAGGGGTGTGTTATTGCCCCAACATTATTCTCCCTATTCCAGAATGGAGTAACACAATTCTTTGTTGGTCATCTAACAGATGCCCCAGTCCTCACAGGGACAAAAATTCCCATTCTAATGTTCGCAGATGATACGCTTATTATTTCCTAAATTATCTAACACATGTGTTCTAACTGCATCTTTGGAGATCTCAGTATTTACAAATGATACACCTCCAAAATCTCCCCTGGCGAAAAAAATGAAACAACCTTTATGAATTGCTAACAGCTCTTTGGAGAAGCAACCAATTAAGACCAAAACTAAACCCAAACAAACAAAGGGAGGAAATAACCCAGGGATGACTAGAGGGGATTGTAATTTTATAAATCAAAAGCCTCAAGATCTTGAGATTTTATTTAAGAAATTACATGGCAAATTGGACAGTATTGAAAGACGCTTAATGTCAGAAATCAAACTAATACAGAAAGACATACCATTTCTAACAGACATGGTCACTAAAATATTACCCTATAAATCCACGAGTAAGGTAACCAGCCTCTCTGAGCCAGTTTATAAACGGAAAGGGTAAAAGAAAATACATGCACCTTTACTAACCCTTCCGGTGTTGTAAATCAAAGAGATATTACCACTGCAGCCACTTCAAAGGATGTTTTGACAACTCAACCAACACAAGATGCAAGGTTACATAAAGAAGATATATTCCCCCCTATCAGAGTGCCCAAAAATCTACAGTCGGCTAGGACAAATAGAACCATACAAGATGATAATAACATCAAGGGACCTTTAAATCTGCCCCCGCAGGCGACCCCATATGTCAATTTTTTAAATAATGTCCCAAATTTAGCTGTAAACCAGAGGGACCCATACAAATCACTGAAGAATCAAGTGGTCCACTGGATTTCTGTTAACACCAATGTTGGGGCGAACATATTACATCAGGCTATTATCATGTTAAGGAGAGTAAATTGGGTGGGTAAATCCAGAAAAATGTGTAAGGAGACTGTGTAGTGGTAAACTTCAGAAGTAGCGATTTGGTGGGTGATTTGCTGACTGTCTTTTTGAATGATGACAAAGGGTATTGTTCTGATAACGTTGACCATATAGAGGCCGTTCCATTGGGATACTTTTATGGGCCAAGTTACAGCAATATCCATGTAAATATGAGATATAAGTTACAGCAAAATATGCCATTGCATAACAGGTATGCACCACTGAGAAGATACAGATAAATAGATTGACAGAGAAAGGTTATGGTTAAGCTACCGCTCACGAATATGGACCACACTACTAATTATAAGCTGTTAGGAAAATCTTGTGAAAGAGCCTTTGTATAGTAATAAGGATGATGCCTATATTTGTAATCTAACTATTAATGTGGAAAATGTTGACTTAACTGTACCATCCCAGACAGAAGATTTTGCTAAGAACATGATTACTCATATTGAACATTCTCCCACAGGTAAATCGATGAAAGCTGGTCCCTGTACACACTCAAGTGAGCTCCTAAATATTATGACGTGGAACGTGGCAGGGATCAAACATAAGATCAGTGATGAGTACTGGCTGAAAATTCTAGATGGATTCATGGTAGTACTAATCCAAGAAATATCATGTACTGAGCCCTGTTTTGTAAACGGCTATCAAACCGTTTGTACTAACGCCAGCCCATCTAGGATGGGAAGAGCGAAAGGCAGCTTAGCCACATTAATTACAGTTACTTCACCCTGATTTCAAAGAAACGGTTTATTTCATCACAATATTATCAGCTTTTGTATTTTTATTCAAAAGGAAAATGGGCCATTGTTGTAATAAACTTTTATCACAATATTTTTGATACAACAAAGAGTAAGGTTGGGGAAGGTAAGTAATAGATTTGACAGCGTCAGTCAAACTTTGGCTTATCAGCACAAAGTCGATCCTAGACTTGTGGTGGTACTTATAGTTCCTAAAAGAAACACCCTGCTGCTTTCCTGATCTTAATCTCCAGATATCTACATAGACATATTGCCTCATAGATGCAAGAAGAAATAACCTGGATATGGAAGGAACCAAGGGGCGGCTGCTATGAGATTTGTCCAAACAAGGGTCCAAGACAATGTTAAAATCTCCTGCCCATATGATAGGATTTGGACATGACAAAAGATGGAACACAATAGTCTCCAAAAAGGAGGGATCGTCTATATTAGGGCCATAATAGCCGATTGGAGTGTACTGGGCATCAGCAATACAGACCGTAACAATTGCCCATCTGCCACCTGGGTCGACTATCTGCTTTACCATCCTTGCTTTAAGTTGTTTTTTAAAGATAATCAATACTCCTCTGATATTAAGATTTTGCGAAGTGGAGACTGCAAAGTCAATCCACCTCTTTTTATTAATCTCTGCCGTAGATTCAGCAAGGGTCAAGTGAGTTTCCTGGAGTATTATTATCTGAGCCTCAGAGTCACGCAGATACTGCCAGATTTTATTAGCTCTTGGTTTAGAACGCAACCCTTTAACGTTCCAGGAAATGATTTTAATGTCTCCCATAAAGAAAACCCATCCGCCTTACCCCTAGGACCATTCTATATTTAAACCAGCACAATGAAAATGCCAGAACGGACCACCATAAATACAAATGAACTAAGACTTGAAAAATGAGGATTTTTTGTTTTTTTCCTACCACCCACCCCACCCACAAACCCCTGTGCCCTCTTCCCTCACCTCCCCCCTCCCCATGGAGAACCCTTGCTATATCTAACCGGAAAATTCCAGTAGAATAGCACCCCTCCCTGTGCTCCTGCAAGAGCCCCCCTACCTCTCTTTGTGCCTAAAAAACAAAACGGAGACCAAAATTTAAAAGATGTCAGCACCATATATAAATAGTGAAATACTCAGTCTAATTTGTGTTTTCCTAAACCCATTTTTTTTTATTTCCTTCTGTTTTTAAAAAAATATATTTTACACAGAAAATTATTCTTTTTTTCTCTCCTTTTTTTTTTTCAAAACTTATTTCACTACTGACCCTATTCTGAGTATTAATGCTTACCCATACCCTACTCCTGATATACAAGAACTCACTCGGGATCTCCTAGGATTTGCAACCCAATGACAGTAAGAGCTCGTCGGCCGCCTGCACAGATCTTAAATTTAACATTTTATTATTGTGCATAACTTTCAAAGCCGCCGGGAACATCAATTGCGCTGTTGCCCCCAACCCCCTAAAGGCATCCAAGTGCCTCCGAATTCCCATTGTTTTTCAAGTGTGGTGCGTGATAGATCAGATCTTATTAGGAAGGCAAATCCTTTACCTTCCAGTGAAAGCTGTTTCAGGGCAAGATTTAGAATATGCTCCTTCAAAGCGTACGTATGGAAATTCACTACAATTTTGCGTGGTTTAGTCCTTTGGGGGTTACGTCGAAAGGGGTCCCTATGTACTCGTTGGATATCAAGGGCAAGATCCTCCACTGAATGGGTTAGGGGCAAAGACTCCTTTAACAGAAGGACAATAAATTGCTTAATTTCGGACCCTTCAGAGCCCTCTGGGACATTAAGAATGCGGATATTACTTCGCCTCGAGTTGTTTTCCAACAATTCCATTCTATCAGCTAAATCCATATCCATTTTTTAAAGTTTAGAGATGTCATCTTTAGCCTGGTCCAAGTGAACTGTTAAAACTGCTACTGCCTCTTCCAGGGCTCCGGTTCTGGCAGTAAGACCATCTATCTTATTGTCCAGCAGCTCACAATAGTTCCTAATCTCCAGCTGATTCACCGAAGACTCTTCAAACCCCTTTTTTATGTCTCGAGACAAGGAAGAAAACATTACTACTACGGGGTCTAAAATAGCCGCCTGCCCGTCTGTTGCAGAGGTAGATATCTGCACTGAGGGTCCTGGATGTACATTTTCAGGTAGACCAACCCTACTAAGGCCCACTGTGGATATAACCAGTGTTTGCTGATCAGGAAAATCACCCTGCAGACCCACCTGAGAATCAGGGCTAATAGGATTAAGGACTGAGACAGATGAGCCAGGCAAGAGGGCTATCGCCATGACTGTTGACACTGGGCCCAAAGATCCCTCGGAGGAGGACAGACAAATTTGGTTAGGAGAGAGGGCAACATCATATGAAGGGGTCACAGTTTCACACCCAGGCAATGCAGGCAATACAGATAATGCAGGCAATGTAGCAGGTAGTGTAGCCATCTTAAGAGTGTCCTCCCCTAGGTCAAGCACCTGTGGGACAACCTTAAAATAGGAACGGAGCAAAGGCGTAATTTTGGATGAGGCATTCTTTTTCACAAACTCAGACCTGCCTGGGAGAGTAGGAAGATCATCCAACTCGACTTCCACAATTACTTTCTTAGGTACTTCTTTCTTCCTTCGCCCTCGTCTGCCATTTATTTTATGAGGCTTAGGAGAGGAGAGGGGTAAAGCTAAATGTTGCCCACTTTTTTTTTTATCCCCGTCACAATCCCTCCTGGGAGACACCTCAGTACCTCCTTACGCCGTGATTTCAGGCAAAGAGACAGGCACAACCTCAGACACAGTTTCTTTGAAGCTGCTATCTCGCCCCTGCGCCACACCGGTCTTGCCCCCAACCGCTGGAATCAAACTTCGCACTCTCCTACCCCTCCGCAACTCCAGGGCGGCCACCACCCACTTCTGCAGCCCCGGAGAAACCCGCTGTTAAATCTATTACTTACCTTCCCCTACACTTGTCATATCACTCCGCGATTTTTTTGGTGTATAAAGGGTCGTCTAGAACAGTTCCAAGAGGTTGGTCCTTTGATCGCTCTCTCCTTACGAACTCTGAGGATGTCTCCTATCTCAAAGCTGAGGTCCAAAGTTTTATTAGCATTAATGTTGGCTCAGCTACCTTGGATGTTGTTTGGGACTCCCTAAAGGCCTGTTTGAGAGGTTTGATCACAGGGAAAGTGTCTTTCCGTGCTAAACAATACAGGGAGGAGGTCGCTACCATCGAGGCAGAGATAGGGAAGATCCAAGCTGATATCGATTTACTGTCAACCCCGTCTGAGGCTGTATACAAGCCGCTTAGAGAGAAATTGTTTAGTTTAAAATCATCTCTGGGGACAGTTATTGGTAGGAGAATTCAGCAGAGATGGGAGGCCAGTAGGTTGGCGCATTTTGAGTATGGGGAGGGCGCGGGCAAGCTATTGGCATGGAAGGCCAAAACAGAGCAGGTTCGGAACAACATTGCCACAATAGTTTCTGGAGGTTCTATAATCTCCTCAGACGAAGGTATTAGATCTGCCTTTAGAGATTTTTTTAACGGGATATATCATGAAGATAAATCCATTAATCCTGCTTTAGCCAAACAGTGGCTTAGTAAAATCTCTCTTCCTGCCCTATCTGCCGAGAAAAGTATGCTTCTAGATAGACACATTTTAGAGGAGGAGGTCAGGACTGCCATTCGGAGCAGTAAAAAAGGCAGAGCTTCAGGACCAGATGGTCTCCCGGCTGAAATGTTTAAACTTCTGGAGCAAGAGATACCACCTCTGCTGGTTGCTCTATTTAACTACATCTTGATAGAGGGTCATTCTCCCCCTGAGTCATGGAATGGTGCTCCATTACGCTAATTTTGAAACCGGGCAAGCCCGCCACATCATGTGGGTCCTATAGGCCAATTTCTATACTTAATGTAGATTATAAGATATTTACTACAATATTGGCCAGGCGGTTGGCAGGGGTTGCTCCTGAGCTGTTACATCAGGATCAGAAGGGGTTCGTAAAAGGACGACAGCTTTACAAGCTAACCTACGATCTTATTGGGACCATTGATAAGGCCACGACTGCGACCCTCCCCCTGGCAGCTATAACATTGGATGCCACCAAGGCCTTCGATATGGTAAATTGGATCTACCTTGCGGAGGCCTTGGTGAAATTTAACATCGGGGAGGGTTTTCGGCGCACTATTAAACTTTTGTGCAAAAGGCCCTCTGCTAGAGTCCTGGTTAATGGGGTACTTTCGGATCCGTTTAATATCTCTAGAGGGATGAGGCAGGGCTGTCCCCTTTCCCTTTTACTTTTTGATTTATACATCGAGCCCCTATCACAACGCTTGAGGGATGCCCTAAATATTAAGCCTTTTGTATATCATGGCTGGGAGCATAAAGTTGCACTCTATGCGGACGATGTGCTTATTTTGACATCTAATGCACAATCTGCTCTCCCAGAAGCCCTTTTAATAGCTCGGGAGTATGGGGATATAGCGGGCTATATGGTGAACGCTGCAAAAACTGAAGTCCTGGTTTGGAATGACGACATCGGCGATACTAACATCTTGCCAGGGCCTTCAATGCGATACTTGGGCTTAAATATCCCGAAGGATATAAATAATCTAGTTACATCTAATTTTTCTGCTGTAGCAAAGCATTGCCGCCAGTTAATGCGTTCTTGGGAAATGCTTCCATTAACTCTTTTAGGAAGGGTTAATTTAGTTAAAATGACCATCCTACCTTAAATTTCTTTTTTATTTAATACAATACCACTATATTTTGAACCTGCCATGATTGCGAAGTTCCAGTCAGACATTACATCTTTTATCTGGAACAGGAAACAATCACGGATCTCCTGGAAAAAACTTAGGAGGCGTAGAGAGAAAGGGGGTTGGTGGCTCCGGACCTCCAGCTCTACGCCTGGGCTTTTCAATTATTGCATGTTAGAATGCTTTTAAGGATGCCATTAGATTCGGGGGTAGGTGCCTTGTTGTCAGCCTTCATTGATGGGGAGGGTTTAGGTGATTCAGGTTTATTATTTAAATTTGAAAATCAGCGTTTTTTAAAGAAAATTAAGTTAAAGATCCTACAGGGTGTATCCAAAACATGGGCCAAACTGATGGGCACATTAAAAATGCGATAAGACTCCCTTATGGGGACTGCCGGAAAGTCCGGAGTGGCTGGGTGATAGCTTGGCGATTCCGATTAAAGATGCAGGGTTGCTGGTTTGGGGGGACTTGTTCTCTGAGGGCAGCCTGCTCCCATGGGAGTGCTTGAGAGAGAAAGTTGGTCCTAACTTCTCAAGATTTAAATATCTTCAGATATCAGGTTGGATGCAAGCCTTCTTAGCGCGGCCATCTTTACTGAATAAGTTTCCTATTGGAGGCTATAGTTATCTGGTCTCACAGCTAGTTGACACTCCACCGTCTAAGAAAGAAGTCTCCTTGTGGTACAACTTGATGCTGGATGAACTTGATGGCGACTTTTTGTTACCAGAACTTCTTTGGGGTTCTACGCTACCGGGTCATAAGGTGACCGAGTTGTGGTCCATTTAATTTAAAACATTGTGGGAGTTTGTAAAACCGGCTTGGTTACGTAGGAACCACCTATATACGTTGCATAGGGCCTATTTCTCCCAACTCAGGCTCTCGAAATTCAATCCCGGAAACCCTGTAATGTGCCCAAAATGTGGATCATCGTTGGCGTCAGATGCCCATATGTTCTTCGAATGTCCCTCTTTAAAACCTTTTTGGGAAGATATTGGCCGTTTCCTCTCAGATGCTCTTGGAACTATAATTACTTTTGATTTGGCTATGGTTATCTTTGGGCTCTCGCCTGAGGTCCAAGGTCAGGCAAAAATTATTGTGTTCTATGCTGCTTTGCTTGCCCGGAGAGAGATCTGCAAAAAGTGGAAAGATGTTACACCACCTGCATTTTAAGATTGGCAGATCTCGGTTTTACATGTTTCAAGAATAGATCTAGAAAGATCTGGTAACCAGGCCAAGAGAGCCTTTTGGCACCGTTTGGTATGGATAAACTGAAGCCCGGGTTTTTTTTTTTTTTCCTCCGGGCCAATGATTATTTACTGTTGGGGTTTCCGAACCTGAATACCTGGACTCTTTTGTTTGGTGTCCTTGGTTTATATCAGCCCCATCAGCCGGGCATGGTGGTGGTGGCACTTACCCCTTCCTATCTGGATTCCTCATTAGATGGCCCCTGAAGGCATATCTTTCTGAGGGTAGTGTTCAACCTTGTGTTGTTACAATCTACACCCTGCCTGGTTTCTAACCTGAGACGGACTGTTGTGTTCTTGTAGGCGGCCACATCTGGAATCAATAGTGATTAATGAGGACAAAGAGTAAGGTTATCAAGCTATTGGAAAATTACATGGAATATTTTTTGGAGGAAGTAGGAGGAGATTATATTTTAGTTTGGGCGGGAGATTTTAATTGTGTTAAATGTGTTCTTGAAGTTGGAGAACCTTGCGGGTTTTGTGATCATTTTGATGATAGGATTCGCCTCTTTTCACACGACCTCTACCGGGAAGCAATGTTGTGCCTCAGTATGATCTAATAGTTTTAGAACCCACTAGATGGTGAAACAAAATCAAAAACTTTTGTAGGAGAAAGATCATCCTCAAATATGGACCACTTTATCAATTGAGTCAATTGTAGTGACCTGGTGGAAAACGTTTTGATTAATATTAGTCTCTTTAGTGACCATCACCCCCTAACTGTGTCATTGAGATAACATTTGCTACAAAAAGAAGGGGTGAAGACATTGGACACAGATATTAATACACAGGGGAATAATGGAATTTCGATAAAATGGTCAGGTGTGAATCCAGCTACATTCAAGGAAATTCAAGGAAATTCTTAAAGGCAAAAAACAAAGAGACCTAGAAACCCGCATGGATAGTTCCTGCTCGAACCCGGAAATTATAACCGCCTTTTGTAATATTACAACTGAATTTGCAGGTGATTTAACCACTAAAGGGAGGAAGAAAGTTTGTGATCTCAATCCTAGATGATTTAACCATGAATATTCAAAGCTGAATGGGGAACTGGTATTGGCCCTTAAACAAAAGCTAGGAGACAGCGTTAGGATCAGTGGTTTGAGGAAAGCTTCTAAAAATACTCTGAAAGAAAGGAAAAGGGAGATCGGTGAGGGGGCGTGGGAAAAATTAGTCCAGGCAGCAGAATTATTAGAGAACACTGCAATAAATATTGATATTGTGGTACCCCCGCAAGATTGGATATCACATTTTGAGATTATTTTTAATCCACATGCTGCAAAAATTAGTGAGAGCAAGAAGGGAAATTTTATTTTGGTGGAACCCATCAAATCATCACCAATAACGCCTGATAAATTGAAATCAGCTTTACTAAAAAGCCCAAATGGTAAAGCTGCTGGCTTGGACGGGGTACCCATTGATGTTTTTAAGTATAAAACGGATTTCTGGATACCAATTTTAATTAATGTTTTTATTGCTACCCTTAGGGGCGTATTACCTGTAACATGGGTTGAAAGCATCATTGTACCCATTTTAAAAAAAGGGGATAGAGGGAAGGCAAATTGCTACCACCCAATATCTCTTCTTAATTCCACTTCTAAATTAATAGATTGAATAATGTTGGAAAAGCTAGAAAACTGGGCCAGTAAGAACAATATTCTAACAGAGGCACAATATGGCTTCAGAAGAGGTAATGGGGTGGTGGAACAATGTCTAAACCTAGAGTTACTTATAGCGAAGTATACATTAGCTAAGGAAGGGGCGGTACATCTTTGTTTTGTTGACCTCACTAGCATTTTCGACCTAGTCAACCACCATGAATTATGGCAAACATTGGAAGGACTAGGGTCCCCTACTGATACATAATTACATACTTATCCCAGATTTACATGTTTTTAACTTCTAGGGTATGGTATGGAAAAATGGGGAAATGTACATCTGATTTTAGGGTTATGTGTGGTATTAGACAGGGATGTGTATTAACGCTCCTTTTATTTTCCCTATTTATTAACAATGTAAACCCCTACTTACAAAATCTAATCGCAGACTCCCTGAAAATTGGGACACGCCCCAAGCCAGTTTTACTATATGAAGACGATGCTGTCCTAATATCAAGGACAGACAATGGTCTGCAAAGCCTAATAGAAAACTTTGCCCTGTACATGACTGAAAAAGATTTACAGTTAAACTTAAAGAAAACTCTTGTCATGACATGCAGGAGAAGTAGGCCCAAGAACAGACAACACCATGCCGACTGGGTCGTTATTAACAGAGTTTCATCTTTCTCATACTTGGGGATGCTTTTCAATAGCAGTGGTACATGGAATACACACATTAAATCATGTAACATGAAATTTTTAAGAACTCAGGAGAGTATTTTTAGATGTTCCGCAAAAATAGGCAATAAACCCATCCGAGAAATCCTAGCTCTGTACCGGAGTAAATGTGTCGCAGGGGTCTGCTATGGGGCTGCGATTTGGGGGAGAGCTAACACCACCTCCCAACAAATCCTAGAAAATAAGCTCTTAAAAAGATTGCTGGCAGTCCCAAGAGCAGCAGCAAATTACATAGTTCACAAAGAACTTTCTGTATTGTATTTAAGTGACACAATAAATATGTCTGGCCTTACTTTCTGGCAAGGGTCATGGGCTAAGGATGAAACAAAATTTACAAAAGAACTAATAATGGATTGCCTAGCCCTTGACTTTAGCAGGAAAATACCATGGTTAGAGTACATTTTTACCCCCTAAAACTCTGTAATGTCGATATTGACAGAAAGAACTCTATATTTATTCAGGAGTTCAGTAAAAGCGACCTGAAGTTGAGATATCTAAATGCCATGGAAAATGAAAGAGAAACAAAACATAGTTTTGTTTCTTATTGCGAATGACCACTTATGAGGGGCACACAGTTATATATACTGCTGGTAAGAAATATTCAACAGAGATTTTACTTAACTAGGCTAAGGATGGGGACACTACATTATTTAGTAGCATTCCCCAGAACGGAAAAATGGTGCTATAAATTACCAAATTGACCATGTGATGAAAAATCCACACAATCCATGTTGCATTTTATCCTTTTTAGTAGCCTTTATAGGGATATTCAGAAATCAGTTTTAAAACCTGTTTTTCTATTAAACATGCTTTTTAGATATAAATATGCTTTTAACTTTGTATGTAGTCTGAAAATGTGAAAATAATAAATGCTGTTATCCGATTTGTACAACTCACAATTAGGAAAAGAAAGGATTATTCACATTTGAATATATTGGCACATGAATATTTGGATGACTATCCTTAGTCTTGTTCTTTATTATCTATTTTGACAAATTGTGGCACTTTGCACTTTATGTACCGTAATGCACTTTTATGCATTAGCACTTTACATCTCAAGTCCGGATGCACTGTTTCTTGAATATTTGTAGTGTATTATTGATTAGTCTCCAATCTTCCATGTCTATTTTATTATGGCATTTTGCACTTTCTGTACTCTATATGTATCAGTATTTTGTTTTAGCCTGCCTCTTTTCTAGCTGTTGAATTTTAAATTGCTATCTCTTATAAATTTTAATTATGATGTACTGTAGGAATGTTTTCCTTGATTAGTATGCTTTAATGGTGGTTCTTGTTGCACCGAATAAAGCTGATTTTGACTTTGACTTTAGTAAAAGAACATAAAAATGTATTACAAAACCAATTAGCCCTGCTCTACCAATCAAATCAAATTAACTTTATTTGGATGTTATTGTTCACAAAACCATAAAAGTACAGTTTGTTAAAAATTTCATATAGCGTAACAAAGGAGAAACTTTTCATACTTTAAAAACGATTGTAAGGTAAAATTTATGTTAAAAAGCTTCTTTGTGAATAGTAAGAGCATATGAATTAAAAAGGCATAGATTAAACATTTACAATACAATTAATTACAGTCCTAGGCGATTGGGTATTTTCAATACAATTAATTTGAGTACTAGGCAGAAGAGTGGTGCTCTATTCCAAATTTAGTCTATGTCGCACAATAAATTAAAAAAATGTTATTACGGTCTTTATTAACCATTCCTCCTCCAAAAACTGTAAAGATAGCATTGCAGGTCGGCATCTCCTAATTCCCATGTGTTTTAATATCGGAATGATCCAGGTCTTTCTGGGTTCACTATAAAATTTGAAGAATAGAATTGTGTGTATGGTAGTCTGAGTGGAGAGTCCGTCACATGGACAGAGTGATAAAATTGTTGACCAGTAATTTCTTTTTGGGAAGGTAACCAGTCGATGAAAGAAATTTAATCTGAACCGGATCAGCAGAAATCTCTCATAACTGGTAGTTCTGATAGTTAGGTAGGGTTGAATAGACAAGGTGGTCTGTATAGCCAGACTATGCACGGCTGATAGTTTAATGGCTTCTTTGGACAATCGCAGGTCTTCTAGGTGTGTTGAACACTGCGCCTGGAATGCTTTTCTGGGTAACTCACGAATTAGAGTAGGTGTATAGAAATATTTCTCCAAGCCTATGTCATGCAGGAAATCTTTAATATAGCGTAACCAAATCTATGTTGTTAGCATTTTCCAGAGTGATACAGTCCGTAATAAACCCTTGGGAAAAGGTGGTTCTATCCAAGGTCCATATTCGATGCCACAGGAGCAGTGGTTGTGTTTTTATAATATCATCTAGATAAGAAAGGCCCAATTCCAGATGGCCTGAGAACGTTGCACTGCTCCAAGGCAGGGCTAGGAGATACCTCAGGAATCTGTTCTCAACTGTTTGTAGGGCAGCAGTATTTTTATAGCCCCACACGCCGGCCCCGTATGTCGTCACGGTTAAGCATTTGGCCTTGTATATTGTTGTTAATTCAACTGGTGGCCTTCTACCCAACCTTCTGGCGAAATTTACCAGAGCAGAAGTGGCTCTCATGAAGAGAAGCTTTCTAGACTCTATGGCCTCCAGCTAGTTTTATGGTCAATAATGATTCCTAAATATGGGTATTTTTCTGTGCGCTCGAGCTTTTCATTCTTCAGGAAGATTCTTTTTATTCTTTTCTTCCTAATTCCCGAGGACATGACAATGGTCTTTTTAATATTGATGTTTAAATCCAAATTGGCCTTAAAAGAGGCATATCTGTCGAGAGCTCGTTCCAATTCACTGGGAGTGCGGGCCAATATCACTGCATCGTCGGCGTACAGCAGGGCTGGGACCGGGCGGCCGTTGATGTATGGAAGGTCCCGACACCCTTTGACCATGGCCCGCTCTAAGTTTTGGTGTAGAGTGTAAAAGGAAAGGGTGCCAGGACGCAGCCCTGTCTCACCCCCGCCCCACGCCAAACGATGCGGTTAGCTTGCCATTCACCCCGTACCGTACTCTAGCTGTGGCGTCTGAGTATAATTCACGCAAGAAGTTTACAAGCCTCAGCTCTACCCCCATTTCCACTAGAACTGACCATAATTTTGCGTGACTGACACAGTCAAAAGCAGCCGACAAGTCAACATATACCATGTGAAGTGCCCCACCTTTCGTGCTGACATACTTTCCTATAAGCAGGGTCAAATTGAGTGCCTGTTCGGTAGTCCCTAGCCCCTCTCTGAACCCAAACTGTAGGTCGGATAAAATCCCGCTTTCGTCCGCCCACTGCTGGAGGCGTTGGAGAATGACTCAACCCGCAACTTTGCCTAAGGAATCAAGCAGTGAGATTGGTCAATAGCAGGATGTTAGTTGGCGATCCCCTTTTTTAAAAATGGGTACTAGGATCGATTTTGACCATGATTCCAAGAGCCCTACGGAACAGGAGGCCTGCAGGACCCTGGTTAGTATCGAAGTCCAAAGGTCCTGGTTTGATTTAAAGAAGTCGATTGGGACCCTGTCCGTGCCTGGGGCCTTCCCATTTTTACTGCCTTTTAATGCCAGATCTACTTCGCCATATGTAATGTCTAGAAGTATGCGGTATACACTAGTCTGTTGCTCAAAAAGTGTTTCTGGCTGAGCGTGCCTTGGGACCTTGCCATTTGCAAATATCTTACTGAAGTGCTCAACCCAGGCTCTTTCATCTATGGCAATGTCGATTTTAGGGGAATTTTTCTCATCAGCGTGGAAGGGAGATTTAACAATGGCCCAAAAGGCAGCGCTGTTTTTTTGGGTACTGCTTTATGTAGTTGATCCCAAAGATCCCGTTTGAGTTCTGCTTTTCTACCTTTTATGGCCAATCTGTATTCCTTTCTAAGGATTATAATTTCTTGGGCATCCCTTTCTGGTTTATGTAGTGCATTTTTCAGATTTAATTAGCTCGTTCTGCATCTTTTATTGAACCATCCTTTCTTGTTTGACCTGGAGTTATTCGATTCACTAAAGAGTGCTTCTTTTATAGATGTTATGATCACCATAAAGTTGTTCAAAACTTCCTCATCAGATATGGCCAAGTCCAGGCACTTTTCTATAGCCAAGTAAGCTGTTTTTACTACTGTAGAAGGTATAGCTAGAGGGTCTGCTTTCTCCCATTTAAGTGCATACCCGTTTGTTCTATCTAGAGTCAGCCTATTTTGGTCTATGGTGCTCTCTATGGTTTGGGTACAATGTTTCTGGAGTAGAGTCAAGGTGATGGTGATTGTACAGTGATCGCTTATTGCAATATCGTGGGACTGAATTAATGATACGTTTTTCAGCTCTGCAAGAAATAAAAATGAAATCTATTGTACTTAAACTTCCTCTTCCAATAAAAGTGGGGGCAATAGGGGTTAAGGGATTTTTCATCTTATTTGCCAAGCTCAGGTCTAGCTCGAAGAGAGTATTATTTAGGGCGTTCCATATTACTGAGTGAGAAAAATGGTTTATCGGGATGTCATTTTAATCTAGTATGTCACAGATGTTTTGGTCACTATGTTTGCATAGATGTTGATTGAAATCGCCACCCCATATTGTTATGACCTCTATTGTTGAGCGCTATATTAATAGATGGATCTGTCGTATTGTAGCCAATAGTGCTCCCTCAGGCATGTTATTATAGAAGTTTATTATTAGAAATGAATCAGCCTTATTCAGGTGAAGGCTTAATACTAGGTAATTGGATTCAAGTCTTATGATGCCGACACTCGCTGACTTTATCAAGTTGGATACGTGAATGGATAGCCCGCCCTTAGCTCTACCTGAAGGTGAAAGTTGTGCAGGGGAGAAATAAGTTTTATACCCTTCTATGTGAGTTTCTATAGTAGTCCAGGTCTCCTGGAAACATAGGACATTGACATTTTTGATAAAACCAAGCCAGATGTCATTATTTGCCTTTGAGCACTGTCCAGCAATATTCCAGTAAAGTATGGAGATTGTTGATTTGTCTTTGACTACTTGTAGAAGAGTTGATTGAGTAGTGGTGTCTGTTTGATCGTTAAATTTAAGGGTGCCCAGGGGATCATGTGTCTCTCCTGGGTTTCTCCCTGTTTCCAGTAGCGGATTTTCTTGGGAAGCCAGAGGTGGCCGTGGGCCAAATCCATTGGTATTTGGAAGTGATACTTGTTCGAAAGAAATATTGGGAAATTCATCCGCAATGGGGGAAGTTAGTCAGTCAAGTTCGTCCAGATCCAAGAAGATCTCGAATCTATTCCATGTTGGGATGCTATATGGGTAGTGTTGGATTGAGGAATCTCTGCCCTTCACCGGTACTCCCAGGACCACCTTTGCCGGGGGATAGAAAAAACCTAGTGGGATGATGTTTATTTCATTTCTTGTGATACCCCTTGCTCCACTCTGTTGCAACAATCTATTTACCAACTGGGGGGAACGGAAGGTCAAGACAATTAGGTCACCCGCAAATGTGTTACCTCGAGAACCCACGCTTTTTACCCTTCTGGCCATTTTGAATTCTCTAAAGAGGTGGTCCGTTAGGCCTGTTTCCTTACCCAACCAATCAAGGGATATATTTCTCAGTGTTTCCCAGCCTTCCCTTGCTAGGGGTTCTTTGTCCGGAACTTTAGCCAGTACTATAATGTACGGTGTGGCAGCTGGGGGGAGGTCGAGATGTTCGTTTGGGGCCAAAATTGTCCTTACCGAGTTGGTGTTTTTATCAAGGTCTTTTACCAGGTTGGGGGGTAAATTACGGGACGGCGGGGCTGGTGAGGCAATTACATTCTTTGCAGGGACCGATTCGCCCCTTCTGGATGTACAATTTTCCTGGAGGGGAGCAGGCTGGTTAGCAGCACATCTAGTTCTCTCATTAGATACAAAGTTGGGGGTCTGATGGGGCTTGAGACGGCCTATTTCAAATGTTTGTGTTAGTGAAGTTGTGATTGGTTGGTTTTTGGCATTGGCTAGATGTTCTTCAATAGATGTCAGTCTTTGGTCCATCTGGTCTAACCTGACTCTAAGATATAGATCAAGCCTTTCTATTAATAACACTAGGTTCTTTGGTTCTGTGCGCTGTGTGTCGGATGTTTTTCTGGCCCTTGCCCTTTCTTTTGTATTGATTTTTGTTGGCCCTCTTTTTTTCTTTGCGCTATGAGTGGTGTTAGATTTCGATGGGGTAGCTTTGAGACAAATTATGGCATCGGTTTGTGGCGCACTGTTGTGGATGGCAGGATTTTTTTTGGGGGGAAGGGGCCCTTGCTTCTTTCAGGGAGACTGAGATGGTTGATCTGGGTCGTTCAGCTCAATGTCATCAATGGTGTGTTGGATACACCCATTAGCTGGCTTTTTTGATGTATTGGTCTGCCCTGGGGGAGATAAATCCTCTGTATGAGTCGTGTCTTCATTCGAACGAAGTAGCCTCTAGGGATTCCACTACTGAGCTGATTTGTTTATCTGCACCCCCATTGCTCCAGTTAGGTAGCTAAACAATGTTTGTTGGATCTCGACATGGGGCCTTTTCCCATTACTTAGGTTTGGGCTGGGTAATTTTCTCCTCCCCATGTTAAATACAAGTAGTAGAAAATATTGGGAAAGCTAACAACTCCTGATGACCAGTGTAAGTGACAACAAATTAAAATAAAAAATGCAGATAGCACACAGGGTGCAGGTATTTAGGTCATTTATAGCAAATAAGAATTCTATGTGTTACTCTGTACCTAGTTATTCCTGTTAGCAAGGAGGCTCGTACGGGTGAGGGTATATTGAACAGTACTTTCAGGAATCCTGACCAAGTTAAATTAAAGCAGCTATGAATAGTTGCAAGAAAAAATAGCCCTTAGGCCTTAGCTCCGTCCATCATCACCCCCTTTTGTACCGCTTTTGGCCGCCATAAGTGTGGCAGGGTATGCTCAGACGTAAGTCCCTTGCTCACTTTGCCACTGGATTCAAGCAAGCCGGGCTGAAGACGGCTGGAATGCCAGAAACCGGTCCTCGGAAGCTTGTTTCCGGCCCAGAGAAGACATGGCTTGGCAGTTTGGGCTGGACTGTTCCCATGAGGCACAGGGTCAGACTGATTAGCATATAGCCATGTCTGAACTGGGGTGGCAGAGTGGGCTAAAGAGCGGTGATGGATTAAACCCAGATCTTTTGACTGGGTGTGAGTGTTTGATTGATTCAGATGCTCCGTCCATCACCACCCCCTTTTGTACCGCTTAGCTCTTAGCAGCAGTTAACAGTAATTAACAGTAAAAGGAATTAGTTCAGGGTTTTAAAGTCTCAATAATTTTAAAGTCTTACTGCAACTTCATGTTAAGAGAGCCAGATGAAAGAGAAAGGGCCCAGCCTCATCCAGGCACAGATGGGCAAGGACAGGCCCGCCCTTGGCCCGGGCATCGCCCGCGCGCGTTCCGCGCTGCGTGGGGCTCAGGAAAGATTTATGCGCCTCCTGGTGCAGGGTCGTGATGCGTCGCGCCACCGGGGCTTCTGGGGGTTGTGGTCTCCCCTGGCGTGGGTGGCAACAGTGGCGGCTTCTGCCCGCCGCAGAGATGTAGCAGGCTCCCCTGGGTTGGCAAAGGAGCAAAATTGAGGCAAGGAACTCCCGAGCAGCTGGGCTGATAACAGAACAGTAAGTGGTTCCTTCACAACGTGTCCCGCGCTGCGTGGGGCTCAGGAAAGATTTATGCGCCTCCTGGAGCAGGGCCGCGATGCATCGCAGCGCCGGGGCTTCTGGGGGTTGTGGTCTCCCCTGGCGTGGCGGCGTGGGTGGCAACAGTGGCGGCTTCCGCCCGCCGCAGAGATGTAGCGGGCTCCCCTGGGTTGGCAAAGGAGCAAAATTTAGGCAAGGAACTCCAGAGCAGCTGGGCTGATAACAGAACAGTAAGTGGTTTTTCACAACGCGTCCCGCGCTGCCTGGGGCTCAGGAAAGATTTATGCGCCTCCTGGTGCAGGGCTGTGATGCGTCGCGCTGCCGGGGCTTCTGGGGGTTGTGGTCTCCCCTGGCGCTGCGGCGTGGCTGCTCCACAGATTTATGATACCAAAGTTGTGGGCTCAGAATTCTCGGTGCTATACCCTTTATCCCTATGTTTTCGGCTCTTCCAAAACAGAAGCCCTTGCCCCACCCACACAAGTGAGGTATCATTTTACTCGGTAGACTGAGGGGAACGCTGTGGGGGAGGACATTTTTGCCAGCATGGTGTTCTACACAAAAATATGTAGAAAATGTGTTTCTTTCAACTAAATTTGAGGTTTGCAGGGGATTCTAGGTAGGAGAATGTTGGGGGTCCACACAAGCCATAACTCGCTGGACTCCCCTGGTGTCTAGTTTTCACAAATGTTTGGGTTTGGTAGGTTTCCCAAGATGGCCGCTGAGCCTGGGGCCAAAAACCCAGGTGAGCCCCCTTGCAAAACCAGGTTGTTATGTCATAGGTATGAAACCAAGTCTTTGGCACACATAAGAAAATAATACAGAAAAGGGTATCAGTAAAACTCAAGAAAAAAATCACAAGCCACGGTCAATTGTTCTTGTAGGTGAATGTTACTTCATCTTACTACTGAAATGGCGATCAGATTGTAGGCGGTGCAGTGAAGTTCCTGAAAGGATCTGTAGTTCGTAACTTGGAAAGTGGATCTTCAGTAAGTGCGCTGTGGTTATTCACGGCAACCAGCATCAGTTCCGAATGCTTCCTCACTCTCGAAAACAGTCCATTACTTTGGAACTTAATCGTGACCAGCCAGGCCGGAATTATTACCGGCGGAGCGATCACCAAGATCTTTCTTCTCTGATATTCAGCCCTGAGGAAGTCACAGAATTATTTTCCTTATGCGACAAAACACGTGTTAGCTGATTTCTTTGGCACAAATGATATAAATTAATTATCAACGAAGTAACATTCCACGTACAAGAACAATTGACCGTGGCTTGCGATTTTTTTCTTGAATTTTACTGACACTTTTCTCTGTAATATTATCTTATGTGTGCCCAGGACTTGGTTTCATATGCAGTAGTGCAAGACACTGGGACCAAAAACGCAGATCCCCCCTATGTATCCAAAAACGACCTGGTTTCGCAAGTGGGGTCACATGAGTTTTTGGTCCCGGGCTTGGCGGCCATCTAGGGATACCACCAAACCCATACACTTCTGAAAACTAGAGACCTGGGGGAGTCCAGAGAGGTATGGCTTGCGTGGATTCTCCAACTTTTCCCAACCCAGACGTTTTCTCAAATTTCTGTGTGGGAAAGTTGTAGGATTGAGGCACATTTCCTACCACCTAGCATTTCCCCAGGTCTCCCGATAAAAATGGTACTTCACTTGTGTGGGTGGCTGCAACAGGAAATGGCCCAAATCATACTGTGGAAACTTCAAACAGTTTTGCAGGGGCGGGGAACCTGGATTTTTGTCCCCGGGCTTACGGCCATCTAGGGAAACCTACCAAACCCACACATTTCCCTCCAGGTGTGACACCCAATCAGGGATCCATTAGGGAAGGGTACCATTGGGAAGGGGAGAATCTCCCCTTTACAACAATACCCCTTGTGAGAAGTGGGCCTGGCAGATGCTGTCCACTAGTAATAGTGGGCACATTGCACCAGTCCAAACAACCCTTTTTGATGATTAGGTTTAAGACAACCTTTATTGAAAGCTATCCAAGTGGTAGCTATGGAGAGCAGCCTACAGGCTAAGTCTTGAAGGAGTGAAAAGCAGCTTGGTTTACCAAATTATAACCCTCTTCAATGACCAAATGAAGGGGGAACCACACAAGGTATATGTAAAATATATGTATTTATTACTAAACACGCTCTATTAACCTCTTTATGAGATTGGAGAGCAAGATACACAATGTCAACACACTAGAACGTAAGTAAATAGCACAATATACAATGGGCCCCAGGGGGAGACCAAACCATATATTAAGAAAGTGGTATAAGAACCACAACTTGACTAGACACAGAGCCTAGAGCACGTGGAATCGCTGGGACCCCAAGGAACCATCCAAGGTAGTCACACAGGGGACCCACGGGGGACGCGTGTAGTGTGAGAACATAGCCACGGTGCGGTACAATCCTATGGGAAAGTTGCGGTTGGAATTTTAAAGATTAAGGACACTTTGGAGAGGACTTGAAGCAAACCCTTTTAGACCTAGAAGGTTCCAAAGCCAGCACCCATGTGAGCACCAGAGTACTCGTGTTACCTCACCCAGGGAATCCGGGTGCATAGGTGCCAAATGGTGCCGCGAATCATCGCAGTTTTCAATGGCGAGTTGTGCAAAGTGCTGCTGCTGTCGAAAGGAAAAGTGTCTGGTGCGATCCAAGCCTGGATTGACCATGTGGAGAACCTGGAAGCAGAGGGTACAGGGTCTGGGTCACTTCAGGGTGACCAGGGGCACGATAGACCAATGCGCACCAATGTTGGGTGTTTCAGGTGCAATGAGGTAAAGCTTGACTCCGCTGCCACAGGGACCAGGAGATGTCGATGATGACCAGAGTACACAGAAGAGCTGTCCCACAAAGGGTGTTGAGTGCTGGGGGGTTGGTGTCCAGATCGGAGACCAACAAGCCTTGGAGAGTAAAAAGGCTTTGTGTGGACCAG
Organism: Lissotriton vulgaris; assembly: GCF_964263255.1. Classification (NCBI taxonomy): domain Eukaryota; kingdom Metazoa; phylum Chordata; class Amphibia; order Caudata; family Salamandridae; genus Lissotriton; species Lissotriton vulgaris. Next base: position 724,044,364 of record NC_141696.1, read on the forward strand.
CAAGGTCCAGGTGACTTCCCAAGCAATGCAGAGTCAGAGCACATCTGGATCAACCAGGTAAGCCCTTGAAAGTTACAGTAGCTTTCTCAGGGACACACAAATCGACGGACAAGGGAACTCAAAGGGACCTCAAGAGAAATCACTAGATACCATCCCACGGGTCACTCGAGGAGTGTAGGCCAGTAACCTTTGAGGGAATCACTGCTTGGGATCTGGACTACAAGTAGCCCAAAGCACAGCCCCAGGGATCACCAAGAAGCATATGCTGCTGCAAATGTCCAGGGGTTTGGGTTGCACGGTCACCACAAGGGCTTTGGATGTCAGGTTTGCTGAGAGCACGGATCAACCTTGGGGAAGCTTAGAAACCCACCTCCTGTGTTGCAAAGTCTTCAGAGTCCTTCAGGAGATGCATAGTTGCAAACCAGACAGATGCGTCTTTGGTGCCTGCCTTGCAGAGGAGTAACTCCTTTACTCCAAGGGAGATTCTTTGGTCATCTTTGGTGAAGTGTGGATAGTTGAAGTTCTGGTATTCTGTAGCAGAGTTTCATCCAGGTAAATCTAAAGTCCTGTAGTCAGGGGTTCCTACTTTATACCCAAGGGAGGGGTGGGACAAACCCTGGGGACCCACCTATGGGAGGGTCAGGACAGAGGGGTGGCTACACCCATGTTTTTTGTCCAGTTTCACACCAGAGCAGGGGCTATTAGCCCCTGCAACCGGTTTGAGCTTGACTATGCACAGGGACACCGAATGTGCCCCAAGTGCAGACATCAAAGCACTCTTGGAGTGCATCCACCCAGTCCCAATACACTAAAGCCTGTCTGGGAGGTGGTTACACCTTGAGACAGGAAACCTATTGTCCAGCCTCCCCTGCTGGAGTTTAGTCCACCAGCAGGAGGGCGGCCGCGTTTTTGTAGCTGGCAGCATCCGTTTTGTGATGCCAGGGTTCTGTTAAGCTGGTACCGGGTGTACCGGTGTAGTCATATTTCTCCCTCTAGGAGGGTGGAATCATACCTCCCCCGCCAGGACTGGTGGGTGGTATGTGTCCAAGGTGTTTGACACCAAACATGACATGTTTCCTTGCAGCCATTTCCAATTTGGCATTTACAGCGAGGTTATAATGCACCTAAGAGTATATGGTATGGCTGCATCACAGAACAACCCCGGAAGATAGATTCCGAAGGCTGCAGAGGGGCCATGCTCATCCATGGGCCCCTTCTCACACAAAACCCGGCACCCTGTCTTCAGGATTGATAAGGCCTGCCATAGGGGTGACTGTTAGTTTAATATGTGCAGTGATATAAGGTAGATATAGGGAACCTATATCTAAATAAGGGGTGCAGACACCACCTTACATAGGCTGCTGTAGCAGACCTGTTGGGTCATTTTGAATGGTCTCTCAGGGGTGGCATAATACATGCTGCAGCCCCTGAGAGGCCTCTGGGGGTACCTATGCCCTGGGTATATAGGACACCATATACTAGGGACTTATAAGGGTACCCCAGAATCCAATCTGTGATGTACTTAAAGTACATGCAATCATTCTAGAGAGGAAGCAGCTAGGCTGGGGTCCTGGATAGCAGGGCCCCAGCCAGACTAAAGTCGAAATAACTGTGAAACATCAGCAAAAAGTGGGGGTAACTATAAGAAGCAGATCCTACTCTCCTACAACCCTCCAAACGTGCTTCAGTGCTCGGGCTGAGATAGCCCCATGAACACTGAAACATTTGTTTTCAATTTAATGATGACAGTGCGCCATGTGCGCGATTGTCATTACATTGAAAATCAGCAACGGGCCTCAGAAGGATGGGGAAGCTCTTCTCCACCTCCTGAGGCCCCCCAAAAAATGGAAATAACTCTGTTGTTTGAAGCTGAGGGATTTAGTGCCCCTGTCCTCATGACGGAATACTTCCATCAAGAGCAGAGGAGCAAATATTTGGACGTTACAATTAAAGAAATTGAATTTTAAAAACCTTACAAGTTTAAACAACTAAAGGATACAGAAATGTTATAGTTAACAATTAGCATTTAAAAAGCCACACACACATCAATTCACTGATAGACACAGCCACATGCACACTCACTCGCCCATACAACCCCTCTCAGATGCACTCATGTACCCATAGAGGCAGTGATTCACCCACTCATTTATCCATGCAGGGACTCATGACTCATTCACACCCTTACCTACCCACATAGACACTCATAAACTCATACAGTTACTCAGACAACAAATCCATAACCCATATAGCCACTCATGTACCTGCTCACCAACCCATGCAGCCACTTATAAACCAACTGACAGGCTGATACAGACATTCACACAAATTTGGCACTCATAGACCCACTTATTCATCAATACACCTTGGTGTATATATATTTAACACTCATAAACTTTTTAGAAACACTCACAGTCACCAGTTGATGTAATCATTGATGTCATTCGCGATGCCACAAGTGATGTCACTGACCATGTCATAAGTGATGTAATATGTGAGGTCATAAGCTCAGCTAACTATGATTTCTGAATTTCTCTTGTTTTGTATGAGTGAAATGTCAGCCTAACTATAATGTCCCTGTACCCTTTGGCTTTTTTAGTGAATTTCTAAAGTTTTTGAAAATTCTATTTCCTAACTATAACATCCTGTAACCTTTGTTTTTTTCAGTTACTATATATATATATATTACCTACTGGCGGTCGCCAATACGTAGTTATAGTTAGGATCTACTTTCCATAGGAAATCCGCAACATTCTATTGGGAATAACTTTGGCGCCGGTGGACGAATCTTCGCGAATTTCTACAAGAAAATGGCCCGCTCCTTCCCTGAAAGTTTGGGGGGGATTCGTCAAGTGGGGGCCGAGATAAAAGGGGGTCCCAAAACGTGTTTTCCCCATGTTAATTTCCATAGGGCGGTCGGTTTCACTTTTAGCCCGAACGGCTGAATGGATTTCCACGAAACTTGGCAAAATTGTAGGGACTGGTAGCCCGATGTGCCTTTGCTATGTCTCAAGATATGTGCTCCAGTGGATTTTGAGTAATTTAGGTTCCAAAAAATATATATATCTATGGCAGCGCCCCGGTACGCGCTCCGGGCGCGCGCACACGACTTGCGCACAGAAAGCTGATTGGCTCTCGGGTGTCTGTAAACATTCAAAACAGTCCGGAGCGGCCGCCATCTTGTGTCTCGGTAAAATCGAGACATAAGAGGTGGAAAAATCAAAGGGGGAAATGACCATAAGGGGGCAGGGATAGACCCCCCCTGACCTCCTAGGTTTGATGTGGGGGCCCTAAAAGGGCCCAGCGGGGCAAAAAAAAATTTTTTCTTTTGATTTGCGCGGAGGGAGCGCCTAGTACGCACACCGGGGAGCGGACCGGGGAGCGTCCCATGGGGAAAAATGAATAATAGATTTTTTTTTAAATGTAGCCTTTTTTTATAAATTGGAGGTAGTTCTAAAAAGAACTGTTATTTTTCTTCTTTTTGTTGTTTTATATTTTTTTATTGTTTTTTGAACATTTTGTACTTTTTGGGGGTTTTCTGAACAGTTTTATATTTTTTTTGTATTTTTCATGGGGAGAAACGAAAAAACAGGGAATTGAAAATGGCTTTACTGGAGTAAAAAAAAAAGATAAGAAATAATTAGGGGTATTGGGGCATTTGTGGTTGTCCCCAGCAAGGACGATGAGCTTTACGCTCTGTTCTCCGTAGGAGATGGTCTTCCCACAATATTTACAGATAATTCGGAAATCTGCAAATCGTGGCTGAATGCACGGCATCGTCTCACTTTCCTCTGGTGCCGACGGAGTGGGTTGCTTCCTTTTTGAGGTGGTGCTTGTGGATTGGGGAGGGTTACTGGCCAGTTCCCTCATCTCTGCAGCAGAATAATTTATTGGATGCTTGCGCTGCATGTGGCGTATCATCGTGTTGTTTCCAAATGAATATTTCTTATTCGGGTTTCCCCTGGAAAGTTCCACGCCACAAATTTTGCAAGTCACCTTGGCTGCATTTACTTTTTTCTTCCCCTGTGGGATGGAAAAAAACTCCCATATAAGGTGTGGTCTTGGCTGGTATGGGGTATTTTGTTCATCAAGCCATCTTCTCCTCCCTTCTTCCTCCTCCTCCTCCTCTTCCTCCTCTTGTTGACCACCAATGATATCTTGTGGTGGTCCTCTTGGTTGTTGTGGTGGTGGTGGTGGTGCAGATGCACCAGCTGCTGCTGCTACTGAAGCAATTATAAAGATCAAAAAGGTACAGAGAGGTACAAACAGGTCTTCCTAAGTCAAAGGACAAAGTCAGAATAAGGAAAAAAGGTGGGGTCTTTCATCCTTTTGAAAAAAAAAATTTATTGAACCAATGAAAAGTGTTATTTTCAGGTCACATGACCAGGGGCTTCATCATTATGAAACCAAAACTGTTATGAACCAATAAAAAGAGTTATTTTCAGGTCACGCATCGCGTAAGCGCGTCAGACGCCTACGTTGCGCGATCATATTAGCTCGAGTGCTTCCGGGTGCGTTTACGCCATGCGTATCACGCGGTCGCGGCTACGCGATACGTCACGATCATGTTTTCGTTCGCGTTATTGGCGCTTCCGGGACGCTCCCCGGTGCGCGCCCCGGGCGCTTCATAAAACTACGCTTTCCGGGGCGCTCACCGGGGCGCACACCGGGAGCGCTCCAAGGCAAAAAAATAATTTAAAAAACAATATAAAAAAAATTGCCAACATTGTAGGGACTGGTAGCACGATGTGCCTTTGCTATGTCTCAAGATATATGCTCGAGTGGTTTTTACGAAAATTAACTTTGAAAAAATATATATTGGGCTACATTGGGCTATATATATGTTAGAGCCCAAATGTAGCCCAATGTAGCCTAATGTAGCTCAATGTAGCCCAAAGATGGCCACCAGAGACAAAAAAAACCAAATGTAGCCCAAATATCAGCCAGATGTAGCCCAAATGTAGCCCAATGACAGAATGTCACAGAGTGTTCTAAAGAACAACTAGAGCGCTAACAGTCTTACTTATAAACTGAGACTTATAGTTTGGAATTAACATTTAAAAAACCTTTGAAATTAACTGAAAAAACATAGGTTTCACACCAGTTATAGTTAACTGGAAATTTTACTGACATAAAACCATTGAAATTCCCACGTTATAGTTAGTTGGACTCACTATAACTTGCGCGCCTGCAATGCACTGCTGATGACGTCACATATTACATCACTCATGACATGGTCAGTGACGTCACTCATGACATCACTGATGACACCATCCAGTGAATGTGTGTCTTTCTGAAAAATAAATATTAGTGAGCAATGTTTACATTTTTAAATATATGTATTAGTGTTTCACTTTGTGTATAAGTGGCTGCATGGGTTGGTGAGTAGCTACATGTGTATGTACATGGGATATTAGATGTTTTTCTTAGTATCAGTATGAGTGTCTATATGGTTTGGTGGGGGTATTACTTAGCACATAGATGCATGATTGACTGACTCTCTGTTTGTATGTGTTTTGAAGACAGCATATGTGCAGGACTGTATGAGTGAATGAGTGTGTATATGTGTGTGTTACTGAGTGAATGACTGTCTCACTAGTGTCTTTATCAGTAACTACATATGTTTTAATCTAGTATATGTGAATATTGATGTTTATAAGTGAGTATATGTGAGAGTAAGAGATTGTAAGAGTTCCTGTTTAAATAAGTATGTGTTTCTATAAGGGATTGTTTAAGAGAATAAATATGTTTAAATTTCAATAGAAGTAAGATGGTAGTGTGTGTATAGCTCTATATGCAAATAAACGGATGTTCAATTGTTTATTTGCATGTGTCAGTATGTGTGTGAGTAACTTTTGGATGACTGTCGGTGTATAACAGGATGTATAGGTGTATCACTACATATGATGAGTGAGTATATATGTATGAGTGAATATATTGAACTGTTTGTGAATGAGTAGATGTGTATATAGATGGTGGAATTACTGAATTGGTTGTTGAAACTGATATGGTTATCTCCATTTTTTAATACATTTTAGTTTCTATTTTTAAATATGTGTTTCAAGGGCTACATTACAGTGAAAGGAGGTCTGTCACTCTGTCACAAGGATGGTGTCATCAGTGATGTCATGAGTGATGTCACTGACCATGTCATGAGTGATGTAATATGTGACGTCATCAGCAGTGCATTGCAGGCGCGCAAGTTATAGTGAGTCCAACTAACTATAACGTGGGAATTTCAATGGTTTTATGTCAGTAAAATTTCCAGCTAACTATAACTGGTGTGAAACCTATGGTTTTTTCAGTGAATATATATATATATTACCTACTGGCTATCGCCAGTAGGTATATATAGTTAGGATTAATTCCCTATGGGATTTTTGAAAATTCTATGTCTAATAACTTTGGCGTTTGTGGACGGAATCGGCTGAAATTTTCAGGAAAATGGCACATTCTGTTTCTGAGCAGCCCCTGAAAATTTGGTGGGGTTTCGTCAAGGGGGGGCTGAGAAAAAAGGGGGGTCCCAAAACTCGTTTTTCCCATTCATTTTTCCATAGGGCGGTTGGACTCACTTTTAGCTCGAACGGCTGAATGGATTTGCACGAAACTTGGCAAAATTGTAGGGACTGTTAGCCCGATGTGCCTTTGCTAGGTCTCAATATATGTGCTCCAGTAGTTTTTGAGAAATTAACGTTCAAAACAAGATATATATCTGTAACAGCGCTCCGGGCTGCGCTCCGGTCCGCTTACTTTTCGCGAAACGGAACTTTGCGCGCAGAAAGCTGATTGGCTCTCCGGTGTCTGTCAACATTCTAAACAGTCCGGAGCGGCCGCCATCTTATCTCTCGGTAGGATCGAGAGAGAAGAAGAGGTGAAAAACGAAGGGGGAATTTATTGAAAGGGGGCAAGGTATACCCCTCTTGACCCCCTAGGAATGTTGTTGGGGTTATTAAAGGGTCCCGTGGGGAAAATAAAAAAAAATGATTTTTCACGGTAGAAGCGCTTCACAGGCCGCAAACTGGGCCGCATACTGGTAGCGAAACGGGAATTCGCCATTTTGTGCTTCGTTTTAATTGTTTAGAGACAAAAATTATCGCCGCACATCGGCCACAATGCATGAATATCGCTGAAAAGTCAGCGATATTCATGCATTATCCAGCAAATGCTCTTAGCCATGTTATCCACCTTCCATTGGATAACATGTCTAAAAACTGCTCTGTGCGTGAGCTTTTTTTTTTTTTTTTGCTGCGTGACGTTTGTTAACGTTCGATTCGATGGAAATCAGGAAGTGTTGACCACCATTTTGTCACTGCGAGTAAATATTTTGTTATAAATGAATCCTTATTGATAAACATTGTCTGCGCCATCTTGCGTTTTTGTCCAATGCCACAATTTTGTCGTGCACGGCAGCCATTTTAGATGCCTTGACCAGGGCCACTCTCTGCACGCCGCCGATCCTCAGCATGGCTCCCCACCCTCGCAAGCATCTCCCCCACGCACTGGTCACCCCCGCTCTCTCTCTCATGCATGGGCCATATACTTCCCCCCATCTGCGCTGCTCTTCTCTGAGAATCACACCCTGTGCCTGCCCGACACCTCCCTTTCACCCTATTCATTAACGCACCCTCTGACACTCCTCTTCCTCTGTGTCCGATTGTCCAGGCCGGACCTAGGCTATCACCTAGCCCTAAGGATGTAGTTTATGGCCCCAGCTGTAGAGTATCCAGACATGCCAACCCTCCCGATTCAGGTGTGAGACTACTGATTTCAGTGCTAGTCTTTCGCTTCCCGATTCCTGCAAGGAAAAACCCAGGGGCATATTACCAACAACTAGCGATAATTTTTGTCTCTAACTTGTTTAGAGACAAAAATTATCGCCGCACATCGGCGAATTTTATCGCACATAAACCTTGCTATTAGCAAGATTTATCGCAAATGCGATAAAAAACGGCCGCAATGCATGAATATCGTTGAAAAGTCAGCGATATTCATGCATTATCCAGCAAATGCTCTTAGCCATGTTATCCACTTCCCATTGGATAACATGGCTAAAACTGCTCAGGGCAGGTGTTAGGTTTTGGAGATATTCGCGCTTAGCGCGAATATCTCCAAAAGTTGGTAATAGGAGATAGCGATGGTTAGGGACTGTTTCCAGTCGCTAAAATCTTGGCACGCCCACTTTGCATGTCATTAGTGATAAATATCACTGATATGCAAAGCGGGGCCCAAGATGGTCGCTATCTCCTTTTAGCTGTCACTAACTGGTGTTAGCGACAGCTTGGTAATAGGGAGATAATTTTATCTCTTTTTTTTTTGGCTTTTAAAGCCAAAAAAGCGGAAATAAACCCCCTTGATAATATGCCCCATGATTTCTCGGGGGTTTCAGCTGACAGGGCTTGGTATTGTGTTACGTGCTAATTCTTCCAGGAAACGTCAGAGGGTCGATGCAGGGGTTCTAGAAGGGGTGATAAACCATTTAAGCCTCATGAACAAGCGCATGGTCTTTTAAAGATTTGTGAAGTACTCGGGGCGGCGGTGTGTGTGTGCCCTCTTTCAGGAGCGGGCGGGGGGGCACTGCCAGCCACTTGCCAGGCCAGGCAGTGTTCAACACGTGCATCACCCTTTCTCTGCCTGCTATTGCGCTCCATGCTTCGGAAAGGTAAGAAAAAGAACGTGCATTTGAGTTTGAAATGTCCGATCTTGTAGCAGTACACTTGCAAAGCCCACACATGACAATAACCCGATTCAAGGCCCCATTCACCCGATTTTTTAAACATATATAGCACTCCAACAAAGTTAGATTTTAAAACTTTATTAACTTTTAAATATAACGAACGCAACAAAAACTGTAAATATATTTAACCATTTTTTGAAATTAACCAGAACTATAACGATAACAACAACAACAACAACAACAATAATATAACTTTTATGCCTAAATTACGCAAACATTTAGCTAATCTGCTAAAGGGGGGAGTCGCCATTTCTTTACAATAATCAATAATGAAAAATCCACATCAATAGGGTTGTCCGTTTTCTCGATGCAGCACTATAGTGCAACATACACAGCACCTGGGGTGTCAAGAGTGAACAGGTCTTTCTTTGTTCCTTAAGATGTTATCTGTGTCAACCTCTTCCGAGAATGCTGATGCGTTAGGATTTCCTTGTGTTTCTTAATAGCATTGGTGTCTGTACACTTCTTTGTCAATTCTGTGAAGATGATAACTGCTTCATAAACAGACGATATCTTTGTTTAGTCATTAGTGTTAAGTGTGTCTGAAACTACAGTGCCCTTCTGTTTTTTTTTCTTCAGGCTCTACAGAGTTTTGTGTGTTCTTTTGAGCGACAATTATTCCAGAGGTTTCAGGTTTACTTGTTTTGTCCTGCAGTGAGTTAACAGCTTTAGAGAGTTCATGTTTATTTGCTATGTCCTGCTGTTCGTCAACTGCTTCAGAGACGTCAGCCTCATTTGTTATGTTTCAGTAGATCCTGGACCTGCCCGGCCGCGCCCAAAATGGCGCCGGTGTAAATGGGACTCGTAACTGCTTGTTGTGTACTGGTTGCCCAACCTTGATATCACGAGATACATATGCAGTTTTGAAGCACATGGCGGAGGCTTGTCTGCTGTAGTGGGGCGCCCCTTTATCGTTTCAGTCGCCATTCCGCCCGCTTTTGCTACACTGTGCCTTTTCCGCCATTCAGCTGTTTAGCGCCCGCTCTTACGGCTACAGCGTCTCGCTCACCATGTAGTTGAGTTGCTCCCACTCTTGCGGTGCAGCGATAGGCGGCTTCCACAGGACTCTTAAAATGGCGGCCGGCTCTTCGGATTTGGGCCTGGTCCAGTAAAATGGCCCTGGGACACCTTGGAACTCGGACGCTTGTCTGCCAGGGCTTGGGTTCCATTCTCGAAAGCGTCCCCTCAGCCTTGAAGATTGTACAAAAGTCTTGGGGGCCGTCGACTCCCGCAGGCTTCCGGTGGGGAGCGGCTGCCATGATTGCTTGCGGAATGGCCACGACGGAGCTACGAGATGGTGGTGCTCTCATGGTGACGCCAGCTTCAGTCTGAAACATCCAGAAACAAGGTGGGGCTTTCATCGTTTGGGAAAAAAAATGTTTTAATCCAATGAAAAGTGTTATTTTTAGGTCACATGACCTAGTCTTACATCATTAGGAAAAGAAAAGTAAAATGAACCAATGAAAAGTTTTATTAACAAGTCACATGACCTGTTATGCTTACGTTACGTGCTGAGCGGCGCGCTCTGGATCGTTTTCGGGAAGCTGCGCCTTGCGCACCGGAGCACTTCCGGGTGCGCTAACGCGTCGCGTCATATGACGCATTACGCGACAATGCAGGTCCAGAATATAGTCAAAATGTCTCCACCAACCAGCGGTCGGAATACAACCGCTTTCAGCAGTCCAAAAAGTTCGGTTAAATCTTAAGAGCGGGAGCAACTCAACTACATGGTGAGCGAGACGTTGTAGTCGCAAGAGCGGGCGGTAAACAGCTGAATGGCGGAAGAGGCACAGAGTACCAAAAGCGGGCGGAATGGCAACTAAAACGGTAAAGGGGCGCCCCACGACAGCGTGTCTTCAGGTCAAACGGATTGTGGGACAAGGTCCAGAATGGAAGATTCTTCAAAAGGGAAAAAATTCCGCCGGACCCCGGGAGCCGGCTGCCTATGCCGGGGGCGATCTCAGGCCTCACCAGGGCAACACGACTTGGGGAGGGGGCAGGAGCCAAGCGCCCCCTCTCAGTCCGCGCCATCTCACCGCCCCTCGGGGGCCTCTGTCAAGCGGTTTAGGGAGGCACCGTATCACATTGTTTTCCAATGCAGTCAGGTCCACAAATGGACCCCACTTACTTTGAATAGTGAAGCTGCAGCAGGTGCAAATAAGGTTTAAACAGTGTTACAAGAGCTGCTTAGAACTCTGAAGTATGGCACTCAACAACCAGGACTTATGCCATTTGTGTAAGGCAGTGACATGGAAGCAACTCAGGGACAAAAAGCATGAACGAACATTCACGTATGAAAATCTTATTTGGGGAAGGGGTAGAATCCAAACGCCCCCTGCCAGTTCGCGCCACTACGCCGTATGTGGAAAATCTGAAGCCATCGTTCTACAAACTCTCAACGCTTGCTATCAGTGCATGAGTTTCATGCTCGATCGATTGAGCTAGCCGGATCGGGCAATAAAAAGTATAAAATAGTTATGTAAATAGTTATTTAATAAAATGTTTTACTCTGTTTCTTTGCTGGTGTGTTGTGTATATTTATAATATTTGCATAGGGTTTGTCGTTATTTTGGGCGGTGTGGGTGGCGGAGTCGAGCTGTCTTGCAGCCCTCATGGTGTGGAGCTCAGTTCATTTCACTATTTTCGTATTTCTCATGAAGGGTTGTTCCTAATGTTTGTATTTTACCGAGGTCAAAAAGAGATCGAATTAGTGGTCTACTGATTTTGCTCGATTACTTTTATTTTTTTACACGATTTTTCACTATCTGCAAAGACTAAACAGAGTATTGCGACTTTGTGCTTGTTTGTAAATAGAGAATGATCCAAAGAGAACCAATTGTAAAACAGTAAATGCTTGGATAATAATCAATCAAATGGAGAGACAAGCAGGTACGACGGATTACAACAGGGGTAAAGGTCTGCGTTAACTACCGTTCACTATCTGCAAAGAGAGAGTACTACTAAGAGAAAAGAGGGGAGTGGGGGGGGGGCAGCGTTCAAAGCACATCAGCGTGCATAAATACGAAACGTTTTTACCTATCACGTATTTGACATTTGACAGCTTTTGATATTTGCTATTAAAAAACCATTGAAATTCACAGAAAAAAACCATAGGTTATAGTCGATATATAGTTAGGAATTTGCATTTACAAAACCTTGAAAATTCAATGAAAAAACCATTGGTTTTAGGCCATATATAGTTAGGGATTTGCATTTAGAAAACCTTATTTTACTCGCATAAAACCATTGAAATTCCATATATAGTTAGATGCGCTAACTATATATCGCGCACCCGCAATCCACTGCTGATGATGTCACATATTACATCATTCATGACATGGTTAGTGACATGACTGATGACATCACTGATGACATCTCAAATGACATCACTGATAAAATCACTGATAACATCTCATTTGACATGACTGATCACATCACTGATGATATCATTCATGTGATAATACCATGAACCTCTTCAGACTCTAATATAACCTTAGATACAATCAGTGTAAACAGACAGTCACAGACTGTCACTCATCCATGGAGTTACTCACACACCTAGTCAGTTATGCAAAAAATCAATCACACCTCCATTTTCTCAACTATACAGTTATACACACCTTACTTATTCAAACATATACTAACACATATTTACTTTACTTTCTTATACAATCCCTGATACATGTTCACAATGATCCATACAGCCACTCACACATTCACTGGCTCTTATGCACAGTTATTTATATATGTCAACTCTCACATGTACTGTGTTTTACATATGTACTTACTTTGACATGTAGCACTGAGATATCCATTCACTCACTAATACACTCATGCACACTCAACCGCCCATACAGCTGTTTCCACATGCACTTTTGAACCCATACATATAGTGAATCAACTACTCACACATCTATGTACAGAGTCACACACCTCCCAGCCACCCATACACACACACTCAGTTTCCCATACAAATACTTGGACAACCAATGAATAACCCATACAGTTACTCATATAGCTACTGATCAACATATGCAGCAGTTTGTAGAACAACAGATATAATGATGCACAAATTAAAACAGTTTAGTCACTAACCCATGCACTCAGTGAGACACATTTAATCACTCACTCATACAGTCAGTCATGCACCTACTAAATCCTTCATCCAGACACTTATACATCCACTCATTCTTCAATATGTAAGACATATTTTAACTTTACAGAAACATACAGTCACTGGATGTTGTCATCAGTGATGTCATTTGAGATGTCATCAGTGATGTCATCAGTGATGTCACTAACCATGTCATGAATGATGTAATATGTGACATCATCAGCAGTGGATTGCGGGTGCGCGATATATAGTTAGCGCATCTAACTATATATGGAATTTCAATGGTTTTATGCGAGTAAAATAAGGTTTTCTAAATGCAAATCCCTAACTATATATGGCCTAAAACCAATGGTTTTTTCATTGAATTTTCAAGGTTTTGTAAATGCAAATTCCTAACTATATATCGACTATAACCTATGGTTTTTTCTGTGAATATATATATATATATATATATATTCACTGAAAAAACCATAGGTTTCACACCAGTTATAGTTAGCTGGAAATTTTACTGATATAAAACCATTGAAATTCCCACGTTATAGTTAGTCGGACTCACTATAACTTGCGCGTGCAATGCACTGCTGATGACATCACATATTACATCACTCATGACATGGTCAGTGACATCACTCATGACATCACTGATGACACCATCCTTGTGACACAGTCACAGACCTCCTCTCAGTGTAAAGTAACCCTTGAGACACATATTCAAAAATAGAAACTGAAATTTTTAAAAAATGGACATACCTATATCAGTTACAACAAGCAATTCTGTACTTCCACTATCTATATACACATCCACTCATTCACCAACAGTTCTATATAGTCACTCATACATATACACACTCATCATATGAAGAGATACACCTATACATCCTGTTACACACCGACATTCATCCAAAAGTTACTCACACACATATTCACACGTGCAAATAAACTATTGAACAACCATTTATTTGAATATAGAGTTATACACACACTTCCACCTTACTTCTACTGAAAATTACACATATTTATTCTCTTAAACAATCACTTATAGAAACACATACTTATTTAAACAGGAAATCTTACAATCTCTTACTCTCACATATACTCACTTATATACATCAATATTCATATATACTAGATTAAAACATATGTAGTTACTGATAAAGACACTAGTGAGACAGTCATTCACTCACTAACAAACACATATAGACACTCATCCACCCATACAGTCCTGTACATATGCTGTCTTCAAAACACATACAAACAAAGAGTCAGTCACTCATGCATCTATGTGCTAAGTAATACCTCCACCAAACCATATAGACACTCATACTGATACTACTAAAAATATCAAATAACCCAAATACATACGCATGTAGCTACTTATCAACACATGTAGCCACTTATACACAAAGTGAAACACTAATATATGTATTTAAATATTTAAACATAACTCACTAATATTTATTTTTCAGAAAGACACATATTCACTGGATGGTGTCATCAGTGATGTCATGAGTGATGTCACTGACCATGTCATGAGTGATGTAATATGTGATGTCATCAGCAGTGCATTGCACGCGCAAGTTATAGTGAGTCCGACTAACTATAACGTGGGAATTTCAATGGTTTTATATCAGTAAAATTTCCAGCTAACTATAACTGGTGTGAAACCTATGGTTTTTTCAGTGAATTTAATAGGTTTTTTAAATGCTAATTCCTAACTATAACTGGTGTGAAACCTATGGTTTTTTTCAGTGAATTTCAAAGGTTTTTTTAATGCTAATTCCTAACTATAAGTTTCACTTTATAAATAAGACTGTTAGCACTCTAGTTGTTCTTTTTAACACTCTGGTACATTCTGTCATTGGGCTACAGTTGGGCTACATCTAGTTGAATTTTGGGCTACATTTACAATTTTTGATCTCTGGTGGCCATCTTTGGGCTACATTGGGCTACTTTGGGCTACATTTGGGCTACATTTTGGCTCTAACATATATTAAGCCCAATGTAGCACAATACATATTTTTATAAAGTTAATTTTTTTACAAACCACTTCAGAATAGGGCTACCTGTCTCTACAATTATCCCATTTTTTTTTTTTTTAAGTTTTGGGGGGAGCGCTCCCAGAGCGCGCCCCGGAGTGCGCCCCGAAAAGCGTATTTCTGAAAAGCGCCCCCGGGCGCGCTCCGGGGAGCGTCTCGTGAGCGCCAATATCGCAAACGAAAACATGATCGTGACGTATCGCGTAGCCGCGACCGCGTGATACGCACGGCGTAAGCGCACCCGGAAGTACTCGAGCGAATACGATCGCAAAATGTAAACTTCCGACGCGCTTACGCTGCGCGCCCCCGTGCGCGTAGCGTAAGCGCGTCGGGTCATGTGAGCAGAAAATAACACTTTTCATTGGTTCATAACAGTTTTAGTTTCATAATGATGAAGCCCCTGGTCTTGTGACCTGAAAATAACACTTCTCATTGGTTCAGGACAGTTTTTTTTTCTAAATGATGAAAGACCCCACCTTTTTTCCTTATTCTGACTTTGTCCTTTGACTGAGGAAGACCTGTTTGTTGCTCTCTCTACTTTTTTGCTCCAAATAATGGCTTCAGTAGTAGCATCAGCTGGTGCATCTGCCCCACCACCACCACCACCAAGAGGACCAGCTCCAAATTATATTGGTGGTCAAGAACAGGAGGAGGAGGAAGAGGAAGAGGAGGAGGGGAGAAGAAGATGGCTGCCAGAAGAAAATACACCTTACAAACCCAAACCACACATTGTTTGGCAGTTTTTTTCAATTCCAGAGGGGAAAAAAAAGGTGAATGCTCCCAAGGTGACTTGCCTCATCTGCAATGATGAACTTTCACGGGGCAACCCAAACAAGAAATATTCTTTTGGTAACTACAGCATGATTCGGCACATGACAAGAAAGCATCCAAACAACTACTCTCGTGCAGAGTTCCGGGAACTGGCCAGTAACCTCCCCCAGTCATCAAGGACCCCCTCCCAAAGAAACCAACCCACTTCCTCGCAACCAGAAACATCTGAGGTGATGCCTTGCATTCAGCCGAGATTTGCTGATTTTAAAATTACTTGCACTGCTTGTGGCAAGCTTATCTCCTATGGGGAACAAAGTATTAAGCTCATCGTCCTTGCAGGTGATAATCACAAGTGCCCCAAAAAGAAATAATTTTTTGGGTTTTTTGTTTTTTTGCTCCAGTTGAGCCAGTTTCAATTCCCTTTTTTTGTTTCTCCCCCTAAAAAATACAAAAAAAAATATAAAACTTTTGAAAAGCCAAAAAAAGTTCAAAAAGTTCCAAAAACACAGAAAAAATATAAAACAACAAAAAGAAGAAAAAAAAAAGTTCTTTTAAGAACTACCTCCAATTTCTAAATGAAAACTTCATTTTTTTAAAACTCTGTCATCTTTTTCCCTCATTTTACGCTCCCCGGTGCGCTACCTGGTGCGCGCACCGAGCGCTTCCCCCGCGCAAAACGAAAAAAAAAAAATATTTTAAATGCCCCGCGGGGCCCTTTTATAGCCCCCACATCAAACCTAGGGGGTCAAAGGGGTCTATCCCTGACGCCTTATGGTCAGTTCCCACTTTGTTTTAGCCACCTCTTATGTCTCGATTTTACCGAGACACAAGATGGCGACCGCTCTGGACTGTTTGGAATGTTTACAGACACCCGAGAGCCAATCAGCTTTCCATGCGCACCTCGCGTCACGCGCCCGGAGCGCTCCCTGGTGCGCGCACCGGTGCGCTGCTATAGATATATATATTTTTTTGAACCTAAATTACTCAAAATCCACTGGAGCACATATCTTGAGACATAGCAAAGGCACATCGGGCTACCAGTCCCTACAATTTTGCCAAGTTTGGTGTAAATCCATTCAGCCGTTCGGGCTAAAAGTGAAATCGACCGCCCTATGGAAATTAACATGGGGAAAACGCGTTTTGGGACCCCCCTTTTATCTCGGCCCCCGCTTATTGTATCCCCCCCAAACTTTCAGGGAAGGACCGGAACCCCGCGAGGCCATTTTCATGAAATTTTCAGGCAGATTCGTCAACCGGTGCCAAAGTTATTCCAAATAGAATTTTGAGATTTAACATTGAAAAAAATCCTAACTATAACTACCTACTGGCGACCGCCAGTAGGTAATATATATATATATACATATATATACATATATATATATATATATATATATATATATATATATATATATATATATATATATATATATATATATATATATATATATATATATATATATATATATATTCACTGAAAAAACCATAGGTTTCACACCAGTTATAGTTAGGAATTAGCATTTAAAAAACCTATTAAATTCACTGAAAAAACCATAGGTTTCACACCAGTTATAGTTAGCTGGAAATTTTACTGATATAAAACCATTGAAATTCCCACGTTATAGTTAGTCGGACTCACTATAACTTGCGCGTGCAATGCACTGCTGATGACATCACATATTACATCACTCATGACATGGTCAGTGACATCACTCATGACACCATCCTTGTGACATAGTGACAGACCTCCTTTCACTATAATGTAACCCTTGAGACACATATTCAAAAATAGAAACTGAAATTTTTAATAAAATGGAGATACCTATATCAGTTACAACAAGCAATTCAGTAATTCCACTATCTATATACACATCCACTCATTCACCAACAGTTCTATATAGTCACTCATACATATACTCACTCATCATATGAAGTGATACACCTATACATCCTGTTACACACCGACATTCATCCAAAAGTTACTCACACACATATTCACACGTGCAAATAAACTATTGAACATCCATTTATTTGAATATAGAGTTATACACACACTTCCACCTTACTTCTATTTAAAATTACACATATTTATTCTCTTAAACAATCACTTATATAAACACATACTTATTTAAACAGGAACTCTTACAATCTCTTACTCTCACAGATTAAAACATATGTAGTTACTGATAAAGACACTAGTGAGACAGTCATTCACTCACTAACAAACACATATAGACACTCATCCACCCATACAGTCCTGTACATATGCTGTCTTCAAAACACATACAAACAAAGAGTCAGTCACTCATGCATCTATGTGCTAAGTAATACCCCCACCAAACCATATAGACACTCATACTGATACTAATAAAAATATCTAATAACCCATATACATACACATGAGTGGATGTGTATTAGATGGTGGTATTACTGAATTGGTTGTTGTAACTGGTATGGGTATATCCACTTTTTTGAAAATATTAGTTTCTATTTTTGAATATGTGTTTCAAGGGTTACATTACACTAAAAGGAGGTCTGTCACTCTGTCGCAAGGATGATGTCATCAGTGATGTCATGAGTGATGTCACTGACCATGTCATGAGTGATGTAATATGTGATGTCATCAGCAGTGCATTGCACGCGCAAGTTATAGTGAGTCCGACTAACTATAACGTGGGAATTTCAATGGTTTTATATCAGTAAAATTTCCAGCTAACTATAACTGGTGTGAAACCTATGGTTTTTTCAGTGAATTTAATAGGTTTTTTAAATGCTAATTCCTAACTATAACTGGTGTGAAACCTATGGTTTTTTCAGTGAATTTCATAGGTTTTTAAAATGCTAATTCCTAACTATAACTGGTGTGAAACCTATGGTTTTTTCAGTGTATTTCATAGGTTTTTTAAATGCTAATTCCTTTGTATATCGAGTTTCTAACCTTTTTTTTTTTTACAATTTGCTGTTTTTTTTAAGTATTCATTTTTTTTATAATTTTTTTCTTTTGCGCTCTGGGTGCGCGCTCCTGGAAGCTTTCAGCTAAGCTCTCCTGTAAGCTTCTCCGAGAGCTCATCTGAAAGCGCACCCAGAGCGCAACTGTCGTTCGTGAAAAAAAAATATGAATGAAAAGTTAATAATAATGCAAAACATTTCGTACCATACAAATAAAATTTGTTTTTTTTAATATGGAAAATGATTATGCATTTCTATTAAAGATTGATGACGTCACTTCGGCGCGCAACGTACGTGCCCTCGGAAGCGCCTACGTGCGCGGCGCCTAAACGCACGCAAAAGCGCCTACGATCGCGCCACGTGTGCGCCCCGGAAGCGCCTACGATCGCGCAGCGTAAACGCACCCGGAAGTGCACCGGAGCGCGCAGCGTAAACGCGTCGGGTCATGTGACCCTAAAATAACACTTTTCATTGGTTGCTAACAGTTTTTTTTTACAATGAATGAAATCCCCACCCATTTCCTTCACTTCTTCTTTCACTTTTGTGACTGAAAGACCTGCCTTTTTTGCTGCTCCATATTCCTGGATTCATCATGGCTGCCAGATCATCCAGCAGTGAAGATGACTTCATTGATGAAGAGCCACCTACCCCAAAGGTGAAGGGACATTTCATCTGGAAATTCTTTAAATTTCCAGCAGACCAGAAGAAGGTGAATGCACCAAAAGTAGAGTGCAGGATCTGCAAAAAGGTCCTGTCACGGGGTAACCCCCAAAAAAAATACTCTTTTGGCAACTTCACCATGATTCGCCATGTGGAGACCAGGCACCCCCAGAATTTTGCCCGAGAAAGTGTCAGGGCTCTGGCACAGGAGGTTCCCAGAGGTGGGGCCTCTACATCAACAGGAGGAGCAACTTCTTCTGGAAGAGAACAATCTCAGGGGCAGGTAGCAAACATCCAACCTGCATTCAACCATGGGGTCGTCAGATGCAGATACTGCAATCAACTCCTCACCTATGGGGAGCAAAGTGTCCTGCTCATGGTTCGGGCATTAGAGAACCATCACTGCCCTTCCCACCCCTAATTTTTTTCTTTTCTTTTTGCTCCTGTTGAGCAGTTTCTATTCCCTGTTTTTGTTCCTCTTCAGTTAAAAGAAGAAAACCAAAAGTTCTTTTCAGAACTACCTCCAATTCTCATCAAAGAGCTATAATCTTAAAAAATGAAGAGTAAGTGAAATATAGTGCATTGATAATTGAAAGGAGAATGAGTAAGAAAGAACAGAAAGGTATGAGAGGTGAAAGGAAGTGAAGTAGGAGGACTGAAAGAAGGTGAGTGTTAGAAAAGAAAGTTATGACACAGTGAATAAACTGGAGGCCTCATTTCTGAAAAGTGACGCATCGCTACGTGAAAATAGCGATGCGTCACTTATCTGGACGCACTCCTTATGACATTCCAGATATGTCATATTTAATATATGACTAATCAATTCGCAAGGAGTTACAGATATGTCAGTATTTCTGACATATCTGTAAACACAAAAGTAACGCATTGCAGGAGTGCGTCACAAAAGTGACGCAACTCCAGTAATGTGTCCTTTCACATGGAAAAAGCACCATGTGAAAGGTTTGCTGTGAAGCAGGCGCAAGATTTTGGCGCAACTGCATCCTAAAAGTGACGCACTGCGTCATTATTACCAAGCTTTTTGCAAGGAACACCCCCTCTGCATGCATTATACCTGACACTATTTTTTAAAAAGTGACGCATCTAGGTACATGGGTCACTTTTTAAAACTCTGCGCCATATTGTATCTGCATCAGGTATAATGTATGCAGAGGGGGCAATCCCTCGCAAAAAGCTTGGTAATAACAACGTACTGAAATCTATGAGATTTCCCTGCGTCACTTTTAGGATGCTATTGCGTCAAAATTTTGCGCCGGCCTCGCATCACTTTTATGTTTACACATATGTCAGAAATACTGACGTATCTGTAACTCCTTGCAACATGATTCGTCATACATTAAATATGACACATCTGGAATGTCATAAGGACTGTGTACAGAAAAGTGACGCATCACACCAGCAGTGTAATAAAATGTGCCTCGTTGCACTATATTTAAAGGATGCAACAGCATCCTAAAAGTGACGCAGTGAAATCTCAAACATTTCACTGCGTCGCTATTACAAAGCTTTTTGTGGGGGAACACCCCCTCTGCATGCATTATACCTCACGCAGATATAATGTGGCGCTTGATTTTAAAAAGTGACCCATCTACCTAGATACCTCACTTTTTAAATATAACGCAACGCAACACATTTTTTTACACTACTGGTGCAATGCGTCACTTTTCTGTGCGCACTCCTTATGACATTCCAAGTAACGCATTGCTGGAGTGCGTCACAAAAGTGACGCAACTCCAGTAATGTGTCCTTTCAAATGGGGAAAGCAGCATATGAAAGGTCTTGCCTCAGTCTAACACCTGCTGTAAAGCAGGCACAAGATTTTGACGCAACAGCATCCTAAAACTGACGCAGTGAAATCTCAAAGATTTCACTGCGTCGCTATTACAAAGCTTTTTGCGGGAGAACACCCCCTCTGCATACATTATACCTGACGCTATTTTTAAAAAGTGACGCATCTAGGTACATGGGTCACTTTTTAAAACTCTGCGCCATATTGTATCTGCAACATGATTCGTCATACATTAAATATGACACATCTGGAACGTCATAAGGAGTGCGCACAGAAAAGTGACGCATAACACCAGCAGTGTAATAAAATGTACCTCGTTGCACTATATTTAAAAAGTGACGCATCTAGATAGATGCGTCACTTTTTAAATATTGCATAACAATGCGCATTTTTTTACACCGCTGGTGCGTCACAAAAATTGACGCACAGGAAGCGCAAAACTAACAGCGCAAGGCCTTCATAAATATAGTCCTGGATTTAGGGGGTCAGAGGGGGTCTACTCTTCCCCCTTATGATCCAATCAGCTTCCTGCGCGCAAGTCGCGTGTCGCGCCTGGAGCGCACTCCCGTGCGCGCACGGGAGAGCGCCTATCCCCGCGCAAAACGAAAAAAAAATTTTAATGCCCTGCAGGACCCTATTTTAGTCCCTACATCAAACCTAGGGGGTCAGAGGGGGTCTACTCTTCCCCCTTATGGTCATTTGCCCCTTTTTTTTTCAAACCCCTTGTGTCTCGATTTTACCGAGACACAAGATGGCGGCCGCTCCGCACTGTTTAGAATGTTTACAGACAACTGAGATCCAATCAGCTTCCTGCGCGCAAGTCGCGTGTCGCGCCTGGAGCGCACTCCCGTGCGCGCACGGGAGAGCGCCTATAGATATATATATTTTTTTGAACCTAAATTACTCAAAATCCACTGGAGCACATATCTTGAGACATAGCAAAGGCACATCGGGCTACCAGTCCCTACAATTTTGCCAAGTTTGGTGGAAATCCATTCAGCCGTTCGGGCTAAAAGTGAAATCGACCGCCCTATGGAAATTAACATGGGGAAAACGCGTTTTGGGACCCCCCTTTTATCTCGGCCCCCACTTGACGAATCCCCCCCAAACTTTCAGGGAAGGACCGGACCGCCATGAGACCATTTTCCTGAAAATTTCAGGCAGATTCGTCAACCGGCGCCAAAGTTATTCAAAATAGAATGTTGAGATTTAACATTGAAAATTATCCTAACTATAACTACCTACTGGCGACCGCCAGTAGGTAATATATATATATATATATATATATATATATATATATATATATATATATATATATATGTCCAGAGGTCGTAGTACAATCCTGCCTTCTGCAGAACAACGAAGGAAGCGAGACCACAAAGTAGGTGCAGTTTCTTAGCGTGGTTTATTCAGTGCCAAAAATTAAAGCCTGCAACATCGCCATGACGCGTTTCACCTCGAGAGAACAGTCCACTCCAATCAGGCTAGACAGAAGACCAGCACACCATACCTTCAGCTTCCAAAGTTTATTTCATTCGAGCCCCTACCCCCACAACAAATATACATATATAAAAAATCATACTTTTGTATGTATTTAATGATATGTTTGTGAAACTATATTTTATTTTTGATATTTCTGTGTTTACCATTATAAATGTAGGGAGACAACCATATTTTTGACACAGTATTTTTGTTAACCTATATGTATAAAAATGAAAGTATCCAAATGAAAAGACCAAACACGTCTCCAAACGGTAGAGTGTAACTGTTTGTGCTAAGTGCTAAATTACAAAAAAAATCACATCCGGAACCAACACCTTGTTAGTGATAGCGTGGTTAGGATCAGTTATGTGCTCAAAATCTGGATAACCATCAACTATTCTAAGTGATCCGTTTTATCATTTGGTCAACCAGCTTGTCAGGCATCACCAAGGGCGGAGCGATCCACCCCAGCCAACAGGGATAAACACAGCGGTGTCGGAGTGACTAACTTCACATTGGGCGAGACGCTCCGTTGGACTTACCCCCGTAAAATTGATCCCTGATGATGAAGGTTGTGCAGTTGGGGACCCAATGAAGCTGTACGTTGCAGGAGACACGGCAACAGTGAGAGAAGTGATCGAGTGCTACTTTGTGGGTTGCGCTACCATTTGGCTGCCCTTTCCTAGTTAAACACTGCATGCTGGGATATGAAGTGCTTTGCACTCTAGAGACACTGTGATTGGTGCTGTCAGGCATCACCAAGGGCGGAGCGATCTACAAATGAGGCAGTGAATGAACTTTCAACTAATTAACAGGCACTCGACCATTCTCCTGAGTACCACGCTGGGCGCTGACGAAGCTACACAGCGGAAATGCATACGACCGGAGTGCCGTCCAACTTCGCAATAAAGAAGCTTCCATATTGTTCCCCGTTGTGGCCTCTGCATTTCTTTCAGGAGGGTTCCTATGGACATTGACAATTGCCAGCCAGCGGCAATTCACAGAGGTCCCTGCATGCAAGTCGGTTTGATCCATACTGGCGTCCTTTCTTGCCTCGGTGAGAAAAACTTTTTCTTCAAGCTATTGAACCGGATCAGACCCACCCCTGCCAACAGGGATAAACACAGCAGTGTCGGAGTGACTAACTCCGCATTGGGCGAGACGCACCGTCGGACTTACCCCCGTAAAATTGATCCCTGATGACGAAGGTTGTGTAGTTGGGGACCCAAGGAAGCTCTACATTGCAGGAGACACGGCAACAGTGAGAGAAGTGATCGAGTGCTACTTTGTGGGTCGCGCTACCATTTGGCGGCCCTTTCCTAGTTAAACACTGCATGCTGGGATATGAAGTGATACGCACTCTAGAGACACTGTGATTGGTGCTGTCAGGCATCACCAAGGGCGGAGCGATCTAAAAATGAGGCAGTGAATGAACTTTCAACTAATTAACCGGCACTCGACCATTCTCCTGAGTACCACGCCGGGCGCTGACGAAGCTACACAGCGGAAATTCATACGCCCCGAGTGCCGTCCAACTTCGCAATAAAGAAGCTTCCATATTGTTCCCCGTTGTGGCCTCTGCCTTTCTTTCAGGAGGGTTCCTATGGATATATATATATATATATATATATAAATAAATGAGGACTCTTTGAAATGCGCTGCTGGCTGGCGCATGTAAAGTCTCAAAAAGAACCTTCCTCACGAATGACGAAGCAGGAGCCCAAGGGGACAGGTAGGAAAAGCTTTATTCAACAGGATACAGATCCAATGAGGATATGGCCGGCACCCGCCCTGGGAACAGGAGAACGCGAGCAGTTGAGGTGTCTTACCTCTATTGGGCATTTTGCTTCCCGCACTTTAGCCCCTGCACATTGGTCCCCTGGTACTGGTGGCTGTGACGATGTGAGGGGACTCGAGGAGGGGCTTTGTCATCAGCGAACAGTGGAGTGAGTCAGCATGCCCTGCCTGCCTGGGGTTCCGCTACAGAAAATTTCATCATTCTCTCCCCCTATTTCCACGACCTGTGGTGCATGAATATTTGGCATCCTGGGAGTTGTAGTTCGTGGCATCACAAACGACCTACAACAGGTGATCGGCATCAAGAGGGGGAGGAGCGGAACATTGACAAACTACCATTTACAGGCAGCAAGGATCAACGCACTGTGACTCACTCATCCGGTGTTGGGCGCTGATGAAGGCATGAGCGGAAATGCATTCGCCGCCATTGGATCTGTATCCTGTTGAATAAAGCTTTTCCTACCTGTCCCCTTGAGGGGTTTCGTCAAGGGGGGGCCGAGAAAAAGGGGGGTCCCAAAACGCGTTTTTCCCGTTCATTTTTCCATAGGGCGGTTGGACTCACTTTTAGCTCGAACGGCTGAATGGATTTACACGAAACTTGGCAAAATTGTAGAGACTGTTTGCCCGATGTGCCTTTGCTAGGTCTCAAGATATGTGCTCCAGTGTATTTTGAGAAATTAACGTTTTAATAAATAGATATATCTGTGACAGCGCTCCGGTTAGCGCCCCGGTTCGCATACCCGACGCGTAACGGAACTTCGCGAAGTGAAGCTGATTGGCTCTCCGGTGTCTGTCAACATTCTAAACAGTCCGGAACGGCCGCCATCTTGTTTCTCGGTAGGATCGAGACACAAGAGGTGACCAAAACAAAGTGGGAAATGAGCATAAGG
This sequence comes from Lissotriton vulgaris, assembly GCF_964263255.1. Taxonomy (NCBI): domain Eukaryota; kingdom Metazoa; phylum Chordata; class Amphibia; order Caudata; family Salamandridae; genus Lissotriton; species Lissotriton vulgaris. The sequence continues at coordinate 724,069,598 of NC_141696.1, forward strand.
GGGCAGAGTACATCCTCCCTGACCCCCTAGGTTTGATGAGGGGGCTTTAAAAGGGCCTCGCGGGGTTAAAAAATATTAATTTTTATATTGTTTTTTTTGCGGGGGGAGCGCTCGGTACGCGCATCGGGAAGCGGTCCGGGAAGCGTAATATTGGGAAAATAGGATGAAAGAATGTTCAAATATTGTATGTTTATTGATTGTTATTTTTGTTTTTTTTAATTTATTTTATTTAAGTACCAACATGTAGGTACCAATGCAGAGTCTAAAAATAAAAATACATTGTTTCCTTTGTAGATATCTTGCAGGTTGTTTCAGAAGTTATTGAGGTATATGGAATTCATAGCGTAGTCTGTCAGGAAAGCAGAAACACCATGGAGGCAGGAGATGATAAAGAGATGTTAAATACACATTGGAGATGATATAGTGGAAGAAAGGAAGTAACTATGAGCAAACTTAAAGTTGCACAGTATATTTAAAGTCTGATTTTACATTAAAATCAATTTGCTACTAGTTTAAAAAATACATATAAAAATGAATAATGTCTCAAACAATTTTTGAATTATTATATATAAATTTATTATTCTGATTTATTTTCAAAATTAAAAAGAACTTCTAATAATTCTTCGTCAGATTTTGACTCATTTTCAATTAACAAATCCACAGCTTCAACACATTGCAGAAGTTCTATGTCCATTGATTGATCAAAGAATTCTGAATCATTTTCATGTCTTGGTTGCATTCTGCAATTTCCACGTTATTTTTCTGCTCTCCTTCCATTTCTATGCTGTAAAATGAATTTTAAAAAAATATATCAGTACAGATAGGGCACTGTTGGGTTTAAGTACAGACAGGTAGTTTGGTTTTTTAAACAGTGATTTTTTCGTTGGGCAGTGTATGGTATCAAACTGGAAGTAGAAATATGAAAAAATGTATGAAATAAACTCTAAGTCAATTCTTAATTATACAAGACAAGTCTAACTCCATCCATAACTAAAACAGAGAAGTCTATTTTATTCTATAAGTATTACAGAGGGATAGTATTTAACTATCAGAAAATGTTTTCCTAATTAGCTTACAGTACAGAACATGCTTCAGTTTTTAAAATAACATCTTACCTTTCAAATAGAACTTCAAGTTATCAGCTGAAATGTACTTGATATGTACTTCAAGAAGTAGTAGTCAAAATGGCTGTGTTTCTCTCTCTTTCTTTATATATATTCAGGTACATAACCAATCAAATGTCACGAAATAATAGAAGATATTGAAAGTAGCATTTTGATTGGTTGTCAATTCTAACACTTCATAAGTGTTTTGGTTAGGTAATTTACCTCAGGATATTTATTCAGGCTTACAGCATAATTTTCACAATGAAATTCCATCAAAATTGGGGAAATGGTAGGGACTGCTATGTAGTAGGGGCTATTCTATATTTGATGAAAGTGTCTGTAGTGGTTTTTCTGTAAATTACTTTCCCACCTTTTTTTATCGAGCGCTTACCGGTGCGCTCCCCAGTATGCGAACCGGCAGCGTTACGGGAGTCCTCCATTTTGTGTATTGGTAGAATTAAGACATAAGATGGAGGACAAACAATGTACGGAATGGGTAGAAGGGGGCACGGTAGACACTTTGTGACCCTCTAGGTTTTCGGAGGGAGGATTAGGATGCTGATACATGCAAAAATTAAGAAAAAAAAAATTTAAACATTTCGCGGGGGAGCGCTCGGTACGCGCACCGGTAAGCTAACCGGGGAGCGTACTTTAGTGAAGAAAAAAAAAAGAATACATTTTACATCTTTTGATATTTGCTATTAAAAAACCATTGAAATTCACTGAAAAAACCATAGGTTATAGACCATATATAGTTAGAAATTAGCATTTACAAAACCTTGAAAATTCACTGAAAAAACCATAGGTTATAGACCATATATAGTTAGGGATTAGCATTTACAAAACCTTATTTTACTCGCACAAAACCATTGAAATTCGCATATATAGTTAGTTGCACTAACTATATATCGCGCACCCGCAATCCACTGCTGATGATGTCACATATTACATCATTCATGACATGGTCAGTGACATCACTGATGACATCACTGATGACATCTCAAATGATATCACTGATGACATCACTGTTGACAACTCAAATGACATCACTGATCACATCACTGATGACATTATTCATGTGATAATACGATGAACCTCTTCAGACTCTAATATAACCTTAGATACACTCAGTGTAAACAGACACTCACAGACTGTCACTCATCCATGAAGTTACTCACACACCTAGTCAGTCATGCAAAGAATCAATCACACCTCAATTTCCTCAACTATACAGTTATACACACCTTACTTATTCAAACATATACTAACACATATTTACTCTCTTATACAGTCCCTGATACAAGTTCACAATGATCCATACAGCCACTCACACATTCACTGGCTCTTATGCACAGTTATTTATATATGTCAACTCTCACATGTACTGTGTTTTACATATGTACTCACTTTGACATGTAGCACTGAGATATCAATTCACTCACCAATACACTCATACACACAGTCAACCGCCCATGCAGCTGTTTCCAAATGCACTTTTGAACCCATACATCTAGTGAATCAACGGCCCACACCTCTATGCACAGAGTCATACACCTCCCAGCCACCCACACACATACTCAGTCTCCCATACAAATACTTGGGCAACCAATCAAAAACCCATATTGTTACTCATATAGCTACTGATCAACACATGCAGCAGTTTACAGAACAACAGACATAATGATGCACAAATTAAGACAGTTTAGTCACTAACCCATGCACTCAGTGAGACACATTTAATCACTCACTCATACAGTCAGTCAGGCACCTACTAAATCCTTCATCCAGACACTTATACATCCACTCATTCTTCAATATGTAAGACATATTTTAACTTTACAGAAACATACAGTCACTGGATGATGTCATCAGTGATGTCATCAATGATGTCACTGACCATGTCATGAATGATGTAATATGTGACATCATCAGCAGTGGATTGCGGGTGCGCGATATATAGTTAGTGCAACTAACTATATATGCGAATTTCAATGGTTTTGTGCGAGTAAAATAAGGTTTTGTAAATGCTAATCCCTAACTATATATGGTCTATAACCTATGGTTTTTTCAGTGAATATATATATATATATAATCATACTTTTTTATGTATTTAATGATATGTGTGTGAAACTATATTTTATTTTTTATATTTCTGTGTTTACCATTATAAATGTAGGGAGACAATATTTTTGCGAACCATATTTTTGACACAGTATTTCTGTTAACCTATATGTATAAAAATGAAAGTATCCAAATGAAAAGACCAAACACGTCTCCAAATGGTAGAGTGTAACTGTTTGTGCTAAGTGCTAAATTACAAGTTATGTGCTCAAAATCTGGATAACCATCAACTATTCTAAGTGATCAGTTTTATCAGTTGGTCAACCAGCTTGGGGGCATGGTGAACCGCTTGATCATAGAGGACACCATGCCTGTCTGCAAAAAAGTAAATACCCAACAAAAAAATCACAAAAAAAAAATCCAACAGGCGATTGGTTTTCATTTACCCATTGGAGCAGTAGGAAAAAACAAGCAGTGCAAAAAAAGGGGAGAGGTGAGTTAAAATAAGATGCTGTGTCCTACTGATGACCAATTTTATTCAAGACAAGGACACAGCCCTTCATTAAAAACAGAACAGCGCAAGATGCAGCTTAAACAAATAACTGCCATAAAGGGTCCAACATGTTTCAGCCAAATGGGCTTTACTTCCCTGAGGCTTTCTTCAGGGCCTCTGTTCTTATAATTGCTACTGCATTAATTCATGTGATGAATAAAAATACTGTTTGTAGAGCGGGGCCTCAATGTCCTGAGCATGGTCCAGGTGAGGTGAGGTCCAGTCCCCCATCAATTTGGGTGAGCAAATATATGTTTTTTATTCATTTGCATAATATAACAAGGAATTCATATAGGAACTAGGGATCAATGTTCATATAGAGGTGTTTTCACAATTGGTATGTTCTGATTTCTCAACAGAGGTAACTTGTACCCATTGATGTGGAGGAACATACTCTCTTACTACACCACAGCAAGTACTTTTCACTATTTAGTTCATTATCTCTATTTTCATTCACCAAATTATTTATTTTATTGACCAAATGATAAAACTGATCACGTAGAATAGTTGATGGTTATCCAGATTTTGAGCACATAACTGATCCTAACCACCCTATCACTAACAAGGTGTTGGTTCCGGATGTGATTTTTCTTGTAATTTAGCACTTAGCACATACAGTTACACTCTACCATTTGGAGACGTGTTTGGTCTTTTCATTTAGATAAGGCTTGTTAGACCCCCCGGTTCGGAGTGTTGTTGTATAAGTGACTATTTGGGGATGTGAACCTAGGCTGGTCTTAAAATTTCCTAGGACCCTATCTCTCTTAGTGTTTTTGTGTAAAAATTAAAGTATGTCTGTCTGTTTGTCCTTTATGCATTACTACACCATTCATCCGATCGCCATGAAACTTTCGGAAGTTGTTGAGAACACTACCGGAAAGGTTTCTGGCAAAAAGAAAACAAAAAAATGTAAATAAATAATTAAAAATAAATAAAAATGTGTTAAAAGTTGTTGAGTACACTCCCGCGAAGGTTTCTGGCAAACAAAAAAAAGGTAAATATCGGCTCCCCAGGGCCCCCATAATCTTTCCAATACTGAACGGTTACAGTTTACGGTGCGACTCGCTTTTGCAATGACCATCAACAAAGCACAAGGACAATCGCTGCAAGTGTGTGGACTAGATTTGGAGAATCCGTGCTTCTCACATGGACAACTGTATGTGGCCAGGTCACGCGTCGGAAAACCTTCTGATTTATTCGTGTACGCACCAGACAGAAAAACAAAAAATACTGTGCATCCACGGGCACTCGAATAAATAAACAGAATTAAAACAACACTTTAAAATGTTTTCCATATTAAAATGAATAAGTTTCAATAAAAATGACACAATGTAAATTGAATGTCAACATTTGTTTTTTAAATCGGCCCCCCCAGGGCCCTCATAATCTTTCGAATTCTGAAATAGACAGCGAATTTGTGAGCATCGTCGACAGTTATGACCTCCAAACGTAAATCGATTGGTCAATCTACATCAGAAGCTTGAAAGAAAAAGGCATTATGAGCTTCAGAAAGAGACGAGCAACGGGAAGCAAGATTAGAAGCTGTTCAAATACAAACTGCTCAAGCCCGTAATTCTCAAACGAACGAGCAACGAGAATCAAGATTGGAAGCCGATCGAGTACGCACTGCTCAAGCGCGTTCTTCTCAAACGAACAAGCAACGAGAATCAAGATTGGGAACAGATCGATTACGCACTGCTCAAGCCCGCTTGAACGAAACAGGAGAGCAACGAGAATCAAGATTGGAAAACAATCAATTACGCACTGCTCAAGCCCGCTCAAATGAAACAGGAGAGCAAGCAAAATCAAGATTGGAAGCCAATCGAGGACGCACTGCTCAAGCCACACTTAGAAATGTTTTCAAAATAAAATGAATACGTTTCAATAACAATGACACAATGTAAATTAAATTTTATCTTAATGAGTTTCCTTGAATTTCCTTTCTTCTGAGATTGCAGCAACGCGCGACGGGTAAGCTAGTCAATGTATATAAAAACGAATGTATGTCTGTCTGTCTGTTTGTCCTTTATGCATTACTACACCATTCATCCGATCGCCATGAAACTTTGGGAAGTTGTTGAGTACACTTCCGTGAAGGTTTCTGGCATAAATCATTTTTAAATATCAGCCCCCTTGGCCCCAAATATTGGCCCCTCAGGGCCCTCATAATCTTTCAAATACTGAAATAGACAGCGAATTTGCGAGCATCGTCAACAGTTAGGATCTTCAAACGGAAATCCATTGGTCAATCAACATCAGAAGCACAAAAGAAAAAGGCATTACGAGCTTCAGAAACAGACAAGCTACGGGAAGCAAGATTAGAAGCTGTTCGAATACAAACTGCTCAAACCCGTAATTCTCAAACGAACGAGCAACGAGAATCAAGATTGGAAGCTGATCGAGTACGCACTGCCCAACCCGTTCTTCTCAAACGAACAAGCAACGAGAATCAAGATTGGAAACAGATCGATTATGCACTGCTCAAGCCTGCTCGAATAAAACAGGAGAGCAACGAGAATCAAGATTGGAAAATGATCAATTACGCACTGCTCAAGCCCGCTCGAATGAAACAGGAGAGCAACCAGAATCAAGACTGGAAGCCAATCGAGGACGCACTGCTCAAGCCACACTTAGAAATGTTTTCCATATTAAAATGAATAAATTTCAATAACAATGACACAATATAAATTGAATGCTATCATAATGAGTTTCCTTGAATTTCCTTTCTTCTGAGATCGCAGCAACGCACGACGGGTAAGCTAGTCAATATTATTGTTGTTCATTTTGCGTCAGTGATCCAGATAGATTATTTGACGTAATGCCCTTCAAAAGTGGATTTGAAATTGTCATCAAGTAGAGGATCCCTGCAATCAATCAATGGTGTTGACTAAACCAAAGCCCTTTTTGTAAACAAACGAATGAAAATAATCGAGGACTCACCACTGGTAGATGAGAAACTCCCACCTATTCACATCATAGTAAAACCCACCTCTCATATGCCAACTATTGGATTGAGGAAGATGTTCTATTCTATTAAAAGAAAAAATGTTGGTTCATGTTAAATAGGCCTAAAGAATTAAAGAAGTTGGTCAAAAGATAAAAATTGAAAGAGTCCTAAAAATCTGCTATCTAATTTTGCACCTTTCCGGACAATGGATGCACAGCTCCAATACAGTGACATATTATAATGAAAAAAATCTATCAACACAAAATTGGTATGCCTAATGGCTGTACAGTAAGAGCATGTCAGCTGCTAAAAGTTAATGTAATTGAAAAGAGTGAACGTTTTCAAAGAATTATACCTCAAATGGTCCCTAGCATGTCAAAGTGCACTTTGGGGTGCCAGGAGCAAATGAATTGATAAATGTAGGATATTTCTATATAAATACTCAGCTGCAACTGATAAAAACTAAATTAAAGTAAAAATAAAAATCTTTGTCTTGTTCGTCAGTACTCGGAGCTGAATTATCTAGGCATTCACTTGCAAGCGTTTAAGAATAAGTATGTGAAAATATGTTTCACTGCACTAGAATGCTGGCTGCTCACCATACAGAAATAGATATTCTAGTGACAATGTTTTCTTATGCGAAACATTATGCTTTATTTATTAATAAAAAATGGGTTATATGCTGAAATATTGAAAACAAAACTATTGGACATCCTGCCAAAAATATTGTGAAAAATATATTGAGAAGGTAAGTATAGCTTTAAAACACTTAACTAGGCCTGGAAGGTGAACTCCCTCCGTTCGCGGAGCATGCAGTTTTACGCACTCTGCGTAGCATTTGGAGTTTTAAAAAATCCATACCTCAAAGGTGAAAGGAGTTTTTTCCTCGGTCACACTTACCAACATTAAGTTGGCGAGCACAAGCTAGAAATATCAAACCCTTGACCACCTCTCAGTGAGATTTCACAATGTGGATGGTTGCGCCGCTCTCGTTGAGAAACCAGTTATGTCCACAAACTCCTTCACCCATGAAGGAAGGCACACTCACGCAATTGGTATTCTTTGAATCCTTCATTAGCATTTCAATCGGATACCGCACTTGATGCGTTTCAGTCTCAGAGACCTTTCTTAAAGGTTGTAGTCTGGCATTAACGTTGTTGCAAATCCTTCCATCCCATGAAATTGCTGAATTTATAATACTGGCCCCCAATGAACCTCCTCGGTGGCATCACTTTAAATGCAATATGGGACTTGTGGTTTGCCATTTTCAGACCCTTCAGTGGGTAAATGCCTGGTCTTTTGATATCCTTTGATTTATTCATTTCTTGCTTATTTTTTCTGTGTCCAATCGTGTTCCCTTGCAAACCTACTTTGAAGGCTGCCCGGACCCCTACCTCGACAGGTCCGAGGTGGCAACCATTACCCCTATGTTTCCTCCAACTGCAAAACCTTTGTCCATGGCGGGGCATTGTGGCGCTCTTCTCAGGTGGTGCGTCCTCCGCGGTGGGACCAAGCCGCTATTAATGTCCACAAAACCCTTCACCCATGAAGGAAGGTGCACTCACGCAATTGGTAACTTTGAAACCTTTATTAACATTTTGATCAGATACCTCACCTGACACGTTTCAATCCCAGCGACCTTTATCAAAGGTTGTAGTCCGGCATTAACATTGTTGCAAAACCTTCCATCCCATCAAATTACTGAATTTATAATACTGGCCCCCATTGGACCTCCTCGTTGGCATCAATTTAAATGCATTGTCAGACTTGTGGTTTGCCATTTTCCAACCCTCCAGTGGGTAAATGCCTGGTCTTTTGATATCCGTTAATTTATTCATTTCTTGCTTGTTTTTTCTTTGTCCAATCGTGTTCCCTCGCAAACCCACTTTGAAGGCTGCGCGGAACCCTACCTCGGCAGGTCGGAGGTAGCAACCATTACCCCTGTGTGTCCTCCAACTGCAAAAACACACACAAACACACACACACACACATATATATATATATATATATATATATATATATATATATATATATATATATATATATATATATATATATATATATATATATATATATATATATATATATTTTATTCACAGTTTCTCCGATCCAAAAGAAAAGTCGAGGAGCACACTCCACAGGCAGGAAACATTTCATTTATTTAAACACCGGCTCCAATTGTCCTAATGCATTTCGGCCTGCATCGGCCTTCTTCGGAGGAAAGGAGGGGAGCCTCTGACATCTCGTGGCCTCCCAGGCGCACACTGACCTTTAATTTGCTGCATCAATTATTGTCCTCAGGTGGGTGAATGATGTCGTGCATTCTGGTCTTTGTAGTGCGTCTTTGAGCCTGCAATGTTGAACCTTCAGTGGTTGATGTCGCATTTAATTTTTGGCAATCTGGAAAGGCCCCCATTGGACCTCCTCGTTGGCATCACTTTAAATGCATTGTCAGACTTGTGGTTTGCCATTTTCCAACCCTCCAGTGGGTAAATGCCTGGTCTTTTGATATCCGTTAATTTATTCATTTCTTGCTTGTTTTTTCTTTGTCCAATCGTGTTCCCTCGCAAACCCACTTTGAAGGCTGCGCGGAACCCTACCTCGGCAGGTCGGAGGTAGCAACCATTACCCCTGTGTGTCCTCCAACTGCAAAAACACACACAAACACACACACACACATATATATATATATATATATATATATATATATATATATATATATATATATATATATATATATATATATATATATTTTTGAAGTTCACAGGTTGCCCATTGCGGGGTGCACTCACTTTCGGCGTTCGTAGGGTCAGGGAAGATCGTGGCACACTTGGCGTCTTGCAGCACCTGACGCGTTTCTGGCTCCGCCCTTCTTCAGAGGTATGCTGCTACAGTGTGAGTGCTGGCGTATGACTCACCAATAAATACCCTTGTGCCGGGTCATGTGACCTTAAGCACTAAGTCTTGTGGGATTGGTAGTCCAAATCAAGCCCCAGTGGGCCGGCAGCACTTACAATGTATAATGAATTCCAATTTTCACAGGCGTGCTACGAGTGTCTTCCCCCATTCAGCCACTCGCCAGTATGTCCCGTAGTGCTCACGAAGAGCACCGGAGCCGCCATCTGCGCGGCGGTGCAACCCCCCGACCGGACCGGCCGGATAATTTTGAAGTTCACAGGTTGCCCATTGCGGGGTGCACTCACTTTCGGCGTTCGTAGGGTCAGGGAAGATCGTGGCACACTTGGCGTCTTGCAGCACCTGACGCGTTTCTGGCTCCGCCCTTCTTCAGAGGTATGCTGCTACAGTGTGAGTGCTGGCGTATGACTCACCAATAAATACCCTTGTGCCGGGTCATGTGACCTTAAGCACTAAGTCTTGTGGGATTGGTAGTCCAAATCAAGCCCCAGTGGGCTGGCAGCACTTACAATGTATAATGAATTCCAATTTTCACAGGCGTGCTACGAGTGTCTTCCCCCATTCAGCCACTCGCCAGTATGTCCCGTAGTGCTCACGAAGAGCACCGGAGCCGCCATCTGCGCGGCGGTGCAACCCCCCGACCGGACCGGCCGGATAATTTTGAAGTTCACAGGTTGCCCATTGCGGGGTGCACTCACTTTCGGCGTTCGTAGGGTCAGGGAAGATCGTGGCACACTTGGCGTCTTGCAGCACCTGACGCGTTTCTGGCTCCGCCCTTCTTCAGAGGTATGCTGCTACAGTGTGAGTGCTGGCGTATGACTCACCAATAAATACCCTTGTGCCGGGTCATGTGACCTTAAGCACTAAGTCTTGTGGGATTGGTAGTCCAAATCAAGCCCCAGTGGGCCGGCAGCACTTACAATGTATAATGAATTCCAATTTTCACAGGCGTGCTACGAGTGTCTTCCCCCATTCAGCCACTCGCCAGTATGTCCCGTAGTGCTCACGAAGAGCACCGGAGCCGCCATCTGCGCGGCGGTGCAACCCCCCGACCGGACCGGCCGGATAATTTTGAAGTTCACAGGTTGCCCATTGCGGGGTGCACTCACTTTCGGCGTTCGTAGGGTCAGGGAAGATCGTGGCACACTTGGCGTCTTGCAGCACCTGACGCGTTTCTGGCTCCGCCCTTCTTCAGAGGTATGCTGCTACAGTGTGAGTGCTGGCGTATGACTCACCAATAAATACCCTTGTGCCGGGTCATGTGACCTTAAGCACTAAGTCTTGTGGGATTGGTAGTCCAAATCAAGCCCCAGTGGGCCGGCAGCACTTACAATGTATAATGAATTCCAATTTTCACAGGCGTGCTACGAGTGTCTTCCCCCATTCAGCCACTCGCCAGTATGTCCCGTAGTGCTCACGAAGAGCACCGGAGCCGCCATCTGCGCGGCGGTGCAACCCCCCGACCGGACCGGCCGGATAATTTTGAAGTTCACAGGTTGCCCATTGCGGGGTGCACTCACTTTTGGCGTTCGTAGGGTCAGGGAAGATCGTGGCACACTTGGCGTCTTGCAGCACCTGACGCGTTTCTGGCTCCGCCCTTCTTCAGAGGTATGCTGCTACAGTGTGAGTGCTGGCGTATGACTCACCAATAAATACCCTTGTGCCGGGTCATGTGACCTTAAGCACTAAGTCTTGTGGGATTGGTAGTCCAAATCAAGCCCCAGTGGGCCGGCAGCACTTACAATGTATAATGAATTCCAATTTTCACAGGCGTGCTACGAGTGTCTTCCCCCATTCAGCCACTCGCCAGTATGTCCCGTAGTGCTCACGAAGAGCACCGGAGCCGCCATCTGCGCGGCGGTGCAACCCCCCGACCGGACCGGCCGGATAATTTTGAAGTTCACAGGTTGCCCATTGCGGGGTGCACTCACTTTCGGCGTTCGTAGGGTCAGGGAAGATCGTGGCACACTTGGCGTCTTGCAGCACCTGACGCGTTTCTGGCTCCGCCCTTCTTCAGAGGTATGCTGCTACAGTGTGAGTGCTGGCGTATGACTCACCAATAAATACCCTTGTGCCGGGTCATGTGACCTTAAGCACTAAGTCTTGTGGGATTGGTAGTCCAAATCAAGCCCCAGTGGGCCGGCAGCACTTACAATGTATAATGAATTCCAATTTTCACAGGCGTGCTACGAGTGTCTTCCCCCATTCAGCCACTCGCCAGTATGTCCCGTAGTGCTCATGAAGAGCACCGGAGCCGCCATCTGCGCGGCGGTGCAACCCCCCGACCGGACCGGCCGGATAATTTTGAAGTTCACAGGTTGCCCATTGCGGGGTGCACTCACTTTCGGCGTTCGTAGGGTCAGGGAGGATCGTGGCACACTTGGCGTCTTGCAGCACCTGACGCGTTTCTGGCTCCGCCCTTCTTCAGAGGTATGCTGCTACAGTGTGAGTGCTGGCGTATGACTCACCAATAAATACCCTTGTGCCGGGTCATGTGACCTTAAGCACTAAGTCTTGTGGGATTGGTAGTCCAAATCAAGCCCCAGTGGGCCGGCAGCACTTACAATGTATAATGAATTCCAATTTTCACAGGCGTGCTACGAGTGTCTTCCCCCATTCAGCCACTCGCCAGTATGTCCCGTAGTGCTCACGAAGAGCACCGGAGCCGCCATCTGCGCGGCGGTGCAACCCCCCGACCGGACCGGCCGGATAATTTTGAAGTTCACAGGTTGCCCATTGCGGGGTGCACTCACTTTCGGCGTTCGTAGGGTCAGGGAAGATCGTGGCACACTTGGCGTCTTGCAGCACCTGACGCGTTTCTGGCTCCGCCCTTCTTCAGAGGTATGCTGCTACAGTGTGAGTGCTGGCGTATGACTCACCAATAAATACCCTTGTGCCGGGTCATGTGACCTTAAGCACTAAGTCTTGTGGGATTGGTAGTCCAAATCAAGCCCCAGTGGGCCGGCAGCACTTACAATGTATAATGAATTCCAATTTTCACAGGCGTGCTACGAGTGTCTTCCCCCATTCAGCCACTCGCCAGTATGTCCCGTAGTGCTCACGAAGAGCACCGGAGCCGCCATCTGCGCGGCGGTGCAACCCCCCGACCGGACCGGCCGGATAATTTTGAAGTTCACAGGTTGCCCATTGCGGGGTGCACTCACTTTCGGCGTTCGTAGGGTCAGGGAAGATCGTGGCACACTTGGCGTCTTGCAGCACCTGACGCGTTTCTGGCTCCGCCCTTCTTCAGAGGTATGCTGCTACAGTGTGAGTGCTGGCGTATGACTCACCAATAAATACCCTTGTGCCGGGTCATGTGACCTTAAGCACTAAGTCTTGTGGGATTGGTAGTCCAAATCAAGCCCCAGTGGGCCGGCAGCACTTACAATGTATAATGAATTCCAATTTTCACAGGCGTGCTACGAGTGTCTTCCCCCATTCAGCCACTCGCCAGTATGTCCCGTAGTGCTCACGAAGAGCACCGGAGCCGCCATCTGCGCGGCGGTGCAACCCCCCGACCGGACCGGCCGGATAATTTTGAAGTTCACAGGTTGCCCATTGCGGGGTGCACTCACTTTCGGCGTTCGTAGGGTCAGGGAAGATCGTGGCACACTTGGCGTCTTGCAGCACCTGACGCGTTTCTGGCTCCGCCCTTCTTCAGAGGTATGCTGCTACAGTGTGAGTGCTGGCGTATGACTCACCAATAAATACCCTTGTGCCGGGTCATGTGACCTTAAGCACTAAGTCTTGTGGGATTGGTAGTCCAAATCAAGCCCCAGTGGGCCGGCAGCACTTACAATGTATAATGAATTCCAATTTTCACAGGCGTGCTACGAGTGTCTTCCCCCATTCAGCCACTCGCCAGTATGTCCCGTAGTGCTCACGAAGAGCACCGGAGCCGCCATCTGCGCGGCGGTGCAACCCCCCGACCGGACCGGCCGGATAATTTTGAAGTTCACAGGTTGCCCATTGCGGGGTGCACTCACTTTCGGCGTTCGTAGGGTCAGGGAAGATCGTGGCACACTTGGCGTCTTGCAGCACCTGACGCGTTTCTGGCTCCGCCCTTCTTCAGAGGTATGCTGCTACAGTGTGAGTGCTGGCGTATGACTCACCAATAAATACCCTTGTGCCGGGTCATGTGACCTTAAGCACTAAGTCTTGTGGGATTGGTAGTCCAAATCAAGCCCCAGTGGGCCGGCAGCACTTACAATGTATAATGAATTCCAATTTTCACAGGCGTGCTACGAGTGTCTTCCCCCATTCAGCCACTCGCCAGTATGTCCCGTAGTGCTCACGAAGAGCACCGGAGCCGCCATCTGCGCGGCGGTGCAACCCCCCGACCGGACCGGCCGGATAATTTTGAAGTTCACAGGTTGCCCATTGCGGGGTGCACTCACTTTCGGCGTTCGTAGGGTCAGGGAAGATCGTGGCACACTTGGCGTCTTGCAGCACCTGACGCGTTTCTGGCTCCGCCCTTCTTCAGAGGTATGCTGCTACAGTGTGAGTGCTGGCGTATGACTCACCAATAAATACCCTTGTGCCGGGTCATGTGACCTTAAGCACTAAGTCTTGTGGGATTGGTAGTCCAAATCAAGCCCCAGTGGGCCGGCAGCACTTACAATGTATAATGAATTCCAATTTTCACAGGCGTGCTACGAGTGTCTTCCCCCATTCAGCCACTCGCCAGTATGTCCCGTAGTGCTCACGAAGAGCACCGGAGCCGCCATCTGCGCGGCGGTGCAACCCCCCGACCGGACCGGCCGGATAATTTTGAAGTTCACAGGTTGCCCATTGCGGGGTGCACTCACTTTCGGCGTTCGTAGGGTCAGGGAAGATCGTGGCACACTTGGCGTCTTGCAGCACCTGACGCGTTTCTGGCTCCGCCCTTCTTCAGAGGTATGCTGCTACAGTGTGAGTGCTGGCGTATGACTCACCAATAAATACCCTTGTGCCGGGTCATGTGACCTTAAGCACTAAGTCTTGTGGGATTGGTAGTCCAAATCAAGCCCCAGTGGGCCGGCAGCACTTACAATGTATAATGAATTCCAATTTTCACAGGCGTGCTACGAGTGTCTTCCCCCATTCAGCCACTCGCCAGTATGTCCCGTAGTGCTCACGAAGAGCACCGGAGCCGCCATCTGCGCGGCGGTGCAACCCCCCGACCGGACCGGCCGGATAATTTTGAAGTTCACAGGTTGCCCATTGCGGGGTGCACTCACTTTCGGCGTTCGTAGGGTCAGGGAAGATCGTGGCACACTTGGCGTCTTGCAGCACCTGACGCGTTTCTGGCTCCGCCCTTCTTCAGAGGTATGCTGCTACAGTGTGAGTGCTGGCGTATGACTCACCAATAAATACCCTTGTGCCGGGTCATGTGACCTTAAGCACTAAGTCTTGTGGGATTGGTAGTCCAAATCAAGCCCCAGTGGGCCGGCAGCACTTACAATGTATAATGAATTCCAATTTTCACAGGCGTGCTACGAGTGTCTTCCCCCATTCAGCCACTCGCCAGTATGTCCCGTAGTGCTCACGAAGAGCACCGGAGCCGCCATCTGCGCGGCGGTGCAACCCCCCGACCGGACCGGCCGGATAATTTTGAAGTTCACAGGTTGCCCATTGCGGGGTGCACTCACTTTCGGCGTTCGTAGGGTCAGGGAAGATCGTGGCACACTTGGCGTCTTGCAGCACCTGACGCGTTTCTGGCTCCGCCCTTCTTCAGAGGTATGCTGCTACAGTGTGAGTGCTGGCGTATGACTCACCAATAAATACCCTTGTGCCGGGTCATGTGACCTTAAGCACTAAGTCTTGTGGGATTGGTAGTCCAAATCAAGCCCCAGTGGGCCGGCAGCACTTACAATGTATAATGAATTCCAATTTTCACAGGCGTGCTACGAGTGTCTTCCCCCATTCAGCCACTCGCCAGTATGTCCCGTAGTGCTCACGAAGAGCACCGGAGCCGCCATCTGCGCGGCGGTGCAACCCCCCGACCGGACCGGCCGGATAATTTTGAAGTTCACAGGTTGCCCATTGCGGGGTGCACTCACTTGCAAGTGCTGCCGGCCCACTGGGGCTTGATTTGGACTACCAATCCCACAAGACTTAGTGCTTAAGGTCACATGACCCGGCACAAGGGTATTTATTGGTGAGTCATACGCCAGCACTCACACTGTAGCAGCATACCTCTGAAGAAGGGCGGAGCCAGAAACGCGTC
The DNA here is from genome assembly GCF_964263255.1 of Lissotriton vulgaris. Lineage (NCBI taxonomy): Eukaryota > Metazoa > Chordata > Amphibia > Caudata > Salamandridae > Lissotriton > Lissotriton vulgaris. Next base: position 724,085,389 of record NC_141696.1, read on the forward strand.
AGGTGCTGCAAGACGCCAAGTGTGCCACGATCTTCCCTGACCCTACGAACGCCGAAAGTGAGTGCACCCCGCAATGGGCAACCTGTGAACTTCAAAATTATCCGGCCGGTCCGGTCGGGGGGTTGCACCGCCGCGCAGATGGCGGCTCCGGTGCTCTTCGTGAGCACTACGGGACATACTGGCGAGTGGCTGAATGGGGGAAGACACTCGTAGCACGCCTGTGAAAATTGGAATTCATTATACATTGTAAGTGCTGCCGGCCCACTGGGGCTTGATTTGGACTACCAATCCCACAAGACTTAGTGCTTAAGGTCACATGACCCGGCACAAGGGTATTTATTGGTGAGTCATACGCCAGCACTCACACTGTAGCAGCATACCTCTGAAGAAGGGCGGAGCCAGAAACGCGTCAGGTGCTGCAAGACGCCAAGTGTGCCACGATCTTCCCTGACCCTACGAACGCCGAAAGTGAGTGCACCCCGCAATGGGCAACCTGTGAACTTCAAAATTATCCGTCCGGTCCGGTCGGGGGGTTGCACCGCCGCGCAGATGGCGGCTCCGGTGCTCTTCGTGAGCACTACGGGACATACTGGCGAGTGGCTGAATGGGGGAAGACACTCGTAGCACGCCTGTGAAAATTGGAATTCATTATACATTGTAAGTGCTGCCGGCCCACTGGGGCTTGATTTGGACTACCAATCCCACAAGACTTAGTGCTTAAGGTCACATGACCCGGCACAAGGGTATTTATTGGTGAGTCATACGCCAGCACTCACACTGTAGCAGCATACCTCTGAAGAAGGGCGGAGCCAGAAACGCGTCAGGTGCTGCAAGACGCCAAGTGTGCCACGATCTTCCCTGACCCTACGAACGCCGAAAGTGAGTGCACCCCGCAATGGGCAACCTGTGAACTTCAAAATTATCCGGCCGGTCCGGTCGGGGGGTTGCACCGCCGCGCAGATGGCGGCTCCGGTGCTCTTCGTGAGCACTACGGGACATACTGGCGAGTGGCTGAATGGGGGAAGACACTCGTAGCACGCCTGTGAAAATTGGAATTCATTATACATTGTAAGTGCTGCCGGCCCACTGGGGCTTGATTTGGACTACCAATCCCACAAGACTTAGTGCTTAAGGTCACATGACCCGGCACAAGGGTATTTATTGGTGAGTCATACGCCAGCACTCACACTGTAGCAGCATACCTCTGAAGAAGGGCGGAGCCAGAAACGCGTCAGGTGCTGCAAGACGCCAAGTGTGCCACGATCTTCCCTGACCCTACGAACGCCGAAAGTGAGTGCACCCCGCAATGGGCAACCTGTGAACTTCAAAAATATATATATATATATATATATATATATATATATTACCTACTGGCGATAGCCAGTAGGTATATATAGTTAGGATTTATTTCCTATGGGATTTTTGAAAATTCTATGTCGAATAACTTTGGCTTATGAGGACAGAATTGGCTGAAATTTTCAGGAAAATGGAACATTTTGTTTCTGAGCAGCCCCTGAAAATTTGGGGGGTTTTTGTCAAGGGGGGGCCGAGAAAAAAGGGGGGTCCCAAAACGTGATTTTCCCATGCAATTTTCCATAGGGCGGTTGGCCTCACTTTTAGCCTGAACGGCTGAATGGATTTACACCAAACTTGGCAAAATTGTAGGGACTGGTAGCCCGATGTGCCTTTGCTATGTCTCAAGATATAGGCTCCAGTGGTTTTTACGAAAATTAACTTTGAAAAATATAAATTGGGCTACATTGGGCTATATATATGTTGGAGCCCAAATGTAGCCCAATGTAGCCCAATGTAGCCCAATGTAGCCCAAAGATGGCCACCAGAGACAAAAAACCAAATGTAGCCCAAATATCAGCCAGATGTAGCCCAACTATAGCCCAATGACAGATTGTCCCAGAGTGTTCTAAAGAACAACTAGAGTGCTAACAGTCCTACTTGTTACAAAGGTATGGCACACCTGAAGCCATCTTGATTGGAATACAGTGGTAACTCTTAAAACATTTAATTTAAAAAGGAACAAAATGAGGGGGTTCATTTTGCCATAGAAAGTATGATTAGCGAATATATGACGAAATCCCGCATACCATCAGTCCGCAAAAAAAATCCCGCATGTACTATTAGGCCGCAAATTAAAATAACGAAAACCTTTAGAACGAATATGCCTTTAGCATACACTAAACAACTAAACTACCCTAAACCCTAAAACACTACCCCCAGCATGACCCTACACTACACAAACAGTACAACACTACCCTAAACCCTAAAACACTACCCCCAGCATGACCCTACACTACACAAACACTACAACACTACCCTAAACCCTAAAACACTACCCCCAGCATGACCCTACACTACGCAAACACTACAACACTACCCAAAACCCTAAAACACTACACCCCAGCATGACCCTACACTACGCAAACACTACAACACTACCCTAAACCCTAAAACACTACCCCCAGCATGACCCTACACTACACAAACACTACAACACAACCCTAAACCCTAAAACACTACCCCCAGCATGACCCTACACTACGCAAACACTACAACACAACCCTAAACCCTAAAACACTACCCCCAGCATGACCCTACACTACGCAAACACTACAACACTAACCTAAATCCTAAAACACTACCCCCAGCATGACCCTACACTACGTAAACACTACAACACTACCCAAAACCCTACAACACTACACCCCAGCATGACCCTACACTACGCAAACACTACAACACTACCCTAAACCCTAAAACACTACCCCCAGCATGACCCTACACTACGCAAACACTACAACACTACCCAAAACCCTAAAACACTACACCCCAGCATGACCCTACACTACGCAAACACTACAACACTACCCTAAACCCTAAAACACTACCCCAGCATGATCCTACACTACGCAAACACTACAACACTACCCTAAACCCTAAAACACTACCCCCAGCATGACCCTACACTACGCAAACACTACAACACTACCCTAAACCCTAAAACACTACCCCCAGCATGACCCTACACTACGCAAACACTACAACACTACCCTAAACCCTAAAACACTACCCTCAGCATGACCCTACACTACGCAAACACTACAACACTACCCAAAACCCTAAAACACTACCCCCCAGCATGACCCTACACTACGCAAACACTACAACACTACCCAAAACCCTAAAACACTACCCCCAGCATGACCCTACACTACGCAAACACTACAACACTACCCTAAATCCTAAAACACTACCCCCAGCATGACCCTACACTACGCAAACACTACAACACTACCCAAAACCCTAAAACACTACACCCCAGCATGACCCTACACTACGCAAACACTACAACACTACCCTAAACCCTAAAACACTACCCCCAGCATGACCCTACACTACGCAAACACTACAACACTACCCTAAACCCTAAAACACTACCCCCAGCATGACCCTACACTACGCAAACACTACAACACTACCCAAAACCCTAAAACACTACCCCCAGCATGACCCTACACTACGCAAACACTACAACACTACCCAAAACCCTAAAACACTACCCCCAGCATGACCCTACACTACGCAAACACTACAACACTACCCAAAACCCTAAAACACTACCCCCAGCATGACCCTACACTACGCAAACACTACAACACTACCCAAAACCCTAAAACACTACACCCCAGCATGACCCTACACTACGCAAACACTACAACACTACCCTAAACCCTAAAACACTACACCCCAGCATGACCCTACACTACGCAAACACTACAACACTACCCAAAACCCTAAAACACTACCCCCAGCATGACCCTACACTACGCAAACACTACAACACTATCCTAAACCCTAAAACACTACGCCCAGCATGACCCTACACTACGCAAACACTACAACACTACCCTAAACCCTAAAACACTAGCCCCAGCATGACCCTACACTACGCAAACACTACAACACAACCCTAAACCCTAAAACACTACCCCCAGCATGACCCTACACTAAACAACCACCACAACTCTACACTACACTAACACAACACTACACTACACAACACTACACTACACTACACAATCACTAACCCACGAAAAAATTAACACAAACCCACTTACCTCTCTCGTCATCGTGGTTTTCACAACGCAAATGCATTTACCATACATGCCTTTAAAACGTAATTCTTTGTAAAGGCATGCGCGATAAATGCACATGCGTTTTGAAAAAATGCGGGATAATGGTATGCGAGCTCAATGACCTTGCGGGATAATGGTATGCGGACTGAAAGTCTGCGGGATAAAAAATGCGGGAAAATGGCTGCAAACCATGATTAGCAGCAGACTTCCCTGGTGAGCACTAGCTTTACTACAGTGATCTAATGAGCAACTAGAGTGCTAACATTCAGAATTTATGGCAAATGTGTGACACATCTGAATGCCTTCTTGATAGAACCAAAGTAAACAAGCATTGAAAATGCAATAGATCTCGCCCTCGTTTAAGTTAAAGCCATTCTGTTTGTAATGAGGTGGCTTTTTAGCTTTGCTTTTATTAGTGTTTTTAAAACTTTCATGTAAATAACATGCATATGTATGCATATATGTATATGTATGCATGCATTTATATTTATATAGATATGCAGATTACATATGTTTATATATGTATATTACCTACTGGCGATAGCCAGTGGGTATATATAGTTAGGATTTTTTCTCTATGGGATTTCTGAAAATTCTATGTCTAATAACTTTGGCGTTTGTGGACGGAATTGGCTGAAATTTTCAGGAAAATGGCACATTTTTTTTCTGAGCAGCCCCTGAAAATTTGGTGGGGTTTCGTCAAGGGGGGGCCGAGAACAAAGGGGGGTCCCAAAACGCGTTTTTCCCATTCATTTTTCCATAGGGCGGTTGGACTCACTTTTAGCTCGAACGGCTGAATAGATTTACATGAAACTTGGCAAAATTGTAGATATGGTTTGCCCGACGTGCCTTTGCTATGTCTCAATATATGTGCTCCAGTGGATTTTGAGAAATTAACGTTTAAAAAAATATATATATCTGTGACAGCGCTCCGGTTAGCGCCCCGGTTCGCGTACCTGACGCGTAACGGAACTTCGCGAAGCGAATCTGATTGGCTCTCCGGTGTCTGTCAACATTCTAAACAAACCGGAGCGGCCGCCATCTTGTCTCTCGGTACGATCGAGAGACAAGATGTGGTGAAAAACGAAGGGGGAAATGAAGGAAAGGGGGCAAGGTAGACCACTCCTGACCCCCTAGGATTGATGAGGGGGATATTAAAGTGCCCCGCGGGGCAAAAAATTTTGCGATTTTACGCCGTAGAGGCGCGTCCCGGTACGCGAACCGGGCAGCTCACCGGGCAGCTAACCGGGCAGCTAACCGGCAGCGTAGCTGTCAACATTGTAAACAGTCCGGAGCGGACGCCATCTTGTCTCTCGGTAGGTTCGAGAGACAAGATGTGGTGAAAAAAGAAGGGGGAAATGAAGGAAAGGGGGCAAGGTAAACCCCTCCTGACCCCCTAGGATTTATGAGGGGGATATTAAAGTCCCCCGCGATTTTTCGCAGTAGAGGCGCTTCCCGGTACGCGAACCGGGCAGCTAACCGGCAGCGTAACGGGAGTCCGCCATCTTGTGTTTTTGGAGCGTCTGGTTCGCGTACCGGGTAGCGTCCCGGTAAGCGTAACAAGGGGAAAACCAAGAGAAACAGTAAAAAAAATATTAAGGGAATAGATTTCCAGCAAACTTGGCAAAATTGTAGGGACTGTTTGTTTGATGTGCCTTTGCAAGGCCTCAAGATATGTGCACGTGTGGATTTTGTCTAATTAAGGTTAAAAAAATATATATATCTGTAAGCGTGCTCCGGCACGCTTACGTTACGGGTTTTGTTTGCGCTGCAGAACCGATACGTCACGGTTATGCGACGCGTCATGAGGCGTCTCACGTGGCTACGTGATACGTCACGTAATAAAGAATATATTTTACAGCTATAGATATTAGCTTTTAAAAAACCAATGAAATTCACTGAAAAAACCATAGGTTATAGACCATATATAGTTAGGAATTTGCATTTACAAAACCTTGAAAATTCACTGAAAAAACCATAGGTTAGAGACCATATATAGTTAGCTGGACATTTTATTGACAAAAAACCAATGAAATTCCATATATAGTTAGTTGCACTAACTATATATCGCGCACCCGCAATCCACTGCTGATGATGTCACATATTACATCATTCATGACATGGTCAGTGACATCACTGATGACATCACTGATGACATCTCAAATGACATCACTGATGACATCTCAAATGACATCAGTGATGACATCATGACACACCAATACCAGTTACTAAATACGCACTCACTGATTCCTACGTCTACACACACATTCACTCATTCACCCATACAATCACTCATACATACAGTCACTCATTATTACACTATCATATGCACTCATACACCTACGCAGACACTCACACACTGCCACTCATCCATGGAGTTACTCACACACCTAGTCAGTCCTGTAAAGAATCAATCACACTTCCATTTCCTCATCTATACAGTTAAACACAGAACACCATACTTCAGTGACATCACTGATGACATCACTGATGACATCTCAAATGACATCACTGATGACATCTCAAATGACATCACTGATGACATCATGACACACCAATACCAGTTACTACATACGCACTCACTGATTCCTACGTCTACACACACATTCACTCATTCACCCATACAATCACTCATACATACAGTCACTCATTATTACAACACTATCATATGCACTCATACACCTAGTCAGTCCTGTGAAGAATCAATCACACTTCGATTTCCTCATCTATACAGTTAAACACAGAACACCATACTTTTCACACATATACTAACACATACTTACTCTCTTATACAATCACTGATACAAGTACACATTGATATGCACAGAGTCACACACCTCCCAGCCAGCCACACACACACTCAGTCTTCCATACATCCACTCATTCTTCAATATGTAAAACATATTTAAACTTTACAAAAACACACAGACACTAGATGATGTCATCAGTGATGTCATTTGAGATGTCATCAGTGATGTCATCAGTGATGTCATTTGAGATGTCATCAGTGATGTCATCAGTGATGTCACTGACCATGTCATGAATGATGTAATATGTGACATCATCAGCAGTGGATTGCGGGTGCGCGATATATAGTTAGTGCAACTAACTATATATGGAATTTCATTGGTTTTTTGTCAATAAAATGTCCAGCTAACTATATATGGTCTCTAACCTATGGTTTTTTCAGTGAATTTTCAAGGTTTTGTAAATGCAAATTCCTAACTATATATGGTCTATAACCTATGGTTTTTTCAGTGAATATATATATATATATATATATATATATATATATATATATATATATATATATATATATATATATATATATATATATATATTCACTGAAAAAAAACATAGGTTATAGACCATATATAGTTAGGAATTAGCATTTACAAAACCTTATTTTACTCACACAAAACCATTGAAATTCCATATATAGTTAGTTGCACTAACTATATATCGCGCACCCGCAATCCACTGCTGATGATGTCACATATTACATCATTCATGACATGGTCAGTGACATAACTGATGACATCACTGATGACATTATCCAGTGACTGTATGTTTCTGTAAAGTTAAAATATGTCTTACATATTAAAGAATGAGTGGATGTATAAGTGTCTGGATGAAGCATTTAGTAGGTGCATGACTGACTGTATGAGAGAGTGATTAAATGAGTCTCACTGAGTGCATGGGTTAGTGACTAAACTGTCTTAATTTGTGCATCATTATATCTGTTGTTCTGTAAACTGCTGCATGTGTTGATCAGTAGCTATATGAGTAACTATATGGGTTATTTATTGGTTGCCCAAGTATTTGTATGGGAGAGTGAGTGTGTGTGTGTGGGTGGCTGGGAGGTGTGTGACTCTGTGCATAGATGTGTGAACAGTTGATTCACTAGATGTATGGTTCAAAACTGCATGTGGAAACAGCTGTATGGGGGGTTGACTGTGTGCATGAGTGTTTTGGTGAGTGAATGGATATCTCAGTGCTACATTTCAAAGTAAGTACATATGTAAAACACAGTACATGTGAGAGTTGACATATATAAATTACTGTGTATAAGAGCCAGCGAATGTGTGAGTGCCTGTATGGATCATTGTAAACTTGTATCAGGGATTGTATAAGAGAGTAAATATGTGTTAATATATGTTTGAATAAGTAAGGTGTGTATAACTGTATAGTTGAGGAAATGGAGGTGTGATTGATTTTCTGCATGAGTGACTAGGTGTGTGAGTAACTCCATGGATGAGAGACAGTCTGTGAGTGTCTGTTTACACTGATTGTATCTAAGGTTATATTAGAATCTGAAAGGTTCATTGTATTATCACATAAATGATATCATCAGTGATGTGATGAGTAATGTCAAATGAGATGTCATCAGTGATGTCATTTGAGATGTCATCAGTGATGTCATTTGAGATGTCATCAGTGATGTCATCAGGGATGTCACTGACCATGTCATCAATGATGTAATATGTGACATCATCAGCAGTGGATTGCCGGTGCGCGATATATAGTTAGTGCAACTAACTATATATGGAATTTCAATGGTTTTGTGTGAGTAAAATAAGGTTTTGTAAATGCTAATTCCTAACTAGATATGGTCTATACCCTATGGTTTTTTCAGTGAATTTTCAAGGTTTTGTAAATGCTAATTCCTAACTATATATGTTCTATGACCTATGGTTTTTTCAGTGAATTTTCAAGGTTCTGTAAATGCTAATTCCTAACTATATATGGTCTATAACCTATGGTTTTTTCAGTGAATTTTCAAGGTTTTGTAAATGCTAATTCCTAACTATATATGGTCTATAACCTATGGTTTTTTCAGTGAATTTCAATGGTTTTTTAATAGCAAATATCAAAAGCTTTTTTGTGGAAAATGACTAAAATTAGGTATACATAAGCGGCGTTCATTTATGTTCACCACAGCCACTGTTGAAAGTAAAGTGAAAGTCGCGAAACAGTGGCCACGCCATCTAGTCCCTTTTAGGCCCCATCATGCACGTAAGTAACAGCCATTTTGTGTGTCATGGCCTCTCTGTCCACTGCCAATAGCCTATGATTGTTCGGAATTTGTTCTCTTTGGGTGATTCTCTATTCACAAATAAGCCCAGAATCGCAATACTCTGTTGAGTTTTTGCAGATAGTGAAGGATAGGTAGTGCAGACTTTTGTCCCCTTTGTAACCCGTCATGCCTATCTCAATGTGAATGTGTTGTGCACCCAATGCAAAGAAAACAATTTTTTTAAATTTTTTATTTGCCCCGCGGGGCCCTTTTAAAGACATTCTTTAGTCTAATTAGGTTGGCCTCTATTGTATGTATTTTTTATTTATTATTTTTTTTTCTTTCGCTCCCGGTCGGCGAACCGGGTAGCTTAGCGTTACCTCAATTTGGTGCCGCGACTCGGTCCGCGAACCGGCAAACGTTTTTTTTGCGCAACTGCTGCGTTAGAAAACAACATCGTGACGCGTCGCGTAAGCGCGACGTATCGCGTTGTCGCGTAATGCGTCTTATGAAGCGCCGCGTTAGCGCACCCGGAATGTGTTCCGGAGCGCGAACCGAGGCGCGAAGCGCAGCGCCCCGGAAACGATCCGGGGCGCGGCGCGGAGCGCGTAACGTAAGCATAACTGGTCATGTGACTTGTTTATAAAACCTTTCATTGGTTCATTTTACTTTTAGTTTCCTAATGATGGAAGGCTTGGTCATATGACCTTAAAATAACACTTTTCATTGGTTTAGACCATTTTTTTTCCCCAAATGATGAAAGTCCCACCTTTTTTCCTCACTCTGACTTTCATTTTTATGAGAGAAAGACCTACATTGACTACCTTACAAATGGCTTCAATGATTGCTGCAGCTGGTGGACCCCCACCACCACCACCACCTCCTAGGAAGAGAGGAACACCTTCTCAAGTCATCCTCCAACAAGGGGAGGAAGAAGAGGAAGAAGAGGAAGAAGAGGAAGAGGAGCAAGGGACTGGGATGTTTTTACCTGAACAGCCAAGGAGGTCCCATGTCAAACCAAATTATATATGACAATTTTTTTCTTTTCCCCAGGGACAAAAAAAGGTTAATGCCCGGTATGTTACCTGCCTGATTTGTAAAAATGAACTGTCCCGAGGAACAGAAAAAAAATACAGTTATGGTAATTATACCATGCATCGCCATATGGAAAGGTGGCACCCTATCAACTACAGTGCTGCTCAAGTACGTGATCTGGTGGATAACCCCCGACCTGTGGCCAGTACATTCACCAATGAAGAGACAGTGACGGGACCAGAGGCGAGCGACATGGTCCCAAATATTCAAATGAAATTTGGGAGCATAAAACATGTCTGTATTCATTGTGGAAAACTCATTTGCTACAGAGAGAGTAGCATAAATTTAATCAATTTAGCTGTTGATAATCATCAATGTCCCAAACGACCCCGAAAATAAATTATCTTTTTTTTTTGTTGCTCCTGTTGAGCCCTTCATAACGAATCATTTTCATTTCCCCCCCAAAAAACAACAAAAATAATAAAAAAAGTTCTTTTCAGAACTACCTCCCCTTTATAAGAATTTGCTAGAATGTTTAGCACTCTGACAACCTCTATTTCTTTCGGTTCGCTTCCCGGTTCGCGCGCCGGTGCGCGAACCGGAAGCGAACTCAAAATTATTATTTTTTTTTTTAAAAAGAGAAAATAAATTGAGAGTAATGTTAAAAGAAAGACAGTTAGAGGGAGTAACACAGAGATACTTTTTAAAGAGGGACTGAGAAAAGGAGTGGAAGGAGTAGAGTAAGTAAGTAATAGAGAAATGAATGAAGTAAGTAGCAAAGGCAGAAAACTGAGGGTTAAACAAATGAAGCAGTGGAACTAATAGAAGTTAAATGTGATAGAAACGTAACGAAAAGAGTACAAAACATTTACCTTATAATTGTCGTTAACTTAGTTACTTGTTATTTTTATACTTTCAATCTGTGAAAGAAAGAACAAACATTTGAAAAATATTAAAACATGTATTTAAAAATTAGAAAAGACAAGGGAAAAGATTGACAATCATCCAATTTTACAAAAAAATAAAGTTAGAGACCTCCACTTCTCCATGCCCCCTACACAGTCCTAAATATATACATTTTAAACTGACGGTATCTTGTTGAAGATGAAGTGAGGCCTATCTTGCAACATGGTGCATCTTTTGCACTGCTGCTGCGTCACAAAAGTGACGGAACAGTGGCGCAAAAGAGGCGCACGGCCATCATAAATCTACCCCTAACATTTTAAATGATTGTTTCTAGATGCTGATAAGGTGTGGCCTATCCACAGATTTGTTTCAGGTGAGTCCAACTCAGAGTTACAGATGAAATTTAAGTTATTGAAGAGTACAGAGGAGATAATACATGAGCAGGCCTAGCAACGAAGTGAGTCATGTCCACTGCACTCTTGAACAAACGTCAGACCTCCTCTATCTCCTTGAACAGGCCTAAATCTCATCTACACAATGTGATTCGTAATGTTATGAAACACAGGTAATGTAATTGAAAAACGTGCATTTTTTTTTGCTCATTCCACAATCACATCACTTGTGTTTTTCCTTTGATTAGGTATCTCATTGTGCAGATATAGTCTTGCATATCCAAGAATTTTTTTTTTTGTAAATTGTTGTGTCTTGTAAAGCGCACTGCTACCCGGAGGCCTCGTAGCGCTATAGACCGCTGGGGAACCCGTCCTGGCTTTCCCTGTGAGATAGTCCCTCCTGGGGGTCTCCAAGGTGAAACCAGGCATCCCCGGCGTTTGTGTGGGGCCGTTGTGGAGATGAGGCAAGCTAATGCCCAGAGTTGCAGAGTGTGATCCCTGGTCGGAGTGGGCACCGAGGCGAGAATTATCAGTCCGCTGATCCTGGTCCAAGACCCTGCCGCGTCGGGAATCGAACCCTGGTCCCGGGCCGTGAGGACTGTATGCAACAGAGCAATGTACATTACTCACCTCCCTTGACACTTACAGAAGCCTCATTTTTTCCATGCCTCCTACACAGTTCTCAATGTATATCATAAATACAAAAAGTACAGAATTAATTATACATGTTAAATGGTTTATTTTTGCTGTTCTCAGAATGTATCAAATTTCACTAAAAACAGTGAGTTGAAGGTATTCATCATATAACAGCGGGGAAAAAAAAACACAATCAAAATGATTGTGTTTAAAAAACCCATATAGCATAACCAATCAGAAATCTGTACTCCTTAAAAGTAACTTACTTTCCATGACGTCAAAGGATGTCCTATGAACAGCTTATACTCTGTTGTGCTGCTATTATTTTCAGCCCGCCACTTTCTGAAAGAAAAGCTCAAGCGTTTTGAGAAATATGTTACATACAATAAATGACTTCTCGCTCTCTTCCGCACATTTCCTCAAGGCCAAATCGTGATAGAGCCATTTATAACTCTTGGAATTCTTCTAAGCAAATCCCGTCATTTTCTTTTTCCGCAACTTTTAGAAAGAAAACGTTCAAGATCACTTTCACAATTCTGTACTAGTAATATCTCACCCTTCTTGCTCCCTCATGTTCCACATTTCCACATTTAACTTTTGACTCTATACTACACTTATCCACAAGGCTATATAGTGTAGGAGCCATTAGAACCTCTTGAAATTCCTCAGAACAAATCCCGAGATTCTTTCCCTAAAATTTTGGTTTTAAAAACACCAGGTAAGAATTTTTAAGGTCAAAAGGCAATTTTTTTTTGAAAATTAAAACAGAATCATTGCAGAATGACCAGCCGTTTCTAGACTTTAAATAAGCTGTGTAATGTCCTGATGTTGTTGAAGGACCATCATGATATATAATTGCTGCAGTTACAAAAGTCCTTCCTGATATTGACAACTGCGAAGCCACAACATTTTTAATTAAAGTTGTCAATTTTGTTCCATCAGGCCTACATCGTTGGAACATTAAAATGACATACTGGCCATATGTTCGTATAAATAATGTGGACAGCATTGCTGACTTACATTGGCTACACTCCATGTTGTGATCGGCTGATTTTACTAGCTTATTAAAGGACACTGATTTACTGTCTGGCAAAGTTAAATATATAAATCTTTCTGAGTCTACACTACTAGTACTTGATAGCCTACAGTTCTCGCAGTCATGCTGCCATTGATAAGAAAGGCCAAACAGGTGATCTACATCTACACCTTCCTCTTGTAATTCATCAAGCATATACATTAAAAACTCTTGACAATCTTGCTGAATATTTTGAGAGAATTGCGTTTGACCTGAACATTTGTCTAACAGATTTCGAATTTCAGACACACTTTCTATTTTTGTTCTATCAGTGCTACATTTCTCTAACACAGAATTCAGAAAGCAGCAAAAACTTTGATCCGAATTGATCACAATCTGTTCTTTTAAAGTTTCTAGAGAAAAGACAACATTAACCACTACATTAGCATAGCAGTTGACACCAGAACTGTTTTCAAATTGAAAACCAACACCATCTTCAACAGAATCCTTTTTCTTTCTGCTTATAATTTCAGGTTCATCGACTTTTTGTCTTTTTGCTACAACCTCCCGACTATTGGTCACATTTCTTCTTTTCCGGCCTACCACACGTTTCTCAAACAAAGGATATTGAGGCAAATGTGGCGCATACTCTTTTCTTAACCTATTGTATTCCTTAACACAATCTAGATCCGCACAAATGTTTGTGACATCAAACTCAATCAAGTACAATCCCGATAAAGTTCTAACTCGAGACAATGCTACATATGCCATACCCTCCTTGAACACAGAACTGCCAATATTCACCAATGCACTGTCTACACTTAAACCTTGCGATTTATGGATTGTCACCGCATATGCCAAGCAAACAGGAAATTGCTTACGGCGAACATATAAGTCTTTTACAAGCAAAAACCTAGCAGAGCAACGACCAATTAGCTGTACTTCCTCAATGCCATATAAATTTAATTTTTAAAAATTCAATTCCATCTCTATTTCTGTATTTCTCAAAATCAACAACATTACCCATTGATCCATTTACCAGACCTTTTTCAACATGTAAATTCCTTCTTAAAATTATACGACAATTTAAGCACACATTCAGAGTCTTTTCAAAACCTGCAGTTTTAGATATAGTCTTCTCTAATGAATCCAATTTAGATTTCAAATTCTCAGACAAAATAATTGTTGCTCCAATATGCTCTACTCTGTCAATAGCTTCCAGTTTCACAATCTCTTGGTTTTCTAAATTCAACATTTTGTTGTTGAAGATGGCACATTCTGCAACAGTTGGCATCAAACATATTCCAGATTTCTTCTCAGTAATTTTCCGAAAAATATTCTCAGGTACAACGTCTTCTTCTGGATACAAATTTGACAGTAATCGTGCATGTAAAGCTTCTTTCCCATGCTCGGTCACTTTTCCAATCCTAACATCTTGTAGAATATTCTTATAATCTTCATCCTTCGCTTGACGCATATTTTCACGCAGTTCAGCATAATTGAAGTTTAACCATATATTGACGTTGCCAATACTCCCTAGACACTTCCTGGTATCTTCATGCGTGAGCATTTTGAACACAGGTTGTCCTTTCACTGGTGTCAGCTGCAGAAGATCACCGAAAACAATGATGTGTTTGCCACCAAATAACACATCATACTCTGTTTTGATAACTTCTTGCATTCTCAAATGCACAAAGGCAAGCATGACATTGGAAACCATGCTTACTTCATCAATGATAAGAAGTTTCATTTTCCTCAAGACTCTTGAAACTTCACAACAAGCATCTCCAGATAACTTGTGGTATTGTAATTTGTTATCATGCTCCACTGGCAGCATCAGTAGACGATGCAAAGTAATACCTTTAATGTTATGTGCTGCCAGTCCAGTTGGAGCGGTGACAACACAAGACAGCGATGACTCAGTCCTTTTCTGCAAATAACATGAAATTGCTTTAATGAGGAAACTTTTTCCAGTTCCCGCTTCTCCACTCACGTACAGTCGGACAGTCTTCAACGACGTACATGAGCACTCTTTCTTCTCATGACTTAATCCATGATCAATTTGGTTAGTAACTTCGTCATATATTTTCCTTTGCTCAACGTTGAGTTGTCTTTCCAAGTCTTGTAAGTTAACTGCATCCTCCTGAGCATGTGCCATGGCTCTTTCCACTTCAATCATTGCAGTGGCAGCTTCATTTTCGATAACTGGTCCTCCTAGTGGATCCTGACTCAATGAAACAGAACTCTGACTGTCCTGAGAACTGTCTCTAGCAATCTCGGCTGCAATCGTTGCTTCCTGCTCGATTTCCGCATTCAACATTTCTAGATATTTGGGAAAAACAGGACATTCTATGGTTTCTTTGGCTGCATTGAAAGAGTCTTCGTACCAGACGAAATCTCCAAGCAGTTCCTCTTCTGCACGCTAAGGCTTGAAAAGTTGCAAAAGAGCTAAATAGAAAAACTCTTTTCTTTCAGGAGATTCACCACTCAATTTTCGATGATTTACCAATTGCCATTTTCTTTGCTTGACCAGACATCCCTCACTTCCAATTACAGCATACACTCCTTTATCAATATCTTCTTTGATGTTCCTTTTGAATATGTAATTTTGCAGAACCTCATACAGACAAACATTCTCGAGGTGACTGCGCCTATTTGGATAATATGTATCCAACATGTTGGTCTTCAAAATATCTGTACTGTTTGGCTCCTTTTCCGCCAAATACTCAATTTCCCGTACAGGTTTCAGAACTCGATTATGCGTTGCAGCAAGACCAAGACTCGCCCAAATGATACTCCTGGATTTGGCATAAAGACTTGCTGAAGACAACCGGTCAGAACATTCGTAAGCTCCGATTTCTCGATGTGACAACATCTTCAGACTGAAACTGTACAACTTCTTACTGAGGCTCTTTTCATGGGAAATGTCCTCCCACATATCCTTGAGTTCTGTCTTTTCTTTTTTGGTGATGTAAGATGTCACATACCGAGCCACAGCCATACAGTTATCAGCCACGAACTGTATATCCATGTTAGCATTCCACATGGACAAAATCACTGGGTTGTAGTCGTTGATATACTTGGACCCTTCATTCCTTTTCAAATTGTATGTATTTTTGGGTGATTTCCTCGTCACATTATGTCGCAGAGAAGACATCAAATTGTTAACTCTTCCTTTAGATATCACCGATCGTGGAAATCCAAAACGACATTTTGTATAGTACTTGTTCTTGTTTCTGAATTTACGACGACAGTACTTTCCACAACGATGGCTTTGAAACCGTAAAACTTGTTCTCTTAGACTTTTGTCTTCCTTTGTCTTTGGAACAGCACATGTAGAATACTGTTCTATGAAACTCATCACTAAGTCATCTGGATCTGTTCCAAATTTGGGAGCATCTTTGATCCACAGCAGCATATGTATATGAGGAGCACCTCTTGCTTGGTACTCCTTTCTCCAGAAGAAATCCAACACCTCTCCAAGAGGTGGATTTTTCTTGTTCATGATGAAAGACATCATAGCTTCAAATCTATGATTGAAGTACCTGCATACATTCACTGGATCCAAAGAGCACAGTTCTCCGGGTGTCTTGAATTCGATATTTTCAATGTTTCCATTTGCCTCTCGTAGAAATTCAAGTAAGTCTTCCCAGCCATACTCGGCACAGCTGAGAGTGAGGAACCATGTGGGAGTTCCTAAGTTCCTCAGCATATATTTTAAGTCACCATGACGACGGTACCAGTACTCATTAGTACCACGCTGACACGCCATGAGATTAATCAGGTGAGAATCCAAAATACTATTTTGCACATTGACTTTATCCATAAAGTCACTTGCCGAGATGTTTTGCACCTGTACACCACTTTTCAAGATGTGGTTCACTGCATATGACAGTCCAGACAGATCGCTTTCAAACAGTAGATGAAACAAATAGGGAATGCATTGTCGAAACCTAGGATCTTCTGCATACAATCGTAAAGTCCGGTATTCAGAAGCAGGAATTTGAACAGGTCGCTCATCATATCTTCCTCCTTGACCTGTTGGAAATAGCTGTGGGAAACACAGAGCTTCCAAACTTTCCTCCCAAACACTAATGGGACTCCCTTTGACTTGTTTCATTTGAAACAACTCAATAGCATTCCCCATGACTTCCTTAGAATGCAAAGGATGAACACTATAATGTTCATATATTTCTTCATTTTTAGAGGGTTCTACTTTTTCAATTTGACCAGCACACAAATCGCTATCCTCTTCTTCACTTACTTCCTCTTCTGCAACATATACATTCTTGTAGTACTTATTGTTTTTCTTCAAATACAATGTTGACTTTTTGACTTTCCTAACATCCACTAAATCTTGCCATATTTTCTTACTCTTTGTCGGAACCCCATTAACTAAGATAACCAGAGGTTCCTCTTCCACTTTCTCTACTCCAATTGTATTAATATTTTTTTTTAAATCTAGAGGCAAATAAACAACTCTTCCCTTTAATCCTCTCTGTAAATCTGATGGAGGCAATTTCCCTGTCTTTGGCTCCATTCTTACAATAGCCTGAAAGGGATGCACACTTTGTATCAAAATAGATTCATAAGTATTTAAATCCTTCAATTCAGAAGGAATGTCAACCAATTCCAGATTATTATGAACCGCTCTAGCAGGCATCCGGTTTTGATTTAATTTGTTACAACAATAAGTACACACACCTTGATCCAAACCCAAATCAAAACAATTTTCTACCATCAAGTATGTTGCAAAATCCTTCCATTCACTATTATTTTCCCTTTCACTTTTCGCATATAAATCCACTAACTTAGTCTGATTCTTATAATAAGTGCGTCGACAACACACACAAGTGAAATTAGGCCTCTCACTTGATTTCACCTGAAACGTGGCAATTTCCTTTTGAAAATTATCTGTGTTGGAAACCTGTAAACTAGCTTCCACATTACCTTCTTCTTCTGGGTCAATTTCAACATTCTCCTCTTTACTTGTAAAGTAACAAAACTCAATTTCTTCACAAATATTCTTCACATCTACTTCAGAACCATGCAAAAGAGCAGTGCATAATTGTTTAAGCATAATTGCTGGACTCTTACCATAATACAACATTCTAACTAATTTCCTCACTTTACTATGATGCACTGCTAGCATCCTGAAATGATGAAAAACACTCTGGCATACTCTCCTGGAAAGACAAGCCAGTGAATGACCATGCAGACCTGTCACTTCTCTCACTCTGCAAGGATCTAATTCTTGCAACAATTTTATTTTCTGTTTTAAACTTTTCTTATTAAATGTCCGTACAAAATCACAAAGAAAATTGATGGAATCCTGTCGCACACTGCAAATAGAACTACACTTCCAGGTATACACTGGTCCCTTAGGACGTCTCCCTAAAACTTCATTACCTAACACCTCTTCTGCCTCTGTTGACACAAGTTTTTCTTTTTCAACAGGACAACCATCTTTCACCTCATAAGCTCGACCACTGGTGTCAACTGCATGCACCAATTCATTGTCCTGAAAGTAACTCTCCTCATTGAAAAATGCCTCACAACTTGAACTATGCATCCATTCTCCTGAGAAAACTTCACAAAAATTACTACGATTAACTACTCTCTTCCATCTACTATTTGATTTGAAATCATAAATTACCTTGTTTAGTTTCCTAATTCTATTGATTACCAAAATAAATAACTTTCGCTTAATTTCAAAAGCCTGATCAATATTTTCTCTACATTTTTCTTTCTCTTATAAAAAGCCACTTTCTGTTGACCTTTCTTTAAATTTTTTAACAAATTGCCAATTATCCTGTTGCGGAACATTCGTCTACGAATGTCCTTAAACTGATTTTTCCTTCTACTGCCATGCACAGAGTTATCTCCTGCTCTACCAGTAACATTTTTGATTGTCCTTTCCTTTCCGTTTAAATTGGCTCTCTTTTTCTGGACTAAAACTTGTTCTGTAGTTATACTTTTGTTTCTACAAATGTTTCTAAGGAATGATTTCGTTCTCTTACCCGGAGCTTTCTTCGTGACTTGACGAGATTTTATTGTAGAGGACTGTTGCAAGCATTTAGTAATCTGCTGTCTTTGTCGTTTTGTAGCCTTTCGGATTCTATCCTTAGACGGCATTGTCTAATTTCGAAATGATCTGCAGTTGAATCTGTGGTAAAATATAATAAAAAATGTTATTAACCACTATTACCAAACAGCAAATCAATAACAGTAAGGATTTGATTCAGCAATGCCATAAAGATGATTCAGTGAAATCTTCTTAATTTTACTGTGTTACTTTTACAGGACTTTCATGCAAATGACTGCCCACCCTGCAACAAAACGCCCACATGAAACCTGACGCACGTTAAATTATGTACTTACCTGCAATAATCCATATGCCAGTGTTTAGGTCCCTCCACCCTGCCCCTCCCCCTCCCCGCCTCCCTGCCCCACCGTAACTCCCTCCACGGCCCGCGGCTGCTATCTTGCAACATGGTACATCTTGTAAATCACTGCTGCATTATAAAAGTGACGCAACAGCAGCACAAAAGAGGCGCACAGCCATCATAAATCTGCCCCTAACACTTTAAATGATTGATTCAGGATGACGATAAGGTGTGGACTATCTAGAGATTTGTTTGAGGTGAGGCCTACTGAGGGTTGCAGATGAAATTTAGGCTTGTTGAAGAGTACAGAGGTGATAATACATGTGCAGACCAACCAATGAAGTGAATAATGTCCACTGCACTCTTGAACAAAGGCCAGACCTCCTCTATCTCCCTGAACACGCCTAAACCTCATCTGCACAATGTGATTCGTAATGTTGGGAAACACAAGTTATATAATTGAAAAACGTGCAAATATTTTTGCACATTTAACAATCACATCACCTGTATTTCTTCAGCTTAGTTATCTCATTGTGCAGATGTAGTCTAGGTCCTATGTAGAAGCACACCCTATCAATACTTAAATTAGCCAAGCACATATGGGGGCGTATTTACAAGGACCTTGCACCACGGGGAAATGTCTTAAATTAAAATGGGAAAAATAACATCAAAGGGACTCAAAGGCCTTGTAAATATGCCCCAAACAACCTATGAAACACTAGCAGTACATATCAAGAAACCTAATTGATTTCAAAAAACGTTTTTAAACCTTTTATGTAAAACAATTATATACCTACATTCATGGGGAACTGACTTAAAATGCCCTAATACACATGAAAGCGTTTTTTTAAGGCCCTTGCACCTTTTTTTCCATCACTTTTAACATGGCTATGTAACTCAAACAATCAAAATCAAAATTTGCCATTTGTTCTGAAAAAAAAAATCAAAATTTGCCAAGCACACATGGGGCGTATTTACAAGGACCTTGCACCACGGGGAAAGTGACTACAAATGGCTAAACACACATGGGGACGTATTTACAAGGCCCTTGCACCAGGGGGAAGTGACTTGAAATGGCCAAGCACACATGGGGACGTATTTACAAGGACCTTGCACCAGGGGGAAGTGACTTGAAATGGCCAAGCACACATGAGAGCGTATTTACAAGGCCCTGGCCTTGCACCAGAGGGAAGTGACTTGAAATGGCCAAGCACACATAACGGCGTATTTACAAAGAACTTGCACCAGAAAGAAGTGACTTAAAATTGCAAAGCACCCATGAGGACATATTTAGAAGACCCTTTCCCCAGGGAGAAGTGACTTAAAATGACCAAGCACACATAGGGGTGTATTTACAAGGCCCTTGCACCACTTATGCATCACTTTTAACATGTACACTGTGGAGCACCATGGGGCAAAAACAACACAGATGCATCATGCATCTGTTCCGCAAAAGCGACGCATTGCAGGAGTCACATCGCAAGTAAATGAATTCTCATAAATTTAAAAAGCATTCCTTTTCCTTAAAAACGATTTTCTGGTCATAATTTGAAAACACAGCACAGCTCCTATGTACAACCACAGCTTGTCAGTACTAATATTTCACATTATCACCAATTACAATTTGTAAAAGAAGCAAAATCTTCTTGGAAAACATAACGCAAACACTTGACACAAAACATCATTTTAAATGCACAGCTGGCTTCCTTATTTTCTCCAAAAAGCATACTAGTCTCTTTCTAAAGTAAAGGAACCATATCTCACCTTAGCAAACGCTTTTTGAATTTCAAAACAGTCTCAGAAACACACCAATTTTTCAAAAGCAGAGCAAAAGGTATGCACTCCAGAGGCTGGAACCAACAAAGGCACAGAAATGCTGATATTCATGACACATATCTCTCATGTCACCCAATCAAAACTCTTCCCTCACTTTTTTCAAATCAACACCCTTCCCCCCTCTGCCCTTTCTGCCCTTTTTCCATAGCAACTACCTCCTGACAGACCTCTCATGTTTACAAGTTCACACAACAATGTTTCAAATGAACTCTGAACTCTCACTACACCTGCTAATCCACTGCAGTGTTTCTTAAAATAATTTTTTATTAACCATTCAAATTACATCTTTCAAAGAACACATCCATGCACCCTACCTTTCTGTTTTCAGCAATGGAAATCCACCAATCACTGCTAATGAATCATTAGCACTCAAACTCCACAGTTTTTTTCTTTACAAACTCCACTGTTTCAACTGCCATTTCATTCCCACACTTCATCTGACTGCAGCAGAACCTCCTCTCACCATGTTTTCTGTCTGGATTCTTGGACATAGCTACATCCACTGGACTCACAGGTATGCTGATAACAGAAATTTACACAACCTCAATTTACAAAATGTGGAAATCAAATGGATTGGGCAAAGAGGATTGAGATGTCACCAATTGATACCATTGGTGAAAACCTTTTTGCATTTGCCAAACCCTGACCTCATAATAGTGCACTGTGGAGGAAATTATTTGGGCACTTTGACTGGGGTAGGTCTGGAAATGTTCTTAAAGGACACCTTTGAGCAATTGATGGCACTTTTTCCTCAAACTGCCTTGGTATATTCCAATATATGCCAAAGACAAAAATGGAGGTGGTCCAATCAATTTTGTCCACAAATTGAGAAATCGAGGAAGCATGTAAATAAGTCTGTTTCAGCTTACATGAGAGACCATGGAATGGGCTTCATCTACAACAATAACTTGCGTTACTACATGCAAGATATCTACAGAGGAGATGGCGTGCACTTCTCAGATGAGGGGAACAGAGTTTTCATACAAAATAGAAGACTGTGTATTGGTATCTACTTATAAGTACCTAGAACTTACACAGAACCCAAAAGCTCTTTTCAGAGCTACCTTAACTATAATTACTCTTTAAAAATTTCGAATGTACCTTTTTTCACAAATTTTCACTTACGTTCGCTTCCCGGTTCGCTACCCGGTTCGCGTACCGGCAGCTAACCGCGCGAAAAATTAAAAAAAAAATCTTTTTTTCTCACACATATGGGACTCCTCAGCCACCCTCAGTAAACCTAGGGGGTCAGGATACGTCTACCGTGCCCCCTTCTACCTTTTCTGAACATTATTTACCCTCCATCTTGTATCTCAATTCTACCGAAACACAAAATGGAGGACTCCCGTAACGCTGCAGGTTCGCGTACCGGGGCACGCACTGAGAAGCGCTCGCTTAAAAAAGGTGGGAAAGTAATTTACAGAAAAACCACTGGAGACACTTTCACCAAATATACATTAGCTCATACTACATACCAATCCCTACCATTTTCACAAATTTGGTTGGAATTCCATTTAGCCATTTAGCATGTAGACCTCTCTAAATTCCCTGAGGTAAATTACTTCACAAAACACATCTGAAGTGTTGGAATTGACAACCAATTAAAATGTTACTTTCATTTTCTACTTTTTTTACCTGACATTTGATTGATTATGTACCTGAATATATATAAAGAAAGAGAGAAAAACACAGCCATTTTGACTACTACTTCCTGAAGTACATTGCAAGAACATTTTCACTGACAACTTAAACTTGTTTTTAAAAGGTAAGATGTTATTTTATAAATTTGTCCGGAGAACTATGTTATGCAATTTAAATTAATTTGGAAAACATTTTCAGATAGTTATATACGATCCCTCTGTAAGAGTTAGACATTGAGAAAGGCTTGTTTATTATAATTATGGATTGATTTACGTTTCTGTGTTATAATTATGAATTTACTTAGTCTTTTTCGCAGGCACTTTTTAATAGTACTACTTCACGCCTGAAACCATACAGTGCCCATAGATAACTTCTCTGTTATAAACTCACAAGTACCTGTCTGAACTTAAACCCAACATTGCCCTATCTCTACTGATATATTTATTTTTTATGCAAATTTCAGCACAAAAATGGAAGGAGAAGAGAACGTTTCCTTTGAAATTGCCCTAGAGATGAACAATGAGGAAATCATTGAACGCATTGACTTGGAATTCATGGACGAATCACGAGACCAAGAACTTCTACAATGTGTAGAATCTGTGGATTTGTTACTTCATTATGAGGACGATAAAATGTGGGAAGTTATGTTCACTCAATAAGAGGACATTTCGGACAGTCAAATGTTAGACAGTCTATTACATTTTGAAAAAGAATCAGAAAAATAAATTTATATTTAATAATCAAAAATTGTTAGAGTCTTTAATCATTTTTATATGTAATTCATAAACTAGTACCAAATTGATTATAATGTAAAGTCAGACTTATAGTATACTGTGCAACTTTTTTATGTTACACAATAATTTTGCTCATAGTTACTTCCTTTCTCCAACTATATTATCTCCAATGTGTATTTAACATCTCTTTATCATCTCCTGCCTCCATGTTGTTTCTACTTTCCTGACACACTATGGTATGAATTCCATATTCCACAATAACTTCTGAAACAACATGCAAGATATCTACAAAGGAGACGGTGTATATTAAATTTTAGACTCTGCATTGGTACCTACATGTTGCTACTTAAATTTAAAAAAAAAAAAAAACAACAAAACGAACAATCAATAAACATACAATATTTAAAAAGTCTCTCATTCTTGTTTCCTCATAGTACGCTCCCCGGAACGCTTTCCGGTGCACGTACCGGGCGCACCCCACGCAAAAAAAACGATTTTTTTTTTTTGGCCTGCGGGGCCCTTTTAAAGCCTCCACATCAAACCTAGGGCGTCAGGGAGGATCTACTATGCCCCCTTATGGTCATTTCCCCCTTTGTTTTGGCCTCCTCTTGTCTCTTGATCCTACCGAGAGACAAGATGGTGGCCGCTCCGGACTGTTTAGAATGTTGACAGACACCGGAGAGCCAATCAGCTTCGCTTCGCGAAGTTCTGTTACGCGTCAGGTACGCGAACCGGAGCGCTACCCGGAGCGCTGTCACAGATATATATATTTTTTTGAACGTTAATTTATCAAAATCCACTGGAGCACATATATTGAGACCTAGCAAAGGCACATCAGGCTAACAGTCCCTACAATTTTGCCAAGTTTCGTGCAAATCCATTCAGCCGTTCGAGCTAAAAGTGAGGCCAACCGCCCTATGGAAATTAACATGGGAAAAACGCGTTTTGGGACCCCCCCTTTTTTCTTGGCCCCCCCTTGACGAAACCCCCCCAAATTTTTAGGGGCTGTTCAGAAACAAAATGTTCCATTTTCCTGAAAATTTCAGCCAATTCCGTCCACAAACGCCAAAGTTATTAGACATAGAATTTTCAACAATCCCATAGAGAAAAAATCCTAACTATATATACCTACTGGCGACCGCCAGTAGGTAATATATATATATATATATATATATATATATATATATATATATATATATATATATATATATTACCTACTGGCGATAGCCAGTAGGTATATATAGTTAGGATTTTTTTCCTATGGGATTTTTGAAAATTCTATGTCGAATAACTTTGGCTTATGAGGACAGAATTGGCTGAAATTTTCAGGAAAATGGAACATTTTGTTTCTGAGCAGCCCCTGAAAATTTGGGGGGTTTTCGTCAAGGGGGGGCCGAGAAAAAAGGGGGGTCCCAAAACGTGTTTTTCCCATGCAATTTTCCATAGGGCGGTTGGCCTCACTTTTAGCCTGAACGGCTGAATGGATTTACACCAAACTTGGCAAAATTGTAGGGACTGGTAGCCCGATGTGCCTTTGCTATGTCTCAAGATATAGGCTCCAGTGGTTTTTACGAAAATTAACTTTGAAAAATATAAATTGGGCTACATTGGGCTATATATATGTTGGAGCCCAAATGTAGCCCAATGTAGCCCAATGTAGCCCAATGTAGCCCAAAGATGGCCACCAGAGACAAAAAACCAAATGTAGCCCAAATATCAGCCAGATGTAGCCCAACTATAGCCCAATGACAGATTGTCCCAGAGTCTTCTAAAGAACAACTAGAGTGCTAACAGTCCTACTTATTACAAAGGTATGGCACACCTGAAGCCATCTTGATTGGAATAAAGTGGTAACTCTTAAAACATTTAATTTAAAAAGTAACAAAATGAGGGGGTTCATTTTGCCATAGAAAGTATGATTAGCGAATATATGACGAAATCCCGCATACCATCAGTCCGCAAAAAAAATCCTGCATGTACTATTAGGCCGCAAATTAAAATAACGAAAACTTTTAGAACGAATATGCCTTTAGCATACACTAAACAACTAAACTACCCTGAACCCTAAAACACTACCCCCAGCATGACCCTACACTACACAAACAGTACAACACTACCCTAAACCCTAAAACACTACCCCCAGCATGACCCTACACTACACAAACACTACAACACTACCCTAAACCCTAAAACACTACCCCCAGCATGACCCTACACTACACAAACACTACAACACTACCCTAAACCCTAAAACACTACCCCCAGCATGACCCTACACTACGCAAACACTACAACACTACCCTAAACCCTAAAACACTACCCCCAGCATGACCCTACACTACGCAAACACTACAACACTACCCAAAACCCTAAAACACTACACCCCAGCATGACCCTACACTACGGAAACACTACAACACTACCCTAAACCCTAAAACACTACCCCCAGCATGACCCTACACTACGCAAACACTACAACACAACCCTAAACCCTAAAACACTACCCCCAGCATGACCCTACACTACGCAAACACTACAACACAACCCTAAACCCTAAAACACTACCCCCAGCATGACCCTACACTACGCAAACACTACAACACTAACCTAAATCCTAAAACACTACCCCCAGCATGACCCTACACTACGCAAACACTACAACACTACCCAAAACCCTACAACACTACACCCCAGCATGACCCTACACTACGCAAACACTACAACACTACCCTAAACCCTAAAACACTACCCCCAGCATGACCCTACACTACGCAAACACTACAACACTACCCAAAACCCTAAAACACTACACCCCAGCATGACCCTACACTACGCAAACACTACAACACTACCCTAAACCCTAAAACACTACCCCCAGCATGACCCTACACTACGCAAACACTACAACACTACCCTAAACCCTAAAACACTACCCCCAGCATGACCCTACACTACGCAAACACTACAACACTACCCTAAACCCTAAAACACTACCCCCAGCATGACCCTACACTACGCAAACACTACAACACTACCCTAAACCCTAAAACACTACCCCCAGCATGACCCTACACTACGCAAACACTACAACACTACCCTAAACCCTAAAACACTACCCTCAGCATGACCCTACACTACGCAAACACTACAACACTACCCAAAACCCTAAAACACTACCCCCCAGCATGACCCTACACTACGCAAACACTACATTACTACCCAAAACCCTAAAACACTACCCCCAGCATGACCCTACACTACGCAAACACTACAACACTACCCTAAATCCTAAAACACTACCCCCAGCATGACCCTACACTACGCAAACACTACAACACTACCCAAAACCCTAAAACACTACACCCCAGCATGACCCTACACTACGCAAACACTACAACACTACCCTAAACCCTAAAACACTACCCCCAGCATGACCCTACACTACGCAAACACTACAACACTACCCAAAACCCTAAAACACTACACCCCAGCATGACCCTACACTACGCAAACACTACAACACTACCCTAAACCCTAAAACACTACCCCCAGCATGACCCTACACTACGCAAACACTACAACACTACCCTAAACCCTAAAACACTACCCCCAGCATGACCCTACACTACGCAAACACTACAACACTACCCTAAACCCTAAAACACTACCCTCAGCATGACCCTACACTACGCAAACACTACAACACTACCCAAAACCCTAAAACACTACCCCAGCATGACCCTACACTACGCAAACACTACAACACTACCCAAAACCCTAAAACACTACCCCCCAGCATGACCCTACACTACGCAAACACTACAACACTACCCAAAACCCTAAAATACTACCCCCAGCATGACCCTACACTACGCAAACACTACAACACTACCCAAAACCCTAAAACACTACACCCCAGCATGACCCTACACTACGCAAACACTACAACACTACCCTAAACCCTAAAACACTACCCCCAGCATGACCCTACACTACGCAAACACTACAACACTACCCTAAACCCTAAAACACTACCCCCAGCATGACCCTACACTACGCAAACACTACAACACTACCCAAAACCCTAAAACACTACACCCAGCATGACCCTACACTACGCAAACACTACAACACTACCCTAAACCCTAAAATACTACACCCCAGCATGACCCTACACTACGCAAACACTACAACACTACCTAAAACCCTAAAACACTACCCCCAGCATGACCCTACACTACGCAAACACTACAACACTATCCTAAACCCTAAAACACTACGCCCAGCATGACCCTACACTACGCAAACACTACAACACTACCCTAAACCCTAAAACACTAGCCCCAGCATGACCCTACACTACACAAACACTACAACACAACCCTAAACCCTAAAACACTACCCCCAGCATGACCCTACACTACGCAAACACTACAACACTACCCTGAACCCTAAAACACTACCCCCAGCATGACCCTACACTACGCAAACACTACAACACAACCCTAAACCCTAAAACACTACCCCCAGCATGACCCTACACTAAACAACCACCACAACTCTACACTACACTAACACAACACTACACTACACAACACTACACTACACTACACAATCACTAACCCACGAAAAAATTAACACAAACCCACTTACCTCTCTCGTCATCGTGGTTTTCACAACGCAAATGCATTTACCATACATGCCTTTAAAACGTAATTCTTTGTAAAGGCATGCGCGATAAATGCACATGCGTTTTGAAAAAATGCGGGATAATGGTATGCGAGCTCAATGACCTTGCGGGATAATGGTATGCGGACTGAAAGTCTGCGGGATAAAAAATGCGGGAAAATGGCTGCAAACCATGATTAGCAGCAGACTTCCCTGGTGAGCACTAGCTTTACTACAGTGATCTAATGAGCAACTAGAGTGCTAACATTCAGAATTTATGGCAAATGTGTGACACATCTGAATGCCTTCTTGATAGAACCAAAGTAAACAAGCATTGAAAATGCAATAGATCTCGCCCTCGTTTAAGTTAAAGCCATTCTGTTTGTAATGAGGTGGCTTTTTAGCTTTGCTTTTATTAGTGTTTTTAAAACTTTCATGTAAATAACATGCATATGTATGCATATATGTATATGTATGCATGCATTTATATTTATATAGATATGCAGATTACATATGTTTATATATGTATATTACCTACTGGCGATAGCCAGTGGGTATATATAGTTAGGATTTTTTCTCTATGGGATTTCTGAAAATTCTATGTCTAATAACTTTGGCGTTTGTGGACGGAATTGGCTGAAATTTTCAGGAAAATGGCACATTTTTTTTCTGAGCAGCCCCTGAAAATTTGGTGGGGTTTCGTCAAGGGGGGGCCGAGAACAAAGGGGGGCCCAAAACGCGTTTTTCCCATTCATTTTTCCATAGGGCGGTTGGACTCACTTTTAGCTCGAACGGCTGAATAGATTTACATGAAACTTGGCAAAATTGTAGATATGGTTTGCCCGACGTGCCTTTGCTATGTCTCAATATATGTGCTCCAGTGGATTTTGAGAAATTAACGTTTAAAAAAATATATATATCTGTGACAGCGCTCCGGTTAGCGCCCCGGTTCGCGTACCTGACGCGTAACGGAACTTCGCGAAGCGAATCTGATTGGCTCTCCGGTGTCTGTCAACATTCTAAACAAACCGGAGCGGCCGCCATCTTGTCTCTCGGTACGATCGAGAGACAAGATGTGGTGAAAAACGAAGGGGGAAATGAAGGAAAGGGGGCAAGGTAGACCACTCCTGACCCCCTAGGATTGATGAGGGGGATATTAAAGTGCCCCGCGGGGCAAAAAATGTTGCGATTTTACGCCGTAGAGGCGCGTCCCGGTACGCGAACCGGGCAGCTCACCGGGCAGCTAACCGGGCAGCTAACCGGCAGCATAGCTGTCAACATTGTAAACAGTCCGGAGCGGCCGCCATCTTGTCTCTCGGTAGGTTCGAGAGACAAGATGTGGTGAAAAAAGAAGGCGGAAATGAAGGAAAGGGGGCAAGGTAAACCCCTCCTGACCCCCTAGGATTTATGAGGGGGATATTAAAGTCCCCCGCGATTTTTCGCGGTAGAGGCGCTTCCCGGTACGCGAACCGGGCAGCTAACCGGCAGCGTAACGGGAGTCCGCCATCTTGTGTTTTTGGAGCGTCCGGTTCGCGTACCGGGTAGCGTCCCGGTAAGCGTAACAAGGGGAAAACCAAGAGAAACAGTAAAAAAAAAATTAAGGGAATAGATTTCCAGCAAACTTGGCAAAATTGTAGGGACTGTTTGTTTGATGTGCCTTTGCAAGGCCTCAAGATATGTGCACATGTGGATTTTGTCTAATTAAGGTTAAAAAAAATATATATATCTGTAAGCATGCTCCGGCACGCTTACGTTACGGGTTTTGTTTGCGCTGCAGAACCGATACGTCACGGTTATGCGACGCGTCATGAGGCGTCTCACGTGGCTACGTGATACGTCACGTAATAAAGAATATATTTTACAGCTATAGATATTAGCTTTTAAAAAACCAATGAAATTCACTGAAAAAACCATAGGTTAGAGACCATATATAGTTAGCTGGACATTTTATTGACAAAAAACCAATGAAATTCCATATATAGTTAGTTGCACTAACTATATATCGCGCACCCGCAATCCACTGCTGATGATGTCACATATTACATCATTCATGACATGGTCAGTGACATCACTGATGACATCACTGATGACATCTCAAATGACATCACTGATGACATCACTGATGACATCTCAAATGACATCAGTGATGACATCATGACACACCAATACCAGTTACTACATATGCACTCACTGATTCCTACGTCTACACACACATTCACTCATTCACCCATACAATCACTCATACATACAGTCACTCATTATTACACTATGATATGCACTCATACACCTATGCAGACACTCACACACTGCCACTCATCCATGGAGTTACTCACACACCTAGTCAGTCCTGTAAAGAATCAATCACACTTCCATTTCCTCATCTATACAGTTAAACACAGAACACCATACTTCAGTGACATCACTGATGACATCACTGATGACATCTCAAATGACATCACTGATGACATCTCAAATGACATCACTGATGACATCATGACACACCAATACCAGTTACTACATACGCACTCACTGATTCCTACGTCTACACACACATTCACTCATTCACCCATACAATCACTCATACATACAGTCACTCATTATTACAACACTATCATATGCACTCATACACCTAGTCAGTCCTGTGAAGAATCAATCACACTTCGATTTCCTCATCTATACAGTTAAACACAGAACACCATACTTTTCACACATATACTAACACATACTTACTCTCTTATACAATCACTGATACAAGTACACATTGATATGCACAGAGTCACACACCTCCCAGCCAGCCACACACACACTCAGTCTTCCATACATCCACTCATTCTTCAATATGTAAAACATATTTAAACTTTACAAAAACACACAGACACTAGATGATGTCATCAGTGATGTCATTTGAGATGTCATCAGTGATGTCATCAGTGATGTCATTTGAGATGTCATCAGTGATGTCATCAGTGATGTCACTGACCATGTCATGAATGATGTAATATGTGACATCATCAGCAGTGGATTGCGGGTGCGCGATATATAGTTAGTGCAACTAACTATATATGGAATTTCATTGGTTTTTTGTCAATAAAATGTCCAGCTAACTATATATGGTCTCTAACCTATGGTTTTTTCAGTGAATATATATATATATATATATATATATATATTCACTGAAAAAACCATAGGTTTCACACCAGTTATAGTTAGGAATTAGCATTTTAAAAACCTATTAAATTCACTGAAAAAACCATAGGTTTCACACCAGTTATAGTTAGCTGGAAATTTTACTGATATAAAACCATTGAAATTCCCACGTTATAGTTAGTCGGACTCACTATAACTTGCGCGTACAATGCACTGCTGATGACATCACTCATGACATCACTGATGACACCATCCAGTGAATGTGTGTCTTTCTGAAAAATAAATTTGTTTTATATATGTATTTGTAAAGGTCGATGGAAGAATAAATGTTTAAATAAGTGTGTAAATGGATGTTTTTTTAAAAAAAATTGGTTGGGTAACTGGCATATTATGTGTATCTTAGTGAATACATATATTAGCGAGTATTGTTTAAATATTTAAATGTTTGTATCAGTGTTTCTCTTTGTGTATAAGTGGCTGCATGGGGTTGGTGACTGACTCACTGTTTATATGTGTTTTGAAGTCAGCATATGTGCAGGACTGTATGGGTGGATGAGTGTATATATGTGTGTGTTAGTGAGTGAATGACTGTCTCACTAGTGTCTTCATTAGTAACGACATATGTTTTAATCTAGTATATGTGAGTATTGATGTATATAAGTGAGTATAGTATATATAGTGAGAGATTGTAGGAGTTCCTGTTTAAATAAGTATGTGTTTCTATAAGTGATTGTTTAAGAGAGTAAGTATGGGTAAGTTTCCTTAGAAGTAAGGTGGCAGTGTGTGTATAAATGTATATGCAAATAAATGGATGTTCAATAGTTTATTTGCATGTGTGAGTATGTGTGTGAGTAACTTTTGGATGATTGCTGATGTGTAACAGGATGTATAGGTGTATCACTACATATGATGAGTGAGTATATATGAGTGACTATATAGAACTGTTGGTGAATGAGTGGATGTGTATATAGATGGTGGAATTACTGAATTGGTTGTTGTTACTGGTTTGGGTATCTCCATTTTTTTGAAAATGTTTGTTTCTATTTTTGAATATGTGTTTCAAGCGTTACATTACACTGAAATTAGGTCTGTCACTCTGTCACAAGGATGGTGTCATCAGTGATGTCATGAGTGATGTCATCAGCAGTGCATTGTACGCGCAAGTTATAGTGAGTCCGACTAACTATAACGTGGGAATTTCAATGGTTTTATATCAGTAAAATTTCCAGCTAACTATAACTGGTGTGAAACCTATGGTTTTTTCAGTGAATTTAATAGGTTTTTAAAATGCTAATTCCTAACTATAACTGGTGTGAAACCTATGGTTTTTTCAGTGAATTTCATAGGTTTTTTAAAAGCTAATTCCTAACTATAACTGGTGTGAAACCTATGGTTTTTTCAGTGAATTTCATAGGTTTTTTTAATGCTAATTCCTAACTTTTTATACAGACTCATACCTATGTGTTTTTTAGTGAATTGCTAAAGTATGTTTTTGTAAAAATGAACACTATAATGTATATTGAGATAATATTTTTAATTTAAAATATTTTTTTTTTATATTTCACTTTGGTGCGCTTCCGGTGCGCTTCCGGTGCGCGTACCGTCAGCGCACTAACAAAAAAAAAAGAAAAAAAAAATGAAGGAGTGACTGTGTAATAGATAGTAAGACAGATAAAAAGTTTAAAAGGAAGTAACTGAGAAAAGAAAAATGAATAAGGGAGCAAAAGAAAGAAGAAATAGGAAGAACACTAAAGTAGAGGTTAAGGGAGAATATAAATGGATATTGAAAGTAAAAAGAAGGACAGATAAGTATGAGAATGACAGGTAGTGACGGAATCAGAGGAAAAGAATAGCAGTGATTGAGGGAAAGTAAATATCAGTGAATATAAGTAAAGAGGGGTGAAAGAGGGTACATATAAGTGAATAAGGGCAACACATGGGGAGTAATAGAGAGAAAGAAGAGAGAGAGTAAAAGAAAGACAAAAGGAAGAACTAACTGAACTACAGTACAATGAGTGTGAAAGAAAAAAAAATGGAGAAAGAGAAAGAGGGTTAGGAAACTAAAGCAGTGGTACTAAGAGAATATAAAAAAGATAAAAAGTGGTGGAAGGAACTGAGGAAATGCAGATAGTTCTTATTACATTAAGAAGTTGTGAATGAAGTACAGTAAAGAAACAGCAATGAAAAAAGAGTGTAAATTAGTAAAGAGAGGTAAATAAGGGTGAAGAAGAAAATGAGTGCATAACAATGTGAACACAATATAAATTACATAATGCAAACTACACAATAACTTCTACAATATGTTACATTATTTATTTTTGCTGTTCTCAGAATATATTGAATTCCACTTAAATTAGTGAGTTCAAAGTCTTCATCATATAACAGCGGGAAAAAAAAAACACAATCTAAAAGATTGTGTTTAAAAAAACCCATTCAAACATACATCTCATATATGTACACTAATCTTTGATTCACTTACTTTTCCATGAGGCCAAGTAGAAGATAGTGAAGGTCCTTTTGGTAGAAAAAAAGTCTGCTGTTCCTTATAAGTTCCATTTCATCGACTTCCTATGAAAAAAGATCTAAAAACATCATACCATACACAATCCTCACGGCCAATTTGTGTCTGATATATCGGTATTTTTTACTTTGAGATCCACTTAAAGTATCTACATGAGATAAATAATTTAAAATATTAGATTAACTAACTAACTAACTAACTTTTATTAACTATTCCCGTCTTCAAAGGCCAATTCCCCTTACTAAAACTTTGGTTTTAAAAACACTAGATAAGAATTTGTAGAGTCATAAGGCAAACGTTGTTTATAAGTTAAATGAGAATCATTGCAGTAACTCCATCCATTTTCAGATTTTAAGTAGCATGTATAATGTCCTGAGGTGGTCGAAGGTCCATCATGATAAATAATAGCTTCAGTTGTAAAGGTCCTTCCAGAAATTGATAACTGAGAAGCCACAAAATTTTTTATAGAAGTTGTCAATTTAGTTCCATCAGGTCTACATCGTTGGAAAACTAAAATGATATACTGCCCATACCTTTGTATAAATAATGTGGACAGCATTGTACAGTTACATTGGGTACACACCATATTATGATCTGCTGCTTTAACTAGATTTTTAAAAGACACTGATTTACAGTCTGGTAAAGTCAAATATATAAATCTTTCAGTGTCTATTCTAGTAGTACTTGATAAACTACAATTGTGGCAGTCATGCTGCCATTGATAAGAAAGACTGAAAAGATTATCTACATCTACTCCTTCATCTTCCAAAACACCAAACATATACATTAAAAATTCCTGACAATCCTGCTGAATGTTTTGTGAAAATTTATCTTGACCAGAACACAAATCTAAAATATTTCGAATTTCCGTTACACTTTCTATTTGTGGTGTACCACTGCTACATTTCTGAAACACAGAATTCAATAAACCACACAATCTTTGATCCCGATTTTCAACAATCTGTTCTTGTAAACTTTTAAGAAAAAAAACAACATTAACCACTACATTAGCATAGCAGTTGACACCAGAACTATTTTCAAACTGAAATCCAACAACATTTTCTCCACAATTCTTTTTCTTCCTGTTTTCAATTACAGTTTTCTCTACTTTTTGTCTTTTTGCAACTACCTCACTACAATTATCCTCATTTCTTCTTTTTCGGCCTACCACACGTTTTTCAAACAGAGGATATTGAGGCAAATGTGGAGCATACTCTCTTCTTAACCTATTGTATTCTTTAACACAATCTAGATCGGCAGAAATCTTTGTCTCATCACACGCAATCAAGTACAATCCTGATAAAGTTCTGACTCGAGATAATGCCACATATGCCATACCCTCTTTAAACACAGATCTTCCAATGTTCACCAATGCACTATCTACACTTAAACCTTGAGATTTATGAATTGTCACCGCATACGCTAAACAAACAGGAAACTGTTTTCGGCGAACATATAAGTCTTTTACAAGTAAAAATCTAGCAGAACAACGACTTATTTGTTGTACTTCTTCAATGCCATCAAATTTAATTTTTAAAAATTCAATTCCATCTCTATTTCTGTAATTCACAAAATCAACAACATAACCCATTGCTCCATTTACCAGACCGCTTTCAACATTTAAATTCCTTCTCAAAATGATACGACAATTTAAACACACATTCAGAGTCTTTTCAAAACCAGCTGTTTTTGAAATACTTTTCTCCAATGAATGCAATTTAGTTTTCAAATTTTCTGACAAAACAATTGTTGCACCCATATGCTCTATTTTATCTATTGCTTCCAGTTTCACAATCTCTTCATTTTCTAAGTCTAACATTTTTTGATTGAAGATGGAACATTCTTGCAGAGTTGGCATCAAACATATCCCAGATTTCTTCTCAGTCATTTTTTTAAAAATATTTTCTGGAAGAATGTTTTCATTTGCATACAAATTTGAAATTAATCAACTATGCAAAGCTTTTTTCCCTTTCTCAGTCATTTTTCCAATTCTTACATCTTGTAGAATATTTTTATAATCTTCATCCTTGGCCTGTCGCATATTTTGAAGCAGTTCAGCATATTTAAAATTTAGCCATATATTAACATTTCCAATGCTTCCAAGGGACTTCCTGGTATCTTCATGCGTGAGCATTTTAAACACTGGTTGTCCTTTTACTGGAGTCAACTGCAATAGATCTCCAAAAACAATAATGTGTTTTCCTCCAAATAACACATCATAGTCTGTTTTAAGAATTTCTTGCATTCTCAAATGCACAAAAGCAAGCATTAGATTTGAGACCATGCTTACTTCATCTATGATAAGAAGTTTCATTTTCTTCAAGACTCTTGAAACTTCAGAACACGCATCTCCAGATAGCTTGTTGTAATGCAATTTATTATCATGTTCAACTGGCAGCATCAATAAACGATGTAGAGTAATCCCTTTAATATTATGTGCTGCCAGACCAGTTGGAGCAGTTACAACACAAGACAGTGGTGAATCAGTCCTTTTCTGCAGATAACTTGCAACAGCTTTAATTAGAAAACTTTTTCCTGTCCCCGCTTCTCCACTTACATACAGTCAGACAGGGTCAAATAATATACATGAGCACTCTTTTTTCTCATGTCTGAATCCATGTTCAATCTGCTCTGTGACTTCATCATATATCTTTTTCTGCTCAATGTTTAGTTGCTTTACCAAATCTTCTAAGTTAACTCCATCTTCTTGAGCTTGTTCCATAGCTCTTTCCACCTCATCCATGGCAGTGGCAGCTTCATTTTGGATAATTGGTCCTCCTAGTGGATCCTGGCTCAATGAAGTAGAACTCTGACTATCTTGAGAACTGTTTCTAGCTATCTCTTCAGCAATTGTGGTTTCTTGCTCCATTTCTTCATTCAACATTTGCAGATAATTTAGAAAAATAGGACATTCTATGGTATCCTTAGTTGCATTAAAAGAGTCTTCATAACACAGAAAATCTCCAAGTAGTTCCTCTTCTGTACGCCATGGCTTAAAGAGTTGCAAAAGAGCTAAATAGTAAAATTCTCTTTTGTCTGGAACTTCACAACTCAATTTTCGATGATTAATCAAATGGCCTTTTTTCTGCTTCACTAGACATCCTTCATTGCCAATGAGTGCATATTTTCCATTATTGATATCTTCTGTGATGTTCCTCTTATAACTGTAGTTTTGAAGAACTTCATACAAACATGTGTTCTCAAGGTGAGTACTTCTATTTGGATAGTATGTATCCAACATATTTGTCTTCAAAATATCTGTACTGTTTGGTTCTTTTTCCGCCAAATATTCAATTTCTTGTACAGATTTCAAAACTCGGTTTCGTGTTGCAGCAAGACCAAGACTCACCCAAATGATTGTTCTTGATTTGGCATAGAGACTTGCTGATGATAACCGATCAGAACATTCATATGCTCCAATTTCTCGATGCGACAACATCTTCAGACTGAAACTGTATAATTTCTTGCTTAGACTCTTTTCATGTGAAATGTCCTCCCACATTTCCTTCAGTTCTGTCTTTTCTTTTTTGGTGATGTAAGATGTCACATATCGAGCCACAGCAATAGAGTTGTCAGCAACGAACTGAATATCCATGTTAGCATTCCACATGGACAAAATCACTGGGTTGTAATCGTTGATGTACTTAGATTCTTCATTTCTTTTCAAATTATATGTGTTTTTGGGAGATTTTCTCGTCACAGTATGTCGTAGAGATGACATCAAATTATTTACTCTTCCCTTAGAAATCACTGGTCGAGGAAATGCAAAACGACATTTCGTGTAGTACTTTTCCTTGTTTTTAAATTTTCGACGACAGTACTTTCCACAACGATGAGATTGAAAACGTAAAACTTGTTGCCTTAAATTGTTTTCTTCAGTAGATTTTGGAACAGCACATGTTGAATACTCTTCAATGAAACTCATCACTGTTTCATCTGAATCTGATCCAAATTTGGGTGCATCTTTAATCCACAACAACATATGTATATGAGGAGCACCTCTCGCTTGATATTCCTTCCTCCAAAAGAAATCCAAAACCTCTCCAAGGGGAGGATTTTTTTTGTTGGTAATAAAAGACATCATAGCTTCAAATCTATGATTAAAATATCTGCAAACATTCACTGGATCTAAAGAACACAGTTCTCCTGGTGTTTTCAATTCTATATTTGGTATGTTTTCATTTGCCTCTCGTAGAAATTGAAGTAAATCGTCCCATGCATACTCAGCACAGCTAAGAGTGAGGAACCATGTAGGAGTTCCTAAGTTTCTTAGCATACATTTCAATTCTCCATGACGACGAAACCAATACTCGTTGGTTCCACGTTGACATGCCATGAGATTGATTAGCTGAGATTCCAAAATACTGTCTTGCAGATTAACTTTCTCCATAAAGTCCCTCGCACAAACATTCTGCAAATGAGGTCCACTTTTTAATATATGATTAACTGCATAAGAAAGCCCAGACAAATCACTTTCAAACAGTAGATGAAATAAATAAGGAATGCATTGACGAAACCTTGGATCTTCTGCATATAATCTTAGAGTCCGGTATTCAGCTGCAGGAATTTGAACTGGTCGATCATCATATCGTCCACCACAACCTGTTGGAAATAATTGTGGAAAACAACGAGCTTCCAAACTTTCTTCCCATACACTAATGGGACTTCCTTTTGCTGCTTTCATTTGAAATAAGTCAATTGCATTTCCCATTACTTCTTTGGAATGCAAAGGATGAACAGTATAATGTTCATATATTTCTTCAGTTCTAGACACATCAACTTTTTCAATTTGACCAACTGAAGAATCACTATCTTCTTCTGTAGCTGTTTCCTCTACTCCAACACTTACATTTTTGTAGTACTCATTGTTTTTAACTAAATACAACGTTGCCTTCTTGACTTTTTTAACATCCACTAAATCTTGACAAATTTTCTTACTCTTTGTTGGAACCCCATTAACTAGAATAACTAAAGGATCTTCTTCTACTCTTTCTACACCAATTGTATTAATATTTTTCTTTACATCTAGAGGCAAATAAACAACTCTTCCCTTTAATCCTCTCAGTAAATCTGATGGAGGCAATTTCCCTGTCTTAGGCTCCATGCGTACAATAGCCTGAAAAGGATGGACACATTGAATCAAAATAGATTCATAAGTATTTAGATCCATCAATTCAGAAGGGATATCTATCAACTGAAGATTATTATAAACTGCTCTTGCAGGCATTCTATTTTCATTTAATTTTTTCAAACAATAATTGCAAATACGCTGATCCAAACTCAAATCAAAAGAATTCTCCACCAACAAATAACTTACAAAATCCTCCCATTCACTATTATTTTCCAATTCACTTTTTGCATATAAATCAACTAACCTAGTCTGAATTTTATAATGAGTCCGTCGACAACACACACAAGTTACATTAGGCCTCTCACTTGATTTCACCTTAAACTTGATAATTTCCTCATCAAACTTTTCAATACTTGAAATTTGTCCATTATCTTCTGCATTACCATCCATTACTATATCTATTTCTACACTGTCCTCTTTGTTCCCAAAATAACAAAACTCAATTTCTTCACAAATAGTCTTCACATCCACTTCAGATCCATGCAAAAGAGCACTATTTAACTGTTTAAGCTTAAGTGCAGGACTTTTTGCATAATACAACTTCCTCACTAATTTCCTTACGTTATTATGATGCACTGCTAACATCCTAAAATGATGAAAAACACTCCGACAAACTTTTCTAGAAAGACATGCTAGTGAATGCCCTTGCAAACCTGTGCTTTCTCTCACTCTGCAAGGATCTAACTCTTGCAGGATCTTCATTTTTTGTTTGAGACTTTTTTTACTATATGTACGTAAGAAATTTCGAAGCAAATCAATTGATTCCTGTCGCACACTACAAATACTACTGCATTTCCATGTGTACACTGGACCCTTAGTACGTCTCCCTAAAACTTCATCAGATAACACCTCTTCTGCATCTCTAGATACAAGTTTCTCTTTTTCCATCACACAACTATCTTTCACCTCATATGCACGACCACTGGTGTCAACTGCATGCACCAAATCATTTTCCTGAAAGTAACTCTCCTCATTAAAAAAAGGCTCAGAACTTGAACTATGCATCCATTCACCAGAAAATACTTCACAAAAATTACTCCGATTAATAATTCTTTTCCATCTACTGTTCGATTTGAAAACATCCATTGCCTTATTAAGTATCCTAATTCTATTGATTATTAAAATAAATAATTTTTTCTTAACTTCAAAAGCCTGATCAACAATCTTTTCTACACTTTTCTTTTTCTTGTAAAAAGCAGCTTTTAGTTTACTTTTCTTATCATTTTTTAGCAAATTTAAAACTACCCTATTGCGAAACATTCGCCTACGAATGTCCCTAAAAACATTTACCCTTCTATTGCTAACCATTCTCTTCTCTCCTGGTCCAATGGAAACATTTTTTGTGGGCTTCTCTTTCCTTTTTAGATTTGTTGACTTTTTCTGTATATTCACATTAGCAATTTCATTTTTTTTCCTACGACATATGTTGCGAAGAAAGGACTTAATTGGCTTACCAGAAGCTTTTCTGGTGTTTTTTGAAGTACTTGTTGAAGAGGATTCCATAAAGTCTGTTGTTGATGTTCTCCTTTTCCGTATGGTATTTTTGATATTTCTTTGCCTTGAAGGCATTTTTGCTTCCTTTTCAGAAGTTGATTTGAATCTGTTGTTCTGTTAAAAAAACACATTAAAGACCACTATTAGCAAACAACAAAGTAATGTTAAAAAGCAAACAATATAAACAATAAATTGCAACATATTTAAGTTTATACAATAGCAACTCATGGCTTTATTTTTAAAGGCCTTGCGCCACCAGTGCGTCACTTATTACCCATGTTTAAAGTGATGCATCAGCTGCACATGGCATTCATAAATAAGGGCCAAATGCAAATACCAATCAATTGCACCCAAAAATCGATTTTTGAATAACATGTAAGAAACACTGCGCAGAACTTATGTACAACTACTCAATATCATCAAACAAAGTCAGGGTCTGATTTATAAAGGCCTTGCGCCACCAGTGCATCACTTATTACCCATGTTTAAAGTGATGCATCAGCTGCACATGGCAATCATAAAAAAGAGCCAAATGCATATACCAATCAATTGCACCCAAAAATCGATTTTTGAATAACATGTAAGAAACACTGCGCAGAACCTATGTACAACCACTCAATATCATCAAACAAAGTCAGGGTCTGATTTATAAAGGCCTTGCGCCACCAGTGCATCACTTATTACCCATGTTTAAAGTGATACATCAGCTCCACATGGCATTCATAAATAAGGGCCAAATGCATATACCAATCAATTGCACCCAAAAATCGATTTTTGAATAACATATAAGAAACACTGCGCAGAACCTATGTACAACCACTCAATATCATCAAAGAAAGTCAGGGCCTTATTTATGAAAGCCTTGCGCCACCAGTGCATCACTTATTACCCATGTTTAAAGTGATGCATCAGCTGCACATGGCATTCATAAATAAGGGCCAAATGCATATACCAATCAATTGCACCAAAAAATCGATTTTTGAATAACATGTAAGAAACACTGCGCAGAACCTATGTACAACCACTCAATATCATCAAACAAAGTCAGGGCCTGATTTATAAAGGCCTTGCACCACCAGTGCATCACTTATTACTTATTGCGGGGTGTTTTCGTTGCCTGCTGCCAGCGGAAACGTTTCCTCAGCATAG
Organism: Lissotriton vulgaris; assembly: GCF_964263255.1. Lineage (NCBI taxonomy): Eukaryota > Metazoa > Chordata > Amphibia > Caudata > Salamandridae > Lissotriton > Lissotriton vulgaris. The sequence continues at coordinate 724,127,248 of NC_141696.1, forward strand.
CGAGGTACTGACCAGGAGCGGTTACAACATGCAGCTGTAGCCAGATGTCGGGTATACAGGTTACTGCCCGCCCTGGTCGATTATGAGGGTATTTTAATCTACTTCCACGTGCACCACATATTTTTAAACACTCTGGTCCTGACGAAGCGCCAACGACCCTTAAGGCGACACAGGCGCGAAACATGTTGACCTATGTCTAGACCCTGGCATAGTATGCCCTTGGGGCTAGATTTTATTTATTCAGCAACTTAGACTGCTTTGGGTACAATTTACAAACATTCGCTGCATGGTTACCCATCATGTACTTTACACAATATTTGCACGCACTTCCTTTCACCCTCACCTGACCCCTTACCCCGCATACCCACATGCACCATCCGGCAGTCCTAAAAAGATCTCCGACAAAGAGTCCCTTCGGGGGGCCCGTAGGGAATTGCAGCGCCGGCCCTACGAGGAGCAACTGCCCGATGATGAAGCATGACACCTCTCGAGGTGTGTGAGGGCAACAGAGGACACTAAATGTTTTCCCTGTTCACTGTGGGTCACTTTACCTAGAACTCCTATCTCTTTTTCTTTCTTGGTTTTCAAATATGGGTGACTTTTTGCACCCACATACATAGGTGACTTTCTGCACCTCGTATTAGGAACAGTGTCCCCTTTGTTGTAAGCATTCATAAATAAGGGCCAAATGCATATACCAATCAATTGCACCCAAAAATCGATTTTTGAATAACATGTAAGAAACACTGCGCAGAACCTATGTACAACCACTCAATATCATCAAACAAAGTCAGGGTCTGATTTATAAAGGCCTTGCGCCACCAGTGCATCACTTATTACCCATGTTTAAAGTGATGCATCAGCTGCACATGGCATTCATAAATAAGGGCCAAATGCATATACCAATCAATTGCACCCAAAAATCGATTTTTAAATAACATGTAAGAAACACTGGGCAGAACCTATGTACAACCACTCAATATCATCAAAGAAAGTCAGGGCCTTATTTATGAAAGCCTTGCGCCACCAGTGCGTCACTTATTACCCATGTTTAAAGTCATGCATCAGCTGCACATGGCATTCATAAATAAGGGCCAAATGCATATACCAATCAATTGCACCCAAAAATCGATTTTTGAATAACATGTAAGAAACACTGCGCAGAACCTATGTACAACCACTCAATATCATCAAAGAAAGTCAGGGCCTTATTTATGAAAGCCTTGCGCCACCAGTGCATCACTTATTACCCATGTTTAAAGTGATGCATCAGCTGCACATGGCATTCATAAATAAGGGCCAAATGCATATACCAATCAATTGCACCAAAAAATCGATTTTTGAATAACATGTAAGAAACACTGCGCAGAACCTATGTACAACCACTCAATATCATCAAACAAAGTCAGGGCCTGATTTATAAAGGCCTTGCACCACCAGTGCATCACTTATTACCCATGTTTAAAGTGATGCATCAGCTGCACATGGCATTCATAAATAAGGGCCAAATGCATATACCAATCAATTGCACCCAAAAATCGATTTTTGAATAACATGTAAGAAACACTGCGCAGAACCTATGTACAACCACTCAATATCATCAAACAAAGTCAGGGTCTGATTTATAAAGGCCTTGCGCCACCAGTGCATCACTTATTACCCATGTTTAAAGTGATGCATCAGCTGCACATGGCATTCATAAATAAGGGCCAAATGCATATACCAATCAATTGCACCCAAAAATCGATTTTTAAATAACATGTAAGAAACACTGGGCAGAACCTATGTACAACCACTCAATATCATCAAAGAAAGTCAGGGCCTTATTTATGAAAGCCTTGCGCCACCAGTGCGTCACTTATTACCCATGTTTAAAGTCATGCATCAGCTGCACATGGCAATCATAAAAAAGAGCCAAATGCACATACCAATCAATTGCACCCAAAAATCGATTTTTGAATAACATGTAAGAAACACTGCGCAGAACCTATGTACAACCACTCAATATCATCAAACAAAGTCAGGGTCTGATTTATAAAGGCCTTGCGCCACCAGTGCATCACTTATTACCCATGTTTAAAGTGATGCATCAGCTGCACATGGCATTCATAAATAAGGGCCAAATGCATATACCAATCAATTGCACCCAAAAATCGATGTTTGAATAACATGTAAGAAACACTGCACAGAACCTAAGTACAACCACTCAATATCATCAAACAAAGTCAGGGTCTGATTTATAAAGGCCTTGCGCCACCAGTGCATCACTTATTACCCATGTTTAAACTGATGCATCAGCTGCACATGGCATTCATAAATAAGGGCCAAATGCATATGCCAATCAATTGCACCCAAAAATCGATTTTTGAATAACATGTAAGAAACACTTCGCAGAACCTATGTACAACCACTCAATATCATCAAACAAAGTCAGGGCCTGATTTATAAAGGCCTTGCACCACCAGTGCATCACTTATTACCCATGTTTAAAGTGATGCATCAGCTGCACATGGCATTCATAAATAAGGGCCAAATGCATATACCAATCAATTGCACCCAAAAATCGATGTTTGAATAACATGTAAGAAACACTGCGCAGAACCTATGTACAACCACTCAATATCATCAAACAAAGTCAGGGTCTGATTTATAAAGGCCTTGCGCCACCAGTGCATCACTTATTACCCATGTTTAAAGTGATGCATCAGCTGCACATGGCATTCATAAATAAGGGCCAAATGCATATACCAATCAATTGCACCCAAAAATCGATTTTTGAATAACATGTAAGAAACACTGGGCAGAACCTATGTACAACCACTCAATATCATCAAAGAAAGTCAGGGCCTTATTTATGAAAGCCTTGCGCCACCAGTGCGTCACTTATTACCCATGTTTAAAGTCATGCATCAGCTGCACATGGCAATCATAAAAAAGAACCAAATGCACATACCAATCAATTGCACCCAAAAATCGATTTTTGAATAACATGTAAGAAACACTGCACAGAACCTATGTACAACCACTCAATATCATCAAACAAAGTCAGGGTCTGATTTATAAAGGCCTTGCGCCACCAGTGCATCACTTATTACCCATGTTTAAAGTGATGCATCAGCTGCACATGGCATTCATAAATAAGGGCCAAATGCATATACCAATCAATTGCACCCAAAAATCGATTTTTGAATAACATGTAAGAAACACTGCGCAGAACCTAAGTACAACCACTCAATATCATCAAACAAAGTCAGGGTCTGATTTATAAAGGCCTTGCGCCACCAGTGCATCACTTATCACCCATGTTTAAACTGATGCATCAGCTGCACATGGCATTCATAAATAAGGGCCAAATGCATATACCAATCAATTGCACCAAAAAATCGATTTTTGAATAACATGTAAGAAACACTTCGCAGAACCAATGTACAACCACTCAATATCATCAAACAAAGTCAGGGTCTGATTTATAAAGGCCTTGCGCCACCAGTGCATCACTTATTACCCATGTTTAAACTGATGCATCAGCTGCACATGGCATTCATAAATAAGGGCCAAATGCATATACCAATCAATTGCACCCAAAAATCGATTTTTGAATAACATGTAAAAAAAACAGCGCAGAACCTATGTACAACCACTCAATATCATCAAACAAAGTCAGGGTCTGATTTATAAAGGCCTTCCGCCACCAGTGCATCACTTATTACCCATGTTTAAAGTGATGCACTAGCTGCACATGGCAATCATAAAAAAAGCCAAATAAAAATACAATTCATTTGCACCCAAAATCGATTTTTGAATAACATGTAAGAAACACTGCGCAGGACTTATATACTAACATACAATTTCACTTCTAAAACATAACTATCTGCTTCCAAATATTCTCCATAGAGCAAATAAATCTTTATCTAAATTAAATGAATCATTACTTACCTTTACAAATGCTTTTGGAGATTGAAAACAGTGTCAGACACACACACCAATTTTTCTTTAGCAGAGGAAAAGGTGTGCTCTCATTACACTGAAACCAACACTGGCATAGAAAATCTCTATCTTTGTACACATATGCCTTAATTCAACCAATGAAAACTCTTCCCTCACTATTTTCAAACCAAAACCCATCCCCCTCTCAAACCTTTCTATCTGTTACCATAGCAACTCCCTCCTAACTGAACTGTAAGGTTCAAAAGTTTATCTTACAATGTTGCAAATTAACTCAGCAAGGATGTTTGACCTCTCAATACAGCAGCCTATACAGGGTATTTTTGCTTTTGGTGACTTTTTTTGAACCATTCAAATTGCTTCTTTCACACAACATAACCATGCACCCTAACTTTCAGTTTTCAACTATCTGAATCCACCAATCATTGCTTGTGATTCAAGAGCAGAGAAACTCCACAATTATTTTTTTGTAAACTCCTACTGTTCCAACTACCATTTCATTCCCACACTTCATCTGACTGGACCAGAACCTTCTCACATCATGTACTCTGTCTGGATTATTGGACATAGCTACATCCACTGGGCTCAAAGGTATGCAGCTAGCAGAAATTTTCATAACCTTGATTTATCAAATGTGGAAATCAAGTGGATTGGCCACAGAGGATTAAAATGTCACCAATTGATACCATTGGTGAAAACCTTTTTGCATCTGCCAGAACCTGACCTTATAATTGTGCACTGTGGTGGGAACGATCTAGGCACATTGACTGGGGTAGGTCTGTAAATGCTTTTAAAGGACACCTTTCATCAATTGATGATACTTTTTCCCCACACTGCCTTGGTATATTCCAATATATGCCAAAGACAGAAATGGAACTGGTCCAACCAATTTTGTCCACAATTTGAGAAAGCACGGAAACATGTGAATAAATCTGTTTCTGCTTACATGAGAGACTATGGAATGGGTTCAATATACAATAATAACTTGCGTTACAACATGCAAGACATCTACAGAGGAGATGGAGTGCACTTCTCAGATGAAGGGAATAGAGTATTCCTCCTGAATTTAAGAATGTGCATTGGAACCTACTTGTAGGTACCTAAATCAACCACAGAACCCAAAAGCTCTTTTCAGAGCTACCCTACCTCTGATCATTCAAAACGTTTATTTTTTTTAACTTTTTTCACTATTTTTCACCAAAGTACGCTTCCCGGTACGCTCCCCGGTGCGCGTACCGGGCGCTTCCCCCGCGAAAAATATCACATATTTTTTTTTTGTTTTCACCTTTATGAGCCTCCTAAGACCCCCTCAGAAAACGTAGAGGGTCAAGAAGTCTCTACTGTGCCCCCTTCTAGCCATACCGAACATTGATTGCCCTCCATCTTGTGACTCGATTGTCCCGAAACACAAAATGGAGGGCTCCCGTTACGCTGCCGGTGCGCGCACCGGAGCGCGCACCGGTAAGCGCACAATAAAAAAGGGGGGGAAAGTAAATTACGGAAAACGCAATGGAGACACTTTCATCAAATATAGAATAGGCCCTACTACATAGCAGTCCCTACCATTTGCCCAAATTTGGTGAAATTCCATTGAGACATTTAGGCTACAGGCCTGTCTAAATATCCTGAGGTAAATTACATGACAAAAACACACTTGTAATGTTAGAATTTACAACCAATTAAAAAGTATCTTTCATTTTCTACGATTATTTCCTGACGTTTGATTGGTTAAGTACAAGAATATATATAAAAGAAGAGAGGGAAACACAGCCATTTTGACTACTGCTTCCAGAAGTACATTTGAAAACAAATATCACTGACAACTTCAACTGATTTCTCTAAGGTAAATTGTTATTATGGAAGTATATTGTACCCTTTAAGTTAATTTCTGAAAAAATATTCTGTTAGTTATATGCTATCCCTCTTTAATACTTAGAGATAGAGATAGACTTCTCTGTAATAGTTATGGATTGAGTTAGGCTTCTCTGGTATACAGTACCCTAACTCTACTAATATAGTTATTTTCTATGCAATTTTCAGAAAGAAAATGGAAGGAGAAAATAAGACAAATGATACTTCTATCAAAGTAAAGGTGGAAAAACCAGAAGAGCAAAAAAAAGAAGTTGATTTCATGGATGACTCTTTGGATGAACAGTTTATAGAATGTTTGGAACAAATGGAATCATGTACTTATAATTATGAGGAAATTCCGGACAATATTATGTTAGAAATTTTATTAAATTATGAAAAAGAATCAGAGGAATAAATTTTTATTTAATAATTTCAAATTGTTTGAGACAATATTCATTTTTATATGTAATTCATAAAGTATTACGAAAAATTTTTAAAATATAAAGTGAGACTTATAGTATACTGTTCAACTATTTTTCTATTATTACATAGTAAGTTTACTCATAGTTACTACCTTTCTCACACTATAGTATCTCCTATGTATATTTTACACCTCTTTTTCATAAGGGAGCAGGATAGACTACTCATGATCCCCTAGAAATTCTCAGGGAGTGCTTAAAAGATCTGTTTCTGCTTTCCAGACAGACTATGTTATAACTTCCATATACCACAAGAAATACAATAACAACATGCAAGATATCTACAGAGGAGATGGTGTACATTAAATTAAAGTCTCTGCATTGGTACCTACATGTAGGTACTTACAAAAAATAAAAAAAACAATTAATAAACATACAATTTTTAAAAGTGATTATTTTTCCAAAGTACCCTCCTTGGAGCGCTCCCCGGTGCGCTCCCCGGTGCGCGTACCGGGCGCTTCCCCCGCGAAAAACGCAAAAAAAAAAATATTTTTTTGAGGCCCCGCGGGGCCCTTTAATGGCCCCCATATCAAACCTAGGGGGTCAGGGGGGGTCTACCCTACCCCCTTATGGTCAATTCCCCCCTTTGTTTTTGCCACCTCTTATGACTAGATTTTACCGATAGACAAGATGGCGGCCGCTCCGGACTGTTTAGAATGTTTACAGACAACTAAGAGCCAATCAGCTTTCTGCGCGCAAGTCGCGTGGCGCGCCCGGTGCGCGTACCGGAGCGCGTACCGGAGCGCGGCTACAGATATATATATTTTTTTGAACCTTAATTACTCAAAATCGACTGGAGCACATATCTTGAGACATAGCAAAGGCACATCGGGCTACCAGTCCCTACAATTTTGCCAAGTTTGGTGGAAATCCATTCAGCCGTTCGGGCTAAAAGTGAAATCGACCGTCCTATGGAAATTAACATGGGGAAAACGCGTTTTGGGACCCCCCTTTTATCTCGGCCCCCGCTTGACAAATCCCCCCCAAACTTTCAGGGAAGGACCGGAACGCCGCGAGGCCATTTTCAGGAAATTTTCAGGCAGATTCGTCAACCGGCGCAAAAGTTATTCCAAATAGAATTTTGAGATTTAACATTGAAAAAAATCCTAACTATAACTACCTACTGGCGACCGCCAGTAGGTAATATATATATACATATATATATATATATATATATACAATTTAATGAAAGGGGGCAAGGTAGACCCCTCTTGACCCCCTAGGAATGATGTTGGGGTTATTAAAGGGTCCCGTGGGGCAAATAAAAAAAAATAATAATTTCGCGGTAGAAGCGCTTCCCGGTACGCGAACCGGGTTGCTCACCGGTAGTGTAACGGGAGTTCGCCATTTTGTGTTTTGTTTTAATTAAATCACAAGATGGAGGAAAAACAATGTGGGAAATGGGTATAAGGGGGCACGGGAGACGTATCCTGACCCCCTAGGTTTTCTGAGGGTGGCTGAGGAGGCTCATATATGTTGATACATGTCTTCCAGTGGCTGCGCGTAAGCGGAATTTTTTTTGTTGCTGCGTGACGTCTGTTAACGTTCGATTCGAAGGAAATCAGGAAGTGTTGACCGCCATTTTGTCACTGCGAGTAAATATATTGTTCATTTCAAAGCGTTGGAACATGGAAAAGGGAGAAGGTAGAGATTGTCTTGCTGCGTAGTGTTTCTCAGGGTGTGCAGTAAGGCTCCGGTTGTGCTTATACTCACGGTGGGGTCTTCGAACACTTTAGCAAATGATGATCCAAGCTGAGGCAAAGGAGGGTGTCAGTCGGGGGGGGGAGCAATGGTGCAGTTTTCACTTCCATGTCTAAGTGTTAAAATCTGGTTTGCGATATCAACATAATCGGCGCCACCTTGTCCCCACTCAGGCACGTACGCTCTAGCAAGCAGCAGCCATTTTGAGAGCGCTATGGCCCCTCTGCCCCTCGCCGGTCCCCAGCGCGTCTCCCTGGCGCTACGAACACCCCCCCTCTCTGACCACCCCCGTTCTCTCTGTGGAAAATTAATCTGTATTGATAAACATTGTCTGCGCCATCTTGCCTTTTTTCCAATGCCACACTTTTGTCGTGCACGGCAGCCATTTTAGATGCCTTGACCAGACCCACTCTCTGCACGCCGCCGATCCTCAGCACGGCTCCCCACCCTCGCAAGCATCTCCCCCACGCACTGGTCACCCCCACTCTCTCTCTCATGCATGGGCCATAAACCTCCCCCCATCTGCGCTGCTCTTCCCTGAGAATCACACCCCGTGCCCGCCCGACACCTCCCTTTCACCCTATTCACTACCGCACCCTCTGACACTCCTCTTCCTCTGTGTCCGATTGTCCAGGCCGGTCCCAGGCTATCACCTAGCCCTGCGGATGTAGTTTATGGCCCCAACTATAAAGAACCACCCCTCTTCAAAGGAGTTATAATAGATCAAGGCCCCCACCCCATGATATCCGTCACACCACACGCATTCTGGGAATCGGCGGAATGTCCTGCTGTTCCTACTATCTGATAACGATCCTGTATTGTGATTGGGGAGGGGATTCTCACTGTAAGGGTGTGTGGGACCGAGCCTGAAGCGGAAGATTCCAGGGATCCCCCGCTGTCTAAGCATGCCTGCCCTACCACCCACCCCGCCCAATAACCGACAAACCCTATACAAATGAAAGTCTGCTGATACCCACTATCGGCGTCACCAGATTGGACTAGATCACGCACAATTGGACTATGTCTTTTTCTGGTTATACAGTAACATCTTTGTGCTCGTTTCCACATTACAAATATATAGCACTCCAACAAAGTAGTAGGATTATAACACTTTAATAACTTATAAATATATACAACGCTCCAACAAAGTAAACACGTTAAAAAAAAAACATTTTAAACAACTATTTACATGGCAGCCTGCTGCAACATCCATCTCAAAGCATTCACCGTCCGCTTGACACTGTCCCTGCCCCTCCCTTACCGGAGTAGCAACAATGGGCTGCTTTGGCCTGTCTTTTAGTCGACTTTGGGCTATAAAAAGCCTACAAAATCCATCGGCCTGTGAGGCGGCGTCTGTAGCGGACCGTTGTGCGAATAGGCCGAAGGCAGCACAACGCGCCGAGATCTGGACGGCACCGAGGTGGTGTCCAGCAAGTTGCCGTACTGGTCTGGCCATCCTACAATGTTGCGCCAAAAAATGGTGTGGGGCGCCCCGGGGGGGGGGGGAGGCGCGCGAACGGGCCTCCCCCGCCTCCCCAGGTGGAGGCTCCTCAGCTGCAGTGGGGCGCCCCTTGGCGTTTCACTCGCCATCCAGCTGAGTTGCGCCAGCTCTTGCGGCACAGTGCCTCACCCGCCATCCAGCTGAGTTGCGCCCGCTCTTGCGACACAGTGCCTTATCCGCCATCCAGCTGAGTTGCGCCCGCTCTTGCGGCACAGTGCCTCACCCGCCATCCAGCTGAGTTGCGCCCGCTCTTGCGGCTACAGCGTCTCGCCCACCATCGTGAGCCGGCTCAACGATTGGCTCACCGAAGCGATTAACATCTATGCTCCCCTTACGCATCTTAGCTGCTCAAGGAGCCCGGACGCACACAAATGGTTTACACCCGAACTAAAAACACTGAAACTTGAAGTGAGGCAAAAGGAAAGAACCTGGCGTTCCCAGTACTGCCCACTGGCCAAAGCCGCATATTGCTCAGCCAGGAAGACATATCAAAAAACCCTACAGAACCTGAAAACAACCTACTATTCATCTAAAGTCCTTAACTCCACCAACAAATCTAAAGAAATCTTCAGGATTGTGAACGACCTTTGCAACGACGACAGAACTTCCCCCCCGGTAGTTCCCTCACAAGCACTATGCAATTCCCTGAATGACTTCTTCCGTGACAAAATCTTAACGATCAAGCAAAACATCCTCACATCTCCATCATCCGCCCCAGTGGACGACATCTATTTCAATCCCTCAACTCTACATTCCTACCCCCTTATCGTCTCGAAAACCTTCTTAACCTTATTGTCTAGAGTCAAATCAGGATCCCCTATGGACATCTGCCCCCCCCATATCATGAAAGAAATTGGTCGAGCTATGCCCGACAGCATGCTATCCTTACTCAACGACTCTCTTATGTCAGGGACAGTACCTAGCAGCTTCAAACAGGCCTTACTGATTCCCCTTACCAAGAAGCCCGGCATCGACCCGCTCGACCTTGCGAACTACCGGCCCATATCACTGCTACCTTTTCTATCGAAAATGCTGGAGGCACATGTCACCAACTGCCTCTCTAACTTCGTGGAGGAAACAGAATACCTCCAACCCAACCAGGCGGGCTTCCGACCTGGTCACTCCACTGAAGCGGTAATATTAGCAGTCCAAAACACCCTGAGGTCCAACGCCGATAACAACCTTCATCAAGCCTTAGTACTCCTCGACTTATCCGCGGCATTCGACACGGTTGACTATTCCATTCTGGTCAACCGTGTCGAACAGGCGGGCCTCAGAGACTCTGCCTTAGCCTGGTTAAAATCGTTCATCTCCGAACGTACCCAATCGGTTCGCTTAGGCTCCTTTTCTGCCGCCAAGGTCAAGTCTTTCTGTGGGGTGCCCCAGGGCTCCTCACTATCCCCCTTGTTGTTCAACCTATACATGCGGCCCCTCCTCTTTGCCCTAAGTAAGCATAAAGTCACTGCATACAACTATGCAGATGACTTACAGCTTATCTTTGTCCTCAACTCTCCTAACGCGGTGGAGGACTTCCAAGCCACCATGACCCTAATTCAGAGCTGGATGTCCTCAAACCACCTCAAACTAAACCCAGGGAAAACTGAGTTGATCCTGCCCGGCAAGAGCGAAATTAGTTGGAGCCCTAACTTCTGGCCATCGGACATGGGCCTCCCCCCTAAAAAATCTTCCACTGTGAAAAGCCTAGGGATAACCATCAACGAGGACCTCTCGCTAAAATCCCAAATTGGCACCGTGGTCTCCTCTGGATTTTTCCAATTAAGGAAAATCAGGAAAATCGCCCATTTCCTCACTCCCTCCGCCTTAATCCAGGTGGTCATGGCCCTGGTACTCTCCCATATTGACTTTTCCAACAGTCTATACCTAGGCCTACCCGCAGGACAACTCAAGAGACTTCAGTACCTGCAGAATCAGGCCGCCAGGCTGATCTGCAAAGTACCCAAATGGGAACCTATCAAACCAGGCCTCGAGAGTTTGCACTGGCTCCCCGTGGCTCAAAGAACCGAATTTAAAGCCGGATGCATTATCTTTAAGGCTCTGCAAGGCAAAGGACCCCTATTTATCAGACAGCTGATCGGTAGATACGTCCCCCCACGGAACCTAAGATCTGCCCACAAAGATCTTCTAGAAGTTCCTCGTTTCAAGAAAAAACGACAAGGCGGCAGCTGTTTTCACTTCCTTGCAGCCACCCTATGGAACTCCTTACCTCTTGCCCTCAGACAGAGTAGAGACCTTCTTGCCTTCAGAAAGGCTTTTAAAACACATCTTTTCATACAAGCTTACCCGAAATAACTCCTCCGCCAGACTCTCCTCCTGTTATGTTTTTTATCTTACCAGCGCCAAGAAGCCCTCGGGCGTACGCGCGCTTTATAAATTGCCAATAACATAACATAACATAACATCCAGCTGAATTGCGCCCACTCTTACGGTGCAGCGATAGGCGGCTGCCACAGGACTCTCAAAATGGCGGCCGGCTCTTCGGATTTGGGCCTGGTCCACTAAAATGGCCCTGGGACACCTTGGAACTCGGACGCTTGCCTGCTAGGGCATGGGCCCCATTCCCGAAAGCGTCCCCTCAGCCTTGAAGATTCTACAAAAGTCACCGGGCCCCCGACTCCCGCAGGCTTCCGGTGGGGAGCGGCTGCCATGATTGCTTGCGGAATGGCCACGACGGAGCCACGAGATGGTGGTGCTCTCATGCTGACGCCAGCTTTAGTCTGAAACATCCAGAAACACTGTAGACTACCAATTTGATCAGTTCCGGTGGAGCCCCTACGTGACCCGGTAGGGAAGAACTTGCCCTCCCCTCTTTTGACTGATGGTTCTTGTTGCCTATCTCTTCTGTTGTCATTTAACGGAACCTTTTTTGACTGCCGAAAAGGGGTTCTGGTCCGACCACTGGTTGGTGGAGACATTTTGACTATATCCTAGACCTGCCCGGCCTCGCACAAAATGGCGCCGGTATAAATGGGACTCGCAACTCCTTGTTGTGTACTGGTTGCCCAGCCTTGATATCACGAGATACGTATGCAGTTTTGAAGCACATGGCGGGCGGGGACGAGCACTGATTGAACATTTGGACATCCCTATTGATATTAAGTTCTGATGTGTTATTGATTACTGTACTATTGAAAGTTTGAATTAACGTCACCCATGGTACTTGCCCGCAAATGTATATCTAGATAATTTTATTGTAACTGGCCCTGTCGTACTTTAATTGTAAAATTTACGTCCACCGATTCCGCAACTGTTAGACACCTTAGTTCTTGCAACCTAATGGCCCGCCCGTTACGTTCTTCTACAGTGTAAATGTCCCCTCATCATATACGATTCCAGTTTGCTCCGTGGCCGGCCCACGTGGTTATAGGCCCGTATTTGTATACTGACATTTTCACAATAAAGGTTTTTAAAACAAAACATGGTAGTAGTACCTAGATTGGTAAAGTTTTGAATAATAGCCACTGTTTTCGAATCAGTAAAAGGCAAGTGATATAAAGCAGCCCGATTACATGACGGTTAAAAGGTATAATATGCAGGAATGCTGTAAAGATAAATGGTCAAGGGCTGTTGTGTTTTCCACTCCTGCAACATAAAGTGATCGATAAGAATCCGATATTCAGGCCTATCAGCGACTAAGACAGCAGGCCGAGCCTCTTTTGCTCAACGGCTCCCTCGTGGGACGAAGAAACGCCCTTTTTCTCGAAATAGGAATATTTTACTTGCAGGACAGTTGTAAATTTCCTGGGAAAATACATTAGCCTGGAACATTGTTAGTGATAAACTGTAAATGCATCTGGGTCCTTTGCTTTACAAGTCAGAGTGAGAAAAAAAAAGGTGGGGCTTTCATCATTTGGGAAAAAAAAATGTTCTAAACCAATGAAAAGTGTTGTTTTTAGGTCATATGACCAAGCCTTCCATCATTAGGAAACCAAGAGTAAAATGAACCAATGAAAAGTTTTATAAACAAGTCACATGACCTGTTATGCGACTTTGGGCTATAAAAAGCCTACAAAATCCGTCGGCCTGTGAGGCGGCGTCAGTAGCGGACCGTTGTGCGAATAGGCCGAAGGAAGCACAACGCGCCGAGATCCGGACGGCACCGAGGTGGTGTCCAGCAAGTTGCCGTACTGGTCTGGCCATCCTACAATGCTGCGCCGAAAGACGGCGTGGGGCGCCCCGGGGGGGGAGGCGGCGCGAACGGGCCTCCCCCGCCTCCCCAGGTGGAGGCTCCTCAGCTGCAGTGGGGCGCCCCTTGGTGTTTCACTCCTCGCAATCCAGCTGAGTTGCGCCCGCTCTTGCGGCACAGTGCCTCACCCGCCATCCAGCTGAGTTGCGCCCGCTCTTGCGGCATAGTGCCTTATCCGCCATCCAGCTGAGTTGCGCCCGCTCTTGCGGCACAGTGCCTCACCCGCCATCCAGCTGAGTTGCGCCCGCTCTTGCGGCTACAGCGTCTCACCCACCATCCAGCTGAATTGCGCCCACTCTTGCGGTGCAGCGATAGGCGGCTGCCACAGGACTCTCAAAATGGCGGCCGGCTCTTCGGATTTGGGCCTGGTCCACTAAAATGGCCCTGGGACACCTTGGCACTCGGACGCTTGCCTGCTAGGGCATTGGCCACATTCCCGAAAGCGTCCCCTCAGCCTTGAAGATTCTACAAAAGTCACCGGGGCCCCCGACTCCCGCAGGCTTCCGGTGGGGAGCGGCTGCCATGATTGCTTGCGGAATGGCCACGACGGAGCCACGAGATGGTGGTGCTCTCATGCTGACGCCAGCTTCAGTCTGAAACATCCAGAAACACTGTAGACTACCAATTCGATCAGTTCCGATGGAGCCCCAACGTGACCCGGTAGGGAAGAACGTGCCCTCCCCTCTTTTGACTGATGGTTCTTGTTGCCTATCTCTTCTGTTGTCATTTAACGGAACCTTTTTTGACTGCCGAAAGGGGTTCTGGTCCGACCTCTGGTTGGTGGAGACATTTTGACTATATCTTGGACCTAAAGATAATAAGATCAAGTGAAACCGCTTGCCCTCTACGCACTGTTGCGAATCCAAAATTGGATGTTTACGTAATACTTAAATCTGAATGTAACCAATATTAACATGCACGTGATACATGAGGATTCATAAACATTGTGAATTTCAATCAGTGTATATTTTTACTAGCATCATGATTTTCTCAAGCATAGTGTTCATTTGTTGTGAATAGATACCATAAAATCATTATTTACAAAAAAGTATGATGTTTACATCACATCAATTTTACTGTTTTATCTAACAAGTTTGCCCTGCCCAATGCATTTCGGGCCACATGGCCCTTCGTCAGGGGCGGTACCTGCAACGACACAAACATAAATTGCTATCACTCTAATGAAAAATTCTCCAACTGCATAGTTCATAGTTCACCACAGTAATGATTTCAAAATTGAAGTTACATAAAAGAATACTCGTGTTTAAATGATTACAAAATCAAAAGTAAACAATTCTGACATATACACTCACTTGTACAGATGTAACGAAATGGCACGGGGAAAGTGAAAAAGATCAAGGTGGGATGTTCTGGCGTTGAGGGCCTGACAGATCGATATGCTCTGAGGAAAACATACACCAACAATCATCTGGTGAGCAGAATGAAATGGCAACTGAGATGAAAGCGGTAACGTAAACCAAAACACACACTCACTTTAAACTAATGCAGCTGCTGAATGGTGCGGTCCTTACAGTCAGAATATGACGAATCAGGGCCTGGAGGGCTGGGACTCTCACTCGCCTCAACGGTGTTTTGCAAAACTCGCCTGTAGTAATCAATAAGAAATAGTGGCCAAACTCGGTGAACAATTTTATCCAGGACGAAAGCTTGTCAAACAGTAAACTATCTAGCTGTGAAAATGCTCCTGAGCTTGTATCCGGAAGTCTGTGTAAACAAATAAAACACACCTTGTTAACGTTGAGTGATGCGATGATTATCGCCAAACGTTCATAGTACCTTGTAGTAAGTTCAGCCCGACAATCTACAAAAACAACACCGGCATTATTCTATCTGAATAGTATCCTGAAAGAAACTGCTAAGCCATGTACAAATCACATATACCTTGAGCCACGGATAGCGGTAACAAAAATAATCCAAATTCTCCCTCTTGCTCTGCTCCCGGTCACAAACGCCCGATACACATGCTGATACGAACGCTGAGCTCGGTGCGACGGCTTTGTTAAATGACGTGGGGGTGTAAAGAAAACAAACGACGGACTCTTCCATGGGGAAGGAAGTGTGAATAATAAAGCTAAGGCGCCATACCTAAGTGGTTCAGTGTACAAGATAAAAGTGTCAGAAAGTAGATACATGATCAAATGTGAATACAAAGCTTCACCTAAAAAAAGAAAAACAAAAGCAAAATGTTCACAGTTACGTAAAGTCAATATTGTAGTATTATGAGCAACCTGAATAAAAGTACAGTCCTACTGCGTACACAACTTGTGCAGGAATCACAGATAACAGATTAAATCCACTCGATCATTGATCCCTTTGGGATCTTGTGTATGTAATTTTCTTATCCAAAATATCTCTCTCTGCAACAGAGTCTTGGTGAGGCTCCTTCCCGGTGTGGGGGTGACTACTTCAAGAATCTGGAATTTGATCTGAGCTATTGTATGTCTGTTTTTGTCCCAATGTACTGCCAAACTACTATTGGTATTTTTGTTGCGAATGGTACTCTTATGCTCAGATATACGTGTCTTAATTTTTCTTTCTGTTTTGCCCATGTACAGCAATCCGCAGTTGCACTTGATGGCGTATATCACGTTCATAGTGTTGCAGTCCGCATTAATCCTGGTGGGAATGGTTTCTCCTGTGTGTGGGTGTTTCACTGTGTTGGTCACTATCACATTGTTACAGTGTACACAGTTCTGGCATTTTCTCATTCCTTTGTAGTTCACTGTTTTTGTCACTGGATTAGGTTTCAATAGCTCTTTGATGTTGCAGGATCTTTTATAAGCAAAAATCGGTTTATTTGCAAACAGCTCTTTGAAGTCAGTCTCATGGCACAACAACTCCCAATGTCGATTGATACTCTTTTTTATCTCATGAGAACTGGTAGAATATTTTGAGACAAATACCTTGCGTTGGCATTGCTGTTTAGTTTTTTTAATCAACAAGGTCTCCCTGGATAACTCTTCAGTCTTATCTTTGGCTGTTTCCAACACAGTAAGGGGGTACTTTTTTGACACATACTTGGTGATAATGGTGTTGAGATTAGTTTGTAAAGTTTCTTACTGTGAACAAATTCTTTTGGCTCGTAACAATAAAGAATATGGCAGATTGTCAATGAGATTCCTGGAATGGAAACTGTTATACGAGAGAGCTGTATTTTTGTCTGTGGCCTTGTGATATACTTCAGTATCAAGTGCATCATCCCCCAGTTTCACTAATACATCCAAAAATGGAATGACTTTGTCATCGATGTTATGCGTGAATTGGATGTTCTCATCATACAAGTTAAGCTGTGATATCTTTTGTTCCAACATTGTTCTAGAGTTCTGCCATATGAGAAAAATGTCATCAATATAACGACAGTATAGAACTGTGTTATCGATCCAATCTCTATCTGTTGTCAAAAATGTGTCTTCAAACCTTACCATATAGGTATTGGCATATGCTGGGGCCCCAGAAAAACCCATTGAGGTACCCTTGTTCTGTAAATAAAAGTCATCTTTCCACTTAAAATAACTGTGGTGAAGACTGAAGTGTAAAAGTTCCAATACAAAAATTTTGTTGACAGGTAAATCCTCTTGTTTCAACAGAGCCCATTCCACAGCCTCTATTCCTGCAGTATGCGGGATGGAGGTGTATAGGGCCTTAACGTCTAGAGTACACATCAGCATGCCTGGTTTCACTACAACCTTCGTGAGTTTTTGTAGAAAGTGTGTTGTATCTTTGGTATAAGAATACCATGACTGGACAAAGGGTTGCAAAAATTGGTCTATGTATTGACCCAGAGGTTCGAAGATGGTGCCACACCCGGTAACTATTGGACGGAATGGTGGGTTGGAAAGATTCTTATGGACTTTTGGCAGCATGTATAGTCCCGGCTGCTTGGGGAATGAAACTGTGAGAAATTGTCGAGTTTTGGTGTTTATCCATTTCATGTTTTCAGCCTGTTCTAGTATCTTGTCTAGTGTCACTTTTAATTCCTTAATAGGATCCTGATCCAATTTAAGATAAGTGCTGGTGTCAGATACGTGTTCAACTACTTTGGACTCATAGAATGTCCGGTCCATAATGACAATGGCACCGCCCTTGTCTGCTTGTTGAATATGTATTCTGGGATTTTCCGCTAGTTCTTTCAGGATCAGTCTCTCATGTTTAGAAAGATTCCAGTGACATTTTTTCTTCGTATTGATCTGTTTAAGGTCATTTAATACTAAATTTTCAAATGCATCCAGTATCTTGTGAGATGTAGGTGCCTGAAAGGTGGATTTTGGTCTAAACTCCAAATATTCTGGTGGATCTAACTCTTTGGCTTGATCTGGAAGATTGGAAAAAAAGTATCTCAAACGTAAGGTTCTCATAAATTTAAAAAAATCTATTTCAATCTCCAGTGGATTTGTCTGGTAAGTTGGTACGAAATTCAATCCTTTGTTTAGAACTTTGGTTTGTTGGGTAGTCAATTCATAGGTCGAAATGTTAATCACTAGGTCTGTCGGGTACTCCTCAAGTTTGGTTTTACCACTTCCTTTGCCTCTCCTGATTTTCCTTTGGCTTTTCCAGGTGGTTGGGTGGTGTCCGCATCCTGGGCGGAAAAAGACGTTTTAGGGGAGGCAGCACCTTCAACTGTTGTAGGGTCTGTTACACCTGCTGTTGTTTCAACAACTCTTGGGGGTGCCCTGTTGGCATTAGTGTCTCCCTCTGAAGCCATACTCTCTTGAGAAGAAGTGTTAGGGGTTCGTTTCATGAAGGTTCTCCTTCGGGTGCACACCTCCGCACATGTGTACACTTCATTAAGTTTATAGTCTAGTGTATCTCGTTTGTATTTCCTGAGTTTTCCCTCCTGAATCTCCTTAGAGTGTTCAATCAATCAATCAGTGACACTTATAAAGCGCGCTACATACCCGTAGGGTCTCAAGGCGCTGGGGGGGGGGGGAGCCGCTACTGCTCGAACAGCCAGGTCTTCAGCTTCTTCCTGAAGGAGAGGTGGTCTTGGGTCAGGCGCAGGTCGGTCGGGAGGGAGTTCCAGGTCTTGGCGGCCAGGTAGGAGAAGGACCTTCCTCCTGTAGTCGCTCTTCGGATGCGGGGGACGGCGGCGAGGGCGTGGTTGGCTGATCGGAGGTGGCGTTTGGGAGCGTAGAAGTTGACTCGGCTGTTGAGGTAGCTCGGGCCTTGGTCGTGTAGGGCTTTGTGTGCGTGGGTGAGGAGGCGGAAGGTGATTCTTTTGTTGACGGGGAGCCAGTGAAGGTCTCTCAGATGTCCGGAGATGTGGCTGGTTCGTGGGATGTCGAGGATGAGTCTGGCTGAGGCGTTCTGGATCCGCTGGAGTCTCTTCTGGAGCTTGGCGGTGGTACCGGCGTAGAGGGCGTTGCCGTAGTCCAGTCGGCTGGTGACGAGGGCCTGGGTGACGGTCTTCCTGGTCTCGGTGGGGATCCACCAGAAGATCTTCCGTAGCATGCGTAGGATGTTGAAGCATGCCGAGGAGACGTTGTTGACTTGCCTGGTCATGGAGAGGGAGGAGTCCAGAATGAAGCCCAGGTTGCGTGCATGGTCTGTCGGTTTGGGTGCGGTGCCCAGGGCGGGAGGCCACCAGGAGTCGTCCCAGGCGGAGGGAGAGGAGCCCAGGATGAGGACCTCCGTCTTGTCCGAGTTCAGTTTCAGGCGGCTGGTCGTCATCCACTCGGCTACCTCTTTCATCCCTTCGTGCAGGTTGGCTCTGGCGGCGGCGGGGTCGTTGGTCAGGGAGAGGATCAGCTGGGTGTCGTCGGCGTAGGAGATTATGCTGAGGTTGTGTTTGCGTACGATGGCCGCGAGGGGGCTCATGTAGACGTTGAAGAGGGTGGGGCTCAGAGATGATCCTTGGGGGACGCCGCAGATGACTTCGGAGGCCTCTGACTTGTACGGTGGTAGGCGGACTCTCTGTGTTCTTCCGTCGAGGAAGGAGATGATCCATTCCAGCGCCTTGTCCTGGATTCCGATGTTGCTGAGGTGCCGTACTAGGGTGCGGTGGCAGACCGTGTCGAATGCCGCGGAGAGGTCTAGGAGGATGAGGGCCGCTGTTTCTCCATTGTCCATCAGGGCTCGGATGTCATCGGTGGCGGCGATGAGGGCGGTCTCGGTGCTGTGGTTGGCTCGGAAGCCGGACTGTGAGGGGTCGAGGGATCCGTTCGTCTCGAGGAAAGCGGCCATCTGCTTGTTGACGGTCTTCTCGATGACTTTGGCTGGAAACGGGAGGAGCGAGATGGGGCGGTAATTCTTGAGGTCGGTGGGATCCGCTGTTGGTTTCTTGAGTAGAGCGCTGAGTTCGGCGTGTTTCCAGCTCTCAGGGAAGATGGTGGTGTCGAAGGATGTGTTGATGATGTCTCGCAGGTGGGGTGCGATGACAGCGTCGGCCTTGTTGAAGACGTGGTGAGGGCAGGGGTCGGTCGGAGATCCGGAGTGGATGGAGTTCATCGTGCGGATGGTGTCTTTGGTGCTGATCGGGGTCCAGGCGTGGAGGGTGGTGGTGGGGGGTGGTTGCTCGGTCATGGTGTGCGTTGGTTGGTTGTTGAAGCTGTTGTGTATGTCCGCGATCTTGTTGTGGAAGTATGAAGCGAGGGAGTTGCAGAGGTCTTGCGATGGGGTGATGTCGTTGTTTCCTGCGCTGGGGTTGGAAAGCTCTTTCACGATGTTGAAGAGTTCCTTGCAGTTGTGTGCGTTGTTGTCCAACCGGTCCTTGAATGCTGTTTTCTTGGCGGCGCGGATCAGCTGGTGGTGTTTCCGGGTGGCAAGTTTGAAGGAGGTCCTGTTGTCCGGTGTCGGTTCCCTTCTCCAGACTTTCTCGAGGGCTCGGCAGTTCTTCTTGGAGCTCTTGACTTCGTCGGTGAACCATGGGGCTTTCTTGCTGCCGGGTCTGCTGGGTGGGGTCCTCAGTGGGGCGAGTTCGTCCGCGCAGTTGCTGATCCACTTCGTGAGGTTGTCGGCGGCCTGGCTGGGGTTCGCTGAGCTGGCAGGAGGGTGCTGGCTCAGGGAGGTGGCGAGCTGGTCTGCTGTGATCTTGTTCCAGCTTCTGCGGGCGGCCTGTTGCTGGTGTTGGTGGGTCGTCGTTTTCTTGAAGGTGAAGTGGACGCAGCTGTGGTCCGTCCATTGAAGCTCTGTGGCGTGGCTGAAGTCGATGTCCTTGCTGGATGAGAAGACAGCGTCGAGTGTGTGTCCGGCGAGGTGGGTGGGGGTGGACACCAGTTGCTTGAGTCCCAGGTTGGCGAGGTTGTCGAGCAGGGTGCTGGTGTTGAGTGTTTATCCATTCTGGTGTTCATTTCTTCCAAAAATTTAGACCAATCATCTGAGTCCATTCTGGTTTGTAAGTCAGATTCAATGAGTGAGATTTCGTCTGTTATTTCTTTAATGACTACAGCTAGTTCTTCTATCAATAGTAGTATAAGGTCCAGAGAACATTTATTAAGCACTGCATACCAGAGGTCCATAAAATCTTTCTTCATATGAAAACGGAATAACATGGGTTTGATAGGCATTCTTAGGCCTCTTGGAATTCTCTTTGCGCGGTGATATTGCACAAGTGTGGACGCATGAAGGCGCTGGTTCAATTGCCTTTTTGTCAGGAACTCAAGTTGTTTTAGTTGCTGTGGCAAACTGCTCCCCTGCACGTTGAAGGACCTGACATCATGAATCAGGGAATACATTTCTGAAGCTTGTTCATTGGTGTAAGCTAAAATATTAGCCCGATTTTCGGTGAGACCAGTTATGGCATCAAACGACATTTTTGAAAAATGGGTGCTCACTCCCTGTGGACAGGGTACAAAACAACAATTAGTAATGGGAGAGGCACTCCTAATTAAATCAACAATTAACAGTAAACTTTGTATGCTCGTTAGTCACGCGTGCTGTGGAGGTGGACGCAATGTCCATACTGCGCCAGTGAACTAAAGATAATAAGATCAAGCGAAACCGCTTGCCCTCTACGCACTGTTGCGAATCCAAAATTGGATGTTTACGTAATACTTAAATCTGAATGTAACCAATATTAACATGCACGTGATACATGAAGACTCATAAACATTGTGAATTTCAATCAGTGTATATTTTTACTAGCATCATGATTTTCTCAAGCATAGTGTTCATTTGTTGTGAATAGATACCATAAATTCATTATTTACAAAAAAGTATGATGTTTACATCACATCAATTTTACTGTTTTATCTAACAAGTTTGCCCTGCCCAATGCATTTCGGGCCACACGGCCCTTCGTCAGGGGCGGTACCTGCTACGACACAAACATAAATTGCTATCACTCTAATGAAAAATTCTCCAACTGCATAGTTCATAGTTCACCACAGTAATGATTTCAAAATTGAAGTTACATAAAAGAATACTCGTGTTTAAATGATTACAAAATCAAAAGTAAACAATTCTGACATATACACTCACTTGTACAGATGTAACGAAATGGCACGGGGAAAGTGAAAAAGATCAAGGTGGGATGTTCCGGCGTTGAGGGCCTGACAGATCGATATGCTCTGAGGAAAACATACACCAAAAATCATCTGGTGAGCAGAATGAAACGGCAACTGAGATGAAAGCGGTAACGTAAACCAAAACACACACTCACTTTAAACTAATGCAGCTGCTGAATGGTGCGGTCCTTACAGTCAGAATATGACGAATCAGGGCCTGGAGGGCTGGGACTCTCACTCGCCTCAACGGTGTTTTGCAAAACTCGCCTGTAGTAATCAATAAGAAATATTGGCCAAACTCGGTGAACAATTTTATCCAGGACGAAAGCTTGTCAAACAGTAAACTATCTAGCTGTGAAAATGCTCCTGAGCTTGTATCCTGAAGTCCGTGTAAACAAATAAAACACACCTTGTTAACGTTGCGTGATGCGATGATTATCACCAAACGTTCATAGTACCTTGTAGTAAGTTCAGCCCGACAATCTACAAAAACAACACCGGCATTATTCTATCTGAATAGTATCCTGAAAGAAACTGCTAAGCCATGTACAAATCACATATACCTTGAGCCACGGATAGCGGTAACAAAAATAATCCAAATTCTCTCTCTTGCTCTGCTCCTGGTCACAGACGCCCGATACACATGCTGATACGAACGCTGAGCTCGGTGCGACAGCTTTGTTAAATGACGTGGGGGTGTAAAGAAAACAAACGACGGACTCTTCCACGGGGAAGGACGTGTGAATAATAAAGCTAAGGCGCCATACCTAAGTGGTTCAGTGTACAAGATAAAAGTGTCAGAAAGTAGATACATGATCAAATGTGAATACAAAGCTTCACCTAAAAAAGAAAAACAAATGCAAAATGTTCACAGTTACGTAAAGTCAATATTGTAGTATTATGAGCAACCTGAATAAAAATACCGTCCTACTGCGTACACAACTTGTGCAGGAATCACAGATAACAGATTAAATCCACTCGATCATTGATCCCTTTGGGATTTTGTGTATGTAATTTTCTTATCCAAAATATCTCTCTCTGCAACAGAGTCTTGGTGAGGCTCCTTCCGGGTGTGGGGGTGACTACTTCAAGAATCTGGAATTTGATCTGAGCTATTGTATGTCTGTTTTTGTCCCAATGTACTGCCAAACTACTATTGGTATTTTTGTTGCGGATGGTACTCTTATGCTCAGATATACGTGTCTTAATTTTTCTTTCTGTTTTGCCCACGTACAGAAATCCGCAGGGGCACTTGATGGCGAATATCACGTTCATAGTGTTGCAGTCCGCATTAATCCTGGTGGGAATGGTTTCTCCTGTGTGTGGGTGTTTCACTGTGTCGGTCACTATCACATTGTTACAGTGTACACAGTTCTGGCATTTTCTCATTCCTTTGTAGTTCACTGTTTTTGTCACTGGATTAGGTTTCAATAGCTCTTTGATGTTGCGGGATCTTTTATAAGCAAAAATCGGTTTATTTGCAAACAGCTCTTTGAAGTCAGTCTCATGGCACAACAACTCCCAATGTCGATTGATACTCTTTTTTATCTCAGGAGAACTGGGAGAATATTTTGAGACAAATACCTGGCGTTGGCATTGCTGTTTAGTTTTTTTAATCAACAAGGTCTCCCGGAATAACTCTTCAGTCTTGTCTTTGGCTGTTTCCAACACAGTTTTTTGACACATACTTGGTGATAATGGTGTTGAGATTAGTTTGTAAAGTTTCTTCCTGTGAACAAATTCTTTTGGCTTGTAACATTAAAGAATATGGCAGATTGTCAATGAGATTCCTGGAATGGAAACTGTTATACGAGAGAGCTGTATTTTTGTCTGTGGCCTTGTGATATACTTCAGTATCAAGTGCATCATCCCCCAGTTTCACTAATAGATCCAAAAATGGAATGACTTTGTCATCGATGTTATGCGTGAATTGGATGTTCTCATCATACAAGTTAAGCTGAGATATCTTTTGTTCCAACATTGTTCTAGAGTTCTGCCATATGAGAAAAATGTCATCAATATAACGACAGTATAGAACTGTGTTATCGATCCAATCTCTATCTGTTGTCAAAAATGTGTCTTCAAACCTTGCAATATCGGTATTGGCATATGCTGGGGCCCCAGAAAAACCCATTGAGGTACCCTTGTTCTGTAAATAAAAGTAATCTTTCCACTTAAAATAACTGTGGTGAAGACTGAAGTGTAAAAGTTCCAATACAAAAATTTTGTTGACAGGTAAATCCTCTTGTTTCAACAGAGCCCATTCCACAGCCTCTATTCCTGCAGTATGCGGGATGGAGGTGTATAGGGCCTTAACGTCTAGAGTACACATCAGCATGCCTGGTTTCACTACAACCTTCATGAGTTTTTGTAGAAAGTGTGTTGTATCTTTGGTATAAGAATACCATGACTGGACAAAGGGTTGCAAAAATTGGTCTATGTCTTGACCCAGAGGCTCTAAGATGGTGCCACACCCGGTAACTATTGGACGGAATGGTGGGTTGGAAAGATTCTTATGGACTTTTGGCAGCATGTATAGTCCCGGCTGCTTGGGGAATGAAACTGTGAGAAATTGTCGAGTTTTGGTGTTTATCCATTTCATGTTTTCAGCCTGTTCTAGTATCTTGTCTAGTGTCACTTTTAATTCCTTAATAGGATCCTGATCCAATTTAAGATAAGTGCTGGTGTCAGATACGTGTTCAACTACTTTGGACTCATAGAATGTCCGGTCCATAACGACAATGGCACCGCCCTTGTCTGCTTGTTGAATATGTATTCTGGGATTTTCCGCTAGTTCTTTCAGGATCAGTCTCTCATGTTTAGAAAGATTCCAGTGACATTTTTTCTTCGTGTTGATCTGTTTAAGGTCATTTAATACTAAATTTTCAAATGCATCCAGTATCTTGTGAGATGTAGGTGCCTGAAAGGTGGATTTTGGTCTAAACTCCAAATATTCTGGTGGATCTAACTCTGTGGCTTGATCTGGAAGATTGGAAAAAAAGTATCTCAAACGTAAGGTTCTCATAAATTTAAAAAAATCAATTTCAATCTCCAGTGGATTTGTCTGGTAAGTTGGTACGAAATTCAATCCTTTGTTTAGAACTTTGGTTTGTTGGGTAGTCAATTCATAGGTCGAAATGTTAATCACTAGGTCTGTCGGGTACTCCTCAAGTTTGGTCTTACCACTTCCTTTGCCTCTCCTGATTTTCCTTTGGCTTTTCCAGGTGGTTGGGTGGTGTCCGCATCCTGGGCGGAAAAAGACGTTTTAGAGGAGGCTGCAGCTTCAACTGTTGTAGGGTCTGTTACACCTGCTGTTGTTTCAACAACTCTTGGGGGTGCCTTGTTGGCATTAGTGTCTCCCTCTGAAGCCATACTCTCTTGAGAGGAAGTGTTAGGGGTTCGTTTCATGAAGGTTCTCCTTTGGGCGTACACCTCCGCCCACGTGTACACTTCATTAAGTTTATATTCTAGTGTATCTCGTTTGTATTTCCTGAGTTTTCCCTCCTGAATCTCCTTAGAGTGTTTATCCATTCTGGTGCTCCTTTCTTCCAAAAATTTAGACCAATCATCTGAGTCCATTCTGGTTTGTAAGTCAGATTCAATGAGTGAGATTTCGTCTGTTATTTCTTTAATGACTACAGCTAGTTCTTCTATCAATAGTAGTATAAGGTCCAAAGAACATTTATTAAGCACTGCATACCAGCGGTCCATAAAATCTTTCTTCATATGAAAACGGAATAACATGGGTTTGATAGGCATTCTTAGGCCTCTTGGAATTCTCTTTGCGCGGTGATATTGCACAAGTGTGGACGCATGAAGGCGCTGGTTCAATTGCCTTTTTGTCAGGAACTCAAGTTGTTTTAGTTGCTGTGGCAAACTGCTCCCCTGCACGTTGAAGGACCTGACATCATGAATCAGGGAATACATTTCTGAAGCTTGTTCATTGGTGTAAGCTAAAATATTAGCCCGATTTTCGGTGAGACCAGTTATGGCATCAAACGACATTTTTGAAAAATGGGTGCTCACTCCCTGTGGACAGGGTACAAAACAACAATTAGTAATGGGAGAGGCACTCCTAATTAAATCAACAATTAACAGTAAACTTTGTATGCTCGTTAGTCACGCGTGCTGTGGAGGTGGACGCAATGTCCATACTGCGCCAGTGAACTAAAGATAATAAGATCAAGCGAAACCGCTTGCTCTCTACGCACTGTTGCGAATCCAAAATTGGATGTTTACGTAATACTTAAATCTGATAACATGCACGTGATACATGAAGACTCATAAACATTGTGAATTTCAATCAGTGTACATTTTTACCACTGTTTATGAACTATGCAGTTGGAGAATTTTTCATTAGAGTGATAGCAATTTATGTTTGTGTCGTTGCAGGTACCGCCCCTGACGAAGGGCCGTGTGGTCCGAAATGCATTGGGCTGGGCAAGCTTGTTAGATAAAACAGTAAAATTGATGTGATGTAAACATCATACTTTTTTGTAAATAATGAATTTATGATATCTATTCACAACAAATGAACACTATGCTTGAGAAAATCATGATGCTAGTAAAAATATACACTGATTGAAATTCACAATGTTTATGAGTCTTCATGTATCACGTGCATGTTATTATTGGTTACATTCAGATTTAAGTATTACGTAAACATCCAATTTTGAATTCGCAACAGTGCGTAGAGGGCAAGCGGTTTCGCTTGATCTTATTATCTTTAGTTCACTGGCGCAGTATGGACATTGCGTCCACCTCCACAGCACGCGTGACTAACGAGCATACAAAGTTTACTGTTAATTGTTGATTTAATTAGGAGTGCCTCTCCCATTACTAATTGTTGTTTTGTACCTTGTCCACAGGGAGTGAGCACCCATTTTTCAAAAATGTCGTTTGATGCCATAACTGGTCTCACCGAAAATCGGGCTAATATTTTAGCTTACACCAATGAACAAGCTTCAGAAATGTATTCCCTGATTCATGATGTCAGGTCCTTCAACGTGCAGGGGAGCAGTTTGCCACAGCAACTAAAACAACTTGAGTTCCTGACAAAAAGGCAATTGAACCAGCGCCTTCATGCGTCCACACTTGTGCAATATCACCGCGCAAAGAGAATTCCAAGAGGCCTAAGAATGCCTATCAAACCCATGTTATTCCGTTTATGTATGAAGAAAGATTTTATGGCCTGCTGGTATGCAGTGCTTAATAAATGTTCTTTGGACCTTATACTACTATTGATAGAAGAACTAGCTGTAGTCATTAAAGAAATAACAGGCAAAATCTCACTCATTGAATCTGACTTACAAACCAGAATGGACTCAGATGATTGGTCTAAATTTTTGGAAGAAATGAACACCAGAATGGATAAACACTCTAAGGAGATTCAGGAGGGAAAACTCAGGAATACAAACGAGATACACTAGACTATAAACTTAATGAAGTGTACACGTGGCGGAGGTGTATGCCCAAAGGAGAACCTTCATGAAACGAACCCCTAACACTTCTTCTCAAGAGAGTATGGCTTCAGAGGGAGACACTAATGCCAACAGGGCACCCCCAAGAGTTGTTGAAAGAACAGCAGGTGTAACAGACCCTACAACAGTTGAAGGTGCTGCCTCCTCTAAAACGTCTTTTTCCGCCCAGGATGCGGACACCACCCAACCACCTGGAAAAGCCAAAGGAAAATCAGGAGAGGCAAAGGAAGTGGTAAAACCAAACTTGAGGAGTACCCGACAGACCTAATGATTAACATTTCGACCTATGAATTGACTACCCAACAAACCAAAGTTCTAAACAAAGGATTGAATTTCGTACCAACTTACCGGACAAATCCACTGGAGATTGAAATTGATTTTTTTAAATTTATGAGAACCTTACGTTTGAGATACTTTTTTTCCAATCTTCAAGATCAAGCCACAGAGTTAGATACACCAGAATATTTGGAGTTTAGACCAAAATCCACCTTTCAGGCACCTACATCTCACAAGATACTGGATGCATTTGAAAATTTAGTATTAAATGACCTTAAACAGATCAACACGAAGAAAAAATGTCACTGGAATCTTTCTAAACATGAGAGACTGATCCTGAAAGAACTAGCGGAAAATCCCAGAATACATATTCAACAAGCAGACAAGGGCGGTGCCATTGTCGTTATGGACCAGACATTCTATGAGTCCAAAGTAGTTGAACACGTATCTGACACCAGCACTTATCTTAAATTGGATCAGGATCCTATTAAGGAATTAAAAGTGACACTAGACAAGATACTAGAACAGGCTGAAAACATGAAATGGATAAACACCAAAACTCGACAATTTCTCACAGTTTCATTCCCCAAGCAGCCGGGACTATACATGCTGCCAAAAGTCCATAAGAATCTTTCCAACCCACCATTCCGTCCAATAGTTACCGGGTGTGGCACCATCTTCGAGACTCTGGGTCAATACATAGACCAATTTTTGCAACCCTTTGTCCAGTCATGGTATTCTTATACCAAAGATACAACACACTTTCTACAAAAACTCATGAAGGTTGTAGTGAAACCAGGCATGCTGATGTGTACTCTAGACGTTAAGGCCCTATACACCTCCATCACGCATACTGCAGGAATAGAGGCTGTGGAATGGGCTCTGTTGAAACAACAGGATTTACCTGTCAACAAAATGTTTGTATTGGAACTTTTACACTTCAGTCTTCACCACAGTTATTTTAAGTGGAAAGATTACTTTTATTTACAGAACAAGGGTACCTCAATGGAATTTTTTCTGGGGCCCCAGCATATGCCAATACCTATATGGCAAGGTTTGAAGACACATTTTTGACAACAGATAGAGATTGGATCGATAACACAGTTCTATACTGTCGTTATATTGATGACATTCTTCTCATATGGCAGAACTCTAGAACAATGTTGGAACAAAAGATATCTCAGCTTAACTTGTATGATGAGAACATCCAATTCACGCATAACATCAATGAGAAAGTCATTCCATTTTTGGATGTATTAGTGAAACTGGGGGATGATGCACTTGATACTGAAGTATATCACAAGGCCACAGACAAAAATACAGCTCTCTCGTATAACAGTTTCCATTCCAGGAATCTCATTGACAATCTGCCATATTCTTTAATGTTACGAGCCAAAAGAATTTGTTCACAGGAAGAAACTTTACAAACTAATCTCAACACCATTATCACCAAGTATATGTCAAAAAAGTACCCCTTACTGTGTTGGAAACAGCCAAAGACAAGACTGAAGAGTTATCCCGGGAGACCTGGTTGATTAAAAAAACTAAACAGCAATGCCAAAGCCAGGTATTTGTCTCAAAATATTCTACCAGTTCTCATGAGATAAAAAAGAGTATCAATCGACATTGGGAGTTGTTGTGCCATGAGACTGACTTCAAAGAGCTGTTTGCAAATAAACCGATTTTTGCTTATAAAAGATGCCGCAACATCAAAGAGCTATTGAAACCTAATCCAGTGACAAAAACAGTGAACTACAAAGGAATGAGAAAATGCCAGAACTGTGTACACTGTAACAATGTGATAGTGACCGACACAGTGAAACACCCACACACAGGAGAAACCATTCCCACCAGGATTAATGCGGACTGCAACACTATGAACGTGATATACGCCATCAAGTGCCCCTGTGGATTGTTGTACGTGGGCAAAACAGAAAGAAAAATTAAGACACGTATATCTGAGCATAAGAGTACTATTCGCAACAAAAATACCAATAGTAGTTTGGCAGTACATTGGGACAAAAACCCACATACAATAGCTCAGATCAAATTCCAGATTCTTGAAGTAGTCACCCCCACACCCGGAAGGAGCCTCACCAAGACTCTGTTGCAGAGAGAGATATTTTGGATAAGAAAATTACATACACAAGATCCCAAAGGGATCAATGATCGAGTGGATTTAATCTGTTATCTGTGATTCCTGCACAAGTTGTGGACGCAGTAGGACTGTACTTTTATTCAGGTTGCTCATAATACTACAATATTGACTTTACGTAACTGTGAACATTTTGCATTTGTTTTTCTTTTTTTAGGTGAAGCTTTGTATTCACATTTTATCATGTATCTACTTTCTGACACTTTTATCTTGTACACTGAACCACTTAGGTATGGCGCCTTAGCTTTATTATTCACACTTCCTTCCCCGTGGAAGAGTCCGTCGTTTGTTTTCTTTACACCCCCACGTCATTTAACAAAGCCGTCGCACCGAGCTCAGCGTTCGTATCAGCATGTGTATCGGGCATTTGTGACCGGGAGCAGAGCAAGAGGGAGAATTTGGATTATTTTTGTTACCGCTATCCGTGGCTCAAGGTATATGTGATTTGTACATGGCTTAGCAGTTTCTTTCAGGATACTATTCAGATAGAATATTGCCGGTGTTGTTTTTGTAGATTGTCGGGCTGAACTTACTACAAGGTACTATGACCGTTTGGCGATAATCATCGCATCACGTAACGTTAACAAGGTGTGTTTTATTTGTTTACACGGACTTCCGGATACAAGCTCAGGAGCATTTTCACAGCTAGTCAGTTTACTGTTTGACAAGCTTTCGTCCTGGATAAAATTGTTCACCGAGTTTGGCCACTATTTCTTATTGATTACTACAGGCGAGTTTTGCAAAACACCGTTGAGGCGAGTGAGAGTCCCAGCCCTCCAGGCCCTGATTCGTCATATTCTGACTGTAAGGACCGCACCATTCAGCAGCTGCATTAGTTTGAAGTGAGTGTGTGTTTTGGTTTACGTTACCGCTTTCATCTCAGTTGCCGTTTCATTCTGCTCACCAGATGATTGTTGGTGTATGTTTTCCTCAGAGCATATCGATCTGTCAGGCCCTCAACGCCGGAACATCCCACCTTGATCTTTTTCACTTTCCCCGTGCCATTTCGTTACATCTGTACAAGTGAGTGTATATGTCAGAATTGTTTACTTTTGATTTTGTAATCATTTAAACACGAGTATTCTTTTATGTAACTTCAATTTTGAAATCATTACTGTGGTGAACTATGAACTATGCAGTTGGAGAATTTTTCATTAGAGTGATAGCAATTTATGTTTGTCTCATTGCAGGTACAGCCCCTGACGAAGGGCCGTGTGGCCCGAAATGCATTGGGCAGGGCAAACTTGTTAGATAAAACAGTAAAATTGATGTGATGTAAACATCATACTTATTTGTAA
The DNA here is from genome assembly GCF_964263255.1 of Lissotriton vulgaris. Classification (NCBI taxonomy): domain Eukaryota; kingdom Metazoa; phylum Chordata; class Amphibia; order Caudata; family Salamandridae; genus Lissotriton; species Lissotriton vulgaris. The sequence goes on from NC_141696.1 coordinate 724,158,600, forward strand.
ATAATGAATTTATGGTATCTATTCACAACAAATGAACACTATGCTTGAGAAAATCATGATGCTAGTAAAAATATACACTGATTGAAATTCACAATGTTTATGAGTCTTCATGTATCACGTGCATGTTAATATTGGTTACATTCAGATTTAAGTATTACGTAAACATCCAATTTTGGATTCGCAACAGTGCGTAGAGGGCAAGCGGTTTCGCTTGATCTTATTATCTTTAGTTCACTGGCGTAGTATGGACATTGCGTCCACCTCCACAGCACGCGTGACTAACGAGCATACAAAGTTTACTGTTAATTGTTGATTTAATTAGGAGTGCCTCTCCCATTACTAATTGTTGTTTTATATCCTGGACCTGCCCGGCCTCGCCCAAAATGGCGCCGGTATAAATGGGACTCGCAACTCCTTGTTGTGTACTGATTGCCCAGCCTTGATTTCACGAGATACGTATGCAGTTTTGAAGCACATGGCGGGCGGGGACGAGTACTGATTGAACATTTGGACATCCCTATTGATATTAAGTTCTGATGTGTTATTGATTACTGTACTATTGAAAGTTCGAATTAACGTCACCCATGGTACTTGCCCGCAAATGTATATCTAGATGATTTTATTGTAACTGGCCCTGTCGTACTTTAATTATAAAATTTAAGTCCACCGATTCCGCAACTGTTAGACACCTTAGTTCTTGCAACCTAATGGCCCGCCTGTTACCTTCTTCTACAGTGTAAATGTCCCCTCATCATATACGATTACAGTTTGCTCCGTGGCCGGCCCACGTGGTTATAGGCCCGTATTTGTATACTGACATTTTCACAATAAAGGTTTTTAAAACAAAACATGGTAGTAGTACCTAGATTGGTAAAGTTTTGAATATTAGCCACTGTTTTCGAATCAGTAAAAGGCAAGTGAAATAAAGCAGCCCGATTACATGACGGTTAAAAGGTATAATACGCAGGAATGCTGTGAAGATAAATGGTCAAGGGCTGTTGTGTTTTCCACTCCTGCAACATAAAGTGATCGATAAGAATCCGATATTCAGGACTATCAGCGACTAAGACAGCAGGCCGAGCCTCTTTTGCTCAACGGCTCACTCATGGGACGAAGAAACGCCCTTTTTCTCGAAATAGGAATATTTTACTTGCAGGACAGTTGTAAATTTCCCGGGAAAATACATTAGCCTGGAACATTGTTAGTGATAAACTGTAAATGCATCTGGGTCCTTTGCTTTACAAGTCAGAGTGAGAAAAAAAAAGGTGGGGCTTTCATCATTTGGGAAAACAAAAATTTTCTAAACCAATGAAAAGTGTTATTTTTAGGTCATATGACCAAGCCTTCCATCATTAGGAAACCAAAAGTAAAATGAACCAATGAAAAGTTTTATAAACAAGTCACATGGCCTGTTATGCTTACGTTACGCGCTCCGCGCCGCTTCCGCGCTGTAATATGTGACATGATCAGCAGTGGATTGCGGGTGCGCGATATATAGTTAGTGCAACTAACTATATATGCGAATTTCAATGGTTTTGTGCGAGTAAAATAAGGTTTTGTAAATGCTAATCCCTAACTATATATGGTCTATAACCTATGGTTTTTTCAGTGAATTTTCAAGGTTTTGTAAATGCTAATCCCTAACTATATATGGTCTATAACCTATGGTTTTTTCAGTGAATATATATATATATAGGACACAGCTTGCTTTACTAGTGGTCTGCGAGCCCCCCCACCCTACAGGGTATGACATTAAAGAATGGAGGCAGCGGAGCCCACTGGGGGAGTGAACTGTGTCAGTCAATGGTGGCGTATTTTGAACTGCAATAAGAAGAATGCCACTGTGCGCCCATTTAAGGCGGGACTGTTAATTGGAATAAAAGGAGTTCTTCTAAATCCACTTCCTTTCTTCCACCAGCCAGTGATCAAGAGCGTGAAGCTCGAAACGCGTATGGCGCTTTGAGAGGGTTGCTACCGGCTGTGAGCAAGCTTCCTGCTGTGCTGTGAGCGCTGATCCTTCATGTGTGGTGATCTCTAGAGGGCAACTCTTTGGTGTTTGATATATATATATATATATATATATTACCTACTGGCGATAGCCAGTAGGTATATATAGTTAGGATTTTTTTCCTATGGGATTTTTGAAAATTCTATGTCGAATAACTTTGGCTTATGAGGACAGAATTGGCTGAAATTTTCACGAAAATGGAACATTTTGTTTTTGAGCAGCCCCTGAAAATTTGGGGGGTTTTCGTCAAGGGGGGGCCGAGAAAAAAGGGGGGTCCCAAAACGTGTTTTTCCCATGCAATTTTCCATAGGGCGGTTGGCCTCACTTTTAGCCTGAACGGCTGAATGGATTTACACCAAACTTGGCAAAATTGTAGGGACTGGTAGCCCGATGTGCCTTTGCTATGTCTCAAGATATAGGCTCCAGTGGTTTTTACGAAAATTTACTTTGAAAAATATAAATTGGGCTACATTGGGCTATATATATGTTGGAGCCCAAATGTAGCCCAATGTAGCCCAATGTAGCCCAATGTAGCCCAAAGATGGCCACCAGAGACAAAAAACCAAATGTAGCCCAAATATCAGCCAGATGTAGCCCAACTATAGCCCAATGACAGATTGTCCCAGAGTGTTCTAAAGAACAACTAGAGTGCTAACAGTCCTACTTATTACAAAGGTATGGCACACCTGAAGCCATCTTGATTGGAATAAAGTGGTAACTCTTAAAACATTTAATTTAAAAAGGAACAAAATGAGGGGGTTCATTTTGCCATAGAAAGTATGATTAGCGAATATATGACGAAATCCCGCATACCAACAGTCCGCAAAAAAAATCCCGCATGTACTATTAGGCCGCAAATTAAAATAACGAAAACTTTTAGAACGAATATGCCTTTAGCATACACTAAACAACTAAACTACCCTAAACCCTAAAACACTACCCCCAGCATGACCCTACACTACACAAACAGTACAACACTACCCTAAACCCTAAAACACTACCCCCAGCATGACCCTACACTACACAAACAGTACAACACTACCCTAAACCCTAAAACACTACCCCCAGCATGACCCTACACTACACAAACACTACAACACTACCCTAAACCCTAAAACACTACCCCCAGCATGACCCTACACTACACAAACACTACAACACTACCCTAAACCCTAAAACACTACCCCCAGCATGACCCTACACTACGCAAAACACTACAACACTACCCAAAACCCTAAAACACTACACCCCAGCATGACCCTACACTACGCAAACACTACAACACTACCCTAAACCCTAAAACACTACCCCCAGCATGACCCTACACTACACAAACACTACAACACAACCCTAAACCCTACAACACTACCCCCAGCATGACCCTACACTACGCAAACACTACAACACAACCCTAAACCCTAAAACACTACCCCCAGCATGACCCTACACTACGCAAACACTACAACACTACCCAAAACCCTACAACACTACACCCCAGCATGACCCTACACTACGCAAACACTACAACACTACCCTAAACCCTAAAACACTACCCCCAGCATGACCCTACACTACGCAAACACTACAACACTACCCAAAACCCTAAAACACTACACCCCAGCATGACCCTACACTACGCAAACACTACAACACTACCCTAAACCCTAAAACACTACCCCCAGCATGATCCTACACTACGCAAACACTACAACACTACCCTAAACCCTAAAACACTACCCCCAGCATGACCCTACACTACGCAAACACTACAACACTACCCAAAACCCTAAAACACTACCCCCAGCATGACCCTACACTACGCAAACACTACAACACTACCCTAAACCCTAAAACACTACCCTCAGCATGACCCTACACTACGCAAACACTACAACACTACCCAAAACCCTAAAACACTACCCCCCAGCATGACCCTACACTACGCAAACACTACAACACTACCCAAAACCCTAAAACACTACCCCCAGCATGACCCTACACTACGCAAACACTACAACACTACCCTAAATCCTAAAACACTACCCCCAGCATGACCCTACACTACGCAAACACTACAACACTACCCAAAACCCTAAAACACTACACCCCAGCATGACCCTACACTACGCAAACACTACAACACTACCCTAAACCCTAAAACACTACCCCCAGCATGACCCTACACTACGCAAACACTACAACACTACCCAAAACCCTAAAACACTACCCCCAGCATGACCCTACACTACGCAAACACTACAACACTACCCTAAACCCTAAAACACTACCCTCAGCATGACCCTACACTACGCAAACACTACAACACTACCCAAAACCCTAAAACACTACCCCCCAGATTGACCCTACACTACGCAAACACTACAACACTACCCAAAACCCTAAAACACTACCCCCAGCATGACCCTACACTACGCAAACACTACAACACTACCCAAAACCCTAAAACACTACACCCCAGCATGACCCTACACTACGCAAACACTACAACACTACCCAAAACCCTAAAACACTACACCCCAGCATGACCCTACACTACGCAAACACTACAACACTACCCTAAACCCTAAAACACTACCCCCAGCATGACCCTACACTACGCAAACACTACAACACTACCCTAAACCCTAAAACACTACCCCCAGCATGACCCTACACTACGCAAACACTACAACACTACCCTAAACCCTAAAACACTACCCCCAGCATGACCCTACACTTCGCAAACACTACAACACTACCCTAAACCCTAAAACACTACCCCCAGCATGACCCTGCACTACGCAAACACTACAACACTACCCAAAACCCTAAAACACTACCCCCAGCATGACCCTGCACTACGCAAACACTACAACACTACCCAAAACCCTAAAACACTACCCCCCAGCATGACCCTACACTACGCAAACACTACAACACTACCCAAAACCCTAAAACACTACCCCCAGCATGACCCTACACTACGCAAACACTACAACACTACCCAAAACCCTAAAACACTACACCCCAGCATGACCCTACACTACGCAAACACTACAACACTACCCAAAACCCTAAAACACTACCCCCAGCATGACCCTACACTACGCAAACACTACAACACTACCCAAAACCCTAAAACACTACACCCAGCATGACCCTACACTACGCAAACACTACAACACTACCCTAAACCCTAAAATACTACACCCCAGCATGACCCTACACTACGCAAACACTACAACACTACCCAAAACCCTAAAACACTACGCCCAGCATGACCCTACACTACGCAAACACTACAACACTACCCTAAACCCTAAAACACTAGCCCCAGCATGACCCTACACTACGCAAACACTACAACACAACCCTAAACCCTAAAACACTACCCCCAGCATGACCCTACACTACGCAAACACTACAACACTACCCTGAACCCTAAAACACTACCCCCAGCATGACCCTACACTACGCAAACACTACAACACAACCCTAAACCCTAAAACACTACCCCCAGCATGACCCTACACTAAACAACCACCACAACTCTACACTACACTAACACAACACTACACTACACAACACTACACTACACTACACAATCACTAACCCACGAAAAAATTAACACAAACCCACTTACCTCTCTCGTCATCGTGGTTTTCACAACGCAAATGCATTTACCATAAATGCCTTTAAAACGTAATTCTTTGTAAAGGCATGCGCGATAAATGCACATGCGTTTTGAAAAAATGCGGGATAATGGTATGCGAGCTCAATGACCTTGCGGGATAATGGTATGCGGACTGAAAGTCTGCGGGATAAAAAATGCGGGAAAATGGCTGCAAACCATGATTAGCAGCAGACTTCCCTGGTGAGCACTAGCTTTACTACAGTGATCTAATGAGCAACTAGAGTGCTAACATTCAGAATTTATGGCAAATGTGTGACACATCTGAATGCCTTCTTGATAGAACCAAAGTAAACAAGCATTGAAAATGCAATAGATCTCGCCCTCGTTTAAGTTAAAGCCATTCTGTTTGTAATGAGGTGGCTTTTTAGCTTTGCTTTTATTAGTGTTTTTAAAACTTTCATGTAAATAACATGCATATGTATGCATATATGTATATGTATGCATGCATTTATATTTATATAGATATGCAGATTACATATGTTTATATATGTATATTACCTACTGGCGATAGCCAGTGGGTATATATAGTTAGGATTTTTTCTCTATGGGATTTCTGAAAATTCTATGTCTAATAACTTTGGCGTTTGTGGACGGAATTGGCTGAAATTTTCAGAAAAATGGCACATTTTTTTTCTGAGCAGCCCCTGAAAATTTGGTGGGATTTCGTCAAGGGGGGGCCGAGAACAAAGGGGGGTCCCAAAACGCGTTTTTCCCATTCATTTTTCCATAGGGCGGTTGGACTCACTTTTAGCTCGAACGGCTGAATAGATTTACATGAAACTCGGCAAAATTGTAGATATGGTTTGCCCGACGTGCCTTTGCTATGTCTCAATATATGTGCTCCAGTGGATTTTGAGAAATTAACGTTTAAAAAAAAATATATATCTGTGACAGCGCTCCGGTTAGCGCCCCGGTCGCGTACCTGACGCGTAACGGAACTTCGCGAAGCGAATCTGATTGGCTCTCCGGTGTCTGTCAACATTCTAAACAAACCGGAGCGGCCGCCATCTTGTCTCTCGGTACGATCGAGAGACAAGATGTGGTGAAAAACGAAGGGGGAAATGAAGGAAAGGGGGCAAGGTAGACCACTCCTGACCCCCTAGGATTGATGAGGGGGATATTAAAGTGCCCCGCGGGGCAAAAGATTTTGCGATTTTACGCCGTAGAGGCGCGTCCCGGTACGCAAACCGGGCAGCTCACCGGGCAGCTAACCGGGCAGCTAACCGGCAGCGTAGCTGTCAACATTGTAAACAGTCCGGAGCGGCCGCCATCTTGTCTCTCGGTAGGTTCGAGAGACAAGATGTGGTGAAAAAAGAAGGGGGAAATGAAGGAAAGGGGGCAAGGTAAACCCCTCCTGACCCCCTAGGATTTATGAGGGGGATATTAAAGTCCCCCGCGATTTTTCGCGGTAGAGGCGCTTCCCGGTACGCGAACCGGGCAGCTAACCGGCAGCGTAACGGGAGTCCGCCATCTTGTGTTTTTGGAGCGTCCGGTTCGCGTACCGGGTAGCGTCCCGGTAAGCGTAACAAGGGGAAAACCAAGAGAAACAGTAAAAAAAAAATTAAGGGAATAGATTTCCAGCAAACTTGGCAAAATTGTAGGGACTGTTTGTTTGATGTGCCTTTGCAAGGCCTCAAGATATGTGCACGTGTGGATTTTGTCTAATTAAGGTTAAAAAAAATATATACATCTGTAAGCGTGCTCCGGCACGCTTACGTTACGGGTTTTGTTTGCGCTGCAGAACCGATACGTCACGGTTATGCGACGCGTCATGAGGCGTCTCACGTGGCTACGTGATACGTCACGTAATAAAGAATATATTTTACAGCTATAGATATTAGCTTTTAAAAAACCAATGAAATTCACTGAAAAAACCATAGGTTATAGACCATATATAGTTAGGAATTTGCATTTACAAAACCTTGAAAATTCACTGAAAAAACCATAGGTTAGAGACCATATATAGTTAGCTGGACATTTTATTGACAAAAAACCAATGAAATTCCATATATAGTTAGTTGCACTAACTATATATCGCGCACCCGCAATCCACTGCTGATGATGTCACATATTACATCATTCATGACATGGTCAGTGACATCACTGATGACATCACTGATGACATCTCAAATGACATCACTGATGACATCACTGATAACATCTCAAATGACATCAGTGATGACATCATGACACACCAATACCAGTTACTACATACGCACTCACTGATTCCTACGTCTACACACACATTCACTCATTCACCCATACAATCACTTATACATACAGTCACTCATTATTACACTATCATATGCACTCATACACCTATGCAGACACTCACACACTGCCACTCATCCATGGAGTTACTCACACACCTAGTCAGTCCTGTAAAGAATCAATCACACTTCCATTTCCTCATCTATACAGTTAAACACAGAACACCATACTTCAGTGACATCACTGATGACATCACTGATGACATCTCAAATGACATCACTGATGACATCTCAAATGACATCACTGATGACATCATGACACACCAATACCAGTTACTACATACGCACTCACTGATTCCTACGTCTACACACACATTCACTCATTCACCCATACAATCACTCATACATACAGTCACTCATTATTACAACACTATCATATGCACTCATACACCTAGTCAGTCCTGTGAAGAATCAATCACACTTCGATTTCCTCATCTATACAGTTAAACACAGAACACCATACTTTTCACACATATACTAACACATACTTACTCTCTTATACAATCACTGATACAAGTACACATTGATATGCACAGAGTCACACACCTCCCAGCCAGCCACACACACACTCAGTCTTCCATACATCCACTCATTCTTCAATATGTAAAACATATTTAAACTTTACAAAAACACACAGACACTAGATGATGTCATCAGTGATGTCATTTGAGATGTCATCAGTGATGTCATCAGTGATGTCATTTGAGATGTCATCAGTGATGTCATCAGTGATGTCATTTGAGATGTCATCAGTGATGTCATTTGAGATGTCATCAGTGATGTCACTGACCATGTCATGAATGATGTAATATGTGACATCATCAGCAGTGGATTGCGGGTGCGCGATATATAGTTAGTGCAACTAACTATATATGGAATTTCATTGGTTTTTTGTCAATAAAATGTCCAGCTAACTATATATGGTCTCTAACCTATGGTTTTTTCAGTGAATTTTCAAGGTTTTGTAAATGCAAATTCCTAACTATATATGGTCTATAACCTATGGTTTTTTCAGTGAATATATATATATATATATATATATATATATATATATATATATATATATATATATATATATATATATATTCACAGAAAAAACCATAGGTTATAGACCATATATAGTTAGGAATTTGCATTTACAAAACCTTGAAAATTCACTGAAAAAACCATATATATATATATATATATATATATATATATTCACAGAAAAAACCATAGGTTATAGACCATATATAGTTAGGAATTTGCATTTACAAAACCTTGAAAATTCACTGAAAAAACCATAGGTTATAGACCATATATAGTTAGGGATTAGCATTTAAAAAACCTTATTTTATTTGCACAAAACCATTGAAATTCCATATATAGTTAGTTGCACTAACTATATATCGCGGACCCGCAATCCACTGCTAATGATGTCACATATTACATCATTCATGACATGGTCAGTGACATCACTGATGACATCACTGATGACAACATCCAGTGACTGTATGTTTCTGTAAAGTTAAAATATGTCTTACATATTGAAGAATGAGTGGATGTATAAGTGTCTGGATGAAGGATTTAGTAGGTGCATGACTGACTGTATGAGTGAGTGATTAAATGTGTCTCACTGAGTGCATGGGTTAGTGACTAAACTGTCTTAATTTGTGCATTATTATGTCTGTTGTTCTGTAAACTGTTGCATGTGTTGATAAGTAGCTATATGAGTAACTATATGGGTTATTGATTGGTTGCCCAAGTATTTGTATGGGAGACTGAGTGTGTGTGTGTGGGTGGCTGAGAGGTGTATGACTCTGTGCATAGATGTGTGAGCAGTTGATTCACTAGATGTATGGTTTCAAAAGTGCATGTGGAAACAGCTGTATGGGCGGTTGACTGCATGCATGAGTGTATTGGTGAGTGAATGGATATCTCAGTTCTACATGTCAAAGTAAGTACATATGTAAAACACACTCCATGTGAGAGTTGACATATATAAATAACTGAACATAAGAGCCAGTGAATGTGAGAGTGGCTGTATGAATCATTGTGAACTTGTATCAAGGATTGTATAAGAGAGTAAATATGTGTTAGTATATGTTTGAATAAGTAAGGTGTGTATAACTGTATAGTTGAGGAAATGGAGGTGTGATTGATTCTTTGCATGACTGACTAGGTGTGTGGGTAACTCCATGGATGTGTGACAGTCTGTGAGTGCCTGTTTACACTGAGTGTATCTAAGGTTATATTAGAGTCTGAAGATGTATTATCACATAAATGATATCATCAGTGATGTAATCAGTAATGTCAAATGAGATGTCAGTGATGTCATCAGTGATGTCATTTGAGATGTCATCAGTGATGTCATCAGTGATGTCATTTGAGATGTCATCAGTGATGTCATCAGTAATGTCACTGACCAGGTCATGAATGATGTAATATGTGACATCATTAGCAGTGGATTGCGGGTCCGCGATATATAGTTAGTGCAACTAACTATATATGGAATTTCAATGGTTTTGTGCAAATAAAATAAGGTTTTTTAAATGCTAATCCCTAACTATATATGGTCTATAACCTATGGTTTTTTCAGTGAATTTTCAAGGTTTTGTAAATGCAAATTCCTAACTATATATGGTCTATAACCTATGGTTTTTTCTGTGAATTTCATTGGTTTTTTAAAAGCTAATATCTATAGCTGTAAAATATATTCTTTATTAAGTGACGTATCACGTAGCCTGTGAGACGCCTCATGATGCATCGCATAACCGTGACGTATCGTCTCTGCAGCGCAAACCAAACCCAAAACGTAAGCGCGCCAAAACACGCTTAAAGATATATATATATATTTTTAACCTTAATTAGACAAAATCCACACGTGCACATATCACAAACGTTCAAAAAACACAATATGTCGGACTCCCGTTACGCTGCCGGTTAGCTGCCCGGTTAACGTACCAGGAAGCACCTTTACCGCGAAAAATCGCATTTTTTTTTCACCCCCCAGGGAACTTTAATAGTCCCCTCATCAATCCTAGGGGTTCAGGAGGGGTCTGCCTTACCCCTTTCATTCATTTACACCTTTTTTCCACCTCTTGTCTCTCGATCCCACAGAGAGGCGGCCGCTCCAGACTGTTTACAATGATAACAGCCAATCAGCTTCTCCTCAGACTCCCGTTACACTGCCGGTTAGCTGCCCGGTTCGCGTACCAAGACGCGTCTCTACGGCGAAAAAATCGGAATTTTTTTTTTTGGGCCCAGCGTGGCTCTATAATATCCCCTCATCAATCCTAGGGGGTCAGAAGGGGTCTACCTTGCCCCTTTCCTTCATTTCCCCCTTTGTTTTGGCCTCCTCTTGTCTCTCGATCCTACCGAGAGACAAGATGGCGGCCGCTCCGAACTGTTTACAATGTTGACAGCCAATCAGCTACTCGTCAGACTCTCGTTACACTGCCGGTTAGCTTCCCGGTTAGCTGCCCGGTTCGCGTACCAAGACGCGTCTCTACGGCGAAAAAAACAGATTTTTTTTTTTTTTTTTTTTGGGCCCAGCGTGGCTCTATAATATCCCCTCATCAATCCTAGGGGGTCAGAAGGGGTCTACCTTGCCCCCTTTCCTTCATTTCCTCCTTTGTTTTGGCCTCCTCTTGTCTCTCGATCCTACCGAGAGACAAGATGGCGGCCGCACCGGACTGTTTAGAATGTTGACAGACACCGGAGAGCCAATCAGCTTCGCTTCGCAAAGTTCCGATAAGCGAAAAGTACGCGAACCGGAGCGCTGCCCGGAGCGCTGTTACAGATATATATCTTGATTTAAACGTTAATTTCTCAAAATCCACTGAAGCACATATATTGAGACCTAGCAAAGGCACATCGGGCTAACAGTCCCTACAATTTTGCCAAGTTTCGTGCAAATCCATTCAGCCGTTCGAGCTAAAAGTGAGTCCAACCGCCCTATGGAAAACTCAATGTTAAAAACGCGTTTTGGGACCCCCCTTTTTTCTCAGCCCCCCCTTGACGAAACCCCCCCAAATTTCCAGGAGCTGCTCAGAAACAAAATGTGCCATTTTCCTGAAAATTTCAGCCGATTCCGTCCACAAACGCCAAAGTTATTAGACATAGAATTTTCAGAAATCCCATAGGGAAAAAATCCTAACTATATATACCTACTGGCGACCGCCAGTAGGTAATATATATATATATATATATATATATATATTCACTGAAAAAACCATAGGTTATAGGCCATATATAGTTAGGAATTTGCATTTACAAAACCTTGAAAATTCAATGAAAAAACCATTGGTTATAGAACATATATAGTTAGGAATTTGCATTTACAAAACCTTATTTTACTCGCATAAAACCATTGAAATTCCATATATAGTTAGATGCGCTAACTATATATCGCGCACCCGCAATCCACTGCTGATGATGTCACATATTACATCATTCATGACATGGTCAGTGACATCACTGATGACATCACTGATGACATCTCAAATGACATCACTGATGACATCACTGATGACATATAAAATGACATCACTGATGATATCATTCATGTGATAATACGATGAACCTCTTCAGACTCTAATATAACCTTAGATACAATCAGTGTAAACAGACACTCACAGACTGTCACTCATTCATGGAGTTACTCACACAACTAGTCAGTCATGCAAACAATCAATCACACCTCCATTTCCTCAACTATACAGTTATACAAACTTTACTTATTCAAACATATACTAACACATATTTTCTCTCTTATACAATCACTGATACAAGTTGTCAATGATCCATGCAACCACTGACACATTCACTAGCTCTTATACAGTTATTTATATATGTCAACTCTCACATGTACTGTGTTTTACATATGTACTTACTTTGACATGTAGCACTGAGATATCCATTCACTCACCAATACACTCATGCACACAGTCAACCACCCATACAGCTGTTTCCACATGCAATTTTGAACCCATACATCTAGTGAATCAGCTGTTCACACATCTATGCACAGAGTCACACACCTCCCAGCCACTCACACACATACTCAGTCTCCCATACAAATACTTGGGCAACCAATCAATAACCCATATAGTTACTCATATAGCTACTGATCAACACATGCAGCAGTTTACAGAACAGATATAATGATGCACAAATTAATACAGTTTAATCACTAACCCATGCACTCAGTGAGACACATTTAATCACTCCCTCATACAATCAGTCATGCACTTACTAAATCCTTCATTCAGACATTTATACATCCACTCATTCTTCAATATGTAAGACATATTTTAACTTTACAGAAACATACAGTCACTGGATGTTGTCATCAGTGATGTCATTTGAGATGTCATCAGTGATGTCATCAGTGATGTCACTGACCATGTCATGAATGATGTAATATGTGACATCATCAGCAGTGGATTGCGGGTGCGCGATATATAGTTAGCGCATCTAACTATATATGGAATTTCAATGGTTTTATGCGAGTAAAATAAGGTTTTGTAAATGCAAATTCCTAACTATATATGTTCTATAACCAATGGTTTTTTCATTGAATTTTCAAGGTTTTGTAAATGCAAATTCCTAACTATATATGGCCTATAACCTATGGTTTTTTCAGTGAATTTCATTGGTTTTTTAATAGCAAATATCAAAAGCTGTAAAATGTCAAGTACGTGATAGGTAAAAACGTTTTCGTGTTTATGCACGCTGATGTGCTTTGAACGCTGCCCCCCCCCCCTCTTTTCTCTTAGTAGTACTCTCTCTTTGCAGATAGTGAAGAGTAGTTAACGCAGGCCTTTACCCCCGTTGTAATCCGTTGTGCCTGCTTGTCTCTCCATTTGATTGATTGTTATCCAAGCATTTACTGTTTTACAATTGATTCTCTTTGGTTCATTCTCTATTTACAAACAAGCACAAAGTCGCAATACTCTGTTTAGTCTTTGCAGATAGTGAAAAATCGTGAAAAATCGTGTAAAAAAATAAAAGTAATCGAGCAAAATCAGTAGGCCACTAATTGGATCTCTTTTTGACCTCGCTAAAATAGAAATATTAGGAACAACCCTTCATGAGAAATACGAAAATAGTGAGATGAACTGAGCTCCACACCATGAGGGCTGCAAGACAGCTCGGCTCCGTCACCCACCCCGCCCAAAATAACGACAAACCCTATGCAAATATTAAAAATATAGACAACACACCAGCAAAGAAACAGGGTAAAACATTTTATTAAATAACTATTTACATTACGTTGGTTTATGAGATGATGTCAGTAGTGGACCGATGTGTGAATAGGTCGGAAGCAGCACAAGGCGCCAAGATCCGGATGGCAAGTCCTGGATGTTGGGTGCCATAGTTCAGAGTTCTGAGTTTGAGCCTTTTTCAATGCCTGTGCTTTGTTGTTTCCCCTCCATCAAAAACAAAAAAAATATATAAAACTGTGCAAAAATACAAAAAAATCAAAAAATGTTTAGAAAAGCAGTGCTTGTAAGACTGTCTGAAGCTTATTTCCACCTACTGCAGCTTCACTATTCTCAAAGTAAGTGAGGGTCGTTTGTGGACCTGACTGCATTTGAAAACAATGTTATATGGTACCTCCCTAAACAGCTTGACGGAGGCCCCCGAGGGGCGGTGTGATGGCACGGACTCGGAGAAGACGCTTGGCTCCGACCCCCTCCCCAAGTCTTATAGCACTGGTGTAGCCTGAGATCGCCCCCGACATAGGCGGCCGGCTCCCGGGGTCCGGCGGAACTTTTTGCCTTTTGATGACTCTTCTATTCTGGACTTTGTCCCACAATCCGTTTGACCTGAAGACACACTGTAGTGGGGCGCCCCTTTACCGTTTTAGTTGCCATTCCGCCCGCTTTTGCTACACTGTGCCTCTTCCGCCATTCAGCTGTTTACCGCCCGCTCTTGCGACTACAGCGTCTCGCTCACCATGTAGTTGAGTTGCTCCCGCTCTTGCGGTGCAGCGATAGGCGGGTGCCACAGGACTCTCAAAATGGCGGCCGGCTCTTCGGTTTTGGGCCTGGTCCACTAAAATGGCCCTGGGACACCTTGGAACTCGGACGCTTCCCTGATAGGGCTTGGGTCCCATTCTCGAAAGCGTCCCCTCAGCCGTGAAGATTCTACAAAAGTCTTGGGGGCCCCCGACTCCCGCAGGCTTCTGGTGGGGAGCGGCTGCCATGTCTGCTCGTGGAATGGCCACGACGGAGCTACGAGATGGTAGTGCTCTCATGCTGACGCCAGCTTTAGTCTGAAACATCCAGAAACACTGTAGACTACCAATTCGATCAGTTCCGGTAGCGCCCCAACATGACCCGGTAGAGAAGAACTTGCCCTCCCCTCTTTGACTGATGGTTCTTGTTGCCTGTCCCCTCTGTTGTCATTTAACAGAACTTTTTGGACTGCTGAAAGGGGTTGTGTTCCGAACGCTGGTTGGTGGAGACATTTTGACTATATTCTTGACCTACGTTGTCGCGTAATGCGTTATATGACACGCAGCGTTAGCGCACCCGGAAGTGATCCGGGGCGCGGCGCGCAGCGCGTAACGTAAGCATAACAGGTCATGTGACTTGTTAATAAAACTTTTCATTGGTTCATTTTACTTTTGTTATTTTAATGATGAAAAGCTTGGTCATATGACCTAAAAATTACGCTTTTTATTGGTTTCGAACTTTTTTTTTTATAACATATATGTTATAATATTCCAGGCTAATGTACTTTCCCGGAAAATTTACAACTGTCCTGCAAGTAAAATATATTCCTTTTTCGAGAAAAAGGGCGTTTCTTCGTTCCATGATGGAGCCGTTGAGTAAAAGAGACTCGGCCTGCTGTCTTAGTCGCCGATACGCCTGATTATCAGATTCTTATCGATCACTTTATGTTCCAGGAGAGGAAAACACAACTGCCCTTGACCATTTATCTTTACTGCGTTCCTACATATTATACCTTTTATCCGTCATGTAATTGGACTGCTTTATTTCACTTGCCTTTTACTGATTCGAAAACAGTGACTAAAAGTAAAAACTTTACCAATGTAAATACTACTATCATGTTTTGTTTTAAAAACCTTTATTGTGAAAATGTCAGCATACAAATACGGGCCTATAACCACGTGGGCCGGCCACGGAGCAAACTGAAATTCGAACTTTCAATAGTACAGTAATCAATAACACATCAGAACTTAATATCAATAGGGATGTCGAAATATTCAATCAATTCTCGTCCCCGCCCGCCATGAGCATCAAAACTGCATTCATATCTCGTGATATCAAGGTTGTTCAACCAGTACACAACAATGAGTTACGAGTCCCATTTATACCGGCGCCATTTTGGGCGAGGCCGGGCAGGTCCAAGATATAGTCAAAATGTCTCCACCAACAATCGGCCAGACCAGAACCCCTTTCGGCCCTTTATGCTACAAGATGGTGTCTTCCATTCAGAAAATATTGTTGGCAGCATTTTGAAAGGAAACATAAACAGCCGTTCTCCTAGTGAGTCTCACATTGTTACATTTAGGAAGAATGTTGAAGAGTAGTATGTGGAAAATCTGAAGCCATTTTTCTACAAACTCTCAATCAGCCTTGGATGGAAAAAAAAATCCTGAAGAATGTACAAACTGAAAACCAATTTTTGTCTGTATAGCATCAACAGCAACGTTTGAGTCAGCTTTGTGTCAAGCCGCCATTTTGATTCAATCAATAACGTCCCCCTGCACACATTCAGGGACCTGGTCATGTCTTCAGATGAAACGGATTGTGGGACAAGAAGCAAAAAGGAAAAGGAAAAAAGTTCCGTCGGACCTCGGGAGCCGGCCGCCTATGTCATGTGCGACCTTTGGCCACACCAGGGCAATAGTGAAGCTGCAGCAGGTGCAAATAAGCTTCAGACAGTCTTACAAGCACTGCTCAGAACTCTCAACTATGGCACTGAACATCCAGGACTTGCCATTCGGATCTTGGCGCCTTGTGCTGGTTCCGACCTATTCACACATCGGTCCACTATTGACATCACCTCATAAGCCAACGGGGCACCCCACGCCGACTTTCGGCGCAGCATTGTAGGATGGCCACACCAGTGCGGCAACTTGCTGGACACCACCTCGGTGCCATCCGGATCTCGGCGCGTTCGAGTCACTGTATCGCAAGAGTGACCGGAACTCAGCTGGACACGCCGTCTTTCGGCGCAGCATTGTAGGATGGCCACACCAGTGCGGCAACTTGCTGGACACCACCTCGGTGCCACCCGGATCTCGGCGCGTTCGAGTCACTGTACCGCAAGAGTGACCGCAACTCAGCTGGACACGCCGTCTTTCGGCGCAGCATTGTAGGATGGCCACACCAGTGCGGCAATTTGCTGGACACCACCTCGGTGCCATCCGGATCTCTGCGCGTTCGAGTCACTGTACCGCAAGAGTGACCGCAACTCAGCTGGACACGCCGTCTTTCGGCGCAGCATTGTAGGATGGCCACACCAGTGCGGCAATTTGCTGGACACCACCTCGGTGCCATCCGGATCTCGGCGCGTTGTGCTGCCTTTGGCCTACTGTAGCCGCAAGTGCGGACGCAACTCAGTTGGACGGCGAGTGAAACGCTAAGGGGCGCCGCACTGCAGCCGAGGAGCCTCCATCTTGGGGGAGACGCACAGCCCCCACTGACTGACGCGACCTCACAGGCCAACGGGGCGCCCCGCGCCGACTTTCGGCGCAGCATTGTAGGATAGCCACACCAGTGCAGCAACTTGCTGGACACTAACTCGGTGCCATCCGGATCTCGGCACGTTGTGCTGCCTTCGGCCTATTCGCACATCGGTCCGCTACTGACGCCGCCTCACGTGCCAACGGATTTTCTACGCTTTTTGTAGCCCTATGCCGCATAACAGGTCATGTGACTTGTTTATAAAACTTTTCATTGGTTCATTTTACTTTTGGTTTCCTAAAGATGGAAGGCTTGGTCATATGACCTAAAAATAACACTTTTCATTGGTTTAGAACATTTTTTTTTCCCAAACGATGAAAGCCCCACCTTGTTTCTGGATGATTCAGACTGAAGCTGGCGTCAGCATGAGAGCACCACCATCTCGTGGCTCCGTCGTGGTCATTCCGCGAGCAATCATGGCAGCCGCTCCCCACCGGAAGCCTGCAGGAGTCGAGGGCCCCCAAGACTTTTGTAGAATCTTCACGGCTGAGGGGACGCTTTCGAGAATGGAGCCCAAGCCCTAGCAGGCAAGCGTCCGAGTTCCAAGGTGTCCCAGGGCCATTTTAGTGGACCAGGCCCAAAACCGAAGAGCCGTCCGCCATTTTAAGAGTCATGTGGCAGCCGCCTATCGCTGCACTGCAAGAGTGGGAGCAACTCAACAACATGGTGAGCGAGACGCTGTAGCCGCAAGAGCGGGCGCAACTCAGCTGGATGGCCGCCACCTGGGGAGGCCCGTTCACGCCGCCTCCCCCACGCCCCCCCCCCCGGGCCGCCCCACGCCAATTTTCGGAGCAGCATTGTAGGATACCAAAACCAGTGCAGCAGTTTACTGGACATCACCTGGGTGCCATCAACATCTCAGCGCGTTCTGCTGCCTTGGAACTATTCGCACAACAGACCGCTACTGACGAGGCCTCCTCCGCACCACCCGGGACGCCCCACGCTGTTTTTCTTTGCTGCATTGTAGGATCCCAAAAACCAGTGCGGCACCCAGGTGACATCACCTGGGTGCCGTCCAGAACTCAGCACGTTGTGCTGCCTTGGGACTATTCGCACAAAAGACAGCTTCTGACCATTGTTGCTTTTTTTGTCAAAAATGTTTAAATGTTTGTTACAGTTTTTGTTCCGTTCGTCATATTTAAAAGTTAATAAAGTTTTATAATCCCACTTTATTGGAGTGCTGTATATATTTTTAAAAAATCGGGTGAATGGGGCCTTGAATCGGGTTATTGTCATGTGTGGGCTTTGCAAGTGTACTGCTACAGGATCGGACATTTCAAACTCAAATGCACGTTCTTTTTCTTACCTTTCCGAAGCATGGAGCGCAATAGCAGGCAGAGAAAGGGTGATGCAAGTGTTGAACACTGCCTGGCCTGGCAAGTTGCTGGCAGTGCCCCCCCCCCGCCCGCTCCTGAAAGAGGACACACACACACCGCCGCCCCGAGTACTTCACAGATCATTAAAAGACCATGCGCTTGTTCATGAGGCTTAAATGGTTTATCACCCCTTCTAGAACCCCTGCATCGACCCTCTGACGTTTCCTGGAAAAATTACCACGTAACACAATACCAAGCCCTGTCAGCTGAAACCCCGAGGAATCGTGGGGCATATCATCAAGGGGGTTTATCTCCGCTTTTTTGGCTTTAAAAGCCAAGAAAGCGGAGATAAAATTATCTCCCTATTACCAAGCTGTCGCTAACACCAGTTAGTGACAGCTAAAAGGAGATAGCGACCATCTTGGGCCCCGCTTTGCATGTCAGTGATATTTATCACTAATGACATGCAAAGTGGGCGTGCCAAGATGTTACCGACTGGAAACAGTCCCTAACATCGCTATCTCCTATTACCAACTTTTGGAGATATTCGCGCTAAGCGCGAATATCTCCAAAAGCTAACACCTGACCTGAGCAGTTCTTAGCCATGTTATCCAATGGGAGGTGGATAACATGGCTAAGAGCATTTGCTCGATAATGCATGAATATCGCTGACTTTTCAGCGATATTCATGCATTGCGGCTGTTTTTTATCGCATTTGCGATAAACCTTGCTAATAGCAAGGTTTATCTGCGATAAAAATCGCCGATGTGCAGCGATAATTTTTGTCTCTAAACAAGTTAGAGACAAAAATTATCGCTAGTTGTTGGTAATATGCCCCCGGGTTTTTGCTTGCAGAAATCGGGAGGCGGGAGACTAGCACTGAAATCAGTAGTCTCACGCCTGAATCGGGAGGGTTGGTATGTCTGGATTCTCTACAGCTGGGGCCATAAACTACATCCGCAGGGCTAGGTGATAGCCTGGGTCCGGCCTGGACAATCGGACACAGAGGAAGAGGAGTGTCAGAGGGTGCGGTAGTGAATAGGGTGAAAGGGAGGTGTCGGGCGGGCACAGGGTGTGATTCTCAGGGAAGAGCAGCGCAGATGGGGAGAAGTATATGGCCCATGCATGAGAGAGAGAGCGGGGGTGACCAGTGCGTGGGGGAGATGCTTGCGAGGGTGGGGAGCCGTGCTGAGAATCAACAGCGTGCAGAGAGTGGGTCTGGTCAAGGCATCTAAAATGGCTGCCGTGCACGACAAAATTGTGGCATTGGACAAAAAGGCAAGATGGCGCAGACAATGTTTATCAATAAGGATTCATTTATAACAAAATATTTACTCGCAGTGACAAAATGGTGGTCAACACTTCCTGATTTCCATCGAATCGAACGTTAACAGACGTCACGCAGCAAAAAAAAAGAAAAAAAGCTCACGCACAGCCGCTGGAAGACATGTATCAACATATATGAGCCTCCTCAGCCACCCTCAGAAAACATAAGGGGTCAGGATACGTCTCCCGCACCCCCTTATACCTAGTAATTTAATTAAAATGAAACAAAAAATGGCGAATTCCCGTTTCGCTACCAGTTTGCGGCCCAGTTCGCGGCCCGGGAAGTGCTTCTACCGTGAAAAATATTTTTCTTTTTATTTTCCCCACGGGACCCTTTAATAACCCCAACATCATTCCTAGGGGGTCAAGAGAGGTATACCTTGCCCCCTTTCATTAAATTCCCCCTTCGTTTTTCACCTCTTCTTCTCTCTCGATCCTACCGAGAGATAAGATGGCGGCCGCTCCGGACTGTTTAGAATGTTGACAGACACCGGAGAGCCAATCAGCTTTCTGCGCGCAAAGTTCCGTTTCGCGAAAAGTAAGCGGACCGGAGCGCAGCCCGGAGCGCTGTTACAGATATATATCTTGTTTTGAACGTTAATTTCTCAAATTCCACTGGAGCACATATATTGAGACCTAGCAAAGGCACATCGGGCTAACAGTCCCTACAATTTTGCCAAGTTTCGTGCAAATCCATTCAGCCGTTCGAGCTAAAAGTGAGGCCAAAGGCCCTATGGAAATTAACATGGGAAAAACGCGTTTTGGGACCCCCCTTTTTTCTCGGCCCCCCCTTGACGAAACCCCCCCAAATTTTCGGGGGCTGCTCAGAAACGAAATGTGCCATTTTCCTGAAAATTTCAGCCGATTCCGTCCACAAACGCTACAGTTATTAGACATAGAATTTTCAAAAGTTCCATAGACAAATAATCCTAACTATATATACCTACTGGCGATAGCCAGTAGGTAATGTATATATTACCTATATATATAGTTAGGACCTAGTTTCCATAGGAAATCTGCAACATTCTATTGGGAATAACTTTGGCCCTGGTTGATGAATCTTCGCAATTTTCTCAAAGAAGATGGCCCGCTCCGCTCCTCTCCTTCCCTGAAAGTTGGATTTGACAAGTGGGGGCTGAGAAAAAAGGGGGGTCCCAAAACGTGTTTTCCCCATGTTAATTTTCATAGGACTTTTAGACACGGCTACAGCTTGAACCGCTGAACGAAATTACACCAAACTTGTCAAAATGGCAGAGTCTGGAACGCAGATCACGCTTTTGGTTAAATAGTGTAAATCCCTCCAGTAGTTCCTGAGAAAATTGAAAGAGAAATAAATGATATATCTGTAAGCGCGCACCGTGCGCGCACCCCGCGATTTTTCGGGAAAAAAAAATTGGGGGGGGGGCCTTGTGGGGCTTCTCTATTTTATTTCATCTATTTTATTTCAATCTCGAGGGTGCCCTCCCCTCGTTTTGCCCCGGAGATCACCGCCGCGGCCCGAGCCGCCTCAAGATGGCCGCCGCCTGGTTGTGGGAGGGGCCGGGGCGACGTGGTTTCTGCTTCCCCCTGCCTGGGTGAAGCCATCGGTGTCCGGTCTCCCGTACCGAGTGATGCTGGCCAGACGAAGAAGTGTGGGCTGGTGCGGAGCTCCCGTATGTCCGTTGAGTACATTAGTAAACGTCACCACTTATTGATAGACAACTAGAAGCAGTATGCGCTGTAATCAGCAGTCTAGCTAAAATAGTTTGCTCGCCATTCAAACTTTGTATTCGGAATAACCCCATTTAGTAATGATTAAATGACAGAGTTTCTGGAAAAGCACTCAACGGCGACCACACGCAAAGTTCAAAATTTCCGGCAGGTAATTGAGGAAATGCAAAGTTCATCAATCGGTAGTACACATGGTTTCATTTTTGATCAAGTATGTGGTACAGTTTTGGGGTGACTCGTGTCTTTTATATCTGGAGAGGTTTAACCGGACTATTTTACCATCTTAACACAGTAGTAAATGATTGTTTATCACTGGAAATGTAAAGGATGGTGCCGCTTTTGGATTACAATATAGTAGTGTGTGTTATCATCTCTAAAGTAATTACAGAGCAAAACTGAACACAACACAATAACATAACACAAAACAAATTAACACAACATAAATATAACGGCATAGAACAACAAACAGTCAAAAATGAATGTAACACAACACAACACTATTACAGTGCAATAATTTAATAGACACAGTGAACCCATATTGTAATTCTCTGTGAGATTATTGTTTTTTGAAATAGCATGACACTAAAACTACTTTCTCCTTTTAACATGTGATCTTCCTTAAAGTTTGGAAGTGTGAGAAGAATCCAGAGAGTGCATTTAAACTATTCCTCTTGCATAGCGACGAACAAGCAAGCAGACACAAAGGCAAACATAGGAAGAAGGAGGCTTTCAGGCATTTGTATACAGAAACACCACACAACCACATATGCTTACACAGACCTGGGCAACGGTACACAGTAAAGACAGCTATCCAGAAACAGACACTCAGCCTCACATAAATACACAAAGACCTACACAAAAAGACAGATACAAATAGAGAGAGGAACACACAAAACATACACAACTATCACACAGAGACGTATAGATATGGACACAACTAAACATGCACATGAATTCATAGACCCACAGGTATGCACATCGATGAAAACGCCGTAAAATACATAAATTCATGTGCATACACACACACAAAAGAATCTTCAGTTTATTCTATTTTTAAAGTGATGTACACTCGCCACTGACAGTAATCTCGTTACCTAGTCATGGAAAGCAGAAGCTAATTGTTTACATATGAACTTTAATCAATTCTGAAAGAGTTTTAAGTCCTTGGTGCAACATACAGGATTGTACATAGGTAGATGTCAACAAAGGGATGTTTTCACACATGGATTATGAGTGGCGTTAAACGAATTATTTTAAAAATGGAGTGAAATATGCAGCAATGTTTATAGAAAAGCCTGAAAGGAAATTAAAATGGTCAAGATCGCAGGCAAATCCTTAATCTGCACGAAAATGTTTCTTGTGATGTAGGTTAGCTTTCTCTCTCTCTCACCAGAAAAGAGGCCCTTTGCATATGGTAATGCTTGTTTGAAAATAATTATAAGTACCAATGTTTTCCTAATAAAGGCAAATATGTATTTCTTGCAAATTAACACCCACCCATATATATATTACCTACTGGCGGTCACCAGTAGGTATATATAGTTAGGACCTAGTTTCCATAGGAAATCCGCAACATTCAATTGGGAATAACTTTGGCGCTGGTTAATGAATCTTTGCAAATTTCTCAAAGAAGATGGCCCGCTCCGCTCCTCTCCTTCCCTGAAAGTTTTGGGGGGAATAGATAAGTGGGGGCTGACCGCGGGTCAACTGCAAGGAATTGCTTCCCAATATATCTATATTATTTTAACTAAAATATCTAAAAAAATACTCAACTGATTTACACTAAATCATGTATATAAATACACATATACATATATACACCCATTACACCCAGGGCAGAAGCAAGAAATAACGGCACAATCAGGGAAGCAGAAGGCAAGAAATACGGCACAATCAGAGAGGATCTTGCTCCGGTCCAAAAATCGGATCCCTAGGGCTGCTCATGTGGTCCCACAAGGATATTAACATATTTAAACGTTATCCGCTAATAGAATTAGCATTTTAAAAACCTTGCAAATTCACTGAAAAAAACATAGGTTTCAGGCCTTATATAGTTAGGAATTAGCATTTAAAAATCCTTTGAAATTCACTGAAAAACCATAGGTTTTAGGTCTTATATAGTTAGGAATTATCATTTGAAAAACCTTGAAAATTGACTGAAAAAACCATAGGTTTCAGGCCTTATATAGTTAGGAATTAACATATAAAAAAACATTGAAATTGCTCCTATATAGTTAGTTGGACTAACTATATATGTCGCACCCGCAATCCACTGCTGATGATGTCACATATTACATCATTCATCACATGGTCAGTGACATCACTGATGACATCTCATTTGACATCACTGATGACATCACTGATTACATCATTCATGTGATAATACGATGCACCTCCTCACACTCTAATATAACCTTTGATACACTCCCGCGCAGCTGCTGGAATGCTGCCGCGGGATACTTCCTGGTGTTGCCGCCACCCCCCTGGGACACTCAGGCCACGCCCACCACCAGTCAGGCCATGCCCCCACCCCCACCTCCTATTTAATATGTGCTTCCACCGGAAGCGCAGCAGACGAGCGCAGCGGGCGCGCCGTTTGCGCCCCTAAGGCAAGCCCGTCTGCGCCCGTCCGCGACCAGACCGCGGCCAGGACCAGGCATGCTGCCGGTAAGGGGGCGTGCAGAGGAAGGATTGTGTGGTCAAGAGAGGACCTATGGGCTCTTAATACTACTTCTGAGTGCTGTACTCATGAGATAGATCCTCAGACCTTCGCACCCCCTCAGATCTGTGGGACTTGTGGGGTATCTCTCGGTCCTAGAGACACGGCGAGGCTCTCCAAACCCAAGCCATTAACTAACAAAGGTCTCAGAGCAGGCCTGCTGAACTGCAGATCCCTAGTTAAACATACAGACGATATCTGGCTACTACTAGAAGAGCAGGAGTGGGACGTTCTGTTTTTAACAGAAACTTGGATCAAGGAGGATAACATGACCGCCATTGCGCTAGCAGTCCCTCTGGGATTCAAAATATGTCTCTCTAACCGCTCAGGCGCCAAAAGAGGTGGAGGCTTGGCTGTTATTTTTAAAGAACAGCTAGTATTAACCTCCTCGGCCCCTACCATGATTCAGGGAATCGAGGGCCTTCACTTTTGTTTTCAGGTGAGCCCTCAGCTATCTTTAGCAGGATTAGTGATCTACCGCACACCAGGCGGTGAGTATCCCAATTTATTTACTCTGCTGGATACGATTGTTCAGAGCTCCCTCCTCCACCCTCAATTCATTGTGGTTGGGGATTTTAGCATTCATACGGACAAAACGGACTGCGCTCTTGCAGAGCTGCTTAGTAGGTCCACACTAAATACGGCCAAGCTGAGGCTGATTAATGACAGCCCCACCCATAGAGCGGGTCACATGCTCGATCTCATCTTTTCTAATATTAAGGATGTAAAGCCAGAGGCACCACTACCACTGACCTGGTCAGACCACTCATTGATCCCATTTAAACTAAATATGGCATATGAGAGTCCGGCTTCAAGCAAATGCTCTTTTTTGAAGAGACAATGGAAAAAACTAGTTCCCGATATTATGGGCCCTGTTCTGGCGCAGAATATCCCATCTCTCACCTCCAACGCCAACATAGACGCACAGCAACTCAATGATTGGTTCAGGAATATGGTTTCTTCCATTGCACCAGCCTCACGAGCTCTATCTAAGCGAGACTCCCCCTCCGCCCCCTGGTTTTCTCAGGACCTTAGAACGGAGAAAGCAGCCTGTAAGAAGCTGTAGAGACTATGGAGGGTAAACTACGGGCTCGCAGAAAAAGCCAAATATAAGGAAGCATCCAAAAAACTACAGAAAGCTATCAGAAAAACAAAAAAACAGTTTTATGCGGACTCTATCCAGCAGGCAGAGCAGTCGAGTAAGCAGATCTTTAAGGTGGTACAGTCCTTTTTTAAACCCAAATGCATCGAGAGGGAGGTCCCCCCGTCACCCACTCTATGCGAAAACATCTCTGAGTTCTTCGACCAAAAAATCAAACAAGTTTACGAATCCTTTAGGCCAGAAACAAAAACGGTGAAATCGGACCTAGCTATCAAAGATGTGATGGGTGAAACCCTAACTCAATTCCAGACTATACCTCTGAGTGCGGTGAGGCAAGAACTTATCCGCTGCAAATCCGGTTCTCCGGACGACCCATGTCCATCCAAACTATGGGGCACCATAGCTGATTTTGTGGCCCCCACAGTACAACAAATCTGGAACTCGTCCACCGTCTCGGGGGTATTCCCGAACATCTGGAAACATGCAACCCTCCTCCCGCTTAAAAAAAACCTAATGGGAATCCAGCAGACCTCAGCAATCTTCGCCCGATCACTCTGATAGCCGCCCCGGGAAAAATGTTCGAGAAAATAATACAGCGCCAGCTGAGCGAATTCATCGAAGCAAACAAGATACTTCATGAGACGCAATCAGGCTTTCGTCCCGGCTTTAGCATGGAGACAGCACTAATTGAGGTGGTAGAGTCAGTAAGGTGGTCGATGGATGCAGGAAACTCAGCGATGCTGGTACTCCTGGATCTGTCGGCCGCCTTCGACACGGTTGATCACGCTAGACTCTTGATGCGACTGGCTGAGATAGGTATCCGTGACAAAGCATTGGGGTGGATACATTCGTATCTGTCCCAGAGAACACAGAAGGTGGCACTAGGGACTGTCTCTTCAACACCCAAAGTCCTCAGTTGTGGAGTCCCGCAAGGGTCGGCACTCAGCCCCTCTTGTTCAACATCTACCTCGCTCCTATCTTTACGTTGATTGCCAATTGGGGTGTCAAGGCAATCTCTTATGCCGATGACACCCAGTTGGTATTTCCGTACTCAGAGGTGTCGCAGGAGTCCTTCTCGAGCTTCAAGAGCTGTCTCCAAGATGTGGCCTGTTGGATGAATACGAACAAATTAAAACTAAACGCCAATAAAACTGAAGTGATCTTTTTTGGCAAAGGCCCCCCTCCTCCCTCAGAGCTATGGTGGCCAGCGGAGATGGGCCAAGCCCCCTCACCTAGCCTCATGGCAAAAAATCTTGGAGTGCAGTGGGGATGACAGCCTGTCCTTTACCTCGCATATTCAACAAGTAGTCGGTTGCTGTTTGAGTAAGCTGAGGAATCTCCGTAAGATTCTGAGACTTCTCCTGGAGAGTTGTCGGAAAACTGTTATCCATGCCACAGTAACATCTAGGCTGGATTACGCTAACGGACTCTATCTGGGCTTACCTAAATACCTGACTCAAAAACTTCAGTTGGCCCAAAATGCGGCTGCAAGACTGGTTTTGCGGATCCCTTTTAAACATTCAGTCTCTCCGCATCTGCGATCACTGCACTGGCTACCAGTTGCCAGCAGAATCAAATTTAAGGCACTTACGCTGGCCTTCAGATCTCTGTTTGGCACCTGCCCGAAGTACTTGAAAACCCGGCTCCCGAGATACTTCCAGGCCCGTGCGCTTCGTTCCAATTGCCGTGTTCAACTTGTTATCCCACGAGCAAAAAGGGCTCGATTGGGGGGGTCGAACTTTTTCGGCAAATGTTGAAACGCTATGGAACGCCCTGCCCCCAGCAATTCAGCAAGCCCCTTCTGAACCTTGCTTCAAGAGGTTGCTAAAGACCTGGCTCTTTACCCAACCTCGCTAAACTCCCTCACTTCTACCCTCCAGGTCATCTGTGTTCTTCATAGCGCCGGGACACCTCCTCGTGAGGTAGCTGTTCACGCTTTACAAAATGCTGTATTATTATTATTATTATTATTAAACACCCAGTGTTAAATACAGACTACCATTCTTGAAACCATTGACACACCAATACAAGTTACTACATAGGCACTCACTGATTCCTAGGTCTACACACACATCCACTCATTCACCCATACAATCACTCATACATACAGTCACTCATCAATGCAACACTATCATATGCACTCATACACCTATGCAGACACTCACACACTGCCACTCATCCATGGAGTTACTCACACACCTAGTCAGTCATGTAAAGAATCAATCACACTTCCATTTCCTCATCTATATAGTTATACACACAACACCTTACTTATTCAAACATATACTAACACATACTTACTCTCTTATACAATCACTGATACAAGTACACATTGATATGCACAGAGTCACACACCTCCCAGCCAGCCACACACACACTCACTTTCCCATACAAATACTTGGGCAACCAATCAATAACCCATATAGCCCCTCATAAAGCTACAGATCAACACATGCAGCAGCTTACACAACAACAGACATACTGATGCACACATTCACACAGTTTAGTCACTAACCTATGCATTCAGTAAGACACATTTAATCACTCACTCATACAGTCAGTCACGCACCTACTAAATCCTTCATCCAGACACTTATACATCCACTCATTCTTCAATATGTAAAACATATTTAAACTTTACAGAAAAACAGTCACTGGATGATGTCATTAGTGATGTCAAATGAGATGTCATCAGTGATGTCATCAGTGATGTCATCAGTGATGTCATTTGAGATGTCATCAGTGATGTCATCAGTGATGTCACTGACCATGTCATGAATGATGTAATATGTGACATCATCAGCAGTGGATTGCGGGTTCGACATATATAGTTAGTCCAACTAACTATATAGGAGCAATTTCAATGATTTTTTATATGTTAATTCCTTACTATATAAGGCCTGATACCTTTGTTTTTTTCAGTGAATTTTCAAGGTTTTTTAAATGCTAATTCCTAACTATATAAGACCTAAAACCTATGGTTTTTTCAGTGAATATATTATATATATATGATTCAACAATTTAGTCCTTAGTGGGGGGAGCACTGTTCAGCTGGTGCTTGTTTGCAAGAAAAGGGCAAGTTTGCACACAGATATCTTCACAAAATGAAAAAATATGCGGCACTCTCCTTGGCTATTTTAGCTCTTTATTTTGACCAAAACTCTCGTCCTCCTGAGCGTTTCGAACTTCTCGTTCTTGAGCACGGTAGTATACACAGTCCTTTTCTATTTCCGCTATTTATACTATGTCACCACAGTTGCCCATAATGAGGCATTGTGGGACTAGTAGTTGACATTTCATGCGATTTTTACGAACATTTTCTCAATGCATATGGAAGACCTCTGGAAACATCCTTATGGATAGTGAAACCTTTGTTTGGGCTGTTATTAAAAAATATAATTACAAAGTTGCGCCATCCTGCATTATTATATCATGAATATAAGTTGAACTTATGTCATGTTTAAGTAGATACAACAAGACTGTCAAATTTATTATTAGTGACATTATCTTAGTCCCAAAGTTGTCTGGGATTGAGGCACAGTTTCTTGCAGGTTATCGTGCAGCATCTTCTGAGCTGAGTGCCAGTTTCATATAGGCTGAGTGCCTTTGTGTTCTTCCAGCCTCCTCTGGTCTCAATAGTCCATTTCTGGATTTGTTACTGGGATAGACTCCTATGCATTAAAAAGAAAAATCTACTATTACATTTATATACAACAATTCTCAGATCCTGTTTGAGATCCTTATGATTATGAGCCGATAGCAAATTGGTACATTGTCGTTTACCAAACTTCAAATTTTCTTCCCGTTTTTCTTCCCAACAATGTCAAGGTTCCACTTTTGCTCCCATGGGATGTTCGTTATCGTTCTTTATAAATGCACTTGCATTTCTTCAACCCCATTTAGACCGAGTGGGGTCTTGGTTTTGAACCTGATGATACGTTTAGGTTCCAGGCGCCTTAATTTGAGCGTCCTATTTCCTCCTCTTTAATGTGGAGGTATTGTGACCAGGCCTGAATATTTCATGTCCAGCCAGGTCTATATATATAGTTAAGTACAGGAAATGCATCCTTACCTATATAAACTCAATGTCTAAATATTTATTTGCTCAGTATTTTTGACACTATATATTCTGGTACCACCATATTTTGCAGCCGATATTAAGGTGAAATATCAGAAACTGAAGATAGCTCTAGCATCAGGTAAGTCACTACAGTAGCTTCCACACGTCCAATAAAATATTTTTATAGGCTATCAGGTGGAAGATATGGTTCTCTTAGCAGACGCGATCAACAAGTTGCTCAAATGTGAGTATCTAATAAAAAGACCTTAAATAGTTCCCAGAGGAGGTGTAAGGAGGAGCATTATGCTTAGGTATCCTCATATTTTCCCCTTTCTAAATATGCTGCATTCGGCGGCATACATAGAAAAAGGAAAATTCTTAAAGGATTTATCAAACACTGAAATTTACTTTATGTAGCAAGCATGCAACAGAAGGTGTTTTTCAGTGAATCCTGCCTGCAACAGAACTGGGGTGCCTGTATTGCCACTAGGCTGCACTCAGTGTGCCAGCACAGACAGAGAGCGGGAATGTTCCATAACTTAGCAGATATGGCATATTCCTGCTCTCTTCATTTGACACAGTGCAGAAAGTTGTCTTGCTGTACTGCTCTGTGTCATATTTTTGTAAATCTGCCCCCTAAGGTCTTCCATGCACAGTGGCCCTTAAAGAGAGGATTCAAATATAATAATGTATTCATGTTTAAAAAGTTGTTCATATCCAGTAGCGGCTCCTGGAGGGAGTGCCGCACGGCGATGACGTGGGGCTGGGGAGGGGCAGGGTGGGTTGGAGTAAAGTCTGGAGTACGGCCTAACGGAAGTAAGTGAACAAATAAATAAATAAAATGAATTTTATTGCGTGCGCTAAATCGCCAAATGCGAAATTGCGAAATTGTAGTTTCGGATATGCCTTAAAAACACATACTGCAAAATGTCAGTTTATGTCGTACACGTTACAGTAAATACAGTAAATATTCATTGTGATTACTTTGTTTCTGCAAAGTATGAGGGCGTGATATTATACTGTAGAGTGTTCCAATATTTATGTGTACATTGTCACTCATTTCCTTTCAGTTGCATTGTGGTTTACAATTCAAAACATAAATCAACCACTTTTTATCAACATCCCTTGCTGTGTTCTTGTACGATCAGGTGCTGTGTTGCTTTCTAAGCTTCCATATATTGCTGCTGATATTTTGTGTTGTAATTGGTATCTGTATGAGAACAACAGGAGAAGACCCATAAACCTCGTTGGGATGGGTGTATCATGTGAGTAAAGACAGTTCCCAACAGGTATTATGCGAAGACAATTTTGGAAATGTATGCAATATGCATTACAAAGAAAGGAATACCAAGGAGTCGAAGACTTTTCAGAAAGGGTGATCTTATTTTCAAAAGCAATAGGAAAAAACTTTCAAGGGTCAATACAGTTAAAGCAGCACTGTACAGAGTGGATCTTGTGACAACCCGGTGACACTTGGTGCAGGTGCTATATACAATCAGTGACAAGTGGGTGTGCAAGTGTTAAAAACAACACCAGACACGTGTGTTCATATGTTGAATCATCTGTTTGTACCCCATAACTCCTATGCCATAAGTAAGCCAGATTAAAATGACCTGACATATGGATGACCCGTGTTATCCTAAATGCATCATGTAAAAATGCCTAATGTATACATTCAGAATCTGAAATGTTTCTCACTATGTCTCATGGGGCACCCCTAAAGATAACAGTGTAACTATGTTCACAACTTGCCCGTCTCCGTCCAATACCTGAGCGTTGGTAACTCCCACCTAACACACCCCCTCCGCGTCATGCGCGTTCGGTCTGCATTATTGCTGTTTCGACTATTTCGACTGTTACCAA
Organism: Lissotriton vulgaris; assembly: GCF_964263255.1. Classification (NCBI taxonomy): domain Eukaryota; kingdom Metazoa; phylum Chordata; class Amphibia; order Caudata; family Salamandridae; genus Lissotriton; species Lissotriton vulgaris. Next base: position 724,190,372 of record NC_141696.1, read on the forward strand.
GGCAACCTCCTTACACACCCTGTAGTCCTCCTTCAGTGTTGTTAGGAGTCTCTCTCACTAGCCAATACCTCTCCGGTATTCTTGCCGGACACTCCCCCTCTCCGCCCCTGGCAGTCACGTGACTCCGCCCCCAAGCCGTTTACTTCCTGATTTATATTGAGGAAGAACACGGCAGCGGGTAGCTAGCGCATTTATTGCCTGCAACCCGCTCGACAGCAGAATCCCGGTTACGGCCCTCAGCCCTGATTCAGTCAGGTAAGAGACAATTTGCACCGCGCGTCGAGCGCGCCCTTACATCAAGACTTGTAGCGGTCTCTGGACACCGTACTGGGCTCACTCTAAATACTTGTTCTCTCTCTCCCCCCCCTCAGGCCTCGCCAGTATTTCTCGCTGCCCAGACGGAAGTAACATCAAGGTAATTACAGTTACCGTGGTTTCTAGTCGTAGCCACCATGTTTAGCCTTCCTCTAAAACTCTATCTACCACTTGCTCCCCAGTAACCTTGGACCATCGAGTCTTAAAACAGGATTTCAACTACGTCTCCCTGCCTGAGCTTAAGTGTGAGTTTCCTACTTTCCATATGCGGCGACCCTATTCACTAGCTTAATGACCACCTTGGCTGACTGAGCTATAACGGCTTCTACCCCGCATCCTACAGTACCTTAGCCACTCCCTATATCACTAACCCCCGGCCCATTCCGGCCCTCACCCCCCCCACATCATGACACCTCTTAGTCCGCAATTTAGACCGGATCAAACACCTGTGCACTTCCCCTTCCCCTGCCCGTACGCCAACCCCAGACCCCACGCTCAAACTGCCCTTTCTGTCCACAGCACTGTTCGTATCGACAACCCCGTCCTGATGACGATCCAGACTAATGGGGATCGAAACGCCGTCGACTAGACAGCTTGAATTTTACGACGCATTTCACGTCTTGTGCTCCCATACAAATAATTGTGTTTCAAGTGATTGTTACTTGTCTCTGTTGGGGCCATTACTTGATGTTTATACCTTGATTAATGCGTCGCCTTTGCTGTTGTTTTTAACACTTGCACACCCACTTGTCACTGATTGTATATAGCACCTGCACCAAGTGTCACCGGGTTGTCACAAGATCCACTCTGTACAGTGCTGCTTTAACTGTATTGACCCTTGAAAGTTTTTTCCTATTGCTTTTGAAAATAAGATCACCCTTTCTGAAAAGTCTTCGACTCCTTGGTATTCCTTTCTTTGTAATGCATATTGCATACATTTCCAAAATTGTCTTCGCATAATACCTGTTGGGAACTGTCTTTACTCACGTAATTGGTATCTGTACATGAACCAGTCTTTGACATGCTGCACTGTCAAGCAAGGATATTGATTGAAAAATCAATTTCCTAAAGTGGATTTCCCATGGTGCATTAAGGCATGTTGCCGGAGTGTATAGGCTTGAATGGTGGCAGAAATTTTTCCCAGGACGCTGAAGAAGAGAGGTTGGAGAAAAATTCAACAAAAATGTATTTTGCAGCAAATTGTTAATTGCACATCTCGGGGAGGAGGGATATTCTGTGGAGGCGTGAAAACTGTGGGAGATAACTTTCCAAAACACAAACTGTCTCCCATTGAATCTTGTTAACATGTTTCTGACATGTTTGCATACATCATAAAGCAAAACGTTACTGTATAAAAAAACATGCCCTGCTACCCAATAGTTGTCTTTTAATGATGGTTTCTGGAACACTGTACATGAAATTCTAACCTAAGGAAATATATTTAATATCAACCCAATATGTGTGGGTAATTCAACCCAAATGAACAAAGGGTAGAGTTTCCTTTTGTAGTGTAGTACTATTTATAAAGCATGATCTGCCATAGTAAACAAGCCACATTGTTTTCTCGAAATGACGAGCCTGGGAATTGCTATATATAAATCCTAAACCACCAGTGAACAAGACACTGAAAGAAAACACCTTCTGTTGCATGCTTATTATATAAAGTACATTTCAATGTTTGATAAAGTCAACCGGAAAAAAAATACTATGGGTCAAATTAGTAAAATGAGGAATCAACCACATGCAATTACACTTTCTGGCCTCCCTACATGAAAGGACATGGCACAAAGTCAGATTAACTCGGAGGACGCTGTCACCAAAATAGACAACTTGAAATGGTTTAAAGCAGAATTGTATCTTAGCCCCCATACTCCTCTTCCTACATAAAACTGACATAACCCAGTATCTTGATCATAGAGAGGTTTATAACCAAAGACTGGTCCTTGACCCTGCTTCCAGGCAGGTCGCTCCCCACGCCGCGTAGCCACACCAGACTGCGCCCGTGCACCAGCCTGCTGATACCGAGTTCGAGGCCCGCCTCCACCCGCAGGCTACCACCTGCGCCTCATCCCTGGTGGCCAGTGGTAGGCCTTAGGTTTGCTTTTCTGCTGTTTTATTGCGCTTGCTTGCACTTGTGCCCGATTTATTGTGCCTGTTCTTTGTGTCGCTGGTGTTGAGTATTGTTTGCTTATTGTATTTGCTCTCTTTTTGTCCCTCTGTGCCCGTTTTGCCTGTGTTCTGGGTCCCACGTCCCGCCGGTGCGTCCCCCGCTTTATTGTGCCTGTTCCTTGTTGAGTATTATTTGCTTTATTGTATTTGCTCTCCTTTTGTCCCTCTGCGCCTGTTTTGCCTCTGTTCCTGGTCCAGCTTCCTGCCGCGCCATCCCCTGCGGTCTCGTCCCCCCACTCCCATTAGTCCACTCCCCCTCCCAGCTGCACCTCCCTACCACCTCCCCTTCTAATGGTGGACGCTGCGCAGCTACGCAGCGGGTTGGCTGCTGGCGCACAGAAGGTGCGCCTAAGCCAAGCCCATCTGCACCAATCCACGCCTGGACCGCACCCACTGCCAGAACACCTGGCCCCCGTGAACACCACAATGCCTGACTCTGCTACGATGCCAGCACCCTCCACGCACTCAATCCCAGATGAGAACACACCTGCTACCTGACCACCCCGAATCACAACCAAGGACCCTTCACCTGCCGGAACTGCAGCTTCACCAGCATCTGGCCCGCTAAACCGCCAACTAAAGAATCCAACCACCTCAGATGCATCCTCCTCAACACCTGCTCTGCCCGCAAACACGCAGTCGAACTATGGGACCTACTCGACTCTACCTCCGCAGACGTCGCCTTCCTGAGGAAGACCTGGCAAAATCCCCGCCTCAGCACCCGACATCACCATAGCCATCCCGGAAGGCTACAAGATCACCCGCAGGGACTGTACCAATGGAGTAGGAGGAGGAATCGCCTTCGTCCAGAGGAACACCCTCAGAGTCTCTACCAACACCCATGACACCCTTAGCACTGCCAAACACATGTATTTCTAGATCCACACCGATCCCAACACCACCCTCAGAGGAACCCTCATCTACAGACTGCCGGGATCTCGACCACAGTTCAGCGACTCCATTGCCGACTTCATCAGCACACACGCCCTCACTTCCACGGACTACGTCCTCCTCGGGGACCTGAACTTCCACCTTAAGAACAACGACACCAACTCCACCACCCTGATCGACAACCTCGCCAACCTCTGACTCAAATAGCTCGTGACAACACCCACCCACGCCGCCGGCCACACGCTTGATCTCACCTTCACCGCAAGCCCCCACGTCTCCTTCAACCTCACCACCGAACCCCACTGGACTGTCCACCACTGCATACACTTCATCATCAGGAATCCCACCATGCACCACCGCACCCAACAGATGCCTCAACGCTGCTGGAACAATGTCACAGAAGACCAGCTAGCCACCACCATTGCCCAGATCCCACCCGCCAACTCCACCGACCCCGAAACCACTGCCTGCAACCTCAGACAATGGATCGACGACTGCGCCAACACCCTCGCCCCGCTCAAGACACCCCCCAACAGCCACACCAGCAAGAAGGCCACCTGGTTCACTGAAGTCCTTCAGGCCTCCAAACGAACATCCCGAAAACTGGAGAAGAACTGGCTCCAAAAATGAGCACCGGACAGCTACGCAGCCCACAAGAACGCCACCTGCACACACCATCACCTCATCGGATCTGCCAAGAGGGACTCATTGAAAGACCGCCTAGAAAACAACACACACAACAGCAAAGAGCTCTTCAACATCGTGAAGGAACTCTCCAACCTCAGCTCCAACACCAACGACATCCCGCCTTCGCAAGACCTGTGCGACTCACTGGCCACCTTCTTCCACCACAAGATCGCCGACATCCACAACAGCTTCAACGCCACGACTGCCACGACAACCACCGCCCCCACGACCACCAACTGCACCAACCACCTGCGCTCCTGGACCAGCATCAATGAAGAGGACACCAGCGAGATCATGAACAACATCCACTCCGGATCACCATCAGACCCATGCCCTCACCACATTTTCAACAAGGCCAGCACAGCCATCTCATCCCATCTCCGGAAAGTAATCAACATCTCCTTCGAGACAGCAACCTTCCCTGAAAGCTGGAAGCACGCTGAGATCAACGCCTTACTCAAGAAACCCAAGGCGGACCCCAAGAACTTCCGACCCATCTCCCTGCTCCCCTTCCCAGCGAAGGTCACTGAGAAAATCATCAACAAACAACTAACCCGCTACCTGAGACGGCTGCAACGCATCCAGAACGCCTCAACAGGTTTGATCCTCGACATCCCTTGCCGCAGCTACATCACACCCCATCTGATAGACCTGCACTGGCTCCCGGTCAACAAAAGGATAACCTTCAAGCTCCTCACCCACACACACAAGGCACTCCACAACACCGGACCAGTATACCTCAACAGACGACTCAGCTTCTACACCCCCAACTGCCAGCTCTGCTCCGCAGACCTCGCCACAGTCCCCCACATCTGAAGAGTGACTTCCGGCAGCAGATCGTTCTCCCACCTCACCACCAAGACCTGGAACACCCTCCCCACCAACCTACTGCAGACCCCAGACCTACTGGCCTTCAGAAGACTCCTCAAGACCTGGCTCTTCGTTCAGTAGCAGCACCCCCCCACCCCCAGCGCCTTGAGACCCTCACTGGTATGTAGTGCACTTTACAAGTGTTATAATTGATTGATTGATTGAAAGACTGGTTCCCAACTTGTTACCTACTTAATGTACACCAATGTTATACTTATTCTATCATAACACCATCAGGCTGTCAATCCCAGCTATGAAAATTACAAGAATACAGTCAAGAGAATGACAAGGGGCCCGATCATGACCTTTGGTGCAGCAGTAGTGGGCAGTATGCCATTGCCATGCTCCCGCTGCACCAAAGCCGTGGTAGGACTGCCCTCAAGATTAGGAGTTCCCTTCAGCAGTGGCGGTTCGTCCATTAGGGGCGTTGGGGCGTTGCCATGGACAACCGTCACTGTCACTGACACACTGCACATTCAAAATGTAAAATTATGAGCGCAGCGCAGCCCGATAATGATTTGAGGTCTCCGGTCGGAGTCACATCATCATTGTGATCGCGGAACTGGTGTGGGGGGCGGGCCTGCGGCAGTGAGTGGCAGGCTGGCGGTGAGTGACTGTGATAGCAGCAGCAGTGTGCGCATTTAGGGCAAGTCCTTTTTATGACTTGCCCACGCATGCGCACACACGCAGTAGCCCCTTCCCTCCTCCTCCTCCCCTAGCCGTCACACAGGCAGAGACCCGGGGGAGCCGGGTCTCATTACGGCAGTATTAGCCCTGCTCTTAACCAATCCTGGCGCAGTGGCAATGTTATGCTGTGCCAGGATTGGCTGAGTTAGTTACCGCGCACGAGGATGGTGGTGCTGGTGGCTCGAGTGAGTCATGCGGATGGTGCTCCAGGAAAGAAGAGACTGGACAAGACTTCAGTTCACGACGTAAAGTAAGTAAGTATTTAAATTCTTCCTGACAAACAGAAAGGGAGCAGAGTGGAGGATTGGCTCAGGTCGGGCTGGACAGACTGGAGGGAGGTCATAACTTCTGTGCTCCCGGCACGTCATGAGTGCTCGTTGCTGAGAGAGACGAACGGTGAGTGTCATTCACTTAACGCAGCCGCTTCTCTTGAAAGTGCTGGCCACTAATCTGATGGTGTGTGCCTTTGCACATGCCCCGGCCTGACATTTCACTGGTAGAGCCTAGCAGCGCAGGGCCGGATTGCAAACCGACTGCAACCCTGGGACAAATGCTCAAAGCAGCCCCCCCCCTCTCTCTTTCTATCCGTCCTTTGTCTCTCTCATCTCATCTCTGACTTTCTCTCTTCTCAAAGGAATTATAGAATAAGAAAACTGCACGGTTTGCACAGAACAGCATGACTGGCTTTGCTTTCCGTATTTTCCTCCATTCGATTTCGGGAATGCTCGCTGGAAATAGCTTTCCTTAAGGGAAGGCTCACGGCTGATAGCATTTTTTGCGCAGCAGTGTTTGCACGTGGCTGGAATGTGGATGGAAGTCTTCACCAGTGACCCAACAACCCCTCTCTGATTTGAAAAATATGTGGATTGTTTCCATCCACCTGTTTGTGAAAGAGTGAGGCAAAAGGAGAGTTGGTCCACATTTCGGTGTTTTCAATAGTGCAGCGCACAAGCAGGCGATTCTACCGAGCACGAGCAGGGCACCTGCGCTCACGTTGTTCTCTTGTAAGCACAGTTCGCAGAAAGTCCAATATGGTACTTGTGGCCGGGTGAGGGTAGAATTACAAAGCAGATATCAAGGCGAACCTCCAGGACAAGTTCACCCCCATTGTGCACTGCATTATAATAGTTCCCTTAATTTGTTTTAATGCAGTTCAACCGCTGCGCTCAAGACGCCAAAAAGAAGCGCACAGATCAGATGCCTTCTGTTGTCGCTCGCCTCTGTCTCGAGCATGTGTCTTCTTTGACAGATTTACATACCTGACAGCCATCTGTTTAATAGTTTGTGCTGAAGGAAAAGTGTCAGAATTACGTGGAAGCTAAATTAGAAACAGCCACAGGGCATAAAACTAGGCCGGCAGGGCCGGTATGCCAGTGAACCTCGGGTGGGACGTTTCCTGTCATCCCCAAGCAGTAGAGCATTTAGTTCGGCCCTTTCACTTTCAGTTTCCCCATCCTCGGTGAGGTGTGGGGATGTTGGAGGCACACGCAGAATTTGCAGCGGCACTGTGTCCTTAATCCACTAACTCTCTACAGTGTGCCCTTCACTCACTGCCTTGTGCTCCTTTAACTGGTGCCCCCAGGTGTCATCTACGTGCTGTTCCAACAAGTGCACAGTTCTTAGTCACGAGCCCTTTTAAATCAGTGTCCATGATCTCTATGCACTGTGCCCTTGGAATGAGTGTGTTCAGATAACTGAACCAGTGCCTGGCTCTGCCAAGTGGTCCGTTTTAAAGCGCTGTGATGTCAGCGTGCTATAAGCTTGTACGAGTATAGGGAAAGTGGCAGTAATGTTTTCTGTCGACACTGAGCAGAGAAAGATGAGGCGGATGGGCTAACTACTTTAATTACCGCCTGTTTGATCAACGGCGGGTGAGGGGGGGACTGCCGGTCTTAACCAGAAATAGACGGGATATTGCAATTTACTAGGGGCAGATACAGACGGGGTAGTTGCTGTGTATGTTCAGGCACCTGACATAGAGGAGGACACAACTGCTGCGTACCAAGGACAGAGGGAGATGCTAATGTGTACCCGATGCTAGGCAGAGAGGAGGGTAACTTCCTTCTCCTAGGCACTGGGCACAGAGAGGGGTTACTGTGTACCAAGCACCCGGCACAGAGGGGCGAACGGCCCAAGTACTTTGGCACCTCCAAGGGTAGGAAGCACTATATAAATGCTGCTACAAGACGATACACTTTCGCAATTGCTATATTAACCTTCTGACTTTCACAAATATGCTTGAAAATCCACGATTTGCCCTATCTTTTTTCAAAATTTACTCAGGTGGGGGTGCTCCCCAAATCCCCACCTTATGACAGTCAGGCTTCTTCGCTGTTCTCACTCGCCACAAAGCACTCATCACAAACTTTTACGCCTCACCACTATCAAATGTCACCAGCCGCCATTGCCCTTCAGTCTGGAAGGCTGTTTTTTGGCATTTCCGTTGCGGTATCTCAGAAAATGGGCACTGCAATGGGAATGCCAAAAACAGTTCCTGCATGGCATGGACTTGCATGCATATAGGAGGGCACATGCTGTGACCCCCTGCATGCACTCAAATGGCATGAGACACCAGGGTCCCTGTAGGGCCTGCTTTGTTTCCTCTCCACCACGGTTTTCCTAGCGGTGGAACCACCATGATAACCGTGGCAGAGAGGAAACTTGTAACATAGTTTCCAATTCCGCAAAGCATATTGCAGGCCCAAGACCACCATGCCAATGCCAGGGAATGACGGTTCCCTAGCGACGGTTTGACTGCCTAACTTCTTATGGGGCATTCGGACTGCCAGTCGGTGGCTGGGTCGCGGCACAACCACAAGTCTGGTGGTCCTCTGACCGCCAGACTCGTTATTGGGGCCTTAGACACCAATCTACAGAAAACCAAAGTCATGACTTTTGGTAAAATTCGAAAAAAACAAAGGGAGAAAGATAAAATGTATCCCTTTGAGCAAGTCAACAACTACTTAGGTTTAAAAGTTGACAACATGTTATCATGGGCTACCACATTTTAACCAAACAGAAAAAAGCACATTTCTCCAAATCAATAAAGAGATTTGTAATGTTTATGGAGGATAAGTCACTGATAAATCACCTAATGTATTCAACTCAAGGATTTTCCCATCGCTTTTATATGCATCTATCGCTTCCAACTGCAATCAATACCCTAAACAAAGTTTATAAGAAACAGATCTGATGTTTTCTGAACTTACATTCACGAACTTCCCATAACAAATTGTGAGTTGAGTTATCTCTAAGATTATTTTCCTATTTTCATTCAGTTGCTGTCCTAGATTTGCAAATGTTTCTCTGAAAAAGAAAACTCTTTAAAGCAGCTGATAGTTATGCAACTAGAAAAAACTGGAGGACCCACTGCTCATTTCAGTCTTGCACACCTAGACAAGATTATTACAGACAATAACCTTCCACCACTAATAGCTTTTGCAAAGATCCCCCGCCCTGCACGCAAGGAATCAATACGTAAGACATTGAAGAATAATAACAGATTCACTGATCTCATTAACTTCAAGTTTTATAAGTAAACAGATTACATCACTGACACTTACCTGAACATAATATAGGGTTATCTAAAGTCGTCCTCGGAGCCTGCCTGTAAAATAAAATATCTAAGATGCAGTCTAATGTACTATCCGAAGGGTCTTGGAATCCGCACTGTCCATCATCAAAGATCTGCAGTGTCTGTGGTTACAAGGATGACTCCACTGAATATATTATCTGCTTATGCAGCACGTTATTGAAACTTAGGGAGAAATACCTGAGGGTGACATTTATTGCACTCAATAACAGAACACTCAGCCAAGCAATTAAGTATTGCTTTTTTGTCAAAAGATTATCAATTCATTGGAATACTGACAACTTTAGAGCTCACCTATTCCCACCTACAAAAAATAGACGAAGAGGAATAATCAAGGTTGAGTTGAAATAAGATTTTTTCTTTCTGATGCTTTCTTTTCTCTCTCTTTGTTAAGTTGTCATACATGTTCAATTAAGCTATTCATTTGTAATTTTATTATCGTAATATATACATATATTTCTTTTTTCATGCAATAAACTAAACTAATTATAATTCCAAATCATCCATCACAACAAACTATTTCACAATAAGGTGGTCGATGGACACTGGAAATAATAAATTGCAACCGCTTACTACACTTCTTAGAATGCATGACTATTGGGGCATATACAAAGAGACTGTGTTGTAACTCAGTAAATGGTTTCTCCCACCTGCTGTTTCCCCCCCTCTCCTTTCCTTCCCCATGGTTCTGCCTGAGCTGTCACCCAAAGGCAGCATTGGAATGTTGGGACTAGACCTGCCGTCCAGCTGGGAGCACTTGTGGTTTATGACTGAATAAAGTCCTTTGATCTTCATTACTGTGTGGTGTGTGCTTACTACACTTTTGGCGATGACGGAGAAGGAGCTGAGCCAGGGTCAGCGTGGTGCATCCCCCCTGGAGCTGTTGATGCTGGACGGAAAAGAAATTAGTGTAGTTCAACTTACCCATGATGAACTAAATCTATGACATCACGAGCGGCGTCAGGAGGAGAATTCCAGCGCAGCACCGGGTCAACTCACCACCATCTGACGAACTTTGAGGCGGTAGCGACGTGACGAGGTGACCCACAGCAAAGCCATTTCCAAGGGGAGGGCTGCGTGTTAAGCTGTGTGCAGGTGCTGGCTGAGGGAACCTCACCGCCGGGAGGAGAAACAGTGGAGTGCGGAGTGTGGTTCAGGACTCGCTTTCAAGGAGGTTTGGAGGTGTCGGTAATGAAAGGAATTGCAGGCGCAGGGAGCAAGAGAGGAACAGCGGCTGCTGTCTGTGCTGATTAATCCAGCGTTGGTCGTGTGAGCGGTACCAGAGGGGCGCGAGTGAGTTTCCTCAGACTTCGATTCGGCATTTACACGAGTCGGTACCTCAGCTGAGGGGCCGTTTTGACTTTGTCTTCACACGACGTTGTGGGAGCACAGCACAACGAACTTTGCATCGTAGCTGAATTGTATGGTGCTCGGAGGGGCTCTGACAAGGCACTGACGATCACCACAGGAAGTTCCCGCCCAGAGCGATCGACGGTGGAGGAAACAAAGAGACAGAAAGAGGACTTGCATGGTTTCATCAGTCACATGAAGTGAAAGCTCACTGTAATGTCGTTTTGAAGTATTTTCATTGCCCTGTGTGGGGGGTAACCTAAATTTAGTCTAGTGACACCCCGCTGCTTGTGGAATTTTACTATTGGGCAAAAGTATTGTAGCACTCCACCTTATATCATCTAATTATAGGATTATCCTCCTTAGCAGTGCAGAGGATTAGAGGCTTTACTGGTTGATGGCCATGGCAGGTATGAGCCAGCCCCCACCCTTTCTTAATGAGCTGGGGAGCCGGATATACCCTGGAAAAGATGGGAAAGGGATATTAAAGTCCTACCTCTTAGCAATTGGGGGTGGAAATTATAACAATGTGAGGAAGCAACATATTTTGTTGCATAATTTGGGCATTCATGGGAGAAAAGTGTTTGAAGACATAACGGGTAGGCAAGTAGATGATGAACAAGAAGAGGTAGAAGGGGTAAATGTCTATGAGTATACTTTGATGAAATTGGAAGAACATTTTAAAATTAAACTCAATGTAGTTTTGGAAAGGCACAAATTCTACAAGAGAGCACAGAAGAAAGATGAAAAGGCCACAAATTATGTAGCGGTCCTGAGAGGCCTACCTGCTACGTGTGAATTCGGGGCATTGACTGACTCCATGATAAAAGACCAGATCGTTAGGTGCACGAATGACTCAAGGATACAAGAGGAACTCCTTACTAGGAATCCTGATCTGGAAGAGGCACTAAGCATAGCCAAAGGGTTAGAGCACACTGCTTTGTGCATGAAAGAGATGAGAATACATGAGGGAGCTATGAGGGAAAAAAATGAAAGCAAAGGAGCACATGAAGGGGAGACTGTTTGTAAAGTAGGGAAGAAGGCAAAGGTCAATCAGCGCAGCAATCAACAGGGATTATTTTGTTACAAATGTGGTAGCTCAAATCATCTAGCAAACAACTGGAAGTGTCCAGCCAGAGATGTATTGTGTAGGAAATGCAACAAAAGGGGACATTTTTCCAAGGTGTGTGTTAGAAACGGGGTCCCCGGCTGGCCAGGGCTCACGCCAAAGTCAGTCAGAGACCACCACTCCTAAGTCAGGGCAAGGGAGTTACACACCAAGATAACCCCTGCTCACCCTCTAGGTAACGTGGCGCGAGCAGCAAGGCTAAACTTGGAGGCGGTATGAGTTAAATATTTGCGCACGCACCCCAGCAACAACACCCAAGGCCCACCACAAAGGAAACTCCACACAAGGTTATATAAAAAATAGCCTTTGTATTATAGTAAAAACACATTAGATAACACACAAACTTTACAATGTGCCAACAGGCACGGGCAGAATTTACAAGGGATTATGTACAGGACAGGGCCACATGGACCACTGTCAGGGGTAGGCACTTGTTAGAAATAATACTTGTAGGTATACACTTAGCACATAAACATATAATGACTAGCACCAAAATAGTACATGTAGCACACAACCAGTAATCACTGGTAAAGAGTAAATACCTCCTACGCAACCCTAAACACTGTAGGAAAATCACGCAGGGAACTAGGACCTTATCATCAGGACCTAAGGAAGGAATACCATCACCTAAGCAGGTCACTTTTAGCAAAGGGAAGGAAACCTGAACAATCACCTAAGCAGGTCACATTTAGCAAAGGAGATAAACATAAAATACCTAAGCAGGTCACTTTTAGCAAAGGTAATGGGACATCAACAATCCTCTAAGCAGGTCACATTTAGCCAAGGGGATAAACATAAAATACCTAAGCAGGTCACTTTTAGCAAAGGTAATGGGACATCAACAATCCTCTAAGCAGGTCACATTTAGCAAAGGGGATAAACATAAAATACCTAAGCAGGTCACTTTTAGCAAAGGTAATGGGACATCAACAATCCTCTAAGCAGGTCACATTTAGCAAAGGGGATAAACATAAAATACCTAAGCAGGTCACTTTTAGCAAAGGTAATGGGACATCAACAATCCTCTAAGCAGGTCACATTTAGCAAAGGGGATAAACATAAAATACCTAAGCAGGTCACTTTTAGCAAAGGTAATGGGACATCAACAATTGCACATGAGGCATTAAACACATTCAGAGGTGCAGGTTAGAACATTTGCGCAAGAATCACATACATCAGTAAATTACAATGCGCAGGGTGCATATAGCACAACACTAGGATTGTCCCTCAGGCCAACTGGCCTCGCAAGGGGCTGAATGCCCTGAGTCTCAATGTCAGGGGGTCTGCGCAGGCAGCACAAACCACAAGCCTAAACGTAGCAACTGTCCACTAAGTGCTGGACAGTTGTAAATCAGAGGTGATGCCAAAGTTGGAGCCTCGTGGGCTCAAGAACAAAGGGACTGGCACCTAAGAGCTTCAGTGCTCTAAAATAATGAAATGCCCCCAGAGCCTCTCTGGACTCTTACAGCAACTTGAACTGCCCCCTCGAGCCTTCTGTGGGCTTGCAAAATCACTTAGGGCGGGAGCCTCTCTCAGGGCTCATAAAACAATGTGGGCTGGGGCGGGAGCCTTCTCGTGGCTCAATAAACAAAATATGCCCCTCAGAGCCTCTCGGGGCTCGTCACCAGTGTGGGCGGAACGTTGTAGTCCTTCACGGGGGACTCGGGAATTAAACAATGTCCCAAGAGCCTCGGGGCTCTTACACAGCTGGGCCTCTCTCAGGCCCGGTTAGCACACGGGAGGGGCGGGCACCGGCAATGTGCCCCGACGCCCCCCTCCCTTTACTCGCTCTTCCCGGCCCCACTCACCGGGTCTCTCGCGGCGGCTCTGCTCCTTCTCCCGGGGCTCTCCCTTCGCTCGGGAGCCTCGGGGACGGCCGGCTGCTCCTCTCCTCGCTGCTCGGCTCCGGGGGCGGGACTTCCGGTTCGCCTCTGCCGGGCCGCGCAAGGATTGGCCGGGCCAACGATCACTTCCGGGTCGCCGCTGGCAGCGCGGCGGCTCGCTTCACACAGGCAGGCGGGGTCCCATTATCCGAGGAGTGGGCTCCCTCGTGATAAATTAAATATCCAAGGACGGGGCAATGCCGGGTGGGCTCCGGCTTCTAAATAAAATTATAAGGCGAGGTGGGCACTCGCTATGCCGAAAATCGGCAATAAAGCGGGCAAACGCAGGGTGGGCACCAGCTGCACAAAATAGAGCGCTCGAAGCGCTAGAAGGGGAATAAAGCGCTACCAAGCGCCAAGGGCTCAAAATAAAGCACTCCTCAGCGCTAAGGAGAATAAGCAGCGCTCCCCAGGCAACAGCAAAGCTCCAGCAGAGTCTGGAGGCAGTCAGAGGGGCAAGGCAGGGCCAGAGCCAGCTCACTGGGTCTCCAGGCAGGGAGACAATCCAAGTGGCGGTCCTCCTGGCCCCAGCAATAGCAGCAGCCCCCTCTGGCAAGGATCCACAAGCAGAACCCAGAACCAAATTGTATGGGGACACAGCCCCTTCTTATACTGTAAAACCCTCTGTCTGTAGGTGCAGGGTGGGGGAAAACCAGTCGCAGCTGGTTTTGAAGTACCCTTGATAGCTCAACCACCCATTTCATTCACTGGCAGGGCTAGGGACATCAGTCGCACTACATGGGGTGGAGCCAGCATTGTGTGGGGGAAAGTCCAGGCCCATCAGGGACCAGGTGCACTCCTCCCAAGCCATCAACATGCTAATCTCACACTCACCACCGGGCAGACCCATCCAGCCTTCCTGGAGCCAGGCTCACCAGCCAGCTCCAGCCAATCACACGCCAGGCATATTTTACATTAATATGCCAAGCCCTAGAAGTGGCATTTCTACACATGACACACACATGCCACATACACCATTGCGAAGCATTCATTCCCACGAGCTCGCACATACCAAATTCGAGCATGCACTCCCCACGCATCAGGAACTACTAGGGACACAGACATTCCCCATGCATTCCTATGGGAGAGCAGGCCAGCCTAACTACATGCACGCACTTTACTCTGGGACACAGGGAAAAAGTGCGCACAGACCAGAAAATCATCCATACAGATCACAGATCTAAAGCAAAAAGATTAGGGGTGAACCTGCCTTAAGGGCCAAGTCCAACACAACCCCCTTCCAGCCAAAACGCAGGGCAGACCAATCACCACCGTGATGGGCTTACCTGCTTGGGGCGATAAAACACGGACGCGGGCCCGCACCTGCAGGGACACCCTCCTGTTTTACGCCACGGTGAACCCCTGGGGTTGTTTCTAAAACTATGGTAGGGACTAACTGGGCTACCCCACTGGTACTCTCCAGCTGCCCTCGGCCAGGACCAGGCCCTAGGCCACCCAGGTGCCACTGGATCCTGCCTACTCACAAAGTGGGGGGTAGTAACCCCTGGCACATAACAGCCATTCTCCACTCTTCCTGTCTGCAAGACAGGGCTAGACTGCCACTGGTTCTCCAGCCTAGGGTCTACAACCTTAGGTGGACCAGGAGTCTCAGGGAAGGCTCTCCTCCCCTTACCTCTTCTCCTAGGGTTCCTCCTCCTCCTGCGAGGGGTACCCTCTAAACACCACTCTCCCAACCTAGGGTTTAACCCCTCAGGTGGTACCGGGGTCAGAGGTGGGCTCTCCCACCCTCTGCACCCCCTTCCAGAGTCCTGCTCCCTCCCAACCGGGGCGGTACCTCTGGAGAAAGAGCTGGTCAGGACACTGATTACAGTATTACCACCCTTCAGGTCAGGCAAACCCTGGACCTGGACCTCCAACCTCCAGTCTAGACCCTTTGGTGGAATAACTGCCTGGCACTCCAGGACTTCTGGGGACTCACATGTCACTCCCCAATCACTCTTTTCACTGGACTTCTGTACTCTCCCTACCGGAGCAGTACTGCTAGACTCTACAACCATAGAAGCTCCGCTTACAGATGCTCCAGGTCCTCCACACACTAGGAGATCTCCCTCAAGTGAACTAACAGGTAAGCTTAGGTCCCCACCCTGGTGTTCCCTAAAGAAACTATCCAGGCTCTGAGGCAGGGCTTCGGGCATCTGGGGACTCTCGGTCTCACACTCACTCCCGCTCCACTGAGACAGGCAGTAAGCCCCTACACCCTCCTCACTATACTGGGACCTAGCTGGGCTACTTTCACCCTCCTCCACCACGCTGGGTTGGAGGAAACCTGACCCACTATTGTTGGAATCACTCACTAGCGACGCTAAAGAACCTCTTGCACCTTCCCATCGGTCTGCTTCCGCTGCAAGCTCACATGCAATAAACGATCCAAACTTCAACAGGTGCTGGCGCAACTCTGGCACACAATAACTGAGCAGGTGCTCTGTGACAACCATGCTAAACAATCCGCCAGACTTGTCGTTCACGTGAGCCTTTTCCCAATCAAACAGTGCTTCACAACACTCATCTTCAAAGTCTTCCCACGACTGATGAGGCAGTTTCCTAAGTCTCCTGAACTTCAACCCAAACTCTTCTGCGGGGGGAGCAGGTACTATACTTGGGGAACTGGGAGTGGGACTGTCTACACTTATATTTAAAAAGCTGCCACCACTGGACTCCACCCTCCCTGGGGAATCCAGACAATTACAACTGCACTCAGGGGGTAACCTACTCTAGGGCTACCTTCTCCCTGAACCAGGCCCTCTCAGCCTCTAGCTTGGCATGCTCCAACCTGAGCTGTTCCATCGCTAGCTGATGCTCCCTCTCTTCCTTCCTATCCAACCACTCCTCTGTGGACAGGGAAAGGGATGGGGCGCTGGTACTGACACTGGACCCAGCAAGGAACTCCCTATCTATGGGGTCCTCACTATCTGCTGACATCCATCCACTGTCATTCTCATACAACTCACATTCTTCATCAGAATCTTCAGGGCTCCCCACAGACTCACCACCCTCATGGCGTGCGGCCCGGGCCCTATCTCTCTCACTGTGCTCAAGATCCCACTGATCCTTTTGACATAGGATCAGGCTGTCCCTAAGCTGGGACTGAGTATCCAACTCACTCACCTCTATGCCTCCCTTTTCACAGAATCTGACCAGCTCTAATATACTGTACCTAAAAAGACCACAGAGATCAAAAACTGGCTCCATTTTGGCGGAGGTTCTCAAGAAAAGTTTGACACAGGGAACCTGGGGGTCTGAGCTAAACAGGAGTATACAATCAACAAAATTCAGCAAGATTCCTCTCTCAGAGAACTCGCACTCCACTGTCCAGCGTAACACACACTCATTCACACACAACCCTCCCCTCGGACTGGTAAGGCAGTTTCTACCACCCCAGATTTTCTCAACCTGACCACAAGTGACACAGGTACCAAACTCTGGGAGCAGGGCGGGGAACAAGGTACTGGACAAAATACAAAATGACACCTTTCAGGAGAAGCAATACTGATCTTCACCTAAAAAACAATAATCCCCAAAATGTGGTTATCTAAAAATGTATTGAGCACTTTTAAAACTGCAAAATGGCAAGCAGCAAAGAAAAAGAGCAGACAGAGAGGAGGAGGAAACTCAAATTCAGCAGCATGGAGCTGCAGGTCCTTGTTGAGGAGGTGGTGAAGGTGCACCAAAAACTGTTTGGCAGGCAGTCCCTCACTGTGGCAGAATCTGCCAAAAGGAAACTCTGGCTGCACATACTAGACAAAGTTAATGCAGTTGGGGTGACTACCAGAGACGCAGAGGACCTTAAAAAGCGATTCTACGACCTCAAGAGCCAAACTAAGAAAAAATTGGCTGAACACCCCAAGCAGGCAACAAAAACTGGTGGAGGCAAGAACCCAGCACCCCCCCTTACTTACCTGGAGGAGATGGGGGCCTCAACCATTGAACCAGACAGCGTCTGCGGACTGGGAGAAGTAGACAGGTCTGCTAGAGCTGCAAGCAGAAAAGGTAAGACACATGCACAGCATGTGCCCCCTACCATCATCCTTACCTGTACCCTTTGTGGGCAAGGGAACCCCAGTCCAGTACTGCTAGCACTTTACAGGAGAAATGCATCATGGTACATGTAGTCAGGAAATGTAAGAACATGTCATACAGCACAGCAAGCACCAAGTTAGGGAAATGATTGCACAGAGAATAAAGCTAAAGTATGAAATATTTAATTGTAGTGACTGTGACACAGTAGCGCTTAGCTAATGTACGCTCATATGTCCACAGGTGAAACGTCTCGCCGGCGTTCGCAGGAGACTGAAGGCACACCACCAGAGAGAGAGGAGAGTCAGGAGCCAGGTCCAACTACCCAGAACGTACCACAGGACACAGGTGCACCAAGTAGCCATCCTCCTGCACAAGACTCAGAAATGGCTCCAGAGTTGCAGGCGTCCCCTGTAAGATCTCAATCCCCTCTGCTGCTGTCATCCCCAGAAATGCCAGCATCACACCATGACACAACACCTGCATCACAACCAAGTAGGAGGCATGTTCTGGCCCCACTTGTAGAAATGGAGTCAGCAGCAGCTGACATGGCGGGGGAAGAAACACACAACTTGCTTGTGGATGATAGCCCTGGCACACTGCACTCTAGTGCAGAGGTGGGCCATAGTGGTGGAAGACGTCGCAGAGTCCTTGAAAGACGTGCAGATACACCTGTGGAGGGTCAAAGTGTGTTCCGTGGCCTGGAGGGGTCCATGGTGAGAATCCAGAGGATGCAGGGAAGAGCCATCCAGTCATGCCAACGCCAACTGAGGTCCCTGAACAATAACATAGGAGACATAGGAAAGAGCATCAGGGAGCTTGTAGAAGTTAACAAAGAGATGGCAGCAGGGATGCGCGAAATGAGCCAATCGGTGCAGTTGCTATGCACCAAACTAGAAACTGATTTTGAGTCAAGGAGCAAGGAAAGGCAGCGTGCTCATGGCCAAAATGAAGCAATCAACTGCCTGGCCACTGCCACATCTCTGCTATACAGGAGAAGCAGTAACATGCAGGAGGCAATGACCCAAAATAGCAATGAGGTCACTAGGGGCATGGGCAGGATGACCAGTGCTCTTGAGGCGCTGTTAAATGCCCAAACAGCTGCTCTGGATGTGCCTGTGAGTGAGGAGAGCACAAGCAGGAGCAGCATGATAAGCTCCCTTGTCACAGACACAAGGAGGAGCAGCAGGCGCCACGCTGAGGCCACAGGCCAGCAAGAAAGTGAGCACAGTGAGCACCATACAAGTGGCCCTGGGAAGCAAGGGCGAAAATGACTATGACAGTTCATGGTGAAGTGAACCAGGAATGACATCATTTAAGTTACAAATGTTTGTTGCACATTTGTGCTTTAGTAACCTACGTCATAACACAATTAAACTACATTAGGTGCATACTCCACCTGTCTGTGTCTCTTTACTTACTTAAAAGAAGTTGCGTGTGCCCTCTTCCCGTCTGTGTCTGCCATCAGTTGGTGTTGCAACTCCAGATGTGTGTGGTTCAGGCAGTGCTTGGTCGTCATCATGGTCCTCATAATCAGAGACATCCACTTCGGTGCCCTTCTTAACTGCAAGGTTGTGCAGCATTGCACAGGCTGCAATCATCTTGCAGCAGGTGATCGGTGTGTACTGGCGGGCCCCTCCACTCTAATGTAAGCAGCGAAATCTGCTCTTCCACATACCAAAGGTGCGCTCCACACTGTTTCGGGTTGTTTTGTGTGCCCTGTTCTATCTCCTCTGACTTGGTGTTGTAGGGTTGAGGTAGGGTGTGAGGATGAAGGACCGGAGGGCATATGCACTGTTCCCTAATTGCAAGAAGAAAAAACATTACTCACATGCACACACACACACATACATCTGCTATACGTATCAGGGCAGTTTCACACAGTGTGTTACCTAGCAAGTATCCTTCGTTAAATTACCTCGCTGTCAGGCGTGCGTAGATCCCACTGTTTTGGAAGATGTAAGAGTCGTGGGTACTCCCGGGAAATTTGGCTACTATGTCAGTGATCATGAACTTGGAATCACAGATCACCTGTACATTTATGGTGTGGGGGGACTTCCTGTTCCGATAAATGTACTCTGTGGCAGCAGGTGGGCATATTGGTATGTGGGTACCATCAATGCAGCCAACGATGTTTGGGAAATGCGCCATCTGATAAAAGTCTGTCCTTGTCCTGAGCAGTTCTGCATGCGTTGCAAGGAAGCTGATGTAGTAATGCATTCTCTGCAACATGGCGTCAAGGAATTTTTGGAAGAAACGGGACAGCTCTGGGACACCCCACCTACCGCAGCAACCACACTCTGGTAACTCCCAGATGCAAGCAGGTGTAGGCTGCACAGCACCTGCACATGGGGTGGGATGGCGTGCGCCCTTGGGGTTGGATGGTCCAACAGTGGGTGGAGGTCCCTGATAAGGTCCAGGATAGTTTGGGGGGCCAGCCTGTACCTCTGTAGGATCTCAGGCTCAGTTAGCTGGAATAGAGTGATCCTCTGCCTGTACACCTGCTCCTCCCTCCCCCAGACCCTCTCTCCTTCTGCCTGTAGCCGTAGTCGCCTCGCAATGACATAGAATGCCGCCATTCTGGTGAAAGTGCTGCATTTTGGGGCCTTTTTTATAGCCTGCACCTGGTTACCACCTGATTTCAATCCATGGTAAATACCGACTCTTAAATACCAAATTTCATGCAAATTCAGTATTTAAAAGGGTACCTACATCTCGATATTCATTTTTTCCATTTCTTAATTTCCGATTCGGTATATTTACCGATTCGGTAACTTTACCGATTCGGAATATTTACTGATTCAGTAAATGTACCGATTCGGTAAAGTTTCCGATTTGGAAACTTTACCAAATCGTAAAATTTACTGATTCGGTAAATTTTCCGAATCGGTAACGTTACCGATTCGGAAACTTTACCGATTCGGTAAATTTACCGATTTGGATGTTTTTGGGTCCCCTACATCCCAAATGCCCAATACTGGTCGGTAACGGGCGAAATTCGGTAATTTTGGCCGTTTCCGACCGGTATTGGGCCACCTACATCTGGCCCAAGTGATTTGCCCAGAATCACAGGATATTCAGAGTCATTGCTGAGACTCCAACCAGGTAAGCTTTGTGGAAGAGGGATGTGCACCGCCTTGTTTTAAATCTGTTTTTACTGTGCAGACATGGGAATCACTCCCCTCCTGGAGTGTATGTAGTAGAACAAACTGGTTGCGCACCTATGAACCCATAGGTGTGTCTCCCATGGCACCAGTATTAATGCTGTGTAATCCAGCTGGAGTTTTATTCACAAATGAAATTCCAAACAAAGGTAGTTTTGTTCAACATAAATTGTATTTCCAATTGGTTCAAAATGTCATCACATTGGTGGTTAATGGCAAGTAGCAACAATGTTGTTTAGTTCCTATGCATTTCGGTGAAATGAGTCACCTTCTTCAGGGAACATCTATAAACAAACGAAATATGTACATTGTAACCTTATGTGATTGAACCAAATTTAAGTCACTAATAAACACTACTTGTGCTCTCTCAAAAGTACGTGATAAACATGCTTAACTTAGTATACTCAAGCGCCTGTCCTTAAAACATTGCTATCCTGCTGTTTAGAGGCTTCGGTTATAACATAGCTGATTACGTGTGTTCATGCGCGCGTCTTTAAACTTTAACGCTGATTAGGGGCATATGCAATGAAGTTAACTGGCGGTTAACAAAGGGGTCGCGCTGCCGCTTACGCTTTGGCTCTGTGGATCTAGTTTTAGCTCACCGTTAGTTGCTTGCGATCTCTCTCGGGTACTCTCCGGTTCAATGGAGAGTCTGCATATCGGGGTTAGGAAACGCCGCGGAGTTAGCGCATGCGTTCTATGTCGCTATATAGGAGTGGTTTCATTAAAGGTGCAGGCTGTCCTTGCTGGGTCGTTTTTTTTGGACTAGCGTGAAATTGACAAAATAAAGCTTTAGTGACCATAAAAGTGCAGGTTTTTCTGCCGATGCGTGTTAGCAAAGTGAAACTATTAGTAAACAAACACATATTCGGTGTTACAAGGTGTGTTTTAAACATGTGGAGAAAATCAATCGGCCCCCTATATGAATTACTGGACGATATGTTTAACAGGTCGTATGTTATAATAGGTACTTGTCTCTAAGTTACAAGTAACACAAAAGTTCTGTCCGATCATTGAGTCCATGTGGCTTAAGGCAGTTCAGGTAATATATCCAGTGGTTTTCTCTTTTGAGCAGGTTTTTTTTGTTCAATGTTCCTTCTTTTTTTGGTACCACCTCTAGGATGCAAGCTCTCAGTTGATTTAGATTGTGGCGTTTTTCTGTGAAGTGGGTAGCTACCGTTGATTTGGTCGAGTGTGTGCGGATGTTACTCTTATGTTCGGTTAACCTCACTTTTAGTTTTCTTTCCGTGTGACCCACGTATACACTTCCACATGGGCATTTTAAAAGGTATACCACATTGGTGGTGTCGCAACTGGCGTTTACTTTAAGTGGTATTTTGTGTCCTTTCATGGGGTGATTTATCGTTGACCCCTTCATGATGTTGTGACAGTTTGCGCAGTTCAAACATGGTACTGTTCCTCTAAAAATTTGATGCGGAAAGGTCTGTTTAGGTTGTTTCAATAGCTCTCCTAAGTTTTTGCCACGGGTATGAGCAAAGAGGGGTTGTTGATCAAATATGCCGTTGAAATCACTTTCCATTTGCACAATTTGCCAATTCTTGTAAATGATTTTCTTGAACTGGGAGCTGACATTTGAGTATTTACTTACACATGTTATTCTCTGTGGCTTAATGGTGGTTTTATATGTCAATAGTTCTTGTCTTGTTTTGGTAAGCGCTCTTTTTTGAGATTCCTGGATAGTTTCTTTTGGATATCCTCGAGAGGAAAATCTTTCTGCCATGATTTCAAGTTGTTCTAGGCACTTCTGGTCCTCAGATACCACTTTCTTCACCCTAAGAAATTGAGTGAACGGTAGGTGTTTTTTCAGCGTTATGGGATGGTGGCTGGTGTAATGTAATAAGTTATTTCTGTCTGTGGGTTTCCGGTATAGGTTTGTGGTGATGTTGCCGTTATTCAATGTTATTTCCACATCCAAGTATTGAATGGTGGTTTTGTCGATCTTCCATGTGAATTTTATTCTCTCGTTTTTCTCATCTAGAATCAGACAGAAATAACTTATTACGTTACACCAGCCACCATCCCATAACGCTGAAAAAACACCTACCGTTCACTCAATTTCTTAGGGTGAAGAAAGTGGTATCTGAGGACCAGAAGTGCCTAGAACAACTTGAAATCATGGCAGAAAGATTTTCCTCTCGAGGATATCCAAAAGAAACTATCCAGGAATCTCAAAAAAGAGCGCTTACCAAAACAAGACAAGAACTATTGACATATAAAACCACCATTAAGCCACAGAGAATAACATGTGTAAGTAAATACTCAAATGTCAGCTCCCAGTTCAAGAAAATCATTTACAAGAATTGGCAAATTGTGCAAATGGAAAGTGATTTCAACGGCATATTTGATCAACAACCCCTCTTTGCTCATACCCGTGGCAAAAACTTAGGAGAGCTATTGAAACAACCTAAACAGACCTTTCCGCATCAAATTTTTAGAGGAACAGTACCATGTTTGAACTGCGCAAACTGTCACAACATCATGAAGGGGTCAACGATAAATCACCCCATGAAAGGACACAAAATACCACTTAAAGTAAACGCCAGTTGCGACACCACCAATGTGGTATACCTTTTAAAATGCCCATGTGGAAGTGTATACGTGGGTCACACGGAAAGAAAACTAAAAGTGAGGTTAACCGAACATAAGAGTAACATCCGCACACACTCGACCAAATCAACGGTAGCTACCCACTTCACAGAAAAACGCCACAATCTAAATCAACTGAGAGCTTGCATCCTAGAGGTGGTACCAAAAAAAGAAGGAACATTGAACAAAAAAAACCTGCTCAAAAGAGAAAACCACTGGATATATTACCTGAACTGCCTTAAGCCACATGGACTCAATGATCGGACAGAACTTTTGTGTTACTTGTAACTTAGAGACAAGTACCTATTATAACATACGACCTGTTAAACATATCGTCCAGTAATTCATATAGGGGGCCGATTGATTTTCTCCACATGTTTAAAACACACCTTGTAACACCGAATATGTGTTTGTTTACTAATAGTTTCACTTTGCTAACACGCATCGGCAGAAAAACCTGCACTTTTATGGTCACTAAAGCTTTATTTTGTCAATTTCACGCTAGTCCAAAAAAAACGACCCAGCAAGGACAGCCTGCACCTTTAATGAAACCACTCCTATATAGCGACATAGAACGCATGCGCTAACTCCGCGGCGTTTCCTAACCCCGATATGCAGACTCTCCATTGAACCGGAGAGTACCCGAGAGAGATCGCAAGCAACTAACGGTGAGCTAAAACTAGATCCACAGAGCCAAAGCGTAAGCGGCAGCGCGACCCCTTTGTTAACCGCCAGTTAACTTCATTGCATATGCCCCTAATCAGCGTTAAAGTTTAAAGACGCGCGCATGAACACACGTAATCAGCTATGTTATAACCGAAGCCTCTAAACAGCAGGATAGCAATGTTTTAAGGACAGGCGCTTGAGTATACTAAGTTAAGCATGTTTATCACGTACTTTTGAGAGAGCACAAGTAGTGTTTATTAGTGACTTAAATTTGGTTCAATCACATAAGGTTACAATGTACATATTTCGTTTGTTTATAGATGTTCCCTGAAGAAGGTGACTCATTTCACCGAAATGCATAGGAACTAAACAACATTGTTGCTACTTGCCATTAACCACCAATGTGATGACATTTTGAACCAATTGGAAATACAATTTATGTTGAACAAAACTACCTTTGTTTGGAATTTCATTTGTGAATAAAACTCCAGCTGGATTACACAGCATTAATACTGGTGCCATGGGAGACACACCTATGGGTTCATAGGTGCGCAACCAGTTTGTACTCCAACCAGGTAAACCAGATTTGAGATCAGCCGCCCTAGCCGTTAGACTATATCCTCTCCCCAAATGGCCTAATGACGAGAGATGCAGACATTGGAACTGAAGGTCCATGTTTAAATCCTGGCCTTATCTCAAAAGCTTAGGATTCTGGGCAAATCACTTGCAGCCTGATTCATCATACTCCCGTTTTGCGAGCCCCTAATAGCGATTCATAGCGAATCGCTATTAAGGACTCGCAAAACGGGATTCATGTAGGAATATGCAAAAAAAATGCGATTCCTACTAATTCCTTATTTGCGATTAGCAAATTGCTAATCGCAAATAAGGAATAACTCCCCATTCATTCCTATGGGCCAAAAGGCCCGTAGGAATGAATGGGGAGTATTCCTTATTTGCGATTAGCAATTAGCTAATCGCAAATAAGATAGCGATTGAAAGGGTGCCAGGGGCCTCCAAAGGACACCCTGTAGCACCCCTTAAATGCTGATATGAACAGGGGTTGCGCACACACATGTCCAAAGGACATGTGTGTGTGCAACATGCAACTCAGAAAAATGCTTTTAAAAGCATTTTTCTGAGTTATCGCTATTTACCACGAGGTTTGACCTCGCGGTAAATAGCGGCCCGAAATTGCGATTTCGCACTTTTTAAATGGATGATGAATTGCATTTAAGGAATCTCAAATAGAGATTCCTTAAATGTAATCCATCGCAAATTTGCGAAAACGCAATTACCGATTTTTGCATTTGGGATGATGAATCCCAAATGCAAAAATCTCACTCGCAAAGGGCCAGATTCTCAGAATCTGGCCCTTTGCGAGCCGAATTCAGCTTCATGAATTAGGCTGTATATCTCGCCATGCCTAAAAGATAATGTGTAGCTGGTTCTGTTGTAAAACGTTCTCTTTCCGTCAGTCCAAGTTCATGCAATATAAAACTGCATATCAAGTTAACATCCGGCCAGATAAAATGAAAGAACAGTCGAGGAAAGGTCAATAGTATTTTCAATAGATGCCAGGCCGATTTATTAATGTTGCTTTTAATTGTGGAAACGATAGGAGTAAGGATCTTTTCCTTTTTAAAAGCAGCAGTGTTGATGGGGAGTTGCTCCTAACATCACTAACATAAGTTTCGTTTGCTTCGAACCTAGTATCGAGAATCTTTAATATTGTGCCTATCATCTTTATGCCTTAGGTTTAACCAAAATTGAAATAGATATATTTATTTGTGCCATAGGTAATCAGGTTCTATTCAGGAACTGCACACATGATAAATTCAACCCACAGACAGCAAAACAAGCATAGCTGTTCCAAACTGAATGATTTATGCATATATTTCCTAGGGCCTGATTTAGAGTTTTGCAGACAGGATACTCTTCACAAACACAACAAAGGGCCCTAATCGCCAAACTATCAGCCTGCTGCCTCATTTAGACCATAAGTATTCTCTCAACAGAGCCTACATTGAATCCGATGACAAGAGACTTTCGCTAATGGCCCAGCGCAGGATGGTTCGCTTGAGGAAGGACCTTAAACCATCTGCCCTATTTAGAGTGAATAGTGTAAAGAGTTTTTTCCTGTGTATAGGGTAGGGCCCAGGAAAAAACAATAATAACCCTCTCATCAAGGGAGACCATTTCCAGGGTATGGAGGGAATTCATTTTTTGATATCGTTTTCCAGGCACAGCACACAGAGTAAGATAGTGAAACTAGCTGAGAAGGATTTCCTTGGACTGCTCCCTGCATGCTTCTTACATCTTAAAATCACTATCCATCATGCTTACTTCAAGGAAACAACATGGTATATGTGATTGGAAGAAGCTCAGAGTCTAGGGGCCAGATGTAGGTAAATCACATTTACCGATTTTGAAATACCGAATATTACCGAATTTTACCGATTCGGTATTTCAAAATCGGTAAATGGGATGTAGGTACCAACATCTGGATTTTTTACCGATTCCTTTAAATTCGGTATTTACCGATTCGGTAAATACCGAATCAGTATTTGCTATTGAATCCTATGGGCCTTGAAGCCCATAGGATTCAATTCAAATACCGATTCGGTATTTACCGAATCGGTAAATACCGAATTTGTCAAGGGTGCAGGGGGTGTCACTTTGACACCCTCTAGCACCCCCAAAACGGGCATGTGTGCAATGTGGCACACAGACATGCCCTAAGGGCACGTCTGTCTGTCACATGGCACATGTGTACATGCACAGATGTGCATGTACACAGTAATCAGTATTTTACCATGGATTTGTATTCCATGGTAAAATACCGATTCTGAAAGCCATGTGCCAATGGAAAATTGGCTACCCACATTTCAATCTTGCATTTTCGGTAATTTTACCGAATCGGTAAAATTACCGATTCGGTAAAATTACTGATTGGCTATATGTAGCTAATCGGTAAAATTACCAAAAATGCCAGATTTAAGGGCCCCTACATGTCAATGGCCATTTACCGGTCGATAACGGCCGAATTCGGCCGTTACCGGTCGGTAAATGGCTATTTTCGGCCACCTACATCTGGCCCTAGGTCTCTTATGACATCTCAGAAGAAAGCAGCAACTGGATGAATACATTATTCCTGGCACTACAATCTACCTTGCTCAAATGGAACAATCACAATTCAACAGCTGGAACCCGAAACTATAATCATA
The DNA here is from genome assembly GCF_964263255.1 of Lissotriton vulgaris. NCBI lineage: Eukaryota > Metazoa > Chordata > Amphibia > Caudata > Salamandridae > Lissotriton > Lissotriton vulgaris. Next base: position 724,217,644 of record NC_141696.1, read on the forward strand.
ATGATCAATGGGAAGACACTTGAATACAGTGTCATTCATGAGATAAGAAGCTTTCTGGACATGTCTGAACACCCTGTGATGTACTGCCAACCAGAAAAATATCAATGAAGGTCAGAGGATGCAGTGTGACAGACAGCACACAACAAGCACATACAAGCAGTGGGCTGATCGTTCTGTCATACTACAGTTCGATAAGGCCAAGTTAAATGAAGAATTGAATACTAGAGCCATAGACAAATGAGATCAGCTTTAAAAGAGAAAAGTGGTGTGATTTCTTTAGAGAGTAAAGGAGCACCAATGACATCCCGTTCTTCACCTGTTATTACATGAACCAAGTCACCACTACAATACCCAGCACAGACCACATGAACCAATAACTATAGGCTAATGACTTATCCACTCTACTGTGCCTAACTCTTTATGTCTCTGCTTTCATGTCATTAACCACAAGTACCATTTGCTCAATGTCCCTAATGCACCCAATTTTGTAGTGCCACGTTATTACTAACAACGATTACGCCATTAGAATAAAGTTAAGAACAGCATTGTTTGGTGTTAAGTGATAGTTTCTGCTACAGGATGTTTATTGGATAATGCCACTTTCACTAAGCTATCTGAGAACAGTAAATACACATCAGTTCCCAACCTACACCATCATGGTGCCTACTCCCTCAAATATAACACAGCTGTCTTGATTAATCGTTTGAATACAACCTCATCATCCTGCAGCATGCTTTATCTGTATCTTCCACTTTCGATTGAACGTAGCTTCATGTCTGCCATGATGAGGCTCTATAGCAGAAAGATTTCATAAAAAGGAAGGAATGAATCACTCTAACAAAAGAACGATGGTATTCTAGTGTTTTGCTTTGAAAACCTCCAGTGATGCCCTTATCAAGCATACACCAACCTGACCATGAAGGACCCCATGAAAGTTAAAGAGATAGCCTTAGTATGGTAGTGAATGGGTATAGAGCAATGAGTGCAGAGAATACTGTGAAATGAACAACAAACTCTATAGCTTGGTCTTACTCTAATAGGGCCCTCATCCACAATGTACTAAATCCTAGCCCCATGAGGCTAGAGGAACATATCTACCCAAATGGATGTCCCAGGGCCCATACCAGTTTCGTCTTAAAATGTGCCAGTCTCCAGAGTGCTCATTGAAACAGGGTGGACGTCTTTCATTTGGTTGTATGATAAAGGCACGCATGGCTAAACCATGCGTGCCTCTACCACGCAGCCTGAACCACAAATGCGTCTTAAGCACAGATTTCTTTTCCATGCATGCCTTTACCATCCAATTTCGTGGTAAAGGCATGAATGGTAAGGGGGTATGAGTGGCTGTTAGACTTGGCATCTTTTGGCGTGTTTCCCCTGAGTTTTTGCTTTCTGACCTCCCGTTTTTTAATCTGTTTTTGCTGGTTTAATGATTCTGCGCACTTTCCTCACTGTTGCCCAGAGGTAAAGTTCAAGTGCTGCTGTATAAAATGGGTCATGGATTGGTGTTTCTTTGATTGGCCGATTTGATTTATGTGTCAGTCCCTAGTAAAGTGCACTGCTGGTGCCAGGGCCGATAAATCAAATGCTGTTGGTGCGCTGCAGCACTGGATTGTGCCACCCATGCAGACAGCCCGTAAAGTGTAACTCTGGCCTGCCATTGCAGAGCCTGTACGCAGCCAAGGCTCTCATGTCGACTTGGCAAGCGCCCACACTTGCAAGTCCCTTAACCTTCCCTTTTCTACATGTGAGTCGCCCCTAAGGTAGACCCAAGGTACCCCCCCCCCCCCCCTGGGCAGGGTGCATTGTATGAGAAAGATAGGACATGCCCTGGTGTGTGTGGCATGTCCTGATAGTGAATTACAGCCTACTTCGTTTTTCACTATTGCAAGACTACCTGTTCCACATAGGCCAGAGTGGGCAGTTTGATTATAACATCCTATTATCCTAACTGACCCAGGGAACATGGTAGAACTTCGAGTTTAGTATGCCTGAACTCAACTCTGCTAGCTTTTGTATTGTCTGTCTGGTTTGTGAGTGACAGGGGCTGGGGGATGCTCCAGGAGACAGGGTGAGTCAGCACAGCGCTGAATAGACTTATCTACACATAGATGTGTGGGAGGAGTAGCACCTGGGCCTGATTAGGACTGTGCCTTCCTTCTACAATGCTGGCTCCACCTCCTATGGTGTGTTTGAGGACCCTTGCCCACACTGACAAAGGAAGAAGGTGCCCACTGGCAGGATGCACCCAAAACTGGTTTGAACTAGGTCCAGGCCTATCTGCCTGCAGAGGACAAAAGAATTGCTGGCATAAATATTGGGGCCCAGACCCCAAGACTTTAGAACTCACTGGAATTAAGGAACCTGCCAAGAAGAAGAGCTGGGAGAGCTGCCAGGAGTACTGGCCATTTTGTTGTGCTGTAGCTATGTTGGGCTGGCCTGCAGCTGCTGCTTCTGCCTTGGGCAGTTAAAGGACTGGACTGAACTTTCTCTACTTGTGCTGAGTATCTCCAAGGGCCTAAAACCGAGCTGGCTTCCTGTTAAGAAGTCTCAGGGACTGCAAAGACTTCACCAACCTCTGGGTACTGCTCCTGGAACCGCTGTTTCAGTTGCCACAGTGAAGATGGACCTGCAACCAACTCTGTCACCGACTCCGTCGCTGGTCTTGTGTCCTGAAGGCACCGCAAGCCGTACCGGCTCGCCCTGCACCGCACGCCTTCATCTCACCGACGCCGTCTGCATGATCATCACCGAGCCGCTGCCTGCACCGCATCGAGAGGACACCGCAGCCCGCACTGCCTCGCTTCACTTCGCTGGTCTGGTCTCACCGACATGGAAGCTGCTGGCTCGACACCCGTGACTGCCTTGTCACGCACAGCTGTCCGGCTCCGCCAGCGCCTATTCCCACCAACCGGCACTGTCGCTTGCATTGCAACCTGCCAGCACCGCATCGAGCACCGTCTCGCCCTGAACCGCAAGCCTTGGTCTAACCCCGACGCCGTCTGCACGATCATCATTGAGCCGCTGCTGCGCCGCTTCGAGAGGACACCGCGCCTTGAACCGCTTCCACTTTGCATCACAACGGATGTCAAGACCGACTCGCACTTCCGTGTGAGCCGCCCTAAGAAAGGTACTGTTGACAAGTCTGTTCACACTGTTGCTGGCCCGTACCGATGGAGTGACAGCTGGAACTGCAAGACTCTCTTGTTTTCAGCATCGCAGTAGGCTTGCATCGAGCTACCGACTTGTACGAACTGTGTTTTCAACATATTTTAGCAATTTAAAGACATCTTGCGAATTAACTATTTTAGAAGTACTTTATTGTGGATTTTATCGTATTTGGTCTTGTTTTAAGTGTATAAAAATATTGACTATTTTTCTAAACTGGTGTGGTGTCCTTTTGTGGTGCTTACATTGTATTGCTGTTGGTTATGTGCAAATGCTTTACACACTGCCTCCAAGATAAGCCTGACTGCTCATGCCAAGCTACCAAGGGGGTGAGCAGGGGTTACTTTAGGAGTGTAACGCCCTTATCCTGACCAGGAAGAAGGGTCCCTATTTGGAAAAATGTGCAAGCCCTTGCCAACTAGAGACCCCCATTTCTAACAGTGGTTAAGGTCACTACTACTCTGACCCCCCCTCCCCCACCCTAAATTACAAACTCACTATCTGCCTCCTGCCCTGAGGCCCAAACCCTTCCCTGAAAAATACCCATTCCCCTGCTCTGAGGCCCAAAACTCTGCCCCTTAATGAACACTCCCCCAACGCCCCCACCCCCATGCTGCCCCTAAAACTACCCCAACCCCTTCCCCTGCCCTGAGGCCTAAAACCCTAACCCCAAATTAAAAAAAATCCCCTAACCTCTCCAAAGCCCTAAAAACTACCCCGACTACCCATTCCCTTACCCCTGCACTGAGGCCTAAAACCCTACCATTTTACAATCACTACCCTGACCCCCAACCCAGCGCAGTCCCTAAAAACTACCCCAACCCTCCACTGCCCTGAGCCCTAAGTTCCTAACCCCAAATTAAATAAAGTACCCCAACCCCCGAACCATAAAAACTACATCACCATCCCAATTGGTCTAAAAAATACCCCGCTTTTCCTTAAGCCCTAAAAACTACCCGAACCCCCCTAAGACCTAAAACTACCCAACCCCCAACCCTAAAATCTTCACCAATCCCTGAAAACTATCCCCCAACCATTGCAAACTACCCCCTAAAACCTGGCCCCGGGCCCCACTGGAGTGGAGTGGTGTGGCTCACTGGTTAGAGGCGGCAGACCCGGAAGCAGAGAACGGCCCGGGACCAGGGTTCAATTCCCGACGCGGCAGGGTCGTGGACCAGGGTCAGCGGACTCCATAATTCTCGCCTTGGTGCCTACTCTAACCAGGGATCACACTCGGCAACTCTGGGCATTAGCTTGCCTCATCTCTACAATGGCCCCTCACATTCACCGGGGATGCCTGGTTTCACCTTGGAGATACCCAGTAGGGACCATCTCACAGGGATAGCCAGGACGTGTTCCCCAGCGGTCTACAGCACCACAACGCCTCAGGGCAGCAGTGCGCTTTACAAGACACATACATACATTTAAACTTACCTCACCGCATCCTCTCCCAATACTTCCTGCTTCCGGACAGAAGAAACTAGACCGTGCACTGCCTTAACCACACATATGCATGGTTAAGGCATATGCATGCTTAAGGCAAGCCTGGTAGCGCTTGCGTTGTCTTGACATGCGTAGCTCTGCCTACGTTTTTCCAACTGTTTCCCCTTTCATTTACATGGTGACTAGAAAATGGCGATCAAGCCCCTTCTGGTAGGTCTGGGAAGGCTGACGTAGGCCTCAGCAATAACAGAGGAATAATCAGACACCTCCTGCATGATAACCTGGTATTGGAACGTTGGGGCCTGAACCTCCTATAGCAAAAAAATGGGTCTGTAAAAGAAAATGCTGCTTTCAGAGATCTTTTGACTATGCTGAATCAGGCTATCTCACCTGTGCCTTGAGAGAAAGTTTTTTTTTGCATTTGACACCCTGAGTGGGACGGGTATGCCCAGACATGGGTACTGTGCTCTCCATGCCACTGGATTCAAGTTATCCTGGCTGATGAGGGGTGAAACCCCAAAACGGGTCCTAGGATGCTTTTTTCCAGTCCTGGCCTGGCAGTTCGTGCTTGACTGTTCCCTTTGTGCGCAGGATCAAGACTGATTTGCTTATGGATGGGTTCAAACTGGAATGGCATGGGAAGCAAAATAACGATGGATTTAGGCCCAGTTCTCTGTACTGGGATGAAGGCATGACATTGTTCTGCATTCTGCCCATCAAATGTTCTTTCTGCATTTGCCACCCCCATTGGGGTGGGTGTACCCAGACGTGGGTCCCGGCCTCTACATGCCACTGGAGTCAAGCTATCCGGGCTGATGAGGGACGAAACCCCGAAACTTGTCCTAGGATGCTTGTTCCCAGGCAAGGAAGGGACTGAACTGGCAGTTCGGCTGAACTGTTCGCATTGGGCGCAGGGACAAGACTGATGTGCATATTGCTGGGTTCAAACTGGAATGTCATGGGGAGCAAAACACGATGGATTTAGGCCCAAATCTCTGTACTGGGGTGAATATATGACATTGTTCTGCAGTCTGTGCATCAATTGTTCTCTTCGCATTTAAGAGCATGAGAGCATATGCCCTAACTTTATCAACAATATTAAACTCCTGTACCAACATACGATTTGCCAAATCATCCATGGGGGGCCTCGCATCTAATGGAATAGCAAGAATATTGCTTTACAAAATATGGTGATCAAAATATCATGATATCAAAAATAGTGTGAGACAAAAATAGAAGAGAAGCATGTAGATTTTTGACGCTAGCCAATAATATCACTGTTAAATTTATTGTATGCCAAAGTGTTATATTTAGTATAGTCTGAAATAATAAAATATTATGTATGTTTATTACTACATTTATTGTCTAAAACATTTATTTTAACATGTTTATTTTTGTGTTAAATTATTCATTATTTTGTGTAACGTATTTTTATTGGGGTATTAGCAATAACATTTTTATGTAGTTCATGCTATTAATTGTGATGATTTTAAACGTTGAGGCTTCATAGATGTTCTTGTAATTGTTCATCTTTTTTCTATAGGTCATGGGGTTTATTACTGTACTTCATGTTCAACGATTTAACATTGAGATGTTTTTATTAAGTTGGTAATTGGGCAATTCACCTATACAAAATATTGCTTAGGATTGTATTTGGGAATTGTCTTCCAATATTTTATTTTGGTATGCTTATTCTACATTTTGAGTTCAGAGGATACATTTGTTGTTGTTTAGTTTTAAATGTTCTTCGTTTTATCTCTCTTCTTCCCCTATAGCCAAACCAAGATTCTGGAGGCTTACATTGCCAAATATCTCTGCTTCTATTTTGAAGGCTCCTCCGTCTCGGACCTCCATCAGGCAGGCTTCTGTCCCATTCACTCTACAAAATCTGCCATTCTCTCCGTAGTGGATGATATCAGAGAGGAGGTGGATAAATCTCTACCCCAAATGTTGGTCCTCCTGGATCTATCAGCGGCATTCGACACAATGGACCATGACATCTTTTTTAGCTGTATCAAGGCTGCCAGCCTGCAGGATTGTGCTTTAGATTGGAAAAAGTCCTTCTTATAGGACCAATCGCAATAGATTTGCCTTTCTCCTTTTTGTACCTACAGGTTTAATCTTAGCTGCAGAATACCTTAGGGTTCCTCTTTATCCACCCTCCTATTCAATCTCTGTATCCGACATTGGTAAACTCACTACAAAGGCAAAAAGTAAAAATATACAACTACGCTGTAGACATGCAGCTAGTGTTCAATCTCAAAGATACTCCAAAATCTATAGCATTCTTCCAGGACACTATGATCTTTATCCGGGACTGGATGAATTGTCAGCAACTAAAACTGAATCCAGGCAAAACCAAGGGGTGATGGTCAAAAACAAACTGCATTACTGAAGTCCTTCCTTTTGGCCTCAGGAACTAGGATCCCCTCCTATTCCAAAAAAAGCGGTCAAGAGCCTTGGCTTACTTGTTGATGAAGACCTCTCAATTAAACCCCAGATTGGAGCAGTGACCTCTTCCTGCTTCTTCCAGGAAATTATTCTCTGTTGAGGCCATCATCTACATTTGTAATCTCACTGTTCATGTCAGATATTGATTACATGAAATTCTCTTTACCTAGGCCTTCCTAAAGGTTTGATCCAAAGACGGCAGCTTGTTCAAATCCAAGCAGGCAGATTAGTCTATCAACAACCTAGATACTGCCATACTAAACCTTTGCTAAAGAAATTGCACTGGCTCCCAGTTTCACAAAGAACTGTTTAAAATCCCCACCTTTGTGTCCTCTAGAATATGGAACTACATCCCCAGGCATTAACTTAGATCAGCATACCTCAATTTCTTAGAGGTCTTCAAATTCAATAGGAAAAGGCTGGGGGAACCAGGTTTGCTGTGCTGGCTCCTGGTATTTAGAACTCTCTCCTGCACAGCATAAGACCCACAAACTCCTATGAGAATTTCAGAACATTGCTAAAAATATGGCTTTTCAGGCAAGCCCATGATTAACTGCTTCTTCACTCTGCTGCTAGTGCTCTCAGCTCCATTATACCTGTTGGTGAACACACGCTTTGGAAGTTTTTATAACATAACATACATTTAAATCTGTTACGGGCTAGTGCGGTTTGCATGTTTTGGGGTTAAAACATTACATTCTATATTTTAGGGTGGCTTTATAGCACTTATAAATGTGTGTGTGGGATTGACATTTTGAGAAAATGGATGGGTACAGTTTCAATGTTAGCCTAGTGTTATTTATTAAAAAGATTTAGGTATCAAGTGTAATTAATGTGGTTTGATTTGTGATTTGTTTGCGCATATTTTAATTGTGTTTACTAATCACTTTGTGCTACATTTCATTTGGATGCTTGTGGGCTCATTATGTCCATCAATAAATATATTTTGAAATGATATGATACACGGGCAAAATGAGTTGTATATATTGGAGTTCACATTTATTGGGATCAGCTTTTTAAAATATGGGTTATCATTTTCCAGGGCCAATGAATATGTTTGGGGTTGGGCTTATAGTAAGTTATTTTAAAAAGTGTTGGTGCTCTACAAAATCTAATGAGTGTGTGGTTTAAAATTGGGATCAGGGTTGGTAGTCTTTATTATTTGAATCTTCAATTAAACTTTTAGAGTAGAAACCTTGGTGATATGGCCTGATGCTCTACTCTTCTCTATCTGTTAATGGCTCACTTTCATTTTGAATAGATAGCATTTGTCCAGGGAGTTGTTTAGGGATTTGGGAGGCATAGTGGCAATCTGTCAGGCCCCTCCTTGTCAAACTTCACTGGCTTCCTGTCGCCTCTAGGGCAGCCTTCAAGATCGGCTGCCTTATCTTCAAATCTTTGGCTGGGTCTTGTCCCATCTTTGTAAAATCTCTCATCCGTCCCTACTGTCCGTCCCGTAACTTGAGATCCTCCCATCTTCACCTCTTGACTGTCCCCTCTTACAAGCTCCGCAGATCTGGAGGCCGGAGATTTGCATATCTGGCCCCCAAGTTCTGGAATTCTCTCCCCCTCTCTCTTAAAATTTCTAACTCTCTGATCCTCTTTCGTAAATCTTTAAAGACTTGGCTTTTCCCCCAAACTGGTTAGTCCCTCTGCCTCCTCTATGTCCAACCAGCACCAGGAAACTCACGGTGTCAGTGCGCTATATAAGCACCCCTTACGATACGATACGATACGATAGGGACTGATTAGGAATGCGGCGGTCCAATAGAGTGTCGTAGCCACGATCGCAGTGCAGGAACCACCGCACCGACGGTCTGACTACAGTAAATCAAGTTTGGTGGTCTGACTGCCAAAGGACCGTTGCAACTGCAGAGGATTTGTGATCCCTCAATGGTGTTGCAGCGGTGTGAGGCAGGAATACTGTTGCCGAGGCCACTGCGGCACCGCCAAGCATATTATGCATTTCCTGACCACCTCACATTCAATGGCAGCGAGCCCGCCATAAAAAGTGCAGTGAAGAGGAAGCAAAGGGGACCCTGCAGGGACCCGTCTTGCCTCAGGGCCATGGGATGCATGCAGAAGGGCACATGGTGTGCCCTCCTGTCTGCATACACCCCTTTCTTGCACGGCATGGACTTTACAGTCCATGCCTTGCAGGGAAAAGGCTTTGGTCTTTCCATTGCGGTGCCTTATATTGGCACCGCTGTGGAAACTCCAAAAGACCGCCTACCAGACCATGAGATTACTGGTAATCTGTCAGGTGGTCGAGTTTGGTGGTCCTCTAGCGGGCACTTGTTAGGCTGCCTGCTCCAAGACCGCCACAATCAGGCCCATAGTCTTTATGGATACTCCCTGTAGAAGCTGTTGAGGTGCAAGCTACATTTTTTAAGTCATGCACTATACCTCTGATTTCAGCCATTGAACACCAATGGTTGTGGTCCCTTATGTTCTCAGTGGTTTAATTCACAGTAGTAGCTTGCCAATAATAACATTTGGAATAGTACTTATTGCATTTCCAATTCATTCTTTTATTAACTGTGTTTTTATTTGATTATAGCTAGTTAATAGCAAATTCATGTTATATTAGGTTGTATAGGTCAGTTGTCTTAGAATTTAGATCTGAAAATGATGTAGTTCAAATATAATAGGATCATTTTTATGATACATTTGTTGTCAACATTGTAATGTATTACCTGTCTTACTCATTCAAGAAAAGAAGAGCTCTTATCACCCTTAATCTTTTCACTAGTGCTTGAAAGCGTTGCTGAAGATATCCACCAAAACAAACGGATCAAAGCAATTATTAACATCTGCAAATAAATTACTCTGCAGCACACCTGGTCCTCATTCTTGAACACATATGTCTTACAACAACATTCTCCGAAATCTCACGGTACAAGATAAACGGAAGTAAGAGTGAAGATCTCCTAAGGCCTAATCATGATTTTTGTGGTCTTATCACCGTCCCACCACAGAGGCGATCCCAAGTACTCCGTCGAGTCATCAGTATTCTGACTGCCATATTTAGATGCATGCAGCCTGAACAGCGGACTGCATCAACGGAGTGTGTCCTGCTTGCAACGTGGCATGCTGCAGTACTGAACAATAGTACTCCATTGCCGTAAGGGCTGTGTCTTCAAACCAAGCATATTAAGAAATCACGATCGCACTGGCAGTGTGCTTGCGGCTGTTCCCCGATGGAGGTAGTCTGTTGCAGTAGGTACTCCACAAAGCTCCATAACAGTGGCTATTGCATGGATACACATACAACACACCTGTTTTCCAGTGGCCAAATGGAAACACCTACATATCATACTATAAAGCACACCCCATTACTGGCCATGATCCTTTGCCATTCTACTGCACCACGACATAGGGAACCAGAACATTAGGTCCAAGAAGGAAGGATTTTTTGTTTCTCTCTTTTTCACACATCACTCACTTTTTTGTACTCACTTTACATTTCTGGGTGAAATTTATTTTGTTGTACTTCTACTTTGTTTAATTTGGGAATATGGTAATGATCACAATCCACATTTCACAGAGAGAAAGAGTTCTCAGTCATGGTGGATGAAATCATTGAAGTAGAGCCACAATTGTTTGGAACCCAACTCCAAAATACAACTACCAGTCAGAAAAGGCAAAAGTGGGACATAAAAGTTGACAGGATGAATGCTGTACCTAACAACCTGAGCACATAGGAGGAAATTAGGAAGAGGTGGAATGTCCTGCGAGGGAGGGTCATTTTCCTAGACTCCATGCCTCACCTGCTAGCCACAAGGGCTGGTGGTGGTTCTACCAGCCCCCCATTGCATCTATTCCCTTGGGGAGACAAGGTCTTACAGATCCTACATACTGAAGGCTTGACAGGGAAACCTAGTAAAGTGGAGTCTGTTAAGTTACACCTCACTAACTTCATTCAACCTCAATGACCTCTTTGTGTACAGCTCAGCTGTTGTCAATGTGTAATGCACATAATATGTTCTAACATCGAAAACTCAAAGTATCAGTTTAAGAGATTTAGAAATGCCTGTGAGAATGTTTTGTGTTGCATATAAGATTACATGTGTCAATCTCCATTAAATGGCAAATTATGGTTTGCTACCTGTAACTGTTACAACAATAACTAACACACTACCCATATGTGTATCATTTCAAGTGCATATTGTCAACTTTACTTTCAAATGCCTACAACTACCATGATGACCTGGTTCTGTTACTCAAAACCTATTTGCTATGTGATTTTACTTATTGTCTCTTGTCTGATATATTCCAACTAAATGTCAGTACTCAAGTACTGAGCAATCGCTATCCAATGCTCTCTTCTAAGAAATGTCTCACTTGTTTCTGTATGTTGTCCTATTCTCCTCAACTGATTAAAATGATAGCATGAGTGGCACTATACCAAGTATGTTGAGCCAAATATTGTGAGTCATTCATTTTACTCTGCTGATTAGAACCCTAAGCAGAAATATTGACTCTGCACTGCTCACATGATGATTAATGGTAAACATGCAACCAAGTTGTGGAATTGTCTGTTTTTTACTCAGCTAGGCCTCGTAATGGTCAAATACACATGTCACCTCTCCACTGTGTTGGGTTGAATGCTTTAGCCATGTCAGGTATTCTTCATATTCAACATTTTACATCTCAGGACATCTTTTGACCTGCTCATAAAAAAAATATCAGTTGTAAATGCCAAAATTCCTGGTTAATATGTTAACTACCACTGAAACCTAGCACCATATTAATCTCTACCTTTTTGTTTCTTCTAATTTACTACTTTCTCTGTTCCTGAAGATTTGGATGTATAAACTTGCCATTGGTTAGAATTTATCCTCCCCCCATGATGCCACGCCTTGCTCGTGCCACGCCCACTTGTCTACAAGACCTGCACGACCAGCGTTGGAAGGAGTTTCTACAAGAGAACAGGTTATAAGGTAGTGGAATCAGCTTTTACAGTATGGCGAAAGGTGGCTAGAATGATTAATATAGGGAAAGTGTCATATTATACACCATTCAATGCAGAGAAAATATTACCCGCTGTTTTTCAAGATCGGGTCGCTTCAGATTGGACACATCGTGGGATAACGCAAATTGGGGATCTGTTTGAATTGAACGGGTCACTTGTTACTTATGAGAGATTGATTTTAAAATATCAATTGACCAAATCGTCCTTTTTCAAATATCTTCAATTAAGAGATTTTATTAACAGAAGACATATCTGTGTAGGGACCAGCCCCGTAGTAGAGGCGATTCGCAAAGGGGAGAACATTGGGCTTTTGTATAATTTGTTAATGGAATATAGACCTGATGATTTGCAGAAGTTTAATTTGTATTGGCAGGATCAGTTGGGGGAACCCTCTTTATCAATAGAAGATGCAATAATTATGTCTAAGGAAGCTTTCCTATCTGCGAATTTTAAGGCTCAATTTTTTAAGACTGTTTTTCGTTTATATTATACTCCAGAGCGTATGATGAAGTGGGGCTCACAATATGATGGGAAAGGTTTCCGATGCAAATCTGACAATGCAGATAGTATTCATATATTTTTTAGTTGTTGTAAATTACGCCAATTTTTGATTCACATGGAAAACTTTCTTTTTATGATTACACAATCTACTGTGAAGATTTCTCCAGCGTTGATGGTTCTAGGCATAGGTAAAAAATGTGAAACAGGGTACTGTTTTATTCAAATTTAGATACTTGTTATTTGTGGCTATGACTGCCGCTCGCCTGTGTATCGCTTCTGATTGGTTACAAGAAGAACCCCCTGCATTTGAATTTTGGCGTTCGAAGTTGTATAATCTTTTTGAATTGGAATGGAGTCTGTATGCCTTGAAGGGGGCTAGGAAAAAGCAAATGGGAATATTAAACTGGGGTGCAGTTAAAGACCATTTGGAGATGTGAAAAGCTAATCATTTAATTATATAGAACAAAATATTGTTTAATGTATAAAGATGTATGAGATATGTATATATTGTTTGTTTTGTGCTGATGACTTGTCCCTACGGGGGAATAATAAAAAAAAAAAAAAAAGGAAGGAGTTTCTGCTTGATTGCCGTTAGAGTTTTAACCAAGGCCATGATTCTGTCCTCCCAGATCCAGTGAAAACATGCAGTGGAAAACAGTGAAAACAGAAGCCTGTGCGCTGGTGAAACCGGATCAAGTGTGGAAGCCTTGTCACGTAAGGTTCTTTAAAGGTTTATTGGCACAGTAGCACTGTGTTGCTGCTATGGCTGCCTTGTTTCCTTCACTGCTATCTCCTTTTGCTGTGTGGCAGGGCGTTGTGAGGTGGGTTGTGTTTGGTTATGCAGGAGATGGTAAGGCGGCAGAGGGTGTTGTCTGCGCCTCTTCCTGTGGATTTTGGTACTCCATTCACACTTTCATGCTTATGCCTCATGCCTCGTGCTATAGAGTGTGACCTTTGAACCTTGGGTCCTATCTTTCTGTGCAGCATATTCCCTGGACAATCTTGACTGGATATGACTGGGCCCTTGGAAATTGTACTTGTGTTTTGGGCTTTGGACTTTGGAGGCTCAATTAACCCTCAATTATCAACCCAATACAACTGGCATCTCTGTAGCGTAGTTCCTGCAGCCTCCTGTTGTATATGTGCAGTCATACTGGGAGAACTGAGTTTCCTGTATGTGCGTGGTGGCGGGAGCTTGTCAAATCCTCGGGACAAGGTAAGTGGTTAATTGCTGCTGATACTGCTGCCCTGCTGCTACTGTGCTACTGTGCTGCTGTGCTAGTGTGCTACTGTAGTGATCCTGGTTTGCAGTGCTACATTGTCACATTGCCACCCGTTTTACCACACCCTTGGCACTGTCATTAACCAACATGTGGTTTGAGGTTGTGATGGCACACATTTTGTCTAAGTGCCAACACACAGAAGAGAATAATTGTAATACAATCTTCAGATCTTCCATTCAATCAGAGTGCAAGTTGCCTTGGTACAGGATTTGCCCACTCAAGGTCTGTGTCTGTATTTCCCAGGATCAACCCTTGTTACCTTTGTACTTCAAAACAGCACCATATACCTGCAAATGTCACAACTCTGAAATGTCCAAATGAAGATGCGATGGTGAAGGAGCCTAAAACAGATCAAAACAAGAAAATTACCAATCAAATATGACATAATTGACACATTACAATGTCAACTTTTGGATTATACATTTTCACAAAACAATCAGATTTAAACAATGTAACTGAACACAGTACACAATGTTTCAAAACATTGCTTAACAAGCACCTTTGGATTTGATTTTCCAGAGTTTGCCCTTCCTAACAAATTACCACAAAGTACTTCTCTCGTCATCACATCAATATTTGCTGTAACACTTCAAGTCATAAAATGTAAAGTAATATTGACACTCATGAGAAGAAGTTGTTGATGAGATCTTGACAGAAGTCAACTCCTTCCTTTTCATCACTATCATCTTCATTTGACATTTTAGAATCCTCACACAGTGGCTCTTTATTGTCTCCTTCCTCTGCGATGTAGCATATTGTTCATCACAGGGCAATGTTGTGGAGCATGCAGCAGGCCTAAGTGATTTAACCCACCTTCTCATGTGAGTAGAGGAGGGCTCCACTTGTTTTGTCCAGACATCTAAATCTGGCCTTCAGGAGCCAGAAAGTTCGCTCCAATTGCTGACGTGTTCTTCCATGGGCCTCATTGAACCGGACTTCCCCTGGCATTGGTGGATTTCCCAGCAGTGCCAACAAAAATGCTTGGTTGAGATAAGCTGAGTCTCCTAGATGGAGACAAACATCAGTGCCACAAGATGTTACCCTTTTTAACATCATGAGACTTGACATTACACATACAAACTTCGGTTTGATCATACATACCAACAAGTCAGGCCCTCTCCGGTAGAATTTATGACAGCAGTAACATGCAGGAGGCAATGACCCAAAATAGCAATGAGGTCACTAGGGGCATGGGCAGGATGACCAGTGCTCTTGAGGCGCTGTTAAATGCCCAAACAGCTGCTCTGGATGTGCCTGTGAGTGATAAGAGCACAAGCAGGAGCAGCATGGCAAGCTCCCTTGTCACAGACACAAGGAGGAGCAGCAGGCGCCACGCTGAGGCCACAGGCCAGCAAGAAAGTGAGCACAGTGAGCACCATACAAGTGGCCCTGGGAAGCGAGGGCGAAAATGACTATGACAGTTCATGGTGAAGTGAACCAGGAATGACATCATTTAAGTTAAAAATGTTTGTTGCACATTTGTGCTTTAGTAACCTACGTCATAACACAATTAAACTACATTAGGTGCATACTCCACCTGTCTGTGTCTCTTTACTTACTTAAAAGAAGTTGCGTGTGCCCTCTTCCCATCTGTGTCTGCCATCAGTTGGTGTTGCAACTCCAGATGTGTGTGGTTCAGGCAGTGCTTGGTCGTCATCATGGTCCTCATAATCAGAGACATCCACTTCGGTGCCCTTCTTAACTGCAAGGTTGTGCAGCATTGCACAGGCTGCAATCATCTTGCAGCAGGTGATCGGTGTGTACTGGCGGGCCCCTCCACTCTAATGTAAGCAGCGAAATCTGCTCTTCCACATACCAAAGGTGCGCTCCACACTGTTTCGGGTTGTTTTGTGTGCCCTGTTGTATCTCCTCTGACTTGGTGTTGTAGGGTTGAGGTAGGGTGTGAGGATGAAGGACCGGAGGGCATATGCACTGTTCCCTAATTGCAAGAAGAAAAAACATTACTCACATGCACACACACACACATACATCTGCTATACGTATCAGGGCAGTTTCACACAGTGTGTTACCTAGCAAGTATCCTTCGTTAAATTACCCCGCTGTCAGGCGTGCGTAGATCCCACTGTTTTGGAAGATGTAAGAGTCGTGGGTACTCCCGGGAAATTTGGCTACTATGTCAGTGATCATGAACTTGGAATCACAGATCACCTGTACATTTATGGTGTGGGGGGACTTCCTGTTCTGATAAATGTACTCTGTGGCAGCAGGTGGGCATATTGGTATGTGGGTACCATCAATGCAGCCAACGATGTTTGGGAAATGCGCCATCTGATAAAAGTCTGTCCTTGTCCTGAGCAGTTCTGCATGCGTTGCAAGGAAGCTGATGTAGTAATGCATTCTCTGCAACATGGCGTCAAGGAATTTTTGGAAGAAACGGGACAGACAGCTCTGGGACACCCCACCTACCTCAGCAACCACACTCTGGTAACTCCCAGATGCAAGCAGGTGTAGGCTGCACAGCACCTGCACATGGGGTGGGATGGCGTGCGCCCTTGGGGTTGGATGGTCCAACAGTGGGTGGAGGTCCCTGATAAGGTCCAGGATAGTTTGGGGGGCCAGCCTGTACCTCTGTAGGATCTCAGGCTCAGTTAGCTGGAATAGAGTGATCCTCTGCCTGTACACCTGCTCCTCCCTCCTCCAGACCCTCTCTCCTTCTGCCTGTAGCCGTAGTCGCCTCGCAATGACATAGAATGCCGCCATTCTGGTGAAAGTGGTGCATTTTGGGGCCTTTTTTATAGCCTGCACCTGGTTACCACCTGATTTCAATCCATGGTAAATACCGACTCTTAAATACCAAATTTCATGCAAATTCGGTATTTAAAAGGGTACCTACATCTCGAAATTCATTTTTTCCATTTCTTAATTTCCGATTCGGTATATTTACCGATTCGGTAACTTTACCGATTCGGAATATTTACTGATTCAGTAAATGTACCGATTCGGTAAAGTTTCCGATTCGGAAACTTTACCAAATCGTAAAATTTACTGATTCGGTAAATTTTCCGAATCGGTAATGTTACCGATTCGGAAACTTTACCGATTCGGTAAATTTACCGATTCGGATGTTTTTGGGTCCCCTACATCCCAAATGCCCAATACTGGTCGGTAACGGACGAAATTCGGTAATTTTGGCCGTTTCCGACCGGTATTGGGCCACCTACATCTGGCCCCAAGTGATTTGCCCAGAATCACAGGATATTCAGAGTCATTGCTGAGGCTCCAACCAGGTAAACCAGATTTGAGATCAGCCGCCCTAGCCGTTAGGCTATATCCTCTCCCCAAATGGCCTAATGACGAGAGATGCAGACATTGGAACTGAAGGTCCATGTTTAAATCCTGGCCTTATCTCAACAGCTTAGGATTCTGGGCAAATCACTTGCAGCCTGATTCATCATACTCCCGTTTTGCGAGCCCCTAATAGCGATTCATAGCAAATCGCTATAAGGAACTCACAAACCGGGATTCATGTAGGAATATGCAAAAAAAATGTGATTCCTACTAATTCCTTATTTGCGATTAGCAAATTGCTAATCGCAAATAAGGAATAACTCCCCATTCATTCCTATGGGCCAAAAGGCCCATAGGAATGAATGGGGAGTATTCCTTATTTGCGATTAGCAATTAGCTAATCGCAAATAAGATAGCGATTGAAAGGGTGCCAGGGGCGTCCAAAGGACACCCTGTAGCACCCCTTAAATGCTAATATGAACAGGGGTTGCGCACACACATGTCCAAAGGACATGTGTGTGTGCAACATGCAACTCAGAAAAATGCTTTTAAAAGCATTTTTCTGAGTTATCGCTATTTACCACGAGGTTAGACCTCGCGGTAAATAGCGGCCCGAAATTGCGATTTCGCAATTTTTAAATGGATGATGAAATGCATTTAAGGAATCTCAAATAGAGATTCCTTAAATGTAATCCATCGCAAATTTGTGAAAACGCAATTACCGATTTTTGCATTTGGGATGATGAATCCCAAATGCAAAAATCTCACTCGCAAAGGGCCAGATTCTCAGAATCTGGCCCTTTGCGAGCCGAATTCAGCTTCATGAATTAGGCTGTATATCTCGCCATGCCTAAAAGATAATGTGTAGCTGGTTCTGTTGTAAAACGTTCTCTTTCCGTCAGTCCAAGTTCATGCAATATAAAACTGCATATCAAGTTAACATCCGGCCAGATATAATGAAAGAACAGTCGAGGAAAGGTCAATAGTATTTTCAATAGATGCCAGGCCGATTTATTAATGTTGCTTTTAATTGTGGAAACGATATGAGTAAGGATCTTTTCCTTTTTAAAAGCAGCAGTGTTGATGGGGAGTTGCTCCCAACATCACTAACATAAGTTTCGTTTATTTCGAACCTAGTATCGAGAATCTTTAATATTGTGTCTATCATCTTTATGCCTTAGGTTTAACCAAAATTGAAATAGATATATTTATTTGTGCCATAGGTAATCAGGTTCTATTCAGGAACTGCACACATGATAAATTCAACCCACAGACAGCAAAACAAGCATAGCTGTTCCAAACTGAATGATTTATGCATATATTTCCTAGGGCCTGATTTAGAGTTTTGCAGACAGGATACTCTTCACAAACACAACAAAGGGCCCTAATCGCCAAACTATCAGCCTGCTGCCTCATTTAGACCATAAGTATTCTCTCAACAGAGCCTACATTGAATCCGATGACAAGAGACTTTCGCTAATGGCCCAGCGCAGGATGGTTCGCTTGAGGAAGGACCTTAAACCATCTGCCCTATTTAGAGTGAATAGTGTAAAGAGTTTTTTCCTGTGTGTAGGGTAGGGCCCAGGAAAAAAACAATAATAACCCTCTCATCAAGGGAGACCATTTCCAGGGTATGGAGGGAATTCATTTTTTGATATCGTTTTCCAGGCACAGCACACAGAGTAAGATCCTGAAACTAGCTGAGAAGGATTTCCTTGGACTGCTCCCTGCATGCTTCTTACATCTTAAAATCACTATCCATCATGCTTACTTCAAGGAAACAACATGGTATATGTGATTGGAAGAAGCTCAGAGTCTAGGGGCCAGATGTAGGTAAATCATATTTACCGATTTTGAAATACCGAATATTACCGAATTTTACCGATTCCGTTTTTCAAAATCGGTAAATGGGATGTAGGTACCAACATCTGGATTTTTTACCGATTCCTTTAAATTCGGTATTTACCGATTCGGTAAATACCGAATCGGTATTTGCTATTGAATCCTATGGGCCTTGAAGCCCATAGGATTCAATTCAAATACCGATTCGGTATTTACCGAATCTGTAAATACCGAATTTGTCAATGGTGCAGGGGGTGTCACTTTGACACCCTCTAGCACCCCCAAAACGGGCATGTGTGCAATGTGGCACACAGACATGCCCTAAGGGCACGTCTGTCTGTCACATGGCACATGTGTACATGCACAGGTGTGCATGTACACAGTAATCGGTATTTTACCATGGATTTGTATTCCATGGTAAAATACCGATTCTGAAAGCCATGTGCCAATGGAAAATTGGCTACCCACATTTCAATCTTGCATTTTCGGTAATTTTACCGAATCGGTAAAATTACCGATTCGGTAAAATTACTGATTGGCTATATGTAGCTAATCGGTAAAATTACCGAAAATGCCAGATTTAAGGGCCCCTACATGTCAATGGCCATTTACCGGTCGATAACGGCCGAATTCGGCCGTTACCGGTCGGTAAATGGCTATTTTCGGCCACCTACATCTGGCCCTAGGTCTCTTATGACATCTCAGAAGAAAGCAGCAACTGGATGAATACATTATTCCTGGCACTACAATCTACCTTGCTCAAATGGAACAATCACAATTCAACAGCTGGAACCCGAAACTATAATCATAATGATCAATGGGAAGACACTTGAATACAGTGTCATTCATGAGATAAGAAGCTTTCTGGACATGTCTGAACACCCTGTGATGTACTGCCAACCAGAAAAATATCAATGAAGGTCAGAGGATGCAGTGTGACAGACAGCACACAACAAGCACATACAAGCAGTGGGCTGATCGTTCTGTCATACTACAGTTCGATAAGGCCAAGTTAAATGAAGAATTGAATACTAGAGCCATAGACAAATGAGATCAGCTTTAAAAGAGAAAAGTGGTGTGATTTCTTTAGAGAGTAAAGGAGCACCAATGACATCCCGTTCTTCACCTGTTATTACATGAACCAAGTCACCACTACAATACCCAGCACAGACCACATGAACCAATAACTATAGGCTAATGACTTATCCACTCTACTGTGCCTAACTCTTTATGTCTCTGCTTTCATGTCATTAACCACAAGTACCATTTGCTCAATGTCCCTAATGCACCCAATTTTGTAGTGCCACGTTATTACTAACAACGATTACGCCATTAGAATAAAGTTAAGAACAGCATTGTTTGGTGTTAAGTGATAGTTTCTGCTACAGGATGTTTATTGGATAATGCCACTTTCACTAAGCTATCTGAGAACAGTAAATACACATCAGTTCCCAACCTACACCATCATGGTGCCTACTCCCTCAAATATAACACAGCTGTCTTGATTAATCGTTTGAATACAACCTCATCATCCTGCAGCATGCTTTATCTGTATCTTCCACTTTCGATTGAACGTAGCTTCATGTCTGCCATGATGAGGCTCTATAGCAGAAAGATTTCATAAAAAGGAAGGAATGAATCACTCTAACAAAAGAACGATGGTATTCTAGTGTTTTGCTTTGAAAACCTCCAGTGATGCCCTTATCAAGCATACACCAACCTGACCATGAAGGACCCCATGAAAGTTAAAGAGATAGCCTTAGTATGGTAGTGAATGGGTATAGAGCAATGAGTGCAGAGAATACTGTGAAATGAACAACAAACTCTATAGCTTGGTCTTACTCTAATAGGGCCCTCATCCACAATGTACTAAATCCTAGCCCCATGAGGCTAGAGGAACATATCTACCCAAATGGATGTCCCAGGGCCCATACCAGTTTCGTCTTAAAATGTGCCAGTCTCCAGAGTGCTCATTGAAACAGGGTGGACGTCTTTCATTTGGTTGTATGATAAAGGCACGCATGGCTAAACCATGCGTGCCTCTACCACGCAGCCTGAACCACAAATGCGTCTTAAGCACAGATTTCTTTTCCATGCATGCCTTTACCATCCAATTTCGTGGTAAAGGCATGAATGGTAAGGGGGTATGAGTGGCTGTTAGACTTGGCATCTTTTGGCGTGTTTCCCCTGAGTTTTTGCTTTCTGACCTCCCGTTTTTTAATCTGTTTTTGCTGGTTTAATGATTCTGCGCACTTTCCTCACTGTTGCCCAGAGGTAAAGTTCAAGTGCTGCTGTATAAAATGGGTCATGGATTGGTGTTTCTTTGATTGGCCGATTTGATTTATGTGTCAGTCCCTAGTAAAGTGCACTGCTGGTGCCAGGGCCGATAAATCAAATGCTGTTGGTGCGCTGCAGCACTGGATTGTGCCACCCATGCAGACAGCCCGTAAAGTGTAACTCTGGCCTGCCATTGCAGAGCCTGTACGCAGCCAAGGCTCTCATGTCGACTTGGCAAGCGCCCACACTTGCAAGTCCCTTAACCTTCCCTTTTCTACATGTGAGTCGCCCCTAAGGTAGACCCAAGGTACCCCCCCCCCCCCTGGGCAGGGTGCATTGTATGAGAAAGATAGGACATGCCCTGGTGTGTGTGGCATGTCCTGATAGTGAATTACAGCCTACTTCGTTTTTCACTATTGCAAGACTACCTGTTCCACATAGGCCAGAGTGGGCAGTTTGATTATAACATCCTATTATCCTAACTGACCCAGGGAACATGGTAGAACTTCGAGTTTAGTATGCCTGAACTCAACTCTGCTAGCTTTTGTATTGTCTGTCTGGTTTGTGAGTGACAGGGGCTGGGGGATGCTCCAGGAGACAGGGTGAGTCAGCACAGCGCTGAATAGACTTATCTACACATAGATGTGTGGGAGGAGTAGCACCTGGGCCTGATTAGGACTGTGCCTTCCTTCTACAATGCTGGCTCCACCTCCTATGGTGTGTTTGAGGACCCTTGCCCACACTGACAAAGGAAGAAGGTGCCCACTGGCAGGATGCACCCAAAACTGGTTTGAACTAGGTCCAGGCCTATCTGCCTGCAGAGGACAAAAGAATTGCTGGCATAAATATTGGGGCCCAGACCCCAAGACTTTAGAACTCACTGGAATTAAGGAACCTGCCAAGAAGAAGAGCTGGGAGAGCTGCCAGGAGTACTGGCCATTTTGTTGTGTTGTAGCTATGTTGGGCTGGCCTGCAGCTGCTGCTTCTGCCTTGGGCAGTTAAAGGACTGGACTGAACTTTCTCTACTTGTGCTGAGTATCTCCAAGGGCCTAAAACCGAGCTGGCTTCCTGTTAAGAAGTCTCAGGGACTGCAAAGACTTCACCAACCTCTGGGTACTGCTCCTGGAACCGCTGTTTCAGTTGCCACAGTGAAGATGGACCTGCAACCAACTCTGTCACCGACTCCGTCGCTGGTCTTGTGTCCTGAAGGCACCGCAAGCCGTACAGGCTCGCCCTGCACCGCACGCCTTCATCTCACCGACGCCGTCTGCATGATCATCACCGAGCCGCTGCCTGCACCGCATCGAGAGGACACCGCAGCCCGCACTGCCTCGCTTCACTTCGCTGGCCTGGTCTCACCGACATGGAAGCTGCTGGCTCGACACCCGTGACTGCCTTGTCACGCACAGCTGTCCGGCTCCGCCAGCGCCTATTCCCACCAACCGGCACTGTCGCTTGCATTGCAACCTGCCAGCACCGCATCGAGCACCGTCTCGCCCTGAACCGCAAGCCTTGGTCTAACCCCGACGCCGTCTGCACGATCATCATTGAGCCGCTGCTGCGCCGCTTCGAGAGGACACCGCGCCTTGAACCGCTTCCACTTTGCATCACAACGGATGTCAAGACCGACTCGCACTTCCGTGTGAGCCGCCCTAAGAAAGGTACTGTTGACAAGTCTGTTCACACTGTTGCTGGCCCGTACCGATGGAGTGACAGCTGGAACTGCAAGACTCTCTTGTTTTCAGCATCGCAGTAGGCTTGCATCGAGCTACCGACTTGTACGAACTGTGTTTTCAACATATTTTAGCAATTTAAAGACATCTTGCGAATTAACTATTTTAGAAGTACTTTATTGTGGATTTTATCGTATTTGGTCTTGTTTTAAGTGTATAAAAATATTGACTATTTTTCTAAACTGGTGTGGTGTCCTTTTGTGGTGCTTACATTGTATTGCTGTTGGTTATGTGCAAATGCTTTACACACTGCCTCCAAGATAAGCCTGACTGCTCATGCCAAGCTACCAAGGGGGTGAGCAGGGGTTACTTTAGGAGTGTAACGCCCTTATCCTGACCAGGAAGAAGGGTCCCTATTTGGAAAAATGTGCAAGCCCTTGCCAACTAGAGACCCCCATTTCTAACAGTGGTTAAGGTCACTACTACTCTGACCCCCCCTCCCCCACCCTAAATTACAAACTCACTATCTGCCTCCTGCCCTGAGGCCCAAACACTTCCCTGAAAAATACCCATTCCCCTGCTCTGAGGCCCAAAACTCTGCCCCTTAATGAACACTCCCCCAACGCCCCCACCCCCATGCTGCCCCTAAAACTACCCCAACCCCTTCCCCTGCCCTGAGGCCTAAAACCCTAACCCCAAATTAAAAAAAATCCCCATACCTCTCCAAAGCCCTAAAAACGACCCCGACTACCCATTCCCTTACCCCTGCACTGAGGCCTAAAACCCTACCATTTTACAATCACTACCCTGACCCCCAACCCAGCGCAGTCCCTAAAAACTACCCCAACCCTCCACTGCCCTGAGCCCTAAGTTCCTAACCCCAAATTAAATAAAGTACCCCAACCCCCGAACCATAAAAACTACATCACCATCCCAATTGGTCTAAAAAATACCCCGCTTTTCCTTAAGCCCTAAAAACTACCCGAACCCCCCTAAGACCTAAAACTACCCAACCCCCAACCCTAAAATCTTCACCAATCCCTGAAAACTATCCCCCAACCATTGCAAACTACCCCCTAAAACCTGGCCCCGGGCCCCACTGGAGTGGAGTGGTGTGGCTCACTGGTTAGAGGCGGCAGACCCGGAAGCAGAGAACGGCCCGGGACCAGGGTTCAATTCCCGACGCGGCAGGGTCGTGGACCAGGGTCAGCGGACTCCATAATTCTCGCCTTGGTGCCTACTCTAACCAGGGATCACACTCGGCAACTCTGGGCATTAGCTTGCCTCATCTCTACAATGGCCCCTCACATTCACCGGGGATGCCTGGTTTCACCTTGGAGATACCCAGTAGGGACCATCTCACAGGGATAGCCAGGACGTGTTCCCCAGCGGTCTACAGCACCACAACGCCTCAGGGCAGCAGTGCGCTTTACAAGACACATACATACATTTAAACTTACCTCACCGCATCCTCTCCCAATACTTCCTGCTTCCGGACAGAAGAAACTAGACCGTGCACTGCCTTAACCACACATATGCATGGTTAAGGCATATGCATGCTTAAGGCAAGCCTGGTAGCGCTTGCGTTGTCTTGACATGCGTAGCTCTGCCTACGTTTTTCCAACTGTTTCCCCTTTCATTTACATGGTGACTAGAAAATGGCGATCAAGCCCCTTCTGGTAGGTCTGGGAAGGCTGACGTAGGCCTCAGCAATAACAGAGGAATAATCAGACACCTCCTGCATGATAACCTGGTATTGGAACGTTGGGGCCTGAACCTCCTATAGCAAAAAAATGGGTCTGTAAAAGAAAATGCTGCTTTCAGAGATCTTTTGACTATGCTGAATCAGGCTATCTCACCTGTGCCTTGAGAGAAAGTTTTTTTTTGCATTTGACACCCTGAGTGGGACGGGTATGCCCAGACATGGGTACTGTGCTCTCCATGCCACTGGATTCAAGTTATCCTGGCTGATGAGGGGTGAAACCCCAAAACGGGTCCTAGGATGCTTTTTTCCAGTCCTGGCCTGGCAGTTCGTGCTTGACTGTTCCCTTTGTGCGCAGGATCAAGACTGATTTGCTTATGGATGGGTTCAAACTGGAATGGCATGGGAAGCAAAATAACGATGGATTTAGGCCCAGTTCTCTGTACTGGGATGAAGGCATGACATTGTTCTGCATTCTGCCCATCAAATGTTCTTTCTGCATTTGCCACCCCCATTGGGGTGGGTGTACCCAGACGTGGGTCCCGGCCTCTACATGCCACTGGAGTCAAGCTATCCGGGCTGATGAGGGACGAAACCCCGAAACTTGTCCTAGGATGCTTGTTCCCAGGCAAGGAAGGGACAGAACTGGCAGTTCGGCTGAACTGTTCGCATTGGGCGCAGGGACAAGACTGATGTGCATATTGCTGGGTTCAAACTGGAATGTCATGGGGAGCAAAACACGATGGATTTAGGCCCAAATCTCTGTACTGGGGTGAATATATGACATTGTTCTGCAGTCTGTGCATCAATTGTTCTCTTCGCATTTAAGAGCATGAGAGCATATGCCCTAACTTTATCAACAATATTAAACTCCTGTACCAACATACGATTTGCCAAATCATCCATGGGGGGCCTCGCATCTAATGGAATAGCAAGAATATTGCTTTACAAAATATGGTGATCAAAATATCATGATATCAAAAATAGTGTGAGACAAAAATAGAAGAGAAGCATGTAGATTTTTGACGCTAGCCAATAATATCACTGTTAAATTTATTGTATGCCAAAGTGTTATATTTAGTATAGTCTGAAATAATAAAATATTATGTATGTTTATTACTACATTTATTGTCTAAAACATTTATTTTAACATGTTTATTTTTGTGTTAAATTATTCATTATTTTGTGTAACGTATTTTTATTGGGGTATTAGCAATAACATTTTTATGTAGTTCATGCTATTAATTGTGATGATTTTAAACGTTGAGGCTTCATAGATGTTCTTGTAATTGTTCATCTTTTTTCTATAGGTCATGGGGTTTATTACTGTACTTCATGTTCAACGATTTAACATTGAGATGTTTTTATTAAGTTGGTAATTGGGCAATTCACCTATACAAAATATTGCTTAGGATTGTATTTGGGAATTGTCTTCCAATATTTTATTTTGGTATGCTTATTCTACATTTTGAGTTCAGAGGATACATTTGTTGTTGTTTAGTTTTAAATGTTCTTCGTTTTATCTCTCTTCTTCCCCTATAGCCAAACCAAGATTCTGGAGGCTTACATTGCCAAATATCTCTGCTTCTATTTTGAAGGCTCCTCCGTCTCGGACCTCCATCAGGCAGGCTTCTGTCCCATTCACTCTACAAAATCTGCCATTCTCTCCGTAGTGGATGATATCAGAGAGGAGGTGGATAAATCTCTACCCCAAATGTTGGTCCTCCTGGATCTATCAGCGGCATTCGACACAATGGACCATGACATCTTTTTTAGCTGTATCAAGGCTGCCAGCCTGCAGGATTGTGCTTTAGATTGGAAAAAGTCCTTCTTATAGGACCAATCGCAATAGATTTGCCTTTCTCCTTTTTGTACCTACAGGTTTAATCTTAGCTGCAGAATACCTTAGGGTTCCTCTTTATCCACCCTCCTATTCAATCTCTGTATCCGACATTGGTAAACTCACTACAAAGGCAAAAAGTAAAAATATACAACTACGCTGTAGACATGCAGCTAGTGTTCAATCTCAAAGATACTCCAAAATCTATAGCATTCTTCCAGGACACTATGATCTTTATCCGGGACTGGATGAATTGTCAGCAACTAAAACTGAATCCAGGCAAAACCAAGGGGTGATGGTCAAAAACAAACTGCATTACTGAAGTCCTTCCTTTTGGCCTCAGGAACTAGGATCCCCTCCTATTCCAAAAAAAGCGGTCAAGAGCCTTGGCTTACTTGTTGATGAAGACCTCTCAATTAAACCCCAGATTGGAGCAGTGACCTCTTCCTGCTTCTTCCAGGAAATTATTCTCTGTTGAGGCCATCATCTACATTTGTAATCTCACTGTTCATGTCAGATATTGATTACATGAAATTCTCTTTACCTAGGCCTTCCTAAAGGTTTGATCCAAAGACGGCAGCTTGTTCAAATCCAAGCAGGCAGATTAGTCTATCAACAACCTAGATACTGCCATACTAAACCTTTGCTAAAGAAATTGCACTGGCTCCCAGTTTCACAAAGAACTGTTTAAAATCCCCACCTTTGTGTCCTCTAGAATATGGAACTACATCCCCAGGCATTAACTTAGATCAGCATACCTCAATTTCTTAGAGGTCTTCAAATTCAATAGGAAAAGGCTGGGGGAACCAGGTTTGCTGTGCTGGCTCCTGGTATTTGGAACTCTCTCCTGCACAGCATAAGACCCACAAACTCCTATGAGAATTTCAGAACATTGCTAAAAATATGGCTTTTCAGGCAAGCCCATGATTAACTGCTTCTTCACTCTGCTGCTAGTGCTCTCAGCTCCATTATACCTGTTGGTGAACACACGCTTTGGAAGTTTTTATAACATAACATACATTTAAATCTGTTACGGGCTAGTGCGGTTTGCATGTTTTGGGGTTAAAACATTACATTCTATATTTTAGGGTGGCTTTATAGCACTTATAAATGTGTGTGTGGGATTGACATTTTGAGAAAATGGATGGGTACAGTTTCAATGTTAGCCTAGTGTTATTTATTAAAAAGATTTAGGTATCAAGTGTAATTAATGTGGTTTGATTTGTGATTTGTTTGCGCATATTTTAATTGTGTTTACTAATCACTTTGTGCTACATTTCATTTGGATGCTTGTGGGCTCATTATGTCCATCAATAAATATATTTTGAAATGATATGATACACGGGCAAAATGAGTTGTATATATTGGAGTTCACATTTATTGGGATCAGCTTTTTAAAATATGGGTTATCATTTTCCAGGGCCAATGAATATGTTTGGGGTTGGGCTTATAGTAAGTTATTTTAAAAAGTGTTGGTGCTCTACAAAATCTAATGAGTGTGTGGTTTAAAATTGGGATCAGGGTTGGTAGTCTTTATTATTTGAATCTTCAATTAAACTTTTAGAGTAGAAACCTTGGTGATATGGCCTGATGCTCTACTCTTCTCTATCTGTTAATGGCTCACTTTCATTTTGAATAGATAGCATTTGTCCAGGGAGTTGTTTAGGGATTTGGGAGGCATAGTGGCAATCTGTCAGGCCCCTCCTTGTCAAACTTCACTGGCTTCCTGTCGCCTCTAGGGCAGCCTTCAAGATCGGCTGCCTTATCTTCAAATCTTTGGCTGGGTCTTGTCCCATCTTTGTAAAATCTCTCATCCGTCCCTACTGTCCGTCCCGTAACTTGAGATCCTCCCATCTTCACCTCTTGACTGTCCCCTCTTACAAGCTCCGCAGATCTGGAGGCCGGAGATTTGCATATCTGGCCCCCAAGTTCTGGAATTCTCTCCCCCTCTCTCTTAAAATTTCTAACTCTCTGATCCTCTTTCGTAAATCTTTAAAGACTTGGCTTTTCCCCCAAACTGGTTAGTCCCTCTGCCTCCTCTATGTCCAACCAGCGCCAGGAAACTCACGGTGTCAGTGCGCTATATAAGCACCCCTTACGATACGATACGATACGATAGGGACTGATTAGGAATGCGGCGGTCCAATAGAGTGTCGTAGCCACGATCGCAGTGCAGGAACCACCGCACCGACGGTCTGACTACAGTAAATCAAGTTTGGTGGTCTGACTGCCAAAGGACCGTTGCAACTGCAGAGGATTTGTGATCCCTCAATGGTGTTGCAGCGGTGTGAGGCAGGAATACTGTTGCCGAGGCCACTGCGGCACCGCCAAGCATATTATGCATTTCCTGACCACCTCACATTCAATGGCAGCGAGCCCGCCATAAAAAGTGCAGTGAAGAGGAAGCAAAGGGGACCCTGCAGGGACCCGTCTTGCCTCAGGGCCATGGGATGCATGCAGAAGGGCACATGGTGTGCCCTCCTGTCTGCATACACCCCTTTCTTGCACGGCATGGACTTTACAGTCCATGCCTTGCAGGGAAAAGGCTTTGGTCTTTCCATTGCGGTGCCTTATATTGGCACCGCTGTGGAAACTCCAAAAGACCGCCTACCAGACCATGAGATTACTGGTAATCTGTCAGGTGGTCGAGTTTGGTGGTCCTCTAGCGGGCACTTGTTAGGCTGCCTGCTCCAAGACCGCCACAATCAGGCCCATAGTCTTTATGGATACTCCCTGTAGAAGCTGTTGAGGTGCAAGCTACATTTTTTAAGTCATGCACTATACCTCTGATTTCAGCCATTGAACACCAATGGTTGTGGTCCCTTATGTTCTCAGTGGTTTAATTCACAGTAGTAGCTTGCCAATAATAACATTTGGAATAGTACTTATTGCATTTCCAATTCATTCTTTTATTAACTGTGTTTTTATTTGATTATAGCTAGTTAATAGCAAATTCATGTTATATTAGGTTGTATAGGTCAGTTGTCTTAGAATTTAGATCTGAAAATGATGTAGTTCAAATATAATAGGATCATTTTTATGATACATTTGTTGTCAACATTGTAATGTATTACCTGTCTTACTCATTCAAGAAAAGAAGAGCTCTTATCACCCTTAATCTTTTCACTAGTGCTTGAAAGCGTTGCTGAAGATATCCACCAAAACAAACGGATCAAAGCAATTATTAACATCTGCAAATAAATTACTCTGCAGCACACCTGGTCCTCATTCTTGAACACATATGTCTTACAACAACATTCTCCGAAATCTCACGGTACAAGATAAACGGAAGTAAGAGTGAAGATCTCCTAAGGCCTAATCATGATTTTTGTGGTCTTATCACCGTCCCACCACAGAGGCGATCCCAAGTACTCCGTCGAGTCATCAGTATTCTGACTGCCATATTTAGATGCATGCAGCCTGAACAGCGGACTGCATCAACGGAGTGTGTCCTGCTTGCAACGTGGCATGCTGCAGTACTGAACAATAGTACTCCATTGCCGTAAGGGCTGTGTCTTCAAACCAAGCATATTAAGAAATCACGATCGCACTGGCAGTGTGCTTGCGGCTGTTCCCCGATGGAGGTAGTCTGTTGCAGTAGGTACTCCACAAAGCTCCATAACAGTGGCTATTGCATGGATACACATACAACACACCTGTTTTCCAGTGGCCAAATGGAAACACCTACATATCACACTATAAAGCACACCCCATTACTGGCCATGATCCTTTGCCATTCTACTGCACCACGACATAGGGAACCAGAACATTAGGTCCAAGAAGGAAGGATTTTTTGTTTCTCTCTTTTTCACACATCACTCACTTTTTTGTACTCACTTTACATTTCTGGGTGAAATTTATTTTGTTGTACTTCTACTTTGTTTAATTTGGGAATATGGTAATGATCACAATCCACATTTCACAGAGAGAAAGAGTTCTCAGTCATGGTGGATGAAATCATTGAAGTAGAGCCACAATTGTTTGGAACCCAACTCCAAAATACAACTACCAGTCAGAAAAGGCAAAAGTGGGACATAAAAGTTGACAGGATGAATGCTGTACCTAACAACCTGAGCACATAGGAGGAAATTAGGAAGAGGTGGAATGTCCTGCGAGGGAGGGTCATTTTCCTAGACTCCATGCCTCACCTGCTAGCCACAAGGGCTGGTGGTGGTTCTACCAGCCCCCCATTGCATCTATTCCCTTGGGGAGACAAGGTCTTACAGATCCTACATACTGAAGGCTTGACAGGGAAACCTAGTAAAGTGGAGTCTGTTAAGTTACACCTCACTAACTTCATTCAACCTCAATGACCTCTTTGTGTACAGCTCAGCTGTTGTCAATGTGTAATGCACATAATATGTTCTAACATCGAAAACTCTAAGTATCAGTTTAAGAGATTTAGAAATGCCTGTGAGAATGTTTTGTGTTGCATATAAGATTACATGTGTCAATCTCCATTAAATGGCAAATTATGGTTTGCTACCTGTAACTGTTACAACAATAACTAACACACTACCCATATGTGTATCATTTCAAGTGCATATTGTCAACTTTACTTTCAAATGCCTACAACTACCATGATGACCTGGTTCTGTTACTCAAAACCTATTTGCTATGTGATTTTACTTATTGTCTCTTGTCTGATATATTCCAACTAAATGTCAGTACTCAAGTACTGAGCAATCGCTATCCAATGCTCTCTTCTAAGAAATGTCTCACTTGTTTCTGTATGTTGTCCTATTCTCCTCAACTGATTAAAATGATAGCATGAGTGGCACTATACCAAGTATGTTGAGCCAAATATTGTGAGTCATTCATTTTACTCTGCTGATTAGAACCCTAAGCAGAAATATTGACTCTGCACTGCTCACATGATGATTAATGGTAAACATGCAACCAAGTTGTGGAATTGTCTGTTTTTTACTCAGCTAGGCCTCGTAATGGTCAAATACACATGTCACCTCTCCACTGTGTTGGGTTGAATGCTTTAGCCATGTCAGGTATTCTTCATATTCAACATTTTACATCTCAGGACATCTTTTGACCTGCTCATAAAAAAAATATCAGTTGTAAATGCCAAAATTCCTGGTTAATATGTTAA
Organism: Lissotriton vulgaris; assembly: GCF_964263255.1. Lineage (NCBI taxonomy): Eukaryota > Metazoa > Chordata > Amphibia > Caudata > Salamandridae > Lissotriton > Lissotriton vulgaris. The sequence continues at coordinate 724,249,152 of NC_141696.1, forward strand.
CTACCACTGAAACCTAGCACCATATTAATCTCTACCTTTTTGTTTCTTCTAATTTACTACTTTCTCTGTTCCTGAAGATTTGGATGTATAAACTTGCCATTGGTTAGAATTTATCCTCCCCCCATGATGCCACGCCTTGCTCGTGCCACGCCCACTTGTCTACAAGACCTGCACGACCAGCGTTGGAAGGAGTTTCTACAAGAGAACAGGTTATAAGGTAGTGGAATCAGCTTTTACAGTATGGCGAAAGGTGGCTAGAATGATTAATATAGGGAAAGTGTCATATTATACACCATTCAATGCAGAGAAAATATTACCCGCTGTTTTTCAAGATCGGGTCGCTTCAGATTGGACACATCGTGGGATAACGCAAATTGGGGATCTGTTTGAATTGAACGGGTCACTTGTTACTTATGAGAGATTGATTTTAAAATATCAATTGACCAAATCGTCCTTTTTCAAATATCTTCAATTAAGAGATTTTATTAACAGAAGACATATCTGTGTAGGGACCAGCCCCGTAGTAGAGGCGATTCGCAAAGGGGAGAACATTGGGCTTTTGTATAATTTGTTAATGGAATATAGACCTGATGATTTGCAGAAGTTTAATTTGTATTGGCAGGATCAGTTGGGGGAACCCTCTTTATCAATAGAAGATGCAATAATTATGTCTAAGGAAGCTTTCCTATCTGCGAATTTTAAGGCTCAATTTTTTAAGACTGTTTTTCGTTTATATTATACTCCAGAGCGTATGATGAAGTGGGGCTCACAATATGATGGGAAAGGTTTCCGATGCAAATCTGACAATGCAGATAGTATTCATATATTTTTTAGTTGTTGTAAATTACGCCAATTTTTGATTCACATGGAAAACTTTCTTTTTATGATTACACAATCTACTGTGAAGATTTCTCCAGCGTTGATGGTTCTAGGCATAGGTAAAAAATGTGAAACAGGGTACTGTTTTATTCAAATTTAGATACTTGTTATTTGTGGCTATGACTGTCGCTCGCCTGTGTATCGCTTCTGATTGGTTACAAGAAGAACCCCCTGCATTTGAATTTTGGCGTTCGAAGTTGTATAATCTTTTTGAATTGGAATGGAGTCTGTATGCCTTGAAGGGGGCTAGGAAAAAGCAAATGGGAATATTAAACTGGGGTGCAGTTAAAGACCATTTGGAGATGTGAAAAGCTAATCATTTAATTATATAGAACAAAATATTGTTTAATGTATAAAGATGTATGAGATATGTATATATTGTTTGTTTTGTGCTGATGACTTGTCCCTACGGGGGAATAATAAAAAAAAAAAAAAAAAGGAAGGAGTTTCTGCTTGATTGCCGTTAGAGTTTTAACCAAGGCCATGATTCTGTCCTCCCAGATCCAGTGAAAACATGCAGTGGAAAACAGTGAAAACAGAAGCCTGTGCGCTGGTGAAACCGGATCAAGTGTGGAAGCCTTGTCACGTAAGGTTCTTTAAAGGTTTATTGGCACAGTAGCACTGTGTTGCTGCTATGGCTGCCTTGTTTCCTTCACTGCTATCTCCTTTTGCTGTGTGGCAGGGCGTTGTGAGGTGGGTTGTGTTTGGTTATGCAGGAGATGGTAAGGCGGCAGAGGGTGTTGTCTGCGCCTCTTCCTGTGGATTTTGGTACTCCATTCACACTTTCATGCTTATGCCTCATGCCTCGTGCTATAGAGTGTGACCTTTGAACCTTGGGTCCTATCTTTCTGTGCAGCATATTCCCTGGACAATCTTGACTGGATATGACTGGGCCCTTGGAAATTGTACTTGTGTTTTGGGCTTTGGACTTTGGAGGCTCAATTAACCCTCAATTATCAACCCAATACAACTGGCATCTCTGTAGCGTAGTTCCTGCAGCCTCCTGTTGTATATGTGCAGTCATACTGGGAGAACTGAGTTTCCTGTATGTGCGTGGTGGCGGGAGCTTGTCAAATCCTCGGGACAAGGTAAGTGGTTAATTGCTGCTGATACTGCTGCCCTGCTGCTACTGTGCTACTGTGCTGCTGTGCTAGTGTGCTACTGTAGTGATCCTGGTTTGCAGTGCTACATTGTCACATTGCCACCCGTTTTACCACACCCTTGGCACTGTCATTAACCAACATGTGGTTTGAGGTTGTGATGGCACACATTTTGTCTAAGTGCCAACACACAGAAGAGAATAATTGTAATACAATCTTCAGATCTTCCATTCAATCAGAGTGCAAGTTGCCTTGGTACAGGATTTGCCCACTCAAGGTCTGTGTCTGTATTTCCCAGGATCAACCCTTGTTACCTTTGTACTTCAAAACAGCACCATATACCTGCAAATGTCACAACTCTGAAATGTCCAAATGAAGATGCGATGGTGAAGGAGCCTAAAACAGATCAAAACAAGAAAATTACCAATCAAATATGACATAATTGACACATTACAATGTCAACTTTTGGAGGATACATTTTCACAAAACAATCAGATTTAAACAATGTAACTGAACACAGTACACAATGTTTCAAAACATTGCTTAACAAGCACCTTTGGATTTGATTTTCCAGAGTTTGCCCTTCCTAACAAATTACCACAAAGTACTTCTCTCGTCATCACATCAATATTTGCTGTAACACTTCAAGTCATAAAATGTAAAGTAATATTGACACTCATGAGAAGAAGTTGTTGATGAGATCTTGACAGAAGTCAACTCCTTCCTTTTCATCACTATCATCTTCATTTGACATTTTAGAATCCTCACACAGTGGCTCTTTATTGTCTCCTTCCTCTGCGATGTAGCATATTGTTCATCACAGGGCAATGTTGTGGAGCATGCAGCAGGCCTAAGTGATTTAACCCACCTTCTCATGTGAGTAGAGGAGGGCTCCACTTGTTTTGTCCAGACATCTAAATCTGGCCTTCAGGAGCCAGAAAGTTCGCTCCAATTGCTGACGTGTTCTTCCATGGGCCTCATTGAACCGGACTTCCCCTGGCATTGGTGGATTTCCCAGCAGTGCCAACAAAAATGCTTGGTTGAGATAAGCTGAGTCTCCTAGATGGAGACAAACATCAGTGCCACAAGATGTTACCCTTTTTAACATCATGAGACTTGACATTACACATACAAACTTCGGTTTGATCATACATACCAACAAGTCAGGCCCTCTCCGGTAGAATTTATGACATTAGCAAGGGTATGGTGCTGGTCCGCAGTACAAATGACTCATGACTTGATCAAGGGAACCGGGCACAGACATTTGAGACATACAAAGCAGGTAAGCAGACAACTTTTACATTGATAAAATGGAAGTTCTTCTTATTCAGGTAAACTTGTACCCTGGCATGAGGTGATACTAAGGCCATGTGGGTACCATCAATGGCTCTAACCACATGTGATATGCGACCAAATCCATAGATATCACCCTTCACACTAGCTAAATCCTCACGTTGTAGCAACTGGATAAAGGCACAGATGTGTCTCATCTTTGAAGAAATCACTTCTTGTGGCACACCACTGACACTTGGTTGTGACCAGGCCAGGGCGTAGTTTGCGGAGTTTTGCTACACGGAACTCCACAAAGTTAGAAAAAAACTCTGCGAAATTCCGCGAGTGGCGGAGTACAGTGCGAACTGCAATTTGTGCTGATATTCCTGCTGCTCGGGTAGAAATTCTACCCAAGCGGCAGCTCACGAACTTACTGTTCGTGAGCAGGGACAAAACTCTGCAGCACATCACAAAGCAGAGTTTTCTGCACTCTGCAAGCTCTGCAATGTGCGGAGTCCAGAAAACTTCACAAACTCCGCAAACTGAGCGCAGTTCACTACCCAGGCCTAGTTGTGACATACCACCAGAAACTTCCACAGTGTATTGGAAGGAACCTGTGGCTACAAAATCAAGTACTGCCATTAGTTTTTCTAATGGTGGTATAGATGTGGGATGTTGTGAGGCAGGAGAACTGGCTCCAGCTGATTACATAAATCTAGTAACGTTTGCCTATTCAACCTGTACTTCTTGATTACATCCCTTTCTTCAATGGTTTCCATGGTGGCAAGGTCTGGAAATGGCCTGTACAATGGAAGCTGTCCTCTTCCAACTCTCCAGGAGTTCCTATGTCTGCAGTGATAACATTTGTGAACATTAATGACATTATCCACAGGAACGTATGTGCAGAGTAGCACAAAAGTCAGATGACTAGACATAACTGCATCTGTTTTAATACATATTTTCAACAGGGAAATAGCCTTATGCTCTTAATCCATGACTAAAGACAATTGTGGGCTTGATATGTGCATTAGTACAAATGTGTAACAATAAGTCACAAATGTGTACTGTACACATTCTTTTTCCCCAATTGTTTTATCGGCCGTCCATGGCCCGCAGCTGAAGTCGCTACCTGAGGAGTCCCGGCCGAGCCGCCCAAGCGCGAGAAATGGGGTTTGTTCCATGGAAGCGAAGCGATGAGAGGAAGGGACGCAAAAAATAGTAGATGGAACAGTAACCAGAGCGCTGCGCATGATCTTTGGCTTGCCAAGGTACACTTCGCCAGCACAGATTAGACTTGAATTTGGTTTGGCGAAGGAAGAGCTGGCGTGTAAAGGAGCATACCTAAAAAGCTGGTATAAAATAAGCAGGGGAGAAGCAAATACACTCAACGCTCTCCTTTGGAAAGAACTGCATATTTAAGAAAACTGCTCGGCAAGGCTTTTCCTGGAGGACGCAATGAAACAACTCGGGATGCGACAACTGTGGGATCTACAAGGGCCTCTGGCAGGTTATAAAAAAGCAGTATACAACATTGTCAGGAAAGAATCTCTCTTGCAGGACAAAGCTTCACTGACGGAGCGAGCGCACGGCTGGCTAACTATACAATCTTATACCCAATTCAGACCACAAACATATCTTCAGGCCAGCTTAACCAAAAAAACAAAAGCGACTTTTTTGAAATACCGGCTAGGACTATTGCCCTCTGCAGACCACATGACCCCTTGGCTGCACCCCCCCCAAAGACAGCAAAGTGCAGCCTTTGTGGGAATGACGAGGAAAACATCTTACATCTCATTACCATCTGCAAGGAGCTGCAGCAAGAGCGCCAGAACCTTCTGAGACCATCGTTCAACAAAAAAGGAATCAGGTCCTGCCTGCAGGCAAGCGGTCCTGGCATGTTTTTCGGGTGACGAAGTTCAAATGACTTGTCGACTGGTAAAATACATTGAAGTTGCAGAAGCCCGACTCAACAAAAAGAAAGAACAAACAGAAAAAGCCAAGCTGATGGAACCCAGTGCACTATCTGCATCCTCAGAGCTAAAATAATCGGATTATACTGAGGCACAGCAGGCTCGCAGGAGCACAACAGGACACACTACCATAAAGTACGAGCTCACGGGGAGGAGAATGTCTTGCCTCCAAAATGGACTACGGACTGCAATAACTAAACGCACTTCAAAGGGGAAAGTAGGTCTCCCTAACTATTCAAAAACTCCTCAAGAAGAAAATAGAAGTGACTCAGCAGTGGGCCAATTTTCCTTCCTACCTGCTTCTTTTAATTGTTTTAATTTTAGTATATTTTAATTGTAGCTTTTGTACAACCTATCACAGTATTAATATAATTTTCCATGCTGCTACAGACATCCAAAACTGTTCTTATTGATGTTGGTTTGTAATGGTTTTTATTAACTGTACAATAAAGTATTACCTTACCCTTACCAATTGTTTTATCACACAATATACTGTTCATAGAGGTGTACACAACACCGCTCACATTTTACGTTCAGCACAGTTACGCTGTACACATAAATATTCAGTTTTAGATATCAACAGTCCATGGATGCTTGAATATATCATCAAACTGCCCCGCCATTTGGAGTGGTGGTGACACACTTAACAGTCACTAACAGTATTTGGAAGCTCCAAAAATGCCAGGTGCCTGATCTTGCAGTAGGGAAATTTTGATTCAGGCAGTGGAAGCAGAAGTTGACCGCAAGGTGGCTGGTAAACCCCATGATGGACACAGCCATAGGCTAACGTTGGTGATAGTAATGATAGAAGGCCAATGGCTGTGTCAGTTTCTGCTGATGATCACATACATGCATGCGGCCAGAGTGAAGTGTACTAATTAATGTCACATAAGGTCCTTACATGGGACACTCATATTAGGATTCACAACCTATATTGTCTTATTAACATCACCATTGGGATGTGTAATGTGTGTAAAGCCCTAGTTTGCACTTGGTGTGTATGTAGACATTTTTGTATGTATACATTTGATGGTACTTGTGATATTTATACAACTCACATAATGCTAAAGGTGAACTTCGGTGTCCCCTTCATTAGGACGGATGATCACTGCCACCCCGCCACCACCTGCAAACAAAATGATAATAAAACAGGTTTTACACTTGTTTTATTATCATTTTATCTGAATCCCCCTGGACCAGCCTACAGTACTCTGACGAGTCTTGAGGGCGGGTCCAGGGGACTGACACTGTGGTGGGGGAGTGGTGGACACTCCCTTCACTGCGCATGAGGGTTTGGCCAGCCATCTCAGGCTGGCCAAACTCTCATGCGCAGTGAGGCTTTCTTCAGCCCCAGCTGCGCTACTGGGGCTGGAGAAAACAGGCACAGGCTTCCAGTCTGCCTGGGAGCGCAAAGTCCCAGCGCTCAGGCCAATCCTGATGCTGCTTTCATGCAGCTTCATGATTGGCCGCAGTGCAATCTTAGAGCCTCTCTCAGATGCAAGAAGAGCACGATGGAGCGGACAGCAAAGGCGGCGGCGATCAGGTACTTTTATCTTTTTTCATCAGAGGTGGGAGACATTGAAGGCCATCACCAGGAAGGTGCGGACCCTGCGGGTCTACAGGTGGCACAGCATATATTGCGGGAAAAGGTAGGAAGACCTCAAGCTCTGGACCCAGAGGATCACACAGGTCAAGCTGGGGAAGTCCTCCATATATATGTACTATCTTGAGCAGCCTCATGGCTGCCTAAAATCCTAAATTACCTCATTTAGTTTGATGTTATGGGTGACAGTTGTACCAAACAGGCCACTGGTCTTTATTGTGTTTGATGTGCAGCTCCTTCTCTGCTGTAGCTAAAATAGCCTATATTGGCCTTTTGATGCAGTGACTGGACAATACTTCACATTGATAAGTTGGGATTCTATACAAACAAGAGTGTGCATACACCATTGGTGCCATCAGTGTTAGTGCTTACATGTTGGTATGCAAACATTTGCCTATTGCTGTTTCATCTGCAATTCTGTTTCATACCTGATTGAAGTGTCATTATAGGTGGATGACTAACTCTTTCAGAAATATGTGTGTGATGGACAGCCAGTATTTTTACAAATAAATGTAATAGGTATACATTTAATGTGTACATACAGACAGGACTGTGCAGACATTGGTGAGTGTGTGACACATATCTTAAAGCGATAGGTAATGTCCTTGGTCATGTCCAAATGATGAAGCAATGAAAGACATAACTGGCAGACTTACAGTGGTTTGTCAATATTGAACGTTCCATCTTATTTATGTAGGAGTATTTACTAATGTGAACTTGAAATCTTGAAATGTGCAGAATCATTATCTGACTGTTGACATGCATCAAGGAGTAACGTAGAATTTTTAAAATCATATATAAGTGTTTCCACTCAGTATTAAATGGCATTTGGTGTTAGTGTAATAAATTGCACTGTGATGTGCTAGTCCATTGGAACAAATGCTAATCCATATCTTTTTGTTATAGTTATACCCTGAGTCACAACAACCTTCAATGGTATATTGGCTTTTATGAATGCTATATTACAATGATGTTTTGACCAGTACTGAGGTGTATTGGGAAGGTTTCTAGGGCTATGTTTTCACCTGTGCTGTGGGATGTTTTTGGCAAATTTCCCAGAAATGTGTCATGTCATAGGGGACATATACCATCATATATAACGCTTGCCGTGATATGCATCCGTTGACAGGCACTGTGTGATCTTGGAGGAGGCACTCTCATAACCCACATTTATAATCCATATGCATCTGTGTGATGTGTCTGTGTGCTTTGCACATGTGCATCTGATTGTGTTTGTGCTCTCACCCCATATAGTTTGTGTGAAGTGGTTGTGTTGGCACCATTATGTTATGGTCTGGGCCTGATGATTATACAATCAGGAAATGCATCACCCATACTGGGCCTGATGATTATACAATCAGGACATGAGTCACCCAGAACATTCATAGTCCAGCTTGGTGATTATGCAACCACAAAATGAGTCATCCTGACTCTGCCTGGTGATTATACAGGCAGAATTGAGTCACCCATACTGGGCCTGATGATTATACAATCAGGAAATGAGTCACACAGAACACATCATGGTATGAGCCTGATAATTATACAACCAGGAAATGAGTCTCCCACTCAGTAGCCATCATAATTGGACTGGGACTATAAAGTCACTCCCAGCTGCACCCGGTTGCTAGGCAATCAGGAATCTGTGTTGACTCAGGCACATCTTCAGTGCAGCTCTGGTCACCATTGGACTTCATGATAATGGCATCTAGTGTATTCTGAGTCATGAGCCTGCAGAGGACATCAGCACATCATTCTGTGTCATGAGTCTGCAGTGGACTTCATCATCCTGTGTCACAAGTCTGCAATGGATATCAGCATGTGATCCTGTGTCACGGACCTGCAGTGGACATCAGCGCATCTGAAACTGTACAGTAAATTGTGCTTCCAATCGAGTACCCCAAAGGGGCAGCTTTACACCTTACAATAGATTCTCACCACAGCAGCTCTCAGCAAAGGTAACAAGTCAGTACATACAGGACTGCAACTACTAGCACTTATGACACTACTCTCAGGATCTCATGCCCAGCTTGCTGCAAGTTTAGGGATAGCCGCCAGAAATAGTTGGAGGATGAAGTAACCCAAAGGTTTACCTGGTTTAGGTCTGGACAGTTCATTATTGTGAGGCACCATTCTTTCAGGTGACTTTTCGGTGACTTAGCTGAAGGCAACAGCCTGTCATCCTCCTGAGCCAAGATCATAGGCTACCTGCTGATCTGGTTGCATGAAAAAGTAATACAGATCCTGAAATTAGTGTGATGGGATGCACAGGGGAGTGCTTGTGTTAGGTGGGATGATCTGTGGGTAATTCAGAGTATGCCAAGAATCAAAGGAGGGAGGGAGAAGTTCAAGTCCCACTCTACTTCCCTGAAAAGAACATATACAATTAAAAGATGTGGAATAGTTGTATTAAAACAGGAGGGGACAACAACAAAATTATTGTGAGACCCTCAACAGTGTTGTTTATCCTCATGCATGTCTTCCGTTAGTGTACTTAGACACTGATTGTCACATCACTGGGTCTTTTCATCCTCCAGGAGTAATTGTCTCTTGAACCTGAGATCATGTGGGATCGACCAAGTGAGGAAAGAAGGTTTAAAAATACCTCCTACATTTAGCAAAAATACATTTTATTAAGAGGATCAGATGTAGTGGTTTGGTTAAAAGTATGGGAGATGTGAAAAGAGAGGTATTATGTGTCTCTCACATCTATCTTTAGAAAAGCCAGGTCAACATGTTTCAGCCTGTTTAGCGCTCTGTAGGTCTATGGCTTTTTATCATGACCTAAAGGATATTTTGTAGTATCCCTTCATAAAGCAGATCAAATGGGACACTTTCCCTTAGATATCCCTTAGATATCTGAAGTTATTTTCTTCTTTTGGACAGATCGGACTCTTTTTCGTCCTTAGTTTCTTTTTTTCAAAGTCTCCATTCTTTAATTCTTCCATTATTCCAACAGCACGACACGTCCTCTCCAACATCCAACAATGGATCCTACAAATATCTTTAGGTCCTGACGAAATAACAATATTTCTTGACTATCATTTCATTATGATGTAGTTAAGAGAAATGACACAATACTGATGTCAGTGCCTTGTGTCAACACTGTGCATGTGTATTGTTTGTAGATATCCTATTTGGTGATATCAGTTCACTATGCAACAGTACAAGGACCAAATTATGCAAGGTGTTAAATTATCCCAGTAGATATATAAGGATGGAGTGTAGATAAGTTCATTCCTAGTATTCAAAATTTCTGGGTTACGACATCACTGGGAGCAAATGTTTCAAAATTTGGATAAGCTTGAAGCAGGTGTCATCTGTACACTTTGGAAATGTTTGAGTTCAAAGATTATGATCAGTTGTGGTTTTTCAGATTCACTAAACCTGCTGTATATGTAATTTCAGTAACATCATTGGCAAGCAAATAAAAAAGGGCCAACATTGTCAGGGAAGCAGCTGGCCACAGTAGTTCCAGTCCTGAGACAACTGAGACCGAGGGACACAGTAACCCAGAAGTTGTGGGGAGTGTTGCAGAGGAGGGAAGCTCAACATCTCAATCATTGGAGTCATCCTCCAGTGGACACTCCCTAGCAGTGGAGGGTACCACAGAAATTGTAAGAAATTCATACTTGTTAACCACCCTCATACCATCTTCAACCTTTCTGTTGCGTCCCACACAGTTGGCCAGACCCACAACCCTAAGAGGCGTTCTGTCTTCTTTGTTCCAGGCACCTCACCCCCTGCCATCCCTGCTGCGCTGACTGAGGAGGGTATTAACAACCTGAGAAACATCTATATAGGTCAGACTGTACTACTGCATGCCATCCAGAGTCAAGGCAACCAGCTGCAACAGATGGTGGCTTACCTGGAAGACATCCACAGTGCAATGACTGTCCTACTGAGATCTTTTCGGGTTCTGACTTTCTACCTCACTGCAGTCTCTCATTTTCCTCAACCTTCTGGCCAGTTCTTCCCCATCCCAATATCCTATTACCAAATGTCCCAACAAAATGCACACATTTGCACACACTGACTCATACAGACCCAAGCAGCCCATCGATACATAAGTATAAACCACACAAGAAATACTTAAACACATCTAAATAGACAGATATCACACATACCACCATACCCACAGGCCCTCCCACCCACGTCACATCCATACCCAGCATAGACAAGACCACACCCACATATACACACACCACCACTCCCCATCACATCCACATACAGCACAGATGACAGCACGCACTCATGCACACACCACACCCCCAACACCACATCAACACCGAGCACACACATTGCACCCACAGTCCCCAATCCATCAACATGTACAACACCCACACCCAGCACATCAAAAGCAACACCCTCCGCAGACAAAAAAATCCCACAGAATACACCCAAGAAATAGAGAAGTTCACAATCACGCACCCAACAGACACGTTATATACAAGGCACACCCATACTTGCAGAACATACATCAGACCCACAATCAACTGCACCCTCAACAAACACAGGCACATCACACACTGTCACTCCTTCTACCGCCACGACCATACTCGTTCTCAAACAGCCTACCAAGTTCCCCATTTAAGATTGTACATTTTACCTTGCCCACACCGCTCTAAAACCTCCAACCACCCCTTCCAAATATGATCCTACCCCTCCTACACCCAAGACCACCCCTTCCATATCGAAATCTACCCCTATTACAGATGCATCCACCCCTTCCACTGCCCAACGCACCCCTTCCATGCGTCAATTCAACCCTTCGCCTTCCAAACCTACCAGTCTAAACAAAATTCCATCTCTTCCACTTCCCAATTCCCCCTAAATGAAAGTCCACCTCTTCTTCTTTCCAAACCCCCTCCTAAACAAAAGCCCACCTCTGCCTCTTCCCAAGCCCCTTTCCTAAACAAAAGTTTACCACTTCCTCTCCTCAACCAACCCTTCCTAAACAAAAATCCACCTCTTACCAAACCACCCCTTCTCAACAGAAGGACACCTCTCCAAAACCTAAACATCCCTCTCCAAAGTAAGATCTATGAGTTGCCTGCCCTGCCCAAGGGATTCCCCTTTCCTGAGGAGGTACCTCTGGCAGTTTCTTTTGAGGCAAGATTGGTGGCAATACGCTGTGCACAGTTGCACTGTTTTGGACTGGCTATTGGCCTTGAGCTATGCACTGGGTTACTCTGTCATTTGGAAAATAAATATTTTGTTAATATTTGACCACATTAGTCCTGGTATTACTTTTCGTTAGCAACTGCTGTGTACTTAGCAATGTTGCAGAGCTCAGATTGTGTAAAATATATTTTTGTTTGCGCATTATGGCAGGTCATGCAACATTTACATTAACCCTTCAGCGCTGCGCGAATTCCGCTGCGGTGCTGAAGGTTCTAAAGAACCAACGGAACCATGACGGAACGGTTCCGTCATAAGCACAGGCCAACCGACGCTCATGACGGAACCTTTCCGTCATGAGCATGGAAGGGGTTAACAGTGTAGTTTGTAGGGCTGGGCAGAGTGCGCAGAGTTTCACTACATGGAATGCTGCGGGGTTGCAGAAAAACTCTGTGATTTTGCATAGTGAGCTCTGCGTGTCGGCATAGTGAGCCGACTCCCGCCCAGTCATGTCCTGATTGATTTCTTGCGGCCAATGCATATGATGCAGGCAGGGTGATTTACTTTGAATTGTCTTCGCTGCAGCAATATGACCAATCATCATGGGGATTGCGGAACAAAGGCGCAAAGGAAGGAGGCTACTTGCGGCACATAGATACCTCCTATTACTATTAGGTTATTACCTAGACAGTAGCGCAGTGATGTAAACGAAGTAACTGCAATGCATTGCTATTTGCTGCTAATCCGTGCCACTCAGTCATGTGTTCTTCTGGTGCACTAGCTGTTTTTCAAAAAAATTTCCCACATCTGAATTTGCACAACTTACAGGAGAAAGGAAGGGATGTGTTTTATTGTCCCTTTTCCTCCTTGAGCAACAATGGCTCCATTGCACCCACATACCCAGACCGTCCCGGCTCCTCTCTCAACTGCAAGCACCTGGAGTCTGTCAAAGAGCTCCCACACCAGCAGCATCAGCTTCCTTTTTGCCTGAACTGCAGGAGACCAAGAGGGGCCAGAAGAAATACTTCCTGGGGTGGCTGCAAGCAGTTGTGTGATTTCCTTCATGGCTCAGTACAGGGCCACACTGCAAGCGCAACTGCATTGCTTCTTGCCATGCACTCCCACTGTGGATTCTGGGATTTCCAAGGCAGGCTAGCTTTTACATTCATGATTACAATTCCTCCAGTAGTGTGGGAAATGTGGTCTTCCCAAGTCTGCTTCCACATTTAACCACATTTGAGGACTCAGAGTCTCAGCAAACTCCTCTATGCTGAGGTGTAATGTCCTGATAATTCTGTAATTCTGCCAATCACCAGGGCATTACTTACCTTATCCCTTCTCAGGACCCAAAGGAACACAACACTTCACAATACTAACCTAAGAAAGGAATAAACACTAACAACAAACTAAAGCTATAAGGCCATTGCAGAGGAACTCGCAAATAATCACAACGCACACCTCTCCACCTTCGAGAGGATTAGGGCAACGCACACCTCCACATACGAGAGGATTCAGAAATCACAACGCACACCTCTCCACCTCCGAGAGGATTCGGAAATGACAACGCACACCTCTCCACCTCTGAGGGGATTCAGGCAACGCACATCTTCCCATACGAGAGGATTCAGAAATCACAACGCACAGCTCTCCACCTCCGAGAGGATTCTGAAATCACAACGCACACCTCTCCACCTCCGAGAGGATTCTGAAATCACAACGCATACCTCTCCAACTCCGAGAGGATTCGGGAAACGCACACCTCCCCATACGAGAGGATTTGGAAAATACAATGCATGCTCCTCCTAACAATGCCTCGGATAGAATAATTAGAATTTATTCTTCCCTAGATGTGAGTGGAAGAACTCTCCTTCTACAATTACCTGCAGGAAGGGAAAATTACAATACTTCCGATGCGACAGCACTTGGATCAGGAAGGTCCTGACCTCCCATCCCAAGGAACACAAACAAATTATAATATGCTCTGTTTTTTTTTATTACACAACTATAGAATGACAAAAGAAAGAAATAACTAATATGTCACAATAGGTCTTCTTCACAATAACACCTAAGCAATTGCTAAATGCAGTTAGTGAGACACATATAAAACTTATATGTATATAAATGTATAGAACCTGAAAATAAAAGGGATAGTTAGGCAAAGACAGTCAGAATATAAGAATTAGTGGAACACCTCGCCAAGTTCCTACACATCTTGCTTCCAGAGGGGGCCCGTCTCTCTGACCTAGTCAGGATTCTCTGCTCCACGATCACAGCTGCACATCTGCAACGGGGTGTATCACCAAACTTCCAGGATACCAGACTACCAGACTACCAGAGATCAGAGCTCAGACACCTCCTTTAGTACAAATGGAAGCGTTGGTCGAAGCTTCTAGCAAGCCTCGCCTCCTTTTCTAATCAGATTCTGTACCACTCCGTACCAAGGCCATAGCTTCGGCTGGCCAAACGTCTATTATGACTTTGGAATAGAGTGAGCACATTCCTCTGACAAGAACCGGTCCTCTCCAGTTTAAGAAGGGTGAACAACAAGTAGAAAGTAAAACATAGCCTCTCACCTCAGAAGATGGCGATAGCTCAGAAAATGGAGTTGCTCGAGCATAGGCCTCAATTCCCGCAAAAGAGCAAAATTAGTATGCAAGAAGGCATAAGATCATGCAAAAGCCAATAGGCAAGCCCTGCCATTAAGCAAGATAAAGTCGGAAACAGAATGGTCATCATCAAGCCCTACTTTATAACTAATTTGTGTTACACAGGCCTACACAGCACTATATTATAACAAAATATACTGAGATGGTAGTGGACAAAGGTCATAATAGACCAGATTATTCATAAAAATATATCGGTCACTACATGATCTTTGCAGAGTGTTACCGAACTCCGCCTTCCAAGTGGTGCGTGGAGTAGCAAAAACTCTGCAACCTCTGCAGGTGGAGCAGATTTCACCGCTCAGGCCTAGTAGTTTGTTATTTACATACAAAGGTTTTATGCTATGTGATGTAATTCAATTTTATGGTTAGACAATCATCATAGTAATGACGACTTGCACCACCTAATTAATGTAAGATGGTTAATTGTGAGGAGTGACTGCTGGTGTGTTTGTTTCACCTTGATTGCCAATCAATATTAAGAGGTTTGTATCTATTGTTCTTAGATCAAGTACAGCTATTACAAAAGGAAAGGGGAAGTGTTATATGGATGGATATGTGGCAGGAATCAAAATTGGGACTGACATTGATTTGTGTGGTATTTCAAATGGTAAAGGTTTCAGCTTGTCTCGAGCAATGTCAACATCATGTTGTATTGTACTTCTACTGATGATGTATGTTGCATACAGGGCTGGACTGGCTACCGGGCGTTATGGAATGCTGCTGAGCTGGGGGCTGATTTTGTTGATGGGGACCTGCATGTACTAAACGAAATTCGTTTTGCTTTAATTATTTCGAAGTAAACGCAGGTCTCCATGACCGAAATCAGCCCCCACCGCAGTGAAATCAGCCCCCAGTTCAGCAGCATTCCATACTGCCCAGTAGCGAGTCCGGCCCTGGTTGCATATGTGTTTAATGTGTGGAAGCTGGATATTTGTTTATCTACACCAGGAGGGTGATTGTTTGTCATACATTTTTCGATCGTCTTTTGTGCGTGTGCCCCTTTTTTAGGTCGAGCCTAGACAGTGCTTTC
This sequence comes from Lissotriton vulgaris, assembly GCF_964263255.1. Classification (NCBI taxonomy): domain Eukaryota; kingdom Metazoa; phylum Chordata; class Amphibia; order Caudata; family Salamandridae; genus Lissotriton; species Lissotriton vulgaris. The sequence continues at coordinate 724,264,790 of NC_141696.1, forward strand.
ACTGTCGCGTAGTGCCCTGTTGTTATAGGCTTTGTGGGGTTCAGCTCTACCCATTGCTTCCCATTGCTTTTCAATTGTCTATGTCAGTGTCATTTCAAAATTCTTGCTTGCTAATGGGCAATCCTTCCTCTTTGTCCCTCCATTTTCTTTCGTTTCCTCTCTTGAAGCACAGGGCAAGTACTGTATCCTAAGCTTTAGGTGTTTATGTGTTCCTTTGGGGATTACTTCTTTTTCTTCGTGTGTTTCCTCACCTCAGAATGGCGCATGCTTCACGTCTGCCTTGCTTTATCTTTTTTTGTGTGTTCCTCATGCTTAGCACCGTGCATGCTTCACGTCTGCTGCCTTTTGCATTTTTTCTCCACCTGCCAGCATTGCGCTGTTTGTTTTCTTTAACATTTTCTTTCCATTAAGGCATTAGGCATTGTAGCCGCTTCCACTCCCCGTTGGTTAGCAGGGCAGTGGTTTCGGAGGCCACGCACCTTTCTTATTTTCTCCATGCGTCAGCTTTCCCTCATCACATGCTTGAAGCTCTGCAGTAATCAATATACTCACCTCTTTTGCTCGAAACAACTGTCTTGCATTGGCCAGAAGTACCATTCATTGTAAAATTATTAAAAAATAGAATTTATGACACAGCCGTTGTAAATTAAAATGAGGAAGGTGAAGTTTGAAATAAGCCAAACTCTTGTGTGTGATCATCATACATGCTACTGTTCAACTTTAACTGCGAAGGCAATAAAACGTTCACTATGGCCATCAGGGAATACATACGCGTAGAGTCCTCCTTCAATTTCCAAGCAGCGTAGTATCACAGGTAATAGAAGAAAGACAGGCGTGGAATGGTTTACACTGCAAACCGGAAATTGAATTTAGGATCACGCATTGCGGCGAAGACCAGAGGTGCCCCATTCTTTTCACTTTCAATAAAATGCAGTGAGCCAAACAACTGCTGCGGGCCATGGTGCACAAAGTTGAAAGCTTCGTCAGATGAGCTTTACAGGCCTCTGAGCCACGCCACGCACAAAAACACTGTGGGAGATGGATGAAGGAGTGTGGAGAATCACATAACAGCCTGGTGTACAGCATCACACATGAGATGGGGCAAGACCGAGGCACACCAGTGATATAAATTAAATAAATGAAGCGAATCCTGGTTGTTCATACGGTTAAAGTAAAGAATAGACATGTTAGCCCTCCTACACATGAGATAGGGCAAGACCGAGGCACACCAGTGATATAAATTAAATAAATGAAGCGAATCCTTGTTGTTCGTACGGTTAAAGTAATGAATAGACATGTTAGCCCTCCTAAGCCTCTCTCTCCCACTCTTCCACTGCCCCCCTGGCTGCTATTCCTCACATACCTATGTGCATTGTGGATTTTTATGTCCCGATCTCTTGGCTGCATCAGCTTCTTTCATAAACCCATCAGAAGTTTCTGTGCACTGCAGCACGGTCTGAAACCAGCACCTAACGTTTTAAATATCATTGTTAATGTCACGTCTAGCACACAACTACATGTGGTCATGGTTTGCGCTGTTTCAAGAATGACATCAAATAAAATTTGTATGTATTTGCGTGCAGGGCAGCTCAACTAGATGGCCTTCAGAGGCACCATGAAAAGCGGAATCGCCTGTAGAGTAGAGAGGGAGAGTGGAATCGCCACTGCTCGCTAGTGCCTCATCGCGTTCCACAGGCTCCGCCTCCCTTGGAGAATTGCGGTGGTTCTTGTTGTGCATAATAACTAGAGTGCGACACCACACATCTTCCCCTTAACAACATTACACTGATTAACCAACAATGCCTCAACATGCTGTTTGCTCAGTAATTATACTGAGCAGTGAGTCTATACAATATGTGAGCGGGAGGGGAGAGAGCGAGAGAGAGAGAAAGAAGGAAAGAAAGAATGAAAGATCGCTGAAGGGACTGCTAGGGGTGAGACCAGAGAGAGAGAGAGAAGTAAGGGTTACATATCATACTCACTATTATTTCTTGGGTAGCACCACTGTCCTGCCACTGCGGGTGCACGTGTGATGGACCTGTGGTGCCTGTCCATCCCCCAGATGGGAGCTGCTCTCCCTAGAGCTCCGCTCCAGGTGTTCATCATGTGAGGAGGAACCCCTATTCATTGTGTCTGGGTTGTCTGTGTCATTGGTTGTCTGAGGTGGAGTGTGCTGTGGGAAATCTGGGTTATTCCTTTCTGCTCAGGTACCTGCATCACCCCCTGTCCCCTCATTGATCTGGTCTACTGTGTGCCTGTGGCGCAGCCCCCATCATGGTCGTCTGACTCCCATCCGTGATCTCCTGTGCTAGGGGGAGCACTGGCATTGATCCGTCCGACAACTTTGTTGCATTTGGCCATCCTGGTTTGTGACCACACTTTGCCATTGCTCAGCAAGGCAGAGAGTGCAAAGAGTTCTCTGACTCAGAGAGGTTAGCTGTACTTGCTATCACCTTTCTTCACCAGGTTGCCCAGTTTTATCTGGACCCAATCTCCCACTGCTAAGGAGACCGATTGCACTCTGTCCCTCCTATCATAGTTGGCTTTGTAAATTTTCTGTGCCTTCTCTATGTTGATTCTGACCACCGCAGGCGACCATTTGCTTTGCAATTGCAGATTCATCCACACGTGGTTGTCTCTGGTGAACGTTTCCCTGCCTCTAAGGATCTTGAACGGGCTGTAGCCAGTTAGAGTGGGTGTAATGCGTTATGCCCACACCATGTTCTGGATTTCCTTCTCCCAGCTCTTGCCCACACTGATGGCCACCTGAACCGAACCCATCGACACTTGGTTGAAACGGTCGGTTAGGCCATTACCTGCAGGGTGATACACTAATGTGTGTGTTGCTGTGACTCCATTCCTCTGGAGGGTGAGCAGCCTTTACAAAGCGGGCATACAACGCGCTGCCATTACTACGCTACTTTTCAACGCAAGTCGTTACAACGACTTGCGCTGGAGGGCGCTGTTGGATAGGGAATAGTTTAATTTTCTATCCAACACCTTCCCTACTGTAACGGTGGCTGGAGTTGGAATAGAAAAGTAAACTATTCCACTATCTAGCGCTTACAGCGCAAGTCGTTGTAATGACTTGCGTTGTAAAAACAGTGTTGTAATGGCACGTGTGATAATAACCCGCGTTGTTCTGTCATACAACCCTCTGGAGGAAGGCTGTCCACTTCTCCGATGTAAACTGCGGGCCATTGTCACATGTAATAATTCTCGGAATGCCTTCCCGTAAGAACGAGTTGGTGAGAAAGGAAATAACCGCGTCTGAATCCACCTTCTCGTAGACTTCCACTTCTGGCCTCTTGGAGTATCTGTCAACCTGGATGATGACGTATTTGGGTATCCCCCAAGTGTCCAGGACCGGGCTTAAAATGTTGATCGCCAACTCCTCCCAGGGAGTGGTGGCCTTGGTAATCTCATCCATAGGAGGCCGGAGCATGCTCATTGATTTGTCAGCATTGGCGCAGTGGTCACTTGCTCTGATATACTTCTCCACTGTGGTGTCAACAGCCGGCCACCAATATGACTGTTTCACTCTCCTCATCAATTTAACGATTCCCAGGTGACTTTTGTTTCCAATGTGGAGGATGCGGTCCACTAACCCCCTCGGGGGAACTACTTTGTCCCCTCTGATCAAGAATAGGGCATCATCGCTGATGGACAGTTCATCCTGTACCTCCCAATATTTTCTGAGGTCGTTTCGCACTTGTCTCTTCTCAGGCCACCCTTGTGTGACATACGTTTTCACTTGCTAGAGTACAGAATCCCCTTCGTAGGCTGTCATCCAATCTTGTGCACTGATAACGTCTTCATGGTCAGTGGTGAATGCGACCTGGTACTCACCCATACACAATTGGAGGGTGCCTCCTCCATGGAAGCAGATCGACTAAGGTAATCTGCCACTTTGTCCCTGGAACCCGGCAGGTACTCAATGTCATAGGCAAAGTCTAACAGCCGGAGGGTCAATTCAATTCAATTCAAAAATGCTTTATTCGGTATGTAAAATTACAACCATATAGCAACAGACATAGTAACAAACAGCATACATATATATCAGATTTTTAAAAAAATACATTTCCGCTAAAATATTTACAACATTTTATCAAAAGGTAAAGCACAAGTAGTTATAGAATTATTTCTACGGGCAATACAATATAGCGGCATTCATCTGATATTGATATATGTGCAAAGTAGCCAAATAAAGTGCAAATATTATTTCCGTCGTTACTAAAGTGAAATGTACATTTAGCAGCACGGAAACAAATACTTAAAGTGTCTAAGCTAAGCTACCTCATGATAAAGTGCAAGAGCTATGGCCTATTTTCGGTGCTCAAAGAAACGATAGCAGCAAGTATACAATATTCATATATGTGCAAATTTGCATGATAAAGTGCAAGGTGTCAGTAACATCATACAAAAATACACAATATGGTTAACAGCACAAATTTCAAGTACTTAAGAATGGTAATAAAGTGCAAATGCTATGGCCTACTTTCAGTGCACAGAGGAACAATAGCAGCAATTATACAATATTAATATATGTGCAAATTAGCATGATAAAGTGCAAGGTGTCAATAGCATCATACCAAAAATACACAATACGTTCAACAACCCAAATTTCAAGTACTTACGAACGATAAAGCATTATTGGATGTGTTCATATAATAATTGACTTTCTTACAGAAATACATTTTAAAATATAAGTAGCCATTTGGAAACATACATCTGGGGTCTCTAGATTGAACATCAGTTGCATTGCTTTTTGTATGTTATGCGTGTTATATTTTAAAAAGATAGGTTTCAAGTAAAATTTTCTGTAAAAAGTGTAAAAGTTACAAGATAACATAAAGTGGCAAATGCTCTGCTTGGATTTACTGTCACAAGGACACAGGCAGGTGGTAGGTTTCTTAACCACGGGAAAGGCTGCTAGGTGGTGCACAATTCCCAAACGGAGACGGGTCAATACAAAACGGTGTGAGTTAGTACTAACAATGCTAAGATAATGTTGGAAGCCTTCATTAATATTGTATTCCAAATAGAGATTGAACGTACTTTGTTTTGCATATTTTTCCGCTCTAATCTCAGCCGTATGTTTAAGGAATACATTTTTAAGCTCCCACTTTGATGGTACAAAATTAGTTACAGGGTCATTGAGGATGTTTAGGCCATAAAGTGTCTTGTACCAACGTTGCATATGATTTAACCAGGGAATAGTTGATCGACGATCAAGTTTAATACAATCATTAATTACATCCTGTGTAAACTTTGTTTCCTCTTTTGCCCAAATTGAGCGCCAAAGGGACAGAGGACGTAAAACAATCAAATCATTAACATGATTTATATTAAGTTCCCTATGTGTTAATTCAGTTGAAGCCGTGGCCGGCACACTAATTAAACATTTTAAAAACAAATTTTCCTCATGTTGAATTAGTTTGGCACTCTGTGCATCATATCCCCATACACCAGCTCCATATATGGCTGAGGATATACATCTTGCGTTAAATATAGATATCTTTTCATGAATTCTACGACCCCCTAATTTTGCAGCAAATCTAAAAATACAACTTGTATTCCTAACCATTTTAAAAAGGACACTTTTTTGTTAATTAACCCATCTGCCATCTCCTGAAAAGGTAGTACCTAGATAACAGAAACTATTGACAGATTCTAGTTTTTCCCCTTCTAAAAAGAAGGGTTTACATTTTCTCTGTTTCTTACCACAAACCATTGTAACCGTCTTTCCCTTATTAACTTTCAACTTCCTATTTTCAATAACAAAATGAAATTGATTAATTAGATGTTGCAGTCCATTATGTGTCCTAGAAAGGAGGACTGTGTCATCCGCATATAAAAGAATTGGGATTAGGTTACCATTAATGGTGGGTGCATCTGCATTAGTCTGTCTTAAAGTTTGATCTACCTGGTTAATAAAAAGCAAAAATAATAAAGGGGCAAGTACGCATCCTTGCCGGATACCTCTTCTAATTAAAAAAAAAGGGGTACATTCACCATCTCTTCCGAATCTCACTTTACTAGATAGGTTGTTATACAGTCGGGCAAGCAGATGGATAATTTCAGTGGGGGCGCCCATCTCCAACAAGGTAGGCCAGAGCAGCGCGTGTTCCACCAGATCAAATGCTGAGCTCAAGTCGGCAAAGCACAGGTAAAGATTACCAGCTTTAGCCTTAGTGTACTTGCCAACTATGAGCTCCAGGTTCACGCACTGCTCCATTGTACCCAACCCCCTACGAAACCCATACTGGACTGGGGATAGGATGTTCTTTTCCTCAGCCCAGGCTTCCAATCTCACTAATAGGACTCGACTAAGAATTTTAACTGTCGAGTCCAAGAGTGAGATGGGCCGATAATTTCGGGCCTCGGACCTAGATCCTTTTTTGTGGAGGGGAACAATGATTGACTGACCCCATGTCAGTGGCAAAGTATCTTCCACTGCAGCATTAAAATAACGTGTTAAAATTGGGGCCCATAGGATTATTTCATGTTTCTAGAAATCCATGGGTACCCCATCCAGCCCAGGTGCTTTGCCACCCTTACTATTTTTGATTGCCTCTATGACTTCCTCCAGAGTTAAAAGGAGATGCATTTTCTGCCATTCAAGGCGTAATAATGCATTTACATTAAAAGCGGACCCATCTAAATTAGAATCGGAGTTAAAATCAGAGTTAAAAATCTCTGAAAAATGGGCGATCCAGGCCTGGCAGCTAACATGAGAACTAACTTCAGGAATATTGTCATTCTTTAAAAAAGGACTATTAACAATTTCCCAGAAAAGTTAGTGATCTTTGGTTTCAGCAGCCCTGTCTAGTTTATTCCAAGCATCATTTTGCAACTCTTTTTTCCTAGATACCAGAGCAGATTTATAATTAATTCGTCCTTCTCTAACTCTTTCTTTGTCTCTTGGTTTATCATCCAGCGCTATTTTTAGATTTTTTAAAGCCTGGGCACACTGCTTATCGAACCACACAGTTTTAATTCTTTTAGGCTTTCTATTTCTTGCCAAAGAGTTCTCAACGGTATTTGTTATTTTTAAAAATTTAGAGAGTATAGTGGGGTCTATCTTGGTCCATTTGATCCTCGTGCCGTTTGGTCTCTCGGCCGTGATTCCTTGGACGGGCCTGCCGTATACTGTTGTTTTCGGGCCCCAACCCAATAGTTCCACTGAGATGCTGTTGTGGTCACTCACGGGCTGCTCTATTACCCAGATGTTGGAGTAATCAGAGCCATTAGTCACCAAAATATGATCAATGTTAGAGTGGGCCTCCCTCCCTCTAAACGTGGGGCACTTTTCGTTTTTTTTATTCTTTGTACATTCTAGTAGCTCCAGATTTAGTTTAGCTACCAGATTGTTCAGTGCACTACCATAGTTACTGTGCGGGAAATGGTTAAAGAAGATATTATTACCGCCCGGATACTCTTCACTATGTCCACAGATCCCCTTTCGAGCTTGACTACATGCTTGGATGTTAAAATCTCCTGCCCATAGTATCACAGTTCTGTTAATTGAGCGCGCAATTGCTGCTTCTATTGCGCACTCAACTTCAGGAACGATCTTATCCCCATTAGGACCCACGATATTGTTGTAAAAGTTCACAATAATTAAATCCCTGCCTTTGCTGTGTATTAAGCGCAAGACTGAGGCGTGCTCACCCACCACCACATATCCTCCATCATTGAACTCTGTTAATGTTGTAGAAACCAAAGTCAGTAAACCCCCCTTTGCTCTGCCGGCCTTAGAAGCCACTGCTGCCACGCTGTGAGAGGTGTAACCATCAACTTGTATTTGTTCTCTGTGCCACGTCTCTTGTAAACAAATAATGTCATAGCCTTGTTTGATAAAGTTGTCCCAGAACAGTGTATTTAGTTTAGCAGCAATTCCCGCTATGTTCCAGGTGGTAATTACAAGGGAATCAACATGATTGTCTCTTATGTCCTCAGAGTGATTAGATAACAATGGTGTTTCTATGCTTGATGTCATATTGTTGATTTGTAAAGCATTGGTGGTCATCATTATTACATCATTATCTTTGCTTAGTCCATTGTTGGGCACATTTAAATTTTGGACGGTTTCAACATTTATACAGATTTGACCCCCCAACTCTTTTGTCAAAGTTACTGAATCACCAGGTACAATAGTATCAGGTTGTGCGACCGTAGATAATGCATTCAGTCATTCATTCTCCTCTAATGAGTTGAACACCTGGAATCTATTGTAGGTTGGGACTGTAAGATTATCGTATATATTGAACAGTGGGGCCGGGATGGGGGGACATTTGGATGGTTAATATGTACAACTCTTGGATGCTGAAATGGATGTTAGGTGATTTGCCTTCCTGACTGATTCCTATAATAAGGTGGTGTTATATTCCACATTAGATGGCATGGGTGCGTGTAGTATCGAATCTCTCGCCCATTCGGTAGTCCTATAGTTTATAACTATGCAATCCCCATCTATCTCCTTTTTATTTGGTCCCACCCATCCTACCCTCTGTGTAGAAAAAATCTCTTCAGCCCCACGTATTGGGAAGCAACAATTTTTCACCAACCAGTGCAGGGTTTTGTTTTTTAAGGTTTCCTGGTTTTCAAATTGGGTGGGCTGTAATTTGGGTACATTAGCCAAGATCACCACATATGGTCTACATTCCGGTGGTAAATTAATTGTGGCCGGAACGATATTATTATTATGACGCCTAGGTGCTGGCGGGTTCTTATTGTTATGAACATAGTCGCCTGTGTTCTTCTGACCACCTGCGGTCTATAGCCCATTGGTTATGTTAGGGGAAGTAGTCGCTGGCCTCTTGCTGCCACTTGTAGTAGCTGCAGAGTTCACCGCCGGAGCAGTCACAGTAGGGGTTCAATTTGCTACACTTGTTGTATTTTTATTCAATTTACCGGGTGGTACATTAGTTGTGGGGACCCTAGACTGTGTACCCAGTTGTTCTAAGACGTCCAGGTTAGCTATACCCAGTTTTTCTAAGTTCTCTATTTTTTTCTTGAGAATTTCTAAAGTTTCTGTCACTGGAGTGATATCGGTTGTTATGCTTTTCTCAAAATATTGCATCAGTCCCTCAACGCTAGTTGGATTTAGTGCTTCCTCGAGGTACATGTTTCCACTGTTTTGATGTTTCTCACCCTCCCTCTCACGGTCTACATGAGTGTGTGTCGCTCCCTTTTTTTTTACATCTAACTACCTTACCCTGCTTGCTGATTATCACCCTTTTCCTACAAAGGGTAGATTTCCTCTTAGGCTGCACAGACCCACCATGAGTTTCGCAACTTACCAAACTGATATCACTTGTTCTTACAGTGGGGGTGATACCTTTGGTGTCACGACCATCTAAATCCCCTAAATCATTAGACGCGTCATTATGGATTGCAGGCTGCGGTATGACACTTATACTCAGGACTGGTGTTAGCGACAGTCTGCTATCCCTGACACATGTAATAGATGGTTCTAAATGTTGTGATACAATAGATTGGTTATGGTCATTCCTGGGTAAACCGGCAAAAGATTGTAACAGAAGGGAATCATGAGATAATGATGTTTCATTTGTGATGTCAACTAATGTGTTAACCAATTTTGGGGATTGAGTTATTAAACACATGCTAGCTGGCAGTGAGAGTCTTCTCTCCGTGTTCTCAATGGCATTAACCACAACCCCAATAGTTTGCTGTAGCATTCTATCGATAGCAGTTAGGATGGGTAAAGGGGGCGGTACCAATGTCTGTTTTCTTGTGACCGAACGTGTATGCATTGGGGTTTTTTTTGCTACCACTCTACTTTTAGTTTTACCCTCCATCAGGGCTAATACCAGCTACTACTCTTTACAGTCAGACGTATAGGAGAGTTACCTTAGTGGCAAGGAGAAAATTAATAGGGGGTGGCCCAGTCCAGTCTCTTGCGGTCTCTGATGGCCTCAGAGGGCCCGCCCTTTGCCCGGGCTTAGCCCGGCGCGTCCCGCGCGCGTCCTCGCCGGACGAGGGAGTGGGTGTGTCTTTATGCGCCTCCTGGCGCTGCGCAGTGATGGTGGGGGAGGCGTCCTGAACACAGGGCTGCTGGGGGCTGTAGTTTTCACTCTCCCGACCGGCGGAGCCAAGCCCGGCCAGCCGGAAGTGTTAGAGTATGGAACGCAGCAGCGGAGCAAAGCCCGGCCGCCCCACAGCCACAACTCACGGGCAGCACGCCTCAGCGGGGCCTCAGGGACAGGAGGTAGGCTCGGCCGGCGTGTGCAGCTTCCTGTTAGACCGCCACCCAGTCCTCAGCAGTGGGTGTGTCTTTATGCGCCTCCTGGCGCTGCGCAGTGATGGCGGGGGAGGCGTCCTGAACACAGGGCTGCTGGGGGCTGTAGTTTTCACTCTACCGACCGGCGGAGCCAAGCCCGGCCAGCCGGAAGTGTTAGACGATGAAACGCAGCAGCGGAGCCAAGCCCGGCTGCCCCACAGCCACAATTCACGGGCAGCATGCCTCAGCGGGGCCTCAGGGACAGGAGGTAGGCTCGGCTGGCGTGTGCAGCTTCCTGTTAGACCGCCACCCGGTCCTCAGCAGTGGGTGTGTCTTTATGCGCCTCCTGGCGCTGCGCAGTGATGGTGGGGGAGGCGTCCTGAACACAGGGCTGCTGGGGGCTGTAGTTTTCACTCTCCCGACCGGCGGAGCCAAGCCCGGCCAGCCGGAAGTGTTAGACGATGGAACGCAGCAGCGAAGCAAAGCCCGGCCGCCCCACAGCCACAACTCACGGGCAGCTCACCTCACCGGAGCCTCAGGGACAGGAGGTAGGCTCGGCCGGCGTGTGCAGCTTCCTGTTAGACCGCCACCCGGTCCTCAGCAGTGGGTGTGTCTTTATGCGCCTCCTGGCGCTGCGCAGTGATGGTGGGGGAGGCGTCCTGAACACAGGGCTGCTGGGGGCTGTAGTTTTCACTCTCCCGACCGGTGGAGCCAAGCCCGGCCAGCTGGAAGTGTTAGACGATGGAACGCAGCAGCGGAGCAAAGCCCGGCCGCCCCACAGCCACAACTCACGGGCAGCACGCCTCAGCGGAGCCTCAGGGACAGGAGGTAGGCTCGGCCGGCGTGTGCAGCTTCCTGTTAGACCGCCCCGGAGGGTCATCTTGGCGATGCGTGGTGTTGCCGTGGCATGACCACTGGATGTGAGGACTTTGATCAATGGTTTATGGTCCATTCTGAGTGTAAACCGGAGTCCCAGAGATACTGACGAAACTTCTCCATGGCCCAAATGGACGCCAACATTTCTTTTTCAATGATGCTGAACTTCTCCTTCGGGACCAGTGCACGTGAAGCAAAGCCGATGGTGGTTTCTGTGCCATCCGTGACAGGACTGCTCCTAACCCCTTCTCACTAGCGTCCGTTGTCAATATCCTTGGAGCGGAGTTGTCAAGCCTTGCAGGGGTATGGCGTCTCAAATGTCCTTTTTGATGGTCTCGAATTCTCTGTCCTACTCCGACAATCAACTGAAGCTGTTCTTCTCTTTCAGAATTTGGAGCATGCTGTGAGTTTTTGTGGCAAAATTCCTGACAAATTTGCTGGAGAATTCCGCTAACTCCAGAATGGAGCAGGCTTCATCCTTGGTACTTGGTTTGGGAGCAGACCTAATGGCTTCTACATTTACCTTCTTCGTGGATATCCCTTTGTCACTGATCTCATGTCCTAGATAGGTGAGGTTTTGTATGCCAAATCTGCAGTTCTCCAGTTCCGCCGTGAGGCCATTTGTTGACAATCTCTGCAAAACTATCCTCATTTTGTCGTCGTGTTCCGTTTTAGTCTTCCCCATGACAAGGATATCATCTTGGAAGTAGAGGACACTGCTGAGATCCTTGAACAGTCTATGCATCAATTTTTGAAAGACCACAGTGGCGGACACCAGGCCAAATGGCATGTGCCAAAACCTGAAGCAGCCGAACAGAGTGATGAAGGATGTCAGCTTCATGCATGGAGGGTGAAGCGATATTTCATGATACGCTGCTGTGAGGTCTATCACAGAGAACCACTTGATGCCCTTGGTCTGAGCCAACAGTTCGTTAATTCTTGGATGCGGGAATTTATCCACCAGTATGTTTCATTTTTTTAGGTCTATGCAGAGGCGCACATTGCCATTGGGCCTCCGTGCTATGACCAAATGTGCAAGCCATTCAGAGCTCTTGATGGGTTCTATGATGCTGTTGTACTCCAAACATTTCAATTCCAACTCCACTGCTTCTCTAGCATTGAAGGGGATATTCTGAACTTTGTGGCTAACAGGTACGGCACATTCTTTCAGCTGTATCTTGTGCCTGAATTTGGAAAGATTCCCTATCACTCCGCCAAAAACCTCAGGAAATTCTGCTTGTAATGTGAATCCAGTAAACTGGGGCGGGTTATCCGTCATGAGTACTTTTGTCTGTCCGCAGGGGTTGAGTTGGATGCCTAATGCCCCTTGGTCTACCCATCCCAGTATGGAAGGCCCTTTTTCAGCAACAAACGGTTTGCCTGTAGTGTCCCTCCCCTTGAATTCAAATCTCAACTGTCGGAACCCACCCATGGGGATTTTTCTCCTGTGAAAGTAACAAGATGGACTGCAGTGGGGTGTGGGTGACTTCCTATTGAATTGGCAAAGTCACTGTCACACATCTCCCTTTGGATTATAGTGTATGGGGACACTGAGTCCGCTACCATAGAAATCTGTACACCCCCAATGGTCAACATACAAGAGGGTTTTCTCCGGCTTTTACAATCAATGCCCAAGACATGTTCCTCTATGCATAATATACAATCGTCATCAACTTTGCCTTCCCCCTCCTCTACTTCAGATTCATACAGGACACATTAAACAGTAGCATTACTGGATTTCCTTCTGCAGACTTTACCAAAGTGACCCACCATCCCACAATAGGAGCAGTTTACATTTAAGGCAGGGAATTGCCTGTCATTTGCCATGTGGGACTGACTGCCACATCTGTAGCAACACCCTTTCTTTTCTCCAGTGAGGCTGGGGGGTCAGGTGGCTTACTCGTGGGCCTCCTGTCCTGTTTGTATCCTGCACTGGGGTGTTGCCTGTCACCAGGACTGCATTTGTCGCTCACTTTGCACACAGTGGGTATGATGTCCGTCTCCTTCTTGGCTGCCGCAGCACACCATTTGGAACTTTCTGCTTCCTTGACTATGGCTATGATCCCACCCAGGGATGCCTCCCTGCAAACCCACAACTTCTCCTGAACACTAGTGTTCACCGTGTGCATTTAATTTGATCGGACACAAATTCGTCATGAAGGGCGCCAAATTTGCAATCAACTGCTAGTTTTTTGAGCGCTGCAACAAAGTCTTCCACGGTTTCCGTTTCATTTTGTTTTCTTTGAAAAAAATGGTGTCTATCTATGGCAGTGCAAATGACAGGTTGATAGTGTCTGTCTAAATTGTCTAATGCATGTTGGAATAAGTCTGCATCGTCATTGGCCCTTGTTTTCTTCACCATACCCTCATAGACTCTTAACCCTTCCGGACCCAGGTTGTGTATTTATGGCAGTGCAAATGACAGGTTGGTAGTGTCTGTCTAAATCGTCTAATGCATGTTGGAATACGTCTGCATCATCATTGGCCCTTGTTTTCTTCACCATACCCTCATAGACTCTTAACCCTTCCGGACCCAGGTTGTGTAAGAGGTTCTTCTCCCTACGTTTGCTGGAGAACTCCTCCTCCCCTTCATCCTCCAGGGCAGACAGGTAGTTGAGGAAGTAACACTTCCAGTCTGCCCACTTCATGGCTGGTTTACCTGGCTTAAAAAAGGAAGGGAACTGGGTTTGTTAGCGAGAATGTTTGGGTGCACATTGTGAGTGACAGGAATCAGAAAGTGATTGATAACTGCGCTCAGAAAAAGAGAGTGCTGTGCAGTCAGTCCTCTTGCCCACAACTGCTTGTAGCTGCAATGGTGGCAGTGTGCGAAGTGTTTCAGGAGAGTGTACACCGGACCCACCATCGATTTGCAGGGTGATCAACCACCAGGTCCACTGTAGGCCCTGAAGTGCAGCAGTGGGTTGGGGCCTGGCGTGCTTAGGGCGAGACAGGCAGGTAGCGTGTAGTTCAGATGTGCGTGTCACCGCAGGATGGGAGTGCCAGAAAGGTTGCAGGGTGGTCCTGGCAGTCAACCAAAGGTAATGTGGCAGTAGCACAGTTCCTCATTAAGGTGCAGGAGCTGGGTTTCACATTGATTGCCAGAGGACTTGACTTGAAGAGAGCGCGCCTCCTCATGCATGCATCAGAGCCGGCAGATCCTCCACATGGACAAGATGGCTGCCAGCATGCCACGTCCCGTAGTAACCTGGGGCTTTGGCGCGTACTTCAACTGGATGGGCGCAGTAGGAGGGTAAAGAATCGGGTAGGCGGCGCTGTGCACTGAAGGGTAACCTAGCATTATCCCGGCCGCCTAACTTGATTTCACCGCTCTCCCTCTCCCATTGATCACGGCTTGTGGATCCAGCTGCAGGAGTGCCAAGGAATGCATTCTGGGGTTGCTTGAGCCAGCCGCAGTGCGTCGCACGCAAAGGTCCACCTGACTCATCGCCAGTTTGTAGAGTAGAGATCTCCTGCATAAGGAAGGACTCAGACACTGTGCACTTTCAGCAACTCTTCTTTATTCCGGGGAGGGAGAGAAGAATCACCATTGCTCGCCAGTGCCTCATCGAGTTCCAAAGGCTCTGCATCCCTTGGGGCATCGCGCTGGTCACGTGGTGCATAACAACTAGAATGCGACACCACATTGGCAGATTTTTATTTCAATATTTTGTGATAGGTGCCTTGGAGAGTCTTCACAGTGCTATGAGATTTGTGACTGTGGGTCCTCTGGTTCACAGATGCTGGCACTGGGATACTGGAAGGAGACTAATGTGTACTCTGGGGTTCCCTGTACATGTCTTCCTTATTCTAGGCGAGGGCATGGAAGGGACAGCCATGAACCCAAAGATATGGAATAGTATGCTCTTTGGTATCAATCAGGCATCCATGCTGCGGGAGCCCAGAAAGAGAAGTTGAAGAGACAACTCTTCAGAGAACCTTACTCCTCCACCCATTAGGAACCTTCCTCCTCCTCTGGGTGCCTCACTTCAAGGTAGATGAGTCCTACCTCGAGGCACAAGCTCCTGATTCAGCGCTCCGCTACTCTACGTTGGTCTGTGCTCTATAGGGTTCGCTGACAAAATATCGAAGGTTGAAAAATCGACCTACAAAAATATCGGAGCAAGAATATTGATGTCAAGAATATCAATATCCTATCTACAACATGGTAAGTACAAAAATATGAAAAAAAAATATCGACATCAAAAATATCGTTAGTAAAAATATTGTTTTTTAACGTAAAAAAATATGTAAAAAAAACTAAATACTACTTATAAATTAAATGAACATAGTTAAACACATTTTATAATGTTTAAAATTATTAAGTAATATATATATATTTTAATAAAACATTAATTAAACATATACATATAGTATATAATATATATACTTACTTAATAATCAGTTTTAAAAATTATTTGAATAACTTGTAAATTATTTAAAAATATTATACATTACAAATACATCTATACACATAAAACAATAACATAAATAAAAATGTACTAATTAAGTGTAACAAATGAATCAGATTAAATTTACTTTTAATATTTCTAAAATTTATTATATACTACATTAAATAAATAATAAAAAAAAATATTAAATAGCGGAGGGAGTAAAACTACTATTCCAACTCCCAAAATATACAACAGTAAGGAAAATATTGGATAGCGTAGGACTTAAAATTACTATTCCCACTCCAGAGAGTGGAACAGTAGAGAAACTGTTGGATAGCATTGGGGTAAAAATTACTGTCCCACTCCAGGGAGTGCAAAAGTAGGGAACGGGTTGGATAGCATAGCGGTATAAATAACTATTCCTACTCCTGAGAGTGCAACAGTAGGGGAAGTGTTGGATAGCGTAGGGGTAAAAATTACTATTCCCACTCCAGGGAGTGCAACAGTAGGGAAAGAGTTGGATAGCGTAGGGGTAAAAATTACTATTCCCACTCCAGGGAGTGCAACAGTAGGGAAAGTGTTGGATAACGTAGGGGTATAAATTACTATTCCTACTCCAGTGAGTGCAATAGTAGGGAAAATGTTGGATAGCATAGGGGTAAACATTACTATTCCCACTCCAGAGAGTGCAACAGTAGGGAAAGCGTTGGATTGCGTAGGAGTAAACATTTCTATTCCAACTCCAGAGAGTGGAACAGTAGGGAAAGCATTGGATAGCGAAGGGGTAAAAATGACAATTCCAACTCCAGAGAGTGGAACAGTAGGGAAAGCGTTGGATAGCGTAGGGGTAAAAATTACTACTCCCACTCCAGAGAGTGGAACAGTAGGAAAAGCATTGGTTAGCGTAGAGGTAAAAATTACTATTCCCACTCCAGTGAGTTCAACAGTAGTGAAAGCGTTGGATAGCGTATTGGGAAAAATTACTATTCCCACTCCAGTGAGTACAACAGTAGGGAAAGTGTTGGATAGCGTAGGGTTAAAATTACTATTCCAACTCCAGAGAGTGCAACAGTAGGGAAAGCGTTGGATAGCGTAGAAGTTAAAAATAATATACATTTAAATAAATTATTTTTTTAAATAAAAAAATAATTAATAGTTAAATAACTCTAAACTATTTACAAATACCAATACATAATTATTAAAAACATATTTACCAATAAATAATTAATTAACAGTAAATTAATAATAAATACCAATACATATGAATTAATAAATATTAATTACCATCAAATAAAGATTGGACAATATAATATGTTTAATACCCAAAAACAAATTAATTATTAAAACAGAATTACCAATTAACAAATATTGAACAAATAAATGATTTTTATGACAAAAAATAATTTTTAAACATTAATTAACAACTAATAATTGCTTAATAATATATTAATTACATTTATCAATAAAGAATATTTAATAATATGTAATTACCAATTAATGATAAAACAATAATAAATTAATTTTCATAACCAAAAAATTATAATTTAAAATAATTACCAATTAATAATTAATGTCCAATAAATTAATTATCAATGCCCAACAATAAATGTAATAGTTAATTAACTAGATTTCAATTACTTCCAACATTATTCCCCTATAAACGCACAACATACTCCAATAATAAAATAATACACTTAACATAATTATCAATGAATGAATATTAAACATTTATTTTCCAATTAATACAAATTAATTACCAATTAATAATTAATGAATACTATAATTATCAATACCAATAATTAAACTCAATTATTATTTAATTACAATTAAATTACTACCCACCCTATTCCCCTATAAACCCACAACCCGCTACAGAACTTAAACGCAAAAAATAATAAAAATGTATTCATAATTCCTAAAAATTATTTATTAATTAGGTATAATTACATTACTTCCCACTCAAATCAAATCAAAACGAGCTTTACTTGATTTTAAACATTAAAATCATAAAAGCAGACATAAAAGAATACATCATCATGATTTACATATAAAATTCACCAATACTATTCTTTCAAGAATTAATTACTAGTCTATTCCCGTATAAACACACAACCCGCTACGGTACTAAAAAACAAAAATAACTTTAAAAAACATTATTAATATATAACAATTGTATACATATATTTTTAAAAAAAGTAGAACACTTAACAAAACACATATAACACATACATATTAAATACATGATAAAATACATAACAATAATATATATATCGATATTAGTAACATCGATATTAGTAACATCGATATATTTGATATCGATATTACTAACTTCGATATTACTTACATCAATATAAAAAAATCAATATTACTTACCTTAGGGTCAATATTCTGTCCATCGATATTCTTGACATTGATATTCTGTCCCTTTGATATTGTCACCTCGATATTAGTGTAGGTCGATATAAAATTTTCGATATTTTGACTGCTCTCCGCTCTACTGATACACTACACCAACTAGCTCAATCTGTAGCTTTCACTACCTTTTACCACTTTTACACTGATAAAATGGAGTAAGGACATGGGGTAATAAACAAAACTGTGTGATTTGCAAAATCACAATATTCCGCTTCACCATTGTCGATCATCTGTCTGTACGATTTGTCAAAAGATGCTCTTGCACTTATCCACCAGCAGAGCGTTCCCAGTGTGAGTCCTGCATTGGTGAAGGAATATTTTTGAAAGATTGCTGACCAATACAGTAGGCCATTAGCTAGTATAAAATTGAAAGTAACATGTTTTGGTGCTTTCTTTTTTTGGTAGTAGAGTAGTGCATTGTGGGCCTTTTTCTCCGGTTTACTGTGCTTCTTGTTGGTGGCTTGTTTAATCCTATGTTTGTTGCCTCACAATTTCACTCCCTATACTAAGTAGGGGCAATTAGCCTAGGTAAATTGTTGGAACATTTCCATACACCTTGATGCCTAGTGGGCCTATAAACAGTCCTAGTTGTTAATCCGAGGATCCTAGCAGAGTTTTTACCATAGGACTTTTGGGTCCCATCAATCTCGTAGTTTGCTTAAGGGCGAACCTTCTCTCTTCACACAGAACTAAATATCTGATTTAGGAATATATTTCACATATAAAAAAGCGTGAATCTTTCCACTCATATATTGGACTGTGATCCGTGTTTATCATACCAAATGTATGTGAGACACAGCTCATCCTATGACAGATGGCTCATGATTTTGAACATGAGGTGCGCATTCAAATATTCCTGTTTTTTCCGCTGCCATGATGCACGAAATCAGATTTGACCACTTTAGCCCTTTCCAGTTTTGTAGCATGCAGCACTTTGTGCTCTAGGACTTTCAGTGTAGCTTATAATAAATTAGTGCCTACAAGTCCCATAATGCTGTTAGTTAAACAACCATGACTACTTAGAGGGCACACCGGACTATTACAGGCCATGTGTCTTCCTATCTTATGTTACCAACCATCTGAATTTTACTGCACAACTTTTTCATTCGCTGACTTTAATTATGTACAACAAATTGGTTCAAATAAGGTTAACCAATACTACAGTTCTCAGAATACACTGATCTGTTAACTGAAAGCAAAGACTGAATGGCCAGATGTCACCACCCACCATCACATTATTTTAAAACAGCAGATTTTTTTTAGAAAACCATTTTCTTCTTACTATCCTAACTCAAAACCAACACTTTGCCATGACAGAATAAATAATTGTTAAAATGTTAAAATAATGAAATAATACGAAAATTGACAATGCCAATTATCCTGCATTATTTTTAATTTCTTACCATATTTGTCAAACCTGCAGCATAATTTGGTCCTCCATTGCCTTATAATTCCAATGGCTGTGACTATAAACAAATCTTACACATGCAACCATCACACAACCAGTAACCCATATATGGGATTTCTTCAGACAGCCAACAGAAGTATGTGCCCAACTAGAAAACCAAACACTATTGTATACAAACTCACGCACTAAAAAGGTCACAACAGACAGCACACTCTAGACAGAAGCCCTTCACCTTAAAGGTCACAAAACAACATTTAAGTCAAATAGTTAGAAAAGTGCGTCCAAATTAATGGCTCCTCATGCACCACACCAATATACACATTCAAAACACACATATAAGCATAACAGTACGCCCACACCTTACTCTAGCACTTAGCAAAGTAACTATTATAGCACTATTCACAAGCAAATAATGTTTCTTTCTGCAGTCCTGCACCTTAATTCGAAAAACTTTTTATATTCCGCAACCGGGCATGAAAAACTGATCTAGAATTAAAAACTTCTGATGGTCACCTCTTCTTCTTTTCCCTTTCAATTGTCCCTTTTCCTCCATCTGCCTACTCCCACATGCTACTTTCTTGTACCTCATCATGTTGTCCATTGGCCTACCTCTTGCTTCCCTTCTGGGTGCCCCTCCCACTCGTGCCTCTATTTCTCTCTTGTATTCTCTCTCACCCCTCTCTCTTGCTCTCTCATGCACTCTTTTTACCTCTCTCCTATGGTTAATTTCAGGTCTTCAAGTACAGTATCTTTACTGTACCTCTACAACGTTTCAGTCCTCCAAACCCATGTTAACCTCTTCTTCATAGCGTGTCTTCGGCGTGCAGAGGCGACCCTTCTTTATGCATTTGTATCCAGCTTTCCCCTTCTTTCTTTCTGCTTCTCTGTCTTGAGAACATTCACCACTTCCTAAACAAATTACCTATTCCTCTCTATTTTCCTTACTGTCTATTCTGTGCAGCTCTCACTCCTATCTATTCACCACACCACATAATCCCTCTACACAAATAAACTACACACCACACAATTTCTCCCTACATAATTCCACAACTAAAAATTACAATACAAACCACATAATTCCACTACACAAAACATACATCTACTTCACTTCAAATCAAAACACGTAAGTAAAAGACATTGTCACTTACAAAGCCAATAGCTCTAACTTCTGCAAATACAAAACCTATTGCACTCAAAATGCTTATTTAGGGTAGCTTTGCCCAACCTTCTACAAGTGAATCGAGTGCTGTTACTATTGTGTACATTTTAATATCTACCCACATATGCATTGCTCTTGGTTTTGCTATTGGTTATCCGAAATATTTTTAAAGCCACAGGTCCAGTGCATCTATTAACTGACACATCAATGGAAATGGGTAAGTGTGGGGTTACTGTCAGCTGCGTCCATGACTGGGTTGGCTTTGGACGTCATCAAGCAGCAGCAAGTCTTTCAGGATCGACTCCATGGGGGAACAGGAAGTGTGAGGTGAGTAAAGGTGAGTTTGTGCCTTGCATCACTTCCATTCCATCAATTCAGGTGTGGCGAGTTGGCAGATAGGCACATCATGATTGTGCCAGCGGGAAAACAGGCAGTCCTCCCTCTGACAACCGCTTTACCCTATCCCACCATAGACGCGGTCAAGATTTCCTGGGGGCAATGGGAAGACCGCGGCGATCTTTCATCTATGCACCCACTTGCTTTGTAATAGGGCAGGAGGACCTTCAAGTTGGCAGTTTGGAAATCTGACCGCATTTCAACGGTGGAACTGTTTCCTCTAACCTCGCAATAAGTCCCATAGTTCATACCCAACATAGAAGTAGGTACTTCTCAATTCACTTCAGTACAGCACACATTTTCCACCTGATTTCAACAGCAGGAACGTTTATGCTAAAGAGCATTTGATTTTAATTCTGTGCATTTCAGAATCAGATAAATATAGTTTCATATGGGTTGGTATCTCCTGCAGACATAGCACTCCACACAACTTGAAATGAGGGTCTATGAGAGGAAAACAAGCACACAACGTTTGAGGCCCCCTACGCGATAGTAGTTCCACGTGAGAAGCAACATGAAAGCAAATATAGCAATGTAGACATACAGAGAAGGATAGAAAGATGTTATAAAAAAGGGTTAGCTTCCAGGATTCCTGGAAAACATAACTTCATGTTCCGGCAGCATATTCTGACCCATCTTATACTGGGCGCAACAAATGCTGGCTAGAATCCTGAATAAGGGTACTACAAGTGCTGCTTGGGACTCGTTGTCAGTTATTCAAAAGCTACCAGCTGGAAGGAAAGAGAAGGAATAGAAAATAAGCATGGTCATGCTGCAGCCAAGCAAGTCACCCATCACTATCAGTACAGCAAGAGGACAGCAAAGGTGTGCACACCCTTTTTGGCTTTAAGTTCTCCAACCTTTTCAGTAGCTGGAAACATAGGATGAGGCAGCACAATGACTCCTGGTGCTCGAGGCCGGTTATTAAAAGGGAACTCACAGAGTAGCCATAGAAGGAACGGTCAACAGAGGCTAAGATAAGCAGCAGGACAGTCAGAGAAAACAGCTGAATATGGCCCTAGAGCATGCAAGCAAACTTCAATGGGCTATTTTCAAAGATGAGTGCACAGATGGTGTGTAAAACCTCATGGTGAATTTTTATTTTTTGTCGTTGGTTGCCAGGAGGGCCCACCAGCACTAATTTTTGGCAAATGGCACTTAAGTTTCAACATCAGTCATTTACCGCGAGCGAGAGAGGAAAAAACACACACAAAATTAAAGACATAGGAAAAAGAGAGACAGAAAAACTGTCCCTAAGGTAGAAAGCAGAACATGCAAGAGTGAAATAAAGGGGTAAGGGGTGTCTGGTAGTGGTTTAAAGAGGCATGAGTTAGATTCAAGTGTACGCAGCCATAGTATTTGGCACACCGACAATTAATAGGGCCAGCCACAGCCTTTTGAACAGAGCTTTGGGCATCGTCACTCATTCTTTTAAAAACTAAGCACTGGTCAAGGCCTATAATGTTGTACACGCTGCCACAAGATGGAATCACAGGTGGAAGGCAATATTGGAGTGGACTTGTGGTCCATTATTGACTGCCATTTGGCAGAAATAAGTGATAAAGCAAGCTACATACACTGGATTAACAGGCAACTCATGCTCAAATATGCTGCAGTGGAGTCTGAGGACATTGGCATGACGTTGCTCACAGCAGTCAACCGTCTTGCTTAGACCTTGCTAAAGTTGCAGCACATTTAGAACCAGTCACTAGATTACCTGGTAATGTAGTGGAGATCAAACTATTTCCTTTTTTAATTTTTTAATTTTATGCCGTCAAGTACAGCTTAGAAAAAAAAACATACAGAAAGGATATTTACATTTCATAAATTCATAAATTATATTTCAATATGCTGTTGAAATTCTGACAAATCCCTGCAAAGGAAAAACAAAAAGAGAGGAAGAAGTATAGAATAAACATCAGCAGGCATTACTTAACCCATTTATCCCTGATTTCCTTCAAGCCAGACTGTCATCGGTGCCCAGATATTACCCCCTTTCACTCTAGCTCGGTGGCCCTTGTTTTTATAAAGTGCCATTTCAAGAGTATACACACTCAATAAGCGATATAGCCGAGCTGTAAATATTGGGGGTTCCGAATCCTTCCATCCAGTGGCAATGAATAGTCTTGCTAACGCAATTGAAAAAAACACAAAATCCTGGTGTATTGATGATAATCCCATTCGGCTATTGTATCCAAATAGCATCAGTGGCGCGCTAATACTAATTGCATGGTCAATTGAGTTTTCCCAGAATTTCTCTATTCCCTTTTTCAATAAAGTCAAAGATTTGCACACATAGAACATATGCATGGTATCAGCTGGGCTATGCTGACATCTAGGGCATTGATCTAATTCTCGTTTCCCCCAGCTAAACAGTTTGCCTGGTGTATAGTATAGATTGAATAAGGTTTTATAATGTTGTGCATTAAGGTTTGCTGCCCAAAAAATATTTTTCCCTCATTCTAATGACATACCTAAGTCTATATCATTATCCTTAATTTGTAATGCCCATCTTGACTCAGTTTTACATAAATCATCAGGTAATGTTTCCATCAACATATTATAATAATCCCCAATCTGTCCGTCCCCCGATATATCTTATCCATTAGGGGGATTAATCAAAAGTTGTCCTGTTTAACAGCTACATTTTTTAGCCAACCCCTTATTTGGATATATTTCAAATATGATCTGTTATTAAATCCAAATTTCTGAGCTAATTCCGGGAATGATAATATTTCCCGATTATCATTAACTAAGCTTCCCACCTGGTGTATACCAGCCTGTGCCCAAGTTCTAGCCATAACATCCGATATTTCCGGCGAAGAGCCCGATAAGGGGGTATATCTGCTACATTTAGGGATTTTCATGACTGAGCTTACTCTAACCGATACCCTTCTGGCTGATTTCAAGCACTTGAAACATACCTTTTTGTAGTAACTGGGCTCAATTTGTCTTGAAAAAAAGTCTTGTTGCTTACCTTCCGATCACCAGATAATATATTGATGGCAAGTCATCCTCCAAGCAAGCAAAGCACCCATTTGTTGCAGATAGACTGCCCAATAGTAAAAAAGTAAGTTTGGAGAAGCCCAACCACCTCTCTCCTGCAGAAGGGTTAGCGATTTTAACACATGTCATGTTTTTTGATAGCTCCATATAAAATTTGAAAAAATAGAGTTCATTATCTGAAATGCATTACTGGGTAGTTCTAAGGGGATGGAGCAGAATATAAGTAGAATTCTGGGAAAAATCTTCATTTTAAAAACAGTTTGTCTCCCCACTATCGATAGATGCAGTTTATCCAACAGTCGGAGCTCTGAGGTGGCTTCATCCAACACTAAATCAAGATTGTTTGCCAATAATGTATCGAGGTCCGAACATATCTTTACCTCTAGATAGGTTGCTGAATCTGTCCATTGCTGATCCCTTAAATTGCATTGTGCTGTACTAATTATCTGAGTCTTTCCCTTGTTCAGGCTATAGCCTGACCTGCTACCACAGTTTTCCGCCATTCCCTCGGGTTCTGATATTGCAGTTATTGGGTTCAATGTGACCACCGCGATATCATCCACGTAGGCGAGTACCTTTGTCTCATAGCCATTTGTTTTGAAAGGTTCAATCTATGGGTTGTGGATTATCTGATTAATTAATGGATCAAGATATATAGCAAAAAGAATAGGGGAGCACTGACACCCTTGTCTAGTACCTCTTGCCACCACTTTTGGGTTTGATGTCTTCCCCATCACCTGTCGTCTTGCATAGGGTTCACAGTACATCACCTGAATAGCAGTAATTACTTTAGGCCCAAATCCTCTCTTCACTAAGGCTCCCCACAGATATTGCCATGTCACTCTGTCGAAGGCTTTCTCTGTGTTCAAGAGGATCACAGCCAGTATATCTCCTCTAGTCTCTGCTATATCCAGCAGAGAAACCACCCATTGTATATGATCCGTAGTTCCTCTGCCGGGTACAAAGCCATGTTGCTATGGTGATACCAAACTGGCTATGAATCTCTGAAGTCGAGTCGCTAAAATCTTAGAATAAACTTTTGCATCTGCGTTTATCAGTGAAATGGGGCGGTACGAGCCAGGCAGTGTATTTGATTTCCCCTTTTTATGAAATATTATTATGTCAGTTTCTTGCCCAGATTTGGGAGGAAGTCCTCAAAATTGAACATCTAAAAACAGGTCTTGGAGTAATATAGCCAGGTCAGCTTGAAGTATTTTATATACCTCTACTGTAATTTTATCTGGGCCAGCGGCCTTCCCAGAAGAGAGCAAATTTAAAGCCAACACAGTTTCTTTCAGTGTGAACTCTTTTTCCAACTCAGAGCATATAGCAGGGTCTAATCTGCTGAGCTGCGGGTGCTCCTCTGTGGGTTCTAATGTATTATTGCTAGGATCCGCTTGAAACAAGTTATTATAGAACTGTTCAAAACCCCCCATTATTTTATTAGGATCTGTTTCCACCCCCCCTCTACATTTTTAATTTCCATTAAAATATTACAAGAGACCTTTTGTCTAGTTCTTAGGGCCAAAAACCTACCCGTCTTTTCCCCATACTCATACAGCTCCCTGCGATGTGCTTGATATGCCTGCGCAACTTGTATCTGAAAAAAGCTATTTAACTCTGTTTTCGTAGTAATTACCTCATTTTTAGCCCTAGTTAATCTATCTGTTTCTGCCAAATGTAGCAGCTTAACGTGTTCTGTCTCTAGCTGACAAAGAATAAAATATCCCTTGGATGAAACAATCAAGCTGCCTGATCATGCACCCTGGACTCCAGCATTCATAATCAACCTCGTCCCTATTTGACAAACCGTACATATACTAAATGGTCTTCAATCCAAAATCTCCCCTCAATTGTAATTATAAACAAACCTGAACAATTAAGTATCACAGTGTGTGACTTTATTAGTATCATTTGTCAGTTTAAATGCATTAAAACAATACAGTAGAAATCTACCTTCATGTACAATAAAACACATTATATAATTCTAAAAACCAGAAAGAGACCCTAATTCCCTGATGTAGTATACAAACATCGGTATGTCAATTCATAGGAATCAAAATCACAAAACCAGAATCAAATCAATCCGTTCTGGCACATTGTTCCTTGAATTTAACTTGTAAAGGATGCGTCACGCGTTTTGGTGTATAGCTTTATGTGCACCACCTTTATTAAGACTGAATATTCTCTCTGTCTCTTTCGTGACCCATAAATTCAACCAATTTTATCGTATAATTTGTGGAAAATGTTTCCGAATACCAGACACTTTGTGGGCAATATCCACAATGTTTTTCAATAACCCCACAGGACCTGTATGTGATCACACCCGGTAAATCTCTTCTAACACTCTCCTGTTATGGTGTTGTGTTGAATGATCAATCCTCGCTCTCTGTAAGGTCTAATCTGGAGATGCAATCCAGAGGTGTGTGCCTATTCCCCGGTTGGTATTCTTTTTCTTTATTGACTTCCGCGATGTCGTGTAGACACCACTAATGCCTTAAAAGGAACAAGCTCAGGTCCCCAAATACGGTGGATCCTTTGGTTGAAGAAATGGAAAAGAGCTTCTCACTCCATCACGCTCATCTGATTCCTGCAAACAGCTGGATAGTTGGGCCAATCCCTATATTTTCACACTGTCTCAGCTGAGCCAGCCGGTTCATAAGGGAAGTAATTTGACTCTTCCTCAGCTTTCGTTGCTGGCCTACATAGCTTAATATTTCCCCCCTTAAGCACCCTTCATATGTATCCCACACAATCGTACGAGAGGTACTCTATTGGTTAATTTCAAAGAATTCTTTAGACCAATTTTTATTGTATTAAATAAAATCCTCGTCTACTATCAGCTTCCTATCAAAAGACCATGAGCGAAGTTCTCTTCCTAAGCCTTGACCCTTTATTTCTAGTAAAAGTGGGTTGTGGTCTGAAAAAATTTGAGGCATCTTTGTTATCTCAACCAGCCCTAATATACTTGCAGAAACCTAGAAATAATCTAAACGAACATACTTTTGATGGGGGCATGAAAAATATGTGTACCCAAGATCCAAATTATGCTTACCTGCCCAGACATCTACCCTACCATGGCTAGATTTAAAGTTATTTATTGCCCGGTTAACCTGGTGCTTTCTCCCCTTGTACTTCGACCCAGTCTCACTTGAGACCCCGAAGTGAATATTAAAGTCTCCACATATTATTAGGGGTGTTGGCCATGCAGCCCGCTCCCCCTCTAACTCTTCCCAAACCTCTGGATCATCAGGATTTGAAGCATATATTACCCCCACTATCATCCCTGTATTTAAAGTGACAATTGCCCATCGACCCCTTTTATCCGCCAGAATACGTTAAGCAATTGCCGCTTGCCGTTTGATAAAAATAGCGACTCCCCTAATCATAGAGGTCTGTGTGGAGCAAGTTACCAGGTCGTATCCTGTTATCTGAAGGACACCCCTGTTATTCAAGGGAATGAGGGTCTCCTGTAGACAAATAATTTCAGGGTTAATAAAATGCAAGATCTCAAATATCTTAGCTCTCTTTGTCCTGTCATTCAGGCCTACCAAATTAACTGAACAAATCTGTAATTTATCCATACTCTTCTCCTAAAGTAGACCCTCTGCTTAGCCTACCTTCTCATTTTTTATCCATTCTTTCCTTCCCTTCATTTTCTTTATTACTGAATCCCATCATGTTTATGCACCACCCCAGCTTTTCTTCCACATACTCACAGTCCCGACCCACCCACCCTTCCCCAACCTCACCATAGCCCCCTCCCACTTCCCCCTTTAACCCATCCTTGAAAGCTACTAGACTAATGGTCTAGATCGAATGGCACAGCTCTTAGCATGATCTATGAGTTCCCCCTTTAATACATCCCAAAGTGATCATACTTCCCCTTCAATATATCAAATATATTATACCCCGCACTCCAATACCGTATATCATCTGCCACCCTACTGCCCACCCTCACCAACACCAGTGCAAACTAACTAATGAAAAGGAAAGAAACAAGCAAAATGTTTTCCCATCGACAAAAGCTTAATGAAACAGAAGGGAAAGAGAAAGGAACACAAGAACTGATCGAGGTCCAACATTCGACCTCGGGGAATGCCTTGGCTAAAAGATCGACCATATAGCATCGGATATCCGTACCCCCTTTTTTACAGGGATGCCCAAGAAAAGCAGATTGTTTCTTCATTGTCGATTTTCTTGCTCTTCCATTGCACATCTATGAGCCTAGCTTCATGTGATGTAGTTTGCAGCTGTGTTGATAACATTTCGGTCTCCATAATACCAGCTCTTGTTTCAAGATCAGTTAGTCGATTCAAAATTTCACTGCATATTTTGGCAATTTTACGAACTGAGCCTTGAACTTTACGAATAGCAGTTTGGAAGCGCCTGCTATCTTGTCTAGCCTCCTCACGATGGGCCATAACTGATTGTAAAATTGCGTCCAGCGTTGCTGAGGGCATCAGTTCCGTACCACAGGGAGATTTAGTTATATCTCCCACTAGCAAGCTAGAGGGTGAATAGTCCCAATTGAGATATTGCTCCCCCTGCTTAGTTCGGACTAGCTCTGTCGCCTCTTTCTTTGCCCTTCGTAAAGTCGCAGAGGAATCTCTCCCACTGATGTCATGGGTGCTCTCCCTTGCTACCACTTGTCGAAGATGCTGACCCTACTCTTGATTCGGTATCTTCCGATAATGAATAATAATAATCCACTGTTTCTATGTCTGTTTCTTTTCCCAGCCGGGTTTTTTTAATATGAGTTGTTTAGCCCGAGCATGTAATAGGCTGCCCCCCATAGCGCCTATGTGTTGCGTGTTCTTTCCGCGCATGAGATTTTCTGAATCATTATTTTTATTGGAGGTTCGCTTCTTGTTTTGGCCCCTCTGTCTGGTTTATCTGTGCTGTAGTGTCACTGTGCTGGGTTGGCACAACCTCTAATTCCTGCACAAAGTGTCTTCCAGCTTGCCCACTCCCATCATTAACATTAGTATCTAACATTTTGCCCTCTACCACATTGCCCCAAGCCAAAACAGTCTCAGCATCCTCCTTTAGACCCACGTTTGCGGGGTTAGTAGCATTTGGAACCTCAGAAATATCAGATACCTCGGGTGTGGTAGGCAGTGTCAAGCCACCCCCCCCCCATCTCTTCCATTACCTGTCCAGATGCATCCCTTAAAGAGTCTCCAGAGACTTGTAGGGCTGTGTCGCCTTCTGCCGCTCCTTTCACGATCTTCTCCGCTGTTTCAGCCGCAACCGGCATCTGTGTCTGCATCGACCCCGGTTGTTTCCTATGGCCCTTCTATCTGGCAAACATCTCCGTAATAGTTGCACCGGCCAGAGGCTGCTGGAGGCTGCTGGGGCATCATTTTCCCTGAAGGATCCTTACGGGGTCGGATTTTGACCCTGCCGTCCAGGCGCTTGAGTCTCTCCTTCCCCTCGATCCGCCGTGCCTCCAATCTCCGCTGACCAGGGCTTTCCAGGTGTTACAGCAGCGTACCACGAAAGCGGGCTCTTTGCAGCATGGCTCTTAGCAGTTTTTGCCCGCGGAGCCCCCTTGGGCTTCATCTCCCCTTGCTCCCGCTAGCATCCAGTATTGCAAGCGTGGCTCAGGGGCCGCCAGATCCGCCAACGGGTAAGTATAATGCTCTTGTTTGCCCCACAATAAAGACTTGGAGGAGCCAGGCTTATTAACAGGTTCCTTTTTATTGTACTTGAGAAACGCTATCACAAGGAGCGCCGGGCGTCTAATCAGGAGCAGCTCCGGTCGCTTCTGCCGCCAAGCTGTTTGCGCGCATTCACTCACCGCCAATGCGCATGCGCGAGTGTTCCGCTCTGGCTCCGGCGCACCGCGTCATCACGCCGGCGCGGCGGAGACTAGAGCGCGACACTACATATCTCCCTTTTTTCCAACAACAACGAAACATTACAAGTCCCAGTTCAACAGTCACTAACTTCATAGTCTTTGAATCGAGAGGGCCGGATCACAGCCCTCCCTGCACGGGTGCGTCTTACCGGGGTGGACTCTTCCTTGTTTCCTTCACGCACAGGGCTCTTTGCTCCACTCGGTGTTTCATCTACCTTCTCAGTCGCGGCGGTTGTGTTACCATCCGCCCTTCCTCCTGTGCTGACCTCCTCAAACCTATCATGGTCTGTTTGTACTTGTCCTTCCTTCTGACTCTCTCTTCCTGCTGTCATCACTTCTACTTCGCTGGCTTGACCTTGATCCTCAGTGTCTTCGTCCTTGCTGGCAGGCCACTGCATGATCCGGTTGATTTTCGCCATGTGGTCTTGGGACCACACTCTGCCATCACTGAGCAGTGCCGCTCTTCCGTGCACCTCCTCCACCTTTAGGGGTTTGCTGTACTTGCTTTCGCCTTTTCTTTTGATCGTTGCAAGTTTGACTCTAACCCACTCCCCTTTTTCCAGATCAGTGGCCTTGGTGTTGTGTCTCCTGTTATAATGATCAGTGTACAACCTCTGCGCCTTTTCCAGGTTGTGCTGTACCACAGCTGGCGACCACTTGCTCATTACAGTTTTCTCCCTCCAGACCATGTTGTCCTTAGTAAAGGGATGTCTGCCTCTCAGAATCTGGAAGGGACTATAACCTGGCACTGGCTTATGTTGCTTTTCAGTTCATCAAATTCACACTGGGCTTCCTCGTCCCATTGGAACGTCGACTTGTCTCTGATTAGTTGTCGGACCCTATGAGTCTTGGTGGCAAAATGTCTGACGAATTTGCTATAATACTCCGCCATTCCCAAAAATGACCTCACCTCTTCTTTGTTGACTGGGGCCCTGGCGTCGCAAATGGCTCTCACATTTTCCTTCTTGGGTGTGATTCCTTGACTCCCTATCTCATGTCTTAGATAGGTGACAGCTGACATGCCCAGCTTGCCTTTGCTCCATTCGGCTGTGAGGCCCTTCTCTTGGAGCACTGTCAATACTTTAGTAAGTTTCTCATCATGGTCCTTTCGGTTTGTGCCCATAATCAGGATGTCGTCCTGGAAATACTGGACGCCTTGTATGTCTTTGAACAGGCGGTGCATTCGCTTTTGGAAGACTGCAGCCGCAGATGCCAATCCAATAGAGATAGAGAATCACTGAGAGTCTGCTAGTTGAGCGCTCAGTCGTTGTTTTAGCTTGATAAAAAACTGCTTTTGAATTTTCCTTTGTGTCCGATCCCCCCTGCATTTGCACTACATTTTAGGACTTAAGAAACGGAATTTTAAAAATCTCTTTTAGAATCTTTGTACTGAACGCTCCTACCCTCGTTTGGGCTGAGAATTCATTTAGACATTTCCCCGATCCCTGGGTGCTGTATTTCGACCAGGTCCCGGGCTCGATCCGGTTTTGGCGGCCATCTTAGGTGGGGTCACATTCGCCGAGCGGTCTAGTCGCCCTATAAAAGGAGGCCCTAACAACCAGACCGGAAGATAGAGAATCACTGAGAGGCTGCTAGTCGAGCGCTCAGTCGTTGTTTTAGCTTGATAAAAAACTGCTTTTGAATTTTCCTTTGTGTCCGATCCCCCCCTGCATTTGCACTACATTTTAGGACTTAAGAAACGGAATTTTAAAAATCTCTTTTAGAATCTTTGTACTGAACGCTCCTACCCTCGTTTGGGCTGAGAATTCATTTAGGCATTTCCCCGATCCCTGGGTGCTGTATTTCGACCAGGTCCCGGGCTTGATCCGGTTTTGGCGGCCATCTTAGGTGGGGTCACATTCGCCGAGCGGTCTAGTCGCCCTATAAAAACAGTCCCTTATGGTTCCAAGGCCAGTGGCTATGCCCGATGCGAGCCCCCAACAAGCTATTAGGATCAGATACACGAAGGATGAGCTCTTATCCTATAGAATACCGAAGTATGACATATGCTGCTATATTGCCAAAGGGGGAAAGCGCTTCAGGGGATGTAGAGTCTGTCAACCAGAATTAGGAGAAGCTACCCCCACTACCTTGCGTCGGCTCGCCCTGCTGA
Organism: Lissotriton vulgaris; assembly: GCF_964263255.1. NCBI lineage: Eukaryota > Metazoa > Chordata > Amphibia > Caudata > Salamandridae > Lissotriton > Lissotriton vulgaris. The sequence continues at coordinate 724,296,663 of NC_141696.1, forward strand.
ATTGCAGGTCTCTTCCCGGTCACGCTACAGAGATTAATTCCCTACTCCTGGACCACAAGGTTGATGCCTTGTTTCTTACTGAGACCTGGCTATCTGACACCTCGGGTCCGGACGTGGTGACAGCGTTGGTGCCGGGATATTTGATCTACCATCTTGATAGAAGCGTAGGGAGGTCTGGCCATTATTTATAGGGAGTCACTGGGCTGTAAGGCACGGGAGGCAGGGGTTAAAGACTGTGAGAGCTGCCTATTCTCCCTTCAATTCTCCCCTACCTGCACGCTGACAGGCCTCCTAGTCTACCGGCCACCTGGGAGTGTGGGTGATTTTACATCTTCACTAATGGAAACTACCACTCTCTTGGCCGTGGCCTCGTCCAATTTCATTCTGATGGGAGATCTCAATTGCCATTTTGATGAAGTAACTGATCCAATGGCAACTAATTTGATGAGCGAGTTGAGTGCCCTGCAGATGAAATTGATAAACACTGGGGCCACACACGTTAAAGGTCATCTTCTAGACCCTTTCTTCGCGAATATGGCGGGTATATCTGCTATGCCCCCCCTCGCACTTCCTTGGTCCGACCACTCACTGATCATGGCTAATTGGGAGGTAAAGTGTGATGACACTCTCACACCCAGGAAATTTAGAATAGACAGGGCATGGTCAAGGCTCCCTGTAGAGGCCTGGAATGCCCGTTTGAAGGGCACCCAGCCTGGGAAGGGCTGGGATCCGGTGACTGCAGATGCTACAGTGAGGAACTGGCTGACCAACGCAGTGGACCATGTGCTTCCACTCAAGAAAATGCTTATTAGGGATAAGAGAATGGGGTCTGCCCCATGGTATACCCTAGAGCTCAGAACCCTGAGAAAGAACTGTAAACGGGCGGAGAGATTATGGAGGAGGAACCCGGAGACAGATAGCAGGGAAAAATATCGCATGGAATTAAGGACATACAAACTTGCAATACGCGCCGCAAAGGCCTCCTTTTATGGGGAGAGAGTGAATCACGCTGCGTCCTCATCCAGGGAAGCCTTCCTAGTGATGAAGGAGCTTCTTAAACCGCCTGATCCCATTCTTGTCCACGACAGACCACAGGAAAAATGTCTGCAATTAGCCACTTACTTTAAAAATAAAATTGATACCATTATTAGTTCTCTTCCCCCGGTATTGGGAACCTCGGCCTTTTTGGAGGACTTGAGCATGTCGGAAAATCTATTGATGTCATTTGGCCCTGTAACCTCAGGCGAAGTACTGAAGGTCCTCGGGAGCTTGAAAAGTGGGTCACCTCGGGACCCAGTCCCAATGCGGTACTTAAAGCAGGCCGCTTTGTCGATAGGAGAGCCCTTGACAGATCTGGTCAATCTCTCCTTCACTCATGGGACTGTGCCGCCTGACTGGAAAAGTGCGGTCGTTAAAGCGCTTCTGAAGAAGCCTGGCTTGGACCCGCAGAACCTGGCCAATTTCAGGCCCATCTCCTTGCTACCAGGGGTTAGTAAGGTTGCCGAGAGGTTGGTGAATCGTCAACTATCCAACTTTCTTGAGGAGAATGGCCGGTTGAGGGACTCCCAGACGGGATTCCGACCGGGCCATAGAACTGACACGGCTCTGCTAGCAGTGGTAGAGGAGGCCAGAAGCACTTTGGACACAGGGGGGTCAGTGGCAGTGATCCTCCTGGACCTCAGTGCGGCCTTCGATACCGTCAATCATGGGGTGCTGATACAACGCCTAGCGGAGTCGGGTGTCACAGAAGTGGCCCTGGAATGGTTGGCCTCCTTTCTGGAGGGGCGCACCTTCGAGGTCTGGGAAGGAAACGCAAAATCTCCTCCCCTCCCACTTCACTGTGGGGTGCCTCAGGGCTCATCCCTGAGCCCCACGTTATTTAACGTATATATGGCCCCCCTGGAGGGTGTGGTGTCTCCGTTTGGCTTTAAGACCATAAGCTATGCGGATGACACCCAGCTAGTGGTGGGTCTGACACAGCTGGAGAAACAGCCTGAGACGCTCCATTCATGCTTGAGAGAGGTGTTTGATTGGATGCCCAGGTCATCGCTCAAATTGAACGGAACAAAAACTGAGCTGATGATCTTGGGCCAGTCAAGTTTTGCCCTCTCGCCGAGCAGCTGGCCCAACTGCATGGGCACCCCGCCTGACCCAAAGAAGGAGATTAAGAGCCTGGGGGTCTGACTGGAGCCGGATTTGTCCTTTAGGACAAACGCCAAGAAGACCGCTGGCGTGTGTTATGGAATGCTCCGGTCGGCCCGTAAGGTTCTTCCCCTGTTGCCAGAACTTTCCCGGAAGCTGTTAGTCCAAGGTCTAATCATCTCACGCCTGGACTACAGTAATGCGCTCTTTCTCGGAGCACCGGAGTCAACGTTCAAGATCCTGCAACAAGTGCAGAACGCAGCAGCAAGGCTGCTGCGGAACGTCCCGGCCAGGCAGTCAGCCAGGCCTGCTTTAAAAGCACTCCACTGGCTCCCTGTCAGAGAGAGAGTTACCTTCAAGGCCCTCTGCATCGCCCACAAGAGCATACAGGGGAAAGGACCAGCCATTCTGAAGGACATGATTCGGCCCTATAAGCCCACAAGAGCTCTACGCTCTGACAACAAACACCTCCTTCAGATAAAGAGAATTAGGAGAGCCCGCTCAGGTGGCAGGAGTTTTTCTATCCATACAGCGCGCTCCTGGAACTCCCTCCCATTCTCACTACGTTCCGAACCAAATCTTCTCAGGTTCCGGAAACATCTGAAAACTTATCTTTTTCCAGAATAATTGCAGCTCTTTCTGTTCTCTATTAGTAGCCTGCTCTAGGTCTCTATAAGCGCTGGGATGCCCCTGGGTAACCGTGCGCGGTACAAAATTCATTAATAATAATAATAATACTAATAAATGGCATACGGCGAAATTGATAACACCCGAAGGGGTTGATGAAAGAGGTGAGCTTTCTGCTCGCAGGGTGCAAGTCGATTTGATGATACGCTGAGGTGAGGTCGATAGTGGAAAACCATGTCACTCCTCTCGTTTTCGCCAACATCTCCTCTATCCTGGGTAATGGAAACTTTTCAACTATCAGACACTTGTTGAGTTTGCGCAGGTCGACGCACAGACATACCTTTTCATTTGGTTTCCTGGCTACGACTAAGGGGGCCAACAATTCCGAGCTGTCGATAGGCTCAATTATTTCTTGCTCCTCCAATCTCCGTAGTTCCTGTTGGTCCGCGTCCTTCACAGCAATGGGAATGTTCCTGACTTTGTGGGACACAGGGCGAGCACCCTCCTTGAGCAGGATCTTGTGCACGAATTTGTCTAGTTTTCCGACTGTGCCTCCGAACACTTTAGGTAAGGTTTGCTTCATTTTCTCTAGTTCTGGCCAACGACTGTCTTCCGCCAGCAGTATTTGTTCTTTGCCTCCTGGGTCTAATTTGATCCCGAGGTCGCCCTGGTCTCTCCAACCCAGTACCGAGGGTCCTCGTTACGCAACATATAGTTTGCATGTCGCTGACCTTCCCCTGAATTCAAATTTTAGGGCGCGGAATCCTACCATGGGGATTGCGTTGCTGGTGTACGATATCGGTCGTAGGTGGGTTCAGCTGCGGGCCAAGGGTGGGCACAAAGTCTTCCTCCCATACGGATCGTTGGACAATGGAGTACGGGGACCCCGAGTCTATCGCAATGTGAACTTTCACACCCCGATCAGCATGTCTGTTCGTGGTTTGTCTGAGCGTTTGCCTGTTACATCCAGTACCTGTTCGTCGACACATAAGACCAAGTCATCGTTTTCCAGGTCGTCTTCCGTTAGGTCTTCAGACTGACGCTGCTCAATGCACTTCACCATGGATTTCTTCCCCTTCCTGCGGCACACCTTCTCAAAATGGCCAATCAACCCGCAGAACAAACATCTGGCGCGAAAAGCTGGACACCGTTTATCCTGGGCCGTGTGTGCTGTGCTACCGCACCGGTAGCACGAGAACCTGTTGTCCGTGGATTGTTTTCCAGTTGGTCCTGGTTTCCCTGCCCACCTGGATTCGTGCTTCCCTTCTCCTGTGGGTCTCCTTTGCCTGGGTGAGGATTGGGCATTGTCTATTTTGTTGACCATCTGTCTCTGGAGGTTCTCTCTTTTTGCCGCTTCTGCACAGTGTTTTGAAAGTTCTGCCTTCTTGACCATCGCAATCACGTCCTTCAGGGATGCCTCATCCTGGGACCACAGCTTGTCCTGGACAGACTTGTTTGTGGTGTGCATGACTATTTGGTCCTTGATATATTCGTCCTGGAGCTGTCCATAATTACACGTGATGGCTAGCCGTCTCAGGGCTGCTACGTAATCATCTATGGATTCACCCTCTTCCTGCTTCCTTTGTTGGAAATTGTACCTGTCAATGGATACGCACACCGCGGGGCGATAGTGATTGTCTAAGTCCTCCAGGGCGTGTTTGAAAACGTCGTCGTCTGCAGCTTGTCTTGTCGCTGGTACAATGTTTGCAAACACTCTCACTCCTTCCAGACCCAGGTTAGGCAGCAATAATCTTTTCTTCCTGGCACTAGGAAATGGTTCTCCGTTTTCATCTTTCAATGCCTCCACATAATTCTTAAAGTATTCCCTCCAGTCCTCCCACTTCATCAGGGCTCTCCTGGTCTGGGTAGGAAGGGAACAGGTGCGGTGAGGGCTGACATTTGGTTGCTCATCTTGGATACACTTCCAAGTTCTTCGCCTCGGTTTCGAGGGCTGCCTGGCGCTCTAGGACTTTCTTCTCGCCCTGAGCTGTCCCCTGGGCCTTTAGGGCTGCCGGGTGTACCGGTGTTCCCACCTCGTGAGCTGCTGGGGCTCACCGGTTGCCTTGAGAGCTTGGGCGTCTGGTCTCGCGCCACGTGGTTCCTAGGCCACACGTCTCTGTGCTGCTGCCTCGCTCCTAGTGAATAGCCTGCTGGTCCCCCAGTGTGGTTTCTGTGGGATGTCCTCCCCTCTGCTGTATCCGACCGTTCCACGTCGCTGGGGTGGTCGTGTCGCCTTTCCGCTGATCGGCTTGCTGGGGTGGACCTGGTGAGGGCTATCCCACTCCTCGTCGCCACTATAATGCTCTTGTTTGCCCCACAATAAAGACTGGGAGGAGCCAGGCTTATAAACAGGTTCCTTTTTATTGTACTTGAGAAACGCTATCACAAGGAGCGCCGAGCGTCTAATCAGGAGCAGCTCCGGTCGCTTCTGCCGCCAAGCTGTTCGCGCGCATTCACTCACCGCCAATGCGCATGCGTGAGTGTTCCGCTCTGGCTCCGGCGCACCGCGTCATCACGTCGGCACATCGGAGACTAGAGCGCGACACTACAGTAAGGGCTAATTTAAGATATAGGCTCCCTGCTTAATCTTATCCTCTGTGGTTTTAAGCAGGTTCAGCATTGATAAATTCATTCTTAGGGCATTGATGATGGTTAAAGCATGTTCATGGGGGGGGCTCAAAGGATCACACAATCAAGCTGCTACACCAGCCTAGCCTGCCGCCATCTTGCTTCCCTGAACTACCAAGAGTCTCGGAGATCAAACTATTTCCAGGGAGCCGCAATTTAACTATATGGAAGGGGGTGATACGCTGCTGGGGCATTGCCGGTCACAGACCTACCTGTGTGGTCTCTTGCTCACCGCGACTTCCTGCTTCGCTCTCCCCGCCGCCGCACTTGACCCTGCGGCCGCCGAGAGGGGGGAGCGCCTTTGCCTACATATCCCAGACTGCCCTGCTCCACTTTGGAACGCCGGCTGTAGCGCAACTTTCCCGCGCCCGGAGGCGCATAAGAACAGGACGCTCCTGCTGAGGAGCGGGGGTGATACCCTGCTTGGGCATTGCCGGTCACAGACCTACCTGTGTGGTCTCTTGCTCACCGTGACTTCCTGCTCCGCTCTCCCCCGCCGCCGCACTTGACCCGGCGGCCGGCGAGAGGGGGGACCGCCTTTGCCTACATATCCCAGACTGCCCTGCTCCACTTTGGAACGCCGGCTGTAGCGCAAATTTCCCGCGCCCGGAGCCGCATAAGAACAGGACGCTCCTGCTGAGGAGCGGGGGTGATACCCTGCTTGGGCATTGCCGGTCACAGACCTACCTGTGTGGTCTCTTGCTCACCGCGACTTCCTGCTTCGCTCTCCCCCGCCACCGCACTTGAACCGGCGGCCGCCGAGAGGGGGGAGTGCCTTTGCCTACATATCCCAGCCTGCCCTGCTCCACTTTGGAACGCCGGCTGTAGCGCAACTTTCCCGCGCCCGGAGGTGCATAAGAACAGGACGCTTCTCCCGCGTCGCGGGACGCGCGCGGGCGTCACTGGGCTGAGCCCGGGCGGAGGGCGGGCCGTCTGTGGCCGTCCGGGGACGACCAGGGACGGGACGGGCCACCCCCCTTGGATTTACTGGACTTGGACTTATTGTGACAGGTACTGTTATTAGTGGTTCTGGACTGGTCACCTGTATCTAAAGTCTATTAATGAAATTGTTGTAGTAGGAAGAGGGGGGTCAGGGACCTAAGTCTGTCTTGTTATTTGTTAAGTGTGGAGTCACTGGGTAATTTAGTATAAGGATTTGTGTCTGGGGGAGGAATAGCGGATAAGTACTAGGCTCTAAAATGTCCAATTATCCTAAAACACGCTCTGTCAGGAGTAAAGCTCGCAACACTGAAACCCCCAAACAAACGCTAGCGGAAACTAAAGATTCAGCCCCAATTAAAGGAAAAAAAACAACCGCAATTGATCTAATGTTAAGGAAGGTAACTGGGGAAATAGAACGCATGGAAAAGAGTTTATCTTCCTCACCTAATCCCAATGCAGCTACTCCATTACCCTCTAGAGATCCGTCATTAGCAGACAGCCCAATTATGACAGGGAATGTAGCCTCACCAAATAATGAAACTGAGGGTGTTCCCTGTGCTCAACCCCCACCCTCCCCGGGGATAGAAACTTCTGGGCTCAGCGAAAGGACCCCCCCAGAGAAAACTAAAGCGACAGGGGAGGACTAAGGGACAACAGAGATAAAAGAAATTACTCGCAGGAGGCAGTCGCCCTAAGACTAGGCAAGAGGTCATCCTAGTAGAAGATAGCGCGCATATAGACACAAATCCTCCAGGATGGATTGAGGCAGTCCTAGGAGATATTAAAAAACACCTAGAAACCTTTATAATTGCGCAGTTAAAACCCATCATAAGCAAGGTGGACAAAATAGCGTGTGAGTTGTCTAAACAAAGTAAGGTAATAGAACTCACCTTCAAGAAACCCCCCACTGGCTCTAACCAACCAAACGATGTGGTCACTATTGACAACATTGACAAAAATATACCGTCAAACAACAACTGTGTTAGCCATACCCAACACACAATTGCCCAGAATCATGAGGTGCCGAATATCCCCCAAGTCCAGAGAGGGGGATCCAACAATGAACAGAGAGGGGGACACAATCATAAGACGAGTTCTAGAGATACGGATAAAGCCCCCCTACAACCATTAATGCAATGGGGGCAGGAAGACTACTATCCAAGTAATGGCAATCACAGTTCATCCTACAGGGATTTTGACCCCTTCTCCATCACAGATAGCCCCCTCACACACATAAATCTTCCCCCAGAGGCCAGCCCATTTGTAATAATATTTGCAGGGGTCCCAGAAATTAGGGCCTCAGAAAAAGAATCACACTCCCAACTACATGCGAAAATCTCCAAGTGGCTGAATATACACAGACCTTTAAATAAGGGGGATAGAGGAGAGATAGTGCATGTAAGAAGAGTTAATTGGCTTGGCGGGAGGAAAAAGGACATAAGAGGGCACTGCATAGTTGCAAATTTTAGAGACACTAGACTGGTAGACTACATCCTGAAAAACCCCAATAGAAACCAAACTAGTACAATTTGCGCACTCCCGCTTGGTTATTTTTACCCAAGGAGTTGGTGCAGCAACAGTGCTGATCATGGTGGGTGGAACCCTGGGAGACCACAATACACACAAAGAGCAAGACCCATAAGCTACCCTGACCAGTTTCTACCTCCACGAGACTACTCTCAGTGGAGAAACAGATTTGCCCCTTTGCAGTCGCTTGAGGAAAATGACTGACTCACTCTGTTGGAAAATAACCCTGCAACATCTTTAGCAACTAGGGAATGCTCATGTCCTGTAATAAAGGTTAGTTGTTTTAGTGCTGAGAACGAGCAAAACTTGAGGCTAGAAGAACCCCCTAAACACCGAGATGAGATTGAAAATGCCACAGAGCCAATAGAAGTGGGTGACTGTAGATTAAAGGAACCCAGCACAGAGGGTAGGAAAGAGAATAGGGCCGGATTAACCATGTTGTCCTGGAATATAGCAGGCCTGGAGGCCAAACTCAAAAACAAGGAGTGGAAAGAATTCATAAGGGGCTCTCATATTATAGCTCTCCAAGAAACATGGGCGCGAGATTCTGACTCCTGCCAACTGGTGGGACATAAATGTTTTTTTAGACCTGCCAAAGAGGCGATATCTGGGAGAGCAAAAGGAGGCCTAGTGATATATGTAGATTTAGACCTAATGGGCACTTGGTCACATTCAGACTGGGCGTCAGATACTTTACAAGCAGTCTCACTCCAGGGTCAGGGGCATAGACTACTAATTCTAAATTTTTATAACTCTGGCCCAATTGATGGGAATTTTCCTATATTACTAGAGCTCGAGGCCAGGATAAATGAGGAAATAGATCTAAGGCAGAGAGGGCCAGAACCAACTGTCCTGCTGATGGGGGACTTTAATTGTCACCTATGCCCTAAGCTATTCCCCATCTCTCCTGATTGGTCCACTTGTCCCTTAGAAAAGGGTCCCCACTTCGAACACAATAAAGAGGGCACAATGTTGATGAAGCTTCTAGATAGCTTTGCGCTCACCCACACAATGGATTTGGTTGCATTGAAAGCAGGGGAGACTCCCATACCTACATTCAAAGGTAGAGGCTGCGGGTCTATAATAGACTTTATAATAATCTCTGCCTTCGCTAAAGATCAGATTATAAGAACAAGAACGGAGTGGAGCCCCTTTAGCGATCACAATCCCCTTTCTCTGGAAATCAAATATAATGACCTATCGGGGAATAATCTAGGGGGTGATACCCAAATTCAACCAACGGACCAAGGAAGGCGCATAAGGTGGACAATGATCAACCCGCAAGATTTCTACACCAAGCTAGTGGGTAAAGGGAAAGGGCACATAGAGACTTGTTTAGACCTCACCATAGAGGGCAGAGAAGTGGTTGTGGCTTTTGAATCTCTAACCAAAATAGTGGAAGGGTTACTGAAAACTAAGAGGCCTGTCAAGGAACTAGTTTCCCCAAGATGGTTCGATACGAACTGCTCGAGGGCATTAAGAGAATTAAAGCAGAGTTTAAAGAAGGCCCCGAGAGCCAAGATTGAAATTGCCCGCTGTAGACAGAACTATAAAATGCAGGTTAAGAGAAGAAAGAGTGCTCTCCAAAAAGAAGTTTGGGCAGACCTCAGAAAAGCAGGAGAAAATAGGGACTATGCCCAGTTTTGGAGAATTCTAAACAGACCCTGTTACCAAGACTCAAGCTCCCCAGTAATCAGGACCAATATACTACCAGACCAATGGATTAACCATTTTAAATCATTGTACAACCAACAGGAGATAGATGTTGGAGATAGGATCTGGGAGGGACCCAGGGCAAATGAACTAGAATTCTGACTGGAGGAAGTCCTAAAAGCAATGCTAGGGCTGACGCGAAATAAGGCTCCAGGATGGTACCCCCCCAGACCTATTTTTAAGTAATACTGATCTATGGGCACCAATCATGACCAGAGTACTTAACGCAGCAATTAAATCTGGCCTTCCGCGATCTTGGTCAACCGCAGTGATTGTCCCTATATACAAGAAAGGCTGCAGGGACAATCCACAGTGCTATAGACCAATCTCCCTGATTGATGTCTCAACCAAAGTACTAGGGAGGGCAATTCTTAACCGCCTAATAGAGTGGACTGATACCCATAACATCTTGGTGGACACCCAGTACAGGTTTCGGTCAGGCAAGTCAACCAGTGACCAATGTCTGAATTTATACCTTCTTGCCGCTAAATACATCAAGACGGATGATGGAACCCTATATATGGGATTCATGGATCTGGCAGCAGCATTTGATAATGTTAATAGAGCTAAACTCTGGACACTTATGTTTAGATTGGGAATTGATCCAGATCTGATCAATATACTTAAGGAGTTGCATTGGAACACCACTGCCAAGGTCCGCTACAGCGCGGGGGGGGTGAGTACTGATCCCTTCCCGTGCTCTGGCGGGGTGAGGCAGGGGTGTATCCTGGCCCCATTCTTCTTTTCCCTCTACATAAACGATCTAGAGAGTGCCCTGCTAGCACTGGGGACTGACTGCCCAAGGATGGGATCGCGCCATATTCCGGTACTTTTGTACGCGGATGACTCGGTCCTCCTCGCTCGAACAGCAGTCAGTCTCCGGCTCCTAATCAGAGGTTTTGCTGAATTCATGAGGAATCTGGATCTTTCCGTTAATCTGACCAAGTCTTTCATCATGGTGGCAGGGAAAAAAACCACACAAGAGATTTGTGTTTAAAATAGGGAAACATGTCTTGGACACTGTGACCACTTTCCCTTATCTGGGTCTCCTGTTTGATGAAAAGATTAAGTTTGCCCCACTGATCGAGGAAAGGTCCAGGAAACTTGTGTCAGCAAATGGGGCCATACTAAATTTTGCGCGAAGGATGGGTCGTTGGTCTCCCGAGCAGGTGATGACACTGTATAGAGCGGTCAGTACCTCCAAGGCTACCTATGGAGCAGAGGTGTGGGGTTTCAGGGATGCACACCAGATACAAGGAGAGGAAGACAAATTAAAAAAAAAATTGTTAAAGCTTCCCCAGAGCATCTCAGCAGCAATTACACACAAAGAGCTTAGTATCCCATATATATCTGACCTGATCAGAGTGAGACCAATTATGACCTGGTTTAGAATTTGGCTAAACCCAAATGCTGAAATAACCAGACTGATCATTAAGGATTGTCTTCGGAGAGACAGATGGCTGCAAATCCCCTGGTTAAAATATATCAAAGAAACCCTAGGGTCCATCGACCAGGAAATGTTATTTTCTGACCCCTCAAATGTGGACACCTCCTGTAGACATTATGTACAAAAGCAGCTAAAGGGAAAATATGATTGCAGGAGGATGGAACTTAACTCTAACAAATCCTCGGTAGTAGCTCACTCGCTTGTAAGTAATGAAATGGGCATGGAACCGTATCTCTTTTTAATGCACAGTCAACATGAGAGGTTTTTAATGACGCGTTTTCGGCTCAATTTGTTGCATAATATTTTAGCTTATCCGCCTGGTTTTACGCTAACAATTGAGCAGAAGGGTGCCTGCGGCTGCGACAATAGGGCTCCGCAGGACACCCTTCATTTTGTATTACTTTGTCATTTTTATAAAATTCTGCGTCAAAGATTTCTGGTGAACATTTTGAAGGAATCAAAAATTAACCATGCCAAACCTGCATTACTATTCTTGCAAAGAGCAACTGAGATGCATACCTTGTGTGCTATTATGAGTTTTTGAAAAATTGTGGTCAAATTAAGAAACACAAGGGGTTGATGGAGGATGAAATGAATTTACTGCGCCCTTTTATGGTTAAAGCCTGTATATAACAATAATAATTAATTTTTTTAAAACCTGCTTTTTAACTGTTATGTTCAGTAAGATTTTATGTGGCTATGTAATAATATGCATTTTTATGATGGTTTTTAACCACCGAAATAAATAAAGAACTGAACTGAACTGAACTATATGGAAGATAAACTCTGAAACTTCATAGGTGAGTTTAGTGACAGTCTTTAGTTTGTACAAAACATTGCTAGTTACTAAACAGTTTTACCATTGTGCCCGTTTTGAAACAGCCATTACAGTCTCAGCTTATGGAATTGCACAAAATATCTCTTCTTTTAAAATTCACTGATCCTCCATAGTTTCTCCCAGTAATCACACCTGTCTTTGAATGAAAGTCAATTTTGTAAACTCTGATTTGTATTTACTGTTTGACAATTATGGGAGGAGTACCATGTTCATTGTTATAATTCAATATTTTATGTTTGATAATCATCAGAATAATTCAATATTCATTGTTGTATTTTAAAATTGTAAATAAAAAGAATTTGCATAAAAATATCCCATATCGATGGTAACTGTAACTATATTACCACATGTGACTTTAACCCCCTATGGTACTCATGAATCATTTTACTGCATCTTGGAAAACACATTCTTTTGTTCGTTTTTTTTTTCTCAGAATACACTCCAAAACTTTGCACGATTTCAAAGAGAATACATATTGCTGCAGAGGAAACAAAAGGTTGAAAGAGTATGCCAACTTTCAAAGCTTATTTTTCTGTTCTTTAGACTCTGTCCCTGCTGTTTATGCCTTTGTGTTCTCTTGAGGTTATCCAAAAAGTACTTTAGGTCTCCCCATATTAATGTATTCATGCCTCATTCATTGTGAACGGGTATTTTTAATAAATGTATTTGTCATTACTGATCCCAGGAAAACTTCGTTGTTACTGATAATTAATTAAACATAATATTAATGTGAGGATCTGATTTTCTTGAGTATATTATTCAGAACCACAGGTATTTCAATTAACACATCTGGTATTATTTGTGTCATAGGTACAGCGGATAAGGTGACATTTAATTTGGAAATGCAGACCTATATGGTTTGGTTATATATGATGGATTGACATTACTGTAGTTACTTTCTTAATATTTACATATCAATTTAATAGTATTTGAAAAGATTACGAGAACATCTTATAAGACGTCATGCAAAAATATAATAAACATTACAGGGTTGATTCACAAACTGCACTTTTGAGTACGTTTACTACTTTGTGGTCTTCACAAGCTACACTTTTATAGTAAGTTACGCTTTTATAGTAAATACAGCACTGCACATGGCAAACCACTAACCCTGTAACATCCTCCCATAGAAAAAAAGGAGGTGGGGGCCTAAAATACACCCCAGAGGAAATATTGTCAAATTAAATACAAATATTCAAAATAGTTAAAAATAAAATTATTCGGAATAAATATCACAAAATGGATACCATGTGTGTGTGTTTATTATTCATTTGTTGAATTTATTTAAAAGTAATGTCCAGTAATAATCATTAAAAGCAATGTATATAATTAATCACAATTCAATTAATTATTTTGGAAACAATTTCTTGTTAAATGATTTTTAATTCAAAATAGGCTATTTGAATATGTTATAAATACATAATAAATATGTGCCATTTTAATTTGTTTACAGTTCATTTATATTAATTTATATTTTTAACAATTTTAAATAATTTAATTTATTTTAGCATCATTTCCTGTGGAATTTTACTTTAATTTCCTAACACTATTATTTTCGATGGAAGGGTGTTGTACAAACAGTGATTAGCCTTATGTAGTGCTGGACTTACTACTGCTTTTTTTAGTTATAACTTACACTCTGAATTTGAAAATACCGAAAAGTAGTAACCTACTCAAAAAATGATATTACCTTTGTAAATCAGGCCCTCAAAGTTTAGTATTTCTGGGGGGGTGCTAGAGGGCACACAGCAAGATGGCTGCACCCTAGTGAGGCACTGTCCGCCTGAGCGACAATCCGACAATTATCTGCCTAATAACTGCTGCAACTGAGTCCCTGAAGCAGCTATTTGGTGCTGTGAGACCCACCGACAAGAGCTTTTGTGGTCTGATAAACCCAGACGGCGCAGTGTGGAGAAAATGGCGTCTGCTGCGAGGCTCTAATGATAACTCTCGCCCGCCACGAACAGACCTGCTACGGTGCGTTGCGAGTTCACAGTAATTGCTGCCTTGAGACCTCTGATGCTCTGTATTGCTGGGTGAGGGGCCCGCGTCGTTGGATAACTGCGGATCGCCGGCCAAGTATCACAGAGGCTGCGCGCTAACTGGCGCTGCCAGGCCTTAAAGGAGAATAGAGCTGCTGCCTGCGGATTGTGGAGCCCCGGCTCACCCTGCTGCTACCGAGACTGTGAAGTGAACTGGCGCTGCCTTCAACTGCTGACCGGCTGCAGTTTAGCTCCGGCTAGTGGCTGAGGAGGCGGGTGCAGGCCTGGGAGAGGGCCAAGGCCCGCAAGTTGTGGCGGGTGGCTGGTTAGCACAAGGTGCGGGTGCGAGGGGGTTCCCGCCTCATCTTAGAGTGCCGAGTACGGCGCTGGGCTGTCGAGCTGAGGCCGATGCCCTATATAGTAAATTCCCGCTGATGTGTAGCCCCTGCATGTGAACCACATTTGAGAGCTCTCTTCTACATACACTGCTTCCTGGTGCTTCTTCTACTCCCCCTATATCTGCTGTCTGCTGCCTGTGCGAGGGTAGCTGCTGCTGTCCTAGTTGCTTCGCGGGCGTCTTCCCCCCACCCCCTGGATTGACGGCTAGAGGAATTACTGGCAGATGGTGGGGTGAGCTGATTGGGTGCACAAGACGGTTGTAGGAGTAGAACCTGATTGAATATACCTGGCACAAGGCATTTGACACATGCTTCATCTGGGGAGCCTGGATTGTGCATAAGTGACAAAAATGTACTGTGGTGATATGACTTACCTTTGCTCAGCCCGGCTGAATATTGCTCGTAGTTAACTGCTGCTGGTCCCTTGAAGATTGTCGGCAGTGTGCTCTTGATGTGGCGGGAGCTTTCTGGGCTTGTCCATCCATGTCCTGAGGAAGGTCTCTGTCCATGGGACTGCAACGTGTGCTGACTGATTGGGTGTGGTGCTGTCTTTTCTATACGCCCCCTTGTGTAGGTGTGCGCGGCCCAGACGGTATGGCAGTGTCTCTGTGGCTGGTGTCTCAACTGGCTTTGTGGCCTACTGCAGGTTTCTTGAGTCTAAACATCTGCAATTATGCCAACCAGTATTCTGCTGTCCCCATTTATCATCTGCCACAGGTAGCACACCTATAGGTGGTGGAAAAGGAGAACATTGATAAATCGCAGCCTTGCCTCACGTTTGAGGCGCGCAAATTGTCACAAACTTTGTAGAAGGCAGCGTCTGACTCAGAGGCAGATGCCCAGAATGACTATCCACCTACTCTTGAGTCCACACTGCTACTCCAACGGTATCACCCCCACTGTAAGAACAAGTGATATCAGTTTGGTAAGTTGCGAAACTGATTTTGGGTCTGTGCAGCCTAAGAGGAAATCTACCCTTTGTAGGAAAAGGGTGATAATCAGCAAGCAGGGTAAGGTAGTTAGATGTAAAAATAAGAGAGCGACACACACTCATGTAGACCGTGAGAAGGAGGGTGAGAAACATCAAAACAGTGGAAACATGTACCCCGAGGAAGCACTAACTCCAACTAGCGTTGAGGGACTGATGCAATATTTTGAGAAAATCATAACAACCCATATCGCTCCAGTGACAGAAACCTTAGAAATTCTCGAGAAAAAAATAGAGAACTTAGAAAAACTGGGTATAGCTAACCTGGACGTCTTAGAACAACTGGGTACACAGTCTAGGGTCCCCACAACTAATGTACCGCCCGGTAAATTGAATAAAAATATAACAACAAGTGTAGCAAACAGAACCCCTATTGTGACTGCTCCGGCGGTGAACTCTGCAGCTACTATAAGTGGCAGCAAGAGACCAGCGACTACTTACCCTAACATATCTAATGGGCTAAAAACCGCAGGTGGTCAGAAGAACACAGGTGACTATGTTCATAACAATAAGAACCTGCCACTACCCAGGCGTCATAACAATAATATCGTTCCGGCTACAATTAATTTACCACCGGAATGTAGACCATATGTGGCGATCTTGGCTAATGTACCCAAATTACAGCCCACCCAATTCGAAACCCAGGAAACCTTAAAAAATAAAACCCTGCACTGGTTGGTGAAAAATTGTGGCTTCCCAATACGTGGGGCTGGAGAGATTATTTCTACACAGAGGGTAGGATGGGTGGGACCAAATAAAAAGGAGATAGATGGGGATTGCATAGTTATAAACTATAGGACCACCGAATGGGCGAGAGATTTGATACTACACGCACCCATGCCATCTAATGTGGAATATAACACCACCTTATTCCCACTTGATTACTTTTATAGGAATCAGTCAGGAAGGCAAATCACCTCACATCCATTTCAGCATCCAAGAGTTGTACATATTAACCATCCAAATGCCCCCCCCCATCCCGGCCCCACTGTTCAATATATACGATAATCTTACAGTCCCAACTTACAATAGATTCCAGGTGTTCAACTCATTAGAGGAGAATGATTGACTGAATGTATTATCTACGGTCACACAACCTGAGACTATTGTACCCGGTGATTTAGTAACTTTGACAAAGGAGTTGGGGGGTCAAAGCTGTATAAGAGTTGAAACCGTCCAAAATTTTAATGTGCCCAACAATGGACTAAGTAAAGATAATGATGTAATAATGATGACCACCAATGCTTTACAAATCAACAATATGACACCAAGCATAGAAACACCATCGTTATCTAATCACTCTGAGGACACAAGAGACAATCATGTTGATTCCCTTCTAATTACCACCTGGAACATAGCGGGAATCGCTGCTAAACTAAATACACCGTTCTGGGACAACTTTACCAAACAAGGTTACGACATTATTTGTTTACAAGAGAGGTGGCACAGAGAACAAATACAAGTTGATGGTTACACCTCTTACAGCATGGCAGCAGTGGCTTCTAAGGCCGGCAGAGCAAAGGGGGGTTTACTGACAATGGTTTCTACAACATTAACGGAGTTTAATGATGGAGGATATGTGGTGGTGGGTGATTTACAAAAAGGGGGTGGTGATGAACAGAGTGTCTGAGTTAAACAGACCACTCTTACCCAGTCCAAAGATCAGGGCTTGATCCATCACCGTTATTTATCTCACTGCCCCATCCCAGCTCAGAACCTGGCTATATGCAAATCAGTCTGTCCCTGGCCCAGTGCATCATGGGAACAGGGCAGACTAAACTACCAAACCATCCAAATGCCCCCCCCCCCATCCCGGCCCCACTGTTCAATATATACGATAATCTTACAGTCCCAACTTACAATAGATTCCAGGTGTTCAACTCATTAGAGGAGAATGATTGACTGAATGTATTATCTACGGTCACACAACCTGAGACTATTGTACCCGGTGATTTAGTAACTTTGACAAAGGAGTTGGGGGGGTCAAAGCTGTATAAGAGTTGAAACCGTCCAAAATTTAAATGTGCCCAACAATGGACTAAGTAAAGATAATGATGTAATAATGATGACCACCAATGCTTTACAAATCAACAATATGACACCAAGCATAGAAACACCATCGTTATCTAATCACTCTGAGGACACAAGAGACAATCTTTACTTTAGAAATCTTTATTTCGACCGTTTGGTCATAAAAGAAGCATATACAATACAATCACATAAATTGCGACACAGTCATAAAAACATCAATGCATACATTTAAAATCAGAGCCAGACAATGCAAATGATTATTAGAAGATAAAAAGCATTTCTACAATCTACCCAGCAATTTTTAAAAGACGACTACGCGTGTGCCAAACATTCGTAAAGAATTTGGAGAGTGCAAAGACAATTGGGCCGGAAGCATCACTTTTCAGAATCCTATACATCGGTCCGTATTCCCTGCCACCCAGATTCTTGATCAAGGGCAGTAGCCAGTATTTTCTTGCTGCCTTGTATGCTGGGCAGAAGAAGATCACGTGTAAATCGTTCTCCTCTTTGTCCGCACAAAGAGGGCAGAACTTGGTGGACGGGACTTTTGACCAGGTGCTGCAAAAGGACCGTAATGGGAGTGTACTGTATCTCCACTGGAGGAATAGCTTTCTAGAAAGTATGGGGTAGACAGGGTCCAAAGCTTTCTCAAATGCGTAAAGATCCTTAGTTTGCAGGAATATAGAGGATAGGGACCCCTCCGTCTGAGTAGCTATAGCCCTTACCCTCTTGTGCTCGTGGTACAGCTTCGCCAATTGTTTCCTGGAGATTCTTGGTGCTGTGTCTGCTGGGTCAGTCCACAAATCAGGGAGCCCCATATCAATGCAAACTGACTGGATATTTTGGACCCAGGGGATACTGAGCACCTTAGGATGTTTTAATAATTCGACCAATTCCGCCCTATAGTCGGCGAGATTATTGCTGCTCCATAGCCTGCGCCAGAAGGCAATGGGTCTTAGGCTTATCTCGTCGGCCAGTGGACGTAACCCTAAGTCAAGCCTCAGGGGGAGAAGGGGTGTGCTGGGGGGAAGTGCGGTAATTTGCCTTAAAAACCTATTTTCTGTGTGTGACAAACTCCGACATGGGATGTGCCCCCACAATTCAGCCCCGTACAAAATAGCCCCCCTTGCCTGTGCCTTGTATATCTGAATTAGGGCCCCCAGAGGGCGGTAGGTCGAACCGGTCATCATCCGGGAGATACCCCCGGTGGTTTGTGCTAACTTAAGGTTGGCCCTATTTTGATGGCTCTCCCAGGTCATATTTTCATTGAGTGTCACGCCAAGATATTCGAACGTGTCTACTCTTTCCAGTCGTGCTGCTCCCAGTAGGGGGTTTGGGCGCTGTTTAGTGTTTGGGTTCAATACCATATATTTAGTTTTTGAGGCATTGATTTCCAACCCTCTATCCTGACAGAAGGACACAAAAGCGTCAAGTATCTTTTGAATGCCCATAGGTGTTTTGGATACCAACAGTGTATCATCCGCGAACATTATTGCGGGTACACTGTTGCCATTCAATTTGGGGGCATCTGTGTAGTCGGTGGCGTTTAGATGGGCGATTACCCCGTTAACAAAGAGGCAAAACAGGGTCGGCGCCAGCACACATCCCTGTCTCACCCCTCTGCCCACGGGGAATCTATCGGTCAGCTCCCCCGACCTCCCACACCTCACCTGGGCATAATTATTGTGATGCAGCCTCTGCAGGATCAATAGGATATCTGGTGGAACGCCCATCCCTGCTAGGATGACCCATAGTTTACCCCTGGGTACAAGGTCGAAGGCGGCTTTTAGGTCCACGAAGATCGTGTACAGACTACCGCCTTCAAACCTTACTGTCCTCCAGTGAATCAGATTTAGTCTAAAGACCTGGTCCACGGTTGATACCCCTTTCCTAAAGCCTGCCTGGTATGGACTGAGGGCGCCCACCTCCTCTATCCATTCCTGGAGCCTATTCAAGAGGACCCTGCCAAACAGCTTCTGTGCTACATCTATCAGGCTGATTGGTCTGTAGTTGGCTGGGAGCAGGGGGGATCCTTTTTTGAAAATCGGGACCACCTCAGCCCCCAGCCAAGTACTGGGGATTTCCATCCCGCTAAGGACACCATTAAAAAGGGCTGCGAGGTAGGGCGCCCAGACGGTGGGCTCCTGCTTGTACAAGTCTCCCGGCAGGCCGTCCAGCCCAGGCGCCTTCCCCGAAGCCAGTCCTGAGATGGCAGCTGTTACCTCACTCAGTGTTATTTGGTCCGCCTGCAAACCCTGTCTCACTGGTTCAATTATCCCAGGAATTTCTCCAGGCTCGGCACTATATAGCGACTCGAAGTGGGCCTGCCACACTCCAGGCGCTATGTTAGGCTCCACTGCCGAGCGAAGATTCCCTGAACCCCCATTGACCATTCTCCAAAACAGTCGTTGGTCTTGTACTGCTAGGGCCTTTGTGAGCTCTTCCCACTGATTCTCCTCCCATTCTATTTTGGCTTGTGTGAGAAGCTTCTTATAGGCTTGTCTGGATTGCTTAAGGCGTTCCCCTCCTATGCCCTCTTTAATAACTCCAAGGAGTTCTGTTTTAGCTTGTCTACAGGCAGTATTGTACCATTGTGTTTTACCTAGGGGCCTCACTCTTGGCTTTTGTTTTTTACATGTCAAATGGGATGCCGCCGCTTTTATGAGTTCTTTGTGGGCGTCAGACAGTTTAGACCTTATGTCTGTTTGATTTGCCACACTATCGAGGGCCCCAACAGTCTCCAGGATGGGGGTAATCTCTTCATAGAGCAGAGGGATTTTATCCTTGTTTGTGACCATGTGCTCCCACCTAATTCTTCTCCTGGTGTTGTCTATAAGGAGAGGGGGATGATTCCCTACCTCGTGGGTCACTAGACCCTGGGGTGCTGGGTGGGCGAGGTCTAACTCAAGTGCATTGTGGTCACTGTCTGCCCTGTCGATAACCCTAAAATCCTGTATTAATGGCCACCTCGGTAGTTGGACCAGAATATAATCTAAGTGTGACTCCCTTCCTTGGCGATTATAAGTGATCTTGCCTGGTGTGTCCGAGATGGTTCGCCCATTGCACGCTCTAAGACCATACCTTAGCGTGAGAGCCATAATTTGTAATGCTAGCGGGGTCCAAGCTTTCGGCGGGGTCACATCAGCCCCTGGTACAGCCCACCTTTCCTCTTCTTCTGATAGGAATCCTTCCCGGAGGCCAGGGAGTGGCTCAAAGTGGGAGTTAAAGTCTCCACCCACCACATAGTAAGAATCGGTCGACAGTTCAGATAAAAAGTTAGACAATTCATTAAAAGCCGGTGATTCTTTTGCCTTTCCCATTGGCCTGGAATAGATATTGACCAGCAGAAGACTAACTTTGTTTGGCCATGTCAGTGTGACCACGAGGATGTCGTCAGAGCTGCATGGGAGCCGTGTTGCCACACAACCCAGGTGAACAGCAATCCATGTCGCAAGACCCCCTGATGGTCGGCCCTTGCCTTCCCACCTGGCTGGAATAAAAAAGGATGCATACCCTGGATACTCATAGTCCTCTCTAGCCCAGGTTTCCTGGAACATACATATGTCACCAGTTTCTATATAGTTTCCCCAGGCAGGGTCTTCCAGTTTATTGGTTAGTCCCGCGATGTTCCAGGAGATTATCCTCAAGTGCTCAGTGGTTGGAGGTGTCGTGGCGAGGGGAATGGAGGGGGTAAGACCATATTCCACATGTGTTGCAAGGCCTATTGGTGAAACAGCAAGTAGAGCATGTGACTCCCTGGATCCCGACTCCCCCTTGCCCTCAGGGGAGGAAACCCCAGTTATTCTCTCTGCAGTAACTACTCCATTAGTCGTAGGGTTGAAGAATTCAATTTGGCCATGTTCAGGGGTGGATAGATCGCTCAGTGGGCCAGGAATTGCAACAGGGCACATTGTCTGGGGGTCCGAAGGGCCACAAAAGCCCGATACCCCTATCGCAGAGTTATGGGCGGTGAGTCAGTCGACCCCGTCTAGCCCATTAAGACAGTTAAAGCGATTGAAATCGCAGAAAGGTGTGTCTGGTGGTTGGTAATATGGGCGTTGGGCAAAGCCTTTATGGTTGCGTCTATGATCCACCCTTGTCCATTTATCATATGATTGGACCTGGGGCCTAGGAATTGGAGGAAAGAAAAAGGATACTGGGAGGGTTTGTATCGTGGAATCAAGGGATCGGTTCATTCCTTCGCAAATGTGTCGAACCGTGCCTGGGTCTTTGAAAGTTACCATGATGCAATCCCCCACTATGGTTTTCCTGGTCTTCCCCAGCCATGGAACCCTCCTCACCATAATAATTTCATTATTAAAGTGAGATGGCAGGGGTCGGTTCCAGTTTAACCATTTGATAACCTTTTTCTTGAGGGATTGATAGTCCTCATGTTCTCCTGATCTTAGATGGGGGGCACCGGCTAAGACCACCATTAGTCTATTGGCCTCGGGTGGAAGATCTGGCCTCCGTGGTCTAGGAGTTGGGCAACCTGGCGTGGGACGGGGGTCATTAACCTGATCTTGGTTTGCTCCGGTGGACTCTGTTTGTGAGCTATGTGGGGCTAAAGCCACTGAGTCAATGGGTCTGTTGCTTGACTTGTTATGCCGTGCTTGGAGTTGGACAGACATAAGAGGTTGCAGGGGGGCAGCCGGTGGCTTACTTTTTGGGGGGGCTTTGCTAGTATTAGGTGCAGTTTCTGTTGTAGAGGGTTCCCTGCCCAGGGAGTAGGTTTCCCCTAACTTTGTCTGTTTGCTTACTAGAGAATTCAGAGTGGTAAGAGAAGTCTCTAGTAAGGTGAGCCTAATCTCAACTTTTTTTAGACTGTCAGTGATGGGCTGCAAGAGGGAACGGAGTAGGAATTCGATGCTCCCCTTAGTAAAGAATGGGTGGTTAAGATTCGGTGTGTCAACCTCTGATTCTTTAGGGGTTGTAATTGTGCTAGGATTTAAGAGCTTAGGTGGTGGGGCTATCTCCGTAATCTTCTTCGATGTGATAGTATTAGTATTACTCTTACCAAAATCCAAGTGCGATATTTTAGATTTCCCCCGTCCCCCCGCTGATTTCCGAGCCCGTTTACTGGGCGGGGGCCTATGTATCTCT
The DNA here is from genome assembly GCF_964263255.1 of Lissotriton vulgaris. Taxonomy (NCBI): domain Eukaryota; kingdom Metazoa; phylum Chordata; class Amphibia; order Caudata; family Salamandridae; genus Lissotriton; species Lissotriton vulgaris. The sequence goes on from NC_141696.1 coordinate 724,319,029, forward strand.
GCCATAACTTTTAGTTTAGGCTTGTTCTTATTGGCCATTAGTGCTGGTTGGGTTTGAGTTATCAGGTCAACAGGGGTGTGGGAGATCTCTGGGGGGGCTGCCTCTACGCTTTTATCAGATGGTAACCCTTGGGTCGAAGAGACTTCCCTGAGTAAAGCAGGGAAGTCCTCTATTGTTGTGGTGTCTAGGCTAGTAGATAGCGCACCTACCTCTTGGGTAATGGAGTGAGGGATAGTATTTAGCAGAGGCCTGGTTTTCATACATTCAATGGAGCGCCTACGCTCCGCCCTACGTTTCTCAAGTGAACCTTCCGAGTCCGTTTCACCTTTGTTGGATTTGAAATAATTGTCCAGTGTCCCGGAACCGGAGGCACCATCCCTTGAGGGGGTTTCCCGTGGTGGAGGCGAAGGCATACCCTTGATTGCAATGCAAAGTGGGATCAAGAGAGTGGGCCCAGCCCGGCCTCCTTCGGCCCCTGACGGCCACAGACGGTCCCGCCCTTGTCCCGGGCTTCTCCCGGTCGCTCCCGCTCGCTCCCGCGAAGCGGTGTTCCTGCACGCCTTAAGATGCTGCAGCTATGTGATAGGCGGGGGGGCGTGGCCAGCGGGGAGAGCAGCCCAGGTGTTGCTAGTTGGGCGCGCAGGGGCTCCTGGTCGCTGGAGTCCCCTGCTTAGCTCGCAGCCCCGCTGGTTCTCTTACCTGCCCCCGCGTTCCTCCCTGGCTCCTCTGGGCAGTCCACAGGCAGACAACGACGCGCTGCGGGACCCGCGGAGCGGGTCCGGCGAGTCGTGGGCGTAAAAGCAGGTCCGCTGGGCAGCTGGTGCAACGAGCTCCTCCTCAGGCAGCAAGGTACGCAAAAGGGTGTCCCACAAACACAGGGACAGCAGCAGCTTTTAGCTCCGTTGGCGGGGGGGCGTGGCCAGCGGGGAGAGCAGCCCAGGTGTTGCTAGTTGGGCGCGCAGGGGCTCCTGGTCGCTGGAGTCCCCTGCTTAGCTCGCAGCCCCGCTGGTTCTCTTACCTGCCCCCGCGTTCCTCCCTGGCTCCTCTGGGCAGTCCACAGGCAGACAACGACGCGCTGCGGGACCCGCGGAGCGGGTCCGGCGAGTCGTGGGCGTAAAAGCAGGTCCGCTGGGCAGCTGGTGCAACGAGCTCCTCCTCAGGCAGCAAGGTACGCAAAAGGGTGTCCCACAAACACAGGGACAGCAGCAGCTTTTAGCTCCGTTGGCGGGGGGGCGTGGCCAGCGGGGAGAGCAGCCCAGGTGTTGCTAGTTGGGCGCGCAGGGGCTCCTGGTCGCTGGAGTCCCCTGCTTAGCTCGCAGCCCCGCTGGTTCTCTTACCTGCCCCCGCGTTCCTCCCTGGCTCCTCTGGGCAGTCCACAGGCAGACAACGACGCGCTGCGGGACCCGCGTAGCGGGTCCGGCGAGTCGTGGACGTAAAAGCAGGTCCGCTGGGCAGCTGGTGCAACGAGCTCCTCCTCAGGCAGCAAGGTACGCAAAAGGGTGTCCCACAAACACAGGGACAGCAGCAGCTTTTAGCTCCGTTGGCGGGGGGGCGTGGCCAGCGGGGAGAGCAGCCCAGGTGTTGCTAGTTGGGCGCGCAGGGGCTCCTGGTCGCTGGAGTCCCCTGCTTAGCTCGCAGCCCCGCTGGTTCTCTTACCTGCCCCCGCGTTCCTCCCTGGCTCCTCTGGGCAGTCCACAGGCAGACAACGACGCGCTGCGGGACCCGCGGAGCGGGTCCGGCGAGTCGTGGGCGTAAAAGCAGGTCCGCTGGGCAGCTGGTGCAACGAGCTCCTCCTCAGGCAGCAAGGTACGCAAAAGGGTGTCCCACAAACACAGGGACAGCAGCAGCTTTTAGCTCCGTTGGCGGGGGGGCGTGGCCAGCGGGGAGAGCAGCCCAGGTGTTGCTAGTTGGGCGCGCAGGGGCTCCTGGTCGCTGGAGTCCCCTGCTTAGCTCGCAGCCCCGCTGGTTCTCTTACCTGCCCCCGCGTTCCTCCCTGGCTCCTCTGGGCAGTCCACAGGCAGACAACGACGCGCTGCGGGACCCGCGGAGCGGGTCCGGCGAGTCGTGGGCGTAAAAGCAGGTCCGCTGGGCAGCTGGTGCAACGAGCTCCTCCTCAGGCAGCAAGGTACGCAAAAGGGTGTCCCACAAACACAGGGACAGCAGCAGCTTTTAGCTCCGTTGGCGGGGGGGCGTGGCCAGCGGGGAGAGCAGCCCAGGTGTTGCTAGTTGGGCGTGCAGGGGCTCCTGGTCGCTGGAGTCCCCTGCTTAGCTCGCAGCCCCGCTGGTTCTCTTACCTGCCCCCGCGTTCCTCCCTGGCTCCTCTGGGCAGTCCACAGGCAGACAACGACGCGCTGCGGGACCCGCGGAGCGGGTCCGGCGAGTCGTGGGCGTAAAAGCAGGTCCGCTGGGCAGCTGGTGCAACGAGCTCCTCCTCAGGCAGCAAGGTACGCAAAAGGGTGTCCCACAAACACAGGGACAGCAGCAGCTTTTAGCTCCGTTGGCGGGGGGCGTGGCCAGCGGGGAGAGCAGCCCAGGTGTTGCTAGTTGGGCGCGCAGGGGCTCCTGGTCGCTGGAGTCCCCTGCTTAGCTCGCAGCCCCGCTGGTTCTCTTACCTGCCCCCGCGTTCCTCCCTGGCTCCTCTGGGCAGTCCACAGGCAGACAACGACGCGCTGCGGGACCCGCGGAGCGGGTCCGGCGAGTCGTGGGCGTAAAAGCAGGTCCGCTGGGCAGCTGGTGCAACGAGCTCCTCCTCAGGCAGCAAGGTACGCAAAAGGGTGTCCCCCCAAGAGACAATCATGTTGATTCCCTTCTAATTACCACCTGGAACATAGCGGGAATCGCTGCTAAACTAAATACACCGTTCTGGGACAACTTTACCAAACAAGGTTACGACATTATTTGTTTACAAGAGACGTGGCACAGAGAACAAATACAAGTTGATGGTTACACCTCTTACAGCGTGGCAGCAGTGGCTTCTAAGGCCGGCAGAGCAAAGGGGGGTTTACTGACAATGGTTTCTACAACATTAACGGAGTTTAATGATGGAGGATATGTGGTGGTGGGTGAGCACGCCTCAGTCTTGCGCTTAATACACAGCAAAGGAAGGGATTTAATTATTGTGAACTTTTATAACAATATTGTGGGTCCTAATCGGGATAAGATCGTTCCTGAAGTTGAGTGCGCAATAGAAGCAGCAATTGCGCGCTCAAATAACAGAACTGTGATACTATGGGCAGGAGATTTTAACATCCAAGCATGTAGTCAAGCCCGAAATGGGATCTGTAGACATCGTGAAGAGTATCCGGGCGGTGATAATATCTTCTTTAACCATTTCCCACACAGTAATTATGGTAGTGCACTGAACAATCTGGTAGCTAAACTAAATTTGGAGCTACTAGAATGTACAAAGAACAAAAACAACGAAAAGTGCCCCAAGTTTAGAGGGAGGGACGCCCACTCTAACATTGATCATATTTTGGTGACTAATGGCTCTGTTTACTCCAATGTCTGGGTAATAGAGCAGCCCGTGAGTGACCACAACAGCATCTCAGTGGAACTATTGGGTTGGGGCCCGAAAACAACAGTATATGGCAGGCCCGTCCAAGGGATCACGGCCGAGAGACCAAACAGCACGAGGATCAAATGGACCAAGATAGACCCCAATAAATTGACGAAGGATATTATTTGTAAATGTAATACAGAGATCGAATATTGCTTAGCACCAATTGTGACTGCGCCCACTATACTCTCTAACTTTTTAAAAATAACAAATACCGTTGAGAACTCTTTGGCAAGAAATAGAAAGCCTAAAAGAATTAAAACTGTGTGGTTCGATAAGCAGTGTGCCCAGGCTTTAAAAAATCTAAAAATTGCGCTGGATGATAAACCAAGAGACAAAGAAAGAGTTAGAGAAGGACAAACTAATTATAAATCTGCTCTGGTATCTAGGAAAAAAGAGTTGCAAAATGACGCTTGGCACAAACTAGACAGGGCTGCTGAAACCAAAGATCACAAACTTTTTGGGGAAATTGTTAATGGTCCTTTTTTAAAGAATGACAATATTCCCGAAGTTAGCTCCCATGTTAGTTGCCAGGCCTGGATTGCTCATTTTTCAGAGATTTTTTACTCTGATTTTAACTCTGATTCTAATTTAGATGGGTCCGCTTTTAATGTAGATGCATTAGTACGCCTTGAATGGCAGAAAGTGCATCTCCTTTTAACTCTGGAGGAAGTCATAGAGGCAATCAAAAATAGTAAGGGAGGCAAAGCACCTGGGCCAGATGGGGTACCCATGGATTTTTACAAACATGAAATAATCCTATGGGCCCCAATTTTAACACGTTACTTTAATGCTGCAGTGGAAGATACTTTGCCACTGACATGGGGTCAGACAATCATTGTTCCCCTCCACAAAAAAGGATCTAGGTCTGAGGCCCGAAATTATCGGCCCATCTCACTCTTGGACTCGACAGTTAAAATCCTTAGTTGAGTCCTATTAGTGAGATTGGAAGCCTGGGCTGAGGAAAAGAACATCTTGTCCCCAGTCCAGTATGGGTTCCGTAGGGGGTTGGGTACAATGGAGCAATACGTGAACCTGGAGCTCATAGTCGGCAAGTACACTAAGGCTAAAGCTGGCAAACCTTACCTGTGCTTTGCCGACTTGAGCTCAGCATTTGATCTGGTGGAACACGCGCTGCTCTGGCCTACCTTGTTGGAGATGGGCGCCCCCACTGAAATTATCCATCTGCTAGCCCGACTGTATAACAATCTGTCTAGCAAAGTGAGATTTGGAAGAGATGGTGAATGTACCCCTTTTTTTAAAATTAGAAGAGGTATCCGGCAAGGATGCGTACTTGCCCCTCTATTATTTTCGCTTTTATTAACCAGGTAGATCAAATTTTAAGACAGACTAATGCAGATGCACCCACCATTAAAGGTAACCCAATCCCAATTCTTTTATATGCGGATGACGCAGTCCTCCTTTCTAGGGCACATAATGGACTGCAACATCTAATTAATCAATTTCATCTTTTTATTGAAAATAGGAAGTTGAAAGTTAATAAGGGAAAGACGGTTACAATGGTTTGTGGTAAGAAACAGAGAAAATGTAAACCCTTCTTTTTAGAAGGGGAAAAACTAGAATCTGTCAATAGTTTCTGTTATCTAGGTATCACCTTCTCAGGAGATGGTAGATGGGTTAATGAACAAAAAAGTGTCCTTTTTAAAATGGTTAGGAATACAAGTTGTATTTTTAGATTTGCTGCAAAATTAGGGGGTCGTAGAATTCATGAAATGATATCTATATTTAACGCAAGATGTATATCCTCAGCCATATATGGAGCCGGAGTATGGGGATATGATGCACAAAGTGCCAAACTAATTCAACGTGAGGAAAATGTGTTTTTAAAACGTTTAATTAGTGTGCCGGCCACGGCTTCAACTGAATTAACACACAGGGAACTTAATATAAATCATGTTAATGATTTAATTGTTTTACGTCCTCTGTCCCTTTGGCGCTCAATTTGGGCAAAAGAGGAGACAAAGTTTACACAGGATGTAATTAATGACTGTTTTAACCTTGATAGTCGATCAACTATTCCCTGGTTAAATCATATACAACGTTGGTACAAGTCACTTTATAGCCTAAACATATTTAAAGACCCTGAAACGAATTTTGTACCATCAAAGCGGGAGCTTAAAAATGTATTCCTTAAACATACGGCTGGGATTAGAGCGGAAAAATATGCAAAACAAAGTACGTTCAATCTCTATTTGGAATACAATATTAATGAAGGCTTCCAACAATATCTTAGCATTGTTAGTACTAACTCACACCGTTTTGTATTGACCCGTCTCCGTTTGGGAATTGTGCACCACCTAGTAGCCATTCCGGTGGCTAAGAAACCTACCACCTGTCTGTGTCCTTGTGACAGTAAATCCAAGCAGAGCGTTTGCCACTTTATGTTATCCTGAAACTTTTATACTTTTTATAGAAAATTTTACTTGAAACCCATCTTTTTAAAATATAACATTATACCCTTCCACGCTTAGGGTGGACAAAATATTTAACAACAAGGGGTGGTGATGGACAGAGTTTCTGAACCTGGCTATATGCAAATTAGTCTGTTCCTGTCCCAGTGCATGATGGGAACAGGGCAAACCAAACTACCAAGCCAATTCTTACACTGGGAAGGAAACAAGCTTCCGGGGACCGGTTCCTGGCATTTCAGCCGTCGTCGGCCCGGCTTGCTTGAATCCTGATGGTGCAATGAGCAAGGGACTCACGTCTGAGTATACCCTTCCACGCTTAGGGTGGACAAAATATTTCACAACAAGGCGTGGTGATGGACAGAGTTTCTGAATTAAGCAGAATACTCTCCCCCAGTCAAGAGATCAGGGCTTGATCCAACACTGTTTTTTAGCTCACTGCACCATCCCAGCTCAGAACCTGGCTATATGCAAATTAGTCTGTCCCTGGCCCAGTGCATCATGGGAACAGGGCAGACCAAACTACCAAGCCAATTCTTTCACTGGACGGAAACAAGCTTCCGGGGACCTTGGAGAATTGGCTTGGTAGTTTGGTTTGCCCTGTTCCCATCATGCACTGGGACAGGAACAGACTAATTTGCATATAGCCAGGTTCTGAGCTGGGATGTTGCAGTGAGCTAAAAAACGGTGTTGGATCTAGCCCTGATCTCTCGACTGGGTGAGAGTATTCTGCTTAATTCAGAAACTCTGTCCATCACCACCCCTTGTTGTTAAATATTTTGTCCACCCTAAGCGTGGAAGGGTATACTCAGACGTGAGTCCCTTGCTCATTGCACCATCAGGATTCAAGCAAGCCGGGCCGATGACGGCTGAAATGCCAGAAACCGGTCCCCGGAAGCTTGTTTCCTTCCCAGTGTAAGAATTGGCTTGGTAGTTTGGGTTGCCCTGTTCCCATCATGCACTGGGACAGGAACAGACTAATTTGCATATAGCCAGGTTCTGAGCTGGGATGGTGCAGTGAGCTAAAAAACGGTGTTGGATCTAGCCCTGATCTCTTGACTGGGTGAGAGTATTCTGCTTAATTCAGAAACTCTGTCCATCACCACCCCTTCTTGTTAAATATTTTGTCCACCCTAAGCGTGGAAGGGTATACTCAGACGTGAGTCACTTGCTCATTGCACCATCAGGATTCAAGCAAGCCGGGCCGACGACGGCTGAAATGCCAGAAACCGGTCCCCGGAAGCTTGTTTCCTTCCCAGTGTAAGAATTGGCTTGGTAGTTTGGTTTGCCCTGTTCCCATCATGCACTGGGACATGAACAGACTAATTTGCATATAGCCAGGTTCTGAGCTGGGATGGTGCAGTGAGCTAAAAAACGGTGTTGGATCTAGCCCCGATCTCTTGACTGGGTGAGAGTATTCTGCTTAATTCAGAAACTCTGTCCATCACCACCCCTTGTTGTTAAACATCTGCTGAAGAGGCGCAAAAGAGGGATGTGATAATTCGTTGAATGGTATAACCTCATGTGCTTTTCATGACTTCTCCTGATACCTCTTCTGATCAGTGTCTCTTGGCCCGAGCAGCTCTAGAACATGTGAAACAACTGAAATGCAGGAGGTGCGGGCTGGGTATGGCCCAAGAAGAAGACGACAAACTGGACTATTTGCTATTGTTGTCACTTAATTCTCTGTGTCTAACTTCTTATTTTTGATCGTACACTCTAGAATGAATTATTTAAATGTCATTATATTTCCTGTTAGGGTGTGCCTTAATGGAGGTATCTCACAGCTCCTGGAGACATCATAATCTGGTATATTGTGCACCAAGCGACTGAAATTTATCTATCCAGGCACTGTATTAGACCTGTATTAGACCTGCTTGGCCACCTCCTCATAAGTAGGAGGCCTGTAGCACTCTGTGCCCCCGAATTGGGTGTACCCCAAATGCATATTGTTTTTCTTTCTCTATGGGTATGTTGGGGGGGGGGGTGGAGGTTTCTAAATTGGGTTGGCTTTGGTGAGTTGGGGATGCTGAAGTGGGAGGGGGTATTGGGTCTGTTTCTTGGGAAGGCAGAATGACATTGCAGCCTGACTGTGCATCCTCTGTTTTGGAATATTGTAGTACCTTAGACATACATTGTATGCACCATTGTACATGTGTCTACTTAGCGATGGCTGGATAATATGAGCGGTAAAGTTGAGTTGAGTTAAGTTCCTCACCTGGAATGTGCGTAGGCTCAATACTCCAAAAAAGATGAGATCAGAATTTGCATATATGGATAGAATGGAAGTGCAGGTCAGCCTGCTGCAAGAGACTCACCTCACTAGTGAACCAGCAAAAAAAGTGTGTTCCCGCTGGACAAGGGCTAAAGTCGCGTCCTCTTACTCTACTTATTCTAGGGGTGTGCTAATTCTCATCAAGAAAGGTGTTCCGTTTATTGTGGTTCAGTCTGACACGGATGAGCATGGGCAAGTGGCAATAATACATGGGCAATTGGGTGGCATGAGTGTGCTATTGGTGAATGTTTATGGCCCATATATGGATGATCAGTATTTCAGCATTCCCACCAGCTGCAATCATCTGGAGAGGTGATTTTAAGGTATGTCTGGATGCTACCTTGGATAGGGCTGGCAGTAGTGAGGCGAGCCCCAAACAGGCTGCAGAAATGCTTTCTGGGATTACTAGACACAGGACACTTGCAGGATGTCTGGCGTCTTCGACATCCCACGGGTCAGGAGAGCACATTTGTATCTGCTGTCCATGGGTCTTTGTCCTGCATAGACTTCAGGCTTGTCTCAGAAGTGGTTTGTACTTGGGCAGTGGGGTGGCGCATGGGCCCGTACACTCTCAGACCATTCTCCAGGAGCCCTTGAGTTGCAAGTTCCCACATGTGAGCGACCACCCTTCATGTGTCGATTACAACCAACTGGGTTAACTGATCCAGTGTTTAGGCAAACTATTGCAGACGTGATCACAATTTTTTTTAAATAGAATGAGGGTTCTGGGCATAGTGCGGGAGTGCTTTGGGAGGTGTTCAAAGTGACCATTCAGGGGGCTTGCATAGGTGCGCAGTATGGAGGGTTGCGGGATATCCGACGAAGGATTACAAAATAGGCATCTTATATCTTCACGCTCGAACTGGAATATGAGACCAATCCTTCCCTAGCAAAACTGGTTGATATACGGGTGTTGGTCACGGAACATAATGAAACAGTAGATCAGGAGTTATTGCACTGCTCTCATCGTAGAACTGCTCGCTACTATGGAGAGGGAGGCCTCCCTCATCGCTCCTTAGCACAAATACTGGCAGAGCCAGGTAGTCAGGTGTGTATAATGGAATTATTAGATGTAAATGGGGTTGCCCCCTACTCGACTCCAGAGATTAGTGATGTAGCCTTGCAATTTTATTCTCCGCTTTACGCCCCTAAGTGTTCGCCACCCGTAAGGAGATTGACTCATACCTTGATAACATTGCGTTAGGGTGGCACTCTAAATCGCATCGTGAATATCTTTTGCAGCCGTTTGATGGGGATGATGGTAAACTGGCCATAATGTCCCTACCAACCTATATGGCCGGAAGGGTGGACGGGCTGCCCAGCGAATTTTATAAGGCCTCTGTGTCCAATCTTGCCCCCAGACTGCTTGACGGCTATGCGGAGGCCTACGAGTAGGGAAAGCTACCACCTTCTCTCAGGGAGGTTTGTTTATAACTCTACTGAAACTTGATAAGCCCCTGAATATGTGCAAATCTTATCAACCTCTGTCGATCATTAGCATTGACGTGAAGATCCTGGCAAAAATGATCGCTACCAGGTTACAGCTGCTGGTCCCGCTTCTGGTCCTCCCAGACCAATCTGGGTTTGTCGCCGCCCACTCTACGACCTACAACTTCACTGTCTTCTCTACCTTACACTATTTTGACTCTGACTTGCAAGCCGTTGCAGTGCTGCTAGATGCAGCAAACGTTTTTAATTCTCTCCAAGGGCCTTGGATGTTCGCGGTCTTGATCAGAATGTGTTTCCCCCCATTTTTTTTGCAATGGCTTAGAGCACTATATGACAATCCAGCATTGGTGCGTGTTAATGGCTGGGTGTCATCGGTGTTTACTATCGAAAGAGGTACGCGGCAGGGGTGCCCCCTGTTGCCACTGCTCTTCTTGCTTGCGTTGGAGCCCCTGGCCTGTAAACTCTGTCAGAAGCATGCAGCACCTGCATTGTGTTTTCGGCAGAGACCACTCGTGGTTTCCTTGTATGCGGACAATATGTTACTTTATGTCCGAGAGCCTGCCACGTTCCTGCCTGAACTGCTCCGGGAATATGTAAAATTCAAGACATTTTCTGGTCTCGGGATCAACTGGTCCAAGTCGGTCGTATTTTCGCTGACAGCACATACAGTGGAAATGGAGCTTGAATTTCCACTAACCTGGACGTCAGATCCCATGAAATATCTAGGGGTGTGGCTGCACAGTGATCTAGATAAGGTCATATCTGAGAACTATAGCCGTATTTCACACGTATCACTGAACTAGCTGAGCGGTGGGCACACCTACCCCTTTCACTTGCAGTTAGGATAGCTGTTGTGACAATTACCTTTCTCCCCAAGCTCCTCTATTCTTTTTAAACATTCCTGTAAGACTGAATGTGGCACTGTTTAAAACGCTTCAATTATCACTGCTGACATTTGTATGGGGTGGAAAGAAGCCCAGATGCAGGTGGGATTTTCTGATTCAGACCTTTGAACAGGACAGGTTTGCGGCCTCCGACCTCAAACTCTATTATCTGTGCTCGCAGGCGCAATTTGCACACTATAGGCACTTCCCCCAGCGGTTTCAGCTATTAAATCGGATGCCTTAGTTCCGATGCCACTGCAGGCGGCGACCCTGTCTGGCGGTTTGGGCTACCCACGGACTGAAATAAACCCCATACAATGCACAGTCTGGGCTTGTTGAATGCTCGCAAAGAGGGTCCAGATATCCTATTTGTATGCTCCACTGTTACCTTTGGCCTCACATCCTAACATCTATGCGGCACGGGAGAAGCCGCCAATGCGTGAAGTGGCTGAAGTTGGTATCTCCCGGATGGGAGATTTGTACATGCATGGTCAATTCAGGACACTACATGAAGTACAAAATGGGACAGAACGTGGTTTTATGTTTAGCTTTACTTATGTCAGAGTTGGGCAAGCTATTAGAACTGCTTATCCGGAACATCTGACGGAACCCACTACTCTACGGGCATTGCAGGTGATGCTGATGGGAGAGGGGCGTACGGGCTTAATTACTAAACTTTATAACGCTTCCTTGCGAGAGCAGAGTGATCATCCCTCCTGCCACAGATGGCAGGTAGCATTGGGGAACACCCTCCCACCGGATGTTTTGAAGGCGTGTTGCGACCTTACTGGTCGCCTCACAGCAAACTGCAATCTTAGAATAATTCACTTAAAATTTTTACACCAATTATATTATACCCCTTTACAACTCTATAGGTATTGGTTGCGTGAGTCTGCTCACTGTGTGAGGTGTGGGAGAGCTGATGCAGACTTCCTACATGTGGCATGGTTGTGTGCGGGTGTGTTTGCTTTCTGGGACGACGTGGTAAAGATGCTTACTGATATTGTGCTAGAACCTGTGTACTGCACTCCGGCGATTTGCCTTCTTGGGTATGTTAAATGTTTTAAGCCCTGTAACAGACGCATAGTTGCGGTTTCCAATTTATTTGCAAAGAGGGCTGTCGCGCAATATTGGGGTGCTAACACCATTCCCACGGTGAAGAAGTGGCTTCAGGACTTGCTTTACTGTAGGGATCAGTTGTTGATTTATGAGGAGGAGTTACCAGAGACTTTCCGTCCTAAGGATTTTTGGGCCCACTCTCTGCGTAACTGCTGTTCCACCCTGATTTGCTGTAATCTATGGAAATGTATGAATTCCTCATATATTTGTAACAGCGGCTGTCCTACGGGAACTCACCCACAGTTCTTGTCTTTGCTGCTTCATATGTGTAGCCTGTAGTTCCATATGTTCTCGTTATTTGTTTGTGCTAGAGGCTTTACTGCAGGACTTCAATCAATGCCTTTGTTTGTGTTGCTTGGTATATACCTGTCTAATGATGCACAGGTATTTCCGGAATGTACCATAACTCGATGTTCGTTCTGCCTGGAGGGGGGTCGGGGCGGGGAAGGTTTGTTCACCATTGGCACTCTATCAAACTTGCCTTTAATGGCTGTCATTATGTTGGTTGGAATTAATGAACATATTTACAAAAAAAAAAGTTTAGTATTTCTTCTTGATCAAAACAAAAGTTGAGGGAAGTAGAAATTGTGTAAATTGTGTAGGTTGTTGCAAGATCAAAATATGCTTGTGAAGTTGTGTGAAGTTCACAACTTCTTCAGCATTTAAAGTTTTGAAGTTTGTGTACCTCTTGCTGAATTTTCCAGAAAATATTCCCCCACACACATATTTATGAGCAAATTCTTGAGTGCAAAGAAGGCTTTTACAAGTCTTTTCTTTTGTAAAAACCCTCCTTTAGCATTTGTTTTTTGTGCAAAAAAGTTCTCAACTTTATTAGGTACAACAAATGTAATGTATTAAGACGTGGTGAAGTGGACAACTTTCTCCGACACTAATTTGGAGATTGGGCTAAAAGAAACATAATATTCCTAGCATGCATCATTTGGATCACATAATGTTATTTATATGTAGTATTTTGTGCATCAATGATAAATTATTGTTGGTGTATGTATAGGTATGTCCTAGTTTTCGTTTTGTGCCTAATAAAATCTATGAACGACAAAATATAAATTGGATGTCTGCAATACAATTGCCTGGTGGTAAAGTCATAACAGTCTGCTATCCTTTTAAAATGGAGTATTGGTCTGCAAACTGGAAGCGCCTTGTTTTTGTAGCACCTGTCAGTTTCAATAGCATCTAACGGTTTGTCCATATATGTAAGCAGATTCTTATACCGATATATATGCCATGACTAAGACATGAAGCTTTACCAAAGCCCTAGGTACACCGCCACATAGGGTGAAAGAAATATTGTCTGAATCGTGTTGTTGAATCATGTATCTTACACGGCATATCAACTGTATTCAAAAGAGAGAAAATAAAAAAGTACAAAAAGACAACTGGAATTTTGTATTATGGTCCAGAGGAACAAATACTTCTGTGCATCATATCAATTTTTTCGACACTTAAAGGGTGCTTACACTGAAAAATAATTTACTTACAATATTCTTGAAAAGCTTAGTCATAGGTTATTGAGACGTGAGTTTACAGAATTTTCAAACATGAGAGAATTTATTACCTCACGTATCTCAAATGTACTTGTCTGTGAAAGTGAAACATGCTCAGGTATTTCTACTAGAGGAGAATGAAACACCCACAGGAGTAGACCCAAACTCTTTAGAGGTAATGGTTAGTTGTAACAAAGGGGCATATTATCAAGAACGTCGTTAAAAATTATCGCCGGTTTAGCGCCAGAAAACTGCTGCTAAAGCGGCGATAATGGGCTTGATAATATGCCCTGGAGAATTCTAATAGAAGCCCATGTTCACACCAGAACATTGACTTCTATTGGAATTTTCAAGGTTGCGATCATTTTTAACGCTGTTCTTGATAATATGCCCCTAAGTTCTTCCAGGTGAGTGTATTTCCCCCGAGGACATGAAATAAGTACATGTATCTTTGAGAACGCTTTGAGTTATTGGTAAGTGATTTTAGAACTACCTCATTCAAAGATGGATTCCAGTAATATGTCTGCATTCCCAGGGCCATCTTTTAATGGGGTTTCTTAAAATATTAGAACATGTATTTAACATGGCCCGCCCCGGAATGTGCGCATCCATAGTTACCATCTTAGAATGGCTTGTCCTATTCTTTGAGAAACTCCATCCTAAGATTTCTGGTGGTGATGCAAGCATAGTTTAGATTATTTTATGTATTTTCTTAAAGCTTATAGAAATATGTTCAAAAATGCCTCTTACTGATGTGCACACATTCTCAGTGGTCATCTAGGAGAAAAGAAACAAGTATTAGTAAAGCCAGTAGTGTTCATGGGCGAGGCCCATTGGCTTTGCAAATGCTTGTTTTTAAGCCATCCTTTTGTTTTTAAACTATGATTTAAAGTTAACATATTTTAAATGAATAGAAAAATTAACAAAAAATAGATTTCACTCTGGTGCTGAAAACACAGCAGCTTTATTGCTGCATACAAGGGCTATACCATTCCTTATAGGCCACCAACCTAATTAGAGACCTGCAGTCACAGGAGAGGATCTGTAATGATGGAGATGGTCTTTAGTTTCCATTTGTGTCAAATACAGAATAGCTATAAGTTCATTAGGACATTCCAAGCACTGAGGGCAGAATTTTAGAAATTAAAGAGTGACAAATAAAAGGATAAGCACTGAAATATTGGAACATAAGGCTTATAGCACCTTTCAATAGCTCTCCGAATGTCTTCAGTGGAGTTCCCAACTTTTAAATGTTCTAATGATCATTAACTTCAGTGTTTACTTCATTCTATTGCATTATCATGCTGCAATGCCTCAAGATTCAGAACAGTAGAGTAAGCAAGTGAGTTTTATGTGATTTTCCAAATTTCCAAAAGTCAGCTTGTTATTGGAAAATGAAAATAATTAAATACTGTATTTCAATGGGACTTTTCTCCCTGGTTGTGAGACTCATTTGTTTTTTTTTTCTTCTTTGGGACCGCTAGGCTTTTGCTAGTGGTCCTGAACAGGAAAAATGTATGTTGAAATACCTCCCCTAAACAGCGAACACCTTCTGATCAATTTTGACCGAGCTCTGATGGGTATGTCTTCAGTCAGCCATGTCTGCTTTTTGGTGGATGCCCTTGAACTGTCAAACTCTAAATAACCTATTTTGTAGCAGAAGGTTAGAACTTATTAATTAGTTAATTATGTCCTGCATGTTATAGACCTCTTTCTGTTGTTGGTGGTTTCACTGTAATAATCTGGGTCTTCATCCTGACACTCTATGTTTGCATAACTCCTAACAATTTAACCCCCCAAAAAGCTTAAGACATCCTAAGATCCTTTTTCAAATCTATATTTTAAATGCAAATGATTTTGAGGACGCACTTGTAACTAGTTTGTACAATTGCCTACTACAGTAGCACACACACGTTTTGCTGCCCACCCTTATACACCATTTTTATTACCCATAGGTGCTCCCCGAGTCCTGATGAAGACCCCACCCCAAGGACTAAAGCCTGTCCTGACTTGAGGGGTCGAAACGTTGACAACATGACAACATTGGAATACAAACTCTAGCGACACTATATAAAACTAACTCCAGGTCCGTCTGAGATATGTATAATATTGGGAACATTTGATCATTCATGGAAATGTATACAACAAACCATGTTGATGTATATATGTCACAATTAACTTTCCTTGTCCCCTACCCACACATGAACACTCTGTCCCCATTCCCTCCTTTCTTCCCTACCACATCTAGAGCACTGTAAGATATTGCACATTTGTCTTGATGAGCAATTCCATTGCTCCTATCTGTAAATGCTTTGAATACAATTGCATCAGATAATCTCTGTTACTATAAAACTATTGGTGTACCACACAGTATTTGTGTTGGGGTTTTTGCTACTATAATTTAACACAAAAGATTTGTTTACTGCTGTGACCACTTTTTTTGATACTGTTTGACCAAATATTGTCCTTCACTTGGAACTCTCTATGTGAGGCCCTTGACTTCTGAAGGAATTGCCAGCTGAACCAAGTACTAGGGATGCCACACCCAAGGTGATTCAAGTCTCTAGCAGCCAGGAGGGACATTTACCAAAGGGGCCTGAGAAGGCTGCTGGTCTGTTACACTCTGGAAAAAAAGTATATAAGAACAAACAATTGGATCTGTGCCTAAAGCTACCTCCCTCATTGTTTAGGTCAAGGGCATACAATAATTCAAGTTCTAAAGTGTCCAGGAATATCTCTTCCTACCAGAACTAACAGAGAAGTCTTCTTGTTCTACCTCAATGGGGTTGGATGATCCTTCTGATAACTTAACGCTCTCTACCCAGCAGATCAGTTAGGCAGGAGAATATTTGTCTTCCTCTAATGAGGACCTGATGTTGGCTTTGCAAGCACAACTCTAATTGTGTCTTATTTCCCTTCTCCTCCTTTAGACTCTTGGTAAACACATCATTAACCCATCTCAGCAGAGGCATGCTAAATCAAGTGAATGATTTCCCACTCTGTGTCTGGCACAGTTTGCCAGCTACTTACTCAGCCAGCTGTTTGAGAGGATGCACGATTCACACTGCAACCTGAAAGTTAAAAACTAAGGGCCTAATTTATAGTTTAGCAGACAGGGTACTCTTTTTCAAATGCAACAAAGTGCCCTGTCTGCGAAACACTTCCTGCCTCATTTAGAGGTGGGCAGACCGTAGGTTTTCTGTTGACGGAGCACCTGTTGGGTCACCAGAGGAAGGTCATTCCACATCCCCCCTGTTTAGCATGGCCAGTGTAATCTCTTTCTATTTCTGTCTCCCACCACCAGATAAAACCTGTTGTGGGACAGAAAAAAACAATAATTACTCCCACACCCTGTGGGAAATCTCACAAGGTGTTGGGGTCATCAGATTGTGTTTGTTTTATAAAACAAACTCCCTCTTTGGCAGTCTGCCATTGAACAAAACAGAAAAAAAATGTTTAAAGTTTGGTGGAAAGCAAGCTGTCAACACTGACACCCGTCATCCATCAAACTTTTTGTACCTTGAAGGGAGCCACTGATCCGTGTTTCCCCACAAGGTACAGAGATGACCACTGGGTTGGTGTTCAACTCTAAATATATATAACAGTTTCCTTTGCCACCCTGCTGGATGGAGTACCATCTGTCAAACTTAAAATCAGCCCAAACTCTCGAAGTCAGTATCCATGCCCCTCCCCAGAAATGGAGAATAACAAGGTTGGTTTCTATCTGTTTTCGGGTTGAGAACCCAGTAAGTGTCAAAAATGTGCATTTAACTGAGCCAGCACTGGTTCTTAGATGCCCTAGGCCCCTGCTGATGACTTTAGACATGCAAGAGCAAGCCTCTTCCTCCCCAAATATTCTTGCTGTATCCACTCTTAGAGGTTGGATGCAGAGTGTATTCCTAAGTGGTACAAATGACATTGTCATTTTGCTGAGAATGGATACTATAATGGTAAATGTGTCCCTGTCAGTGTACCTTGATTTCCCTAGTGAGCTCCTCCTCGTGGGCAATATTCTTAAAGGATTATTCAAATATGTCTTTATCTTATCTTACCAAAAATCCATGAGTTCGGTAATCCACCAGAGCCCTGTGTTCAGCAGGTGGAATACTTGGAAAATCTCAACAGATGCAACAACCTACGAATTTATGGCTCAGCTGAAGGTCTTGCAGGCTCTGACCCTCTCTCCTTTTTCAAATCCTTCTTACCTATTTTTCTTGGCATCCCTGAGTCTCCTCCTTTGAATATTCAACCAGCACACCGTCTGGGTCAGGACCCTCTTTCTCTTTCTTCCTTGACAAAACCTAAAGGTGTCATTTTGTATTTTCTACAATACACTGATCTACTTAAAGTTCTCCTTGCCGCCAAACAGAAAGGGAAAATCTCTTGGAATGGCTCTAATCTCTTTTTTGCCCAGAACTATGCCAAAGAGACAGCAGATCGGTGTAAACAGTTCCTGGATATGAGACCAGCACTTCGCAACTTGAATGCTCGTTATGGATTGTTCCATCCTTGCAAATTCAAAGTGACTTATAACAATCGAACAACAAATTATGAATATCCTGCACTCCTTCAACGATTTCTGGACACTTGCAGAAATGAATTTATGGACATCCTTCAGCCATAAGTGACTTAACTGATGCATCAATGTCTCCTTCTTTTTGTTCTTCTCTCTCTTTTATGAGGTAATTTTTGTTGTATTGTCATACTATTGTAAGTAATACATTTTTCTCTTCCTTCCATAGCAGGTGCAGTCTTTGCAGTCCCCCAATTTGTGATCTGTGTCCGCCTGTGTTTCGCAAGGGGGATGTTTCCCCCTTGACGTCTTCATCCTGGAGTATTTGGTTCGACGTATTGTCTCCCTCATGTGGCTTCACCATGCCTGCTTTTATTGTCTTTTTGTGGTATGTCTTTTTGTTATCCGTTTCAATATCAAATGTTTGGTTTGTGTTGTCTTATTGTTCCTTGTTCTGTCCTTCCTTTCTCTTTTCCTCCTTTCTTCTTCACTTTCCTCCTTGCCACTCCTCATGATCTCTGGCATATCTTACTCTTTTTCTTCACCTTACAACAATATTCTTATCTTCACTTGTTCAGTCTTGTCGTATTTAGAGTTACCACATGGAATGTTAAGGGAATAAGTAACCCTATAAAAAGACAGCGGGTACTAACCAATTTAGCTAACTTAAAAACAGATATTGCTTTAATTCAAGAAACACACTTATCTGAATCAGAAGCTTCTAAACTTAAAAGAGGTTGGCCGGGCAATGTATTTTCCTCCTCAGCTCTAGGTAAGAAAAACAGAGTCTCAACCCTTTGTCATAAGAAGTTTCAGATTTCAATTTCTCATCAAGAATCAGATTCAGAAGGTAGATGGATAATAGTTAGACTTCTTATTAATCAAATACCGTTAGCTCTTTTTAATGTTTATGGTCCAGTTAATGTTGATAAAGTCTTTTGGACCCAAATTTCTAATAAGCTTCTTTTATTTGATGATGATTATATTGTTTTTAGTGGTGACTGTAATCAAGTTTTAGATCCCATATTAGATAGACATTCATCTGTCAAGTTTGCTAATACTAAAATGCATTCACAATTCACTTCTGCCATAAGTTGTAAATCTTTAGTGGATATTTGGAGACTCTGTAACCCGGACCTCCGAGAATATAGTGTCTATTCCCCCCCCACACAATCCCGAACTGATTATCTCTTTTTAAGTAAATCCCTATCTCAACAGGTTCTTCATTCTGAAATAGGTTCTATTTTAATATCTGACCATGCCCCAGTTTATATTGACTTTGACTTAATACCCTTCACCCCTCATGCTGGTAGATGGTGTTTTAACAACACTCTATTATCTGATCCTAATTTCTCCAACCAATTCAGTTCTTTTATTTCTGAATTTGTTTCTCTTAATTCAACCCATGACTCTTCTATTGTAATGATTTGGGACTCTTTCAAGGCTGCGGCCCGAGGTTTTATAATAAATTTTGTCTCACAAAAAAGAAATTCATTGAGACCCGGAATGCCCAATTACTCTCAAAGATTAAACAACTGGAAAATATTTATTATCACTCAAACACTGAATCCTCTTTAAAAAATCTTATTGATGCAAAATTCACTTTTAGCAAATTATCCACTGAAGCTGCATCCTCCTATCTTTAAAAATGTAATTCTTGTTATTATGGAGGCCAAAATAAAGTGGGGAAGTTGTTGGCTAACTATCTGAAAATGAGGCGTGAACGGACTAAAATAGAATCCCTTTGGAATTCTGCGGGTATCTCATTATTTAAAGACAGCGATATTTTAAATGAATTTGTCTCCTTTTACAAAAATCTATATACCCCTGAAAAACAGCTATCTTCGCTAGATCTTTCCTCCTACTTTCAAACTGTAGACCCCCCGCCCAACTCAACATGTTGATCTTGTCCCTCTGGACGACGATATCACTTTAACAGAAATTACTCATGTAGTCTCGGTGTTAGGAAGAGGGAAAGCCCCTGGACCCGACAGCTTTACTATTGAATTCTATGCACATTTTGCTAAACTTCTTCTCCCTCATCTCTTATCTTTATTTAACTCTTTTATTATATCTGGTTCTTCTTGTGGAACGTTTCAAGAAGCCATGATATGTTTAATCATTCTTGAAGTCTTTATTTCGACGTACATATCATAAAAGACAAACATATTAAAAGGGCGTAAACATTCCATAATTTTGTGTCAATAACAATGTAAACAATAGGAGATTTGATTGCCAAATTAGCCCATCCATTTCAAAATAATTTAGCTTAAAATCACACATAATACCAATACTATAAAAAACATAAAAAGAGAATCCAGGATCAAAATACATTTAGAATCACAGAATAGGTTATAACCATAGCGAATATTAATGTTTTGTTAAAACACCAGATCTTAATGTAGGCTTAGTTGGCACGCACGAATTACCCAGATCCAATGTAAAAATGTGGCGATAGCAATAGCCACAGGTTCAGAAAAATCCTTATTTAATATCCTTAGTGCCTCGGAACCAGTGGTGATGCCCATCTGCAAACAAATAGGCTTCAACCACGTGTGCCTGGGGAACTTATACTCTGGGCAAATAAACAAAATATGTGCTATACTTTCCCGCAGAGTTGGACAAAATGGACAGCTTGGATTATTATTAGCATGCCATTTAGCGATAAAGGAATTTACAGGAAGCGTTCCCACCCTGAATTGGTGGTACTGTTTCCTGTCTCCCGGGAGCGTAATAAAATACCAATATCCCTCATAGGCAGCTTCATGTTTGAGCTCCATAAAGTCTCTTGAGAGTGAAGGGCCTCTACAGTTCCTGAACCTTTCTCATAGAGACCATTGTCCAATACAACTCTCTTAAAACCTTTCTAGGCGGGAAATAATTAGCACTAGGGTTCTCCCACAGCGAACTCGTCCATGGCAGTATAAACTGCCCTAGCCTCACTCATCCAGGGGATTTTGCGGGCACTATCAGCATCTCTAACTTCGAGGAATGCCCGAGCATACTGGGAGAGCTCTGGGGTTACCCACAATGTCCTCCAGTATGCAACTGGTCTATAACGAGCTATATCCTCGAGTCGTTGGCATCCCAAATCGTAAAAGAGGGGCAATAATGGGGTTGAAGATGGAAGGCCAGTTATTCCCCTCAAAAACTTGTTTTGGGCACACGTTAATGCTGCTCGATTACTGAACCCCCACAACTCTGCCCGTACAGGACTGACGCGCTTATCTTGGTACCATAGATTTTCAGCGCAGGGGCAATAGGTTGTGTGGTTGAAGAGTGAAGCTCCTTAATTAGGGCTCCTGCTAGTTGTGCATGTTTTGTAACCAGCTGGTTGGTGTGGAGTTTCCAATCCAGTTTTGAGCCCAAGGTTATACCAAGGTATGAGACGATTTGAGTCTGCTCAAGCAAAGCACCATTCATGACCACCCTCCCTCTTACAAGCTTGTGCTTATGAAGCACCATAAACTTAGTCTTACTCACATTAATGTAAAATCCTTGCAGAATACCTCGAAACACTCCATGGCCTTCTGAAGGCCTTGCTGGGTTTTAGAGATTAACAAGGTGTCATCTGCAAACATTAGCAGAGGGATCAGTTTACCATCCAACTTTGGGGCATCAGTGGGATGGTTCTCAAAATACTGGATCACCCTGTTAATGTACAGCAAAAAGAGTGTCAGTGCTAAAACGTATCCTTGGCGTACCCCCCTAGAGATGGGAAACCTGTCTGTTACTTTCCCCTGCTGTCCCCAACAAACTTGGGCAAAATTAGCTTCATGGAGTTTGATTAAAAAGCCAGTGCATCCCACGGCATACCCTGACCTGCAAACACTCTCCACATTTTAGCATGTGGCACTAGATCGAAAGCTGACTTAAGGTCGACAAATGCCGCAAAGAGTGTGCCTCCATTCAATATTACCACCCGCCAATAAATTAAAACAAATCTTAAAACTTGATCTATAGTACTCGTGTGAGTGCGGAATCCTGCCTGGAGAGGTGACAAAATACCTTCCTCCTCAATCCATGCTTGGATTCTAATCAAAACAAGTCTAGCTATCACCTTCTGGATGCAATCTAATAAACTAATCAGCCTATAATTTCCTGGATCAAAGCGATCCCCCTTCTTAAAAATCGGAATTATCTCTGCGCCCTTCCAGGTATCTGGGACGGGTGAGCCATTGGCAATAGCATTAGCAAGGGACTGTATGTATGGCACCCACACTCCCTTCTCGTGTAAGAATAAATCGACTGGTACTTGATCCAACCCAGGTGCTCTACCCTTTGGTATAGTGTTCAGTGTTCTTTTAACCTCTTCTTTACTGAAGTGTAGCGGTTTAATATCTTTAAGGATGATCAGAGGGTCTTTATCCGACTCAATATCAGGAACCGGTAGGGCAAACTGGGTCATAAAATGCGACGCCCAGAGATCGGGTGGAACATTATTGATGGGTTGTCCCCTTTGAAGCCCCTTACCCCATTTGACCAAATCCCAAAATGTGCTCATGTTTCTTTCTCTACTAGCATAATACAACTCCCTCCAGTACTCTTCATCCCAGGACCGCTTGGCATCCTCTTGCGCTTTCTTATACACCATCCATGCATTTATAATACTGTCCCTATTTTTAGATCTTATAGCCATTGCCAGGGCTTTATACGCATCCCTGCACGATTTACCAAACCAGGTTTCCTCCCTAATCATAGGCCGCTTCTGACGATTTGATACCTTTGTAATAAAAAAAGCCCTAAGTTGATTAAAAAGGTTTGTATGAATAGGAGTAACTTTAGCAACCATATCCTCCTGTGTGATACATTTCTGGAGATCCAGTGTCACCTCTACTGCCAGCTCCCTCATCGCTACTAGGTGATCCTCTTTCAAGAGGCAACTTGCCCATTTTACTCTCCTAGTATCATTGGAGAGGAGAGTTTCAGTCCCTTCTAAACAAGCTTCAGGGGGATCACATGCAGTCAACAGGAAGGATAGTACTAGTGGATCATGGTCGCTTTCCACTCTTTCTACTACGGCCATGTCCTAATAAAAGACCAATTGTCTTTATTAAGGAGGATGTAGTCTATACGACTCCTTCGCAATGCAGTACTAAAGGTAGGAGCCCCCTGTTTATCGGATTCAGTTCGACCATTTGCTGCCCTTGTTCGAGGCATAAAACTTTAAGCTGAAGTGCAGCTTCTGACCACTTTTTAATTGGGGATAAGGACAGTTGTGGAATATTCCAAGAGCTGTCTTCCTCCAAAGTAAGATTTATATCATTGCCATCTAGTGGTTCAAAACAACAATTAAAATCTCAAGCTACTAGAATGTTCCCCTTTCCATTATAAAAATCAAGGTGCGTTTCTAACAGAGCAATGGTGTCCGAGGCTTTACCCCCCGGCTTACCCCTTGCATAAATGTTAAAAATGAAAAGGTCCTTAAACTCTGCGCTCTGGATTTGGATTAATAATATATCGCAGCTTTTAGAGTTCAGCTGTTTGACCTTATATCTATCGTCCTGCCTGATCCAGGTTGTAAGGGCCCCCTTTGGTCTGCCCCGCAAACTTGAAGTAGCTGGCCTAAAAAAGTTTAGATAACCTTGTCTATACTCCGGTTTGGTCGTCCACGTTTCCTGAAACAATACAAAGTTATTACTATCTATGAAAGTAAACCAATCATAAGACATTAGTTTGTTTCTTAGACCTGCAATGTTCCATGACACCAGGGATGTTACACTACAGCCAGGGCTGGAAGTGGAGCATACCAGATGCCCACTAGCACCTGGAATTAGATTTGTAGCAGTTCTCCCTATTTCAGGGGATACTAGGGGGAGGACTTGAAACTATATGTAGGCTATTTACCACCCCCAAATAGTCTATCGTCTTGTTAATATTAGTACTGCCTTGTGGGAGTTCCTTTATCAAAGTCAAGGTCATCCCAAAACTCTTATTGGGTCTTATGGCTATATTCTCCTGACAGCTTTGGGGCATACTTAACCCTTGACTTTTCAAGTCTATTCTTGGGTGCAGTCAATCATTGACATCCAACCCACTCAGCGCCTCAAATCTATTGGTCAGCGGAATTGGACTATTAGAGGAGCCTTGCCGGTTCCAATTTTTCCACCCTTCATTACCCCTTTGAAATATATCAGGTCGATAAAAATAACCCAGCCGTAAGACATTGATGCCCTCAGTACTAGTCCTGAGCGCACCTGCCTGGTCCAAAATACTACAACCATGTTCGGGGACCTGAAGCTTAGCACAACACAATCTCCATCTGTAGGAGGGTGGATACCTGACTATGGTTACCCCAGATTTTTTGCCTTGTGTTTAGCTGGTTTTTGACTTAGTTGGCCTGGTTCGCTGCTAATCAGAGCCCCAGGCTATCTGCTCTCTCTTAAAATGGACTCCATGTACTATAGGTACATAACCAATTTGGTACTGGACACCTTGTCAGCCCCTATACAGTGCACTATAGGTGCCAAGGGCATAGGTGCATCCAAGGCCTATCAGGGGCTGCAGCATATCTTTTGCCACCCCTGGCTGGTCCTTAAATTGACACAACTGGCTGATCACTCAGCTGGGGCAAGGTGGTGTAATCACCCCTTGCTTAGATATAGTATCCCTATATCTAAACCTATATCTGACACATAGAAACCTATAAGTCACTCCTATGGCAGGCCTTAACAATCCTGGAGGCAGAGTGCTTGGTTTTATGTGAGATGGTGGTCTAGCATGAGCTGAGCCTGTCTGCAGCTGTCTGGACCAACTCTCTTAGCTGTTCCGGGATAATGCCATACCATATACTCTTAAGTGCATTATAATCCATCTCGGTTATGTGCTAACTTTGGTTTGGCTTTATCAAAACATGTCGTGTAAGCTGTCATACGATTGGGGATACTACCCCCTCGCCAGTCCTGGCGACGGGGGTAGCATTCCACCCCTCTAGAGGGAGAAGACATGTTACTTTGCTAAAACGCGGTTAATTCTAACCAGAGCCTTAGCATCACAAAATGGATGCTGCTGCCACCGACACGAGTCTGACCTCCTGCTGCTGACCGAAACTTGGCAGAGGAGGCCTGGACAAAGGGTTTCCTGTCGCAGGGAGGTGCTACACCTCCCCAGACAGGAGATAGTGTATTGGGGCAGGGTGGGTTGAATGAAACTAGACACTGCCTGGGGAGCACAAGGCTTCCCCTTGCATAATCCCGTCAAACCGGTTCTGGGGCTCTCCAGCCTCAGTCCCAGCGTGACCCTGGACAAAGGGAAAGGGGTGTAACCACCCCCTTCCTGGGTCCCACCCATAGGAGGGACCTAGCCAGCCCACTAGATTGGTATAAGAGTGGGAGCAGGGCTAGTGCACACAGATTATCCTGACTGAAACTTATGAAACAAAACTCTGGACCCTTCGACATCCTACTCGACGTAGAAGACTGAAAAATCTCCCTTGTGGTCAAGGAGTGACCACCCTATGCAAACAGGCACCATCCAGCGCCTCACCATTTGCTTTGTTGCAGTTCCCGCCGGAACTCAAGTGACAGAGATCAACAAGACCCAGCGTTCCTGCCTTCCAACAGTCCGATCCACAGTCCCAGCGAATCTGAGACCCGTGGACGCGACCTGAAGCGTGGGGCCGGCCATCTTGGAAAAACCACGAAGTGCTGACTGTGCAGCTCCCGAGGCCCCCTCGAGGCTGTGCAAGGGGTTTGAGAAGCCCCAGCCCTGAGCAGCTTTTGCCCCAAAGCTACCCCCTCCACACTCTCCGAGTGCTGCGTGGGGCCTTTCTGCATTTTGCTGCTCAACGCGTTGGTCCGGTCGCTTGCCCGTTGGCTAGCAGCCCCAGTACCGATGAACCTTTGAATTTGACCTGCCAGTCCGGTTGCTCTGGATTGGCCCTCACTCCCCTGAAAAGGAGCACCCGCTCTGACCTTCCTGGTCCGAGTAAGAAGTGATCTTCGAATCCTGCGTGGGTTGCGCTTGCCAAGGTTTGTTTGCTCTAATCCGGAAGCCAACACCGCTGACAGCGAGAGCCTTTGTGGTATAGCTCGGGATCCACTCCTGGACATCCTCGGTGCCCCAGAGCCCACGTGGCAGCGGAGACAAGCTTCTTGACAACCACCTGATTGCGCCCGACATTGCCTGGTTCCTTCCTGGTTCCACCCTGGTCACTGCTGAGTGACCCAGACTCTGTCCCCTCCGCTTTCAGGTTCCCTTCAGCTTCGATCCACCCTTGGATCGCTCCGGACATGTCTCTTCTGGCCGCCTGCAGCATCATCATCTACAGGCTCCATAGATCCACACGACGAAAGCCGACACGACTTTGCACCTGTGCACCCGCTTCCTGTGGGTGAGGTAACTCTTGAACGCTGATGCTCCTGTAAAGGTATACACCTCTAGTGTCTAGGTCTAAAGTTTTGTCCTTCTAGGTCGTCGGAAGACTCTTAAAACAGTAACTCAATAACTTTTACGCACCATTGACTTTGCATTGGTGCATGTGTGTGCTTTCAGCGCTGCACCCGAATCCCGTGGGCTTTTCCCGACTTCAGCATTGCTAGTCCCGATTGCTCCCAGCGATTCCCAAGGTCTCAGGCCTTGCCACTGTTCAATTAGTGATACTTATACCACTATTTTAGTATATGGTTTGAGTGGCCCCTGGGCCTCATCCATAATTGTGCAACTTCTATATGTTTAACTGTGCTTTTGTTTAAATGATTGTGCCTCTAGACTCATAAAGAGTATAGAGGATTATTCTAGAAATAAATACATATATTTTTATAATATATAACTTGTGTGGTGTCCTTTCATTTGATATTACATGATTGTGATTGGCAAAACAGCTGGCTTCACATGCCCTCTTGAGTTAAGCCTTTAAGGCTGCTTAGTCCATGCTACCCTTAGGATAGCTTTTCTATAAGGTTGACTTACAACCAACACCATAAGGGATTGTTTGGACTGATACAAGGTGCCCCCAGAATTGGAGACATCATATATCAGGCCAACTTCTCACATTCCATCCCAGCCTTTGCGAGAGTGGCCAACCCATGCAACCCTTCTCACCATTTTAAATTCCCTAAATAGATGTTCCCCAAGCCCTGTTTTACCATGCAGGAAGTGGAGCACCTTATTTTTGAGGGAGGACCAATGCTCCTCTTCTTGATTTGGGAGTTTCGGTACATTTGCAAAATTTTGGTATTCAGTTTGGACTCAAATCAATAAAATATTTAAAACTAATGTACCCTTCTCCTTATCTAATATTTTCTTAGGTTCCATATCACCTCACTGGGCCCAATCCCCTTCTAACTTCAAATTAATAGATTTACTATTAGCAGTAGCCTTCCATTTGATAACTTCAAATTGGAAACAAACAGACAAGGTGACTTTTAGAGGCTGGTGGAACGCTGTGTGTTTTCATCACAGACTAGACACAAATGATATTACCCCCATTTCTTTATCTATTAAAAAAGACCTTTTATGGCTCCCTCTACCTTTTTAACTTCTGTCCCATCATCTATTTTTCCACCTGTCACCACATCAGATGAAGTTCGGAAACCACCATCATTTATTACGTTGTCTTTTCTTCTTTTGACTAAGCATATCAATATCATCCCTTACTTAATTTTCTTTATCATAGTATAATAGTTTCTCATAATTGATATATGCTTACAGTTCATATTTCTCATATGTTACGTCCCACTTTGACCCAGCGCCCGTAGATAAAGAAATTGAAAATTTCCTGTCATCTCGTTGATTATCAAAAACTCGTGTTACATTTGATTTTTCGATTTTTTAAGGTTGATTTGTTGGAGTCAGCTCAATTAGTATTGTATGAAATAGTTTGTTCAAATGGAGTGTTCCCGAATATTCACGACATATTTTTTAACCATTGAGGGAGGTAGGGCGGGTTATTCAAGGTTAAGATCACTGAAACTAGTCCAGTCAAATAAGAACGTAATTAGCATGTTAGATGCAGTGCATTTTGGGAAAGGTATGCTCAGAGAGTTAACATGAAAACAAGGTGGAACCGATTAATCAAGTAGGAGGGGTTACGGGTTAATTTAAAAAGATAATATAACGTGGAAGGGTGAAATAGACGACATTTCATGAAGACGCAGAGTGCAAGTTTGCATTAGAAAGATTTAAGGTACAAAAGGGCTCTCTACTAGCTTTATGATAAAAAACAGCGTGATACATTGATGTTTGATTTTCTCAGGGCAACATGCTAGATCAATCTACCACTGGAAGGTTTCTTGAATAGTTTTAGCGGGAAAATGTTGTTTATGGGGATTCAGAGAACAACCGATAATTGATGTTGGGAAAAATCTATATATCTATGTAACGGTACCTTTTTATTTTTTACTTTACAGATATGCACCCCTGACGAAGGGTAATAATGTGCCCGAAATGCATGTGTTTCACCATACACACAACTGAGAAATAAAATGAGAATCTTGAGAAGAAATTTGGCGTGAATTTGATTAAATCGATGGTTATCATCACCACATGGTGGCAGCATCCCGGGACTGGTATTATGAATATCAGAAACCTCTCATATGTCAGGTTCCCATTTTATTGATACATGATTTTCCCCATGTTTTCTCCCCTTCCCCCTTTCTTTCCCTCCATTCTCCCCCTTTATTCCATATTATCAAGTAACATGTTTTGTGATAATAATTGTATTTGATTATTATTTTCTATCTTCTTCTATCATATGCATATGTTTATGGAGTATACCATTTTTTGTACCTGCTGTTCTTCAATTGTTTTATTACTTCACTGTTCAATAAACTCAAACTTTAAAAAAAAGAAGATTGCAACAGCAATTTTCCTTCATACAATAATGGAATGAATTGCAACATTTACTATATGGTGGGCTCACGTTTTTTTCCACTTCAGGTCACTAAATTCCCTCTCGTGGATCATACACTTGCAATTATTCAAATGAGTCACCTTTCTGGGCTCGACTGCTCATTTCGGACAATCTACAAAGTAAACAGGCCTCAAAAGAGAGTGCGTCTGCTCAAGAAAATAAGCAGGTATCCTTTATAGACAGTAAGTGGGTTATGGTGTGTGGCACAAATAATAGACTTGGTAAATAGATTACTGCAAATTACGTAGGTGTTTCCCCCGGAAAAGGTTAGGTCTCATTGGGCAAAGAAGGTTGCCCTCCGAAGTTCATGATGTTGCTTATTATGAGGTAATTATGGGATTTGGTTCTTAATCTAGCTGGAAGCGGTGTATGCTTTCAAATTAGATACATGAACTTGCAAGATATGGGAGTGATCAATATTATCTCTCCCCTCAATGTTTAAAGAGTGAATTAGTTGTAAAGTGCATAGCCTACTGTATGAAGCAACACAATTATACCATCTGTTTGCTGCTTCTCTGTAGTAAACACTGACAACATCAGGATCGATCATTTTTTCAACGTGACAGCAAACATGTAAATCTCAAATTATTCCCTTGGACTGGATGACTAACCAGCAAATACCAATGGAAGCTAATAAAGCAGCCGTGGACACATTTGAAAGAACTGCCAAGTTGCACAAGTAAAATGGCTTAAGGGAAGGCATGTTGATGTTTCTTTTGTGAGAGAGAAGTAATGCAAATAGCGGCTTCTACAGCACACTTAGAACAGGGGTCTGCAATACATGTTACAAGTAACTGGGTATGTAAGAAAATTATAAACATCAAGAAATAAAGGCAAGTAACAGCCTGAACGGATAGCAAAAAATGTTGCAGCACAGTGACCCCTAACAGGGTGTCATACTCGGACCAAGGTTGTAGATCTGCTTAGAACCCTGGCCTTCCCAAGTTTCTCTGGAGGCATGAGAACTCAAATATTTACCTAGAAAAATAAGGGGTAAAACGGTAAAGGCAGGAGAAAAAACAGGAACGATTTACAGGAGTGCTGTGATGTCAGGAATACCCAGCGTGGACTGGCATGTAGTAGTGGTCTGATGTGTACCCATCCCTTTGGGCAGCAGATGGAAAGAGTTGTGAATAAGGAATATATAAGTGAACAGTTCATTGCATGATTATAACCCAACAGAAAGTGGGGCAGAGAGGAGGGACCCAGAGTCAGGGTTATCCTTATACAGATCAGTGTTGATGATAATGAAATCAGACATCTCCCTGAATAATGTGCTGATGCACAGAATGCTGAGAAACAAGCAACGCACAGCAGTAGATAAACAACATAACGATAGCAACTCTGAAGGGAATGGATGATGATAAGTGAGGGTTACCTAGCCCGAGGAAAACAAGGCTAAGTGTACAAAATGAGCAAACAAAGAAGCAATACAATCAGGAAATGTTGTTAGGCCAGGAGTCTAGTATCCAATGTGGTAAAGTAGTGTTTCTACTACCACTGACCGAGATGTGACCCTCTGATGCCGGAAGACCACCTGCAGTGGTTAGCAGTCTAGTGCTCCTTTCCTCCCATTGTTTCCCAGTCTTACACACTCTACAGCTCTGTAATGCCCAAATTGCCCAATGCTATGAGTTAAGAGAGGAATGATCTGGTGCTATTGTAATTGCATACCAGAGGCCTGAGCAGATCTTATAGTAGTTACATACGTCTGTGACTCCGTCTCCACTTACTCCTGACCTGAGTGCCTGACAGAGTGTAGCTCTTCTACAGAGAGGATTGACGTATGACCTGGAAAAAGAAAGAAGCTAGAGAGAAGCAGAAAGGGGTAACCACCCTAGATTTATTATGATACTTTCATCAAAATACTTCCAATGTTTAACATTATGGGTCCCAAAATAGTTCATCCGTATTGTCACACCAACTGAAAACCTAAAAAACACCAGTGGTGATTTTGTAATAATTTTCAGCTGCACATGCATCATACCTTGTCCAAACAAGGCCCTGAATTGTACAAGCACACACCCCTACAGACAGGGCAAGATGTCAGAAGACAATTCAATGCATTCAAGTGACGGGCACCCCTGGGAGAACCAGCCCATGCCCCAGGCTGGGAATTCCCTGGTTCAGCCACGCACAGCAGGAATGCCCTTTGGTTGTGAAGGCGGGGGCACTGGTCACTACTCCAACAGCCTCACACTGTGCCAAGAACCTATGCGGCATAGTGGTAGTACATACCAGCACCAAAGGGAAGCAGAGTGGCAGTCACCTGCAGTGTAACTGGAAGCATATGCAGTTTTACAGTGAAATTAAGATCTTGGAAGGCATGCACTCTAGATCGGATATTAACTGCTGCATATCATTATATCATTATAGTCCAAGGAATGGTGTATTTTAGGAGAACTTCATTGGCAAATTCTCTGCTTCAGCACTGGAGGGGTTAGGGACAAAGGGCATGATCACATTTTTAATGATAATAAAACCATAGTAGATGTGTAGGCAATACTTAGAAATGCCACAATACCATTGATAAATAGCTCACGTCTACTGAGTATTTAGAGTTGAAGGTGAATTCATTTAAGAAATGTCATCAATAAACATTTCATGCATAATTCTCCCCTCATCACATTTTCTATGCTTTTCCAAACAGAGGGCCTTATTTACTATATTTTGACGCATGGCAAGCATAATAGGGTACATCCTTTCTGGAGTGTGAATATCATATTAGCAGCTCCAGCCACTTTGTTTACAGGCATGTGGTCTTGTGCCATGCACACTTTTCCATAATTTTCTCTTTTTTCCTGGGGTGTGCGGTCCCACCCTGGCACTCTGCGTTGTCTCCTAGTTGGGGATAGCTCGGGGATCTCACCCCCGGCTGTCCCTGCCGGCTTCCCGCTCAGCCAGTTTGATGCTGGCATGGGCTCATGCAGCATGCTTCTCCCCTACCCACTCCATGTGGGCAGGGTGTTTGATATGCTGTGGCCACCCAACTCCCCACAGATATGGAATCTGGTGCTGGGCCACCGCAGTTAGGACCCCGTAAAGGGGTTCCTTGGCCTCTTTCTTTTTTGGCACAATGCACTCCCCTGCATCTTGTGTCAGCCCAAGGGGAAAGGGAGCTCCCAGGTCAGTAGTGAACCTGGGAAAGGGACTCCATGCATTCTCTCCCTGGACAAAAATAGCAAAATACTCCTAGCACCAATCCCATTGCCCTGGCCCATCCTGGGAGTAATTTTTCAAAAGTGCAGCAGACCCCCACAAGCATTGATACTTGCGGGGATTTAAATGGCACCAACTGCAAAAAAGGCCATACCACAGGCGCTGTTGCGCCAATTTGGACCATCCTGGGTTAATTTTACTCCTGGTGGCAAGCTCTAGTCATTAGGAGAAGTTCCAGCATGTCTCCTGTCCTACAAAGGGCACTTTCATGCAGTACCCTCGTTCTACTGGCCCATGCCTCAGCTTTTCCCTTGGCGCTTGTACTCTCCTCCTATTAGGGCACAGGAATTCAGATCTTTATTACAATAAGGTCCTCAGCTAATTTAAAGGGGCCCGCCTCACTGGCGCTTTGGGAGACCCAATGGTCCTGGGGTCAACCAAGGAACGAGTTCACATTTCCTTAGGGAATCATAAAGTTTGTACTTCCAGTTGTCCAGTGCTGCTGCTGTCATCACATTCCCAGTGTCCAGATTCCAACAACAAAAAACACTTTTTTTAGCTTGTGCAAGAGCTTTTTTAATAAGGGGAAGAAGCTTCTAGAAGCCAGGCATTCTGGACTATTCTTAAGGTGCCACATTACCCCCCCCCCACCCATGTCCCAACCCTTCTGCACAGCATGCTGGGACAGTCCAATATGGCACCATCCAAGAAGTCACTGGTCGTATCTCCTTTGGGAGCCGAGCTCCATCTCGCACTGACATCACTGCCAGTGCCTTTACCGACAAAACTTCAAAAAGGAAACCCCCTCCTATGTTGGCTCCAGTTGTCTGGGCTTCCTCCAGTGTTCAATGGGCACAGGTGTCCCAGCCCTGGTACAGTGTGACAGCTAATTAACAGATGCAGATTTTCTTTCCACCCCTACCTTCTCAGGAGCTGAGGGAGGCACTGTTAAGTATTCCTTTTGTGATCGGAGGCCTTTGTTCACTCTGCCGAGGAGCAGAGAAATTACCTTGGTCCAGCAGGGTGACAAAAGGCCTGGCCTCTGGGCCTGAGCAGAGTGGGGGAAATATGAAATTCCTGGACGATCCATTAATTGTAGATGTATGATCGTGGGACATGCATATATTAACTGGGTGCACCTTTTCCACCCCAGTTTCATATTTTATGGGGCTTTGGAGACCTATGAAAGTAAAACTGCACGCTATCGCAGAATTTCCTTTATGTGTATAATAAAGCGTCGCTGCAGACAAAACAGTAAACCATACTAACTTTACCTATGACAACCTACTAATATTATAAGACCTACCCCATGTCAATATCTAACCCTGCAGAGTCCCCACTGCACCAGGCTACCTTTGCGCAGTTCCCGTGCTGTGCATGGCAGCAGACTTGCACATGTAGCCTGCACCCGTACTCAAGTATTATTAACTAAGTGCCCCTTATCCTAGTTGTGTCTCAGCAGTTTTATCTTAAAAGGTGGACACTGGCGGTAAACACGCTCAGTTCGCTTATTGTGTGATTACTGTGGGTGATAAAAAAATAAATAAACAAATCTCGGCATACTAAGTGGGTTGAATCCATTTTGCAACAGTGAATAAGTAATACACATGACTTTAAGTTTAGTTTTTATCTTGTTGGGTTTTCTGTGCATTGAGAGAAGGAGGTAAAATGTCTGGATATGTCTTCTGACAAATTACTCCTTATTCTTTTATCATGGAGATTGAAGCTTACTTTTTCAATCTTACTGTAAAGTTAGAGGATTTTGTAATGTTAACTATCTGATGATCTCTTTGAAGTACAGGGAATGTGAAAGGAGAGGCTTTAGGTTTTTTCTAACACACAACATAATGTAAATACTTATAAATTAATTGTTTAAAGTGGTGGATCTTGGGCCCAAATGCTGAGCAAACTGATTTCTAAACTGGCTTCTGGCTCGTAGGTCTGGCCCCTTTTATTGACAGGATCATCTGATTACTGATGCCCGTGATGGATGGGTGTGGTTCTTTTGGTGTTAGAGCAGCCTCAGAGGAGGAGTTGGATCATTACATGACCATCAGGAGAGTACAATCCTCCCAAAATCCAAAACAAAAAGAACAAGTGCAACTTGAGGAAACAAAAAGAAACTAAACACTACTGAGTCAATAGGTCTCTAGAGTCAACTGAAGTGGATGCATGACTGATGACACTGGTTGCAACAGGACATCTCTGCTCGTATTCATAATGAATCCTTTGTGAGACAGGGCACATACACTGGTTCAAAGAAGTCCCTTACCTTCTGGAAGCATAGCAGATTGAATTATGCGCAAAGCATAGAGTTGGCCCACTCTGCTGATGCTCCAGATGATTTGTCGTTGGTGTCAATAGTTCACATTAAGTGCTTCAGGTGCATTTGCTGGCGTCCATTGTGAAGATCACTTTGTAGTGTTGCTTGACTCACTGAAGACAGTCTTGGCATGCTGCAACCTATTGAAGTCTCTGTTCTGAGCCTCTACGACCTCTTTGGAATCTGTCAGGTGAGTCCATCTCTTGCACTTATGATGGCTGTGTGGATGGGTTACCATGGGACTGCATGTGTTCTGCTCCAGGGTTATTTGTGTGCTGCATCTTGGCCGCTGCAAGACCACTGAAGATCCACTAACTAGTCACTTATGCAACTGCAGGAGTAGCTGGATAGTGGCGAAGATGTGCACATGCTACCAGGATTAGGATGCAGGCCAGGAGAGCAGGTAGTCTCTAGTTGACTGATTCTTCAGAGTGTCACCGGTGCTTCTTGCCTGTTGTTATATTTTATATTGATGGCGTCGGACTCAACTCTGGTTGTTCAATGTCCCCCAAATTGTAGTGATGACACACTAGACAGGGGCTGCATGATGGAGTTGTCACCTTAGTTATGAATGTGTATGACAGGTGACAATGACTTGCCTTGATGATTGCAGGTCTTCCTTTTTGGGTCATTAGCAATTTGAAGTAATGTTGGCCATGTGTTTGAATCCTTTCTTTGTAGAGTCATTTGCATCCTTCAGCCTGGATTCTCTGAATTGCTGAGCCACTGGTTACTGTGTCTGGAGAGTCATGCTAGGAGGAGTGGGGCCACTTACTCTCAGTTCTCCTGCAGGTCTTGGGAAGAGATTTGGTTTACACGTGCTTGCCGCTTACTCTCAGTTCTCCTGCTTTTCGGTTGCCATGTCATCCTTGCTTCACCTCAGTGGCTTGTTTGTGTGGATAGATGTGCTCCATCAGAGGCTTGAATCTTCTCGAGCATGCCTTCCAGACCTGGCCACTCTTGATTTTCCCTCCTTTTGGGCTTAGTTGGTTGTCAGGATCCCAGTCCAAACTGGCTGGTCACACTAACACTGCCTTACCTTCTTTCTCCTTGTTCCTTTGGCATGAACCTTTCTTTCTAATTATGCAGTTGAGACTACTCCTTTCTCAAGTCTGTTCTCCTTTCTCTGGGTGCAGCGGTGTGCACCTACATTGGAGCCAGCCAACAGGGCCTCTCAGCGGCTGACTGTCTCTGTAGTCTGACCATCAGCTGTAATTTTGGACCCTGATGCTTATTTTGTAACCTTATTTGTATCCACATTGTCATTTTGTAAACAAACTGTGAAGAAAACAAAAATAGAGAAGAGAAGCACATAGTTAACAAAGTGCTAACAACTCTTGTGGAAAGAACAAAGCAAGAGACTATCTTGAGCATCAAAATAAAGAATTTTTTTTTATCCCTTATGTGTTTGGACAAAAACTCTTTGTAAAAGTAACCGGCACCTTAACTTGCAACCTATCATATATGATAATATCCTTAGTAGCTTCCAAATCCTGTGTGACACCTAAAGTTATCTTCTCATTGCCAGCCAAAGAATACTTCTGAGAAAGTTCTGACTATCATTATGAGAATAATGGTAACTTCTGCATCCCAGCCCACTCAATCCAGAGGTGTAAAAAAGAGCTGGGAACAGCTGGTTGATTTCCCTCTCTCTCTCTCTCTCTCTCTCTCTCTCTCTCGCTCTCTCTCTTTCATTCATACCAATCCCCCTTCCCTTCATTAACAACTGTTAGCCATAATTTCACTAGACAGTGGCTGAGACTTTTTCTTGGGAGGAGTGGAGGAGACATCATCACCCCCAATGGAATCTTGTGGCTTTCAGGTGAGTGGCTAACCTGGCACTAGTCCTGGGCCATTGGAAGTGGGATTAAGGGTGCTGTGCCAGCCCAGCTGTGATCTCTTTAGAACCAATGCAGTGCAAACCAAGCACAGCTCTTGTCAGTGCCTCATCGGAATTGACTCAATGCGACGCAGCCTTGAAGGAAGCCCACATCACAGCATCCTGAGCGCATCGGAACTGCTGCTGAGAGACACATGCTAAATGCTGGTCTTGCAGGCTCCTATTGGAGCTGATGCAGCATGACCAGCTTTGACGCATGCCCACATCTCAGCCCTTGCAGGACACTGGAGCTGCCATAGTGCAATGCATCTCCCAAGCAAACTTTGCATTGTTCCTCGGAACTGACGCTGTGCGGCATAACACTCTGCAACCAAGATTTAAGGTGCATTTCTCAGACTGGGCCCTTGTATCCAGCATGTGCTCCATCATGGTCAGCCGGAACGTATGACTTTATGCTGGTCTTGCATGACAAGATAACCACAGTTGGGGCTTTGTGCTTTTAAACACTAATTTCACTTAAATGTTTAAATTGCATTTCTCCAGTTCCACTAATTCCATTTTGTTGTCTGGGTGTCAAATCATTTATTACACTTTACCATATTGTTCTAAAATGGTGTGGGATTTTTCCTTTATTGTGTTTTCACTTTATTGCTGTTTGGGTGCTGAATAAATATTTTACACATTGCCTCTAAGTTAAGCCTGACTACTTTTGTGCCAAGCTACCAGAGGGTTAAGCACATGTCAATGTGGGGTTTGCTTGTGATTCACCCTGACATACATTATGGTTACTGCTTGAGTACAGGTTTATCCTCCCTCAACTAGTAAGCACATTTTTGACACTTATTTGTTTGAAAATACTAGGCCACTGTGGATATCTACAATTCAATTAGCAACCCAATGACCTACACACAAATATCTCTCTTGGCCCAGTTGCAAACAGCTCCCTCCACACCCTCCCTTAGCTGCACCCCATACCAACATCTCCAGCCACCACTGTGCCTTATAGGATTGTATAAAAATCAAAAATGAAAGTTTCATGACAAAACACATGATACATATAGTATATATGTATATATGTATTTATGTAAATTGTGAAGAGGGTCTGAACTGATTGAAGGTCCAGCACAGCTCTCATATAATCCTGGAGAAATATGTGCCAAATATAGCTTCTAGGTAAGACCCTTTTCCCACTTAATCCATGAAAGATATCATGGCAATGCACCACTTCTTGTAAATTAAAAAGATATGCTAAGGGAGAAGTGTGGCTCACTGGTTAGAGGCGGCAGACCCGTAAGCAGAGGACGGCCCGGGACCAGGGTACGATTCCCGACGCGGCAGGGTCATGGACCAGGGTCAGCGGACTCGATAATT
This sequence comes from Lissotriton vulgaris, assembly GCF_964263255.1. Taxonomy (NCBI): domain Eukaryota; kingdom Metazoa; phylum Chordata; class Amphibia; order Caudata; family Salamandridae; genus Lissotriton; species Lissotriton vulgaris. Next base: position 724,356,307 of record NC_141696.1, read on the forward strand.
CTCGCCTCGGTGCCTACTCTAGTCAGAGACCACACTTGGCAACTCTGGGCATCAGCTTGCCTCATCTTCACAATGGCCCCCCCAGACCGTCGGGGATGCTTGGTCGCACCTTAGAGATACCCATCAGGGACCATCTCTCAGGGTGAGCCAGGACGGGTTCCCCAGCGGTCGAAGCGTGGAGATACTCCTCCGGGAGTCGATTCCTAGCACTATATAAACCCGCAATTAAATTAATTAAATTCATTCAGCTGTATTCATTTTTCTTTTTAAATAAATCATTTGTATGCTGCCACATCTGATCATGTTTTACTAGGGTGATTATGTGGTTTTCAAGAAAGCAAATAATATTCCAGGTCCTATGTGAAGTCTGTATTCACTCAGAATGAACATTGGCATGTTGTTTACCCTAATGTGAGTGAATAAATATCAGCTATGGCTACATACATATGATTTTTTAATGCATAATAATGTACTTTTGAAATTTAAAAATGTAGAGAAATTAAATAGAACACAACAAAGGATCTAATGGTTTTTCGCCTTAGACCAGCGGGTTGATAGCCCTTAAAAGGTGGCTTTGCTCTTGTATTTGATTATTGACAATGCTGAGAGTTCTTGCCATAAGCACCAAGACGCCTATTTCTGGGTTAAAGCGCTTCATAAACTTTTTTAATATAACATAACATAACATAACAACTGCACTACTCTTCCACATTCCCACACTTCACCTGATCAAAACAGGACTTCACATCTGGGAGTGGTTCCTTCGCACTGGACATTGATGACCAAAAATCACACCATAGGATTATTAAGATTTTTTATTTGAATAAAAGGGATTTGGGATTGTGGAGTTGAAGTATTTGGGCAAAGGGTTGGGAGGCACCCAAGAAAAAATATAATTCCCAGATAAATGGAATATAGACGCTTGGGGTAGTCCAGGTTGGTGTGTCTTGCATAGATAATGCTACCTGTGTCTCACTAAGAATGGCCTACAAATATCAAATTGGCTAAGCTAATCTAATTTCACAGTAATTCTGTGAAGAAAGGTTCAATATTTTCAGAGATGCATTAAGGTTCTACTAACCTGTGTTATAACACTTCTCGTGCTAAAAATAGAACCCCACTTGTGTAGATGGGCCTAATGGCTTCAGAAAATGCATGAAAATGGAATGTGTTTACATTAAGATTGTTCCTTTGAATTTCAATCATTATGAAAATGTGGGTTTTTATTATATTCGGGCAGCGGTTTGTTCAGAAACCAAGGAAACTTACCAACCCGAGATATTTCTGAAATCTAGACATTTCGTGGAGTCCAGGGGTGGCATGGTTGGCAGAACACTTGGCCTTTTTTTCCTAGAACGTCAGGCAAACATTAAAGCTATTCTATAACCTCGGAATTTCGTAATACATGTGTGAGGGAAAGTTCTTATATCTGTAGGGAATAACAAAAGTCAGCATTTACACATTTCTTTCAAAAACTTGTGTGGGGAAGCCTATCACAAGGGATGGGAATGCCCCAAAGTGCAATATGGAAACATTAAGATGTTCACTTTTAATTTCAGGGTAGTTCTAGTGAAGACATTTCTTAAAATTAGACACCTCAGGGATACCAGGGTGTTGAGGATCATTCTACTTTTTCTTACATCACTCTACTTTTCGTCCTGAAAATAAGACACCCGATTTATGGGGGTGTGGCTATGATACAGGAAATGCTCCAAAATGCAGTGTAGAAAATTCAAGGCTTTACCTTTGACGGTGAGTCATTCTAGGTGTGTGTGTACCTCAAGTATTTTCAGCCGATGATTGAGTCGAACCTTGGGAACCGTGCCAACACCAGACAGAATGCCCTGAAAACATTAAACATTCGATTTTTCTCCCATTTCAGCGGCTGATAGCTCTGGATTCCTTGGGGGTTACCATAAGTCCTATACCCCGACACAGGAAAATGCCCAAAATGCAACATGAAAACGTAAAGATTTTTCTTTTGAATTTTATTCATTCTGGGGATGTGTGATTGCTTTGAAATTTCGGTCTGAAGTTAACCAGCACCCAGTGAAATCTACCAATGCCATGAAATTCCTGAAATCTAGGCACCCCGGGGAGTCCACGATGGTGTGGCTTGCATGAATCTCTCTTCTTGTTTTACCCAGAAAAAATGCAAACATCATACTTATGGAAGAATCCTCCCAAATTGCACTTACCGTCCATAAGGGATGGGTGCTGTATATAGGATGGGTGTCAGCTGATATACAGAGAAGCCAACCATTTCTGGACTTATCTAAAAACTAGACTTTAAGGGGAATCCAAGGTCTGCTTGTGTGGATATTTAACACGAAAGAGGGGCGAGGGTCAAATCAGTTTATACTCTAACACCCCAGACCCCCAAGAAACTCAAATGTACGCACATAGGGGGTGTATAGAGTGGATTACACATACAAAATATACAAACAGAAAGGACCCAATTAAGGCAAATGGCTCTGTTTGGAAAAACTGCCCTCACTCACATACCGAGGTATGTGACATGCTTCATCATCGGGCCTGCTTACAATACGCCCTGGTGTAGCCACACACAGGGCGGAGCATTAGGGAGAGGGAAAAATATTAAATTCCTCTTAACAAGACGTACAACCAGGACAATTCAACATAGACGACACATAACACAAATATTGGTGAAAGCCGTGCAAACACCAAGTGACCACAACTGAAAAGTGCGACAAAAGGTGCAGTTTGGAAAGTGATTAAAACTGATTAAGGGTGCCAACCAAAACACAACCTTTATTAAACTTTTCTTGATACCCCTATCAGGATTAAAAAATGAAAATGATGGGAAAAAGCCTCAAAGAGATAATTAGGAACCTCAAAGCTTCCCTCCTACCACTGCCAGAGTCAACATGTTTCGACCGTTCTGTGTGTGCCTTAAAGGTCATTCCGGTCTTCTTCAGGACCGTCGCATTCAGTGCCACTCTGGGTCCCTCCGTACTTCGGATAATGGTACCCCAAGGATGAGGCAGGTCTGCTAGATCCGTGCCCCTCCCGTGTTGTGTGTGGAGACTGCTCCCTCAGATGCGGGAAAACATTCACTGCAGCAATACAAGAGGAAATAGTACAGCCACCCTATTAGTATTCACATGTTCTTTCTATCATTCTCTTGTCATCATATCTCCTTATAACCCATCGTCTAATGTTGAGCCAAAATACCGGTTGCATCGTGTGCCCAGAACTCTGCTCATACTTCACTCATCGCTCGCCCGTACATGACCTGATATATGCATGAAATGAGCCCTTACAATTATCCATGTCCTCACATTTTGAGTCATCACTCGTACCTTGTACCTTGCCCCCTCGATGTTCGTGGGACCATCATTATGCTACAACCTACGTCTCATATTGTCTAAGTGCCCCACTCAAATATCAAAAGCTTGTCTTTCTTGTTGTTCACTTACAGAGTTTATAGATTTTACAAACTCGAAATAGTGTCCAGCAAGAAGGACGCCAAAGAACACAATCTGAAACAAAATTAATATGGGAGGAGATATTACCTTCAATGCCTCCATCTCCCGATGCACACCTGAGTTTAAAAACGCTAAGTCTGTATATAGCGTTATGGTGCCTTCATCGGGTCCATTCAGCCACATGCACTCTATGTGCCCACCCCCTTGAGCCCCCTCCTTACCGTTCTGTAGGCAAGTCCCTGCTCAATCACCTGCAAGCCGTGACACCGCGCAGATGATACGCGCTGTGTCTATCAGATCTTTAAATGTCGGATCCCGGATAGCGCGTACCACTTGACCGCGCCATCGGCGTCGTCACGTGTTACGCTATCCCTCCCGCAAGTACTCTGTGTCATGGGAAATGTAGTCCTGTTAATATGTGCCACCTCACGTTGCTGGTTCAAGACTCCTGTGGCACCGCAAAACATGTTAAATTGCATCTTCCCCGCAATATACCCCCTGGTGCTGGAGTAATATTTTGGTAGGGTATCCTAAACACAGACGCCCTTAGGACGTTACTAGTAGAGCCGGTTAGTAAATGTGGAACACCCACTCGGGGGTAGGGCGTCCCAGGCCCCTACATTGTGTTGTGGTGGGATGTTGTAAAGGAGTGGACCTATGGCTAGGATCCCTAGGTACCACCCCTCTTAGAAATGTAGAATCTTACTATGCCAGTACCGTTCCCCATATAACATGAGTTAAATATTACTCCAGCACCAGGAGGTATATTGCGGGGAAGACGCCTCATGGTCAGGAGTAGGGTCAAAGCGGCAATGTTACACTCAGTAGCTGCACCCCTGGAGCGGAGGCCATGCTGCAATGAAATAGAGCCTGGAGGGGGCGTGTCAGATCAGGGGAGAGGCAGCAGGTGTGTGGCGCTATGCCTGCTGGGCCTCGCAGTTCCTCCGTGTCAGGATACTCTGCGCCGCAGTTCTGTGAACTCCGCGAGGGTCACAACACCCAAATAAGTGCAAAATAAATAATAGCACTGATCAATTTTGACAACATACTGTCCCTCAGTCTGTTTAGGTATGTCCGAAGAAGAAACCCTGTCCTTCACAGAGGCATACATTAAGAACTTAACTGCAGGACCCTCACCTTTCGCGTCACTAAAATTGAGCACCAATGCTCAACAACAAAATGAAACAGACAAGTTAATGCGCTTGAGCAAGAAAAACGTCCGCACTGAATTGCATGGACATTTTTTGTTTCAGCACTTAAAAACAGGAACAATACCTTGGGGACTCCAAGTGGAAAACGTACCGGTGGTCTTCACAGACAACCCAGTTTATACAAAAGGTTTCAGCTTTATAGCCACAAAATGCAGTCGGGACCTGATGGTCCATACTGTTGAAACAGCTCAAAGGATTTGTGCAAAAGAAAAGGAGGAAATAGACGCTTTGACCAAGGCCATTAGTGACAACCACAGTAGCCAGGAAGCAAAAGACCTATTAGAGAAAATAGAGAAAGATCTTCAAACTTTTAAAGACAACACAATCAACTTTAGAGTTAATAAGTTTGAGAAAGACCTAAAATCGTTCAACATAGAAACAGTATACCCCTATTTAAGGGAAGACTATTACACCCAACAAGAATCTCGTCGTGCCCTGTCACAGTATCAGGGAAGATCAAAAAATCATTTTCTGACATTTTCGGAAAGCTCATCCTCTGAGACCTCAGGGGAATCAGATCCAAGAGAAGGAACATCCAAACGTCAAAATTATTTTTTAGAGAAAGGCGAAGGGAGAGGCAGAGTCAGGTTCAAACCCCCACCACAAACATGGGATATGAGAACCCGCAACAAAAACTATTACAAACAATAGAAGAGTCATCTATAATTAACCTCTCACCCAAAATACTAACCACTCATGAACGATCAGTCTTGGAGCTTGGGATTAAATTCGTACCCAGTGTTAATACAGACATAGTCAACCTGAAAATAGAGGCACAAGACCTTTTCAGAAAAGTAAGATTAAAGGCTTTCTTCCACGATAGAGAAAACAATCGAACTCCAGAACCATCTAATTTATCAAAGAAGTCGTCTTTTACTCCCACATCCCAGATGGTACCTAAACAAGTTTTGGCATTCGAACAGGTCGTTCTGTCATCACTCACGCAGTTAGGCAAACAGAAGAATTACCTCAGACGAAATATCACAAAAGAACAACAGTCAGCCATCAAACAACTCAGCACTGACACAACTATAGTGGTCAAGCCGGCCGACAAGGGGGGAGCCTTAGTGTTGTGGCAAAAAGAAAAATATATTGATGAGGCAAACAGTCAGATTGGTAACACAGAATGGTACAGGAAGCTAACAGAGGATCCCACCTTCACTATCCAAAATGAAATTCAAACAAAATTGAAACAGGGATTAGATGATGGAATTTTGGGTCCAAAAGAATTCGACTACTTGAATAAGCGAAATCCTCGAACTCCGGTAATTTATTTTTTACCAAAAGTTCATAAAAACCTACTACATCCACCCGGAAGACCGATAGTCTCCGGGTGTGATTCGATTCTGGAACCGCTGGCTAAATATGTCGACGTGTTCCTAAAACCATTCATGTGTGATGTAAAATCATGCATAAAAGACACGACTGATTTCATCATAAAAATAGAAACTACACCATTTGATGACAAGAAAGAGTTGATGGTCACTTTTGACGTCAACTCTTTATACACACAAATCCCCCAGGAGGAGGGATTAGAAGCCATTGAATTTTTTCTAGAAACACGGCCCAGACCCCATAGAGTTCCAACTAAATTCATCCTAGAATTAGCAAGCTTGGCACTCAAACGCAACTACTTCAGATTCATGGACACTTTTTACATGCAAGTGAAGGGCACCGCCATGGGGTGTCCTTATGCCCCAGAAATGGCGGTGCTCTTCATGGCATTGTATGAAGAACGCTTCATCTATCATCAAAATCCATATAGCATACACATCCACAGATGGTATCGCTATATCGATGATATCTGGTGTCAGTGGAGAGGAACTGAGGGACAATTAAAAGAATTTTATGAATGGCTGAACAACAGACATCCTGACATAAAATTCAGCATGAACAGCAGCAACACCCGCTTAACTTTTTTAGATGTAGAAGTGTTTCACCAAGAAGGAGAGTTAGTCACCACCTTACACCGCAAACAAACTGATAAAAACACAATTCTACACTATCAAAGCTTCCACCCTAAAGTTTGAAAGCAAATCTACCCTATAGCCAACTGTTACGAATTCGACGTAATTGTTCAAGGAAAGAAGACTACGTAACACACGCAGAAACACTATGTGACCAATTGTCCAAACGCAGTATCCTAAAAAAATGTTGAAACATGCCACTAAACGTGCATGGTTCACGCCCAGAGAAGTTTTGTTAACAAAAAAAGAAAAGAAACCATTGGAACAACTAGTTTTCGTCACCACATACGGCCCACTAACTAATAAATGTAAAGCCATAGTACTAAAAAACTGGCATTTGTTGTCCAACTTAGACATACCGTTTCCAAAACCTTTGTTTGCCCTAAAAAAGAACAAAAACATTGGACAACAGTTAATTCGAGCGGATTTGAGCATCCGACAACCCAAAAGTGATTTACCCACATTGTGGAAATTAGATCCGGTTAAAGGTCACCATAAATGTGGTAATTGTATCTCATGTACAAATACCATTGAAGGCTCGACCTTTGAACACCATAATATCAGATGGACTCATGTGGAATTCACGAACTGCAAGAGCAAAAATGTTGTTTACGTAATTATTTGTCCATGTGACAAACTTTACATTGGAAAAACTACACAACAGGTTTCACAAAGATTGGCTCAACACAGATCCAGGATCAAACAAAAAGTTCTCAATGCACCAATGGTACAACATTGCATTGACCTTGGTCACATGGAAAAAGAATTGAAATGGTCAGTGTTATCGAAAATCAAAGTCCCTGCAAGAGGGGGCAATGTAGAAGCACTACTATCAAAAAGGGAAGCATATTTAATTCTGAAATATGACTGCGTGAGTGCTGGATTGAACGAACATACTGAATGCCAGAACCAATAACTGGGTCGTAGGTAGCATAGACCACCGTAAAACAATCATTATGCACGTTCTGGACTACAAGTCCCAGAAGCACCAAGTCACAAGCTTTAAGCTCTAAACCCCCGCGTGACTTGAGCATTCATTCACTCGAGGAACTTCGAAGCAGACAGCAGCGTCTAGCGATGATTCTACAGGTAAATGAATTCATGCGCTTTAACCAGCTAACGCTTCACCAAAGATAGGGTAACTCAAATCCTAAAACTTTTGTTCCGCTGATTGTTTGTAGCACTAACGGCATCTACTGAAAAAACAAGAAAGCAAGTAACGCCGCGTGCAGCAAAGGCTTGGCGTTCGTTACGCCTAGAAACAGCGTGCAAGTAGGTGTTTAACCTTTTCCTTTTTTTAAAAAAAACCTCAAAACACATAGGCCAATTACACACACGTCCTACTAAAATGTATCACCATTTAAACTTTTCAGCGCCGAACACATCTAACAGACAAGAGGTGGCGTCCCATACCTTGACAAGCCAGGCGCCCCGCGCCTAACTGAAATTCAAGAAGTAAGTGCCGATATAATCAGTAACCTGCAGAACATTGTGAAGCTGACGCTTTCTTTCAAAAGATCGATCATCTCTAAAAAAACATGTTTGTTGACTTTTCAGCCTTAGCGACAGTCAACCGCACAAAACGAAACCCACAACCTAATAGAAAACGCTCTGCCTGGAAATCATGTGAGTGAAGCGCACGATGATTGTTAATAAATAGCGTAACAAAACATCTTTAGGAAACAGATATTATATCACTGTTTCCATTGCAGAATACAAGGAGTCCCCCAAGAAATCTGTTACACGACTAAGAAAAACGTTAAACTGAGAAATAAGGTAATAACAACGCATGCTTAACTAAATTGGTGACACCATAAGTGAGGGTCCAAAACTTATCATGCCCTCTACTTATATTTACATAGGTACCCAGCCCCGAAGCCCTGAAGAAGAGCCTGAACAAGTAGAGAGACAGGCTCAGAAACGCGTCGGCTTACAGGCTCATTAACACTCATTCGTCTTAATTCCGAATGTTTTTGTTGCGCATAAGGTTTTGTCTTATAAAATTAAACATAATTGAATGTTCATTGCAACACTAGCCCTTTGCGCGATCAGGCCAAAACATAGAATAACAAGTGTACTTTAGTGGCCTGACATAGTAAAAAGTGGACAGGGTACTTTCACAAAAAAGCAATTTATCTGTTGAATGTCTTTTGTTTAGAATTGTATAAATGTTTAATCTTTTGGTTTTCAAAGTAATGTATGTTTGTATTCACTTATAAATGCATGTGTCTTTGTGTAGGACAGTGAGTAATTCTTCGGACTGTCAGAATTATGTAAAAATTGTTGCAAATTTTCTTCTTTTTTCATCCACATAAAATAAAGATATACATCTAAGGATTAAACACCTTAGTGTATGATTCTGCTCTAAATAAAAAAGATAGCAGAACCAAAAAAACGAGTGACCGGGTCCCTCTTTTTTCTCGCTAATCGAATATTGTCCTACCCGGCCACGCTATTGGACAAAACCCCCCTAGTAAAAGAGCAGTTCTGTGAACGGCACCCGCAAAGCGGGGGCCGTGAAAAGTAACAGCAGATGCCCTTGAAATCCTCGTGGTCAGGAGCAGGGTGAAAGCGGCAAGGTTACACTCAGTAGCGGTTTTATGAAGCGGAAGTTCACACAGGATCTAATTCCCATGCAGTGATCAGCCATTGTCTGCGGGTTCTCCAACAAGTCGCAACGATCTGTTTGGAAGCTGTTGGGGAACACCCATGAAACACCCATGGAACGCCTCCGTGGCTCAGGATACGAACGCAGTGACTGCATTGCGTTGATTTACTTGAGATTCATGAAGTCACTCAGGGCCATACAAGGTGGCCTTGTGCAGCTTCATTAATCTCATTTTTGAGTTGCGTCACTCTTGCGCCGCATTGAATTTTGCAAAAGCAATGCAACGGGGCTCATAAATATGCTCCTCAGTAGTTGATAGCGGAAAAAGTATATATTATGCATGACATGGAATTCAGTAACTGTAGAGGCAATATTTGACTGCAATGCTTGGGACCACGTTCAATCAGTCCCGAGGCAGTACAGTGCAAGGAATAGGTTTTTCAGAAATTCTAAGATAAATGCAAAATTAAACAAAACCATACAACATGTTAAATTATGCATAGCAGTTCAAACTGAAACCTTGAATGGAGTTCAGGTATTTGTTATTATGTTTTCGCAATTACCTTTATCCAAGCAATATAGAAATGACGAATCCTTTGCAGCCAAATTATCAGTATTGGCAAGCAGATTGTTAGGAACGATCCATTTGACAGGGCAGTAAATTAAAATAAAGGGCAAAACAATAAACTTTCTAATGGGTATGATTTTGAGGGCAGTGGGAAAGGAAAATGCTACATTAGAAAAGAGTTAACTGATGCAATTCCCTCCACAGTAGCTTTAATATGGGTGGGTTATTCCACCACTATATTCTCCTTTGGTTGTTGTAATCAGAAGAAATGCTCCAGAAATATGGTGGAGTGGCAAAGGGTGGGGATGCTGAAACAGGAAAACCAGTGGTGCCTAGGCATTTGGGAATGCATGAAGTTGTACTTCTGTAGAACTCTTTTATGCACTCTTACATGCTTTTTAAAATAGAGTTTAGGAGATAACCGTGAGTGATTTTGCAGTTCTAATCCCTGTTGTTTTATGATTTGCAAAGTTTGTAATTGCAAATTGGATTTGTACAACTGGCCTAATAATAATGAATATTTGATAGAAGATCAGTGCGAAACTTTGAAATAGATTCCTGCAACTTGTCTTGCAACTATATTCCCAAGTCCATTTCTTTTTTCATGCCAATGCAACAACTTCAGAATGAATTAAACATCTCAGTTGGAATGCTGCATTACATATGGAGAAACATATAGTAGTACCTCTAGTCATTCTACAAACCAGCTAACTAAGAGATGGTTATGTGAAAATTCTTCACAGCTTGATACTAGAACCACATTAGCTCCTTTAAACTTTTAACCGTCAACCAATGGCCAACAGCCACTCTACCTCCCCAGTGTGGGTGTCAGACATTGCCCGATACTGGGGAGGCACATTAAGACCCATCTGGTACAGAGTACCAGAGGGATCCCTTTATTGTTTTAAACGTGTGCTGCTCAGGAAGAGCTTCAAGAGCCGCCTGAGTCTTTTTTTTTAGTTTAATGATCAGTGCGCAGGGTAGACTGACTTCATTATGCTAAAGTGAAAGTATAATGAGCTGATTGGCTTGTTTAACTTTCACTGTATCATTCTTTGGGGCCTATCTCAGCCCCCAAATGCAGATTGGGGTGGGAAATGTATTGTTAGAAAGAGAAAAATATCCCCTTTCCAATGATAGCCCTGACCCCTGGATCCTTGCTTGGGAATTACCATAAGAGAGCAATCCCCAAGCAGAGACCCACCCACTAGACAGCAGGGATTTTGGGTGAGAGGTCCCGTGGACAAGGGCTTCTGCTTGTGCCCCCGAGGGACAGATGGGGTATTTTTCCCCAGATCTCCCCCCCTGGGGGGCGGAAATCCCACTAGAAACCAGTGTCACATAGCTCGGTTAGGCCCGGGAAGAAACAATGCCATTTTACATGTACACGTTTCTGAAGTTGCCTTCTTTTTCCATACGCTGACTTTTGACACAAATTTGCTTACATGACAGTGTTTTTTTTTTTTTATAATGGGGGTGGGTAACCCAATAAACCCTTGCGGGCTTGGGCAGTCAAGGTATTTGAGGGAAAAGTTGCCGGCAAGGGATTTGTTTAGTACTTTGAGTTTCACAGTGTCATGAAGTCTGTATTATTTAGACTAATCAGCTGAATAAAGCAGCAACTGTGCAACGTTTTGTCAATTTTTTTAGAGATCTATAGAAGCTACCATACTAGCTCTATAAACAGTACAAGGACTTGAACTAATTCACAGTCGCTTTTATGGTTATACACAATACAGAATGTGTTGAACAGAAGAACAAAAGTAAAGCAACACAAGAAGGTTTGTTCTTCAAAAAGATTCTTGTTTATATTTTTATAGAAATAAATTGTCATAAGATAAAGGGTATACAATTAATAGCGATTGCATATGTATCTTAAGTAAATGGAGCTGAAAAAACAATCCATTAATACAAAAGAAAACAATCCAGTCTATAGCAAAGTAGATAAAATTGACTTCTTTTAAAAGATAATAAATAAAAAGTCAAAAGCAGACAAAAGACTTGGATTGATGTGTCGACGTTTCGGTCTCAGTGGTGAAATCCAGAGACCATCATCAGGACAAGAAGATAATGCAATGAAGATGACCCTTATAATGTATTAAAGACCCAATTATTGGTGAACTCAGGCAGAAAATCAAGGTTCATGACCTTAAGGGAACTACGAGTTTTGCCCTTTAGTTGTATCCATATGTCCAAGCCAAATCAATATTAAATCCTTATGGTGGAGTAAAACCGTGACATCAATGTCAGGAACCACGATAGTTCGGAAAAGGTAGCAAACGTCTCCTCTGTGTCGGGTCAAATACATGACAGTGTAGTATTAGTTTCTCTGGATCCACATCGCTTATGATTCTACTTTGTAAGTGGGCTATCACAACACTGTGAATATTTGGTACAAGGCCTGGACATACATTATGCAACTGTTGTTGTTTATTATTCGTCCATAAGGCAACGGCGGTGTCACAGAGACAATAAACAATGTCAGCTTGGCTAGACACGGAAACAAGAGTGCTGTTGTTATAAATTCACGAGCCCTGCTGCAACTTTGTTTGGGGACACTGTATTGCCGCCACTGCTCGTGTGAGTCCCGCCGCAATTCCGCCCTGCATTGACGCCACTGCCATCGCCGGACTACATTTCCAGGCAGAACTCAGGGCGCGCACGCTGCCAGCGCATTGACCAAGGGCCAGGAAGCGCTTAAAAGGAACACCGAGCTCCCGCGTCGTGGGACGTGCACGGGCGCTGCCGGGCGAAGCCCGGGCCAAGGGCAGGCTGTTTGAGCCTGTTGGAGACCGGAGGAGGCTGGGCTGGACCCCCTCTAACATCACCAACACCATAAGGTCAGCTTCTTGGTCTACTTATTCCTGCCAATTGTGGTGGAGGGGTGAGTGATTCAGTGTTAAACTAGACTGTTCTACCTGGTTTGCAATGTCTACACGCGAAGGGAAGGGGAAGAAAGCTGCGATAGGTGGGAGTGTTTCAGGGACACCTGACCAGTTAATTACTAGAGCAGTATCAGTGTTAGCGCATGAGATAGCCCTAACTGAGCGCCGCCTCTCAATTGGACCTGGTATTTACTAAACGCTCATCCTTGGGGGGATTGATGTCGGCACCCTCACCTGAGCAGCATATACATACTGAAACCAACCTTGGCGATGTAGGACAAAGTGGTAGCCAAACTCCTCAGGATCCAGTGAACACACTTATGGCTCGGGAGCTTTGCCCTTCTTCTCCACCCACGGGCACACCCCCGTTAGCCACAGATAATTACACAGCTATACGTACATCTACAATACTTGCACCTAAAACCTTGCCCCAATCAGTGGACCATGCATTTGGATTGGCCTCTAAAAGGAAGCGTGGAGGGGTGTGCTGAGGGGGAAAAATCCTAAGATGCCCAAAACTGGTAAGACTGACGATCTGGCGACTGTAATTTCCACAAGTACTGAAGCGCCCCGATTAAACATTCCATCTACTGCTTCTACTGACTGCTCCCTGCCTCTGCTTGAAAGGGATTCTGGTTGAAAGTAGGAGCACTCATAATGTCATCTATGCAGCCCTTCCTTGAGAGGTTGTCGTCAATTGAGGAAAGACTGGTCATTTGAACAGTTGACTGTAACTGATCTCGATTGTATCAAGAGTAGTTTGGAGAGGAGTGCCCTGGCTAAGGAAGTAATGGCGAATGTGTCACGGGATCCCGTAGTTACTAATCCCCTATTGTCCACCCTGCCCACCCTAACTACATCTAATCCAGTGGATGTTTTACCCTGTAGGAGGGATGTAGCTGGACCAACTACCTATAGTGGAGCAGTGGTCCAGCCAAGAATAGGCTGTTCCCAGGGGGAAGAGCAGTACAGCAAACCATGGGAGGGGGTCTGGCCCAAAAACCATCTGGAGGACTGAAGGAAAGACTCCAAATTAATTAACCTAAGCATATACTGCCACATATTGACTAACCCCCTGAATCTTCACCATATGTTGTTGTACTGACCGGGGTGCCTGAACTAGACAAAATTAACACCGAGTCCTATAGCGATTTAAAAAATACTGAATAACAATAGACCTCTCTCGTTGAATGTGCAAAGCCAAATCTTGTTTGCCCGCAGAGTAAGTTGGGTGGGTCGTAGAGTGAAAGACTTAGCGGGCGATTGTATAGTGATTAACTTTAGGGACGGACGGGCGATTCAACACATATGTGAGTGGCTTCACCAAAGGACGAGAACCAGTATCCAGACTTTTGATTTAAGTTACTTTTATCCTCCCCCAACCACTATGGAGAAATATGGACATCTAGGCAAGAATTGGGAATGGAGAACCCAAGCAGGTATTGCCAGCAATAGAGGAGGGAATGACAGTACATATTGTTCAACTAATATCCCCCTCAGTAATAGATTTAGTGTACTGGACCTGGTGGATTGACTGACTCCAACAGACCCTTGTCTACCCATCACAGCTAAACAGCTGTGCAATGGTATTCTTGGTGTGGGAGATGAGGTAATAAATCGACAGCCCACGCCAAGTGATGAGATAGTGAATCAGTAGCTGAGCATAGTCACTAAAGCTAGCAATTGTGGGGAGGCAAGGAAACCCATAGACGCACCAAAGATTACAAATTCCATAACAAGTGTGGTGGTATTAAGCCCTCAAACACTAGGGACCGCTGATAATAACTATGAGTCCTAGAAGATATAAATAGTATTATACCAGTGGTTTAGAGCTTGGCCTGGACACAAGACCCTGTATTGGATCGGCAAAATGGATTCTCCTTGAGGTGGGGTGGTAAACATTCAGAGACTCTGAATACTAAAATTATGTCCAAGGCAAAAGATTATATCTTAGAGTACCTTAGCGAAAAGATTGTGCACAGGACATCTTTATTGCGCACTCACGGATTGTGTTAGTGATCCAAGAAATATTGAGTCACCCTGACAGAAAGATATCCAACAACGAGAACGGTTGGTTCGATACAACCTGTACTAGGACCTACTTTGCCTTAAAGGCTGCCTTCCATAAGACAGTTAGAGATTACGAAGAAATTAAGGGGCTTAGGAGGGCATATAATAGTGCCAGGAGGAATCGAAAGAAGCAAATTAAAGAGCAGCCATGGCAGAATCTCTATGAACCTTCCCTTAAACGGGGCTGTTCACATTTCTGGCAGGCAGCTAAGGCGCCGTTTTTTGCTAACAAAGAGGCAGCTAGAATGGAGATCGCAATCAGTGAGAACACCTGGGTTGATTTCTTTTCCCAGGTTTATGGGATAGAAGGTAAAAATCTCGCAACCTTTGAAGATCAGTCAAAAGTAGACACTGTTGTTCCTTTTATCCCAATTGATGTACATCTCACTCATGGCGAAGTCCTGATGCCCATAAATGAGAGCAAGGGCAGAAAGGCTCCAGGTCCTGACGGGACTCCGGTAGACTTGTACAAATTTACAACGGACGTATGGTCTCCACTGCTAAATTGGGTATTAAACGCCTGTTGTGCTGAGGGTTTTATAAAAACATGGTCGGAGTCCGTCATCATACCAATTTTTAAAAAAGGGTATAGGGATAACCCCGCTTGTTACCGACCTATATCCCTCCTAGATTCACTCATGAAAGTTGCGGGTAGGGGGATCCTTAACAGACTGCAACATTGGGCTGAGGATAATAATATCCTAAGCCCTGTGCAATACGGATTCAGGGAGGGTAGGGAAACGGTGAAACAAGTTTTACATTTTATTTTAATTATGGGGAAGTACATCCACGCCAAAGAGGGGAAATTATTCGCGGTTTTTGTCGACCTAACCGAGGCCTTTGATTCTGTGGTCTATACTAGGTTATGGCAGATTCTGGAAGGTCTTAATGTTGAGCCCTTCCTGGTTCTATTTTTGAGGCAACTATATGCAGGAGCCTCAGCTAGGGTAAGGTATGGCCTAACGAGAGAATGCACTAAGTCGTTGTGCGTAGAGAGGGGTGTTAGACAAGGTTACGTACTGGCCCCATTCCTCTTTTCTATATATACCAACGCTTTAGAGGAGGAATTGGTGGCCAGTGCGAGAAACCCTCCAAAAATTTATAACAAACAGATTGTCTCCCTTCTCTACACGGACAATGCTGTGCTGATGTCAAGAACCCAACTAGGCCTACAAAAAGCCCTTTCTACCTACATTATTTTTATGGACAATAGGGGGCTTGCAGCTTGACGTGAAGAAGACCTATTGTTATGTCCTGCGGTAAGGGGAGAAATAACCAGTGTAACCTATTAGCAGATAAAGCGAAAATGTAACCAACAAAGAGGTTCTCTCATTTAGGTATTTTATTAGAGGACATGGGATCTGGGAGATCGGCAATTAAAAATAGGACCCTTCTCTTTAAACGATCAACTGCAGCTGTGATGTTATTTTCACAGAAAATAGGAAAAAGACCCCCGGGAATCCTGCTAAAAATGTATCAAGCAAAATGTTTAAGTATAGCTATGTACGGGGCAGGAATTTGGGGGTTCTATGATGTATACTCTATTTAGGTCATCGAAAATGCTTTTTTAAGATTTATATTAGCAGTCCCACAAAGTACATCAGTTTTTAATTGCCACAGCGAATTGGGGATTTCGCATATTGCCGATTTGATTAAAATGCAGCCTATGCTACTCTGATACAGAGTTTGGACATCGTCACACTTGGCACTAAATAGAGGAATTTTAATAGACTCCCTGGGTCTAGAACAGTCTGGAAAAATCCCCGGGTTAAGCTATATAGGAAAGCTGTCTAATGATCTAGGGAGAGCAGATTTTTTTACTGATCCATGTATAATGTGCACTATGTCTAGAAAAGAGCTAAAGGGACTCTGTCTAAATCATTTCGAGTCTTTAAGAATTGGGCTGGAAATTAATAAAAGCACTGTCCTTCGGCACCAACTGACCTTAAATTGTGCCTCCATCCAACCATACTTAGTAGTATGCCTAGGTGGTTATGATAGATACGTCCTGATCAGGTTCAGGTTCGACAGTTTTCCCCGCTTAGTATCTTTCCAAACTACTAATGATTGGTCTAGACAGCTTGCCCATGCCCATGTGATAATCTTTCTATACAAACTACAATGCATGTGACTCTTTTTTGTAAATTTTATGTTAACGAAAATTGCTAGATGGATTATCCCTTTTTGAAAACAAGGTGCATGGAGGCAATGTCGCCCAGCCTTTTTATTCTTACAATTACTGTAAAATGTGTATGTTATTGGAATTATGACTGAAAAGGAAAAGTCTCATTTTTAAAAAATTAACTGATTAATGTTCTTTGAGGGCTGCTGTTTGATGTATTTTACTTTGTAAATGAAATTAATTGTATTTTTTATGATATTTGCTGCCTTTATAGTTTTATATAGTATTTAAAATCGAATAAAGCATTTTCAGATCAGATATAAATAGGGGAGAATTGGAGGTTACCCCAGAGAAAGAGTTGGAAGTAAGACCATATGGCCCTAGGATCCTGTCATGGAATATTGCAGGCTTAATGGCTAAGTTGGATCTCCCCGATTGGGGTGATTTTATAGACTCTCATGAGATCTGCTTATTTCAAGAAACTTGGGCAGTGAGATCACCACATAGAGTAGGCTTCGCATCGTATTGTGAAGTGGCAGTGAAGGGCCCAAGGGGCAGACCTTCAGGGGGCCTGTGTATCTGGGTGGGGACCCATTTGGGCTGTACGGTGAAGAGAATAAATACTCATTCACCTGACATCTTATGTATTCTTCTCACACACAGAAATCTCCCAACTATGGCCATTATCAATGTCTACTCTCGGCCAGTTAAGTATGGGCAGACATCTCCAATGCTAAATTGTTTGGCTGCTCTTCTCTCTTCACTGTCTGGAAAACCGTATTTTTTAATCAGTG
This sequence comes from Lissotriton vulgaris, assembly GCF_964263255.1. NCBI lineage: Eukaryota > Metazoa > Chordata > Amphibia > Caudata > Salamandridae > Lissotriton > Lissotriton vulgaris. The sequence continues at coordinate 724,373,981 of NC_141696.1, forward strand.
GGGATTTTAATTGCCATTTTGAACCTCTAAAACGGCCTGTCAGCAACAATAATTGACTATATCATAATAAATGTTGAAAACTGGCATAAGGTTGCGAAGTTTTCTGTCCTCCCCCATGAAGAAAGCGACCATAACCCGTTGATTGTAACCCTAGACTGCTATCTAGTAGAAGCAGGGCAGGGTCTGGACAATCTCCCATTAGGTAATTTAATAGTGGTCGAAGGAGGGAGAAGAATCCGTTGGGGTTCAATAATTCAATCTCCAAAGGTAATGTCGGAAATGTATACTTGCATTATCCCTCTGTTAGAAAAGGCAAGTGGCGCTTCTGGAATTAGTGCCATTCAAGACCTTGACAAAGATTTAGGAAAAATTCACCTGGACTTGGTTGCAAGCTTGGCGGATTTCTTTTATAGCAGTAAGCCCAGTAAGGATAATCTTCGCAGAGAAAAAAACTCTGATACAACAGGTCATGTAGGGATGCAAAGCAAGCCCTATTGTTAAGTCTTAAGGGGGGGATAGCACGCAAATAAGGGAAGAAAGGAAGTTATGAAAAAAAATCCTTTTAGCGGCGAAATCCGATTGGGAAATGGATAGATGGCAGGCTATCAAGAATGCTAAGGATCACAAAGACACAAGAGGCTTCTGGAACCTGGTCCATACTGGTAAAACTGAGGGTAGGTCTGCCATCGAGCCCAACATTGGCGAGGAAGCTTGGCATCTTCATTTTGAAGACTTATATTCAAGCTCATCTAGTGAGAGTGGGATGCGGGTTTGTTGTCAAACTTTTGATTCCCCTGCAGAGATACCTCCTTGCACCTTGGCTGAGGTATTAGCTGCCCTGGCCAGGGTACTACCAAACAAAGCTCCTGGGTTTGATAGAATCCCTGGGGACCTGTATAGAAATGAACAGGTTGTCTGGGCCCCATACCTTCAGACATTATGTAATGCTATTCTTTATGGCATAAAATTACAAAAAACAATTTGATGGACAGAATGTAGATCAATGTCTTACATTCACCCCAGTACAAGGATCTGGGCCTAAATCCATCGTTTTTTGCACTCCACACCACCCTGGGTCAGATAATGGCTTTATGCAAATCAGCTCTGACCCTGTGCCCCATGGGAACAGTCCAGTCCGAACTACAACAGCCATATCTTTCCCAGACCGGAATCAAGCATCCGAGAATTGTGGTGTGGAGTGCAAAAAAACGATGGATTTGGGCCCAGATCTTTTGACTGGGGGAATGTGTGACATTGATCCACATTCGGTCCATCACTTGTTGTTTTTGCAATTGCCGCCCTAAGTGCGCTGGGGATGCCCAGACGTGGGTCCCAGGCACTCCACACCACTTGGAGTCAAGCTAGCCGGGCTGATGAGAGGTGTTACCTCGAAACCGGTCCGGTCCTCGGATGCTTGATTCCGTTCTGGGAAGGACATGGCTTTTGTAGTTCGGACTGGACTGTTCCCATGGGGCAACAGGGTCAGAGCTGATTTGCATATCGCCATTGTCTAACCCAGGGTGGTGTGGAGTGCAAAAAAACGATGGATTTGGGCCCAGATCTTTTGACTGGGGGAATGTGTGACATTGATCCACATTCGGTCCATCACTTGTTGTTTTTGCAATTGCCGCCCTAAGTGCGCTGGGGATGCCCAGACGTGGGTCCCAGGCACTCCACACCACTTGGAGTCAAGCTAGCCGGGCTGATGAGAGGTGTTACCTCGAAACCGGTCCGGTCCTCGGATGCTTGATTCCGTTCTGGGAAGGACATGGCTTTTGTAGTTCGGACTGGACTGTTCCCATGGGGCAACAGGGTCAGAGCTGATTTGCATATCGCCATTGTCTAACCCAGGGTGGTGTGGAGTGCAAAAAAACGATGGATTTGGGCCCAGATCTTTTGACTGGGGGAATGTGTGACATTGATCCACATTCGGTCCATCACTTGTTGCTTTTGCAATTGCCGCCCTAAGTGCGCTGGGGATGCCCAGACGTGGGTCCCAGGCACTCCACACCACTTGGAGTCAAGCTAGCCGGGCTGATGAGAGGTGTTACCTCGAAACCGGTCCGGTCCTCGGATGCTTGATTCCGTTCTGGGAAGGACATGGCTTTTGTAGTTCGGACTGGACTGTTCCCATGGGGCAACAGGGTCAGAGCTGATTTGCATATCGCCATTGTCTAACCCAGGGTGGTGTGGAGTGCAAAAAAACGATGGATTTGGGCCCAGATCTTTTGACTGGGGGAATGTGTGACATTGATCCACATTCGGTCCATCACTTGTTGTTTTTGCAATTCTTTATGGCATGTCACCCCCCCCTACGTGGGCCGGGGCAGAGATCATCCCCATCTATAGAAAAGGGTCCCCCATAGAACCAGCAAACTATAGGCCAACTAGCCTTATCGATGTAACATAAAATATTTTTGCTAGAGTGTTACTGGGAAGACTCTAGGAATGGATGAAAGACCTCAATATCTTAACTCACTTACAAGCAGGCTTTAGATCCAAAACATCCACAATAGATCAGTTGTTTAGGCTTCAATTGATCTATTGGAAGCACATAGTTTTGGAGGGCGGTAGTCTGTACCTTACATTCTTGGACCTTAAATCGGCATTTGATATGGTAGATCATGATCAGTTGTGGGGTATTTGCTGGATATGGGAGTACCACCATATCTTTGCCACCAGCTCAAACGCCTCCACGAGGGAACATTTGCTAGGGTAAGGTACGGCAAGAATGGGAAACTAACGGTTCCCTTCCCTGTTGGAAAGGGCATGAGGCAGGGCTGTGTGCTTGCACCAACCTTCTTCTCACTCTTTCTTTTGCGGGCTAATTGTAGACCTTGTTGCCATCAAGGATATTGACTCCCAAAACTAGCTAACCGCAAATTCCCCGCTCTAATGTTTGCGTATGAAACCCTGCTCCTTTCAAAGTCACCAATGGGGATGCAGTGTGGGTTAGAGAAATTTATCCTGTTTTGTAAAAAGAGGAATTTAGTAGTAAATATTAAGAAAACAAAGTATATGGTCTTCCATTTGGATTCCATAAATTGCCCGCACCCAAGAATGGATGATAGACCATTGGAGAGGGTCCCTATTTTTGATTACTTGGATCTCACACTAAAAGATAAAATGGGATGGGGACCCCAAATCAATAAAGCTAATCTAAAGCTGTTTCAGGCTGCTGGGTGGATTTTAAAAGTTTATAAGAGATGTGCCCTAAAGGTTATAATCCCGCCTATAGAAATTTACAAGGTCCAAGCTAGGGGAGCAAATATGCATGGGGCTGAACTCTGGGGGCATAGCTTAGCTAATGTCCTCACTGTAACAGAAAAGAACTTTTTAAGACAAATCTTGTGCTTGCCTAAAAGTACACCCTTAATACAATTAAGGATGGACCTGGGCATTCTTCCCATTGCGGATTTAATTGCTTCACGCCCACTCCTTTATTGGCGACGGCTGTGGAGCACGTCAGAATTAGGACATTATCGGGAGGAATTAAAGGCAGTGATGTCCACTCTGGGGGGCAGGTAGCATCCAGTGGTAGTCCTTTATTAGGGACTCATTTCACTCGATAGGAAGGGAGGACTTATGGTCGGCTCCGGAGGAGTCTTGCATGGCTACTTTAAGGAACTCTTTGGTTAGTGCATTGAAGGAGTATAAACTGACACATATTTTACAGACAGTTAATCCTTCTAGCTTAACCTATGGGTTCCTGGACATAAAACACCAATATAAAAAGGACCAGGTGTTGGATTTTATACAACCACCACTAGCAAAAAAAAGTTTTTTCAATTTAGATATGAGACGCTGCCGCTCCATGCATTAACCAACAAGTGGACGGGTGCTATTACCCACTATTGCCCGGGGTGCCTAGTAGAGGAAGAAACTGTAATCCATGTGTTGTTCTTCTGCTTGGCATATAAGTGGGCCAGATCAAAGTGGGTTATCCAACTCCGAAGAAATTTGGGTATCAAAAATTACAAAGAATTCTATAGGGTTTTATAATCTGATACCAACCCAGTCTTAGTTGTTGCTATTTCTAAATATCCTTTTGCTATGTGGTGTAAGCGAAGGTACTTATTGAAAAACTGATGTAAGAACTAGTTATACCTGCTTTCATGTGCCAACCATTGTGATCTTAGTTCCTGCTAAAACCCAGTGTGCAAATGTATGCATTTTTTGAACAACCTATGCGAGATCTATTAATTCCTGTGACCAATTGGTTGCTATTGTGACCTCAGTTATTTATAAAAACATAGGCTGTGAATATTTTTCTCTTTTAATATTCTTAGTTTAAATTATATTTTTAATGATTGTTTTAAATTGATTATACCACAGATAATGATGAATATCAGCTTATTTGCCTGCTTTCAAATGGGTGACAATTACTGCTATGTCTGTCTCTACCATTTTATCATTCACTCCTTTTTATGAAACTGTATATTCTTTTACGATATGAATTTGAAGAGGTTGTGAATCTGTATGTGCTTTTATGGCTGTAATAGCCGAAATAAAGTTTTTTTGATGATGATGATGATGATAAATTCATGAGCATTTCCATACTCTAATTAGAGGAGCACTCTGCTGTCATTGCGAGTTCCTTGCTATTGTCGGTGTTTCAGCACAGCTGATTTCGGTTCACCCTCCGAGAGGTGGGATGTCTAACTGGTGACCAAGACAGGAACCATTGCCTTGCCTTCGGGTAATGGGGATTTAGATCACCCAGTAGGGGATGCTTGGCAGAACTACCTCCCTAGGCATCTAGGTTAGGAAATGCCTAAGTAGGAGTACACTAAGCACAGTACTTATATGCGAGCATATACATACTGTTTTAGCATGGTGGTGGAATTCTTCATTCTTTTCACTGTCCTTATATTGCTAATCACATTAGTCTGCTTCTGTCTATTAATCATTGAAGCACCTATATTTTTTACAAGAATCACAATGGTTTAATAAATATTGAAAATGCCCCTTGTTTATTCATTGTATATTTTTTCTGAACGAGCATTGGTAACTGAGCAAAAGGGTTCTGGATCTTTTGCCATGAATCCTTGGGGGTCAGAGTTGTCATGTTCGGAGTTTGCCCAGACCATTTGTTACCTTACTAGGTTAAGCGGTACTTATGGTGGCACTGTGAGCTAGCAGGACTGTAGGCCAACATATCCTGAGGGGGTACATGGAATCAGTCTGGCACATCCTAATGTTTATGTTGTCCAACAAACAGTTCATACTGAAATGTGGAAACCGTACGACATGACACTAACAAAGTGGTAGATTGGGTTCTTATTTAATGGCTCTCCTGAGTAGTTCTCTCATCCATATTTAAGAGACCCCCACATACCTCCACACTAGAAACGTCTTTGGTGGTAGGCCCTATCCTCCTCAGCTGAGTAGGGAACACCTATGTAGTAGCTGTAGGTGTTTAAGCTTAAACACTTCAAAGGATTAATTATCATTGTGTTTCCCTCTCTGTAATTCATTATGTCAGGAGACGATGACACTGACACACTTAACATTGCTGAGAACTGCAGACATGCAGCTACTCAGAAAGTATTGCAACATGGTCTCACACTTGGGTGGAGATGTTACTTATGTGCTTGAGGCTCATGAAGCACTTTGGACAGAGGTGTTCCATTCATGGGTTAAATTCTCGGCAGAAGACAACACAACATTGCTATTTCACAAATTCGAACAAAATGAAGTTTAAAAAAACTACACACCATATGAAGAAATAGAGATACCTTTCTAATATCAAGATTACAGAAAGTGGCATGATGGTGCCCTACCACACAGAACAAAAGGCGTTAGACTTGGTCCCCTCGGTAATGAGGGAGTAACATGGCCAGTCTTAGCCAGTTACACACCGCATCCTAGTGCTAATAACTTGTCAGCAGTACAATTGCATAGATTATGCAAAAACGTAGGGGCCAATTACGATCTTGTTTGGAAACTCTTCAGACCAAATCAGTTTCGGAATAGTTTCCGAACAAATCAGGTTCTGCGAGTCTAACCGACCAATTATGATGCTTCCGTACATCGTTCAGCCAGAATACCATTGACTTCAATGGGAGCCTGTGTTCTGAATGAGAACAAAGGCTCCCACTGAAAAAAGGGGGTGTTTGGGAAAACCATGCATCCTGTGACGGGCGCCCCAGGGTGCCTATCACACTGTGCATGGTGGTAAGGAGGGGTCCCATGAGTACCCCCACAGTCCCCAACCAGAGGCCTCAGGGTTAAGGGGGGGCCTGCTACACACCCCCAAAGTCAGTCTCTGACAGCCATTTCGTGTCAGGCAGACCAAATCGAAACAGCTGTCTGAATCAGTCATCATAATTGCTCGTCCAGAAACCATGTCTATAGAGCTGTACGATTTGGCTCCGAACGACTTAGGCTGTCCAATTGCCATTCTGAACCAATTCGGACAGCCTAAACTGTTTCCTTGCATTGTACAAGGTCATTGGGAAAGGTGTCAGATTCAGTCGGAAACATAGGTTCTGAATCGGATTCACCGAGCCTTTCCGGACTGCACCATAATTGGCCCCTGAGTAGCAATATACAGATGTTTGATACAGTTCGGTATGCGAACATTGACACTTAACCATGTGTGGATTAACCCAATTAACTACACCGGGCATCAGCCCAAAACACTAAATGCAGTAATGGGTAAGGTTCCCACCAGACAGGAGGTGGTTCTGTTTTGGATTGCACAAAATACAAGTCAGCTTGACGCAGTGTTTCCCCATATGGGACTGCAGGAAAACACAGAATGTTAACAATTTGCTTGCCAATGGGGATGGCCCTCCCTGTGGAAGACGGCATGACACAGGGTACGGTCTTTCTGCAGTATATGCTAGCACACATGGTACTCCTTCATTCGCTGTTTTGACAGAAGTGCCTAAACAGATTCAGACTGAGAACAAGGCAGCACCTGCAATGGATTTGGGGATGAAACTGATGCACAAATTTTCCTCAGTATCTGCCATTATGTTAAGTAACATAAAGGGGGAGGATGCAGTGTTGACTATTTGCAAGCATCTATGGGATTCAACTCCAGGGCAACAGGAGTGTGAATTACCTAAAATTATTGAAGAAGCCTATGCTACACTGGGTTGAGATAATTTGAGAGCCAGAGCTGGTAAACCACAACTAAAGAGTAATTCTGAAAAGGATAACTCCAAGCTTCCACAAAGCACCCAAATATTCCACAAAGAGGTAGTGGGAAATAGGAAAAACAAAGACACAAACTAAAACAAACAGTGGACCTCCCCCACTGGAAGCCACTGTGAAATGCTATATTCTGTATAACAGTGAAAATATTAGGCTGCCTGACAGGTATCAGGATACTGTTACATGTTTGTCTTGTTCCTTTCAGAAGTCATCCAATAAATGCTGACAGAGAGGAGGATGGTCAGAGTGCAGATCAGAGAAGCATGAGAAACTGAAGGACTCACAACATGCATCTGACTACAGCATTAAACAGAAAGATAAACGTAATACATCCAAACATCAATTAAAAAAGACTAAGGTAGCTGAACATAAGGTTAGGCATGCAGCGGAAATTGAGGACACTGTTTCTGAGCGGGGAGTGGAACGTGTCCAGGCTGGCCAGTGCAGCGGAAGTCACAATAGTTTGCCAGAACCTAATGTATTGTCTGGTGGGAGTAGGGCTGAGTGAATATATCCAGGTGGAGACACCGGATACTAGGCTAAGCGTCCCACATCGTTTATACGAAATACAACTCCAATTGAAGGAAGACGTACCTAGGAATATTAGAGTTCTCATTTGGGTGGATTTAACATACCTTTACTATATTCTCTTTGCCAAAAAGCTTTGACCAGCTGATTTCATAACAGATGCCCCAATGGAGTAGCAGTAATTTTACCTGCTTTTTCCGCAAGGATTCAAGAATCAGTTAAACATTCATACGCCAAGGAGCTGGCATTAGCACTTGCTGCTGTGTTATACTGCAACCATGCGGGGTGGGAAGACAGTAACCTTATCATGAAATTCCAGTAAGGTCTACCCCACAGCCTCAAGGACAATCTCCCATTAAAAACAAGGCTAAAAAACAAGTTAGGTAGATTCTAGAACATCTCGAATTCCAAAGCGTAATAGAAAGTTGCACCTCTCCTATGACTAATCCTTTATTTCCCGTGATCAAAGTAGACCACTCATATCGTCTAGTTTTAGATTGCAGACACCCAAACACAGCTACTCACACATTTGGAGTACAAAACACACACAGTGCAGTACTAATATTTCACAGAGTGTGCAAAAAATGCAAAACTACACTAGATATCTTGAATGGATTTCTCTACCAAAATATAGTACCTGAAAGTAGGTATTTGACCCCATCTTCGGCTCTCAAAAACAGTTCTGTCAATTGCCACAGGGGTATAAGAATAGCCCCAGACTTTTTTCAACCAAGGTACCAGAACTTCTAGAAAATTTCGATGATCAGGCATTGTCCTATACTGATGACATAAACTTGATGGATGATGACCTTTCTGTACATTTGAAATAAAGTAGATTGCATAATTTAACTTTAAAAAATCAAAACTTCCCAACCTTGATGCCCTGTTTCTAGGATACAAGGTATTAAATAAAGGCAAAAGCCTGGTGACACACTTCCTAGAGAAGTGTGGGCTCCTACAACCTCCAACAACATTGAAAAGGTTACAGTCCATATTAGGATTCCTATATTTTGCAGAACTTACATTCAAGATTTCGCAGAATGGGTTAAACAATTCTACAACCTGAACCATGACTAGACTTCTCAAGCACTCACTGGACCACTGAACACACACAAATATTACATTCAGTACAAGCTGACATGTCATCTTCCAAACCTTTACACACACATGCGAAAACAACAAACCTGGTCATTTGCATAATTGCAGCGACATCAAGGGACACCTATGTGATATTCAATAAAGGCAAAATTGTACTAATTGCATATCAATCAAATGTATATACTAATGCTAAAATAAAATTGGATTGAAGGAAAAAATACTGACAGTGGTACAGACTGCTGTGGTAAGGGAGATAGCATTGGCACAGGGCAAACAAATGACTTTTAAGACCCTAGTGCCGACCTTGGAGGCCTTCACACGCACAAGTGTTTCAAACACAAAAGCATTGTACCCTCAATGGATACAATGGGCTAACTTGCTCACTGCAACAGAGGTAGACTACAGATTGGATCCTACATTACAAACAGAAGCCTTTCTGCAATATGAACAAGAATATCCTGTGCCTAATGAAATTATGCCTCTAGGTCAGTTTGATTACATCACATATGATTGTTTAGCACATGCGCTTTGGTTAGAAGACGGTGCCTTGAACGAGCAGAGGGAGCCCCGGGACGCCACGGACAAGGTAAGTGTATTTTATGTATTTATCTTTGCCCATTTAATTTAATTTAGCTATGTTCGGGAGGGCAGGAGGGAGGCGGGTGGCGGGCAACTTCGCTACGCCCAAGGAGTGGGCGTAATGTTGCCTATTTTGCCTACTTTGCAAAGGGCGAAGTAGGCGACACTACGCCCACTTCGTGGGCGTAGCGAAGTTGCCCGCCCAGGCTTATGTAAAATGCGGACAAAGTCGCTCCCTGCAAAGAAAGTCCCCCAGTCATCCTAGGCAAGCCAGAGGGGCCCCAGGAAGAAGTTCTGCAGGCATCCAGGGGCAGGGCAGAGCCCAGGGAGGCAAGCCTTCCCCTGAGCCCCAGCAGCAGCACTCCCCTGGTAGTTTCAAGTCCAAAAACAAGAACATTTTACATTAGGTCATAGTCCCTATATTTATACAGCTAAATCTTTTGTCTCAAAGGTGCAGGCAATGGGAGAACCAGATACAACTGGTTCAGGAGCACTTTGTTTTGCCCAGCTCCTCTCTCCCTTTCACAAGACAGGTCAGGGACATCAGACACACCACATGGGGTGGAACTAGCATTGTGGAGGGAAGGCACAGCCCTATTCAGGTCCCAGTGTAACTCCTCCCTCACCAACTACATGCAGATTTCCCTATTCACCACTGGGCAGACTCATCTTGGCTCCTCGAGCCAACCACACCAGCCAGCACCTGTCATCACAAGCCAGACAGGCAATTCACATCTCACAGAACACAGAAATGCCAACCTCTAAAAGTGGCATTTCTCCACTAGACACAATAAATCTGTGCACACCATTGCACAGCATTTATTCTCACGAGTTCGCATTTACTAAACTCGACCCTGCACTCCCCACATATCAGGAATTACCACAGGCACACATATCCCCCATGCATTCCTATGGGAGAGCAGGCCATCTTACCACACGCACTCAGAGTGCGCACACACTTTGCTCTGGGCCACAGTGCTAAAGTGCGCAGAGGCCTAAAATCAGTACCACTATGCCAGAGGCTAGAGGCAAAAAGTCTAGGGTGAACCTGTCAAAAAGGCCCAAGTCCAACAGGGGGATAGAGTAATACCAAATTCTGACTGCAGGTTAGGATTAATTTTAGCTGCACATGAGGGTCTTGCATCCACACATGCAGGGGTGGCTGCTACAATGTCACTATTGCAGCAATGCTACTGGTGGTAAGTTCTCTATAAACAAATGCAACTTCTGCCAGCAGATTAAGTGCTCCTCCATGGCACACCCACCACAGACAGCTCTATTGATTTTGAACAAGCCACTTGATTGTCTTTATCTGGCCCAGTGCTGCGCTTCGTCATCAGATGAGGCTTTCAAGTATAGCATGGAGGCAGTGGATTTCTGCTCTCGGTTCCTACTGGTATGGCCACAGCGGTCGACTCAAACTGTTATAAAAGATCTACAAGTCTTTATTGGAACACACAGGTGGCACACTGCATTCCAACCATGGTCTCGTGTTTGCCTCCAAGGCTTACAAAGAAGCCATTGAAAGTTTAGGTGTAACTATGTAGTATTCCTCCCCATACCATCCAGAGGTAAATACTGTTGTGGTGAGAAAATACTGTGACCTAAAGCAGTCTTTAACAGCTAGGGTATTAGGCCCAGGCTCATGACTGGGTCCAACATCTATAAATAGTTTAAAGGGTACTCAACAATCTGTCTAGAAAAATCCCTGGATGGTCAGACTCCATATGAAAACTTGCTTGGGGTAACGATCTAGGTCCTAGACCTCAACAATATCCGCACAATGGTGGTGGAAACACAATTTGATCTAAATTAACGTCTTGCTGTTTACAGGAACCAAATACATTTTAGGATGAACAAAGCAATGTCCAAGTAAAATGCACCACCACTGGAGAAGTGAAGTTAGTACCAATGAGGCCTGGCTGGATCCTGATGGTTGAGGATCTGGTCAGGGAGAAAATTGTGCACAAGAAGGAATTTAGGCCATCCTACAGAGCAACTGTACCTGTCCTGGCTGTTGGAAGGTACCAGAGCTGTACTTCTTCCACCCCTTGCTGGCTGCAAAAACTACTCCATTGATCTGATTAAAGCACACTATGTGGCCGATTCTCAAAGGTAGGCCACGTGGGCTCCTCGGTAATTACATGCCTACTCTCGCTACCATAAAGGAAGTTCAGAAGGAAGCTTTGATAACCAATGAAGCATCTTCCTCCTGACGGGAGGTTACAGTAGCCGATACTGAAGTATCCCTTCTACCAGTTACTACAACAACTGTAAACTTAACTAGTAAGGGGGCTGCATTCTGTATGATCTGCGGTCTGTGCGTAAGGTATTTAGGTGCCCCCATAAACAATGAGTTTCAATAATCTAGTCGGGAGGTGACCGGAGAAAAGACCACCGTCTTCCTGAGGTGTGTTGGCACCCTTTCCAGGATTTTCTGTACGCTTCTCAGAAGTCTGAAACAAGTTGGGGCTACCTTCCTGGCCTGTGTCGCCATACATAGATCAGATTCTAGCCAAAAACCTAGGCATTTTATTTTGTCTGTGGGTACCGGTGCCTTACCTAAGCAAGCTGGCCAGTCTTAAATTGGCCTGGGTATCGATTTCAAGTCAAGACAAATTCCTTTATTCGGTTTTCATAAATTGGTGGAAAACCATAAAAGTACATAAAACAATAAATTACATATAAATTCATCACATTTAAAATTACAAGATTTTACAAAGGAAATGACGAGTGCACCAAGAAATAAAATACAAAGATAAAAATGACCCACATTAAAAAATGTAATCAACAAGAATGTACAGTATAAAAAATTGTGCAAAGTTTGTTAGTACAATTTTGAACAGTACCAAATTTTAGCCGAGGTTTGATCTGTGCTTAATACAAAACTTGAGATAACAGGCAATATTTTTAGCGTGACATTCTGCCTCCAAGAATTGCAGGACAAGAAAACTGGGGCGACATCTACGAAGAACCAACGTTTTTAAAATTGGTTATAACCAATATTTCCTGGGTTCTTTATAACATTTACAAAATAAGGCTGTATGAATAGGGGATTGAGAAGATACATCATCACAGGGGCAAGGCAATAGGTTCGTAGACCAATCATTTATTTGTGGAAAAGTCACCGTGCGATAGAAGATATTGAACCTAAAACGAGTCAATAAAAATATTTCATAACCACTCAATTTGTATAAAGAGAAAAGAGAGGAGTTAGTGGTGTCCCTCTAAGAGGAATATCCGCACTATCACAAGAACATGTATAATTAAAGACAGTTAAAGGATAGTAAGTGCTGAACTAGTGTAATGATACTAGCGGAGTGCAACAAAAACCCACGTCACTCACTACCAGGGGTGACCAAATGGTCAGAAAGAAAACTCAGCATATGCATATCAAAAAAGAACTGGGTCAAGCGTGCACCATCCTAAGTAACAACAGTTAGACTAAAGGATCTAATAATCACCATAAAGCATAATATTCTCTAGCAGTAAATATTACAAGACAGAAAAAATCAGTCGATGTCCTTCAGATTTGAGAATCTTCATTGCATTTTATTCTTTAATTCATCAAAATGAAAACAGCCGACACGTGTTTCGTAAGTACTAACTAAGTACCATAACTTTCTCAAGGCTGTAACATAAAATAACAACAATCAATATATATACAACTCAAGTATAAATACAAGTATACATATTTAAAAGAAAAGAAAAAAAGAAGTGATGGATCATCAAAACTTGTGAAACTAAGGAAAATGGTTGTTTTGAAAAGTCCAGAGAACTTAAAACCCGAGAGGAAAAAAGAAGAAAAAGAAAAAGAAAAATCGGGTTACTGTAAGTCAAACACCCTAGGGTGGATAGTAGAAACATAATAATGAAAAAAATGCCACACTAATTTGATAGACAAGAGTCATCTATTAAGAAAGGAAAACAGGCGAGCAAAATATCCTAGATCCTTATCTACCACAAGCACCTCGCGCAAAAACTAGAGCAACGTACAAACATGGTGCGTTGTGCAGTCCCCATATATATCTAAACAGTGTACCACAATAGTATTTATTATAGATGAACTAACCTGGAAACAGGTATTGTCTGATGTGAAGACAAACTCAAAAAGGAGATGTAAGAATCGTCTTATTCCTAGGTAATTATAAGAATAAATGAAAGATGTGAGTAACACTACAGAAAAAAGATATTCAAAATTGCTCCATAGGCATAGCAGTAACGAAGTGAGAACAATTGCTAAGGTGGTCTAGTTATAGGTTCATCAGTGCATGAGTGCTACAATAGGCATTCATGATATAATCCCATAAGGTATGAGAATATGACCCACTATATTGTAAAACTCCTACCAGGTAAGGAGTCAATCTATAAATAGTAGGGAGGTGTAGGGTATACACCAAAAGTGCATGCCCCTAGTTGAAGATAATGGAAATATAAAATATATAGGCTCACCAAAGTAACTATAGACGTATAGTCATAAACTTTCACAAAATTAGGTCCATGGTTGCACTGTAAGTACTGGCGTCTTGTACTTTATATCTGTAACCTAATCATCCACACGGTCCAGGCGATTTCTGTGAAAGAGTATAGGAGATCAAAAACTAATTCAAAACTCGAGGACACATAAGTTAATGGAGATAGATCTCCAATAAATAATAAGCGTCAAGTGGAAACACATAACAAATCGAAGCAAGACATCATGTCAAAATATCAAGCAGAGTGGAGAGTATGGTGCAAGAGGTCAATATCGGTAACGATCTGTTGTCATTAAAACCCGAATTCATATTTCATACAAGACCATAAGAAAAAATAAAGACAATACCTAGGAGAAGGGACAAGTTATCATATAGAAACACCAGTACCATATGTGGTGACGGGTATGTAAAACTCTGACTTCCTAAAACGTCTACTGACAAAGTAACCCACAAAGACAAATGTCATAACATAGGAAAACCTGTTTGTCGCCCGTGAGCTGGTCCAACACTGGTAAAACTAGTAAATACCAATCAAATATGCAACAATAGAATTCCAAAGGGATATAATACGCGTGCCAAAGGAGACAAACAAAAGCTCGATAAGGCTACCTGTTTGTATGTAAAGGAGTATCCACTAATATATAAGTGGCGAAATAAGTAAATCGATCAAGTTGAGTCGTCGGAGCTCCACATAGGTTCCGGGTAAATGTGTCATCAATACCAGGAAGCTAGGAGAGAATGTTCTATTAGTAATTGCACGGTTACCAGGGAAAACCCTTGTTTTCTAAATACTACCCTAGCATCGTGGAGTGTTCCATATCTTACCTCTCGTCCAAGAAAAGGCGTCCGACAGAATGATTGTAAAGGACATTCCAAACGAGAACGCCGATTTAAGTAGAGATAGGACTCTAAGCAAAGTACGTGACGTGATACCGGAGTGTCACGTGAGAGAGAGAGAGATGATGGCAGACGACGTGCAGCTTCTCTATGTCAAAAAAAGAAAAGAAGGACTGGAATGTCTAATGCAGTAAATGGCGATTAGAATTGCATGGTAGATGCCGTGCACAAATAAAGTTACCAGATGATCTCATAAATTGGCAACGCACCATAATACATGACCGCCAATGGATGGATATACGAAGCAAGAGCATAAATAAAAGAAACAGTGTTAATAGACCCCATCTCACAGCCCAGTTAAGAAATGTGACATATAAGTACATAGTACAAAGAAAAACATATAATCATATAATCACATAAACAAATGGCCACTTTGGTGTAGCAAATATAACAATATATAATTAAATCAGTTTCAGTTTCAGTTTCAGTCAGCTTTATTCAATTTTCACAATGTTAAAAATCATAAAAGCAGGTGCATACAAACAAGACATCTTTACAATACAACAATAATAAATAACATTTAGATTAAAAAATTATTAAATCATAGCAGTGAATCTATCGAATACAAACATTTCTTAGCTATCCAAATGAATTCCGTACCCTTAAAACACTTTTTAAGAACTCTATCATAGTCATTATACATGCAGTGTTCCCCAGCTGCTGTAAATTAAGGTACGCTGGCCTACATTGCCGCCATGCGCCACCTCTCAAATATTGCCTAATCCATCTGCAGCGTTCCTTCTTATACAATTTACATAACAAAACCAGGTGGAAAGTGGTTTGAGATGACATGTTATCACATGGACATGGGGCAAGGACTTTATTCCAATCGTTTTTAGCTGGGAACGTCACTAGTCGGTGGAAGAGGTTGAACCTAAATCTGGTCAAGATAAAGCGTTCAAAACCCAAGGTCACAAGATTTAAATATGGTTGTATGTTATGGGTAGTCAATGAAAGTTGATGTTCACTCACTGTTTCCTTAAAGACCTCCCCTACACACCTTATGAGGCTAAATTGCTCCATGCATAATTTTTTCAAGACTTTTTTGGGGATTTCCCCAATTAACTCTGGATTACTATACCACTCTGGCCTTTGAAGGTCAGTTAGGACCTTCCTAACATACTCAAGCCAGTTAATATGCTTTACATTGTCCATACCCATAACATCTCTGATTATACCCTGGTTTAGGCCAAGTTCTTCTGAGGCCCATACTCTCCGCCACAACAGAATAGGTTGAATTCTAATCAAATCAGTTAAATGGTCCATAGCAAGTTCGGCGTGACAATTATAGACAGATGTACTCTTAGGGAGAGATAGGAGGTATCTAAAAAAAATTATTTTCTACAATTTGCAGTGGTGTTACATCCTGGTACCACCAAATCCCTGCACCGTACAGTGCAATACTTCTGCACCTTGCCACATAAATACTAAGCATGATTGCGTTTTTTTTTTCCTAATTTGGTTGAAAAATGTATCAGCGCTGCTATTGAACGTTTGAAGGATAGAGTCCTATTCTTTACCTCAGGACCCCAGGTTCCTGATCCTTCAATTAAAACCCCCAAACATGGGAATGTTTTAGTATGTTCTACTTGGAGACCTGCCACTTTGAGATGTTTGCAACTGGCACGACCTTTGCCACAACACATCACAAAAGACTTCTTGGCGTTAATTCTAAGTCCCCTAGCCTCCATAAATTCTACATACTTCAGTAAGGCCCTTTGTGCACCCACCTTCGTTCTGGCCATCAATACCGCGTCGTCCGCATAGAGAAGGGAAACAATCTGCCTATTACCGTACCTTGGCGAATCAATGTTACTGGCCTCAATTCCTTCTCCAAGCTGTTCGTGTATAATGAAAAAAGGAATGGGGCCAGCACGCAGCCTTGTCTCGCCCTCTTCTCTATGCGGAAAGACCCCGTACACTCCCCGCCCCAACCCATACCTTACTTTAGCTGTTACACCTGAGTATTGTTGTCTCAGAAAGAGCACTATAGCAGGGTCGACATTCATCTCCTCTAATATTTCCCATAGCTTTGAGTGCACAACGCAATCAAAAGCAGAGGAGAGGTCGACAAATATTGCATACAGGCAACCTTCTTTCGCCGTGGTGTACTTCCCTTGTATCATTACAAAATTAAATTGTTAAATGTATCTGAATGTAAAAGTCAATAAAATGACAGTCCTATTTTTAAAATTATCACTGGACAATATATGATAGCACATATAAAAGAGTACTGACACTACAAATGAATGTGCATGGTCTTAGCTCTAATACATCCAATGAGGCTTAATACAGGAGATGGAACTCATCAATTTTATATCTAAATGGCGCAATCCTTAATGTGTGCAAACAAGAAGAGTATGATCAAAAAAACAGATAACAACAGCTGCAAGTTCAGTTAGGAGGCAGAGCACATAGATTAGCAGAGTATATGATTCTATATACCTGAATTGTATCTTTCATGACAGCAGTTACAGCTTCAAATGCTAAGAGAAGCATGGTTAGTTGTTTACAATGATTTACGTAGTTGTGTATAAGTCATATAATGTTATATGATTAATGTAGAAACACATGCATTTCCCTATCGGAGTTTAATCCATGATCAACTGTTCTTAATCTGATCAACCATTTAGCTTTTAGTTTTCTTAAGGCCAATGTTTTGTCTCCTCCACGAGGGTCATTCTTCAGGGTAGCAATGCCATGAAATTTAATTTCAATTTTTTCATTTGTTCTGTGAACTGTATTGTAGTGCTCAGCCAGAGGGTAGCTAGAGTCATTATTCCTGATAGTTCGCACATGCTCCTGGATGCGCTCCTTGAGCGGTCTGATAATGCTGCCTACGTATATTAAGTTGCATTGGCAGATGATACAGTAAATAACAAATTTGGTGTTACAGTTTATAAACTCATGTATCTGGTGTGTCTTCGGTGTATTGTAACAGAAACTAGTAGTTTTATTGCAAGCAAATTGACACACATTGCACAGAGAACATTTATAAAACCCTTTAGGTTTTGATGGTAGCCAGCATGCAACACTATTACTGCTGTTGTGATTAGTTGTTGAGGGACTAAGTATGTTACGTAGTGTCCGACCTCTTCTATATGTGATTGTTGGTTTATTCTTAACAATAGAATTGAGATCATAATCTAATTGAAGCAAGTGCCAATGTTTACGTAAAATGCAAAACAACTCATTGCTGTGAGAGTTGTATTGAGTAACAAAGGCTACTGTAGGATTGATTTTTTGTTCTGTCCTTCTCTTTCTTATTACTTTTAAGAAGATCACATTGTTTGCTTTTACAAATTCGAGTACGAGCCTCTTTGAATATTCCATCCTTATAGCCCCTAGTTTGAAAACGTGAAATGAGGCGACTCAATTCTTTCTCAAAATCAGATTCGGTACTACAGTTTCTCCTTAAACTGGTCATTTCTCCAAAGGGGATTGCCCGTATCTGCGTATGAGGATTGGCACTGGTCACGTGCAATATTGAATTACAGGCAGTAGATTTTCGAAAAAGTTTAGTCTCAAGAATACCATCCTTAATAAATAGAGTGATGTCCAGAAAGTCAATACTGGATTTACTATAATTATGAGTAAAGGACAGGTTGTAATCATTGGTGTTGAGATATTTTACAAAGTCCAACAGGGAGAACTCATCACCAGACCAGATGAGTAGGACGTCATCAATGAAACGTCCCCAATAGATTATGTTATTGGTCAAACCATGGGGACAGTTTCTCCACATATGGTGAAGCTCAAAATAACCCATAGAGAGATTAGCAAATGAGGGCGAAAATTTCGCCCCCGTCGCTACTCCAGAATGTTGTCTATACCAGGTGGAGTTGTATAGAAAATAGTTATTATCAGGTGTCAGTTTATTGAGTTCCAGTAACATCCTGGTATGATCATAGAGGGAGGCATCCCTCTTAGAGAGAGAGAAAGTTAATGATTCCATACCTCTCTCAATCGGTATGCTCGTATATAACGAGTTGACATTCAGGGTTACCAGCATGAAGTCTTCAGACCAGAGAAATTGTTCCATTTTATTAAGAACATCCTGAGTGTCTTCAATAAAAGCTGGAAGCTGTCTGACTAGTGGATTTAAAAATGTGTCAATATATTCCGATATGTGTTCTGTAGCTCCACCAATCCCGGAGATAATGGGTCTCCTAGGAGGTTTGGTAATGTTCTTATGAACCTTTGGTAGAGTATAGATATAAGCTGCTCTTGGAGTTGGGTTATAGAGGTATTTTTATTCCAGATCTGATAGCAAACCTAAATAATACGGAGCTGATTAAAACCTTAGAGAGAATTCTTGATTCCGATACTTGGCAAAAACCTAACTTAACTTAAAACTGCAACTTACTTACTCCTTCCCATGTATTAGGCTTAGGTCAGGTACACCGGGGTAGGCGTATCTTAGAAGCACCAGTTGAGTTCGTTAGTCAATGTTTTTATGTATGTATATATTTTTTCCATTTTAAAGTATCATATGGCTAAGAAACCATATCAATGCTTTTACAGTATTATTTCATAATACTACTTTTACTGTACGCACTTTACTTTATAATAAGTATTGCAACTGTGGCAATTCATTTCTCTTGTATGAGAAAGAAGACTGCTCAATAAAATAACACCTTTTATTGAAAACGCCTGTCTCTCTATTTCTCTGCACTCTG
Source organism: Lissotriton vulgaris (assembly GCF_964263255.1). Classification (NCBI taxonomy): domain Eukaryota; kingdom Metazoa; phylum Chordata; class Amphibia; order Caudata; family Salamandridae; genus Lissotriton; species Lissotriton vulgaris. The sequence continues at coordinate 724,393,401 of NC_141696.1, forward strand.
GTGAAATTAAGCATGCACGATTGACTGAGTGAAATAGCTGTCTATTGTTTTCACACGATTCTAGAGATACACTCTTTATTCTGAGGGAGCAAAGTTGTCATGTTTATGTGGTTGTCCGAAACGAATCCCTTATTATCTAAATCAGGATGGTTAAACCTTTCCTGAACATTCGAGAAAGTTTCTAGTGACCTCGGAACTAGCTGGCAAAATGAATCAAGTCGAACATAGTTAGTAGAGACCTAGATGACCTCAGTCCTACGTCTACACTGCTGTTTATGTTATTCCTATGCGCAGAGCCTATTGGGAATATAGGAACTTCACTACATGGCGCCCAACGTTTGGTAAGGCGATAATCTAACGCAAGACAATAGAGTAACTAAGTTGTGCTTTTGACACAGACCCTTTTCTCCCGTAAAAACTCCAAAGGACGTCTGGAGTGGTGAAAGGTTAATATCCGCCGGAACTTAGTAGGATGAGAATCCTATGTATTAGTTTTTGGTTTAGTCAACGTTGAAGGATACAGTGTTCCAAAATATTGTGCACCTAATCTTTGTTTCCTTGAAACTTGATGTGCAACAAAAAACTTTCTTTCAGTAAAATGGGGGAAAGTGAAGAAGAAAGAGATAGAGAAGCATTAGCAGCTCAACTCCTAGCGGATGACACAACTATCCAAGAAAATGACCCGGGTGCTATAATCATTCCGGTCAATATAAGAAGAACTATAACTCTTAAACTTATAGAGAATGCACTATCACCAAGAGGTGGTTCGGTCATTTTCATGATAGAGGCACATAAGTATCGGCAAACAGAGGTGTTCTATTCATGGATACATTTTCCAGTAGCACACGCTGTGACAAAAGATTTCCACTATTACAAAATAGAGGAACCTCTGGATATGTACACTCCTTTCGAGGACGTTGAAATCCCAGTAACTTACCAAGAGCACTTGCTCTGGTTTAATGGCGCCCTAAAACATCAAAATCACATCACCAGGCACGGTCAACTAGGTAGACCAGGAGCCACGTGGCCGGTTCTAGCCAGCTACACACCACACCCAGACATTGATAAAATGTCGGACCGGAAACTTTTAGCTCAGCTAAAACTATTAATTAAAATTCATAGACAATTGGTCCAATATGTCATGCAGACTTCAACAGTCCAACCAGCAATTAACATCCCACCGCTGACCGCTAATCAGGGGAATACAAACAAAATTATACCACAGAACATACAATCATGTCTTGGTAAAACACCCATAAAACGGGAACAAATCCCATTCTGGTTAGCTCAAAAAATGACTCAAATAGAGGCAGTATTTCCTAATACTACACCTCATGAAAAACACAGAATTCTGACTATCTGCCTCCCAATGGGGGTCGCACCACATGTGGAGGACTGTGACACTTGGGGCACGGTCTTTGCTTCCATCTACACAAAAACACATGGTGTTCCGTCTATGGCGGTCATACTAGATGTACTGAGACAAATTCAGAACGAACACGGTCCAGAACCTGCTTTAACTCTGGGTATGAAATTACTAAAAGATTTTAAGCAGGTCTCGGCTATATTATTAGCCAACATAAAAGGAGAAGCAGCATGTGTGGCAATCCGCCAGAAATTAAAGGAGACAGATATAACAGACCAACCATTTGAACTTGCCAGAATCATAGAAAAAAACCTATGAAGAGCTAGGAAGAGATAGTTTGGGTGGGAAACCAATAAAACCCCAACTAACTGAAAATCCTGAAAAAACATTTATTAAAAATAACTTAAATACTCCAAAAAAGAGTTGGGATGGTAATAAACAATCCACTCTCAAGGAAAAACGATTCCAGTCCAGAGGAAGGACTCCTCAACGGAGAGAAAGATCTCCTGGCCGAGGAGGCAAGTCTCCCCAAAGGGAACCCTCTGAGAAAATATACAGCCTTAGAGACAGGGATAAATTGAGAAAACCTGATAGATATCAAGATATTGATACACGTCCCTCTCGATCTTTTCAGACTTCCTCACAGAAATCGGAAAAAAGAGGACGGTCAGAACACAAGGAAGAGCACGTCAAGGCCAAAGACAAAGAACCTGCTCATCAAAGTAAAAAATCACTATTTCCCAGAAAGAAGGTAGCAAGTATTTAAATGAAACATGTCGAGGATTCTGAGGACACAACAGAAAAACGGAGAGTGGGCCCAGACAATGCTAGACAGCGCAGCAGAAGTGACCATAGCTCGCAAGATCCTGATGAATCTTCCGGAGACAGTGGACACGAATTAATACATTCAGGTGGAAACTGCAGACACACGAGTTAGCGTGCCCTATAAACTATATGAAATAACATTACGTATAGAGGGAGATAAAACTAGGAAAATAAAAGGTCTCTTTTGGGAGAATCTATCTAAAGGCTATGATATTCTGTTAGCTGAAAAATAATGTCCACCAGAGTTTGTATGCGAGTGCCCTCATGGCGAAGAAATGATTATGCCTGCCTTCTGAAATCATATTCCAATTCATAAAAAATACACATTCGCAAGAAAATGGGCAGTGGCTCAAGCCCCTGCATTACACAAAAATCATGTCGGATGGGATGAGGACTCTCCTCCCCACAAAATCCAGTTCAAAAATCAACCCACTGCACAAAGGCAGTACCCAGTTAAACAAGTAGCTAAAAAGAAAGTCAGGGAGATCTTAGATCAACTTGAATATCAAGGGGTGATTGAAACATGCACCTCACAAATGAACAATCCTTTGTTTCCTGTCTCCAAGCCAGACGATTCATATCGCCTAGTTTTGGACTACAGACATTTAAACTCCTGCTGCAAAACTTTTGCAGTACAAAACTCACACAGTGCAGCACTAATGAACAACATTGTGCTCGAAAAATATAAAACAACATTAGATATCTCTAATGGATTCTTCTGTCAAAACATTGCACCTGAAAGCAGGTATTTGACCACTTTCTCAATAATGGGGTCGCATTAACAATTTTGCCGACTCCCACAGGGATTCAAGAATAGCCCAGGATTATTCTGAGCAAGGGTAACAGAGTTACTACAAATATATGATGATGAGGCATTATCATATGTCGATGACATCTATCTTACAGACAATGACGTGGAGACTCACTTAAAAAGAGTGAACACCATAATACTTGGGTTCGCATCAGAGGGTAACAAATTCAACTTTAAAAAGTCAAGAATTGCCCATCTAACAGTCCTATTTTTTATTTATTTTTATTTTTTCCACGACCTTTATTGTGCCTTTCAAACCATACACAGCTTCTGGCCTACAACCCCAGGGGCCGGCCGCGTCACTTTCACCTGCGTTCAGTACTATCTGGATTACACAGCCCATGTGCCGACATCCCGGGGGTACGGCAGCATTATATAACAGCGTCTGCACATAACTCGCATTGAGATTATGGATCTATATGGGTAAGGTTTTAAATTTTATAACAATAAACAGCATAAACAAGAAGTTACCACAATAAGCAAACGAGGAAATGAGTGCACATCCCCTATCCCAACTTGTACTCGTGAAATGTCTGTTATGGGTGAGTAAAACCATTACCATGGGGTCAGCTGTTACCACTTTCCCTTACAGTTAGGTGCCTCTGTATAGTAATCCGTGAAAGCAGGCCAAACCGTCCACCGTTCCCACCCCCTCCCAATCTTGAATCTGGGTGGGACTCAAGGTCCCCAAGCCCGCCCCCTTTTGCCATTCCTCCTATTTGTCTTTCCCCTCCTCATCTGATGTCAGTGTGTCGTCTTCCTGCAAGGGTTCACATATCTCCCCCCCTGAACACATTCCACGGGGTCCATATCTTATTCCATTTGCGTGGACATGCCCTATTTGTATACACTGCCCTCTCCGTTATCATTAACCTGTCCATGTTTGTACACCATTGTGCCAACGTGGGGACCTCTACCGTACCCCACTTCTGTGCTATGTCATGTTTTGCTATCATAACAGTCCTATTTTTAGGATATGAATTATCAAGTGAAGGCAAAAGCCTGGCAGACAACTTCCTAGAGAAGTGTGAAGTACTCGAAGCACCAAAAACGCTGAAAAATTTACAATCAATACTAGGCTTCCTGAATTTCGGTAGAACATACATTCTAAATTATGCAGAGAGGGTTAAACCTATCTATGAATTAATAAAACCTGATTTCAAACCAATACATTGGACTCAGAAACACATAGAAATTTTAAGATCATTACAAACAGACATGTTAGCTAAAACGAAATTGCAAACTCGCGAAAACGTACGCAACCTTGTAATCCAAGTCATCCCAGGAAGATGCAGATTCACATACCTGACCTCTAATGTGGGAGAAACGGTACCTATAGCTTACAAATCACAATGAAATTCAGTTCTACAGAATTTTTTTTGACTGTGATTCAAACTGCTGTAGCAAAAGAAAGAGCCCTGGCACAAGGTAAACGAATAATAATCATTACACCAGTACCTGCCCTAGAAGCAGTAACAAGGGCAAGCATTCCGAATGCTAAAGTCCTACATCCAAGATGGATACAATGGGTTAAATCTCTTGCTGCACCAGACGTAGTATACGAATTTGATCCTAATTTAAAAACACAAGAATTTCTGCAATATGAATATGAATGTCCTCTGCCAACCGAAATTCCTTGAACATTACGGCTGTATAATATATACAGACGGATCAGCACAACCCGCAGTTGGGGGTAAACAAGCATATAGTGCTGCGTGCGCGATGGTTAAAGGTCGTTGGCACGAAGGAAAATTTAGACCACTGGTCACTAAAACACAATCTCTAGGAGATTGTACAGCTCAGCGAGCTGAACTATTGGCATTTAAAGATGGCGCTTGAAAATGCCGATCGTGAATTCCCCACACTAATAGTGTGCGATTCGCATTACTGCGTCAAGTCATACAACAGTAACATGCAGACATGGAGCAAAAACGGTTACAAAGATGACACAGGTGCCGCAATAAAAGATAAAACGCTTTGAGAACAAGTAGTTCTTTTGCAGAGAGAACTACAAAAGACTCACGTGATACATACACTGAGTCATCAACGTGATGGCGTTCAAGTTGCAGGGAATTCATTGGCTAACAGAGCCACAGCGGAAGTGGTTCAACCAGCCTCCGTAGCAACAAAAAAGCGTTCTAAAAAACACATAGATGGAGAAACCATGCTGGCGGTAAAAGCATCATTAAAAGGCGAATATGCAGCATTGCCTCTCAACTATCCACTCAGTAATACATACATAATTGATGCAAACTCCGTTCCTTTTGCTCAAATCCGGAGTGTTTTCTTGATTGAAGACACACACATGGGATTTGGTCCAAGGCACCAAGAGATCTTGAAATCTTCTGCTGTGTTTAACTGGTTAGCAGCTGCACAGCTGAAGTGCAACGAAGACAAGACAGAAATTTTGCTGTATGGCCAATTTCCATCCAACTTCAGAGACCTCTTGTGGCCGTCTGATTTTCCCCAGCCAGGCTCAGTTACTATCGCTGCCAAGAATTTGGGAGTCTGGTTTGGAGAGGATCTGAGATTCGAGGCACACATAAAAAAACTTACTGCTGTGTGCTTCGGCTCTCTAAAAGCCATGAGAAAGTTCTTCCCGTATCTGCCATCATCAGCTAGAGAGTCGGTTGCTAGAGCTTTAATTTTATCTAGGCTCGACTATGCCAACTCTCTTTTTAGCGGCACTCCAGCTTTCTTAGTTGCCCGACTGCAGATTATCCAAAATGCGACAGCACGGCTGCTGTATAACATTCCTAGCAGAGAAAGCATGCAAGCACACCTAAAGGAACTTCATTGGCTGCTGATTGCTCAAAGGATAACTTTTAAAATTCTCACTTTAGCATTTAAGGCAGTCCATGACATGGGACCATCCTATCTAAGAAAAAGATTCAGCCGCTATGTCCCCACACGGCCGCTACGTTCAGCCGGCTGCAACCTCTTGAGTGTGCCCCGCTTCCAGCGAGTACGACTAGGAGGCTACTCGCTTGCTGTTGTCGCAGCTAGGACTTGGAACGCCCTTCCCCTCTCCCTGAGATCAACTGAAAATTTTGTTTCATTTAAGAAAGCACTAAAAACTCATCTTTTTAGAACAGCCTATTAGTGTTATTTTTCCTTTAGATGGCCTCTTGCTTGTTTTCCTTTTTCGCGCCAGGATACTCTGGAGTAATGGAGCGCGTTATAAAACAGCAAATAATAATAATAATAATAATAAAATTACAATTAGAATACTGGTGGCCGGGGATGAGCTTGCAAATTCATAAATTTGCAATGGATTGTCAAGACTGCAACAGAGATCGCAGTTGTGAACCGGACCAGACTATTGCCAGGATACCTTTATTAGAAAGCATCATGCGATCTATATGCAGAAATCCAGCCGCAGAAATGTGTCCCCATAATTATTAAGACTGAATTCACTTAAAAATGTGGCCCCAGTGCTCGGCTGACGCCAGAACTGTTATAAAAGATTTGCAAGTCTTTATCGGCACATACGCAATTGGCATGTTAGATTCTGACCAGGGTCCCGCGTTTAGCTCTCGAGCTTACAAAGAGGCCATGACCAGCATGGGTATTGCATTGCGGTACTCTTCTCCCTTCCATCCTGAGGGAAATGCGGTAGTGGAAAGAAAAAAACGTGACATAATGCAATCTATAACGGCGAGGGTATTAGGTTCGGGTGACGGGTGGGTCAAACATCAAATAAGTGTCCAACGTAGTCTTAATAACTTCAGTGGTAGAAGAAAAAACTTTTGATATCAAAGATCGTTTGGCTGTTTTACAGGACTTGAATGAAACAAGAAAGAGTCTAAGTAACATAAAGTTTAAGCCAACAACCACTGAAGAACCACCTGTCCCAGCAAGACCTGTCTGGATTCCAAAGATTGGGGATCTGGTCAGAGAAAAGATCACAGTGAAGATGGAATTTGGGCCTTCTTACAGAAAAGCAGTACCTGTCTTAGCTGTCAGTGAAACAAGATCAGTAGTACTACCGCCACTTGCTGGTAAAAAGGAAAACAGAATTGTTTCCATCGACCTGGTGAAACCACAAACATGTGGCCGATAATAAACAGCAGGCCCAGTGGACTACCAAGAAATAGCAGAAGACCAAACTTTGCTACAATCTAAGAGGTTCAAACTGAGAGACTAATCACATTTGATACACCTGCAGTAAATAAAAAAGGACTATGCAACAACGCCATGGAACTTGTGCCTCTTGACACCCAAATTGCAACAATTCATAATGATATACCAATCTACAACGATGTAGCCTCAGACTGTACAAATGTAACAAATGAAAATGCAAAGATCAATGGAAATCCGGAAGCAATCCCACCAATGACAGAACTGCATCTGGCTATTTTATCAACTTTGATGACTTTTCTGATGATCCAAGTAAACATGGAGACAAGCCAGCAACAAAAACCTTCAAAGAAAAAATGACTGAGTTTTTTCACCAACTAAAAGAAACATATCTGATTTCACCATGGATTGAATTTTGGACTGTGTTAGGTGTACTTTTCCTCCTGCTTTGGCTCATCATGGTTTTATGCTTGGGTAAATTCATTGATGGAAAATATAGTACAATGGACACAGCAAGTCAGAACATCAACTTGGTCCTAAAGTCTCACAGATCCTCTCACATTGAGAAAAGAGAACTATCATCAGTGAACATCACAGCCAACCCAATACCTGGGGGTATAGCATGGGACAGAACTGACTATGACATTTATGGCCCGATTGAGCTCTTGAAGTATCCACACCAGTTTAAGGTTTCCTTAAGTGACTTTGTGATACCAAGTTCTTTTTCTGATGACTGGGATTTTGAAAATATTAATAATATGATGTCAGATTTAGTAATGTCAGCTAAATTTACAGAACATGATTATTTGCAGGGTTCATCAAATTATAAAGAATTATACTGTTACAATCACTATGGTCATCACTATTTGCATAACTCTGCACAACCTAGAAATGTTTTTACTTATAATCAATGGGAACATTGTCCAACTCCACCAAAAGGAAGTTCGAAGACATTTTATAAGAAATTTCCATACTTCTCAGGGTTTAACAACAGTGATCCAGAAACGTTTTATTTTAAAATGTTAAATAAGACAGGAATGAAAACAATGTTGACAAATACTAAACTGATTTATTCTGAAAATTTTTATGACAAGATGTTTACATTTGGTTTTGAATTTTGGAAAAACAACATTGAAACAAAAACCATCTGGGGAACAAAAGACTGGCAGGTACAAGGTCTAGAATCATTATTTAGAGCCTGCATGTTCCAGAACAAATAATATTCCTGAATGATACCATTCAACAAAATACTTGTCTTGGTTTAGCTAAGATAAAAGATTTAAATAAACCATCTATTCCAAAGCCCATACCTGATAGTAATAGTACTGCGGATGTGGAATAGACCTATCCCATATTTTTCACCAAAACAGAACAAATCCTGATTGGAAAAAATGGTTGATCTGGCCCACAGACACAAATAACTGTCAAGATAGATTCCTGAACAAAAGACAGGGGTTCAAAATGACCAGGCCAGACCCAGGATATTCCCAGAGACAACATCCAGGGATAGTTACAACATACAGTGTAGGGAAATTATTCCTTGAGTGGCTACAGAACTCCACACTGGCTGAAATTAAGCAACACTTGACTTTACTTAAAGAAGGTGCTGACCTGCGAGATTTCATAATGGGACCTCGCAAACAGCGTCAAAAACGTTTCATCGCGGCCGGTATATACGCTGCATACAACGAAGCTTGGAAAGTAATGCAAATTGGAACAGCAGAAAAAATACGAGAAATTGATCGTATAAATTTGGAAAAATCACTTTCTGTAGAGGACAATGAGTTAACGACTCTGTCTTCCAGAATCTATTCACTGGACAGTATTGTATCATCTGCCTTTGATATAATAGAGCAAGACTTGATAATGTTACAACATGGTCAGTCCCAATTGCGTTCTATTGTACAGCTTGGCTGGACGTTGCAAAACCTACGTTCAGGCTACGTGCCATGGCGTCTAACCAACATAACGTCATTATTTTCAATCTTTAACCTTACTGATAAACAAATCAGTTTGGCACAAAAAGGAGCAGACTATACGATTCTGAGCATTGAAAAACTTGAGAGATTACCTTTGACAATGTCAGAGAGACCTGTCATTGAATGGATAATACAAGGAACTATTACAATACCGATAACAACTTTCCAGTTTAAATATTGCCAAGAATATATACCAGCAGGCCAGTATGAAAGGTTGGGTAAAGGATACATCAAATCAACCTGGGATTTACCTTACACACACAAATGTTATAGTGAAGGGAAAAAGGAGGTATTCCTTAGTGGCAATAATTGTACAAAATCACTAAGCGGTACTCTTCTGTGTCAAGGTATTAACTTGCATGGAGCCTGCGAAGGGTCTTCGAATAACCTTTCATGTCACCTGCAAGGCACTCCTGTAACACAGATAGAACCATTTTTCAGACAGCTTTCCAACGGTGGCTACGTTTTAATAAATAACCACAGCTGTTGTGGAATATTGCCAGGAGAATGCTATCTCGTAACTGTTACTTCCAGGGTCGTTTGCTGTATGCAAGTATTGTATCCAAACAGCAATCCAGACATGGAGGCGGCAATATGGCCTTATCTGAATATCTCTTCTATTCAAATTGATACTTTAAGCAGAATGAAGTCTATTCTTTTACAGACTACTGTGCCTTTGACCTCATCCAAAGAAATGTATGATCTGCAAGTTGCAAGGAACGCAGCAGAGATACATACCCTTTTATCGACATATTGCCCCGTGCATTTCGTAGAAATGTTAAGTCAAATTTTAAATATGTCTGATACCAGTGGCATCACACATGCATTTAAGACAATTTTTTCGGGACTGTTAACACCATTTGAAACAGTTCTGGGCATCTTCCCGAATTTTGTCCATTCTGTCTTTGACGGCCTACCTTTAATTTTGGGACTCGTAGCAGGAATTTTATTTTAATTCCTTCTGCTTCGATATGGCAAGCGAATCCACAGACAAGACTCCAGCAACAATGGAAGAAACGATGCTAGCAATACGATATCGAGACCGTATCACTAAGGTCCTCGGATTAGCCCGGCTAAGAGATCTGAGTACAACTCGGTTTCTTTCATTCAGATCAATCTGGCAGGATTGCATCTTACCTGTGCTTCGATGTCTGCTATGCAGAGAATGCATGTTGGACGTCTGTCTTACACTACCATCAGCAGTATCAATGGATATCGATACTTTGCTTTGTCCAGTAATGACTCATGCAACGTGTTGTCCCCAGCGGCTACCTATTCTGATGACGGCATTCGTTGAGACTTCACCATTACGAGTAGGTGGCGGTGAAGTACGAGAGGTACAACCTTCTGTGAGCATTGCTTATCCAAACATCGATGATAGCAATCACGCACAGAACTGCACAGTTACAGTATTTTCAAACTTGGTCGCACTTTCACCTGATGTTGTAGACCAATTTTTTGCAAGCTTGTCTGATATGATGTTCTCCCCTGAACAACGTGAATAACTTTGAAAAACTTTGAAAAACAACAAGCACACAGCGTTCCCTGAACTCTGAATTTGGCCTTCAGTTCTGTTAAACAAAGCAACTGAAAACATTTGGAACTATTTTTTCCCCCGAAAAGCGAAATTATTTTTCTTTCAAATCAAAAATATTTAAAAAAAATTCCGGCACATGGTACTTGGTGGTTAGAGAACAGAGCTTCTATTTTTAGAGACATTAGAGACAATATTTTACCTCAGCCTCTAGCACATGTACATTATCATATAGATATGTGATGAAATGGTCTCGACATTCTCTTCTGTATACAGAGCCATTTCATGTGTAATTTTCGCAATTCATTCAGCTGATATTCATGCATTTAACTGAATGTTAACCCTGCTTGAAAAAACGTACAGTACCAATACTCATTTTCGTGTATAAACAATAAACCATTTAAAATGCAATTATGTATTTTGTGGTGGGTTGGAAAACACACATGCATCGTATGTTTAATATTGCTTATTTTCAGTAACGATGGACATTAATACGTGGAGTGGGTGTTGTATTTCTATCTAGGACCCTAATTCGATATTCCTGATTCATGCCCTTATGTGATTATAACAAATAATATCCTTATAAAGGCATAAGAATCATATCCATATTTAGTAATAGCCCATGCAGTCCAAAACACGGCAAGGCTACTCCCATAGACTCCTGGAAAGCACAATGCGTTCTTTAAACAAACCAAGCCTCCAGCAGCCCGGGACTTCCCCCTGCTTTTGTTTTGATTTGCATAAGAACTCCTGGAGTCCAGAAAGAACTGTTAGTTCTTAGTGACGTCTTATGTCCAACCTTACGTCAAACCCAGCACCTTTCAGGTATAAATATACCAACATTGCCTTAAGCAAACACACGGTGGTGGGGAGCAGAGCGACGTTCTACTTGCCCGGGAGCCCAGCGGTTGCTAGAGCCGATGGAAAACGCCCCTCCCTTTGACGCACTGAGAGAGACGCTGTCTTTTTCTCCAGCCGAGGAAATCCAGCTCCGGTGTTCCCAAGTCACCCTCGCGGGTTGCTGGGAGATCGAGTCTTGAGAAGCGAGACACAAGACGTCTTTCATTCTATAACCAAGGTACGGAGCTGATTAAAACCTTAGAGAGAATTCTTGATTCTGATACTTTGCAAAAACCTAACTTAACTTAAAACTGCAACTCACTTACTCCTTCCCACGTATTAGGCTTAGGTCAGGTACACCTGGGTAGGTGTATCTTAGAAGCACCAGTTGAGTTTGTTAGTCAATGTTTTTATGTATGTATATATTTTATCCATTTTAAAGTATCATATGGCTAAGAAACCATATCAATGCTTTTACAGTATTATTTCATAATACTACTTTTACTGTACGCACTTTACTTTATAATAAGTATTGCAATTGAGGCAATTCATTTCTCTTGCATGAGAAAGAAGACTGCTCAATAAAATAACACCTTTTATTTGAAACGCCCGTCTCTCTATTTCTCTGCACTCTGGTGAAATTAAGCATGTGCGATTGACTGAGTGAAATAGCTGTCTATTGTTTTCACACGACTCTAGAGATACACTCTTTATTCTGAGGGAGCAAAGTTGTCATGTTTATGCGGTTGTCAGAAATAAATCCCTTCTTGTCTAAATCAGGATGGTTAACCCTTTCCTGAACATTCGAGAAAGTTTCTAGTGACCTCTGAGCTAACTGGCAAAACTAATTATGTCTAACATAGTCAGTAGAGACCTAGATGACCTCAGTCCTACGTCTACACTGCTGTTTATGTTATTCCAATGCGCAGAGCCTATTGGGAATATAGGAACTACACTACAGCGGATTCCATGCTGTGTTGTGCTCTAAAACCCATCGAGTTGGGTGAAGGCACTGGTGGCTCAATAAAATCAGACAGGTTTCTGTTGACATGTTTTTCTAACAATCTGCCTACAAATGATAGCTGAGAGATCGGCCGGAAGTTCTCCAGTTGCCCTCTATATGCATTGGCTTTTTTTAACAGGGGCTTTATCACTGCATGTTTCCAGGCCCCTGCGACTTCGTCTAGGCCTCGATATCGATTCAATACCCTCTTTAAATTTGGTATGATGATGGGTGCTACTGCTCTGAGCATTTGTGGAGGGGCTGGGTCCAGAGGTGAGCCGGACTTCACCTTCTCCATCAGAGCTTCTATCTTGTGCTGTTCAATAGGTGGGAAATTAGTCATCACCTGCTGTGGAAGGGCTATTTCTGAATCTTCTTCCCTCTCTGGATCCATGTCTCCCTTATTGTTAAAGCTGCTATATATGTCCGTTACTTTGGAGAGGAAGTATGTGGCCAGGTCATTACATCTCTCCTCCGACGTTGCAGTAGGACCAGAGTCAGAGCTTGGATTAGTTAGTGACCTAATTACTTGGAACAGTTCCTTTGAGAAGTTCTGAGCCTTATTTACTTTTTCCTCAAATAACGTAGCTTGGCTCACTTTGATATTATCAAGATAGTTCCTAATCCCTTTTTTATATTAAACTTTCATTGAAGGATCATAGGATTTTCTCCACTCCCTTTCAAGCCTTTTACATTGCTTCTTTAGTTCTAGAAGCTGGGGGTTACAGCATCCTTCGGCTCTAGTTCTGGTTGTAGGTTTTAGTGCAGTTTTTGCGGCTATGGAGTCCAGAAATTGATGAATCCATAAATTCCCATTTTGTGTACCCCTCTTCAGCTGATCCTGGCTCTCCTATGTCTGAATTTGGCAAATTGGTTAAAGCGTCCCCCAATTCTAGCTGATTAATCTAGGCCCAGTCCTTTTCCTTGTTATTTCCATAGCGGAGACTTCTCTGCTCTCCCTTCCTAGCTTCCTTATCTCAATCAGAATGAAGTGGTGGTCCGACCAGAGAACCGGTATTGGCGTGGCCACTTTCATATCTGGATCATTTGTGATTCCCACGTCTAAAGTATGTCCCTTTTTATGTGTGGCCATTGTTACTAGCTGGGTCAGATGTATGCTTTCCAAATCTGACAGGAGACTTTTTGTGTTTGGAAGGCTGTTGTTTTCCAAGTGCAAATTCAAGTCCCCCAATACACTGATGTGGCTTATTTTTAGTAAAAGACTGGTCAGCACTTCGGGCAGTTCTTCTACGAATTCCCCATGAGGACTTGATGGACGGTAAATTAAGAGGCCTGATAGGAAAGGAGAATCGAAAAGCAGAGGCATTTGCATCCTTTCAAGGCCAGTGACTCTGTGGTGCACTTGTATCCCTTTTTTAAGAGAATGGCAACAACCCCCCTACCTGGCCTGTCCTGCCTAGCCTGTGTATCACATAGTCTGGTGGAAGTGCCATGACTATGTCTGGTGAGGAATCCTCCTTGAGACAACTTTCTGGTATGAATAGAGCATCTAGTTTGGTACCCTCTAACCGAATTCGGATTTCAGTTGCGTGTTTAGGCAATGATCTGCTGTTGATCAGACCTAACTTCCATTCAATTCTTTGGGCCTGTTTATTATATTCTTGTTGTTTTCTCTCTATCTTGTGAGTAGTTTTCAGATTTTGTGTACAGAGCCTGCAAACCTTTGTTATTACTGTGGTGTTTGAAACCTCCACAGTCTTCTTACAATTACTTCTCACTTCCTTGATATAGCTATACAATTCCTCTCTGTAATATATAATTTCGGAATATTGTGCAGGGGTTCTGGCCCCTGGTCCCAGCTGGGCGTGGAGGGCGCAGACGGGCTTCATTCGCCCAAGCCTTGTTCGCCACTTGGAGGCTTCATTCCTCTTTTACAGCAACTTACCCACGGTCCGGCCATCTTGCCACTCCACACGGGACATCTCGCCTGACCCAAATATGGCCAATTGCCTGATTTTCAGGTGCACTTTGCCTTATTTACAACGGCTTGCCCACATTCCTCCAACACGGGTCTTACTCTTCAGGATCCGCTCTACATCGATGCATTCGCTCTTTGCCCCGCCGGACTTGAACTACCTTGAATAATTCCTCTCTTAGCTAGAGCACTACCTTAAACTATATGGCCATTGTCCTGATGATGTCCTGCAATCATTCAGGTTGAAACGCCGTTGACTACCCAGCCTAGAACTCAGGCGCTGTTGTGGTCAACCTATTTGCCTAAATACTTCGTGAAAAAACACTGTATATATCATGCAATTTTGACCACTTTAACTTAATTAAAAAATTTTTGCTGTTCAAGCTGTATTTCACACCCCTGTGTCACTGCGCCGCCCCACTTTCTCACTTACACGCCCAGTGCTTAACCTGTGTGTAATGGTCATTATGTATTTATGTAATCTAGTGCTTCTTAACTACCTATGAAATTATAGTTAATATTTACTTACCTTACCATTACGTTGTGGTCTCCCTCTCCTTTTTCCCCTCCCCAATTGTGATTTACATCACTGTTCTGAACTGTCTTGTTTTCTAAGTATTGTCCAGTTGAGTCATTGTTTTAGATATAAATTGCGACCGGTCTCACCTGGGTTAACGGGCCTTACTCCTGTTATCTATCCTTAGGCGTGCCAGTGGCACGCCCGCTGCACGCGTCCCTACGTGACCTGCTGAGCATCACGCTATATGTGCTCTCCCCGGAAGTTGCGTTCAGCTAGAGTGTCACCCCTCTACTCCCAAGATGGCGTCTCCCCGATCTCTAGAGTAGCCCATCACTCCCTCTGCACAAATAGGACTTCTCATGGCGGACCGAGGAATGAGGGACAGAACAGGTAATGGTACTGTTTATGTGGCAGCGCTCAAGTTAAAATGGTTAAAAACTAGTTAAAAGTTTAAAATGATCCAATGCGTGCACAATGAAATAGACAATAGCAGCAATTCAATTAGCAGCCGTTCCTATGAGTGTGGCTGTGTGTTCTGTCCAGTGCCTTAATCGTTTCCTAAACCTAAACCTACTGTAGAATATGCTGACAAACACCAAGCTGATATATTCTGCTTCTTTTCTTTCCCAGCTGTTTGCACCAGCTGATTTTTGGAGGTACTCTATTGATGTAAAATCAATTTGGGGGAAAAAAGCTTGGCAGGTTCAGTGGAACAAGGCTTTGTTTAGGGCATGTATAATACCACAACAGATGGTTTTCCTGAACACAACTGTGTAGCAAACATCTTGTCTTGGATTAGCTAAGGTAAAGATCTGAACACACCCATCATTCCCACATTCACATGTTTTGAAAACTGGCAGTGGTTTACAAAATACAAGGAGGAAACACTTGACATCATGCTGCATATTGGAACATACAATACATCAGAGACTAATTGGAAGGGATGGTTAGGGTGGCCATTAGATATTAACGGATGTCAAGCACGATTTCTTGGCAACACTGAGGACTTTCAGATAAGTAGATCTGACCAGCAGACATAACACTTGAAGTGGTAACAACGCCAGGGACGGCCTTGGTTTGCCTAATTTTAAATTATATTATTTAGCAGTATCTCTAAAATATTATCAGCCTTTATTTGGCATCACGGAAAATGGGGACACTGATTCCAACTATGTGCCCTCTATATTTGAAAACCTGATTGGTTCACATGCTACTGGCTGTTTGCTAAAAATATATGAGCCCAACTATTTCAAAAAGACTTGCTTAAGGACTCTCATAGGCGACCTATTGGTTGGAGAACATATTGCCTCTTTTGACATAATTATGGCCAGATTTAACATTAATCACCTGGACTTTTTAAAGTTTTTACAGATAAGGGACTTTCTTCTCAAGAAAGTGGGTGGAACATCGGGGTTTTCAGTGATCCCATTGCTGGAAGCCCTTACTGGTATATCTGGCCCTTCAATCACATTGGTGTATAGCATTTTGTTCGAGGGGGTAAACAACAATATTGAAAAGCACTCGCTGAAATAGCAGGCCAGGTTGGACGTTGTAGATTCGTGTTTTCATAAATCAACAGAAATGGCGAATGCGGTGCTATGCACAGCTAGTCTACGGGCCCAACATTTCAAGACTCTTTACAATCTATATATTACTCTGGCTAAAATTGTCAAATGGGGTGGTACTGAAAGCATTCACTGTTTTAGGTGTAAAAGCCATGGGGTGGACATGACCCACAACTTCGCTACATGTTCTAATTTGGACACATTAAGCGGTGAGGTTTCAGGGTTCTTGCATTTCGTTTTAAAAAGAGAAGTACAGCTGTCTCCTCAACTTATGTTATTAGGTGTAACCGCACAAGAAGACTCTGATGAGGAGTTGGTATTTATAGCTACGTCTGTGCTTAGATTATGTATTGCCTCAGCTTGGCTAGATCCTCTATCTCCAACCTTCGGGAATGGAAAGCTCAACTCTTACATATCTTTAACTTGGAAAATGCACTTTGTGCACAAAAATGAAGGAAAGGGAGAGCTAAAGGGCTAAAGATATGGATCCCGTTCAAAGACTGGGTGGAAGGATTAAGCTAGAAAATTAAGCCTTGACTACAGGATGAATTTAATGATAATTGTTGATGCTTTCCCAACTCCCTATCTATATAATGTACGTGTCTGTCGTTATCTGTCTTCTGCCCAGCTGGAAATTCTATTAATCTCTTTGTTTCGCTTTTCTATTTCTTTTTTAAAATGTTTATTGTTTACAAACTTAATGGCGCTATGACAATGAAAAAGCAAGCTTTTTTTAACTTTGTTGTAATATGTTTATCAGTATTCTTCTCTATGTTTGTTCATATAAGAACTAAAAATAAAAAATATAAAAAATATATAAAAAAAAATGAGAGGCTGTATTAAACAAATTATATCAATTGAAGGTGCTAAAATAAAGAAACTGCTGAACTAAAAAAAAATGAAGAGGTAACAACGTACAGTGTTGGGAAATTGTGCCTTGATTGGCTTAAATGCTCAATGCTGTCCCAGATTAAACAACACCTGACTGTCAAAGGCGATTCTTGTGTGCAATATATAATAAAATATGGAACGTTTTTAGGCAGGAAGCTTCTCAAAGACTGAGCAAGAGTGACAGGGCTAATTTGGAGAAGGCTCCAGAAGTAATAGACAATGGTTTGACCACCCTGTCCTCTAGAATGGTCTACCTGGCTAACATAGTGTTGTCAACAGTAGACATCATATAACACAACATGTTTGCATTACAACATGGGCATTCACAACTTCGATCCATACTGCTATTGAGATGGACTCTTCAGACACTCTGTTCTGGTCGCGTACAATGGTGACATATCATGGCCACAAGTCTGTTTTCATCTTTGCAACTGACGAAACAGCAAATACTCATGCCACACAAAGATGCAGCATTCACTATGTCACACAGAGAAAAAACTAAATAGGCTACCATTCAGTGTTGCTGTAACACCTTCAATTGATTGGATAATCCATGAGTTCATTACTCTGCCGATATAAAAATTCTATTTCCAGTAATGCTTAGAACACCATCAAGTGGACAGATATGAAGCGTTAGGGGAAGGGTATACACATGAGGAATAGGATGCACCTATCAGATATTCGTGTCAGAATAAAGAAAACAAAATCTTTCTCAGTGGAACTAGCTGTGAGAATGCTTTGAGGGGTTCTTTAGTGTGCAAGTCAGTAACGCTCCATGGGTCTTGCAATGCTTCCATAGCAGACTTATCTTGCTACTTGAAGTGTTCCCCAGTTGCCATGAATTTTCCAACTCTTAGATTGCTCTCAAATGGGAGATATTTGATGTTGTTCATCTGTGTTACTGTTGGATGCGACCAGGCTTCGTCTATCTTGTCACAGTTTCTTCCATGGTCACTTGTTGTACACAAGTACTGTTTTCACTTGCCCACACAGTTAGGGATGTGCCACTGTGGCCTTCAATAAAGCTTTCTAATGTGCACTTTGATGCCCTGACCAAACTGAAAGCCTTATTGTTTCATAAAGATGTGGTCTTAACATCTGCAAAGGAGACTATTGGTCTTCAAGTTACAAGGTCCTTTTCAGAAATACTACTCGCTACTCTGCACTAATTTCCCACAGCATTTTGGAACATTTTTAGCATGTCTCATACCGCAGTGGTTTAGTTTAGGCTCTGGCTTGGCTGGCACCTTCCAGACAGTTTTCTGAGTCATTTCATTATTTATTCACTCCTTGCTCAGTAGCCTTTTGGGAGGTCTTGTATTGGTTCTGTTCCTGTGTGCCAGGACTGTAATTTTAATTTTCCTGCTCTGCAAGGGATGTCCCATTTCACATATGCTCCTGTGCTGTGAATGCAAGGCACATTGTTTTTTTTTTTTTTTTTTTTTTTAAAACTTTATTGCAACACTATGAAAGTACAAGTATGGGCCTACAACCGCAGGGGCCGGCCGCTAGTCAGAAATGTAACCAAACATAGCACGGTTCAACACAGCTCATCAGCCGACAGCCCTGAGGTCCGGCAGCAATTTGGGATAAAGTTTTTCTTTGAGCGCAGGAGTAGGATACAGAACATAATAAAGGTTTCATTTTATATTATAGAAATAGACGGATCAGGTGCCATACAATCAAGCTAAAGGTGACGGGGGACAGGCCAAGAAACAGGATATACGTCAGAAACAACACTATGAGGAACCCTGGCGCCAACACTTATATAGCGAAGTGAACAACAATACAGGAGACAGTTTCATAAGCGCCGGTTCCCAGATCCTGCCCACCCGGACTTTCGATTAACCTAGGAAGCGTAAGCACTAAATTCCAGAACACAGTGTAATCAGAATGGTACACAGACGATACTGACCCGAGAGGAAAGAAAGGGAAGGGAGAAAAAGGCCATAGGAAATAAGAAAGGCAAAATAAAAAAAAAAACAGTCCAACCCCCCACTCTGCACCCCTGCCGATGGCTATAGCCTAACCCCACCAGCAGCGTGCCTGTCGCCCTAAAAACTAAAACCCCTAAAAGAAGGGAAAGAAAGAGGAAAAGCGGAGGAGGGCCTAGTAGTACCTGCCCCCAGCCCTGTACTCCCCCGCAAGAAACAGGCACCCCCTATCGCAAAGAGACGGATGTGGAGCGAGCCTTATGAGAGAAAATAGGGGGAACTATGACACACCGCCCAGCCTCTGAACTCAAATCAGCATAAGTCGAACAGTCCCAATACCATTTCAAACCACCCCGAGTTGAGTAATCTCACCCCTGACCCTTCCGGACCAGCACACAAGCCCTCCCCAACGAGGCCCAATGGCATACAAGCAAGTCATAGAGGAGAGGGAAGTCATCAAGAGTCAATCCGTTGCCACTTGCAGCAAGTGAGTCCACGGGAGCTTCAGGTGCAGAAAGCTCCCTCTCCCAACAAGACTGTCTCGATGTTTCTTGTCCCGGGGTCGCAACGTTTCCAAAAAGGGGGGGAGACGACCACCAGATGGAAAAAGGTCTACAACACAAGTTTTCGGGGGTAGGAAGCCATTCAATACCTCAAGAGTCAATAACAGTGGAAGGTGCAGTGGCATTCTCACGACCTCCAGGCCACCATCTTCCAGGGCTACGTTCGGTGATTCCAATACTCGCATCCCCATGGGGTCCACGCTGTGAGTCAAAATGGCCGCTGGTTCAGTGGCTACAGATGGTAGTTCAAATAGTGGGGCAGGGTCCGGTACAATATGCAGAATCCCAGACAGACTTGCATCCATTTAATTCATGGAGATAGTCATTTGTGATTGAAGCGCCCAGAGCTCTGCCAGTAATGACCTCAGTGATGGCTCGGACACATTTCGATCCATGGTCTCACGCCCGAGACCGATCACAATCACCTTCCGAGTGAATTAGTGTCTCCGGGGGAGACAGACAGGGATCACAAGAGAGCAAGCGTGGACGGCAGCCCGTCGCTCTCCTCAGCCGCGATCATCCGGCTTAACGCCGCAGGCCGGGGCCCCGATCCGCCGAACCCCAGAGGGAGCCGGTACCGGGTCCACGGGACGGGAGCCCCCGCCTGCTGTCAGTAGCAAGCAAGGTCACCTCTCCATCAGTGCTGAGCAAAGAGAATACCCACTGCCTATTCCAGGCGCAAAAGAAGCCGCCACTACGATCGACCGGACCCTGCCTGGGTCTCTCAGCCGTTGTTGTTGCACTACCACTCGGCCACGCTGATACTCGAGGCCCCGGCTTCACTGCTGGAGTAGGCCACAATCTTCAACACGGTGTAACTCTGTGAAACCGAACGATAAAAATTCCCGTATTTCACCTTCAGAATGAGGAACTGTTCATGTATGCAGGAGCTGGGCGTAAAATCAGGATATTGTGCAGGATCTTGCGGCGGGATACGGAGGTCAGCGGAGCCGGGAGCCTAAGCAGCCATCTTGATTGCCATCGTAGGTCCTCCTCCAAGGCACATTGTTTTGCTTGCTTCAGGAATTGAATGAGCACTGGTTCTTATTGTTTTGGCCTGTGTGTCTTCACTGCATGCAGCACGTATTCTTCTGTCTGCTGTGCACTTTGGAGTGTGCCCTGGAATTGTACCTAGTAATGCAATTGGTTCAGTCTCTGGACATCCACGTAGTGGTGGACCACTTAAAGGCCCATTTCTATAGCTGTCCAACGTTTATTTCATTGCTTCTGATCACATTCAATGAGCCTTCCTGCAATGCTTCTGGTCTTGGTGAAGTGGATCTTGGCTCTGCAGGTTTTTCACTGTTTGTGGTCACTCCTTCAATGGCTACTACAGGCTTTGATGGGAACACATTCGCTCCATAAACCTGCTCTAATGTGTGCCTCTGGGCTCATGGTATCTGGCATCTAGGAATAGAAATGTTGCGTCAACCACTTGGAAGACCTAAACACCTGGCCTGCTCCCTTTCTTCTGAACATTTTGATTCGGCCCGTTTTTTAACATCTTAAATTCCTTATGTTCACTTTTATGGTTTTAATACTGACTTTCTGTATGCTTTGGTTCTCAAATTGTATGATGGTTGGTTTACTTTTAGATTTTGTAGATGTTTGAGTGCCTTTTTATATAAAACATGCTGTAGCCTTGCTATGGATAGCTTTCCCATAGTGAGATAGCTTTCAGGTAAGTTATATCTGAGGAGTGGGTGACATGTAGTTAGGTTAGGCCCGGGAAAAAACATTGCCATTTTACAAGTACACGTTCTGAAATTGCCTTCTTTTTCCACAAGCTGACTTTTGACACACATTTGCTTATGTGACAGTGTAGGATTCGTTTCTCTGAATCCACATTGCTTTCAGTTCTAGTTCATAAGTGCACTATCACAATACCTTGAACATTCGGTACAAGGCCCGAACATACCTTATGCAAATGTTGTTGTTTATTATTTGTCCATAAGGCTACAGGTGCTATCACAGAGATAATAAACAATGTCAGCTTGGATGAAGCCTAGACGCTTCTGTTATTATAAATGCACATACATCTCTGTAATGAAATTAAAAAAATAAAAAGAAAATGTATAAAGCGTGTGACTACTCCATTGGAGTGTCCCAGCGCTAAGGTACAGACATGTAGCAAGAAAAGGAGAGCCTAATCAGAAAGGGGATTACTATAGGCAAAAAGCCAGTGTTTTAACTTCTTCCTGTAAAGGAAGTGAGATGTGATTAACCGAATTTTCTATTTATTTATTTATTTCTTTGTTTGTTTGTTTATAAGGAACAAGCAGCTGCTAAGTGCTGCAGCCGTGACCTTCCAGTGTTTCTATTTGTGCACGGTTTCTTTCCTTTTGTTGTGCCCCACCAACACAATTTATTTTAGCCCCCCTCCCTGAATCTCCCCGCCCTGCTTTAAATTTACTTTTTTTTACTTACTTATTTTTCTTGAGGAGGGTCTGGCAGGTGAAAAGTGCTGCCATACTGCAAGCTACTTTTTGTGCAGCTGTGCACTCTGGATTTGACTTTTTTTTCCTTTTTATTCACTCTATGTATTTACTTCCATTTTATTTTCTTTACAATATTGTCTGTATACTTTATTTTGACGGTTGAGATTTTAAGCCTTTTCTCTGCAGTGTTAGAAAGAAAATGTGTTTCCAATTGCCCGGTATTTGTTTAGACTTTCTCACTGAGCTGTTTTAATTTCGTACAATGCATGAAGGTGTGAATATTGGCAGGATTTACGTTGGCACTCCACCTGGATACGGATGATACAGTTTTAAATAAACTTGTTTTAAAGTATTGCTTGAAATTACATGCTGCCCTTGATATATCATTGTTTGCTTATGTAAATTCTCTGTGCAAGAAGATTGAGCTCCCGGATTTATTTGCTGTACCAGACTCATGTTAGAGTATTGACAAGGCCAGCTTAAAACACATTTTTATGAATAAGGCCTTGTTGGAAAGATTAGAGGCAGATAAGCTTAAATCATTTTTGTTGCCTATAATTTGCTGCATGCCCAAGAGGGCCTTGAGTACTGTCTATTCTTGATCCACAATGTACAACACTGCTTTGCTTTAACCAGATTCCCTTTTTGAAAAATAAAAAGTTTAATAAGCTTTATTGAGTAAATAACAATTACAGAAAGGTAAGCCATGTAATTGACATATTAATTGTGAGAAAGCCAAAAAGGGGAAAGATAGGCAATAAAGCACAGTAGACAGCTATTTTCTTTTTGACAATATCATAGGAAAGAAGAGGGGGAAAGAGAGATCAAAATATAAATCAGTAACTTAAGATCGAGTAACAATATAAAATTACTAAAAGAGTAATGAGATAATTAGACTATCCAAAAAGCAATTCAATAATGAAAAATAATATAGAGGAGAAAGGAGCGACAACAACAGCTTATGGATGTTGAACATTTTCTGAACGATTGCATGAAACATGGCTTATCGCAGTCTTATCCAAATAATTAGTTAATGGTGACCAAAATGAATCCCTATTTACAAAAGATTAAAAAGAGGAGGCAAAGTCAACATCCAATCTGTGATAGTGACAAACCTTGTTCCACCAGGCCTTAAATTTAATTTTAATTTAATTTAATTTAATTTAATTTAATTTAATTTAATTGCGGGTTTATATAGCGCTAGAATCGACTCCCGGAGGAGTATCTCCGCGCTTCGACCGCTGGGGAACCCGTCCTGGCTCACCCTGAGAGATGGCAGTTTAGTTGGATGTACGGCATTAGGACGCGTACTGTTACAACGCGTGCCGTTACAACGCGGTTTCTTCAACGCAAGTCGTTACCACGACTTGCGTTGGAGGGGGTGCCGATTTAGGAATTTTTTAATTTACTATTCCAACACCAGCCTACGTACAGTAGGGAAGGTGTTGGATAGTAAATTAAAAAATTCCTTGTCCTGCAGCGCCCTCCAGCGCAAGTCGTGGTAACGACTTGCGTTGAAAAGACCGCGTTGTAACGGCATGGCGGTGTAACAGCCGCATCGTAAAGGTTGTTCACCGTTTAAATGAACATTACCAGTTTGGTGAAATTTGCTGAAAGGCTAAAACAAACAACAAGTCAAACAAACCCTTTTAATATGAAAGCAATCCCAACGACTCTGCTAAGCTTCCTGTAAGAAGAATATTATTTGATAAGGGAGTATGTAAATTAAAAATGATTGAGATTCATGACCAAATATCCCTTCAAAAGGAGGATACAGCAGGACCGGAGAACAAGAGGTCCATCAAATCTGCCAGGGAAAAATCACAAGAACAACAGGTCTTTATATCAGTGTGTGTAAAGTTAGCTATGGAAAGTGGAGTATAATAATCTATGATATAAAAAGAACATGGATTGAGTGGTGGAGGCAGATCTAGAGATTTTCAAGGATCTAGCCCAAATCTTGTCCCAGAAATCGATGCTCCACACCCAACCCAAATCCATCTCCCAAGAAAGTTCCTCTTTAGATTTAGGACAAACAGGATTTGGGGTAGGAAGGTGTTTATACATCAAGGATGCTTTAGGAAGGACTGCCAATATTTTGAGAAGTGGATCTTCTGTAGATGTAAGGTCATTTGAAGGACGATAATAAAAAAAATCTAGAATCACTCCCATTAGGGTTAAGAATGTATGCCAAAATGAACGAGGACATTTAAAAGTGTCCTGAAACTGAGGTAAAAAACAAGGAGATATACCATCAAACATATCCTGGACCCAAACAATTGCCTTAGGTCTCCAAGATTTCCAGTAAATTGGTCTGTTGTTGATAGTTATGGGACAATTGTCCAAAAGATTGGATCTTAGGACTGAAGTCCCTAGAGATTATTTTTAACTGGCAATAATGCCTTAATAATGAACATGTGTGTGTCGTTGCCTGGAATCCTCAGGATAGTATGTTGCCAAAAATGGTCCACCTCTCGACACCACCACAGACTGAATAGTTATACACAGACTCTATGGAGTGGTCAAGCGGGGAAAGGGTAGGAAGGGAACAGCAGGGATGGAGACCTGAAATGACAATCAAAACAACAATAAACAACAATAGTATTACACAGTTGTTTCTTAACCAACCCTGACCCCTCTTTAAGGAGAGTCTGAATAACTAAGAGTGGTACCTGTAAGGAAAGAAATATCTTCCCTGCTAATTCTGAGAGTTTTCATGCACATTGGAGTGTTGCTAGTTCTGGGGAAAGAATACTATGATAAGTACTTGCAGGGTATCGGTAACATAATATAGTAATGAGAACGCAGGTATATCTACATAGCAATACAACTATCCTGTAGACTGTGACAGGGGTATGGAAGAGCTGTTCCCTTGCTCACTCTCAATACCCCTGATACTGGATATAAAGAAACCAACATGACTCCCAAGAACAGTGTACACACTCAGCCAATTTCAAAGAAGAAAAAACAATTCCAGCCTGCAGCTCCAATGCGTCTTGGATAAGGCTGTTATCAGCTTAGCAACATCAATAACATGACTGAACAAAAATGTAAATAGCAGAACCACCAAACAGTTCCAAGTGGTGGATTGTAGATAATAGCTGTCACAGATAAGGCAACAATATTTCCCTGCAAGAGCCAAGGTAGCTCGCCAACAGGGAAAACAAGTTTGGGCACTCCTGCCCTCTGAATGCCACAACAGGCGTTTTCCCTGTAAGAGCTAAGGTAGCTCGCCAACAGGAAAAACAAATTTGCACGTAGCTTGCCCCCACCAACCAACAAAGAGCTGCTGAGGCAAGCGAACAGGGAAAATCTGTAATTAAGGTACAACACTCTCCATCTGGGAGTGTACTGGAAGTAGGGCTCCACGAAAGACGTTACTCCGCAAGGAACCGGATATTGGTTCCGCCAACAGAGCAACCACAGGAGTAGGTTGGACCCCCACACTGCCACTACGTAACACGGAGTGTGGCGCTGAAGAAGCAAAACGAGGTAAATAGGATCAGTGCTTGGTGCACCCTTATCAGCCTCCATACGCTCAGCGCAACTCCACCTGGAAAAGTAAGCGGCAGTGCCCGACTGCCCTGGATGTACTTAAACCGGGGAATGCCTTGCATGCGTTATGACGTTATCCACGTCATCGCGCCATAGCTCATGGGGATTGTAGTTCACTCACGCGTCTAGGTCTTAGCACGTTGAGTTAGTGTTCTTCTTGTGCCCCGGCTGTGGGCTGTAACAGTGTGTTTAAATGGTGCAAGAGAAGTGACATTAACTTGAATAGTAAAGGCAAGCACTTACTTTATAAAAAGGGGCAAGTAAGGCTCATTCAACATCAGCCCACAAAGGTGTAAAAGGGGATAAGGCAGTATGAAGCCATTTAGAAGCTAGTTTAAGACAAAAGGCCTTGTGAAAAAGTAGAAAATAGAGAAAATACATTCCACCACTGGATTTAGGTTTTCGAAGATGTGACAAGGAATTTCTGGATTTTCTATTATTCAATATAAAATTAGAAAGGACAGAGTCGATTTATTTTTAAAGTAAATAGACTGAAATGAATGGGGGTCATAGAGAAGCTATATAATAAAATAGGAGTGATCATCATTTCAATAGAATTGAGACAACAGCACCAAGAAAGAAAAAGAGGGTTCCAGGAGGAGAGAAGTTTAGAAATATGAGCTAGTGCTTCCTTCATATTAATTTAACTGAATCTAACATTGAATTATTAAACCAGATGCCTAAGTATTTGATTTTAAAACTATTCTAATGGAACTTAGTAGAATTGAACTGTTGTTTGTGACAACGTTTGGTGATGGGGAGGATTGCTGTCTTGTCAGAATTGATCTTGTACCCTGAAACTAGGGAAAAAATTGAGATTTCTTGCAATAAAGGAGGGATAAGGATTCCTGGATGAGATATAAAGAATAAAATACTGTCTGCATAGGCGGATAACTTCAAATATTGATCACCATAAATAAATCCAGAGATAGAAGTATCCTGAGGAGTATGTGATAAAAAGGGTTCATGTCATAAAATAAAAAGAAGAGGAGAAAGTGGACTACCTTGGCGTTCACCACGTTGCATAGGCAAGAATTGGGAAGTGATACCATTGACTAAGACAGAAGTTCTAGGGGCAAAATATAGCAAGGAGATAGGAGAAACACATTTGGGACCAAAACCATGCCAATGAAGAGCTTTAAATAGAAAGAATTAATTTACCCTATTGCAAGTTTTCTCTGCATCGATAGCTACTGCAGCTAAAGAGGTGTAGCCTTATTCAAAACATTAAATAACAAGTGGAAATTGTCAAAAGTTAGTCTGCCTTTAATGAAACCACACTGCTAAAGACCAAATAGATTCTGTAAAAGAGGTTCAGGACGTAAAGCAAGCAAATTGGCAAACATTTTATAATCAACATTTACCAGGGATATAGGACGATCATTTTTACACTCTTTGGGATCACGACCATCTTCATGAATTTGGCATATTTTAGCTTCTAAAAAGGTGCCTTCGTCTGTACCAGAAGAATAAAAATATTGAAAGAGCTGTAAGAGTTTTGGAAGAAGTAGATTTGAGAAGTTTAAATACAATTCTACCGTAAATCCATTCGGGCCCGGAGTTTTAACTTTTTTAAGAAGATTTAAAGATTGAGATAGCTCCAATCATTGACAGATCAGATTCTAGAGATACAAAGTCAAGACCTTTATGGGAGGAGGCTAAAACGTGACTAAGATAGGTGTCAATAGGAGAAAGAGGTGAAGGGGACTCCGGAGAATATACAATTTTATAACATTTCATAAATTAATCTAAAATGTCCTGATCCTTGAAAAGAAGTTTCCCATCTGGTAAATGGTTGGATTCTACTAACATACACTCCTATCGAGATTTAAGGTAATTAGCCAAAAGTTTGCCAACTTTATTTTATCCACCATTATAAGGAGCACTAGTACATTGAAGAATAGATGAGGCATTGTCGCAATTATCTTATTAAAATCGAGTTTCGCACAAACAAGTTCTTGTAGGTCCAAGTCAGTTGAAGAGGTGTAAAATTGGTGTTTTAGGCGTTGGATATTGGTTAATAGAATTTTATGTTGAGCAAGGGAGTATTTCTTTGTCTGGAAACAAAGCCATGGGCTGTAGCCTGAAATGCATCCCATATTAATGAAGAGGAACCATTCTGGGTCCGTATTTAGGGAAAAAAATCTGCAGCAAAGGCAATAAAAGAGTAAAAGAGGAAGAAATAGTCGGATCTTGCAGAAGGGAGTTGTTAAAATTCCATCTAGAATGGGGAATAGGAAATGAGATGTGAATGGGGCAGATCGAACTCAGCAATAACCGGGGCATGATCAGAAATGACAATAGGTTCAATTAAAGAAGAAATGAGGTTCTGAGTCAAGGATTTAGAAAGTAAAATGTCATCGGGTCAGGGAGCCATGTAAAGGAGAGAAAAAAGAAAATTCAGTTGCATCTGAATTACAGAGTCTCCTAGCATCTACAAGATGTGTCTGCGGAATTATACTTTGGACTTGCTTATGGGTCTTGTGAGGAATAAAATGAACCTGGTATTGGGGGTCAATAAAGGGGTCAATACCTTGATAACAATCAACTCCTAGGATACAAAATTCATCATTATAGAGAACACACTTTTTAGTAATGTTAGGCCAGGAAGAATAGTATGGTGGGACGGACCATAGACATTAAATGCTATTAGAACATTGGAATGTGGAGCAGTGCATTGCAGACAATGGACTGCTCCGTGCTTCTATGAGTCGGTAAAGGCCCGCAGAGCAACATTCCAATGTTGTTTAAACAAAGGCCTCTTGGAGCCTGAGGGGATTTCAATCCCCTCAGGTTGCGAGAGGCCTTTGTTTAATTTTTTAGAACATTCTGCCCTCTATTGGCAGAATGTTCTAATAGCCTTATAGCCCTTCATAGTTGGGCTTTACTGGCTATTAAAGTCCTGATCCCTTGTTAAAGGCCCTCGTCGGCCTTTATTAGCCGGTATAGCCCACTACAGCTGGCTATAAGGCTATATTAAAGAGATGTTATTAATAAGCAACTTAAGTAACAGCCATCTACCCTCCAGATCGTTTTCTTGAGAAAAAACAGAAAATGTCAACTTTTAATTACACAGAATAATTACCCCATTTTGTTTAGTGGTCATGGTAGACTCTAGGACTAAACCAACCCAATTTTGTTTAAGTTTCAAAGCCTTTGTCTCCGCCAAATGTTTTTGTTGCAACAAAATTAATTTGTGATTGTATGGGGCTAGATGGGAAAGTATTCTCTGCCTCTTTACAGGGTTAACCAAAACCTTCCACACTCTAGGATATAACTCTGAATGTAAAGATATTGAATTAGGTAAAAAAACAACACCATCATCAGTGATCATATGGGAAGGATAAAGTAGTCAAGAAAAAAGTACATAGGATGAGAAATGCAATAAGATCAGTAAGAGAAGAAATAGAGAAGAAGAATAGGAAAGAAGGAAAGGAAAAAAGTGAAGATATAAAAGGAGACAGTACATGACAAACCTAGATTGACAACTGTAATATGTACCTTCAAAGGAAGACAAGCAAACAACAAGGACTGGTGACAGACAGTAAAGAGGGGACATCCAACAGGGGGAGACGTACCATGCCGGGAGAACAAAAAGGAACAGGGCATGAATATGTAATGATACGGATGATCTATCTGCAATGATGATAACAATCAAAGAACGAAAAAACACATGAATATGATTGAATACAGATCAAACATCAAAAAATAACCTGCAAAGGAAGCAAAAAATGAAGATTGTAGCGGAATTATGATGCAACTCAATTAGAGTCAAGTTATAGAAGTAGAACCAGCTGTGTCCATGGAGGATGTAGAGTGTGCAGGGTCTTCAAAAGTAGAGGTTCTAAAAAGTTACTTTAAAAAAGCATGGATGGAATAAACCATAGCGTGCACCATAGGCTTACAGAGCTGGTCTGAGCTCAAGGAACTCCTTCGGCCATTTAGCCGTAGCTGTAGAAACGTCTTGAGATAAGAAAGATTTACCTCCAGACCAAATTTCTTTATTTTAAGCTTGGCCGAATATAAAACTTGTAAAAGGTCAGTAAATTTCAAAAATAGAAGGATTACTCCAGAAGGCTTTGAAGGAGCAGATGAAGAAGACAGGTGAGGACCCAATCTATGGACATGCTGGATATTCAAAGATACTGATGCAGTAAGGTCCAGAAGTTTTGGAAGAAAAAAGGTGAAGAAGGTCACTGGGTCATCTCCTTCAACAACCTCCGGAAGACGAAGGCAAAGGTTGTTGCACCTATTTCTGTTTAGAAGGTCCTCAGCACATTTCTTCAAGAGTACAACATCCTTCCTTAGAGGAAAAATCCTTGATGAGACATCTTGAAGATCACTGACATGCTGTTCCACTGCAGATATCCAGGAATCGAGTGAGGACCACTTTGTATCCACAACTTGAAAAAATGAATTGGTTTCCTCAATAAATGGTCTCAGACCAAGTAGAGCAAGTATTTCCTCCAAGACAATGTTCAACAATACAGGGGAAGCAGATTTTGGTGGAAAAGGAGGGTCTTGTTTGTGCCTTTTGTTAGTTGAGGAGGGTGATTGCAACTTTGATGGTGCAGTAGACATAGATGCTGTTTTTGAAGAATTACATTTAGCCATACTGACAGATTTATGCAACTCATCCAAAGGGGGCACTAAGGAAAGAGAGACCGATATAGGCAAACCAGCAGTAAGCCTTTTATTTGAGTGTCATAGATATTTAGTTCTGCCCATGTATTTTAGAAAATGCCTTTAAACTATCATGGGCAGAGAAATCCAATAACATCTACTTTTTATACACAAGAAAAAAAAATTCCATGACGTAGATTTTTAAATGCAGCTGGAGGAATCCAAAATAAAACTGAGAGAAAATACCAATAACCAATGGGAATTAAGAGGGAAATACAGTACCGTACTAAAAATTCAGAGCTGAGAGGAAAACCTCCAGTTCGGGGCAAAAACAAAATCGCAGCTGGAAGGTAGCAGTGTCTATCCCGCGACGTTTTATTGAAGTAGAAGCAGGAAGAAGAAAAAGAAGGACAGCCTCTTGGTCAGGGGAAGTTCCGCTATTTATATCTCCCCATTTTAGTTGAAAAGCTGCTCTGAAACCGCCAAAATCAAAGTGTCTCTCCCGACGCAGCACAGAGCTCTGAGCTCAGGTGGCTATCTTGGAATCTGACACCCACGCGTTCCCCCTTTTAACTTTTTACCTCTTATAGTAGGATATCCTGCTAGGTGTTACACTTTAGGGGGCTTGAGCTTCTGTTCATGTGATGGTGATTCTTCCCAGACTAACTTGTACATCTTGTTCATTTGCACCTTCCATGATATGCCCAGAAGACGATTTGTATTCCTACTTTTTAAAGTTTTTAAATTTAGACAGTGCAGACCTGCCCTGCTGTTTCTACAACAGTTAAATTGTCCTCTGATATGCTGTGCAATGGCCTCTTTCATTTGGCAGATGTTGAAAATACGGAAATGTGAAATACATCAGGGGTGTCCTGTTTCAGGTACTCTAACATAGATCTCTAATTTTATCATATGGTGGCTTGTTTTTAAAATTAGTTTTATAATGTTTTACTGCCATAATGATTGTCATCTATTAAGGTGAATGGTGCTGGGATGAATTTAAATGATGTCTTCTGTGTTGATGAGGTAGCACTCCCCAAGAATGAGAAGTGTCCCCCGGGCTCCTTGAAAGTCCTTATATAAAGGTTTCACCAGTAAGCATAATAAAGTGAATGAGAATATTTGTTGTAGATATGCTCATATTTAATCCATCTTGTTGTATTCACAAGGAAATATTTGATTTTAACATAGCCCTCCAAATGTCGATCGTGCACTCAAACAATCCCAATGCATTTTGGCATATCACAAATGCCTTCTTCTGGGGATATATATTCTCTGTCAACAAAGAAAACAATATATGTATAAGAAGTAATGTGTGTGAAAGTTGTACCTAGTTAATCTCAGAAAGAGTGACAGTTAATACAAGACTATGTGGAGCAAGACTTGCTTGTGAACCACCTGTGAAGAAAAGTGCAACGTAAAAGATAGAAAATGTGCCTTCTGTCGGTGCTCGAGTTCGTGATAGTGCTGAAAGACGGCGTGTTAGGGGCGGTGAAATAATGGCGGCTAAAAAACGAAAAAAGTGTTTGAAAAAGCATTAAATAACACTAGGATGCCATGGTAGTGCTTAATTAACTGCAGAACGGGATCATGCCAACCTATCTCGAAGTAAATTGAACGGTGCACGATTAGTAAATAATGCTTACCGTGGCGTGCACGGACGAGGTAAATGTGGATGCGGCTGTTCTCTGCCGGGTCTGGGCATGGCTGAACCCCGGATGTAATTAAATGCCTGGATGTTGCTAAGCAACTAGTTACTTAAGATTGAATGTGTGGTAAACAATGTGCGTAACTTCGGCTGCGTTACAAACGGTAATGTGTCAGAAGGAAAAACTCAGGTGATGTTAAGTGTGAATAAAACGGTTATGATAGTGATGTTATCCGCGAGGCTGAATGTGTGTGTGAAAAAAACAATAAAGTTTGTAAGGGTTGAACATGCAGCCAGTTAAAGGGGACTGACCTACATAAAACACGGTGATCTCTATAATGCTAATCAGTTATCATCATATGATTTAAAGTGGATCAAACATCAATACTTAGTTGCAAAAAAAATATAAAAATGAAAACATAAAGAAATCAACATTACTTGCATAAGAAAAAATATCTGTATATACTGACAGGGCTAACCACTGCTCGCATTCTGGAAACTGTCTACATAGTCACAGAGTTGTTTATAAGTAACATGAGTATTCCACACGATCATTAAGACCATGTGGCTTCATACTAGACAATGTAAAAATCCAATAGTTCTCTCTCCTTAACAGTTCATTATGATTGTCTTTACCTTCTTTCTTTGTGATGGTTTCCAAAGCGCAATAGCGCATTTGGCTGATGCCATGGACCTGCTTCTAGAAAATGTTGGGCGACTGCTGATTTGGCTTGCTTGGTTCTAATGTTGGACTTATGTTCATTTAATCGTGTTTTGAGTTTTCTCTCAGTCTGTCCAACATAAATTTTTCCGCATGGACACTTCAACATGTAAACTGCGTTAGATGTATCACAAGTCGCCGTGGCTCTGATCTTTATTAGGTGTCCTTTCATGGGATGATTAATGGTTTTTTGCAACTAAGTATTGATGTTTGATCCACTTTAAATCATATGATGATAACTGATTAGCATTATAGAGATCACCGTGTTTTATCTAGGTCAGTCCCCTTTAACTGGCTGCATGTTCAACCCTTACGAACTTTATTGTTTTTTACACACACACATTCAGCCTCGCGGATAACATCACTATCATAACCGTTTTATTCACACTTAACATCACCGGAGTTTTTCCTTCTGACACATTACCGTTTGTAACGCAGCCGAAGTTACGCACATTGTTTACCACACGTTCAATCTTAAGTAACTAGTTGCTTAGCAACATCCAGGCAATTAATTACATCCGGGGTTCAGCCACGCCCAGACCCGGCAGAGAACAGCCGCATCCACATTCACCTCGTCCGTGCACGCCACAGTAAGCATTATTTACTAATCGCGCACCGTTCAGTTTACTTCGAGATAGGTTGGCATGATCCCGTTCTGCAGTTAATTAAGCACTACCACGGCATCCTAGTCTTATTTAATGCTTTTTCAAACACGTTTTTCGTTTTTTAGCCGCCATTATTTCACAGCCCCTAACACGCCGTCTTTCAGCACTATCACAGACTCGAGCACCGACAGAAGGCCCATTTTCTATCTTTTACGTTGCACTTTTCTTCACAGGTGGTTCACAGGCAAGTCTTGCTCCACATAGTCTTGTATTAACTGTCACTCTTTCTGAGATTAACTAGGTACAACTTTCACACACATTACTTCTTATACATATATTGTTTTCTGTGTTGACAGAGAATATATATCCCCAGAAGAAGGCATTTGTGATATGCCGAAATGCATTGGGATTGTTTGAGTGCACGATCAACATTTGGAGGACTATGTTAAAATCAAATATTTCCTTGTGAATACAACAATATGGATTAAATATGAGCATATGTACAACAAATATTCTCATTTACTTTATTATGCTTACTGGTGAAACCTTTATATAAGGACTTTCAAGGAGCCCGGGGGACACTTCTCATTCTTGGGGAGTGCTACCTCATTGCATTTATTACGCTCCCAGTCGGAGGGCGATACCCCGGAGCACCACACAGACTTTTGAAACCATTTTCCAAAACTGCAGTGCATCCAGTAATACCCAATTAGCACGTCTTCTGTGTTGAGCCATTTTATGTTTTTTGCATTTTGTATTCTTTTATGCTACAGAAACATAGCGAATATAGATTTTTTGACTGACAGGATTACCTAATATTAGGTGAATCTAGGATACATATCTAACTAAAGAAAAATGTTTCCTCTTAAAGGGAGACAATTTTAGCACGATTGCCGTAAAAAAGAGCATGTTATAAGAATCCCTGTTCACTTCATATTTGCTGAGAAAAACTATAAATGCAGCATTAGAAACAGGTCCCAAAACACAAAAACATGTTGAATCACTGCATTATGATCACATTTACATGTAACTTACATAAATTGATTTTAAATGGGAATGATGCAGTGCACTGAATGAAAACATGCATAATGAGCGGTGCAGGGGATCCAGTTAAAGTAGAAGTAATGCAGCTACTTTTTGGGTAACAAATGCCAAGTTAGTATGTAACAGGTAAGGGACCATACCATTTTGTCATGGCACATTATGATCTGTAATATGATCCTCAATATCCTCAATAAATAGTTGAACCACTTGTAGTTAGTCAATGGCATTTTGACAATGTTATGTTACTTCCCGGGTCATCATCAGAAACTGGGAGGCATTATTAAATTGCATCTGAGAGTAATTTATCTAACAGGGCATGGAAAGATTCCATTAACTATTGAAAGTCTTTCGCTTACACCCACTAAAATGTTTCAATATAGGGGGCATCACACAACCCCCATCCTTAACCCATATTTGTTATACAATTCCCACCCCCAAACGCGGCTCATTCTTCCACTTTTTTGTGGGCTCATCTCTCGTACCATTTTTCTGCCCTCCTAATGCTATAATAGGCCTCAATCAGTGCTCAACTGACTATTTGTTCTATCAACCATTTTCTTGGTGGGATGGAGCCTTTGGGGTCTGGTTCTTTTATGGCTGTTGGCACCTGCAGCATTTTCCATCTCCCCCAGGTTAATTGAAGCTGGAGCAGTGGGTGCTTTAGGAGAGGTAGAGGAAAGAGAGAGGAAATACAACAGGAGAGAGAGAGAGATTAAAGAGGAGAAAGGGAGCATGACTGTTGGAACATTTTTACCTAGACTGGTTTGAATTTTTTTGCCAGGGCTGCTTTTGGCTTCCAATCCAGAACTGGCCTCATTCAGAATTTTGGGGATAAAGCGCTAGAGTTTTATTTAAACTCTATTGAGTGGCTGGAAGACATATTTTGTCATCTGAATGTATCTGGCAAGCAACCATTAAGAACTTTGATGCATAGCGTCTTCATCAATAAATAATTGAACTTGCAGTTTGATGAGTGTTCCAAGCCTCTCCACAAATTCAGCAATGGTTTCATCAGCTTTTTAGCGTTCTTAACTGAAAATGTAGCTATCATAATCAACTTTTGATGTTAGATTAAATTCAAGATTCAGTGTTTCTTTAGCCTGACGATTTGGGATTTCTTTCTCAATTTGCAGCATTTTCTTGATTACTTCTTTCACATCATCACCAGCAAGATTGTCGAGATACTTGATAATCTTTTCTTCATAATCTCTTCAAGCACATCTATGAAATCATCAGTGTCTCTATCCAAGCAGTCCATCTATCGCCCAAATTGTTTTTTGGGCTGTTTCAAAGGTGGGTGTGGTTTCAGGAACACAGAAGCATTTTAAACCAGTGTGGAACTTGCTGACATCGCTGGTGGACCACTGTGTATTGGTTTAGGCAACCCATCTGTGGGACCTTGCATTGTGTTGGCCTCTGAATCACCTTAATGATAGGTGAAAACATAGATTTCTAGGCTGCCATCTGAAAAAGTGCCACTATTACTAGAGTCACTCTCAGCTCTTTATTCTTCGAAGACCTGTGAAGTTGTTCTGGGCCCCACTCAGCAACTTTGTGAATAAACCGCTTTGGGTATGAACAGCTCCTTAAGCACAACCTAAAGCACTTCTCCTTTAGCCACCTTCACCAAGTGCTGTGGTATGATGACTCTCTTTAGTGTAGATGACTCTCTCTAGTGTATTCAGTAAGTAATTTATTTATTCTCTTCTAAATGTCAATTTGCATTTTCTGACACCTGGATGATCTCCTCTCTGCAGCACTTCTGTTTACAGCATTATTTTGCAAATTATGACTATTAACAGCTGCACTTTGTAAACTAGGCTGAATCCACCTTCAGCGTTATCAACTTTATCTTGCTTGACTGTGCTGTACCTTCAAGTATGACCTGACCATGAGGTTCTCGACCATTAATGATGGTTCAGTTGCCTTCACCTACTTTACAGCGCCTGGATTTGTGCTTTGACCCCACATGCATGAAGCGTTTATTTTGTACCTCGACAGTGACACCCGTGGCATGCACAAAGAATTTGCTTGGGCCACAGTAAACTCTGTAAGAGAGTACAGATGTTCTTCAGAATACTCTACCCTATCTCATTGCCAGTTATAGCACTCCCCAATACTGGGCACCTGCCAATGACTATCCCAAGGTCAGAGCTTAGTATTACATGTCTTTGTTCTGCTGTGTGTAACTTGGAACTCCACATTCTATACAAGCTTTCATTGCATTCCACTCTGACACCTGTGTCCAGTGGCGTAACGAAACCTGAGGGAGCCCCCGTGCAAAGTACAAGGAGGGGCCCCTGACCTACCCCCCACCACTTTGCCCCAACTCAACAAAATCTGGTATATTTTGAATTGAAATCTCCAACATTTTATGGAATGCCTCTATCTTCGCTTACTCAAGGTTCGAATAGGAAAGTAAGAAACACTCTTAACATATAAGCTACACCATTTGTAACATTATTGTCAAGAGTAGATTATTTAACTGAGACAGGAATCGGAGCAATGTCAAGGAGCGGTCCTATTGTTTGAGGAACTGCCTATCGCTGAAGAACAAAGAACAACTACATAGGGTCTGAATTAGAATTGACATTGATGGAAAATAACTTGAAACTTTGAAAGACAAACCCAAATCTGCAATTTAACAGTCTCGACTGACAATATACATGAGCAGTACAAAAGATATTACCCAGTATCCTGCCAGCTGCCAGAAAAATAAACTGGTGTAAATTATCTGCATGCCACACACTTGTGACTGTCAGGGATTTTGTATGATATTAACCATTCTATAGTATTTCAAATGAACTGATGATGCATTTTCAATATCTACCATGAGGGTTTTCTTAGTAAGCAGGGCATAAACAGGCAAGGCACACAAGGCTGAGGATGAAAACTGCTTGGGTGCCTCAGAACATTAATGCAGATGTGTGTCTGTATTTATCATTTCTGTATTGTAAACAACGCTAATTACATGATTTCAGGTGCACATATTATAGACAAGTGCAAACAACACCATCAATAACACATCATGTAGGATAAAAACAAACCATACTAGCAAGTACCTAATGACAGAATCTATACTAACTGTAGCTGGGGAACTAAAGGAAAAAGTGCAAATACTTTCAAAGTGTTTAATAAAAGATTCAGCAATCCAGCAATATACAAAACTCAAGCGTGTTTTGAAAAGCAATCTCCTTTCTTCTTGCATCAAGGCGCAAACACTTTCAATGTGCGTGATAAAAACAAATCCACCAGTATGCAGAAATGAATCCAGGTTGGTCAAACAATTCCCCCTTTGGTTTGTGTATGAAGGCCTAAATACTTCAAAGTGACTGGTTAAACAATATCAAGCACAACAGCATACAAAAGTCAACTCTAACCAGTTTAATCAGACTATGGCCCTATGGTTTGTGAATGAAGGCGCAATTATTTCACAATGACTTTTTAAACAATAACAAGTACAGCAGGAAACAGCATACAAAAATCAAACCAGTTTAGTCAAACAATGCCCCTTTGGTTTGTGCATGAAGGTGCAGATATTTCAAAGTCACTGTTAAAACAATAATAAGTACAGCAGGCAGCAGCATATAAAAATCCCTGTACTGTACCCTTCCCAGGCACACGCACATTTAGCGCAGTCACTGCTGATGCGCAGCACTGCACATCTACCTGAAGTAGGCCAAGGGTGAGTCAAGCACGCAGCAGCTGAACATTTAAAAAAGTGAGTGAGCCTGTAGGCCTTACTCCAGTGACAGGGTAAAAAGGACCTGTTCACTACTATTGATCACTACACAGTATGATGCCACCACCACCCTTGTGCTGCTTAACACCTGGCGAAGGCAATAGCCTTCCACCACTATAAGGAAGCACTTTGGGTGCCCCACCTGGTCCAACAAGACTGCATACCACGAGACAGACCTGTGTCATGGCACACCCGCATGATCTGTCCTCAGCTATGAGAAAAAAATCAGCATTAGGGATCCAGATAACAGCACAGTAGAGCCATCAGGGCAGGGGTACACGTCTTTAGACATGCTGCAGACTTTTCAGATAGATAGATAGATAGATAGATAGATAGATAGATAGATAGATAGATAGATAGATAGATAGATAGACAGATAGATAGACAGATAGATAGATAGATAGATAGATAGATAGATAGATAGATAGATAGATAGATAGATAGATAGATAGATAGATAGATAGTTTGAGCTGAGAAAAGTAATTTGCATGCAATTATGAAGGCCTTTCAAGCCAGGATCAAAATCATGTAGGTTTCGAAAACCTCTCTCTGAAACCATAATGGTGTCGGCAAACAGCTTGTTACTCTTCTCTTCAAGCATGAAGGTGGCATGGTACCATAAATTGAGGTAACACTTCATCCACTCTTACTTTATTGTCTATTTTGAGTTCCTGCTAAAAAAGAGCCACAGTAGGAGAGCAATAATATTTCTTTTCAAGCTTAAAATATTTAGCAATCTCTTTTGAAAGCTAAAGTTGTATTTTTCACTATGGTTATAAAAGCAGAACATGCAGCAGTCATGGGTCATCGGGTAGGCACTCAGGGTAAGCCAATTCAAGTTGTCACCAAAACTGGTGCTGAGAAAATGAACAGGTTTAAATGAAAGGAAACATTAAGCTCCCAATTACAGGTGGTCTGGATTGAGATGTCAGGATACCATCTAGCCTGAAATAGCAATTCCAGATGGTATATCCTGACTTGAATCCTGCTGTTCTGAGTACTGGTCCCTAGAATGTAAATAAACATGTGAACTGGAAATTACCGGGTCCAAAACAGCATCTGGAGTCTCCCTTCTGTGGACAAATCGGCTTTGATTTACTATCAGCTATTAGGAGGCGATAAATGGGTGCAGGACAGTACTGGCTCATGGAGGGAACGGTGCGGGGCGTGGGGCGGAAGAGGGGCAGGGTGGGGGGTGGTAAATTCTAGCTCACGGCTGGCCGGCGTAATGTAACGAAATAAATAAATAAAACAAATTTCATTACGAATGCTGGAACGCCAAATGCGTTTCAGCACGTGCAATGAAATTCGTTTTATTTACTTATTTAGTTACTTCGGTCGACCGTGAGCCGGAGTTTACTGCCCCCCGCCCCGCAGCACTCCCTTCACGAGCCGCTACTGGTGCAGGACCAGGTCAGCCTTTGTAGGGTGGGTAGGGCTTCAGGGGGTATTAGAGGCAATGGGTTCTGATGACATAGGAGGGCACCAAAGAATGGGGTGTATTCTTGGGACTGAATTCCAGAAGTAAGCCAAGAGTTTTCCTGGTTTATTAATGACATTTGGAAGTAAGCCAGGAGTACTGCAAGAATACATCATCCCTACCACTAGCAAACCTTTTGTGAATCAGGCCATATGCGAATTGAGCTCCATGAGCCAATTCACAAAAGATTTGCTGGGAGTAGGTGAGACTTACACATATAGTACTCATATCTTACTCATGAATTGTAGACATAAGGTAGACTGTTCCTAACTTACTCCTACCTTCCTCACAGACTTCTCGCGTAAGCCAAGAGTACTACAAAATATAAGTCACATCAAAAACCTTTGGAGATTATGGCCTGTATCTTTCCCTCTGCAACATCATTACACATAGAAAATCTCAGCAAAAGGTAAACTCGCACACACATTTTTCATCCTGGCTAGCTTTGTTGAAAGTGAAAAAATGTATTGCTATGCAGTAAAAATTATCACACTATGCAGACACAAACTTTGTGGGATTGCAATGGGAAACTTTGCAAGCTTCGCAAATGGAAAGAATTGGAGACTATGTAAATCTTTGCAAGTTAAAAACAGCAACCTTCTGCACTCTAACCCTTAAACCCGTTGTGCATCAAATGTCCTCTTTCGACTGACACTATTACCCTACTCATTCCTTTTTTTTTGTATGTTGTGTAAAATCAATATTAACGCACTCCGGAAATTAGACAAATCAATGGCATGAGTGTCCCAAATGTACTTTCAATGCACATTCAGTAATTTACCTTAAATAAAGGGTCCAGACACTAAAGCATACAACAGCGCATAATAAACATCTGGGCATTTCCATAGCACTGTCCATCATTCCCTTTGGCAACACCTAGATCATGCCTGAATTAGAAGCCAACATTTCCAGAGGCAGTTGATAGGTCTTAAAGGACAATCTTTGTGTGTAGGGTTAGTTAAAAGTTCAAATAGTTTTTTTATTCAACATGTAAATAGGGGGGGGCGGAGCTAGCCTGCAACGGAGATGGCCACCTGAATCCGAGCTCACCATCTCTTTCACCTATCCTGCAGTTGTCCTGGAGAGTTGAGCCCTGCTTATGCTCCACGGTGGTTCATCGAGGTGTGGAGCGGCTGCGGGCACAAAATCCTGCTGATTGCCCTGCTTGTCTACCCGGCGGGCATTGTGAAGCCTGTTGCGGCCGGCGCTGTGCCGAGACCCAGCGGAGCAGCGGCCTCAATTACTGTGAGCCCCGGAGCGGGGAACGTGGCTCCTCCTCCTGCATCTCCCGGAGGTGCCCCTGGGGCTGGAGTGACCCTGGCGGCGCTACCTGAAACAGGCGGTGAGCGGTGGCGATAGCCTGGGGGGTTGCGATATCATGGCGGAGGGGGCCTGTAGCCTTGAGTCTTCCCCCTCCTGTCCCCCCCCCCCTCGTGGAGAGACCTACATTCCTCGGCATCGCCCTGGAGCCGCGCTTGTGGAGTGGAGCGGGAGGCCTGCTGCAGCCCCTGGCGGGGGCGTCGGGTGCTCTTATTGAACCGGGCAGTGCAACGCCCCGTGTGGCCTGTCCTCTGGTCTGCCCCGGGAGCATTGCGCGAGGGGCCGACCATTGGACCTAGCTACCTGCCTCATGGTGCCCCCCTGGGGGGATTTAACGTGCTGCTCCCCTCGACGGCCAGCGGGGGGGGAGAACTCTTTGCCTGCTGCTGAGCCCTCCCTGCATCCCTGAAGCACCCGGTCTGAGGCGCTGGAGGCCTTGATGTGCTGTGGCCCCCATTTTGCCACCTTCTCACTCTGCACGTGCGGGATAGCCTCTGGAGCGACCCGATCTTCTGACCCGCAAAGTGGCCTGACCAGTGGGCTCGCTACGACTCGGGGCACTGCGGGTGTCGCCGCGCACTTCCCTGTGCTTGGTCCCCTCCATGGTGTTGCGGTCTGTTGGCAGTGCCTGCTGCCGGTCTGGTGGATATCTGATGCAGTGAGTGCCGGCCCTAGCGATCTGAGCTGGAGTCACAGACGAGTGTGGGCAGAAGATCCTACCCTGTTTGCTTATCTATTTGACCCCTTGGCCTGGGGAGCACCCACGCCCTTGCGCTGACGGTGGGTCTGGCCCTGCGGAGGGCGTGCTGGTGGCGCTGGGAACAAGCTACCACGACCCACCTTGAACTGTCACCCCTCAGCCCCTGGAATGGGACCTGCCCAGGGTGCCCTTTAAGATTGGGCAATCTTAGAGGAGCGGCGCCTGTGCCCCATTTATCGGACGTCATCTGCACTTGCTCCTTCGCGGTGGGCGCGCGGGTGTGCTGGGCCGCTCTACGATAGCTTGAGGCCCCTGGTTTACCTACTGTCTTCTGAGTGCGTTTTTATTGCAGATATGGGTCGCTCGGACAGAACTCAACCTAAGCTCTCTTATAGCCCCAGGGGATCCAAGCCGCCGGATGACGCAGGGAGCAGCAGTAGCGCAGACCACGACATGCCGGAGGAGACCCAGCAGCAGGACTTGCGCGGCTTGCTTATTGCCATGAAGAAAAATCTACAGGGGGAATGACTACCTTGGGAACCAAACTTGACGCTCTCATGTACCGCATGGACCGCATGGCCGAACGACTGGACAAGCATGCGGAGCGAATTGATATGTCAGAGCGCCGTCTCACTGAGGTTGAAGAGGCACAGTCCTCTCTAGACACTGAGAGTAAGCAGATCAGCAGAGCTATGCAGACCTTAATTGATAAAACCGAGGATTTAGAGGCACGCTCACAGCGCTGCAATATTCGCATCACGGGCCTTCCAGAGACCACCCAGACCAGGAATATGGAGCTTTTTATCGAAGGCCTCCTAAAGAAACTCCTTGGAGACACAGCTTTTTCTGCCATGTTTGTGGTTGAAAGGGCCCACCGCTCGCTGGGACCACGTCCGAAACCGGATGCTCCCCCTCGTCCCACAATAGCTAAACTGCTTAATTATCGTGATCGTGATGTGGCCTTGAGATTGGCCAGGGACAAGCAGCCACTGCAGTACGAGGGCTCAGTGCTATCAATATACCCAGATTTTACCGCTAGGGTGCAGGAGGCCAGAAAACAGTTTGCACCGATAAAGCGTCGGTTTCGGGAGCCAGGAGCTGACTATGCTATGCTCTATCCAGCAAAGCTGAGGATCAACAGGCAGGGGAGGTCTCTATTCTTCACAGATCCCAAGGTGTTACAGAAAGCCCTCAGAGACTAGCAGAGAAAGAGTCGACCACCCAGAAATGGAGAGGCAGGCGCTGCGGATGGCTCCCTGGAGGAACAAGATTGAATGGACTCCGTGCAGATAAGCTACACGACACATAATGTGTATTAATCAGGCGGGGGTGGGGGTGGGAATGCTGCATTCTGGATCTGAGCTTTGAGGGGATTTCAGTTTTTGGGTTGGTAGCCATTGTCCACAGCGTTGCTGGTCATTCTATGTGTAGTGCGGAGGCTACGTATGTCTGGATGCTGAACATGTCACTGTGTGACACGATT
Organism: Lissotriton vulgaris; assembly: GCF_964263255.1. Taxonomy (NCBI): domain Eukaryota; kingdom Metazoa; phylum Chordata; class Amphibia; order Caudata; family Salamandridae; genus Lissotriton; species Lissotriton vulgaris. The sequence goes on from NC_141696.1 coordinate 724,436,607, forward strand.
CCCCGCCCTTCTGCTCATTTGACAATGACTATCATTCTGGACAATATAAAGGGTATGGGGTTTTGCTGTGGGGTTTGTGCTTCTCTGCTATGCCAGAGGATCAACGGCCTACTATTTATGCTATGTAGGGTAACTGGTTATGACGGGAAATGTATTTTCAACTCCTAACCTAATCCTTTTTTGAGACTAGGCAGCGGGGGACGATGTTACCTATTCCTTCTTGTTGACTGTTGATTGTATCTGTGGGCTATTTCTGCCCTTCTGTGATAATCACTGAGTACTAATGTGTGTATGGGGAGGGGGGGTTGGGATGGCAGATTTGGTTGTTTTAGGTTTGAACTTGTTTGGGATGGGGGCGGGATGGGGGGTCGGGTGGGGATTGGGGTGAGGAAGTGGGTGCGCGGCCTAGTTGGGGTAGGGCAGGCGTGGGAGGGTTTCTGGTTTGGAGGGAATTAAGTTTTTCAGCATTGGAGAAATGTTGTGTTGTGTTCTTTGGATACGGCTCAGAGGCTTATGTGTACGATGAAGGCAGAATATATTTGTATGAGTAGACTTGGCATGCTTTTGGAAGGTGACACGCACACACTTTGGATAACATGATGACAGTAGAGGACAAATATCCTGATACTTTAAGGTTTATGACCTGGAACGTCCGGGGCCTCAATGACCACCGCAAGGTGCGAACAATTTTACAATACCTCGCTAGGCACAGGGTTGACATAGAGCTGTTGCAGGAAACCCACCTTCCCATGGACAGCCTGATTCTTCGCTATAGGGTCTTGGGGGAAATGTGCATGCGGCAGGGTTCACTACACATGCTAGGGGTGTACTCACGTGGTTCAACCCAAAGACCTCACTGCAATGGGCTCCCCTAGTGACGGATGGTTATGGGAGGTATACGATCACGAGATGCTATGGCAAGGGCATGGACATGTGCATAGTGAATACTTACGGTCCCAACTTCGACTACCCGGACTTTTACACTGCATTAACTGCGAAGATCATGACACACACTGAGAAATTGACTGCTGGGGTGGGGACTTTAATTTGACATGACACCCGGGGCTGGACAGGTCGGACTGCCCGGCCCGATTGCCATCGGCCTCTGCTCGGGTACTGACTGCGCAACTTGCTAATCTGGGCATGACTGACGTCTGGAGACACAGGCACCCCACACTGGGTGGGTTCACGCACTATTCGACCCCACATAATATTCACACGAGTATTGATTACTGCTTTGTTCCATCACAGTTCCTTTCTAACATACAGTCCTGCACTGTCTTGCGCACATATTCGGACCACTCTCCTATACTGATGGCTTTCACCACGCCCAAGCGGAGGATTCCGCCCTTTGCTTGGCGCTTCCTCCCATTTTCCCTGCTCAATGCCCTCTTCAAGGACGAACTGTTGACTGCTATTGTTACCTTCTTTGAGGCCAATGTGGGCTTTGTCGACTCTTTTCAATCTGTCTGGGAGGCATTTAAACTTTTAGTCAGGGGTGTCACTATCTCCAAGCACGCTGGAGTGCTGAAATCGATTAGGGGCGGACAACAAACCTTAGAATCCAAGGTCAGGGACCTGGAGCTCCAGCGGCTCCAGTCGCGTGACGATACACTGACCCGAGCTACAGCTGAGGTCCTGCAGGAATATAATGAGGCAGCGGATGCCGAGGTCAAGCATCTGGGCAAATATGCTACTGCTAGGACATATTGGGAGGGAGAGCGTCCGGGCTCGGTTCTTGCATGCCTCGCCAAACGTAGCAGGGATAGGACAGGTACCCCTGTGTTGAGATCTGAAACGACGGGCGACCCCCTCACGAACACCCAAGTAGCGGAGAGCTTTCGAGTATATTACTCACAGCTATATGCTTCCCGTGGACCTGCTCCGGAGGAAAGCATTACCGATTATCTTTCCTATATCAAGTTGCCGCGGCTCTCTAATTTGCACCACAAATTTCTGGCTCGGCCATTCAACCGGGAGGAAGTTGTACTTGCGCTATCCGCTATGAAGCGGGGGACCACGCCAGGCAGTGATGGTCTCAGGGTAGCCTTTTATAAGGCATTTTCGGACCTCTTGATTCCTCATCTACTCGCTTTGTTTGATGACATGGCTAACTCTGGAACAATGGCGCCCTCAATGAGAGAGGCAATTATCGTAGCGATTCTTAAACCCGGCAAGGACCCGCAGGAGTGTGTGTCGTATCGCCCCTTGTCTCTTATGAATGTAGACGTGAAGATATTTGCCAAACTCCTCCCCAACTGTCTCCAACCTTTGGTCACCACGTTGGTGGCACCGGAACAGGCTGGATTTGTTCCCACTTGTAATCTCACCTACAATATCAGAACGTTTTTTACGGCTTTTCAACATACGCGCCCGGAGGCATCGGCAGTGGCTGTTTTCTTGGACATGGAAAAGGCCTTCGACTCTGTTGAGTGTCCTTTCCTCCGCCAGTCCTGGGCCGGATACGGGTGGGGCAGTTGTTCCTGCAGCTTTTGGCAGTTCTATATACATCCCCTCCGGCTCGAATTCGTATTGGTTCGCTTATTACTGACCCTATTGAGATTGGTCGGGGGACGAGGCAAGGCTGCCCCCTTTCCCCAATCCTCTATGCGCTAGCGGCTGAGCCTCTTGCCTGTGCCTTATGAGAATACCACAGCTGTAGAGGCATCCGTGTCCCTACATATAATCTGATCGTCTTCACTTATGCGGATGACACTCTATTATACGTCCGGGACCCAGAGACGCATCTATCTCCAGTCCTACACGAGGTGGTCCTATTCGGTTCTCTCTCGGGTATATCTGTTAATTGGGAATGGATAAATCTATTATGTTTCCTTTGACGCCTGCTACGGAGCGATTTGATCCAGAGTACCCACTGCAGTGGACTATGAACGCGGTGCGATATCTTGGGATCCGTCTCCACATGGATTCGGAGATCGTCCTGAGGGAAAACTATTGCAGGGCTATGTCCAAATTGGAGGACGATGTCGAGAAATGGATTGCTCTCCCGTTGTCGCTCTTGGGACGCATTTTGCTCATGAAAATGATAGTCCTCCTGCGTTTTTTATTTTTGTTTTGCAATGTCCCGATGGTTTTATCGTCTCATTTCTTCCGGCGGCCAGGGGCGCTGATGGTCCATCTTGCATGGGCGGGTAAGCAACCTAGGGTCGCGTGGAGCATTTTAATTTGTCCGTGTGCGGCAGTGGGCCTCAACGCCCCGGATATGGAACTCTACTACCGTGTTGCGCAGAGCGCCCATGCCAATTACTGGATAAACGGACCAATGAATGTTCCGCACGTGCGCATTGAAACGATTGTCGCTGACCCGACCCCGCTGCCTGCTCTATTGGCCAGACCTATGGATCGCCGTATGGGGATTATAGACTCTTTGACTTCTGTCACGCACGCTTGTCATTATATGAAGGATGCCCATATGCTCCAAAGGCGGCGATAGAGTGGTGTTCCTGGCTCGCACCATGTAGGGAGAAGGGAGTGTTGTCAACGATGCACCTGCTGAACATACACACCATGGGAGATCTGTTTGTAGGGGGAACGGCTCGTACTTGGGAGGGGATTGTGTCCGGTGACACACCATTTCCGATGCTTGCTCGCATCCAGTTCCGTAGGGTGAGACATGCACTAAGGGACCTTCTGGGGGATGACATGGAGGAGCCCCCAACGGTCACGGCATATGACTATGTGGTCAACGTGAAGTCCCCTGTTAAATTAATAACCAACTTATACCATATCGCCATCTCTGAGAGAACGACGGACTACGCGAAGCAGAGACTGGCGTGGCAACTTGATTTGCAAATGGAGCTTTGGGAGGAGATGTGGCAGTATTGCTGCACTAGCACCAGAAAGATATCCCTAAATGGGCGACACAGGCTCCTGCACTTTAAGTTCTTGAACAGAACTTATTATACCCCAGAGAGACTTTACCAATATAAGCTGCGGGACTCCCCTAATTGTGAGAGGTGCAATGAGCAGGTCGCTGATTTTTTGCATGTTGCCTGGCCCTGCCCCACAGTCCTGTCATTGTGGCACTTGGTCTACGGGGAGATCAACAGAATTGTGCAGTTGACATTGGTTCCGGATCCACTCTTAGCCATATTGGGCTATTCGTAGCCCCTACGTCCTGCGCATAGGCGTTTAATTGACATGGCCTTCCTTATAACTAAATGGTGCATTGCGCGCGCTTGGATGAGAGGCCCCCCCACTCTCAAGTCTTGGACGAGGGAACTGATTTACTGCTGCACCCAATCTGAGCTTTACATCGACTTGATGCCCCCGTGCAACAGACCCAAGAATTTCTGGTCCTTGATGTTGGATGACGCGCTGACTCGTGACGAGATGGCTAGGGGTGATGAGACTGCGGAGGCTGACATGGATAGTACTGTCAGAGTATATTGCCAATGCTTATGATGCCTTTTCCTTGGTTTGTCTTTGTTTTTCTTTTGAAATGCCAATAAAATCAACAATAAAAAAAAGCATGTAAATAGGGGATTGGTTTCAGTGTGCGCAAGGTAGCACAGGGAGCTGCATGCCGGACTGACATGATGCTTGCATTATGAATGAAGCACTAACGAGCGCAGCTCTATATTCCGGCATTTAAAAAAATACATATTGTGTCAAAATTGTGAATTACAACAAAAAGCAATCACTATATTATTATGCTGTGTAGAAATATATACATTAATGTCTTTTATTTGTGGTGTTTTGTTCTCAGTGCATTTTTTTTAAATATACAATTCTATTCGGTCACAATGTTCAAAGTATGTGATTTGTACGTTTACTTGCAAAGCTGTAATATGTGTATTAGCACCAAATTTGAATTTCTGACTATGTGGCGCGGTGTAATGGAAACATATTAATGACTAAAGAAATGATTTTTACCTGAGCTAATGGAAGGAGACGTGACTTTACAGTTGCTTGCAGGCTGCTTCAGTAGTGTCCACAGGAGCAGGCGCAGATGACTGATGCTGACTCTCGCAGTTTACTCTGCGCACATGACTCACTAAATGTGAACGTGTGGCACTGCGGCCGCGTGAGCCCAGCTTCTGTCTCTGAGGCCGAGGGCCTGTTTTAATAATGGCCTGCCGCCCATGCACAGAGCCAGCCTTTGTGGTGCATGGGCATAGCTGCCAAGGTTTCAACTTGCCATGTGTAACATTTTCGTAATTTCAATGTAATTATGAGTGACATTTCAACGACTATGAGTGACACTTTCTCGCAAGCAAAATCAAGTTACAGTCCAAGGTGATCAAGTCCGAGTGAAGTTTGCCATTTAGAGGCTTGCCAAGTGCAACGCATCAAACGTTAGCCTAAAGCATTTGAAGGCAAGTCCCCGCATCAGCGCATTAAATATAATAATTACACTGTATAGCGGTTCCTCAGTGTCCAGCTGAAGTGCTGCAGTGTAGGAATTTTCCCTATAAGAAATATGGTAGCCAGTAAGCGGTATGTATGTACATGGGGCCTTTCAGCTCCTTGAGTGTGAAAAACATAATATAAGTGGGTCCACCAGCATCAGTGAAAGACAGTCATTATGTTGTCTGGGGGTAGGGGGCTAAACATTTGCTCTCACCTGATTTCGCTGTTGTGCCGGCCACAACATAAACAAATTTGTCCAGGATCCTGCCCCATGCCTGCTTCGCTACCCACCGACAGTGGAGCAGGCGCCTTGCAAGAAAATCAGCAACACAGGCAGAGCAATAAGCAACAGCCAGTAACAGAGCAAATAGGTGCCGAGAGTAGTATTATTAAGGTGCATTATAGGATGATGTCTAGGGTTAAAACAAACATGGGGTTAGTGATACTGTACATAATAAAGTGTGGGATCGGCGAAGTGCAAGAATTTATTTACAGTTCATGCGTGGTTAGGGTTTGAATTTGGATATGTTTTCACTGAGCGTGATTAAAAATATCTTTGCTACGGAAGACTCAGTTGTAGATAGTGTACCATGGTGGGTAAAGTAGGGGAAATTAAAGCGTGTTATTTCAAGTCTCATTGTGAAGGATTCTCAGAAAATACCCTTCTTAGTAACAGTCTCCTGGAATGACGAGGATCCTGTCAGGAGTTCGATGTTCCTCAGAGCTTGCGTGATGACAGAAGGGTCCACCTCCAGGCAGCTCCAATTCTGATTGTCATAAAGACACAGATCATTAGAGTGGCCAGGCAGGGGAAAGGGTGTTGGGGAAGGAACAGCAGGGAAGGAGATCTGGAAAGAGAATAAAGACAACTTGAAACAGAACGACTTCCAAAGCAAGATTTTGTTTCTGCAAAAATATTGTTCTAAAAAATTACCTGAGTTCCCTTACTGTTTTAACTGGGATAAAGCTTGATGATATGTCAATACTGTGGAAGACATTTAAGACTCATTAATGCTCTATCTCTTAACGTTAGGCTTCCTAAAACATATTCAAAAAGAAAACAATACCCACCAGCCTCATTCCTTCTGAGTCTTTTTCCAAGTTCTTTTATGGCAAAAATGCGGGACCTGCCTCTCAACTTTTTACAAGAATAAATGTCCAAAGTTAGATTCCTTTTTGTTGGACTTAGACCTTTTTTGCAGGTTCACCCCCAGACTTTTTGCCTTTAGCCTCTGGCATGGTGGTAGTGATTTTAGGCCTCTGCGCACTTTAGCACTGTGGCCCAGTGTAAAGTGCAAGCGCACTGTAAGTGCGTGTGCTGAGAGTGGCCTGCCCTCCCATAGGAATGCTTGGGGGATAGGTGTGTCCATGGTAGTTCCTGATATGTGGGGAGTGCAGGGTCGAATTTGGCATGTGCAAACTCGTGAGGATAAATGCTGTGCGATGGTGTGCGCAGATTTATTGTGTCTAGTGGAGAAGTGCCACTTTTAGAAGTTGGCATTTCTGTGTGCTCTGAGATGTGAATTGCCTGTCTGGTTTGTGAGTGACATGGGCTGGCTGGTGTGGTTGGCTCCAGGAGCCAGGTTGAGTCTGCCCGGTGGTGAATAGGGAGATCTGCATGTAGATGGGAGGAAGGAGTTGCACCTAGAACCTGAATAGGGCTGTGCCTTCCCTCCACATTGCTGGCTCCACCCCCTGTGGTGCATCTGATGTCCCTGGCCTGTCTTGTGAATAGGGAGAGGGGCTGAGCAAAACAAAGTGCTCCAGAACCAGTTACATCTGGTTCTCCCCTTGCCTGCACCTTTTAGACAAAGGATTTTTGTGTATAAAAGAGAGGCTGTGACCCCAAGTAAATGTTCTTATTTGTGACTTGAATCTACTAGGGGTGTGCTGCTGCTGGGACTCAGGGGAAGGCTTGCCTCACTGGGCCCTGCCCAGCCCCTGGATGCCTGGAGGACTTGCTTTTCTGGGACCCCTTGTTGCCTTGCTGGAATATTTTTAGGACCCTGAAGAGACTTTTAGGGGCTGCCCCAGCACCTTGTGAGTGCTGGCTTTATTTTCAATGTCCCTGGCTCTCTCTGCGCTTTATCCCCCTCTGGGAGCGCTTTATTTTAGCCTTGCAGCACTGGGCTGCCCTCATTGTGGGTGCCCACCCCGCTTATTTAATTAATTCTAGTGCGCAGGTACCCACCCTGCGTCCTTGTTTTAATATATAATTAATGCGGGTGAACATCCCGCTTATTTGTGTGCCTTAGCGGGTGCCCACCTAGCATGCCAGTGTAATTTTAATTTCGAGGGAGCCCATCCCTCATTTTCCCAGAAAAATCACCGCTGCGGCACCGAGGCCGAGTTTGACCCAAGGAAGCAGCAGCTGACGTCATCCTGGTGCCGCGCTGGGATTTGTCCTAGCCGGCAGAGACTCCTGCAGCTTCACTAGAGTGGAGCGCAGGGATTGGCTCCACCTGGAGGGCTTCCCCATCCTCCTATCCGGGAAGCCCCTCTATGCGGAGGAAGTGCTTTCTATCAGCGAGGCTCCCCTAGCGAAGGGAGAGCCCCGCAGCTGAAGCAGAGTACCGGCGAGGAGAGAAGCCTGCCCCCGCCACACTCATGAGGAGAGCACTGTGCACAGCCATGGGCACATCGTGGTAAAGCGCCAGCGCAAACCACCCTTTGGGGGGCCAGTTCCTGCTCCATACAGTGCACCTAAATAGTTCAGGAGCCAGAGTGCTCCTAGCGACATGATTTATTTCTAGAGCCCAGTGGCTCTAACATTTGGCCACATTTGTTCTACGGGCCAGTGAGAGCCTAGGCCACACTTTTTACTTCACAGCTGCCCAGCAAGTAGTGGGCAGCTGCACCGTTTAGGCTCTTTCTTTTAGGGGCCATGTTCTTTTAACCCAGGAGTGAGACGCACTCCTTTGCCCCATCTCTGCCCGCACAGCTGCGCAGCACTTAGTGCCAGTTGCAACGTTTAGGCCTTTATTGAGACTCCCAGCTGCCCAGTAAGTAGTGGGCAGCTGCCACATTTAGGTTTGCGCCTAGTGCGCCCCGGTGACTGTTGATATATTGGCAGCGCGCCTTGACTTTGGACAGAGGGCATTTGAGCCCTAGAGATGACAAGTTGGCCCAGGGGACTATTAGGTTTTGTAGGGCGCAAGACCCTAGTGTACTTTTTATAGGTGCTAGGAAATGTAATGTTTGTAGTATGTTTTATGCACCTTGATTTATGCTCATAGATGTGCTTTTATGATTACTAGGTTTAACCTACTGTTTTATTTCTCTACTGTGGTCTAGGTTTGATTTATTCCCTACTGCAGGTTATGTTACTAAGTTTATTTCCTGATGCAAGTTATGTTTAGGAGTTGTGGTCTACTAGATTTAGACTTATGAGGTGCAGAATAGAGTTCTCGCCTTATGTGATACTGTGTCTGTTCTGATTTATGTTACAGGTTGACGCTGAGTATAGTGTCTGCCAGTGATTACTGGCTGTGTTCTGAGTTCATATATATTCTTACTTTTACTATTTCTTTACCAACTGCTAATTCTGACAGTGGCCCACGTGGCCCTGTCCCATGTAAATAATCCCTTGTAAATATTTCCTGTGCCAGTTGGCACAGTTTATATTGTGTGATTACTATCTGATGTGTTTTTATTATAATGCAGAGGCCATTTATATATAACCTTGTGTGGATATCCTTTTGGGGTGTGCCTAGTATGTTGTTACTGTGTGTGTTGTGCAAATGCTTTACACATCACCACCGGGATAAGCCTGACTGCTCGTGCCAAGCTACCAAGGGGGTAGCAGGGGTTATCTTTGGCATGTAACTCCCAAGCCCTGACTAGAATGGTGGTCTCTGCCTTGCTTTGGCACAAGCCTTAGCCAACCAGAGATCCCCATTTCTAACACTTTTCAAAAGTTCTTTTCCTTTAAATGTTCCAAAAATTAGCCTTCAACCACTCCGGGTCAGAAGCTGTATGAAGTCTTAAAAGATTCTTAGTTCAAAAACCTTTTGCTGTCATGCAAATGTCCAGTTGTTTAAACATTGTCCAATATATTTATATATATTGCAAATGTTTAGTTCCTAAACACGATTCCTCTGAGTAAAGAACAAAAGACGTCTTACCCTGACTCGGAATGAGCAGTTGCTTTAAATATTCTCTTGTCTCCGATTGCAGCACACCACGTTTAGGGGCTGTGAAGAAATCGTGTCCCAATATCACCGCCAAAACCAATGGAAACGAGCAGCTGCCAGCAGGAGAGACGGAGAGAATAACGAGCGCTGTGCAACGGGCATGGCTCCTTTTATAGTGCGGTCCCGCCCAAACACGCGCTGGAAGTTTCTGTGGGATGCGTCTCAGCAAGGGACGTGTCATACCAGTTATTGATGTGAGAGAAGAGGCAGCACAGCATTGTTAGGTCCCGAATAATACACAATGATAAATAAAAGGAAACATTCAATTGTATATTTCTTTCATGAGACTCTGGTTGTTTTCTTTAGCGCGTGCAATGTGTTTAGGCATTTCTTCAGGACATAACGTGTAGAACTTCATAAGGCCCTATAGCACCATTACTTCTAGACACAATATGTATATCACAATACAGTTTTGGACGCACACTATATTTATAATATAATCTATAAAAATGTAACAGCATATGTCTGCAAAGGAATCGAGTACAAGCCCACCAATAGCGTGCCAAAGGAAATACACAGTGCATTTTTCCACATAGGGAGCGAGGACGCTCACAGATAGAGACATAGGGCCCCATTAGGATAGCGGTTGGAAAACCACCCCGACCGCCATAGAGGCGGGAAACAACCGCCCGCCTGTACCGCGGATGAACCGGCGGTCAAATTAGGATAATGGGCCAAAAAAGACCCGACGCGGCGGTAGCGGGCTAACAAAAATCGCTTGACGCAGGCAGGGACGTCCAAAAAGCGACCGCGTCGGTCGGAAACGCAGCGGAAAACTCACAACCCAGAGACACCGCACAGGAAATTAGAATATCCCCGATGGTCCCGCAGTACGATCTAGTGTTTCCAACCGCCGCGGTCACCAACAGGAGTGAATGGGAGAGACAGCAGAAGAGCTGCAGCATAGCTACCGCAGCAGATCAAACATGAAAAACATGGTGGACGATACTAAAACACAGCAAAGATGCCAAAACTGGCAAAAAGTAAAGTAGCCATGCCCCACAAAAACACGAATCACATAACAACTAAAAAATAGATCCCAAAAAAATAATACAAATCCCTGGACTACATCCACAACACACCTGACATCAAAATACCATTTAGACACACCCACATAGCTGAGCATAAAACCAGCCCCTTCACTGACCACAATCCTTTCAACACTCCAGAAGAGGAGGCCATACACCACATCTGACAGGAGAGGCAAAAGAACACAGCACACACACCGCGTCCAAAACCACTACCACCATCACAACCACCAACACACCAGCACCAACAATCCCCTACCACACAACACAGCTCACACCTCAACACCACACCCACCACACACACACCTGCACCCACAAACACTTCATACACCACGCACCATGGCAGCACAGAAAATGCCAAAATTCACAGAGAGTTAGTTGACAGTCATAGTCGATGAGATAGTGACAGTGGAACCACAACTGTTTAGTAGCCTGGTCCAACAGACACCATTAGCCACAAGATCACAAATGTGGGAAAGGATAGTTCAAAGGGACAATGCAGTAGGGACCACCCTGCAATCCAAGAAGGAGATCATGAAGCGGTGGCATGATCTCAAGAGGGTTGTCAAAGAGAGGAGAAGCAAGAACTGGGAGCTGGCTGAGAAGACTGACGGTGGCCCTCCCATTCCACCAAAAACATTCACACCATGGGAGGAGAAGGTGCTTGCCATACTGCATCCTGAGAGTCTCACAGGAGTAGCCGGGTAATGGAGGCTGGTAAGTACAAACTAATGTCAACCAACACACTGATAAGTACTGCCTTGCACAACCCAAACACCATTGCATTGTCCACCCTCACCTAACATGCAGCTAGCCATCTTATTTGGGGGGCCTGTTTGGGGGAGGGAGGCCTGTACTACTACTCCCACCATGCCCCCAGCCCTACATCCCATCAAGATGAAGCTCTCCCCCACACAGGAGCATGTGGCAGCCATTGCAGCACACCAAACAAACTAACAGGTAGATATCCATCTTGCATGGGAGGTCTGTGTGGGGAGGGAGTCCTGCACTACTACTCCCACCATGCCCCCTGTCCCACACACCAGCAGCATGGAGGCCTCCCCCACCCAGAAGCATGTATCAGCCATTGAATTGTCCATCCTCACCTAACAGGTAGGTATCCATCTTGCATGAGAGTTCTGTTTGGGAGAGGGAGGCATGTTCTACTACTCCCACCATGCCCTCTGTCCCACAACCTATCAAGATGGAGCCCTCCCCCACCCAGGAGCATGTGGCAGCCATTGCAGCACACCAAACAAACTAACAGGTAGGTATCCATCTTGCCTGGGAAGTCTGTGTAGGGGAGGGAGGCCTGTACCACCACTCCCACCATGCCCCCTGTCCCACAGCCTACCAAGATGGAGCCCTCCCCCACCCAGGAGCATGTGGCAACCATTGCAGAACACCAAACAAACTAACAGGTAGGTATCCATCTTGCATGAGAGTTCTGTTTGGGGGAGGGAGGCCTGTACTACTACTCCCACCATGCCCCGTGCCACAGCCTATTAAGATGGAGCCCTCCCCCACTCCACCCAGGAGCATGTGTCAGCCATTGCATTGTCCACCCTCACCTAACAGGTAGGTATCCATCTTGCCTGAGAGGTCTGTGTGGGGGAGGAAGGCCTGTACTACTACTCCCACCATGCCCCTTGTCCCACAGCCTACCAAGATGGAGCCCTCCCCCACCCAGGAGCATGTGGCAGCCATTGAAGCACACCAAACAAACTACCATGTAGGTATCCATCTTGCTTGAGAGTTCTGTTTGGGGGCTGGAGGCCTGTACTACTATACAGCAGCAGTTGCATTCAATGCATCGATATATTACATGTACCAGTTATTGATGTTCCTCTCCACCATGTAATTACCGCCAGTAATGTCATTACTGATAATAGTGAAGATCTCTCAATTGTGTAGTGTACAGACAATTGATTACATGCAGCTAACAGATTACTTGCACAGAGACCAACACTGACCAATCACAATCTAATCCACAGGTGATGAAGAACTCGGAGGTGATGACAACAACGACCAGCAGAGTCAGTCTCCACCCCCGGTACATGGACTCTCGGATTTTTACTCCCAGGATAGTTTGGACGATGAGCGCCAGGCCGGCCCATCTGGTGTGCCAAGGCCCAACAGGTCCCAGGACCCCATCCTCCCCACCACCACGTCTGCTGCACCAACAACTGCACAGAAGACCCCTGCAGTCACGGCCTGTGCCTCCACCGCTGCCACTTCGGCCACCACCACCACCACCAGCACCCTCCCTGTCCCAGGGGATGACCAGAACACAACACCAACTGTGGAGGGCAGGGAGAGTGTGCGAGGACCCACCGTGGCGAGGCAACAGGTCTGTGGCAGCAGGGCAGGTGGGAGGGCCAGGGTCCCCCTCAGACGTCAGGAGGTTGGCACACCATCCCTGGACCACTTCACCAGAGTCATCGTGCATATGAACAGGTCCAGGGACAAAGTGGCCGGTCAGACGAACTTTTACATGAGCTCATCCTGCTGATGAGGTCCATCGACACACGCATTGGTCAAATGGTGGACCTCCTGGCCCAGCAAGTGGTGTTGCTGAGTAAGCGTGAGCGCAAAATCCGTTCCGCTCGCGGATTTCGCGGATTTTCGGTAAATCCGCAATCCGCGAACTCCCGCAAATTTACCGAAAATCCGTGAATCCGCGAGCGGTGGATTCGGGGGGCAAAAGTTCAAGCCTTTAAGCTTGAAGTTGTTGTTGTAACTATTTTAGGATGGCGCCGGCAAGCTGCCAGCGACATCCTAAAATAGTTACTAAGTTAGCTTCAACAGGAAGCACAGGAAGCACTAATAGATAAAATAAAGCAGGTGCTCGAGCACCTGCTTTATTTGATCTATTAGTGAAGCTAATTTAGTAACTATTTTAGGATGGCACTGGCAGCTTGCCGGCGCCATCCTAAAATAGTTACAGGAAGATGATGGATGGACAGGTCACTCAAGGGACCCCTGCGCACATCGGTGCGATTGCATAGTAACACACACATGGTCGCTGGAATTAGTTGAAGCTCAAATTCAGTGACTCATTCATCAGCCCAAAAACAATCGTGAGCGTCGTCGAGGCTGGGCAGGTGTGCCTTCTTTCCAGATCTACCATCCAAAATCAGCTGTGATGCTGGATTGAGGCCTTTGCATCCTTGACTTTCACGAGCGCAATCCTCGTGCTGTTCCTGTGACCAGGAGCTTCTTTCTCTTGATCTGTTGCTCTGATCGGTATCTGACCTTTTATACACACAAGAGTCATGTAAACTCGCATGGAAGCCCCGCCCGTTTGGCCCAGCTCACACACTCACGGTGTGCACCGTCTTCCCGCCATTTACCCACTATGATGGACAGCTCACTCAAGGGACCCCTGCGCCCTTCGGGGCGATTGCATAGTAACACACACATGGTCTCTGGAACTAGTTGAAGCTCAAATTCAGTGACTCATTCATCAGCCCAAAAACAATCGTGAGCGTCGTCGAGGCTGGGCAGGTGTGCCTTCTTCCCAAATCTACCGTCGAAAATCAGCTGTGATGCTAGATAGAGGCCTTTGTATCCTTGACTTTCACGAGCGCAATCTTCGTGCTGTTCCTGTGACCAGGAGCTTCTTTCTCTTCATCTGCTGCTCTGATCGGACTCTGACCATTTATACACACAAGAGGCACTTGAACTCACACAGAAGACCCCCCCCCCCAATTAAAAAAATCCGCAAAATTCGCGAATCTGCAAATTCGCGGATTTTGCGGATCCGCGAATCCGCAAATCCGCAAATTCGCGGATCGTGGATCCGCGAAATCTGCCCCTGCTTATTGCTGAGGGACAGGCCTGCATCACAACCAACACCTCAGCCCCCTTCTGTTGTGCCGCAGGATGACAGTGCACCATCCTTGGCAATGGCACTTGTCTGTTGGACTGGGTCTCCACATCCATGTGGTGTCTACTCTTGCATCTCATCTACCATGAATGTCAAATCACTGCCCATTCACCACCTTCATGTAAATATACCCCCACCCCTCACATGTCCTCTTTGCAAATAAAGAACCTGACGCACCAGATCTTGTGCTGTATCATTTTTAGTGCAATATTTACAGTTCTGAAAATGTCCATGATGTCTCCAAATGATGTACAGTCTATAGGGCAGGATTATTCTGAAGCACCTAGGGAGACACATCAGAACAACAGTCACTGATGTCCTTGTGGCATCACAGACATAACACTACACCAAACATACACATGAGACTACAGGCATACAAGACTATGTGCAGCAGGTGTAACAAATAGAGTCCAGCATATGTCCACATATGGAACGTCAATGCCACCTTTCCTACACACAGGTGATTCAACATGTGCCTGTCTGTACCATCCGCAGATAGCCCTGCACAACAACAACAACCACAACAGACAATGTACAAGTCGTACATCTTTACACACCTTCAAGTGAAGTAGCGGTGGATGAGCTGTTGATGCATGTCAACTCCTTCCTCCTCTCCACTGTCCTCATCACTGGACTCATGGCCCTGAACAGGCAGGGGTCTTGGGTCCTCATCATCGTCCAGGAGCAGGGGGATCCCCTTGTGAATGGCCAGGTTATGCAGCATACAGCATGCCACAACGATCTTGCAGACCTTCCCAGACGAGTATGCCAGTGCTCCTCCTGTCATGTCAAGGCAGCGGAATCTTGACTTGAGTAGGCCATAAGTCCGCTCAATGACACGTCAGGTCCTGCCATGGGCCTCTTTGTACCTGATGTCAGCCAGGGTCCTGGGATTCCGTAGTGGGCTTAGAAGCCATGGCCGACTGGGATATGCAGAATCACCTAGGACAGACAAACACACATTTCAATGTTGCACAGGCAGAGGGCTTTATGTAGGAAACAGTGGTTCCAGTGGTGCATTGAATGTACGGTTATAAATTAGTACATAGCATAATAGCGATCACACGTGTGAGGGACTTCGGAGGGACGTCAGAGGGAAAAACAAGGCTCAAGACAACAGAGTTTGTTGCATTAAATAATGACTTTGTATTATTTCAACCAGGAAATTAATCAGACATATATATTATACACATAGTATTGTGAAAAGTGCAAAAGTGTCCAAAGTGTATTGTGTGAACCTAGACAGCAGTTCAGTGACATAGAGTGAATTATATACAAGGTTTCTGCAAGGGGTATTTACAAGGAAAAAGGAAAACGACCATGAAAGCAATGATTTATACAAATGTTACAGTGACTATTTTGAATCATAGACAATGAATATATGGTTAATTTCCATTGAGCGTCGACGGCGTTTTGACCCGGGATTGGATAGCGGGTCTCGTCAGGACAGGGAGATGTGGGACATCTGGGTAGAGCGAGCTCAATCTTAGGTGGTGGATGCCAACCATCTTTTGAAAAAGACTATGTATTAAATGAGGAAGTGAACAGAACAAATCACATTGTAAATAGGTATGAAACAGATAATGCTAAACTTTCTCTTTTTTATCGTATTCTGAATCTCTCTATTCTGTTAAAATACTCCAACTATCTCTACAACCAGACTGGTGGTGGTATTTGCTTACTCATGTTCACTTAGATCCTTTATCACCTCCAACTAATTAAAACTGTAACTTTCATTTAATTTCAACTGCATTTTTCAAGAGCTCTGTACTTCATCTCGAACAAAACCATGGTGGCACCACCCTAAATGTCTGATGTTTTCAGTCTGCATGCATACACTTGCTCTCAAAACTCACATAAGGGATCTATTTTTTCTGGTGACCACACACTTAAACTCACACTAATGACTCTGCACTTTATATGACCTTTTCTCTGACCTTCTGCACGGTTCTTTGGGGTCCTAGGCTCTCTCTTCTCAACTATGTACACTTACAATCTTAACTGTGATCTATTACAGCCTTGAAAAAGCCCTGGCGCAATTCGCCACAAGGGCGAAACACGTGTCGGCTGTCCACGCTGCTATCTACACAAATAAAGAGCAACTTTTCTATAAAGCAAAGACTGTTTGGACTCTATTTACACAAAAAAGGATTGAGCCTAAGGACACTAAGATGTAATGCCTAACACACTCATCATTCACTTCAAATACCCTATTTTCTGAAAACTCAAGAGGTCCAGAGTTTTCTTGAGTGTGTTTTCTTTATTAAAATCCTGTGAAAACTGATGTGGACTTGGATTTCTCTGTGGACCACCCCCCGTCTAGAAAACAGGGCTACAAGGTGTTGGGAGTAGTATTATTAAGGTGCATTATAGGATGATGTCTAGGGTTAAAACAAACATGGGGTTAGCGATACTGTACATAATAGAGTGTGGGCCCGGCGTAGTGCAAGGATTTATTTACAGTTCATGCGTGGTCAGGGTTTGAATTTGGATAGGTTTTCACCGAGGGTGATTAAAAATATCTTTGCTACAGAAGACTCAGTTGTAGATAGTCCACCATGGAGGGTAAAGTAGGGGAAATTAAAATATGTTTTTTCGAGTCTCAATGTAAAGGATTCTCAGAAAATACCTTTCTCAGTAACAGTCTCCTGGAATGACAAGGATCCCATGCACACTGTCTAAAATGCCACCTGCCATATGTTTTTTCCTCCTCAGTTAACTTTCCACTCATAGTGCTTTGACTCTACTGTCCACTGTGCTACCTCTAGTTAAAGACACAAAATGTACTAAACAGTAAAACCAGAAGGAAGGACAAAAACACACACACACACACACTGCTTTTAAACCTACATCCACTCATGTACATATCACTGATGGGTGTAGTGTCGTTTATTCCCACAGAATGGACGCAGACACAGATCAATGTCTCAGCTCCTTTATTTCCTTCCTTCCTCATGTAGGACCAACGGCTAACTGCCTCTTTGGTCTCCCAGCTCCTCCCTTTCCACCCGCCCTCGTCCCTCACTCGGGCCGGTCCTAGTGCCTGACCAGTTAGGTCACTGGGCACTTTGCATCAACATCATTACATCTCCCCCCTCTGTGAATAAAAGAAAACAAAATAATATACACCACGGCAAAACAGCAAACTGTCTTTCTTTAGAATTCTTCAATGAAGCGATACGGTTTTGTGATCACACGCCTGGGGCGTGACTGGAGGTTGGGACTGTCGGGTTCATTCTCAGCGGCAGTCTCCATCAATGCCTGACTGTCAGTTGGCAGTGTCTCTGGGTCTCTCTGTTCCAGTTTCGGTTCGGTCAGTAGCTCTTTGACATTGGGTTCACATTTTTTGAAGTATGTCACTTTCCTAGTAAGTCTTTTTCCATCGGTCTCCGCAGTGATCATGGTTCCTTTCTGTTGGGTCACTTTGAGCGGAACCTCATGGTATCGGCAATCAGTCTTTCTGTGCTGCTCTTGTCGTGCCAGCACCCAGTCTCCCTCTCGGATTTGAGGGGGAGTAGCATGACGTCGCTCATCGGCATAGTCCTTCATCCTTTCCTTCTTTATCTTGTCTCTGGCTGTGATCCTCATGATCAGAGTCGAGATACAGTTCGTGCGCTGCAATGTTCATCATTGGTATTCTGGTGCGCACTGGTCGTCCTAGCATGAGAGTGGCAGGACACTTGCCTGTGGTGGAATGAGGCGTATTTCGGTATGCTCGCAATACCTTGTTGAGAGCTGCTTGAAGGCTCTTTCCGGTGAGTTCGGCTTGCTGGATGGACTTCTTGATCGTGGTCATGAAACGTTCGATCATTCCGTTAGCCTGTGGCCATAGTGGCGTGATCTTGCGGTGTGTGAAGTTGAGGTGCTGAGCAAAATCAGCAAAGTCATGGCTATTGAATGGAGGCCCATTATCTGACTTTACCAATAGGGGAATGCCCCACGCGGCAAAGATCTCCTCTAGGATCGGTATGGCACTCGATGCTTTCGTGGATATGCACAGTTGTGCGATGGGGAATCTGGAGTATTCGTCCATCACGACCAGGACGTATTGGCCCGATTTGATTGGCCCAAAGAAGTCAATGGCAATGTGTTGCACGACGCCCTACGGTAGTGGAGACATTTGTAGTGGTGCAGGGGGATCCGGACGGCTTACCGGTTGACATTGCAGACAGTCCTTCAGGGTTGTCTCCACCATGAGGTCTAGTGTTGGGAACCAGACTCTTTCAGGGAGCTCTCTTTTTGTCGTTACTATGCCTCAGTGTCCCTCATGAGCTAGGTTGATGACCCCTTGTCTTAGTTGTCGTGGGATCACTATTCTGGTGTCTCGTAAGATGAGACCATTTGCTGCTATCGACAGTTCTTCATGGACATGTTTGAATGCGGCCATCTCTTGGTTGTTTTGTCCATTGCTTAGCGTGTGTCTCCAGCTGTTAGTTTGGATCAGCCGTTTCACCTCTTGCAGGGTGGCATCCGTTTGCGTCGCTTCACAAATGGCCTCTAGTGGAGCAGCCGGAGGCCTCGCTTGGTTCACTATGAAGTGAATGTATTCATCCGCAATTGATTGTTCTGATTTGTTGGATCTGATGGGGTGTCTGAACATGTAGTCTGCAGGGTTTGCATCTTTTCCTGGCTTGTGAATTATGGTATAGGTGTACTCTTGGAGCCGTAGGCCCCATCCCTCTATTCTCGGCTGCATTTTTGCTCGCGGGTTTCCAAATATTGTGATCAAGGCTTGGTGGTCAGTTATCAGTGTAAAATGTTTTCCAAAAATGAAAATGTGGAAGTGTTCACACGCCCAGACAACAGCCAGGCTTTCTTTTCCTGGCCGTGAATATGCTCTCTCTGTGTCCGTCAGACTTCTGCTGGCATATGCTACTATGTGCCGTTGGTCTCCTTCTCTATCATATTGCGCAAGGATGGCTCCTAATCCTACAGGACTGGCATCTACTGTTATCTCCGTCTTCTTTTTTGGTTTCAAGTACGCTAGGTTCTTTGCTGATTCTACAGTTCTCTTGATCTCTCGAAATGCCCCTTCACACTGAGTGGACCACTGAAAGGGCTGTCCTTGTTTCGTGAGCATCCTTAGCGGGTAGCTTAGCGTGGCGTAGTCAGGTATATATCTGGAGCAGTATCTGGCCATGCCTAGGAATGATCTTACATCACCTACGTCCTCCGGGCTTGGTGTGTCGTTTAGCGCTGCTACCTTTTCTGGGTCTGGTTTCATGCCACTTCCAGAGAATAGCTGTCCGAAAAATTTTAGCGATGGTTTGTGAAGTTCACACTTATCCTTGTTGAGTGTGAGGTTCGCGTCCATCAGTGCTTGACAGACCTGATCCAGTGCTTTGTTGTGTTCTTGAGTCGT
The DNA here is from genome assembly GCF_964263255.1 of Lissotriton vulgaris. Classification (NCBI taxonomy): domain Eukaryota; kingdom Metazoa; phylum Chordata; class Amphibia; order Caudata; family Salamandridae; genus Lissotriton; species Lissotriton vulgaris. The sequence continues at coordinate 724,456,452 of NC_141696.1, forward strand.
TGCTCCATAGACGAGGATGTCATCGCTGCAGTTTAGGACCTGTGGGATGTGGTGTATTGTTCTCCTGATGGCTTCTTGGAATATCTCTGCTGCTGATGACACCCCGAAGCTTAGTCTTTTATATCTCAATAATCCAAGGTGTGTCGAGAATGTTGTAATGTATCTCGACCTTTCGTGCAGTTCTAGTTGGTGGTATCCTTTGTTGAGGTCCAGTTTTAAAAAGATCTTGGCTCCATTGAGGGAAGTGATCATGTCTCTGATGTGAGGGCCTGGATGTCTCTCTCTCTCTATTGCCGTGTTGGGCGCCCTCATTTCTACACACAGACGGACTTGACCAGTTTCTCCTTTCTTTGGGACCACCACGACCGGGGAGACCCATGGAGTTGGTCCATCTGTTCTCTCGATGATGTCGGCTTCCAGTAGGTCTTGGAGTTCCTTCTCCACGGCTTCTTGCAGGTGGAACAGGATTTTTCGCTGGTGTTGCGCCACCGGTGTAATTTTTTTCATCTATGTGCAGTTTTATTTGGCAGTTCTTCATTTTTCCCAGACCTTGAAAGAGCTTGGGGAACTTCTGAATGAGTGCTGGTTTGTCAGTGACTCTGAATAGGATGTCCACCAATTTCAATCGCTCAGCAGTTGCTAGGCTCAGGAGGCATTCGGCTTCAGGCCCCTCGATGACATGGATATAGGCCAGTATTGTCCGATCTTCATATGACAATTCGGTCTCAAACTTCCCAAGACATGTTAGTGGCTTCTTGGCCATCCACGTATACACTTGCACGTGGGCATCAACTAGCTTTGGTGGTGATTTCATGCGTTGATATTCTGTTACTGGTAAGTAGTTTAGTGTTGCTCCACTATCTAGCACAAACTGGGTGGGGTGGGAGCCAATTTTGATGTCGAGACGCTGGTACTCTTTCAGCTGATCAAGGTCAGCTACACAGTAAAGGTATTCTTTTCGATCTCGGGGTATGGGCGATGGGGATCGAGATTCTCTTGATGACGATCGCCGAGATTGACATGTCCTGCAGGAGCGGCAGCTGGATTGTGACGACCCAGTGGATGAGTCTCGCCTATCCTGGACTGCTCTGACATGATGATGACTGTTTGAAGGCTGGTGTCGTCGGTGTCTTCCCCGTGGTCATTCTTCGGTACTGCCCGCACATGCTTTCAAAGTGGTTGTCTCTACCACATTTCTGGCATTGTTGTCCTAGTGCTGGGCATGCATCTGCATGCGGGAAGTCGTATCCGCATCGGTAACATTTGAGTTGTCTGTCTGATCGTCCCTTCGTGTGACTCGAGTCTTTGTGTCCTTTGCTTGACTGGTGGTGATGTCTCTGGGATCTGGAGGAGTGAGCTTGTGGTGGAGACCGTCTGTGCTCTTGTCGAGACTGCATCCTGAAGACTTGTTCCCATCTCTCACTTTTCCCGGTTTCCATTCTTTTCGCGTGTTTGTCAGCTTGTTCATCTACTCTCGTCATCTCTACGATCTCTTCCAACTTGTAGCTTCTCTTGAGTAACTTGCGTCTCAGTGGCTCGGAGAGGCAACCTTCTATGACTCTTAGTCGCAGGGCGTCTTCAGTTGAGAATTTGTCAAAATCGCAGTGCTTCGCCAATCGTCTCAGACGTGTTATGAACGCCCCCATTTGTTCACCTTTCCCTTGCGCGGCCAGGTTGAAAGTGTACCGCTCAAAGTCGATGTTCCTTTTGTGTAGGAACTTGCTGTCTAATGCTTCACGCACTTTATCGTAGGAATCAGAGGATTCTTCTGGCAGTTCTTCTATGAGTCAGCCACCTTCCCTGCCAATCAGGTTCTAGAGAATGAGCAATTTCTCTCCGAGGTCTGTTACCTTGGATGCTTTCATGAAATCCTCAAAATCTTCTATCCATTCTTGCCATCGCGGGCCCATGCTCCCGCCGGATTCAAGAACAAGGGGCTCGGGGCGGTGCAGGAGAGATGCTCTCATCATGCTTTCAGGTGCTGAGTCAGGCATTGTACGCTTGTGGTTCCTGACGGCTTTTGCAATCCTAAATCACTCTCCGTTTATTGTCTTCGTTGCACTCGCCAGTGCTTGTTTGATATATTTTTTTTGCACTTGCTAGTGCTTGTTTGCTGTCTTTGTTGCACTCGCCAGTGCTTGTTTGCTGTGTTTGTTGCACTCGCCAGTGCTTGTTTGTTATTTTGTTGCACTCACCAGTGCTTGTTTGCTGTCTTTGTTGCACTCGCCAGTGCTTGTTTGTTATTTGTTGCACTCACCAGTGCTTGTTTGCTGTCTTTGTTGCACTCAGCAATGCTTTTTTGCTGTTTCAGGCTCTTTGCCTGACTTCAAAATGGCTGCTGACGATCCCTCACAGGGGATTGGTCAATGCTGCCTGACTCCAAGATGGCCGCCCGGGAATCTCGTTTCTAGCGAGATTTCGGACGTTTTTCTTTGTTTCTTCACCGCGGACCCAGTTAATCGGCGTTTTCACTCACCGCAGCCAGGATCCATCGCTTGAGTCACGATCAGGTAGGGCAGCTTTCATTCTCTTCCGCCGCCGAGGTGGGCACTCGGTGGGCACTCGGTGGGCATTCTCCTTGGCCACACGCTTCCGCCGCCGAGGTGGGCACTCGGTGTGCGCTTTTGGTAGCGTGCTTCCGCCGCCGAGGTGGGCACTCGGTAGGCGCTTTGGTTAACACTCTTCTGCCGCCGAGATGGGCACTCGGTGGGCGCTTTCGGCAACGCGCTTCCGCCGCCGAGGTAGGCGCTCTGTGGGCGCTTTCAGTAGCGTGCTTCCGCCGCCGAGGTGGGCACTGGGTGGGCGCTTTTTTGGCAACGCGCTCGAACCTCCTGACGGGTCGATGACCTCTGGGTGGCGAATTAGCCACGTGGGGACAGGACACCCTTGTCGCCAGTTGTAGTGTCGTTTATTCCCACAGAATGGACGAAGACACAGATAAATGTCTCAGCTCCTTTATTTCCTTCCTTCCTCATGTAGGACCAACGGCTAACTGCCTCTTTCGTCTCCCAGCTCCTCCCTTTCCGCCCGCCCTCGTCCCTCACTCGGGCCGGTCCTAGTGCCTGACCAGTTAGGTCACTGGGCACTTTGCATCAACATCATTACAATGGGGTACAGAAATGCATGGCATTGTTCATAATATATTAGCTCAGTTGGTATTCAAGAGTCCTTTCACTGGTCTCCACTCTGCCATTCTCAATCTGTTTCTCGGTAAACATAACTTAATAAAAAAAATATATATACGGTACTTTTCATCTACTACAAACATTCTTGTAAAATGTTAGAAGGATGCCTTCTCTTGTAGAGCATTTAGTTTTTTTTTTCTTCTTTCAAATAATGGATTTGAAATGAATATGCAGACTTTATAGCGATTTATACGATCCAGGTAGCGTGCTTACTATGTACGTTCTATTTCACGGAGGAAAAACAAAAGCCAAAGCTGCCTATTTTAAATAAACAAAATGTAAGAATTAAGTAAACATAAAATACATAACCGGAAATAGGCAAAGAAAATAAATACAAAGAAAATGCTAAACATGATGATCGATAGCAAAAAATAAAATTCTGGAAGACTATCCAGCCTGCTAAAGGGTACAGTTAACATTTCATCCACAATCATAAAAGAGCTTAAGCCCTTTACTTGTCCTGTCTCTGCTGTATGGGCGGCAGGTCATTATCATTATTCCTATTCCTCGGAGACCCAGGCGAACCGTGCCGTGACATCGACTGCGATTAATATGTAAGGTATTTAGTCCCATAGTCAAGCCAGTCTACATTGTGCTTATGGGGCTCCATAGACTCTGCCCCCACCTGCGCCGCGGGAGCTGCGAGGGAATGTGTTACGCCCCTGCGTAGGGACCACAGTGCTTCTGTTGTTGGAGCTTCAGTTAGCTCTGCTGGTGAAAAACACTGACTCAGCGCCCCATCTCCCAAAACTCTACTGAATTGGGGAAAACATGTCTCCTGTGCTCAAGGAGAAACCGCTCTGAGCGTCAAGGTCATTGATTTTTGTTTTATTGACACCAAATCCTGCTTTGATTTAGAAAAACAAAGCTTAATGTCACCATGCAAGCAGTGATTTTTAATTATAGTGGGCCAGATGTGGCAGGGTGGATGGGGGTTGTGGAGGTCATAGTCTCCACAGACTCATCAGGAAGGTTAACTATCCTCCAGGCATTTATGTCCTTGGATGACGAGTGATCTGTCTACAACTTTGCCATTTGTTCAGGTGGAAATTGGCAAACCATAAACGCATTTTCACAGTGTAGATAGGAGTACGATTTTTCAAGCAGCCTCGTTGCTTGTTCCAAAAGATTCAGTGAACAGTGCAGTAATGTTTCAGTTTCATGGTTTCCAACTCTGTGAGTCAGTAAAGTTCTTTCAAGGCGAGGTTCACCTGGTCATGAAACCAGAGGATTCGGGATATTCTGACAGTCTATTTTTGCATACTTTTCAGGCACTCAGGGAGCATTCATGTGAGACCTGGGAAGTCTATATTCAGGCAGCCCAGTAACCTCATCACAAGAATGCTTGCCAAGTGCACCTGATAGTTGGTTTGTAGGAGAGGGTAGATATTCCTGAGCATTGACACATGCATATTGACACTATTGGCTAAGGAGTCGGGTTGCATTCTACAGGTCTGTGTTGAATATAATCATCAGATACTATGTTTCCCAGGGTATTCAGTCAAAATATCGAGTTGGAAATGTCGACATACACTAATATTGAGTTTTAAATCTCGTGACACAGAAATATCGACAGCAAGAATATTGTGGTCAAGAATATTGATTTTAAGGTAAGACATATCGATTTTAAAAATATAGAAGCCATTAATGTTGTTTGCAAAAATCTAGTTGTTTAAAATATCGATTTTTTAATTAGTGTTACATATTTTAGTATATGTTTCAAATGTAGGTGATGTATTTTTTTGCATAAGTAGTGTTTATGTTTTTTAATATAAGTGTTACATTTTTAGTAGTTATTAATTTTGTTGTAATTAAATTTTGCGATTTGTGGGTTTATAGGGGAATAAGGTGGGAGGTAATGTAATTATAATAAATTAATGAATCATTCGTATTTAAAAATATTTATTTAATTGAGATTTTATAATGTTAATTGTGTTTTTTATTTTTGGGGGTAAATTTTAGGTGCGGCTTGTGGTGTTTATGAGGGTAAAGAGTGGGAAGTAATTTATTTGTAATTTGTAAATAATTAATTGAAATTTAAATATGAAAATTGTGTAATTAATTTTATTTGTGGGTTGTGGGTTTTTTAGGGGTACAGGGTGGGAAGCAATTTGTTTTTAATTAATGAATAATTAGTTGATAATTAATAATAATTAAATAATTAGGGTTTAGTTATTTTTTTGTGTTTTTGTTTCAGGTTTATAGAGGTGAAGGGTGGGGAATAAATTGGTATTTACTTTCTAATTAGTTTCTAAAAACTGTTACATATTTAATTGAATTTCTTTTTTATTGTGTAATTATTGTTTTTACAATTTAATTTTATTTGTGAGGCTGGGAAGTTAATTCAATGTTATGTGGTTTAATTCTTTTTTTTAATTAAAATTATTTGTTTAATTGATAATGAATTATGTTAATTATGCAAGTACATAAAACAAAATCGATGTGGGTTGTAAGTTGTGTGGTGTTATAGGATGTGAAGTGAATTGACTAAATATATGTATTAATTAATGTTTCTTTTAATAAATACTATCTAAATAAAAATATTTGTTTGTTTCAAAATATTTATTTTATTTTATTGAATATAATATTTGTAGGTATTTGTGGTATGTATTTTTCATTATATGTTTTTTAATTTTCATAATAAATATTTCAATTTAATTTTTTTACATGTTTATATTTTTTTAACTTACTTAAAAAAACGTTTTTTTTATCATTTGATAATATTTTGCTTGGTTTTAATTTTTAATTGACTGGAGTGGGAATAGTAATTTTTACCCCTCCGCTTTCCAACACTTTCCTTACTATTGCACTCAGTGAAGATAGTAATTTTTACCCCTCCACTATCCAACACTTTCCAGCATGTTCTTCCAAGACATAAACAGTACTGTGCACACCACCTGTGTACCATTAATGTCACATAGAGCTCTCATACTGCCACACCACTGTAGAGAAATTTCAGAGGACTACTATTCCCATAATGCCTCAGTAAAGCATCATCATTTTTACATCACCCGGCATAGCAAGTAACAAACATGATTACAAAACATATTGTGCTGTACTGTTTGAATATAGAATGTCAATGCAAAATAAAATCTATGTCTATAAAAAAAGATATTTTGTACAACTATAGTTATCACATCAATATGTTTTTTGTTGATATTTTTGTACTTACCATTAGAAGTATAGTATGTAGATATTTTTGACATCGATATTTTGGCCACAATCTTTTTGTATGGGGATATTTTGAGTGTCTATAGTTTGTCAGTCTACTGCTTCCCAGCTTATCAAATTGAGGATTTTATTGACCTGCTCCATGTACATTTTAGATCTCCATTTGAAACCAGATTCATGCAGCTGACGATTTCTTTCATCCATGGTACAGGTATTTTGTGACTTTGTCTTGCTCTATTATTTGGCTTTGGTTGTCATTGGGATGCACAGGGTAGCGAGTCTGACAATGTGTAACTATTTGCTTTTGTGGAAAGGTGCAAATATTACACAAAATGAATCAGAGGGTTGCCACACTGTGTTGAAAAATCCTTTGACCTGATGTGAAATTGCTGGTTTTAGGTGTAGATGATGGAGGGAGTGTATGCACCGAAACACTGTTTTAGGTACCATATTTCATTGTTTAGTCCTTTACGTAGTGCCTTGTGGTCCATGATATGCTGTTGAGAGGTCATGGAGTAGCAGAAAAGTTTACTAGCCTTGTGAGGTGATACTCTCAAGCGTTGCTACTCTTTACCTCCAGTGTTTGGAGACTACTGAAAGCTCATGTAGAATATGGATTGTGCCCCACTAGTTCTTGTAATTGACTTATCTGTTATCTCACCAAGATTTTGTGAGAAGTGCCATTTAGATATTTACTGATGGCTACCTAGTTTATGTGGCAGTAATTTTTTCATAAGTGGAGGGATAGAGGCATACTTCATGGGGTATGGGATTATTCTCTTGGAGTAACATGGGCTTATTATACTTGTGACATGTTCTGTGACTGTATGGAATAAATGCTATGGAACAAGTGCAGGACATGGTTCCACTACCATGGTATATGCTTTATTTTTAGGCTGGACCGAATATCGTCTCTGTACACAGAAGGGTGGGATTGGTGATATCTCCATTATAAAATGGATTTTGGACTCAAGGAATATTAGGTCACCACAGAGACACCTTGCATGACTGCTAGAATTTATTTCTTGGTCCTAATTGAACCTTTTAACCAATTGGCTGCTAAGCCTATTTCCCAGGAATTCTTAGCCCTTTTTTTCAACAATCTGAATGGTTTACACTTAAGCCATCATACCCACCAAGCTAAATTTGCATCTTTTTTCTACATAGTGGGGATTTTGAAAGTCTCCAGGGTTTGTGGATTCCTTTGGAGGAACTAATAAAACATATAGAAGTATTTTTTTTAAATGACATAAGGCGATGTGAAAGATCGTATTTGTTTCTAAAACAAGTGGAGTTTTTATTAATGTTTTTTACATTTTTCTGAATGGTAATCCATTTTACTAATTTTTGTGGCTTCAGCCTACTTGCAGTTTGTAGTGGAAATAGATATAGAACCAAGCTGTGAGCCTGGAAAGCTATATATATATATATATATATATATATTTAGCAAATCTATCCGTGAAGAACAGAGTGAGTCGCACACCTCGTGGCAATTTAAAGTTTCTTTATTTCTTTCCGTGGAGCTCCGTTCATCCTTTATGCATTTTGGCCAACCTTTGGCCTTTGTCAGAAGGGGGGAGCTTGCATCTGGCGTGACTGCTGACTTCCTCTGACCCGTTCGCTGCTCACTTCTTTTTAATATTTACCCTCAGGTGGGTTTGTAATGACGTATAGTGCAGTGCCTTCTGGTCCAGGTAGTCAGGATTGCAATTATTTCCCTTCGGTGGGTGCCTTTAATTATGCCATTCACTGTTTGTCACGAGACTCTTCACGTCTTTTTCGTTCATGAAAAGAACACTACCAGGGTCCAGTCCTTGGTGGCTGCCGCTGCCCTGTTCTCATTCCAGAGGAAAACACATGAAGTCCAATTGCGGGCAGTTTTGGCGCTCTTGCGTGCTGGTGCGGTGTTCCATGGCGGGACAAAGCCATAATTTATTTAGCAAACCTATCCGTGAAGGACAGAGTGAGTCGCACACCTCGTGGCAATTTAAAGTTTCTTTATTTCTTTCCGTGGAGCTCCGTTCATCCTTTATGCATCTCGGCCAACCTTTGGTCTTCGTCAGAAGGGGGGGAGCTTGCATCTGGCGTGACTGCTGACTTCCTCTGACCCGTTCGCTGCTCACTTCTTTTTAATAATTACCCTCAGGTGGGTTTGTAATGACATATAGTGCAGTGCCTTCTGGTCCATGTAGTCAGGAGTGCAATTATTTCCCTTCGGTGGGTGCCTTTAATTATGCCATTCACTGTTTGTCACGAGACTCTTCACGTCTTTTTCGTTCGTGAAAAGAACACTACCAGGGCCCAGTCCTTGGTGGCTGCCGCTGCCCTGTTCTCATTCCAGAGGAAAACACATGAAGTCCAATTGTGGGCAGTTTTGGCGCTCTTGCGTGCTGGTGCGGTGTTCCATGGCGGGACAAAGCCATAATTTATTTAGCAAACCTATCCGTGAAGGACAGAGTGAGTCGCACACCTCGTGGCAATTCAAAGTTTCTTTATTTCTTTCCGTGGAGCTCCGTTCATCCTTTATGCATTTCGGCCAACCTTTGGCCTTCGTCAGAAGGGGGGGAGCTTGCATCTGGCGTGACTGCTGACTTCCTCTGACCCGTTCGCTGCTCACTTCTTTTTAATAATTACCCTCAGGTGGGTTTGTAATGACGTATAGATATAGAACCAAGCTGTGAGCCTGGAAAGCTATATATATATATATATATATTCACAGAAAAAAACATAGGTTATAGTGGATATATAGTTAGGAATTTGCATTTACAAAACCTTGAAAATTCAATGAAAAAACCATTGGTTTTAGGCCATATATAGTTAGGGATTTGCATTTACAAAACCTTATTTTACTCGCATAAAACCATTGAAATTCCATATATAGTTATAAGCGCTAACTATATATCGCGCACCCGCAATCCACTGCTGATGATGTCACATATTACATCATTCATGACATGGTTAGTGACATCACTGATGACATCACTGATGACATCTCAAATGACATCTTGGGCTTGGGTCCCATTCTCGAAAGCGTCCCCTCAGCCGTGAAGATTCTACAAAAGTCTTGGGGGCCCCCGACTCCCGCAGGCTTCTGGTGGGGAGCGGCTGCCATGATTGCTCGTGGAATGGCCACGACAGAGCTACGAGATGGTAGTGGTCTCATGCTGACGCCAGCTTTAGTCTGAAACATCCAGAAACACTGTAGACTACCAATTCGATCAGTTCCGGTAGCGCCCCAACATGACCCGGAAGAGAAGAACTTGCCCTCCCCTCTTTGACTGATGGTTCTTGTTGCCTGTCCCCTCTGTTGTCATTTAACAGAACTTTTTGGACTGCTGAAAGGGGTTGTGTTCTGAACGCTGGTTGGTGGAGACATTTTGACTATATTCTTGACCTACGTTGTCGCGTAATGCGTTATATGACACGCCGCGTTAGCGCACCCGGAAGTGATCCGAGGCGCGGCGCGCAGCGCGTAATGTAAGCATAACAGGTCATGTGACTTGTTAATAAAACTTTTCATTGGTTCATTTTACTTTTGTTAATTTAATGATGAAAAGCTTGGTCATATGACCTAAAAATTACGCTTTTTATTGTTTTCGAACAATATTTTTTTTTCAAACATATGTTATAATATTCCAGGCTAATGTACTTTCCCGGAAAATTTACAACTGTCTTGCAAGTAAAATATATTCCTTTTTCGAGAAAAAGGGCGTTTCTTCCTTCCATGACGGAGCCGTTGAGTAAAAGAGATTCGGCCTGCTGTCTTAGTCGCCGATACGCCTGATTATCAGATTCTTATCGATCACTTTATGTTGCAGACATGAAAAACACTACTGCCCTTGACCATTTATCTTTACTGCGTTCCTACATATTATACCTTTTATCCGTCATGTAATTGGACTGCTTTATTTCACTTGCCTTTTACTGATTCGAAAACAGTGACTAAAAGTAAAAACTTTACCAATGTAAATACTACTACCGTGTTTTGTTTTAAAAACCTTTATTGTGAAAATGTCAGTATACAAATACGGGCCTATAACCACGTGGGCCGGCCACGGAGCAAACTGAAATCGTATATGATGAGGAGACATTTACACTGTAGAGGAACGTAACGAGTGGGCCATTAGGTTGCAAGAACTAAGGTGTCTAACAGTTGCGGAATCGGTGGACATACATTTTGTAATTAAAATAGGACAGGGCCACTTACAATAAAATTTTCTAGATATACATTTGCGGGCAAGGAGTTACGAGTCCCATTTATACCGGCGCCATTTTGGGCGAGGCCGGGCAGGTCCAAGATATAGTCAAAATGTCTCCACCAACCATCGGCCAGACCAGAACCCCTTTCGGCCCTTTATGCTACAAGATGGTGTCTTCCATTCAGAAAATATTGTTGGCAGCATTTTGAAAGGAAACAGAAACAGCCGTTCTCCTAGTGAGTTTCACATTGTTACATTTAGGAAGAATGTTGAAGAGTAGTATGTGGAAAATCTGAAGCCATTTTTCTACAAACTCTCAATCAGACTTGGATGGAAAAAAAAAACCTGAAGAATGTACAAACTGAAAACCAATTTTTGTCTGTATAGCATCAACAGTAACGCTTGAGTCAGCTTTGTGTCAAGCCGCCATTTTCATTCAATCAATAGCGTCCCCCTGCACACATTTAGGGACCTGGTCGTGTCTTCAGATGAAACGGATTGTAGGAAAAGAAGCAGAAAGGAAAAGGAAAAAAGTTCCGCCGGACCTCGGGAGCCGGCCGCCCATGTCATGTGCGACCTTTGGCCACACCAGGGCAATAGTGAAGCTGCAGCAGGTGCAAATTAGCTTCAGACAGTCTTACAAGCACTGCTCAGAACTCTCAACTGAGGCACTCAACATCCAGGACTTGCCATTCCGATCTTGGCGCCTTGTGCTGGTTCCGACCTATTCACACATCGGTCCACTACTGACATCACCTCATAAGCCAACGGGGCACCCCACGCCGACTTTCGGCGCAGCATTGTAGGATGGCCACACCAGTGCGGCAACTTGCTGGACACAACATCGGGGCCATCCAGATCTCGGCGCGTTCGACTCACTGTACCGCAACAGTGACCGCAACTCAGCTGGACACGCCGTCTTTCGGCGCAGCATTGTAGGATGGCCACACCAGTGCGGCAATTTGCTGGACACCACCTCGGTGCCATCCGGATCTCGGCGCGTTCGAGTCACTGTACCGCAACAGTGACCGCAACTCAGCTGGACACGCCGTCTTTCGGCGCAGCATTGTAGGATGGCCACACCAGTGCGGCAATTTGCTGGACACCACCTCGGTGCCATCCGGATCTCGGCGCGTTCGAGTCACTGTACCGCAACAGTGACCGCAACTCAGCTGGACACGCCGTCTTTCGGCACAGCATTGTAGGATGGCCACACCAGTGCGGCAATTTGCTGGACACCACCTCGGTGCCATCCGGATCTCGGCGCGTTCGAGTCACTGTACCGCAACAGTGACCGCAACTCAGCTGGACACGCCGTCTTTCGGCGCAGCATTGTAGGATGGCCACACCAGTGCGGCAATTTGCTGGACACCACCTCGGTACCATCCGGATCTCGGCCCGTTGTGCTGCCTTCGGCCTATTCGCACATCGGTCCGCTACTGACGCCGCCTCACGTGCCAACGGATTTTCTACGCTTTTTGTAGCCCTATGCCGCATAACAGGTCATGTGACTTGTTTATAAAACTTTTCATTGGTTCATTTTACTTTTGGTTTCCTAAAGATGGAAGGCTTGGTCATATGACCTAAAAATAACACTTTTCATTGGTTTAGAACATTTTTTTTTCCCAAACGATGAAAGCCCCACCTTGTTTCTGGATCATTCAGACTGAAGCTGGCGTCAGCATGAGAGCACCACCATCTCGTGGCTCCGTCGTGGTCATTCCGCGAGCAATCATGGCAGCCGCTCCCCACCGGAAGCCTGCGGGAGTCGGGGGCCCCCAAGACTTTTGTAGAATCTTCACGGCTGAGGGGACGCTTTTCGAGAATGGAGCCCAAGCCCTAGCAGGCAAGCGTCCGAGTTCCAAGGTGTCCCAGGGCCATTTCAGTGGACCAGGCCCAAAACCGAGGAGCCGTCCGCCATTTTAAGAGCCATGTGGCAGCCGCCTATCGCTGCACTGCAAGAGTGGGAGCAACTCAACAACATGGTGAGCGAGACGCTGTAGCCGCAAGAGCGGGCGCAACTCAGCTAGATGGCCGCCACCTGGGGAGGCCCGTTCACGCCGCCTCCCCCACCCCCGGGCCGCCGCACGCCAATTTTCGGAGCAGCATTGTAGGATACCAAAACCAGTGCGGCAGTTTACTGGACATCACCTGGGTGCCTGTCGTACATGTTGTGTCAGCCATGTGACACTGGACACAGTCCCATCAACATCTCAACGCGTTCTGCTGCCTTGGGACTATTCGCACAACAGACCGCTACTGACGAGGCCTCCCCCCGCACCACCCTGGACGCCCCACGCTGTTTTTCTGTGCTGCATTGTAGGATCCCAAAACCAGTGCAGCACCCAGGCGACATCACCTGGGTGCCGTCCAGAACTCTGCACGTTGTGCTGCCTTGGGACTATTCGCACAAAAGACAGCTTCTAACCATTATTGCTTTTTGTGTTGAAAAATGTTTAAATGTTTTTAGTTTTTGTTCCGTTCGTTATAGTTAATAGTTAATAAAGTTTTATAATCTTACTTTGTTGGAGTGTTATCTATTTTTTTAAAAACGGGTGAATGGGGCCTTGAATCGGGTTATTGTCATGTGTGGGCTTTGGAAGTGTGCTGCTGCAGGATCGGACATTTCAAACTCAAATGCACGTTCTTTTTCTTACCTTTCCGAAGCATGGAGCGCAATAGCAGGCAGAGAAAGGGTGATGCACGTGTTGAACACTACCTGACCTGGCAAGTTGCTGGCAGTGCCCCCCCGCCCGCTCCTGAAAGAGGGCACACACACACCGCCGCCCCGAGTACTTCACAAATCTTTAAAAGACCATGCGCTTGTTCATGAGGCTTAAATGGTTTATCACCTCTTCTAGAACCCCTGCATCGACCCTCTGACGTTTCCTGGAAAAATTACCATGTAACACAATACCAAGCCCTGTCAGCTGAAACCCCCAAGGAATCGTGGGGCATATTATCAAGGGGGTTTATCTCCGCTTTTTTGGCTTTAAAAGCCATGAAAGCGGAGATAAAATTATCTCCCTATTACCAAGCTGTCGCTAACACCAGTTAGTGACAGCTAAAAGGAGATAGCGACCATCTTGGGCCCCGCTTTGCATGTCAGTGATACTTATCACTAATGACATGCAAAGTGGCGTGCCAAGATGTTAGCGACTGGAAACAGTCCCTAACATCGCTATCTTCTATTACCAACTTTTGGAGATATTCGCGCTAAGCGCGAATATCTCCAAAATCTAACACCTGCCCTGAGCAGTTCTTAGCCATGTTATCCAATGGGAGGTGGATAACATGGCTAAGAGCATTTGCTCGATAATACATGAATATCGCTGACTTTTCTGCGATAATAGCAAGGTTTATCTGCGATAAAAATCGCCGATGTGCGGCGATAATTTTTGTCTCTAAACAAGTTAGAGACAAAAATTATCGCTAGTTGTTCGTAATATGCCCCCGGGTTTTTGCTTGCAGAAATCGGGATGCGGGAGACTAGCACTGAAATCAGTAGTCACACGCCTGAATCGGGAGGGTTGGCATGTCTGAATTCTCTACAGCTGGGGCCATAAACTACATCCGCAGGGGTAGGTGATAGCCTGGGACCAGCCTGGCATCTAAAATGGCTGCCGTGCACGACAAAATTGTGGCATTGGAAAAAAGGCAAGATGGCGCAGCCGCTGGAAGAGATGTATCAACATATATCAGCCTCCTCAGCCACCCTCAGGAAACATAGGGGATTAGGATACGTCTCCCGCACCCCCTTATACCTAGTAATTTAATTAACGAAGCACAAAATGGCGAATTCCCGTTTCGCTACCAGTTTGCGGCCCAGGTCGCGGCCCGTGAAGCGCTTCTACCGTGAAAAATCATTTTTTTTTCTTTTCCCCACGGGACCCTTTAATAACCCCAACAACATTCCTAGGGGGTCAAGAGGGGGATACCTTGCCCCCTTTCATTAAATTCCCCCTTAGTTTTTCACCTCTTCTTCTCTCTCGATCCTACCGAGAGACAAGATGGCGGCCGCTCCGGACTGTCACGCAGCAAAAAAAAAAAAAGCTCACGCACAGCCGCTGGAAGAGATGTATCAACATATATCAGCCTCCTCAGCCACCCTCAGGAAACATAAGGGATTAGGATACGTCTCCCGCACCCCCTTATACCTAGTAATTTAATTAACGAAGCACAAAATGGCGAATTCCCGTTTCGCTACCAGTTTGCGGCCCAGTTCGCGGCCCGTGAAGCGCTTCTACCGTGAAAAATCTTTTTTTTTTCTTTTCCCCACGGGACCCTTTAATAACCCCAACAACATTCCTAGGGGGTCAAGAGGGGGATACCTTGCCCCCTTTCATTAAATTCCCCTTTCGTTTTTCACCTCTTCTTCTCTCTCGATCCTACCGAGAGACAAGATGGCGGCCGCTCCGGACTGTTTAGAATGTTGACAGACACCGGGGAGCCAATCAGCTTTCTGCGCGCAAAGTTCCGAAACGCGAAAAGTAAGCGGACCGGATCGCTGCCCGGAGCGCTGTTACAGATATATATCTTGATTTAAACGTTAATTTCTCAAAATCCACTGAAGCACATATGTTGAGACCTAGCAAAGGCACATCGGGCTAACAGTCCCTACAATTTTGCCAAGTTTCGTGCAAATCCATTCAGCCGTTCGAGCTAAAAGTGAGTCCAACCGCCCTATGGAAAACTCAATGTAAAAAACGTGTTTTGGGACCCCCCTTTTTTCTCAGCCCCCCCTTGACGAAACCCCACCAAATTTTCAGGGGCTGCTCAGAAACAAAATGTGCCATTTTCCTGAAAATTTCAGCCGATTCCGTCCACAAACGCCAAAGTTATTAGACATAGAATTTTCAGAAATCCCATAGGGAATTAATCCTAACTATATATACCTACTGGCGATAGCCAGTAGGTAATATATATATATATATATATATATATTCAACACACTCCACCGGCGTATTCCTCCCTTCGGTATCAGAAAGAACAACACAGGAGCCGTGGCCTCAATTCGTGGTGCAGTTTATTGCAGATACAACGTCCTACGCGTTTCGGAGTAAGCCTACTCCTTCATCACGGGCAAACTTTGTGCATTTCAGTGTGATTAATAAAGTAAAGTACTATGTCACGTGATAAAAACATAAACAAAATACTTCGCATTTAAACAATTTTTCTTCAAAAGGTGTTTGTACGTGCATTAATAGTGATTGGAGTATATACACCATAATCGTCAAGGCAATCATATAGCACATTTTAAATTTAGTGGCTCACGACAAAATTTATGACGTAAATCACATGGAAACAAACCGTTTCAGATAAAGCATTTCTCCTGCCACAAATAACAAGATTCTATGTTATCATTCAATTAGTATAACATAGAAATTTCAAATTGCGTTAATGAAATAAAATAAATTTGCCATTCATTGTAAAATGAGCAACTCGACTCGAAGAGGATTCGAACCCCCGATCTCAAAAGACTGATAAACGGGGTGTCTCAGCCCATTGCGCTATGTGATTTAACACGGTTTGACGACTAAAATACAGAGAGTCATCTTATTAACTATCTTAGCGACGGGTCCAAGGATAACAATATACATTGCCCTGAAACAGTACTGCCCGAGTGGGATTAAGAAATGAATTTACGGCAAAATGAAATATGTAATATTTGTATTAAACATTGGTGAAAGATTATTGCCCTAGTGGGCATGTCCATATAAATTGGCAACAAGATGCTTTTTGTAAAGTTCATTCAAACAGAATTTAAGTCAGTCATAATCATGCCCCAGTGGGCTGTTGCACTGTTGATTGCCAGCGAAACTCTCCTCAGTCACTGTTGAGTATGCACTTGTAACACCTAAGACAATAATAAAGGCAAAGTCCTGTTAAAATCTTCATAATCCAAAAAGACGTATCATGAAGAAAACACACAAAATTCTAAAACAACTTACAGAAGGTAATTAAGCAGCAAAAATCTTTAGACAAGCCTTTCTACTTCAATGTAAATGTACTGACAGTTCCTCATCCATATTCAACCCATGGGGCACCATGGTGTTGAATCTTATGATAAATTTGGACTCCAATTTCCTGAGTTCGAGAAGTCTATTCCCACCTCTTTTGTTTGGGGGTACACAGTCGATAACGGCAAATTTCACGAGATTAGCATTGCTTTTGTGATGCTCGTGAAAATGCCGAGCTACTGGATAAGTTTTATCATTTTTACCAATCGCTCTCAGGTGTTCTAATACCCGCTTTTTACCCTTATGGATGGTACTACCAATGTAGTATTTTGAACATGGGCATTTCAAAGTATAGATGGCATATTCAGTATTACAGTTTAGATGCTTTTGTATAATCCAAGGAGTTTCCTTACTATTAAATTTAAGTGATTTTACGCTGCTGCTAAATTTGCAGGCTTTGCATTGATTGCATGTGAAGAAACCTTTAACAGCATTGACTTTTTTGGAATTGGGAATCATATTGCTGCACAATTGGTCACGTAGTGACCTAGGTTTCCGGAATGTTAAAGATGGATGTTCGCCTATGCAGTCTCTTAGATCATTGTCAGTTTTTAGGACTTCCCAAAATTTACTGAGGCTTCTTTTCACTTCCCACGCATGTGTACTGTAGGTGGGAATGAATCTTACTATTTCTTTGGATTTGGTCTGAGACTTAGTGGTTTTGGGGAATAACAGATCATGCCGGTTAAGAGTTTCTACTCTAGTAATGGCATCTTTTACAATCTTAGGGCTATAGCCTCGTGTCAAGAATCTTTCTCTCATGATTCCTTTTTCTTGTTCAAACTTGTCAGCTGTACTACAGTTTCTACGTGCTCGTAGTAGCTCTCCAAAGGGTATGCTGTAAATTAGATTGCGGGGATGGCAACTTCCTGCATGAAGCAAGCTGTTGCCAGCCGTAGCTTTCCTGAACAGCGAGCTAACAATGGTGTTATTATTTACCTCTAGTTTGAGGTCTAGAAATTCCATGGTGTCCTTGCTGATCTGATGTGTGAATTGGAGATTCAACTGGTTGTTATTCAGCTTTTGCACAAATTCAGTTGCTTGTGTATCAGTGCCACTCCACACACAGAAAATGTCGTCTATATAACGTAGCCAGAGGACGGCGTGGTCTTTAAATAGCCCGATCTTATGGACTACCTGCTCCTCCCACCAGCCCAGGTAAATACCTGCAAAGCTGGGGCGAAGCAGGTCCCCATCGCCGTCCCCTGTATCTGCTTGAAGATGGTATCAGATAATTCACAGTTAGGTCTAGAAGCCTGCAGACAGTTTTTTAAGACCAGACCGTTATGCTTTTTCCAACACACTGAGATGTTACTCAAGATGATTGAGTTATGCTTGAGTAATAATTTTTTCCTTTTCGACAACACCATCTTCCAGCAGATACAGGGGACGGCGATGGGGACCTGCTTCGCCCCCAGCTTTGCAGGTATTTACCTGGGCTGGTGGGAGGAGCAGGTAGTCCATAAGATCGGGCTATTTAAAGACCACGCCGTCCTCTGGCTACGCTATATAGACGACATTTTCTGTGTGTGGAGTGGCACTGATACACAAGCAACTGAATTTGTGCAAAAGCTGAATAACAACCAGTTGAATCTCCAATTCACACACCAGATCAGCAAGGACACAATGGAATTTCTAGACCTCAAACTAGAGGTAAATAATAACACCATTGTTAGCTCGCTGTTCAGGAAAGCTACGGCTGGCAACAGCTTGCTTCATGCAGGAAGTTGCCATCCCCGCAATCTAATTTACAGCATACCCTTTGGAGAGCTACTACGAGCACGTAGAAACTGTAGTACAGCTGACAAGTTTGAACAAGAAAAAGGAATCATGAGAGAAAGATTCTTGACACGAGGCTATAGCCCTAAGATTGTAAAAGATGCCATTACTAGAGTAGAAACTCTTAACCGGCATGATCTGTTATTCCCCAAAACCACTGAGTCTCAGACCAAATCCAAAGAAATAGTAAGATTCATTACCACCTACAGTACACATGCGTGGGAAGTGAAAAGAAGCCTCAGTAAATTTTGGGAAGTCCTAAAAACTGACAATGATCTAAGAGACTGCATAGGCGAACATCCATCTTTAACATTCCGGAAACCTAGGTCACTACGTGATTAATTGTGCAGCAATATGATTCCCAATTCCAAAAAAGTCAATGCTGTTAAAGGTTTCTTCACATGCAATCAATGCAAAGCCTGCAAATTTAGCAGCAGCGTAAAATCACTTAAATTTAATAGTAAGGAAACTCCTTGGATTATTCAAAAGCATCTAAACTGTAATACTGAATATGCCATCTATACTTTGAAATGCCCATGTTCAAAATAATACATTGGTAGTACCATCCATAAGGGTAAAAAGCGGGTATTAGAACACCTGAGAGCGATTGGTAAAAATGATAAAACTTATCCAGTAGCTCGGCATTTTCACGAGCATCACAAAAGCAATGCTAATCTCGTGAAATTTGCCGTTATCGACTGTGCCCCCCCAAACAAAAGAGGTGGGAATAGACTTTTTGAACTCAGGAAATTGGAGTCCAAATTTATCATAAGATTCAACACCATGGTGCCTAATGGGTTGAATATGGACGAGGAACTGTCAGTACATTTACATTGAAGTAGAAAGGCTTGTCTAAAGATTTTTGCTGCTTAATTACCTTCTGTAAGTTGTTTTAGAATTTTGTGTGTTTTCTTCATGATACGTCTTTTTGGATTATGAAGATTTTAACAGGACTTTGCCTTTATTATTGTCTTAGGTGTTACAAGTGCATACTCAACAGTGACTGAGGAGAGTTTCGCTGGCAATCAACAGTGCAACAGCCCACTGGGGCATGATTATGACTGACTTAAATTCTGTTTGAATGAACTTTACAAAAAGCATCTTGTTGCCAATTTATATGGACATGCCCACTAGGGCAATAATCTTTCACCAATGTTTAATACAAATATTACATATTTCATTTTGCCGTAAATTCATTTCTTAATCCCACTCGGGCAGTACTGTTTCAGGGCAATGTATATTGTTACCCTTGGACCCGTCGCTAAGATAGTTAATAAGATGACTCTGTATTTTAGTCGTCAAACCGTGTTAAATCACATAGCGCAATGGGCTGAGACACCCCGTTTATTAGTCTTTTGAGATCGGGGGTCGAATCCTCTTTGAGTCGAGTTGCTCATTTTACAATGAATGGCAAATTTATTTTATTTCATTAACGCAATTTGAAATTTCTATGTTATACTAATTGAATGATAACATAGAATCTTGTTATTTGTGGCAGGAGAAATGCTTTATCTGAAACGGTTTGTTTCCATGTGATTTACGTCATAAATTTTGTCGTGAGCCACTAAATTTAAAATGTGCTATATGATTGCCTTGACGATTATGGTGTATATACTCCAATCACTATTAATGCACGTACAAACACCTTTTGAAGAAAAATTGTTTAAATGCGAAGTATTTTGTTTATGTTTTTATCACGTGACATAGTACTTTACTTTATTAATCACACTGAAATGCACAAAGTTTGCCCGTGATGAGTAGGCTTACTCCGAAACGCGTAGGACATTGTATCTGCAATAAACTGCACCACGAATTGAGGCCACGGCTCCTGTGTTGTTCTTTCTGATACCGAAGGGAGGAATACGCCGGTGGAGTGTGTTGAATTAAAGGGGGTGGCTACCCCTGCCGTGAGCCCGCCGACACAGAGGCAAGGGACTAGCTGCAATTCTGTATATATATATATATATATATATGGATCGAATTCTGTTTCCAGGATGAACCCACAGAAAATACGGACCACCACACGAGTTGCAGAGTGTCACAGCAGGCGTTTATTCAACCATTTTGCAGCTTAAATTTGGCATGACGCGTTTCGGCAGGGTCTGCCCTTGATCACATGACGGACATGCAGTATTTTTTCATTTAAATAGTGCACACACTCATTTTTTTCTTCAATTCACAGTGACACCACGTGATCTATGCATAGACATAGAAAGTAGACTACAAATGTGAGGTGTTTAACATGTGCATACAACTGGGCGCTATTTATGGGCTATTTTAGAGTCTTGGCAACATTATTGTACAAGGCACCCGCACACAAATATTTGAGAAAACAATTACGTGCAAATGTACATTTATAACCGCCTAAATGCGTGTTTAAAAAATTGTGTAACAGTGAGCTAGCAACATAATCCTGAACAAATGACACTTTCTTTTAAAGAAAGGGTATTTTTACACATATCTGTACAGTGAAGCAATTATTTACACCAATGCATCAAAATTATATAACATATAAATATGTTAAAATTCTAAAAAGACATGTATAAAAGTCCATTATAATAATTTACAATGCATAAATAAATAAATATTATGCTAAAAGATTCATTGTGCAAAATTGGCAGTGTATTCCGCATTCGCTGAGATAGCCTAGTGTATCTAGTTCATTGATCACAACTGGAGCTAGCTTACTCAGTTATTACAATCCATTGTCACGTTGCAATGTGCAAATATTTGCTTGTATTAAAGTGCCAGTGCCGAAACCTATAAACAGGGATAGACACCTATCCTTGCCCATCTGGCAATCCCGGAGGGTCGACCACCTTGGTCTTGCTCCAACAGCAATTCCCATTGTAAAGTGCTAAGTGTTATAAGTGCAACCAAAATTGTGAGGTTAAAAAATGATGATTTAGAAAGAGAGGTACATTTAACAGGAAAAAAACTGATAATAAGTTCGTGGTCAACCATATATGAATCACTAGGGCATTCATTAGTTAGATCTATTGCATAAAGCCCGGAAAGGATACAGATTATGTGATTGTATAATGGTGAGAATGGAGAATCAGGCAGGACAATTTTAACTTAAATTAAAGGAAGGTATGTATGTCTTCCCTATCATTAAGGCCGTTAGGATGCTTGCTGTTAAGATTCAGAATGTATCTGGTCTCTAACTGCCTCAAAGCCTTGTCCCTATCTCCACCTCGCTTTAACACCGGTGCCTGGTCAATTACAAAGTATGTCAAACAGTTCACATTCTTATTGTGACTCACCTTGAAATGTCGGGCTACCGGGTAAGCCGGATCACAGTTAATGATTGCACGAATGTGCTGTAGGATACGCATGTAAACAGGGTTTTTAGTGCTGCCCACATATCGCAAGCCGCATGTACACGTGAGGACGTATATAGCGTACTCAGTGCGGCAGTCATATTTTCCCCTAATGGATATTTCTTTTGTTCTAAACGGGGTTTTGTATGTGGCAGTATTGGCTCCAAAGTTACATGCCCTGCAAGTGGAACACTTGCGGAAGCCATTGCTTGTGGGCATCCAAGTTTTAATACTGGTAGACCCGGCTGGGATCTCCCTAGATAAGAGATTAGCCATGTTTTTAGATTTCCTAAACGTTACGCTAGGATGTTCTGGCAACGTATTTCTCAAAATGGGGTCGGTTAGAACTATGGGCCAATTTTTGTTTATGATGTTACGTATTTTGCGCTCCTGTCTACAGTACGTGGTAATGAGTCTAGGTGAATTATTCTCATCCGCTGTGCTTATGTTGCCCTCAGTGGTGGTGGGCAGTAGGGTGGTTCTGGGTCTTTCACTTGTTTTTGTCATGGCTTTTTTCAAAATTTCCTCACTATACCCTCTTTTGCGCATGCGCTCTAAGCATGATTGACTGCAGACATCAAATTGCTCCGGTGTACTGCAAATGCGCTTCAGCCGTAGCAATTCCCCGTAGGGTATGCTGGCTATTAGGTGACGTGGATGCGCGCTGGATGCATGTAATATTGCATTACCAGCAGAAGGTTTTCTATAGGCAGAGGTAATGAGTGTCTCGTCAGTTACTTGTATCTGGACATCCAAAAATTCCAATTTGGAGCCACTCATGTTGGAGGTGAAGTGAAGATTAAACTCATTGATGTTTAACAAGTTAACAAATTCTAGTGCGCTTTGCATGCTTCCCTTCCAAATAACAAAGACATCGTCTATATAACGAAGCCATGATATCACATTGTTTTCAAACATGTCCCTGTGTGTGTTCATGAGGACTTGCCTTTCCCAAAAGCCCACGTGCAAACACGCGTAGCTTGGGGAAAAGCAAGCCCCCATGGCCACCCCCTGTTTTTGTCTATACAAGTTCTTTTCAAAAGAAAAGTAGTTATTATTCAAGCACCATGAAATAAGAGACATTAACATTTTGTTATGCATAGCATATTCAGCAGGACGTGTATTTAAAAAGTATTCCACACCCCGCAGTCCACATTCGTGTCTTATGCTGGTATAGAGAGATTCTATATCCAGAGATAATAAGATCCAATCCTTTGACCAAGTTGTATTGTTAAGGTGTCTTAAAAAATCCCCAGTGTCTTTCAAATAATATATATATATATATATCTATATATATATATATATATATTTCTCCACAACTTGTCCTGTCGCAGGGGGAACTCTTGTTAGCTGGTGCCATCTTCGGGACCAGGGCAGTCTCCCGTTAGATATTGGCCGCAATATTTAAAAAAATGATGGTGGCACTCCACTCAGTAACTTTTCAAAGTTTTATTTCACTGTGGTCGCCTACGCATTTCGAACAAACGTTCTTGATCACGGCTGAAAACTGCCGTGATCAAGAACGTTTGTTTCGAAACGCGTAGGCGACCACAGTTTGAAATATTGCGGCCAATATATATATATATATATGTAAGGCGGTTGAAATTCAAATTCAGCAAGGGGTCATTTGTGTAGATTGTTCATGACTTTCCCAAAGAAACAAATGGGTGAATTTAAAAATAATGTAACAAAATAGCAATTAGTGACAACATTTTCATCAGACCTTTTTTGCATTGTTGGCCGATGTCCACCAGACTCTTCTGGTTGCACCGATATATAGGGCCTAATTTGGATGTCAGTCTGAAAGCCTCCAACCACAGGTCGGAGGCTTTCCGGCTGATATCCAGACTTTGACTTCCGACTGCCTAATAACAATGTAGGCTGTCAAAAGTCAAACTGGCCTGTTTTTTCTCACTGGCTTCTGATTGGCTCAAGGAGCCTATCGGCCAGTCAGAACCGGCATGTAAACACTTAAGGACAGCATTCCGCCGTTGGATTACGATGTTAGTTTCCCACAGGCTTTTCATGTCGGTATTCCCACCCAACTCCCAATAAAAACAATACCTCAATTGCGGGCTCGTCTTATAAAAGAAAAGCCCCAGAACACAAAAGCATCAAAATATATTTTCAGTGTTGTGGATAGCACAGGTGTGGAATGCGTTATCCCAGATGAGAAGTGGCTCGCTCATTTTGGAAGCATCTATAGTCAGTCAACCCCTGATCTTACACAATAGCTTTTCCCTCCCCACCTTTAGAGCCAATTCTGGCCTTTAAGGAGGAAGATGTGGGAAAAGCTATAAACGAGACACTTAAGAACAAGGCCCCGGGCCCTGATGGGGTCCCAGCAGACTTATATAAGTCTGCACCGAAATTCTGGGCGAAGATTTTGACCAATGTTTTTAATGCCTCGAGAGAAAACATCTTCCCTGAATCCTGGGCTAGGTCTATCATCGTTCCAATCTTCAAGAAAGGCCAAAGGGGTCATCCTGCCTGTTATAGGCCTATTTCCCTAATAGACTCTGCCGTAAAAAATCTGGGCAGAGTCATCTTAGGCAGAATGGCAGCATGGCTAGAAGGCAGAGGAACTATGTTGAACGCCCAGTACGGCTTCAGGGCTAAAAGGAGAACATTGGATCAATGTCTAAATCTCCAATTGATCATCACCAAATATACTATAGCGAAAGAGGGGGCCCTGTACATGGCCTTTATGGACCTCTCCTCAGCATTCGATCTGGTCAACAGGACGAGGCTGTGTGGGGTCCTTCTGGACATGGGTATTGATCCCCCGCTGGTTGGCTTTTTAGCTGACCTTCATCGCGGCTTACAGGCGCACTAGCTTTTTTAAATCAGAGAGGGGGGTGCGGCAAGGGTGCATCCTTGCCCCCCTCCTCTTTACATTATATATAAATGCACTTGAGCCAGCTTTGGACACCTCGGCTGTGGATGTTCCGCGTGCAGGGGAGACCAATATTCCGGACCTCCTGTACGTGGACGACGCTGTTCTCCTGGCCCGTACAGGTGTGGCGCTTAACAGACTATTGACCTCTTTTAGCGATTTTATGACCTCCCTAGACCTGAAAATTAACACTCAAAAATCCCAGGTCATGATTGTCGGGTCAACCGGCAGGAAAAAGAAATCAATAACATTCTCCTGCACAGGGAAAGAAGTTAAGAGGGTCTCATCTTTCACCTACCTGGGGGTGATTTTTGATGATAGAGGAACTTGGGGCGCCCAACATAAGTCAAAAACCAACGCAGTTGCAAGATCAGCTGCAGCCTTGTTGAGCTTTGTCAAAAGAATGGGGGCACGACCAATGGAACCTATTATTAAAGTCTACAAAGCCAAATGCTTGGCCATAGCCACCTATGGCTCATCAATATGGGGATACATAAAACCTGATAATATCCAGAAGGTGGAAAACAAATTCTAAAGATCCCTGCTTTCTGTTCCCCAGTCTACTCCCACCTTTAGCATACACTCAGAGTTGGGTATTGGGTTTGTCACAGATCAAATTAAATCCGCCCCTGTTATCTGCTGATTAAAAACCTGGCTTAACCAGGAAATTTCCTTAAATCATCTAATTCTTAAAGACTGTCTAGCCCTGGACAGAGCTCATAGTATCCCTTCGCTGGTTTATGTTAAATCGATGCTTTCAAAAGTGGGGCGTATTGAGCTTTTTTACTTTCCTGATCGCATCAAAAAAGAGGATGTTATGGTGATAAAATCTACATTGTCAAACCTGTTCGCGGCGGAGCGGGAGGAGATAGAGATGAGAAAACCGCTCGTTAGAAGGAATTATGTACTTACTACTGGCCCAGGCCTAGAACCCTACCTACTCTTGTAACTCTTGTAACTTCTTTTAACTAGATTTCGCTTAAACTTGATACACTTGCTGCTTGGTTCTTTTGCAACGTGGGATACACCTGTCAACGCAAACCCTTGTGATTGTGACCATTTTTCTACACAGGAACATTACATTTCATCATGTTTTGCGAACACTATGCACAAATTAGAAAAAAATATTTGCTACCAATCTTGCGGGAGGCGGGCTTCTTACAGGTCAGGCCTGCGCTCGTGTTTTTACAACTTTTGTCTAGTGCACGTGTAACTTTTCATGTTGCAAGCTTCTTAGTGGCAGCTGTTCGTATAAACAAGAAGCGCCCTAAAATACGGCATCAACATATTATAATCGAATCATCCTAGTTGTGCTGGCGCTTTCTTAAAAATCAATTACTCATATGTTTTATGGAAATCTTTTTAAGAAAGAAATAATTAAAAAAAATGTATTACTAAATGTATGAAATATGTTCATTTTATAACCTGACATGTTATTTATATTTCTTATATTTTTCATCAGAAATGTATGCATTGTTGTACTGTATTGTTTGCGATGAGTTATATCTTGTGTCTTTTTGTGATTTTTATTAATCGAATAAAAGTATTTGACTGACTGACTGACTGGATAGCACTGGAATTTGGGCCCAGGCCCTGCTGCCAAACAAGAAAACCGAATGAACGCAAACATTCTGTATACTAGGAGTGCAGGAGAGTTAATTCAGAGTGGTGTAATTTGCATTGATCCCACTACATTTTCTTACCCAAAATTACTTACAGACATCACCTCTTGGCTAAAATACACACTTTTCCTACATTTCTGTTACAGGAAGTTACAGAATCTGGGGGGATCCACAGCATCCCCACACTTCCCCTGATAAAAAGAGTACCCCTTTTGTGTGGCTGTATCCACAATCCACAATAGGAATGGGTCCATCCAGGGACCATTCAGTTAATATGATCTTTGCATGTGCTTTGGTTTGATCCATTCCTGTTGGAGGCACTAAGCAGAGCCAACCAAATGGGGTAACATTTTTATCAGGAAGAGTGTGGAAACACTGTTTGGTGAGAATCTTTAGACCCCTGCTGATTCATGGGTGTTTTCCTCATAGAAATATGAGTAAAATGGGTAGTTTTAGCCAAAGTATGAGATTTGCAGGAAATTCTGAGTAGGAAAACGTAGTAGGATCCATGAAAGTCAAACCACCCAGGACTCTGCTGGGAGTTTGAAAATGTCAGGGCTGTGTTGAGTTCCCAGGGTGCCAGCTGACACCAAGTCTGCATTGTGCAGACATTTAGAATGGCAAGTGGGAAGAAATTGGGATTTCCCTGCACTCTGCTCGCCCGTACATCAAAATGATGCCAAAAAGAATACAACTTTGCACCTGCTTGCCATAGGATAATCTAGGCCCCAGGCAGGCAGGAAGACGATTGGGACTTTGACTTTAGAGGGTGAGGGTGTAGTCCAATGCCTTAGCAGCCCACCCTCACTCCATTTGTTTTCGTAAAAATAAATAAATATACACATGTTTATATATATATTTTACAGTGGCGGTCACCACTGTCTCGTTATAGTTAAGTCGGAGCAGTGGCGGCCAGCGTGGCTCGCGGTTGGTGGGGTGGGCGGGTCACGGGTTGCGCAGGAGGGCATAGTGGGTGGAGTTAAGCATATATATATTTTTTTAAACATTACAAAAATTATAATAATATTTCCTTTCGCCAGGTTCAGCGTCTCCACTCCTGCTCTTCTCTGTCTCATATTGAAGCACCTCCAGGCCCCACTGACCAATCACAACGCTGCAATGCAGCATTGTGATTGGTAGGCGCCCAGGCTTCTCTGATCAAGCGTGGCTCGCTGTTGGTGGGGTGGGCGGGTCACGGGTTGCGCAGGAGGGCATAGTGGGTGGAGGTAAGCATATATATATTTTTTTAAACATTACAAAAATTATAATAATATTTCCTTTCGCCGGGTTCAGCGTCTCCACTCCTGCTCTTCTCTGTCTCATATTGAAGCACCTCCAGGCCCCACTGACCAATCACAATGCTGCAATGCAGCATTGTGATTGGTAAGCACCCAGGCTTCTCTGATCAATCACAACACTGCAATGCAGCATTGTGATTGGTTTTGAGTGTCCTGGTTCGACTCTCAACCAGGGGATGGGGACCTGGGCTTGATCTCTATGCAGGCTGTAATGCAGCCTGCATGGAGAATGGGGAAAGTGTACATGACTGGCTTGACCAAGCAGTCATTGTGCACTTTGGAGTAGGCAAACCACTACTCCCCTGCCCTGCTCTGAGAGCAGAGCAGCCCTGCCCACCCACCCACCCGTAAAGCAGCATGAAGCATAAAATTATAATAGTTTAAAGTTATTATCATTTTATGCTACTTCGTCCCACTGCTTAAAAGCTATGAGGTGACGCTGCTCCACCAGTCAGTGTTTCCATATGAAAGGCGCTTTTTGTTTTGCTAATAACTTTGGCGTCACTTGATGAAGTTGTGCTGCAGCTACAGAAAAAATGGCTGAATGGAGTTATAACAAATTTAGCAAAAAGTTAGAACTTTACTCAAAAAGTGTGCTTGTCATAATTTTCATAATTTAATGTAAATTTAATGTAATTCTGTTAAAATATATTTTTTAAATTGCATTTAAAGTGGTGCTCAGTGATCATGAAGGTGTTAAAGAAAAGTAGGTATAGCTGGGTAGTTGTTCCTTTGGGAGTACTGCGGGAGTCTTGTGCTATCAATAATTTGAAAATAGGACACTCTGATTGATATGGAGAAATTTTTCGTTCATTGGCAATCGTGGTATCAGAAGGCCATAATATAGAATTTGAAGTAATTCAACCTGTGACACCTCTAGGCAATTTTCTGTTCGCCTTAATGAGATGACCCTCCTCAAGGCTTCGCATGACCCACAATTTGAAGTAAAGATGTTGACAGGTGTACATTTGCCACCCAAAAGACACATTCTCTCTGGCATTATGTACAACCTTCTTCAGTTTAGTAAAATACACTACATACATTCCTAAAATAGTCAAAATGATATACAACCTTAGAGCTATGCTTACAACGCCATTGTGCGATAAGTCATCTTTAAGCGAGACACCTCTACATCCTACATTATTCAACATTGTGCAATACCTCAAAATCTTTAGCAAAGTTTTGGAAACAGACATCCACTCCTCATAAACATCCTCACCTAATTGCAACTAATTAATTAGGGCAGGCGTTCTGATAGCCACAGTTGGGGAATTTGATGTTTACAGGAGCTTTGGCTGTTCTCATCAATTGTTTTGGAACAGGCTTTGGTTCTACGCTCAACTAAGCTAATCTTAATACCAAACATACCTCTGCAATCTACATCAGGTGCACTTAGCAGTTACTTTTTAACAATGAGCAATACTTGAACCCCAAACAGTGATTTGTACAAGGAGCACCATATAATGTTCAACAAGCATAATCACTCCTGCCTCATCGGCTTACACTATTTTCATGCTATGGGCCCAGATGTGTACACTCAGTAACTCTGTGCCATAATTACAATATTATCAGTGATGTCATCAGAGAGGTCATCATGATGTCATTTGAGATTTCATCAGTGAGTTAATCACTGATGCCATTTAACATGTCATGAGTGATGCAATATGTGAGTGCATGGTGGGGAGCAAGGTATTGTTACCTCAGAAAAGTGGTGAATTCTTCATATGTTTCTCCCCATTATCTAGTGGCATTTCTGCCTTCCAAAGGCAGATTGTGCATAAACCTCCCTACCCGCCTGCAGGGATGAGAGGGACAGAACAAGTGTTGCATCGTTTCTGGGGTAGGGACACAACCAGATGCGTAAATGGACCACCCCAAACTTTCTTTTTGTTTTGGGCCTGTTTTTCCCTTGGTGTATAGTGGGATTTGTGCCCGACCAGAAGCAGGTTTGAGTTAACCCATCAATCTGCTGAAGAACCATTGCACACTGTTGCCCATGTTCTTGTGTGGGGCATGGGCCAATGCCTGAATGGGGTGCCACACCCTTTCTTTTTTTGGGCCTATTTTTCCTAGGTGTCTAGTGGATGTTCTGGTCCCAGGGCAGATTGGGGGTGAACCAACAAATCTGTTCTCAGGGGAGGAGAAAGCCCACTGTGCCTGTTATGGTATGGAGGAACAGCATGATGCTAGCATGGACCACTGCCACTCCTTCCGTTTTAGGTCTATTTTTTCCCTTGTGTATAAAGGGCTTTCTGGGGACAGATGTGGGTAATCACCATTAACTCCTCTCAGGGATGGCAGAAATCCTGCTCTGCCCATTCTGGGGTGGGGCCACAGTCAATACATGGGTGGATCATCCCCACCTCTGCTTTATTTTTTTGACCTTTTTTTCCATGGTTTATAGAAGGTTTTCAGCCCTCCCAGGGAAACATATTATGAGCAAACCCCAGCAATCTGCCTTTAGGAGGCAGAAAGAATGCTGCATCCATTTTGGGGTGGGGAACAGCCCAAAGTCTGGGTGGGCCATTCCAACCCCTTATTCATATGTACGGACCTATTTGTTCCACATCTATTGAAGTTTCTATCCACTGGGGACAGATTGGGTTTAATCCAGTCAATTTACCTCAAGGAGGGCAGAAAGACTGCTGCAATCCCTTTGGGGTGGTGATATGGCAAGATCGTGGGTCCTGTGCTCACTACACCACTGGAATCAAGCTAACCTGGCTGATGAAGGGTGATGCCTTGAAACAATCCCAGGATGCTTGTTTCCTGTCAAGGGAGGACCTGGCTTGGCAGTTCGGGTTGGACTGTTCCCATAAGGAACAGGGTCAAGGCTGATTTGTATATGGCTGGGTCCGAACTGGGGTGGAGTGGTAAGCAAAAGGATGATGGATTAAACCTAGATCCTTGTGACTGGGGGTGAATGTTTGCAATGTCCAGCATTCTGACCATCAATTGTTTCTTTTGCATATGTCGCCCTAAGTGGGAAGGGTATGCCCAGACATGGGTCCCATGCTCCCTACACCACTGGATTCAAGATAGCCTGCCTGATGAAGGGTGATGCCCTGAAACCGGTCCCAGGATGCTTGTTTCCGGTCCAGGGAGGACCTGGCTCGGCATTTCGTGCTGGACTTTTCCCATAAGGAACAGGGTCAAGACTGATTTGCATATGGCTGGGTCCAAACTGGGGTGGTGTGGTGAGCAAAAGAATGATGGATTAAACCCAGATCCTTGTGACGGGGGTGAATGTTTGCATTGTCCAGGATTCCATCCATTATTTTTTTCTTTTGCCTATGTCACCCTAAGTGGGAAGGGTATGCCCAGATATGGGTCCCGTGCTAACTACACCACTTGATTCAAGCTGGCCTGGCTGATGAAGGATGATGCCCTGAAACCGGTCCCGGGATGCTTGTTTCCGGTCCAGGGAGGACCTGGCTTGGCAGTTCGGGCTGGACTGTTCCCATAAGGAACAGGGTCAAGACTGATTTGCATATGGCTGGGTCCAAACTGGGGTGGTGTGGTGAGCAAAAGAATGATGGATTAAACCCAGATCCTTGGGACTGAGGGTGAATGGTTGCATTGTCCAGCATTCTGTCCATCAATTGTTTCATTTGCATATGTCGCCCTAAGTGGGAATGGTATGTCCAGACGTGGGCCCTGTGCTCACTACACCACTGGATTAAAGCTAGCCTGGCTGATGAAGGGTGAGGCCCTGAAACCGGTCCCAGGATGCTTGTTTCCGGTCCAGGGAGGACCTGGTTTGGCAGTGCAGGCTGGACTGTTCCCATAAGGAACAGGGTGAAGACGGATTTGTATATGGCTGGGTCCAAAGGGGTTGTGTGGTGAGCAAAAGAATGATGGATTAAACCAAGATCCTTGTGACTGGGGGTGAATGTTTGCATTGTTCAGCATTCCGTTAATCAATTGTTTCTTTTGGAGATGGCTGGGTGGGCCATCCCCATCCCTTTTTAAAAAATCTATTTTTTCCCTGGTGTCTAGTGGGCTTTATTCCTCGTGGGTAAACTAAGAGGCCCAGGTGGGTGGGTTGGGGCGGGGGTAGATAGATAGTTGCACATGCTCTTTTGTCACTTTGGGGGTAGAATGGAGTTAAACCCCCAAACCACCACCAGGAGGGCAGGTATGCAGTTGTATGTGTTCTTGGTTTTGGGCAAGGCTTGAGGCGAACCATTTTTTTTCAGGCCTATTTTATCTCTATATCTAGTCGGCCATGAAGGGGGAGATTGTGGTTAAATCCCCCAATTGGCTTCCAGACATAAAGACTATTGCAAGTTCTCTTGGCTAGGGACATGGCCTCATACCTATGTGTACAGCCACACACCCCTTCTTTTCTAGACCCTGTTTGTTCCTGCAATCTTGTGGGCTTTCTGCCCAGTGGTAGATTGGGGATAAACCTCCCAAATTCAAGGGGTGGAGGATGGTATGATGCCTGAGAGAGCTGCCAACACCGTGGGTATTGCCTATGGTTTTTAGTGGCTTCTAGTGAGAGTCTTGTCCTCCCGTGGAAAATTGGGATAAACACCCAATTTGTCACTAGAGGGGTCAGAAAGAACATTGCCCCATTTTGGGATGGGGCATGATCTGACACCTGTTTGGGCCACTCCACCCCTTCTTTTTATTAACCCTTTCTTTCCCCTGGTGTTTAATACTCTTTCTGCCTCCCTGGATGGCAGATTGGGGTTAAGATCCCCAATTCACCTCTGGTTGGTAGAAAGAATAATGCACCCATTCTGACAAGGGGCCATTGAGCGATGCCTATTTGAGCTGCCCCACCTCTCCTTTTTTTTGGGGGGGGGGAATAGTTTTTCCTAGTGTCTAGTTAACTTTGCGAACCCACATGGGTGGATTGGGGTTAAAATCCTCTAAGTCACACTGGGGGTAGAAATAGTGTATCACTTTTTTTCGGGTGGGGATTTAACTTGACGGCAAGGCAGCCATCCCAACCCCTCTATTTTTCAAAAATGTATCTCATCCACTCATCAATGGAGGCAGAAATAATGCTGTGCCTGCAGTTGGGGTAGGAGCATAGACCCATTCGCAAGGGTCCACTTTTACCCCAAAAAATAAAAATTCCCCAGAGTCTAGTGGGCATTCTACCTGCAGGATGTAGATTGTGGGTAAATCCCCCAATTCACCACACAGGAGCAAATTACTGTTTGGCCTCTTCTGTGTTGGGGGCTCAGTGTTATGCCTGGGCAGGCCATGCTGCCCCTTTTTTATATTGCTATGAAAATGTGCTTGTCTTTAGTGGGTATAGAACCCCTATCTGCCCTTAGGGGAAGCTGAAAGATTGTTGTGCCTGGAGGGGAGGGCGGCATAAGACCATTGTCAGTGAAATCCCTGCTTGGGGATTGCCCTTCTTCTGTGATCCCCAAACAGGGATCCACAAGCATGAGATATCATTGGAAAGGTAGATTCTGTCCTTTCCTGCAAACTTTCCTTCATCAAAAGATATACTCCGAGCACCAATAAAAGCGAAAGTGAAATGAGCTGTTTGGCAAATTTCACTGTCACCGTCCCAATAATTATCTTATCATGCGTGCTGATCATCATTGGGAAAAAGAACAGCTTCTGGCATCTGAGGAAGAACTTCCACAGCAGCCCAATCTTCAAAACAGCAAAAGGAATCCTTCTGGTATGAGTCTCAGAGAAGATAATGATTAAATAGCAAATGATTAAATAGCAAAATGGGAAGAGAACAAGTATAGAACTGTGCTGATGATAGCAGGGGATGTGAGAATAACTAGAATTGTTCAGATTTTGATTATGCAAATTGCTGCTTAGTGTCCAATGAGGATGCAACCAGGAAAAGAATAAATGGTTTGCAGAGAATTAATAATTGGACACGTTCCTAATATGACTCTCACCTCAATTCTCTTCTCATAAGTAGTTTTTCACTTTAAAAAGGTTTTGAGGCCAAGTGAACTTGGAATGCCTATATCCTATAACATAGTTCTTATGCCACTATGGGCCCAATTCATAAATGTAAGTACACATGAGTATATTTATCAGGTATGAACTTAGTCTTGCACTTTGATGCAGGTCTACACTTTTTTGCTGTGTACCATTTCTACAGATTCATACATATATACAGGCTGTACATCTAAGATTCAATTTACGAGTGTGAAATTACTATTAGTAACTTTTTTTTACATAGACGGAGATCTCCACCACTGGGGCAGAGACCTCCCAAAGGAAAAGTATAAGTCAGGTAGTTTAAGCTTGGGTATGTTTAATCTTGATGGTGGGGATGCTTACCCAGAGATGTACTACCTCCTATAAAACAGAAAAGCCATTAGTCTTTGTGACACATCACTTGAGTAAGAAGATTAAACAATATCAACCCCTTCTTTTTTTTTAAAACTGGATATCCCAGCAAAGTTTGGTTTCATTTCATTGATAGCCCTATGTGTCATCTGCAATGCTATAATGCTGCACTAATCTGTCTGTCTATACAACAAAGCATCATGGATAGAGGCTCCAGTATGAAGAGTAGAAGCGCAAGCCTGTTCTAAGAACGCTCCAAAACAATGAAATCATCTGCATCCAACTAAGAATTCTTATACTGTGCCCAAAGCCTCTGAAATGCCTTATCAACATTTTCAATAGTAATCTCTCATAGATCGCTAAATATTTGTTTTTAGAATACTTGCAAAAAGGTACAATGAACTACAGTCTACCTCCCTTGCTACTTCCCTGGAAAATTCATAACACAAGCCAACCTCCTGACATTACTACTCTCTATCTATGTACATTCTTATGAATTTCCATTATTAAATGCATAATTCTTCAATGCATTCTAGTGATCTATTTAATTTGATCAATTTACTATCTGCTCCGTCTTGATCAGCACATAATGAGAGTTCGCAGGATTTTTGTGATGGCATGGCTAAATATTTCCACTCTAAAATTGTTGAGATTTACTCCTCCTTGGACAGTATTAACTTTTTCCATGCATCGGACGGCCCCTGGCCGTCCGACGTCACGTGGGCATGTGCGTCGGTCGGCAAGGGGCCGTCCGATCTGCGCATGCGTCAAAATCGCCTGCACCGCGGCAGAATGTGCGCCGCGGCAAAGCAGTTAATTTTGAGTTTTCCTTCTCTGCCCAAAATACTAATCTCCCACCCCTTAGTTCTTCCCATACTAAGAAGAGGGATGACTGTATGTCGGCCTTCCTCCCTCTTTCATATGAACAGACCAACCAGCTTCTAAGGGGGATGAAATCAGACTCCCTCTGGAATCCTGCTCTCTGAAGCTGATGAAGTTGAACAAGGATATTAATATTCTTTATTTTACAGCAATTCTTAATCTGGCCATTTCCTCCAGATGTTACCCACTTAGCTGGAAAACAGTGGTTATCAAGCCTCTGTTAAAAAAAATAACCTTAATTCATCAGAATTTAAAAACTTTCGACCTATCTCCCTATTACCGCTAAGATCTTGGAGAAACATCTTAAAGCCCAGCTGATTATGTAAGTCAGCACCTTATACCAGGGACTTCCACAGGAGCAGAAGAACTTTTCCCCAAATTCCAAACTCCACTGCAAGCGAATATTCAAATCCACTCCCAGTAAAGAGGGGGAAAGGGGGATGGGAATAACAAGAGAGACTCCACTCCTGTGCCTCTTCCTCACAGGAATCTTAGCAAGGGACTGCTTGGCATCTGTAAACACAAATAAC
The DNA here is from genome assembly GCF_964263255.1 of Lissotriton vulgaris. Classification (NCBI taxonomy): domain Eukaryota; kingdom Metazoa; phylum Chordata; class Amphibia; order Caudata; family Salamandridae; genus Lissotriton; species Lissotriton vulgaris. The sequence continues at coordinate 724,491,642 of NC_141696.1, forward strand.
AACCATTAATACATTGTGAGCCCCTCCCTCATCCTAGACTGTTGTACTACTCTTGCGCTACCCCTAACGTATATCCCACCTTTCTTTCCGCAGAGGCTTAGCTTCTCTCTTTAATAATTATTAGTAGTTTACTTGTAATAGTTGATATAAACCAACTTGTAATTTTTTCTCCCTTTACAGCTGGCAGGCAAACTATTCAGTTGGTAAGTATAATATATATCTATATTGCTACATACACGGTAGAATGATGCTAGGTTATTTTTAAGAGTATGACTGAAGCTGCTCACGCTGTCTAGTAGTGCTACTTCCTAGTTTTTTTGGTAGAATATCTCAAAATGGAGTCTTGAAAAAGTCTTACATATTGCTTGCAAAAGAGCAAGAATTGAATTGGTTGTATTTCATTAAAAGGACTAGTTTGCCTCTGGTGACTACTCTAGCAAACTCAGTATATGCACTGGAAACTGTAATCCGATGATCCTTTAATTCGCCTTTTGATCCTATACTGCAGGGGTCTCCAAACCGGTCCTGGAGGGCCGGATCCATGCCAGATTTTTAAAATTACTACATGTATGTCAATGGGGATATCCAAAAAATCTGGCATGGATCCGGCCCTCCAGGACCGGTTTGGAGACCCCTGCTCTACTGTAATGCTGAGCTAGCGCTAGATACAGCCAATACGAAAATGCTAAAAATTAGTCCTTGCTAACAAACTGGATGTGTGCTATGAAATAGTCTTATAATGGTGAACTGACTTACTGCATTTCTTCTTATAAATCCTTTGACAACTTTTCCGTCAGCGATTACACGAAGATGCTGACCTGAACTGTTAAACTGGCTGGAAGTAATATTTCACCTGCGGGTGAACTCAGGAAGTACTGCAAGTGCTCTCAAAAGGCTGCTGGAAAGAGTCAGGAGGGGATACGCTAGGAAACACTACTCCCCTAAGCAAAACTCTGACTAGGAGAACGCGCAGAAGAAAAAGCTGCTTTCTCTCAGATAGACGGTTGAAGTGGGCAGTGTGCCAGGTGCATGTGTGCTAACACCTTAACACCTTTCTCCTCATGGAACACTAGGACCCTTACTCTGAAACAAGGAGAACTACTGGTGGCCGTCATTTTGGGATAGGAAAAAATGGAGCCTGCACCTTTCTGCACTAACTTCAATGGAGTGAATCAGCGAAGCCGATTCCACAGGTAATTCAGCAGTTTCTTTCATTTTAGACCTGCCCCGGGGGTAGAATGATGAACAGAATCGCCCAGCCTTGACAACATATTTGGAACACCAGCATTTGCTTGATCCTTCTCACTATGGATTTAGAAGATGCCATCTGTCTGAAACTGCATTAATAACTGCAGTTAACAACATTCACATCCTGACTGATGCTGGGCAGACTGCGCTGCTGATTCTGTTGTACCTATACACGGCCTTTGAAACCATTTCTCCAGCAAGGCTGATTGATCGCCTTCAGGAATTTTGGCGCGACAGACTCTGCCTTGAAGCTCCTGTCCCTCATTTTTGACGGATAGGTCACTGAAAGTAAAGATGGACCAATTCTTACTGGACCAGAGATACACTTTACTGTGGCGTCCCACAGCGCTCTTCTTTGAGCCCCACATTATTTAATATCTATGTTTCCCCATTAGCTAAGCTGGTTAGATCATATTGGCTGGAGGCAATATCCTGTGCGGATGATACACAATTAATTATGTCCATCACAAAGGATATAAAGGCCTCAGCTGCCAACTTTAATAACTGTATGAAAGCTGTGGCATCCTGGATGGTAAACAACCACTTTTGACTGAATTAAGACAAAACAGAGGCTCTGATCTTTGGTAGCCTTCAATCTATATGGACCCATTCATGGTGGTCAGAAACACCTGGACCATGTCCTTGTTCCGCCCACTCTGCAAATAATCTTGGTGTTCTTCAGTCTCCAGGTCAATAGTACTGTCTCATCCTGTTTAAGGGTTATAAGGACCCTCAGGAAGATATTTCCATTTATTTATCTTCCTGCGCAGAAATAAGCAGCTGTGGCATTGATTTTATCCAAAATGGATTAGCGCAATGTCCTCTATCTGGATATAAATAAGGCCTCTATTTACTAACGGCCACATGCATCAAAGTGCCCATTTGCGATTTCGTAATTGCGAAAATTATGGAATCGCAATTAAGAAATCGCAAATTGGTATGCATTAAGAAATCGCAATTTTATTTGCGATTTCTTAATTTTCCTTAATTGCGATTCACAATTTGCGAATCGCAAATAGGGAATCCCTTCCCATTGATTCCTATGGGCCTTTTGACCCATAGGAAAGAATGGGAAGACAATCTCAATTTGCGATTCGCAATTAGCGAATCGCAAATTGAGATTGCGATTTCAAGGGTGCAGGGGTGTCCAAAGGACACCCTGTTGCACCCCTGAAATCAATCTATGCACATATGTTGTGCACACACATGCCCTAAGGGCATGTGTGTGCACAACATGACAGTTTGAAAAATGCACAAAATTGCATTTTTCTAATTTTTCGCAAATTACCATGAGGTCCAACCTCATGGTAATTTTTTCCTCCTAATTGCGAATTCGCAATTTTTTTAAGTGTCATGCATTGCATTTAAGGAATCGCAAATTGCGATTCCTTAAATGCAATCGCATTTTTAGAAATCGCAAAAAATAGCGATTTCTTGTATTTTTTGTTAATGCATCCCAAATAGTGATTTAAAAATCGTAAACGGCCGATTTTGGCGATTCGCACCGTTTGCGATTCCTAAATCACTTGATGCATGTGGCCGTAAGCTTCAACTTGTTCAGAAAGCGGCAGCAAGACTTGTCTTGGACGTTCCAAAATCTCACTCAGTTTCAGCTGCCATTCAGAAATTGCATTGGCTCCAATCAGAGAAATGAATTCTGTTTAAGGCCCTGTGTATTGTTCATAAAGCGCTTCACAATTCGGGCCCGGAAGGAATTAGACATCTCTTCCAACACTATGTCTCCTCTAGACAACTGCGCCCTGCCATTAAAAATCAGATGTTTGTTCTCAGGTTCAGGATGGTAAGATGGGTAAGATGCGGAGGAGAAGCCTTTTCTCTAGCAGCCTCTAGACTTTGGAACACTCTCTCCATGTCAATCTCTTGTCTTGAGTCATATCTTTCTTTTTGTAAGTCCTTGAAGACCTGTTTTTTTGCCTTGTAACTGTTCTCATTGAGGGTTGATGCACCTGTCCTTCTGGTAGTGGAACCACCTTAGTGCCTCGACGCCTTTGGGCATTCGTTTGCACTTTATAAGTTGGTCATTCATTCATTCAATGTGGCTCATTCAGTCCACAGATAATACATATTTTAATAAATAGAATAATGGACTTAAATGTGGAATGTGCAATCTACTCCACCTTCTGTTCCATTGTAGTCAGTAAGTCCTTAATTGTAGTATATAGAAAATGGAGGTCCATCTTAAGTGACTTATCAATCTAGGTGGAATACACGCTCTATAAATGAGACAGGTTAGAGACAAAATACACATTTCTCAAGGTAATGTCTCCATCCATGCCCTCTGAGACATGCCCTTAAACACTTCTACAGAGGTGGACCTTACCCTTGAATTACAAGTGCAGAATCAACATGCAGTACCTCTTCCATCTGCATTAACTCTTTCATCAGAGTTAATCCTACTTATAAGCTTTGCTAGGATGATATTTTCAAGATTGATCCCTTGTTCAAATTGAATCCAATTTATCTTTTATGAGTCCAAGCAGTTTCTGCATCTGTTTATTTACATACATAGCACTCTACAGCTTATGAGTCCCTGTGGAGCACTTGTATAATACTCACAATGGATTATGGAGATTGCGAAAAAGCTCTTGTTACTTTTTTGTTTTTGTTTTCCTTGATTTTGTTTTTATTTTCCTAGATGATGGCAATTGACATTGCCAAGAAAATCACAGGCTAAAAAGATAACATAGCTCTTAGAACATCTGTGGCCCATTCTGTTTTACTGCTGACTTTTGTTTCTAGCATTATGGAGAAAAACTGGGACAAGGGATTGTGATCCCACATGGACTGCCACTAAACTACTTGCTGATACATTTTTATGAATATGTACCCAAAATAAAAATCTCCCTATCACACACGAATACATAAACACTCTTCAGATACTCAAACATTAGATTGTCCTCCGTGTGGTTTTAGCTGGAACCTCCCATGTTGCTTCAGTCCGTCACAGGGCCTACTGGCCTGCAGTCATAACACTGCCAATGTCAGCTGGATTCTGGAAGTGCACTCAACATCTAGGCCACAGTCACCTGGAGTGTGTGGGTCACAGAAACTTGGCTTGAAGACTCCTCAATCCTGGACATGGTAGCAGCCCTGCCCCCGAACTATGCTGCCCTCTGGCACAATAATAGACCAGGCAGCACTGGGGGGGGGGGTTACAATCCTGTACAGCTAACAGCGAAAGACTGAGACCCTATGCACAGCAAATATTGAGGGGGCAGATGTTCTGGAAGCTAAGATCTGCTCCCAGACTACCTGCCTAATCATACTGGTAGTCTACCGCCCCCCTCGAACGCCACCCAAGTTTATTGAGCTCTTTTCCGAGCTAGTAAATGAACTCCGCTCCCGGTATCAATGTATTCTGGTGATGGGGGACTTCAACTTCCACTGGGATCAGATACCCAAAAACGGCCAGGCCAAACAGTTTGACGAGGCAGTGGCTACTCTCGAACTCAGACAACTTGTAACGCCCCCACCCATGATAAGGGCCACATTCTTGATTTAGTCTGGACAACCCACCTATCAGCCAGCCTAACGGATATCAGTCCCTGCGCCTGGTCTGACCACCACCTAATTGGAGGCCTGTTTCCACCTACGAGACAAGCAGTCCATCCCCCTCCCCCCGGAGTAGAAAGTGTTGCGGGGATGGAATAAAATAAAATACGGTGACCTGGTCAAAATTCTACATATATGAGCCTCTCCTAGACTAGTACAGGGAAACCTTGAACAAGACAGTGTTTTTCTCTCAATGAGGCTGAAGAATGCAATCGATACTGTAGCTCCTGCATGCAGGGAAAGAGTCAGGAACAAAGGCAAAGGGGCCCCATGTTTTAATGAGACTTTAAGAATGAAGAAACAGACCCTATGCCAGTTCGAGAGTGTCTGGCATAAAGCTTATGACCCAGGGGCTCTGTCTAAATATAAAACAATGTTCGCAGCCTATAAATAAGCGATTATAACAAGGTAGGCAGAATATTATGAATCTAGGATCCTGACCGCAGACAATACACAAAAGGAGACTTTTCGGATTCTAAAAGAGCTGAGGCAGTCTCAAGAACGGAAACCCCCCACCGTCCCTGAAGACTGTAACAAGTTCCAGTCCTTCTTTTTAAAAAAAGTCAGGGACCTCTTGATAGACATCCACCTTACCCCCATTGTCTCCTGCTCCCTGATATCGCCCCCCCCACTACACACTTATGACAAACCCCTCACTGTCTTCCCAAAGCTCAACCATGACTCACTGACCCTCCTAATGGGCTGGGTCGAGTCAGGGTCACCAGCAGACCCCTGCACACCTAGGGTATTCCGTATCGCTATCCCGGGGGTAGAGAGCGAGGTCCTCGACCTACTAAACCGGTCTCTTGAATTTGCCAATTCCAGGCCGACTTTAAGGAAGCACAAGTCATCCCCCTTCTGAAAAAACCAAGGGCAGAAGTGAAGAACCTTACAAATTTTAGGTCAATTTCCCAGCTCCCTTTTTTGGCAAAGGTGCTGGAACAGCACGTGCTGAAAACCCTGTCACATCACATAGAAGTAAATCAGCTACTGCAATTCAACCAGGCCGGTTTTAGGGCCCACCACAGTACAGAAATGGTAATACTGGCAGTGACGGATGAACTCAGGCCGACAACAAAAAGCCATGTGCCCCGGTCCTGCTAGACCTGTCCGTGGAATTTGACACAGTCAACCATGACCATCTCTTGTGGCGGATCTCGGAAATGGGCATCCAGGGACCGGATCCTAAATGGCTCACGTCCTTCCTAACAGACCGATCACAGAGAATACAGTTGACCAACCAGGTGTCTGACACCGGCAAACTTACATGCGGGGTTCCACAGGGTTCGGCGCTTCCCCCCCTCTTGTTCAACGACTACCTCCAGCCCCTGGTGGCCCGCTGACTCACATGGAGTGCCATGTCTACAATTACGCGGACGACACCCAAATCATCATCCAGATTGACAACTCCCCATCTGCCCACACACAAAGGCAAAATATTTTAAAATACACAGTCAACTGGATGACCGCCAACGCCCTTAAAATTAATCCTGACAAGACAGAGGTACTGGCCATCAACCTTGGACACCAATCCCTGGAGCCACCTTTTTTGGCTATAAGAATTTGGCACAAATCCTAAGTCTGCCCAGGCCGTTAAAAGCCTGGGTATCAAAATCGATGCCAAGCTCTCCATGTTCCACCAGGTAGCTGCTGTAGTAGGAACATGTGTGGGCCTGCTAAGACAGCTACAGAAACTTGCTCCCCTTCTCTCCTTTACAACACTCAGAATGGAAGTATTGGCCATGATAGTGTCACGACTGGATTATGAAAACTCCCTGTACATCAGCCTCCCAGAAAAGCTGCTTGCCAAACTGCACGTGATTATGAACCATGCCGCCAGACTGATCTTCAGACTCCCAAGGAGGGCCCATGTCAGGCAGAGAATCAGGTTCAAGGACCTATGCATCGTGCACAAAGCCATCTATGGCCAGGCCCCAACTTACATCAAAAAACAGCTGGTAAAATACATGCCTGGCAAGTCCCTCTGCTCTTCGGACACAGGCTTGCTGGCCTGCTCTTGAGTTAGCACCTCCCCCAAAGGAGGCAGAGCCTTTTCAATCTTAATCCCACAACTGTGGAACAAGCTGCCTGCAAATCTTGGTAAGGAACCCGCCCCATCTAGGAAGAAGCTAAAAACAGTTATCTTTGCAGAAGCCTGGGGCACAACCTAAACCATCACAATCATGCTCTCTTGCACACGTGCCACGGTAGGGATTTCTCTCACAGAGCTTAGAGACCTGCAGGTGATTATGCGCTCTAGAAATCCCAATTACAATTACAATTACAAAATGTCAACATAACAACAGCAGTGCTTTGTTAAAATACCAATGGCATACATGAACTGACCGTGGACTTTCAGATGAGCACTTCATATAACTAGCGTGCTTTCAGCCACTGTAGGGTGACCCTTCAGCAGCATTTAATTTGTGCAAGTTATTTCACTGCTCGCATTTTAATCTGTGCAAGTTGACTATCGGAGCGCTCGCATTGCTTGATTTTTAAATTAATAATTATTGCCTGATTGTGCCGGGGCCACTGCCCATAGCGACATTCAACTTTGTGCCCCAATCTCGTCCTGTTTCGGTTTTGCTTTCGCTGCCATTTTGTTGTTGTGCCTCGTAGCCAGCCTCTTCACCCCGCTCCCGCCTCCCAGGTGCTCCTCCCTCGCTCCACCCCCCCACTATCCACTTATGACAGATGCATTTGCGCGCAGCATTCACGCGCAGCGGACGCGCCCAATGCGCGCCGAAGGTGCGCCTAAGGTAAGCCCTTCTACGCCCGTCCGCGCCTAGACCGCGCCCAACGCCAGACCCCCTGGTCCCCGCACAATCCACTCCACCCGCATAATGTGCGACGCCGCAACCCTCTTAGCACTCAACCCCGGCCGACTTCCAGATTGCCACCAAGCCACCCCCGGACACACCCATGGACCCTTCACCTGCCACTTCTGCACGTTCGACTGCATCAGGACCCACTCCAAATCCACAAACTCCAAACAGAGATCTGATACTAACCACCTGAAATGCATCCTGCTCAACACCCGCTCTGTCCACAGACACGCCATTGAACTTTGGAACCTACTCAACACCACATCACCGGATGTCGCCTTTCTTACAGAAACCTGGATGAACGCCTCGTCAGCACCCGACATCGCCACAGCCTTCCCGGACGGCTACAAGATCATCCGAAAGGACCGCATCAACCAAACAGGAGGAGGCATCGCTATCGTCCATAAGAACACCATCCGCATCACAACCAGTTCCGACGACAACCTCGCAACCGCCGAACACCTTCACTTCCAGATCCAAACCGACCCCAAGACCACACTCAGAGGCACCCTCATCTACAGGCCACCAGGTCCCCGCACACAATTCAGCGAAGACATCACTGACTTCATCAGCCCACACGTCCTCCCCTCCAAGGACTAAGTTCTACTGGGAGACCTCAACTTCCACCTGGAAAATAACAACGACAGCAACACAACCACCCTTCTGGACAACCTCTCCAATCTCAGACTCAAACAACTTGTTGACACCCCCACCCACTATGCCGGGCACACGCTTGACCCACTCTTCACCTCCAGCAAGCACATCTCCTTCAATCACGCCGCAGCTCTCCATTGGATGGACCACAGCTGCGTTCACTTCAACTACAAAAAGACTACGACCCACAACCTCCCACAACCAATTCCCCGCAGAAACTGGAACAAAATCACCACCGACCAACTCTTCACATCGCTTCACCAAAACCCTCCTGCCAAATCATCGGACCCAAACCAAGCAGCCACCAACCTCACACAATGGATCACCCACAGCGCTGACGAATTAGCTCCCCTGAAAAACCATCAAATCACGCAAGGTAGCAAAAAAGCCCCCTGGTTTAATGATGACCTTAAAACATCCAAGAAGACCTGTCGCACCCTCGAGAAAGCTTGGCGAAAAAACCCAACCACTGACAACCTGGCCACCTTCAAGAACGCCACCCGCAAACACCACCAACTTATCCGATCCACCAAGAAATCAGCATTCAATGATCGACTCGACAACAACGCCCACAACAGCAAGGAACTATTCAACATCGTCAAAGAGTTTACCAACCCCACCGCCGGCACCAACGATATCACTCCCTCCCAAGACCTCTGCGACTCCCTAGCCTTGTTCTTCCACAACAAAATCGCTGACATACATAACAGCTTTGGCGACCAGGCCACCCCACCCACCTCCGAACCAAAACCCACCTCCAACATCCTTTGCGCCTGGAACCCTATCACCACTGAAGACACCATCCGCCTGATGAACTCCATCCCCTCAGGATCGCCAACCGACCCATGTCCCCACCACATTTTCAACAAAGCAGACTCCATGATTGCACCCCATCTCCGAGACGTCATCAATTGCTCCCTCAACTCCGCTACCTTCCCGGAAAGCTGGAAACATGCCGAACTCAGGGCCGTCCTGAAGAAACCCACAGCAGACCCCACCGAACTTAAGAACTACCGCCCCATTTCGCTCCTCCCATTCCCTGCCAAAGTCATTGAGAAAACAGTCAATAGTCAGCTCGCCGCCTTCCTCGAATCCAACAAATCACTCGACCCGTCACAGTCCCGCTTCCGAGCAAAACACAGCACCGAAACCACCCTCATCGCAGCAACAGACGACATTCGAACTCTACTGGACAACGGAGAAGCAGCTGCCCTCATCCTACTTGACCTCTCCGCAGCCTTCGACACAGTCTGTCATAGCACCCTTATACAACTCCTCAGTAACGTCGGAATACAAGGAAAAGCATTGGACTGGATCATCTCGTTCCTCGCCGGAAGAACCCAGAGAGTCCGCCTCCCCTCTTTCAAATCGGAAGCCACTGAAGTCATCTGCGGCGTTCCACAAGGATCATCGCTCAGTCCCACCCTCTTCAACGTATACATGAGTCCCCTCGCATCCATTGTGCGCCGACACAACCTCAACATCATCTCCTACGCAGACGACACCCAACTGATCTTCTCCCTCACCAAAGACCCAAACACCGCCAAAACCAACCTACACGATGGGATGAAAGAAGTGGCTGAATGGATGAAGAACAGCCATTTAAAATTGAACTCGGACAAAACGGAAGTCCTCATCTTAGGATCATCCCCCTCCGCCTGAGACGACTCATGGTGGCCACCGGCCCTGGGAAACGCACCCAAACCAACGGACCACGCACGTAACCTGGGCTTCATCCTGGGCTCCTCCCTCTCGATGAACAGAGAAGTCAACGCCGTCACATCATCATGCTTTAACATCCTACGTATGCTCAAAAAAATCTTCAGTTGGATCCCCACCGAAACAAGAAAGACGATCACCCTTGCACTGGTCACAAGCCGACTAGACTACGGAAACACCCTTTACGCCGGAACCACAGCCAAACTACAGAAAAAACTCCAACGCATCCAAAACGCCTCAGCCAGACTCATCCTAGACATCCCCCGCCAAGCTCACATCTCCGGTCACCTGAAAGACCTCCACTGGCTCCCTGTCAACAAGAGAATAACGTTCCATCTCCTCACCCACGCACACAAAGCCCTCTACAACCTAGGACCCGAATACTTCAACACGCGCCTGTCCTTTTACACCCCCACCCGCCAACTACGATCATCCAACCAAGCCCTCGCCGCAATTCCACGCATCCAAAGATCAACCATGGGAGGAAGATCCTTCTCCTACCTAGCGGCCAAGATCGGGAATTCTCTCCCCACCCACCTCCGCCTTACACAGAACCACCTCTCCTTCAGAAAACAACTTAAAACCTGGATATTCGATAAGTAATGTACCCCCTTCCCTCCCTCAAGCGCCTTGAGACCCTCTGGGTGAGTAGTGCGCTATACAAATTTTAAACTTGAACTTGAACTTGAGCGGTGCCTATGTCAGGATAGGAAGGGCACAAAAGAAGATATTTTTTTAGATCTTAGCTTTTGGAAACAAAGTCTCAAGACCCGATTCACAGAATGAACTTAAGATTCAATCCTAAACTTACTACTATTTTGGTATTCAAAGAATGCACTTACTACTTTTGGCATTCACAGAATAAACTTACTACTTTTGGTATTCACAGAAGTTAGGATTTTGTCTTAAATTTGTCTTAAGACAAACTTAAGACAGAATTAAGTTAGGATTTTGTCTTCAGTCTATCTTAAGTTTGTCTTAAGACAAACTTAAGACATAATCCTATCTTCTGTGAATGCCAATAGTAGTAAGTTCATTCTGTGAATGCCAAAAGTAGTAAATGCATTCTGTGAATACCAAAATAGTAGTAAGTTTAGGATTGAGTCTTAAGTTCATTCTGTGAATCTGGCCCTCTGTGTGTATGACTATACCTCATCTCAACCGAATGTGACAAGATGTAAACAATTGAATATTACATTCCTGGAACTCACTGTAGTACATTCTTGTACTCAGAACCTCAATATGATTAATTAGAAGTTACCAAAATATTACAGCTTCTTTTTATAAGCCTAGATACCTGATTTACTCTAACTTCAAGTTCCTTAAGAACTTCAGTATTTCATCTAGTATGATACAACAGGTAATGTCTTCTACAAACACTATTCAGTGATGTTGAAAGAATGTGTCACAGCACACTGGCATCAACCTCGAATTGATGACTATCCCTGGAAAATATGTATTTGATTGTTTTATCACAGAATTCATGTGAACTCTGCATGTAAAGATAAAGGAGCACCATTTTGCAGTTGAGAAGTCTTAACGTTTAAACAAATAAGAGATAAAGAAATAGAATAAGAAACAAGAATAGGCAGGGCACGGGATGAGTGTTTCTGAAAGAAATGGAGAATAGAAAATGGCAAATAACCTATAATATCAATATAAATTAAGCTCTATTTTGTTTGACAATGGAATCTATTCCTAATAGGAAATATATATGCAATGATCACCATACACATATATTCCAACCTGCACCTGGGTGAAGATCTCCTTCTGGATGGTATTTACTACACCCAGGTGGAAATATCAATCACTAGTAGAATTTATTAGTCTTTACCCCATTCCACAAAGGGGTAGAGACACTTATGACCAAACGTATGACCATAAAGTTACTCCTAGTTACACCCCGGAGGAAGATGAGTTAATAACTGTGCAAAACGTTTTCTGGTCGGTACCAGTACAAACATCTTTAACGGCAACACGCAGGGATTTAATTGGCCAAAAAAAAGTTATGGCCCTGGAACATCTAGGTCTAAGAATAATAAATGGAAGAACGCAAGATGATAGGCCTCCATCTTGGACATATCAAGGAATAAATGCCCAGTCAGTAATAGACTGCACAATTCTGTCTTTACCCCTACTGAATAAAGTGAGGAAATTCATGATTAAGTTTTCAACACAAAGTGACCATGCACAACAGCATCTGGAAATAATAACTAATTATAACAGATATCAGGAAGCCCCCACAAGGATAGGTGATCTATCAACATCTAATTTGAAGAGTATAAGATGTTAAGCAGGTAATTTAGTTGAGATAACAAAGCTAGCAAAGGAGATAATAGAATCAAATATAGCTACAGAAAACAACCAAGTTGAAAACTGGACAACTTTTACTACAAAGTTCCTGAGGCTCGCACCAAAACAGGAGCACATAAAATATAAAAGAAGTGGGGAGACGGCGAAACCGTCAAAAAACATACTAACATTAAAGAAAGAAATTAGGAAGGAGGTTAGAAAGAACAAGATAAATAACAACGCAGCTACATGGAATGATATAAAAATCTGACAAGATTATATAAAAAACAAATTTGGAAGGATCAAAAATTAAACCGGGAGCAGTTCTGGGCAAGGCTTCTTTTTTTGTGCCAAAAATCTAACAATCAAGCATTTTGGAAAATAATAAATGGAATAGCCGGACCCATTCCACCCATAAATGGCTCTTGTGTGACAGAGTCAGACTGGGTACACTACTTGAGAAGTACTTTTAAGAAAGATACAGGAGTTGAAAATAAACATAGTTATATTGGTTTGGAACCTAGATCACCAGATACATCAAAGGAACTGTGTAAAATTAAGGGCTCCCAAATAATTCCGGATCGCCAGGTAGCCGACAGGATAAGGAAAATAATAAAATCAGGTCGAAGGGACGGGGCCCCGGGGCCTAATAGAATACCGCAGGCCATCTTTTCTGGGGACTATGATTACTGGGCAAGCCCGTTGTCAGGTCTGTTCCTGGAGGCAAAATTAACAAATAACCTGCCGATGAGTTGGAAAGGTGCTATAATCAACCTAATATTCAAGGGCGGAGACAGATCGGAGCCGGCAAATTACAGGCTCAGTGCTCTATTGGATGTGGAAGCGAAATACTACGCTTCACTACTCCTGGAGGACCTAGTAGAATGGTCTACTAAAAATAAGCTGATTCCTATGAATCAAACCAGATTTCGTAAGGGGTTCGGTACAACAACTAACATACTTGCTTTGTCCATGATTGCAGAAAGGTGTAAACGTTTGAATTTAAAATTACACCTCTGCTTTATCGACTTTAAAGCAGCTTTTGACAGCATAGAGCGAGGATATTGTGGTGTAAATTGAAGGAAATGGGTCTCCCAGAGGTCCTGCTGCGTACCATTATTCACTTATATACGGGAAAATGGATACGAATAAAAATTGCAAATGGTACGAGAATTTCAAGGAAAATCTACACTGCAATAGGGCTAAAGCAAGGCTGCGTATTAGCCCACCATTTATTTAATCTTTTTATGGCGGATCTTTCAATAAAAGTAAATGAGATAAATGCTCATCCTCTCGTCTAGGTCTATTGCCGATAACACATGTTTGTTACACTGATGACATAGTCCTACTCAGCCAGACACGAGTTGGTTTACAAAGAACACTAAATGAGCTAGCGTCATTCGCAAAGGTCAACGCCTTGGAAATCAATATAAAGAAAACAAAGTCGATGACTATCGCAAAATGGGCAGGACACAAATTCCCAGTCAGACTGGGAGATATAACATTAGGGGTAGTTAATATGTACAAATATTTAGGTCTGTACATTGATGATCGTTTAAATTTCAAAAAACATAAACAATATTTGGAAGCAAAACGGAATGGCCTAATTTACGCATTTTGTGCCCTCTCAAAAAAGTTAAAGGGTCCATCTTTAAAGCCCTTACTAGATGTAATGGCCGCCAAATTGATGCCAACAGTAGAGTACGCAAGCGTTGTTCTACACGGAACAGATGCTGAACTGTTGGATACGATTCAAGTAAGAGCATACAAAAGGGTCCTTAAGTTACCGCAGAATGCGTCACCAGCCCAGGTGAGGTTGGAATTTGGGCTTATCCATCAAGGGATTGGAAGAAATTATGCATATGTCAAGAGTTGGTATAAAATCTGGTTGAGTCGAGCAAACGTTTTACACGATGATTTGTGGCGAGCCCAGGAAGAAGATCAGCACTCCATTTATGGCAAGTTTTTGAAATCGGCAATGGAAGAAACAAATTCTAAAGAACTTTGGGCACAGTCCCCTTCCTTTCCCGTTTTTTGTAAAGTGGTAAATAAAACTGAAAATGCACGCATTATTAGGGGATAAAAATAAATTTGTAAAGAGGTTGCATGCTTGGATGGTAATACAGTCTTATACAAAATTACATCCGGCAGAATATTTGAGTGCAACATACTATCTAAAAAGGAAATTGGCCACCAGGTTTGGGTTATTACCAAGTTTAGAGGATCAGCCCAAATGGAGATATAACGAGCCTACATCATGTACACTATGTGGCGCCAAGAAGCAAGACCTTATTCATCTTATTTGTATATGCCCTGGCTTAAGGCAGATCCGGTTGTGGCTTTTGAAAAAGGTATTTATTGAGAAAGGCATTAGGACTTGTAGAACTGCAATAATTAAGGGTTTGGACGCAACGGATTCCCGTCTAAATTGTAAGATTATGACATTTTTTTTACAATATGAACAGATAATGATGAATAAGGATAACAAAATCACCATGCCATTGATGGGGTAGTGTTTGGCAAACATTAATATGAACTGTTAGTAGGGATTGTACCATTGACTATAATAGTGGGACTAAAACAAGTAGCAATGGTACATCGATTTTATAGATTAGATTTTTTTAAACGGATTGTTTTGTTTTAGTTAAAAAGGCATTAACACTGTTTATTTATGTATGAAATTATTTTTATACAATCTCTTGAATTTTTTTGTAACATTTTAAGAAAAGGAGAATGCCAGTTCTTTCGATATTGTATGCTTTTTATTAACTGAAACAATAAATTATTCATTCATTCATTAATTCGTACTCCTAGTTACTTTACTATTGGATTTGAGGTGAACGCCTACATACAGAGTTCTCCACAGTAGAGTCAGAGATTTCTGTCTTTAATATGGAAGACCTAGAGCAAATAAGTATAGGCGAACAGCATTCCCTGACAAACATTAACTATGGAAGCAGATAAATACAGCGAAGCCACTTTCCTCTTTTCCTTGTTCTGCATGATTTTGCTGACTGTCAGATACCCAAAGACCTGCTACAGTTTCAAATGTGCAGCCGACCTTGACGGTAGAGGTGACAGAGCTTGTAGGTACCTTCATTGATGACCACTACAACAAGACTTTCTAATGTTAAATGCACATAACACATACAATTTAAGTTTTTTTTAAAGTTAGAAACACATCTTAGAGTGTTGGTTATACACGTTTTTTACATTGCTAACAAAGATACATATATAAAATAGTCATTGTTATGTTCTGTACAGACAATGCTTTTGATTAGGAATGAAGAACTTGCAGGGAGGGTGTTCCCTTTCTGCTGGTGGATGCTCCTGCTCACTCTTTGGTGGGGCTGATCTGTTCCTCCTGGACCTGCCTTGCAGTCAGACTCCTCCTTTTTCGTTGCCGCTGGTTACACTATGCCCCACTTTGTCCCTGACTGCCCACATTCATCGAAATTCAAGGAAAAAATCATGAGTGTATATGTGCTGAACTTAATTTTAGCCACAAAAAAACTTATCTTCGTATTAAATATGACAAAGAATAAACCTGCCAAACAACTCTCTGTGCTTTGCCATGCAAGCTTTGAATACCAGTTTGCAGGGCCAGCTTTAGCACTGGTGGTGCCCAGTGCAACATTGTTTGTTGGTGTCCCTTCCATCCACGGTGGGGTGGTGACCACGTCCACCACGTATTCCCTCACTACCACATTTTAACTTTGCCCCTCAAAGTCTCCATAACCACTCTCTCTATTTTTCCGATGCATTTAATTAGTTATATAGCGTCACTCTAACCAGTGTAGGGTGTAAGAGCACTTTGCATCACATTACACCGAGACAATCCGTTATATATGTGTATATCAGCATATAGGAAATGTTACATAAGCTAGAGGACTACAAGGTATAGGAGTGACTTGTCATCTATGCTGGTAAGCAGCATAGTTTCAGTGTTTGGTCTGGAGAAGCACAAACTCATAATAATAATAATAGGAATCAATTTTTACCCAAATAAACCCTTTTTGCAACATTATGTTATGCACTAATCTATACTTTGCAGTGTCCATGCAGTTATTTGATAGCAGTTAATAATTCACTGTTCTATATTAGAATTTTAATTTATAAACTGCAAGTCACAAAAGAATGTCTCTTAGAAAAGCAGTAACCTACTGACCTATTTACATTATGTGCACTTTGTGATCTGCATGGTACAAGTTCATTTCAGCAGGCATATTAACCCTCTGGGCTTTTTTATTATCAGTCAAAACCTCAACTAGACAAAACTTCCATCTCTCTGCAGGAAGAACATTAATCACAGGAGTTATCTTGATATTTTTATTGTTGCCCAGAAATTGCTGGAGGCAATGAACACAGCAGCAGGTGCTTTTAATACCAAGATAAACTTGCAAACTAGGCGCTCGCTGAAATCAGCACCCGGTGTGGTGGCACTGGTTGCACCACCCTAGAGCAGGCCCTGCCAGTTTCCTACTATTTACAGTGGGTGACTGTGGTCCTCAAAGGTACTAATCAAACGCATATTATTTTCCAATTTAAAAAAATTTGTATAAAATAGCAAGAAAAATGTCACATGAACTAATGGGACACATATGCATTGTAAGGTGTGTGACTAGAAGGTCAAAGTTGATTGATACTGCTTATATGATTTTTTATGTAGGCATGTGATGGCTGGTATTCCTATTAGTGCATTTCACGTGCATTGTATAACAATGACTATTATAGGAATGCATCTGTGCAAAAAAAAAAAAAAAGAATTGGGCAAACACTAAGAAGCATATTTACAACAAACTGCCAGAGTGCGGCGTTAGCCTCCTTGGCATAACACTGCACTCCGTCTTCAGAAACGCAGGGCTGTACCATATATACAACAATATGGTGCAGCCCTGCATTTCCCCCTATACTGGTGCTTAACTTAGCAGCCTAGCGCCAATGCAGGCCCCCTTGCACCATAGTGTAAGGGTGTCAGCGTTGAGGGGAGATTGTTTATGTGCAGGAAAGTCTCCCTTTGTGCACATAAACAATCTTTAAATGGCGTTTTGTAACTTTTATGTGTGATGAAAATTGCAGAACACATGGAAGTTGTAAAATGTAATTTTTTTTATTGTTTATGTGTAAGTCACCTTCCTGCACATAAACAATTAGATAGCAATTTGCTGTTTCTATGTGTGCTGCACAACGCAGCGCACATGGAAACAGCAAAAATGGGGAGAAATAAAGCATTTGCCCTTGTTTCGCCTGTTCAAGGCCAGCTTTTCCCTGGTCTTTAATTTTGGCACTGTCTCTTATTTACGCCATCCTTGTAAATAGGGTGTAGCGTCATAATCAATGGGTGTTGCTGTGGAACGCCCACCAAAACACTCATAGCCTTCCCCTTTCACCCTAAGTACAGCGTGAAAGGGTGCCTTATGTACAAGGCAGGGTTAAGCTATGTTAAATGGTTTAACGTTCTCTTGTAAATAAGCAAAGTCCCTATCGACACCACAATGTCACTAAAAGTGACACTGTGGTGGCGATAGGGGCTTGTAAATATGCCCCTAAATTATGCACCAACATTATATGTGTGATATGTATTTAATATTGGAATACCCTCATTATAAAACACAAGGATAAAGGTCAACCCTGAGATACAAGTGTTAAAAATATATATTTAAAATAAAGCCCGTGTGCCAATCTAATATAGATCTTCAATTAAAAATGAGTGTACAATAGAAAATCAGGTGTAATAAATCAAATATACAAATTCATAACAGTCATTCAAACTCACCTCTTAATTGACAATAAACAATACCATCATTGACACTAAACTTGAACCATGATACTAGTGAACATTCAAATGACAGAATTTATTTCTAATTTAAAACTTATGTCATTGCTGTGGGCCTCCAGCTGAGCATGGAGGCTTGGCCCTGGGCTCATTTGCAGTGGTAAGAGCCTGAGATATTTTGGGGCATATGAACAAGTCCCGATCGCCATGGAAATGTCACAGCTTAACACTGCCTTGTAAATAAGGCCCCCTTTCACGCTATGCTTAGCGTGAAAGGGGAGGGCAATGGATGTTGCTGTGGGCGTTCCATCACAATACACATTGATTCTGACACTGCCTCCTATTTACAAAGGAGGGGTAAATAGGAGGCAGGGCCTGATTTAAGACCAGGGAAAACCTGGTCTTACCCTGGCGCAATGAGGAGAAATGTTTCATTTCTCCTCGTTTTTGCTGTTGCAGCACACATGAAAACAGAAAAAGGCCAATGATTATTTATGTACAGGAAGGTCCCCCCTTCGTGCACATAAACAATAATTTTTTTAAAATGCTGTTTTGCAACTTCTCTTTGTGCTGCATCAAGCAGTGCACATAGAAGATACAAAAGGGCATTTAAAGGTTGTTCATGTGCAGGAAGTGGGACCTTCCTGCACAGAAACAATCTTCCCCTGCACACAGACACCCTTGCACTATGGTGCAACCTGCATTGGCACTAGGCTGCTTAGTGTAGTGCCAGCGCAGAGGAAAACGCAGGGCTGCACCATATTCTTGTAAATATGGTGCAGCTCTGCGTTGCTGAAGTGGCAGAGAGAGCCGTTAAGCCAGGAAGGCTAACGCCTCTCTCTGCCACTTCCCTTGTACATATGCCTCTGTGTGTGAGGCTCGGAAGATTACTCACCCTTGGCCCAACACCAGAGGTCCTGACATAGCTTCCATCACTTCATGACTATATTGATGCTATATTTACTGCTGTTAATTTCTTATTATTACAGAAAATACATTCTATAAAACGATGAAGATCTCTGTCTGTGATTTAGTAAATATCATTTTCAAGTATGTACAGTAATACTACTGGAACACTACTGTACATACTCAAAAATTGCTTTTGTGAATCACTCCTACTACTTACAGTTATCAGTCATGACCCCACCCATCCCCCACACAAGGGGGGTCATTTATAAATTCTATCACTAGGTGGATCACTCTTTGAAAGTAGTGAAAAACAGAGATTTCCACCCAGGTGTAGGCGGAAACTACATGAATGGAGATTTTCATTTCTGAACAAGGTCCTTTATGTCAGAGACTTATGCTGGTCATTCTGGCACTCAATAATTCAGTTTACACACGGACAGCAGACTCTGTGCGCGGTCATATTTGTTTTATGAAAAAGTGCATGTGCTAAAGGCTCTTTGTCCCTAACAAATGGTAATAAAAACTGGGAACATTATTTGTGAATCCAGGCCTCCGAGTTTTAATATGTATCAACCTTTTGAGTCAATGTTTGGGTCCCCATATGTTTTCCACTCATCCTTCGATAAAATATCTGAAGTTTAAAATTGAAGACTAAAAGGATTTTTATTGTTTAACGTCGGTTCAGACTGAACTGCTTCCTCGACGGTCCATCAGCTAGAGATGCTGAGGCTGTTAAACTAGTGCTGACAGACCCCGTCCCCGTCAAAGCGCATCATTGCCTCCTCAGCTCTATCTGACAGCAGTCTCATCTCTTTAGTAGAATGCCTGCACCGGAACAAAGGGAGTCTGCACCAAAACGTTCTCACTGAGCGTGTGCACGCAGGGTTTTATCAGCAAAAATTGAGAATGAGATGCCTTTCGATTAAGTGTTCAGTTCGGAGTTGTTGAGTCTGGATTTTTGAGCCCTGTAAACAAAAAGCTGATTGAAGCTAAAGAGAGGCTGCTTGCGAAGTCACTGGTTATGGGATCAATTTGCGAGGAGAAATGCTGAACGCTTTTCCTGTGTTCCTCCTTTTGTAACAGGTTCATTCTTCATCATTTTGATTGACACTACCAATAAGACAAAAAATGAAAAATAATACACTTAGGAGATTCTCTACCTCCTTTGTTGCCACACGTGTAACCCCTCACTTCTTGCGGTCATAGGACCGATGTGAATCTATTTTTCTTGTTGCCCATAGGACGTTTAAAAATATTTATATGATCTCTCTGGAGTTTGACTCCTTCAACTGGAAAATCTTTTACAGATTTACTTGTATGCTTATGTAAATAGTTCATGCAAAAAATAGTTGTGCAAGAGGGGCCAAGTCCAACAAGGGCAGATCCGCGTTTAGATTATACGTTAAGCTGTGGGCTATGTATGGTCTACTGACAAAACTGTAGAACATGAGCCATGACTTTCTGATGGAATTGCTAACAGTTTTACCTTCTATGTGTTTTTTTCTTCATTTTGTATGGTTTTCTTTATAGCTTAATGTTTTGGTATGCTATGCTATTTTACGTCCAGATTTATTCTGTTGTATGTTATGTTCTGGGTTTTTTTGATAATCAATTTAATTGATTTTTAAATAAATAAAGAAAACATTACAGCACAGGTAAGCCTTAGCAAATTGTACAGTGACAAGTTGTTGATTTGTTATGCGCAAACATACATGTCGATCCATTTTTAACCTTTTAGCATATACAATCTGAGTACGAGAAGAGACAGAAACCCCATTCATCTCAATTAGTTCAACCATTTGCCGCAGACCATAAGTGTTTGGCTGGACATCTCATAGCCTCGAACAAAGGCTTCTCTTGTGCTGCACACCAGTCTACGCCCTTGCACCATTTAGATAAACTTGGGAGGGGGGGTAGATTGTATCCGTGCCGCAGTGATATGTAAGTTAGCCACTATGGTGACAGTACCTAGGAAGATCATGTCAGCCCTGGACCATTCTAGGCCGTCCATATATACCAGGAGGAGTTTCAGGGAGTTGCGTGACACCTCTCAACACAGGACACCAGTGAGTTCAAAGTCCAGTGTTTCCCAATATGTGGTGAGATGGGGGGACATGACCAGACCATATGGTAAAAGTCAGCCGGTTCTCGCCTGCAGCGTGTGCAGGATGGTAAGGATCGCAGACCTGCCTTATAAAGGCGATCAGGTGTTAGGTTGGCCTTATGAAAGTAATATAGCTGGATTAGGCGAAGCTTAGCTGTGGTGGCAATGGTTTTGGGGGCCATTATAGCATCACACTAGTCCTTGTCTTCGAGGGGACCCAGCCACCCCTCCAAGCAATGTCTGAGAGAGTCAAGTGTTGTTGGGCCATTGTTAGTTAAGGATCGGTATATCCGTGACACCCCACCCTTCCCTAAGTCCCCCATCATGATCTGTGCTTCCACTGGACTGAACTTTAGGAGTGTAATGCCAGTCAATAGGTGTGTGCTGAGGGCGTGACGTAATTGTAAATATCTGAAACATAGTGAGGGGTAGGGGGGTGTATGTTATGTTATGCAGATCTGTAGAGAACACGTTCACCTAGGAAGGTATCCTGGAGATGAGCTAATGTGAGCCTTGCCAAACCTAGAGCCTAGTGGGGCTACTCGAAAACTCAGGTCTTCAGCTTTTTGCAGAATTCACGAAGTGAGGAGGGGGTTGTTATGGATAGTGGCAGGTTGTTTCATGCATTAGGAGCGATGTAAAAGACTCGACCTGCGGATCTGGTTTTCCATGTGCTTGAGATATGTGCAAGTAAGATTCTGGATGAGCGGAGCTTTCTGGGAGGTTTGCGAAAGAATGTGCGTTAGTTGAGGTTTGGTACCGAATCTTATGTGGTGCCTTAAAAGTGTGGGGAGCTCATTTGTGTATGGGGAGCTAATGGAGCTCCTTCAGGTTTGTTGGAAGGTGAGTGTGCTGTAGGAACCTGAGGGGGCGATATCCAAACTTTTTGCACTGGCTTAGCATCACAAAAGTGAGGCTACTAGCGTGAAATGTTTTTGAGTCTCAGAGAGGAAAGATGGCGGCCGAGTCCACAGCTGTGTGAGTGGCTTGAGAATCGTGCTCCCGGCAAAGAAACTCCCTGCATGTCTTCCAATCAGCGGTTTACCTTTTTTCAGAGGAAAATGAATGTCTTGAGCGGGTAGACATTATGGAGGTATTTTTGGAAGGGCTTTTTTGACTCTCAGCGAAGAAAATGAATAAAATTGGCTTAAGCATAGAGCCAGTAGAAAGTAACTCGTGGCGTTCGGCGTTTGGCTCACCTGCAGTAGAGGCCGCGGCTGGTTCTGCAGCCGGTCCTCGCACAGTGCTGGAGTCCCGGAAGGACCTGTTCCAGAGAGGAACTGAAACCAGTGGGTCCCCGCACAGCTCTGTAGCGTGTAGATACTACAGAGGTACTTTTATGAGGTGTTTTTTTTTGTTGACTCTTTGCAAAGAAAAGAAATAAAACCAGCTTAAGCACAAAGCCGTCAGAAATCAATTAGAGAAATCAACTTGTGGCGTTTGGCGTTTGGGTCGCCTGTGGCAGCGGCTAGTTCTGCAGCAGGTCCACGCAAAAGAAAATGTGAAAGTCCGAAAACCACGTAGTGGGGGTGGGTTGCACACCTCAGTTCCATCAAATTTCACAAATCTTTGTAACCTAAGTCTAGCGTGCTCAATGGTACCGCGCCCAGCTCCAATGGCGCGTGGATTAATTAGACACAATAGTGGGACACTTATGGAAGTGCCCCTGACCATGGCACAGTTGCTGCTGTCTGCTTTTGCAGTAAATATCAATCAATGTCATCCATTTAACACTTAGTAATCCTTATTTCATCCTCTTCTCGCATTTGTACTCGTACTTTAAACCACATGCAAGTGCGAAGCCAATTTTCAAAGTTTCTCATATTCGAGATGGGCCATCCGTGCCTCTTCGTTCAAGAATACGCAGAAATGCTCATTTCATCCAAAAGCAATGCCATTTTTTCAGGACAGGAAGAAGGATGTTTGAGAGCAGTTACCCCTGACGAAGGGCCCCCGGAGGCCCGAAATGCATTGGGTTATGTTAATAAACTGCTTTTGGATGAAATGAGCATTTCTGCGTATTCTTGAACGAAGAGGCACGGATGGCCCATCTCGAATATGAGAAACTTTGAAAATTGGCTTCGCACTTGCATGTGGTTTAAAGTACGAGTACAAATGCGAGAAGAGGATGAAATAAGGATTACTAAGTGTTAAATGGATGACATTGATTGATATTTACTGCAAAAGCAGACAGCAGCAACTGTGCCATGGTCAGGGGCACTTCCATAAGTGTCCCACTATTGTGTCTAAAGTCCGAAAACCTACAGGACAACTACCAACGAGTGCCATGGCACCGCAAGGGAGCACCAAGGGTGTTAAGACATGAGGGGGAGCTGCTGCAACGGTAGAGTCAGCGTCCAGCAATCCACTGGTAGCATCGACTTCTACCACTTGTGCAGAGAGAGAAGGGCAGCATGCTGGTACTAGGAGAAAGGAAACAGGTGGTGTACGGTGGGGCAACAGAGCAGGAGGTGCGGGGGTTCTTCCCCCTTTGCCACAGATGAGCGAGGCGCAGGGAGAAGAAGGCATGGCGCCGAAATCTTTGGTTGTACTGGATATCTTTAAGAAACCGGCTGGGAAAGGAACGCATGATGGCAATAGACTAGCTGGCCAGGAAAAAGCACCCTGTGGTAGTATAGCACCTATGTCTGCTGATATACAGCCCATTTCTGCCTCTAAGCCAACCAGGAGTGAAATGATGGTGTTAGAAGCAGAGGGGATTAGCAGTCTAGTTATAAATCTTGGAAAGGAGATGTCGAAGGAACTGGGACTTGATGACCATCAGTATGAGGGAGGGAGCCGTGATGAGGAGATTGCTAATGATATGGAGTCTGGAGACTCAGGGGGGAAGTTTTATTCAATGTCGGATCATTCGAACTCCTCCGAGAATGAAAGTGTGAAAGGGGACTGGGCAGATGATAATAGTTCTCTGCAAGATGAGGAATCAAGCTTTGAGGTGTCAACGAGTCAGGGGACAGTACGGAAAACTAAGGAGGTTGGCAGTCCTCTTATGAGTGAAAGCTCTGCTTCTGCTGGTCTCCCAATGTGGACTGCTCGAACTCTCCCCAGGTAGAGGTCTCAGTGGTGAAGGGTAATCCCATAAAAGATGGAGAAAGCAAAGTAACTCTTAGCACAATATATCAAGTAATAATGGCACACAGAGAGGAAACTAAAGCTGAGGGTTTGCGGACCCAGGGCGCGGTTCGCAAACTTCAGAATACTGTGTGACGAGTTGCAAAAACATGTACTGAGATGTCATCTAGGATTGGTGAAGCAGAGGAAAGGATATCTTCCATGGAAGACCAAATAGCGCAGCAGAATACAAGAATAGATTCCTTGCAAAGTTTGGGAGATGATACTGACTGGAAGTTAACTGATTTAGAAAATCGCTCTAGAAGGAACACTTTACGGGTGCTGGGTGTTCCTGAGGAGCGGGAAGGGAAGGATGTAAGGCAATTTGCTATAGATTTATTTACTGAAGCGCAACATGATCTTAAGCAGTGGGATTGGGAGACTGAGATTCTAAGGGCACATAGATTCCCTTTTACTCAAAGAGCAAGGGCGGAGGGGCCTAAGGAAAAACCTAGGGCAATACTTATTTGCTTGAATAATTACTTGCTGCGAGAAGCTTTATATGATCTGGTTAGGCCAGATAGGAAGAAGACCAGCAAAGGGTGTGACTTTTTTGTCCACCCAGATTTTTGTCAGGCCACTGTTCAAAAGAGATGGAGGCTACGTCAATTGATACCTGCCTTTCAATCCAAAGGGGGGCAGGCCTTCCTGTTGAACCCTGCAAAGTTAAAAGTAATATACAAGGAGAAGACTCAGTTCTTTGTGTCTGAAATTTTGGCAGAGGAATTTCTGAAGGCAATATGTTGAGTATAAGATGAAAATGAGTTATTAAGCTTGTAAAAAGGATTGTTAAATGTTTGGCTAAAGGAATTAAAAAGCAGATGTTTGCGGGGGTGTGGGAGGGGCGCGGGGGGAGCGGAGGAGCGGATTTCAATCCACTATCCATCATTGAGGACTCAGTCCTTATGCCTCGTTTGGGTGGGAGTGGGTTGGTGGAGGGGTTTGGGCAGGGGCATGGGGTGGGGAGCGGGGGTTGTAGGTGGGAGGGGGGAGTCACATAGGGATGGATGTGGGTGTTTGTATGTAGGACACAAGAGAAATGATGGTACTTATGCGTTTCAACCAAGATATATTGTGTTTGGGAACAATATGGAGGGAGGGAATGATAGACAAGACTGCCTGATAGAATTTGTCGATCCTGTTAGATAAACCCCAAAAAATATTATGGGCCTGCTTTCTGTTTGTTCATGGAATATATGTGGCCTAAATGATGAAAGGAAAAGGGGAGTGATGGCTCAAATGTTGTGGATGCAGCGATATGATTTGCTATGTGTACAAGAAACACATGTAGCATGGAATAATCGAAAATTCCTAAATGATTCAGGGATGGAAATTGTAGGGTGCACCAAACAAAGTTCCAATATCAGAGGGGTTGCAATTTTTATGAGAAATGGATTGGGGATAAGGAGGCGTGTGAAAGAGGATACTTTGGGGCGTTGGGTGATTGTTGAACCGGTTGTTAATAATCTACCAATGACAATTTGCTCAATCTACGGATCTAACTTTGATGATCCAGAGGTGTTTTATTATTTAAGTGTTGAATTAGCGGCTTGGCCACCCCCTTTAATCTCTGTGGGCATTTCAATCTTCATTTAGAAGGATATACAGATATTAATAGGGATAGCCCATACATGGGAAAAAAGCTAAAGTCTTTAAAGCTATTAAAGGGATAGCTAAAGAGTATGGATTACTTGATGCTTGGTTCACTTTGAGGGGTAGTACAACTGGCAGTACCTTTTATTCCGCCCCTCATAAGAAACATGTTCGTTTAGATTATTTTTTTATCCCTTCTGACATGGTGGTAAATGCAAAGATAGACATTATGCCAAGGATAATTTCAGATCATAATCCGTTGGTACTCCAATTAGATATTAGGGTAAGGGCTCAGACTAAGAAATGAACTGCTCACCTGGCATGATTGCAGAGGACGCTGTTTGGAGCTGTTGGCGTGGAGGACGATACCTGTTTGTCTGTGTCCACAACTCGCAGCACTCGCTGCGCGGGTGCCGCTTCGACTGCCTGGATGCGGGGGGTGTATCCCGCTACTGATTGAGCTGTGCTAGTGCCTGGGACCACGGAGTGTGAGCGAGCAGGCTAGCGAACGCCGCAGGGACTCAGTTGGCCAGGAGTCCCTGCAAGACTACAACACCTGGTCTGCGTTGCTTGCTCGGCCCCGCCCACCGGCCACCACGAGGGTTATTTAATCAACACCGAATCCCGCTGCGCAGGAGCGCCGGGCTAAGCCCGGGCAAAGGGCGGGCCCTCTGAGGCCCTCAGAGACCGCAGGAGACTGGGCTGGGCACCCCCTTATCGATGAACAATCCAGGACAAATATTCCACGCCCAATACTGTAGTAAGCTGGTTTATTCAAAGCGCCCATCTTGGTCGCTAAAAGTGCACACCCATTGACCTAGTCTAGATAACTCTGTTAGTGTGGTTCAACTAGGCCGCCAAAAGAGTCTAGTAACCATCAAGATGTCGTCACTCCCTAAGGACAGGTCTTTACTAGCAGGAGGAGCTAATCAAGGTACACTTGACAACTACGTTATTAGGGCCACCACAGGAACGGATAGGGAAATTGCCCTTGCAGAGCGATGAGCTGAGAGACGACGCTCGATTGAATTTATCAAGAATAAGCGATCTTCTTTGGGCCCGCAACAGCTAGCGCTTTCACCACTTGCCATTACTCATTGTGAAAATGAGGGCTCTAAGGCATCTTTTAATGATAGTATCCCGCTTCTTTTGCAGGATAGCACCCCCCTACTAGTGGCAACTAATGACTCGATCACAAATGATGTGGCTTCTCATTGCAATTTGACACCGGAGGTAGTAGTCCTACAGAATACCTCATCACCACGAGTAGATCCAGCCCATTTACCAAAGGAAACCCCTAAAATCCCTCGAGCCCAAGGTCCACCCCCGAAAAAAAGGAGGAAGAGGGGGAGTGTTCTTCAGAAAAACAAGATTACTCATACTAATGCTGGGCACTCCAAAAGTTCCTCACCTAATGTGCCAACAATATCCCCAATAGCTATCCTGTTACACCTCCCAACAAAAGATGTATCTAGTACTGATCTAATGGGTAGCATGGAAAAATTAAAGAGATCACTCGTATTGCCCTTAGTAGAGAGGCTTAAAAGAATAGCCCATCAATTGGGGAATTTAGAACAGGCTATCGGGGAAATCAAAGGGGCACTGAAGGACTCATCAAAGTCAACACCAGTGCCCCCAACCCCTGTACTACCTCCACCTACCATCGCCCAAAAAGGTATAAAAACTATAAATTTGGCTAAACCAAAACCTTTAAAATCATTGCCTCCCAAACCAGTAGGGCCAAATACCAAAAATAAAGCAAAGGAGGCACAGGAAGGTGGTAAACTGAATCCCTTAGGAATTACCCCTAAATCTAATGGCCATGAAAACAATGCTAGGGTACTTCCACCTAAGAGGCACAGAATAGAACTGCCCCGAAGCAGTTCCATTTGTGGTGGTTCTTACAGGAGTGCCAGTTTAAGAGGAGTGTAGTAGAGAAGACCAGCGCCAACTGAAAAACAAAGTCATATTTTGGCTTAGACAGAACTGTCCATTACCACCAAACATAAATGGAGAAGTGATTCATGTAAGGCGTCTCCCCTTGCTGGGACAAAGAATAAAGGATATAATGGATGACATTATTATTATAAACTTTAGAGATGATAGAGCAGTCACACACATTGTAAATTGGTTCCCTCAGAATGGTAATAAATCAATCTCTGTACGCGACCTGACTTACTTTTACCCCAGAGGTTTAGTGGCTCCGGTACCCAATTTTAGACTCCCGCTCCACTACCCGAGCAATCATGCTGGGCCCCCACCTCGATACCAGAACGTTGGTTTTGGGCTACCATTTCAAAATCAGGAAGGTCGCCCCAGGCCATTTTTTCACCACCAGGATGATTGTTCCATCCCCGTTTACATCCGCTATGCGGCTTCAGCGGGCATGGAGGGAGTTGATTGACTCCCTTCTGGGGGAACAGCAAGTGAAGATGCTGCTGCTTCACAAAAGGTGTCCCCATTGAACATAGAACCAATTTTTAATGGTAATGTATATGTCTCCCACCCAAAGCATATATGCTCTCAGGACAAAGTGACTGACCCTGTGGCTGCGGATGATGGGCAAACTGAATCTGCACAATGCATCGGAATTGGAGGTAAAATAGGGGAGGAAGATGATGATGTGGTGAGAATAGTGTCCTGGAACATAGCCGGTTTGGCATCTAAATTAAAAAATTTAGAATGGCGCTAATATATAAGCAGGTTTCATATAATCTGCTTTCAAGAAACATGGGTGGTTGACAATAGCTCCTTACACATCCAAGGGTATAAATGTTTTTTTGTCCCCGCAAAGAAATCCAGATCAGGCAGGGCTAGGGGAGGGTTGTCCTTATATGAAGCCTTGAATCTCCAGGGAACATGGACGGCCATAAACTGTAACTCTCATGACATTCAAGAGGTACAGTTCAATGGTAAAGGGTTAAAATTGACCATGTTCAACGTTTATAATAATGTAGCAGGAGGAGGTTGTAGTGAACTGATAAGTGAGCTAGAGCGTAGAATGTGCAAGGACACTCTTGGGGGGATGGGGACCCATGTTCAAAACTTTCTGGTCATGGGGGATTTTAACTGTCACCTCTGTCCGGCTCTCTTCCCAATAGATAAGGCTTGGTCGCGTTGTCCAGTGAATAATGGGGCTCATTTTGAGCATCAAGTGGAGGGTAACGCTCTAACTAAACTTTTGCACAACCAGGACCTGGTTCACACTATTGATATGGTGGATATACTGCAGGCTGGTACCCTCCCACCAACATTTAAGGGGAGAGGATGCTCATCATATATTAATTATATTTTAGCTTCTAGGGCTTTTAAAAACAGAATCACTAGAGTTGGGATTGATTGGAACCTGTTTAGTGATCATAACCCCCTAGTATTAGATGTATTTTAATCGGGCATGCCCCAGAGGGAGGAAGCCCGGCGTGATAATTGAGAGGGTCACTGATCAGGGCAGACGCCTTAGGCGGTCTAAAATAGATGGAGATAGATTCTACAGATCCTTGATGGAGAGTGGGAAAACAGCTATCGCGGCGTGCTTAGATTTGACAGTAGAAGGGCCGCAGCTACTTCAAGCATTTGAACAGATTGCTGGGTTGGTAGACGGTTTGTTAAAAACCAGTGTCCCGGAAAAAAAAAATTGCCACCATCCACGCTGGTTTGATCAAGATTGTTCCAAGGCCCTGAGGGACCTTAAAAGTAGTATAAAAAGAGGCCAAGGGACGCCCTACAAGTTACTTTATGCAGGAAAAAATACAAGAGCGAGCTGAGTAGGAGGAAATTAGCTCTTCAATCAGAAGGATGGGCAGATTTAAGAGAGGCGGTGGAAAAGAGGGATATGTCAGAATTCTGGAGAATTATTAACAGACCTACATTCCAGGATGACAAAGCCCCTGAAATAGGAACAAATATTATGCCTGAAATGTGGGTGACTCACTATAGGGGATTATATAATCATGAAGCGGGAACATTTGATGAGCAGGTAGGGAATGTTGACCAGGGCCAGCCGTAGTTTTCTCAATTAAGGAAATCAAGGTCGGGATTGAGGGTCTGACAAAAAATAAAGCCCCTGGTCCAGACGGATATGTTCCTAAGCTCTGTGGAATTGTGGGCCCCCATAATGATCAGGGTTATAAACACAGCAATTCGCTGGGGATTACCACAGTCCTGGTCCACAGCAATTATTGTCGCTATTTTTAAAAAGGGTAACAGGGATGACCCCCAGTGCTACCGATCGATCTCACTGATCGATGTATCTGCTAAAATCTTGGGTAGGGGGATATTAAACCGGCTGATTGAGTGGACGGAGGCAAATAATATTATCTCAGACACTCAGTACGGTTTTAGGATGGGCCGGTCTACGAGCGACCAATGCTTGAATCTCTATATGTTAGCAGCTAAATACACCAAAGCTAGTAATGAATCTATCTATATGGGGTTCATGGATCTGGCAGCTGCCTTTGATCATGTAAATAGGGATAAGCTTTGGGGCATTATGAGCAGAATGGGGATTGAGGTCGGTCTTATTAACATCTTAAGGGAGCTGCACAGTAGTACCTCAGCACAAGTTAGATACAACATGGAGGGTGGATGCACTGACTCATTCCCCTGTAGAAGTGGGGTACGCCAAGGATGCATCATGGTGTCTTTTTTATTTTCACTTTATATTAATATTTTGGAGCAGCACCTCCTGCAGTTGGGTTCTGATTGTCCACGAATAGGGTCGCGTCATGTCCCTGTGTTACTTTACGCAGATGACGCGGTCCTTCTCGCACGCACACCAAAGAGTCTACAGATCTTAATTGATGGCTTTGTATCCTTTATGTGCTCATTAGACCTGTCTGTTAATTTGGGTAAATCCTATGTGTTGGCAGCCGGCAAAAAACCCTGCACTAAATGTACCTTCACGATAGGGAGCCATAAAATTGAGAAAGTTAAAATATTTTCGTATCTAGGCTTACTATTTGATGGGTCACAAAAATGTAATTGCTTACCAACGGTGCAATTGCAGGTTACGGACGTAGTCTGGGGAGATGGTGCCCTGAACAGGTGTTGAACCTGTATAACTCTATGTGCTGTTCTAAAGTCATTTATGGGGCAGAGGTATGGGGCTTTGTGAATATATGCCAACTGCAACGGGAGGAGAATAAACATTTACGATCCGTTCTGAAAGCTCCACAAAGCCTGGCGGCAGTAATTGCACATAGGGAGTAAGGGATACCCTACCTTGAAGATCTGATGAAGGTCAGGCCAATTCTAGCGTGGCTAAAAATCTGGGTTAACCCAGAGGTGACCTTAAGTAGGGAAATCCTGAAGGACTGCCTGGGTAGAGACAAATGGATGCGAATTCCGTGGCTCAGTTACGTTAAGATCGAACTCGAAACTCTGGGCTTCGGGAATTTCTTTGTTGACCCGGTAACGATTATCCCCCAGCATAAAACGATTGTAAAAAAGGCGTTTTTGGCACACAAAGTCACACAGAGAATAGAGTTAGAAAGGGCTAAAACCACTGTGTGTGCTTATAACCTTATTAAGATCACAGAGGGAATGGAGCCATATCTATACCTAATGCATAATGCTCAGGACAGGTTTTTAATGTGCCGTTTTAGGCTCAATTTATTACCGTATTTATTGGCATCACCATCAGGGTTTGCAACTACAATTGAGCAGAAGGGAACCTGCGGCTGTGACAATAGGTCTCCGCAGGAACCCCTTCATTTTGTATTGTTATGTTCATTTTATTCAATGCCTAGGCGTAGATTCTTGGTTGATATTTTAAAACAAGCTAACTTGAAATGTGCTCAGGAGGCCTTGGTCTATCTACAACAAGCAACTGACCCTCTCACACTGTGTTGTATTATCTTTTTTTAACAAGTGGCGGTTCGATTAAGGGCAATTAGGGTGGGGAAGGACTGTAAGTTTTTAGTGATAGGTCCTAATGTCTACAAATGCTAATTTTAAACTGAGTGAATTTGATTGTATTAATATTGGGATTCATATGCTAATTTCATTGTTTTCTCAAAAACATTGTATATCTGTGCTTTTATGGTGATTTTTAATCATCGAATAAAGAATCCAAATGAATGACTTTTGAACGCAATCTTTTGTTGGATTCAGAATTCTGTAAACATATGTGTGAATGTGTTTCAGAGTTTTAAAAAATAAATCAGGGAACAGCTTCAGACCCTATTGTATGGGATGCGTTTAAGGCTGGATTGCGTGGAGAGACAATGAGCTATTCCATAGCTAAATAGCGCCAAGTACGGATGGAGGTTAAAGAGGGGATGAAGCAACTCAGGCTTTTGAAAACTCAATTCATGGGACGATTAATACATCAGCAAAATACAGATCACACTTTAAAGGACATAGCTATTCTGAAAATAAAGAGTCATCAATATTTTGCAGCAAAAGCTTCATCAAAATTGGCCATATATAGGACTCAGGTCTATGAAGCGGGGGAAGATGCTGGAAGAATTTTGGCTAGGAGACTACAGCAAAGGGAGGTTTTGAACCGCATATGTAGGATAAAAGACCAACAGGATAGGATACAGGACTCACCAGTTGGAGTATTGAAGTTATTCCACAGGTTTTATATTGATCTTTATAGTGAGGACGCAATAACAAATGTAGGAGGGGAAAATTAGAGAATTCAGGGATGAGATGGAAAATAATAAGGCCTCACAGGAACAAAATGCGGTATTGGCGGCAGACGTAACTTGGGAGGAGGTTGAGACGGCAATATTATCGCATGCCACTGGCAAAGCGTTAGGCCCGGACGGAATTCCATTGGAATTCTATAGGACTTTTCGTGGGGTACTTAAATCTGACCTTATAGTGTTGGTTTTAAATGCCCAGCATGGGGTAGCACCAGAGTCATGGCGGAAAACTATAATTACTGTTTTAAAAAAAGGGGCAAAGCCTGAGCTCTCTCCAGCCTCCTACAGATCGATCTCGCTGATCAATTTGGATAGTAAAATATTCTCAAAAATTCTTACTTCACGCTTAGGGGCTGTCATTACTCCTCTTGCGTCTAATGTTCAGCATGGGTTCATTCCCGGTAGGGATACTGCTCAATCAATCAATCAAAAACATTTATAGAGCGCACTACCTACCCGTAGGGTCTCAAGGCGCTTGAGGGGGGGGGGGGGTGCCGCTACTGCTCGAACAGCCAGGTCTTGAGCTTCTTCCTGAAGGAGAGGTGGTCTTGGGTCAGGCGCAGGTCGGCCGGGAGGGAGTTCCAGGTCTTGGCGGCCAGGTAGGAGAAGGACCTTCCTCCTGCGGTGGCTCTACGGATGCGTGGGACGGTGGCGAGGGCGTGGCTGGCTGATCGGAGGTGGCGTTTGGGAGCGTAGAAGTTGATGCGGTTGTTGAGGTAGCTCGGGCCTTGATCGTGGAGAGCTTTGTGTGCGTGGGTAAGGAGGCGGAAGGTGATTCTCTTGTTGACCGGGAGCCAGTGCAGGTCTCTTAGGTGTCCGGAGATGTGGCTGTGTCGTGGGATGTCGAGGATGAGTCTGGCTGAGGCGTTCTGGATGCGCTGGAGTCTCTTCTGGATCTTGGCGGTGGTTCCGGCGTAGAGTGCGTTGCCGTAGTCTAGTCGGCTGGTGACGAGGGCCTGGGTGACGGTCTTCCTGGTCTCCGTGGGGATCCACCAGAAGATCTTCCGAAGCATGCGCAGGATGTTGAAGCACGACGAGGAGACGGCGTTGACTTGCCTGGTCATGGAGAGGGAGGAGTCCAGGATGAAGCCCAGGTTGCGTGCGTGGTTCGTTGGTTTGGGTGCGGTGCCCAGGGCGGGGGGCCACCAGGAGTCGTCCCAGGCGGAGGGCGAGGAGCCCAGGATGAGGACCTCTGTCTTATCTGAGTTCAGTTTCAGGCGGCTCGTCGTCATCCATTCGGCTAC
This sequence comes from Lissotriton vulgaris, assembly GCF_964263255.1. Classification (NCBI taxonomy): domain Eukaryota; kingdom Metazoa; phylum Chordata; class Amphibia; order Caudata; family Salamandridae; genus Lissotriton; species Lissotriton vulgaris. Next base: position 724,525,364 of record NC_141696.1, read on the forward strand.
CTCTTTCATCCCTTCGTGCAGGTTGGCTCTGGCAGCGGCGGGGTCGTTGGTCAGGGAGAGGATCAGCTGGGTGTCGTCGGCGTAGGAGATTATGTTGAGGTTGTGTTGGCATGCGATGGCCGCGAGGGGGCTCATGTAGACGTTGAAGAGAGTAGGGCTCAGCGAGGATCCTTGAGGGACGCCGCAGATGACTTTGGTGGCCTCTGACTTGTACGGTGGTAGGCGGACTCTCTGTGTTCTTCCGTCGAGGAAGGAGACGATCCATTCCAGTGCCTTCTCCTGGATTCCGACGTTGCTGAGGCGCTGCACTAGGGTGCGGTGGCAGACCGTGTCGAAAGCCGCGGAGAGGTCTAGGAGGATGAGGGCCGCTGTTTCTCCGTTGTCCATCAGGGCTCGGATGTAGTCGGTGGCGGCGATGAGGGCGGTCTCGGTGCTGTGGTTGGCACGGAATCCGGACTGCGATGGGTCGAGGGATTCATTCGTCTCGAGGAAGGCGGCCAGCTGCTTGTTGACGGTCTTCTCGATGACTTTGGCTGGGAACGGGAGTAGAGAGATGGGGCGGTAGTTCTTGAGTTCGCTGGGGTCTGCTGTAGGTTTCTTTAGTAGAGCGCTGAGTTCGGCGTGCTTCCAGCTCTCGGGGAAGGTGGCGGTGTCGAATGAGGTGTTGATGATGTCCCGCAGGTGGGGTGCGATGACCGTGTCGGCTTTGTTGAAGACGTGGTGAGGGCAGGGGTCGGTCGGAGATCCGGAGTGGATGGAGTTCATCATGTGGACGGTGTCTTCGGTGTTGACCGGGGTCCAGGCGCGGAGGGTGGTGGTGGGTGGAGTTGCTGTGGTCGTGGCGTGCGTCGGTTGAGTGCTGAAGCTGTTGTGTATGTCCGCGATCTTGTTGTGGAAGTAGGAGGCGAGGGAGTTGCAGAGGTCTTGCGATGGGGTGATGTCGTTGTTTCCGGCGTCGGGGTTGGAGAGCTCTTTCACGATGTTGAAGAGTTCCTTGCAGTTGTGTGCGTTGTTGTCCAGTCGGTTCTTGAAGGCCGTTTTCTTGGCGGTGCTGATCAGTTGGTGGTGTTTCCGGGTGGCGAGCTTGAGGGTGGTCCTGTTGTCCGGCGTGGGTTCCTTTCTCCAGGCTTTCTCGAGGGCTCGGCAGTTCTTCTTGGAGCTCTTGAGTTCGTCGGTCAACCATGGGGCTCTCTTACTGCTGATCATGTAAGAAGGGTTATTGCTCTTCTGGATTGGGGTCAGGCAACAGACTCGGAGCTGGGGGTGATCCTGTTGGACGCCGAAAAGGCGTTTGACAGAGTCTCCTGGCAGTATACGTGGGAGGTTATGCAATGGAAGGGTTTCTGTTCAAGGTATATACAGGCAGTTAAGACTTTATATATAAGATCAGAGGCTATCATACGGATATCAGGGCTAGAATCTGAGGTATTTATTATTGGCAGGGGTACACGTCAGGGGTGCCCATGCTCTTCTCATTTATTTGCCTTATATATTGATTTGTTTTTGAATAAACTAAATTGCCACACTGTTATTAAACCAGTTAGTTTCAGGGGGTTAGATTATAGAGCACTTGCCTATGCCGATGATATAATGGTAGTATCCGGTGATAGTGTAACAGCTTTACCGGCAATAAAAACACTGGCAACCCAGTTTGATCACTTTTCGGGACATAAGCTCTATATCGAGAAAACTCAGATGCTACACTCAGGCAAGAACCCGCCGGCAGGTGTGGCAGTTATACCTGAGGCAACTTATTTGGGAATAGTAATTCCCCTGAGGTGGAGAAGATCCCTGCTCGGAATATCCTACCGGTTGTTGAGAAAGTAAATACTACTTTGGAACGTTTGGACCATCTTCATTTTTCTCTTTATGGGAGAAGTAACATTTTAAAAATGCTGGTTCTCCCTAAATTTTTGTATATTTTCAGAACAATTCCTTTAGAGTTCCCAAGTATATATTTAAAAAAATTGGAGAGGATGTGCACCAGATTTTTGTGGGGGTACTGTAGAACCAGAAGGGCTTATAAGAAGATGATTCTTCGAAGATTTCGGGGGGTGGGGTATCCCACACTTCTTAATGTATTATTGGGTGGCAATGATGCAGTATATGGGGCCATTGCTTGTTGGGAATAATGCTCTGATTTTCTTAAGCCATAGGCGATCAATTTACGAATTGGATTTGGGAGGTGAAGCCAATGGGTGTTTAGTAGGGATCTTAGAACCAAGTTATAACAAAAAAACGAGATTTAAGATTTTTAAGGCAGAATATAGAACTTGGATACAAATAAAATTATTATATTCTATTTCAAAGTTTTATTTCTATACTCCCTCTAAAGCTCCGGGGATATTACCAATAATTGTTTCGTGACAGGGTGGCATTTAACTGGGGGCTTAAAGGCATAACATTTTTTGGGGACTTCTTTGATCAAGGAGAACTGTTGTCATTTTTAGATCTCAGTGAAAAGTTTGGGTTAGACAAGCAAGACTTTTTAAAATATTTGTAAATTAGGAGTTTCATGGTTAAAAAATTTGGTGCAGATATAAACAATTTATTTGCGAAAAATGTTCTTATTGAGAAAATGAGGAGGAGGACGAGGATATGGCAATTATATCAACAACTGGTCGAAGCTCTCCCAGATGATTTAGATGAGTACCAAAGGAAATGGGAACGCTAAGTTGGGGTGGAAGATCTCAATGTATCCAAGTCGCTGGAACTTGCTAATAGTGTCATGATGACAGGAAGATTACGTAGCCAGCAATGTATGGCCTTGTATGACTTATATTACTCTCCTAGGAAGATTTCTCAGTGGGGAGGTACAGTTGGGGTGAACTGTAACCGATGTGGATTGTTTACAGCTGTTTCAATCCATATGTTTTTTTCATTTCCAAAATTAGGGGGATTTTTCCAGGAATTGGAGGGCTTTTTAATTATGATATTTCGAACCCCTATATGGATTACAGGGGATATGGTGATCATAGGGGTGGGTTCGGACTCTGCGGCTAATGCAAGGAGCGAAGCGGTAATTGCCCTTCTGTTTATTATGATGGCAGTGGTTCGGGCGTGCATTACCAGTGAGTGGATTGGTTCTGATCCTCCCACCTTTCTGAATTGGAGAACTAGATTGTTGGCTATGTACAATTTTGAATCAGCCATTTATCGAACGAAGAGGAGAAGGAAGAGGAGGCTGGGAGCAAAAATTTGGCGCCCTATTTTTGATTGGATTTCGTAATTGTTGGGGGGTGGGAGCCGGGGTGACTAAAATAACAGAAATGTAAGAAATGCAAGGGTATCATTTAGGTCAGGGAGGGAGGGCCTAATAGAGAAACACTATGTTGTTATAAATACTCATATATAGTTATTGCTTAATGTATCTTTTTTCCTGTATGTCCTTTGTTTTCTTTCTTGTTGGCTGTCACTCCCTCCGGGTTTGAAGTGTACCACACAAATGTAAAGTAAACTGTGTGTTTCCTAATGTGCCGGGGAGAAAATGGGGTTGAAAACTCAATAAAAAAAAAAGGATTGGCTCATGACATCAATGGCAAACACTTAACCCCTTTTGACAAAGGCCAGTGTAGGAGCCAATCTCAAGTGATCCGATCAAACTCTGTAACCAATCAGTCTATCCCCGCCCTCGTAATGGAGACCCACATTAGTTTAAAATTTATCTTTTTAACATTTCCTGGGTCACATTTCACCCTTTGTTTAGTATTACTAATTATCGGACCAATAATCAGGATCGCCAAATCCATAGTCTAATAATGCAACAACAACATTCCTAATATGTAATTAAACAATGCCAAATTTAATTAAGTTTACACATCAAGCGGGTCCATAATCCTTCCTTCCAAGAATGACCGGAGGTCCATTATACACTTACCCGCCTTATCCGCTTCCAAGTCTCAAATACCGAGCAGTCAATCTGTGTTAGTGTGTCCTAAATGAGACCTTTAATTTAAAACTAATTTCAATCAATGTCTATGCATTTAACAACCCCATTCTCACTAAATGTTTCCAGCTGGAAAGTGGTGCTGTACTCTTCCTCGCATCGAATGTGCAGCATGATCAGTATGCAAATATTCCACGACTGTGCCCTCCTTGGTGCGTATGATATTTGGACCAAAAACAGATGTCAAAATACCAAGAATGTTTCACAGCCAATCACATTGAGTTTAATACATAGCTTATGGCTAGCTGCAAACTTTACATTACCCTATTGCCTTTCATTTTGTAAATAATATCTCTGTATATATATATATCCAGTTAGTCCACTAACCTCTATGATTTGGTATAAATGTTAATATTTGTATATCTTTTTGTAAATGACATATAGGCTTATCCATATTAAAAAAAATGTGGGAAAAACGTTCCATTGTGTCTAGGCATAGTATTTTGTACAAGAAGAGTACCCTTCCTGTACACAACCTATACTAGAATCATGCACAGTGAAAGGGGAGGAGAGAGCCATATATCTGAATATATGGTGCTTTCCTGCTCCCTCCCTGTTGCACAAAGTGGCACAGCTTGTGGGGGCTGCGCTGTGTTGTGTGAAGTTTGTGTAAATTCCCCCTGAGAGTGATTCTGGTTGCCAAGTTATGAATGGACTGCAGCCTTCTGGTAAACTTTTTTCTTATGGTGCTAAAGTTTACCCTCTACTTTTTTTTCTAGTATGAATACTTAATTGGCATATAATGGTTGGCATTCTTTATGACTCCAAATTTACACTTGTGCCTCTTTTCTTTGTGTGTGGCTTTATTTATTTCTCAGTTTAAAGGAATTGTTGATCGTTCTAAAGTTTACAGATTAGATTACGTTGTTCATATGTATGACAGTTTGGATTTTTATGGTTCAAAGGTTTACACTATCCCGAATGTATGACAAAAAATAGAAAGACAAAATATCGACCTACAAAAATATCGGAGCAATAATATCGATGTCAACAATATCGGCATCCTATCTACAAAAAGGTAAGTATAAAAATATCGAGGAAAAAAAATATTGATGTCAAAAATATCGGTTTTTTTTAAATATAGTTTTTTTAAATGATTTTTTTTTAAATTAAATAAAAAATACTTACAAATATAATAAACATAGTACAAAATATACTATAATATTTAAAATTAATAAGCAATATACATAATGTAATAAAAAAAATAAACATATACATATAATATATATACTTAATATTCAGTTGTAATATGTATCGAAATAACTTATAAATTATTAAAAATATTACATATTACAAATTCATCTACACACATAAAATAATAACATAAATAAAAATTATATAATTATGCAAAACAAATTTAAAAGAAAATGTGTTTTAATATTTTTTAAATTAATTATATACTACTTTAACTAAAATAATACAAAAAATATTAAGTAACAGAATGAATAAAATACTATTCCAACTCTAACTTCAAAAAATACAACAGTAAGGAAAATGTTGGATAGCCTAGGGGTAAAAATTACTATTCTCACTCCAGAGAGTGCAACAGTAGGGAAAGTGTTGGATAGCGTAGTGGTAAAAATTACTATTGCAACTCCAGAGAGTGCAACAGTAGGGAAAGTGTTGGATAGCGTAGGGGTAAAAATTACTATTCCAACTCCATAGAGTGCAACAGTAGGGACAGTGTTGGATAAGGTAGGGGTAAAAATTACTATTCCCACTCCAGAGAGTGCAACAGTAGGGAAAGTGTTGGATAGCATAGGTGTAAAAATTACTATTCCAACTCCAGCGAGTGCAACTTTAGGTAAAGTGTTGGATAACCTAGGGGTAAAAAGTACTATTCCAATTCCAGAGAGTGCAACAGTAGGGAAAGTGTTGGATAGCGTAGGGGTAAAAATTACTGTTCCCACTCCAGAGAGTACAACAGTAGGGAAAGTGTTGGATAGCGTAGGGGTAAAAATTACTGTTCCCACTCCAGAGAGTGCAACAGTAGAGAAAGTGTTGGATAGCGTAGAAGTTAAAAATAACATACTTATAAATAAACTAATATTTTAAAATATTTAAAAAAATATGTATTAAATTAATCTAAACTATTTATGAATACCAATAAATAATTATTAAAAAAATAATTACAAATTAATATTTAATATCCCAAAAATTAATTATCAATACCCAACTATAAATGTAATACCTACTTAATTACATATCAATTACTTTACACACTATTAACGAACAACAAATGGCAATAATAAAATAATACACTTAACATAATTATCAATTAATCAAATAATTAAAATTAATTAGCAATTAATAAAAATGATTTACCAATTAATAATTAATTAACAATAATATAATTAGCAAAAAAGATTAATGAAAAAAAATTATTACTTAATTACATTTAAATTACTTCCCACCCTATTCCCCTATATACCCACAACCCGCTACAGAACCTAATTATCAATTAATAAATTATTAAAATAAATTACCAATTAATAAAAATGAATTACCAATAATTAAAATTAATTTATAATTCCTAAAAAATTAATAATTAATTTAATATAAATAAATTACTTCCCACCCTATTCCCCTATAAACCCACAACCCACTACAGAACATAATTATCAATTAATCAATTAATTAAAATAAATTACCAATTAATAAAGATTAATTACCAATTAATTAAAACAAATTTATAATTTCTAAAAAATTAATAATTAATTTAGTATAATTAAATTACTTCCCACCCTATTCCGCTATAAACCCACAACCTGCTACAGAACATCATCATCAATTAATCAATGAATTTAAATAAATTACCAATTAATAACAATTAATTACCAATTAACAAAAATTAATGTATCATTCCTAAAAAATTAATAATTAATTTAGTATAATTAAACTACTTCCCACCCTATTCCCCTATAAACCCACAACCCGCTACGGTACTAAAATACAACATTTACTTAAATTATATTTAAAAAAAATAATACATATTAAATACATAATAATATACATAAAAATCATATAAAAATCGATATTAGTAATATCGATATTACTTACATCGATATTAACAAACTCGATATTACTTACCTTCGAAATTCTGTCCCTTTGATATTAAAACATCGATATTATGGTAGGTCGATATTAAAATTAAAAAAATCGATATTTTGTCTACCCACTATCCCTTCTTTTGTTTGCATGTGTACTGACTTTTTTTATGCCTTAATTTGTTGGAATGACTCTAACCTTTGCAGTCAAGGTTATGTAGTTCTTGAAGGTAACATTTGGGATTCTTGACAGCCCTAAAGTTTACATTCAAGTTTATTATTTTATTTATGTTTAAGATGTATGTAACAATTGGACTGCTTGATGATTGTAAAGTGTACCCTCTCATTTATTTTGATTACGTACATGATGACCCTTTTTACGTCATCTCTGAGATAAATCAAGAAATTAACCCATCAGCAGGTTCCATAGCCACTGTTCATTCAATACTCCCTCTCAAGCTGTGATGATGGAGACTGGTAAGAGCATAAAAATACATGCAACATGGCTGAAGTATCTAGTGGCCACGGACAACCCAGTCAACTCCTGGAACACTCAATCAGCATGTGAGATTACAATTTTCATATAATATTATACTTCTAGCAGTGCCTATTTTGTAAAGATATAAGTGCATGGGCCCATGATCTTCCACTGCAGGTTGCACTACCCACTGCTCTTGAATGCCATTGTCAGCATTACTTACTAATCATTACACTTGAACAAGTGTGACATTTTGGGTAATTTAACGTCAACCCAAGTTTCAGGGAGGGTCTGGAAAGTTATTTTTCTAGATATTTGTTTTAGTTTATTGAATTGTTAAATGCTCAACCTGCTGCATTCCTCAAAAATAGACTGAGAGCGTCACCTTCTGGTGTGAAGAATGCCACTCAGCCTCAACAGTACAATGTTGCATAAACACAACCACTGGGCCTACCACGGCGGAAGGTATAAATAAAAGCAGAGTGAGCACTCATGGTTCTCTCAATGACCTAAGTATCACTGTATGTGAATGTTGTTGATTGTCAAGTGTTGTGGCCTATGCCACGAGGTGGATGTGGATGTCACACTGGCGATGAGGCTGGTCTATTTTCCATGTGTGCAGAGACACACTCACCCCACCAGCGCTTCACCCTGGTCAGCAGCACTAATTACAGATGCATCACAGTATGGTGCAGCGCTCTTTGTCATGAACTGTGTGCCCGCCAGTGATTCGTGGAGACATGCCACCCCTGTTAAGAATGGTGTCCTGCTCCCTTACCTCTGCTCCTGAGTCCGACCTCTCCTTCTGTGATGCCCCTTAGCTCCTCATGGAGCTCACACTCTTTCCCTCATACTGTGCCTCAGTTTGCCTCAAGGTTGCAGCACCACCCAGTGGCTGCCAGCAGCAGAGCAGTCTCTTAGCCATCATGCGGGCTCCCACACCGGCCCGCGCCAGAGAAGAGGTGCTGGCCTGCCTTTACCGACTGCCTGCCCAGCTTATGCCCCTGCAAGTGTGCTCTCTCTTGCTCTCCTCCACCCAAGTGGACTCATGTGAGTTTCACTGAAGAGCTGTCAATGCTCATCATGTCCAGAGCCTGTTCCCCTCCTCCCCTGCATGCTTCCTGGGCTGATCAGTGCTTAACGAGGCCCTATAACTGTGTCAGCTGAATAAGGACTCTTGTCTATGTCTATGTGGCAGCGTACAAAGTCAGAAGTATAACACACATGTGACTGTGCCTAATGTTTAAATATCATGATATATACTTGACCTCACAACCTTGCATGCCCACACAGTAGTGCACAAGAGATGAAAATGTCTGACATGCCACAAGACGCACCACCACCTGCCCCTCAGCAAGGCACAAAAGCATCTGGGGCCTCACCGCCACCTTTCATCCAGCTGGTTGACCCAGCTACAGCCACGTCAAGCTGGCGCCAGTGGATTGGGCGCCTCCAACACTATTTTCGCACTACCCACAAAACTGATGGTGCAGTAAAAGGTCCATGATGCTCTATGTGGGTTGGGTAGAACTGTGCAAATTATTTGAGCACCTGAATGATGAATTTGATGCAACAGTAGCAGAACTAAATAGACATTTTGACCCCCAACTTAACCCGGACTACGACAGGTTCAAGCTACGTCAAGCTTGCCAAACAGAAAGTGAGTTAGTGGATGTATTCTATATGCACCTGCGCAAACTGGCAAGATCCTGCAACATCATTAATTAATCAGATCAAATCAGACCACAGACAATCCAAGGCTGTCAATCTTCCACCCTGCACAAATTAATCCTCTGCCAACCAGGCATCTCCCTTGACGAGATCTTAATCCTCACACGGTCACATGAACTAGCAGATGCCTGGGTTAAAGACATGGAGGGTGCACTAACATGAAGTACACCCCATCCACAACCACATGCTCAGTCAAAATCGAAGAGGAGCAAGTTGACACAATTCAGCGATGCCCCCCCCACCAATGCACCCTTGCCCCAGTGAGGCATCCTGAAAGAGGGTGTGGGGACTGTGGCATGACTCACCAAACAGCAAGCTTATGTCCAGCCCAAGGGAAATCCTGCTCAAAATGCAGCTGCATGAACCACTTCACAAAAGTATGCCACAATAGTGCTCAGCCCAACAGTTCAGGACAACAAATCCGAGGATATCCCACACCCTGCCAGCCCTCCCTACATGAAGACGAAAGTGAGCGCCTCTCACAGTGCCCAGAGCCTGTGGGATGACTTGAAGACGATGGCGAAGTCTTTACAATATCCTTCCCAAGCAGAGAGAACCACCCGAAAATCAATCAATCAATCAATCAATCAATCAATCAGCAGATTATAACCCGTGAGGGTCTCAAGGCACTGAGGGGGGTGGGGGAGTTTCAGCAGATCTGCTTAGCCGAAAAGCCAGGTCTTGAGGGTCTTCCTGGAATAGTTCAGGGAAGGGGCGCGCCTAATGTCTGCTGGTAGCTCGTTCCTGGTCTTGGATGCAATGTGGGAGAAGGATCTTTCACCTGCTCTGGCTCTGTGGATGCGTGGTTTCGGCCAGAGCGAGGTTGGTAGATCGGAGGTTTCTCTTAGGTACATGAAAGTTGATTCTGTCATTGAGGTATTTTGGCCCATTGTTGTTTAGGCATTTGTAGGCGTGGTTGAGGATCTTGAAGGTGACTCTTTTCTCCACTGGGAGCCAGTGGAGTGTTCGTAGGTACTGGCTGATGTGTTCGTGCTTGGGGATGTCTAGGACGAGTCTGGTGGCAGAGTTCTGTATTGTGTGAAGTCTGTGGAGTAGGGACTTGTTGATGCCGGTGTAGAGTGCGTGTCCATACTCCAGCCTGCTGGTGATGAGCACGTGGATGACTGTCTTTCCTGACTCATGGGGATCCATTTGAAGATCTTGCGAAGGATGTGAAGTATGTTGAAGCAGCTGGAGGTGACCGCGTAGACCTGTCGGTTCCTGTTGAGTGATGAGTTGAGTACTATGCAGAGGTTCTTGGAGTGGTCTGTGGGGTAGGTGGGCTTCCGAGGGCGGTCGGCCACCAGGTGTGGGGCCATGCCGAGGGGATGGCTCCAATGTGCAAGGTACTCATCGGAAAGGCAGATATCACAGCTCTAATAGACATGGGTGCATCCATGAATGTCATGGACACTACTCATTTTAACAAACTTTCACTGTGCCCACAAATAACACCCACCAAGGCCAGAAACTATTCATACGGATAGACCAAGTTCCTACCTCTACGAGGAGTAATCAGCGTTACTGTAGTGAGTGAGGGTCAGACCATGCAAGCCAAATTCCTTGTGGCCAAAAGCAGCACTGGCACCCTCCTCAGATGACACACAGTGGAGTACCATAGGCTGGTGTTCTTCACCCACCAAGTACATGACTCTTACACAGCAAGTATCCACTGATGAAACCATCTTTCTCACTGCACTCTGGCACAGAAGAGAGCCCCAACCAATTTTCCTTCTAAATATTTCCCTTTGTGTGCGGCAGTGTAGGGTTCCTTTGCGCTGCAGCAATGGCTATGTGCACCAGGAACCCGACCGCGCATGTGGGTGCAGCACCAAATATCACTCCAAACTGCTGAGAAAAGTGAAAAGGCAGGGCATTTCCACACATACAGCACCATGTAAAGGGTCTTAGTGCAGGTTTGTAACTTGGATACACACACCATGATATGAATTGGTCACACAGACAAGTACACTACGGATTTGGAAACGCACAAGACTCAAATGGTGGTACCATCATAAGATTTTATTGCTGTAGGTGTAATGTTACTTGTTCTAATATATATCTGGATGCACAGATAGAAAGAAGCAGCAAAATACCAACCGGGTGGCACACTAGGCTAAGCAGAGATTTCCAACTTATGTGTAACCTAAAAGAAATGCAGCCAAAAGCATGAGGTGTAAAACGTGATGGTGTTCAGACCTGTCCCGGCCACCCGCCCTGTCAGGGGGCACAGGAGCTAAATTATTGGCCACGCCGACACATTATTTCCAAGCAGCCCGGGACTGCGAACTTAAGTCCACTGGGCGAGGGAGAGTGCACTGCTGCATCATGCAGTCAGGAGACAGCGGTGAGAGGGCCAGTCATCACCATTGGAGAGTCAGGCTGCCAAGGGCAAGAAGAAGAACTACAGAATGAACACAGGAAGTATAACCACCAGCTAATGTCAGTCATAGTATAACAGTCACAATCAAATTCATTTATTTTTAAAAAAGCAAGTGATATTCTTTCTTTGGAAGTTCCTGTCTGTCTATTGAGGAATGTCAAAGCCATAAGCCATACACACTTGCTATTGCCGCTGTAAACTTTGGAACACAAGTTTGTAAATTACCTGGTGTGTATTCTAGTACCAAATGTTAACGATTGCCAGAATACATCCTCCTTTGAGAGAATTACTGAATAACGCGAATAACACAATCCACAGAAAGAACTGAGCTACAACTATAAACTAAGTGGTGGGCAGATCAAACATTGTTTTTCTTATTGCAGTTCTGGCTGCAGGCACAAAGAGAGTATGGGATTGGTGTCATATAGTCCACTTGGGGCATCGGTGGCAATGTACTGTGTGCACGCTTACCGGACTTCACAGTGTTGTCAGCATCAGTGACTGAGACTAGGCGGGATGTTTTTCATTTTACTAGTCTTATCCTAGAAGGCAGTGCTGTTGATTTGGTGGTCGGCTAATCCCTCATAAAACTGCATGCAAGGAGCCCCTTAGGAAGTAAAAACTGCTGTGAGCCAGAGCAAGATACTCCTGAGGAGAACTGCCTGTGGCTCTCCACGTGCTCTGACACATCTTTAAATTGCAGCTATAGACGTTTTCCTTCCTCCCCGGCTGAAGCCCCAAAACACTTTGCAGCTCAAGACTGAAAACAAAGCGCTCTCAGGCACTGGTGGAAAGCAGCAGTTAGGTAACTCAACCTAGGGTTGATACCTTTTCCAGAGAAAATTGGCCATTAATTGTCATTAAAAAAGTCTGCAAAGGCCTGGACCTGATACTAAACAGGACTGAAAACAAAATTGAATTTATTCATTTGTAACGTGCCATTTCTCTACATGTTAGTCACTCATAGATCACCTCCAGAACACTTTAAAAACTTTTAATACTGTTTTCTATTTATATTTGTTCTTTGTAGTATGTACAGATAAAATGTGAAAATTACAGCTTCAAGTGATTTTCCTTATTTTTGTACTGTCCAAAACATCAAAAAATCTGCCCTGTTTTAATTTGATTTCAGCAGGATGTGCTTAGTTGTATTAAGGTGCAATAAGTGCAAAGGCATGGGGAATGGGACGTTTTAGGATGATTTCTTTACTTTTATATCTTTGGGCACACAAATCATATCAGTATCTTAACTTTCCATTTCAGGGGTTTTGAAGCAGTTTCAAAATATTGTAGGTCTTATTGATCGAGAGGGTGTAATTCACAATATTTATCTCTTTCCATTCACTTCATCGCTTGGTTTTACTCTTGAGAAAATGTCACACTAAGGTGGAGATTTACTAAGATTTTGCACTGTGTTAGCGGCACAAAAGTGACACAAACAGGCGCAAAATCTTTTTTTCCCTATTTACTTTCCAGCGCTGGAAATAACGGAAAAGTAATGCGAAGCAGCGCATAGCGCTGAGTCACATTATTTTGTGCCATCGGGCATAACAAGGGTGGAGCATGGGCATTCCCATTAATCCACTCAGGGTTTCTCACACTAATTGAAGTTCTGCGAAGGGTTTGTGAGTGTTCAGAAGTGAAATGGCGCACAACAGGTAGTGGTTGAGTCAAAAGAAATGGTAGTGGGGCGTGGCTAAGATGGCGGCTCGGTAAGACGTGTTCCGTGGTGGTTCCCCAGACCCGATCCCCCGCCAGGGATTTTCGCAGAACTCAGCCCCGACCGAGCCGGCCATCGCTAGCGGACAGGGTCCTAGCAGGCTTTTGAGGCCGAGGAGCCGTTACCGAGGCCCGGGGGCAGCGAGAGGCGCCGAGGAGCGGGGCCGCCTGCCCGCCGCTGGAAGGCGCGGACAGCACTGACCCGGACCCCGGGGTCTGGAGGCCCGGCATGGCCCCCCCACAGCATCGCTGGCACAGGAGAGGAGGAATCGGGGTCTCCTGAGGCATCTGCGGGGGCCGAGAGGTGACGACCTGCAGCACCAGTCAGGGAGCCCGGCGGACCGGAGGTGAGCGGAGAAGTGCCGGGTCCGTCGACCTCCGGATCTACGCGAGGCCCCGGCGTGGGCCTAGTGGAAGAAGGCGCGGCCGGAGCACATAGCCGGCAGGAGAGACCAGCTGGCAGCACAGAGTGACAGGGCCCTAGCAGACTTCTGAGGCCGAGGAGCCGTTGCCGAGGCCCGGGGACAGCGAGAGGCGCCGAGGAGCTGGGCCGCCTGGCCGCCGCCGGAAGGCGCGAACAGCACTGACCCGGACCCCGGGGTCTGGGGGCCCGGCGTGGCCCCCCCACAGCATCGCTGGTACGGGAGAGGAGGAATCGGGGTCTCCTGAGGCATCTGCGGGGGCCGAGAAGCGACGACCTGCAGCACCAGACAGGGAGCCCGGTGGATCAGAGGTGAGCGGAGCAGTGCCGGGTCCGTCGGCCTCTGGATCTACGCGAGGCCCCGGCATGGGCCTAGTGGAGGGAGGCGCGGCCGGAGCACATAGCCGGCAGGAGCGGCCAGTTGGCGGCACAGAGTGAGGCCCGGGGGGCGGCCACTGCACCGGTGGGTCGCACCGGCGGGGGCCGGGAGAACAAGTGGACACATCACAGGGGGCAGGGATGGGAGACACCCCCCCGCGACGCAGCGAAAGTCTGCGAGGCCCGAGTGGAGGACGGGGTCACCAGACGGCGGCTGGGCCTTGCAACCTAGGGAGTGGAGGTGAGAGGCGAATGGAGGGCGGCCTGGGAGCAGCAGGGGGTGCGACTGGGAGTCCCCCCCCACTTGGCGAGAGTAGCACGCCCGCTGGCAGCGGCACCGCAGCGCAGAAGGGGGACAGTGGCCCCAGGAGTGGAGGCGCAGACTGCCAGTGGACCCGCGTGGGATAGAGACCACGAACGGCAACGGAACTCCTGGCCCGCCCAGAGACACGGGAGGCCCGGGCCGGGGTCGACCGGGCCACGAAGCCAGACGCGGCTGAGCCTCTGGGACGGCTCGAGGAGGCGGCGGGCCCGGGGAGGTGGAGACCCGTGCAGGCAGACAGGGGCCCGGTAATCGACCACGTGTGCTGTGACCGGCAACACGCGCGAGAAGGGGCAGGAGCGCAAGGGCCTGTGGGAGAGGCCCCAGGGACACGGAACCGGCCCTCCCAGCATACGACCAGAGCACACCAGGGAATCCTGCGGTGGCACCCAGGGCCCCGACCGAGCTGAGGCCTACAGCTAAGACTGAGACCGCCATGACGACCAGCAGCCGCAAGGGGAACCGCAACATCTCAGAGATGCTGGCCAAAGAACCCCCCAAAACCGACAAAAGCCCAGACAAGTTACCATCGGGGCCCCCCCAAAGGGGAAGGATCTCCCAGAAGGCGAGACCCCGGCGACTAAGGCATTTATGGAGGCCCTCTTCGCCTCCTTGAAAGAAGATATTCAAACCTTCCGACAGGAAATGACTGGGGAATACAAGGAACTCCGGCGAGACGTCGACGACCTGGGGGAGAGAGTAGCTGCCAACGAGCTCTCAGGCCAGGCCAGAAGTGAGGAAATAGAACTCCTCCGGCAGGAGATCATCCGCCTTCACGACCAGCAAATGGACCTCCAGACCCATACGGAGGACCTGGAGAACCGCTCCAGGCGAAATAACATTCGAGTCCGGAACGTGCCGCTCAAGGCGGAGGGGGACGACATGGCGGGGTACCTACAAGCGCTCTTCCGGATGGTGCTGGGAGAGGGAGAGAACTTTGTGATTCGTATTGACAGAACCCATCGGGTGGGCCCGGCCCGCCGGACCCAGGGCCCCCCGCCGGACATCCTGGCCTTTCTGCCAGACTACCCCTTGAAGGAGCGCATATTGAGAGAGGCACGTCACAAGCAGCCCCTTCGCTTCCAAGACCACAATGTGGAACTTTTTCAGGACTTGGCTGCGACCACCCTACAGAAGCGGAGGGTGTTCAGGGTTGCCACCGCCTTCCTACGTAAGGAGTTGGTCCCCTATTCCTGGGGGCACCCTTTTCGCCTTGTCTTTAAGTGGAATGGCACCCTCCACCAGTTGCGTTCCCTGCAAGACACATGTGCAGTACTGGGCATCCCCCACAAGGAACCGCCCCAGGACGACACGGATGAACGACGGTCCTCCGGGGCCACGTCGGGCTCCCCTGGGACGACGGGGGATGGATGGCAGAAAGTGCTTCGAGACAGGCAGCGGAAGAAGACTCTCAAGCCCGACCCGGACACGGTGGCCCAGGAGCAGGCCGCAGTGATCCACGAAGTATCTAAAGACACCGGCGCCGCTTCCTAAGTCAACTCCAGTGAAGGTTGTCATCAGCTAAGTTTTGACTCCTGGGCGGGGGGGGTCGGGGGGCCGAGAGCCGCCACTGCCACACACCCACTCATTGACTCATTTACCACAGGCCTAGACTGTCTAATGATTGGCCTGGGACTATGTTCACCAGTTGGGGGGGGGGGGGCAGGGGGGACGGTTGGGGGGGAGTTGGGGCTGGGGAGGGCATGGGGGGGAATTCGGTGTGTTCACTCTGGATTAGCGACAGGAACTCAGGGTAGGGCTAGCTGGTGGCTCGTGTCAAGGCAGGCAGAACGCTCGCATACCCATGGCTGTTGACATCATACGTATCCTCTCCCTTAATGTTAAGGGACTCAATAACCCCATCAAAAGGAGGGCAGTTCTCTCCTTCCTTGAGCGCTCTGAGGCCGAAATCTGTCTGTTGCAAGAAACGCACCTGTTAGCGAAAGATTGGCACCGCATGAAAGCAAGAGCCTTCCCCCACCAATTCTACTCCACGACCAATGAGAAAAAAGCGGGCGTAGCTATACTGGTGGCCATACACTTCAGAGGGCGGGTGGGGAGCAAGGTGGCTGAGATCAGGGGCAGACTTCTAGCGCACACAATACATGTAGGCACTTCTTCCTTCACGTTAGGTTCCATTTATGCACCCAACACCAAACAGGAGGTCTTCTTGAAGGGAGCGCTGTCTGAAGCGCTGTCGGGTGATACGCGGCTGGTGCTGGTGGGAGGGGACTTGAACCTGGTTATGGACAACGAGTTGGATAGGTCCGGGAAGAGATTTGGGGACACTGGGGCACTGTCGGCGACCGGGAAGCAGTGGCTGGGGGACAGGGGGCTAATTGACATATGGCGGGACAAACATCTTACTGCCCCGGGATATACCTTTTATTCACATGTACACCACACATACGCTAGAATAGACCACTTCCTGGGCTCCACAGACATGGTCCCCATGGTTCACGACATTGACGTAACACCGGCGGCACTTTCAGACCACGACGCAGTGATCCTTCAACTGACAGTCCCGCGCACTCCTCCACATAGGGGCAGGAGGCGACTCAGTGAAAATCTACTCTCCCGCAAGGGGGTGGTGCAACAACTGTCCCAAAGCATTACCACCTACTTGGATCATAACGACACAGGGGAGGTGGCCCAGGCGACACTGAGGGGGGCGCTTAAGGCAGTCATTAGGGGCGAGATCATGGCAATCGCGGCGGCGGACAATAGGGAGCGGAAGGAACGGAGGCGGGATTTAGAGACACAGGTGCTAGAGCTGGAGCGGGTTCACTGCCGGACAGGCGCCCCCCGGATTTGGCGCAAACTGAAAGCGGCCAGGGCACAACTGGCGAGTTTGGACCCGAACAGGGCGGAATACGCGGCGCTCCGCCTTCGCCACACGTACTACGTAGGGGGAGACAAGACGGGCCGCTTGCTGGCTAGCAAACTTAAGGCCAAAACCGTCCGCTCCCAGATCCCAGTGATACGCGGAGACGACGGCGACGAGGTCCGGGAGGATGACCGCATAGCAGAGACATTCCGAGCCTTTTATGCGCAGCTGTATGCCGCCGACCGGACCGTAGGGGAGGAGGCGGGTAGGGCCTACCTGGAGACCATGGAGGTCACCGCTCTTAATGAAACGAACTCCACAGCGCTGGACGCCCCTTTCCGCCTGGAGGAAGTCATAGCGGCCATCGCCCGCCTCAAGCCCCTGAAAGCCCCGGGCCCAGACGGCTTCTCCGCGGGCTTTTACAAGACCTTTTGCTCCCTCCTGGCACCGGTCCTCACGAAACTGTTTAACTCGTTCGGGGGCCCGGGCTCGATCCCGAAGGAGATGTTAGAGGCTGAAGTCGTAGTCCTTCCAAAGCCGGGCAAGGACCCCTCGCGCTGCACAGCATACAGGCCGATTTCGCTCCTCAACATCGACCTTAAGCTCTTCACGGGCATTTTGGCCTCCCGACTGGGCCCGTGCCTACCAGGCATCATCGAACCTGACCAAGCGGGCTTCGTCCCTTCCCGGCAATGCGCAGACAATACTAAGCGCATAATGCATGTCATAGACAAAGCTAACTTCAACGCCTCGGACGCAGCACGATCTCGGTAGATGCCGAGAAGGCGTTCGACAGGGTCGACTGGAGATTCCTGGAACAAACGCTGATTAAGTTCGGCGTGGGCCCCCGCTTCCGCTGTTGGGTGGCAGGATGCTACACATCCCCGAAGACGACCATCAAAGTCAAAGAGGTTAGCTCCAAGCCATTCGACATCCAGAGAGGCACGCAACAGGGCTGCCCCCTCTCACCGCTCCTGTTCGCTCTCTATATTGAGCCGTTTGCCCAGCGTGTTCGGGACAATAATGCCATTACCGGGATCAGGTTCGGGGGCGTGGAGCAAACCATAAGCCTCTACGCGGACGACATTCTTGTAGCGGTGGATAACCCGAGGGTCTCCTTGCCGGCCTTCCTGTCGGAAATGACCGCGTTCGGAGAGGTATCGGGCTTCAAAATGAACGTCCAAAAGTCCGTCGTCCTGCCACTAGGTAGCAACACCCGGCCAGCTAACAGGGCATCGCTGCACATAGGGGGGCTCGAGGTTAGCACCACTATACAGTATCTGGGGATAGACTTGACGCCAGCGACTGCCCAAATGGTCGACCTTAACTATACTTAATTACTGTCACGCGTTCAGGGGGACATAGCGAGGTGGAAACAACAGCCGCTCTTGTGGTTGGGTCGAGTGGCAGCCATAAAAATGTCCCTGTTGCCCAAGATCCTCTACGTATTCCAGACTATCCCAGTCACCCCCCCCCACTGGGGATGCTGAAGAAGCTACAGGACACCCTGAATCACTATGTTTGGGCGAACAAAAGGGCCAGGCTGCGGCGCGACTTGGTGACGAGGATAAAGGCGGAGGGGGGCTTGGGGGTCCCGGACTTGAGGCGCTACTTCCAGGCGTCTCAGCTTAAATTCCTCCTGGAGTGGTCCCGGCCGACTTCGGAGAAGCACTGGTTGTTCCAGGACAGGGCCATGGCGGGCCTGCCCCTCTTGAAAGTTCCCTTCCTGGCACGTCCAGACAGACCGCCATACCTCAAGAAATCCCCTATCACCAGGACTCTTTTGCAAGTGTGGGATTCAACCGCGGTCCCGAGGGGCCTGACAACCTTACCCTCCCCCATGACGCCTCTGCTGGAAAACCCGGCGTTCCCCCCAGGCAGGTCTCCGAGCTCGTTCACTCAGTGGCGACAGTCCGAATGCCGCTCCGCAGGCCACTTGTTCGACACGGAGGGCTTTCTGACCTGGGACATAGTGACAGCGGACTACACACTGGATAAGCCACTCCGCTACCAGTACTTCCAGCTTAGGCACTGGATGATGCACGCCGACGTGGCGCCTCTGGCCAGTCGTCCCCTTACCCCCTATGAGCGATGGATCATGACCAAAACTTCAGACACAGGGTCCATCACTGAATTATATCTGATGCTATCCCCACCTCCCCCTACGGAGAAATCGGCCGGGCAGAGGCGCTGGGAGAAGAAACTAGGGCACAATCTTTCTGCTAAGGAAAGGAAAGACATATACTACCGTGCTCACCACACGGCCAGAAATACGGCTAGCAAAGAGGCGGCGGTAAAGATCGCCTATTACTGGCACTTGACTTCTGAACGCCTACACCAGGGAAACCCGAGCAAGGACCCCAAATGCTGGAGAGGGTGCGGGCACACGGGGACCATGCTACACATTCTGTGGGAATGCCCCACGGTACAGGACTACTGGGAGGCAGTACTTAAAGACATAGATACCCACTTTGACACCGACATTCCACGCTTCCCGGCTTATGCTATCCTTGGACTCCCGAACAACCTGACGTTTCCACTCAAGTCCATACGGGGAAAACAGATGGGATTGGCGATGGGGGCAGCATCCCAACATATCCTGTCAACATGGGGGACCACGAGGAAGCCCACACACACGGGGTGGTTACACAGGTTGTGGTATGTCATGGGGATGGAGAGGATACAGGCCTCGCTCACACAGTCATCCGAAACTTTCCGAGAAATATGGCAGCCACTCATCTCTCTGCTTTCCCAAGAATTCACGGAGCTTACATGTCCGAAGTATCTCAGGGTTCTGAAACTGGCGGAAGGGTTTCGAGACGAGGCGGCCAGAGTGGAACACAAGGTCTAGCCTGAACCCCGAATAGTCACCTCTAAGCGCTACAAGGAACACACCGGGCGGGGGGGGCCGGGAGGGGAGGGGGTTGACGGAGGGGGGGTAGGACACAGTTGGGGTAAGTTGGGGGGGCGGGGTTCTAGGGTGGTTGGTGGAAAAGAGTTCTGGTGGACAACGTGGGGCAAGCCCCCACCATGCGAGCATACATGAACACTCGGTCCCGCCTCACTTATTGGACGCACGGTTGGGTACTATGCAGTGTTGGGGACGGATACAGCAGCTTTGTCCCTTGTTTTTCTATTCATTGTATGTATGATATCGCTTTGTGGTACTCAATAAAAATATATTTGATCAAAAAAAAAAAAGAAATGGTAGTTATGGTTGGTGCAACTGGGCCAGAGAGAACCCTAAACTCTGAAAACAAAGGTGGAGAGATTCCTCCCTTGTAGTTAATTGTAAGCAAGGTCTGGTACACACAACAAATATGTGTGATATGATTGATCACAAACAAGTAGCAAGGATGGAGTCGCACAATTGTGTTCTTTTTGTGCCATTTTATTAGAGTGCATATAGTTGGAACATGAAACCAGCCGACACGTGTTTTGTCAAGAAGGGTATTAACCTGTGACTTTTCAGGGCTGTAAACGGGTCGTAAAGGGAGGGGTCGGGGAACCGGTGATTATTCCAACCCAGTCCTTGTCGGGTTTATCACAACAAGAGAAAGCACACTCAGAGGTGTGTGTTGTGTGTCAAAAATCAAGATTTCCACATCTTCCAAAAGCTGCGCTGGCGGCGGGTAATGCCGTATCTGGTCGCAGCGTTTTTTTACAGCTTGGTTGCAGGGCATCAGGGTACCGCCGGTAGTGGTGTATCACCGGTTCCCCGACCCCTCCCTTTACGACCCGTTTACAGCCCTGAAGAGTCACAGGTTAATACCCTTCTTGCCGAAACACGTGTCGGCTGGTTTCATGTTCCAACTATATGCATTCCAATAAAACGACACAAAAAGAACACAATTGTGCGACTCCATCCTTGCTACTTGTTTGTGACCTTGCTTACGGTTTCTCACACTAAACCCAATTTACTAGGTAAAGTAGATTAGGTATAGCATGAGAAAACTGCCCCCTTTACAAGTTGGCGCACGGAAGGAGAAATGCTTTCATTTCTCCTTCCTTTTCTGACTTTGCATGCATACTGCAGTGTGCAGCATGCATACAAACTGCACAAAACTTTGCATTGTGTCTGGGCATCGTATTTTGTACAGGAAGGGTACCCTTCCTGTGCAAAGCCTATGCTAGACTAATGCACACACCCTAGCGCTATGTCGATAAGGTGTATCCTTGGTGCATGGCAGCTGTAAACAGTGCCGATGCAAGGGAAAGAGGAGGAGAGAGCCATATCTCTGAAGATATGGCGCTCTCCTGCTCCTTCCCTGTCATGCAGAGCAGCCTCGTGGGGGGCTGCACTGCGTTGTGGGACTTTTTGGTAAGGCTCCACCTAACTGTCAAACATCTGGCACTTGTGTCACTTTTAAGTGCACAGTAACCATGGAAATGTGAAATATAAGCTATCTAAAAAATTGGCAGCTATTAGAGAATGTATTCTTTTCAATGGTTTTGGGTTGTGGCCTCTGCAGGGGGTGAGATTTAAAAGCTCTTGGAGCCCTTACCTGCACCACTTGTGCATCCACCTTATGTGTCTTTGCTGTCATCTTACACAGACCATTTTCCTTCACTCACAATCCAACTAACGGGACGCTATGCAATTTCCTGTGCTTTAAAGTAGCTTTAAGATCTTCTCAGTGTTTCTTGTTGCTTAAATGGGTGTGATTTCTGATGTTCTTATTTTTCCCTTGTCTTCAGTGCTTGATTATTTTACTCGCGAGAAAGTGTCACTCATAGTCGTTGAATGTCAGTCATAATTACACTTAAACTCATAAATACACGTCGGCAGCTATGGAAAAGACATGCATCAAGTCCAAAAGCACAACTTGTACTTTATACATTGTGCTTTTGGACTTGCTGCATTTTTTATCTTCATAGAGCGTGGTTGCGGGCTGATTGTGGGCATTTGTGAAAGCATTCCTGTTAATTGCAGTGCCAGCCATGCGCTGCAAATAACATGAATATTTTCACAAATGCCCACAATCAGCCTGCAGCCATGATCTATTTAGAAAAAACATGCATCAAGTCCAAAAGCATGACGCATGCTTTACACATCACACTTTTGAACTTGTTGCATTTCTTTTCTTCATAGATCGTGGCTGCTAACTGATTGTGTACATTTGTGAACGTATTCCTTTTAATTGCAGCACCCCCATGCGCTGCAATAAACATAAATATTTTCACAATGGCCCACAATCAGCCCACAGCTGTGCTTCATTAAGAAAAAACATGTATCAAGTCCAAAAGAGCGACGTGTAAAGCACATGTTGTGCTTTTGGACTTGCTGCATTTCTTCTCTTAAAAGAGAGCGGCTGGGGGCTGATTGTGGGCCAATATGAAAATATTTATGTTAATTGCAGCGCATGATGGTGCTGCAAATAACAAATAATTTCACAAAGGCCCACAAACAGCCTGCAGCCATGCTCCATTAAGAAAGAAATGCAGCAAGTGTAGGAGCCACTTGATATGGAATGTGTACACAGGTTTCTTGTAACCTGGAAATTACTGTTTTTTGCACTGCTTGTGTTTTGAAAGTGGCAGTGCGAATGCTCTCCTTGGATGTGCTGTGTGTGCGTGCTTCACAAAGGACACTGCACGGTTGGGGTCACCGAGGTGCGCACGTGCGCGCACCTTACAGGGAACACTGGTCCTGACATCTACGCCTGCTAGTAGAAAAAGAACTGACCCAGCCCGAAGAGCTACAAGGATTGCGAGCAGCCCGGTGGCAGTGGGCTAGCAAGCAGGAGCTGTGGGCTGCGATTGTGTATTTTAGCTATCTTTTAGCGCGTTGTCACGCTGATTAAAAGCGCTGACACGCGTTCGTTTTTAAATTGCTTTTCTGTGTCTAACCTGCACTGAAATTTAACAGGTACCTCCTAACCCTCACTTTGCCTTCCAGGGACACAGCGGGGCTGGCTGGCAGCTTTTTCCATCTTAGGCGCCCAGCGGTAGTGGCCGCCATCTTGGACTGGGCCGGTTCGCCCGACCCCACCCACGCCACTCCCCCCACGCTGCTCCTCTATTTAGGAGCATCTCACAGTCTCCCCAGCGATTGCGAGCAGCCCGGTGGCAGTGGGCTAGCAAGCAGGAGCTGTGGGCTGCGATTGTGTATTTTAGCTATCTTTTAGCGCGTTGTCACGCTGATTAAAAGCGCTGACACGCGTTCGTTTTTAAATTGCTTTTCTGTGTCTAACCTGCACTGAAATTTAACAGGTACCTCCTAACCCTCACTTTGCCTTCCAGGGACACAGCGGGGCTGGCTGGCAGCTTTTTCCATCTTAGGCGCCCAGCGGTAGTGGCCGCCATCTTGGACTGGGCCGGTTCGCCCGACCCCACCCACGCCACTCCCCCCACGCTGCTCCTCTATTTAGGAGCATCTCACAGTCTCCCCAGCGATTGCGAGCAGCCCGGTGGCAGTGGGCTAGCAAGCAGGAGCTGTGGGCTGCGATTGTGTATTTTAGCTATCTTTTAGCGCGTTGTCACGCTGATTAAAAGCGCTGACACGCGTTCGTTTTTAAATTGCTTTTCTGTGTCTAACCTGCACTGAAATTTAACAGGTACCTCCTAACCCTCACTTTGCCTTCCAGGGACACAGCGGGGCTGGCTGGCAGCTTTTTCCATCTTAGGCGCCCAGCGGTAGTGGCCGCCATCTTGGATTGGGCCGGTTCGCCCGACCCCACCCACGCCACTCCCCCCACGCTGCTCCTCTATTTAAACGTCCCCCATGTGTCAGCGCAGCGGACGAGCGCAGCGGGCGCGCCGTAGGCTCGCCGGAGTCAAGCCAGAGTCCTGCCCGTCTGCGCCCGTCCGCGGCAGGCCGGGGCTAGGGGCACCCCCCCTTGCCCATTACCCTTTATATTCATCCTCCTTCCTTCTCTCGCTATGGTCTCCTGGTACCGTCAGCCCGTCCACATCCGCACTACTGGCTCAGCTAGGTCTACTATGCCGTTCTCCTTTCTCACCCCCTTCCATTATCCCTGTCTGCCCTTCCCCCCCTCCGTCCGTTTCATGTATTCCGGCCTTTAACACCACGGCCACGCTACTAAACACCCGATCTGCTGTTAGCCATCAGTACGAACTATACGATTATATCGACACTCATAAACCAGATCTCCTGTTCTTAACGGAGACCTGGTTTAAGGCTGACTCCCTGCCCAACGTTTTAGCCGCACTTCCCCCTGGCTACTCGGCTCTTCGAGCAGACCGGCCAGAGGGCAGGAGAGGCGGTGGAGTGGCCCTGATAGCCCGCACTGACCTTCAGTTTCAGACTCTTCCCTCCCCCCCCATCCCCGAAGTGGACTACCTGGTCATCCGCTCCAACTCCCAATCCTCCCCTTTAACCTCTGTTCTAATTTATCGTCCCCCTCATCCCTCTCCCACTTTTGTCTCTAACCTCCAGGACATACTGGCAACGCTGGAAGTGAATAACTCTTCAGTGCTAGTCTTAGGTGACCTAAACTTCTGGCCTAATGACCCTGCCGAGAGCCCCTTGTCCAAAGATTTCACCGACCTTATGCTTAGTCTTAATTTCACTCCTCACATCCATAGCCCCACTCACATTCAAGGCCACTCACTCGATCAGGTTTGGACCTTGAACATCCCTACTACTCCCCCCACCATTTCCCCTTGTCCCTGGTCTGATCATTTTTTAATTTCATTTTCCCTTGCCTTAGCCCCCATTATCAAGCCTCCACTCCCTAAGAACACCTGGGCCAGAAAATGGGGCAAAGTCGATTTGCCATCCTTCTGCTCTTCGCTAGCCAGCACCAGCCCTGACCTCTCTGGCCTCGCCGCCCCTGCCCAACTGGACACCATTAACAACTGGTTGACCCATGCGGGCGACGCCTTCGCCCCCCTTAGACGTATTACGGTCAAGCGAGCCCACGCCGCCAACCGGTGGTTCACTCCCACTCTTAAGGAGAAAAAGCTGGCCGCACGTAGGGCAGAACGAGCATGGAGAAAAGCATACTGTCCCTCTCTAAAATCCATCTATCTCTCTGTGCTCAAGGAATATAAGCAGAGCATCCTTGATGCCAAGACCTTATTCTATTCTAATAGAATATTGTCAGCAGAGTCACAGTCGAAGGAAATTTTCGCCACAGTGCACGAGCTCGCGTCATCTAACAGAGTCTCGGCCTCTATTCCACCCTCTCAATCTCTCTGTGACTCGCTCAACGACTTCTTTGTGGACAAGGTGATAAAGATTAAGGCCAATATCCCTCCCCCATCCCCTACTTTCACCAATCCTTCCCCCCCCCCGTTTCCTCCAAACTCACCTCCATCCCCCCCTTGACCACAGCCTCGCTTCTCCCCCTGCTTCACAGGGTGAAATCAGGTTCCCCCCTAGATTTCGCCCCCGCCCACATCTTGAGAGAAATCTTCCTAACATGCCCATCCCCACCCTTCACACTTCTAAATGATTCCCTCAGTAATGGAGTGGTTCCCGCCCCCCACAAATTTGCAGCCGTTATTCCCATTCTAAAAAAGGCTGGTGCGGACCCTTCATCCCCTTCCAACTATCGTCCCATCTCCCTCCTTCCCTACCTGGGAAAGGTTCTAGAAACCCACGTCACCGCCACTCTGAGCTCCCACGTGGAAATCAACCACTGCCTTTCCCCTCGGCAGGCGGGCTTTCGCCCCCTCCATTCCACGGAAAAGGTAGTGGTCTCAGTTATGGACAGCCTACGCGAGGGCATCGACACCAATCTCCCTCAGGCCCTCATTCTTTTAGATCTGTCCGCCGCTTTTGACACGGTGGACCATTCCACCTTACTTACCCGTGTCAAGGCGGCGGGCGTAGAGGGTCTAGCCTTCGCTTGGCTTGAGTCCTTTCTAAGCGGTAGAGCTCAGGCAGTCCATCTTACCGGTTTCACTGCGGCCTCCCACAAGGTGACGTGTGGGGTCCCCCAGGGTTCCTCACTCTCCCCCCTTTTGTTTAACTTATACATTTTCCCCCTCATTTGTATGTTACAGCAGCTCGAGGTCACGGTGTACAATTACGCCGATGACCTCCAGCTTATTTTCAACCTCTCTCATTCCCCTTCATCCTTCCAGAATGTCCAATCTGTCATGTTGTTCATTCAGGATTGGATGAACTGCAACCACCTCAAACTCAATCCGGACAAGACTGAACTAGTCTTGACCGGAGGTGGCTGCAGTCCTTGGTCCCCTTCTCACTGGCCCTCCCCACTCGGTGCTCCCCCACTCCCGGTCCCCAAAGTCAAAACCCTTGGTATCTTCCTTAATCCTTCACTTTCTGTTCACTCACAGGTTAGTTCTGTTGTCTCCTCTTGTTTCTTCTCCCTCAGAACCATCAGGAAGATCTCTCGGTTCTTTTCACTCCCCGCCCTAAAGATCATAGTGCTGGCAATGGTGTTGTCGCGCCTCGATTACGGCAACATCATTTACAATGGTGCGCCTGCCTACGCCATTCACCGGCTGCAACTAGTGCAGAACCAGGCGGCCCGACTTATCTATGGCCTGCCTAAATATCATCGGGCCACCCCTTTACTGCAGGCACTGCACTGGCTGCCGGTGAAAGAGCGGGCCCTGTTCAAGCTTGGGTGCCTCACCTTTCAGGCTAGAATGGGCACTGCACCAGAGTTCATCTGCTCGGCTATCAAGCCTTACACCCCAGGGAGAGAGCTTCGCTCCTCTCACCTGGCCCTCTTAACTGTCCCCCGATTCAAAAAGAAAAAGGCTGGCGGCACCAAGTTTTCTGTTCTGGCCCCTGTGTTTTGGAACTCCCTGCCCGCGGCACTCCGCACAACACCCTCCTACACTGAATTTAGGAAAAACCTCAAAACCTTCCTTTTTTCTCGTGCTTTTGCTGCCTAATTTCTCCACGTTTGCCATCCCCTCGCAATCTGAAGCGCCATGAAACCGCATGGTATAAGTGCGCTATATAAATGTTTTTAAATTCAAAATTAAATTCAATACAAGTCATTGAGAGAGTGACAGGTCAGACAACTTGGGTGTCACCCTTGGTCATCGCCTCCAAGCCCAAACAACCAGGAACCATACCGTTGTGCGTAGAAATGAGGCTACAAAATAAAGCAATTCACTGTGAGCGACCTTACACCTCACAATTAATGAAAGGTGTCAGAATTTTAATGTAGCTTGCTGGTTCTCTAAGATAGACCTGAACACCGGCTAACACCAACTGGATTCCGATGAAGTGAGTAGGTACATTGTCACCTTCTCAACGCACATTATAATGATAATGATGATACTTGTAAAGCACACTGTTACCCCATCTCGGGGTGTCCTGGCGCTGAAGACCGCTGGGGAACCCGTCCTGGCTTTTCCTGTGAGATGGTCCCTTCTGGGTATCTCCAAGGTGAAACAAGGCATCCCCGGCGTCTGTGGGGGGCCGTTGTAGAGATGAGGCAAGCTTAATGCCCAGAGTGTGATCCCTGGTTAGAGTAGGCACCGAGGCGAGAATTATCAAGTCCGTTGACCCTGGTCCACGACCCTGCCGCGTCGGGAATTGAACCCTGGTCCCGGGCCGTTCTCTGCTTCCGGGTCTGCCGCCTCTAACCAGTGAGCCACACCACTCCACAACTGGACTCCACATTGGACTCAACGCTTCCAGTTTGGGATATCCTTTGCAGCTGAAGTCTTTCAGGACGCCATTCAAGAAACTCTATCAAGAGATGATCAACATAAGCAATGATATTCTAATCTACACAGACACATTCACTGAAAACAATGTTCCGTTTATACTAATTCAGTCAAATTCTTTGGCTACCAATTCTCCTGTGAAGGGCGGAAGTTCACCCAAAGAAGGTAGATGCCATCAGGACAGCGGCTGTTCCACAGAAAGCATCTGAAGCCAGAAGCTTCCCAGGCATGGCAACCTACTCTGGGCAGGTCATCCCCAATCTGACCACCCTATCAGAACTGCTCTATGCCCTGACCAAACACGATCACCTCTGGGACTGGGCCAGATGGGCAGGACAGGCCTTCAAGGAAGTGTAAGAGGAGCTCTTAGCTGCTGCAACAATGGCCTATTTCAATCCCCAGAGCAAGACAGAACTAGTTGTGGATTCCAGTGCAGTGTGCCTGGAAGCATTTCTGCCACAAGAAAAAGAATGAGGTTCTGGCTCCCCATCGCGTACGCGAACAGAGCCCTCGCTGACACTGACGCGCTATGCCCAGGTTGAGAGGGTGCAACAAGAAGGGGGGGTTTGGCCCAATAGGGAAGAGGGTAGGTAGGGCCTGTAAATACCAAAAATGCAATTTACCTATGCCTCTATGTACATGATTGTGACATTTAATGTAACTCAAAGAGAAAACCACACTGATAGTTAACTCAGACAGTTGATTTATGTCAATTATTTTTCGAACTCAGGAATTGTCAATAATTTGCGACAAGAGAAAAATACATAGTCAACTTTACATTGAAAACACAAAACAAGAATTTTGCAAGGGAAAAAGCGTAATAAACAACGTATAAATCATAATTGTAATTGTGTGCATTAAAGTGAACATATCACCAAAAAATACATATACATTGTGAGCGGTGATTATGAGATTGTGTCAAAACAGTAAACAACAAACTTTCATAAGTTGCAATGAAATAATGAGCAAATGTTGGGGGTACGTCTTAATCAATGCCTGCCCAACCTCCTGTAACACTGTTTGTAGTACGAGGTTGAGAGGGTAGCACTAGCGATCCAATGGGTAGGTCGGCACTTCTACTTATATCTCTGTGGGCAGAATTTCTGCATTTTGAGCGACCACAAACCACTAGTCCCTCTCTTTACCGATACTGATAGGAATGGGCCA
This sequence comes from Lissotriton vulgaris, assembly GCF_964263255.1. NCBI lineage: Eukaryota > Metazoa > Chordata > Amphibia > Caudata > Salamandridae > Lissotriton > Lissotriton vulgaris. Next base: position 724,554,406 of record NC_141696.1, read on the forward strand.
CATCGTAACGAATGGTGTGCTGCGCAGCTCTAAAATTTCTCCTTCAAGATAACTTACCAGCCAGGGGTAACCATCCCAGTTGACTATGTGTCCTGGCATCCAACAGCAGCACCAGTCAACAGCAACTCCTTAGAGATGGATGAAGGGACTGAAGAGCACATGCAAGTGATAATGCATGAGTCATGCCCCAAAAGTCCAGATCTGAGAAGCCACCAAAAGAAATGCCAGCATAGCCAAAGCCAAGAAAGTTTTGCAGGGAGGACAGACAAAGAACTTCTTGGATGGCGCAAGTTACAAACAACTTACAAACAAGTGGCAAGGAGTGAACTATGAAGAATGTATGATGAACTCAGCACAAGCAGCACTGGACTCCTGTTGCAAGGACATCAAATAGTGATACTGGTTCCTGAGAACTTACAGTTGGACACCTCACAGCACCCCAGGGTGTACCCTAAGCGATCTGTATTTGAATTTGTTTGCTTCTAAAGAGCACAAATGCCCTAAGGTATCTTGGCGCTAGCAAACCCTAAGACAATTCAAGTTGTAATAGATGGAGTTGTAGTGGGGAAATAAACATTCATGTTTGTTAAGGCTTGCGAGATCTGTCTAGATTGGACTTACTTTGAAGATGTGGGGGCAGTCTGTTCCAGAGTTGGCTGTAGAATACAAAGCTACAACTGCCACACAAACCTTTCTAAATTCTTGGAACCATGACTGAATGTAAGGCAGTGGATCTTACCATTCTTTTTGGTTGTTACCAATTGAAATGTCCTTGTAAAGTGTACTGGTTCTACTCTATAAAGAGCTTTATGAACCAGAATGAGCGCCTTAAATGCAACTCTGTTTTTTACTGGAATCCAGTGGAGTTTCACGAGTACATTAGAAACTGACTTATGCTTGGGTAGTTTTTTGAGGAGCCGAGCTACTGCATTCTGCAGCGTCTGGAGCGTATTCAATGCCCATTGTTTAATGCCAGGATGAAGGGCATTACAATAGTCAATCCTGGATAAAACCAGAGCAATAACAACAGATGTATGAAGTTGGAAAGGAATAAAAGCCAATACCTTCTTCAACGATCTCAACATTTAAAAAACAAGATGTCAATTTGTTAATGGTCCCCGACTTACAGCTCAATGCCAAACACTACTCCAAGATTCCTAGCCCTAGAGACTGGTTTAGGAAGAGAGCCAACAGCCTGAGGTCAACAAGAGGAGTTCCTAAATGAGGTCTCCTTTTCAAAGAGGAAAACCTCTGTTTTCTCTAAGTTTAAATTCAAACAGTTTCCTGCCATCCAGTCAACAATAGCACCCATGCACTTATTTAACCAAGCAGAAACCTGTTCTACTGTCCTGGAAGCTGTTACCACAATTTGGGTGTTGTAAGAGTAAGCCACTGTAGCACAACCAAAGGAATGTATCAACTTGGCCATGGGAGCCATATAGGTGTTAAAAAGCATGGTACTGAGTGATGAGCCTGGAGGGACCTCGCAAGACAGGGACAAGGGTTTGGAATTAAACTCCCCATCTGTTAATGAGCAGCCATACCTGAGACATCATCCCAGCCAGGTCCAGCTGGAGCCCAGTGTAAATAGACGTTCTAGTCACCCAAGAGAAACAAGAAACTACTAACGACAGGCCCAGCAAGGATCGAAGGGTGATGGTCCCTGACCTTGTTGTTGGTGACCTGGTACTACTGAAAGACCGTCATCCAGGATGGATTTTTTGCACCCCATTTGAGAAAGAAGTGTGGGAAATAAACAACATCAAAGGGTCAATGGTGACTGCTCAGCATAATCAGACTATGGTGTCATGCAACGTATCATGGTTCAAATGAGTCAAGCACCTGACCAATGGGCAAGGAGATAACCAACGCAGAGCTGTAGAATCCTATGCATCAGATGTAGATGTCTCCAGGCCCCTCAGAAGCACGTTGTCATCCAGACCTGAACCAACAGTGGTGATTGTGTTGAGTCCTGACAGGTGCACACCAGCCAGCCAAGCAGTCCTGAACAATAGGCCCACCAGGAGCCAGGAAGAGAGTGGCCACAACCAGAGGAATGGACTCTGGCCCAAACCAGCACCAAGCCAGAGACTAAAAGACTTTCTATGTTATGTTTCAATCTAATGACTCACATATGATTGTTCATGCTAGCAAAAGTTGGAAGGGATGTAGAGTGCCACCCGGCCTCTATGGTACAACGTTGCATATATACAACAGGAGGGACGGGTGAGGCCCGAAGGTATAAATAAAAGCAAAGTGAATGCTTATGGTACACTCGGCGACCACAGTATCACTGTATGTGCATGTCCCTTATTACCAAGAGTTGCTGCACATGCCAACAGGTGGCTGGAGATGTCACATGGTGGACTCTCATTAATAAGAGCTGGTGTTTAGAAATAAGTGGCAATGCTGAGTACCATTAAAGACAGGCACAAATTAAGCAGAAGCTTTTTACCATGCATTTAATAAATGAAAAATATGAAATACGCAGATTAGGAAAATCACACAAAGAAAGGAGTTTCATTATAAATATGTTAAAAATGTAAAAACGAGCTTTACTTCATCACACTTTTGTAATGCACTGAACAAAAATCTCTATCAATGTCTTGGGCTCAGAATGGTGGCTACAAAACGGATTGCGTTCAAAGTGTTATTTTGTTTTATAACTTTTGATATTAAGGAGCTTTGGCTCGAAGATTACATTAGGATCCACCATTAATTTTTATAAACGTATATGTTTTCAATGCTTTGCTTGTGGATTTTGTGGTGTCTCCAGAGAACCGCTAATACCCCTTGTTTTAAGGTTCAGCGGCTACAGAACATACCTTTGCTGAAATAGCTGCCCTGTTTTCTTATGCTGTGGTAAGAAGCATTCCAAATGAGATGATACACGCAGAAATCATAAGGATAATGAACCCATTTCACAAACCATTTTGCACTTCTCACTGTCACTTAGATGTGCATTTTGAACACATATTTCCCATCCAGAATGCATTTATGAATGAGGAAATTCCAACAGTATTTGAAAATGTCGACATATTGGCACATGCTAGTGGAAAGGGTGTGGTTTGCCGGTGTTTCTAGGTGAGCGAACAGGTGAAAGTAATTGAACACCCACCAATTCATGGCTTTGTGAATATCCACATACCATTTACTGGTAGTGTGTTACTCTGGAAACACACATAAGTTTGCTTGTGTCCAATACATTAATAAATGCAATAACAGGGAGAAGGCGGGGAAGCAACCACTATTGCGTTGGTCAGGAGACCGCCAAACAAACAGTCAAGTGTCCAACTGCTTAATTTCGAAAGGACAGCCGTGGTGGTGGCTGGAAATGTTCTGTTTTACATTGGGTCTTGTGCTGCAGACAAGGAAAAGGACTGCAGCACAAGCTGCAGTGTAAAAGAGCACTTTGTGCACATTCATGCACCTTGTGCCAGGCACCATGTGGTGGCTGGCACATGGTGCATGAATGTGTGTGGGGGCTAAACATGTGCCCCCAGAGCCACGTTATAGTGGCCCACCGGGGACGGGGACCCTGCTTGGGAACCTCAAAGTCCATTTCTGAAAGCCTTTTCATGGCGGTCAGAGCACCATGAAAAGGGTGTCCGAAAGGGATATCATAATCCCTGTGCAGGCACCGCCTTCATGCAAGGAATACGATGGCGACCACGGGCCGATGGGAATCTGACCACCTGCATTGTAATGCGGCAGCTGGACCGATAGCCTGTTGGTCGGGTGGACCGCCACTAATGGCCTGTTGGTCCCGGTCCACCCGACATTGTTATAAGGCCCTTAGTTTTGATTGAATAAAAAGTTTAAAATTACTTCATTTGCAAAGAAACACTTCAGTCATATTTACTCTTGCATATTTTCCCATCTGGTGGAAAATCTGCATGGGTAAAGGTTGTTCATTTAAGTACTACAGGAAAGCCAAGGGTTTCATACACTTTTTGAGGAACCGCTGGAATTCTGCGTGATTTCCTAAATATTCACAATTCTACTCCAGATGTAGAAATAATACTACAGGAGCACACTTAAACGTTTTTGTTGTGATTTGTGTGACCTTGGCCCGTTAACTGAAAGACCAAAACTGTTTTTCTTGTGTATCTCAAAGATGGAAAAATCCTAATATGGAATGACAGCAACATTTCATTGTTCCATTTGTGACAATGATAGCAGCCATATTTCTCATTTATGCACTCAGGATCTGGGACATCCCTTTACAGACCACTACACTACACAGTAGCAGCCCACCCCTACTCAGAACCCAGCTATAATTCCAATTGCCTTTTTGACTGTATAATTGACTTTGACCCTGTTGACTGTTACTTGCTCTATACTCTCTAAAACACTCTGTTGAATTTGAGGCTGGGTTCCTGCTGTACAACTCTCACATACGGACACAATTAAAGTTTTGGTATCTAAAATCTGGAATTCCAGTGTGATTTCAAAGTGTGCCAATGCAACATTCAAAGCTAAAGAACCAATCAGTGAAAATCATCAGACACACTCATTCTCCTTCTCAGAAACACACACTCACAAAAGTGTCTCAGTACCACTTTTATAACTGAAATGGTTGCGTAAGTTGCAAACTGAAAAGGAAGAACTTTTAAAGTTTCGACCGAAAACAAATAAATTGCTTTTACTGCTATATGACCTAGTATAGGATATTTTTGAAAAAAGTTCTTGGCTATTGATCTTTGGAAGAGAGATATATTTATATTCACTGAAAAAACTGTAGGTTTGAGGGACGTTATAGTTAGTTGGACATTTCACTCATACAAAATCATAGAAATTCTGCTGTCAAATGACATCACTGATTATATCATCTAGTGAATGTGTGTTTCTGTAAAGTTGAAATATGTTTTATATATATGCCAAGGTGTATTGAAGAATAACTGGGTGCGTAAGTGTCTGGATGAAAGATTTAGTAGGTGCGTGACTGGCTGTATAAGTGAGTGATTAAATGTATTTTACTTAATGCATGGGTTAGTGACTAAACTGTCTGAATGTCCGTATCAGTATGTCTGTTTTTGTGAAAGCTGATGCATGTATTGGTCAGGAGCTACATGAGTGTCTGTATGGGTTATTGATTGGTTGCCTCAGTATTTGTATGGAAGACTGAGTGTGTGTGTAGGTGGGTGGGAGGAGTGTGACTCTGTGCATAGATGTGTGAGTACTTCATTCACTGGGTGTATGGGTTCAAGAGTGCATGTGGAAACAGTTGTAATGGGTGGGTGAGTGTGTGTATGGGTGTGTTGGTGAGTGAATGGATATCTCAGTGCTACATGTTCAAGTAACTACATATGTAAAAGGCAGTGTATGTGAGAGTTGGAGTATATAAATGACTATATATGAGAGTCAGTGATTGTGAGAGTGGCTGTATGGATGAGTGTGTACTTGTATCAGTGATTATATAAGAGTAAATATATATTAGTATCTGTAGGAATAAGTGAGGTTGTGTGTGTATAACTGTATAGGTGAGTAAATAGAATTATGATTGATTCTTTGCACGACTGAATAGATGTATGAGTAACTCTGGATGAGTGGAGGTGTTTGAGTGTTTGTATAAGTATATGAGTGCCTATAATAGTGTTGTATTCATGAGTCACTGCATGTATGTATGAGTTACTATATAGGTAAATGAGGGGATGTGTGTAGACCTCGGAATCAGTGAATGCGTACGTAGTAAGTGGTATTAGTGCCTCTGTTGTTTTGAAAATGGTAGTCTGTATTTTAGAGTGGGTGTATCCAAGGTTTGACTAAAGTGTGAGGAGGTGCATCAGATTTTCACGTGGATGACGTCATCAGTGATGTCATGAGTGATGTAATATGTGATCGCATCAGCAGTGCATTGCGGGGCGTGAGTTATAGTTAGCTCAACTAACTATAACCGCAGAATTTCTATGGTTTGTATGAGTGAAATGTTCAACTAACTATAATGTCTCTCAAACCTATGGTTTTTTCAGTGAATTTCAAAGGTTTTTTAAATGCTAATTTGTACCTATAACGTCCCTGAAACCTATGTTTTTTAAGTGAATTTCAAAGGTTTTTTAAATGCTAATTTGTAACTATAACGTCCCTGAAACCTATGGTTTTTTCAGTGAATTTCAATGTTTCTTTAAATGCTAATTTCGAATTATAATGTTTATTAAACCTATGGTTTTTTCAGTGCTTTCAAACTATCACTTTATTGTCAACCTATGAAAAACAGCCAATATCTCGAGTTTTCCAGCAATAACTTCCACAAAAAAAAATATGTCGCAAATGAGAACAACAACTAACGGTAATAATATACAGAGTAGACGTACCCGTACAAATATTAACACAAACGCACCAGTTCTCGATATTTTCAAGGAGCAGCCAAATCTGGGGTGCGATCTAAAAACAGGGAATAAGCCACGTTTACAGAAGGAATCTAGCATCTGCATTTTTCTGGTGTAAACTAGCCCATCTACTTACAATGTGAAAGGGATCGTAGCCCAGAATCAGCTCTGAAGCGCAACATATGTCATAGAGTTACTGATCAAGTAGCTCAAACACCCATGAAGGCCACAACACGCACTGCCACCAGCCTCAGGACGCCCTACCTGACCACCCCCCTCCCTACCACCACCGAAGCAGTGCAGAACAGGACAGCAGACCTACCAAAAATGGCATGGTCCCTCAGCCACACAATACTTGAATGTTGCCAGATATGGCAAGCAAGTATGTGTGAAGGACACAACTCATCCATCAATAATAATAATGCACACACTACCAACTGTAGCGGTGATGTGCTCGAAGGACCTCACAGATCATAAACCTCTCCATCTGTATATATACTGCTGGTGCTTGTAGTGTTGTGCACAATAGACTCAACCATATTACCTCAGGCAGTGGGGAAGATCTTAGACATGTAGCTGTGTTGTCCTCCCCTGGAAGTGGAAGTGCAGTGGGCTCGTCCAACGTATGCCACTCCAGCGTAAGAGTATGAATAAATGCGGCAGCTGGACCGATAGCCTGTCGGTCGGGTGGACCGCCACTGACGGCCTGTTGGTGTCGGTCCACCATACATTGTTATAAGGCCCTTAGTTTTGCTTGAATAAAAAGTTTAAAATGACTGCATTTGCAAAGACACACTTCAGTCATATTTATTCTTGCATATTTTCCCATCTGGTGGAAAATCTGCATGGGTAAAGGCTGTTCATTTAAGTACTACAGGAAAGCCAAGGGTTTCATACACTTTTTGAGGAACCGCTGGAATTCTGCGTGATTTCCTAAGATGTAGAAATAATACTAATACAGGAGCACACTTAAACCTTTTTGTTGTGATTTGTGTGACCGTGGCCCGTTAACTGAAAGACCAAAACTGTTTTTCTTGTATATCTCAAAGATAGAAAAATCCTTCATATGGGACGACAGCAACATTTCATTGTTCCATTTGTGACAATGATAGCAGCCATATTTCTCATTTATGCACTCAGGATCTGGGACATCCCTTTACAGACCACTACACTACACAGTAGCAGCCTACCCCTACTCAGAACCCAGCTATAATTCCAAAAGCCTTTTTGACTGTATAATTGACTTTGACCCTGTTGACTGTTACTTGCTCTATACTCTCTAAAACACTCCGTTGACTTTGAGGCTAGGTTCCTGCTGTACAACTCTCACATACGGACACCATTAAAGTTTTGGTATCTAAAATCTGGAATACCAGTGTGATTTCAAAGTGTGCCAATGCAACATTCAAAGCTAAAGAACCAATCAGTGAAAATCATCAGACACACTCATTCTCCTTCTCAGAAACACACACTCACAAAAGTGAATCAGTACCACTTTTATAACTGAAATAGTTGCGTAAGTTGCAAACTTAAAAGGAAGAACTTTTAAAGTTTCGACTGAAAAGAAATAAATTGCTTGTACTGCTCTATGACCTAGTATAGGATATTTTTGAAAAAAGTTCTTGGCTATTGATCTTTGGAGGAGAGATATATTTATATTCACTGAAAAAACTGTAGATTTGAGGGACGTTATAGTTAGTTGGACATTTCACTCACACAAAATCATAGAAATTCTGCTGTCAAATGACATCACTGATGACATCACTGATTATATCATCTAGTGAATGTGTGTTTCTGTAAAGTTGAAATATGTTTTATATATATGCCAAGGTGTATTGAAGAAAAACTGGCTGCGTAAGTGTCTGGATGAAGGATTTAGTAGGTGCGTGACTGGCTGTATAAGTGAGTGATTAAATGTATCTCACTTAATGCATGGGTTAGTGACTAAACTGTCTGAATGTCCATATCAGTATGTCTGTTTTTGTGAAAGCTGATGCATGTATTGGTCAGGAGCTACATGAGTGTCTGTATGGGTTATTGGTTGGTTGCCTGAGTATTTGTATGGAAGACTGAGTGTGTGTGTAGGTGGGTGGGAGGAGTGTGACTCTGTGCATAGATGTGTGAGTACTTCATTCACTGGGTGTATGGGTTCAAGAGTGCATGTGGAAACAGTTGTAATGGGTGGGTGAGTGTGTGTATGGGTGTGTTGGTGAGTGAATGGATATCTCAGTGCTACATGTTCAAGTAACTACATATGTAAAAGGCAGTGTATGTGAGAGTTGGAGTATATAAATGACTATATATGAGAGTCAGTGATTGTGAGAGTGGCTGTATGGATGAGTGTGTACTTGTATCAGTGATTATATAAGAGTAAATATATGTTAGTATCTGTAGGAATAAGTGAGGTTGTGTGTGTATAACTGTATAGGTGAGTAAATAGAATTATGATTGATTCTTTGCATGACTGAATAGATGTATGAGTAACTCTGGATGAGTGGAGGTGTTTGAGTGTTTGTATAGGTATATGAGTGCCTATAATAGTGTTGTATTCATGAGTCACTTCATGTATGAGTTACTATATAGGTAAATGAGGGGATGTGTGTAGACCTAGGAATCAGTGAGTGCGTACGTAGTAAGTGGTATTAGTGCCTCTGTTGTTTCGAAAATGGTAGTCTGTATTTTAGAGTGGGTGTATCCAAGGTTTGACTAAAGTGTGAGGAGGTGCATCAGATTTTCACGTGGATGACGTCATCAGTGATGTCATGAGTGATGTAATATGTGATCGCATCAGCAGTGCATTGCGGGGCGTGAGTTATAGTTAGCTCAACTAACTATAACCGCAGAATTTCTATGGTTTGTATGAGTGAAATGTTCAACTAACTATAATGTCTCTCAAACCTATGTTTTTTTCAGTGAATTTCAATGGTTTTTTAAATGCTAATTTGTACATAAAACGTCCCTGAAACCTATGTTTTTTAAGTGAATTTCAAAGGTTGTTTTAAATGCTAATTTGTAACTATAACGTCCCTGAAACCTATGTTTTTTTCAGTGAATTTTAAGCATGGGCGGAAAATCCGTTCCGCTCGTGGATTTTGCGGATTTTCGGTAAATTCGCAATCCGCAAGATTCGCGAATTTCCCACAAAATCCGCAAATTCGCACGCAGTGGATGTTTTTTTTCTTGGTGATACAATTTGGCGGCGTGTGGCGTTCACTTACCGTCATTCAGCGTTTGCCGAGTTGTTTTTCTCGATATTTTGCGAGTGCTGCGCCATTTTGGATCTTGCTGCGGGATCGCGCGGGAGTTTGGCGTCCGCGATTACGTAATCGCGGCTTGCTACCTTGCACAGCACGCATCGCGAGAGTTCGCAATTGCGAACACGTAGATGCGGCGAGCAGCAACAATCTCGCACTCGCGAAATTACAAAATTTGAAATTCTGCACAAGAAATCCACCAGCAAGCAGCATTAAACTTCTGAAAATGATGATTTTTATCAGATTAACACCTCAGGTTGACATTTGCCTACACTTTTTTTTGCAAGGATCCATTTTTTGGGGGGGGGGTGGGAGGAAGGAAGTGCCCCACAGTCTCCAACTTCCTGTTCCTGTCCAGCAGGCTCCTCTCGCGAGAGTTCGCAATTGCGAACACGTAGATGCGGCGAGCAGCAACAATCTCGCACTCCTGAAATTACAAAATTTGAAATTCTGCACAAGAAATCCACCAGCAAGCAGCATAAACCTTCTGAAAATTATGATTTTTATCAGAATAACTCCTCAGGTTGACATTTGCCTGCACTTTTTTTTGCAAGGAGTCCATTTTGGGGGGGGGGTGGGAGGAAGGAAGTGCCCCACAGTCTCCAACTTCCTGTTCCTGTCCAGCAGGCTCCTCCCAGTGCTTTCTTCATGTGCTGGTCACTTTCATTCGGATCTTGACCTGGAAGGATCACTTTTTGTGGATGCTGCTGGATATTTGGATTTGAGGCCTTTTTGACTTTCTTTGGATCACTTTTGGATTAGAAATTTCACAAGTAAGTTTGTTTGGGGCATTACAGTTGCAGCAACTACAATTTAGGAATTTTCGATTTTTTGGCTGTTGTTGGGGCCTTTTGCCCAGGGGTAGTGAGTGGAGCATGGACTGAGTCTTACTGTGGGGTCTCTTTAATGTAAACATCATGGATGGCATGGGATTGTGCTGATTTTTGTGTGTTTTTCGATTTTTTTGGCTGCTGTTGGGGCCTTTTGCCCAGGGCTAGTGAGTGGTGCATGGGCCTAGTCTTTCTGTGGGGTGTCTTGAATTTAAACATCATTGAGGGCATGGATGGCATGGGATTGTGCTGATTTTTCTGTGTTTTTCGATTTTTTTGGCTGCTTTTGGGGCCTTTTGCCCCGGGCTAGTGAGTGGTGCATGGACTGAGTCTTTCTGTGGGGTCTCTTTAATGTAAACATCATTGAGGGCATGGATGGCATTGGATTGTGCTGATTTTTCTGTGTTTTTTGATTTTTTGGGGTGTTTATGGGGACAGGCCAAGTGGGTGGGGGCCATTTTGAGTGCCGGTACAGGCAAGCCATGTGCTGGGAGGCAAGTGGCCATTTTGAATGCAGGCAGTGTTCTTAGGCCTGCAACCATTTTGCCTAGTTTTCAACCATTATCCCAAGGGCTAGTGAGTGTTGCATGGGCCTAGTCTTTCTGTGGGGTGTCTTGAATTTAAACATGATGGAGGGCTTGGGATTGTGCTGATTTTTCTGTGTTTTTCGTTTTTTTGGGCTGTTGTTGTGGCCTTTTGACCAGGGGTAGTGAGTGTTGCATGGGCCTAGTCTTTCTGTGGGGTGTCTTGAATTTACACATCATGGAGGGCATGTATGGCATGGGATTGTGCTGATTTTTCTGTGTTTTCGATTTTTTGGGGTGTTCACGGGGACAGGCCATGTGGGTGGGGGCCATTTTGAGTGCTGGTACAGGCAGGCCATGTGCTGGGAGCCAAGTGGCCATTTTGAATGCACGGAGTGTTCTTAGGCCTGCAACCATTTTGCCTAGTTTTCAACCATTATGCCCAGGGGTAGTGAGTGTTGCATGGGCCTAGTCTTTCTGTGGGGTGTCTTGAATTTAAACATCATGGAGGGCTTGGGATTGTGCTGATTTTTCTGTGTTTTTCGTTTTTGTGGGCTGTTGTTGTGGCCTTTTGACCAGGGGTAGTGAGTGTTGCATGGGCCTAGTCTTTCTGTGGGGTGTCTTGAATTTAAACATCATGGAGGGCATGGATGGCATGGGATTCTGCTGATTTTTCTGTGTTTTTCGATTTTTTGGGGTGTTCATGGGGACAGGCCATGTGGGTGGGGGCCATTTTGAGTGCTGGTACAGGCAGGCCATGTGCTGGGAGGCAAGTGGCCATTTTGAATGCAGGGAGTGTTCTTAGGCCTGCAACCATTTTGCCTAGTTTTCAACCATTATGCCCAGGGGTAGTGAGTGTTGCATGGGCCTAGTCTTTCTGTGGGGTGTCTTGAATTTAAACATCATGGAGGGCTTGGGATTGTGCTGATTTTTCTGTGTTTTTCGTTTTTTTGGGCTGTTGTTGTGGCCTTTTGACCAGGGGTAGTGAGTGTTGCATGGGCCTAGTCTTTCTGTGGGGTGTCTTGAATTTAAACATCATGGAGGGCATGGATGGCATGGGATTGTGCTGATTTTTCTGTGTTTTTCGATTTTTTGGGGTGTTCATGGGGACAGGCCATGTGGGTGGGGGCCATTTTGAGTGCTGGTACAGGCAGGCCATGTGCTGGGAGGCAAGTGGCCATTTTGAATGCAGGCAGTGTTCTTTGGCCTGCAACCATTTTGCCTAGTTTTCAACCATTATGCCCAGGGGTAGTGAGTGGTGCATGGGCCTAGTCTTTCTGCGGGGTGTCTTGAATTTAAACATCATGGAGGGCTTGGGATTGTGCTGATTTTTCTGTGATTTTCGTTTTTTCGGGCTTTTGTTGTGGCCTTTTCACCAGGGGTAGTGAGTGGTGCATGGGCCTAGTCTTTCGGTGGGGTGTCTTGAATTTAAACATCATGGATGGCATGGGATTGTGCTGATTTTTCTGTGTTTTTCGATTTTTGGGCTGTTGTTGTGGCCTTTTGACCAGGGGTAGTGAGTGTTGCATGGGCCTAGTCTTTCTGTGGGGTGTCTTGAATTTAAACATCATGGAGGGCTTGGGATTGTGCTGATTTTTCTGTGATTTTCGTTTTTTCGGGCTTTTGTTGTGGCCTTTTCACCAGGGGTAGTGAGTGGTGCATGGGCCTAGTCTTTCGGTGGGGTGTCTTGAATTTAAACATCATGGATGGCATGGGATTGTGCTGATTTTTCTGTGTTTTTCGATTTTTTGGGGTGTATAACTGAACTGATGTTCCTCTGTCTTCCATTGCTTTTAGGTGCACAAGACTCAAGAGAACCACCAGTGCCAGGAAGAAGTCCTGCATCGGTGTGTGTGTACAGCATAACGTCACGCGACGTCACGTCTGGCCACAGACAACTCTGCAACTCGTGCAACTGCGGCCTGCTGTTCTGACCTCTGAAGAAGATGGCCCCAAAAAAAGTTCCCCGTAGCTCCTCTAGCAAGAAAGTTACCAGTAAGGAGCAGAAGAAGCAAGTTACCAAGGAGACTGGTGTGCCGCCCGCCACATTTTTGCGGGGTAAAAAAAAAGTACGCCTACAGCAGCAGCGGGATCTGCTGGGGACAAAGCTGGGAGCAGCACCCCCGCTCCATTGGGCTCAGTGCCACCACCACCACCACGCCAACTTAATTTCAAGCCCTTGAGTGCTGCAAAGGCACTTTGTCTAGTTGTTCAATCACCATCGACCAGTGATGTTGGCTCATCGCAAGAAAGTAGCAGCAATGTCCCTCAATCAACACAGGTTGTTGTAACTCATCTGACGAGTGTTGAACAACCACAGCCGCAACAATAACCACATGTGCAAGTACAAGCCCAAGCAAAAAAAGTTCCCCGTAGCTCCTCTAGCAAGAAAGTTGCCAGTAAGGAGCAGAAGAAGCAAGTTACCAAGGAGACTGGTGTGCCGCCCGCCACATTTTTGGGGGGTAAAAAAAAAGTACGCCTGCAGCAGCAGCAGGATCTGCTGGGGACAAAGCTGGGAGCAGCACCCCCGCTCCATTGGGCTCAGTGCCACCACCACCACCACGCCAACTTAATTCCAAGCCCTTGAGTGCTGCAGAGGCACTTTGTCTAGTTGTTCAATCACCATCGACCAGTGATGTTGGCTCATCGCAAGAAAGTAGCAGCAATGTCCCTCAATCAACACAGGTTGTTGTAACTCATCTGACGAGTGTTGAACAACCACAGCCGCAACAATAACCACATGTGCAAGTACAAGCCCAAGTACATGTGGAAGGAGAGGCAGCGCAAGGAGATGTGCAAGCAGAGGTGCATGGAGGGTCACAAGTGCCAACAATAGTTGTTCCTCCCGAAGTAGGGGCACATCAGGAAATCGACAATTAAGCTGAGGTATCATTTGAGGAAGCCACTCCTCCTGATGATCATTCATTGTCTTCCACATCCCTATCAAGGAAAAGATCACGGGTGGTGTCTACATCTTCTTCAAGCCCACCTCCTTCTGATGATACGGATCTAAATTGGGAACCATCACTGCCGTCTGAGAGTGAGGCACACCATGATCTGACAAAGGTAGTTAAGCGTAAAAGGAAGGTCGTCGAAAAACTCATAGTTATGGAGTGTGATGAGGCTCAACAAGAAGTGGCGGATACTCCTGCTGATGAAGACTCTCACAACGACGACCCAGTCATCATAAAGGTCACTGCAGCCCCAGCGGGCATGCAGCAAACAGACATTTTGACCCTAGCCCGAGAAGCTGCTGAGCGTGATGATGATGTTGTCGACGAGGAGGCAATGGAAACACCACAATCATTGGAGGTAACTAGTACACCAACACCTACCGCTTCCATATTTCTCCCTCGCCAGAAGGGACCTCCATCCACCTCGACCTCAATTAGTGGTGGTGAAAGTGCACAACGTACGAAAGTTCGGCAATCCACATCCTCCACTTCATCTGGCATTAGCAGCATGACCACCACCACCAGTATCGCCGCCTCCTCTGGCCCCCACAGACATTTCAAGTCCCCAGTTTGGGACTCCTTTAGTATTTGCCCAAAAAAGGAAAACGTAGCCATTTGTAGCATTTGTAAGCTTCGAGTTAGTCGTGGTAAGTTTGGTACCAACTATGGTACCGGAGGCCAGAGAGGTCATCTTAGGAGACAGCACGCTGTCCAATGGTTTGCGCACCTACAGGAGATCAAGGAAGCCCGAATTGGAAGTCAAGAAAATGTTGATGTTTCATCTTCTGATGATGACGAGGAGGAAGAAGACGTGTCAAACACTTCACTTACACCCAGTACCCCTGTCAGCAGCACACCCCATGTGAGCCACACTAAGAGTGTGGGAGAGAGTGAGACACCAATGCGAAAAAGTTCATCAGCGAGCGTAACTGGGTCGAAGAAGTCATCATCATCCCGTAAATGTGGACCAGTGGCGCAGGCGCTGATTACATATGCATCACTGCACACTGGGTCTCTTTTTCAGGGGTTAAAGCAAAGCTAAAGCAGGTGTTGACCCGGACCAAGTTTTTAAAGCTGCTCGGAAACATGCAACACTAGCCATGTTTGGCTTGGAGAAACGTCACACAGCAGAAAACATTTTGAATGGGTTTAACACAAAGGTCTTTCACTGGCTGTCCCCCCAAAAAAACGCCAGATTGGTTATGTTTCCACGGATAATGGCGCCAATGTAGTTAAGGCCATGGAGCTGGGTCAATATTTCTGAGTGCAGTGTTTCGCGCACTATATAAACCTGGTTGTTAAAAAATTCTTGAGTGATGAAGACAGTCCAGCGTGCGAGTTAGTGGCCACCTGCCGAAGAATGTGCAACCATTTCAGCCATTCTTTTAAGGCCCGGAAGCATCTGAGGAGCCTGCTACATGAACGTCGAATGCCAGTGAAAGCACTCATCCGGGAGGTGGCAACACGTTGGAACTCAACCTTCTACATGCTTGAGCGTCTGTATGAGCAGTATACGGTACTCGATCACTATTTCTTAACAGTGGGTACAGCTCAGAACGACCTGAGGCTAGATGCGGCGCAATGGAACCTAGTTAAAAGCCTGACAGACATGCTTCGTCCTTTTGAGGTCTTCACGCGTGCAGTCAGCAAGGAGGACTGTAATTTGGGAAAAGCTATCCCAAATTCAAATTCAAAATTAGCTTTATTCGGTATTTTGACAAAAAACCATAAAAGCATACAAAATACAGACATAAGCAGACTAAATAGCTTTTCTCGGTAAAAACTTCTTACAAAGATACATATCATGAGTACAAAACAAGTAAGAATCGTTAAAATGCATACAAAATTCTAAAATTCATTAAGGACTCATAGAGTTCGTGCAGTCTCCTGTGTTACGTATTATTTGATGGGATAAGGTGCAATATAATACGATATTTTTTGTTTTATCCATACAGTCCTAATCATTACCCATGGTCCCTCTGCACTTTACTATGAAGGTCAAAAATGTTATTGCTGTCACTATGGTGATTTCATCTTGCATCATGTACAATCTGACCAGTGCAGTTTTACAGGTTCTCAATCCCCATGTTTTTAACAATGGTAACAGGTATCTATTTCTCCCCCATTGATAAAATTTGCAGAAGAAAATACAATGTAGGTTTAACTGCTTGGATAGATCGTCACATGGACATTTTGCCAAGTTAGCAGACCAATCGTTCGGGGCAGGAAATGATATTAACCAATAGAGTGACTCCGTCCTCATTCGAGTCAGGAGCATTCTATGATAGCAAGAATAGATTGGGGCTAGATAAGCATGAAGGCCTGTACCATATAGGATATTACGATGGGCTACTATTGTAGACTTATGCCCATCTAAGTACCATCTCCGTTCCTCCAGTAAATCAAGACATGCCACTTTTAGGGCTTTTTTTGCAATTTGTGAGCATGATGTAGGATTTAGATAGAGATCTGGTTTGCCAATGGAAAACAAAAACTTTTTCACATAGGCTAACCATGGCTGCTTACTGGAAGCGAGATGATTCAAGCAGTCTTGGATTACTTCCCTGTTAAAACTTGTATCATCGCATGTCCAGATCTTGAACCACAACATCACTGGAGCTATTTTTATCAGGTCGGTGATATGGACTCTATTCAGTTCGTTGTGGCAAATTGTAGTAGACGTGGAGCGGGGGACTGATAATAGGTATCTCAGGAAAGCATTTTCCACTGTTTGGATTTGTGTACAGTCTGCCAGTCCCCAAATGCCCGCCCCGTATACAGCAGTGGAGACACATTTCGCAGCATATATCTTAAGTAATATGTCTACAGGTTTCCTGCCCAGTCTTTTAGCAAATTGTTTGAGGGCACCTATCGTGCGAGAGAAGGCCAGATTCCGAGAGGTTATTGCTGTTGACCATGTACCCCTGTTGTTAAAAATGATACCTAGATAGGAAAAGGTTTTGGTCATAGCAATCTTAGTATTATTAACGAAGGTTTTACACTCTGGTATGATTTTCCTAGTTGTACATGACATTGTGAATGTTTTTCCCTCGTTTATTTTTAAACCTCTCATGGTCATGAAGGTTGAGAATCCTGTTAGCGCTTTCTGAAGGCCCAACTGGGTACGAGCCATAATCACGGCATCATCAGCATATAGTAATAGTGGTACTGAGATGCCGTTTATTTTAGGGTAGTCCACTTCAAAATCTTTTAAAAAGTCTGCTATCTCGTTAATATATAGATTAAAAAGGAATGGTGCAAGGATGCAGCCCTGTCGAACACCCTTTGCTATAGGGAATTTTCTGGTTCGCTCACCATTTTTTCCATATCTGACCGTGGCGCCAGCGTCTCTATACAGTTCCTGAATAAAGTGTAGAATATTTTTATCTATCCCCAATTTGACCAGGGTTTTCCATAGTATGCTGTGGTCTAGACAATCAAAAGCCGAGGTTAGGTCGACGAATGTTAAAAACAAATTCCCTTTTTCCCTTCCAATATATTTACTTGTTATTAAGGCCAGGTTTAAACCCTGCTCTACGGTGCCTACACCAGTTTTAAAGCCATACTGTAATTTTGATAATATCCCTTTGCTCTTAGACAAGGTTTGCAGTTTGGTTAACAGTACTCTGCCTGCAACTTTCATCAGGGTGTCTAGCAAGGAAATGGGGCGGTAGCATTTTGGGTCCTGTCTATCCCCTTTTTTAAATATTGGAATTACTATGGCTTCGTGCCATGTATCAGGAAAACCCCTTTTGCTATACGCGTTTAATACATTTGCTAATAGAGGAGCCCAGAGGTCTACATTTTCTTTAAATATATCGATGGGAACTCCATCTGGGCCGGGGGCCTTTAAGTTAGCACTCTGGGCAATAGCTAGCTCGAGCTCTAAGGGGGTAAACACTATATTTAAAGGGAAGCTCTCTTGCATCACTGCCTGTTCCACCTGGCTATTACTAAAGTCGTATTGTGGGGTCATAGTTATTTGATCTTTTTTGTATAGGGAGGTAAAATAGTCAACCCAGACATCTTCCGTTATGGCTATCTCCATCGAATCAGCCTTGCTGTCCGTGGAGAAGAAGGGGGCATTAATTTCTTTCCAAAAAGAAATATTATCCCTTAGGGCACTTGCCTTTAGTAGGGCTTCCCAGGCCTGATTTTTCAATTCCTCCTGTCTCTCGCGTAGGGTCTGTTTATAGTCTCGCCTGGCATCTTTAATCAACCTAGTGTCTTTAGGGACTGTCTTTAATGCCTGTAATAGGTCTTTATGGGCTTTAGAACAGGCGGAATTAAACCAGCCGTATAGTCTCTTTGCTGCCCCTATTTTTAGTTTTTTGGTTAACTTATCATTTATTGTGGCAGTTATTCTTCCATAAGCCTCTATAATTAGCTGGGGGTTAGTGTTAAGTTCTAGGCAGGTCGAAAATTGTTCCAGTTCTTTCTGGACTAACTCCTTCACAAAATTTGTGGAATCGATTTTTGCCCATTTTATGGCATATCCATTCTTTCTTGCCAATGATACTGAGTGACCATGAAGAATATTAGGTATGCTTGTTACAGGACTCTCGGACTTCTTGACGGCAATAGTGGTGCTAATCGGAAAATGATCACTTATTGCCAGGTCTTCCGTGTTAAACTCCTCCAGACAACCCTGATTCCTATTAGACACTAGGATATAATCAATTACAGTGCCTAACCCTCGACCAAAGAAGGTTGTCTGAAAAGCTACAGAAGGCTCACATAATTCATTAGCAAACCCCAAGTCCCAATCATGCAATAGTTGGTTTAACATGTTACCCGTAATAGAATGTTCGAAGTGTGTAGTTGGGTCCCCTCTTAAGTTATAAATGCCACAGTTTTTGTGGCACTGTAGGGACACAGATGACAATTATAATCACCTATTATTAGAGTACAATCTGCATCTTGCCCACCTCTTGTGAGCATTGTAATAAGCTCAGCTATTAAAGCTTTGGGATCTACTTTTGGCACGTTGATATATAAGTTAATCACAAAAATGGACCACCCCTTTGCTTTGACCATAAGTCCTTGCATTGATCTGGCCACCCCTACTGTAGATCCACCTGCCATGTATGGGGTCAGTTTTGTATTACACAAATTAGAGGCAAAGATACACAAAACCCCGACCCTCTACCTCGATTACCCTGTATCGATGGGATGTAGAAGGTGCTAAAGCCCTCAATGTGGGTCTCCTCCTGGTCCCAGCATTCTTGTAAACATATTATATCCTGCTTACCCATAAAGGATAGAAATGACTGGGCCCTTGATTTATTATTTAGCCCTGCAATATTCCAGGAAGTTATTTTTAGGCTGAATTTTTGTTGATTGGCTTCTAATGCCAATGACTGATTAATTGGCCTCTCCGCACCCTCTACACTATGTTCTACCTCCCTTATGGTTTGTATGGTGTCCCGCGGGATTGTGGGTGTAACCCCACCATTGAATTTCACTTGGGCTACGGGACCTTCCCTTTTTGGGGTCTCATTTAGTTGGTGTGATGGATGCTGAGGTGTTAGCGATATTTCCCCTATTGGGGGATTGGATGTGTTCCTTGATGGCCCAGTACTAGCGTTGAGAGTCTGATGGTCATTTATACTGGGCTCATCTGAGATGTCTACATTATTTCCTATCTGATTTGTTGCCCTTATTGGTCAATCGACCATGTCTAGGCAGTCGAACCTGTTCCTTGTGGGGGCCCCCCTCCAGTAATCGGGATTTATGTTTTCTCTTCTTGGTGGCCAGGGACGATTATCCCACCCTCTGTTCCAGTGGTTGCTCGTATTCCTATTTCTGTTTCTGTTGTAGTGCCCCACCTGTGTCCAGGGCCAATCCTGAACTTCTTCCCAGCTGTTCGGGTCACCGTAATTAAAGGTATTTAGAGGTGGGTAAAAGAAGGAGAGACGCTGAACGTCAACCCCCCCCTTTTCTCCAGGGCTGGCCATGAGGAGATGTAATCAGCTGTGGCAGGGTCCTCACAATTAAGTACAATACAATCGCCCTGTAAACTTTTTTTGGTATCGCCAATCCAGAACACTCTTCTCATTGAAATGATTCTGCTATGATTAGATGGATGAAGAGGTCTGTTTTGGCTCAACCACTGCAATACCTTGTTACGCAAGGACCAGGGGGGTTCGTCTGTACCATCTGCCAGCTCGGTGACCCCGGTAAGTATGACAGTGTATGGGGTCGCCTCGGGTGGCAGATGTATCGGACGCCTATACCTATGGCCTTTCCTCACATTGGCCTGTGGCTGGGGTGGTTGGGCTTTTTGTGAGGTCTGTGGGGTATCCTTCTGCTTCACTACTTGACTATTTGACTCGACAGGAGCCGGGGTTTTTTGTGAATTATCAGTGGGGCCTTTTTGTTTTCCACTCCCTTCTGTTGGGGCAGGTTTTGAAGTAATTTGTTTATTTTTTGGAGCTTCAGTGTTTACAACTCTTTCGAGCGGCGAGGGCTTAGGTCGGGTGACTGGTAAAGACAGGGGTTGAGCCGGGTTGTTTGTGTCTTTCCCATTCCCCAGGGCCTTGGCAGGTGTTCCTAATGATTTTTGCTTAAAAGCTGGGGTATTTAATTTGGCTAGTTGCTTCTCAATGATCATGATGCTCTTTTCCAAAGGTTGCAGATGGCGTTTTAGCAACAGGCCCATGCTTTTTGTGATAAAATCATGTAGTGTTACACATGCAGTACATGGTTTCTGTATGCCACCCCTGAGGGCTTGATTCTCTGTCAGCTCTCGGAGAACAGCGTCCTGAGAGATTGCTATACAATCAGTATTACTATTAGTAGAGTTCGATTGATCTGACAGGACTATATCAGTAGTTGGTTTAAGTGAGGTCGTCATGTTATGCGGAGCTGGTGTAGTCTCATGTGGGGTCAAGTCAGCGTTTTGCCTCTTTGCTGTAGCACCCTCCCGGTTGCCCGTGGGATTAGGGTCTACATTATCCACATGGTCATAGGGGAAAAGTAGATCTGGTGTATTTTCCAGGTCCTCACTGGAGTTGGACCCCAGTGAGAGTTGGGTGGCGGATAGATCGACAATATTTGGAACCGTATGTATTAATGCATTCGTAGTGTCCGGTTCCTTAAGCAGTGGAATAATAGGGCCCTGTTGGGTGGGGGTTTGTGCAGAAGCCAGGAGCCCCATAGAAGATCTTCTTGCAACCTCCAGTTCATGGGATACCCTCCGTTCTAAGATGTGTATGCTTTTGTCTATTACCTCGTGGGTCTTGGTAATGAATAAGTCTAGGGGACCAGTAATGTCGGTTAGGCTAGAGGTCTTTTTACTTCTAGTCCGCTTATTCATTGTTGCACCAAGTATGTCAAAGTTATTAATCAGAACAGGTCAGATACTTGGTAAAAATCCAACGAAAAGGTCACAGTTAGAAATTGCGGTATGAGAATGAGAATGTAAATACCGTGGCCCAGTCCAGTCCTGCACAGTCTGGAACGGGCTGAAACGGGCCCGCCCTTGGCCCGGGCTTCGCCTCGCACTTCTCCCCGCGCGCGTCCCGCGTTGCGTGTGAGACTGTTCCGTTTAAAGGGAGGATCACGCACGGGGGCGTTGCCACCGGGGGAAGAGGCACCAGCTGGAAGAAGCTAAGGCTTCTGGTCCTCGCAGTCCCCCGGTGCAGGCAGCCAATAGAGTGGGGTCAAGCGCTCGCTGGGAGCAATTAGGCAATCCGTCGACCACGGAAGAGCTCCCACCAGCGGCGCGACCTCCCAGGTAGCTGGTCACAGCGGGGCAAGGTTTCAATGGGAAGCACCCTCCGTTTCCGCAGCAGAAATCCTTTGGTAGAAGTCACCAGAGTCAGCGAGTGTGAGCGGCACCCGCGGAGCGGGTGTTGCGAAAAGTAAATAGGCGGCAGGTAGGGGGCGTTGCCACCGGGGGAAGAGGCACCAGCTGGAAGAAGCTAAGGCTTCTGGTCCTCGCAGTCCCCCGGTGCAGGCAGCCAATACAGTGGGGTCAAGCGCTCGCTGGGAGCAATTAGGCAATCCGTCGACCACGGAAGAGCTCCCACCAGCGGCGCGACCTCCCAGGTAGCTGGTCACAGCGGGGCAAGGTTTCAATGGGAAGCACCCTCCGTTTCCGCAGCAGAAATCCTTTGGTAGAAGTCACCAGAGTCAGCGAGTGTGAGCGGCACCCGCGGAGCGGGTGTCGTGAAAAGTAAATAGGCAGCAGGTAGGGGGCGTTGCCACCGGGGGAAGAGGCACCAGCTGGAAGAAGCTAAGGCTTCTGGTCCTCGCAGTCCCCCGGTGCAGGCAGCCAATAGAGTGGGGTCAAGCGCTCGCTGGGAGCAATTAGGCAATCCGTCGACCACGGAAGAGCTCCCACCAGCGGCGCGACCTCCCAGGTAGCTGGTCACAGCGGGGCAAGGTTTCAATGGGAAGCACCCTCCGTTTCCGCAGCAGAAATCCTTTGGTAGAAGTCACCAGAGTCAGCGAGTGTGAGCGGCACCCATTGTTGCGCATGCTGGAGCACCAACTGGAAGCGGTGTCTTCTATGTTTCAAAAAGATGAAAAAAAGCAAGACGCTTTTGGTTTGGCGGAGAAATTATTAGAGCGCCTACGTGGTGATGAACGTCTTAAAATGATCCACTCGGAACAGCATTACATTTGTGCTACTATTCTGGATCCACGCTACAAAAAGGCGCTGGCAGGCCGAGCATTCTTTCCTTTTGATGATGAACATGTTACAAAGTACAAACGTTGGCTAGCCTTGTCAGCCAAGAGGTTTGAAAGAGAACGGCAGCAAATTGAAGGAAAAGGCAGTACATCAGCATCAGCAGGCCATCCCCAGTCAAAAGAATCCACTTCTGCACCTGTGGCTGTGGCACAAGTGACCTCTCAGCCTTTAAAGACACCGGCAACCAGATCATCTGCACCAGACACAACATTAACATTGGATGCAGAAGAGGATTGGCTAACTCATCTTGGGTTTGGTTCTCAAAAGGTCACAGCAAAAACTAAGCAAAGTGGAGGAACCTTGGAGAACCTTGAGTCGATGGTGCAGGACTATCTGAATGACTCAACAGAGGTCTATGTTAATGCTGACCCATTGGCGTATTGGCATGAGAAAAAAGATTTGTAGGCACAGCTCTCCAACCTGGCTATAAACTACTTGTCTTGCCCACTCGCAAGCGTGTCTTCTGAACGTGTTTTCAGTGCTGCTGGTGGAATTGTAACTTCCAAATGGAGCCGCCTCTCGCCCAAAAATGTGGAGAGGTTAACAATGATCAAGATGAATCAGCACCTCATACCACCAGATTACAAAGTACGAGAAAGCAGGCCGCATGAAGACGAGGAGGACAGCAACGTAGATGAGGGAATTTGTTCTCTGTTTGGTGACAATGACCTCACCCTGCCTGAATTCGCAGAGTATGATGACGAACTCTTATTCTTATTCCCTGACACCGAGCCCTGAAAATGAGACAATGAATCAATAACTTTCTTTTTCGTCCTTATTCACTTTTATTCCTGTGTGTCTGTCTTTCTTTGTTTTGCACAGTTAATTTAATTCAAACTTTAATCACCTAATCACAAAAACAAGCCCATCAGCAGAACTGTCTTCACTTGTTTGCTTATTGATTTGAAGGTGCCGCAGTCTGCATTCCTCAGGTTCACAAGTTCACAAGAACATGCTCCTCTATCCTCCTCCTCCAGACTCCTATTTCCCTCAAAGCAGAGGGCTGGATTACGCCCAATGAAGAAAGACTCAGCACTTGTGGGGGTGTTCTACTTCTTTGCGGGTGAGTTGACGGCTCTGGGGCCATTGCTGGGAAGCTCTAATACCGGATACAAGTGGTTTGGACCAAATCGGAGGCGGAAATTTTTTGGGCGTTTTTACTGACTTGCTTGCCTTTGAGGTGCTCTTTGGGGGGGGTTCTGGGTGTTTGTGGGTGAGTTTTGGGGTCTGGGAGCACTGCTGGGACAGTCTAATCTTGATTGCATTTGCTTTTCAGGAAATCCGTGGTGGAAAACGGGAGTTTTGACCTAGCTGCACAGCGCGTTTGGACCGAAGGCCGAGAAATATTGTAAGTATGAGATTTTCCTTTTTGGCAGTTTGGGGGTGTTGTGCTTTTTTGCGGGTCGGTTGGCGGGTCTTAGGGCATTCCTGGGAAGGTCTAATACCGGATAGAAGTGGTTTGGACAAAATCCATGCAGAATTTTTTTTCCTATTTCTGACATTTTGCTCAATGTGGTGTTTTCGGGGGCCTGTTTGGGGGGCTTCCTGGTGTATGTGGGTGGGTTTCGGGGTCTGGGAGCACTGCTGGCTATGGATACTTTAGATTGCAAGAGGTTTGAAGCAAATCCATGGTGGCAGAGGGGAGTTAGGGCCTAGCTGCAGAGCGCGCGCGGAGTGATTTTGGAAATTGCCAAGAAAATGACTAAGTCCCCATTTTTGTACTTTTGCTTTTTGGCAGTTTGTGGGTCTTCTACTAGTTTTCGCCTGGGTTGGCGGCTCTGGGGCCATTGCTGGGAAGCTCTAATACTGGATACAAGTGGTTTGGACCAAATCGCAGGCCAACATTTTTTGGGGTTTTTGCTGACTTGCTTGCCTTTGAGGTGCTCTTTGGGGGGGTTCCGGGTGTTTGTGGGTGAGTTTTGGGGTCTGGGAGCACTGCTGGGACAGTCTAATCTTGATTGCATTTGCTTTTCAGGAAATCCGTGGTGGAAAACGGGAGTTATGACCTAGCTGCACAGCGCGTTTGGACCGAAGGCCGAGAAATATTGTAAGTATGAGATTTTCCTTTTTGGCTGTTTGGGGGTGTTGTGCTTTTTTGCGGGTGGGTTGGCGGGTCTTGGGGCATTCCTGGGAAGGTCTAATACCGGATAGAAGTGGTTTGGACAAAATCCATAAGGAAAAGCCTTTTGACACTTTTTGTAACTTAGGGTTCGTTAGGGTTAGCCCTAGCAGCAAGATTGCATGTGTTTCGGGGTGTTCTAGATTTTTGCAACTGACTTCTGGGTTCTTAGAGCACTCATGGGAATGTGTAATTTTGTTTGCAAGTCATTTGAAGAAAATCCATGGTGGGAAAGGGGGGATTTGGCATAGTTAAAGAAAGCCTTTGCCACTATTCTTAACTCAGGGCGCGTTAGGGTTAGCAGTATTTCTATTGCATGTGTTTGGGTGGGGGGGTTTTCGAGTCTTGGAGCGATGCTGGCTATGGATACTTTTGCTTGCTTGCAAGTGGTTTGAATACAATCCACGGTGGATAAGGGGGTATTTGGGCCTACTTTTACTTTCAAAGTACGTTTTGTCACCAGTTTTCTGCTAGGCCTTGTTTTTTGAGATCTGATTGGGGGTCTTCTACATTTTTGAGACTGGCTTTGGTAAGGGTCTGGGTGGGAGCACTGCTGGGAAGGTCTAATTTTGTTCTAAAACACAGTTTACAGTACACCTAGATTGAGGGGAAAGATCCTCTAAATCAATTTGCCCATACTTATTTATCCTTCAAAAGGTGACTCAGACAGAGTACGCACTTTCAAAAATATTGTACTGTCTAATAGGAAACTCAAAGTGTGACTTTTTGCACTACACAGCGTACATACCTTATATTTATTTATCAGTGGTGTTCTAATATCACTTCCTGTTTTTCGTTCAATAATTACAGGCCGGGTTTCAGTCTGTGCAATGGGGAAAAAAGGATGGAGTCAGGCTTCACATTAGCGAGCCGCAATTCAGCATCCGCCAGGCAGGCAGTGGACAGGGTGTCTTCTGGTCACCAACATTGATGGACGAAGCGTCAGCTGGAATGGAGGAGTGCCGCTAATAAGAGGAATTGTTTGCTACATGCAACTTACTTACCAAATTCAACAGGACAACTACAACAACATACAGATACGGTATCCATTGTTTTCTTCTATGAGTGTGACTGCATTTCTTGGATCTCTCTCTGCTTCTAAATTGATCCCTACAGCCATTCTATAGGTTTTACTTCGGCTATTTTTTAAACCTAATTTAATGTAAGAAGTGTTTCTCTGAGTGCAGAGATAGGCAAGTGAACGCTGCAGCCCTGTACTGTCGCATTCTGTCATTCACGGTTGTCGAAAGTACTACTTACTTTTCAGTAACAATGCATGCAGTAGTGCATGCACTTCCTTTATGTCACTTAAAAGATTTATGGTTAGCTTTGTACCCAAAGATTTCTTTATCTTCAATTATTGTTTGTCCATGCTGTGCTTTTTTTTTCTTCTCTCAACAAAACCTACCCAAAAAGAAACCCCCATTCCCATCCATTTTACAAACCCTAACCCTCTTCCCCTGGGCTGTGTGGTTTTGATTGATGTGTGACTAAATGACATCAATAATTCCACACACTTGCTGGGGAGGATAAGGTCATAGCAACAGGCTGGTGAAGGAATCCGAGGATATATTCTAGACTTACTCAGCTTCAGTACTATTTCTTGTAGTAGTAGCCAATGTCAAAGAAATTCAACGCAAGTACTAGTTATACTTTCAATACTTTACCATTTGTTAGGCTACATTGTGGCACTGTTCTAGTGTACTGTCACCTGTTATATTCTCTATCGTACCGTTGTAATGCTACAGTAAGGACAAACCAGGTTTCATTTTCTTTTTTTTCATAGGCATGCAACTGCCACTGTGTCACACCACTAGTACCACCGCAATGAGGACATTTCATCCGCCCAGGATTGCCAACCTTAATCGCCATTTCCCGTGGAGCCAGCCCTGGGCCTAGCCCTACTTTCAAACACAAATGACAGGTAAGATAAGCGTTTGGTGGGAGGTAGTATAATGGAGTATTAGGAGAGACGAGAGATTGACGGTAGTACTACTAAAGTCCTAGGACTCTTGAATTCACTTACTCTGTGAGGGGCACTTAGTGTTGAAAACATTTAGCCATTTACACTTAAAGGAAGAAAATGACACAGACTTAAGTTTCAGGAACACAAACTTTCTGTTAAACACCCACCCACCAGACTCAAAAGCAGTGAAAAACAGGTATGCTCAGATAAAGTTTCAAAAAGTATATTTTTGTAGCCCGAACAAAATAATCTCCCGCAAGACCCTCCCTAACCCCAACGATTGTCCTTCAAAGGTCCCAAAAACAACCCAACTCCCAATTCCCACCCCCAAAAAGTCTCTAAAAAAGGGGCAAGGGACACTACGGCAGGCTGCTGTTCACTTTTGCGGCCAGGGCATCATACTCCTTGAGGAGGGTGGCATGGTCGGAGAGGAGGCCCTCCAACAAGGTCTTGTACGTTAGGACCTCCTGCTCCAGGTAGGACATTCTGAGGGATAGGCGGTGCCTGCGTGCCTTGAAACGCCTGTGGGGGGCAGCTGCTGTCTTTGCTGCTCGGCGGTGGCGGTTGGCTTTGGTAGCCCGGCTCGGTACCGCTGGAGCACTGCGCTGGCTGGCAGCCCGTGGGGGCCCGGAGGAGGATGCAGCTGTCCCAGTGGATGTTGTACCGGTAGACTGCGTGTCCTCCTCCTCCAGGGCCACCAGCCGCCGATATTCGGCGACAGTGGCATCCAGCCTCCGTTGCCGGGCCATTCGAGCCAGGAAGGAGCAACTATATGAAAAAAGAAAGACATAGTCTGTAACCAATGCTCCTTAAGATTAACACAAAATGATTGAGCAGAAAGTTGTGTCACAGTACAAGTAGCAAATTGAAAGCACAGTACATGACTATTGAGGACAGTATCTATCTAACCTCCCACTTCTTCATCCTTGCTCTAACATTAGTGGGAGTTTAAGGAACAAATTCTACGAGCACTATGGACTTCCATTACAGTACACCAGTCTTATTCTTCTTCTTCTCTCTTGTTTAGGAAAATTGGTACGTTATCTTATGCAAGCCGGCATAATGCCAGCGCAGTGAACTTGCACCCGAGAAAAACAGACGCACACCATGATGAGTGAGACAGACTTGCGTTACTGTACCGGTCCAGTACATGCAGGTGGTGAAGCTCATACTTTTCTATTACGGGTGGCACTGAGAATACTCTGTTAAAAGGGCTACTGCTTAATTAATTTAGCTTTCACCCCACAGTGCAAAAGAGTACTAGAAAAGGAAAATGAAGAAGCTAAATAATCTGATTATCTATCACTTCACATGGGATGTATTTGATTACATATGGGATGACTTTAGGTGCTTTGCTTATTATTGAGTGAACTGTGATACACCCACACATGAATGACTCACTACTACTAAACTGAAGTTATTAAGAGAGGTAGGGAGTGTCCACCGTAAGAACCGGATATATGCTGTGCTTGCAGTTGCAATACAAACTACTGCTACTATTCATGGTAGTATTTGGACAAAATTACAACTTCTTTTCCTTGCCTTACATACACTGGAACGGACGTGCGGGTGCGGTGTTACATGTTCTTCAAACTAACACTTAGTTCATCCAGTGACCGTCTACTCTCTCTCGATGCACATATGCTATCTAAGAGTATATGCTATCTAAGAGTCAGATAGTACCATGATCCAGGCATCCATCCATTCAAAGTATATGCACACAAACAGTTTCTGTTTAACCCACCCAGGCTGTTCTCCTTCCACCCATCCTTGCTTTATCATTCACCCAGCCATGTACCATACCATATTCTTTCCTTCCCAGCCACCTCGGGGACCAAGCAGACACATATCATTCTTCTTTGACAGTCATCATTACATTTCTCGTCCTTCCACACTTACTTACACCCTTCTTTCGCTTTTTGTTCATCCCATACATCAAGTTCATCTCAGATCTGATTGGGATTCTTCTCGCCAAAAACTACACAGCTAAGTCGAAGTACATTTAGAGGAGGCTACTACCTGGTTGATTTATAATACACCCGTGCAGATAGCGGGCGCAGGCTCCTTGCACTTGCTGGTGCGCCCCCTCCCCTTCCCAGAGCCCCAGATAGCACACTCTGCAGTCTTCAATCTCAATAAGTAAGGAATATATGGCTTACCTCTGCCCGCCACCACCGTGTGAACCCTCACAGGCACACTGGTGTCATCCGGCACTTGCACCGCATCCTCCCCAGAACTGTTCCCCTCATCCACCACCACCACATCCGTGCTGGCCCCGCCACCAGATGTTCCACCTACAAAGAACATTTAAGAATGTTTGAATACACCACTCACTACTATATAATATTTGGTCCAGGAATAAAGAAATGTTAAAAAAACAGCAAACAATGTAATAATTTGTGGCTGTCTACTCTAAAGTAAAAATGTCCCTTTTTCCAGGGAAGGCTGTTGTCTTGCTGCACTTTTTGGCACAACTGATGAATGCTTGCTTTTTATTTTTAACACGCACCACTTTTTCTCCTAACAGACAGAAGCTTGACTTCTAAGAACACGAGCAAGATCAAGTTCAAACCAGGTGAGAACTCGGCTCGACCACAAGAAATGTGTCCAATTAATCGTCAGCACTAAGCACTTTTCCATTTTCAGTTAAACGTTTACTTTTATGACAAACTTGATTTTAATAAATGTGTTTACTTTTAATAAAGCTTTTAAACTTAAATAGACTCTGTGGTTTTTGGTCCTCCAGAATAGAGTGGCTGAGCTAAAGGTTTTGGAATATTTGCAAGCATGAGTCCGTGCCTCTGACACTTCTTGACTCTGACTCCGTACTCTTGTCCTGCGTTGGATAATCTAATCATCATTGGGGATCAATCATCGGTGACTTTGGGAGCTAAATGACTCTGCCACACAATCTAGTCAGTAAGGAGATTGGGGTTTCAACTACAAAGTCTGTTATCACTGAGGTATGTGGAAAGTCTAACAGCGCCTATTATAATTGATAAGCTAAGCAATGCATTATTTAGTGTCCATAGTTCTGTTTCTGCAGATTTGTCCCTGCAACAGTAGTAGAATGGATTGCCCTCCTATCCAAACCAAAAGTAAAGTAGTATCTTATTCTTTCTTGGTGGTCATTCACCTTTTTATTGTTGGCAATTGTCAAAGCATAAACATTTAGAAGACTTGAAAAGACAGTATGGACAATCCCAGAGAACTGCACTCAGTGCATAGATCTATTGCTGACTAGAATGGGAGTCCAATGGAATTGCCAAATGTGCAATCTTAGTTAGTTACACAGACAGACTAATAAGAAAAATCTAGTAATACCACAGGGAGTCATAGTCGAGGCAGGATAAGTATTTAGATCCAGTCTACAAGAAGATGAAAGACGATTTATAAAAATTCGAATGAGGAACGATAGGAAAAAATAGATACTCTATATTAAAATTAAAACTTACCGGGGCCAGCAAAAGAGCCCTCGCCTGCCCAATCCTGGCCTGCATCCTGGCGAACAGCAGCCTCCTCCTCCTGTGTCCTCTTGCCCCTGGGGGGAGCTGATGTACAACATGAAAGAAAGAAAGACCAGAAAACATGGATGAGATTTATCAACCAAATCAAACATTTCAAAAGAACAATAACAAAATATTTTGGCGAAATAGCAAATAGACAACTATTCCACGGGATATATTGACCGATCTCATGTGGTCTACTACATTATTAGTATTGCTTGATTTGCGGACCGTCGACTTGGAAAGTTCTTATGTAACTCACTAAACAAAGTACTAAAAAGGTTTGCCTAGGACTGGCAGGCAGCAGTCCGCAGCACACGAAGTGACAGACAAAGTCCATCGTGATTGCAGATCAGCGACAACACTAAAGTTTCCTACTACATTAACCAGTCATTAAAATACTCAAACTATCAATCCACCACCACTATTTCTTCTTATCGCCATGTGTACAAAGGAAGGACTGGACTTGAGTCTGTAGGGGTTGATTTAGAAGCCCCTTGCGGCTCTTTTGCTCCATTGTAGCGTGACTTTTGTGACGCAGCGGCAGAACAAAAGAGGCATCATGGTGCGGCGTACATTAACAACGTGACGCATATGGGAGATGCATCACGTTGTAAAGCCCTGCGCCATCAGGGGGCGTTCCGGCGCAAGGGAGGGTGTTCCTGCGCAGGAACGCATCCTAAAAGTGGCTGAGGGAAATCTACAAGATTTCAATCAGTCACTTTGAGGACAATGATGCGTGACTTAAACCCTGCGCCTGCTTGAAGCAGACGTATGGCTTGACGCAGCATTGGGGAGATAGGGCAACCCAGAGCATTGCTGGAGCTGCGCCATCGTTGCGACGCAACTCCAGCAATGCGCCGCCTTTACGGCACAGATGCGTAATGCTTTGGTGAAGTTTTGGGCCCATGGTGCGCAGCATTGTAAATACGGCGCACCATGGGTGGTGGTGGCGTGGCGCACAATTACAGGCGCATCCCTGCTACTTTGCAGGGATGCGCCGGTAATTAAAAATCTGACCCTTAGTGTCTAGCATTAGGCAGTTCTTTAAACTACACTCATGCATAATTTCACAGGCCAATGAAATGAGCACAAAGTCGAAAACAAATAAGCATAGTAGCAGCGCTACTGAGAAGGAGAGCAGTGCACCTGAAATGCACAGAAGATTTTGAAATATAATTTACCTACAATGTAATCAGCAGCATTATTGCTCTTGGTAAAAAACAAAAATTTGCAAGATAATAACACACAGAGCAGGAGAAAACATAGTAAAGAAATAGCTACTACTACTCACCAAGCCCGGGGATCTCAAGGCCGAGCAGGTCGAGCAGATTGCGTTCCCGGTCCAGGACATCCGTCCAGCGGTGGGTGGCCTGGTTGTAGGTGCGCCGGACCCGAGAGTGGTGGTACATGGCCGGCACACCTTCTCCCACCGCTTCCGGCGCTCCTGGATCCCGTACCCGCTAGCGATCTTGCCGCCTGCCATGATGGTCCTGGGGAGGCGGCGCTGAACATAAAAAATTAGTGCGGCCACCTCCTCGGGCTGAAGATCTCCCGGGGTGCGACCTGCTCCCCCCTCAAACGCCCGCACGGGAGCCGGGCACGGGGTGCGGGACCCTTCCCCTTCTCGGGATGCTTCCCGGCTCCCTTCACCATGGTCTGGGCAGAAAGGAAGCTAAATAATAAAGAAAATAGAATAGGGAAGAAAAGAAAAGAAAAGAGTTTAAAAAAGTAGTTTAAAATTAACCAAAAGTAGCAGAAAACACTAAAATATAGAGCTAGAAAAATAGAGGGATAGATAATAAGTAAAATAGATCAAAAAAAACTTCAAACAAGCAAAGGATGGCAGAGATACAGAGAGGATACAAAAAGCATGCCCAGAACCATAGCAATGAATGAGAAACAAGATGGCCGCGCCCGTTCACGACCGCGTGAGTAAGTTCGCGCAAGATTTTCCTCGCGGGCACACGCGAAATTGTACTAGCGAGCCGCACACTTTGCAAGATTACACATGGCGCCCGGAAACGGAAATACGTCATGCAAACAAGATGGCCGCGCCCGTGAACGACCGCGAGGGTAACTTCGCGCCGTTGCGCTACAAGCGGCTCGCTAAAACGCACAAACCTTGCGAACTAACACGCCGCAAAAAAAAAATCGCATATTCGCACGAATTCGCGGCTTCCGAATTCGATCTCGCGCAAGTTCGCGCCCCGAGAATCCCGCGAAATTGCAGAAAAACGAGTTTTGCAAAACTGAAAGCACTCAGCAGGTGCAAAAGTTCAAACTCATCATTAGTAACCATTCCCTGTAGTGCTTCCTGACTGGGGCCCCTCCAGAGTTCAGTTGCTAGTTGCAACAATTGTATGACCCTGCTCTGACCCTCACAGCAGGCTGATAGAATAGCTACAAGTTGGCCACAAAGGTCCTGGAAAAAAAAATTGCACTGCAACAGAAAGCAAATTACTGATAAGGAAGCAGGTGCCAGACTGGAATTTTAAAACAGTGACACATTAATAAACCAACCCCAAATTAATTCATGTCAGTTGAAGCAGGGCAGGTGTGCTTGCTTCCCCCCCCCCATAATCTACAGTGATGATGAACCAGAGGGTGGCATTGATGTACCAGAGGGTGGCATGGGTGAAACAGAGGGTGGCAGTGGTGAAACAGAGGGTGCTGGGAACCTGTGATGATGAAACAGATGTAGAAACAACATAGTCGCGACCGTTGCGCAATTGCGAACTGGTACCAAACCCTCGCGAACTGGCAGAAACCCTTTCGAACACAAAAAAAAAATCCGCAAATTCGCAGATTTTGCGGATTGCGAGTTCGCAAATTCGCAAAATTCGCGAACGCCAGATTCGCAAAATTCGCCCATGCTTAGTGAATTTCAATGTTTCTTTAAATGCTAATTTCGAATTATAATGTTCATTAAACCTATGGTTTTTTCAGTGCTTTCAAACTATCACTTTATTGTCAACTTAGGAAAAACAGCCAATATCTTGAGTTTTCCAGCAATAACTTCCACAAAAAAAAATATGTCCCAAATGAGAACAACAACTAACGGTAATAATATACAGAGTAGACGTACCCGTACAAATATTAACACAAACGCACCAGTTCTCGATATTTTCAAGGAGCAGCCAAATCTGGGGTGCGATCCAAAAACAGGGAATAAGCCACGTTTACAGAAGGAATCTAGCATCTGCATTTTACTGGTGTAAACTAGCCCGTCTACCTACAATGTGAAAGGGATCGTAGCCCAGAATCAACTCTGAAGCGCAACATATGTCATAAAGTTACTGATCAAGTAGCTCAAACACCCATGAAGGCCACAACACGCACTGCCACCAGCCTCAGGACGCCCCCCTGACCACCCCCCTCCCTACCACCACCGAAGCAGTGCAGAACAGGACAGCAGACCTTCCAAAAATGGCATGGTCCCTCAGCCACACAATACTTGAATGTTGCCAGATAAGGCAAGCAAGTATGTGTGAAGGACACAACTCATCCATCAATAATAATAATGCACACACTACCAACTGTAGCGGTGATGTGCTCGAAGGACCTCACAGATCATAAACCTCTCCATCTGTATATATACTGCTGGTGCTTGTAGTGTTGTGCACAATAGACTCAACAATATTACCTCAGGCAGTGGGGAAGATCTTAGACATGTAGCTGTGTTGTCCTCCCCTGGAAGTGGAAGTGCAGTGGGCTCGTCCAACGTATGCCACTCCAGCGTAAGATTATGAATAAATAAGCTGGGGCTCTGGGCATGGCCTGAGAGGCAGGCCTCACTCTGCCTCGTGGCTGCCGCCATGACCACGGGCCTCCTCGACACAGGCCCCCTGTGAACCGAGCAGTACAGCACCACAGACTTATGTCTGTACAGACTACTGCCTTCGATCTACATTGCGGACAGCAGGCATCACAATTCAGATGGAGTACCGATTGCAGATGACGCAGTGCAGTACGCAAGATACATTGCTCCCAGTGGGGCCCCGCGGACCTCGCATCATCACAGGTTACATACACGCTCAGTGCCAAAGGTACTACTAACTCAGTGCATGCTAAGTCATTTCCATGAGGCCGTATTGAGGCAGAATTCAATAGACAAAAGACATTGGTCCGAGTGCGGTCCCCCTGGACCATGCATCATCGCAGGGTACGTACACGCTGAGCTCCAAAAGTACTACTAACTCAGTGCACCATAAGTCATCGCAAAGAAGAGTGAACAGTTTTATGTCAGCAGTGAGGCATACTATCACTCGAACATCGAATTGAGGCAGAATTCAATAGACAAAAGACATTCCTCCGAGTACGGCCCCCCGGACCACGCAACATCACAGGGTACATACACGCTGAGTGCCAAGGTACTACTAACTCACTACACCATAAGTCATTGCCACGTGGCCATATTGAAGCAGTATTCCGTAGACAAAACATAGGTCCGAGTGCGGCCCCTCCAGACCACGCATCATTGCAGGATATGTACACGCTCAGTGCCAAAGGTACGACTAACTCAGTGCACCATAACTCATCGCCACATGGCCTTATTGAGGCACAATTCAATAGACAAAAGACATTGGTCCGAGCGCAGCCTCCCCGGACCACTCATCATCACTGGGTATGTACACGCTGAGCACCAAAGATACTATTAACTCAGTGTACCATAAGTCATCGCAAGAAAGACTGAACAGTTTTATGTCAGCAGTGGGGCATACTATCACTCGAAAATCATCCAAAAATACTTATAATATAAAAAGAACAGTACAATGAAAGTACATTATTGATAACAATCCGGTGATTTTGAAGATGTAGAATGCAAATATGGACAATGACATACAGTATGTTGTAGATAACTGAATTGCTGTTTCTCTCTATATCACGTCGTATATATTACCAAGTCTGAGAAGATAGAATTAAGAGAAATCTGGGAAGAAATTTCACAGGACAAGAAACTTAGCAAACATTTTTACAACTTCAGCTTGAAGATGCTTACACATCGAGAAATTTTCCTACGAATGTTCGCATTGATAGACATCTGCAAGTTTATATTCAAAGTCAAAAGGGATCATCAGGATAAGTCTGGATCTTGCTGCAACACGAAATCGAGTTTTAATGTAAATGATATAAAACAAGTTTGTAATGATATAGAGTTACGTTTCGTTGGTAGTCAAGAGAAGAGTACAGAAAATAACAGTTTGATTAGTGTTGAAGAAGAGATGAAAGATAATAGTGATGTGAAGCTTCAAAAAGAAATAACAAAGTTTAAAGTAGTTTCTGGTCCAAATCATCATTACACAGAGCTCTATTAAATTGCCCCGGAACCTTTCTTTTATATTTTTACTCGATGTGAGGCACAAGATGGCTGCTAACACTTCCTGGTTTCAAGTGTTAGCAGCCAATCAGAGGACACTTCCTGTTTTGAAGAGTTAGCAGCCAATCAGAGGCAAGCTTGTGCTCGGGAATAAGGCACCGACCAGATATATATATATATTTTTTCCCTTTAATATCTCAAAAACTACTGTACGGATTTACACCATTTCAACAAAACCTCGCTTTTTAAACCAAGACCTTTCTCCCTGCCAAATGTTGGCGTAATTCCGTTCAGCAGTTTCACCTGTAGCCTTGTCTAAAGTTTCCTATGAAAAATTCATTGAGAAAACATGTTTTCACACCCCCTTTCTCTCAGCCCCCCCCTTGACCAATAACCCCTAAACTTTCAAGATAGGAACTGATAAAAAAAAAACCTTTTTGGAAAATTTCGTAAAGAATCGTCAAACAACGCCAAAGTTATAAGCAGATGGAGAGCTCCAGGAAGGGGGCCACGCAACCCCCTTCCCAACATGACTGAAGCCCCGAGACAGCGGGGACCCCAGTGGGCCCCTGCAACCCCTGCAAGCCTACACTATTTTTTTTAAAGAAATGCCCCCGTAACCTAGCCCACCCAATGACCTCATTAAAATGAAATGCGGGAACCCGCAACCCCAGTGCAAATTACGGCGTTTTTTTTAAAATACGTTTTTGGACCCAGGGGGTCCTTCTGGGACCCCCTCAGCAGGCCTAGGGGGTCAGAAGGTTTCTACCCTGCCCCCTTCCCTTTTTTTATACCTTTTTGTTTTTCCATTTTCGGGTGACTCTCTTCTACCGAGCCACAAGATGGCTGCCAACACATCCTGGTTTGGAGTGCTGGCAGCCAATCACAGTGAAGCTCGCGCATGCGACTTAGGCTCCGCACAGATATCAAAACGTTTATTTTTCTAATTTCTCAGCAACTACTTGAACGGATTTACACCATTTAAAAATTAAAGGTTGCTTTCTGACCCACGCACTACCTTCGTGCTAAATTTGGGGTAATTCCGTTCAGTAGTTTCGGCTGTAGCCTTGCACAAAGTTTCCTATGGGAAATTGATTTTTTCACTCTTATTTTTTGAATTTCTCAAAAACTACTGAACAACTTTACACCATTTAAAAAAAGGTCACTTTCTGAACCAAGCTCTACCTTTCTGCCTAATTTGGGGTAATTCCGTTCAGCAGTTCGGGCTGCAGCTCGTCGCAAAATTTCCTATGGTTATTAACATGGGGAATACGCGTTTTGGGACCCTCCTTTTTTTTCAGCCCCCGCTTGACAAATCGCCCCAAACTTTCAGGATAGGAGATGACCTGGATAGACTTTTGTCTTGGAGAATTTCATGAAGATTCATCAAACGATGCCAAAGTAATTAGCAAATGAAAAAAAAAATTTTCTATGGAAACAAGCTTGTAACTATAACTACCTACTGGCAACCGCCAGTAGGCAATATACATATATACATATACATATATATATTCAATGAAAAAACCATTGGTTTTAGGCCATATATAGTTTGAAATTTGCATTTACAAAACCTTATTTTACTCGCATAAAACCATTGAAATTCCATATATAGTTAGATGCGCTAACTATATATCGCGCACCCGCAATCCACTGCTGATGATGTCACATATTACATCATTCATGACATGGTCAGTGACATCACTGATGACATCACTGATGACAACTCAAATGACATCACTGATGACAACATCCAGTGACTGGAAGTTTCTGTAAAGTTAAAATATGTCTTACATATTGAAGAATGAGTGGATGTATAAATGTCTGGATGAAGGATTTAGTAGGTGCATGACTGACTGTATGAGGGAGTGATTAAATGTGTCTCACTGAGTGCATAGGTTAGTGATTAAACTGTATTATTTTTGTGTATCATTATATCTGTTGTTCTGTAAACTGCTGCATGTGTTGATCAGTAGCTATATAAATAACTATATGGGTTATTGATTGGTTGCTCAAGTATTTGTATGGGAGACTGAGTATGTGTGTGGCTGGCTGGGAGGTGTGTGATTCTGTGCATAGATGTGTAAGCAGTTGATTCACTAGGTGTATGAGTTCAAGAGTGCATGTGGAAACAGCTATATGGGCGGTTGACTGTGTGCATGAGTGTATTGGTGAGTGAATGGATATCTCAGTGCTACATGTCAAAGTAAGTACATATGTAAAACACAGTACATGCGAGAGTTAACATATATAAAAAACTGTGCATAACAGCCAGTGAATGTGTGAGTGGCTGTATGGATCATTGTGAACATGTATCAAAGATTGTATAAGAGAGTAAATATGTATTAGAATATGTTTCAATAAGTAAGGTGTGTATAACTGTATAGTTGAGGAATTGGAGGTGTGTTTGATTCTTTGCATGACTGTCTAGGTGTATGACTAACTCCATGGATGAGTGACAGTCTGTGAGTGTCTGTTTTCACTGAGTGTATCTAAGGATATATCAGAGTCTGTAGAGGTTCATCGTATTAACACATGAATGATGTCATCTGTGATGTTGTCAGTGATGTCATTTGAGTTGTCATCAGTGATGTCATTTGAGATGTCATCAGTGATGTCATTTGAGTTGTCATCAGTGATGTCATCAGTGATGTCACTGACCATGTCATGAATGATGTAATATGTGACATCATCAGCAGTGGATTGCGGGTGCGCGATATATAGTTAGCGCATCTAACTATATATGGAATGTCAATGGTTTTATGCGAGTAAAATAAGGTTTTGTAAATGCAAATCCCTAACTATATATGGCCTAAAACCAATGGTTTTTTCATTGAATTTTCAAGGTTTTGTAAATGCAAATTCCTAACTATATATCGACTATAACCTATGGTTTTTTCAGTGAATTTCAATGGTTTTTTAATAGCAAATATGAAAAGCTTTAAAATGTCAAGTACGTGATAGATAAAAACATTTTCGTATTTATGCACGCTGATGTGCTTTGAACGCTGCACCCCCCCCTCCCCTCTTTTCTCTTATTAGTACTCTCTCTTTGCAGATAGTGAACGGTAGTTAACGCAGACCTTTACCCCCGTTGTAATCCGTCGTACCTGCTTGTCTCTCCATTTGATTGATTGTTATCCAAGCATTTACTGTTTTACAATTGATTCTCTTTAGTTCATTCTCTATTTACAAACAAGCACAAACTCGCAATACTCTGTTTAGTCTTTGCAGATAGTGAAAAATCGTGTAAAAAAATAAAAGTAATCGAGCAAAATCAGTAGGCCACTAATTGGATCTCTTTTTGACCTCGCTAAAATAGAAA
The DNA here is from genome assembly GCF_964263255.1 of Lissotriton vulgaris. Classification (NCBI taxonomy): domain Eukaryota; kingdom Metazoa; phylum Chordata; class Amphibia; order Caudata; family Salamandridae; genus Lissotriton; species Lissotriton vulgaris. The sequence goes on from NC_141696.1 coordinate 724,593,228, forward strand.
TATTAGGAACAACCCTTCATGAGAAATACGAAAATAGTGAGATGAACTGAGCTCCACACCATGAGGGCTGCAAGACAGCTCGGCTCCGTCACCCATCCCGCCCAAAATAACGACAAACCCTATGCAAATATTAAAAATATAGACAACACACCAGCAAAGAAACAGGGTAAAACATTTTATTAAATAACTATTTACATAACGTTGGTTTATAAGATGATGTCAGTAGTGGACCGATGTGTGAATAGGTCGGAAGTAGCACAAGGCACCAAGATCCGGATGGAAAGTCCTGGATGTTGGGTGCCATAGTTCAGAGTTCTGAGTTTGAGCCTTTTTCAATGCCTGTGCTTTGTTGTTTCCCCTCCATCAAAAACAAAAAAAAATATAAAACTGTGCAAAAATACAAAAAAATCAAAAAATGTTTACAAAAGCAGTGCTTGTAAGACTGTCTGAAGCTTATTTCCACCTACTGCAGCTTCACTATTCTCAAAGTAAGTGAGGGTCGTTTGTGGACCTGACTGCATTTGAAAACAATGTTATATGGTACCTCCCTAAACCGCTTGACGGAGGCCCCCGAGGGGCGGTGTGATGGCACGGACTCGGAGAAGACGCTTGGCTCCGACCCCCTCCCCAAGTCTTATAGCACTGGTGTAGCCTGAGATCGCCCCCGACATAGGCGGCCGGCTCCCGGGGTCCGGCGGAACTTTTTGCCTTTTGATGACTCTTCTATTCTGGACTTTGTCCCACAATCCGTTTGACCTGAAGACACGCTGTAGTGGGGCGCCCCTTTACCGTTTTAGTTGCCATTCCGCCCGCTTTTGCTACATTGTGCCTCTTCCGCCATTCAGCTGTTTACCGCCCGCTCTTGCGACTACAGCGTCTCGCTCACCATGTAGTTAAGTTGCTCCCGCTCTTGCGGTGCAGCGATAGGCGGCTGACACAGGACTCTCAAAATGGCGGCCGGCTCTTCGGTTTTAGGCCTGGTCCACTAAAATGGCCCTGGGACACCTTGGAACTCGGACGCTTCCCTGATAGGGCTTGGGTCCCATTCTCGAAAGCGTCCCCTCAGCCTTGAAGATTCTACAAAAGTCTTGGGGGCCCCCGACTCCCGCAGGCTTCTGGTGGGGAGTGGCTGCCATGTCTGCTCGTGAAATGGCCACGACGGAGCTATGAGATGGTAGTGCTCTCATGCTGACGCCAGCTTTAGTCTGAAACATTCAGAAACACTGTAGTCTACCAATTCGATCAGTTCCGGTAGCGCCCCAACATGACCCGGAAGAGAAGAACTTGCCCTCCCCTCTTTGACTGATGGTTCTTGTTGCCTGTCCCCTCTGTTGTCATTTAACAGAACTTTTTGGACTGCTGAAAGGGGTTGTGTTCCGAACGCTGGTTGGTGGAGACATTTTGACTATATTCTTGACCTACGTTGTCGCGTAATGCGTTATATGACACGCCGCGTTAGCGCACCCGGAAGTGATCCGCGGCGCGCAGCGCGTAACGTAAGCATAACAGGTCATGTGACTTGGTAATAAAACTTTTTATTGGTTCATTTTACTTTTGTTATTTTAATAATGAAAAGCTTGGTCATATGACCTAAAAAATACGCTTTTTATTGATTTCGAACTTTTTTTTTTAAACATATATGTTATAATATTCCAGGCTAATGTACTTTCCCGGAAAATTTACAACTGTCCTGCAAGTAAAATATATTCCTTTTTCGAGAAAAAGGGCGTTTCTTCGTTCCATGACGGAGCCGTTGAGTAAAAGAGACTCGGCCTGCTGTCTTAGTCGCCGATACGTCTGATTATCAGATTCTTATCGATCACTTTATGTTGCAGGAGTGGAAAACACAACTGCCCTTGACCATTTATCTTTATTGCGTTCCTACGTATTATACCTTTTATCCGTCATGTAATTGGACTGCTTTATTTCACTTGCCTTTTACTGATTCGAAAACAGTGACTAAAAGTAAAAACTTTACCAATCTAAATACTACTACCGTGTTTTGTTTTAAAAACCTTTATTGTGAAAATGTCAGTATACAAATACGGGCCTATAACCACGTGGGCCGGCCACGGAGCAAACTGAAATCGTATATGATGAGGAGACATTTACACTGTAGAGGAACGTAACGAGCGGGCCATTAGGTTACAAGAACTAAGGTGTCTAACAGTTGCGGAATCGGTGGACGTACATTTTGTAATTAAAATAACACAGGGCCACTTACAATAAAATTTTCTAGATATACATTTGCGGGCAAGGAGTTACGAGTCCCATTTATACCGGCGCCATTTTGGGCGAGGCCGGGCAGGTCCAAGATATAGTCAAAATGTCTCCACCAACAATCGGCCAGACCAGAACCCCTTTCGGCCCTTTATGCTACAAGATGGTGTCTTCCATTCAGAAAATATTGTTGGCAGCATTTTGAAAGGAAAGATAAACAGCCGTTCTCCTAGTGAGTCTCACATTGTTACATTTAGGAAGAATGTTGAAGAGTAATATGTGGAAAATCTGAAGCCATTTTTCTACAAACTCTCAATCAGCCTTGGATGGAAAAAAAAATCCTGAAGAATGTACAAACTGAAAACCAATTTTTGTCTGTATAGCATCAACAGCAACGCTTGAGTCAGCTTTGTGTCAAGTCGCCATTTTCATTCAATCAATAGCGTCCCCCTGCACACATTCAGGAACCTGGTCGTGTCTTCAGGTGAAACGGATTGTGGGACAAGCAGAAAGGAAAAGGAAAAAAGTTCCGCCGGACCTCGGGAGCCGGCCGCCTATGTCATGGGCGATCTTTGGCCACACCAGGGCAATAGTGAAGCTGCAGCAGGTGCAAAAGAGCTTCAGACAGTCTTACAAGCACTGCTTTTCTAAACATTTCTTTGTATTTTTGCACAGTTTTATATATTTTTTTTGTTTTTGATGGAGGGGAAACAACAAAAAACAGGCATTGAAAAAAGCTCAACAGTGCAGGGCGCCTTGAGCTGGTTCCGACCTATTCACACATCGGTCCACTACTGACATCACCTCATAAGCCAACGGGGCACCCCACACTGACTTTCGGCGCAGCATTGTAGGATGGCCACACCAGTGCGGCAACTTGCTGGACACGACCTCGGTGCCATCCGGATCTCGGCGCGTTCGAATCACTGTACCGCAAGAGTGACCGGAACTCAGCTGGTCACGCCGTCTTTCGGCGCAGCATTGTAGGATGGCCATACCAGTGCGGCAACTTGCTGGACACCACCTCAGTGCCATCCGGATCTCGGCACGTTCGAGTCACTGTACCGCAAGAGTGACCGGAACTCAGCTGAACACGCCGTCTTTCGGCGCAGCATTGTAGGATGGCCACACCAGTGCAGCAATTTGCTGGACACCACCTTGGGCAATAGTGAAGCTGCAAAAGGTGCAAATAAGCTTCAGACAGTCTTCAACTTAGTCTGATTCTTATAATAAACTTCAGATAGTCTTACAAGCACTGCTCAGAACTCTCAACTATGGCACTCAACATCCAGAACTTGCCATTCGGATCTTGGCGCCTTGTGCTGGTTCCGACCTATTTACACATCGGTCCACTACTGACATCACCTCATAAGCCAACGGGGCACCCCACGCCGACTTTCGGCGCAGCATTGTAGGATGGCCACACCAGTGCGGCAATTTGCTGGACACCACCTCGGTGCCATCCGGATCTCGGCGCGTTCGAGTCACTGTACCGCAAGAGTGACCGCAACTCAGCTGGACACGCCGTCTTTCGGCGCAGCATTGTAGGATGGCCACACCAGTGCGGCAATTTGCTGGACACCACCTCGGTGCCATCCGGATCTCGGCGCGTTCGATTCACTGTACCGCAAGAGTGACCGCAACTCAGCTGGACACGCCGTCTTTCGGCGCAGCATTGTAGGATGGCCACACCAGTGCGGCAATTTGCTGGACACCACCTCGGTGCCATCCGGATCTCGACGCGTTGTGCTGCCTTCGGCCTATTCGCACATCGGTCCGCTACTGACGCCGCCTCACGTGCCAACGGATTTTCTACGCTTTTTGTAGCCCTATGCCGCATAACAGGTCATGTGACTTGTTTATAAAACTTTTCATTGGTTCATTTTACTTTTGGTTTCCTAAAGATGGAAGGCTTGGTCATATGACCTAAAATAACACTTTTCATTGGTTTAGAACATTTTTTTTTCCCAAACGATGAAAGCCCCACCTTGTTTCTGGATCATTCAGACTGAAGCTGGCGTCAGCATGAGAGCACCACCATCTCGTGGCTCCGTCGTGGTCATTCCGCGAGCAATCATGGCAGCCGCTCCCCACCGGAAGCCTGCGGGAGTCGGGTCCCCCAAGACTTTTGTAGAATCTTCACGGCTGAGGGGACGCTTTTCGAGAATGGAGCCCAAGCCCTAGCAGGCAAGCGTCCGAGTTCCAAGGTGTCCCAGGGCCATTTCAGTGGACCAGGCCCAAAACCGAAGAGCCGGCCGCCATTTTAAGAGTCATGTGGCAGCCGCCTATCGCTGCACTGCAAGAGTGGGAGCAACTCAACAACATGGTGAGCGAGACGCTGTAGCCGCAAGAGCGGGCGCAACTCAGCTGGATGGCCGTCACCTGGGGAGGCCCGTTCACGCCGCCTCCCCCACGCCCCCCCCCGGGCCGCCCCACGCCAATTTTCGGAGCAGCATTGTAGGATACCAAAACCAGTGCGGCAGTTTACTGGACATCACCTGGGTGCCATCAACATCTCAGCGCGTTCTGCTGCCTTGGGACTATTCGCACAACAGACCGCTACTGACGAGGCCTCCCCCCGCACCACCCGGGACGCCCCACGCCAATTTTCGGAGCAGCATTGTAGGATCCGAAAACCAGTGCGGCACCCAGGCGACATCACCTGGGTGCCGTCCAGAACTCTGCACGTTGTGCTGCCTTGGGACTATTCGCACAAAAGACAGCTTCTGACCATTGTTGCTTTTTTGGGTGAAAAATGTTTAAATGTTTTTACAGTTTTTGTTCCGTTCATTATATTTAAAAGTTAATAAAGTTTTATAATGTTACTTTGTTGGAGTGTTATAAAATTTTTTAAAAACGGGTGAATGGGGCCTTGAATCGGGTTATTGTCATGTGTGGGCTTTGCAAGTGTACTGCTACAGGATCGGACATTTCAAACTCAAATGCACGTTCTTTTTCTTACCTTTCCGAAGCATGGAGCGCAATAGCAGGCAGAGAAAGGGTGATGCACGTGTTGAACACTACCTGACCTGGCAAGTTGCTGGCAGTGCCCCCCCGCCCGCTCCTGAAAGAGGGCACACACACACCGCCGCCCCGAGTACTTCACAAATCTTTAAAAGACCATGCGCTTGTTCATGAGGCTTAAATGGTTTATCACCTCTTCTAGAACACCTGCATCGACCCTCTGACGTTTCCTGGAAAAATTACCACGTAACACAAAACCAAGCCCTATCAGCTGAAACCCCCGAGGAATCGTGGGGCATATTATCAAGGGGGTTTATCTCCGCTTTTTTGGCTTTAAAAGCCATGAAAGCGGAGATAAAATTATCTCCCTATTACCAAGCTGTCGCTAACACCAGTTAGTGACAGCTAAAAGGAGATAGCGACCATCTTTGCATGAATCCTTTGCATGTCAGTGATACTTATCACTAATGACATGCAAAGTGGGCGTGCCAAGATGTTAGCGACTGGAAACAGTCCCTAACATCGCTATCTCCTATTACCAACTTTTGGAGATATTCGCGCTAAACGCGAATATCTCCAAAAGCTAACACCTGCCCTGAGCAGTTCTTAGCCATGTTATCCAATGGGAGGTGGATAACATGGCTGAGAGCATTTGCTCGATAATACATGAATATCGCTGACTTTTCTGCGATAATAGCAAGGTTTATCTGCGATAAAAATCGCCGATGTGCGGCGAAAATTTTTGTCTCTAAACAAGTTAGAGACAAAAATTATCGCTAGTTGTTCGTAATATGCCCCCGGGTTTTTGCTTGCAGAAATCGGGAGGCGGGAGACTAGCACTGAAATCAGTAGTCTCACGCCTGAATCGAGAGGGTTGGCATGTCTGGATTCTCTTTAGCTGGGGCCATAAACTACATCCGCAGGGGTAGGTGATAGCCTGGGACCAGCCTGGCATCTAAAATGGCTGCCGTGCACGACAAAATTGTGGCATTGGAAAAAAAGCAAGATAGCGCAGACAATGTTTATCAATAAGGATTCATTTATAACAAAATATTTTATCGCAGTGACAAATTGGCGGTCAACACTTCCTGATTTCCATCGAATCGAACGTTAACAGACGTCACGCAGCAAAAAAAAAAAAAAGCTCACGCACAGCCGCTGGAAAAGATGTATCAACATATATGAGCCTCCTCAGCCACCCTCATGAAACATAGGGGATTAGGATACGTCTCCCGCACCCCCTTATACCTAGTAATTTAATTAACGAAGCACAAAATGGCGAATTCCCGTTTCGCTACCAGTTTGTGGCCCAGTTCGCGGCCCGTGAAGCGCTTCTACCGTTAAAAATCATTTTTTTTTTTATTTTCCCCACGGGACCCTTTAATAACCCCAACAACATTCCTAGGGGGTCAAGAGGGGTATACCTTGCCCCCTTTCATTAAATTCCCCCTTCGTTTTTCACCTCTTCTTCTCTCTCGATCCTACCGAGAGATAAGATGGCGGCCGCTCCGGACTGTTTAGAATGTTGACAGACACCGGAGAGCCAATCAGCTTTCTGCGCTCAAAGTTCCGTTTCGCGAAAAGTAAGCGAACCGGAACGCAGCCTGGAGCGCTGTTACAGATATATATCTTGATTTAAACGTTAATTTCTCAAAAACTACTGGAGCACATATATTGAGACCTAGCAAAGGCACATCGGGCTAACTGTCCCTACAATTTTGCCAAGTTTCGTGCAAATCCATTCAGCCGTTCGAGCTAAAAGTGAGTCCAACCGCCCTATGGAAATTAACATGGGAAAAACGTGTTTTGGGACCCCCCTTTTTTCTCGGCCCCCCCTCGACAAAACCCCCCCAAATTTTCAAGGCCTGCTCAGAAACAAAATGTGCCATTTTCCTGAAAATTTCAGCCGATTCCGTCCACAAACGCCAAAGTTATTAGACATAGAATTTTCAAAAATGCCATAGGGAAAAAATCCTAACTATATATACCTACTGGCGATAGCCAGTAGGTAATATATATATATATATATATATATATATATATATATATATATATATATATATATATATATATATATATATATATATATATATATATAGAGAGAGAGAGAGAGAGAGAGAGAGAGAGAGATGGCATCATTTAAACCGTGATTTAAACATCTAAAAGCAATGTCCTATTGTGGAAGAAGAGCCTTGCTGAAGTATATTCAAAACTTTAAGTGGAGTGCCCTGTGTATAATGGATGCAAAATCTTTCCACTGAGATATAGATTAGGTTCATTATAAGCGGCCTATAATTCAGTTATACTAATACTGGACCCGATATTAACAATTCCAGGAACCTTTGCATTACCACAAGGTAATACAATCGCCTATAAAAAGGGGTAAAAAATACAGAAATGATACTACTGCAGTGATTTCAGCATGTTAACGTGTAATCCTATTGCTTTTAACAGGCAAACGTTCCTCAATGTGTGAGCTGAAGGATTATGTTGTACTACTGCATCCAAGAATTCCTCAAGGAGTTGTCAGGATTTACTTGCCTCATTGTGGATAACTGGCAAATCTTAACAAGAACTTTTGTAGATGATAGTTGGTCAGCTATTAAAATCAAATACTAAGTTGGCGGATATAAATGGGGAAGAATGTGTGAACAAGTTTTCTGTGACTGTTTTTGCACACAGTATTACCACCACTGCATGGTTTTGCCTGTTCAATCTACTCTAGGAAGCAACACAAGGAAACAGCCCAGGTAAATATCAGGAGTTAGGTTGATTTACACTAATTTCATGATGGACACAACATGAAAACAAGCAATGGCAAAGCCAAAAGGTCTGGCATTGACCGCCAGCCTTCAGGCAATTCTTGTTTTGTCATGGTTTTTGCAAAACCTTCTTGCCCAAGAAGATGCAGGGCCCTCATCAATCTAAAAAAAGTGGCTAAAGGCAAAAATGCTTTTGGTTTTAAAAAGTCAAACATGCCCATTTTTACTCCCCGGCACTGAATGCAACTATTTTGTGTGTGGATATCCTCCTTGAGAAATGGCAGCATGTCATAAGTCATAGTAAAGTCAGCCTATGGCTGAAATAGGCTGAAACATTGCTCTTTAATGCATGCTGGAGTGTGTAGAAGAAAAATGTGAATGACACAACAGACTAACGGATGGAGTCTGGCTGAAAACCCCTATAAGAAAGTATGCTATGCACATAATTTTAGTAAAATCAAATGGTCTTGGCTAACCCAGCCCTAAAAAAGCCAATTGGTTTGGCATTGGTTGATAACTTCTTTCCTTTGAGAAGGAGGCACAAAAGAAATAAGGCATGAAGAATAGAAACAAATCAGCAAGGAAAGAAAGACAAGGTTGTAAAGATGGAGCATATTGATGAGTTTATATTCAGAGTTAAGATGAGCTGAAGGCATGCAAGAAAGAAGGCAGGAAAGAAAGAAAGAAGGGAATGAAGAAAAAAGAAAGGAAAGAATAAAGGACAACAGATGGAAAGAAGGACACATAGAAGGAAAAGGGGAAAAGAAAAGAAAGTAGAAAAAAGAAGAAAGGAAATCAGGAAGGGAAAAAGAAAGAATGAAAGAAAGGAAGAAAGGAAAAAGGAGGAGGAAAGAGGGAAAGAAAACAGAAAAAAAAGGAAAGAAGGAAAAATGAAAAAAGGGAACGAAAGACGGAAAGAAAGAAGGAAGGAAAGAAAGAAGGAAAAACAAGGAAAGGAAGCAGGAAGAAACGTCAGGAAAGAAAGAAAAAAGGAAAAAAGGAAAGTCATAAGGTAAGAGAAGAAAGGCAAGAAAGAAGGACAGCAGGAAAGAAAGAAAATAATAGGAAACAGTGAAAGACAAGGTAAGTAGAAGGCAACATAGGAGGAAGGCAAGAAAGACAATAAAGAAAGAAAGGATGAAAAAGAGTATGCAAGTAGAAAAAGACAGAAAGAAGAAAGGGAGGAAACAAACAAACAAGCAAACACACAATGACAGGGCTGAAAAGATAGGTAGAGCACAATGATTAGCTTATATTCAGAGTTTATGTGAGTTGATTTGAAATAGCAGCAGCCAGATAAAAAAGTCCTTTTCAAAGGAATTTACAACAGCACTAGCAGCAGCTGGGATCTGATATAGCAGGAATGTGCCGTATGGTAACATCAAAAGTGTCTTGCTATCACATTAGGCTCTACACATAAAGACAACACTAAAGTATTTTTGAACTCAAAACAAAGACACTGGCACTGTAAGTAACTACCTTATGTGTGGATGTGCTCCTTGTGAAATGCAGTCACTCAAACTGAAGTCCTAACTTTACTACTCCTAATCTGAGAAAAATCCAAATTTTAAGACTTTTGGTATTCACAGAAGGCATTTAGGAGTCCTAAAGTTAAGAGTCCTAACTTTACTACTCCTAAACTGAGAAAAATCCTAACTTTAAGACTGTCGGTATTCACAGAAGGCATTTAGGAGTCCTAAAGTTTGCACTCCTAACTTCTGTGAATAACGAAATGAGTAAGTGCCTTCTGTGAATACCAAAATGAGTAAGTGACTTCTGTGAATACCAAAATGGTAGTAAGTTTAGGATTTTGTCTTAAGTTAGTTCTGTGAATCGGGCCCTATGCTTTTATCTTCAGACAGACAATCACTCTGTTATTGTTGATGATTAGTTCCCCAGGTTTACATTACACATAGCAAACACATCACTGTTTGATTCCTCTAAGTCACGACAAATACTATGATGGTTGCACTATTGCATTTTATTTACTGTTATATTTCCACCCGGCGTAACTTCCTAAGTGATTAAGTGGTTGTCTCTTCAAGAAATAAGACACTGAAATGCCTATCAGGCACATGCATCAAAGCATTTTGCGATCGCAAATGGTGCGAATCGCAAAAATCAGCCGTTTGCGATCGCAAAAATTGCTTTTGGAATGCATGAAACAAGAAGCCCCTCGCAATTTAGGAAATCGCTAAATTTGCGTTTTCTTACATTGCGATTGCATTTAAGGAATCGCAATTTGCGATTCCTTAAATGCAATGCAAGAAAGTAAAAAGATTTGCAATTTTGCAAATAAGAATAGCAATTTACCATGACTTGTAAGGTGATGTTAAATTGCGATTTTCTTGAAAAAAGCATCAAAGTGCATTTTTCAAAGTCCCATGTTACGCACACACATGCCCCTAGGGCATGTGTGTGCGTAACATGGGTGCACATATCAATTCCAGGGGTACAACAGGGTGTCCTTTGGACGCCCCTGCACCCTTGAAATCGCATTCTCCATTTGCAAATCGCTAATTGCGATTCGCAAAATGAGAACGTCTTCCCATTCATGGGGAGGGATTCCTTAATTACGACTCGCAATTTGCGACTCGCAATTAAGGAATGTTTAGAAATCGCACATTTTTCAGCGATTTCTACATGCATAGGCATTTGCGATTTCTTAATTGCGATTCCTTAAAAATCGCAATTAAGAAAACGCAAATGACTACAATGATGCATGTACCTGCTGGTGTTTAGTAGACAACCAGTGAAATGGTATTGGCTTTCCGTTAGTAAATTCCTGTTCCCTGCTGAAACTGGCTCATAAAATTTCAGGAGCCTTTTCATGAGGCTGTTTGTTTTTCTCTTGCACCACACAATGGGATGCAAGAGCTACACAAACTTTAAGACAGATTTCGGATGCCATGCAAAAGTGCTTCGTGTGGCTCTGAGTGGCTTAAAACGTCTCAAGAAATGCATTCTGAAGCACACATAGAAAGCGGAATATGCCTCTTTGATTGTTTTTGTGCAGGAAAATGTTCCTTCCTCAAAAAAAATCCCTTGATGCAATGCAGGCACCCTTGCACTATGGATCAAGGGTGCCTGCATTGGCAATATACTGATAAAAGGGTGCCAACCCAAGGGAAAAGACAGGAATGTGCCATATTATATTAAATACCATGTATTCATGTGCTTTCTGTGTTATGCAGTGCAGCGCAGCAAGGTTACTTCCTGCTCTGCACAGTGTGACTTTCTAGAAAATTAGCCCCTTTGGGTTTGTTGGTCTGGGAATTACCTGGTGCGGCACAACCTAGGCTCAGCTCCACCTACCAAAAGCAGGTGGGATTAATATCCAGTATGTAATGGAGAATAGAAAACATGAGAAAACAGTGGCATACCACAAAATGCCACCCACCCCATGCCCTGAAGAATATGATGATGGGCCTATGAGTATCCCACATCCAGGGTTACTGAATTTTGCAGCAAGGGAGGACCAGGGAAGGCACATTTTTATGATAGTATCAATTCACAATTTTGTCATTTTTACACATCAACATGTCTGGACAAAGGTTTCAACATGTTAATACTATTTCAAAACCAAAATGCAGCAATATGCAACTGAAAGGTGAACAGTCAACCTTTCCAAAGGGCCTTCTGCACAGCAACAGGCACCGTCACATTATTAGCATCTTTTGAGCTAGAAGGTAATTGTTTTTGTTAAAATCTGAAATGTATGCAGCAGATGATGGATATGAGGCAACTGCAGCAAATCTATATTTATAGGGATATTACTGCAGCCAAAGAATCACATACTTCCAGTGGCCCTGCCCATATCTCATGGATCATCATTGGCCTGGAGATGAGCGTAGGCCCCTTGAAGCGTTGGGGGCTCTATGAAGGGTTGCAGGTGCTGCAGAGGTCTGTGTTATGTCCCTGTGATGCTAGATTAGGAATATGCCTGCAAATAAATAATGCTTAGGACTTTTTATGTGGTTATTGTTCTTATCTTTCTATGATTATTAAATATTCTGAATAAAAGCAATAGTGCACATCCTGTTGTATGCTCATTCACAATTTAAAAATGGTGATAAGTTCAATTGGAACACTCATTTTTGGATGACGGAATTTCTTTAACACTAATCATACCACATTAGGATGTTCCCCATTTTACTGCATGAATGGATTTTATATAAACGTGCTTCGTTTTGAGGGGCCTGCCACATCTACTCACGCATCCATTCAAGAACACCACAAATGACTCCGGGGTCTCCTAAATGATACCAAAAAACACTTAGAAAAGGCCCAAAAAGATGGAAAAAGATATGCAGATGCAAAACATTCAGCTGAACCTACCAACCAAGTGAGAGATACGGTTTGGTTAGTCACAATATTTTTGATTCTCAAGGGAAATCTCACGTTGAAACCTATTAGACCTGGCCCTTTTGACAGGTGTATCCCCAAATATTTTGCCTTTTGCCTCCTATTTTTCTGATCCAGTTTTTGCTGGCTATAGGATTCTGGGCACTTTATCATTTCTGACCAGTGCTAAAGTGCATATGCTCTCTGTATAAGCTTTGACAATGATTGGCTATCCATGATTGGCATATTTGATTTACTGGTAAGTCCCTAGTAAAGAGCACCATGTGCGGCCAGGGCCTGTAAATCAAATGCTACAAGTGGGCTTGAAGCTCTGGTTGTGCCACTCACATGAGTAGCCCTGTAAATGTACCTCAGAGTTGTGCACTGCCATGTTGTCCTGGCAAGTGCACCCACTTGCCAGGCCCAAAACTTCCCTTTTCTTACATGTCAGGCACTCCCAAGGTAGGCCCAAGGTACCCCCGTGGGCAGGGTGCAGTTTATGTGAAAGGTAGGACATGTACTAGTGTGTGGCATGTCCTGATAGTGAAATACTGTGTATTTCGTATTTTACTGTTGAAAGGCCATCCGTCCCATAGGCTTATCATTGGAGTTGCACTGTAACAATTTTACATGGTTATTTTGAGGAACAAGATAGAAAAATTCCATTTAGACTCCCTGAACTCTAGAGAGTGAACACAAGGAGATGATGGACGGCGCACTGCAACTTTTCAGACACTCACCCCCAGTCACAGATCTGGGTTTAATTCATCATCGTTCTTTAGCTCACTTCCCCACCCCAGTTCAGTCCCAGCCATATGCAAATCAGTCTTGACCCTGTGCTTCATGGGAACAGTCCAGACCGAACTGCCAAGCCAGATCTTCCCTGGACCGGAAACAAGCATCCTGAGACCAGTTTTGGGGTCACACCCATCATCAGACAGGCTACCTTGAATCCAGTGGCAAAGTGAGCATGGGGCCCACGTCTGGGCATACCCTCCCAACTTAGGGCAACAAGCAAACACAATGAGATAATGGACGGAGCACTGAAACTTTTCAGACATCCACCCTGAGTCACAGATCTGAGTTTAAACCATTATCGTTCTTTAGCTCACTTCGCCACCCCAGTTCAGACTCAGCCATATGGAAATCAGTCTTGACCCTGTGCCTCATGGGAACAGTCCAGACCGAACAGCCAAGGCAGGTCTTCCCTGGACCAGAAACAAGCATCTTGGGACCGGTTTCAGGGTAATATCCCTCATCAGCCTGTCTAGCTTGAATCCAGTGGCAAAGTGAGCAAGGGACCCATGTCTGGGCATACCCTGCCAACTTAGGGTGAACAAGCAAACACAAGGAGATGATGGATGGAGCACTGAAACATTTCAAGCCAGGTCTTCCCTAGACCGGAAACAAGCATCCTGGGACCGGTTTCGGGGTAAGACCCCTCATCAACCCGGCGCTGAGATGTGCATTCATTCGAGACAGTCACTGGGGGAGATTGAGGTGTGCCCTGCCTTGCCTGGGTGACTCATCGCAGGCCTGAAGAGGCCTGGTCTGCATTTAGAGTAGTGGGAGGAGTTGTGATTTCACCTGAATAGGCTGTGTCTCCTCTTCCCCCTGTGGTCATACTGCACCAGTGAGGACAGAACCTGTTTGGACTGGGCTCAGAGACACTGGCACAAAAGGAACAAAGACATTTTGGGGTATAAATATTAGACCTAAGACCCCTAAATCTTAGACTGCTTCTGGAATCAAGAAGGAACCTTTGCCAAGAAGAAGAGCTGGAGAAACTAAGGAGAAGTACTGTCCTTTGCTGTCTGGGGTTGGCCTGCAGTGGCTGTTTCTGCTAAGGAAAGGAAAAGGACTTAGCCGTGTGTGGTGTCCCCTGCTTGAGGAATATCTCCAAGGGCTTGTCTAGAGCTTGCCTCCTGTTCTGAAGTCTCAAGGACACAAAGACATCACCCCAGCTCCCCTGAACTTCCTTGCTGAGAGTTCTGACCTGCCAAGAGGTGCCTGCGAATGTGTTGGGCCTCCGAAGGTTGTTCCTGCTGCTGGGTGCTGGAAAAGCAATGCAACTATGAGAAAATCAATGCATCGCTCTTCATGTGGCAGTTTTCTCAACGGAGCACCACTGTGCGAGAAGAATCTCCACTCATCGCCGCGCCACACCCAAACCAATGCAGCATCTGTCTACCCTGTAAAAACGGACTCATCGAGGGATCGCGGCTGAAGAAAAGTACACAGAGCCACTCAAGGGAGGTGAATACAACCCCATATGGCCCAATGATGATGATTGGCACTATATAGATCTGACATAATTTGGGTAAAGCATGGACAAAATAATGTATCACCAAAAGTGAGGATGTATATCCACTGTGCGCAACCAACCCGCACTCATCAAACGGCTTAAGAAATATCAAGAACAAATGCCCTGCCAATTAAGTATAGAGACACAAAGATCCATACATCTATAGGGGTTAATCAGAACCCCCATCCCAGAATATGGCAAAATGTTAGGAATGGGAGACATCGCATAGGTCAAAATGTTACCTAAGACTTGGACCCCGGTAATTGTGCACCCAAAAACCACATTTCCTAAAGCCATTCGATAGCCAAAAAACACTCGAGCACGGACCAAAGCGATATATACTAGAGACCTAAATGCCCTGACATAGAACATGAAAGGCACGTGCCTCGGGGTACAAAGGTGGCTAATCCGACACACGCATTCCAGAGGTTACAAAACGTACTTGAATCGAAGTACTGCCTGGCGTACTACCGCATTCCAAGCAACCACAAAGAAGCAGGATAGTGTAGAAGTCCGTCTTTTATGACGCTGGACAAAGCAACGTGATCACGTGGCATGTTCACAAACATTAAGAAGCCAAGTGCCTGCCTCTAAATCAAGCATCCTCCATCTTGAACTAACATGAACAGTGGAATACATAATGTAAAAACGCTGAAAGCACACCAATAAATGTCAGAATTCTAAAAACGAAAACCCCTGGTTATGTAATCCCCAACCGGATCAAATATGAAGCAGTTGAGAATTAAAAATTGCCAAATTGTCTGCCTAAAACAAAGAAAGCGAATTATCACTAGGTGGAAAGATTATTGTTGTAAGGTAAATTCCAATGAAGACCAGAGGTAGCCAGGAGGTATATTTCATGTAGAAGGTTTATTGAATGGTTCAGTAGTATGTTCCAGGTTTCATAGAGGTCATAAGTAGATCCTAAGGAGATCCTAAGAAGGTGCCACCAGGAGCAGCATGGTTGCTGCTCAGCCCACTCTCTTCAACTGTCATTCTCCACACACAAGCAGGCATACTAACATTCCACTCTCTCTGTCATCAGGCATTCTAACATTCCACGCAGTCATCACATTCATTGTGGCTGAGCATCTAAGGAGGAGATGCACTTGTAAACATCAAGGTATAACAATTATATTCTCCAAAAGGCGCACAGACAGAGCCGCAAAGAATTACTATGTATAAGATAAAAAAATTACATGTAGTCCGTTGCCTAATATATTCACTCCAACTTGCGGGAACCTGTTGCCGTGGGAGACGGAAGCCTAATGCGAAAAATAGTGCCACGATAGACGGGACTAATGTATATTGCCATCGTCCTTCAGCTGGTAAATATATGTATTCCTAAGCGGGCCATAAAGGTACACCATAAAGTAGCGGAAGTGCAAGGGTATAAGTAGTACACATAGCATATTGCTAAAACAGCGCAATGTAACAAGTGGCGTATTGCTAGGACACAGCAAACAGAGACAGACAGTGAGGATAGAGATAATGAAAAAAGTGGTCCATGTGCACATTGTATCCTATAGCTATGTTACAATCGAAAACCTTTGGTAATAGCCATGAAAGAAATGTGTTCACTCATCATACAAAAATCAATTCATTTAATCTTATCCATATAGAAAGAACACCCATCTGACCATGGGGAAGGACAACCGGGAGAAAAGAGGAGTATGCAGTGTAAATTACACCAAGATAAAGGATCAAGCCAAAAATTCATAATTTGACCAAACTGTTGTCACATCATTACGGCATATTGAAATACTGTAAAAGGAACAAGCCCATTGACATTTGGACTCACTCCAAAAGGGAGGTCATTGATATACATTGCACAGCATTATTACAGTTCAACAGTATGGACAAACAAAAGTAAAAATAAAAATAAACTCTTGACTTAGTCTGAATGACAGTACATTTCTTAATTGATATACAGAGAAGTAGTAGGCTAGGCAAACAGAAATGGTACCATGACACAATCTGACTGATTATAAATGGTAATGCATTTCATCTTCCGTATTGTGTCCCATGTTGGGGCATCTTAAACGGTAAATCCAAATGGCTTCCCTGCGGAGTAGGGCCAATTCCCTATTACCTTCAAGAGGATGCACCGGGATGTGATCGATACCATGAAACCACACCCTGAACTCCCCACCATGATGTTCCCCCATGTGGTAGGCCATTGGATATTTTAAGTCATTGTTCTTAATAGCACGTAAATGCTCTTCTATCTGTTGCTTGAGTGGTCTCAGTATTTCCAATGTATATTCTTTTGCATTCACAACCCAATGCATATACCACATATTTGGTCTTACAGTTTTATCTCATACTCCTTCTTGGTATTGTATCTGAATTTTTATCTTATTTTTGCCAAATGGGCAAACATTACAGCACTGGCATGTAAAGAATCCATTGGGAGCTGGCGGGAGCCAAGTTCTGTTGGTAACGCTCCTATTGTAACTGGGACAAAGCATGTTTTCAACAGTTTTGCCCCTAAGGAAAGTGACCTTTGGTGTAGACGTTACGTGTTCCTTCAAACTTGGTGTATCATACAACAAACCACAGTGTTTCTTCATGATTGGAACAGCCTTTTGCTATTGTCAGTATATTGGGTGACAAAGGCCAGATGTGAATGTAAAACTCTGTTGGTGCCCCTGTCTGTTTTTTTCACCAGTCTACTAGTTCTAGTTACTTTCTGAATTCTTTGGTTTCCCTTTTCGAAAGTCTCTTCACTGTAACCCCGGATTGTAAACCTGTCTTGCCTGCAATGAATCCACTGTTTCAAAAAGATTGAGAACATGGGCCAATAGTCCTAGTTAAGACACTAAAAAATGCTTATATATTAAAACAGGGTCACTGGAATTATGTGGCAGAGGGGGACTGGGTTTAGTAAATTATGCAGCATAAAAAGGCAAATTATGCACATAATGTGGCATATTTTGAAGCAATATTCACTATCTTGACTTTTGTATGTATGTTAGCACTCTACTGTGTTCTTTATGGACTTTTTTTGACAAGTTGTGGCATCACTTCTCCTGCGTGCAGCAGAACTGTTGTATCGCCTCCCCAGGGTCTCAGAAACTGATGCATCTCTTTGTTTTTTGATGCTTCCCGTCTGTGAATTTTGGCGCAACTACAAGTACTTTGAGAGAAATTACGCATCCATGGTTTGAAACCTTTAAAATTCATATTCTTAATACTTGCATATTGGATTTTTGTCATTTTGGTCTTGTTGAATTTAGATAAAGATACTTTATTTTTCTAAACTGGTGTGGTTTCCATTTGTGGTGTTATCACTGTATTACTGTGTGTTTTGAGTTCAAATACTTTACACATTGCCTTTGGGATAAGTCTGTCCGCTCATGCCAAGCTATCTAATGTGTGTATCCCCCTTACCCTGACTAGAAGCAAGGGTCCCTATTTGGACAAAGGTACCTACCTCTGCCAACTAGACACCCCCATTTCTAACAAAACCTAAATTGGTAAGCCCCTACATCATAGAAAAGGTGATTAACCCTATGGCAATGCACCTCACTCCGCCCTCCACATGGTGTATACACCCTGTGTTTCATGTTTCACTGCTCTGCCCCATTCCTTCCAACACCAGATTAACCGACTCACCACAACCCATGGAAGTAGACCTGGGAAACTGAATATGAGGAGAAGCAAGGCCTCAATTCCAAGTTGTTGAGGGGTTGGCTATATTATTGAATCCACTAGAAGAGCTTCGGCAAAGACCTTGAACTAAACAGCAAGAACCCTCACCAGCTGGGAACACTGAAAACGCATCACAGATTCTATGCTCTGGCAAGATGGCCGCTGACAGGCCGTAGGGAGTAGTCACATCCTCTCCGTCTCCCCAGGACTTTCAAGAGTTGCTGTGAAATGCTGCTCTATCCTGGAATATGCTGCACCTATCTAATCTGCTTCGGAGCTTCTTGAACTGGACGTCTAAGAGCAAAACTAGCCTACCATACCAGCAACTTATCTCCTTATTTATTGGAACACAGAATTCCCACTCTCCTCTAAATCTCAGCAACTTGATGCAAGCTATGGCGCCGAGAGGACCAAAGGCTCAGAAAGAGCACAAAGACAAAGACACAGCGGTTCTCAGTGATCCCAGCGCGCCGGCCCCGTGTCTGCTCCTAATCTTAGAGCAGCAGCACAAACACAGAGGCACACTGTCAAAAACCCTGACGAGACGCAAGAAGGGCTTACCAGCAATAAAACAAAGAAAAAAAAAGGCAAGGGGGTCGCCGTGAAAAAAGTAACTAAAACTTGCCAGAATGAAGGAGTTACAGTAAAGGAAAACAGTCTGCGGCAACCTACCCTGTACAAGTCTTTCCAAGTAACGGCATCACCAAATCTGGAGGCACCTCTTTCCGAGAACTCTCGCTCAACATGCAGTATCCCTGGAAGGCAAGGAGAGCCGAGCGATGAAAGCGCGGATGACCAGAGAAGAGATCTGCCCACGGAGACGATTGAAGTTGAACTAGGGAGCAGCGCGGATGCCGAGAGTCGGATGACTGCTTCTGAGGAGACCTTGCAGCTGGCGCCTCGGCCCGCGAAGCAGCTTCCAGCACAGACCGATCCAGTGGCAGAACAACAGGCGTCACAGGCACCACAGGTACTGGGTGATGGTAACGCGGGCCGGATCTGCAACCGAGTATACCTGCAGGAACTAAGGCGGGCAGCGAGGCGCTTATTGACACAAGCGGTGGGGGGGTCACAGTTCAGGATATGCATACGCCCAGCGCTGACTTGAATAACACTGCTGACACAGTGGCAGGCGGACAGATTAACAAGGTCATCAATGAAAATGACACTAATAGTGGCTCCAAGGTAGCGGGTGATATAGCGGAGGAACACTCCGAAGGAGAGCAACAAATAACTCGACCAAAGAAAATCTCTGTTACAGCTAAAAATACGAATGCTCCCATTAAACAGACGGTTCCCCCACAGAGAATGGCTCCCGCTAGCTCAATACCAGGCATCTCCCAGCGATTACTGTTTTTTTCTCAGTGAATGATGACGACTCAGCTTCATCACCATTAACTGGAGAGAGCTGCACAGGAGAATCGGACTCGGATTCTGACTCGTCTGCGGTAAAAAGCACTTCAGTCCAGAGGGCCTCTGTTCACCAAAGGTCTAAGTACACAAAACACAGATCTCGTTCCAAGTCAAAGGTGGCAGGGAGTCCGTCACAGTCGGAGGTGGTTAAGAAGTTGGATTGGGATTACTCCGCTACATCCCAGTTATATCAAGAGGGTGGAGGAAGCAATACACATCACTCTCACTCCACCAGTCCACCACAGACCACCACCATGGACTTGTTATATGCCACCTTGAAACAAATGCAAGGGGGGCCAGATCAGAAATATGAAGGGCCAAGCAAGCAAATAAAAAATACAGGGGTCACTAAGGAAAATGAACAAACTCTATGCAGATATGGCAGGTAGAGTTGCTGAGGTGGAGGAGAGGACAGGGAAACTGGAGGACGAAGTTTCGAAGTGGCAGGAATTTAAGGAAGATCAGGAGAAAACTTTGGCGGATGTCCAGTGGAAACTCAAGGATTTCGAGAACCGCCAGAGACGGAATAACATTAGACTGCTTGGTGTCGCAGAGGGGAAGGAAGGGCAGGACGTACGGGCATATGTCATTGCTTTGCTCAGGGTGGTTTTTGCCGACATAACAGCATGGAAATGGGAGAATGAAATACAGCGAGCCCACAGGTTCCCCCTTGTCCAGAAGAAAGGATATGCAGCATCTTAGGCTGATAAGCCCAGGGCTATATTGGTCTATGTGGGGAATTAACTACTCAGACAAGAGGTCATGGACAAAGCCAAACCTGAGGCCAGACGATCTTACAATGGCACAACATTCTTTGCCATTGAGACAATTGATATCTCCCTTTCAAAAACTGGGGTGTGAGGCCTTCCTGTTGTTTCCATCTAGCCTTAAGGTGTTGGTGAATGGCCAAGCTAGAATGTTTTTTTCAGAAATAAAGGCCCAAGCATATCTAGCAGAGCTAAAAGAGAAAAGGGAGCAAAATGGCACTGCTGTCGTTTTGAGACAACCAATACAAAAAGGTCACTAGTATTGGCAATGAGTTATGATGTGTTATGAGTTATCATGTTATTATGTTTATTAGATAGAGCACCATCACAGCACAAGGATATTAGGGTAGGACATATAGGGAGGAGGGTGAGATTTCCTGGGACTTTAGCTGTCACAATTAGGTCAGGATTGACCTATTTGCCTGTAAGGGGGAGAGGTTCTGAAGGAGGGGTGCTGGGGGGAAGTGGGGGGGCACGGGTACAGGGCACGGAACATCTTTGCGTTACTTTGTGTACGGATCAGGTACAACTATGAGTATACAGAACAAATTCAATGTGGAACTAGACTTGGCTGAAGCACTAGAGGTTGAAGGAAACCTGAATATGTTTTGGTAGGTTAACTGGTTAGGGCAATCGCCAGATGTTTTTTAAATGGGTACTCGAATAGTTACATTGAACGTGTGTGGCTTGAATGATTGCCTCAAGAGACAACGAGTAGCTACTCTATTGAAAACTATGCACCCAGACATTGTGTCTCTGCAGGAAACACACATCGAGGGAACGAAGGGGTTTCTACTAGAGCAGTTAGGATCTCACTTGCTCGCATATTCAAAACAGGGGGCTAGGACCAGAGGAGTGGCTATATTATCAAAACGCAAAGATGTTGCAATAAGGAAGAAGCTCGAAGATCAGTGGGGTAGATGGGTGTTGATAGAATGTTTGATTGATAGTGACTGGGTCACTCTGGGGTCAATTTATGGCTCAACGGAAGATGATCCTGAGATCTTTGATTTTCTAGATTTAGAATTGGCCAAATGGGCCCCATGTATTGTTCTTGCTGGGGATTTTAATATCAATGGGGCGGGGGGGCTGGGTTTGGATTCTTATGGGAGATACCAGGGCCGGAAGAAGAGAGTTTGTCAAGCAATCCTCAGCCTCGCAAAGAATAATGCATTCGTGGATGTATGGGGGAAACTAAAACCTTATGATCACAGGTTTACTTAATATTCGGCTCCCCACAAGTTGTGTGTCAGGCTGGATTATTTTTTCGCATCAAACTCTCTCTTATCAAAGTCGCAAGTTGAAAGACTTCCCCGGATCATTTCTGATCATAATCCTCTGATTTTAACCTTAGATGTATCAACAAGATACAGGCAGGAGCGGGCGTGGACTTTCGAAAGGGGGTTATTGAAAGATGATAACTACACCTGCCACATGACACAGCAGATTAAAAACGTCTGGGAGATTAATAGGGGTAGTACTGCACCAGGAATTGTTTGGGATGCCTTTAAGGTGGGTGTTCAGGGGGGGGACACTAAGTTTTAGCACTTTTAAACAGAAGCAGGAGCGGTTAAGGATGGCAGAATTAACCAGGGTGTTACTAAATTCTGAAGAAGATTTGGCTAATTGCACGATGTCAGGTGTACCGCTAGAGCAGGTACTTATTAAAATAGCCAGGGCAAAAGTGGAGGCAGAAAAGAGCATAGCTACCAAGGCCGCTAATATCTTTCTATCAAAAAGGGAGCAGTGCTATGAATTTAGTGAATCTGTGGGCCATACATTAGCGGTTGGAGCTAGGCAGAAAGCAGATAGAGGTGAAGTGAAGGAAATCACGGACACTGCTGGGCGACTCCTTACAGACTCTGAAGGGATCCGTGAAGTCTTTAGACAGTTCTATCTTACGCTATACGACGAGTCGCAACCGAAAGACCCTTCTGAAATACAGACATACCTGCAGGATATTCCGGTTTTCACCCTTCCTGATGAGGATGGGACAAGCTTAGACGCACCCTTGGAGGAAGAAGAGATTGTGGCCGCCCTGTTAAGCCTCCCTTCTGGTAAAGTAGCAGGGCCAGATCAGATCCCAATTGAATTTTTTAAAAACTTCTGGGATATATTTAGTCTGGATCTAGTTACTACAATACAGCAGGCACAGTCAGGGGCATCTGTACCGGATATCTGGGCAGGAGGGTATATAGTGATTATTCTAAAGAAAGGGAAGCCACCTGCAGAACCAGGATCATACAGGCCAATCACGCTTATGCGAATATTTTTTCTAAAGCATTGGCAGTTAACAAGGTTTGCAAGGGTAATAGACACACTGGTGAGCATTATTCAACATGATTTAATCCCAGGAAGAGGCATGATGCATCACATATGCAAGGTTATTACCTTTTACGATGCCATGGAAGTTCCGGGACACCGGATGGCAGTTATGCTACTAGATGCCAAGAAAGCATTCGATCGGGTCTCCTGGGATTTTCTATGGTTAACTCTAAGGCGCACCGGCTTCGGGGAGGGTTTTATTAAAGCAGTACAAGTATTATATATAGCGCCCACAGCTTGAATTCGAGTGAATGCAGGATATACATTGCCTTTGCAGATTAAACGAGGTACGAGACAGGGCTGTCCGTGCTCTCCACTTCTTTTGCCATGTATATGGACCTTTAATTCGTAAAATGGAGCTGAATGACAGGATTCCCCCATTAGAGACCCATAGAGGACATTGCAAGATTTTGGCATACGCTGATGACATGGCTGTTATTACCCCAGCACCCACGGGGGCTATAAGACAGGTGGAGGCGGAAGCTTTGCGCTTTGGTCAGGTTTCAGGATATGCCTTGAACACCTCTAAGGCACAAATAATTAAGAATGGAAATGCAGAGTGCTCGGACCCTCGTGTGGTACAATCTGGAGTTCACTTAGGGGTAAACATCACCGCGGATTTGGACAGTTTAGTGGAGACAAACATAGGGCCAATAATTAATAAAGCCAAGAAAGATCTTGATAAGTTGCACAACCTTCATTTGTCCATAGTAGGGCGCACCAACATTGTCAAAATGATTCTCCTCCCAAAGTTTCTCTATCTATTCAGGGCAATCCCGCTTATGTTTCAGACAAAGTGGTTCACTATCATGGAGCAGATGATAAATAGGTTTGTCTGGGCGCATGGCAAGACTAGAAGAGCTTTGAGGTACATGTTGCTTCCTAGGGAGAGAGGAGGGTGGGCCTTACCCGACTTGAAGTTGTATTACTGGGCAGCAGCCCTAAAATATATGACGGGGTTGTTAGGGGGAGCGGAGACGGAGGTGGAGGATGCGCTAGGTACTGTAACTATATATGCATTGGTGCTGGGTGCTGAGGCAGAGAATGCCTTTTTGAAATATGCTGACCCTAGATACTTTAAAAGAACCAAATTCAAAATTGTGATTGCAGCACACAAAATCTGGAAGGCTTTTATGAAAAGATTTGGTCTGGGGAGGTTTAATGCGTATACTAGATTAACAAGTAACCCCACACTCCCTCAGGAAATATTCTCAGATGTTCTTTTTGTAGAATGGGGGAGGCGGGGTTTAATGAAGCTGGGAGATATGATGGGGGTCGAGGGAATGAGGCAATTCTCTGATATACGGACATCATATGGCCTTGACTCAGGGAATTTTTTAAAATACTTACAAGTTAGAAGTTTCTTAGTGGCTAAAAAAGGTGGACCGGCTGGGTTCGGAAAGAACTCAATTTTGGAAGTAATTCAAGGTGGAGCCGATTGTATGATAAAAAGATTTTATGCCGAGCTGATGGAATGTAAGCAAGATGACCTAGAGAAATATGAAGCCAAATGGGTAGATAAGTTAGGGATAGGGCATTAATGTTTTTGCTTGTCACTAGACCTGGGTCAGAAAATTCTATGCTCAGCGGCCCTTCAGGCTCAGCATTATAAAACACTCTATTTATTGTATTATACACCTGCAAGGATTGCGCAATGGGGTTGAAAAAATGGAATTAACTGCCCTCGCTGTGACAGCTTAGAGGCTGACAAGGTACATATTTTCACCACATGCCCACATCTACAACCAACCATGGATCCTATAGAATCATTTCTAAGAAGCTCACTGGGAATAGAAACTACATTAATGCCATCAATAATCTTGCTTAGGGTAAACAATGATGCCAGGCAGGCTCAACTTGGCCATTTTTTATATTTGTAGCTATGGCAGTCCTGTGCATGTGCATTGCCTCGGCATTGCTTGATCGACTTCCACCTACTTTCCACCAATGGCTGGCCAAACTCTTGTCTGTTTATAATCTTGAGAAGGCGATCTATGCAAGGAGGGGTAAAAGGGGAAGGAAATTAGGATTACAAATATGGGAACCCATAAATAAATGGAAGGAAAGGCAACCTTAGTTCGATTACTTATCATTTGATATCAATTTTGAGTATATATGTGTAGTTAACATTTAAAACCCTCTGTGTGCTTCAGCTTATGTTTGTTTATGTATATGTATGTGTATTCTTGTATACATATTGATTTTGTTTTTTCATGTCTTACTATGCCCTGTAAAAAAAGGGGAAAAATACTCTAATAAAGATATTTTTTTTAAAAAAGGAAGAGCTTCGGCCAGAAGAGCAGTCCTAGGAATCAGCCAACAATCTGCACTGTCCCACACTCCTAAGACAATTTCATACACAACAGCCCTCCAAACTAGGTCCACCACCGGGAGGCGGTCATTAAGGAGGAGTACTGTGATGGGCATCCACAAGATGGCAACCTAGAATCATTAGGGACGTCACTATGCATTTACCATCACATAAATGATGACACTAGTCTCAGAGGTAAACATAATGAATGTGGGCTCATTCTGGTGGAAACATCTACATTCATTGATGGTTATGTGTGAGTGCTAGAACGTGTCCATACGGCTTATGGACAAACTGCCTGCTGGTGCTGCATACAAGACTTAATTTCCCAGCAGGCTGCCCACACGATCAGGAGCCCAGGTGGCCATCTTGGTACGAGGGCATAAAGACCACGCCCTGTTGCCACACCTTTGCTTGGCAATCTGGTTTTTCACCGGGACAGTTCTCCGCTCCCAATCTCCAACAGGGGAGAAAGCTGCATGCTGTTCCTGCCCGCCCACAAGAGGAGCGAACATTGCTCCTTCTGAACCATACCTGTGGTGGCTCACTTCCAGAAAGCTCCAGCACATCAGAAACTCTGCCACCAGTATATCGGCTACAATGAGCAAGGGGTCAGTTAAGTGACTAGCATTCGTACATGACTGTGAAACCACTAACAACAGTGTGATTGGCGAAGTGCAGAAACTCTCACTTCCTGCTAACACGCTAAGAGCCTGAATGAGTGATAATCAGAGACTCGAAACTCCTCTATGTGGCAATTGATCACAGAAAGAGAAGAGACTGAAATCGTGCTAAGACACACTTGGTATTGTGCTTGGTAAAGCACTTGGTTGGCTTCAAAAGGATAGTAAGAGACTGACATATTGCAACTTGATGATTATGATTTACAAAGCGTGGACTGGTAGACTTGATAATCTTGAAGGCCTTTCTCACGCAAGAGTGGGTGAATGAACAATGCAATAGACCCAGTTGACATTTAAGAGGAGTGATGCTGCTCCTTGTTTCTGCGATCAAGCAACCAACTGAGCATGCATGAGTGAGAGTGCAGCTGGAAAATTATTATAATGGCTTGACACACTTGCAGATGTTGAGCGAGTGAGTGTTTATGCCAGAGTAAGAGAGGAGGTCACTGGTTAACATAACATATGGTAATATAAAATGTACTCTTCCTTCTCTGCCCAGACTGCAGGAGATCCGCCAATCGAAATTCCATCAAATCATCCTGAGAAACTTTCAGACACATCCCTGGACCTGGCACTGATCACAGAGTACCTGTAGGCAGTTTTTTTATTTTCTCCACACCCCCATTCCCTTTGGTGTGCTCCATGGGGAACAGCATCACTGTTCCATTGGCAGATCACTGAGGGGAGTGAATGGACTGTCATCTTATCACCCCTGTTTTACCTCGGAGTCCAGGTTAGTGCATATCTCTGTGTGCAGACTTCTAAAACTAGATTACAGCTCATAAAAATATATCCCTGAGTTGGCTGTTTTTTGTTCTACATTAGACTGCATAGCTTGGTTTCATCAAATGTAAAAGCCTGCAGGTAATGTCATCAGAGTCACAGGCCATGGAGAGAAGGACTTTGGCAACCCAAAATGTTATGTTTATAGTATTTGTTGCTTGGGTCAACTTCAGAATAATTACTAGGCTTTGCATTTTCTTTGCAGCTTTCATGGCACATTGGCAATAAAGTATACATTCCCAGGAGATGAAGCAAAGATTTCCACATCATTTCTCTCTTTACCTACAATACTGCCCTTGGGATTTTATCCTATTTTCTATTTAGGGGGTGGCGAAACAGTAGTGAATATGTACGCCAACAGCTCTGCAGGTTACCTTTTTATCTTGGTGTTATTCCAACATTGGGCTATTATCTTAGCATATATTTTGAAGTCAAGATTGAGAAGTGCAATCTGTTGATACAAAGAGTATAATAGTTGGTCGTTTTGGCTTGCAAAATGAAGATAAGACTGTATCTTGCCATGAGGGAGGAATGTTCTCACTTTTCTTTATCTCTTGGCAAACAATACCATATGGTTCTGCAATATGTTGCCATAGTATATTTGCCTTTTGTGGTTATCTGCACCCTAATTGGTAGCTTCTAAAATGCAATTTCTGCCCTCAATCCTCACTGATCAGTTGAGGACCATCAATTCCTTTTAACTATAATAACGGTCCAATAAGGAGTATGGTTGGAAATAGAGGCCTTCATAGAACAGATGGAAATTGAATGCATTTGTCAGAAAAGTAAAAAACATTCTTTATGGCTCTCTGGTTTGAGAAATTCTAAACAATCATGATGCTGTCTTACCCTGGAATTCTACAACTTTGTTGAAGTTTTCCAAAAGTCTGTAACTTCTCCTTCTGTCTTCCAGGCCTTGTAGCCATACGTTTTCAGTCAGTTCTTGTTGTTGAATATTATTTTTCGTAATCTGATTTATACATTTTTATTATATACATTTGCACCTCGTGCAGGTATATCAGTACTCAGATCAGCTCACTCATTCATTCAAAATATAAGCTTATTGGAAATTCACCTGTTAAACTATTACAAATGATCAGAAAAGAATATTCCTTGTTACATATAAAAACTGTTGTTGCTACCTTTAAATAATTTGCTAAAGCTTAAAATGCAATAATTGCAGAGTACTAAACAATTCTGTAGCTTTAGATTAACAATATGCAATAATAACAATCAAATAAAATGTTCAATAATACACTTCCTTATAATACCACGCCTCCATAAGCCATTGCCAACAACAGTTTGAATACTAAAACTTGGTAATTTCTAAAATATATTTTACACAACCCACATTCTCAAACATTCAAGGAGTTTTTGTCTCTTAGGAAGATTAAAACATAAACAGCCATAACCATTGCCTAAATTCCTATGAAACTAGGCCATACTTATATTTTATATAACCCAAATCCTTAAAATGACTAAATTGTATTCTACAGGATTGTAATTCATTTTAGCTATGTTTTCTAAACACAGCTAACACAGATAATCTTTCCAGCATATATTCACCTAGTCGTAAATTTCATGGCCACCTTGGTGTGACCACTCTACAAGGCATGGAGAAATATAACTTATGATCTCTCTTTGGCACTCTGATTTAAAAGGGTAAAACATCTAGTTAACCTGAGCTAAGCTAAGGTATCCCATAAAACAAATCTCAGAACGAGCTGCAAGGCCTGTGCAATAATATTCTTAAAAATACCAAAGCATCTTTTATCTACCAGGCTTTCACAGATATACAATCACACTCTTTCATTCAGACTAAAAAATTGAAAACATTCATGGGCCAATGGTATCATTCTGACCTTGATTGCCTTCAACATTGTCAGAAATTATAAGCCTCATAATAACAATACAATTTAGAGAGGACTTCCATATGGGGAGAACTGTCTGCTTGGTCATGTTTAAATGATATTCCCACTGTAAATCAGAACGATAATAAGTCCTAATGTCGTTATATATATTCATATGTTCTAAATGGCTATCTGACAAAAAACAGTCACCAAAGACCTGACTAATATCCAAAACTCTGGTCTTGTCCACATGAAGTCCAGTCTTTGTATAATACATAATGTCTAAGGGCCTAATTTATTATTTGGAGGATGGCCTGCCATTCCACCAGGGGGACAGAGTACATTACATTGTCCCCATGGTGGAGAGACCATCCGCTAAATTAATAAAATACCAACTCAGCAGTTTCTGCCAATTCATTTCACTGTTTGGTGCAAGGCTCTGTCAGTCTGACACAGCCTTAACCAAATAGTATTCTTTTTTTAATTAAAAAAATGAAATCTTCACTTTATTTCAGATCAATAGCAACATGGAAGTCTATGAACCCACAGCAAAAATGGCAAGTCAACTTCATAGGTATTTTAGCTGTTGCCCACAGGGCAAAACAATCATTATCATGCTATGATCCTGCCAAAGTCTACGTTTTCCCAGGTAACTACTTAGGTTAAGTCACTCCATTAGGACAGTCTGAAAGGAATTCTGGTAGTGGATGCCAGTAAGTATTCTCTTGCTTTCCATAAGCCATAATGTCTTGTGCTTAATAATATAACAAGCACTGGACACCTCTGTAGGTACAGTAGAGAAGAAGGCGTAGGAACGAAGAAATACTGGCCCTGGTGTGAGATCCTCGTGTAATACATAATCTAGATAATTAGATAATTATCTGGTATGTACAACATAACATGTATAAGACATCAAAGGTATTGATCATGTATAAAATAGAAAAAAAGACACCTAGACCCACACTAACTGCTCCTGACTAGAGGGGGACTTTACCTATAGGGTTGGCATAATTAGGCTTCTCTAACGTGATACACTATCCTGTGCTGATTTTTTACTTTAAGGTATTATTATGCTGTAGGAACGAGAAACAATTCCAGAGGAGACTTCCCAGCACCACCCAACCACTGCACCCATCTGACTCCTGTATTAAGACTCCAGAAAAAAACAGTGTTCAGGGGAAAGGAGAAGTGGATAATAAAGAAAAGAAAACCATTGTGCTCCACTAACACAATCCCTCCGGATATGGACACCTCTGCTCAGGTCAATTCAGTTTGATCTAGCATATATCTATGAAAGATAAGGGAGTCAGGTAAGAGACAATATCTTAATGAATGAAGAGTATTAGTTCTATTAAATGATGTAGTCTACTGCTTTCCAATTAATCTCCCCATTTCACACTGCTTAATTGGGAACTGTGTGTGAGTGTATATCACAAAGCCTACAAAGATAAAAGGAAACAAAACACATTGCAATTTAAATACTAAGTAAGTGAGCAGATTTAAAAGCCCCCTAAGAATCCTAATTACTTACAGACATTGTAAGGAGAACCAATATTGAGAAATGCCTTGCTTTTGAATTGTAATATAAGTCTCAGGAAGTTGAACATTTAAGTCCAGGAAAAAATGGCACATCAGATGCTTTGGGATCAAGTATCATAATTCCAGGAAAAAGATACACTAAAAAACGTTTGTAATACGGTATCTTGTTGGTTCTGATGGCGCGTGGATATTTGCCCCTTAATCTCTTAGTAAAATCATTGTATGTGTTGCTCCATTTGTCATATGGACGTTTGTTAGTTGACTTGAATTGTAGTTAGGGAGTTAACATCAGAAATACATTTACACATTAGTGAAACCAATGTGACTCCACAATAAAGACTAAGGGCCCAATTACGATCTCAGTTGTAAAGACCCCTACCTTAGGTAAGAGGCCTTATAACCGAGATCAACGGTTTCAATTCTGACTGGTTGATTACAATACAGCTGGTCAAAACTGAGATTGGACGGTCATTCTGTCTGGCTTTCGGCAGGGCCCAGAAGCCTGTCTGCCAGTCAGAGACTGTTCCGTAAACCAAATGGAAGGCATTTCCACCTTCTGGATAACGATGCACGGTTTCCGGCAGAGTCTCCATGCTGGCCTTTCCAACATGGAAACACTGTTGGAAAGTGTGTTTAGGGGCCCCTAGCGGGCCGACTTCTGTTTTCAGCCTCCGGTTGGGGGCCGAGGGGGCACCATATGTGCACCCTTGTTAATCCCTGCAACTTGTGGCATGGGGTACAGGGATGAACACAGACTCCCATTCCTCAATTGGAGCTTGGGTTATGGCTGGTTTACGGCCATAACACGAGCTCCCATAGAGGAATGGGAGTTTGCGACCGCACCATGTGCAGTCACATCGTGATTAGGCGGTCAGGACCGCTGTCCGGAGGTTGGTCAATCCAGTTTCCCGACGGTGTCGGGCAGATGTAAGTCGGCCCAACATCGAAATAAGCTCCTAAGAATCAATTAATTCTAACATAGGGATTTATTTCAAAATATTAATTCATCCGGAATTATAAAAGTAGAAATTAATTTAAAAAAAGATAGTACTATAGTTTTAAGGCCACAATGTACCAGTAAGCTAAATTGTAGTAAACTAAGGTACAAAAAAGGAACAGCCATAATACAAAGAAATCCAAATATTGCAATACGTTGCTCCATAAAGAAAGTTCTTGGTTCTAATGTAAATATAGATTGAGACCAAGATTTTTTAACAGGGATTCTTATCCAGGAGCATAGAAGGTGCCAGTATAGAGTTGAACTTCTGTAAAAGTTCAGGGAAATAAAAGTAGTGTTCATTCAGCATGACGCTTTACACTAAGTGAAGGCCAACAGAGATCTGTTCTCCCTCATAGTCAAAACAAAGCCTGCCTTGCTAACTGTGGAAATACCAATTAAATGTAAAAAGTAGCTACAAGAACATCCATATCTATCTCTCACCACTAAGAGCCAATCCACTAACCGTGTGTGAGGGGTGTCAATATACTCCCTAAATCTCATCTCCTTGGATTAGGTATGCAGCTGGTGGTCTTGAGTAGTTCGCCCTCCTGGTATGCTGTGAACAGAAGGCAGTCTTTCTCCATTATTTCTCTGGTTAATTCTCAGCTTCCTTCCCGCAGGCCACACTATAAATATTCTAATGCAAACAATAAGGCTTTCTCTAGCTAATAAGAAGCATTATAGCACACCTGCAGAAGAAAGACTCAACACATTTACAGCTTTAAAATAAGCTTCTCAATTAATGCCTAATATTAAGCTAAGTTCCCTTGAAAATCAAAATGGTTGCATGCTACAGTAAATGATGTATATATATAAAAATCAATGATAAATGTGAATATGAAAAACATGGATTCAGTAGTCAGTTAATCAAATCAATATACATATGTATAAATCCTTAGCATTTGCAATGATTACATCCTATTTGTTTAAATGTAGCACACACGTTAATAAAGTTGAGTCACAAGTTTAATATAAATGTTGTACATGAGCACATAAATGTATATTCATGATGCATTCAGGGTAGAGCCTAAATTACTCTGCTTCAGTTCCAATCTCGGGAGATTCAGAGTTTCTCAGAAATTGATGATTTCCAGCCAGCAAGGTTCCATGAAGAGTATGTACTTCATTGTAACTAATAATTATGCATGCATTTTACCAAGGTGTTGAATTGTTCCACTGCTGATAACTGTTTGCTTCTCTCCTTTCTTTTTCTGCAGGTCCCTATTACCAGACATAGACCAGTGAGTGACAGAGAGGAACCTACCAACTCCAGGGCTCCTACAAGGTAAGTGACAAATAGCAGGAAAAAAGGCTGAACCCGGATTGCTGTCTTCACAATCTTCAAGAAAAAAAATAATACTGGGACAAACAAAACCAGGAATCCTTAGTAAGTATTTCAGGTAAGGATTTGTGGAAGTACAGCAAACATTCTGTGAATAGTAGTCAAATGCATGAGCTCTGTGTTCACAGCGTGTTTTGATGGAGATCTAAAATTTATCAGGCAGGCCTTAAAATCATGGCATGTGGCCATGTGATGTACTGAGGGTATCTTTAGGGCGGATAGATATGCCCCCCCCCCACCATCTTTGTACCTCAAAGGAAAGGGACAGCTGTTGCAATGAAGCTTTAGATCGAGCTTATCCTGGCAGTTCACGTTGGTATCTAGGTCGATGCAAGGAGGCCCAGGATACCTTGGTATAGTCATACTTAAAAGCCGCTCTCTATTCCAGGCTAATCTGGCTGATGGGACGAAAGATGAGGCATGGCTGACGCTGGCCGTGGTCCAGTCATCGACTGGGGGGGACCGGCTTGCCTTATACGCACCAGCGGGGCGCCATTTGCGCACGCCCGCTACACGGGTGCCACACAGTGGTGTGCATACAAACTGGCACTGCAAAACTAAGTGGTACTAGTCATCAGACTGAATAAGTGGGGCACAACTGTGTTGGAATTGAGGCACTCCACTTGGTGATAATGGGAGGGGAAGAATACAGCCTACTTTGGGCAGAAGAGAGCGAGCTTAAGCGGGTAAATAAAAGGTACCTGAATTAGCAAGATCCATTGAAGTCTGCATAGTCTTTCAAACTCACCCGTTACAGACCAGTTGCTGCCGAAGGTGCTGAAACATTGTTAATGAGAATAAGGAAGGCTACAATGATTGGAACATACTCATTTTTGTCATAGCATGTATTACATCTCTTGATGTCATCTAAGTAAGACACTTTTCAATCATTTGCTGTTGTCTGGACACAATTTCCTATAATTTTGTGAGATGTGATTGCAGGCCAGAAGTCTGGTTATGTCTTTTTTTGTGAGGTCAATAATATGCTAACTGCTGTTTTTGCGTCTTAAGAAACCCCTACCTCTTTTTTTTTGTACCGAAAGATGGCAAATTTGAAAATGTGTTCATAAGACATACTACCTATCGAAACGTTTTCCTCTATAGAGTGCACAGAGCGGGAATCACATATATACTTTACCTATGGGGCAGTATGTGGAGGAACACAGAGGACCATAATACAAGAGATACTTATGACATTCTGGGAATCTCAGCTTTTCAGTGGTACCTCGAACAAGGGGCGCTTTTGTGCCTATTGAGCGGCTAAGGGTGAAACGAACGAAGGTAAGCGATGTCTTACCTTTCTACCAGATCCACAGAGAATGCTCTGAGCAACAAATGAGCATCCTTCGTGGATCAGGATTAACATTATCCTATTGGTGAGGAGTCAATGTCATATACTTAGTGACTGCCCCATTACGTCATTAACTGTAGTTCCTAGTTACTAGTGAAAGTGCCAGGTGCTCTTGCCAACTGTAATCATCTGGGACTTTCTGCAATGCCGGGAGGGGGTGTTCGCATGTAAGGTGAGAGTCACAGCCATCCAAGGACACCTTTCCAGTGACACCATTCCATGGGATGGAGAATGTTTCCTTTTTTGCCTGTCCTCACTTGTTGAGAAACCAAGACATTTAACCCTGGCCACAGGGTCCTGAAATTCACGTCAGACATCAAGGGCCTCATTTATGAAAAGTGGCGCATCGCTGCGTAAAAACAGCGATGCGTCACTTTTCACTGCACCCTCCTTGCGACACCAATGATGCGTCATATTTACAGTATGACGCAACATGGCGCAAGGACTTACAGATACGTCAGTATTTCTGACGTATCTGTATGGCGCAGAAGTGACGCGTTGCTGGAGTGTGTCACAAAAGTGACGCAACTCCAGCAATGTGTCCTTTCACATGGGGCAAGCCCCATGTGAAAGGGTCTGTGTCAGTCTTACACCTCCTGTGAGGCAGGCGTAAGAAATTGACGCATTTGTGTCCTAGAAGTGGCACAGTGAAATCTTATAGATTTCACTGCGTCACTTCTATGACCCTTTCTTGTGTCAGAACGCCCCCCCCCCCTGCATACATTATACCTGGCATAGGTATAATGTAGCGCAGGGGTTTGCAAAGTAACGCATCTACCTAGATGCGTCACTTTGTAAATATGGTGCAACAAGGCACATTTTTTACGCTGCTGGTGCGTCACAAAAAGTGACGCAGCGGCGGCATAAAAGTGACGCACAGCCTCATAAATGAGGCCCCAAGTATTTGAGCTTATTAATTGTAGGATGACTTAACCTTCTTACCATAGCAGAAGTCTCTTCCACTCAGCTGTTTGGGCCTGAGCTCCCATTCAAAGCAGCCAATGAGTTGCATTGTGAATAGGGAGGTCAAGAAGTTAAACAGTGTAGAATTTAAACATATCAATTATGGTTGCAAACAGTGTGTTGAAAAAACATTAGTGATAGACTCCTGGCACATTTATTTGCTAAGACAGTGCATCTAAAATAGCCATAAAAGTGTCACTCATATAAAGGTGATGTCCCTCTCAATAACGTAGGCTGAGCAAAGACTATGTGCTGTACAGTTCTGCATGCATGGTGTACATCACCGTCCCCTTAGTCACATCGTTATAGTTTATAGATGTCTCTTGTCTGTCTGTATGAGTGAATGAAATGGGACATCTGACCTCCAGAATGAGTCCCTGTGTGTTTGTCCTAACCTTAAATCAATACTTGGGCTCTGCCTATTATTCTATTCGTGTTCGGTACTATCTCTAACAGACAAAATGCATGGATCTTGAAATTCACAGCATGAACACATTCTTACAATTGTCCCAAAGTGTACTCTAAGCACAGTGATTTATTTGTAACAAAGGTGTACTGTGTATCAATCTTGTGATGAGTCAACATGTTTCACTGTTACTGATAATCTTGAAATGATTCACCAGGGCATCAAAGCAAGCCACTAGTTATAGCAGCTTTTCACTCACTGTTGCGTATCAGAGAATCATCCTTAATACTGTCAAGTCAGGCATGAAAAAAATATAATTGAAATAATTGAAAAATGTATATGCACAGTTAACAACGAGTACAAAACACATTTTAAAAAAACATCGTTATAGAAAAATTAACTGTTTTAACTACCTTAACATTCTAAGCATGAGAAACAAATACAGTATATCTATGATAAAACAGGAATAAAAACACAGCTACAATTACTCCAAAAGAAACAACTCAAATTCAGATTACTTAAATTTTAAATTCATTCTGATTCAATTATTTAATCATGTATTAAATGACTAACGCTGTAGGTATTTTCTAAGAGGTGTCAGGAATTTCTCTGTTGCTTCTATGAACTTGGTAACCCTAAATGTCAATTGAGGATTATTTCCTCTAAGAGTGTGACTATAGTGCTTGCCTTGGCAGGTAAGAATGGCCAGACAGTTTATTGGAGCCTGAAGCCATTTCCTACACCCATTAGAGAGAGCGGCGCAGACGCATCAAATGTGTAAGATTGACTCATTACTGTAATTGCACAATCTACAGATTTTTGGCAGGCTAGTGTCTACCCCAGGTGGCATATAATCGATTGCCGGTAACAAACCAAATCGATATTTTATTAACTTAAGTTTGTATTGTGCTGGGAAAGTGGTTTCTATATAAGGAGGCAAGGTGCAAAAAATGTATGAGTTTATTACTTACCAGGCAAGGGCATATTTGCTAAAAGCGATGTTATCTTCTAAAAAGAAAATACCCTAGATGTTTATTTAGTATTGTTTTGAATGAAACAACGCTTGCCTATATATTCCTTTGCTCCCTTTAATGTAGAAAATCTCAAGGCTGCCTGGAAATATTTATTCCAGAATTTACCTCTACCATCCATCTTTGAAATGATCTCTTTTCACATCTCATATTTTAAGGATTGTGTGGATGCTTTCAACAATGTATGGTGCTTCTTAACACACATTTACTTGTACATCAAAGGCCTGCTTAGTTAGACTATATTCCTGATTCATCTGAACCTGTCCAGTAAAATTTGATGGTTCATACATCCTCTTCTATATGTTTTACATTGAGCTATATCTAGACAGTTCTTCCACAGATGATGAAAGCTGCCTCTCTCTTCCAATAGTGCCTCCAGGGTACTTATAAACAGGTACACTTTCGCCCTATTTACTGGTCATGCAACACATACCAGATTTTTGAGTTTTATATCCTATTATTGTAACTTTGGTTTTTGGCAGAACGACCCCCATTAAGTTGTTCATGCACCACAGCTCTAATGCAGAAATTGCTTTCTGTAGGCCAATTGATATTTTCATTAGCAGTATTATATCAATGGCTTACTGAAGTGAGGTAACGAATTCGCTATCTACAGTGGGGGGTTGGGATATCACACTGTCTAGACTCATATTTAGATCAATATACAAATTAAATGGCAGTGGAGGCCATCCTTCGTATAAGCTTTTGAAGAGACAGAAGTACCAGACCCAACTTTTAGACTGATTTAAAGTTGACAAAGCAAGCATATACTAGGGCTGAGGAACTTAAGGTTGTCCCTGCTATTGGCCATACTACAACTATAACTCGTGCCTTCTCCATGCACTGCTTATACCATTTTATATTATCACACTTAAACCATGTAAAATAATAGCATTTACAAGAACAGTTATGACACGGTGTCAAGCTTAGTTGTTTGATTAATAAATACATTATAATAATGAATGTACAAGCGATAAACATATATCAATTAATGGTTAAAATGTTTACAAAAGAAAAATCACTGGTTTCTAGATCCATACTGCATAGTTTCCTCACAATCTGTAAAATCACGAATACAGCCCTTAGTCCATTAATGGTGTCCCTTATAGTAGCAATAAATAGGTTATGATATTTGACAATAATAATTGTATAAGACCTGATCAGCACCTATTAAAATCTCATAAGCTCTCTAAGTTCATTCTACTTCAATTAAGACTGCATCGCAAGGTTAATTCTAAGCTAAAACCCCTTCAGCTGTGTTGCTGTCAAAAGACAATATTAATTTGTTGATTTTTAACATCATGCTAAAAGAAGGGGACAGCGCTCTAGTCTTTACTAAGAAGCTATTAACAATCCTACTTACATTGTGCAAGTTGACATCAAAGGGTACAGAGAAATGTGCAAATTAGCATCTTAATGGGATTAGAGCTACCCAGAGCAAGTTGGTAATTATTAGCACACTGGCTCTCACACTGAATAAACCTTTTTGCCGCTATTATTACAAACTTGGTGAACCAGATGTTGAGCATCTGATTCTATGGGATCATGGATGTAAGGAACACTTGTCAACAGGAGCGAACTTCAAGCTTGTTCCATTCGCCCCTTAGCAGGGTATTTCGATCATTAAGAAATACAGGGCAGAGACATGCCACAGGCCCAATTGATTCCTTACTACTCCAGCACCCCCTGCACATTGTATTATCATTTATGCAGCACCAGCCGGGTAAATGATGCAAGAAGGGCCATTCCCTCATTCTGATAACCAGAAATCCTTTTTTCCAATACACTGTGTAAGTACACAGCAGATATGGGACCTCAACACCTGCCTTAAACCCTGATTTGACAGTCCAGGCATGTTTACGTTGTGCCAGTTGTGCTCTATCTGAATGAAAGGGCCAGGACGAACATTCTTTTTCATGTTCATTTTGAGGGCTTGCTAAGATGGATTTGTGCTCCAAATTTCTTTCGCTTCCAAAAGTTGTAAGCAGTCATCTAGGTAGCGTCGATGTGATCGTCTCTGCTGACTGAATGATATTTCCTGCTACAGTATAGCCTCCAGGCTTGCTTCTCTGAATGAGCGTAGATTGTTGCACAACTTGATAAATGCTCTGGCTCCAAAAGCTTGATGATCTAGAAGATCAAACTCAAGTTGTATCTATGCAGGGGATTACGTTTTTGGTAGGCGCAGCACTTGCTTAAAAATTCTTATTTTATTCACAAAGCTGTTGTCTTTCCCCAGCATAATCTCCTGACCGTAGGAAAGATAGCTAGAGATGTTAGCCTTCATAACAGTTATTAGAGGGGTCAGGCTTGAGCAGGATAGCTGCCTTGCAAGATTTCTAAGTGCTACCTGGATGGTCAGAGCTTTGGCTCCGAACTTGTCCAAATGTTTTGAGAAGGTACATCCCTTTTGTTCAAATGGGCCCCTAAATATTTGTATGAGGCGGCTCTTTCAATTTGTTTTCCATTGAACTGCCATCCACCTCCTTGGTGTTTCCTTAACCCATAGGTAATTACCCTTGTCTTTGATAAATTTAATTCCAGATAATTTGAGGTGGTGTAAAAAAAAACTGATCAAGCAGCATCTGCAAGCCAACCCTGGTATGACTGAACAGGACAAGGTCATCTGCATACAATAAGTTCTTGACCCTGGTTCCACCGAGTTTTGGAGGATGAGATTTAACGTCTTCAAGTGACTGCAATAGAGCCAAAATAAAAAGGTTGAAAATGAGGGGCGCCAACACACAACCTTGTTTTATTCCGCCTGATGTTTATATTTTTCTGGAGATGTGGGAATCTTCACCCAGTTTTATACGGATCCATGCATT
Organism: Lissotriton vulgaris; assembly: GCF_964263255.1. NCBI lineage: Eukaryota > Metazoa > Chordata > Amphibia > Caudata > Salamandridae > Lissotriton > Lissotriton vulgaris. Next base: position 724,632,069 of record NC_141696.1, read on the forward strand.
TGTGTGCAGCTGGAATATGGCCTTTAGGTTGGCAGGTGGAATCTCGCATTTCTGCAGTTTTGACCATAGTTGTCCCCTAGGCACACAGTCAAAAACTGCCTTGAAGTCAACAAAGCAGCAATCAGTGGCATTCTTAAGGCCGCCACTTTGTCCAATAGTATTGATATCGCAAACAGGTATGTGATATTTCCTGATTTTGCAACAAATCTTGTCTGATCAAAAGGCATAGGGTGATTTTCTGTAGCCCACAATGACAGGCCTTGAAGCAACAGACTGGCATAGTATTTAGATACGATGTCCAGAAGTGCCATCATCCCATCATTTTTAGGATCGGATCTCATGCCACCTTTTTAGATTGGATGTATAATGGCTCCACGCCAGGACTCTGGTATGAGCTGATTGGTCCAACAGTAGCCAAATAGGGGTGCCAGGTGTTCAGGCCGGAAGTCAGTATCCTGCTTGTACAGTGCCTGAGGAAGGCCATTTGGCCCAGGAACCCCATCTGAACGCTTTTTGATTATAATTCAAGCCGTTTAAATAGTTAGTGCTTCTAATACTTTTGATGCCTATTGGAGAGGCTCTTCTTGCTGGGGCAAGGATTTAATGTCTGTTGCTGATGGCATCCAGAACCTATATCTACATGTTGCACAGATATCCCATTTTGCATTGTGCCAAGGGGCAGCTGCAGTTGGCTTAGATTAATTGGGGGAACCGATATTAAGGGTTTGGCGATGGACCTTCATCCTTTTCAGACACTTTAATGTGGGCCGATAGAAAGAATACCTATTCATCTTCATGGATGTTAGAACTGCTTTGTCCTCCTTGGCTGATTATTCTCCCATTCACAAGGGACCAAAAAGTCTTTGAATGATGGTTTTTACTTGCATGGACTAATTTTGTCCAGAACTGGTTAGAGCATTTTTGTTTCTTTAGAAGTATTGCTTGCCTAAGTACTTTTTGGGCTTGTTTGTAGGTGTTGAATAACTGGTTGTTATAAGAGAGTAGGATCTGCTTACTATGGTTACCCCCACTTTTTGCTGGTGTTTCACTGTTTTTCGACTTTAGTCTGGCTGGGGCCCTGCTATAGAGAACCCAAGCTTAGCTGCTTCCTCTCTAAATTGCTCGCATGTACTTTAGGTACAGTCCAGATTGGTTACTGGGTTACCCTTTTGAGTACCTAGTAAATGGTACTATTAGGTACCAAGGGCATAGGTACCCCAGAGGCCTACCAGGGTCTGAAGCATGTATTATGACACCCCTGGGAAGACTTACAAAATGGCACCACAGGTCTGCTACTGCAGCCTGGGTAAGGTGGTGCATGCACCCCTTACTAAGATAGAGGTTACCTATATCTACCTTTAATCACTTACACATATAAACCTATAAGTTACTCCTATGGCAGGCCTTATCAATCCTGAAGGCAGAGTGCTTTATTTTGTGTGAGAGGGTGCCCATGCATGAGCAGGAACCCTCTGCAGCTTTCGGAATCTATACTCTGAGGCTGTTCTGTGATGCAGCCAGACCATATACTCTTAAGTGCGGTATAACCTCGCGGTAATTGCTAACTTTGGAATGGCTGCATGGAAACATGTTGCGTTTGGTGTCAAACACTTTGGAATCCTACTCCCCCTGTCAGTTCTGGCGACGGGGGTAGAATTCCACCCTTCTAGAGGGAGAAGAAATGTACACACTTACCTACCGGTAATAGTTTAAAAGAGCCCCAGCATCACTAAATATATGCTGCAGCCACAGACACTAGTCTGACCTCCTGCTGCTGAACAAAACTCTGGCAGGTGGGCCTGGATAATAGGTTTTACTGTCACAGGGAGGTGTAACCACCTCCCAGACAGGCTTTAGTGTATTAGGGCTGGGTGGGTGCATTCAAAGAATGCTTTTCAGACAGTACTTGGGGCACACTTGGTGTCCCTGTGCATACCCCAGTTCAAACCGGTTGCAGGGGTGCTCAGCCCCTGCTCTGATGCGAAACTGGACAAAGGGAAAGGGGTGTAACCACCCCCCTCCCTGTAACCTCCCATAGGTGGGTCCCTAGAGTATGTCCAACGGATCACTGAAACAATATTGATGTCAAAAATATCGATATACAAAAATATCGAGTTAAAAATATAGAATGCCAAAATATCGACTTCCTATCTCCAAACAGGTAAGTACAAAAATATCGAATCAAAAATATCGATGTAAAAAATATAGATAGTCAAAATATCGACTTTTTAAAATAGGTAAAAGTAATTTAAAATTAATAAAATAATAAACATAACTAACTTAAAAATACTTAAAATACTTAAATAACATTAAAACTAATAGATAATTAATATAATATTTTAAAAAATGAATACATATATATATATTCACTGAAAAAACCATAGGTTTCACACCAGTTATAGTTAGGAAATAACATTTAAAAAACCTATTAAATTCACTGAAAAAACCATAGGTTTGACACCAGTTATAGTTAGCTGGAAATTATACTGACATAAAACCATTGAAATTCCCACGTTATAGTTAGTTGGACTCACTATAACTTGCGCGTGTAATGCACTGCTGATGACATCACATATTACATCACTCATGACATGGTCAGTGACATCACTCATGACATCACTGATGACACCATCCAGTGAATGTATGTCTTTCTTTAAAATTAAATTTGTTTTATATATGTATATGTAAAAGTTGATGGAAGAATAAATGTTTAAATAAGTGTCTAAATGGATGTTTTTTTTATAAAAATTGATTGGTTAACTGGCTTATTAAGTGTTTCTTAGTGAAAACATATATTAGTGAGTAATGTTTAAATATTTATATATATGTATTAGTGTCTGTATGGTTTGGTGAGGGTGTTACTTAGCATATAGATGCATCAATGACTGACTCACTGTTTGTATGTTTTTTGAAGACAGCATATGTGCAGGACTGTATGGGTGGATGAGTGTGTATATGTGTGTGTTAGTGACTGAATGCCTGCCTCACTAGTGTCTTTCTCAGTAACTACATATGTTTTAATCTAGTATATGTGAGTATTGATGTATATAAGTGAGTATATGTGAGAGTGAGAGATTGAAAGAGTTCCTGTTTAATTAAGTATGTGTTTCTATAAATGATTGTTTAAGAGAGTAAGTATGTGTAAGTTGCCTTAGAAGTAAGGTGGTAGTGTGTGTATATCTGTATATGTAAATAAATGGATGTTTATTAGTTTATTTGCATGTGTGAATATGTGTGTGAGTTACTTTTGGATGTCTGTCGGTGTATAACAGGATGTATAGGTGTATTACTACATATGATGAGTGGGTATATGTACGAGTGACTATATAAACTGTTGGTGAATGAGTGGATGTGTATATAGATGGTGGAATTACAGAATTGGCTGTTGTAACTGGTATGGGTATATCCACTTTTTTGAAAATGTTAGTTTCTATTTTTGAATATGTGTTTCAAGTGTTACTTTACAGTGAAAGGAGGTCAGTCTCTCTGTCACAAGGATGGTGTCATCAGTGATGTCATGAGTGATGTCACTGACCATGTCATGAGTGATGTAATATGTGATGTCATCAGCAGTGCATTACACGCGCAAGTTATAGTGAGTCCAACTAACTATAACGTGGGAATTTCAATGGTTTTATGTCAGTATAATTTCCAGCTAACTATAACTGGTGTCAAACCTATGGTTTTTTCAGTGAATTTAATAGGTTTTTTAAATGTTATTTCCTAACTATAACTGGTGTGAAACCTATGGTTTTTTCAGTGAATGTCTTAGGTTTTTTAAGTGCTAATTCCTAACTATAACTGTTATGAAACCTATGGTTTTTTCAGTGAATTTCAAAGGTTTTTTAAATGCTAATTCCTAACTATAACTGGTATGAAACCTATGGTTTTTTCAGTGAATTTCATAGGTTTTTTAAATGCTAATTCCTAACTTTAACTGGTGTGCAACCTATGGTTTTTCCTGTGAATTTCATAGGTTTATTTTAACTGCTAATTCGTATCTTTGTATAGGGCTTCTTGTGTTTTTTACTGAATTTCTAAGGTTATTTTTTCGCAAATATCTATAGCTTAGAAAGGTATGTTTTTCTAAAAATGAATCCTATATTGTATATTAAGATAATATTTTTGTTTTAAAAAAGTATACTCTTTTTTTTAAATATTTCACTCTGGTGCGCTCCCGGTGCGCGTACCGGTGAGCGCCCCGGTGCGCGTACCGATGAGCGCCCTGGTGCGCTCCCCGGTGCGCGTACCGGGCGCTCCCCCCGCAAAAATCGAAAAAAAAAAAATAATTTTGCCCCGCGGGGCCCTTTTTTTAGCCCCCACAACAAACCTAGGGGGTCAGGGGGGGTCTACCCTGCCCCCTTATGGTCATTTCCCCCTTTGTTTTTGCCACCTCTTGTGTCTCGATTTTACCGAGACACAAGATGGAGGCCACTCCGGACTGTTTCGAATGTTTACAGACACCCCAGAGCCAATCAGCTTTCCTCACGCAAGTCGCGTGGCGCGCTCGGTACGCACACCAGTGCGCGTACCGGTGCGCTGCTATAGATATATATATTTTTTTGAACCTAAATTACTCAAAATCAAGTGGAGCACATATCTTGAGACATAGCAAAGGCACATCGGGCTACCAGTCCCTACAATTTTGCCAAGTTTGGTGGAAATCCATTCAGCCGTTCGGGCTAAAAGTGAAATCGACCGCCCTATGGAAATTAACATGGGGAAAACGCGTTTTGGGACCCCCCTTTTATCTTGGCCCCCGCTTGACGAATCCCCCCCAAACTTTCAGGGAAGGAGCGGAGCGCCGCGAGGCCATTTTGAGGACATTTTCAGGCAGATTCGTCAACCGGCGCCAAAGTTATTCCAAATAGAATTTTGAGATTTAACATTGAAAAAAATCCTAACTATAACTACCTACTGGCGACCGCCAGTAGGTAATATATATATATATATATATATATATATATATATATATATATATATATATATATATATATATATATTTATATATATATATATATATATATATATTCTTTCCAAAAGTTGCCAAGTTGGAAGGTCACTCACGAGGGGGTTAACACACACTTGCCGCCGGCAGCACCAAAACAGCCTGCAGCACATCCGTCCATTTACATGCCAAACGCGTTTCGGGCGTCATCCCGCCCTTGATCACTGGCTGTAACAACGAGAAACAGAGGCTGATTGTATGCACATGATTTATTGAGTAACAAGTTCCACCCATGTGGGTGTGGCAAAGTTGCATTCTGGTCTTAGCAGTCCATTGCCCAAACTTTGATCGTGATAAAACCCCAGTGGGCACCTCTGATTTGTCGTTGTTTCACAATGTCTTACCCCAGTGGGTGGAAGGAAATGTCATGCAGCACCCTCATGCTGCCAATATATACCAACGGCTCAGGCCCCCCTCGTTCTGTTCACTGCACAAGTTGCACGATCAAAGTTTGGGCAATGGACTGCTAAGACCAGAATGCAACTTTGCCACACCCACGTTGGCATGTAAATGGACGGATGTGCTGCAGGCTGTTGTGGTGCTGCCGGCGGCAAGTGTGTGTTAACCCCCTCGTGAGTGACCTTCCAACTTGGCAACTTTTGGAAAGAATTTAATGCGGCTAGTCCGGTCGCGGAAGGTCCCGCCGCTGAAACTAGTGGATCTACACTGCTCAGCAACTTGTGCAGTGAACAGAACGAGGGGGGCCTGAGCCGTTGGTATATATTGGCAGCATGAGGGCGCTGCATGACATTTCCTTCCACCCACTGGGGTAGACATTGTGAAACAACGACAAATCAGAGGTGCCCACTGGGGTTTTAGCACGATCAAAGTTTGGGCAATGGACTGCTAAGACCAGAATGCAACTTTGCCACACCCACATTGGCATGTAAATGGACGGATGTGCTGCAGGCTGTTGTGGTGCTGCCGGCGGCAAGTGTGTGTTAACCCCCTCGTGAGTGACCTTCCAACTTGGCAACTTTTGGAAAACGCCGAAACGCGTCTGTTCGGCTTTTCCTTTTTCCTTTACCCCCTGCACTTCAATCTGATGGAATAAATTGGAAATATCGCAAAGACTGGCTTCGACTGTGATTTGTGTGTCTGCGCACTGGGGAAAGTGCCTGAGGCGGTCCATGGCACGAGAACCGGTTGGAGGAGTATATATATATATATATATATATATATATTACCTACTGGCGGTCGCCAGTAGGTATATATAGTTAGGATTTTTTCCCTATGGGATTTCTGAAAATTCTATGCCTAATAACTTTGGCGTTTGTGGACGGAATTGGCTGAAATTTTCAGGAAAATGGCACATTTTGTTTCTGAGCAGCCCTTGAAAATTTGGGGGGGGTTTTGTGGAGGGGGGGCCGAGAAAAAAGGGGGGTCCCAAAACGCGTTTTTTCCATGTTAATTTCCATAGGGCGGTTGGACTCACTTTTAGCCCGAACGGCTGAATGGATTTGCACGAAACTTGGCAAAATTGTAGGGACTGTTAGCCCGATGTGCCTTTGCTAGGTCTCAATATATGTGCTTCAGTGGATTTTGAGAAATTAACGTTTAAATCAAGATATATATCTGTAACAGCGCTCCGGGCAGCGATCCGGTTAGCGAACTTTTCGCGTATCGGAACTTTGCGATGCGAAGCTGATTGGCCCTCCGGTGTCTGTCAACATTCTAAACAGTCCGGAGCGGCCGCCATCTTGTCTCTCGGTAGGATCGAGAGACAAGAGGAGGCCAAAACAAAGGGGGAAATTACCATAAGGGGGCATAGTAGATCCTCGTTGACCCCCTAGGTTTTATGTGGAGGTTTTAAAAGGGCCTAGGAGGGTCCAAAAAAAAATTTTTTTTTTGCCTGGTAAGCGCCAAGTTCGCGAACCGGAAAGCGTTCTGGGCAGCGAACTTTAAGGATAAAAGAATGATAGACTTTTCTAATACTGTATGTTAATTATTTGTTGTTTTTGTTCGTTTTTTTATTTATTTATTTATTTTGATTTTAAAAAAAATTATTATTTATTATTTTCATAGTTCATTAAAACTTCCAGCATTATATCATCTGGTATCTCGTCAAACATGGATGTTTCTGTCTCTTGTAAGGTTTGAATAAATTGTTCGTCAAAAGATTGATCCATAAAATCTTCATCCACATTTTCTTCAGTTACAATGTCTTCGGATGTAATCTCGAAGGAAACATTAGTTTTTTCTTGCTCCCCTTCCATTTTTTTGCTGTAAATTGCATAAAAAAAAAAATTATATTAGAAGAGTTAGGGCACTGTTGGGTTTAAGTTCAGACAGGTAGTTCTGTTTTTTTAACAGTGAAGTTAAAGTAAGTAAATTCATAATTATAGCAGAGAAGTGTAAGTCAATCAATAAATATAACAGAGGAGTCTATCTGTATCTATAACTATAGCAGGGGGACAGTAAATAATTATCAAAAAACGTTTTTACAAATTAATTTAAAGTGCCACTTACAAATTATCAATTTAATTTACAGGGAGGTGAACAGGCTCTTGAAATGTAGTTCAGGAAGTAGTAGTCAAAATGGCTGTGTTTCCTTCTCTTCCTTTATATATATTCAGGTACATAACCAATCAAATGTCAGGAAAAAAAAATTGAAAATGAAAGTAACATTTTCATTGGTTGTCAATTCCAACACTTCAGATGTGTTTTGTGAAGTAATTTACCTCACGGTACTTAGAGAGGTCTACAGGCTTAATGGCTAAATGGAATTTCAATCAAATTTGTGAAAATGAAAGGGATTGTTATGTAGTATGAGCTAATCTATATTTGGTGAGAGTGTCTCTAGTCGTTTTTCTGTAAATTACTTTCCCACCTTTTTTTTAGGACCGCTTTCCGGGAAGCGGCCCGGTTCGCGAACCTTAAGCGTCACGGGAGTCCACCATTTTGTGTTTCGGTCGCATTAAGATACAAGATGGAGGGCAAATAATGTTTAGAATGGGTAGAAGGGGTCATGGTAGACTTATCTTGACCCTCTAGGTTTTCTGAGGGTGGCTGAGGAGGCTTATATGTGCGGAAAAAAACATTTTTTTTAAAAATTCCGCGAGGTTAGCTTTCGGTTCGCGAACCGGGTAGCGCCCCGGGGAGCGTATTTTGTGGAAAATTAGTGAAAAAAGTTAGAAAAAAATAATAATTGTGAGTGATCAGATGAAGGGTAGCTCTGAGAAGAGCTTTTGGGTTTATGGTACATTTAGGTACTTATAAGTAGGTACCAATGCACAGTCTTAAATTCAGAATGAAAATTCTGTTGCCCTCATCTGAGAAGTGAACTCCATCTCCTCTGTAGATATCTTGCATGTAGTAACGCAAGTTATTGTTGTACAGAGAGCCCATTCCATGGTCTCTCATGAAAGCTGAAACAGATTTGTTTACATGCTTCCTCGCTTTCTCAATTTGTGGAGAAAATTGGTTGGACCACCTCCATTTCTGTCTTTGGCATATATTGGAATATACCAAGGCAGTTTGAGGAAAAAGTGCCATTAATTGCTCAAAGGTGTCCTTTAAAAGCATTTCCAGACCTACCCCTGTCAAAGTGCCCAAATCATTACCTCCACAGTGCACTATTAACAGGTCAGGTTTTGGCAAATGCATAAAGGTTTTCACCAATGGTATCAATTGGTGACATTTTAATCCTCTTTGGCCCAACCACTTAATTTCCACATCTTGTAAATTGAGGTTAGGTAAATTTCTGTTCTCAGCATACCTTTGAGTCCAGTGGATGTAACTATGTCCAACAATCCAGACCTTAAACATGGTGGGAGAAGGTTGTTCTACAGTCAGATGAAGTGTGGTAATGAAAGGGCAGTTGAAACAGTAGGAGTTTCTAAAGAAAAAAAAGTGTGGATTTGCAATGCTAATGAATCATTAGCAGTGATTGGTGCATTTCCATTTCTGAAAACAGAAAGTTAGGGTGCATGGATGTGTTCTTTGAAACATGTAATTTGAATGGTCAAGGAAGAAACATTTAATGAAAGATTGCACTGGATACGCAGGTGCACTGAGAGTTCAGAGTTCAATTGAAACATTGTTGTGTGAATTTGCAAACATGAGAGGTCTTCCAGGAGGTGGTTGCTATGGAAAAAAGGCAGAGAGGGCAGAGGGGGGGAAGGGTTTTGATTTGAAAAAAGTGAGGGAAGAGGTATGATTGGCTAATATGAGAGATATGTGAAATGAATATCTGTATTTCTGTGCTTTCAATAGCTGCAGCCTTTGGAGTGCATCCTTTTTCTTCTGCTGAAGACAATTTGGTGTATTTCTGAGACTGTTTTCAAAACTCAAAAAATATTTGCTAAGGTGAGAAAAGATTTATTTAATTTAGATAGAGAATAGTATGATTTAAGGAGAAAATGATGAAGAAAGCTGTGTTTTTAAAATGTGGTTTTGTCTCTAGTGATATACTAATAGAATTAGTTTCTTTGAGAAATTGTAATTGCATATTCGGTGTAGCATTCTGGCATGCACTAACACAAGTTATTGTGGTACATGGAGCCCATTCCATGGTCTGTTATGTAAGCTGAAACAGATATGTTGTTTTTAAAAACGATTTAAGAAATCAATTACATTTCTGGATATGTACTGCTAGAGCTTCATAGGTTGTTTTGAGCCATATTTATAAGGCATTTGAGTGTCTTTGATGTTATGTTTTACTTTTAAAATGTAAAGTGTTCCTCATGGGGCAAGTGTCTTGTAAATACGCTCCCACTTATGCTTTGCAAATTTAGATTTTGATTATGGGAGTTACATAGCCATGTTAATAATGTCCAAACAATGGTGGTAGGGCATTCAAGAAAACGTTTTTCTGTGTCTCTAGGACATTTTCAGTCCTTTCCTCTTGAATGCAGGTATACAATTGATTTATATGCTGTGTTTAAAAACGAATTTTCAAATCAATTACATTTCTTGATATGTACTGTTAGAGCTTCATAGGTTGTTTGGGGTCATATTTAGAAGGCATTTTAGTGTCTTTGATGTTATGTTTACCTTTTTAAATGGAAAGCGTTCCTCATGGGGCCCTGAGCAGTTCTTAGCCATGTTATTTAATGGGAAGTGGATAACATGGCTAAGAGCATTTGCTGGAAAATGCATGAATATCGCTGACTTTTCTGCGATATTCATGCATTGCGGGCGTTTTTTTTCGCATTTGCGAGCAGTTCTTAGCCATGTTATCCAATGGGAGGTGGATAACATGGCTAAGAGCATTTGCTGGAAAATGCATGAATATCGCTGACTTTTCAGCGATATTCATGCATTGCGGCCGTTTTTTTTCGCATTTGCGAGCAGTTCTTAGCCATGTTATCCAATGGGAGGTGGATAACATGGCTAAGAGCATTTGCTGGATAATGCATGAATATCGTTGACTTTTCAGCGATATTCATGCATTGCGGCCGTTTTTAATCGCATTTGTGATAAACAATTACATTTCTTGATATGTACTGTTAGAGCTTCATAGGTTGTTTGGGGACATATTTAGAAGGCATTTCAGTGTCTTTGATGTTATGTTTACTTTTTAAATGGAAAGCGTTCCTCATGGGGCAAGTTTCTTGTAAATACGCTCCCACTTGCGCTTGGCAAATTTAGATTTTGATTATGGGAGTTACCTAGCCATGTTAATAGTGTCCCAAAAATGGTGCTAGGGCATTCCAGAAAACACTTTCATGTGTCTCAAGGACATTTTTAGTCATTTCTTCATGAATGCAGGTATACAATTGATTTATATGCTGTGTTTAAAAACGAATTTTGAAATCAATTAAATTTCTGGATATGTACTGTTAGAGCTTCATAGGTTGTTTGGGGTCATATTTAGAAGGCATTTTAGTGTCTTTGATGTTATTTTTCCCTTTTTAAATGGAAAGCGTTCCTCATGGGGCCCTGAGCAGTTCTTAGCCATGTTATTTAATAGGAAGTGGATAACATGGCTAAGAGCATTTGCTGGAAAATGCATGAATATCGCTGACTTTTCTGCGATATTCATGCATTGCGGCCGTTTTTTTTCGCATTTGCGAGCAGTTCTTAGCCATGTTATCCAATGGGAGGTGGATAACATGGCTAAGAGCATTTGCTGGAAAATGCATGAATATCGCTGACTTTTCTGCGATATTCATGCATTGCGGCCGTTTTTTTTCGCATTTGCGAGCAGTTCTTAGCCATGTTATCCAATGGGAGGTGGATAACATGGCTAAGAGCATTTGCTGGATAATGCATGAATATCGTTGACTTTTCAGCGATATTCATGCATTGCGGCCGTTTTTAATCGCATTTGTGATAAACAATTACATTTCTTGATATGTACTGTTAGAGCTTCATAGGTTGTTTGGGGTCATATTTAGAAGGCATTTTAGTGTCTTTGATGTTATGTTTACCTTTTTAAATGGAAAGCGTTCCTCTTGGGGCAAGTGTCTTGTAAATACGCTCCCACTTGCGCTTGGCAAATTTAGATTTTGATTATGGGAGTTACCTAGCCATGTTAATAGTGTCCCAAAAATGGTGCTAGGGCATTCCAGAAATCACTTTCATGTGTCTCAAGGACATTTTTAGTCATTTCTTCATGAATGCAGGTATACAATTGATTTATATGTTGTGTTTAAAAACGAATTTTGAAATCAATTAAATTTCAGGATATGTACTGTTAGAGCTTCATAGGTTGTTTGGGGTCATATTTAGAAGGCATTTTACTGTCTTTGATGTTATTTTTCCCTTTTTAAATGGAAAGCGTTCCTCATGGGGCCCTGAGCAGTTCTTAGCCATGTTATTTAATAGGAAGTGGATAACATGGCTAAGAGCATTTGCTGGAAAATGCATGAATATCGCTGACTTTTCTGCGATATTCATGCATTGCGGCCGTTTTTTTTCCCATTTGCAAGCACTTCTTAGCCATGTTATCCAATGGGAGGTGGATAACATGGCTAAGAGCATTTGCTTCAAAGGTTGTTTGGGGTCATACACCATTTTTGGGAAATTATTAACATGCCTATGTAACTCCCATAATCAAAATCTAAATTTGCCAACCGCAGGTGGGAGTGTATTTACAAGAAATTTGCACCATGAAGAACGTAAAATAGCATAATAGACACTCAAATGCCTTATAAATATGACCCAAAACATCTTATGAAGCACTAGCAGTGCATATTTCCAGAAATGTATTGGTTTTCATTTAATGATTTACTTCATTGGTAGGCCTTCACATGTTTTTTTACCTTGGTTTTTTTCAGTGAAAATCTTATCTGCAACCATGTGTTGGCCTCACCTCAAATAAACAAAACAGGTGATGGACTGAATGTGGATCAATGACACACATTCACCCCAGTCTAAAGATCTGGGCCTAAACAAATCTTTAGATAGGCTACATCTTATCGTCATCCTGAATTAATCATTTAAAATATTAGGGAGTGATTTATGATTGTTGTATGCCTGTTTTGTACCATTGAGTGTCATTTTTGTGATGTAGTGCTGGTGGAAAACATTTGCTATGTTAAATAATTAGTAGGGCATTAAGTTTTAGATGACTGTTATTTATTTACTGTTTGGTAATAGTGGTTAATAACATTTTATATTATATTTTTCCACAGATTCAACTGCAGATTCTTTCATAGTTTGGAAAATGCCTACAAAAAGTAGAATAAGAAAGGCTAGAAAACGTCAAAGACAGCAGGATGATGTTTTATTGCAGCAGTCCTCTTCCCCAAATACTTGTCAAAACACCAAGAAAGGTCCGGGTAAGACAACGAAATCATTCTTAAGAAATATTTGTAGTAAAAAAAGTTTTGCTCAAAAAAATGTTTCAGTCCACAAAAAGAAAAGTAATTTAAATGGAAAGGAGAGACCCATCACAAATGTTACTGGTAGAGGAAGAGATAACTCTGTGCATGATAGTAGAAGGAAACAACAGTTTAGGGACATTCGAAATCGAATGTTCCGTAATAGGATATTAGTTAATTTATTGAAAAATATTAAAAAGAAAGGCCAACAGAAAGCGGCATTTTATAAGAAGAAGAAAAATGTAGAGAAAATTATTGATCATGCTTTTGAAATTAGGCGAAAGTTGTTTATTTTGGTAATCAATAGAATTAGGAAACTAAGCAAGGTAATTTCTGATTTCAAAACAAAAAGTAGATGGAAGAGAGTAGTAAATCGTACTAACTTTTGTGAAGTTTTTTCCGGAGAATGGATGCATAGTTCAAGTTGTGAGGCATTTTTTAATGAGGAGAGTTATTTTCAGGATAATGATTTGGTGTTTGCAGTTGACACCAGTGGTCGAGCTTATGAAGTGAAGGATGGTTGTCCAGTTGAAAAAGAACAACTTGTGACAACAGAGACAGAAGAGGCGCTAAGTGATGAGGTTTTAGGAAGACGTCCTAAGGGTCCTGTGTACATTTGGAAGTGTAGTTCTATTTGCAGTGTGCGACAGGTTTCCATCAATTTGCTTTGTGATTTTATACGGACATTTAATAAGAAAAGTTTGAAGCAGAAAATGAAGTTGTTGCAAGATTTAGATCCTTGCAGAGTGAGACAAATGACAGGTTTGCGTGGTCATTCACTGGCTTGTCTTTCCAGGAGAGTATGCCAGAGTGTTTTTCATCATTTCAGGATGCTAGCAGTGCATCATAATAAAGTGAGAAAATTAGTGAGAATGTTGTATTATGCTAAGAGTCCAGCAATTATGCTTAAACAATTATGTGCTGCTCTTTTGCACGGTTCTGAAATAGATGTGAAGAATATTTGTGAAGAAATTGAGTTTTGTTACTTTGGTAGTAAAGATGAGAATGTTCAAATTGACCCTGAAGTAGAGGGTAATGTTGAAGATAATGTACAGGTTTCCAGTACAGATTATTTTCAGAAGGAAATTGCCACGTTTCAGATGAAATCAAGTGAGAGGCCTAATTTCACTTGTGTATGTTGTCGACGCACTTATTATAAGAATCAGACTAAGTTAGTGGATTTATATGCAAAAAGTGAAAGGGAAAATAATAGTGAATGGAAGGATTTTGCCACATACTTGATGGTAGAAAATTGTTTTGATTTGGGAGTGGACCAACGTGTGTGTACTTATTGTTGTAACAAATTAAACCAAAACCAGATGCCTGCTAGGGCGGTTCATAATAATCTGGAATTGGTTGAGATTCCTTCAGAATTGAAGGATTTAAATACTTATGAATCTATTTTGATTCAAAGTATCCATCCCTTTCAGGCTATTGTAAGAATGGAGCCAAAGACAGGGAAGTTGCCTCCAGCAGATTTACAGAGAGGATTAAAGGGAAGAGTTGTTTATTTGCCTCTAGATTTGAACAAAAACATCAACACAATTGGAGTTGAGAAAGTGGAAGAGGAACCTCTGGTTATCTTGGTTAATGGGGTTCCGACAAAGAATAAGAAAATATGGCAAGATTTAGTGGATGTTAGGAAAGTGAAAAATGCAACTTTGTATTTGAAGAAAAATAATAAGTACTATAAGAATGTATATGTTGCAGAAGAGGAAGTAAGTGATGAAGAGGATAGCGTTTTGTGTGCTGGCCAAATTGAGAAAGTAGAGGTGTCTAATAGTGAAGAAATATATGAACATTATAGTGTTCATCCTTTGCATTCCAAGGAAGTCATGGGGAATGCAATTGAGTTGTTTCAAATGAAACAAGCGAAAGGGAGTCCCATTAGTGTTTGGGAGGAAAGTTTGGAAGCTCGGTGTTTCCCACAGCTATTTCCCACAGGTCAAGGAGGAAGATATGATGAGCGACCTCATCAAATTCCTGCGTCTGAATACCGGACTTTACGATTGTATGCAGAAGATCCTAGGTTTCGGCAATGCATTCCCTATTTGTTTCATCTCTTGTTTGAAAGCGATCTGTCAGGACTGTCATATGCAGTGAACCACATTTTAAAAAGTGGTATACAGATGCAAAACATCTCGGCAAGTGACTTTATGCATAAAGTCAATGTCCAAGACAGTATTTTGGATTCTCACTTAATTAATCTCATGGCGTGTCAGCGTGGTACTAATGAGTACTGGTACCGTCGTCATGGTGATTTAAAATGTATGCTGAGGAACTTAGGAACTCCAACATGGTTCCTCACTCTGAGCTGTGCCGAGTATGGCTGGGAAGACTTACTTGAATTTCTACGAGAGGCAAATGGAAATATTGAAAACATTGAATTCAAGACACCTGGAGAACTGTGTTCTTTGGATCCAGTGAATGTATGCAGGTACTTCAATCATAGATTTGAAGCTATGATGTCTTTCATCACAAATAAAAAGAATCCACCTCTTGGAGAGGTGTTGGATTTCTTCTGGAGAAAGGAGTACCAAGCAAGAGGTGCCCCTCATATACATATGTTGTTGTGGATCAAGGATGCACCTAAATTTGGAACAGATCCGGATGACTTAGTGATGAATTTCATAGAACAGTATTCTACGTGTGCTGTTCCAAACGCAACGGAGAAGAAAAGTCTAAGAGAACAAGTTCTACGTTTCCAAAGCCATCGTTGTGGAAAGTACTGTCGTCGTAAATTCAGAAACAAGGACAAGTTCTACACCAAATGTCGTTTCAACTTTCCACGACCGGTGATTTCTAAAGGAAGAGTGAACAGTTTGATGTCTTCGCTGCGACATAATGTGACGAGGAAATCACCCAAGAATACATACAATTTGAAAAGGAACGAAGAGTCCAAGTACATCAATGACTACAACCCAGTGATTTTGTCCATGTGGAATGCTAACATGGATATACAGTTTGTGGCTGATAACTGTATGGCTGTGGCTCGGTATGTGACATCTTACATCACCAAAAAAGAAAAGACCGAACTGAAGGATATGTGGGAGGACATTTCCCATGAAAAGAGCCTCAGCAAGAAGTTGTACAGTTTCAGTCTGAAGATGTTGTCGCATCGAGAAATCGGAGCTTACGAATGTTCTGATCGATTGTCTTCAGCAAGTCTCTATGCCAAATCCAGGAGTCTCGTTTGGGCGAGTCTTGGTCTTGCTGCAACGCGAAATCGAGTTCTAAAACCTGTCCGGGAAATTGAGTATTTGGCAGAAAAGGAACCAAACAGTACCGACATTTTGAAGACCAACATGTTGGATACATATTATCCAAATCGAAGCAGTCACCTTGAGAATGTTTGTCTATATGAGGTTCTCCAAAATTATATATTCAAGAGGAACATCAAAGAAGATATTGAGAAAGGAGTGTATGCTGTAATTGGAAGTGAGGGATGCCTGGTCAAGCAAAGAAAATGCCAATTAGTAAACCATCGAAAATTGAGTGGTGAATCTCCAGAAAAAAAGGAGTTTTTTTATTTAGCACTTTTGCAACTTTTCAAGCCTTGGCGTGCAGAAGAGGAACTGCTTGGAGATTTCCTCTGTTACGAAGACTCTTTCAATGCAGCCAAGGAGTCCATAGAATGTCCTGCTTTTTCTAAATATCAAGAAATGCTAACTTTGGAAATTGAGCAGGAAGCAACGATTGCAGCCGAGATTGCCAGAGACAGTTCTCAGGACAGTCAGAGTTCTGTTTCATTGAGTCAAGATCCACTTGGAGGACCTATTATCGAAAATGAAGCTGCCACTGCTATGAATGAAGTAGAAAGAGCCATGGCACATGCTCAGGAGGATTCAGTTAACTTAGAAGACTTGGAAAAACAACTCAACGTTGAGCAGAGGAAAATATATGATGAAGTTACCAAGGAAATTGAGCACGGATTAAGTCATGAGAAGAACAAGTGCTCATGTACATCGTTGAAGCCTGTCCGACTGTACGTGAGTGGAGAAGCGGGAACTGGAAAAAGTTTCCTCATTAAAGCAATCTCTTGTTATTTGCAGGAAAGGACTGAGTCATCGCTGTCTTGTGTTGTCACCGCTCCTACTGGACTGGCAGCACATAACATTAAAGGTATTACTTTGCATCGTCTACTGATGCTGCCGGTGGAGCATGACAACAAATTACAATACAACAAGTTATCTGGAGATGCTTGCTGTGAAGTTTCAAGAGTCTTGAGGAAAATGAAACTACTTATCATTGACGAAGTAAGCATGGTTTCCAATGTCATGCTTGCCTTTGTGCATTTGAGAATGCAAGAAGTACTTAAAACTGAATATGATGTGTTATTTGGTGGGAAACACATCATTGTTTTCGGAGATCTTCTGCAGCTGACACCAGTAAAAGGTCAACCCGTGTTCAAAATACTCACGCATGAAGATACCAGGAAGTGCCTAGGGAGCATTGGCAACGTCAATATATGGTTAAACTTCAATTATGCTGAACTGCATCAAAATATGCGTCAGGCAAAGGATGAAGATTACAAGAATATTCTACAAGATATTAGAATTGGAAAAGTGACCGAGCATGGGAAAGAAGCTTTAAATGCACGATTACTGTCAAATTTATATCCCAAACAAGAGATTGTGCCTGAGAATATTTTTCAGAAAATTACTGAGAAGAAATCCGGGATATGTCTCATGCCAACTCTTGCAGAATGTGCCATCTTCAACAACAAAATGTTGAATTTAGAAAAGCAAGAGATTGTGAAACTTGAAGCTATCGACAAATTAGAGCATATGGGATCAACAATTATTTTGTCAGACAATTTGAAATCAAAATTGGATTCATTAGAGAAGACTATATCTAAAACAGCGGGTTTTGAAAAGACTTTGAATGTGTGTTTAAATTGCCGAATCATTTTGAGAAGGAATTTACATGTAGAAAGAGGTCTGGTAAATGGATCAATGGGTAATGTTGTTGATTTTGAGAAATACAGAAATAGAGATGGAATAGAATTTTTAAGAATTAAATTTGATGGCATTGAGGAAGTACAGCAAATTGGTCGTTGTTCTGCTAGGTTTTTGCTTGTTAAAGACTTATATGTTCGCCGTAAACAGTTTCCTGTTTGCTTGGCATATGCGGTGACAATCCATAAATCGCAAGGTTTAAGTGTAGACTGTGCATTGGTGAATATTGGCAGTTCTGTGTTCAAGGAGGGTATGGCATATGTGGCATTGTCACGAGTTAGAACTTTATCGGGATTGTACTTGATTGACTGTGATGTCAAAAACATTTGTGCGGATCTAGATTGTGTTAAGGAATACAATAGGTTAAGAAGAGAGTATGCGCCACATTTGCCTCAATATCCTTTGTTTGAGAAACGTGTGGTAGGCCGGAAACGTAGAAATAGCAGTAATAGTAGGGAGGTTGTTGCAAAAAGACTAAAAGTCAATGAACCGAAAATTGTTAGCAGAAAGAAAGTGGATTCTGTTGAAGATGTTGTCAGTTTTCAATTTGAAAACAGTTCTGGTGTCAACTGCTATGCAAATGTAGTGGTTAATGTTCTCTTTTCACTAGAGAGTTTAAAAGAACAGATTCTGTTGAATTCAGAACAAATTTTATGCTGTTTGTTGAATTCTGTTTTCGAGAAATGTAGCACTGATCGAACAAAAGTAGAAAGTGTGTCTGAAGTTCGTTATCTGTTAGATGAATGTTCAGGTCAAACAGACTTCTCTGAAAATAATCAGCAAGATTGTCAGGAGTTTTTAATGTATATGCTTGATATATTGCAAGATGAGGGTGTAGATGTAGATCACCTGTTTGGGCTTTCTTATCAATGGCAGCATGACTGCGAGAATTGTAGGGTATCAAGTACTACTAGTGTAGACTCAGAAAGATTTATATATTTAACTTTGCCAGACAGTAAATCAGTCTCCTTTAATAAGCTAGTAAATGCAGCGGATCACAACATGGAGTGTAGCCAATGTAAATCTGAAATGATGTCAACATTACTTATACGTAGATATGGACAGTATGTCATTTTAATGATGCAACGATGTAGGCCTGATGGATCAAAATTGTCAACTTTAATAAAAAAAATTGTGGCTTCTCAGCTTTCAATATCAGGAAGGACTTTTGTAACTGTAGCAATTATCTATCACGATGGTCCTTCAACAACTTCAGGACATTATACAGCTTATTTAAAGTCTCGAAACGGCTGGTCATTCTGCAATGATTCCGTTGTAACTTTCAAAAAAAATTGCCGTTTGACCTTAAAAATTCTTACCTGGTGTTTTTAAAACCAAAATTTTAAAGAAAGAATCTCGGGATTTCCTGTGAAGAATTGCAAAAGGTTCATGAAGTTGAGGGAATGTAAGTCTGCAATGCTGTCTAGATTATTGGTCCAAAACTTTTAATTATAATGTCATTTTGTAAAATCCGACTATATAAACCTGATGCAAGTAAGTCTGCTTCATAGTAAGCAGTATCAGTGTCATAGGAAAAGGAGAACACGAGTGACAAAGAAGGGTAAGATATTAGTAGTCCAGCATTGTGAAAATTATCTTAAATGTTTTCTTTTTGAAAGTTGCGAAAATAGAAAATGACGGGATTTGATTGGAAGAATTACAAGACTTGTGAGTAGCTGCAACATGATTTGGCCAAGTGGAAACATGTGGTAGAATGTGAGAAGTCTTTTCTTGTATGTAACATATTTTTCGAATCGTTGGAGGTTTTCTTTCAGAAAGTGGCGGGCTGACAATATTTATAGCACAACACAGTGGACGCTGTTCATAGGACATCCTTCGACGTCATTGAAAGTAAGTTAATTTTAAGGAGTTTTGAATTCAGATTTCTTATGTTGAATGGGTTTTTTAAACACAATCATTTTGATTGTGTTTTTTTTTCCCCGCTGTTACATGATGAATACCTTCAAGTCACTGATTTAAGTGAAATTTGATACATTCTGAGAACAGCAAAAATAAACCATTTAACATGTATAATTAATGTTCTGCTTTTTGTACTTATGATATACATTTAGAAATGTGAGGTAGATATGGAGAAACTGAGTCTTCTGTAAGTGTCAATTTTAATGCTTACAGTGCTGTACTTCTGGGTACTGTTTTTTTTAAAAAAAAATGAATAGGCCTCACCTCAAAGAAAGCTCTTGAAAGCACACATCTTATTTGCATCCTAAAACAATCATTTAAAATGTTAGACACAATTTTATGATGGCTTTACATCTTTTTTGCGCTGCTATTTCATCACTATTGTGAGACATTAGCAGTGCAAAAGAAGCACCATGTTCCAAAATAGGCCTCAGTTCATCAACATCAAGATACAGTTTGTTTAAAATATATATGTTTAGGATTGTGTAGGGGACGTAGAGAAGCAGAGGCTTCTGTAAATGTCAAAGTTGTTGAAAAACTGTTTGTTCTTGAACCTTTTCCCTTGTCTTTTCTAATTTTTAAATACATGTTTTAATATTTTTGGAAATGTTTGTTCTCTCTTTTACAGATTGAAAGTATGAAAAAATATTTTAAAAAGGTAACAAGAATTATAAGGTAAATGTTTTCTACTCTTTTTACCCGCAATGCACTGCTGATGATGGCACTGACCATGTCATGAATGATGTAATAAGAGGACATGACTTACTTCATTGGTAGGCCTTCACATGCATTATCTGCTCTATATTCTTCAACAAGTGTAAAATTGATCTGTAACCCTGAGTAGGTCTCACCTTAAACAAACCTCAGGACAGATCACACCTTATCGTCATCCGGAATTAATAAATAGATCTATTAAACAGTATCTCTGGTTTACTCCCTATAGCTGTCTTTCTTTTAACATTACTCTCTGTTTACTTCCCTTATACTAACTCTTCTTTTTTAAAAAAAAATATTTTTTTGGTTCGCTTCAAGTTCGCGAACCGGGCAGCGAACGGGAAAGCGAACCAAAAGAAATAGAGCTTGCCAGAGTGATAAACATTCTAGCAATTTTATTTGAAAGGGGAGGTAGTTCTGAAAAGAACTTTTTTTTTTTGTTTTTGTTGTTTTTTTTTTTTTTTTTTTTCTGAACATTTTTTGATTTTTTTGTATTTTTAGAACAGTTTTATGTTTTTTTTTTTTTTTATGGAGGGGAAACAACAAAAAAACAGGCATTGAAAAGGGCTCAACAGGAGCAAAAAAAAAATTACTGCTTGGGTGGGTTAGGGCACTTATGGTTTTCGTACACCATATTGATCAAGTTCACACTCATGTTCCCATATGAGAGCATAGCTCCACAATATATACAGGTAAACTTCATGTGTTTGAAGTTTGGTTGAATGTTTGGCACAGTTTCCTGTGCCTCTCTTCCTGTCAAAGATATAGTTGACGTTGATCGGGCCACAGGAGTTGTCGGGGGATTATCTTGTAGGTCCCTCAACTCTGCCCGGCTGTAGTTTAAGGGATGCCACCTGGCCATATGGCGATGCATAGTATAGTTGCCCATACTATACTTTTTCTCTGTGCCTCTAGACAATCTGTATTTACAGATGAGGCAGGTGGCATATTTAGCATTGACCTTCTTTTCCCCTGGAGGGATGGAAAAAAACTGCCATATGAAACTTGTTTTCCTTCTAGAAACACGGGGCAACTCCTGTATAAATTCTGGTTCATCTCTATCCTCTTCTTCTTGTTCCTCCTCTTCCTCCTCTCTGTTGGAGATGAATTGACTTGGTGGTCCTCTCTTCTTATGAGGAGGTGGAGGTGGTGGTGGGGGTGCACCAGCTGCAGCAAGTATAGAAGCCATTGCTGAACTCCAGGAAAATGGTCTTTCTCTCACCAAGATGAAAGTCAGAGTGAGGAAAGAAGGAGGGGTTTACATGATTTGGGAAAAGCAAAAGTTCTGAACCAATGAAAAGTGTTATTTTTAGGTCACATGACCTAGTCATACATCATTTGGAAACCAAAAGTGAAATGAACCAATGAAAAGTTTGATAAACAAGTCACATGACCTGTTCCGCTTACGTTACGCGGTGCGCGCCGCGTCCCGGATCGCTTCCGGTTCGCGGTCCGGAGCACTTCCGGGAGCGCTAACGCGGCGCGTCATTAGACGCATTACGCGACAACGTGATACGTCGCGCTTCCGCGACGCGTCACAGTTGCGCTAACGTAACGTTTACCGGTTCGCGGACTACGTCGCGGCATCAAGATGAGCTAACGGAAAGCTTCCCGGTTCGCGAACTGGAAGCGAAGAAAAAAAATATTGAAAAAAAAATTATTAATAAACATCTAAAATATATTTTAAGATTTAAAGAAGAATACATTTTACAGCTACAGATGTTAGCTTTTAAAAAACCAATGAAATTCACAGAAAAAACCATAGGTTATAGACCATATATAGTTAGGAATTTGCATTTACAAAACCTTGAAAATTCACTGAAAAAAACATAGGTTATAGACCATATATAGTTAGGGATTTGCATTTACAAAACCTTATTTTACTCGCATAAAACCATTGAAATTCCATATATAGTTAGTTGCGCTAACTATATATCGCGCACCCGCAATCCACTGCTGATGATGTCACATATTACATCATTCATGACATGGTCAGTGACATCACTGATGACATCACTGATGACATCTCAAATGACGTCACTGATGACATCACTGATGACATCTCAAATGACATCACTGATGACATCTCAAATGACATCACTGATGACATCTCATTTGATATTACTGATCACATCATTGATGATATCATTCATGTGATAATACGATGAACCTCTTCAGACTCTAATATAACCTTACATACAATCAGTGTAAACAGACACTCACAGACTGTCACTCATCCATGGAGTTACTCACACACCTAGTTAGTCATGCAAAGAATCAATCACACCTCCATTTCCTCAACTATACAGTTATACAAACTTTACTTATTCAAACATATACTAACACATATTTACTCTCTTATACAATCCCTGATACAAGTTCACAATGATCCATACAGCCACTCACACATCCACTGGCTCTTATGCACAGTTATTTATATATGTCAACTCTCACATGTACTGTGTTTTACATATGTACTTACTTTGACATGTAGCACTGAGATATCCATTCACTCACCAATACATTCATGCACACAGTCAACCGCCCATACAGCTGTTTCCACATGCACTTTTGAACCCATACATCTAGTGAATCAACTGCTCACACATCTATGCACAGAGTCATACACCTCCCAGCCACCCACACACACACTCAGTCTCCCATACAAATACTTGGGCAACCAATGAATATCCCATATAGTTACTCATATAGGTACTTATCAACACATGCAGCAGTTTACAGAACAACAGACATAATAATGCACAAATTAAGACAGTTTAGTCACTAACCCATGCACTCAGTGAGACACATTTAATCACTCACTCATACAGTCAGTCATGCACCTACTAAATCCTTCATCCAGACACTTATACATCCACTCATTCTTCAATATGTAAGACATATTTTAACTTTACAGAAACATACAGTCACTGGATGTTGTCATCAGTGATGTCATCAGTGATGTCATTTGAGATGTCATCAGTGATGTCATCAGTGATGTCACTGACCATGTCATGAATGATGTAATATGTGACATCATCAGCAGTGGATTGCGGGTGCGCGATATATAGTTAGCGCAACTAACTATATATGGAATTTCAATGGTTTTATGCGAGTAAAATAAGGTTTTGTAAATGCAAATCCCTAACTATATATGGTCTATAACCTATGGTTTTTTCAGTGAATATATATATATATATATATAACCTACTGGCGGTCGCCAGTAGGTATATATAGTTAGGATTTTTTCTCTATGGGATTTTTGAAAATTCTATGTCTAATAACTTTGGCGTTTGTCGACGGAATTGGCTGAAATTTTCAGGAAAATGGAACATTTTGTTTCTGATCAGCCCCTGACAATTTGGGGGGGTTTCATCAAGGGGGGGCCGAGAAAAAAGGGGGGTCCCAAAACGCGTTTTTCCCATGTTAATTTCCATAGGGCGGTTGGCCTCACTTTTAGCTCGAACGGCTGAATGGATTTGCACGAAACTTGGCAAAATTGTAGGGACTGTTAGCCCGATGTGCCTTTGCTAGGTCTCAATATATGTGCTCCAGTGGATTTTGAGTAATTTAGGTTCAAAAAAAGATATATATCTGGGCGGAGCCTAACCACACATCTGATCTGATTGGCTGTCAGCACTTCATCCAAGAAGTGTTGGCAGCCATCTTGGGACCAATATACATGATAGCACCTCATTAAAAAGCATTGTAGTTAATAGAGGGTTTTAGGACTTTAGTTACATTATAAATAATTTGTTGATGGTACCATACTCGTTTTAGGAATTGTGGTGGGTTCTAAGGTGATTTTACCATGTGAAAAAACCTTCTGCTGTGATATCATGAATATTGTTTGAAAGAAAACTAATATCTCATGATTTTCCCACAGTGGTTTGGAAGGGGATCTATAAGCTAAACTGAAAGCATATTTTCTGTAAATTCACATTATCTTTCTCAGTCATGTGAAAATGAAGTCTGACATTCTCAGTAAAACATGTACATCCAACAAGGACAGAGACTGTCAGTTGATTCCTTTGTGTTCTACTGCAGCCTCCTAGAGTGTTCTAAAGAACAACTAGAGCGCTAACAGTCCTACTTATTACAAAGGTATGGCACACCTGAAGCCATCTTGATTGGAATAAAGTTATAACTCTTAAAACATTTAATTTAAAAAGAAACAACATGAGGGGGTATATTTTGCCATAGAAAGTATGATTAGTGCTGCAGAATGAAAAATTAGGGCACATTTTGAGTGACTTCTCAAATCCTTTTCTATTTCATTAAAACATTCTGACATGCAGTCTCCCAAAATGGCCACCAGAGACAAAAGAGCCCAAATGTAGCCCAAATATCACCCAGATGTAGCCCAAGTATAGCCCAATGACAGAATGTCCCAGAGTGTTCTAAAGAACAACTAGAGCGCTAACAGTCCTATTTATTACAAAGGTATAGCACACCTGGAGCCATCGTGATGGGAATAAAGTGGTAACTCTTAAAACATTTAATTTAAAAAGGAACAAAATGAGGGGGTATATTATGCAATAGAAGGTATTATTAGTGCTGCAGAAAGAAAAATTAGGGCACATTTTGAGTGACTTTTCAAATCCTCTTCTATTTCATTAAAAAATTCTGACATGCAGTCTCCCAAAATGGCCACCAGAGACAAAAGAGCCCAAATGTAGCCCAAATATCACCCAGATGTAGCCCAAGTATAGCCCAATGACAGAATGTCCCAGAGTGTTCTAAAGAACAACTAGAGCGCTAACAGTCCTACTTATTACAAAGGTATGGCACACCTGAAGCCATCTTGATTGGAATAAAGTGGTAACTCTTAAAACATTTAATTTAACAAGGAACAAAATGAGGGGGTATATTTTGCCATATGAATTATGATTAGTGCTGCAGAAAGAAAAATTAGGGCACATTTTGAGTGACTTCTCAAACCCTCTTCAATTTCATTAAATAATTCTGACATACAGTCTCCCAAGATGGCCACCAGAGACAAAAGAGCCTAAATGTAGCCCAAATATCACCCAGATGTACCCCAAGTATAGCCCAATGACAGAATGTCCCAGAGTGTTCTAAAGAACAACTAGAGCGCTAACAGTCTTACTTATGACAAAAGTATGGCACACCAGAAGCCATCTTGATTGGAATGAAGTGGTAAGTCTGAAAACACTCAATTTAAAAAGGAACAACATGAGGGGGTTAATTTTGCCATAGAAAGTATGATTAGTGCTTCAGAAAGAAAAATTAGGGATCATTTGGAGTGACTTCTCAAATCCTCTTCTATTTCATTAAAAAAATTCTGACATGCAGACTGAAACATGCACTTTGAATACCAGCAGCAGACGTCCCTGGTGAGCAGTAGCTTTACTACAGTGATCTAATGTGCAACTAGAGTGCTAACATTCAGAATTTATGGCAAATGTGTGACACATCTGAATGCCTTCTTGATGGAACCAAAGTAAACAAGCATTGAAAATGCAATAGATCTCGCCCTCGTTTAAGTTAAAGCCATTCTGTTTGTAATGAGGTGGCTTTTTAGCTTTGCTTTTATTAGTGTTTTTTCAACTTTCATGTAAATAACATGCATCTGTATGCATATAAGTATATGTATGCATGCATTTATGTTTGTATTTATATAGATATACAGATGATATATGTTTATATATGTATGTATATATATATATTCACTGAAAAAACCATAGGCTATAGACCATATATAGTTAGGAATTAGCATTTACAAAACCTTGAAAATTCACTGAAAAAACCATAGGTTATAGACCATATATAGTTAGGAATTAGCATTTACAAAACCTTGAAAATTCACTGAAAAAACCATAGGTTATAGACCATATATAGTTAGGAATTCGCATTTACAAAACCTTATTTTACTCACACAAAACCATTGAAATTCCATATATAGTTAGTTGCACTAACTATATATCGCGCACCCGCAATCCACTGCTGATGATGTCACATATTACATCATTCATGACATGGTCAGTGACATCACTGATGACATCACTGATACTCTGCAACATATTTCCTGGGAATTCTACATTCTACATGACTAGAAGACGGTAGAATCTTCCTTGGGGTCAAGGAGTGACTCCCCTGTTCAAACAGGCACCAAGAAGCATCTTGCTGGTCTGCATTTCCAAGGCTCCTGCCAGATTTGGATGGATTTGCGACTAGGACAGACTTCTCAGAGGCCGACACGAGATCGGAGCAAAGCTGAGACCTGCAGTCATCACAAGAGACGTGGGACCGGAACTCCTGGACACAAAGTACATTTGCTAGTGCATTGACTTCCCGAGCTTTCCCGAAGTTGTGCGTTAGGCTACTTGTAGTCCAAGCCTCGAGCACCACCTGCACTGAAGATTGTGGGCCTGCACTCCATGAGTGTTCAGTGGGCCCGATTCTAGCATTTCCACTTGAGGATCCTTTGCGCTCCCTGGTCCGTTGACTGGTGGGTCCCCATGAAGGTAACTCTTGTCTGTCTTAGGTTTTCCTGGTTGCCACAGACATTCCCTGACTCCCCTCCAAAAGGGTGAGTCCCTCAGACCTTGCTGGTCTGCGCCAAAGCCAATCTTTGCTTTCTGCATGGGTTGCTGTTGCCAAGGCGTGTTGGGTCCAATTTGGATACCAACACCACAGCACTCGACATCCTTTGTGGAACAGCTCGAATAAAGCTCCTGGTTGTTGTCTATGCCTCCTGGTCCTCGTGGCTGAAGAGTCAAGCTTCACCTTCTTCATCTGAAAGCACTCAACATCGGTGGGCATCCGCTCATTGCCTTCCTGGTCACTGGCAAGTGACCCAGACTCTGTCCCCTCTGCTTTCAGGTTCTTTAGATCTTCAATCCACCCGCACACTTTCGACTTGGTCGCCAGCAGCACTTTGCAGCAGATCGACATTGAAAACGACGACAAAACCCTACACCAAAAGACACCTATGCACACAGCTTCTCTGGGTGAGGTAACTCGAGTACTCCGGTGCTCCCGTGGGTATTGACTCCAGAACTGCTTAGTTCTAAATTGGTTTGCTCCAAGTCCTCTTCTAAGTGTTCTTAATATGTAATTTTCCAACCGCGACTTTCCCCATGGACTTTAATGGTGATTCGCAGCTGTGTTTAGACACTGCACGCGTCCCCGTGGGTCCCCTGTGTCACTACTCTGGGTGGTTCCTGCTGGCCCCAGTAGTTCTAAAGGCTCTAGGCCTTGTATCTATGTCAGTTGTGGTTCTGATACCACTTCCTTAATATATGGTTTGGTACGCCCCTAGGGCTCAACGTATATCGTGCTAATTTACAGTGTGGTAAATAAATTTACTTTATGCACTTTTGCCTCTAGCCTCATAAAGAGACTAGAAGGATGTATTTAGAATAAATACATATATTTTACATATATACCTGGTGTGGTTCTCCTTTCATTTGGCCATTCACGTGATTATAGACTGGTTAAACAAGCTGCTTTACATTCCTTCAAGACTTAGCCTGAAGGCTGCTCTCCAAAGCTACACTAGGATAGCTTTCTATATATGTTGTCTTTAAACCTACCATCAATAAGGGCAATTTGGACTGGTGCAAGGTGCCCACTAGAATAGTGGACAGCATATGCCAAGCCAACTTCTCACATTGGTGTGCAGCGTGTGGGATTCCAGCTTGCCTTTGTTTTACCAGATAATCTCAAGTGTTTGATCATTTGAAAATCACTAAAGGTGCCAGAGGTACATATATTACACGCTTAAATACAGTAAGTTCTACTGACTTAGAGTTGTGTGTCAAGGGCTTAAGCACACCCTTTCTATAACTCAAGAGAATTTAGTAGGTAAACATCTATAGTAGGTAGTGCATACACCACACCTCACTAGTTATGTCTACAGTGCCAGGACCTAGTGTGTCTTCGCCAGATGTCAGTACTTTACAGACATCTAAGTATGACACATTCCCTTTCTCTGAGTTAAGGGCTCTGTCTACTATGAGGCAACTGAATACTGGCAAATGTGCCACCACTCAACACCTCAGAGAGGTATCAATGTTAGATGACCTTAGCAAGGCTTCAAGGCCTGAAGTCGTAGGCAGTGGGGTGGAAGCAGCAGATGAGGACAATCCTAGTGGTCCAATCCCACAGGAGAAAGACTCTGATGCTGACCAGGAAGATGACAATGACCTTGACCTGGACAATCCAGCTCCTACTGGAGAAGGAGATGGAGGCCCAGTGGGTCCCTTCTTTGTCCATCCCAGGAAGGGTTGGAGGTGTGCCCAGAAGGCCAAGATCACCTTCAGTGGAATCTGACCATTCTGACACATCTGTAGGGACCTCTGTCTCTTCTCATAGGAGGGACACCTCCCAGGAGAAGAGAGAGCATCAGATGAGACTTGAAGAAGCTCAACTAAGGATACGGAGACACAAAGTAGCCTTAGAAAGGGAGTCCCTAGAGCTCGAAAGAGCAAGAAAGAAGATGGGGCCAGAGCCCCATGGTGGCAGCAACTTCCCTAATGGTAGGGAAATGTCTTATGATCATAGAAACTTAAACAAGATTGTCCCTTTCTACCAGAGTGGGGGTGACATTCTGCACTGGAAAGGGCCTGCAAAGTACAGAATGTGCCCCAGGAGAAGTGGGCAGCAATCGGGTGGCCTTCCTTTGCAGCCAAAAGTAGAGACAAGCTCCTCATGTCAGAGAAGAGGATGCTGATGATTACAAAGTCCTGAAGATTGCTCTAATAGATGGGTTTGGCCTAACCACTGAGCAGTATAGAATACAGCTCAGAGATACCCAAAAGACACAGACTCAGGACTGGGTTGACTTTGTAGATTGTGCTACTAAGGCTCTGGAAGGCTGGTTACTGGGCAGTAAAGTGTGTGATTATACAGGATTGTATAACTTGATCATGAGGGAGCCGATCCTTAATAGCTGTCAGAATCAGCTGTTGCATCAGCACCTGGTAGACTCTGACCTGACATCTCCCCAAGAATTGGGAAAGAAGGCAGACAAATGGGTCAGGATCAGGGTGAAGCAGAAGGTACAGAACCAAGGTGGTGACCAGAAGAAGGACAATCCTAATATGGGTGGGGAGAAGGGTAAAGATCAGTAGACTTCAAAAGGCCCCCACAAAGCTTCTAAGGGTGGGGATTCCCAATCTTCCAAGAAGAAAGGCCAAAAGAAACCATGGTGTAAAGTCTGTAAGCAGAATAGACATTGGACTAGTGATTGCACTAGAAAGGATTCAACTCCAGCCACCATTGCCCCTAAGGCAACTGTTCCCCCTAGTTCAGCTCCAAGTGGTGGTGGTACTCAGCAGAAGGGTGTAATAGGGTTAACCCTGGGTACTGAGATGGGCTCTGGCCTAGTCAGAGTGCCAACTCGGGCTGTCTTGATCTGTGATGGAGGCATGGATATGTCCTCCTGTGTGAGTCCCAGTAATTTGGGCAAATACACACAACAGCCTTTAATAAATGGAAAAGAGGCTTTGGCCTATAGGGACACAGGGGCAAGTGTCACAATGGTGACACAAGACTTTGTGGACCATGGGCAAATCATACTAGGTGAACGTTACCAAGTGACCAATGCTAGCAATATCAGGAACAACCATGCCCTGGCAGTTGCTAATATCTCCTGGGGAGGGGTAATTGGCCTTAAGAAAGTTGTGGTAAGTGCAGACCTCCCTGTTGAATGCTTAATTGCCAATGATTTAGAGACTTCAGCCTGGTCTAAAGTGGAGTTTAGGACCCAGGCAGAAATGTTAGGGATCTCCGCACATGTGTTTGCTGTGACTAGGTCACAAGTCAAAAAGTCTAACACTGAACAGGTCCTGGACCCTGGAATAGTGGACAAGGTTCCTTCTAAGAAAAGGAGCAGTGGGGTTACGGCAGTGCCTTCCCCCCTGACTCAGAGTGATGATCAGTCTCTTGAGTGAGATGAATATTCTCCTGAAGAAGGTACTGTCCCAGAGGAGCATGAGCCTGACCAGGTTGAGTTCTTGGGGACAGGGGGCCCTTCCAGGGCAGATCTGAGGCAGGAGCAGAGGAGCTGCCCTTCTCCTGAACCCCTCAGACAGCAGGCTGCTGCTGAGGCTGCTGGGAATGCTAGTGGCACCCATAAAATATATTGGGATGATGGAATCCTGAATTCAGAGAATAGAGACCCCAAGCCTGGTGCAGTCAGGAGGTTGGTTATACCTTTGAAATTCAGGGGTTTCCTATTGACACTAGCCCATGATATTCCCTTAGCAGGACACCGGGGCCAGAACAAGACTTGGGACAGAATTGTCCCTCACTTTCACTGGCCCCACATGTCTGAAGACTCAAAGGAGTTTTGTCGCTCCTGTGTCACCCGTCAAGCCAGTGGTAAGGCAGGTGGCACCACAAAGACCCCCTGGTACCACTACCTGTGGTGGGGGTTCCCTTTGAGAGAGTGGGGATTGATATTGTTGGACCAATGGATCCTCAGACAGCATCTGGGCATAGGTTAATCCTAGTGGTGGTGGGCCATGCCACTAGGTACCCAGAAGCTATACCCCTTAGGACCACTACAGCACCTTTGGTGGCAAGAGCCCTCTTGGGAGTGTTCTCAAGAGTGGGTTTCCCCAAGGAGGTAGTATCTGACAGAGGTGCAAACTTTATGTCTAGTTACTGGACTGCAATGTGGGAGGAGTGTGGAGTGAACTCCAAATTCACCTAACCCTATCAGGTTCAGGTTTCAGGTTTTAAAGTCTTTATTGCGATTTTTACATCATAAAAGACATCTTATAGCGAAGGAGTATTTAAACATACAATAAAAAGAAATAAGTTAAGATCATCATAATTACATAGAACATTTCATCGTTAATAAAGAATTAAACAGTATAATAAAGACATCATGTTTTAAAACCATTAAAAAAAATAAGATCAAGATGCCTGCAAATGTCTGGCTCTTATAACCCATGCCCACCCCAGGTATTTGGCAACACCTACGACCACCACTTCTGAGGTGGTGGTACGTAACGCCCAAAAAGCCTCAGCACTCCCTCGAACTTTGATCTGGCGGCAAATAGGCCTAATCTATTTGTTTCTTGGTGCGTTATAGGCAGGGCATGCAAATAAAAAATGACCAGCACTCTCCTTATGGAGAGTGCACCATGGGCAGGACTCAATTGAAGGGGAGGACCACTTCTTGGTAAAAGACCTTAAAGGCAGAGACCCAACTCGAAACTAGTGGTACAGTTTTTTATCAAGTGACTTAGTAATGACGTCCCAGTAAATCTCATAGGAGGGATCCAGGTTGTGAGACAGGAATCTACCTGTTAGGCTAGTAGCATATGATCTAATAACAGACTCACATCGAACAAAGGCCCAATATAGTGCTTTGAAGTCTTGCTTGGAGGGAAAGATAGTGGTCCCTGGGGAGGCCCACAGCTGGTTACCACCCATGTCTTCCAAGATTAGTTTAACTTCACGCAGCCATGGTATACTACTGGAGCCCCAAGCTGATCTTACTTCCTCTAATTCCCTGGCAAAGAGGCTTAAATCTGGGGACGTCCAAATGCGTCTCCATAAAGCTACTAGCCGATATCGAGCCATCTCATTGATAGGTTTACAACCCAAGTCCAGAGACAGTGGTTTGATCGGGGTGGATTGGGGAAGTCCTACCAGTTTACGCATAAATTTGTTTTGGACTTTTACCAAAGATTATAGGTCCATATACCCCCATAAATCAGCCCCGTATAAAATAGCAGAGCTGACCTTCGTATCATAGATCCTGAGAGCAGGTTTAACCCTTTTTGTTAGAGACCTTTTTTGCTCCTGCAGGAGACAACCAGTGAGGCGTGCAAATCTTAGATGAAGTATGTCAACCTGTGGTTTCCAGCTAAGGCGGTGATCCAGGGTTACTCCTAGATAGGTCATAACCTCTACTTTTTCAAGACTTTCGCCATTCATGCTCACTGAACTTTTAATGGGGCAGCTTTTAGTTAAAACCATAAATTTGGTTTTGCTCACATTTATTTTCATGTTGTTGACCTTGCAAAACTCGTCGAATCTGTTTAATGCGGTTTGCAGGTCACTACGGGTCTTTGAAAGGAGCAAGGTGTCATCGGCGAAGATGAGCTTTGGGAACTTGGTCCCACCCAGTGAGGGAGCATCAGAGAGAGTGTCAGCAAAGAACTTCACCACCTCTTCAATAAACAGCAAAAAGAGCGTGGGTGCCAACACACAACCCTGACGGACGCCTCGAGTTACGGGGAAGCAATCCGTCACCTGCCCTTGGCCTCCCCACCTCACCCTGGCAAAGTTGCCCTAGTGTAGTCTTACTACCAGGTCGAGCAATTCCGGCGGCAGTCCCAGGTTTTTCAGGACAGCCCACAGTTTGGCCCTAGGCACAAGGTCGAAGGCCGACTTTAGATCTACAAAGGCGGCATAGATGGATTCGCCACCCAACAGGGCCACCTTCCAGTAAATCAGGGTAAATCTGAAGACCTGGTCGATGGTGCTGGTGCCTGATCTAAAGCCGGGCTGTTGTGGGGAAAGGATACTTTCCATATCCATCCAACCCTGGATTCTGGCAAGGACCATCCTGGCAATGATTTTTTGTAGGGAATCGATTAAACTTATAGGGCGATAATTGCCCGGGACGAACGATCCCCTTTTTTAAAAATGGGGAGAATTTCTGCCCCCTTCCAGGACACTGGGATCTGTGCCCCCTTAGCAATGGCATTGGCTATCAAGGTTATGTAGGGAACCCAGAGTTGAAGGTTAGTTTTAAATAGATCGTCCGGAATGGAATCTATCCCTGGCGCTTTCCCACACTGAACCAGACGAAGTGCAGACTCGGTTTCTAAAGTGGTAAAAGTTAGCACTTCGTTATGAGTGTGGATAGAAGTTTCCCACTTGACTTGGCCATTACAAGATTCCAAATCTGGATCTAAGAACTGGCTAGAATAAAATTCGACCCATGTCACCACAAACACATGATTAACAGGAATTTGTGATTCCGGTTTCCTGCCCCACTTCACTATTTCCCAAAATTTAACCTGATTAGGGGAGCTACAGGCCTCTAAAAGGTCAGACCAATGGCGTTCATCCCACTCTTTTTTTGCCACCCACTGTACTTTTTTGTACCTTAAGCGTGCCTCTTTTATATCGCTTGTGATCCTGGATTTAACTGCTTTAATTAATTCGCTATGTGCGACTCTGCAGGTTTTATTGTACCATTTTTCTTGACAACCCTGTGCCTTCACCTTTCCTTGAGTTAAAGGAAGGGTTAAAAGGGCCTTAAGTTTGTTAAAACACTGTTCGTGAAGGTCACAGATCTGATCAATGGCAGCCGTGGTGGAGGGTAGTTTCAAGATGTCGCTCAAGGTCGACGAAGCTACCTCGGTTATATCGTCTAGGATGGAGGAATCCTCCACAACCCTACACCATTTGAGCCTTCTTCTGTCATTAGTCAAGATGGCATCACCCGTTAGGTATGCAGTGAATTTAAACCCACCGGGGACATCTGGGAGTCTTAAACTAAGGGACAATGGATTATGATCGCTTTCTGGGCAGACCATGACTTCCATGTCGACCAGAAGAGACCAATATTCCATTTTTAACAAAATATAATCTAATTGGCTTTTGCTAACCCCATTGTCAAAAGTGGGTTTGCCGGCCTTATCAGAGGCCGTACGCCCATTGGCTGCTTGCAGACCCCAATCCAGACACAACCCCGCCCAATGTCAATGTCAATGTCAATGGTATTTATAGAGCGCAAACAATCATCCCCAATGGGATATCACGGCGCTGTCCTGACAGTAGTGAGTAGTTAACAGATAACAGAGTGAGGATTATATTTAGTCAGATTTTGGGAAAAGAAATGTTTTTAATTGCTTCCTGAAGGATAAAATGGATGGCCGCCTCTCTGGCCCTTTTGATATTATTCAGGGACATCATCGGGATATTCCACACAATGTCATCCTCCGACCCCAGTTCCTCCCCCGCACTGAGCAAAGGTTCAAAAGTACAGTTAAGATCCCCTGCTAAGAGGAGGAACTTATCTGTCCCAATCCCTTCAAGGTAAGCATCTAATACATTTAATATAGCTGGACAACGCCCTCCCTGTCCAGCTATCCTCACCCTATCACTTACAATGCAATGGTTTAGTTGAAAGATTCAACAAAACCTTAAAGGGTATGATCAAGAGTCTCCCAGAAAAGCTTAGGTGGAGATAGGACATCCTAATATCCTGCCTTTTATTTGCATACAGGGAGGTTCCTCAGAAGGGGGTTGGCTACAGCCCTTTTGAACTTCTGTTTGGGCATCCTGTAAGAGGTCCATTGTGTCTAGTGAAAGAGGGATGGGAGTTACCTCTCAAACCCCCTAAACAGGACATAGTGGGCTATATACTTGGTCTCTGCTCCTGGATGGCTGAGTACATGAAAAAAGCAACTAAAAACCTTAAGGCTAGCCAGGAATTATAGAAAGCCTGGCATGACCAAAAGGCTGTACTGACTGTTTACCAGTCAGGACAGAAAGTGGGGGTGTTGGGGCCTGTGGCCCCAGCAGCTCTCTAAGATATGTAGAGTGGACCCCACACTATTGTTAAACAGGATTAAGAGGTTACCTATTTGGGACATCTTGGAACTCCCAGGACCCCCATAGGGTGCTTCATGTCAATAGACTGAAACCATATGTTGACAGGGTAGACATGGGCTTGCTCATGGCTACTGATGAGGGACAGGAGGAAGAGAGTAACCCTCTCCCAGACATGCTCTCACAGAACCCTGATGATGGATCAGTAGATGGAGTAGCCTTGGCAGGCAGCCTCACTGATCAGCAGCATACTGACTGCAGACAAGTACTCAGTAGGGGTGGGCGGAATTTGCCTAATCGCGTTACGCAGATCTCGTGAAACAAAAAAGCTCTGCGAACGAGCAGAAATTCCGCAAACACACGGAATTGCTTGTTTGCGATGCTTTTTTACTGTTCACAATCGCTGTTTGCATGCTCGGGGGAAAATATCTCGCGAACACGCATTTGAGAACACGAACAAGCAAAAAATTGCGCAAAGTCGCGGAATGCAGAATTTTGGGCAATTTCGCGTTCTCTGCGGAGCGCAAAATTACCCAAATTCCGCAAATTCCGCGAACGGAACGGAATTTTTTGCTCAGACCTAGTGCTCAGTCATTTCAGACATATGTTTTCCCTGACTCCAAGTCAGACTACCTGGTGCACTCATGAAGTGGAACTGGCGACAGTCTGCCTGTTAAAAATAAGATTTACAGGCAACCTGATCATGTCAGGGACTGTATCAGGACTGAAGTCCAGAAAATGTTGGATTTGAGAGTTATTGAACCCTTAGTTAGCCCTTGGGCTAGTCCAGTGGCCTTGGTACCTAAACCTCACACCCAGGGTGGTAAGAGAGAGATGAGGTTTTGTGTTGACTACAGAGGTCTCAATGCAGTCACTAGGACTGATGCCCATCCAATCCCAAGAGCAGATGAGCTATAGATACTTTGGCCTCAGCCAAGTTTCTGAGCACATTTGATCTTACAGCTGGCTACTGGCAGATCAGATTAGCTAACGATGCAGAGCCAAAGACAGCATTTTCAATCCCTAGTGGGCACTATCAATCTGTGGTAATGCCCTTTGGTCTGAAAAATGCACCTGCCACTTTTCAAAGGTTGGTGAACAAAGTCCTAACAGGCCTGGAAGATTCCTGTGCAGCATATCGTGATGATATTGCTGTTTTAGCTCCACCTGGGAGGATCACCTGGTC
This sequence comes from Lissotriton vulgaris, assembly GCF_964263255.1. Classification (NCBI taxonomy): domain Eukaryota; kingdom Metazoa; phylum Chordata; class Amphibia; order Caudata; family Salamandridae; genus Lissotriton; species Lissotriton vulgaris. Next base: position 724,668,174 of record NC_141696.1, read on the forward strand.
CACCCGAGAAATGTTTTGGAGGGCCTGCAGAAAGAAGGCCTAACTATCAAGGCTACTAAGTGCAAGATAGGGCAGAGTCAGGTTGTGTACCTGGGCCACCTTGTATGTGGAGGCCAGGTTCAACCATTACAGAGCAAAATCCAAATCATCATGGAATGGTTTGCTCCAACTACCCAGAATCAAGTCAGAGCTTTCTTGGACCTGACTGGGTACTACAGGAGATTTGGCAAGGCGTATGGTTCCATTGTGACACCCCTGAATGACTTAACTTCTAAGAGACTGTCAAAGAATGTTCAGTGGACAGTAAGTTGTCAAAAGGCATTTGATGACCTGTAGCAGGCCATGTACACTGCACCAATTCTGCAAAGTCCTAACTACTACGGAGAATGAATTGTCCAAACAAATGCATCTGAGTTGGGGGTAGGGGATATACTATCACAATTGAATGATGAAGGTCAGGATCAGCCAGTAGCTTTTATTAGCAGAAGGCTGATCCCTAGAGAGAAACGTTGGTCAGCTATTGAAAGGAAGGCCTTTGCTGTGTTTTGGGCTCTGAAGAAGCTGAGGCCGCACTTGTTTGGCACTCACTTCACTGTTCAGTCTGCTGACCATAAGCCCCTCTTGTGGCTAAAACAGATGAAGAGTGAAAAACCCAAACTTTTGAGGTGGTCCATTTCCCACATATGGTGAACAGCAAAACATTCACCCCCAGTCACAGATCTGGGTTTAATCCATCGTTATTTTGCTCACCAAGCCACCCCAGTTCAGACATGGCCATATGCAAATCAGTCTTGACCCTGTGCCTCATGGGAACAGTCCAGCCGGAACTGCCAAGCCATGTCTTTCCTGGGACGGAATCAAGCATCCTAGGACCGGTTTCTGGCTATCAGCCGTCTTCAGCCAGGATAGCTTGACTCCAGTGGCTTAGTGAGCAAGGGACCCACGTCTGGGCATACCCTTCCCACATAGGGTGAACAGCAAAACACACAAGATGATGGACCCAATGTTGCACAATGGCAAAACATTGACAGAATGTTGCACAATGGCAAAACATTGTATAGTCCATCCCCTACAGGGGATGGACTATACAGTGGAACATAGACCTGGGAGTAACCATGCCAATGCAAATGGACTCTCCAGATATTTCCAATTAGTACATGAAGACTCAACTGGTCAAGGTTAGTTTAATGTCCCTGCATTTGAGGAGGGGGGTTGTGTAGGAGAGTAGGATCTGCTCACTATGGTTACCCCCACTTGTTTCTGTTTTTTCACTGTTTTTCCACTTTAGTCGGGCTGGGGCCCTGCTATACCTGATTCTAACCTAGCTGCTTCCTCTCTAAATTGATTACATGTACTTTAGGTACACTCCATATTGGTTACTGGGTTACTCTTGTGAGTCCCTAGTTTATGGTACCTTAGGTACCAAGGGCATCTGTACCCCAGAGGCCTACCCGGGTTAAAGCATGTATCATGCCATCCCTGGGAAGTCTTCCAAAATGGCACCACAGGTCTGCTACTGCAGCCTGGGTAAGGTGGTGCATGCACCCCTTACTAAGATATAGGTTACCTATATCTACCTTTAATCACTTACACATATAAACCAATAAACCAGACAGACTTTAGTGTATTAGGGCTGGGTGGGTGCATTCATATAATGCTTTTCAGACAGTGCTGGAAGCACACTTGGTGTCCCTGTGCATACCCAAGTTCAAACAGGTTACAGGGGCGCTCAGACCCTGCTGTGGCGCGAAACTAAACAAAGGGAAAGGGGCGTAACCACCCCGTTCCCTGGAACCTCCCCTAGGTGGGTCCCTAGAGTATGTCCAACCCCCTAACTTAGTATAATTATGGGATCCCAGTCCTTAGGACTTTAGATTACACCTGGACAAAACTCTGCAATATATTTCCTGGGAATTCAACATTCTACACAAATAGAAGATGGAAGAATCTCCCTTGGGGTCAAAGAGTGACTCCCCTGTTCAAAATGGCAGCGAGAAGCATCTTGCCGGTCTGCATTTCCAAGGCTCCTGCCAGATCCCTACTGATTTGTGAATCTGGACATAGACTTCCAGACTTCTCAGAGGCGACACAAGATCCGATCAAAGCTGAGACACGCAGCCATCACGAGAGACCGGGGACCAGAACTCCTGGACACCGTGCACATTTGCTAGTGCATTGACTTCCCAAGATTTACTGTAGTTGTGCATTGGGCTACTTTTAGTCCAAGTCCCAAGCACCCTCTGCACGGAAGATTGTGGGCCTACACTCCACGAGTGTTCTGTGGGCTTGCTTCTAGAATTTCGCTCAAGGCTCCTTTGCAATCCATGGTCCATCAACTGGTGAGTCCCCACCAAGGTAACTCTTCTGTTTCTTGGGCTTCCCTGGTTGCTCCGGACATGCCCTGACTCCCCTTCAAAAGGTGAGTCCCTTAGACCTTGTTGGTCTGCACTGAAGCCAATCTTTGCTTTCTTCATGGGTTGCTGTTGCCAAGGCTTGGTGGGTCCAATCCCTATACCAACACCGCAGCACTCAACATCCTTTCTGGGACAGCCCGAATCCAGCCCCTGGTTGTCGTCGACACCTCCTGTTCCTCGTGGCTGAAGAGTCAAGCTTCACCTTCTTTATCTGAAAGCACCCAATATCGGTGGGCATCCGCTCATCACCATCCTGATCACTGGCAAGTGACCCAGACTCTGTCCCCTCTGCTTTCAGGTTCTTCAGATCTTTGATCCACCCTTGGATCCACCCAGACACTTTCGACTTGGTCGCCAACAGCACTTTGCAGCAGATCGCCATTGAAAACGACGACGAATCCAGTGGCAAAGTGAGCAAGGGACTCACGTCTGAGCATACTCTGCCACACTTATGGCGGCCAAAAGCAGTACAAAAGGGGGTGGTCAAGGACGGAGCATCTGAATCAATCAGACACTCACACCCAGTCAAAAGATCTGGGTTTAATCCATCACCGTTCTTTAGCCCACTCTGCCACCCCAGTTCAGACATGGCTATATGCAAATCAGTCTGACCCTGTGCCTTATGGGAACAGTCCAGCCCGAACTGCTAAGCCATGGACCGAAAACAAGCTTCCGAGGACTGGTTTCTGGCAGTCCAGCCGTCTTCAGCCCGGCTTGCTTGTTTCCAGTCCAGGGAAGGCATGGCTTGCCAGTTTGCATATAGCTGAACTGGGGTGGCAGAGTGGGATAAAGAAAGTGTGGCAGGGTATGCTCAGACGTGAGTCCCTTGCTCACTTTGCCACTGGATTCAAGCAAGCCGGGCTGAAGACGGCTGGAATGCCAGAAACCGGTCCTCGGAAGCTTGTTTCCGGACCTGGGAAGACATGGCTTAGCAGTTCGGGCTGGACTGTTCCCATGAGGCACAGGGTCAGACTGATTTGCATATAGCCATGTCTGAACTGGGGTGGCAGAATGGGCTAAAGAACAGTGATGGATTAAACCCAGATCTTTTGACTGGGTGTGAGTGTTTGATTGATTCAGATGCTCCGTCCATCACCACCCCCTTTTGTACCGTAATACCTTTCATGGCATGCCAAGCTACATGGAGTGTCAAAGTGATTACTTGGGGTTGGTGATCACTGTCTTCTCATGCAGACAATGGTGTAATTTGTTCGATCAGAGGGAGCATTATCCTTAATATATATAGTGTAATCTAGAAAAGAATGGGTAAGGCTGTTTGTTCTTGTCCAATTTGGAGGGTTGTCCATGGGAAAACGACAGTTCAGAATTATATAGCCCAGAATGTTGAACTGTAATACCATATATTCACCAAGCTTGCTGTATTTGTTGCCGGTAGGCTTTGTTTTTCCATAATGCATGGGCATAGTGCATCGTGCTCGTCTGGGGGGTCTTGGAAGTGTTTGTATTATAATCCCTGGTTATTAACCCCTTCCATGCTGGTGACGAACCCCAGCCGTCACGCTCTGCGGCACTCGTGTGCTGATGACGGCTGGGGTTCGTCACGGCCCCGCCCTGTTCTTTTGTTTACCGCACAGCGGCGGAAACGGCCCAGCATGGAAGGGGTTAAACAGGCTGTGCTACCATAGTCACCTAATAGGTTACACATGATCAAGATCAGGTGATCAAACTTAGGACTTTGCTCCCTTGTACTTGTTGAAATATATATGTTGAGCAAGATCATTTGCAATACATGCATGAATGGTCAAAAATATTTTATTTGCTATTCAGGGTATGAAGAGCAGTGAATCATACACTGACACATGGCCACATTTCCAGTGATAATTCTTTGTGGTGAGGGGAAAGGGAAACTGCAGATGTGAAATTTTGATGATTTATGTGTTAAATATATGGTGCATTACCATTCAGGTAGCCATGGATGACACATTGATCTTACCTACTCATTATAGGGTCAGGGATAATTGCTAGAACTACTTTATTACCTGACAAATTAGTGAGTAGTAAGCCATCAGGGCTTAGTTCCTTTGGGACACATGGGTCTAGAACTTGACACATGCCTCAATTTCGCATCTTCAGGCTCTCTGCTTCAAGAATTCTTAAGAGCCCCAGGAGGTCACTTTTTTTGATCCCCTGTGAGACTTCACTTATTTCCAATTTGTGTACACTTTTCACCAAAGGTTGTCATTCTGTTCCTCTATCTAATTGCCAATGTTGGCTAACATTGGCTGGATTTTTAAAAAGTCTGCCTCATGGAAATCTGTGCAGGTCTCACAGCCCGCTTCTATTGAAAACTGTCTCCACCCATGGTACAGGTTTGTACCAGGCACTTCCACCATGCATTTGTGAGCTATGCTTCCTGGTTATGCTAGGAACCTGTAATCCTCAGTAATCCATAAATTACTAACCCCACCCTCTCCCCACGTCACCGCCCGGCAGCTACTCCCACCACTGACCGCTACTGCTCTGTAGACAACTCTAAGGATTGATGTGTAACTAGGGCTGGTGTCTGCCTAACAGCCAGTATCCCAGAGATGAGGGGACATCATCTAAAGCCATGTAATTTCTACTGAAGGAACTGATGATCTGACTAGTGCCTAGAAGTCTGCTTGCCTGTCTGCTCAGAGTCTAAAGTAGTTTTCGTGGCCCTACTGAAGGAAAGACTGTTCACGATGAGAAGCCCAGTGTTTTGGTGGCTTGAGGAACACAGAAAAAGTGAACTGCCTTAAATGGTAAAGCCAGGATCGACCTCTGCTGCAGAGGGTTTCCTAGTCTTTCTGCTGCTCTGCCATATGGCAAAATAAAAGGGCTAGAATGCGCTGCGGTGAATTCCTGTCCGCTTTCCCTGCACTAGCGTTTAATTGGCTGCCATGTGCCAATTCAGGCACCCTTGCACCATGGTGCAAGTGAGTCTGCGTTGTGGGGATGATTGTTTTTGTACAGAAGGGACAACTTCCTGCACAAAAACAATCAATGGATGTGATTTCCTTCTTCTATGTGTGCTGCCGAATGCAACACACATAGAAAGAGGATAAAACAAGGGGAGATAAAGTTATTTCTCCTTGTTTCACCTCTCCTTTTGAAGCATTCCGAGGTTTACAGAAGGTTGCAAATTTGGGAATGTGTCAAATGCCATGAGGTTTAGGTGGTAACACCCACGGTAACGCCCATGGCATGCCTCCCCATCACAGTGTGAGGCAACTCAGTGTCATGGGCTGCGTTGCCTCACACCTTATCTACAAGGCCATGAAAAGCATGCAGTGTGGCTTTGCGTGGCCTTCTAGATATGGCACAGCAATTTGCACTGCCGGAGTGTCATTAAAAGTCGAATTTCAGCAGCACAGGAGCTTGTAAATGAGGTCCTAATTTCCTACCCACTGTATGACAGATTGTGCATTTGACTTGTTGGGCAATATAATATGCATCTGAGACCTATTCACACTTCTTCCACAGTATTGTTGGGAACATATCCAATTAGAGTTCCAGGGTGAGAGAGAATATGGAGAGAGTGCTGGGGGCAGCCCCCACAAGAGAATCATCATTAGGTGTAACACATATATGCTGGTTTGTATTGTGTAGCATTGAGTACTGCTGTGTAGTGAAACATGACTTTCTTTTTCCAAGAAGCAAGCACTAGACTAGATATTAAAGTTGTTGTGTCTGTAAGTTGAAAGGTAAGCCGTGAGCTTTTGCTGCCAACACTCTGTCATTGAAAATCCTGTGGCTTATCGCCATTGCTACTCTGAGATTCAAGTGCAGAAAGGGTAGTACTTTGTCCAGTTTGCAGAGCCAAAGTAGGACGACCCAGGTTACCAGTGACAAATGATATCATCCACTATTGTTGGGGCCCACTAGGGTCTGTCTGCACTATGGGCCACTAAAACGGGGTCTGGGTTCAAACTTCCTCTTTCATACATTTTTATTATGATTATCTTGCTTGTACAACCTTGAAATGTTATCTTGTGGATACATCAGTGCATCTGAAAATCTCTTTCAATTATTTTTTTGAAACTCTTCCTACAAGTGAACTTTGGGTTACATCTTGACTGCTGGAATCTTTATTATCGATGGGTGATCATAAAAGGCAGAGCCTGTCCACCACTTCTAGGCATTTACTATCAATTTTAAAGTGGGTTGTTGTATCTGTTTTCATCCATTTGGTCCTTTTTACATTTAGTGATAACCCTATTCTTTCACTGTATTCCTTGACTTTAATAAAGAAGGTTCTCAGGTCTTATGTGCTTTTGGCTATGAAAGTTCTATCATTACCAGCATAATGCTGCTGTTTCTTTTAATAAATGTGAATTCAGGGTCATCTTTCAGACCAGGTTCTCTCATTATGTATTTTGCATACAAATTGACTAGATAGGGTGACAGCATACTTGTCTAACTATTTGGCAGTCAGCAACCAGCCTGTTTCAACATGATCTGTCTTGACTGCACCTTCTTGTTGAATGCATTTTTTATGCACAAGAACAATGAGATGTTCTGCAATACCCATTTTCCGATGGACCTTCCACACACAAGTTACCATGATTTTGTAAGTGTCCTTGAAGAAATTGTTGATGGATCAACACTTCAATTTTCGATTGAGTGATTGTGCATTCTTCTGACACAATATTTGATGGGATTGAAGAGCTCCTGGCTTTTGTTGAAGTCCTCACTAATGGAGCTCATGTAGAAAGCAGCCTAGGCTTTGGTCATGAGTTGCCTTCGAGTGATGCAGATTTGTCTTAAGGTGATCAGGATGTTGATTGTTTTAATTACCACTTCTTTTCCTGGTGCTCCTCTGCCAGTGCTCCTCATATGCCTTTAGTGTGTTGTGAGAACTGACAATGATTTACTGGCTGAATGACCATTCCACACTAGAGATTGTTTGGCTTTCCAGTTCTTTAAAACATTTCTGCTCTGAAGTATTTATTGATTAGCAATGGTAAGCTTGCCACCAAACATCATACGAATAGCTTCAAGCTAGGCTAGAAAAATTCAAGATAGGGCTGAGGCAAATTCAATTTTTCTTGGACAAAATTAATATCAAATACAGATGGAATCTCACCACTTGAGAGTTGTTCACCTGTTGGCACCATCCCATAATGTCATTTGGAAATTATATTCCTTGACAAATATCTGAGATGCAAAAAGTAGCACTACAAAATTACTCTTAAGAAACAGAGGACCCTCAATTCTATTTTGCATTGAGCTTTCGACATCTTTAGTGAGATTTAATATTCTAATTGAATACTTAACAAACAGTTTTTCTTCCTCCTTCCAACATCAGTCATGCGCTTCGAATAGTTAGAGAGAATAGATTTTTTCTTTTTCTAAGTGCATATTTATTGAATTTTTATCAAAAGTCTGAATAATCCAATAATAGCATCATGTTGCAGTGAGAGAGAATAGTTTTCTACAGCCATGTAACAAAAAAATCTGCATATTCACCAGACTCAGGTAGGATACAGTGAAAAAGGTGTACTCCTAAAGTACTCTTTTCCGAACACACCCAGGGTCCGATTCAGAGAACTAACTTAAGACAAAATCCTAAACTTACTACTTTTGGTATTCACAGAAGGCATTTAGTAGTAGCAAAGTTAGAATTTTGTCTTAAGTCTGTCTTAAGTCTGTCCTAAGTTTGTCTTAAATCTGTCTTAAGTATGTCTTAAGTCTGCCCTAAGTTTGTCTTAAGTTTGTCTTCAGTCTGTCTTAAATCTGTCTTAAGTCTGTCTTAAGACAAACTTAAGACAAACTTAAGACAAAATCTTAACTTTACTACTACTAAATGCCTTCTGTGAATACCAAAAGTAGTAGGACAGACTTAAGACAAACGTAAGACAAACTTAAGACAGACTTAAGACAGACTTAAGACAAACTTAAGACAAACTTAGGACAGACTTAAGACAGACTTAAGACAGACTCAAGACAAAATCCTAACTTTACTACTACTAAATGCCGTCTTTGAATACCAAAAGTAGTAAGTTAAGGATTTTGTGTTCTTAGTTCTTTGAGTCGGGCCCCCAGATATTACAAATTTCCAAGGAGATCCATGACCATATAGATCAGGGGCATTCAACATAGATTGAGGAGGGCTAAATTCATGTCATATTTTCAGAACACCCAAAAACCATGCATATTATTTGCATTTAGATTCAATATAGGTATATTTGTGGCTATCCTGAAATTCTGGCAAGAATCTGGCCCAATAGACCTATGACACCTCTAACATAAAAGTACAAGATTGCAGGTACTTTTACACATTTCTGGGTTCATTGCTTCTTAAAATACTTGATCCCTCAAATCCCGGATATTTAGAAATGGATACATCAGAAATAATATAATTCAGTCTTTTATTTATATATGTTATATATAGGGGATAAGGGGCTCTATTTTATCACGATGGTGTTTACACTACAATTCTAATTTCAAACATATCCATGTAATTAACACTAGTCACTTAGGCAGTGCAGATCACAATTCTTCAAGATCTCTTGGGTATTCACTACATGTTGTGGTATGCCAGGCAAACGAGGTAGGAGGATGTCTCTAAAAGCAAAAATCGTTCCTGTATATTTCCCAATATGCAAGAGAATTTCAGATTTGACTCTGAGTAAAAATTTGCTCACTTTCAGACATATGAGTACATTCTCAATATCATGTACATTTAGTTAGTTTAAATAGGTTTTAGTTTTGAAGTTGAAACTGCATTTTCATTAGGAGTAATGTGCAATAAACCTGCATTTGGACCTATAGCATGCTGAGTAGTTGTAACCGTTATGAAAATTACTCCTATTTCAAGTTAGCCTTTCAGAATCCTTTGTGTACGTTTTTTAGCTTCCACTTGGAAAGCTAAACGACTTCTTATCATTTTTGTTTCACTATATCAGAGATATTTTGGTGCAGACCCTTCCCATTTTTATTCCTCTACTATACTAAAATACTTTCTGATATTTTACCATCCTCCCTAGTGAGTGAATTAGTTGTGTTTACTTGGGGGCATTGCCTCGCAAGCAAAGACTTTTTTTTAAACATTTTATTTTAATTTGCTCTCTTTCATTGTGGCCTGGGAAATGGAGGTCGTGTTTTTCCACTCACCGCACATCAGTTTTTCTGCTATTTATTGGGTTCTATTATTTCAGCATTTAGTTAAAGCTATTTTGTAGTCTGACAGTAGACTGCTATTTAGGAGATAGGAACCTACCGTGTATTTTTTGTGATTCCTCGTTCTGCAAATTATTATACAATTTATAAATAAGCTTTGCTGAAAGAGCTCCCTTTAACCTTTGAGCTGTTTTTGCAATTACGTTTTACATTTCTGTGTCGATTTTGATAGCCAAGCATTGTGCCTTGAAATAAAGGGATGTTTATCAGTCAGTGAAATCAGTTCTTTCATATAAGAAATGTCCACATTTCAATCAGCTTCATCTATTAAAATGGAAGGCTTAAACCAATATATCATGAGATCAAAAAGAAAAAAAACTTGAAAAGAATTCAAAGGTTGTAATACAGCTGCATTTACACAGTCTTTCTCCTTTCAAATCCTTTTTCACTTAATCGTTCATAAAGTGATGTGTTTTCTGTGCAGGAATTTAGGCAGGTAAAGTACATTCGTGCATACAAGTATCACAAATATTCGCAGAAATTGACCCGGATCATGGGTTTTTCACAAATATTATTTTTATTTGCTGGCTCTAAATTATAAGTGGCCTAACATGACATGCTGGTTTTTATTCCAAGGAGAATTTGCATATTTTAAGTCAGATAAACGTAGCTTGCCTTAATTTGTTGACCTCATTAAAAGTCAAATTTGAAGGTGGCAGAATGTCTCTGCTTAGTTGTAAAATCCAAAAGCAACTTTAAAATGGTTTCCTGTGGTCTTAAGGACTTTATGTGAGTTTTCAGAAAATTGTAATATTACAAGAATATGCATTAATACATTTATAGGTGCTAACAATAAAAAAATGTTAATGTAAACTACATATGTCATCCATGATCTGATCGCAATTATCCTATGTATAAATCTACAGGGGCACTTAGCACATCATAGTTGTGCTGCTCTTCTGGACTGTGCCCAAATAAAAGTTGAATGGGCCTACAGCTGCATTCCCGTAATGTCTCTGCAGGATTCCATATGTTTTTATAACTAACACTCCAATTCGAAAGACTTTGTAAGAAAAAGGTGACTTCCGACCTTGAGAAAATTATAGTGGCATATAAGACACATAGAATATCATAAAAAGTAGTGAGTACTAAAGGTCATCTATTATTAACACATTCTCTATGGATTGAACCCAATTTTGTATTTTTTTGTCGCAAATACCACAAGACATGGATCAACCAGGAGTATGCAGTCTCAGACTTTTATTTTTGTGGAGTTCTGCTAGAGGCATAGGCTGCAGTGCGGCCATGATGCTCAGGTTTTAATATCAGTGTATATATAGGCAATTGAGCATTCACTGACATGTTCATCCAGAATATGCTAGTGTCATTGCCAAGTAAAACATCAAGGATTTACATTTATCAGTATTATCAAAGGGGGAGGGCCGTCCCAGGTAGGAATTGCCCAGGGTGAAGTCATAGTGTTCGATGAGGTCAATAGCTATGTGGGAGTGCCTCTCCTTGGGATAATATTACTGTGTAGGTGAGTTTTCTATGTTCCTATTGAGGTGGAAGTTACAAGAAGCATATCTGTGGCTCTCTCTTCTTTTTGGTGAGGAGGGTCTGCCATTTTGTCCTTTGGTAAACTTTTGTAGAACATGCCTAGTTTTGACGAACAGAAAGAGGACCATTCATAAACAGTTCTAACTAACTTTAGCATGGAATATAATTCATTTAATGATAGTACCTGGTTAATGTTAGGAATTGGGGCGAGTTTTAGGGTGAGGTTAGGTCTCCCAAAATAACATATTATTTTATGTGGCTGCCGCCCTGTCCAGGTTAGACCAAAGCCTCATTTTGTAATTCATTTTTCCGGGTAGCCAGCGAGACCTTATAGGTGTGGCGCTCCTCCCTGATTTTTGCTATATCTCTTGGCTTGACGTCTAGAGCCAGTTTTAATTTAGTTAATGCCTGGGCACAATTTTTGTTGAACCAGACCACCTGAATTGTCCTCGTCTTCCGACTCCTAGCAGTCAATAAATCCTTAATTACCATATTTATTTTACAAAAATTGATAAGCAAGTTGCCAGAGGTTACCTCGTTGCCCAAACAGCAACTTATTTCTGCACTAAATTTAGATTGAACATCCACTAAAAGTTGATCGGGGTTAATACTGACCCACTTTATTCTCATGCCATTTGGTCTTTCGGCTATGATTCCTTGAACGGGTCTCCCATGACTATGGGTTTTAGGCCCCCAACCGTGCAGTGTTAGTGAAATGCTATTATGATCACCCACAGTCTGCTCAACTACCCATAAATTAGAGTAGGCTGAACGGCAGGACACAAGAATGTGGTCGATATTGGAATGGGCATTCCTCCCTTTAAAAGATGGACACTCTCTGTTTTCCCTATTTTTTGTGCAGTCCAGCAACTCCAAATCCAGTTTAGCGACTAGGTTGTTCAATGCATTTCCGTAGTTGGTATGAGGGAAATGATTGTGTGGAGCGCTGTCTCTGCTATCCTCCTCGCCTTGATAACCACAAATCCCCTTTTGTGCGTGTCTACGAGCTGGTATATTAAAATCTCCTGCCCAGATAATGACCAGTAAATATCTGGATTGTGCTAGGATCCCATCTATTGCCCTCCCTATGTCTTGGATTATCATTCTCCTATTAGAACCAAAAATGTTATTATAAAAATTAATTATAATCAAATCCTTGCCTTTATCGTGCACCAGGCACAATAACTGTGCATACGCGGCAACCTCGGAACAACTCCCAAATTTGAACTCGGTTAGCTTAGTTGACACCAAGGTTAGAAGTCCCCCTTTCGCCCTGCCTGCTGCAGGAATTGCTGCATCTACATTGTAAGATATATAGCCCTCGACTTGGATTTGTTCTCTATGCCATGTCTCCTGAAGACAAATTATATCATACCCTTGTGTGGTAAAACTCTTCCAGAATTGGGTAATTAATTTCCCAGCAATACCCGCTATATTCAATGTGGTGATGTTAAGCCCTTCATCAATTGTGTCATGTAAGATGGTATATGGTTCAGCTATTACCAGACTTTCAGTTGAGCAGGTGTCTATAGCCGAAGTGATATTACATTGGGCTATAGTTACAGTCATTAGAATGCCATCTCTTGCTAACCCCTCTTTCGTATAACTGCCTACGGTCTTCAAACCAACCACTTCTGAATCAGTTTTGGGTCTAGGCGGTATTTCTGTAGAGTCGACTGTACCTCCCTGGTAAGCCTTTCCCCTGCTATTGGTTGTTACATCAACTACACGTGGTGGAGTAAGTTGGTCCCTGAGTCAATCAATCTCATCAATTGGATCGAATGCCTGAAATCTATTATGGGTGGGGATTGAAAAACTATCCGAGAGTTTAGATACAGGGGCAGAATTATGGGCTGTAATGTAGTGATTGGCTCTGGGATGATCAATCATTTGCATTCTAAGTTGGTTACCTGACTTGCCCCTATAAAATAGTCTGATGGGAGTAGAGTAGTATTGTATTCCCAATTAGAAGGCTGAGGTGCATTTAGGATTGAGTCCCTGGCCCAGTCTTGTGTCCTGAAGTTGATGATGATACAATCACCATCAATTTCCTTTTTACTTGGGCCCAGCCAGCCCACTCTCTGGGTCATGATAATCTGATTTGCCCCGTACATGGGAAAACCGCAATTTCTAGAAAGCCAATGCAGTGTTTTATTTTTAAGTATTTCTTGATTCTCGAATTGGGTAGGCTTTAGCTTTGGGACATTGGCAAGAATAGCTACATAAGCACTGTATTCAGGGGGTAAATTTACCACAGCAGGAGTTACATTTTGAATTTTTCGTACAGGCACTCCCCTGCTCTTATTAATTAGTTCTGTGTGCCCTTTCTTCATTTGCACTCCTGTCGACACAGCAGCATGGGGGGTAGATTGTGGAGGAAGGTCAGCACGTAAGTGGATAGCCTTCTCAATACCACAGTTAGACTTATTAGTGTCTCTGTCAACGGGATCCCCAGTCCCTACCCTACTTATTGGACTCTTGTCATTCTCCCTACCTGCCCCCTTTTGTACAGAGCTTCTGTAAGCCTGTGCTCGTGACCCTGAAGGCAGATTATGCTGGACCGGGCATCTATCACCGTTTGCCTCTTTAGTGTCTAATTTAGCTAATTTCTTTGGAACTCTATCTGCACTACTTTCAACTGGATTGGGGCTGGATATAGCTACAGTCCTTACTTGAGTGTCCAGTTGTTTCAAAAAGACTGAATTTTCTTGGCCCAGCTTTTCTAGGTTCCCTACTTTATCTGCTAGGACCCTTAGCCTTTCCAAAATGGGCAAAGTGAGTGATTTCATTAGCTGTTCCAGATAGACTATAAAATCTACTGGATTTGGGGGTAAAGTTACCTGTTGGGCGCTATGCGTCTCTTCATTACCCTGTAATTCGACACTATTTGTCTGCACTTCACTCATATTCCCCTTATATTTAGGTGGAATGGGTACTACTTTCTTATAATTACTTTTAGCTTTCCCCCTCGACTTAGTTGCAGGCTGCATTTTTCTACTAGGTGCAGATTTTAAGTTAGTTGTTTGCCCTCTGGTTCCTTGTGTAGGGATCACATTATTTACTGTATCTGGTGTACCAGCATCAATGGTAGGGCAAACATCCAACCCCTCTACGTCATCTGAAACATTTATTAAAGGGTGTGAATCCTCTGTAGGCCTCATAGTTGGTGTTACAGAAAGTCTGCTTTCTCGACCTGTAAATTCAGTAGACAGAGTTTGCTGTGACATAGTCCTGAGAGAACGCCGTGGTTATCGATGTATTCGCATGTGTGGTTATCTGTTGCGTAGATTGCGTAGATAAGCACATACCTGGGGGGAGGGAGAGACACCTCTCGGTGCTCTCAATTGCCGTAACCACTACCCCTATAGTCTTCTGTAGCATCCGGTCTATTGCAGTCAAACTAGGAAGTGGGGTAGTGGTTTGGGCTTTATTCCTTGAAGTGGAACGTGTGGGCATGGGGGTGCTTTTACCCATTTTGGAAATATAACCTGCAGGCACACAGTACAAATCTTCAAGAGCAGATGACTGAGAAAAACTGGTTGCAGCACAACTGACCTTCAGTAGCAAAGCAAATGGATGTGGCCCAGCCCGGCCCTCTCGGCCCCGGACGGCCACAGACTGCCCACCCTTTGCCCGGGCTTAGCCCGGCACAGGCCCGCGTGCGATCCCGCGACGCGGGGGCTGTGCTCCTTTTAGTGCGCCTCCTGGCACGAGAAATGCGGGTGGCAGCAGCTTCCGTGGCTGGGGCGTCTGGGTGATGTAGTTCTGGTGCCCCTGAGCCCTCCTCTTCTCTGTGGCCGCTAATAGATGTGGGCTGCGGCGGCGGGAGGGAGCCAGGAGATGACTGCAGTGGTCAAAGAAAGCGGCAGATGAGGCTCCGGGTATGCCCCCAAGCAGCTAAAGTCCCCCTCTCCCCGGGCTGTGCTCCTTTTAGTGCGCCTCCTGGCGCGAGAAATGCGGGCGGCGGTGGCTTCTGTGGCTGGAGCGTCTGGGTGATGTAGTTCTGGTGCCCCTGAGTCCCTGAGCCCTCCTCCTCTCTGCGGCCGCTAATAGATGTGGGCTGCGGCAGCAGGAGGGAGCCAGGAGATGGCTGCGGCAGTCAAAGAAAGCGGCAGGTGAGGCCGCTTTCTTTGACCCCAAGCAGTTAAAGTTATTCGTAATAAAATGCTGATCCTCTGCTAGGATCTGATGAATGATTTGGAAGCGTTGTTTGTCACATTATCGATAACAGAAGTATAGTGGTCAAATTATTGTTTACAAAAATATTGCTCCACTGGATGTAGATTTTCTATTATTATTTCAATATTGTTGTAGATAACATTTAGGAGGCTGTTGTCCAGACTTTGCGCCAATGAAAAGTGATGCAGTCAGTTGTTGAAGATGCAATAAGAACCATTTTTATGTACATGTTCAGCTTTAACACAGGAAACTGAATGATTCTAAAATAGTTGTTCTACTTTTATGTCTGGAGACTGCAGCACGTTGTGCGAGCTTGTTGAACACTCTAGTTCATTATAAGAAATCTGTGATCTTCAAAGACAGCTGAAAATCGAAGACAGCATAGTACTATATGGGTTGGTACTCTAAAGAGATTTTCTCAAATACTAGTTATGAATTGGTTTAACATATGTGACTCCACTCGATGATCACACAAACCAGTTCATCCAATCCATTGGCCAGCACTTTAACAAATATCTTCACAATAGCGACGTGAGTGGATAATGCTCAGACCTTCCGGAAGCCTCGGTCCAATACAATATGAGATTGTATATTACAGTAAGAACTGCAACACTTTAGAATTAGAGTTAGTATCACCAAACACTGATTTACACAGTAAAGCTATAAGGAATCTAACTTGTGTCCAGTAAAGATTCACCTGTAGGTTTGCTTTCAGCAGCTTCAATTTTAAGTTTAGGGATGGCCCATGTAACATATGGTGATTACCACGAAACTGCTATTGTGTAGGTAATCACAAACATTTCAATGCACATCGTTTGTTTAGCTTATCAAGGAGTAGTCCTTAGAATTCTGTGATTTCTAAACTATGAGTGAATCTACTCAAATCCTAGTTGAAAATCTACAGTGCATAGATTTCAGAACTCTTTCACCATTAAGGCTTGGACCATTATTAGCTTTTTGCAGGTGAGAACTTTATGCCTCTCCAGAAATCTGGGGGAACTTTATAGTGTAAGGCTAAATGTGTTAATAGATAATAATGATTATAACAAGCCTTTAAAACTTTTTAGAAAATCATTACCCAAAACTAGAGAGGCCTGTACCACTTTTCCAATTTCTTCTTTGAACTTTTCCCTTTAATTAACTGACATTTATAGTCAATTCATTAGTTATTTTGATCATGCATTGAAAAAACAGCACAGAAATAGAGAATCATGTTAACATTTTCTTTCTACTGTTATACTTACGGATATAATATTAATCTACTTCAAGGGGAATTTCCTTCCACCACTCTGTTTGTAGACTGCCGCATTCTGGAATGGAGGTAAAACTAGCCACTGATTGGTCAAAATGGGAAGCACAACACAGACCAATTTCAAATAGAAAATCAGAGCAAATAAATAATAAGTATTGGCAGTGCCAAAAGATTTGGTTTATAACTGAAAGTGTCTCCTGATAACTTATTATGAGTCCACTCTGTCACACATCCTTGCACTTGTGCATCCATCATCCACCTACTGCCATTTTTTTGTTTCCAAGAAACCACCCATCCTGAACCAGCACACATACACTTTAACCTCATATGGATTTGGAGGATAAATTGACAGATTATAAGTATAAAATATGGCACACATAAGTTTGGTGTGCATGTGCATACAATTGAAAATAAGTAAAATGTAGTCACATTAATTTATGGCCAACTTGAACGGGTATTGTGTGTAATGTGTCATTGTGGTGTTGATCCAAGATGTTCAATGTGTTACTTTTAATTGAAGCAGCCATCTTGGAATGATAACTATATATAACCCCTCCTAAAAAGGTCTAGGTATGATTATCATAGTTCATATCTTCTTGTCTGAGAGGGTAACCGACATAATGGGATAACAATCCATCCTTAAAGTCCAGTTGCCTTTCAGATATGTTTTTGAAATAAATAAAACAGGCCTGCTGAGTTTGTCAAAACATGTCATTAGAAATCTAGCATCTGGCATATGGAATCATTAGTTTGTGACCATAACCAGCTCAGGCCTAATGTACTGAGATTAAGATTTCCAATATGTGAAAAAGATAATACAAGCCTTTTGGTCCAGTGAAAGCACACTCTTTCTTCCCAATCAAATGCTGTGGGAAAGCACATTGACTTTTGGTCGGAGGCAAAGCACTTCTTCCAATTGTGCTTCTTAAAGCTTTTTTGCTTTTGTCAACATAAGGCCTGAAAACACATGTACTGCGAACCCAGACCTAAAAACACAAATAACCTGATTTATAGGATACCATTAGCTGAGGAATTACCAGAACAAAACATTGTCTACAGGCCTTAACACTGTGTAATAATAAACTACCATTAACTTTCTCATGGATTTTACATAGGCTTTTCGCGACAAATACGTCCGGCCTTATGTCTTTATTGTCACTTCCTATAACAAAAAGATATGACCTATGGCTCCAGATGTAACCTTTTGGAATGAACCAATTAAGTATGTAGCCTACATCACTGAATTGTCATCATAACCAACTCAGGCCTATTGTGTTGAGCATAGTTTTCCATAAACCAACCTTCAGGCATACAGTCATAGAATTAAAACACATACAACTGCTTGGCAAACAATATACAGTTCCCCAAAAACGTCTTAACAGTGCAAATCGTCCATCCTAGGATTTTCCAGAGACGTTAATCAATACCAAAACCCTTGCCTACTATGGTAATATGTGAAATTCCATTTAAAAACATATTGTCTCTCAGCTGTAATACAGTGTAGTAATAATCCACCCATAAATGCCTATCGGCATCAACATGTGTTTTTTACTATAAATAAATCGGTCATACTGCCTTTGCGATAACTTTTCATCAGACCTATATCATCTGACATATCCAAATGTAACCAATCATGTCTATAGCCTATTTCATTGTCTAGTCGCCATGATAAACTCAGACCTACTGTAATGAGCATACGCTTTCCCACAAAGCACCATCAGGCACACAGCCCAAAATAAAAAAAACTAAATTGCAGTTGACAAACCAAAATACAAGCCCTCCTAAGAAAACATAACAAGGAGTATCACAGTGCAAACTTTCTTCCTTCAAATTGTTAGATGTGGCAAACAACAACTTAACTTTTGCCTAACACAGACTCAATGTATTGAAATAACAAGCTTTGACGTAGTGTAATAACAATCTATCATTACAAACCCATTATACTTAACATATGCTTTTCTCTGTAAAGAAGTCAGGTGGTTCAATTTGTCATAACATTTCATATTAAACCGATGAGCCCTATGTTATCCGACATACAGCATAATTAGGGCTCCCGCATTTCCATTTAAACGGATTTTTACATATAAATACAGACGGAAAACAAGTTTTCCTTTATCAGTATTTATATTTAAAAACAGGAAAATATTACTACATTTTGTCATTGACATAAAAAAAATCACACCCTCAACCATCTCCTGTCTCCCCCTGCTTGGAGGGTTAAGAAGTGTCAGCCCCCACATACAGCTGCACCAGAGTCACAGGTCCTTGAAGACCATTTACTTGTTAATGAGGCTTTGTAGTTCTTTCACCCCTTAGCCCCTGCCTCTTCACTCTGCTGATTGCACCAGCACCCGTATTTTCTTGCAGATTGGGTTTTACAAGTGCAGCTTGGAATGCGTGCACATACAGGTGGTAGGTTAAAAGGGGCTGGTGCGGTATATTTAACCAGCCAGTTTACAGTCCACGCCCACGCTGCTAACTGCTTCAGCATTGCTTGGTTCTATACTTCCCACTCTAAACATTTCTCACTCTCATGTCCTTTACCCCAACCGATCGCCCTCCTTAGGTGTCTACTCCCCGGGGCTCCCCTCTTGCCCGCGCTGTCCTAAAACACTGTATAATCGTGCACCCTTGGCGGGAAGGCTAGAGCACAGCCCCTGCATTATCCACATCTGCAACATGTTATGGAAAAAACTCGGGATGGGGGATGGAGGGTTAGCGCTTGTTAAACTGCTGTTTGAAAACCTGCATACTTTACATCAAGTTATTGCTTTATTTTTCCTCCTGCTTCTCTGCAGAAGACAGAGGGGGGAGAGAGGAGCGGAATTCCCCCCTCCCCTGCCATAATTACCTGGGCTCTTGCCAGGCTGCAGCTGAACGCACAGGCACTAGCTCGCCCGATGGCCCTCAGTGCCAGGCCTCTGTTGTCGGGCAAAGGAGATTTTCAACCAGTGAGGGGCAATTTCTGCCTACAGGAGAGACACGTACGGCTGTCGATGGATTAGCAATGTGTCATTTTCAGATGATAGACAGGGATTGTCGTGGCTGTGTGTACATATTTATTTTCAGGAAAACTGGGTTCCATACAGTGGCGCTTTGCACATCTTTCTCTGTGGGGAAGAAGGACTGCTTCCTTGCAGCAAAAAACAACCATGTAAGGGTCCCAAATATAACATTAAAGATGGGAAGCTGTCGACGAGGGTATTTTTTCCGAGCAACACTACAGACAGGCCATTGACAATACTAGGAAGTCATTGGACACTAATTGGTGCAAAACTGTGGCACGGAGGACATCTAACCATCCACAGCACTATATCGATACATTATGCAGCACACAGAGTAAAGTGAATTGCCTTCGATGCGTTCATAATTAGTCTTCTTATGATCACCTAACCCGGTTATCAACCTTAGAATGATGAAAGGAGGAGACAGAAATGGTGGGAATCAAACCTAATATCAGAAAGTTACTTAGTTGAGTAGGAAAGTTATTTCAGAGGATCCCCACGAATGAAGGGGCTATTTGCTTGCATTCATCTTCCTTTCGCTGCTGAATCATGAGCCTATATAGATAGATAGATATCTACACACACACACACACACACACACCCACACACACCCACACACTCTCTCTCTCTCTCTCTCTCTCTCTCTCTCTCTCTCTCTCTCTCTCTCTCTCTCTCTCTCTCTCTCCCTCTCTCCCTCTCTCTCTCTCTCTCTCTCATGCTTGAGCTCCTGGCAACGTAAATGGCCATGCCTATTTATTTATGTTTTGGTTTTTGAAACATAAACAAACACATTGTCATTTACAATGCCAATAGCTTAAACTCGCATAAATGCGAGACCTATTGCATTGCAAATGCTTGTTTCCAGTATGTTGTTACTTTTTTCAGGCATCATATTACTGTAGTCTAGTGCATAATTTGAATTGAATCACATCCAGGTGTTTATAGCGGGCATAATTGGGTTGCAACTGAAGGCAGTGTGAGTTTCTCTTAGTGGGGCTGTATGGTGTTCAGTGGCAGGGGGGGATGTGGCACTCTGCCAATGACAGAAACTGCAAGGCTCTGAGACAAATGGCTTGTGATAGCACTTTTAAGCATATTTGGGACATTCTGCAAATGGCAAAGTTTTCAGATGAATGTATAGTGTTGACTAATAACAACTGAGCGCATGTGTGCATTGTCAATTTAAATAAATGTGGAAAAATACTAGCTGTAGCGTCGTTTTTTGCTTGTGGCAAAAATAAATGTGGATAATACAGAAAAAATGCCCAGAAAATAAATATGGATAAATACAGCCAGAAATGGCAAAAAAAATACCATAAAACCGGGAGCCCTAAGCATAATTTGCCTTTCACCACAATCAACTCTACTATTTTGAGAATGAGCTTTCTAACAAGTTAAGCTGAGCAACCCAAGTACTCTATTCAATGGAAGCACATATTCTCTTCTACATCAAATGCTGTAGGAAGGCAGACTAACAGGTGGGGAAGTCAAAATAGTGCTTTTTAAAGCAAGTTTTAAGTTAGTCACATAAGGACCAGCTATACCTGCGCTGTCAAATAAAGCATTAAACCATCACACTACCAGGCATTTTTAGAGGACATCATTAACTGTAAAACTCCCAAGACAGGCAAAGTCTCCATGGCCACCTCTAGCAGTATTATAACTCTATGCTGGGTACCCTGAATATCGATCCCAGAATATCTGTGAGACACAATATTGAGCATAAAAAATATTTGAAAACAAAGATGGACAGGTACGTAAGTCTAGATTTTTTATACCAAACTCCACATACATGTACCTATGTGGTAAAAATAGCTTCAAGGTACGTAGATGTGGAGTTATGAATAGTAAGTCTATACTTCCTTATATGCACTTACCTTTGGATATTTTGCCTCTCCATATTTTATTCCCGATAATCTTGTACCACGATATTCTGGGGGTCGACATTCAGTAGTACAATCCCACTCTATTTTATTTGACGGATGATAAATGGAAGAAATCTCATTGGCATATATCTGTCAGCTCCGCTAGTGGTACTGCTAAGATTTGCGGTAACTCAACCATGAATAGTGGGAGCGCCTACCATAGTGAATAAAACCTCTCATCATACTGGGATGGGCAGATATGTTGGCACTGATAACATGCCCCCACCCACTTAGGATTTCTAGTATTGACAGTTTTTGACAGAAATTCTACCGTTCAACAGAAACATTTTGGGGCAGATTTATGAGGCCGTTGCGCCTCTTTGGGCCGCAATTGCATCACTTTATTTGACGCAACTGCGGCACAAACAATGCACCCTATTTACAACGTGACGCATCTAGGAGATGCACCACGTTGTACAGCACTGCGCCATAAGGAGGCGTTCCTGCGCAGGGGGGGGCGTTCCTGCGCAGGGGGGGGCGTTCCTGCGCAGGAACGCCTCATGAAAGTGGCTGAGTGAAATCTATGAGATTTCACTCAGTCACATTCAGGGCAATGCTGCGTCAAAACCCTGCGCCTGCTTGAAGCAGGCGTAGGTCTTGATGCAGCATTAGTAGAATGGGGCACCCCCGAGCCTTGCTGGAGCTGCGTCGCGCTTGCGACACAACTCCAGCAATGCGCCACATTTCCGGCACAGATGCGTCACGCATCTGTGCCGTTTTTGCACCATGGTGCGCCACATTATAAATGCGGTGCACCATGGGTAGCGTAGTTGTGGCGCACTGTGGCGTACGTTAACTGGCGCATCCCTCAGGATGCGCCATTTAACATAAATCTGCCCCTTTTTCTTTAGTGGTTGTCCCCAAACCCCCTATTGCTCTTCCGAGGGTGTGGCCAGGCCCTTGGCGGAGTCACCTCTGGAGGGACAGCAGATGTATCAAACTGATTTCCCACCTCAAGCCTGGGGAAGGAGTTCCATCCACCAGGTGTAATATCAACAAGCAAAACTATGAAGCAGTCCCAAATATGTTGCCAGAGCTGTGAATACCTCAAGCCCAGCCTTTAGATAAAAGCAGGCAACGACTGCAAGTAACTCGAACGAATACCGTCTGCTGCTTTCTCTCTCATGCAGTAATTGAAATTGCACTTCTGCCTGCTGGTTGACTGCTCTTTATAAGCACTTGAATGGATTTCTGTCTCCTAAATGGAGCAACATAAATACAAAATGTTCTGCCGCTTGACGAGTATTTACAAATTGTTCATTTCGGATGCAAATCATTCACTGCAGATAGCTGAATACGCGAAAAACCTCTGTACCCAATCAACCAATAAACAAACAGTATGTGTCAGTGTGACAATACCTCCATTAGTAAAAAATGAAACCGTCTCCGAGTGTTCTCACTTCGTGCTGTAGTCGGTAAATCAAGAGCTGTTGAAGACAGGCAGTTACTTTCTCACTTACTCAGCAGTTTAATGAAGGAACACATCCTTAAATAGCCTTTTCTGTTTTAATCCTTCAGCATAGTTAAGGGTTGCATGTGACTATATCGAGGTGGACAACAATAACGCTATACAAAAATAGCACATTCACTAAATCCTCGAGCCAACTGCATGTTAAATATCCTTAACTCCACCTTTGTTTACCTAGTCTCAGCATCCGATGCAGTGGTTACATCGATTTAATGGAATATGGTATGTTTGTGAATGTAAATGTATTGTAAATGTAAATGTAATGTAAATGTATTGGCATTTATATAGCGCACTACTTACCCGTAGGGTCCCAAGGCGCTTCGACCGCTGCGAAACCCTTCCTGGCTTCCCTGAGAGATGGTCCCTTAATGGGTATCTCCAGGATGAGACCAGGCATCCCCGGCGGTCTGGTGGGGCCGTTAGTGAAGATGAGGCAAGCTAATGCCCAGAGTTGCCGAGTGTGATCGCTGATCAGAGTGGGAACCGAGGCAAGAGAATTATCGAGTCCGCTGACCCTGGTCCAGAAACCTGCCGCGCCGGGAATCGAACCCTGGTCCCGGGCCGTCCTCTGCTCTCGGGTCTGCCGCCTCTAACCAGTGAGCCACACTACTTCACTACGTCATTCCATAAATAGCAATTGATATAACAGGGGTATAACCTACCACTTTTGAAGTGGAAAAAAATCAAATAGCCATTTATTCTGCAGTGACCTTGAGAAAAACATCAGCATGAGGTGGTTCGGAATGAACTTGTGCATTAGTAGTCATAATTTACAAGATTATGACGTGGCGTGGTGCTGCAAGCCATCTTGCTGCACCGAGCAGTGTCATTAGCAAAGTGCAGGGATGCGTCAAGGATGTGTTATAGTTACAGCTTTCCTCTGTGCTGAGACACAATAGGCTGCCTAGTGCCTGCATTGCGGGGGTGATTGTTTTTGTGCAGAAAGGGACACCTTCCTGCACAAAAACAATCATTGATGGCGTTTTACTCCTATGTGTACTGCAGAATGGTATAAAGGTATTTCTTATTGTTTCCCCACTTTTATGTCTCTCCTGGTGAGGCATTCGAATCTGACGCGTTCATAGGATTAAAAAACTTGTAAATTTGGGAATGCGTCAGAAACCATAGGTGTTGCGTTCAAACTCCCACAGCAACACCCATGGAACATCCCTGTCACACAGAGGAATGGGTGAAATGCGGCCATATTTACAAGGCCATGTAGGTTGGCTTTGCTTGGCCTTGTAAATATGGGGACAGCACACTGCACCTCCGTAACATAAAAAAAAGTGGCACTCCGATGGTGCATGGGGCTTGTAAATATGTCCCTATATGTGGTCTGCTTGGCCTGAGTGATGTGCAGTAATACTTCACAGAAATATGAACCAAAACTAAATTATCCAATTTTACATGAAGTGTTACAAACAAAGGGGCATATTTTCAATACCTCTGCAGCAGTTTTACACCACAGGAGCATCATTTTTGTGATGCTCCGAGGCGCAGTATGCTGGCTCATATTTACAAGGCCATGCAAAGCCACCATGCGTGGCTTTTCATTGCCTTGTAAGTATGGAGTATGGCCATGCTTTACTATACTTGGAAAGGGTGTTTTATGAGTGTTTCTTTGGGTGATCCCACACAACACCCATGATTTTTTACACTGCCCCAGATTTACAACATAGTGTAAATCTGGGGCAGCGCCAAAATGAACGTCTTCCCAAAGCAGGCGTAACTAGCACAAATGCTTATATTGCTCCTCATTTTTTCCTCTTTCCACATGTGCTGCATTCTGCAACGCACATAGAATGAGAAAAACGCCTCCTTTGATTCTTTTGGTACTAGAAGGTGTCCCTTCCTGCACAAAAACAATCATGCCAACAAAACATACACCCTTGCACTGGTGCAAGGGTGCCTAAGTTGGCCCTCAGTTGCAGAAAAGACAGGAATGAGCTGTATCTTGTAGATGCAGTGCATTTTTGCCATTTTGTTTTGATGTAGGGCAGCACAGCTAGAAGGCATCCGGAGCTTCCCTATGGCAAAATATTGTAAATATGTCCCAAAGCATATGTGTAGAAAGCCATATTGAAAAGCTCCTTGTGCCGCTGGTGGGTCATTCTCAATGGTGCTCCGGTGGCTTAGAGTACAGACCCATATATGTGAGGCCACGCAAAGCCAACTTGTGTGGCATTTCATGGCCTCCTAGATATGGTGTAAGGCAGTGCAGCGCAAGTCACTGCGTTGCCTTCCACTGCGTCAGTGAGGCATTCCATGAGCGTTTGCGGCCTGTGGTTCTATGCAACACTCATGGGTTTTGACACATTCCCAGATTTATCAGGATCTGTAAACCTGGGAATGCATCAAAATTGTATGCCACCCAAAGGGAGGGCATAACAAGTAGATTCTGCAGCACACATAGAAAGAGGAGAACACCCCCTTGGATTGTTTATTGTGCCGGAAGGTGTCCCTTCCTGCACAAAAACTATCCAGCCAACAACCCAGACACCCTTGCACCATGGTGCAACCATTCCTGTGTTAGCGCTAGGCAACATATTGTGCACTGTCGCTGGCTGAAAGGACAGGAATGCACTGTATCTTGTACATACGGTGCATTCCTGCCCTTTCAATTAGGGCAGCGTAGCAAAAACACTTACGGTGCTGCCCTACTGCAAATCATTGTAAATGAGGCCCAGAGTGTGAAACACTAGGAGCAATTATTATCTTTACTGAAACAATATAAAATGAGGAATTAAATGGACAAAGCAATTGTAAAAAGATTGATTGCATTTCTTGCAGTGCATTTACATTTATAATACTATCAAAATGATGCAGTCACAACTATGTAGGTGCATTGCAAGCTTTTTAAATAACATGTTTCATATCACAGTTCTTTCTCTTGATGTTTAAAATGTGTAGAGGTTCCCATTGGACAACCTCATGAAGCCTTTAACATTGGGGAGGAGCAGCAGGGTGAGCTCCCATATGTATAACATGCACTACATTGGATGACAATAATATTGCATCTACTGCATCACCTTACCACTACATCATTAGTATAGATTACCATGAGAATGCAATAACTAACGGGGTCAGATGATGAAAAAATCAAAATAATAATCAGCGTACCAAGACAATGTACTGGATGTTAAAATTTTGTTGGGCAATATTTTTGAGCCTGCTATAATCATACAACCAGCAGCAGATATAAGAGAAGGCCTATTCCCTCCAGAAACCCACATGCTCACCTTCTCATACCTAGAAAGGAGGTGGAGCAGCACAACTTTTCTGTGCAACAGTGAATGCAGAAAAAAGAGCACCAGAGGTCAGCTGTACGTACATTGAATTTGCAATTTAAGCACTGACTTTTAGCAAATCTGATGGTATTTTGCAAACCAACCTATGTAGTAATAGGTCGGTTTATAAAATATCAAATCACAGTGGGTCACAATTGGACCTACCTCATGAGTATTTATGAGGTAGGTCGCAAATTGGGATCCTCTACGATTCACTTCCATCAAAGCGATGGTGGCCTAATAGGGTCAGCAGACCACCATGCCTGTGATTGCTTTGAAATAAAGCCATCTTTTTTAGTACAGCCCATTTTCTTTAAAGGAAGGTGGGTTGCATTGAAAATACTGAGAAAGCTTTGTAAAAAAGTTTTTAACAGTAGGCATCACTGCGTACTCCTCAAAAAATGCTTTTTGTCCATTCACAAAGGGGAAGGGTTCCCCCCGTGACCTCTTCCCTTTAGTGAATAGTTTTCACCTCCTTTGAGGTTTCAGCAAAATATTAATATTTCGGGACTACATTTCAGTTGCAAGAAGCATTAATACATACCATTTGGAAGGGAAGCCCTAAACATGCCCCTTCCAAAAAGTGATCCGTTATGATTTCCGGAACCACTTCAGTGATTCATTAACATGGTACTGCATCACTAAATGGGTTTGGTACATTTGAAAACCATGTTCTCTTGACTCAAATCCTGCAATGGTCTGCAATGAAAAAGAAAGGCAGTTGATATGCATCTTGAGGAGTAGACAGTCTACTCATAATATTTTGCAAGGTAATACCATCTAAATACAATGGCTGATGAGTTAATGAGATTTGCAAATGATGTACATAGACTTTTAGTGTTGTTTTGATGAGATTGCGTGATTGGACTCAAAGTCGTATGAAATAGATGGAGGTATACAAAACCGGGTAGGTATGATCACAGACTCTCCAATAAGTCTGGAATCTAAATTAGGAATATTTTTATGTGGCTGCTGTAAGCACACTGGTAAATCATGATTACCCTGATTACAGTGGTGGGCACCAGGTAAATATTATGTGCTGCTTAGTCAGTGAACACAACCACTATCTCTACTTCAAATTACACCTAACTGCGAAATTCTGTTGAATTTTTCTACGCCATAAACAGTATATAAACCAAAGAATACAATACCACAAGAACTAATCTTGTCAATTACCCTGTCACATGTCTTACAATCATGGAGTGTTGCCAAATATTCTGTTCATTGACACACAGATCATCAGAAGATCTGCTAGGATGGTCCCACTGGTCGCTGTTTTACCCATTGACATCCAGCACTAGCAGCACTAACATTAGATGCTGAACACCTTTAATTACGAGCAAACAGACTTCAGTGACCTGTAATTAGCACAATGCACTTGGGAGGGCTGGTTCTACCATGCAAGGAGAATTCCTCCACCCTCTGATATTGTTGACTTCTCTCAGTGGGGTTCTGATTGTTTTCGGTGAGACATTTAAATTGTAATAAAATGAAGTGGTATGTGACCTCAGTAACTGAGACTAGCTGGTGAAAACTTTCTGTAAATCAAAGGGTTGCTCTCTGCAAACAGGAAATACCAAGAAACTTTTCCAGCTGTATCCTTCATTGGCTGCACTAATTTTGGATAGTGGACACAGTCAGTTGTGAGTACAAACCCTAAAGTCAATTGCATATATCTCAATGCACTTAGGAGTATTACTGCTAACCTACTAACAGTGTGCTCCCATCCAAGAAAATAGTGAGACTGGTTGTGGCTAACAAGCAGTTTGATATGCACCTGACCTTAGGGTAGGACTTGAAATCAGCAGTTTAAGCCCCTTTTGAGAAATTGATTTATAGTTGGGGTGGATGGGAGTCCATAACAAATTTCCTTTTAGACCCAGTAAAGGTTTCAGCAATTTAGACTTGAGCTCACCTGCTGGAAGCTTTGGCACATAGCAGGCAGGCTTAACTTAACCCCTTCCCTGCGGGGCATATTCCCCGGCTGTGCTGGGGGGAGGGGGGCGCGAGCACCGTGGCTCATGACGAGCTGAGCTCGTCATGAGCATGGAAGGTGTCAAGAAAATGTAGACCATTTAGAAATACCAAAACAGTTAAAAAGTCAAAAACACAACACAATGAAAATTCACACTCCGGTTCATACAAATAATGTAATCAACAAGATAACACCAAAACCATAAAAATCTAAAAAGGGGAAGCAAAGATATGATTATTTAAAATAACAATAGATTCATAAAGCATTAAGGGGCCCATTAGGATGTCTTGCAGATCGCCATCGGCGTGCGGGCGGTGGCGATCCACCAGACATCGATACCTGCCCGCCACCCATTTCCCCCCGCCATATTACTATGGCGGGGGGACCGCGGCAGACGGAAAGAACGTCTGCCGCTTTTCCGCCCTGGTCGCCTTGCGGCCGGGGCGGAAAAGGTTTAGTATGGTGGCGTGTCTATTAGACACCGCCAGCCATATTACTATGAGCCAAAACAGATGTCTTGTGGTCTTCACTTCGGGGGCCCCCTGCGGGCCCCCGGAGTTAAGGAGAGGTGTGGGGTGCACACGGCATTTGCATAAACAAAGCGACAGGCACCGCGCGGTGCTTGCCGCTTTGTTTATACGTGCATTTTTTGCATTTTTAGCATTGTTAGCATTGTTAACATTGTTAGCATTGTTAGCATATTGGCGGGCTGCCACAGTGCTAAAAATGCAGGATGCGCCCGCCACAGTGGCGGGCGCATCCTAATAGCCCCCACGGGACCCCCGCCCTCATGGCGGGCAGTCCCGATCACCAATAGGATGGCGGGCGGACAAAGTCCGCCCGCCATTCTAATGACCCCCTAAGTGTCAACCACCATCCTTCTTCTATTTTCCACAGGTCCAGTAGTATTCTGAAGAGGATGCACGGGGTGCCACCTTTATGCCTGGCACTAGCCTGTTTGGGGGGGGGGGGCGTTCTTCCAGGCACCAATAGGGAAAAAGTTCTCAGAGGTAGCCCTACCGCTTTTTACAATAGTTTCTGTTTGCTCTCCTACAAGCAATCCTACAGTGCCCCTCAGTGCTCAAATCCAAGATTGTTACACCGTTCACCCCTTCTGCAGAGTCTTTGTGCCCCCACCAGGGTGTGAACATGGAAATGAGCAATTCTTCCTCTGTGGTTATATTAAACCAGTCCTGAGGGTAGCTACTCTCCCACTGGGATTGGGGCCTGCCTGACTGGGTGAACAAAGAATGTCCCTGCCCAGGTGTCAGCTAACATTTAACTGTGATGGGATAAGCCTTTTTTAAAGTTAATTGTGTTTCTGGGCACAGCTTAGATGGACATCCCCTCAAAAGGACAGAACACCTCCCCACATTCATGGTCTTTGTTCTGCTCTGCGAGCACTTTTGACACCCCAACAAAGGGCATATTCAGCTGACAGGTGATAGTTGGAGCTCAAGGAAATGTGCCTCCAGAGGATTTGGGAAGACAAGAAATAACTTTCCAAAAGTCCCTTTTACAAAATATATTACAGATCTGACTTCACCAGCAAATAGGGCTGTTAATATTTATATCAAAAAGTCCAAGAATGAAATTTGTAGGTGTTTCTTAGCTGGAGATTACATTATTACATTTAAAATTGTATCCCAAGGTTTTCCATGGAGTAGCCGGCCCTGCTACAGTGAAAATCGTTTTAGGGCCTTTTCACTGACAGTACATGTTTAGTAATAAACATTTCTATATCCTACTATTTAATAGTCTGCACTCTGCCTTGGTCAGAAATGCCTACATGGGGCGACATTAATATTTCAAAGGAAGGCTTAGGCCTGTCAAAAGGGTTATTTAACAGGTTAAATTTGTGTTTTTAAAACTCAACAGGCAAGGTAAACTTTTAGGCCTGCAGTCAGGTTTTCTCTATTACAGTGCCTAGGTACACTTTGTACCATATACTAGGGTAAAGGTCTTCAAACTGTGGGGCGTGCCTCCTTGGGAGGGTCAGTGGTGTCATCAGAAGGAGGAGTGCACATTCCACACCAAAGTTCCTGTCCTTTGTCTACCTAAAGTGCGTTTGGATTATGGTTGTACAAGTGTGGGCATTTCCTGAGGCTTGGACATAAATGTGTCTCCTGTAGATATGCTAAGTGTACCACCCTGCTCTCAAAGTAGGTGTGGATCTTATAACGTTTCACGGGGTGTGGCTTTCTCATGCACATTCCATGCCATGACACTATATTTATGGAATGCCTCCCCTTTTGTGGCTGCCACTAATGTCTAATACTCGCTTGTGCACCCTCCTTGCAAATGCCAATCTGCATCGGTAGTGCCCCAAGAATATATAGCCTAATCTGGGTGCCGCATGTGCCCTTTCCATGTGAACCATAACAACTGTATAGCTCCCAACTCCCTCCCCAAGCTCAAACCTACAACGGTAGTTTAACCAATGCATCACTTAACCAGTGAGTGCTTTCAACCTGTCCATTTCTGCCATGGTCAGTAGATCCAATACCGATAGCATGTGGAAGTGTCGATGCCCTGTGACCCAACCCATCATTCATCACTATTGTCTCCCCTCCCTGAAAGAGTTGTTAGCTTAAGTTCACCTCGTCCCTCTCCCTCCAAGGTTGTGTAGTAGCAACAACATGCATGGCTTTTGCATCCTTTGATGATGTCCATTCTACAGCTTATTCCTTAGCTTTAGTTGTACAATTCTTTCGGGAAGGTTTTCATTTAAACCTGTCACTTCAACTCTTAAAGCTCAGCGGTTCTCAATAAAAGATTTTCATGAATTTCACAACACTTATCATAGGAACTTTTCTATTTATAGGTGCCTTTCTTTTTCTCATGCTCCGCCCTGTAATTTTCCTTTGTTTTCGAAATCTCTGCAACATTGTTCTTTTTAATCTATTAACATCTGCAGATCTGAAACTTCTTTCTCATAAGGACCTCCTGGTTGAGCTTACTTCAGCATGAAGAGGGGGAGAATTGCTTGCTTTAATTTGTCGTCCAATGTTTCTACTTTTTATGGATTATGGGGTAATTCTTAATCGTGAGTAATATTTCCATGCAAAGCCAACTCTGTCTCGGAAGCGAACATTCTCCCTGCCTCTGTTACTTTTAAGACAGGATTCGTGTACTGTCTAGATGTTAAAAGCATTGACAAGTCATCATGACAGATCCAGCTCATTCAGGAAATCTGACTGTTTATTTGGAACCTTTGATATTGATGGTATAGGGAAGAAGGCATCAAAATTAACTTTAATTAAATGGATTAAAGAAACTATTTGTTTGTTTCTTCAGCCCAAGTGAAAGCAGAACCGGAGATTGCGCAAGGGCGATCTATAAAAGTCTCTGCCTCTTGTGCTGGGGTTCAGGGAATTTCACTTAATGAAAATTGTAGTTGAAATTAGGTTTTCGGAGCTCCCATTTATATGTCACCATGGGCTGCAGCATATTTGTACTACAAAGGAGAACTTTGGCTTGAGGTTTTTAAGTTCTGTAACAATTTAATCTTATTTGCATGTTTTTTATTAGTGTGTGAAATATGTTTGGATTTCTTCTTTTCTTTGTTCTTTGTTCTTTTTTAGCTCTTTACTTTTAATTTTACTCTTTACTTTTAAGCATTATATTCAGGAATGTTGCATTATTTGGTGAAATTATTCTTTAAAATCAAAGGCTAATATTGCTTTAGTATATCTCATATGCAATGACTGGGACGGGAATGAGAAAGGTAAGGGTATTGGCCTGATCCTGAGCCTAATAGGTAATCTTCACTACTCTTAGTCCTACTTGTCATTGTTCCAAACTTTATGATCCACCCGCCCTCTCTTAATTGATTGGGCTTTGGAATACAGGAAGAGGCCTGGAATGATAGTCCTTATAGCACCCAGCAGTTTTTATTCTTAGCATTTCTCTTTTGTTTCTAGTCCTGGAAGTGAGATTTAGCTCAAATAGTAATGACTGGAAGGAATAGGACTAGAAGTAATGAAGATTAACTGCAAGTAACTGGGCCAATTGTTGGTTGCATGGACAGGTGTGCTATATTTGATGATACATATATCCTGATATGTGACAGTTACATTGAATGATACACAGGCCCCCATTAGGTTAGCTGGTGGAAAATCACTCCGACCGCCATGGAGGGGGAAAACAACCGCCCGCCAGGACCGCGGATAAACTGGCGTCCAATTTAGGATCAACCTCCACAAAAGACCGCTCGCGGTGGAGCGGGCCTACCAAAACCGCCCGACGAGGGCGGTGGTGGCAAAAAAGGAAAGCGGAGACACCGCACGGGAAATTAGGATATCCCCGAGGGTCCTGCGGTCGGAATCGCTGTTTCCGACCGCCTCGGTCGCACACAGGAGTGAATGGGAGAGAGAGTGGAAGAGCGATAGCATAGCCACCGCAGCGGACGGAACATGAAAAACGTGACGGACGATTCCAAAACACCGCAGTGATGCCAAACATTGCACAAATCAAAGTAGCCATGCCCACCAAAACATAAAACACATACACATAAAAATAAGTAATGCAAATAAAAATATAAAAGCACAGGACTACTCCCACAACACACCTGACAGCCAAATTCCACTTGGGCACACCCACACAGCTGAGTATAAAACCACACCTTCACTGACCACAAACCTTTGCAACACTCCAGAAGAGGAGGCCATACACCACATCTGACAGGAGAGGCAAAAGAGCACAGCACACACACATCCACCACCACCATCACTACCACCATCACACCAGCACCAACAATCCCCCAGCACACAACACACCTCACACACCAACACCACAACCACCACCCACACACCTGCACCCACAAACACTGCAACCACCACACACCATGACATCACAGAAAATGCCCAAATTCACAGAGAGTGAGTTGACAGTCATGGTCAATGAGATAGTGAGAGTAGAATAAAGACTGTAGATACAGGGGCAAGGCGCACAGCGCGAGTGGTTGCTTGCGAAGTTGATGTGTGGTTGTTTTGAATTTAAGGTTAATTTTGGTGATTTTTAGGGTGCTCCAACAAGTGGCGTAACCGTCCCAGTACGCCGGAAATTTGTGGCCGGTTGAGTGCGTTACGGGGTATGTGAACGCATCCTTGTGTTTGGGCACACCGTTGGGTTCGTCATAAATGCGACAGACTCCTGAATTTCAGAAATGAGTTGCTTTTAATTTGTGTTCAAGTTTTTCAAAGTTCATTTAGTTACATTTTATAACTTCATCTTATCCATATTGATGCATATGGTGAAATGATTCAACACTGTTAGGCTTCACATAAAACAAATGCTCCAATGCATTTCGGGCAGGCAAAGCCCTTTTTCAAGGAGCGCTGAAAACGTAAACATAAACACTTATTTAGAATTGGACTAACCCAAAAAGAAAACATGCATATATGCTTGAAAGTTGCAATAATATACATTAGTTTGACAACCCATGAGTACACATGCTTGTATGGTGGAGTGGTGGCAGGCGAACAAGGTTACCTTATGGCCCAGGGGTGGATGGGTGGTGGGTTGGGGCGGCGAGGTAATGAAGGGGCCCAGGAGGGGACGGTGAAGAGGAAAGTGCAGGCAAGTATCAAAAACACTTACGTGCAGGTAGTGGGTCTGTTTGGTGAAGACCTAAGAAAAAACGTTTGAAAAAACTGTTATCGCTGTTTGTTTCAAGCCGGTTGGCGAAACAAAGGGCTAATACTCGTCGGGCCCCGACTTACTTGTAGATTAAGAGAATGCGCGCAAGCCATCGGGTTTGCGGCTGCGAAGCGGCTGGTGTCTAAAGCGGAGTTTCCGCGGAGTTCAAGAGGGAGTCTCAACTGGCGGAGTTAAACAAAGTCGAGTGGTGAATCACGTGATTCGGGGGTAAGCATGATGAGGGGACTGGGGTGGAAAAGGGTCTGGGAGCGGCCATGTTGGAATGGAGTTGATGTGTACAAGATGTTAAAATTGGAAGGTTGACACAAGGCATACACAAATGAAATATCAAAACAGTTAATGGTAACACTCAAGTGGATGCTACCAAGGGTCAATGTGAGGAAAAAGTACCAGAAATGCGCTTAGTTCGATTCGGTCGTTGAGACCGTGTGGCTTCATCGCCCGATGCCTATAGATCCAGGCGGTTTCCCGTTGAAGGAGAACTTTATTATTGTCTTTACCCTCATTTTTGCGTACAATCTCAAGTACCATGTACTTTAGTTGGGCCACATTATGGTTTGAACCGTTGAAATGGAGAGCTACATTGGATTTCTGATTTTTTGTGCGGATGTTTGATTTATGTTCCTTGAGGCGAACTTTGATTTTCCGAGTTGTTTTACCCACGTAGATCATTCCACATGGGCATTTCAGGTGGTAAATGAGGTTAGAGGAGTCACAAGTGGCATCTACGTTAAGTTTGATTTTGAAACCTCTCATAGGGTGGTTTATGCTGTTTCCAGGGATGACGTTGTTACAACTATTACAGTTGTGGCATGGGCGTGTTCCAGTGTGTGACATCTGTTTGGGGGGTGGTTTAGATAATAGTTCTTTTAGGTTTTCCGTCCTTGTGTAGGCAAAGAGTGGGGGTTCTTTGAAAAGATCTCCAAAGTCTGGTTCAGATGAAAGGATGCACCAGTGTTTCAAAATGATGCTTTTAAAGGTTTTGCTGGCTGTAGAGTATCTAGATACTAGTACTGTTCTGTTGTTATCTTTTTGGTGATGGATCCTTTGAGGGCTTCCTCTCGTGTGATATTGGAAACTTTGGTAATGGTTTCATTGAGCCTTTCTTGTGGGTACCCTCTGCTTTGGAATCTTTTACCCATTTCTTTCATTTGGTTGATGCACGTGTCTGGATTTGATACAATTCTTTTGACTCTCAGCAGTTGGCTGTAAGGTAGGTGCCTTTTCAAGGAGTCCTGATGAAAATTGGTGTGATGGAGGGTATTGTTGCGGTCGGTTGCTTTTCGAAACAGATCTGT
This sequence comes from Lissotriton vulgaris, assembly GCF_964263255.1. Classification (NCBI taxonomy): domain Eukaryota; kingdom Metazoa; phylum Chordata; class Amphibia; order Caudata; family Salamandridae; genus Lissotriton; species Lissotriton vulgaris. Next base: position 724,703,305 of record NC_141696.1, read on the forward strand.
TTCTAGACCTGTTTCTGAGATTTTAATCTTAACGTCAAGAAATGTGATTTCTTTGTCACTTATGTTCCATGATAGTATGATGCGATTGTCTTTGGTGTTAAGAAGATTCAGAGCATTTTCAAGAGTGTGTTGCATATTCTTCCAAATAAAAAAGAGATCGTCAATGTATCGGACATATAGTAGAATGTTGTCAGTCCAGTTGGTGTCAGTGTAAATGTATTTTGATATTTGATTCAAATTCGCCCATGTAGAGGTTCGCGTATGTCGGTGCTGCGCAATTGCCCATTGACATTCCGGACATTTGTAGGTACCATTGGTTGTTGTATACAAAGTAGCTGTGGTAGAGTGTGTAAACCATAAGTTCCATGAGGAACGTCTGGAGGGATTCGGTGATGTTGCTGTTCAATAAGGTGTTTTCAATGGCCTCTATTCCACCGTCATGGGGGATGGAGGTGTAGAGGCTCTTGACATCTGCCGTGCAAAGGATCAGTTGTTCAGGGTTGGTAATGGTGGTTTCAGAAAGTCTTGTCAAAAATTCAGTGGTGTCTTTGATGTAGCTTCGGAGTTTGATGACCGAAGTTTGTAAGTAACGATCAAGGAATTTTCCGATGGGTTCGTGAAGGGACCCTCTCGTGGATACGATGGGTCGAAATGGGGGGTCTGTGAGATTTTTATGAATCTTTGGTAGCATGGTTATCGTTGGGCTTCTGGGATGTTCTGTTATCAGAAATTTTTTGGTGCGATCATTGATGATGCCATCTTCATGTGCTTTGGTGACTATTGTTTGGAGCTCCGTTTTGTATTCAATGGTGGGGTTTCCTTCAAGGGGCATGTAAGTTTCGAGGTCAGAGATATGTTCGTGCACTTTGTTTTCATACATGCTGGTGTTAAGGATGACAAGGGCACCCCCCTTATCAGCTTTTAGGCATTTAATGGTGCTGTTACCAGCGATCTTCTTTAAGGTATCTTTGTCTTTCCTTGTGATGTTTTGTCTGTTTTTTTTGTTGAGATTCAATTTGGAGATGTCTTGTCTTACGAGGGCTTCAAAAGTGTCTATACTCTTATGGCTACATGGAGGCATGTACGAGCTAGGTGGACGTAGGCCCAACAATTGATCCGTTTTGGTGTCCGTTGCGGGTGGTACAATGTTTTCAAAGAAATGCCTTAAGCGTAATTTGCGGGTTAACTTAAAAGTGCTGACTTCCAGCTCTAGTAAATTGGTGTTGCTTGTGGGGATGAACGATGTACCTTTCTGGAGGAGTCTGATTTTTTTTTAATTGAGGTGAACATCTGATATATTAATGACTAACGATTCCTCCTCGTTTTGGCTTTCTTTTTGTTTGATGATTGATTTTCTTCTTGATCCTTTTCCTGCTATTTTTCCTCGACGGGGTCGTTTGTATCGTCTGGTCCTACCTCTAAAAAAGGCTTGGAGGTGGAAGGTGTGTCGGTCGGTGTTGATTTTTGTCTGGTGTCTTGTGGTTCTCCTGATTTGGTAGATTCCGGGTGTGTTCTCCTTGGTGGACGATTTGAACTTTCACTGCCAGAGGATGATGTGTCGGTGTTCTGGTTGTAAGGTTTGTTTCGACGGCGCTGGGCGTTTATGTCGGCCCAGGTGTACACTTCCCCTAGCTTATAGTCTAGGGTAAGGGTATCGCAGCGGAATTTGCGAATTTTCCGTTCGTTGATCTCCTTCGTATGTTTATCCAACTGTAGGTTTATGTCCTCTAAGATTTTGGTTAGGTCCTCTTCGCCAACCGGCTTGAAACAAACAGCGATAACAGTTTCTTCCCACGTTTTTTCTTAGGTCTTCACCAAACAGACCCACTACCTGCACGTAAGTGTTTTTGATACTTGCCTGCGCTTTCCTCTTCACCGTTCCCTCCTGGGCCCCTTCATAACCTCGCCGCCCCAACCCACCACCCATCACCCCCTGGGCCATAAGGTAACCTTGTTCGCCTGCCACCACTCCACCATACAAGCATGTGTACTCATGGGTTGTCAAACTAATGTATATTATTGCAACTTTCAAGCATATATGCATGTTTTCTTTTTGGGTTAGTCCAATTCTAAATAAGTGTTTATGTTTACGTTTTCAGCGCTCCTTGAAAAAGGGCTTTGCCTGCCCGAAATGCATTGGAGCATTTGTTTTATGTGAAGCCTAACAGTGTTGAATCATTTCACCATATACATCAATATGGATAAGATGAAGTTATAAAATGTAACTAAATGAACTTTGAAAAACTTGAACACAAATTAAAAGCAACTCATTTCTGAAATTCAGGAGTCTGTCGCATTTATGACGAACCCAACGGTGTGCCCAAACACAAGGATGCGTTCACATACCCCGTAACACACTCAACCAGCCACAAATTTCCGGCGTTCTGGGACGGTTACGCCACTTGTTGGAGCACCCTAAAAATTACCAAAATTAACCTTAAATTCAAAACAACCACAAATCAACTTCGCAAGCAACCACTCGCGCTGTGCGCCTTGCCCCTGTATCTACAGTCTTTATTCAACCCACTCCGCCCCTCTGGCAGGCAGCACGCCTCATCTAACTAAACAACATGCAATATGAGGAAATCTCTAAATCAACCGAAGCTAGAGCAAGCACATTAGCCTTCGGATCAGAAGAAACCGAACGGATCTACGCACTTATTAATGAGGACCTAACCCAAACAACCTCAAGTCGCACCAAGGAACAGTGTGTTAAACAACTTCTTTATTTGTCAAAACGCAGGATTAACCAAAAACTCCATGCAAACACTTTGATCAAATACCACAAGGTCCTGCGCATACCCAGAGGACTACGGATAGCATTGAAACCATCATTGTGCAAGATATCACCAGTGTTTCAAGAAAAATGGAACGCCATATTGAACAAATGTAGTCTCGATCTCATTCTCCTGATCGTGGAAGAACTATCTACCATCCTATTGGAACTAACAAAAGAAATTAGTGACATAGAACAGGAACGGATTCAATCACCCAAGAGGACCTAACCAAAATCTTAGAGGACATAAACCTACAGTTGGATAAACATACGAAGGAGATCAACGAACGGAAAATTCGCAAATTCCGCCGCGATACCCTAGACTATATGCTAGGGAAAGTGTACACCTGGGCCGACATATATGCCCAGCGCCGTCGAAACAAACCTTACAACCAGAACACCGACACATCATCCTCTGGCAGTGAAAGTTCAAATCGTCCACCAAGGAGAACACACCCGGAATCTACCAAATCAGGAGAACCACGAGACACCAGACAAAAATCAACACCGACCGACACACCTTCCACCTCCGAGCCTTTTTTAGAGGTAGGACCAGACGATACAAACGACCCCGTCGGGGAAAAAGAGCAGGAAAAGGATCAAGAAGAAAATCAAAAATCAAAAAAAAAAAAAACCAAAAAGAGGAGGAATCGTTAGTCATTAATATATCAGATGTTCACCTCAATTCAAACAAAATCAGACTCCTCCAGAAAGGTACATCGTTCATCCCCACAAGCAACACCAATTTACTGGAGCTGGAAGTCAGCACTTTTAAGTTAATTCCACAAATTACGCTTAAGGCATTTCTTTGAAAACATTGTACCACCCGCAACGGACACCAAAACGGATCAATTGTTGGGCCTACGTCCACCTAGCTCGTACATGCCTCCATGTAGCCATAAGAGTATAGACACTTTTGAAGCCCTCGTAAGACAAGAAATCTCCAAATTGAATCTCAACAAAAAAACCAGACAAAACATCACAAGGAAAGACAAAGATACCTTAAAGAAGATCGCTGGTAACAGCACCATTCAATGCCTAAAAGCTGATAAGGGGGGTGCCCTTGTCATCCTTAACACCAGCATGTATGAAAACAAAGTGCAGGAACATATCTCTGACCTCGAAACTTAAATGCCCCTTGAAGGAAACCCCACCATTGAATACAAAACGGAGCTCCAAACAATAGTCACCAAAGCACATGAAGATGGCATCATCAATGATCGCACCGAAAAATTTCTGATAACAGAACATCCCAGAAGCCCAACGATAACCATGCTACCAAAGATTCATAAAAATCTCACAGACCCCCATTTCGACCCATCGTATCCATGAGAGGGTCCCTTCACGAACCCATCGGAAAATTCCTTGATCGTTACTTACAACCTTCGGTCATCAAACTCCGAAGCTACATCAAAGACACCACTGAATTTTTGACAATACTTTCTGAAACCACCATTACCAACCCTGAACAACTGATCCTTTGCACGGCAGATGTCAAGAGCCTCTACACCTCCATCCCCCATGGCAGTGGAATAGAGGCCATTGAAACACCTTATTGAACAGCAACATCACCGAATCCCTCCAGACGTTCCTCGTGGAACTTATGGTTTACACACTCTACCACAGCTACTTCGTATACAACAACCAATGGTACCTACAAATGTCCGGAATGTCAATGGGCAATTGCGCAGCACCGACATACGCGAACCTCTACATGGGCGAATTTGAATCAAAATACATTTACACTGACACCAACTGGACTGACAACATTCTACTATATGTCCGCTACATTGACGATCTCTTTTTTATTTGGAAGAATACGCAACACACTCTTGAAAATGCTCTGAATCTTCTTAACACCAAAGACAATCGCATATACTATCATGGAACATAAGTGACAAAGAAATCACATTTCTTGACGTTAAGATTAAAATCTCAGAAACAGATCTAGAAACAGATCTGTTTCGAAAAGCAACCGACCGCAACAATACCCTCCATCACACCAGTATTCATCAGGACTCGTTGAAAAGGCACCTACCTTACAGCCAACTGCTGAGAGTCAAAAGAATTGTATCAAATCCAGACACGTGCATCAACCAAATGAAAGAAATGGGTAAAAGATTCCAAAGCAGAGGGTACCCACAAGAAAGTCTCAACGAAACCATTACCAAAGTTTCCAATATCACACGAGAAGAAGCCCTCAAAGGATCCATCACCAAAAAAGATAACAACAGAACAGTACTAGTATCTAGATACTCTACAGCCAGCAAAACCTTTAAAAGCATCATTTTGAAACACTGGCGCGTCCTTTCATCTGAACCAGACTTTGGAGATCTTTTCAAAGAACCCCCACTCTTTGCCTACACAAGGACGGAAAACCTAAAAGAACTATTATCTAAACCACCCCCCAAACAGATGTCACACACTGGAACACGCCCATGCCACAACTGTAATAGTTGTAACAACGTCATCCCTGGAAACAGCATGAACCACCCTATGAGAGGTTTCAAAATCAAACTTAATGTAGATGCCACTTGTGACTCCTCTAACCTCATTTACCTCCTGAAATGCCCATGTGGAATGATCTACATGGATAAAACAACTCGGAAAATCAAAGTTCGCTTCAATGAACATAAATCAAACATCCGCACAAAAAATCAGAAATCCAATGTAGCTCTCCATTTCAACGATTCAAACCATAAAGTGGCCCAACTAAAGTACATGGTACTTGAGATTGTACGCAAAAATGAGGGTAAAGACAATAATAAAGTTCTCCTTCAACGGGAAACCGCCGGGATCTATAGGCTTCAGGCGATGAAGCCACACGGTCTCAACGACCGAATCGAACTAAGCGCATTTCTATAGTACCTCGCCTGGTACTTTTTCCTCACATTGACCCTTGGTAGCATCCACTTGAGTGTTACCATTAACTGTTTTGATATTTCATTTGTGTATGCCTTGTGTCAACCTTCCAATTTTAACATCTTGTACACATCAACTCCATTCCAACATGGCTGCTCCCAGACCTTTTTCCACCCCAGTCCCCTCACCATGTTTACCCCCGAATCACGTGATTCGCCACTCGACTTTGTTTAACTCCGCCAGTGGAGACTCCCTCTTGAACTCCGCGGAAACTCCGCTTTAGACACCAGCCGCTTCGCAGCCGCAAACCCGATGCCTTGCGCGCATCCTCTTAATCTACAAGTAAGTCGGGGCCCCGATGAGTATTAGCCCTTTGTTTCGCCAACCGGCTTGAAACAAACAGCGATAACAGTTTCTTCCCACGTTTTTTCTTAGGTCTTCACCAAACAGACCCACTACCTGTACGTAAGTGTTTTTGATACTTGCCTGCGCTTTCCTCTTCACCGTCACCTCCTGGGCCCCTACATAACCTCGCCGCCCCAACCCACCACCCATCACCCCCTGGGCCATAAGGTAACCTTGTTCGCCTGCCACCACTCCACCATACAAGCATGTGTACTCATGGGTTGTCAAACTAATGTATATTATTGCAACTTTCAAGCATATATATGCATGTTTTCTTTTTGGGTTAGTCCAATTCTAAATAAGTGTTTATGTTTACGTTTTCAGCGCTCCTTGAAAAAGGGCTTTGCCTGCCCGAAATGCATTGGAGCATTTGTTTTATGTGAAGCCTAACAGTGTTGAATCATTTCACCATATGCATCAATATGGATAAGATGAAGTTATAAAATGTGACTAAATGAACTTTGAAAAACTTGAACACAAATAAAAAGCAACTCATTTCTGAAATTCAGGAGTCTGTCGCATTTATGACGAACCCAACGGTGTGCCCAAATACAAGGATGCGTTCACATACCCCGTAACGCACTCAACCAGCCACATAGTGAGAGTAGAGCCACAACTGTTTGGTAGCTTGGTCCAACAGACACCATTAACCACGACGACACAAATGTGGGAAAGGATAGTCCAAAGGGTCATTGCAGTAGGGACCAACCCAAGATCCAAGAAGAAGATCATGAAGCGGTGGCATGATCTCAAGAGGGTTGTCAAAGAGAAGAGGAGCAAGAACTGGCAGCTGGTGAACGTGACTGGCAGTAGCCCTCCCATCCCACAGAAAACATTTACACCATGGGAGGAGAAGGTGCTTGCCATACTGCATCCTGAGAGTCTCACAGGAGTAGACGGGGCAACGGAGGCTGGTAAGTACAAACAAATGGCAACCAACACACTGAGAAGTACTTCCTTGCACAACCCAAACACCATTAGACTGTCCACCCTCACCCAACAGGTAGCTAGCAATCTTGCTTAGGAGGCCTGTATGGGGGAGGGAGGTCTGTACAACAACTCACACCATACCCCCTCTACCACAGCCTACCAAGATGTATCCCCCCCAACACCACACAGAAGCATGTGTCAGCCATTGCACTGTTGACCCTCACCTAACAGGTAGGTAGCTATCTTGCTTGTGATGTATGTCTGTTGGAGGGAGGCCTGCACTACCACTCCCAGCATGCCCCCTGTCCCACACCCCAGCAGCATGGAGGCCTCCCCCACCCAGGAGCATGTGTCAGCCATTGCACTGTCCACCCTCACCTAACAGGTAGGTAGCCATCTTGTATTGGAGCACTGTTTGGGGGTGGGAGGCCAGTATCACTACTCCCAGCATGCCCCCTCTCCCACACCCCAGCAGCATGGAGGCCTCCCCCACCCAGGAGCATGTGTCAGCCATTGCACTGTTCAACAAACAGACTTACAGGTAGTTAGCCATCTTGTAACGGAGCACTGTTTTGGGGTTGGGAGGCCAGTATCACTACTCCCAGCATGTCCCCTGTCCCATACTCCAGCAGCATGGAGGCCTCCCCCACCCAGGAGCATGTGTCAGCCATTGCACTGTTCAACAAACAGACTTACAGGTAGGTAGCCATCTTGTATTGGAGCACTGTTTGGGGGTGGGAAGCCAGTATCACTACTCCCAGCATGCCCCCTGTCCCACACTCCAGCAGCATGGAGGCCTCTCCCACCCAGGAGCATGTGTCAGCCATTGCACTTTTCAACAAACAGACTTACAGGTAGGTAGCCATTTTGTATTGGAGCACTGTTTGGGGGTGGGAGGCCAGTATCACTACTCCCAGCATGCCCCCTGTCCCACACTCCAGCAGCATGGAGGCCTCCCACACCCAGGAGCATGTGTCAGCCATTGCACTGTTCAACAAACAGACTTACAGGTAGGTAGCCATCTTGTATTGGAGCACTGTTTGGGGGTGGGAGGCCATTATCACTACTCCCAGCATGCCCCCTGTCCCACACCCCAGCAGCATGGAGGCCTCCCCCACTCAGGAGTATGTGTCAGCCATTGCACTGTTCAACAAACAGACTTACAGGTAGGTAGCCATCTTGTATTGGAGCACTGTTTGGGGGTGGGAGGCCAGTATCACTGCTCCCAGCATGCCCCCTGTCCCACACTCCAGCAGTATGGAGGCCTCCCCCACCCAGGAGCATGTGTCAGCCATTGCACTGTTGACCCTCACCTAACAGGTAGGTAGCTATCTTGCTTGTGATGTCTGTCTGTTGGAGGGAGGCCTGCACTACCACTCCCAGCATGCCCCTTGTCCCACACTCCAGCAGCATGGGGGCCCTCCCCACCCAGGAGCATGCGTCAGCCATTGCACTGTTCAACAAACAGACTTACAGGTAGGTAGCGATCTTAACTCTTCCTGATGTGTGTGTGTGTGTGTGAGACCTGCATCCCTACACACAGCAACAATTGCATGCAATGCATTGACACCTGACATGTATGAGTAAATGATGTTCCTCTGCACTAAATGAAATTACACAGTGTTGCCATCAATAATACTAGTGGAGACTTCATAATTGTGTAGTGTACAGACAGTCAATGAAACGCAGATGATACAATACTTGCACAGTGCACAACACTGACCATTCCCCATCTAATCCACAGGTGATAAAGAACTCACTGCTGAGGACCACGACAACGAACAGCAGAGCTAGTCTCCACCCCCGGTACATGGACTCTCAGATGTTGACTCCCAGGACAGTTTGGACGATGAGCTCCAGGCCGGCCCATCTGGTGTGCCACAGACCCAGAGGTTCCAAGACCCCATCCTTTCCACCACCACGTCTTCTGCAACAACAACAGCACAGCAGACCCCTGCAGTAACGGCCTGTTCCTCCAACACCGCCACCGCCACCACCACCACCACCACCAGTACCACCAGTACCACCTGCAGCACCCTCCCTGTCCCAGGGGATGACCAGGCAACACCAGCAACTGTGGAGGGCAGGGAGAGTGTGCTTAGACCGACAGTGGTGAGGCAACAGGGCCGTGGCAGCAGGGCAGGTGGGAGGGCCAAGGTCACCACCAGACCTCGGGAGGAGTTGACACCATCCCTGGATCACTTCACCAGAGTTGCGGAGGCATAACAAGAGGTCCCGGGACAAAGTGGCCGGTCTGATGAACTATTAAGGGAGCTCATCCTGCTGATGAGGTCCATCGACAACCGCCTTGGACAGATGGTGGACCTCATGGGCCAGCAAGTGGCGTTGCAGTTGGACAGGCCTGTGTCCCAAACAACACCTCTGCCCCCTCCTGTTGGGACGCAGGATGACAGTGCACCATCCTCCCCTGCGCCAACAGAGAGGGACGAGTCCCCTGATGCCGCTGGCCAGGCAGCAGACCCTCCACTGCCAAAAAGATCAAGGGGGCATCAAAAGAAGAGCCTGGGAGTCTCCGGAGGCAAAGCACCTGCCAGTCACGGAGCCAGCCCTGATGGCAACCCTCTTCCCCACTGCATTGACTGTTTGGATTGTCATTCCCCACATTTCCTTGGCAATGGCACTTGTCTGTAGGACTGGGTCACCACATCCATGTGGTGTCTACTCTTGCATCTCATCGACCATGACTGTCAACTCACTGCTCATTCCCCACCTTCATGTAAATATTCACGCACAAATCACATGTCCACTTTCCTAATATAATACCTGACGCACCAGATTTTGTGCTGTATCTTTTTTAGTACAATATTTACAGTGCTCACAATGTCCATGATGTGTCCAAATGATGTACTGTATGTAGGGAAGGATTATTCTGAAGCACCTAGGGAGACACAACAGAACCACAGTCACTGGTGTCATTGTGGCATCACAGACAGAACACTACACAAAACATACACAAGACACTACTGGCATACAAGACAATGGGCTGCAGGTGTGAACAATTGGAGGCCAGCATACGTTCCCATATGGAACATCAATGTCACATTTACCACACACAGGTGACTGAACGTGTGCCTGTCTGTTACATCTGCTCATAGCCCTTCACAACAACAGCAACCACACAAGACAATGTACACATCGGACGTCGTCACCCACCTTCAAGTGAAGTAGCGGTCGATGAGCTATTGGCACAGGTCAACTCCTTCCTCCTCTCCACTGTCCTCATCACTGGACTGAGGTCTTTGAGCAGGTGGTGGCCTTGGTTCCTCACCATTGTCCAGGAGCAGGGGGATCCCCTTGTGGATGGCCAGGTTGTGCAGCATACAGCATGCCACAACAATCTTGCATACCTCCCCAGGCGAGTATGCCAGTGCACCTCCTGTCCTGTCAAGGCAGCAGAATCTTGACTTCAGCATGCCAAAAGTCCGCTCAATTATACGTAGGGTCCTGCCATGGGCCTCATTGTACCGGATGTCTGCCGGGGTCCTGGGATTCCGTAGCGGGCTCAACAGCGATGGCCTACTGGGATATGCAGAGTCACCTGTGAATGACAAACACCCATTGCAATGTTGCACAGCCAGAGTGCAGCAGCTAACACACAGCACATCATATCAGAAGGCATACTCACCCACAATCAAAGCACGCTCGGGATGCAGATTTTCCATCATCCCTGGCACCATGCTGTTCCTCATGATGTACGAATCATGTGAAGAGCCAGGAAATCTTGCACACACATGGGAAATGGTCATGTCCGCAAGGCACACCACCTGCACATTGTTAGAATGATAATGCTTATGGTTTCTATGAATGTGCTCTGTTGCCTGTGGTGGCACCAGACCTACATGGGTGCAATCGATGACACCAACATGTGGGATGCGCCCAAGGGGATAGAAGTCACCCTTCACACCAGCCAATTCTGCTCCCCTAGGGAAATGAATGTAGCGATTCCAATAGAGCATCATGGCTGTAAGAACTTCCCTCAGCACCTGGCTGAACATGGGCTGCGACATCCCTCCAGCGCTAGCCACGGTCTCCTGGAAGGAACCAGTTGTAAAAAAGTGGAGGGCTGCCATCACCTTGTATGTGGGTGTGAATGCAGTTGGATTGTGACGGCGAGGCTTCAGGTGGGCTCCAAAAGATCACACAGGATCTTCAGTGTTGGTCTGTCCAGGCGGATTTTCCGAATTATTGCAACATTCTCCATGTCCTCCAGCACTGTCAGGTGAAGTAGGAGATTTGGCCTCCTCCTAGTTGAGATGTAAATTTGAAAATGTCAGTGAAAACCATCATGAGATGGCCACAGCACATACCATCAACAATGTCATGGAAAAACAAAGACTGCCTGAGAGATGCATGGCACACCAGGTTACATGGGTGGCCTTTTGATACACACAGAGGGCACATCTCTCCACTAACAATACACAAGTGCCACACACACATTGGTGAATGTGAATGCACACATACTGAACCACACATGTCACATGTGCACGCCAGGTGCTGTAACATCCGCAAATGTGTCTGAAAGTACCATGACTGTATCATACCCATCTGCTGTACCTGTCACACCTCAATGCATCATGTAACGTCTGAACACATCCATCCACACATTCATCACAGTAGCAGAAAAACTTTCAGTTGTGTGCATGAGCTGATGTGAAAGCACCAGTCTGGTATGATACCATACAGTGAGACAAGCCCTGTCAAGGTCAGCACTGACCCACAACACATTGATTTCTTCAACATCATTGACACCAGCTCAAGAGTGTCAAGCATCATCAGCCATCAAATGCATAACTAACATGTGCCTCCACCTGTGGATGACATGGAAGACTGGCATTGTGTGTACAATGATGTGCCCTTCACCATGTTGCTGCTGGGTACTGAAACAGTGTTCACGATGGGCATAGCCTTTTAATGTTACGAAAATGGTGGTACCTACCGCCTAGCCCCGACGGTGTGACACCAACACCACCCCTTCACAAGTGCGGTACCCATTGGCATATGGACATGTGTAGATGGTGGTGGGTATGCTCCGCTGCATGAATCGCAGTACCTACTGCCTGGCCCCGGCGGTGTGACACCAGCACCACCCCCTTCTCAAGTGCGGTACCCATTGGCATATGGACATGTGTAGATGGCGGTGGGCATGCTCCGCTGCATGAATCACGGTACCTACTGCCTGGCCCCAGCGGTGTGACAGCAGTACCACCCCCTTCACAAGTGCGGTACCCATTGGCATATGGACATGTGTAGATGGCGGTGGGCAAGCTCCGCCACCGCGGAGGTGGTCAATGGATATTTTGAATGATGCACCATCGAGGTAGTGCGCCCCGGGCACCCGCAGTGCGTCACCGCCATGGACCATTGCCTACAGCCAATGAGAGCGATGATCACGGTGGTTTGATGCAGATTTGAAAATCACGGAAGGTGTGCTCCGCCACCGCGGAGGCGGTCATTGGTTACCTTTGAAAGAGGCAGACCTGGACAACCAATTGTTGCTGCTTTGCAGCTTCCAAACAACCCCAGGGGGTTATAAATCTGTGGGAGTGAGCCTCACATTTTCACTGCTCACAGAGCCTGCTGCCTGGGACCCTCTCCTGCTGCTGCCTGAAGAGCCTGCTGCCTGGGACCCACTCCTGCTGCTGCCTGAAGAGCCTGCTACCTGGGGCCCTCTCCTGCTGCTGCCTTCAGAGCCTGCTACCTGGGACCCTCTCCTGCTGCTGCCTGAAGAGCCTGTTGCCCAGGAACCTCTCCTACTGCTGCCTGGGACCCTCTCCTGCTGCTGCCTGGGACCCTCTCCTGCTTCTGCCTGGGACCCCTCACCACTCACTTCCACCACAGGTATTCCGTGTCCACAGGGATGGCAAGGACAGAGAAGATCCGTGCCAGTCCATTCACAAGTGAGGAGCTGGAGGTCCTTGTGGACGAGGTGCTGGCACAGTACCTGAGGCTGTTTGGTGGTCCCAATGTAGTGGTAAGTCTCCATGAAGGTAGCTGTAGGGCAGGGGGTGTCTGACGTGTAATTGTGCAGCTGCAGTATATGCCTGAGGGTGTGGGGTGGTGTAAGACACCGACAGACAAGCTGTCTCCAGGGCGAGGGAGTGTGTGTGTCCCAATGTGACTCTTTTCTATGCCTGTACTTGTATGTGTGAGGAGGGTGTGTTACATTGTCAGCCATACAGAGCCAACGGGTGTTAGCCATGTAGGTGCCAGGACAGTAATTGCTTGTGTGAATATTTCAGTGTGCCCCCGTAGTCTGAGTCAGTGTGACCCACAGAGTAGGTTCAGTGTCTGCCCACCCAAACGATGAAACATCACCAGACTTACATTCTCCTGTTCCTTCACACTTAATAGTAGATATGCCCCATCTGTGCCCTGTATAATTTCAGACTAACACTCTTCTGTCGATGCATATTGTGTTGAGGCATCCTGCATTTGTGAGATTATCATGGAGCCTATACGCCCCAATGTGTGCATGCAATCACAAATGTTTGGCCCATGCAGAGTGCCCTTGTGAGGGGTCCCCCAGTTTTGGAGGGAGGGAGGTTACAATGAGTCATGAGTCTGTGTCTTGCTACTGTACTGATAGATGTTGTTATCTGACATTGTGCAACTGTTCGTTTACCCTTCTTTTCTCTCATACCTGCAGCTCAAGGTACACCAGCGTAAGGCCCTGTGGAGGGCCATTGCAAAAAAGGTGCGAGCCCTGGGGGTTTCCAAAAGACGACGCACCCACGGTCACAAGAGGTTGGACGACATCAGCCGGCTGGCAAAGCAAGTGGCAGAGATTACCTTGGGGAAGCTACAACGCACAGGGCGTTAGGCACGGCGCAGCATGACTCTACTGATGGGCCGCATCTTGGCAGTGACTCATCCAGACCTGGATGCACGTCTGAAGGAGCATCAGCAGCAAGGTAGGGGTGGTGAGTATCTGGGGAGGGTGACTTTTGCTGGGAGTGGATGCATGTGTACAGGGCCTGTGACAGCGGTGAACCCATGTGATGTGCGTGTGTTGCTATGCTGTGCTGTGTGATGTGAGTGGCTGCTGTGATGTGTGCTCGTATCAGACATTGGGTCATCCTAGCCTTACTAAGCTCATCCTCCCTGCTGTACTTTCACATTGCCAGATGTGTTAGGCTCCACATGGTAATTCATCATTGGGCAAGTGTGGGGAATCTATATTGTGGTGAACTGCAGTGTCAACTTTCTGAGTGTGACTTCATGTATGTCTACTTTGCATGCACCATGATCGTTGAGGCCCACACATCTGACAAAAATATGACCCAGATTACCACATGGTGCTTGCTATGGCCTACTTGGCATTGTGCCATGTAATATCATAATAGGTGTGTATGTTGTCCCGTCCTGTTCCCTAAAGGTCTGTCAGTGGTAAAAAGTGTTGTACCCACATCATGTCCCTAGGGCAGGTCAAGCTGTGCTCCGCCACCGCGGAGGCGGTCATTGGTTACTTTTGAAAGAGGCAGACCTGGACAACCAATTGTTGCTGCTTTGCAGCTTCCAAACAACCCCAGGGGGTTATAAATCTGTGGGAGTGAGCCTCACATTTTCACTGCTCACAGAGCCTGCTGCCTGGGACCCTCTCCTGCTGCTGCCTGAAGAGCCTGCTGCCTGGGACCCTCTCCTGCTGCTGCCTGAAGAGCCTGCTACCTGGGGCCCTCTCCTGCTGCTGCCTTCAGAGCCTGCTACCTGGGACCCTCTCCTGCTGCTGCCTGAAGAGCCTGTTGCCTGGGAACCTCTCCTACTGCTGCCTGGGACCCTCTCCTGCTGCTGCCTGGGACCCCTCACCACTCACTTCCACCACAGGTATTCCGTGTCCACAGGGATGGCAAGGACAGAGAAGATCCGTGCCAGTCCATTCACAAGTGAGGAGCTGGAGGTCCTTGTGGACGAGGTGCTGGCACAGTACCTGAGGCTGTTTGGTGGTCCCAATGTAGTGGTAAGTCTCCATGAAGGTAGCTGTAGGGCAGGGGGGTGTCTGACGTGTAGTTGTGCAGCTGCAGTATATGCCTGAGGGTGTGGGGTTGTGTAAGACACCGACAGACAAGCTGTCTCCAGGGCGAGGGAGTGTGTGTGTCCCAATGTCACTCTTTTCTATGCCTGTACTTGTATGTGTGAGGAGGGTGTGTTACATTGTCAGCCATACAGAGCCAACGGGTGTTAGCCATGTAGGTGCCAGGACAGTAATTGCTTGTGTGAATATTTCAGTGTGCCCCCGTAGTCTGAGTCAGTGTGACCCACAGAGTAGGTTCAGTGCCTGCCCACCCAAACGATGAAACATCACCAGACTTACATTCTCCTGTTCCTTCACACTTAATAGTAGATATGCCCCATCTGTGCCCTGTATAATTTCAGACTAACACTCTTCTGTCGATGCATATTGTGTTGAGGCATCCTGCATTTGTGAGATTATCATGGAGCCTATACGCCCCAATGTGTGCATGCAATCACAAATGTTTGGCCCATGCAGAGTGCCCTTGTGAGGGGTCCCCCAGTTTTGTAGGGAGGGAGGTTACAATGAGTCATGAGTCTGTGTCTTGCTACTGTACTGATAGATGTTGTTATCTGACATTGTGCAACTGTTCGTTTACCCTTCTTTTCTCTCATACCTGCAGCTCAAGGTACAACAGCGTAAGGCCCTGTGGAGGGCCATTGCAAAAAAGGTGCGTGCCCTGGGGGTTTCCAAAAGACGACGCACCCACTGTCACAAGAGGTTGGACGACATCAGCCGGCTGGCAAAGCAAGTGGCAGAGATGACCTTGGGGATGCTACCACGCACAGGGCGTTAGGCACGGCGCAGCATGACTCCACTGATGGGCCGCATCTTGGCAGTGACTCATCCAGACCTGGATGCACGTCTGAAGGAGCATCAGCAGCAAGGTAGGGGTGGTGAGTATCTGGGGAGGGTGACTTTTGCTGGGAGTGGATGCATGTGTACAGGGCCTGTGGCAGCAGTGAACCCATGTGATGTGCGTGTGTTGCTATGCTGTGCTGTGTGATGTGAGTGGCTGCTGTGATGTGTGCTCGTATCAGACATTGGGTCATCCTAGCCTTACTAAGCTCATCCTCCCTGCTGTACTTTCACATTGCCAGATGTGTTAGGCTCCACATGGTAATTCATCATTGGGCTAGTGTGGGGAATCTATATTGTGGTGAACTGCAGTGTCAACTTTCTGAGTGTGACTTCATGTATGTCTACTTTGCATGCACCATGATCGTTGAGGCCCACACATCTGACAAAAATATGACCCAGATTACCACATGGTGCTTGCTATGGCCTACTTGGCATTGTGCCATGTAATATCATAATAGGTGTGTATGTTGTCCCGTCCTGTTCCCTAAAGGTCTGTCAGTGGTAAAAAGTGTTGTACCCACATCATGTCCCTAGGGCAGGTCAAGTTGGGGGGGCACTCCATCTACGGGCAGGGTGTAGTGCTGTGTGGCATCAACATGGCTCACTCCTGGCAGTTATTGTGCTCTACAGGCACTGTTGTGGTCTATGTAGTGTGTTGCTGCACAGTGATTGCAGGGTGTGGTGGTTACCATGTTGGTTTGGGGCTCTCCTGTACTGCATTGATTTGAAATCGTGTGACCAGATGATGACACTTACACAACCCTGTATCTCTCTCTAATGCAGATTTGTAAAAGACCACAGAGGAACATGAGCCAGAAACCAGTGTGTCGTGTTCTAATCTAGGACCCCGATCAATACTGTGACCTTATGCCCCTATACGGCTATAATCCATTTATTTCCCTATAATGGCATAAACGATCAAGAGTGATATTTCAGAAACTCGTCTCTGGCCTAACATGATCAGAGCCACATTTCAGAATCTCTTCCTCTGCAGCTTCCTCTGCAGCTCATTAGAGCAAATGACACAGCAGAAGCCACTGTCTAAGACTCCTAGATTACACTCCGAGTTCTTCAACAAGATAAAACTCAGCAACCTGGGAAAACCCTGCTTGCTATGTTTTGATTAGTAATAGAACTCTAATGAGCACTGAGAGATGATCACTTCCTAGTGACATCTTTATTGGCGTCTTATGTCCAAAAACTTACGTCAAACCAGGCACCTTTCAGGTATAAATATTACCAATGTTGCCTTAAGCAAACGCTGATGCTGATGCTACCGCTGCTAACGAGCGAGCGATGGTGTGGTGAACATAGGAGCAGAACAGCTGTCCCCTGCAGAGCTCAGCAGATACAAGCTGCCCACGGACGCTGCCCCTCCTCCTCTTCCTCGACGCGCTGAGAGAGACTCTGTCTTTTCTCCTGCCGAGAAAATCCAGCTCCGGCGTTTCCAGCCTACTCTTGCGAGTGACTGGGATATCGAGTCCTGGAAGGAGATACAAGACCTCCAACATTCTATTCCAGAGGTATGGTGTTGACTAAACCCTTAGAGAGAATTCTTGAAGCAAACGTTGGCAAAACCAACTTAACTAAAACTGCTACTTACTCCCTTCCAAGTATTAGGCTTAGGTCAGGTACACTGGGGTAGGCGTACTTAGAAGCACCAGTTGAGTATGTTAGCCTAATGTATATATGAATGTTTATATGTTTTATTCATTTTAAACCATAGTATGACTAAGAAACCATATCAATGCTTTTACAGTATTATTTCGCAATCCTCATTTTACTGTACGCACTTTTTATAATAACTAATCTTGCAATTGTGGCAATTCATTTCTCTTGCACGAGAAGAAAGACTGTTCAATAAATAATACCTTTTTATTGAAAACGCCTGTCTCTCTATTCTCTGCATATTGGTGAAAGTAATCTGCACAAAACTGACTGAGTAAAATAACTGTCTATTGTTTCACACGACTCTAGAGATTGACTCTTATTCTAAGGAGCAAAGTTGTCATGTTTATGCGGTTGTTGGAAAACTGAATCCCTTCTTGTCTGTACCAGGGAAGCTGATCACTTCCTATTCAGTCAAGAAAGTTTCCAGTGACCTCTGAGCTAGTTGGTAACAAACCCAATTAAGTTTAGCATAGTCAGTGGAGACCTGGAAGATCCGCACTTCTACGTCCATACTACTGTTTATGTTATTCCAATGCGCAGGGCCTATTGGGAAAATAGGAACTACACTACATGGCGCCCAACGTTTGGTAAGGCGATAAAACTAACGCAAGACGTTAGAGTAACTCAGTCGTGCATTTTTCACACAGACCCCTTTCTACCGTAAATACTCCAAGAGACGTCTGGAGTGGATGAAAGGTTAAAATCCGCCGGACCTTAGTAGGAAGAGATTCCTATGTAAAGCTCTGGTTTATTCAACGTTGAAGGATACAGTGTTCCAAAATATTGTGCAACTAATCTTTGTCTCCTTGGAGACCTGCTCTGCAAAACCTGCATTTATAAAATGTCAGTAAAAAACAACGGAACTGATGCCGCAGTAGATGCGACTCAGCAGGGTCCCAACGGGACTACTGAACCGGGTGCAATAATCATCCCGGCACATTTAAGAAAATCTATAACGTTAAAACTTATAGAAAATGGACTGACCACACAAGGTGGCACAGTCGTCTTCGTGATAGAGGCACACAAATATCGACAGACAGAGGTATTCTATTCATGGATAAAATTTCCAGCGGCAAACGCTGCAACACACGAGTTCCACTATTACAAAATAGGGGATCCACCAGAAGAGTACGCTCCTTTCGAGGAGATTGAAATTCCATTAAAATTCCAAGAGCATTTGCTCTGGTTTAAAGG
This sequence comes from Lissotriton vulgaris, assembly GCF_964263255.1. Taxonomy (NCBI): domain Eukaryota; kingdom Metazoa; phylum Chordata; class Amphibia; order Caudata; family Salamandridae; genus Lissotriton; species Lissotriton vulgaris. Next base: position 724,722,033 of record NC_141696.1, read on the forward strand.
TGCCCTAAAACACAATGATCATATTACGAGGCTCGGTCCACTAGGTAGACCAGGAGCAATGTGGCCGGTTCTAGCCAGCTACACACCACATCTGGACATTGCAAAAATGTCTAGAGAAGAACTTTTAGGCCAGCTAAAAACATTAATTAAAATACATAGACAATTAGTCCAATATGTAATGCGGACTGCTACAGTCCAAACAGCTGTTAATGTACCACAGCTGACCCCTCATCAGGGGAACACCAATAAAATTACACCACAGAACATACAATCATGTCTTGGTAAAACACCCATAAAACGGGAACAAATTCCTTTCTGGTTAGCGCAGAAAATTACTCAAATAGAGGCAGTATTTCCGAATACTACCCCTGTTGAGAAACACATGATGCTGACCATCTGCCTTCCAATGGGGATCGCACCACACGTGGAGGACTGTGACACTTGGGGTACAGTCTTTGCTTCCATTTACACAAAACCACATGGTGTTCCGTCAATGGCGGTAATACCAGATGTGCTAAAACAGATTCAGAATGAATACGGTCCAGAACCTGCTTTAACTCTTGGTATGAAATTACTGAAAGACTTCAAGCAGGTCTCGGCTATATTACTAGCCAACATAAAAGGAGAAGCAGCATCTGTGGCGATCCGCCAGGAAACAGATATAACAGATCAACGAATTGAGCTTGCCAGAATCATAGAAAAATGTTATGAAGAACTAGGTAGAGACAGCTTGGGTGGAAAACCAGTAAAGCCCCAACTGCTCGAAAATCTTGAAAAATTATTTATTAAAAATAATTCAAACACTCCTAAAAAGAGCTGGGATGGAAATAAACAATCCACTCCCAAAGAAAAAGTTTTTCAGTCCAGAGGAAGGTCTCCTCGACGGAGGGAAAGAACTCCGACTCGAGAACACCAGTCTCCCCAGAGGGAGCCCTCTGAGAAAAGATATAACCTTAGAAATAGGGATAATTTGAAAAAGCCTGATAGATATCAAAATATTGATACATGTCCCTCTTGATCTTTTTCGCAGAAATCGGAAAGAAGAGGACGGTCAGACCCAGGAGAGCACACCAAGTCCAAAGACAAGGAACCTGCTCAAAGTAAACAGTTACAATTTCCAAAAAAGAAGGTAGCCAGTATTTGAGTAATCGAACATGACGAGAATACTGAGGACACAGTTGAAAAACAGGGAGTGGGCACAGACAATGTTAGACAGTGCAGCAGAAATCAGTATAGCCCGCAAGATCCTGATGAGTCATCTGGAGACAGTGGACACGAATGAATACATTCAGGTTGAAACTGCCGACACCAGAGTTAGCAAGCCCCATAAGATATACGAAATAACACTGCGTATAGAGGGTGATAAGACTAGGAAAATAAGGGGTCTATTTTGGGATAAACTCTCAAAAGGCTATGACATTCTATTAGCTGAAAAAGATTGGCCCCCAGAGTTTGTCAGGCAGTGCCCTCGTGGCGAAGAAATGATTATGCCTGCCTTCTCGAATCACATTCCGATTCACAAAAAATATACTTATGCAAGGAAATGGGCAGTAGCCCAGGCACCAGCATTATATAAAAATCATGTAGGATGGGATGAGGACTCTCCTCCTCACAAAATCCAGTTAAAAAGTCAACTGACTGCACAAAGACAGTATCCCATTAAGCAAGAAGCTAAAAAACAAGTCAGGGAGATTTTAGATCAACTTGAATACCAGGGGGTGATTGAAACATGCACCTCTCAAATGAACAATCCTTTGTTTCCTGTCACCAAGCCAGACAATTCATATCGTCTAGTTTTGGACTACAGACACCTTAACGCATGTTGCAAAACTTTTGCAGTACAAAATTCGCATGGTGCTGCACTAATGAATAACATAGTTAGGAAAAAATATAAAACGACATTAGACATATCTTATGGCTTCTTTTGTCAAAATATTACACCGGAAAGCAGATACTTGACCGCTTTCTCAGTAATGGGGTCTCAGAAAAATTTCTGTAGGCTCCCACAGGGATTCAAGAACAGCCCAGGACTATTCTCAGCCAGAGTAACAGAGTTACTACAAATATATGATGATGAGGCATTATCTTACGTAGATGATATCTATCTCACAGACGACGACTTGGAGACTCACTTGAAAAGAGTGAACACCATTATACTTGGGTTCGCAGCAGAGGGTTACAAATTCAACTTTAAAAAGTCCCGAATTGCCCATCTGACAGTATTATTTTTAGGATACGAGTTATCAAGTGAAGGAAAAAGCCTAGCGGACAACTTCTTAGAGAAGTGCGCTGTATTTCAAGCACCAAAAACGCTGAAGTACTTACAATCGATTCTAGGCTTCCTGAATTTCGGTAGAACTTACTTTCTAAATTATGCGGAGAGGGTCAAGCCTTTCTACGAACTAATTAAACCTGATTTTAAACCAATCACTTGGACTCAAAAACACACAGAAATTTTGAGATCACTGCAAACAGACATGTTAGCCAAAACAAAATTAGATACACGTAACAACACACGCAATCTTGTAATCCGAGTCATCCCAGGAAGATGCGGATTCACGTACCTGACCTCTAATGAGGGAGAAAAAGTACCAATAGCTTACAAATCACATTTGTACACAAAGGCTGAAATAAAATTCAGTTCAACTGAGAAAATTCTAACTGCGGTTCAGACGGCTGTAGCAAAAGAAAGGGCCCTAGCACAAGGTAAACGAATATTAATCGTTACACCTATACCGGCTTTAGAAGCGGTAACTAAAGCAAGCATTCCTAATGCTAAGGCTTTGCATCCGAGATGGATCCAGTGGGTTAATTCACTTGCTGCAACAGACGTAGTTTACGAATTTGATCCTAACTTAAAGACACAGGAATTTTTACAATATGAATATGAATGTCCTCTGACAATTGAAATACTGCCTCTAGAAGAGTACGGAAGTATTATATATACTGACGGATCAGCACAACCCGCAGTTGGGGGCAAACAAGCTTACATAGCTGCGTGCGCGATTGTTAAAGGTCGTTGGCACAAAGGAAAATTTAGACCAATGGTCACTAAAACACAATCTCTAGGAGATTGCTCAGCTCAACGAGCTGAATTGGTAGCATTTAAGATGGCGCTAGGAAATACCGATCGCGAATTCCCCACACTAATAGTGTGCGATTCCTATTATTGCGTACAATCTTATAATGAATACTTGCAGAATTGGGTGGAAAATGGTTACAAAGATGCGAAAGGTGGCACAATCAAGCATAAATTGCTTTGGGAACAAGTAGTTCTTTTACAGAAAGAACTACAAAAGACTCATGTGATACACACTCTGAGTCATCAACGTGATGGCGTTCACGTTGCAGGGAATTCATTGGCTGATGAAGCCGCGAAGGCAGCTGTGCAAACGGCTTCCGTAGCTGCGATTACTCGGTCACAAACAAAAATAGACAGCGACATTCTACAAGCTGTCAGTGCGTCAGTAAAAGATGATAAGAAAACACTCCCAAAAGGCTTTCCAGAAAAGTACTTATATTTAACAGATACGAATAATGTTCCTTTTGCTCGAATCCCTGGAGTGGGGGATAGGGTAATTCCAAACATGGAACACAGGTTAGGACTAATCAAAGCGGCTCACGAAAGACTTGCTTCTGCACACGCTGGCATTTCCGCAACAACATCACTATTAAAACAGAGATACTGGTGGCCTTGCATAAGAATACAAACTAAGAAGTATGTATTAGAATGCGAAATATGCCAAAGAATGAAAGTATCAACAGTAAAACGACCAGCGCAGACACCCCTTCTCATCTCAGATAAACCATTTGCATGTGTTTACCTGGACCACTGTGGTCCCCTACAGAGGGACGGCAACTATAAATATATCATGGCCGCAGTGGACTCCTGTACGAGATTCATATGGATGTGGCCCCAGCGCTCGGCTGACGCCAGAACGGTTATAAAAGATCTGCGAGTCTTTATCGGCACATACGCAATTGCCATGTTCCATTCTGACCAGGGTCCTGCTTTCAGCTCTCGAGCTTATAAGGAGGCCATGGCTAGCATGGGCGTTGGCTTGCGGTATTCTTGTCCGTCACACCCCGAAGGGAACAGTGTGGTAGAAAGAAAAAACCGGGACATAAAGCAATCTATAACAGCGAAGGTATTAGGTTCAGGTGCTGGGTGGGTCAAACATTTAATAAGTGACCAGTTAAGCCTAAACAACTTGCCAAGAAATTCTCTAAAAGGTTTCAGCCCATACGAACTATTGTTCGGAACTAGAATGTACATTCAGGACTTAGATAGTCAGGTATCAGTGGTAAAAGATAAGAATACAGACTTTGACATCATAGACCGTTTGGCTGTTTTACAGGACTTGAATGAAACAAGAAAATCCTTAAGCAACATAAAGTTAAAGCAACAGCCAACTACCACTGACGAGGCACCACCAGCCCCAGCAAGGCCTGTCTGGATTCCAAAGATTGGGGATCTAGTCAGAGAAAAAATAGCGGTGAAGAAGGAATTTGGGCCTTCTTACAGAAAAGCAGTACCTGTCTTAGCAATCAACGGAACAAGATCAGTAGTACTACCGCCCCTTGCTGGTGAAAAGGAGAACAGAGTTGTATCAATCGACCTGGTAAAACCACAAGCATGTGGCCTATAATCAACAGTAGGCCCAGTGGACTCCCGAGAAACAACAGAATACCCAAACTTGCAACAATTCAAGAGGTTCAAACTGAAAGACTAATCACATTCGATCAGCCTGCAGTGAACAGAGAGGGACTAAGCAATAATGCCATTGAACTCGTGCCTCTTGAAACACAGATTGAAACAGTTCATCAAGAAACACCAGTCTACAATGATGTGGCATCAGAATGTGCTACCGAAAGACAAATTGAAAGAACAATCCCAACAATTGACAGAACTGCCTCTGGCTACTTCATCAACTTTGATAACTTTTCTGAGGATCAAAGCAAACCCGAAGTGATGCCAGAAACAAAAAAGACTTTTAAAGGAAAAGCAACAGAACTCTTTCATCAACTAAAGGAAATGTACCTTATTTCTCCATGGTTAGAGTTCTGGTTTGGACTAGGTGTATTTTTCCTCCTGCTTTGGCTCATCATGGTACTTTGTTTGGGAAAATTCATTGAGGGAAAATATAGTACAATGGACACAGCAAGTCAGAACATCAACTTAGTCCTCAAACCACACAGATCATCCCACGTGAAGAAAAGAGAACTGTCAACAGTAAATGTCACAGCCATTCCAATACCCGGCGGGGTAGTATGGGACAAAACTGACTATGAAATATATGGTCCGGTCGAAATCCTGAAATATCCTCATCAATTCAAGGTTTCCTTAAGTGACTTTGTAAAACCTAGTACATTCTCTGATGATTGGGACTTTGAAAATATTAATAATATGATGTCTGATTTAGTAATGTCAGCAAGATTCACAGAACATGATTATTTACAAGGTTTGTCTAGTTATGAACAGATGTTCTGCTACACACACTATGGTGATCATTACTTGCATAAATCTGCACAGCCAAGAAATGTTTTAAGTATAACCAATGGGAACATTGTGCTACACCACCTAAAAGCAGTTCTAAAACATTCTATGAGAAATTCAAGTACTTCTCAGGGTTTAACACCAGTGATGCAGAAACGTTTTATTATAAACTGTTAGATAAAACAGGATTGAAAACAATGCTGACAAATACTAAATTGATATATTCAGAAACATTTTATGAAACAATGATGACATTTGGTTTTGAATATTGGAAAAATAACATTGAAACAAAAACAATCTGGGGTACAAAAGATTGGCAGGTTCAAGGCCTAGAAGCATTATTTCGAGCCTGCATGATCCCAGAGCAAATATTGTTCTTAAATGACACAATTCAACAAACAACCTGTCTTGGCCTAGCTAAGATTAAAGAACTTAACAAACCGTCTATTCCAAAGCCAATACCTGATAATGCAACAACAGATATTGAGATAGACGTATCTAAAATTTTACATTTAAACAGAACACACCCTGATTGGAAAAAGTGGTTAATCTGGCCTACTGACACAAACAACTGTCAAGATAGATTCCTGAATAAAACACAGGGGTTAACAATGACCAGACCAGACCCTAGATACTCCCAGAGACAACATCCAGGGATAGTAACAACATACAGTGTAGGAAAGCTGTGCCTTGAATGGCTAGAATCATCCACACTGGCTGAAATTAAGCAACACTTATCTTTACTTAAAGATGGTGCTGATTTGCGCGATTTCATTCTGGGACCACGCAAACAGCGTCAAAAACGCTTCATAGCGGCCAGCATCTATGCGGCATACAACGAGGCTTGGAAAGTCACACAAATTGAAACAGCTAAAAAAATACGAGAAATTGATCGTATTAATTTGGAAAAATCACTTTCTGTAGTGGACAATAGGTTAATGACTCTGTCCTCCAGAATACATTTGTTGGACAATATTGTATCATCTGCCATAGATATAATAGACAAAGACTTGCTAATGTTACAGCATGGCCAGTCACAATTGCGTTCTATTGTACAGTTAGGCTGGATGCTGCAAAATTTTCGTTCAGGCTATGTGCCTTGGCGTTTAATCAACACAACGTCATTTTTTCCATCTTTAACCTTACTGATAAACAAATCAGCTTGGCACAGAAAGGAGCAGACTATACAATCCTGAGCATCAAAAAACTTGAGAGATTACCATTGACAATGTCAGAAAGTCCTGTCATTGAATGGATAATACACAGGATTATCACAATTCCAATAACAACTTTCCGATTTAAAAATTGCCTTGAATACATACCTACTGGCCAGTATGAACGATTGGGTAAAGGATACGTTAAGTCAGCATGGAAATTACCATACACACACACATGCTATAGTGACAGCAACAAAAATGTATTTCTTAGTGGTGAAAACTGTAAACATTCACTAAGCGGTATACTTTTGTGCCAGGGTATTAATTTACACGGAGCCTGTGAAGGTAACTTAAACAACCTTTCATGCCACCAGCATGTCACACCTGCAACACAGATAGAGCCTTTCTTTAAGCAACTCTCGAATGGGAGTTACATTCTAAGAACGGATCACAGCTGTTGTGGCCTTTTGCCAGGGAAAGCATATCTCGTAAGCGTAACTTCCATGGTCAAATGCTGTATGCAAGCATTGTTTCCAAACGGCCCTGGAGACTCCGAGACTCCCTTATGGCCTCGTCTGAATTTCTCTTCCATCCCTGTCGGAGTCATGTCTGAGTTTTTGCTTGCCATATCAGAGCAGGAGGGTCAAAAATAAAATGCCTGCTACAAGTCCCAAAATCAGGGGTATGCCGCCAAAGACTGAATGGACAAAATTAGGAATGATTCCCAGAATTGCTTGAAATGGTGTTAGCAGTCCCGTAAAAATCGTCTTAAATATGCCTGGGATGTCTGTGGCACTAGACATGTTAAGGAGTTGGCTTAGCATTTCTGTGAAATGCACGGGGCAATTTGTTGATAAAAGGTCATGAATCTCTGATGTTGTCCTTGCAACTGGGACCGAATAACTAGAGTCCTTGGATTGGCCAGGCTGAGAGATCTGAACATGACCTGGTTTCTTTCATTCAGACCTATATGGCAGACCTGCATCTTACCTGTGCTTCGATGTATGCTATGCGGAGATGAGTGCGTGTTGGACATCTGTCTTGCACTTCCATCAGCAGTACCAATGGATATCGATACTTTGCTAAGTCCGATAACGGCTCACGCATTGTGTTGTCCCCAGCGGCTACCAATCCTGATGACGGCATTCGTTGAGACTCCTTTGCTACGACTAGGTGGTGACAGTGGAGCGAAAAATAAAAGCAACATCACCCAGGTACGACCTTCTGTGAGCATTGCTGATCCAGACTTTGATGATAGCAATCATTCTCACACCTGCCAAGTTACAGCGTTATCGAACTTGGTTGAACTGTCACCTGATTTTGTAGACCAATTTTTTGAGAGCCTGTCTGATATGATGTTCTCCCCCGAACAGAAACAATAATTTTAGAAAAGCATTCCGACACACAGCGTTCCCATGAACTCTGAATTCGGCCTTCAGTTTTGATCAACAAAAAGTGCTGAAAATCGTTGGAACTGTATTCCCCTGTTCAACAAGATTTTTTTTTTAATTGAACACTTTTTCAAAATATTTACCTTTTTCTGGCACAAAAAATTCTTTGCTTAAAGTAGACCTATTCATAAAGAACAGAAGCTTCTATTTTTAGGTAAATCTAGAGACATAATAACTTTACATCAGCCTCTAGCACATTTTATAACAAATGCATTTATATGTGATGAAATTATCTCGCACTTCTTTTCTGTATTAAGAGATATTTCATGTGTAATTTTTCGCAAAATCGTTCATTGATTACATATGTTATAATTTTGAATGATTTCTATGCTTAAAGATGTACAGTACCAAAATTACCACATATTTCAAAAACGCCATTTCAAATGTATATATGTATTTTGGGGTGGGTAATGTTACACATGCATCTATTGCTATAGTTTTTAGTAAATTGATGGACATAAATTCGTGGAGTGGGTGTTGCGTTCTAATCTAGGACCCCGATCAATACTGTGACCTTATGCCCCTATATGGCTTTAATCCATTTATTCCCCTATAATGGCATAAACGATCAAGAGTGATATTTCAGAAACTCGTCTCTGGCCTAACACGATCAGAGCCACATTTTAGAATCTCTTCCTCTGCAGCTTCCTCTGCAGCTCATTAGAGCAAATGACACAGCAGAAGCCACTATCTAAGATTCCTAGATTACACTCCGAGTTCTTCAACAAGATAAAACTCAGCAACCTGGGAAAACCCCGCTTGCTATGTTTTGATTAGTAATAGAACTCTAATGAGCACTGAGAGATGATCACTTCCTAGTGACATCTTTATTGACGTCTTATGTCCAAAAACTTACGTCAAAGCAGGCACCTTTCAGGTATAAATATTACCAACGTTGCCTTAAGCAAACGCTGATGCTACCACTGCTAACGAGCGAGCGAAGGTGTGGTGAACATAGGAGCAGAACAGCTGTCCCCTGCAGAGCTTTAGTAAACTCTCTCATGGTGCCCTGCTACTTCCATTCTACCCCTCACCACGAGTTCAGGGTTGCATGGGAATGAGGTTAAAATAAGTAACAAGAACTAATTATGTGAGGTTGAGGTATTTATTGATCCCTCTGGCATCCCTGAAATATGATTCAGGCCACAGGGGGTAACGTAGGTCAGGGTGCAGAGGTCAAGATGGCTGCATCCTTTATATTTCCAAGCAGAGCTCAGCAGATACAAGCTGCCCACGGACGCTGCCCCTCCTCCTCTTCCTCGACGCGCTGAGAGAGACGCTGTCTTTTCTCCTGCCGAGAAAATCCAGCTCCGGCGTTTCCAGCCTACTCTTGCGAGTGACTGGGATATCGAGTCCTGGAAGGAGATACAAGACCTCCAACATTCTATTCCAGAGGTATGGTGTTGACTAAACCCTTAGAGAGAATTCTTGAAGCAAACCTTAGCAAAACCAACTTAACTCAAACTGCTACTTACTCCCTTCCAAGTATTAGGCTTAGGTCAGGTACACTGGGGTAGGCGTAGTTAGAAGCACCAGTTGAGTACGTTAGCCTAATGTATATATGAATGTATATATGTTGTATTCATTTTAAACCATTGTATGGCTGAGAAACCATATCAATGCTTTTACAGTATTATTTCGCAATCCTCATTTTACTGTACGCACTTTTTATAATAACTAGTCTTGCAATTGTGGCAATTTATTTCTCTTGCACAAGAAGAAATACTGTTCAATAAATAATACCTTTTTATTGAAAACGCTCGTCTCTCTATTCTCTGCATATTGGTGAAAGTAATCTGCACAAAACTGACTGAGTAAAATAACTGTCTATTGTTTCACACGACTCTAGAGATTGACTCTTATTCTAAGGAGCAACGTTGTCATGTTTTTTGTGGTTGTTGGAAAACTGAATCCCTTCTTGTCTGTACCAGGGAAGCTGATCACTTCCTATTCGGTCAAGAAAGTTTCCAGTGACCTCTGAGCTAGTTGGTAACAAACCCAATTAAGTTTAGCGTAGTCAGTGGAGACCTGGAAGATCCGCACTTCTACGTCCATACTACTGTTTATGTTATTCCAATGCGCAGGGCCTATTGGGAAAATAGGAACTACACTACAAGTGGTGGTGAGAGTAGCACTACAGCTGCAGCGGAGGCAAGTGACACAGAGCCCACCAGCGCATCTGAGGGGGACAGAAGTATTCAGGAGGAATCCGTGGCTGAGACACAGAGTACCACATCATCTGATGCCAGCGGGGAGGCATCCATGTTTGGCAGGCACAGGGGATGGGGAGTCTGCATAATCATCTACCACCCAGTGGCCAGTGCCCAGCCTCCCATCCACTTCCTCTGGGGCTGCCCGTATTCTTGTCACTAAGAGGGGACGAGTCACATTCACACCTGGCACCGCAGACCCTGCACCTGTCCCCCCTGCTGAACTCAGTGCAGAGTGTGTAGAGCTCCTGCGCCAGCTTGGTGTGGGCCAGACTGCCCTGCTCAATGCCTTCAGTGACCATGACAAGAAATTAGGCCAGGTGATTACATACATGGAGGGCATACACTCTGTCGTGGGTGGGCTACACCGTACCGTCCAGGCGTTGTCATCCACAGTCACGTCAGCCCTTCAACAGGCATATGCTCCCATTACAGCTCAGGTGCCTTTGTCCACCCCCCAGTCACATCAGATGACAGTGACCACGGTTCGGATGCGTCAATGAAAAGGTACAGCACAAGGAGCACACAACAGACACAAGCCAAACACTCCCGCCCACAGACACCACCCCCACTGAAGAGCATGTCCATCCCAGAATGCACAGACAAGAGCAAGTCAGGGAAGAGCAAGGCCAGAAGAGAAATCAGGTAGACATCAGGCTCACATGCCGCAGAGGCATCACCAGCAATAGACTCTTCTGTCACTAAAACATCACACAAGCCTACCCATGCAGTGTCTGTGCCCACTGAGGAGGTGTTGCATATCAGGGGTACACCTAGGAAGAGCACAGGGAACACATCCACCCACCATCTACCCCAATTCCACAACGATTGCTACAGGTGGAGGAGGGGACTGTAGAGACCACCCATGGCAAGAAATGAAAGGAGGGCACTGTAGGGGGTACACCTGGCAAGAAGGCAAAGGAGGGCACTGTATTGACCAGCCCTGGCAAGAAGTCAAAGGAGGGCACTGTAGGGGATACACCTGGCAAGAAGGCAAAGGAGGGCACTGTAGAGGATACACCTGGCAATAAGGCAAATGAGGACACTGTAGTGACCAGCCCTGGCAAGAAGTCAAAGGAGGGCACTGTAGACGTAGCCAGACTAAGCGTTCCGCGGGATCCAGCACATCTTCAGAGGTAGTGCCAGTGTCTGCACCTGATGTGGGACAGTTGGGGTGTGTGCCAGTTGTGTCATCATCCCTTCCCATCAACCCTAAGACAGGGAAGCCATTTCATATTCCCAAAAAGTGGAAGGGCACCCCTCCAACCTCTCCCACCCACACTGTGTCAAAGGGCTGCATGACTCCACCTCCACGTGCCACTTTGCCACCTGGTCCACACAGCCCTCCAGGTTGCCAAGACACTGTTAGCACCACATCACCTGGGGCTCTGTCAACACAGTCAAGTGGGCCTGCTGTCCCCGACACACAGCCAGGTACAAGTCCGCATGACAGCCAGGAGTGAGTTGCCATCACCCTCATATGCCTGTGCCTCATACAGGTGTGCTAGTCCTGAACATTGTTTAGAATATGTATGTGTTGCTGGCCGTGTTGCTCGCTGCGCTGTACTCTCCCCTGTGCAGCCTCTCATGTACTTGCTGGCTCACCTGCCATGGACACTGGCCCTGTTGCTCTGCTGTGTTGGCCTCTCACCTGCCATGGACACTGGCCCTGTTGCTCTGCTGTGCTGTACTGTCCCCTGAGCAGCCTCTGGTACTTGCTGGCTCACCTGCCATGGACACTGGCCCTGTTGCTCTGCTGTGTTGGCCTCTCACCAGTGCTATGGACACTGGCCTTCCTGTTTGTGTTTCACCTGTGCATAGTATCTTGAATGTGTACATCATGTTGTGCCTTCCTGTTGTCTACTATTGTTCTACTACGACATCTGTGCAATATGTGAATAAATACAGTTACTTCTGTTGTGTGTTTTGTCAGTGTCCTTGCTGATTAAAGTTATTTTTCTGTTTGCATTTGATTGGCTGTGCCCCATGCTCTATGTATCACTTCAACATTGCAAGGCTCTTTGCAGGCATCAGATTTTTAGACAGGGGTGACAGGATCTTCAGTCCATTCTGACTCTGATAATAGTGTAATCTGTGATGGCTATTTTACCTGCCATGCAGTTATCTTCTTAGTGATTTGCTATTGTTGGATACATTGTTCACATGTCAGGTTGTGGGACACTGCCAGCACAGGGTGTGATGCTGTGCAAAGGTCCTGAAGCAGGCTGGGATATGTCATGATGTATGTGTGTGGATTCCTTTATGTGTGTATGTGTATGGTCATCTTGTGTTTGCTCTTAGTCCTGGTACCATGGCCTACATGAGATGCATGGTCTTGGGTGTAGCAGAGGTGTGCAGTGTGAAGGGTGTAAGTTTGTAGTGGATGTATGTGTGCCCCTGTATTGTGAGAGACACACATGTGTCACCCAGGAGTTGTATGTCTGTTGTTTGTTTTGTCTTGCCCTGTGTAGAAGATTGTATGCACTTGTGTGAGCTGTTTGTAGTGCACTGTGCTGTGTTTTGGTGTGTCCATGCTGTTGTGTGTGACTCCTCCTTGTTGTGTTTATAAGTTTCAAGTGTGCAAAGTGTGTGAGTTGCACATCAGTGTTGTGTTTGATTGATCCTCAATGTGTCTTGGGTGTGTTTGTGTAGACTGTGTGGCCCTCCTGCTCCACACTGGAATTGTGTTTGTGTTTGTGATGCATTGCAGGCACATGGTGGTTTTTCTCCTCCTGTATGGCATGGTGTGTGGTGTTACGCCATCCTCTATGTGTGCCACATGTGCCTTGCCATTGTGGGTCTTCCCTCCCTCTATTTGTGTGTGGTACATCCATTACATGTCTGCTACTGACATGCTGGGTATTTCACTTTGATGTCAGCTGTCCCCTTGGTTTCCATGTGTGTGTGCCTCCCCATCACTTCATTTGTGAGCTTGTGTTTTGTGGTGCAGTTCTTGGGCCATAAGTGTTGTTCCACTCTGGACATTGCCACAATGGTTTATGTGTGCTGTTTCTGTGCTATTAGTCATTCTGTCGTGGTCATGTGCAGTTCAGCTGTGTGTGCTGCCCAGTGCTCTGGTGGAGATGGCTTGGCTCTTGTGACCCAGAATGGTGCATGTGTAGTTGTTGTGTTGGATGTGTTGGTGTTGGCTGTGGTATTGCTTCAGTTCCTGGTTGTGCTGTTGTATTTGTGCAATGCTGGTTTGTGGTATGTGTGATGTGGTTGTGTTAATCATTTGTGTGTGGCTGTTGTGCTTGTTATGCACACCATGCTTGTTGAGCATGCAGTGCTGCGTGTATGTGGCCTTGGCCTTGTCCGATGTGCATCCCCTGATGCCTTGTGGTGTTTGTTGTTTAGGGTTTCATGTGCATCTGTGGTCGGTTTGATGTGGCAGTGTGTGTTTGTCCAGATGCACTTCTTGTGTGATTTGCGTTATGGTGTGTGTGTTTTGTTCCTGAGTGATGATGTTGTATACTCCTGTTGTGTCTGTGCTCCCATTGCTATTCCCCAGTTGGGCGTACAGGGTATGTCTGTTTCTGTTGGAGTTCAGTATGTGTTCCTGTAGTGTTTGTGTGTTGTTCTTGGGCAGGCATTTGTTGAGGCATCACTGTGTGTGTGTTGTGTTTGTGGCTACACCCAGGGTGTATGCTTGTGTGTGTGTGTATGTGCTGGCAAGGATTGTGAGCCTTCAGTGTGTGTGGCACTGGTGTTGTGTGTTCCTTGTCAGCCACTCCTGCAGTGGCTGTCTCCCTGGTTGTGTGTTTTGTGGTGCAGAGAGTGTGTATTGTGCTTGTTGTTGCAGTGCTTGTTGGTGTGCATGGGAGTGCACTGGATGGGCACCTGGCCTGTGACTTGATGTGGTGTGTTGATGTGTGGTTGGGGGTGGTGTCCCTATTCTGTTTGTGCCCTGCCCTTGCCTTGAAGTGGCCCTGCCTGTGCGCATGTGTTGACCGTGGCGGTGACATGACCGGGACCGGGACGTTGCTGCTAGTTGGCGGTCGATTTGTGTCCCGGATGCTGAGGGGTGCCATGTTGTCAGGTGGGTGATGTGTGGGTGCCCTTGTGGATGTGTTGTGACCCCCAGAAGGGTGTCTGTGTGGTGATTGAACCCTGTGTCAGCCTTTGTGTTGTGTGTTGCATTTGTGTAGTTGCGTACCTGCGGCGGCGTACGCGGCGGCCCATCTTATGATAGTGTTGTAGGAGGAACATCACCGGATGCATATGGAGGGGTGGGTTCATGGCGTTCAGGACCGGGTCTCGGCTTTCTTGCTTCGCTGTCGAGTTTCCGCCAGCTCAGACTGGGCGGTGTCTCCGCTGCGTCAACTTGTTTGGGCCATCCTAATTTGAGGCGCGGTGCAGATGTCTTTCTGCACGGCGGTGAGTCTCGATTGGCTCCCACCGCCGCATTGGCAGGCGCACTTTGATGGCGGTACGCGGCGTTCCACGGCGGACGGGAAATGACCTATGTTTTGCTATACTAATATGTCGGTCGTGAGTTCCGCTGCTCGCGGGCGGAAAAAGGCGTTTTTCCACCCCGCCAGCACCGCAGTGATTCCACCGCCCGACATCCTAATGGGCCCCCTAGTTTCTTCTCCTCCCTCACATGCATTTCTCTTAAGAAATCATAACTGCCGTTCGGAAAAATTATGACAATACTTACTGGCTGTAATGTTCTGCTTTATAGTTTTGATGGTACACACCATGGGGCAGATTTACTGGCAACTGATGCATCTGCATAGATGCGTCAGTTTCCTTGCGCCAGAGCCAAATGTCCTTGCACCACAATGGATGCACTGTATTTACAATGAATCACTCACAAAATATCGAAACTAAAAAATTCGACATACTAAAATATTGTGTACTAAATATCGATGACAAATAAATCGACGTTCTATATTTATTTATAAAACAACAAAAATATTGATTCAACAATATCGTAAAGCAAACACATCGACAACACAAAAATCGTTAACATACATATTGAAATGCAAAATATCGACAGTTTTAATATATCAAAAATATCGAAAACTAAAATATAGACATCAACAATATCGACAAAACCAAAATATCGACAGCTCAAAAATGCAAAAAATTAATATTTTACACACTACTATTTCAATAATTAACATATACACTCATGTATCATTCCAAACACATAACAAACGCAACTAAAAGGATTTATTCAAAATAAAATAAATTAAATCTACTAAAGAAACGAAAACATTTAAAACAAACACACTCAATATCTACAATATTTAAAATAAAAAATATACTTTTTTTAAACAATATACCTTCATAACATCCTTTATCAAATTGAGAAAAACACAGTAACTCTTCACATTAGCATTTCACATTCAACTAAAATAATTACCAAACTAAACAAAATTCAAACTAAGCAATAGAAACACATTTAAATATATCTAACCAATAACATACAACAACATATAATTAAATACTCACTACATAAAGAACTAAACTGAAAACTCTAACACCTTCAAGAAAAATTCAGCAAGGAGAAACTCTGCCAGATTCTCTACAACTTTAAAGACTCATCTAAAAAAAAGCCAACTACAAACAACAAAAAGTAAGTAAAACTGTCATTTTAAATGTAACCTACATTTTATAATCTAACCAACAATACTAAAGTATATATCTCTCTCTTCATATTGCCACAACAGATCCAACTATAAGAAATACAAGAAAATGTTCAACCTGCAAAAACAGCAAACAAAAAAAGTAAATATACTTTTCTATTTTTTTAGCACTAAGGGGCCGATTCCGATCCTGGAAAGTTTTCCGTACGGCGATTCGTATTTGGAGCCGTTTGCGTACGAATCATACGATTACATCCAATTTGTGTAGTACGATTCGTACGCAAGAAGTCCGTAAAGATGTCTGCGAACCGTTCGAATCACAAGGCTAAATCCATATTACACGGACCCTCACAGTGATCCGTACGATTTGTAAACAAGCTGTCCGACCCGTCAAGTACGATCCGGACCGGGGTGTTAGATCGCGATTCGTACGGTAAGGGTTGTATGCGCGATCCGTATGGAGTGCCACTTACCCACATACGTGGGGTACCCCTACGCACCGTACCCCCGTGATCTCTGGGGTATAGTGCGCACCCCTGCGGTAATGGGGAGTACGCGCCGTACCCCTGCGATCACAGGGGTAAGCAGTGTACACCCACAGTAATTGGGTGTACGAAGCATACCCCTACGATCCTGGGGTGTACGCACCATACGCCCCAGTATCGTAGGGGTATGCTTCATACATCCCATTACTGCGGGTGTCCGTTGCGTACCCCTATGATCGCAGGGGTACGGGCATACTCCCCATTACTGCAGGGGTGCGCACTGTAGCCCAGAGATCATGGGGAGTACGCACCGTACCCCTGCAGTATTGGGGTGTACGCACCATACCCGGGGGGCCGTCACGTATGCGGTTCGTGTCGAGATGTGTGTTTACGGGTGTTTAATAGAGCCTTACGAAAAGAGTCGTACGGAGTGCTGTAAACCCGATTCGTACTTGCCTGGTCGGGAAATGCTGCTTCGATCCGTACAATCGTCGCCTACCGCGTCATCCGTGTGCGATTCGTACGGATTGTTGATTCGTATGAATCTTGTAAGATCGGACGGAGATCAGCTGTGTGTTCAAATCGTACTAGCTCGCACGTACAGTGACGTTGAGGGTGTACGATTCGTATGGGAAAATCGCTCCATACTACGAATCGGAGCGATTTTTCCAGGATCAGAATTGCCCCTAACTAAAAGATAACAAAACTGCTAAAATATCCTAACAATCAAACAAACTCCATTCTGACTTTAAACTGGTCAACATTTTTTAATATATATGTAAAACATAGAAAATGTAAACTTAGTCCTAAAAAAACGCCAACTCCTCATATAAATAAAAAACAAAGCATAAAATATACTTTTCTTTCTTTCCACAGACCACTGAAAAAAGAACAGCAGCAAAAACTTAAGAAAACATCTATAGCCAACTTCAGATAAACAACACTTGGTAAGTATATAATAAATGCACATGTACTATTAATTATGCTTACTTTATAACAATGTTTAAAATAAACTTCGTTAAAAGCTTTTCAAGTTTTTAAATACTGGTATAAAATGTTTTTTAAATAAAAGTAACATATTAATCATAAAATAATGTATCCTACAAAATGCTAACACCATATATAAATTTAAACATGCACTAAAATATACTTAACTTTATTTCCACAAAACACTAAAATACATAAAAACATTCACCAAACAAGGCTAAATCTACATTCAAATTCAACTAAATTCTAATTGGTAAGTATATAGTAAAAGTGCATATATTATTACTAATGCCTAAAAAAATAGATTTTCTCATAATGTTATATACATTTTTTCTAGAATCGAAAACTCAACAATGACTGAAGATGCAAAATGTATTACATCCCAGAAAGGGACATTTTTGTTGTGCTATATGGGGTACATTTATACCCAAGAAAAACAAACAGATCTTAAAGTAAACTGGAAATGTTCTAAGTATTACTCAAGCAAATGTTTTGGTCGTGCAACAACAAGAGAAATAAGTGTAATACATACAACTGAACACAAGCATCCACCCTATATCTCTGAAATAGAGGTTAGATCTACTCTAGAAAATATTAAAGAATTAAGTAGCACCTCAGAACTACCAACAAGTGTAATACTTAAAAAACTACTACCTAAAGTACCTAGAAAAGCAAAAGGGCAATTACCAACAATATCTTCTATTAAAAGAACTATAGCTAGAACTAAAAAATCTACAGGAACAACAATACCCACACGTAAAACTTTTGAAGAGGTAATAATTCCCCCTGAACTTACTATGGAATGGAAAGGAATGAATGAGGATTTGTAGACAGGTTGGCTACCCAGGGGCGTCCCAGCGCTGTAGAGAGCTTGAACTGGTTCAGAGAGGTGGGAGGGTAGAGGCGGAGTGAGGTTTTAAGCCGAAGTTATAACTCATACTGATGAACCTTTTCTCTTCTATGATAACAACAATAAATGTAAAAGGCTAATTATGTTTGCTACAGCAAACAATATAAATAAATTAAAAGAAAGCCAAACATGGATGATGGATGGCACTTTTAGCATATGCCCTAAACCATTCTATCAATTATATACTATACATGGGCAATACCATAACACTTGCATTCCATTTATCTATTGTCAATTACCAAACAAACAAACTTCAACATACACAGAAATGTTGAATAAAATAAGAGAAGAAACAACAGACTTCTTTCCCCTAAAAATAGTTATAGACTTTGAACAAGCCATGATAAATTCCATCCTTAAAATATACCCTCACACAGCTGTACAAGGATGCTATTTCCACTTCAACCAATGTCTATGGCGCCATTTACAATAATCAACACTTAGGGGCCCATTAGGATGCCTGGCAGATCGCCACCACCATGCAGGTGGTGGTGATTCACCAGACATCCTTATCCGCCCGCCACCCATTTCCCCCTGCCATATTACTATGGCGGGGTACCACGGCGGACGGAAAGACCGTCCGCCGCTTTTTGGCCCCGGTCACCTTGCGACCGGAGCGGAAAAGGTTTAATATGGTGGCAGTGTCTATCAGACACTGCCAGCCATATTAGGATGAGCCAAAACAGATGCCTTTCCGTGGCAGCAATGCGGCCACGGAAAGGCAGGTGGTCTTCACTTCGGGGGCCCCCTGCGGGCCTCATTGGTGAAGGCGAGGTGGGGGGTGCACATGGGGGGTACCTGTGGTACCCCCCTGCATTTGCATATGCAATGCGGCAGGCACCGCGCGGTGTCTGCCACTTAGTGTATGCAAATGCATACATGCATTTTTAGCATTGTGGCGGGCGGTGGTGAGAGCACCACCCGCCACAATGTTAAAAATTCAGGATGCGCCCACTACTGTGGTGGGCACATCCTAATACCCGCAACGGAACCCCGGCCCTTATGGCGGGCAGTCCCAATATCCGATAGTATGGAGGGCGGACTAAGTCCGCCCGTCATCCTAATGACCCCCTTAGTGTTAATATGCAACCAACATCACATTTGCATACCAAATAAAACATTTAATAGCCCTTGCATATGTGCCAGTTACAGACGTGGCTGAACACTATAACATTGTAATAGAAAGTCCATTCTACACCAAAAATGAACAAAAACTAGCTCCCCTTTTAGATGACACCTGGGTGGGGAGACTACACAGATCAGGCCGTAGACACCAACCAAAATTCCAAATCCCTTGGTGGAATGTATATCTACCAACACTAAACCAACAAGCCAAAACAAACAATGCAGTGGAGGGTTGGCATAATGCCTTCCTAGCTTCAACTGGCCGAACAACTCCTACCCTACACAAACTCCTAATGGCAATACAAAAAGAACAAAGTTTTCAAGAGTTAAGAATGGAGCAATCTGTCTTACAATTAAAACCTAAACTATCTCGACAAACTGCTAAAATGTACCAATATTTACAACAACAAGTACAACTTTATCCTACAACAAGAGGACTAGAGTAGTTAAAAATGATTGCCAAAACCCTAATCTAAACAAACAAACTATATTAACTAGAAACCTAACCAAAAATATAAAATATAAACATACACTTTTCCTTTAATAAAAGAAATAATTATTTTGTCTAATATATATAATATTTATTTTAAATGTATAGACAAAATAATTACATAACAAAACAACAACTATATAAAAATAACACATTTTCCCACCCACAATAACATACATATAAAAACACTTACCTTTTGCAGTGATGTAAGCGGAAAATCCAACTTCTTCAAAATACTCCAGGTAGGTATAAATCTATATTGTATAAAAATAGACTCCAACAAAATGCAAAAATACAGCTGTGCCAATCCATCAAACATCCAGAAGAAATAGATAATCCAAAATCCATCAAAAACCCTTAAACATAAAAAAATAATAAAAACCGCTCCAGGAAACCCGAATAATAAAAGAAGTGTAATATAAATATAAGTTGAGACAACTAAAATACTCTTCCTTTTAGTAAAAAAACGCAAAACGGCCAAAAACAAGAACGCTTTCTCCAAAAACTTAGAATATAACGATAAACATTCCCACCCACATAAAAGTTAAAACTATACAATTTAAAACACCATTATATACATCATTAACACCCAAAATAACTAAATATATATACAAACACAAGGATTCTAACTAGGCCGTAAATCCAAAACATAAAAAACTACTAGAAACACCATAACTTCGAAAACATAACTCCACACACCCTAAATACAACACTACTACCTTCCAAACACACTTAAAATAGTTAAAATATAAAGAAAATAACTCTGACCTTCTCAGACGCGAAGCAGCTGCCAACCTCGAGCTTGATTCTTCCAAAATGACCCAAAAAGACAAGGAGCGGTTACAAAATAAAAGATCCAAATAATGATATCAACCCAAAAATAGTTAAATAAATAAATGACTAAATAATGTATTTATTTATTTAGCATTGAATAATAATAAAAAAAATGTAAAAACATTTTTCCATTTTTTTTAAATTGTATATTATTTTTTTTAAATATAATATTTCTTCATGTATTGTACAATGATATTATTAAATATTATTATATCATAATTTTTAATATTATAATTATAAAAAATATGTATGTAAAAAATAAATTACAAAAGCAATGTATACACTTTATTTATTTCAACCAATTAAATATACATTTTTAAAACACTCCCCACCCTTATCCCCTATAAACTCAACATCCTGTTCCTAAAATGTATGATTAATTTCAAAATTAAAAAAAATTATTTCATATTTCACAATATATTTTTAAATAATTAAATAAAAATGTAAAACACTACCCACCCTAATCCCCTAATAACCCAACATCCCACTACTAAAATGTATAAATATTTTTGAATTTCCAGATTTTTAATTCCTATTTCCAAATTATTTCTTTACATAATTAATTAGACAATTTTTAACCCCCCACCCTAATCCCCTAATAACCCAACATCCCGCTTCTAAAATTTATAAAAATTTAAAATTGAATTCCCTATTACACATTTATTTTTTTCATAATTAAATATACATTTTTAAAACACTCCCCACCCTTATCCCCTATAAACCCAACATCCCGCTCCTAAAACAATTATAAAATGTGAACTTAATTAAATACATCTTAAAAAATATAAAATATAAAACACACTAAAATGATATTTTTACTTTTCAATATTTTTTATGTCGACATTACTTACTTCGATATTTAACAAACAAATCAAAAACGACATTTAATACATCGATATACAATACATCGATATTTCTTACCTTCGATATTTAGGAGTCGATATTACTGCATATCGACATCATTGACTCGATATTTTGACTGTGCACCATTTACAATACTGTGCTCCATGGCGCAAGGATTAACAGATGCGTCGGAAATACTGACGCATCTGTTGGCACAAAAGTGACACATTGCTGGAGTTGCTCAAGAAAGTGAAGTACTCCAGCAATGTGCCACAACAGATAGGTGAGTCCCATTTAAAAAGCATTGCATCTATCCTTACGTCTGGTTTGAGCACGCGTAGGGATTATGACACAGTGAAGGCATAGAGTGTCCCAGTAAAATGTTGTAAATTTCAATGCGTCAGTTCAACATGGCTTTTTTCGTGGGAACACCTACCCTGCATACATTATACCTGACGCAGGTATAATGTGATGCAGGGCTTTACAGCGTGACACTTCTGGGTTTTTTAAGGAAACAAGGGGGACCCAATTGGTAGCTATGGACCATGGGTATCAGTTATTTAAAGAAACAAAGGTCCTAAGCTTAAAAAAAATAATAACAAACTAGTACTCTATAGACCACAATAGGCTAATATGTATTTTTCTTTGCCCAGCCTGACAAGGAATTTATTATGGATCAATTCAAGTGTTTAAGAGTTTAGATACATTTGGCAACAAACAATTTTTTGCAGTAAGGCACGGTCCTGCACCGTACTGGAGAGGTAAGAATTGAAAAGAAAGCAAATAGAAAGAAAAGGTTCCTCAGGCAAAATGATTGAGCAATCTGGGCACTGTTGGAATCAATATTATCAGTGTTACCCAGAGTCGCACATACAAACAATAATGTACAATGGTCAGCAGTGTGTCTACTAAAAGGAGTCGAAAAAGAACAAAAAGACAATGCGATTTAAGTTTCGAGAAGTCAGCTATGTCGCATTTTCCAACATTCAGATTCGCAGTGTTGAGGTGCCAACCAGGGCATGCTGTTTGATTAAAAACATTGGTGCTTGGTGTGTTTATCAATACAGAGGTTAAGTGTGGGAGTGGGTTGGAACTGAGTGGAAATAGCTAGGGCCTCCGTTGTTGTGAGGAGGGAGCCAGCGTGATAATATGCTGGATATGGTAATGGTTGCCCATCCAGGCGCCCACCCCCAAAGGTACAGAGTAGACATCGAGCCCTGGTCATGGAAGAAGCACCCAAAGCGGAAATCTCAGGTAGTCACTGGAACTACCCAAACAGCCACCTCAGGCAATCACTATCACTGCCTCAATTCAGGAAGGACCTCAAGACCTTTCTCTTTGACTGAACTACAGCGCGCCTGAAGGATCAGCAGTCCCGCCCCGCCCCACCAGCAAGACACTTGATTGTTTGTTTGATTTGTAGTGTAGTTCCTATATTCCCAATCGGCTCTGCACATTGAAATAACATAAACGGCAGTTTAGACGTAGGACTGAGGTCGACTAGGTCTCTACTGAATATGTTATACTTAATTAGGTATGCCAGCTAGCTCAGAGGTCACTAGAAACTTTCTCGAATGAACAGGGAGGAGTTAACTTCCCTGATTAGACAAGAAGGGATTAGCTTCTGACAACCGCATAAACATGACAACTTTGCTCCCTCCAGAATAAGGAGTATATCTCCAGAGTCGTGTGAAAACAATAGATAGCTATTTCACTCAGTCAATCGTGCATGCTTAGTTTCACCAGAGTGCAGAGAAAATAGAGAGACGGGTGTTTTCAATAAAAGGTGTTATTTATTGAACAGTCCTCTGTCTCATGCAAGAGAAGTGAATTGCCACAATTGCAATACTCATCATAAAGTGAAGTGCGTACAGTAAAAGGAGTATTATGAAATAATACTATAAAAGCATTGAAATGGTTTCTGAGCCATATGATACTTAAAACGGATACAATATATACAATTACATACAATGATAAAAGTTGACTAAACGTACTCAACTGGGGCTTCTAAATTACGCCTACCCCAGTGTACCTAACCTAAGCCTAGTACGTGGGAAGGAGTAAGGGAGTTGCAGCTTAAGTTAAGTTTGTTTTGCCAAGAATCTGAATCAAGAGTTCTCTAAGGGTCTAATCAGCTCCGTACCTTGGTTTTAGAATGAAGGAGGTCTTGTATCTCGTTCTCAGGACTCGATCTCCCAGTAACTCGCAAGGGTGACTGGAACCACTGGAGCTGGATTTTCTCAGCAGGAAAAAAGACAGCGTCTTTCTCAGTGCGTCAAATGGGAAGGACGGCTTCCTTCGGCACTCGCATCAGCTGTGCTTCGGGTAAGTAGATAGCCGCTCTTCTCCAAACCATCGTGTATTGCTTAAGGCAAACGCTGGTATATTTATACCTGGAAGGTGCCGTGTTTGACGTAAGGTGGGACATAAGACGTCAAGAGATGTCACTAAGAACTGGCAGTTCTTTCAGGACTCGCAGGAGTTCTAGGACAAATCAAAACAAAAGCAGGGGGAATTCCCGGTTGCTGGAGGTTTGGTATGTTTAAAGAACTCGTACATTCTAGGAGTCTAAGGAAGTAGCCTTGCCGTATTTGGACTGCATTGGCTATTACTAAATATGGATATGATTCTTATGCCTTTATAAGGATATCATTTGTTATAACCACATAAGGGCATAAATCGGGAATATTTAATTAGGGTCCTAGATACGTTCACAACACCCACTCCATGTATAATGTCCATCATTACTAAATACCAAGCAATATATAACATATAAGTATGCATGTGTTTTCCAGCCCACCCCAAAATACATCAAATGCATTTGAAATGGTATAGATACATGAAAATGAGTATTATACTGTACGCTTTAAGCAGTGGTATCATTCAGTTAAAAATTTTGCTCATTTAGAATGTTAACTGAATGAATCATGAAAATTACATTCATGAAATGGCTCTTAATACAGAAGAAAAAGGTCGAGACCATTTCATCACATATTTATACAAGATTGTACATCTGCTAGAGTCTCTAAAAATAGAAGTTCTGTTCTCTAAGAATAGTTCTACTTTAAGCAGAGTACGTTGTGCCCAAAAAATATTTTGGAAATCAGGGAAGCATAATTTCGCTTTCATGGGAAACGTAGTTCCAAATGTTTTCAGCAGTGCGGTTTATCAAAACTGAAGGCAGAATTCAAAGTTCAGGGAACGCTGTGTGCTCGCTATTTCAATTAGTATTCTCATTGTTAGGAGAGAACATTACCTCAGATAGGCCGGCAAAAAACGCGTCTACCACAGTAGGAGAAAGTTGGGCCAACTGCGAAAAAGTTGAAATAGTGCATATATGCGACGCATTACCATCATCGGTGTCTAGATCAGCAATGTTCACGGAAGGTCGTACCTGTGTGGTGAAGATCAGCAATGTTCACGGAAGGTTGTACCTGTGTGGTGCTGCTTTCATCTCGTACTTCACCGCCACCTAATCGTAATGGTGAAGTCTCAACGAATGCCGTCATCAGAATCGGTAGCCGCTGGGGACAACACGTTGCATGAGTCGTTACCGGACAAAGCAAAGCATTGATATCCATTGGTACTGCTGATGGTAGTGTAAGACAGACATCCAACACGCATTCTTCTCCCCATAGCAGACATCGAAGCATGCAATTTTGCCAGATTGGTCTGAATGAAAGAAACCAGGTAGTATTCAGATCTCTTAGCCAGGTCAATCCGAGGACCTTAGTGATACGGGCTCTGTATTGTATTGCTAGGATTGTTTCTTCCATCGTAGCCTGAGTTTTGTCTGTGACATGGCTTGCCATATTGGAGCAGAAGGAACAAAAATAAAATTCCTGCTACGAGTCCCAAAATAAGAGGCAAGCCACCGAAAAGAGAATGCACAAAATTCGGGAAGATGCCCAGAACCGTTTCAAAGGGTGCTAACAGTCCCGAAAATTTGTCTTAAATACATGTGCAATGCCACTGGTATCTGACATGTTTAAAATTTGGCTTAACATTTCTACGAAATGCACGGGGCAATTTGTCGACTTGCAGGTTATATGTCTTTTTGGACGAGGTTAAAGGCACAGTTGTTTGTAAAAGAATAGACTTCATTCTGCTTAAAGTATCAATTTGAATAGAAGAGATATTCACAGAAGGCCATATTGCTGCCTCCATGTCTGGATTGCTGTTTGGATACAATACTTGCATACAACAAATGACCCGGAAGTAACGCTCACAAGATTGGCTTTTCCTGGCATCATGCCACAACAGCTGTGGTCACTTAATATAGTGTAGCTACCGTTGGAAAGTTGTCTGAAAAAGGGCTCTATCTGTGTAGCAGGAGTGCAGTGCAGATGACATGAAAGGTTGTTTGATGAACCTTCGCAGGCTCCATGCAGGTTAATACCTTGACATAGAAGTGTACCGCTTAGTGATTTTTTACAATTGTTACCACTAAGAAATACCTCTTTTTTTCCCTTCACTATAACATCTATGTGTGTAAGGTAAATTCCAGGTCGATTTGATGTATTCTTTACCCAACCTTTCATACAGGCCTGCTGGTATATACTTTTGACAGTATTGAAACTGAAAAGTTGTTATCGGGATTGTAATGGTGCCATGTATTATCCATTCAATGACAGGTCTTTCTGACATTGTCAATGGTAATCTTTCTAGTTTTTCAATGCTCAGCACCGTATAGTCTGCTCCTTTTTGTGCCAACGAGATTTGTCTATCAGTAAGGTTAAAGATAGAAAATAATGACGTTGTGTTGATTAGACGCCATGGCACGTAGCCTGAACAGAGGTTTTGTAACGTCCAGTCTAGCTGTACAAAAGAACGTAATTGGGATTGACCATGTTGTAACATTAGCATAACCTGTTCTATTATATCAATAGCAGATGATACAATGCTGTCCAGTGAATAAATTCTGGAGGACAGAGTCATTAACACATTGTCCACTACAGAAAATGATTTTTCCAAATTAATACGATCAATTTCTCGTATTTTTTTTGCAGTTTCAATTTGTATTACTTTCCAAGCTTTATTGTAAGCTGCGTATATACCGGCGTATATAAAACGTATTGCTTATTTTCGGGAAGTGTGAATCTCTGTAGCCAATCGAGGCATAGTTTTCCTACACTGTATGTTGTAACTATCCCTGGATGTTGTCTCTGGGAATATCTTGGGTCTGGCCTGTTCTGTTTGAACCCCTGTATTTTGTTCAGGAATCTATCTTGACAGTTATTAGTGTCTGCGGGCCAGATCAACCATTTGTTCCAAACAGGAATTGTTCTGTTTTGTTTTAAAATATAGGACACTTCTAACCCCTCATCTGTAGTAGTGTTTCTATCAGGCATAGGCTTTGGTATAGACGGGTTGTTTAAATCTTTTATCTTGGCTAAACCAAGACATGTTGTTTGTTGAATGGTGTCATTCAAGAATATTATTTGTTCTGGGATCATCCAGGCTCTAAACAAATATTCTAGACCTTGTACCTGCCACTCTTTTGTACCCCAGACGTTTTTGTCTCAATGTTATTTTTCCAAAATTCAAAACCAAATGTAGACATTTTTTCATAAAATCTTTCAGAATAAATCAGTTTAGTATTTGTCAACATGTTTTTCACTCCTGTCTTATTTAACATTTTGTAATAAAATGTTTCTGGATTAATGTAATTAAACCCTGAGAAGTATGGAAATTTCTCATAAAATGTTTTTGAACTGCCTTTTGGCGGAGTTGGACAATGTTTCCACTGATTATAACTGAAAACATTTCTAGGATTAGCAGATTTATGCAGATAATGGTGCCCAAAGGGATTGTAACAATACATTTCCTCATAATTCGATGAACCCCGTAAATAATCATGTTCTGTAAATTTTGCTTACATTTCTAAATCTGACATCATATTATTAATATTTTCAAAGTCCCAATCATCAGAGAAGGTACTAGGTGATAGAAAGTCACTTAAGGAGATCTTAAATTGGTGTGGATATTTCAAGAGCTCAACCAGGCCATAGATTTCATAGTCAGTTTTGTCCCATGCTATACCACCAGGTATAGGGATGGCTGTGATGTTCACTGATGATAGTTCTCTTTTTTTGATGTGTGAGGATCTGTGTGGTTTCAGGACCAAGTTGATGTTCTGACTTGCTGTGTCCATTGTACTATGTTTTCCATCAATAAATCTACCCAATCTTAAAACTAAGATGAGCCACAGAAGGACGAAAAGTACACCTAACACAATCCACAATTTAAAACATGGTGAAGTTAGATATGTTTCTCTGAGTTGATGAAAGAGCTCTGTGATTTTCTTTTTGAAAGTTTTTGTTGCTGGCTTGCCTCCATGTTCACTTGGATTATTGGAAAAGTCATCAAAGTTGATAAAGTAACCAGATGCAGTTCTGTCAATTGGTGGAATTGCTTCCGGATTTCTATTGATCTTTGGATTTTATTTTGTTACATTTGTATAGTCCGAGGCTACATCGTTGTAGACAGGTGTTTCTTGACGAACTGTTTCAAATTGGGTTTCAAGAGGTACAAGTTCCATGCCTTTGTTGCATAGTCCTTTTTTATTCACTGCAGGTTTATCAAATGTGATTAGTCTCTCAGTTTGAACCTCTTGGATTGTAGCAAGATTTGGTCTTCTGCTATTTCTTGGGAGTCCAATGGGCCTACTACTTATTATTGGCCACACGGTTGTGGTTTCACCAGGTTGATTGATACAACTCGGTTCTCCTTTTTACCAGCAAGGGGCAGTAGTACTACTGATCTTGTTCCGCTGACAGCTAAGACAGGTACTGCTTTTTTGTAAGAAGGCCCAAATTCCTTCTTCACGGCGATCTTTTTTCTGACCAGATCCGCAATCTTTGGAATCCAGACAGGTCTTGCTGAGACAGGTGGTTTTTCTTCAGTGGCCGTTGGCTTTAGCTTTTCGTTACTCAGACTTTTTCTTGTTTCATTTAAGTCCTGTAAAACAGCCAAACGATCTTTGATATCAAAAGTTTTTTGTTTCACCACTGAAGTCTGACAATCCAAATCCTGGATGATCATTCTAGTACCAAATTAAAGTTCGTACAGACTGATACCTCCTAGAGAATTTCTTGGCATGTTATTAAGACTCGTTGGACACTTGTTAGATGTTTGACCCACCCGTCACCCGAACCTAATACCCTCGCTGTTATAGATTGCTTTATGTCACGTTTTTTTTCTCCACTACCGCATTTCCCTCGGGATGGAATGGACTTGAATACCGCAATGCAATGCCCATGCTGGCCATGGCCTACTTGTAAGCCGGAGAGCTAAACGCAGGACCCTGGTCGGAATGTAGCACGCCAATTGCATATGTGCTGATAAAGACTCGCAAATCTTTTATAACAGTTCTGGTGTCAGCCGAGCGCTGGGGCCACATCCAAATGAATCTCGTCTTAATAATTATGGGATCGCATTTTTCCGTCTGGATGTCTGCGCATAGATAGCCTGATGCTGTCTAATAGTGGTGTCTGGGCAGGTGTCTGGTGCGGTTCACAACTGCGATCTCTGTTGCAGTCCTGACAATTCATTGCAAAGTTATAAATTTGCACGCTCATCCACGGCCACCAGTATTGTGATTATAATTCTATTAGAGATTTCAGGATCTCTTGGTGCCTCAGACCTAATCCTATGTGTGCTTCTTCAATCAAGAAGACCCTCCGGTTCGTGTTTGGAATTACTCTATCCCCCCCTCCAGGGATTTGAGCAAATGGAACGGAGTTCGCATCAATTGTGTACGTAT
Source organism: Lissotriton vulgaris (assembly GCF_964263255.1). Lineage (NCBI taxonomy): Eukaryota > Metazoa > Chordata > Amphibia > Caudata > Salamandridae > Lissotriton > Lissotriton vulgaris. The sequence goes on from NC_141696.1 coordinate 724,751,381, forward strand.
TTCCGAGTGGATAATTTAGAGGTAACGCGCGTAATTGCCTTCCATTGAGGCTTTTACTGCAAGCAGCGTTTCGCCATCTATTTGTTTTTTCGTACGCTTTTTTGAAGCTACGGAAGCCGAGTGATCAGATGCCGCTGTGGCTCTGTCATCCAATGAATTCCCTGCAATGTGAACACCATCACATTGAAGACTCTGCGTATGTATCACATGAGTTATTCTTAGTTCTTTCTGCAAAAGAACTACTTGTTCCCATAGTCTTTTATGCTTTATTGTGGCACCTGTCTCATCTTTGCAACCGTTTTTAATCCAGGTCTGCATGGAATTATTGTAAGGCCAGACGCAGTAATGCGAATCGCACACTATTAGTGTCAGGAATTGGCGATCGGTATTTTCAAGAGCCATCTTTAGAGATCTTATTTCAGCTCGCTGAGCTGTACAGTTTCTGAGTGATTCTGTTTTATTGACCATCGGTCTGAATTTACCTAAGGGCCAGCGACCTTTAACAATCGTGCATACAGCATTGTAAATTTATTTTTCCACAACATAGTGTTGTGCAAATCTGTCTGTGTAGATTACACAGGTGTACTGTTCGAGAGGCAGATTTTCGATTGACAGTGGGCATTCATGTTCGTATTCCAGATCTTCTAGTCTTTTCATTTTCAGATCAAAAGCGTGTTTCACGTCTTCTGTAGCAAGAGAATTTTCCCATTGTAGCCATTTTGGATCTAGAGCTATAGCATTTAGAATGCCTGGTCTTGTTACTGCCTCAAGGGCTGATACTGCTGTTAAAACAAATATCCTTTTCCCTTGGGCTAGGGCTCTTTCTTTTGCTACAGCAGTTTGAACCACATTTAGAATTTTTTCAGTAGAACTGAATTTCATTTTAGCTTTTGTGTACAAGTGTGATTTGTAAGCTATTGGTACGGTTTCTCCCTCATTAGAGGTCAGGTAATTGAATCCGCATCTTCCTGGGATGACTTGGATTACAAGGTTGCGTTTGTTTGCGCATGTTTGCAGTTTTGTTTTAGTTAACATGTCTGTCTGTAATGTTCTTAAAATTTCTGTATGTTTTTGAGTCCAATTAATTGGTTTGAAATCAGGTTTTATTAGTTCATAGAGAGGGTTAACCCTCTCTGCATAATTTAGAATGTATATTCTTCCGAAATTCAGGAAACCTAGTATTGATTGTAAGTTTTTCAGCGTTTTTGGAGCTTGGAGTACTGCCCACTTCTCTAAGAAGTTGTCTGCTAGGCTTTTGCCTTCACTTGATAATTCACATCCTAAAAATAGGACAATTAAATGGGCAGTTCGTGATTTTTAAAGTTGAATTTGTACCCTTCAGAAGCGAACCCAAGTATTATGGTGTTCACTCTTTTCAAGTGAGTCTCCAGGTCATCGTCTGTAAGATAGATGTCATCGACATAAGATAATGCCTCATCATCATATATTTGTAGTAACTCTGTTACCCTGGCTGAAAATAATCCTGGGCTATTCTTGAATCCCTGTGGGAGACAACAAAATTGTTTTTGGGTCCCTATGCTGCAGAAAGCGGTCAAATATCTGCTTTCAGGTGCTATGTTTTGACAGAAGAAACCATTTGAAATATCTAATGTTGTTTTATATTTCTTACGCACAATGTTATTCATTAGTGCTGCACTGTGTGAGTTTTGTACTGCAAATGTTTTACAGCAGGAGTTTAGGTGTCTGTAGTCCAAAACTAGACGATATGAATAATCTGGCTTGGAGACAGGAAACAAATATTGCTCATTTGTGAGGTACATGTTTCAATCACCCCCTGATATTCAAGTTGATCTAAAATTTCTCTTACTTGTTTTTTAGCTTCTTGCTTAACAGGATACTGCCCCTGTTGATTTTTTAACTGGATTTTATGGTGAAGAGAATCCTCATCCCATCCTACATGATTTTTATATAATGCAGGAGCCCGGGCCACTGCCCATTTTCTAGCAAATGTGGATTTTTTAATAATTGGAATGTGATTTGAGAAGGCAGGCATAATCATTTCTTCGCCATGTGGGCACTCCCTGACAAACTCTGGTGGCCAGTCTTTCTCTGCTAGAAGGAAATCATAGCCTTTAGATAGATTCTCCCAAAAGAGACCTTTTATTTTCCTAGTTTTATCTCCCTCTATACGTAATGTTATTTCATATAGTTTATGGGGCACGCTCACTTGGGTGTCTGCAGTTTCCACTTGAATGTATTCATTCGTGTCCACTGTCTCCAGGAGATTCATCAGGATCTTGCGAGCTATGGTCACTTCTGCTGCGCTGTCTAGCATTGTCTGGGCCCACTCTCCGTTTTTCAGTTGTGCCCTCAGAATTCTCGCCATGTTTTATTTTAATACTGGCTACCTTCTTTCTGGGAAATTGTTTTTTTTTACTTTGATGAGCAGGTTCCTTGTCTTTGGACTTGACGTGCTCTTCTTTGTGTTCTGACAGTCCTCTTCTTTCCGATTTCTTTGAGGAAGTCTGAAAATATCGAGAGGGACGTGTATCAATATCTAGATATCTATCAGGTTTTCTCAAATTGTCCCTATTTCTAAGGTTGTATCTTTTTTCAGAGGGCTCCCATTGTGTAGACTTGCCCCCCCCCCCTTCTGGAGATTTATTTCTTCGTTGGGGAGACCTTCCTCTGGACTGAAACAGTTTTTCTCTGGGAGTGGTTTGTTTATTACCCTCCCACTTCTTCTTTTGAGAATTGAGATTATTTTTAATGAAAGTCTTTTCAGGATTTTCAATTAGTTGGGGTTTTACTGGTTTACCACCCAAGCTATCTCTACCTAATTTTTCAAAGGATTTTTCATTATTTTAGCAAGTTCAAAAGGTTGGTCTGCTATATCCGTCTCTTTCAGTTTTTGGCGGATCGCCACACATGCTGCTTATCCTTTTATGTTGGCTAATAATATAGCCGAGACCTGTTTAAAGTCTTTCAGTAATTTCATACCCAGAGTTAAAGCAGGTTCTGGACCGTATCAATTTTGAATCTGTCTTAGTACGTCTGGTATAACCGCGATAGACGGAACACCATGTGTTTTTGTGTAGATAGAAGCATAGACTGTGCCCCAAGTGTCACAGTCCTCCACATGTGGTGCGATTCCCATTGGGAGACAGATAGTCAGAATTATGTGTTTCTCGTGAGGGTTAATATCAGGAAATACTGCCTCTATCTGAGTGATTTTTTGAGCTAACCAGAATGGAATTTGTTCCCGTTTTGCGGGTATTTTACCAAGACATGATTGTATATTCTGTGTTGTAATGTTATTTGTGTTCCCCTGTTGAGGGGTATTTTGTGGAATTTTAATTGCAGATTGGACTGTTGAAGTCCGCATGACATATTGGACCAATTGTCTATGTATTTTAATTAATTGCTTTAACTGAACCAAAAGTTCTCTGTCTGACATTGTTTCAATGTCGGGGTGTGGTGTGTAGCTGGCTAGAACCTGCCATGTGGCTCCTGGTCTACCTGGTGGACTGAGCCTGGTAATGTGATTTTGATGTTTTAGGGCGCCATTAAACCAGAGCAAGTGCTCTTGGTATGTTAGTGGAATTTCAACTTCCTCGAAAGGAGACTATTCCTCTTGAGATTCCACTATTTTGTAGTAGTGGAACTCATGTGTTACAGCATGTGCTGCTGGAAAATGTATCCAGGAATAGAATACCTCTGTCTGCCGAAATTCATGTGCCTCTACCACAAATATGACCGTACCACCTCTTGATGTTACTCCATTCTCTATAAGTTTTATAGTTATGGTTTTTTTTATGTTGACCGGGATTATTATAGCATCCGGGTCATTATCTTCAGTAAACCCTGTAACGTCTGCACCTGGTTGATTCGCATTTACTGCGGCTTCACCAGTTTCGTTGTTGTCGCCGTGATTTGACATTGTTTACTGAAAGTTTTTGCAGGGCAAGTTTTGAGGAAACAAAGATTAGGTGCACAATATTTTGGAACACTGTATCCTTCAACGTTGACTAAACCAAAAACTAATACATAGGAATCTCTTCCTACTAAGTTCTGGCGGATATTAACCTTTCACCCACTCCAGACGTCTATTGGAGTTTTTACGGGAAAAAGGGGTCTGTGTGAAAAGCACGACTGAGCTACTCTAGTATCTTGCATTAGATTATCGCCTTACCAAACGTTGGGCACCATGTAGTGTAGTTCCAATATTCTTCATAGGCTCTGCGCATTGGAATAACATAAACAGCAGTTTAGACATAGGACTGAGGTCGACTAGGTCTCTACTGAATATGTTAGACTTAATTAGGTATGCCAGCTAGCTCAGAGGTCACTAGAAACTTTCTCGAATGAACAGGGAGGAGTTAACTTCCCTGATTAGACAAGAAGGGATTAGCTTCTGACAACCGCATAAACATGACAACTTTGCTCCCTCCAGAATAAGGAGTATATCTCCAGAGTCGTGTGAAAACAATAGATAGCTATTTAACTCAGTCAATCATGCATGCTTAGTTCACCAGAGTGCAGAGAAAATAGAGAAGGGCGTTTTCAATAAAAGGTATTATTTATTGAGCAGTCATGCAAGAGAAGTGAATTGCCACAATTGCAATACTTATCATAAAGTAAAGTGCGTACAGTAAAAGGAGTATTATGAAATAATACTGTAAAAGCATTGATATGGTTTCTGAGCCATATGATACTTAAAACGGATAAAATATATACAATAACATACAATGATAAAAATTGACTAAACGTACTCAACTGGTGCTTCTAAATTACGCCTACCCCAGTGTACCTAACCTAAGCCTAGTACGTGGGAAGGAGTAAGGGAGTTGCAGTTTAAGTTAAGTTAGTTTTGCCAAGAATCTGAATCAAGAATTCTCTAAGGGTCTATTCAGCTCCGTACCTTGGTTTTAAAATGAAGGAGGTCTTGTATCTCGTTCTCAGGACTCGATCTCCCAGTAACCAGCAAGGGTGACTGGAAACACTGAAGCTGGATTTTCTCGGCAGGAGAAAAGACAGCTTCTTTCTCAGTGCGTCAAATGGGAGGGACGGCTTCCTTCGGCACTCGCATCAGCTGTGCTTCGGGTAAGTAGATAGCCGCTCTGCTCCAAACCACCGTGTGTTGCTTAAGGCAAACACTGGTATATTTATACCTGGAAGGTGCTGTGTTTGACTTAAGGTTGGACATAAGACGTCAATAAGAGATGTCACTAAGAACTGGCAGTTCTTTCAGGACTCGCAGGTGTTCTAGGAAAAATCAAAACAAAAGCAGGGGGAATTCCTGGGATGCTGGATGTTTGGTATGTTTAAAGAACTCGTTATACTTTCTAGGAGTCTAAGGAAGTAGCCTTGCCGCATTTGTGCTGCATTGGCTATTACTAAATATGGATATGCTTCTTATGCCTTTATAAGGATATGATTTGTTATAACCACATAAGGGCATACATCGGGAATATTTAATTAGGCTCCTAGATATGTTCACAACAGATTGACATGCAGCACTCAGACCAGTGATGGGGTTTTCACTCTAGGGACAGGTACCTGCCCTCAACCTGAGAGGGTGCTGTTTTCTTTCAGAGCCTACAGAGCTACATGCTGAGATATCTATCAGCTAGGTTTATTTACTACACTCTGAGCAGAACCCTGAATTCCTTTCATGCCAACATGATTAAGCTGGTCTTGTTCAGACTAACAACTAGAGGGAGTAAATCCTTTGCAGCTTTATGTACTAAGGCCTGGAACCATCTTACTTGATTTATTGTCTCAAAAGCAAGTTTCAGAAAGCAGTTAAAGACGTGGATCTTTGCAGCCCCTGATGCACTATGTTATCCTCTGAGACAGTTGCTTCCTATGCTTGATCTTGAACGTGTTGAGTAGTGTGGTCTCTACAATAGCACCAGGATGCTCTTTGGGAGTGGTAGTGCACTCTACAAGCAGTAAATTCAATTCAATTCAATTCAAAAGGGATACCAACCATTAGCGTGGCATACCTCTATGCTCTGCAACAGGCGATTGGTCGGTACTTGAGAGACAAGACGAGCAGGGCATCCTATGAGACTCCAAGACATGCCATTGGAGGGTCCCAAGCTGATTGATTTTTGAGATATCCACAGATAGTGAAATGACTCACATGTTGCCTAACTAGAGGGGCAGGAAAGGGGGGAAGAAGGCAGCACCTACCGTCTGCTGCAGCATGTATGGTGAGGAACCCTAATACTTAGGCTACCCCTTTGGAAGTCAAACTCAGCAGTTCAAAATAAGTTACAAGGAGTTCAAGCACCCCACTCCACAGCACCAGGTAGGCAAGCAGCTCCAACAGCAGCAGAAGCAAGCATCTCTACCACTAGTCGACCTGAGCGGGTGAGCAGAATCCAGGGCAGGACCATATGAGTCTTCAAAACCTGTCCTTCCACTCAGGACTAGGCAACCAGGTATCTGACAAAACATGAGGGGCACTCTACTTCTGCATCAGCCCATCTGCAAGCTGATATGACTGGTAGGAGCCTGAGCTTTAGCTATGCACTTCCAGAGTCACCTGTTTAGGCAATAGCCCTGAGCTGTACCCGCGGTTGGGCCCACCTTCCCAGAACAGAAACTGCTGGGTATCATGCCAGGATAGCTGGATTCAAGCTATCCTGGCTGATGAGGGGTGAAACCCTGAAGCTGGTTCTAGGATGCTTGTTTCTGATCCAGGGAGGACCTGGCTTGGTAGTTCAGGCTGGACGGTTCCCATGAGGCACAGGGTCATGACTGTTTTGCATATGGCCAGGTATAAACTGGGGTGGCATGCTGAGCCACGAATGATGGATTTAACCCAGATCTCTTGACTGGAGTGAATGTTTTGATTTGTTCTGCATTTCGTCCATCAATTGTGTATATTTTGCAGGATCTTTGAGTGACAAGGTGTCTCTGTGGGGAGGAGATGGCACCGCTGCTCAGAATGGGCCACACCTCAGTCACTCAAAATCCAGGCAGACCAGGGTTAGATGCAGAGGGTCCAGAAGGTAGGGCCTCTCAGGGTCCAACCAGTGAAGGCACTGCAATTCAGTTCCTTAGGGCCATAATAGATTCCATTTGGTTCCACCTTGGATGGCTTTGAAGCACTTAAGAACCTATTTTTTCTAAAGTGGGTGATATAATCAATAAAAGTCCAAACTTTTACTTAGATAAGATAACTAATATACACCTTACTATTCATGTTTCTTACATATAGTTAACAACAATTGATCTACATTGAAAAATGCAAGAAGATAAAAAACATAATTCTGAAATATCAAACAAAAAAACATAACTAAATGATAAACTGACTATAGCTGACTTTAAAAAAAACAAATAAACAACCCTAGGGACCTGATTATGATCACACATGTAGATAGTAGGTACCCCATTGCGAGACACTTTCATGAGTTCCACCAATCTAACAACGCTCTCCTTAGATATTTTGCAGTAGAACAAGTCAACATAGGGAGACGAGGTGGTAATCGAGAACTTGGCCTGAGAAAAAGAGAATCCAGATGGATAATGGAGCTCGAAACAAGATTCCCTGGGGGTCATAACTTAGATGAGGAACTTGCAACACATCTGCACGAGGATTAGGTCACCAGTGTTTAGGGAGTTGTCCAGCAACAAGTTTGGTTCAAAGTAGTTACTGGATTTTGATATAGAAGTTGAGACAGTAACATGTGTATGATTTAGAATTGCTTATCTCTGCTCTAAAATGTTTTTACAATTCAGTATGAATATTTTAACTGTATGTATGTATGTTTCTTCTAGGAGGAGAGGAAGGGAGAAGTCACTTTTTTCACGTACACTTCACGGTTTCCCTACCCCCTTTCCCTCACCTGGATGAAAGACACAACTTCACTTATATGAAAAAGAGACAATCACCCTCACTTCTGCACTGGTATCTGGCCATGCCTGGCATGTTGACCTAAGAAAGTGTATCATCAATTGGGTTATTTGGGTTTCACATAGAGGTTACGTGAACCATTGTATTAAGCTACTGCGCTAATCTTGTACCTTTTGAATTGAAGTCTCCTGCAGTAGACAACCGATACAAAATGGGTTATCTCTATATTTAGGTAATTTCGGGCACTAGACCGAGAGAAATGAAACTCATGGACTCATATATTGTCCTTATTTGATGGGTTTGCAAACATACACTTGATCTACAGTCCCCTGAGACTCGTATAAAGTGGAGGAATTTGCCGTACAAATTAGGAATTATTATATTCTGTTTGTTTATATGTTAATAGATCATGAAGTATGAGGAGTGTAATTTAAATGTAAAACTTTATTGGTTACGTCTGTAAATCACCACTCCAAGATGGCGGAATCTTTTCCGTGTAAAGTCACATGACCTTACCCTTAACCTTATCTATGTTTACTTTTGTATTTAACATGCCGGTTCTGGCAGAATGGTTAAACGTGTTATCAAGGCACATTGGGTGTCGAAACGCGTAGCGTGAACTAAGAATAAAGAAATCTGCTGCTGTAATCTCCTGAGTGTGCGTCTTGCATAAAAGCAAACTGTGGATTATATATATATATATATATATATATCATGTGATCAAGGCCTCTGTGTAGGCCGAAACGTCATGCTGTGTGCCGCTTCCTCGAGGGTACAATAAAGAAGAAAATTGCTCACTGCACCTGAGGTCTCCGTCTTCTTTCCTGCGCAGCGGTTTCCTACATTGGGCTCCGGGCGAGAGGTTGCCGAGGATTGTTTTATATATATATATATATATATATATATATATATTACCTACTGGCGGTCGCCAGTAGATATATATAGTCAGGAAAATGGAACATTTTGTTTCTGAGCAGCCCCTGACAATTTGGGGGGGTTTCATCAAGGGGGGGTCGAGAAAAAAGGGGGGTCCCAAAACGCGGTTTTCCCATGTTAATTTCCATAGGGCGGTTGGCCTCACTTTTAGCTCGAACGGCTGAATGGATTTGCACGAAACTTGGCAAAATTGTAGGAACTGTTAGCGCGATGTGCCTTTGCTAGGTCTCAATATATGTGCTCCAGTGGATTTTGAGTAATTTAGGTTCAAAAAAAGATATATATCTGGGCGGAGCCTAACCACACATCTGATCTGATTGGCTGTCAGCACTTCATCCAAGAAGTGTTGGCAGCCATCCTGGGACCAATATACATGATAGCACCTCATTAAAAAGCATTGTAGTTAATAGAGGGTTTTAGGACTTTAGGTACATTATAAATCGGATCACTGACAGAATTTCGACCTCAGAAATATCGACCTACAAGAATATCGAGTCAACAATATCGAGGGCAAAAATATCGACATCCTATCTACAACATGGTAAGTACAAAAATATCGAAAAAATAATATCGATGTAAAAAATATCGATGTTAAAAATATCGTTTTTTTTTTTTATATATATAAATGTAAAAGTAAGTATATAACACTAATAAATAAAATATACATATTTAAAAGTATCTAATAATGTTTAAAATTAATAAATAATACATATATATTAATAATACATTATTTAAATATATACAGTAAAGATATAATATATATGTACTGAACAATAAGTATTAATAATTAATTTACTAATTTATAAATTAATGAAATATATTCTAATTTACTAATACATTTACAAACATAAAACAATAACATAAATAAAATGTAAGTAATATAAAAAATAAAATAAACATGTGATATTTTAACAATTAATTATATAAAACGTTGGATAGCGTAAGGGTAAAAATTACTATTCCTACTGCAGAGAGTGGAACAGTAGGGAAAGCGTTTGATAGCGTAGGGATAAAATTACTATTCCCACTCCAGAGAGGGCAACAGTCGAGAAAACTGACCCTGAACCCAAAAAACACCCCTTTACCCACGAACTGAAAACTGACCCTGAACACTAAAAATACCCCTTTACCCAAAAACTGAAAACTGACCCTGAACCCTAAAAATACCCCTTTACCCAACAACTGAAAACTGACCCTGAACCCTAAAAATACCCCTTTACCCAAAAACTGAAAACTGACCCTGAACCCTAAAAATACCCCTTTACCCAAGAACTGAAAACTGACCCTGAACCCTAAAAATACCCCTTTACCCAAGAACTAAAAACTGACCCTGAACTCTAAAAATACCCCATTACCCATGAACTGAAAACTGACCCTTAACCCTAAAAATACCCCTTTACCCAAGAACTGAAAACTGACCCTGAACCCTAAAAATACCCCTTTACCCATGAACTGAAAACTGACCCTGAACCCTAAAAATACCCCTTTACCCATGAACTGAAAACTGACCCTGAACCCTAAAAATACCCCTTTACCCAAAAACTGAAAACTGACCCTGAACCCTAAAAATACCCCTTTACCCAAAAACTGAAAACTGACCCTGTACACTAAAAATACCCCTTTACCCAAAAACCCAAAAATGACCCTGAACCCTAAAAATACTCCTTAACCCAAAGTTAAATAATATTATTTAATTAGCAATTAATAATTAATTAACAATAACAATAAAGTAAATATATTAGCACATAAGCTGTAATTAATATAATTTAATAATTAAGATCATTTTTCCCCAAATAATTAATTAACAGTAACTAAAAATTATATATATCAATAAATTACTCTAATTAATGTAATTAACTAATTGATATTATTTAATTACCAATTAATTACTAATTTAAAATATGTTCAAAATTATATTAATTAATTAACTAATTAATATTATTTATTTGCCAATTAATTAGTTATAAATATTTAAAAACATATATTAATTAATTAATTAATATTAAATTACTCCCCACCCTATTCCCCTATAAACCCACATCCCGCTACAGAAAATATATATCAATTAATCAATTAAATATTTCCCAATTAATCAATATTAATCAGCAAATAATTATAATTAATTAATTAATCCTACTAATTATTAATCAACTTACCATAATTAAATTACTTCCCACCCTATTCCCCTATAAACCCACAACCCGCTCCGGTACTAAAACATCAAATTTCCTTATAAATGTATATATTATTATAGAAAATGTATACACATATAATAGTAATTATTTTAAATACTTAAATTAAACACATACATAATAAAAAACTATAAAATAATACAAATATCGATATTAGTGTCATCGAAATTATTAACATCGATATATATGCTATCGATATTACTAACTTCGATATTACTTACATCGATATTAAGTATATCGATATTACTTACCTTGGGTCGATATTCTGTCCTACGATATTCTTGCCTTCGATATTATGCTCCTTCGATATTTCAGACTCGATATTATGGTGGGTCGATATTTCCAACTCGATATTTTGACTGTCTACCTTATAAATCATTTGTTGATGGTACCATACTCGTTTTAGGAATTGTGGTGGGTTCTAAGGTGATTTTACCATGTGAAAAAACCTTCTGCTGTGATATCATGAATATTGTTTGAAAGAAAACTAATATCTCATGATTTTCCCACAGTGGTTTGGAAGGGGATCTATAAGCTAAACTGAAAGCATATTTTCTGTAAATTCACATTATCTTTCTCAGTCATGTGAAAATGAAGTCTGACATTCTCAGTAAAACATGTACATCCAACAAGGACAGAGACTGTCAGTTGATTCCTTTGTGTTCTACTGCAGCCTCCTAGAGTGTTCTAAAGAACAACTAGAGCGCTAACAGTCCTACTTATTACAAAGGTATGGCACACCTGAAGCCATCTTGATTGGAATAAAGTGGTAACTCTTAAAACATTTAATTTAAAAAGAAACAACATGAGGGGGTATATTTTGCCATAGAAAGTATGATTAGTGCTGCAGAATGAAAAATTAGGGCACATTTTGAGTGACTTCTCAAATCCTTTTCTATTTCATTAAAACATTCTGACATGCAGTCTCCCAAAATGGCCACCAGAGACAAAAGAGCCCAAATGTAGCCCAAATATCACCCAGATGTAGCCCAAGTATAGCCCAATGACAGAATGTCCCAGAGTGTTCTAAAGAACAACTAGAGCGCTAACAGTCCTACTTATTACAAAGGTATGGCACACCTGAAGCCATCTTGATTGGAATAAAGTGGTAACTCTTAAAACATTTAATTTAAAAAGAAACAACATGAGGGGGTATATTTTGCCATAGAAAGTATGATTAGTGCTGCAGAATGAAAAATTAGGGCACATTTTGAGTGACTTCTCAAATCCTTTTCTATTTCATTAAAACATTCTGACATGCAGTCTCCCAAAATGGCCACCAGAGACAAAAGAGCCCAAATGTAGCCCACATATCACCCAGATGTAGCCCAAGTATAGCCCAATGACAGAATGTCCCAGAGTGTTCTAAAGAACAACTAGAGCGCTAACAGTCCTACTTATTACAAAGGTATAGCACACCTGGAGCCATCGTGATGGGAATAAAGTGGTAACTCTTAAAACATTTAATTTAAAAAGGAACAAAATGAGGGGGTATATTATGCAATAGAAGGTATTATTAGTGCTGCAGAAAGAAAAATTAGGGCACATTTTGAGTGACGTTTCAAATCCTCTTCTATTTCATTAAAAAATTCTGACATGCAGTCTCCCAAAATGGCCACCAGAGACAAAAGAGCCCAAATATAGCTCAAATATCACCCAGATGTAGCCCAAGTATAGCCCAATGACAGAATGTCCCAGAGTGTTCTAAAGAACAACTAGAGCGCTAACAGTCCTACTTATTACAAAGGTATGGCACACCTGAAGCCATCTTGATTGGAATAAAGTGGTAACTCTTAAAACATTTAATTTAAAAAGGAACAAAATGAGGGGGTATATTTTGCCATATGAATTATGATTAGTGCTGCAGAAAGAAAAATTAGGGCACATTTTGAGTGACTTCTCAAACCCTCTTCAATTTCATGAAAAAATTCTGGCATACAGTCTCCCAAGATGGCCACCAGAGACAAAAGAGCCTAAATGTAGCCCAAATATCACCCAGATGTACCCCAAGTATAGCCCAATGACAGAATGTCCCAGAGTGTTCTAAAGAACAACTAGAGCGCTGACAGTCTTACTTATAACAAAAGTATGGCACACCAGAAGCCATCTTGATTGGAATGAAGTGGTAAGTCTGAAAACACTCAATTTAAAAAGGAACAACATGAGGGGGTTAATTTTGCCATAGAAAGTATGATTAGTGCTTCAGAAAGAAAAATGAGGGATCATTTTGAGTGACTTCTCAAATCCTCTTCTATTTCATTAAAAAAATTCTGACATGCAGACTGAAACATGCACTTTGAATACCAGCAGCAGACGTCCCTGGTGAGCAGTAGCTTTACTACAGTGATCTAATGTGCAACTAGAGTGCTAACATTCAGAATTTATGGCAAATGTGTGACACATCTGAATGCCTTCTTGATGGAACCAAAGTAAACAAGCATTGAAAATGCAATAGATCTCGCCCTCGTTTAAGTTAAAGCCATTCTGTTTGTAATGAGGTGGCTTTTTAGCTTTGCTTTTATTAGTGTTTTTTCAACTTTCATGTAAATAACATGCATCTGTATGCATATAAGTATATGTATGCATGCATTTATGTTTGTATTTATATAGATATACAGATGATATATGTTTATATATGTATGTATATATATATATTCACTGAAAAAACCATAGGCTATAGACCATATATAGTTAGGAATTAGCATTTACAAAACCTTGAAAATTCACTGAAAAAACCATAGGTTATAGACCATATATAGTTAGGAATTGGCATTTACAAAACCTTGAAAATTCACTGAAAAAACCATAGGTTATAGACCATATATAGTTAGGAATTCGCATTTACAAAACCTTATTTTACTCACACAAAACCATTGAAATTCCTTATATAGTTAGTTGCACTAACTATATATCGTGCACCCGCAATCCACTGCTGATGATGTCACATATTACATCATTCATGACATGGTCAGTGACATCACTGATGACATCACTGATGACATCTCAAATGACATCACTGATGACATCACTGATGACAACATCCAGTGACTGTATGTTTCTGTAAAGTTAAAATATGTCTTACATATTGAAGAATGAGTGGATGTATAAGTGTCTGGATGAAGGATTTAGTAGGTGCCTGACTGACTGTATGAGTGAGTGATTAAATGTGTCTCACTGAGTGCATGGGTTAGTGACTAAACTGTCTTAATTTGTGCATCATTATGTCTGTTGTTCTGTAAACTGTTGCATGTGTTGATAAGTAGCTATATGAGTAACTATATGGGTTATTGATTGGTTGCCCAAGTATTTGTATGGGAGACTGAGTGTGTGTGTGGGTGGCTGGGAGGTGTATGACTCTGTGCATAGATGTGTGAGCAGTTGATTCACTAGATGTATGGTTTCAAAAGTGCATGTGGAAACAGCTGTATGGGCGGTTGACTGTGTGCATGAGTGTATTGGTGAGTGAATGGATATCTCAGTGCTACATGTCAAAGTAAGTACATATGTAAAACACAGTACATGTGAGAGTTGACATATATAAATAACTGTGCATAAGAGCCAGTGAATGTGTGAGTGGCTGTATGGATCATTGTGAACTTGTATCAGGGATTGTATAAGAGAGTAAATATGTGTTAGTATATGTTTGAATAAGTAAAGTTTGTATAACTGTATAGTTGAGGAAATGGAGGTGTGATTGATTCTTTGCATGACTGACTAGGTGTGTGAGTAACTCCATGGATGAGTGACAGTCTGTGAGTGTCTGTTTACACTGATTGTATCTAAGGTTATATTAGAGTCTGAAGAGGTTCATCGTATTATCACATGAATGATATCATCAGTGATGTGATCAGTAATGTCAAATGAGATGTCATCAGTGATGTCATCAGTGATGTCATTTGAGATGTCATCAGTGATGTCATTTGAGATGTCATCAGTGATGTCATCAGTGATGTCACTGACCATGTCATGAATGATGTAATATGTGACATCATCAGCAGTGGATTGCGGGTGCGCGATATATAGTTAGTGCAACTAACTATATATGGAATTTCAATGGTTTTGTGTGAGTAAAATAAGGTTTTGTAAATGCGAATTCCTAACTATATATGGTCTATAACCTATGGTTTTTTCAGTGAATATATATATATATTAAACAAATGTAATGTATGTTAGAATGACAAAATTGTTATGAAATCATATGGGGTAGACCTACAGCACAAAAAATACAAACAGTGAGAACACGGACCAGAAATATACAAAGTACTATTCTAATATATAGTATGAGAGGTACAGGGCAAACAATTTACGTGTTGAAAATGTTAGAAAGCACACTCATTGCTTAAACATTGTGGAAATTGAAGTCTGAAATGTATTAGAAGACCTCAGGAAAGCCTATAGGAACAATTTGAAAACATTTAAAACACATTGTTTTTGGTTAAGCTACAGGTCAACTCAAAGGTATCCCAAATTAAAAAAGACTCACATTCACAGCTATAGAAGTTCCCTCTGGAACCCATGCAGCTCAAACAGGTTCCAAGATATAAAATTGCACAGAACCCAACTGAACAGTTCTTTTTATAGGACAACACCAACAATGAAAGGCAAATAAATGTTATATATAACTGACGACAGCCTACTCAAATTAGCTCAGCGCGACACATGGACAATAGATGGCACATGTAAATCAGGCCCTCTGATATTCACACACATAAACACAATCCACAGAGAATACCACAACGTAAACATGCCATTAGTTCATGCACTTTTAGCAAACAAAGGGCAACATACCATAAACTAATAATTGGAATACAATTCAAAGCTAACAGTTACTATCCACTAAAAATAATCACTGAGTTTGAGCAAGCAATGATTTCACCTTCAAAGAATATACCCACATATAGCTATATAGATGAGCTACTGCCATTTTTACCAAGGTATATGGAGACACAGGAAAAAATAAACATGAATCATTAAATACTCCATGAAATAACAAACATAATTGCCCTAGCATATGCCCCAGTAACTGAAGTCGAAAAACACTGCAACTTACCAATGGAATAACCATACTAACAAATACATGAAGATAAATTAATCACCCCAATTGACTACTTTGAAGCTATATGGGTGGGCAGATTGCGCCACTATGGTCACAAACGCCACCCCAAGTGTCATATATCATGGTATAATGTGTATGACAGCACCATTGCACAAAAAGCAAAAACATACAAGGCAATGAAAAGGTAACATAACTTTTTTCGAAGGACATTAGAATGAAGACACTCCATGCTTTACAAATTTCTACAAATATTAAAAAAGGAGCAAAGCTATCAACAACTAGAATTCGAAAATTTTAAAACCTAACTAAAACCTAAAATATTAAAAGAGAATAAAGAAATGCATGAAATATTACAATGTAAAAGTTTAAATATTTCTTAAGAATTAGGGAATACCACACCAAGGCTCTGTAGGAAGAACATTACTTTAAAAATAAAAATTAACAAACTAAGGGGTCGATTAGGATGGCGGACAGAAGGACGATCGCCGGCCTGGAGTAGGAGGAAAATGCCTTTTTACAGTCCACCAGCCGCAGCCAGTCCGTCCGCCATATTAGGATGGGAAGAACTGTCAAATTTCCGTACGCCGCGGAAGAACATGCACCGCCGCGTAAATACACCCGACTCCGCGGCGGACGTAACCAATCCAGAGACACCGCCGTATGGAATGACGTCTCCGACTGTCCTCGAAATCACGATGGCGGAAAAGACACAGCAAATCGCAGCGGAAAAACCACCAGCCTGAACACGGCAGATTCACCACAGCGGAGAGGCAAAACATTGCAGAGATACCCACCACAGGCAGATCGGCGTTATGGACCCAGCTCTACATGCATTTCCGCTCCTCTTCGTGCTCCACCACCAGCAAGTCATGGACCATCGCCGACGATGACCCAGGTACGCAAACACACCAAATGCTGTCGGAAGGGGAGTATCTGCCGGGGCTGTGACGGGGGGAGGGGGAGGGGCATGTTGGGGACACAGCATTTACGATAGCACCAATATATCAACAATGCAAGGAGACAACCAGGAATGACACAGCGAAACCACTACACAGGAATAATTTGCTTTATTGCACATAATAGGGGTTGACTCCAGAGTAGCCAGGAGCATGGGCACTGGATAGAACAGAACAGGTACATCTGAGGCAGCACATGAGAGGGGCAACGAGCATCAACAGTCCAAGGCAAAGAACAGGTACATCTGAGGCAGCACATGAGAGGGGCTGAGTGCATCAACAGTCCATGGCGAAGAACAGAGCAGGTACATCTGAGGCAGCACATGAGAAGGGCTAAGTGCATCAACAGTCCATGGCAAAGAACAGAGCAGGTACATCTGAGGCAGCACATGAGTGGGGCTAAGTGCATCAGCAGTCCATGGCACAGAGCAAGTACATCTGAGGCAGCACATGAGAGGGGCAACAAGCATCAACAGTCCATGGCAAAGAACAGAGCAGGTACATCTGAGGCAGCACATGAGAGGGGCTAAGTGCATCAACAGGCCATGGTACAGATAAGAGCAGGTATATCAGAAGCTGCACATGAGAGGGGCTCAGAGCATCAACAGTCCATAGCAAAGAACAGAGCAGGTACATCTGAGGCAGCACATGAGAGGGGCTAAGTGCATCAGCAGTCCATGGCACAGAGCAGGTACATCTGATGCAGCACATGAGAGGGGCAACGAGCATCAACAGTCCATGGCACAGAACAGGTACATCTGCTGCAGCACATGAGAGGGGCTAAGTGCATCAACAGGCCATGGTACAGAACAGAGCAGGTACATCTGAAGCAGCACAAGGACGTGTGTCATGCGCCCCGTCCCATGGACATTAATAATGCAAGGGTGGTCACAATGGACAATCCAGACACCAAGTACAATGACATGTGATTGATGGGACCTGCACCTCACAGCACAGAATCAGGTGGACTGATTGACCTAGTAGCTTCGGACACAGTGGCAGGATCTGATACAGGATTGGGAGATACAGCCACAGTACCAGTGACTGACACATGAGCCATAGACCCAGACACACTGCAAGCACCAGAAACAGGAGCGTGAGACACAGCCACAGCTCTAGTGACAGACACATGAGCCATAGACCCAGACACACTGCCAGCACCAGAAACAGGAGTGTGAGACACAGCCAAGGATGTAGTGACTGACACATGAGCCATAGACCCAGACCCACTGGCAGCACCAGAAATAGGAGTGTGAGACACAGCCACAGCTCTAGTGACTGACACATGAGCCATAGACCCAGACCAACTGGCAGCACCAGAAACAGGAGTGTGAGACACAGCCACAGATCTAGTGACTGACACATGAGCCATAGACCCAGGCACACTGCCAGGACATGTCCCTGTACAGTGACCAACAAATACCATGCCAGCCTCTGAGACATGAGAGTGGCGGACACACACAGTGGCAGTACCTGAAACAGTAGAGGGCACAACTGACACAGTGCTCCTACATGAGGCATGACAGCGAACAACAGACACAGTGCCACTATCTGACATATGAGAGTGAACTGCAGCTGACCCACTAGGACCACTGAAATGATGATCCACAGGGCTGTATAGGCCAGGAGGCAGGGTGGCTCTGGGAGCTTGGGACAGATGTACTGGAGCTACATTGGGGTGGTCAGATGTCACTGGTGTGTGTCTCCGTTTCTTTGGGATATGTAAGGCCACCCTGGACATGACTGGACTGGTAAGTGGTGCGGGCTCATCAGAAACATCACCCATCAAAGGTGGATCGTGTGCTGGTGGTGGTCTGTGCTCTGGGGAAGTGCTGGACCCTGCTTGATGCTAGCTATGGCCTCGCCTTCTGCCCTCTGTATCATGTGTAATGGGGGATGCAACAACAGTGTACTCCTTCCTCTGCCTCACCGGGATGTGGATGGGAGTAGAGGTATGGGGGAACTCCACCTCTGACACATGTGGTGTACGTTCCTTCACCAACACCACCTTCAGGGGACGCAGGGGTGATGTATGCCTGTCCTTGGTGGATGTCCTGTGAATGGGAGAAGCCTTGGGCCTGGGAGGCTCCTTGGCCCTGGGAGACGCCTTGGCCCTAGGAGGTGTCCTGTCTTTGGAATTTGCCTTATCCTTGGGCGGTGCTCTGTCCCTGGGAGTTGCCCTGTCCTTTGTAGTGTCCTTGTCCTTGGAAGTGTCCCTGGCCTTGGGAGGTGCCCTGTCCTTTGTAGTGTCCTTGTCCTTGGGAGTGTCCCTGGCCTTGGGAGTTGCCTTGTCCTTTGAAGTATCCTTGTCCTTGATAGTGTCCCTGGCCTTGGGAGGTGCCCTGTGCTTTGTAGTTTCCTTGTCCTTGGGAGTGTCCCTGGCCTTGGGAGGTTCCCTGTGCTTTGTAGTGTCCTTGTCCTTGGAAGTGTCCCTGGCCTTGGGAGATGCCCTGTCCTTTGTAGTGTCCTTGTCCTTGGGAGTGTCCCTGTCCTTGGGAGGTGCCCTTGCCTTGGGAGTACCTTTTGAGGGGGCTGCCTATGTTACATGTGAATCCCTGTCCCCCAGCACCCCTTGAGGATCCTGTGTGTCAACTCCAGGGTAGCGGATGTCGTGTTCTGTGAAAGATTTCCCTGTCCTAGGGGATGGTGTCTGTGGCCTCCGTAACCAGCCTTGCTGCCTGTGCCTGCTTCTAATGCAATACCCAGAAAATGAGGCCTGGTCAGAAATGTCACTCTCCCCTGAGACATCAAGTGGTGTGGATGGGGGAACTGAAGTAGAACATTGTCCAAGCGACTGTTGAATGGCTGCAGACACTGTGTTGGATAATGACTGAACTGCTCTGTGGAGACCAGCAACATCGCCATGCATCCCCTCCATGAATGCTACCACCTGCCCCAACTTCCTATCGTGGTCTAGAAATGCATTGATCATGTTGGTCAGCCCTACACACAGCTGTCGCAGCAGATCAACTGCCTCAGCACAAAGGGCAGTTTGTGTCACAGGGGCAGGGGCAGCGGTGCCTGCACCGAAGGCCACTCTGCTCCCCCTACTCTGGAGAGCAGGAGCAGTACTTGTTGCAGTTGGTGGCAGTGTGGGCCCAGTGTGCTGTGTACCGACTGAAGGTGTAGATTGCCTACTCCCTGTGTCTACCAACAGTGCTGACTCACCACCACTGTCTGAAGATGAGACAATGGTGTCTCCACATGTGAGTCCTCAGGGACAGTTCTGTCCCCCTCTCCTGGGCTGCTCTCTTCAGTCTCAGTCTGCATGTGTGTGATCTCTGATCCGGATGCATTGCCACCAATAAGCTCCGTTGTTTGTGGGTCAGTGCCCTCGGACAAAGCTGAAAGAGAGAGAAAAGAGGTATACCTAAGTGCCACACTCACATACTGCAAATTACAAAATCAAAACTTCCTTGACTGCTGACCAACATGTAGCACCCATCCTGCACACGAACCACCCCAACCAGACATCCTCATGTCCAAGAACTGGGGGTGCCTGTGAAACATGTACATCAAACAAACAGGGCAAGTGCATGCTGACCACCACACATGTGATGCCATGGGACCACAGACCTCAACGGCATGTCCTGGGAGCCTGCACTACAATGCAACTGGTATGTCCACCTGGCTGACATGGATGCTAATGCTCACTCCGCTAATGGCACCAGCATGCCATTGCAGAACAACATACACACCACGGATGTCACTACTGTGTCTGAGCAGCAATACATGCATGCACTCACAAGTCACAAACCCATTCAGTCTGCTTACCGCTAGTTTGCTGCTGCTCCCCTCTCAACTGGGCGGACAGGTCAGGATACGTCACAGCTATGATACGGAGCATTAGAGGGGTGATGGTACGTTGTGCAAGCCGGCCTGATCTTGGAATCATCCCCAGTGTCATCTCTGCCACATTCTTGCTGAGCCTGGAGATGTCGTCTCACCGCTTGTGGCAGTGTGTGTGTCGCCTATTGCACACCCCCACTGCCCGTACATCACGTGTTATGATCCTCCACACAGCCTTGTGAAGGTGCAGCTTGACCTACCATGATGGAAGACAAGAGGGGGCAAGTCAGTGGACATTTGGCCATTCACACAGATAGGAGCAACACTTATCTTTCAGCAGCCATGCACAGTACAACACATGTGAAGGTCCCACAGCACATCGCCAAGATTGCAGAAGCCAGGAGTCGGTGACCACCTCATGCACACCAACATGTCGTCCACTGCACTTACCACCTGTCCGGCCGGGGGCACCGTACAGCCGTTCATAGTGGCGGAGCACACCGTCCACAAGGTCCTCCAGCTCCGCTGCGGTGAAGGGACGAGACCGGATCTCTCGAACTCTCGGCATGGCAAGGTCCAGGACTGTGGCACAACAGCAGCAGTTGTTGTAGTGCTCAGCAGCAGCAGGTAGAGGTGATGGGTGCAGGCAGCAGTTGGTGGATTGCTTAGCAGCAGCAAGTAGAGGTGATGGGTGCAGGCAGAAGTTGGTGGATTGCTCAGCAGCAGCAGGTAGAGGTGATGGGTGCAGGCAGCAGTTGGTGGATTGCTCAGCAGCAGCAGGTAGAGGTGATGGGTGCAGGAAGCTGTGGCTGGAAGCAGTGGATGTGTGCTGCTGAAATTCACACATTTATAGGGCCCTGAGCTGATATCAGTGGCACACGTCTGCAGCAATTGGTTTTCCCGGACTGCCTCATTCAAAATGAGCCAATGACTGGCCCTGCAGTGGTGGTGTCCCGCTTCCGCTATTTTTGAAATCGCTTACACGTCCCGCGTTACCTGTTTCCATTGACTACATGTCTCTAATAAAAGAGAGGGACCCCAGCAACCAAAGGGGTAGGGTTCCAAAAGACTATAAGTCAAATAAGATGTCCCCTTTGGGAAAATTACATATCAAATATTACAATTACAAACTAAACATAGCATACAAAGTTGACTCAATCCATACAGCCAAGCAAGAGCAAGGATGATGCATGTAATTAGAATTAAAAATGTGTACAGTTTATTACAAAATCCATAAAATAAAATAACAATACATTAATTGCGTATATCTACCAACACAATGAGCTAATCACATTAAAATTTATAACAGTGGGAATGAAAACATAGAAAATTGTTCTAATTAAAAGAGAAGAGGACACAATAGAATAAAATAATAGATCTTGAGGAAGGGGGCGTGGCTTGGGCGCCGATGGCGATGGTCGTCTGAGAGCTCGGCTCCGGGACTGAGCCCGTGATTATCCTGTACATCGGAGGTTGCGGGGCACCCCGACCCCAGCATTTTGCTGATCGGCCCGACGGAGACCTGCCGGGGCCCCTGGCGGAGTCCGAACGAGCGGTGACCCGGCGGAAAATCGGAGTTTGTGGAACTGCGGAGTGCGACCCAACATGGCGCCCGGACTTCATTGTCCCCTTGGCTGGATCCACTAGACTGATGGAACACCACTAGCAGCGGCGCGCCCCCTGCTCAGCCGTCTCACGGAGATGTGAGGAACTGGACATCGGTCGGATCGGACTCTTTCAACGAGGATCGCACTCGGACGGGCAGATGCCCCCGCTATAGTGGATCCCGCACGCGGGCTCCTGGAGGTCCTGACGGTGGCCCCACTCCCTGCACCGCACTTGGCTACTTTTTCCTGGCCGACCCACTTCCATGGGAGGCGCAACCCTCTGATCATCCGGAGGAGTCGGTGACCCTTGCTCCGGGACTCTATCGGCCGCTAGGGCCTGCCCGACCTGGCGGCGATTGTCTCCGCCTCCCCCCCGGTGCCCTCAGACAACGTGGTGGTGGCACGAGCCGAAGCTGAGGAGGTCCAACAGGCCCTGGAGACGGGGATTTCCGGCACTCGACCTGAGGCCCAGCAACCGGGAGAGTCACGGCCGGCGCTTGCACTCGGAGAAGCCTACTCCTGGGCCCGCACGGTGTGCTCCCGGCGACATGGGAAAACCTAGAGGAGCCAAGGGGGCTACCCCAGCCGCCTCAGACTCGGAGTCCCAGGACAAAGAGGAACGTGGGGACCCGGAGAGTTCTGGGGGTGCATCAATGCAGCAGCAATTTGACCGCGTCTTGGAGGCGATTGCGACCACGCGCTCGGCCCTCCAGCAGGACATTGCCCAGGTAGCGACAAGCCTAGGCCTCCTTAGAGCGGATCACGGCAAACTCTCAGACAGGGTCAAGGAAGTGGAGAGCTCGGTGAAAACCTTGGAGCCGGCGCAGCGAACCCTGGCTGCGACTATGAAGGATGCCCTGTCCCGGATTACGGCCCTGGAGCAGAGAGCGGAGGATGCGGAAGGCCGTAACAGGAGGAATAACATTCGGGTGGTGGGCCTGCCGGAGAAGATTGAGGATGGCGACATGGTGGCATACTTGGAGGCCTGGCTCCGAGACACGGTGGCCCCGGAGGGTCTATCCTCCTTCTACACCCTGGAGCGCGCCCATAGAGTCCCAGCGAGGCCACCACAACTCGGTCGGGCCCCGCGACCGGTGGTGGCACGGTTGTTGCACTTTCGGGACAGGGACCTCATCCTCAACGCCGCCAGACATAATGGTCCATTCTAAGTGGCAAACAGCCAGGTGAACATCTTCCCGGATTACACCTATGAGACTCAACGTAGACGGTTTTCCTTCCTGGCGGTCAAGCGTGAGCTCAGGAGCGAGGGCATCCAGTACTCGCTCCTATTTCCTGCGAGGCTCCGCATAATTGTCGATGACAAGACTCAATTCTTTGACACCCCGGAGGACGTCTGCAACTGGCTCGAACTCTACAGAGCAGGGAGAGATGGCTTCGGCTCCTCATCACAGCAGGCAGCAGAGCCGGAGCAGAGAAGGCGGTCCAAAAGAATTCGGAGTCGCCGTGGCCGCTCGGGCGGACCCTCGACTGCGGAGACATCGACGGAGCGGAGGGGAGTGCTGGAGGTGTTATCTGCGCTGTCTGGCTCACGGGACGGTGCCATTGAGGAGGAAGCGGACCCTGGTGACGAGGGGGTGCCAACGGACTCCGAGGACTCGGTGACTGATAGCGTCCATACGCCGGTGATCACACCGAAATCGGTGGAGGACCTTCTAGATGGACAGGGGTAAAGGGGTGTGCTACTTCCTTTTGGGAGGGGGCCCGGCACGGGGCGGTGGGTGCCGACACTTGACGCTGACTCCCGGGGAAGGGGGGGTGGGGTGCCTTGTTTTTGCCCCGAGCGTGTTTGCCACTGTTTTGGGCTTGTCTTAGTCCTGGTGGCCTGAGCGTCGAGGGCCCACTGCCTCCGCCCGGCCCGCACCTGGCCCTTAAGGCCTTCCTACGGTGGCGACCGCAGGATTAGTAGGGGATAGTGGGTTTTTGGAGGGTATGGTTTGGATGGGAACTAGATGGTGCTATTTGGGTCCTGTTCTGGGGAGGGCGGATGGGGGTTTGGTTCATACTTGGGTTGTTAAATCTTTGTTGGGGAAAATGGCCACCATCAGTGCTGGGATGATTGATGTCCTTTCTTTGTTGGGACCCAGATGGGGAGACTTTGCGAGAACGATCTGGGACAATGGCTAATGTTGCTAATCTGAAATGTGTTACTTGGAACGTGCGGGGGCTTCATACCATGTCTAGGCGGCACAAGGTCCACGCTTATTTAGTGCGTAGGGGGGTACAAATGGCGCTGCTGCAGGAAACACATCTGAACAAGGCGGAAGGGGCGGCGCTACAGCGTAGATGGAGGGGGCAGGTCTTTTGCACTTCGTACTCCGCGTATGCCAGAGGGGCGCTGATTTGGGTTAGAGCTGGGGTTCCCTTCCAGGTCACGAAAACAGTGATAGATCCAGAGGGGCGATATGTGGCCATTTCAGGCACTTTGGGAGGGAGAGACCTAAACGTTTGCTGTGTGTACGCTCCTAATGTAGACCAGACTGCCTTCCTTTCCAGGTTATCGGGCTCGTTGGCCCACTTCTTCTCCGGGCCCCTCCTGCTCGGTGGAGATTTTAACTCGGTAGTGGATGTAGACACTGACCGATCGCATCCACCCCTACCTGATTCTCCGGTTCGCCGCGTGGCTAAGGGTCGTAGGGACTGGCAGACTCACTGGGGTTTAACGGATATCTGGAGGGCGCAGCACCCCACAACCAGGGACTATTCCTACTTCTCGAGCCTCCATGAGTTGCACGTTAGACTGGACGGGTTCCTGGGCTCGCCAGAACTAGTTTCGGCAGCGGTCCGGTCTGAATATTTGACCAGGACCATATCAGATCATAACCCCCTCCTGCTGGTCCTTCATTGGTTCCCCGGGGTGCCTGCGGTGCCCACCTGGAAGTTACGGCCCGAGATCCTTGAGGACAGTGTTTTCAGAGCGGACCTAGGCGATAAGATCTCGGAGTACTTTGCGTCCAACGGTGGCACCGCGAGCTCGAGAGCGCTAGAGTGGGACGCTTTTAAGGTGGTGGTGAGGGGATACCGTATTTCTAAGAAGGTCGGCATGAGGCGAATTATCCTCGCCGACCTGGATGCAGCGGACCGGAAGCTCCGCGAGTTGGAACTCCGCCGCCCCGGGCGCCCTGAATTACAGATACGCGCAGCGGAGGCGAAGGAGGCGGTGGCGGCGGAGGTCGAACGGCTCCGCTGTTTTGACTACAAGGCCTATACGGCTCGGTCCATCGCAGAGGGAGATAGGTCGAGCGCGCTACTGGCATGGCTAGCCAACCCTACGCGCCAGTCCTCACTAACGACGTCCAAGCGCAAGGCAGACGGGACTATGGTGTGCACTCAGCCTGAGATTCTGAGTTGCTACCGGCAATACTACGAAAGTTTATACCGCAGTCGCTCTACCCGAGACCCTGATTTGCTTAATCATTATCTGCAGCCTCTGGAGCTCCGAACAGTGGAGCAGGACGTGGCGAAAGCCCTGGGGTCCGACATAGAATTGGGAGAGATCCGTAGCGCCATTAAGAAGATGGCGAGGAATAAGACCCCGGGCCTATACGGCCTTCCGGTGGAGTTCTATGCAGCTTATGCTGATCTCCTAGCCCCTAGGTTATTGATAGTCTACAGGGAGGCGAAGAGGCTTGGGCGACTCCCGGGCTCGATGTGCGAGGCCTTGGTGGTTCCCCTCCTCAAGCCCGGAAGGGACTCATCCGATCCGGGGTCTTACCGTCCCTTATCAATGCTGACGGTTGACTATAAAATACTGAGCAGCATCTTGGCCTCGAGGCTGCTGGGGCACATGAGCTCCCTGGTGCATGAAGACCAAGCTGGATTCATCCCCAGGCGTAACACGACCATGAACATTCGCAGGTTGTTCCGCTTGCTGGGAGAACCGCTTGTGGACGCCCCGTGCCCGGTTGTCTTATCGGTGGACTTAGAGAAGGCTTTTGACAGCCTGGAATGGGACTACCTTGGTACTGTGTTACGGAGGTTCGGTCTCGGTGAGGGCTTCATCAGGTGGACCAAGGTTCTGTATGCCTCTGCATCGGCCAGGGTTCGGGCGGGACCGTTCATTTCCTCACAATATCCAGTGGAAAGGGGCACGAGGCAGGGATGTTCGTTATCCCCGCTTCTCTTTGCGCTGGCGGTGGAGCCACTCGCACTGCACCTACGGTCGGGAGCCCATTATACGGGTCTGTGGACTCCTTCGGGCCCGCACTACATTTCGCTGTATGCAGACGACCTGCTGCTCTTCCTTGAGGACCCGTTCGCTGCCTTACATGGCGCTGCGGCGGCGCTCATGGAGTTTGGGGAGGTCTCGGGCCTCCGGGTGAACTGGACTAAGACCTGTCTTTTCCCGGTTCGCAGGGGCACCCCTAGCCCTGCTCTCAGCAGGGAGATTAGATGGGAACCTGACTGCTTTAAATACCTGGGGGTGTACGTCTATCATGAACCATCTGACCTCCTGGATGGGAACATTGCCCGCGGCACTCGAGCACTTCGAGGCAGCATGGACTTCTGGGCCACGCTATCGCTTTCGGTGGCAGGGCGGATCGCTTTGCTCAAAATGGTGGCGCTTCCCCGGTTGTTATATTATTTCCGGACGCTGCCAATATGGGTCCCACCGGCCACGTTTCGACTATTACGATCTATGATAGTCGGATTCCTCTGGGGCTCGGGCCGCCGGCGGGTGGCCCTCAAGACCCTGATGTGGCCGAAGGATGAGGGTGGGCTTGCAGTGCCGGACTTTGAGAAGTATTATTTGGCGGCGCAGCTCCAGACCTTCACCCAGGAGATCGCCCGAGAATTCCGGGGCCCAGAAGACAGAAGGGGTACGGGTATGGCCAGACATGTTCTCTCCTTCATAGCGCTGCGACAACGTTTGGCCCTACGGGACTTGTCGCTTGAGGAGCGGACCGTTCGCCTGTGTTGGAACCGAGCTCACGCCCGGGGCCACCTGAGAATACCGTATGCGCCCGAAATACCTTTGGGGATGCTGACGGCTTTGCCCCATGGCGGCGATTGGTCGCGGTTGGCGAACTGGGAGGACGCAGGCTTACAGTTGATAGGTGACCTATACGAGGACGGGGCGCTTTTGCCCTTTCAGGAGCTCATCGACCGCTTCGGGATTCCTCGCGGCGACTTTCTGTTGCACTCGGCCCTTCTCCGAGCGATTCAGGCGCACTGGAAACATGGGCAGGAGGAACCCCCTTTATCTCCGGTGTGCCAATACGTGATGATGTCTGCGGGCACGGTGAAGGCGGTCACCTGCCTTTATGGCAGACTGATCAATGAGGGGCTGGCTCCCCTCACTACTCTGAAAACCCGTTGGGAGGTGGACATTGGCAAGGAGATCCCGGAGACGACCTGGTCCCAGCTGGTGCGGCGAGCCTGGAAGGGCACACGCCACGCCCGCTTTCAATTGGTCCACTATTAGGTGCTCCATAGAGCTTATCTGACCCCGGTGAAAATCAGGCGATATTTTGCCACGAATTCGGCGGACTGCCCCAGGTGCCCGGCCCAGGAGGCGGACCTTCTCCACATGTTGTGGGCCTGCCCGGGTTTATCATCCTATTGGGTAGAAGTGGGGAAGACCCTGGAGGAGGTGACAGGGAGATCCTTATCGATTGACGCGGCGGTGGGACTCCTGCACTGGTTCCCTCATACCCCCAAGAACAAAATATCCAGCAAGTTCATCGATTTAGGGCTGCTCCTTGCTAAGCGGGAGGTGACCAGGAACTGGAAGGCACGGGCTGGTCCGATGGGAGGCCGGTGGCACAGCGAGCTTTTGAAGTGGGCAGCGGGGGAGAGCACACTGAGATACCAGCTAGCTTGGAGGCAGCGTAATGAGAAGGCACAGGAGGCAGCGCTGGAGTGGGAAACGTTAGTGCAGGCCCTTAGGGATTATTGCGCCCCCAGTGACTCTGACAGTGAGGATGCAGCTCGCCCCATGTCCCGTTAGATGATTGAACTTCTCGGTTCTATTGTTTTCCCCACGGGTCCTTTCGCAGATCCTGTTGCGGTAGTTACCGTGCGCTGATGGCGGGGTTGGGTAGGGGTTACTTTGGTTCTTAGCGTTTTGAGGGTGGGGTTTTTCTTTCTGGGTTTATAGGCTTGTTTGGAAAAGCAGATGACAGACAGTGGATCATCCGGACCAGCTTTGACATCCTGCTGAGCCCCCATTGGCTTTCGCTGCCCGACCCCAGGGTTGTGGGCTGAATGGCTGTGTACGAGAAATACGGCGGGGGGACAGAGGGTTGTGTCTCATCGATTTTGCTCATTTTATAATGCTGGTCGATATTGTAACGATTTACTGATTCCTGCAATAAAAATATATTTAAAAAAAAAAAAAATAATAGATCTTGAGTTCAGGGGCCTGGGTGATTGCTCAGGCTGGTGGCAGCACCTTGTTATTTCGTTTGGAAGGCGAGCAGATTGCGAGGGACTCTCCTCTGCTTTAACTTGTACCCCGCTGCATTACTGCAATAACTTTTTAAAAAAACAAACAATTGATTTTAAAAATTGTGTTGTGTGCTTATGTGATTAATTGTACCTTTCAAACTCTCTTGAGCGCTGTTATCCGGTCTCCCTGTGCCCCGTTCCACCACGGCTTCCTGGTGCCGATTGCTGTGGAGGGCTAGGTCGGGCGCCATCTTCGGTGAGTCCCGGGCCCCTGCGGGACCCAAGTTAGCGGTCTAGCTGGGGGAGGGGCTTGGATCATAAATTGATCTTGAGTTCGGGGGCCTGGGAGATTGCTCAGGGTGGTGGCAGCACCTTGTTATTTCGTTTGGAAGGCGAGCAGATTGCGAGGGACTCTCCTCTGCTTTAACTTGTACCCCGCTACATTGCTGAAATAACTTTTTATAAAAACAAACAATTGATTTTAAAAATTGTGTTGTGTGCTTATGTGATTAATTGTACCTTTCAAACTCTCTTGAGCGCTGTTATCCGGTCTCCCTGTGCCCCGTTCCACCACAGCTTCTTGGTGCCGATTGTTGTGGAGGGCTAGGTTGGGCGCCATCTTCGGTGAGTCCCTGTGGGACCCGAGTTAGCGGTCTAGCTGGGGGAGGGGTTTGTATCATAAATAGCAATGCACTTTAGGAAGTGCAGCGGCCGCGCGAAGCGGGCGCGCCGTTTGCGCGCCAAAGGAGGGCCAAAGGAGGGCCCGTCTGTTCGCGTCCGGGACCGGCCGGGACCCGGGGCCACAGACCCTGCTCCTTTTTTAACATATATATCTCTGCAGCTCCTTGTCTATCAAGGTAATTGGCCCATTAGCCCTTCCACGCTCGATTGCATCCTTGCCTTCTGCATCTCTGCCCCTTTCCCCCCTCCCCTTGTTGTCACCTTATCTAAATCCTTGTTGGCTGCCCACTCTGTGTGCCCCCCCTCCCCCTCCTGCCCACCGACGCTGGCCTCTGCCTATCTACTCAATACCCGCTCGGCGGGTAAGCATCAACTGGAACTCTTTAATTTACTTGGTTTTCGACAGACTCTTTGCCTGCCCGATGTCTTATCCGCGCTTCCCGACTCCTATTATGCCCTTCGGGCTGATCGTCGAGATGGGAAAGTCCGCGGGGGCGTGGCCATGATTATCCGGTCCAATTTGCAGTTCCAACTCCTGCCCTACCCTCCCATACCCAATGTGGACTTTCTATTTGCCCGCTCAGCGAATCTTTTAGCTCCCCTTACCATAGTCCTTCTCTACCGCCCCCCCAAACTCTGCCCCATTTTCTGCCTGCTCTCCAAGATCTGCTGGCCACCCTGGTGATTAATAACTCGTCAGTTCTTCTACTGGGTGACTTCAATTACTGGCTTGGTGACCCCAGGGAAGATCAGACTTCAAGGATTTCTCTGACACCCTTCGTTGTTTTAACTTTATTTCTCACATTCACGCCCCCACCCACGATCATGGTCACACTCTTGACCAGATTTAGACGACTAGTCGGATCATCTCTTCTACCGCTATCCGCCCTTGCACCTGGTCTGACCATTCCCTCATCACCTTTTCAATTGAACTTGCAGTCACTGATAAGCCCCCCCTGCCGAAGAACGTCTTAGCACGGAAGTGAAACCGGGTCGACTATAAAGCTCTTCATTCTTCCTTGGTGACTTCTCTTCCTGACTTATTGGACCTCTCCCTCGATCTACAAGTCGATGCCGTTAACACCTGGCTATCTACTTCCTGTGACTCGGTCGCCCCTCTCAGGAGGGTCAAGGCTTGTCGCCTCCACGAAGCCAACAAATGGTTTTCCAGTGACCTCAAAGCCCTTAAATTGGCTCTTAGACAGTCAGAGCGTCAGTGGAGGCGCAACTACTGTCCCCTCCTGAGGGATCAATATAGGTCTTTGCTAAAGAACTATAAGAGAACTATCCTCTCTGCTAATTCTGAGTAGTTTTCTGGTAAAATCTTACTTGCGGCTAACAAATCCAAGGAGATTTTCTCCATTGTTCATGATCCATGATCCATGATCCTTTTCTATTTTCTAGAATCTAAAACGCTTCACCATTGTTTGTTCGTTTTGTCATGTGATAGAACTAAAGGAATCATAATTCGGAACTAAAGGAATCATAATTCACGACATAACAATACATAAATGGTAAGCTCATATTTGAGATATATTATCAGTTTATTATCGTACTATGGCGATGTCAGTACTGAAACATTGAATTAATAAATCTTTCTAGATCTAGTCACTCAACGTGACCTATACAACAAGGAACGTTTGACTGAACAATTAAATATTCAGGAGGGCATTTGTTGTCCCAATGAAGGTAAATTCAGAGAGTATCTTTACCCTTTCCCAACTGATACAAAATGTATATATTGGGAATTCCCTCTAAGAACCTAACAAATGTATAAAAGATCAAACATAAGATTCTTTTTTGAACATCGGTTTAGAATAATCGGGAAGATTAACTATATCGCTTAATCAGATGCGCTATGTTCTGGATATTCACCGGGTGAAGGCTAGATATAGAGTGTTTGAATGTATAGGCTACAGTGACACACAGCCTGCAGGAGCAATGTACTGTATTATGATGTAGATGTTGTTTTAGTTGAGATTATGTGTATCTTATATTATATTTTTATTTGCAGATTTGCCATAATTTGTGGGAAATTATATTTTAATCCTGAGGAAAGTGCTGGCTTTTAATGAAGTTGCCAAATCCGAAACCTGTCGATGCTATTCTAGAACTGTGACACATAAAGTAATTGGACCAAATAACTTCTCCATCTATGATATTTGCGCAATTTGGAGTTTGTTTGTTTTAATTTGTTTGACTGTTGTGTCCTCTTCTCTTTTAATTAAAACAATTTTCTATGTTTTCATTCCCACTGTTATGCATTTTAATGTGATTAGCTCATTGTGTTGGTAGATATACGCAATTAATGTATTGTTATTTTATGTTATGGATTTTGTAATAAACTGTACACATTTTTAATTCTAATTACATGCATCATCCTTGCTCTTGCTTGGCTGTATGGATTGAGTCAACTTTGTATGCTATGTTTAGTTTGGAATTGTAATATTTGATATGTAATTTTCCCAAAGGGGACATCTTATTTGACTTATAGTCCATTGGCTACATGTGCAAGGACCATCACGGTCACACCCTGCCAACCGCATGTGCGTGCTACCGCGATGGTGCATCTTTTGAAAATCATCACTCACTGGCATTGCAATGGCGGAGCATGCATTCCGCGGGGCGGGGCAGGCTAACACATACATTTGAATGTGCAAGTGGAAATGGTAGTTGGTATCCCCCCTTTCAGTCACATAGCAGCACCCACCGCAGACTGCCGGGTGCGGGCGGTCACCCACCGCCAGTTGCAGGCGGTCACTCACTGCTGTGTGCGGGCGGTGGGTGACCACCCTGTGTATTGATGTTACCCTGGCATGGATGGCCATGGGCGGTCACCCACCGCAGGGTGCGGGCAGTGGGTGACAGCCCTGTGTATTGATGTTACCCTGGCATGGATGACTATGGCCGTTCACCCACCGCCGGGTGCGGGCGGTCACCCACCGCCGGGTGTGGGTGGTGGGTGACCGCCCTCTGTATTGATGTTACCCTGGCATGGATGGCCATGGCCGGTCACCCACCACCGGGTGCGGGCAGTGGGTGACCGCCCGCACCCGGCGGTGAGTGACCGGCCATGGCCATCCATGCCAGGGTAACATCAATACACAGGGTGGTCACAACACCGCCCGCACCCAGCGGTGGGTGATCACCCGCACCCGGTGGTGGGTGACCGCCCGCACCTGGTGCTGGGTGGCCGGCCATGGCCATCCATGCCAGGGTAACATCAATACACAGGGCAGTCACCCAATACCTGCACCTGGCGGTGGGTGACCGCCCGCAGTGGGTGCTGCAATGTGACTGAAAGGGGGGATACCAACTGCCATTTCCACTTGCACATTCAAATGTATGTGTTAGCCTGCCCCGCCCCCGCGGAATGCGTGCTTCCCAATTGCGATGCCAGTGAGTGATGATTTTCAAAAGATGCACCATCGCGGTACTTCGCACATACGGTTGGTGGGGTGTGACCGTGATGGTCCTTGACCATGCAGCAAATGTTACACACAATTGCAGTATCAAGGATCATCTTCTGTGTTGGCAGAAGGAGTACCTGGATGCCGTTTGTACACACACTGCATGTCTCCGCACACATGTAATGTTTATATGTGAACATGTGTGTCAGGCTATGTCCGGAATGCGTCAAGAATCATTATGTGATGTCAATGGCCTGTGTCCACGTGTCTCATTTATGTCCATTATTTGCATGTTTGGTCATACTATTGACCTTGCCAGTGGTTAACAAAGGCCAGTGATGTGAGCCCAAGTTACGTCAGATGTGCATGGCTGTGTGGTGATGTCTTGGTTTTGAGGTCACACGTTTCTAATTGTACACATCTACACAGTACATTAAGGCTGTGTACCCACATTTTGAAGCAGTCGTGAGTGTGTGGTTTGTGTGTGCAAGTAGCAATGATGGGGGTATACATGCATTCTGTGTATGCGTCTGTGTGTCGCCTGTTGTATGTCCATGCTTGTCATGTGAGGATGCACAGCATTGTAGGTGGGGTCATGGGTGCATGAAGACAAGGAGGGTGTGTTCATGTTCGTGTTGTGTGTGCACGTCCATGTGTGTCTGTGGGTATGCTTGTCCACACATGGGCCCTCAGTCATGTGATGTTGGCTGTTCTTTCAACATGTGTGCACGTACCATTGGACATGTTTGCACACAGGATGTTGTTTGTGGGTGAACATTGTGTGTGTAGTTAGCTGTAGTGCCTTCAATTTTGGCCACGTCACATATACAATCAGTGTCTGCAACATGTATTATTTGTATTGTGTTGGTCAAGATGTGATAGTGTGGCACAGCTGTGCGGTGTTGGTCAATTGACATCTGCTCCCATCTACTCCCACACAGGAGGGCTCCAAATGTGCATCAACCATACACTGTGCTGGAGGACATGGTTGAAGAGGAGGTAATCCGCAAATTCTGGCTTGACCGACCGATATTGCAGGACCTTGTAGCCCATTGGCACCTCATCTGCAGCCACGCAGGCCATATCCAGGAGCAATTACACCCACAGCAAAGGTGATGGCGGCACTTCACTTCTTCGCGACAGGCACTTTCCAGTACACAGTTGGTCATGCCGGGGGGATGTCCCAATCCATGTTCAGCATGGTACTGCGGGATGTGCTGCAAGCCATGATGCTTTACAAGGATGATAACATCCATTTCCCACATCCGGCAGGGCTGGCTGCAGTGAAAGGTGGTTTCTATGCCCTGGGCCAGATTCCACACTTAGTGGGTTACATTGATGTCACACATATTGGTCTGATTCCACCCCAGGCACGTGAACCCATCTATCGCAATCGGAAGCACTACCATTCTATCAATGTGCAAGTGGTGTGCCTGGCTGAAAACATCATCTCCCATGTGTGTTCCAGATATCCCAGGTCCGCACATGACTCCCACATCCTGCGGAGCAGCATTGTCCCACAACTGATGGCTAATCTGCATCAAGAACATGCGTGGCTTGTAGGTGAGTGTGCTGTGATGACTACTGTGTTGTATGTCTGCCATGCTGTTCCCACCAATCCTGGTAATGATGTATGTGTCTGTCATCCCCCCACCTAGGCGTCTCTGCGTACCCAAACCGCCTGTGGCTGCTAAGCCCCCTACGGAATCCTACTACCCCAGGTGAAATGCACTATATTGAGGCCCATGGGAAGACACGTCGGGTGGTGGAACGTACATTTGGACTGCTGAAGTCTAGGTTTCGCTGCCTGGATAAAAACGGAGGGGCCCTGCCATACTCACCCGGGAAAGTATGCAAAATATTGATTGCCTGCTGCATGCTCCACAACCTGGCCTTACGCAAGAATATTGAACTGATCATGGACCCTGCAGACCAACAGGTTGCTCCGCCTCCCATACCACCCATGTCCAGTGATGAGGATAGTGGGGAGGAAGAAGGTGTGGGCCAGAGGCGTCAGCTCATTGCTCGCTACTTTCTTTGAATGTGAGTAACTACCTCTTGTGCTGCTGTTCAATGCGTGACGTATGTCTGCTGGTGATGGGTGGATGTGGTGTGTGAATGCTGCCTGTTATGTTCTGTTTGCACATGGGTGTGGGACATGGTATACAAACAATGCTCCTTGATGTGTGTCCTGTGATCCGCTTACTTTGAGATGATTGTGGGATGTGGGATGTTGCAGTACGTTGTTGTGTGATGGGTGTGATTCAGTTTCCTGACCTGTGCTTGTTGTTCTCTGATTGTCCATAGGTCACTCACACAGAGCTATGATTCCAAACAACAATCATCCCTGCACCTGGTGATAACAACTGAGACAAACCTGTGTTTCAACATGGAGATCACACAACCTTGAGTGTTTCCGTGATTTTTATTTACAGGGTGTGGATTACTGTTAGTGCATATTTACAAATAGGTGTTGGGGGGAAGTGTGAGTTGAAGGTCATGTCAGATGACAATACCGTGGGGACACAACATTGTGTGATGTACACCTAGTCCAACAGACATGTGCCAATGTTTGGCTTTTTGGGGCAAGATAGTTTGCAGAGTGAATGCCAGGCTCAAGGAAGGGTGAAGTCAGTGGCGGCCCCTCTTCGAGCGGGTGGATGGTGCATTGCCACTGCTCTGTGTTGGATCCACCCTCGGACGGCCCCTCCGTCTTGGAGCCGGAGTGGAGCCAGCTGTGGCGGCAGGTTGTTCTGGGACCACCTCCCTGTCAGTGGCCTCAGGTGATGGTGGCGGTGGTGTTGGTGCCCTGTCCCGCTGGCCACTTGGGGGAGGGGGAGGGGGAGGTTGTTCCCTGTCCCGCTGGCCACTTGGGGGAGGGGGAGGTGGTGTTGGTGCCCTGTCCCGCTGACCACTTGGGGGAGGGGGAGGTAGTGTGGCGCGGGATAACCACTCAATCCAAAAAGTTATTTGCTGCCCCATGAGGTCAACAATTTGTCCCATTCGGGTGTCCATGGACCGCAACACCTGGCAGGTCTGTAGAGAGTCTTGGTGTGCCCGATCCGCCTGTGCCTGCGACCGCTCATAGGAGGCTTGCACTCTGGCAATGGCATCCAGGGTCTCTGTCCCAGGATGGGCTGGGTGTTGTTCCCGACCTCACCATGCACCTGCACTCCTGTTTGGGAGCTGTGGTCTCACCTGTGTCCTCCCCCGTCCACTCTCCCTGCTAGCCTGAGATGTTGATGGACCATCATCGGACGATGGGTCAGGCAGGGTGGCACTGGCAGGAGTGGTGGTGGTGGTGGTGGTGGTGGTGGTAGCTGCACAGCTCACAATGGCAGGTGTTGGTGTTGTTACACTGGCCAAGGTGGTGGAGGCAGGGATGTCCTGGGAGCCTGATGGCCCTGGGAGTGTGCTTGGGCCAGCATCGTCCTCTGCACCCGAGGTATCCATGGAATCTTCACCGTAGAGTCCTGAGGGGGGCGACTGGTGCTGGTGGTTACTGGTTTGGCCTGTCAAGTTGCGATCACCTGAGGGACAAGAATTTAAGAATCAATGCTGTGGACATTACAGGTTTGTTGTTGTTACATTACAAATTTCTAGGGAATCAGGACATGGTTGTTGGTGTCATCATGTTGGTGTGGTAGACAGTACTGGCATTATGGTGGTATGGAGTTGTGGAGACAATACTTGGATATGTGTGGTCCGGTCCTACAATTGGATGGTGCCCCTGTGAAGATGGCTAACTACCTGTAAGTTTGGAGGGGGAGATGCACCTGTCAGCAAATGGTGGGCGGACTCCATCTTGCTCTGGGATGGGACATGGGGGCCGGTTGAGAGTTGTTGTGCTGGACCCACACGGCCCCACCCACCCCCACCCTCCCTGTGGAGATGGGGGCCTGTTGGGAGTTGTAGTGCTGGACTCTCACCCATCCACCCCCACCCTCTCTGTGGACATGGGGGCCTGTTGGGAGTTATAGTGCTGGACTCTCACCCACCCACCCCCACCCTCCCTGTAGACATGGGGGCCTGTTGGGAGTTGCAGTGCTGGACCCACCCCCACCCTCCCTGTAGACATGGGGGCCTGTTGGGAGTTGTAGTGCTAGATCCACCCCCCTCCACCCACTCCCACCCTCCATGTAGACATGGGGCCCTGTTGGGAGTTGTGGTGTTAGGTGCTTTGACAACATGCAAGCCTGGGAACGTAGGAGGCAACATTTGTGGTTGATCATGGTGGGTGCATTTGAGCCATGGACTTCACATTTGGGTGACTGTGTGGTCCACATGCATGGATTGGAGCCTGGGAGATGTGTCTTGGCAGTTGTGCAAAGCAGACCATGACAGTGTGATAGTGGTCATTGGTTTGTACTTACCAGCCTCAAGTCCCTCTTCTATTCCTTCCAGGCTCTCAGGGTGCAGTATGCCCAGCACCTTCTCCTCCCATTCGGCAAATGATATAGGCTCCGGGGGAGTGGCACCGCCAGTGTGTTGTGCCCGCAGGTCGTTCTTGGCCCTGATGCCTTTCACCCTTGCCTTGAGGTTGTCCCACCGCCTCTGGATCTTGTGTTTGGTGCGTGGCACGGTCCCTGAAGCATTCACTATGGTCACTATCCTGTCCCAAATGGTGGTTTTAGTTGCCAAGGTGGTCTGCAAGACTAGGGTACAGAACAGATGTGGTTTGACACGGATGATTTCATCCACCATGACCTTCAACTCACTCTCTGTGAACTTGGAGTTTTTCTTGGATGCCATGGTGTGTGATGTGCAAGGTGTTGGTGGGGTGGGGTGTGCAGGTGTGTGGCATGTAAGGATGGTGTTGTGGGGGTTTGTGTGGTGGGTGTGTTGGTGTGCAGGTTGTATGTGTGTTTTTGTGTGTCTGCTGTTTGTGCTATTCTGCCTCTTTCTTCCAGCTGTGCTGTAATGCAAAGGATTGTGGTAATGGGAGGGATTCATTTTATACTCTGTGTGGTGGTTGTGTCCCAATGGTTGTTGCCAGTCAGGTGTTCTGTGGGTGTGGTGACTTGGGTGCTCTTGTTTGAGCTGGGGGGGGTCATTGGGGCGTGTAATTGTTGGTGGTGGGTGTTCCAGGTGTCCTGTTTTTTGTGTTTTCTATTTACTTCCGTCCGCCATTTTTTAATCGGTTTGACGGCAGGGGTGATGTTCGTTTGGTCCTTCCGCAGTCATGCTCCGTTTCTCTGTCTATATTTTTCGCGGCGGTCGAGGTTGGTGGTGAGTTCCTAATCGTGCGGCTGGACCCTCCGCTTGGCCTGTTTCCGCGGTCAATGCGACCGCGTGGACGGTGTTTCTGTGGTACCGTCCGCTTGCGGCGGTCTTTGATGTGATCCGTCCGCGGCGGTCGGTGTGTGATGACAGAAATATCGTTATCGCTACTGCGAATTATCCGCGGTGCGGTCAGGAGTATTTTTGCCGCAACCATGGCGG
Organism: Lissotriton vulgaris; assembly: GCF_964263255.1. Classification (NCBI taxonomy): domain Eukaryota; kingdom Metazoa; phylum Chordata; class Amphibia; order Caudata; family Salamandridae; genus Lissotriton; species Lissotriton vulgaris. Next base: position 724,789,686 of record NC_141696.1, read on the forward strand.
ACGGAACCCATTTCCGTCCGCCATCCTAATAGGCCTCTTATTACGAAATATATGCTTGAACAAGAAAAACAGATGTATTTTTTATTTAGCCATTTTATTAAAATAATTTTTAGTAATCAGTCAAAGATATATATATACAACCTTAAACAAAATCCTACGAATTAAGAAAGCTCTCCATTCTTCTGACTTCACCCCGTTAATTAGAGTGATAGATGCCAAATTGCTATCTACAATAGCCTTCGGCGCCACTACTTTTAAAGATAAAATGTTCACCTGGCTGGACAGAATGCAATCAGCCTGTTTTCGTAGAGTTTTTCACTTGCCCAATTCGACCTCTCATGCCCAAATCCGCTTGGAGTTCTGCTTGTTCTCTCAACATTGGACCATTAAAGCTTGATTTGTTGCCAACTGTGCAGAAACAAAAGTGGCCCTAGCCTCCACATTAAAGAGTTGTGTCTGGTCACTGTTAAATAACCCCAGAACTTCTGGAATACATTTTTAACATTCTGCTTGGACGCTTTAGAAGCCCATGATCTATGGGCGAGCTCACTACCCATAGGGGTTGCTGCCAAAGCCCTGACCAAACAAGCAAAAATACTATCTATGGAACACAACGCAATATCTGTGAAAAAGCTATCACATGGCAGCCTGGCGTCAAAACTCTACGATCGTAAAACCCTACCACACTACCTGTCATCCTCCATGAAGCCATTAGTGAAACACTAGTTAATGAGACTGCGTTTTGGGCCAATCCCCCTGGTGGGGTACAATTATGGAAGGAGGTTCAAGTCAGACATGTCCTCCCAGTGCCGCTACTGCAACAACGGGGAAGAAAATTTAACACACGTCCTGTGTATATGCAGCACTCTACTCCCCTACGAATGTATTGGTTGCGCCCCATTTGGAGAATTCTTAATGTGCGGACCTGCCATGAAGCCTTTTAGGAGTGTATGAAGGGGGAATCAGCTCAAATGGCCGCCCGTTTCATAAAATTTATGACTAAGATTAATTCAATTCTACCGGCAGATACCACTCATGAACCCTTGTTGTGTCAGATATGAACTGCGTTTCTCTTTCTTCTTTTAAATTTAGAGCTGAAAATGGTTTTTATCTTCCTTTTTGTACAAAATGCAATGATGTTAATTAATTGTGCAAATAAATATATCTATCTATCTTAAACAAAATCCAGTCAGATTGAAAAGTAAACATTGCTTACATATAAATATATAAATAAGTAAACACTAAAGAACACAAATAACAACTTTTAAAATCACAATACCTGTCTCCAAATAATAAAGTTAAATACATGCATAAATATAAAGCAATATAATCCTACAAAGAACTGTAAAATACATAAGCATTTCACACCCATAAAAAATCAAATATATTATAGCCTACATTTTTGTAGCTGGAATCTATGAACCTCGAAATAATCCACAACATAACATTTCTGAATAAAAAAATGAAACATAGTCCACAAAAAATGCAGAAATGAAAACAATAAAGGTAAAGATACAATGCAAAGAATGATAATCCATGCCACATTGAAGAATGTATTAAAGTTTGAAGAGGGTAGATTTTCTTTACCCCCACCTTGGGGGAAGCGTTGGACTTTTAGGGAGGGAGATTTTGTATTCCTACTCCAATCTAAGGGACATTGGGCAAGGGATGGACTTTGAGGGGAATAGATTTACTTTCCCCACTCTAATTTTGGACTCATTGTGGCAATGTGTTGGAATTTGAAGCGAGTAGATTTACTAGTCTCAGTCTCAGCCTAATATAAGCCACACTGGGGAAAGTGTTGGAATTTGAAGAGTGAAGATTAACTATTTCCGCTCCAAAGTGAACAGCATTGGAGAATATGATGTACTTTGAGGCGGTCACATTTGGAGGCTAGTTACGATGTAGAGAGGACTTGAGTCAGCCGGACACCATCTCAGTCCTTGGACCGGCCGACCGACCTCTGGTCAGCTGGTCACAATGGCCTAATTAGGATGCGACCGAACATTGTTTGGTCACATTCCAACATTTATGCAAACAAAAAGAAGGAGTATCCCCAACGTCAGGTTTTTGAAGAAAAACTTTCGGAGGGTGAGTTGTTTGGCAAAAAAGGAAAAAAGTCAACCTTTTTGATAGGAAACCCCTCACTCACCACCTAGTGGTGACTTGCTTCATCATCGGGGTCCACCCTGGTGACCTAGCGTCACCAGGATGTGCTTCGACACCTGGGTTACAGTGGAGCAGGTTGTGACTGTCTGTGCAAAAAAGGTGTTAAAAATTGTCCCGGTTTAACTTAAAATCAATCTTTATTATAAAGTAATCAGAACAATGTTAAAAGTTACTAGCGAGATACTCCTTGGTGAGTCACGGCCAAGGTATCTCTATATGTGTCTGAATGGTTTGGTCGACATGTTTCTACCATCAGGGCAGTAGCCCGGTATTCTTCAGGACCAAAAACAGGTGGATGGGAGGTGTGTGCCCCCTAAAAGGCACACCCTCTCCTGATCCCCTGTAAACCAACTGGAAAAATTACCAGTGGTGAATGTGCTCTTTTAAAATAAAGAGAGCTGGTTGCAAAAAAAGGGAAGAAAAAGAGACCTGTAGGGAAAAGCAAAAGAGTACTGATTTCAGTAGAATTTCTATACTTTCCTGTAACGTCGTGAAGTGTCTCTGTGATATGATTAATCATGCCAGGGGACGTGCCCTCCGAGTGATCAAGTATTGTGTTCAATACGGGTGATTTGGCAGGGGAGTATTCTCCGAGCGTGCACTCTTATCAATAGGTGCTCGTGTTTGTCATGCAGTACATAATAGTTGCCTTCATAGAGGTATATACGGGCATGCACTTCATTTCAAATGCATACACACTCGACTTGTCATTCGTCTCATTCAACCATCTAATGTCTATTGTGCCCAGTGAGTTTCTGCGGGCGTTTCTGGGTAGGTGTGGCAGGTAGTGGCGTGTCCTCGTATGTACATTAATACTAGGTAGTGCCAGGAGTTATACTAAGTCGTGCCAGTAATTTGTACCTAATTACAAACAAAACACACAAACATATAACATGTAGGAGTGCGCGTAGATTCCATGGTTCAAACACAGGGCTTACTTGTTATAAGCCTCTAGATTACTTCAACGGGCAGGGGGTAGGTTCTTCTAACCGCCAAACTTATTTCTAAAATGGCGCGAAAGATAATAATGGAGTGAGTGAATCGAGCGAGGAGCCCGGTAGGGATCGAAATGGTTTTAGGACATCGATTCCATTTCTGTAGGAAATGCGAGGTGCATTCTACTTACAGTTTGCGGGAGATTTAAACGGCCATTCACCTACTCCTATCCTCCTCTGCTCGGCTAGTAGTGCCGTGCGGGAGTTCTTCCGTTAAATGAGAAAATCTCTTCCGGGAAGGGCGGGGTGCCGTACGCCGGAGGGGGAGGAGTTACGGGGCGGGACCTGATGACGCGGAATACGCGTGTTTTGGTAAACAAAGCGCGTCCCGGTTGCAGAGCAACGAACGGGATGGTTTAGGTGATTGGGATTCTGGGATACTACAATTAGATGGGCATTGGCGTCCTGATGTCAAGCCCAGGACCATTGTCACGCGGTAAACGCGTATGTAGTAAAAAAGGCGCTTTGGATACTGTAGTTTGATGGGCATTAGTGTCTCGAAATAAAGCCCAGCACCTGGTGACGCGGTAAACGCGTATGTTGTAAATGAAAGGTGCTTAAAAAATGTAAAGCGCATGAAAAAGGGGGCACTAATAGCGGGTGGAAATAGATGTGGGAAACCACCTAAAATTATGCAGATTTTTTATGGACGTCATATTACATTTATCTCAAGGGACAAGTGCGTAGGATCTTAGCTGCACTTTGGAAAGACGGGATGAAATGGCCCCATTAGTGGTGGGTGGAGTTAAATGTAGGAACACAACTACAGTTGTGCATGTTTTCATCGTGTGGTGCAGGAACATGGTTCATTTGAGCACACTGGCCCATGGAATATTATCATTGAGTCCAACTTGGTGCGTAGAAAGTCTATAAATCCACCTCTGTTCTTTCTCATAGAGGCGTGACTGTATGTTGGGACCCTGCTGTATTTGCTCAATCACAGTCCACCTCATGTCGTTTGGGGTGTGTCCCATTGTCAAAAAATGCTCCGTGAGTCTTGTGTTGTTTTTCTTGCACCTAATTGTGCTACGGTGTTCAGATATCCGTTGTTTCACTTTGCGTGTGGTCATTCCAATGTATGGTATATCACAGGAACATTTAATCAAGTATACAACATTTTGACTATTGCAGTTTGTGTGTGCCCTCTGTTCCCAAGTTTTGCCTTCCTCAAGGTTCAGTGTTTTGGTGTTGGTGGTCAAATGGCAGACACTGCAGTCCCCACATCTGGAATGTCCTGTGACACGTGGGAGCCCCCATATTTCCGTGATTGTGGGGTTAGTAATGGTTAAGGTGGATTTAGGTCTAGTGTTCACCAGAGTGTCTTTTAGACTCCGTGCCTTTTTGTAAGAAAACAGAGGTTTTTCCCATTTGTATTTGCCTGTATGGAGTATGGGCCAGTGTTTCTTTATGCTTTTGCTCACCTGATTGGATATAGCATTGTATGTCGTGACACAGGCTAGTGGAACCTCAATTTCGTTTTTGGTTGTGTCTTCCAATAGAGCTTGTCGTGGCTGGTTACGAGCTCTCTTCTGGCATTTGTTAGTAATTTTCTTTGGATAACCACGTGAGGAAAGTTTTTGTGTTAGGTCATCTGCCTGGCTCTTGTAATCAGATAATTTACTGCAATTCCTTCTAAGGCGGAGATACTGTCCGTAGGGAAGGTTTTCCCGTAGGGGGCGAGGGTGAAAACTCTCGTATCTAAGCAAGTTGTTCTTAGCCGTTGGTTTGAAATGCGTTTTAGTAATTAGACTCTCATTTTCCCTTTGAATTTCGATGTCCAAGAAGACCATCTTGTTCCTGTCTATGCAGTGGGTGAATCGTAGATTTTTGTCACGGTTGTTCAGCCAAGTTATGAATTCCATAAGGGTTTCTTCTGAGCCTTGCCATATGGAGAAGACGTCATCTATGTATCGCCGCCAAAATTTTATGTGGCTGCCAAATGGGTTATCCTCTGCCAGGATGTATTTCAGTTCGAAGTCATATACGTAGAGCCCAGCCATACTAGGGGCAAAAACACTGCCCATAGATGTGCCCCCTACTTGTAGGTACAGGGTGCCCTCATATTCAAAGTAGTTCCTTTTAAGGGCCAGGGTGGCACATTGCATGACGAACTGTTTTGGTGTGTGGTAGTTCCAGGTGGTGTTTTCCAGGGTTCTCTCCAACACATTGATGGTGGCGTCTTGTGGAATGTTCGTGTAAAGGCTTTCGATGTCAAAGCTGAGGAGAATATAGTCTGGTTCCATTTTGATGTCCTCCAGTATTCTCAGTAGGCTTTTTGTGTCACGTAGGTACGTGGATGTTCCCTGTACAACAGGTTTCAGAAAGAAGTCACTGAATCTTGATAATGGTTCAAGAAGTGAGCCGATGCCTGAGACTATGGGTCTGCCTGGTGGGGGGATCTTGCCCTTGTGCATTTTAGGCACCACATAGAAGTAGGGAATCTTATTGTCGGTTTTGCTCAGATAGTCTGCTTCTTGTTTTGAGATGTTACCTCGGGCTTCAGCTGTCTCCACCATGTTGGTGATTTCAATTCTCAGATCTTCAGTTGGATCTTTGGGTAGTATTTTATAGTTTTTAGTGTCGCCTAGTAGGCGTCTGCATTCTGCATCGTAATCATCCTTATTCATCACTACAAGTCCTCCGCCTTTATCTGCCGGTTTTATGATTATGGTTTCATCATTCTTCAGGTCAGATATGGCTTTATTTTCAGCTCTGGTGTTGTTATGGAACTGGCCTTTTGCCTCCAATTTTTCCACATCATTAAATACTGCCTGTTCAAAAGTGTTAATCTCGACTGGAACCGAGTGTGGTGGAGGTATGAAGGTTGACCGTAACCTGAGACCTGTTTCATTGGGGGTATCTGTCGGGTCATCACTTGTGTTATCATTGGTCGGGTTCTTTTCAAAAAAGGCTTTCAATTTGAGTTTACGAAAAAAGGAAGCCAACTCGCAATGTAACTTGAACTTATCTAGGGATGCAGTTGGTACAAACACTAGTCCCTTGTTAAGCACGTTTGATTCCGTGATGGTTAGTGTGCGTGATGATAAGTTCGTGACTAGCTCCTCGCATTGCTGGGGCCGGCCTTGTTCGCTCCTGATTTGCTCCTGATTTATAGACTTTCTACGCACCAAGTTGGACTCATTGATAATATTCCATGGGCCAGTGTGCTCAAATGAACCATGTTCCTGCACCACACGATGAAAACATGCACAACTGTAGTTGTGTTCCTACATTTAACTCCACCCACCACTAATGGGGCCATTTCATCCCGTCTTTCCAAAGTGCAGCTAAGATCCTACGCACTTGTCCCTTGAGATAAATGTAATATGACGTCCATAAAAAATCTGCATAATTTTAGGTGGTTTCCCACATCTATTTCCACCCGCTATTAGTGCCCCCTTTTTCATGCGCTTTACATTTTTTAAGCGCCTTTCATTTACAACATACGCGTTTACCGCGTCACCAGGTGCTGGGCTTTATTTCGAGACACTAATGCCCATCAAACTACAGTATCCAAAGCGCCTTTTTTACTACATACGCGTTTACAGCGTGACAATGGTCCTGGGCTTGACATCAGGACGCCAATGCCCATCTAATTGTAGTATCCCAGAATCCCAATCACCTAAACCATCCCGTTCGTTGCTCTGCAACCGGGACGCGCTTTGTTTACCAAAACACGCGTATTCCGCGTCATCAGGTCCCGCCCCGTAACTCCTCCCCCTCCGGCGTACGGCACCCCGCCCTTCCCGGAAGAGATTTTCTCATTTAACGGAAGAACTCCCGCACGGCACTACTAGCCGAGCAGAGGAGGATAGGAGTAGGTGAATGGCCGTTTAAATCTCCCGCAAACTGTAAGTAGAATGCACCTCGCATTTCCTACAGAAATGGAATCGATGTCCTAAAACCATTTCGATCCCTACCGGGCTCCTCGCTCGATTCACTCACTCCATTATTATCTTTCGCGCCATTTTAGAAATAAGTTTGGCGGTTAGAAGAACCTACCCCCTGCCCGTTGAAGTAATCTAGAGGCTTATAACAAGTAAGCCCTGTGTTTGAACCATGGAATCTACGCGCACTCCTACATGTTATATGTTTGTGTGTTTTGTTTGTAATTAGGTACAAATTACTGGCACGACTTAGTATAACTCCTGGCACTACCTAGTATTAATGTACATACGAGGACACGCCACTACCTGCCACACCTACCCAGAAACGCCCGCAGAAACTCACTGGGCACAATAGACATTAGATGGTTGAATGAGACGAATGACAAGTCGAGTGTGTATGCATTTGAAATGAAGTGCATGCCCGTATATACCTCTATGAAGGCAACTATTATGTACTGCATGACAAACACGAGCACCTATTGATAAGAGTGCACGCTCGGAGAATACTCCCCTGCCAAATCACCCGTATTGAACACAATACTTGATCACTCGGAGGGCACGTCCCCTGGCATGATTAATCATATCACAGAGACACTTCACGACGTTACAGGAAAGTATAGAAATTCTACTGAAATCAGTACTCTTTTGCTTTTCCCTACAGGTCTCTTTTTCTTCCCTTTTTTTGCAACCAGCTCTCTTTATTTTAAAAGAGCACATTCACCACTGGTAATTTTTCCAGTTGGTTTACAGGGGATCAGGAGAGGGTGTGCCTTTTAGGGGGCACACACCTCCCATCCACCTGTTTTTGGTCCTGAAGAATACCGGGCTACTGCCCTGATGGTAGAAACATGTCGACCAAACCATTCAGACACATATAGAGATACCTTGGCCGTGACTCACCAAGGAGTATCTCGCTAGTAACTTTTAACATTGTTCTGATTACTTTATAATAAAGATTGATTTTAAGTTAAACCGGGACAATTTTTAACACCTTTTTTGCACAGACAGTCACAACCTGCTCCACTGTAACCCAGGTGTCGAAGCACATCCTGGTGACGCTAGGTCACCAGGGTGGACCCCGATGATGAAGCAAGTCACCACTAGGTGGTGAGTGAGGGGTTTCCTATCAAAAAGGTTGACTTTTTTCCTTTTTTGCCAAACAACTCACCCTCCGAAAGTTTTTCTTCAAAAACCTGACGTTGGGGATACTCCTTCTTTTTGTTTGCATAAATATTCCTATCAGGGGAATAGGAGGTATCTCTTGTCACTTCCGAGTGACAATATCCCTTGCTCTCTCCTTTGATTTCACATTCCAACATTTCCCTATAGGAGCATGCATTACGGCCATAACCTGGCTGTAATACATGCTCCCATAGGGAAATGGAAGGTCCTGTTCATCCCTGCTCATCCCTGAAGGTACCTGCCAGGGGGTGCAGGGATCAAAAGGGGGCTCCTATAGGTGCCCCCTTGGCCCTCAACTGGAGGCTGCGCACCCAAGGGGGCCCTGCTGGTGGCCCCCAAACACGCTTTCAAACATGGTTTGGTTTCATTGTCAGACAGGCCAACATGTAAACTATTTCGGAAACCGTGTAACATAATTCCAAGGGAGGAAAAGCCCGCCCCTTGGGATTATGAGCCGGTTCTGATTGGCCGACGGGCTTCTTGACCAGTCAGAAGCCAGCCAGAATGAGGGGGTCAGAAAGTAGACCGAGGCCCCAATGACGATGCGGCACGGAAGGCTTTGCATCGTAATCGGCCCCAAAATATTCCTACACAAATCTAAGCAACATTTGGGAAAAGATTGGACTTTGAGGGATGCTTATGAAACATTTTTCACAAATCAAAAAACAATTAAAACTTATTAATAATGAATAACAAAATACGTTTTTCAACAAAATAAAAATAAAACAAATGTTTAACTTTTAATATTGTTTCATTTTTTTACAGTATAGAAATAAAATGTGTTTAAAAATACACATCACATTTGAATTATTTACAAAGAAACATTATACCAACATTTTTATAAAAGATTGTTTAATAATTAAAATACCAATCAAAACATAAATATGTATTTAATAAAAATTAAAAAGTGTATTAATGCAAATGCGTATAATATAATTAAATCAGATATAGCACAATATACTATATATCAACATCATTGAAACATTCTAAAAATAGTATTTTCTATTAGCATACTTTAAAATTATATTTTTAAAAATAAAGATATAAACATTTGAAACCATGAAATACACGATATTGTAAATATGTTAATATTTACAACTAATAATACATACACATATACAAAAGTACCTAAATAAAAATATAACATTAACTTTTAAACCAAAATATAAAACACTCCCTACCTTTTCCTCTACATACTCTAGATCCAGCATGAAAAACATGAAAATATCCACAAATTTAAAAAGACTACATTGTCACATAACTAAAAGTAACATAAGTAAAATATCAGATACATATTATAAATTAATAATTGAATAAACAAAATATTACAGTTTCACATATATAATAGAAAATTGAAAATTATTTAACTTTTAAAAATATACTCTCCACATTCCCCTAAAAAAACAACATTCCTGCCTAAATCATTACATGATTTTAAATAAAATTAAACAAAATATAGAAAAAATAAATATTCCGTACATAGATATCATGTACAGTTATATTCTTGACAGAGTTAATAAATAAACACTGACAACAATATTCTTACTTGCTGTATTTAAAAAGACCATATTTTGGTAATCCAATAAATATGAATTGATATTATGATATCAAAACATTGCCCTTCAGACATAACTGCTTTGCTGACCAGCTCACAAAGGGAGGAGCAGATCCTGTGCCTGTATTCCTACTTGTAGGCAGTCGAGCTCAGACTCATGACATCCCTGAGGACACTCCCAAGTTAGCCCTTTGTCTGCCAAGGCTTTTCCTGTTAAAATGCTAAGCCCTTTTTTTGGTATCCATGACAAATTTCAGTCTTGGTTTTTTCAACATTCTGGGAATTCTAAAGGTATCTAGGAGCGTGCAGAGCTGAATCAAAAAACAATTTTCTTTGCCACAATTTTGGCAGACAGGCGGAAGTGAAACTAAAAAAAGGAAGGATTCCATACCCCTAATTATAGGACATGCTGGAGCAGCCCACACACATGAGTGCTGTGATGGACATATCCAGCAGCCCCTTATCATGGAAAGGGTTAATGATCCTTCTGGAAGATCAGCTATACTTACCATCCTTATCATGAACTAGGTCCCTTCAGATACCTGCATCTGTCAGCAAAAGATAGGCACAAGTTAAACTGTTCAGTGTAAAGCATGTGCAGCCACATAATTGATCAATCTTGTCGGCTGAGCATGGAATACCTAACTAGTTAGAATGGAGGAGCCTTGTTCATTGTTAACCCACTGAAAAGCATACCTAGAGCTGGACGATTCTCGGAGAGCTGAAAGCTCTTTGCTTGAAAAACAGCTGAGACTGGCCAAGAAGTCCATCCCTAAACAGACCAATGATCAGGGTAGTGTGCTGGTTAGACTGTCCCGAAAGAGGCCACCCTGCCCAGTATGCTTGATTTGCAACCCTGCCTGCTCCCTAGGAAGACAGGATGATAGAAGTGCTATTTGGGCAGTTCTTGAAGGTAGATCAGGATCCAGGTCCCTAGGGCTCTGAAGGGGTCATCCAGGGCACTTGAACTGGCCAGGAAAGACAACCAAAAGAAAAGAGCACCACACGCACCTTCACCCTACAAATCCAGAGAAAAGTCACTAAAATTTCTCATAATCTGTTCACCCTAAGTGATAAAGAAGCATGTTTGAACAAATGTCCCTGAACTCCATGTACCTTGGTTGGATTGGAAGCTTTAAATGAGCCCTCATCAGCATCAGGACTCCTAGGGCGGCTTGGCCATCTGAGCGTCCCCTTTTAATCCTATAAGACCATGTGAACAGATGAAGAGAATGGTCATCTTGTCATATTTTTCCTTCTTAAGGGAATTCTTCATGGTCTTGCAGGGCACCACCTGGCTACAGGTAGATACTGCAGGCTGGCCGCAAGAGCTCAGACAAGAGGTCAGGCTCAGACAGGCACGGTTCCTACTAGAGCTCTGACTGGAACCTGGTCAGTGTTTTTCACTCAGCTGAAGCAGGAGGGTCCTGGCAGGCCTGTGAAATCACATCATTAGCACTTTGTGAAAACAGGGGTCAACAAACTGTTGTTATCAAAACAAATTTTGTTGCGTGCACTGCATCCCCAAATTCGATGCAGTGCGCTCAACGAAATTCGTTTTATTTATTTATATGTTTACTTACCTTTAAAGCTCCGTAATCCATTGATTACTACCCTCCACACTGCCCCTCCCCCTCCCCACGTCACCGCCCTGCAGGTACACCCATTACCGACCGCGGCTGAATATACAGTATATTCACCAAGTCTTAGAAGGACTCCTCAACAGCGCCACTGTACAAGGAAGTAACAAGGTGGCTAGTATCTGCCATTCAACATATTGATTGGGTTCTTTCCTACAGTTTCGGCTGACCAGATCCACTTGTTCTCTTTTATTGTGAGCAGGCAGTCATCATCACTTCTACGTCTATAACTTTTGACCACCTCTAGTACAAACCATTTCATTTCATTCGGAGCATGGTCCATAGTCATATAGTGGTCAACCAGAGGTGCAGTAGCTACTTTACAATGTATAAGTGACTAGTGTTAGATTAGAAGTTTTTTATTTCTTGTGTTCTTTTTCCTGTGTAGTACAGTGAGCAAGGACATTCAATTCAATAAACTGCATTTCTGGAAGACAGTTTGAATGATGCTTCAAAACCCACACTTTATCATTAGGAGTACAAGTTGTCACTACTAATGTAGTAACACAAGCTGTACAGTGGCCACAAGGAAAATGACCTACTACAGGTCTCAAACCCCAAAGATGTTGTATTGAATTATATTCACAATCATTGTAATCTCTGACCAGATGGTTTCTTAGATTTTTACCACGTTTGAATGCAAATAATGGCTTATCCCACTGTGTATCAACATTCTGTATTAAATGCACATTTTTTAATATGGTCTTTTTTATCCTATTGCATTCTGTTCCAAAAGGAGTCACTCAAGTCATTCTCTTCTGATCAGAAACTTGATGTTCTTTTACTTTCAATAAGGCATCTCAATCGTAGTACCAAGCTCGTTTTAGAAAGCGTTTCACAAGATAATATGGATAACCCCTCATAACCAATTTGGACTGGAGGATTTTGGCCTCCTTTCAAATAATCTTCCCTTTTGGAAAAGTTGCACCTAAGCCTCAAAAACTATCCAAAAGGGAGAGGGTCCCTCAAGTTACGTTGATGGTGGCTGGTATATTTCAAAAGTGTGTTCCTAGCTGTAGGTTTCGTATACAGGCTTACTGCTAACAATCCTAAATCATTCCAAATATTTAGATCCAGAAAATGTATTAACTGATTATGATAGTAAACACTAAATTGTAATTTATTGTCTTGTCTATTAGCCACAAATGGAAATCCATAAGTTCATCCACTTAACCATGCCAAATCAACAAGACATTGTCAATATGTCTTAACCATTTCTTCACTATATGTATGAAAGGGTTGTTGTTATAAATGACATTGTTTTCAAATAAGGCAACCTACAAATCAGCCATATCTGGGATTCCCATTTCAAAATGGCTGCCACTTTTGTTTTGTTCCGTTTTGTCCCTGAAGGACTCTGACCTCTCTTACAACATATGCTGTACATCCCTAGAAGCATTGAATATACATTAAGCTTTCTTAGTCAAGTGGGAATCTGGTCAGGTTGGCGGGCATTGTTGATTATTTGTTATACTAGTTTGGTTACACTAAGATGGCGGATTCTTCTGAGCCGCTGGTGCATGTGACTTGTTATCCATGTGCGATGCCGAAACGATTTAGTTTAGGCATGCAGATGAACTGCTAGTGCTCATCAAACAGTGCAGTTGGACACCTTATTGGATTGAAGTAAATTGAGTAAGTAAATATATTGTGGAACCAACCTTTTTGTCACCTCTGGCAGTTATTTAAGACCCTTTTATGACTGTTCTACATCTAATATTTAATGTGTCATTATTTTGTGATTATGTTTTAGAAGAGATGACTCGAATTTCTTTGGAGTTGGGTAAGGACACAGAGCAAATACATTTCTTCTGGGTCTTTCGGCACTTTCTGTTGCAGTCCATTGTTAGTGGCATAACTGTAATCGATTTTAGGTTTAGATACTTAGAATCTTTGGAATACCATTGAAGTGTAGTGAGAAGGAAGCAAGGTATATTGTTTTTAATGATCTCTGGGTATAAGGTTATAAGTATTAGGGTATACTTGCTGTTATATATGAATGAGCATTCATGGTGTTTCTTTTGGTGTTTTTAATATGGCAGTAATATCACTGGTGCATGGTTTAGTATACCGACCACTAGCTGTTTTTTGTGAGCAGGCGATACATGTGGTCACGGGATGCATTGATTAGTTTGTTTTGTTAGTATCTACAGGAGTCATCATCTTTTGTGCAATGCTGAGTCCTGAGGATGGTCTGGCGGACCCATTTGACAATAAGAGACTGAAACGTCGACAACACACTCTTAGATCCTTTGATTATCATGATTTAATTTTTTTTTCCTATTTTATGTAAATATTTGAAATTTGGATTGTATGGGCTGTCATATATAAAGTACATATCATTTGAGGTAAAAAGGGTGATCGCACCTCTGTCAAACCCGTTACAAAAATGAGAAAAGTTAAGGCATTGTTTTGGCAGTGGCAGTGTTGCTATTTGTATATACTATTTGTATCCGAATTGTGGATGTCTTGTATAATAAATTTAGTATAATATAAATGACATAAAAACATTTGTATTTGAATATATCTGGGAATGTAACTCTCCTTTTTTTACGATTACCTTATTGGATCACATCTGTGACCGTGAACAAGTGTAAAACTTAATTTGAATATAAACAATTCCTCAAGGGATATTTTGGGTATAGACCTTTACTCTACCCAATTCCTTGGAGATAATTTGGTTGCCCTATTGTGTCAATACACTTTCTAAAAGTATCATTTCTAAAATAGTTATGTAAAATCCAACTTTACCAGTAAAGAGGATTTATCATTACCATTCCAAAGATACAGAACATAATGCAGCCACTCTTCTCTGATCAGAAATGACAACTTTAAAGTGTGTTAAGGAATTCCCTATGTTACCCTATGAGAGGAATAAGCCTGACAATGAGAAAATGAATTGAACTGTTGTTCACTACCAGGACTCGTAAAACTTAAGAATACATGTTGTACTTTTTACTTACACAGCCCCTGCCCTTAGGGCTACCCATAGCCTACTTTAGGGGTGACTTAGGTAAATGTAAAGGTATGTTTAAGGATTGGAAAGTAGTTTTAATTGCCAAGTGGATGTGGCAGTAAAGTGCACATGCAGGCCCTGCAATGGCAGGTCTGAGACATGGTTAAGGGGCTACATATGTGGGTGGCACAATCAATGCTACAGATGTACTAGTAACATTTAATTTATAGGCTAAAGGCACATGTAGTGCACTTCACTGGGGAGTGAGAAACTAACTTAAACATGCCAATTGAGGATGAGCCAATATTAGTAAGCGCAAACTCTTTAACACTGTCTAGCAGTGGTAAAGTGCATAGATTTCTAAAGCCAGCAAAAAGTAGGTACAAAAATATAGGGAGGCAAACATATAGGTGGGGGAAGACCACTGTAAGGCTGTCAGGTCTAGCACTGGTTAACTGGGATGACAGAGCAGGCTTCCTTCTGAGAAGAGATATACAACCTAGTAGTGACTTAGATTAAATATTTTCAATGAGTTTTAATAGGGACTACTAGGGAAGCTTGGGAGTATGACTAAGAGCCTTATTATGAGTTTGGTGGTCCATCTCACTGCTGAACATGTGGTGGAAGTCACGGATCCTTGCACGATTGGTCCAACCACTGCATTCCAACTACAGTGGTTGGACCTCCAGGGAACCACAAGAACCACCAGGAAACTGCTTTCCATGGTAGTGGCGCAGAGGTGCACAATATGCTCGTGGTGCTCCAGTGACACCGCCAAGCATATTCTGAGTTTTCCTCAAAGCCAGGATTTCATGGAGGTGATCATGCCATGAAATTCTAGCAATGAGAAAACAAAGGAGACCCTACAGTGCCCCCTGTTGCCCCTGGGCCTTTTGGTGCATGCAGGGGGCACATGCATCCCCTTTCCTGAACAGAATGGACTTAACAGTCCATGCCGTACATAAAAGGGCTTTGGCGTTTCTATTGTGGTGCCTTTGCTTTGGTAACACCAAAGGACCTTCCTCCAGACAACGAGAAAACTCACAATCGGGCAGGTGGCTGGTAGTCTGGTTGGCAGTGCAGGAGCGGGCCGTGGCATGCTACCCCGCTCCTGTACCGCCAAACTTGTAATCAGGCCCTAAATACATCCCAACCCGAGGCATTTTTTTTTTTAATACAAATGGGCTTATTACGATTTTCAACTGTTGCTGAAACAGGTCCGACCACCCTCCGGTCAGCGGTCCCAACCACCAAATTATGTTGCGACCACACATTGTGTGGTCGCATACTCACATTTCCCTACGAAAGGATGTGCTTTGGGTGTAAACTGGCTGTAGCACAAGCTCTCATAGGGAAATGGGGAGGTTGTGTTCATTCCTGCACCAAATGGCAGGCAAATCAGGGTGCCTGCGACACAGGCAAGGATCAACTATGGTGCACCCTCGGCCCCCAACCGGAGGCCACAAACAGAAGGGTGCCCTGCTATGGCCCCCAAACTCTCTCTCCATTATGCTTTCATGTTGGAAAACCTGGCATGGAAAGCCTGCTGGAAACTGAGCATCGTAATCAGAATGGTGTAAAACTTTGTCCATATGGATTATGGGCCGGTTCCGGATAGTTCGACAGGCTCCTTGAGCCTGTCGGAATCCAGCTGGAATGACCGTTCGGTTTCACTTCCAACTGCCTGAATTGTAATTAGGTGTTCAGAAGTGAAACCATTGGTTTGATACATTTCTCGCACCCTGTGGTGTAATTTCACAGACCCTTAATTTGGACACATTGTTCAGATGAAATTACAGTACACAAATAAATAAAAAAAATAATCACTTTTTACATGCTGCAGTAAATACAGCCTTATTGTGTCATGTTGAATACTGAAAAAATCAAACCTTGACAGGCCTGAGTTTCAACTTTTAATTTGTAGTTTAAGCTAATATGCAGATTCAATTCATAAAAATTGAAAGGGCACATTTTAACACATCTCCACTAAAAACCGATTCCAATTTTGAAATTTTTGATTTGCATGCCATAATTAATTTTTCACTCAAGCGCCTGTTTTTAATCAATATTATTAAGTCTGTATAAATATTGGCTTGCCTATTGATTAGCCTCAACTTTGCAGTAGTCAATGTTTATATCTCCAGACAGTAAATCTTGCAGCTGAATTTCTGAAGTAAACATCTGTTAAATGTCAAATCTGTTTTATTTCAAATAATGAAACTGATGAATTCACCTGCTACATTTTCAACCATACATTTTTAGCCAGCCAATATTTTCAGTTTATTTAAGGAAAGGTAGTTTACGGTATTGATCATACCAATGTGTGCATTAATTGGATGCCAAGTGACAGACATAGACGACAGACATATGTGTCTAAGATCCCCAAAAAGCATTAGTGGCAAAAATAACATTGGTCAAGTAAATTAAACAGTCCTTGGTTAGGATGTAAGAGTTAGTACAATAAGAGTAGCAAACAAAGCTTTAATAAATGTTTGTTTGAAATCCAATATATGTCCCACTCAACGAAGCAACTATTGCAGCTTATTTGTATATTTTTCTGCCTTTGAAAATACCTGCAGCAATGCTTCGGTTTATGAACATACACTGCAAGATGTAAAAGAAAAATGACATTCTATGATCAAATAACATGAACTGCAGTACCATCTGAAGTCACTAAATGAATCGAAATACTAAGGGTCTTGGAAAATTGTAATTCTGCAATATTGAAGTGAAATTGATGATCTCTTAATTTTAATAAATTGCAATGTTTGAAAACTGTTGTCCTGGTAACTTTGGATCAATGTTCTTGTTTATGTGGGAGGGTATCATAGCAAGCTGTCAATTTTCAGATATATTGCAGAACAGATATTTTGTTGAAAAACAGAAAACACCAAAAAGAGTTTGTATTGATTTTCTTCCATAAAATCAATGTTCCCAGTTTTCACAAATTAATGGCCTTATTAAGGGAACGCTGACAGACATATTTTTGGGCAGGAGACCATCTGACGATGAGTCAGTGTACCACCTGACCTATCAGGATATGACCGCCGGGCAGGCAGTCAAAAAGTGCTTGTTTCTACTCCGGCCCTTTCCTTGTCCACAGCACAAGCAGCAGTAGAAAAAGAAACTTTGTGCACATCCATGCACTGTGTTCCAGGCGCCATATGGTGTCTGGCACACTTGCATGGATGTGTGTGGGGGCACTACATGTGCCCCCCATGCCACTTAGCAGTAGCCCACAGGGAATGGGGGCCCTGCTTGGGGCCCCTAAAGTCCATTTCTGTCTGCCTTTTCATGGCAGTGGGACCGCCATTAAAAGGCAGCCAGAAAGGGGCATCCTAATCCCTATTGAGGTGCCTGCACAGAAACCACCCTTTATTGTAGGTATAGGAGTCCGACCACCACCCCAATAGGATCTTGGATCCTGTCAGAGGTGGCAGTCCTACCCTAGACCTTTGAGCTCCGACCGCATGTATTGTAATCCAGCGGTCGTCCGATGTCTAGGATCTCAGGCGGACTGCCACTGATGGCCCGTCGGTGGTGGTCCACCCGACATCGTAATGACCCCCTACGTTATTTAACTTTTTTTTGATAGACTATCAAGACATTTCCAAACACAAAGTCCTTCAATTTCTGGCAACCATATGTGTGATTAGCATATTTCAAAATTTAGTGCCTATTTTAGTGATTCGCAGATGGATTAGGTAACGCTACTATGACGGAGTACTTTACTCTCACTGTCAAGGTTACTCTTCCCACTATCTCTTGCAATTCTATGAACCACTGTAACTGCGGTTCTTGTATATGCATTGAAAGTTTGACGGATGGCTCCACCAACATAACAGAGCTGTACTTCAAACTTTCAACGTTTTTTTAATTTTCAAAAACAAAATCCCAAAGTAGTTTACACTGCTCCTTTTCTCCAGGGTCTACCATGTGGTGATGAACAGTTAAAACTGGCCATGTGTTGGCCCACTTTGAATAGGGTGGTTAAACACACAGCCAAACCTCTGACAGCCCTTTCTCTGTTGGGCCTTCAAAGATGTAGGTAGGTGGCAAAGATGGAGTAGTCTCCGTCGCCTACATAGTGAAGCTCTTCCCAACCCTAAATGAGGCAGACAAAACTTCACTTTGATGGAGAGGATACTACGTTTCCATTGTGATGGAGTCTAAATCAGGCCTTTAATTTTCATCAAGTTTTTCAATGGAGGATAACTAAATGTATAGGCAATAAGCTTGCTCTGAAAAACTTTTGTTAAGAACTGTATTTCAAATTTAGGTTACATAATTTCATTTTAGCACACAATCATACTTGTTTTTATTGTTTCCTCTTTAGTGTGGTTTCTGTTGAAGAGGGTGACCTTTTTCCTCATTGTGCTTCAACATCCTGCGCATGCTACGTAAGATCTTCCGGTGGATCCCCACCGAGACCAGGAAGACGGTCACCCAGGCCCTCGTCACCAGCCGACTGGACTACGGCAACTCCCTCTACGCCGGAACCACCACCAAACTCCAGAAGAGACTCCAGCGGATCCAGAACGCCTCAGCATGACTCATCCTGGACATCCCCCGTTGCAGCCACATCTCCAGACACTTGAGAGATCTGCACTGGCTCCCGGTCAACATGAGAATCACCTTCCGTCTCCTCACTCACGCACACAAAGCCCTGCACAACCAAGGACCAGCATACCTCAACAGCCACCTCAACTTCTACGCTCCCACGCGCCAGCTTCGATCGACCAGCCACGCCCTCGCCACCGTCCCCCGGATCCGAAGAGCCACCACAGGAGGAAGGTCCTTCTCCTACCTGGCTGCCAAGACTTGAAACTCCCTCCCGACCCACCTCCGCCTGACCCAGGACCACCTTGCCTTCAGGAAACAGCTCAAGACCTGGCTGTTCGAGCAGTAGCGGACCCCCCCTCCCCTAGCGCCCTGAGACCCCCGGGTGAGTAGTGCGCTATATAAATGCCTTGATTGATTGATTGATTGATTGATTGATTGATTAATTGATTTGAAAATTATTCCTTGTTGCCTAACTATGGAGTTCAGCTTCTTCTAAAAGTAGCAGAACATTAGAGCCCTCCAACAGCTGAACTGGTTAGGCCAGAGCAAATTAATTATTGGATAAACAGATTGTTTTGTTAAAAATTTTGCATCAATCATCAGATTTCTTATTATTGCGATAAACGGTGGCAAATACATTAACATAAGCATTTAGGTTATGTGCAAAATGTAACCCTGTCCATGTGTTGAACGGCCAGGACACCTCCGACGCTATGGTGCTTCTGTGCGTCAGGTGGCTCCTGACAGCCCGCAAACATGGCACCGGAAAACCGTCTGGTGCTGGCACCAGAGGGATTTCTTTTACTCCAAAATAGCTTTGGGAGCTGGGGAATAGCATTCCCAAGGCTGTTCTGGGTTTTCAGTGAAATGATGATTACCACGCACGTTACACTGATGTCATTTCACTGAAAATAAAAGTGAAATGAGTTGATCGGATCATTTCACTTTCACTGCCTAGTTGTTCAGGGGGCTATCTCAGCCCCCTGAGCACAGAGGCAGATAGGAGTAGTATCATTGGAACGAGGAGAATCTCCAATTTCTAATGGTATCTCTCGCTCGTTGATCCCCGGTTGCCCCAAGAGTGCAATCCTCAAACAGGGATCCACCCTTTAGACTCCAGCGAGGGGGGAGTGGCCCCTTAGGCAAGGGCCTTTGCTCCCCCAAAGTTCCTGGGCATATTCAGTCTTAATGTCTTAATGGGCAATAACACCCAATCTGCCCCTCCGTGGGGCAGAAATTACGATAGACCAGTGCCCCCAGTTCCCCAAACACAAAGAGGGCAGTCTTTCTGTCCCCCAGGGGAAAATGGGGGCTATTACCCCTGATCTGGCACCGGGGAGGCAGAAAGATCACTAGACAACAGGGATGTTTTGAGTTTTCATATAAAAGATGGATGGGGGCTGTCGACAATGGGCATGGCTATGCCTCCACCCCACATAAAAGGGAAACGAAATCTTTATGCCTTCCCTAAGGGGTAGGTGAGGCAAAAGTCCCTGATCTGCCCCCCAGGGGCAGAAACCCTACTAGGCACCAGAAACTGGTTTTTTTCTTAGTGTAGGCACAGTCTTTCTGCCCCGTGGCATATGGTAGCAATAGCCACCAAGTACTATTTTTATTTCTTAGTGTAGGGGTTCCTACCCTGAATGGACATGCCACTGACTCCACCCCCATAAAGTCTTTCTGCCCCACCCTGGGGGGCATATTGGGGAAATAGCCCCTGATCTGCCCCCCTGGGGTCAGAAAGTCCACTAGGCATTGACCCTTCTTTTGCAATGTGCCAGCTGTGGATTTTGTGCTCTAGCTCAGCCGCCACATAGGGAAACCTAGCAAACCTGTACATATTTTTAACCTAGACACCACGAGTAGTCCAGGGAGATGTGGCATGCATGAATCCACCAATGTTTTCTTACCCAGAACCGCCTGTAAACCTGTGATGTGTTCACATTGTGTTTTGGCCCGTTACCTGTCACGGGCACTAGGCCTACCTACACAAGTGAGGTACCATTTTTATTGGAAGACTTAGGGAAATGCTGGGTGGGTGGATGAAAGTCTGTGGCTCTCCACAGATTACAGAACTTTCCATAACAGACTTTTGAGAAAAATGTGTTTTTTTTTTACAAAAGTTTTGAGGTTTGCTAGGGATTTCAGGTAACAGAACCTGATGACAGCCACTCAGGTCACCCCATCCATTAAAAAAATGTACAGTTGTGTGTCATGGACACTAGTCATACCCACACAAATGAGGTATCATTTTATATAGGTAGACTTGGACAATTGCTGGGTGGGTGGACTTTTGTGGGTCTCCACATATTCCAGAACTGTCCATCACAGAAATGTGAGGAAAATTTATTTTTTTGGCAAGGTTTGAGGTTTCCAAGGAATTCTGGGTAACACAACCTGATGAGAGCCACACAAGTCACCCCATTCTGGATTTCACTGGGTGTTCAGTTTTAAAAAATGTACATGTTTTCTAGGTTTCCCTGGGTGCCAGCTGAGCTACCTTCCAAAATCCACACCTAGGGACATTTAAAAAAAAGGTTCAGATTTTACTGGAAAAACGTGATGTGTTCACGTTGCATTTTGGACATTTTCTAGCACGGGCGCTAGGCCTACCCGCACAGGTGAGGTACCATCTTTATTGGGAGACGCTGTATAATGCTGGGAGTTTAGAAGTTTGTGGCCTCCTAGACTCCTGAACCTGAGATTGATTGCATAATACTCCTGAGGCGGAAGCCGGGAGGTTAGCCTATCAGTAACAGAATAATTGTTATTTTTAAGCACTGCACTTTATAATAGTATAGCGCTTTTTTAAAAAAAATCGTCATTATTGCTTTTATCGTGTTTGATGTGTAAACTCTGTGTAAACTGCCCCTGACGACCGCACTGAGCCGCTTTCACTGTAGATTCAATTACAAGTCACGAAGCCATTCTCAAGGCTCCCGGTCTCCTAGACAATCCCCCTCGAGGCAAGAATCCACGGCCGCCATCTTGGAACGGGGCCTGGACAGCGCTCTAGTGGCTGGGCGATTTGGGCCCAACCGCTATAAAAGAGCCTATCACTGCATCTCCACAGATTGATTGCATAATACTCCTGAGGCGGAAGCCGGGAGGTTAGCCTATCAGTAACAGAATAATTGTTATTTTTAAGCACTGCACTTTATAATAGCATAGCGCTTTTTTAAAAAAAATCGTCATTATTGCTTTTATTGTGTTTGATGTGTAAACTTTGTGTAAACTGCCCCTGACGACCGCACTGAGCCGCTTTCACTGTAGATTCAATTACAAGTCACGAAGCCATTCTCAAGGCTCCCGGTCTCCACACAATCCCCCTTGAGGCAAGAATCCACGGCCGCCATCTTGGAACGGGGCCTGGACAGCGCTCTAGTGGCTGGGCGATTTGGGCCCAACCGCTATAAAAGAGCCTATCACTGAATCTCCACAGATTGATTGCATAATACTCCTGAGGCGGAAGCCGGGAGGTTAGCCTATCAGTAACAGAATAATTGTTATTTTTAAGCACTGCACTTTATAATAGCATAGCGCTTTTTAAAAAAAAATCGTCATTATTGCTTTTATCGTGTTTGATGTGTAAACTCTGTGTAAACTGCCCCTGACGACCGCACTAAGCCGCTTTCACTGTAGATTCAATTACAAGTCACAAAGCCATTCTCAAGGCTCCCGGTCTCCTAGACAATCCCCCTCGAGGCAAGAATCCACGGCCGCCATCTTGGAACGGGGCCTGGACAGCGCTCTAGTGGCTGGGCGATTTGGGCCTAACCGCTATAAAATGGAGTCCTCCTCCCGTCCGCGCAGCGGGCGCGCGCAGCGGGCGCGCCGATTGCGCGCCGGAGGCAAGCCCGTCTGGGCCCGTCCGGGCAGGGCCGGGCACAGGGCCACCCACTATGCCCGTTTCTCACAGTCACCGAATCAGACATTCACGTGACTACCTTCTACAATTCTGCACGGCCGCCTCAACCCCCACCCCTCCACCATCACCTCAGGGTGAGTCTCCATGGATAACCAATCGCCACCCACCCAACCTTGTTAGCCTTGCTCTGCTGAACTGTAGATCGGCTTCCAAACATGCACTAGAGATCAAATTACTGATCCAAGACTTAAAATTAGATATACTTTTCCTCACGGAAACTTGGTTGACATCTCACTCTGATGCTGACATTGTCAACATGCTACCCCATGACTACCTTATACAGCACCAGAACAGAATGAAGGGAAAAGGAGGTGGTTTAGCGATTGTATACAGAAACACCTTTATATGCAGGCTACAAGAAGGAGGAATTGAGGACTGCGAAAGCGCCCACTTCTCCCTCCAAATAACCCCCAACAAATCCCTTTCGGGTATCCTTATATACCGACCACCCGGCAGTCTAGGAAATTTTGTCGGTTCATTACTAGAATCCACAATTTCCTCATGCACCTCGAACTCCAATTTCATCTTGCTTGGAGATTTAAATCTACACTTCGAGGACAGTACAGACACAATTGCAGGGGACCTCACATCAGAACTAAAGGCTCTTGACCTTCACTTACTAAACTCAGAGGCAACACATACCAAGGGGCACCTTTTAGACCCTCTCTTCGCCAACCTGTCTAAAATTGAAGTCCTACCCTCACTCTCTCTTCCATGGTCCGATCACTTCCTCATCTCGTTCACTTGGCAAACCATTTTAAATACTCCCCACACACCAATTTCCAGAGAACATGACAGAATATGGTCCAGACTCTCATTTGAGCGCTGGACCCGGGAGTTAACACTCTCCGCCCCTCCCGCAGACCCCGACCCTGTTAAAGCAGATGATAACTTCACTAGATGGCTCACCTCCACTTTGGATGTAGTCGCCCCCAAGAAAAACCTAAAGAAAAAAAGTAAGACCTTTAAATTCCCATGGTACTCACAAGAACTCAGGAACCTAAGAAAAATTTGTAAAATCCAAGAGCGGAAATGGAGGAAAAAATTGGACCCTCTCATCAAGGAAGAATACAAAAAAGCAATGAGGACTTACAAATCAGCTCGAAAATCAGCCCAAGCTTCCTCTTTGATGAAAAAATTAAAGCTGCATCCAACTCATCCCAAGAGACTTATAAAATAGTCAAAGAGCTTCTTAAAATCCGCAATCCCCCCTCAAATCAGCAACCCACAGTTGCCAGATGCAACCAAGTAGCATCCTTTTTCCAAAACAAAATCACTAATATTCTGCAATCCCTCCCACCCAAAGCTGATAACAACCTCCCTGTTGCCTTATTACCCTCCACTATCAGCCCGACTCTGGATAGTTTCAATCAGCTGTCCAATGAGGACTTTTTCAAAGCTCTCTCAGACATGAAAAGTGGCTCTCCCAATGATCCAGCTCCCATCCGTATCCTCAAACAAGTCGGACCTACCATTTCACACCTGGCCACCAACCTTATTAATGCCTCTCTTAGCCAAGGAGTGGTCCCCCCCAATTGGAAACATGCAATAGTCAAAGCTTTACAGAAAAAACCAGGCCATGACCCTTCAGATCTGTCCAACCTCCGCCCAATCTCTCTCTTACCAGGCTTGAGTAAGATCGCAGAGAAGGTGGTCAACCAGCAATTGTTGGCTTTCCTTGAATCCAACAATCTCCTTCGTCCCTCGCAAACAGGCTTCCGTCCAGGTCAGGGGACCGAGACAGCCCTTTTGAAAGTGGTCGAGGAAGCCAGATGCATCTTGGATTCAGGAGGATCGGTTTTACTGATCCTCCTGGATCTAAGCGCTGCATTTGACACGGTGCACCATAAGATCCTGATCCAGCGACTATTTAGCTTGGGAGTGAGGGACACGGCACTTTGTTGGCTCTCCTCCTTCCTTAGGGACAGAACCTTTCAGGTCTGTGAAGGGAACGTGAGATCGGATCTTTACCCCCTCCAGTGTGGGGTTCCCCAGGGCTCTTCATTGAGCCCTACACTCTTTAACACATACATGGCCCCCCTGGAGGATGTGGTTACTTCCTTTGGGATAAAAGCCGTCACATACGCTGACAACACCCAAATGGTTGTGTCATTTTCACTAGAAGGGGACAAACTCAAAAACCTCCATGACTGCCTAGAAGGAATCCATGCTTGGATGTCTAACTCAAGGCTTAAACTTAATGGCTCTAAAACCGAGCTCATGCTGCTGGGACATCAATTTTCATCCCTTCCCACTGCTATGTGGCCATCATGCCTAGGACCCCTCCCGCAACCCAAGACTGAACTTAAAAGTCTAGGCTTCTGGCTGGAACAGGACCTTTCTTTGAAAACGCAGGCAAAAAAAACAGCCGGTACCTGTGTGGGCTTACTCCGTTCAACTAGGAAGATTCTTCCACTACTCCCTGCACAATCACAAAAAATGCTCATCCAAGGTCTAATCTTATCAAGATTAGACTATAGTAACGCCCTCTTCTTGGCTGCCCCAGAATCCACGATCAATGTTCTCCAGAGAACACAAAATGCCGCTGCAAGGATTCTAACAGGTACCTCCCGCAGAGCATCAGCCAAACCTGCCCTAAAGGCACTTCATTGGCTGCCGATCCGTGAAAGGGTCAAATTCAAGGCCTTATGCACTACACATAGAGCCATGCAAAATCAAGGGCCCCCGATGCTGAAGACCATGCTCTTTCCATATAAACCCAACAGGTCCCTGCGCTCCGCCCAAGGTAATCTGGCTACTGTCCACAGAGTCAAAAAAGCCCGCACTGGAGGACGTCGCTTTTCAGTTACAGCCGCAACTCTATGGAACGCCCTGCCAATCCAACTACGTGCCGAACCTAACCACATGAAATTCCGGAAACTACTCAAGACCCACCTTTTCCCGCAATAACCCCCTTTCCTCCTCTGCTTCCACCCCCAGTTGTTAATGCAATCTCAGCGCTGGGACGCTCCCGGGCAGCCATGCGCTATAGAAATCCCACATTCATTCATTCATTCATTCATTCAATCAAAGAATTCTGAAGAAAATGTGTTTTTATTTTTTAGGAAGTTTGAGGTTTGCAAGGGATTCTGCATAGCAGAACCTGGTGGGAGCCACACTATTCACCCCATCCCGAATTACCCTGGGAGTCTAGTTTTGAAAAATGTATAGGTTTGCTAGTTTTCCCTAGGTGCCAGTGGAGCTAGGGTCCAATATCCACAGCCAGGCACATTGCAAAAAAAGGTTCAGATTTCACTGGCAAAATTTGATGTGTCCTAGTTATGTTTTGGGACATTTCCTCTCATGGGCACAAGGCCTAACCACACAAGTGAGGTGCCATTTTTATCGTAAAACTTGGAGGAATACTGGGTGTGATGGAGCATGATTTCTGCAAATAAAATCCTCTCAATGAAATCCACCCATGTTTAATAAATACTAATGCTTGAAAACAAAACATTGAATAAGCATTATTTTGCAAGATATGACATAAAATGTGTAGATAGGTTTCGTGATTTTTTTAGTATGCACATTGTTACAATGCAAAATACATAGTTAAACTGGTGGAGTGACTTATGAAGCTGAAGAAAAATAACTTGATTGTGTTATAATAGAAAGTATAACCGAAAAATGAATGATTAAATGAGAATTATCCTCTGTCTTATCAAATGTTTTCATGTTTCCTGAACTGCAGGAATCGGTTTTAAAACATGAGAAAATATTTTAATCTTCGTGAAAGTTCATGTAGGCTTTAGAAATGTTTTTTCTCTCTCGCTAAAATATTGTAGGCCCTAGAAATGCTATGGGATGCGCTTCCGTGCTCCTGTCCTTGTAGTGTTTCAAGCACATCCTTTAGAGATGTAGAACATCGAATATTTCTGAATCAAATCATAGGTTCCTTCCTGTCTAAGCGAAGGATGTAGAAGACTACGAATGAAACAGTTTGAGTTTTTATGTACAAATGTAACTATAGTTCTTCCTCTTCCTCTCTAAGAATGTATACAATTCTTAGACAAAGCATATTTAGAGAATATTATTTGTAAAGTCACTGTCAGGAGATCGTCTACCTATAGGTATTGACCAATGTAGTGGCTTGTAGAAAGTTTTGAAAGAAACATTTTATCGGATATAAGAGGAATCTCTACTATAAGAATGAACTCTGGGAAAGTGTTCTTTGGCTTGTTCACAAGATTGGTGACCTGTCCTGCGTTCGTGGAATGCTGTATGCCTTGCTGGTTTCCTGAATACTCTAGCTGGTGTATTCTGTGAAATCCTAAGGGACTCTCCTAAAGACTTTGCACATCATCGGCTGGTGATGTTGCTTGTGCTATACCCTGTGGGAAAGTGTTCTTCGGCTCGTTCACAAGATTGGTGACCTGTCCTGCGTTCATGGTATGCTGTATGCCTTGCTGGTTTCCTGAATACTCTAGCTGGTGTATCCTGCAAAATCCTAATGGACTCTCCTAAAGACTTTGCACATCATTGGCTGGTGATGCTTCTTGTGCTATACCCATAAGAGTAGAACAAGTGTTATTGCCTATTGACTTTCTATGAAATTCTGCCTTCCAAATGTAAGACAGTGTTTAAAAAAGAAGCCATTTTGAAAAATGCCCTCTAATTCACATGCTATTATGGGTACCCACAATTTAGAAGATATGCCAGAAACCACTGCTTCTAAACTCCATATGTTGTTACCATTTTGGAAATACATAGGTTTCCTTGATGCCTATTTTACACTGTTTATATTTTACCAAATGAATTGAGGTATACCTAGTAGACAATGAAAAACCATTGCAAGGCACAGCTCAGTTATTGGCTCTATGTACCTCTGGTTCTTTGCAAACCTGCAATTCCTATATCTCCCCACAACCAGACGTAACAGTAAATTGCTTTTAAAAATCTGCCATTCTTAGGAGTAGTTACAGGTTAAAACATAGGTACAAATGGCTGTTTTTTTAAATCTTAATTTCAATATTTTTATTCAACTGTCTTTTCCACAGAAATATAAATCCCAATATATCCTATGGGATTTATATCTCAGCGGGCAGGATATCCTCAAAGTTGAAACAGAGTAACCCATCCTCCAAGATCTAAGTAAGTAAGTAAGTAAGGATTTATAGAGCACACAAATGCTGAAGCATCTTGGTGCTAGATGAGTGAGGAAAAGTGTAAAGAATTGGATGAGAGAACTTCTTTCCCATTGAGGGAATAGCCAGGTCTTAACCCCTTCAGCGCGGTGCGAATTTTCGCGCTGTGCTGAAGGTTCTAAGGTTCTAATGGACTCATGACGGAACGGTTCCGTCATAAGCACTGGCCAACCGACGCTCATGACGGAACCGTTCTGTCATCAGCACCGAAGGGGTTAAGCATTTTCCTGAGCCATGGTCTAGTGGGTTGTAGCCTAATGTTGATCACCAATTCATTCCTAAGCTTAGATGCTTGATAGGAAAGGTATCTACCTCCAGATCTAGCCTTCTGTGTTTTGGGGACCTGGACTAGTCCTTTCTTGGCTGATCAGAGATTCCACCGTGGGGAGTGCCATTGAAAAAGATTCTGAAGGTTCCGATGGCCCTCTGCCATATAATGCTTTATGCACCAGGCATATTACCTTGAACTCGATACGCTGCTTGACCAGAAGCCAATGAATCTCTCTAATACTGCTACAAATATGGTGGTATTTGGAAATATTGAGCAGCATTCGTGCTGCAGCATTTTAAAGGGATTGCAGTTTTACCTGTTGGCATTTGTTTATGCCCAGGAAAAGTGCATTGCAGTAGTCAGTTTTTCAGTTCAATAAGCTTTATTCGATTATTATAAAAACAATCATAAAAGCACATAAAAAATATTTAACAAGTACAGTACATGGTACAATTTGGATATAACATAATCTGATTATTAAAAACGGTCATAAAAAACACTCTTAAAAACACAAGGGAATAATTAAAGCAGATGCAGTACATGATGTAATATAACAGCGATTAGGCAATAAATGTCAATAAAACCATGCTTTTTCTGGTGGCCATTGATTTTTTTAAACGTATGTTGCCGTAAAAAAACATATATATGGCTGATTTAACGAGAACAGCAAACTCATAGCAGATTGTACAGTTAGGGCAGCATGTTTTTTACACAGAGGTTTAAGATAGGCAATATGAAAATGCAAAAATAGGTCACAGATGAGTAAAAAGTGCATAGTGCTCTGTTTAGTCACTCTATCGCAAGGGCATGGAGCAGTGGGATATTTATTAGGACATGGAAATGCCACCAGGTAGTGTACAATACCTAATCTCATTCTTATAAGAACGAACCGATGGAATGTTCAGGTAACCATGTTAGGTATTTTTGGTAGCCATTAATATCCACATGGGAGAAGTAAAACTGGGAAGTTAATAGCTGCCTATTGGTACCTTGTCGGGCTTGAGCTTTCTTCCTCAAATAGGTACATTTAATTTCTTTCTCAGGGATATCGGTCACACTGCTTGGATTTTCCATAATATTCATATTAAATATATCCCTAAAAGTTGTGAATTCGTATTTAAGCCATGGGATCTGGAGGCATTTATCAAGGCGAAGGCAGTCTTTAATATTGCTTCTGTTAAAACCGGTTTCTTCCTTCAGCCATATGGATCTCCTTACCATCAATGGTCTTAACCCTTTTAGGCCTGTCAGGTATTCCATCCCTACTTAATTGTGTGTTAAATCGGTGGAAACTGACATTGGTAGGTAGAGTAGTTTTAAAAAAAAATTATTTTCCTCAGTTTGTAATTCTTCATGGCGGCAATGGCCCCAGACCCTAGCTCCATAGAACGCTATCGATACGCATCTATTCCGGTAAATATGGAGCATATCAGACACACGACGGTCCCCTAATTTATTGGCAAATTTAAAAACTCCATATGCGCTTTTAGACATTTTGGACCTAACATTAGATACCTCCTGTAGCCACATACCATTGCTAGTAAAAATTATGCCCAAATAGCAACATTTTTCACCCTACCAGAATTTTTTGGTCCTCGATATAAAAATATTTTAATTTCCTCATTTTTTGACCACATGACAAAATAAATGTTTTGGTGTTATTAATCTTCAATTTTTTTCCCTTAATAACATCTGAAAATCTGTCCATTAGTCTCTGCAGACCTAGGGGGGTCCTAGATAGGAGTACAGTATTGTCTGCGTATAGCAGGATGGGTATACAGTGACCCTCCGCTTGTGGTGCATCACATTCGACCAGTTTAAGTTCTGCTTCAATAGCATTGATAAAAAGGGAAAAAAGAAGGGGCGCAAGGACACAGCCTTGCCTTATGCCTTGAGTAACCTTAATTTTGCTGGTACATTCTCCTGCTTGTCCATAGCGTATACAAGCAGATAATTTAGTCTAGCCAAAAAATATATAATTGCCTCTGGAGCACCTATATCCAGTAGTGTTGCCCATAATAGTGTGTGATCAACTAAGTCAAAAGTGCTACTGAGGTCTGCAAAGCAGATAAAAAGTTAACCCTGCTTTGCGCACGTATATTTCCCTATTAAAAGATCCAGGTTCATGCATTGGTCCAGGGTCCCAAGGTCTTTTCTAAACCCATATTGCGACTGGGCCAGGATCTTGTTGTCCTCGACCCACTCTTCAAGCCTGAGCAGCAAAACCCTGCTCATGATTTTCAGAGAGGAGTCTAAAAGGGAAATAGGTCAGTAGTTTTTGGCTTCGGACCGGTTTCCCTTTTTAAAAATAGGGATTATTATAGAATCGCCCCAAGTAGATGGTACACTATCCAGTACAGCTGCATTAAAGACTTTGGTATGGACGGGGCCCCGGAGCGTAATTTCAGCTTTATATAGGTCAATAGGCACCCTGTCTGGCCCAGGGGCTTTCCCTCCCTTGCTAAGCCTAATAGCAGTTTCTACCTCCAAAGGCGTAATATTGAGGGGAAGAATTTACCGTAAAAAAACATATATCTGGCTCATTTAACGAGAACAGCAAACTCATAGCAGATTGTACAGTTAGGGCAGCATGTTTTTTACACAGAGGTTTAAGATAGGCAATACGAAAATGCAAAAATAGGTCACAGATGAGTAAAAAGTGCATAGTGCTCTGTTTAGTCACTCTATCGCAAGGGCATGAGCAGTGGGATATTTATTAGGACATGGAAATGCCACCAGGTGGTGTACAATACCTAATATCATTCTTATGAGAACAAACCGATGGAATGTTCAGGTAACCATGTTTAGGTATTTTTGGTAGCCATTAATATCCACATGGGAGAAGTAAAACTGGGAAGTTAATAGCTGCCTATTGGTACCTTGTCGGGCTTGAGCTTTCTTCCTCAAATAGGAAGATTTAATTTCTTTCTTAGGGATATCGGTCACACTGCTTGGATTTTCCATAATATTCACATTAAATATATCCCTAAAAGTTGTCACTACGTATTTAAGCCATGGGATCTGGAGGCATTTATCAAGGCGAAGACAGTCTTTAATAATGCTTCTGTTAAAACCGGTTTCTTCCTTCAGCCATATGGATCTCCTTACCATCAATTGTCTTAACCCTATTAGGCCTGTCAGGTATTCCATCCCTACTTCATTGTGTGTTAAATCGGTGGAAACTGACATTGGTAGGCAGAGTAGTTTTTAAAAAAAATTATTTTCCTCAGTTTGTAATTCTTCATGGCGGCAATGGCCCCAGACCCCAGCTCCATAGAGCGCTATCGATACACATCTATTCCGGTAGATATGTAGCATATGAGACACACGACGGTCCCCTAATTTATTGGCAAATTTAAAAACTCCATATGCGCTTTTAGACATTTTGGACCTAACATTAGATACCTCCTGTAGCCACATACCGTTGCTAGTAAAAATTATGCCCAAATAGCAACATTTTTTCACTACTAGAATTTTTGGGTCCTCGATATAAAAATATTTTAATTTCCTCATTTTTTGACCACATGACAAAATAAATGTTTTGGTGTTATTAATCTTCAATTTTTTTTCCCTTAATAACATCTGAAAATCTGTCCATTAGTCTCTGCAGACCTAGGGGGGTCCTAGATAGGAGTACAGTATCGTCTGTGTATAGCAGGACGGGTATACAGTGACCCTCCGCTTGTGGTGCATCACATTCGACCAGTTTAAGTTCTGCTTCAATAGCATTGATAAAAAGGGAAAAAAGAAGGGGCGCAAGGACACAGCCTTAGCTTATGCCTTGATTAACCTTAATTTTGCCGGTACATTCTCCTGCTTGTCCATAGTGTATACAAGCAGATAATTTAGTCTAGCCAAAAAATATATAATTGCCTCTGGAGCACCTATATCCAGTAGTGTTGACCATAATAGTGTGTGATCAACCACATCAAAAGCGCTACTGAGGTCTGCAAAGCAGAGAAAAAGTGAACCCTGCTTTGCGCACGTATATTTCCCTATTATAAGATCCAGGTTCATGCATTGGTCCAGGGTCCCAAGGCCTTTTCTAAACCCATATTGCGACTGGGCCAGGATCTTGTTGTCCTCGACCCACTCTTCAAGCCTGAGCAGCAAAACCCTGCTCATGATTTTCAGAGAGGAGTCTAAAAGGGAAATAGGTCAGTAGTTTTTGGCTTCGGACCGGTTTCCCTTTTTAAAAATAGGGATTATTATAGACTCGCCCCAAGTAGATGGTACGCTATCCAGTACAGCTGCATTAAAGACTTTGGTCAGGACGGGGCCCCAGAGCGTCATGTCAGCTTTATATAGGTCAATAGGCACCCTGTCTGGCCCAGGGGCTTTCCCTCCCTTGCTAAGCCTAAAAGCAGTTTCTACCTCCAAAGGCGTAATATTGAGAGGAAGAATGTGCCAGGGGTCTTCTGGACTACTGATAGTTGGATTTGAATCCGTGGGGTCAAAGATACAGGTAAAATGAGAGACCCAACTTTCCTCACTGACATATGGGGGTCGATTCCGATTCGGGAAAAACCGCTCCGAATAGCCGCTCGGAGCGTTTTTCCCGTACCCAATCGTACCCTGCAACGTCCCCCGTACGCACGACGAAGTACGATTCGTACCAGGAGCCGTACTCCGTACGAGTCGTACAAGACACCATGCGACTCTAATCTCCGTACGATTCTCCCTCGGAACCCGCTGTACGCGACATCTGTACAGTTCGCGGTTGGTTTTTACGACCCAGCAAGTACGATACGTCTCGGGTACGCACTGTGCGACCCTTTTTCTACGGGAGCTGAAAACAGCCGTAAAAGCAGAGTTTGTGCCGAAACAGGTACGGGACAGCCCCCCCGGGTACGGTGCGAACCCCCCATGATTGCAGGGGTACGCACTGTACCCCTGCGATCATGGGGTGTATGAGCCATACCCCCATTGTACGATTAGTGTACGATCGGTGTACGAGCCATACCCCATGTACGATCGGTGTATGAGCCGTACCCCCATTGTACGATCGGTGTATGAGGCGTACCCCATGAACGATCGGTGTATGAGCCATACCCCATGTACGAGCCGTACCCCATGTACGATCGGTGTACGATCTGTACCCCCATTGTACAATCGGTGTACGAGCTGTACCCCATGTACGATCGGTGTACGAGCCGTACCCCATGTACGATCGGTGTACAAGCTGTACCCCCATTGTACGATCGGTGTACGAGCCGTACCCCATGTACGATCGGTGTACGAGCTGTACCCCATGTACGATCGGTGTACGAGCCGTACCCCCATTGTACGATCGGTGTACGAGCCGTACCCCATGTACGATCGGTGTACGAGCCGTACCCCATGTACGATCGGTGTACGAGCCGTACCCCCATTGTACGATCGGTGTACGAGCCGAACCCCCATTGTACGATCGGTGTACGAGCCGTACCCCATGTACGATCGGTTTACGAGTTGGACCCCCATTGTACGATCGGTGTACGATCCGTACCCCATGCACGATGGGGGTACGGCTCGTATACCGATCGTACATGGGGTACGGCTCGTACACAGATCGTACATGGGGTACGGCTCGTACACCGATCGTACAATGGGGGTACGGCTCGTACACCGATCGTACACCAATCGTACAATGGGGGTACGGCTCGTACACCCCATGATCACAGGGGTACAGTGCGTACCCCTGCGATCATGGGGTATACGGACCGTACGGTGTGTATGTGTTTGTGTGCTTTTCCGTATGACTCGCCCTTACCTGACGTGGACCGTACAAATTGCGACCTCATACCCCGGTCCGGATCGTACTCGTCGGGTCGTACGGCATGTGTACAAGTCGTACGGTATGTGTACGAGTCATACGGTTCACGGTTTCAGCCTTGCAATACGTACGGATCGCGACGATTCGGACTGATTCACGGAATACGGATCGTACTTCGCGACTCGGACGGACAGGTACGATGCGTACGGAGAGGGCTCCGGATACAAATCGTACGGACGTTTTTCTTCCCGAATCGGAATCGACCCCATGATGTTATAACCGGTGTCTCATCATTTCTGAGGAAAGGGCAATTAACTTTATCCCAAAAGAGCTTACTATTGGATAACTCCACAGCCAAGGTCAGTTTACCCCAGGCTTCTTCCTGAAGCTCCATCTTCCTGCGCTTCAGCTGTTCTTTATAAACTAACCTGAGGGTTAGAATAGTTGACCTATCCCTGGGATTGCTTGAGAGGGCTTTCTTTAACTTCTGTAAGGACTTAGTGCAGGCATTGTCAAACCACCCTATGTTCTGCTTCATTCTGCTCACCCTGGTAGTAGTCATGATGTTAATAATTATATCATGAATCTTTCTAAAACAGGATAGAATGCGTAGGGGGGTCAGCATTCTCATCCAAACAATCATATAACTCTGATAGAGAAGCAGTGACAATTCTTATTAACAACCTTTCCGAATTTTCTCCTTTCCACTTGATCCTGTAGACATTAGGTCTACATGAATTGATATCATTAACAAGGTTTTGGGTGATCTGATCCTTGTGATCCCAAATGAATAGTGTTAAGTCGATACAATTATGGTCGCTAAGACTTAGGTCCAGTATCGCCGAGGTATCACAATATACCCCAATGTCCACTGAGATCAGCAGGTGATCAATAACAGAGCCAGCATCTCTGCCAGTAAAAGTTGGAATGGAGTTACCCTCTCCATCTTTGGCGCTCTGCAGTGCTTCCAGGTCAAATTTAACCATAATGGAATTCAACAACTCTCCCTAGGGGTTATGTAGAAAATGAATGCATTCCTCACCTCTATCATCAGTAAACCTGCAAGCCTTGGTTAATGAGAGGGGGCACTTGAAATATTAAAATCACCCCACCAAATAAAATCAAAATTTACACAACTATCCAGGCATAATTTGTGAAGTGCGTGCTCTAATTCACTGACCACATTAGATCGTGTAGAATCAAACAGATTGTCATAGTAATTAATTAACAAAACATTACGTCCATTCTTATGTTGTAGCCATAACACTTGAGTGGCAACCAATCATTTCATACTTTAAAATATTCACAGGCAATTTGATGGACAGTAATATAAGGAGACCGCCTTTGGCTCTACCCATAGCAGATCCCTGGGCTGGTAAATTAAAACAGACATACCCATCGTAATTAATGTGCTCCCTACAACACGTCTCTTGTAGGCATAGTATATAAAAGTTGTTAACAAAGTCCCTCCATCCAAGTGAATCTATTTTACTATGCCACCCCGCAATATTCCAAGAGGCCAGATTATGTCCCTTGCCGTGGATTCCCACTCTTGGTCCAATTACTTCATGGGATACAGATGGTACTACATCTGGACTCCTTGCTACCTCTTCAGTGGGGGTCAAAATAATGTGGTTCAGTGTATTTGATAGCCTTAGGTCATGTAGGCCACTTGCGATTTGGTCAATGATTTGGATGTCGGACTGGTTAGCAACCTCTAGGGGATCCGATTTCTCTTGTGCCACCACAACGATGCTATGGTGGTGGGGGTTATGTCAGTCTAATTCTTCTAGTGAGGTTAGAGGCACTAATCTGTTAGATGTCGGGACGTTAAAGTATTTAACTGTTGGATTTTGCAGGGGGAGTCTCTTCTGGTTACAGTATGGAGCCATGGTACTTTTACCTCTTAGATGTCTATAAAAAAACCCTAACGGTAGAAGAGAAATACTATCATCATTCAGGGACTGAGAGGAGCCGTTTTCTAGGACCATTTGTGCACAATATGGATTTTTAAAATTAACAATTATACAATCCAATCTTTTCTGATTGGCCAATGCAATTAACTCTCTTTATTGTAAGGATTTGGTCTGCACGAGCTATTGGGAAGTCACAGTTATGTTGGGCTCAATCAAGCACTTTGTTTTTAAGTGAATCGTGTGACTCTATAGCTTTTGAAGCAAGGGAAGGGCCATTTGCCAGTATTACTACGTACGGACAGCAGGCTGGGGGTAAATCTATATACCTTGATCTTTGCACTTCAGGTCGATTAGTGGCTGGACTATTTGTATCTACCAGTGTCATATCTTTATTTCTCCATGAGAGGGTACTCCCTCGTACATCTTGACCACCTTCAGGTATAATATTAGTGCTTTTCAGTTCTGTGCAACTACATTCAATCCATTAGCCTGCGCTTCTCTCCTTAACAAAGCACTAGTACTTTCTAACCTGTTAGTAGGTAGAGGACCTTGGATACAATCTTGATTCCCCGTTGATCTTCCATGATCACTTTTCCCCAATGCTATAATTACGTCGTTTAATGTATATATTTATGCCTTAATGCCCTTTATTTCCTCATCAAGAAGCTTATTATGCGGTACCAAGGTGCTTGTAACTTGTGTAATAATCAGACTAATCTGTTCGTTACTAAGGGAGCCTGTTAAGGTTTGTACTTCAACTGGGGGTACAAAAGTAGGTACTTTAGTAGTTTTTCTCTTTACAGGACATTGCTTCGACACTGTGGGCTGGATTTTCCTACAATTCCGTTTTCTTTTTGGTGAGGGAGAGTTATTAATAGGGAAATTGGAGGATACATTCAGCTCATTGTTAGTGACATCTATGTTGGATGAGATGATGTCTTGGTTATCTACGAAGGATAATTCGATGAGTGTATCTATTTCAGGTACAGACTCAGTTTGAATAGGGGGTAGCAATTGTAGGTCTGGTAGAGTACCTAATCCCAGCGAGATTCTACGTTCGGCCTTATCAATCTCCTGATTAATAGCACTAACTGCCTTAGTTAAGTAGCAGTCTATAGTTGATCCTGGTATTTCGGGTATAACCTTATTTAGTTTACGTTGGGCCACGTTCAAACGATTACACCCGTTACCATAGATTTTACAGAGGGAAGTAAATTTTAAAACAATAAAAACTTCACAAATGTGAAATAAAAGATACAAGATTTCAGCATTGATTAGTCATTAAAATAGAACATACGAATAGAGCTTGAACTAAAATGGGTACTTTTTTTTTAAAGGAAAATACCGGAAAATACGGGAAAATTCCAAGCAGAGGAAAATTACAAATATCACAAAAAATGGCAGTACCGGTATCAAAAGTTAGTGGGACTTGAATCGTCCTGCTTTATCCTACAGGATAGGTCATAGGGGATGGCCCAGCCCGCCCTCGTCTGGCCTCGGACTGCCACAGACTGTCCCGTCCTTGTCCCGGGCTTCTCCCAGGGCGCTCCCGCGGCCCGGAGGGTGATGCTGGGTTTTAAGCGCCTCCTGGCGCGATTTTAAAGCTGACTGCTTCCGGGCGCTAGGGAAGCCGGGAGTTGTGGTCCTGCCCTCTGGGTCTCCCCCCCCACCGCGGCCGTGCTGGGTTGGGAAGAGCTGCGGCAGCAAGGAGAGACCGGGCACAGCAGCGAGAGTCCCAGGGATAATCCGGCACCAACAGAACTGGCCCGGCAAGATGGTGATGCGGCGAGAATCAGCAGCAGGCTGAAGGTAATGAAAATGTCCCCGCTCCGCCGAGGGTAATGCTGAGTTTTAAGCGCCTCCTGGCGCGATTTCAAAGCTGACTGCTTCCGGGCGCTAGGGCAGCCGGGAATTGTGGTCCTGCCCTCTGGGTCTCCCACCCACCGCGGCCGCGCTGGGTTGGGAAGAGCTGTGGCAGCATGGAGAGACCGGGCACAGCAGCGAGAGTCCCAGGGATAATCCGGCACCAACAGAACTGGCCCGGCAAGACGGTGATGCGGCGAGAATCAGCAGCAGGCTGAAGGTAATGAAAATGTAGTCTTTTGTGAGAGAATAAGTGAGACTACAACAGATGTTTTGAAATCGAAGAGAAAAAAGGCAGAATTTTGCACACGGTCGTTAGTAGAAAAAAGCAAGAAGATGTTAAAAGATTAATATGACCTGCAAAGTTTAGTTGGTCATCAAACAAGAATCTGAAGTTCCTTGATTTTACCAAGGGGTTTGGGCAGAGCCTGCTTCAGCTGGCCACCTGGATTGGTTCCAGAGTGGTGGCCCATTCCCAAACGGTAACTAGTCAAAATATCGAGTTTTTAATTTCGACTAGACATAATATTGAGCTAAAAATACAGAATAGACATAATATCGACTAGACATAATATAGACTAAAAGAATATCGACTAGAAAAAATGAATATCGACTAGAATAGAAATAATATCGAATCGAAAATATAGAATGGACATAATATCGACTAGACAGAATATAGACAACAAAAATATCGAAATAAGGTAAGTTGATATTAATATGTAATTTTTGTGTAATATAATTCTGTAGCGGGTTGTGGATTTATAGGGGAATAGGGTGGGAAGTAATTTAATTATAATTAATTAAATATGTTATTTTATTTATTGGTATTCATTTAGAATTAATTGTTAAATTATTATTAATTGGTAATTAATTAAAATATATTTGCTAATTCATTTTAATTGATTAATTGATAAATATTTTATTTTTAGTAATTTATTTATTGTAGCGGGTTGTGGGTTTATAGTGGAATAGGGTGGGAAGTAATTTTATTATAATTAATTAAATATGTAATTTAATTTGTGGGTATTTATTTAGACTTAATTGATAATTAATTATTGATTGGCAATTAATTAAAATATATTTGGTAATTAAATTTAATTGATTAATTGATAAATATGTTAATTTTAGTTATTTATTTTCTGTAGCGGGTTGTGGGTTTATAGGGAAATAGGGTGGGAAGTAATATCATTATAATTATTCAAATATGTTATTTTAATTATTGGTATTTATTTAGAATTAATTGTAAGTTAATTATTAATTTGTAATTAATTAAAATATATTTTGTAATTTATTGTAATTGAATAATTGATAATTATGTTACTTTTATTAAATTAATTTCTGTAGTGGGTTGTGTGTTTTTAGGGGAATAGCTTGTGAAGTAATTTAATTGTAAGAAATTACATTTTTGAATAAAAAATTTATGGAGTTAATTTTTCAAAATACTTTTAAATTGTTAATTATTTTATTATTAATAGGTAAATAATTAGTATTAGTAGGTAATTTTTATTATTAAATAATTTGTATTTGTATTTTAAATTGATTATTTAATATATTTAACAACATTGTAAAATATTTTAATTAATTTGTAATTGGTGTTACTATTTATATTATTTATATTTAAATAATAAGTATTTACTTGCCCTGCTATTGCACTCACTTTAGTTGGAATAGTAATTTTACCCCTACGCTATCCAACGCTTTCCCTACTGTTGCACTCACTGGAGTTGGAATAGTAATTTTTACCCCTACACTATCCAATGCTTTCCCTACTGTTGCACTCACTGGAGTGGGAATAGTAATTTTCACCCCTAAGCTATCCAACGCTTTCCCTACTGTTCCACTCTCTGGGGTGGGAATAATAATTTTTATCCCTACGCTATCCAACGCTTACCCTACTGTTACACTCACTGGAGTTGGAATAGTCATTTAAACCCCTACACTATCCAACCTTTCCCTACTGTTGCACTGACTGGAGTGGGAATAGTAATTTTTACCCCTTCGCTATCCAACGCTTTCCCTACTGTTGCACTCTCTGGAGAGGTAATAGTAATTTTTTCCCCTACGCTATCCAATGTTTTTCCTACTCTTGCACTCTCTGGAGTTGGAATAGTAATTTTTATCCCTACGCTATCCAACGCTTACCCTACTGTTACACTCCCAGGAGTTGGAACAGTAATTTAAACCCCTATGTTATCCAACGCTTTCCCTACTGTTGCACTCACTGGAGTGGGAATAGTAATTTTTACCCCTACGCTATCCAAGGCTTTCACTACTGTTGCACTCTCTGGAGTGGTAATAGTAATTTTAACCCCTACGCTATCCAATGTTTTCCCTACTGTTGCACTCGCTGGAGTGGAAATAGTAATTTTTACCCCTACGCTATCCAATGCTTTCCCTACTTTTGCACTCTCTGGAGTGGGAATAGTAATTTTTACCTCTACGCTATCCAACGCTTTCCCTACTGTTGCACTCTCTGGAGTGAGAATAGTAATTTTTACCCCTACGCTATCCAACGTTTTCCCTACTGTTGCACTCTCTGAGTTGGAATAGTAATTTTTACCCCTACGCTATCCAACGCTTTCCCTACTGTTACACTCACTGTAGTTGGAATAGTAATTTTAACCCCTACGCTATCCAATGCTTTCCCTACTGTTGCACTCACTGGAGTGGGAATAGTAATTTTTATCCCTACGCTATCCAACGCTTTCCCTACTGTTGCACTCTTCAGAGTAGGAATAGTAATTTTTACCCCTACGCTATCCAACGCTTTCCCTACTGTTGCACTCTCTGGAGTGGGAATAGTAATGTTTACACCTATGCTATCCAACACTTTACCTACTGTTGCACTCTCTGGAGTGGGAATAATAATTTTTACCCCTACGCTATCCAACGCTTTCCCTACTGTTGCACTCTCTGGAGTGGGAATAGTAATTTTTACCCCTACGTTATCCAACGCTTTCCCCACTGTTGCACTCGCTGGAGTTGGAATAGTAATTTTTACAACTACGCTATCCAATGCTTTCCCTACTGTTGCACTCACTAGTGAAGTAGTGTGGCTCACCGGTTAGAGGCGGCAGACCCGAGAGCAGAGGACGGCCCGGGACCAGGGTTCGATTCCCGGCGCGGCAGGTTTCTGGACCAGGGTCAGCGGACTCGATAATTCTCTCGCCTCGGTGCCCACTCTGATCAGCGATCACACTCGGCAACTCTGGGCATTAGCTTGCCTCATCTTCACTAACGGCCCCACCAGACCACTGGGGATGCCTGGTCTCACCCTGGAGATACCCATTAAGGGACCATCTCTCAGGGAAGCCAGGAAGGGTTTCGCAGCGGTCGAAGCGCCTTGGGACCCTCCGGGTAAGTAGTGCGCTATATAAATGCCTATACATACATACATACTCACTGGAGTTGTTACAGTAAATGTAACCCTTTCGCTATCCTATGGTAAAAATATTGTATATGTTTTATAAATAATATGTATAAATATATATATATATATATATATTCACAGAAAAAACCATAGGTTATAGACCATATATAGTTAGGAATTTGCATTTACAAAACCTTGAAAATTCACTGAAAAAACCATAGGTTATAGACCATATATAGTTAGGGATTTGCATTTACAAAACCTTATTTTACTCGCATAAAACCATTGAAATTCCATATATAGTTAGTTGCGCTAACTATATATCGCGCACCCGCAATCCACTGCTGATGATGTCACATATTACATCATTCATGACATGGTCAGTGACATCACTGATGACATCACTGATGACATCTCAAATGACATCACTGATGACATCACTGATGACATCTCATTTGACATTACTGATCACATCACTGATGACATCCTTCGTGTGATAATACGATGAATCTCTTCAGACTCTAATATAACCTTAGATACACTCAGTGTAAACAGACACTCACAGACTGTCACTCATCCATGGAGTTACTCACACACCTAGTCAGTCATGCAAAGAATCAATCGCACCTCCATTTCCTCAACTATACAGTTATACAAACTTTACTTATTCAAACATATACTAACACATATTTACTCTCTTATACAATCCCTGATACAAGTTCACAATGATCCATACAGCCACTCACACAATCACTAGCTCTTATGCACAGTTATTTATATATGTCAACTCTCACTTGTACTGTGTTTTACATATGTACTTACTTTGACATGTAGCACTGAGATATCCATTCACTCACCAATACACTCATGCACACAGTCAACCGCCCATACAGCTGTTTCCACATGCACTTTTGAAACCATACATCTAGTGAATCAACTGCTCACACATCTATGCACAGAGTCATACACCTCCCAGCCACCCACACACACACTCAGTCTCCCATACAAATACCTGGGCTACCAATCAATAACCCATATAGTTACTCATATAGCTACTTATCAACACATGCAGCAGTTTACAGAACAACAGACATAATAATGCACAAATTAAGACAGTTTAGTCACTAACCCATGCACTCAGTGAGACATATTTAATCACTCACTCATACAGTCAGTCATGCACCTACTAAATCCTTCATCCAGACACTTATACATCCACTCATTCTTCAATATGTAAGACATATTTACACTTTACAGAAACATACAGTCACTGGATGTTGTCATCAGTGATGTCATCAGTGATGTCACTGACCATGTCATGAATGATGTAATATGTGACATCATCAGCAGTGGATTGCGGGTGCGCGATATATAGTTAGCGCAACTAACTATATATGGAATTTCAATGGTTTTATGCGAGTAAAATAAGGTT
The DNA here is from genome assembly GCF_964263255.1 of Lissotriton vulgaris. Taxonomy (NCBI): domain Eukaryota; kingdom Metazoa; phylum Chordata; class Amphibia; order Caudata; family Salamandridae; genus Lissotriton; species Lissotriton vulgaris. The sequence continues at coordinate 724,832,312 of NC_141696.1, forward strand.
TTGTAAATGCAAATCCCTAACTATATATGGTCTATAACCTATGGTTTTTTCAGTGAATTTTCAAGGTTTTGTAAATGCAAATTCCTAACTATATATGGTCTATAACCTATGGTTTTTTCTGTGAATTTGATTGGTTTTTTAAAAGCTAACATCGGTAACTGTAAAATGTATTCTTCTTTAAATCTTAAAATATATTTTAGATGTTTATTAATAATTTTTTTTTAAATATTTTTTTTCTTCGCTTCCAGTTCGCGAACCGGGAAGCTTTCCGTTAGCTCATCTTGATGCCGCGACCTAGTCCGCGAACCGGTCAACGTTACGTTAGCGGAACTGTGACGCGTCGCTGAAGCGCGACGTATCACGTTGTCGCGTAATGCGTCTAATGACGCGCCGCGTTAGCGCTCCCGGAAGTGCTCCGGACCGCGAACCGGAAGCGATCCGGGACGCGGCGCGCACCGCGTAACGTAAGCGGAACAGGTCATGTGACTTGTTTATCAAAGTTTTCATTGGTTCATTTCACTTTTGGTTTCCAAATGATGTATGACTAGGTCATGTGACCTAAAAATAACACTTTTCATTGGTTCAGAACTTTTGCTTTTCCCAAATCATGTAAACCCCTCCTTCTTTCCTCACTCTGACTTTCATCTTGGTGAGAGAAAGACCATTTTCCTGGAGTTCAGCAATGGCTTCTATACTTGCTGCAGCTGGTGCACCCCCACCACCACCTCCACCTCCTCATAAGAAGAGAGGACCACCAAGTCAATTTATCTCCAACAGAGAGGAGGAAGAGGAGGAAGAAGAAGAAGAGGATAGAGATCAACCAGAATTTATCCCAGAGTTGCCCCGTGTTTCTAAGAGGAAAACAAGTTTCATCTGGCAGTTTTTTCCATCCCTCCAGGGGAGAAGAAGGTCAATGCTAAATATGCCACCTGCCTCATCTGTAAATACAGATTGTCTAGAGGCACAGAGAAAAAATATAGTATGGGCAACTATACTATGCATCGCCATATGGCCAGGTGGCATCCCTTAAACTACAGCCGGGCTGAGTTAAGGGACCTACAAGATAATCCCCCGACAACTCCTGTGGCCAGATCTACGTCAACAATGTCTTTGACAGGAAGAGAGGCACAGGAAACTGTGCCAAACATTCAACCAAACTTTAAACATATGAAGTTTACCTGTATATATTGTGGTGCTATGCTCTCGTATGGGAACATGAGCGTGAACTTGATCAATATGGTGTTCGAAAACCATAAGTGCCCTAATGCACCCAAGCAGTAATTTTTTTTTTGCTCCTGTTGAGCCCTTTTCAATTCCTGTTTTTTTGTTGTTTCCCCTCCATAAAAAACACAAAAAAACATAAAACTGTTCTAAAAATACAAAAAAATCCAAAAATGTTCAGAAAAAAAAATAAATAAATAAAACAACAAAAACAAAAAAAAAAGTTCTTTTCAGAACTACCTCCCCTTTCAAATAAAATTGCTAGCATGTTTATCACTCTGGCAAGCTCTATTTCTTTTGTTTCGCTTCAAGTTCGCTGACCGGTTCGCGAACTTGAAGCGAACCAAAAAAATATTTTTTTTAAAAAAAGAAGAGTTAGTATAAGGGAAGTAAACAGAGAATAATGTAAAAAGAAAGACAGCTATAGAGAGTAAATCAGAGATAGTGTCAGTGACATCATCAGCAGTGCATTGCGGGTAAAAAGAGTAGAAAACATTTACCTTATAATTCTTGTTACCTTTTTAAAATATTTTTTCATACTTTCAATCTGTAAAAGAGAGAACAAACATTTCCAAAAATATTAAAACATGTATTTAAAAATTAGAAAAGACAAGGGAAAAGGTTCAAGAACAAACAGTTTTTCAACAACTTTGACATTTACAGAAGTCTCTGCTTCTCTACGTCCCCTACACAATCCTAAAGATATATATTTTAAAGAAACTGTATCTTGATGTTGATGAACTGAGGCCTATTTTGGAACATGGTGCTTTTTTTGCACTGCTAATGTCTCACAATAGTGATGCAATAGCAGCGCAAAAAAGATGTAAAGCCATCATAAAATTGTGTCTAACATTTTAAATGATTGTTTCAGGATGCAAATAAGATGTGTGCTTTCAAGAGCTTTCTTTGAGGTGAGGCCTATTCATTTTTTTTTTTAAAAAAACAGTACCCAGAAGTACAGCACTGTAAGCATTAAAATTGACACTTACAGAAGACTCAGTTTCTCCATATCTACCTCACATTTCTAAATGTATATCATAAGTACAAAAAGCAGAACATTAATTATACATATTAAATGGTTTATTTTTGCTGTTCTCAGAATGTATCAAATTTCACTTAAATCAGTGACTTGAAGGTATTCATCATGTAACAGCGGGGAAAAAAAAACACAATCAAAATGATTGTGTTTAAAAAACCCATTCAACATAAGAAATCTGAATTCAAAACTCCTTAAAATTAACTTACTTTCAATGACGTCGAAGGATGTCCTATGAACAGCGTCCACTGTGTTGTGTTATAAATATTGTCAGCCCGCCACTTTCTGAAAGAAAACCTCCAACGATTCGAAAAATATGTTACATACAAGAAAAGACTACTCACATTCTACCACATGTTTCCACTTGGCCAAATCATGTTGCAGCTATTCACAAGTCTTGTAATTCTTCCAATCAAATCCCGTCATTTTCTATTTTCGCAACTTTCAAAAAGAAAACATTTAAGATAATTTTCACAATCCTGGACTACTAATATCTTACCCTTCTTTGTCACTCATGTTCTCCTTTTCCTATGACACTGATACTGCTTACTATGAAGCAGACTTACTTGCATCAGGTTTATATAGTCGGATTTTACAAAATAACATTATAATTAAAAGTTTTGGACCAATAATCTAGACAGCATTGCAGACTTACATTCCCTCAACTTGATGAACCTTTTCCAATTCTTCACAGGAAATCCCGAGATTCTTTCTTTAAAATTTTGGTTTTAAAAACACCAGGTAAGAATTTTTAAGGTCAAACGGCAATTTTTTTTTGAAAGTTACAACGGAATCATTGCAGAATGACCAGCCGTTTCGAGACTTTAAATAAGCTGTATAATGTCCTGAAGTTGTTGAAGGACCATCGTGATAGATAATTGCTACAGTTACAAAAGTCCTTCCTGATATTGAAAGCTGAGAAGCCACAATTTTTTTTATTAAAGTTGACAATTTTGATCCATCAGGCCTACATCGTTGCATCATTAAAATGACATACTGTCCATATCTACGTATAAGTAATGTTGACATCATTTCAGATTTACATTGGCTACACTCCATGTTGTGATCCGCTGCATTTACTAGCTTATTAAAGGAGACTGATTTACTGTCTGGCAAAGTTAAATATATAAATCTTTCTGAGTCTACACTAGTAGTACTTGATACCCTACAATTCTCGCAGTCATGCTGCCATTGATAAGAAAGCCCAAACAGTTGATCTACATCTACACCCTCATCTTGCAATATATCAAGCATATACATTAAAAACTCCTGACAATCTTGCTGATTATTTTCAGAGAAGTCTGTTTGACCTGAACATTCATCTAACAGATAACGAACTTCAGACACACTTTCTACTTTTGTTCGATCAGTGCTACATTTCTCGAAAACAGAATTCAACAAACAGCATAAAATTTGTTCTGAATTCAACAGAATCTGTTCTTTTAAACTCTCTAGTGAAAAGAGAACATTAACCACTACATTTGCATAGCAGTTGACACCAGAACTGTTTTCAAATTGAAAACCGACAACATCTTCAACAGAATCCACTTTCTTTCTGCTAACAATTTTCGGTTCATTGACTTTTAGTCTTTTTGCAACAACCTCCCTACTATTACTGCTATTTCTACGTTTCCGGCCTACCACACGTTTCTCAAACAAAGGATATTGAGGCAAATGTGGCGCATACTCTCTTCTTAACCTATTGTATTCCTTAACACAATCTAGATCCGCACAAATGTTTGTGACATCACAGTCAATTAAGTACAATCCCGATAAAGTTCTAACTCGTGACAATGCCACATATGCCATACCCTCCTTGAACACAGAACTGCCAATATTCACCAATGCACAGTCTACACTTAAACCTTGCGATTTATGGATTGTCACCGCATATGCCAAGCAAACTGGAAACTGTTTACGGCGAACATATAAGTCTTTAACAAGCAAAAACCTAGCAGAACAACGACCAATTTGCTGTACTTCCTCAATGCCATCAAATTTAATTCTTAAAAATTCTATTCCATCTCTATTTCTGTATTTCTCAAAATCAACAACATTACCCATTGATCCATTTACCAGACCTCTTTCTACATGTAAATTCCTTCTCAAAATGATTCGGCAATTTAAACACACATTCAAAGTCTTTTCAAAACCCGCTGTTTTAGATATAGTCTTCTCTAATGAATCCAATTTTGATTTCAAATTGTCTGACAAAATAATTGTTGATCCCATATGCTCTAATTTGTCGATAGCTTCAAGTTTCACAATCTCTTGCTTTTCTAAATTCAACATTTTGTTGTTGAAGATGGCACATTCTGCAAGAGTTGGCATGAGACATATCCCGGATTTCTTCTCAGTAATTTTCTGAAAAATATTCTCAGGCACAATCTCTTGTTTGGGATATAAATTTGACAGTAATCGTGCATTTAAAGCTTCTTTCCCATGCTCAGTCACTTTTCCAATTCTAATATCTTGTAGAATATTCTTGTAATCTTCATCCTTTGCCTGACGCATATTTTGATGCAGTTCTGCATAATTGAAGTTTAACCATATATTGACGTTGCCAATGCTCCCTAGGCACTTCCTGGTATCTTCATGCGTGAGTATTTTGAACACAGGTTGACCTTTTACTGGTGTCAGCTGCAGAAGATCTCCGAAAACAATGATGTGTTTCCCACCAAATAACACATCATATTCAGTTTTAAGTACTTCTTGCATTCTCAAATGCACAAAGGCAAGCATGACATTGGAAACCATGCTTACTTCGTCAATGATAAGTAGTTTCATTTTCCTCAAGACTCTTGAAACTTCACAGCAAGCATCTCCAGATAACTTGTTGTATTGTAATTTGTTGTCATGCTCCACCGGCAGCATCAGTAGACGATGCAAAGTAATACCTTTAATGTTATGTGCTGCCAGTCCAGTAGGAGCGGTGACAACACAAGACAGCGATGACTCACTCCTTTCCTGCAAATAACAAGAGATTGCTTTAATGAGGAAACTTTTTCCAGTTCCCGCTTCTCCACTCACGTACAGTCGGACAGGCTTCAACGATGTACATGAGCACTTGTTCTTCTCATGACTTAATCCGTGCTCAATTTCCTTGGTAACTTCATCATATATTTTCCTCTGCTCAACGTTGAGTTGTTTTTCCAAGTCTTCTAAGTTAACTGAATCCTCCTGAGCATGTGCCATGGCTCTTTCTACTTCATTCATAGCAGTGGCAGCTTCATTTTCGATAATAGGTCCTCCAAGTGGATCTTGACTCAATGAAACAGAACTCTGACTGTCCTGAGAACTGTCTCTGGCAATCTCGGCTGCAATAGTTGCTTCCTGCTCAATTTCCAAAGTTAGCATTTCTTGATATTTAGAAAAAGCAGGACATTCTATGGACTCCTTGGCTGCATTGAAAGAGTCTTCGTAACAGAGGAAATCTCCAAGCAGTTCCTCTTCTGCACGCCAAGGCTTGAAAAGTTGCAAAAGTGCTAAATAAAAAAACTCCTTTTTTTCTGGAGATTCACCACTCAATTTTCGATGGTTTAATAATTGGCATTTTCTTTGCTTGACCAGGCATCCCTCACTTCCAATTACAGCATACACTCCTTTCTCAATATCTTCTTTGATGTTCCTCTTGAATATATAATTTTGGAGAACCTCATATAGACAAACATTCTCAAGGTGACTGCTTCGATTTGGATAATATGTATCCAACATGTTGGTCTTCAAAATGTCGGTACTGTTTGGTTCCTTTTCTGCCAAATACTCAATTTCCCGGACAGGTTTTAGAACTCGATTTCGCGTTGCAGCAAGACCAAGACTCGCCCAAACGAGACTCCTGGATTTGGCATAGAGACTTGCTGAAGACAATCGATCAGAACATTCGTAAGCTCCGATTTCTCGATGCGACAACATCTTCAGACTGAAACTGTACAACTTCTTGCTGAGGCTCTTTTCATGGGAAATGTCCTCCCACATATCCTTCAGTTCGGTCTTTTCTTTTTTGGTGATGTAAGATGTCACATACCGAGCCACAGCCATACAGTTGTCAGCCACAAACTGTATATCCATGTTAGCATTCCACATGGACAAAATCACTGGGTTGTAGTCATTGATGTACTTGGACTCTTCGTTCCTTTTCAAATTGTATGTATTCTTGGGTGATTTCCTCGTCACATTATGTCGCAGCGAAGACATCAAACTGTTCACTCTTCCTTTAGAAATCACCGGTCGTGGAAAGTTGAAACGACATTTGGTGTAGAACTTCTCCTTGTTTCTGAATTTACGACGACAGTACTTTCCACAACGATGGCTTTGGAAACGTAGAACTTGTTCTCTTAGACTTTTCTTCTCCGTTGCGTTTGGAACAGCACACGTAGAATACTGTTCGATGAAATTCATCACTAAGTCATCCGGATCTGTTCCAAATTTAGGTGCATCCTTGATCCACAACAACATATGTATATGAGGGGCACCTCTTGCTTGGTACTCCTTTCTCCAGAAGAAATCCAACACCTCTCTCCAAGAGGTGGATTCTTTTTATTTGTGATGAAAGACATCATAGCTTCAAATCTATGATTGAAGTACCTGCATACATTCACTGGATCCAAAGAACACAGTTCTCCAGGTGTCTTGAATTCAATGTTTTCAATATTTCCATTTGCCTCTCGTAGAAATTCAAGTAAGTCTTCCCAGCCATACTCGGCACAGCTCAGAGTGAGGAACCATGTTGGAGTTCCTAAGTTCCTCAGCATACATTTTAAATCACCATGACGACGGTACCAGTACTCATTAGTACCACGCTGACACGCCATGAGATTAATTAAGTGAGAATCCAAAATACTGTCTTGGACATTGACTTTATGCATAAAGTCACTTGCCGAGATGTTTCGCATCTGTATACCACTTTTTAAGATGTGGTTCACTGCATATGACAGTCCAGACAGATCGCTTTCAAACAGGAGATGAAACAAATAGGGAATGCATTGCCGAAACCTAGGATCTTCTGCATTCAATCGTAAAGTCCGGTATTCAGACGCAGGAATTTGATGAGGTCGCTCATCATATCTTCCTCCTTGACCTGTGGGAAATAGCTGTGGGAAACACCGAGCTTCCAAACTTTCCTCCCAAACACTAATGGGACTCCCTTTGGCTTGTTTCATTTGAAACAACTCAATAGCATTCCCCATGACTTCCTTGGAATGCAAAGGATGAACACTATAATGTTCATATATTTCTTCACTTTTAGAGGCCTCTACTTTCTCAATTTGGCCAGCACACAAATCGCTATCCTCTTCATCACTTACTTCCTCTTCTGCAACATATACATTCTTATAGTACTTATTATTTTTCTTCAAATACACTGTTGCCTTTTTGACTTTCCTAACATCCACTAAATCTTGCCATATTTTCTTATTCTTTGTCGGAACCCCATTAACCAAGATAACCAGAGGTTCCTCTTCCACTTTTTCTATTCCAATTGTGTTAATGTTTTTGTTCAAATCTAGAGGCAAATAAACAACTCTTCCCTTTAATCCTCTCTGTAAATCTGCTGGAGGCAACTTCCCTGTCTTTGGCTCCATTCTTACAATAGCCTGAAAGGGATGGATACTTTGAATCAAAATAGATTCATAAGTATTTAAATCCTTCAATTCAGAAGGAATCTCAACCAATTCCAGATTATTATGAACTGCCCTAGCAGGCATCTGGTTTTGGTTTAATTTATTACAACAATAAGTACACACACGTTGATCCGATCCCAAATCAAAATAACTTTCTACCATCAAGTATGTGGCAAAATCCTTCCATTCACTATTATTTTCCCTTTCACTTTTTGCATATAAATCCACTACCTTAGTCTGATTCTTATAATAAGTGCGTCGACAACATACACAAGTGAAATTAGGCCTCTCACTTGATTTCATCTGAAACGTGGCAATTTCCTTCTGAAAATTATCTGTACTGGAAACCTGTACATTATCTTCAACATTACCCTCTACTTCAAGGTCAATTTGAACATTCTCATCTTTACTACCAAAGTAACAAAACTCAATTTCTTCACAAATATTCTTCACATCTATTTCAGAACCATGCAAAAGCGCAGCACATAATTGTTTAAGCATAATTGCTGGACTCTTAGCATAATACAACATTCTCACTAATTTTCTCACTTTATTATGATGCACTGCTAGCATCCTGAAATGATGAAAAACACTCTGGCATACTCTCCTGGAAAGACAAGCCAGTGAATGACCACGCAAACCTGTCATTTGTCTCACTCTGCAAGGATCTAAATCTTGCAACAACTTCATTTTCTGCTTCAAACTTTTCTTATTAAATATCCGTATAAAATCACAAAGCAAATTGATGGAAACCTGTCGCACACTGCAAATAGAACTACACTTCCAAATGTACACAGGACCCTTAGGACGTCTTCCTAAAACCTCATCACTTAGCGCCTCTTCTGTCTCTGTTGTCACAAGTTGTTCTTTTTCAACTGGACAACCATCCTTCACTTCATAAGCTCGACCACTGGTGTCAACTGCAAACACCAAATCATTATCCTGAAAATAACTCTCCTCATTAAAAAATGCCTCACAACTTGAACTATGCATCCATTCTCCGGAAAAAACTTCACAAAAGTTAGTACGATTTACTACTCTCTTCCATCTACTTTTTGTTTTGAAATCAGAAATTACCTTGCTTAGTTTCCTAATTCTATTGATTACCAAAATAAACAACTTTCGCTTAATTTCAAAAGCATGATCAATAATTTTCTCTACATTTTTCTTCTTCTTATAAAATGCCGCTTTCTGTTGGCCTTTCTTTTTAATATTTTTCAATAAATTAACTAATATCCTATTACGGAACATTCGATTTCGAATGTCCCTAAACTGTTGTTTCCTTCTACTATCATGCACAGAGTTATCTCTTCCTCTACCAGTAACATTTGTGATGGGTCTCTCCTTTCCATTTAAATTACTTTTCTTTTTGTGGACTGAAACTTTTTTTGAGCAAAAGTTTTTTTACTACAAATATTTCTTAAGAATGATTTCGTGCTCTTACCCGGACCTTTCTTGCTGTTTTGACAAGTATTTGGGGAAGAGGACTGCTGCAATAAAACATCATCCTGCTGTCTTTGACGTTTTCTAGCCTTTCTTATTCTACTTTTTGTAGGCATTTTCCAAACTATGAAAGAATCTGCAGTTGAATCTGTGGAAAAATATAATATAAAATGTTATTAACCACTATTACCAAACAGTAAATAAATAACAGTCATCTAAAACTTAATGCCGTACTAATTATTTAACATAGCAAATGTTTTCCACCAGCACTGCATCACAAAAATGACACTCAATGGTACAAAACAGGCATACAACAATCATAAATCACTCCCTAATATTTTAAATGATTAATTCAGGATGACGATAAGATGTAGCCTATCTAAAGATTTGTTTAGGCCCAGAACTTTAGACTGGGGTGAATGTGTGTCATTGATCCACATTCAGTCCATCACCTGTTTTGTTTATTTGAGGTGAGGCCAACACATGGTTGCAGATAAGATTTTCACTGAAAAAAACCAAGGTAAAAAAACATGTGAAGGCCTACCAATGAAGTAAATCATTAAATGAAAACCAATACATTTCTGGAAATATGCACTACTAGTGCTTCATAAGATGTTTTGGGTCATATTTATAAGGCATTTGAGTGTCTATTATGCTATTTTACGTTCTTCATGGTGCAAATTTATTGTAAATACGCTCCCACCTGCGGTTGGCAAATTTAGATTTTGATTATGGGAGTTACATAGGCATGTTAATAATTTCCCAAAAATGGTGTATGACCCCAAACAACCTTTGAAGCAAATGCTCTTAGCCATGTTATCCACCTCCCATTGGATAACATGGCTAAGAAGTGCTTACAAATGGGAAAAAAACGGCCGCAATGCATGAATATCGCAGAAAAGTCAGCGATATTCATGCATTTTCCAGCAAATGCTCTTAGCCATGTTATCCACTTCCTATTAAATAACATGGCTAAGAACTGCTCAGGGCCCCATGAGGAACGCTTTCCATTTAAAAAGGGAAAAATAACATCAAAGACACTAAAATGCCTTCTAAATATGACCCCAAACAACCTATGAAGCTCTAACAGTACATATCCTGAAATTTAATTGATTTCAAAATTCGTTTTTAAACACAGCATATAAATCAATTGTATACCTGCATTCATGAAGAAATGACTAAAAATGTCCTTGAGACACATGAAAGTGTTTTCTGGAATGCCCTAGCACCATTTTTGGGACACTATTAACATGGCTAGGTAACTCCCATAATCAAAATCTAAATTTGCCAAGCACAAGTGGGAGCGTATTTACAAGACACTTGCCCCAAGAGGAACGCTTTCCATTTAAAAAGGTAAACATAACATCAAAGACACTAAAATGCCTTCTAAATATGACCCCAAACAACCTATGAAGCTCTAAAAGTACATATCAAGAAATGTAATTGTTTATCACAAATGCGATTAAAAACGGCCGCAATGCATGAATATCGCTGAAAAGTCAACGATATTCATGCATTATCCAGCAAATGCTCTTAGCCATGTTATCCACCTCCCATTGGATAACATGGCTAAGAACTGCTCGCAAATGCGAAAAAAAACGGCCGCAATGCATGAATATCGCAGAAAAGTCAGCGATATTCATGCATTTTCCAGCAAATGCTCTTAGCCATGTTATCCACTTCCTATTAAATAACATGGCTAAGAACTGCTCAGGGCCCCATGAGGAACGCTTTCCATTTAAAAAGGGAAACATAACATCAAAGACACTAAAATGCCTTCTAAATATGACCCCAAACAACCTATGAAGCTCTAACAGTACATATCAAGAAATGTAATTGATTTGAAAATTAGTTTTTAAACACAGCATATAAATCAATTGTATACCTGCATTCAAGAGGAAAGGACTGAAAATGTCCTAGAGACACAGAAAAACGTTTTCATGAATGCCCTATCACCATTGTTTGGACATTATTAACATGGCTATGTAACTCCCATAATCAAAATCTAAATTTGCAAAGCACAAGTGGGAGCGTATTTACAAGACACTTGCCCCATGAGGAACACTTTACATTTTAAAAGGAAAACATAACATCTTAGACACTCAAATGCCTTATAAATATGGCTCAAAACAACCTATGAAGCTCTAGCAGTACATATCCAGAAATGTAATTGATTTCTTAAATCGTTTTTAAAAACAACATATCTGTTTCAGCTTACATAACAGACCATGGAATGGGCTCCATGTACCACAATAACTTGTGTTACTGCATGCCAGAATGCTACACCAAATATGCAATTACAATTTCTCTATGAAACTAATTCTATTAGTATATCACTAGAGACAAAACCACATTTTAAAAACACAGCTTTCTTCATCATTTTCTCCTTAAATCATACTATTCTCTATCTAAATTAAATAAATCTTTCTCACCTTAGCAAATATTTTTTGTTTTGAAAACAGTCTCAGAAATACACCAAATTGTCTTCAGCAGAAGAAAAAGGATGCACTCCAAAGGCTGCAGCTATTGAAAGCACAGAAATACAGATATTCATTTCACATATCTCTCATATTAGCCAATCATACCTCTTCCCTCACTTTTTTCAAATCAAAACCCTTCCCCCCTCTGCCCTCTCTGCCTTGTTTCCATAGCAACCACCTCCTGGAAGACCTCTCATGTTTGCAAATTCACACAACAATGTTTCAATTGAACTCTGAACTCTCAGTGCACCTGCGTATCCAGTGCAATCTTTCATTAAATGTTTCTTCCTTGACCATTCAAATTACATGTTTCAAAGAACACATCCATGCACCCTAACTTTCTGTTTTCAGAAATGGAAATGCACCAATCACTGCTAATGAATCATTAGCATTGGAAATCCACAGTTTTTTTTCTTTAGAAACTCCTACTGTTCAACTGCCCTTTCATTACCACACTTCATCTGACTGCAGAACAACCTTCTCCCACCATGTTTAAGGTCTGGATTGTTGGACATAGTTACATCCACTGGGCTCAAAGGTATGCTGAGAACAGAAATTTACCTAACCTCAATTTACAAGATGTGGAAATTAAGTGGTTGGGCCAAAGAGGATTAAAATGTCACCAATTGATACCATTGGTGAAAACCTTTATGCATTTGCCAAAACCTGACCTGTTAATAGTGCACTGTGGAGGTAATGATTTGGGCACTTTGACAGGGGTAGGTCTGGAAATGCTTTTAAAGGACACCTTTGAGCAATTAATGGCACTTTTTCCTCAAACTGCCTTGGTATATTCCAATATATGCCAAAGACAGAAATGGAGGTGGTCCAACCAATTTTGTCCACAAATTGAGAAAGCGAGGAAGCATGTAAACAAATCTGTTTCAGCTTTCATGAGAGACCATGGAATGGGCTCTCTGTACAACAATAACTTGCGTTACTACATGCAAGATATCCACAGAGGAGATGGAGTTCACTTCTCAGATGAGGGCAACAGAATTTTCATTCTGAATTTAAGACTGTGCATTGGTACCTACTTATAAGTACCTAAATGTACCATAAACCCAAAAGCTCTTCTCAGAGCTACCCTTCATCTGATCACTCACAATTATTATTTTTTTCTAACTTTTTTCATTAATTTTCCACAAAATTCGCTCCCCGGGGCGCTACCCGGTTCGCGAACCGAAAGCTAACCTCGCGGAATTTTTTAAAAAAATGTTTTTTTCCGCACATATAAGCCTCCTCAGCCACCCTCAGAAAACCTAGAGGGTCAAGATAAGTCTACCATGACCCCTTCTACCCATTCTAAACATTATTTGCCCTCCATCTTGTATCTTAATGCGACCGAAACACAAAATGGTGGACTCCCGTGACGCTTAAGGTTCGCGAACCGGGCCGCTTCCCGGAAAGCGGTCCAAAAAAAAAGGTGGGAAAGTAATTTACAGAAAAACGACTAGAGACACTCTCACCAAATATAGATTAGCTCATACTACATAACAATCCCTTTCATTTTCACAAATTTGATTGAAATTCCATTTAGCCATTAAGCCTGTAGACCTCTCTAAGTACCGTGAGGTAAATTACTTCACAAAACACATCTGAAGTGTTGGAATTGACAACCAATGAAAATGTTACTTTCATTTTCAATTTTTTTTTCCTGACATTTGATTGGTTATGTACCTGAATATATATAAAGGAAGAAAAGGAAACACAGCCATTTTGACTACTACTTCCTGAACTACATTTCAAGAGCCTTTTCACCTCCCAGTAAATTAAATTGATAATTTGTAAGTGGCACTTTAAATTAATTTGTAAAAACGTTTTTTGATAATTATTTACTGTCCCCCTGCTATAGTTAGAGATACAGATAGACTCCTCTGTTATATTTATTGATTGACCTACACTTCTCTGCTATAATTATGAATTTACTTACTTTAACTTCACTGTTAAAAAAACAGAACTACCTGTCTGAACTTAAACCCAACAGTGCCCTAACTCTTCTAATTTAATTATTTTTTTTATTCAATTTACAGCAAAAAAATGGAAGGGGAGCAAGAAGAAACTAATGTTTCCTTCGAGATTACATCCGAAGACATTGAAACTGAAGAAAATGTGGATGAAGATTTTATGGATCAATCTTTTGACGAACAATTTATTCAAACCTTACAAGAGACAGAAACATCCATGTTTGACGAGATACCAGATGATATAATGCTGGAAGTTTTAATTAACTATGAAAATAATAAAGAATTTTTTTTTAAATCAAAATAAATAAATAAATAAAAAAAAAGAACAAAAACAACAAATAATTAACATACAGTATTAGAAAAGTCTATCATTCTTTTATCCATAAAGTTCGCTGCCCAGAACGCTTTCCGGTTCGCGAACTTGGCGCTTACCACGCAAAAAAAAATTTTTTTTTTTTTTTTTTTGGACCCTCCTAGGCCCTTTTAAAACCTCCACATAAAACCTAGGGGGTCAACGAGGATCTACTATGCCCCCTTATGGTAATTTCCCCCTTTGTTTTGGCCTCCTCTTGTCTCTCGATCCTACCGAGAGACAAGATGGCGGCCGCTCCGGACTGTTTAGAATGTTGACAGACACCGGAGGGCCAATCAGCTTCGCATCGCAAAGTTCCGATACGCGAAAGGTTCGCTAACCGGATCGCTGCCCGGAGCGCTGTTACAGATATATATCTTGATTTAAACGTTAATTTCTCAAAATCCACTGAAGCACATATATTGAGACCTAGCAAAGGCACATCGGGCTAACAGTCCCTACAATTTTGCCAAGTTTCGTGAAAATCCATTCAGCCGTTCGGGCTAAAAGTGAGTCCAACCGCCCTATGGAAATTAACATGGGAAAAACGCGTTTTGGGACCCCCCTTTTTTCTCGGCCCCCCCTCCACAAAACCCCCCCAAGTTTTCAAGGGCTGCTCAGAAACAAAATGTGCCATTTTCCTGAAAATTTCAGCTAATTCCGTCCACAAACGCCAAAGTTATTAGGCATAGAATTTTCAGAAATCCCATAGGGAAAAAATCCTAACTATATATACCTACTGGCGACCGCCAGTAGGTAATATATATATATATATATATATATATATATTTAAAATATATATATTTTTTGTTACATTAATTATTTCTCAATTTTACGTTTATTTGAGTATTTTAAATATGTTTAAATTAATTTAATGTATTATTATATTACTTTTAATTTACTTTTAAGACATTTAAAAAATTCGATATTTTGACAGTCTATTTTTTTTACACTCGATATTTTGTAGTCGATATTTTTGTAGTTACCTGTATGAAGATTGGAAGTCGATATTCTTGCAGTCGATATTTTTACCTCGATATTTTGTCCTTCGATATTTTGACTGTCGATGTTCTGTCAGTGATCCTCCCAAACTCAATGACCTCTGTTTTGCCTGTATTTAGTTTGAGAAAGCTCGAATGCATCCACCCATAATGTGTTTCAAACAGTTGTGAAATCTCCCAGCTATGGTTTCCACACTCAAGGAAATCGAAATAACAATCTGAGTGTCATCGGTATATGATACCAGCGAGAAGCCCTAGTCAGCTTGGCCAGAGAAGTAACATAGATGTTAAACAGGGTTGGCGACAATGCTGAATCTTGGGGATTCCACAAGGGCGGGAAAACCTCTCTGATCTAAAATTGGCCCGACACACCTGTTTCCTTGCATTGGGGAAGAAAGTGAGTAAGGTTAAATGTAAATCTAAATCAGTCCCTTAGTCTCTCTGTGAGAATCTCCCTGATGCAATGCCATATTTTTGGACAGAGTTTCTTGCAGTCTTCTGGTCAGATTTTTCCTTTCATGACAATTTCTCAGAACAAATTAATTCTTATGCAGATGGACCCAAACTCATTCTTTCACTGTGGTCTCTGTCTAGGCCAGGTCCTCCCAAACTTTGCCTTGGTTGGTTGTACTTTCTCTTTTGCACATTCACAACAATACTCTTTTAATGGGAAGAATTCAATTCTTTACACTACATCACGGTATCTCACATGCTTAAACAATTATTACTTATGAGACCAATCCCTACAGGTTCTGGCCACTTTCTCTTTTTGCCATGGCCTCCAATTCATGGAGGCTGTACTAGCTTTTCATCTGGATTGCCATCATCTGGGCTACAGGACACATTCAAGCTCCAAATATCCTCCTTTCCAAGCTGAATGGCCTAAACATGTTGGTTAATGATGGTGTTGGTGCTGCAGCAGATTTATTAGACCGTTTAGGCCCATTTGACATTGTCACCATAAAATCCTACTCTATCAACACAAATCAGAACAGACGACTCAGGTCTGAGGGGGTTCCTGTCTTTTTTCATTTTCCTCAAGGTTGTTTTCATTCCACTACTCTTCTCAAGTTCTAGGTTACCCGCGTGTAGAGTGCATCAGGCTTCTATCCATCACCTACCCTTTTCTATGCCTATGTTGAGCTATTGGTATCTTTTCTGGTCCCATAATATTATAATTCACTATATATGCCATTGAGACTCAGTTCAACCTCAAACGTGGGTGATATGGATACAACTTCAGTTTTTCTTTGATACAAATGTTTGAGAGAGGTCATGGGCTGGATGTACATTCAAAATTCATTAATCTGTGCATAATCCATAGAGGAGTGCTAGGTATGCATGAACCTGACCACAGATTCCTCCCTTACACTCATAAAATTAAACTTCTAATGTTGTATATACATGCGCAATTATCCAATTTTGCTTTAAAGGGATCTCAATCTGAATTACCCCACAGCCCACCAACAGTTGCTATTCTTCCTGAGCAAGGAAAATGATGTTAGCCACGGTGATACACTAACTTCACTAACAATTGCTGAAAGTCTCCATTGTGTACAACTTAGATGACAAATTCAGAGATCTCTCTCAGTTGCACAATATCCTACTGTGTCGTTGAGGCTTTGAGATCATATAACTACTGATACCAGCAGCATCAAATTTAGATGGCTGATAAGGAATATATGAAACTGGATTTTTGTAAGTTATATTTTAAACCCAATCAATACAAACTAGGAATCTGCTTCGTCATTTTGGGGATGTCCTTCCAGTTGTGGGTTTCAACTGCCTATTGCTTTTATAACCTATCAATTACTATTTCATACAAGGTAACTGCAATATCTTGGTTTGTATTTCTCTAGCTGCAGGACTTCTGTGATGATAACTATTCTAGATTCTCGACTGAAAAATGACAAAATGCTGTATAAGGGGAAAAGTCTGCTCTCACCGTTTAAATTGTTCGGAAATTATTCAGAATGCAGGTAGTCACTTGCTAAGGGGAGTCTGTTAACTCCCTGGAACGTTCTACCTGTAAAGATATTGTAGCAACTATTTCCAATTAGGAAGCAAGTAGCAGCATATGAACAGTGATTAGAGGGTGTGCCTTTCTCACAGATCTTAAACCTACGTAGTGAGACCTAACCACATTTTTCCTAGGGACAACTAACTTAGGTTGAGCACGCAGCAGACACAGCACTGGCATGCTGGAGGTACACCAAAAGTAAGTCCATCTGCACTTCATCTGCCTCCATGGTCTGAAATGCTGTCAGTGTCACCACACATAAAGAGATACCCTCTGATAGAATCAAGTAAATCTATAATTTACTTTTAGTTCTGAACCCTCCCCCTCAGGCATTTCTTCACTCAATTTGTTTTAGTAGTTTTCCCAAACCTTCTATGGCTCTCATTCTCTCCATTGCCCCTCTCTACTCCTATCTTACCTACTCACTACCACTCTTCATTACACCGTTATTACTGTTACATTTCTTCCCAAATATGCATCTGAACTTTTTTTAGCTGATCACCAATATGCGGATCATCATCCTATTCGTGAATTTTAGACCCATGAAATCATCTCCTGACATTAAAGTCTTACCTCTTCCACATCTCTCTAAAAATGGTACGGTTTAACAGTTATTTTCAGAGAATCCCTCAGTTTCTCACCCTTTGAGATAAATCCCGTCAGCATGACTGAACTTGGTGGGTACAAAATCAAAGTCTCTCTCACAAACACACTTATTTTTATTCTTCTCTACTGCCCATCTGGCCCTTTCAGGTCTTTTGAAACTCTACTCTTGTAGTAGACTTTTTTTATCACCTACTGTTCTTGATCCAACAACATCCTCCTTCTTGGAGACTTCAGTATTTGAGTGGCTCAAAGTTTCCACCCAGAAAGTCACAACCTTGTTCAGTCTTACATTTCTATTGGTATTTGTTTACTTCGAACTAGTGTGGCACATGTTTGCAGGCCGCATGCTGGAATCCCCCTTTACTTCTAGTCTTAACTTATCCTACTCAAATCTCAAGCAAATAGATCAGATGAAATATTTCCTGCTCTCTTTTAATTGGGATTTCACAATCTTTACACTTCCCTCATCTGCTTTACCAGGCCCAAAAGCATTTGGAATTCTTCTTCTGCACGAAAGCTGATTTCCTTTTTTAAACAATTCTTTTGCCCACCTTTCCCAGTGAATGCCAAGCCTACTTTGAGGCTTTCAATATGTGTCTCCTACTTCTCCTACCCACATGTTTCTTATCAAGACATTACCACGGATGTGCACCTTCAGTACCCTAGTATAATTCGAAACATAACATTGCCAAGTTTGACTATAAGAAAGTTCAATTCATATGACACTCAGGCTACAATGCAATGGATAGACACACCAACCAAAGAGTTTTGTAGGCACAGAGAACCTACAAAACTCAATTATGCTCCAAAAGAGATTCACGTGACTCACAGAATAACCAAGGCTAATGACTCATCAAATATTTTTTTTAAATCTCTCATATTGCCATTTTGTTGCCAAATGTCTGTAACTCTGTCCAAGTCTAACTCTTTCACCATTTCCAACTTCTTTCAGGATACAATTCCCAGTATCTGCAATTCTATTCATTATTTTCCCCTCCCCCATAAGCAATGTGTTCTCTTTCCATTTAACCCCCTGTTGTTAATAGCCTTTCCTTAGGCTGCATGTCCAAGCTACTTAGTTCTAATAATTCTGGGTTGCCTCGCCTCAATCACATTTTCAATGCTGCTAGTCTGGCTACCAGCCCTTTTTTCACTGCGATATCCAGTCACTCTCTACATCTAGGTGAAGTGCCCCAAAATATTAAATACTTCTTAGCAATAGCATTACCGAAGACACCTACTTTGGACTGTTCAGTCCTGGATAACATCTGACCCATTCCTACTAAACTAATTGGGAAAGAAGTCAATAACCATCTGTCCTTTTTTCCTGAGGAAAATCATATTTTTGACACAGTTCAGTCTGATTTCCAACATTTCCACAGCTCTTTTCTCTGTACTTAATGATCTCAGAATCAACCTGGATAAAGGTGGCTCATTGGCTCTTATTCTTCTTGACTTTTCCTCCACCTTCACCCTAGAAACCCAGTCAAATGGTGCTGGATCACTTCTACCAGGCTGGGTTCTATTTTTAGGAACTAACCTGAATCACTTCTTATGTGTCCCACATCTCTCAAGCTATTTACATTCCTTCCAGGGGTGGCTACTCCGCTAAGGTGGAGGAGCATCGCCCCACTGCTATCTCAGCAGTGCAAAAAAGAAAAAGAAAATGATAATAACATGAAGGTTATCACAATCTTTTTTTTCTATACAGGAGTTGAGCGTGGCTGGCTCAATGACAACCAAGCAGGGGAAAAGTGGTTTGCACTCCTCTAAGTGCACAAGGCAGTTTGGCAGGCCTTCTAGGGCTGGCAAACCATCATGCACATTTGCAATGTTTTCTATTGGGCTGTGTTGCCCAGCCCCATGAAAAACATGGGTACCCCCAGGTACTGCCTGAGCATCCAAACAGGACTCTCAGACCAGTCACGACACTGCTCCTGCAGTGTCATGATTGGCTCGGAGAGTCTGGAAGCTTGGGTGCTTCTGGTGCTTCCAGCAGACAGAGGAGAGGCGTGCGGCTGTGGGAGAGGCATTCAGCAGCACAGCTGATAAGGTAAGTTTATTTCTGCCATTTTTTTTTTTTATCCCCCATATCACCACCCCAGTTCCAAGTGAGCTACCACTGAAAATTTCTTTCCAATCATGCTCTAAATCTGTGTAATGCCTGTCTCTCAGGATTCACCCTATGATCAATGCTGAGCATATTCAGTTTATTTTGCAGTTCAAAGGTAACTCCCTAGCTGTATGCTCCAATTTTAAAAATTGACTCCTAAATCTCATTTCTTGGTTGAGTTCTAATTCTGTCAAATTAAACAGATAAAACTGAGATCTTGGTGGTTTAGTAGGCATTTTTCCTAAAGGTCTTCTGACTGGTTACCTTTTTAACGTGGCCCCACACCCATATGATCCCCTGAAGTACACAGCCTTGGAATACTATTCAATCACAATGTTATTCTATTGTGTTAAATCAGTAAACGTTTGACCTCATATTTTTATCACCTCCATCTTTTATATAAAGTTTTAACTTCCCCAGCACTGCTCCTTAGCCTGTGGTTGAGGCTATGACCTCTTCCGGCCTAAACTACTACAACTCTATGCACCTTTCCCTCCCTAAATATCAAGTTATCTGACTTCAGAGTGTACAAAATACAGTGTCTAGGCTCAACCATAATCGCTGTCCCAGTTATCCACTACTTCTGCTCTTCCTACTCTTTGTTAGTTACCTTTAGCCAACACATGGTTGTTCTTCAAATCCCTTTGTCTTACTTTTTAAAAAATCTATAAACTAGGCCCTATCTATCTTCTAAACAAATATGTGTCCCAGAACCCTAATTGCTCCCTTTAATCCTACACTACTCAACTCATTGCAGACTCAACCTTTTTCCTTTCTCGCTC
Organism: Lissotriton vulgaris; assembly: GCF_964263255.1. NCBI lineage: Eukaryota > Metazoa > Chordata > Amphibia > Caudata > Salamandridae > Lissotriton > Lissotriton vulgaris. Next base: position 724,852,951 of record NC_141696.1, read on the forward strand.
TGGTGGATGAGCATGTTCCACCCGTGCTGTTAGACTTTGGCATTCATTTCAGTCCCATAATTACCGTTCAGAAGATTAAGGTCCTGATTACGAGTTTGGTGATAAGGAAAACACCATCGAAATGGCATTGAAAACCCAACCACCTAGTTGGAGATCCAACGCCGTAATAGGATGTTGGCGGCCATTTGCAGACCGCCTCAACGGCGGGTGGGTGAATGCAGCTGTCAGAGGGTGGTACAGACAAGATCACCACTGTCGGAATTACGAAGTGGCTTCTATCCAGCTGACCATGGCAGAAAGACTGCCTGCTTCGAGTCGGTGAAATCGAAAGGTTTTGGGGTGCATACTTACCCATTTCCTTTTCTTCCCTTCAGTCTCCAGGCCCCCTTCACTGCAGCATCTTGACCCTAAATAAAACAATCCTGTTGGTGCCAAAATCCAGGTAATTCCTTATTTCATTATTTACCCATTGACTAAACTGGGCACATATGGTCCAGACTCCAGCAAAGGGAAAGGCCTGGTAGAAGGTATTTTTTCACGTGTCATGCATATGTGTACATTTAACACTTGTGCAGTCAAAATATACACACCTGCATTGACACATATGAAAAAAATTTCCCGCCATCAGAAACACTGTCGCTGGCCCAGCAGTGACATTTGTAATATGGTAAGTGCGAGACTGCCACGGTGGTAGTCTTCTTGGGACTGCCGCCGCGACGATACTGTGGTGAGACTGCCAAACTTGTAATTGGGCCCTAGGTCTCTTCATTTAAAGCTCCTAAAACCTGGATTTTTAATGATGACATTTCATTGAGACTTGACTAGTGTCAGTTTACTACTTGTCATTTGTGCCAGGATTCCCTTTTGAGTAATTGTTCACACTTTATATTTTTGTACAGTATAATATAGTTTAAGTACCTGATTACAAGTTTGGCGATCCCAAGACCCCAGCTCCCGCGTGGCGGTCTGACCACCATGACCTTGGCAGTCCAACACCCATAATATGAGGTTGTCAGATTGCAGTTTAAAAGAGTGCCAACGAACCGCCAACACATTCCAGCCAACTCTGACCCCGGTGGCCGTGGAATGGGCCAATGAGGATGTGGGAGGTTCAGACCTCCAGTGAAACCACTGACCCAATTACGAGTAGCTTTAGAACTGGCATGACCATGGCAATCCAAGCATCACATCTGAGATGGCGGAAAGGAAGTGATATAAGGGTGTAACTCACCTCTACTCACCTCTTCATGTCTTCTTCCATCATGGAACTCATCAAACATGCCCTGGTGCTGATGTCCCTGCCCAATCAAGTCCAAATCCCACTCCGTCATGGAGGAAATTTGCTGTAAGTCCTACAACTACCAATTTCCATAGACTCCTCTGCAAAACAATGCCCTGCCATGGGTCAGGTAAGGGAGTTGGGGTCCCTAAGTAATTTACACGTTTACAGGGACCCTGTCAGGGATTGTTTCAGAAGAATAATCAAAAATACATCTGTAGGATGCCCTCTCAGCCCATAACCCTGGTACTGCACAGGCACACTGTACACAAATGGATATATGTTTGCTAATTATATTCAGTGATAGTGGTGTGTGCACTATTTTGTTTTCCACAACAGCACCTCCTCATCAGTATCACACCTATTCACTTCTGCCCTTTCTCACTGATCTTCACACATCATGCTGCTTACCATTCCTTAAGTGTTGGTAAAGTGAGATTGAGGTGACTACATCTAGCATGAGGCCCTGTTACTGCATAACCCAACCAAGATTATAGACTCCTTTTGCCCCTTCTCACGTGTCTACCATGTCAATAAAGATCTTCAAACATCATGCAGCTTACCATTTCTCAAGTGTTGGTAAAGTGAGATGGATGTGAACACAACCACCTTGAGGCCCTGTATCTGCAACTCTAACAAAGAAGCTAGACTCCTTTTCCCGCTTCTCACTTGTCTGCCATGTCACTACTGATCTGCATACATCATGCAACTTACCATTGCTCAAGTGTTGGTAAAGTGAGATTGAAGTGAGCACAACGACCATGAGTCCCTGTCACTGGAACTCTAAACAAGATGCTAGCCTCCTTTTGCCTCTTCTCACTTGGATGTTATGTCACTACTGATCTCTACTCATCATGCAGCTGACCATTTTTCAAGTGTTGGTAAAATGAGATTGAAGTGACTTCAACTAGCATGAAGCCCTGTCACTGCAACTCTAACCAATAAGCTAGACTCCCTTTGGCCCTACTCACTTGTCTGCCATGTCACTGCTGGTCTGCACACATCATGCAGCTTACAATTTCTCATGTGTTGGTTAAGTGAGATTGAAGTGAATACAACTATCATGAGGCCCTGTCACTGCAACTCTAACCAAGATGCTATAGTGAATGTGGCACACTCACATTTCACACATCCCAGGTCCTTTTGATGTTAAAGAAACATATGCATGTATGTGTCATTAAAGTCAAACATATCTTCTCTGCTACAGCTCTGAATCACTCATATGAAAAGGTAATGTCAGTCAATGGGGTTACATAAAATCAGTGTGAGAAGCCTTCTAAAGGCACAATGGAAACACTCTTTGCAGGACTACTATACCAATATCAGGGGAACCCGAAAGGTTGGGGCCCTGGGGCACAGTACATTTTGCACATGCCTGCAAACTCAATGTGCACTGGACCTGGGAAGTAATGCATATCAGGGACAAACAATTACATAACCAAGTGCCATGCATGTGTAGGCAATGTGTAAGTGCAACTCATGAATGCAAACACAGTACGAACAGCACCCGTTACACATCTAGATAAATTCGCTGAAATGTACACACAGGAAAATGGACACGTCCATGCAGACATCCACAAAGGTATGACAAGTTAACACCCTCCATGTGTGAATAAACAAATATCTAACTTCAAAACACCTAACACATATCAGAACATATATCATAGGAAGAAGTGCAAAATAAAATAACGTTGACACTAGTAGCCAGGCCAGGCTGAAATACTTACCATATAACACAACACCCAATGTAATGTCTGCCCTATTTGAATTTCACCCCACATAGACATCGTGCCAATATTTCCCCTTGTCCTGTGTTACTCCAGCACTGGCTCCAAGGTAACATCATACACACCACTTGAACTGGATTAGCAATCAGGGATGAAACAAATACAACTGTAGGCATACATCACTAATTATACAATGACATAAAATAATTAGAAAATTAATGGCAGGCCCAATGTCTTCAAAACTATGAAATAATTTTAATGACAGAATGTCACAACAGGATTCTAAACGAAAGCCAAGGGCCAGCCCATTCAGTGTTCAATTGCCACAGTACAATGATATGTTACTAAACTTGCCCTTACTGGCACTGCCAGAGAACCTTCTCACAAAGGGGCATCCATTGGGTATAGCAGGCACCTCAAAGAGTATACTTGTCAATAGGGCAGAGCTTTAGGGAGGGGTGGGTTTATTTTTGTGAGGGGTCTTTTGGGGTTTGGTGGTTTGGGCTGGCTTTAGGGTGTGGGGAGTGGGAAGTGGAAGGGATGGGTTTATCTTTGTGAGGGTTTTCTTTCTTTTTTGGGCTTTATTGAGGGTGTTGGGGATGCTGTTTTTCAGGGGGAGGTAGGAAGTTGAAGGATGGGTTTGGGTGTTTGCGTTTTTTACCAATGTGTGCTGGGGATGTGTTCAGTGCCTTGGAGGGGTCTGTGTATGTTGCTGTGTCATCTGCGGGTATGAGTGTGGAGTGGAGTTCACCATCCAGGCCTAATTCTGACCCTCTGAGATGCTCCTCAGGAAGTCAATAGCCTTCACACTAACGGCAGCAGAGCTAAGATAGGCAGGGACTGAGGTGCCTGGAGTGAGGGAGATCGATCCCCTCTTAGGGGAGTGGGTAGAGCCAGCTTGTGGGGGGACAAAAGGGAGGGTGGCGATAGAACTTGGGGTGGCAGACAAGGATAAAGGTGACAATGAGCCCGTTGGGTCCGCCATCACTCGGTAGTTTCCACTGGAGGATGACTCAGATGATGATGAGCTTAAGCTGCTGTCCTCCGTGACAATCCTCACACCCTCCTGGTCTGACATCTCACATCCGGAACTACTCTGACCATCTCTGTCCCCACCAACGTTGGCCCCTTCTCCTCTGGATGTATCTGAAATAATGACATTTAACATGGGTTTATTGCAACTGTGTTTCCATACCTGGCCATCACAAATCAGTATAAAACAGTGAAGAAGTCCACATATCACACCAACTTCTTGGTTCACTCTATAGGCTTCAAATTTAGCATGAGTATATGTATGCATGCATGCTACATAACCTTCAAACATTTGGGTCCACTCATGGCATAACCCCAGGGAGGTCATTGACGGAATTGTCTACACTCCATCCTTATGTCCACACTAGGATAGTTGATCACCTTGCATACTTTGGCACTTTTAGTATACCATTGTAAAAAGATGTAACCAAATAGGATGGATCCAAGTATGAGATTACACAATGCTCAGACAATGCCAAGAATGATACAAATCTAACTATTACTCATAATACATTGTGATATCATGAAGGGCAAGGTGAGAATCAATGTACCATTAATTAGTTTTGTGGCATACATCATGTCACATGCAAATGCTCATTGCGCACTCATGACTCTTTGGACTCCAAATAACATCATATGTCCACTACTCGAAAAGTCAAATTAATGCTGTAGACATGTAGTTTCGCTATGTAGCACATTTAGCAGATAGAGTTCCCTGATAACATTCAGGTCCAAACACTTGGAAGATAAATACAATGAATTCACACAGCAAAAGACACTGTATAGCCATAAGAGAAACCCCAATCCTGCTTGGTACAGGTGATAACACCAATCATAGATTGTATAACCACAAGCCAATACACCTTTGAAGGTTTTAGGCGTCCCTGAACATCTATTATATGAAGATGTGGGATCACCAGATAATTGTGAGCTTGCTACACATTTTGTTGACATCTGCCATAAGCATTCATCAAACGTCAGTATATTACATATGCCCATGTCATATGCTAAAAATAACTAAAGCATGGATACACACTTGTGGGGCCATCTGATGACTAAACTTAACCCTGGTCATGTCCTACACTGACTGAGGCAGCCCACTAACATCATGTATGCCAGTGCCATCCTACATGGAATGTGATGTTAGGTATCATGACACCTAGTGGGAATATAGCTAGTTACAAATTTGTTTAGATAGCTGGCTTCAATGCCATAAAAGGCTTTCAAATAGATCGCCATAGATTTGAAATTGATCCTTTCCTTCATGCGCAGCCAGTGCAAGCACCTTAAGATGGGGGTCATACTAGACCTGGGTTTGGGTCTCACAATTGCTCTGGCTGCCGCATTTTGCACCACTTGCAGACGCTGGACAAGGGCGAGCCAAGGTACAAACTGCTGACATAGTCTAGTTTTGATGTCACTAAGGCTTGATCCACAATCTTCCTACTAGCCAGTGATAGTAGCGGCAGGAATGTTTTCAGCATGCAGAGCGTGCCAAACAAGCACATGTTAAAGTTTGGATCTGTGAATGCACGGAGAGAGCATTGTCGATGACAATGCCCATGTTTTTTACTTTCTCCTTGGCTGAAGGAGGAGGTGACAAGTCCTTGGCCACCAAGTGCTCCAATTACAAGTTTCAGGTTCTCCAAAGAACATGACTTCTGTTTTATCTGGATTACACTTCAACTTTTTATCACTAGCTGCTAAGTAGAAGGTAAAGAAGGGTCACTACTGAAAATGAAAGCAAGTAAAAAGTTTCGCAAAGAAATGTTAATTTGACCATATTTTTATCCAAATCAGAAAACAAAGAGGAAATGTACATATATCAGTTTTTTAAAATAAAGCATGTCTTATTGTTGTTTACAGTTACCCCTGACGAAGAACCCGGTGGGGTTCGAATTGCATTGGGTTTTAATAAACTGCTTTGGAAGAACTTTGCTTCAGTGCGTGCTTGGGGAGAAAGGTTCGAAAGGCCGACCATAGCATGAGAAACTTTGGAAATTGCATCACGCTGCAGGAGGATGTATAATGAATGGAGAAAATAATTTTTGATGATCATGTTTAAAAAATAGAGGATAAAAACACATGAGCGTTAAGTGAATAGATGCAAATGCACTCTTTGAGAAAAAGCTGTCGTCACTGGTTTGGGGCAAAAGAATTGCCCCAATTGTTGATGGAGTTTGGTTCAATACATGCAGTTTGGGCTTGGCACCTCAACAGTGAGCACGCTACCATGAAGAAACTGTTTGATTAAATTGGATTTGAAATTTGATAAAAGGAGTGCAACCCGTCTAAATAATGAACTACGTCGAATGCAAGCCACTTCGGGTTAGCACCCACCGAGATGAACTGTGTGGAGAAGAAGCGTTTTATATCCCCCTGCAAAGTTAAACATCTTGGTTCTTTAAAGACGTTTATTTTTTAAAGAAGTCGGATGGTGACCGAAAAACTTAGACATAAGAACTGAGCAAGTGATGAAATGTACTGTCCCTTGTTTAAACATGTTAGCTATTTTTTTATTTTTTTTTGTTCGTTTGGCTGAGTATGTTAATTAACGTTTCCGATATATTACGTTGCACCATGGGAATTGAAGTGCCCATGGTTTCGAGCAGGTGGCCCAGGTGAAAACAATTAAAGTGAAAGGAGTGGGTGGGAATAGAAAAGAGGGCGTAAGATCGGCTTTAAAAATACAAGTTCCGTAAAAGAAGGAATCTTTGCTACACTAAGGAAGTGGGAGACAGATAGAACTTTGAGCAGGTACGTGCGGCATGATTATAACGAGAGAGGAGAGGAAACATACGGTAGATGCATTAGGCAACCGGAGGGTAGAATACCGCCAGTGGCGAAAGTGGGAGGTTTTCAGCGGGTCTGAGGGAGATGGGTGAATAATGGATTGTAGATGAATATTCTCATAGAGGAGTTTAGAGAGCATCCACATACTTGTGTTCAGTCGTAGGAGCAAGGGGGGTGTAGAGAGGGGGAGAGATAAGTTGGTGAAAGGAGTGAGCAGCTAGTGATAAAAAGTAGAAGGTAAAGAAGGGTCACTACTGAAAATGAAAGCAAGTAAAAAGTTTCGCAAAGACATGTTAATTTGACCATATTTTTATCCAAATCAGAAAACAAAGAGGAAATGTACATATATCAGTTTTTTAACCCCTTCGATGCTCATGACGGAACGGTTCTGTCATGAGCATCGGTTGAGCTGTGCTCATGACGGAACCGTTCCGTCATAACCACACCCATTAACATTGGGGCTCAGCACCAGGGATAAATCTGGGCAGCAGCCAAGGTGTTAAAATAAAGCATGTCTTATTGTTGTTTACAGTTCCCCCTGACGAAGTCAGGGGGAACTTTGCTTCAGTGCGTGCTTGGGGAGAAAGGTTCGAAAGGCCGACCATACCATGAGAAACTTTGGAAATTGCATCACGCTGCAGGAGGATGTATAATGAATGGAGAAAATAATTTTTGATGATCATGTTTAAAAAATAGTGGATAAAAACACATGAGCGTTAAGTGAATAGATGCAAATGCACTCTTTGAGAAAAAGCTGTTGCCACTGGTTTGGGGCAAAAGAATTTCCCCAATTGTTGATGGAGTTTGGTTCAATACGTGCAGTTTGGGCTTGGCACGTCAACAGTAAGCACGCTACCATGAAGAAACTGTTTGATTAAATTGGATTTGAAATTTGATAAAATGAGTGCAACCCGTCTAAATAATGAGCTATAAAGCTGAGCATACAGGGGAAGAACCTCATGCCCCAGGGTATCCAGCTCCTCTGGAGTGAAGGGATGGGCCCTTTCCCCTGCAGTGCGTGCCATGATTGGTCCCAGAGGTGGCAACCCACGGCTAAAATGGAGGAGATATTGATAGCAGCAGTAGCAAGAGCCAATTGAGTTTTTACCAACCATCGTGTACATGTAGACTATGTACACGGTCATCAGCATTGGTGCACACAGCCATTGGACCATGACCGTCACTAACCCCAACATTAGCCCATGGCTCTGTCTGCCGTGCATGCAACCGCCCACCATGCACTAACTGTATTGGTGAAAGTTAAGTGCATCACCACTGATACAAATGAATGCAAACATGTTTACATTTGAAATGCTCTGTTGCCATGTCATGTCCAGTACAAATTTCACCTGGTTTGTGCATTATTGCGCACATAGGCAAAATGTACAGTGTACTGTACACCGCGGTTGGCAGTATTTCACATGAAATGTTATGCTGCCCTCACTATAGTAGCACACGAAGGGAGATAGGTCCTTGGTGGGGCCGAGGGAGGGCTGGACCCTAAATAATTCTGTAACACAACAAACTCTGCCCCCTCTCTCAATGACTTTACACTGGGGACCAAATACACATTGACTTTGAATTTAGTCCGGTATGTTTATTTATACCTTTTTTTTGGACAATTATTTGAAGTTTTTTTTGGCAGAAAGAGAATACAACATACAAAATTATTGACAATTTGACTCAAACCACAATTAACAAGATGACACTTACAAACTATACGGAAAGAAAAATTCCAAGTGTTACATCCAACAAACAATATACATTACAGTGCTAAACCATAAACATTACAATGCCACAATTTATATGAAATACAAAGAAGTTATCAAAAACAAATCAATCTATGAAGAGAGCCAGTTCAATACAAGTGCAACAAAAGCGTGAGGCAATTATATTTTTGATAAACACTCAATGTTATGATTAGCTCTTGCTGGGTTTGCCGACGCGTTTCAAGTTTGGGCCAAAGGTGTCCAAACTATCATCACGGCTCTTGTTATTCTTCTGTTAGGATGTAGAAAAAACACGTTTTAATACAACCAAATGGCCCCTTCTAAAACGATAGCACCGTTTGGATAGAATTAAAAGTACCTGAATATTGTTATGAGGTTGGCCTGTGAAGGTTTCTATAGGTCGACCAAATCCTTAATTCAGGACACAACCAGGAATACTTCAATGACAGCACCAATCTGGGAAACAAAAGGTGTTGTCTATATTTACAATGCGTGGTCTTGGGGTGTAACGTGACACCCTGTTGATTTTTTAAAAAAAAACAAGGAATTTATTGAGAAATTCATACCTTCAGTTGAGCGGTCTTGTAACATAAGGAGGGGGCGGAGGGATATCGTTTCTTTAAATCCTGTGTGGAAAATACGCACCCATTTGTCATATAAAGGGATACTTAAATAAATAAACAGGTATTTATATGATCGACAAAATTGTCGTACCTGTCACGTTCTTCACTGTGGGGCAGCTTTTTGGCCGTGGATAAATCTCCCATGTGCCTGTGAGAGCAATGCACAATGAGTGTATAGTTGTTTATAAAATGCACACATACAGTTTTCACACAAACGCAATTTCACACGTACCTTCGCTCTTGCTAGATGCGGCACCACCTCTCGCCCCCAGTCTACGGCCCCAGCCGGGGCTGTAGAAAGTCAGAGTAACTTTGTTTTGTTTACTCGGCGCTTTGTAATCACGGATCCGTCGTGATCTGGAAAGACGCGTGAGTGATTACTACACGGGAGGCGCACAAGATGTAATAATCAAAACCGGCTGGAGCGGCCGTACGTTTTGCTCACCTCTGTAAATCTTTTACTTGCGCTGCGTGAACACGATGCTTCTTGGTCGCTCGCTATTAGTCTAAGTGAGCGGCGGCCATTTCTACAATACTTAAGGGGACGCTGCTTGGGGGAGAGTGCATTCTGGGATTTGTGGTACATAAAGAATTATAGTACAAACAAAACGGGACGAAGTAAAATATTTAGCAAGCTGCATCGGGTGAATCTGAAACTGCAAACAAATGGAATTTTAGTGAGTGCACAGGTTGCCTCATAGGTACTCGTCTAAGTAAATATCTCATGCTGTCTTTGATCAGGACCAGACGTATTGAGTCCTTCCTAATGACAGTGGGGCGTCTTAACAGTGACAAACCGGCAGTGTGACACAAAGTCTCAAATTCTTGACAATTCGGACATATTGTTCAGGCCAGTCATGGTGCAATTGAATTTCAATATAAGGTAAGCTTCTTTTTCAAGTAGCATTTTTTCAATGTCCGCAGGGCGCTGCACGTGGCTCATTGTGTGTAAAACAGTCCACTTGAAGTCATTCTCATTATGGGACATCTCAATGAAATGTTCTACCACCGGAGCTGTTAATATTTTCTATTTGATCCTTGATCTATGCTGTCCTATTCGAAGATTGACCTGCTGGTTTGTTTTACCTATGTAGATCCTAGAACAAGGGCAGATAAGGGCGTAAATGACATTTTTGGTTTTACAGTTTGAAAACCCAAGATGTTTCCATTTAATTCCTTGGTGTTGAAACTCAGTGCCTTCAACAGTACTGCCACACGAAACACAATTCCCGCACCTATGGTGTCCCTCTACCGGTTTCATGTCCCATAGTGCTCGGAGATCATGTTTGGGTAGGGACTTCGGGAGGTCTGCTCGCACAATTTGTTGGCCCAAACTACGGTTCTTTTTGTTTGCGAAAATTGGGCGTGGGAAGGAACATTCTAGGTCTTCCAACAGATGCCAGTTTTTGAGGACTGCCTGTCTAAGCTTATGGGTATCAGGCCCAAAGGTGGTAACGCATACCAATATGTCCAATTCTTTTTTCTCCTTGGTTTGTAATAAGGTTTCACGAGGAGTAAACCGTGCCCTCTTGTATAAATTCTTCAAGAGTTTACGTGGGTATCCTCTATGGATCATTTCGTTGCAGAATGCCTGTGCATGTTGATCGTAGTCGCCTAACTCAGAGCAATTTCTTTGAATGCGTAACATTTGCCCATACGGCAAGTTAGCCTTAAGACTTCTTGGGTGATAGCTTTTGTGGTGGAGGATGGTGTTCTTGTCAGTTGGTTTCTTGAACAAAGATGTTTTAAGTTTACCCTCCTCACAAGTAACCTCGACGTCCAAAAACGTCATTTTTGTGGTGCTTGTTTCAATAGAGAATTTGATGTCAAAGTGTCTATTATTGATCCAATCATGGAACGCTAAGAGTTCGGTCTGACTCCCCTGCCACAGGAGCCAGACATCATCAATATATCTCCACCATTGAAGGATATTATCCTTATACGGGTTGTTGTTGTCTACAAACAGGGTCTCATATTGTGCCATGTACAGCACTGCCATTTCCGGGGCATAAGGACACCCCATGGCAGTGCCCTTGATTTGCATATAATACTGGCCATTAAATGTGAAATAATTCTTCTGTAAGGCGATGGCTGCAAGTTTGAGAATGAATGCAGTAGGCACCCTGTGTGGCCTTTCCCTTTTGTCTAAGAACAGTTCGATGACCTCTAGCGCCTCTTCCTGAGGAATTTGTGTATAAAGGGACGTGACGTCCATAGTTGCCATGATATGTTTGGATGAATCAAACTCGATTCCCTCCACCTTCGTTAGGAAATCAGTAGTGTCTCTGAGATACGATTTGACCTCCGTCAAAAAGGGCTTTAAAAAGAAATCCACATACTTAGATAGTGGCTCTAAGCAGGAGTCAACACCCGACACAATCGGGCGCCCTGGTGGTTCGGCTAGGTTTTTATGAATTTTGGGGAGCAAGTACAGTACAGGTATACGAGGAATTTTTTTATTCAGAAACTCGAACTCTTTGCTGCCCAAAAAACCTTCATCTTTCCCTTGTGTTAGAACATCAGTGATCAAACCCTGGATCTGTTTTGTAGGGTCCTCATTTAGAGATCGGTACCATGTGGTATTATTAACTTGTTTGAGTCCTTCAGCGACATATTTGTCGCGGGCCAGATGACGACCGCACCACCCTTGTCAGCCTGTTTTATGACAAGGGAGGGGTCTTCTTTGAGGCTTTGTAAAGCATGCAATTCGCCCTTACTGATATTCGGAGGCACGTATCTTTTTGATTTCTCCATTTTGTTGATAGAGGAGAGCATGATTTGCTCAAACGCTAATATCTGCTTTGGAATGTTTTGATGTGGAACAAAATTAGATTTATTCCTCAATCCTGTTGTTTCCATATTTTGAGCAATCGGTTGGTTGAAAAAGAAAGCTTTGAGCCTTAATTTCCTGCAAAACTCTAAAGTTTCTATTTTCAGTTTGGTAAAATCAGTGCGTTTACAAGGGACGAATTTCAAGCCCAAATTTAATAAGGATTCCTCTTGTTTAGTTAATGTCCGATCAGATAAATTCACTACCACATTCGGTTTACTTAAGATTGGTAAAACCGTTTCCGTGTTCGCATTTGCCAAGGGGCTTTGGGCCAGGTTTTTCCTTGCTGGCCCCTCTCTAAAAAAGCCACCTGCTTTCTTGAATTATTGCCTCTTGTGTCAGGATCTGATGACCCTGATGACGAAGTCTCAGAGAAAGTAGAAAAACGATTTCTAGATCTACCCTGAAAGTCGTACAGCGCCCTGCGTGACTCAGCCTGGGTATAGTAATCCTCTTTGAGGAACGGATACACTAGTTCAAGTTTGAAGGATTTACTATCCTTATCGTATTTCAAAGATTTGTTGTTTATAGTGATGTCCTTGAAAACCTGTATATCCTTTTGGATCTTGTCAAGAAGAGTCTTGGCGTCAGTGACTGCCGGATTGTCAGATATTGCTTTAGTCAATTCCTCGATTTCCTCCAATTCCTTTTTACACAACCTTTGTGCCGTCTCAATGGTGTGAACCATTAAGTCCCGGCTACATTTAGTGTTAATCTGGCTGAATCCCTTTTTATATTCAGCGTCTTCAACAAAGATAACAGGGGTATTCTTAACCTGGAGACCCCTGGGGATGGTTCCACCCTGTAGATGTTTTAATAGGAAGTATCCGTGAAGTTCTGTTCTAACGTGTTTTTTGCAAAGTCGAGTTAATTTCTCAGACTCGTTTTGTTGCTTTGCATCGGTACTCAAAGGAATGGATCCAAACGGTGAAGAGGCTATGAGAGACTGGATATGACTCTCGCTAAAGGAAAGTGTATCTTTCTCTGCCATATTATTCGAAGGACCGGAGGTCCTTCCACTTTTTAAGATCTCTTTATACCCCTAAATCTCTCGCGGATATTGTATCCGCTGTTAGCAGCACACGAAGGGAGATAGGTCCTTGGTGGGGCTGAGGGAGGGCTGGACCCTATATAATTCTGTAACACAACAAACTCTGCCCCCTCTCTCAATGACTTTACACTGGGGACCAAATACACATTGACTTTGAATTTAGTCCGGTATGTTTATTTATACCTTTTTTTTGGACAATTATTTGAAGTTTTTTTTGGCAGAAAGAGAATACAACATACAAAATTATTGACAATTTGACTCGAACCACAATTAACAAGATGACACTTACAAACTATACGGAAAGAAAAATTCAAGTGTTACATCCAACAAACGATATACATTACAGTGCTAAACCATAAACATTACAATACCACAATTTATATGAAATACAAAGAAGTTATCAAAAACAAATCAATCTATGAAGAGAGCCAGTTCAATACAAGAGCAACAAAAGCGTAAGGCAATTATATTTTTGATAAACACTCAATGTTATGATTAGCTCTTGCTGGGTTTGCCGACGCGTTTCAAGTTTGGGCCAAAGGTGTCCAAACTATCATCAGGGCTCTTGTTATTCTTCTGTTAGGATGTAGAAAAAACACGTTTTAATACAACCAAATGGCCCCTTCTAAAACAATAGCACAGTTTGGATAGAATTAAAAGTACCTGAATATTGTTATGAGGTTGGCCTGTGAAGGTTTCTATAGGTCGACCAAATCCTTAATTCAGGACACAACCAGGAATACTTCAATGACAGCACCAATCTGGGAAACAAAAGGTGTTGTCTATAGTTACAATGCGTCGTCTTGGGGTGTAACGTGACACCCTGTTGATTTTTTAAAAAAAACGAGGGATTTATTGAGAAATTCATACCTTCAGTTGAGCGGTCTTGTAACATAAGGAGGGGGCGGAGGGATATAGTTTCTTTAAATCCTGTGTGGAAAATACGCACCCATTTGTCATATAAAGGGATACTTAAATAAATAAACAGGTATTTATATGATCAACAAAATTATCGTACCTGTCACGTTCTTCACTGTGGGGCAGCTTTTTGGCCGTGGATAAATCTCCCATGTGCCTGTGAGAGCAATGCACTAGTGAGTGTATAGTTGTTTATAAAATGCACACATACAGTTTTCACACATGAAGTTTTCGTCCTGTACGCGGAACGCAATTTCACACGTACCTTCGCTCTTGCTAGATGCGGCACCACCTCTCGCCCCCCGTCTACGGCCCCAGCCGGGGCTGTAGAAAGTCAGAGTAACTTTGTTTTGTTTACTCTGCGCTTTGTAATCACGGATCCGTCGTGATCTGGAAAGACGCGTGAGTGATTACTACACGGGAGGCGCACAAGATGTAATAATCAAAACCGGCCGGAGCGGCCGTATGTTTTGCTCACCTCTGTAAATCTTTTACTTGCGCTGCGTGAACACGATGCTTCTCGGTCGCTCGCTATTAGTCTAAGTGAGCGGCGGCCATTTCTACCATACTTAAGGGGACGCTGCTTGGGGGAGAGTGCATTCTGGGATTTGTGGTACATAAACAATTATAGTACAAACAAAACGGGACGAAGTAAAATATTTAGCAAGCTGCATCGGGTGAATCTGAAACTGCAAACAAATGGAATTTTAGTGAGTGCACAGGTTGCCTCATAGGTACTCGTCTAAGTAAATATCTCATGCTGTCTTTGATCAGGACCAGACGTATTGAGTCCTTCCTAATGACAGTGGGGCGTCTTAACAGTGACAAACCGGCAGTGTGACACAAAGTCTCAAATTCTTGACAATTCGGACATATTGTTCAGGCCAGTCATGGTGCAATTGAATTTCAATATAAGGTAAGCTTCTTTTTCAAGTAGCATTTTTTCAATGTCCGCAGGGCGCTGCACGTGGCTCATTGTGTGTAAAACAGTCCACTTGAAGTCATTCTCATTATGGGACATCTCAATGAAATGTTCTACCACCGGAGCTGTTAATATTTTCTTTTTGATCCTTGATCTATGCTGTCCTATTCGAAGATTGACCTGCTGGTTTGTTTTACCTATGTAGATCCTAGAACAAGTGCAGATAAGGGCGTAAATGACATTTTTGGTTTTACAGTTTGAAAATCCAAGATGTTTTCATTTAATTACTTGGTGTTGAAACTCAGTGCCTTCAACAGTACTGCCACACGAAACACAATTCCCGCACCTATGGTGTCCCTCTACCGGTTTCATGTCCCATAGTGCTCGGAGATCATGTTTGGGTAGGGACTTCGGGAGGTCTGCTCGCACAATTTGTTGGCCCAAACTACGGTTCTTTTTGTATGCGAAAATTGGGCGTGGGAAGGAACATTCTAGGTCTTCCAACAGATGCCAGTTTTTGAGGACTGCCTGTCTAAGCTTATGGGTATCAGGCCCAAAGGTGGTAACGCATACCAATCTGTCCAATTCTTTTTTCTCCTTGGTTTGTAATAAGGTTTCACGAGGAGTAAACCGTGCCCTCTTGTATGAAGTCTTCAAGAGTTTACGTGGGTATCCTCTATGGATCATTTCGTTGCAGAATGCCTGTGCATGTTGATCATAGTCGCCTAACTCAGAGCAATTTCTTCGAATGCGTAACATTTGCCCATACGGCAAGTTAGCCTTAAGACTTCTTGGGTGATAGCTTTTGTGGTGGAGGATGGTGTCCTTGTCAGTTGGTTTCTTGAACAAAGATGTTTTAAGTTTACCCTCCTCACAAGTAACCTCGACGTCCAAAAACGTCATTTTTGCGGTGCTTGGTTCAATAGAGAATTTGATGTCAAAGTGTCTATTATTGATCCAATCATGGAACGCTAAGAGTTCGGTCTGACTCCCCTGCCACAGGAGCCAGACGTCATCAATATATCTCCACCATTGAAGGATATTATCCTTATACGGGTTGTTGTTGTCTACAAACAGGGTCTCATATTGTGCCATGTACAGCACTGCCATTTCTGGGGCATAAGGACACCCCATGGCAGTGCCCTTGATTTGCATATAAAACTGGCCATTAAATGTGAAATAATTCTTCTGTAAGGCGATGGCTGCAAGTTTGAGAATGAATGCAGTAGGCACCCTGTGTGGCCTTTCCCTTTTGTCTAAGAACAGTTCGATGACCTCTAGCGCCTCTTCCTGAGGAATTTGTGTATAAAGGGACGTGACGTCCATAGTTGCCATGATATGTTTGGATGAATCAAACTCGATTCCCTCCACCTTCGTTAGGAAATCAGTAGTGTCTCTGAGATACGATTTAACCTCCGTCAAAAAGGGCTTTAAAAAGAAATCCACATACTTAGATAGTGGCTCTAAGCAGGAGTCAACACCCGACACAATCAGGTGCCCTGGTGGTTCGGCTACGTTTTTATGAATTTTGGGGAGCAAGTACAGTACAGGTATACAAGGAAATTTTTTATTCAGAAACTCGAACTCTTTGCTGCCCAAAAAACCTTCATCTTTCCCTTGTGTTAGAACATCAGTGATCAAACCTTGGATCTGTTTTGTAGGGTCCTCATTTAGAGATCGGTACCATGTGGTATTATTAACTTGTTTGAGTCCTTCAGCGACATATTTGTCGCGGGGCCAGATGACGACCGCACCACCCTTGTCAGCCTGTTTTATGACAAGGGAGGGGTCTTCTTTGAGGCTTTGTAAAGCATGCAATTCGCCCTTACTGATATTCGGAGGCACGTATCTTTTTGATTTCTCCATTTTGTTGATAGAGGAGAGCATGATTTGCTCAAATGCTAATATCTGCTTTGGAATGTTTTGATGTGGAACAAAATTAGATTTATTCCGCAATCCTATTGTTTCCAGATTTTGAGCAATCGGTTGGTTGAAAAAGAAGGCTTTCAGCCTTAATTTCCTGCAAAACTCTAAAGTTTCTATTTTCAGTTTGGTAAAATCAGTGCGTTTACAAGGGACGAATTTCAAGCCCAAATTTAATAAGGATTCCTCTTGTTTAGTTAATGTCCGATCAGATAAATTCACTACCACATTCGGTTTACTTAAGATTGGTAAAACCATTTCCGTGTTCGCATTTGCCAAGGGGCTTTGGGCCTGGTTTTTCCTTGCTGGCCCCTCTCTAAAAAAGCCACCTGCTTTCTTGAATTAATGCCTCTTGTGTCAGGATCTGATGACCCTGATGACGAAGTCTCAGAGAAAGTAGAAAAACGATTTCTAGATCTACCCTGGAAGTCGTACAGCGCCCTGCGTGACTCAGCCTAGGTATAGTAATCCTCTTTGAGGAACGGATACACTAGTTCAAGTTTGAAGGATTTACTATCCTTATTGTATTTCAAAGATTTGTTGTTTATAGTGATGTCCTTGAAAACCTGTATATCCTTTTGGATCTTGTCAAGAAGAGTCTTGGCGTCAGTGATTGCCGGATTGTCAGATATTGCTTTTGTTCAAGAAACCAACTGACAAGAACACCATCCTCCACCACAAAAGCTATCACCCAAGAAGTCTTAAGGCTAACTTGCCATATGGGCAAATGTTACGCATTCGAAGAAATTGCTCTGAGTTAGGCGACTACGATCAACATGCACAGGCATTCTGCAACGAAATGATCCATAGAGGATACCCACGTAAACTCTTGAAGAATTCATACAAGAGGGCACGGTTTACTCCTCGTGAAACCTTATTACAAACCAAGGAGAAAAAAGAATTGGACAGATTGGTATGCGTTACCACCTTTGGGCCTGATACCCATAAGCTTAGACAGGCAGTCCTCAAAAACTGGCATCTGTTGGAAGACCTAGAATGTTCCTTCCCACGCCCAATTTTCGCATACAAAAAGAACCGTAGTTTGGGCCAACAAATTGTGCGAGCAGACCTCCCGAAGTCCCTACCCAAACATGATCTCCGAGCACTATGGGACATGAAACCGGTAGAGGGACACCATAGGTGCGGGAATTGTGTTTCGTGTGGCAGTACTGTTGAAGGCACTGAGTTTCAACACCAAGGAATTAAATGGAAACATCTTGGGTTTTCAAACTGTAAAACCAAAAATGTCATTTACGCCCTTATCTGCCCTTGTTCTAGGATCTACATAGGTAAAACAAACCAGCAGGTCAATCTTCGAATAGGACAGCATAGATCAAGGATCAAAAAGAAAATATTAACAGCTCCGGTGGTAGAACATTTCATTGAGATGTCCCATAATGAGAATGACTTCAAGTGGACTGTTTTACACACAATGAGCCACGTGCAGCGCCCTGCGGACATTGAAAAAATGCTACTTGAAAAAGAAGCTTACCTTATATTGAAATTCAATTGCACCATGACTGGCCTGAACAATATGTCTGAATTGTCAAGAATTTGAGACTTTGTGTCACACTGCCGGTTTGTCACTGTTAAGACGCCCCACTGTCATTAGGAAGGACTCAATACGTCTGGTCCTGATCAAAGACAGCATGAGATATTTACTTAGACGAGTACCTATGAGGCAACCTGTGCACTCACTAAAATTCCATTTGTTTGCAGTTTCAGATTCACCCGATGCAGCTTGCTAAATATTTTACTTCGTCCCGTTTTGTTTGTACTATAATTGTTTATGTACCACAAATCCCAGAATGCTCTCTCCCCCAAGCAGCGTCCCCTTAAGTATGGTAGAAATGGCCGCTGCTCACTTAGACTAATAGCGAGCGACCGAGAAGCATCGTGTTCACGCAGCGCAAGTAAAAGATTTACAGAGGTGAGCAAAACATACGGCCGCTCCGGCCGGTTTTGATTATTACATCTTGTGCGCCTCCCGTGTAGTAATCACTCACGAGTCTTTCCAGATCACGACGGATCCGTGATTACAAAGCGCCGAGTACACAAAACAAAGTTACTCTGACTTTCTACAGCCCCGGCTGGGGCCGTAGACTGGGGGCGAGAGGTGGTGCCGCATCTAGCAAGAGCGAAGGTACGTGTGAAATTGCGTTCCGCGTACAGGACGAAAACTTCATGTGTGAAAACTGTATGTGTGCATTTTATAAACAACTATACACTCACTAGTGCATTGCTCTCACAGGCACATGGGAGATTTATCCACGGCCAAAAAGCTGCCCCACAGTGAAGAACGTCACAGGTACGACAATTTTGTCGATCATATAAATACCTGTTTATTTATTTAAGTATCCCTTTATATGACAAATGGGTACATATTTTCCACACAGGATTTAAAGAAACGATATCCCTCCGCCCCCTCCTTATGTTACAAGACCGCTCAACTGAAGGTATGAATTTCTCAATAAATCCCTTGTTTTTTTAAAAAAATCAACAGGGTGTCACGTTACACCCCAAGACCACGCATTGTAAATATAGACAACACCTTTTGTTTCCCAGATTGGTGCTGTCATTGAAGTATTCCTGGTTGTGTCCTGAATTAAGGATTTGGTCCACCTATAGAAACCTTCACATGCCAACCTCATAACAATATTCAAGTACTTTTAATTCTATCCAAACGGTGCTATTGTTTTAGAAGGGGCCATTTGGTTGTATTAAAACGTGTTTTTTCTACATCCTAACAGAAGAATAACAAGAGCCCTGATGATAGTTTGGACACCTTTGGCCCAAACTTGAAACGCGTCGGCAAACCCAGCAAGAGCTAATCATAACATTGAGTGTTTATCAAAAATATAATTGCCTCACGCTTTTGTTGCTCTTGTATTGAACTGGCTCTCTTCATAGATTGATTTGTTTTTGATAACTTCTTTGTATTTCATATAAATTGTGGCATTGTAATGTTTATGGTTTAGCACTGTAATGTATATCGTTTGTTGGATGTAACACTTGAATTTTTCTTTCCGTATAGTTTGTAAGTGTCATCTTGTTAATTGTGGTTCGAGTCAAATTGTCAATAATTTTGTATGTTGTATTCTCTTTCTGCCAAAAAAAACTTCAAATGATTGTCCAAAAAAAAGGTATAAATAAACATACCGGACTAAATTCAAAGTCAATGTGTATTTGGTCCCCAGTGTAAAGTCATTGAGAGAGGGGGCAGAGTTTGTTGTGTTACAGACCCTCACTATAGTGGCAATTTTCAATTTCTGAATTGATTATGTGCACAGACCTGTGAAGGTCACCTTGAGGATGAATGGCGGATGTTCAAGATTTGTCAATGATGATTTGAAATGTGTAATGCCTCATGAAGCATTAATGTTCAGATACATGACCTTTGCCTTACTGTTCACATATGTTACTCTGCACACTGTTACCAAAATACAATTTTGGGTCACTCTTGACATAGGTACTCTGAGAGAGGAGTCACCAGGCTCCAATGTACCACCCATTTCCAGAGGGAAATGGCCTTAACAACGTGGGCTGAGCCACCCATGCCATTTCACAGCAAGCCAAACCACGCTTGTCTTAACTACGAATATGCCTTAACCATGCATATGCAGTCACCGTTGCATCATGGTGCAAGGGTGTCTGCATTGTAGGGGTGATTGTTTTTGTGTAGGAAGGAACATTTTCCTGGACAAAACAATCATGAGATGTGTTTCCCTCGTTCTATGTGTGCTGCAAAATGCAGCACATATAAAAAATGGGAAAAAACAAGGAGATCTGGCCGGTGGAGCTTGGTTCCCCGCCTGTCCCGGCGAAGTCAGCTAAGAGTCTCGGGGTCATCATAGACACAGAGCTCTCCCTTAAGCCTCAGGTGGGTGCTGTTGTATCATCTTGCATGTTTCAGCTCAGAAAAATCAGGAAAGTCTCCCATCTCCTTACACCTGAGGCCCTGATTTAAGTCCTGATCGCCCTGGTGCTCTCCCGCCTGGATTTTTCCAACTCTCTATACCAACACCTCACCCAAATATGTTCTCCATAGGCTTCAAATTGTACAGAACCAGGTGGCTAGACTGGCTTATAAAATCCCGAAATGGCAGTCGGCGAAACCACTACTTCGCAAACTCCACTGGCTGCCGGTTAAACAGAGGGCTGCGTTCAAGATCGGCTGCCTCACATTCAAAGCTGTGTCTGGAACTTCCCCTGCCTTCCTCAAATCCTTAGTCATCCCCTACTGTCCGGTACGCAACCTACGGTCCCCTCATCTCCATCTCTTAGCTGCACCCCCAATTAAGCTTAAAAAGTTTGGTGGCTGTAGATTTGCTCACTTGGCCCCCAAATTCTGGAACCCGCTGCCCCTTCCGCTTAAATCTTCTAAATCCCTTCTGGAATTCAGAAAACTCCTGAAAACCATTATTTTCACACAGTCTAGCTAGCTCCCCTTCTTTTTACATCTCTCAGCACCCAATCAGCGCCAGGAAACTCATGGTGACAGAGCGCAATACAAAACTCCATTAAGATAAGATAAGATAAGAGAAATAAAAGTATTTCTTTTTGTTGAGCCTCCTTATGCCTCCCGTGGGGAGGCATAGGATTCTGACACAGTCCCAGGTTTACAAAGTGTTGTAAATCTGGGAATGCATCATGTTCCATGTATTTTGCATGGGAACACCCACAGCAACTCCCATATAATGCCCCTTTCATGCAGAGTTATGCGTGAATGGAAAACATATTTACAAGGCCATGAAAAGTCATGCTGGGTGACTTTACTTGGCCTTGTAAAAATGAGAAGCCTATTCAGCTACTGTAAAATAAAAGTGATGCACCAGCTGCGCAAAGCGCTTGTAAATAATCCCCATTATTCTTTGCTACCCCACCCCATCCTTCTTAATTTTTGTTTATACTTTATTGAGTGCCCAGAAGCTGCACACTTATCCGGGCTGCTCACTTCTATCTTTTGCATGGTGTTTCCGTGCATACTTTGCTTCCTCGATTTGCCGTTCCAAAATGGCCATTCACCATTTTTGGAATAGTAAATAAAAAGAAATATATAAAAAACTAATTTCAATTTGTCTGCCATGCTTGAACACAGATGGGCACATGGGCAACACATCACCAGCTATTATGAAATGATTTTTTGTATACTTCGAAAACTTGTCATGCCAGCGAGTTAGCCCTTATTATTGATGAATTGGTATTTAATGGTAACACTAGATATATCAAATGGATGCTAGCATGCAAGACTATACATGTTGTCTATCTGATAAATTTCCATGTGGTAAGGGGTCTATTAGAGAGATGAAGTTCAGATTTGGTGGGTATACATCTGTAATTCGGTCCAAAAGACTTCCAGCACCATTGGGTGCGCATTTGTTTGAGCATTGACCTATAAGGTTGATCTTAAATGAATCAACAACGAGAAAATCTGTATCAGTAAGAGATGAGATATGAACAGAAAGAAGTTATTTAGAAAGCAATTCTGCACACACAAAATTGTGTTGACTAAACAAGTTGTGTGAGGTGAGGTGTTACACCTATAAAAGTATAATTTACTTTAAAAGCACAGATTTTTTTGGGATAATATCTATATTCCTTGGGACCTCGGAAGTGATATTTTGAGGAGTTGCCACATGTAGTGGTTTTCTAAAGGCAAATATTATCTGTTCTGATTCATTTCTTGACAACGAATGTCTGTGAAGAGGCCCAATGGCATAACATAGTCCCCCTGTGGTTCTGGAGGTGCAGGGTGGACACCTCCCTACAAGGGGGCCTATTCCGTATAACATGCATATATTTCTTTGAGATGTTGGACCACATTCTGTAGTGCGGCTCCATCATTTTACATTATAACACACATGGTGGCATGTGTTAAGTGAGCACATTAACCCCCACATGCATCAAGCACTTTTTCATTCGCAAACGGTGCGATTCCTTAAAATCGGCCGTTTGCGAATGCAAAAGTGCTTTTTGGGATGCATGAAGCAATTTTAGAAATTGCAACATTGTTGCGAGTTCTAAATTTGCGGGTGCTTTTAAGAAGTCGCAGATGTGCGACTTCTTAAAAGCAATGCATCATCACTTTTGACAAGTGAAAATTCGCACTTAGGGTTCCAAATTTACCGAGTGGTTGAACCACTCGGTAAATTTGGAAAAAGTGTTTAAAATGCTTTAAATGTTTTTTTTTCAACATTCATGTTACGGACACACATGTCCTTAGGACATGTGTGTGTGCAACATGATGCGAAAAATACATTTTAGGGGTGCATGGGGGGGTCCTTTGGACCCCCCCCTGCACCCATGAAATTTTCTAAGTGCCACTCGCAATTTGCATTGACTCCTATGGGCCTTTTGGCCCATAGGAATCAATGGAAATTGCGAAAATTAACTTAAGAATTCGGTATTTCTTTGGGATTCGGTAAAAAATGCGATTTTTACCGAATCACAAAGAAATACCGAAAAAAATGATGCATAGCATTTTGCATTTCCTAAATAGCGATTCCTTAATTTTCGCTATTTGAGAAATGCAAAATCCTAGATTGATGCATGTGGGGGCTAGTGTCATCCACTCTACGCTTGATTTATATTTTGATGATTCATTGATAACCTAGGTTATGGGTCATTTGTGGTTAGGAGAGTGCTGAGATATTTAGTGCATTTTTAGTCTGCAAGTTGTCAACTGCATCTGGGCTTTCAAGGACCTGATCTTTCCTCTGTCCTTGTTTTGCAGGTGTAACTGCGATCATTCAATTGTGTTCCTTGGAGAAACAAAACGGTTTTTTCTGTAATAGAGGTTTGGCCCAGGTCTATGGTCATGTTGCAAGATATTCTCACCCTCAGAAATGAACAGACAGCCCTAAAATGTAGACTTTGTCACACTGGCATCATTTGTTGCTTCAGCTAATTAACATCTGAAAAAAACTGTGAGAGTTGTTCACAAAGGTACACTTACACATGAGTAAATCTACACCTTTAAGTTTACTGGTGCACTTTTGAGTAGCTTTACAGTGTTTGGCTATCCAGCATTTCCAAGAGTGAAGTTTCTCAAATGTGTAGACTTACATCTCCCCACACCCTGAAACAGAGGATGGAGTCAGTAAAAACATTAACTACAATTGTAAAGTTGCTACCAGTAGTAAACGTATGACCATATTCTACCATCCCTATATTTGACAGAGACCTCTGCAATTGGAGTTCTCCCTATAGTTGGACTTTCTCTAGGTCTGAGCTGATGTAAATGTACTACTTTTGTGAGACCTTTTTTGAACTGTAATCATTTCAGAAGTGCAGTTTATGATTAGTCTTTCACTGGTGGGTGCATGTCCATCCCTAAACTCCTCTGTAGCCTTCACTTAAACCCTCCTTGCTTCATCTAAACCCCTCCACCATTCTCATAAGTATTTCTGATTTTCCAGCCAATCCACCATGTTCCTCCCACATTTACTACCAAAACATATACATACATGTGCTGAGATCTCTGCAGTCGGGCTGAGATCTCTGCACTTAAAAAATTGGGAAGGCATAAAAGTTGACTGCTGCAATTTGGTTTGTAACTAGCATGTTGTAGTACATTGGTAGTATTATTATAGTACTACTAAACACATTGAAAATTGCAGTTTGTGTATAGGCCCCTGAGTGTTCTGGTCGGCTTCTCTACTTATCGGTGGGGAGGTATTGAAAATACTACCCCCATTTGCATATATGCCACATGTAGTGTTCAGCATTTGGAAAGCTTTTTGGATGGTACGATGTTCAACATTTTGCTTTTTTAATTTGACTGACCTGCGTCAGAGGTAGGCACAATATGACAAAAGAGTGTGTTAGGACCTTAAATGGCAGGATGACAATTATCTGGTGGCACTATGTAAACGAAAAACACTAAAATATGGCAGAGGTATACCATATCTTGATGGAGTGGAAAATAATATGGTGCAAAGTAGTGTTAGCATCATGAGAATAACAGGCATGTTTGACAAAATTATCGATACGTTTTTCTTTACTGCTCCCTTCTCGAGCACTTGATGTCCCTCCTCCGAAGTGTGCCAGAGGTTACCCATAGGCCAGTTAAAACAGCATTATTTAAGGTTGCTTTTGATCCTTTGCTTTTAGGCTGCAGTCTTATTTGTATGTATTGATATTATCAATTTCAATGTTTTTGATGTCAGATATGTTTTCTGCTCCACCTAGCCTCTTGCAACCATAGAAGCCCCCTGTAGCAAGTACACAGGGCAGTAGTTACCTGGTTTGTAGAGAAAGCAGTATTAGACCAAACAACAATCGGTGGCACTCTTTTGAGTCCTCTGTGGTCACTTGTTGTCGAACATGGATCTAAATGATGAAAGAATAGGATAAACAATGTGCCTAGGCCATTGCTTCCCATATTGCTTCCACTTTCTTTAACCCAAAGTGCGTGACCAAAAGGGTAACTACATGAGGAAAGGAACTCCTGAACTCTATACCAGAAAAGCACTGTTTTAACAAGATTTATGGTGATGCTTTTCCGTTGTAGGTATTTGCACACCTTAACTATTTGACATCCATTTCCTAATCTACCACATTACTTTCCCAGAGAACTAGGCTCATAGGTCATATGTGCTAATAAACACACAAACAGAAAAGGGGTGTTGAAGCGCAACTATGGACAGGACTAGGTTTACATATAACTGATTTTGAACATAGCCACTGAAAAAACACAAAAGCAAAACATCTTCCAAGACATGTCTTCTCATTCCGTCAGAATTGTTCTAGTTTTGCACATTGTCCTTGGCCGCAATGATGTTAAAATGGCATGGAAGTGGGTCCTAAGAACATGCACAGGGCTGTGTTGCTTCTGTAGTGAACTAGGATATATTTTGGAGGTTAGGTGTTATGACAAAATTCTGATTGTGAGTCCGTAGCCCAGGAAATGATTTCTCTCCTGGCGAACTCTTGCGAAAGTCATTTTTTGTGTGAAATTCCTCAGTATTGTGATTGCTTGAAATTTCACGATACACTGTAATTTTTATATCAAAAAAATATTTCAAGGTAAGAAAAAACTGCAACGAAACACATTTTCACTTTGAACGAGACTTGTACTACGTCATCACATTCAGTTTTCATGCAAGTTACCACAAGAACATTTAAAGAAATTTCGAGTAATTCAATGTAATTTTCATAATTTTTGCAAAACTTAGAAAAATATACTGTTCAGTTGTCCCATCCCTAGCTGAAGTCCTTGGTGCCTATGTAAATGTAAATTGATACTTGTATAGCGCACTACTCACCCGCAAGGGTCTCAAGGCGCTTGTACGAATACCGCTGTGGAACCCATCCAGGCTTTCCCTGTGAGGCATCCACACCTGGGCACCCCCAAGGTGGAGGCCAGGCATCCTTAGCGTTGTGGGGGTGAGCAGACATGAATATTGTTTTCCTAATGAGTAGGCTTACTATGTTTGGAAAGTGATTTCTGTGGTTTACATTAATCATCTTCTTCCTCTACAAAGTTAAAAAGGGAAAGGCTCCTGGCACTTTTGCCTTTTAATAGCATTATCATTATATTTATTAGGATGCGCCTGGAAGCCAATATTCCAGGATGCTCTTCAAGATCCAGTGTAAAATGCTGGACTTGTAGGAACTTGATAAAAATAAGAACCAGAATCTGACTCCAGTGAAGTTGTGAAAAGAGCTAGAGAGAGACCTCTCAGTGCTAGCACTTCCTGGCTCAGATGCTGGGTTTATGAGTAGGGGTGGCACTCTGTTCTCTTCAACTACAAAGTCTACTGATCTTTCTGAATCCCCTCTTCTAATAGATTAAAGGAAAGACAGTATTCAGCCTCATAAGGCATCAAAGAGGCTGTCTCTAAAGTCAGAAAAATATGCTGCATGCTTAACAATTACGTGAAGGGAAGATCCTGGTCGAATGAAAGGTCAGTACAAAAAGGAATCAGTTGCTTTAAGCACAGTTCTTGAAGAACTGCTCACAATAGGCGTACCATAAAACATATTACTATGTTAGTTGTTCAGCAGTTGCTGTATTGATCTTCATTGAGATGCAGTTGTGATTGACCATTTGTTGTCTAGCTTTAGCATTCAACTTCCTCTGTAATAGCCTCTCCTGGCTTACAATGCTTTGTTTTCTCTGTGTCACCGACATCCTATGCTTACTCTTTTATTGTCTCAGGCACACAGACACCAGAAAAACAGAAATTAGAGTCATGTAGGTTCACTGGCGTTGATGTCAGCAGCCAGTATTTGGGTCATGGAACACAAATTTTGCACACCAACCCCAAAGATTCTGAACATTCTTCCACACATATAACTTCTAAAGTACCCCAAACACCCAAATATTCCATAATCAGACATCTTAAAATACGTGCTTACCCCACAATCTTCAGATCTAGACAACCTACTCAAGATCAATCTGTCCAAGTGTCTCTTCTTAACTCTGTGATACATCTCTTACACTTCACATCAAAGTTTTTCTCTTGAAGTTTAGGTCTGATACTTCTAATGCCCCTATTCTAGACAGTGTCCTTGACCACATTGCACTCCTAGAAATCATGTTTCCTTAATTCTCAAAACCCTTAGTTGATATTATCCTACAAGGAGAGCACAGCATGCTCCACCTTGATGAAACTAGTGGGGGTTTGCCCTAATTTACAAGGCGTCCCTTAAATGCATACTTTACTTGACCTCACAAGAATAGTAACCTTATCACTTAAAATAGGCTACCATCCACCCCAACTAATAATCCACTTTATAAACGTGATTCAATGATGAAGGTAAGTTATGTGTCATGATAGTTTCATTCTTTCTGATCTCATCTCTAAACCAAATCTGAGATTTAATATCAATTATGGATCTGGTAGGATCTTCTTTGGTAGATTGTAAGAAATTGGGTCTTTGTTTGAGGCGGATGAAACCCTCCTCAAGCAACAACCACAATCCTTGTCAGGGTGAATCACAGAAGTCACTAAATTAACCTGTGCTTAATCCTCTGGAGCTTGGCATAAGAACAGTCCCGCTAAAATTAGAGTCACTGTGCTAAGCATGTATTCAGCACTCAAACAGTAATAGAGTAACAGCAGCACAATAAAAATCCCACTCCAGTTTAGAAAATAAAAGTAACGGTTTATAAATACATTTACACAAAATTTATTAAATCCAATCAGTAGAGCCAAAGTTCTTCATGAATAATAGTACCTAACAGATCAAATCACCAACCACAAGCATCTAGTCACGTGAGACCAGGATAAAGTCAAAAGTTATGGCTGACCGCAAGGGAGCATGGTTCGGATACACAAGTGGATCAGGCCGGGCATCGACTTATCTTCAGGTTTGAAGGATTTTCAAGAAAAAGTCTTTGAGAAGGTAAAGTTCACCCTTTGGATGAAGTTGATGTGAAGATATATATTAATCTACCAATAGGCTTGCCTTCATATAATGATGTGGTGACACCTTGACAAAGCCAATAGGCTTGCCATGTTTACTGATGTGGTCACCCTTTGGCAAGCCTATAGATTTGCCTTTATACAATGATGTGGTGACCCCTTTGCAAATCCAAGAGGCTTGCCTTGTATATTGATGTGGTGACCCTTTGTAAAAGCCAGTAGACCTGCATTTTTGAAAGTTATACCCCAATTATATTTCGATGAGAGCCCTCAATGGCTGGTTATGCACGGGGGATGGATTAGCCACCCCCTGTTGGTGTTGGATGCAGCGCTTGATAGCCAAAGATTACTGAAGTTATAGTTAGCTATGGTAGACAAATTATCTTCTACATTAAAATAACCCTTGAAATTGACTGAAAAACAATGATTAAATTGACATTTTAGTTAGATAGGATAATAAGATCTAACTTTACATAAAAAACAAACCTCAGAAATTCACACAAAACCCAAAAGTTAAAATGATGTAATAGTTAGGTCTGGTAATAATAACTTACTTCACATAAAAAAAAAACCTTAGAAATTTCCTAACTGAAAACAAAGGTTAAAGTGATGTTATAGTTAGGTGAAAATCTGACTTAACACATAGTATTTGAAACTCAAAATTCACCAGTTGTAGTTATCCGAGCTAACTGTAACTTGCGCCCCACCATACACCTTTTATGACCTCACATTAACGTCGCATGGCAGCTTTTATGACATCATCACTGATGGCATCTCAAATTACAAAAAATTACATCACTAACATGTTCACCTAACGATAATATCGCTTTGACTGTTTGGTGAATCTTCACGATATTGCCTCAAAAGAAATTCAGCCAGCTCAGCTTCTTCCTGGAAAGTTTTTTGGGTGGTCCATCAAAGGAGGGACTGAGAAAAAGGGGGCTTCCAAAAGCGCATTTTCCACGTGCACTTTTCCATAGGACCTTTAGACAAAGTTACAGCCAAAAGAGCTGAATGAATTTACACCAAATTTGGCAGAAAGCTAGATGTCTACCCAGAAACCATTGTTTTTTGTGTTAATCTGAGGGAATACCTAGGCATATCCAAGGGAGTTCAGAGGTAATAAATGACAAGGGAAGCAGAACTGATTGGCTGGAGCTGCGGGAAAAAGTACAGTCCCTGGAAACTGAAGACTTTTAGTGGTTGGCTGGAACATGCAGAGAAATATTGTGGCTGCCATTTTAGGACTCAGGGACTGGGTACCCACATCCTGGCAATGAAAACAAAAATGGCCCGCTGGCCTGTGGTCACATCCTTACAATGCACTGCTTATGACCTCATATTGCATCACTAATGACATGTTCAATCACATCACTGATATTTGAAATTAGATCATTGATGACAACCATGTACATGCAGTAGCACGAGGTATGGTTTCTTCAGTTTACTATAAATGATGAATTCCAGTGGTTTTTACAGTTTATAATGGATTGTTTTAACTGACATTATTTTCATCTTATTTTATCCTCACTTAACCTTTGTTTTATTCATTGGCATTGTTTGACAAATATTCATAAAACTTTTCAAAAGGATTTTCTTTTTGACAAGTTTCTTCATTGACAGTTTTGGGGTGATCCATCAAGCAGGGGGCAGCTGTGAAAAACAAAGGGGAGGGGGACACGTAGCCCTCATTCCAGAGCCTCATTTAGGCCCCAGGGTCCCCATTCCTGGGATTGAAATACTTAATGACAGAGGAGGAAGCGTGCGGACCCACTCCCGGAGACACCAATGGGCTCCAGGGATCTCATCCCACAGGGCCAACATGTAAGTATTGGGGAAGGTGGGTGTGGCCCCCTTCATGTGCCTTAAAAAAACCTGGGTTCCCATTCTCCGAGGCCATCTCATACACTGTGTCACGAGGAGCCAACCCAAGGAACAAAGCAGTTACCAAGCAAATGTTATCCCACCAGGAAGGAGCTTTGATAATTCTCCTACCAGATGGAAGCAGACTAGTGATTCCCTACCTGCACTCTTACGAGAAGGAAAACCAAGAATGCACCCACCCGGTTGGAGCAAGTAGAAACAGCTGCTCCTGGCAGGTGGGAGCAATGCCGTCTTCCGGAGTACCCGGGATGGGTGCATGCAGGGAGCCAGCAGGGCTGGAGAGGCCCTGGGGTACTCCCACAGAACAACTAATGCCCCAGGGATGGGGTCCTACTTGCCACTATAGGCATAGGGAGAGGAACTTAGCACCCATCTCCCCTTTATATAAAAACAAGGCCACTGGTGTGATCCCCAGGGCCCATAGTGGCCCAGGGAGGGAGGCTGTGCACCCCTCCTCCTAATAAAAAAGGGTGGGCCCCGAAGATAGGGGTCCTGAGTGCATAGTAAGTCAGGGAACAGGGCCACCTCCCCTCTAAATATTTGTTTTGGCCCTAGGGGATGTGGTCCCTGGGCTTTAAAGGCCTGGGGAGGAAGGCTTAGAGCCCCCTCTCCTTATAAACAAAACCTACCAGCGATGGAGTCCCTGTGGCCCCAAGAAGGTCAGGGATGGGGGCACATGCCCATGCCCCTTACAAACATAAAGGCCCCAGGAAATGGGGACCCTGTGGCCTGCAAAGTTGGCCCCCCCTCCCCTTTTTTGACATATTGGCCACGGGGAATGGGGTCTAATTGAGCATAGCCAGGCCCTGCTGCCAACCTGGTCAGGCGCAGCCACAAATCCCATCCCAAACACAGCCTTAAGGCAGCGGGCGGTGAAGGGTGGTAACTTGTGATGGGTTGGCAAAGGCCATTCATGGCATGGGATTGCTTGCTGCCGTGCATGGCTGAAGGCTGTGTATGCAGCAGGGGAGTGGCTTTACATATGGTAATAAAATATTACTTTATGTCAATGAACATACTTTCCATTATGAATAGATATGTAGAGAAACTTTTGAAGGACAGTATAAACATTGTTGTAATGGGAAGATACATATATACTCCTGTGAGAGTAGCACAACCCCTACTTGAAAGCCCTTGTTGAAGTATAGTAGTTACAACTGATGCACATCACATTATGTTTAAATTCTTGAAAGACAATATGAATGTTGCTAAGTACTAGTGATGTAAATAGCATTTACTGATGTTCAATTTTCATTCAAGGGGTCAGATAATTTTAAAATATGCACAAACACCTTATTCAAAAAATCTTTTGAAATTTCAAATTGAATGAAATATTAAATGAACGTAACTGATATTGAAAAGCCACTCATTTATTAGTCACTACTCCTCGCAAGGAACACCCCATAATGTCCTGCGGGTGCTCTATAGACTTTTTTTGGAAGCTTGGTGGTGTTCCCAGAAGAAGCAGGCGTCCCTCGTAAAACACTTTTTTTATGTGTGTGGGGCTGCAAGGAGTGCAGCAGCCCCCTGCAACGTTAAAAAACAGTAAGTCTACTGGGTCATTAAATCAATGAGAGCTTACCACAATTTTAAAGCACTCCTAACTGGAGCTCTATGCTGCTGTAGTGCACCGCCCACTTGTGATGGATTCTATGGCTACACCTTGTAGCTTGAACAATGTTTAAAAGAGACTCAAACACGTGTTGATGCTTTTTTACACCTTTTTTTAATTTTATATGACAATCACTTTTATTATATATTACAGTGTATTAAATATACATTTCATTAAAATTACTGGTTATTTCTTGACAATACTTTTGACAAAGTCAGTGGGTCTGCCTTACTTACAATGATTACCAGGCTTTGCGCCCATCCTCCCCCACTGTGCTGATCAAGGTTCTGTGTAGCCGAAAGGCATGATGGGGAAATAACTTTTCACCAGGTGACCCATTTGATAGGAGTGAGCGTGGTTCCTTTGGGCGAGGGCTTTGGGACATTTGGATACAGATTTACAATGGGCACTGCTCCCAGTGCAACACACAACACCGTCATTGGGTCAGGCATCAACGGCAGTGGTTATTTGATTTAATATATGTTTGTGTGTATGTATTTTCACTGACATAACCCTCCTATGCATAATGAGATGTGTTTCAGTTCATATGTTAGGGCTTGGCTACTAGGCACAAGGACAGAATAAGTGCACACATTACATTGCTGTTTCAAAGTGTTTGTTTGCCTTATAACAATACTATAAAAAGGATGATGAGCTGAGTTTACAAAGCAAAGCTCAGGAAAAATAAATGTGATCTGTTTTTCTCATTTGTCTCCAGAGTCCCCCAACAGCAGTTTCTCAGCAGACAGTTACAGTAGCTCACACATGTCATCCAGTGATATTAAAATCCAACAAATCACAAAATATTTCACATCTGTTCTCCCATGATACCACAATATATTTCCGACATTTCATGAATCTTTTATACATCAAAGTCTTCCATAATTTCCTTGTGGCATTCTTTTTGCAGGCTTACTGCTAATACATTAGCTACAACAGCGACACTTTTATTGTTTGCACACAAATACAACACTCATGTCTTAGCTAGAATATACCAGCAGTCCATGCAAATGTTTAACTCATAACGATAAACTGCCTTTAGGAGTTTATGTAGAGAAGATACTGGTCTGCACCTGGTCAAACACCCACATATTCATGGGAGTAATTGCAATTGTCAAAATAAATTGTAAGGAAAGTGTAACATTTTATTGTACCAGAAGGGTTTGGAGATAGCAGTAAAATATATGTAAGAGTCATGCTGTGTTAACAACCCGGTGCACCCCTTTTGTGCCATAAATGGTCTATGCTCTCCAAGTGTATAAGTGCGAATAAATGACATCATTTAGTTGAGTTTTCTATGAGTCAGTGTGTCAGCTGTTGAAACACCTGACTTTATCACATGGTAATCTTCAGCCACTGTTTGCTGGTCTTGCATAGTATCCTTTCAAGGTGGTGGTAGCGTTATTCAGTTTTTTTATTATATCATTTTCGTACTGATATGTTATTGAGCCACATAATGACTAATATTTTGTGTGTGTGTGTGTGTGTGTGTGTGTGTGTGTGCAAGTATGTGTCAGAGCTTGTGCAAAACAAGATAGGCCACATACATTAATCTTTTATCAGTCACAAACAGTCCAACTCACAAAAATAGTGTTTCTGACTGCTACAAATGTATTCTGAATGCACTTAACCTATTTGAGGAGGCTGTTAAATTTTACTGGCTACAAAAATTAATAAAAAAATGATATGTTATCACAGTTCAGGAGGTGCGTCTTGTGCATGTCCCAACTAAATTGTTATCCAAATCCCTGTGCATCGAGGGTTTGCAGCGAGAATTCATGTTGTAAACCATTGCTAAGTTATCTAGTCTCAAATTGGGATGGCGACTCATTTTCAAAAGGGAAGGGGTCCCATTTCAGTCCCTTCCATTTTGCAACTTAGTGTGGCACTTTTAGGGGCAGTGAGCAGTGGTCCAAGGGACAAATCTCACTGAAATATAAACAAAAATAAAAACTCCTTTGAAAAAACTGAGCTGCATTGAAAACATGTTTTCATTTTTGAAAACCAGTCAGAGGACTGGGGTTTTCTGATCCGTGCAGATCATCATCCCCGTGACTGTAAACAATTGGAGTGGTTCATAAATTGCATCCTACCCAATTAATCTTTACTACATAGGTGGATCTGCAACACACTACAGTTTGTGAGACAACCCATTAGGACATTGATTGGTTCGCAAAAAAAGATACTGGTGGCAAAAACAGAGTCACAATTTGTGACCACTTACCCATAGATGCATCAAGCATCCATTTTGCGATTCCTTTTTAGCGAAAAATAACGATTTGCTAATAAGGAATAGCAAACTGCTATGCAAGAAGAACTTGCTTAAAAAATAGCGATTTATTAAAATTCCTTAATTGCGACTCGCAATTAAGGAATACCTCCCCATTCATTCCTAGAGGCCCATAGGAATGAATGGGAAGACAATCTCAATTTACGATTCTCAATTAGAGAATCGCAAATTGAGATTGCAATTTCAAGGGTGCTAGGGTGTCAAAAGGACACCCTGTTGCACCCCTGAAATCTGCATATGGGTACATCTTGCACACACAAATGCCCTAAGGGCATGGTTTTGTGTAAAATGGAACTTTGAAAAATGCACTTTAGTGCATTTTTCAAAGTTTTTGCAAATTACCATGATGTTCAACTTCATGGTAATTTGCGACCCCTATTAGCGAAATCGCTAATTTTTTAACTTTAATGCATTGCATTTAAGGAATCTCAATTTGAGATTCCTTAAATGCAAGTAATCGCAATTTTGCGATTTCTTTAATTGCAATTTTTGTATTTGGGATGCAAAAATACCGGTCGAAAAGGGGCTGATTCTGAGAATCTGCCCCTTTGCAAGCAGTATTTGGCTCGATGCATCTATGCCTATATTAGAACATCTGGCCCTAGGTTATTTCATACCAGGACTAGCTCATTAAAGCCAACACCTGCCTCTTTCTCCACCTGTCCAGGTTTCTATTTTTATATTAATCAAATAAATTCCACATGGGTTATATAATTGAAGCAACTCTCTTTAGTGAGTCGATATTTGTGAATATCATTTCGGACATAACATTTATGGCAGAAGATGTTACAACAAACATATTCTAGAACACACCCCAACATCACCCAACCAAAGCATGATTTTGGTGGGAGGCATGGTCTGGTGTCCCCTACATGTCCTGCTCTCTCTATAACTGAAGTTTTGGAAACATCGCAGTGTTTCTGGCAAATCTTTTGGTTCATGGATGTGTTAAGCATCAGTTTTTGTTAGCAATGCAGCAGCATTTACTGTCAGCTCAAACTGATGATTTCACACCATTTAGTGGTTTGCGTAATGCTATGGTGACCTTTTATTCTGAAAGGAAGAGGTTAATATTTATTATATGCTTGCATGAACCTTTACCTCTCATGCACCTAAAACAGTTTTCCAATTAGACCATTATACTCTACTTTCATAAACACATATGACGATGCTTAAATGCTTAAATGCTAAATCCACAAGTCAATATGTTGTTGCACGGAAACTGAGGAGGCCAAGAGAATTCAGAAGCTCATTTAGAAACGGATGTTCACAACATTCAACCTGTGAGGAGTTCTGTGCCAGTAAATCAATTGTTGACAAGCTTAACCAGCCCACAGATAAAACTAATATTAAGGTTGTCAATCACAAATACCTACATAAATAAATGAAAAAGAATTTGAAACACCGTTAACACAGTCCCTGGCACTTTGTCAAAAGCCTTCGTTCAAGAGGGGCAAGCCTCATATCTAATTCTGCTAAGCTTCCACTCTATTGTGTTCATGCTGAATGACTGTACAGCGCTATGCATTTTTAACTGTAGAATCCATAGTGATAGCTTCAAGGTCACTGCTACTGACGCTGAGCCACTCAAGCACAGACCCTAGCTGGAAGCCAAGCTCTGCAGTTAGAATCTGAAATGCATAAGCAAATGTTGTGCAAAAGTGAGCTCTGGGGGACTGGGTATTTGAGCAATGAGCCTAGAACTTGAGTGTATTGCCTACAGCAGAGGTCTTCAAACTTTTTTAGGTTGAGCCCCCCCAGCTGAAGTTATTTAGATGTCGGGCCCCCCCCACCACTTGATAAAAAATTCTGGAACCTGGTATTCTACATAATCGACCGTCATCCGCATTTCCCATCCATATCTGGCTAATAAGGTTAAACACAGTAAGAGTGTTTAAAAAACTGCAGGTTTGCGAGTTGGTGCGGTGAAATGACAGAGGCTTACTACACAGTCCAAAACTACATTTTTCAAGATAAAACGTGTGCAAATTGTAACGGGTTCTCCACTTAATTCTTGCAAAGCCTCCTCAAAGAAACTTCTGTGGTCAATAAAATGAGTACCATTCAAAGACTATGCTCTCCACTGAGAAGCACTGTAGAGTTACATTTATTTCACCGCATTTTTTATTTCACCGCATTTATTCAGGCCGTACTTGCATGTTTCCAAAGCCTCTTGCTTGTGTTTGGCATCGCAGGAACCTCAGGAACAAAGCCTTGTGCTTGTGTTTAGTTTTTCATGCCGTACTTGCATGTTTTCAAAGCCTCGTGCTTGTGTTTGGCATTGCAGCATCCATGCATCCATCCATCCATCCATCCATCCATCCATCCATCCATCCATCCATCCATCCATCATGCACCCACCCATCCACCCATCCATTATGCCCCCATCCATTCATCCATCCATCCATCCATCCATCCATCATGCATCCGTCCATCCATCATTCATCCATCCATCCATCATGCACCCATCCATCCATCCATCCAGCCATCATGCATCCATCCATCATTCATCCATCCACCCATCATGCATTCATCCATCCATCCCCCATGCATCCACATGCACCCATCAATCCATCCATCATGCACCCATCCATCCATCCATCCATCCATCCATCATGCATCCATCCATCATTCATCCATCCACCCATCATGCATCCATCCATCCCCCATACATCCACATGCACCCATCCATCCATCCATCATGCATCCATCCATCATTCACCCATCCACCCATCATGCCCCCATCCATCCATCCATTCCCCCATACATCCACCAACCACACATCATGCATCCATGCACCCACACATCCACCCATCCATCATCCATCCATGCATCCATCATGCACCCACACATCCATCCATCCAATCACCCATCATGCATCCATCCATCCATCCATATATTCCATCATTCATCCATCCCCCCATACACCATGCACCCATCCATCATCCATCCATTCATCCATCATGCACCCATCCATCCATCAGGCATCCATCTATCCATCCATCCCATCACCCATACAGCCACCACCAACCTCTTGGCACACAATAATGGCATGCAGAATTATACTTATTTCATGCATAATTATAGTTATTTCACAAAGCCTCGTGCTTGTGTTTTGTTTTTCATGCCGTACTTGCATGTTTCCAAAGCCTCGACCAGAGCAGGAACCTCTTGTGCATTACAATAAGTTGACACTGCAAGAACCTAGCCTCATGCTTGTGTTTGGCATTTGACACCGCATTACAATAAGTTACTGCATTACAATAAGTTGACAGTTGCGGTAAGCATTGTAATCGCATGCGATGTTAACGGCATCGCGCCGTTGTCGCATGCATAGTGAATGCATGCGATTCAAACGATACTGCGATGTAAAAGTCGTGGTGTGATGGCACAGCGATCTTTTGACATCGATGTAATGGGTGTTTCCCGTCTTTTAAAGACCTTTTGACATGTTAATGAGGTGTTTATAGTCTTCACCCCTTCTTAGGGCCCCTGCAGCTCCACTCTGCCTCGCCGCCGTGGGAAACAATGAAAGGTGATATTTAATGGTGCTGGTGGAGTGCGCGCCCCCCCTGAGATGGCGTCGCGCCCCCCCAGGGGGGCGCGCCCCACAGTTTGAATAACTCTGACCTACAGCCATAACTCACTAAGCATAACCAAAAGTCATGCTCAAGGAGCTGGCGGAGAAAAACATCAGAATTTGGTCAGACCGCTCTGCCCCGCCCCTCCCCCAGCAATGGTGGATCGTTCCTGGCATCCTGGTGTGCAGCAGGTTGGCGTTTCCAGCGTTGTGAGCCTGCTGAGTGATTACGGCTCGGCGGCGTAGCTTTTTTCAATTGCGTCCGTGCTCTGGACTAGGCAGTGGAGCAAAGTGCTCTTTGGCTTCTGAGGTGCATTTCTTCTGTTCGGATGCCCGAGCATTTTTTGACTGCGGCGCCTGCACTCCCCTATCGGGTTCGGAGCACACGGCAGGTGAGGGGGAAAGAGAAAACTGGCTGCGGCGGTGGTGACCGCTTTGTTCTGCAAACACATGTTTCCTTTTGAAGCCAGACAGTGACGAGCGCAGTGCAGTGCTCACTGCTATGAGCCCCCCAACGACATTGATAGTGACTATTTATATATATAAGAATTTCAGGCCAGTAATTTGTACAGATTAAGGGAGAGAAAAACGACCTCTACATCCAGCGTAGCTGCTGTAAGCAGGAAGCAGGATTGACTTTTGCTTCTCCCTCCCAAGGTGTCTCCTCCATGCTTTTTTAGTGTGGTTGCTTCAACTCTATGCTGTATCTATGTTATATCCTGGGAGAACTGTGTTTGAACTTTATGTCTTCATCATGGGAAAGACTGTGTTAATAAAGGAGGCGTAAATTTATAAGCACCCTTTTGGCATACAGAGGCATAGGACTGATTTTGGAGATTGGGGTAGATTTCTACTTCTTTTTCCCTCCCCCATAAAGTGCCTCCTCTGAATCTCATATCTGTGTGTACCAATTGGAAACACATTCTCTTGGGAGAGACTATATAAATAAAAGAGACATAAAGTCTTAAGTGCCAGTAAATTATTTTGGGGAGTTGAAAGGAGGAACAGCAGCCAGAATGGGCAAATTACTTAACATGCGCCTTAAAGTCAAGACCTGCCGAGCCCTCGCTAAGGAGGCTAAGGAGGCAGTCCATCTGGCCAGTAAGGAGAAAGCCCCCAATTTGCTCGGCCTTGACTCTACAATTGAGAGTTCAGAAGAGGAGGAGGTATCCCTTGTTGCGTCTTTGGAACAGGAACAGATGGGTGCGGCGGACGTCGCAGACAAGAACGCTGTCCCAGCATCATCCCCACAGGATAAGGCAGGGTCAGAAGGTGAAAGTGACTAAAGAGCCCAAGCAATTCGCACTTTTTTGAAAAAGGCAACGTTGCAATCGCCCTCTTTAGGTTCCAGTCCAGCCTCAAATGTCTTAAAGGAAGCTTCAGCCGCCACTTTACCATCATCTCCTGCATTAGTAGAAGATTTGGCCTCTACGAGCCAGTAAATTTTGCAAGGTAATCTGAGTGCCGATCCCCTAACAATCAGGGAGACATCTGAGGGACAAATTTCTAGTCAGGATGAGCCGACCTCTTTAATTTCGTCATCTGTTCCGATCGGGAGACATGTGGGGGAGGGAGATACATCAGAACCATCTGGTCAGACTGTTGCCGCCTCCGGTGCCTCCGGTGCTCCCGGCATATTATTTATTCCCCAAGTCCAAGCAGGGACTTTGATACAGGTCCGGGCTTCACCACAGGCACTGGCTCCCCTGACTGGCCCGAGGTCTTCTGAAGGGATTACGGCAGGGTATCTCTCTCCCGCTGTGGACTCTCCTCATATTTTCTTCAGCCCAAATATGAAGTTAGCTGGTGAATTTCAGATGAACATCAAAGATATGTTGAATCTAATTTTGGAGGAATTTCGTGAGCTGAAGAGATCACAGAAATCTGAACTCTCCTCTCTTCATCAGCGGCTGGAGAAAATTGAAGAGACTTTGTCAAGCCTGCCAATTAGACTCCAGGAGGCTGAAGCTAGGATCTCTTCTGGAGGACCAGTTGACCATCGTAATGGGAGAAGCTAAAGTAGCTGTCAAAAGCAAGAATGTCCTTGAGAATAAACTGGAGGAATTAGAAAATTATTCTCGGATAGTTGGATTTCCGGAAGGTATCGAGGGCTCCCAAACCTTGCACTGGGTCATCTCATTCATTAAACAAAAAGTCATCTCAGAGTTCGAAGGTGATCTCACCATCGCAAGGGCTCATCACGTTCCTGCCCGCCCGTTTCCCAACTCTACGATGCCACATACTATTCTTCTAAATTTCACCGATTATCATGTAAAAGAGAGAATACTAACTAAGGCACCCAACAAAGACAGTTTGCTGTGAACGAGACTGTAAAATGTCGTATCTTCTCTGATATGACTGCTATGGCGGTACGTCGGAGAAAATAATTTGTGAAGATCATCCACCTTCTTAAAGCCAATGGGGCGCAAGCTTCTATCACCCAGCAGTCCAAATTAAGAGTTTTGGTGAAGGGCAAATTCTTCATGTTTTCCGATTTAGATGAGGCCCAGGAATTATTAAAGGAGATCTTGCGGGGCTCAAAGGCTTAGAAAGGATCTGCTAGATGTATTATAATGGTCATTGTCATTGGTATAAATTGGGGGGTTAGGTGGGTGAGTTTCCTTCCCCTGCTCCGGGAAGGTAGCGATGTTTGTTAATTGGGGCTCTACACCTTTAACATATTCTTGCTTGCACGCTTTATTAATATTCAACATATTTTAGAATTGCTGGGGGAGGCAGTGGTAGAATAATTTGGGTGTAACTACATGACACCCAGGTTAAAGGGGGAGTGAAATGTGGTTAGTGTGGTTGGTGGGGGGTGTTCCACATTTTGGGGGGAGGGTCACGGGGACGAAGTCCTTTTCTTCCAAATTTACTCAGGTTTTTATACATCCATATTTTTCTTTGACTCTGGGTGGACTGTTTAGCGGGTTTAAGCTTTGGTTGGACCTAAAGTATGGCTAGTGAGATGCTGCTGAAAGTGGTCTCTTTTAATGTGAATGGCCTCAACAATAAAAAGAAAATGTGGGCAATTGAGTTATGGGTTAAATCAGAAAACCTGGCCGTGATTCTTTTACAAGAGACCCATATATCAGCTGCAAACCTACCAGATTTTTCTATGTTTAGGTCCTGGGCTGCTTATAGTGGGTTCTCTTCTTCTTGCCATAGAGGGACTGCAATATTTTTAAGTAAAAGACTTCAGGCCGAGGTAGTTAACTTTGATAAAGATAAGTATGGTCGCTCGTGCTGGGTTACCTGCATTTCCAGACAGAGACAGAGACAGAGACCAATATCTTTTGTCAGCATATACGCCCCAGTTGAGGATAATCCTAAGGTTTAGGAGGAGTTGTTTCAATCCCTAATTCAGGTATCAGGTGAGCTGATTCTGGGGGGCGACATTAATGTTTTATTGGATCTTAAAATCAACTCCTCTGCACCGGCTAAAAACAGCTGAAGCCTAAAACCCTAAGAACTACGAAACATTATGGAGCAACTCTGGACCTACAGGATCCATGGCGTGCAGCCTTCCCAACAAAATTAGCGTATACTTGCTGGTCTGGTAGATTCCGTACCTCGTCCCGCATCAACATCATTTTGGTCTCTCGGAGACTGGGTTTTAGTCAGCAGAGTTTCTTCAGAACAGTTTCTCTGACAATGCTATGTTGGTGCTTGAGCTACCAGTAGGGGACTGCGCTAGGACCCTTAAAAGATGGTCGCTAAATAGACAATATTTTAATGAAGAGGAATGGGTGGGTTTCATTGGAAAAAGAGATCAAGGAATTTGTATTGCAAAATTCTGGGTCTGCACCACTTAATGTGGTTTGGGACACTCTTAAGGCCTTCATTCGGAGGTTAATTATTTGAAAAGATGCAGAAAATATTTAAAAAGCCAGAGATAATACAAGAATCTTGGAGCAGAAGGTCTGAGTCATACTCTGTAGTTCTTAATAACCCCTCTTCTCTTTGTTTAACCAGCGTCAACTGGATCAGGTTAAACGTGATCTCAGTTCAAATTACTATACTCAGAGTGAAGCTTTCTTTCATCAACACCGTCAAAAAACATATGAGGAGAGTAATTTTACGGGCAGGTTTTTGGCCTGGCAGGCTAGGGAGCAGGCTGCCTCTAACCAGATTAACGTCTTAAAATGCCTCCTAACTGCCTCTTGTATAGATGACCCAGTTAAAATCGGTGAAATAATGCTACAGCATTATGGGTCCATTTATGGCCAACAACAGTCAGTGGATACGACCTCTCTGAATGGTTTTTTGCTTAATAATGATCTACCAACACTCTCGGAAATAGAAGAACTATCCATGGCCAGCCCCTTTACTAAGGAAGAGCTGGAGGAAGTCATTAAGAACCTGCCGAATGGCAAAGCATGTGGCCCGGATGGGTTTCCATCTGTAGTTTTTTAAAGCTTTTTATAGTTCAGTTGCAGATTTTTTCCTTTGTTTAGTTAACTCTATGTTGAAGGGGGGGGGCAATAACGGAATCTTTTAGACAAGGC
Organism: Lissotriton vulgaris; assembly: GCF_964263255.1. Classification (NCBI taxonomy): domain Eukaryota; kingdom Metazoa; phylum Chordata; class Amphibia; order Caudata; family Salamandridae; genus Lissotriton; species Lissotriton vulgaris. The sequence goes on from NC_141696.1 coordinate 724,895,025, forward strand.
AACATAGTCAGTTTTCTAAAAAAAGGTAAGAACAGTGAGGACCCGAACTCTTATAGTCCGATAACGTTGTAAACTCAGACTATGAAATTGTCACTAAGCTGTTATCGCTTCTGTTTAATCAACACGCAGGGCAATTGATTCTCCCGGACCAGAATGGTTTTATTGCCGGTAGGCAGTTAGCCACCAATACACATTACTTAACTGAGGCGTTGGATTACTTTGACACACAGAGGATACCCGCTTTATTCCTTTTATTAGATGCCGAGAAGGCTTTCGACCTTGTTGTGTGGGAGACATTGTTTATGATTCTAGGTCATTTTGGCACCTCCTCTAAATTTACGGCCTTTATCCATGATCTGTATCTAAATGCTGAAGCCAGTGTAATTATCAATACTTCAGTGGTAGGGCAGGTAAAAGTAAAACACGGCACAAGGCAAGGGTGACCTTTATCGCTGTTTTTTTTAATTTTTTTATTGAACCGTTGACAATAGCAGTAAGAAATTGTGTTGATATTTGTTCCCCAATTCAATCTATGGCAAAATTAAAACTATATGCCAACGATATCATGCTTATTATTAAACCTGAGATAGAGGTTGAGGCTAAAGTTTTCCTGGTGTTTGAAGATTTTGAGGCTTTAGGTTGGTACGGTATTAATAAAAGGAAAACTGAGATTCTTCAATGTGGTGGAGCAGGCTTGGATCTTCACCCCAATATCCTTTCTTGTGTCAACACTAAGCCTAAAAGATATCTGGGGGTATATTTTTCTGAAAATGTCAGGGACTTATATCACCTGAATTTTATACCGCTCTTTCAAAAAATTCAGGTATTGTTTTCACGTTGGAATTCTCTCCCTTTATCCATCTTGGGAAGGGTGGCTTTGATTAAAATGTCTGTTTTGCCTCTCTTTAACTTTTTGTTTTTGACCATCCCTTGTAGCTTATCGGGGTCCTTTTTCACCCAGGTAGAGTCTATGTTTACAACCTTTCTTTGGCCCAAAAATGCAGCACGTAAGCACTTTATATGAAGAATTAGATCAGGGAGGTTTCGCTCTTCCAAATCTCAGGGACTACTATTATGGTTATTTTGCACAATTTTTAACTCGATTTAAGTATCACTTAGAATCACATCTCTTTATTAATAGTTTTATAAATTTAATGTGTAAGGAAAGTCAGATCCGCTCCCCTTTGACAATATTTAAATTCCCTAAACTGGTTTGCTATAGGTGCCTTCAATGGTTTAAAAAAAAAAACAACAGGCCTTTTTTAATCGATACTCTAACACTGTAATTAATTCAGCCACTGTATTATCGGGTATTTTACCATTGGCAGGGATTGTACAATCCTCAGAACTTATAGCAAAATGGGCCTTGGCTGGTTTTCGTAAGGTCTCAGATTTTCTGAGGAATGGAAAATGGCTGACTATGACCGAAATGTCGCAATTGATTTTTTATGATTTTATTCTATGGGGTCATATAACATCTTCCATAAATTCCTTGCTGAACTAGACGTATCTCAAATTGCTGTTCACCATCACCTACTCCATGATCTTTTAGAGGATGCGCCAGGCAGAAATCCGGGGGCTTGGAAAACGTATTTAGCCTTAGTTAGGGGCCCGGATCTTGGACAGAAGGCAATTAAAAAATGGTCTGATCATGAAGACTTAGAAATCTCTGCCAACATGTGGTCAGTTATTAATTAATTTAATTTTAGTACATTAAAAGGTGCGAATTGGCCTAGGATGCTGTTTTTTAGTAAATGGCAACATTACCGAATCCCTCTTGCCCTCTCAAAAATGTATGCTAATCAATCTGCACATTGTTTTCACTGTATTTACCACCCCACCGCTAATTGGACGCATATTATGTTACAATGTCCAAAGATTAAGAGGTTTTGGGAGAAAAATTTTTGTTATCTGGAAACTGTTTGCAGTATCCGATTAGTATTGAACGATTTGTTAATCATTTTTGGTTTTGATCTAGATCTTTCCCTTCCTGTTCAATTGGCTACATTTCTGTACATAGCAATGGACGTAGCCAGATCACTTCTGTTGCAAAGGTGGCGTACCATTTTTACTCCCTCTGTTTTAGAGTGGATTCATAAGTTAAAAGAGGTCAAAAGAAATGAACGTACTTATGCACTTACGTGTTGGGGGCTTAGGAAGTTCGAAAAATTCTGGGATACATATTTTGATTAAATTTATGAGGGGTCACTGCCTTACACATGTATAAAAGTTAATATTATTATATTTGGTTTGCCTTTTGTATTTGCCCCTGATCATTTACTGCTGTGTATAGTACTTATTTCATCTTGCAATACTAGTGTTATGTCTAAAGATAATCTCTTTTTACGGATGTATTATGTTATTTGTAGTTTGATTGTTGGACTTTGACTTAATAAAAAGAAACCCTCAAGGTAGACAAAACAAAACAAAAAAAAGAATTTGGTCAGACCCTGTGGCCAGACATTCTTGACATGGTTGAAGGTCAATCCGAATGATTGTAGAAAATATTGTTATCGCAGTGCAGGATTTGCACCTAGCACACACTGGTTATAATCTAAAACCATGTCCAATTAACTCTAGGGATATGGGTTTTAAGCACAGGCCTGGGCTATGTGTCTGTTGGCCGCTACAAAGTGGACTCTGGACTGCGTACACTCTTATAAATAAAAATAAAAGGCCTGTGTGAAGCTGGTGAATGCGGCCTCAGTCTGTTGGATATTGCCAAATATTGAATCCAGTGCATTCTGGTGTTTAGGGTCATTCAGCTCTTTACAGGATGCCATCAACAAAGCATTTGGCAAAGTTTTATGTGATGTCACCCCTCCTGCCATTGTAATTGATTATGTAATTGATGATATTATGTGTAATGTCAGGAAGAGTGCATGAGAGGTTATTATACATGGCTCCCTGTTAGACCTCACAGCCTTAGGGTTGTCTTCCCCAAATTTACCTCCACCTTTTTGCTGTATTATTTTTGTTTGAAAAAGGGGGGAGGGGGCAAACCTCATATCATACTCAAACAGTATGGAATAACTGTTTGAGTATGATATGAGGTTTGGGCCCCCCCTTTTTTCAAATTTCAGTATAACGGTCCAGCCCATCCTCAGTCCAGCTAAGGACCTAACTCCTTCCTGTACCAGTATTATTTTTGTTGGCCTTTGGACTCTGAGCACTTTACCACTACTAACTAGTGCTAAAGGTTATGTTCTTTCACTCTTAAACATGGGTTAATTGACCTATACACAATTGGTATATTTACTTTATCTGTAAGTCCCTAGTAGAGTGCACTATATGTGCCCAGAGTTTTTTAATTAAATGCTACTAGTGGGTCTGCATCACTGTTTGTACCACGCACACAAGTAGCACTTTAAACATGTCTCAGGCCTGCCACTGCATAGCATGTTTGTGCAGTTTGCAGTGCCATGTTGACTGGGCATTTAAAACCCCTCGCCAAGCTGTAAACTCACCATTTACTACATATAGGTCACCCCTAAGGTTGGCCCTAGGTAGCCCATAGGACAGGGTGCTGTGTAGGTAAAAGTTAGGGCATGTATTGTTAAATTTTACATGTCCTGGTAGTGTAAAACACTTGCATTCATTTTTCACTACTGTGAGGCCTGCCCCTCTCATAGGTTAACTTTGGGAATTCCTTATTTCACTTTTAAGCTGTAATTCCTGATTGAGAAGGAGTGGTTCGGTCATGTTTAATAATATTGGAATGTAATGATAAATTCTCTTTGATGGCATAGTTGAATTTAACATTCCTATTTTAGAAATTTCACTTAGAAAGGTGGCATTTGTCTGCTTTGAAAGCTCTGCGTACCTGAAACCTGTCTCCAATACATGTCTGGGATGGATGTCAGCTGGATTTTGTGTATTTACTAAGGGTGAGCGCAAAATCCGTTCCGCTCGCGGATTTCGCGGATTTTCGGTAAATCCGCGAACTCCCGCGAATTTACCTAAAATCCGCGAATTTACCTAAAATCCGCTAAATCCGCGAGCTGCGGATTTGGGGGGCAAAAGTTCAAGTCTGTTGAACTTGTAACTATTTTAGGGTGGCGCCATCCTAAAATAGTTACAGGATGATGGGCACTGGCAGGCAGCTCACTCAAGGGACCCCTGCGCTCTTCGGTGTGATGGCAAAGTTAATCAGCCCCCCCAAAAATGTGAGTTTTGTCGAGGCTGGGCAGGTGTGCGTTCTCCCCATATCTATCGTCGAAAATTAGCTTTGATCCTTGATGGAGGCCTTTGCATTATTGACTTTCACAAGCTCAATCCCTGTGCAGTTCCTGTGACCACGAGCTTCTCTGATCTGTGCCTGTCCTTTTATGCACACAAGAGGCATGTGAACTCGCATATAAGGCTCGCCCGTTTGGCCCTGCCCCTCACACTAGTGATGTGCACCGTTTTCCCACCCTTTACCCACTATGAAGGACAGCTCTCTCGAGGGACCCTGGTGCTCTTCGGTGTGATGGCAAAGTTAATTTGCCCCCCAAAAATGTGAGTTTTGTCGAGGCTGGGCAGGTGTGCGTTCTCCCCATATCTATCGTCGAAAATTAGCTATGATGCTTGATAGAGGCCTTTGGGAAGGAAACAAGCTTCCGGGGACCGGTTTCTGACATTTCAGCCATCGTCGGCCCGGCTTGCTTGAATCCTGATGGTGCAATGAGCAAGGGACTCACATCTGAGTATACCCTTCCACGCTTAGGGTGGACAAAATATTTCACAACAAGGGGTGGTGATGGACAGAGTCTCTGAATTAAGCAGAATACTCTCACCCAGTCAAGAGATCAGGGCTAGATCCAACACCGTTTTTTAGCTCACTGCACCATCCCAGCTCAGAAACTGGCTATATGCAAATTAGTCTGTTCCTGTCCCAGTGCATGCTGGGAACAGGGCAAGCCAAACGACCAAGCCAATTCTTACACTGGGAAGGAAACAAGCTTCCGGGGACCGGTTTCTGGCATTTCAGCCGTCGTCGGCCCGGCTTGCTTGAATCCTGATGGTGCAATGAGCAAGGGACTCACATCTGAGTATACCCTTCCACGCTTAGGGTGGACAAAATATTTAACAACAAGGGGCGGTGATGGACAGAGTCTCTGAATTAAGCAGAATACTCTCACCCAGTCAAGAGATCAGGGCTAGATCCAACACCGTTTTTTAGCTCACTGCACCATCCCAGCTCAGAACCTGGCTATATGCAAATTAGTCTGTTCCTGTCCCAGTGCATGCTGGGAACAGGGCAAACAAAACGACCAAGCCAATTCTTACACTGGGAAGGAAACAAGCTTCCGGGGACCGGTTTCTGGCATTTCAGCCGTCGTCAGCCCGGCTTGCTTGAATCCTGATGGTGCAATGAGCAAGGGACTCACATCTGAGTATACCCTTCCACGCTTAGGGTGGACAAAATATTTAACAACAAGGGGTGGTGATGGACAGAGTCTCTGAATTAAGCAGAATACTCTCACCCAGTCAAGAGATCAGGGCTAGACCCAACACCGTTTTTTAGCTCACTGCACCATCCCAGCTCAGAACCTGGCTATATGCAAATTAGTCTGTTCCTGTCCCAGTGCATGCTGGGAACAGGGCAAACCAAACTACCAAGCCAATTCTTACACTGGGAAGGAAACAAGCTTCCGGGGACCGGTTTAGGGCATTTCAGCCATCGTCGGCCCGGCTTGCTTGAATCCTGATGGTGCAATGAGCAAGGGACTCACATCTGAGTATACCCTTCCACGCTTAGGGTGGACAAAATATTTAACAACAAGGGGTGGTGATGGACAGAGTCTCTGAATTAAGCAGAATACTCTCACCCAGTCAAGACATCAGGGCTAGATTCAACACCGTTTTTTATCTCACTGCACCATCCCAGCTCAGAACCTGGCTATATGCAAATTAGTCTGTTCCTGTCCAAGTGCATGCTGGGAACAGGGCAAACCAAACTACCAAGCCAATTCTTACACTGGGAAGGAAACAAGCTTCCGGGGACCGGTTTCTGGCATTTCAGCCGTCGTCGGCCTGGCTTGCTTGAATCCTGATGGTGCAATAAGCAAGGGACTCACATCTGAGTATACACTTCCACGCTTAGGGTGGACAAAATATTTAACAACAAGGGGTGGTTATGGACAGAGTCTCTGAATTAAGCAGAATACTCTCACCCAGTCAAGAGATCAGGGCTAGATCCAACACCGTTTTTTAGCTCACTGCACCATCCCAGCTCAGAACCTGGCTATATGCAAATTAGTCTGTTCCTGTCCCAGTGCATGCTGGGAACAGGGCAAACCAAACTCCCATGCCAATTCTTACACTGGGAAGGAAACAAGCTTCCGGGGACCGGTTTCTGGCATTTCAGCCATCGTCGGCCCGGCTTGCTTGAATCCTGATGGTGCAATGAGCAAGGGACTCACATCTGAGTATACCCTTCCACGGTTAGGGTGGACAAAATATTTAACAACAAGGGGTGGTGATGGACAGAGTCTCTGAATTAAGCAGAATACTCTTACCCAGTCAAGAGATCAGGGCTAGATCCAACACCGTTTTTTAGCTCACTGCACCATCCCAGCTCAGAACCTGGCTATATGCAAATTAGTCTGTTCCTGTCCCAGTGCATGCTGGGAACAGGGCAAACCAAACTACCAAGCCAATTCTTACACTGGGAAGGAAACAAGCTTCTGGGGACCGGTTTCTGGCATTTCAGCGGTCGTCGGCCCGGCTTGCTTGAATCCTGATGGTGCAATGAGCAAGGGACTCACATCTGTGTATACCCTTCCACGCTTAGGGTAATTTGCCCCACAAAAATGTGAATTTTGTCGAGACTGGGCAGGTGTGCGTTCTCCCCATATCTATCGTCGAAAATTAGCTATGATGCTTGATAGAGGCCTTTGCATTATTGACTTTCACGAGCTCAATCCCTGTGCAGTTCCTGTGACCACAAGCTTTTCTGATCCGTGCCTGTCCTTTTATGCACACAAGAGGCATGTGAACTCGCATATAAGCCTCGCCCGTTTGGCCCTGCCCCTCACACTAGTGATGTGCACTGGTTTCCCGCCCTTTACCCACTATGATCCGCAAAATCCGTGAATCCGCAAATTCGCGGATTTTGCAGATCTGCGAATCCGCAAATCCGCAAATTCGCGGATCGTGGATCCGCGAAATCCGCCCATAGTATTTACTCTAGACAGCCACACACCAAGGAACAAAGGAAGGTTAGGAGTAGCCAATTGTATTCTGATGGGTCATCCTTTGCAGGATGGGAGGGAGGAACTGACACACCTAAATTGGCAGTGCCCTGTCCTCACACAAAGCGTTGCATACCCCCCTGTAAGGATTCTTGAGCCAGGGCTGGAAAGGGAAGACCTCTGTGCTCGTCAAAGCCCAACTTTGAAGTCACTTCCACTTCAAAGGCATCCCTGACCACACCAAAACAGACACTACTGGATCTGCAAAGAGACTCTGGCAGGAAGAAGGACTGCTGTGCAGCTACAAGGACTGCCACTCTGCTAGACTACGGCTCTGGAGTAATTGCTTTTCTGCTTTGCTGTCCTGCTGCCTGCTACCCTCTGCCAACGAAGAATTGGACTCTTGCTTAAACCCAGAGTGATCTCCAAGGGCAGGCTGGCTTACGTCCTATTTTTTATACTCAGGAATATCAAAGTCTCACCTCCTGCTCCTGTGCCTGGTCCATTGGAAGTGGATCTATGTGCTTTCTCCAGTAGAACCGACACATCCTGTGCTGCATGAAGCAGAATCAATGCATGGTGCGGTTGCAAGAACAGAACCGGTGCGTGAAACTCAGAACCAGCACACCGCCTCCAGAAATTATGCAGCGGAACCACTGCTGCAGTGAGAGACGGAAAAGGCATCCCCTCAATGGCGTGGAGAAACTGGGTGCATCGGCTATGGAACCAATGAATTTCTGTCTTCCGAACTGGTGCATCACCATTGTTGTGTCAAGAAAATTGCTGGAAGACCTGGACTGAAGGGCTAACACCAGTTCATCACTTGGCTCCATCCCTCATCTCATTGTTGTGACCAGGATCAAGGCATGTTGTTCAGCAGGTCTTGCTTGGCTTCCTGTATCCATCCTACACTCCATCACTGTTGTTACATTCTTGTTTATATTATGGTATGTTTCTCTTTAAGGGTCAAACCTGTCACATGCTCTTGCATGAGCTCCTGCGTGAGCCATGGCATGAGACATGTTTCCACTCAAAACAGGTTCCACATTCCAGTGGAGTTAGGTAGACTATGTACTGTACTTTTATGTGAGTTAATCTCTTGCCACTGCTCTGCCTGTACTGGAATTTCGTGCTGCATTAAAACCCTTCATAAACTACTACAGCTTCCTGGAATTATCTTACAACTGTATGCCTGAACTCTTGACTTTGTCCCAGTCCAGCATGACCTGACAACTCCCCATAGGTGCTTATTGCTTCTAAGCGCTATTGGCACTTTTAAACTTTAGAAATGCATATCTCAACTTCTACTTATTGGATTTTTGTTGTTTTGGTCAAATAATGAATATACAATCATAATCTATTTTCTAAACTGGTGTGGAGTCTTTTTGTGATGTTTTCACTGTGTTACTGTTTGAAGTGTTGCACAAGTACTTTACAAATTGCCTCTTAAATTAAGCCATCCTAGTCTGAGCCAATCTCCAGAGGGTGAGCAAAGGTTAATTCATGGTGTGTATCTAACTTAACCTCGCTAGGATTGTAGTTCCTCCTTGGACAGGGTGCCTACCTCTGCCAACCAGTAAACTTATTTCTAACTCTTGCTATCGCTGGCAAAGTAGCTGCAGTTGTTAGGATTTAGATTTTAACCATTATGTTCTTACAACTGAATTTCAATGTTTTCTTCAGAGCAAACATTGTTTTTTTCTGAATTATGAACCATAACTTTCCAACAACAAATGTTTTTCAGTCTGGGCTTCATCAATGAACATAGCAAAGGGTGCTGCCGGTGGATAGTTGGGCATAGGGGATTGCCAAAGACTGTGGCCAGCAGGATTTAGCCATCCACATAGGATTGATCATTACCCACCACAAACTGCTAAAGCCGTGGACAGTTGTTTACCCTCCACAGAGGTTACTTTTATAGAAGTTCAATGTAGTCTATCCTAAAAACAGAAATTCACTGAAAAAAACACTGTTAAAATGGTTCACTTTGGTCATAGTACCTTAAAGTATGTTTAAAATAAGAAATTTACAAAAAAACACATTTAAAGTGCAATCACAATTGTAACAGAAAACAGCAGCCCACCTGAAATTCATCAGTTATGATTAGCTATGACATCAAATATGTAGTTACTGAAGGGGCTTAGTGTACATTAAAAAGCAATTTGTACTTTGATCAGACCTTATTTGGTGCAAACATACGAGGCATTTGTCTGATTGCAGGTGGTGTCATGGGGAAGTTTAAAGTCCCAAGCTCAAAGGCGAGCATGAAATCACATACCACCACTCTGGATAAATTTTTGGCCCATGCATTGAGTGGGATGCATGACATTACAACGCATGCTTTTACCACGCATGCCTTTACAATGCTGTTTTTACAACGCATGCCTTTACAACGCATAGTGCTTTGGGGAGCTGGATAGTGAATAGTTTAATTTACTATTCCAACTCCAGTCCCCGTGGATAGTAGGGAAGGTGTTGGATAGTAAATTAAACCTATTCCCTATCCTATAGCGCCGCCCAGCGCAATGCGTTGTAAAGGTTTGCGTTGTAAAAGTTGCGTCGTAAAGGCACTGCGTGGTAAAAGTTGCGATGTAAAGGATGTTTCCCATTGAGTGCATCTGTAAAGAAATTAACCTAGCAGAGAGGGCGCCTATTTCTGAATATAGGAGATGTGACTCTTTTTCCTACGTGGCTACGTCTGCAATTTGGTGCACTGATTTCCCAAGATGGTCCGGTAGCTCGGGTGAGTCTAATGCTATCAGCGAGGAAGCGACTGCCTCGTTGGTGAGCTCCAGCCCGAAAGAGGTGCATATTAGCAGTCCAACTGCCAAGCGTTAAAGCAAACCGAATTACACATTTTCCCATCCTGAATTCCCCTTCTGTAGTAGAAAAGCACTCATTTCAGAAGTGTCAACGTTAGTCTTAGATAATACACATAATCAAAACTACTCAAAATTGGGACCATTTACCGGAGAAGCTCAAAGCTATTTTTAATGAGTGTCTTAGCACCCAGTTGAGAAAATTGTGCCCATGGAATCAGAGATTAGTAAACTTTCTAAACCCAATCGAACACCAGGAATTCTCAATCCACCTGATGGTTTGTGATCAGCAACAAGGATTCTGATAACTTTGTCAATTATGGATCAAAGCTGCACTTCATATTTTCTTATTTGCCACCAAATGCTTTCCTGATAGCTCTGCCATGGAACCAATCACCATTTTGTAACTCTGGCTTGGTATTGTGTATGCTAAACCTCTGGCACCACCAGCCCTAACAACTTTGCACATTTTTCCTGTGTGAATTCCCCCCCCCCCCCCGAAACCTATCCATTCATTGTGGTCCTGACAAATGTCCAGAAATTAGCCAACACAGTGGTTGAATGCGCTTTTCAGTTTAAAAAATAAAGTTTGTCACTGGCTTGCAAGGCACACTAATTTAAGTGTCTGAGATTATGACAATATTGTACTTGTGTGCAGAGTTTATCGGATTGGGTCATCTACAAAGCCATTTAGTGGCGACTGCATTATCATCAATTTCAGAAAACCCAATTCAACCAGATGAATACTTTTTCACATTTGTCTAGGCCTGATAATGCAGATATCATAGCTATTTTGCCCTTGGGTTTTTTAAAGACAGTTGTTAACCAAGCAGACTCAGACTATCATTAATTATGTGTCACACACTGCTCTTACTGGCCAAGTAGAGGCATGTATTTTTTGCATCAACAGATATGAATCACTAATAGATCCTGACAAAGATTGGTGGCCAAGGTCATCAGGAACCTTGTTTAAAGCTTTTTGTCTCGTTGGCCAAAACAGCATTCAAGCTAAAATTCCACCTTTGATTATCAAATCCTCAGATACTCAGGCCTCCCTGCTTTATCAAAGTGTGAGTTCCAACTGGCCACTGAAACATCTACTGCCCCTGCTCCAGCCAGCTTGTCTATGGATAGTTTTGGACTTTCTTTAAAGCTGATTAGTTGGAACATTGAGGGGCTTTAAGGCGAAAATGGCGGACCAGAGATGGCTTGCCTACATTCATAGGTACAATTATATCATGCTGCAAGAAATCTGAATATTAGACACAGGTACTTGGGATGGCTTTCAAAGCTTTTTTGTTCCTGCAATTAGATCAGAAAATGACACCGCTAGGGGTGGATTTTTTACCTTTGTCTGTAACTATATGGATTATTACATCATCCCTGTGCCTTACAACCATACTGATATTCAAATCTGATGGGTGTTTTGTTCTGCCACACTTAACATTTGTATTGTGAATTTATATAATGCTGTTTCCTCAATTGAGAAGGTTTGTAACATTGATAACCTGTTTTTTGCTTTATAGTGTATAGGGCCTCTTTTGTGCTAGGTGGCCTAACTATTATCATGGATTGGGACTTTAATACCAAACTAGGCAATAGCATAACATTGGCTTCACCCTGCAATATATCCATGTGGGACCCCTAACTCACAATGCTCATCATAGGGGTATTTTCTGATTACATTTGGCTTAGACAATGTCATGGACCTCATTGGTGACATCTATAACCAGCTTCCTACCTTTACAGATGGCGTAGAGGATCGATCATTGATTGCTTTTTTGTCTCTCTTTCCGTGGGTGAAATGATGCATTCTGTTAGGTATTGCACCGTTACAACGCAACTTTTACAACGGTCTTCTATTACAACGCAACTTTTACAACGCAGGATCCATTACAATGCATGCCTTTACAACGCATGTCATTACATAGCAGATGCTATTACAACGCATGCCATTACAACATAAGTATAGGTAAGTATATAATTTTTTAAAAATTTTATTTAATATTATTTAATTAATTTGATTAATATTAAATGTACATAAATATATTTATTTTCAGGTTTTAGGGCAAGGTTTGGTTTTTGGGGTACAGGGGTATTTTTAGGTTTTAGGGCTGGGTTTGTTTTTTGGGGTACAGGGGGTACCCCAGGGGTATTTTTAGGCTTTAGGGCTAGGTTTGGTTTTTGGGGTACAGGGGTATTTTTAGGTTTTAGGGCTGGGTTTGGTTTTTGGGGTACAGGGGTATTTTTAGGTTTTAGGGCTGGGTTTGGTTTTTGGGGTACAGGGGTATTTTTAGGTTTTAGGGCTGGGTTTGGTTTTTGGGGTACAGGGGTATTTTTAGGTTTAAGGGCTGGGTTTGGTTTTTGGGGTACAGGGGTATTTTTAGGTTTTAGGGCTCGGTTTGGTTTTTGGGGTACAGGGATATTTTTAGGTTTTAGGGCTGGGTTTGGTTTTTGGGGTACAGGGGTATTTTTAGGTTTTAGGGCTAGGTTTGGTTTTTGGGGTACGGGGTATTTTTAGGTTTTAGGGCAGGGTTTGTTTTTTGGGGTACAGGGGTATTTTTAGGTTTTAGGGCTGGGTTTGGTTTTTGGGGTACAGGGGTATTTTTAGGTTTTAGGGCTGGGTTTGGTTTTTGGGGTACAGGGGTATTTTTAGGTTTTAGGGCTGGGTTTGGGTTTTGGGGTACAGGGGCATTTTTATGTTTTAGGGCTGGGTTTGTGTTTTGGGGTACAGGGGTATTTTTAGTGTTTACTTTTTTAAAAATCACGACTTTAAATAAATTAAATTAATTAAATTAATTACATTAAATTAAATTAATTATATTATTTACAATTAATAAATTAATTAAATTACATTAATTAAATTAAATTAAATTAATTACATTTTTTAAATTAATTAAATTAATTAAATTAAATTATAATATTTACAATTTATAAATTAATTAAATTACATTAATTAATTGAAATTAAATTAAATTAATTATTATTTTAAAAATATTAAAATTAAATTAATTATATTAAATTAAATTATATTATTTACAATTTTTAATTTATTTAAATTACATTAATTAAATTAAATTAAATACATTAAATTAATTACAATTTTAATATTAATTAAATTACAATAATTAAATTAAATTGTTTACTTTTTTAAAATTAATAAAATTAAATTAATTAAATTAAATTAATAAAATTAACTTAATTACATTTTTTTTAAAAGATATACTTACCTATACTTACGTTGTAATGGCATGGGTTGTAATAGTATCTGCTATGTAATGACATGCGTTGTAAAGGCATGCATTGTAATGGATCCTGCGTTGTAAAAATTGCGATGTAACGGTCTGCGTTGTAAAATAACGCGTTGTAACGTCATACATCCCTTTTGTTAATGTCTTGCCCAGCTCTTATACCGATAACAGTCCCATTGAACAGACCACCTCCCTCCCTATTACCAGCAAACATGTTACAGTTGAGGTCCCAAGACACCCATGATCAACTGAGGTCTAAGGTTAACTGGCACGAGGTGAACATCACTGCATTATAGGCCACAGTGGTGCATTGTAACACAGCTTTGTTCTTTAATTACCTTATATCATCACAGAAGCCTAGGGAGTGGATACTGGGCATTTTTACATCACTAAATGCCAAACATCAAACATGCTTTTTGCACCCAGCAAAATTGCACACAAAACCAAATTGAGGGTGGCTCACTGAGGACTGTAAGGTTGTCCCCAGAGGCTTCGGAATTCACTAAATTTCTCTCCAAGGGATATTTCCTTGGTAGCCAAGAGAGGGTCGGAATGTAAACTGTTTATTTAGTTAAGCAACATTGTAGCTAAAAATAAGCTTTGGGACTACTTGGGAAAGTCGCTACAAATTAAAGACACCAAATGCTTTTGGAGATTTATCATTCAGACATGTCATTTGGAGGAAGGGAGGGAGAGTTTAGGAACCAACATTAGTGCTGATCAATGCGTTGAGCACTTTAAAACAATGTATACATATTCATGTCCCCTCTCTTCCAACTTATCCAAATAGTGGCCTGTTTTCCTCTTGAAAATTCGGTTTACTGTAGATGAGATATTACAGGCAATTAATGTCAGCCCTATAGAGAAAGTCTCTGGGCTCAATGGAGTTGCTATGGACTTGTATAAGAGGGACCTTGATTTGTGGGCACCTATTCTTACCAACGTCTTAAGTTGTTTTGTTGTTAGCAACCTCCCTAGCTCTTGGCATACTGCTGTAATTGTCCCTGTTTTTAAAAAGGTGTCCATGCACACTAATGCCAAACAATTTCACTTTTAGATTCCACATTCAAAAACCATAAGGTGACTTGTGTTGATCATAATTGAGGAATGGGTCAGGGAGGGTTAATGTTATTTTTGCGTGTTGAATACAGATTGGTAGCGGGGCACCGGTCTGGATGTAGGTAATGGCCTTAACCACCACGGCAAAACTAATATGTTTCTAACCGAGGTGACACCACCCCCTGCCCTCTGATGCTAAAAGATACTACAATAGGAGTCTTTTTTCTTTTACTCACCACGCTCACCCAGTGTGGTTAGAGCTTTCACCATTAGCGATTTTTTGCTTACATGGTCACAAGGAGATAGGATTGGGTGCGCCTTATATGGGGCACAGACCGTCCACCTTCCTTGTTCTTGGTCCTAACGAAAACCTGGCACATTCCTTTAAGGTTGAAACATGTAGACCAGATCACATACATAGATACTTTGGGTCATAACTACCCTCACAGTATCTCATCACCTTTTTTTAACATTGTCCATTTGCTTGTAAATGAAATTTATCTTCCCACTAAGTTAAACCAGGACAATTTTTCACACCTTTTTTTGTACTTTACACCCACAACCTGCTCCACTGTAATTCAGGTGTTGTAGCACACCCTGGTGGCATTAGGTCATCAGGGTGGACCCCGATGATGAAGCATGTCACCACTAGGTTGGTGAGTGAGGTTTTTTTTTAACAAAAGGATAAATCCCTTCCTTTTGTCTTCTACACACCCCATTAGGAATTTTTCTGATTCTCTATGGTGGTACTCCTCCATTTGTTTAATTAATTGATACTCAGGGGAACAGGAGTACTCTCCGTTCACTCAGTGTGAACACGATCCCTTGCTCTCTCTTTTGTTAGTTTATGAATACAGATTTAGAACAGGCCTTGGCACTATTGAAAAGTGTCTCAACCTATATTTATCAACAAATATGCTACTGCCAGGGGGGGGGGGTATCACTGATTTATGGATTTGAGTAGTGCCTTTGATAGAGTGAATTGTGCAAATTGGGAGCATTTTAAGAGAGCTGGGGATAAATCAATACTTAGTTGATTTCGTGAGGGCTTTGCAATGGGGGATGAGTGCCTTTTTGAGGATTGGATAATTTGGGGAATGCACTGATTCTTTCGCTTAAGAGTCGGTGTGGGACAAGCTTGCGTCCTTGCACCCATTTAATTTTTGCTTTACAATAATGGATTAAATGCCTTTTTGCAAATTGAGGGAACTGATCTACCAAAGGTAAACCCTGTTACTGTCCTGGCTCTGCTTTATGCTAACAATGCCGTCCTGTCTCACGCTGCCCAAGTGGCCTGAGAGCTTTAGTTGTTTTTTTTGTTAAATTTATGGACGACCTAGATCTTGAAACGAACATCACATCAACAAGATATATGGTGTGCTGGGCCAAAACATTCGAAAATATAGTCCTATTCGCATAAATGGGCGCCCTATTGAAAATATCAGTAATTTCCCTTATCTGAGCACAATTTCTGATCCTCAAACCACATTGTTGTTATGAGCTACACATAGATGCCAATTTTATATACAGGCAGTGGGAGCGCTTTTTTAATTTCCAAAGTGACAGTTGTGGCCCTTTCAGAGGTTTATGAGCGTTTATGAAGCTGGTTTGTATCACCTTTGTGATGCAAAAACAGCGCAAAGCATCACTAAATATGCACTTTAGAGCTCATAAGTTAAGTAACATGATATGGAATACTGGTCAGGCAAAGGAGCTAATTTTCCTTTTCAAGTGGCACAAAAATGGTTAGAAAATACCAGCATGAGTGACACAAAACACATCAAAAACAAAAGTAGCTAAAAATCAACTAGGATAATAGCCATTATTCTGCCTAGATTGGCCATCTCTTTTATTGTCCTGTATTCTATTTGAATAATCAGACAGCCAATATATTGGCTGAGAAGGCCATTATCACAATTTTCCTTCATAAAATAACAGTTTTCAAGTTTCAGAACACAAATAGCTGAGCGCTACTTTCCCAATAGGCTCTGTAAATACTCAGGGGCATATTACCAACAACTAGCGATAATTATCACTATGTTGGCTTAGCGGCAATATTCTTATCGCTGAGTAGTGGCAATTTTTATCGCTTAGGAACCTTGCTATTATCAAGGTTTATCTCCTAAGCGATAAAAATCGGCCGAAATGCATGAATATCGCTGAAAAGTCCGCGATATTCATGCATTACCGAGCTAATGCTCTTAGCCATGTTATCCACCTACCATTGGATAACATGGCTAAGAACTGCTCAGGGGCAGGTGTTAGCTTTTGGAGATATTCGCGCTTAGCGCGAATATCTCCAAAAGTTGGTAATAGGAGATAGCGATGTTAGCGACTGTTTCCTGTTGCTAACATTTTGGCACGCCCACTTTGCATGTCATTAGTGATACATTTCACTAACATGCAAAGCGGGGCCCAAGATGGTCGCTATCTCCTACTAGCTGTCGCTAACTGGTGTTAGCGACAGCTAGGTAATAGGGAGATAATTTTATCTCCGCTTTCTTGGCTTTTAAAGCCAAAAAAAGCGGAGATAAACCCTCTTGATAATATGCCCCTCAGTTATTAGCAGAGTTTCTGTTTAAGGATACATATATATTCGTTTCAACACGATTGAATGTATGCTAGAATTGAACCAATAATGATAATAGTTCATCAGGCTCAAATATTACTAGGCTGAATTTAAAATGAGAGTTGAACCTAAGGTTCCACTTTCATACAGAACCCACAAGGGTTTAGACAACCTAGATCAATTATGTATCTGGGCTCTGGGCTAAGCAGCTACAAACTTCTATCACATCATGTGAATTTCTATCTACACAAGCAATACTAAAATGTCTTGACAGATGTGGCAGGGCGTTTGTGCTTGTTTTCATGTTGAATGATTGCTTCTAATAATATTCTGGTTGCAGGTGACAGCAAATACTACCTTTGCATTTAGATGCGTTGCATGTGAGGTGCAAGAGAAAGACCTAGAAAGCAGAAAGGAGGCCAACTTGTATTTTGTTCGAAGCTACAAAGCATGTGCTTGGTTTGCTATGTCATTCTAATTACTGTTAACAAACTCAATAAGAACAGTTTCGATTTTCTGGTGCACACATTGTTCAAAAGCCTGCCAGCTGAAGAGATGTCTGCAGGGGAAGTGACCTTGGGCCAGATGTACAAAAATCAGGAACTGCAATTTCCACATTGTGATTCCTACCAAATCAAAGGTCCTGATTAAAGAAACCTAACAACTTTTGATTAGAGAATCCTTGTGGGTCACAAACTGTCGTATCTCATAAATATTAATAAAGTAGGGGACAGTTTGCGACCCATTAGGAATGATAACCATCACAAGGATAGTGTCCCGCTGGGTTCAGCAGACCACCATGTCTATCATTGCTATTAAAGAGAACAAACTTGCTTTTTTTTAATGCAGCTCATTTTCCTTAAAGGAAAATGGGATGAGTTTCAAAAACAAAAAATGAAACGTACACGTACTTTATTTTCGGAATAGAGTTCTCAAAAATATTTTAACATTCTCAAAAGGGAAGGGGTCTCTTCGGGTTTCACATTTGCGTACGGTTACCACTACCTTTAATTAGTCTTTAAAAACTGTCCGCCCGATTCATGAACCTAAATTGCGCTCGCAAGGGGCCGGATTCTGAGAATCCGGCCCTTTGCGAGAGCGATTTTTGCATTTGGGATTCAGCATCCCAAATGCAAAAATCGCTAATTGCGATGTCGCAAATGTGCGAGGAATTACAGTTAAGGAATCTCTATTAGAGATTCCTTAAATGCAATTCAGCATCCAATTTAAATTTGCGAATTCGCATTTTCTTGCCGCAATTTACCGCGAGGTCAGACCTCGCGGTAAATTGCGAAAACTCAGAAAAATGCATTTAAATGCATTTTTCTGAGTTGCATGTTACACACACACATGTCCTTTGGACATGTGTGTGTGCAACACCTGTGTGAAATTTCATTTGAGGGGTGCTACAGGGTGTCCTGTGGACACCCCTGGCACCCTTCAAATCGCAATCTTATTTGCGATTAGCTAATTGCTAATCGCAAATAAGGAATACTCCCCATTCATTCCTATGGGCCTTTTGGCCCATAGGAATGAATGGCGAGTTCTTCCTTATTTGCGATTAGCAATTTGCTAATCGCAAATAAGGAATCAGTAGGAATCGCATTTTATTATGCGATTCCTACATGATTACCGTTTTGCGAGTCCTTAATAGCGAATCGCTATGATTCGCTATTAGGGGCTCGCAAAACGGCCCGTTGATGAATCAGGCTGTGTATGTTTTGCAACCAGAATTTGGTCGCAAAACCTAAATGCATACCTCTGCAATTCAGGATTTGGAAGGGATGCTTTAAACAGAACCCTTTCAAATATCGAATCATAAAGCCAAGTTGCGATTTGGTAACGACTTAGTGAACTGCAGTTTGGTTTTTGTACATTTCAAAATGTTTTTTTGCAGTCGCAATAAGCCAGGTTCTGCAAATCAGGCCATTTGTGAAAGAATAAAGGAAGGTAGCAGTATGCTTTCCCATAACATTTTGAATGCAATCTATTGATCAGGTATCCTGTATAATGAGCATGCACCAAGAATGAGCAAACCCATCTTCCATCCCTGCCTACAAAGGGTGTAAAAGATGTTGGTACAGGGGGGGTTAGACACAAAGAACGGGTTGCTGAATGGGTGCTGGAGAATGGAGCTCTGACTTTAAACCACAAGGCACACATGAGGTATGTGTTAAAGCAGTGCATAACTTGGCACTTTAAAATATTAATATATAACTATGTTATTTAAGCTTGCCAGTAGAAGGTTGGCTAAAGTCAATTTAAGTAAAACTAGTAAAATTGGAATGTGTGTTCAAATATTAATGAAACCTTATCCCTAATTAACATAGTTGCTATATATAATATTGATCATTATAACACAAATGATTCATCAACAAATAGTGTATGTTAAATGATTCTGCAGTAAAATGCAAACCACTATGTATATGTATTGATTTCAGTGGTGTAGGATTGGGCTCAATGTGTACCACCTGCGAACAAGACAAGATTGTCTGACTGTAACAATTTCTTACCACTCTAGCCTAGCTCAGGGAAGGCAAAGTGAAAGGCACCTGCCAATTCTTTACGTTTTGGGGTTTATGGATCAACGGGGTATAACCTCAATAAATTCTGGTTACATGACAAGTTCACCTGTACTTCATGTCTATTATGACAGTGGTTAATTGGTGACGTCCCTATTTTCTACCGCAGAAAGATGCCCCAATAGCAATTTCTTCACTAGGAAAACCATGCTTCCTTCATTTTATTTGGAAAAGGGGCATTCTAGAACATACATAGATAAGTCAGTGACATTTTACATGTTATCTGATTATTAATGTATTTTGTTTCTCTTCGTATAGGGCACAATATGTTCCTTTATATTCTACTTCTGTTAACAGGCTTTGTATTTAGCACCAGGAAAAGACCCCTCCTATTATTTAATCACAGACCTTTCAAATCTGTTGACAAATGACTAATCACTAATTTATCGTTAAGGGACCTAAGTCTTCTATATGTCATCATCATCATGGAATCTTTATTTCGGCTCTTTGCCATAAAAGAGTACAAAATAAAACAATATACAAGGATGTTAGTACAATTCATTAGAATGGACACAGTATTGATAAAATCGTTCATGCTAGAGTGGCACATGATTTCAGTATAACAATCTTGTCAACAAATGAAACTTAACATTCATTAGCAATCATGTGCCTGCGCTTAGTCCACATGGCTAGCAAGAACTGGGAAACTGCAAATACAATGTGCCTAGACGTATCAGTTTTTAAAATTCTAGAAGCATATATACACTGTACAAAACCCAGATTTTTGCATAGAGGTACTAGCCAGTACTTCCTGGGTTTGCTGTAAGCTGGGCAAAAGAAGAGTACATGAAGTTCATCTTCTAGGTCACAGCTACACCCTGGACAAGTCTTGTTAGTAGAGGCTGACCATTTGCTTGTAAAAGCTCTTAATGGTAGAGTACCGTATCTCCATTGTAAATGAAGTTTCCTCGATGCAATGGGATAGATAACATCAAAAAAATCCTCAAAAGAATAAAAATATTTGAATGTTAAAAAGGAATTAATCAGGGTGCTAGCATGGGGGACGGACAGAGCAGCAGTGAGTTTTTCATCCACAAAAATCCTAGTAAGCGACTTGCGCGAGACCTCATGGCAGCTCCTTTCCTGATCATACCACAGGGCAGGCAATTCCAGTCTTAGAAATTTGTGTTTTAAAAACATGAGCCACGGTATTTTTGCTGCACTGTTCTAGTCTATAGTTCAGCAACTCTGGCGTTATCCAGAGCCTGCTCCAGAACCTAAGGGGTTTGAGTGCTAGTTCAACTTCAATAGGTCTCAACCCCAAGTCCAACCTTAGAGGTAGAAGCGGGGTAATTTGTGGAAGTGCCAATAGCTGTCTAATAAATTTATTTTCCGTATTGGCGATTTCAGGCCTACAGGAATGCCTCCACAACTCCCCCCATACACAATTGCGGCCCTTTCCTGGGTCTTATAGATCTCCAACGGGGGTTTGATGGGTTTAAATGTAGATGTGTTGGAGAGCTTGAGGATTCCCCCCGCAAGCTGGGCCAGTTTCATTTGTGATTTTACTTGTTGGGGGCCCCATGACAGATTTTCATTTATGGTTCCCCCCAAGTACTCAAAGGTCATTAACCTTTCTAGTCTCACTTTGCCCAAGCTAGGATTCGAACCGGTGGATGCCGGAGGGTTGAAGATCATACATTTCGTTTTGTCAACATTTATCTCCAAACCACGGCATCTGCAGAAATCCTCAAAGCCGTCCAACACACGCTGTATCCCCATAGGAGACTTGGAATGCAGCAGGGTGTCGTCTGCGAACATAATCGCCGGCACCCTGCTACCTGCCAACCTTGGCGCATCATTGTTAGGAACACCATCCAGATGTGCAATTACACCATTTACATAGAGGCAGAACAGGGTAGGTGCCAGTACGCACCCCTGCCTCACCCCTCTGCCAACTGGGAACCTGGATGACAGCTCCCCATTCCTCCCGCATCTGACCATCCGCAAAGTTCCCTCATGCAGCCTCATCAACACGTTCAGGAGTTGTTGTGGGACACCCAATTTTTGGAGCACGGACCACAGTTTCCCACGGGGCACTAAGTCAAAAGCGGAGCGAAGGTCCACAAACACCATGCAGAGGCTGCCACCCTCTATCTTCGCCGTTTTCCAGAATAGGAATATTAGGCGGAAGATTTGATCCATGGTGGAAGTGTTCCTCCTGAACCCTGCTTGATACGGCTGAGGACTGCGTGCTCCTCCAACCAGACCTGTAGGCGGTCTAGGATGAGCCGTGCAAAGATTTTTTGCGGGACATCGATGAGGCTGATTGGCCTGTAGTTGGCCGGGAGCAGAGGAGAGCTCTTCTTAAAAATTGGGACTGTCACTGCTCCCTGCCAAGTACGGGGAACCTCCATGCCCCTCAGTACTGCATTAAAGATGATACAAAGGTAAGGGCCCCAAATCCTGGGTTGGTGTTTGAAGAGGTCTCCCGGGAGTTTGTCAAGACCCGGGGCTTTTCCCACTGCGAGTTTGGCTATAGCATGACATACTTCCTCTAAGGTAAATTCTAACTCGTCGTACTGGTCATTTGCAGCTGGGAGTACCGGCATATTTTCCGCGCCTGAATCTACTGAGTGTAGGGCCTTGAAGTGATATTCCCAGACGTTTGCCTCAATGTTTGGTTCAATGGTGGATTTTGGTTCTCCGCAGCCTGTACTGACTATTGGCCAAAATCTGCAAGCATCCCTTGAGTCAAGGGCGCAGGTTAGGTTAGTCCACTTATCAAGATCCCACTATTGCTTGGCGTATTTCAAGGCTTCTTTGTACTGTAATCGCTTGGCACGGATAAGGGGTTTATTACTGCCAAGCTTGAAGGCCTGGACCAGCTCTGACTTAGCTGTTCGACATACAGCATTAAACCAGGAAGATACAGGAGCCCCTTTTCTCCGTTTGGACACCTCTGGGTTAAGAACCTCGACTAGGGTGGAAACTAGGTTCATATGCAGAACCTGCATTTTTTCATTAAAGTCAGGAAGCGGAGGTTGAATAGTTAAAGCATCAACCTCCACAAACAGGGAAAGAATTAGATTGTATAGTTTAGATAGTTCATCTGGGGACGCCACTATCTTTTCCCACTTGACCCTGCGTCTATTATTAATTAGTGTTTTCCTCTCTCCTAGGTCGTCTCAGTCTGCCATAATGTTCCCTCCTGGGCCAGGAAAAACCATCTCCAGGCTTAGAGCGTTGTGGTCGCTGTCAACCCTGGTGATTACCTTAAAATCAGTAACCTTAGACCACAGCCTCCTCTCGACCATAATATAGTCAAGGCGCGACTCCTGTCCCGTTTTATTAAAAGTACACCTTGATGGAATGTCAGAGGGAGTGCGGCCGTTACAGGCCCTAATAGAATGGTTTAAAGTTAGGGCCGTGATCTGGATCGTTAGAGGGCACCATGTCCTGGGGAATGGGAATTGACTTGGGGGTATGGCCCAGTGGTCGTCCTCTGCCATGAGAGCACCTTCATTCATCCCCCGTAGGAGCTCGTAGTTGCAGTTCAAATCGCCGGCTATCAGGAGATGGGTATCACTAGTAATAGTGCACAAGAAATGCAACAACTCTTCGATGGTAGTTGACTCACTGGCTATGCCTACTGGTCGTGAATAAACATTCACGATAGCAAGCTTAAAAGAATTTGGCCACTTCAAGACAACACACTGGACGTCATCTGAGTGGGTGGTCATGGTATCGGCCATACAGCCCAGATGCAGACCAACCCAGATGGTAAGGCCCCCTGAAGGTCGCCCCTCCCCCCCCAACGAGCAGGTACATGGAATGCGGCAAATCCCACTCTGAGTTGTTCATCCGTAGCCCAGGTCTCTTGATAGAGGCAGATGTCAGTCTTATCCACAAAAGAACCCCACTCTGGGCAAGACAATTTGTTGGGTAGGCCTGCCACATTCCAAGACAATATTGTCAAGGATTTTGGTTTGCTGGCATTAGGGCAGGTGACACCGCTCCCCGTTAGGACACTTTGACTTCAAACTGTCCACAGTTTCTAATGTGACTTGTTCGATCTTGGAGAGCTGCTTCTCAATCCGCGTGAGTCTCGCTTCAAGTGGTTGGAGGTAAGATCTTAATAAGGCGCCCAATTTTACAAAAAGTGGATCCTCCACTGCCAGGGTTTCCCCAATAGAATTAGCCGCACCTTGCGAAGTTACTCCTGAACAGGTTAAAGTCAGTGGTGGTGAAACATGTATGTCCGTGGAGTTAAAGGCATCTGACCCCTTGTGCTTGGATGTTATGTCACTATTACCGGTACCTTTGGCAAGTTTGGGCTTCCTGCCTCCAGTGACAGTAGCAGCCCCCCGCTTCCTCTTGGCCATCGCCCCCTCGCGTATCTCCCGCAGCTGCCGAGTATTAGGTCTCTCATGAGAGCTAGCTGTGGTTGACACAATGGTAGTCTCTATTGCTTCTATTAGTTAGAGCTGCTCAGCTGGGGAGATATGGCCCTGGTCCTGGGAGATCGGTGGACTATGTACAATCACAGGAACGACATTGATATTTTCTCGCATGATGGGTTCAGGTGTACGAGCATTTGCAAAGTGGCCCAGGAAGGATCTTTTGGCGAGGGCTAGATCTTGAGAAACCCAACGCTCCATTAGAATTATCCCCTGGTAAATGACAGAGTTGTCTCTGATTATGAAGTTATCCAGTGTTCCTGTTAAGTTCCCACTTAAGGTTAATGCCTTGCTCCTACTTTCATGCGCTGCCATATTAGTGTTACAAAACTTCTCCCCGATAGTTATACTTACGAATCTTCGTATCGGTTGTAGTGTAGATTACGCCAGATGAAAGAGGGGTGGCCCGGTCCGGTCTCCTCCGGGCTACAAAAGGCTTAAACGGGCCCGCCCTTGGCCCGGCGCGCACCAGCGCGTTCCGTGCAGCGGAATGCGTGCACAGAGATATACAGCATGTGGGAGGGGCGGGAAGAGGCACACCGCGTCAGGAGGCAAAGTCTGCTGGTCCTCGCAGTCCCGCCGGTAGAAAACACTGCCCCAAAAGCTCACGTCCTCTGCAATCACCACAAGCGGTAGTCTTCTATTTGTAATAAGAGGTCAACACACCAATGTTCCTCAGTGAGTCTGTTTGAAAAATCCACCAGTGTTTCTTTAGGACTTCACTTATTGTACCAGCTTGAGTACTAAAACTGATGATACATCTCAGACTCTGCACAGATTCACTCAACGTACACACCCCAAATGAGAAATGAAGTCGAACGAGTCTACTAAAAATACCACATCTAAACATGCATAAAACGGAGGATTTTTTTTTTAGATCGGGTTTATAATTTCGACTAAACCAAAAGAGTACCAATAGAGATACTAGAATTCATGTATTTCTCCTAACGAGGAATCTGAATTTGATGAAAGTCGTAACATGCAAGGAAATAGCAGAAGGGATACAGAGAGTGAAATAAATGAAAGTCATTTATCTATTTGTGAAGTCAAGAATCTCCGTGACCTGTATGATTTGGAAACATGGGATAAATGACATAGTAGAGGGCATGCAGGGCAACATGGTTATGAGAACTGACAGGAGTAGTGGAAATACCTTCAAACAGAAGTCAACTTTTTTTTACCACAATGTCTTTACACCACAAGAATATAAACTCGCTATTAAGGTGCCATACTATTCTACGGAAATAACAAGGCCTATGAGTGAATGCCTTGTAAATGTCAGCAGAACCCTGACGTGGCAATATAGAAACATATCACACAAGTTACTCGTTCTGGCTTTTTATATTACACATTTATTTTCTGTCTATTAGCTTGAAAGCAATGTTTTTAATATGGAAAGGTTTATTGAAAACAGTAAGTGAAAACATCTCTATACTGTTTTCAGAAAAAAAGCAGTTATTTTAGTTTTTAAGAGTATTGTGTTCTTGAAAACACAGTCTGGCTATGAAAATCAGATAATAATGAAAATACTGCCAAAAAGACAGAATTTGCAGTGGGCCTTGAATGAATTAAAAAAGTTCAAGTTTAGCTTGGCTTTTTAACATAGGGCCCGATTCACAGAATTAACTTAAGACAAAATCCTAAACTTCCTTCTTTTGGTATTCACAGAAGTTGGATTTTGTCTTAAGTTAGTTCTGTGAATCGGCCCCACTGACTGCCAATTAATCAATGAGCAAGGCTAAACCATGCAAACTGGAAGTCACACTTCAAATCTAATTTTTATAAATGGAATAAAATAAATGCAATTGTGAATGCATACATCATCTTACTCTTACCACTTTGACAGAGACAATTACGACTATAGTACCAAATATTCGTTTCAAATCTGTTGTTATTCAATTACATTTTGATTTGAGACATTGTTATTTATTGGTGTAAATATTGAGAGTTCATAAGCATTGCATGTTTGTGGAAATTATGGTTTGCCTAACTATTGTTCAAATTATTGATTGTGGTCCTAACAATAACTTGTGAATTTCAGTGTTTTTTCAGTTTTGAATTGTAACATTAAGTGCACTTTAACTGTGTATTTTTATGTGCATTTCTAATATCTTTAAAGCATATATAAATGTGTTATAAGCAAAGCTAACCATAGAGTCACTTTAACCTATTATATTATAATTTTTTTGTGATTTGTTTTATCATATACCATATGCAGCATAGCACTCCAATACTAATGTAGGAGCTTAAAGAACGATGAGCATAGTTTGCTGTTTATTCTAAAAAAACACAAGAATGCCCAAAGTCTGAGAAATAGTGGGGCTGCTCACAAGGTCTAGGCCCAATAAGGCCATTATCGTCCAGAGTTAAAAAAACGGACGCGCTTTTTAAGGGCAAAAATCATCACGCACCCTTGGGTGGCATGCTTCATCACGGAGGTTCTCTTCACACCGCTTGGGAAATCAAGCAGTGTGGACTACGAGTCCCCACTAAGTGGAGAATAGCAGTTACTAGGTTGGTATATATAAGGATAGTATGTGAGCATAGAAGAGGGTGGAAGTGGGATGCAGAGTGCTGTGTAGTGACAGAGTG
This sequence comes from Lissotriton vulgaris, assembly GCF_964263255.1. Classification (NCBI taxonomy): domain Eukaryota; kingdom Metazoa; phylum Chordata; class Amphibia; order Caudata; family Salamandridae; genus Lissotriton; species Lissotriton vulgaris. Next base: position 724,921,475 of record NC_141696.1, read on the forward strand.
AAGTTAAAACTACCACTTGGTGAGCCTAATATTTCTTATTTGTGTCCCCAAGAAATAGAGCTAAAATTAAGAGTGGAATAATTCAACCCAATTATTGGAAGAAAGTTAACATATTTCTGCCCATCTTGTACCCTTAATAAAGGTATGAGGCATTGTTTTGGATGACGAATGCCAACTAATACAATTTTACACGAACTGGAATGTATTCACCACCAGTTGCGTTAAATACCTCAATTCAAACAGCACAAAGGAGGGTGCCCACCCATGGGAGATTAGGCACAGGGCCTGGCCACAGGCTAGTCCCTGCAACCAACCCAATACTGTGTATGACCTCAGGGGGCTGGGGCCAAGGCCTGGCCACAGACCAGGCCCTGAAGCCAAACCCCACTCTGTACAGCAAAAGACCATTCACATCGGGCCTTTGTGGACCGTGGGGGGTAAGCACATGAACAGTGACATAACAATAGCCCTTGCAAACCCAGTGAAGCGTGGGCCCCCGAGTTCCAGTGGCCCCCCTCCGGCACTGTGCACAGGCAGTGGGTCTTTAGCAGGAGAGATCCTGAATGGGTCCAGGGCATTGGGGTCCCCTTCAGGTTCTTTGCAGGAGGGGCCCTCACGTTTTGTTAAGCCACTGCACACGGCCTTACCACAGACAGGGCTCAGGGGCCAATCGTCCCACTGTGCATGGTTTTAGTTCAAGTCCCAACTCCCATTATATGTTAGGGTGTTGCAGTGTCAGTCGTAGGCCATGAGTGGCGCTGATCTTACTACTGTTTCGTATTGGCAGTAGTAACTTGAACTCGTAAATGTAGCTCTGTTCTCTTTTTTCAGGGAGTGGACATCTGTACGTTTACACTTTTGACCAATTTTACACTCGGATTTTGTGATTAGGCAAAACTAGTAAAGTTATTTAAAAGTGTAAGAGTAAACTGACACGTGTAAATTAATCACATCTATAAGTTACATTTGTGAATAGCCCAATAGACTATATTATCACTATATCCATTTTAAAATGCAGATATATAACCCAATTATCCATAAGCAATTGGCTGATTCAATAATGTATTTTCAAATAAATATCTATATGTTTGTATTTGAAAAATAAATGGATTTTTACACTGTCCAAGTCCAATTATGTTATCACATAATGTAACAATACTAGTCTGTACAACACATATTAACATTAACAGGTAAAAGTAATTTAGACTAAAAACAGCCTGCCTCACATAAAAAACAAGTTAATAGAAAAATATCTACTCACATCAGTACAGCAACTTTCACCTCACAAAAAAGAATCATTAATCTACCAAAAACATTACGACTTAAAAAGTTTACAAGAAAAAGAATTTTAAAAATACGATGCAAAATGTAGCAATATATTCAATCCTGGAAATTAAAAAAATAACAGTTGGAAATATTTACAGATTTTTTTTTTACATGCTATGACTAAGATTCAACCTCAGCAGTATCTAGACTACATGACCAAAATAAAAAATGTAATCTAAAAAAACGTTTTGCTGGAGAAGGGAAACATTCCACCGTGGAGTTATCTTTTGAAGACTAAAGTGATCAGCAACACAGATTGTTCACACATTGCGTGATCTGCCAGAATTACAATAACACGAAAAAATTAAAAAGGCTAAAAGTGAAAAAGAGAACAGTCTTACATTATTACATTATCATGTTCAAGAGCAAAATGGTTCAGTATTATTCCATACAGCACAGTGTTTATTGCTGCAAAACACTCTCCTCCTACAAAAAAAAGAAGACACTATAAAATATTGATCCAAGCCTGTGTCCGCCTCTTGCCGGACTTAGAGGTTCACTCTATTACTTGTCTTGACACCACTAACTGTCAGGGTGTTTACATCAACAGCAGGTTTTAAAAGCGTTTTACATCATTTATGCACACAAGGAGTACACCATGATCCCAAACCAACACCAGCAACCAAATGCAGTGCTGTGTCGCATGCCTGGCCTTCACTAAGGCTCAGTGACCTGTGGCCAGGCCGTACAGCCAACCCCCGCGGACAGCCCATTCTTTGCTGTGCATGGCCTTCGGCATAGTGTGTTGTGGGGCTGGCCACAGTCCAAGCCCTGCACCCAACCCCCCCACTAAGTATGGTTTGTGCGCAGCAGCGGGTTGGACACAAGGCCTGACTCCCATGGACACATTGCTAAATTTAAGGGGTGTCATTTTAAGTAAGGCAGAGCTACTGATTTTGTCGAAGGGTCAGAACACCAAAATAAAAGGTAGGATCAGAATATCAACATATAGAACACATAGGTATTGTGTTAAACAGAAAGCGACTAATAATTATTATGAAATGTAAATGTCATTAATTCATATAGGGCCATATGTATCAACATTCTGTTTTGCGATTCCTAAATAGAGATATTTAAGGAATCGCTATTTAGAAATCGCAAAATGGTATGTATGTTGAAAATCGATTCTTTTTAGTGATTCCTTAAAATTCCATAATTGCGATTAGCAAATTGCTAATCGCAATTAAGGAATATTTTCCCATTCATTTCTATGGGCCAGGAGGCCCATAGGAATGAAGGGGAAATTGCGAATCGCAATTTGCTAATCGCAAATTGTGAATATTTTCAAGGGTGCAGGGGTGTCTCAAGAACACCCTTTTCCCCCCTTGAAAATGACGTGTGCACTCTCTAAAACCAACAGTGACCCTTACCGCATTTGGATTTTGCTGCCACTTATCGTCCTGGGATCAGGACACTGTTCGGGGTATTGCCCGCCCGCCTCCCGCCGCCTGACTCCTGCAGTCATCTTGGGGTCTGGCCGCCGAGCGGAGTGTGGGTGCGGCACAGGACCACAACCCCCAGCAGTCTTTGCGGTGCACACCGCGAGCTTTGCGCGCCAGGAGGCGCATAAATCCTGCATCACCCCGGTCGAGGGGGTGAACTCTCTAAAACCAACAGTGACCCTTACCGCATTTGGATTTTGCTGCCACTTATCGTCCTGGGATCAGGACACTGTTCGGGGTATTGCCCGCACGCCTCCCGCCGCCTGACTCCTGCAGTCATCTTGGGGTCTGGCTGCTGAGCGGAGTGTGGGTGCGGCACAGGACCACAACCTCCAGCAGTCTTTGCGGTACACACCGCGAGCTTTGCGCGCCAGGAGGCGCATAAATCCTGCATCACCCCGGTCGAGGGGGTGAACTCTCTAAAACCAACAGTGACCCTTACCGCATTTGGATTTTGCTGCCACTTATCGTCCTGGGATCAGGACACTGTTCGGGGTATTGCCCGCCCGCCTCCCGCCGCCTGACTCCTGCAGTCATCTTGAGGTCTGGCCGCCGAGCGGAGTGTGGGTGCGGCACAGGACCACAACCCCCAGCAGTCTTTGTGGTACACACCGCGAGCTTTGCGCGCCAGGAGGCGCATAAATCCTGCATCACCCCCGTCTCGCGGGACGCGAGCGGGACGGGTACACCCCCCTAACATTAGCACTCTGCCATCAAGTAGGTAAAATTGACTTTCAAATCCGCCTGTGAATATTGTGATCAGCTTTACACTAATCTTTATAGCGCAAACATTATTCAGCTATTGGAACATCTTGCTCTGAGATTATTAGAGTCTATTGAACTTCGTCACTCTTGAGTATCTACGCGCATATTGTGATGTCTACTAGGGGAAGTAGAAGTAAGACAGCTGCGGCCAGTACATCCATCATCGGCCCTATCGATAGTTTCATTACAAGAACGAATGATGCTATTGATCTTAGTATTTCACTCCTTGAACGTAGAGTCTCACAAGAACTAGAAGTTGCTAAGCGTAGGGTCTCACAAGAACTATTAAAAGCCAAACGCTCCTCTCTTGGTAACATTTTGCTGGCAAAAACTCCAGCTAAACATAATGAGTTGCAAATGGGCTGCCCTCGAGAAATACGACCTGATCTTCATACCATTCCTAACGAGATCAATCTATCAGCAACAGATCCACTAATTGATTGTGACTCTGATACAAGTAAGGAACTAGAAAAGACACCAGACCTAAATATAAATCATACACCGGAAATCGTAGAAGAGAATAGTGTCTCACCAACAAGACTCAGTCAAGAGGGTGCCATTCGTAAACGGATTCAGCAACCAACGATATTTATTCCTCCTGTTGAAAAACAACGTAATATAAAAAAAGTACCAATTAGAAAAGGTACAACTAAACATCCCACTGCTAGTGGAACAACAATACATACAGGGGCATCAACTGAAGATATTCAGGGGAATACTCAGGTGCACGTGCATAATCTTGACGCACCTACAAAAAATACAAAAAACACAAAAAACGATCAATTAATAGAAAGAGTTGGCGACCTTTTGGCCATCTTTATGTCGCCAATCGAATCCAGATTGGCCTGTATTGAAAAACAACTAGAGGAACTTATTGCTGTCAACAAAAAAGCTCCTAGCGACATTGTAATTACTAATACAGCCGCAAAAACAACCATCATTAAACCTACCACTTCCAAACAGAAAGCAAAAGTTATTCCGCCTGCAGATACAGTGACAAAACCACAACCAAAACCAGTCCTCTCTGCAAATAGAGAAAGTTCTTTAAATAATTCAGCTATAGGAAGTGGTTCTACCCCGAGCACAACTACTAACACCCAGGCTATAACTGCAAACGCAGGAAAGAAGATAGTACCATCTCATGATACGACAAAGATGCATAGCCAGTCGAATTCTACTCTCGCAACTTCTCAAAAACCTCGACCATTACATGATCCACCATATAATTCTAGACAGATTCCTACACGAATCAATTTGCCACCTGAATGTGGTGCTTATGTACTGGTCTTGGTTAATGTTCCAAAACTCAGACACGATCAGGAGGAAACTTTTTCCTCTTTGAAAAATAAGATCTTACATTGGCTGATAGCAAACTGTAATTTCCCGATAGAATGCACAGGAGAAATAAATAATGTACAGAGAGTAGGATGGATAGGCCCCCTGAAGAAAAAATTCGAGGGTGACTGTATATCCATAAGCTTTAATAACCCCCAATGGGCTGAGAAAACCTTGGCAAGGGCTCCTTCACCTTCAGTCTGGGAATTTAATACCACTCTTCTCCCGGTGGGATATTTTTATAGGCATTTGATTACAAATCCAACAACCATGGGATCCAATCTAGCTACTCCTTTTTTTGACCACTATCAAATGATAGAAAATAACTCCCCTTTCTTACATCAGTATCCTAAATTTACTTATCCGAATGTTCCTACACAAAGACATCAAGCACAGATACACTCTCACTTTATGTCTCATCCTTATTTGTCCACAATGCCGCACAAAGAATATAGGGATCCTCGTTGGCATCAAGTTGCAGCTGCACCAGGCAATTCCTATAGCATTCCAATTCAAAATAGGTTTACTGCATTGTCTACTCTCGATTTTAATGATTGACAAAAAAATGACCACTTTAAAGGGAGAACTATGTGTACCTTAACTTCAGAGGGGCAGGTGATAGATAGTATCCCAGATAGAGAGGAAAAGGATACAGCAAATTTCTATGATAAACATACTCTAATTCATCTCACCCAAATGGGATTAATTGATGTGACCAAGTCATTACAATTGAAAAATAGTGCTGTACCACTGGAAAAAAATGTATCAAATAAAATCACTTCCCCTAGTCATAATAGCAGTACCTCTTCAATATATCTAACATTTTGGAATATAGCGGGCTTGCTGGCCAAAGTGATGAATCCCAACTTCCTGAATCAAGTTAACACGAGTAGTGTTATCTGTCTCCAGGAAACATGGGTCATTGACCCGATACATATAATAGGGTACAAGACCTTTTCTTCCCCGGCTAAAAAATCGCCGTCTGGAAGAAGTAGTGGCGGCCTAATTATTTATATGGCAAATACTCTATGCAATGAGGAAATTGTTCCCCTTAAATTAAAAGAGAACTATCAACTAATTATTCTAAAGAGAACCAAACAGAGGATGTATATCATAGTAAATTTTTATAACAACAAGAAATTAGACGATCTGATTAACCTCCTCTCAGAGATTTCTCTAATCTTACAAGATTTAAAGGAGAAATACGCTAATAACACATGTATAATACTTTGGGGCGGCGATTTTAATCTACACTTATGCGGGAACAATAATACTGAGAAATGTGGAATCGAGGAAGATGACGGCAACAGGATAACACACTTCACACATTCAATCGAGGGTGAAAAAATGAACGAGGTATTAACAGAATTAGAACTGGGCTTTGCAAATGAATTAAAGCCTTTCCGAGTACCCTTTACATCAACCTTTAATGGAAGGGGACTGATGAGTCTGATAGACTACGTTCTGATTTCATCACATAAAGGCCCAAATATAGAATTATTTGAAGTAGCTAAAAACCCTCTGAGCGATCACTTCCCAATTATATTCGCCCTGAGTGATCAAAAAAATCAAAAAGACCCTGATACATTGATATTATCAGATCAACAAAATCTTGAGTTGGGTTCTTTGAATGGCTACACCTTAAAGTGGGGAAATATTGATAAAAAAGCGATAACTGCAGGAATAGTTACGGAATGTAAAAAAGATATATTAATCTGCCTAGGGTTTGAGACAAAATGTAGCGACGTAATAACTAGTTTCAATATTATTTCACAAAATATAAAGAAGGCACTCACCAGATCCTGCAAACAAAAAAACCAGGCGAAGAAAGGCTGGTTCAATCCAGCCTGCACCAAAAAGACATGTGTGCGTCACATGGCACCTTTTGATTTTTAAAATAATGCTTTTTTGAAAGAATTCGCAACTTACCACCAACTAGAAGTTGGTGGTGATTAGCGATTCCTAATGGCATTTTGGAATGTTTTTTTCCTTGATACATTGCATTTAAGGAATCGCAAAATTTGCAATTCCTTAAATGCAATCGCAAAATAAGGAATGGCAAATTTAGCGATTACTTATTTTGCAACAAAAATATTTCATACATACCATTTAGCGAAAATGGATTCGCAAACGCCGGTATTCTGCGAATTTCGGCGTTTGCGAACCCATTTTAACTTGATACATATGGCCCTAAATTTAATGTTTAAAAGAATGATTGTCATAAAACAAACAAAATAAAATGTTATTTTTTAACAGTTTTCATGCTACAAAATGCAGCCATTAAACCAGCAACAACGGGGTATTCCACCTGAGGAACATAAAGCTCCAGCTAGGAGTGCTTTAAATAAATATGGTAAGCTCTCCTGGGGTTATTGATGTAATGGCCCAGGAGACTTACTTTAAAAAAATATATATCGCTGGGGTCTGCTGCATTCTCTGCAACTCCACACAACATTAAAAAAGGCTTGGAGATGCCTCTCTCTATTCTAGGGGCACCACCAAGCTGAACAAATCTATAAACAAAAAATCTCTTGCATGGCATTAAGGGGCAGTCCTTCAAAAAGCAGTCAATAATAAATTAATAGCCACAGACACTCAATTATTATGCGGAGCGGACGTGTGTGTGAGCGGCTCCTGCTCAGCTCACCGGAGACGAATGCGGCGTGCCTCAGCGGTGTCTTAGCGGTGATTTATGATCGAATCCCGGCTTTGGAATCCTGGAAGGCTGCTGGTAGTTGAGCGTGGAGGCGTTGGGAGCCGTGGCATTCGAGGTGTCGGCGGCCTTGCGGAGCAGAGCGGGGAGACCGAGGAGAACAGACTGCAGACCAAGAAGATTAACAAGGGGTGGCGCAGCTGTTGCTGAACGCCGGCCGGGCTCACCTGCGGTCGTTTCGGGCTGCTTTGGGCTCAATCTTGTGTTCGTGTGGAGCTGGCGCCGGCAGAGTGCTTCACTTATATATAGTAAGGCCTGGGAAAAGCACTTACTAATAAAATACAAGACGTGTGTTGCTTGACAATGCAACTTTAGCAGTCTGGGCAACGTGGATGTGGATATGTTTGGAAAAAAAATATTGCCAGATACCGGTGCATATTAACTCTAGCGCTATTGTATTCCAGCATAATTATGGTTTAAAAGCGCTCCTTCCTTTTTTTTTACACACTTGTGGAAAGAAGGACCATTTTTAGCAATATATTGATATTACTGGACCGGTGGAGAGGGGCTCTCTTTTGGAAAATACCTGCTGTCGGTGGGAGCGCGACCTTGCCGCTAGTCTCCCCCTGCCGCCGTTGCCTTTCCTGACCACGGCACGGCTGCTGTGAGGGGGGGGCTCCATTTCCAAGCTCCCCTTGTGCCAGGGAAAGCTGCACATGCCCTGCCCAGTGCCGGGAGGCGCATAAAGTTTGGCGAGAGCCCCCGCATGGTGGGATCGCGCGCGGGACGCGCCGGGAGAACCCGGGACAAGGGCAGGACAGTCTGTCTGTGGCAGTCCGGGGCAGGATGAGGCTGGGCTGGGCCACAAACCCTGGCTGTCGCTTTTAGGGCCGGTTTACTACGAACAGTGAGACAGTTAAATGCCTCACCTTAAAGACTCAGATTTGTTATATTTGTGTTATACTATTTTATTGCATTATTCATGATAGCTTTCGGATTTTAATATAAGTTTTGTGGACCCTGCTGACGGTACTAATAATGTCTAAACAGAAAACAGTGAAAAAAAAAACAGTGCCTGCTACACTGGATAACTATCTAGTTAAAGTAGTTAAAAAAATTAACGATGATCGGCGATTATCACTAGGCCGTGCCAGTTCCCCGATTCTGCCTACCTCTCTAGGTGTATCCACAATGGATGATAGCTGTGAAGTGGATAATGTGGATGTTATTAATAATGAGGTACCAGTGTTAGCTGCATCCTGCCCGGTCGCGCTGGATGATCCCCCTGACTTTCCCGACACACCAGTACAGGTTTCCCCGGTACGCAGAGTAGTTAGAGCCTGTAGGAAAGTACCAACTAGACGCAGGGGTAATCGGAATAAAAAAAGAGTGGGAACTCCCCCCAAAAGTGTAGTAGGTGAGGAGGTTGCCATGGAAAAGGAAGATACTGGTAAACTGAACACTGAGCAATTAGATCTACTGGTTAGCCTTATTGATGCTAAGTTAGAAAGCATCTTTAAACCTTTAGTGGCCAAATTAGATCTGATTTCTGCTGAAGTAACTAGATTAGGAGGCCTTTTGGATTCTCACATTGCCCTGGGTGGAAAGCCTAAGATCCTCGAGAAGGGCACAAGAGTGAGTAAAGAGGTAAATACCCCAGATGAGGGGAGGCATAGTGTTAATGAGACAGCCCTACTAGTTAGCCCCCCTAGAATTTGTCAGGAAAAAAAGGCCACCCCAGTGATGGAGAGTAAAGAAGGATTGACAGAAGTGAAGAGAAGGCGTTTCATCAATCTTTCCCCTGATTGTGCCCCCTATGTGGTTGTTTTAACTAATGTTCCATCTGTCGAAACTTGTACGACCCAGCCTCAACAAGAAACACATGACTCTTTAAAAAATAAAACAGTTTCTTGGCTGCAAAGGCAATGTGGGTTTCCAGTTGCATATTCCGACCAAATTTTAACAACTAGAAGGGTCTACTGGATTGGCAACTCCCCAAAGAATAGCAGGGGTGACTGTGTTATTATCAACTTTAAACACCCCCAACACGCTGCTACAGTTTTGTTAAGATCAGCATCCTTACCGTTTACTGATAACATGATAACAGCGTCTGTGCCCGTCCACTTGGTTACTTCTATAGCCATCTTAGTAAAGTCATCCCTAACGATAGTAACAAAACTAGGCAATTTCCATTTAGATACCGGCCCGGTTTGGAGATTCCATTGCTAAATCGATTCCATGCACTAAATAGCCTGGATACTAATGATTGATTTCCCCAGGCTCCCGAGTCCCTCCAGTGTGAGGTCCCAGATATAGTGGTAAGTGAGACCAGTGATAATCCTATGGTCCAAGAACCGATACAGGTGGTCAACTTAGATCTGACCAATGACTTTGGGGCTTTACTTAGTGGAACCCCAAGGGAGGAAGATGGTAGTAATGTGATTATGATACCAGATAGCATTGGGATAAGGGGCAAAGGGATAACAATTGCTAGTTGGAACATTGCAGGATTGAAATCCAAGGGGAACGACCTAGGATGGTTGGATTTTGTTAATACCTACGACATACTATGTCTCCAAGAAACTTGGTGCCGGGAAGATGTTAATTTTGAGGGGTTTGTTTCTTACAATCTGCCGTCCCAGGGCACTGGACCAGGGAGAGCTAAAGGTGGTCTTCTGGTACTTGTGTCTATTAATCGCCCGATTGTAGTAAAAAGGTATATAATTGTGGGAGCACATGTGCAGATCCTTTGGTTAATTAAGGACAAAGGATGTAACATTCTACTGTTAAACTACTACAATAAAATTTTTGATAGCTGAAGGGTTACATTAGGACATGATCTGGCAAGTGCCATTGAAAGGTTAATTTTAGAAGTAAATGTTTCTTTTGATTTTATTTGGGTTGGTGATTTCAATACTCCATTATGTGAATTGTCTACTCAAAAAGACTATGGGGGCTGTTTATTACAGTTGGCCTAGTTGCCTGCCACCTACCTACCATACACAGCGGGCGTATGCTTGCGTGAGACGAGCTTCTGGAATACTCCCCCATAAGCCACGCGGCCGGCTCTCGAGAGAGAGTTGTAGGCATGGCGCTGTGTTAAGGCTTTGAGCCGGCTCCAGTTGATGCGCAAGCTCAAGAACTATTGCAAACACGGCCGGCCTCAACAAGAGGTTGTAGGCTTAACGCTGTGTTCAAGAAAATAAATATGGCCTATTTGGGCCTGAACAAAAAAGTCTATGGGTTCACAAATAATGCCGGATTTGACAATTTGCATTTCGGCCATAACATCTATGGTGAGGCTCTACACTCACTCATGGGCTGCTATGACCTGGAAATCCTGGGTTTTGCCAAAGATGAAAAAGGTGAAACTATTCCTACCTTTAAGAATCGACATACTAGCTTGGTTATTGATCATGTTATTATCTCTTCTAACATTAATTCTAGTTGTGCTGTTCCAAGGATTGAAGAAACGTCAACAAGTGACCATAATTGTATCATCCTGGAAACAATCTTTTTGGGGGAAAGTTTGGTTAAAACAGGTACTACAGTTACTAATGTGGAACCACACAGACCTAATGGAGTAAGATTAAGATGGGCTGGGGACAAAGCCAACGAACTAATCAGCTGCATTGTCAGGGACTGTTTATTAGATATCACCTCTATCCTTGATAATGGTCCTGACCACAAGCAGGTTTTATTTTCTTTTAATAATATTAATAAATCAAATAATGCCAGGTTCAGTAGGTCAAAAAGCGCCCAGACTAGAAACGGCCCTGGTTGGTTTGATCATATATGCACTAGTTTATTAACTGAAATAAAACATGCTCTCGCCAAAAGGCTGAGGGATACTTATTATATAAGTAATCTAAGATCAGAATAATAGCGTGCTTTAAAAAGGAGGAAGAGGGAGTTACAGGAGTTGGCCTGGGATTCTCTTAATCAAGCTACTGAATTATCTAACAGTACTCTGTTTTGGGCTACTGTTAATTCTCCCTTTTTGAAAGAAGATAATATGCCAGAATTAACCTCGAATGTCCCGAGTGATGGCTGGGTTGCACATTTTTCAAACATTTTTGATTCAAATAATGGTGTAGACTTTAACTCTAGTAGGTGGGCTGTTTTAACTTTGGAAATCTCGGTTAGAGAGGTTGAACTTCCCATATGTGCTAGTAAGGGGGGGAAAGCCCAGGGCCCTGATGGGGTGCCCGTTGATGTCTACAAAGCAGCCCCTGAGATGTGGAGCCCTCTTTTGGCTATCGTTTTTAACGCCGCAATATGTACTGAGACACCCATATCATGGGGGGAATCTATTATCATCCCAATACACAAAAAGGGCAGTCGATCTGATGTGAAAAATTACCGCCCCATTTCCCTTCTTGACTCCTCAGTTAAGATCATGAGTAGAGTCATGCTGGCTAGGCTAGAGGAATGGGTCGAGCAAGAGGGTATTCTTGCCGACAGCCAGTATGGATTTAGAAAGGGTCGGGGAACACTCGACCAGTGTATTAACCTTCTTTTACTGATCAGGAAATACACTGAAGCAAAACAAGGATCTCTTTACCTCTACTTTGCAAACTTAAGTAGTGCTTTTGACATGGTTGACGACTCTATTTTGTGGCCAACCCTGTTACAGCTAGGAGCACCAGAAGGTATTATCTTTTTTCTAGCAAGGCTGTACAGGAAATTACAAACATCTGTGCGTTACGGCACTAAGGGTGAATGTCAAAAGAGGGATTAGACAGGGATGTGTACTGGCCCCTCTACTTTTTATTTTATTAATTAATGGTATTGATGCAATTTTAAAAAATGTTAAAGCAGATGCCCCCCGGATAAAAGGCGTACCTGTCCCAGTGTTATTATATGCTGATGACGCTGTTTTGCTCTCCAGAACCCCTTTGGGATTACAGCGTCTGATCGATAGATTTTCTGTCTTTATCAAAGACCGAAAACTAATCATTAACAAGGGGAAAACGCATACTATGACATGTGGGGCTAGAAGAAAATTTTTAAATGCCTTTTTTATTGATCAGGAAAAGGTGCAACAAGTAGACAAATTTTGCTACCTTTGTACAACCTTATCTAAAGATAGAAAATGGTCCAATGAATTTAGTAATATTCGTATTAAAATGGCTAAAAGTGCCCACAGTATCTTCAGATTTGCTACTAAGGTGAAAGATAGACGCACCAGGGATATGCTTAAGATTTACCAAGCAAGATGTATTTCAATTGCACTCTACGGGGCAGGTGTGTGGAGTCACAGAAGAGACCATCATTTGCAGCAGGAGGAAAATTCTTTTAAAAAAAAGCTCCTGTCTTTACCAACCTCCGCCCCTACTGAGTTAATTCACCGGGAAGTGGACATCAATTTTCTAACTGACCTGTTATCCCTGAGGTCACTTATGATCTGGCGGTCTATTTGGCTTCAGGAGGAAAAAACTTTTAACAGATCAATTATTGAGGATTGTATCTCACTGGACAAACATCTAAATATACCCTGGTTAAAATATGTTGTTGTCTGTTTTTCTGAGATATTTAATTTAAATTTCTTGATCGATCCCAGTGCAGTATCCGAGATACCCATAACAGAGCTGAAAATTAAATTCATGGCTTATACTGAAAGGAAGGCGGGCCTTAGCCCATGGACCTCTATCTACTGTTATGTTTTACAACAGTTATATTACCGTTGGAGGTTTCCCCAATTATTTGGTATGGGTGACTAGGCCATCTCACAAGTTTGTGCTGACCAGACTGAGGTTTGGAATAGCACATCACTTAGTGGCTCAACCGAACCTCAATAGACACCCACTAGGGCCATGCTTGTGTGATGGCGTATCTAAACAGAGCACTTTGCACTTTTTACTCTTTTGTAAACTGTACATGAATTTCCGTACTGCCTATCTGAAACCTATGTTTGTTAAATATGGCGTACGTACAGTTAATCAGGCAATGAGTTTAATTTTTAATTTACAATCTGTCGATATCTGTTTTTATACTGCAACGTTTTTAACTCAGTATATTAATATTAGGAAAAGTATGTGTTTTTAATGAATTATCTCTGTAATATCTTGCTTGTTCTTTGCCCTGAAATCCAATGTATTTTATTCTATGTATGATTTGTTTTTGTTTTTTTGTGTTTTTATGGTCATTTTATATGTGCCGAATAAAGTTTCATGAATTGAATTGAATTAGGCAGTCCTTCAAAAAGCAGTCAATAATAAATTAATAGCCACAGACACTCAATTATTATGCATTTATTTGAAAAATATTGTTATGTTTTTGGGTGCCCACCAGGGGCACGGACACCTTTTGTTTAACATAAAGGCTACGGAGGGAGCCCCATGGCCCCTGTGACCCTCACTGGATTTGCAGCCACTTTTATGGTGAGAGCCAGCCACTTACTTGTTTTATGCTTGATGCTGTTTTATACTGGGTGCCTCGGTGCCCACCCAGGGCAGCCACAGCCAATATTTCATTGAGCGATTGGTGATGCTAGGCACTTAGGGATCAACAGATATGTCAAGGTACCAGGAGATTCTAGTGAACCTGGGCTACATGGTAGCAAAAAGGGATTTTGCCCAACACAGGGGTAATGGGACACCCCCTCTGTACCCCAACTGGGAGTCAGGCATGTACCACTGTACACTGGTGGAAAGGGAGGTCTACAAGGGAAGAGGTAGTCAGTGGAAATTTGAAAAGATTTGAGGCGGCTGGGGCTCGGGGTTCACATAGGGGTTATGAATCAAACACATTTCTGGTACATTTTTGTTGGGGACATGGGGGGAGATTGAACAGATGGGTCCAACTTGTATAAGAGACCAGACATGTATGGTGGTAAGTAGGAGTATTATAAGATGTAAGTAACTGTATGAAAACTGCTTGGCCTATACCTTTTAGCACTGTTGGTTCGAGGGTGATTGGGTGATTGGTGCGATATTATATGATGCTGATGTATGTTGTCTTATTATGTACAAGACAATAAACAAATATATAAACAAATATTTCTTTAGGGTCGCCGAAGGGAGCACCAAGGCACTGGGGACCCCAGCTGGCTCCTCTGGTGGAAGCCGACCATGTTTTGAGATTTTGGTGGGCCCTAGTGCCCACTCAGGCACCCAGAAACAATCTTTTGTGGGGGCCCATGGGTGGAGCCCCAGGGCCACTGCTGCCCCCTGTGGCCCCCGTGGTCTACTGTATCCAGAAAAAGGTCCCTAGTACGTAACATGCTGTGTGCTGATGGAGGCCAGCACCTTTCCTCTTTTCCAGCTCAGGTGGGAGCATCATATTTTTACTGTTGCTACCGGGAGAGTGCTGTTTCCTGCCTGGGAAAGTGCAGGTCGGGTGTGCCCACACTCTCCTGGGCATGGAACCAAAACACAGAAAGCATAGCAGCCCCCCTACAACTTTAAAAAAAAACAGTAAGTCTTCTGGATCTTTGAATCCAAGAACCTAGGGGAGCTTGCCATATTTTTTTCTAAGCACACTGAGTTGTATGCTCAGTTCCATGGTTGCATTTTATGGCTTGAAAATGTTATTTAAAAAAAAGACTCAAAGACTTTTTTTTTAGTAAGGCTTTATTGGTAATATTTTGGGGAAATCACTTTCACTAACATTGGAAAGTGAGAATATATTACATACATATTTGATTGTAGTTACTGATGACTTTTTTTTACAAAGACAATAGGTCTATTCTATATGTTGGTGTACTGCCCGCTTGATAAAGCCAACAAGCATGCTTTTTATATTTTTGGTGTTCTCATCCTCTATGACAAAGTCAGTAGGTCTGTCTTACTTAAAATGACAACCTTAATATTCTTGTATCACAAACTTAACCCTGCTCACCGCACGGCGATTGACATCTTACTTCAAGTTAAAATAATAGCACAGGAATTCACTGAAATAAGGTTAAAGTGGTGTTATAGTTAGGAATTGTAATATTTAATTACTTTAAATTAAAACAGTAACCTTAAAATCCAATGGAAAAAAACAAAGGTTAGAGGGATGCTAAAGTTAGGTGAAAAGGTCAGTTAAAACATATCATTTTAAATTAAAAAAACAACTGAAATTCATCAGTTATAGTTATCTCAAGTAACTATAACTCCTGCTTTAAAGTACCTATAACTCAAACCTTGCCATGCACTGCTAATCAACTCCGATATTACATTACTCATCACATGTTCTAAGATATGATTGATAACATGACTGCACCTTCTAAAAATGACATCATTGATGACAATACTGCTCAAAGTGAGGGCATGAGTTATAGTTACAACTTGAGATCAGTATAACCAGTGACACTGGAATTATGCAATTGTGCAGCCGCTGCATTTATCTCATAATTATGAACTTGTCACATTTGCTACATAATCCATCTTCTGCTGCATAGTTTGCAGATTTCAACCCAAAATAATGTGTCTAGGTAGAGCTGCTGCATAATTCCAGTGGCCCTGTCAATAACTAAGAATTTTAGTTTTATTATTTTATTTAAAAGGGTATGTTTTAACTGACAATTTAATTGAACTATAACATTCATTGGATGTATGCGTATATATATATATGTCATGTGATCAAGGCTCCTCGGAGCCAAAACGTTATGGCGACTCAGTAGCACACAATAAAGAATACTTTGCATCGATTTTCCTGGTCTGTGTCTGTGTTGGCTAAAGCAAAAGCGACAAACAGATTGCTGCAGTGTTATCACGGATTGAAGCATATATATATATATATCACCGTTTACCGTGTTTCACTGGCAGCCTCTCGCCTGCTCGCAGCGCTGCCCAGAAACCTCGGACATGGACCAGTTAAGTGCAACTCTTCTTTAATGACACAGAGACTGCCGCATGACGTTTCGGCTCCTTGGAGCCTTGCTCAGATGACAACGCCACATATCCTGTTACTCATTTTTAAAGTGCCAGTGCTCAGTTTCGTCATCAACACGTGATTCATTTAAATAATAAACAGTGAAGAATGATTCATGTAATTCGAGAGGCTTACCAGGTAAACAGCAAGATTGTGGACCAAGAGCTATTAAAACACAAAAGCGTATAATATCAGATGGTACAATATTCATTTAAATATGTAAATATATTTAGTTAATTAAATAAGTTTTTCGATAGCAGTAAAATACCACAAAACTCATAAAATCATTGAATTTCCACACCTACATATCTGCAACTTAAAAAGAATGTCCAGGTTACTCGAGGCACATTGATTCTGCATAGTAAAAACCACATTGTATGTCGCCATAGGTTAGTCTAAAAGCCAGATGATAAAATTATGGTTAGGTCAGGACTGTTGTCTATTCATGTGCAAAATAATGCTAATAGTGAAAATATATATATAAATATATATGCAAAAAAGAAGGAGAGAACTCTGGGTAGTTCTCCAGTTTAGGTGGAAAGCAGCTCCTGTTAGAGCACTCTCAACACCAGCGACACTCTAGATCTGCTCACCTCAAATGTCTGTTTTTCTATCAAAGTTTTGAAGCATAGGATTAGCACAGTGCCATCCACACTGATATAGAAAAGGATGTAGTCTTTTGCCATTTCTACAGCAAAGTCTTTAAGCATAGGACTAACACAGTGCTGTCCTTGCAGAGCTGTAAAGTGACAAAAAGCCATTTATCACTCCGGGCACAGTATTACAGCTTTGAATTGGTAAAATACCAACTCAAGCCAACCTGAAATGAGTAAAGCACCCCCTGACACAGTGTTTTGCTCCAATTAGAGCTCTTCAGAGAGGTATAGCATTGTCCAGACACAAGGGATCACCCAGTATAAGTCAAAACAAAACCCTTTCAGGCATAGAGTGTATATATATATATACATATATATTTATTTTCACTGAAAAAACCATAGGTTTTAGGGGTGTTATAGTTAGCTGGACATTTCACTCATACAAAACCATTGAAATTCCTCCATTATAGTTAGTTGTACTAACTATAACTCGCACGCCCGCAATCCACTGCTGATGATGTCACATATTACATCATTCATGGTCAGTGACATCACTGATGACATAACTGATGACATCTCAAATGACATAACTGATGATATCACTGATTACATATAATACATTGCCCCCGGGAGCCTGCGCGTAATTTTTTTTTTATCGGCAGGATGCGCAGATCCTGAGAGCATCCTCCCGTTTAAAAAAAAAAAGATTTTTTTTTGGGCCTTGGGGGTCTTTATTAGACCCCCTAAGCAGGCCTAGGGGGTCAGGGTGTTTCTACCCTGCCCCCTTTTCGCATTTTGCAAGCATTTTTTGTGGGTTTCTTGTGCCTAGGTTCTACGGTTCTTAGGGTACGCGGACCCTCCGAGGCCATAGATATATAAATGATTTTAACTGTCATTTTCTCAGGAACTAAGGATTTACACCATTTAAGCAAAAGGCGTGAGTCTGAACTAAGGACTACCTCTTTGCCAAATTTGGTGTAATTCCGTTTAGCAGTTCGGGCTGTAGCTGCGGCTAAAGGTCCTATGGGAAATTGCATGGGGAAAATACTTTTTTTGGACCCCCCTTTTTTCTCGGCCCATGCTTGACAAATCACCTTAAAACTTTCGGGATAGGAGCGGACCGTGGCTGATAGTAAGTCTTGAAAATATCGCGTAGATTCGTCAACCGGTGTCAAAGTTATTCCAAATAGGATGTTGCGGATTTCCTATGGAAAATAGGTCCTAACTATGACTATCTACTGGCGACCGCCAGTAGATAATATATATAATTATTGGTCGTGATATTCCAGAACACCCTTCTGTAACATTCGGCAAGACCAGATCACTCAAGGATCACCTAGTGCAGAGCCATTAAGTCCCTGTTGCCAGAGGTACACAGGGTATAAGTGGTTTTTATCCATGCAATAAATGCAAGGCTTGTGCAGATAGCAAGAAAATCACATGCTATTCCGTACCAGGCAGGAGTGATCCGGTAGCCATAAAGAAATTCATGAGCTGTCTGACAGCCTTCGTAATTTACTGCCTCATATGTAGGGAGTACAATCCACCCAGCAAAAATCCGCATTTTGGAACATCAAAGGGCGATACAAAATAATGACAGTAACTACCCGGTAGAGTGTCATTTTTTAACTGACCACAATAGCAATCGCAAACTTTTTAGCTACTTCTGTCTAGATCATGTAGCACGAGACTCCAGAGTTGGAGACAGAGAGAAACGCCTTAGGAGACTTGAGTCTCGTTACATTATTGATTTGGCAACAAAAACGCCTTTGGGACTTAACATGGGGGAGGAATTGAGAGTACACCTGTGAATATTGTCAAGTCAAGTCAAGTCATAAAATTTGTATAGCGCACTACATACCCAGAGGGTTTCAAGGCGCTTAGGAAGGGGGGGAGGATTATTTGTCAAATATCCATGTTTTAAGCTGCTTTCTGAACGCTAGGTGGTTCTGGGTGAGGCGAAGGTAAGCGGGGAGTGAGTTCCATGTTTTAGCAGCCAGGTATGAAAAGGATCTGCCTCCCATGGTGGTCTTGTTGATGCGAGGTACAGTGGCGAAGGCTTGGCTGGAAGAACGTAGTTGGCGGGAGGGGGTGTAGAAGGACAGTCGAGAGTTGAGGCAATCTGGTCCGATGTCGTAGAGTGATTTGTGTGCGTGGGTAAGCAGTCGGAAAGTGATCCTCTTATTGACGGGTAGCCAGTGGAGGTCTTTAAGGTGACCAGAGATGTGTTCGTTGCGTGGGATGTCTAATATGAGCCTGGCTGAGGCATTTTGGATTCGTTGGAGTTTCTTCTGGAGTTTAGCGGTGGTACCTGCGTAGAGGGTGTTTCCGTAGTCCAGTCGGCTCGTGACCAGAGCGTGGGTGACTGTTTTCCTTGTTTCGGAGGGGATCCAGCGAAATGTTTTTCTGAGCATGCGAAGAATGTTGAAGCAGGAAGAGGATACGGCGCTGACTTGTCTGTTCATTGAGAGTGAAGAATCCAGGATGACGCCAAGGTTCCGTGCGTGGTCTGTCGGGATGGGTGCTTTTCCAAGGGCTTCCGGCCACCAGGAGTCGTCCCAGGCAGAGGGGGATGTACCTAAGATGAGGACTTCTGTTTTGTCTGAGTTCAGTTTCAGACGGCTTTGTTTCATCCATTCGGCGACTTCTTTCATTCCTTCGTGTAGGTTAGTTTTGGCGGTGCTGGGGTCCTTGGTGAGAGAAAGGATCAGTTGAGTGTCATCCGCGTAAGAGATGATGTTGAGGTTGTGTTGGCGGGCGATGGCCGCGAGGGGGCTCATGTATACGTTGAAGAGGGTGGGACTGAGTTAGGATCCTTGAGGTACGCCGCAGATGACTTCAGAGGCCTCGGACTTGAATGGAGGAAGGCGGACTCTCTGGGTTCTTCCGGTGAGGAACGAGGTGATCCATTCAAGTGCTTTTTCTTGGATTCCGATGTTATTGAGGCGTTGTAGAAGGGTGCTGTGGCAGACTGTGTCGAATGCTGCAGAGAGGTCGAGGAGGATGAGGGCGACTGTGTCTCCATTGTCCAGTAGAGTTCGAATGTCGTCTGTTGCTGCGATGAGGGCGGTCTCAGTGCTGTGTTTTGCTCGGAAGCCAGATTGTGAGGGGTCGAGGGATTTGTTGGCTTCGAGGAAGGCGGCGAGCTGGTTGTTGACGGCTTTCTCGATGACTTTGGCCGGGAAAGGAAGAAGCGAGATGGGGCGGTAGTTTTTGAGTTCGGTGGGGTCCGCTGTTGGTTTTTTCAGAAGGGCGGTGAGTTCAGCGTGTTTCCAGTCTTCTGGGAAGGTAGCGGAGTTGAAGGAGCAGTTGATGACGTCTCGGAGGTGCGGTGCTATGGCGGAGTCTGCTTTGTTAAAGATGTGGTGAGGGCATGGGTCTGTGGGGGATCCAGAATGGATGGAATTCATCAGGCGGATGGTTTCCTCAGTGGAGATTGGGTTCCAGGCGTTAAGGGTGTTTACGGGGGGAAGATGGTCAGCAGATGGTAGGGTGGGTTGGTTTCCGGGTTGGTTGTCAAAGCTGTTGTGGATGTCTGCAATCTTGTTGTGGAAAAAAGAGGCTAGGGAGTCGCAGAGGGTTTGAGAGGGGGTGATGTCGTTGGAGTTGGCCGAGGGGTTGGAAAATTCCTTGACGATGTTGAAAAGTTCCTTGCTGTTGTGGGCGTTGTTGTCAAGTCGATCCTTGAATGCTATTTTCTTGGCTTTTTGGATCAGTTGGTGGTGAGTGCGGGTGGCGCTTTTGAAGGCGTCCTTGGTGCTGGTGGATGGGTCTTTTTTCCAGGCCTTTTCAAGGGAGCGGCAGAGTTTCTTGGATTTCTTAAGATCATCGTTGAACCATCAGGCCTTCTTTCTGCCAGGTTTGCTTTGACGTTTTTTCAGTGGTGCTAAGGTGTCGGCGGTGTTGGATAACCATAGGGTGAGGTTGGCGGCGGCTTCGTTGGCGTTAGAAGAGAGGGCTGGGGAGTTTCGAAGGAGCGATGCAGAGATTTGGTCCGTGGTGATTTTGTTCCAGTTTCTTTGCAGGGTAGGTTGGAGGTGGATGTTGGGTTTTGGTTTGTTGTAGGTGAAGTGAACGCAGCTGTGGTCAGTCCAGAGGAGGTCCGTGGTGTGGCTGAAGGAGACATGATTGCTGGATGTGAAGATGGGGTCGAGTGTGTGACCTGCGATGTGGGTGGGGGAAGTGACTAGTTGTTTAAGTCCGAGGTTGCCGAGGTTGTCCACGAGGGTGGCGGTGTTGCGGTCGTTGATCCTTTCAAGGTGAAAGTTGAGGTCTCCCAGAAGGATGTATTCTTTGGAGGGGAGCGCGTGAGGAGTGATGAAGTCCGTGATGTCTTCACTGAATTTTGCGCGGGGTCCTGGTGGTCTGTAGAGGAGAGTGCCTCTGAGTGTGGTTTTGGGGTCGATTTGGATCTGGAAGTGAAGGTGTTCGGAGTTGACGAGGTTGGCGTCAGAGCTGGTTGAGATGCGGATCGATTTCTTATGGACGATAGCGAGTCCTCCTCCTGTGTGGCTGGTACGGTCTTTGCGAGTAATCTTATAGTCTTCAGGGATGGCAATGGTGATGTCTGGTGCGGAGGAAGCGTTCATCCATGTTTCCGTAAGGAAGGTGATGTCCGGAGATATGGTGTCTAGTAGATTCCATAGGTCAATGGCGTGCCTGTGGACCGATCGGGTGTTGAGCAGGATGCATTGTAGGTGGTTGGGGTCGGGAATCTGTGGTGTGGTCGTAGCGGAGATGTTGTCGGTGCCGCTGAATTTGCAGGAGTAGCAAGAGAAAGGTCCATGGGTGCGTCCAGGTGCGGCTTGGACGCAGTTGGGGGCGCGACCGGGGTTAAGGGCTAGGAGGGAGGCGGCATCGTAGGTAATGCGGGAAGGCTGGGAGACGTGAGGGGCAGGGGGTCTGGCGCTGGGCGCGGTCCAGGCACGGACGGGCGTAGACGGGCTTACCTTTGGCGCACCTTCGGCGTGGCCGAAGCGCGTGGACGCTGCGCGTGGGTGCATCTGTCCATAAATGGAGAGGGGATGGGGCGAAGCGTGGGAGGGGCAGCAGCTGGGAGGCGGTAGCAGGGAGGAGGGGCGGGCCAGGGGACACACAACAAGATGGAGGGTCACAGGGCACCGGGGGCTAAAGGCTAAATTTATTATACAAACACAGCGCGAGGCTGAATTAAATAAATAAATGCAGCGCGAGGCGGAATTAATTAAATAAATGCAGGTAGAGAGCACTCTGTTCGTGGGTGGGAGGGGCAGCAGCTGGGAGGCGGTAGCAGGGAGGAGGGGCGGGCCAGGGGACACACAACAAGATGGAGGGTCACAGGGCACCGGGGGCTAAAGGCTAAATTTATTAAACAAACACAGCGCGAGGCTGAATTAAATAAATAAATGCAGCGCGAGGCTGAATTAATTAAATAAATGCAGCGCGAGGCGGAATTAATTAAATAAATGCAGCGCGAGGCGGAATTAATTTAATAAATGCAGCGCGAGGCTGAATTAATTAAATAAATGCAGCGCGAGGCGGAATTAAATAAATAAACACAGCGCGAGGCAAAATTAAATAAATAACCAGTTACAGCTCTGTAGTCTCGAAGCGGTACCACCAGCCGGCCAGATCGTCATATGCGATGATTTGAAATTCTAAGATTAAGTGGGCCTTACATGTATGTCTGTAGTAATCCATCTCTAAAGAATTCAGTATAGTTTGAATCGGAGATACAAGTAATCATGCTACCAATTCAATTTCTGAACTTTATTTTGTTACATAATTTAATTTTGTTCTATCAGCCCATCTGAGGGCTCAATCGTTGGTTTGGTTTCTAATGTGAGAGACTAGGTCTTATATTAGTTTTCACTGTGACACATAAGATGACTTAGGGACTGTATTGAGTTATTATTTGCATTCATAACATGAATTCATGGAGTGCATTCATTGAATTTTCTATAATTGTTGGTTTCCTAATTCAGAACTCAGTCAATGTACACAATTTATGTTTTTATCACCATGATTGCGTCATTTTCATGTTCTTCAAGCACACATATATTGTATATACTTTATTTGTTTTCATCGCGCTAGCATTCGCGTTGCAGGACACCGTAATGGCGTCCACGTGAGACAGATCCCACGAGTTTTCATGTTGTAGTCTCTGTTTATAATGTGTAGCGTCATGGCGGCCGCCTTACACTGACGAAGGCGTACCGCCGAAACGCGTCTTGTTTTTCATTTCTTGTGTGCAAAATAAATCTGATCCGGATTTAAACCCCTCGTGAGTGCGAATCCTTTGTCTGTGGAGCTCAGCATATATATTACCTACTGGCGATAGCCAGTAGGTATATATAGTTAGGATTTTTTTCCTATGGGATTTTTGAAAATTCTATGTCGAATAACTTTGGCTTATGAGGACAGAATTGGCTGAAATTTTCAGGAAAATGGAACATTTTGTTTCTGAGCAGCCCCTGAAAATTTGGGGGAGTTTCGTCAAGGGGGGGCCGAGAAAAAAGGGGGGTCCCAAAACGTGTTTTTCCCATGCAATTTTCCATAGGGCGGTTGGCCTCACTTTTAGCCTGAACGGCTGAATGGATTTACACCAAACTTGGCAAAATTGTAGGGACTGGTAGCCCGATGTGCCTTTGCTATGTCTCAAAATATAGGCTCCAGTGGTTTTTACGAAAATTAACTTTGAAAAATATATATTGGGCTACATTGGGCTATATATATGTTGGAGCCCAAATGTAGCCCAATGTAGCCCAATGTAGCCCAAAGATGGCCACCAGAGACAAAAAAAAACAAATGTAGCCCAAATATCAGCCAGATGTAGCCCAACTATAGCCCAATGACAGATTGTCCCAGAGTGTTCTAAAGAACAACTAGAGTGCTAACAGTCCTACTTATTACAAAGGTATGGCACACCTGAAGCCATCTTGATTGGAATAAAGTGGTAACTCTTAAAACATTTAATTTAAAAAGGAACAAAATGAGGGGGTTCATTTTGCCATAGAAAGTATGATTAGCGAATATATGACGAAATCCCACATACCATCAGTCCGCAAAAAAAATCCTGCATGTACTATTAGGCCGCAAATTAAAATAACGAAAACTTTTAGAACGAATATGCCTTTAGCATACACTAAACAACTAAACTACCCTAAACCCTAAAACACTACCCCCAGCATGACCCTACACTACACAAACAGTACAACACTACCCTAAACCCTAAAACACTACCCCCAGCATGACCCTACACTACACAAACACTACAACACTACCCTAAACCCTAAAACACTACCCCCAGCATGACCCTACACTACACAAACACTACAACACTACCCTAAAGCCTAAAACACTACCCCCAGCATGACCCTACACTACACAAACACTACAACACTACCCTAAACCCTAAAACACTACCCCCAGCATGACCCTACACTATGCAAACACTACAACACTACCCTAAACCCTAAAACACTACACCCCAGCATGACCCTACACTACGCAAACACTACAACACAACCCTAAACCCTAAAACACTACCCCCAGCATGACCCTACACTACGCAAACACTAAAACACAACCCTAAAACACTACCCCCAGCATGACCCTACACTACGCAAACACTACAACACTAACCTAAATCCTAAAACACTACCCCCAGCATGACCCTACACTACGCAAACACTACAACACTACCCAAAACCCTACAACACTACACCCCAGCATGACCCTACACTACGCAAACACTACAACACTACCCTAAACCCTAAAACACTACCCCCAGCATGACCCTACACTACGCAAACACTACAACACTACCCAAAACCCTAAAACACTACACCCCAGCATGACCCTACACTACGCAAACACTACAACACTACCCTAAACCCTAAAACACTACCCCCAGCATGACCCTACACTACGCAAACACTACAACACTACCCTAAACCCTAAAACACTACCCCCAGCATGACCCTACACTACACAAACACTACAACACTACCCAAAACCCTAAAACACTACCCCCAGCATGACCCTACACTACGCAAACACTACAACACTACCCAAAACCCTAAAACACTACCCCCAGCATGACCCTACACTACGCAAACACTACAACACTACCCAAAACCCTAAAACACTACCCCCAGCATGACCCTACACTACGCAAACACTACAACACTACCCAAAACCCTAAAACACTACCCCCAGCATGACCCTACACTACGCAAACACTACAACACTACCCTAAACCCTAAAATACTACACCCCAGCATGACCCTACACTACGCAAACACTACAACACTACCCAAAACCCTAAAACACTACCCCCAGCATGACCCTACAATACGCAAACACTACAACACTATCCTAAACCCTAAAACACTACGCCCAGCATGACCCTACACTACGCAAACACTACAACACTACCCTAAACCCTAAAACACTAGCCCCAGCATGACCCTACACTACGCAAACACTACAACACAACCCTAAACCCTAAAACACTACCCCCAGCATGACCCTACACTACGCAAACACTACAACACTACCCTGAACCCTAAAACACTACCCCCAGCATGACCCTACACTACGCAAACACTACAACACAACCCTAAACCCTAAAACACTACCCCCAGCATGACCCTACACTAAACAACCACCACAACTCTACACTACACTAACACAACACTACACTACACAACACTACACTACACTACACAATCACTAACCCACGAAAAAATTAACACAAACCCACTTACCTCTCTCGTCATCGTGGTTTTCACAACGCAAATGCATTTACCATACATGCCTTTAAAACGTAATTCTTTGTAAAGGCATGCGCGATAAATGCACATGCGTTTTGAAAAAATGCGGGATAATGGTATGCGAGCTCAATGACCTTGCGGGATAATGGTATGCGGACTGAAAGTCTGCGGGATAAAAAATGCGGGAAAATGGCTGCAAACCATGATTAGCAGCAGACTTCCCTGGTGAGCACTAGCTTTACTACAGTGATCTAATGAGCAACTAGAGTGCTAACATTCAGAATTTATGGCAAATGAGTGACACATCTGAATGCCTTCTTGATAGAACCAAAGTAAACAAGCATTGAAAATGCAATAGATCTCGCCCTCGTTTAAGTTAAAGCCATTCTGTTTGTAATGAGGTGGCTTTTTAGCTTTGCTTTTATTAGTGTTTTTAAAACTTTCAAGTAAATAACATGCATATGTATGCATATATGTATATGTATGCATGCATTTATATTTATATAGATATGCAGATGACATATGTTTATATATGTATATTACCTACTGGCACATTTTGTTTCTGAGCAGCCCCTGAAAATTTGGTGGGGTTTCGTCAAGGGGGGGCCGAGAACAAAGGGGGGTCCCAAAACGCGTTTTTCCCATTCATTTTTCCATAGGGCGGTTGGTCTCACTTTTAGCTCTAACGGCTGAATAGATTTACATGAAACTTGGCAAAATTGTAGATATGGTTTGCCCGACGTGCCTTTGCTATGTCTCAATATATGTGCTCCAGTGGATTTTGAGAAATTAACGTTTAAAAAAAAATATATATCTGTGACAGCGCTCCGGTTAGCGCCCCGGTTCGCGTACCTGACGCGTAATGGAACTTCGCGAAGCGAATCTGATTGGCTCTCCGGTGTCTGTCAACATTCTAAACAAACCGGAGCGGCCGCCATCTTGTCTCTCGGTACGATCGAGAGACAAGATGTGGTGAAAAACGAAGGGGGAAATGAAGGAAAGGGGGCAAGGTAGACCACTCCTGACCCCCTAGGATTGATGAGGGGGATATTAAAGTGCCCCGCGGGGCAAAAAAATTTGCGATTTTACGCCGTAGAGGCGCGTCCCGGTACGCGAACCGGGCAGCTCACCGGGCAGCTAACCGGGCAGCTAACCGGCAGCGTAGCTGTCAACATTGTAAACAGTCCGGAGCGGCCGCCATCTTGTCTCTCGGTAGGTTCGAGAGACAAGATGTGGTGAAAAAAGAAGGGGGAAATGAAGGAAAGGGGGCAAGGTAAACCCCTCCTGACCCCCTAGGATTGATGAGGGGGATATTAAAGTCCCCCGCGATTTTTCGCGGTAGAGGCGCTTCCCGGTACGCGAACCGGGCAGCTAACCGGCAGCGTAACGGGAGTCCGCCATCTTGTGTTTTTGGAGCGTCCGGTTCGCGTACCGGGTAGCGTCCCGGTAAGCGTAACAAGGGGAAAACCAAGAGAAACAGTAAAAAAAAAATTAAGGGAATAGATTTCCAGCAAACTTGGCAAAATTGTAGGGACTGTTTGTTTGATGTGCCTTTGCAAGGCCTCAAGATATGTGCACGTGTGGATTTTGTCTAACTAAGGTTAAAAAAAATATATATATCTGTAAGCGTGCTCCGGCACGCTTACGTTACGGGTTTTGTTTGCGCTGCAGAACCGATACGTCACGGTTATGCGACGCGTCATGAGGCGTCTCACGTGGCTACGTGATACGTCACGTAATAAAGAATATATTTTACAGCTATAGATATTAGCTTTTAAAAAACCAATGAAATTCACTGAAAAAACCATAGGTTATAGACCATATATAGTTAGGAATTTGCATTTACAAAACCTTGAAAATTCACTGAAAAAACCATAGGTTAGAGACCATATATAGTTAGCTGGACATTTTATTGACATAAAACCAATGAAATTCCATATATAGTTAGTTGCACTAACTATATATCGCGCACCCGCAATCCACTGCTGATGATGTCACATATTACATCATTCATGACATGGTCAGTGACATCACTGATGACATCACTGATGACATCTCAAATGACATCACTGATGACATCACTGATGACATCTCAAATGACATCAGTGATGACATCATGACACACCAATACCAGTTACTACATACGCACTCACTGATTCCTACGTCTACACATACATTCACTCATTCACCCATACAATCACTCATACATACAGTCACTCATTATTACAACACTATCATATGCACTCATACACCTAGTCAGTCCTGTGAAGAATCAATCACACTTCGATTTCCTCATCTATACAGTTAAACACAGAACACCATACTTTTCACACATATACTAACACATACTTACTCTCTTATACAATCACTGATACAAGTACACATTGATATGCACAGAGTCACACACCTCCCAGCCAGCCACACACACACTCAGTCTTCCATACATCCACTCATTCTTCAATATGTAAAACATATTTAAACTTTACAAAAACACACAGACAGTAGATGATGTCATCAGTGATGTCATTTGAGATGTCATCAGTGATGTCATCAGTGATGTCATTTGAGATGTCATCAGTGATGTCATCAGTGATGTCACTGACCATGTCATGAATGATGTAATATGTGACATCATCAGCAGTGGATTGCGGGTGCGCGATATATAGTTAGTGCAACTAACTATATATGGAATTTCATTGGTTTTATGTCAATAAAATGTCCAGCTAACTATATATGGTCTCTAACCTATGGTTTTTTCAGTGAATTTTCAAGGTTTTGTAAATGCAAATTCCTAACTATATATGGTCTATAACCTATGGTTTTTTCAGTGAATATATATATATATATATTCAATGAAAAAACCATAGGTTATAGTCCATATATAGTTAGGAATTTGCATTTACAAAACCTTATTTTACTCGCATAAAACCATTGAAATTCCATATATAGTTAGATGCGCTAACTATATATCGCGCACCCGCAATCCACTGCTGATGATGTCACATATTACATCATTCATGACATGGTCAGTGACATCACTGATGACATCACTGATGACATCTCAAATGACATCTCAAATGACATCACTGATGACATCTCAAATGACATCACTGATGACATCTCAAATGACATCACTGATGACATCACTGATGACATCTCATTTGACATGACTGATGACATCACTGATGATATCATTCATGTGATAATACGATGAACCTCTTCAGACTCTAATACAACCTTAGATACAATCAGTGTAAACAGACACTCACAGACTGTCACTCATCCATGGAGTTACTCACACACCTAGTCAGTTATGCAAAGAATCAATCACACCTCCATTTCCTCAACTATACAGTTATACAAACTTTACTTATTCAAACATATACTAACACATATTTACTCTCTTATACAATCCCTGATACAAGTTCACAATGATCCATACAGCCACTCACACATTCACTGGCTCTTATGCACAGTTATTTATATATGTCAACTCTCACATGTACTGTGTTTTACATATGTACTTATTTTGACATGTAGCACTGAGATATCCATTCACTCACCAATACACTCATGCACACAGTCAACCGCCCATACAGCTTTTTCCACATGCACTTTTGAAACCATACATCTAGTGAATCAACTGCTCAGACATCTATGCACAGAGTCATACACCTCCCAGCCACCCACACACACACTCAGCCTCCCATTCAAATACTTGGGCAACCAATCAATAACCCATATAGTTACTCATATAGCTACTTATCAACACATGCAACAGTTTACAGAACAACAGACATAATGATGCGCAAATTAAGACAGTTTAGTCACTTACTCATGCACTCAGTGAGACACATTTAAACACTCTCTCATACAGTCAGTCATGCACCTACTAAATCCTTCATCCAGACACTTATACATCCACTCATTCTTCAATATGTAAGACATATTTTAAGTTTACAGAAACATACAGTCACTGGGTGTTGTCATCAGTGATGTCATCAGTGATGTCACTGACCATGTCATGAATGATGTAATATGTGACATCATCAGCAGTGGATTGCGGGTGCGCGATATATAGTTAGCGCATCTAACTATATATGGAATTTCAATGGTTTTATGCGAGTAAAATAAGGTTTTGTAAATGCAAATTCCTAACTATATATGGACTATAACCTATGGTTTTTTCATTGAATATATATATATATATATTCACTGAAAAAAGCATAGGTTATAGACCATATATAGTTAGGAATTTGCATTTACAAAACCTTGACAATTCACTGAAAAAACCATAGGTTAGAGACCATATATAGTTAGCTGGACATTTTATTGACATAAAACCAATGAAATTCCATATATAGTTAGTTGCACTAACTATATATCGTGCACCCGCAATCCACTGCTGATGATGTCACATATTACATCATTCATGACATGGTCAGTGACATCACTGATGACATCACTGATGACATCTCAAATGACATCACTGATGACATCACTGATGACATCTCAAATGACATCACTGATGACATCTTCTAGTGTCTGTGTGTTTTTGTAAAGCTTAAATATGTTTTACATATTGAAGAATGAGTGGATGTATGGAAGACTGAGTGTGTGTATGGCTGGCTGGGAGGTGTGTGACTCTGTGCATATCAATGTGTACTTGTATCAGTGATTGTATAAGAGAGTAAGTATGTGTTAGTATATGTGTGAAAAGTATGGTGTTCTGTGTTTAACTGTATAGATGAGGAAATCGAAGTGTGATTGATTCTTCACAGGACTGACTAGGTGTATGAGTGCATATGATAGTGTTGTAATAATGAGTGACTGTATGTATGAGTGATTGTATGGGTGAATGAGTGAATGTGTGTGTAGACGTAGGAATCAGTGAGTGCGTATGTAGTAACTGGTATTGGTGTGTCATGATGTCATCAGTGATGTCATTTGAGATGTCATCAGTGATGTCATTTGAGATGTCATCAGTGATGTCATCAGTGATGTCATCAGTGATGTCACTGAAGTATGGTGTTTTGTGTTTAACTGTATAGATGAGGAAATGGAAGTGTGATTGATTCTTTACAGGACTGACTAGGTGTGTGAGTAACTCCATGGATGAGTGGCAGTGTGTGAGTGTCTGCATAGGTGTATGAGTGCATATGATAGTGTTGTAATAATGAGTGACTGTATGTATGAGTGATTGTATGGGTGAATGAGTGAATGTGTGTGTAGACGTAGGAATCAGTGAGTGCGTATGTAGTAACTGGTATTGGTGTGTCATGATGTCATCAGTGATGTCATTTGAGATGTCATCAGTGATGTCATCAGTGATGTCATTTGAGATGTCATCAGTGATGTCATCAGTGATGTCACTGACCATGTCATGAATGATGTAATATGTGACATCATCAGCAGTGGATTGCGGGTGCACGATATATAGTTAGTGCAACTAACTATATATGGAATTTCATTGGTTTTATGTCAATAAAATGTCCAGCTAACTATATATGGTCTCTAACCTATGGTTTTTTCAGTGAATTGTCAAGGTTTTGTAAATGCAAATTCCTAACTATATATGGTCTATAACCTATGGTTTTTTCAGTGAATTTCATTGGTTTTTTAAAAGCTAATATCTATAGCTGTAAAATATATTCTTTATTACGTGACGTATCACGTAGCCACGTGAGACGCCTCATGACGCGTCGCATAACCGTGACGTATCGGCTCTGCAGCGCAAACAAAACCCGTAACGTAAGCGTGCCGGAGCACGCTTACAGATATATATATTTTTTTTAACCTTAATTAGACAAAATCCACACGTGCACATATCTTGAGGCCTTGCAAAGGCACATCAAACAAACAGTCCCTACAATTTTGCCAAGTTTGCTGGAAATCTACTCCCTTAATTTTTTTTTTACTGTTTCTCTTGGTTTTCCCCTTGTTACGCTTACCAGGACGCTACCCGGTACGCGAACCGGACGCTCCAAAAACACAAGATGGCGGACTCCCGTTACGCTGCCGGTTAGCTGCCCGGTTCGCATACCGGGAAGCGCCTCTACCGCGAAAAATCGCGGGGGACTTTAATATCCCCCTCATCAATCCTAGGGGGTCAGGAGGGGTTTACCTTGCCCCCTTTCCTTCATTTCCCCCTTCTTTTTTCACCACATCTTGTCTCTCGAACTTACCGAGAGACAAGATGGCGGCCGCTCCGGACTGTTTACAATGTTGACAGCTACGCTGCCGGTTAGCTGCCCGGTTAGCTGCCCGGTTAGCTGCCCGGTGAGCTGCCCGGTGAGCTGCCCGGTTCGCATACCGGGACGCGCCTCTACGGCGTAAAATCGCAAAAAAATTTTTTTTTTTATTTATTGCCCCGCGGGGCACTTTAATATCCCCCTCATCAATCCTAGGGGGTCAGGAGTGGTCTACCTTGCCCCCTTTCCTTCATTTCCCCCTTCATTTTTCACCACATCTTGTCTCTCGATTGTACCGAGAGACAAGATGGCGGCCGCTCCGGACTGTTTAGAATGTTGACAGACACCGGAGAGCCAATCAGCTTCGCTTCGCGAAGTTCCGTTACACGTCAGGTACGCGAACCGGGGCGCTAACCGGAGCGCTGTCACAGATATATATATTTTTTTAAACTTTAATTTCTCAAAATCCACTGGAGCACATATATTGAGACATAGCAAAGGCACGTCGGGCAAACCATATCTACAATTTTGCCAAGTTTCATGTAAATCTATTCAGCCGTTCGAGCTAAAAGTGAGTCCAACCGCCCAATGGAAAAATGAATGGGAAAAACGCGTTTTGGGACCCCCCTTTTTTCTCGGCCCCCCCTTGACGAAACCCCCCCAAATTTTCAGGGGCTGCTCAGAAACAAACTGTGCCATTTTCCTGAAAATGTCAGCCAATTCCGTCCACAAACGCCAAAGTTATTAGACATAGAATTTTCAGAAATCCCATAGAGAAAAAATCCTAACTATATATACCCACTGGCTATCGCCAGTAGGTAATATACATATATAAACATATATAATCTGCATATCTATATAAATATAAATGCATGCATACATATACATATATGCATACATATGCATGTTATTTACATGAAAGTTTTAAAAACACTAATAAAAGCAAAGCTAAAAAGCCACCTCATTACAAACAGAATGGCTTTAACTTAAACGAGGGCGAGATCTATTGCATTTTCAATGCTTGTTTACTTTGGTTCTATCAAGAAGGCATTCAGATGTGTCACACATTTGCCATAAATTCTGAATGTTAGCACTCTAGTTGCTCATTAGATCACTGTAGTAAAGCTAGTGCTCACCAGGGAAGTCTGCTGCTAATCATGGTTTGCAGCCATTTTCCCGCATTTTTTATCCCGCAGACTTTCAGTCCACATACCATTATCCCGCAAGGTCATTGACCTCGCATACCATTATCCCGCATTTTTTCAAAACGCATGTGCATTTATCGCGCATGCCTTTACAAATAATTACGTTTTAAAGGCATGTATGGTAAATGCATTTGCGTTGTGAAAACCACGATGACGAGAGAGGTAAGTGGGTTTGTGTTAATTTTTTTGTGGGTTAGTGATTGTGTAGTGTAGTGTAGTGTTGTGTAGTGTAGTGTTGTGTTAGTGTAGTGTAGAGTTGTGGTGGTTGTTTAGTGTAGGGTCATGCTGGGGGTAGTGTTTTAGGGTTTAGGGTTGTGTTGTAGTGTTTGCGTAGTGTAGGGTCATGCTGGGGGTAGTGTTTTAGGGTTTAGGGTAGTGTTGTAGTGTTTGCGTAGTGTAGGGTCATGCTGGGGGTAGTGTTTTAGGGTTTAGGGTTGTTTTGTAGTGTTTGCGTAGTGTAGGGTCATGCTGGGGCTAGTGTTTTAGGGTTTAGGGTAGTGTTGTAGTGTTTGCGTAGTGTAGGGTCATGCTGGGCGTAGTGTTTTAGGGTTTAGGATAGTGTTGTAGTGTTTGCGTAGTGTAGGGTCATGCTGGGGGTAGTGTTTTAGGGTTTTGGGTAGTGTTGTAGTGTTTGCGTAGTGTAGGGTCATGCTGGGGTGTAGTATTTTAGGGTTTAGGGTAGTGTTGTAGTGTTTGCGTAGTGTAGGGTCATGCTGGGGGTAGTGTTTTAGCGTTTTGGGTAGTGTTGTAGTGTTTGCGTAGTGTAGGGTCATAATGGGGGTAGTGTTTTAGGGTTTTGGGTAGTGTTGTAGTTTTTGCGTAGTGTAGGGTCATGCTGGGGTGTAGTGTTTTAGGGTTTTGGGTAGTGTTGTAGTGTTTGCGTAGTGTAGGGTCATGCTGGGGTGTAGTGTTTTAGGGTTTTGGGTAGTGTTGTAGTGTTTGCGTAGTGTAGGGTCATGCTGGGGGTAGTGTTTTAGGGTTTTGGGTAGTGTTGTAGTGTTTGCGTAGTGTAGGGTCATGCTGGGGGTAGTGTTTTAGGGTTTTGGGTAGTGTTGTAGTGTTTGCGTAGTGTAGGGTCATGCTGGGGGTAGTGTTTTAGGGTTTAGGGTAGTGTTGTAGTGTTTGCGTAGTGTAGGGTCATGCTGGGGGCAGTGTTTTAGGGTTTAGGGTAGTGTTGTAGTGTTTGCGTAGTGTAGGGTCATGCTGGGGGTAGTGTTTTAGGGTTAAGGGTAGTGTTGTAGTGTTTGCGTAGTGTAGGGTCATGCTGGGGGTAGTGTTTTAGGGTTTAGGGTAGTGTAGTGTTTGCGTAGTGTAGGGTCATGCTGGGGTGTAGTGTTTTAGGGTTTTGGGTAGTGTTGTAGTGTTTGCGTAGTGTAGGGTCATGCCGGGGGGTAGTGTTTTAGGGTTTAGGGTAGTGTTGTAGTGTTTGCGTAGTGTAGGGTCATGCTGGGGTGTAGTGTTTTAGGGTTTTGGGTAGTGTTGTAGTGTTTGCGTAGTGTAGGGTCATGCTGGGGGTAGTGTTTTAGGGTTTAGGGTAGTGTTGTAGTGTTTGCGTAGTGTAGGGTCATGCTGGGGGTAGTGTTTTAGGGTTTAGGGTTGTGTTGTAGTGTTTGCGTAGTGTAGGGTCATGCTGGGGGTAGTGTTTTAGGGTTTAGGGTTGTGTTGTAGTGTTTGTGTAGTGTAGGGTCATGCTGGGGGTAGTGTTTTAGGGTTTAGGGTAGTGTTGTAGTGTTTGCGTAGTGTAGGGTCATGCTGGGGTGTAGTGTTTTAGGGTTTGGGTAGTGTTGTAGTGTTTGCGTAGTGTAGGGTCATGCTGGGGGTAGTGTTTTAGGGTTTAGGGTAGTGTTGTAGTGTTTGTGTAGTGTAGGGTCATGCTGGGGGTAGTGTTTTAGGGTTTAGGGTAGTGTTGTACTGTTTGTGTAGCGTAGGGTCATGCTGGGGGTAGTGTTTTAGGGTTTAGGGTAGTTTAGTTGTTTAGTGTATGCTAAAGGCATATTCGTTCTAAAAGTTTTCGTTATTTTAATTTGCGGCCTAATAGTACATGCAGGATTTTTTTTGCGGACTGATGGTATGCGGGATTTCGTCATATATTCGCTAATCATACTTTCTATGGCAAAATGAACCCCCTCATTTTGTTCCTTTTTAAATTAAATGTTTTAAGAGTTACAACTTTATTCCAATCAAGATGGCTTCAGGTGTGCCATACCTTTGTAATAAGCAGGACTGTTAGCACTCTAGTTGTTCTTTAGAACTCTCTGGGACATTCTGTCATTGGGCTATAGTTGGGCTACATCTGGCTGATATTTGGGCTACATTTGTTTTTTTTTGTCTCTGGTGGCCATCTTTGGGCTACATTGGGCTACATTGGGCTACATTGGGCTACATTTGGGCTCCAACATATATATAGCCCAATGTAGCCCAATATATATTTTTCAAAGTTAATTTTCGTAAAAACCACTGGAGCCTATATCTTGAGACATAGCAAAGGCACATCGGGCTACCAGTCCCTACAATTTTGCCAAGTTTGGTGTAAATCCATTCAGCCGTTCGGGCTAAAAGTGAGGCCAACCGCCCTATGGAAAATTGCATGGGAAAAACACGTTTTGGGACCCCCCTTTTTTCTCGGCCCCCCCTTGACGAAACCCCCCCAAATTTTCAGGGGCTGCTCAGAAACAAAATGTTCCATTTTCCTGAAAATTTCAGCCAATTCTGTCCTCAAACGCCAAAATTATTCGACATAGAATTTTCAAAAATCCCATAGGAAAAAAATCCTAACTATATATACCTACTGGCTATCGCCAGTAGGTAATATATATATATATATATATACACACACCAATGCCCACTCAGGAAAAAGAATTAGGCGGACATATGCTAGGGCTACACCAGGATTTATTCCACTTTAGTTGGAGGCACTAGGCATGCAACATTCCAAATGTTCAGGAAACGCCAGGCAGACACGTTTTAGCAATCCTGCTTTCTTCAGTGCCGGTTTAAGTTTTCACGCAGAGTCTTTAACTTCAGGGTCAGTTAAAAGTCCTGTGGCGCTCTTATTGGCTCATTGTTTTATCCCGCCTCCACTAGCAGCTGTAGCGCATCCAAAATTCCGTATTGGGACCAAAGGCATGCTGGTCAATGGAGTACAAGTGACAACCCGTACAGTGAGGGGCTGTTGAAAACCAAGTGGTGTGTCTTGTGGACCCACAGTTCTCCGATCGCAACTTTGACGATGTGACAACTGGAACCCGGTGTTGCCCCTACAGTTGGGGGGATGACAAGCTGTACTTTCACATGAAACTTCCAAAAGGTGGTGGCTCATGTGTCACACTAGACCGAGAGGGCATGCCGACTGAAGGTGCCTGCGTTACCGGCAAAATATATGAACCAATGCCCAATCAGGAAAAATAATGAATCCGACACATACATATATATTTTGTCCACAATGTGATCCTTGATTATTGGTGCACTCAGCTGGGGGTGCAAACAAAGGGGCCGGATCTAGGCCCTGAAATGAATTTGAATACAAAGAACGCTGCACTCCGGAGTTTAGCTTTTCCAAGATTTAATTCAGCAACAATCCACCAACGCATTTCAACCTCCCACGGCTTTGTTCACTGTTAGTGAGTCCTTTTTCTATTACACTATTTATACCCTACTAGGCTTTTATGTGGCTTTGTGGGTAATGTAGTATACTTTTTCAGTTAACTTTATTTACAATATTTACAAAAAGAAATTCTAAACTGTTGTCACTTTTGTGTTGTGTTATAATTTGTGTGATTATGCTTAATGCATTATTTTGGTGCAGCATTTAATGTTTTATGACATGTCCTTGGTATAGTACCCAAGTTCATCCCACGAGAATTCTTTAACCGGTGTGGTTCTTAATTTGCCTTGTTCTGTTCTCATATTGCAGATTGATGGTACTTCCGCTCTAAATTGCTTGTATGTCCACTATCTAATCCGGTTGTACAAAACGTTCTTCAACATTATTAATCCCTTTCGGCGTCTTCGTTCTCAATTTTCATATGTATAGAGATTCCAATTGACGTAATTTTTTCATTATGTCCCCTCCACGCTCATTAGGTGTTATTGTATGGATACCATAGTAACTCATTGATTTCCGTTTCCATTTTGGCATTGTGCCATATGTTTCTCAGTGGCGTACGTCATGACTTTGTATTTTTATTGCTCTAATGAGTTCGAGGATTCATTTCGTCAACATAAATATGGTGCTTCCTATGTACTTTGATCCAAAATTGCATTCAATGTTGTATATGACATTTTGAGTGGTCCAGGTGATTTTTTGATTGATATTTATAATTGTTTCATCTTGATCCTTTATTGTTTTTACATTTTTCCAATTTTACATGCTTTGCATGTGCTACATTTTTTGAAGCCTCTTTGCTGATCAATTAGCCAGTTGGTTTTAGGTGATTCTTAAAAGTGGCTTTTAACTAATAGATCATTTAAGGATTTGTTTTTTCTGTATGTCACCAATGGTCTCGTTCCCAGAAGCGACCATATATCTGGGTCATTTGCTATTAAGTACCAATATATCTGTATTTTATTGATGATTTTCCCACTTTCTTTGTTATAGGTTGTAATGAATCTAGGTACTTCTTGTTTTCTTGTTTGATTTGGATCTGTTTCTTTTTTGTTATCAATATTTACTGTTCTCGATTTTTTATCTGTTTTATTTTTGCTTTTGTTCAAGAGTGTTTCTCTGTAGCCTCTCATTTTCAGTCTGTTCATTGTTTCTACAATTTTCTCTTCAGCGTCTTTCGTTTTGGAGTAAATCCGTTTCATTCGCACAAACCCTCCATAGGGAATGCTTTCTATTAGTGTCCTTGGATGAAAGCTTCTTCCATGTAGAATGCTGTTTGTAGCTCTTTTCTAAATAAGTGTATCTGATCTTCTTCAATGTAGATTAGAGATCTTAAAAATGCAATTTCTTTTCTACTTGTGGTATATGTGAAAGACAGACCTACTTCATTCAAATTTATTTTTGATAGTATTCCTTAAACTCTTGTTCTGTGCCAGTCCATATTATAAAAAGGTTGTTGATGTGGCGGACCCATCAAAAAAATTTTTCCAATTCATTTTGATATTACCTGCTCCAGGCAACTGTCTTCTCTCACCAACCCATTGTGATGTTAGCATAGTTTGGTTAAAAAGAAATGCCCATGGCAGATCCACACTTTTTATTTGAAAAGTTCCTTATTGAAGAGAAAGATGTTATTAGTTAAAACATTTCAATCATTGATAGTAACATTTGTGTGTGCTTTGATTCTGTTATCCATCTCTGTTTGAGAAAATACCCATTTATATATTATTATTTTTTATGTGCCAGTAACTTTTGGGCAGTTTGCCGAATCTTCATGAAATTTTTAGAACTGTTATGACGCTCACTTCTACTGCTATCTAAAAAGTTTTGGGGTGATCTCTCAAGCGGGGGCCGAAAACCAGGGGGTGTTTAAAAGTGTGTTTTCGGTACAAAAGGGGGTGGTGATGGACGGAGCATCTGAATCAATCAAACACTCACACCCAGTCAAAAGATCTGGGTTTAATCCATTACCGTTCTTTAGCCCACTCTGCCACCCCAGTTTAGACATGGCTATATGCAAATCAGTCTGACCCTGTGCCTCATGGGAACAGTCCAGCCCGAACTGCCGAGCCATGTCTTCCCAGGACCGGAAACAAGCTTCCGAGGACCGGTTTCTGGCATTCCAGCCGTCTTCAGCCCGGCTTGCTTGAATCCAGTGGCAAAGTGAGCAAGGTACTCATGTCTGAGCATACCCTGCCACACTTATGGCGGCCAAAAGCGGTACAAAAGGGGGTGGTGATGGACGGAGCATCTGAATCAATCAAACACTCAGACCCAGTCAAAAGATCTGGGTTTAATCCATCACCGTTCTTTAGCCCACTCTACCACCCCAGTTCAGACATGGCTATATGCAAATCAGTCTGACCCTGTGCCTCATGGGAACAGTCCAGCCCGAACTGCCAAGCCATGTCTTCCCTGGACCGGAAACAAGCTTCCGAGGACCGGTTTCTGGCATTCCAGCCATCTTCAGCCCGGCTTGCTTGAATCCAGTGGCAAAGTGAGCAAGGGACTCACGTCTGAGTATACCCTGCCACACTTATGGCGGCCAAAAGCTGTACAAAAGCGGGTGGTAATGGACGAGCATCTGAATCAATCAAACACTCACACCCAGTCAAAAGGCCAGGGTTTAATCCATCAACGTTCTTTAGCCGACTCTGCCACCCCAGTTCAGACATGGCTATATGCAAATCAGTCTGACCCTGTGCCTTATGGGAACAGTCCAGCCCGAACTGCCAAGCCATGTCTTCCCTGGACCGGAAACAAGCTTCCGAGGACCGGTTTCTGGCATTCCAGCCATCTTCAGCCCGGCTTGCTTGAATCCAGTGGCAAAGTGAGCAAGGGACTCACGTCTGAGCATACCCTGCCACACTTATGGCGGCCAAAAGCGGTACAAAAGGGGGTGGTGATGGACGGAGCATCTGAATCAATCAAACAGTCACACCCAGTCAAAAGATCTGGGTTTAATCCATCACCATTCTTGAGCCCACTCTACCACCCCAGTTCAGACATGGCTTTATGCAAATCAGTCTGATCCTGTGCCTCATGGGAACAGTCCAGCCCGAACTGCCAAGCCATGTCTTCCCTGGACCGGAAACAAGCTTACGAGGACCGGTTTCTGGCATTCCAGCCGTTTTCAGCCCGGCTTTCTTGAATCCAGTGGCAAAGTGAGCAAGGGACTCATGTTGAAGAGAAAGATGTTATTAGTTAAAACATTTCAATCATTGATAGTAACATTTGTGTGTGCTTTGATTCTGTTATCCATCTCTGTTTGAGAAAATACCCATTTATATATTATAATTTTTATGTTCCAGTAACTTTTGGGCAGTTTGCCGAATCTTCATGAAATTTTTAGAACTGTTATGATGCTCACTTCTGCTGCTATCTAAAAAGTTTTGGGGTGATCTGTAAAGCGGGGGCCGAGAACCAGGGGGTGTTTAAAAGTGTGTTTTCCCCATGTTACTTCTCATAGGACTTTTAGACATGGATACAGCTCGAACTGCCAAACGAATGTAGATGTTGTTCCAAGGAAGTGCCTTTTTGTGATTTGGTGTAAATCTGTTCAGTAGTTTGGGAGTTATTTAAAGAAATTTTCAGTTGTATGTATAGGGACACAAAGGATCCGCTACCCCTCCCAATCTCTTTCAGAAATCTGATTGGTTGCCAACACTTCAAACCAGGAAGCGTTGGCAGCCATCTTGTGACTCTGTTGATCTCATGCTGAGATCTGATTGTCTGCCAATACTTCAAACCAGGAAGTGTTGGCTGCTATCTTGTGACTTTGTTGAACCGAGTCACAGAAAAAATATTTAAATAAAAGAAAAGGGATCAGGGTAGAAACACCCTGGCCCCCTAGGCCTCTTGGGGTGTCCCACTGGCACCCCACAGGTCTAAAAAATAATTTTTAAAAAATGTTTTCAGGGGATCCACAGGGCAAAAAAGAAACCCTGAAGCGTAGGCTCCCACTCTGCGGTCATTATCGGCCCCTAGGTGTGCCAAGTCCCGGGGGCACTCTGCTCATATAAGAATGGGTTGACATGGGCCCCCCTCCTTGGGCTTAATAATGTCCTGGGTACCACCATCTCCCTAGGGCTTCTTCATTAAAAAAAATTCAGGGGAGGACTATATGGCCTCCATGCTGACCCGGGGATTACCTCCTTAACTGGGCTTATAATGTTGTAAATTGGGGGCCTATTAGACCCCCATACCCGGGGGCTGCCACCTTCCTGGGCCTTTACTTGAAAATGATGTGGGGTGCTGCGTGGCCACCGCCACAGCCCCAGGGACCCACACCTCCCTGGGGTTTTAATGGGTAATAATGTGTGGGGCCGCGAACAGGTATTGTTTTGACTCACACTGAGTGCTTTCTTGCGTCTGGGCAAAGGTAAACCTCTCTGAAGAGCTATAATGAAAGTGAAACACATGTCAGGGGTTTCTCTTATTTACTAAAGCTCGGCTTGGATGGCAAGTTACCAATCCAATGCTGTAATAATGTGCCTGGAGTGGTAATAGGCTTCTGCCATTTTACAGCTCGGCATGAATGGCACCCTGCTAATCCTATGCTGAAAGATTTTGTTGTATAAATGGCAAAGTACTTTATCCCTTTCTAGCTAAGCATGTATGGCTCTGTGCTAATCCTATACTTAAAAACGGTGCAAGGAAAAACAGACATTTGAGATGAGCAGATTCAGGGTGTTCCTGGTGTTGTAGGGTGCTCTATAGAGGAGCTGCTCACCATCTAAACTTGGAAACTACCCCGAGTTCTCTGCTTTTTTGCATAATTTATGCGGCACTCTACACCTGAAATTATATTGTATGACTTATCGTGGGTCCCCCCTTTTGTCTGGACAAAGTTAAAGCTCTAAAGAGCAATAATGAAAGTGAAACACATATCAGTGGTGGCTTTTATTCACTCTCGGTTGTCTTGAATGGTATGTTACCAATACAAAGCTGTAATACTCTGCCTAGAGGGGAAAACACTTTTTCATTTTACAGCTCAGCATGGATTGCACTGTGATAATCCTGTGCTTAAAGACTTTGCTGTCGAAATGGGAAAAGACTTTGTCCCTTTTTAGCTCGGCATGGATGGCAGTGTGCTAATCGTGAACTTAAAAACGTTGCTTGAAAAACAGACATTTGGGGTGAGCAGATTCAGAGTGTCGCTGGTGTTGTAGGGTGCTCTACACAGGAACTGCTCTCCACCTGAACGTGGGACCTACCCAGAGTAACCTGCTTCTTTTTTGCATAATTTATAAGCCTGAAAATGTATTGTTTTGATATATATGTATACGTAAATATATAATATATATATATTTCAAACTTGAAAACAGAAATACACCTTTTAGTGCCTCAGGTGTGACATATTACAATAACTTTAAATATGGGAATAATTATCCCAATGGTCACTAGGCCTTTCATCCTGCACAATTGTAACCCCTTGCATTGTGGATTTGATTAAATATGTAACTTGTGAATTTCAGTGTTTTTTGATGCCTCGGCCAGAATCATTGTTTTGGCCTTCTACCCACCCAGCCAACCAGCCGAACCAAGATGATATGGGCGCATGCTGGGCCCCCATTACCTGAGAGTTGTTTATAACCAGAATTTAGTTTTACGTATGAACTCCTCTGTTGATTCAGTAAATTTATCTTTGAGTGAGGGTACTTCTGTTACAACTACTAAAAGGGGGTGGCTTCAGGGGGCAGATGTTACCTACAACTATTTGCAATCCCATTTACGCTCATGTTTGTGGTTATCTTGCCCTGTTCAGCAGTGAGTTGATTTTTTGGGGGGGATATATTCACCCATGTACTTGCTATTCTTATCTGCCACACTAACACCTACAATATCACTAGGCTTAACTTTTCCTTGAATACCTACGCCAATCTGTAGGGTGCTCTGACCTTCTGGCCTCGGTATCTAACCCCCCTTACTATTAGTAGCCGTATTTAACAGAGAGAGTACATCAGACATGTTAATAATCACACCCCTATTGTTCGTGTCCCTCAATAGAGTCTCTATATACCCCATTTTCCCCACCAGCCCATCTACCATTAAATAAAGAGTTTGGAAATATCCTCAAAGAGTGTATAGAATAGTGGTTCCAGGCATGATTGAATTAGGCCATCCATGATTTGTCTCACAGCTGGGAGAGATAAGCGTTCAGGGTCTAAGCTCCTTCCTGGCTGTGGCACTTCTTCCCTTTCTTCTTTACTGAGGCCACAATCAAATGCGGTGGAGGTAAAGCAGCCTATCCCCGGTGTCCTCCCTCTGCTTACTGGAACCCCCGTAGCGGATCCTGTGATCCCTGTGCCAAGACCACCTGCTTCAGGGGGAGCCTCACATGGGGTTACATTTGAAGGAGGTTCAGCTGGTGGTGCACTCAGCACTTAGGGGCCAATTCTCATCTTGTTCTGAAGGGCACTGAATCGGGTTTGGCATTAGCGGATTGGATTCGCAGGCTTAATTTCCGTCCGGTTCGTACACGGGTCTGGACGTCGAAGTACGATGCGAACAAGCATGAAATCTCCTTCTGAATCGTTTCCGGGTCCGAACCACTCCGTACGTCTCGGCCGTAAGCTAACTGTGGCACGCAATGGAGGCGAATTCCGACCGAGCCAGTAAGATGCTCGATTTGGACAGACAGATTGAGTCAGAGCTTCTTGCTTGCAATAGCTGCCGGAGATGGGCTTTGGGGGTCTGCATCGGACCCCCTGTTACCCGCAGCCTTACGACTCGGATACAGGGGGAGACCCATGGGTCTACCCAACTCAGGCAGGTATGATGCGGATGGCACCAACGTGTACCCACTGTAGGGGCGCACTGGTCCGCAACATACCATTCAGTCAATGGGAGCCCATGTATGCATCGTACGATCGGCTCCTATTGACTTCTATGGGAGTCCGACCGAACCGAGTCCGACAGCATACGGCCGCATCGTACTCGCTCAGTCGGACTGCAGGAGTCCAGATCGGTTGGAAAAAAACCCGGATCCGGCCCGGTGGGAGTGCGTTCCAACCAAGATCGGAATCGGCCCCTAAATGTCAGCCCTACAGTCCCAACTGTTCCTAAAATATCGAGCAAAAAAATATTGTTGTTAAAAATATCGAAGTACTAAATATTGTTTTTTTATATGTATAAAAAATAATGTAAAATAAATAAATAATACATCTAACTTAAAAAAATATTAAGAATTATTTGTAAATTTTCATAATTATAAGTAATACATTTAATGGAATAATACATTAAACATACATATATAAAATTTAATATATATACATATATATTTAGTTAATAAAAATGAATAATTAATTATTTTAATTAATTATAAAATGTTAGAAATATATTAAAAATTATAAATACATATATATATTCACTGAAAAAAACATAGGTTTCAGCCACGTTATAGTTAGGAATTAGCATTTAAAAAACCTGAAAAAATTCAATGAAAAACCCATAGGTTTCAGCCACGTTATAGTTAGGAATTAGCATTCAAAAAACCTTAGAAACTCACTGAAAAAACCATAGGTTTCACACATGTTATAGTTAGCTGGACATTTCACTCATACAAAACCATTGAAATTCCCCCATTATAGTTAGTTCAGCTAACTATAACTCGTGCGCCCGCAATGCACTGCTGATGACATCACATATTACATTATTCATGACATGGTCAGTGACATCACTGATTACATCTCAAATGACATCACTGATGACATCATCCAGTGAATGTGTGTCTTCCTAAAAAATACATATTTTTTTATATGTATATCTAAAGGTCGATGGAAGAATAATTGGGTAAATAACTGTCTAAATGGATGTTTTTTTTGTAAAATTGATTGTATAACTGACTTATTAAGTGTATCTTAGTGAATACATGTATTAGAGAGTAATGTTTAAATATGTAAATATCTGTATCAGTGTCTCACTTTGTGTATAAGTGGCTGCATGGGTTAGTGAGTAGCTACATGAGTGTGTATATGGGTTATTAGTTGGTTTTTTGAG
This sequence comes from Lissotriton vulgaris, assembly GCF_964263255.1. NCBI lineage: Eukaryota > Metazoa > Chordata > Amphibia > Caudata > Salamandridae > Lissotriton > Lissotriton vulgaris. The sequence goes on from NC_141696.1 coordinate 724,966,208, forward strand.
TATCAGTATGAGTGTCTGTATGGTTTGGTGGGGGTATTACTTAGCGCATAGATGCATGAATGAGTGACTCACTGTTTGTATGTGTTTTGAAGACAGCATGTGTACAGGACTGTATGGGTGGATGAGTGTGTATATGGCTGTGTTAGTGAGTGAATGACTGTCTCAATAGTATTTTTATGAGTAACTACATATGTTTTAATCTAGTATATGTGAGTATTGATGTATATAAGTCATTATATGTCAGAGTGAGAGATTGGAAGAGTTCCTATATAAATAAGTAAGTGTTTCTATAAGTGATTGTTTAAGAGTGTAAGTATGTGTATGTTTCTGTAAAAGTAAGTGTAGTGGTGTGTGTATAGCTGTATATGCAAATAAATGGATGTCTGATAGTTTATTTGCATGTATGAGTATGTGTGTGAGTAACTCTAGGGATGAGTGTTGGTGTGTAACAGGATGTATAGGTGTATGAGTACATATGATGAGTAAGTACATGTATGAGTGACTATATAGAACTGTTGGTGAATGAGTGGATGTGTATGTAGATGGTGGAATTATTGAATAGGTTGTTGTAACTGGTATTGGTATCTCCAAATTTTGTTTCTATTTTTAAATGTGTATATCAAAGGTTATATTACGCTGAGAGGAGGTCTGCCACTCTTTCACAAGGATGATGTCATTTGAGATGTCATCAGTGATGTCATGAGTGATGTCACTGACCATGTCATGAGTAATGTAATATGTGATGTCATCAGCAGTGCATTGCGGGCGCGCAAGTTATAGTTAGCTGAACTAACTATAACGGGGGGATTTCAATGGTCTTGTATGAGTGAAATGTCCAGCTAACTATAACATGTGTGAAACCTATGGTTTTTTCAGTGAATTTCTAAGGTTTTTTAAATGGTAATTCCTAACTATAATGTGGCTGAAACCTATGGTTTTTTCAGTGAATTTCTAAGGTTTTTTAAATGCTAATTCCTAACAATAACGTGGCTGAAACCTATGGTTTTTTCAGTGAATTTCAAAGGTTTTGTAAATGATAATTTTTAAATGTATTAATTGTTATATTTTTTATACTGATTTACTACATTGTTTTAAAGTATTTATGTGTAGATATTTTATTTTTTAAATTACATTGCATATTTTCAATATAAATTGAAAAAAAATGTTTTTCAAAATATTGAAATTGGAATATTTATTTTTTTATTTTATTTTTTTTAAGTTATATATATTTTATATAGCAGGCAATAATACCCTATGGAAGGAAATTCAAATTACTGGTAAGTACGGTTAAAATTACTTTTCAGGGACAGTAGTGAGCTGAAAGACGCAGAACTGAGATCTCTCCTGATAACAGGTGAGTAATCGGAATTCGTAGTTCGACTGATTTTGAAGGAATTTTTTAAAGTTCCAAAACTCCACACTTAGAAGAATTTCCAAGTGAAAACAGTCAATGTTAGTCTATAGAAGGAAATTCAAGTTACTGTAAGTATGGTTAGAATTACTTTTCAGGATCAGTAATGAGCTGAAATATGCAGCACTGTGGTCTCTCCTGATAACAGGTGAGTAAATTGGAATTCGTAGTTCGACTGATTTTAGAGGAATTTTTTAAAGTTCCAAAACTCCACACTTAGAAGAATTTCCAAGTGAAACCAGTTAATGTTAGCCTATGGAAGGAAATTCAAGATACTGTAAGTATGGTTAGAATTACTTTTCAGGATCAGTAGTGGGCTGAAAGGTGCAGCACTGAGGTCTATCCTGATAACAGGTGAGTAAATCGGAATTCGTAGTTCCGCTGATTTTAGAGGAATATTGTGCTCAATAGTGAAGGAAGGGGCGGGGCCTGAGGCGACATGTGTGCAAACACGCCTTGTGGCACGTTTTAGGTTGGGGAATTAATTCCTCTTCAATCCTGAGGTCCCCTGTGCGCCAACTATCCCATCAGGTACCTCCAGTATGCACCAGGGAGCTGCGTTGCAGAGAGGTGTTCAGAAGGCATGCCCCCTTTTTACAACACTCTGCAACGCAGCACCGTGGCGCTTACTGGAGGTACCTGTTGGACTAGTTGGCCCCTAAGGGACCTCTGGATTGAAGAGGAATTAATTCCCCAACTTCAAACGTTTCACATGGCATGTTTGCACACACATCACCTCAAGCCGCGCCCCCTACCTTCACCACTGTGCAAACGTGCCCCGTAGCGTGTTCTAAGTTGGGGGATTAAGTCCCCTTGCATACTGGGGGTCTCTGGGGGTGAACTAGCCCACCAGGAACCAGTATGCACCAGGTTGTTGCATTGCAGAGAGGTGTAAAAAGGGGCTTGGCCTCATTACACCTCTCTGCAATACAGCCCCCTGGCGTGTTTGCAGAGGGGGAACTAATTCAGCTTGCATACTGGGGGTCCCTGGGGGCCTACTAGGGCACCAGGAACCTCCAGTATGCACCAGGGGGCTGCGTTGCAGAGAGGTGTAATGAGGCCACGCCCCTTTTAACACCTCTCTGCAGCGCAGCCACCTGGCTCGTTTGCAGAGGGGAAACTAATTCCCCTTGCATACTTGTGGTCCCTGGGGGCCAACTAGCCCATCAGGAACCTCCAGTATGCACCAGAGGGCGCGTTTGCAGAGTGGTGCAGGGAGGGGGTGGGCTTGAGATGACGGATTGTACAACTCTGCAAACACGTCTCCTGGTGCATTTGCAGAGGATGAACTAATTCTCCTTGAATACTGGGGGTCCCTGGGCGCCAACTAGCCCACTATGAACCTCCAGTATGCGCCAGGGGGCTGCCTTGCAGAGTGGTGTAGAAAGGGGCATGGCCTCATTACACCTCTCTGCAACGCAGCCCCCTGGCACATACTGGAGGTTCCTGGTGGGCTAGTTGGCGCCCAGGGACCCCCAGTATTCAAGGGGAATTAGTTCCCCCTCTGCAAATGCACCATGGGGCGCGTTTGCAGAGTGGTGCAATCCATCATTTTTTTATCTGCAGGGTACGCATACCCAACGCGTATCCTGCGATTTCAAAAAAAAAATTGGGGGGGGGGCCTTTGGGGTCCTTGTGGGACCCCCTAAGCAGGCCTAGGGTGTCAGGGTGTTTCTACCCTGCCCCTTTTTGCGTTTTTTGCGTTTCTTTTGCTGTTTTCGTGTGCCTCTGTTCTACTGACAGACTGATTTGCATATAGCCAGGTTCTGAGCTGGGATGGGGCAGTGAGATAAATAACGGTGATGGATCAAGCCCTGATCTTTGGACTGGGTAAGAGTGGTCTGTTTAACTCAGACACTCTGTTCATCACCACCCCCTTTTGTAAATCTGTTCTACTGAGGCACAAGATGGCTGCCAAAACTTCCCAGTTTGGAGTGTTGACAGACAGTTTATAACCAATTAGCATGCAGCTCGTGCTCGTAATGGTACGCTAAAAGGCCTCAGACCGTACGCGTACGGTACAACTTTGCATATATATCTATGATTTTACTTTTGATTTTCTCAGGAACTACTGAACGGATTTACACCATTTAACAAAAAGCACAATCTACGGACCAAACTCTACTTTTATGCCAAATTTGGTGTAATTCCGTTCAGCAGTTCGGGCTGTAGCCGTGTCTAACGGTTCCTATGGAAAATTGCATGGGGAAAACACGTTTTGTGATCCCCCTTTTTTCTCGGCCCCCGCTTCACAAATCACCCCGAAACTTTCAGGGAAGGAGCGGGCCATCTTCTTGAAGAATTTCACAAAGATTTGTCGACCGGCGCCAAAGTTATTCCAAATAGAATGTTGTGGATTTCCTATGGAAACTAGGTTTTAACTATAACTACCTACTGGCGACCGCCAGTAGGTTATATATAATTCAAATTCAAATTTACCTTTATTCGAGATTCACTCATAAAAGCATAGTAAATTCCATATATTTCAGGGATATTCAATCATTTAAAAAAATTAAATAAAAAATAAATTACAAGCAGATAAATAAAAATACAGTCCATATACAACCATTAAAATTTTTTTTATCTCGATTGCTATATACAAATGACCTATAGATTACAAATACTAATTTTGTACATTGTCTAACATAATGAATATTCCTTTTTAGACAAAAACACATTCAGCGATCAATGCCTAAAAGCTTCTGTCTAACCACCCATGCCCAACCTAAATATTTAGCAGTTGCTATTGAGATGGGCAATAAAGTGCTGGTGCTTATGATTCTTAAGGCTTCAGAACTACTAATAGTACCTAAGGACTTACACAGTGGAGTTAACCAGGCTCGTCTTGGGGTTGCAAAGGCCTGGCAATCAAATAAAAAGTGCCCAATAGTTTCCTTATGGTCTCCGCATGCTGGGCAGTTGCTAATAGTCGGACTACCCCACCTGCCAGTCAAAGATCTAAGGGGTAGGGAACCAGCTCTAAGTTGGAAAAAAAGCTTCATGTCCCCTGGTTTGGTAATGGCATCCCAATAAAGCTCTAAACTGGGATTAAGCTTTGCCTCTAAAAAACCCCCAGCCATAGTCAAGGAGCCAGTACCACTCCAATTTCGGTGGGCCCCCTTCTTCCAAATAAATTTCCTTTAAAGCTGTTTTTGATGGGAATAACGCTGTCTCTGGATATTCCCACAGCATTTGCATACCTAGGCCAACTAAGGTGTCTCTAAGTTCGTTCAGCCAACTGACTTTGTGGAAAACATCGGTTTTAATAATATCCAGGAATCCTACTGCATAGTGTAGTCCAGAGCCTGCGCCAATATAAGATTGGACGCCGCCTTGCTAAATCCGAAATAGCCTTCCTGCCAAATTCATACCTAAGTGGCAGCAAGGGAGTACTCACAGGAAGTCCAGTAATACTTCGGAGAAACTTGTTTTCCGAGATTATCAGCGGCTTCAATTTCTCGAACCCCCACAGCTCAGCGCCGTAAAGCGCTAAGATGAGAGCCTTAGCCTCATAAACCTGGAGTACTGACTTTATTGGCTTGGTTAAAGATCTTTTATGCTCCAAATTTAGGGCTCTTGCAAGTTGCCTATGCCTTAGTCCCGCTATATCTATGTGTTGCACCCATCTATTGTCCTTACCCACATGAATCCCTAGATACGTAAAGGCATTGACCACCTCTAATGAATGGCCATTCATGATAAGTTTACTTTTAAAACTATGATGAGGATTAAAAACCATGAGCTTAGTTTTAGCCGCATTAACTTCCAAGCCATGGTCAACACAACATTTTTCAAAAATAGATAGGGCATGCTGCAGGCCACTCGGGGTCTTTGATAAAATCAGCGTATCATCTGCGAACATTAAAATTGGTGTCTTAATGCCGGCCAAAGAGGGAGCATCCGTGTTTGCAGATAGCATTCGAGCGACAACACCATTGATGTACAACGTAAATGGCATGGGGGATATTGAACAACCTTGGCGAACACCACGCTGCACTGGGAAGTCAGAAGTAACCATCCCCTGCCCTCCCCACTGAATCTTGGGAAGTTTGCTTCTTGCAACCTCATTAAGAGTGTTAAAAGATCTACGGGTAGGCCCAGATTTTTTAAAACTACCCATAACTGAGACCTGGGGTCTAGGTCAATGGCCGCGCGTAAATCGACAAATGCCGCATACAGACTGCCTTTGCCCTTGTAACACAGTCTTCCATTTCAGTAAAGTAAACCGAAAGACCTGATCTACCGTGCTGGTAAACTTTCGAAACCCAGCTTGAAAGGACGACAGAGCACCATTCTCCTCGGCCCAATCAAGTACCCTGTTCACAACCATCCTCCCAACAACCTTTTGGATAGTATCGATAAGACTTATGGGCCTATAATTTCCAGGTTGCGATTAGTCGCCTTCCTTAAATACTGGGATTATCAGAGCGCCCTGCCATGATACCGGGACTGGACCTCCCTGGACCACAGCATTGGCCAGAAGCAAGATATACTTGCCCCAGCATTCTTTGTCATTAAGAAAAACATCCGCAGGGACCCGGTCTAACCCTGGTGCTCTACCGCTGGCCACTGTACTAAGGGCCATTAAAACTTCATCCATGTTAAAAAAATTACCTTTGTAAAAAACTGGCCTAAAATCACCCATCGTGTCATCCAACTGGTTTAGAGTAAATTGTGGTTTAAAATAACTCACCCAATCCTCCTGTGAAACATTATTTTCCGGAGGGTCGGGTTGCCCCCCACTACCCCACTTGACAATATTCCTAAATTTCCTAGAATCTTTTCTGTCACTGGCTTCCTTAAGGTCTTGCCAATGAAGATCATCATACAGTTTCTTGGCTTTTAGTATACACCTCTTGTACTCCTTTCTTGCAATACGAATGGTCTCCATATGCCTCCCCTTGACAGCAATGCCTAAGGCAAGTCTAGCGTTCATACATTCGGTGTTGTACCACTTAAGCGGTTTAGGGGTTGCACCAATGTTCCTCTTAACCGGTTTTAGAAAATGATCCCTGATGCTCAAAAAGAGACTGTCATGAAGTTTGGTTACTTCATTCAAACCAGCATCAGATTTATTCTTTTGCTCGAGGGCCAGTATGGCTTTATCAGCCTCTTCACCAATATTATCCAAGACCTTTTGGTTGGCCATAACGTACACCCATTTAAGCCTACACAGATCATTTGAGGGGACAATTGAAGGTAAACAATCCATAACCATATCCATTTCTGTTTGTTCTAATTTGCCACCATTTGTGCTCCACGCACAGCAGATTATGGTCACTTTCTGTTTGCCCCTTGACCTCCTTGTCACCTACCAGTTTCCCTAATTTCATACTGCAAAGGACATAGTCAATCCTGCTACTGTAGCGCCCATTATCAAAAGTATAGGCCCCTATCTTGTCACTCGCAGTTCTCCCATTTAGTGCCCTTAATCCCCTTTCACAGCAGATCGCATTTATAAATATGACATCCTCAGACCATCGAAATACAGGTTTCAAGTCCAATTTGGGGACACCCCATTGCCTGTCTTCCTCATCCCCGGGGTACTGATCATGGGTAACCAGGGGCTCGGAGGTTAGGTTTAAGTCACCCGCTACAACTATATTATTGTTTACAGAGTTAGTTTCTAGAAGGGAATCCAAAGCCGCTATAACTTGGGACATCCCTCCCTTATTACCCCTGGTGTAAACATTGTAAATATCTAACCAACCTAGAGGGCCAGATCGACTCTAATGAGCTGGATGTCATTACTTTTAGTGACGACCTCCTTGATAGGAAATACTAAACTCTGCCGGACCCAGATAACCAAACCTTCCATCGGACGCCCCTTTGGCCCTTTAATTGCCGGGACAAAATAATTTAAGTAGCCCTGGGCGAAGTGCGGTTCACACAGCCAAGTCTCTTGGAAGATACACACATCAAATTCATTGATGAATGTTAACCATTCCGGAGACTGCAGTCTGGAACGCAAGCCAGCAATGTTCCACGAAATTAACGTACCCCCTCCGGGTCTATTGCTACTAATCGGGTATGAGGATGCAGCAGTGGCAGAGATTCTACATAGTTCCCTCTCTATTCCAGCGATAGGTCTTTGAATTAGACGAGTGTCAGAATGCGCCTCACTTTCCCCACTTAACTTTAAGTTCCCATCCACAGGACGGTCTGCACCAATATTTATACTTCTAGCCAATGCTACTTCCCCAGTTACTCCCTCACTTAGACTACCCTCCACATTGCCAGTTGGTCCTGAGTTAGGGGGCTGATATAAGTCAATCGTTGTTATCAAGCCCGGAGCCATGACTTCCTCCCCACTGGCTCTGTGCGAAAGAAGGACGGGCCTGAATTGAAGAGCACAGCTTCCTTAGCTGGATCCGTGAATGCGCTGGTGGGCTGGTTCTAAGCTCCAGAGCAAACAAATTTTCAGCCAGGGATACTGAATTTAGAGTTAGCTCAATTGAGTCATATTCATTGTGTGGGGAACTTAACCTTGTTTCCTTTAAAATGTCTTCCCTAATCACCGAGCGACATCCTCTAACGTGACGCAGCCAGTGAATTGCCTTGTTAGTTAGGGAATCAGCGTTCTCTCTATTACCATTAGTCCCTGTGCCTAATTTGGGGACGTTAGTCATGTAAATTTTTTTTGGGCAATAATCATTTTTCGGGTACACGTTCCCCTACCTACTGGGAGCGTTATTATCTGGTACTACCATTCTGGCAGGTGCCCTTGGAGTAGTATTACTTCCACCTACATTAATGGTCCCAAGTTTCTGACCTTGTTTTAAGTTGGTGCCCATTGGCCTACTTACTGCAGTTGATGACCTGTCATGATGACCTGTCATTAGATACTTTGGATATATATATATATATATATATCTATATATATATATAGATATATATATATATATATATATATTACCTACTGGCTATCGCCAGTAGGTATATATAGTTAGGATTTTTTCCCTATGGCATTTTTGAAAATTCTATGTCTAATAACTTTGGCGTTTGTGGACGGAATCGGCTGAAATTCTCAGGAAAATGGCACATTTTGTTTCTGAGCAGCCCTTGAAAATTTGGGGGGTTTTGTCGAGGGGGGGCCGAGAAAAAAGGGGGGTCCCAAAACACGTTTTCCCCATGTTAATTTCCATAGGGCGGTTGGACTCACTTTTAGCTCGAACGGCTGAATGGATTTGCACGAAACTTGGCAAAATTGTAGGGACTGTTAGCCCGATGTGCCTTTGCTAGGTCTTAATATATGTGCTCCAGTAGTTTTTGAGAAATTAACGTTTAAATCAAGATATATATCTGTAACAGCGCTCCAGGCTGCGCTCCGGTTCGCTTACTTTTCGCGAAACGGAACTTTGAGCGCAGAAAGCTGATTGGCTCTCCGGTGTCTGTCAACATTCTAAACAGTCCGGAGCGGCCGCCATCTTATCTCTCGGTAGGATCGAGAGAGAAGAAGAGGTGAAAAACGAAGGGGGAATTTAATGAAAGGGGGCAAGGTATACCCCTCTTGACCCCCTAGGAATGTTGTTGGGGTTATTAAAGGGTCCCGTGGGGAAAATAAAAAAAAAATGATTTTTCATGGTAGAAGCGCTTCACGGGCCGCGAACTGGGCCGCAAACTGGTAGCGAAACGGGAATTCGCCATTTTGTGCTTCGTTAATTAAATTACTAGGTATAAGGGGGTGCGGGAGACGTATCCTAATCCCCTATGTTTCATGAGGGTGGCTGAGGAGGCTCATATATGTTGATACATCTCTTCCAGCGGCTGTGCGTGAGCTTTTTATTTTTTTTGCTGCGTGACAGTCCGGAGCGGCCGCCATCTTATCTCTCGGTAGGATCGAGAGAGAAGAAGAGGTGAAAAACGAAGGGGGAATTTAATGAAAGGGGGCAAGGTATACCCCTCTTGACCTCCTAGGAATGTTGTTGGGGTTATTAAAGGGTCCCGTGGGGAAAATAAAAAAAAAAAAGATTTTTCACGGTAGAAGCGCTTCACGGGCCGCGAACTGGGCCGCAAACTGGTAGCGAAACGAGAATTCGCCATTTTGTGCTTCGTTTTAATTAAATTACTAGGTATAAGGGGGTGCGGGAGACGTATCCTAATCCCCTATGTTTCATGAGGGTGGCTGAGGAGGCTCATATATGTTGATACATCTTTTCCAGCGGCTGTGCGTGAGCTTTTTTTTTTTTTGCTGCGTGACGTCTGTTAACGTTCGATTCGATGGAAATCAGGAAGTGTTGACCGCCAATTTGTCACTGCGATAAAATATTTTGTTATAAATGAATCCTTATTGATAAACATTGTCTGCGCCATCTTGCCTTTTTTCCAATGCCACAATTTTGTCGTGCACGGCAGCCATTTTAGATGCCAGGCTGGTCCCAGGCTATCACCTACCCCTGCGGATGTAGTTTATGGCCCCAGCTAAAGAGAATCCAGACATGCCAAGCCTCCCGATTCAGGCGTGAGACTACTGATTTCAGTGCTAGTCTCCCGCCTCCCGATTTCTGCAAGCAAAAACCCGGGGGCATATTACGAACAACTAGCGATAATTTTTGTCTCTAACTTGTTTAGAGACAAAAATTTTCGCCGCACATCGCCTATTTTTATCGCAGATAAACCTTGCTATTATCGCAGAAAAGTCAGCGATATTCATGTATTATCGAGCAAATGCTCTTAGCCATGTTATCCACCTCCCATTGGATAACATGGCTAAGAACTGCTCAGGGCAGGTGTTAGCTTTTGGAGATATTCGCGTTTAGCGCGAATATCTCCAAAAGTTGGTAATAGGAGATAGCGATGTTAGGGACTGTTTCCAGTCGCTAACATCTTGGCACGCCCACTTTGCATGTCATTAGTGATAAGTATCACTGACATGCAAAGCGGGCCCAAGATGGTCGCTATCTCCTTTTAGCTGTCACTAACTGGTGTTAGCGACAGCTTGGTAATAGGGAGATAATTTTATCTCCGCTTTCATGGCTTTTAAAGCCAAAAAAGCGGAGATAAACCCCCTTGATAATATGCCCCACGATTCCTCGGGGGTTTCAGCTGATAGGGCTTGGTATTGTGTTACGTGGTAATTTTTCCAGGAAACGTCAGAGGGTCGATGCAGGTGTTCTAGAAGAGGTGATAAACCATTTAAGCCTCATGAACAAGCGCATGGTCTTTTAAAGATTTGTGAAGTACTCGGGGCGGCGGTGTGTGTGCCCTCTTTCAGGAGCGGGCGGGGGGGCACTGCCAGCAACTTGCCAGGTCAGGTAGTGTTCAACACGTGCATCACCCTTTCTCTGCCTGCTATTGCGCTCCATGCTTCGGAAAGGTAAGAAAAAGAACGTGCATTTGAGTTTGAAATGTCCGATCCTGTAGCAGTACACTTGCAAAGCCCACACATGACAATAACCCGATTCAAGGCCCCATTCACCCGTTTTAAAAAAAATTTATAACACTCCAACAAAGTAACATTATAAAACTTTATTAACTTTTAAATATAATGAACGGAACAAAAACTGTAAAAACATTTAAACATTTTTCACCCAAAAAAGCAACAATGGTCAGAAGCTGTCTTTTGTGCGAATAGTCCCAAGGCAGCACAACGTGCAGAGTTCTGGACGGCACCCAGGTGATGTCGCCTGGGTGCCGCACTGGTTTTGGGATCCTACAATGCTGCTCCGAAAATTGGCGTGGGGCGTCCCGGGTGGTGCAGGGGGAGGCCTCGTCAGTAGCGGTCTGTTGTGCGAATAGTCCCAAGGCAGCAGAACGCGCTGAGATGTTGATGGCACCCAGGTGATGTCCAGTAAACTGCCGCACTGGTTTTGGTATCCTACAATGCTGCTCCGAAAATTGGCGTGGGGCGGCCCGGGGGGGGGGGGGGCGTGGGGGAGGCGGCGTGAACGGGCCTCCCCAGGTGGCGGCCATCCAGCTGAGTTGCGCCCGCTCTTGCGGCTACAGCGTCTCGCTCACCATGTTGTTGAGTTGCTCCCACTCTTGCAGTGCAGCGATAGGCGGCTGCCACATGACTCTTAAAATGGCGGCCGGCTCTTCGGTTTTGGGCCTGGTCCACTGAAAAGGCCCTGGGACACCTTGGAACTCGGACGCTTGCATGCTAGGGCTTGGGCTCCATTCTCGAAAAGCGTCCCCTCAGCCGTGAAGATTCTACAAAAGTCTTGGGGGCCCCCGACTCCCGCAGGCTTCCGGTGGGGAGCGGCTGCCATGATTGCTCGTGGAATGACCACGACGGAGCCACGAGATGGTGGTGCTCTCATGCTGACGCCAGCTTCAGTCTGAATGATCCAGAAACAAGGTGGGGCTTTCATTGTTTGGGAAAAAAAATGTTCTAAACCAATGAAAAGTGTTATTTTAGGTCATATGACCAAGCCTTCCATCTTTAGGAAACCAAAAGTAAAATGAACCAATGAAAAGTTTTATAAACAAGTCACATGACCTGTTATGCGGCATAGGGCTACAAAAAGCGTAGAAAATCCGTTGGCATGTGAGGCGGCGTCAGTAGCGGACCGATGTGCGAATAGGCCGAAGGCAGCACAACGCGTCGAGATCCGGATGGCACCGAGGTGGTGTCCAGCAAATTGCCGCACTGGTGTGGCCATCCTACAATGCTGCGCCGAAAGACGGCGTGTCCAGCTGAGTTGCGGTCACTCTTGCGGTACAGTGAATCGAACGCGCCGAGATCCGGATGGCACCGAGGTGGTGTCCAGCAAATTGCCGCACTGGTATGGCCATCCTACAATGCTGCGCTGAAAGACGGCGTGTCCAGCTGAGTTCCGGTCAGTTTTGCGGTACAGTGACTCGAACGCGCCGAGATCCGGATGGCACCAAGGTGGTGTCAATCAAGTTGCCGCACTGGTGTGGCCATCCTACAATGCTGCGCCGAAAGTCGGCGTGGGGTGCCCCGTTGGCTTATGAGGTGATGTCAGTAGTGGACCGATGTGTGAATAGGTCGGAACCAGCACAAGGCGCCAAGATCCGAATGGCAAGTTCTGGATGTTGAGTGCCTCAGTTGAGAGTTCTGAGCAGTGCTTGTAAGACTGTCTGAAGCTTATTTGCACCTGCTGCAGCTTCACTATTGCCCTGGTGTGGCCAAAGGTCGCACATGACATAGGCGGCCGGCTCCCGAGGTCCGGCGGAACTTTTTTCCTTTTCCTTTCTGCTTCTTTTCCTACAATCCGTTTCATCTGAAGACACGACCAGGTCCCTGAATGTGTGCAGGGGGACGCTATTGATTGAATGAAAATGGCGGCTTGACACAAAGCTGACTCAAGCGTTGCTGTTGATGCTATACAGACAAAAATTGGTTTTCAGTTTGTACATTCTTCAGGATTTTTTTTTCCATCCAAGGCTGATTGAGAGTTTGTAGAAAAATGGCTTCAGATTTTCCACATACTACTCTTCAACATTCTTCCTAAATGTAACAATGTGAAACTCACTAGGAGAACGGCTGTTTCTGTTTCCTTTCAAAATGCTGCCAACAATATTTTCTGAATAGAAGACACCATCTTGTAGCATAAAGGGCCGAAAGGGGTTCTGGTCTGGCCGATGGTTGGTGGAGACATTTTGACTATATCTTGGACCTGCCCGGCCTCGCCCAAAATGGCGCCGGTATAAATGGGACTCGTAACTCCTTGCCCGCAAATGTATATCTAGAAAATTTTATTGTAAGTGGCCCTGTCTTATTTTAATTACAAAATGTACGTCCACCGATTCCGCAACTGTTAGACACCTTAGTTCTTCCAACCTAATGGCCCGCTCGTTACGTTCCTCTACAGTGTAAATGTCTCCTCATCATATACGATTTCAGTTTGCTCCGTGGCCGGCCCACGTGGTTATAGGCCCGTATTTGTATACTGACATTTTCACAATAAAGGTTTTTAAAACAAAACACGGTAGTAGTATTTACATTGGTAAAGTTTTTACTTTTAGTCACTGTTTTCGAATCAGTAAAAGGCAAGTGAAATAAAGCAGTCCAATTACATGACGGATAAAAGGTATAATATGTAGGAACGCAGTAAAGATAAATGGTCAAGGGCAGTTGTGTTTTTCATTTCTGCAACATAAAGTGATCGATAAGAATCTGATAATCAGGCGTATCGGCGACTAAGACAGCAGGCCGAATCTCTTTTACTCAACGGCTCCGTCATGGAACGAAGAAACGCCCTTTTTCTCGAAAAAGGAATATATTTTACTTGCAGGACAGTTGTAAATTTTCCGGGAAAGTACATTAGCCTGGAATATTATAACATATGTTTAAAAAAAAAATAATGTTCGAAAACAATAAAAAGCGTAATTTTTAGGTCATATGACCAAGCTTTTCATCATTAAAATAACAAAAGTAAAATGAACCAATGAAAAGTTTTATTAACAAGTCACATGACCTGTTATGCTTACGTTACGCGCTGCGCGCCGCGCCTCGGATCACTTCCGGGTGCGCTAACGCGGCGTGTCATATAACGCATTACGCGACAACGTAGGTCAAGAATATAGTCAAAATGTCTCTACCAACCAGCGTTCGGAACACAACCCCTTTCAGCAGTCCAAAAAGTTCTGTTAAATGACAACAGAGGGGACAGGCAACAAGAACCATCAGTCAAAGAGGGGAGGGCAAGTTCTTCTCTTCCGGGTCATGTTGGGGCGCTACCGGAACTGATCGAATTGGTAGTCTACAGTGTTTCTGGATGTTTCAGACTAAAGCTGGCGTCAGCATGAGAGCACTACCATCTCGTAGCTCCGTCGTGGCCATTTCACGAGCAGACATGGCAGCCGCTCCCCACCAGAAGCCTGCGGGAGTCGGGGGCCCCCAAGACTTTTGTAGAATCTTCACGGCTGAGGGGACGTTTTCGAGAATGGGACCCAAGCCCTATCAGGGAAGCGTCCGAGTTCCAAGGAGTCCCAGGGCCATTTTAGTGGACCAGGCCCAAATCCGAAGAGCCGGCCGCCATTTTGAGAGTCCTGTGGCAGCCGCCTATCGCTGCACCGCAAGAGCGGGAGCAACTCAACTACATGGTGAGCGAGACGCTGTAGTCGCAAGAGCGGGCGGTAAACAGCTGAATGGCGGAAGAGGCACAGTGTAGCAAAAGCGGGCGGAATGGCAACTGAAACGGTAAAGGGGCGCCCCACTACAGCGTGTCTTCAGGTTAAACGGATTGTGGGACAAGGTCCAGAATAGAAGAGTCATCAAAAGGCAAAAAGTTCCGCCGGACCCCGAGAGCCGGCCGCCTATGTCGGGGGCGATCTCAGGCTACACCGGTGCTATAAGACTTGGGGAGGGGGTCGGAGCCAAGTGTCTTCTCCGAGTCCATGGCCATCACACCGCCCCTCGGGGGCCTCCGTCAAGCTGTTTAGGAAGGTTTCATATCACATTGTTTTCTAATGCAGTCAGGTCCACAAACGACACTCACTTACTTTGAGAATAGTGAAGCTGCAGTAGGTGGAAATAAGCTTCAGACAGTGTTACAAGCGCTGCTCAGAACTCTGAACTATGGCACCCAACATCCAGAACTTATGCCATTTGAGAATGGCAGTGACATTGAAGCAACTCAGGGACCAAAACCATTAACGTACTTTCACGTATGAAAATCTTACTTGGGGAGGGAGCAGGAGCGAAGCGCCCCCTCCCAGTCCGCGCCACCACACCGTATGTTGTAAATCTGAAGCCATCGTTCTACAAAGTCAACCAACCTTGGATTGAAAAATCTAGAAAAATGTACAAACTGAAAACCAGTTTTGGTCTGCATAGCATCAGTAGCAACGCTTGCTATCAGAGTGCATGAGTTTCATGCTCGATCGATTGAGCTAGCCGGATCGGGCAATAAAATGTATAAAATAGTTATGTAAATAGTTATTTAATAAAATGTTTTACTCTGTTTCTTTGCTGGTGTGTTGTCTATATTTTTAATATTTGCATAGGGTTTGTCGTTATTTTGGGCGGGATGGGTGACGGAGCCGAGCTGTCTTGCAGCCCTCATGGTGTGGAGCTAAGTTCATCTCACTATTTTCGTATTTCTCATGAAGGGTTGTTCCTAATATTTCTATTTTAGCGAGGTCAAAAAGAGATCCAATTAGTGGCCTACTGATTTTGCTCGATTACTTTTATTTTTTTACACGATTTTTCACTATCTGCAAAGACTAAACAGAGTATTGCGAGTTTGTGCTTGTTTGTAAATAGAGAATGAACTAAAGAGAATCAATTGTAAAACAGTAAATGCTTGGATAACAATCAATCAAATGGAGAGACAAGCAGGTACGACGGATTACAACGGGGGTAAAGGTCTGCGTTAACTACCGTTCACTATCTGCAAAGAGAGAGTACTAATAAGAGAAAAGAGGGGAGGGGGGGGTGCAGCGTTCAAAGCACATCAGCGTGCATAAATACGAAAATGTTTTTATCTATCACGTACTTGACATTTTAAAGCTTTTCATATTTGCTATTAAAAAACCATTGAAATTCACAGAAAAAACCATAGTTATAGTCCATATATAGTTAGGAATTTGCATTTACAAAACCTTGAAAATTCACTGAAAAAACCATAGGTTATAGACCATATATAGTTAGGGATTAGCATTTACAAAACCTTATTTTACTCGCATAAAACCATTGAAATTCCATATATAGTTAGTTGCGCTAACTATATATCGCGCACCCGCAATCCACTGCTGATGATGTCACATATTACATCATTCATGACATGGTCAGTGACATCACTCATGACATCACTGATGACATCTCAAATAACATCACTGATGACATATCAAATGACATCACTGATGACATCACTGATGATATCTCATTTGACATTACTGATCACATCACTGATGACATCATTCATGTGATAATACGATGAACCTCTTCAGACTCTAATATAACCTTAGATACACTCAGTGTAAACAGACACTCACAGACTGTCACTCATCCATGGAGTTACTCACACACCTAGTCAGTCATGCAAAGAATCAATCACACCTCCATTTCCTCAACTATACAGTTATACACACCTTACTTATTCAAACATATACTAACACATATTTACTCTCTTATACAATCCCTGATACAAGTTCACAATGATCCATACAGCCACTCACACATTCACTGGCTCTTATGCACAGTTATTTATATATGTCAACTCTCACATGTACTGTGTTTTACATATGTACTTACTTTGACATGTAGCACTGAGATATCCATTCACTCACCAATACACTCATGCACACAGTCAACCGCCCATACAGCTGTTTCCACATGCACTTTTGAAACCATACATCTAGTGAATCAACTGCTCACACATCTATGCACAGAGTCATACACCTCCCAGCCACCCACACACACACTCAGTCTCCCATACAAATACTTGGGCAACCAATCAATAACCCATATAGTTACTCATATAGCTACTGATCAACACATGCAGCAGTTCACAGAACAACAGACATAATGATGCATAAATTAAGACAGTTTAGTCACTAACTCATGCACTCAGTGAGACACATTTAATCACTCACTCATACAGTCAGTCATGCACCTACTAAATCCTTCATCCAGACACTTATACATCCACTCATTCTTCAATATGTAAGACATATTTTAACTTTACAGAAACATACAGTCACTGGATAATGTCATCGGTGATGTCATCAGTGATGTCATTTGAGATGTCATCAGTGATGTCATGAGTGATGTCACTGACCATGTCATGAATGATGTAATATGTGACATCATCAGCAGTGGATTGCGGGTGCGCGATATATAGTTAGCGCAACTAACTATATATGGAATTTCAATGGTTTTATGCGAGTAAAATAAGGTTTTGTAAATGCTAATCCCTAACTATATATGGTCTATAACCTATGGTTTTTTCAGTGAATTTTCAAGGTTTTGTAAATGCAAATTCCTAACTATATATGGACTATAACCTATGGTTTTTTCTGTGAATATATATATATATATATATTACCTACTGGCGTTCGCCAGTAGGTATATA
Organism: Lissotriton vulgaris; assembly: GCF_964263255.1. Classification (NCBI taxonomy): domain Eukaryota; kingdom Metazoa; phylum Chordata; class Amphibia; order Caudata; family Salamandridae; genus Lissotriton; species Lissotriton vulgaris. The sequence continues at coordinate 724,983,602 of NC_141696.1, forward strand.
TAGTTAGGATTATTTGTCTATGGAACTTTTGAAAATTCTATGTCTAATAACTTTGGCGTTTGTGGACGGAATCGGCTGAAATTTTCAGGAAAATGGCACATTTTGTTTCTGAGCAGCCCCTGAAAATTTGGGGGGGGTTTCGTCAAGGGGGGGGCCGAGAAAAAAGGGGGGTCCCAAAACGCGTTTTTCCCATGTTAATTTCCATAGGGCCTTTGGCCTCACTTTTAGCTCGAACGGCTGAATGGATTTGCACGAAACTTGGCAAAATTGTAGGGACTGTTAGCCCGATGTGCCTTTGCTAGGTCTCAATATATGTGCTCCAGTGGATTTTGAGAAATTAACGTTCAAAACAAGATATATATCTGTAACAGCGCTCCGGGCTGCGCTCCGGTCCGCTTACTTTTCGCGAAACGGAACTTTGCGATGCGAAGCTGATTGGCTCCCCGGTGTCTGTCAACATTCTAAAGAGTCCGGAGCGGCCGCCATCTTATCTCTCGGTAGGATCGAGAGAGAAGAAGAGGTGAAAAACGAAGGGGGAATTTAATGAAAGGGGGCAAGGTATACCCCTCTTGACCCCCTAGGAATGTTGTTGGGGTTATTAAAGGGTCCCGTGGGGAAAATAAAAAAAAAATTATTTTTCACGGTAGAAGCGCTTCACGGGCCGCGAACCGGGTCGCAAACTGGTAGCGAAACGGGAATTCGCCATTTTGTGTTTCGTTTTAATTAAATTACTAGGTATAAGGGGGTGCGGGAGACGTATCCTAATCCCTTATGTTTTCTGAGGGTGGCTGAGGAGGTTCATATATGTTGATACATGTCTTCCAGCGGCTGTGAGTGAGCTTTTTTTTTTTTTGCTGCGTGACCTCTGTTAACGTTCGATTCGATGGAAATCAGGAAGTGTTGACCGCCAATTTGTCAGTGCGATAAAATATTTTGTTATAAATGAATCCTTATTGATAAACATTGTCTGCGCCATCTTGCCTTTTTTCCAATGCCACAATTTTGTCGTGCACGGCAGCCATTTTAGATGCCAGGCCGGTCTCAGGCTATCACCTAGCCCTGCGGATGTAGTTTATGGCCCCAGCTGTAGAGAATCCAGACATGCCAACCCTCCCGATTCAGGCGTGAGACTACTGATTTCAGTGCTAGTCTCCCGCCTCCCGATTTCTGCAAGCAAAAACCCGGGGGCATATTACCAACAACTAGCGATAATTTTTGTCTCTAACTTGTTTAGAGACAAAAATTATCGCCGCACATCGGCGATTTTTATCGCAGATAAACCTTGCTATTAGCAAGGTTTATCGCAAATGCGATAAAAAACGGCCGCAATGCATGAATATCGCTGAAAAGTCAGCGATATTCAAGCATTATCGAGCAAATGCTCTTAGCCATGTTATCCACCTCCCATTGGATAACATGGCTAAGAACTGCTCAGGGCAGGTGTTAGCTTTTTGAGATATTCGCGCTTAGCACGAATATCTCCAAAAGTTGGTAATAGGAGATAGCGATGTTAGGGACTGTTTCCAGTCGCTAACATCTTGGCACGCCCACTTTGCATGTCATTAGTGATACATATCACTGACATGCAAAGCGGGGCCCAAGATGGTCGCTATCTCCTTTTAGCTGTCACTAACTGGTGTTAGCGACTGCTTGGTAATAGGGAGATAATTTTATCTCCGCTTTCTTGGCTTTTAAAGCCAAAAAAGCGGAGATAAACCCCCTTGATAATATGCCCCACGATTCCTCGGGGGTTTCAGCTGACAAGGCTTGGTATTGTGTTATGTGGTAATTCTTCCAGGAAACGTCAGAGGGTCGATGCAGGGGTTCTAGAAGGGGTGATAAACCATTAAAGCCTCATGAACAAGCGCATGGTCTTTTAAAGATCTGTGAAGTACTCAGGGCGGCGGTGTGTCCTCTTTCAGGAGCGGGCGGGCGGGGGGGGGGGGCACTGCCAGCAACTTGCCAGGCCAGGCAGTTGCATCACCCTTTCTCTGCCTGCTATTGCGCTCCATGCTTCGGAAAGGTAAGAAAAAGAACGTGCATTTGAGTTTGAAATGTCCGATCCTGTAGCAGTACACTTGCAAAGCCCACACATGACAATAACCCGATTCAAGGCCCCATTCACCCGATTTTTTAAAAATATATAGCACTCCAACAAAGTGGGATTATAAAACTTTATTAACTTTTAAATATAACGAACGGAACAAAAACTGTAACAAACATTTAAACATTTTTGACAAAAAAAAGCAACAATGGTCAGAAGCTGTCTTTTGTGCGAATAGTCCCAAGGCAGCACAACGTGCTGAGTTCTGGACGGCACCCAGGTGATGTCACCTGGGTGCCGCACTGGTTTTTGGGATCCTACAATGCAGCTCAGAAAAACAGCGTGGGGCGTCCCGGGTGGTGCGGGGGGAGGCCTCGTCAGTAGCGGTCTGTTGTGCGAATAGTCCCAAGGCAGCAGAACGCGCTGAGATGTGGATGGCACCCAAGTGATGTCCAGTAAACTGCCGCACTGGTTTTGGTATCCTACAATGCTGCTCCGAAAATTGGCGCGGGGCGGCCCGGGGGGGGGGGCGTGGGGGAGGCGGCGTGAACGGGCCTCCCCAGGTGGCGGCCATCCAGCTGAGTTGCGCCCGTTCTTGCGGCTACAGCGTCTCGCTCACCATGTAGTTGAGTTGCTCCCACTCTTGCAGTGCAGCGATAGGCGGCTGCCACAGGACTCTTAAAATGGCGGCTGGCTCTTCGGTTTTGGGCCTGGTCCACTAAAATGGCCCTGGGACACCTTGGAACTCGGACGCTTGCCTGCTAGGGCTTGGGCTCCATTCTCGAAAGCGTCCCCTCAGCCGTGAAGATTCTACAAAAGTCTTGGGGGCCCTCGACTCCTGCAGGCTTCCGGTGGGGAGCGGCTGCCATGATTGCTCATGGAATGACCACGACGGAGCCACGAGATGGTGGTGCTCTCATGGTGACGCCAGCTTCAGTCTGAATCATCCAGAAACAAGGTGGGGCTTTCATCGTTTGGGAAAAAAAAATGTTCTAAACCAATGAAAAGTGTTATTTTTAGGTCATATGACCAAGCCTTCCATCTTTAGGAAATCAAAAGTAAAATGAACCAATGAAAAGTTTTATAAACAAGTCACATGACCTGTTATGCGGCATAGGGCTACAAAAAGCGTAGAAAATCCGTTGGCACGTGAGGCGGCGTCAGTAGCGGACCGGTGTGCGAATAGGCCGAAGGCAGCACAACGCGCCGAGATCCGGATGGCACCGAGGTGGTGTCCAGCAAATTGCCGTACTGGTGTGGCCATCCTACAATGCTGCACCGAAAGACGGCGTGTCCAGCTGAGTTTCGGTCACTCTTGCGGTACAGTGACTCGAACGCGCCGAGATCCGGATGGCACCGAGGTTGTGTCCTGCAAGTTGCCGCACTGGTGTGGCCATCCTACAATGCTGCGCCGAAAGTCGGCGTGGGGTGCCCCGTTGGCTTATGAGGTGATGTCAGTAGTGGACCGATGTGTGAATAGGTCGGAACCAGCACAAGGCGCCAAGATCCGAATGGCAAGTCCTGGATGTTGAGTGCCATAGTTGAGAGTTCTGACCAGTGCTTGTAAGACTATCTGAAGCTTATTTGCACCTGCTGCAGCTTCACTATTGCCCGAGGTGGTGTCCAGCAAATTGCCGCACTGGTGTGGCCATCCTACAATGCTGCGCCGAAAGACGGCGTGTTCAGCTGAGTTCCGGTCACTTTTGCGGTACAGTGACTCGAACGCGCCGAGATCCGGATGGCACCGAGGTTGTGTCCAGCAAGTTGCCGCACTGGTGTGGCCATCCTACAATGCTGCGCCGAAAGTCGGCGTGGGGTGCCCCGTTGGCTTATGAGGTGATGTCAGTAGTGGACCGATGTGTGAATAGGTCAGAACCAGCACAAGGCGCCAAGATCCGAATGGCAAGTCCTGGATGTTGAGTGCCATAGTTGAGAGTTCTGACCAGTGCTTGTAAGACTATCTGAAGCTTATTTGCACCTGCTGCAGCTTCACTATTGCCCTGGTATGGCCAAAGATCGCCCATGACATAGGCGGCCGGCTCCCGAGGTCCGGCGGAACTTTTTTCCTTTTCCTTTCTGCTTATTGTCCCACAATCCGTTTCACCTGAAGACACGACCAGGTCCCTGAATGTGTGCAGGGGGACGCTATTGATTGAATGAAAATGGCGGCTTGATACAAAGCTGACTCAAGCGTTGCTGTTAATGCTATACAGACAAAAATTGGTTTTCAGTTTGTACATTCTTCAGGATTTTTTTTTCCATCCAAGGCTGATTGAGAGTTTGTAGAAAAATGGCTTCAGATTTTCCACATATTACTCTTCAACATTCTTCCTAAATGTAACAATGTGAGACTCACTAGGAGAACGGCTGTTTATCTTTCCTTTCAAAATGCTGCCAACAATATTTTCTGAATGGAAGACACCATCTTGTAGCATAAAGGGCCGAAAGGGGTTCTGGTCTGGCCGATGGTTGGTGGAGACATTTTGACTATATCTTGGACTTGCCCGGCCTCGCCCAAAATGGCGCCTGTATAAATGGGACTCGTAACTCCTTGTTGTGTACTGGTTGAACAACCTTGATATCACGAGATATGAATGCAGTTTTGATGCTCATGGCGGGCGGGGACGAGAATTGATTGAATATTTCGACATCCCTATTGATATTAAGTTCTGATGTGTTATTGATTACTGTACTATTGAAAGTTCGAATTAACGTCACCCATGGTACTTGCACGCAAATGTATATCTAGATAACTTTTTTGTAAGTGGCCCTGTCGTATTTTAATTACAAAATGTACGTCCACCGATTCCGCAACTGTTAGACACCTTAGTTCTTGCAACCTAATGGCTCGTTCGTTACGTTCCTCTATAATGTAAATGTCTCCTCATCATATCCGATTTCAGTTTGCTCCGTGGCCGGCCCACGTGGTTATAGGCCCGTATTTGTATACTGACATTTTCACAATAAAGGTTTTTAAAACAAAACATGGTAGTAGTATTCACATTGGTAAAGTTTTTACTTTTAGTCACTGTTTTCGAATCAGTAAAAGGCAAGTGAAATAAAGCTGTCCAATTACATGACGGATAAAAGGTATAATATGTAGGAACGCAGTAAAGATAAATGGTCAAGGGCAGTTGTGTTTTCCTCTCCTGCAACATAAAGTGATCGATAAGAATCTGATAATCAGGCGTATCGGCGACTAAGACAGCAGGCCGAGTCTCTTTTACTCAACGGCTCCGTCATGGAACGAAGAAACGCCCTTTTTCTCGAAAAAGGAATATATTTTACTTGCAGGACAGTTGTAAATTTTCCGGGAAAGTACATTAGCCTGGAATATTATAACATATATGTTATAAAAAAAAAAGTTCGAAACCAATAAAAAGCGTAATTTTTAGGTCATATGACCAAGCTTTTCATCATTAAAATAACAAAAGTAAAATGAACCAATGAAAAGTTTTATTAACAAGTCACATGACCTGTTATGCTTACGTTACGCGCTGCGCGCCGCGCCCCGGATCACTTCCGGGTGCGCTAACGCTGCGTGTCATATAACGCATTACGCGACAACGTAGGTCAAGAATATAGTCAAAATGTCTCCACCAACCAGCGTTCGGAACACAACCCCTTTCAGCAGTCCAAAAAGTTCTGTTAAATGACAACAGAGGGGACAGGCATCAAGAACCATCAGTCAAAGAGGGGAGGGCAAGTTCTTCTCTACCGGGTCATGTTGGGGCGCTACCGGAACTGATCGAATTGGTAGTCTACAGTGTTTCTGGATGTTTCAGACTAAAGCTGGCGTCAGCATGAGAGCACTACCATCTCGTAGCTCTGTCGTGGCCATTCCATGAGCAGACATGGCAGCCGCTCCCCACCAGAAGCCTGCGGGAGTCGGGGGCCCCCAAGACTTTTGTAGAATCTTCACGGCTGAGGGGACGCTTTCGAGAATGGGACCCAAGCCCTATCAGGGAAGCGTCTGAGTTCCAAGGTGTCCCAGGGCCATTTTAGTGGACCAGGCCCAAAACCGAAGAGCCGGCCGCCATTTTGAGAGTCCTGTGGCACCCGCCTATCGCTGCACCGCAAGAGCGGGAGCAACTCAACTACATGGTGAGCGAGACGCTGTAGTCGCAAGAGCGGGCGGTAAACAGCTGAATGGCGGAAGAGGCACAGTGTAGCAAAAGCGGGTGGAATGGCAACTAAAACGGTAAAGGGGCGCCCCACTACAGCGTGTCTTCAGGTCAAACGGATTGTGGGACAAAGTCCAGAATACAAGAGTAATCAAAAGGCAAAAAGTTCCGCCGGACCCCGGGAGCCGGCCGCCTATGTCGGGGGCGATCTCAGGCTACACCAGTGCTATAAGACTTGGGGAGGGGGTCGGAGCCAAGCGTCTTCTCCGAGTCCGTGCCATCAGACCGCCCCTCGGGGGCCTCCGTCAAGCTGTTTAGGGAGGTACCATATAACATTGTTTTCAAATGCAGTCAGGTCCACAAACGACCCTCACTTACTTTGAGAATAGTGAAGCTGCAGTAGGTGGAAATAAGCTTCAGACAGTCTTACAAGCACTGCTTTTCTAAACATTTTTTGATTTTTTTGTATTTTTGCACAGTTTTATATTTTTTTTTTGTTTTTGATGGAGGGGAAACAACAAAGCACAGGCATTAAAAAAGGCTCAAACTCAGAACTCTGAACTATGGCACCCAACATCCAGGACTTGCCATCCGGATCTTGGCGCCTTGTGCTGCTTCCGACCTATTCACACATCGGTCCACTACTGACATCATCTCATAAACCAACGTAATGTAAATAGTTATTTAATAAAATGTTTTACCCTGTTACTTTGCTGGTGTGTTGTCTATATTTTTAATATTTGCATAGGGTTTGTCGTTATTTTGGGCGGGGTGGGTGACGGAGCCGAGCTGTCTTGCAGCCCTCATGGTGTGGAGCTCAGTTCATCTCACTTTTTTCGTATTTCTCATGAAGGGTTGTTCCTAATGTTTCTATTTTAGCGAGGTCAAAAAGAGATCCAATTAGTGGCCTACTGATTTTGCTCGATTACTTTTATTTTTTTACACGATTTTTCACTATCTGCAAAGACTAAACAGAGTATTGCGACTTTGTGCTTGTTTGTAAATAGAGAATGAACCAAAGAGAATCAATTGTAAAACAGTAAATGCTTGGATAACAATCAATCAAATGGAGAGACAAGCAGGCACGACGGATTACAACGGGGGTAAAGGCCTGCGTTAACTACTCTTCACTATCTGCAAAGAGAGAGTACTACTAAGAGAAAAGAGGGGAGGGGGGCAGCGTTCAAAGCACATCAGCGTGCATAAACACGAAAAAGTTTTTACCTATCACGTACTTGACATTTTACAGCTTTTGATATTTGCTATTAAAAAACCAATGAAATTCACTGAAAAAACCATAGGTTATAGGCCATATATAGTTAGGAATTTGCATTTACAAAACCTTGAAAATTCACTGAAAAAACCATTGGTTATAGACCATATATAGTTAGGGATTAGCCTTTTCAAAACCTTATTTTACTCACACAAAACCATTGAAATTTCATATATAGTTAGTTCCACTAACTATATATCGCGCGCCCGCAATCCACTGCTGATGATGTCACATATTACATCATTCATGACATGGTTAGTGACATCACTGATGACATCACTGATGACATCTCAAATGACATCACTGATGACATCTCAAATGACATCACTGATGACATCTCAAATGACATCACTGATAAAATCAGTGATAACATCTCATTTGACATGACTGATCACATCACTGATGATATCATTCATGTGATAATACCATGAACCTCTTCAGACTCTAATATAACCTTAGATACAATCAGTGTAAACAGACAGTCACAGACTGTCACTCATCCATGGAGTTACTCACACACCTAGTCAGTTATGCAAAAAATCAATCACACCTCCATTTTCTCAACTATACAGTTATACACACCTTACTTATTCAAACATATACTAACACATATTTACTTTACTCTCTTATACAATCCCTGATACATGTTCACAATGATCCATACAGCCACTCACACATTCACTGGCTCTTATGCACAGTTATTTATATATGTCAACTCTCACATGTACTGTGTTTTACATATGTACTTACTTTGACATGTAGCACTGAGATATCCATTCACTCACTAATACACTCATGCACAGTCAACCGCCCATACAGCTGTTTCCACATGCACTTTTGAACCCATACATATAGTGAATCAACTACTCACACATCTATGTACAGAGTCACACACCTCCCAGCCACCCATACACACACACTCAGTTTCCCATACAAATACTTGGACAACCAATGAATAACCCATACAGTTACTCATATAGCTACTGATCAACATATGCAGCAGTTTGTAGAACAACAGATATAATGATGCACAAATTAAAACAGTTTAGTCACTAACCCATGCACTCAGTGAGACACATTTAATCACTCACTCATACAGTCAGTCATGCACCTACTAAATCCTTCATCCAGACACTTATACATCCACTCATTCTTCAATATGTAAGACATATTTTAACTTTACAGAAACATACAGTCACTGGATGTTGTCATCAGTGATGTCATCAGTGATGTCATTTGAGATGTCATCAGTGATGTCATCAGTGATGTCACTAACCATGTCATGAATGATGTAATATGTGACATCATCAGCAGTGGATTGCGGGTGCGCGATATATAGTTAGTGGAACTAACTATATATGAAATTTCAATGGTTTTGTGTGAGTAAAATAAGGTTTTGAAAAGGCTAATCCCTAACTATATATGGTCTATAACCAATGGTTTTTTCAGTGAATATATATATATATATATATATATATACATACACCTGTAACATAAACATTTTTTAAAAAATGTATGTTATAAATTAAAATAATAAAATATTTATTCTTTTGTAAAAGTACATTTTACACTACATTGAGTGCAACAGTAGGGAAAGTGTTGGATAGCATAGGGGAAAAATTTACTATTCCCACTCCAATAGGTGCAACAGTAGGGAAAGTGTTGGATAGCGGCGGGGAATAATTTACTATTCCCACTCCAGTGAGTGCAACAGTAGGGAAACTGTTGGATAGTGGAGGGGAATAATTTATTATTCCCACTCCAATGAGTGCAACAGTAGAGAAAGTGTAGGATAGCGTAGAGGTGAAAATTACTATTCCAATTCCAGCGAGTGAAACAGTAGGGAAAGTGTAAGATAGTGGAGGGGACTAATTTACTATTCCCACTCAAATAGGTGCAACAGTAGGGAAAGTGTTGGATAGGGGAGGGGAATAATTTACAATTCCCACTCCAGCGAGTGCAACAGTAGGGCAACTGTTGGATAGTGGAGGGGAATAATTTACTATTCCCACTCCAATGAGTGCAACAGTAGAGAAAGTTCCGGATAGTGTAGAGGTGACAATTGCTATTCCCACGCCAGCAAGTGCAACAGTAGGGAAAGTGTTAGATAGCGGAGGAATAACAATGTTGGTTACAGTAGGGCAACTGTTGGATAGTGGAGGGGAATAATTTACTATTCCCACTCCAATGAGTGCAACAGTAGAGAAAGTTCCGGATAGTGTAGAGGTGACAATTGCTATTCCCACGCCAGCAAGTGCAACAGTAGGGAAAGTGTTAGATAGCGGAGGAATAACAATTACTATTCCCACTCCAGCGAGTTTAACAGTAGGGATAGTGTTGGATAGCGGAGAGGAATACTTTACTATTCCCACTCTAATGAATTCAACGGTAGGGAAACTGTTGGATAGCGGAGGGGAATATTTTACTATTCTCATTCCAATTAATGCAACAGTAGGGAAAATGTTGGTTAGCGTAGGGAAATAATTTACTATTCCCACTCCAGCAAGTGCAACAGTAGGAAAAGTGTTGGATAGCGGACGGATAATAATTACTATTCCCATTCCAGCGAGTGCAACAGTAGGAAAAGTGTTGCATAGCGAAGGGGTAAGGATTACTAATCCCACTCCAGCGACTGCAACAGTAGGGAAAGTATTGGATAGTGGAGGGGTAAAAATTACTATTCCCACTCCAGCGAGTGCAACAGTAGGGAAAGTGTTGGATAGCGGAGGGGTAAAATTACTATTCCCACAAAAAAAATCTAATTTAAAAACAAACAAAATATCTACAACAATAAAAAATTTAATAAAAAACCCAAAACAAAACATATACAAAAATATCAAATAACATAGAAACATAATATAATGTAGCAAACATTTTACATTTACATAACAATATTATTTTTTTAATAAAAAAATAACTATCTTGTAATAACAATTAATTTTAATACAAAAAAAATATAAATTATATAAAAGTAATATTTTTTCCTACCCTATAACACCACACAATTTACAACACATATCTATTTTTTTTAAAGTGCACCTCCATAATTACCACAATGAATTAACAAATATACAAATATTAATAAATAAAATACATATTTAAAAATTTAAAAATGTCTGTACTAACAAAACATTACAGCTATACAACATAAATACCCAAACAAAATAAAAACAAAACAATCAACAAAATATATTCATTAATTACTGAATGAACATTAATGATCAAGTAATGATTAATTAATTTAAATAATATTACTTTCTATCTTATACCCCAATAAACACCAAAACACACACCTAAAAATATCTTCACAATTTACATAACTAATTTTACATTAATACATTAATGTAAATTAACAACAATTCCTTAGTTCATTTAAAAAGCATTTACTTCGCACCATTTACCACTATTAACCCCACAATCACACATCAAAATTATTACACAATTGACAAAATAAAAATGTAATTAATTAGAATCAATTACCATAGAATTAAATAATTAAAAATAAATAACCTCCCACCATATTCCCCTATGAATGCCACTATCAATTTTGTAAACAAATACATAATTAACATAATTAGTTATCAAGTAAACAATTAGTTAATAACAATTAACAATCAAAATATAAATATTTATTAATAAATTCATTCACACTATTAACACTATAAAATATTTATTATTACATATTATATAAAACATATTAATAATTGTATTAAATATAAATTGCTTCCCACCCTACTCCCCTATCAACCCACAACAAACTCCTAAAAAATTACACAATTAACATTATTACCAATTCATTATAATTAATTAATAAATTAATAAATAACGAATAATACATTATTTCCCACAATTAACAATATAAATTATGAAATCCATAAATATGAGTTGTGAAAAAAATATTAATAATGTAATTATTATTAAAATACCTCCCACCCAATTCCCCTATAAACCCACAACCTGCTCCTAAATAATGAAACAATTAACGTATTTACCAATTAATTATTCAATACAAATTAACAGACAATTGATAATTAATTAATAATAAATTAATTACCATAATAAACACTATAAAATAAAATGTACATTAATACTAATAAATACAAATTAATATTCAATGTATTATAATTAAATTACTTCCCACCCTATTCCCCTATAAACCCACCACCTGCTTCAGAACTAAAACGCAAAATGTAATTAAAATAAAATTAATAACTTCAAAAAATTTAACACATACATAAAAAAATGCAATACTTAGACACAAAAATATAGCACATGCATTTAAAATACACACTAAAATACATAACACTAACTAAAACAACAATATTTGTAACAACTATATTTTTGCAAACAATATTCATGACTTCGATATTTTGGGAAATGATATTTCTTACCTTAAACGCAATATTCTTGACCCCGATATTCCGGCAGTTGATATTTCTGTATCACGATATTTTGCACTCGATATTAGTGCTCGTCGACATTTCCTACTCGATATTCTGACTGTTCACCGCTTCTTTTAGGTCTGCCACTAACTCCTTTCTTCCCAATTGAGAAGCCTGATCCCTAAAATAACCCTCTAGATTAAAGATGATCAACCAGTTCTTAGAGGTGTGCACAGCAATCATGTAGGTTTGAACTGGCTCTATTGTTGGGGAGAGAAGAAGAGGTCAATTTAACAAGGAAAAGACTCACTGGGATAACTATAAAAGCTGTTGAGTCCCACCCATACTGCAAACGATGACATTTAAGGGAACTTTCTTCCCTACCTGAACCAAAAGCCTGACCTCTATCAGTCTCTGCAATCAGAGCCAACGTGTTCATCCTCCTTGGTGGCATTTTTAAAGTTACCCCTCATTAAGATGGCAAAAGCTGCAGCTCGATGTTCAGAGACAGTTTTAGGTATTCATTCTTGCCTAGAAGTGAAAGCCCTCTGATAAACCTTGCAGGTTCTGCACAGCTCCCAATTTGTCTACAATTGTTTTCACCAGCTTGTTGAGCTGAAGACTTACACTTTTTTCTCAGAGGAGTAGAATGATGGTGCCATAAAGCTATGTGTTACTGAGTGGTAATGTGACTAGGCATACAGTATTCCACATTTCAGGAGAAATAATTCCTGCCAACCTTTGTTTGCCAGCAAGCCTAATGTGCGTGTCACTCTGTTGGGTTCCTCTAAGTTTCTGATGCTCAGGGTTAATAAAGACACGGCTATTTCGATGTGTCAGATGGTATGTCTTAACACAAGATATCAATATCTTCCGGTGTGAAATATGTGAGTGATAGTTCAGTATATCAGGTCGTCAACATTTCTGTGCACACTTTTTGTCCTGCCTCACTGAATAAATCTGGGTAAACTAACATTTAAATCCCTCCTTTCAAACATAGGCTGTTTCTGTTTTTTTTTATCTTCCCAGGCCATTGAGCCTAATTAGTTACATCTTCCTAGTATCCTTCAGATTTGGGTCAGTATTGATTGTGATGATCAGTTTTGTTAGCTTCCTGTGGACCTTCTTTCTTGTGCATTATTGGGGGTCCTTATCCTTTTCTCCTATACATGTCCCATACTTGTGCAGATCTTGTTTTCATTTCATGTGTCTTGGATCAGTGTCTGTTCATTCGCAGTGGGCTCAGCTCTAATTTTGAATGGCTTCTTGATAGACTGCGTCTTTCTTTTTCCTCTTTTCGTTCCCCTCTTGTTATTCACTCTCTAGGCTTCCGTTTGGATCCAGTTTTATGGTTATTGATCCGTATTTCCCGCTATCGAGTTGATGTTCCACATTCTGCTCTTTGCCTTATTTTGTTTTGTTGGTGTCTGGTCTATCTCTCCTCTCTTGAAGGCTTCTTTTCCCTCCTTTTCTATGCTGACACTTTCAGGCGGATTGCTCTCGTCCCTTATCTTCCTTGGTGGGACTCTTTGTTTTTCTTTGGGACAGATAACATTTTTCATGTTGACATCTATTTGCCACCAGGAGTTCAGCCAGCCAGTTATTAATTTCTGGGCCTAGGACCTCTGCCTGTTTTATGCTTCAGTTGCAGCAGCTCCTCTGTGAATGCTGTTTGAAGGTGGACACTGGCAGTAGGAGTGACCTGCTTATCTTTTGATGCTTCTTTGCTTTCCTCTATCGTAAAATGGTGTCTGCGTTGCAGATTATTCAAAGATTCCTGCAGATCTTCTGTGGGCAGGCTTTGAGTCATTCAACATCGAACCTCCTTGGAGCGATGATTTAGACTGGGCATTGGATCTTCCTTTAATCCATTCCTATGCCCAGGGCCCATTCGGGGGTACACCAGGTACACAGCGTCCACCTACTCTTTTCACAGGGAGAATGCCGTCACCCATGCCTAGAAGTTGGGCCACACAGAAATATGATAAACTTGTCCCGGTGTAAGTAAGTAAATAAGTAAGTCTTTATTGCTTGATTAATTAAAATCTTAGCAGTCCGTACAACTATAAAAACACATATATAACACAATTTTATATTTCCTTAAAAACAGGCTTACTATGTTCTAAAAACAAGAATTTAGCTGATTAAAAATACATGTGATAAAATTATAATGAACTTCTTAGTTCAGGAGAAGTCTGCATGCAAGTCCCGGGCTTAGGTCATCACCTGTGTCCATGGATCTAAATGGTAGGTTGTTAAGTTGTGGCCCGCTAGTTTTAATGTCTATGCGTGGTGGGAATCATATGCAATCACCTGGCAGGGGCCCATGGGCGTGGGTGGTTGTACTCAGGTTTCTGCGTCTAGTTTTGTTTGTACTTCTTTCATAAAACGGACAAAACTGCAGACTAATCTAACATTGGCCCCATCAAAGCACGCCTTCACTGCCTGTCTGCAAGACCGGATCTGCATTTCATTTATATGTGGCTTTAACAGCTCTCTCCTCTCCCGGTCTAGAGATTTGCAAATACACAAAACATGCAACACATCTTCTTTCGTTTCTCCACATAATCTGCAGAGGGTGGTTGGAGATGAGCGTTTCCAGGGGGCCATATGGGGTTTAACAGGTAAAATCCCCATCCTCATTGCCAAGAAGCTCTCCTTCAGCATGCTGGAGAAGCTAGTGCCTAGGTACAATTGTGGTGAGAATTTTGAGTAACTTTGAATCACAAACCAGCTGTGGGCCCTCTTAATTAAGTTTATTGATCTTTTTCAGTAGAGACGAGGTTGATCGACTTGTTAACCAGGTCTTTGACGTTGTTAAAAGGAAGTCCAGATTCCCAGATGTTCTGTAGGGCTAACACGCTGATCCCTGATTGAAGATAGGCCATGGCGGGGGAGTTGCTTTTCCTTGATATTTCTTTCCATAGGGATTAGTTTAGTGATCCGGCTGCGGCGCTCTTTATTTTGTACCACTTTTTAACATACGCGCCCTTCCGGTTTATTGTCTGGTTTGGTAATCCAAATTTGAGTCTGCGCTGGTGAGGTAATTTTTCGAAGCTTGAATATTGTTCTTAGCGCTTTAGAGACCGTTTTGTCCAGGGTTGATTCATCCTGTCTCTGTGTAATTTTCAAACACTGGGACACCTTCAGCAGCGCCTGTATATTGTCTGCTTTCCATTCCCAGCAGCAACGTGCAGGCAGTGAGAGACTTTTTTTATTTCACTTCCAGCTGGGCCGAAGTTAAGGGGCCATCAGGCCTTGTTTTGTTTGAATATCCGGACTGGAGGTGGCCTGAAACCTCACATGTAAATGCCACAGAGGGCAAACTAAGGCACACAGCTTGTTATCTCTTCACAGGTACTTAAGAGAGGCATCCTTTTACCTTTGTTCAATCCATGAATATAAGCAATGCATGCACTCTAAGAATGTCAGATGTGCTGGTCTGTCCCAGTATTTACACTGATACCAATTTCAATAGCACTATTGTATTTCTTTTATAGCGCTATGCAACCCAATGCAGGGTGTTAGAGCTCTTTACGTGACATACACATTATAAATTGACAATAAATCATGTACATGTGTAAATCAATGTACAAGATGGGTTACATGAGACAGGATTACAAGGTGTAGGAGTCACATGTCCTTCATAACTCACTGTACTATATTACAAGGATTCAAATGTATTAACAAAGGATCTCCGGGGGATGTGTACAAGGAAGTTGGCTTAACTGCACAATCTGCCACTTCTGAAATGCAATGTGTCACCATATTTACAAGAATGTGGTGCAGCCTTACATTTCCCCCTGCGATGCTAAGTTTAGCAACTTAATGCCAACGCAGGCACCCTTACATCATAGTGCAAGGGTGTCTGCGTGCAGGGGAGGATTGTTTATGTGCAGGAAGGTCTCCATTCCTGCACATCAACAAACCTAATATGCCATTCTGTCACTTTCATGTGTGCTTCTACATGAGGCACACATGAAAGTGACAAAATTGCATTTTTTTTAAATGTAGGGACATCTTCCTGTACTTAAACTGTACTTGCTGACCATAGCTGCCATCAAAATAAAAGGAAGCAAACAGCTTTACTGTAAGTCAACAATTCCATGACGCGCGCACAGGTCTTATGAATACCGCTTCTTATGAATACCGCGTTTCCATCGATGTCTTATTTACTACTCCTCAGGCAAACGGTTAAGAGGAGGACCAAGTGGTATTGTCGCATTAGATAATCAAGTAAATATAAGATTAATGGTGCTGCTGTCCTCTTCGTGATGGCATTCTATGAAGCACAACGAGAGGAGGCGTCTGTAAGTGACTGAAATAAGAGTGAATTCATGCTGGGGAGCGAGATGTTGATGTTGTATAGTTGTTAGGGGTAACAGAAAACCTTGGAACCTAATCTGGTTACCAAGGAGTTCCGAGAGAGGGGGAGGGGGGCTTGAATCAAGAGCGTGTTTTTTGACGAAAAGTGGAGCACGAAAGTGTGAAGCAGAGAGATCTTTAACTCGTAGGTGCCATACCGTCGTAAAAAAAATATACTTAATTCTACTTATACTTAATTCTGCTTTTACAGGTTTTTAAAGAAAAATGTGGGCATTTCAAAGCTGATGACCCAAGAAAATCACGCTGAGGTATGCGTGCGATTCGTGGGATGAGGGCTGATTCTAGCGACGTCTCTCACAATTACTGTTTAATCTCGTATTAAAAAAAATACCAGTCCTATGTTTACTATGGGACAAACTTTTTACCTTTCGCTTCTTCAGTTTAATTTGTAGCAGGTGTTGCTGTGGAGTACTGGCATCCTCGAGAAAGCATTCAACGTGGCTGGCATTTAGGCTTGCATTTCAGTGCAATGTACTTTCTGTGTTACCTCGGGGATCTTGGAAGGAAAGGACACGTCGGTTCTAAATTACAAGGACAAATGAAAAGGCGGTATCAGGGATGAAATGGGTAATTTATCATGTGGGAGGAATACTGCGTGAGCCAGATAAAACAATAAAGTTAAATAAATAATACGTACAATTCGTTCATACTTCAGTATGAAAATTAACGTCAGTATCTGTTTTCTGATGATACCGAAGGGAAAATAAAACATCGAAGACGACGAGGGGTCTGTCTTTTTAAAATTGAAAAGGATTGTTTTCAAGTAGTTGTGTGTTAGTGTGTGAAAGCGGGAAAGAGTGTGTTTACGCATAGATGGCTATTGGAGGTTTTGTTAAAAGAGTGGATTGATAGGAATGAGACTTTTTGTATTATAGGATAAACCTCCTAAACAGGCTGCACTTTTATTCGGAAATGTCTTGTTTGGACCGAATGATACAAAGTTATTTTCCTGAATTTTCAACAGTGACATTGGGGCAATTTGTCTTATGTAATAGAAGCCCATTCAATATTTAATGGTTCCATTCATTCAGTTAACCCTTCAATGCATCCTTTTATTTACTTATTAATCCGTGGATTCATTTCTTCAAGCAATGGCTCACATAATTAGTAATCTATTACGCACATTCATTCATCTATTCAATCACTTTTTTGCTAATTTAAATATCAAACCATTTATACTTCATTGCATTCGTGCATGTATTCATTTAACCAGTTCCTGAAAGTGAACGTAGACATAGCATAAAAATGAATGTCGAAAGGTGATTGCTCCAATTCAACACGTCAATCATTACTTCTTGCATGCTTTTTTCCTTCTATCAAAATATATGTCTCTCACTCACTAGTGTCAATTTCATATATATGCTCATGCACATTGAATGACGTGTCAAAAACAATTTGTTGTGAGTGACACTGCAGTACACCACTGTCCCACACTTGGAGGTATCAGTGGCATGTGGTGCACTGTGGCATAAATCAAATTATCTACGTTCCCTTTCAGAAATTACCAAGATTGGCAAGTATTAGCATTGCCTATGCATGCCTTGAATATAATTGCATGCCATCCACAGAAACACGTGTTATATAAGTTTGTGGGGGTGATAGTAGCCTGAATCCACTCTGAAGAAAGCCCAGGACCGTTTAGGCCATTAGTATAGGGCTGTAACATGTTGATGTTTTAAGGTCATAGGAACATTATATCCTACCAACCCTTAAATATGTTTTTTAAATCTTCCCATCTACCCCACTAATAAAGGGAGACCTGGGAGTTGATGAGTATTTTTTTTTAATTACGCCATCTATTTAACAGTCTATATAAGAGATCTCTGGGTTAAGGTCGAGCGAGCCAACCCTGGCCTTTAGGAGCCAGGGTGAACCTCATGATAAAGCATGCCATTAAGCATGGGCGGAAAATCCGTTCCGCTCGCGGATTTTGCGGATTTTCGGTAAATTCGCAATCCGCGAACTCTCGCGAATTTACCAAAAATCCGCAAATTCGCACGCAGCGGATTTTTTTTCTTGGTGATACAATATTGCGGCGTGCGGCGTTCACTTACCATCATTCAGCGTTTGCCGAGTTGTTTTTCTCGATATTTTGCGAGTACTGCGCCATTTTGGATCTTGCTGCGGGATCCCGCGGGAGTTTGGCGACGCATCACGAGAGTTCGCAATTGCGAACATGTAGGTGTGGCGGGCAGCAACAATCTCGCACTCGCGAAATTACAAAATCTGCAATTCTGCACAAGAAATCCACTAGCAAGCAGCATAGACCTTCTGAAAATGATGATTTTTATCAGAATAACTCCTCATGTTGACATTTGCCTGCACTTTTTTGGATTTGAGGCCTTTTGACTTTCTTTGGATCACTTTTGGATTAGAAATCAACTTTCACAAGTAAGTTTGTTTGGGGCATTACAGTTGCTGCTCTGCAGAAAAAAGAGTTTTGCAAAACTGAAAGCACTCAGCAGGTGCAAAAGTTCACTCATCATTAGTAACCATTCCCTGTAGTACTTCCTGAGGGGCCCCTCTAGAGCTCAGTTGCCTATGTTTGTTTGGGGCATTACAGTTGCTGTTCTGCAGAAAAACGAGTTTTGCAAAACTGAAAGCACTCAGCAGGAGCAAAAGTTCAAACTCATCATTAGTAATAGTAACCATTCCCTGTAGTGCTTCCTGACTGGGGCCCCTCCAGAGTTCAGTTGCTAGTTGCAACAATTCTATGACCCTGCTCTGACCCTCACAGCAGGATCATAGAATAGCTACAAGTAGGCCACAAAGGTCCTGGAAAAAAATTGCACTGCAACAGAAAGCAAATTACAGATAAGGAAGCAGGTGCCAGACTGGAATTTTAAAACAGTGACTCATTAATAAATCAACCCCAAATGAATTCATGTCAGTTGAAGCAGGGCAGGTGTGCTTGCTTTTCCCCCCCATAATCTACAGTGATGATGAACCAGAGGGTGGCATTGATGTACCAGAGGGTGGCATGGGTGAAACAGAGGGTGGCAGTGGTGAAACAGAGGGTGCTGGGAACCTGTGATGATGAACAAGACATAGAAACAACATAGTCGCGACCGTTGCAAGCCGACAAGTAAGTTCGCAATTGCAAACTCGTACAAAACCCTTGCGAACTGGCAGAAACCCTTGCGAACACAAAAAAAAATCGGCAAATTCGCGAGAATTCGTGGATTTCGCGGATTGCGAGTTCGCAAATACGCAAATTCGCAAACGCCAGATTCGTAAAATTCGCCCATGCTTACATGCCATTACTAGAGTGGGTGAGCGTTACATTAAAAAAAAACTAAGGGGCATATTATCAACAAATAGCGATATTTATCGCTAAGTAGGGTTAGCAGCAATTATTTTATCGCTGCGCATCACAGGATTTTATCGCTGAGATAACGTGCTATTAGCAACGTTTATCTCAAAAGCGATAAAATTCCCGGCGATAGCGGCAAAATCCGTGAATATCGCTGAGAATACAGCGATATTCATGCATTATCGCTAACAGGGTCTTAGCCATTATATCCACCTCCCATTGGATATAATGGCTAAGAACTGGTCTGAGCAGGTGTTAGTTTTTAGAGATATTCGCGCTTAGCGTGAATATTTCCATCGCTACGCCTGTGTTGGTAATAGGTGATAGCGATGTTAGCGACTGCTTTCAGCCGCTAACAGGTTGGGTACCCCCACTTTGCATGTCATTAGCGATAAATATCGCTGACATGCAAAGCGGGCCCCAAACCGCTCGCTATCGCCTACAAGCTGTTGCTAACTGCTGTTAGCGACAGCTTGCTAATAGGGCAATAGTTTTATCTCCGCTTAGCGGCCAAAACGGCAGCTAAAGCGGCGAAAATTGCCTATCGCCCCCTTTGATAATATGCCCCTAAAATCCTTTCTCCGCTCTTATCAGAGTGGTATTTAGATTTGACATGTTATCCCTTTGTTTCTTTGCACGTATAACGATAGTCTAGAGGGGCTACTTTTCAGGTCATAAGTAGTCACAATGGGTGGACATATCCCTACATCCTTGATCAAAAGATCTTTCTACTATTTTGCCACTGTGAAATTCTTTTGAATTTCCAGCCCTTCATGTTTTGAGGGAAATGATGAATAACTAATCAATTATTATTCTTTATTTCAGCAGTTACCATAAAAGCACCTAAGACATAATACATCTATGCAATAAAAACGTTAAAATCATTAAAATCATCTCAGTAAGTAATTTAAAAGAATCCAAGGAGAATATAAAAATAGCAGAATAACATAACAACCCTTTTTAGTGCTTTAAAGATAGTTAAAATTCATAGATTTGATAATGATCAATGTCCATATACAAAAACAACATGTCTGTCTTTTAAGATGAATTATCGCAATAACGACTTTTTTGATTGATTGATAAAAAAACCATGTAATTCATATAATCACATCCAGTTGAATGAAACAAACATAGAATCCATACAAATCCCAGGAACTAATCTGTTGTCAACAGAGCAGCACTTTTCTGTCTTAATCTCCACATGTATAACAGATAACTGGAGGCAGCAAATACAATTGATTGGGCTGTAGCTCATCTTAATGTCCTAGTTGCAAATCTATAGTCCCTGACACCCAGATTGTGAGACAGCAGCAGAATCCATGTCCTGCTGTAAACATCGTAATTCAGGCAAAAATACAGTGAATGTTCAATAGATTCTTAGCCTTGGGGCAAAAAGGGCAACTCAACTCTGGGTTGGAGAGGGGACGATGCCAGTTCGCGGTGAATGTTCAAAGTGGCAAAGCCCCTATTAAAAAGTTTATATACAGGGTTCTAGCAGCTGGTGGCTCAATTGCATCTATATACTCTTCCAGAGAGTGAGCGAAACGAAACGACCACTGTCTACATGTGCCCAGTACATCACCATGAGCATTGACCTGGATACATTACATGATGTCTCAGGGTGGGTCCATAAATTCTCACACCCAATCTCTGATAAGCAATGATTGATATACCCCAATCACCGAATCCTAGCAGCCCCTGAAAGTTTTAGTATTTTTTCTAGACCAATTTGGTAAGGCTGTAAGCCCTCAGAAGACCAGATACTTCTCCAGTACAGAGTACCACCTACATATCAGGACATGGTCTCACCATCAGGTGCCCCACTAGCAGGACTTGCTACAGTTCCAGTGGTTGGAGGTGCGTCCAAATCATTCAAACCCAAATCACTCACATAGAGAGCTGTAAAATGATCATCCCAAGTGATAGCCGTTATGTTGTTAACCAGAGGGACAGCAGATTCTGTGCCCTTGTTAGCCAATATTTGCCAAAAGGAGCGATCGTCTTTCCCTTTGATTACAGACAGTAGTGCTTCCCATTTGGCCATGTAGTGCTTTCACTTGGCCTTAACTAATGCACCTTTATAAGAGACCCTGACTCCATGTATTGTGGCTCTGGTCCCGCCTATAATGGCAATTGTCAGGGCACATCTTGCTAACCTGCAGGCCTTGGTATACCATTTAGCCTCATTAGTCCATTTAGGGAGAGGCCTATCCCACTCCAGAAAGAGCTCATTTAAGGAGAAAAACAGGGCATTCAGGATAGCTGTGTAACTCTCCCAAGAGGCCACTATGAGAGAACTCTCTTCCAGGGCCAAAACTACTTCTAAGACAGTGGAAAGTACCTCATACAGCTGTATCTGGAGTTGGAGTGGTAGTGATAGTTCTCCATCTCAATCTACGACAGCTGCTAGTTGGTAGAAGCCTCCCTTCGAATGGTTTGTTATCTTGAGATGGAATACCAAGGCCCACAAAGTCAGCAAGAGGTCCCAGGCATTGTGGTCACCGTCCTGCCTCGGGACCACCTCTATATCAATTACTTGCAACCACAACCTGATATACATCAGTATGCAGTCTATATGGCTACTGCCTCCTTGTCGGTTAAAGGTGACCTTCCTTTCTTTATCTGATAGGGTGCTCCCATTGCAGGCTCTCAAACCATTATTAAGAGTAAAAGCATTTAGTTGCAAGGCAGCGGCACACCATTTTTTTATATAGTTTTGAGTGATAGCTCTGGGACTACCCATACTTCATCCTCTTCCCCGCTAAGTGTGTTTGTAGCAATGCCAAGTCGCTCAAAATTACAATCGAAATTGCCCATCACAATCCTAAATACACCGCCAGGGAGAGATGACAGGTGAGCATTGATTACATAATTAGCAGATAAGCTGATCATGCTACTTTCATACCTACAGTAGACATTCTACAAGCATAATGAAACCCCATTGGGAAATTGCAACAGTACGCACAATATATCTGGATACCCTAGATCAATACCTTTAGATGTACATACCAGAGTGGTTTTCAGGCAGATTGCAAGGTCCCCAACAGCCTGCCCTTCCCAGAAAAAAGAGAAGGTTGATAAAAGTAAGCAAACCCAGACCTAAAATAGGGTGTGACAGACCATGTTTGCTGAAACATACATACATCAAATCGGTCCTCAAAGTCACACCAATCGGAACATGACAATCTGTTTTTTTATGCCAGCAAGGTTCCAGGAGATGAGCTTGCAGGTGGGAGCTGCTTTGGACATGGGGTCACTACCAATGGGAGTACAACAAGAAACACATGCAGTTGGTTGGAGGTTACTGGATGCATAAGATTGCAACACACAATCAATGGGAAAACAAGAAACATCAGATGCAGAATGAGGATGTTCTGCTACTTCATGCTACATCAAAGCATGAGAACTGATTTCATTTGTCATATTGCTCAACATTCCAGGTGCCCTCTGTCGATCCAGATATGGTACAAGTCAGTCATTAGCATCCAGACCTAAGAGTGGGGGATATCTATTAAAAGTGGAGACAAGAGGTGCACCCAAAGCTTCTGCTTGATGGTAGGCATGCCCCCTTCTTGCCATCTGTCCAGTTGAGCTGAAAGGGCTAGGTTTAAAAAAATAACCCAGCAGAACAATGCTTGGTGTTGTTCCTTTGTTACCAGGCCTGCAACCAGTTTTGACCAGGTGGTATACCAAGCCTGGGTTCCTACAATTTATGACCACGCACTTCCCCTCACTTGAGTTAAGTGATCAGCCTATCCAATCAATTCTTCTCACCATCAATATATCATTGTACTGAGGGGTGGCAAATATGTTGTGGCGTGAGAGCCAATGGAAGACTTTATTTTTCAGTTCCTAATGGCTAAGAGAGGCGGTACTCCTAATAAAACTGGCACGTATGAGCAGCCTTCGGGTGGCAGATTTAGAGGCTGCTGGACTTTTAGGTAATGTGGCTGGGAAGATGGTCTAGTAGCAATGTTAGCCCCATATGGCCCCTACAATGCCTGGGTTCAGCTATATCCCAGCTAGTTATAGGTCTAGACCTTGCCCCTGATATTAAAGTAGGTGTATGAACAGTTGGGGCGTTTAGTTCCACTGGGAGAAGGGACCTCAGGTCTGTGTTGCAGATATTGATATTAGCAGTGGGGCCATTACTAGGAGATGCTCAACCATGTGGATGTGTGGGGACTGCAAGTGGTGGAGGATGATTCCGCTTATTGGACAACTCCTGGATGACCCCTTCCAGGGAGCTTATCCTGTCTACAAGAGGGGAAATCTGAAATGCCACTCTGGTTTTGATTTGATCCGGAACAGACTCCCACGATTACTTAAGCCCATCCCCTTTCACATCAGGATTGGTAATTGATGCCAACTCACTCCACCTGTGGAAGGCTAGGACCTGCAGATTCCCGAGCACTGGTAGATAAACGGACAATGGACCCTTGTTTCTTAGTTACCAGGCATAGGTCATGTTTTAGTTTTTCTCTTCTTCCTTGCAGAGCATTCACCAAAGCTAGTGGTCAGGGGCAAGTCTGGGACATCCATAGGTGGTTACCGATCCAAAATCCTTAAGGAAACAAGGCTTGAGGCCTCTAGGATAGTTATACTGGAACATTTTACAGGGGCGACCTTTGTGGTATCAAGTGGTAGTAGCTCCATACTTGATGGAGCGAAACTAGGCCTCTCCCCTATATTGAGGGGCAAGCGTCTCTCTGCCAGTTCTTTCTCCTTGGTAGCTACACTACCTGCTCATACCAAAAAGGACCCCAATTTTATGCCAACTTGAGGATTAACATTTGAACTGTCCTTCCCTGCGGCGAATCTGCGCTTGTCCATGGATAAGGTTGGACTGGCAGTCAATGCAATGCTAAAAATTGCTTACCAGGAGAGATGTTGGTGCAGCAGGCAGAGGGGACAGGAGGGTGGCACAGCCCAGCCTCTTCCCTGGTCTGATGTTTGCAACGGGCCCACACTGCAGTAACTGAAGTGGCATTTTAATGCGCATTGCAGCAAGCCCCACTCCTACCTATGGCACAGCGTTGTGGCAACTGAAGCCCCACAATGCAGGGGGCTATAGGCAGACACAGAGGCCTATACCCCCTCCATGAGATCCTCACAATAGCACACCAGTGGTAGGAGTTGTGGGAAAACAGAAAAAGGGAGTGGAAGAAAACACTTGACTGTATTTTACTCTCAGAATGGATCTTTATAGGCTGGAAGAGCACATGACAATTTCAGTGCTGCAGAAATGGTATTTCACTGATCTGGCTGTAGAGCTAACAGGAGACCAGATATGGGAAAAGTTTACAGTCTTGAATAAACAATTAAAACATGTGACCAGTGTAACTTTACAGTTTTCAGTAGCAGATATTTTTATAATGAGCCACATGCACACCAGAATGTCACTGGAAGCCATACCAGTCATGAGCTAAGAAGGCAATAGGGAGAAAGCTAAACCCAAATACACAGTAGGATAAAGGAATTGGAGGGAAAACTAATGCGAGTGAACTAAAAATAGAAAAAACAACAACCCAATGAAAGAGTAAATGGGTGCTAATTGGCATGAAGCAGAGAGCTACAATAATCAGCATGTTGCCAAGCACACACTCCATTTAAAAATTACCTTAAATACTATCTTCACCTCTTATTCTCTAGAAGTGAAATAGCAAACAGATAGTGAGTGTCTAACGGTGTCAGTTAGTTTGCAGTCTAGTGGTCTTTAGCTCTTTAGTTTCTACTGACCTCTTCTCCACAATCTGCAGCCCCGATTAGGCCTAAAATTGATTCCATATCTTAGCAGGGTCTAAATGCTGACAGTACCTCACACTCTGCACCCAAGTGTCTGGACCAGGTTTTAAAGGGAAGCCTCAATGAAACGTTGTCACCAGTCAAGTGGTATGAGCAAAATATGCTGGTTCCCATGATCTTTGCTGAGCATGAGTCTTTGCAGTAAATCAAGGATCTCTTTGAACACCTTTTGTTCTTCTAAGTTTGTATGCAATGGCCAGAGGGGGTATTCTCAGAAAAAGTTCAGAAAAAAACATTCACTGTTGTTTATTTAGATGTATGTTTAAATCTCCTAGGATTAAGAATAGAGAAGAGAATAGCAAGAAGCCTACGATTAAATTGAAGAGGACAATGTTTCATGACAGTGTGTACTTTAAGTAGTGCAAGACAATGACAAAATTGTGTTACATACATGAGGCACAGAGTAGCCTGTACCTGCTAGTAAGAGATTTGTTTAGGACAAATCCATCTCTTAACACTGTGTGTGTGTATCTGTGTGTTTGGGGGTGCTCACGGGGGTGAAGGCAACTGCTACTGCTACGGCAACAAATCCATGACTAATTTGTTCCCACAGTGGTCCTGTAGGATATATACCATGTCATGATCTCACACCCTCAGAGTCAGTAACCTTCATTGATGGTGATAGCCTATAACGCGCAAGTTTAGAAACTGCGCTAGATTTGGTATCAGAGAAAACCCACCCCTGTCCCGTGCATCCTGCACTCCTAGAATTCATTTAACATATGATTATGCTTATTGCCGGTATTTGCTCATAAAAGTTTGCATGTGTCAATGTTTGATGAATCATGTGTATCGTAATCTGCTATTTGTTTAGTATGTGACTCTTGGCGCTGCTTGAGGAATATTGTGACTCTTGGCGGTGGTTTGGGAATACTACATTCAGGAGCAACAGCAACAGAAGTCCCTGCTTGGTAAACACGAGCACCGACCGAAGAATGAAAAGACGCGTTGGTTTCCCTTTTCTGCCGCTTTGGAAAAGACAAGCGGCAAACGGCTGAATGCACGTCAGCGTCTTTACGTTCGGGTGTGGTTCAGGTATAAAAACCACACCCGATCTTCCAGAAGGCGCTTAGCCTTCCAGCCTTCACGGAGAACGCTTCGCGCATCCCGAGGTCCCGTCCCTTCAGAGGCTGCCACTTTGGAATGAAAGGAAATTCAGCACTCGGCAGCTTTGAAAAGACAGACAAAAGCTAAGTACATGTTTTCTTTTTAAAGGCGCCCAACGCTAGCCACTTTCGTTTTGGATAAAAGAACAATTTTTGGAAAGACTATTTCTTCTGAATTGAAAAGAAGAAAAGGACTAAAGGAGGAACAAAGAATACCTGTTATTTGTTATTTAATGTAATGTGGAAGCTTCTAAGACTGATTGTGATTTTAGAGTTAGGCCAATTGCAACTGTTAGTATTAGGCCTGCTGTATTTTTGTTTCCATATCTTTGTTTAGCTTTATATGTTCAAAGAAGAAAGAAAATAAGGAAGTGGTGGAATATTAAGCAGGCATAGATAAGTAAGTGCAAGCAGGAGAAAGGGGGTGCTTTAAGACGTTGAAATACTTTAGAAAGAAAAGATTTTAATAGTGAAAATTGTATCTTTGTAGAGAAGGTGAATTAACCTACAGAAGAGAAACCTGCAAGGACGTCATCATCCTAACAGCCCTGCTAACCTGACAAGATTCTTCAACACACCACTTCCAGGACGCGAAGCCCCTTCTAGTAGAATCGCAGGTAGGAAACCTAAGAACTAGAGCAGGTCCACAAGTCATAGAAGGGAGGTTGGAGAAGAGTATAATTTACTTGGGAAGGGTTCTAAGGACAACTTGTTATTTTGCAGGTCGACTACTAGAATCTTCACTAGCGTCAGATCCGGCCACTCTCCCTAATAACTATCTAGCATCTTGGAGTGTCTTGATAAAAAACCACAAGAGGTAGGATAGCTTTCTGGGAGTTTGGCTCATAGCGTCTCCGCAAAACCCAACAAGCACCTTACAGGTAAGAGCATCAAGCCATACAGGTAAGAGTGACTTGAATCACCTGACAGAAGGCTAAGCCCACGGATTACGTTTTGCCCAGGCGCTATGGACCAAACTCCTCAGGTGTCACTACAAGATATTGCAGCAATGTTAGCGGAGCTGAGGCATGAAAATGCAGAATTACGTAAAGATATGTCAGAAATGCAAGCCAAGATACAGACAACTAGTACTTCTTGGACTTCTCCGATCAGACCAGCAACCTTTCAGCCACACCTGCAAACTTTGTATAGTGGTGGCGCTTCAAGCTCTCCTGCTGCTAGCACCCAAATTCAGGTAGTAACTCCAGTTACTGTACCCCTTGCACCCCCAGAGAGGTTTTATGGCGACAGTAACAAGTTTGCTATATTCCTGAATCAATGTCATTTACATTTTGTGGCAAAACCCACAGCATTTCCAGATGACTCTTCAAAGGTAGCCTTCATTCTATCATATTTAGGTGGTGAAGCAGCTCTTTGGTCTGTACCCTACGTAGAAAGAGATGATTTAATTCTCTATGATTTGCGGCGATTTAAAAATACCATGAAGAAATTATTTGCTAAGCACGTTTTTGTGCAATCCGCAGATCATGAATTATTAAATTTGAAACAAGGTTCCTCTGATCTGTTACATTATATCTCTTCTTTCAATAGATTAGTTATAGAAGCAGAATGGCCAGAAGATAAACGAGTGTCATTATTCTATAGAGGGCTAAGAGAAGAGTTGAAGGATATGGTAACACAAATCCTTGATCCGCCCACAGACCCAGAGGAATTTATTGACTTGGTAGTCAAACTCAATCATCGCATTATAGAACGGAAAGGGGAGAAAGGGAAAACAGATTTCAAGGTATTTCTGCCTAGAGACAAGACAAATCTTAAACAGGAATCCACAGCTAGGTTAGACCCTGTAGAACCAATGCAAATAGGGACCATAAGAGGGCCTTTAACCAAAGACGAGAGAGAGAAGAGAAGAAAACTGAACCAGTGCATGTATTGCGGTAAATCCGGACACTTTGTCAAAGAATGCCCTACTCGACCCACAAGACCTAAGTCGAAGTCAGTGGATGTAAGCATAGTAGATCAGACGGAAAACTAAAAAGCTCGATAGATCAGGAGGTCAGTTTATCGGGTAAACAGCTTAGTTTGGCCTCAAATGCACCTACCGCCTCTCATAGCCATCTCAGTATTAGAATTCTTTTACAATCACAGAAGGACAAAAGTCGTTCATGGTCCATAGATGCCTTGATTGATTCTGGAGCCACAGGAAATTTTATTGACACCCAATTATTTGAGAAATTAGAGTTAAAAAGAAATGAGAAAATCTCTCCAGAAACAGTTAGGGCTGTGGATGGGAAAGAACTGACTTCAGGTCCTATACAGTTTAATACTGAAGAATTACTTATGACATGTGCAGACAAGCATCTAGAAAACATAGTTTTTGACATAATTGATGCTCCCCAGTTTGGTCTGATTTTAGGTATTCCATGGTTAGTACTTCATAATCCCTACATAGACTGGAAGAATAGAACTCTTTTGTTTAAGTCGGATTATTGCCATGTAAACTGTTTCCAACAATACCCGCGTGCTGAACTTAAGGTTCAGGGGTACAATTTTCCAAAGCAAATTCAGAGTGTTCTGACTGTCACAGGAGTCCCTGAAGAGTACCATGACCTTTTGGATGTTTTTGACAAAAAAAAGGCCAACACCTTACCACCTCATAGGGACTATGACTGCCAAATTGACTTAGTTCCGGGAGCTACCTTACCATGTAGCAGGATTTACGCTCTCACCGAGAAAGAAAATGAACATTTGCGTACCTATTTAGACGAATATTTGGCAAACGGGTTTATCAGACATTCCAAGTCCCCCGTATCTTCCCCTCTATTTTTTATACCAAAGAAAGGGGGAGAATTGCGCACATGCATCGACTATCGCGCAATCAACAACGTGACTGTCAAAAATAGGTATCCGTTACCCTTGATTCCGACTCTACTTGACCAAATCAAAGATGCAACAATTTACACCAAGTTAGATTTGCGTGGGGCTTACCATCTAGTAAGGGTTCGAGAGGGAGACGAGTGGAAGACTGCTTTCCGTACTAAGTTTGGACTCTACGAGTACCAAGTCATGCCCTTCGGACTCTGTAACGCTCCAGCCGCATTTCAATTTTTTATTAATGAGGTTTTGAGAGAGTTTCTTGACGTATGTTGTATTGTCTATATTGATGATATTCTCATATACTCAAAAGACACCTCAGAACATGTAAAGCAAGTACGAGCCATTTTGAAACAGCTTTTACAGAATTCTCTATTTGTTAAATTGGAGAAAAGCTTGTTCCATGTCACCACAGTGGACTTTTTGGGGTATATCCTCAGTCCTTCTGGCATAGAAATGGACCAAAAAAAGGTACAAGCCATAATGGATTGGCCAGTTCCCAGTAGTGTGAAACAAATTCAAAGCTTTTTAGGTTTCGCAAATTTTTATAGGCGATTCATTAAAGATTTCTCAAAAATCATCACTCCAATTACTAAGTTATTGAGAAAAAACACCAAGTTCGAATGGGATTCAGAAGCTGAAGCAGCTTTTCAGAAATTAAAATCACAGTTTACTACCGCTCCTATTCTGAAACATCCAGATCCTTCACAACCCTTTATTGTTGAAGCTGACGCCTCTCAATTTGCAATTGGAGGAATACTATCCCAAAGAAGTACCAGTACTGGCCAAATGCACCCCATAGCGTACTATTCTCGAAAATTAAATCCCACAGAACAGAATTATGCTATAGCAGATAGAGAGTTACTAGCTATAAAAGCTGTTTTCAAAGAATGGCGACACTATTTGCTGGGTGCCCGTCATCCTGTGACAATTTACACTGACCACCGAAATCTTCAATCACTTAAATCTATAAAAGCTTTATCAGCCAGACAATTAAGGTGGACTTTGTTCTTTAACGATTTTGATTTTATTATCACTTTTCGTCCTGGAAAGGAGAATAATAAAGCTGATGCTTTGTCAAGAATTGGAATAAATGATGACATGAATGTAAGACAAGAACCGGTAATTCCAATCATACCTGCTGAACGATTTCTCGTGGGTCTTATAGATTCAGATGTGGTGTCAGATCTAAAAAAAACTTTTCAGTCACAATCTAAAGAGGAATGGAACAAACTTTATCCGTTGTTATCTTGGAAGGAAAATTTGTTATTTATGAATGATCAAGTTTTTGTTCCTATTGAATCTCTTCAGAAACGTGTTTTACAATTGTATCATGACACTTCACTATCGATACATCCTGGGGTAACCAAAATGTACCAGTTGATCAAGAGAAAATTCTGGTGGCCCTCAATGCACAAAGATATTCAAAATTATGTAGAAACTTGTACTGTCTGCAGTCAGAACAAACCTGTACATCATGCTCCCAGTGGTTTTCTTTTACCTCTGGCTTTACCACCGCAACCTTGGCATACAGTCTCCTTAGATTTCATTGTTGAGTTACCGCGCTCTAAATCTGGTTACACTACTATTCTTACTGTGGTAGATCATTTCACTCGTTATGCCCATTTTGTACCCTTAAAAAAACTTCCATCTGCTCTGGAACTAACTCAAGTGTTTATGAAGGAAATTGTAAAGTTACATGGCATTCCATCTGTATTAGTTTCTGATAGAGGGCCACAGTTCATCTCCCATTTTTGGCGGAATCTGGGTAAGGCTTTGAACATGGAAATCCGTACCTCTACCAGCTATCATCCACAAACTGATGGTTTAACCGAACGTACGAATCAAACAATTGAACAGTTGTTAAGATGCATGTTAGTAACTCATGATCAAGAATGGTCAGAAGTTTTGTGGGCTGCAGAATTTGCGTACAACAACTCTGATCATTCTTCAATTGGTATGTCCCCTTATTTCTGTACTTATGGCTATCATCCTAAGGAAATAATGGGAGCAGATTTTGAGTCAACACTAGTTCCAGCAGTATCAGATTATGTGCAGGAGCTAGTTGCTAATCAACAGGAAGCACAACAACATTTGGCACAGGCCAAGGAAACTCAAAAAGTGTATGCTGATAAACATCGTTCCAAAGCCCCACTATATTCAGTAGGAGATAAAGTGTGGTTAGCAACCAAGAATCTAAGGTTGAAATGTCATAAAACTTTCCGCCCAAGGTTTATAGGCCCCTTTCCTATTGAAAAGGTGGTCAATCCAGTTTGTGTAAGATTAACACTGCCTGTCAAGTATCGTATTCACCCTGTGTTTCATATTTCTTTAATTAAGCCTTGCAATCCAGAAACAAGGGATCTTGGACACCCTCCTGCTATTGATGTTGATGGGGTTCCAGAATACGAAGTTAAGGCTGTCCTAGATTCTAAGAGAGTGAAAGGAAAGCTTCATTATCTAGTTGACTGGAAGGGTTACGGTCCTGAAGAAAGGACGTGGGAGCCATTGGTGAACCTGCAGAATGCTCCTAAAATATTGAAATCATTCCATGCTAAGTATCCCGATAAGCCAAAGCCTGTCCCTGTGGTTTTAGGGGGGATTCTACGAGGGGGGTACTGTCATGATCTCACACCCTCAGAGTCAGTAACCTTCATTGATGGTGATAGCCTATAACGCGCAAGTTTAGAAACTGCGCTAGATTTGGTATCAGAGAAAACCCACCCCTGTCCCGTGCATCCTGCACTCCTAGAATTCATTTAACATATGATTATGCTTATTGCCGGTATTTGCTCATAAAAGTTTGCATGTGTCAATGTTTGATGAATCATGTGTATCGTAATCTGCTATTTGTTTAGTATGTGACTCTTGGCGCTGCTTGAGGAATATTGTGACTCTTGGCGGTGGTTTGGGAATACTACATTCAGGAGCAACAGCAACAGAAGTCCCTGCTTGGTAAACACGAGCACCGACCGAAGAATGAAAAGACGCGTTGGTTTCCCTTTTCTGCCGCTTTGGAAAAGACAAGCGGCAAACGGCTGAATGCACGTCAGCGTCTTTACGTTCGGGTGTGGTTCAGGTATAAAAACCACACCCGATCTTCCAGAAGGCGCTTAGCCTTCCAGCCTTCACGGAGAACGCTTCGCGCATCCCGAGGTCCCGTCCCTTCAGAGGCTGCCACTTTGGAATGAAAGGAAATTCAGCACTCGGCAGCTTTGAAAAGACAGACAAAAGCTAAGTACATGTTTTCTTTTTAAAGGCGCCCAACGCTAGCCACTTTCGTTTTGGATAAAAGAACAATTTTTGGAAAGACTATTTCTTCTGAATTGAAAAGAAGAAAAGGACTAAAGGAGGAACAAAGAATACCTGTTATTTGTTATTTAATGTAATGTGGAAGCTTCTAAGACTGATTGTGATTTTAGAGTTAGGCCAATTGCAACTGTTAGTATTAGGCCTGCTGTATTTTTGTTTCCATATCTTTGTTTAGCTTTATATGTTCAAAGAAGAAAGAAAATAAGGAAGTGGTGGAATATTAAGCAGGCATAGATAAGTAAGTGCAAGCAGGAGAAAGGGGGTGCTTTAAGACGTTGAAATACTTTAGAAAGAAAAGATTTTAATAGTGAAAATTGTATCTTTGTAGAGAAGGTGAATTAACCTACAGAAGAGAAACCTGCAAGGACGTCATCATCCTAACAGCCCTGCTAACCTGACAAGATTCTTCAACACACCACTTCCAGGACGCGAAGCCCCTTCTAGTAGAATCGCAGGTAGGAAACCTAAGAACTAGAGCAGGTCCACAAGTCATAGAAGGGAGGTTGGAGAAGAGTATAATTTACTTGGGAAGGGTTCTAAGGACAACTTGTTATTTTGCAGGTCGACTACTAGAATCTTCACTAGCGTCAGATCCGGCCACTCTCCCTAATAACCATCTAGCATCTTGGAGTGTCTTGATAAAAAACCACAAGAGGTAGGATAGCTTTCTGGGAGTTTGGCTCATAGCGTCTCCGCAAAACCCAACAAGCACCTTACAGGTAAGAGCATCAAGCCATACAGGTAAGAGTGACTTGAATCACCTGACATACCATCATACCTTCCCAACGGTACGTTTTGGGTTCCAAACTGCCGGGTTGAATTGCAGGCCAGGAGTTGGCAGCTGGAGTGTCTGGTTGTTGACACCACTGTGGTCACTGCAGACTAATGTTCTCAGAGATCAAGGTTACTGGATGTTGGTGTTCCAGCAAAATGCAGGGGTCTTGCAAGAATACCATCTCTTGTAGGCCATCTCGAAGGTGATTATAAACATGAATCCCTTTTTCAGTTGCCTTGCTGGTGAAGATGTGCAATGCTATTTAATTGAGTTACCGCAGCTTATGTTGCTAGTAATCTTTAAAAGTCATGATTTGGAACTTTGACAAACCTGGAAGAAAAAGAAAGGGCCCAACACCATCTGCTAGTATTATTTCAAACTTGTTAAATGCTGTAAAGTCAAGTAAAAGCTCTGGTGACATAACACTCTAGAATTAACTACTCTGTACTTGAAATCTAACCCTAATTAAAATAGTATTCAAAATTGAGTACTCACAAATTGTCTGAAAAAAAGGAAGATTTGTAATCCTGATTGGCTCAAAATAATTCCTACTTGTACTGTTACAGATCAACTTTAGGATGTGAATTGAAATTCAAATAACTCACTGGTGATGGAAGTCATTATAAGGAACAGAAAGGTCTGTGACAAACCAGGTTTATAAGAGTCACTTCCTGAAGTAAATTGGAACTCCGATTGCTCACTGTGATGCACAAGTGAGAGACACAGTCGTCTCTCATCAATTAATGATATAACCAGAGATAAGACAACGATTAGTATCAGTATTATAAATTCACTATTAAGTCTTATGTCTCAGTTTCTAGTAACAGAAAAGGCCTGAAGTGACACAGGCTGTTCCTACTAAGAGAACATGTCAAGATGTCTGCGATTAGAGGTATAGATATTTATTGGTAACCTGTATTGAGTCACAATTGTTATAACAATTAATTATGGCAATAAATGTATTACTACATTTCATATCTTTAGACTATATGCATCTAACCTGTTATCGAAAATATCATGAACTGATGCACTAAGCTGAATGGCAGTTTGATATCTAGTCCACAATATCTTTCTCTTCCCATTCCCCTTACCACGAGGGCACAGTCCAGCCAGTGTGCATTTTTACTAGGGGTTGTGTACTTCTCAGGGAAAGGGAGAGTCTTCATCGCGTTAGCCCGATCCAGGTATAGAAAGGTTAGAGCACATTATATTTGCATGCTCCCAGTGGGCAAATGGAGGGAATTGCAGTATCTTTTTGTTAATCTATGCATCCTTAAACACTGTAAAGTAAAGATGAGGAATGTGGGAATGGAAGCGATCTGTGATGGAAGTGGACTTGTTGAAGATGAGTATGGTGTTGCATAAGTTCAAGTTCAAGTTCCAAAATTTGTATAGCGCACTACTCACCCAGAGGGTCTCAAGGCGCTTGAGAGGGGTGCTTTACTTATCAAATATCCAAGTTTTTAGTTGCTTTCTGAAGGAGAGGTGGTTCTGGGTAAGGTGGAGGTGGGTGGGGAGAGAGTTCCAGGTCTTGGCCGCCAAGTAGCAGAAGGATCTACCTCCCATGGTGGATCTGTGAATTCTCTGAATTGCGGCGAGGGCTTGATTGGACGATTGTAGCTGGCGGGAGGGGGTGTAGAATTATAGTCGCGTGTTGAGGCATTCGGGACCTAGGTCGTAGAGGGCTTTGTGTGCGTGGGTGAGGAGACGGAACGTTTTTCTCTTGTTGACAGGGAGCCAATGGAGATCCTTCAGGTGGCCGGAAATGTGAGCTTGTCGAGGGATGTCCAGTATGAGTCTGGCTGAGGCGTTTTGGATGTGTTGGAGTTTTTTCTGTAGTTTGGCTGTGGTACCTGCGTAAAGGGTGTTTCCGTAGTCCAATCGGCTAGTGACCAGTGCGTGAGTGACCGTCTTTCTTGTTTCTGTGGGGATCCATCGGAAGATTTTTTTAAGCATGCGTAGGATGTTGAAGCATGATGATGAGACGGCGTTGACTTGTCTGGTCATCGAGAGGGAGGAGTCCAGGATGAAGCCCAGGTTACGTGCGTGGTCCATAGGTGTGGGTGCGGTTCCCAGGGCCGGTGTTCGGCATGTTTCCAGATTTCCGGGAAGGTTGCGGAGTTGAAGGAGCAGTTGATGACGGTGAAGTAGTGTGGCTCACTGGTTAGAGGCGGCAGACCCGAGAGCAGAGGACGGCCCGGGACCAGGGTTCGATTCCCGGCGCGGCAGGTTTCTGGACCAGGGTCAGCGGACTCGATAATTCTCTCGCCTCGGTGCCCACTCTGATCAGCGATCACACTCGGCAACTCTGGGCATTAGCTTGCCTCATCTTCACTAACGGCCCCACCAGACCGCCGGGGATGCCTGGTCTCACCCTGGAGATACCCATTAAGGGACCATCTCTCAGGGAAGCCAGGAAGGGTTTCGCAGCGGTCGAAGCGCCTTGGGACCCTACGGGTAAGTAGTGCGCTATATAAATGCCTATACATTTACATTTACATACATTTACATTTACATCGCGGAGATGGGGTGCGATGATGGAGCTTGCTTTGTTGAAAATGTGGTGTGGACATGGGTCGGTTGGCGATCCTGAGTGGATGGAGTTCATCAGGTGGATGGTGTCTTCGGTGGCGATGGGGTTCCAGGCGCAAAGGTTGTTAGAGGACGGTGTTGGTTCGGAGGTGGGTGGAGTGGACATATCTTCGGACTGGTTTTCAAAGCTATTATGTATATCGGCGATTTTGTTGTGGAAGAATGAGGATAGAGAATCGCAGAGGTTTTGGGAGGGAGAGACGTCGTTGGTGCCGGCGGTGGGGTTAGTAAATTCTTTGACGATGTTGAATAGTTCCTTGCTGTTTTGGGCATTGTTGTCAAGTCGATCCTTGAATGCTGATTTCTTGGTGGAACGGATTATTTGGTGGTGTATTCGGGTGGCGTTCTTGAAGGTGTCTAGGTTCTCAGTGGTTGGGTTTTTTCTCCGGGTTTTTTCAAGAGTACGACAGAGCTTCTTGGATTTCTTAAGGACATCGTTGAACCAGGGGGCTTGTTTGCTACCTTGCTTGATTCGATGGTTTTTCAGAGGTGCTAGTTCGTCGGCGCTATGGGTGATCCATTGGGTGAGGTTAGTGGCTGCTTGGTTTGGGTCCGATGATTTGGTGGGGGGGTTTGGTGAAGCGATGTGAAGAGTTGTTCGGTGGTGATTTTGTTCCAGTTTCTTCGAGGCATAGGTTGTGGGGGGTTGTGGGTCATGGGCTTTTTGTAGTTGAAGTGAACGCAGCTGTGGTCCGTCCAATGGAGAGCTGTGGTGTGATCAAAGGAGATGTGCTTGCTGGAGGTGAAGATGGGGTTGAGCGTGTGTCCGGCCAAGTGGGTGGGGGTGTCAACAAGTTGTTTGAGTCCGAGATTGGCCAGGTTGTCCAGAAGGGTGGTGGTGTTGCTGTTGTTTTTCTTTTCCATGTGGAAGCTGAGGTGTCCCAGTAGAATGTAGTTTTCGGAGGGAAGGGCATGCGGGCTGATGACGTCGGCGATGTCTTCGCTGAATTGTGTGCGGGGTCCTGGTGGTCTGTAGATGAGGGTGCCTCTGAGTGTGGTTTTGTGGTCGGTGTGAATCTGAAAGTGAAGGTGTTCGGCTGAAGCGAGGTTATCATCGGAGCTGGTCGTGATGCGGATGGAGTTCTTATGGACGATGACGATGCCTCCTCCTGTTTGGTTGGTGCGATCTTTTCGGATGATCTTGTAAGTGTCCTGGATGGCTATGGCGATGTCGGGAGCTGATGAGGCGTTCATCCATGTTTCTGTGAGGAAGGCGACGTCCGGCGATGTAATGTCGAGTAGGTTCCAGAGTTCGATTGAGTGTCTGTGGATTGAGCGGGTGTTGAGCAGGAAGCACTTTAGGTGGTTAGTGTCGGGGCTCTGTTTGGAGTTTGTGGGTTTGGTGTGGGTCCTGATGCAGTTGAACTTGCAGGAGTGGCAGGTGAAGGGTCCCTGGGTGTGTCCTGGGGCAGCTTGGTAGCAGTTAGATGGTCGGCCGGGGTTGAGGGCAGAGAGGGTTGCGGCGTCATATGTGAAGGGGGTGGCATGGGAATTGCGGGGGGCAGGGGGTCTGGCGCTGGGCGCGGTCCAGGCGCGGACGGGCGTAGACGGGCTTACCTTTGGCGCACCTTCGGCGCGCATGGGGCGCATGGGGCGCGACCGCTGCGCGTGAACGCTGCACACAAATGCATCTGTCATATGCGGATAGTGGAGGGGAGGGGCGAGGGAGGAGCAGCTGGGAGGCGGGAGCGGGGTGGAGAGCCGGGCAGGGAGGCACAACAACAACAACAAAAACAAAATGGCAGTCAGCCAAAAGCGAGACAGGGTTGGGGCACAATATGTGAAAAACGCGATGTGAATGGCAGTGGAACCGGCACAAGGCAAAATCAGGCACAAAACCAAAATACAGGCAGCACATTTGAGCAGAGCGTTGCAGCGCGCTTTGGCAGACTAGCGCTACGATAATATGCAAATTAGAGATCAGGAAATAGACAAGGCAGCGCAGCACAATTGAGCAGGTATTTAAATCGTAATATGGCGATCTAGCGCAATGAGGGTATTCAATTAGTAATCAATGCAGGCAGTAGTTTGGCAGTGGGCGCTACGATACCAGTTCGGTATGCAGGGCAGGGAGCAGCGTGAGGATCGACCGCTTCTGAAGAAATCAGGACGGTCACAGCGTTTCAGCGGGAGAGCGGAGCCTGACTATCAGTGGGAGGGAGGAGCAGCTGGGAGGCGGGAGCGGGGTGGAGAACCGGGCAGGGAGGCACATCAAAAACAACAAAAACAAAATGGAAGTCAGCCAAAAGCGAGACAGGGTTGGGGCACAATATGTGAAAAACGCGATGTGAATGGCAGTGGAACCGGCACAAGGCACAATCAGGCACAAAACCAAAATACAGGCAGCACAATTGAGCAGAGCGTTGCAGCGCGCTTTGGCAGACTAGCGCTACGATAATATGCAAATTAGCGATCGGGAAATAGACAAGGCAGCGCATCACAATTGAGCAGGTATTTAAATCGTAATATGGCGATCTAGCGCAACGAGGGTATTCAATTAGTAATCAATGCAGGCAGTAGTTTGGCAGTGGGCGCTACGATACCAGTTCGGTATGCAGGGCACGGAGCAGCGTGAGGAGCGACCG
Organism: Lissotriton vulgaris; assembly: GCF_964263255.1. Taxonomy (NCBI): domain Eukaryota; kingdom Metazoa; phylum Chordata; class Amphibia; order Caudata; family Salamandridae; genus Lissotriton; species Lissotriton vulgaris. The sequence continues at coordinate 725,022,134 of NC_141696.1, forward strand.
CTTCTGAAGAAATCAGGACGGTCACAGCGTTTCAGTGGGAGAGCGGAGCCTGACTATCAGTGGGAGGGAGGAGCAGCTGGGAGGCGGGAGCGGGGTGGAGAGCCGGGCAGGGAGGCACAACAACAACAACAAAAACAAAATGTCAGTCACCCAAAAGCGAGACAGGGTTGGGGCACAATATGTGAAAAACGCGATGTGAATGGCAGTGGAACCGGCACAAGGCACAATCAGGCACAAAACCAAAATACAGGCAGCACAATTGAGCAGAGCGTTGCAGCGCGCTTTGGCAGACTAGCGCTATGATAATATGCAAATTAGAGATCGGGAAATAGACAAGGCAGCGCAGCACAATTGAGCAGGTATTTAAATCGTAATATGGCGATCTAGCGCAACGAGGGTATTCAATTAGTAATCAATGCAGGCAGTAGTTTGGCAGTGGGAGCTACGATACCAGTTCGGTATGCAGGGCAGGGAGCAGCGTGAGGAGCGACTGCTTCTGAAGAAATCAGGACGGTCAATAATAGACAAACAAATAGGAGAGGAACCCTTCGAACACAAAGGGAACTGGGTTTCAAATGACCAATAAAGAGATCTTACCCTGTGTTATATTATTTGAAATTGACTGCACCTCAGTTTAATTCTATTCACTATTTCATGCACTCCATACAGACTGTAAGCCTTATTTTTGGTAAAAATTATATATCTCCTCCTTTATTTTCAATATAATCAAAACAATTGTTTTCACATATCACATTTTTTTATTGCCAATATCTAATTAATATAAAGAAATTACATAATGATAATTATTTAATCTATCCAATTGAGTATTACGCATTGGTATTGTATGCTATGATTCGGTGTTGCCCCTAGCTGTCAACCATGGGCAGAGTATCTCATCTCATGTGTTCTAACATCGAGGTACAATTGTGCTAGGTCGCTTGATAGACTTTAAATATCCCTATCTCATATCCACACTGTATCACAGATAAGACTTACGAGTTATTAACCCAGTAATGGGCCAAAGTCCTGATGGTTCTGCATGATATAAAATCATCAAAGAGTATTCCACATATTCGGGGAGTCAGTTTAAATAAAGGGTCGTCATGTGTCTGTGACAACGCTCAAATACACATGATATTAGGATGAAATAGAAGCCCTCGATATTGTATAACTAGAGTTACTTCGTTAAATACCCTTATTGATCCCGTGTTCGAGATTTTACGAATATAATTATAAACCAATATTGGCATGTCATAGTCAGGAGTCATAGCTGTTCGAAACGAGAATACTATCAATTATTATAGAACTTCCTCCCATCAGCAAAGTCTGGTAGTCTACAGATAGCATCCTCCATATCAAATTACCCTGCAACTGGTCAAAGGTAAGTGCTGCAAGTATGTAGGGACTTCTATCTACCCCAACACCTATTCCACTTGACAAACTGCTTCGCACTTGCTGCACAGATTATTACATGTGTCTTAAATGGTCGGCCTGTCTTCAAGTCACCTTTAATTACTTTGGGGCCATTGATATATCCTCTCCTTGTATCTACATACACTGTTCCTTCCCGCCGGTCAGGTTTAGTATTTCTGGGATCAGTCAGTAACCATTTCCGGTCTATTCAAGGTATTCCAACTTTATTGGAATTTCTGGCGGCCATCTTTAAAGTACTGCCCCTTGTTAGACCTGGCACCCTTGGTGTGGGTCTCCCTTCCATTTTTGTTGCTGTTGCCTCATGTGTTTTGCTGGTGTTAGCTGCTCAGAGCACTGTGCCACTGCCAATCAGTGCCACAGTGCAAGCGCTCCCTGTATAAAATAAACATGTTGATTGGTTTCCATGATTGGCTTATTTGGTTTACTGTCAGACCCCAGTAAAGTGCACCAGGAGTGCCAGGGCTTGTAAGTCCAAATGCTGCTAGTGGGCTTGCAGCACTGGTTGTGCCACCCACAGAAGCAGCCTTGTAAAATGTGTCTAAGGTCTGCCATTGCAGAGCCTGCGTGCAGTCTGGTACTGTCATGCTGACTGGGCAAGTGCACCTACTTGCCAGTCCCTAAACCTTCCTTTAACTTCATATTAGTCACCCCTATGGTAGGCCCAAGGGCAGGGTGCATTGTAAGTATAAGGTAGGACAAGCCCCGATGTGTATGACATGTCCTAATAGTGAATTACAGCCATTTTCGTTTTTCACTATTGCAAGGCTACCTGTTCCCATAGGCCAGAATGGGTTGTTAGAATTGTTACATCCTATGATTCTAACAGACTCAGGGAACATGGTAGAAATTCGAGTTCAGTATGCCTGAACTCAGAATAATAAAATACATATTTTAGTAAAGTTTATTTGAATGTTCTGTGTTTGCAAATACCACTTTTAGAAAGTTGGTATTCGCTTGCCTAACCATTTCAGCCCGCCTCTACTCTGATGTGTATCTGCTGTCTGGTTTCTGTGAGTGACAGGGTTGGGGAATTCCAGGAGACAGGCTGGGGCAGCCAGGTGGTGAATAGGACGATTGCATCCAGATGGGTGGGAGGAGTGCACCTAGAATAGGGCTGTGCTCTGCCACCACAATGCTGGCTCCACCTCCTGTGGAGCGTCTGATGTCTCTGCCCTGCACACTGATAAGACAAGCCAGAGACATATCCACAAAGTGCTCAAGAACTGGACTGAACTAGGCAAAGGCCCTATGGCCTGAAAGAACAAAAGAATTGTGGTATAAATATTGCAGCCCTACTCCAAAGAAATTAGATCCTGCTGAAACAAGAAGAACCTCTGCCCGATGAGAAGGAACTGGGGAAGCTGCAAGGAGGAATACTGTCCCTGACCTGGGGGATTGGCCTGCAGTGGTTGCCTTGCTGCAAGAGGAGAGGAAAAGACTCGAAAAGACTTTGTTCAACTTGTGCTTTTAAAGATCTCCAAGGGCTTGTGGGTGAGCTTGCCCCCTGAACGGAGTCCAAGGACTATTGGACTCCCCCGCTTTCACAAGAGCTGCTGGAAATTGCCAAATTCGCCGTGCCGCTGGAGCCACGATCGAAGTGCGCCTCGACCCTCTGACCTCTGTGAAGCCCTGTGCCGCTGCCGCCCTGAACCATGTGACTCCGCTCCCTCTACGAGCCATGCTCGCACCGTGAGGACCAGGGCAACACCGCACACTGCTTCACCCTCCCCCCTTGAGAGCCGCACTGCTCGTCGTATCCCTGCCGCTGGAGTTTGTGTCCGGTGTGCACTGCAAGGCTGAGTACGGCCCGTACGCTCGCAGCGTACCGGCCGCCTTGTAACGCGCTATCCGGGACTAAAGGCATCACTGCTCTGGAAGGTGCGACTCGCACTCCGCACTGTACGTGAACGCCTGGAAACCAGCATTGTCCGCCTCGCTCCTCAGGGCCCCGCTCTACGCCTCACAAGACGCCTATAGCACACTGGGGTCCGCACCGCAGAGAGGCTGACAACGCTCCTGATTTGCCTTCAATCCTACAGCGCATCGTCCCCGTCGGACGTCTCGATCCAAGGTAGCTGTACGACTCGCACTGTGACTGTGTGCGTACCGGACCGGAGAGTCCGCAGCGCTTATTTAACTCTTTCCAAGTACGATCCTCCCCGAGACAGCCGCACAGACAGCGCGAAGCGTATGGAACTTAAAACTGCACATTTTTAACCAAGAACTATATCGCTAATAGTATTGTGGCCTATTTTTACATTATTGCTCTGAGATAAGCCTTGTCTGCTCGCGCCACACTACCTAGAGGGTGAGCTGGGGTTATTTTAGAGGGTAATTCCCTTAGCCTGACTAGAGGAGAGGGTCCCTGCTTGTCACAAGTACTTAGCTGTGCCAACCAGAGATCCCCAAATCTAACATTGGTGGTCAGCGGTGAGGATCCTGAATTTGCATTTGTGATTCATGTACAGTGATTGATGAACACCACGTAGTGAGTTCAGACCATAACGCAGCCACATTCTTTTTTGATTTTTGCTTGCCAAGAGATCTCCATTTTTAAAAAGTCATGCCTGATTCAGTCAATGGGGAGAAGGCAGAATCCATAGTCTCTGATGGAATTGAAATTGACTGGGAAGAAGAGAGACTAGAGAGCTACACAGTACCACAGCTGAAGGGCTTCTGCAAAAAGTTTGGAGTTCCCCACTCAGGATGTAGAGTCAAACCACACTACCTAAAGGCAGTCCTTGGGCCAGCCCGGGGGTCTTGGTCCCGAAGGCTGCAGGGCTGGGTGCCACACCCGAAAACCGGTTCTGTGTGGACTACAGAGAACTCAATTCAGTCACGAAGAGTGACGCGCACCCCATCCCCAGTGCTGATGAGCTCATTGATCGGTTAGGGGCTGCATGGTACCTCAGCATGTTTGTCTTGACGTCTGAATATTGGCAGATCGCCTTTTCTGATGGGGCAAAAGAGAAGCCAGCATTCTCCACACGAGATGGGCATTTCCAGTTCTGAGTTATGACATTTGGGATGAAGAATGCCCCTGCCACCTTTCAGAGGTTGGTCAACCAGGTGTTGGTTGGACTGGATGAGTTCAGTGCCGCCTACCTGGATGACATTGCAGTGCTCAGTGTCACTTGGGTAGAACATCTGTGCCACCTCTGGGAAGTGTTGTTGGCACTGCGGAAGGCAGGCCTCACAATCAAGGCGAGTAAGTGCCAGATTGGGCAGGGTTCTGTACTGTACTTGGGACACCAAGTTGGGAGCGGCCAGGTGGCTCCCCTTCAACCCAAGATTGAAACCATCCTGGCTTGGGAACCCCCCAAAACCCAGACAGAGGTGACGGCCTTCTTAAGACTTACCGGGTACTACAGGAGGTTTGTCAAGGGGTATGGCAACATTGTTGCACCCTTGACAGAGCTGACTTCCAAGAAGCAGCCAAAGAAAGTGATTTGGACTGACACCTGTCAGAAAGCTTTTGAGACCCTGAAAACTGCCATGTGCACGGCGCCCGTGCTCCTGGCACCCAACTTCTCCAAAGAGTTCCTTGTGCATACAGACGCTTCAGAGCATGGTGTAGGGGCGGTTCTCTCACAGATGACTGAAGAGGGCTTTGACCAACCTGTTGCCTTCATCAGTAGGAGGTTACTTCCACGGGAACAGAGGTGGAGTGCAATTGAGCGTGAGGCTTTTGCTGTGGTCTGGGCACTGACAAAGCTAAGACCCTACCTGTTTGGGACTCACTTTCAGGTTCAGACAGACCACAGGCCCCTCAGATGGTTGATGCAAATGAGGGGTGAGAACCCAAAGCTGTTGAGGTGGTCCATTTCCCTACAGGGTATGGATTTCACGGTGGAACACTGCCCTGGTTCAGACCACACCAATGCTGACGGTCTGTCCCGATTTTTCCACCTTAGTGATGAGAACTCCCTGGGGTAGGGTAGTTCTCCCCACATTTCAGCTGGAGGGGACACGTGCTAGACCTGGCACCCTTGGCGTGGGTCTACCTTCCATTTTTGTTGCTGTTGCCTCATGTGTTTTACTGGTGTTAGCTGCTCAGAGCACTGTGCCACTGCCAATCAATGCCACAGTGCAAGTGCTCCCTATTTAAAGTATATGTTGATTGGTTTCCATGATTGGCTTATTTGGTTTACTGTCAGACCCCAGTAAAGTGCACCAGGAGTGCCAGGGCTTGTAAGTCCAAATGTTGCTACTGGGCTTGCAGCACTAGTTTTGCCACCCACAGAAGCAGCTTTGTAAAATGTGTCTAAAGTCTGCCATTGCAGAACCTGTGTGCGGTCTGGTACTGTCATGCTGACTGGGCAAGTGCACCTACTTGTCAGTCCCTAAACCTTCCTTTAACTTCATATTAGTCACCCCTATGGTAAGCCCAAGGGCTGGGTGCATTGTACGTATAAGGTAGGACAAGCCCTGATGTGTGTGGCATGTCCTAATAGTGAATTACAGCCATTTTCATTTTTCACTATTGCAAGACTACCTGTTCTCATAGGCCAGAATGGGCTGTTAGAATTGTTACATCCTATGATCCTAACAGACTCAGGGAACATGGTAGAAATTCGAGTTTAGTATGCCTGAACTCAGAATAATAAAATACATCTTTTAGTAAACTTTATTTGAATGTTCTGTGTTTGCAAATACCACTTTTAGAAAGTTGGTATTTGCTTGCCTAACCATTTCAGCCCCCCTCTGCTCTGATGTGTATCTGCTGTCTGGTTTCTGTGAGTGACAGGGCTGGGGAATTCCAGGAGACAGGCTGGGGCAGCCAGGTGGTGAATAGGAAGATTACATCCAGATGGGTGGGAGGAGAGCACCTAGACTCTGAATAGGGCTGTGCTCTGCCACCACAATGCTGGATCCACCTCCTGTGGAGCATCTGATGTCTCTGCCCTGCACACTGAAAAGACAAGCCAGAGACATATCCACAAAGTGCTCAAGAACTGGACTGAACTAGGCAAAGGCCCCCTGGCCTGAAAGAACAAAATAATTGTGGTATAAATATTGGAGCACTGCTTCAAAGAAATTAGATCCTGCTGAAACAAGAAGAACCTCTGCCCGACGAGAAGGAACTGGGAAAGCTGCAAGGAGGAGTACTGTCCCTGACCTAGGGGATTGGCCTGCAGTGGTTGCCTTGCTACGAGAGGAGAGGAAGAGACTGGAAAAGACTTTGTTCAACTTCTGCTATTAAAGATCTCCAAGGGCTTGTGGGTGAGCTTGCCCCCTAAACGGAGTCCCAGGACTATTGGACTCCCCCCGCCTTCACAAGAGCTGCTGAAATTTGCCAAATTTCCCATGCCGCTGGAGCCGCGATCGAAGTACGCCTCAACCCTATGACCTCTGTGAAGCCCCGTGCCGCTGCCGCTCCGAACCGTGCAACTCCGCTTCCTCTACGAGCCGTGCTCGCACCGGGAGGACCAGGGCCACACCGCACACTGCTTCACCCTCCCCCCTTGAGAGCCGCACCGCTCGTCATATCCCTGCTGCTGGCGTTTGTGTCCGGAGCGCACCGCTAGGCTGAGTACGACCCTTACGCTCGCAGCGTACCGGCCACCTTGTAACGCGCTATCCAGGACTAAAGGCATCCCCGCTCTGGAAGGTGCGACTCACACGCCGCACTGTACATGAACGCCTGGAAACCAGCATTGTCCGCCTCGCTCCTCAGGGCCCCCGCTCTACGCCTCACAAGATGCCTATAGCACGCCGGGGTCTGCACCGCAGAGAGGCCGACAATGCTGCGGATTTGCCTTCAATCCTAGAGCGCACCGTCCGCGTCGGACATCTCGATCCAAGGTAACTGTACGACTCGCACTGTGACTATGTGTACACTGGACTGGAGAGTCTGCAGCGCTTATTTAACTCTTTCCAAGTACGATCCTCCCAGAGAGAGCCGCAGAGACAGCGCGAAGCGCATGGAACTTAAAACTGCGCATTTTTAACCAAGAACTATATCGCTAATAGTATTGTGGCCTATTTTTATGTTATTTGGTCTTGTGCTAAGCCTTTATATAAAATATACTTCTTTTTATACAAACCCTGGTATGGTGTCCATGTGTGGTGTTGTCACTGAGTTACTGTATGTGTTCACAAATGCTTAACCTATAACGCTCTGAGCTAAGCCTTGTCTGCTCGCGCCACAATACCTAGAGGGTGAGCAGGGGTTATTTTAGAGGGTAATCCCCTTATCCTTACTAGAGGAGAGGGTCCCTGCTTGTCACAAGTACTTACCTGTGCCAAATAGAGACACCCAAATCTAACACCCCTGCACTGAAACAATGGTTGAAATCTATTTCATACAGTAGTCATTCAGTAATGCTTTAACCTATTACTTATGTTACCATAAGATATTTAACAAGGCTGAGAGTTGGTATTGTTGGCTGATATAGAACTATTCTTGTTATTCCTGATTTCTGATGTTATTAAAGTATCCAAACCTCAGTAAATTCCTGGTGGCCATCTTGGAAGTACCTACTCAAAATGGAAACACTAATAACACATATTTATAATTAATGCTCACCTGACAGAAAAAGATCTTCTCTTTTTATCGTACTCCTGAAAAAGATCATTGAAGTATATGATGTATTGGCCACTAGTTTTCAGTTTTACTCAGTTGTGGATATTATTCATGTATTTTACGTCCACACCTTACCCTATTTGTTCTTGTTTTTATCGTAAGATTCTTCCCCACTCGTCCCTATTATTCAGTCCGTATATTGAGGTTTTAAATTTACTCAGATAGAATTGTTCCCTACATTAAACATTTTTATCAAGTACCCCCCACGTGCAGTGCCTGTGATTTTTTCCAATATGCACCATCTGATGTCTTCAAATTTCTGATTGCATGTATGCCAATGCTCAGTTAAGGGAGCAGTCTTTTTGACTGTGTGTATCGCTGATCTATGTTTATTCCAGCAAGTGCGCACTTCTCTTGATGTTTATCCCACATACCCCTTATTACAGGGGCATATGATTAGATATATTGCATTTTTGGTCTTACAATTTAGCAAGGAATTATATGTGTGTATAATACCCTCCATCACAATTTCTTCACCTTTCATAATAGAGCTACAATTGGTACAACTCCTGCAGGGTAAATTACCTACGACTTTTTAGTTTTCATCAAGACTCATCTGTTGTATTTACTTCGGTTTTCTGTATGTTTGTACTAAACTGTTTCTTATTGTTTTGTTTCTCCGATTAGCGAACAATCGTTTATCCAGAGCTCCTTGATTTTTGCCTGACAACAAAGACCAAGTTCTATTAATCAGATTCTTTATTTTATTACTGATAATGGAGAAATTCATCATACATACTATGTTGCCATTATTCTTGTTCTTCTCTTTGTTATTGTCAAACAGGTGTTCCCTATTATACTATTTTTACTCTTTAATAGGCCTGTTTGATTATTTTCTTTGGATGTCCTCTGTCACCTAACTTCTCTTTCAGAATTATCGCGTGAAATTCTTCCTCAATCGGAGAAACTGCCCGAAGGGTATGTTGTCTTTCTGGCATCTAGGGTGGTTACTCTCATAATGGAGGATAGTATTTCTATCCATTGGTTTTGTAAAAAGTTCCACCTGCAGGCTTCCCTCTCTCACTCTAATTTTAATATCTAAGAAATCCATAGGATGTCTGGCTGGTTGTTGAAGTAAATTTTCTTTAGAATCAACAATATTGTTTCTGATCTAAAGAAGGTGGCGTCAACCAATTTGTCAACCGAAACGTCACGTCGACTACTGTTCTTTACTATAATATTGGTTTTACAAGACTGTTTCTTGAAGTATATTCTCTATACATGACTTTACAGAAAGGAATAATGTGCTATTGTTTTTATAATATGTGTATCTTTTTATGTAATGGTTTTATGTAATGTACTGATTGATTTTTTCTATGTGAAAACAATTGTTTTTCTTATATTGAAAATAAAGGAGCGATCCATTTTTCCCAAAAATAAGGCTTATAGTCTGTATGGAGTGCATGAAATAGTGGATAGAATTAAATTGAGTGGCAGTCAATTCCGAATAATATAACACAGGGGACGATCTCTTTATTGGGTATAAGCAATAATATACAGTTTCAGTGCTACGGAACAGCAATTTGAAGTCAAATATTTGTTGGATACTCTGTGTAGGGGTAGATGAGGTTTGCTTGTACATTTATAGAGTAATATTTGTGCAGTGTATTTACAAATGGATATGTTTTATAAGGTGTGGTGGTTGTTCTTTCTCCCAAGCAAACCACCAGGATACATTCATCTTGGGACTGTTATGACACAGGGTTAACAACTGCTTTACTGTCTTCCTTACGATCTAAAAATAAGCATTTTCCTTTGGAAAGACTTGAAATGAATCCTTTAGCAAGAGCAGCTCACATATTACAAAATTACTTTTAGCATTTAAAAGAAGATGGAGATTTTTGGACTGCCCATGATCATTAGAATATGAAAATGTGCATCTCTCAAACTTCTAAGGTGTGAAAACCTAAGGATCTCTGGAGTGGTGCAGTCTAAGCATAGGCAAAAGGAAAAATTACTTAAACTGTAAGGGCCTCTCACACGCTATTGGACAAGCCAGAACCTCCAAAAGGAAATGATCAAGGAATGCTTTTTATGAGGAGCCGGACAGTTGGTGAAACCTGGTGTGGTGGGAGGTGAAAATCCTGTCATCTATTTAAGAGTCCATGTGAATTCATGAGATGAGGAAGTGCTGCTCCTCCGGGGCATTCTAGTATGGTCAGAAGTGACTATGTGAAGTGTTGCCGACATTTTGATAACGCTAGAAAAATGATTAGTCTCATCCAGGAAGCAAGCTCTATGAGCAGATTTTGAAACATATCAGGTTCACACAAATGCAATGCATGTACAATATAGTTAGTAAGAACATTTTCAGTTTGAAAATTCTAGCAATCAGCCAGCATCCCCAAGGGTACTCTTTAGCATTTAACTGTTTTCATTTATTCTGTTTGACTATCAGGGGAACCCTCTGTTAGTATCAACAAATGCACCGTCTCTTTTTGTTTCTAAAGAGTCCAGAAATCATAAGTTACAGGGTGCTGGTCTTGAGTCTAAGGATCATTTAGTAATAGCAGTACTCGTCTCATTATTGGTGCTGATGTAAAGTGCAGTTTTGGTCTTTCATAAATTTTTCATTTATTCTTTCAACAAAAACAATTCCTTTCATTGTCACCTCGACAATTGGTTTAATGAGAGTAGAAAGGCTCTGGCTTGTAGGAAAACCTTTGTAGTTTCCCAGGCACCTGAAATTTCCTTTGAAGTTGAATTTAATGAGCTACTAAGAATAGTAAAAAGGATGTTACCCCTCATCCACTGTACGTAGCATGCTTCATCATCAGGGTTTCTACCTTGTGAGCACCGACTTGGTGCTCAGCTGGCTCATCCAGAGCTCTTGGGGTCTTTTATGCATATTAGAGTTGCAGCTAGATACAAATTGAGCCCAAATCTTGTTCTGTTAAAATGTTGTCAGTGTAGTAAAAACACCCTTTTTGTTCTTATTGACATCAAAGACAACTCTACACAAAGTTAAAAAGTTTAGGACAAGAAATTATGGTAGAAGTTATTGCACCTTCCTCGCGATCATAAAGGTCTACTATTTTCAGCCCTGCTTTGGTGAATATCTCATCTGTCCGATTTCCTCAGGACCATTGTACCAAGATCCCATTCCCAACCATCTCTAAGGCTAAATGTGTTCTCTGGTGATAGAACGGAGGATACCCACCTTACATCCTTAGGATTACACAAGAAAAACACAAGAACAAGATTTCTTTTGTTTGTTAAAATAAAACAGCATGTATTTATGTATTTCTGCAATTTGAAATCCACACCACACCTGTGAGACACTGTAAATGACGCAAGTGATCAATTGCGATATCGCTGTAGAGGACCTAGCTCTGTCCTACACTTCTTGGAAGTGGTGAGTTGAGCACAATGTTTAAGTCATACGGGGGAAGTAGAAAGAAGAGAAGCGGTGATCCATTCAGCTTACAAGTAAAGTACAAAGATCAATAGGAGGGGGGAAAATGGATCACTTGTAACTACGTTACCAGGGTTTTAAAATATTGGTGCCTTTCATGAAAATCCTCATACACGTACGTAGATAGAAAGGCAGTATATTTTGGTTCTCCGCCTATTCGTAGCGTGACAGCACCATCATAGGGTTTATTTTTGGTATGCCGACCTCCACCTGGAGGTGAACCTCTGGTATTGCAGTAGTGTCCAGAGACGAAAACATTTTAAAAAGTTGAGTGCTCAGGGTGAAGTGAAATTAAAATTCTTTACACATCCTCATCTGGGTCCAATTATTTATTGATGGATGGGTGTTAGAGAAGTTAAAAGTAGTGGGTGGGTGTATTTAGATCGTGCAACTAGGTCTAACACACTAATAAAGTCCCTATGTGAGGTCGACATGTTTCAGCTCCATTCTGCTCAGCTGGGTCTAGGGGCCTTTCTTCAGGACCAATGAAAAGTGTGCTGGCACTATTTGTGCAGAATTTGAGAGTGGTTTACTGTTTGTTCACTCTGGAAAAGTAGGGCTGTAGTACCTTGAAAAACCCACTTTAGGGCACGTCGAGGGGACCAGCAAGAATATCCCAGTTTGCTGCGGCTGCAGGTATTTCCTGCTTGTGCTTGCTCTGCCCTATGTATTTCTGCAACTCAAAATCCACACCACACTTGTGAGACACTGTAAATGACGCAAGTGATCAATTGTGATATCGCTGTAGCTGACCTAGCTCTGTCCCACACTTCTTGGAAGCAGTGAGTTGAGCACAACACTTCACCTGTGACATACTTTGCAGGTGCTGTAAGTGAAATAAATGCTAGTTTACTATAGATACCTTTTTAATATTACCAATATTGTGGGGAAAACTCTGCAGTCAAGTGGAAAAGCATTATCAAGCATTGTCATGCACTGTCGTACTAAGCACTATCAAGCTCATTATCGATGTATCAATATTCCGGCTAGATTGGAAGGGTGATGTTTGTCCTTGCTCATATCAGTGTTATGTTATAATATGTTATGTTATAGGGGTATTTGTAAAGCGCAGGGCTACTGCTAACAGTGTCCCGGCGCTAACTTAATGCTAATGACAGAACGATCAGGAGCAGCTACGGTGACTCCATTCTCATTGGAACAACCAGGTTTTTAACTTTCTTCTGAAACTGAGGAGAACTTGTTCCTGTCTCAGGAAAGGTGGCATGCTATTCCACAGGTTAGTGGCAGTCACCTGGAATGAATGTCCCCCCAACCAAGAACGTGCAAACTTTGGCACGACCAACAGCTTCTGAGTTGAGGATCGCAGGGTTCTGATAAGAGCATGTGACTGGACCCTGTTCCTAATGTAGGGGACTCCAACATCATGAAAGGCTTTGGAGAATAGTACCAAGGCCTTAAAAATCACCCTTTTCGCACCGGGAGCCAGTGCAGAGACATCAAGAGAGGCGTCATATGAGTTCTAATGTCAACCAACAAGACAGCCCTTGCTGCCGCCTCTGTACCACCTGTAATCGACCAAGTAGGTAGTCAGGGAGGCCGAGATACAAAATGTTGGCGTAGTCAAGCCTAGATGTTATCAAAGCTTGACCCACTGTGTTCCTATGGTGAACTGAGAGGAGAGGGAGAAAGTTCCTCATCATTTTCTCTAGTCCGAAACAGGTGGCAGCCAACGATAGAACTTGTGCCTTCATGGACATGTCTGCATTCACTTTTACCCCAAGATTTTTTACGGTGGTAACTGGACAGGTGGGGGGGCATGTCCTGAGGCCACCAATTATGCCATTCCACACCAAGACTGTGGCAGAAGCAAATAATTTCAGACTTATCTGAATTACACAAGAGATGGTTTTGCCTGAACCAGGAGAACACCTTGGACAGGCAATTATTGATATCCTCTCCTCTCAACACAGCATTTTTCTCATAAGTAAACAACAGCTGCGTATCATCGGCATAAGATATGACTTTACCCCCATGGTGCTCTGCCATGATTGCCAGGGGTGCCATATATAGATTGAACAAGGTTGGGCTCAGGACGAGCCTTGTGGCACTCCAACCCTCATGGGAGGGATAGGGGTGGCGAAACGAAGGGACCATGTGGTATGCATTTTATGAGTTGGGCAGGACCATGTTTAGAGTCGGGCGAACTCAATCAGAACCATCTATACATGTTTCAAGTTACTTACTTATTTTATGGAACCACTATATTTATTAGCTAATTCCTTGCATAATATTATGAGTCTATATAGCCATTATGGGTGGGGCAGTGCAGCACAATTAAAACAATATCAAATCTCTGACTCACCCAAACAGGCAAGATTCTTTATGAACCAATGTATAGCATGTGACGTGTCTTGATGAGCTAGTCTACACTGTCAATTCAAGAAACATATCAATTAAAAGTTCACCTGTCTATTCATTCATATTTAAAAAAATATTTTTATATGTGTTTTTCCTAAAGTATAGCAGAGACAAGCAGGGCTGTATTCTTGGTGTCACAGTGTGTGTCTGTGTGAGTACAGGGTTCATTCAGTTCCGTACACACCCACAAGTCCAAAATCTTTGTAATATGGTCTATGACACCAGGCATGCCAAGATGAGATATCAGGCATATATGAATACAGCTTTGTCTTCTTTGGCATTGAAAACAAGAATTACATTATTTTGTACCTCAGCCCTTGTGTTAAGCACATTTACGCCTAACCAGGTAACCACCAGTCCCCATTAGGCAACATGGGAACAAATTGCTGTAGGCTTTTTATGTTTGGAAATGCAGTGTGTGTACATCTCAAAGTAGTGTCAGTGCTGGCCTGATCACATGATTATGCTGCAAAGTGACAATGTCACTCAGGAAGCATTCTGACTAGAATTCGAAACGCCTGTGTGTTTGTTCATGCACCTGATCATGAAAAGTGTTAATGAATCCAAAATCGGATTTTCTCTGTAGTCAGATTATACCACTCAATTTCATCAGTTAATTCAGACTCATCTGTACCCAATGTGTAAGTCCATTGTTTAGGGTTTGGGCCTGTCATCTGGTATTTTTTAAATGACTGTCCACCTTAATATAAATGAAGAAGAATGATTTTTCTGAAGTACGTAATCAGTTTAGTGGTGAAAATGCCAGGTCTATTGTTTGACTGATGTTCCTAAATCCTAATTTTTATTTCGGTAGTGGTCATATCAAAGAATCAGAGGGGACACAGATATTACAACAAGCACAAGTCAAATTAATGTGGGGGAGAGAGAATCAGAGAATAATGGGTCAATCACTCTGCTTACCAGAAAGTATCACAAAACCTTACTGTGTTGGAAAACGGAGTCTTGTGAAAAATATATTAGAGCTTTCAACATCTAGTTTCGATCAGCGACATGTTATCCCCACTGACGTACTAGTAGCCAACAGTGTTATCATCAGTCCTTTCCTCCACCAGGAGAGCACCGCCTGCCACAATGCTAAAAATACAGGAGGCACCCGCCACCGTGGCGGACGCATCCCAATATCCCCCGCGGGACCCCCGCCCATATGGCGGGCGGTCCCGATTAACGATGGGATGGCGGGTGGACTAAGTCCGCCCGCCATCCTAATGGACCCCGATGTTTGGAAAACTGACTTGGTCCAAAAGACCTGTACAGTAGGGTATATGTAAAAAAATGTATGTGTGTGTAATTTCAGTGTTGATAAATGAGTACTTATTAGCCTTGATTCTTACGCCATTTCTTGGAATCACTGACAAAATATCGACCTAGAAAATATCGACCTACAGGAATATCGATGCAGAAATATCAAAGGCAAGAATATCGACATCCTATCTACAACATGGTAAGTACAAAAATATCGATGTTAAAAATATCGATGTTAAAAATATTGTTTTTTTCTGTAAAAATATAAATGTAAAATAAAGTAAATAACACTAATAAATAAAATAAACATAATTAAAAATATCTAATAATGTTTAAAATTAATAAATAATACATACATAATAATAATACATTAATTGAACATATACAGAAAATATATAATATATACATACTTAACAATAAGTTGTAATAATTATTTTAATAATTTATAAATTAATAAAAAATATTATAAATTACAAATACATTTACAAACATAAAAAAAACATAAATAAAAAGTAAAGAATTACGTTTAATAAATTAAAAAATTAAATATACCTTTAATATTTGTTAAATTAATTATATACTACATTATGTAAATGTATAAAAAAATTAAATAGCTAAATAAATAAAAATACTATTCAAAATCCATAAGTAAAAAAAATACAGTAATAAAAATGTTGGGTAGCATTGAACTTAAAATTACCATTCCCACTCCAGAGAGCGCAACAGTAGAGAAACCATGGTATAGCTTAGAGGTAAAAAAGTGCAAAAGTAGGGAAAGTGTTGGATAGCGTAGGGGTAAAAATGATTATTCCAACTCTAAATAGTGCACCAGTAGGGAAAGCTTTGGGTAGCGTAGGGGTAAGAATTACTATTCCAACTCCAGAGAGTGCAACAGTCGGGAAAACATTGGATAGCGTAGGGGTAAAAATTACTATTCCAACTCCAGAGAGTGCAACAGTAGGGAACGCGTTGGATAGTGTAGGGGTAAAAATTACTATTCCAACTCCAGAAAGTGCAACAGTAGGGAAAGTGTTGGATAGCGTAGGGGAAAAAATTACTATTCCCACTCCAGAGAGTGCAACAGTAGGGCAACGTTGGATAGCGTAGGGGTAAAAATTACTATACCAACTCCAGACAGTGCACAGTAGGGAAAGCGTCGGATAGCGTAGGGGTAAAAATTACTATTCCAATTCCATAGAGTGCAACAGTAGGGAAAGCGTTGGATAGCGTAGGGGTAAAAATACTATTCCAACTCCAGAGAGTGCAACAGTAGGGAAACATTGGATAGCATAGGGGAAAACATTACTTGTCCAACTCCAGAGAGTGCAACAGTAGGGAAAGTGTTGGCTAGCGTAGGGGTAAAAAGTACTATTCCAACTCCAGACAGTGCAACAGTAGGGAAAGCGTTGGATAGCGTAGGGGTAAAAATTACTATTCCAATTCCAGAGAGTGCAACAGTAGGGAAAGCGTTGGATAGCGTAGGGGTAAAAATTACTATTCCAACTCCACAGAGTGCAACAGTAGGGAAAGCGTTGAATAGCGTAGGGGTAAAAATGTCTATTCCCACTCCGGAGAATGCAACAGTAGGGAAAGCGTTGGATAGCGTAGGGGTTAAAAATACTATTCGAACTCCAGAGAGTGAAACAGTAGGGAAAACGTTGGATAGCGTAGGAGTAAAAATTACTATTCCAACTCCAAAAAGTGCAACAGTAGGGAAAGCGTTGGATAGCGTAGAGGTAAAAATTACTATTCCCACTCCAGAGAGTGCAACAGTAGGGAATGCATTGGAAAGCGTAGAAGTTAAATATAACATACTTATAAATTAATGTTGTAAATAAAATAATGAAAAATTTAATTTTTAAATAACTCTAAATCATTTGCAAATACCCATTATTAATTACTAAAACATAATTTAAATTGAACAATTAATTAACAATAAATACCAATAAATATGAATTAATAAATATAAATTACCAAATAATAAATGTTGAACACTAAAATATTTTTGAAAAACAAAAAACGTATTGATGATTAAACATTGATTAATAATTGAAAAATGGTAAACAATACATTTATTTTTAAATAAAACACATTTGTTATGAAAAATGAATTACCAAATAATAAAATAAATTTCCAATTAATAAAAAGTATTCAACAATTAAAAATATCAATTACCAATTGTACAAAATTAATTACCAATTATTTTTTTATTTCCAATGAAAAAATGTAATTTTCAATTGCAAACCTTATTTACCAAATAAAAAAATGAATTGCCAGTTACAAAATGTAATTACCAATTACAAACCTTAATTACCAATTAAAAAAATAATTATCAATTAAAATAATTAATTACCAATTAATAATTAATTAGAAATAAAAAAATTATCAATACCAATAAAAAATAAATAATTACTTAATTACAATTAAATTACTTCCCACCCAATTCCCCTATAAACCCACAACCCGCTACAGAACTTAAACGCAAAAATTAATTAAAATTAAATTACAATTACTAAAAATTAATAATTAATGTACTATAATTAAATTACTTCCCACCCTATCCCCCTATAAACCCACAACCCGCTCCAGTACTAAAACATAAAATTAAATTCAAAACTTTAAAAAAACATATAACACATACATATAAAAAATTAATAAAATACATAACAACAAACAAATATCGATATTACTAACTTCGATATTACTTACATCGATATAAAAAAAATCGATATTACTTACCTTAGGGTCGATATTCTGTCCAACGATATTCTTGACCTTGATATTCTTCACCTTCGATATTTTAAACTCGATAATAATGTAGGTCGATAATTAGGAATCGATATTTTGACTGTGCACCCATTTCTTGATCATAAGTATGTAGATTTGTTTGTGGTAATTACACCGTGATACCTTTCCATCATCACTATGTTACCTAGGTTTGTTCCTGGTGTATTACCTCTATATTGGCCTATGTAAGCAATGTGGGACAATTACTTTGATTAAGTGAGATGCAGCAAATGTGGCAACTAGGGAAATGAATGTTATTGTCTATTACATTGATGAAGTGTTTCAATGTGTCTTATGACTTTGATTGTTGTCATGGCTGGTGTATAACTGCCATATTCCCTTGCAGTGTGCCTTTTATACCTAGAGTACATATATATATATATATATATTTTTTTTTAATCCTCATCTGCCCGACACACGTCCTTTAGATGCAGAGAAGACCACCCAATTAGCTCACTGCCATTGGGAGCAATGCCCTGGAAATTGAGCCGCTACACACCTAGGCAGAAATTTTTATGAGTTGGTGGGAACAACCATGCATCTTGTAACGATATCTCAAGGCAGCTTCGTGCCAGTAAATCCAGTATGTAAGTGTCGAGATCTGGGCAGACCACAATACTGAACCATTGAGTAGGTGGGCTTAATCATCGGATATTTGGGGGAAAAAAAAAAAACCCCAAGAAGGCAAAAAAAGAACTTCACTTCCACTCTGTCAAAAATTTCCAAAATGTGAGGTTCTGAACTCTACATGATCTTTTCAAATCTACCTTGGAGGTTTCATAAAGTGAGGTTAGCCATGCTGAGTGAGTGGGGGTGGTGGTGTCCACCCAATGCATGCATATCTGCCGTCTTGCCAACAGGATGGCATAGAATATAAAGGACCGTGCTGCCCCAGTGATATTCTGGTCAAAACCAAGGATGAAAAATGGTAAAGTTAAGGAAATGTTGGTCTTAATAATTGAATCCAAGGTTACTTTGATCTCCATCCAGGAAGTAGATATGTGGGGGCAGTCCCAGAACATGTGTATATCGGAGGCTGCTAACAATTGGCATTTATTACAGCATTTCCCCTCTTGATATTTGGATAAACGTAAAGGGGTGAGATATGCCCGGTGTAAAGTAAACAGGTGGTTTCGTCTAAGCCAAGCGGGTTTAACCAATTTATACAGAAGGGAAAAGGATTGTATCCACCAGTCCTCATCTAATGCCGCAATTTCTCTACCCCATAGCTTCATTGGGAGATGAAAGTCCCCATCTATCTCTTCCAGTATGGACCAATACCAAAGAGCCACCTCCTTGCCTCCTATCTGTTTTTCGACTAGCTGTTGTTCTAGAGGGCTAATTCTCCCGGTATTAGGATCTTTCCTGATTAATTCTCTGGCCCAGCTACTGATTTGTGTGTATTTAAATCTTGACAGTGTCGGCCCTACTTTCTCCCTGAGGACTTCCCACCATATCAAGATGCCTCCATATAACAATTCACCCCATCTAGAAAGCCCAGCTGTAATTAGGGGGGTTGCCAGAGAATCTTGCAGGCACAATGGAAGCCCAGGAGAGTCCCAAATTTGAGCGTAATTAGAGTAGTACGCCAACCCCACTTTACGTTTAATTTGTACCCATGACTTCAGTTGTGTTAGTAGAGTCTTCAGCCTCACCTTCTTGAAAAACATTCGATCTCCAAACTTGAATAAAAACCCATCTAATGGGAGGTTTGCCCCTACCAGCATTGCTTTAAATAGCTTCCCATTTGAAGTGAGATCTGGTGACTTCAAGAGCATTCTTGAGTGGGAAAGCTGGAATGCCCAAGAGTAGTACTGCAAGTCTGGGAGGGCCAATCCACCTTTTTCCCTCCTCCTCCTCAGTTTTTTTCCAAGCCAACCTCGTGGCTTTATAGCCCCAAATGAAGGAATTTATTTCTTGTTGGCACTTAAGAAGTTGCTTAGAGTCAAATGCAAGGGGAATTGTGTTCAAAATAAAAGTCAGTTTCGGAAGGATAGACATCTTTACGATGTTAACTTTCCCAAAAATTGATAATCTAAGACCCACCCAGGATCTCAAAAGTGCCCTACACTCTCTAGCGACCAGGTCTAGGTTTGCTTTTGCTAAGGCTTCAATATCTTGTGTTATTTTAACTCCGAGGTAACGCATTGAACGGATTGAGGGCGTCACCCCAACACCCGGATTGGCAATATTCCATGTCATTAGCTCAGTCTTATCGGCATTGATGTCATAGCCTGAAATACTTCCGAATTCCTTGGCCTTTTCAACCACTATGGGAAAAGCATTTGCTGGATCGCTGGTGTAGATTACAATATCATCAGCGTATAGCCCTACTTTCCTTTCCCATCCGTGGAATTTAAATGAAGAAATTCTTGAATCGTCCCTAAAAAATTGTGCAAGTGGCTCAATGTATATGTTAAAAAGTAAAGGGGACAGGGGACACCCCTGTCTTGTTCCCCTAGTAATCAGAAAGGGCTGGGTACATACACCATTGACCATAATGCTTGCACTAGGATTTGCATATAAGAGTCCAATTGATCTCCGAAAATTTGGACCGAATGCAAATTTCTTTATGGTTTCAGCTAGGTATACCCAATTTACTCGATCGAACGTAGAGGCTATATCCACTGCCCCAATTAGGTCATACGTAAGGTCCGAGAGTTGTCTACCCTTTATGAAGCCCTTTTGGTCAGTATGAATTATTGAGCCAACCTTGCGTCCTAACCGGTTTGCCAACACAGCTGCAAAGAGCTTATAATCGCTGTTTAGAAGCGAGATTGGCCTATAGGAGCCATACTTGGCTGGGTCTTTCCCGGGTTTCGGGATCAGGACAATAATCGCCTCGCCCCATGATTTAGGAGGGGTCACACCGTTTATTAAGATATCATTAAAAAGTCTTGTCAGCACCGAAACTATTTCGGGTGCTAGAACGCGTAATAGTTCGCCAGGGAGACCATCAGGGCCAGTTGCCTTACCCCTCTTCACCTTTTTAATACTTTCCCTCACTTCTTCCTCTGAAATAGGCATGTCAAGACGATCTCTTTGTTCAGAGCTAAGAATGGGAAGAGTAATCTTCTCCAACCATTTGGATTTTGATATCGGGTCCTCCAAGGTCTCTTCCTTATATATTTGCTGGAAAAACTCCAAAAATGCTTCTCCTATATCTTTGATGGACGATCTTTCAAGTGTCTCGCCCTCTACAATGATATGCTTTATATGTTTTTTTGCCTGCTCAGATTTAATTTTCCAAGCGAGGACCTTACCCGCGGACTCACCGTATTCAAAGTTGGAGAGCTTACTTACTTCCCATCTCCGTGCAACCCTCTCCTGAAGAATATTATCTAGCTTCTCTTTTAAGTCTTTACGCTGTTCTTGTTCCATGTTAGTCCCATTTCCGGAACCAATACGTTGATCCAATGATGCAATATCCCTTTCGATATTGACTATCTTTGCCCTATATATTTTCCCTCGATAAGAGGCCCTGTTAGTTATGTAACCTCTCAAATAGGCTTTATAGGCCTCCCATACTATATTTAACTGAGTAGAGTTTATGTTGGTATCCATGAAAAATTTTGTTTCTTGGATGAGGAGGTCAGTTTCTTCATCCTCTAAGAGAATCGTGCGATCAAATGACCATAAAGTCTGAGAGGATTGCTGAGCCGATTGTAAAGAGAAAGATATAGCGGAGTGATCTGATAAGTGTAAGGGCAAATATGTTAAGTCCTTTAGGGGGTCTCTCAATGAGTAACTAAAAAGAGCGTAGTCAATTCTCGACTTGTGATTATATTTATAATTATGGTATGAAACGCCGAGTGCCTCGCCAGCTCTCTCCCTCCATGGATCCGCCAATCCGAGCGCTGACATAACAACCCCCAATACCTGCCTGGATTTCTTATAGGTTAATGCCCTTGAGTTGGGGGATTTATCCAATTTTGGGTTAAGTACCAAATTAAAGTCTCCCATCCAAATTATTGGACCTTGAGTTGTTAGTAGGTGGCTCTGAATTTTAATCAAATATGAGGGATCATCCTGATTGGGACCGTAGTAGCCAACAAAATTATATGTACTGCCCTCTAGACTAACTTTAGCGTATAGCCACCTCCCACTAAGGTCCTCCTCATAGGCAAGAATCTGATCTCTTATTTGCTTTTTGAAGATAATTAATATACCACGAATATTCGCATTGTGGTTAGTGCAAATAAAACAGTCTACCCATCTGATTTTACTCAACATTTCCCTCACTTCATGTTGAAGAAGATGTGTTTCCTGGATGACGATGACCTGCGCTGGAGCGTCCCTCAAATATTGCAATATTCTATACCTCCTACTCTTAACATGCAGGCCATTGACATTCCAGGACAAGAATTTTATTCCCATCAGCTAATGTCCATACCCCTACCCCAACTCATTAGAAAATTACATCTCCCAATGCGGATTGAACAGAATAAAAATAAAAATGTATTTGAAATGAATTGTGAGTTTGGAACGGTGACTAAACGGTGAGGATATTTTATAATTTTACCCCTCCCCCCTCCCCTCCCTGGAAAACCCCCCCTTAATTAATCTGGCCGTTGGTGCCAGATTTGTTTCTCTAAGGAGTTCCCCTTGCCCAGGTCTGTTACATATGTGCAATATAGCCCGGCATACCTAGATACGTTCTTTTTAGGGAAAACCGTCATATTTATAGAGAGTAATAAAACTAGAGGTGGGTAGTTGTCACATAACTTTCCAATCGGAGTTAGTGTTCTAATACTTTTTCCTTTTTATTTGTTTGTATATATATATTTATTTATTTATTTATTTATTTTTTAATTCTTCTCCTTTATTTATTTATTTATTTATTTTTTTTCCCTTTTTACATCCCTATTTTCCTCTCTTCTTTTTTTTCGATTTAAACACCCTCTGTGAAAAATCCCTCTTCCCCAACCTCCCTTTTTTTTTTTTTATATATTTTCTTTTATATAGTTATTCTATTTCCCCCCTTTTTTTTTTCTTTTCCCCCTTTCCCCCTTTTTTTTTTTCCTTCTTTCCCTCCCTTCTATATCGTTTATCTCTGTATCTCAGTGTCTCCTTACTATTTTACCTGAAAGCTTCCACTAGATGTTACCCTGTTGGTGGTCGCTAATAGATGTCAGGAGTTCATCTGCCTCCAGTGGGGAGTGAATGTTATGCATTTTATTGTTATACATAACCCTCAGGAAGGCAGGAAACCTCATCTGGACAGTGGCTCCCAGAGCCCTAAACTTCTCCATTTTCTGGCCTAACTCCCATTGTCTATCAAGAGTAGTTTTCGATAGGTCAGATCTAACAACAAACGAGAAGTCTGGAGCTTTTAGAGCTGTGGATTTAAGAGCTAAATTCAATATCTTCTCTTTAACAGAATAGGTTAGGAAGTTGACTAGGATCTTCCTTGGTTTAGATCTCCCCTGTTTTAAACGGAACGGATCTCTGTGAGCTCGTTGGATGTCTTTTTCCAGATCTTCCACAGATTCCTTCAGATTCAGGGACTCTTTAAGCAGGGAAGCAACAATTTTTTTCATTTCACCCCCCTCTTTTCCTTCTGGAACTTTCAAGATTCTGATGTTATTCCTCCGTGAGTAATTCTCCAAAGATTCCACTCTCTCTTTTGTTGCATTTCCATCGCGCCTTAAGTAGTATATCTTCTCATTTGCAGAGTCTAATTTGGCTTTTAATTCACTTACTGTGCTTTCAAGGGTATCTGTCCTCTCAGAGAGAAGATCTACTCTCTTATCAAGGGCATCGAACGCCGCTTTTATCTCCTGCTGGTTGCGCTTGGATTCAGCAAACCCACTTTTGATCTCGTGTAGTAGATCTTCCAATGAAATCTTCTCCTGCATCTCTGGGGCCTCACCCACCTTAGCCTGAGGGGCTGAAATCCCGACCTCCTCCGAAATATTATGGACAGGAACCCCTGAGTCCATGTCCACAACTTCCACAACTTCCACAGGGGCAGACCCTTGGGTATCGTCCATACCACTCATCTTTCTAATCTCCTCTTGAGGTCTGCAGGAGATTTCTAGGACCTGAGGCAATACCTTAAAGTATGATCTAAGTGAGGGGGTGAGCCTCACCGCACTGTTTTTAGTGTTTTTCGCTTTTGGTTTAGCGCCTAGTTTTAAGTCTTTTAACCCTTTTAAAACAGACAGCCGAGGAGTTATAGCTGCAGTGACTGTATTGGCAGAGTTGGCGGTGTGGACACCGGAAAAAACAAAAATAGAAGAGCCCTCACTAGAACCACAATCTGAGACTTTAGCTCCCTCCTTTGCGTTGCCAGGATCAGAACCTACTTCAGTGAAGGTATCAATGAGGATGTTATCATCAACAATATCTCTAGCTAAAGTCTGTATCTCATCATCCCCAGTCACTGATATCTTGACACCTTTAACACTTTTACCACCTTTAACACCCTCACACCCCTGCCCGAACACCTTACTTGGGGGTAGTACTTGGACAAGTGTTTTTCCTACTCCTTCCTCCTCTGGTGCTGCCTTAGTCCCGGTTTTAGGTTTAAGACGACGAATCCTCTGGTTTTTCTTTTTATCCACGTTGGGAGCACCACCTGATTGTGCTCCTTTGGTTGTAGCAGGGCACTTTTGTGAGGGATGAAGGCTGCTGAGGTCCCCAAAAACACCGCGAGCAGCCGCTCTGCGGCTCCTTCGCAGCTCCACGGCTGCCTCTGCCCACCGGGAAAAAGAAGCGGAAGGCGAGACCTTGAAGCCGCACATCCGCACATCCACACAACCACACAACCGCCAGATAGGCGTTGTCACTCGAGGCTAGGGTCACCCGTATGGATAAGGGCTGGAGCCGCTATCCACTCTGTCCCCTTAGCGGGAGACCAAGAAGTCTGTGCGGATCTGTGCAAACCTCCGCGGCAGTCCTACGGCTCACCAGAGACAGTTGACGAACAGCCGACAAGCAGCTCAGCGGCAAAATAGTAAAAGCTCCCATACTGCAGATTAAACACTCTGAATCTCTTGCAGGTCTGAAGACATTCGACTGTGAAAGCAAGAATGAGTTTGTAAACCAAGGTGCTCCAAGCAGCAATGAAGAGCAGAGTTCAAAATATCACCCTAAGAAACAGACGTAATTCAAGCTCGAACCGCGAAGCATTAACACATCCAAACTGGACAGAAAGAATTATATTATTGCAAATTTCAATAAGTGCTGTGGGAACAACCGACAAGCAGCTCAGCGGCAAGCTGATACGAGCGAGTGGAGCCAGGAACCGCCTATGCCTCTCCCACAGTGCCTGCTCGTTCAGAGCGGCTCCTGCCACGGAAAGGGTGCCGGACGCCAGACGCCGAGAAGCGGGAAGCACAAACGCCAAATAGGCTCCGTGAGGCCGGAGCCGCCCCAGGGCGCAGCCGAACACACCACAAACATCAACCGCAAACCGAACGGGGATTACTGCATCTTTTCTGATTTCGGTAAGAAAGACTGCCGATTATGCCGATTATGTTACGGTTCGCTGGGCTTGCAGGAGCTCCGTAGAAGAGACGCGACCTGCCCTAGCCGGCGGCCGCCATGTTTTCCCCAACATATTTGTTACAATATTGGATCCAACACTTTCAGTGCATGACAGCCATTGATATTTGATGGTCAATTCACATTTGTGGTCCTAAGAAAATCATTAGCCAACAGATATACTGCCATCTGTGAAACAGATACTTTGAATGTAAAGATTTTGGCTACATTTTGGAATCATGAAAATGTACTATATTCCACCGACACACACACACACGCATCCCACACATTGTTGAAGTTATTCCTTTATTGTTTGCTTAAAAACACTTTTGAGGCCCATGGTTTGTCATTTGCTGTCAATGCATTTACTCTACTTGTGATTCTGCCAGCTCACACAGAATGGCAGGTAATAACACCTAGCTCTCTGTATTATTTTGTACTTTCATTTCTAAATCTATGAGGTAATCAGACATTGGGACGCCATTAGCTACATTCTGAGTGACATACTACCGTTAGGTGCACATAACACACAAATGAAGCACACACACACAGAAGGGTATTCAGTCATTAATTTAAAAATAAGCAAACTATTTGTAATTCGGCTTTCCTTACCAATGAGTAGACCATTCCCGTAAGGGCTATTCTCAAAACACACATTGATGAGACTGTGACGGAAAATGTAGGCATCATGGGCACTTCCAGGGTATTTAGCCAGAATGTTATTGAAGAGTACCTGATGGTTAACTATTGTCTGGACATTTATTGAAAAATGATACACAAATTGCACATGTGTGCAATCTATAGCACCAAGCACATGGGGGAATCCTGCCATATTGCAGAATCCTTGCTTGTTATCTAATTGCTGTTAACTAGTTTTGGGGAAGAGTAGGTACTGTGGGGTCAGTTTAATTATGGCATCCAACACAGATGAGAGAAAGGCAGATAATGCTCCCAGTGATCTCCCTGTCAATTATGCAACTGTAGTTCAGAATGACCCAGAGGCCAGGATGTGTAGCACAGTCATCAATTTTATGTTTTCTGGAATTGTATGGGCCTTTGTAGTGGCTGTCTGGAGACTTGGCCCTCTCTACTCCAGCAAGCCGACGATAGACTACCTCTTCAACCCGTAAAACTGTATGACCTCCTCCTACCTGAGGTTAATGAGGGATATGTGTTGGCAGAAAATTATTTCCCTCCTACATGGTGGAATTTGTGGTCTCCTAGCTACTCGTAGTTGCAGTATGACGAGCTCCATGGCGTGCATGAACTTGCCAAAATGTTCTGTGATACTGACGAATTTATACTATAGGCAGTGCACCATTTCTTCTGCCTGGTTTGCCGATGTGGAGCAATTCTAGTGCACTTCCAGCTTTGTGTTGCTCTACTCCACGATTCGTGACACAGTGTTAAACTCATAAATACCACTGCATTATGGTTGTGTTGGATTTTACGAGGTAACACCTAAAATGCGCATATTATTTCCTGTATGAAGCAACTGGGTTAAGCACAGCTTTTGCCCCATGAAAACCATTAAAAAACGGATTTCTGTTTATGCATAATTTTTTATTATGACTTACTGCTTGCACCAGTCTCAAGGGCGGCGCAAGCCATTCATAAGTATGCCCCTGATTCTGCTTTGAGAAGTAAATAAGGAGTCTCTTTGTATTTAAGGCACTGTAAAGTCTTTCCAAGTCACAAAGATCCTTTTACAACGCACACTGAATCAGAAAGAGGAGGGGACATGAAAGAGGTTTCGGTATCTTTGTTTTAAATTCAGAATGCTTTGTATCAATGGATTGAAACTGTAACTTTTATCTCAGATCATTGTATAGATACTGATACCCACCTTGGATTGTTTTTTCATTTGCAAACTGAAGGATAACACCGAGGGACCTCTCTTGAAACAGCAGCACATTTTTTAATGGTGTTGGATGATGTCCTTCAGCAGACTGTAGTCCAGGGAACCACTGAATGCCCCCTGCCCCATATCTTTGCCGACATCTGGTAAGGGGCTGTCATTAAAAGAATTGTGCATAAGGTAGATCACTAATTCTGCTGCCTCCCTCTGCCTTATGGAACTGTGGTCCTGCCTCCTATGGCTAAGGAAAACTAAACAAGTTACACTTCTACGCATAAATATTTTTTAATGTGTGTCTTATAAATCATCATAGAGCATTTTCTGCCTCTATTGCAGAATTTAAAGAGAAAATATATTGCTTTGTGGAGTGTATGGTCGCCCTCTATTATACATAACATTTACCTTTGCACTTTCTTACCTTGAGATTTTGTTGCCTCTTTATAGGGACGTCGGTATATAAACCTGCTCTAGGTATAAAATTAGCAGTGTTACTGAACATTTTATGTGTAGCCATATTTTATCCCAATTCTACTTTCCTCTTTGCAATATTTAAGGCTCCTCCTAGAATGAAATGGCTTAATTATACAAATGTTCAATTATATGTTTATTAATGCTCATTTTATGGTCCCCTGCCTCATTTGCTAGGCTGAAAGCCAATTGAGACTACAGGGCAATTGCCTGCGTGCAGTATCACATATTTAAGAAAGAAAAATATCTGTACTCCTAATTAAGCGTTTCTAGATACAAAGAGCCTGGCTTTGTTTTCCTTGCAGAGGCTGCAGTGTGATGAGCAACTGTGGAGAGAACCTTTATACGTTATCTGGACTGTTGAAGGCCTGGAGCTTTAAAAGTGACAGGGTAAACAGCTGGCACAATTATAATAATAAGACAAGGTCCACTTTCGATCAACTTAATGTAAAAAGGGCGTCTTTAAAGAGGTAACATTGCATGTGATAGTTTGCTGTTAATTAGATTTCCACAGGCTGCTTTTTTGTGAATTCTGTTAACTGTGAGTTCATAGAACAAATACTGTTAACTCTCAGGGAAAAATGAATGTACAGTGCTCCATGTTTCTGTCTAGAGCATACAGCAGTTGTTTTCTGCTTGCTCTAGACTTACTCTAGATTAGAACTGAAAACATAAGATATGTTCCTATCGATAATACTGCATTTAGAGACGAATGTATAACCAGGGCCTCTGAATTATGAGTTTCTGTAGCCATGACGTTTTCCACATAATCATGAATTTGCCGCACTTATCAAAAACAATGTTTCTATCGCCAATGGATCAAAATTTACTAGAAACAATTATGATACATGTTGATGCGTGGTGGTTGGCCTTTTTTACTGCAGGGAGAGGTCTAATTTCATTTGCTGATTGCTCTATTTAGTTTTAAAACTGATATTAATGAGGTGAAACCTTTCCCTACGCAGTATTAATGTGTAAAAATGGCAAAATAGTGAGTAATAATTCTTCATAATATGGCTCATCTCCTTTTCTTGCAACATAATTTCAACAATGCTGCAGCATAATTTTGTCCTCCCATGCTACAAAAATCCAGTGGCCCTGCCTACAATATATATAATCAGTGACTTAACTATGATTTATAATACTGATAAAATTGTTACGGATTTTTTCCTTTGATTGGAGTGCCCCCTGTATCAAACCCCCCAATGGCAAGTAACAGTACTCTCCCTGATGATTCCCATATTGCCCCGATCCCTGCTCCTGTTGTTGAAGACCCATTCACTGAAAAAGGGACTTTTGAGCTTGTGGTTGAAGCATCCCCATTGGTACTTGTCCTTGCTAACGTTCCTCCCTTGGCTCAAGGTGAGCGGGAAACAACATCTTCTCTAATAAACAAATCCTTATCATGGCTAACCAACAACATGGTAATCACTCCCTGGGGAAAGCAGCAACTCTCTGAAGAGCTCGTCAATGCAAGAAGGGTACAGTGGATCGGGGACAGGGTGAAAAAGTTTAAAGGGGAGTGCGTCGTTCTCCACTTCTCTGACCCTGGGGTCTTGCCTAACGTCTTACCTAACATTTTACCACCACAAAGGCGAACAACTTCAATCGTTCCATTGACCTTGGACTTCTTCTATCCTAGAAAGGGAAGTGGTCCAAACTCAAGTATTCTAAGAACCAAATGGAACATTGTGACCAAGAGGGGGAGAAAGGATGTCGCTTCAGTGGACTGGGGTTTGGGGTTGGAAAATCGTTTTTCTGCACTGTCTAACTTAAACGATTGCGATTGACAACCATCCACTTGTAATTCTATCCCCTTGCCCCTCTGTGACAAAAGTTCTTCTGATTTAGACTGTAATCTAATAACAAATAGTCCCCAGGGGTTTCCGATTGATGATTCACTAGGGCTATCTAACGTTATAACCATAAATCAGGTTACTGGAGGTAGGATGTCACACAAGCCTATTACAAACCCCTGTACTCTTACGACACCTAGTTCAGGGAATCTTTTGTCATGGAATGTGGCTGGAATATCTTCCAAAATGGACAGCGCTGACTGGTTTGAATTTATTAACAAGTACGACCTTTGTATCTTTCAAGAGACTTGGGCGTGTGAACCTACTTTTGCATTGGGGTACGTAAATTTCTATGTTCCTGCTATCAAGGGACCAAAAGGGTGGCCGATGGGGGGCCTTATCATATGGATTAGGCAGTCTTTAAAAATTGCTGTAAAATGTGTGGAACTTGACCAAAAAGACATCCAGCTTATCAGATTGACTAGCGATCTACCCATCTCCATAGACATTTATAACATCTATGCAAGAGGTGGCAGCAAAGACAAATCTGAGGTTCTTATGTGTCTTTTTACACTTCTTGAGACACAATCTGCAGGGAAAAACATTCTAATTGCAGGTGATTTGAACCGGACATTCGAACCTCTCATCACTGGTGATTCTCCTCTGGGTGCAGAGGAAGATAAGCTTTGGGACATCCCCACACTAGATTCCCCACCGATAACTCGGTGGACGGCTGACATCCTAGGTCTAAACGCTATGTGTTTGGAGCACGGGCTACGAGCCCTGAATGGCCGAACCCAATCAGACCGTGTTCCCGCCATGACGTTTAACAATGGGCGTAGTAAAAGTCGCATTGACTATGTCATCTGTAGTATATCGATTTGGTCATCTCTCAGTGACATGGTAGTAACAGCTAGAATAGAAAGCGACCATGACCCGTTATGTGTTTCACATAAATAGAGGACACCTAACGTAATTGCTCCAAACCCTTGTGACCAACTTGTGCCCCCAACGATCACGCCATCCAATAACATGCGTAGGTTAAGGTGGTCTGGTGTTAAGACTGACCAGCAGGCCCTGGAAAAGATAGGAGCAGCGGCAGACACGGCCATTCTGGCACTGGAAAATATTGCTGGGTATGCACAGGGACTTGAAGACATTACCATAGTTCATATGACTCTTTTTAATGAAGTCAAAAATTTCTTCTTAAAACCTGCACGAAATAATAGGGCTCGTCCATTTAAATCAGCAAAGTGGTACAATCAAGATTGCAGGGCAGCAAGATTTAAATTAGGAGCCGCAATCAAAAGTAATAATTTGAGTGAGATTCGGTCTGCCAGGAAGCACTATAAAAACTGCATTGCCAGGGCAAAAAGAGATTGGGACGAAGACCACTGGCAGAAACTGAGAAGTGCAAGTGAAAGTAAACACTCTAGACAATTTTGGCATATTGTCAAATGGGGCCACGATAGATCTCCAGAGACTCCCAACAATAATGTCCCTCATGATGCTTGGGTTAAGTTCTTCAGCGAGCAGTACTCTTCTAGGGATCAGCCCGTTAACAACTCTAGCCCAATATATCTGTTCGCAGACGAAGACATCTTCATGCAGAGCGAAGTCCTGACTGCCCTGAAATCTGTGCACAGGGGCCGTGCCCCGGGTAATGACGGAGTTCCGGCGGATGTCTTTTTAAATGACACCGACAGGTGGAGCAAGTACATCTGCCTTCTATTAAACCATATTGCCAGGGGCGCAGAAATCCCGGTATCCTGGCGGGGTGCTGTCATTATCCCAGTATATAAAAAGGGGGATCGTGCCCAACCCTGTAATTACCGCCCAATCAGCCTAATAGACACGGTTCAAAAAGTAGTAGGACGTGTAATCATTAACAACTTGCTTGATTGGGCAGAGGAGCAGAACGTCTTATCTCCTTTTCAGGCTGGGTTTCGCAGAGCAACCAGCACTGTGGACCAGGTCTTCCGTTTCCAATTGATACAATGGCGGACCGTGGTCCTGGGCGGATGCAGTCTGTACGCAGCTTTTGTTGACCTACGGGCTGCATTCGACCTGGTCCCAAGGGCAAAATTGTGGGAGGTGTTGGCAGCTCTGGGGGTCCCGTTGACTATCTTAACTTTGATCATGAGACTCCATGAGGGCACTTATGCTAAGATCCAATGGGGTGGTTATGGCAACGATACTATTGACTTCCCTGTCGAGCGTGGGGTTCGACAGGGCTGTTCAATGGCACCGACATTGTTTACTCTTTTTATAAACGGAATTGTTCCCCGTATGCAAGCAGAGCCCGTAGATGCTCCCTCACTCGCAGGTGCAAAAGTTCCTATTTTAATGTTCGCAGACGACACCTTAATTTTATCAAAATCCCCTAGCGGTCTGCAGAAGGCACTGGTAATTTTTGACAAATTTTGCAGTGATCACGGCTTGGAGGTAAACGCAGCTAAAACAAAACTCATGGCTTTTAATCCTTGCAGGAATTTCAAATCCAAAATATCCATGAGTGGGCGTTGCCTCGAAGTAGTTAATTCTTTCACTTACTTGGGGATACACATTTCAAATGATAACAGATGGAACCACCACTTAAATCTTGCAGTATTAAGACACAAGCAACTGGCTGGTACCATCATTAAGGAGCACAGGAAATCCTTAACTAAACCAATCAAACCGCCATTAATCATATACGAGGCTAAGGCAATAGGGTCAGCACTGTATGGGGCAGAGCTGTGGGGGCAAGAAAACCTCCAGGAGCTACAGAAGTCAGAGAATAACTTCCTCCGAAAACTAACTGGCACCCCACAGAGCAGTCCCCTCTTGCTACTCAGATATGACCTTGGCAGGAAGGAAATCTCGTCAATGTGTAAACTCCGACCGATATTATATTGGCGTAGAATCTGGACCACCCCTGAGCTGTCACAATATGCAGAAGGATTTGCTGATGTGATCAAAGCAGACCGATTTCATAAAATCGGATGGTTTAGATCACTAAAAACAGCATTAAGTGAACTAGGGTTAAGCGAACTGTGGTCCGATCCAACCGGGTCATCCTTCCCATCCAAGTTGTTTATAAAAAACCTTTTCTGGGAACAGGCTGAAAACAAGAGTCTCCTTAGTAATAACAATGGGTCTATGACGACTGCCTTCCTTGAAGCTAAACTGTTTCCGATGTTTGAAATTTACTGGGATATTATAACTAAACCCATGGATAGGAAACTGTTTTTCCAAATGAGGGCTGGCTCTTTACCTCTGAGTAATTTAACATCAAAATGGAGAAATGGAGGACCAGCTACTTGCCCAGTTTGTGGGGAAGGAAAAGAAACGTTGGGTCACTTCTTGTTTGCCTGTCATGCATATTCTGTTCCTAGACGTGTTTGGTTGGCTCCCATGTGTAGAAATCTGGGTACTAAAAGCAGCATGGTAGCTCTACGCATTGTTAAATCTACCTCCTTAAACTGGATTATTATAGCGACTGCCAAGTACTTGGGGTGGGCGTGGGCAACTAGGCAGAGATTGCTAGCAGGGTGACTACTCTCTGCCTAGCCGAACAGAGACTGCTAGTTTATCTATTCTCTGTTCTCATGCTAGGTGTCTATCTAACGAAAAAAATTTACATTGATTTTTTAACTGTGAAATAGGATTGCTTCTAAATATGATTTTTTACTATAAGAACTCTGCACCTTGATTGTAAATAATAGGATGACATTTTAAAACTGTCTTTTTAACGTGTATTGTGCTTAAGTCATGTCTGACTCTGTAATTTAATTCTATTTTATTATGTGTTTGTTTGTCTGCTTTTATGAGTAATACTCGAATAAAGCACTTTTGAATTGAGTAATAATTCTTCATAATATGGCTCATCTTCTTTTCTTGCAACATAATTTCAACAATGCTGCAGCATAATTTTGTCCTCCCATGCTACAAAAATCCAGTGGCCCTGCCTACAATATATATAATCAGTGACTTAACTATGATTTATAATACTGATAAAATTGTTACGGATTTTTTCCTTTGATTGGAGTGCCAACAAGCAGCACAGGTTTTTAATATTCTCGAAACAGCAGAATTGTTAAAGATGAGCCACTTTCATAGCCTTGCCCCATACCTTCTTTTTAAGAAACGATTCAAAAGGCACTTATTTAGTATATAGTGCTGCTTCTCATGGACTCATTTACTGGTTCTAAATAAACTTGTCATATCAGATTGAATGAATTTATGTTCTTGAATGGGCGACTCTTAAATGATACACCAGCATCATTTACTTTTCATTCCTCTCACAGTCAGATTATCTGATTGGCTCCTCCCAGAGGTATTGGGCATGCTCAAATTTGAATATGCAATCACCTGACTTGAGTGATCATTGTATCTTCAGCATGACTGTCAAATTAGTGCTACAGGACTCAGCCATGGTACTGCTAGAGAGGTGATGTAGTGTATAATAAAATGAATCGGCGTACCGTCTGGGCCTCTAGCAGCACAATGACTCGAGGTTTTAAACTTTTGTCGGTCATAAATGATACAGAGGATATTGCATGTTGGAATCCAATAATCCGGTATGCAATTCATAGGAAATCTTTCCTTGGTTTGGGGAGGAAAGGCAAAAGTCCAATGTTACATAAAAAGATGTTAATCAGAATTTAAAGGCAGTAAATCAGGAAATAAATCAGCTGGTAAGGAAACAATTTGTGTTCTTCTCTATCCCCAGACAAGGGGAAATCCAGCTACTTAAATGGTAGAAAACTAGATTGAAGGCCCTAAATCAAAAAAGGGACTATCCAACATCATCCATGTTTCCAAAAAGTGTGATCGGGACAGTATTCATTGTTATAGGCCCAACTCCCTTATGGATTCAGTGGTTACAGCGGTGGGATGTATGGTATTAGACAGGCTTTCAACCTGGGTAGATAATAACATTATTCTTGATGACGTCCAATATGGTTTTTGCCCTGGTTGTTTTATGGTGGACACAGAGTTTAAATCTTTACATGATTGTAACTAAGTACACCGTCTCTCGTTCTGGCACTATCTACCTAGCCTTCATGGACTTATTGTCTGTGTTTGGCCACGTTAGCAGATCTAAGCTCTGGCAGATGATGCTCTCCATTAGTATCGATGAAGACATTGCCTTGTTCTTAAGGGATCTTCACCAAAGCAGTAGTTCGATATTCTAAGATCTTAAAGTCACTTGTGAGTTCCGTATCCAGAGAGAGTCCCAAAAAGAGTGCATCAAGGTCCCTTTTTCTTTTAGTTTGTACATTAATAGCCTGGTCTTAAACAAAAGAGAGGGGCTCAGTATAACCTAAAAGGAAATAGAGCACCAACTTACTGTGAAGTAAAACGAGTGTTTCCTTTTGGAAGAAACAATGTCAAGCTCATTCAATCACTCTGCTCAGTTAGAATCCCCACATGAGATTTAAACAAATCGCTTCATCCAGTGAAACACTTACAAGAAAGAAGCACTAATTATATAAAAGCAGACTATTTATTTGCATCATAAAAAATCATTCCAATGAAGGTACAGTCAATATAAGTTACCCAACAGGTACCATTCAGACCTAAACTTAAATTTAAAACTGTCCAAATGATTTTGATTCTTGAGGATTTCCCCTGAGAACTAAGTGGCTGCCTTAAATTACTTTTTGACAGCTTGGGGAATTGTGAAATATTGACACAACCTCATTCAAGATTTTAACCCATCAAATAGGTCACTTATGTGCGATTGCACAGGTGAGTCATTCCTTATTTATTAAAAGGGGATTGAATGGGTTGAGAGTGCCTTATGGTAATGCATGATGTGGAACAAGAGTAGTGATGTGCACTAGAGATGGATGTGAGTGAAACACTTACAATGTAAAAAATGTGTAGGGTGTAAAAACAGACTTTTTGCTTTTTAATGTTAACATGAAAATAGTTAGAGCTACACATGTATATAAAAGGTGAAGCTGTCGTCCTCAAATAAAACAATACCCAATAGGTAACAACAATGTGAGAGTAGTTGTGTAGTGAAGAGCTTCCTCTAGGTATTTAGAAGGGACTATGTATGATATAGACGAATGTAGTATGCAGAGAACATGTTTTGTTTTAAAGTAAAGAAATGTTTATCTCTGCATTAGGTGACTCTTTGGATAAGGAGAGAAAAAGATAGCTATTGTCCTGAAGAAGGAGGCTACAATCAGCGAAAGTCTCCGAAACGCGTCAACGCATTATACATTTGTTAAATTTGGAAGTGGTCAACAAATAATTGGACATAGGGAAGGGAATCCCTACCCCATGTTGCCCATAGAGGGTCTGAATTAACAACGATAAGACAAAGTTCATCTTTTTCTCCTGTACTATCACATGCAAAGTGTTTTTAACTGTATTTCTGTCTCTTTGTATTTTAAAAAAATGAAATGTATATTTTACATTGACTGTACCTTCATTGGAATGATTTTTTATGATGCAAATAAATAGTCTGCTTTGATATAATTAGTGCTTCTTGCTTGTAAGTGTTTCACTGGATGGAGCGATTTGTTTAAATCTCATGTGGGGATTCTGACTGAGTAGAGTGATTGAATGAGCTTGACATTGTTTCTTCCAAAAGGAAAAACTCTTTTTACTTCACATTAATAGCCTGGAGCAGGCCCTCTTTAAATCTGAACCTGATTTGTCCCGAAATGGGAGGGCAAAACTTACCTGTCCTATTGTACGCAGACAATGCTGTCATTATGGCAAGGACAGCAAGGGGGTTACAATCTTTTGCTGGATTCTTTTGTCGTTTTTTGTTTTTATGGAGGACTTGGGCTTACTGGTCAACAATAGCAAATCTTTCGTAATGCTGGTGGGCCTCCGCCCAGCTAAGCCATACACATTTTTGGTGGGGGTTGTACCGGTCCATAGGACCGACGTTTTCTCCTACCTGGGGGTAGTGTTTGATCCGGCTTTGAACTGGGGCCCCCTGA
This sequence comes from Lissotriton vulgaris, assembly GCF_964263255.1. NCBI lineage: Eukaryota > Metazoa > Chordata > Amphibia > Caudata > Salamandridae > Lissotriton > Lissotriton vulgaris. The sequence continues at coordinate 725,058,558 of NC_141696.1, forward strand.
TTAGTCATAAGAAAGGGGACTTTCTAAGGGCCATTGTCTCTGTTTTTCATTTTGCCTCTAGACTGGGCAGTAAACCCATCAGGCCCTTCTGCAATTTTATGAGGCTAAATATATCTCATAGGTTATTTATGGTAGTGAGATCTGAGGCTACATTTAGCATGACCCATTGCAAGTTGTTAAAAACACTTTTTTGAGACAGATTCTCTGCATGCCACAGGGTACATCATCCTTTGTAGCCCATGAAGAATTGGGTATGGCCCACCTCTCAGACACTTTGGCTTTTCGTCCCTTATTGTTGTGGTTGGAAATCTAACTCAAGAAGGGAACTGCCCTAAGTAAGGATATCTTAAGAGATTGTCTTTCTCTTGATTATTTTTTTTTATTTTTTTTTATAGCGCACAGCTGCCCCAGCAAAGGGGCGTCCTGGCGCTTTGACAGACACTATAACATAACACACAATAAAAGAAAAAGGCAACTATTCAGACACGGGAAACAAGAAAGTTTTAATCGCCTGCCTGAAGGCGAGCAAGTCATCAAGGGCTCGGATGTGCACCGGGAGCGAGTTCCATAAACCTGCCGCAAGCACCCTAAAGGAGCGGCCACCCATTCTGCTCAGTTTAAAACGTGGACAGACAGCCAGGTGGAGCGCCTCCGATCTCAAGGATCTCAAAGGAATATAGGGAGTGAGTAGGTTGGCAAGTGCCGGCGGCGAAGAAGATTTCAAAATTTTAAAGGCCAGACACAGCGCTTTGAACTTAATTCGCTGTCTGACCGGTAGCCAATGTAAGGCCATGATAGTACCAGACACTCAGCAATGTCTGGGAAGGCCCACAATGGCCCGTGCCGCGGCGTTTTGCACCCTTTGAAGCCTAGAGGCCTCCGCTTGATTCACCCCTAACATCAACGAGCTGCCGTAGTCCAGCCGAGATAGAATTGAGGCCTGGACCACAAGCTGTCTGGTAGGGGGATCAAAATACTTTAAAACCGGCCTTATTCCCCGCAGAATGCCATAGCACGTGGCAGCCACCTTCTTAGTATGATCCATGAAGGTGAGCGCAGAGTCCAACCAAATACCTAAATTTCTCACTCCAGATGCTGGAATAGGAGTGATACCCAACTCTGGTGTCCACCACTGGTTTCCCCATAGCTCAGCGTGCTTCCCTAGTACCAACACCTCCGTTTTGGTGGCATTCAACTGAAGGCAGTTGGTGCGAAGCCAGCTTGCTACTGCCACAAGACCCGCTCGGAATCTGGGAGCCTCCACCTCTGGGTCTCCACTAAGTGTCACCGCTAGCTGTGTGTCATCCGCATATGAGGCCATTGTTAGACCCCACTGTTTGACGACAGCAGGCAATGGTTTCACATAGAGGTTGAACATTCTAGGGCTCAACGAGGATCCCTGTGGGACTCCCAGCTCCAGGGAATAGGTGGCGGATTGGCCTGGTGGTATAGCCACTTTAAAGGATCGATCCGATAGGAAAGATCGAAACCACTGGAGAGCGACGTCAGTCACTCCAGCCTCCTGTAAGCGTTGGATCAGTATATGGTGGGACACAGTATCGAAAGCAGCGCTTAGGTCTAATAGTAAAAGCGCTGCTGTATGACCCGAGTCAAGTACCTGGCGGAGATGTTCCGTGATGTAAAGTAATGCCGTCTCGGTACTGTGTCCCGGCCGGAAGCCGTTCTGACTGGAATCCAATATCTGGTTACGAGCCAGATGCTCGGACAGAACAGAGTTGACATGGGCTTCTGTTACTTTGGCTATCCAAGGCAACAGGGATATAGGTCGATAGTTTTCTGGCAACCGGGGGTCTGAGTTGGCTTTTTTTAATATAGGAGTAACCACTGCCTGTTTCCATGCCGTGGGTACCGTTCCGTTGGAAAATGACATATTGATAAGATTCAATATGGGAGCTCGGCACATCGGGGAAAGTGTGTTGATAAAGACTGGCTTTAACGGGTCTAAAGGCGAACCTGACTTGACCCTGAGGCTAAGCCTGTCAAAGGTCTCAATAGACAAGTCTGGTAGAATAGCAAGAGTCTCATATCCCATCGCATCGGGGTCGATAGCCTCTCGATTCTGGCGGTGTATATAAAATCCTTGGTAGATTTTTTTCACTTTCTCCACAAAAAAGGAGGCCAGATTATCACAGTGGGAGTCTGTGCAAATCACCTCCGAGGTGGCTCTATTTTTCATAAGGTCCTTCAGGACCTTGAAGATCAGTTTTGATGGATTGGAGCTGGTTGCAAATTCCTGAGCGTAAAATGCGGCTCGTGTTCTGCAAATAGCTCTGTGGTAGAGCTTCAGCTCAGTGAAATACCGAGTTTTCAGAGCAGGATCATAAGATCTTCTCCATTCCCTCTCTGTTTTTCGGCAAGATTTTTTCAGCTCTGCGAGAGACTCATTATACCAAGGGCTAGGTGTTTTTATCCGGCCTTTCGACCACCGCAGAGGTATAAGAGAATCCAGGGCATCGGTGATCCAAGCGCAGAACTGTTGGTAGCCTTGTTCCACATTAATAAAAGTGCTCAAAGGTTTCTGTTCCAATACACTGTAGAACTCTTCAAGTCTAAGCTTATGCCAAAGCCTTTTTAAAATAGGTCTGTCCGCCGATATGAAAGGCTTATCGTGGACCGGACAAAAGGCTTCCACTAGCAAGTGATCCGTCCACCCCATCAGCCTCGGATCTGACAACCTCACCCCCTCAAGTGTGGAAAAAAAGGGGTCCAAAATATGGCCCCCTGAGTGGGTAGGAAGGGTAACAAGCTGAATGAGTTGAAGAGCTTCAAGATCCGCCAGCAGAGTGCTCACGGTAGTGGATGACCCATTATCAAAATGGATATTAAGGTCCCCCAAGATGTTGAAATTGGCACAACCGAGCACTATAGGGCTGACCATATCGGCCAGCGCGGACCTGAAGACAGAATCATTGCCGGGAGGGCGGTAGATGAGCATACCGCTGAATGTAAAGTGATGGCTACAAGCAACTTTGAAAATAGCACTTTCGCATGCAGGCAGTCCCGACAGTTTCCATTCAGCCGGAAAGCAGGATTTGACTGCCATAGCGATACCACCTCCTCTTGTGGTCCTATTGGACGTAAAGACGGTATAGTTCTGAGGAAAAGCAAGATTCAATATAGCAGAATCAGAGTCCTGAAGCCAGGTTTCTGTCATTAGAAAGATATCAGGATCATCTTTCTCAATCAGTTCATAGATGAACTGGTGGTGCTTTACCAGAGATCTGACGTTTAAGCACCAAATCCGAAGATCCCGAGATGCAACACACTTTCGTGTGACAGGAATAGCGTCTTCCAGGGAAATGATCTTAGTGGGGCTCGTGAGTGACCAGCCTTTACAGGCACAACTATAAGGGCCGACTAATGGGTCCACAGGCTTGCATACACATCCTCTGGACTTTTGCCCTATAGCCAACAGCTCTGACCGTGTGTAAAACAACATACCTGCCAGGAACTGCAAAGCTCAACCACGAAGGGGAACAGAGCCTGCCCCACCTCGCGCTGCCTCGACGCGGACGAGCGCAGACGGGCAGGACTCTGGCACGACTCCGGCTAAGCGACGGCGTCCTCACCTGCGCGTCCCGCTGCGCGGGAAAGGGGAGCTTTAAGTAGGGCCACCAATCCTAGCGCGAGCGCGAGGACGCTCCAAGATGGCGCCCGATTCTGAAATCTCAGCCCTACCCAAAATGGCGCCCACAGTGAACCACCCAGGCCCGCCAAAACGGAGGTGAGGGAGCCAATTATGTGCAGAATGAGGAAGGGGGCAAGACCCTGCTAAAAACAGGGGAGAAGTGCAGCAAATTAAAATTAAAAGCAAACCACAAAATCAGGAATAGTTAAAAGACGAAAGCGCCAACAGCAGCGCCAGCAGCAACGTGTGCGCGGTGATTTTAGCGTCTGTCAAGGCCGCCTCGAAATAGAGGTCCGCCTTAAGTAGGGCCACCAATCCTAGCGCGAGCGCGTGGACGCTCCAAGATGGCGCCCGAATCTGAAATCTCAGCCCTACCCAAAATGGCGCCCACAGTGAACCACCCCCGGGACCCAGGCCCGCCAAAACGGCGGTGAGGGAGCCAATTATGTGCAGAATGAGGAAGGGGGCAAGACCCTGCTAAAAACAGGGGGGAAGTGCAGCAAATTAAAATTAAAAGCAAACCACAAAATCAGGAATAGGTAAAAGACGAAAGCGCCAACAGCAGCGCCAGCAGCAACGTTTGGGCGCGGTGATTTTAGCGTCTGTCAAGGCCGCCTCGAAACAGAGGTCCGCCTTAAGTAGGGCCACCAATCCAAGCGCGAGCGCGAGGACGCTCCAAGATGGCGCCCGATTCTGAAATCTCAGCCCTACCCAAAATGGCGCTCACAGTGAACCACCCCCGGGACCCAGGCCCGCCAAAACGGCGGTGAGGGAGCCAATTATGTGCAGAATGAGGAAGGGGGCAAGACCCTGCTAAAAACAGGGGAGAAGTGCAGCAAATTAAAATTAAAAGCAAACCACAAAATCAGGAATAGTTAAAAGACGAAAGCGCCAACAGCAGCGCCAGCAGCAACGTGTGCGCGGTGATTTTAGCGTCTGTCAAGGCCGCCTCGAAACAGAGGTCTGCCTTAAGTAGGGCCACCAATCCTAGCGCGAGCGCGAGGACGCTCCAAGATGGCGCTCGATTCTGAAATCTCAGCCCTACCCAAAATGGCGCCCACAGTGAACCACCCCCGGGACCCAGGCCCGCCAAAACGGCGGTGAGGGAGCCAATTATGTGCAGAATGAGGAAGGGGGCAAGACCCTGCTAAAAACAGGGGATAAGTGCAGCAAATTAAAATTAAAAGCAAACCACAAAATCAGGAATAGTTAAAAGACGAAAGCGCCAACAGCAGCGCCAGCAGCAACGTGTGCGCGGTGATTTTAGCGTCTGTCAATTATTCCAACCGCATTTGCTGGCTCAAGTATGTCAGAGACAGTCTTACCAGCTTGGGAAGGTTAGATCTATTTGAGAACCCAGAGAAAGTTTGCAGGAGGGACCTGAACTGGGTGAAGGAGATTTTTTTTAGAAAGTGCATTTGGGATAGAAAAGAAGTAGAGCTGAGGAAGCCCAGTGTCTAAGAGCATTCCTTATTAAAAACCGTGCTTTAATTGAGCCCTATCGTTTATGGTCTAAAAGCACCGACTATCGTTTGTATTGACCTGATTTTGTTTGGACCTCTTTCACTACCTTCTGGTCCACCCTTGTAGGGTGCGCAAAGGACAATACCTCCCACCTTGTGGCTGCGACGGGGAGTTTTCACAGGCTATGAGGCATTTTTTTGATTTTCTCTAGTTTATATGAGGTACTAAGAAAGTGTTTTATTATTCCTATTCCTAAAAAGGCAAGTTTTAGGCAGGGTAGAACCACTTTTATCTTTTTACAATTACTTTCAAACAATACTGTATCATATGTTCTTAGCTTTTTAAGGACCATCATTAGGCTCCGGTCCAGCTGTGACTAGATTTCCCAGGTCAAATCGTGCTCACTGTGTTGTTTTGAGATGTTTCTCAATACAGCCCCTGTTATTTATCTTTCTTTTTACGGGGCCAGGATGGATGGTTAGGGTTGTGACATGAGATCTCCTAATTATTTATTTTGCATCTTATGGGGCTTTGATGGATGGTTTTATCATTTTGACGAGACTGTTTTAACATAGGCCCTGCAATCAATCATGTATTTTATGGTGCATTGATGAATGGTCTTCCTGTGTTTCACAACATATTTTGTTCATTCTGCATTTTTTGGGGCCGCGATAAAGTCATTTTATTTCTGGATTTGCTTACTTTTTAGATATAAGTTTTGGGGATATGACGGATATGCAGTATTGCCTCCTTTTAGCCTGTGCTACTAATCTTTAACCATGTTTGCTCGTCTTTTATAAATTTCTTTGTAAAAAATTGAATAAAGTTTTGTTGATTGATTGAATATTGTTCTCTCAGGAAATATCCCCAGATCTTGGAAAGGTAGTATTATTGTGCCATTATACCAAAAGGGCCCAAAATCCTCTCCAGAAAGCTATAGGCAAATACCATTATTAGATTCAGTAGGCAAACTATCTGCTAAAAGTATATATTAATCCACCTGCCACTATGGGAAATGTGAACATTATTCCTCGAGAACAGGCTGGTTTCAGGAGGAATTGTAGTACATTAGTTAACATAGCAGTACTACAAGCAATCATAGAAAGTACACCCATTCATGGCAAAATGATGGTGTACACGACCGTCACTGACTTCTCCACGCCATTCGAAAGAGTTGATCATCAGATGCTGTCCAGAAAGATGTGTCAGCTGGGTATGTAATCACATTTGTTGAGGGTAATTGTAGCATTTCATTAATCAACTTGGAGCCAAGTATTGATGGGAGGAATCAGGGATTATGCCAAAAAGCTGTGATGCATGATGGTCTTAAACAAGGCTGCCTTTTGGCACTTTAGTTGTTTTCCTTACATATTAATGATCTCTGTGCTGGGTAGGAAAGAAAAAGGCAGCTGCCCCGAAAGTTGGCAATATGGAAATATGTTGTCTCCTTTATGCAAATGACTTTACCCTGCTGGAGTTATCCCCTGTTGGTCTTCAAAGGTGCCTTGGTACCTTAGAACAGTATGCAGAAGAATGTTACTTAAAAATAAACTTCTCAAAAAGTAAGATCCTGACTTCCCGGAAGAAAGGTTCTGAACCGGGAGGCAGGGGTTTTTAATTGGTTTCCTGGGCAAGAAAAAATGGAGCAGGTTCACTTATACTCCTATTTCGGCAAAATCTTCTCTTGTAATAGTGGCGAATACTATCATGTAAAACACTGCTCGAGAAAGGCTAAGTCGCAAGCTAGCACTATTAACTGATTACACACAATTTGTGGGAGAAGGCATTTTTGGCCATGTAGTATCAGTCTTTAGGGTAAACATCCCTTCCTCCTTAAGTTATGCTTGCGAGGTGTTGGATATTAGTTATTGGAGCTTTTTCAATGCAATCGAAGGCCACATCGTGCAACAGATCTGTAATTTGAATTCCATGGCAGCGCCTTAAGTCTGGAGTTGGACTATTGTCAAATTTTGTTACAGTACTAGCAGCAGTTTGGAGGTGGGGGAACTGGCTGTTTGGTGGAGTCAGGCCATGGGCTTCAAGGTATTAAATTTTCACTTTAAGAAAAGAAAAATCTGCATTCTTCTATTCCTTCTTAATAACTAGGAAACTTTTTGGGATGGATCATGTTAGATGTTTTCCTATGCCTCAATTCGTTTTACGAAGCTATCGAAAAAAACTTTTCACACAAAGTGAATTTGAATTGGGACATTTTGTTATGCCAGTGTCATGAGATAAATGAGGATATACAAGAACGTTGATTATGAAAAAAATATATATTTTACTGGAAAATCCTCCATGGGGTTCGGAGAACAATTATCCTGCTAAGATTAAATTTGTTATCTCTGCAAACTGTGACACGCATTTGGGATGCTGTCCCTAACCGAGAGAGATTTTGTGATTTGTGTAACCTCCATGTACATGTAATCTTTGCATGTCGTTGCTTGTACTTTGCATGTTGTCACATTTTAGGAGCGGTGTTTTTAAAATGCACTGCACAATGAGCACACGAGGATCTCAAATGCTTGTTCTTTCCTCCTTATTACATTTAATTTGCCAAAATGCTTAACTTTTTAGAATTTTAGAATGTGTTTTAAATCTGTATTGGTGATTTGCCCATTATTGTTTCTTTGAAATTATTTATGCACTTTTAATATAATTCTTATGTGGACCTTCATCGAAATTACGAATCATAAACAAAGAAGTGAATTTAATTGAATCGAATTGGGTAGTGCTCTGGTGGGAGAAGAGTGAGTAACTCAGGCCAGCCTTAAATGTCCCAAAGTGCCTGGGATGGAGTCCCACAGGCACGGGATGGTCTCCCCCGCCTGCCAGGTTAAAAAGCTCTCCATTTTTCAGGAATCCATGTTGCAAAGTTCAGGAGATGGGGTTCTGCAGGCTTCCATAGGACTCCCCTTTTTGACCACGTGAAGAAGTTCCGACCAGTCCCCAGATCAGAGCTCTGGCAGGCCAAAGGGTGGATACCTTGGCCCTGGGATCCCTTACCTGGTCCACCATGTCCTAAAGAGCCTGGAATGGATCATGCAGGTCTGGGAAGGCCTTCTCTCCCTGTCTGGGTTAAGAAGCCCTGATTGGGTCCCAGGTAAGAGCCCTGAACATCCCTCCTAGGCCCAACAAGCCACTTAGGGTCTGAGACGGGGTATCATCGGCCCAAGCAGAGCTCCCCTTCCTGTCTGGGAGAAAAAGCTCAGACCAAGCCTGGGTCACAGGTCCTTGAGGCCTCCCATCAGCCTCATACTTAAGACCCTGCCCGGGCCACAAAATTCCTGCCAGGGGAGCCTCTGGGCCCTGCACGGTGGAGTGGAAACTGATTCATAAGACATGGTGCGTCTGCTCAGGGATGTTTTAGCTAGCACTGTACTCATTGATTGGGCAAATATGGTCAATTTTGGGATGGCCTGATTGACCAGCCACAGCTTTTGTCTCTGGTAAACAGGTTCCACCCAACTACGACTGTAAAACTTCAGACTTTGGCTTTTCTTGAGGCAACCCAGCAAAGCGAAGGCCAAGGTCTCTAAGCTTGTGCCTGCCCAGTGCTGACTAGAGTGGATGGGTTTAGTGGTGCCAATCCTGAATGTCACCTGATGATCCGGGCATGCACGCATGTCCATTTCACTTCTTTCCCTAGCACATTTCCGCAAAAACACTGAACAACCATTCAGTGGGTTCTTGTGTGCCCAGGCCAACACCCCTGTGACTCGGTCTCACTCAGACTGTAACCCGGCCCTCCTCTCCCTTCTATTTTTTTAGAGCAGGCTGGGCTCACCTGTGCCCTTGTGACTGCCCTGTTTCCCCCAGCCCCCTGCAGACAAGCAGGGATTCCTGTATCATACTCCCAAGGAGTGTGATGGTCATTCTGGGATGGGCATTCAGCGTCTCCTCCCACCCACCAGGTGTAGCTTCCTGTCAGTAGCATATTAGTGCACCTGTAAGTACAGGCGGCTGGTACAATGAAACTGCAAATTGCTCATTAAATCAGTTCCTTTGCCCGCTTCATCTGATACTTGGATAACTGAGGCAATTTTAGAGCTAATACATGCTGACCTCCCAGATGCATGCATTTAGCTGACCAAGACCAATCTAGGCTTGGCCGGACACGTTGGTGACTCTAAATAACCTCCAGTCAATTTTCTTCTTCTTTATTTATTTGTGCAATTATTGAAAATCATTACAAATAAAATCCACTAAAGGTTCATTAGAAAACACAACCGTGGAATAAATTAAAATCTTTTTCAAGGAAATCTATATAAACACTGGGAACATCCTTTTCAACGCAACTTTTATAACGCACTACCATTACATCGCAACTTTTACAACGCAAGTGCTTTTACAATGCATGACTTTACAACGCATGCTATTACAACGCAGATGTCATTACAACGCAAGTCTTTACAACGTAAGTATTATGTATTTTTTTATATTTCTTTTTATTTAATTTTTTTTTAATTATTAAGGAATATTTAATATTTTTTTAATTTACATTATTAAATGATTTAAATCCCAGTAATAATCAAGTAACAAATAAAAATGTATTTAATATTTCGAATAATTATCTATATTGTTTTTAAAAAATTAATACTCAAGTATTTTTAAAATCTTTTCAATAATAATGGATAATTAATACTTAAGTATAATTTAATTAATGAAGAAATATATTAAATAATTTGATTAATTTTAAATTAAATTATTAATACAATTAATACTCAAGTAACATTTTCAGTATATGTAATATGAGTAAATGTAATTGATTTGTTGTATTATGATTATGTATTCAAAAAATTAATACTCAAGTATTAAAAATTAACTGAAGGTATATTTTATTTAATTTTATTAATTTAAAATACAATTAATACTCAAGTAATATTTTTAATAAATGAAATATGAGTAAAGTTATTTTATCATTTTTAATATATTTATGTATTTAAAATATATCACAAAAAAATTATTGAAGTATAATATAAATTAAAATAATAATGTAGTAATAACATAATATTTTTAATTTAAATGTTTTGGATTAATAATTAAAGTGAAGAAAATAAATATGAATGTATTAGTATTAATCGCTAAGTTATAGAATAAATAGAAAAAAAATGTACAAAATATTATATCCAATTACACAAAAAATTAGTAAGTATAACATAATTAAACATTTGATTAATACTGAAGTATAATTTATTAGGTAATGGAATGTCTGTGAAGACACTAATTTTAAATTATTCATAACATAATATTTTTATTTTAAATGTTTTGGATTAATAATTAAAATGAAGAAAATAAATATGAATGTATTAGTATTAATCTCTAAGTTATAGAATAAATAGAAAAAAAAAATAAATGTACAAAATATTATATCCAATTTCACAAAGAAATTAGTAAGTATAACAAAATTAAACATTTGATTAATACTGAAGTATAATTTATTAGGTAATGGAATGCCTGTGAAAATACTAATTTTAAATGAATCGTTATATTTTTTATATTAATATTCAATTCACATTTAAATTATTAATACAATATTGATTAATTATTAAATAATTGAAAATAATATATATTTTTTTAAAATAATTTTTAGAAAAAATAAAAAAATTCTAAAACATGAACAAAAAAATAAAAAAAAATCTATATTGTAAAGAAATTTTAAAAGTTTAAAAAAGTTTGTTTTAAAATAAAAAAATGACATTTTCCCACGCTTTTGTATTGAATTCAATGGAGAGTTTTGTCCTTCATTTATTTCCATAGTTGAAGGTATGAATCCCGCGGAACTACTTTGCAAGCTGCTTTAAAGGTAGAATAGAGAAGTTTTAGATGGAAATGGAATAAGCATAGAGGTAAGTACTATTTATCATTATTAACTATGATATAAAATGTATAAATATTTGTCATTTTACAAAATTACATTATAAAAAACAAAGACACGAAAGTATTCCTTTTACATTTTTTATTTAAAAAAATAATATAGCATATAAATAATTGTATTCAATTTTTGTATAATTTTTGTAACATTTTAAATGTAAAGTAACATTAATAAATAAATGTTTTAATACGTTTAAAATAAAAAAATAGTCCTTTTTTCATCTTTGCAGCTTTTTATGACCTCGACGCGTAAATGTCCATGGAAGCGACCATTTTCAACAGCGTCAATGGAGGAAGCAGCAGGAAGCTGATCTGCGTTTAGGTAGAAAACTCTTTAAACTTTATTTATAAACATTAGAATGTAAATTAGAATATATATATTGTAAAGAAAGGATAAGGAGAGGTTGCATATGATAAATGTAATGTTTACGTTGTAATTTCAGTATGTCGCCGATCATGTTAGTAGAGTATGCCTTTGTCGGGTCGCTATAAATATTAGGTTATTGTTATTTATGGATGTTTTTTGTTAAAGAAAGGTGAATTGTAATGTTATTTTAGGATGTCTGACTATTTATTGCTGTAAGGAAAATTATAATTTAAAATGCATTGATAAAAATATCTAAAAGTACATCGAATACATGTATTTTGAAATAATTTGGAGTTTAAGATTGATAGACAACTGGTTTCGTGGATTTTGTATTATTTGGGTGATCTACTTGGAATCAACTTTGTTTTCTGGAATTGTGGTTTTATGGCGTTTTAAATTTTTGAAAATATGGGCTTTCGGGATCTTTTGAAACCTTGCAAGATGTACATAGTTAGAACATGGATTTTTAGGACTTAGTATTTTTATTAGGATGGAGTTAGAAAGTTTTTGGATTTCGTGCATGTTGTTTTACTTTCAGGATGCACATGGAATTTGGAAACCTTTCAACATTGATTTTGTAAGATTATGGATTTTTGGGGACTTTGAATTACTATCAGGATGCACTTGGACTTTGGAAACTTTTCAAGATGGAATTGGAAAAGACTTGGATTTCGTGGAGTTTGGACTACTTTCAAGATGCATATGGACTTTGGACATCTTTCTAAATGGTCTTGGAAAGAACATGGATTTCGTGGACATTTAATTTTTTTCAGGATGGACTTGGAAACATCGTGGATTTTGTGGACTTTGGATTACTATCAGAATGCACACAGACTTTGGAATCCTTTCCAGATGGACTCGGAAAAAACATGGATTTCGTGGAGTTTGGATTAATTTCAGGATGAATATGAACTTTGAAAACCTTTCAAAATGGAATTGGGAAGAACATAGATTTCGTGGACTTTAAATTATTTTCAGGATGGAGTTGGGAAGAACTTGGATTTCGTGGACTTTGGATTACTTTTAGGATGCACTTTGAATGTAAAAGGATTTCCTGGACATTGGCTTAAAGAATACAAATTTGGAAAAAAGGAAGATGGATTTGCGTGGAAAATTAATATTTTTGAAGACATTGATGAACACATGGGGTTCGATTTTGACTTTGAAACAAGAAGATTAATGAAAAGACTCAAAAAGAAGCATTTTCTGGTATATGTTGTATTCGATTCAAGAAGATTTTTTAAAAGTAAATAAATGCATTTTTTAAATTATAAACAATGGATTTTAAAATAAGGAAATTAAAAAAAGGTGATCTAATTGGAAAAAAGAAAAAAAGGAATTTTTTTTAACATCCTTGGATTGCTTGGGTTATTGGATTTTGCAATAAAATGGATTTATTTTGGGGAAACAAGATGAAGAAAAAGAAAGAAGATAACTACAGGTAAGCTGACCCAACGTTAATTTATTAAAAATAATTTAGAAAAATGTGAATGCCAATTGAATTAAAACGTTTATATAATTTAGGTAAAAGCAGGAAAGTAAGGTGTAAATTATATTTAGAAATGTAGAATGTTAGCAACATTATCAAGGTAGTCTAAAGCCACACACAACGAAAACTGTTGTAGAATAGCCAATAGTCTCTCAGACATTTCCTTTGATTTTTTGGAAATGCGTGGGTTTAGGCTACCAGTTAATGTTTGAGAGATTCTCATTTCTTGAAAACTTTGCTCCTTCTTCAAAGTTTCCAAAAATGAATAGAAGTTAGGGTGTGGTTTGCCAATTGTATGGTTGAAGGAGTTATGCCATCCCTCTATGGCATTGTTTGTTTTTGCTTCTCCTTCTAAACAGCTTGTGTAGCAGTTCCACCACTCCACATGGAAACGTGGCTTCCTCCTGCGACCCGATCTGCTTAGATGCCCAATCCATGTGTCTTCAAAATAATTCAGTAAGGGTGCCAATTTATCTTCATTTTCCTTCAAAAATATCTGATTCAGTAATTGCAGTGTAGTACTCGTCTACACTTTTAAGAGGAACAAACCAAAGAGCTGTAAGTTTTTTTAATTCGAACTATAGTTTGCTATCAGTTGAGTAATCTGCAACCAGGGAGTTTTTTTGTAGTTTAAGCCAGAATGCCTGGGAAAAATGAAAAAAACATCCCTGAATTTGGGTATCCGTGTACGTTTTAGTGATCACATTGATCATAGTCCATTCAAAATCAACAATTATCTTCCAAGACTTTTATTGGATGTTTTGCTTTTAATCACTGATAAAAGCTCAGTGTAGGTTGCAGATTGCTTATCAGGTAACAAACTATATACTAAGGGAATTACATTGTGGTTAATCTTTGCGTGTATAGTGTAAATTTGGGTGAAAGGATGGGGTGTACTTTTAAACGTCCCATCCATCATCCAAATTTCACTGTTCTCTAACTTAACAAGGTTGCGGGGTGTACTAAAGATAAGAATACGTTTATGAGGGTTTTGCTTGTCATGCAGGAGGAAAGGTTCATTAGAAAAAGAAATAGTGAGTTCATCAGGAATTTGAATGTCAGAAAAGGTATGAGGAGTTGTAGTATGTGTATTACTTGCCTGCTTTTGTCCTTGAATAATTCTTCGCAAATTGGGAATAGGTATACTACTAGCAACATGACTGGGGACATGCTGTGCAACCTCTCTTAAAATAGATCCAGTAGTGTCAGTGGAGGTGCATGCAATTTCTTTAATTTCATTTATTGTTTCCCTTACTTCAATCTCCATTGCAGAGGCAGAGTGGTTATGATCTGTTGTTTTAATAATGGTTTCACCAAGAGTAACCGCTCTGCCACTGCAATGGGATGAGTAATATTGCACACACCTCCAATGTCTACGTGGTTCCCTTATCCTTTCTTTACAATATATATATCCAGCATGTTTTAACAAGCGGTTTCCCTTTTTAGATTTTATCTAGGATGCAGTTTCTTGAGTTGACATTATCTGTTAAAACAATAGAAAAGAATGATTTTATTATGTCAATTTTTACATGTTAATCTTACACTACACTATCACACACTTTCCCTACTGCCGAACCATTCTGGAGGTAGAATAGTACATTACAAAACCCTACACTGTCCCTCACTTTCCCTGCTGCTGCACATTCTTGGAGTTAGAATACTAAATTATACCCCTACACTATACCTCACTTTCACTATTGCTACTCATTTCTGGAGCTAGAATAGTAAATTACTCCCCTCACTATCCTTCACTTTCCCTACCACTACATCTTCCAGGAGTTAGAATAGTAAATTACACCCCTACACTATCCCTCACTTACCCTACTGCTGCACTTTCCTGGAGTTAGAATAGTAAATGGTACCCCTACACTATTCCACACTTACCCTACTGCTGCACCTTCATGGATTTAGAATAGTAAATTACACCCCTACACTATCCCTCACTTACCCTACTGCTGCACCTTCCTGGAGTTAGAATAGTAAATGGTACCCCTACATTATTCCACATTTACCCTACTACTGCACCTTCCTGGAGTTAGAACAGTAAATGGTACCCCTACACTATCCCACACTTTCCCTACTGCTACACCTTCCTTGAGTTAGAATAGTAAATTACACCCCTACACTATCCCTCACTTTCCCTACTGCTACTCCTTTCTGGAGTTAGAATAGTAAATTAAACCCCTACAGTATCCCTCACTTTCCCTACTGCTAGACCTTCCCGGAGTTAGAATAGGAAATTATACCCCTTCACTATCCCTCACTTTCCCTACTGCTGCACCTTGCTGGAGTTACAATACTAAAATATTGCTCTATGTTTACTTTCATATTGTTGCATTTTCATATGTTTTATCTTTTTAGTTTGGGGTATTGTCTTTTTCTAGAAACTGTTTTCTTTGTATTGCCTTTGCTTTGCTTTTCTTTGCAAAGTAGTTGTGATTCTGTGAAGATTGAAAAGAACGAATATGTTTTAGAATGTTTTTATTCTTTAAAAATGTTTACATGACTGTATTCCTCTGCACTATCTATTCATTTCATTACAGATTCAACTCACAGGAGTTAGAATAGTATATTACACCCCTACACTATCCCTCACTTTCCCTTCTGCTGCACCTTCCTGGAGTTAGAATAGTAAATTGCACCCCTACACTATCCCTCACTTTCCCTTCTGCTGCACCTTCCTGGTGTTAGAATAGTAAATTGCACCCCTACACTATCCCTCACTTACCCTACTGCTGCACCTTTCTGGAGTTAGAATAGTAAATTGTACCCCTACACTATCCCATACTTTCTCTACTGCCACCCCTTCCTGGAGTTAGAATACTAAATTACACCCCTACACTATCCCTCACTTTCCCTTCTGTTTCACCTTCCTGGAGTTAGAATAGTAAATTGCACCCCTACACTATCCCTCACTTTCCCTTCTGCTGCACCTTCCTGGACTTAGAATAGTAAATTGCACCTCTACACTATCCCTCACTTTCCCTTCTGCTGCACCTTCCTGGAGTAAGAATAGTAAATTACACCCCTACACTATCCCTCACTTACCCTACTGCTGCACCTTCCTGGAGTTAGAATAGTAAATGGTACCCCTACACTATTCAACACGATCACTACTGCTACACCTTCCTGGAGTTAGAATAGTAAATTATAAGACTACAGTATCCCTCACTTTCCCTACTGCTACACCTTGCTGGAGTTAGAATAGGAAATTAAACCACTTCACTATCCCTCACTTTTCCTACTGCTGCACCTTTCTGGAGTTACAATACTAAAATATTGCTCTATGTTTACTTTCATATTGTTGCACTTTGATCAGTTTTACCTTTTTAGTTTGGGGTATTGCCTTGTTCTTGAAACTGTTTTCTTTGTATTGCCTTTGCTTTGCTTTTCTTTAGAAGGTAGTTGTGATTCTGTGAAGTTTGAAAAGAAAGAATATGTTTTAGAATGTTTTTATTCTTTAAAAATGTTTACATGATTGCATTCCTCTGCACTATCTACCCCTTTCATTACAGATTCAACTCACAGGAGTTAGAATACTATATTACACCCCTACACTATCCCTCACTTTTCCTTCTGCTGCACCTTCCTGGAGTTAGAATAGTAAATTGCACCCCTACACAATCCCTCACTTTCCCTTCTGCTGCACCTTCCTGGTGTTAGAATAGTAAATTGCACCCCTACACTATCCCTCACTTACCCTACTGCTGCACCTTCCTGGAGTTAGAATAGTAAAGGTACCCCTACACTATCCCATACTTTCCCTACTGCTACACCTTCCTAGAGTTAGAATAGTAAATTGCAGCCATACACTATCCCTCACTTTCCCTACTGCTACACCTTCCTGGAGTTAGAATAGTAAAGTACACCCCTACACTATCCCTCACTTTCCCTACTGCTACACCTTCCTGGAGTTAGAATAGTAAATTATACCCCTACACTATCCCTCACTTTCCCTACTGCTGCACCTTTCTGGAGTTACAACACTAAAATATTGCTCTATGTTTAGTTTCAAATTGTTGCATTTTCATCTGTTTTACCTTTTTAGTTTGGGGTATTGCCTTTTTCTTAAAACTGTTTTGTTTGTATTGGATTTCCTTTGCTTTTCTTTGGAAGGTAGGTGTGAATCTGTAAAGATTGAAAAGAAAGAATATGTTTTAGAATGTTTTTATTCTTTTAAAATGTGTACATGACTGTATTCCTCTGCACTATCTATCTATCCCTTTCATTACAGATTCAACTCATAGGAGTTAGAATAGTATATTACACCCTTACACTATCCCTCACTTTCCCTTCTGCTGCACCTTCATGGTGTTAGAATAGTAAATTGCACCCCTAAACTATTGCTCAATTACCCTACTGCTGCACCTTCCTGGAGTTAGAATAGTAAATGGTACCCCTACACTATCCCACACTTTCACTACTGCTACACCTTCCTGGAGTTAGAATAGTAAATTACACCTCTACACTATCCATCACTTTCCCTAATGCTAAACCTTCCTGGAGTTAGAATAATAAACTACACCCCTACACTATCCTTCGCTTACCCTACTGCAGCACCTTCCTGGAGTTAGAATAGTAAATGGTACCCCTACACTATCCCACACTTTCCCTAATGCTACACCTTGTTGGAGTTAGAATAGTAAATTACATCCCTACACTATCCCACACTTTCCCTACTGCTACACCTTCCTGGAGTTAGAATAGTAAATTACACCCCTATATTATCCCTCACTTTCCCTACTGCTACACCTTCCTGGTGTTAGAATAGGAAATTACACCCATTCACTATCCCTCACTTTCCCTACTGCTGCACCTTCCTGGAGTTAGAATAGTAAATGGTACCCCTACACTATCCCACACTTTCCCTACTGCTATACCTTGTTGGAGTTACAATAGTAAATTACATCCCTACACTATTCCACACTTTCCCTACTGCTACACCTTCCTGGAGTTAGAACAGTAAATGACACCCCTACAGTATCCCTCACTTTCCCTACTGCTACACCTTCCCGGAGTTAGAATAGGAAATTACACCACTTCACTATCCCTCACTTTCCCTACTGCTGCACATTCCTGGAGTTACAATACTAAAATGTTGCTCTATGTTTATTTTCAAATTGTTGCATTTTCATCTGTTTTACCTTTTTAGTTTGGGGTATTGCCTTTTTCTTGAAACTGTTTTGTTTGTATTGGCTTTACTTTGATTTTCTTTGGAAGGTAGTTGTAAATCTGTAAAGAATGAAAAGAAAGAATATGTTATAGAATGTTTTTATTCTTTAAAAATGTTTACATGACTGTATTCCCCTGCACTATCTATCCCTTTCACTACAGATTCAACTCACAGGAGTTAGAATAGTATATTACACCCCAACACTATCCCTCACTTTCACTACTGCTACACCTTCCTGGAGTTAGAATAGTAAATTACACCTCTACACTATCCCTCACTTTCCCTACTGCTGCACCTTCCTGGAGTTACAACTCTAAAATATTGCTCTATGTTCAGTTTCAAATTGTTGCATTTTCATCTGTTTTACCTTTTTAGTTTGGGGTATTGCCTTTTTCTTAAAACTGTTTTGTTTGTATTGGATTTCCTTTGCTTTTCTTTGGAAGGTAGGTGTGAATCTGTAAAGATTGAAAAGAAAGAATATGTTTTAGAATGTTTTTATTCTTTTAAAATGTGTACATGACTGTATTCCTCTGCACTATCTATCTATCCCTTTCATTACAGATTCAACTCATAGGAGTTAGAATAGTATATTATACCCTTACACTATCCCTCACTTTCCCTTCTGCTGCACCTTCATGGTGTTAGAATAGTAAATTGCACCCCTAAACTATTCCTCAATTACCCTACTGCTGCACCTTCCTGGAGTTAGAATAGTAAATGGTACCCCTACACTATCCCACACTTTCACTACTGCTACACCTTCCTGGAGTTAGAATAGTAAATTACACCTCTACACTATCCATCACTTTCCCTAATGCTAAACCTTCCTGGAGTTAGAATAGTAAATTACACCCCTACACTATCCTTCGCTTACCCTACTGCAGCACCTTCCTGGAGTTAGAATAGTAAATGGTACCCCTACACTATCCCACACTTTCCCTAATGCTACACCTTGTTGGAGTTAGAATAGTAAATTACATCCCTACACTATCCCACACTTTCCCTACTGCTACACCTTCCTGGAGTTAGAATAGTAAATTACACCCCTATATTATCCCTCACTTTCCCTACTGCTACACCTTCCTGGTGTTAGAATAATAAATTACACCCATTCACTATCCCTCACTTTCCCTACTGCTGCACCTTCCTGGAGTTAGAATAGTAAATGGTACCCCTACACTATCCTACACTTTCCCTACAGCTATACCTTGTTGGAGTTACAATAGTAAATTACATCCCTACACTATTCCACACTTTCCCTACTGCTACACCTTCCTGGAGGTAGAACAGTAAATGACACCCCTACAGTATCCCTCACTTTCCCTACTGCTACACCTTCCCG
This sequence comes from Lissotriton vulgaris, assembly GCF_964263255.1. Lineage (NCBI taxonomy): Eukaryota > Metazoa > Chordata > Amphibia > Caudata > Salamandridae > Lissotriton > Lissotriton vulgaris. The sequence goes on from NC_141696.1 coordinate 725,077,916, forward strand.
GAGTTAGAATAGGAAATTACACCACTTCACTATCCCTCACTTTCCCTACTGCTGCACATTCCTGGAGTTACAATACTAAAATGTTGCTCTATGTTTATTTTCAAATTGTTGCATTTTCATCTGTTTTACCTTTTTAGTTTGGGGTATTGCCTTTTTCTTGAAACTGTTTTGTTTGTATTGGCTTTACTTTGATTTTCTTTGGAAGGTAGTTGTAAATCTGTAAAGAATGAAAAGAAAGAATATGTTATAGAATGTTTTTATTCTTTAAAAATGTTTACATGACTGTATTCCCCTGCACTATCTATCCCTTTCACTACAGATTCAACTCACAGGATTTTGAATAGTAATTTACAATCCAACACTATCCCTCACTTTCCCTACTGTTGCACTTTCCTCGAGTTAGAATAGTAAATTGCACCCCTTCACTATCCCTCACTTTCACTACTGCTGCACCTTCTTGGAGTTAGAATAGTAAATTACACCCCTACTAAGCATGGGCGGAAAATCCGTTCCGCTCGCAGATTTTGCGGATTTTCGGTAAATTCGCAATCCGCGAGATTCGCGAATTTCTTGCAAAATCCGCAAATTCGCACGCAGCAGATTTTTTTTTCTTGGTGATACAATTTTGCGGCGTGCGGCGTTCATTTACCGTCATTCAGCGTTTGCCGAGTTGTTTTTCTCGATATTTTGCGAGTGCTGCGCCATTTTGGATCTTGCTGCCGGATCCCGCGGGAGTTTGGGGACCGCGATTACGTCATCGCGGCTTTCCACCTTACACAGCGAGAGTTTGCCAACGCGAGTACGCCGTGATCACGTATCGCGTGAGTTCGCAATTGCGAACACGTAGATGCGGCGGGCAGCAACAATCTCGCACTCGCGAAAATACAAAATTAGCAATTCTGCACAAGAAAGTCACCAGCAAGCAGCATAAACCTTCTGAAAATTATGATTTTTATCTGAATAACTCCTCAGGTTGACATTTGCCTCCACTTTGTTTGCGAGGAGTCCATTTTGGGGAGGGGGGGTGGGAGGAAGGAAGTGCCCCACAGTCTCCAACTTCCTGTTCCTGTCTAGCAGGCTCCTCCCAGTGCTTTGTCCATCTCCTGGTCACTTTTCATTTGGATCTGGAGCTGGAAGGATTACTTTTTGTGGATGCTGCTGGATATTTGGATTTGAGGCCTTTTTGACTTTCTTTGGATCACTTTTGGATTAGAAATTTCACAAGTAAGTTTGTTTGGGGCATTAGAGTTGCTGCAACTACAATTTTGGAATTTTCGATTTTTGGGCTGTTGTTGGGGCCTTTTGCCCAGGGGTACTCAGTGGTGGGTGGACTGAGTCTTTCTGTGGGGTGTCTTGAATTTAAACATCATGGAGGGCCTGGATGGCTTGGGATTGTGCTGATTTTTCTGTTATTTTCGTTTTTTTGGGCTGTTGTTGTGGCCTTTTCACCAGGGGTAGTGAGTGTTGCATGGGCCTAATCTTTCTGTGGGTGTCTTGAAGTTAAACATCACGGAGGGCATGGATGGCATGGGATTATGCTGATTTTTCTGTGTTTTTCGATTTTTTGGGGTGTTCATGGGGACAGGCCATGTGAGTGGGGGCCATTTTGAGTGCTGTTACAGGTAGGCCCTGGCCATGTGCTGGGAGGCAGGGGGCCATTTTGAATGCAGGCAGTGTTCTTAGGTCTGCAACCATTTTGCCTAGCTTTCAAACTTTATGCCCAGGGGTAGTGAGTGGTGCATGGGCTTAGTCTTTCTGTGGGGTGTCTTGAATTTAAACATCATGGAGGGCCTGGATGGCTTGGGATTGTGCTGATTTTTCTGTGATTTTCGTTTTTTTGGGCTGTTGTTGTGGCCTTTTCACCAGGGGTAGTGAGTGTTGCATGGGCCTAGTCTTTCTGTGGGGTGTCTTGAAGTTAAACATCATGGAGGGCATGGATGGCATGGGATTGTGCTGATTTTTCTGTGTTTTTCGATTTTGTGGGGTGTTAATGGGGACAGGCCATGTGGGTGGGGGCCATTTTGAGTGCTGCTACAGGCAGGCCCTGGCCATGTGCTGGGAGGCAGGGGGCCTTTTTGAATGCAGGCAGTGTTCTTAGGTCTGCAACCATTTTGCCTAGCTTTCAACCTTTATGCCCAGGGGTAGTGAGTGTTGCATGGGCCTAGTCTTTCTGTGGGGTGTCTTGAATTTAAACATCATGGAGGGCTTGGGATTGTGCTGATTTTTCTGTGATTTTCGATTTTTTGGGGTGTATAACTGAACTGATGTTCCTCTGTCTTCCATTGCTTTTAGGTGCACAAGACTCAAGAGAACCACCAGTGCCAGGAAGAAGTCCTGCAGCGGTGTGTGTGTGCAGCATAACGTCACGCGACGTCACGCCTGGCCACAGACAACTCTGCAACTCATGCAACTGCGGCCTGCTGTTCTGACCTGCTCTGAAGAAGATGGCCCCCAAAAAAGTGCCCCGTAGCTCCTCTAGCAAGAAAGTTGCCTGTAAGGAGCAGAAGAAGCAAGTTACCAAGGAGACTGGTGTGCCGCCCGCCACATTTTTTGGGAGTAAAAAAAAAAGTACGCCTGCAGCAGCAGCAGGATCTGCTGGGGACCAAGCTGGGAGCAGCACCCCCGCTCCATTGGGCTCAGTGCCACCACCACCACCACGCCAACTCAAGTCCAAGCCCTTGAGTGCTGCAGAGGCACTTAGTCTAGTTGTTCAATCACCATCGACCAGTGATGTTGGCTCATCGCAAGAAAGTAGCAGCAATGTCCCTCAATCAACACAGGTTGTTGTAACTCATCTGACGAGTGTTGAACAACCACAGCCGCAACAACAACCACAGGTGTAAGTACAAGCCCAAGTACATGTGGAAGGAGAGGCAGCGCAAGGAGATGCGCAAGCAGAGGTGCATGGAGGGTCACAAGTGCCCACAATAGTTGTTCCTCCCGAAGTAGGGGCACATCAGGAAATCGACAATCAAGCCGAGGTATCATTTGAGGAAGCCACTCCTCCTGATGATCATTCATTGTCTTCCACATCCCTAGCAAGGAAAAGATCAAGGGTGGTGTCTACATCTTCTTCAAGCCCACCTCCTTCTGATGATATGGATGAAAATTGGGAACCACCACGGCCGTCTGAGAGTGAGGCACACCATGATCTGACAAAGGTAGTTAAGCGTAAAAGGAAGGTCATCGAAAAACTCATAGTTATGGAGTGTGATGAGGCTCAACAAGAAGTGGCGGATACTGCTGCTGATGAAGACTGTCACGACGACGACCCAGTCATCATAAAGGTCACTGCAGCCCCAGCGGGCATGCAGCAAACAGACATTTTGACCCTAGCCCGAGAAGCTGCTGAGCGTGATGATGTTGTCGACGAGGAGGCAATGGAAGAAACACCACAATCATTGGAGTTAACTAGTACACCAACACCTACCGCTTCCATATTTCTTCCCGCCAGAAGGGACCTCCATCCACCTCGACCTCAATTAGTGGTGGTGAAAGTGCACAATGTACGAAAGTTCAGCAATCCACATCCTCCACTTCATCTGGCATTAGCAGCATGACCACCACCACCAGTATCGCCGCCTCCTCCGGCCCCCACAGACATTTCAAGTCCCCAGTTTGGGACTTCTTTAGTGTTTGCCCAAAAAAGGAAAACGTAGCCATTTGTAGCATTTGTAAGCTTCGAGTTAGTCGTGGTAAGTTTGGTACCAACTATGGTACCGGAGGCCAGAGAGGTCATCTTAGGAGACAGCACGCTGTCCAATGGTTTGCGCACCTACAGGAGATCAAGGAAGCCCGAATTGGAAGTCAAGAAAACGTTGATGTTTCATCTTCTGATGATGACGAGGAGGAAGAAGACGTGTCAAACACTTCACTTACACCCAGTACCCCTGTCAGCAGCACACACCATGTGAGCCACACTAAGAGTGTGAGAGAGAGTGAGACACCAATGCGAAAAAGTTCATCAGCAAGCGTAACTGGGTCGAAGAAGTCATCATCATCCTGTAAATGCTTGGTCCAGGGCAACATTAGAACCATGTTGTTTACAGAAGCGCCATATGAACGCAACCACCCACTGACACGTCTCTATAACACTAAGCTGGCTAAAATGCTAGCTCTGGACCTTCTCCCTTTTTCTTTTGTAGAAGGGATGGGTTTTCTAGAATTAGTGCCAGCGCTCTGCCCTAAATGGAAGGTTCCTAGCCGGTTCTATTTTGCCAGAGTTGTGGTTCCAGCACTACATGAAGATGTGCTGGAGGTGATTGAGGCAGCTTTGCAGAAGAGAGCTGTTCACACTATACATCTGACAACAGACATGTGGACCAGTGGTGCAGGCGCTGATTACATGTGCATCACTGCACACTGGGTCTCTTTTTCAGGGGTTAAAGCAAATCTAAACGCAGGTGTTGACCCGGACCAAGTTTTTAAAGCTGCTCGGAAACATGCAACACTAGCCATGTTTCGTTTGGAGAAACGTCACACAGCACAAAACATTGTGGATGAGTTTCACACAAAGGTCTTTCACTGGCTGTCCCCAAAAAAACGCCAGATTGGTAATGTTTCCACGGATAATGGCGCCAATGTAGTTAAGGCCATGGAGCTAAGTGGCTATTTCAGAGTGCCGTGTTTGGCGCACTGTATAAACCTGGTTGTTAAAAAATTCTTGAGTGATGAAGACAGTCCAGCGTGCGAGGTAGTGGCCACCTGCCGAAAAATGTGCAACCATTTCAGCCATTCTTTTAAGGCCCAGAAGCATCTGAGGAGCCTGCTACATGAACGTCGAATGCCAGTGAAAGCACTCATCCAGGAGGTGCCAACACGTTGGAACTCAACCTTCTACATGCTTGAGCATCTGTATGAGCAGTATACGGTACTCGATCACTATTTCTTAAAACAGGGTACAGCTCAGAAGGACCTGAGGATGGATGCGGCGCAATGGGACCTAGTTAAAAGCCTTACAGACATGCTTCGTCCTTTTGAGGTCTTCATGCGTGCAGTCAGCAAGGAGGACTGTAATTTGGGAAAAGCTATCCCATTGTTGTGCATGCTGGAGCACCAACTGAAGGCGGTGTCTTCTGTGTTTCAAAAAGATGAAAAAAAACAAGACCCTTTTGTTTTGGCGGAGAAAATATTGGAGCGCCTACGTGGTGATGAACGTCTTAAAATGATCCACTCAGAACAGCATTACATTTGTGCTACTATTCTGGATCCACGCTACAAAAAGGCGCTGGCAGGCCGAGCATTCTTTCCTTTTGCTGATGAAGATGTTACAAAGTACAAACGTTGGCTAGCCTTGTCAGCCAAGAGGTTTAAAAGAGAACGGCAGCTCATTGAAGGAAAAGGCAGTACATCAGCATCAGCATCAGCAGGCCATCCCCAGTCAAAACAATCCACTTGTCAGGTCCATGTCAGGTTCCGTCAAGAGACCTCTTTCAGTCCCTACGGTCAAAAGAAGATTTAACGCATTGCAGCAATTTCCAATCTGGGGCTCCATCCAGAAATTAGTTCATGTCCGCAGTCAGAGGGAGGGTTAGTTAGCGCTTCCTGATTGTGCCACTTAGTGGTAGGGTTAGCGTTCTAGTCTTTCCAATTCAGTCCGCCATTTCCTTATCCTGCGCGTTCTATGTGGCGCACTTCAACTGTTCGTTTCCGGCAGTTCAACGCCTTGATTTTGGCTCCCGTCAAGTCACTGCGTAATTCCAAGTTTTTGCCCAATTCCAGTCAGAAACTCTTGAAACTTAGCTCTGGGCTTTGGGAGCTAGTTTCGCTTCTGTTCCAGACTGTTTTCCTGCATTCTGAAATCAGCTGCAGCTCCGCTATTCCAGTGTTCGGCGGAGTCGGCTCAATTCTTGAAAGCGGCATGCTTCAGTGGACAATACCTGTTGGCAAGTAATTCTTCTGCATCTCCTCAGCACCATAGCGGTAAGAATATTTTTTCCTCAAAGACTTCTTGTGGCGCAATTTCAGTCCAGCACTATATTGAGCTATTTCTGAGTCAGAGTCTTCATTGTCAGGAAGAGTAGCTCAGTGTCCAAGTTGAACTGAATATTTGAAAAGTCGAATTTGAGCTTCAGAAAAGACTCTTCAGTGATTCACCCTTGCTAGAGTACCTGTGCCGTGGAGTATAGAAATTCATCTACTGTCCAGCATCTACGTAATTCTACAAGTAAACGAGAGTATATATTATATGCATATGGTAATACTGTTGTCTACCACCTCTACTCAATCAACAGCCTAATAGACACTAACATCAACAAGAGTCCTCTAATCATCCATTAAGAACTTCTTATCGGGCTCTGCAAGAGATCGGCAATTTCCACACAGAATCAGGTATAAAGAAGTGAGCTGAGAGAGTGAGAGAGAGTATATTCCCAAAAGAGGTTTGAACGTTAGTAATGATCTGTTAACTGTTTCAGGTGTTCACCAGCTACTCATCCCAGAGGTAGTGACGAAGACACCAGTGTGGAAGTCTCTCTTTGTTGTTTGTTATCCACTTCCCCTTTCCCTTCCATTCCTGGGCTTGGAGCAATCCGGGTGCAGGGGTGATTGGGAATGTGGAAATAATCATCATAGAAGCCTTGGTCACTCGCTCCCACGGAAACCAGGACAATTCAGGTACTGCTTCTGACAGATTGAAGTGCCTTAATTACCTTCCGTCTGGGCGAGATGGCAGAAGGGTTGGACGTCAAAGCCTTGGCCTCGGTGTTAGAGGGGTTACAGAAACAGTTGAGCAAAACTAGGGAGGAAGTTAGGAAATCCAATCAGGAGGCTAGTTATTTGCGTCAGAGAATAGAAGAGCTTTCTGAGAGTCCTCCCCCAAATTTTGGGAGTATAAAGTCATCAGCTTTTGGTTCCTCTCCTTCTTCCTCTTCCTCTACAGAGTTAACCACACAGGTAGTGCACGCAATGTCCCCTACAATCCCATTGGCCCCCCCGAGAGATTTCAAGGAGATCCCCATAAGGCCCAAATTTTCCGTACACAGTGTTCGCTACCTTTCCTTTGTAAGCCCATTTTGTTTAAGGAGGATCAGTCTAAAGTGGCGTTTGTGCTGTCCTACCTGAGCGGAGATGCAGCAGCGTGGTCATTGCCCCTGGTGGCTTGCAACGATCCTGTGTTGTATAAATTTGAAGAATTCAAGGCCGAATTCTTGCGAATCTTTGATCGAAGAAAGGTTTCACAGACCACAGACAATGAACTTCTAGAGTTGAAGCAAGGAAATCGAGACTTGGTGGCCTATTTAGCACAATTTAACAAATTAATCGTTGAAACCAGTTGGCCCGAATCTAAGAGGGCGGCCATTTTTTACAGAGGTTTAAAGGATGAGTTGAAGGATGGATTGGCCCAGATTCCCAAAAGACCAACCAATGTATCTGAACTTATTGATTTAGTGTTGCAGATTGACCAGCGGCAGGCGGAAAGACGAAGTGAACGTCGGAGGGACGTTCGTACTCTCCCACCACGATTTGATCGGGCCAGGTTGGAGTTGGCTAAGAACCTAGAAGGCCAAAGTCATTCTAATGAAGAACCCATGCAGGTGGGAACAATTCGAGGTCCTCTTACCAAGGAGGAAAGAGAAAAGAGACGTCAAAGCAAGCTGTGCATGTATTGTGGTCAGTCAGGCCATTTTGTCAAGGAATGTCCGAAGAAACCAAAAACCAGCACGTGGGTAAAAGACCGGCTCCACCAGTAGACGGAGTTGCACTGGTGGGAGCGAGTGAAGAGACAACTCCAAAGCCACAGTTTTGAGCAAATACCCTGCAGTCAGCAGCCCCGCATTTGATTTTGCCTAGCAGAATTGTGTTTGGAAAAACTCATATGGAGGAAGTTTCCGTGATGGTTGATTCGGGGGCTACAGGGAATTTCTGTGACATCCAGTTTGCCAAATCTTTAGGAATTCAATTTGAAAAGAAGTTAAGACCAGAACCAGTTCGAGCAGTGGATGGCACAAATTTGTCTTCGGGGCCTATAACCTATGATACTGAACTGATAACCGTAGTGGGCCCAGGAGAACATCGGAGTTACATTCCATTCAATCTCATAGATGCTCCTCAGTTTCAGCTCATACTGGGTTTGCCTTGGCTTACTGAGCATAACCCCCGGATTGATTGGTCTCAACGTTCAGTAGAAATGAGTTCGGATTTTTGTCGTGAGCATTGTTTTCAGTCTATACCAGAGACTTCCAGTTCCACCATGTCATTGAATTTGGCTAATCAAGTTCAGATGATTTGTGCTTTGGAGGCTCCAGAGATTCCAGAAGAATATCAAGATCTGAAGGAAGTTTTTAATGAAAAAGAAGCTCGAAAATTACCACCTCATCGAGAGTATGATTGTCGGATTGAATTGGAGCCGGGGGTTTCTCTGCCATGCAGTCGAATCTACGCCTTATCGGAGCCCGAGAACACCCATTTGAAGGACTATATAGAACAAAATTTAGCCAACGGTTTCATCCGACCTTCACAATCTCCTGTGTCTTCGCCCCTATTCTTCATCCCAAAGAAGGATGGGACTTTGAGAACGTGCATCGATTATCGAGCCTTGAATTTAGCTACAAAAAAAAATCGTTATCCACTACCCCTCATCTCTGAACTTCTCGATCAGGTCAAGGATGCTTGTGTGTATACCAAGTTAGATTTACGTGGGGCATATCATTTGGTGCGCATGGCTGAGGGTGAGGAGTGGAAAACTGCATTCGGAACAAGGTTTGGGTTGTTCGAATACCAAGTGATGCCCTTTGGGCTTTGTAACGCCCCAGCAGCCTTCCAGCATTTCGTGAACGACGTGCTTCGAGAGTTCTTGGACCGCTTTGCGGTGGTTTACATTGATGATATCCTCATCTATTCAAACAGTCGAGAGGAACACGTTGGCCATGTACGAGCTATTCTGGAACGGTTGCTGGAGAATCATCTGTTCGTCAAGCTGGAAAAGTGTGTCTTTCATTCCTCCAGTGTGGAATTTTTGGGCTTCATTTTGTCTCCGGAAGGAGTATCCATGGATGATTCCAAGTTACAGGCGATCAAGTCTTGGCCTGCGCCAAGGTCTGTGAAGGAAATACAGAGCTTTTTGGGATTCGCCAATTTTTATCGGCGTTTCATTCTGAATTTCTCTGAAAATGTGAGCCCAATTACCCGTCTTCTCAAAAAGAACGTACGATTCATTTGGGAAGGAGGCTTTTCAACAGTTAAAGAAAGCTTTTGTTACAGCTCCTGTTCTGCAACACCCCAATTTGAAAGAACCATTCTTCATCGAAGCTGACGCAACCAATTTGGCGATAGGAGGGATTCTGTCCCAACGTCAGAAGGACACGGGTCAACTTCATCCAGTGGCCTATCATTCTCGTAAACTATCCCCTGCTGAGATCAACTACTCCATTGCAGATAAAGAACTCTTGGCGGTAAAAGAGGCCTTCAAAGTGTGGAGACACTACTTGTTGGGAGCGAAACATGTGATCACAGTCTTTACAGATCATCGGAATTTGCAATTCTTAAAATCAGCTCGCACGTTAACTCCTAGGCAGCTGCGTTGGTCACTCTTTTTTGCAGACTATGATTTTGTCTTGACCTATAAGCCAGGTTCATCTAATGGAAAAGCTGACGCCCTTTCACGTTTGAGTATGGGAGAAGAAGTTGAAGCCAAGGTGGAGGGATTTATCATTCCTGAAGAAAATATCGTAGCTATTGCAGTTGAAGATAAACTGGAGAATCAAATTAGAGAAGAATTCGCTAAAACAGAATTTTCAAATTGGGAATTGGCAGGTCCAGATCGAATGGTAAGAGATGGGAAACCATTCTTGCAAGAAAAGATGTTTGTTCCCAGTGATAAGATGCGAAATGAAGTCATTCAGCAATTCCATGACCATCCATTAGCAGGCCATAGAGGAGCCAAGAAGACTTTGGAGTTGATCAAGAGAATCTTCTTCTGGCCAGGCATGGACGCTCAGGTGAGGCAGTACATCGCCACTTGTGAACCGTGTGTTAAGGGCAAGAGTTTGAGACAATCCCCGCAGGGTCTTTTAATGCCTTTACCTGTTGCCCCATCCCCCTGGCACACAATCTCCATGGATTTCATTGTAGATCTGCCTACTAGTCAGGGGTATTCAGTGATCTGGGTGGTGGTGGATCAGTTTACGAAAATGAGCCATTTCGTCCCTCTGAAGGCACTCCCCACTGCATCTCAGTTAGCCACACTATTCATTGAAAACATTGTTAAAGTGCATGGGGTCCCTAAAGTGGTTATTTCAGATCGTGAACCGCAATTTGTTTCCCGGTTTTGGACGTCCTTCCTTAAGGGTTTAGGAGTCGACTCTCGTTTGTCCACCAGTTTCCACCCAGAAACGGATGGACAGACGGAAAGAGTGAACCAGGATTTAGAACAATATCTCCGGATATATTTGATGGACCAGGAAGGGGAATGGCCTTCTTTGTTGAGCACTGCAGAGTTTGCTTACAATAATGCAGTCCATTCCGCTACAGGCTTTTCTCCATTCTTTTTTAACTCTGGTCGTCATCCCAACATGCTGGTGGGGCGGGTGGATGTTGAGGTCCCTGCAGCAGGGGAGGTGATACAAGAGTTGCAAAGATCCTATCAGGTAGCCTCTTCTAATCTCAAGAAGGCAAAAGGGGCATACAAGGTGCAGGCAGATAAGAAGAGAAGAATAAGTAGTAGGAGTCAGGGGAAAAGGTTTGGATTTCCACTCGACACATGCGATTGAGGGGGAATCGGAAGTTCCAACCCAGGTTTGTGGGTCCTTACCCTGTGGTTCGAATGGTGAATCCGGTGAGCGTTAAGTTAGCGCTCCCAAAGTCCCTGAAGATCCACCCAACTTTTCATGTCTCGTTGATTAAAAGAAACCCTCCAAATTTCAGACGTGTCCTACCTCCAGCTCCAATCCAAGTGCAGAGTTCAGAAGAATTTGAGGTCAAAAGAATCTTAGACTCTAAGTTGAAAAGAGGGAAAATCTTTTATTTAGTGGACTGGAAGGGTTATGGTCATGAGGAAAGGTCATGGGAACCCAGCAGCAATGTTCATGCTCCCCGCTTGGTCACAGAGTTCCATAAGACTCATCCTCTGAAGCCCAGGGAGGGGGCTTTGGTGGGGGGTACTGTCAGGTCCATGTAAGGTTCCGTCAAGAGACCTCTTTCAGTCCCTACGGTCAAAAGAAGATTTAACGCATTGCAGCAATTTCCAATCTGGGGCTCCATCCAGAAATTAGTTCATGTCCGCAGTCAGAGGGAGGGTTAGTTAGCGCTTCCTGATTGTGCCACTTAGCGGTAGGGTTAGCGTTCTAGTCTTTCCAATTCAGTCCGCCATTTCCTTATCCCGCGCGTTCTATGTGGCGCACTTCAACTGTTCGTTTCCGGCAGTTCGACGCCCTGATTTTGGCTCCCGTCAAGTCACTGCGTAATTCCAATTTTTTGCCCAATTCCAGTCAGAAACTCTTGAGACTTTAGCTCCGGGCTTTGGGAGCTAGTTTTGCTTCTGTTCCAGACTGTTTTCCTGCATTCTGAAATCAGCCGCAGCTCCGCTATTCCAGTGTTCGGCGGAGTCGGCTCAATTCTTGAAAGCGGCATGCTTCAGTGGACAATACCTGTTGGCAAGTAATTCTTCCGCATCTCCTCAGCACCATAGCGGTAAGAATATTTTTTCCTCAAAGACTTCTTGTGGCGCAATTTCAGTCCAGCACTATATTGAGCTATTTCTGAGTCAGAGTCTTCATTGTCAGGAAGAGTAGCTCAGTGTCCAAGTTGAACTGAATATTTGAAAAGTCGAATTTGAGCTTCAGAAAAGATCCTTCAGTGATTCACCCTTGCTAGAGTACCTGTGCTGTGGAGTATAGAAATTCATCTACTGTCCAGCATCTATGTAATTCTACAAGTAAACGAGAGTATATATTATATGCATATGGTAATGCTGTTGTCTACCACCTCTACTCAATCAACAGCCTAATAGACACTAACACCAACAAGAGTCCTCTAATCATCCATTAAGAACTTCTTATCGGGCTCTGCAAGAGAGCGGCAATTTCCACACAGAATCAGGTATAAAGAAGTGAGCTGAGAGAGTGAGAGAGAGTATATTCCCAAAAGAGGTTTGAACGTTAGTAATGATCTGTTAACTGTTTCAGGTGTTCACCAGCCACTCATCCCAGAGGTAGTGACGAAGACACCAGTGTGGAAGTCTCTCTTTGTTGTTTGTTATCCACTTCCCCTTTCCCTTCCATTCCTGGGCTTGGAGCAATCCGGGTGCAGGGGTGATTGGGAATGTGGAAATAATCCTCATAGAAGCCTTGGTTACTCGCTCCCACGGAAACCAGGACAATTCAGGTACTGCTTCTGACACCACTTCTGCACCTGTGGCTGTGGCACAAGGGACCTCCCAGCCGTTAAAGACACCGGCAACCGGATCATCTGCACCAGACACAACAGTAACATTGGATGCTGAAGAGGATTGGCTAACTTGGCTTGGGTTTGGTTCTCAAAAGGTCACAGCAAAAAGTACGGAAAGTGGAGGAACCTTGGAGGACCTTGAGTCGATGGTACAGGACTATCTGAATGACTCAACAGAGGTCTATGTTAATGCTGACCCATTGGCGTATTGACATGGGAAAAAAGAATTGTGGCCACAGCTCTCCAACCTGGCTATAAACTACTTGTCTTGCCCACTCGCAAGTGGGTCTTCTGAAAGTGTTTTCAGTGCTGCTGGTGGCATTGTAACTCCCAAACGGAGCCGCCTCTCACCCAAAAATGTGGAGAGGTTAACAATGATGAAGATGAATCAGCACCTCATACCACCAGATTACAAAGTACGAGAAAGTATGCCGCATGAAGACGAGGAGGACAGCAACGTAGATGAGGGAATTTGTTTACTGTTTAGTGACACTGACCTCACCCTGCCTGAATTCGCAGAGTATGATGACGAACTCTTATTCTTATTCCCTGACACCGAGCCCTGAAAATGAGACAATGAATCAATAACTTTCATTTTCGTCCTTATTCACTTTTATTCCTGTGTGTCTGTCTTTCTTTGTTTTGCACAGTTAATTTAATTCAAACTTTAATCACCTAATCACAAAAACAAGCCCATCAGCAGAACTGTCTTCACTTGTTTGCTTATTGATTCGAAGGTGCCGCAGTCTGCATTCCTCAGGTTCACAAGATCACAAGAACATGCTCCTCTATCCTCCTCCTCCAGACTCCTATTTCCCTCAAAGCAGAGGGCTGGATTACGCCCAATGAAGAAAGACTCAGCACTTGTGGGGGTGTTCTACTTCTTTGCAGGTGAGTTGACGGCTCTGGGGCCATTGCTGGGAAGCTCTAATACTGGATACAAGTTGTTTGTCACAAATCGGAGGCCAACATTTTTTGGCGTTTTTGCTGACTTGCTTGCCTTTGAGGTGCTCTTTGGGGGGGTTCCGGGTGTTTGTGGGTGAGTTTTGGGGTCTGGGAGCACTGCTGGGACAGTCTAATCTTGATTGCATTTGCTTTTCAGGAAGTCCGTGGTGGAAAACGGGAGTTTTGACCTAGCTGCACAGCGCGTTTGGATCGAAGGCCGAGAAATATTAAGTATGAGATTTTCCTTTTTGGCTGTTTGGGTGTTTTGTGCTTTTTTGCGGGTGGGTTGGCGGGTCTTGGGGCATTCCTGGGAAGGTCTAATACCGGATAGAAGTGGTTTGGACAAAATCCATGCAGATTTTTTTTCTTCTTATTTCAGACATTTTGCTCAATGTAGCGTTTTAGGGGGCCTGTTTGGGGGGCTTCCTGGTGTTTGTGGGTGGGTTTCGGGGTCTGGGAGCACTGCTGGCTATGGATACTTTAGATTTCAAGAGGTTTGAAGCAAATCCATGGTGGCAGAGGGGAGTTAAGGCCAAGCTGCAGAGCGCGCGCGGAGTGATTTTGGAAAATGCCAAGAAAATGACTAAGTCCCCATTTTTGTACTGAGTGGTAGTTTTGAACAAATCAGCATACCAAACTGAATGTCGAAGACTATTGTCAGATGAGACCAGCTATCGGGAACTACCCAGTGACCCCACGGAGGAGCTACGCAGCGAGATTAAATCACTAGGCTATGGAGAAGCAGAAGGCTATATCTGCAAACAGGAGGCCGATTTTTTGTGCAAAAGTGAAGGGAGAATACCTTATTTTTACACGCTCCCAAAAATGCACAAAAACAAATTACCACCACCGGGCAGGCCCATAGTATCCGGCCTAGGCTCACTTCTGGAACCACTATCTTGCTTTTGTGATGTCTTCTTCAAGAAACTGGTACAAAAAACGAGTACATACCTGCAAGACACCAAGAGCTTGTTACAACTACTCAACGATCTCACCGTGGACAACAACGCCATCCTGGTGAGCTTCGACATTGAGAGTTTATATACAAGCATTCCCCAGGACGCAACATTGAAGGTCCTGGAAAAAGCTTTAGAGGAAGAAGAATGGACCTCGAGAACCCCGAGGGAGTTCATCTTAGAATGTGCACGGCTTGCATTGAAGAAAAATTATTTTGAATTCGAAGGTACACTGTTCCTCCAGACGGGCGGGACTTCGATGGGGAGTACATTTGCCCCCAGCGTGGCAGGACTATATGTCCACGACTTCGAAAAAAAACACATACTGAGTGAAAGGAACCCCTACAGATCCAATGTCCTACTATGGAAACGGTACATTGACGATGTGCTGGCAATCTGGAACGGAACAGAAGATTCTCTGGCCTCCTTTTTCAACTGGATGAACACCTGCGACGACAATCTGAAATTCACTTATGAGAAGGACCAAAACAAACTGGTGTTCCTTGATCTGGTAATAAACAAAGTCAATGGCAGTTTCGAAACCATAACACACTATAAACCGATGGCCAGAAACAACCTTCTAAGATTCGAAAGTTTCCATCCCAGACCACTTCGGGAAAATCTTCCATACGGGCAATATTTAAGGATACGTCGCAATTGTAGTCAACTAGAAGACTTCAAAGAACAAGCAAGCGACCTTACCCGTAAACTAAAAGACAGAGGCTATCCAAGTAGGATCTTACAAAAAAGTCAGAAACATGCCCGTAACCAACCCCGGGAAGCACTACTGGAAAATACAGTGAGACCAGCTGAGGATACTCCATTGACATGTGTTACCACATATAACAGGATTTCTAATGATGTAACCAGAGTGATAAACAAGCATTGGTCAATTCTGAATTCGGGTAAAAGGCAATGGGATAAACCACTCTTTTCTTTCAAGAAAGCGAAAAGCATAAAAGATGCTGTAGTAAATACCAGACCAGTAATAAAAACAGCACACAATGAGACAGTGCTCAATGCCTGAGGACTTCCAAAAGTGGCTGGTCATTATAAATGTGGCAATTGTAGTGTGTGTCCTTTCACGACAAACACTAAGACCCTGGATCTGGAACCTGGAAAAATCTGGACAATTCGGGGCCATACGAACTGCAACAGTGAAAATGTAGTTTACAGAATCACATGCCCATGTAATCTGCACTACGTCGGAATGACCAATAGAAAAGTCAAACTGTGCATAGGGGAACACAGAAGCACCATCAGGTGCAAGAAGTCCATGACAAAATTGACAGAACACTACCTTAATGCAGGACATACACCTGACGAATTGCAATGGACTATCATTGAACAGATAAGTACTGGGAACAACCTGACTCAACGTTTCTATGAAAAGGAACAGAGATGGGTGTATAGGCTGTCAACCCACAAGATTGGCTTTAACGACAATATCCCCTGGAATTCAGTCATGGGATAAAGAGTACAATTTTATTGATTAAGTACTAATCTGTATGACAGCACCTGTGGCAAGAGAGAGACATTCTGGAAAGGGGCGACCACTCGGTCCCCCCGAACGTATGGCAGAGTACCTCGATCCCCCCGGGAAGCCATTTTGGGCGGGAGGCGCGTCTCGGCTGGTATGCCCGAAGCGGCGTAGCCGGGGCGCGCTCTTTCCCGCCCTGGAGTGGGCTGGCCTAGACACTGACGCGGCTGGCCACGCCCTCGGGGCAGGCAGGGGCGGGTTTACGCCCGCCCTGAAGACGGATAAAAAGGGACGCAAGACCAGAAGACATCCTCTTGTTCCTGTGCTCTGAAGCTGCACCCCTCGCTGCACGTGAGCTCGAGACGGAACGAAGAGCCAATTTTGAGCGTTGTAATCTTTCTTTTGTCTTACAGATACTCTGTCGGAGAAATGCCCAAGAAAGGCGGGAAGAAAATGACGACCGAACAGATGGTTCGGGTTCTCATGAAGGAGATGACTGAGCTGAAGAAGCGGGTGGCGGAGAGAGACGGGGAAGGGGGGCCGGAGCGTCCGTCGGCTGGAGCAGCCCCAGGAGGAAGAGCCAAGAGGCCAAGGGGGGGACCAGCTGGGGGAGACGCCCCGGTTCCCTGTACCCCGCTCGAAGCGCCAACCCCAGTACCGAATATCCCCTGGAATTCAGTCATGGGATAAAGAGTACAATTTTATTGATTAAGTACTAAGCTGTATGACAGCACCTGTGGCAAGACAGAGACATTCTGGGCTTTACCACGTTTTTCACTCTTATAAGCAAATCAATTTCATTGATACGAGTGAGTAGAACCAACCGAGTGTAAACTTATCCGAGTGCCAGTAATACATGGAGTGTAAACCTCCTGACATTTCCGTGACCTCGATCCCCCAGGTACTCTGCATGTACAGTAACCTGGGATTAAATCGCCACCTAATCCCGCCTATTCATCTTTAGTTGGTAACAGACGCCTTCGAGAACACGTGAAAACGCTAAGGGTTACCATGGAAATTGAGTTTCAAGCCTCAGTTTGACACCAGCACACGTCGATTGTCCGAACGCTCCACGTGGGTGGCACGACCACGCCCCCTCCAGGAAGCAGAGTCTCATACTATTTGAATGCTCCCGCACAGAGAGTGAGGGATTACCACAGGGCGTCTCTTTCTTGGAACCAAGTAGGTTACTAGCCAGAGGAACAGAAGCTGCAAGTAAGTCAGATCTGATACGATTACCCCAGATTTAACCTACACGAACGAGTTGACGACCTGTCACTCATTAGTTTTTTCCGCTCATGTTTCTCCGTTACCTTATAGATTGCGCAAGCATCTCCTTTGGACCACGAACGCCCATCAGGCGGTATTCCACCGCTCTTTGAGTAAGCTGAATGCTTTATAAATACCCGTGTGTGATCACGATATATTTTACCGAATGCAGTACCCGATCCTAGAACTGGGATGAGAGTATGTAATGTGCATGGGTATTCTATGAAACAGCACGTCCTCCCTTAACTGCCGTTTTTTTGACAACGATAAGCTAAAGGTGCACAGTTCTTACCGCGAATAAACCTAAATCCTTTTGTTAGGCATTTAAAGCCTTGACATTCCCTTTTATCAAGAGGCATATACAGCATTACAGCTTGTGATAATAACATTGGGACATAAGCTGCACACTGACCCTAATGGCCATATATGCAAAGAATGGAGTAGACATGAACACAGGTTCTGAACCGTTTCTATCACTCTACTGCGACGAATTTTCTCCAACACCTATATGTTATATGTATAACCAATGTTTGTCTTGTATTGTGAGATCCTAACCCTTATTTTCCCAATCATTTTTCCTTACAGGTTTTTCTTCCAGAGTGGGGAGAAGACTAAGTTTTGTATGAGGAAACAATTTTTGTTTTCCTATTCACAACGGATCGAGGGCAGGGCGCTCCTTAGTGTGTGCGCACCACCCAGATCCAATTCTCTTTTTCCTTTTGGTCCTGATGAAAACCCACACTTATAAGAGGTTGAAACATGTAGACCTAAGCCTTTAATTTCAACTCACATAGCACACTTAGCTATTTTTATCAAACACTACACGTCTCTAACACCGAAGTCTACTTAATTAGACAAAGGTGCTACAGTCCTTTTATCTAGGTGACCAGTCACTCAGGAATAAATTCTTGAAGTGAGTAGGTCTGGCTGCCTTTTTAATTCACTTACCCCCTTTTTTTATCACTGCACATATAAAAAGAGAAAAAATACCCGCTCCACTGTAATCAGGTGTCGCAGCACACCCTGTTGGCACTCGGCCTTCGGGGTGGGACCCCGATGATGAAGCATGTCACCAACCAGGTTGGTGAGTGAGGGGTCTTCAAAAAGGACATGCTATGTCCAATAGTAAGGTTGGGCTCAAGGGCTTAATTAGGCCTTAAGCTTTAGGCGCAGAGTTTTTCTCTGCCTTGCCTCCAGGGGGTACTCCTCCATTTGTTTTTTGTTACATTACCACTGGGGACCAGGAGTTCCCTCATCACTTCCACGTGATATACCCTTACTCTCCTATTTTGTTTTCCTAAAAAAAATGATTTTGGAAATTGCCAAGAAAATGACTAAGTCCCCATTTTTGTACTTTTGCTTTTTGGCTGTTTGGGGGTCTTCTACTAGTTTTCGCCTGGGTTGACGGCTCTGGGGCCATTGCTGGGAAGCTCTAATACCGGATACAAGTGGTTTGAACCAAATCGGAGGCCAAAATGTTTTGGCGTTTTTGCTGACTTGCTTGCCTTTGAGGTGCTCTTTGGGGGGGGTTCCGGGTGTTTGTGGGTGAGTTTTGGGGTCTGGGAGCACTGCTGGTGGAAAACAGGAGTTTTGACCTAGCTGCACAGCGCGTTTGGACCGAAGGCAGAGAAATATTGTAAGTATGAGATTTTTCCTTTTTGGCTGTTTGGGGGGGTTGGGCTTTTTTGCGGGTGGGTTGGCGGCTCTTGGGGCATTCCTGGGAAGGTCTAATACCGGATAGAAGTGGTTTGGACAAAATCCATAAGGAAAAGCCTTTTGGCACTTTTAGTAACTTAGGGTTCGTTAGGGTTAGCCCTAGCAGCAGGATTGCATGTGCTTCGGGGTGTTCTAGTTCTCTGCAACTGAGTTCTGGGTTCTTAGAGCACTCATGGGAATGTGTAATTTTGTTTGCAAGTCATTTGAAGAAAATCCATGGTGGGAAAGGGGGGATTTGGCATAGTTAAAGAAAGCCTTTGCCACTATTCTTAACTTAGGGCTCATTAGGGTTAGCAGTATTTCTATTGCATGTGTTTGGGTGGGGGGGCTTTCCAGTCTTGGAGCGATGCTGGCTATGGATACTTTTGCTTGCTTGCAAGTGGTTTGAATACAATCCACGGTGGATAAGGGGGTATTTGGGCCTACTTTTACTTTCAAAGTACGTTTTGTCACCAGTTTTCTGCTAGGCCTCGTTTTTTGAGATCTGATTGGGGGTCTTCTACATTTTTGAGACTGGCTTTAGTAAGGGTCTTAGTGGGAGCACTGCTGGGAAGGTCTAATTTTGTTCTAAAACACAGTTTACAGTACACCTAGCTTGAGGGGAAAGATCCGCTAAATTAATTTCCCCATACTTATTTATCCTTCATAAGGTGACTCAGACATTGATGGACGAAGCGTCAGCTGGAATGGAGGAGTGCCGCTAATAAGAGGAATTGTTTTCTGCATGCAACTTACTTACCAAATTCAACAGGACAACTACAACAACATACAGATACAGTATCCATTGTTTTCTTCTATGAGTGTGACTGCATTTCTTGGATCTCTCTCTGCTTCTAAATTCATCCCTACAGCCATTCTATAGGTTTTACTTCGGCTACTTTTTAAAACCTAATTTAATGTAAGAAGTGTTTCTTAGAGTGCAGAGATAGGCAAGTGAACGCTGCAGCCCTGTACTGTCGCATTCTGTCATTCACGGTTGTCGAAAGTACTACTTACTTTTCAGTAACAATGCATGCAGTAGTGCATGCACTTCCTTTATGTCACTTAAAAGATTTATGGTTAGCTTTGTACTCAAAGATTTCTTTATCTTCAATTATTGTTTGTCCATGCTGTGCTTTTTTTTTCTTCTCTCAACAAAACCTACCCAAAAAGAAACCCCCATTCCCATCCATTTTACAAACCCTAACCCTCTTCCCCCGGGCTGTGTGGTTTTGATTGATGTGTGACTAAATGACATCAATAATTCCACCCACTTGCTGGGGAGGATAAGGTCATAGCAACAGGCTGGTGAAGGAATCCGAGGATATTTTCTAGACTTACTCAGCTTCAGTACTATTTCTTGTAGTAGTAGCCAATGTCAAAGAAATTCAACGCAAGTACTAGTTATACTTTCAATACTTTACCATTTGTTAGGCTACATTGTGGCACTGTTCTAGTGTACTGTCTGTCACCTGCTATATTCTCTATCGTACTGTTGTAATGCTACAGTAAGGACAAACCAGGTTTCATTTTTTTTTTTCTATAGGCATGCAACTGCCACTGTGTCACACCACTAGTACCACCGCGATGAGGAGGACATTTCATCCGCCCAGGATTGCCAACCTTAATCGACATTTCCCGTGGAGCTAGCCCTACTTTCAAACACAAATTACAGGTAAGATAAGCGTTTGGTGGAAGGTAGTATAATGGAGTATTAGGAGAGACGAGAGATTGACGGTAGTACTACTAAAGTCCTAGGACTCTGGAATTGACTTACTCTGTGAGAGGCACTTAGTGTTGAAAACATTTAGCCATTTACACTTAAAGGAAGAAAATGACACAGACTTAAGTTTCAGGAACACAAACTTTCTGTTAAACACCCACCCACCAGACTCAAAAGCAGTAAAAAACAGGTATGCTCAGATAAAGTTTCAAAAAGTATATTTTTGTAGCCCTAACAAAATAATCTCCCGCAAGACCCTCCCTAACCCCAACGATTGTCCTTCAAAAGTCCCAAAAAACAACCCAACTCCCAAATCCCACCCCCCAAAAGTCTCTAAAAAACAAGGCAAGGGACACTACGGCTGGCTGCTGTTCACTTTTGCGGCCAGGGCATCATACTCCTTGCGGAGGGTGGCATGGTCGGAGCGGAGGCCCTCCAACAAGGTCTTGTACGTTAGGACCTCCTGCTCCAGGTAGGACATTCTGAGGGATAGGCGGTGCTGGCGTGCCTTGAAACGCCTGTGGGGGGCAGCTACTGTCTTTGCTGCTCGGCGGTGGCGGTTGGCTTTGGTAGCCAGGCTCCGTACCGCTGGAGCACTGCGCTGGCTGGCAGCCCGTGGGGGCCCAGAGGAGGATGGAGCTGTCCCAGTGGATGTTGTACCGGTAGACTGCGTGTCCTCCTCCTCCAGGGCCACCAGCCGCCGATATTCGGCGACAGTGGCATCCAGCCTCCGTTGCCGGGGCCATTCGAGCCAGCTCCTTCCTTGATGGTCTGTTTGTTCTGGAAGGAGCAACTATATGAAGAAAGAAAGACATAGTCTGTAACCAATGCTCCTTAAGATTAACACAAAATGATTGAGCAGAAAGTTGTGTCACAGTACAAGTAGCAAATTGAAAGCACAGTACATGACTATTGAGGACAGTATCTATCTAACCTCCCACTTCTTCATCCTTGCTATAACATTAGTGGGAGTTTAAGGAACAAATTCTATGAGTACTATGGACTTCCATTACAGTCGACTATGACAGTACACCAGTCTTATTCTTCTTCTTCTCTCTTGTTTAGGAAAATTGGTACGTTATCTTATGCAAGCCGGCGTAATGCCAGCACAGTGAACTTGCACCCGAGAAAAACAGACGCACACCATGATGAGTGAGACAGACTTGCGTTACTGTACCGGTCCAGTACATGCAGGTGGTGAAGCTCTTACTTTTCTATTACGGGTGGCACTGAGAATACTCTGTTAAAAGGGCTACTGCTTAATTAATTTAGCTTTCACCCTACAGTGCAAAAGAGTACTAGAAAAGGAAAATGAAGAAGCTAAATAATCTGATTATCACTTCATATGGGATGTATTTGATTACATATGGGATGACTTTAGGTGCTTTGCTTATTATTGAGTGAACAGTGATACACCCACACATGAATGACTTACTACTACTAAACTAAAGTTATTAAGAGAGGTAGGGAGTGTCCACCATAAGAACCGGATATATGCTGTGCTTGCAGTTGCAATACAAACTACTGCTACTATTCATGGTAGTATTTGGACAAAATTACAACTTCTTTTCCTTGCCTTTCATACACTGGAACGGACGTGCGGGTGCGGTGTTACATGCTCTTCAAAGTAACACTTAGTTCATCCAGTGACCGTCTATTCTCTCTAGATACACATATGCTATCTAAGAGTATATGCTATCTAAGAGTCAGATAGTACCATGATCCAGGCATCCATCTTTTCAAAGTATATGCACACATACAGTTTCTGTTTCACCCACCCAGGCTTTCCTTCCCAGCAACCTCGGGGACCAAGTAAACACATATCATTCTTCTTTGCCAGTCATCATTAAATTTCTCGTCCTTCCACACTTACTTACACCCTTCTTTCGCTTTTCGTTCATCCCGTCCATCAAGTTCATCTCAGATCTGATTGGGATTCTTCTCGCCAAAAACTACACAGCTAAGTCGAAGTACATTTAGAAGAGGCTACTACCTGGTTGATTTATAATACACCCGTGCAGATAGCGGGCGCAGGCTACTTGCACTTGCTGGTGCGCCCCCTCCCCCTCCCAGAGCCCCAGATAGCATACTCTGCAGTCTTCAATCTCAATAAGTAAGGAATATATAGCTTACCTCTACCCGCCACCACCGTGTGAATCCTCACAGGCACACTGGTGTCATCCGGCACTTGCACCGCATCCTCCCCAGAAGAGTTCCCCTCCTCCACCACCACCACCTCCACGCTGGCCCCGCCACCAGATGTTCCACCTACAAAGTACATTCAAGAATGTTAGAATACACCACTCACTACTATATAATATTTGGTCTAGGAATAAAGAAATGTTAAAAAAACAGCAAACAATGTAATAATTTGTGGCTGTCTACTCTAAAGTAAAAATGTCCCTTTTTCCAGGGAAGGCTGTTGTCTTGCTGCACTTTTTGGCACAACTGATGAATGCTTGCTTTTTATTTTTAACACGGACCACTTTTTCTCCTAACAGACAGAAGCTTGACTTCTAAGAACACGAGCAAGATCAAGTTCAAACCAGGTGAGAGCTCGGCTCAACCACAAGAAATGTGTCCAATTAATCGTCAGCACTAAGCACTTTTCCATTTTCAGTTAAACGTTTACTTTTATGACAAACTTGCTTTTAATAAATGTGTTTACTTTTAATAAAGCTTTTAAACTTAAATAGACTCTGTGGTTTTTGGTCCTCCAGAATAGAGTGGCTGAGCTAAAGGTTTTGGAATTTTTGCAAGCATGAGTCTGTGCCTCTGACACTTCTTGACTCTGACTCCGTACTCTTGTCCTGCGTTGGATAATCTAATCATCATTGGGGATCAATCATCAGTGACTTTGGGAGCTAAATGACTCTGCCACACTATCTAGTCAGTAAGGAGATTGGGGGTTCAACTACAAAGTCTGTTATCACTGAGGTATGTGGAAAGTCTAACAGCGCCTATTATAATTGATAAGCTAAGCAATGCATTATTTAGTGTCCGTAGTTCTGTTTGTGCAGATTTGTCCCTGCAACAGGAGTAGAATGGATTGTCCTCCTATCCAAACCAAAAGTAAAGTAGTATCTTATTCTTTCTTGGTGGTCATTCACCTTTTTATTGTTGGCAATTGTCAAAGCATAAACAGTTAGAAGACTTGAAAAGATAGTATGGACAATCCCGGAGAACTGCACTCAGTGCATAGAGCTATTGCTGACTAGAATGGGAGTCCAATGGAATTGCCAAATGTGCAATCTTAGTTAGCTACACAGACAGACTAATAAGAATAATCTAGTAATACCACAGGGAGTCATAGTCGAAGCAGGATAAGAATTTAGATCCAGTCTACAAGAAGATCAAAGACGATTTAGAAAAAATCGAATGAGGAACGCTAAGAAAAAATAGGTACTCCTATATTAAAATTAAAACTTACCGGGGCCAGCAAAGGAGCCCTCGCCTGCCCGATCCTGGCCTGCATCCTGGCGAACAGCAGCCTCCTCCTCCTGTGTCCTCTTGCCCCTGGGGGGAGCTGATGTACAACATGAAAGAAAGACCAGAAAACATGGATGATATTTGTCAACCAAATCAAACATTTCAAAAGAACAATAACAAAATATTTTGGCGAAATAGCAAATAGACAACTATTCCACAGGATATATTGACCGATCTCATGTGGTCTACTACGTTATTAGTATTGCCTAATTTGCGGACCGTCGACTTGGAAACTTCTTATGTAACTCACTAAACAAAGTACTAAAAAGGTTTGCCTAGGACTGGCAGGCAGCAGTCCGCAGCACGTGAAGTGACAGACAAAGTCCATTGTGATTGCAGATCAGCAACAACACTAAAGTTTCCTACTACATTAACCAGTAATTAAAATACTCAAACTATCAATCCACCACCACTATTTCTTCTTATCGCCATGTGTACAAAGGAAGGACTGGACTTGAGTCTGTAGGGGCTGATTTAGAAGCCCCTTGCGGCTCTTTTGCTCCATTGTTGCGTGACTTTTGTGATGCAGCGGCAGAACAAAAGAGGCGCCATGGTGCAGCGTATATTAACAACGTGACGCATATGGGAGATGCATCACGTTGTAGAGCCCTGCGCCATCAGGGGGCGTTCTGGCGCAAGGGAGGGCGTTCCTGCGCAGGAACGCATCCTAAAAGTGGCTATGGGAAATCTACAAGATTTCAATCAGTCACTTTGAGGACAATGATGCGTGACTCAAACCCTGCGCCTGCTTGAAGCAGACGTACGGCTTGACGCAGCATTGGGGAGATAGGGGACCCCAGAGCATTGCTGGAGCTGCGCCATCGTTGCGACGCAACTCCAGCAATGCGCCGCCTTTACGGCACAGATGCGTGACGCTTTGTTGATGTTTTGGGCCCATGCTACTTTGCAGGGATGCGCCTGTAATTAAAAATCTGACCCTTAGTGTCTAGCATTAGGCAGTTCTTTAAACTACACTCATGCATAATTTCACAGGCCAATGAAATGAGGACAAAATCGAAAACTAATAAGCATAGTAGCAGCGCTACTGAGAAGGAGAGCAGTGCACCTGAAATGCACAGAAGATTTTGAAATATAATTTACCTACAATGTAATCAGCAGCATTATTGCTCTTGGTAAAAAACAAAAATTTGCAAGATAATAACACACAGAGCAGGAGAAAACATAGTAAAGAAATAGCTACTACTACTCACCAAGCCCGGGGATCTCAAGGCCGAGCAGGTCGAGCAGATCGCGTTCCCGGTCCAGGACATCCGTCCAGCGGTGGGTGGCCTGGTTGTAGGTGCGCTGGACCCGAGAGTGGTGGTACATGGCCCGGCACACCTTCTCCCACCGCTTCCGGCGCTCCTGGATCCCGTACCCGCTAGCGATCTTGCCGCCTGCCATGATGGTCCTGGGGAGGCGGCGCTGAACATAAAAAATTAGTGCGGCCACCTCCTCCGGGCTGAAGATCTCCCGGGGTGCTACCTGCTCCCCCCTCAAACGCCCGCACGGGGTGCGGGACCCTTCCCCTTCTCAGAATGCTTCCCGGCTCCCTTCACCATGGTCTGGGCAGAAAGGAAGCTAAATAATAAAGAAAATAGAATAGGGAAGAGAAGAAAAGAAAAGAGTTTAAAAAAGTAGTTTAAAATTAACCAAAAGTAGCAGAAAACACAAAAATGTAGAGCTAGAAAAATAGAGGGATAGATAATAAGTAAAATAGATTAAAAAAACCTTCAAACAAGCAAAGGATGGCAGAGATACGGAGAGGATACAAACAGCATGCCCAGAACCATAGCAATGAATGAGAAACAAGATGGCCGCGCCCGTTCACGACCGCGTGGGTAAGTTCGCGCGAGATTTTCCTCGCGGGCACTCGCGAAATTGTACTAGCGAGCCGCACACTTTGCGAGATTACACATCGCGCCCGGAAACGGAAATACGTCATGCAAACAAGATGGCCGCGCCCGTGAACGACCGCGAGGGTAACTTCGCACCGTTGCGCTACAAGCGACTCGCTAAAACGCACAAAACCTTGCAAACCAACACGCCGCAAAAAAACTAATCGCATATTCGCATAAACTCGCGGCTTCCGAATTCGATCTTGCGCACGTTCGTGCCCCGCGAATCCCGCGAAATTAAAGAAAAACGAGTTTTGCAAAACTGAAAGCAATCAGCAGGTGCAAAAGTTCAAACTCATCATTAGTAACCATTCCCTGTAGTGCTTCCTGACTGGGGCCCCTACAGAGTTCAGTTGCTAGTTGCAACAATTGTATGACCCTGCTCTGACCCTCACAGCAGGCTCATAGAATAGCTACAAGTAGGCCACAAAGGTCCTGGAAAAAAAAATAGCACTGCAACAGAAAGCAAATTACAGATAAGGAAGCAGGTGCCAGACTGGAATTTTAAAACAGTGACACATTAATAAACCAACCCCAAATTAATTTATGTCAGTTGAAGCAGGGCAGGTGTGTTTGCTTTTCCCCCCCATAATCTACAGTGATGATGAACCAGAGGGTGGCATTGACGTACCAGAGGATGGCATGGGTGAAAAAGAGGGTGGCAGTGGTGAAACAGAGGGTGCTGGGAACCTATGATGATGAACCAGACGTAGAAACAACATAGTCGCGACCGTTGCGAGCCGACTAGTAAGTTCGCAATTGCGAACTGGTACCAAACCCTCGCGAACTTGCAGAAACCCTTGCGAACAAAAAAAAAAAACGCAAATTCGCGAGAATTCGCGGATTTTGCGGATTGCGAGTTCGCAAATTCGCAAAATTCGCGAACGCCAGATTCGCAAAATTCGCCCACGCTTAACCCCTACACTGTCACTCACTTTTCCTACTGCTGCGCCTTCTTTAGTTAAAATAGTAAATTACACCCCTACACTATCCCTCACTTTCCCTACTGCTACACCTTCCTGGAGTTAGAATAATAAATTACACCTCTACACTATCCCTCACTTACCCTACTGCAGCACCTTCCTGGAGTTAGAATAGTAAATGGCACCCCTACACTGTCCCACACTTTACCTACTGCTACACCTTCCTGGAGTTACAATACTAAATGGTACTCCTACACTATCCCACACTTTCCCTACTGCTTCACATTCTTCGACTTAGAATAGTAAATGCTTCCCCTTCACTTTATTTCTAAATGTTACCTTTTTAAATATCGTCCTTGGTATTTTTGATTAAGCAAGTTCTCGTTCTTTTCTTTCGTTATTTATCTGTGTGAAAATGGTAATAATTTTCTTTGTATCAGAAAAGTTTTTTTACGTTTTACAAATTAACAAATATTTGAAAATATTTTGAAAATAAGTACCTTCTTTATATTGTTGATAGGGAGTTTGGCTCCTTTTTGAAAACGCTGTTTTTATATATTTTATGGCTTTCTCAAATGTAATTATTTTGCTGTCGAAAAATTACATTTGACATTTGCTTATTTTTAAATATATGTAAATCAATTATCTCTTATTCTTTAAAAAAAAAAACACTATTTACATACATTTCTAATACCGGAAAAAATGTCTAACACTGTGTCCATTGACATTTACTAAACCTTTTTTCATTAATTTTAGTTATTATGCATTGTGGCTTTTTTTATTTTTTTTATATGTTACCACATTTAAACAAATTGAGTTATGCGGCTATTTTACTTACTTTGCAAAGTTATGATTAATATTTATAGGTACTTACATATCTGTAAAAATTCGCTTTATCTTGAAAAAATTCCTTTTTCAATTCAGCAAATTATGGTAAATCTGTAATTTAATTAATTATATAATTTAGTATTATTACTTAGTTATTATGGATAAATCCTTGTTATTCTTCTATTTTTTTTAAACTTACTTGTATGTGTTAAAATATCTGTTTTTCAATGACTCCGGGTCGTCGCTGTGTGAAAAGGTCAGAGGGTCAGTTTTTGGCGTCTGCTCTCTCTGGTAGTTGATAATCAACTGTTTTCAAAATGGTGTCTTGCTCGTATTTATAGGTTTGTGTCAGTGTGTTCTTAATTTTTGAGAAAACCTGCATTTTAAAAAGCTTTTAAAATCCTTTTATTTGCTTTGTAAACACGCAATTTAAAAAATCGATTTAAAAAGTGTTGTTTTAAGTTTCTAATTCCGTTTTGGCATCCATTTTGTTTTCAGTGTTTTGGTGTTATGTTCATGAAAAGTGTTGCAGGACTATTTTTTTATCTTCACTATTTAAAATGGCTGATGTGTGTTTGTTATTTATTGGTTATTTCGGATAGTTATTTTTATTTCTTGTTCTTTTTTTTCAATTGTTATTTTTAAGTCGTGCTTATTTTGTTCAAAAAATTAAATTTTAGAATATTCCAGTACTTTTTTAATACTCGAGTATTAATTTTAATACTCGAGTATTCATTGATTAAAAATGCTTTGCTTTTCGTAAAATTTACGTACAGTTTATTACCACATTTTAATACACTTCCCCACCCAAAACCCCTATCTTCCCTGCATCCCGTGCCAGGTTTTATTTTACAAAAAAAAAAAATCCTTAATTTTATGCGTTGTAAGGGTATGCGTAATATGTCTTTTCGTTGTAATGGTACTTTTCCATTACTTTTACTATTTCGCGTTGTAATGGTATGCGTTGTAAAGTCATGCGTTGTAAAGGTACTTGCGTTGTAAAAAATGCGTTGTAAAAGCATGCGTTGTAATAGTATGCGTTGTAATGTCATACATCCTATAAACACACATATAGTAGAGATAAATACATTGTTCATACACCTCCTGCATCAAGATATCATAACCTAGTAGCCAATTGATTTAATTAGTTGCCAAGTACTTTTCTATAAGATTCCAGCACTGCTAGAAGTAAAGTGCAAATGCAATAAATATTGATCTAAGTGATCTGATGAATCTAATGAATTATTCCGCTTTGTTATGTATAATTCCTACACAACTGAAAGTACAGGACAAATACAATTGATATTAATCATAGGGCAAAAAATAAACATCAACAGGTTAAACCTGTGAAGGTCAGTTATAATGACTGTCCATTTCCTTAGACTGAGGGTATGACCACCTGTAGAAGTTATTCTAGACCAGTGTTGCGTGTTAATCTAGGTTCCTGATCGATACTGTGACCTTATGCCCCTATTCGGCTATAAATCCATTTATTCCCTATATTGGCATAACCGTTCAAGTGCGATTTTCTGAAAAGTCATCTCTGGCCTCACACGAACAGAGCCACATTCCAGCATGACTCTCTGCTACTTCCTTTGCGACCAATTAGTGCAATGAC
This sequence comes from Lissotriton vulgaris, assembly GCF_964263255.1. Taxonomy (NCBI): domain Eukaryota; kingdom Metazoa; phylum Chordata; class Amphibia; order Caudata; family Salamandridae; genus Lissotriton; species Lissotriton vulgaris. The sequence continues at coordinate 725,107,124 of NC_141696.1, forward strand.
AGAGCAGCAGTCACTATCTGATATTCCTAGATAACACTCCGAGTTCTTCAACAAGATAAAAACTTAGCAAACCTGGAAATCCCTGCTTGCTATGTTTTGATTAGTAATGGAACTCTAATGAGCAACTGATAACTGTCACTTCCTAGTGACATCTTTAATTGACGTCTTATGTCCAGCAAACTTGCGTCAAACCCGGCACCTGTCAGGTATAAATATTACCAACGTTGCCTTAAGCAATGAGAGCTGTGAGCTGATGCTGGCTGCCTGCAAGACCCCGTGTTGGTAAATCTAGCACTCTGTCGCTGCAGCCTGCTATCCTGTGGTGGTGAAGCTGCTGATTACCATTATCGCTGCTACAGCGCGAACTATGGTGCAGTACGCTTAAGGAGCTGAACAGCCGTCCTCTGCGAAGACATCCAGCAGATTCCAGCTGCCCGCGGACGCTGTCCCCCCTCCTTCCTCGACGCGCTGAAGAGAGCCGCTGCCTTTCTCGTGCAGAGAAATCCAGTCCCGGCGCTTCCGGTTTACCCTCGCGGGTGACTGGGATATCGAGAGAGACCCCTGAAGGAGATACCAATCCTCCATCATTCTATTCAGAGGTATGGTGTTGACTAAACCCTTAGACGAGAATTCTTGAAACAAACCTTGGCAAAACCAACTTAACTTAAGCTACTTCCTTACTCCCCTTCTCACGTGTTAGGCTTAGGTCAGGCACACTGGGGTAGGCTTAGTTAGAAGCACCAGTTGAGTATGTTAGCCTAATGTATATATGACTGTATATATGTTTTATTACTTTTAACCATTGTATGGCTAAGAAACCATATCAATGCTTTTACAGTTCTATTTCGCAATACTTATCTTACTGTACGTACTTTTTATAATAACAATTATTGCAATTGTGGCAATACATTTCTCTTGTACGAGAAGAAAGACTGTTCAATAAATGTTAACCTTTATTGATACACGCCCGTCTCTCTATTCTCTACATCTCGTGAAAGTAAACTGCACTAGACTAACTGAGTGAAATACATGTCTATTGTTTCACACGACCCTAGAGATTGACTCTTGATCTGAGGAGCAAAGTTGTCATGTTGCACGGTTGTTGGAAAACTGAATCCCTTCTTGTCTGTGCCAAGGAAGCTGATCACTTCCTATGCAGAGAAGAAATTTTCCAGTGACCTCTGAGCTAGTTGGTAACACAACCCAATTAAGTTTAGCATAGTCAGTGGAGGCCTGGAATATCTGCAGTTCCACGTCGATACTACTGTTTATGTTATTCCAATGCGCAGGGCCTAGTGGGAAACTAGGAACTACACTACATGGCGCCCAACGTTTGGTAAGGCGATAAACTAACGTAAGACTTATAGAGTAACTCAGTCGTGCATATTTCACAGACCCCTTTCTCCCGTAAAAACTCCAATAGACGTCTGGAGTGGGTGAAAGGTTAAAATCCGCCCGACCTTAGTAGGAAGAGATTCCTATGTAAAGCTCCGGTTTATTCAACGTTGAAGGATACAGTGTTCCAAAATATTGTGCACCTAATCTTTGTCTCCTTGGAGACCTACTCTGCAAACCTGCATTTTTTAAAATGTCAGTAGAAAACGGAACCTCTGGGGCCGCAGTAGACGCGACTCAGCAAGGTCCCGAACAAGCAGACCCGGATGCTATTATCATCCCGGTCCACTTAAGAAGATCTATAACGTTAAAACTTATAGAAAACGGACTGACACCTCAGGGTGGTACAGTAATTTTCGTGATAGAGGCTCACGAGTATCGGCAGACAGAGGTATTCTATTCATGGATAAACTTTCCAGCGGCAAACGCTGCAACACAAGAGTTTCACTATTACAAAATAGAGGAACCCCCGGGAGAGTACGCTCCTTTCGAGGAGATTGAAATCCCACTTAAATTTCAAGAGCACCTGCTCTGGTTTAATGGCGCCCTAAAACACAATAATCACATAACTAGGCTCGGTCCTCTAGGAAGACCAGGAGCAACGTGGCCGGTTCTAGCCAGCTACACACCACATCCTGACATTGCAAGAATGTCAAGCGAAGAGCTGTTAGTACAGCTAAACACACTAATAAAAATACATAGGCAATTAGTCCAATATGTAATACGGACTGCAACAGTCCAGACAGCTGTTAATTCACACCAGCTGACCCCTCATCAGGGGAACACAAATAAAATTACACCACAGAACATACAGTCATGTCTTGGTAAAACACCCGTAAAACGGGAACAAATTCCTTTCTGGTTAGCACAGAAAATCACTCAAATAGAGGCAGTATTTCCTGATACTACCCCTATTGAGAAACACAGAATCTTGACCATCTGCCTTCCTATGGGAATCACACCACACGTGGAGGACTGCGACACTTGGGGTACAGTCTTTGCTTCCATTTACACAAAAACACATGGTGTTCCGTCTATGGCGGTAATACCAGAAGTGCTAAAACAGATTCAAAATGAATTCGGTCCAGAGCCCGCTTTAAATCTGGGTATGAAATTACTGAAAGATTTCAAGCAGGTCACAGCTATATTATTAGCCAACGTAAAGGGAGAAGCAGCATCTGTGGCGATTCGCCAGAAGTTGAGGGAAACAGATATAAAAGATCCTGTTGAGCTTGCAAAAATCATAGAAAAATGCTATGAAGAATTAGGTAGAGACAGCTTGGGTGGAAAACCAGTTAAGCCCCAACTGCTCGAAAGCCCTGAAAAATTATTTATTAAAAATAATTTAAACACTCCTAAAAAGAGCTGGGATGGAAATAAACAATCCACTCCCAAGGAAAAAGTTTTCCAGACCAGAGGAAGGTCTCCTCGACGGAGGGAAAGAACTCCGACTCGAGAACGCCAGTCTCCCCAGAGGGAGCCCTCTGAGAAAACATATAACCTTAGAAATAGGGATAATATAAAAAAACCTGATAGATATCAAAGTATTGATACACGTCCATCTCGATCTCTTCCACAGAATTCGGAAAGAAGAGGACGGTCAGACCCAGGAGAGCACACCAAGTCCAAAGACAAGGAACCTGCTCAGAGTAAAAAATCTCAATTTCCTAAAAAGAAGATAGCCAGTATTAGAGTAATCAACCATGCCGAGAATACTGAGGACACAGTTGAAAAACGGGGAGTGGGCATTGACAATGTTGGACAGTGCAGCAGAAATCAGTATAGCGTGCAAGATCTTGATGAGTCATCTGGAGACAGTGGACACGAATGAGTACATTCAGGTTGAAACTGCCGACACCAGACTTAGCGAGCCCCATAAAATATACGAAATAACATTGCGTATGGAGGGTGATAAGACTAGGAATATTAAGGGTCTATTTTGGGATAAGCTCTCAAAAGGCTATGATATTCTGTTAGCTGAAAAAGATTGGCCCCCGGAGTTTGTCAGGGAGTGCCCTCGTGGCGAAGAAGTGATTATGCCTGCCTTCTCGAATCACATACCGATTCACAAAAAATATACATATGCACGGAAATGGGCAGTAGCCCAGGCACCTGCATTATATAAAAATCATGTAGGATGGGATGAGGACTCTCCTCCTCACAAAATCCAACTAAAAAGTGAACCTACTGCCCAACGGCAGTATCCCATAAAGCAAGAAGCTAAAAAACAGGTCAGGGAGATCTTAGATCAACTTGAGTACCAGGGGGTGATTGAAACATGCACCTCTCAAATGAACAATCCTTTGTTTCCTGTCTCCAAGCCAGACAATTCATATCGTCTAGTTTTGGACTACAGACATCTTAATACATGTTGCAAAACTTTTGCAGTACAAAACTCGCATAGTGCAGCCCTAATGAATAACATAGTTAGGAAAAAATATAAAACGACATTAGACATTTCTAATGGTTTCTTTTGTCAAAACATTGCACCAGAAAGCAGATATTTGACCGCTTTCTCCGCATTTGGGTCGCAGAAAAAATTCTGTCGACTCCCACAGGGGTTCAAGAACAGCCCAGGACTATTCTCAGCTAGGGTAACAGAGTTACTACAAATCTATGATGATGAAGCATTATCTTACGTAGATGATATTTATCTCACAGACGACGACTTGGATACTCACTTGAAAAGAGTGAACACCATTATACTTGGGTTCGCAGCAGAGGGTTACAAATTCAACTTCATAAAGTCCCGAATTGCCCATCTGACAGTACTGTTTTTAGGGTACGAATTATCAAGTGAAGGGAAAAGCCTAGCGGACAACTTCTTAGAGAAGTGCGCTGTACTCCAAGCTCCAAAAACGCTGAAGAATTTACAATCAATACTAGGTTTTCTGAATTTCGGAAGAACTTACATCCTGAATTACGCAGAGAGGGTTAAACCTCTCTACGAACTAATTAAACCTGATTTTAAACAAATCAATTGGACTCAAAAACACACAGAAATTTTGAGATCACTGCAAACAGACATGTTAGCAAAAACAAAATTAGATACACGTGACAACACAATCGATCTTGTAATCCGAGTCATCCCAGGAAGATGCGGGTTCACATACCTAACCTCTAATGAGGGAGAAAAGGTACCAATTTCAATTAAATCTCACTTGTACACACAAGCAGAAAAAACATTCAGTCACACAGAAAGAACTGTGAACGCAGTGCAAATCGCATTAGCAAGTGAACGAGAACTAGCACACGGCAAAAGGATTAACATCCTCACAGCGGAATCCGCCTTCGAAGCGCTATTCAGCCCAGTAAACCTGCCTACAGTGTCACTGGATCCAAAATGGATACAGTGCATAGATTCTCTAGGAGCGGAAGATGTGAAATACTATTTCGCCCCGCAATACGAAGAACTGAATGATTTAGAGTATGAAGAAGAATATCCTCTGCCAATCGAAATTCTGCCTCTCCCATTATATGCCTGTATAATCTATACAGATAGCTCTGTACAGCATTTCAACGTAGAGAGAAAATCCTACGATGCAGCATGTGCGATCATTAAATGTCGTTGGCTGTGCGGTAAAATCAAACCGAAAATAACAAAAACTGAATCAGTAAAGTACTGTTCGGCTCAAAGAACTGAAATCAGATGTTTAAAGATGGCGCTCGAAAATGCAGAACGCGAATTCCCCACACTTATAGTGTGCGATTCTCATTTTTGCGTCAACTCTTACAACAATAAACTGCAGAGTTGGATCAAAAACAACTACAAAGATGACACAGGTGCCACAATAAAGCATAAAAAGCTCTGGAACGAGGTAGCTCTTTTATACAAAGAACTACAAAAGACTCACGTGATTCACGCACAGAGTCTTCAACGTGATGGTGTTCACGTTGCAGGGAATTCATTGGCTAATACAGCCACCGCGGAAGCAACTAAACCGGCTTCCGTAGCCACAAAAAAGTGTACAGATAAATACATAGACGGGGAAACCATGCTGGCAGTAAAAACGACCGTAAAAGGCGACTGTGCAGCACTACCCGTAAACTATCCACTCAATTATGCATACATAATCGATGCAAACTCCGTTCCTTTTGCTCGAATCCCTGGAGTGGGGGATAGAGTAATTCCAAACACGAACAGGAGAATATTTTTAATAGCAGATGCACATATGGGTTTGGGTCTGAGACACCAAACAATTAAGGTTTCTCTGACTGAATGACAATCAGCATACTAGTGGCCGGGAATGAGTGTAGAACACCAAATATATGCAAACAACTGTGAAAACTGCAATAGGGATCGCAGTAGCGAACCTTGCTACCGGCTACCAGTCAGAAAGAGCGTAACGCTGCCTGCACCCCAACCTGCGTCCTATTAATTAGTTAAGACGAAAAGCACTTTAAAAATGAGTCCTCCAGCACTCGGCTGACGCCTAGAACTGTTATAAAAGATTTGCGAGTCTTTATCGGCACATACGCAATTACCACGTTCCATTCTGACCAGGGTCCTGCTTTCAGCTCTCGAGCTTATAAGGAGGCCATGGCCAGCATGGGAATTGGGTTGCGGTATTCTTGTCCGTCGCATCCCGAAGGGAATAGTGTGGTAGAAAGAAAAAACCGTGACATAAAGCAATCTATAACAGCGAAGGTATTAGGTTCAGGCGCTGGGTGGGTCAAACATTTAATAAGTGTCCAGACTAGTCTTAACAACATGCCAAGAAATTCTCTAAAAGGTTTCAGCCCATACGAACTATTGTTCGGAATTAGAATGCGCGTTCAGGACCTCGATAGTCAGATGTCAGTGGTACAAGAAGAAACAAAGCACTTTGATGTAAAGGATCGTTTGGCTGTTTTACAGGAACTGAATGAAACAAGAAAATCATTAAGCAACATAAAGTTAAAGCAACAGCCAAGTACCACTGACGAGGCACCACCCGCAACAGCCCCAGCAAGGCCTGTCTGGATTCCAAACATTGGGGATCTAGTCAGAGAAAAGATCGCGGTTAAGAAGGAATTTGGGCCTTCTTACAGAAAAGCAGTACCTGTCTTAGCAGTCACCGGAACAAGATCAGTTGTGCTACCGCCCCTTGCTGGTAAAAAGGAGAACAGAATCGTGTCCATCGATCTGGTAAAACCACAAGCATGTGGCCTATAATCAACAGTAGGCCCAGTGGACTCCCAAGAAACAACAGAATACCCAAACTTGCAACAATCCAAGAGGTTCAAACTGAAAGACTAATCACATTCGATCAGCCTGCAGTGCACAATGAAGGACTATGCAATAATGCCATGGAACTCGTGCCTGTTGAAACACAGATTGAAACAGTTCGTCAAGAAACAACACCAGTCTACAATGATGTGGCATCAGAAAGTGCTACCGAGAGACAGATTGAAAGAACAATCCCATCAATTGACAGAACTGCCTCTGGTTATTTCATCACCTTCGACAACTCCTCTGAAAATGAAAACGACCCCGAAGTGATGCCAGAAACAAAAAAGTATTCTAAAGAAAATACAACAGGACTCCTTCAACAAATCAAAGAATTATATCTGGATTCACCGTTGATTGAGCATTGGATAATTTCAGGGGTATTCATACTCCTACTCTGCCTAATTTTAGTTTTAATTTTAGGAAAGTTCATTACAATTGAATGGACACAGCAAGTCAGAACATCAACCTAGTCCTGAAACCACACAGATCATCCCACGTGAAGAAAAGAGAACTGTCAACAGTAAATGTCACAGCAATTCCAATACCTGGTGGGGTAGTATGGGAGAAAACAGACTATGAGATATATGGTCCGGTCGAAATCCTGAAGTATCCTCATCAACTAAAGGTTTCCTTAAGTGACTTTGTGACACCAAGTACATTCTCTGATGATTGGGACTTTAACAGTATTAATGACATGATGTCTGATTTAGTAATGTCAGCTAGATTCACAGATCATGATTATTTACAAGGTTCATCTAGTTATGAGCAATTATTCTGTTACACCCACTATGGGGATCATTACTTGCATAAATCTGCACAGCCTAGAAATGTTTTTATGTACAATCAATGGGAACATTGTTCTACACCACCTAAAAGCAGTTCTAAAGCATTTTTTGAGAAATTCAAATACTTCTCAGGGTTTAACACCAGTGATGCAGAAACGTTTTATTACAAACTGTTAGATAAAACAGGAATGAAAACAATGCTGACAAATTCTAAATTGATATATTCAGAAGCATTTTATGACAAAATGATGACATTTGGTTTTGATTATTGGAAAAATAATATTGAAACGAAAACAATTTGGGGTACAAAAGATTGGCAGGTGCAAGGCATAGAAGCACTATTTAGAACCTGCATGATACCAGAACAAATGTTGTTTTTAAATGACACAATACACCAAACATCTTGTCTTGGCCTAGCTAAGATCAAAGACCTTAAAACACCGTCTATACCAAAGCCAATAGCTGAGAATACAACCACAGATATTGAGTTAGACGTGTCACAAATTTTACATTTCAACAGAACACATCCTGATTGGAAAAAGTGGTTAATCTGGCCTACAGACACAAATAGCTGTCAAGATAGATTCCTGAATAAAACACAGGGGTTAAAAATGACCAGATTAGACTCAAGATATTCCCAGAATCAACATCCAGGGATTATAACAACATACAATGTAGGGAAACTCTGCCTAGAATGGCTAACTTCATCCACACTGGCTGAAATTAAGCAACACTTATCTTTACTAAAAGATGGTGCTGATTTGCGCAATTTCATTCTTGGACCACGCAAACAGCGTCAAAAGCGTTTCATAGCGACCAGTATCTATGCTGCTTACAACGAGGCTTGGAAAGTAAAGCAAATTGAAACTGCTGAAAAACTACGAGAAATTGATCGTATTAATTTGGAGAAATCACTTTCTGTGGTAGACAATGGGTTAACGACTCTGTCTTCCAGAATATATTCGTTGGACAATATTGTATCCTCTGCCTTTGATGTGATAGACAGAGATTTGCTAATGTTACAACATGGCCAGTCTCAATTACGCTCTATTATAGAACTAGGCTGGACGCTGCAAAATCTTCGTTCAGGCTATGTGCCTTGGCGTTTAATCAACACAACCTCATTATTTACCAGTTTTAACCTTACTGATAAACAGATCAGTTTGGCACAGAAAGGAGCAGACTATACAATCCTGAGCATCGAAAGACTCGAGAGATTACCATTGACAATGTCAGAGAGTCCTGTCATTGAATGGATAATACACGGAATTATCACAATTCCGATAACAACTTTCCGATTTAAAAAGTGCCTTGAGTACATACCTGCTGGCCAGTATGAACAATTGGGTAAAGGATATGTAAAATCCGAATGGAAATTACCATACACTCATTCTTGCTATAGTGACAGCGACAAAAATGTGTTTCTTAGTGGTGAGAACTGTAAACATTCACTAAGTGGTATACTTTTGTGTCAGGGTATTAATTTACACGGAGCATGTGATGGGAATTCAAACAACCTTTCATGCCACCAGCTAGTCACACCTGCAACTCAGATAGAGCCCTTCTTTATGCAACTCGCGAACGGGAGTTACATTCTTAGAACGGATCACAGGTGTTGTGGCCTCGCGCCAGGGACGAGTTATCTAGTACAAGTTACGTCCATGGTCAAATGCTGTATGCAAGCATTGTTCCAGAGCGGGCCTCCAGACATAGTGACTCCCCTCTGGCCTCGTCTGAATCTCTATTCTATACGAATTGATACATTAAGCAAAATGAAATCTGTACTTTTACAGACAACAGTGCCTATAACGTCATCTAAAGAGACGTATGATCTTCTAGTCGCAAGGACGGCTACTGAAGTCCATGACCTTTTATCAACAAATTGCCCCGTGCATTTCGTAGAAATATTCAGCCAACTCCTTAACATGTCTAGTGCAACAAGCATCCCAGGCATATTTAAGACAGTCTTTTCGGGACTGCTAACACCCTTCCAGGCAATTTTGGGAATCTTTCCTAATTTTGTGCACTCCATTTTTTGCGGCATACCATTATTTTTGGGACTCGTTGCAGGGATTCTATTTTTGACCCTCCTGCTTCGTTATGGCAAGCCTCGGCTCAGACATAGCTCCCATGGGAATGGAAGAGACAATCCTAGCAATGCGCTACAGGGACAGGATAACTGACGTCCTCGGATTGGCCAGGCTGAGAGATCTAAACATGACCTGGTTCCTTTCATTCAGACCGATATGGCAAAATTGCATTTTACCTGTGCTACGGTGTATGCTTTGCGGCGATGAATGCGTGTTGGACATCTGTCTTTCACTTCCATCAGCAGTACCAATGGACGTCGATACTTTGCTCAGTCCAATAACGGCTCACGCATTGTGTTGTCCCCAGCGGCTACCAATCCTGATGACGGCATTTGTGGAGACTCCTGTACTACAGCCAAGTGGTAACAGTGGAGCGGGTGACAAAAGCAACATCATCCAGGTACAACGTGCTGTGAGCATTGCTGGTCCTGCCTTCGATGACAGCAATCATTCTCACACCTGCCAAGTTACAGCGCTATCTACTTTGGTTGAACTATCACCTGAATTTGTAGAACAATTCTTTGAGAGCCTGTCTGATACGATGTTCTCACCCACAGAGAAACAATAATTTTTAGAAGCTTTCCGACACACAGTGTTCCCATGAACTCTGAATTCGGCCTTCAGTTTTGATCAACAAAAACTGCAATAAGCTTTGGAACTCTATGTTTCCCCGCTCAAGCATTAGAATTTTTTTTCTTTGAATTGGACAATTTTTCTAATATTGACCTTTTTTGGCACGAACAATTCTTTGCTGAACGTAAAAACTATTCTTAGAGAACAGAAGCTTCACACTTCTATTTCTAAACACATCTAGAGACATAACAACATAACACCAGCCTCTAGCACACATGTTATTACAATGCATTTTTATGTGATGATTTATCTCGCATTTCTTCTGTCAGAGATACTTCATGTGTAATTCTTTATGCATAATCGTTCCTTGATTTCATATGCAATGATTTTTGAATGATTACTATGCTTTAAAAACGTACAGTACCTAAATTCCATGTATTACAAGTACGCCTATTTCAAATGCATTTATGTATTTTGGGGTGGGCAATGTTACACATGCATCTAATTGCTTAGTTTTAGTAATTTTGATGGACATTACCCGTGGAGTGGGTGTTGCGTGTTAATCTAGGTTCCTGATCGATACTGTGACCTTATGCCCCTATTCGGCTATAAATCCATTTATTCCCTATATTGGCATAACCGTTCAAGTGCGATTTTCTGAAAAGTCATCTCTGGCCTCACACGAACAGAGCCACATTCCAGCATGACTCTCTGCTACTTCCTTTGCGACCAATTAGTGCAATGACAGAGCAGCAGTCACTATCTGATATTCCTAGATAACACTCCGAGTTCTTCAACAAGATAAAAACTTAGCAAACCTGGAAATCCCCGCTTGCTATGTTTTGATTAGTAATGGAACTCTAATGAGCAACTGATAACTGTCACTTCCTAGTGACATCTTTAATTGACGTCTTACGTCCAGCAAACTTGCGTCAAACCCGGCACCTGTCAGGTATAAATATTACCAACGTTGCCTTAAGCAATGAGAGCTGTGAGCTGATGCTGGCTGCCTGCAAGACCCCGTGTTGGTAAATCTAGCACTCTGTCGCTGCAGCCTGCTATCCTGTGGTGGTGAAGCTGCTGATTACCATTATCGCCGCTACAGCGCGAACTATGGTGCAGTACGCTTAAGGAGCTGAACAGCCGTCCTCTGCGAAGACATCCAGCAGATTCCAGCTGCCCGCGGACACTGTCCCCCCTCCTTCCTCGACGCGCTGAAGAGAGCCGCTGCCTTTCTCGTGCAGAGAAATCCAGTCCCGGCGCTTCCGGTTTACCCTCGCGGGTGACTGGGATATCGAGAGAGACCCCTGAAGGAGATACCAATCCTCCATCATTCTATTCAGAGGTATGGTGTTGACTAAACCCTTAGACGAGAATTCTTGAAACAAACCTTGGCAAAACCAACTTAACTTAAGCTACTTCCTTACTCCCCTTCTCACGTGTTAGGCTTAGGTCAGGCACACTGGGGTAGGCTTAGTTAGAAGCACCAGTTGAGTATGTTAGCCTAATGTATATATGACTGTATATATGTTTTATTACTTTTAACCATTGTATGGCTAAGAAACCATATCAATGCTTTTACAGTTCTATTTCGCAATACTTATCTTACTGTACGTACTTTTTATAATAACAATTATTGCAATTGTGGCAATACATTTCTCTTGTACGAGAAGAAAGACTGTTCAATAAATGTTAACCTTTATTGATACACGCCCGTCTCTCTATTCTCTACATCTCGTGAAAGTAAACTGCACTAGACTGACTGAGTGAAATACATGTCTATTGTTTCACACGACCCTAGAGATTGACTCTTGATCTGAGGAGCAAAGTTGTCATGTTGCACGGTTGTTGGAAAACTGAATCCCTTCTTGTCTGTGCCAAGGAAGCTGATCACTTCCTATGCAGAGAAGAAATTTTCCAGTGACCTCTGAGCTAGTTGGTAACACAACCCAATTAAGTTTAGCATAGTCAGTGGAGGCCTGGAATATCTGCAGTTCCACGTCGATACTACTGTTTATGTTATTCCAATGCGCAGGGCCTAGTGGGAAACTAGGAACTACACTACACCAGACCCTCCTAAAATTGTTCCTTAAATTGTATAGTGCCCATGATTATAATACTCATTTCTCAGTTATTGCATGTCATAATTCCTGAAAGGGTTATATTAACAAATATATGCAATGGAAACCCATACTCAGTGAAGCTTGCAAAATACGAATATGCTTACACCTATTAGACTGTCTTTCAGGGCAATTCACAGAATGTAAACGACCTTCATTTTTATTCAAATTTCCAACTGCTGTATTTAAAAATGTAGTTAAGCGACAGATTAGTTGACCATCTGTACCCTGCAGGCATTCAAAGAGTGCCCTTTTGACTGTACGAACTCCTAATTTGAGAAAACAAGTACATAAGAGGGCTCTGTGGAGCGGGAGCAATTATGGACATCAGTGTAGTATGTGTTCTGATGACTCGTTCTGGTAATCATAGCCTCTACAACACTAAGATATCCAATTCTTTATCTTTATCTGTCCATACTTCAGGGAAACCAAAAAACAATAAGTGGCAATCATTTTTCATACGGACTAACCATCCACAAGGTAACGAAAACACTATGTTTTCTTATATAACTCTACCCACCAGGGTTAACCCTTGGTGGCATGCTTCATCCTCGGGACCATCCCATTCCGCGGAATGGGGTGTGCTGCGACCTACAAATTATATTGGAGCACTTATGGATGTATATGATGTGATGCGAAAATAGGAGTGGGTGGAATTTTATCTGGAAAGAAAACATTAAAAATACCTGCCTAGTAGGTAAAGTATTATTTATTGTGGACTCTAGTTGGTATGGTTAAAAACAGGAAAACAAAAGAGTAGATAACTATGGGCCAGATGTACAGCCATTCACCTTTGCGAGTCGTAAATTGAGTTGAATTGCAACTCGCAATTTGCGAGTCTCAAAAGTGAATGTACAACAGTGTCTCGGATACTGTTTGCAATTCCCAATGGGGACGCAAATTGCATGTCTCATTAATAATCATGAGGTAAGCACAATTTGTGACCCCATTGGGAATGGCTAGCACTCCCAGGGAGGGTGGCCTGCTGGGGCCAAAAGACCACCATGTCTGTGCCTGCTTTATAAAAGAAGCAGTGTTTTTCTTTTTAAATGCAGTCCATTTTCCTTAAAGGAAAACAGGATACATTTAAAAAAACATGGAAAATTTAACTTTACAGTTTCATTTTTTAAGGGCAGGCAGTGGTCCCTGGGACAAATGACTGCTCTTAAAAACATATTTTTGCACCCATTCACAAAGGGGAAGAGGTCCCCTTGGGACCCTTTCCCATTTGCAAATGGTTTACCACCTACTTAAAGTAGGTGGTAAACTGCAAGTGTTTTGCTGCCGCAAATGCAGTTGCAAAACAACCATACATTGCATCAAGACTTGCTATTAGGAAGGGACACCCTTGGCGCGCCCCTTCCTAATAGCTAGTCGCAAACCATATTTTGTGAGTCGGTAATAGGTTACCAACTCACAAAATATCGTTTGTGCATGGGGCAGACCCAGTTTTGCGGTTGCAAACAGGCCAAATTCGCATTTGCGACCACAAAAAGGGTTGTAAATCTGCCCCTAAGTATCCGCCGGTCTAAGGGTCAACATGTTTCAAACTGTTCCCCGTGGCGTTTCTTCAGGAACAAAGATCTAACTCCCTGGTATCACTCCTTTTACACTACATAGATGCAAACACTCTCTGCATGCTAAGGATATATTTGATATACATATCTATAGCACCTACTTGATGTTTACTGCTTGGAAATATAAAGGATGCAGCCATCTTGACCTCTGCACACTGACCTACGTCACCCCCTGTGGGCTGAATCATATTTCAGGGATGCCAGAGGGATCAATAAATACCTCAACCTCACATAATTAGTTCTTGTTACTTATTTTAACCTCATTCCCATGTAACCCTGAACTCGTGGTGAGGGGTAGAATGGAAGTAGCAGGGCACCATGTGAGAGTTTACTAAATCTCATTATATTTTTGGAATAGGTTGCAATTGCTGCTGTTTGATTTGCAAAAACAATAGTTGATGGACAGAATGCAGAACAATGTCATACATTCACCCCAGTACAGTGATCTGGGCATAAATCCATTGTTTTTTTGCTCACCATGCCATTCCAGTTTGAACCTAGCCATATGCAAATAAGTCTTGACCCTGTGCCCCATGGGAACAGTCCAGCCCGAACTCCCAAGCCAGGTCCTCCCTGGACAAGAAACAAGCATCCTAGGACTGGTTTCGGGCTTTCAGCCCTCATCAGCCAGGATAGCTTATTTTGCAGAAATTTAAAACTTTCTGTAACTCGTTTCCTCTTGCCACACTACGTCAGGTTCCAACTACTTAAAATTCTTTGTAAATTTAACAAGCCATTTCGAGAATTTTTGGGGTGTTAATAATTATTTCCTTCCAGATACAGTTCTTCAAGGTACCAATCGGTAAGCCCGTCAATCTATAATAATACTGCAGAAACAGCAGATCAGCTATTGCAATCAAGTTACAAGACCAAATTCTAAAAGGAGTTGTGAAGAGGGAGAATACTTAGGAGACCAAAGTTTAATTGGAGACCAGCAGTCACAATCTTGTCTAAACCTAGATGTAGCTTTTCCCATACCTTGGAGATCCAATCATTATTGTGACTATGAATTTCACTCTGATTATCTCTAAAATCATAGTGCCAAAAGGACTATGCAGGTTAGCATATTGCTTCCTCAAATCAATTTGCAGGAGTCTTGCACAGTCTCTCATTGCAGCTAGATGAATAGCAAAAGTGAACTTTTCATCTTGCTGAACACCTAGATATTGGTAAGCTTTACTCTGGTCCACTCTCTGTCCACCTATTCCTCCAAGTATATTTGCTTTTTTTTCCATACTGTAATATTTAACTTTTACCAAGCTTTAATGTGTGATCATTGTTAATGTTATAGCCGTGATGAAGATTTAGAGCTCTTTAAAGACCAATTGGAGAACGACCCCGTAGCACTGTATCAATCCCATACTGTAATGCAGAAATGAGTACGGAGCCCCCAATTCGTATAAACTTTCTTTGTCACTGTTCGCCCTGACCCTTTCTTCATTCTTACCCATATGTCAGTAAGAAGTATTCTAATAGCCTTAAACAGAACAATCGGAATTCCCAAGGATGATACGTTTTTCCATAAGGTAACTTTGCTCACCCTATCAAATTCCACACCGTAGTCTAGATGGCAGGCATATAGTGTGGTACCTTGTAATAGGACAGTTTGTACCATTACATTTATGGCTAGGATATTATCCAGTGTTTCTGAACCTTTACCAAAACCCATCTGCTGCATATGATAATATTTATGACCCACTCCTCGAATTCTGTAAGAAGAATTTTAGGAAATCATTTTGTGTCACTATCAAGTGCTGCACATATACTGTAATTCTTTGGGTCACTACTGCGTCCATTTTTATGAATGGGGTGCAGGATTCTGGTATTATTGCAGTGCCTAATAAACACGTAAAAATATGGGTTAATGATTTGGCCCAAATCTCAGTGTCTGATTTAAAGTGTGATATCAGATCCCCATTTGGGCAGGGTGCACTATTTGATCTTAGGGAACTTAACGTGTCGAGGATTCTCTCCTTGGTGATCAATAACAGTGGAGCACTATCTCCTTTGAAATTCTTAACTTCCTGACTTCAATTGCAAATTTAGCTTCTGCAGGAGCCCTGGTGTCTCCTTTTTATTTTTTGCAAGGAGATGTAACCCCGGTAACTGGCGGTGATTGACTGCCAATGGGAGCCCAGGATCATAATATAGAGTGGACAAATAATGATCTCCAGGAGGATGCTTCTATAGTGTTAGGTATTGTAGAAGTTTGGTCCATTGTCCTGATCAGCCCCCAAAATCTCTTGCCATCATATGTTACTACTTGGGACAATCGCACATCCCCATGACAGCAATGATACATTCAGATGCCTGTCATATCAAATCTTAATGGTACCTTCAGTGCCTAAGAGTGTGACCATGGGTAATGGGAAATCATCATTGCAAAACGGTAATTGTGACCAAGGGATTATACGATCCACACTGGCTCCCTGTAAAAAAGCTCATAATGTTCAAGACCCTTTGCAATGCGCACAAGGCCCTCTACCAGGCCATTTCGAATGGAATCAAAGCTATGTTTCTGCGGGAGGATGCTCTGAAGGGCAACTATTCTGCTAGCAGCCAAGTTTATTCCAGATCCAATAGCGTTTATTAAATCTGCTCCAGTTAACCACCTGTCACTATAACCGATTGGATGGCTTATTGAGGTCCTCGAATAGCCCCTGCTGAGGTCAGCTATTGCCCTGATAGAGGGCCAAGAAGATGATCAAACTTGACTATCTAGACTAACTGAAAGTCATAACAAGGTTTCAGTAGGTGAACCTGGAGAAGTTTAATCAGCGGTGCAAGCCAAGCAACTTACAGGCGGCATGCCCCATCCCCCTGAAAAATGCACCTGGCTGCAGGTTTTTGGGTCCACGGGGCCAAAAGCATCTGTGGTAATGCGTAGGTTCTAAGCTTGGAATGTTATGAGGTCACTGGGCGTGGCATTCTCTTTGTAGTCAGTTGCTCCAGTGCCCCTTCTTGGTTAGATGTTTATCTTGGAATAAAGCTACTTCTCCCACTACAAGCTGCGTAGTGTCATCTCCACAAAACCGGCGACAATTTGGACCTGATTTGATGTCCAGTTGATCATCGGGTGTCAAATATGTAGTAGAAGGGGCCAGGGAGTGGTCCGTTAATCACACCGTCAAGTTCTGTGACATTTTATTCACTCGTAAGTGAATAACTAAGGTGAGACTTTTCTATTTCCCCTCCTTTGCTGCTTCACGTCAAGATTTATGGAGAAAACGTTGAAAAAATGAAGGGTATGCTGTTCCCTAAGGTGAGAACGTGCAGAGTGAATGAACCAAGCAATGGGTGAAGGCCCCAACAATGGAGGAAAGGGAGGGGAATCCTCCCTTTCAGAACTAAAACCCTCACACACCCAGCAAGCTAGGTGTGATGCTTCATCATCTGGGTTAGCTCCTCGTCAGGCTGGCGGTGCAATGCCTGACAGGCACCCATAAAGGGGCTCTTTACCGGAGATCTTTTGTTCCTGCTGTTGGTGCTGTGGGTGTGAGGGCCCTAGGGAGAGTGTAGACGTAGCGCGTTGGTGTTGACTTTTTAGGTCCCTACCAAATACTACCTAACAGCATGAGATGTTTCATTGTTAAGGTGGATCACCTTTCGACATGGGTTGAAGTTGAATGTGTTTCTGAACCTACCAGCTAAAAAGTTTTTGAGCGTTTTCCGAAAGTTTTTTTAAGGGAAGGACTCCCTGGGGAGTTATTCACTGACAATGGGGTTCAGTTTTTTTCTACATAAATGTTTTTATTTTTTAATAATTGTGCTATAAAACATTTGAGAACACCCCTTTACCATCCTCAAAGCAATGGAAAAGTTGAACCCTTTAACAAGGTTTTAGTAGAATGTATTCAAGCTTCTATCAAAAGCAACATGACTGTTGTCAAGTCTTTAAAATAATTTGTTTGGTCCCACCGTACAACTCCGCATTCTGCTACTGGGAATTCTCCATTTGAATTGATGAGGGGTAGAGTAGCTGCTACTGACCTTTGTCCTTATTGGGTCACAAAACTGTTACTAAAGCTTGAGAATGTTGACAGTTGGTGGCAGTCTGCTGAATCCAATTCCAACTTGACATGTCTAAAAATGTCAATCAAAAACAATCCTGGTTTGATAAAAATAATGTAGATTAAAAGTGGGTGACTGTGTACGTGTTAAGAATCCAGTTTTTGTTGGAAAAGGGTTGTCAAAATTCAAAGATCCTTTTCAAGTTTATGAACTAAGAAAGAATTCTGTAAAACTTTCTGATGGAAATTGGTGGGACATTACACATGTGGCTTTAGTACTCACAATTTTTCTGTGCCTGGAGAAATTAAGAAATGTTCAAAAAGAGATTTGTTATCACAAACACAAAAAGAAGTGGTTGCACTTCTATAAGACCAAAGAAATTCAATGATTTTGTTTCTCGTTAATTGTTCTGCTTTAAGAAAAAAAAGGGGGGTATGGTGTTGTGTTAGATGACTTTTGTGTTAGATGTATTGAAACAAGTTCAAACATCCTTTGTTTTCATTTAAATAGTACCATTGTTATTTACACTGTATTATTTCTTGTTCTTATAAAAAAGGGAGATGTGTGGTCATTTTTAAGCTCTAAGCTCTAGGTTTGGAATGTTATGGGGTCACTGGAGCATGGCATTCTCTTTGTAGTCAGTTGCTCCAGTGCCCCTTCTTGGTTAGACGTTTATCATGGAATAAACCTACTTCTCCCACTACAAGCTGCATAGTGTCATCTCTACAGCGTTCTGGTAATGGGGCACATTGATTGGCTGCTTTTGGGAGATACACCACAAGACCTGGCCACAGGCCAAGCTTTGTGGCCAACCCCCCCTACTGCACCTGGCCAAAGGCCGTGCACAGTGTGGGGTTGGTTGCATGCAGGGGGGTTGGCCACAGGGCCTGGTGGCAGGCCAGGCCTTGTAGCTGTTAATATTGAGAAAGTTGATCCATGTATAAAAAGAAGTTGCATCTTTATTGACAAATTTACCCGTTATGTACACCACATCAACCCTAACTCAAAAATATGTAGTTAGTCTTGAGTTCACTTATTGCCAGGTCACACATGGGTGGCACGTTGCCAGCAGACAAATGTGCAAACAGGAAACATCAGATCAATCCCACAGATAGGGGCAGTGACACCATAGTCGTCCAGGGAGATTTGCCCCAATAGAGCACACATGGCCGGAGGGGTACGGCCATTCCCAAAACACCATAAAGTCAAATGCCACATGAAGTTAGGAAAACAGCCAGTCAGGATACAGCACAACCAATACTCACAGTGATCACGTGCTCCCCACGCTGGACATCTGGACATGCTACCCACTGGCCATATTTTGTCCACGCAAGGTCAAGGCTCAACTAGATTCCTGATCAAATACATTTATTTATGGCTCCAAAGACATCGGTTCACATTCCTTACCAAAAAAGGATCACCTGAACTATTTTAGGGCATTTATTGAATTGCATAAACACCCATGTCAGATCGATTGTAAGTTGAGATAGTCATCAGACCCTATACCGGGGGCTGTTCTACCCAACCATCCCCATAACTGAGAGCTGTGGGAAATAAGACTCGACAAGTAGGAGGGCTGCTGTGGTGTGCATAGAAGCCCAGTGCGAGGGCCGGGTTGGGATCACTGCAGGGCAGATCTTAGTGGTAGTAACAAATATTCAAATGAGAACTTTGAAGGCCGAAGTGGAGAATGGTCCCTCGTGAGCAATAGTTAAACATCGGTCAAGTGGTCATGAGAGATGGGTGAACTATTCCAAAGGGTCTCTGTTGCCCTCAGCCAATCAAGCTGGAAGAATCTCAACCTATTTTATTACTTTAAATAGGTAAGAACTCCAATTGATTTAAATGGGGGTGGGCATTGAATGTGAGTGTCTAGTGCGCCAGTTTAAGGTGCCCAATGCTGGCGCTCATCAGAGCCCAGAAAAGCTGTTGGTTAATGTAGACAACAAGATGGTGGTCATGGAAGTCAGAATCTGCTAAGGAGTGTGTAA
The DNA here is from genome assembly GCF_964263255.1 of Lissotriton vulgaris. NCBI lineage: Eukaryota > Metazoa > Chordata > Amphibia > Caudata > Salamandridae > Lissotriton > Lissotriton vulgaris. The sequence continues at coordinate 725,126,878 of NC_141696.1, forward strand.
CAACTTACCTGCAAAATCGCCCGCCCTAAAAATGGATGGTGCTGGAGCTTCAGGCCCGTACCCAACCATCCCCATTACTGAGAGCTGTGGGAAATAAGACTCAGCAAGTAGGAGGGCTGCTGTGGTGTGCATAGAAGCCCAGTGTGAGGGCCGGGTCGAGGTCACTGCAGGGCAGATCTTGGTGGTAGTAGCAAATATTCAAATGAGAACTTTGAAGGCAGAAGTGGGGAATGGTCCCTCGTGAACAATAGTTAAACATCGGTCAAGTGGTCCTGAGAGATGGGTGAGCCATTCCAAAGGGCCTCTGTTGCCCTCAGCCAATCAAAAGAGAGTAATTTTTAGATCCACAAATCCATAGTGCTGGAGATGGTCACCTTTCTGAAATCCAGTGAGGTAACACAAACAATCCCAGAGAAGCTGTTGAGAGCACCAGGGAAAGTTGAAGAGCAGGGAGACCGGGAATGGGTTCACTCCAAAAGAGGGGCCAGAACCTTGGAAAGTTTTGCGGTTGCGGCGTCGTCCGGTGAGCTCTCGCTGGTCCTTGAAATGCCTAGGGGGATGGACTGAATCTTGCAACGGTCTGTACCCATATCTGCAATAGTTACCCAAGGTGAACAGCATGTTGGAACAATGTAGGTAAGGGAAGTCGGCAAATCAAGTCCTTAACTTCAAGATAAGAAATGTCTCTAAGAGTTGGGTTGGACTAAGCAGGCTCCCTACCCATATCGCTAATTTCATTCATTATCTAGGACTTGGGGATTGAGTTCTGAGTCCTATGATGGTGGCTGCAACTTTTCTTCAGATTGCGAGGGGTCAATCAGAACCCTCCCGCAGCCCTCAACACTTGAAAAAGGTGTGGGTGCCCCAGGGCACCAAGGCCACATGGTATCAAAAATAATGGCCAACTGCCAGAAGCACCCAGTATGGGGCTGACTGGGAAGCTGGCAGGAGACGCAGGGGCCTTGGGACTCCCCCTGTGGCCCCAAAGTTAATATAAAAACTGGGTGTCCCAGGTGGGACCAGGACACCCCAAAAAAAAGTTAACAAAAAAACAAAGAACTAATCAGCTGCAGGAGCCTCTTGTGTATTATTCACTGATCCAGCCAAGTAAAACCCTATAATGTCCTGAAAGGGCTTTTTGACTATGTCTATGGATCCTAGTGGTACCCCTAAGAGGGGGATGGGAATGACCAAGCAAGATTGCAATGCTGTAGAGGGTTACAGGGTGCACAGTGGTCCCCCTTCAACATTAAAAAAAATCACAGTAAGTCTCCAGGGTCCATGACCCCAGGAGAGTTCACCAATATTTTTAAAGCACTCCGAGCTAGAGCTGTGTATTCTTTCGTTGGAGTACTGGGCCAACTTGTGGCTGGTTCTATTGCTGCATTTTGTGGCCTGAATAAAAAAAAACACAATGCATGTTTATGGCTGTTTAAAAAATATGTTTCCTTAAAATATTTTGAGACAATGAGTATTACCAAAAATTGCAATGTCTGTATTTATAATTATTGGTGATTTTTTGACAAAGTCAATAGGTCTGCTTTATATATGTTACTGTGCTTTCCTTCTGATAAAGCCAATAATCCTACCTTTAATTTGTATAACTTTAAAATATAATGATTTGGGTGCCAACTGGGGGAATGGGTGCAGGATGTGGCCGCAGGCCAAAGCCTCTTCCCAACCTCTTACCGTGCTCAGCCAAAAGCCATGATCAGCAATAGGTTTGGGCACCCGTGGATGGAGGTTAACTGAACATTTCCATCCGGAAATGGAAACACCAGATTGGGTGCTCTTGTAGAATCGGTTACAAGGCTAAATCAAAGGCCAACGTTATGTACCAGAAAAGACCTTCCCAAAAGACTAAACATACCCTTATATTGCCTGGATTTGTAAAGGTGTAGATGACATGTCATACAGTTCCTAAACAGCACCTATTCCTACATTTCCAAGCACCTCTGTTATAACCTGGAGATTGAAATCATTGAGAGTTCACTTCAATGGGAAACTCTCAGAATGGCGTAGAATCTCCACTCTGACACACATTACCTCAGACGGGACTCTTAAATTCTTCTCTTCCCAGATTTCTGTGCAGAGTTTCAGTCTGTCTACAGTCAATTTGTGAGTTACATGCAGTCAAAATCATGTCTTAACAAAATTCTGCACTCTTGTCCATATGTGCATGCTAAATCCACCATACGTGAATATTTGTGAAAACTGAGCACCTACAGGAAACCTATTTCCAATAAATATGGCATCCACTGTTTGTAAAATTGTATAGCGAGGGAGAATGGTCTGCATTACTGCACAATTATGATATGGATATCTGGGAAGCCCAGAGTCCTAAACTTTTTCCAAACTTTGTACGATTGGCATTGATCTCCTTATAAAATTAATAGTTCAAAACTTGCTTCACATGCACAGTTCTGGGAGTATGCTTGCACTACAGGAGACATGATGCATATTTTATGGTCAAGACCCACATTACAATTCTATCGGAATGATATATAAGACAAACTGGCAAGCATGCTATGCTGTATTATCATGGCCATAACAGGGTAATCTTTTTCTATAAATAGCTGCAGGCATTGTTTGACAGTCTCTAATGTATACTACAATGTTTATGTGGAAGGGAAGCTATATATGCACTGTTTGTGATATTTAAAATGTTCAACACCTACCCTCCAGGAGGAGTTGCAGTGGTGTAGCGAGGGGAGGATTGGGTGTCCGGGTGGCAAAAGCAGAACAAAAAACTCAAAGACAATAGGTTTGGTTTTCAAGTCAATTGGAGTATTATGTTGTCTCAGACATATTGAGCCCACAATTGTAGGAAATGAAGATACAAACTGTAGCTGTTCCACATGACCAGCCTGAGTTGCCTCCAGAGGCAGGTACTTTACATACATACATTGTGCAGTTCCACCATCGATGCCCTGAATTTCCTCTGGTGTAGTATTATTTGTAATAGGAATCTGCACTTCCGTCTGGAAGTTATAATCCATATAGCACCCAGAGGCCCCAGATTCCACAAAAAAATGATCATACCCCCTAGAGGAGCCAAAATTAATTGTGAAAAGTAATGAGCTCAATCAGTAACAGACACTTCATTTATCCTATGGTTTTTCCCTTGTCATAGCACAGAGGTGGGCCAATCAGTTTCCCAATAGCTGTGGGAACAGCCCAAAAATGTGATTAATCTTTCCGCAATAAAGACAGTGTCCTGCCTTCCTCTTTCTGCCTTTCTATTCATCAGTAGGCAATGTTCTGGCTCCCCCAATATGCATTGGCTTATTTTGTTTGCTCCTTGTTTATGCAGATTCCAAAGTATTCAGAACCAGGATCATCTTGCATAACCTTACTTCACCTCTATTTGAACCGGCTGTAGGTCAAACAGAAATCCAAAGGCAAGATAACAGCTACAGGCCAGAGAGAACTTATAAATATTTGTAAAATGTAAACTTACTAGTTTCATTAGCAGATGTTGCTATGGTGGGCCCTGGTATACAAGGACACCAGACAGGAACCCCAGAATGCCACCAAACAGCAGACCAGCCAGGCCCTATGTCGGTATTAGCGAAAAGGATACACAAGCATATTCACTAGGATAAATGAACTGGAGGGAAACCCAATGCAAGTGAACAGAGAAGTGAAAAAGAACAACTTGAGAGATGAGTAAACCGGTATGAATTGCAACGACATGGAGAGCCAGAACAACTACCATTGACAGATACAGAGTTGATGTCAAAATTGACTTAAAAACTGTCTCTACCTCTATCAGTAAGTTAGTGGTTTAATGTTCATAATCTTGTTTGTTTCCATTGTCCTATTCTCCACAATCTCTAGTCCAGATTACACCTACATCGGATTCCCTGTCTCTGCTGTGCCTGAACTCTGTGAAACACCTCCTCCACCTTTGAAGGGTGCCCTCCCCACACCCGGGAACAACTCTCTGGGCCAGTAGACATAAAGGAAAACACCTAAGAAATGTTTTCACCTCTAGAGGGGCATGGACAAAATCTGCTGATCCCCATGATATTGGCTCTGTCTGAATGCTGGCAATAATCACTTTTTCACTTTCTTATCCTCTCAGTGAGGGGCAGAGAAGATGTCTTTTCGATCGTAGTCAGAGAGAAGTTTAGAAAAAAAGCATGCCCTATTGTGTTGGTGCTTTTAGGTGTACATTTTGGTCTTCTAGGATTAGTATTTTTTTTATTTTTTAGCAATAATCTTTATTAATTTTCTTATAAGCACAAATATATAAGCAGGCCCACATATCTGATTATATGAATAGAGAAACAAAATGCGGCTGACAACGTTTCAGCACCTCAGTTCTTAAATTGAAAAAAGCAATCAAAGAGTCGGTTCAACAGCTTCCCGAGTTCACCACACTTCCACTTTACTGGAAACCAGATAGATACATTTGTACAAAGAAGGAAGGTGCACCAGAAAGAAGTCAGTGAGCTTCAAATATGTTCAAAAAATATCTTTTGTTGTAGCAGTAGGTTTAAGTTGGGCATCAACCAACGCGTTTCGTTCTGAATGGAACTTCGTCAGGGCTCAAACATCTTAATCTCTGTCCAATTAATATGTGTACCTGGATCAATATATTCCAAGACTCAATCAGGGTAGATAGAAGATTAAGTTTGTAAGTAACAAAGACTGTAAAGCTATTCAGTTCCAATGTCCTACAATCTTCCAAAGAAGGATTGCCCAAAAGTTAGACCAAATTCTTCATATCCACAAAAAAGCTGAGTCGCAAAAGGTAAACACTTTCAATATTACAAAATTCCAAATGCCAGTGCAGCGGCCAATATTCCTGGTCAGTTTAGACGTGCACAGAATCAATCCCTCCTCCGAATCACATATCTTTTTATAGCTTAATCAAAGAAAACAATATCAACAAAGTGTCTTATTACAGAAATACAGCATACAATGTGCTGGCAACAGCGAGTAACAGGCATGTTTGTACCTACATGACTGATCACATTTTACCAGTATCTGTTCTCACCATATTACCCATTTGAGGAGCAGCAAATTCCTGGGACCATTATTGCACATAAAGTGTACATATTAAAATGTGTAAACTATGGGGCATATTAGCAAGAACCTCGTTGAAATTATCGCCGTTTTAGCGGCAGGAAACTGCCGCTAAAACGGCGATAATGGGTTTGCTAATGTGCGTTATAGAATTCCAATAGAAGCCCAGGTTAGTTGTCCTGCACATCTAACCTGGGCTTCTATTGGAATTCTATAACGCATATTAGCAAGCCCATTATCGCCATTTGAGCAGCAGTTTCCTGCCTCTAAAACAGCGATAATTTTAACAAGGTTCTTGCTAATATGCCCCTATGTTTCCAGGTTCTAGGTTCCATACAACTGATCCAGTCTTGACTTAAAAAAATACTCAGCATCATATTGTCTTGACCTAATGCACTTCTGTATTGTATCTGAATTGGTTGTGTTGTGTACCTGTGAGTCGGTACTGATACAGAGTAAGCTTTTATGAATGGTTCCCACAAGAAATCGTAGGAAGTATATCATAAATTTACAGCTTACAAACGTAGCTATTTCCTCCACCCTGAGCCGGAACTATGAGTTTCTTCCATTGATGCAGGGTACAGGATTTTGCGCTTCAAGTGAGCTTAATACTCTTCAGCGCTTGTGATTTGTGGGTACAGTACACAGCCTCCTAGCATTATGAAGGGAGAAGAGAATAGCAGGCAGTCTAGGATTACATCAAAGAGGTCAATATTATGTATTAATGAGTACTTTAAGTGGTGCAAAATATTGACTTAAGTTTGTTTCTTGGACATGTAGGGCAGACATATAGTAGAACATATCTAATGATAATGGATTTTTTGGCAAAATCTGGTTCCTAACACTGGTACAATGAGAATGTAGGTATGTGTGTTTATGGGAGGTGAAGGATACTTATACTACACAAAAAGGGGGCCAAAGGGAAAAATATTTATAGACCAACCAAATTTAAATCGCCTATTTCTAACAATCACAACAACAATGAAATATGGTGGTCTCGTGATATATACATATCAGAAGTATAGTCTATATACTACTGTACCCACCGTCTATCTCTTGTCAAAACAGTAAGTAAAAATGAGAAAAAGTGAGAAAAAAGGCACTATGATACAGACGACTATAATCAAGATAAGGGAAGAACAGGAGTGAATCATAACCACTCTAGGATATATTGGTATCCCATCATTGCACCTAAATAAGTGCCCAGTGTCATCGTCTGGGTTTCACCAAACAACTATGTCTAGCTCTCCCTACAGCATTAGGGAGAAACAAGGACAATAGTTGTATTATTATTATTATTATCCTCTTGTGGATACTCACAAGAAAGAGAAGTGCAAAACAAGAACAACCTTTCTACCAAAGTTACTGTGAAAAAGCAGTGCATGTAGTGAAAACTGTGAGATAAAATAGGATAAACTCCTAAGGTATCTGATACACCTATTTTTTTAGTATATGTTCAGCGGAGTTTTCCAAATTAAAATCAAAAGTGCAAGAGAAAGACAGTTATGACTTTATCACTGTCCATGTGGTCAACATGTTTCAGCCCTTGGGACGGTGCTCCCATGGCTTTCGTCAGGACCTCTAACAATATAATGTCACTTCAACATTAGATATAGGATACATACATACTTTACATCCTGTTTCGAACCCATGGAACAAGTGTGAAGATTGATGGAAATCTAAGGGAAAAATAAAAATACAAGAAAAATAGTGTCTGCAGTCATCAGTAATAGTGCCAACATGTCAATTTATAAAGACATATAGTTCCTGGAAAACAAAGTGCTTACCACTACTTGTTCCAGTCTAGACCTCACCTCTCTCGGACCCCGCTCGAGTATATATGTCTGAGACCCCGCTCTGAAAAATAATACAACTCTGAGAAGTCTGAAATACAGACTCTCCCACTTTCTTAAGCTTTAATCAATCAGTCCTGACTCTGTGGTGAGAATATCCGTCTAAAAACTCTCATCCTTAATACTAAGACACACGCTGGAAATAACGGCCAGCCCAAACTTCGAACTGTTGTATGTATTAGTGCTTTCAATAAGCGAATGCTGTCGAGTATGTCCCGTCTTTAAGCAGTTACTGAAAACAATGCAATTTATAAAAATGTTACAGGATCACTGGACGTAATGTCAACACCTTGTGTTTCTGTGTTCCTAATGGAGAGAGTAAAGTTAAAATCAGCAGTGACTAAAATAAAAAGATACCAAAATAAACTTTAATAATTCAGCATCCCACAGACAAAATAAATCCACGTTTGCGCCATACCGCAGATAAATAGTGGCTGACAGCAAACACTAATGGAGTGGAAGTAGGGTGCATCTACTTATGCCTCAAATATGAGTATTCAGGGCATATGAACAATAAATGCTTCACAGTCTCAGGTGTCGTCCCTCAGGCAGGGGGCAAATTAACGCCAGAATGTGTTTTCCCACCTGAAGGTGACAACTTTTGTAGAGAGACTGCCAAAACGAAAATGCACATACAAACTCTTAGAATGCTGTAGTTATTAAATCGAGATAGAGTTCGAACATAGCAGTGTCCTTAAATTCCAGAAATCTCTTGGTTAACTGCCTATTAGTCTTGTGCAAAACAGAATGTTCGCACATAAACACCCAAAAACGTTCCTTAATGATTCTGACATCTGATTTAACAATGGCACTAACATTAATCCAAAGATGTTCAAGACCAAGCTTTAGGAACCACTTGAGTACACAATTGAACCAGGGTATGTGCAGGACATTGCTAATGGTCATGATTTCCTTCACCAAATCCCTATATTCCCTAGGTTCAGGGTGGTCAAAAAGCGTACCCAATATGTCAATGCTTTTAATGAGCCAGGTGGTTAACTCAATTGATGCCTAAGACATCAAAGAGTGGTATCAGGGGAGTTGATTGAAATTCAGGGCAATCCCAAGGGGTAGTGCTTAGTGCCTTTAGAGGCACTAAGCACTTAAAAGATTTTGATGCCTCCATATCTATCTAATTGAAAATATAAACAATAATAAAACGTAAAATCAAAATAAAAAATCGAAATGAAAACTTAAGGAAAGATGGCAAATAATGTTTTTTTTATGCTTCCAATGTATTCATATTACAAAGTTTTCTCCTACTTTTTCTAATTGCAGCATTTACAGATTTGCACCATAAGTTCTATGGTAAATCTGGCAATGGGAAATTTCTCTGGCACCCCCTTCCCTTGATGCCCTAAGCAAGTGCTTATTCTGCTTAATGGTTAATCCAAACCTGCAAGACCTAGTGTTATAATAATTTGTACAGCACCTACAACACCAACACCAAAGTGGCAGGACATGTGAGGTACAGGAAATGGCAGTTTGTATGGTTGATTGCTGACACCGCTATGGCTTCTACAGACTGCATTTCCCTGAGAGTGATGGTGCTTGGTGTTGGGATTTCTGTTAAATACAGAATCTCCTGGGTCTCTTGTGAAGCCAATGTTCAGGCAGCCATTTTGGGGAACTTAATAAATACCTACTTCAAACTCCATTGCCTTTCTAAACTATTGAGAAATGGGAAGATCAAGCCGTGCAATGGTTTTATGTGAAACAAAAAACAGAGCTAGTGCAGCACACCCTAAATTGTTACCAATGGTTTTACGTGACTGACTGCTGCGTCATGTCACAATTCGTGATCAGACTATCTCAGTTTTATCTTCAGTCCATGAATTGGGACTTCGACAAACCTGGAGGAAAAAGAAACGATGCAATGAGTTCAGTGTGGATAATGTGAAATTTGTAAAAGGCTATGGATTCAAGTAGAAGCTCTGACTACCTAACAATTTAAAATAAATAGCCCTATAGCAAAAAACGAATCCTTGTTTAAAATACCATTCAAAATTGAATACTCAACAACTCACAAGCTGTCTTGGGAAACTGTAAGGCTTATAATGAGACCAGTTCATAAGAATTACTAGCTGTGCAGTTACAGGCGAATAGAAGCAAGTGAATTGAAATTCAGATTACTTGTGACAGAAGTCATTATAAGGAAGAGAAAGGACTGTAATGAAAAACCTAGACATACTGCCCACCGCAAAACCCATTGCGCACCCCTTTCACTCTAAGTGTAGCGTGAAAGGGGGCCTTATTCACAAGGTGGCTTACCGCCTTGAAAAAAAGGCGAAGTCCCTATCGCCACAGGAACGTCATAAAAAGTGAATTTACTGTGGTGATAGGGGCTTGTAAATATGCTTCTATGATTGTGAATTCACATTTAATACTTATGTCTCAGTTTTTATTAATAGAAAAGGCAAGAAGTGAGAAAGCAATTCATACCAGGAAAGCATATCTAGAAGTATGTGAATTAAAATATTGATATTAATTGGAAAACAATATTGAGCCAAAATTGTAAAAACAACTCAAATCATGGCAATATATTTATTAATATGTTTAATATCTCCAGAATCTAAGCACCTAGCTGGATGAAGGACTGTGTGCAGCTGAGCAGGTAGTTGTGTGTTTCTAGGGGTGAGGTCTTCATTACTTCTGCTGGATCCTGGTCAAGAACAGTTAGTGCAAGTTATAGTTGCATGCTCTGTATGGACCAAGAAGGGAGCTGCTATAACTTTTTTGTCAATGCATGTTTACATAAACACTGTAAAGACAGCAAATGGGGCAAAAAAAGTGCTCTGTGATGAAAGAAGACATATTGCGAATGAGTCTGGTGTTGCATATGCTAAAGGATATGTTTTTGGTGGCAGGAACCTCCTGTTTGAAGTTAAGTATTTGGAAAATAATCTGTTTAGGAGGGAAGGCAAGGCATCTTTAAGCATTTGTAGAGCAATATTTCCACAGTGCATCTATAAACAAATATTTTATTAGGGATGGCGATGGTCCTTTCTCCCAATTAATATACTGGAGTGCATTCCTCTGTATGCTTTTATGACAAATGATTGCCATTATTTTACTGCCTTAATTCTGATCTGAAAATAAGCATTCTCCACCTGAAAGCTCTTCTTAGCACAGTTGGAGCTTTTCTTTGTGCAAATTTCGGGGCCCATAAAGCGCTATCTGACAAATCAAAATTCAAAACTGAGGCTGTTCAACAAATCAATACATTTAAATAATGTGAAGCACATTAAGCTGCTCAAATGAAGACTGAGAATTGTTAAAGTTTCCATAATGAGCACGCATCTGCAGGAAACAAGATGGCAGCCCGCTGATTTTCCTCCGTGAGAGCCGAGGTATCCTCTCAGAATTGTGGGGCATTTTTGGCTCACATTTGCATTTCAATGGCATAAATAGTCATCAGAAATGGCAGGTAGCAGCTTGGTAAGCTTTTAAGCTTATAAACTGATCATTTCTGTGAGCTTTGTCTGCCGTTCCTGTCCTGTCAGGATTATACCCGCCATATTGAATGGTTCCCAGCCTGCCTCCATAATTACAATGGCATTTTTGCTTATAAAATCTCCTTTTTCTCTCTGCTAAATGGCATACAAGGCTACTATTACTGTTTTTGTTACCTTTTTTTTCCTCTGAGAAATATCTCAACCTCCTACTCACCGCAAATCTTGTCATCATTTTCGGACACTTCCAGCACTGGTCACACTTTGTTACCTGACCCATTAATCCTTGCAGGGCGATTCTACACCACTGGGTTTCAAAATGGACACTGCGCACTCCTCTAAATCTGTAGATTTGTCTGCTTCAGGTGCTCGCAAGTAGTCTGGAGGTGGTGCAAATAAAAGAGTATAGGAAAATCATTCTTCACCTACAAAATCTCCATTACCCTTGACTCTGGCAGATATTATGGATGAGTTAAAAAAATCTGGAACTTTTATGGTGGAGACAATTGTGACTTTACAACCAATTGAGGACAAGTGACCCGTCCTGGATCAAGACTCACTGAAGTGGAACAACGGGTGAGTGATGCTAAAGAAGTTGCGGTCAAGGTTTCCTATTTAACTACGGAGGTTACACAGCTTAAAAGGCTGGCTGAGGATTTGGAGAATCGTAATCATCGCATCAACCTACGCATTTACGGTATCCCAGAGGGATCAGAAGGTCAGGATATGATTACATTTCTCAAGTTGCATATTTTGCGGCTTGAAATCATCTGTGGAATTGACCTTTTAAATAGCTCATAGGATTGGTCCTTCTTATCCTGCATCCAACAGACCTACAGGGATTATTGATCTGTTTCTACAATATTCTGATCTTATGGAAGTCCTTATGATGACCAGCAATGTAGGCAGATCCTTTTGTCGGGGCCAAAATCTTCTTCAGTCAGGATGAGGCCAAGGTCACTGCAGCAAGGCAAAAAGAGTTTTTGAACTTGAGATCAGTTTTGAGATCCACGAATGCATGGTATGGGCTTCTACATCCTTGTTCCTTCAAGGTCACCTACAAGCAGTAGCTGCTCCTGGAGGGAGTGCTGCTGGGCAGTGGGGTGCAGCGGGAGAGTGGCAGGGTATGGGTAGTAAACTCCAGCATATGGCCGATTGGAGTTAGGTAAAGAAAGAAATTATATGAATTAAATTGCGCGTGCTGCAACGCCAAATGTGTTGCTGAGTACTTTCTATTTACTTGGTGTCAGGTTAACCATTGAAAAACTCATTCATATCTCTCTAGTTATTAGTCATTGAATACATTATTCATATTTCATTTGCATATTAACTCCTGGAATGTAAAAGGACTTTGTAACCCTGTTAAAAAAGAGGGTGTTAACTCACCTTTCCAAGTTGAACTGCCAGATCGCTTTTTTGCCGGAGTCACATCTTAAAGATTTCGACATTGATTATATACGTAAGCAATGGGTGGGTTCTGTTTTCAGTTCTTCTGCTGTTAATAATAAGACTGGTGTTTTAATTTTATTTAATAAATCTCTGCATATTCAAGTGATTAAGGAAACCAAAGATAATGCTGGGTGGGTGTTACTATTGAATGTCAAAATTAATTACAATCTTTTTTCATTATGTAATGTTTACGATCTTACAGGTGTGGATTTACAATTTTGGGAACAATTCTCTACTATCCTATCTGAATGATAATTTTATAGTAGGGGTAGATTGCAACCAATTAATGGACCCTTTTCTAGACTAGCATTCAAAAGCAAGATTTATCCCCAACAAAATGCAAATATCCTTCCAGAGGTTTTTTTTCCTCTAGAGGTTTAATCGATGCCTGGTGAACTATTCATGCAGACATGTTGGACTTTACATATTTTTCTCATGCAAATGCCTCACAATCCAGAATAGATCACTTGTTTGTCACACAAAATGTTCTAAAATCAATTTTAAATGTTGAGATTGGCTCCATTTTGATTTCCGAATTCGCCCCAGTTATTTTAGACCTAGGTATTCCTAACAACAATTCTCAGCCTAATAGGTGGAGATTTAGTAATGTATTACTGCAAGATAAACAGTTTACTGATGCATTTGCTGATTTTACTACCAATTTTTTTTTGTTGCTGTAAAGCTTCCGGTTGATTCACAGATGAATTTCGTATGGGATGCATATAAAGAGACGGCTAGGGGTTTCATTATTGATTATGTATCAGTGAAGAAAAAGACATCACTTACGGATTCTTCACAATTATTTAAACAAATCAAAGCATTGGAGTATGACTATTGTTCTGCCAAAAAAGTAGACCCTTTGCCTAAATTAATCAAAGCTAAATTCCAATATAACAAACAATCTTGTATTGATGCATGTGGTACTTTACTAAAAATCAATGCAAAAGTTTTTGTTAGCTGTAATGAAGCTGGAAAAATGTTGGCCAATTATTTGAAAATTAAAAAACTACATCTAAAATACAAGTTATCACAGAGAAAGATGGAGTGTGGAAGTTTTCTCCCATGAATGAACAATAGGATTCCTTCTTTGAATCTATTCCCAATCTAAGGTCCACACATGAGATCTCTCCATCTTAGATGCTGACGTAAATGAGGCAGAGCACAAAAAAGCTGTTCTTCAACTTCTTAAAGATAAAGCGCCCAGTCCTGATAGATTTTCCATTCAATTTTACTCGCTTTTTGCACATCTCCTACTTCCAAAAGTAATTCTTTTGATTTCCCATTTTGTCACTAGAGCATGATTTTAGTCCCCATGTTCTTAGATATATTCATCTTCTATATTCTCAGCCTTCCACTTTAATTTACGTTAATGGTAAACAATCCTCTTATTTCCCTCTTTTCTAAGGCATCAGACAAGGCTCCCTTCTATCGCCTCTCCTCTTTATTCTTTCTCTGCAACCTTTTCTAGAGAAAATTCGTAGATCATCGGCTTTCTCTGGATTTTAATATAAGCAATTGGAAATTAAATTCTCTGCCTATGCGGACGATGTGTTACTATATGTGTCTAACCCTCTAAATACACTTCCTGCTTTTTTCCAATTATTAAATGAATATTCCCTGGTATCTGGATATAAACTCAATATAGAGAAATCAGAGGTACTGCAGTTAAATAAGTACTATCTCCCTCATATTTTTAATGATACTGGTTTTACCTAGACATCTAAACCCATCAAATGTTTAGGCATTCTATATTCTAATACCATTAAAGAAGCCATTAAAATAAATTTATAGCATGTAAAGTAAAACTATTTTAATATGTCACTAACCTGGTCCCCTCTTTTCTTATCTTGGTGGGGGAGAGTAGCTACGATTAAAATGATGATTTTAATGATATTTAATTTGTATTTGTCCATGCTTCGCGTCAAACTCCCTCTTACATTTTTCAAGTCAGTTAATCAACTTCTTCTATCTTTATTATGGAACAAACTTAAATCAAGAATATTTTTATTTAGGCTTCAACACGCTAGGAATAAAGGATGGGTCAACTTGCCTGTGACCAGCCTATACCACTCTGCTTATTCTCTCAAGCAAATTTGGACCTCTCTTTCTGTTCCTTCTCTGGATGAATGCACAGTCTGGAGCCAACTGGAACAAGCATTTATTGCCCCTTTTTCACTTACAGAGATGGCCTACATATCCCAAGCTCATAGGAATCTCCTTTCGACACTACGTACACACTCTATCTCAGTTGTCTCACCTTCACTCCTTAAGTCTAATTCTCTACTAGAGTTTTTTTTTTCACAAACTCTGATATGGTATGACAAGCACATTGAATTCAATAATCGGGCTTTCTATTGGAAGAAATGGATAGATAAAGGAATATTATTATTTGCCATATAATTTTAAATGATTCTGTGTTAGAATTTAGGGACATCCAACTTAAATACCATATTTCATCCTTTTATGCGGTTCAATATAACTATATTAGGCCAACCATTCTTCAGCTTTATTTTCAATCCTCCTCTTCATCAAACCTTCCATTGTCTCCCTTTACTCCCATTGATTTTTCCTCAAAGGTGAAGGCTACCTATACATACAAACTTTTATGTCTCCCGCCTAAGAGTAAACCTAAATCAAAAATAGAATTACTTTGGGAACTGGACTTCTATCAAGAATTTTCTCAAAACATTTGGGAAACTATTAGGGCTCAGATATTACTTACTGCTCTGCCGCCACTACCCAAACTCTATACTATTTCTACAACAGACTATATTACACTCCAAATCACTAATATCAGTTTAATCTAATTAATGACACCAAATATTGGTCTTGTGCCCAAGAAAACTGTGACTTTTTGCATATTTTTAGTATTATCTCTGAGTTGAGAGTTTTTGGTTGGGGGAGCAGCGTTTACAACGCAACTTTTACCACGTACTACCTTTACCACGCAACTTTTACAACGCAAGTTGTTACAATGACTTGCCCTGGGGGGCGCTGTAGCATAGGGAATGGTTTAATTTACTATCCAAAACCTGCCCTACTATCCACGGGGACTGGAGTTGGAATAGTAAATTAAACTATTCACTATCCAGCGCCCCCAACGTTGTAACGACTTGCATTGTAAAAGTTGCGTGGTAAAGGCATGCGTCGTAAAAGCATGCATAGTAACGACATACATCCTTTTGGTTGTCAATAAGGGACAAGCATAATAACATACTTCCTATGGATTGCACGTTTAACACTGTACATCGGTTTTTGGGTAGTTTGTTCCCTCTATGGCAGTCTCGCAAGACAATTGTGAAATGAATTGATTTGACGATAGCCCTGGCTTTACAAATTATCACATCCAATAGAAAAGACACTTCAAAAATCCCCTTTATTGCCTGGTGGAATTTACTATGTTAGCATCACAGGTTAGACAGAGCCCATGCTACTACATTACCCTTAAAGATTAAAATAGTTCTGTTCTGGCTTCCTCTACTGTCATAATTATCCAGATATGTTGCCCCTGTTAGACCTTTGAGAACTTCTTTGGACTCTCATGAGTAGCCACTATCTTGTTTAATTATTTTGGTAATAACAGATGATTGTCAACTATGTTATTTTAACCTTGTTCTGAATATTCTTCTTTTTCCTTTTTGCTTTCTTCTTCTTTTCTCTCTTTGCTCTCTTTTTCTACTTTCATCTCCATTCTTTAATTTCTTTTAGAAAATGCCTCAGTTTTATATTAGTATTGTTCTTTTGACTCTAGGCATTATGTTTCCTCTCGCTATTTATTCTCAGTTGATAATCCTTTTTAGTTATAATATTTCACCGCTTCATATATTATTCTTGCATAATGCTTGAGGAAATGTGTATACTTTTACTATGTATTATTTTACAAATTCTTTCAATAAAGCATCGTAACAAAAAAAGTCTCAAACTATAAAGGTTTAGTAAATGTTAAACGTTTATGGAAGGCAAATCAACAAAGAACTATCAATCAGTAATCAATATTTGAATGTATCAGTTAATATAAAGTTCAAATCAATCCAAGTTATATAAGTATAAGGATGAAATAGTATAAAGTTGCCCCAAAGAAAATAATTAAGTAAAGTCAGTTCTCCTATAAAGGCAGCATCTTAAAATCTCCTTTTCTACTCTAAGCGGCATTGAAAAACATCCCTGTGTGCAATCTGAGTTGTAATCTAGTCTGCACTAGTTTAAATCACATAAGTCTTACATTTGCTACACCTACACACAGTTCTAATGAAAAGAACCAATCAGGTTAAGGTGAAAATAAACAAATCACAGGCTCATTAGCTTCTCAGTATCCTCCACAATACAGCTTTTGTCAGCATCTTTCAAACATACATTATCTGCAACAAAATGAAATACACTGGACTAACCTGCAATCTACAGGTGTCTTCTAGGATTTGATACCAATTATAACATTCCACAATTATTGCAACGAAATAAATATTTCTTTTCATGAAAAAGTAAGAAACAGAACACAGTGTTTGACAGCATTTGAAATTCAGCTTGCCTAGAAATAAATTGCACTTGTGTCACAAGCAAGACTGAATTTAAAATGCAGGCCTACATCACCTATGGTCAATTGAAACTTGAATACTTCAAAGTTAATAGCATTTACATATTTGCATGTTAATGTTGGATCGATGCAAACATATCTCACACTTTTGTCGATCCATTTATTATAGACAGCAATATAGGCCAATACTGCAATCAATTGGTTTAAAAGTGTGAGTGAACATTTTTGTATCGCCATATTTTAAATCCAGTTCTACCACTCTCTTTACACTTTTGCAGGCTCCTCCTGGTATTTAATGTAAACATTAAGCCAAAATTCAATCAAGTGCTTACTAATGCTCATGTTATGGCCCTTAATCTCATTTGCTCTATTGAAGCACAAATGAGTCTGATAGGGCACATGGTTGTATGCAGTTTCTCAAATTCAAGAAATATCATAATCTGCACTCCTAATGAAGCGTTTCTAAATACAGAAGAGACTAGCATTCATTTCCCTGGCAGAGGTTGTCATGTCATGAGCAACTGTGGGCAGCTTTTTATTCTTCATCTGCAACTGTTAGAGGCCTGGGGGAGTAAAGCACAGTTTCAGGAGTATAATGTCAAGACAAGGATCATTTTCAATCAGGTTAATACAAAAAGGAAGAATTTAAAGTGGGACATGTTCTCTGATAGCTTGCTGAGATTAGATTTCTTGTTTTCCACAGGCTGTTCGCTTCTGTAGGGAATTCTATTAACTGTGCACTCTTGGCACAAATACGGTTATGTCTTGAGAAAAAGGGACGATCTAATTTTTGTTCTAGTGCACCATTTTTTAGGGAAGAATAAACATAAGTTGTTTACTGATCGCTCGGGACTTATTGTAGAGTAGGTAAAGACATGATCCTTTCCACAACATAGCCAGTAGGGGCAAACGTATAATCACAGCCTTGGAAATGTGCAATTCTACAGCTGTGGTATTTTGCGCATTCACAGCACTTGTTGCAAAATTCATCATCGTCTGCATAATTTGCAGATGTTAGCAAAAAAATATATTTTTATCACAAATCGATCAAACGTTGCTAAAAAACACTACAACATATGTTGCCACTCACTGGCATGCCTTTTGTTGTGCGAAGGAAGCATCACTTCTCACTTGCTGAATACTTAGGTGTTAAACTGATATATAACTGAGTTGAAACATTTGCCTGCACAGTGCTAACATGCATACAACTGTCAAGATAGTGAATATTGCTTCAAAATATGCCACATTATGTGCATAATTTGCCTTTTTATGCTGCATCATTTACTAAACCCAGTCCCCCTCTGCCACACAATTCCAGTGACCCTGTTTTAATACATAAGCATTTTTTAGTGTCTTAACTAGGACTATTGGCCCATGTTCTCAATATTTTCGAAACAGTGGATTCATTGCAGGCAAGCCACTTTCATAACCTTGTACCCTATCTTCTTTTTAAGCAACATGTCAAAACTCGCTCATTTAGTATATAGGACACTCCCTGTGTTCCCATGCACTGGTACTGAATACACTTGAAATCTTCAATTCATAATGCCAGAAAATGCTCTCAAAGTTGTTTTGTTTCAGCTTTGAAATCCTTATCTCTTTGAATGGTGAAACTAAAAGTGGCACCCGAAATCACTGTTTACAGAGTATCCAGTATGATACAAGCAGGACATACCCTCATTTTCTATAATGAAGTCATAAAAAATGCTTGTCATGTATTTGCACTACTAAGAAACTGAAACTTAGAAACTAAAAGAAGGATGCCATCAAAACTCTGATTGAAATATTCTTAGGAAATGAATATTGCTTATGAGGAGCAAAAGAGTAGGTGGAACCAGGTGTCATGGGGTGATAATAGTGGATTTTGAGTTCAAATGCCGCAAACTGCTAATTTCACCCATTCCTTGTTACCTTGTTACCTTGTTTCAGTGCTAACTGCATCATTAGCTAATTGGGTTGTGTTGTTTATTAAAATGCTTGCTGCAAGAGGAATTGATTCCAGTCTGTTAGCCAGGTACTTTGATTCACAATCAGAGGTGTTACTTAAATATGTGAATCTTGGAATAGATATGATAATGACAAGCCTTGAGCACAATGATATGGTTGGACTAAGAAATGTAGTTGACATTGTCTAAAAAAGCTCCGAGCCTTGTGAAGGTCCCTTCCAAATTTCTGAGGAGGTTTTAATACTAAGGAGTTAACTGGTAAACGATTTCTATCTATAACTGTTGTATAATAGCTGCTAATTTTGAGCACTTTTTTGGAACTAAAGCTGTCCACCGAAATATTTTCTAAGATTTGGGCAGAAGTAGTAGTGGGTTATCTGATAAATTTGATTTAACAAAAAGCCCTTTACTTGCTAGGGAAAATGCAAATGTCGTGCATTTGGCAATGGCCTGAAGCCATCACTTGAGTAGGTTTTTCAGGAATGTCTATTGGCCTGGAAAACTATCAAGATCCTCTGGAGCAGATCCATTGAAAGTCCCTGCCATTTCTGAACAATAATGCAGGTGGAAAAGTTGATTACATAGCAGCAGTAGGAATCAGGGGATTAGGGAAAGAAAGTGAGACAGACACCTCGAAACGGATTTCACTTTGAGAATGGCTCATTAGAGGCAGAAAATGGAAAAGGATATTCTTCTTGCTAGAGAAATGGCATATCACTGAACAGGCTCTAGGGTAAGCACAATACCACAGATAAGGAAACAGTTACTGGCTAGAGTTAGCTTTCAAAATAGATGAGCAGTGTAAGTTTACAATTTTCGGTACCAAATGTTTCCATCATGAGCCCCTGGCAGACCAGGTTACCAGACAGGAACTCCAGCATGCCCCCGGACACCAGACCTGCCAGGAGCTAAGGTATTAGGAGGGAGGCAAATACCCTACTATTGAGCACTATCAAGTACAGTAGGACTAATGGTCTGGGGTAAACTTAGTGCGAGGGAACTGAGAAGGGAAAAGTGAAGAACTTGAGGGATGAATAAATGGGTGCAAAGTTGTACGAATCAGAGAGCCACAACAACTACTATTGCCACAGGCTCCATGTCAAAATTGACTTAAATACTTAGCCCTGGAAGCGTATTAGAAATCAGGAAGTGTGTGTCAAAGGGAATCAGTCAGTTAACCATTCCCACATCCATTCAGTTCATCAAACACCCACACAAACAGCCACTAACTCACCCATGTCACTCACACAGCCACTCACACACCCATACAGCCACTCACACACCCATTTACCCACCCACACAGATACTCACACAGCTATTTATTCGCCAATACCACTCATCCGATGCACACACCCAGACAGTCACACACCCACTCACACACAGATAAACATAGTCACACAGCTACTCACATAATATATGTTAGAAACCGCATCACTCATTAGTTGTACACAAATTAAATAAGTTTAACTTTAGTGATACCTTAGTATATATGTTTAACACTCACAAACATTTAGAAAACACCCACAATCACTGGATGATGTCATCAGTAATGTAATTGGTGATGTAATTTGAGATGTCATCAGTGATGTCAGCAGCGTTGTCACTGACCATTTCATGAGTGATGTAATATGTGAGGTCATATTGAGTGCATTGCAGGGGCGTAAGTTATAGTTAGCTCACCTAACTATAACTGCTAAATTTCACTGGCTTTGTACAAGTAAAACCTGATCCTAACTATAACGTCCCTGTAACCTTTACTGAAAAAAACAGAGATGTTATAGTTATACTTACGATTTTAGTTTTACAAAACCAGTGTAATTCACCAGTTATAGTTACCTGTGCTAACTATATCTTAGACCACTGCAATACACTGCGTATGACGTCACATATTACATCACTCATGACATGGTAAGCAACATCACTGATGACATCTCAAATGACATCACTGATGACATCATCCAGTGAGTGTAAGTGTTTTCAAAAAGTTTATGATTGTTAAACATTTATACTAACCTAATACAAAAGGTAAATTAGAATACTAAGTGCCCTACTACTCAGTGATACTGATTGGAACATATATATATATTTTTTAAGTTTGATTTATTGAATAAAAGAGGGGAGGGGTGAAAGAGAAGAGTTACAATAAGCGGATGAGATAAATAGACAGTATAATAAAAATTTAATAAAAGTAAGCATTACAAGCATGAAAAATTATAAACATATTTTAAAAAATAGAAATACAGTAAGCAAAACACAGTATATAGAAATACAATAATGATAGCAATCAAATATATAGAGAAATATCAGGTAATAAGGGAATCATGGGGGTTTGCGAACTTCAAATGTTTCAGGAGTAGGAGAGGGATGAACAGGAGCAGAGGGAGAGAGGTATGTTACCAAAGGATGCCAAAGTAAGTCACGTTTGATAGCTAGGGAGATGGGAGATACATAATTGGTGTCTAAACGGTGGTTAAAACATACTGCATTCCACCAAGACTGATAAGAAATATTTGCAGCCTGTTTCCAGTTAGAAGTGACAATGTGAAAAGCTACAGCAAGGAAAAGGTCAAGTAAAGGGTAGTGATTGCGGGAATGAGGGAGTTCCGATGAGAGGGAACTAAGAAAAACTAGTGAAGGCGAAAAGGGGACTTGAAACTGGAAAATCTTTTGTATTTGCTTCCAGACCAACTGCCAGAACTGGGAAGTAGGGGGGCATTCAAACAACATATGTTTGAGGTCAGCAGAGGGGCAGGGACAGGACCAACAGGAAGAGGAAATGTCTGGTGAAAAACGGGATAGGGCAAGTGGAGTAAATAAAGTTCTGTGATAAATGAAAAATAAAGTTTGGGTAGTGTTAGCAGCCCTAGAGGTCCTATGAAGTTTGGTCCAAATTTTATCCCAAAAAGGCACAGGCCAGTCCTGAGAAAAATCCAGCTCCCAAGCAAGTTCAATGCGAGATTTCAATCTATCAGTAGTAGAACGGAGAGAATTATATAGAGCGGATGCAGAAGGAGAAGTTTCTAATAAGAGGGAGGTGGGTTTACGGTCAACAGGAAGTTCGTTGGAGGGTGGAAGAGTTTGGAGATATGAGAGCAAGACTGGATAAAGGGTATTGTATTGTTGTCGGGCAGAAGCGGGTAGAGAATAAAGAGATTGAAGATCCTGAAAGGAGAGAGGCGTACCTTGAGAAGATAATTGAGAGATCTAAGATAGTCCTCAAGAGTGCCAAGTCTTCCAATATATGGTACGATTACGGATTTTGGGAAGAGAGTTATTCCAAATCGGTTGTTCGTGAGTGGAGAGGAGGGATGGATTAGATGAAGCTAAGTAGGGAGAAAGGAGATTACGAGAGTGAAAAAGAATAGGCGAGCAAAAACAAGTTAAAGAAGACGAAAAGGACAAGAATTCACGGAAGGTGAAAGGAGAAGTGAAAGAAGATTCCATAGTGAAGCAGACAGGGGGATGATGAGGCATATTAGAGGAAAACCAGCGAGTCGATTGTTT
Source organism: Lissotriton vulgaris (assembly GCF_964263255.1). NCBI lineage: Eukaryota > Metazoa > Chordata > Amphibia > Caudata > Salamandridae > Lissotriton > Lissotriton vulgaris. The sequence continues at coordinate 725,148,647 of NC_141696.1, forward strand.
CAGGGAAAAAGCACGGTGGTATTGCTTGAAGTCAGGAAAACGGACTCCAGAGTGAGCTTTGTCCTTACGCAAAGAAGCAAGAGCTATTCGAGGACGTTTACCGTTCCATAGGAATTTCAGTAATAAAGAGTCGATCTTTTTAAAGAAAGAAAGGGGGATGTGTAAAGGAAGCATGGAAATAGTATAGAGAAGCAAGGGGGAAAGCATCATCTTTATAGAGTTGAGTCGACCCCACCAAGACAAAAGGAGTGGATGCCAACGAGTGATAGCCGTATCCATTTTCTTATAAACATAATCAAAGTTTAGTTTGAGGGTGTCAGCTAACAAGGGGCCAAACCAAACCCCTAGGTATTTAATTTTGGATGGTTGCCATGAGAAACCTGTACAGGAAAAAAGATGTTTCTGACAAAGAGGATTCAAAGGCAGAATCTCTCACTTGTCAGAGTTCAAGCGATATCCGGACACTGCAGAGAAAGAAGAGACTTGCTGAAGAAAAGAGGGAATGGAAGTGGCGGGGTCGGAGCAGTAGAAAAGAATATCATCGGCATAAACCGAGAGTTTGACTTGTTGGGAACCAAAATGAAAACCAGAGATAGTCTCATCTAAGCGAATTTTAGTAAGGAAGGGTTCTAAAGCTAAAATAAAAAGTAAAGGGGAAAATGGGCAACCTTGTCGAACTCCTCTGTGTAAAGAAAAATAATCCGAAGACATCCCATTAACAAAAATAGAAGCTTGAGGATTAGAGTAAAGTAAAGAGATAATAGAAATAAATTTAGGAGGAATACCGATCCAACGTAAAGCTTGAAACATGAAATCCCATCCAATCCTATCAAAAGCCTTCTCCGCATCTAGGGAGATAGCAGCGAAAGGAAGAGTGAGAGAAGAAGATTTGCTAAGAATGTTGAGAAAAACCCGGGAATTATCTGAAGAGAGACGTCCCTTGACAAAACCAGATTGTTCTGGGCCAATGATATCCGGTAAAAGGGGATCCATACGTAATGCTAATATTTTCGCAAGAATTTTGTAATCAGTGTTAACCAAAGATATTGGTCTATAATTTTTGCATAAGGAATGATCCTTACCCTCCTTTGGGATTAAGCAAATTAAGGCTTGTTGAAAGGAGCCACTAGAGGAACCAGCATCAGAGAAGGATTGGAATAAAAGTAAGAGTTTAGGAAGAAGGAGAGAGGCAAAGTGACTGTAAAATTCAATTGTAAAACCGTCAGGTCCCGGAGATTTACCATGATGAAGTTTAGATACAGCATGGGATATTTCAGAAAGAGAAATATCTTGTTCTAAAGTATGAAAATCAATATGTGAAATCGGGGGGGATGGAAGAGAGTGAAAGTAAGCAAGAAGATCATCAGGAGTAGGAACCTGTTCCGGAGTATAAAGCGTATCATAGAATTTGGCAAATTCCGTAAGAATATCTTTATCTTTAAATGTGGAATCACCAGAAGAAGTTTTAATAGACTGGATTTTGGTACATTCCTTACGGATCTTTAAGTAGTTGGCCAAAAGCTTCCCCATTTTGTTCTTACCCCCATAATATCTAGAAATACATTTTAGCAGGATATTAGAGGCGGCATCTGTTGTGAATTTATTAAAATAAATTTTTGCTGCAATAAGAGCCTTAAGGGAGGAGTCAGATTTAGAGGCGTAGTAAGCGTGTTCTAAAGCCTTAATGTCAGCTAATATTTTCTCCGACTTGGCCTGTTATAATTTTTTCCGCTGAGCCACAAAGTTAATAATAAAACCCCTAGAGGCTGCTTTGAAAGAATCCCAAACCATAACAAAGGGGGAATCAGGGGTTTGATTTAAAAGAAAAAATTATTTGGCAAAAGCAGTAAATTTGGTACAAAAGGTGGGGTCCAAAAGTAAAGTATTATTAAATGGCCATCTGCCAGAATGGGGAGAGAATGGGAGCAGGTCAAGATCTACAAAAACTGGGGTATGGTCAGAGAGTAAGATGGAGCCAATTTCAGAATGGATAGCGTGTTGGGATAAGGATTTACTGAGAAAGATATGGTCAATACGGGATTGGGATTGATGGGGAGGGGAATGAGTAATCGAGGAAACATTGAACTTTTTATGCAACAAAAGTACGACACCATTCTTCCTAGATGTTGTAGGAGAACAAAAAACATGGCCCACCCAACATCATTTAAGCTTCAAAGCCTCCGGCTCAGCTCAGCAAGATGAGTCTCTTGAAGGAGGGCAACATCTGTTTTAAGTCTTGCTAAATGTGAAAGAACCCTCTGTCTTTTGATGGGATTGTTTAATCCCTTAACGTTCCATGTCGTTACACGGAACAAAGCAAATTAGAAAAACAACTGCTAGCAACATGCTCAGTAATGCATAGGAAATACAATGGAGAGAAAATGAGAAAAGTAGAAGAGAACAGTGAAAGGATAGAAGAGTCAAGGATGAGAACAATGCTAAATCCAGAAAAAGGAAAGAGAGCATAGAAGAAGAAAGTAAAGAAAAAGAAAACGTGAAGAAAAGAAGAGTTGAGAAGAATGCATGATAATAGAAATAGGAAAGAGGACAGCAACAATAGCAAACAAGGAGACAGTAAATGTCCAAAACGAACGACTGAAAGACATACTTACGAAAATGAGAAAACCAAACAGAAATGGGGGATGGTGGTGGCAGGAGACAACGACGACAACATCCAGAGCGAACACGAAACTCCATTATTATGACATCAAAAGGCAGCACGAAGAAATATGAAAGTAAAACAGGGTGATGAAGTGAAGGGGAATACCTGTAAAAAGAAGAGAAACATTAGGATAAATATATGGGTTTAAAATAAACAAGAAGACAACTTGGTTTAACAAGGGTTGTGTAAAGGAAAGAATAAACATATAAGGACAACATTAGGTGTTTCATAAGGACAATATTAGGTGTTTCATAACATCAACAGTGTGAACAATGAGAAGATCAGAACCATAATATAATGCGATCAAAAAGAGAGGTAACAGGCCAGTCAACCGGGATTGGAAATATCCATGACATCAGGACCATGCCGACGAAGGAAGGCCTGCAGGGCCGCAGGATCCTCGTAGGTGGTTGTTTTGTCTTTGTAAGTAACCTTGAAGAGACAAGGATGTAAGAGACCGTATCTAGCGTTAAGGGCTCTAAGTTGTGGCCTCATGTCCAAGAACTTCTTCCTGCGATCTGCGGTGGCTTTGGAGACATCCTGCGATATGTAGAGACGGTGACCTTCCCAGATGATCTGTTTCTTGAGTTTGGCTGCTGAGAGGACCTGAAGAAGATCAGTATATTGGAGGAAAAGCATGATAACACCTCTAGGCTTGGTAGGGACCCTAGGACCAAGGCGATGAGCTCGTTGAATGTTGATGGCCGATAGGGCTGGAGTATCCAGGACCTTGGCAAGGAAAGACTGGAAGAAGGCGGTGGGGTTAGACCCTTCTGAAAGTTCCGGAAGGCCGTATAAGCAGAGATTATTCCTTTGATTCCTGTTCTCCAAGTCCTCTGTCTGTCGTTTAAGTAGTAGGAGTTCTGCTTCCATGGACGGGATACGCGAACAAGAGGATTGCAAGGAATCTGTAGATTGTTCCAAAGCGAGAACACGTGCATTTAGAGATGACCATCTCTCCTGCCTTGCCTGCATATTTTTGGTGGTGGCTTCCATGAAAGGCTTGAAAGCACGAAGCTCCTCCAATATGAGATCAATAGATGAGGGAGAAAAAGCACTTCCAGGAGAAGGTGGGTCCTTTTTCAGGCGCTTGGAAGAAACTAAAGAGGATGATGCTTTACTACCAGTGGAAGCCTTAGGAATGGCTCCATGCGCGGAGTCAGATTTTGAAGACTGACCTTCCTCCATGTCTAGAATAATTGAGTCAGAGTCTGAACCAGCCGGCACTTTGGATGTGGAACTGAGCTTTAAATTGCGAAGTTTCCCCATGAAAGCTCAGAGACTCAGTTGAAAAGGAGCAATGAGTCAAAGTGAGACAAGCCGGAGTCCAAGCAATTATGCAAGAGGAACAAAATACAGGCACCGTAGAAGCACAAGATAAGGATTGTCAATATTCCATGGCAGACTGAGAGAGAAGAAAGACTGCAATATCATGTGGAGAGCACAAGAGGGCAGCGTTACAACCATGAGGAGACATTTAGATTAGCCATCGCGCAGATGAAAAAAGGTCACATGAATCCCTTTGTAAATTTGATAGGAGCGCAATGTAGGCCGCAATCAATGATGAAAGATTGTACAGCGCGCCAAAAGAGCTAGCGGCATTAATCAGGAGAATTCATGAAGAGGTGAAGAGATTCACAAAATGGCGGGCGAATCCACATAAGGTAAGCCTCATGAAGCGCAAAGGCAAAGAAAAGTCCAACAAGCACAGCAGTCTGAAGCGAGGGCTCACCTCTCATGCAGGTTGATATGAAGTGTTTTTAGGTGGAAATGCGGTATGTGAGGAACTTCAAAGCCGGTCGCTGTAAGGAAACGCGACCAGCGCACAAAATGGCGGCCGCATTTAGCAGAATCGGCAGCTTCGTGAAATTGAGTGAAATCCGAAGCGGAGTTGGGAAATAAGGAGAGCGAGCAACGCACCTCACGTTCCGGTCCACATTTCTTAATTGTATCACCCAGGTAGTCCCGTTAGTGCTGCAGGAGAAAGTGAAACTCTGAGGCTCGCTGTGGAGCTCAGGAGCTATGCCGCCATCTTGGCCGGCGCTCAAGCCACGCCCCGATTGGAACATATATAATGTGTGTTCTGTGTGTGTATGTAACCCTATGTGAACGGTTGTGTGAGTGGCTGTATGGGTGTAAAAGTTGGTGTGAGTAGCTCTGAGGGTGAATGAGTTGCTGTGTGAGTGGTTGTATTGGTAAGTGGGTGTGTCTATCGCTGTATGGGTGAGTGAATAGCAGTGTGAGTGACTCTCTGGGTGGGTAAGACGATATGGTAGTATTATAAATGGGGGCCTCTAGTTTGCAGAGGTATGCACTGTGGGCAAATAGGGACCCTTCCTTCTAATCAGGGTAAGGGGATTACATTTCTAAAGTAACCTCTGATCACCCCCTTGATAGCTTGGCACAGGCAGGCAGGCTTATCTCAGAGGCAATGTGTAAATAATTTTGACATAACACACAGTTCTAAAGTGAAAACACTGCAAAATGATACCAAGCCAGTTTTAGAAAAATAATCTGGGCCTTATTTATGAAAACTGTTCCATCGCTGGATGCAAACAGAGATGCAACAGTTTTCACTGCTCCCTCCTTGCGGCATGATGGATGCATCATATTTACTGTATGACACATCACATCGCAAGGAATGACAAATATGTCAGTATTACTGACATATTTGTCTGCGCAAAACTGATGCATTGCTGGAGTTGTGTCGGAAGTGTGATGCAACACCAGCAATTCAGAAGGGACAGCTCTGATTATAGCACTGTGTCAGTGTTACGCTTGCTGTGAGGTAGGCTTAAGATATTGACACAATGGTGTCCTAGAAGTGGCACACTGGAATCTCATCGATTTCAATGCACCACTTCTATGAGGCTTTTTGTGGGGGAACGCCCACCCTGCATACATTATACTTAGATCAGGTATAAAGTGGTGCAAGGCTTTACAATGTGACGCATCTGCCTAGATGGAGTTGATGGTGCTGGCGTTGGCAGGCCAAGGCTGCGGTGTGGGGTTGGGCGGTGAGTTGGGGTGTCGACATCGGCACGGAGCAGCATCATTCAGATACCAGGGCGGCATTGTGAAGTGAGGCGATGTGAAGTGGGATACCCTCAGGTCATGGTGCAGGTAAGTGCCTCGGTGGCGGCATCGGGTGTACCATTGGTGAGACCGGGGTTTCTGTGAGAAATGGGAAGGCGTTCGCTGTGGTGCCAACAGGTCACAAGCCGGCAGTGGCGCTGTCGACGCTTTTTCTTCTGTTGCAGTACAAAACATACAGTTCCCATTTCTGGTAGCAGATGATCTCGAAGTCATTGCTGTTCCTGAAACTTCTTGAACCTCAAACCCTTGGAGAAACTCAGGAAAATAAGTTGCAGAAAGTCCAGTCCTTTCAATTCCCAAGACAGAAACAACCACTGCATGCCACCAAGGTAAAACAAACAGCAAAGTGGTAGTTTCTCCTAACTGCTTCCCCAACTTTTCATCTCTTCGCAGGTTCCTCATTCCAAACAAGTACTAAAGTGCTGGGGTCAGGGCACACATATTTATACTGCTTTTCCCTTTGAAGTTTTAGGCAGAAAGTCTCTTTGGCTCAGTAAAAACCAGTTCTTTCCTCCCTGGTCCAGCTTAACAAGAGAAGGTGGCGACAGCATTGTGCAGAGCAGACACAGCCAATTCAGGTGGTAGTGAAAACTCCTCCCAGCACTCTGAATGCAAAATGGTCTATTCGCCTGGCTATGAGTCACCCAGCAAGGGCAGGACATACCACAACCCCCCTTGTGACTGCCTAGTGTGAATGCACACCCCATCTCCTGTCACTCCAAAACCACAGTGAATACACAAACAGGCAGAGGCACACAGAATGGATAAGCAAGAAAATGCCCACTTTCTAAAAGTGGCATTTTTTTAAGCACACAGTTTAAAAACCACCTTAACTAAAAAAATGTGTTATTAAATTCTGAGTTCAGAGAGTCTAAACTCCATTTCTCTATCTTGTCCCAATGGAAAGTTACACTTGTAAGATGTTACAAGGCAGCTCCTATGTTAACCCCTTTGTGCTCATGATGGAGCGGTTTGGTCATGAGCGTCGGTTGGGCTTTGCTTATGAGGGAACCGCTCCATCACGGCCCCGCCTGCGCAATAGAACCTTCATCACAGCGCAAAAATTCGGGCAGCGCTGAAGGAGTTAACCTATGCAGTGCCCTGAAACCCTCTTGGGTGAGTTGCAAGCTTCACAATTCCCTGATTGATTGATTGATTGATTGATTGATTGATTGATTGATTGATTGATTGATTGAACCAAGCGGACCGATAGCCTTCAAATAGTGAAAAACTAAATGCACAGTATTTCACTATCAGGAAATGTAAAACACTCTACTAACTATGCTACCTTTCACATACACTGCACCCTGCAGAGGGTGCTACTTTGGGCCTAACTTAGGGGTAACTTTAATGTAAAAAAAAAAGGAAGTTTAGGGCCTGACAAGTGGGTTAAGTTACCAGGTCACCAGAGGGCGTGGCCTCCAAAATCCTTTCAGCAATACCGCTGTGTATGGACTTACTGAGGTAACAGGAGGGATAGTTGGCCCCCAAAGACCCTCAATATCCAAGGATACTTCATCCCCCAACTAGTAGTGCACCAGGAGGCACGCTTGCAGAGTTGTGGAGAAAGGGGACATGGCCTCCAAAGACCTCTCAGCAATCCCTGAGTGTGGGCCATCCTGGAAATAACAGGAGGGGTTGTTGGCCCTCAAGGTTCCTCTGCAGCAAAGAAACTTCATCCCTCAACCTGTTGTGCTCCAGGAGGTGCGTTTGCACAGTGGTGGTGAAAGGGGGAGGGGCCTCCGGTGGCTTGACAGTCTGCCATTTTTGTAATAAAAAAAGCAATATTACACGTGGGGGGCACGTGGCCCCCCTTCCCTGGGTCGATTTAGGTCCCAGGTGTCCCAGGGCCAGGCTTTTTTTTTAATGGGTAGGGAGCTTCACAGCTCTCCTTCCTGGGCCAGTTTTGGCCCCGGGACCCCATCACCTGGGGCCTGGCCTACTTTTTAAAAAAAGATGTAAAGTAAAGGGAGGGGGCCTAGTGCTCTCCCCCGGCTGCTTAATGCCCCAGATATCTCATCTCCCTGGGCCTGGCCTCTATTGTGGGTGCCCTGGTACAACCCTAGGCAACCACTCACCATTGATGGGGACTGGGGAGGGAGCCTCAAGGCCCTCGTGGTCCCTGCCAGCTCCCCACCTTCTGTGAGAGGAAGCATTGTTTTTACGGAGAGGGAGCTGCAGAACATGCAGCTTTCTCTCTGTGAAAGCAATTCTGCTCCTCTTTCAGCAAGCAAGAGCATTTGTAATGCTCTTGCTTGCTGAAAGTTAAGTATTTGCTGTGACTTGGCGGAAGTGGTAAAGCTCCTGCAAAGCCAAAGAAAACAGCTTTGTTCCAGGGTTGGGCTCCCTGGGACATAGCAGGACCCGGCCCTGGAGGTAGCAGTCCCCAGGGCCACGTATGGCTCCAGGAGGAGGGCACATTCATCTGCTGTGATAGCAGTCATTATAAGGGGCGGAGAGGTCTGACCATAGAAGAGTTGCTACTTGAGCAGGAACAGGCAAACTTTAGCAAGTGAACTGGCACTCAGATTACTCACCTGTGATAGAACAAGGTGAGAGGATGCAAATCATCAGTCATCAGTTAATGAAAATAAGAGAGCTAAGACAAAGAGCAGTGATTGTAAAATCACTTTTTTCACTTATATCTCCATTTTAAGTAACAGAAAAGATGGAAGTGACAAAGACCATTCGTACAAGAGCATATCAAGATGTATGTGATTGGAGGTATTGATATTAAGTCATAATTGGTATTTAAAATGTGTAACATATGTGTTTTGTGTCTTCAGGATGCAACACACCTACCTGGTTGAAAGGCAGCTTATTAACTAATATACTAAGGTGAACAGCAGTAGGGGGGGCGCTAGAGAGCCTGCAGCAGGATGGGCGCACAATAGTGCTGCTCTGTCGGCCCGGCTTATTATCTGACAAATATCAGCAGAAAGGGAGCTCATCTGCAAAACCTGATAACATCGCTGTGCAGCTGAAAACAGGGGCGCATGAATGATGCCAAGACGAGAGGCGTGCTGTAGCTATTGACGGAGATACTGTCAAGTGCAGAAAGCGTGAACGCGACAAGCTCCACGACAAGATGGTGGCTGTGGCAGATGAGGCCTCGGCCTAGGATCTGCTGTAGCTGCTGCGCCCTGTGCCTGCTCCTTGATGTGGACGCCCCGGCCGAGGTGCAGTGGGTGCGCCTATTGAGAACTTGCTGAGAATTGCAAAGAGGGCTCTGGGAATACAATTGAAAAGCCACAGCTAGGTGCCATCTCTGTGTTGTGGTGCTGAGCCGCATTCTGGGGCTGCCGCTCCACTTCAGGGAGTGAGCTGCGGAGCGGGATGCATTGGCAGCTATGGGAGTGGATAATAAACCCCACCAAAGGCACACGGGAGCAAGGTGTGCACCCCGATGGACTTGCAATACCCGGAGAGTGGCATAAAATTCACTAAGCACAACTATTAGCAGTAGAGGTGCATGAAGAGCTGCGAATGCTGTTTGGGGGTAAGCTATTTAAAGCACGGAATGACTATACTTGTTGTTGCTAAATCAGAACACAGCAAACTTGCACAAAGGGATCACTGGCATCCATAGAGAGTCCTGAAGTGCACTTACAATACTGAGGCCTTAGATGTATCTGGCCTGGGCCTGTGAAGAGCAACAGCAACTTGTCCGTGGAAGCCTGTGCACCTCCATTGCGGTGTTAGCGTGGATAACGGACCCAGGCATTTGTTGGCGGCACAAACACATCAGAGCATCAACGTAGTGTGCGGTAAAGGGTGGAGTTACGGAGACAGTTGAACTCGCTAGCTGCAGCAAGGTGCAACCCCTGATTCAGTATCTGGGTGACGGACTCAGAACTAGGACAATGGGCAAATCTGATAAACAGCAATCCAAGCTGCCCTTCGAGTCCCGTCGCTCATCACGGCCTAATGTGGCACGTTCGGACACTGAGCTGGAGATGGGTCAAACAAGCCCACCCACATTGGAGTCAACTCTACTAGCGATGTAACAAAGCCTACAGGCCAATGACGGGAAAATAGAAACCCTCACGACCTGATTGGACAACATGGCTGCCAAATTGTATAAGCAAGGAACGCGACTGGACACAGCAGAACAGCGCTGTAGAGGATGAATCTCATGCGACAGTTGACAAACGTCATGATATGGAAAAAATATTGAGATCTTAAGAGCTAAGAATGAGGATTTGGAGGCACGCTCACGCCGTAACAACCTGCAAATAATGGAGATTCCAGAAAGCATCAACACAGGCCGACTCGAGGATTAGAATGAGTCAATGCTCAAAGATTTGTTTAGGGAAGAGAATTTCTCACTAGTCCTAATTATAGAACAAGCGCACCGATCGCTGGCTCCCAGACAGCTACCGGGTGCGCCGCTGCACCCAATTGTGGCTTGAATATTGAACTATAGGGATTGTGATGCTGTACTACGGTTAGCAAGGGAGAAACAACACTCCAGCTACCAGGGTAACATGGTGTCGTTATTCCTGGATTTTACTATGGCAGTCCAGGTGGCAGGCAAGGAGTTTGCTCCTATCTAGAGAAAGTTGTGTGAGATGAAGATTCCTTATTCAATGTTTTATTCTGCGCTCTTGCGGATTTCTCATGAGGGCAAGATGAAATTCTTTGCAATATCGAGAGCTTCACAGGACTTCCTGAAACAGGTCAAATTGAAGCAGAAAATTCATAAGAGTTCGCCATCCTCCACTCAATATGAGTCATAATTAGGCTTTCCTGTTTTCCTGTTTTCAGTTTCTATTTTTGGTAAATTCTGGTGGGGCTTTTTCAGTGTTTTCAAGTGATTTTAATACTTTAAAAAAAACAATGGTTATCAGTGGTTACACACTTTCCCGCCATTAAAAAACAACAGAAACAGTGTTTTTCCGGTGTTTATGGAACTTTTTGCTTTTATTATTGCTTGCTTTCTGCACTGATAGTACATGGTAAATAGTGTACATACCGTGTATAACAGGTCCAAATACATTTTTACAAATCAAACATATACTTCTTCAGCGAGTCTTTGGTCATGCACACTCACTCTTTCCTCCTGATGTAAACTTCTATCTGTGAAAAGGCCCTCTCAACATTGGCACTTGAGACAGGCAACAGCAAAAATAGCCAATACACAATTTGCTAACTCTGGCCACTGACATAGCTTGCCATGCCAATACTAGTGCACCTGAAGATTGTTATTCTCTTCAACCGGTTCTGCAACAATGCGTTGAGCTGGGGGCATATGCCCTCAGAGTTATTGAGGCTGTCATAAGTGAAGCAGCACTTTTGAAACTCAAGAAAAAAATTCCCTTTACAGAAGGGATCTATAACTTGTGCAGAGTACCACAGTGAGGCTTCATTGACTTCAAATGCCATGGTTGGTGAAGGGCTATTTCTCATACATTGTAAAATAAAAGTTCCTGAATTGCTCCTCAACATTTCTTTGATTTCCAAGTGTCAAGTACCCTAACTAACATGGAACATGTTGCAGTGCCAAAGTCACTAAAAGTGTGGCCAAGCCTACTCTCAAGAAGATGTTTCACATTCACACCAATTATGCTGAATACTTGGTAGACAAGGGTGTTTTCAGACTCTAGTTTTTTATTATGTCCACTACAGCAGTCATGCTTTCCTGTAAAAATCTAAGAATGCAGTAGAATGTACCAAAGATCCTCCTATTTCCTGCCTAAGGCAACATCACTCAGCAAACGTTCTGTAAATAGTTGCCACATGGATAATATAGCATTCATGGCCTCTAGGACAGCAAACTATCAGCTAAGTGACATAGTTGGGATGACTCTTTCTTTGATGTCACACAAAGCACAAAATGTGAAATATTTGCTTTTTCTTTTATTCGCATAACAAAATAGTGCACCAGAATGGACTAAAAAGTCAATAGAATTCTTCATTAACCCTGAATATTGTAAAAATGCTTTCAGCATACCATCTAACAAGTGGCAAGGATCTCCTACAGGGAAGCACTTCAGCTCAGTTATCGATTTTGATAGGTCATCACACAACTTTTTCATATACGTAGCTGAGTCACTGCAAATACAAACAATATCACTCCAATCTTTGTTGAACTTGGAAAGAACTTTTCGCAGCAGTGCTCCAGGTGACTCTGCATTCCGTGTTTTCCAAAAGTCTGGTGTCATGTTTCCACCAGTATCCCAGATAATTTGTGTCCGCACTCTTTTCACATATACCTGTCACTATAACTTACAGTGAATGTTTAAAGCCTGGGGTGTTTGTTAATTCGCCTTCTATCAATACTGACTCACTAGAAAAGAGGGCTGATGTATCAAAGGTTTTTACCCATTCTCTGTGTGTAAATGTGATAGTACATATTGGGAAAGATTCTTATGAAACCTTCATTTTTCAAGACTCAAATGTAGCCATAAAATTTAATATGATTGTGATATTTCCTGAATCTCTACAGTTTACAAAATAAATAAATAAACCATACCTAAAACATGCATCTAAGCCCTGTATCTTTCTACCAAAGACCACAAAACTGAAAACAGGAAGAAGAAACAATATTTTGGTGACATCCCTAAACAACAAAACTAGAGCAGAATACGGTTAGCCCAGTTTTATTACTGCTGCCTTATATAACAAAGCTACATTGCATTAGCTCCTTTGAGAAGAAATAAAAATGGCTCTGTAAATCTCCTTTTCCTTTCTTTGAATGGCATTTAGTTTGTGGTTGTGCAGCTTTTTTTTCAGTGTTTACATGTTTACACTGGTGAGGGTTAATTTCCTTCCAGTGGGGTTTTATCAGATATTGTAGGTTTAAACCTAAAACCAGACAGCCTAGTCATAATTTATGGTAAGAAATATCCGAATTGGGACAGCATTGGGTAAGGCGGATTTCTGCACACATTGAAATATTGGGCTCATGCACTGGCAAAGAGGAATTACACCTACAGATCTCTATGGCAATTGTATAGTTGATACAACTGAACAATGCAGTGTGGGTCGGTAGGTCATTGGACAACCCTCTATTATGTAGTGTGCTTGTGGAGAATTCCAGGACTGAGGTAATAAGACATTGTGGCACCATATCAACCATGGTTAGATATATGTCTGCAAACATGATAGTGTTTTTTTTTTATATATGGCGGCTGATTGGAATCTTCTGTTATTGACATGTCATAACCTGATTTGTGAGGGCTGGAACTTATAGGCAATATGGTATCTGTTTCGAGACTGCACAGTAGCCTTTAATCTGATGGTGGGTGGATTTTTGTTATGTACAACGGCTGATTGGAATCTCCTGTTATTGACATGTAATAACCTGATTCGGGAGGGTTGGAGTGTTTAGAAAATATGGTATATTTTTTAACCTCTTCGCCGCTAATGACAAGGGTAACTCGTCATGGACTTTCCATTGATTTCAATGGAAATTAAAGCAGAGGATAAATTGTACCTTAGCAGCCAAGTGGTTAAGACTGCACAATAGCCTTTTACACGATAGAAATGTGAATTAAGAACGATTCAACAAGATGTTCCCTAAACATGATGACAATCAGGCAACATTTGCACTGCGGGTGGGGGTACGGGTATCTGGCTATCCCCTGAGAGTGTTCCCCAACACTGTTGTAATGTTTGTTATGCTTGTTCTCTGGGAGTGTCTTTGGCATGATTAAGATGCCAAAGTGGGAGGGGGGAATATGGTTCTTGCTAGTATTTTCAGGCATGGCGCATCAATGTCGCTGTCTTGAAAACAAAGAGAGGGGCTCTTTAGAGTCCTAATAGGGACAGAGCACCAGTAACAAATTAGTTAAAATAAGTGTCCCTATGGACTAGACCATTATATTTACACCTCATACACAACATTCATTTACGGATTTGGAAAAAGTAAAAAACAATTAAAAATGTATATCTGATCAAATTTATTTGGTTCAAAATAGTAAAAACATATATTCTATATCTAATCATTCAATAAAATAATGCATTACAAAATACATAACAAATTCATACACCTGAAGAACGGATAACATTCTTAAAAGCATACAGTGTAGCAACAATATGAAATTAAAAAAGCATTATATGAAAGGAAACCAAAGACCGGAGCCCTATGTATCAGCCCTCACTGTTGTTAATCTGTTTTCATGCAACAAACATGGCTCAAATCTGAAATACGATTATGAGACTCAATGTCTTGCTCCAGATTTAACAAAAACCAAAGCGTCGCAGATAAGGAAATCAAACATATGGTCAGAAGATGGGTGGCAAGGGCATATGGGGAGGGCAGGCGCCCGAGTCGCACACTGGTGGTGAAAATTAGGACACTGTGGACACAGAAATATGTTACTGAATTGGAGTGACAGGGCAGGTCTAAATGCATTAACTCGGCAAGATTCTTAATCAGCTCTTAAAGTATTACTCCGACCTGTACAGTGGGGATGAGGAAGCTACTAGTGAAGAGATCCTTGCTTTGCTTGAGGAGATTGTGCTCGCTCGGCTCTCATCAGGGCAACAAGAGTACCTGATGCCAGAATTTACAGTAGATTAGGTCAAGGAGGCAATACAGTCCCTCCCCTCTGGGAAGACATCGGGCTGCGAAAGCCTACAAGCTGAATTTTATAAAACTTATGCAGACCTATTAGCCCCACATTACCACATCATGTACTGAGAAGCCTATACGAACGAAACTCTTCTTCCTACACTCAGGGAGGCGTTAATCATAACCCTATTAATTAAAGCCAGGCAAACACGGGGACGCTGTGGGTCTTATCTCCAGCTATCATTTTTAATTATTGATATGAAAACTTTAGCGAAAACGGTAGAGACTAGATTACGCCCATTGATACCAGCGCTGGTCTTATCAGACCGATCAAGCTTTGTACCTACCCGTTCCCCAAACATAACTTACATACACTATTTGCGGTCATGCATCCAATTGACCCGGACACCAGTGCAGCGGTGGTGCTGCTAGACGGGGCCAAGGCCTTTGATTCTATCAAATAGGGATACATGTTCGACGTATTGTGACAAATGGGACTACCGTTTGCATTCATACAATGGTTGGAGCTGCTATATAATGCTTCGATTGCCAGAATGTGTGTGAATAATTGTCATTCTAAGCTTACATCAATCCATAAGGGAAGTCGACAGGGCTGTCCGGTTTCCCCTTTGTTGTTCGCCATTGTTATGGAGACGTTGGCTTGTGTTAAAAGGCAAAAGCACTCGAGCGCAGCATTGGGATTCCTACAGCAACCAATAGTCATATCTATACACGCGGACAAAATGGTGTTGTATGTTTGCAAACCTGAACTGGAGCTACACAGGTTGATCAGAGAGTACATAACTTATGAACAGCTCTCGGGACTCAGGATCAACTGGGACAACTCTACGGTCTTCCTGTTAACACGAAGCACGCGCTCTTTCGAGTTGGAATTCCCGCTGGAATGGAAATTAGAGCCAGTTAAATATCTGGAGGTCTGGAGTCACAGGGAACACAACACCATAGTGTGAGAGAACTATGGTTGGGTGAACAGATAAATCAAATGGCCGTTGTCACTCCCAGATAGAATAGCAGTCATAAAAATGACAATTCTTCTGACATTTTTATATCTGTTCACTAATGTCCCAATCCGGTTGCCGAATGTATTTTCTGAAAAACTATGATCTGTTCTCATTGGGATGTCTTGGTGGGTAAGCACCCGTGATGTAAATGGAAAATCCTCACGAGGCCTTATTCTCAGGGGGGATTTGGGACTCTCGATTTATATCTATAATATTTATGTGCTCAGGCGCAATTTGCGCACTATTGGTACTACCCCCCACCATTCCTACCGCATGTTACGGTGGAGGCAGATGAGATACATTTTGAACCGCTGATAACCTTGCTCCTTAAGATACAACCAGTGTACCACCATCGTGAAATGAGCACAATAGATTGTATAGCACAAGCTTGGCTGAAACTGCTGGAGTGGGCAGGGAAACTTCCAGTATATGCTCCGTCTTTACTGCTGGTGCAACACCCAGAAATATATGTGGTGCAGGAGTAACAGGCTCTCTCAACTCTTGCAGATGTGGGCATTGCTACTATGAGCGACCAAGACTGTAAATGTATTACTTTTGAGGGGAACCTGGTACATCAGACATGCTCCCCTTTAACAGTCTTTACATATTACAGATTGAGGGAAGCCTTTAAAGCTCTTAACCCACGACATCCAGAAGAGCCGCTAACCTTGAAACCACCCCAAACCATGCTGGTGGGCCCCTCAAGAAGAAAATGAGTCACTAGGCTATATACGGCTATGCAGGCTGACACTGCTCCTATGCACAGTAGGGCCAGGGAGGGATGGAATATGGTACAAGACACTCCACTTATAGAGAACGAATGGGACTATAGTTGCTCTATCACTGGATTACTGATGGCAAATTACAATCTTCATATCATACATTTCAGGTTTTTACAGCACCTGTACTATACACCCAAGCAGTCAAAGAGGTATGGGCTGAGAGAGTCAAACAATTGTACCAGATGCAAGTCACAAGAGGCAGATTTTATACACTTGGCCTGGTACTGTGGGAGGGTGCATGACTTCTGGGAACAGGTTACCAAGACCTTGTCAGAGATTGCTACGGAACCCGTGGGATACAAGCCACAGGTGTGCTTATTGGGTCAAACTGGGCAGTTAAGGCCACAGACTAGGAGGCTGGTGCTAATTGCCCTTCTATTAGCGAAGAGAATAGTGGTGCAACATTGGAATGGCAGACGTCCCCCCTGACACCAACAATGGCTGGGAGATATTATCTATTGTAGAGATCAATTAGCCATATATACTGAGGAACTTCCAATGCCATCCAGGACAAAGGACTTCTGTGCCCCACGTATGGCCTACCTACTGAGTCCCCATGAAATGGACCTGTATGTACACCTGTTGATGACTGTACTCCAGACATTGCTGATCAGTTGTATGTTTGTAAATAACTGTGCATACTGTTGATGGAATGCTGGTGTATAATGCAATACTTGTCACTGTGTACCTTTGGCTACAAGATGCACTTGCCTGCCTGTGGTTATGCTGTTATTTTTAAATAAGCTCAAAATAAAATTAAAAGAAAATAATTTTAAAAAAGGTGAACAGCAGTATCAACTCTAACTAACAATATCTATGTCTTCTTGTATTATACAGAATGGCCTTTTTAATCCTCATTTAAGGAAGTCACATGTGTATAATGTGTTTTATTATGCTTATAAAAAATATATTTTTATGTAACATTGTTACGGTTTTAATTAACCAAACAATAAAGACTTTCTACTACTACTACTATTGCTTCTTATTCTTCTTCCCATGAGAGTACTCTACAGCCAATGTGCAACTTACAAGAGGGCTGTGTATTTCAAGGGGTAAAAGCGAGCCTTCATAGCTGCTGCCAGATCTCAGTATAGAAAGATTCGTTCAAGTTTTATTTGCATGCTCTCTATGGACAACCGATGGAGCTGAAGTATCTTTTTGTCAATCCTTGTTTCCATAAACACTGTAAAATAAGGATAAGGAATGTGGAAGAGGAAGTGATCTGTGATGAAACTGGACTTGTCACCGATGTGTTTCCTGTCGCATAAGCAAAATGATATGGTTTCGCTGGCAGGGGCCAGCTATTTAAATGTAAATATTTGGTGGATAAAGTGTGTAGGAGGGGATATGAGGTTTGTCTGGGCATTGAGTAATTAATAATGGCGCCTTTTTAAACAAAGGTGTTGAATTAGGGAGAGTGGTGATCCTTTCTCCCAAGGAAACTACCAGGGTGCATTCCTATATGTACTTTTATGACAACTTTTTACCCCTGTTTTACAGGCTACTGATCTGAAAATAAGCATGTTCCAATAGAAAGCTCTTCTGAAAAGGAGATGGCATTTTCTATGTTGGCATAATTTACGCCCAATTCCACTTTCCTCTTTGGACTTTTGCAGGCTCCTTCTGGTATTAATTGGCCTAATTATGGCAATGTTTGATTATATGCTTATTAATGCTCATTGTTATGGTCCCATGCAATAGTTCTACGCTGAAGGACAATTGAGACTGCCAGGGAATATGGTTGTGTGCTGTATCACCAAATTCCAGAAGGAACAATATCTGTACTCCTAATTAAGCGTTTCTAGGTGCAATGTGTCTTGCATTTATTAGTCTGGCAGAGGCTGCAGTGTGATGAGCAACTGTGAGGATAACCTTTATACTTCATCTGCATCTATTAACCGCATCGCTGCTGCGGTTATTTTTGCGCTACGCGGCTTTTTTGCAAAAGCCGCGTTAGATGACGAGCTCAGCTTGTCATCCGCACACGCCCCCCGTGGCTGATGACGAGCTGAGCTCGTCATCAGCATCGAAGGGGTTAAAGACTCGATGAATTCAAGTAACAGCAAGGGTAAACAAATTCCCCGATTATGATGGCAACACAGCGTCCACTATCGTTCAACTTAATACAAAGGGAAGTCTTCAAACAGGGATGCTTTGTGTGATAGTTTGCTGAGATAAAATTGCTTGCTTCCAGTTGTTATTTGCTCCTGTAGGGACTGTAGGATGATCGAATTTTTTGTTTTAGTGCACCTTTTTTTCCATCTAGAGTATATGTCAGCTGTGCTCTGCTTGCTTGAGACTTGGGCCAGATTTATCATAGTGCGGCATCATCCTTGTGCCACGCAAGGGCCCCCAAGGGTGACGCAACACTAAAGTCAGATTTATCAAGCCATGCAAGGCCACATTGCGTGGCCCTGCGTGGCTTGATAAAACTGGAGAAACTCAAGGCAGCGTAAATCACTTATTTGTGTTACTCTGCCCCAGAACAATGATTCATGGAGGGAGAACGGGTTTTCTCATGAATTCGCTCATGGCTTTTGGCGCATTCATAAAAATACCATTAATGGTGGACCTTGGGAATGTGTCACAATGCTAGGCCTACCTCCAGGGGAGGTGTAACAAGAAGAGATATCTTTATTTCTCCTAGTTTTTTCTCTTTCTACGTATGCGGCATTCTGCAGCTAACAGAGGAAGTGGAAAATGCCTCTGAGGAATGTGTTTGTGCAGAGATTTGTCCCTTGCTGCACAAAAACATTCCTGCTTGTAACGCAGTCCCTTTTGCTCCGTGACCCAAGTGTGCCTGCATCGGCGCTAGGTGGTCAAAAGTGCGCCAGCGCAAGGAAAGAAGAGGAATGTGCCGTATAATGTTAAATGTGAGGATTTACAGACCTTTCCTTTTCACACAGTGCAGCGTAGGAAGCGAGCTTGCTGCGTTGTGTGAAAGTATGATAAATCTGTGCCTTACTGTGGAGAAATGCTGAAGGATTAGGACCTTCTATTTCACAATAATATTCGTAAGGGAAAATATAAAATATGTTGGATGTTATATATAAACGTCTCCTTAACATAAGAGTGGCTAAATTTACGGGCCTAATTCCAAATTGCACAATACAGGAAGCATGGGAATCCTGGATCAGGTATTTTCATTTCTAGGCGGGATTTCTGCAATTGATCAATGCAGTAATGTGATATAACTCCTGGGATGGTTAAAAACAAGTAGTTCTCAGAATTACCATGCATTTTCCAGAGATCGAGTCTCCAATTCCAGACTCGTTTATGGTGCTTTCAGCAGGTGGGATTTATTTGCAGAAACATAAGTGCGCCCAAGTCAACTCATCAGTATGGAGAGTGGTATCTCCTGGGGAGATACTACCCCACACAACACCTATTTGGGCCCTTCCTTACTTTTAGTAGAGTAGGAGCCTCGGAGGACTGAGCTTATCACAATCAGCAAATGTCTGACCTATTCTGAATTCTCAGAAATTGTGGTTAGCAAATGTCCCACTAAACTGCATATTCAAGAGCACATGCAAACACCATCTTATTAATCTACGCAGAGAAGATGGAAGACTACATATGTGGGGATATGTCGACAAATGTTTTTCTCCATCTTCACCCAGAGGTAACACCCTATACTATAGTACTGGCCAACATCCCGAGACTTCAGCCCAGAGAAGAGGAACATTGGTCATCACTTAAGAATAAGGCCTTCACTTCTTGAATTCTTGGACTGGGCTTGGGAACTGGATGGAGACTGTGTAGTCTTACGTTTCCGTTTCCTGGTGTATTCTGGAACGGGAAATCTCCTTTAGGGTATGTAAAGAGGCTATTAATGTCCTCCCACTGGGTCACTTTTATCAATCAAGCACAAATTTTAGAGGGGTATCACAGAGGATACCAGCGGATTCCTTAGGCCCCTATAATTGTGCAGTCCTGGCCTCCAATAGATACGAGGCACTTAGTTTGCTAGAGGAAAATTATTGACTGGGTCCCAAATTTGGCTTAACCGCTCCTGGGGAACCCGTCACCAAGGACTCAAGAGAGTATGAGCCTAAATTGAATATCCAGAGCCTAGGGGGTCCTCCTTCAATAATAATCGAAGTTTCAGAGGGTTTAAATAATCGGGAGGATCGATTTGGGGAAGATGATAGTCCAACTGAGACCCACTCGAATGAAGTGAGCCCACTGGTGGGTGTAATTGATCCCAGTGTAGTGCCTGTTGACAACTGGTTACACCCCTGCATTAAACCTAGCTTTGGTTTCTTAAATTTTGCATTGGTTTCCTGGAACATCGCCGTGTTAAAGAACAAATTATTATCATCAGACTGGCTATCCTTTATCAAAACGAATGAAAATCTGGTATTTCACGAAACATGGTCAGTGGACCCCGAGTTTAGACAAGGCTACTTACATTTTTTTAAACCTGCTATTGCTGGTCAAAGGGGGGGGGGACGAACTATCTGGGTGAGACAGAATGATTGGTATGAAGTCCGGCAGCTGGATACTGATAGTAATGATATTCTATTTTTTAAAATTCAAACTCAAATTTCAGATGCCGAGGACCTCTTAATTTTTAATGTTTATGCTAGAAGGATGCCTGGAGGGAAAGCTTGTGACACTGTTGCCCTTTTGGATTCCTATCTCGATCAGTATAAAGGAGGGGGAAATATACTAGTTGCTGGTGATTTTAACTGTTCCTTTGAACCACTAGACACCAACGATGTAGACCTTGGTCTTGAGAAAGACCTTCAATGGGATATTCGGCAACTAACACTAACCTCTATTAAAAAATGGACAGAAGCTGCAATATAGCTAAAAGTATTATGTCTGGAGCACGGGTTAAGTGCTGTAAATGGGAGGGCGAAATCTGACAAGCAGGCTCTCCTATTTTTATCAACGGGTTGGGAAGTAGTCGTATAGACTACTGAGGTAAGTACTCTTCAATGATGTGTCGTAAACTTGAGTAGTTGTTCAATACAGATTTATTTACGTAAGGACATTAACAGACACCTCACCCAGCAGTATTTACAGAGCAACTGTCTGCATTCAAATCATCACTAGGCAACCACCATAGATGACTCCTCACATTCCAGAACTTAGTGACATGCTGCCGCAGGAAGATAGAGAACAGGAACACCACAACTACATACTTCTCAATAAGGAACATTGGTCCTCCCTAAAGGACATGGTTGTTGTGGAAAGGGTGGAAAGTGACCATAACCCCCTGGTACTGTCACTTCACTTGGAAGGAAGTTATGTCTCAGAAGGCCATCCTGCGGGTACAGAAGTGCAACTCAGTAACGATATCAGGAGAGTGAAATGGTCGAACAGTTTGAACAAAGAGGATCAATTAGAGGTCATGAGCCAGCTGGTCGCCAAGGCAACCATAGAACTCCAAAAGTGTGTCGCGCAGTAGGAAATTGAGTCTAAAGTTATTTCCATCAATACCGAACTTTTTAACAAGCTGAAGAGCTTTTTTATAACTAATGTACAAAAACCCAGGAATTATGCTAGATCTACGATCGACACATGGTACGGGAAATCATGTAGGGAAGCTTACAAAGCATTAGCAAGTGCGATAAGATTCAAGAACAGGGACAAAATTAAAAATGTGAGGGTGGAATATAAGCTAATGCAACAGGGCCAAAAGGGAATGGGATGAGCAGTATTGGAATGAGCTGTATCATGCCAGCAAATATAGAAATATGGGTGCATCTGGCATTTGGTTAAATGGGGCAAGGGGAAGCCAAGCCAACCATCTTCAACCATGTAGCACCCGAACTGTGGTTTTTACATTTCAAGACGCAGTTAGCCATCTCTGCTCAAAAACTTGAACTGTCCCCTGGTCCTCCCCTCCTCCCTGTAGGCAATCCCCCCTTGCACTTTACTAAGCAAGAGGTTGATACAGCACTTAGCACAGTCCCGAGAGGTAGAGCGCCCTGGCTAGACTGTGTACCTGCTGACCTGTTCTTGTATAATAAGGCAGTGTGGGTAACTTACGTTCAATCTCTAGTGAACGCCATTGCAAGCGGCTCGCCTATACCTGATTCATGGATGGGTGCTGAGATTATCCCGATTTTTAAAAAGGGGGATTGTTCAGATCCTGGTAATTACAGGCCCATAAGTTTAATCGATTGTATTCAGAAGGTGACTGCCAGGCTCGTGTTGAGTAGAATCCAAGGCTGGATTGATGAGTTTGATATCCTCTCCCCTCTACAGGCCGGGTTCTGCTCACACACGAGCACTATCGACCAGGTTTTTAGATTTGTTTTAATTTACTGGCGTGTGGTGATCCTTAAAGGCGGCACACTATATGCTGCATTCATAGATCTCAAGTAGGCATTCGACCTAGCTCCGCGTGCCAAGATATGGAGTGTTTTTGCGGCACAGGGCATGCCCATGGATATACTGGCCTTTTTAATTAAACTTCATGATGCAAATTTTGCATAAGATAGATGGGGTCAGCAAGGGAGGGTGACAGACAGATTCCTGATCACCAGAGGGGTTTGTCAGGGGTGTGTACTGGCACCAACGCTCTTCTCCTTGTATATTAACTTTACAAACCCCTATCCTTGATGGCAGGAAGATCCCTATGTTAATGTTTGCAGATGACACCTTGTTAATCTCTAAAACGCAACAAGGTCTACAGACGGCGATTGCGTGATTTGAGGTGTTCTGCCGGGACCATGGTCTTATAATTAATGTGGACAAGACAAAGTTCATGGTGCTACATAACCAAAAGATCGTAAGAGGGAGGGTAGCCATGAATGAAGCCATACTAGAGCAGACCCACGTTTTTATCTACTTGGGCATTACCCTAGGATGCAAACTAAATTGGAAACCGCATATAGACCAGTTGGTTCTTAAACAGGCACAACTGCCTGGTGCCTTAAAAAAGGAAAAATGCCTCCCACACAAAGCCGATTGCCCCCATACGAAAAATCTACAACTCAAAAATAAGCGATTCGGTCCTGTATGGGGCCTAACTATGGGGCTTTAGCAATTTAGCGGCATTGATGACCTCCAAAACAAATTCATGAGGGGCAAAACTGGTCTCGCACAATCCACCACACTATTGCCCCTCTATTATGTTTTGGGATGTCAGTTCCTAGGGGATGTGGCATGCTACAAACCTGTGGCCTAATGGAGGAGGCTCTGGGTTACCCCCGAGCTCTCCCAGTACACTCAGGCTCTACTCAAGGTCAGGGACGCCGACAGTGCATGTAAAATCCCATGGCTGAGGCAGGCAAAGGCCACCTACAATGAGATGGGCCTTAACCCCTTGTGGCAAAATCGCGTAGATAATGTCTTTCCATCTAGAAAGGATTTTAAGGAGTTATATTGGAATATGGTCACCATGAAATGCTTTATGTCTCTAACCAGGCCTTCTCTAGCAAGATATTTTTTGGAGACTAAACATGACACCATCTATGAAGGGTACTGGGATTTTATTCCGGTTCCTAGTGATAGGAAACGGTGTCACCAATTTAGGGTGGATGGTCTCTCAGTTAACTCATTCACTGGTAAATGGCGCTCCAAGACTAGCAAGAAATGTCCATTTTGCCCAACTCAGATGGAATCTATAGCACATATTCTACTCATCTGTCCAGTGTACAAAAAACCGAGGCATACATGGTTGAAGCCCATTTTTTTGATGAAGGGCATCAATATTAGTAACGACGCACTAAGGATTCTAAAAACGGACAGCACAGAATCAATCGTAATTGCGGTTGCCAAATTTATACACAGGATGTGGGCAATTCGTGCTCACAAGCTGAGCCTGATTTAAATTGTTTTATACTGTTATTACCTGGTCTCCCAAAAACTTATTTTTAGCTTAGTCACAACCACTCTGTGTTATCCACTGTATTATGGCTTGTTTTTTTTGGGACAGTTTTGTATCATGTTTTAGATTATTTTATTGTATATAGGGATGAAGTAACTTGTGGATTCATTTTTCTATTGTGTCAGTCTCCCACTATTACGAGAATGAAATGTTTAATATTTTAAATGTAAATGTCTTTTAGAAATATGTGTATCAAAATAAAGACTTATCGAATTGAATCGACTACATATGTGGGCATGCGCATACCCATGCACACACACACACACACACACACACACACACACCCACACACACACACACACACACACACATGTTTAGTAAGAACTGCATCATAGTACTCAGGGAAACCTCTTTAAACAAATATAAACGTTTCCATCATGTATATGTTAACAAACTCTTTGCAATCAATTAATCAGATATACAAATGTTTGCAATCACCAAACATAATAGGATGAGATTAAAAATGGCTGTTGTATGCAGCTATACTAGTTAGCCACATCTGCAAATGTATTTATTATTTCATAGGATCAACATAAAAAGCTACTTATAATGGGAAATTGTCGAAAATACAGTTCTGAAGGCCCCAGAGAATCAAAATATATTGCATCCCAGTTGTGAGAACTGGTTAGGAATTCAGAAGTCAGCAATAGATCAAATACCACTCAATAATCAATTGTCTAATTAAAGCCTTTTCTTCTAAAAAGTGAAACATATGTTACCACATAACTAAATGATGCTCTCAAAACTATACATACGTTTCAAACTCCAGTTGGAAAAACCTATTGGAACACCTTTCAATGGCCCTTGCAAGATAACTGGGTGAAAATCACGTACTCTAAAGACAGATTTCTGTCGACAGTTAACCCCCTAAATCCAGATCCCATATTTTGGGGGTATCTGCATCCACTTGTCCACCAGCAGACATTAACCCTTTGGACCTCAATAGTGCTCAATTTTTTTAATTTAGTTAGTTAGGGGCATATCATCTAGGAAAAGCGATAAATATCACATTTCCTGCTTTCCGCGATTCTGTTTAACGCCGTGTATCGCTGTAATTAATCACAGATATATCGCACTGTTACCAAGGCATATCTCCACGGTTATTAAATCCGGCAATAGCAGCATGAAACAGAATCGAGGAAAGCGGGACATGCAATATTATCGCGTATCCTAGATGATAAGCCCCGCTGCCTAAATCGCACAATCCACCTGCCATAATAAGAGTGGCTAAGTCAGTTGCAAAGCAGGCGTAGCAAATCCGCGATAACCGCGGTTAGCACAGTATATTTTATTTTATCGTGGGTTTCCTCGTGGCTTTATAATATTGCGCTGCTGTGTGCGTGCCGATTTCCTCAGAGAAATGTAAGGGAATGCCTATTTTGCATGTCAGCAGCGATATTCATCGCTGACATGCAAAGTGGCGTTTAAAGGGATGCTCCCTCAAGGAAACACGTGTTAGCATGCCCTTGATGATTGAGCGTTAAAAAATCGCTGCTTTTCGGCCCAAAAGGGACGCTAAAGCGGCGGTATTCGGCGGTATTCGGCTTGATGATATGCCCTTAGTTATTTGTTTATTCGTTCATTTATAGCAGCAGCACCACACCATTTGCAAGCACTGAAGGAGAAGGGAAAGGAGCAGGGCAGGAGCATTGGTAGAAAACACTTAGGGCCTTATTTATGAAGGTCTTGCGCCGCCGGTGCGTCACTTTTATAATGGGAAAAAGTGACGCACCAGTGGCACAAGTCCTTCATAAATGAGGCCCTTAGGGTGTGTCTTAGATAATGGCGGAAGTGTTAATTCAGCACAATGTGACAGATATATTTGTCCCCCTTATTGCCACTGTATTCAGTCCTAGGTTTTCGAACGTTCTCCTCTTGTTATTGGTGTCAGACTCTGCAGAAGGTTCAGACATCCCGCGCTCGTACCTGTAGTTCTTGTGGTGCTTTCCGTCATACCAAACCACTTCTGCATTGCAGTGTGCATTGATTTGATCAGTTCTAGTTTGATCATTTGGCCCCGTTGCTGGTCCCTGCTGATCTTTCGCCATTTAGCCTCATCCCCCTTGGACTCGTCTGCCTTTTCAGACTATTTGGTATTATACTTAGCATCCGACATAATACAGCCCTAAGGTGTTTTATTTTTGTTTGCATACTGTGTTTGATAAAGCAAACACAAGGAGATGATGGACTGTGTTTGATGCAATGTTTTAAGCCAAATTCCAAAGAAAGTCTAATTTCCATTGCAAATGAAACATTGGAACACTACCAAGATGCTTCAATTTGATTGGCTCAAAGCTGGTCCCTATCTACCTGAGAAAATGCATAACTTTTTCCTGAGACAAGCCTCCCTGTACTATCAACCCACATACTACTGTGCCTTCATCCCTAAGTGCTGTCTTTGATGACCATGCAGATCTAATAAAGGACTCGCTTGTTCACCAAGGGTGCAGAATGTGCCTGCATTCGGAGAAAATTAGCTATAGAAGACAACTTAAGAATCATTTACTGTGGAAATAGCTGAATACGTCTATCTCTGCTGCCACACGTTTCTGAAATGAATAAGTCCCCAAAAACATTCATTTGCATGTTTTTGCATTCTACTTTTAAAGAGTCCCCTTCTGTGAAACTAAATACACGATTGCAGTTCAGTTTTCACTATATTTTAAAACAGTAACCTAATTTTTATATCTTATTTATTATGTTGCTTATTTTAAATGTTTTAAATAATGACATTTGAATGCACTCATTTATAATGTAAATAAATAGAAATTTTTATAGACAGCAAATATATATGTTATATTTTGATCATGGACTCCCATACAAATTAGCCAATTCCTGTACAAACAAGGCTATGCAGCTCCTGCCAAAAAGAATGGGAGAAGTGAACAAATGAAATGTTCAAACAGCAACGTATTTGAATGGTCTCATTTTCATACAACCACAAATCTATTCAAATTTTACGGAAGAGATCTGTCAAGAAATAGCTGACAGCCCGACTAAAAATCTACTTCACTGTATTTAAATGTAAGGTTTGAAAAAAAACTTCCCTGGCTTTTAAATTGATACAGTTTTGAAAAAGGAGATGTTAAATAGCTGTGAGAGTGGCTTGTCTGAGCAAACAGATGTGGAAATGGGATGCTAGACAGAGAAGAATCTCATTCATAAGCACTTTGACGATAGATAATGCCACATTCTGCTAAAACCTCATACTCCCTGTCACGTTTGGACACGGCTGGTTTACATCTGCATTAAGCCTCCAATACTCGTTACTTCAGCCTGCTCCATATGAAAGGCTTTGCGGGCCATATTATCAAGCAAGGGCGATACATTATCGCCGCTTTTATCGGCAGGAAACTGCCGCTAAAGCGGCGATAATGGGCTTGATAATATGCCCTTGTGAATTACCATAGAAGCCCAGGTTCTGGTGTTAACCTGGGCTTCTATGGGAATTCACAAGGGCATATTATCAAGCCCATTATCGCCGCTTTAGCGGCAGTTTCCTGCCGATAAAAGCGGCGATAATGTATCGCCCTTGCTTGATATTATGGCCCTGTATTCGACGGGTACAATTCCACCCACTTGAAGTTTAGAAGTGCCTTTTGGTGTTCATTAGAAATTAGTGTTAAATCTACAATAGAAAACAGGAAAATTAACGGGAACACTACTTCAGCTGATGAAAGTATATTTCAGTTAGTATACCAGACTTATTTGATCACAAGGATCGTAACAATATTTTAGTACTTATAGAAACATTGACGCAATTTTAGCTTTATGGAGCACCAATCATAATTTCCATGACAAAATGAAATCCCTGGTTGTGTTCTTTTTCTGGAGTCTCCTCCATAGGAAATGCTTTCAATTCTAAAGTTCAAATTCTGGCAAAATGACATTAAGGAATATCACACATTTTATATCAATATACAATCATAGCATTTTAGTTGCTCATTAATAACTCTGTGCTAAAGCTGCAACTGGAAGCCCAGGGGACCTCTTACTCCACCCGAGTCAATAACTACCTGGGATTGCCATCCCATTTGGTAATAGTGCTTAAGTAATGTATAGCATGTCTGGCTTTCCCATTTGCACAGCCCTTTCAAAAGAGGACATCTGTTGCAGAAAGTGGCGTATTGCCTCTTAAAACAAGTAGCAAGTGTCGTCCCTTTGCAACTGCTCCAACTTTTTAATAGAAAACCATTTAATTTCTATCAACATTGCTATCTGTAAATCCATAGGAACAGAGACAGACATCGACCTTTTTATTGGAAAATATCTTCAGCAGCTTTAGTTCAAATTGATGTAATGCCAACACTTCTTCCTGCTAGCGCGGTGCATTGTAAGAAAAACACCATTGTATGACTTACACAAGTTACCCCACCATGCTTGGGCACATGATTCAACAGAACGAGAAAATGAAAGAAAGCCCTGTCTTTGATATGGAGAGACCCTTTTTCTCCAAAAGCATACTTTACATTACTGTGCAGTGGTGGCTTCTCCGTTAAGGCAGAGGAGTGTCACCCCACTGCTCTCTGAACAGTGCAGAGAGGAAACATAAAACAATAATAACACAATGTTAGTATATATTTTTTTTTTTGGGTATGTATTTACCTGAAGGAAAGCATCTTCCTTCATTTGTGATATCTACATCGGGGCAGGGCTGGGATGTCCTGATGGAACGAGCAGGGAGGAGGAGTGGTGGGCATGATGGTTTGGCCGGCCATCTTATGCGGGCAAACCGTCATGCACACTAAACATTTCTCCACCTGGCTGTGTTGCACAGCCGGGTGGAGAACCATTCCAAGGCTCCCAGGCACTGACTGAGCGGCCAAACAGGCCGCTCAGACCAATCACAACGCTGTGTGCTTATGTGCTGCAGGAGTCAGAAGACGATGGAGATGAGGAGGCAGCCGGCAGGTTAAGCAATTTTCTCTTCTTTTTTACCGTTCCACCCCCCCCCCCCCCACTGCCTCACCACTTCTGGACCGCAGCAGCCGTCCCTGTCACTGTGTTTCTTGTGTTTTCCTAAACTGATACCTACATGATCTCACACCTGTAGGATACACTAAGACCAGCATCAACCTGAAGAGCAGTAATTTTCACAGGAAGAGGAATCATATCCGACATGGGAAGTGTCATGCGAGGAGTTTAAGATGGTATGATAGGTGATGTTAGCAGAGGATCTCCGTAACATTTGATGTGTAAGTGGGAGAATTTAGTATATTTTTATTTGTGGAGCATTATAGGAATAAATGTTGCAGGTGACCACTGCAAGTAATGTTATGTTCTGTATACTAGGATGCCTTTTTATAAGGTACTGCTAAGTTTGTCTGGATGCTGGAATGTCTCAGGCCAAAAATACCATACACATCACACATATAAAGTGAATGAAAGGTCAATGATATTAATACAGCGAGCAAAGCTAAAATGTTGCACTTGTTTGGTACCATTTAATATTTTGATTCACACATATGAATTGTCATTTTTAGTGGCAGGAGTGAAGAAATGAAGCAGGAATTGATATTTTCTTTTAACAGTGAATTTGAGAAGGTGTTCCAATATTAAGCTACCTACATAGTGCGGTTTCTGTAGTAGTACATGTCAGTTTGCAATGCACTGTGGGTAAGGGAATCTTGCACAACCATTGCATGTACATCTTATATCTTATTTATTTATGTAGCTAGTCTTAGTTGCCTGACATGGGTCTAGACATGTAGACACCACCGGTAAAATGTGTTCAACAAATTTCCAATTTAAATGAGAATAAAACATGGAAACGCTGGAAGGTATTGCATTATTTGGCAGCAGATACAGTGTGGTTTTCTGTAATATACTCAGTTAATGACAAGGAATCCAAAAGTAATCAACACAAATCACACCTGCCTGGAAATACTTGAATCTGTACAATTAAGAAATGTATGATGTTGATATATGTCCCAGTTCTTTGTGCAGTTTTAGGCCAAATACTGCAGGGATAGCACTAGTAAAGTGTAGATTACAAAATGTACCTAAAATGTCATTAAGGTGAACATAATTTAATAATTTTCTAATCGTATGAACTAAATAACCCCCACACACCAGTGGACTGTCGTTCTTATTTAGAGAAACAAGGGATTTGGTACTCTCTTCATATTTATTATTAGAGCTTAAATTATGATCTAGCATTTTCTGGGCCCGCTTGCTTGCCGTTGGTCATCCGATGGACCTTTTTAACCCAACTGAGAGGTGATGGTAGATAGCAGTCAACATTCAATAAATTTCAGTTAATAGTGCAACCCATTTGGCTGCACAATGGGGCCCAGGAATCGGTTTCCAAGTTTTAGAAGGTTTATTACAAGTTAATAATCAAGTTTAAATACGAAACTCTTAAGGCCATGCTGTAAAGGTACAGAATAACAACAAGGAGTCCCAATTTCCAAAAGAAATTGAGGAAGACTAGTATTAAACAAACAAGTAGTTTAGTAAATGCAAAATAAATGAGCAGCATCAATATTTGGTGCTCAGAAAAAAATCTAAGATTCACACACCTATATATTAGTAGTCTAAATCTGCCGAATTCAGTCCAAGTTAAGGGGATAGTTCGGTAACCACAAATCGCAAGATCAGGGAATTTCCAGGAAGGAATTTAGGCGAAAACAAAGCAAAACAAGAAGAAAAGCATTAGCATTCAGAAGCATGGTCAATAGTCTTCAATTGGTCAGGAATAAGTGTTAGCCTAAGCCACAGTTGGGGAAAAATAAAAGGAAAGCATCGACGTCTGAACCCCTTAAATATTATGTCAGGACCGGAGGCTTCGGATTATGCCTTCTTTCTTCACATTTTATTATTTTCACAGCAGCAAGAAAGACAAATAAACTACTTTTCCCATGAACACTTGGGAAACAGGAAAAACAAACGTAAGTCCTTTTTTGGTCTCCACAACTCTGACAGCTCCCATCATGCTCCACTGCTGCTTCCTCTTCCTCTTTCCTTGCTGCTCAGCAGCAAGTTAAGTGTTTTTTTCTTATCTCTCCTGAGGTTTTGGGGACTGTGATCATTGTGTTTGGTGTACTGGTTCAGCGCTAGTGTTTTTCACCCTCACAGATTCCCCCAGAAATCACGGGACGCTTTTAGCGCTTCTGACGCGATTTTTGGCCCCTTAGGAGTGCGGTGCGGTCCTTCCACGGCTAGGGGGCAGGCTTCTCCTTGCTGGTTATCGCGCTGGAAAACGTTTCAAAAACAGCGTTTTCGCGCGTTTGGCGACAGGTGACAGCTGCTACCCCTGACCACCCGGTTGACACCCGTTTGGGTCGCAATTAGGTTTTCTCCCCGCATGAACGCCCTTCTTAGGGTTGTATTTACTTTGGTGACAGAGACACCCTGAGACGTCGTAATAGCGCTGGTGTGTGGCGCGTGGGGGGCGCTTTGCCTGGTGGTGCCCTGTGATTTGGAGGGCTGCAGCGTCCCTAGGGCTTGTCCCTTAATTGTGTGCCTTGTGCCCCCATATTTTATGGGCTTGCTCCCGTGCTTCATTTAGTGCCCGTGAGGGTGCTGTTAATTGGCTGACCGCACCTCTGTTCCCTGCGGAGCTCAACTTACCTCGTTATGCAGGGGGAGTCAGACCAGTACCCTGAGGAGGACCCTCAGAATTATGCCTCATGGGATGAGGACTTCTATCAAGCGGTGGAAGATTCCATCTGTAGGGCGGTGGATCAGGCCATGATCCCCCTGGAGCAGTGGCTTTGGGCAAGGTTGGATGAGGCGTATGCAAAGATTGAGTCCCTTATTCCTGCACCTTGCCCAGCCCCGGACCCCAATCTGTCCCCGACTCCACCCCCCCCCCAGAAGCCGTGTATGGACGGGGTTGACCCTGCAGCGTTCGCAAAGGTTAAAAGTGCATTTATGGTGCATGAGGGGTCACAGCCTGTGCCCGTCCTCCCTGCAGAGGTGCCCCCCTTCCCCACGTACTATGTCTCCAGAGCCACAGCAGGATGATGACTCTCCGGATTCGGAGGAAGAGGCCTGCTCTTCGAGGTTGTGGCTTCCGTCCCAACCTTCCTCATCCGCGGGTCCTTCGGACATGTTGGACCCGATGAAATTGTCCACCCCAGGTCTTCGGACTGGGTCCCTGGGGACAAGGTGGCCCAGTATGTGGTGAACTGTCTCCGCAAGCCTGTTGATAAGATGCTCGTAGCCGCCTTAGGGCGGAGTGCCCCCACTCTTCCTTAGATGGGAAAGTGGCAATGACTCCTGACATTGACCCAAAGATGGCGACGTTCCTTGCTAAATTTGTCAAGGACCCCCAGAAGGGTATAGATAGGTCCTGGAGTACATGCCAGGACAAGCTGTTGGATGCGGTCGGCCCAATGACCAAGATCCTCAACATGGCAGAGGAGGCCAAGGCGTCGGGGGACCTTATCTCCCCGGAAGTTCGTCCAATTGGGTACGGCGCGCCATTATTTTCCTGGGCAACGCTAACTGTGCTCTCTCTACGGAGAGAAGGAGGTCACTATTGATTAAAATTGACCCGAAGTTGGGTGACCTCGCCTCCTCTGAGGCTGGCGCGGTGGCGCAGGGTGGTCTGTTCGGAGAGCCATTTATTAAAGAACTCTGCAAATTTGTAGCCACGTTTACCTCCCTGGACTGGGCACAGTCCAATATTAAAAAGGTTTTTGACCCGCTTGTTTTTGACAAGGTTGGACGTGGCAGGGGCCGCTCGTTCGGCCGGGGCACCGGCTCAGACAGAGGGCAAGGATCCGGACGCGGGCAATTTCAAGACAATGTCCGCTTCAACAACTTTTATCCCACAAGAGGACAGAGGTTCCGTGGCCGCGGGGGCCAGAGAGGGCAGCAACAAGGTGCTGGAAGAGGTGAGTGTGTTACCCTCTGCGAGTTTGCGGGTAGGGGGCACTTAGCGCAGTTTCTCCCAGCGTGGGTTATCCTTACAAGCGATGCTTGGGTGCTGCAGACGGTTCAGGGCTTCCAGTTGGAGTTCCATGGCCGTCCGTGTCAGCTTCAACGTCCACGCCCCATTACTTTCTCGCAGCGTGATGCAGACTTGGTGCGCGAAGAGGTTGCCACCCTCCTCCACAAAGGGGCTATTTGTTGCGCATGCGAACATCCAGGCGGTTTCCTCAGCAACCTCTTTTTGGTCGACAAGGTCGACGGGGCCGTCGACCGGTCATCAATCTGAAAGAGTTCAACGAATGGCTGGTTTATCGCCATTTCAAGATGGAGGGTATCCACCTCCTGCGAGATGTGCTGCGCCCGTCAGACTGGATGGTCAGGCTAGACTTGAAAGACGCCAATTTGGCGGTCCCGGTTTTTCCTCCTCACTGTTGTTTCCTCCAGTTCAGGTGGGACGGTCAAGTTTACGAATTAACCACGCTGCCTTTCGGGCTCTCCTCGGCGCCGTGGCACTTCACTAAGGTGTTACGCCCGGCGGTGGAGGCCTTGAAAGCGCGGGGTATCAGGCTGATAGTGTATTTGGACGACATGTTGTTCATGGACCAATGTCCGGAACAGCTGGTGTCCCAACTGCAATTTGCAGTCGACCTGATACAAGGTTTGGGCTTCGTCATCAACGAGAAGAAGTCCATTTTGGTTCCTTTCCAGTGCGTGACTTTTCTCTGGTTCAACATAGACCCGCTGTCCTCCACCTTGAGTCTTCCCGCCAGGAAGATGGCGAAGATCAGGCACGAGTTGCGTCCGACCCTGGCGAAACCAATGATCTCCTTGCGTCAGCTTGCGCGGTTGGTGGGCCTGCTATCGTATTCGATTCAGGCCATATTTCCGGGCCCTCTTCACTATCGGGCCATGCAACGTCTGAAGACTTTCCATCTCAGGAAAGGCCTCACGTACTCTCAGCTGATTCCATTGTCGGAGGAGGTGAGGGACGAGATGCAGTGGTGGCTGAAGCACATGGAGGCCTGGAATGGCCGTGCGATTTTCAGCTCCGCCCCAGATGTCGTGATAGAGTCAGATGCCAGTCGTTCAGGCTGGGGAGTCAGATGTGGAGATTTCTCCACTGGGGGCGCTTGGTCCACCCTCGAGCAATCGTTGCATATCAACTGCTTAGAATTTCTGGCGAGATCCTTCGCGGTCCAGTGTTGGACCAAGGACAGAGTGCAGTCCTGTGTCCTCCTTCGGATGGACAACATATCGGCGGTCCGATATATCAATCACCTGGGTGGCACCAGATCCAAGTTGTTGGCGGACCTTTTGAAGGACTTTTGGCATTTTTGCCTGGACCATCAGGTGTCCGTCACGGTGGAGTATCTGCCAGGTCGGCAGAACGAGGTGGCCGATTGGCACTCTCGACACCTCTTGGATGCCAGCGTGTGGAAACTGGTCCCTCGAGTGTTCTCCCAGCTGATGGACATGTGGGGTCCCTTCTCAGTGGACCTGTTTGCGTCACGTCTGGACTATCAGCTTCCGAGGTATTTCAGTTGGTGCCCGGACCCGTCTGTGGAGGCGACGGATGCCTTTCTCCAGGACTGGTCGGGCGAACAGGGGCATGTGTTTTCCCGGTTTTCAATGATAACGCGTGTGCCAGCGTTGTTGCGCCGCCAGTCGGCGCAAGTGGTGATGATTTCACCATGGTGGAGGTCTCAAGTGTGGTTTTCCGTTCTACTGGAACTTTCCTGGGATTCTCCAATCCTACTCCCCCACTCTCCTCACATTCTTCTCAATCCGGACGGTATTCCCCACCGGCTAGTCCAGGACGGATCACTGAGGCTGATGGCCTGGAGAATCTCCGGCGTCGCTGGACTCTCCCAGGCCTTTCGGGAAAGGCAGAGGACCTGCTCCCTAAGGCCTGGGCAGTCAGCACGACTAAGAGATATCGATCAGCCTAGTATAGATGACGTTGTTGGTGTGTGCAATGGAGTTTTGATCCAGTGGGGACAGATGTAGGGCATGTCCTTAACTTCCTGGACAGTTTGGCGGAAGAGGGTCTAGCCTACTGTTCCATAAATACCTTCCGTTCTGCAATCTCGACGGGCCATGATCTGGTGCAGGGTTCCCCGATCGGGGAACATCCGTTGGTGTGCAGGCTTTTGAGAGGGATCCGCCTTTCGCTGCCACCAGAACCGCGTTACTCTGTCCTGTGGGACGTTAATAGAGTGTTGAACTTATTTCTTTCCTGGCAAGTGAACAGGTTTCTTTCCAGTTAAGAACTCACAGCTAAATTAGTGATGTTGCGGTCCCTGGTTTCCTGCAGGCGAGTCTCGGACGTTCGAGCTCTTGGCATCACGGCCAGAGTTTTTTCCCCTGAAGGTGTCACTTTTACAGTGAGCAGGCGCACTAAGACTTTAACCCGGGTTATTTCATACCCAGCTTTTCCAGACTCCCGGAAACTGTGTGCTGTGCAGTGCCTCCGTGCTTGTGAAGATTTGACCGAAGATACTCACCCTCTGAGCGAATGTCAGCTCCTCATTGCCCTACGGAAACCATACAAGGCTGTTTCTTCCCCAACAATCGCCAGATGGGTGCGTTGGTTGATGCAGGAGGCGCGGATTGACACCAAGCAGTTTGTTGCACATTCAGCGAGAGGAGCTTTTGCACTTGGTGCTCGGCTAGACGATCTGATGAGAGCGGCTGATTGGTCCTCAGATTCCACGTTTAAGAGGTTTTACTTTAGGCCAGTGTTAGAGGTGGCTCGGCTGGTTGTCGACAAGCTTTGAACTGGCATAATCCGAAGCCTCCGGTCCTGACATAAAATGATAATTTGCCTAGCCTTAGTGCTGGTAAGTTCCAATTCTATTAAGGACTCGGAGGCAAGGATTATCCCTCCGAATGGCTTCCAAGAAGCGGACCCTCCCTGTATGTACTGTAAGTAATGCGTTTACGAAATTTGCATTAATGGATACTGTTGCTTTGCACTGTTATGTTTTAAGGGGCTTTGCTATGCGACAGGGAAGAGCAGTTTTGACTGTGTGGTTTTTTTGCAGTGAATGAGGGTTCCAAGCAGGACGCATGAGATTGCTGGAACATGGGCTTCGCGCGAAGAAAGAGGAAGAGGGAGCAGCAGTGGAGCATGATGGGAGCTGTCAGAGTTGTGGAGACCGACAAAGGACTTACGTTTGTTTTTCCTGTTTCCCAAGTGTTCATGGGAAAAGTAGTTTATTTGTCTTTCTTGCCGCTGTGAAAATAATAAAATGTGAAAGAAGAAGGTATAATCCTCGCCTCCGAGTCCTTAATAGTATTGGAACTTACCAGCACTAAGGCTAGACAAATTCTCATTCCATTCAGGTAGTAGGGAATCAGTGAAGGTGTCTGCAAGGAATCTGCAACAGAGATCTGCATAGAGTCTGTAGAAGGGTTCAGTAAAGTAGTTCTGAAGTCTGAGAAGGTTCAGAAGGGGTTTTGAAGTCAGATGAGATCCGAAGGGATCTCTGAAGAGGTACTCTCTGAAGTCCGATGGTGTGAACACTATGTTATATATCACAAAGTCTTTGGGGAACAACACTTGTACACCTCCTCATCAGTGATTCATTGTTCTCATCAGTTCTCACGTTGCATACTGTAACATCCAGAGAAAGTCACACGCTGAACATGCTCATGCTGGTAGCAGTTTTGGCATATTGATGACTAGGCCTTTCAGTTAGTGCTCTGGTTCCTCATGTACTTTCATCAAGATCTTCTTCTCAGGCTTTCTCCCTCTATCTCTAGTACAGGGATGTACCTATTCTAAACTAACAATACATGTGAATACATGCAAGAAATGTCACATTAGGAGAAAATGGAAACAGTATTTCATGAAATGCAGCATTGTGAAATACAGACCTAAATTGTCATGACAAATCAAAGTATTAACTCAATGGTGCACATTTAATATGCGTGTGAACGTTAAGCACAAGTTTCTCGTACATTGTATTAAATTCGCATCACAAATGGCATACAGTAAATTAATCAAGAGTATGAACGGCTAAGAACTACAGGCCCGATTCACAGAATGAACTTAAGACTCAATCCTAAACTTACCACT
Organism: Lissotriton vulgaris; assembly: GCF_964263255.1. Lineage (NCBI taxonomy): Eukaryota > Metazoa > Chordata > Amphibia > Caudata > Salamandridae > Lissotriton > Lissotriton vulgaris. The sequence continues at coordinate 725,185,534 of NC_141696.1, forward strand.
ATTTTGGTATTCACAGACTGCACTTACTACTTTTGGCATTCACAGAATGCACTTACTACTTTTGGTATTCGCAGAAGGAACTTACTACTTTTGGTATTCACAGAAGTTAGGATTTTGTCTTAAGTTTGCCTTAAGACAAACTTAAGACAGACTTAAGACAGACTTAAGTTAGGATTTTGTCGTAAGTCTGTCTTAAGTCTGACTTAAGTTTGTCTTAAGTCTGTCTTAAGTCTGTCTTAAGTTTGTCTTAAGTCTGTCTTAAGTCTGTCTTAAGTCTATCTCAAGACAAACTTCAGACAAAATCCTAACTTCTGTGAATACCAAAAGTAGTAAGTTCATTCTGTGAATGCCAAAAGTAGTAAGTGCATTCTGTGAATACCAAAATAGTAGTAAGTTTAGGATTGAGTCTTAAGTTCATTCTGTGAATCGGGCCCACAATTTAAATGCATCTATGTGTAGCATCAGTGTACACATTATATAAACTTTATCGTTTTAGGTAAAATCACATACTATACATGAGGATAGTTTCTATAAAATTTCAAGTAATTAAATGTTATTTATTTAGTATAGCACGTGTTTATAAAAGACAAATTTCTTCTTCATAGTAAGTGCATTATCTACTAAGTGAAGATGGCTTTAAATTCACTGAAACTTCAACTACTGGTATATTAGCGAGATTAAAACACACACATAAGTATATTCTCTAATTCTACAATAAATGCACTCTTCAGTAGTAATGTTGAATGCAGCATTTTCATTAATCATTGAACCAAAAAAGAAACATATGCTAAGTGCACATTCCTGTCATGTATCTGCTATCATAATTGTGACATACTTGTGACGTGTAAAGAGTGGGCAACTTTGCACTGCACAAGTTACATGTGATTTACTAATTGTACAAATGTTTCAAAAAGAATGCCTTTTACCAGCTGCCAGACATATCACTATGAGTAATTTCGGGTTGTAATAATAATACACTGAATATGACACAGTACTGATATACTGACCATGAAATATAAAATGACTGGGAACTGTTCGGAAACACTAAGCTAGTGACTATGATGAGTGACAATATTGCAATGACATGAATTCCGAAAATTGAATTGAAAAAGGCTACATAGGGCACGGCAACCCTTAATGTACATATTTTGAGATCAGGAGATGAAGACGTGTGACACAGAGGGAAAGATGGGGAGAGCGAGATAGGGACAAAGAGCTTATTTTCTCTACAACAAAACATTTCAATGTGTTGTTTTGTAAATATGATCATTATTGGAATTTAATTTAATAAGCCTTGCCAGTGAAAACATGTTTAAACTGGCATAGGAAGATGGCAACCGCTTGGCTGTAACCCTTAACCTTCAGACTGACGGTCAAGTGACCTTAACCAACAGGCTAAGAGGAACTCAATGGTGCGTTTGGTAAAGTTATAAGTACACCTCACTGTAAACACTTGTAATTCTACTTTTCAGAAATGTATCGTGAACTTAATTCCATTTAAAACTACATCATGAGATTAAAAATTAAATATCAACCTAATTTAGAAGCAAAAAATAGCAGCAAAATCGTAGTTAATGACACTTGTCGCCTATTAGCAGTTATTCAGATTTGTCAAAATGGAGTACTGTACAGTTTTCTAAGTAGACCCTCAAATAAACATAAATTAAATAAATTATGCTTATGTAGTTTGAACCCGCTCTTAAGTATCTAATTAAAGACTATTAGGGGGAAGCCCTTCCAATCTGATTTTCATTGCCTGCTGTAGAAAATGATAAACGCAAACACAATCAATTCCTTCAGGTCACTTTTCAGAATTCCAATAGTGCCACACACCCTCCAACTTACAGACTGCAATACTCCATTGCTTACGAGGCTGTGAATAGCTGGGGCAAAAAAGAAGAGTTTTTCTCCTGTTTCCTTTACCTATGGGCAGTAAGGACATTAATTTGAAAAGCAGCCTGATTTGTCCCTGTTAGATGCAAATGATCTTAGCGGTAAGACACCACATCTAAGCTGTACATATAAGCATTTTGCTTGAAAGGGATACATTCTGCCCATAAATGGTTCAAAATTAGCAAACCATTTATGACTCAGGTACTGCCCTGTTAGGATCCCATCTATTTGGTCGTTCCAAGTCAGTGACATGACAGTTTCCAAATAAACTTATTTCAGTTTCTGAGTAACACCTTTGCTAATTTCTGCTTGGGAGTTCCATAATTCACACATTTTAACCATGTCACACTGTTTATTAACATGTTTTAGCCATGAGGTATGAACTTGCATATCACATCAACTTAATTCTGCTAGGGAGCCCCTATAGCGCCCCTAAGCGCCCGGACGCCCCTTTGCTGGGGCAGCTGTGCGCGGTATAAGTAAAAATAACATAACATAACATAACATAACATAGGGAGTCAAATCTGGGACTGACCAAAGCTGCATCAGTGCTTTCAAGAAGGACACTAAATGAATGCATTTTGATGCTAGATCCAGCCTCAGGGAGATGGGAGGTGTACTCAAAGGTAAATTAAAGGAAGTTGTGATTAATTAATTTTCTCCTAGCGTGAGGAGGGTTGCATCAACATAGCCCCATATCTCTGCCCCATGGATGGCTGCCACCACTACTGTGGCTCTGTATATTTTAAAGGCAGGTGACACAGACCCCCTGATGTGGCCTTGTACGTACTCCCAACTAGCTGTGCTCTTTGATTACAGAGTGTTTTTTCTCTTCCGCGTTTGTGGCCCCCAAGTCAAGGTGTCTGTCAATCATACTCCTAAATAATCAACATTTTTTACCTGTTCTTTTGGGGCGCCCTCGATATTCATCCTGTTTCTGAAGGACTGGTCGGGTTTTAATACCATATATTTAGATGGATTTGATTCTAAGCTCCTATTTGTACAAAGCTGCAAAGGAATCCAATTCTGTCTGTAGGCCAATGTGGGTTCTTGAGATAAAGAGAGTATCATCGGCGAACATGAGCAGCATGACAGGAATTCCTGGGATGCTGGGTGCGTCAAGCTTGCATTCAGATAACCACTTAACCATCCCATAGATGCAAAGACTGAAAGGTGTAGGTGCAACTACGTATCCCTGCTTGACTACCCGGTTTATGGGAATCCTGTCTGTGAAGTCTCCTCCCATGTTCCACCTCACCTCATCTCACCTCAGCTTAAGTGTCAGTGTGAAGAACTCTTAATATCCCAAGAAGATCCCTAGGGACTCCATAGGCATCCAAGGCCCTCCATAAATTGCCCCTCAGAACCAAGTTAAATGCCAACCTCAGATCTATAAAAACAACATACAGGTTACCCCTTTTCAAGGTAACAAACTTCCATCAAAATACCTTAAAGCGAAATACCTGATTGAGAGTACTAACTATTTTCCTAAAGCTTGCCTGTGTATCCTGAAGGATATGATTTTCAGATATTCATGTTTGGAGCCTTGCCAAGAGGTGCCTTCAAAACATTTTTGGGCTGTTATCTAGTAAGCTTATAGCTCTAGATTTGGCTGGCACATCTCTGCTCCCAGTTTTATGAATCGGAGTGATGGCAGCTCCATGCCAGGATGGAGGAAAACATTGCCACTCATGATGGCACTGCTCAGGGCATTACAATATGGGACCCAAACTTGGTTGTGATAGATACACGTCTCTGGAGATGCTATCAAGCCCAGGAGCCTTTTCTTTCTTCAATTCTTTAATAGCAAGTGCTGTTTCAGTTAGGGTGAAACTTGTGGCCTCCCTGCCTACATTAACTTCCCCCCTTTCTGTAAAAATTATGGCAATACACTCTATTGGAGAATCCTTCTTATTCTCGATCTAAACCATATCCTGGTTCCACTCACTGTAAAGGTCCGCAAAGTGGGCTACTCACTGATCTGGCGTTACGACTGCTTCAAGACGATTGTTCAGTACAGGGGAACCAGCTGAAACTCACTTCAAGAGAGCCTTTAAGTCGTTATTCTCAAGTTCATCTGTTATTCCCATCTCATTTTGACCTTTGTCAGACCGTTCTTATAGTTCTTCCTAGCAGTAGCTATTACTGTGCGACTGCCCTTCTTCATGGCTTTTAATTAAAAGAATTGAATACAGCACAACTTAGAAAACCAGCTGTAAGAGATTTTTTTGCCCAAAAAAGGCCTTCAATTGCTCCATTGATTGACAGTGCAAAGCAACAAATTCTGTCTTTGACATGTGATTTCATTGTATCATGGACAACTTTTCCACAAATAGCTCATACATTTGGATTTGAACTACAGTGTTAGTCACTACCACTGACCATTTAACATTTCTCCAAATATCTTCTGTCTCAACTGTGATTTCGGTTATTAAGGGTGCCTGGTTGGAGCTCATAAAAAGACTAGCTAGGAGTTTAGCACTCAGACCTTGGCGATCATTATCTGGGCTTGGGACTATTTCCTTATCGTCCAGGAAAGGCCATAATGCCTGATCCAGAAATATATGATCTATATCACTAGTAGTGAGTACTCTTTTAAAAGTTGGACTTGGGGGGTTAGCCGAATCTTGTATTACCATTGACTATTCCTAGAACATGCACTACGGTCATATCAGCAGGGTACTTTATTTATCTGGCGCGTTAAATAAAACCTATTAAGAGTTCATGGGGAATAACATGTAGATTTTGGTTTTTAACACACCAAAATCCACATGAAACAGTAAATACCATACGTTTATCCCTGTTAAATTTTGGCAACTTTGAATTGCCGAAATGTAACAAAGATTGAGTTATTTAAGGCATTTAATAATTATCTGATGTGTTAAATACCTTTAAACTTATAATTCTGACCCATGCAAAAATATGAGTTTAATAAACAAAAAAGTTTTTTTCTGAAAAAAAAGATATAGGGTGGTAGGACCAGGAGAAGACACTGCGAAGGTACACAAATTTGCCAACTCAACCACTTAGTTTTGGTATAACTCATCAATTATTCACATACACAACATAGTCTTGAGCCAAAACATACACCATTAAAATACTTATTGATACTTTGTCAGCAAAACGTGTGCTTTTCTCATATGCTAACACAATCTTCCACATCATCGTCATATAAATAGGCAAACATTGCTTTCAGCTTAACAGAACATATAATGCCTCACATTTGACGCAACTAGACTATCGTTTAGACAACCCACTTGTACTAAAACACTAGATACGCACTCACATCTCTATCAATCATACTTCATTCATTCTGACCCTCTCAAACCAAAAACCATTAAAAGTAGTTTGATACAAGACACCAGAAAAGACCATGCTACACAGTATGCACTTGCTGATATAAATCTAATTATAAACAAATTCATTTTGTTATAATGCAAATAACTTGATGTCTAACAGCATAATTCAATTGAATCTTCTTTAAGCTACATGCTTTACACAGAGATATAGTTATATTTTACAATTTTGGGGTTAAGGGTGATGAAATGAAGTCCCTTTCTCTTGCATGTAGATAATGTGGTCTGGTTCACATTCAGTTTCCAATGGCAGCAACACGCTTTTTGGTGCAAGACTAAATGTGGTACCACCTTCTTCAGGGCGCTACTAACAGAATGTGCATGCAAGAACAAAGAGAACGGTGGCCAGCTAAGAATTGACTAAGATATCTGCAAAAAAAACAGGCTCAAATTGATAAAAGGAAAAATACTTATGTTTAGTAGAGGACGTGCACTCAGGCAACCACCACCCTGTGAAACCATAACCACGATACACCACATCAGTGTAGATAGTGTTCCTTACCAAAAGAGTTTTACAGTCACCTATAGGCCCATTCTACCAAGAGTGTGTTTAGAACAGAACATTTGCACTGTGGTGGAGACAATTTACATTCACATTATATAACGAGCGTAGGACTTGGCCTTTTTGGCTGAAGTTCCCTAAATCTTTTGTTTCCCCCCAGACCATTTTTCTGACATAGAGTAGCCAATTTTAGATGCTTTGGGGTCTATTTTTAATTAACTTGCTGCCCTCGACGAGACGCACAGGAGGGGTTCACAACATAGAGGATACCGGACCAGCTGCTCCCGCTTCCGCCATCGGACTTGCTGCTCTTGACCCGGACTCCAACTCCCAGCTCCCCCTTGTGGCGCACGTTCACGCATCATGGGGGTAGAGCCAGGCAGCGCTTTTAAGCGCATTGAGGCTCCCCAGCGCGGGACGCGCGTGGGCCAAGGGTGGGCCCGTCCGCGCCCGTCAGAGGACGGAAGAGGCCGGGCGGGGCAACCCCTCTGACCTCTGTGATCTGGGACTAAACATTAAGGTACTGTGACTGATGACATGTTTCTCATTTATTAAAGCACCTTAAACGTTACTGCAGTTTGCACATTAGGACTCGTCTGCTACTACTCTGACTAGACTTTGCTCCCCGCATTTCGTAGCGTTTTAACAAAACTGCATTTTGCACATTATGACTGTTTAGCTGCTATTGTGATTGGACTCTGCACTTTGCAATTTGCACTTTGGATCGTGTTATTCTGTTGTGCGCCCTATGCATGCACGCTTGGCCCATTTTGAGTCAAATTGTTCCTAATTTTGTTCTTGGGTGTCGTAACCGAGGGTATATTTGAAGGGTTTTGTACAGCAAAGGACTCTTGTTAAGAGGGAGGTTTTAGTCATTTAACCAGGTTAACAGTGCTGTATAAACTTTAATTGTCAATGTACTGTTGGATATTGGGGAGAGGAATATATGGGGAAAAGGAAGCAGGCCGTGAGCCAGACATCTAAAGTGCCGAGCAAACACAGAAAGATAAATATGACATTATTAAATTATTTAACCGGGGCTGTTGGGGACATTCAGCGGCAGATTATCAGTGTAGAGGAGACTATAAGTAACAAATCCGTAATTCCTCATCCTGCCCAACAACAAGACCAAGGGATCAATCTGAACAATGATGCAAATGGCACAAAAGCGGGAGGAAATGAGACATCAATAGATGCTGCCTGCGCACAACCCAAAAATGGCTGTGTACAGGTAATTCCTGATAGCACCCTTAATGATTCCCCAGGAAGCAATCAAATACCCGCCCAGAATCTGGTACCACAAGGTCCCATTCCGTACGCATGTTGCCGTTGAAGAGGGAGACGCCTTTCCCATTCCCTTGGACGCAATACTAACACACAACAGACCACCTCTGCACAAACAGGATATAAACACAATAGACACCACTAACGAAGCTTGGAGACTGATGGCTAAAAAGGCGAATAAGCAGCCAATTTATGCCCCAGAACTGCCGCTACAGCACCTCCCGGACATCTCGGTTACGCAAGAGAAGGTGGGGATGGAGCTCCTTAAACAGGTGGGCATGGATACCATGGGGGACTTTGCAATTTGGATCGTGTTATTCTGTCGTGCGCCCTATGCATGCACGCTTGGCCCATTTTGAGTCAAATTGTTCCTAATTTTGTTCTTGGGTGTCGTAACCGAGGGTATATTTGAAGGGTTTTGTACAGCAAAGGACTCTTGTTAAGAGGGAGGTTTTAGTCATTTAACCAGGTTAACAGTGCTGTATAAACTTTAATTGTCAATGTACTGTTGGATATTGGGGAGAGGAATATATGGGGAAAAGGAAGCAGGCCGTGAGCCAGACATCTAAAGTGCCGAGCAAACACAGAAAGATAAATATGACATTATTAAATTATTTAACCGGGGCTGTTGGGGACATTCAGCGGCAGATTATCAGTGTAGAGGAGACTATAAGTAACAAATCCGTAATTCCTCATCCTGCCCAACAACAAGACCAAGGGATCAATCTGAACAATGATGCAAATGGCACAAAAGCGGGAGGAAATGAGACATCAATAGATGCTGCCTGCGCACAACCCAAAAATGGCTGTGTACAGGTAATTCCTGATAGCACCCTTAATGATTCCCCAGGAAGCAATCAAATACCCGCCCAGAATCTGGTACCACAAGGTCCCATTCCGTACGCATGTTGCCGTTGAAGAGGGAGACGCCTTTCCCATTCCCTTGGACGCAATACTAACACACAACAGACCACCTCTGCACAAACAGGATATAAACACAATAGACACCACTAACGAAGCTTGGAGACTGATGGCGAAAAAGGCGAATAAGCAGCCAATTTATGCCCCAGAACTGCCGCTACACCACCTCCCGGACATCTCGGTTACGCAAGAGAAGGTGGGGATGGAGCTCCTTAAACAGGATGGCATGGATACCATGGGGGACTTATACCAGGAAGGGGTGGTCAACTCTTTAGAGGACTGAGCATACGTTCAGAACCAATCAATGCTATTCAAATTCACGTTTTATAGACTGCACAGGGCAATAAAAGTACTTTATCCGACTTACCCAGCAGAACCACACTTACTGCTGTTACTATAAGGGTGGTCAACTCTTTAGAGGACTGAGCATACGTTCAGAACCAATCGATGCTATTCAAATTCACGTTTTATAGACTGCACAGGGCAATAAAAGTACTTTATCCGACTTACCCAGCAGAACCACACATACTGCTGTTACTATAAATACTACTCATGACACCTGACCCCAGACACCTGGTGTTCAAGCTCTATGTAACACTGCAGGCCGAAATGGGTATACAGCGCACAGGGAGATACAAAAATGGGATAGTTGTTTGGACACCCCACTCAGAGGAGTGGTCCACAACGGGCACGCTCACGGAACTACTAACCCCAAATGGGAATCTACCGTTGATACACATTAAATATTTACATCACACGTACCACGCACCTAAGAGATTGCACAAATATGGCCTGCGGGCAGATTCTAGATGTCAGAGGTGTGGGACTGAAGAAGCTGATTTTATACATATGGCGTGGTATTGTGGGGGGGGGGGGTGGCAACATTTTGGCTGTCAGTGACCGATATACTGTACAAGATGGTAGACGTCCAGATTGATTGTAATATTTGCACATGTTTACTTGGGTTGTTGCCGGGTGTTAGAGCTCGCAAACATAAGTTTTGTGTAATAGCCCTCCTGATGGCCAAACGAAGAATAGCGATCTGCTGGGGAGGTAAAATGGCACCACAGACCAAGCAATGGATACGGGATATGGTTTATTGCAAAGAAAATTTGAAACTATTTGAGGAGGAATTACTACTACGATTGCAACCAAAAGACTACTGGCAATATTTAGTTGACTATTTAACTGGAATAGATGAACAGTTGTAATGCGCACATGATGTAATGTATACTGGTTCAAAATGTAATGTACAAGAACGTGCCCTATTGGAGCAGGAGTGTTGTAATGCAGTGATGTTGTAAGGGGTGTGACTGCCTCATGTTCGGACACAGGATGTCCTGTAATGTATTTGAAATACCAATTAAAAAAAAAATACCTGCCCAGAAGAAAAGTTGTAATTCGCCAAAACCACTGGTAGTTAATTATTCCAGTGGAGTCACCGCATTAGTCCATCAGGCCCCTGCCCACACTCCCAGACTCTCCAAGGTACAGACAAAAAGATCAAACGGGAATGGACAGCCGGGCAGGAGTAAAACACAAAGGGACCAGGCCCATTCGGGGGGAAGAATTGGCCACAGATACGCACAGTGAATCATCAGAGGTGTTTAGTGCTATAAAAGACCTAAAAGAATTTGTGACTGTTTCCATTAATACCCTTGGACTAAGACTAGAAAAAATAGAATCTAGCCTAGGGACATTTATGGGGGCAAATCCAAATCAAAATGAAACACTATGCAATGACGTACTAACTTTACATCCCTTAGACGGATCTTCGAATCCAGCCAGGCCTAACAGAGAAACCACTGCAGCAGTAATTAGTACAACCCAGGAGAGTGGGTGGTGGGGAGAGCGCCAGGTCCACAGATTGAACATATTTCACCACCCCAGAAAATAGTCGTAATCAGAGTGAGGTAATCCAAGGTCTAATGCACTGGGCAAAGAGCATGAGAAGGCCAGAACGGAATCAAGGGCTGGTGTAATTACTAACAAGGGGGTCTTTAACGTCTACGGGGAAACATATAATGCTCAAGTTTTAAATCTTCCTCCAGTGGTGAAACCATACACAATCATTTTAGCTAATGCCCCCCAACTTTATATCGCAACTGTGGAAAACTGGTCGGCACTAAGAAATAAGACCATTAACTGGCTGGGAAACAGGACAGGTTTAACAAATGACCTTTTTAAAGAATTGAAGATGGTAAGGAGGGTGGCAAGGGTGGGAAAGGGTACCAAACTATATGAAGGAGACTGCATAGTTCTTTCACTGGGCTCGCCAACACTAGTCAGGGAAGTTTTATTAAGAATATGTAAAATCAAATGTTCAAACTCTGGCATACAAGTACGCCCGCAGTTTTTTTTTTATCAACCACACATTGTTAACAATCCAGCGCATCATGATGAACTAGGACAGAGACAAGATAGGTCACGTTATGGATTGGTTTTGTCAAACAGTTTTGCCCCCCTTGCTTCCCTAGACTAAAACGATTGACATCCAACAGACAGGGGTTACTACTCACACAATAATACCCCTGACATGGATATAGTGGATCGTATTTCTCTGCAGAACTCAGTCTTAGAGGCACCAAGGGAAAAAGCGGTGGACAGCCTAAGTTATCAAAATGTCTCAGGAGGTGGTAACATGACCCAAACTGAATATGAAATAGGATCATGTAGAATTATTTTCTGGAACAAGGCAGGTCTAAAGAATAAGATTAATGACCCAGCCTGGCTGTCTTTTATTAATAATTTAGATGTTTTGTGTCTCCAAGAGACTTGGGTGATAGAACGTACAATCATCCAGCAGTAGGCCCAAAGGTGGGCTGAGCGTGTTCATTTCTAACTTACTGACTGTACATAAGACTAACTTGGTTAGCTCAGAAACCTTTTTCCAGACAGTTTTCATACAGATGGATCGTTACCATGCCATGCTTCTTGTCAATTTCTACAATAATATCGAAATCGGGTATTTGGGCACCATATTAGAAAAACTAAGTGGAGATATTACCGACTTGGATTCAAAGTCAAACCTGGAAATGTTACCTATCTGGGGCGAGGACTTTAATTCAAACTTGTGTTCAGCGGCAGGAACTGGGAAGTGTGGTTTTTCCCTGGATGGGGATGATCCATTGTTCCATTTCCAACATACTATCAAGGGCGAGTTGCTCAACGAAGTCATGTTAATCTGGGATTTTCAAATTGTCTGTGCACGGCCCTTGTGGATTTTGGTCACACATTCATAGGGAGAGGTGCAAATACTACTATTGATTTTATCATTATCCCAAATCGACTTGCTAGTCACGTGAAAGCCTATGATATCCACTCTAACGTCATGAGTGATCACTTGGCCTTAGTGTGAACCTAATAGTCCCAAGTGGGAGGTCGAAGAAAAATGGCAATAAACTATCATGGCTTCAGGATATTGAATTGGGAAGGAAGAATGATTATGCTGTTCGCTGGGGAAGTAGGGATCCCAGGAAACTGAGCACAGAAATTGTTGTAAAGGTTTTAGACCCCATTCTAATATGTCTAGGTGATGGTCCTTTGCATGACGAGGTTCTAACTGCTTTTAACAGTATTACGGAAATTGTTAGAAATATTCTGCTTAAGGAATCTAAAGGCCCGTCTAAAATGAAGAAAGACTGGTTCGATAAAAAATGTACACAAAGTTATACAAACTAAAAAACTGCCCTACAGTGCGAGGGGAGATATGTGTTCAAGATAAGGGCATGTAGAAAAACGTATAATGAAGCAAGGAAACACAGGATTTCAGATTTGAAAGATAAGGCATGGAAGGATCTAAGCGCAGCTGCTGAGTCCAACGATAGTGCGAAATTTTGGGCAGCAGTAAATGCACCTTTCCTTGCAAATATAAATGAGGTACCAGCCATTGAGGTAGCAATATGTGAAAAGACCTGGGTTAACTTCTTTTCTGGCGTATACGCTGAACAGCAGCCCAATGAATGTACTCCCAAGAGGCAAGAATCACCGAATCCTGATCAACTTTTTATTCCCATTAAATTAAATATCTCATTAAAGGACGCAAATGCCGCAGTTGTTGCTAACAAGAGTGGAAAGACGGCCGGTCCTGATGGGATACCGATTGACTTATACAAGTCAAACTTGGAGGTGTGGGGCCCCATTTTAACTAGGGTATTGCAGGGTTGTTGCGAGAAAGGATTTATTAAAACTTGATCCAAATCTATTATTGTCCCAATCTTCAAAAGGGGGGACCGGGACAATCCTGCCTGCTATCGCCCCATATCCCTGCTGGACTCTTTGATGAAGGTGGCAGGCAGGATTGTCCTAGATCGATTGCAGGGATGGACCAAAGAAAATTAGGTTTTAAGTGACGTCCAATACGGTTTTAGGGCCGGTTTAGGCACAAACGAGCAGATTTTAAACCTAAGTATTTTAATTGGTAAATATTCTAAGGGAAAATCTGGGCAGTTCTATTTGGCCTTTGTGGACCTCTCCGCTGCTTTTGATTGTGTAGTCCATGAAAAGCTATGAGGGGTCCTGAAGGAACTAGAAGTCGACCCTGTTTTAATTAAATTTTTAAGACATCTATATACCGGGGCCACTGCAAAGGTCTGTTACGGAACCAAGGGCGAGTGTACTGCCGCAATTAAAATAGAACAAGGCGTAAGGCAGGGTTGTGTGTTGGCACCACTCCTGTTCTCTCTATACACAAATGCCTTGGACCAGGAGTTGGTGATACATACCAGGGATCCCCCACATGTAAAGTGCTGCCCGATTGCAACACTCCTTTACGCCGATGACGCCGTCCTTATGGCCCGTACCCAAGTTGGTTTACAGAGGGCTCTCTCTTTCTATTCTATCTTTATGGATAGGCTTGGCCTGAGATTGAATGCTAAGAAAAGTTTTGTGATGTCGTGTGGGTCAACAAAAAATAAGATAGGAAAATTTCAGGCGGGGGGAAGTGATGTTGAAACCACTGATTCATTTAGCTATCTGGGCGTGCTTTTTGATATGACAGGTTCCTGAGCACCGGCGGATAAGGCCAGATATCTACTCTATTTAAAGTTTATAGCGGCTCTTTTTAATTTTTCAAAAGAATTGGGGAAAAGGCCTTTAGAAATTATGCTAAAGATATATCGCGTAAAATGCATGAGCATAGTTCTTTAAGGGGCGTGAATCTGGGGATTCCAAGATTGCACGCTAAGTCAGCATGTGGAAAACGTCTTTTTAAGGTCCCTCTGAAGTGTTCCCAATAGCACTTCAGTTTTTAATTGCCATTCTGAGCTGGGAGTTGCACATATTTCTGACTTGATCAGGGCCCAGCCAGTTCTTTTATGGCACAGAAATTGGACCACAAAGAGTGCCGAACTTAATAGGGATATAATGAGGGATGCCATGAAATTAGATAATGCCCGCAAAATCCCATGGTTGAAATATTTGGAGAATTTTATGCAGGACATTGGCCATCCTGAATATTTTAACCTCCCCAATAGCTTGAATGCGATCAAACGCAAAGAGTTTAAAGGAGTCATTATGACCCATTTAGAAGATGACAGATTAGCACTTGTTATGAATAAACCTATGGTGATCCATAACCAATTAATAATAACCATGTGCAACATTCAACCAAATCTGAAATATGTTTCGAGCCGATACAATAGATTCCTCCTGACCAGATTAAGATTTGGGACTTTCCACCATTTAATTTTGTACCCAAATATCAATGACTGGACGAGAGTGTTATCCCGATGCCCTTGTGACGGTGTATCACAACAAAGCACGATACATATGGTTTTATTTTGCAAGTTCTACTCCACTGAAAGGATAAGATGGTTAAAGCTGCTACTCAAACAGGGAGGTTGGAGGCAATGTCGCCCTGCTTTTACCTATTTGAAGATGTTGGATAGTTTTTATTCCATTGTTCCATGGCGGGGTTCTTAAAGAGTATAATAAGGACTAGGAAAATTACTAACCAGTGAATCCCGGTAAGAGCCCATTACAAAATGTTTAAGGAAAGCATTATATGTCTATAATTCCTTTTAGGTACTTGCGAGTATAATTAACTGGATTGTTGTTTATAGATGCCTTTTAACGTGATATTAGGTGATGAATTTTTTTCTTCTTGCATGTATGCTTTTATGATTTTATTACCTGAAATCGAATAAAGCTCGTTTTGATTTGATTTGGGTACTTTGCCACTGCTGAACAGTGTCAAAGTACAAGTGTTACCTGTCTAAAGTGTAATGGTATTTGGTTGGTCATGATTGGTATGTTTGCCTTACTAGTAAAGTCCCTAGTGATGTGCACTGTGTGTGCCAGGGCTAGTAATGCAAAGGCGCGCAGAGAAGGGAACTCAGGCCTGCAGTGTAGGGCCTGCATGCAGTTTGCTAAGTTAGCATGTTGTCCTGACAAGTGCAACAACTTGTCAGGCCTTATTTCCCCTTTTTCTTACACATTGTGCACCCCTGTGATAGGTCCCGGGTAATCCCTGGGCAGCGTGCAGTCTAGGCTACTCACATAGCAATATCGTGTATTTCATAATTAATGCCCGCCTGCTAGGTAGCTGCTGAGATTATTGTGCCATCGCTTTGTTGCCTTGACTGACTTTAGATTTCGTGTCCTTTTTGCACACTTTGCATTACTTTGCCTGCTTGCTCCGTCCCGCCGGACATTTTGTTGTTGTTGGTATTATTGTGGTCGCCCTGCACGAGTCTCCGCCCCGCTCCCGCCTTCCCAGCTGACCCGCCCTCCCACTGAGGTTATCTGGCCCGCGCTGTGTTGATCGCGCTGTGACCGTCCTGCTAACAACAGACACGGCCGCTCCTCCACGCTGCTCCCGACCTGCCTTCCCTATCAGCCTGGTATCGTAGCTCACCCAGCTGCTTGCACTCTCCGCTAGACTAATTGTGATCGCTTTGCAGGACCGCTTAGCGCTGCTACTCTTTTAATTAATTGTTTCTCTTAACCAGCTCGCATTGTAGGAGCGCTCTGTTTGTTTACTCCGCTGCTAGCAATTAACTTATCCCACATTGCAGGACCGCTCGTACTGCACACATCGCTGATATTGATTTAAGCTTCTCTCACTGCACGACGACCGCTTTATTGAAAAATCGATCTCACTCATCTAGGCTACTCACATAGCAATATCGTGTATTTCATAATTAATGCCCGCCTGCTAGGTAGCTGCTGAGATTATTGTGCCATCGCTGTGTTGCCTTGACTGACTTTAGATTTCGTGTCCTTTTTGCACACTTTGCATTACTTTTCCTGCTTGCTCCGTCCCGCCGGACATTTTGTTGTTGTTGGTATTATTGTGGTCGCCCTGCACGAGTCTCCGCCCCGCTCCCGCCTTCCCAGCTGACCCGCCCTCGCCCCTCCCCTTCTACCATCCACATATGACAGATGCATTTGCGCGCAGCGGTTACGCGCAGCGGTTGCGCCGAAGGTGCGCCAAAGGTAAGCCCGTCTACGCCCGTCCGCGCCTGGTCCGCGCCCAGCGCCAGACCCCCTGGCCCTCGCAATGCCCTGCCCTCCCGCATTACGTACGACGCCTCCACCCTCCTAGCCCTTAACCCCGGCCGCTCCCCCAACTGCGTCCAAGCCGCTCCTGGACTCACCCATGGACCCTTCTCTTGCAACTCCTGCAAGTTCGACGGCACCAAAACCAGCTCCTCAACCACCAACACCAATCAGAGACCTGACACCAACCACCTAAAATGCAACCTGCTCAACACCCGCTCGGTCCAGAGACACACCATCGACCTCTGGAATCTACTCGACACCATCTCACCGGACGTCGCCTTCCTAACAGAAACATGGATGAATGCCTCTTCAGCCCCAGACATCACCATTGCCATCCCGGAAGGATACAAGATCATCCGTAAGGACCGCATCGAGCAAACAGGAGGAGGCATCGCTATCGTCCATAAGAACTCCATCCGCATCTCAACCAGCTCTGACGTCAACCTTGCCAGCGCCGAACACCTCCACTTCCAGATCCACACTGACCCCAAGACCACACTCAGAGGCACCCTCCTTTACCGGCCTCCAGGACCCCGTGCACAATTCAGTGACGACATCACTGACTTTATCACCCCACACGCCCTCCCCTCCGAGGACTACATTCTATTGGGAGACCTCAACTTTCACCTGGAAAAGAACAACGACCGCAGCGCCACCACCCTTCTGGACAATCTTGCCAACCTCGGACTCAAACAACTGGTCACTACCCCCACCCACATTGCAGGTCACACACTCGACCCTATCTTCACTTCCAGCAAACATGTCTCCTTCAGTCACACCACAGCTCTTCACTGGACGGACCACAGCTGCGTTCACTTCACATACAATAAGACCACAATCCACAACCATCCTCAACCCACCATGCGAAGAAACTGGAACAAAATCACCATCGACCAGATCTCCTCATCGCTTCTTCAAAACCTCCCTGTCCACTCCTCAAACCCCGACCAAGCAGCCATTAACCTCACCCAATGGATATCCAACAGCGCCGACATCCTTGCACCGTTGAAAAAACGTCAAAGCAAACCAGGCAGCAAAAACGCCTCCTGGTTCAACGATGATCTTAAGAAATCGAAGAAACACTGTCGCTCCCTCGAGAAGGCCTGGAAAAAAGACCCAAACACCAGCACCAGGGACGCCTTCAAAAACGCCACCCGCATACACCACCAACTAATCCGGTCTGCCAAGAAAGCCGCATTCAAAGACCGTCTAGATACCAACGCCCACAACAGCAAGGAATTATTCAACATCGTCAAAGAATTTACCAACCCATCAGCCAACTCCAACGACATCACTCCCTCTCAAGCCCTCTGCGACTCCCTACCTTCCTTCTTCCACAACAAAATCGCAGACATCCACAACAGCTTCGACAACCGACCCGAAGACCAACCCACCCAACCTTCTGCAGGACCTTCATCCCCCTTGAACATCCTTAATGACTGGAACCCAATCTCCACTGAGGACACCATCCGCCTGATGAACTCCATCCACTCATGATCCCCAACTGACCCATGCCCTCACCACATCTTCAACAAAGCAGACTCCATCATAGCACCACACCTCTGAGATGTCATCAACTGCTCCCTCAACTCCGCCACCTTCCCGGAAAGCTGGAAACACGCAGAACCCAGCGCCCTTCTGAAAAAACCCACAGCTGACCCCACCGAACTCAAAAACTACCGCCCCATCTCGCTTCTTCCATTCCCGGCCAAAGTCATCGAGAAAGCTGTCAACAACCAACTCGCCTCCTTCCTCGAAGCCAACAAATCCCTCGACCCCTCACAGTCCGGCTTCCGAGCCAAACACAGCACTGAGACCACACTTATCGCAGCAACAGACGACATTCGAACTCTACTGGACAATGGAGACACAGTCGCCCTCATCCTCCTCGACCTCTCCGCTGCCTTCAACACAGTCTGCCATAGCACCCTTCTACAGCGCCTCAGAAACGTAGGAATCCAAGGAAAAGCACTGGAATGGATCACCTCGTTCCTCACCGGAAGAACCCAGAGAGTCCGCCTCCCACCATTCAAGTCAGAGGCCTCTGAAGTCATCTGCGGCGTGCCACAAGGATCGTCACTCAGCCCCACCCTCTTCAACGTATACATGAGCCCCCTTGCGGCCATCGCTCGCCAACACAATCTCAACATCATCTCCTACGCGGATGACACTCAACTGATCCTATCACCACTGTTCCCAATAAGCTGCGCGCGTGAGCGCGCGCCCACAGAGGTAACCCTAAGCGCGCAGTCTGCTGTATGTAGCGCGCACTCCCGCGCCTGCTGCTTTCAAAATGCGACCGGCGCGAGAAACTACCATTTCCTCGTGGCGGGAATTGCATTAACAATCTGTGCTGGTGACAATACACACCATTAATTGTGCACTGTAATGAACGAAATGCAGAGTATTAAACACGCGGCACATTACATCTCTTCCTCACGTGTGCGAAGACTGACTACTTTTAAACTCATTATCTCATTTTCGAACTACTGAAACGATGTTTGATAATAAAACCATTCTTACATACAGCAAGAAAAGGTTCGGAATCACCAACTCTAACAAAAACATATGGCTTTATAACACCACAGAATAACAATCTAAAGATGCACAGGCAGACGCATTCTTCGCAATAAAGCATTCTTAGTAGATCCTGGGTAACTAACTACTTTAAAAATCTGCATAGTCGAAATCCGGAACCAATCACATTCAGCCTGCCATTTCCTGACACACACGGATTCCCTGCTCTCTGCTCCAACAGACAGTGGACCAGGGGCCTAACACAGACCCTCGCAGCCCTCGTGTTGGGGGGGAGGGGGAGGGGGAACACGCTCCAGGGGCCCCCTCACTTCACCAAGGAGAATTAAAGATCTTACTAAATTAAGTGGTGCCTGCCTGGGCCCCGAGCCTCTCTCTCATTATATTTAAATAGCGCAGTGTGCACGAGCGGCCCGGCCGGGCCTCTGCCCTGCTCTGACCTCTTCATTCAGAAATAGGTGACAGAGAATAAGTATGAGAGGAGCGAGATGAGGTCTGTGATGGGTGAACAAGTAGAATGAAAGGAGAAAGAGATGAAGGAGCGACGAAGATAGAGGAAAGAAAGAAGGGGAGAGGCAAGTGCACGCAACTTTATTTAAAAACGCTGCAATAGCTTTGGAAAAACGTGTATTTAAAACACTGCTAGACATTTATGTAAAAAAGAAAGTGGCAAGATATTGGAGATATTGGAGAGACAGTCTATCAAGCATGCAACAATAACTTAGACACTGTCCACAATGTCCACATAAGTAGCAGTTTGAGTATGCCCCCCCCCCCAGTAGATATTGCTGCACTAATATTTTAATCATAACCATGTTCCTGTTCAGTTTAAGGGCAACTGTCAAAATCGTCTGGACCAATACTGCTTCTGTTGACACAAGATGACAATGAAACACTGCAAAGATGAAGGGGCAGATTTATGACGCCGTTGCGCCTCTTTGCGCCGCACTTGCGTCACTTTTATTGACGCAACTGCGGCGCAAACAATGCGCCCTATTTACAACGTGACGCATCTAGGAGATGCGTCACGTTGTAAAGCACTGCGCCATAAGGAGGCGTTCCTGCGCAGGGGGGGGCGTTCCTGCGCAGGAACGCCTCCTGAAAGTGGCTGAGTGAAATCTATGAGATTTCACTCAGTCACTTTCAGGGCAATGCTGCGTCAAAACCTTGCGCCTGCTTGAAGCAGGCGTAGGTCTTGATGCAGCATTACTAGAATGGGGAACCCCCGAGCCTTGATGGAGCTGCGTAGCGCTTGCGACGCAACTCCAGCAATGCGCCACATTTCCGGCACAGATGCGTCACGCATCTGTGCCGTTTTTGCACCATGGTGCGCCGCATTATAAATGCGGCGCACCATGGGTGGCGTAGCTGTGGCGCACTGTGGCGCATGTTAACTGCTGCATCCCTGGGGATGCGCCAGTTAACATAAATCTGCCCCGAAGTGATGAGACACTTTTCAATTCGACTTGGGAAGCAGATGAAACTTAAACCAAGGCCAGATTTCTTTAGATCTTGAACTGAACATAAGTTGAAAGCAAAACTTTTTGATTGAACGTTTAATGGGAAAAAACGAGATCCTCTGTCTCTACCTACCTCTCCCTCTCTGTCCCTCACTCTACCTCCCTCTCCCTTTCCCTCCCTCTACCTCTTTGTCCCTCCCTCCCTCTCCCTCCCTCTCTGTCTCTACCTACCTCTCCAGTTCTGTCCCTCCCTCTCCCTTTCCCTCTCTCTCCCTCTACCTCCCTCTCTGTCTCTACCTACCTCTCCAGCTCTGTCCCTCCCTCTCCCTCCCTCTCTGTCTCTACCTACCTCTCCTGCTCTGTCCCTCGCTCTCCCTCCCTCTTCCTCTACCTCTCTGTCCCTCCCTCTACCTCCCTCTCCCTTTCCCTCCCTCTACCTCTGTCCCTCCCTCTCCCTCTAGCTCTCTCTCCCTCCCTCTGCCTCTACCTACCTCTCCCACTCTGTCCCTCGCTCTCCCTTTCCTTCCCTCTACCTCCCTCTCTGTCTCTACCTACCTCTCCTGCTCTATCCCTCACTCTCCCCTCCCTCTTCCTCTACCTCTCTGTCCCTCCCTCTCTCTTTCCCTCCCTCTACCTCTGTCCCTCCCTCTCCCTCTAGCTCTCTCTCCCTCCCTCTGTCTATACCTACCTCTCCCACTCTGTCCCTCCCTCTCCCTTTCCCTCCTTCTCCCTCCCTCCCTGTCTCTACCTACCTCTCCCGCTCTGCCCCTGCCTCTCCCTCCCTCTTCCTCTACCTCCCTCTCTCTCTACCTACCTCTCTCTTTCCCTCCCTCTACATCTCTCTACCTACCTCTCTCTTTCCCTCCCTCTACCTCTCTGTCCCTCCCTCTCCCTCTCCCTTTACCTCCCTCCCTCTACCTCTCTGTCCCTCCCTCTACCTCCCTTTCCCTCCTTCTACCTCTGTCCCTCCCTCTCCCTCTAGCTCTCTCTCCCTCCATCTGTCTATACCTACCTCTCCCACTCTGTCCCTCCCTCTCCCTTTCCCTCCTTCTCCCTCCCTCCCGGTCTCTACCTACCTCTCCCGCTCTGTCCCTCCCTCCCCCTCCCTCCCTCTTCCTCTACCTCCCTCTCTCTCTCTACCTACCTCTCTCTTTCCCTCCCTCTACCTACCTCTCTCTTTCCCTCCCTCCCTCTACCTCTCTGTCCCTCCCTCTCCCTCTCCCTCCCACCCTCTACCTCTCTGTCCATCCCTCTCCCTCCTCTACCTCCCTCTCCTTCTACCTTCCCCTACCTCTCCCTCTCCGTCCCTCCGTCTAGCTCCCTCTTCCTCTAGCTCCCACTCTCTCTATAGCTCCCTCTCTCTACAGCTCCCTCTCTCTATAGCTCCCTTTCTCTCTACCTCCCTCTCCCTCTACCTCCCTTTCCCTCCACCTCCCTTTCCCTCCCTCTCCCTCCCTCTCCCTCTCTGTCCCTCCCTCTCCCTCTCTATCTCCTATTACGTCCCTCTCCCTCCGTCCGTCCCTCCCTCGCCCTCACTGTCCCTCCCTCTCCATCTACCTCTGTCCCTCTCTCCCTCTACCCCCCTACCTCTCTGTCCCTCCCTCTCCCTCTCTCTCTCCCTCTCTGTCCCTGTCCCTCAACCTCCCTCTATACATCCCTCTTCCTCCCTCTACCTCTCCCTCTCTCTACCTCCCTCTACCTCTCTCTCCATCTACCCCTTCTCCCTCTCCCTCCCTCTCTCTACCTCCCTTACCTCCCTCTCCAACCCTCTACCCCCTTCTCCCTCCCTCCACTTCCCACCCTCCCTCCCTCCCTCTACCTCCCTACCTCTACCTTCCTCTCTCTCTCTACCTCTCTGTCTCTGTCTCTCTCTGTCCCTATCTGTCTCTGCCCCTTTCTGTCTCTGTCTCTTTCCCTATCTGCCTGTATCTGTCCCAAGCTGTCTCTGTCTCTAGGCGCAATTGTCCAAATTCTGAATGTGCTTACATCCAGGTGCGCAACGCCCATTGGGCTCAAAGGGCTTAAGCCCCAGCCTTCCCCACATTTACCCATTCATTTGTGGCAGCCCAGGCTGAGACAGCTTCCCGGGCGCGCACACAGCCTCACCTGAGTACTTCACAGGTCTTGCATTTACTTGTTAATGAGGCTGTGTTGTTTTTTTCACTCCTTCTTAGAGCCCATGCATCTCCACTTTGCCTAGAAACGTCAAGGCAAGGTCCGTGCGCCGCCGATGAAGGCCTGCCGGGACTTTTTAAGTGCTTTGAACTTGTATTTGCTATTTTGTCAGCTAAAAATTACGGCAAACCTAACCACACAACATAGTATAGTTTAACGTGGCACGGTATGTGTGGAAATGCACCATCTTTTCAGATTTTTAAGCAAAAGTTTGGAGGGATATTTGGCGCTGTACACACGCACAGTCTGGTTCCTGGCGCACATAGCCATGGCTGCAGCGCACAGAGACCCTACACTGCCGCACACAGAGAAAAAAAATTAGAGGGAACATTGCCTATCACTCACCAAAGTACCACCGCAAAACTCCAGAAAAAACTCCAACGCATCCAGAACGCTTCAGCCAGGCTCATATTAGACATCCCGCGTAAAGAACACATCTCTGGTCACCTGAAAAACCTCCACTGGCTCCCCGTAAATAAGAGGATTACCTTCCGCCTCCTAACCCACGCACACAAAGCACTTTACGAACTTGTACCCGAATGCCTCAACACACGACTGTCCTTCTACACCCCCTCCCGTCAGCTACGATCCTCCAACCAAGCCCTTGCCACTGTACCTCGCATCAACAAAACCACCATGGGAGGTAGAGCCTTCTCCTACCTGGCAGCTAAAACCTGGAACTCACTTCCCACTCACCTTCGCCTTACTCAGAACCACCTAGCATTCAGAAAACAACTTAAAACTTGGATATTCGACAAGTAATTCCCCACCCTTCCTCTAGCGCCTTGAGACCCTATGGATATGTAGCGCGCTATATAAATCTCTTGACTTGACTTGACTTGACTAAGTAAAAGGCAGGACTAACACTAAATTATTATTAAGGCTCAGCCGAGTTAAAACCAATAGAGAAAAGGATAAAAACAATTGAAGATTGGACAGAAAAGCTTACCCTGGGTGTATCCCTAAGGTGCTCCGCAGTCTGCTCCTGTGGGACCTGCACAGGGGAGTCAGGGACCTACAGGATATCATAAGGAATGAATGGTAAACTGAGTATCCCTTGATGTTAATCGACCATCATATGACAGGGCGAGTATAAGTATATCCATGCCTGGGCGAGCTTTGAACACCTCTGATGTCAGTGCCCAGTGCCCCGGCTCCGAAGAGGCACCCATAGCAACAGTAATACCTGCGGTAACGGTCGGATAGTCCCACCCCTCCAGTGAAAGGCAGAAACTGACACGGAGATAGCGCGGAAGGGTTTTTCCTCTATTGGTTTTAACTCGGCTGAGCCTTAATAATAATTTAGTGTTATGGTTTATTTATAGGGAATTGCACCTAATTTTTAGAGGAGAATTATACTGATAGTGATCCTCATGTGTTCTCCTCTCCTCTAGGTTGCAAGTATTGAAGCAGGACCAATTGGCCTGCGGTAGAGACCAACCAAGTTAAGGTTGTATACATTCTCAATTTCTCACTGTGTAGTACTAGTCACCATAGGTCCTGAAGAATTGCTAGGATAGCATGAAACATGTCGACCTCACCAGAGGGTTGTAGATAGTCCTGCCCAGTACTTCTGTAGCGCTCTATCTCCCCTCCCACCATTTTAACCAAGGGAGTCAGCCACGTTAATAAAAATCCTTGTGGACTGGCTAACCTTTTTTAATCACTACCACCTCCTCACGACTACACTTTTTCTGCCCTCTCACACGCATGCACCATATGGCTGGAACAAAAGATCTCCGCTAAAGAGCCCCTTCGCGGGTGCCCGTCAGACATTGCAGCGCCAGTCTGACGAGGAGCAGGACCCATATGATGAAGCATGACACCTAGCTTGCTGGGTGTGTGAGGGTTCTAGTTCCCAAGAGGGGATTCCCCTTTCTTCTTTTTCCCCCCTCTTGGTCTTCCCTATACACCACTACACTCCACCCTATCAGCCTCTTGGGGAACTTTGTGCTTCTTGTTGCTAAACCCTGGGAAGTTTTGCCTTGTGATCATGGGCACACAGGAGTAAACTGAGTCTCCGACGCGCAGGGTGCGTGTCGTGGTGCAAGTCAAGGCGGTGGTGAAGAGCGCCTGGTCATTGTGTGTACTGGGAGAAGAGGTGAGACTCAGACGTGCAAGGTGCGTGTCGTGATGCAGCCGAGGTGTTGGTGAAGAGCGCCTGGTCATCATGTGCACCAGGAGAAGATGTGAGACTCAGACGCGCAGGGTGCATGTCGTGATGCAAGCCAAGGCACTGGTGAAGAGCGCCTGGCCGTTGTGTGCACCGGGAGAAGAGAGGAGACTCGGAGGCACAGGGTGCGTGTCGTGCTGCAGCCAAGGCATTGGTGAAGAGCGCCAGGTCATTGTGTGCACCGAGCGGAGAAGTGAGTCTCGGACGCGCAGGGTGCGTGTCGTGGTGCAGCCAAGGTGTTGTTGAAGAGCGCCTGGTCATCGTGTGCACTGGGAGAAGAGGTGAGACTCAGATGCATAGGGTGCATGTTCAGATGCAAGCCAAGGCGTTGGTGAAGAGCGTCTGGTCATCATGTGCACCAGAGAAGAGGCGAGTCTTCGACACGCAGAGTATGTGTTGTGGTGCAACCAGAGTCGCTGGTAAGGAGTGCCTGGGTAGTGTGTGCACCGAAATTGAAGTAAGTCTCCACAGTGCTGAGTGCGGGTCTCATGTCCACTGAGACTGCCGGAAGGAGGGCCAAGTCATTGGGCCCTCTGAGTGAAACAGTAGCAGCCCGGACGACAGCCCCAGAGGAGCTGAGCCCCGGGTCGAGCTCGCCTTGGCCATTGACGCAGTTCTGGGTCAAGGCCCGCTTCGCTGAAGGAGAAGAGGAGAGTGTGGTCACGCCCCCCCCCCAGGTAACGTGGATCACCACCTGGGGTGGGGTGCGGGCTCGGAGGGACACTCTCTCAGACTCTTGCTTCTGTCAGCTGCACAAGCCTGTTGCTTTGGCTCGGATCGAGGCCCATGCTGGCCCAAGGAGGGGCAGTACTGGGGCCGGAGTGAGAAGCGGTACTTTTGTGTCACCATTGATCAATGTTGGGGGCAACTGTTAAAGGAGCACCTAGACTGTTGTGGTACACTTTTCATTATTGCTGCTAATGAACTATCGAACTGTCGTATGACGCCTGACCTTATTTGTGCCTGACGAACTACATGCTTGGTGCGCTATGCACTGCGTTATTTTTCCCTTGCAAAATATATGATTGTAACGTGGAGCATTGCATTATTTCTTCAACGCACAGTCCATGATTATAACGTGGCGCATTGCATTATTTCTTCATCACACAGTACATGATTATAACGTGGAGCATTGCATTATTTCTTCATCGCACAGTACATGATTATAATGTGGCGCATTGCCTTATTTCTGCAGCGCACAGTACATGATTATAACGTGGAGCATTGCATTATTTCTTCATTGCACAGTACATGATTGAAGCGTGACGCATTGCTTTGTTTCTTCCCTGCACAGGGCATGCTGGTAGTGATACGCATTGCATTATTTCTTCTATTGCAAAGTACATGACTGTGGCGAGTATATCGTTACTCATTGCAGTATTTCTTTTCTTTTGCAACAGGGTGATTCTAGCAATACGACCTGTCTAACCTTTTGGAAATGGTTAGAAGTAAGCTTAACTGTTGGTTAGAAGCGGTGATTGGGATTAGATCCTACCAATCCAACGGAAAGAATACTACCCAATATTATATGTTGGTTTTGTATCATGTGGTCATATCGTTTATCTTCTTATATAAAGATTATACTCGTTTTATAAAAAACTTGGGTGGAGTCTATTTGTGGTGACATCATTGGGTTGCTGTGAGTGTGGTTGCACATACTGTACACTTGTGCTTTGGATATAAGCCTCAATTAAGGACAGGGGAACCCTACTCACTTGGAACCAGGGTATTGGGTTTATAAAAAGAGACAGCGGTTCTAGTGGCTAATACAAACACAGTTATGATAACAAGTAATCACAATGGTGATACATTTTGTAAAGACCCTATTAACATCAGAGGGCATAAGGGACAATGTACACAGTTTGATTCTTGGATAATTTAATATATACAGTTCAATAGTATAAAACACTTTCTTACATTCAAAAAGCGCTACACTCTGTGCATTGTGCCCCCAAGTGAAACATGAAAACAAAGAGCATTTGTGACTATTTACAATGTGCAATGTATGGTTTTCATGGAAACAGAAATCGACCATTCAATTCTTTCATTTATAAGCAGCCTCAGTGTATGATTACACTAAGTGTAGGTCTGATCTGTAAAGTTGCCGACGACGTTTCAACCCACTACGTATGAGGGGTCTCTTCAGGACTGTGAGTATAGGGATATCTGTAGTCATATAGCACAGCTTAAGCGTGAGTGGCGTGAACACCAGGGTGCTGAAAAGGAATTTAAGGGACTCTCGTGAGGACCCAGCCGTGTTCTCACTGTGAGCTGTGAGGTAAAAATAGCTGGCTCTTTTTTTTCAATTTTCAAATCCCGGCTCTTGCGAGGCCCTGCTGCCTCCGTGGTAATGTGCTTCACTCGGAGATTCCCAAGGGCTGGTAGTCCTTCACTGCAGAACGGTCTACGTCTTGTAGAAAGGCCCATGAAAAAATCTGCGGCCTCGGCTTGTCTGTATCCGCTCATGGTTCGATGACCTGGTGGTAAGCCTGGCTGCTCGTGCCAAGCTACTAAGGGGGTGAGCAGGGCTATCTCAGATGGTGTCCTTACTTAACCTAACATTGAAACGAGGGGTCCGGATCTCGGACCTGGCGACAGTGGTGTGGGACAGGGACTCCTGCCTCCAGCATTTGGTTGTGGATAAGGACCCCCACTTCCAACAGAGGGTGTCCATCATTGCATGTTATATGTAAATGTTGTAGTTCACATAGTTCTTGTTATGTGTAAGTATTGTAGTTCATGCTAATCCTTTCATTCATTGTTGGGTATGGGTTTTTGTTCTGTCACTTTAAGCAACCACGATATATAAAATTCTATTAAATAGGTCTAGTTGTACCTTGTGGGGCACTCTTAATAAGAAAAACAAGCCTTGTTTCCACCATGGTACTTTTTGGAACAATTCAAACTCTCCCTACTGCTTATTTGGTGGTCGTGGTATTTTGAGCTAGCCTTCCCAATTACAGGAAAGGTGGTCGCAACCTGCCAACCATTAACACTATAGAGATGTCACCAGTGAGTTTTATCATCATTTTAAAGTAGATGGTCTTGCTTTCCTTGCTCATTTACGGTTTGGTAGAGTAGATACCAACCACAAATAAATGGAGCTCCACCTCTTCAAATCCATGGTTCTATCGTCTTATTTAGAGGTGGGGCAACCATTGATTGACCTTCGTCAGAGCCTCTGACATCCCTGCCAATGGTCATTCATTGGCAGAAGTATGTCCACAACAGGGGTGCCTTTTTTACTATATTTAGAGCATGACTGTCTTTGAAGCAGTACTACTACTGTAGATTTGTTTAGCCCCATACCCTCCATGAGAAGTGTGGCAAGCCAGCCAAGACAGCATTATCAATGTCCCCAATGCACAGGCAGAAACACTCTTGTGATTTTGGTTTGGTCCATTGTTTATTTTGGGGGGTGGGTGGGTTCAGAAAAATACTTTGATGATTTGTTTCTAAAATACAAAAAAATAATTGTTCACATCAACATGGCGGACTGCCATGCATTCAATTTTGCTAAAATTGCTACTACCGCACTTAAACTAGGGTGGGTGGTCCTCCTCTAAATAGGTGGAGACCAAGAGAACTGGCAGGGTACCTATCAGGTTGATAATGAGCCCCTATGTGGTGTATCTGCACTACATTG
Organism: Lissotriton vulgaris; assembly: GCF_964263255.1. NCBI lineage: Eukaryota > Metazoa > Chordata > Amphibia > Caudata > Salamandridae > Lissotriton > Lissotriton vulgaris. The sequence goes on from NC_141696.1 coordinate 725,212,982, forward strand.
AAAGCATAAGAGGGGTTTGTACACTGTTTCTTGTTTAGTGCGGAACTAGATCAAAAGATGTTCTGCCTTCTAGAATCTTTTGAGTATAAGATAGTTCTGTGGCGAGATTAACACATATAAGTGATGACGCCGGATTCTCATCTGAATTTTAGACCTTATCTTTCCAATACCCGAATTCTCCTCTCCGAATCTTTCTTGTCTCCTAAGAAGTGTAAAGGGAAGAAACACTTTCTTATTTGCAAATTATCATTAACAATTTCAGTCCGAATCAAAAACTACCGACTACAGAATAAAGTTTGTGGTTTTATTACAAAGCCAAAAACAATTGGATATACAGACACCTCAGCAAGAGGTTCAGAAAATAAACGGGCACTAATACAAACATAATCCTACGCATGAGCCGCAAACGACTCAATATGATGACCAGAGGGCACTATCCCTAATACAAAATCCTAAAACAGTAGGGCACACCCTTTGTACACCCCTTCAAGCAGGTCCTCCTTCTGTATTTTTCCATCGAAACTCTGACTTCATCCAAGAACCCTTGAGTCGACCTTGAGTTCCAGACACCATCTTCGCTTAAAACAGACTATCTGCATTCAAGTTGACTCCCATGGTTCCTGTTCCTACCATCCCTATTCTTAACAAAGGGTCATTCTGCTTACAGGAGACATGTGTCCCTGCACCTGCAACTGGAAGCTGGTAAACAACTTGTCCTTGCACGCACACAAGTTTCACTGTCTGCTTTTAATTAAAGAAATGAACCTTCCCAAGGAAAAATACATTTTGGGCCTACGGCTTTTGGCTAACATAAGAAATCACAAATAGGCCTTTTCCTATACTTATATGCAGTCAGAGCTTCCTACATTTAAACACGCATTTTCTAATATCACATTATAATCATTGCTATTTGCGGTCATCTAATACATTAATTCACTGCATGGAAGCAACCTTCATGTGCAAACTTTTACATGGTGCACGTTTAATCCTAATGCATCACTTACATGTGACCCAATACACTTTGCATTTCCAAAACACCCTTACGATTAAACACTACTCTAATTTTCAACACTATGGGGCATATGTATCAAACAAATTTTGATTCGCAAACGCTGTGAATCGCAAAAAAGCAGCGTTTGCGACTCAAAATTTGCAATACGGTATGTATGAGGATATTCACATCGCAGAAATAAGGAATCGCAAAAGTTGCGATTCCTTAATTTTGCGTCAGCATTTGAGGAATTGCAAATTGCGATTCCTTAAATACTGTGTATGAAGCACCCAAGTTGTGCGATTTCTCATTAAGAAATCGCAAATTACCACCAACTTGAAGTTGGTGGTAATTTGTGATTTCTTTCACAAATGCACTTTTTTGCATTTGTGAAGGTGCCATGTGGCGCACATACATGCCCTTAGGGCATGTATGTGCGCCATATGCGCACACATGTGAATTTCAGGGGGGCATCAGGGTGTCATAAGGACACCCTGATGCCCCCTCGAAACTCGAAATAATTCTCAATTTGCGATTCTCAAATTGCGAATCGCAAATTGAGAATAACTTCCCATTCATTCCTATGGGCCTCCTGGCCCATAGAAATGAATGGAAAATTATTCCTTAATTGCGATTCGCAATTAGCTAATCGTAATTAAGGAATTTTAAGAAATCGCAAAAAAATTCGATTTTCTACATACATCCCTATTTGCAAATCTCAAATAGCGATTTTTAAAAAATCGCTATTTTAGATTCACAAATCAGGATGTTAATACATCTGCCCCTACATGAATATACTTCTAAACATTTTTAATATAAGTTGATTAACACTATATTTCTAAAGATTACACATTAATACAGTCCTCTAAATATGCGGGTGCTGACTATCGGTGATTATGATGCACCCCTACAATTTTCAGAATAACATAGCGCTCTATCATAAGAATTGACAATCGGCCAACCCAAAAGGCCAACAGGGTGCTACTGTATCTATAAGAAACAAGAGGATCATTACAGAAAGTCTATTGATTCTTCAAATCACATGTATCTAAAGTATAATGCATTCACCAGTTAAACTCTTCTGATCTGGCCAGCTCTGTGCAGGAGACCGCTAACTCCTGAAAGAGTGTTAGCTGTAGAAACAATGAATGTGTGCATATGACAAGTGATGAATTAACGACTATTTCCATGGGTAAGGGACACGAGGAGCCTATCAGAATGGAGGCTAGTTGGACTTGTATTTTATGGAATTTCACTTGGCTCCATTGGAACATTGAAAAATAACCATACTCTTACATCCTGATACCAGTTTGCATCAGGAGAACTGTCTACTTGTCTAGTAAACTGGCTGGAATACAGGCTCTGTACTATGGTTTGCAAGGGCTGTGGGAATTATTCACACATTTTATGTAATATTGTACAAGACTAGAGACTGCTGAGATTGTGAAGACCCTTGTCATTAAGGTACCTCAGCTGGCCTGCTTTGAGGGTGTGCCTAACAATAAATATTCCACTGGTAAATTGCTACTTCTAGTGGAGCTTGAAAGCAGACAAAATAGTAGAAGAGGAATCTGAAAAATTGGGGCTGAAATGATCTTGTAACTGAAGCAATAACCTGATGATTGTTTAATATGTGCAGAAGATTGTATACCAAGATATTGTAATAACCATTCAAAACGTATGTTTAACTCTTTTGGAGCATCCATTTAAAGTAATCTATAGAATTGTTCTGTTTGTGGTGTTAGATGCCACAGTATAGTCTGTAAATATACTTAACAGTAGCACCACTCCAGAGCAAATTATTATTTTCTTACCACAGTTGTCAGTGCAATTAATCATGTACTGTGGGTAAATTAGAGTGGAATTCACTTTGGGCGAGGAGCATGGACCTAATTTCAGAGATTCAGTTGGTGAGTTGTTCTACCACTGCCTAACCATAATGAATTGCATGAGAGATCAGCATCACTAGTACATGACATATATTAGTAGACTGGATTAAGGGAATCTCTCTTCCATTTCTTTGGATAGATACATGTGTCCAACATTGTCAGGAAGGCTGGATGTTGCAAAGAAAAACGTTGTTTCTGAGCTGATCCATGAAGAACATTGCAAACAGCACGCACCAGGATTGAACTCATGTATCTTTCAGTTTGACTGAATTTCTGTATTAAAAGGAGATTTTTGGTTTCACGGTACCATATATGTAAACATTTACACCATAATGCCCAACAACAGGGGGCCTATTTATGAAAAAGTCATGCAGTGCGTCGCAGGAAATCACCTTGCTGCGCTGCACTGTGTGACAGGAAAAGTTAAGGAATGTGCCATATTGAACACAATATGGCACATTCCTGACTTTTCTTCTCCCTTTTGGCAGCCTGGCGCCAGCTCGGGCACCCTTGCACAATCCATGTGTGCTGCAAAATACAGCACAAACAGAGGAAGTAACATGGAGAAGTAAAGCTATTTCTCCGTGTCACGCCTCTCCTGGGTAGGTGTACCTTTTTGGTGCATTCCCAGGTTTACCAGTTCTGGTAAATCTGTGAATGTGTCAAAAATCATTGGAGTTGTGTGGGAACACCTAAGCAACTCCACGTAACATATTACCAGGGCAGAGTAAGGCAACTTGCGTGGCTTCATAAATCTGACTTAAGGTTTGCGTTGCTTTTGCACTACGTCGCATGGTGGAAGGGCGAAGTGAACCAGCTCGTATATAGACCCTTATATATTTAAAAATAGAGCAATATGCCCCCCAGTGAAGCTGATAAGTTTGCTATAGAGGAGAGAATTTTTTTTTACCTTCCAACAGCTGATTGATAAAATAACTTCCCAGCTTACGTAGGACTGATTAAATAGTTTAAAAACTCCTCTGTTAGGAAGAAATGTTTGCTAATTGATCCTGTCAATGTACAGATAAATGAAGGAGTAAAGGCCTTCGCTTAAGATCCTGGGTGAACATCGTATATGTAGAATTGGTACATTTGGGCAGATCGAAACACATAGTCATGTATTATTCAGTTGCACTCCTTTCAATAAGGCAAGTGATGTATATATTTCTGACTTCTTGATAACGATAAACATCACAGAGGAGAAATTAGCTTAAACATCAGTAGTAGAGACTGATTATATCACTGTAATAAAATAGGTCTGCACATTTTTGACTTGTATTATTGACCATGATAACTTGTCAAATTGAATTAAGTTTGTCTGATTGATCAGGTGTAGCGCAATCGCTTACTTTTAAGCATTCCGTTTATTATGTGTACATGACTGCTTTTAACGTTTAAGCAAACGATTTTTAAGGTTAAAACAAAACTCACGACAAAATATTAATTCAAAAATATAACAAATTGTACCTTTTCCTTAATGCTTGAAAACACACTGTTCAGCCACAGTGGTTAATTATTACAAACTATTTTACTTTTTTTTAAAGTAGGATTCAAATTAAGATCTGTAAGTTCAAAAGCAGTTCAAAATGATGCCGTGTTTTGAATGTCACCATAGGGCACTTGACAAAACAGTCATTATTTTGCATAGTGATAAAAGGATTTAGGATGGATCATCCCACTTTGAGGCTGTTTTAAGAACTCTAGGCCAGTTCTGAAGCTGAACACATTTTACTGGTTGAAAACACTGCTATTTGGTAAATCCCAGGCTTTGTGATCGGTAAATGTGCTTTTTGAATGTATTAAAATGGGTTCAAGAAGCCATATCAAATCTATATTTGAAAGGCACTTGTTTCAGGCGTCCCTTCCAAATACCAAATCGTTATTGTGAGAAGTTGGCCTGATATATGATGTTTCCAATTCTGGAACCACCTTGTATCAGTCCAAACAATCCCTTATGGTGTCTGGTTGTAAGTCAACCTTATAGACAAGCTATCTTAATGGTAGCATAGACTAAGCAGCCTTAAAGGCTAAACTCAAGAGGTCGTGTTAAGCGAGCTGTTTTACCACATACAATCCTGTAATATCAAATGAAAGGACACCACACAAGTATATATTATAAAAAAATATGTGTTTATTTCTAAAATAATCCCCAGTACTCTTTATGAGCAAAGGGGCACAAGCGTTAAATCAAAAGCACAGTATAACATATGAAAGTTGCACAATTATGGATGAGGGCGGGTGGCCACTCAAACCATATACTAAGAAAGTGGTATAAGAGATACCAATCAAACAGTGGTTAGGCCTAGGGCCTAGGGAATCGCTGGGAGCAGTCGGGACAAGCAATGCTGAAGTTGGGAAAAGCCAGCGGGATTCGGGTGCAGCGCTTAAAGCGCGGCTTGCACCAATGCAATGTCAATGGTGCGTAAAAGTTACACAAATAGAGCTTAAGGATACTTCCGCTGAACCTAGAAGGACAAAACTTTAGACACAGGCCCTAGAGGTGTGTACCAGTGTGGGAACACCGGCGTAGCTGAGTTACCTCACCCACAGGAAGCGGGTGCAGAGGGTCGAAGTGACATCGGGTTTCGTCACGCAGGTTGCTGGTGCTTGAAGCTGAAGATGCTGCGATGTGAAGGAGAAGTGTCCGGTGTGATCCAAGGGTGGATCAGAGTAGAAAAGTACCTGAAAGCAGAGGGGACAGAGTCTGGGTCACTCAGCAGTGACCAGGGTGGAACCAGGACGGAACCAGGCAATGTCGGGCGCAATCAGGTGGTTTTTGAGGAGCTTCTCTCCACTGCCACGTGGGCTCTGGGGCATCTGCGATGTCCAGGAGCGGATCACGAGCTGTCCCACAAAGCCTATCACCGTCAGCGCTGTCAGCTTCAAATTCGGAGCAAACAACACTTGGCAAAAGCAATCCACGCAGGACTGGAAGGTTGCTTCTCACTCAGACCAGGAGGGTCAGAGCGGGTGCTCCTTTTCAGAGGAGCTTGTGCAAATCTGGAGCAACAAGAATCGCAAGTCGTATTTAGGTTTTCGCCGGCACAGGGGCCACAAGCCAGCTGGCAAGTGACCGGGCCAACGCATCGAGCCAAAGAAAGCAGAAGGGCCCCATGCAGCACTCGTCAAGTGTAGAGGGGTGAGCTTCAGTGCAAGAGTGGCTCAGGGTTGGGGCTTCTCAAACTCCGGTGTACAGCTTCGAGGGTCGCTCGTGGGCTGCACAGTCAGCATCTCTTGGCCTTTTCAAGATGGCGTGCCCCACGCTTCCGGTCACCTCCACGGTTCTCAGCTCTACAGGAACTGTGGATCGGGCTGTAAGAAGGCAGGCAACCTTGATCTTGTCGATCTCTGTTGCATGAGTACCGGCGGGAACTGCAACAAAGCAAGGGTCGAGGTGCTGGATGGTGCCTGTTTGCACAGGGTGGTCACTTCTTGACCACAAGGGAGATTCTTCAGTCTTCTACGTCGAGTAGGATGTCGAAGGGTCCAGAGTTTCGTTTCTTATGTTTCATCAGGATAATCTGAGTGCTTTGGCACTGCTCCCATTCTTATACCAATCTAGGGGGCTGGATTACCAGCTAGGTCTCCTCCTATGGGTGGGACCCAGGAAGGGGGTGGATACACCCCTTTCCTTTGATCCAGGCCGCGCTGGGACTGGGGCTGGTCTGCCCCAGAACCGGTTTGGCCGGATTATACAAGGGGCAGCCTTGTGCTCCCCAGGCAGTGTCTGGTTTCTTTCAAACCTCCCTGCTACAATCCACTATCTCCTGTCTGGGGTGGTGTAACACCGCCCTGTGACAGGAAACCCTTTGTCCAGGCCTCCTCTGCTGAGTTCGGTCAGCAGCAGGAGGTCAGACCCGTGTCTGTGGCAGAGGCCTCCATTTTGTGGATCTGAGGCTCTTTTAAAAATCAACCGCGTTTCAGTAAAGAAACATGTCTTCTCCCTCTAGAGGGGTGGAATGCTATCCCCGTTGACAGGACTGTCGAGGGGATAGTATTCCAATTCGTATGACACCTAACACAACATGTTTTGATAAAGCCGAACCAAAGTTACCTTATAACCGCGAGGATTATAATGCACTTAATAGTATATGGTATGGCATTATCCCCGAACAGCTTAGGGAGTTGTTCCCGACAGCTGCAGACAGGCTCAGCTCATGCTCGAGCACCATCTCACGTTAAACCACGCACTCTGCCTCCAGGATTGATAAGGCCTTCCATAGGAGTGACTCACAGGTTTATATGTGTCCAGATATAGGTTTAGATATAGGTATACTATATCTAAGCAAGTAGTGATTACACCAACTTGCCCCAGCTGAGTGATCAGCCAGTTGTGTCAATTTAAGAACCAGCCAGGGGTGGCAAAAGCTATGCTGCAGCCCCTGGTAGGCCTTGGTGGCACCTATGCCCTGAGCACCTATAGTGTATGGTACAGGGGCTGACAAGGAGTCCAGTTCCAATTGGGTTATGTACCTATAGTACATGTTTATGAATTTAGAGAGAGAACAGCAGGCTGGGGGTTTGATTAGCAGGCCCACAGCCTCATTAAGTCGAAAACCAGTGAAGCAAAAAGCAAAAATTGGGGTGACCATAGGATAGCAGACCCTATTCTCCTACACAACCCCCCCCCCCCCCCAACCCAGGGACATTAAACTTAACCTTGACCTGTTAAGTCTTCATGTTCTAAGTGGAAGTACCTGGAGAGACCATCTGCATTACCATGGTCAGTCCCTGGGCGGTGCTCCACTGTAAAGTCCATCCCCTGTAGGGAAATGGACCACCTGAGTAGTTTGGGGTTTTCACCCTTCATCTGATTTAGCCACAAGAGGGGCTTATGGTCTGTCTGAATTAGGAAGTGAGTACCAAACAAGTATGGCCTCAACTTCTTCAGGGCCCAAACCACAGCAAAGGCCTCCCTCTCAATAGCTGACCAACGTTTCTCCCTGGGGGTCAGCCTTCTGCTAATAAAAGCAATGGGCTGGTCTTGACCATCTTGATTAAGTTGTGAAAGCACAGCTCCCACCCCCAACTCAGAAGCATCTGTCTGTACAATGAACTGTTTGGAGTAGTCAGGACTCTCCAGGATAGGTGCAGAGCACATGGCCTTCTTCAGGTCATCAAATGCCTTTTGACAGCTAACTGTCCACTGAATCTTTTTTGGCATCTTCTGGGATGTCAAGTCATTCAATGGTGTCACAATGGACCCATAGTTCTTCACAAATTTTCTGTAATACCCAGTCAGGCCCAAGAAGGCTCTGACTTGTGTCTGGGTAGTTGGAGGAGCCCAGTCCTGTATGGTCTGGATCTTGCTCTCCAATGGTTGAACCTGACCCCCACCTACAAGGTGGCCCAGGTAGACAACATTGCTCTGCCCTATCTGGCATTTAGTAGCCTTGATAGTCTGGCCTGCCTTTTGCAGGGCCTCCAAAACCTTCTTCAGGTGGATCAGGTGATCCTCCCAGGTGGAGATAAAGACAGCAATATCATCTAGATATGCTGCACAAAAGTCATTCAACCCAGCAAGGACTTGATTCACCAACCTTTGGAAGGTGGCAGGTGCATTCTTCAAACCAAAGGGCATTACCACAAACTGATAATGTCCACTAGGGGTATAGAATGCTGTTTTGGCTTTTGACTCTTCAGCTAACCTGATCTGCCAGTAGCCAGCTGTCAAATCAAATGTGCTCAGAAACTTGGCAGATGCCAATTCATCAATGAGCTCATCTGCTCTTGGAATGGGATGTGCATCTGTCCTAGTGACAGCATTGAGACCTCTGTAGTCCACACAAAACCTCATTTCTATCTTTCCATCTTTGGTATGAGGTTTTGGCACAAGGACCACTGGGCTAGCCCATGGGCTCTCTGATGGCTCAATCACTCCAAGCTCCAACATCTTTTGCACCTCAGCCTTTATACAATCCCTGACATGGTCAGGTTGCCTGTAGATCTTATTCTTCACAGGCAGACTGTCACCAGTGTCCACCTCATGGGTGCACCAGTTAGTTTGACTGGGTGTGAGTGAAAACATATGTCTGTGGGCCTGCAACACCTGTCTGCAGTCCACCTGTTGCTGCTCAGTGAGGCTGCCTGCCAAGGCTACTCCATCAACTGAACCATCATCAGGGTTCTGGGAAAGCAGGTCTGGGAGAGGGTCACTCTCTTCCTCCTGTTCCCCATCTGTGGCCATGAGGAGACTCATGTCCTCCCTGTCAACAAATGATTTCAAACGATTTACATGGAGCACCCTGTGGGGGCTCCTAGGGGTTCCAAAGTCAACCACATAGGTGACTTCTCCCTTCTTTTCAACAATTGGGTAGGGTCCAGTCCATTTGTCCGGGAGTGCTGCTGGGGCCACTGGCTCCAACACCCACACCATCTGCCCTGGCTTGTACTCCACCAGAACAGCCTTTTGGTCATTCCAAGCTTTCTGTAATTCTTGACTTGCCACAAGGTTTTTGGATGCTCTCTCCATGTATTCAGCCATCCTGGAGCGGAGACCAAGTACATAGTCCACCACATCTAGCTTAGGCTTTTTGAGAGGTAACTCCCATCCTTCCTTCACCAAACATAGTGGACCCCTCACAGGGTGGCCAAACAAAAGTTCAAAAGGGCTGTAGCCAACCCCCTTCTGTGGGACCTCTCTGTAAGCAAAGAGCAAGCAGGGTAAAAGGGTGTCCCATTTCCGCCTAAGCTTCTCTGGTAATCCTTTTATCATTCCCTTGGGGGTCTTGTTGGACCTTTCAACAAGCCCATTGCACTGTGGATGATAGGGTGTGGTAAACTTATAGTTTTTTCCACATTGCCTTTAAGTATCCAGACATGAAGTTGGTACCTCTGTCTGAAAGAACATCCTTTGGAAAACCCACTCTTGAGAAAACTGCAAGAAGGGCCTTTGCCACAACAGGAGCTATTGTGGTCCTCAGGGGAATTGCCTCTGGGTACCTGGTGGCATGATCCACTACCACCAGGATAGATCTGTGCCCAGATGCTGTTTGAGGATCCATGGGACCCACAATGTCTATTCCAACTCTTTCAAAGGGTATCCCCACCACAGGTAGTGGTATCAGGGGGGCCTTTGTTGTGCCACCTGACTTACCACTGGCTTGGCAAGTGACACAGGAGCGACAAAACTCCTTGACATTTTCTGACATATGAGGCCAGTGAAAGTGAGGAACAATCCTGTCCCAAGTCTTATTCTGGCCTAAGTGTCCTGCAAGGGGAATATCATGGGCCAAGGTAAGAAGGAAGCCCCTAAACTTCAAAGGCATGACCAACCTCCTGGCAGCACCAGGCTTGGGGGCTCTAGCCTCTGAGTAAAGGAGCCCATCATCCCAATACACTCTATGGGTACCTTGAGCATTCCCTGCAGCCTCAGCAGCAGCTTGCTGTCTGAGGGGTTCAAGTGAAGGGCAATCTATTTGGGCCTGCCCCAGGTCTGCCCTTGAGGGTCCCCCTGTCCCCAGAAACTCAACCTGATCAGGCTCAAGTTCCTCAAAGACAGTCTCCTCTTGGACTGCAGAATCAGTTTCCTGTGAAATCTGATCCTCAACCTGGGGCAAGTGGGAAGGCACAGCCTTAACCCTCTTGCTCTTTCTCTTGGGTTGTGGTTGGTCTATTGTTCCAAGATCCCCCTCTGGTTTAGGAAGGCACTTCTTAGCCTGAGACCTTGTCACTGCAAGGACATGAGCTGAAATCCCTAGCATTTCTGCATGAGTCCTGTACTCCACTTCTGACCAAACTGAGCTTTCAAGATCATTGCCTAACAGACAGTCTACTGGGAGGTCTGCACTTACCACAACTTTCTTTAGGCCATTTACCCCCCCCCCCCCCAGGAGAAGTTCACAACAGCCACACTATGTGTAGTAGTGGTGTTGCTTGCATTGGTCACTAGGTAAATCTCACCTAGTACAATCTGTCCAGGGTCCACAAAGTCAGGTGTCACCATAGTGACACTGGCACAAGTGTCCCTGTAGGCCTGAGCCAGTTTCTCATTTATCAAAGGTGTCTGCCTATACTTGCCCAGGTTACTGGGACTCACAGTAGTGGACAAAGATAAGTCCACATCATATAGGAGAACTGCCTGAGTAGGGACTCTGACCAGGCCAGATTCCATCTCAGTACCCAGGGTTAACCCTACTATACCCTTTGGCTGTGTACTACCACTGTTAACTGTACTAGGGGGTGCAGGTGCTTTAGGAGCTGCAGTGGTAGGGACTGGATTTTTCTTGGTGCATTCACTCCCCCAGTGGGAAATGGACTTACAGGTATTGCACCAAGGTTTCTTTGGGCCATCATTCTTCTTCTTTTTGTTACCATTTTGGGAACCACCCTCCTTAGTAGAATTTTGTGGGCCTGAAGAAGACTTCTGGTCTTTTTCTTTATCTTTCTGATTCCCACCCTTCTGGTCTGTTTTCTTCTGGTCACCATGGTTCTGGGGTTTCTGCTTAATCGTTGTTCTGACCCATTTGTCTGCCTTCTTTCCCAATTCTTGGGGAGAGGTCAGATCAGAGTCAATAAGGTATTGATGCAACAGCTGGTTCTGACAGTTATTAAGGATCTGCTCTCTCATTATAAGATTGTACAATCCTGTATAGTCTGAGACTTTACTTCCCTGCAGCCAACCCTCCAGAGCCTTAGTGGCACAATCAACAAAATCAGTCCAGTCCTGAGTCTGTGCTTTTTGGGTGTCTCCGAACAACAACCTGTATTGCTCAGTGGTTAGGCCAAACCCTTCAATAAGAGCACTCTTCGGGACAGAGTAGTTTTTGGCATCCTCAGGTCTAACTGTGAGGAGCCTATCCCTCCCTTTCTTAGAAAAGGAGTACCATAAAATTGCAGCCCACTGATCTTGAGGAACCTGCTGTACCATGCAGGCTCTCTCCAGAGCAGTCATCCATTTGTGGATGTCAGCCCCTTCCTTGTAGGGGGGCACACTTTTTGTCAGGTTTCTATTGTCATAGGACCTGTCTTTCTCTCTAGGAATTTTGCTGCCACCAGTGGCATCTAAGCTACACAACTTCTGTTCTCTTGCTAAAGCAAGTTTAGCTTGAGCAAAGGCTATCTCTTCCCTCTCTATTTGGAGTTGGACAGCCCTCATCCTGGCCCTATGCTCTTTCCTCTGGGGGGGAAGTCATTCCCCTTTGAGATTCTCTTGAGACACTAGAAAGATGAGAGTCCCCTGATAGAGATCTCACCCTTCTATTGCCTGGGAGAATTAGGTTATGTGACCTGGGGAGGTGCTGGCCCTCTCCATTCACATGTAGGTCTAAGTTGGCCTGGTTAAGCCTGGCAACTACAACCTGGTTACCCCTCTGATCCTGATCCTCAGGCTCATCTATTTCTGAGCCCTCCTCCTCTTCTTCCTCTTCTTCTTCCTCATCTGGAGTTCTCTCATTCTCAGGGGGGTTCACTCCATCTCCTAAATCTAAGGGAGCTGCACTCGCCTTATCTAAGTCATCCTGTTCCAGGATGGCTATCAGGGAAAGAATGGTGGGGTTTCTGCCCCTTTTTAGCCCCCTTGCAGTGCACAAGGCACCCAAGTCTGTGTGGCTAAGTTTGTCATAGCTGGAAGCTGCCTTGGTAAGGTCAGCCTTCACAGGCACAGAGCTGGGAGCTCCACCTGCGTCAGACATGACTGCTAGTGAGGTGCAAGTGGTGCACTTACCTACACTAAGTGTTTTCCTACTGTACCTTGCTAGTGAGTTGTAGTCAGGGTGTGCTAATCCCTTTAATCTACAACTACTAAGTTCAGTAGAACTTAAATATGCTAAGCTTTTGATTTATATGTACCTAAGGTACTTGATGTGATCTTTCAATTTGATAAAAAGATTGCAATGGTAAAACAACAGCAAGCTCAAATCCGCACCGCTGCACACCAATGTGAGAAGTTGGCCTGATATATGATGTTTCCAATTCTGGAACCACCTTGTATCTGTCCAAACAATCCCTTATGGTGTCTGGTTGTAAGTCGACCTTATAGATAAGCTATCTTAATGGTAGCATAGACTAAGCAGCCTTAAAGGCTAAACTCAAGAGGTCGTGTTAAGCGAGCTGTTTTACCACATACAATCCTGTAATATCAAATGAAAGGACACCACACAAGTATATATTATAAAAATATATGTGTTTATTTCTAAAATATTCCCCAGTACTCTTTATGAGCAAAGGGGCACAAGCGTTAAATCAAAAGCACAGTATAACATATGAAAGTTGCACAATTATGGATGAGGGCGGGTGGCCACTCAAACCATATACTAATAAATTGGTATAAGAGATACCAATCGAACAGTGGTTAGGCCTAGGGCCCAGGGAATCGCTGGGAGCAGTCGGGACAAGCAATGCTGAAGTCGGGAAAAGCCAGCGGGATTCGGGTGCAGCGCTTAAAGCGCGGCTTGCACCAATGCAATGTCAATGGTGCGTAAAAGTTACAAAAATAGAGTTTAAGGATACTTCCGCTGAACCTAGAAGGACACAACTTTAGACACAGGCCCTAGAGGTGTGTACCAGTGTGGGAACACGGGCGTTGCTGAGTTACCTCACCCACAGGAAGCGGGTGCATAGGGTCGAAGTTGCGTCGGGTTTATTCACGCAGGTTGCTGGTGCTTGAAGCTGAAGATGCTGCAGACGATGTGAAGGAGAAGTGTCCGGTGGGTGTGATCCAAGGGTGGATCAGAGTAGAAAAGTACCTGAAAGCAGAGGAGACAGAGTCTGGGTCACTCAGCAGTGACCAGGGTGGAGCCAGGACGGAACCAGGCAATGTTGGGCGCAATCAGGTGGTTGTTGAGGAGCTTCTCTCTGCTGCCATGTGGGCTCTGGGGCATCTGCGACATCCAGGAGCGGGTCACGAGCTGTCCCACAAAGGCTCTCACCGTCGGCGCTGTCGGCTTCAAGATCGGACCAAACAACACTTGGTAAGAGCAATCCACGCAGGACTGGAAGATTGCTTCTCACTCAAACCAGGAGGGTCAGAGCAGGTGCTCCTTTTCAGAGGAGCGGGTGCAAGTCTGGAGCAACCAGAATCACAAGTTGTATTTAGGTTTTCGCCGGCACTGGGGCCACAAGCCAGCTGGCAAGTGACCGGGCCAACGCATCGAGCCAAAGAAAGCAGAAGGGCCCCACGCAGCACTTGTCGAGTGTAGAGGGGTGAGCTTCGGTGCAAGAGCGGCTCTGGGTTGGGGCTTCTCAAACCCTCGTGTACAGCTTCGAGGGTAATTCCTGGGCTGCACAGTCAGCATCTCAAGGCCTTTTCAAGATGGCGTGCCCCACGCTTCCGGTCGCCTCCACAGGTCTCAGCTCTACAGGGACTGTGGATCGGGCTGTAAGAAGGCAGGCAAGCTTGATCTTGTCGATCTCTGTCGCTCGAGTTCCGGCGGGAACTGCAACAAAGCATGGGTCGAGGTGCTGGATGGTGCCTGTTTGCACAGGGTGGTCACTCCTTGACCACAAGGGAGATTCTTCAGTCTTCTACGTTGAGTAGGATGTTGAAGGGTCCAGAGTTTCGTTTCTTATGTTTCATCAGGATAATCTGAGTGCTTTGGCACTGCTCCCATTCTTATACCAATCTAGGGGGCTGGATTACCTGCTAGGTCCCCTCCTAAGGGTGGGACCCAGGAAGGGGGTGGATACACCCCTTTCCTTTGATCCAGGCCGCACTGGGACTGGGGCTGGTCCACCCCAGAACCGGTTTGGCCCGATTATGCAAGGGGCAGCCTTGTGCTCCCCAGGCAGTGTCTGGTTTCTTTCAAACCACCCTGCTATAATCCACTATCTCCTGTCTGGGGTGGTGTAACACCGCCCTGTGACAGGAAACCCTTTGTCCAGGCCTCCTCTGCTGAGTTTCGGTCAGCAGCAGGAGGTCAGACCCGTGTCTGTGGCAGAGGCATCCATTTTGTGGATCTGAGGCTCTTTTAAAAATCAACACCGTTTCAGTAAAGTAACATGTCTTCTCCCTCTAGAGGGGTGGAATGCTATCCCCGTCGACAGGAATGTCGGGGGGATAGTATTCCAATTCGTATGACACCTTACACAACATGTTTTGATAAAGCCAAACCAAAGCTACCTTATAACCGCAAGGATTATAATGCACTTAATAGTATATGGTATGGCATTATCCCGGAACAGCTTAGGGAGTTGTTCCCGACAGCTGCAGACAGGCTCAGCTCATGCTCGAGCATCATCTCACGTTAAACCACGCACTCTGCCTCCAGGATTGATAAGGCCTTCCATAGGAGTGACTCACGGGTTTATATGTGTCCAGATATAGGTTTAGATATAGGTATACTATATCTAAGCAAGTGGTGATTACACCAACTTGCCCCATCTGAGTGATCAGCCAGTTGTGTCAATTTAAGAACCAGCCAGGGGTGGCAAAACCTATGCTGCAGCCCCTGGTAGGCCTTGGTGGCACCTATGCCCTGAGCACCTATAGTGCATGGTACAGGGGCTGACAAGGAGTCCAGTTCCAATTGGGTTATGTACCTATAGTACATATTTATGAATTAAGAGAGAGAACAGCAGACTGGGGGTTTGATTAGCAGGCCCACAGCCTCATTAAGTCGAAAACCAGTGAAGCAAAAAGCAAAAATTGGGGTGACCATAGGATAGCAGACCCTACTCTCCTACAGTTATTTTATGCACTGATGTTTTACCACCAAACTGCTCTCACAAAATATTTATATTAGACTGACTACTGAAAGATACTGGTAACCCAAACGCAAATGGGCAGGGAACACTAAGGGACCCTTTTAGACCTGGCATCTTTTGGCGAGTTTCCCCTGTCTTTTTGCTTTCTGACCTCCTGGTTTTGACTCTGCTTTTGCTGGTTTAGTGTCTCTGTGCAATTTCTCGCTGTTGTTCAGTGTTAAAGTACAAGTGCTCCTATTGTAAATTATATTATGGATTGGTGTTTCCATGATTGGCATATTTTATTTACTGGTAAGTCCCTAGTAAAGTGCACTGAGAGTACCAGGGCCTGTAAATCAATTGCTGCTAGTGGGCCTGCAGCACTGATTGTGCCACCCACACAAGCAGCCTTTAAAACCGTTCTCAGAACTACCACTCCAGTGTCTGTCCGCAGTTCTAACTGCCATGTCAACATAGCAAATGCATCCACTTGCCAGGCCCTAACCTTCCTTTTCTTACATGTAAGGCCCCCCTCCGGTAGGCCCAAGGTTCCCCCAGGGTGTAGCGTATGAGAAAGGTAGGACATGTACAGGTGTGTGTGTCATGCCCTGATAGTGAAATACAGTGTATTTTGTTTTTCACAATTTGAAAGGCTATCTGTCCCATAGGATAAACTAGGAGTTTGTATCACAGAATGTGCCATCCTCGTGAGCAGCTTTTCAGAGGTTTCTCATACCTGCCACTGTGGTGTCTACTCACAGTTTTTGCCGCCATGGCGACTTGGTAAGTGTAACAACTTACCAAGCCCTAACCTTCCCTTTTATGACATTTGAGTCACCCCTAAGGTAGGCCCAAGTACACCTATGGGCAGGATGCAGTGTATGTGAGAGGCAGGACATGTACTGGTGTGTGTAACATGTCCTGATAGTAAAATACAGTGTAATTCGTTTTTCACTATTAAAAGGCCATCTGTCCCATAGGATAGAATGGATACTACTTTGCAATATCTTACAAGTATATCTTCCCATAGGACAAGATAGATAAATGGAGTTTAGTATGCCTGAACTCAGAATCTAGAAACGCATCTTTTATTAAAGATGATTTTTATATTCCGTGTTTGAAAATACCACTTTTAGAAAGTATGTATTTTCTTGCTTAGCCATGCTGTGTGCCTCTGCTGGGTTGTGGATTGGCTGTATGGCTTTGAAGTGACAGGGGCTGGGGATGTGCATTCTCTACCGACAGCAACTGGGGGTGTTGAGGTGTGTCCTGCCTTTCCTGGATGAGTCAGGGCTGGACTGTATGGACCTGGGTCACCATTAGAGTAGTGAGAAGAGATGTTCTTGCACCTGAATGAGCCTGCTCTGCCTTGGACAATGCTGTCTCCACCGCCTGCCATGAAGCTGGGCCAGAGAGGACCAAACTTGTTTGGCCTGAGCACAGACACTCTCTGCCCAAGAGAGCAAAGAGAAATGCAGTATAAATATTTGGCTCCAGACCCCAGAACTTTAGAACTCGCTGGAATCAAGGAACTTGCCAAGGAGAAGAGGTAAAAGAACTGCAAGGAGGAGTACTGCTCTTTTGCTGTGTTGTTGCTTTGTTAGGTTGGCCTGCAGTTGCTACTTCTGCTTTGGGCAGTGAAAGGACTGGATTGAGCTTTCTTTACTTGTGCTGAGTATCTGCAAGGTCTTGAAATAGAGCTTGCCTCCTGTTCTCGAAGTCTCAGGGACAGCAAAGACTTCACCTACCTCTGGGTACCGCCTGTGGAACCGCAGTTTCAGTTGCCACAGAGGGGGAAAGCAACCAACACCATCACTGACACCGCTGCTGGCAACATGCCTGTAGGTAAAGCAGAGGGTACCACCGCACTTCGCACCGCAACTCTGGCCTCACCGAGCCGCTGCTTGCACTGCGACCTGTGTGCACCGCACTCTGCACCTCTTCGCTTCACTCTGACACCCTGGTCTCACTGACGATGTCGCTTCCCGCTGACTGTAACACCTGTGACCACACCATGGTTTGGGGGCACTGCTCGTAAGTTACACAACGCACCTCCCCATCCCACACCGCTGTCTGGTCTGACTGCCAGTTCCTATCAAACAGCACTGTTGTATATAGAGTGACCTGTCAGCACTGCCACTAGCTTTGCCTCACTGCGCACCTCAGGCCTGGTCTCAACGACACTACTGGACAATTTGGTACTGTTTACGTGTCTGCTGACACTAATACCAGTTACCCGAACGGCTGGAATTCTTTGATTCTGTTGTTTTCAGCACAGGTGTAGCACCGGATGGAGCCACCGACTTCAAGGAACTGCATTTTTAAGTGCCTGTTTTTGTTTATTACTGTATGTTGGTCTTTTGTTGTTTGGTTCTTGTTTTGCACAGATAATTATTGGTTATTTTTCTACAACTTGTGTGGTGTCCTTTTGTAGTGTTTCACTGTATTACTGTTGGTTATGTGCAAATGCTTTACACACTAACGCTGAGATAATCCTGACTGCTCTTGCGAAGCTGCCAAAGGGGTGAGCTGGGTTTACTTTAGGAGTGTATCCCCTTATCCTGACTAGAATGAAGGGCCCCTATTTGGACTACGGTGCAAACCATTCCCAACTAGAGACTCCTACTTCTAACAGATCCGTTCCCTTTTTGTGAATGGTTAAAACAAATTGTTAGGAGTAGGTAGTGGTTCATGGAACCACTACCTACTCTTAAAAAGTACTCAAAACTTTTTTTTTAAACACAGCCTATTTTATTGAAAACAAGCAGTATTTTTAGTTTAAAAAAAAGGATCACAGTCACGGTGAAGTGGTGGTGGAGCAATTCTTGGAGAGGGGGGGATGCCATCAATGTTACATCCTCCGATTCACTGGGATTGTGAAAAATCCAAGGATCACACAAAGAACAAATGTAGCAAATGAGTCACACCCATACAGCAGGAAAGTGGCATGGGTAGGGTAGGTAGCCGATTGTACGTTTTGGAGCACACTGTCACAAATATATTGTGATAGTGCACTGTCACTTACAGATAGCACATTTGTCATTGAAATGGCCACTAAATGTTCACAGATATGCAGTCTTACTGACAAAACTATATAAAGCACAACCAACGTGAGAAAATCAGGTTTCAGTGAATAATTATAATTTGCACAGCACTAAGTAAAATGTTTTCATTTGTTTGTTTCCATCACACCTCAGAATTAACCAAAAAGTGCTTGATTTGTGTTTTCTTAACAACTGATGTATTTTGCAATATTTGTACAGTTCATTTACAGGTATTTAAATAATGTTGTGTTAGAAGTAAAATGCCCACAGCCTTTCGTTTCACAATCCCTGTGCTCCAGCGCGATTGTCACATAGCTCACTTTACAAAGTCCTCTCACTTTGTAGTCAGAGAATGAAAAGTAAATTCCAATGGCAATGTTAAAAGAAATAGCAGCAATTTGTTAGAAGACATGGCCTGACAATTGACCCCTGCGTTTGATTGCACTGCAAACATGAGAAGAGAAAAACAACATTGAAAGGCATCTTAATTGTGCACTCCTCTTCTGAACTCCAGCACGATTATTTCTGTAGGTTTCACAACTCCACAGAACCCCTAATTGTAGCACCTATGACATGCTGGTCTGCTGACTCCAGCAGGTCACCATCACTGTAATGACAACGAATCATAGTCGCTCCCAATTTGTGACCTACCTCATTAAAATGCATGCACGAGGCTGGGCGAATTCCAACCCTCCTCTTACTATTCGTATACATAGGTTGGTTCGTAAAAATCTTTGCTGGTCTCAAATTCCAATCTGTAAATTGAGACCAGTAAATACTACATATGGCCCTTATATTAATATTCCATTGTACTCTATTTCTAATTCTATTTAATTGCATTACATTTTATTTTGTACAAAAAGATAATGCCATAAGTCTGTCATGGAGTCTTAACCATAAGCAATAGAATGTCATTAGCTAATTTATAGTTTAATGGCTCCCAGCATGTAACGTTCCAATATGATTCTTTTGGCCCACTTATGCTACTGTTTATCAAAGGCATACCTGCATAGATGTCTGACACTTTCTGTCCCATGATTCCTCATTTCAGTAGTCAAAACTTTAAGGGCCTGTTCACGAATGTACTTGCAGGGAACATAAAGTAGTGCTCTTGCAGTACTCTTTTAAGGACTATTGCATGCCTGGTGAATTTGCACCAAAATATATAACTGGAAAAAATGGGAATACATTAATAATATTCATTTAGAATTAGTACAGCTAGAGCTGTGCTTTCTTTGAACTTTTATTATTAGGTGCTTGGATTTGTCAGGCCGATCTACATAGGCGTATGGGTACATAGATTACTTCTGTAGTATTACTTCCAAGACTCACACATGCTTTTGTGAATTTTCCTCTTAGTGTAGCTGAGAGAAAAGCATACCCTCACGATAGAGAATATGTGTATTTGTCAAAACTGCTTCTAGTTATTCCAGGTACTGTAAATCAGACACCACTGCTTTGCACTCATTCATATCTATTTTTTTTTATGTATTTCTTTTTTTATTAGAACCAGCATTAACAGGGGATAATACATATTCAGTAAAATACAATACATTCAGTATTTACATTTAAATTCAGTAAAAAGAACCATTAACAGAGAATACAAAATAGGGCTTCCAATTTAATTTAACCAATTCCGCTAGGACATAGACCTTCTTTCCAGATAGACATAGGGTGCCACAGTTCTTTGCCACGAAGTTTTGTTTTGGTTCCCCTAGTCGCATATATTGCAGATCCAAAATTAAAGACAGCGAAAAGGCGAGCTAGCCACATTTGGAAACTAGGGGGAAGACTATCCTTCGAGCGCGCAGACAAGATTAATCTCAGTACAGCTGTACCTATAAATAATAGTCTTTGTTCCGATTTACTTAGCTTTAGCGAGCTGTCATATCCCAAAACATATAAGGTATCGGACTCTGGAAGTTTATGATGAAAGATTTTCTCCCAAAATGAGGCAATCATATTTTTTAATAGAAGTAACTCGGGGCAGCTGCTAAACAGGTGAATTAACGTCGCTGGACCTTGTGAACAGTGTGGGCATAAGTCGTTTTCCCTTTTACCCCATGCAAAAAGTTTGGCACGGGTAAAATATTAATCATAAATGGTTTTGTACAATTGTGCCCTTAAATTACTAGCCATAAATAAATCATTGCTCATTTCTAGTGTTTTATCTATATCGATATCGGGATTATTTAATTTTACTGCCCATTTAGTTATTGTTTTCTCAATATCATCATTGACATTTATTAATTGAATATTGTATAGTGTTCCTATCCTAGTTTTTGCGAGGTAGCATGCTTCTATTAGGTCGTTCTTCTGGAGATTAATTAAATCTTTTTTAGCTTTTAATTTTGCATGCAGTTGAGCAAATTTGAGAAAGTCCCCTTCTGGGAGACCAAATTTTGTTTTTACATCTTGAAATGTAGTCTGTGGGCCATTTATCCAAACCTCATTAATTGTTCTTATGCCCAGGCTATACCATTTCTTGGCTGTATGTTCAAAATCAAGATCAGAGGTAATGGTCGATTGAAATAAGGGCGTATATCGGTTAATTTTACCGATCTGTATATGTTTAAGTATCTGATTCCAGATTAGCCAGGCGCTTTTAATAATCTCACCCTTGATTTGCTTATAATGGGCATTTTCAGTTTTTCTTAATAGCATACCATTAGCTTCCTGCCCAAGCATTAGTTCATAAATTGTGGGAATAGTGGTGTTAATAGTATCAGTGGCAGAGGGTATTTCTAGAATCATTGGTTTTAGGTGTTTTAAAAAGGCTGCCCAATGGTACAGAATAATATTCGGTGCTGTAAGCCCACCTCTGTTGAGCGGAATGGATAAGTAAGGTAGAGATCGTCTAATCTTCCCATGTTGCCACACAAATTTGGAGGTGAGTTTATTAATTGAATTAATTATCTTAGAGTCTATAATTAAAGGGAAAGAGCGAAAGAGGTACAGACATTTCGGTAGTATATTCATCTTTAAATAATTCACTCTGACTATAATGGAAAGATGTAATCCGTTTACCCTATCCAGGTCTATTTTAATTTTGTCTATAAGTGGGTCAAAATTGTTTTTAGCTAACGTCTTTATATCGGCGGATAGAATCACACCAAGATAAGTCGCAGTTTTTGCTCTTCTTGTATCTAAGCATATAGTGTTGTCTGTGCACAGTACAATGGTCTTTCCCCTATTCAGAGAATAACCTGAATATTTACCATATTGGAGAGAGTGCAATTCGATTTCATGTAGCGCTTCGATCGGGTGAGATGGTAATACCGCGTTGTCATCAGCATATGCCAGAACTTTGGTTTCATAATGGTTATATAAGATCGGCTTTATATTATTATTTTCTATTAATTTTAAAATAAGGGGATTAATATAGAGGGCAAAGAGTAAAGGAGAGCAAGGACAACCTTGTCTTGTGCCTCTTGTTATATTGATGAAACTTGATTCCAAGCCTAATATTGAGACTTTTGCTTTGGGTTGATGATACATAGATTTTATAGATTTAAGAAATTTGGGGCCGAAATTAAGACGCGCCATGGCAACCCACAAAAACCTCCATGAGACACGGTCAAAGGCTTTCTCAGCGTCAAGCAGGATCATAGACATCTGATCCCCCGTGACCGACATGGCATCGAATAAAGCGATAGTACGGCAAATATGATCAGTTGTCCCCTTGCCCTGAACGAAGCCATGCTGCCACGGAGAAACCAGATGTCCAATGACCCTGCTGAGTCTGAGAGCCATCACTTTGGCGTATAATTTGGAGTCCGAATTTATCAATGAAATGGGTCGATAAGATGTCAACTGTTCGGGTGATTTTCCCTTCTTAGGAAATACTATAATGCTAGCCTCATCCCAAGAAGGTGGGGGAATGCCGTTGTACTGTACACCAAGAAATAGATCCAATAATAAGGGGCTTAGTAGGGAGCTAAGAATTTTATAAATTTCGATTGGCAATTTATCCGGGCCTGCTGCTTTGCCCGAGGATAAAAGTGACAGAGCTTCTACAACTTCATCAAGTGTAATCTCAGCGTCAAGTACTTCTCTCATCCCGTCATCTAGCAGGTTAGTAGCTGCTGTATTGTTAAGAAAACCAGCCAAAAACATATCGATATCTTTTTCAGAATTATTCCTTTCCTCGGAGTATAGATTTTGATAGTACTGTTGGAATTGAGTAATAATATCTGTAGGCTGAACGTAAGTGCGTCCGCCATCAACAATAGAAGTAATGTTATTATAAACATTTTTTTTGACGCGTACGCAAAGCCAGTTGTTTACCTAATTTTTCCCCCGTCTCGTAGACCTTCTTTCTATAAGCTCTATAAATTTGAGCAGCTTTTTGACTTAATTCAGTATTAAGCTCAGCTTTTAAAACCACAACCCGAAGCCATTGATTATTGGAATCTTTGTTCCGTTCTATCAAACAGGTGTGCTCTACTTCAGCTTTCGTTAGATCCATTAACTTTTTTTTCGTAAAGTTTTCTAGCTTTGATTCGTGCTGCATATTGAAAACTAGAGATCTCTCCTCTTAAAGCAGATTTATATGAATCCCAGACTATATTTCTGGACGCACTAAAGCGATTTATGTTGAAAAACTCCTCAGTCCATTTTTTAATATGTAGAATAAATTCCGTATTGGAAAGTCGTTTCCGGTCAAATGACCAAGACCTTTGTTGAGTAGAAAGAGGATTACATGTAATTGCACAAATTATTGTGGAGAAGTGTGGCTCACTGGTTAGAGCAGGCAGACCCTGAAGCAGAGGTCAGACCCGGGACCAGGGTTCAATTCCCGACGCGGCAGAGTCTTGAGCTCAAATGTCCATGGACTCGATAATTCTCGCTTCGGTGCCTGACCTAATCATGGGTTCACACTCTGCAACTGTGGGCATTAAGCTTGCTTAATCTCCACAACGGCCCCCCGCGGCGGGATCCCTGTCTTTCACCTTGAGGATGCCCTGTAGGGGCTATCTCACAGGGAAAAACCAGGACGGGTTCCCAAGGCAAGCGCGGAGATACCCCTTCGGGGGTAGATTCAGGCGCTATATAAGAAACATAATAATAATGCATTATGGTCTGAGATTATTCTTGGAATTGTTTTAATAGTTGAAAGTGGGATGAGGTCTACAGTTGCAAATATGTAATCAATTCGAACCTGCTTTTGATGGGGATGAGAGAAGTAGGTAGAGCCTTGATCATGTGGGTTGTTGTGTAGCCACATATCTATTAATCCAAGATTATTGATAAGTCTGCTGAGGGTTTTGTAAACTCTGGGTTTGCGTCCTTGGTATTTTGTTTTAGAAGGGATATTAGATACAGGTGGTATTAATGAGATGTTAAAATCTCCACATAGGATTAACGGGCCCTGCCATTTAGGCAACTCGATCTCTAGTTCTTCACAAATTGTGGAATCGTCTAGATTTGAACCATAAACTGTACAGATGTTTATACCACAGGCAAGTTTTGAAATAGCCCATCTGCCATGGGGATCTGATAGATGTCGTACACTTAGACCCAGATTTTTTTCCCAAGTATTGCAACCCCCCTTAAAGTTGACGTCTGCGTGGAGACAGCCAATATATTGTACCTGTCAATATTTAACCATGATTTTTTATCCCATGGCAGATGGGTTTCTTGAAGACAAAGTATGTCTACTGGAGTTAATTTGAGCAATTCAGCCATTCGTCTTCGTTTATCTCCTGTTAATAAACCTCCAACATTCCAAGTCTGAACATTTAACCTACCCATTATTAATAGAAAATGATTGTAGCAGTGCCTCAAGCAAATACAGCTTTATTATAAAATAATGTTCTAATTCTGTTACTGTACTGTTTGATCTCTTTTTCTGTATTTCCTCTGCAAAGAAAACTGGTTCATTTTTTTCCTTTTTAGTTTTCACCTCCCTAGGTGACCCACCCGTGCCACGCCCCTAACAACCAAACCCCCCTTCCCCTTGAATCCCCCTCCCCATTCAGTGGGCAATCAGACTCAACCAGAGTCTGAGTGATGTGATTGCAGCATTGTGTCTGAGCAGCCGCTTAAAAAAAAACATTACATAAGAAGGAAAGAAGAAAGAAAAAGGGAAGAAAAAAAGGATTAATAAGAGGAGAATCAAAAATAGACAGAACATTTAGTCAATAACAGTGCAATATAGAATATAGAACGTGAAATACCCCCATGATGATACAAATATTAACAGAGATGACGCATCATCTAAACGTGTATAGGAGTGTATAAGCCATTGATTAAACAAAGCAGTTTTTCAATTTCACTCACATTCTAATAAGCATATTAAGGAATCTGATCTAAATACGCTTTTGCTTTGATCTCTGAAAGGAAAAATTTAGTAAGACCGCCATGTACAATTTTTAGCTTTGCGGGGTTATTAAGATATGCTTGTGCATCTTTGTCTTGAAAAGGTTTGATCAGAGATCGCAGCTGCCAACGTCTTTCCACCGTTACATGGCAGAAATCTGGTCTTGAGAAATACGCAAAATCATTATATTGCACCTTATGATCTGGCCTAGCATTCTCAGCTACAATCTGTGTCACTAAGAAATTTCCAAAATAAACCAAAATGGCTCTAGGATATATGCCAGGTTTTGTTGGAATATTAAATGGCATCCAGTGGGCCCGTTGAACCTCTACATTCAAGTTCCAGTCTTTGAGTGCAGGGATAGAATCTTCTAATAGTTTAACCACGAATGCTCGGGTATCACCCCCTTCAACTTTCTCCGGGACACCTAAAATGCGAAGATTGTTCCAACGTTGCCGGTTTTCAAATTCCTCTAGCTTCCATTTGATATCAACTAATTCAGCATCTTGAAGCTTAACGCGCTCAGCATTCAACGTAGTTTCTTTTTCATTGGACATAACCCTAGCCTCCATCTCGGTGACTCTTTCACCTATCAGGTTACAGGATTTGGAGAGTTTTCTGACTACTCCTTGCATTTTTCGAAGTGCAGCTCTGGATTTTTTACTATCTTGTGCAGTCTCTTCTCTGTGAGCCGCTATGGCTTGTAGAATAGTCTCTACAGCTGAATGAGAAAGCTCTGAGATTGCTGGGGTATTTGATGTTGTTGCTAGCTGCGGAGGCGGGTTAGGAGCTGTCTGTATATCCTTGGCGCCCTTTTCCTGTATTCTGGTAGTGGTTTTAGATCTGGCTCTAATCGTGTTAATGTTAGAATCTTGCTCATCTGTACTTTCGTCATATGAGCTAAACTGTCATTCAGAATCTTCAAGACCCTCCAGCGAGTCAGTTTCATCTGACCACTCCACCGGTACATTTAAGCCATTTTCATCAGAGAATGAATAAAATTCACTTGATTCTTTCTCCTTCTCCTCAAGAGCCTGATTCTTTAATGTGCCTTCCCCTGCTGTTGTTTGAGTCAATGCGTGGCCCCCCTCTAACAAATCTGAATCCGCAGAGACAACTGTTTGTTGTATAGGGGGTGTAGCTGTATTTGAAAACTCAGTAAGAGTGATTGAGAGACTGCTAGGGGTCAATTGGCTAGATTGAGCCGTCCCTGGTGAAGGTGAAATTGAGTCTAGCTGCACCCCCAAAATATTTCCCCCTACTCCAGAAAAAGACATAGTTTGTCGTGCAGGCTCTGAAACATGGCTTGTGCTAGTCGGGACCTCAGAAATATGTAGGACAGGGGTCTGGATAGATTCATTGATATTACTTACAGTTTCAATGTTTAATGTAGAATGTTGTAGCTCAGGAGTAGGACAAGTTTCTGTAGTTAGCTGTCTTGATTCTACATCAGTGTGATTGGTAGTAGAAGAAGACAGAGTGGGGATCTTATTCACTGAGATTTGTTTGTTGGAGCCATTAGAAGTCCCTTCTTGAGAAATAAGTCAAGAACTGTGCCCCCAGTTGAGTTTAGTTTCCTGCGGGCAGCGTGAAGCTCCTGCCTTGCTGTAGAATCCAATAGTGCCTGGTGGCTTTGTGTCTTAGTCTTATCCATGTTAGACAGTAAGCGTGTTCTTTCACTTCTGTCAGGTTCCTCTAGTTGTTCGTGCTATTCATGTTGTTGTCGCGCAGCCTCTTTGCGTAAAATCCTAGCAGCCTTGGCGACCCTTGCTCTGGTTGCTGCAGCTGGCGCAGAAAACTTTGCTGGCATTTTTTTAAGTGTACGTAGGTCAAAAACAGGTATTTCCTTCTCACTCTGTGCTTCGATGATTTGCACTGAAAAAAGCCCTCCAGGTTCAGCTTGTTTAGTTCTGCAGTCGCCATGAACAGAGGGACTTGATGCTACAATGTTGCTGCAGTATCTGAAACAATGTTGCTGCGCTGAGGTCAAACTCGATCCCTGAACCGGAACCTTGCCCTGCTGCTCCGTGTTCGAGGAATACACTGCAGCTGTGGCAGGGAGAGTCAGAGAGAGCGATCGCGGTGCTGCAGCAGTGCCGAGTGAAGCCTCCGGCACTGAGGGAGACGAGAGCCGCTCAGGTTGAACGTAAACTTCAAATGTAAGCATAAGGTTTTTTTTCCCCCCCTCAAACCACACAATTCAACCGCTGATGATTTTAGCAAAGCTAGTCCGTATTTAGGCACGATGATTAGCTTCAGTCCATTAGTCCAGTCCGTTAATCAATCCATGAATCCTTCAGTATGCCGGTTTTTCGAACGGAGTGGAGCGGAGCTCAGACACTGCGCTGCTTACATGGTCTAAGGACAGACCGCCACCTTGCCCGAAGCACTCATTCATATCTAAATGTTCAATGTTGTCAGACTGCTGTAAGTAACAGATTAAATATGATTCATTCATTTAATTGGTTGAAAATTGACATACCGCTTCATTTTTGGCTCAATAGTCTCACACTATGTTGCATGCACACTATGTTGTCTGAGTCCTAGGTGCATTAGTGTCATGATTGTGACAACACCAAATATTTTAGTGCACCTGGCAATCGTAGAGAAAGTGTCAGTTTTTGGATAGCCAGATCCCCTGTCCTGTGTCCATTGTCATGGATTTCCACATGAAGCCTGGCTCGTAGCAATGTAAGAAATGTCGAACAAGGGGCCTCATTTATGAGAAATGACACATCGCTGCGTGAAAGCAGCGATGCGTCACTTCTCAGTGCGCACTCCTTACGACATTCCTGATGCGACATATTTAATGTATGACGCATCATGTCGCAAGGAGTTACAGATACGTCAGTATTTCTGACGTATCTGTAAGCGTAAAAGTGACACATTGCTGGAGTGTGTCACAAAAGTGACGCAACTCCAGCAATGCGTCCTTTCACATGGGGCAAGCCCCATGTGAAAGGGCCTGCGTCAGTCTTACGCCTGCTGTGAAGCAGGCGCAAGAGTTTGACGCAACGGCGTCCTAAAAGTGACACAGTGAAATCTCATAGATTTCACTGCGTCACTTCTACGACCCTTCCTTGCGTCAATACGCCCCCCTTGCATACATTATACCTGGCGCAGGTATAATGTGGCGCAGGGGTTTACAAAGTGAAGCATCTACCTAGATGCGTCACTTTGTAAATATGGTGCAACAAGGCACATCTTTTACGCTGCTGGTGCGTCACAAAAAGTGAGGCACCGGGGGCGTAACAGTGACGCACGGCCTCATAAATGGGGCCCAAGAAGTATATCCTATGCAGCATTCACAAATGAAGTAGCAATTAACTGTCTGTTAAGGACTGGGATGTAGAGGGGAATATCTACTCAATTTCCTGATGTCTCAAATATGTATCTATACTTGATAACGTCTTTAGAAGTTTTAAAAATGCCAATAAAGATATTATATATATATATATATGTATATATATATATATTCAATGAAAAAAACATTGGTTTTAGGCCATATATAGTTAGGGATTTGCATTTACAAAACCTTATTTTACTCGCATAAAACCATTGAAATTCCATATATAGTTAGATGCGCTAACTATATATCGCGCACCCACAATCCACTGCTGATGATGTCACATATTACATCATTCATGACATGGTCAGTGACATCACTGATGACATCACTGATGACATCTCAAATGACATCACTGATGACATCTCAAATGACATCACTGATGACATCTCATTTGACATTACTGATCACATCACTGATGATATCATTCATGTGATAATACGATGAACCTCTTCAGACTCTAATATAACCTTAGATACAATCAGTGTAAACAGACACTCACAGACTGTCACTCATCCATGGAGTTACTCACACACCTAGTCAGTCATGCAAAGAATCAATCACACCTCCATTTCCTCAACTATACATTTATACAAACTTTACTTATTCAAACATATACTAACACATATTTACTCTCTTATACAATCCCTGATACAAGTTCACAATGATCCATACAGCCACTCACACATTCACTGGCTCTTATGCACAGTTATTTATATATGTCAACTCTCAAATGTACTGTGTTTTACATATGTACTTACTTTGACATGTAGCACTGAGATATCCATTCACTCACCAATACACTCATGCACACAGTCAACCGCCCATACAGCTGTTTCCACATGCACTTTTGAAACCATACATCTAGTGAATCAACTGCTCACACATCTATGCACAGAGTCATACACCTCCCAGCCACCCACACACACACTCAGTCTCCCATACAAATACTTGGGCAACCAATCAATAACCCATATAGTTACTCATATAGCTACTTATCAACACATGCAACAGTTTACAGAACAACAGACATAATGATGCACAAATTAAGACAGTTTAGTCACTAACCCATGCACTCAGTGAGACACATTTAATCACTCACTCATACAGTCAGTCATGCACCTACTAAATCCTTCATCCAGACACTTATACATCCACTCATTCTTCAATATGTAAGACATATTTTAACTTTACAGAAACATACAGTCACTGGATGTTGTCATCAGTGATGTCATCAGTGATGTCATTTGAGATGTCATCAGTGATGTCATCAGTGATGTCACTGACCATGTCATGAATGATGTAATATGTGACATCATCAGCAGTGGATTGCGGGTGCGCGATATATAGTTAGCGCATCTAACTATATATGGAATTTCAATGGTTTTATGCGAGTAAAATAAGGTTTTGTAAATGCAAATCCCTAACTATATATGGCCTAAAACCAATGGTTTTTTCATTGAATTTTCAAGGTTTTGTAAATGCAAATTCCTAACTATATATCGACTATAACCTATGGTTTTTTCAGTGAATTTCAATGGTTTTTTAATAGCAAATATGAAAAGCTTTAAAATGTCAAGTACGTGATAGATAAAAACATTTTCGTATTTATGCACGCTGATGTGCTTTGAACGCTGCACCCCCCTTCCCCTCTCTTTTCTCTTAGGAGTACTCTCTCTTTGTAGATAGTGAAGGGTAGTTAACGCAGGCCTTTGCCCCGTTGTAATCCGTCGTGCCTGCTTCTCTCTCCATTTGATTGATTGTTATCCAAGCATTTACTGTTTTAGAATTGGTTCTCTTTGGTTCATTCTCTATTTACAAACAAGCACAGAGTCGCAATACTCTGTTTAGTCTTTGCAGATAGTGAAAAATCGTTTAAAAAACAAATGGAATCGAGCAAAATCAGTAGGCCACTAATGGGATCTCTTTTTGACCTCGCTAAAATAGAAACATTAACCACAACCCCTCATGAGAAATACGGAACTAGTGAGATGAACTGAGCTCCACACCATGAGGGCTGCAAGACAGCTCGGCTCCGTCACCCATCCCGCCCAAAATAACGACAAACCCTATGCAAATATTAAAAATATAGACAACACACCAGCAAAGAAACAGGGTAAAACATTTTATTAAATAACTATTTACATAACGTTGGTTTATAAGATGATGTCAGTAGTGGACCGATGTGTGAATAGGTCGGAAGTAGCACAAGGCGCCAAGATCCGGATGGCAAGTCCTGGATGTTGGGTGCCATAGTTCAGAGTTCTGAGTTTGAGCCTTTTTCAATGCCTGTGCTTTGTTGTTTCCCCTCCATCAAAAACAAAAAAAATATAAAACTGTGCAAAAATACAAAAAAAATCAAAAAATGTTTACAAAAGCAGTGCTTGTAAGACTGTCTGAAGCTTATTTCCACCTACTGCAGCTTCACTATTCTCAAAGTAAGTGAGGGTCGTTTGTGGACCTGACTGCATTTGAAAACAATGTTATATGGTACCTCCCTAAACCGCTTGACGGAGGCCCCCGAGGGGCGGTGTGATGGCACGGACTCAGAGAAGACGCTTGGCTCCGACCCCCTCCCCAAGTCTTATAGCACTGGTGTAGCCTGAGATCGCCCCCGACATAGGCGGCCGGCTCCCGGGGTCCGGCGGAACTTTTTGCCTTTTGATGACTCTTCTATTCTGGACTTTGTCCCACAATCCGTTTGACCTGAAGACACGCTGTAGTGGGGCGCCCCTTTACCGTTTTAGTTGCCATTCCGCCCGCTTTTGCTACACTGTGCCTCTTCCGCCATTCAGCTGTTTACCGCCCGCTCTTGCGACTACAGCGTCTCGCTCACCATGTAGATAAGTTGCTCCCGCTCTTGCGGTGCAGCGATAGGCGGCTGCCACAGGACTCTCAAAATGGCGGCCGGCTCTTCGGTTTTGGGCCTGGTCCACTAAAATGGCCCTGGGACACCTTGGAACTCGGACGCTTCCCTGATAGGGCTTGGGTCCCATTCTCGAAAGCGTCCCCTCAGCCTTGAAGATTCTACAAAAGTCTTGGGGGCCCCCGACTCCCGCAGGCTTCTGGTGGGGAGCGGCTGCCATGTCTGCTCGTGGAATGGCCACGACGGAGCTACGAGATAGTGGTGCTCTCATGCTGACGCCAGCTTTAGTCTGAAACATCCAGAAACACTGTAGACTACCAATTCGATCAGTTCCGGTAGCGCCCCAACATGACCCGGAAGAGAAGAACTTGCCCTCCCCTCTTTGACTGATGGTTCTTGTTGCCTGTCCCCTCTGTTGTCATTTAACAGAACTTTTTGGACTGCTGAAAGGGGTTGTGTTCCGAACGCTGGTTGGTGGAGACATTTTGACTATATTCTTGACCTACGTTGTCGCGTAATGCGTTATATGACACGCCGCGTTAGCGCACCCGGAAGTGATCCGGGGCGCGGCGCGCAGCGCGCAGCGCGTAACGTAAGCATAACAGGTCATGTGACTTGTTAATAAAACTTTTCATTGGTTCATTTTACTTTTGTTATTTTAATGATGAAAAGCTTGGTTATATGACCTAAAAATTACGCTTTTTATTGTTTTCGAACATTATTTTTTTTTAAACATATATGTTATAATATTCCAGGCTAATGTACTTTCCCGGAAAATTTACAACTGTCCTGCAAGTAAAATATATTCCTTTTTCGAGAAAAAGGGCGTTTCTTCGTTCCATGACGGAGCCGTTGAGTAAAAGAGACTCGGCCTGCTGTCTTAGTCGCCGATACGCCTGATTATCAGATTCTTATCGATCACTTTATGTTGCAGGAGTGGAAAACACAACTGCCCTTGACCATTTATCTTTACTGCGTTCCTACATATTATACCTTTTATCCGTCATGTAATTGGACTGCTTTATTTCACTTGCCTTTTACTGATTCGAAAACAGTGACTAAAAGTAAAAACTTTACCAATGTAAATACTACTACCGTGTTTTGTTTTAAAAACCTTTATTGTGAAAATGTCAGTATACAAATACGGGCCTATAACCACGTGGGCCGGCCACGGAGCAAACTGAAATCGTATATGATGAGGAGACATTTACACTGTAGAGGAACGTAACGAGCGGGCCATTAGGTTGCAAGAACTAAGGTGTCTAATAGTTGCGGAATCGGTGGACGTACATTTTGTAATTAAAATAAGACAGGGCCACTTACAATAAAATTTTCTAGATATACATTTGCGGGCAAGGAGTTACGAGTCCCATTTATACCGGCGCCATTTTGGGCGAGGCCGGGCAGGTCCAAGATATAGTCAAAATGTCTCCACCAACAATCGGCCAGACCAGAACCCCTTTCGGCCCTTTATGCTACAAGATGGTGTCTTCCATTCAGAAAATATTGTTGGCAGCATTTTGAAAGGAAAGTTAAACAGCCGTTCTCCTAGTGAGTCTCACATTGTTACATTTAGGAAGAATGTTAATAGTAATATGTGGAAAATCTGAAGCCATTTTTCTACAAACTCTCAATCAGCCTTGGATGGAAAAAAAATCCTGAAGAATGTACAAACTGAAAACCAATTTTTGTCTGTATAGCATCAACAGCAACGCTTGAGTCAGCTTTGTGTCAAGCCGCCATTTTCATTCAATCAATAGCGTCCCCCTGCACACATTCAGGGACCTGGTCGTGTCTTCAGGTGAAACGGATTGTGGGACAAGAAGCAGAAAGGAAAAGGAAAAAAGTTCCGCCGGACCTCGGGAGCCGGCCGCCTATGTCATGGGCGATCTTTGGCCACACCAGGGCAATAGTGAAGCTGCAGCAGGTGCAAAAGAGCTTCAGACAGTCTTACAAGCACTGCTTTTCTAAACATTTTTTTGTATTTTTGCACAGTTTTATATTTTTTTTGTTTTTGATGGAGGGGAAACAACAAAAAACAGGCATTGAAAAAAGCTCAACAGTGCAGGGCGCCTTGTGCTGGTTCCGACCTATTCACACATCGGTCCACTACTGAGATCACCTCATAAGCCAACGGGGCACCCCACACTGACTTTCGGCGCAGCATTGTAGGATGGCCACACCAGTGCGGCAACTTGCTGGACACCACCTCGGTGCCATCCGGATCTCGGCGCGTTCGAGTCACTGTACCGCAAGAGTGACCGGAACTCAGCTGGACACGCCGTCTTTTGGCGCAGCATTGTAGGATGGCCACACCAGTGCGGCAATTTACTGGACACCACCTCGGTGCCATCCGGATCTCGGCGCGTTGTGCTGCCTTCGGCCTATTCGCACATCGGTCCGCTACTGACGCCGCCTCACGTGCCAACGGATTTTCTACGCTTTTTGTAGCCCTATGCCGCATAACAGGTCATGTGACTTGTTTATAAAACTTTTCATTGGTTCATTTTACTTTTGGTTTCCTAATGATGGAAGGCTTGGTCATGTGACCTAAAAATAACACTTTTCATTGGTTTAGAACATTTTTTTTCCCAAACGATGAAAGCCCCACCTTGTTTCCGGATGATTCAGACTGAAGCTGGCGTCAGCATGAGAGCACCACCATCTCGTGGCTCCGTCGTGGTCATTCCGCGAGCAATCATGGCAGCCGCTCCCCACCGGAAGCCTGCAGGAGTCGAGGGCCCCCAAGACTTTTGTAGAATCTTCACGGCTGAGGGGACGCTTTTCGAGAATGGAGCCCAAGCCCTAGCAGGCAAGCGTCCGAGTTCCAAGGTGTCCCAGGGCCATTTTAGTGGACCAGGCCCAAAGCCGAAGAGCCGTCCGCCATTTTAAGAGTCATGTGGCAGCCGCCTATCGCTGCACTGCAAGAGTGGGAGCAACTCAACAACATGGTGAGCAAGACGCTGTAGCCTCAAGAGCGGGCGCAACTCAGCTGGGTGGCCGCCACCTGGGGAGGCCCGTTCACGCCGCCTCCCCCACGCCCCCCCACCCGGGCCGCCCCACGCCAATTTTCGGAGCAGCATTGTAGGATACCAAAACCAGTGCGGCAGTTTACTGGACATCACCTGGGTGCCATCAACATCTCAGCGCGTTCTGCTGCCTTGGGACTATTCGCACAACAGACCGCTACTGACGATGCCTCCCTCCGCAACACCCTGAACTCCCAACGCTGTTTTTCTTTGCTGCATTGTAGGATCCCAAAAACCAGTGCGGCACCCAGATGACATCACCTGGGTGCCGTCCAGAACTCAGCACGTTGTGCTGCCTTGGGACTATTCGCACAAAAGACAGCTTCTGACCATTGTTGCTTTTTTTTGTGAAAAATGTTTAAATGTTTTTACAGTTTTTGTTCCGTTTGTTATATTTAAAAGTTAATAAAGTTTTATAATCCCACTTTGTTTGAGTGCTATATATTTTTAAAAAATCGGGTGAATGGGGCCTTGAATCGGGTTATTGTCATGTGTGGGCTTTGCAAGTATACTGCTACAGGATCGGACATTTCAATCAATGCACGTTCTTTTTCTTACCTTTCCGAAGCATGGAGCGCAATAGCAGGCAGAGAAAGGGTGATGCAAGTGTTGAACACTGCCTGGCCTGGCAAGTTGCTGGCAGTGCCCCCCCCCCGCCCGCCCGCTTCTGAAAGAGGACACACCGCCGCCCCGAGTACTTCACAGATCTTTAAAAGACCATGCGCTTGTTCATGAGGCTTAAATGGTTTATCACCCCTTCTAGAACCCCTGCATCGACCCTCTGACGTTTCCTGGAACAATTACCACGTAACACAATACCAAGCCTTTTCAGCTGAAACCCCCGAGGAATCGTGGGGCATATTATCAAGGGGGTTTATCTCCGCTTTTTTGGCTTTTAAAGCCAAGAAAGCGGAGATAAAATTATCTCCCTATTACCAAGCTGTCGCTAACACCAGTTAGTGACAGCTAAAAGGAGATAGCGACCATCTTGGGCCCCGCTTTGCATGTCAGTGATATTTATCACTAATGACATGCAAAGTGGGCGTGCCAAGATGTTAGCGACTGGAAACAGTCCCTAACATCGCTATCTCCTATTACCAACTTTTGAAGATATTCGCGCTAAGCACGAATATCTCAAAAAGCTAACACCTGCCCTGAGCAGTTCTTAGCCATGTTATCCAATGGGAGGTGGATAACATGGCTAAGAGCATTTGCTCGATAATGCATGAATATCGCTGACTTTTCAGCGATATTCATGCATTGCGGCCGTTTTTTATCGCATTTGCGATAATCCTTGCTAATAGCAAGGTTTATCTGCGATAAAAATCGCCGATGTGCGGCGATAATTTTTGTCTCTAAACAAGTTAGAGACAAAAATTATCGCTAGTTGTTGGTAATATGCCCCCGGGTTTTTGCTTGCAGAAATCGGGAGGCGGGAGACTAGCACTGAAATCAGTAGTCTCACGCCTGAATCGGGAGGGTTGGCATGTCTCGATTCTCTACAGCTGGGGCCATAAACTACATCCGCAGGGCTAGGTGATAGCCTGGGACCGGCCTGGCATCTAAAATGGCTGCCGTGCACGACAAAATTGTGGCATTGGAAAAAAGGCAAGATGGCGCAGACAATGTTTATCAATAAGGATTCATTTATAACAAAATATTTTATCGCACTGACAAATTGGCGGTCAACACTTCCTGATTTCCATCGAATCGAACGTTAACAGACGTCACGCAGCAAAAAAAAAAAAAAGCTCACGCACAGCCGCTGGAAGAGATGTATCAACATATATGAGCCTCCTCAGCCGCCCTCAGGAAACATAGGGGATTAGGATACGTCTCCCGCACCCCCTTATACCTAGTAATTTAATTAAAACGAAGCACAAAATGGCGAATTCCCGTTTCGCTACCAGTTTGCGGCCCAGTTCGCGGCCCGTGAAGCGCTTCTACCGTGAAAAATCATTTTTTTTTTATTTTCCCCACGGGACCCTTTAATAACCCCAACAACATTCCTAGGGGGTCAAGAGGGGTATACCTTGCCCACTTTCATTAAATTCCCCCTTCGTTTTTCACCTCTTCTTCTCTCTCGATCCTACCGAGAGATAAGATGGCGGCCGCTCCGGACTGTTTAGAATGTTGACAGACACCGGAGAGCCAATCAGCTTTCTGCGCGCAAAGTTCCGTTTCGCGAAAAGTAAGCGAACCGGAGCGCAGCCCGGAGCGCTGTTACAGATATATATCTTGTTTTGAACGTTAATTTCTCAAAAACTACTGGAGCACATATATTGAGACCTAGCAAAGGCACATCGGGCTAACAGTCCCTACAATTTTGCCAAGTTTCGTGCAAATCCATTCAGCCGTTCGAGCTAAAAGTGAGTCCAACCGCCCTATGGAAATTAACATGGGAAAAATGCGTTTTGGGACCCCCCTTTTTTCTCGGCCCCCCCTCGACAAAACCCCCCCAAATTTTCAAGGGCTGCCATTTTCCTGAAAATTTCAGCCGATTCCGTCCACAAACGCCAAAGTTATTAGACATAGAATTTTCAAAAATCCCATAGGGAAAAAATCCTAACTATATATACCTACTGGCGATAGCAAGCTTTGGATTATTTACGGCCTGCCAGGGTCGGGGGAAGAGCCGACTGCTTTTGGTAGCGGGGCCGCAACAGCGTCATGGATGCTGTTCACGAGCGGCAGGAGTAAGAGCATGCACCTAAGCAGTAAGGTGCCTGTTCACAGCGGCAAACGGCAGCATCAAAGCGAAGCGGCAACCCTCAGTCAATGACACCTACACTGATAGACAATTGACATTTTGCAGCGCACCCACTGGGGTAACATGGAGACACGGACTACGACTCCCAAAAGGCCCGTGGGCCACGCCCTCTTGGGCGGGATGAAGTTTAAAAGTACGAGGTGTCTTGAGACGCTGTTGAAACTTGCCAGCTCACAAAGCCACTGACGAAGAGGTGGACACTCGAAACGCGTTTGGCTGGGATACATGGTGAATTGTTTTACTTGGCTAAGGATGTGCTGCGTGCAGGCTGCTGTCTGAAAATAAATCTGCTGCCTGACAATTGGACTCCCTCTGGTTCTTTCCACACGTTGGGAACTGCAAGCTTTGGATTATTTACGGCCTGCCAGGGTCGGGGGAAGAGCCGACTGCTTTTGGTAGCGGGGCCGCAACAGCGTCATGGATGCTGTTCACGAGCGGCAGGAGTAAGAGCATGCACCTAAGCAGTAAGGTGCCTGTTCACAGCGGCAAACGGCAGCATCAAAGCGAAGCGGCAACCCTCAGTCAATGACACCTACACTGATAGACAATTGACATTTTGCAGCGCACCCACTGGGGTAACATGGAGAAACGGACTACGACTCCCAAAAGGCCCGTGGGCCACGCCCTCTTGGGCGGGATGAAGTTTAAAAGTACGAGGTGTCTTGAGACGCTGTTGAAACTTGCCTGCTCACAAAGCCACTGACGAAGAGGTAGACACTCGAAACGCGTTTGGCTGGGATACATGGTGAATTGTTTTACTTGGCTAAGGATGTGCTGCGTGCAGGCTGCTGTCTGAAAATAAATCTGCTGCCTGACAATTGGACTCCCTCTGGTTCTTTCCACACGTTGGGAACTGCAAGCTTTGGATATATATATATATATATATATATATATATATATATATATATATATATATATATATATATATATATATATATATATATACATATATATATAAAAAAATAAATATGCTATGAAGCATACATTCTGGGACTTCATAGAATTAAATATTGTTTTTTAAAAAAATTGTCTTGTGCAGAAACTGATTTAGTTAGTGTGTGTAATGTGTGCTGAGTCAGTACATCACATAATAAATACCTTTACAAAATTCACAATTTGTGTGAGTCAATGAACGGTAAAGGTGTATCTCATATAGAATTAGTGACAATAGAAACATTGAGTGATTTCATGCCCACGAACCTTATGCAGTTTTCAACAGTCCTCCAAAAATGCAAATCGATTTGTTGCTTTCTTTATTTTTTGCCGATGTTTAATATGTGCGTATATTCAATGGTTTCCAAATAACGCAATAGCAATTTAAATCCGTTTCTAATTTATATGCTGTAGGACTTCCCATTTATCAGCAAGTCCTGTTTTAGTAAAATGTTCCACAACGCATGTTTTTCCATTTATCAACATTAGTCTCAAACGGTCGTGAGGTTTTCTAAATATAACTTCATTTGTCGACGTATTTACGTAAGGTAGGTGTTGATGAGTGATCATACAAAGACTCATAGAATATGAGGCAAAAATGATTGCACCTATCCCCTAATTGGGTTAAAGTAATTGGTTTGGAAGGGGAGGAGCCAAGATGGCGACCGGGTCGGACGCGTAAGCTCCGAGCTCCGCGAGCCGCCCTATCCTGCATTGATCTCCTGACATCAACCCTGAATATTTTTTGCTCAAACGGAGACATCTGAACGCGGATGTCGTTGGCGTTCTTTTGGGACCTCCGCCGCTCATTTCCGTGGTGGATTCGAGCCGTTCTCCGGCCCCCGACTCTGGCCCGGGACCGGGAACTGTATGCCTGGCACTGGACACGGCTGGGCGCTGTCGGCCGGGCACGTCGCAGTGGCGCAGGCTGGGGCAGGAGCGCTATTGATTGTTGCTGCGCACTACATCGTCTCCCTCTGCAGCGGTAGGGTTCCCGCTGGGTCACCCGGCCTCCGAGAGACACTGGACTCTGGTCGTGACGGTCTCCGCCCTCCTTGCTGAGTACGGGCGAGCCGGAGTCCATCTTGGGGTGCTTGTCCTACCGCTGCCTATACGCACCGCTGGCTGGAGAGTGATCTTTACCCTGCCCTGCCCTGGACCTGCGCGGCGCTGGCTTGTTGGTGGCCCTCGCTCCTTCTGCTCTTGTTGGCGACGCCATTCCCCCCACCTCTGCATCGTGAACTCTTTACTGGGGCTACCAGGACGCCTCCTTCCCCGTGGGAGCAAGATGGCGGCCTCTTTGTTCTCTCCGTGCAGTGTCCTTACTACGGAGGATCCGGCTGTTGACCGGGGGAAATGCTCGTGTGATGAACGTCAGTTATCACCACAGAGGGAACCGACCTATGGTACCGTCCTGGCTGCCCTGCTTAGTCTTCGTGAGCTCTGGCGGCAACAAGCCCACCTCTTGGAACAAGGGATAGTGAGAGCCACCTCACATATTAAGGGACTGGGTTCGACTGCCCCCCCGCTGCCACTGCCTATTCCTGTCCGAGAAACTGCTTTACAACACGCGCATGGAGAGGTGCGACCAGCCCCTGGATGCACAGCCGTCTGTTGTGTTATTGCCGAGGGAACTGCTACAAGGTCGCCATCCGTTTTGTTGCCTGCAACTGTATCTATTCCTTCGACACAGTGGCACCCTCCAGAGACTTCTCGGGCGCTGGTCCCCCTCCCCGCTCCTGCGACTTTCTCTCCGAGGCTCCGGAACGTGTATCACCTTGTGGCGGGGGGAGCGCCTTACTGTCTGGATACTGCTATTGCGGATAATTGGGAGTGTTCACCTCCTCCTCCTCTTAGCCCTTACTGTTGGATCTGGCCATTTTGCTTCTCTGTCCAGCTGGAGGGGAGTGCACGGCAATGGCCATGTCTGGTTGTTTTTCGGCGCTCTGGTCAGGGCTGAAGATCCTCCGCACAATGACTTGCCGATTGCCTGGTGATGACCTGACCTATAACGTTTTTTGCCCTGTTTAATTTATTGGGGGGAATGTTTCTCTTAATATGACTACAGCATTATTGAGTAGGCGGTGACATCCATTTTGTGCATGTGAGTCTCTCCCTTCCTCCTTGTTTCCATCTGTTCCTTTGCTGATAAGGGGGTCGACACTCGTAATATGCTGGGGGCTGAAGGTCATCCGAAATCGGGTTAGGGCTAGCCTGCTTGTTTGCTGCATTGCTTTCCTACCTGAGGGGGGTTGGGATCGAACTGATGTGTGGAAATGTGTGACCCGCCTGCAAAGTACGCATTGATTCTTCTAGCTGACTGGGAATTATTCGGTAGCGCTTAGCTCTCACTCTCGACGCCTCCTTAGCAGTATTGCATTATGGTTCACGGCACGATCGGAGCCCCTATTGACTATCCTGAAACCTATCGAGCCACTGGCTCTGTTGCTTTCTGGGGTGTCTGACCTGCCGATAACGACTATTGGGACGGGGGGTTGCCAGTAATGGGTGGCGTCCATTTTAACTCCTTGTCTTCCTTTGTCCGGGACGGCCATCTTAGTTGCCGGCCGCTCCCGGCTTAACACTGTTGCACCTCCGATGGTTTCTTCTTTCACGGCCGCAGTCCCAATATCCTCTTGCTGGTCTTCGTTTTTAGGGCCCTGGTCCTGGGTGGCACGGGGGTCTGGTGATGGGCTATTTGCTTATATTGGTTGTGAGGTCTTTTAATTTTGAAGCTCCGTTTGGGGTATTGATTATTGTTTGCTTGCTAGTTTAACGATCTTGATTATTGTTGGCTCCTCCCCACCTTTTTCTTTATTGGGGGGTCTTCGACAAGTTTGCACACTTGTCTTCCTCCCTATATGTCGAATGAGACGCTTTTTTCTTATATGCCTTTTTTCCGATCTTGGCTTTATTTTCTTCTCTTTTTCTTCCCTTTTCTCGTTTCTTACTACATTTCGGGTTTATGGGGCGACAGACACTCTGCTGGGGGGGGGCAGGCCATAGCCTCTGCATGTGTGTAGGGTGGGGGGGTATGTTTTAGTTTTGTTAATTTCTATGGTATCTATTTCTGCTCTCTTTATAATTTTTCCTTTCCTTGTTCTGGGTCTGTAATGAGGGTTCTGAGGAGCGGGTAGCGCTGTGGGTGGTATGTAGATGTGGACTGATGCTTCTGTTGTTGGGATTTGTGCCGCCGAAGTGTTGGGTGTTATTACTATTGCCATGTTTATTGCTGCCTGTATGTACTGCACGCGGACTGTATGGACTCAGTTCTCCTTCACTTAATTTTATCGATTTATGTTTTAAAAATTTTTTAAAATTAACCTTCATTGCTCCTCCCCCTTGGCGGCTTGATTCACTTTTGTGTAATTGCCATTATTTGTTGCTGCATTGCCTGACACCGCCGGGGGGGGCCTAAATTGTTTGCTATCGTGCTCAACTGTTTCGTGGCCGGCCTGACGGTTGTAGGCCCGTATTTGTCCTCCTTTTTCATGCACAATAAAGGTTTCCAAAAATTTAATAAAAAAAAAAAAAAGTAATTGGTTTGGGTGCCAAGGACCTGCAACGCAATACCCCTACGTCTCCAATGGAATACTCCACAAAAACAATATTGAATAAACAATGATCCGGCACTCTACTCAATGATACATATGTTTGTAAAAACAATTTTTAGAAACGAATCAGCAGGTCGTTGTATATTTTCTTTATTCAAAGTTCTTCTTTTTTTTAAAAAAACTGACACGAAGTAGCCAGCTCGTGTCAGTTTAAAAAAAAAAAGAAGACCTTTGAAAAAAGAAAATATACAACGACCTGCTGATTTGTTTCTGAAAATTTGTTTTTCCCACCATATGTATCACTGAGTTGAGTGCCGGATCATTGTTTATCCAATAGGTGTTAACGAGTGCATGTGTGCGCCTGTCGGGGTGTCCTGTCTGCACAGGTTGTGCCTGCATTATTATGTGTGCTTGCGCGCGCAAGGATCGGTCAGAAGTTGTGATGTCAAAGTTGGTGCCCTACATTTTATTGCTATGTACGGAAAAGAAAGATTCTATAACAAGTGAAGATTTTGTGGCTATCTCAACGTTCCTTTGTAGTTGTTTCCTCAATTTAAATTTGGTAAATGAGAACGTATGCAAAAAATCAAAGTGGGGAATTCATAAAGCCAAGTAAGGCCAGGGACCTTAAAATGTCCATTTGCAAGTTCAAAGATATCACATTAAATCTTTCTGAAAGTAAGTGGTGTGAAAAGTGATTTTACAACATGGCGGTGCATTCCTGAGTCATCATGGAATGCATTACCATCAGGGTACCATTCGAGGGGACACCTAGACAGTGTCTTCTCACTCTCTTCACAGGGAGGATGCCATCTCCCCTGACGAGAAGTTAGGCTGCTCCAACGGTCCATCTGCCCTCTGACCTGCCCCATTAAGTCGCTTGAGTATCCCCCGCACAGGACTACAGTGACTACCCCTTGGGTCCCAGGCACCCTCATCCTTCCCTTTCCCTGAGGACGGTTGTAGGCGATTCCTCCCTCGCCATAATGACTAAGAAAAGCTCCTGCCAATGTCAAAGCAGGACCCAAAATCTGCAGCAGGGGACATGCCTATAAACAGGGACGCTCTAGTGGGGCATTCAACCAGTCCAAGGTCATCAAAACGTATGAACTGTGTAGCTGGGTAGGGGCCCAAAATCCCTCTTCTTTAGAGAGTAGCCCAGAGTGGACAAGCTTGGATGCTAAGAACATGGCCGACGAGGCCCCCAAGGACTTTGAACCTTTCACGGATACAATCACTTCCACAATCACAAATGAGGAATGACCAAAGGCCGCCATCGAGATAGGCGAGGATGAGATAGGATCAGTCCCCCCATCAATGGGGTGGAGCCATCTCACCGGTCTACCACAATTACACTGCCTAGAAGGAGGAAGAAGAGGTCCTAATCTTGTCACAACCTGGGAGCTTCCCCAGCTCTTATCGACGTTAGCACATCAAACCACACAGCAAACCTGCAAGGAGGCCCTGTCGCTGCTACAACTTGGGAGTTACTGGATGATACCGCCTGTTCACATAAAAGTCCAATAACTTCTGCTGACAACTTCCATATCCCAAAAAACAACATGCTCACTGCCTCAAAGGCAGCATCGACACATGACTCAACAATCCACAAGAGTAAGGAAGGATTATGCATTACCATAGGCTCTTCTTCAGAGCCTGAGCCAAGCGACTCTCTTCATAGATCACTATAGCTTCTGTCGTTTGAACTCTCATGCATGCGGGACAACCCGCTAAGGTCAGTCAGTACTTCCCTCTCCACCGCCATTAACGCTCTAACATGGCAATCGGAGAAGCTCGAATTACAAATGCAGACCCTCCAAGTTATGGCAACATAATGGCAGTGATGGCCAAGAAAATTGATAGGTTGGCTGCAATTAGCTGCTATCCAACTCCTCCAATTGCTCCTCTAGAATCACTGTGCCGGTGTGCCCAGAAATAATTGACAAACTGGCATCGCTTCCGACGGTACTCTCCTCACTGGAGGAAGAATTGAAACTTAGTATCAAAACATGCTCAGACCCTGCGAGCCTGGTGAAGGCGCTAGGGAACTCACTGCAGTGAGCAGGGGCGAAGTCCCCGAATCAACCCAGTGCCATCAAGTGCCAACAAGTACATCAATCTGGCCTTTACCCTCCCTACAACAACACTGGCACCATATGCTTGCAGGAAGCCCCTCATACAGTCCAGTTAACAATGCAGAGAGAGAAGAAATGTCTTCAAAACAAAAAGAGCATGCTAAGAGATTACTATAAAGAAACTCCCAGCAAAATTCAATCACCTCAGGAGAAGATAAAGAACCCTCAATGAGGGTCACTGTATTAGAAAACAAACAATCTCTATTCCCTATATTCTGCAAGAACCCCCATAATCAGCTTCCATCAGAACCAGGCCTCCCGGTAACACATACAACTACTATGCCCTCAAATGCGCAGGCCGCTACAGGGCCCTCTCCAGGTAGATGAGGAGCAACATGCTCGGGGACATAGCAACACAGGCTGAGTTCACAAAGCCTGGAACAACTATCATCTACAAGGTCCAATCACGGTCCACAGCCGTCCAAGCCAATGGTCATCGCATATTGTACAGTTATTCAGGGAAGGTTAACAAAAGTCAGTATCCAGCGCGCCCTGACTCAATGCTGTCTCAGCACTGTCCAGCCAGGCCTACGAGCCTAACAGTAAACAACGATAGGGAGGACAGTGTGGCAGGGTTTGACTTAGGGAGTGGCCCTTCGACTGGGAATATCATTACTACTTGGCCCTGAACTCGGGTCCCAAGCCCCATCAGAGCCCTTAGTGCCACCGGGTATGGAATAAACCAAACAAAAAGCCTGCGTAATAACAATGGAAAGTCAACAACACAGACTCATTGGGCCAACCCCACCCCCAGGACAACAGAACCCACAAG
Source organism: Lissotriton vulgaris (assembly GCF_964263255.1). NCBI lineage: Eukaryota > Metazoa > Chordata > Amphibia > Caudata > Salamandridae > Lissotriton > Lissotriton vulgaris. Next base: position 725,257,254 of record NC_141696.1, read on the forward strand.
ACCACCCCAAGGGAATAAAGTGCACCACGCAGGCCTTCCGCAAGTTTCACAGAACATGCTGACAAAACCCCAACAACACTAAGGCTCCACCACAACGACTCACTCGTCAGGTCAAACACACTAGCTCTAGGGGGAGGCCACTCGGCAAAATCTATCATGACTCCGCTGTACATTTCGAAGGGCAACATCGATACTCTCAACAGAACAAACATTCTGAAACTTCTCCAACATACACAGTCATTGTCCCACATTACTAGCAAGCACTCCATCAGGGTGGCATTCGTCTCTTTGCCCTTGCAATTAGAGAAGGAATACACCATCATAAATTGGGCCAACCCGAATATAGCTGCAAATGTTTAGATTGAAAAAGATCCATTTGCATATTGGTGAATTGATATTCGGAGGCTTGAACATGAGAAGTACCCATTCATCTTACAGGCACCCCTAAAGATTGCCCATGGATTGCATACTGAGAGGGTCCTGCTGAGGATAAGGTACCCTTGAATGAGAAAATATGACTATCCAGTGCAGAGCTGATGGATCGAGTGGGGGGAGACAGGTCACCTCCACCTCCAAAACCTTCTCCCCCTTTTGTGCTCCACCCTCCCCAAACTCGGCCTACTTGGGCTGGGTTGCCTCCAACTTGGCAGACAAAATTCAGGCCCCCACCGAGTAAGGGGTCTTGCCATCACAGAAGCACATTAGAAAGCTTCCAACCATTGAGCATTATGAAATGGAATGTCGCTGGGATGCTCTAGATTCTGAAAAACTCATCGGCGATTACATCCCTAGAAGGGGCCAATCTAAAATGTGCTCAAGAAACATGGGCAACCACACCCATTCCATTAGCAGGCTATGCAGAATACTTTAAACCTGCAACCAAATGTAATTTATTTGGGAGACCCCCTGGGGGCATTTCCATATATATCAAGCACACCCTAAAACTACATTTTACAGAGTTAAAGAACTTCTCTGACATGTTCCTAGCAGGCACTCTTAAAGACCTTAAGACTGCGGATGGCCCACTAACAATACTCCTAATCAACATTTACTATAATCTCCATGGTCAGATCTCTAAAGATAAGCTCACTTGACTGATGACGCAGATTGACACCTTGCGTAAACAATTTGCATCCATGGAACCCATCATTCCTGGGGACTTCAACACGCACAATATAGGGGAGAAGGCGTTTGAGGGCAAAGCCTCCGGTAGTACTGGGAGATTTAATGCCCTCCTTCGGACATACAACTTGGCAACCACTCATTCTTCATCCAAGCCAGAGTTAATCCACGCACCTACTTACAACAACCAGACTACTATAGATTGCATCTTATTAAGTGAGAGGCTATGAAAATACATGCTAAATTACGCAGTGCTCACACTAAGCGAAATTAACCATGGAGCCATATTGTTGCATTGAACAATCACACCGGAACATCAACATATCCTCTGCCCCATCAGAGTGACCAAGGGCGAAAAACAGCACAGGCTCCTTAGGAGAATTAAATGGGGCCAGATGTCTATCAATAAATTTGACTTATGGAAATCGACAGGCATTTGATGGCAGATTGGCCTAAACAAGTGTGGACTAGTAGGAGAATGGGATAAACTTGCATATGAACTAGCTACGTTGATCTGAAGAAGCACTACTCGCATAACTACAAATAATTCAACACACACTCTGGGTCAAGTTCCAGCGATCAAGCAATGTGCTAAACAACTAAATACCAAATGAAGGGAGTATCAAAAAACTGGATCAGAGACCGCCAAATAGCAGCTGAAATTAGAAGCAAAGACCCACTCGCAATTGGTTTGGAAACGGGAATCCACAGCGGCAAAATGGTTAAAGATCTTCACGCCTAGAATTCTGGCAATATTTAAATAACTTAGGGCCAGATGTAGGTGGCCATTTACCGGCCGGTAACGGCCGATTTCGGCCGTTTTCCGACCGGTAAATGGGTTCTTGGGATGTAGATGGCCAATTTTACCAAATCAGTAAATTTACCGAATCAGTAAATTTACCAAATCGGTAAAATACCGAATCGGTATATTTACCGATTCGGTAACTTCTAGATGTAGGTGGGACTCTTCTGAGTCCCAAAGGCCTTTCAGATTCGGTATTTTACCACACAATCCAATTGGGTGGTAAAATACAGAATCCAGGTGTGCATGCACATGTGTGCATGCACACCTATGCCATGTGACAGACAGACAGGGCATGTCTGTGTGCCACATGGCACACATGCCTGTTTTTGGGGTGCTAGAGGGTGTCAAAGTGACACCCCCTGCACCCTTGCTGGAATCGGTATTTACCGAATCGGTAAATACCGATTCGGTAATGCCCATTGATTCCTATGGGCTTCAATGCCCATAGGAATCAATGGGCATTACCGAATCGGTATTCACAGAATCGGTAAATACCGAATCTTAACGATTCGGTATTTACCGATTCTGTAATACCTACATCCCCCCCCTCTATTTTACCAATTCTTAAATACCGAAACGGTAAAATTTTGTATTTAAGAAGTGGTAAAATTAAATTACCTACATCTAGGCCTTAATCCACTGGACTTCCAGCAGAGAGAACTCACTCAAAGCGGACACCTAGGAAGCTCATTCCTCATTCCTGCACACTGTGGACCAGAAAGCCAATTCTTCAAACTGCACTACTAATACCATGGAGGCGAGTGGATAACGTCATTTCAGAGCCCACTGGAGCCCAAGCTGACCTAACAATCCCAGGCGAGGTAGTAGTACGTACCATTCCTAAAAAAGATTCAGCAAAATAGAGCGCCCAGCCCTAATGTATAATTTTGCAGGAACTAGCCGATTGGGTCCACATCGAAGTTCTCCTGCCATTTTACCTGACGGGGTTCAGACCAGGTGGCTCCAATGTAGATAACATCACAGCCCTGTCATGCTTAGCCCAAAAATCAGTGGCCCGTGTCTCCCCTCCACTTTTTGCCTGCTTTATTGACTACTCAGCAGCCTTCGACAGGGAAGACTGCGGCATTCTTTGGCAGAAACTGTCACGTGGAACATCAGTCCTTCACTAGTACAAGCAATTAGATAGCAGTATACTCATTCCTGGGTAAGGGTCAAACTTTCCAGGGAGTCTGCCACAGAGAAAATTGTCACAGACCGGGGGCTAAAGAAGGGATGCATCCTGGCACCAATGCTTTTCAACTAGTGCACCGCTGCCATGGGCCGAGCATTGCACGGAGCGTCTCTAGCCACTCCTAAGATCGGCCATACAAAGATCAAGCTGATGCAATATGCCGATGACCTTGTTCTTTTGGACCACACAACAATAGGCCTCCAAAAAGCACTTACTGCCTTGTCTGAATACAATGCTGAAAACAAGCTGGTCACCAACAAAAGTAAGTCCAAAATATTGATTTTGGCCACCACACAAAGTAAAAACTTGCTACGCCATGAAGGCTGCCATAAAATTCATCTTTCTACAACTAAGTAACCCTTGGCCTGCCAGCCTCGCCACAGCCAAAGATCTTTTGCAGTTAGCGACAAAGAATTGGGACTCCAGCACACCTACGCTACCATTAAAATAAGAATAAAAAAGCAACTACGTTAACGCTCTCACAGTCTGGATATGGAATCCCTGGCAGCCAGAGACTTTCATGGAACCCAATGTCTCCCTTACATTCTGCCTAGTTACAAGCCCCACCTCATGCAGCCCATGGGGAGACAAGCATTACATCGGATTTTAGCAGCAAGACTATACCCACTCCCCATAAAAGAATTATATCCATCCTGGAAAGCGTGGCTGGGCATTGCGGAGTGTTGTCTTTACGATTACAAAACAGAGTCCCTGGCACACATTTTATTTTGCTGTCCTGCCTTGCGGCAAATTCACAGTATACACCTTAGACCTAATCTTCTTCAACTGGGCACCCTTACAGCAAAGGAGGCCGTCCAACAGCTCTGTTCTTTGGACGTTGTGAAGTACATGGCCAACTTTGGGAAATTTGAAAACCATACTTGCACACTATTGAAGGACAAGTCTTCACAGGCAGAGTGTGACAAACCGCCCAGGTGCCCCTCAACATCAGGGTCACTGCCCCTTAGGTCCTGCCACTAATGAACAAGTGATTTGTCATGGGGCTTCTAGAGCCTTAAGCCCATCCCGACATTCTATGTTTTAAACAAAAAAAACATTATCACTACATCATCCATGCACATATCACTTTGATGGTTCAGTCTCTATCAATACAATGTCTCTTTTAAAAAAACAGATTTTAACAATATCCTGCACTTTTTTTGCTATAAGGTTTTAATGCTGTACATTGTAATGGTTTTAAGTAACAACACAAATAAAATCATTCATTCATTCATTCCATTGGGACAAGCTAGAGAACTGGAGATTAGTATACCTGAACTCGGAATGTAGAAATGCATCTTTTAGTAAGGATGATTTTTATGTTCTGTGTTTGAAAGTACCACTTTTAGAAAGTATTGTTATAGGCAGGGGAAACCCAATAGACCCTTGTAGGCTTGGGCAATGTGCAATTCAAGTCAAAGGATGCTACAAGGGATTTATTCTTAAATTATTCAATTTGAGTTGTGAGTTGTACCACAGTAACACACTCAATGGTATCCACAGGATAACAATCTTGTTGTATACAGATAAATTAATTGATGGAAGGTAGAAGGAAAAACAGAGCAAAGGAATTTATATTTCGAAAAAAGTCTTTACTGAAAACAAGTTTCGGGAGATGGATACAGACAAATCAATTGTAGCAAAAAATCATGAACAAAGATAGGCAAAGTTTTCTCTATAGTTCATGACTCAACACATCAGCTCCTAATTAATGAAGAAAAACAACCCAAATTAATCAATAAAAAGTGGTTGTAAGTTCGTGTTACAAAACAACATTAAAGGAGATGATGAAATGTCGACGTTTCGGTCTTGGCTGCAGACGTCAAAAAGACCATCATCAGGACGATGTTTATTCAAATGCTGAAAAAAGGACTCCCTATATAAAACAATAGATTTATATTATAAACAAAATATATTACTGAAATTATTGCATACATAAAAGCTCTGTAAATGTTTAAAAACACATTGAATGTTCACAAGATCATACCCCTTCCTGGTATTTCCCGTGAGAGACTTATTAAAAAAATGTACTGATAAGTCAATATGACTCAATTAATATTTCAATGGGTATTTAACATGTTAATGATATAATACCTAAAGAAATTTCATTTAAAAGGTAAGAATGAATACATCTTTTATGAATCAATGAAAAACAAAAATCAATCATTTTTCTGCATAGTAACTTATTTGAATAGGCACTTAGATCACAAAAGATAAGGGAAGCATATCCACTTATTATATCTAATTTGCTATAAGGCTGTCAAAAAAATGCATTTCATGTAATCGAGAAAACATCAATATTAAACAAAATAATCTCATATATTGAGTTTCGGTTCAATAACACAGGAAAAACACCTAGATGAACATTAGTTAATATGGTCGACTTGTCATCATGAATAACCTTTGGAATAACCAAAAGGGTATGGGACAAGCTGGTGACTCAATGTAATTGCCAGCGAAGAGAGACTGGTGTATCTGTTTTTATCAAGTGCTGAGTCTCTGGTAAATAGACCTCTAAGAACAGAGTTCATACCTTAAGGTTTGAAAGTTCAATTGATCATCTGGTTATTCGTTTTTAATGAAGAGTCATTATTATCACATCATTCGGATCCTCACCCAACATGGCCGCCGTTTCTCCTAGAAACGAGATACTAAATACAAATACATGAGTTTATTTTGTTTAATATTGATGTTTTCTCGATTACATGAAAAGCATTTTTTTGACAGCCTTATAGCAAATTAGATATAATAAGTGGATATGCTTCCCTTATCTTTTGTGATCTAAGTGCCTATTCAAATAAGTTACTATGCAGAAAAATGATTGATTTTTGTTTTTCATTGATTCATAAAAGATGTATTCATTCTTACCTTTTAAATGGAATTTCTTTAGGTATTATATCATTAACATGTTAAATACCCATTGAAATATTAATTGAGTCATATTGACTTATCAGTACATTTTTTTAATAAGTCTCTCACGGGAAATACCAGGAAGGGGTATGATCTTGTGAACATTCAATGTGTTTTTAAACATTTACAGAGCTTTTATGTATGCAATAATTTCAGTAATATATTTTGTTTATAATATAAATCTATTGTTTTATATAGGGAGTCCTTTTTTCAGCATTTGAATAAACATCGTCCTGATGATGGTCTTTTTGACGTCTGCAGCCAAGACCGAAACGTCGACATTTCATCATCTCCTTTAATGTTGTTTTAGTAACACGAACTTACAACCACTTTTTATTGATTAATTTGGGTTGTTTTTCTTCATTAATTAGGAGCTGATGTGTTGAGTCATGAACTATAGAGAAAACTTTGCCTATCTTTGTTCATGATTTTTTGCTGCAATTGATTTGTCTGTATCCATCTCCCGAAACTTGTTTTCAGTAAAGACTTTTTTCGAAATATACATTCCTTTGCTCTGTTTTTCCTTCTACCTTCCATCAATTAATGTATCTGTATACAACAAGATTGTTATCCTGTGGATACCATTGAGTGTGTTACTGTGGTACAACTCACAACTCAAATTGAATAATTTAAGAATAAATCACTTTTAGAAAGCAGGCATTTTTTGCTTAGCCATCCTGTGTGACTCTGTTGGGTTGTGGATTGACTGTCTGGCTGTGGAGTGACAGGGGCTGGGTAAGTGCATTCTCTTCAGACAGCCACTGGGGGGTTGAGGTGTGTCTGGCCTTTCCTGGGTGAGTTAGTGCTGAGCTGAATAGACGTGGGCTGCGTTTAGAGTAGTGGGAGGAGATTTCCTTGCACCTGAATGGGCCTGGTCTGCCTTGGACAATGCTGCCACACCTCCTGCCAGGAAGCTGGGCCACAGAGGACATAAATGGTTTGGGTTGAGCACAGACACTCTCTGCCCAAAAGAACAAAAAGAAACTGAGTATAAATATTGGGGCCCAGAGCCCAAAACTTTAGAACATCCAAGGAGAAGAGATGGAAGAGCTGCCAGGAGGAGTACTGCCCCTTTGCTGTTCATGTGCTTTGCTGGATTGACCTGCTGATTCTGCCTTGGGCAGTGAAAGTACTGAACTGAACTTTTCTTCACTTGTTGCTGTGTAGCTCAAAGGGCTTGAGATAGAGCTTGCCTCCTGTTTACGAAATCTCAGGGACAGCAAAGACTTCACTTACCTCTGAGTACTGCCTCTCGGACTGTGTGTTTCAGTTGCCACAGAGGGAAACCACAACCCGACGATGTCACCAAGACTGCTGGAGATTTTATGACCGGAAGGCACCGCTGAGGGCATCGCAGCACTTCGCACCCCAACCCTGGTCTCACAGATGATAACGACCATGGCTGCTGCGACCAAGCCATTGCTTGCACTGCGACCTGTGGGCACCGCACTCTGCACCACCTTGCTTCACTCCGTCACCCTGGTCTCACTGATGCCGTCTTGGCTATCTGACATCGCCCCTGTAGACTGCACTGTAGTCTGGGGCACTGCTCGTAAGCTACACGCAACACCGCCCCATCCCACACCACCGCCGCAGCCCACCGCCGCAGCCCACCTACGCCAGCCCCATCAACCGCCAATCCTCTATGGCCGCCAAAGCTTACACCATGAACGTTAGCACGGCAAGGAGCACCGCAGCCCTGGTCTCACTTACGCCCCTGGATGACCGCTGCTGCCTCCACTGGGACTTGAGGTCACTGCACTCCACAGCGCTCCACTCACATCGCAGCTTCGACAACCACTGCCGCCAGAACATATCGCTGCGGTCGGCTTGAACAAAAAGGTACTGTTTACACGTCTTCTGACACTTACGCCGGACCGCATCAAGGCAGTCGACAGACCTGATTGGATTTGGTTGTTTTCAGCACCGCAGTAGCACCAGACAGAGCTAACGACTTTAAGGAACTTCATTTCTAAGGTTATTCTTGCAGAGTATTGTCTTGTTGGACTTTTATTGTTTTGGTCTTGTTTGCACAGATAAATATTAGTTATTTTTCTAAAATTGGAGAGGTGTCCTTTTGTAGTGTTTTCACCTTGTTAGTTTGTCATGTGCAAATGATTTACACATTGCCTCTAAGATAAGCCTGACTGCTTATGCCACTCCACCCAGGGTGTGAGCATGGGTTATTTTAGAAGTGTATCCCCCTTACCCTGACTAGAAGGAAGGGTCCCTATTTGGACAAAGGTGCAAACCATTGTCAACTAGAAACCCCCATTTCCAACACCACTATTTTGTTTTATTTATTTTATAGCGCTACTCATCACAACCCAGGGTGTTGGAGGGCCTTACATCACACATACAGAATATACATTGACAACAAATCACATATGTAAATCGTTGTACAGGATGTGTTACACAAGACAGTGAGGGTTACAAGTTGTAGGAGTCACATGTCCTTCACAGCTCACTGTGCTATATCACAAGGATTACAATTTATGAACTGCAATTAACAAAATGACCTTTGTGATAAAAGCAGTAACCCACTCACTCATCTACATAATTAAAAATCTTTGCAGGAGACATATTAACCCTCTATCCTACTTTGATTCCAAAACTGGGACTAGACAAAACATAGATCTCTCCAGGAAGTGCATTAACCTCCAGAGTCATCTTACAGTTATTTTTTACTTGAGATTTACTTGGCACACAAAGATTTTTACAGCAGGTGCCTTAACCCCATAATATATTTTAAAATGCAGACTTTGCAGCCAGTTAAACAGAACTGCCACGTTTTTTCTTGATACCAATTTCTTTGTTGCAGAGTTTTGAAATATACATGTATAAATTGCAGCTCAGATTTTGCGTTGGGGTTGGCACTCATAATGGACCTGTTTACATATGTGTGAGCTCTTAAGATCTGATGTAATTTCTTGTGATTTCACTTCCTGTGAGGTCATGGGTTGTGTTGCCACGTCCTATGAAACCACATGTGGTGTCAAGCTCCGTGATGGAACCCTCCATGATGTCACTTGCATGCTGCCTATCTTGGGTAGTCCGACCTTCTTTTTTAGGGCTTGTGCCCTGATTATGATTACACACCTCTTGCACCTGTATTCAGTTATGTCAATCTGAATGCTACAAGAAGTGAAACTGTATTTCATGCTAAGGTCTTTACTAATCCCTGTATGAAGAAGTGCAGCGTTCTCATTTCTAGCAGGTGTGCAGCAGCACAATGATTATTTGGGCACATCCGGGGGGAGGGGTATCATCAAATACATTTCCTGAAACCAGAGCATGGGCATTAACAGCTGCTGCTGAGGTATTGAACTCACAGTGCATGAGGCATAGCCATCGATCCCACCTTGTACTGCCAGACACTCAGCGTGCGAAGTTCGTCAAACAGTGGAATAAGTACTTTTTGTTTTTGATCTCCGAGATAAACAGCCAAAGGATTTGTTGCTGATAGCCGGAGACTATTTTATAAAAATATATTTTATTGTATTTTCTTCCGAACATTAAAGTGATCCCAGGATACTTACAAGGAGTTTCACATCAAATACAGACTCGGCATTTGTTAGGCTGTTGGCTGTTTGATCGAGACGGGTAGATATATATTCTTGAGGCATTACATTAATACATGTAAAAAGACAGAGAACAGCCGTGATAGTAAATTTGAATTAATTGTGTAACTCAACAGTACTGGAACATTTCCTTATGCTGTCCATTTTAAGTAACTCGGTGCCGCTGACCTCCCCTGTCCTACTTCAAGGGTCTAACATTTTTAGGGGAGGGGGGCTTACCTGATATGGGAGTGGATTCAATAAGGGTGGTTTCCCAAGCTTCCAGATCATTGCATTTAAAGTTCAGGTGGTCACAGTATGCAGGATTGCTATCTCGGTTGATGCCCATCTAATTATTTCGGCTGCATCTTCACATAATTATCACTGGTGTGTGTGGGTCTTACTGTCCTATAGCTATTCTTCTAGTGACCAATAGTGACGTGTCTGCAAACCTACTTTGGTGCCCTCATCTTAGTACCCGCATATATTGTTCTTGAGACTCCAGAATGGAGGGTAAAGAGAGTTCCTGAAGATTACAGTCAGCAGAGGGAACCTGGTTGGGCACATAGAGAGATCTGCTCCTGGTGGCATCCACAGGGATGTTGCTATGGCATTATCTGTGCTTACGTCCTGCAGCCTATGATAAACCGTCCCTTTAAGATCCCTCTGGTGTAGGTGCGTACACACTAAACCACCTTTCAACAATAGCGATGAGGTTTGAAGAAACCCGGCATACATAGTCCAGAGTCGGAAGGAATATAAAGAAACGGACAACAAGAATGGCTCTGTCCTCAGTAAACAAAGAAAAAGAAACATTGCTTTCAATCCTTTCAACCTCAACAATATCATCAAAGTGGCAGCAGCCCTTAGTTAAAGAAAACAGCACAAGGAAGATTGAAAGCAGTGACAGAAGCAATTGAGCCATGACGTTCTGGTGTCAGTCATTAAGTAATAAGTACACCATTCGTCCCAGTACCCAGTGGGAGGAGCTATTATAACGCTGTTAATTAGATGAAGTTGTGCTCAAAAGCACTCGAATGGTGTGGGTGAGCGGTAACCTCCACAAATTATGCATCAAATAAACACATACAGAATTTGAAGCGTCCAGTGTAGAGCAGTAATTGAAAACATTCTTATCTATAATGCCAGGCATTTGAGAGCCAGGCTTTGCATGCCCGTGATGGACACCCACATGGTAGGTTTGGTTAGCACTCATCATGAAACTGGCTTCAGCTGTTATAGTTATGCTAAGGCAATATTTTTATTTTCACAATCCCCCGCACTATTTATTGTGCAACCCTCAAAGCAAATCAATTGGAATTAGGCTATCTACTCCGTGACACACATAATCATTTACACATTCAAGATTTTTCTTTAATCATCTTCAGATATTGGAAGTGGAAAAGAAGAGGTGGATTCTTTGGTTTTAGAGGGGTGATTAATATAACAAATTCAAATCTAGATAAACAGTATAAGACCAGCAAAGACCTCCAGAATTGTCCTGTTATTTTCATCCCCAGTCTCCCACATATGAGTTTCTAAATTGCCACATATTCCATCCATCAACACTAAAACTATCATTAATTTTGAGCAACTCTTTAACAACTTCAGTCAACATGAGCAATTTGTTCATGTGTGCTTAAGAAAACTTAGGGTATAAACAAATATCTCTTCTGATCCTACAATGGCATAAACACCACCCTTAGTAAGAGTCATTCTGTTTTGCAAAAGGAAGGTCTTTTGGGTTCTAATTTGTCAGAAATTAAACAAAACACTATAGCAGTTAATTGTGCAAATTCCAAGAGTTTAGCTGCAATCCTAATTTTCTAGTTTGACATTCTTAACCTGTTCTTAGGGAACAGGATATTGAAGGTGCAGGAAGTATACGATATTTCTCTGATCAGTTGTTCTGGTGTGAAGGATTAGCAGGAGTGTGTTAGATGTCTGAAATGATGTAGACAGAGTAGCAAGAACCAGATTTGGCTTCGAGTAACTAGGTGTTATCTCATTCTCACTTACAAACTAAGTACTAGGTTGTTCTGGAAGGAGGCTACAGCAATAAAGGACTCATGAACGGGCTCAAAATAATATGGGCTAGCTGGGTCTCAGATCTGGCTGCAACAAACAGATCGCAACCTCTGTTGCCCACATAGACATTGCCTTTTTGTGCTTCTATACCAGCAATGTTGACAACAGTGGACATAGTGACTTGATTAGGGAAATGGAAATCTCAAATTTTAGAGAGTATGTGGAGGGAAACATTGCCACGCCTATCTTCTTCATCAAAGGGGATTGGGGACCAAAGGCATGCCACTTTAGGCATCAGTAGGTCACGGATCACAGATCCAGCAAGGGAAAAAAAGAAGGGAAGCCGATATTGCTCAGGAAAGTGCAAAAAGTTGTTCTCAACATACAAGAATTGTCAATCTAGAAGTTGGATGGCAGGCATGAGGCTACTGGTCTCTGTCCGGCAAAGCACCCTTATAAGCATATTCATATCATGAGCTACACTGCAACATTTGTAGCAAGTGTAGCGGTGTTCATGGTTCAGAGGAACCTTGAAAGGGCCATGCCAACTTGTCCGGATGCAGACTTCCACTGATGGTTTCACACTTTACCCTATTTCCTCATGGCAGATTGTGGCAAGAGCCAGCAGGAAAGGCAAGCAAGGCAGGTTGGACCTGAGAATAAAAGGTGTAGGGACAGCAAATGCATTGGTTTTAGTACTGGAGGGTAATGTTATTATCATTTAGGTGTAATTTGAGCAAAGCTAGAGACAGTGAAGGGTGTGACAGAGGTATCATGGCTCACCCTATTACTATTAATAAGGGCACTGCTTAATCCTTTGCTAGGGGTCATCCTGGTTGACTAGAGTACTATGGGAAGAGCATCAAGTCACTTGAGACCTTGAGACCTGTCACAACACAAATCATAGTTAGTTAGTTGTTTAGCGTGGATTTAAAACTCTCATCCTTTCCGCAAATTTTGGGGAGATATGCACAATTAAACTGTTGTTTAATTTCTAGGACTTTGCATAGTTTCTGAACTATAGATGCCACAAAGTGGATACCTTTGTCATTCCATACACAAAGGGGCACCTCAGATCTTGGAATGAAATCTCAGATTAGAATGTTTTCACAATTTTAGTTGTGTCAGCATGTGCACAGTGGTAAGCTTTGATCAAAGAGTAAAAAGATCCAGATTAAAACAAGGACATAGGTATATTTACAACAGAAGAAAAAAAGAGTGAGTCTGGTATTTGTGCAACACACACACACAGAGTAACAGAATGAAAACCTCGTAAGAAACTGGGAGGAATTGATTACCTCGTAAGAAACTGGGAGGAATTGATCTCGGACTTGCTTCACAAGTTCCCAATAACACCAGGGGAACAGAGTAAGTTTATCTTCAAGAAGGAGCCCTGGTTTAATACGGAATTAAGAACAAAAAAAAGAAGGGTAGCTAAAGAGGTTCCAGCACTAGCCCTCCAAAGAAAACTGGGGTTACAGACAAACAAGGGGGACCTGATTGAAGCCAGAAGCTCTTACAGAAAGTCACTGGGTGTTGCAAAGTCTTCCTTTAAGGAAAAGTTGTGGAATAAACTTTTAAGTGCAGGAAAATACCCTAATAGTAGGGACTTTTGGGGCATTATTAATGATCTAAATAAAGGAGCAAAACTTCACCAGGAAGCAGGTGTGGGAGCTGATTCTTGGGTCCTGCACGTACAAACCTTATATTGCACAACAGCTGCAGGCCTTACAAACGGACTACGGGTAATAAACACAAATGAGGAAGAACCAATTGATACAAATAACATTGATATCAAATGCTTGGAGTCGGAGGAGGTTTTAAAAGAGGCGACCATAACTCCGGAATTAACCACCAAAGGGGAACTGGGTAAATTAATATCAAGACTAAAGGCAGAAGGTGCAGCAGGCCCAAATGGGCTGCCAAATGATATCTTCAGACATGACCCGGCCTTTTGGGCAGAGACTCTAACGCCACTCTTCAATCACATCTGCAAAGAAGACCAGGTCCCTGCCTCGTGGAAGGGCAACATAATTCACCCAATATATAAGCATTGTGACCATTGTAAACCAACAAACTACAGGCTTATATCTTTGATAGATGTGGTGGCAAAGCACTATGCCTCTTGCATTTTTTCAAACCTGCAAGATTGCATTGAAGAAACAAACAGAATTCCCCGGTTCCAAATAGGCTTTAGGCGGAAAATGGGAACAATCACCAATTTGACATGCCTGTCATTACTAATAGACAGATCGGTAGCAAAGGGAGCACCGCTGTACGCCTGTTTTGTCGACATCAAATCGGCATTCGACCGGGTTAACAGAGAGCGTCTATGGGGAAAATTAAAGACCTGGGGTATGCAGACCAAACTTTTAGAGGCAACAAAAGCTCCATACCAAAATACCTGGGCAAGAGTGAAACTGGGAAATGGAGGTTGTACAACGAGGAGTATACCAACGCACCAAGGACTAAAATAAGGCTGCGTTTTAGCTCCTACTCTCTTCAATCTTTTCCTTTCCGACCTTTCAATTGTACTGGAGTCGGATGAAGTTCACCCACCATCACTGTCTAATCATCGAATTTCTTGTTTGCAATATGCAGACGATATAGTATTGCTGAGTAAAACGCCAACTGGATTACAAAGAGCATTAAATATATTAGCAGCATACTTGAAACAGGAAGGCCTGGACTTAAATAAAGAAAAAACAAAAGTGGTCTGCCTGGTAGACCCCCAAAAACTTAAGTACACATGGATGGCGAATTGGGCAAAGGTGGACGAACAAGGGTCTTATAAGTATTTTGGAATTACAATATCCCAGGGAGCAAAACAAATGGAGCATAAAACAGCAATTCGTGCAAAAGCCCAAACTTTAACTTTTGCTTACCGTTTACTAAAAACAAAAATGGACTGTCCAAATTATAAGCACCTGTTGAAAGTCATGTCGGCCCAAATTTTACCCACCCTGTCCTACGGTCTGGTCACCTGGTGTGGTAAGGAAGCTGACTTACTAAATGATCTGCAAACCAAAATCTATAAAGCTGTTTTTAACTTTCCAAAATGTGCCTCAGCATCGCAAGTCAGGCTTGAATTTGATCTGCAAAACCAGAAATACAGGAGCATGAGCGGCTTCATAAAACTGTGTTATAAACTGAGATCTGCAGATCCGGATTCTTTGGACTGGCTAAGCTGGGAAGAAATAAAAAATCAAGGGGAGACCGAATCCCTGTGCTCCTGGGGAAAGTATTTGAAAGTCTGTGTGAAAGAGCTGGAACTGGAAGCTGCATGGGAATCTGGAATGGACAAAGCAGGCTTAACCAGATCGGCCAACATGGCAGCAAAAAATAAATCTTTTCAAGAAGATAAAAGCACATTCATAAAACGGCGGCATGGCTGGACCATTATCTACTCTTTTACAGCAGGAAAACCACAAGTTTATTTAACTTCCCACTTCAACGAGTATTTAAAAAGAGCTTTTATTGACTATAGGATGGGTATGCATATCTCGAAGGACTTACAACCATCCTGGAAAGGTGTCCACCAGACGGAGCAAT
The DNA here is from genome assembly GCF_964263255.1 of Lissotriton vulgaris. Lineage (NCBI taxonomy): Eukaryota > Metazoa > Chordata > Amphibia > Caudata > Salamandridae > Lissotriton > Lissotriton vulgaris. The sequence goes on from NC_141696.1 coordinate 725,272,423, forward strand.
GTCGACTATGTGGCTACAAAACAGAATCTTTAGCCCATTTTCTGTGTGTCTGCCCGGCACTTATGGAACAGAGACAACGACTTTTAAAATTCACCTTAACGAACTAAAGATCCGTACCTGCAGACAAGCTGTAACATGTTGGTTGGGAGGGAATTCTATTATTATGGCATGCCGAGGAACAACATTTTTGGCTGAGGTGAAAAAACGCCTGAGTCAAATTGAACAGGGGGTAGGCCAAGAAGCGGGACATTATGGACACCTTAACACGAGGGTTTGTAAAAGATCTTAAGAACTTGCAAAATCACTCTGAGAATCCTAGATAGGAGTATTGCAGGAAAAAAGTCTTTTTAAACACCATTTTATAATATTTCCTAACTGTGGAGGAGTAAGAATTTTAGTAAAATGTAATAAATTCCGTATTATTATTTTCTAATGTGAAAATTGTAATAATTTTAATGAATTATGCAATAAACCTTTTTGAGGTTTTGAGAATGAAAACATCACAAAAGTACTACACACAAGTTTAAAAAAACAGAGAATACTTTTATAAGTATAACAAGATCAAAACCACAAAAATACAATAAGTAGAACCGGAGTAATGAATTTTTAAATAATAAACCAAAAATAGTGTTTAGAAGTCAATAAAGCTAAGGAGTTGCTTGAGGTCATGCTAGACCAGAGTAAGTTCGAAGTTCAGGCCGATGGAGGGCAGGCCAGCTACAGGGCTCAGACAGGTCCGGCTGACAAAGTACCTTGGGTGGAGCAAGCATCGAAGTCGAAGACTAAATGCGAAGAGTTGAGGAAGCATGTTATCGATCCCATGGATGGAAGTGAAGCAGTTACACTAATGAACGCAGTAATTGAAGGCTTTGGCATCGAAACCCCTTTGAGGTGCAGGCACTGCATCATTGTCAAGCTATGCAGTCCTTCGAGGTGATGTTATTGATTGGCTTGATTGGCTACTGCGCCGGCATCTAAGGGCAATGTGTATGTACCGATCGGCACAAAGTCGTCACTGCATCGACATTGGTGGTTCTAGACAGCACAAATCACCTTTCAAGGGCTTAGGGCTGGATTGGAACCATTTGGCAGGGCATGAATCACAGATGGCAGAGTCCATATGCTGTTGCGGGGTTGAAGGAAGCCTTTAATGGCCATGAGACTTCAGAACAGGGGGCAAGTCAGCAAGCCTTTGGAGTCACTCTGGGTTCAAGTGAGATGCGTCCATCCTTTTCTGCAGCAGGGCAGCCTAGCAAAGCAGAAATCAGTTATTCTGAGCAGCAGTCAAGCAAAGTGGTAATTCTTGTGGCACAGCATTCTTTACTCCTAGCAGAGTTTTTCACAGGTCCAGTAGTTTACTGTCTTAGTAGGGCCAGAACCCCAGTACTTATACCCAAAGGTGCCTTTGAAGTGGGGGTGCACAGGTCCCCTATCATTGCAGTCCTGTTTTCCAGGCTTTCTTTGGGGGTTAGTCAGCCCTTTTTGTGGGACACAATCCATTGCCTATTTAGGTGTAAGTGTCAGCTCCCTCTCCCTTATCCTGCCCGGTAAGAGCTATAAGAATGTAGATGAATGCAGATGAGTTGTCTGTCACACCCACCCTTCCTGTGTTTGTGGCTGTCTAGAGGGAAAGCACAACGTGTAGCTGTCATCCACACCAGATGTGCATTGCAGGCAGGTTGCAAGGCATAACGTCAGAGAAATATCCACTTTCTAAAAGTGGCATTTCTAAAACATTAATGTTAAATTCAGCTTTACCAGTAGAGAGTATTTATCATTACCATTCCAAAGGTATGAAAAAGTATGCAGCTACTCCTTTCTAATCAGGAATTACAGCCTACAAATTGTTTTAAGGATTTCCTGATGCTAGCCTATGAGAGAAGTAGACCTCAAATTAGTGAAAAACAAATTTTGCTTAGTGATACCTAGGGACTACCTTAGGTGTGACTTATGTGTGATAAAAGGAGAGTTTAAGACTTGGCAAGTAGTTTTAAATGCCAAGTTGAAGTGGCGGTAGACTGCACACACAGGTAAGGTAAGGTAATATTTTATTTGTACACAATTAATTAAAATCTTTACAAAAATATAAAACACGGATAAAAATATTTAAACCACTTTGTAGTTAAGATTAAAAAGATCAAAGTTTGCAATGGTCAGATCAAAGTTGACCTGAGATGCTAATGAAGAAGTTCAAATGGTATCAAGTCTTTTTCTTATTGAGTCAAAGAACTTCACGACCTGGCAGTTGAATTTTGTGTCGCTAGAGTTGAAGCATAGCTTAACTGCCTGCGGGCAAATCCGAACAGCATATGACTTGAAGGATGGAAGCAAAAAGTTGTACCTCAAGTCCCTCAGTCTAGGGCATATACAAATCATGTGAACAATGTCCTCTTTGCCGAACTTGCACAGGCGACACTGTTGCGAGGCAGGTGTTCTCTCCCAAGGGGGCAGGAGTAAGGCGTAATTTCTGAAATTTTTCTTTAACTTGAATTTTCATCCCGATGTTAAGATATGCTTGTGGCTGTATTTTGCCATAATCCCCCAGGGTTGTCCATCCATGCCCTCTGTTTGCTAGATCTATCTTATCTTCAATCACTGAAATAATGCGTGCCAATTTTTTTAGCCAATTTTTTAAAAGATTGGAGGTCTATACTGCACACACAGGCTTTGCAATGACAAGCCTGAGACAGGTTTGAAAGGCTATTGCTATGGTCCCGCCAAGCATATTACAAGTTTCCTCTCTGCAACAGTTTTCATAGGAGTTCTACCGCCATGAAAACTGTGGTGGAGAAGAAACAAAGGGGGCCCTACAGGGCCCCGTGGTGCCTCACACCCTGTGGATGCACACGGGGGCACAACATGTGCCCCCTGTGTGTATGCAAACCAGTTCTTGCACGGCATGGACTTTACAGTCCATGCTGTGCAGGAACAGTTTTTGGAGTTCCCATTGCATTGCCCATTTTGAGGGCACCACCGTGGGTACGTCAAAAGTAGAGTCCGCCAGACAGGGAGAAACTCCAAATCTGGTGATCGGCCTGACCTCAGCTTTGGTAGTGCGGTATCAGGCAGAACCCAGCGCCGCACTGCCAAAGTCATAATCAGGTCCATAGTTATCTGCTTTCCATGAAATTTTGTTCACAGTTTAATAACAATTATTTAGAATAGAACAGTCAGCTCAGATTAAACATTATGAATATATTTGAGGCCTCTTGGTCAGTGACCCAGCGCTGTGCCCGTGCAGCTCCGCTGACTGTTCCTCCACTGCTGCCCCTTCTACCTCTCTGCTAGGTGGGGTTTGAGTCTGCCTTGTTTCCCTGTATCCTTGTGGTCTCTTCTGTTGCTCTATTTTATTTGACTTAGATTAATTTTATTTATGTATGCCCCCTGATCCTCTTCTGCCTCCGTTCCTATTTGCGCCCTCCATGCCAGTTTTTTGCTGCTGCTGCCTCAGGGCCCTTCCCTCCTGCCGCTTTCCCGCTCAGACTTCCCAGCTGCACTTCCCTCCAACTTCCCCTATTTAATGGCTGCCGCTGCGCGGACATCTGAGCAGGACCTCTGACCTCCTGGTCAGTGACCCAGCTCCCGGCCCGTGCAGCTCTGTTGACTGTGCCTCCGCTGCTGCCCCTTCAACCTCACTGCTAGGTAGGGTTCAAGTCTGCCCAGTGTCCTTCTGGTCTCTTCTGTTGCTCTATTTAATTTGCCATATTTGCCTTAGGAACCACTGCCTGACCTTAAAAATGTTGACTAAAAAGTTTCATTTTTCTTTTTTAAATGCATCCCATGTTCCTTTAAGGAAAACGGAATACATTTTTTTTTTAAAACTGCTTTATTTAAAAAGCTGTTACACATTGGTCTCTGGTGACCCCAGCAGGCGACCATCCCTCGGAGTGCTAGCCATTACAAATGGGGTTGCAAATTGAACTTCCTTCATGAATATTAATGAGGCATGCAATTTGCGACCGCATTGGGAATCGCAAATAGTGCCTGAGACACTGTTGTACATTCACTTTTGTGAGACGCAAATTGCAAGTCGCTATTTGACGCAATTTGCGACTCACAAAAGTGAATGGTCGTAAATCTGGCCCTTACCCTTGTGTTTCCAATTCCCTGTGGGTGATGCGAGGCCCAATAGCCATACCTCATACCTAGTTAGTAAAGAAACAAAAAGTAAAAACAGAAGTAATATAATTTTAGATAACAATGTTCTTCCCTTTATTGACAACGGCAGAACTTTCCAAAGTCATACTGCATTCCTAATGACTACTAGGAATGTATACCTTTTACCCATAATGAGCTCCAAGTCTAAGTAGTAGATGAAGATCCCTAGCTATCTGAAGACACTGTCATCTTTCGTTTACAGGTAAGTGTCAGTTCATCGTTGGACGTCTGATGTGTTCATGACAGACAGGGTATTTCCCAATTGACTTCAGAGGTGTTTCCTAATTTGTTTAGTAATTCCATCACCTAAGGGTTCTTCTTTGGTGGATTCGGGATATAAAAGAGTATATTAACGGCACACAAAGAGCTATTATATTGAGTACCTGACACTACCAGCCTTCTTTCAGTACTATATTTCTAACAATGGCATGCAAATTGCGTCATTCCTAGTACAAACAGGGCAGGGACAGAGGACATCCATGTCTAGTATCACTGTGTTCCATTCAGGGAACTAAACATATTCTGCTTCCTACCTGGCTACTGGCTTCGTATAGATTACCCACAAGCAGCTCATCATCCCCACTGATGCCATTGACTATTTGGATGGTTTTCTGGCAAGTACATGAAAAAATCTCCTGAAGTGTTAAAAACTGGCACACATCTATTCTGGTAATGATGTTCCAGCATAGTTAGTATTAATAATAAAAAAAGAGAGTGCAGTTCCTCATATGGAGGAGATAAGGCTGTTAGACTGGACTGGTGGGCAGACTAGAGGGATCCTACAGGTTCTGAATGATCAGTCCTGAATGTCCTCACACACCCAGAAGGGTGTCATGCTTCGTCATAGGGATGCTTCTCTTCGGGCTGGCACTGCAATGTCTGAAGGGTCCCTCAATAGGGGCTCTTTGGCTGGGATATTTTGATCTTAGCAATATTGATGAATGCAAGTGAGGGAGGGAGTGTAGGGTGATGTGTGGCTGTTTTAAAATATCCTAAGGGGTACCAGGAAGACTTTTATTAATAAAGTTTACCATCAATAAAAATGACTATAACACTGTAAAGATGAAGGCAAAACGTCACGCTTGAGTAGTTAAAAATATAAACTGGTCAATGATGCTTTGGTAGTGTATGGTTCAGCTATCTACTAAGCTAGGATGGATATCTATCAACCGATGTGGTAGCGAGATTTCATCAAATAGAGCTTTCGGGCGGTATGGCCTCTATAAACTGGATGAGCTTGTTAAGTAAATATCAGTCTCCCGATTATTATTATGTTTGTTTTCGAAGTGGAAACAAAGAAACGTTCTTAGGCAATTACGGTGTCCGCCTGTGGGGTGTAATAGCCCCCAAATGCGTGGAGCACGCGATAAAGGTTTGTGGTTTTTAACGGTTTCGGTATCTACGATATCGAGGCTACTACCTGCTCCGCATCGTTCATTAGTTTGGAGGCGTTCCTCGCCCCACAGAATATAATGACACTGAGCATACAACGAAAAGCCCTCTCATGGGTGGTTACTCATTCAGACAGAGAGCCACGACCAAATATCGGGCGGGTATGCTCAGACGTGAGTCCCGTGCTCTGCATGCCACTGGAATCAATCTATCCTGGCTGATGAAGGCTGAAAGCCCGAAACCTGTCCTAGATTGCTTGTTTTCAGTCCAGGGAGGACCTGGCATGGCAGTTCGGGCTGGACTGTTCCCATGGGGCACAGGGTCAAGACTGATTTGCATATGGCTGGGTTCAAACTGGAATGGTCTGGTGAGCCAAAAAAATTATGGATTTAGGCCCAGATCTCTGTACTGGGGTGAATGTATGACATTGTTCTGCATTCTGTCCATCAACAGTTGATTTTGCATTTGTCACCCCGAGTGGGACGGGTATGCTCAGACGTTTGCCCCGTGCTCTCCATGCCACTGGAATCAAGCTATCCTGGCTGATGAAGGCTGAACGCCCGAAACTGGTCCTAGGATGCTTGTTTCCAGTCCAGGGAGGACCTGGCTTGGCAGTTCAGCTGGACTGTTCCCATGGGGCACAGGGTCAAGACTGACTTGCATATGGCTGGGTTCAAACTGGAATGGCATGGTGAGCCAAAACAATTATGTATTTAGCCCAGACCTCTGTACTGGGCTGCATGTATGACATTGTTCTGCGTTCTGTCCATCAACTGTTGTTTTGGAATTTGTCCCCCCAAGTGGGATGGGTATGCTCAGACGTGAGTACTGTTCTCTCCATGCCACTGGAATCATGGTATCCTGGCTGATGAGGGCTGAAAGCCAGAAACCGGTCGTAGGATGCTTGTTTCCAGTCCAGGGAGGACCTGGCTTGGCAGTTCGGGCTGGACTGTTCCCATAGGGCACAGGGTCAAGACAGATTTGCATATGGCTGGGTTCAAACTGGAATGGCATGGTGAGCCAAAACAATGATGGATTAAGGTCCAAATCTCTATACTGGGGTGAATGTATGACATTGTTCTGCATTCTTTCCATCAACTGTTTTTTTGCATTCGTCACCCCGAGTTGGACAGGAATGTCCAGACTTGAGTCCTGTGCTCTCCATGCCATTGGAATCAAGCTATCTTGGCTGATGAGGGCTGAAGGCCTGAAACCGGTCCTAGGATGCTTGTTTTCAGTCCAGGGAAGACCTGGCTTGGTAGTTCGGGCTGCACTGTTTCCATGGGGAACAGGGTCAAGACTGATTTGCATATGGCTGGGTTCAGACTGGAATGGCATGGTGAGCCAAAGAAATGATGGATTTAGGCCCAGATCTCTGTACTGGGGTGAATGTATGACATTATTCTGCATTCTGTCCATCAACTATTGTTTTTCCAGTTTGTGCATTGGCAGCAGCTTATACCCCTATTACTTTCCCAACATGGCCACCAACTTTGCAGCTGTTTTAGTCTAGCAGCAAGCTCTGATACTCTTCTATATCCGGCATGCCTTACTTGCGCACATACACATCATTCAATACTCAGCTACTCATTACCGGCATTTCTAGCTGCGCGTTCTTTGCTAATGTCCACAACCGAGTTGTGCCGAGTACCTAGTACCAATTATCTCTCTGTATCTCTACTTAAATTTGCTGTCCAGCCTCAGTCGGTACCTACAGGTCGACAGAGGAGAATAGGCCCCAGGTCAATAACTGTGTGATTCACAGGAGTAGCCTGTATTTAATTTGCCATTCTGACGGCTGTGCTCTTTGATTCAGTCTTACACTTTAGCCCTACTTACTGGTAGTTGCTTTATCTTTTTACCAGTTCTTCCCACAGCTAGGTGTGTCCCTCTGCCCCGCCAAAGGGGCATTATTTCCTTCATTGTAGGGTAAGTTCTTTAATGTACCCTTAAAATTGTTTGGTATTTCGCATAAACATACAGTAAGATACTAGGGGTAATGTCACACCGTGTGAACCAGTGGCAAGGTTGCTCGACACCACTGCTGATGTTTATATTACTACTTCTCACATGTGTTCACTTGCCTATGAATAGACTTGTGTGTTTGTGTGCATGTTTCATATGTGTTTTTAATTGTGCACGTTTTATAGTAGGGTTACCAGACACCCTTGATATATGCTGTACCACCGGGCAGTATCTCACTTCAAATGTATTTAAGATGTAAACATTGCATATTGTGAGCGGCGTGCCTGTCGCCTGAAACCAATGGCAACACTCACTTAAGATTGTCTCCTCGTTTTTCTCCTCAACAGGTTGGACTTGATTGTCCTGCATCCTAACAGGTGCAGTAGACCTTTATTGACTGGACATCTTCACTGCACTACATTGGTTTCCAATCAGTTGTAGGGTAGGTATACTTACCTGGTCCTGAAGAAATGCCATTGACCGTCCCGGCAATGAGGCTTGAAACATATTGACCTCATGTCACCTTTGCTGAAGCTGTCCAGGTACATCACTACCAGTAATAGCACACCTGTTTTTACTTTGCCAAGGGGGCCACTTTATTAATAACATTTTCCTTGGTAACCTTTAGGCTTTTTAAATATCCTGCACACCACACTACAATCACCCCCTCATTTGGATTTATCAATATGGCTAAGATCAAAAGATCTCCACTAAAGAGCCTCCATTGAGGGGCTCGTCTAGCATTGCAGCGCAGGCCTTACGAGGGGCAGTCCATGATGAAGCATGACACACTTCTGGATGTGTAAGGGCATTCAGGTAAGATCACTCAGATTTTCTTGAATCCCTCTGGTCTACCCACCACTCCCATCTAACAGCCTAATCCCCTACATATGAGGAACTGCACCCTCTTTTTTGTGTTTGATTGTCCATTTAGGAGCTCAGGTGCTGGAACTTTTGAATCTTCTCCTTGTCCCTTCTTTGGTTTATAGCATTAATAATAGTCTTGCAAATAGGACTTTCCACAGAATTTTATAATCCAAATTTAGGAGTGATAAGGGCATATAACGTATTTTCCATTTAATCTTTTCAAGGTTTAGGAAGGGCTAATATGATAGCTACGTTTGTGGCATTTGGAAAAACGTCCTAGTATTTTGCATTTTATTATACATTAATGGTTGGTCTAATAAATACGTCCATGCTCTTAGTGGCACACAGAGGCCTCTGTGTCTAAGTAATCCTTCATTTTTGCAAGAGAGGAGGATTAGAAATATAAAATATCAAAATAGTTCTGAATACCTCATGAATGTCTACATGGAAATGTATTATCTCAGGCGTATGATGTTTCTGGGATGTTAATTTAGGTCTAATTTATTTTGATGCACTTAGGGAGGTTAGCAGAAACTTTTATTTGTCACCCTCGGAATGCACTCTATTTGCATAAACCTGATAGTTGAAATATCTTATGCATTCCAGCAAGATGAGCAGAGACTGAAGCGCCTCACAGAGAGAGAGCTTTAGGTAGGTTAGCATATACAAAGGCCTGTAGCAATGATGGCCTGCTCCCAGAATGTATAAAGCAGGGGTCGCCAAACCGGTCCTGGAGGGCCGGATCCATGCCAGATTTTTAAAATAACTGCATGTATCTCAATGGGGATATCCAAAAAATCTGGCATGGATCCGGCCCTCCAGGACCGGTTTGGAGACCCCTGGTATAAAGTATTTCTGTCACATTTAAAATATGAATTACCTACCTACCTGAAGCTGGTTGTTGATTCAGCAATAGGTCTAATGAACTCTTGAACGTATTCAAAAGTTTGCTTTAAATATTTAATTATTTTATTTTTAGGAAAGTTGCCCTGAGCTTAATTGATTGATTAATAATGCTGTAAAATTCTCGTATCTTAAGTTGCTGCTTGAGTACTAACTTAGAGGCTGGATCTAACATTGGCATTATCTGTTTCTGACTAATTCAAACTTTGGCTGCCCATGCTATCAATTTGCTCCCTACTCGCTTTCTTAAAAACGTACTATCTGATTGTTTTTTATTAGTTAGTTGCTCTCTCAAATCAAAACTTTTGAAAATAGGAGCTGTTGAGGCTTTCAACATGCCAATCCTGAGCTTCTCCCTTTCGGAATTGGCTTCACCTGCACTTTCGAACATAGCACCATGTGAAAACTGTTTGGAGGTGTAATATTTGCAAACCTGTTCTCTGACATTTGATGATGGGCACAATCTATTTCCAGTTGACTTTTTCAGCTCTTTTGACAGTGTTTCCCTAATTCCTCTAGATCCTTTTATACATTCCTCTCTGACCACCACCTTGAAAACTAAAAATCCTATTCCTCTGTCCCTCATGAAACCCTCATTTTCTGCAGAATAATGGTTTAAGTACTAGGGAATAAAAATGAGGGTTCCAGGGTTTCAGGGTATTGTTCCTTTCAGACTTTCACCCACTTTCCATTCATTTACTGAATAGCTCAATGTAAGCACAGTCTCTCTAGTGTTCTGAGGAGAAGGGGGTTCTATCTCTTTGCAAATTAACTAACACATTTAAAGTCACCAGACCTTATCACAAAAGAGTTCCTAAGTTAATTATTGTTGTATCACTACTTGTTGTTATCAACAGGTACAGTATTGGGAGCAAAAAGTCATACCAGTATCAGTGGAACACCATCCAATAAACCTTCTATAATGTCATATCTTACTTATGTCATCTTTGTTTCCTCATCTACTTCCAGTGAGACTGCAAGTTTGACCCATAGCATATCCCCCATGCACAAGAGTAGTACCTAACAGCAAATACCTTTACCCTTTCACTTACTTCATTTCCTTCCCAACCTCTGAACTGACAAAGCTATTTTGTCAAGAAAAGTGAATTGAGTCCCTCTCCATTTTAAGTTATCCAACACTTTATAACATTTAGTAATCAATCAGGCATTGCCTCAACATTCTAATAAGGAAATAAATATAACAGCTGCATATCAATATCTCTATTGTTAAAGTACAAGAATTCTGCAGGGTGCCCCATGTTATTCCCCTTTCTATGTGAGGGAGACAGTCCATCATAATATTCTCACCAGATCAGTCCCTTTCAGTTATATCCAATGGTTTCCTGTACAACGATTACCCACCACACTGCAATATGGAATCATTCTCTGACACACTTTCCCTGTTTCATACAAGCTCACTCATTAGTCTTCAATGATATGATAACATCTTAATATTTTACCGCTCTCCTGCCCCGGGCATAGCTTGTTAATTGCATGGCCCAGATTTAAGTTGATAGTTTAGTGAACTGTTTTTTTTAATTAAAGCATGATAGTGTAAGTTTCAAATGAGTAAATCGTGCCTTAATTCCAAAAACATTCCAATAAAGTAGCCACTGAAGAACTTAAAAAGCATGCTAGTATTGTCAAATCTGATTGTGGCATTTGGGCATGCCTTCTGTAGTATATTGATGCAATCATGATAATGATGTAATTTAAAAGAATTTCCTGGATGCCGCACCTATTAGTTGTGGTGGAGCATTCTTCATGTGCCCTCTTTCTAATTCAGAAAATGTCATCAAGCCCTGAGGAGCAACTGTTGCAATTAGCCAGTTTTTCAAGAGCTATGCAGTACTCTTGCCTTCAGCCCAGTCAGACAAACCAATGATGTGGATGTTTTTCCTGCTGCTGGTACAACTCTCAGCAACCTCCACCCTTAATTCTATGTATCTTACTCTACTTTGGAGATTAGTCAGCTGTCCCTCCTCTGGTCTCAGTTCTGCCAATGTCTTTTCCGTCTTACCGATTCTATCAGAAAAATTCCATCATTGCATAGAAGGCGCAAGACCAAAAGCCTTGTATCTATTTTGGCCTCTAGGGCGACTCTTGAATTACAGTTAGTGTGTGGTCCAAACAGTCCTAGGGTCACGTGCAGTACCAGGTGTCTGTTGAATCTGTGTGACTGTCACTTCAATTAGACAAAGAGAAAACATGCACAATTTGGTGGTAATTCCACAAATTAGAAGTCTGCTGCTCGATATAGGATGCAAATTTGCACCTATGATTGCATCCTCTTTGAAATAAGGACCTTAGTATAACTTTATAACCTGGCTCTGCAAGGTATTCTGGTCCTTAAAGCCTGCTCCACTGCCATTGTTAACCCGAAGCGAGTACGAATGAGGCTTTCTGCCCAATGAAGGTGAAATGCCCAAATAAAAAAAGCGTTTCATGTCACACATGGGGTTTAAACCCACAGTGCAACGCAAAAAGATGATGAACGGAATGCTAAACATTTTCAAACATTTACCCCCAGTCACAGATCTCTGTTTAATCCATCGTTATTTTGCTCGCCACACCATTCAAGTTGGAACCCAGTAATATACACATCCACCTTGACCCTGATAGGAACAGTCCAGCCCGAACTGCCAGGCAAGGTCCTTCCTGGACTGGGAAACAAGCATCCTGGGACCGGTTTCTGGGTATTACCCCTCATGAGCCAGGCTAGTTTAAATCCAATAAAAAGACACACAATTGATGGACGGAATGCAGAGCAATTCAAAACATTCGTCCCCAGTCAAGAGATCTGGGTTAAATCCATCATTCTTTTGCTCACCATGCCACCCCACTTTAGACCTGGCCATATGCAAATCAGTCTTGACCCTGTGCCTCATGGAACAGTCCAGCCCGAATTGCCGAAGCCAGGTCCTCCCTGGACCGGAAACAAGCAGTTTGGGCTGGACTGTTCCCATTGGGTGCAGGGTCAAGACTGAATTGCATATGGCTGGGTTCACAGTGGAATGGCATTGGGTGCAAAAAAATGATGGATTTAGGCTCAGATCTCTGTACTGGGGTGAATGTATGACATTGTTCTGTATTCTGTCCAACAATTGTTCTTTTTGCATTTGTAACCCCGAATGGGACGGGTATTCCCAGACGTGGGTTCCATGCTCTCCATGCCACTGGAGTCAAGCTATCCTGGCTGATGAGGGGTGAAACCCCACAATTGGTCCTAGGGTGCTTGTTTCCAGTCCAGGGAGGACCTTGCTTGGCAGTGCGGTCTGGACTGTTCCCATTGGGTGCAAGGTCAAGACTGAATTGCATATGGTTGGGTTCAAACTGGAATGGCATGGGGAGTAAAAAAACTATGGATTTAGGCCCATATCTCTGTACTGGGGTGAATGTATGACATTGTTCTGTATTCTGTCCATCAATTGTACTTTTTGCATTTGTTACCCCGAGTGGGACGGTATGCCCAGACATGAGTTCTGTGCTCTCCATGCCACTGGAGTCAAGCTATGGTAGCTGATGAGAGGTGAAACCCCACAAACTGGTCCTAGGATGCTTGTTTCCAGCCCAGGGAGGGGACCTGGCTTGGCAGTTCGGGCTGGACTGTTCGCATTGGGTGCAGGGTCAACACTGAATTGCATATGGCTGGGTTCAAACTGGAATGGCATGTGGAGCAAAAAAACAATGGATTTAGTCTGAGATCTCTGTGTTGTAATTTGACAGCGGTTAGATTAAGCATTAGCAGAAGACATCTTAGTTCTAGTCGTTATCTTGACATTTACCGGACTCCATTTTGTATTTACGGAAGCCATCTTGTCTGCTACATGCTGCCTCATGCCGACCATGTGCTTTGTCCTATCTTCCTGTACAGGGCACTTGAAATCTGCCCGGCAACAAGTTATATTTAGAATCCCTCACTTTCGCGCTAGTCAAGTAGGGTCCACATCTGTTAGTGACTAGTTACAGATAGGAATGTGTTTGTCGACCCCCAAAACTGTTAGCTCCTCCCACTGATCGATTGTGCCTCTCGATATTACCTTATATGTACATAAACTGTGCTCTTGTGCTTGTACCGCCTTCTTTTGAGCCCCTGTGCGGGTATAAATAAACCATGCTTTCTTGGCTCGTGGTGCTACTTCTTGCAATACCAAAGGGTACTGTTTGAACCGTAGCACCACCTCATGAGATGTAATAAATGTTACTTTTTCTATTCCAGTTTCGGTGCCAACTTCTTCCTATTGGTCTGAGGACTTTGTGTAGAGAAGGGTGAACCCCTTGCACTAGTGGGTCTGGCTGAGGCCTGCTACAACATCTGTACTGTGGTGAATGTATGACATTGTTCTGTATTCTGTCCATCAGTTGTTATATTTTGCTTTGGTTTAAATCTAATGGCATAGTGAGCACCGGACCAACGTCTGGGCATGCCCTTCCCACTTAGGTCAAAAATGCAACACAAAAAGATGACGGACGTAATGCTGAACATTGTCAAATACTCACCCCCCATTAACAGATCTGGGTTTAATCCATCTTTATTTTGCTCAACACTCCATTCCAGGTTGGACCCAGTCATATGCAAAACCGCCTTGACCCTGCTTCCCATGGGAACAGTCCAGCCTGAACTGCCAGGCTAGGTCCTCCCTGGGCTGGAAAGAAGGATCCTGGGAGTGGTTTCAGGGTATTATCTCTCATGAGCCAGGCTTGCTTAAATTCAATGGTGTAGCAAGCATGGGACCCACGTCTGGGCATACCCTTCCTACTCAGGGCAGAAATGCAAAAAAAAGATGATGGATGGAATGCTGAACATTGTCAAACATTCAACCCCCCCAGTCATAGATCTGGGTTTAATCCTCATTATTTTACTCATCAAACTATTCCAGTTTGCACCCAGCCATGTACGAATTCACCTTGACCCTTCTTCTGGCTAGGTCCAAACCAGTGTTTAATTTGTGCCATTGGTTGCCGGTGGTGGCAACCGTAGAGTACCACCCAGCTTCTGTTATACTGTGTTGACTCTTGTAATAAAGGGCGTATGACCGCACTGGGTCTTCTCCGGCTGAGAACCATTATGTGTGCATGTACATTATTTCCCCATCACTGCGAGTGAGGCCTAAGCAGGGACAGCACAGCACCTTCCCAGCCACACTGGCAATGTACCCCATACTGTCCCACATCGCCTTGGTGATGGACTGAGAAGGGGGCACACCATCTGTAGCAGCCGTGTCTCACACGCACAAGGCACGGTGACCCGGATCATTTGGCGCAGCCACCAGACTCACCCGCCATCCCAGGGCCTGCACTGCCTTATGCATCAGGTATGGCAGCTTCAAGGAAATCAGCAATGGTGGTAGGTGCTGGCTGAAGACCTGACGCTCATCATTCTCCATTCCCTCCCCAGGCACACCATCCTCCAGCCACCAACAACTGCGGCAGTGAGTTATGCCGCAAGGCCCAGCAGCAGTCTGGGCATGGCCTGGCAGACCCACCCCATCCTCCTGCCTACAGAGGTGAGTTGAGTCCTGAAGGGTGGGGAAAGACTCCCCGTCGCTAAGTCCACCCAAGTGAGGGCTTCTGACCCTGCGCCAACTGGGTCAGGTGGACGCTCCTCTGCGGTGCTAGTTGCTGGGGAAAAAAAGAGAGTGATGGACAAAGAATAAAAATAAATATAGTAAACCCGAAAGACAACAAAGTCACAGCGCAGATACAACAGGCGGAAAGTCTATAGCAGCCACTACACATACTGCAGGAGTGCTACGCCACCCCCTCCACCTGTAAAGACCTACGCACCCGATTGCAAGCCAAGTTAACAACCAGCCATGAGTGTACAGCAGCAAGCAGCTGCTCCCCGAGAGACAACCCGCAGGTTTCGCAACACCATAGCCATACAGCTGTAACGCCACTCTCTCCATTCAGTGAGCTAGCTGATCCCGCAACTGCAACCCCGGTGGCGTTCATGGTTAAGACAACTTAACTACTACTTCCAAGGCACAAGGGAGAAGGATGGTGCCATCAAGAGGTCACTGCTCATGCATTATGGGGGCACTGAAATATATGAGGAGGATGACTTCACTGAGTCGGTAAGATTCCTCAATAAACACTTTGATTTCCAAATTAGTTCAGATTTTGAGCACTTCTAGCTGTACCACGGCAAAAAGTCAAACATCAAGTCTGTGGACATGTTCTATGCATGGATGAGGAAGTTGGCTAGCACATGTACCTCCCATAATCGACAGGAAGAATTCCAAGAGCAGCTCATTCAAGGGTGTCAATCTGCATTGCTCCACTGGCTGTTTCAAAGACAACGGGGTATATCTCTCAATGACATTCTCATTCTGGCTTAGTCCCATGAGCTGTCTAACTTGAGAACTGAAGAAATGGAATCAGCCCTCAAAAAGCACCCGTCCACTGCTGTGCAACTCCAGGTGCAGCACCTTTAAAGCTGAGAGGGTCTGCACCATCCATAGACACCCAGGCCCAAAGCACCTTCTACAGCAACAGTCCCCCGGTGGACTCTGTGGTAACTGCCGGCAGGAACATTCTACACCAAGCTTATGCTTGTGAAGGCAAGACATGCTCCAAATTTGAGAAGCCAAATCCTTTTGCTACAGTGTTCCACAGCAGAAGGTCCCAAACCAAATTTGGCAAACTGTGAGAGCGTCTTATCATGCCCACAATGGATAACATCATAGCCAACCTAAACAGGGGTAAGTGGTTTTCTAAGCTTTACCTCAATACTGGATACCATCAACTGGAACTAACCCCCAAGAGCAGCCTTCTCCACGCAAGTAGGCCTCAGAAGATATAAGAGGTTACGTTTTGGTGTGTCCTCAGCAGCTGAGGTTTTCCAAAACACCATCAAGGAAACACTATCCGGGCTGATGGGAGTTCTTAAGTTGAGTGATAACATCCTCATATTCTCTAACAGCCTGTAAGAGTACCATGTCCATCTTTGAACCACCCTGCGCTGACTATTTGACTGTAGACTCATGCTGAACAAAGCCAAGTGCTAGTTCTACCAAAAATCTATCAAATTATTTGGATAACTGTTCTCTCGCAATGGCTTTCATGTGGATCCAAAGAAAGCTGTGGCCATCCAAACTGCACCTACCCCCTGATACCCGACAGAGATCCACAGTTTTCTTAAAATTGCCACCTACTGTGGCTGCTTTATTCCAAACTTGGCATCGCTATCTGAGCCCCTGCGGGCTCTTACGTGCAATGGTGCATCTTAGGTCTAGAAGCCGCAAGCTACCAAAGCCTTTTAAGCAATCCAAGAGGCCCTCATGGACAAAACCACCATGGCCTATTTACACCCAAGGAATAGAATGGAGGTGATTGTGTGTGCTAGCCCCGTTGGCCTAAGGGCTGTACTCATACAAGAAATCACCAACAGATCAGCAGAGCACTCTCAGAGACGGCGATGAGGTATGCCTAAATTTAGAGAGGCTCTGTCCATAAAGTATGCCTGTCAACACTTCCATCTCTTCCTCTAGAATCACAAGTTCAGGGTTGTAACTGACCACAAACTGCTCATACCTCAATTTGCAGGAATTCATGCCCAGCTCCCCCAGGATAGATTGATGGGTGGTGCAACTGCTCCGGAGCCAACAACCTGGCTGATTATCTGTCCCGCCACCCCCTGCTGTCAGGAACTCCGCGCTTTGATCAGGAAGAATAGCAAATAGAGAAATTCATGAAAATGGTTGTCCAAGAAGCTGAAGACATTGACGCTGGAAGAACTTGGTGAGGCAACCAACCAGGAAGAGAACCTGGTAAGGGCCAAAGCATTGCTGGCCTAGAGAAAATGGCAACACTTCCTTGATGGGTTTTGGTGGTAAAACACAGACAACCAGCCCGCAAGGCAGCGGCTGTGAAGGGTCCATCATGAGCTAAGTGAAGGGGAGCATGGTCTACTGCTCTGTGGACAAATAATTGTGGTCCTTAAAGGTCTGTGTGGTCCAGGTAGTCCATCTAGCTCATGTGGGGCACCAAGGAGTGGCAAAGACCAAGGTCCAGCTCTGCAGCAAAGAATGGTTCCCCGGAACGATGCCTTCATTATGAGACAGTGCACCAATGCCATTCCAACGCCATCACAGGTGGGGAGCAACTGCCCGCGGTAAACAGTCAAAATATCACATTTTAAATATCGAGATGGCAAAATATTGAGTTTTAAATATCAAGAGGACATACTATCAACTTAAAAAATATAGTGGTGCAGAATATCGAAATGCACGTATGAAATATCATTTTTTATTATATCAAAGTTAGTAATATCAACAATCATAATATCGATGTTAAAAATATCGATTTTTTTGTGTTTCGAGTGTTAGTATATGTGTTAAAAGTATATATTATTTTTGTAATGTACGTTGGAATTTTTTAAAAGTTGTGTATTTTATGTTAAATTATTTTTGCATATTTTAATTCTGTTGCGAGTTTTGGTTTCAATAGTTTGGTACTTACCTTTATGTAGATTGGAAGGTACCTCGATATTTTGACTGGCGATATCATGTCAGTGATCCGCTGCCCGCAACAGACCTTTCTGAAGAACCATGGCTGGAACCATGGACCAGAATCAGCACCAATTTTGGGAACTTCCCAGATGGTTGAAGCGCCATGGTGATGATGGACTCGTGGAGGTAGTGTCATCCACGGCATTCCCCCAAGTCAAGGCACTATTAGACAAGACATTTGCGATGCTGAGTCTCCCGAAGGAGATTAGGTCTGACAATGGTCCACCATTTCAGGGCCATTTTTTTCAGGAATACCTCGCCTCTCTAGCTGTTCAACATAGGAAGTTCATACCGCAGTGGCCCCAAGCAAATGGGAAAGTTGAGCGGTTCATGCGGACTATCAACCGAGCCCTCCAGGTAACAGTAGAACAGGGTCCAAGATGGCAGCACAAGTTCCTAAACATATATAGAAAGCAACACTAGCTGTGCACCATCTCATCTGCTATTTTTGAAGCGTATAAGGGGCAATATTCACACAAGCCCAGTTTGGCACCCAGTGGCACCCAGTAGAATTCAACAGTGATGACACTCAGGCTAGAAGGGAAGTCACCAATCAGAAGGCAAACATAAAAGCCCATGAGGGCAGAGGCCTCCAAACAATTCCAAGAGAGAGGTGTATGGCCTCCGGCAGAACTCGGCCTCCAGCCAGAGACTCCGAGACTTTGTGTGCCTCCTGCAACCCAATCCATAGAGGAGCTGGTTGATCTCACTAAAAAATAGGAGGGATGAAGAGAGCCGCCCAGCCTCTGTAATACTGGGTTGCTACCTATAGCACACTCCGGGCCGAGCATGGCCAGAAGTGAAAAATAAACTAGTGTATGACCATACAGGGCTTTCACTGGCTGAGAGCCAGTGCGTGTGCTGTACATTAATTTCCTGACCACTGCGAGTGAGGTCTAAGCAAGGGCAATACAGCACTTCCCCTGCCACAGCCACCAGCACTCATTTTTGGGGACATGCACTTATTTTTCCCAATCCAGCATTTCCTGAGAGCAAGAAGGAGAAACATATTCACAAATTGAAAGAAAAATAGTCAAAAAGGGAGATCGCCGGAACCTGAAAGAGTGAGATAAAGGGGGAGGGAGTGCCTGGTAGTGGATTGAAGAGGCCTGAGGGCGATGGCAGACTACCCAGCCTTGGTATTGGGAGTGCTGACATGTAATTGCATCAGACACAGACTTCTGAGCAGAGCTTTAGGCACCAGCACTTAGGGGGTACATTAGTGCAGCGAATGGCCCCTGCTTGTACTGCTACAATTTAATGGTCTATGAAGTGAACAGATCTGACAGAACAGACTCCACCAAACCAATGAGATGCTCTCCTTGCTAGTCTGAGCCTGACGTCTAGCCACTACACCACATAATTACCAATCTTTTTCACCATAAAAACACACACTGCCCAAGCATGTACTGGAATAACAAAGCAAAGCTGGTAACTTCCTCAAAGGCGGCCTGACTACTAACTAAATGCCTTTAGCATACAAATCCAGTAGTTAGATAGTACCCGTCATGTTGATTCCTACCTATTTGTCACATAACCATAATATACTTTACCCCTACTTGTGCTCGTCATAGGCAAAGGAAGGGCAGAGCTCTCTCCATTGCATAATGCAATCTCATCCATGAGCTGCAAAGAGAGTAGACACAGAACGGAATAATTAGAATGTACAAGCAATAAAACAGATGGAAGAAGACAAATATAAAAAATCAAGTGTCAGAGATAGAGCATGATCATTTACCGATCATATCCCTTAGGGAGGAAATGCTCTTATTTAAGGGAAACTAAAGATAAACAGATAGATACAACAAAAAGATACAAAAAAAGATCCTCTGTTAAAATAATAGTAGCACCAAATGTTTACATAGAGGTATCCCTAGGAGAGAGTGGTTAGTGAGTAGTAGTGGGAAAGTGTCCGAGAATAGCTGGGAGACAACAGGTTATACTCTGGTGTGTACATGCAGGTTCAACAGAAGATGTAAGAATATTTGAGGGCAGAACAGGATTCTTTAGTATAGAAAGCATGGTGGTTATGGTACCAGACACTGGGCGCACACGCTGAAATGTACTTGGCCACTGGCTATTGTTTTTAAATGCTAGATGCTCCAACAGGAGAGACACAGAACTTTCAAGAGAGAAGGCAGCTGAGATTTTCAGAATCAGTGAGCGATAGCGGCAAATGTGTAAGATGTCGTGCACCAGACTAGTCTTTTATAGAAGCAACCTGATTCAAATTGCTAACCTCTTAAGTACTCTTTATCATTGGAGAGGGAGTAGGAAGAGATTTGTGATCCATCCACTTTCCTTGAAATGTAATCTCTCGAATCAATTAGGGGGGGGGGAAGGATCACTTGTCCTGCTAACCTGGATTTTCAGGTAAGTGGGAGGTCCCTTGGTAAAAACCCTCATGCACGTGAGTTGATGTTATCTGGTAGCTGTATATCTTGGTTCTCCGCTATATTACTCTCGTGTCTGCATAATCACGGGGTTAGTGGGTATGCAGCCTCCACCCGGAGGAAGTAACCCAAGGTTAAAAGCAGTAGTGTCCAGTCAAAAGTAATAGTGGTGACATTAAGATAACTCAGACAGCCAGATCACTGTATTTATTGTTCTGGATTCGAGTTAGTGATGAAAATATGTTAGATATGCGTGGAGAGAATTGTTAAAATTCTCACGCTATCCATTTTCGTGAATTTAAAAGGTCGACATGTTTCAGCCCTAGTTGCCTCTAAGGATCAGTGGGCTTTCTTCAGGACCATGTGATGAGTGAATTGTAAAGAGACGTATTAGTCCTTTAACTTCTTGAAGGTCAGTATTGTGCCTGTAAATACAAACATTGTGGGTAACCTTTGGTGGAGGGGAGGGGGGTTAATTTAAACATATTTCTACATTGGTGTACAACGATTAAACTGTGCAAAATAGCAATACTCTGTCGATCACTACCGTTACAGTAGAAACCACATACTCAAACGATTGGCTAGGACTATACTCATTGATTTATTTCGATTTAATTCTGTTAAATAGGTGCACACTGGGACTTAGTTCTGCTTAACAAAACCTCATAATTTCTCATTTTAACAAATTGCTAAGGTAAAATTACAGGTCAAATGGTTGGTATACTCTTGTAAATATGGTTCATTGTCTGCATTTATCATTGAGGTATCTCTCTGATTCTAACATGTACTCATGGTTATTTGGTGTTGGTAAATTGTGTGGGAAAATATGTGTATATACCATCGTTGGAGATCATTATCTATCGTATATGCGTGTCAACATGCAATATCGATTCTTCAAGGTAACAGTGTATTGCGGTACCTATCACTGTTTAGTTGCCTTCTTCATGTTATGGTAATGCTAGGACAAGCAGTTGGTTCAGAATAGGTTTCATCACGGGAGAGGCTTCACATTGTTCTTAAAGCCATGAGCCTGGGAGGGAAGAGAGAAACGTAATGGGCTTGAGGAGTCCCTCTGACATACAATTGCATGCGCGTGCTTGATCAAGTAAATTTCGTACAACATACCTTCGCACGTTTTTTACGCGCTTCCTCAGGTACCAAGGAGTCTATAGGAGCGGGCCCTTCACTAGAAAGTGGGAGTAAAATATTAGTTAGATTGTACTTATCCCTGCAAACACCGCTCCGTCCTCGCGTGTACCTGTGGCTCGGCGCCTCCTATGCTGCTTATGCTGACACTGCCATCTTGGACCCGGTAGGATTCGCGGGCTGCAGAGCTTCATTAAATTACTTCCCTGAAGTGGGGAGTGTAAACAGACTATGGTTAAAAGAGATACTCATTATCGAAATTGAGCTATTTAGCTACCATTTAAAGATTGTATATGAGTTTAATCTTCAGTTTTGCTCAATTTTTCACTCCACTTAGTTTGTTTGGAGAGATTGTAAATAAGGATTTCAGTATTCTAAATCTCGTCTTTGGTGAACAATGAACCTTGCTGAAGTGGTATTGAAAAGAGTGGAAGGTTTGTTAATTAGACCACAGTGTGCGTGCCAGCTAACTGCATAAAAAAATTGAACTATCTTCTTCAATTTACACAAATAATTTCGGAATTTAGTTGAGTGTATAGGTTCATTTGGCTATTAGTTGTTGGTAACTAAAATATGCAGGGTATAGCCCACAGTCTTTATGGAGGCAGTCTAAGCTTAGGGTTATTTGGTGATCATCTGTTCAAACTGACCCATGGAATATTGTCGTTGATGCCTCGTACATCAGTGCCCAGTCTGTGGACCCACCTCTGCTCTTGTTCGAAGAGGATGCGCTCTGCGTTGTGGTCCTTAGTTTGTAGAGTTTCCAGAATTACCCATTGAAGGTCATCCACTGTGTGGCCTTTTTCCAGGTAGTGCGTCGCCATTTTGGTTGTTCCTTTTTTACATTTAACGTTGCTGCGATGCTCAATGATTCTTTGTTTAGCTTTTCTGCAAGTCATGCCTATATAGACCATGTTGCATGGGCATGTAATCATGTATATTACATGACTCGTGTTGCAATTAGTATGATGCAGCAAGGTCCATCTCAAGTCCGGTAGGAGCTGTAATTCCTTTGTGGGTCTAGTTAGCGGGCAGACTGAGCAGGATCCGCATGGAAAATGCCCCATAAATGGTGGTAGGTTCCACAAGGTAGATTGGTTTTGTGGAACAGTGGGTTTGGGTCTCGTATGGACCAACAGATCTTTCAGATTTCTTGTTCGTTTATTGGCAAAGCGTGGTTTTGGCCAAGATAGGTTTGCTAAAGGTTTGCTAAAGTAAGGATCCTCCAATGTTTATTTATAATTTTCTTGACTTTGTTCGAGGCAGGACTGCATGTTGTTACGCATGTGAGCAGGTCTTCTTGAGGGGCTCTGATGGTGGTTTCCAATAGGACTTTCCATGTCTCCTTGCCAAATGAGCAGAATATCATCTATATACCGCTTCCAGAAATAAAGCTGGTGATGGTAAGGGTTTTCTTGGTTATTGATGATTAGTTTCTCAAAATTACTCACATAAAGTCCTGCCACACTGGGGGCAAATGTGCTGCCCATAGAAGTTCCATGGCATTGTCTGTACATGGTAGTGTTGTACGCAAAGAAGTTTTCTGTCAATGCAAGTTTGCAGCACTCCAAGACAAAATGTCGTGGGGTTTTATAGTGCCATTCCGTATCGAAGAGTAGATTCTCTAAGGTATTCAAGGTCTTCTCTTGTGGCAAACTGGTGTTAAGACTTTCGACGTCCATCCCTACTAGGATCATCGTTCTTTCAGAATAGTTGACTTGTGTTAGCTGGTTCAAGAGATCTCTCGTATCTTTAAGATAAGTTAGAGTCTGTTGGATTAAGGGTTTGAGATATTCGTCAGCAAATTGAGAGAGTGGTTCCAGCACAGACCCAATGCCAGAAACAATGGGTCTGCCCAGCGGGGGATGGCGTGCTTTATGAGTTTTTGGGAGGGAGTAAAAATAGGGAATTCTTGACGTTTTAGTCTCTAGGAACTCTCCTTCCTTTTTTTGAAATCCAATTGTTGGTGACCGCTTCCTCAACCATTAAGGTTATCGTTCGTTGTAGCCTGGGTGTAGGATCAACTGTGATGATCTCGTAGAACTTTCGATCTGAGAATAGGTCCTAGCATTGTTTATCGTAGCCCTCTCGGCTGAGTAGGACTACTCCACCCCCTTTGTCTGCTTGTTTACTTACAAGACTGTCATCGTTTTTTAGTGTATTCAAAGCTCTTTGTTCTGATTTGGTTATATTCTGAAAAGGTTTTGTTATTTTTTCAGTCAGATCGTCAATTTCCTTCATCACAGCTTGTTCAAAGGTCGCGATTTCCATCGGTACCTGAGAATCCAATGGGCAAAGATTTTTGTCGTAAGGACGTGTCTCCATCTGGTGTTGATGATGCTTGGTTGTTAAAAAAAAGTCTTACGTTTCAATTTCCTACAAAACTGAGATATTTCGCATTTGGTCTTGAAGACCTCTAGTCTTGGGGTCGGAACATAGCCTAGGCCTTTGTTAAGGACTCTGGTTTCATCCGGGGATAATGGTCTTTTGGTTAAATTCACGATGAGGGAGCTGTACTCGGCCCTGCTTTTGCTTTCGTGACACTCCTGGTCTGAACCTGACGTGTCTGGTCTGACCACGTCACTCCTCTTCGCCTTTGATTTTAAGGTGCACGGCCTCCCCCTAAAAAAGGAATCAGTTGATTGTAATTCGCTCCTAACTGGGGTTGATGTTGATGAGTCATAGGTGATGGTCCTTGGAAATATGGATTCATCCACCCTTGGAAGTGGGGGTTGAAGGGTTGAAATGACATTTTTGGGGGGCCCATTTGGTAATGTGGCCACATGTTTCGTCCTCTTCGGTTGCCTCTTTTGTTCGGATATCCTCGTCTATTGTAGGTGGAATATTCTTCTCCACTGGAGTCACTTCCTTCTCCTGAAGAGCCCTTGTATGAACCATTGTTTGAGCCATAATTGGAAGTATTGTCACTACTCTTGTAGTCCTTGCTACTGTACGGATGGACCTATTCGATGGAGAATTTTTTCAACTCTTTAGCTAGTTTCTGTAATTTGGTCTGTGTCAGGAACTCTTGTGTATCACTCATCTCTTTGTTGATTTCATCCAGCTTGGTTTTGTAAACTGTGATATGTACCATGTTGTTAAGTTGGGTCTCAATCAGTTGAATTTTGATCAATTGGGAGGGGGGGGAGGTTCACTTGTCCTACTAACCTGGATTTTCAGGTAAGTGGGATGTCCCTTGCATAATCACGGGGTTAGTAGGTATGCAGCCTCCACCCGGATTATGCAGACATGAGAGTAATATAGCGAAGAACCAAGATATACCACTACCAGATAACATCAACTCACGTTCATGAGGGTTTTTACCAAGGTACATCCCACTTACCTGAAAATCCAGGTTAGCAAGACAAGTGATCCTTCCCCCCCCCCTAACCTCTTATGTAATCAACCCTTCCCAACAAATACAATGGGTAAACTCCTACGAAAACTGTCTAATTCTTGCATGGGGTCTCTGAAGGATCAATACTACCTCCCACCTTTTTAACCTATACTTCGATTCTATGGCAGATCTTATACATAACTCAGTCACCAATAAGACAGGGATGCATCATTTCATTTTAAGTCTCTTCCCTGCAGATATCTTTTTAGCAATCATTCTCTAAAACTTCGAGGCATGGACAATTCCGCAACACATAACACTAAATCCCCTTTCAAAAGTATTTCTGCTCTTGTCGCCCCAACTAACTGGTTAAATCTTGACTAGAAGCCTTGAACCAGCCATCATTAAGTGTAAACATCTCTTGGCTTTATTCTTTTTTTTTTAGAAAAGGCTTAGAGCCCTATAAAAAACACATTGATTAATACACATGTAGTAAACGTACATAAAAGTGTTTCACCTAGGAACAGGTATAGATCTGCTTCTACATCTGTCCTATAGCTCAAGTGTGGAATATTCTGCTGCAACGCACAGAACTCTGCAGGCATACTCCTATGTATTAGGCGTAAATGTGTAATGGCGAAAGTGAATAGCTTGAAATTGGTGAGTGTCTACTATAAAGTGAGAAGGTGCTTTCAAATACAAGAGCACACCTACAACAGGGTAACCAGTTGCAATTCACCGTTTCTGTATTATAGATGCTGTCCAGTGCAGTCTCATGTTTCAACATATTTATGATGTTTTTATTTTTATTAGATTTTAATTAATTTATATTATAGGTTTTTATTGACTGTATAGTCACAGATCTTCGTTGGGAAGTTTCACAGCTCCATTAAAAAATGTTTCTCAGGAATTCGCCCCCTGCGTCCAATACAAAATCTTAATAGACAGGAAATACAATAGTTAAGGTAGTATATTAAGCTGCACTCTTACCCTATCATCATCTATGAAGAATAAGCTTTGTATACCAATACATGTTTAACCGAGTAGGAGATACTACAATGAGTCAGTTAT
Source organism: Lissotriton vulgaris (assembly GCF_964263255.1). Lineage (NCBI taxonomy): Eukaryota > Metazoa > Chordata > Amphibia > Caudata > Salamandridae > Lissotriton > Lissotriton vulgaris. The sequence continues at coordinate 725,298,168 of NC_141696.1, forward strand.
TAAGTTGGCGGAGTAATACATTACTGTAACTGGGAATTTTGCAATTGTATTTTTCTTTTTGGTTCAAATTATGTACACAGATGCGCCATATTGTTGACATGATATATGGGTTTCTTCACATAATGATGTACCGTCCTGTGTTAGTAGTATTCCTTATATTACACTGTATGATTATAGTTGAGTGTTGCATACTGGTGTTTTACTGTTCTTTTACGCCTAAGTGCGATTCTGTCCAATAATTTGCCATTTGCTTTTACTGATATTATATATCATATAATTTGGTGCAGACGCTTTGAAATACAGTGTGTATTTGTAAAGATTACTTTGTAAGGGTGAATGAATTACATTTACATAATTCCTAAGCTGGTGAATTTCATGACATTTTCATTTTAATCGTGTAGGTACGAATCGACTTTGGTCACCCTTAACTTACGCTTTAATATTGTGCTTTCAGTGAATGTCAAGGGGTGGAATTTATGATGTTTTTGGGCATTCCAAGGCTCAGTGAGCTTTAGAGACTTGTGAAAACTCACAAACAAGTATGTTTCTGCACGTTTACAAGCTATTATCTGTTAGACCTGTCAGCCTTAGAGTAGTCTTCCCCTAAATGTTTTGCCTGCTCTGCCTCGTTTTTTCCTGCTCTGTTTTGTTTGCCTTATGAATGTGGCACTTTAACACTGCTAACCAGTGCTAAAGTGCATGTGCTCACTTCCCTAAAACATGGTAACATTGGTGTATCCACAATTGGCAGATTTAGTTTACTTGTAAATCCCTAGTAAAGTGCACTATATGTGCCCAGGGTCTGTAAATTAAATGCTACTAGTGGAAGTACAGCACTGATTGTGACACACACTTTAGTAGCCCTCCAAATATGTCTAAGCCCTGCCACTGCAGGACCTGTATGGAAAGTTTCACTGCCATGTTGACTTGGCATTTAACACCCATTGCCAAACCTTAAACTCCCCTTTATTACATATATGTCGCCCCTAAGGTAGGCCCTAGGTAGCCAATAGGGCAGAGTGCTGTGTAATCAAAAGTCCAGACATATACTTTTTAGTTTTGTATGTCCTGGTACTGAAAAACCTCTGAAATCGTTTTTCACTACTCTGAGACCTACCCTTCTCGTAGGTTAACATTGGTAATGGTCTAATACATTTATTACATACAATACCTGATTGAGAAGGAGTAGGATAGTCATGTTTGGTACCTATGGACTTGTAATGATAAATCTGCGATTGCCACAAGTGTTTGGAAAGGGAACCCTGTCCCCAGTAACATGTTTAAGGAGGTTTGTTGGAGTGTACAAATTAGAATGTATTGTAATACGGAGCCGGATTTTTCAAGCGCCGGATGGCGCCGGAGGACGCCGTCGCCATTCAATATCTGATCATTTGGTGAAGCTAATTAAAGAACCGCCCGAGTGGGTACTTACTAATTACTTTCGACAGCCCTACTTCTTTGAACAGCTGACTTTGTGGCTTTGTCAGAATAGTTGTTTCTGGTCCTGATGAGAATCCCATGAACAAAGGGGTTTAAAACGCGTAGACGACGTTTTATTGTTGCCAAACATTGGTTCTGTTTATTAGGCTTGGTTGCGTTGTGCCCGATTAATGTAAATATTCCATTCGGTGTATATTGGTGTAAATATTGTATAGGGTGCATATATATGAAAAATAAAAAGTGTAAGTCAACCACTGCTTTGTTTGGCATTTTCGGTGCATACTAGGTGGTTTATTTTTTCCACCTTTTGCACCAAGGAGGTTGAATGTGTATGGTTTTTGTGGAGAGTGAATGGGGTTGTTTGGAAGTTTGTGAATGCAATCGGACTGATTCTTTGTGCTGAACTGTTTTTTTTGGCAATGTACTTTTGTCCATCATAATTACTTATGTGTTCCCTTTGAAAAAATTGAAAATATTTTGTGGTACTGAAATAAAAGCTACTAAAGAGCTTCTGGGTGTATTGTTTTATGGTTCTTGCACCCCTAGTTGAGATGATCTAAATAGGTGATTAGCATTGGCATTTTTTCTGTTTTCTACTTTAAGAAAGTTGGCATTTTACTGCTATTGAGCCCTGTGTGCCTCTGCCTGCCTCCAATACATGCCTGGGTTGGGTGAAAGCTGGGCTTTGTGCATTCCCTATATACTGGCACACACAAAAGGAGCTGAGGTGTGTCATTCACTTCCTGATTGCCAATCACCAGGTGGATGGGACTTACTGAGCTAGATGGGTGGGAGGAGCTGTCACTTGCACCTGAATAGAGCTCTGCCTGCCCTCACAAAAAGAGCTACATGATCCCCTGTATTGTGTCTGAGGCCTGGGCAATAAGGGGAAGACCTGTGTGCACTCCAAAGGACTCTTACAGAAACGTCTACCACCTTTTAGAATCAGGGCATCAAATTATAAATATTGGACCTCTGACCACAACATTTTAGTTCACTGCTGGACCTGTGGATACTCTGCGAGGATGAAGGCCTTCTGTGCTGCTGAAGAACTGCTACTCTGAGGGAAGCTGCTCTGGGAGAACTGCTTTTCTGCTGTGCTGCCCTGCCTGCTGCCTACTGCCTGTTGCTCTCTGCCATGGTGAAAAGGACTGGCCTTTCACCACTTGAACCCAGAGTGACTTAAAGGGATTGCATGTTTGCCTCCTGTTGTGCAGCCTCAGGGACATCAAAGACTGCTTGCAACCCACCATCCAGCACCTGGACTCTGCCCTTTGTGAGTCCTAGGTGCACCCTCCAGTTAAAGGCCTCAGGAGTGGGTTTATGTGCTGTTCTGCTGAAAGACACACGCAGTACTGAATTTACGCCAGTCAGAACTGCTGCATTTTCCCTCTAGGCTGATACAGTGCCGACTCGATGATGACGCGGGCCCTGTTTGTGAGGTTCGATGTTGATGCAGTGCCGGCCCTTCGACACTGACTGCGGGCTCAACTCTGATGCTTTGACACCAACTGCAGTACTTGGCCTGACGCATTGACCCGACTATGCAAATTGGAATTGATGTAGGGATTCCTCATCGTCAGCATTTGCTCCATACAAAGGTACTGTTCAGCGATGCCTGCATGGGTTTTGTATCCGACCCATGCTCCATCACAGTCGGCTTGAGTTTTCAGATTTGGCCTGGTCCACCGGGACCTCCAGCAACCATTTGACCCTGTTGACCTCTAAGCACTGTTTTGGGATTTAATCTTCACAAATTCATAACTTTGAGTCTATTTATTGGATTGTGGTTGTTTCTTTCTTGATTTGTTCAATAAATTTAGTTCTATGTTCCTAACCAGGTGTGGATTATTTTTGATGCTGTGTTTTTCCCTGATTAACTGTAATAAGTGTTGCACAAATACTTTACACATTGCCTCTTAAGTTAAGCCTGACTGCTCTGTGCCAAGCTACCAGATGGTGAGCACCAGTTAATTTAGAGAGTATATCTGACTTACCCTGCTTAGAGTGGTGCTCCTTACTTGGACAGGGTGCATACCTCTGCCAACTAGAGACCCATTTCTAACACTGGTTATCAGTGGTGAGCATAGGACTTGTGGTTTGTGCATTGCCTTTCAGTAATTAGGTGCACACTACCCTCCATATTTTTTGAAACCATTACAATGTTTCCCTTTCCTTGCCTTAGTTTTACTATTAGCTTCCGGCCCTTTTTTAAAGTTAAGTGCCTTCACATGTTGTACTATACCCTCATCCATGGTGGTCCACTCGGGCAAGCTAATCAGTTTTACTAAACAGAGAATGTTGCAAATGTAATAAAGGCAGGGCGAAGGCATGGTGTTCTAGGGTCAAATGGCCTTCCGTAGGATATTCCTAAACTTGATCCTGAATACTAGACAATCCCCCAGTCTGCACTATACAACGAGGTGGAATTAATGGATACAATCCCAAAAACTGAAGAGGGTCAATAATAAATTAGGGGCCAGATGTAGGTGGCCAAATACTGAGTGCTAACACTGAAATTCGCAGAATTTCAGCGTTTGCGACCGGTAAATAGCCATGTACAATGTAGGTAATGCCAAACACTATGGCAAAATAAGGGATCGCTAAAAATAAGGGAAACCAGTTAGCGATTCCTTAATTTGCGATTAGTACACACCGAATCCCTAAATAGCGAATCGCAAATTAAGAAATCCTTAAAATAATTCGCAAATCGATGTACCAAAAATCGCTATTACAGATTTTTCAAATATTCGTTATTTAGGAGTTGCAAATTACCACTGACTCAAAGCAGGTGGTAATCAGGTACACTGCATTTAAACAGCCCCAAAATGCAACAGTGTGAACACAATGGAGGCCCTCTATGTCATTGCAATGCAGCTTCGGATGCAAGCAGCAGGACTGACGATGTGGAGATGGGAGGAATGCGTGTGCAGACTGTGCATCACATTATTCCAACTGACTGAGGCTGAAATCCATGAGTTGTACAGGCTTCACCCCCAAACCATCCTAGACCTGATACTGGACCTGCACACACTCCTGGATCATCAGACACCAAGGGCGCACACTATACCACCATATGTCCAGGTGCTTTGTAGCCTGCACCTACTTGCATCAGGTAGTTACCAGGGGGTGATAGCTGTAGCAGGTGGTGTGTCACAGAGTGGCCTGTCCCGTTTTTTTAACACTTTCCTGGATGCCATGATGCAAAGAATGCACCACTACATTTGGTTCCCCTACACACAGGCGGAACTGCATAAAACCAAGGTGGATTTTTATCAAAAGGCACATTTCCCACATGTAATAGGGTGCATTGATGGGAGACACATACCAATCTGCCCACCTGCAGCTACAGAGTAAATATACCAGAACCGCAAATCTACACATTCTATCAACCTGCAGGTAATTTGTGATGCGGACCACATCATCACTGACATCGTAGCCAAATTTCCAGGGAACACCCATGACTCCTACATATTCAGGGACAGTGGGATCTACACATGTCTGGCTGGGGGAGATTTTGGGGAAGGATACCTGCTAGGTAAATCAATGTGGCACACCCTGATGTATACCTTCGATGAATGTGTTGGTGACTGTTATTAATGACTCTTCCTTTCTCACTGAGGTGATAGTGCATATGCAGTGCAGGCATTTATCCTGACTCCATATCTCAACCCATCTTCCCCAAGTGAGAGGAGATTCAATGTGGCACATAGATCTACGTGCAATGTTGTGGAGCGCACATTTGGTCTCTTAAAAAGCAGGTTCCGCTGCCGCCACAAAAGTGGAGGTGCACAACAGTACCGCCCTATCATCTGCTGTAAAATCAAAGCAGCGTGTGCCATGCTGCATAACCTTGCCACAAAGAAAGGAACAGCAGTGGAACTAACTGACTCAGAGGATGAGGGTGAGGATTGCCCACAGCCAGAGCACAGCACTGCAGGTGTGGCAGCAGCACCAGATGGGAGACACAGACTGGCTGAGATCACACGCAACTATTTCTAAATAAGTTATGAAACAACACCAGTAACTGTAATTAACTCAGGCAATAGCACAGTACACTGCCATACCATGAAGGCCTCAACATGCCATGCCACTAATCACTAAACATTCAAAAGGTGAAATGGGTTACATCACCCATCTCGCAATCCCAGGTGATGGCTGTCATTACTTTCTGCGCCCATGTACAGCACTGCTGCATTCCCTGGACACACTGTCCTCCCTGGCAGTCTGTCCTGTGGCAGCTCGGTGCCTTTAACTGCGCATCCTGGACTCAGTTATCCGAGTGCAATGCTGCTGCGGCTGCGGCTCGTTGCCTCCTCAATTTCCCCCCATCCCCTGCACCTGTTGCAGCTATTAGGGTAGTCTGGAGCACTTCCAGACCACTGGTAACTGTGACCAGCCCCCTTTACAACATCACGGCTGCAGTGGGCCATTTCTTCGTGCACGGCCACCGAGCGCCTGCAGAGAACAGAGGTGGCAGTGAACAGGCGGTTCACCGCCTTAGTGTAGCCGTCCAATTTCTGTTGGTCCCTGCGCCTCGCCACACAATCTTCATCCAGTTTGCTGCACAGCAGCCTCACAGCCTCTGACATGTCCTGCATGCCCTCAGCCACAGTGTTGTTCATGCTGTTTATGCCCTCCTTAATTTCCAGCATGTGTCTGTTCATGTACACCATCTGGCGTTGAACTGATCTAATGACTTTGCCTTGCAGGCTCTGTACCATCAGCATATTCCCCTCCAGACTGGCGAATACACTGGACTCCTAGCCCTGTGCAACAGGACTGGCTGCCCTCGATATGCAGCGTCTGACACCTGTGTGCGCGCGCTCTGTGGGGGTCTGTGTCTCTGCACTGTTCTTATCCTCTACCAGCTTGGAATGTTGGCCTCCCATGCTCTCCTCCTCTGTCCCCTCAATCTCCTGGAGGCTAGCCACTGTATGCCTCCTGGCTCTCGGTGGTGGTTGCGATGGTGATGGTGGTGGTGGTGGTGGTGGTGGTGTGTGCTCAGCAGGCAACAAGACGTCCTCATCCTGTGTGTTGGCTCTCCTGGGTGCCTTTCCTGTGTCCCCTTCAGCAGCCTTGTGCGCTGCCTCACCTGTGGAGACAGAATGTACATTTACTCACTTGTCTGGCAGCATTGGCGTAATATTAAATGTAATGACTGCCAATCAAACTAACTGTCCTCTGCTTGCTAATTACTGATGTGTGTCACATGCCTTTGGGTTCAGTGGACTGACTGTTATGATATGTGTTACTTCTGACTATATCCCCCATGATGCATTGCATTTTTGGGGAAAACATGTACTGGAGTGGGAATCGTACACTGACCAAACTAGCACATTATGTTAAGACTAATGACCTTGAAATCAAAATGACAAAAACCAACACAATGTTTGTTAGACCTGGCATCATTGGCATGGGTCTCCCATCCTCTCTACTCTTCCTGTCTTGTATGATGGCTGGATGTAGATGTTCTGGGTGCTGTGCCACTTCTGATCAGTGCCACAGCGCGAATGCTCCCTGTATATAAATGACTGTTTGCTCCTTGTGTATAAATGACTGTGTGAATAAGTATAACCCTAATGCCTAAATCTGTGTAGCCTGTTCATTAAGGATTACTTTCCATCACCCTATCCGGCCCTAGGAACCTGATAGGAACATTGAGTTTTATATGTTTATGCTCAGGACATTGAGGGCCACCTTTTGGTAAGGACCTTTTATATATCACATTTTTTGAAATGCCTGGTTTTGGAGCAGCTGGGCCAGCTGGGTCAGACCTGTCTGGAGAGAGAGATCAGTATTCAAAGCGTAGGGAGGGGTGACTCTTTGATCCGAGCAGGGCCGTGACTAGCATAGTGAATGATGGCTCGACCTCCCACTGGGTGTCTGACAGCAGACCCCCTCATTCTGAGAGGGCAGGATGTCACCTTGTAAACCAAGTGCTCCCAAACCCCCCAAACTGGTTCTGACTGGAGTCAGTGATTTGCGACCTTAGAGAACAAAGACGTTTTAGGTATACAATGCTGTGCTGGAACTTTGGTCAAGTGTGTTCCTTCTGGATGTCAAGACGAAACTCTGTTCGAGCAAACCGAGGAAAGGACTTTGAAACTTTCACCAAGCTTGCCGAAGAAACTACCTGAGGGCCTAAAATCAAGAGCGCCTCCCGCATAAGTCTTAGGGACATTAGACTTCACCCCGTCAGCCATCGGAATTCCTGTGGGAGGAATTCTACTTGCAGTCGAGGCCTCCATTGAGTAATCCGGAGCCTCTAGTTCTACTGTGAGGACTGCGGACTGCGAACCTTTGCACCTTTTGCTAAACCTGTGTGGGCCGCTGCAGCTAAGAGAGAGCTGCCGCCGCAGAGAGCCTGCCTAACTCTGAACCTTTGCACCTTTTGCTAAACCTGTGTGGGCCGCTGCAGCCAAGAGAGAGCTGCCGCCGCTGAGAGCCCACCTAACTCTGAACCTTTGAACCTTTTGCTAAACCTGTGTGGGCCGTTGCAGCTAAGAGAGAGCTGCCGCCACTGAGGGCCTGCCTAAATCTGCAACTTCAACTCTCCCGCTGGATCCGTGTGGCCCGCTGCCGCTGAGAGAGACCACAGGTCCCTTAGATGGTGGATGCAGATGAGAACACCAAGTTGTTGAGGTGGTCCATTTCCCTACAGGGTATGGATTTCACGGTGAAGCACCGCCCTGGTACAGAACACGCCAATGCTGACGGTCTGTCCAGATTTTCCCGCCTTAGTGACTAGAACCTCCAAGGAGATGGTTAGTTCTCCCCACATTTAAGCTGGAGGGGATGCATGTTAGACCTGGCATCATTGGTGTGGGTCTTCCTTCCCCTCTACTCTTCCTGTCTTGTATGTTGGCTGGATGTAGATGTTCTGGGCGCCGTGCCACTGCTAATCAGTGCCCCAGCGCGAATGCTCCCTATATATGAATGACTGTTTACTCCCTGTATATAAATGACTGTGTTAATAAGCATAACCCTAATGCCTACATCTGTGTAGCCTGTTTGGTAAGGATTACTTTCTATCACCCTATCAGGCCCTGGGAACCTGATAGGAACTTCTAGACCTTTTTGACTCCCACTCCAGGCAGTATGGCAGGACTCTCAGCTACTTTAAGAAGACCTGACACCCCCTCCCACTCAAACTGAACAAGCAAGGGCCACAGGGTAGTGACTCTCACGATCTTTAACTCAGAGTATGAAAGGGACATTTATGATGATTCTTTCATCACTAACTCAACCAATATTGGTTAGATTTTAACAGTACTATGGCACTTGTTTATGGTATTATGATGGTTTTCTCTAAATGAACTTATTTCTGGTATTATCATGGTTTTACTCTAGGTTAAACTAATGATGATCTTTTATCAGTAATCCAAATACAATCAGCTGGATTTTTAAGGCGTTACAGCACTTTATGGATGACTTTATGGTGGTTTTAATAAGGAAAAAACAACATTCATAAAGTCCTATTATTAATTGATATGTGTGTGATGGACACAGTGCTTCATTGATAATGATAGCAAGGACGTTTCACTATTGACAACTCTTTTGTCACTAATACAATTACCATTGGCTAGATACTATTGGTACTACAACACTTTATGGATGACATCATGGTGGTTTTACCATGGATACAATGACGGTCCATATATCCTATTAATAGTTGGTTTAGGTGCGACTAACTCCATGCTTCATTGACGACGACACCCATTCTGTTTTATCACCCAAAATATTGCACTATCTATCTTAGCGTAATATCATTATGGTTTTTATTAACTTAAACAATAAAGATTGAATTGAATTGAATTGGACACCCTCAGCAGGTCTAAGCTGCTAAAGCTTTGCACACAGATGGGGCTGAAGTCAGACTAGAAGGCTACCAAAGTGGATCTGCAGTTAGCCCTCAGGGCCTTTGAGGCAGTACAATGTTGGCAGTCCACAGAAGGAGAGGAGGAGGTGGATGACAATGTGGATGGACCATCACTGTCAGAGGTCTATGAGAGGGAGACCCCAGAATAGGGTCTGGGGTTCCAAGATGGGTTCACTTCTGCCCCAGCGGAGGACATGGATGCTCCTGATGTTCAAGAAGGAGCAGGGAGAAGTGTGTCTGCCAAGATCCTTTCCTCCCAGGAGCTGGAGGACAGGAAGGAGGGGAGGAACCGTAAATTGGACCTAGCCAAAGTGAGGATGGAGGAGAAAAAGTTGATGCATGAGCTCAAGTTGGAGGAGCCGGATATCCAAGCCAAACAGGTGGAGTCTAGCAGCAGTGATGGCAGGAATGCTGCTGTGTCACAAGGGGAGGCCAGGGTCCACATAACAAAGGATTTGGTGTTCAACTATGTGGTGGGAATTGGAAACGGTAGTAACAATATGAGAGAGAAGGAAAAGGGACACCCTCAGTCCCCCGGGCAATCTCAGTCAAACCACAAGAGAGTGTCATAAAACAAAGGGAATTAGCACAAAACCAGAGATGAAAATCTTCCTGTAGGATTCGCATTGGAAATCACTAGGGATTTATTAGAATCCCTCACTCACCACCCTGGGTGGTGACATGCTTCATCATCGGGCCCACCAGGAGAAGCCGAGTGCCTCCCTGGTGTGCTACAATGCCAGATTACTGCGGAGCTGGATTTTTGTGACAACATTTCTGTGTAAAAATTAGTGCAGGAAACAAACCATCAAGTTGTGGGTATTACCTCTACTTTAGAGGAACCTGTATAGTTTGTATAGTTTGTACATAAAAAGATCGTCGCCCCATAGGTCTCGGGAGGTGGGTGGGGCGACAATGGCACACCGCCCGCAACGCCCTGCACGCGCTCGGCACCTAGCGTCTCCTGCTACCGGACCTTGTGGATGTTTCCTGCACTAATTTTTACACAGAAATTTTTAACTTTCACGTCCTCTGGTAGGGTGGACCTTAGCGCGCCCACACCGCCGAGGTACACAACCTATGGTCCTGAAGAAAGCCCAGTAACCTTACACATAAGGGCTGAAACTTGTCGACCCCACTTTAAGTGGAAATAACCAATACATTAATTGGCACATTTCCCTACACATATTTTAACCTTGTCAGGCTGACCATTGAATACATTTTTCTTTATGGTACAGTCCTTTGACAATTTTAATATCACATATGTTTTCACATCACTGTCACAAAAATCCAGCTCCGCAGTAATCTGGCGTTGTAGAACACCAGGGAAGCACTCGGCTTCTCCTGGTGGGCCCGATGATGAAGCATGTCACCACCCAGGGTGGTGAGTGAGGGCTTCTAATAAATCCCTAGTGATTTCCATTGCGTATCCTACAGGAAGATTTTCATCTCTGATTTTGTGCTAATTCCCTTTGTTTTTTGACACTCTCTTGTTGTTTGACTGGGAGTTGGAAACGGACAAACATTTCCCAGCTTATGAGGTGTCTCTATGAGTGCCAAGGGTATTGGGGGTATATCTTGTGGATGTACATGCCCAAGTTGAGGAGGGGAGCACTCCTAACACTAGAAGTAGAATACCACACACAGTACACCCCCATGAAGGCCATGTTATTCAAAATAGTTGGGTAACTCCTGAAAGGGAAAGGCAAAAATAGGTTTAGGAATAGCCACAAACTCCTTTCACAGACCTGGGTGGATTTCATAAAATACTCCTGCAAGGTACTGAAGGGCTGCAAGAGGGGAAGCAAGGTAGATGATTTAACTGGGCTTCAGGGGCGGTGGGTGACATTTGAAAGTGGTGGGGTGCAAAGTGATTTGCATACAGCACCGTAGCGAGCGAGCGAGCCCGAACCCCAAAAGGGGGGTTTGGGGTGGTTTACCCCCCCAAGAAAATTTTGAAAAAAAAGAAGAAAAATCGTGCATTTTCAAGCAAATTTGAGAAAGCAGGAAGGTTAATAAAGCAATTGTGAAAGTGCAGTTATTACATTAATAGATGGCATAACATAGGTAGCTGCTTATTCAGTATAACCACAGAGCTTCATACATTCCGTCCTGGGACGAGGCTGGGTGCTGGGCCTGGCATGGCTGGGTGCTGGGCCTGCCTGAGGCTGGGCCTGGGCTAAGGACTGAGGCTGATTGCTGGGCCTGGCGTGGCTGGTCCTGGGCTGGTGCTGGGCCTGCCTGAGGCTGGGCCTGGCTGGGGCTGGGCCTGGGCTCAGGGCTGAGGCTGGGTACTGGGCCTGCCTGGGGGCTGGGCCTGGCTTGGCTGGACCAGGGCTGAGGCTGGGTGCTGGGACTGCCTGGGGCTGGGCCTGGTGTGGCTGGTCCTGGGCTGGTGCTGGGCCTGCCTGAGGCTGGGGGCTCGGCATAGCTGGTGCTGGGCCTGGGCTCAGGGCTGAGGCTGGGGGCTGGGCCTGCCTGGGGCTGGGGGCTGGTCCTGGCTTGGCTGGGCCAGGGCTGAGGCTGGGTGCTGGGCCTGCCTGGGGCTGGGGGCTGGGCCTGCCTGGGGCTGGGGGCTGGGCCTGGCTTGGCTGGGCCAGGGCTGAGGCTGGGTGCTGGGCCTGCCTGAGGCTGGGCCTGGCGTGGCTGTTGGGACTAGGTTGAGGCTCACACAGCATCACACCGATGTTATCCACCCTCCGCTGGCTTCCCATAGAGGCTAGAGCTATCTACAAGACTGCCTGTATCACCCACAAAGCTTTGCACTCCTCCTATCCTCACTAAATGGCGAATAAACTGAAACTCTCTGGAGGCTCTAGACCATCACGTAATGCGGAAAATCTACTGCTTGAACCTCCCACTTTCAAGAAGGAAAGATCGATGGCCAAATCCTTTTCAGGCAACACGGTGAGAATCTGGAACTCCCTTCCGCCTCAGCTCCGGACCACCACCTCCTCCCAGGCCTTCGAAACGGACCTCAAAGTTCTACTCCTCCAAAGACACCTCCAATAGTAATTCACGCCCTCTCTATCATCTGAAGAAGACCTCCCATTACTGAAAATTCTATTCTCCATGACTAAGAAAGTGCCTTCCCAGTGTGTTCTTGTGGTTGGAGTGTTTTCCATTTATTGCAGTATTATCCTTGTACCTGTGTTTGGTACTCTTTTGTAAGATGCACACGCCACTTTTCTCTTGTAACACACTGTTTGCTACCTCTCACATTTTGTTTGCTTTTCATACTTGCACAAGTGCCAACATTGCCTACGTAACGTTTGTTCTTGTGCCTGAGTGTCTAGCATATATTGCAGTATATTACCTCTAATTGTACTTTGTTTTCTCTTGTAACCTGCACACTTGTCACTTTTTCCTCCTGTAATGCACTGTTTGCTACCTCATGTATTTTGTTTGCTCAGAATTGTCACTTTTACCTCATGTAACTTAACGTCTGCTTTTGTAATTTGCTCACTTGTAATTTTCTCCTCATGTATCATTACTGTTCCTATTGTGAAGCGCTCTGATTTCCAACCACGAAAGTACAATGGGTCTATTTGCCTTTGTTGTGCGACCTTTGTAGACGTTTGTTCAGTCCCTTGACAGTCTAAAATTATTGTGAATATTCAGGACATGAACGTCACCCTCTCTAATGAACTTGACTTGGTGGCACATTGTTGGCTTAGATGTACAAAAATTGAATCTATTGGTTCTGTCTTCTTCTCTGAAATTGAATTTGGTGGGCATGACGGGGTAATCTTGGACCACCATACAGCCAACTCGTCATAAAGAAAAGTCTGGATTAGAGAATATGGCTCTGACGATGGCCATAGCTGAGTTCTGTTTCTGAGTTTCCATTTAGAATGTGCAGATGTTGTAGGGGACAGAAGAGATGATTTACCTCAGCTACCCTTAAAAATGATTTGCGCTCCTCTTGAAACATTCGGGTATATGTTTAACTGCTCTATCCATCTAAATCAGAAACTCTGCAGTCTGCAGTTGTGTTCCTCAAGACCTGCCATTGTGGTCTCATTGTCGGAGATTCATTTCTTCTCTGGTCCAGTAGCATCTGTGGCCTTACGTACTTGGCCCAGACTCTCGCATCACAAGCCAGCTGAGTCGAGTCACAGCACCTTCCCATCTCTCCCTTTCAAACCACAACAATACTTGCCTGTGAGAAAGAATTTGGATGATTTTAAAATGTAAATATCCCTGCTTATTTGTCACCGTTTGCTTTAAGGAAAATGTCATAATAGCATTGCCTCTGGTGGTAATTATTAGCTGTGGAGTGGAATGCATTGATACCGCAGACTGAGGTGTTTACTAAGCCTGTGATTTGAGGTAAGTTGAAGCACATCTTAACGGTGCAGTTAGAGCGGGACAGCTCAGTTAAATCTGTGATCTCTATTGCTCTTGTCAGAACAGTTCCAGGATACAAACCCACTCCAGCACAGTTTTCTTCCGACTTGAGCTTCCCCCTCTACCCAACCTCAATGGGGCCTTTCATTATTTTTTGGGGCTTCCGGGAGGGAGTGTGCCTTCTTGAATGATAGCTGCCTTTATCGAGTTGTCACCCAGTAATCTATTAGCATTGTTGGTGGCTTTCTGGGCCTCTGAGGTTTTAATACTAAAAGAGAGAATATTTCAGTGTTTTTTCTTTTTTGCTTCAAGTGAGACTTGCTGTCTGTCTTCTTTTGCACTCCTGTATCCTATTCAATAAGAAAGAAGCACTCCTATCCCTGAAGGGTTTTCTTGGCCAACCAGACTGCACACCTGTTCAGACCCTGATAAATATACACACACATGCCTTAGTCAGGTCCGCACAGCCGCTGGCTCCTGCAACACGACCTCAACTGATCACTGATGACACTCTGGAACATTCAAGTGTCATCAGTGATGCAGCTGAGTGGACATGTGACGAGACCATTAAAGAGGCACAGCAAGAATAGTGTAAACACAGCAATATGGCTGAGTAAAAGCTTCTGCTAATAAGAAACCCCCACCCTCAGGAAGGACGCCAGCAGGGCCGGGCAGGATAGGCATGCAAAGAGAACTTTCACAATCTTACCCGCTCTACAGAACCCACCTAGCTACCTCCCCGGGCCCGGGGTTGCGGCTGCTCAGCCTGCAGTGGGGTGCACAGAGGATACCGCGTGCCTGCCTTTATGCACAATCTGCACTGTTTTCACTGTAGCGCTCACGTCTTGAGGGCACTCACCCAGCCACCGTCCATAAGTCTGCAGTTTGCCATCCCGGTCTTGGCGAGTCCTAGAGTTGGAGATGGCCAGGGCCTGCCCTAGCCCGGTGCCCAGGTACCCGAGGGCCGGGTGAGGCGCAGTATCCTGGAGTGCCAGCACCTTCCCCCGCGCGGCGCCTCACAGTGACACCAACCCTCACAAGTCCCGGCTGGGAAAAGTTTGTCTCTCTGTCTAAAGACGCTGTACTGCAGCGCAGACGTCAGCAACTCTTTAGAGAGCGTACGTTTTATTGCCGCTCCGAACAGACCGAGGGCGGAGTTGTGAGCCTGGATCTTCTAGTCCGACTTATCTGCTGCTTCATCCTCTATGAAATACGTGGAACCCATGAGTGTGAAGATAGAAAGGCGACTCACACTCGGTTGTATTTCTCCACTTTAAGGAACGTCCTGCCTGCTCGCACTATCATTCGCCGGGAGTCTGGCACATTCAGGATACAAAGAAAGAACTCTTTAATTTCCTTCCTCTCTTTTCTGAACCATTTTGTCATTTGTCAGTCTGTGCTCTGATACTTCCCTCTGCTAAGAAATCCACACCATTGGGCGGATCCAACAACAACGTCAGCAGCGCCGCGCGCCTTAAAATGGCCAATCACTGCATGACTACATGAAGTCAGACACAGTGATTGGCCATTGTGCAGTGCGACTGATCCACCCAAGCGCGGCATCCAATAATGGATTGCTGCGCGGGGGCACCCTGACTGCTCGCCCTGTCGCCCTGTTTAATGCTGGAGGCTTAACCAGCAGCCCCCCCTGGTAACTAGCTATGGGGGAACTTTCATGCGCATGCTCGGGCTAGTTTCAGCCCCGAGCAGTACTTGCACATTAGGGACCTTTCCTGGCTGTCCACTGTCTGAATGTACGTAATGTGGAACAACTCACTCGACTGTCACTCAGACCCGCCCGCCCCCATGCGCAATGCACGCACTCCAGTTTCATTCGGGTGCTGCCCCCATTCCCGGCGGCGCTCCGATGCTATTTATTTTTTAATTGCAGAGTGACATGCTAATTATTTTTTAATTGCACAGTGACAATTATTAAGTTGCAGCCGTGGGTCCATGGGCTGGTGGGGCTACGCCCCTACGCCCCTACGCCCCAATGGACGCACCGCAGCTGCTGGGCTTTACATTTTCATTTTGAGGGATCACATGATGGCTATCTGTTTTCAGGGGCTGCACCAGCACTGCTGAGAAGGCGGACCTCTGGGTCAACCTCCTCAGCACCAGAGTGTCCAGTAAGAAGGCATCTGGGTGGAGTCCTAAAAGGGGGGTCAGGGTTCCCACAAGAAGAAGGAGGGGTGGTGATAAAAAAGATAGGGATCTCACAAGGCCCCCAGAACATTTTCAAGGGAAAGGGTCCCATACCCAACCTGGCCACCAGAAAAATAGCTTCCCGACAAGAGTCAGTACAAACCCCCTAAGTGCTACATGTGGTTTGATTATGGGCATGTAAAGGGTGGTCCCAAATGCACTAAGAGAGCACAGCCTCCGACTGGAGGTAAGAAACCAGGGGTAGCTAATGTAGTGCATTGGGAGTAGTTTGTCCCAGTTATTGGAGGGGTGACCCTAGGGTCCCTGGTGATTTGCAGATGGTCCCAAAGATCCATGTGCGATCTAATACAACCTAGAATAGACAATGAATTACCATCAATTGTCAATGTGTGGAGGCTCTGAGGGACACTGGTGTCAATATGACTATGGCAAGGATCATCTGGTGCCCCCAGAGCAGATTTTATCCAATGTATTCCACTGTTTTGTGGTAGCAGACAAGTGTGAGGGTCACTACCCTGTGGCCCTTGTTTGTTCGATTTGAGTGAGGGGGGGTGTTAGGTCTTCTTAAAGTAGCTGAGAGTCCTGCCATTCTGCCTGGAGTGGGAGTCAAAAGGTCTAGAGCATTACACATATGGATTATCAACCATGCCGTATTATAGGATATTCGTTATATGTCTCATTTGCTGTAGATAAACATAAACGCACCCGATCATGAGTGGCTAAATAAAACAAAAATAAAGTATTGAGAACTTCATGCCAGAAGCATGATTTACAGTTCTGGCAGGAAGAAACATATAGTAACAATGGCAATTCACCGAATAAAACAACTGTTTCCTTATCTCACACCAGTGAGCTGTCCAGGTTGGGATATATGGTATGTTATGTCAACAGATTGAGGTAAATCAAGTACATCAGTAATGCAATATATATTCAGTTATTTGTCTCAAAACGAGAAACAGTAAAAGAATTCAGGTACAAGAGTCTTGGTGGTGTCTAACGATGAATGTGTGTGTGCATGTGGGGCCCACAGAGCAGGTGGGGGGGCAGGTATGTATGGTGCTATGTCAGTAGTGGGGACCGATCAGCGCGACTAGCAAGATACGCTACGGGGGGAAGGGGGGAGGACTCGGCCAGCACGATGTATAACATGATATGTGTGTCTAAACAATGCTTCTCTGTAGACACACCTGGTGGTAAGTAGCCAGGGCGCTATCCCAGTCTTGCGCTATGGGATACATGCGGAGCCCCGCCGTCTCCTCTCTGTGTAATGCTACACTTTCCGCCCTCGCGCAATATCAAACGAGTTACGCCAGTGTATCACCTGGGGGGGTGTGTCATTCTTCCAACGCTTGGTGATGAGGCGTTTCGTAGTTATCAGCCCCAGGTCCCAAAACCTCGCCTGTACTCTCGTCTGTTTCGTCCTTCTAAATAAGCCCAATAGGCAAACTTCCCATGTGTGTGGCAAGCTACCTCCTGTTGCTTCTGCCAAAGCGGATGACACTGTGATCCAATAAGTATGTAGAGAGGGGCATGCCCAAAGTACATGCAGGAGCTGTGCATCCACAAGCCCGCATCTGGGGCACGCCGATGAATCAAGCCCAAAGTAGCGATTGAGTTTATCTGGCGATAGATACGCACGGTGCACAATATAATACTGTATAATCTTAAAACGAGCATTGCGCTGGATATTCTGCGCCCCAGCTAGCACCCACGCCCATTCGCTATCAGTCCAGTCCTGGCCTCTATCTGCTGTCCATTTGTCTCGCAGCCGCTGTGATGAGAATTGTGTGTGTGAGTGTAGGGCCTGAGCGAGCCAGTGTACTATGTGTGATCCGTTCCCCAATTCGTGTAGGTACTGTATCAGCAGATGTATTGGTAGCTCCTCTGTTAGGACTCCCCATGCCCGCGCATGAGTCAGGAACTATCCAGCAGGCAGTCCTGTGTTGGCCGCCAGGGTCGCAAAAGGAAGTAGAGTGCCCTCTGCATATAGGTCACCCAGGCTTTCTAAATCAGTGGCCGTCCAACTGTCTAGGGCAGTCTCCGTAAGAGCACCTCCCTCCCAGGGCGTCCCCAACAGTGGTAGATTGGGGCATATGTTTTGGTAAAGTTTGTAAGCTTCAGACTCCTCACATAGCACTTCCTCGCTACCGCAAGGTGTAGTTGAGTAGGACAGCGGACTTTAGCTAAAGGGTGAAACAGCGTGTGTATCTGCGCGACCGTCATAACTGTATCATCCGAAGTGGTATCTCCTAAATTCTTCCCACTCAACCAGTAAGGAACCCACTGCAACTGCGCAGCCAGATAGTAAAGCTCCTGATTAGGGACAGACAGACTCCCATTTTCCGCTGCAGCATATAGCGTCTTCAATGCGACTCTGGGCCGCCCCGTGTTCCAGATCAGTCGTCTGGTCAGGGTTTCCAATTCACGGAAAATTTGGGCCGGGACGTACACCGGAAGATTTGCATAAAAATACAACAACTTAGGCAGTACGACCATTTTCGTGAGTGTAACACGACTTGGGACATTCAACGGAAGGGAGTTCTAGAAGGAAACCTGAGCCGTGAGTGAGGAAATTGCTCTCGTGAAATTACCCTCCAATAGGTCAGCGGTCTCGCAATAAATAAGAATCCCCAGATAGCGAAAAACGGTTGGGTACCAGAGGAGTTGCTCGCCCATTACTACAATGTCGCACTCCGGCGTGTCCGCGGCAAAAGAATATACGCCCGATTTCGCCCAATTAACGCGGAGTCCTGACACGTCACCGAAGCTACTAAATATAGCAGGGAGCGCGCATAGGTCTGAGATCACCATGATGTTAGTGACAGATAGAGAGGAGAAAGAATAGAGTGAACCTCTCCCTGAGCTCTTAGATTCCAAAGAGAAGGATGAGTCAGTATATGTATATATTTTCCCTAACCTGACTCACCTAGCCTGACATCTGAGCAGCAGAGGGACTGTTGCCAGTTTGCCTCTCTTTTTTCCATCACTGCTGGGGTTACACACTTGTGTACCCACAACAGTGACACAGGAGGCCACCCTCCTGCCAAAAATAAAATCTACCACTGTCAGACAAAGTGAAGGCCAGAATTAAGGAAGACGTTTCCAAAATGCTGGATTTGGGGGTAACTGAACCTTCCAGCAGCCCCGTTCCAGCCCTATGGTGCTAATACCAAAAGCTGCCCCAAAGGGCACTACACCAGAACTAAGGCTCTGTGTAGACTGTAGGGGGCTCAATTCATTCACCAAAATTGATGCTTATCCAATCCCACATGTGGATGAGCAGAATGACAGATTAGGGTCTGTCCAGTTACTGAGCACTTTTGACCTCACTTCAGGATACTGGCAGATCACCCTAACTGAAGGACCATAGGAGAGGTCAGCCTTCTCCACTCCAGAGGGCCACTACCAGTTCAGTGTGACACTCTTTTGGCTCTAAAATGCTACAGCCACATTACAGCGGTTGGTAAACCAAGCAGCAGCTGGAAGGAGCTCCTCTTCCACCTCCAGGAAGTGCTTTAGGTCCTGTGGGATGCAGTCCTGAATATCAAGGTGAGCAAGTGCCAGATATGGTAGGGGATGGATGAATGCTCTTCCGGATCAGGGTTGCCCTGTATTGCTAATCTGTGGCCTCAATTGCTTGCCACCTATTTACATTCAGGTCCACCTTTAGCTGCATCTAATAATGTTGAACCCACTTTTAGTGCCAATGTTTCTGCTTTTCCAAATTAAAATGCTGGTATGTCTGCTCACAGAGAAGACACCATCAAGGTCTTATAGTATAAAGGTATGCCAATGCTACAACCGGGTACCATTTCAAGCAAGTTGCTAATATTAAGCTTCCTGCCTGAAGCTTGTCTGTATGTGCTTATTTTGGCCAATGTTCCAATACTGGCTGCTGATTCAGACGAACATGGGAAATAATTAAAGCACAAAGTGTTTCATTGGCAGTCAATGAGCTTCGAATCATAATGCTTATGACTCTAACCAAATGCTGTTTACCCGGAGAGTCTTGTGGGTGGGTCCTTCTAGAAAATCTATTGAGGGCTACTGTATGGTCATCATTTTCCAGTACTACACCTTTGTATACAATGTCTTAGCACAATTCAGGCAAAAATAAATTCTTTTATTGAGGTTTTCTCACTTGGCTACTTTTGCAGGCCCGCTTAGCCACTTGCATTTGTGAATGAGGGTAACACCCCTAGTGAGCTGGATCACGTTGCCGAATTTCACTGTCCTTTCTATTAGCAAAAAAGATTCCTATGCCTGCAGATTGAAAGATTATCTGGGTTGGCTAGATACAGTGCTGCCAGTTAATACTTCACTGGCCAGCCATGAGCCTGCATGCGAGAGCGAGGACTCTAACACATTCTGTGGGTCAACAAACTTGTCCCCCACTCTGAGCATTTGCAGGGTTGAACGTAGGCCTGGGTGGAGTTTGCAGAGTTTTACTTCGCAGAACTTTGCGAAGTGACTGAAAAACTCCATAGGGCTCAGTGGAGTTCCACCAGAGGGGGAGTTGGTTAAGCCGCTCTGCTTGCACTGTTTTAAGCTCCAGGAGTTTCACCTGTGCTGTAAAATCAGCGTGAATCACACCAGAGGGTGCTGCTGCTTTCTACCGCTCGAGCAGACATTCTACTCGAGCGGAAGCTTCCCAACACTAGCGGCAGATTTCAAAATGCGAGCTGTTGCGACCTGCCACGACCACTTGCATTGAGAAATTTCGAAGAGAGGAAGTCCAGCGTGATTTTTGTCTTGCGAGAGGTGCAGAGTTTTAAGGATTGGGTGGAAAGTGGGAAAAACTCAGGGGCATATTATCAAGGGATTTATCTCTGCTTTTTTGGCTTTAAAAGCCAAGAAAGCAGAGATAAAATTATCTCCCTATCAGCAACAGGGTGGTAACACGCAAATTTGCATGTTAGCACCCTTTTTCTCTATGCTTCCCCTTGCATCTCTAATGAGATGCAAAGGGGGCGTTCCAGAGAAAAATAATAGGAGAAATGTTGTTAAGTGACATTTCTCCTATTATCAAGAATATCGCTAACCCTGTTAGTGATAAGAAAAAGCAGCGCTAACCGCGGTTAGCGCTGCTTTTTTTGCACCTGGTATTTTCCTGACTTAGCCATGATATCCTATGGAAGGTGGATATCATGGCTAAGTTTGTGAGCCCCTATCATCAACCTAACACCAAACTTCGAGAGATTATCGTTGGTTTTCCAGCGATAATCTCTCATTTGGCAATTAGTGTGAGGATTTTTATCCCTTCTGAGATAAACTTTGCTAATAGCAAGTTATCTCAGCGATCATTTCCGGCGATGCTTAGCGATAAAAAAATCGTTGCAAAGCCTAGTTAGCGATAAATATCACTACTCGTTGGTAATATGCCCCTCAGTGAACTCTGCCGGCGGAGTAGAATTCTTTGTTCACCCCTAGTTGAAAGCCAAAATTAATTCTGCTGAGTGGCTTGGCTTTATAGATGTGTATAGCATTGTCCTATTTCATAAAACCTGGGTTGTCAAAATTGTACTTTGTAATGGCTATGACTGCTACTCTATTCCAGGAGTTCCCTCATGCTCTGGACAGACAAAGGGCAATTTCTTAACCTGGTATAATAATAATCTTTATTGCATGATTAATTAAAATCTTTGCAATTAGGCAGTAAAAAACAAGAAAAAGAAAAGTACATGAATAAAGCCTTTAAAAAGCAAACATTTAGAAAAGTTAAAAAGTGAGAGAAAAACCCTGCGGGAAGTACAGTACTTTACGTTAGGAAAAAAGGTCTTTCACGATTAATTGTGACTTTGATTATCAAAGGAAAATAGTCTTGAGAGCAGAAGCCATTCACAATATGACAAATTTAATTACTAACTGCTGAGTTTAGGGCCGTGTTGACTGATTTCATAAAGCGCACTAGCCTGCATGCTAGTTGGATGTTTTCTCCCTTAAAGCTCATCAACAGAGCTTGTCTACGGGTTCGCACACGTCTCTGATTCCAAGGCTGTGTTAGTAAGCTCTTTCGGATACTCTCTAGAGCTTTGCAACTACACAGCAGATGCAGAACGTCGTCCTTAGCATTTTCGCAAAGCCTACACTTGGGGTTGCAGTCCACGCGCTTCCAGGGAGCAAGATGTGGCTTGGATGGTATTACCCCCATCCTCAACCGCAAAAAGTCTTCCTTCACCTTCCTTGAAAAGCCGGTGCTAAGGTATGGCTGTGGTGAGGCACTGGTGTAGCCTTGAATCACAAACCACCCATGAGACCTCTTGGTTAGTGTTGTTTTGTCCTC
This sequence comes from Lissotriton vulgaris, assembly GCF_964263255.1. Lineage (NCBI taxonomy): Eukaryota > Metazoa > Chordata > Amphibia > Caudata > Salamandridae > Lissotriton > Lissotriton vulgaris. The sequence continues at coordinate 725,320,289 of NC_141696.1, forward strand.
CTCCAAGGAAATTATTTTCACACATTTATTAACCAGACGCTTAAAACACTTGTCTGTGCAACTCGAGTCCCAAAGATCTCTTAGCGCAAGGGAGTTTATGGCTGCTTGGAGGTAAACCATTGCAGGGGAGTCCTTGTTTGTTTCTAATTCTTTCCAAAGATGGGCATTCAGAGAGTCTGTTTCCGCATTCTTTACTTTGTGCCAGCATTTTGCATATGCACCTTTACGTGTGATTTGCTGCTTATGTAGGCCAAACTCGAGCCTTAGCTGTGCTGGCGAAGTGTATGGAGGAAGCGCAAATAATATTCGCAATGTTTTACTGACCACGTTGTCTAAGATGGTCTCATCCTTCCCTCTCATACATTTACTGCCATATGTAATTGACGGCAGCAATTTCGCACAAAATATGTCAAGCAAGGGGATTAAATTTGGGCCCGCTATTTTATTTTTGATGTTTTTTAATGTTATGGCCAATGAGATCCCTCTGTTCCTTATTGATGTTAGTTGTTGCTTGAAGGATCCTTTTGAATCAAAATGTATGCCCAGATATTTGTATTCTTGAACTTTTTCCATTTTTTTGTCTTGGAGAGACCATTGGAGAACATGCCTTTTTGATTTTTGATTTAGTACCATCACCTTCGATTTATCATTGTTTATGCTTAACCCATTCTTTTCGGCAAATTTGGTTGTGGTGTTAATGAGGTGTTGCAGGCCGACTGGTGTTTGACTGATTAGTAGCAGATCGTCTGCATATAGTACCTGGTATAAGGTATCAATAAAAGTTATGGTTATAACCTTAGATAGCCATTGTCAATGGGGCTCCCAGTCAAATTTATAGCAGTTTTGGTTTTTATCTTATTAACTTTTAAAATGATGATTTTGCCAATTTTAACATTGGCAATTTTCAATTTGTATTCAGATTTGTTGAGGAATTGCATATCACCATTCGTTTGTACCCGAGCCACACCTGGGGGCATATTACCAAGCAATAGCGATAATTATCGCTATTGCTTGGTTAAAGACAAAAATTTACCGCTGCGCTGCGGCCATTTTTACCGCAAATAAACCTTGGTATTACCAAGGTTTATCGCAAATGCGATAAAAATCGCCGCAATGCATGAATATCGCTGAAAAGTCAGCGATATTCATGCATTACCGAGCTAATGCTCTTAGCCATGTTATCCACCTCCCATTGGATAACATGGCTAAGAACTGCTCAGGGCAGGTGTTAGCTTTTGGAAATATTTGTGCTTAGCGCGAATATCTCCAAAAGTTGGTAATAGGAGATAGCGATGTTAGCGACTGTTTTCAGTCGCTAACATCTTGGCACGCCCACTTTGCATATCATTAGTGATAAATATCACTGACATGCAAAGTGGGGCCCAAGATGGTTGCTATCTCCTACTAGCTGTCGCTAACTGGTGTTAGCGACAGCTAGGTAATAGGGAGATAATTTTATCTCCGCTTTCTTGGCTTTTAAAGCCAAAAAAGCGGAGATAAACCCCCTTGATAATATGCCCCCTGGTTCTCTGTGATGATTTCTGCGCTAAATGTCAGGCTGGGATTTCCATTTTTTTAATCAGCTCGATTCACTTCCCATTGCTACTCGATCCTAGACTCTCGTATTTACAGAGGACAGGAACGTGGTAGCAGGTGTTATATTCCTACTTACTGTGATTTCCATTTGGTGATAGATGATATTTTCTTTTCTCAGGGTCTTATTCTCATCTTGTCACAATATATGAAAATCATTTGGCGAACAACACCCTCTTACTGCTCTGATGTTCCCCCCTATTTAGACTACGTTGTTTATTGATGGATAATTATCAGTTTGCTACAACCCCAGGTGGTCTTAGATTGGTCTGAAAAGATTCTTTAAACCTCTTATTTGTTACTGACGACCTATTTGTTGCCACTTTTGCTGATATTTGTTGGGGAGTAAACTCATCATGGCTTAAGCCACGGTGTAATCCAGCTCATTCTTTTACTGAGGGGTTTAATGCCACCTGCTCGGCAGCTAGGAGGCGTCTGTGTGCAGCCCTGAAATCTAAACCAAAGAATGCAGCGGGGGTCTCTGTTTGTTGCGTATGTTATAAAGCAAATAAACAAAGGAAGAGTGTCCGTCAGAGAAGCGTTCAGAATGGTTATGGCACATGAGATTTGAGGCAAGTTGTAAGTGGTCGGATGAACAGACCAATTTCAAGAAAAAATACAAGATTTTTTCAGGAAACCCTCACTCACCCTAGTGGTGACATGCTTCATCATCGGGTCCACCGGGAGAGATCGAATACCTCCCCGGTGTGCTGCGACGCCAGGAGACTGCGGAGCAGGTTCTTGTGAGGGTAAAGAGTGAAAAAAGTGTAGTGAATTTAAAAATGTCCAAGGTTGTACCAAAAAATCATTTATTGGCTGGTCAACCTGACATATTAAAAACTAGCTATGTGTAGGGAAAGCTAACCAAATAGAATATACTGGTGTTTCCCTTTTAGAGAAAGGTCAACATGTTTCTGCCCGTGGTATGTGTGACTTTACAGGGCTTTTTCAGGACCAGTTTGCGAGTGTCACCTTGACAGGTCTGGGCGCGCTAAGGCCCACCCTGGCAAAGGCGGTGAAAGTTAAAAATAGCACTATGTGTAAAAAAGGTGCATAAAAGATAACAAACTTGTAAGTCTGGGGAATTACCTCTGTTGCGAGGAACCTAGAAGTCTGTGGACAAATGGTGAGACAAACAGACAAATAAACAGACAAAGAACATAAAATCAATCGATATTGATCATTTTTAATGGCAATTGATGCAATTTGGTGGCATGACACGTGCTGGCATACCTATCAAAGGCCGTGGCCGAGATGAATGGGATGCGAAGAAATAGTTGTGCCACAAGCCGGGGTGGTGGGCCTCAACTAGCGCTGAGAAGTGTAGTCCAGCGCGATCTGTTGCACGTTTGAATGAGGCAACAGACTGATAAATGGAGACTTGCAGTGTTAAGTCCATCCGTGCGGGAGGCCAGGAGTGGCTACCCGTTGTTACATGGCTACCTATATTAGGGCGGCGGGGAGTTGGTCCCCGAGGTGTTCAGCGAAGAGGCAAAGCTACAGTGTGAATACCGGTAACTCTGCTGGCCGTGACTTGTAATTTTGATCAAGCACACAAATATATGAGCGTGAAAGGGAAATACTCCTCACTTGTAAAAAAATGAGCCACGCCCCATAGAACTCAGGAGGGGGGTGGGAGCGAAAATGGCACACCCTATTAGGGAAGGAAAAGACAAACACACACAGAGGATTTAGAGATCTGGCAGAATCTCGAGCAAAAGACTTATCTTAATAGAAGATGTCCGGAGAAAAGTTCCTTACGCCCGCAACGCTCTGCACCCTCTCGGTACCTAGCTGTTCCCTCACTGGATCTCGTGGATCCTGAGCGAAGGGCGAGCCCGGTGTTATGAGGGAGGTGACAGAGCACGGGCCAATGGGAGCCGGTTGGTCAAAGCGAGGCTTGGAATGCAAGTCCCGTAATCCCGCGAGAGGTGGGTTCAAAGCGGGATTTGGTGGCGGGACGAAAACGAGGTTTGAAAAGCAAGCCCCGGGTTTTATGACATGAAAACGAGGCTTGAAAAGCGAGTTTTAGGCTTAGGCTATAATGACATTCACAGCCAAAGTACCTTGACCAGAGGTGATACAAATGGTTGTGACTGGTAAGAAAGGTGCTGGTACAGAAAGTGGTTATTGTATTCTGAATATGTACTAGAATATTGACGCAAAATATATTAGAGTTTTCAGCTTTGTGTCTCAGCACTGGTGGAGGCAGAATTTGTCAGGTATGGTATCGAGAAAATTATTCCATATTACAATAGGGTGGATGATGCTCAGTGTACCAAGAGCCCTCTAGTTTCATGATTCAAGAAACAAAGTTCTCATGGTGCTAGGGTTCAGCCCAGACTCGAGGTACTGAAGAGAGTTAAAATGCAGTACTAGAGTGGAAAGTACAACAGCCCTGACTCGTGATAAATCTAATGTTTTAAGACACTAATCCAAGGAATTTGATCGTTCAGCCCATGGATGTGGGTACTGAGTCTGTATACCCAGCGCTGTTCTTTCTCAAACAGGATGCTGTCTCTGTTTCTCGGGTTGCTGACCTGCTCGATGACTGTCCAGGTCATGTCATTTGGGGTGTGATGTGCCTGCAGAAAATGTTCGCTGAGTTTGGTGGTGATTTTTTTACAACGAATGTTGCTACGGTGTTCGCCAATGCGTGTTTTTACTTTTCGTGTTGTCATTCCCACATAGCGTTTCGCACATGGGCAAGTAATCAGATAGACAACATTAGCAGAGTTACAGTTGGTATGGGATTTTTGAATCCAAACTTTACCGGGTTCCAAATTGAGTTGTTTGGTGAGGGTGGTAAGATGACAAACACTACAATCAGTGCAAGGAAAATGACCAGTAATTGGAGGCAGGTGCCAAGGTTCTGTATCAGACCTAGTAAGTGTGGCTGGTGTTGAGCATTGTAAGGGTCTTGTATGTACCAAGGCATCTTTGAGGCTCCTGCCCTTTTTAAAGGAGAAGAGGGGTTTCTCCCAATCACTCATGTTACTAGTGATTATTCTCCAATTTTTATTGATTGATTTCTTGACGTTGTCTGAGAGGGTGCTGTAGGTGGTTACACATGTGAGTGGCACCTCTGTGTTTGTCTTCACATGCTCCTCAAGGAGGGCATCGCGGGGTTGATTGCGTGCCCGGGTCTGGCCTTTGTTGAGGATTCCTTGCGGGTATCCTCTTTGTTTCAATTTCTCGGTCAGTTCTTTCGCCTGGACTTTATAGTCAGTGGTGTTACTACAATTCCTTCTCAAGCGCAGGAATTGTCCATAGGGCAGATTTTCTCGCAGAGGTCTTGGGTGGAAACTGCTGAACTCCAAAAGATTATTTTTTGCTGTAGGTTTGTGATGAGTCACAGTGGTGAGAGATGTTCCCTCTATCCTTATCACTACGTCAAGGAAGACAATCGATTCCTTGCTATGATTGTGGGTGAATCTCAAGTAAGGGTCAAGGGTATTGACCCAGCTCAGGAACTGTGTGAGACTGTCTTTATTCCCTGTCCACAGGAGGAGAATGTCATCAATGTGGTAAACAGACATAATATCGATTCCAAAATATCGATTGGACAAAATATCGAGTAAAAAATATAGACTGAACAAAATATAGACTAGACAAAATATAGACAACAAAAATATCGACTAATATCGACTAGAATAGCCAAAATATCGAATCAAAAATATAGACTAGACATAATATAGACTAGAAAAAATATAGACAACAAAAATATCGAAAATAAGGTAAGTTATTAATATTTAATAATATTTGAGTAATATAAATCTGTAGCGGGTTGTGTGTTTATAGGGGAATAGGGTGGGAAGTAATTTAATTATATTTAATTAATTATGTAAATTTAATCTAATTGTTAATTAAATAATAATTGGTAAATAATTAAAATATAATAGTTAATTAATTAAAAATGATTGATTGATAAACAATTAATTTTTAGTAATTTATTTTCTGTAGCGGGTTGTGTGTTTATAGGGAAATAGGGTGGGAAGTAATTTAATTATAATTAATTAATTATGTAAATTTAATCTAATTGTTAACTAAATAATAATTGGTAAATAATTAAAATATAATTGGTAATTCATTTAAAATAAATAATTGATAAATAATTAATTTTTTTACATTTATTTTCTGTAGCGGGTTGTGTGTTTATAGGGTTCAGGGTCAGTTTTCAGTTTTTTGGTAAAGGGGTATTTTTAGGGTTCAGGGTCAGTTTTCAGTTCTTGGGTAAAGGGGTATTTTTAGGGTTCAGGGTCAGTTTTCAGTTTTTGGGTAAAGGGGTATTTTTAGGGTTCAGGGTCAGTTTTCAGTTTTTGGGTAAAGGGGTATTTTTAGTGTTCAGGGTCAGTTTTCAGTTTTTGGGTAAAGGGGTATTTTTAGGGTTCAGGGTCAGTTTTGGGTTTTTTGGTAAAGGGGTATTTTTAGGGTTCAGGGTCAGTTTTGGGTTTTTGGGGTACAGGGATATTTTTAGGGTTCAGGGTCAGTTTGGGTTTTTTGGGGTACAGGCGTACGCTTTCTCTACTGTAGCACCCACTGGAGTGGGAATAGTAATTTTTACCCCTACGCTATCCAACGATCTCTGTAATGTAGCACCCACTGGAGTGGTTACATTAAATTTAAACCTTTTGCTATGCCATGGTAAATATATTCTATATGTTTTATTAATAACATGTATTTATATAGATGTATTATTATTATTAATTTTTAAATTTACATTAATTATGTAATAATGTTACATTTATTTAATAATTTTAACAATGTTTATATTAAATATATATAATATTATAATAGTTTTAACTTATTTTAAAGACATAAAAAAATTGATATTTTGACAGTCTATATTTTTAACACTCGATATTTTAAAGTCGATATTTTTGTACTTACCTTAGTGAAGATAGAAAGTCGATATTATGTCCCTCGATATTTTGTCATCGATATTTTGGGAACTCGATATTTTGGTAGTAGATATTATTTCAGTGATCCCATCAATGTACCTCCTCCATAGTCCTATGGAGGAGGCAAAGGGGTTTGTTGTAGGTAAAATATGTTTGGTTTCAAAATCATACACATACAACCCCGCTATGCTAGGAGCAAAAGTACTCCCCATTGAGGTCCCCGTCCATTGGAGGTACAGTTGTTCTTTGTATTCGAAATAATTTTCTCTGAGTGCCATCCTTGCACATTGTAAAATGAATTCCTTTGGGGTGGTGTACTCCCAGTTGACTGTGTCTAGTGCTTTAGCCAGTACCCGTAGTGTTTCTTCCTGGGGGATACTGGTGTAAAGACTCTCTATGTCCATGGTGACCAGTATAACAGAGTCTTGTGCAAAAGAGATGTCGTTGAGTAGTCTGAGAAGACTTTTTGTGTCCTTCAGGTAGGTGCTAGAGTTCTGCACTATCGGTTTTAGGTAGTGATCGCAGAAAGTGGATAATGGTTCCAACACTGAACCGATTCCAGACACAATAGGCCGACCTGGAGGTGGTAGCACATTTTTATGTGTTTTCGGCAACGTGTAAAAGTAGGGAATCGTTGGACCTCCTGCCATTAGGTATGCAGCTTCATGTGGGGAGATATGCTCATTGATCTCCGCCTCTCGTACAAAAGTTGCTATGCGTGTTTTCATTTCTGCGGTCGGGTCTGTAGAAAGGGGCGAGTAATTAGTTCTATCATTCAAGAGTGTCATGCACACTTTGTCATATTCAGAAGTATCCTGAATGACAATCCCGCCGCCCTTGTCGGCTGGTTTAATAGTGATTTCTCTGTCATTTTTTAGACTCTCCAGGGCTTTATGTTCCGCAGCCGTTAAGTTATTAAACCGCTTAGGGTTTTCAGTGGTTTCTAGCTCTTTCATAACAGCCTGTTCAAAAGCAGTAATTGCTGCAGGTATTGTGTGTGGTGGTGGCATGAAGGTGGATTTCAGTCTGAAGTTGGTATCGAACTCCTGTTCATTTATTGAGGACTGGTCTTTGGACTCAAATAATGCCTTTAATTTGAGTTTCCTGAAAAATTGTGAGAGTTCGCAGTGGAGTTGGAATTTGTCGGGGCGAGAGGTAGGGACAAAACCTAGACCTTTTTCCAGGACTTTAGTCTCCTCTGGGGTTAGAACTTTTTTTGAAAGATTCGTCACAAGACTTATATTGCGCTCGTGCTGGCTGTTGCTGTTCGACTGCGTGTGTGCTTCCCCACTGCATCTTCGTCTTCCCAGGTTACTTGCGTGTTGCCTCTGCTCCGTCCCCGTCCCCGCCCGCCTCTCCCTAAAAAAGGCATGGGTGGATGGTTTAGGGGAAATTGAGGTTGCATATATGGGTTCCAGTTCATCATGGGGAACTGGGGTTGCTGATAGAACAGCGGTGTAGGGCCATTGTTTGGATGACCATAATTTTGCCATCTTGGTTGTTGATTCGGGTAGTTGAATCTACCCCTCCCTCCTCTTTGTCCTTTTTGTCTAGGACTTTGGTTACTAGTAGTGCTCCCACTAGAAGAGTGACTGTCTGGGTCATCAGATTTACTAGTGTCCTTTTTAGGAACACTGTAATTAGGGTCGGAGTAGGGGTACACACTTTCGAATTTAAATTTTTTTAGATCTTTTTGGAATTTGGTCAATTTTGCCTGCATGAGATTGTCCTTGTATTCTGTGAGGTCTTTGTTGATTTCATCCAACTTTTTCTTATAACCAGTTATCGTGGTTTTAAACTGGGCTTCTGTTTGTTGGATCTCTATCTGTAGAGCTTCAGATAGGCGAAGTGCTGTTTTTATAATCAACACTAGCCAATCTCTCGTACAATGCCATGCAATCATGGCCCAGTCCCTTCTAAACGTGGCATCATTTAGAAAAATCCTGGGAGCGTTTGTGACCAAAAACCCTTTTGGGGCTGAGTTGGAGGTAAGATATTGTTTAAGTATGGTACCATGAAGTATGGTCCTTATTCTGTCACGTTTGAGTTCAGTCAGTTGTTCCCATTCCGCTGTGTGTGAAATTGCTTGAGATATTGCTGGGTCTGCAAATATATTAGGATCTGCCAATAGTTCATCTATTTCCTCCGTAGAGTATGTGAGTCCCAAGTTAGCCATTGCTCTATGTTGTTTTCTATCAACAGATACAGGTTGTTGTACCTTTGAAATATATATATATGTAGAGGGGGCTCTCACTGCTGTGTGCAGCTAGGTATCAATCAACAAAAGGAGAGAAAGGGTTATAGGGCACTCTTAGTCCCCAGTCAGTTAGCAAATAAACAAAGGAAGAGTGTCCGTCAGAGAAGCGTTCAGACTGGTTATAGCACGTGAGATTTGAGGCCAGTTGTAAGTGGTCGGATGAACAGACCAATTTCAAGAAAAAATACAAGATTTTTTCAGGAAACCCTCACTCACCCTAGTGGTGACATGCTTCATCATCGGGTCCACCGGGAGAGATCGAATACCTCCCCGGTGTGCTGCGACGCCAGGAGACTGCGGAGCAGGTTCTTGTGAGGGTAAAGAGTGAAAAAAGTGTAGTGAATTTAAAAATGTCCAAGGTTGTACCAAAAAATCATTTATTGGCTGGTCAACCTGACATATTAAAACTAGCTATGTGTAGGGAAAGCTAACCAAATAGAATATACTGGTGTTTCCCTTTTAGAGAAAGGTCAACATGTTTCTGCCCGTGGTATGTGTGATTTTACAGGGCTTTCTTCAGGACCAGTTTGCGAGTGTCACCTTGACAGGTCTGGGCGCGCTAAAGCCCACCCTGCCAAAGGCGGTGAAAGTTAAAAATAGCACTATGTGTAAAAAAGGTGCATAAAAGATACAAACTTGTAAGTCTGGGGAATTACCTCTGTTGCGAGGAACCTAAAAGTCTGTGGACGAATGGTGAGACAAACAGATAAATAAACAGACAAAGAACATAAAAATCAATCGATATTGATCATTTTTAATGGCAATTGATGCAACTTGGTGGCATGACACGTGCTGGCATACCTATCAAAGACCGTGGCCGAGATGAATGGGATGCGAAGAAATAGTTGTACCACAAGCCGGGGTGGTGGGCCTCAACTAGCGCTGAGAAGTGTAGTCCAGCGCGATCTGTTGCACGTTTGAATGAGGCAACAGACTGATAAATAGAGACTTGCAATGTTAAGTCCATCCGTGGGGGAGGCCAGGAGTGGCTACCCGTTGTTACATGGCTACCTATATTAGGGCGGCGGGGAGTTGGTCCCCGAGGTGTTCAGCGAAGAGGCAAAGCTACAGTGTGAATACCGGTAACTCTGCTGGCCGTGACTTGTAATTTTGATCAAGCACACAAATATATGAGCGTGAAAGGGAAATACTCCTCACTTGTAAAAAATGAACCACGCCCCATAGAACTCAGGAGGGGGGTGGGAGCGAAAATGGCACACCCTATTTGGGAAGGAAAAGACAAACACACACAGAGGATTTAGAGATCTGGCAGAATCTCGAGCAAAAGACTTATCTTAATAGAAGATGTCCGGAGAAAAGTTCCTTACGCCCGCAACGCTCTGCACCCTCTCGGTACCTAGCTGTTCCCTCACTGGATCTCGTGGATCCTGAGCGAAGGGCGAGCCCGGTGTTATGAGGGAGGTGACAGAGCACGGGCCAATGGGAGCTGGTTATTCAAAGCGAGGCTTGGAATGCAAGTCCCGTAATCCCGCGAGAGGTGGGTTCAAAGCGGGATTTGGTGGCGGGACGAAAACGAGGTTTGAAAAGCAAGCCCCGGGTTTTATGACATGAAAACGAGGCTTGAAAAGCGAGTTTTAGGCTTAGGCTATAATGACATTCACAGCCAAAGTACCTTGACCAGAGGTGATACAAATGGTTGTGACTGGTAAGAAAGGTGCTGGTACAGAAAGTGGTTATTGTATTCTGAATATGTACTAGAATATTGACGCAAAATATATTAGAGTTTTCAGCTTTGTGTCTCAGCACTGGTGGAGGCAGAATTTGTCAGGTATGGTATCGAGAAAATTATTCCATATTACTATAGGGTGGATGATGCTCAGTGTACCAAAAGCCCTCTAGTTTCATGATTCAAGAAACAAAGTTCTCATGGTGCTAGGGTTCAGCCCAGACTCGAGGTACTGAAGAGAGTTAAAATGCAGTACTAGAGTGGAAAGTACAACAGCCCTGACTTGTGATAAATCTAATGTTTTAAGACACTAATCCAAGGAATTTGATCGTTCAGCCCATGGATGTGGGTACTGAGTCTGTATACCCAGCGCTGTTCTTTCTCAAACAGGATGCTGTCTCTGTTTCTCGGGTTGCTGACCTGCTCGATGACTGTCCAGGTCATGTCATTTGGGGTGTGATGCGCCTGCAGAAAATGTTCGCTGAGTTTGGTAGTGATTTTTTTACAACGAATGTTGCTACGGTGTTCGCCAATGCGTGTTTTTACTTTTCGTGTTGTCATTCCCACATAGCGTTTCGCACATGGGCAAGTAATCAGATAGACAACATTAGCAGAGTTACAGTTGGTATGGGATTTTTGAATCCACACTTTACCGGGTTCCAAATTGAGTTGTTTGGTGTGAGTGGTAAGATGACAAACACTACAATCAGTGCAAGGAAAATGACCAGTAATTGGAGGCAGGTGCCAAGGTTCTGTAACAGACCTAGTAAGTGTGGCTGGTGTTGAGCATGGTAAGGGTCTTGTATGTACCAAGGCATCTTTGAGGCTCCTGCCCTTTTTAAAGGAGAAGAGGGGTTTCTCCCAATCACTCATGTTACTAGTGATTATTCTCCAATTTTTATTGATTGATTTCTTGACGTTGTCTGAGAGGGTGCTGTAGGTGGTTACACATGTGAGTGGCACCTCTGTGTTTGTCTTCACATTCTCCTCAAGGAGGGCATCGCGGGGTTGATTGCGTGCCCGGGTCTGGCCTTTGTTGAGGATTCCTTGCGGGTATCCTCTTTGGTTCAATTTCTCGGTCAGTTCTTTCGCCTGGACCTTATAGTCAGTGGTGTTACTACAATTCCTTCTCAAGCGCAGGAATTGTCCATAGGGCAGATTTTCTCGCAGAGGTCTTGGGTGGAAACTGCTGAACTCCAAAATATTATTTTTTGCTGTAGGTTTGTGATGAGTCACAGTGGTGAGAGATGTTCCCTCTATCCTTATCACTACGTCAAGGAAGACAATCGATTCCTTGCTATGATTGTGGGTGAATCTCAAGTAAGGGTCAAGGGTATTGACCCAGCTCAGGAACTGTGTGAGACTGTCTTCATTCCCTGTCCACAGGAGGAGAATGTCATCAATGTACCTCCTCCATAGTCCTATGGAGGAGGAAAAGGGGTTTGTTGTAGGTAAAATATGTTTGGTTTCAAAATCATACACATACAACCCCGCTATGCTAGGAGCAAAAGTACTCCCCATTGAGGTCCCCGTGCATTGGAGGTACAGTTGTTCTTTGTATTCAAAATAATTTTCTCTGAGTGCCATCCTTGCACATTGTAAAATGAATTCCTTTGGGGTGGTGTACTCCCAGTTGACGGTGTCTAGTGCTTTAGCCAGTACCCGTAGTGTTTCTTCCTGGGGGATACTGGTGTAAAGACTCTCTATGTCCATGGTAACCAGTATAACAGAGTCTTGTGCAAAAGAGATGTCGTTGAGTAGTCTGAGTAGACTTTTTGTGTCCTTCATGTAGGTGCTAGAGTTCTGCACTATCGGTTTTAGGTAGTGATCGCAGAAAGTGGATAATGGTTCCAACACTGAACCGATTCCAGACACGATAGGCCGACCTGGAGGTGGTAGCACATTTTTATGTGTTTTCGGCAACGTGTAAAAGTAGGGAATCGTTGGACCTCCTGCCATTAGGTATGCAGCTTCATGTGGGGAGATATGCTCATTGATCTCCGGCTCTCGTACAAAAGTTGCTATGCCTGTTTTCATTTCTGCGGTCGGGTCTGTAGAAAGGGGCGAGTAATTAGTCCTATCATTCAAGAGTGTCATGCACACTTTGTCATATTCAGAAGTATCCTGAATGACAATCCCGCCGCCCTTGTCGGCTGGTTTAATAGTGATTTCTCTGTCATTTTTTAGACTCTCCAGGGCTTTATGTTCCGCAGCGTGAAGTTATTAAACCGCTTAGGGTTTTCAGTGGTTTCTAGCTCTTTCATAACAGCCTGTTCAAAAGCAGTAATTGCTGCAGGTATTGTGTGTGGTGGTGGCATGAAGGTGGATTTCAGTCTGAAGTTGGTATCGAACTCCTGTTCATTTATTGAGGACTGGTCTTTGGACAAAAAAAATGCCTTTAATTTGAGTTTCCTGAAAAATTGTGAGAGTTCGCAGTGGAGTTGGAATTTGTCGGGGCGAGAGGTAGGGACAAAACTTAGACCTTTTTCCAGGACTTTAGTCTCCTCTGGGGTTAGAACTTTTTTTGAAAGATTCGTCACAAGACTTATATTGCGCTCGTGCTGGCTGTTGCTGTTCGACTGCGGGTGTGCTTCCCCACTGCATCTTCGTCTTCCCAGGTTATTTGCGTGTTGCCTCTGCTCCGTCCCCGTCCCCGCCCGCCTCTCCCTAAAAAAGGCATGGGTGGATGGTTTAGGGGAAATTGAGGTTGCATATATGGGTTCCAGTTCATCATGGGGAACTGGGGTTGCTGATAGAACAGCGGTGTAGGGCCATTGTTTGGATGACCATAATTTTGCCTTTTACGCTCATATATTTGTGTGCTTGATCAAAATTACAAGTCACGGCCAGCAGAGTTACCGGTATTCACACTGTAGCTTTGCCTCTTCGCTGAACACCTCGGGGACCAACTCCCCGCCGCCCTAATATAGGTAGCCATGTAACAACGGGTAGCCACTCCTGGCCTCCCGCACGGATGGACTTAACACTGCAAGTCTCCATTTATCAGTCTGTTGCCTCATTCAAACGTGCAACAGATCGCGCTGGACTACACTTCTCAGCGCTAGTTGAGGCCCACCACCCCGGCTTGTGGCACAACTATTTCTTCGCATCCCATTCATCTCGGCCACGGCCTTTGATAGGTATGCCAGCACGTGTCATGCCACCAAGTTGCATCAATTGCCATTAAAAATGATCAATATCGATTGATTTTATGTTCTTTGTCTGTTTATTTGTCTGTTTGTCTCACCATTTGTCCACAGACTTCTAGGTTCCTCGCAACAGAGGTAATTCCCCAGACTTACAAGTTTGTATCTTTTATGCACCTTTTTTACACATAGTGTTATTTTTAACTTTCACCGCCTTTGGCAGGGTGGGCCTTAGCGCGCCCAGACCTGTCAAGGTGACACTTGCAAACTGGTCCTGAAGAAAGCCCTGTAAAGTCACACATACCACGGGCAGAAACATGTTGACCTTTCTCTAAAAGGGAAACACCAGTATATTCTATTTGGTTAGCTTTTCCTACACATAGCTAGTTTTTAATATGTCAGGTTGACCAGCCAATAAATGATTTTTTGGTACAACCTTGGACATTTTTAAATTCACTACACTTTTTTCACTCTTTACCCTCACAAGAACCTGCTCCGCAGTCTCCTGGCGTCGCAGCACACCGGGGAGGTATTCGATCTCTCCCGGTGGACCCGATGATGAAGCATGTCACCACTAGGGTGAGTGAGGGTTTCCTGAAAAAATCTTGTATTTTTTCTTGAAATTGGTCTGTTCATCCGACCACTTACAACTGGCCTCAAATCTCACGTGCTTTAACCATTCTGAACGCTTCTCTGACGGACACTCTTCCTTTGTTTATTTGCTAACTGACTGGGGACTAAGAGTGCCCTATAACCCTTTCTCTCCCTTTGTTGATTGATACCTAGCTGCACACAGCAGTGAGAGCCCCCTCTACATATATATATATTTCAAAGGTACAACAACCTGTATCTGTTGATAGAAAACAACATAGAGCAATGGCTAACTTGGGACTCACATACTCTACGGAGGAAATCGATGAACTATTGGCAGATCCTAATATATTTGCAGACCCAGCAATATCTCAAGTAATTTCACACACAGCGGAATGGGAACAACTGACTGAACTCAAACGTGACAGAATAAGGACCATACTTCATGGTACCATACTTAAACAATATCTTACCTCCAACTCAGCCCCAAAAGGGCTTTTGGTCACAAACGCTCCCAGGATTTTTCTAAATGATGCCACGTTTTGAAGGGACTGGGCCATGATTGCATGGCATTGTACGAGAGATTGGCTAGTGTTGATTATAAAAACAGCACTTCGCCTATCTGAAGCTCTACAGATAGAGATCCAAAAAACAGAAGCCCAGTTTAAAACCACGATAACTGGTTATAAGAAAAAGTTGGATGAAATCAACAAAGACCTCACAGAATACAAGGACAATCTCATGCAGGCAAAATTGACCAAATTCCAAAAAGATCTAAAAAAATTTAAATTCGAAAGTGTTTACCCCTACTCCGACCCTAATTACAGTGTTCCTAAAAAGGACACTAGTAAATCTGATGACTCAGACAGTCACCCTTCTAGTGGGAGCACTACTAGTAACCAAAGTCCTAGACAAAAAGGACGAAGAGGAGGGAGGGGTAGATTCAACTACCCGAATCAACAACCAAGATGGAAAAATTATGGTCATCCAAACAATGGCCCTACACCACTGTTCTATCAGCAACCCCAGTTCCCCATGATGAACTGGAACCCATATATGCAACCTCAATTTCCCCTAAACCATCCACTCATGCCTTTTTTAGGGAGAGGCGGGCGGGGACGGGCACGGAACAGAGGCAACACGCAAGTAACCTGGGAAGACGAAGATGCAGTGGGGAAGCACACCCGCAGTCGAACAGCAACAGCCAGCACGAGCGCAACATAAGTCTTGTGACAAATCTTTCAAAAAAAGTTCTAACCCCAGAGGAGACTAAAGTCCTGGAAAAAGGTCTAGGTTTTGTCCCTACCTCTCGCCCCGACAAATTCCAACTCCACTGCGAACTCTCACAATTTTTCAGGAAACTCAAATTAAAGGCATTATTTGAGTCCAAAGACCAGTCCTCAATAAATGAACCTGAGTTCGATACCAACTTCAGACTGAAATCCACCTTCATGCCACCACCACACACAATACCTGCAGCAATTACTGCTTTTGAACAGGCTGTTATGAAAGAGCTAGAAACCACTGAAAACCCTAAGCGGTTTAATAACTTCACGGCTGCGGAACATAAAGCCCTGGAGAGTCTAAAAAATTATAGAGAAATCACTATTAAACCAGCCGACAAGGGCGGCGGGATTGTCATTCAGGATACTTCTGAATATGACAAAGTGTGCATGACACTCGTGAATGATAGGACTAATTACTCACCCCTTTCTACAGACCCGACCGCAGAAATGAAAACACGCATAGCAACTTTTGTACGAGAGGCGGAGATCAATGAGCATATCTCCCCACATGAAGCTGCATACCTAATGGCAGGAGGTCCAACGATTCCCTACTTTTACACGTTGCCGAAAACACATAAAAATGTGCTACCACCTCCAGGTCGGCCTATTGTGTCTGGAATCGGTTCAGTGTTGGAACCATTATCCACTTTCTGCGATCACTACCTAAAACCGATAGTGCAGAACTCTAGCACCTACATGAAGGACACAAAAAGTCTACTCAGACTACTCAACGACATCTCTTTTGCACAAGACTCTGTTATACTGGTCACCATGGACATAGAGAGTCTTTACACCAGTATCCCCCAGGAAGAAACACTACGGGTACTGGCTAAAGCACTAGACACCGTCAACTGGGAGTACACCACCCCAAAGGAATTCATTTTACAATGTGCAAGGATGGCACTCAAAGAAAATTATTTCGAATACAAAGAACAACTGTACCTCCAATACACGGGGACCTCAATGGGGAGTACTTTTGCTCCTAGCATAGCGGGGTTGTATGTGTATGATTTTGAAACCAAACATATTTTACCTACAACAAACCCCTTTGCCTCCTCCATAGGACTATGGAGGAGGTACATTGATGACATTCTCCTCCTGTGGACAGGGAATGAAGACAGTCTCACACAGTTCCTGAGCTGGGTCAATACCCTTGACCCTTACTTGAGATTCACCCACAATCATAGCAAGGAATCGATTGTCTTCCTTGACGTAGTGATAAGGATAGAGGGAACATCTCTCACCACTGTGACTCATCACAAACCTACAGCAAAAAATAATCTTTTGGAGTTCAGCAGTTTCCATCCAAGACCTCTGCGAGAAAATCTGCCCTATGGACAATTCCTGCGCTTGAGAAGGAATTGTAGTAACACCACTGACTATAAAGTCCAGGCGAAAGAACTGACCGAGAAATTGAAACAAAGAGGATACCCGCAAGGAATCCTCAACAAAGGCCAGACCCGGGCACGTAATCAACCCCGCGATGCCCTCCTTGAGGAGAATGTGAAGACAAACACAGAGGTGCCACTCACATGTGTAACCACCTACAGCACCCTCTCAGAAAACGTCAAGAAATCAATCAATAAAAATTGGAGAATAATCACTAGTAACATGAGTGATTGGGAGAAACCCCTCTTCTCCTTTAAAAAGGGCAGGAGCCTCAAAGATGCCTTGGTACATACAAGACCCTTACCATGCTCAACACCAGCCACACTTACTAGGTCTGTTACAGAACCTTGGCACCTGCCTCCAATTACTGGTCATTTTCCTTGCACTGATTGTAGTGTTTGTCATCTTACCACCCACACCAAACAACTCAATTTGGAACCCGGTAAAGTGTGGATTCAAAAATCCCATACCAACTGTATCTCTGCTAATGTTGTCTATCTGATTACTTGCCCATGTGCGAAACGCTATGTGGGAATGACAACACGAAAAGTAAAAACACGCATTGGCGAACACCGTAGCAACATTTGTTGTAAAAAAATCACCACCAAACTCAGCGAACATTTTCTGCAGGCACATCACACCCCAAATGACATGACCTGGACAGTCATCGAGCAGGTCAGTAACCCGAGAAACAGAGACAGCATCCTGTTTGAGAAAGAACAGCGCTGGGTATACAGACTCAGTACCCACATCCATGGGCTGAACGATCTAATTCCTTGGATTTGTGTCTTACAACATTAGATTTATCACGAGTCAGGGCTGTTGTACTTTCCACTCTAGTACTGCATTTTAACTCTCTTCAGTACCTCGAGTCTGGGCTGAACCCTAGCACCATGAGAACTTTGTTTCTTGAATCATGAAACTAGAGGGCTCTTGGTACACTGAGCATCATCCACCCTATAGTAATATGGAATAATTTTCTCGATACCATACCTGACAAATTCTGCCTCCACCAGTGCTGAGACACAAAGCTGAAAACTCTAATATATTTTGCGTCAATATTCTAGTACATATTCAGAATACAATAACCACTTTCTGTACCAGCACCTTTCTTACCAGTCACAACCATTTGTATCACCTCTGGTCAAGGTACTTTGGCTGTGAATGTCATTATAGCCTAAGCCTAAAACTCGCTTTTCAAGCCTCGTTTTCATGTCATAAAACCCGGGGCTTGCTTTTCAAACCTCGTTTTCGTCCCGCCACCAAATCCCGCTTTGAACCCACCTCTCGCGGGATTACGGGACTTGCATTCCAAGCCTCGCTTTGAATAACCGGCTCCCATTGGCCCGTGCTCTGTCACCTCCCTCATAACACCGGGCTCGCCCTTCGCTCAGGATCCACGAGATCCAGTGAGGGAACAGCTAGGTACCGAGAGGGTGCAGAGCGTTGCGGCGTAAGGAACTTTTCTCCGGACATCTTCTATTAAGATAAGTCTTTTGTTCGAGATTCTGCCAGATCTCTAAATCCTCTGTGTGTGTTTGTCTTTTCCTTCCCAAATAGGGTGTGTCATTTTCGCTCCCACCCCCCTCCTGAGTTCTATGGGGCGTGGTTCATTTTTTTACAAGTGAGGAGTATTTCCCTTTCACGCTCATATATTTGTGTGCTTGATCAAAATTACAAGTCACGGCCAGCAGAGTTACCGGTATTTACACTGTAGCTTTGCCTCTTCGCTGAACACCTCGGGGACCAACTCCCCGCCGCCCTAATATAGGTAGCCATGTAACAACGGGTAGCCACTCCTGGCCTCCTGCACGGATGGACTTAACACTGCAAGTCTCCATTTATCAGTCTGTTGCCTCATTCAAACGTGCAACAGATCGCGCTGGACTACACTTCTCAGCGCTAGTTGAGGCCCACCACCCCGGCTTGTGGCACAACCATTTCTTCGCATCCCATTCATCTCGGCCAAGGCCTTTGATAGGTATGCCAGCACGTGTCATGCCACCAAGTTGCATCAATTGCCATTAAAAATGATCAATATCGATTGATTTTATGTTCTTTGTCTGTTTATTTGTCTGTTTGTCTCACCATTTGTCCACAGACTTCTAGGTTCCTCGCAACAGAGGTAATTCCCCAGACTTACAAGTTTGTATCTTTAATGTACCTTTTTTACACATAGTGCTATTTTTAACTTTCACCGCCTTTGGCAGGGTGGGCCTTAGCACGCCCAGACCTGTCAAGGTGACACTCGCAAACTGGTCCTGAAGAAAGCCCTGTAAAGTCACACATACCACGGGCAGAAACATGTTGACCTTTCTCTAAAAGGGAAACACCAGTATATTCTATTTGGTTAGCTTTTCCTACACATAGCTAGTTTTTAATATGTCAGGTTGACCAGCCAATAAATGATTTTTTGGTACAACCTTGGACATTTTTAAATTCACTACACTTTTTTCACTCTTTACCCTCACCAGGACCTGCTCCGCAGTCTCCTGGCGTCGCAGCACACCGGGGAGGTATTCGATCTCTCCCGGTGGACCCGATGATGAAGCATGTCACCACTAGGGTGAGTGAGGGTTTCCTGAAAAAATCTTGTATTTTTTCTTGAAATTGGTCTGTTCATCCGACCACTTACAACTGGCCTCAAATCTCACGTGCTATAACCATTCTGAACGCTTCTCTGACGGACACTCTTCCTTTGTTTATTTGCTAACTGACTGGGGACTAAGAGTGCCCTATAACCCTTTCTCTCCCTTTGTTGATTGGTATGTTATAAAGCATCTATCAATACCAGGAAGAAAGCAATCTAACACCAAAAGAGCATCCATCTGGGCTAGTCTCCACACTTTTTTTCAGTCTTACAGTTGGGGTAAGCAGGAGCTCTTTGATCATGGAACAAATTCGGGGGCAAAATTAATTCACCAGCATTGACTCTAATGAGGTGTGGCTGGGCATAATCAATGCAGGTGCTCACTCCTCTCACATGAAATTTAAGCAAACAAGCTGCCTTTCTTTTGTGTTTAACTGCACGTTCAATGGGTGGAGACACAGAGGTGGAATTCATAATCAGCAATGTGAAACTTTGCCTGGTGACATCTGCAGGCCCAGTAATGGCAAAGGCAGTTGGGAAAGGTAAAGATGGCGTAGGTGCCCGTGCTGTGAAATTGTCAATAATGGGCCCCAAGCGGGAATGAGCATGCTACCTATTGACTTGCACTTGCCTATGTCCGGAGTCAAAAGAGGTTAAACAGGAGGGTAAAGGGGCGGGGTCCAGCCCAGTTTTGTCCCAGGGCTGATGAGCACAGAAGAGACTACTCTCGGTCCGGGCTTTGCCTGCATGCTTCCTGCCTGCATCCCATGCAGTGGGTTTCCTAGGCTGTTTTTTTGTGCCTGCACCACTCTTTACACGCAAGCCTGTCTCCTCTATTCCAGCAAGATTCAGGGCATTAGAGTCCTTGGACAACCAGAGCCAGACATGTAGTGTCCCGCATCGTAGCCGTCCTAGGATCTTTTTAAGCATCTGCATTGTGCTTTGTTGTCAAGCCACACCTCCTCTCCACCAGCGGGATTCTGGGCATTAGAGTCCTTGCCCAACTAGAGCCAAACCAAAGGTTTCATACAATACCCAAGATACCAATTCTGAAAACAAACAATACAATTTATGTGTGTGTGTATATATATACATATATATATATATATATATATATATATATATATATATATATATATATATATATATATATATATATTCACTGAAAAAACCATAGGTTTGACACCGGTTATAGTTAGCTGGAAATTTTACTGACATAAAACCATTGAAATTCCCACGTTATAGTTAGTTAGACTAACTCTAACTTGCGCGCCTGCAATGCACTGCTGATGACGTCACATATTACATCACTTATGACATGGTCAGTGACATCACTCATGACATCACTGATGACACCATTCAGTGAATGTGTGTCTTTCTGTAAAATAAATATGTTTTATATATGTATTTGTAAAGGTCGATGGAAGAATACATTTTTAAATAAGTGTCTAAATGGATGTTTTAAAAAAACAATTGATTGATTAACTGGCTTATTAAGTGTATCTTAGTGAATACATATATTAGCGAGTAATGTTTAAATATTTAAATATATGTATCAGTGTTTCACTTTGTGTATAAGTGGCTGCATGGGTTGGTGAGTAGCTACATGTGTGTGTGTATGGGTTATTAGATGTTTTTTTTAGTATCAGTATGAGTGTCTGTATGGTTTGGTGGGGGTATTACTTAGCACATAGGTGCATCAATGACTGACTCACTGTTTGTATGTGTTTTGAAGACAGCATATGTGCACGACTGTATGGGTGGATGAGTGTGTATATGTGTGTGTTAGTGAGTGAATGACTGTCTCACTAGTGTCTTTATCAGTAACTACATATGTTTTAATCTAGTATATGTGAGTATTGATGTATATAAGTGAGTATATGTGAGAGTGGGAGATTGTAAGAGTACCTGTTTAAATAAGTATGTGTTTCTATAAGTGATTGTTTAAGAGAGTAAGTATGTGTAAGTTTCCTTAGAAGTAAGGTGGTAGTGTGTGTATAGCTGTATATGCAAATAAATGGATGTTCAATAGTTTATTTGCATGTGTGAGTATGTGTGTGAGTAACTTTTGGATGACTGTCGGTGTGTAATAAGATGTATATGTGTATCACTACATATGATGAGTGAGTATATGTATGAGTGACTATATAGAACTGTTGGTGAATGAGTGGATGGGTATATAGATGGTGGAATTACTGAATTGGTTGTTGTAACTGGTATGGATATCTCAATTTTTCGAAAATGTTAGTTTCTATTTTTGAATATGTGTTTCAAGGGTTACATTACACTAAAAGGAGGTTGGTCACTCTGTCACAAGGATGGTGTCATCAGTGATGTCATGAGTGATGTCACTGACCATGTCATGAGTGATGTAATATGTGACGTCATCAGCAGTGCATTGCAGGTGCGCAAGTTGCAGTGAGTCCAACTAACTATAATGTGGGAATTTCAATGGCTTTATGTCAGTAAAATTTCCAGCTAACTATAACTGGTGTCAAACCTATGGTTTTTTCAGAGAATTTAATAGGTTTTTTAAATGCTAATTCCTAACTATAACTGGTGTGAAACCTATGGTTTTTTCAGTGAATTTCATAGGTTTTTTTAAATGCTAATTCCTAACTATATATAGGGCCTCAAACCTATGTTTTTTTCAGTGAATTTCAAAGTTTTTTTAATAGCAAATTTCTATTGCTGTCAAATATAATATTTTTTATAATGAATCCTAAATTGTATATTTATGTAATACTATTTTTTATATGTATATATTATTATTTTTTGCCCTGGAGCGCTCCCGGTGCGCGTACCGGTGTGCGCACCGGAAAGCGCAGTCTTGCGGCCGGGTGCGCGTACAGGTGAGCGTCCCGTTAGCGGTATTGCCGTGAACAAAAACATCATTGTGACGTATCGCGTAGCCGCGTCCGCGTGATACGCACGGCCTAAGCACACCCGGAAGCACCCGAGTGCATACGATCGTGCTACGTAAGCGCCCCGGGCGCGCCCCGGAGCGCGTAGCGTAAGCGCGTCGGGTCATGTGACCTAAAAATAACACTTTTTATTGGTTCAGGACAGTTTTGTTTTCCAAATGATGAAAGCCCTGCTCATGTGACCTGAAAATAACACTTTTCATTGGTTCAGGACAGTTTTGTTTTCCAAATGATGAAAGACCCCATCTTTTTTCCTCATTCTCACTTTGTACTCTGAGTGAGGAAGACCTGTTTGCAGACTTATTTGTACCTATTTGTACTGAGAAATGGCTACAGTAGCAGCAGCAGCAGGAGCATCCCAGCCACCACCACCACCACCACAAGGACCACGACAACACCACAGTGGTGGAGATGAAGAAGAGGAGGAGGAGGAGGAGGAGGAGGAGAGGCGGTTCCTGCCTGAAGATACTACCCCCTATAAGCCAAAGGAGCACATTGTCTGGGAGTTTTTTAAAATCCCAAGGGGCCTCAAGAAAGTTAATGCGCCAAAGGTTACTTGTCTGATATGTGGCACTGTACTTTCTAGGGGGAACCCTGCCAAAAAGTATTCTTTTGGCAACAACACCATGATTCGCCACATGCAACGCCGGCACCCAAACAACTATGCTGCGGCAGAGGTCAGAGAACTGACCAGAAACCTTCCCCAATCTTCTCCCAGCACCTCCCAAAGTAAACAACCCACTCCATCGGGTCCAGAGACAAGGGAGATGGTCCCAAACATCCAAACCCAGTTTGGTGATTTTAAAATAGTTAGCAAATTTTGCAGGACTACAATTTGCTATGGAGAGCAAAGTATTAAACTCATCAACCGTGCTGGAGACAACCACAACTGTAAAAAGAAACCTTAATTTTTTCCTGTTTTTCTTTGCTCCAGTTGAGCCGTTTACAATTCCCTGTTTTTTGTTTGTCCCCATAAAAATTACAAAAAAAATATAAAATTGTTCATAAAAGCCAAAAAAAGTAAAAAATGTTCCAAAAAACAATAAAAAAAATATAAAACAACAAAAAGAATTAAAAAAACAGTTCTTTTTAGAACTACCTCCAATTTATAAAAAAATGCTACATTTTTAAAAAACTCTGTCATTCTTTTTTTCCCATGGTACTCTCCCCGGTACGCTCCGCTGTGCGCATACCGGGCGCTCCCCCCGCGCAAATCGGGGGGAGCCCCCACATCAAACCTAGGGGGTCAGGGGGGTCTACCCTGCCTCCTTTTGGTCATTTCCCCCTTTGTTTTTGCCACCTCTTATGTCTCGATCCTACCGAGACACAAGATGGCGGCCGCTCCGGACTGTTTGGAATGTTGACAGACACCTGAGAGTCAATCAGCTTTCCGCTCGTGAACTCGCGTAGCGCGCTGGAGCGCGCCCCGGTGCGCGCCCCGGTGCGCGTACCGGGGCGCGCTTATAGATATATATATTTTTTTGAACCAAAATTACTCAAAATCCACTGGAGCACATATCTTGAGACATAGCAAAGGCACATCAGGCTACCAGTCCCTACAATTTTGCCAAGTTTGGTGGCAATCCATTCAGCCGTTCGGGATAAAAGTGAGTCCAACCGCCCTATGGAAATTAACATGGGGAAAACACGTTTTGGGACCCTCCTTTTATCTCGGCCCCCGCTTGACGAATCCCCCCAAACTTTCAGGGAAGGGGAGGAATAGGATTCCAGTTCCAATTGACTTCTGGCTGAAAACATCCAGGCACTCACGAGCATAGTTTCATAGGCTTCTTTATTTAAGCAATTTCATCAAGCAATTTCATCAATATATATATATATATATATTACCTACTGGCGGTCGCCAGTAGGTAGTTATAGTTAGGCCCTACTTTCTGTAGGAAATCCACAACATTCTATTTGGAATAACTTTGGCGTCGGTGGACGAATCTTCGTGAATTTCTCCAAGAAAATGGCCCGCTCGGTTCTGCTCCTTCCCTGAAAGTTTGGGGGTGTTTCGTCAAGTGGGGGCTGAGAAAAAAGGGGGGTCTCAAAACATGTTTTCCCCATACAATTTTCCATAGGGGCCTTTAGCCAGGGCTACAGCCCGAACAGCTGAACGGAATTAAAACAAACTTGGCAGAGAGGTAGAGTTCGGTTTACAGATTGTGCTTTTTGTTAAATGGTGTAAATCCGTTCAGTAGTTCCTTCGAAAATTACAAGTAAAATCATTGCGATATCTAGAGACGGAGTACAGCACGCGCACCGAAATCCGTACAATTATGAGCATGAGCTGCATGGTGATTGGCTGTCAACTGTGCGTGAACACTCCAAAGGAAGTGTTGGCAGCCATCTTGTTCGTCGCTAGAAGCGACTCAGAAGAAAATAGTAAAAAAAAGTTGAGAAATAAGGAAAGGGGGCAGGGTAGAAACATCCTGACCCCCTAGGCTTTCTCAGGGGGTCGTACATGGATCTTTAGGCTCAATTTATTATTATTTTTAATAAAAAATCGTGAGGTACGCGTATGGTATACGTACACGGTGGAAAAGGGAAATAAAAA
Organism: Lissotriton vulgaris; assembly: GCF_964263255.1. NCBI lineage: Eukaryota > Metazoa > Chordata > Amphibia > Caudata > Salamandridae > Lissotriton > Lissotriton vulgaris. Next base: position 725,345,210 of record NC_141696.1, read on the forward strand.
ATAGAAGTCCGTTTTATTCATTACGTCCCGGGAGGGCAAATTTTGGGGGCATTTTTTTCATAGTGGGGGCTTGTAAGGTGCCCCGAGCACCGGGGAACGCCACCCCTCTGTGGTTTTATTTTGAAGTGTGCGGGGGTGTACGGTCCTCTTCCCCTCAGTCTCCCGAGCACCAGGGAATGCCACCCTTCTGTGGTTTTATTTTGAAGTATGCGGGGGGTTACGGTCCTCTTCCCCTCAGTCTCCCGAGCACCGGGGAACGCCACCCTCTGTAGTTTTATTTTGAAGTATGCGGGGGGGTTACGGTCCTCTTCCCCCCAGTCTCGGGGACTGTCACCCGACGAGGCTTTTAAAAAAATATATATATATATTTAAAAGTGTGCTTTCAGCTCTCCCTCTCTCTCTCCCTGTACACGTCACGGGGACCGTCACCTTCCTGGGGCAGTAATATGTCAAATGACCTTCCAGCCCGAGTACCTGCACTCCCCGGGTTTTTTAATGTTGGGAGGGGGTCGCGATGCCCCCCTCCTGGAACCCTTAGTGGCCCTGGGGTCCACCATCTCCCAGGGTCCGTTCTTGCAGTGTCTCGGGGTGCGTACTTCCGGGACACTGCTGTTTGGTATGGTAGGGTGGTACTGTCGCCGCTTTCACTTTACCACAGGAAACCGCTTTCCTATTTGAAAAAGAGAGCATGTTAATCTGTTCTCTCTTTCAAGAAAGCAGATTGTTTTTCGAAAGAGAGAGCAGCATATAAGGTGGAGTCTCTGATAAAGCAATGCGGGCTCACGAAGGACGCGGGGAGCTGTCTGCGATCGTGGGGGCATTGGGGCTAAAAAAAAAAGTTATTTTTAAGAACTAACTTTACTGGTCAAAAAAAGAGCTATATTTCTATGATAGTATGTAAATCTTTCCGGGTTTTTTTGTGCACCATTTGTACTACATTTCCAAGCCCACGTTTTTTTCTTTTTCTTCAAGTTCGCCAAGCAAACCTCTCCTCATTTCAGGTATTAAATTTGCCACTTTGTTTACCCTGGCCGTGTGTCATTCCGCTGCTATACTTTTGTAATATATTAATAAACATATTGTATCTATGTTTATTTGAAATGTAGTGTCGAGGCGCCAAACGTTGATTACATAATCCGTCCACCGCCATTTTAGTAGTTTTTCTCAGTTATTTTTATTATACCTGTTACTTTCATTTTACTCTCCGCTTATCTTCTCTAAGATCCATGAGATTTTCTGGCACAGACACCACAGTGTTTGTCCTTGGTCTCTGATCTTATGACTTGGTCACACGTATACCTAAAAACTTATTTGAAGGACGTAAGCCAAAGCCATTACAATGCGTGTTCGTCAACATAAAGATATTATTAAGATTATGCATTTATCATGCGTGGTAAATGTTTACTAGTTGTAAAAGCATGCGTGGTAAAGGCATGCGTGGTAAAGCCATATGCATGCTAATGGCTTTGTGGTGACAATCAAGCGTGGTTATGACCAAGTTGTAATGGCTGTTTCCCTCCAGGACACTGGAGGAACCGGGTCTGGGCGTGGTGGACTCCAGGGCACCAGGCGGAGGGCACGGAGCCCCTCTCATACAATATAGAAATCTTTGTGGGGTGATTGTTTCCGTGGTTTGAGGGCTGTCATTGAGGCCCACACTTAATTTTGTAGGGAGTTAGGTTTGCATGGGAAAATGTTGCAAGAGGTTTGTAAATGTGGTACACATTGTTTCGTATTAGTTTGATTTCTTTACCATGTTGTAGTGTACCCAGAGAAAATATAAGTCAGTACTTTTCAATCTTACTCTTGAACATCTTACTATAGTACTTCAACATTAAAAATATTATTTTTATTGTGAACCGTCAACCCCCCCACAAAAAAAAGAAGTATGTCGTTTTTTGTATTAACTTTTATTAAAAGAATAACTGTAAACAAAACTTAATGATAACTATATTATAAAGAACTAGAAAAATAACTCTAAAAAAAATATATTATAAACAAATTGTGAAGTGGACTCCAAAGGACGTTGGATTGGTAATCTGCAAAATAAAAAATAAAATTAGAGTTTAGAATTGTGTAGATGTGAGTAAATGAGATGAAGCATTACAAGTCAAGGTAACAGTACGATTTTACGTGTGCAGTGTGCCTAGTACATTTCAGTTCCCATGTTAAAAGTGATACAAAAGTGGCGTAATAAGTTTGTAGATCTGTTTGTCAGACTGTTGGAACCTATCTGTTGTCAGTGCTCGGAGGTAATTATACATTTTAGACTGTGAAGCTGCTGCACACTACCCACTGTCTCCTTTCACAAATGAAGGTAACACTAAAGTTTTACGTGTGCTGTGTGCCTAGTACATTTCAGTTCTGTTATAGTGCCGCGATCAAGTGGTGTCTATATGGAAGTGCCTACTGCGTTACTGACACAAAAGTGGCAGAACGGAATTGTAAATATGCCGACTTATTTCTAATGCATTTTAATGAAGGCATTGTATATCTAGGCCTCTGTGCTTACCGTTGTATAAACACTGGGGCCACCGGAGTTCACAACTTGAATTCAACTTTTGTTCTAGATGTCAAAGCAGACAGCAGTGTCTATAAGTTTAAAAGAGAAAGAGAAATGATGTCACAGAGAGTGAGAGAGAGAAAGAAAGAGAGAGAAAACAACATTAAAACTGTCTCACAGAGTCTGGAGTTGAGATTTTTTTTTTAAAGTTAGACGTAGATTTACAAGCTGCTTGCGTCACTTTTCCCATGTTAAAAGTGATACAAAAGTGGTGTAATAAGCTTGTAGATCTGTTTGTCAGACTGCTGTAACCTATCCATTGTCAGTGCTCGGAGGTAATTATACATTTTAGACAGTGAAGCTGCTGCACACTACCCACTGTCTCCTTTCATAAATGAAGGTAACACTACAGTTTTACGTGTTCAGTGTGCCTAGTACATTTCAGCTCTGTTATAGTGCCATGATCAAGTGGTGTCTATATGGAAGTGCTTACTGCGTTACTGACACAAAGTGGATCAACTGGATTGTAAATATACCAACTTATTTCTAATGCATTGTAATTAAGGCATTGTATATTTAGGCCTCTGTGCTTACTGTTGTATAAACACTGCGGCCAAACACCGCGGCCAGTGGAAGTTACAACTTGAAGACACATTTTCTTCTACAGGTCGAAGCAGATAGCATTTTCTATAAGTTTAAAAGAGAAAGAGAAATTATGTCACAGAGAGTGAGAGAGAGAAAGACAGAGAGAAAACAACATCAAAACTGTCTCGCAGAGTCTGGAGTTAAGATTTTTTCTTGAAAAGTTAGACGTAGATTTACAAGCTGCTTGTGTCAGTTTTCCTATGTTAAAAGTGTCACAAAAGTTGCGTAATAAGCTTGTAGATCTGTTTGTCAGACTGTTGTAACCTATCTGTTGTCACTGCTGGGAGGTAATTATATATTTTACACAGTGAAGCTGGTGCACACTACCCACTCACTCCTTTCATAGATAATTTGTTGTTTTGGAAGCAAAATTCTGTGTCACCTAGTGCAATTGGCGTTATTGAAAGATGGTGCTCTACGTGTGGAAGAAGCCTTCACTGTAATCAATAGAGTTAATCATTTCAATTCAGATATGGTTGTGTACATCACAGTGGAGATAGCAGCGTCCAAATCTTTTAAAAAGAAAGAGAAATTATGTGAGAGAGTAAGAAAGAGAAAGGGAAGAAAGGACATTAAAACGTGGGAGAGACACACACGATAGGGGAGGGGTACGTGAAGCCAGAGGCGCAACCACAGTCAAAAATATCGGGGGTGGGAGGGGCTAGAAAAAAATTGGGGTGGGTGTTTAGTTCAAGCAAAAAGAAGAGTGGAGCTGCAGGGGCTGTAAGCGGGGGATTATTAAAGCCTTATTAACAAGCAAAATGTCTTTAAAAGATCTGTGACGTACTCGGGTGCGACTGTGTGTGGGCCCAGGAAGCTATCTCATCCTAGGTGAAGCCCCGTTAACCCAATGTTTTTTTTGCGCCTGCTGCATACTACATATTCTCTCCTTTGACAGATAACTTGTTGTTGTTTTAGAAACAAGCTTCTTTGCTCACCTTGCGCTATTGCCGTTGTCCGTGTTACATAATCCATCCTGAAGCTGTACATCTAAAAGCTATTAAAAGAAAGATGTTATGATTGGTAATTCTTGCTATATTAATTTGGAGTTAGATAATATCGCACTTTTATAGTTGTTGATTGTCAGATTTCTACGAACTGTTTGTATTGTGAATATATTTCGGACATTTCAGCGTTTATAAAAACGTTGCTGCTATTGGGAAAAAAAATGAAACATCTAAATTAATACATTATGTAGGAGTGTGTTTGTGTAAAATACTAAGTCGCATTTTTGTATGTAGTCAGCTACAACCCTTTGAATCCTTCCGATGCATACTCAAGCCTTACTGCTCACCTTTTCGTGGAAAAGACACCTTCTGCATGATGTAGTCCCGATCTCCAACAAAGAAGTCTCATATATGGTGATGAGTCTTGATATCTCTATGGCTAACGACATAGTCGTGCTCCCATTATCATCATCGCAGGTTTTTCACCCGCTCAGTGCTTCGGGCACCACTAACTCAGTGATCAAAGAGGCCACGCGTGTAGTAGTGGGTTCCTTGTTCGGTGCTTTGGGAACAACTCTAAAATGGCGTACAACACGTGCGCTCTGTCTTTTTTATACATAGGGTCACGTGTGTAGTGACAGATATGCTAAATGGGTGTGGTGTGGGTGTATACCAGTCATGAGGGAGTGTGTGTGTCGATCTGACAACTAGACCTGCAACTAAGAAATCACTAAAATGGAAATTTGGGCTTGATAGTGTTGTTGTGTTTTCCTGGTAGCGTAAGAGTGGCTTTCTTTTTTGTATGTGATGTTAAAATAAAGTCACCATGTATGTAGCCTATTTTGTGACGTATTTTTTTGTATACTGCATTTCAAAAACTAGTTGTGGTAGCGTGCTTTTAAATTAAACTGTGAAGTCTGCTTACGAGTTTGTTGAGTGTGGAAGAATTTTTTTTTCTATTTTCTATTCTATTATCATTGTGCTGACTTTTCTCCTTTAGCGTGCAGTACTATATTATTTTCTAAAATGTATAAGTATTGAAATCGTCTTTGAAAGTAGAATGTAAGCATGTAAGCTGCTGTTTGTGACGAAAATCAATGACAGTTCTCGCAGGAAGTGGTAAGCCGGCTGGGACCGAGGAGTCCTTGGGGTCTTCCCACAGTCCGCAATGTTACATTTGAGCCTCGGGGGATGGGGTCATCGGGGATTATGAAAAATTAGTGATGAAGGCTATTTTTTTTATGGTTGATTTATGGTACGCGTAACAAGCACGTGTGTATGACGTACCGTGCGAAGATTGGAAGTCGTCTCATAAGCGTACTGAAGGAAGAAAAAGAAGAATATTTTTCAGATATTTATGAATTGTATGTGTTTAGATGTTGGGTGGCTCTAAAAAGAGCCCTTGTGTTTATTGGGAGATTTTAGTAACTACAAGTAAGTACCAATGCAGAGTCTAAATTTCAAGAGGAATACTCTGTTTCCCTCATTTGTAAAATGTACACAGTCTCTCCTATAGATGCCATCCATATTGAAACATAGATTGTTGTGGTAGATGGACCCCATTCTATAGTCTCGGAGAAAGGCAGAAACAGATTTATTAACATGTTTCCTAGCTTTTTCAATCTGTGGACAATAGTGGTTGGACCATTTCTATTTCTGCCTTTGGCATATATTAGAATATACAAAGGCAGTTTTTGGGGAACAGTGTCATCAATTGTTGAAATGTGTCCTTCATAAGCATTTACAGAACTACCCCAGTCAAAGTGCCGAGGTCATTGCCACCACAGTGCACAATTATGAGGTCAGGGTGTTGGAGATGTAAAAAGGAGTTCAGCATCAATTGATGCCACTTTAATCCTCTCTGTCCAATCCATTTAATGTCTACATTTGGAAAACGTAGGTCTTTGTGAATTCTTTTCTGTTGTGCACACCTTTGGCTCCAGAAAATATAGCTGTGTCCCACAATCCACACTGTAAACATTTCGAAGAGAGATCTGGATGCACTCTGAAGGTCTCTCTAAATGAAATGGCAGTTTGAAAAGTAAGATTTTTCTAAAACGGTGGACAACATGCAGTTTTGAAAAAAGAAAAGTAATGTTTTGTTGTTCGACAATATTGTACACTAAGCTAGCATGCATGTTTCTGTTTTTTAAAAGCCTGATTTTTATTGGTTAAGAAAAACTGATAGAAAAGAATGTTGCATAAGATAAGCTGGTATATTCTCAAGTCAAGCAAACTTGCTGTTTTAATTTGCAACAATGTATGATTAACTTTTCACCTGTGTGCTGAATTAGATGTTTTCTGAAGTGTTTCTATGGTAACTGGCAGATTGTGGAATGGGGGAAGGTTTGAAAGTTTTGTCAGTTGGAAAGGGTGCAAAAGTTCAAGCAATATAAAAGTGTGTTTCGTTTTGATTTAATGTGGGAATAAATTTGATTTTTTTATTTATTTGTATATGTGTGTAGATTGAGTGTGTAGATTGACAGGAAAAGTTTTGGTATTTGCTATAGGACTTCCTGTCCCACTAGGACTGCTTAGGGGAGTTTAGAATGATCTGCAAGGTCAAAGTTTTGGATGGGCTTTGTTGAGCCTTTGATGGCCGTGGGGACGACCACCTAACAGGGCTGGTTAGTGTAGTGTGGTGGGGTGCCTATCCCTGGGACACTGCTGTTTGCTATGGTAGGACGAGAGTTCTCTTTCAAGTAGGAAAGCAGATTGCTTTTCGTCTGAGAGAGCAGCCTCTAAGCTGGTCTCTCTGACAAAAAGGAATGCTGGCTCCCGATGGACGCAGGGAGTCAGCTGGGACAGTGGGGTTTTGGGGCTCTCCCCACGGTGCTGAACGTTATATTTAAGCACCGGGGGATGGGGTCCCCGGGGATTGAAAACAATTAGTGATAGATGCTACTTTTCATTTTTTTTACGGTATATTTAGTGTACGTGTACTGTGCGAATTCTGAAAGTTGTTTCACATAAGTATCTGGTCGGTGGTGATTGAGCAATTAAAGTGGCTGCCTCTGCGGTACTCATGGCCTTGGGCCTAACTCGGCGTGGTGGCACTGAGACCAATGAAGCTGAGGTGCTGCTCCCAGTTTGGTCCCCGGCGGACAAAGCTGCTGCAGGCGTAATTTTTTTCCCCCAAAAAAGTGTCTGTGGGCAAACTAGTGGAGAAGTGTGGCTCAATGATTAGAGCGATTCAGAAAAGGGGGTGGTGATGAACCGAGTGTCTGAATTAAGCAGACCACTCTTACCCAGTCCAAAGATCAGGGCTTGATCCATCACTGTTTTTTAGCTCACTGCACCATCCCAGCTCAGAACCTGGCTATATGCAAATTAGTCTGTCCCTGGCCCAGTGCATCATGGGAACAGGGCAGACCAAACTACCAAGCCAATTCTTATGCTGGGAAGGAAACAAGCTTCCGGGGACCGGTTTCTGGCATTTCAGCCGTCTTCAGCCCAGCTTGCTTGAATCCTGATGGTGCAATGAGCAAGGGACTCACATCTGAGTATACCCGTCCACGCTTATGGTGGACAAAAACGATTCAGAAAAGGGGGTGGTGATGAACAGAGTGTCTCAATTAAGCAGACCACTCTTACCCAGTCCAAAGATCAGGGCTTGATCCATCACTGTTTTTTAGCTCACTGCACCATCCCAGCTCAGAACCTGGCTATATGCAAATTAGTCTGTCGCTGGCCAAGTGCATCATGGGAACAGGGCAGACCAAACTACCAAGCCAATTCTTATGCTGGGAAGGAAACAAGCTTCCGGGGACCGGTTTCTGGCATTTCAGCCGTCTTCGGCCCAGCTTGCTTGAATCCTGATGGTGCAATGAGCAAGGGACTCACATCTGAGTATACCCTTCCACGCTTATGGTGGACAAAAACGATTCAGAAAAGGGGGTGGTGATGAACAGAGTGTCTGAATTAAGCAGACCACTCTTACCCAGTCCAAATATCAGGGCTTGATCCATCACCGTTTTTTAGCTCACTGCACCATCCCAGCTCCGAACCTGGCTATATGAAAATTAGTCTGTCCCTGGCCCAGTGCATCATGGGAACAGGGCAGACCAAACTACCAAGCCAATTCTTATGCTGGAAAGGAAACAAGCTCCCGGGGACCGGTTTCTGGCATTTCAGCCATCTTCGGCCCAGCTTGCTTGAATCCTGATGGTGCAATGAGCAAGGGACTCACATCTGAGTATACCCTTCCACGCTTATGGTGGACAAAAACGATTCAGAAAAGGGGGTGGTGATGAACAGAGTGTCTGAATTAAGCAGACCACTCTTACCCAGTCCAAAGCTCAAGGCTTGATCCATCACCGTTTTTTAGCTCACTGCACCATCCCAGCTCAGAAACTGGCTATATGCAAATTAGTCTGTCCCTGGCCCAGTGCATCATGGGAACAGGGCAGACCAAACTACCAAGCCAATTCTTATGCTGGGAAGGAAACAAGCTTCCGGGGACCGGTTTCTGGCATTGCAGCCGTCTTCGGCCCAGCTTGCTTGAATCCTGATGGTGCAATGAGCAAGGGACTCACATCTGAGTATACCCTTCCACGCTTATGGTGGACAAAAACGATTCAGAAAAGGGGGTGGTGATGAACAGAGTATCTGAATTAAGCAGACCACTCTTACCCAGTCCAAAGATCAGGGCTTGATCCATCACCGTTTTTTAGCTCACTGCACCATCCCAGCTCAGAACCTGGCTATATGCAAATTAGTCTATCCCTGGCCCAGTGCATGATGGGAACAGGGCAGACCAAACTACCAAGCCAATTCTTATGCTGGGAAGGAAACAAGCTTCCGGGGACCGGTTTCTGGCATTTCAGCCGTCTTCGGCCCAGCTTGCTTGAATCCTGATGGTGCAATGAGCAAGGGACTCACATCTGAGTATACCCTTCCACGCTTATGGTGGACAAAAACGATTCAGAAAAGGGGGTGGTGATGAACAGAGTGTCTGAATTAAGCAGACCACTCTTACCCAGTCCAAAGATCAGGGCTTGATCCATCACCGTTTCTTAGCTCACTGCACCATCCCAGCTCAGAACCTGGCTATATGCAAATTAGTCTGTCCCTGGCCCAGTGCATCATGGGAACAGGGCAGACCAAACTACCAAGCCAATTCTTATGCTGGGAAGGAAACAAGCTTCCGGGGACCGGTTTCTGGCATGTCAGCCGTCTTCGGCCCAGCTTGCTTGAATCCTGATGGTGCAATGAGCAAGGGACTCACATCTGAGTATACCCTTCTACGCTTATGGTGGACAAAAAAGATTCAGAAAAGGGGGTGGTGATGAACAGAGTGTCTGAATTAAGCAGACCACTCTTACCCAGTCCAAAGATCAGAGCTTGATCCATCACCGTTTTTTAGCTCACTGCACCATCCCAGCTCAGAACCTGGCTATATGCAAATTAGTCTGTCCCTGGCCCAGTGCATCATGGGAACGGGGCAGACCAAACTACCAAGCCAATTCTTATGCTGGGAAGGAAACAAGCTTCCGGGGACCGGTTTCTGGCATTTCAGCCGTCTTCGGCCCAGCTTGCTTGAATCCTGATGGTGCAATGAGCAAGGGACTCACATCTGAGTATACCCTTCCACGCTTATGGTGGACAAAACCGATTCAGAGAAGGGGGTGGTGATGAACAGAGTGTCTGAATTAAGCAGACCACTCTTACCCAGTCCAAAGATCAGGGCTTGATCCATCACCGTTTTTTAGCTCACTGCACCATCCCAGCTCAGAACCTGGCTATATGCAATTTAGTCTGTCCCTGGCCCAGTGCATCACGGGAACAGGGCAGACCAAACTACCAAGCCAATTCTTATGCTGGGAAGGAAACAAGCTTCCGGGGACCGGTTTCTGGCATTTCAGCCGTCTTCGGCCCAGCTTGCTTGAATCCTGATGGTGCAATGAGCAAGGGACTCACATCTGAGTATACCCTTCCACGCTTATGGTGGACAAAAACGATTCAGAAAAGGGGGTGGTGATGAACAGAGTGTCTGAATTAAGCAGACCACTCTTACCCAGTCCAAAGAACAGGGCTTGATCCATCACCGTTTTTTAGCTCACTGCATCATCCCAGCTCAGAACCTGGCTATATGCAAATTAGTCTGTCCCTGGCCAAGTGCATCATGGGAACAGGGCAGACCAAACTACCAAGCCAATTCTTATGCTGGGAAGGAAACAAGCTTCCTGGAACCGGTTTCTGGCATTTCAGCCGTCTTCAGCCCAGCTTGCTTGAATCCTGATGGTGCAATGAGCAAGGGACTCACATCTGAGTATACCCTTCCACGCTTATGGTGGACAAAAACGATTCAGAAAAGGGGGTGGTGATGAACAGAGTGTCTGAATTAGGCAGACCACTCTTACCCAGTCCAAAGATCAGGGCTTGATCCGTCACCGTTTTTTAGCTCACTGCACCATCCTAGCTCAGAACCTGGCTATATGCAAATTAGTCTGTCCCTGGCCCAGTGCATCATGGGAACAGGGCAGACCAAACTACCAAGCCAATTCTTATGCTGGGAAGGAAACAAGCTTCCGGGGACAGGTTTCTGGCATTTCAGCCGTCTTCGGCCCAGCTTGCTTGAATCCTGATGGTGCAATGAGCAAGGGACTCACATCTGAGTATACCCTTCCACGCTTATGGTGGACAAAAACGATTCAGAAAAGGGGGTGGTGATGAACAGAGTGTCTGAATTAAGCAGACCACCCTTACACAGTCCAAAGATCAGGGCTTGATCCATCACCGTTTTTTAGCTCACTGCACCATCCCAGCTCAGAACCTGGCTATATGCAAATTAGTCTGTCCCTGGTCCAGTGCATCATGAGAACAGGGCAGACCAAACTACCAAGCCAATTCTTATGCTGGGAAGGAAACAAGCTTCCGGGGACCAGTTTCTGGCATTTCAGCCGTCTTCGGCCCAGCTTGCTTGAATCCTGATGGTGCAATGAGCAAGGGACTCACATCTGAGTATACCCTTCCACGCTTATGGTGGACAAAAACGATTCAGAGAAGGGGGTGGTGATGAACAGAGTGTCTGAATTAAGCAGACCACTCTTACCCAGTCCAAAGATCAGGGCTTGATCCATCACCGTTTTTTAGCTCACTGCACCATCCCAGCTCAGAACCTGGCTATATGCAAATTAGTCTGTCCCTGGCCCAGTGCATCATGGGAACAGGGCAGACCAAACTACCATGCCAATTCTTATGCTGGGAAGGAAACAAGCTTCCGGGGACCGGTTTCTGGCATTTCAGCCGTCTTTGGCCCAGCTTGCTTGAATCCTGATGGTGCAATGAGCAAGGGACTCACATCTGAGTATACCCTTCCACGCTTATGGTGGACAAAAACGATTCAGAAAAGGGGGTGGTGATGAACAGAGTGTCTGAATTAAGCAGACCACTCTTACCCAGTCCAAAGATCAGGGCTTGATCCATCACCGTTTTTTAGCTCACTGCATCATCCCTGCTCAGAACCTGGCTATATGCAAATAAGTCTGTCCCTGGCCAAGTGCATCATGGGAACAGGGCAGATCAAACTACCAAGCCAATTCTTATGCTGGGAAGGAAACAAGCTTCCTGGGACCGGTTTCTGGCATTTCAGCCGTCTTCAGCCCAGCTTGCTTGAATCCTGATGGTGCAATGAGCAAGGGACTCACATCTGAGTATACCCTTCCACGCTTATGGTGGACAAAAACGATTCAGAAAAGGGGGTGGTGATGAACAGAGTGTCTGAATTAAGCAGACCACTCTTACCCAGTCCAAAGATCAGGGCTTGATCCATCACCGTTTTTTAGCTCACTGCACCATCCCAGCTCAGAACCTGGCTATATGCAAATTAGTCTATCCCTGGCCCAGTGCATGATGGGAACAGGGCAGACCAAACTACCAAGCCAATTCTTATGCTGGGAAGGAAACAAGCTTCCGGGGACCGGTTTCTGGCATTTCAGCCGTCTTCGGCCCAGCTTGCTTGAATCCTGATGGTGCAATGAGCAAGGGACTCACATCTGAGTATACCCTTCCACGCTTATGGTGGACAAAAACGATTCAGAAAAGGGGGTGGTGATGAACAGAGTGTCTGAATTAAGCAGACCACTCTTACCCAGTCCAAAGATCAGGGCTTGATCCATCACCGTTTTTTAGCTCACTGCACCATCCCAGCTCAGAACCTGGCTATATGCAAATTAGTCTGTCCCTGGCCCAGTGCATCATGGGAACAGGGCAGACCAAACTACCAAGCCAATTCTTATGCTGGGAAGGAAACAAGCTTCCGGGGACCGGTTTCTGGCATGTCAGCCGTCTTCGGCCCAGCTTGCTTGAATCCTGATGGTGCAATGAGCAAGGGACTCACATCTGAGTATACCCTTCCACGCTTATGGTGGACAAAAAAGATTCAGAAAAGGGGGTGGTGATGAACAGAGTGTCTGAATTAAGCAGACCACTCTTACCCAGTCCAAAGATCAGAGCTTGATCCATCACCGTTTTTTAGCTCACTGCACCATCCCAGCTCAGAACCTGGCTATATGCAAATTAGTCTGTCCCTGGCCCAGTGCATCATGGGAACGGGGCAGACCAAACTACCAAGCCAATTCTTATGCTGGGAAGGAAACAAGCTTCCGGGGACCGGTTTCTGGCATTTCAGCCGTCTTCGGCCCAGCTTGCTTGAATCCTGATGGTGCAATGAGCAAGGGACTCACATCTGAGTATACCCTTCCACGCTTATGGTGGACAAAACCGATTCAGAGAAGGGGGTGGTGATGAACAGAGTGTCTGAATTAAGCAGACCACTCTTACCCAGTCCAAAGATCAGGGCTTGATCCATCACCGTTTTTTAGCTCACTGCACCATCCCAGCTCAGAACCTGGCTATATGCAATTTAGTCTGTCCCTGGCCCAGTGCATCACGGGAACAGGGCAGACCAAACTACCAAGCCAATTCTTATGCTGGGAAGGAAACAAGCTTCCGGGGACCGGTTTCTGGCATTTCAGCCGTCTTCGGCCCAGCTTGCTTGAATCCTGATGGTGCAATGAGCAAGGGACTCACATCTGAGTATACCCTTCCACGCTTATGGTGGACAAAAACGATTCAGAAAAGGGGGTGGTGATGAACAGAGTGTCTGAATTAAGCAGACCACTCTTACCCAGTCCAAAGACCAGGGCTTGATCCATCACCGTTTTTTAGCTCACTGCATCATCCCAGCTCAGAACCTGGCTATATGCAAATTAGTCTGTCCCTGGCCAAGTGCATCATGGGAACAGGGCAGACCAAACTACCAAGCCAATTCTTATGCTGGGAAGGAAACAAGCTTCCTGGGACCGGTTTCTGGCATTTCAGCCGTCTTCGGCCCAGCTTGCTTGAATCCTGATGGTGCAATGAGCAAGGGACTCACATCTGAGTATACCCTTCCACGCTTATGGTGGACAAAAACGATTCAGAAAAGGGGGTGGTGATGAACAGAGTGTCTGAATTAGGCAGACCACTCTTACCCAGTCCAAAGATCAGGGCTTGATCCGTCACCGTTTTTTAGCTCACTGCACCATCCTAGCTCAGAACCTGGCTATATGCAAATTAGTCTGTCCCTGGCCCAGTGCATCATGGGAACAGGGCAGACCAAACTACCAAGCCAATTCTTATGCTGGGAAGGAAACAAGCTTCCGGGGACAGGTTTCTGGCATTTCAGCCGTCTTCGGCCCAGCTTGCTTGAATCCTGATGGTGCAATGAGCAAGGGACTCACATCTGAGTATACCCTTCCACGCTTATGGTGGACAAAAACGATTCAGAAAAGGGGGTGGTGATGAACAGAGTGTCTGAATTAAGCAGACCACCCTTACACAGTCCAAAGATCAGGGCTTGATCCATCACCGTTTTTTAGCTCACTGCACCATCCCAGCTCAGAACCTGGCTATATGCAAATTAGTCTGTCCCTGGTCCAGTGCATCATGAGAACAGGGCAGACCAAACTACCAAGCCAATTCTTATGCTGGGAAGCAAACAAGCTTCCGGGGACCAGTTTCTGGCATTTCAGCCGTCTTCGGCCCAGCTTGCTTGAATCCTGATGGTGCAATGAGCAAGGGACTCACATCTGAGTATACCCTTCCACGCTTATGGTGGACAAAAACGATTCAGAGAAGGGGGTGGTGATGAACAGAGTGTCTGAATTAAGCAGACCACTCTTACCCAGTCCAAAGATCAGGGCTTGATCCATCACCGTTTTTTAGCTCACTGCACCATCCCAGCTCAGAACCTGGCTATATGCAAATTAGTCTGTCCCTGGCCCAGTGCATCATGGGAACAGGGCAGACCAAACTACCATGCCAATTCTTATGCTGGGAAGGAAACAAGCTTCCGGGGACCGGTTTCTGGCATTTCAGCCGTCTTTGGCCCAGCTTGCTTGAATCCTGATGGTGCAATGAGCAAGGGACTCACATCTGAGTATACCCTTCCACGTTTATGGTGGACAAAAACGATTCAGAAAAGGGGTGGTGATGAACAGAGTGTCTGAATTAAGCAGACCACTCTTACCCAGTCCAAAGATCAGGGCTTGATCCATCACCGTTTTTTAGCTCACTGCATCATCCCTGCTCAGAACCTGGCTATATGCAAATAAGTCTGTCCCTGGCCAAGTGCATCATGGGAACAGGGCAGATCAAACTACCAAGCCAATTCTTATGCTGGGAAGGAAACAAGCTTCCTGGGACCGGTTTCTGGCATTTCAGCCGTCTTCGGCCCAGCTTGCTTGAATCCTGATGGTGCAATGAGCAAGGGACTCACATCTGAGTATACCCTTCCACACTTATGGTGGACAAAAACGATTCAGAAAAGGGGGTGGTGATGAACAGAGTGTCTGAATTAAGCAGACCACTCTTACCCAGTCCAAAGATCAGGGCTTGATCCATCACCGTTTTTTAGCTCACTGCACCATCCCAGCTCAGAACCTGGCTATATGCAAATTAGTCTGTCCCTGGCCCAGTGCATCATGGGAACAGGGCAGACCAAACTACCAAGCCAATTCTTATGCTGGGAAGGAAACAAGCTTCCGGGGACCGGTTTCTGGCATTTCAGCCGTCTTTGGCCCAGCTTGCTTGAATCCTGATGGTGCAATGAGCAAGGGACTCACATCTGAGTATACCCTTCCACGTTTATGGTGGACAAAAACGATTCAGAAAAGGGGTGGTGATGAACAGAGTGTCTGAATTAAGCAGACCACTCTTACCCAGTCCAAAGATCAGGGCTTGATCCATCACCGTTTTTTAGCTCACTGCATCATCCCTGCTCAGAACCTGGCTATATGCAAATAAGTCTGTCCCTGGCCAAGTGCATCATGGGAACAGGGCAGATCAAACTACCAAGCCAATTCTTATGCTGGGAAGGAAACAAGCTTCCTGGGACCGGTTTCTGGCATTTCAGCCGTCTTCGGCCCAGCTTGCTTGAATCCTGATGGTGCAATGAGCAAGGGACTCACATCTGAGTATACCCTTCCACACTTATGGTGGACAAAAACGATTCAGAAAAGGGGGTGGTGATGAACAGAGTGTCTGAATTAAGCAGACCACTCTTACCCAGTCCAAAGATCAGGGCTTGATCCATCACCGTTTTTTAGCTCACTGCACCATCCCAGCTCAGAACCTGGCTATATGCAAATTAGTCTGTCCCTGGCCCAGTGCATCATGGGAACAGGGCAGACCAAACTACCAAGCCAATTCTTATGCTGGGAAGGAAACAAGCTTCCGGGAACCGGTTTCAGGCATTTCAGCCGTCTTCGGTCCAGCTTGCTTGAATCCTGATGGTGCAATGAGCAAGGGACTCACATCTGAGTATAACCTTCCACGCTTATGGTGGACAAAAACAATTCAGAAAAGGGGGTGGTGATGAACAGAGTGTCTGAATTAAGCAGACCACTCTTACCCAGTCCAAAGATCAGGGCTTGATCCATCACCGTTTTTTAGCTCACTGCACCATCCCAGCTCAGAACCTGGCTATATGCAAATTAGTCTGTCCCTGGCCCAGTGCATCATGGGAACAGGGCAGACCAAACTACCAAGCCAATTCTTATGCTGGGAAGGAAACAAGCTTCCGGGGACCGGTTTCTGGCATGTCAGCCGTCTTCGGCCCAGCTTGCTTGAATCCTGATGGTGCAATGAGCAAGGGACTCACATCTGAGTATACCCTTCCACGCTTATGGTGGACAAAAAAGATTCAGAAAAGGGGGTGGTGATGAACAGAGTGTCTGAATTAAGCAGACCACTCTTACCCAGTCCAAAGATCAGAGCTTGATCCATCACCGTTTTTTAGCTCACTGCACCATCCCAGCTCAGAACCTGGCTATATGCAAATTAGTCTGTCCCTGGCCCAGTGCATCATGGGAACAGGGCAGACCAAACTACCAAGCCAATTCTTATGCTGGGAAGGAAACAAGCTTCCGGGGACCGGTTTCTGGCATTTCAGCCGTCTTCGGCCCAGCTTGCTTGAATCCTGATGGTGCAATGAGCAAGGGACTCACATCTGAGTATACCCTTCCACGCTTATGGTGGACAAAAACGATTCAGAGAAGGGGGTGGTGATGAACAGAGTGTCTGAATTAAGCAGACCACTCTTACCCAGTCCAAAGATCAGGGCTTGATCCATCACCGTTTTTTAGCTCACTGCACCATCCCAGCTCAGAACCTGGCTATATGCAATTTAGTCTGTCCCTGGCCCAGTGCATCACGGGAACAGGGCAGACCAAACTACCAAGCCAATTCTTATGCTGGGAAGGAAACAAGCTTCCGGGGACCGGTTTCTGGCATTTCAGCCGTCTTCGGCCCAGCTTGCTTGAATCCTGATGGTGCAATGAGCAAGGGACTCACATCTGAGTATACCCTTCCACGCTTATGGTGGACAAAAACGATTCAGAAAAGGGGGTGGTGATGAACTGAGTGTCTGAATTAAGCAGACCACTCTTACCCAGTCCAAAGAACAGGGCTTGATCCATCACCGTTTTTTAGCTCACTGCATCATCCCAGCTCAGAACCTGGCTATATGCAAATTAGTCTGTCCCTGGCCAAGTGCATCACGGGAACAGGGCAGACCAAACTACCAAGCCAATTCTTATGCTGGGAAGGAAACAAGCTTCCTGGGACCGGTTTCTGGCATTTCAGCCGTCTTCGGCCCAGCTTGCTTGAATCCTGATGGTGCAATGAGCAAGGGACTCACATCTGAGTATACCCTTCCACGCTTATGGTGGACAAAAACGATTCAGAAAAGGGGGTGGTGATGAACAGAGTGTCTGAATTAGGCAGACCACTCTTACCCAGTCCAAAGATCAGGGCTTGATCCGTCACCGTTTTTTAGCTCACTGCACCATCCTAGCTCAGAACCTGGCTATATGCAAATTAGTCTGTCCCTGGCCCAGTGCATCATGGGAACAGGGCAGACCAAACTACCAAGCTAATTCTTATGCTGGGAAGGAAACAAGCTTCCTGGGACCGGTTTCTGGCATTTCAGCCGTCTTCGGCCCAGCTTGCTTGAATCCTGATGGTGCAATGAGCAAGGGACTCACATCTGAGTATACCCTTCCACGCTTATGGTGGACAAAAACGATTCAGAAAAGGGGGTGGTGATGAACAGAGTGTCTGAATTAGGCAGACCACTCTTACCCAGTCCAAAGATCAGGGCTTGATCCGTCACCGTTTTTTAGCTCACTGCACCATCCTAGCTCAGAACCTGGCTATATGCAAATTAGTCTGTCCCTGGCCCAGTGCATCATGGGAACAGGGCAGACCAAACTACCAAGCCAATTCTTATGCTGGGAAGGAAACAAGCTTCCGGGGACAGGTTTCTGGCATTTCAGCCGTCTTCGGCCCAGCTTGCTTGAATCCTGATGGTGCAATGAGCAAGGGACTCACATCTGAGTATACCCTTCCACGCTTATGGTGGACAAAAACGATTCAGAAAAGGGGGTGGTGATGAACAGAGTGTCTGAATTAAGCAGACCACCCTTACACAGTCCAAAGATCAGGGCTTGATCCATCACCGTTTTTTAGCTCACTGCACCATCCCAGCTCAGAACCTGGCTATATGCAAATTAGTCTGTCCCTGGTCCAGTGCATCATGAGAACAGGGCAGACCAAACTACCAAGCCAATTCTTATGCTGGGAAGGAAACAAGCTTCCGGGGACCAGTTTCTGGCATTTCAGCCGTCTTCGGCCCAGCTTGCTTGAATCCTGATGGTGCAATGAGCAAGGGACTCACATCTGAGTATACCCTTCCACGCTTATGGTGGACAAAAACGATTCAGAGAAGGGGGTGGTGATGAACAGAGTGTCTGAATTAAGCAGACCACTCTTACCCAGTCCAAAGATCAGGGCTTGATCCATCACCGTTTTTTAGCTCACTGCACCATCCCAGCTCAGAACCTGGCTATATGCAAATTAGTCTGTCCCTGGCCCAGTGCATCATGGGAACAGGGCAGACCAAACTACCATGCCAATTCTTATGCTGGGAAGGAAACAAGCTTCCGGGGACCGGTTTCTGGCATTTCAGCCGTCTTTGGCCCAGCTTGCTTGAATCCTGATGGTGCAATGAGCAAGGGACTCACATCTGAGTATACCCTTCCACGCTTATGGTGGACAAAAACGATTCAGAAAAGGGGTGGTGATGAACAGAGTGTCTGAATTAAGCAGACCACTCTTACCCAGTCCAAAGATCAGGGCTTGATCCATCACCGTTTTTTAGCTCACTGCATCATCCCTGCTCAGAACCTGGCTATATGCAAATAAGTCTGTCCCTGGCCAAGTGCATCATGGGAACAGGGCAGATCAAACTACCAAGCCAATTCTTATGCTGGGAAGGAAACAAGCTTCCTGGGACCGGTTTCTGGCATTTCAGCCGTCTTCGGCCCAGCTTGCTTGAATCCTGATGGTGCAATGAGCAAGGGACTCACATCTGAGTATACCCTTCCACACTTATGGTGGACAAAAACGATTCAGAAAAGGGGGTGGTGATGAACAGAGTGTCTGAATTAAGCAGACCACTCTTACCCAGTCCAAAGATCAGGGCTTGATCCATCACCGTTTTTTAGCTCACTGCACCATCCCAGCTCAGAACCTGGCTATATGCAAATTAGTCTGTCCCTGGCCCAGTGCATCATGGGAACAGGGCAGACCAAACTACCAAGCCAATTCTTATGCTGGGAAGGAAACAAGCTTCCGGGAACCGGTTTCTGGCATTTCAGCCGTCTTCGGTCCAGCTTGCTTGAATCCTGATGGTGCAATGAGCAAGGGACTCACATCTGAGTATAACCTTCCACGCTTATGGTGGACAAAAACAATTCAGAAAAGGGGGTGGTGAAGAACAGAGTGTCTGAATTAAGCAGACAACTCTTACCCAGTCCAAAGATCAGGGCTTGATCCATCACCGTTTTTTAGCTCACTGCACCATCCCAGCTCAGAACCTGGCTATATGCAAATTAGTCTGTCCCTGGCCCAGTGCATCATGGGAACAGGGCAGACCAAACTACCAAGCCAATTCTTATGCTGGGAAGGAAACAAGCTTCCGGGGACCGGTTTCTGGCATGTCAGCCGTCTTCGGCCCAGCTTGCTTGAATCCTGATGGTGCAATGAGCAAGGGACTCACATCTGAGTATACCCTTCCACGCTTATGGTGGACAAAAAAGATTCAGAAAAGGGGGTGGTGATGAACAGAGTGTCTGAATTAAGCAGACCACTCTTACCCAGTCCAAAGATCAGAGCTTGATCCATCACCGTTTTTTAGCTCACTGCACCATCCCAGCTCAGAACCTGGCTATATGCAAATTAGTCTGTCCCTGGCCCAGTGCATCATGGGAACAGGGCAGACCAAACTACCAAGCCAATTCTTATGCTGGGAAGGAAACAAGCTTCCGGGGACCGGTTTCTGGCATTTCAGCCGTCTTCGGCCCAGCTTGCTTGAATCCTGATGGTGCAATGAGCAAGGGACTCACATCTGAGTATACCCTTCCACGCTTATGGTGGACAAAAACGATTCAGAGAAGGGGGTGGTGATGAACAGAGTGTCTGAATTAAGCAGACCACTCTTACCCAGTCCAAAGATCAGGGCTTGATCCATCACCGTTTTTTAGCTCACTGCACCATCCCAGCTCAGAACCTGGCTATATGCAATTTAGTCTGTCCCTGGCCCAGTGCATCACGGGAACAGGGCAGACCAAACTACCAAGCCAATTCTTATGCTGGGAAGGAAACAAGCTTCCGGGGACCGGTTTCTGGCATTTCAGCCGTCTTCGGCCCAGCTTGCTTGAATCCTGATGGTGCAATGAGCAAGGGACTCACATCTGAGTATACCCTTCCACGCTTATGGTGGACAAAAACGATTCAGAAAAGGGGGTGGTGATGAACAGAGTGTCTGAATTAAGCAGACCACTCTTACCCAGTCCAAAGAACAGGGCTTGATCCATCACCGTTTTTTAGCTCACTGCATCATCCCAGCTCAGAACCTGGCTATATGCAAATTAGTCTGTCCCTGGCCAAGTGCATCATGGGAACAGGGCAGACCAAACTACCAAGCCAATTCTTATGCTGGGAAGGAAACAAGCTTCCTGGGACCGGTTTCTGGCATTTCAGCCGTCTTCGGCCCAGCTTGCTTGAATCCTGATGGTGCAATGAGCAAGGGACTCACATCTGAGTATACCCTTCCACGCTTATGGTGGACAAAAACGATTCAGAAAAGGGGGTGGTGATGAACAGAGTGTCTGAATTAGGCAGACCACTCTTACCCAGTCCAAAGATCAGGGCTTGATCCGTCACCGTTTTTTAGCTCACTGCACCATCCTAGCTCAGAACCTGGCTATATGCAAATTAGTCTGTCCCTGGCCCAGTGCATCATGGGAACAGGGCAGACCAAACTACCAAGCTAATTCTTATGCTGGGAAGGAAACAAGCTTCCGGGGACCGGTTTCTGGCATTTCAGCCGTCTTCGGCCCAGCTTGCTTGAATCCTGATGGTGCAATGAGCAAGGGACTCACATCTGAGTATACCCTTCCACGCTTATGGTGGACAAAAACGATTCAGAAAAGGGGGTGGTGATGAACAGAGTGTCTGAATTAAGCAGACCACTCTTACACAGTCCAAAGATCAGGGCTTGATCCATCACCGTTTTTTAGCTCACTGCACCATCCCAGCTCAGAACCTGGCTATATGCAAATTAGTCTGTCCCTGGTCCAGTGCATCATGAGAACAGGGCAGACCAAACTACCAAGCCAATTCTTATGCTGGGAAGGAAACAAGCTTCCGGGGACCAGTTTCTGGCATTTCAGCCGTCTTCGGCCCAGCTTGCTTGAATCCTGATGGTGCAATGAGCAAGGGACTCACATCTGAGTATACCCTTCCACGCTTATGGTGGACAAAAACGATTCAGAGAAGGGGGTGGTGATGAACAGAGTGTCTGAATTAAGCAGACCACTCTTACCCAGTCCAAAGATCAGGGCTTGATCCATCACCGTTTTTTAGCTCACTGCACCATCCCAGCTCAGAACCTGGCTATATGCAAATTAGTCTGTCCCTGGCCCAGTGCATCATGGGAACAGGGCAGACCAAACTACCATGCCAATTCTTATGCTGGGAAGGAAACAAGCTTCCGGGGACCGGTTTCTGGCATTTCAGCCGTCTTTGGCCCAGCTTGCTTGAATCCTGATGGTGCAATGAGCAAGGGACTCACATCTTAGTATACCCTTCCACGCTTATGGTGGACAAAAACGATTCAGAAAAGGGGGTGGTGATGAACAGAGTGTCTGAATTAAGCAGACCACTCTTACCCAGTCCAAAGATCAGGGCTTGATCCATCACCGTTTTTTAGCTCACTGCATCATCCCAGCTCAGAACCTGGCTATATGCAAATAAGTCTGTCCCTGGCCAAGTGCATCATGGGAACAGGGCAGATCAAACTACCAAGCCAATTCTTATGCTGGGAAGGAAACAAGCTTCCTGGGACCGGTTTCTGGCATTTCAGCCGTCTTCGGCCCAGCTTGCTTGAATCCTGATGGTGCAATGAGCAAGGGACTCACATCTGAGTATACCCTTCCACGCTTATGGTGGACAAAAACGATTCAGAAAAGGGGGTGGTGATGAACAGAGTGTCTGAATTAAGCAGACCACTCTTACCCAGTCCAAAGATCAGGGCTTGATCCATCACCGTTTTTTAGCTCACTGCACCATCCCAGCTCAGAACCTGGCTATATGCAAATTAGTCTGTCCCTGGCCCAGTGCATCATGGGAACAGGGCAGACCAAACTACCAAGCCAATTCTTATGCTGGGAAGGAAACAAGCTTCCGGGAACCGGTTTCTGGCATTTCAGCCGTCTTCGGTCCAGCTTGCTTGAATCCTGATGGTGCAATGAGCAAGGGACTCACATCTGAGTATAACCTTCCACGCTTATGGTGGACAAAAACGATTCAGAAAAGGGGGTGGTGATGAACAGAGTGTCTGAATTAAGCAGACCACTCTTACCCAGTCCAAAGATCAGGGCTTGATCCATCACCGTTTTTTAGCTCACTGCACCATCCCCCAGCTCAGAACCTGGCTATATGCAAATTAGTCTGTCCCTGGCCCAGTGCATCATGGGAACAGGGCAGACCAAACTACCAAGCCAATTCTCATGCTGGGAAGGAAACAAGCTTCCGGGGACCGGTTTCTGGCATTTCAGCCGTCTTCGGCCCAGCTTGCTTGAATCCTGATGGTGCAATGAGCAAGGGACTCACATCTGAGTATACCCTTCCACGCTTATGGTGGACAAAAAAGATTCAGAAAAGGGGGTGGTGATGAACAGAGTGTCTGAATTAAGCAGACCACTCTTACCCAGTCCAAAGATCAGGGCTTGATCCATCACCGTTTTTTAGCTCACTGCACCATCCCAGCTCAGAACCTGGCTATATGCAAATTAGTCTGTCCCTGGCCCAGTGCATCATGGGAACAGGGCAGACCAAACTACCGAGCCAATTCTTATGCTGGGAAGGAAACAAGCTTCCGGGGACCGGTTTCTGGCATTTCAGCCGTCTTCGGCCCAGCTTGCTTGAATCCTGATGGTACAATGAGCAAGGGACTCACATCTGAGTATACCCTTCCACGCTTATGCTGGACAAAAACGATTCAGAAAAGGGGGTGGTGATGAACAGAGTGTCTGAATTAAGCAGACCACTCTTACCCAGTCCAAAGATCAGGGCTTGATCCATCACCGTTTTTTAGCTCACTGCACCATCCCAGCTCAGAACCTGGCTATATGCAAATTAGTCTGTCCCTGGCCCAGTGCATCATGGGAACAGGGCAGACCAAACTACCAAGCCAATTCTTATGCTGGGAAGGAAACAAGCTTCCGGGACGGGTTTCTGGCATTTCAGCCGTCTTCGGCCCAGCTTGCTTGAATCCTGATGGTGCAATGAGCAAGGGACTCACATCTGAGTATACCCTTCCATGCTTATGGTGGACAAAAACGATTCAGAAAAGGGGGTGGTGATGAACAGAGTGTCTGAATTAAGCAGACCACTCTTACCCAGTCCAAAGATCAGGGCTTGATTCATCACCGTTTTTTAGCTCACTGCACCATCCCAGCTCAGAACCTGGCTATATGCAAATTAGTCTGTCCCTGGCCCAGTGCATCATGGGAACAGGGCAGACCAAACTACCAAGCCAATTCTTATGCTGGGAAGGAAACAAGCTTCCGGGGACCGGTTTCTGGCATTTCAGCCGTCTTCGGCCCAGCTTGCCTGAATCCTGATGGTGCAATGAGCAAGGGACTCACATCTGAGTATACCCTTCCACGCTTATGGTGGACAAAAACGATTCAGAAAAGGGGGTGGTGATGAACAGAGTGTCTGAATTAGGCAGACCACTCTTACCCAGTCCAAAGATCAGGGCTTGATCCATCACCGTTTTTTAGCTCACTGCACCATCCCAGCTCAGAACCTGGCTATATGCAAATTAGTCTGTCCCTGGCCCAGTGCATCATGGGAACAGGGCAGACCAAACTACCAAGCCAATTCTTATGCTGGGAAGGAAACAAGCTTCCGGGGACCGGTTTCTGGCATTTCAGCCGTCTTCGGCCCAGCTTGCCTGAATCCTGATGGTGCAATGAGCAAGGGACTCACATCTGAGTATACCCTTCCACGCTTATGGTGGACAAAAACGATTCAGAAAAGGGGGTGGTGATGAACAGAGTGTCTGAATTAGGCAGACCACTCTTACCCAGTCCAAAGAACAGGGCTTGATCCATCACCGTTTTTTAGCTCACTGCACCATCCCAGCTCAGAACCTGGCTATATGCAAATTAGTCTGTCCCTGGCCCAGTGCATCATGGGAACAGGGCAGACCAAACTACCAAGCCAATTCTTATGCTGGGAAGGAAACAAGCTTCCGGACGGGTTTCTGGCATTTCAGCCGTCTTCGGCCCAGCTTGCTTGAATCCTGATGGTGCAATGAGCAAGGGACTCACATCTGAGTATACCCTTCCACGCTTATGGTGGACAAAAACGATTCAGAAAAGGGGGTGGTGATGAACAGAGTGTCTGAATTAAGCAGACCACTCTTACCCAGTCCAAAGATCAGGGCTTGATTCATCACCGTTTTTTAGCTCACTGCACCATCCCAGCTCAGAACCTGGCTATATGCAAATTAGTCTGTCCCTGGCCCAGTGCATCATGGGAACAGGGCAGACCAAACTACCAAGCCAATTCTTATGCTGGGAAGGAAACAAGCTTCCGGGGACCGGTTTCTGGCATTTCAGCCGTCTTCGGCCCAGCTTGCCTGAATCCTGATGGTGCAATGAGCAAGGGACTCACATCTGAGTATACCCTTCCACGCTTATGGTGGACAAAAACGATTCAGAAAAGGGGGTGGTGATGAACAGAGTGTCTGAATTAGGCAGACCACTCTTACCCAGTCCAAAGATCAGGGCTTGATCCATCACCGTTTTTTAGCTCACTGCACCATCCCAGCTCAGAACCTGGCTATATGCAAATTAGTCTGTCCCTGGCCCAGTGCATCATGGGAACAGGGCAGACCAAACTACCAAGCCAATTCTTATGCTGGGAAGGAAACAAGCTTCCGGGGACCGGTTTCTGGCATTTCAGCCGTCTTCGGCCCAGCTTGCCTGAATCCTGATGGTGCAATGAGCAAGGGACTCACATCTGAGTATACCCTTCCACGCTTATGATGGACAAAACGATTCAGAAAAGGGGGTGGTGATGAACAGAGTGTCTGAATTAGGCAGACCACTCTTACCCAGTCCAAAGAACAGGGCTTGATCCATCACCGTTTTTTAGCTCACTGCACCATCCCAGCTCAGAACCTGGCTATATGCAAATTAGTCTGTCCCTGGCCCAGTGCATCATGGGAACAGGGCAGACCAAACTACCAAGCCAATTCTTATGCTGGGAAGGAAACAAGCTTCCGGGGACCGGTTTCTGGCATTTCAGCCGTCTTCGGCCCAGCTTGCTTGAATCCTGATGGTGCAATGAGCAAGGGACTCACATCTGAGTATACCCTTCCACGCTTATGGTGGACAAAAACGATTCAGAAAAGGGGGTGGTGATGAACAGAGTGTCTGAATTAAGCAGACCACTCTTACCCAGTCCAAAGATCAGGGCTTGATCCATCACCGTTTTTTAGCTCACTGCACCATCCCAGCTCAGAACCTGGCTATATGCAAATTAGTCTGCCCCTGGCCCAGTGCATCATGGGAACAGGGCAGACCAAACTACCAAGCCAATTCTTATGCTGGGAAGGAAACAAGCTTCCGGGGACCGGTTTCTGGCATTTCAGCCGTCTTCGGCCCAGCTTGCTTGAATCCTGATGGTGCAATGAGCAAGGGACTCACATCTGAGTATACCCTTCCACGCTTATGGAGGACAAAAACGATTCACAAAAGGGGGTGGTGATGAACAGAGTGTCTGAATTAAGCAGACCACTCTTACCCAGTCCAAAGATCAGGGCTTGATCCATCACCGTTTTTTAGCTCACTGCACCATCCCAGCTCAGAACCTGGCTATATGCAAATTAGTCTGTCCATGGCCCAGTGCATCATGGAAACAGGGCAGACCAAACTATCAAGCCAATTCTTATGCTGGGAAGGAAACAAGCTTCCGGGGACCGGTTTCTGGCATTTCAGCCGTCTTCGGCCCAGCTTGCTTGAATCCTGATGGTGCAATGAGCAAGGGATTCACATCTGAGTATACCCTTCCACGCTTATGGTGGACAAAAACGATTCAGAAAAGGGGGTAGTGATGAACAGAGTGTCTGAATTAAGCAGACCACTCTTACCCAGTCCAAAGATCAGGGCTTGATCCATCACCGTTTTTTAGCTCACTGCACCATCCCAGCTCAGAACCTGGCTATATGCAAATTAGTCTGTCCCTGGCCCAGTGCCTCATGGGAACAGGGCAGACCAAACTACCAAGCCAATTCTTATGCTGGGAAGGAAACGAGCTTCCGGGGACCGGTTCCTGGCATTTCAGCCGTCTTCGGCCCAGCTTGCTTGAATCCTGATGGTGCAATGAGCAAGGGACTCACATCTGAGTATACCCTTCCACGCTTATGGTGGACAAAAACGATTCAGAAAAGGGGGTGGTCATGAACAGAGTGTCTGAATTAAGCAGACCACTCTTACCCAGTCAAGAGATCAGGGCTTGATCCATCACCGTTTTTTAGCTCACTGCACCATCCCAGCTCAGAACCTGGCTATATGCAAATTAGTCTGTCCCTGGCCCAGTGCATCATGGGAACAGGGCAGATCAAACTACCAAGCCAATTCTTATCCTGGGAAGGAAACAAGCTTCCGGGGACCGGTTTCTGGCATTGCACCATCACTGCACCACCAGGATTCAAGCAAGCCGGGCCGACGATGGCTGAAATGCCAGAAACCGGTCCCCGGTAGCTTGTCTCCTTTCCGGTGAAGAATTGGCTTGGTAGTTTGGTCTGTCCTATTCCATGAGACACTGGGTCAGACTAATTTGCATATAGCCAGGTTCTGAACTGGGGTGATGCAGTGAGCTAAATAACGGTGATGGATCAAGCCCTGATCTCTTGACTGGGTAAGAGTGGTCTGCTTAATTCAGACACTCTGTTCATCACCACCCCCTTTTTGAATCGTTTTTGGCCACCACAAGTGTGGCAGGGTATACTCAGACATGAGTCCCTTGCTCACTGCACCACCAGGATTCAAGCAAGCCGGGCCGACAACGGCTGAAATGCCAGAAACCGGTCCCCGGTAGCTTGTCTCCTTTCCGGTGAAGAATTGGCTTGGTAGTTTGGTCTGTCCTGTTCCCATGAGGCACTGGGTCAGACTAATTTGCAAATAGCCAGGTTCTGAACTGGGGTGATGCAGTGAGCTAAATAACGGTGATGGATCAAGCCCTGATCTCTTGACTGGGTAAGAGTGGTATGCTTAATTCAGACACTCTGTTCATCACCACCCCCTTTTTGAATCGTTTTTGGTCACCACAAGTGTGGCAGGGTATACTCAGACATGAGTCCCTTGCTCACTGCACCACCAGGATTCAAGCAAGCCGGGCCGACGACGGCTGAAATGCCAGAAACCGGTCCCCGGTAGCTTGTCTCCTTTCCGGTGAAGAATTGGCTTGGTAGTTTGGTCTGTCCTGTTCCCATGAGGCACTGGGTCAGACTAATTTGCATATAGCCAGGTTCTGAACTGGGGTGATGCAGTGAGCTGAATAACGGTGATGGATCAAGCCCTGATCTCTTGACTGGGTAAGAGTGGTCTGCTTAATTCAGACACTCTGTTCATCACCACCCCCTTTTTGAATCGTTTTTGGCCACCACAAGTGTGGCAGGGTATACTCAGACATGAGTCCCTTGCTCACTGCACCACCAGGATTCAAGCAAGCCGGGACGACGACGGCTGAAATGCCAGAAACCGGTCCCCGGTAGCTTGTCTCCTTTCCGCTGAAGAATTGGCTTGGTAGTTTGGTCTGTCTTGTTCCCATGAGGCACTGGGTCAGACTAATTTGCATATAGCCAGGTTCTGAACTGGGGTGATGCAGTGAGCTAAATAACGGTGATGGATCAAGCCCTGATCTCTTGACTGGGTAAGAGTGGTCTGCTTAATTCAGACACTCTGTTCATCACCACCCCCTTTTTGAATCGTTTTTGGCCACCACAAGTGTGGCAGGGTATACTCAGACATGAGTCCCTTGCTCACTGCACCACCAGGATTCAAGCAAGCCGGGACGACGATGGCTGAAATGCCAGAAACCGGTCCCCGGTAGCTTGTATCCTTTGCGCTGAAGAATTGGCTTGGTAGTTTGGTCTGTCTTGTTCCCATGAGGCACTGGGTCAGACTAATTTGCATATAGCCAGGTTCTGAACTGGGGTGATACAGTGAGCTGAATAACGGTGATGGATCAAGCCCTGATCTCTTGACTGGGTAAGAGTGGTCTGCTTTATTCAGACACTCTGTTCATCACCACCCCCTTTTTGAATAATTTTTGGCCACCACAAGTGTGGCAGGGTATACTCAGACATGAGTCCCTTGCTCACTGCACCACCAGGATTCAAGCAAGCCGGGCCGACGACGGCTGAAATGCCAGAAACCGGTCCCCGGTAGCTTGTCTCCTTTCCGGTGAAGAATTGGCTTGGTACTTTGGTCTGTCCTGTTCCCATGAGGCACTGGGTCAGACTAATTTGCATATAGCCAGGTTCTGAACTGGGGTGATGCAGTGAGCTAAATAACGGTAATGGATCAAGCCCTGATCTCTTGACTGGGTAAGAGTGGTATGCTTAATTCAGACACTCTGTTCATCACCACCCCCTTTTTGAATCGTTTTTGGCCACTACAAGTGTGGCAGGGTATACTCAGACATGAGTCCCTTGCTCACTGCACCACCAGGATTCAAGCAAGCCGGGCCGACGACGGCTGAAATGCCAGAAACCAGTCCCCGGTAGCTTGTCTCCTTTCCGGTGAAGAATTGGCTTGGTAGTTTGGTCTGTCCTGTTCCCATGAGGCACTGGGTCAGACTAATTTGCATATAGCCAGGTTCTGAACTGGGGTGATGCAGTGAGCTGAATAACGGTGATGGATCAAGCCCTGATCTCTTGACTGGGTAAGAGTGGTCTGCTTAATTCAGACACTCTGTTCATCACCACCCCCTTTTTGAATCGTTTTTGGCCACCACAAGTGTGGCAGGGTATACTCAGACATGAGTCCCTTGCTCACTGCACCACCAGGATTCAAGCAAGCCGGGCCGACGACAGCTGAAATGCCAGAAACCGGTCCCCGGTAGCTTGTCTCCTTTCCGGTGAAGAATTGGCTTGGTAGTTTGGTCTGTCCTGTTCCCATGAGGCACTGGGTCAGACTAATTTGCATATAGCCAGGTTCTGAACTAGGGTGATGCAGTGAGCTGAATAACGGTGATGGATCAAGCCCTGATCTCTTGACTGGGTAAGAGTGGTCTGCTTAATTCAGACACTCTGTTCATCACCACCCCCTTTTTGAATCGTTTTTGGCCACCACAAGTGTGGCAGGGTATACTCAGACATGAGTCCCTTGCTCACTGCACCACCAGGATTCAAGCAAGCCGGGCCGACGACGGCTGAAATGCCAGAAATCGGTCCCCGGTAGCTTGTCTCCTTTCCGGTGAAGAATTGGCTTGGTAGTTTGGTCTGTCCTGTTCCCATGAGGCACTGGGTCAGACTAATTTGCATATAGCCAGGTTCTGAACTGGGGTGATGCAGTGAGCTAAATAACGGAGATGGATCAAGCCCTGATCTCTTGACTGGGTAAGAGTGGTCTGCTTAATTCAGACACTCTGTTCATCACCACCCCCTTTTTGAATCGTTTTTGGCCACCACAAGTGTGGCAGGGTATACTCAGACATGAGTCCCTTGCTCACTGTACCACCAGGATTCAAGCAAGCCGGGCCGACGACAGCTGAAATGCCAGAAACCGGTCCCTGGTAGCTTGTCTCATTTCCGGTGAAGAATTGGCTTGGTAGTTTGGTCTGTCCTGTTCCCATGAGGCACTGGGTCAGACTAATTTGCATATAGCCAGGTTCTGAACTGGGGTGATGCAGTGAGCTGAATAACGGTGATGGATCAAGCCCTGATCTCTTGACTGGGTAAGAGTGGTCTGCTTAATTCAGACACTATGTTCATCACCACCCCCTTTTTGAATCGTTTTTGGCCACCACAAGTGTGGCAGGGTATACTCAGACATGAGTCCCTTGCTCACTGCACCACCAGGATTCAAGCAAGCCGGGCCGACGACGGCTGAAATGCCAGAAACCGGTCCCCGGTAGCTTGTCTCCTTTCCGGTGAAGAATTGGCTTGGTAGTTTGGTCTGTCCTGTTCCCATGAGGCACTGGGTCAGACTAATTTGCATATAGCCAGATTCTGAACTGGGGTGATGCAGTGAGCTAAATAACGGTGATGGATCAAGCCCTGATCTCTTGACTGAGTAAGAGTGGTCTGCTTTATTCAGACACTCTGTTCATCACCACCCCCTTTTTGAATCATTTTTGGCCACCACAAGTGTGGCAGGGTATACTCAGACATGAGTCCCTTGCTCACTGCACCACCAGGATTCAAGCAAGCCCGGCCGACGACGGCTGAAATGCCAGAAACCGGTCCCCGGTAGCTTGTCTCCTTTCCGGTGAAGAATTGGCTTGGTAGTTTGGTCTGTCCTGTTCCCATGAGGCACTGGGTCAGACTAATTTGCATATAGCCAGGTTCTGAACTGGGGTGATGCAGTGAGCTAAATAATGGTGATGGATCAAGCCCTGATCTATTGACTGGGTAAGAGTGATCTGCTTAATTCAGACACTCTGTTCATCCCCACCCCCTTTTTGAATCGTTTTTGGCCACCACAAGTGTGGCAGGGTATACTCAGACATGAGTCCCTTGCTCACTGCACCACCAGGATTCAAGCAAGCCGGGCCGACGACGGCTGAAATGCCAGAAACCGGTCCCCGGTAGCTTGTCTCCTTTCCGGTGAAGAATTGGCTTGGTAGTTTGGTCTGTCCTGTTCCCATGAGGCACTGGGTCAGACTAATTTGCATATAGCCAGGTTCTGAACTGGGGTGATGCAGTGAGCTAAATAACGGTGATGGATCAAGCCCTGATCTCTTGACTGGGTAAAAGTGGTCTGCCTAATTCAGACACTCTGTTCATCACCACCCCCTTTTTGAATCGTTTTTGGCCACCACAAGTGTGGCAGGGTATACTCAGACATGAGTCCCTTGCTCACTGCACCACCAGGATTCAAGCAAGCCGGGCCGACGACGGCTGAAATGCCAGAAACCGGTCCCCGGTAGCTTGTGTCCTTTCCGGTGAAGAATTGGCTTGGTAGTTTGGTCTGTCCTGTTCCCATGAGGCACTGGGTCAGACTAATTTGCATATAGCCAGGTTCTGAACTGGGGTGATGCAGTGAGCTAAATACCGGTGATGGATCAAGCCCTGATCTCTTGACTGGGTAAGAGTGGTCTGCTTAATTCAGACACTCTGTTCATCACCACCCCCTTTTTGAATCAATGATTAGAGCGGCAGACCCTGATGCAGAGGTCTAGCCCGGGACCAGGGTTTAATTCCCCGCCTCGGCGGGTCTTGGGCTCAAAATTCCACGGACCTGATAATTCTCGCCTCGGTGCCTATTCCAATCATGGAGTCCCACTCTGCAACTCTGAGCAATAGCTTGCTTAATCTCCACAATGGCCCCCACAACGCTAAGGATGCCTGGCCTCCACCTTGGGGGTGCCCAGGAGTGGACGCCTCACAGGGAAAGCCAGGATGGGTTCCACAGCGGTATTCGTACAAGCGCCTTGAGACCCTTGCGGGTGAGTAGTGCGCTATACAAGTATCAATTTTACAGTCTCCTTGGTAAGTGGCTTCAGCTCCTTCTTACTGGCCGTGGCACTGGCATCTTTCTTGGTAGAGGAGCTACGGCCACCTTTCTTTGGGACCATCTTCTTCAGATGTCAGAACAGCAGGCCGCAGTTGCACGAGTTGCAGAGTTGTCTGTGGTAAAACAAGACGTCACGTGGCGTTGTACTGCACACGCCGCAGCAGGACTTCTTCCTGCCACTGATGATGAATGATGAGGATGATTCGTGGTTCTCTTTGTGCACCTAAAAGCAAAGGAAGCCAGAGGAACATCAGTTAAATAAATGTTGCATATGTTGTGCTTCAATTAATATTTGCAACTAGGCATGTATTATTATTAATACAACACACCTAAAAACGGAAAGACCAAAAATAAAAATTGCAATTATTTTTAATCAAAAATGGATGTTTACATTAATAGAAGAGAGACCACACAGAGAGAGTTGTTTCAAGCACCACTGAGTACCCTTGGGCATAATGGATGAAAGGAGGCAGACTGGGCTCAGGCCTATGGCACAAAGCACACGGCCTGGCTTCAAAATGGCCCCTTGACCCCCACCCACATGGCCAGACCCTGCCTGGACCAGGCCTCAAAATGGCCCCCACCCACAAGGCCCCAACAACACCACAAAAAAGCGAAAAACACACAAAAATCACCCAAATCCAATGCCATCCATGCCCTAAATGATGTTTAAATTCAAGACACCCCACAGAAAGACTGGGTCCATGCACCACTGACTACCCCAGGGCCTACTGGCTAGTGTGGCTTTACACACACCCCAAAATTTAAAAAAAATCCAAATATAACAGTGAGCTACTCAATTCCATGACATAAATGCTATTTAAGTTCAACAAAACTCACAGAAACAGTTGTATCATGCACCCATGACTAACCCTACTGAATACTGTGCCTACCCACAATATATTTTTTTTAAAGTTGTGAAAAAGTTTAAAAATTGTGTTGCAGCAACTGCAATGCCCCAAACAAACAACACCAACTTACTTGTAAAATCTCAAATCCAAAAGTAATCCAAAAGTGATACAAACAAAAAGTCCTCAAATACAAATATCCAGCAGCAGCCACATAAAGTAATCCGTCCAGCTCCAGATCCAAATGAAAAGTGACCAGGACATGGACAAAGCACTGGGAGGAGCCTGCTGGACAGGAACAAGAAGTTGGAAACTCTGGGGCACTTCCTTCCTCACAGCCCCCAAAAATGGACTCCTTGCACAAAAAAGTGCAGCCAAATGTCAATCTGAGGAGTTATTCTGATCTAAATCATCATTTTCAGAAGGTTTATGCTGCCTGCGGTAGATTTCTTGTGCAGAACTGCAATTTTTGCAAGTTCGGGAAAGCGAGCTGTTCAAATCTCCTGCCGGAAGTCAGCTGCGCGTCGCATCTACGTGTTCGCAATTGTTTACTCCCGCAATGCATGATCGCAGGCCTTTATGATGTAGTTGCGTTCTCAAACTCTTGCAGTGCAAGATGGCGGGCTGCTATGACGTACTCGCAGTCGAAAAGTCTCGCGTGATCACGCAGTCAGATTCAAAATGGCGCAGCGCACGCAAACCGGGAAGAAACGCAACTCGGCGAACTCTGAATCACGGTAAGTCAACACCGCGCGCACAAGATTGTATTTTTGAAGCGCGACCAAGCAAAAATCCGCCAGCTTGCGAATTGCGAATTTTTTTACAATTTTGCGCGAACCGCGAAATTGCCAAAAATTAGCAAATTCAGTGAGCGGAACGGATTTTCAGCCCTCGCTGTATCCCTCTATCTTTTGTTGTGTAAACTACTACATAAGTTGGTTACTAGCTATGTGAAAGTCTATATTAGTTATTAATTAGTTAAGTAAGTATTTGTATGGGATAGTGAATGTGTGTGTGGTTGGGTGGGAGGTGTGTGGCTGTCCAAAGATGTGTAAATAGTTGATTTAGTAGGTATATGAGGTTAAGACTGTATGTGGAAACAGTTGTTTGGGTGAGTGAATATCTTTATGGTCGTGGTGATGAGTAAATATATTTCTCAATGATACATGTCCAACAAACTAGAAATATAAAAGGCAGTGTATGTGGCAGTTGTATATAAATAAGTATACATAAGACTCAGTAATTGCATGAGTGACTGTATTAAAAACTGTATACCTGGAGGAGGAGCTACGCTAGCAACCAAGATGGCCGCGTAAGCTCCCGGCTCCGCCGACCTCCGACTCCTGCCAGAAGATCCTGTCATTCATCCTGATTTTGCGCCCTGCCTCTGTGTGTATGAACTGAACTACAGCTTAATGATGCAACTCCGAGATTTATACCGGTTTGTTAGACGAAGTTACATTGTGTGGCAGTTTGCGGCCTAGAACAGTTTGGAAGCCGGGGTCTCGAGTACTGGCCCAGCCGGGTTCCAGTTGAACAACATCGGCTGTAATTGTGTGACAGGATCCGGTCTACCGAAGTGGAAGTATTTTTTGGGCTGAAATTGACGGCGATTGGCTGAGTTGGTAACCATCAAAGGAGGGGTGACGATGTACGACTGAAGCAGTGGACGGGGGTCTCTGGCCCGGTGGCCGGGTCTGGCCACCACCGGTGTCCGCTGGGTTGGGATCTCCGCCTGCGGTAGCGGAGTCCGGATTGATGTTGAACTGAACAATAAGTCCCCCTCTGCCGTCATCCGTTCCACTTTTATCTGTTCCCCCCAGGGAGACCGGGCTCTCTGGGGACGTGAACATGACCGAAACTGACCGAGGAGTGTTGGAACGGACTGAGAGTGACCCGTGACTGCGAACTGTGCTGGAAGCCATTGGGTCATTTCATGATCGTGTTGAAGCCCGCATTCACAAAATGATCGAGCGTCTGTCTGTAATCGGGCGGAGTGGACCGGACCCTACTCCTCTACAAGAAATGAAACGACTCGAGACCCCCAAGATGGCCACGTCGTTGGAAGAAGCAGACCCCGTACTGTGGGAGGTGTTGGAGCCTCTGACCGATGTTTTGGTTGATCGAAGTGAGCTTCATACTGTAAATGGATTGTATGGCCTACGATTGTTGCCGATCAAGGAAGGACTGCTAGGTGCTCCCTTTCCGGAGCCTTTTGATGGGAACTGTTGTTGGCTTGAAACCGCGTCTCTCCCCCATATATCGGCACCACTAAGATGGCGGACAAGAAGAAGCTGGGCGTCCAAGACGGCAAGGAGAGTTTTTGCTTCTGATGGTGTTCTCGGCGTTTTCATCTCTCTGCTACATCCCAACTTGAACTTTGATACATCTTTTCTGTGTTCTAACTATCCTGTAAAGGCGACAGTTTGTCCGGAAGGGGTTCGCACGTCTGATCGGACGGGTCAAGGATGAGACTGAGTGACTGGGTTTAATATTGAGTCTTGCTGGACATGGGGTTTGCTATCATGATGCGTTCGGGAGGTGTTTAAAGTTTCCCCTGTTGCGCTACGTACATGCAGCTTTATAGATTTCCTGACCTTAGCTTGGGGATTCTTGGTTCTGGCGGGGAGGAGTGGGGACCGGGGGCATGTCTGAATATGTCCTCCTCCACTTTCTATTATTAGTAGTTAGTTAGTTGGGGCGACAGGCACACTGCTAGTTGGGGTTAGGCAATAGCCATATGCAGGGGTGCAGGGTGGGGGGATGGGTTTTTTATTTTTGTCTTTGTCTTTTGTTCTATGGTCTCTTTTTCTTCACTCTCTCTTCACTTTCTTTATAAATATAGTTGTGGAACATCCTGACATTGATTGTCTTCTAATATCTGGTGATCATGCTTCTGTGATTATCCTGATTTTTTGGGTGGACAGGCTCTGAGGACTGGCGCTTAACGTGGATTATATATTGTACTGTTGCACATCCTACTTCTCAAACGTTAGCGTACGCATCCCGACTTTTTTACATTGCTCGTATATATCCTGTTCCTATGCCTGTTCACCTTATTATTGTATCTGAATGTATGGCACCCGATATGACAATTTCTTTCATTATTTTGCAAATAATAAAAAGATTAAAAAAAACTGTATACCTATGATAGTGATTTAATCACACACTAAGTATGTGTTACTATCTATATGAATAAATAAAGTGGTGTTTGTATAAGTGTGTAGTTTAGTAAATATAAGTATGATCAATTGTTTGCATAAGTGAGTAGGATGACTGCATAGCTGAATAGGATGTGTACTGGTGTGTAATGTCGATGTAGGTGTATAAGTATATTTAATAGTATTCTATTGATTTTTGTAAGCATGTATGAGTGAATCTATAGGTAAGTGTTTACATGTGTGTATAGATGTAGGAATCACTGAGTGGGTTTTTAGAAACTTGTATTGGTTTGTGAATGGTTTCAAAGATGGTAGTCTGTATTTTATAATGAGTGTTGAGAGGTTATACTAGTGTATGATGAAATGTATCACATTGCTGTGTGGATGATGTCATTAGTGATGTCATCAGTCATGTCATTTGAAATGTCATCAATGATGTCATCAGTGATCTCACTGACCATGTCATGAATGATGTAATATGTGACATCATCAGCAGTGGATTGCGGGCGTGTGTGTTATAGTGAGTACAATTAACTCTAACTGAAAAATGTCAATGGTTTTGTACGAATGAAATGTCCACCTAACTATAACACCCCTAAAACCTATGTTTTTTTCAGTGAATTTCTAAGGTTTTTAAAATGCTAATTCCGAACTATAACATGTCAGAAACCTATGGTTTTTTCAGTGAATTTCGAAGGCTTTTTAAATGATAATTCCTAACTATAAAAGGCCTCAAATCTACGTTTTTTTCAGGGAATTTCAAAGGTTTTTTCAATGATAATTTTGAAATGTATTAATTGTTATATTTCTTTTTTTCATATTGTTTTACTACATTTTTTTAATCAATTTATTTTTAAATATCTTATTCTTTAAATTACATTACACATTTTTAATATATATATTTTTAAAAGTATTATTATTATTATATATTTTTAAAATATACTTATAATATGTTCTTTATTTTCAAATTTTTGGGGGAAGTCGCGCACCCATAGTGCACCTTACTCGATCACTGAGCGGAACCTAGCCGCCATTTTAGAATTGTTGTGCGGGATCAGCCTATAGTGTGCCATGGCTGCGTATTTTCGTGCACTTTTGCTATGCGACTGGTACGCAACTCCAGGCGCATACGCGACACATGCATGTTACTTTACATGACGCTCGCGCGCTTATGCGTGACGTCAAATACATGTTCGACGCGGTGGGTGCGTGACTCCTGCAAAATGTTTAAACGTCTAAAATGATATATATACATATTTAATATACATATTAGGGCAAGACATTATCTAACCTAATCATAAAAGAAATATATTTTTACTTTTAATAAACTTATATTTGTTTTAAATGCAATTTCGCGACATTGTGTTGAGTGCCTGCCTCCTGTGCGCAGGGTGCGTAGACCCCATGTGACCTGAAAAAAAAGTTTTGATTGGTTCATAACTTTTCCCATTGTAACTATTGAAGGACCCCATTCATTTCAATCATTCTTCTTAGAGATTCTTTCGAAACAGATCTCTTAGCTGAGAAGAACTTCTTTTGGATTATTTCTGTTCAGATATTTTCCAATTTGAAGACACAATGGCTTCAGGACAAAAGCCACTAAGAGAATTGTACCATTCTTCGGACGCAGAAATTGTTGTGGAACCTCCACCTCCAAAAATACCTTCCTCAGTGGTGTGGAAGTTTTTTACCTACGCTGAAGGACAAAAGAAGGTGAATGCCACAAAAGTCACCTGTAAAATCTGTGGTAGCGATCTTTCAAGAGGCAGTGCTGACAACAAGTACTCGTGCGGCACTGCAAGTATGTACAAACATCTTAAGAGTCTGCACCCTGTTAATCTGTCTCGGGAGGAGTGCAGGAGACTTCGAGACAACCCTTCCCCTGCAGTGTCAAGTACTTCTGCCAGTTCCTCTTCGCCATCACGTCCGGAGATACGTACAGAATTTGCACACCTAAAAATGCACTGCATCAAGTGCAACCAACTTCTGTGCTACGGAGAGCAGTCTGTGGACTTAGTCTGTACAGCACAATGAAACCACCGCTGTTAGAATTTTTTTTTCTGGGCTCTTAGTTCCCGAAGTTCACTGTTTGTTACGTCCTTTTTTCTTTTGAAGAAACAACAAAAAAATCACAAAATTGTTAAAAAAACGCGACAAAAAAAATATAAAACAAAAAACAACAAAAAAGGTATTTTCAGAACTAACTTCTTTGGCTAAAGAAAGACCTATATTTGTATGATAGTGTATGGAAGTTTGTTTGAATGTATGCATAGTGCATAATTGACTGAAAGAATGCATTAGTACTGTATGGTGTATGTATAAGGCAGAACTATAAGGAAGTGCTGTAGCATTACACTTGTAGCTGTTTAGCTGCAGTGTGCTGTGGTACTTCCAAAGCAAAGGGATGCAACATATGTACATAAATATGTTGCAAGTCTATGCTTCCGTCTGCACTGCTGCTTAAACTACAGCCATGCGGTGACACAGGCACCCTTGCATTATGGCGCAAGGATATCTGTGTCATGCAGAATTTGTTTTTGTGCAGGAAGACACACCTTCCTGCACAAAAACAATCTGTGAAGGCCTTTTTCTCCTTTAATGTATGCTGTGCATTTTAGCATACATTCAAAGAGAAAAAATGAGGAGAAATTAAAATAATTCTCCTTGTTGTGCCTTGTTACACCAATTGGAAGATACATTTATAGCATTGCGATTGGAACATGCATTTATAG
The DNA here is from genome assembly GCF_964263255.1 of Lissotriton vulgaris. Classification (NCBI taxonomy): domain Eukaryota; kingdom Metazoa; phylum Chordata; class Amphibia; order Caudata; family Salamandridae; genus Lissotriton; species Lissotriton vulgaris. The sequence goes on from NC_141696.1 coordinate 725,383,912, forward strand.
CATTGCGATGGGCGGTGCTTTCAGCACCTCCCGCCGCAATGTTAAAAATGTGAGATGCACCCGCCACTGTGGCAGGAGCATCCTAATTCGGCGCACGGGACCTCCGCCATTATGGCGGACGGTCCCTTGCCCCATCAGGATGGCGGACGGACAATGTCCGTCTGCCATCCTAATCGGTCCTCAAGTTTGCTATGGGAGGGCAGGAGCCACGAGACTCTTGCCCTCTCACAGCAAACAGCAGTGTCCGGGGGGTGAGCAGCCCGGGACACTGCAGGAGCCGGCCCTGGGGGGTGGCAGTCCCCAGGGCCCTCAATGGCTCCAGGAGGAGGCCACGCAGGCCCCCTCCCACAATACACAAAGCCCTGGGGGGTGGTGGTCCCCGGGGCTTGGGGGGCCATTGAGCCCACCCACATATTTTGCTGGGGGGCCTTTGAGCCTCCCAACCATTTATTTTCAAAGCCCTGGGGGGTGGTGGTCCCCGGGGCTTGAGGGTGGCGTTGAGCCCCCACCCACGTATTTTGCTGGGGGCCTTGGAGCCCCCCAACCAAATATTTTGTTGCCCCAGGGGTGTCGGTCCCCGGGGCTGAGGGGCCCCTCTGGGCCATCCATAAAATAAATGTAATAATTTTGCCAGCGGGATTTAGCCCCACAGGGGGCTAATTATTAAAGAATTGTTTTTTACGGCAGGATCCGTGCACCCTGCGTGCACTGTGTCGTGTTTTAAAAAAAATAAAATAATTGGGGGGCCCTGGGAATCCTTATGGGACCCCCTAAGCAGGTCTAGAGGGTCAGGGGATTTCTACCCTGCCCCCTTTATACGTTTTGCACACTTGTTCCACTGACTTCTTCAGCCTCACATCTACCGAGGCACAAAATGGCTGCCAACACTTCCTGGTTTCGAGCCACTTGACAGCCAATTATTCAGCGCGTGATCGAGACGGTGAGCTTAGGGTGCACTGAGGAGGCGCGGATCCACAGCGGCCATAGATATATATGTACTTTTAATTGTGATTTTCTCAGAGACTACTGAATGGATTTACGCCATTTAAGCAAAAGGCACGAGTCTAAACTTAGGACTACCTCTTTGCCAAATTTGGATTAATTCCGTTCAGCAGTTCGGGCTGTAGCCGGGATGAAGGGATCCTACCGAAAATTGCATTGAGAAAACACGTTTTGGGACCCCCTTTTTTCTCAGCCCCCGCTTCACGAATCATCACGAGACTTTCAGGATAGGAGCGGACCGGAGCTGGCCATTAGTTTTGAAAATTTTGCAAAGATTAGTCAACTGGTGCAAAAGTTATTCTAAATAGGATGTTGTGGATTTCCTATGGAAAATAGGTCCTAACTGTAACTACCTACTGGCGACCACCAGTAGGTAATATATATATATAAATATATAGATTTTCTACCAAAGATTTGTGCCACACTCAAGAACTTGTTTTAAATTAATTATTTATTCGGCAAACTCCAAATCAAATCTGTCACACGGTGTGACAGACTTGCTTTGGTGTTTGCCGAATAAATAATTAATTAAAACAAGTTCCTGAGTGTGGCGCAAATCGTTGGTAGAAAATTCAACTTGACCTGTGGTTGGTCCTGCGCACGCACCCGCTGGTGAGCGCTCCAGCTCTAACCAACATTGCTCTAAAAAATAAAAAATAAATATATATATATATATATATATATATATATATATATATATATATATATATATATATATATATATATATGTGAGCAAGGCGCCGAAACGTCATGCGGCATACTCTGCTTTGAATAAAAGTCTGAGCACCTAACTGGTCCGTGTCCTGGAAATCTTTGGCGTTTACCTGTCGTTGATGTGGTAATTCGGAATATATATATATATATCTATATAAATAAAAAATACCTCATACATATATGTATATTCACTGAAAAAACCATAGGTTTGACACCAGTTATAGTTGGCTGGAAATTTTACTGACATAAAACCATTGAAATTCCCACGTTATAGTTAGTTGGACTCACTATAACTTGCGCGCCTGCAATGCACTGCTGATGATGTCACATATTACATCACTCATGACATGGTCAGTGACATCACTCATGACATCACTGATGACACCATCCAGTGAATGTGTGTCTTTCTGAAAAATAAATATGTTTTATATATGTATATGTAAAGGTCGATGGAAGAATAAATGTTTAAATAAGTGTCTAAATGGATGGTTTTAAAAAAAAATTGATTGGTTAACTGGCTTATTAAGTGTATCTTAGTGAATACATATATTAGCGAGTAATGTTTAAATATTTAAATATATGTATCAGTGTTTCACTTTGTGTATAAGTGGCTGCATGGGTTGGTGAGTAGCTACATGTGTGTGTATATGGGTTATTAGATTTTTTTTAGTATCAGTATGAGTGTCTGTATGGTTCGGTGGGGGTATTACTTAGCACATAGATGCATCAATGACTGACTCACTGTTTGTATGTGTTTTGAAGACAGCATATGTGCAGGACTGTATGGGTGGATGAGTGTGTATATGTGTGTTAGTGAGTGAATGACTGTCTCACTAGTGTCTTTATCAGTAACTACATATGTTTTAATCTAGTATATGTGAGTATTGATGTATATAAGTGAGTATATGTGAGAGTGAGAGATTGTAAGAGTTCCTGTTTGAATAAGTATGTGTTTCTATAAGTGATTGTTTAAGAGAGTAAGTATGTGTAAGTTTCCTTATAAGTAAGGTGGTAGTGTGTGTATAGCTGTATATGCAAATAAATGGATGTTCAATAGTTTATTTGCATGTGTGAGTATGTGTGTGAGTAACTTTTGGATGACTGTCGGTGTGTAACAGGATGTATAGGTGTATCACTACATATGATGAGTGAGTATATGTATGAGTGATTATATTGAACTGTTGGTGAATGAGAGGATGTGTATATAGATAGCGGAATTACTGAATTGGTTGTTGTAACTGGTATGGGTATCTCCATGTTTTTGAAAATGTTAGTTTCTATTTTTGAATATGTGTTTCAAGGGTTACATTACACTGAAAGGAGGTCTGTCACTCTGTCACAAGGATGGTGCCATCAGTGAAGTCATAAGTGATGTCACTGACCATGTCATGAGTGATGTAATATGTGACGTCATCAGCAGTGCATTGCAGTTATAGTGAGTCCAACTAACTATAACTAACTATAACGTGGGAATTTCAATGGTTTTATGTCAGTAAAATTTCCAGCTAACTATAACTGGTGTCAAACCTATGTTTTTTTCAGTGAATTTAATAGGTTTTTTAAATGCTAATTCCTAACTATAACTGGTGTGAAACCTATGGTTTTTTCTGTGAATTTCATAGGTTTTGTAAATGCTAATTCCTAACTATATATAGGGCCTCAAACCTATGTTTTTTTCAGTGAATTTAAAAGGTTTTTTAATAGCAAATTTCTATAGCTATGAAATATATTATTTTTTATAATGAATCCTATATTGTATATTTATGTAATAATATTTCTTTATGTATATTGTTCATGTTTTTTTTATTATTTTTTTGCCCTGGAGCGCTCCTGGTGCGCGTACCGGTAAGCGCAGTCTTGCGGCGTACCTCGGTGCGCGTACCGGTGAGCGTCCTGTTAGCTCTATTGCCGCAAACGAAAACATCATCGTGACGTATCGCGTAGCCGCGTCCGCGTGATACGCATGGCGTAAGCGCACCCAGAAGCACCGAGCGCATACGATCGCGCTACGTAATGGCCCCGGGGCACGCCCCGGGGCGCATAGCGTAAGCGCGTCGGGTCATGTGACCTGAAAATAACACTCTTCATTGGTTCAGAACAGTTTTTTTTTCTCCAAATGATGAAAGCCCCCACCTTTTTTCCTCATTCTCACTTTGTACTTTGACTGAGGAAGACCTGTTTGCAGACCTATTTGTAGTGAGAAATGGCTACAGTAGCAGCAGCAGCAGGAGCATCTCAACCACCACCACCACCACAAGGACCACCACAACATCACAGTGGTTGAGAAGAAGAAGAGGAGGAGGAGGAGGAGGAGGAGGAGGAGGAGGAGGAGGAGGAGGAGAGGCAGTTCCTGCCTGAAGATAATACCCCCTATAAACCAAAGGAGCACATTGTCTGGGAGTTTTTTAAAATCCCAAGGGGCCTAAAGCAAGTTAATGCTCCAAAAGTTACATGTCTGATCTGTGGCACTGTACTTTCCAGGGGGAACCCTGCCAAAAAGTATTCTTTTGGCAACAATACTATGATTCGCCATATGCAACGCAGGCACCCAAACAACTATGCTGCGGCAGAGGTCAGAGAACTGATAACGAACCGTCCCCAATCTTCTAGCAGCACCTCCAAAAGTACACAACCCACTCCATCGGGTCCAGAGACAAGGGAGATGGTCCCAAATATCCAACCCCAGTTTGGAGATTTTAAAATTGTTTGTAAATTTTACGGGACTACAATTTGCTATGGAGAGCAAAGTATTAAACTGATCAACCGTGCTGGAGACAACCACAACTGCAAAAAGAAACCTTAATTGTTTCCTGATTTTTTGTGCTCCAGTTGAGCGGTTTACAATTCCCTGTTTTTTGTTTGTCCCCATAAAAATTACAAAAAAATATATAAAATTGTTCATAAAAGCCAAAAAAAGTAACAAATGTTCCAAAAAACAATAAAAACAAATTTAAAACAACAAAAAGAATAAAAAAACAGTTCTTTTTAGAACTACCTCCAATTTATAAAAAAATGCTACATTTTTTCAAAAATCTGTTATTCTTTTCTCCCCATGATACGCTCCCCGATACACTCCGCGGTGCGCGTACCGGGCGCTCCCCCCGCGAAAATCAAAAAAAAAATATATGTATTTTTTGCCCCGCGGGTCCCTTTTTTGGCCCCCACATCAAACCTACCCTGCCCCCTTTAGGTCATTTCCCCCTTTGTTTTTGCCACCTCTTGTGTCTCGATCCTACCGAGACACAAGATGGCGGCCTCTCCGGACTGTTGACAGTCACCCGAGAGCCAATCAGCTTTCCGCTCGCGAACTCGCGTAGCGCGCTGGAGCGCGCCCTGGTGCACGTACCGGGGCGCGCTTATAGATATATATATATTTTTTTGAACCTAAATTACTCAAAATCCACTGGAGCACATATCTTGAAACATAGCAAAGGCACATCGGGCTACCAGTCCCTACAATTTTGCCAAGTTTGGCGGAAATCCATTCAGCCGTTCGGGCTAAAATTGAGTCCAACCGCCCTATGGAAATTAACATGGGGGAAAACACGCTTTGGGACCCTCCTTTTATCTCGGCCCCTGCTTGACGAATCCCCCCCAAACTTTCAGGGAATTTAGGGAAAATTACAGGCAGATCCCTCAATCGGCGCCAAAGTTATTCCCAAGAGAATGTTGCGGATTTCCTCTGGAAAACGATCCTAACTATAACTACCTACTGGCGACCGCCAGTAGGTAATATATATGTATATATATATATGTATATATATTACCTACTGGCGGTCCCCAGTAGGTAGTTATAGTTAGGATCTACTTTCCTTAGGAAATCTGCAACATTCTATTGGGAATAACTTTGGTGCCGGTGGACGAATCTTCGCGAATTTCTCAAACTTCGTGGCCCGCTCCGCTCCTTCCTTGAAAATGTGGGGGGGATTTGTCAAGCGGGGGCCGAGATAAAGGGGGGTCCCAAAACGTGTTTTCCTCATGTTAATTTCCATAGGGCGGTCGGCCTCACTTTTAGCCCGAACCGCTGAATGGATTTTCACCAAACTTGGCAAAATTGTAGGGACTGGTAGCCCGATGTGCCTTTGCTATGTCTCAAGATATGTGCTCCAGTGGATTTTGAGTAATGTAGGTTCAAAAAACAATATATATATCTATGGCCGCGCCCCGGTACGCGCACCGGGGAGCGCAGCAGGCGCGACACACGAGGTGCGCACGGAAAACTGATTGGCTCTTGGGTGTCTGTAAACATTCGAAACAGTCCGGACCGGCCGCCATCTTGTGTCTCGGTAGGATAGAGACACAAGAGGTAGGAAAAAAAGGGGGAAATGACCATAAGGGGGCAGGGTAGACCCCCCTGATCCCCTAGGTTTGATGTGGGGGCTATAAAAGGGCCCGCGGTGCAAAATATATATATATTTTTTTGATTTGCGCGGGGGGAGCGCCCGGTACGCGCACCAGGGAGCGAACCGGGGAGCGGCCCATGGGGAAAGAAGAATGACAGAGTTAATAAAAAATGTAGCCTTTTTTTAAAAATTGGAGGTAGTTCTAAAAAGAACTGTTTTTTTTCTTCTTTTTGTTGTTTTATATTTTTTTGTGTTTTTGGAACATTTTGTACTTTTTTTGGCTTTTATGAACTATTTTATATTTTTTGGTATCTTTATGGGGATAAACGAAAAAACAGGGAATTGAAAATGGCTCAACTGGAGCAGAAAAAAAAGAAGAAAAAATTAGGGTTTTTTGGGGCATTTGTTGTTGTCCCCAGCAAGGACGATGAGCTTTATGCTCAGTTCACCATAGGAGATGGTCATACCACAATGTATACATGTTATACAGAAATCCCCAAACCATGGCTGAATGTTAGGGATCGTCTCCCTTGCCTCTGGTCCCGTTGGAGTGGGTTGATTTCTTTGGGAGGTGGAGCTTGAAGATTGGGGAAGGTTACTGGCCAGTTCCATCATCTCTGCAGCAGAATAGTTGATTGGATGCCTGCGCTGCATGTGGCGATTCATGGTGTTGTTTCCGAAAGAGTATTTCTTATTAGGGTTTCCCCTGGAAAGTTCCACTCCACAGATTAAGCAAGTCACCTTGGCCGCATTTACTTTTTTCTTTCCCTCTGGGATCGAAAAAAACTCCCATACAATGTGTGGTTTTGGCTGCTATGGGGTATTGTGTTCTTGCAGCCATCTTCTCCTCCCCTCCTCCTCCTCCTCCTCCTCCTCTTGTTGACCACCAATGTAATCTTGTGGTGGTCCTCTTGGTGGTTGTGGTGGTGGTGCAGATGCTCCAGCTGCTGCTGCTATTGAAGCCATTTCAAAGTACAAAATATACTTGAAAGATTGCCAAACAGGTCTTCCTAAGTCAAAGGACAAAGTCAGAATAAGGAAAAAAGGTGGGGTCTTTCATCATTTGGAAAAAAAAAAGGCCTGAACCAATGAGAAGTGTTATTTTCAGGTCACAAGAGCAGGGATTTCATCATTATGAAACCAAAACTGTTCTGCACCAATAAAAAGTGTTATTTTCAGGTCACATGACCGACGCGCTTACGCGGCGTGCTCCCAGGCGCGTCGCGTAAGCGTGTCACATGTTTACGTTGCGCGATCGTATTCGCTCGAGTGCTTCCGGGTGCGCTTACGCCGTGCGTATCACGTGGACGCGGCTACGCGATACGTCACGATGATGTTTTCGTTCGCGGCAATAGCACTTACGGGACGCTCTCCGGAGCGCGCCCTGGGGCGCTTCAAAAGACTACGCTTTCCGGGGCGCGCCCCGGGAGCGCTCCAAGGTAAAAAAAAAAAATATATATATATATATACATTAAAAAAATTGTTTTAAATACAAATAAAATATAGGATTCATTCATTTTCGAAAATATTACATTTTATAGCTATAGACATTTGCTATTAACAACATTTTGAAATTCAAAGAAAAAAATATAGGTTTGGGGCCATACATATAGTTAGGAATTAGCATTTAAAAAACCTATGAAATTCACTGAAAAAACCATAGGTTTCACATCCGTTATAGTTAGGAATTAGCATTTAAAAAACCTATAAAATTCACTGAAAAAACCATAGGTTTCACACCAGTTATAGTTAGGAATTAGCATTTAAAAAACCTATTAAATTCACTGAAAAAACCATAGGTTTCACACCAGTTATAGTTAGCTGGAAATTTTACTGACATAAAACCATTGAAATTCCACGTTATAGTTAGTTGGACTCACTATAACTTGCGCGTGTAATGCACTGCTGATGATGTCACATATTATATCACTCATGACATGGTCAGTGACATCACTCATGACATCACTGATGACACCATCCTTGTGACAGACCTCCTTTCACTGTAACCCTTGAAACACATATTCAAAAAAAGAAACTAAAATTTTCAAAAAAAAGGAGATACCCATACCAGTTACAACAACCAATTCAGTAATTCCACCATTTATATACACATCCACTAATTCACCAACAGTTCTATGTAGTCACTCATACATATACTCACTCATCATATGTAGTGATACACCTATACATCCTGTAACACATCGACAGTCTTCCAAAAGTTGCTCACACACATACTCACACATGCAAATAAACTATTTGAACATCCATTTATTTGCATATACAGCTATACACACACTACCACCTTACTTCTAAGGAAACTTACACATACTTACTCTCTTAAACAATCACTTATAGAAACACATACTTATTTAAACAGGAACTCTTACAATCTCTCACTCTCACATATACTTACTTATATACATCAATACTCACATTTTCTAGATTAAAACATATGTAGTTACTGATAAAGACACTAGTGAGACAGTCATTCACTCACTAACCCACACATATACACACTCATCCATTCATACAGTCCTGCACATATGCCGTCTTCCAAACACATACAAACAGTGAGTCAGTCACTGATGCATCTATGTGCTAAGTAATACCCCCACCAAACCATACAGACACTCATACTGATACTAAAAAAACATCTAATAACCCATATACACACACATGTAGCTACTCATCAACCCATGCAGCCACTTATACACAAAGTGAAACACTGATACAAACATTTAAATATTTAAACAATATTCGCTAATATATGTATTCACTAAAATACACTTAATAAGCCAGTTAACCAATCATTTTTTTTTTTAAAAACATCCATTAATACACTTATTTAAACATTTATTCTTCCATTGACCTTTACATATACATATATAAAACATATTTATTTTTCAGAAAGGCACACATTTACTGGATGGTGTCATCAGTGATGTCATGAGTGATGAGAGAGTACAGAGATGTAATATGTGACGTCATCAGCAGTGCATTACACGCGCAAGTTATAGTGAGTCCAACTAACTATAACGTGGAATTTCAATGGTTTTATGTCAGTATAATTTCCAGCTAACTATAACTTGTGTGAAACCTATGGTTTTTTCAGTGAATATATATATATATATATATATATAAAAAATGTAATCCCCGCCGTGCCCCCTTGTCTACTCAGCTGGACGAGGACAGTTTTTGCATTTTAGCGCTTTGCCGTGAAGCGCAGGGGAGGCCCTTCCTCAAGGTTCTTGGGTTCATGGCAATTACCCAGACCGCCTCGCACCCCTTGGAACAGAGACTCTGCTATCAGCGATAGTCCATGAACTCGTGGAGAGACATCGCTACTTTAATGATGTCCCGGACCTGCACCAAAGGGACCGCGAGGCTGGAAGTGTGGGCTTAAAAGATGTATTTTGCCCTGTACAACACGCTGCAATCCTTACCTGACTACGCTCACAGCCAGCCTTCAACTGGATGTACTGCAAGAATTTGGCTAACAGGATTACGTACCGCGTCACCGCAACATGAACTAAACTGTATACTGGGAGATGCAGTCTACTTACACCAAACTACCAAAGTGATTCCTGTCGAACGCTGCTCAGGTGTGCAACTTTCTACTTTAGATGAGCTTGTATAAAATACACCCAGGATTCCAACGTCAGTGGCATTTTGAAAGGAAATCGCATCTGACGAAGGCGAAAGCTGAAATGCGTTATGCCATCCTTTTAACAAATAAAATAGTTTTAAATCCCGCCGTGCCCCCTTGTCTACTCAGTTGGAGGAGGACTGTTTTTGCATTTTAGCGCTTTGCCGTGAAGCGCAAGGGAGGCCCTTCCTCAAGGTTCTTGGGTTCATGGCAATTACCCAGACCGCCTCGTACCCCTTGTAACAGAGACTCTGCTATCAGCGATAGTCCATGAACTCGTGGAGAGACATCGCTACTTTAATCATGTCCCGGACCTGCACCAAAGGGACCGCGAGGCTGGAAGTGTGGGCTTAAAAGATGTATTTTGCCTAGTACAACACGCTGCACTCCTTACCTGACCACGTTCACAGCCAGCCTTCAACTGGATGTACTGCAAGAATCTGGCTAACAGGATTACTTGCCGCGACACCGCAACATGAACAAACTGCATACTGGGAGTTGCAGTCTACTTACACCAAACTACCAAAGTGATTCCTGTCGAACGCTGCTCAGTTGTGCAACTTTCTACTTTAGATGAGCATGTATAAAATACACCCAGGATTCCAACGTCAGTGGCATTTTGAAAGGAAATTGCATCTGACAAAGGCGAAAGCTGAAACGCGTTATGCCATCCTTTTAACAAATAAAATAATTTAAAACCGTGCCCCCTTATCTACTCAGCTGGAGGAGGACTGTTTTTGCATGAATATATATATATATATATATATATATATTATACCTTTCCCTGGTATACCACGATTTTTCATCAAAAAAACCAGTGCCGAGGCCCAAATGGTGCTTGATGTTAGTATTTATTGGCTCACGAAAAAAACAACCCAACGCGTTTCGAAGCCAAGCTTCTTGCTCACGGGTAACATTGCTTAAAGCGGCCATTCTATTTAAAGTGACATGATACAAAATAACGTGCACGTGTTTGCAAGGACATGAAAGAAATACTTTGCTACAATGTTTTCTCTTTTCACTTTGTGACAATTACAAAACGTGATTTAACGAATAATAGAGAAACACGTTCAAATAATAAAGATTGTCCTTGATGGCATTATTACACCAGTTCGTATGCGTGTATAAACCCAAGTGGGTAATGATTTCAGCCAGAGGCTCCAATTTCGTGATACCTCACAGTAAGCCACAAAGTCAATTCACAAAATAATTTTCAGTCAAGTTGACGTTGTTTCTCAAATCATAGTCATTAATCAGACTGTGTGCTACCCAAGTGGGTGATTTCTAAGCAGTCACGTTTCAAGACGACATCTGTAAATAAAGAAAAACACGAATATATGCAATAATTTTTTTTAAAATAGTCCTTGCACCAAAGTGAATTTAAAACATTCATAGACTTCAAGAATGGAAAATGATGGAGAACAGTGATCAGCTATTAATACATTTTCAAGTTTGTAAATGAACAGCCAATTCTTCCCCCAAATTGTGCCCATTCGGATGTGTGGTGTTATATCTTATGATGTAACGGGACTCGAGTTTTCGCAGAGCCAACAACCTGTTACCACCCCTTTCTTTCTTTTCCACACAGTCAATCACCGTGAATCTCAGCAGATCAGGATTTTGGTTATGTGCAGAGGCAAAATGCCTGGCCACCGGATACTGTGGATTGACATTTTTAATGGCCCTCATGTGTTCCAATACCCTCAACTTGGCTTTTTTTGTGGTCATCCCTATATAATATTTATTACAGGGACACTGTAACGCGTATACCGCGAATTCAGTGTTACATCCCAGTTGTTTCGTGATTTTGTGTTCTTCTTGGTCTTGGGAGATTTTTACGCTTTTACATTTATAGCTATGTTTGCAAGCCTTGCAATTTCTGCACGGAAAAAATCCAGCAGTTTGCAAGTTTTTAGTTTTTTCCTTTATTAGGGCATTGCTTAGAGTGTCTTTGAGCGACTTTGCCTTTTTAAAGGTAACTGCAGGACGGTCACTGATTACTTCTTTTATGTCATCATCGAGTTTTAGGACATCCCAATATTTCTCAAGACTTTTCCTGACTCTCCATGACTGACTATCAAAGCTAGTAATGAATCTGATCTGGTCAGAATTCGTGCGAGCCTTGGGAACCAGTAAATTTTTCCTTTCCATGAGTTCAACCTTAGCTTCAGCTTGCTTGATGACATGTTTACTGTAACCCCTTTCACAAAATCTTTTACACATCACTCTCTTCTCAGTTTCATATGACTCCTGCATGCTGCAATTTCGTTTAGCCCTGATAAGTTCACCAAAAGGGATACTGCGTTTCAAGTTTGGTGGATGACAACTTTCAGCATGCAGTAAGCTGTTGCCAGCCGTAGGCTTGCGAAAGAGAGAACTGGTTAACACTCCACCCACAACAGCCAAGTGAACGTCCAAGAATTCTAGGTGACTTTTGTGCATATTGCTGGTAAATTTTAGATTCAACGAGTTATTGTTCAAGATGTTTTCAAATTCTTCGGCCTCCTCCAAGCTACCCTTCCACACACAAAAAAATTGAGGTCCCCCGGGTCTGCCTGTACATTACTTTGTTGAAAATGAAGAAATTATTCTTCAGACAAATACTGATCATCTCCAACAATACTTCTCATTGGCTTATAAGCTTTGATGTAACAAGCTTATACACGAGCATACCGCAAAATCTTGGTGTGGACGCGTGTAAACATTTTCTTAATGATCGGTCTATTAACTACTTACTCCATACACATATGTTGTTGGAGATGATCAGTATTTGTCTGAAGAATAATTTCTTCATTTTCAACAAAGTAATGTACAGGCAGACCCGGGGGACCTCAATGGGAAGTTGCTTCGCCCCCAGCTTTGCGGGGTTGTACCTAGGCTGGTGGGAGGAGCAAGTGGTGAAGAACATCTCCCACTTTTCTGACCACGTGGTCCTCTGGGCCCGCTTCATCGATGATATTTTTTGTGTGTGGAAGGGTAGTTTGGAGGAGGCCGAAGAATTTGAAAACATCTTGAACAATAACTCGTTGAATCTAAAATTTACCAGCAATATGCACAAAAGTCACCTAGAATTCTTGGACGTTCACTTGGCTGTTGTGGGTGGAGTGTTAACCAGTTCTCTCTTTCGCAAGCCTACGGCTGGCAACAGCTTACTGCATGCTGAAAGTTGTCATCCACCAAACTTGAAACGCAGTATCCCTTTTGGTGAACTTATCAGGGCTAAACGAAATTGCAGCATGCAGGAGTCATATGAAACTGAGAAGAGAGTGATGTGTAAAAGATTTTGTGAAAGGGGTTACAGTAAACATGTCATCAAGCAAGCTGAAGCTAAGGTTGAACTCATGGAAAGGAAAAATTTACTGGTTCCCAAGGCTCGCACGAATTCTGACCAGATCAGATTCATTACTAGCTTTGATAGTCAGTCATGGAGAGTCAGGAAAAGTCTTGAGAAATATTGGGATGTCCTAAAACTCGATGATGACATAAAAGAAGTAATCAGTGACCGTCCTGCAGTTACCTTTAAAAAGGCAAAGTCGCTCAAAGACACTCTAAGCAATGCCTTAATAAAGGAAAAAACTAAAAACTTGCAAACTGCTGGATTTTTTCCGTGCAGAAATTGCAAGGCTTGCAAACATAGCTATAAATGTAAAAGCGTAAAAATCTCCCAAGACCAAGAAGAACACAAAATCACGAAACAACTGGGATGTAACACTGAATTCGCGGTATACGCGTTACAGTGTCCCTGTAATAAATATTATATAGGGATGACCACAAAAAAAGCCAAGTTGAGGGTATTGGAACACATGAGGGCCATTAAAAATGTCAATCCACAGTATCCGGTGGCCAGGCATTTTGCCTCTGCACATAACCAAAATCCTGATCTGCTGAGATTCACGGTGATTGACTGTGTGGAAAAGAAAGAAAGGGGTGGTAACAGGTTGTTGGCTCTGCGAAAACTCGAGTCCCGTTACATCATAAGATATAACACCACACATCCGAATGGGCACAATTTGGGGGAAGAATTGGCTGTTCATTTGCAAACTTGAAAATGTATTAATAGCTGATCACTGTTCTCCATCATTTTCCATTCTTGAAGTCTATGAATGTTTTAAATTCACTTTGGTGCAAGGACTATTTTTAAAAAAATTATTGCATATATTCGTGTTTTTCTTTATTTACAGATGTCGTCTTGAAACGTGACTGCTTAGAAATCACCCACTTGGGTAGCACACAGTCTGATTAATGACTATGATTTGAGAAACAACGTCAACTTGACTGAAAATTATTTTGTGAATTGACTTTGTGGCTTACTGTGAGGTATCACGAAATTGGAGCCTCTGGCTGAAATCATTACCCACTTGGGTTTATACACGCATACGAACTGGTGTAATAATGCCATCAAGGACAATCTTTATTATTTGAACGTGTTTCTCTATTATTCGTTAAATCACGTTTTGTAATTGTCACAAAGTGAAAAGAGAAAACATTGTAGCAAAGTATTTCTTTCATGTCCTTGCAAACACGTGCACGTTATTTTGTATCATGTCACTTTAAATAGAATGGCCGCTTTAAGCAATGTTACCCGTGAGCAAGAAGCTTGGCTTCGAAACGCGTTGGGTTGTTTTTTTCGTGAGCCAATAAATACTAACATCAAGCACCATTTGGGCCTCGGCACTGGTTTTTTTGATGAAAAATCGTGGTATACCAGGGAAAGGTATAATAACGAGGAAGTGGCGATTCCGCCGGGAGCCCGCCGTTGCAAGCGGCTTAAGCTAGCCGAATTCTGTGTGGTGTAATATATATATGAGCAAGGCCGTGTAAGGCTGAAACGCGTTGGTGGGGTGAATAGTCTTGAAATAAAGGCTTAAACTCAGACATCCTGATTGTGCCGCCTCTTTTGTCTTTTGATATATATATATATATATATATATATATATATATATATATATATATATATATATATATACATATATAGCTATTCACAGAAAAAACCATAGGTTATAGACCATATATAGTTAGGAATTTGCATTTACAAAACCTTGAAAATTCAGTGAAAAAACCATAGGTTATAGACCATATATAGTTAGGGATTTGCATTTACAAAACCTTATTTTACTCGCATAAAACCATTGAAATTCCATATATAGTTAGTTGCGCTAACTATATATCGCGCACCCGCAATCCACTGCTGATGATGTCACATATTACATCATTCATGACATGGTCAGTGACATCACTGATGACATCACTGATGACATCTCAAATGACATCTCAAATGACATCACTGATGAAATCACTGATGACATCTCATTTGACATGACTGATCACATCACTGATGACATCATTCATATGATAATACGATGAACCTCTTCAGACTCTAATATAACCTTAGATACACTCAGTGTAAACAGACACTTACAGACTGTCACTCATTCATGGAGTTACTCACACACCTAGTCAGTCATGCAAAGAATCAATCACACCTCCATTTCCTCAACTATACATTTATACACACCTTACTTATTCAAACATATTCGAACACATATTTACTCTCTTATACAATCACTGATACAAGTTCTCAATGATCCATACAGCCACTCACACATTCACTGGCTCTTATGCACAGTAATTTATATATGTCAACTCTCACATGTACTGTGTTTACATATGTACTTACTTTGACATGTAGCACTGAGATATCCATTCACTCACCAATACACTCATGCACACAGTCAACCGCCCATACAGCTGTTTCCACATGCACTTTTGAACCCATACATCTAGTGAATCCACTGCTCACACATCTATGCACAGAGTCATACACCTCCCAGCCACCCACACACACACTCAGTCTCCCATACAAATACCTGGGCTACCAATCAATAACCCATATAGTTACTCATATAGCTACTTATCAACACATGCAGCAGTTTACAGAACAACAGACATAATGATGCACAAATTAGGACAGTTTAGTCACTAACCCATGCACTCAGTGAGACATATTTAATCACTCACTCATACAGTCAGTCATGCACCTACTAAATCCTTCATCCAGACACTTATACATCCACTCATTCTTCAATATGTAAGACATATTTACACTTTACAGAAACATACAGTCACTGGATGTTGTCATCAGTGATGTCATCAGTGATGTCACTGACCATGTCATGAATGATGTAATATGTGACATCATCAGCAGTGGATTGCGGGTGCGCGATATATAGTTAGCGCAACTAACTATATATGGAATTTCAATGGTTTTATGCGAGTAAAATAAGGTTTTGTAAATGCAAATCCCTAACTATATATGGTCTATAACCTATGGTTTTTTCACTGAATTTTCAAGGTTTTGTAAATGCAAATTCCTAACTATATATGGTCTATAACCTATGGTTTTTTCTGTGAATTTCATTGGTTTTTTAAAAGCTAACATCTGTAACTGTAAAATGTATTCTTCTTTAAATCTTAAAATATATTTTAGATGTTTATTAATAATTTTTTTTTTAATATTTTTTTTCCTTCGCTTCTAGTTCGCGAACCGGGAAGCTTTCCGTTAGCTCATCTTGATGCCGCGACCTAGTCCGCGAACCGGTCAACGTTACGTTAGCGGAACTGTGACGCGTCGCGGAAGCGCGACGTATCACGTTGTCGCGTAATACGTCTAATGACGCGCCGCGTTAGCGCTCCCGGAAGTGCTCCGGACCGCGAACCGGAAGCGATCCAGGACGCGGCGCGCACCGCGTAACGTAAGCGGAACAGGTCATGTGACTTGTTTATCAAACTTTTCATTGGTTCATTTCACTTTTGGTTTCCAAATGATGTATGACTAGGTCATGTGACCTAAAAATAACACTTTTCATTGGTTCAGAACTTTTGCTTTTCCCAAATCATGTAAACCCCTCCTTATTTCCTCACTCTGACTTTCATCTTGGTGAGAGAAAGACCATTTACCTACAATTGAGCAATGGCTTCTGTACTTGCTGCAGCTGGTGGACCCCCACCACCACCTCAACCTCCTCATAAGAAGAGAGGACCACCCAGTCAATTTACCTCCAACAGAGAGCAGGAAGAGGAGGAAGAAGAAGAAGAGGATCCAGATCAACAACAATTTATCCCAGAGTTGCCCCGTGTTTCAAAGAGAAAAACTAGTTTCATCTGGCAGTTTTTTTCCATCCCTCCAGGGGAGAAGAAGGTGAATGCGAAATATGCCACCTGCCTCATCTGTGATTACAGATTGTCAAGAGGCACAGAGAAGAAATATAGTATGGGCAACTATACTATGCATCGACATATGACCAGGTGGCATCCCTTAAACTACAGCCGGGCTGAGTTAAGGGACCTACAAGACAATCCCCCGACAACTCCTGTGGCCAGATCTACCTCATCAATGTCTTTGTCAGGAAGAGAGGCACAGGAAACTGTGCCAAATATTCAACCAAATTTCCAACATATGAGGTTTACTTGTATATATTGCGGTGCAATGTTGTCGTATGGGAACATGAGCATCAACTTGATTAATATGGTGTTCGAAAACCATAAGTGCCCTAATGCACCCAAGAAGTAATTTTTTTTTTGCTCCTGTTGAGCCGTTTTCAATGCCTGTTTTTTGTTGTTTCCCCTCCATAAAAAACACAAAAAAAACATAAAACTGTTCTAAAAATACAAAAAAATCTAAAAATGTTCAGAAAAAAAAAAAAATATATAAAACAACAAAAACAAAAAAAAAAAGTTCTTTTCAGAACTACCTCCCCTTTCAAATAAAATTGCTAGAATGTTTATCACTCTGGCAAGCTCTATTTCTTTTGGTTCGCTTCAAGTTCGCTGACCGGTTCGCGAACTTTAAGCGAACTAAAAAAATATTTTTTAAAAAAAAGAAGAGTTAGTATAAGGGAAGTAAACAGAGAATAATGTAAAAAGAAAGACAGCTATAAAGAGTAAATGAGAGATAGTGTCAGTGACATCATCAGCAGTGCATTGCGGGTAAAAAGAGTAGAAAACATTTACCTTATAATTCTTGTTACCTTTTTAAAATATTTTTTCATACTTTCAATCTGTGAAACAGAGAACAAACATTTCCAAAAATATTAAAACATGTACTTAAAAATTAGAAAAGACAAGGGAAAAGGTTCAAGAACAAACAGTTTTTCAACAACTTTGACATTTACAGAAGTCTCTGCTTCTCTACGTCCCCTACACAATCCTAAATATATATATTTTACAAAAAACTGTATCTTGATGTTGAATAACTGAGGCCTATTTTGGAACATGGTGCTTTTTTTGCACTGCTAATGTCTCACAATAGTGATGCAAATGCAGCGCAAAAAAGATGTAAAGCCATCATAAAATTGTGTCTAACATTTTAAATGATTGTTTTAGGATGCAAATAAGATGTGTACTTTCAAGAGCTTTCTTTGAGGTGAGGCCTATTTCTTTTTTTTTTTAAAAAAACAGTACCCAGAAGTACAGCACTGTAAGCATTAAAATTGACACTTACAGAAAATCAGCTTCTCCATATCTACCTCACATTTCTAAATGTATATCATAAGTACAAAAAGCATAACATTAATTATACATGTTAAATGGTTTATTTTTGCTGTTCTCAGAATGTATCAAATTTCACTTATATCAGTGACTTGAAGATATTCATCATGTAACAGCGGGGAAAAAAAACCACAATCAAAATGACTGTGTTTAAAAAACCCATACAACCTAAGAAATCTGAATTCTAAACTCCTTAAAATTAACTTACTTTCAATGACGTCGAAGGATCTCCTATGAACAGCATCCACTCTGTTGTGCTATAAATATTTTCAGCCCGCCACTTTCTGAAAGAAAACCTCCATCGATACGAAAAATATGTTACATAGAAAAAAAGACTTCTCTCATTCTATCACATGTTTCCACTAGGCCAAATCATGTTGCCGCGATTCGCAAGTCTTGTAATTCTTCCAATCAAATCCCGACATTTTCTATTTTCGCAACTTGCAAAAAGAAAACATTTGAGATTATTTTCACAATCCTGGACTACTAATATCTTACTCTTCTTTGTCACTCATGTTCTCCTTTTCCTATGACACTGATACTGCTTACTATGAAGCAGACTTACTTGCATCAGGTTTATATAGTCGGATTTTACAAAATAACATTATAATTAAAAGTTTTGGACCAATAATCTAGACAGCATTGCAGACTTACATTCCCTCAACTTGATGAACCTTTTCCAATTCTTCACAGGAAATCTCGAGATTCTTTCTTTAAAATTTTGGTTTTAAAAACACCAGGTAAGAATTTTTATGGTCAAACGGCAATTTTTCTTTTGAAACTTACAACGGAATCATTGCAGAATGACCAGCCGTTTCGAGACTTTAAATAAGCTGTATAATGTCCTGAAGTTGTTGAAGGACCATCGTGATAGATAATTGCTACAGTTACAAAAGTCCTTCCTGATATTGAAAGCTGAGAAGCCACAAATTTTTTTATTAAAGTTGACAATTTTGATCCATCAGGCCTACATCGTTGCATCATTAAAATGACATACTGTCCATATCTACGTATAAGTAATGTTGACATCATTTCAGATTTACATTGGCTACACTCCATGTTGTGATCCGCTGCATTTACTAGCTTATTAAAGGAGACTGATTTACTGTCTGGCAAAGTTAAATATATAAATCTTTCTGAGTCTACACTAGTAGTACTTAATACCCTACAATTCTCGCAGTCATGCTGCCATTGATAAGAAAGCCCAAACAGGTGATCTACATCTACACCCTCAACTTGCAATATATCAAGCATATACATTAAAAACTCCTGACAATCTTGCTGATTATTTTCAGAGAAGTCTGTTTGACCTGAACATTCATCTAACAGATAACGAACTTCAGACACACTTTCTACTTTTGTTCGATCAGTGCTACATTTCTCGAAAACAGAATTCAACAAACAGCATAAAATTTGTTCAGAATTCAACAGAATCTGTTCTTTTAAACTCTCTAGTGAAAAGAGAACATTAACCACTACATTTGCATAGCAGTTGACACCAGAACTGTTTTCAAATTGAAAACCAACAACATCTTCAACAGAATCCACTTTCTTTCTGCTAACAATTTTCGGTTCATTGACTTTTAGTCTTTTTGCAACAACCTCCCTACTATTACTGCTATTTCTACGTTTGCGGCCTACCACACGTTTCTCAAACAAAGGATATTGAGGCAAATGTGGCGCATACTCTCTTCTTAACCTATTGTATTCCTTAACACAATCTAGATCCGCACAAATGTTTGTGACATCACAGTCAATCAAGTACAATCCCGATAAAGTTCTAACTCGTGACAATGCCACATATGCCATACCCTCCTTGAACACAGAACTGCCAATATTCACCAATGCACAGTCTACACTTAAACCTTGCGATTTATGGATTGTCACCGCATATGCCAAGCAAACAGGAAACTGTTTACGGCGAACATATAAATCTTTAACAAGCAAAAACCTAGCAGAACAACGACTAATTTGCTGTACTTCCTCAATGCCATCAAATTTAATTCTTAAAAATTCTATTCCATCTCTATTTCTGTATTTCTCAAAATCAACAACATTACCCATTGATCCATTTACCAGACCTCTTTCTACATGTAAATTCCTTCTCAAAATAATTCGGCAATTTAAACACACATTCAAAGTCTTTTCAAAACCCGCTGTTTTAGATATAGTCTTCTCTAATGAATCCAATTTTGATTTCAAATTGTCTGACAAAATAATTGTTGATCCCATATGCTCTAATTTGTCGATAGCTTCAAGTTTCACAATCTCTTGCTTTTCTAAATTCAACATTTTGTTGTTGAAGATGGCACATTCTGCAAGAGTTGGCATGAGACATATCCCGGATTTCTTCTCAGTAATTTTCTGAAAAATATTCTCAGGCACAATCTCTTGTTTGGGATATAAATTTGACAGTAATCGTGCATTTAAAGCTTCTTTCCCATGCTCAGTCACTTTTCCAATTCTAATATCTTGTAGAATATTCTTGTAATCTTCATCCTTTGCCTGACGCATATTTTGATGCAGTTCTGCATAATTGAAGTTTAACCATATATTGACGTTGCCAATGCTCCCTAGGCACTTCCTGGTATCTTCATGCGTGAGTATTTTGAACACAGGTTGACCTTTTACTGGTGTCAGCTGCAGAAGATCTCCGAAAACAATGATGTGCTTCCCACCAAATAACACATCATATTCAGTTTTAAGTACTTCTTGCATTCTCAAATGCACAAAGGCAAGCATGACATTGGAAACCATGCTTACTTCGTCAATGATAAGTAGTTTCATTTTCCTCAAGACTCTTGAAACTTCACAGCAAGCATCTCCAGATAACTTGTTGTATTGTAATTTGTTGTCATGCTCCACCGGCAGCATCAGTAGACGATGCAAAGTAATACCTTTAATGTTATGTGCTGCCAGTCCAGTAGGAGCGGTGACAACACAAGACAGCGATGACTCAGTCCTTTCCTGCAAATAACAAGAGATTGCTTTAATGAGGAAACTTTTTCCAGTTCCCGCTTCTCCACTCACGTACAGTCGGACAGGCTTCAACGATGTACATGAGCACTTGTTCTTCTCATGACTTAATCCGTGCTCAATTTCCTTGGTAACTTCATCATATATTTTCCTCTGCTCAACGTTGAGTTGTTTTTCCAAGTCTTCTAAGTTAACTGAATCCTGCTGAGCATGTGCCATGGCTCTTTCCACTTCATTCATAGCAGTGGCAGCTTCATTTTCGATAATAGGTCCTCCAAGTGGATCTTGACTCAATGAAACAGAACTCTGACTGTCCTGAGAACTGTCTCTGGCAATCTCGGCTGCAATCGTTGCTTCCTGCTCAATTTCCAAAGTTAGCATTTCTTGATATTTAGAAAAAGCAGGACATTCTATGGACTCCTTGGCTGCATTGAAAGAGTCTTCGTAACAGAGGAAATCTCCAAGCAGTTCCTCTTCTGCACGCCAAGGCTTGAAAAGTTGCAAAAGTGCTAAATAAAAAAACTCCTTTTTTTCTGGAGATTCACCACTCAATTTTCGATGGTTTACTAATTGGCATTTTCTTTGTTTGACCAGGCATCCCTCACTTCCAATTACAGCATACACTCCTTTCTCAATATCTTCTTTGATGTTCCTCTTGAATATATAATTTTGGAGAACCTCATATAGACAAACATTCTCAAGGTGACTGCTTCGATTTGGATAATATGTATCCAACATGTTGGTCTTCAAAATGTCGGTACTGTTTGGTTCCTTTTCTGCCAAATACTCAATTTCCCGGACAGGTTTTAGAACTCGATTTCGCGTTGCAGCAAGACCAAGACTCGCCCAAACGAGACTCCTGGATTTGGCATAGAGACTTGCTGAAGACAATCGGTCAGAACATTCGTAAGCTCCGATTTCTCGATGCGACAACATCTTCAGACTGAAACTGTACAACTTCTTGCTGAGGCTCTTTTCATGGGAAATGTCCTCCCACATATCCTTCAGTTCGGTCTTTTCTTTTTTGGTGATGTAAGATGTCACATACCGAGCCACAGCCATACAGTTGTCAGCCACAAACTGTATATCCATGTTAGCATTCCACATGGACAAAATCACTGGGTTGTAGTCATTGATGTACTTGGACTCTTCGTTCCTTTTCAAATTGTATGTATTCTTGGGTGATTTTCTCGTCACATTATGTCGCAGCGAAGACATCAAACTGTTCACTCTTCCTTTAGAAATCACCGGTCGTGGAAAGTTGAAACGACATTTGGTGTAGAACTTGTCCTTGTTTCTGAATTTACGACGACAGTACTTTCCACAACGATGGCTTTGGAAACGTAGAACTTGTTCTCTTAGACTTTTCTTCTCCGTTGCGTTTGGAACAGCACACGTAGAATACTGTTCGATGAAATTCATCACTAACTCATCCGGATCTGTTCCAAATTTAGGTGCATCCTTGATCCACAACAACATATGTATATGAGGGGCACCTCTTGCTTGGTACTCCTTTCTCCAGAAGAAATCCAACACCTCTCCAAGAGGTGGATTCTTTTTATTTGTGATGAAAGACATCATAGCTTCAAATCTATGATTGAAGTACCTGCATACATTCACTGGATCCAAAGAACACAGTTCTCCAGGTGTCTTGAATTCAATGTTTTCAATATTTCCATTTGCCTCTCGTAGAAATTCAAGTAAGTCTTCCCAGCCATACTCGGCACAGCTCAGAGTGAGGAACCATGTTGGAGTTCCTAAGTTCCTCAGCATACATTTTAAATCACCATGACGACGGTACCAGTACTCATTAGTACCACGCTGACACGCCATGAGATTAATTAAGTGAGAATCCAAAATACTGTCTTGGACATTGACTTTATGCATAAAGTCACTTGCCGAGATGTTTCGCATCTGTATACCACTTTTTAAGATGTGGTTCACTGCATATGACAGTCCAGACAGATCGCTTTCAAACAGGAGATGAAACAAATAGGGAATGCATTGCCGAAACCTAGGATCTTCTGCATACAATCGTAAAGTCCGGTATTCAGACGCAGGAATTTGATGAGGTCGCTCATCATATCTTCCTCCTTGACCTGTGGGAAATAGCTGTGGGAAACACCGAGCTTCCAAACTTTCCTCCCAAACACTAATGGGACTCCCTTTGGCTTGTTTCATTTGAAACAACTCAATAGCATTCCCCATGACTTCCTTGGAATGCAAAGGATGAACACTATAATGTTCATATATTTCTTCACTTTTAGAGGTCTCTACTTTCTCAATTTGGCCAGCACACAAATCGCTATCCTCTTCATCACTTACTTCCTCTTCTGCAACATATACATTCTTATAGTACTTATTATTTTTCTTCAAATACACTGTTGCCTTTTTGACTTTCCTAACATCCACTAAATCTTGCCATATTTTCTTATTCTTTGTCGGAACCCCATTAACCAAGATAACCAGAGGTTCCTCTTCCACTTTTTCTATTCCAATTGTGTTAATGTTTTTGTTCAAATCTAGAGGCAAATAAACAACTCTTCCCTTTAATCCTCTCTGTAAATCTGCTGGAGGCAACTTCCCTGTCTTTGGCTCCATTCTTACAATAGCCTGAAAGGGATGGATACTTTGAATCAAAATAGATTCATAAGTATTTAAATCCTTCAATTCAGAAGGAATCTCAACCAATTCCAGATTATTATGAACTGCCCTAGCAGGCATCTGGTTTTGGTTTAATTTATTACAACAATAAGTACACACACGTTGATCCGATCCCAAATCAAAATAATTCTCTACCATCAAGTATGTGGCAAAATTCTTCCATTCACTATTATTTTCCCTTTCACTTTTTGCATATAAATCCACTACCTTAGTCTGATTCTTATAATAAGTGCGTCGACAACATAAACAAGTGAAATTAGGCCTCTCACTTGATTTCATCTGAAACGTGGCAATTTCCTTCTGAAAATTATCTGTACTGGAAACCTGTACATTATCTTCCACATTACCCTCTACTACAAGGTCAATTTGAACATTCTCATCTTTACTACCAAAGTAACAAAACTCAATTTCTTCACAAATATTCTTCACATCTATTTCAGAACCATGCAAAAGAGCAGCACATAATTGTTTAAGCATAATTGCTGGACTCTTAGCATAATACAACATTCTCACTAATTTTCTCACTTTATTATGATGCACTGCTAGCATCCTGAAATGATGAAAAACACTCTGGCATACTCTCCTGGAAAGACAAGCCAGTGAATGACCACGCAAACCTGTCATTTGTCTCACTCTGCAAGGATCTAAATCTTGCAACAACTTCATTTTCTGCTTCAAACTTTTCTTATTAAATGTCCGTATAAAATCAGAAAGCAAATTGATGGAAACCTGTCGCACACTGCAAATAGAACTACACTTCCAAATGTACACAGGGCCCTTAGGACGTCTTCCTAAAACCTCATCACTTAGCGCCTCTTCTGTCTCTGTTGTCACAAGTTGTTCTTTTTCAACTGGACAACCATCCTTCACTTCATAAGCTCGACCACTGATGTCAACTGCATGCACCAAATCATTATCCTGAAAATAAGTCTCCTCATTAAAAAATGCCTCAGAACTTGAACTATGCATCCATTCTCCGGAAAACACTTCACAAAAGTTAGTACGATTTACTACTCTCTTCCATCTACTTTTTGTTTTTAAATCAGAAATTACCTTGCTTAGTTTCCTAATTCTATTGATTACCAAAATAAACAACTTTCGCTTAATTTCAAAAGCATGATCAATAATTTTCTCTACATTTTTCTTCTTCTTATAAAATGCCGCTTTCTGTTGGCCTTTCTTTTTAATATTTTTCAATAAATTAACTAATATCCTATTACGGAACATTCGATTTCGAATGTCCCTAAACTGTTGTTTCCTTCTACTATCATGCACAGAGTTATCTCTTCCTCTACCAGTAACATTTGTGATGGGTCTCTCCTTTCCATTTAAATTACTTTTCTTTTTGTGAACTGAAACATTTTTTTGAGCAAAACTTTTTTTACTACAAATATTTCTTAAGAATGATTTCGTGCTCTTACCCGGACCTTTCTTGGTGTTTTGACAAGTATTTGGGGAAGAGGACTGCTGCAATAAAACATCATCCTGCTGTCTTTGACGTTTTCTAGCCTTTCTTATTCTACTTTTGGAAGGCATTTTACAAACTATGAAAGAATCTGCAGTTGAATCTGTGGAAAAATATAATATAAAATGTTATTAACCACTATTACCAAACAGTAAATAAATAACAGTCATCTAAAACTTAATGCCGTACTAATTATTTAACATAGCAAATATTTTCCACCAGCACTGCATCACAAAAATGACACTCAATGGTACAAAACAGGCATACAACACTCATAAATCACTCCCTAATATTTTAAATCATTAATTCAGGATGACGATAAGATGTAGCCTATCTAAAGATTTGTTTAGGCCCAGATCTTTAGACTGGGGTGAATGTGTGTCATTGATCCACATTCAGTCCATCACCTGTTTTGTTTATTTGAGGTGAGGCCAACACATGGTTGCAGATAAGATTATCACTGAAAAAAACCAAGGTAAAAAAACATGTGAAGGCCTACCAATGAAGTAAATCATTAAATGAAAACCAATACATTTCTGGAAATATGCACTACTAGTGCTTCATAAGATGTTTTGGGTCATATTTATAAGGCATTTGAGTGTCTAGTACGCTATTTTACGTTCTTCATGGTGCAAATTTATTGTAAATACGCTCCCACCTGCGGTTGGCAAATTTAGATTTTGATTATGGGAGTTAGACAGGCATGTTAATAATTTCCCAAAAATGGTGTATAACCCCAAACAACCTTTGAAGCAAATGCTCTTAGCCATGTTATCCACCTCCCATTCGATAACATGGCTAAGAACTGCTCGCAAATGCGAAAAAAAACGGCCGCAATACATGAATATCGCAG
Organism: Lissotriton vulgaris; assembly: GCF_964263255.1. Taxonomy (NCBI): domain Eukaryota; kingdom Metazoa; phylum Chordata; class Amphibia; order Caudata; family Salamandridae; genus Lissotriton; species Lissotriton vulgaris. Next base: position 725,410,122 of record NC_141696.1, read on the forward strand.
AAAAGTCAGCGATATTCATGCATTTTCCAGCAAATGCTCTTAGCCATGTTATCCACTTCCTATTAAATAACATGGCTAAGAACTGCTCAGGGCCCCATGAGGAACGCTTTCCATTTAAAAAGGGAAAAATAACATCAAAGACACTAAAATGCCTTCTAAATATGACCCCAAACAACCTATGAAGCTCTAACAGTACATATCCTGAAATGTAATTGATTTCAAAATTCGTTTTTAAACACAGCATATAAATCAATTGTATACCTGCATTCATGAAGAAATGACTAAAAATGTCCTTGAGACACATGAAAGTGTTTTCTGGAATGCCCTAGCACCATTTTTGAGACACTATTAACATGGCTAGGTAACTCCCATAATCAAAATCTAAATTTGCCAAGCGCAAGTGGGAGCGTATTTACAAGACACTTGCCCCAAGAGGAACGCTTTCCATTTAAAAAGGTAAACATAACATCAAAGACACTAAAATGCCTTCTAAATATGGCCCCAAACAACCTATGAAGCTCTAAAAGTACATATCAAGAAATGTAATTGTTTATCACAAATGCGATTAAAAACAGCCGCAATGCATGAATATCGCTGAAAAGTCAACGATATTCATGCATTATCCAGCAAATGCTCTTAGCCATGTTATCCACTTCCTATTAAATAACATGGCTAAGAACTGCTCGCAAATGCGAAAAAAAACGGCCGCAATACATGAATATCGCAGAAAAGTCAGCGATATTCATGCATTTTCCAGCAAATGCTCTTAGCCATGTTATCCACTTCCTATTAAATAACATGGCTAAGAACTGCTCAGGGCCCCATGAGGAACGCTTTCCATTTAAAAAGGGAAAAATAACATCAAAGACACTAAAATGCCTTCTAAATATGACCCCAAACAACCTATGAAGCTCTAACAGTACATATCCTGAAATTTAATTGATTTCAAAATTCGTTTTTAAACACAGCATATAAATCAATTGTATACCTGCATTCATGAACAAATGACTAAAAATGTCCTTGAGACACATGAAAGTGTTTTCTGGAATGCCCTAGCACCATTTTTGAGACACTATTAACATGGCTAGGTAACTCCCATAATCAAAATCTAAATTTGCCAAGCGCAAGTGGGAGCGTATTTACAAGACACTTGCCCCAAGAGGAACGCTTTCCATTTAAAAAGGTAAACATAACATCGCAGAAAAGTCAGCAATATTCATGCATTTTCCAGCAAATGCTCTTAGCCATGTTATCCACTTCCTATTAAATAACATGGCTAAGAACTGCTCAGGGCCCCATGAGGAACGCTTTCCATTTAAAAAGGGAAAAATAACATCAAAGACACTAAAATGCCTTCTAAATATGACCCCAAACAACCTATGAAGCTCTAACAGTACATATCCTGAAATTTAATTGATTTCAAAATTCGTTTTTAAACACAGCATATAAATCAATTGTATACCTGCATTCATGAAGAAATGACTAAAAATGTCCTTGAGACACATGAAAGTGTTTTCTGCAATTCCCTAGCACCATTTTCGGGACACTATTAACATGGCTAGGTAACTCCCATAATCAAAATCTAAATTTGCCAAGCACAAGTGGGAGCGTATTTACAAGACACTTGCCCCATGAGGAACACTTTACATTTTAAAAGGAAAACATAACATCTTAGACACTCAAATACCTTATAAATATGGCTCAAAACAACCTATGAAGCTCTAGCAGTACATATCCAGAAATGTAATTGATTTCTTAAATCGTTTTTAAAAGCAACATATCTGTTTCAGCTTACATAACAGACCATGGAATGGGCTCCATGTACCACAATAACTTGTGTTACTGCATGCCAGAATGTTACACCAAATATGCAGTTACAATTTCTCTATGAAACTAATTCTATTACTATATCACTAGAGACAAAACCACATTTTAAAAACACAGCTTTCTTCATCATTTTCTCCTTAAATCATACTATTCTCTATCTAAATTAAATAAATTTTTTCTCACCTTAGCAAATATTTTTTGAGTTTTCAAAACAGTCTAAGAAATACACCAAATTGTCTTCAGCAGAAGAAAAAGGATGCACTCCAAAGGCTGCAGCTATTGAAAGCACAGAAATACAGATATTCATTTCACATATCTCTCATATTAGCCAATCATACCTCTTCCCTCACTTTTTTCAAATCAAAACCCTTCCCCCCTCTGCCCTGTCTGCCTTGTTTCCATAGCAACCACCTCCTGGAAGACCTCTCATGTTTGCAAATTCACACAACAATGTTTCAATTGAACTCTGAACTCTCAGTGCACCTGCGTATCCAGTGCAATCTTTCATTAAATGTTTCTTCCTTGACCATTCAAATTACATCTTTCAAAGAACACATCCATGCACCCTAACTTTCTGTTTTCAGAAATGGAAATGCACCAATCACTGCTAATGATTCATTAGCATTGAAAACCACAGTTTTTTTTCTTTACAAACTCCTACTGTTTCAACTGCCCTTTCATTACCACACTTCATCTGACTGCAGAACAACCTTCTCCCACCATGTTTAAGGTCTGGATTGTTGGACATAGTTACATCCACTGGGCTCAAAGGTATGCTGAAAACAGAAATTTACCTAACCTCAATTTACAAGATGTGGAAATTAAGTGGTTGGGCCAAATAGGATTAAAATGTCACCAATTGATACCATTGGTGAAAACCTTTATGCATTTGCCAAAACCTGACCTGTTAATTGTGCACTGTGGAGGTAATGATTTGGGTACTTTGACAGGGGTAGGTCTGGAAATGCTTTTAAAGGACACCTTTGAGCAATTAATGGCACTTTTTCCTCAAACTGCCTTGGTATATTCCAATATATGCCAAAGACAGAAATGGAGGTGGTCCAACCAATTTTGTCCACAAATTGAGAAAGCGAGGAAGCATGTAAACAAATCTGTTTCAGCTTTCATGAGAGACCATGGAATGGGCTCTCTGTACAACAATAACTTGCGTTACTACATGCAAGATATCTACAGAGGAGATGGAGTTCACTTCTCAGATGAGGGCAACAGAATTTTCATTCTGAATTTAAGACTGTGCATTGGTACCTACTTATAAGTACCTAAATGTACCATAAACCCAAAAGCTCTTCTCAGAGCTACCCTTCATCTGATCACTCACAATTATTATTTTTTTCTAACTTTTTTCATTAATTTTCCACAAAATTCGCTCCCCGGGGCGCTACCCGGTTCGCGAACCGAAAGCTAACCTCGCGGAATTTTTTAAAAAAATGTTTTTTTCCGCACATATAAGCCTCCTCAGCCACCCTCAGAAAACCTAGAGGGTCAAGATAAGTCTACCATGACCCCTTCTACCCATTCTAAACATTATTTGCCCTCCATCTTGTATCTTAATGCGACCGAAACACAAAATGGTGGACTCCCGTGACGCTTAAGGTTCGCGAACCGGGCCGCTTCCCGGAAAGCGGTCCAAAAAAAAGGTGGGAAAGTAATTTACAGAAAAACGACTAGAGTCACTCTCACCAAATATAGATTAGCTCATACTACATAACAATCCCTTTCATTTTCACAAATTTGATTGAAATTCCATTTAGCCATGAAGCCTGTAGACCTCTCTAAGTACCGTGAGGTAAATTACTTCACAAAACACATCTGAAGTGTTGGAATTGACAACCAATGAAAATGTTACTTTCATTTTCTACTTTTATTACCTGACATTTGATTGGTTATATACCTGAATATATATAAAGGAAGAGAAGGAAACACAGCCATTTTGACTACTACTTGTTGTTGTATATATCATTTAGAATATCACTAATAACATCAACTTGTTTCTAAAGGTAAGTTGTTATTTTTAAAACTGAAGTATATTGTGCACTATAAGTAAATATGGTAAACTTTTTCAGATAGTTATATACTATCCCTCTGTAAGAGTTAGACATTGAGAAAGGCTTCTTTATTATAATTATGGACTGATTTAGGTTTCTGTGGTATAATTATGAATTTACTTAGGCTTCTTCACAGGCACTTTTTAATAGTACTACTACACGCCTGAAACCATACAGTGCCCATAGATTACTTCTCTGTTATAAACTCACAAGTGCCTGTCTGAACTTAAACCCAACAGTGCCCTATCTCTACTGATATATTTATTTTTTATGCAAATTACAGCAATAAAATGGAAGGTGAGCAAAATGTTTCCTTCGAAATTGTTCTGGAGAACAACACAGAAAAAGTTATTGAGGACAATGATGACTCAAATTTCATGGATGAATCACGGGACCATGAATTAGTTCAATGTGTAGAATCTGTGGATCATTTACTGCATTATGATGACGGTCAAATGTTGGAACTTATGTTCACTGAACAAGAACACATATCAGACAGTGAAATGCTAGACGTTGTATTAAATTTTGAAAAACAATCCGAAAAATAAAATTGTATGTAATATTAAAAAATTGTTTGAGTCTTTAATCATTTTTATATGTAATTCATAAACTAGTTAAATGTTAGAAATGTTATTAAATTTTGAAACACAATCACAATAATAAATAATTGCTTAAAAAATAAAAAAATTAAAAAATAATCAACAAAACCAACAAATAATTAACATACAGTATTAGAAAAGTCTTTCATTCTTTTATCCATAAAGTTCGCTGCCCAGAACGCTTTCCGGTTCGCGAACTTGGCGCTTACCACGCAAAAAAAAAATTTTTTTTTTTTTGTTTTTTGGACCCTCCTAGGCCCTTTTAAAACCTCCACATAAAACCTAGGGGGTCAACGAGGATCTACTATGCCCCCTTATGGTAATTTCCCCCTTTGTTTTGGCCTCCTCTTGTCTCTCGATCCTACCGAGAGACAAGATGGCGGCCGCTCCGGACTGTTTAGAATGTTGACAGACACCGGAGGGCCAATCAGCTTCGCATCGCAAAGTTCCGATACGCGAAAGGTTCGCTAACCGGATCGCTGCCCGGAGCGCTGTTACAGATATATATCTTGATTTAAACGTTAATTTCTCAAAATCCACTGAAGCACATATATTGAGACCTAGCAAAGGCACATCGGGCTAACAGTCCCTACAATTTTGCCAAGTTTCGTGAAAATCCATTCAGCCGTTCGGGCTAAAAGTGAGTCCAACCGCCCTATGGAAATTAACATGGGAAAAACGCGTTTTGGGACCCCCCTTTTTTCTCGGCCCCCCCTTGACGAACCCCCCCCAAATTTCCAGGAGCTGCTCAGAAACAAAATGTGCCATTTTCCTGAAAATTTCAGCCGATTCTGTCCACAAACGCCAAAGTTATTAGACATAGAATTTTCAGAAATCCCATAGGGAAAAAATCCTAACTATATATACCTACTGGCGACCGCCAGTAGGTAATATATAGCTATATATATATATATATCCTGTCCATGTAAGGATACTACAGCACTTACGAGCGATCAGTAACGATGACCAGACCAGACCTATCCTGGAGCACGCCACATAAATGCACACCACGGAGGGAGAGCAGAAGACTTACAATACTTTGTAATTGACAGTGTCAAAAAAATTCCAGAGGTGCTAACAGACAACTAGCACTTAGGAGATTGGAGTCCAGATATATTATCATGTTCGACTCCAAGACTCCAAATGGCCGGAACGCAGACAAAGCCATGAGTGTCCACCTCTAAGACCACACACAACATATCTTAAACCAGTACTCATTAATCAGTCCAATGCACCTCCCCTGCCCTGGACCAACTCCTCTATACCTATATATAATAACAAAAATTAATTTAATTTTTTTTAAATGCACTGTTGACAATTTTTTAGCTTGGTGGAAGCAGTTAACATGGGTTGATTAACTTTATTTTATATCACTCTCGTAATTTTAAGGCACTTAATTTCCCATACCAGAATACACCATATTGCCATGGGCTATCATGCATGAACACACACGGACCTGCACCACTGTCCCATACACACTACTGTATTGTGGCACTATAGTGTCACATAGGCCCAATTGAGCAACACTTGTAGTAGACGCCATCCGGCAGTACATCGAACAGAGTAATGCCAATGCTTTGGCAGTCAGTAAGGAACAAATACAATTGTTCATAGAGATTCTCTTTCTCGGTTTGCTATTTAGCCACAGTGACAGGCGCACATTTACACACACTATGGAACGGCAGCCGGGCCACAGTGGCATGCATCACAATAGGCCTGACATCCAGGTCCATCTCCTTCCACACAAAAGAAGTGTAGTTCCAACTGTGATAGACTACGCACAATGGGAAGAAGAACAAGTCTGTATGGGTCATGGCAGTTTATTTCACCACACTGTACATACTACATGAATGTTTACATGGTTTAAGCTCTACACCAATGAATGCCAAATCACAAGTGCCTCCCTCCAATTCTATGTGAACTGCTGTTGAATGTGCCCATAACACTAGCGTTCCAGCGATGATTGACATGTTATTTGTTACAGCTACATTTACAATGAATATAGTTTAATTGTAAAGTTCGTAAGTCTATGCAACTAAAAGTATATCTCTGTGTGTAAATAACAACAGAAGAAAGACTGTATGAACCATGACTCACCATATGTAAATGGAGTATACCTCTTCTATGGCATCTATGAGAGGGAAATCTCAATGGCAACCAACCCATGTCACGACCAAGCGCCTCACCTCTGTATATATTGCACGCTTCATTCAGTGTTTAGATGTTGTGAACAAGGTGGTTTTGCCGCCGAAACGTGCCAAGCCACTCGTATGGAATAAAAGCCTTTTCTTTGATAAACCTGATCCCACGGTGTCAGCGCCTGACGGTGTCAGCGCCTGATTTCATATACAAGAATCCAGGATTGGAAGTTTTATATATATATATATATATATATATCATGTCTGCATAAGAAAAATAAAAAGGAGCACTTATTCTTACCTGCCGTGTGGTCCGTGTCCTGATTTCTGGTCGTCCTGGTGGCGGTGGAGTCGGGAGTTCGTGAGGCATATATGTATATATATATATATATATATGTATATATATATATATATATATTACCTACTGGCGATAGCCAGTAGGTATATATAGTTAGGATTTTTTTCCTATGGGATTTTTGAAAATTCTATGTCGAATAACTTTGGCTTATGAGGACAGAATTGGCTGAAATTTTCAGGAAAATGGAACATTTTGTTTCTGAGCAGCCCCTGAAAATTTGGGGGGTTTTCGTCAAGGGGGGGCCGAGAAAAAAGGGGGGTCCCAAAACGTGTTTTTCCCATGCAATTTTCCATAGGGCGGTTGGCCTCACTTTTAGCCTGAACGGCTGAATGGATTTACACCAAACTTGGCAAAATTGTAGGGACTGGTAGCCCGATGTGCCTTTGCTATGTCTCAAGATATAGGCTCCAGTGGTTTTTACGAAAATTAACTTTGAAAAATATAAATTGGGCTACATTGGGCTATATATATGTTGGAGCCCAAATGTAGCCCAATGTAGCCCAATGTAGCCCAATGTAGCCCAAAGATGGCCACCAGAGACAAAAAACCAAATGTAGCCCAAATATCAGCCAGATGTAGCCCAACTATAGCCCAATGACAGATTGTCCCAGAGTGTTCTAAAGAACAACTAGAGTGCTAACAGTCCTACTTATTACAAAGGTATGGCACACCTGAAGCCATCTTGATTGGAATAAAGTGGTAACTCTTAAAACATTTAATTTAAAAAGGAACAAAATGAGGGGGTTCATTTTGCCATAGAAAGTATGATTAGCGAATATATGACGAAATCCCGCATACCATCAGTCCGCAAAAAAAATCCCGCATGTACTATTAGGCCGCAAATTAAAATAACGAAAACTTTTAGAACGAATATGCCTTTAGCATACACTAAACAACTAAACTACCCTAAACCTTAAAACACTACCCCCAGCATGACCCTACACTACACAAACAGTACAACACTACCCTAAACCCTAAAACACTACCCCCAGCATGACCCTACACTACACAAACACTACAACACTACCCTAAACCCTAAAACACTACCCCCAGCATGACCCTACACTACACAAACACTACAACACTACCCTAAACCCTAAAACACTACCCCCAGCATGACCCTACACTACGCAAACACTACAACACAACCCTAAACCCTAAAACACTACCCCCAGCATGACCCTACACTACGCAAACACTACAACACTAACCTAAATCCTAAAACACTACCCCCAGCATGACCCTACACTACGCAAACACTACAACACTACCCAAAACCCTACAACACTACACCCCAGCATGACCCTACACTACGCAAACACTACAACACTACCATAAACCCTAAAACACTACCCCCAGCATGACCCTACACTACGCAAACACTACAACACTACCCAAAACCCTAAAACACTACACCCCAGCATGACCCTACACTACGCAAACACTACAACACTACCCTAAACCCTAAAACACTACCCCCAGCATGATCCTACACTACGCAAACACTACAACACTACCCTAAACCCTAAAACACTACCCCCAGCATGACCCTACACTACGCAAACACTACAACACTACCCTAAACCCTAAAACACTACCCCCAGCATGACCCTACACTACGCAAACACTACAACACTACCCTAAACCCTAAAACACTACCCCCAGCATGACCCTACACTACGCAAACACTACAACACTACCCTAAACCCTAAAACACTACCCTCAGCATGACCCTACACTACGCAAACACTACAACACTACCCAAAACCCTAAAACACTACCCCCCAGCATGACCCTACACTACGCAAACACTACAACACTACCCAAAACCCTAAAACACTACCCCCAGCATGACCCTACACTACGCAAACACTACAACACTTCCCTAAATCCTAAAACACTACCCCCAGCATGACCCTACACTACGCAAACACTACAACACTACCCAAAACCCTGAAACACTACACCCCAGCATGACCATACACTACGCAAACACTACAACACTACCCTAAACCCTAAAACACTACCCCCAGCATGACCCTACACTACGCAAACACTACAACACTACCCAAAACCCTAAAACACTACACCCCAGCATGACCCTACACTACGCAAACACTACAACACTACCCTAAACCCTAAAACACTACCCCCAGCATGACCTTACACTACGCAAACACTACAACACTACCCTAAACCCTAAAACACTACCCCCAGCATGACCCTACACTACGCAAACACTACAACACTACCCTAAACCCTAAAACACTACCCTCAGCATGACCCTACACTACGCAAACACTACAACACTACCCAAAACCCTAAAACACTACCCCCAGCATGACCCTACACTACGCAAACACTACAACACTACCCAAAACCCTAAAACACTACCCCCCAGCATGACCCTACACTACGCAAACACTACAACACTACCCAAAACCCTAAAACACTACCCCCAGCATGACCCTACACTACGCAAACACTACAACACTACCCAAAACCCTAAAACACTACACCCCAGCATGACCCTACACTACGCAAACACTACAACACTACCCAAAACCCTAAAACACTACCCCCAGCATGACCCTACACTACGCAAACACTACAACACTACCCAAAACCCTAAAACACTACACCCAGCATGACCCTACACTACGCAAACACTACAACACTACCCTAAACCCTAAAACACTACACCCCAGCATGACCCTACACTACGCAAACACTACAACACTACCCAAAACCCTAAAACACTACCCCCAGCATGACCCTACACTACGCAAACACTACAACACTACCCTAAACCCTAAAACACTACGCCCAGCATGACCCTACACTACGCAAACACTACAACACTACCCTAAACCCTAAAACACTAGCCCCAGCATGACCCTACACTACGCAAACACTACAACACAACCCTAAACCCTAAAACACTACCCCCAGCATGACCCTACACTACGCAAACACTACAACACTACCCTGAACCCTAAAACACTACCCCCAGCATGACCCTACACTACGCAAACACTACAACACAACCCTAAAACCTAAAACACTACCCCCAGCATGACCCTACACTAAACAACCACCACAACTCTACACTACACTAACACAACACTACACTACACAACACTACACTACACTACACAATCACTAACCCACGAAAAAATTAACACAAACCCACTTACCTCTCTCGTCATCGTGGTTTTCACAACGCAAATGCATTTACCATACATGCCTTTAAAACGTAATTCTTTGTAAAGGCATGCGCGATAAATGCACATGCGTTTTGAAAAAATGCGGGATAATGGTATGCGAGCTCAATGACCTTGCGGGATAATGGTATGCGGACTGAAAGTCTGCGGGATAAAAAATGCGGGAAAATGGCTGCAAACCATGATTAGCAGCAGACTTCCCTGGTGAGCACTAGCTTTACTACAGTGATCTAATGAGCAACTAGAGTGCTAACATTCAGAATTTATGGCAAATGTGTGACACATCTGAATGCCTTCTTGATAGAACCAAAGTAAACAAGCATTGAAAATGCAATAGATCTCGCCCTCGTTTAAGTTAAAGCCATTCTGTTTGTAATGAGGTGGCTTTTTAGCTTTGCTTTTATTAGTGTTTTTAAAACTTTCATGTAAATAACATGCATATGTATGCATATATGTATATGTATGCATGCATTTATATTTATATAGATATGCAGATTACATATGTTTATATATGTATATTACCTACTGGCGATAGCCAGTGGGTATATATAGTTGGGATTTTTTCTCTATGGGATTTCTGAAAATTCTATGTCTAATAACTTTGGCGTTTGTGGACGGAATTGGCTGAAATTTTCAGGAAAATGGCACATTTTTTTCTGAGCAGCCCCTGAAAATTTGGTGGGGTTTCGTCAAGGGGGGGCCGAGAACAAAGGGGGGTCCCAAAACGCGTTTTTCCCATTCATTTTTCCATAGGGCGGTTGGACTCACTTTTAGCTCGAACGGCTGAATAGATTTACATGAAACCTGGCAAAATTGTAGATATGGTTTGCCCGACGTGCCTTTGCTATGTCTCAATATATGTGCTCCAGTGGATTTTGAGAAATTAACGTTTAAAAAAATATATATATCTGTGACAGCGCTCCGGTTAGCGCCCCGGTTCGCGTACCTGACGCGTAACGGAACTTCGCGAAGCGAATCTGATTGGCTCTCCGGTGTCTGTCAACATTCTAAACAAACCGGAGCGGCCGCCATCTTGTCTCTCTGTACGATCGAGAGACAAGATGTGGTGAAAAACGAAGGGGGAAATGAAGGAAAGGGGGCAAGGTAGACCACTCCTGACCCCCTAGGATTGATGAGGGGGATATTAAAGTGCCCCGCGGGGCAAAAAATTTTGCGATTTTACGCCGTAGAGGCGCGTCCCGGTACGCGAACCGGGCAGCTCACCGGGCAGCTAACCGGGCAGCTAACCGGCAGCGTAGCTGTCAACATTGTAAACAGTCCGGAGCAGCCGCCATCTTGTCTCTCGGTAGGTTCGAGAGACAAGATGTGGTGAAAAAAGAAGGCGGAAATGAAGGAAAGGGGGCAAGGTAAACCCCTCCTGACCCCCTAGGATTTATGAGGGGGATATTAAAGTCCCCCGCGATTTTTCGCGGTAGAGGCGCTTCCCGGTACGCGAACCGGGCAGCTAACCGGCAGCGTAACGGGAGTCCGCCATCTTGTGTTTTTGGAGCGTCCGGTTCGCGTACCGGGTAGCGTCCCGGTAAGCGTAACAAGGGGAAAACCAAGAGAAACAGTAAAAAAAAAATTAAGGGAATAGATTTCCAGCAAACTTGGCAAAATTGTAGGGACTGTTTGTTTGATGTGCCTTTGCAAGGCCTCAAGATATGTGCACGTGTGGATTTTGTCTAATTAAGGTTAAAAAAAATATATATATCTGTAAGCGTGCTCCGGCACGCTTACGTTACGGGTTTTGTTTGCGCTGCAGAACCGATACGTCACGGTTATGCGACGCGTCATGAGGCGTCTCACGTGGCTACGTGATACGTCACGTAATAAAGAATATATTTTACAGCTATAGATATTAGCTTTTAAAAAACCAATGAAATTCACTGAAAAAAACCATAGGTTATAGACCATATATAGTTAGGAATTTGCATTTACAAAACCTTGAAAATTCACTGAAAAAACCATAGGTTAGAGACCATATATAGTTAGCTGGACATTTTATTGACAAAAAACCAATGAAATTCCATATATAGTTAGTTGCACTAACTATATATCGCGCACCCGCAATCCACTGCTGATGATGTCACATATTACATCATTCATGACATGGTCAGTGACATCACTGATGACATCACTGATGACATCTCAAATGACATCACTGATGACATCTCAAATGACATCAGTGATGACATCATGACACACCAATACCAGTTACTACATACGCACTCACTGATTCCTACGTCTACACACACATTCACTCATTCACCCATACAATCACTCATACATACAGTCACTCATTATTACACTATCATATGCACTCATACACCTATGCAGACACTCACACACTGCCACTCATCCATGGAGTTACTCACACACCTAGTCAGTCCTGTAAAGAATCAATCACACTTCCATTTCCTCATCTATACAGTTAAACACAGAACACCATACTTCAGTGACATCACTGATGACATCACTGATGACATCTCAAATGACATCACTGATGACATCTCAAATGACATCACTGATGACATCATGACACACCAATACCAGTTACTACATACGCACTCACTGATTCCTACGTCTACACACACATTCACTCATTCACCCATACAATCACTCATACATACAGTCACTCATTATTACAACACTATCATATGCACTCATACACCTAGTCAGTCCTGTGAAGAATCAATCACACTTCGATTTCCTCATCTATACAGTTAAACACAGAACACCATACTTTTCACACATATACTAACACATACTTACTCTCTTATACAATCACTGATACAAGTACACATTGATATGCACAGAGTCACACACCTCCCAGCCAGCCACACACACACTCAGTCTTCCATACATCCACTCATTCTTCAATATGTAAAACATATTTAAACTTTACAAAAACACACAGACACTAGATGATGTCATCAGTGATGTCATTTGAGATGTCATCAGTGATGTCATCAGTGATGTCATCAGTGATGTCATTTGAGATGTCATCAGTGATGTCATCAGTGATGTCACTGACCATGTCATGAATGATGTAATATGTGACATCATCAGCAGTGGATTGCGGGTGCGCGATATATAGTTAGTGTAACTAACTATATATGGAATTTCATTGGTTTTTTGTCAATAAAATGTCCAGCTAACTATATATGGTCTCTAACCTATGGTTTTTTCAGTGAATATATATATATATATATATGCAAAAACGAGAGTTGCTCTCTAAGTGAAGCGCCCACACAACGTTGTTTTCTCATAGCCTTTTATTTTCTCAATGGCAAGAAAGCGTTCAGCGCCTGGATGTCAGCAAGATATCTTGAAGCCTGTTTGCCGACGCGTTTCTGGAGCGGTTGCTCCCTTCCTCATGGCAGGCTCAGGGGGTTCTCACCAGCTGCCTCACAGTGTAGTTAAATGTTAGTTCAAAGTCCCGCCCACTGGGCGTGCTTCTCAGTAGCATTCTGGTCCCTGTAGTGTAAGGCAATTATTATCCCGTAGTGGGGCAGGCAGCTGTTTTCTCACCTTCCCAAATCGCTTCCCTTCGGGTTGCTGTCACCCTCTGGCGCCATCCGCAATCCTTTCCTTGCGCCACGGAGACAGGCAACGTTGTTCCTTGCAGGTATTCTCCTATTTGAGACACCCGGACCCGTACCGTCAACAGGGGGGCTGCTTCGTGACCGGAGCGGGCCACTTAATATGCAAAAACGAGAGTTGCTCTCTAAGTGAAGCGCCCACACAACGTTGTTTTCTCATAGCCTTTTATTTTCTCAATGGCAAGAAAGCGTTCAGCGCCTGGATGTCAGCAAGATATCTTGAAGCCTGTTTGCCGACGCGTTTCTGGAGCGGTTGCTCCCTTCCTCATGGCAGGCTCAGGGGGTTCTCACCAGCTGCCTCACAGTGTAGTTAAATGTTAGTTCAAAGTCCCGCCCACTGGGCGTGCTTCTCAGTAGCATTCTGGTCCCTGTAGTGTAAGGCAATTATTATCCCGTAGTGGGGCAGGCAGCTGTTTTCTCACCTTCCCAAATCGCTTCCCTTCGGGTTGCTGTCACCCTCTGGCGCCATCCCCAATCCTTTCCTTGCGCCACGGAGACAGGCAACGTTGTTCCTTGCAGGTATTCTCCTATTTGAGACACCCGGACCCGTACCGTCAACAGGGGGGCTGCTTCGTGACCGGAGCGGGCCACTTAATATGCAAAAACGAGAGTTGCTCTCTAAGTGAAGCGCCCACACAACGTTGTTTTCTCATAGCCTTTTATTTTCTCAATGGCAAGAAAGCGTTCAGCGCCTGGATGTCAGCAAGATATCTTGAAGCCTGTTTGCCGACGCGTTTCTGGAGCGGTTGCTCCCTTCCTCATGGCAGGCTCAGGGGGTTCTCACCAGCTGCCTCACAGTGTAGTTAAATGTTAGTTCAAAGTCCCGCCCACTGGGCGTGCTTCTCAGTAGCATTCTGGTCCCTGTAGTGTAAGGCAATTATTATCCCGTAGTGGGGCAGGCAGCTGTTTTCTCACCTTCCCAAATCGCTTCCCTTCGGGTTGCTGTCACCCTCTGGCGCCATCCGCAATCCTTTCCTTGCGCCACGGAGACAGGCAACGTTGTTCCTTGCAGGTATTCTCCTATTTGAGACACCCGGACCCGTACCGTCAACAGGGGGGCTGCTTCGTGACCGGAGCGGGCCACTTAATATGCAAAAACGAGAGTTGCTCTCTAAGTGAAGCGCCCACACAACATTGTTTTCTCATAGCCTTTTATTTTCTCAATGGCAAGAAAGCGTTCAGCGCCTGGATGTCAGCAAGATATCTTGAAGCCTGTTTGCCGACGCGTTTCTGGAGCGGTTGCTCCCTTCCTCATGGCAGGCTCAGGGGGTTCTCACCAGCTGCCTCACAGTGTAGTTAAATGTTAGTTCAAAGTCCCGCCCACTGGGCGTGCTTCTCAGTAGCATTCTGGTCCCTGTAGTGTAAGGCAATTATTATCCCGTAGTGGGGCAGGCAGCTGTTTTCTCACCTTCCCAAATCGCTTCCCTTCGGGTTGCTGTCACCCTCTGGCGCCATCCGCAATCCTTTCCTTGCGCCACGGAGACAGGCAACCTTGTTCCTTGCAGGTATTCTCCTATTTGAGACACCCGGACCCGTACCGTCAACAGGGGGGCTGCTTCGTGACCGGAGCGGGCCACTTAATATGCAAAAACGAGAGTTGCTCTCTAAGTGAAGCGCCCACACAACGTTGTTTTCTCATAGCCTTTTATTTTCTCAATGGCAAGAAAGCGTTCAGCGCCTGGATGTCAGCAAGATATCTTGAAGCATGTTTGCCGATGCGTTTCTGGAGCGGTTGCTCCCTTCCTCATGGCAGGCTCAGGGGGTTCTCACCAGCTGCCTCACAGTGTAGTTAAATGTTAGTTCAAAGTCCCGCCCACTGGGCGTGCTTCTCAGTAGCATTCTGGTCCCTGTATATATATATATATATATTACCTACTGGCGGTCGCCAGTAGGTAGTTATAGTTAGGACCTAGTTTCCATAGGAAATCCTCAACATTCTATTTGGAATAAGTTTGGCCCTGGTTGAAGAATCTTAGCGAATTTCTCAAAGAAGATGGCTCAGTCCGCTGCGCTCCTTCCCTAAAAGTTTGGGGGGGATTGGTCAAGTGGGGGCTGAGATAAAAGGGGGGTCCCAAAACGTGTTTTCTCCATGTTATTTTCCATAGGACCTTTAGACTCGGCTACAGGTCGAACGGGTGAATGGATTTATAAGAAATTTGGCAAAACTGTACAGTCCGGCTCGCAGATTACGCTTTTTTTGGAATGGTGTAAATCCATTCAGTAGTTGTTGAGAAAATTAAAGTTAAAGTCAATTATATATCTATAGGCGCGCACCCAAGTGGCTGCGCGTGAGCGGAATTTTTTTTTGCTGCGTGACGTCTGTTAACGTTCGATTCGAAGGAAATCAGGAAGTGTTGACCGCCATTTTGTCACTGCGAGTAAATATATTGTCATTTCAAAGCGTTGGAACATGGAAAGGGGAGAAGGTAGAGATTGTTTTGCTGCGTAGGTTTTCTCAGGGTGTGCAGTAAGGTCCTTAAAAGCGAAAATATATATATTTTTTTCTCGAAAAAGTTGCGGGGTGCGCGCACTCGGGCGCGCACACCTATTTACAAAAGTGTGAAAATGGAGATAAATCAGAAGTTTGAGTGCTTTGATATAAGGTGGCTCTGAAAAGAGCCCTTGTGTTAATTGAGTTGTTTCTGCATTTATAAGTAAGTACCGATGCAGAGTTTGATATAATATTGTTGGCAGCATTTTGAAAGGAAAGACAGGGGCCCATTTTCTGGTTAACAGGTGACCAGGCCAACTTTTCATGCCAGGCCCATTCCTGCAAAGTCGACCGCCATTTTTAGGAGATCTGCAACCACCGGCAGTCACTGGGTTGCAGGAGCAGATGGACTCAAGCCTGTCGGGCGAAGCATCGTTGCACCGCCGCAGTGGACGAGACCCTGCCTGGTGAGTGGAGCGTCGCTGTACCGCAACAGTGGGCGAGTCCTTTGCTGGGCTCGTGGAGCGTCCCTATACCGCCACAGTATGCGAACGCTTTGCTGGGCTCGTGGAGTGTCCCTATATCGCCACAGAGTACGAACCGTTTGCCGGGTGCATGGATCGTTGGGGGTGCAGCTGAGGGGCCTCCATCTGGGGAGGCTCGTCTGCGCCGCCTCTCCCTCCCAGTGGACCCCACGGCGTCTTGCTGACATTTGTTATGGCCGGACCAGGCGATAAAGAGAGGGGGAGGTCGGATATATATGAGTTATACTATTAGGTATGTCACATCCCCCTTGTGGCCTGCAAGGCACAGAAAAAAGAAGAGAATGGGAAGACAACTACATCTCGGGTCGGGCCCATGCCTTCTCTGGCCGATGGCGGCCGGCCGCTCTTTGCCATGGCCCCAGGAACGGATCCCTTGGTTCATCCTGGGGACAGGCCTTGGCGTGTGGTGTCTCCTCCGGACTATTCGCGTAATGGTTCTCCACCCCAGGCCGTTGCCGACGGCTTTTGTAGACTTTCTGACGCTCAAAAACCCTACTAGAAAGCAGCCCAAAAGTAGCCCAACATTGCTACTTTGGGGAAGGAGGGGCTGCGCGCGAGCGGAATTTTTTTTTGCTGCGTGACGTCTGTTAACGTTCGATTCGAAGGAAATCAGGAAGTGTTGACCGCCATTTTGTCACTGCGAGTAAATATATTGTCATTTCAAAGCGTTGGAACATGGAAAGGGGAGAAGGTAGAGATTGTTTTGCTGCGTAGGTTTTCTCAGGGTGTGCAGTAAGGTCCTTAAAAGCGAAAATATATATATTTTTTTCTCGAAAAAGTTGCGGGGTGCGCGCACTCGGGCGCGCACACCTATTTACAAAAGTGTGAAAATGGAGATAAATCAGAAGTTTGAGTGCTTTGATATAAGGTGGCTCTGAAAAGAGCCCTTGTGTTAATTGAGTTGTTTCTGCATTTATAAGTAAGTACCGATGCAGAGTTTGATATAATATTGTTGGCAGCATTTTGAAAGGAAAGACAGGGGCCCATTTTCTGGTTAACAGGTGACCAGGCCAACTTTTCATGCCAGGCCCATTCCTGCAAAGTCGACCGCCATTTTTAGGAGATCTGCAACCACCGGCAGTCACTGGGTTGCAGGAGCAGATGGACTCAAGCCTGTCGGGCGAAGCATCGTTGCACCGCCGCAGTGGACGAGACCCTGCCTGGTGAGTGGAGCGTCGCTGTACCGCAACAGTGGGCGAGTCCTTTGCTGGGCTCGTGGAGCGTCCCTATACCGCCACAGTATGCGAACGCTTTGCTGGGCTCGTGGAGTGTCCCTATATCGCCACAGAGTACGAACCGTTTGCCGGGTGCATGGATCGTTGGGGGTGCAGCTGAGGGGCCTCCATCTGGGGAGGCTCGTCTGCGCCGCCTCTCCCTCCCAGTGGACCCCACGGCGTCTTGCTGACATTTGTTATGGCCGGACCAGGCGATGAAGAGAGGGGGAGGTCGGATATATATGAGTTATACTATTAGGTATGTCACATCCCCCTTGTGGCCTGCAAGGCACAGAAAAAAGAAGAGAATGGGAAGACAACTACATCTCGGGTCGGGCCCATGCCTTCTCTGGCCGATGGCGGCCGGCCGCTCTTTGCCATGGCCCCAGGAACGGATCCCTTGGTTCATCCTGGGGACAGGCCTTGGCGTGTGGTGTCTCCTCCGGACTATTCGCGTAATGGTTCTCCACCCCAGGCCGTTGCCGACGGCTTTTGTAGACTTTCTGACGCTCAAAAACCCTACTAGAAAGCAGCCCAAAAGTAGCCCAACATTGCTACTTTGGGGAAGGAGGGGCTGCGCGCGAGCGGAATTTTTTTTTGCTGCGTGACGTCTGTTAACGTTCGATTCGAAGGAAATCAGGAAGTGTTGACCGCCATTTTGTCACTGCGAGTAAATATATTGTCATTTCAAAGCGTTGGAACATGGAAAGGGGAGAAGGTAGAGATTGTTTTGCTGCGTAGGTTTTCTCAGGGTGTGCAGTAAGGTCCTTAAAAGCGAAAATATATATATTTTTTTCTCGAAAAAGTTGCGGGGTGCGCGCACTCGGGCGCGCACACCTATTTACAAAAGTGTGAAAATGGAGATAAATCAGAAGTTTGAGTGCTTTGATATAAGGTGGCTCTGAAAAGAGCCCTTGTGTTAATTGAGTTGTTTCTGCATTTATAAGTAAGTACCGATGCAGAGTTTGATATAATATTGTTGGCAGCATTTTGAAAGGAAAGACAGGGGCCCATTTTCTGGTTAACAGGTGACCAGGCCAACTTTTCATGCCAGGCCCATTCCTGCAAAGTCGACCGCCATTTTTAGGAGATCTGCAACCACCGGCAGTCACTGGGTTGCAGGAGCAGATGGACTCAAGCCTGTCGGGCGAAGCATCGTTGCACCGCCGCAGTGGACGAGACCCTGCCTGGTGAGTGGAGCGTCGCTGTACCGCAACAGTGGGCGAGTCCTTTGCTGGGCTCGTGGAGCGTCCCTATACCGCCACAGTATGCGAACGCTTTGCTGGGCTCGTGGAGTGTCCCTATATCGCCACAGAGTACGAACCGTTTGCCGGGTGCATGGATCGTTGGGGGTGCAGCTGAGGGGCCTCCATCTGGGGAGGCTCGTCTGCGCCGCCTCTCCCTCCCAGTGGACCCCACGGCGTCTTGCTGACATTTGTTATGGCCGGACCAGGCGATGAAGAGAGGGGGAGGTCGGATATATATGAGTTATACTATTAGGTATGTCACATCCCCCTTGTGGCCTGCAAGGCACAGAAAAAAGAAGAGAATGGGAAGACAACTACATCTCGGGTCGGGCCCATGCCTTCTCTGGCCGATGGCGGCCGGCCGCTCTTTGCCATGGCCCCAGGAACGGATCCCTTGGTTCATCCTGGGGACAGGCCTTGGCGTGTGGTGTCTCCTCCGGACTATTCGCGTAATGGTTCTCCACCCCAGGCCGTTGCCGACGGCTTTTGTAGACTTTCTGACGCTCAAAAACCCTACTAGAAAGCAGCCCAAAAGTAGCCCAACATTGCTACTTTGGGGAAGGAGGGGCTGCGCGCGAGCGGAATTTTTTTTTGCTGCGTGACGTCTGTTAACGTTCGATTCGAAGGAAATCAGGAAGTGTTGACCGCCATTTTGTCACTGCGAGTAAATATATTGTCATTTCAAAGCGTTGGAACATGGAAAGGGGAGAAGGTAGAGATTGTTTTGCTGCGTAGGTTTTCTCAGGGTGTGCAGTAAGGTCCTTAAAAGCGAAAATATATATATTTCTTTCTCGAAAAAGTTGCGGGGTGCGCGCACTCGGGCGTGCACACCTATTTACAAAAGTGTGAAAATGGAGATAAATCAGAAGTTTGAGTGCTTTGATATAAGGTGGCTCTGAAAAGAGCCCTTGTGTTAATTGAGTTGTTTCTGCATTTCTAAGTAAGTACCGATGCAGAGTTTGATATAATATTGTTGGCAGCATTTTGAAAGGAAAGACAGGGGCCCATTTTCTGGTTAACAGGTGACCAGGCCAACTTTTCACGCCAGGCCCATTCCTGCAAAGTCGACCGCCATTTTTAGGAGATCTGCAACCACCGGCAGTCACTGGGTTGCAGGAGCAGATGGACTCAAGCCTGTCGGGCGAAGCATCGTTGCACCGCCACAGTGGACGAGACCCTGCTGGGTGAGTGGAGTGTCGCTGTACCGCAACAGTGGGCGAGTCCTTTGCTGGGCTCGTGGAGCGTCCCTATACCGCCACAGTATGCGAACGCTTTGCTGGGCTCGTGGAGTGTCCCTATATCGCCACAGAGTACGAACCCTTTGCCGGGTGCATGGATCGTTGGGGGTGCAGCTGAGGGGCCTCCATCTGGGGAGGCTCGTCTGCGCCGCCTCTCCCTCCCAGTGGACCCCACGGCGTCTTGCTGACATTTGTTATGGCCGGACCAGGCGATGAAGAGAGGGGGAGGTCGGATATATATGAGTTATACTATTAGGTATGTCACATCCCCCTTGTGGCCTGCAAGGCACAGAAAAAAGAAGAGAATGGGAAGACAACTACATCTCGGGTCGGGCCCATGCCTTCTCTGGCCGATGGCGGCCGGCCGCTCTTTGCCATGGCCCCAGGAACGGATCCCTTGGTTCATCCTGGGGACAGGCCTTGGCGTGTGGTGTCTCCTCCGGACTATTCGCGTAATGGCTCTCCACCCCAGGCCGTTGCCGACGGCTTTTGTAGACTTTCTGACGCTCAAAAACCCTACTAGAAAGCAGCCCAAAAGTAGCCCAACATTGCTACTTTGGGGAAGGAGGGGCTGCGCGCGAGCGGAATTTTTTTTTGCTGCGTGACGTCTGTTAACGTTCGATTCGAAGGAAATCAGGAAGTGTTGACCGCCATTTTGTCACTGCGAGTAAATATATTGTCATTTCAAAGCGTTGGAACATGGAAAGGGGAGAAGGTAGAGATTGTTTTGCTGCGTAGGTTTTCTCAGGGTGTGCAGTAAGGTCCTTAAAAGCGAAAATATATATATTTTTTTCTCGAAAAAGTTGCGGGGTGCGCGCACTCGGGCGCGCACACCTATTTACAAAAGTGTGAAAATGGAGATAAATCAGA
Source organism: Lissotriton vulgaris (assembly GCF_964263255.1). NCBI lineage: Eukaryota > Metazoa > Chordata > Amphibia > Caudata > Salamandridae > Lissotriton > Lissotriton vulgaris. The sequence continues at coordinate 725,431,484 of NC_141696.1, forward strand.
AGTTTGAGTGCTTTGATATAAGGTGGCTCTGAAAAGAGCCCTTGTGTTAATTGAGTTGTTTCTGCATTTATAAGTAAGTACCGATGCAGAGTTTGATATAATATTGTTGGCAGCATTTTGAAAGGAAAGACAGGGGCCCATTTTCTGGTTAACAGGTGACCAGGCCAACTTTTCATGCCAGGCCCATTCCTGCAAAGTCACCGCCATTTTTAGGAGATCTGCAACCACCGGCAGTCACTGGGTTGCAGGAGCAGATGGACTCAAGCCTGTCGGGCGAAGCATCGTTGCACCGCCGCAGTGGACGAGACCCTGCCTGGTGAGTGGAGCGTCGCTGTACCGCAACAGTGGGCGAGTCCTTTGCTGGGCTCGTGGAGCGTCCCTATACCGCCACAGTATGCGAACGCTTTGCTGGGCTCGTGGAGTGTCCCTATATCGCCACAGAGTACGAACCGTTTGCCGGGTGCATGGATCGTTGGGGGTGCAGCTGAGGGGCCTCCATCTGGGGAGGCTCGTCTGCGCCGCCTCTCCCTCCCAGTGGACCCCACGGCGTCTTGCTGACATTTGTTATGGCCGGACCAGGCGATGAAGAGAGGGGGAGGTCGGATATATATGAGTTATACTATTAGGTATGTCACATCCCCCTTGTGGCCTGCAAGGCACAGAAAAAAGAAGAGAATGGGAAGACAACTACATCTCGGGTCGGGCCCATGCCTTCTCTGGCCGATGGCGGCCGGCCGCTCTTTGCCATGGCCCCAGGAACGGATCCCTTGGTTCATCCTGGGGACAGGCCTTGGCGTGTGGTGTCTCCTCCGGACTATTCGCGTAATGGTTCTCCACCCCAGGCCGTTGCCGACGGCTTTTGTAGACTTTCTGACGCTCAAAAACCCTACTAGAAAGCAGCCCAAAAGTAGCCCAACATTGCTACTTTGGGGAAGGAGGGGCTGCGCGCGAGCGGAATTTTTTTTTGCTGCGTGACGTCTGTTAACGTTCGATTCGAAGGAAATCAGGAAGTGTTGACCGCCATTTTGTCACTGCGAGTAAATATATTGTCATTTCAAAGCGTTGGAACATGGAAAGGGGAGAAGGTAGAGATTGTTTTGCTGCGTAGGTTTTCTCAGGGTGTGCAGTAAGGTCCTTAAAAGCGAAAATATATATATTTTTTTCTCGAAAAAGTTGCGGGGTGCGCGCACTCGGGCGTGCACACCTATTTACAAAAGTGTGAAAATGGAGATAAATCAGAAGTTTGAGTGCTTTGATATAAGGTGGCTCTGAAAAGAGCCCTTGTGTTAATTGAGTTGTTTCTGCATTTATAAGTAAGTACCGATGCAAAGTTTGATATAATATTGTTGGCAGCATTTTGAAAGGAAAGACAGGGGCCCATTTTCTGGTTAACAGGTGACCAGGCCAACTTTTCACGCCAGGCCCATTCCTGCAAAGTCGACCGCCATTTTTAGGAGATCTGCAACCACCGGCAGTCACTGGGTTGCAGGAGCAGATGGACTCAAGCCTGTCGGGCGAAGCATCGTTGCACCGCCACAGTGGATGAGACCCTGCTGGGTGAGTGGAGCGTCGCTGTACCGCAACAGTGGGCGAGTCCTTTGCTGGGCTCGTGGAGCGTCCCTATACCGCCACAGTATGCGAACGCTTTGCTGGGCTCGTGGAGTGTCCCTATATCGCCACAGAGTACGAACCCTTTGCCGGGTGCATGGATCGTTGGGGGTGCAGCTGAGGGGCCTCCATCTGGGGAGGCTCGTCCGCGCCGCCTCTCCCTCCCAGTGGACCCCACGGCGTCTTGCTGACATTTGTTATGGCCGGACCAGGCGATGAAGAGAGGGGGAGGTCGGATATATATGAGTTATACTAATAGGTATGTCACATCCCCCTTGTGGCCTGCAAGGCACCGAAAAAAGATGAGAATGGGAAGACAACTACATCTCGGGTCGGGCCCATGCCTTCTCTGGCCGATGGCGGCCGGCCGCTCTTTGCCATGGCCCCAGGAACGGATCCCTTGGTTCATCCTGGGGACAGGCCTTGGCGTGTGGTGTCTCCTCCGGACTATTCGCGTAATGGTTCTCCACCCCAGGCCGTTGCCGACGGCTTTTGTAGACTTTCTGACGCTCAAAAACCCTACTAGAAAGCAGCCCAAAAGTAGCCCAACATTGCTACTTTGGGGAAGGAGGGGCTGCGCGCGAGCGGAATTTTTTTTGCTGCGTGACGTCTGTTAACGTTCGATTCGAAGGAAATCAGGAAGTGTTGACCGCCATTTTGTCACTGCGAGTAAATGGTGCTCCACATTGTAAATGCGGCACACCATGGGTGGCAGAGCAGCGGTGCACATTAACTGGTGCATCTCTGGGGATGCGCCAGTTAACATAAATCTGCTCCTTTACATTTAAGTATGAGCAGGGGACACAGAGTTGGTGAAGCTTATCGAAGGTTAAAAAGAGATGAGTCCTGTTCACTGAAAACTTGGACATAGGACTCACCTCCTCAGCATCGCTGGACATGGCTAAATAATAGCTGCAAAATGTTACTGTTGTTAAACAATTTTACTATTATAGTGTCTGAGATTTGTCTCTTACTCTGCAACATCTCATTGTTGTTCTCTTTCTTTAAAGATAAGGACATTAACCATGAGTGATAATGAGCAATGCGTTGGTCTCGATGTTATTGTTGAACATGTCATTGAAACGTCAGTGGAAGTGGAACCCTTAGATGATTTAAATCCTGAGGATGATGAAGAACATGATGAGGATGCCGATTTGTCAGAATTGTATGACATAGGGTGGGAAGCTGACGTGCTATAGCATATGGAACTATAAACAGTTATTTTTCAAATTTACTGGAAATAAAAAGTGAAAATGTAAACCGTTTCATTTAAAATTAAACATAACTTGAGAAACAGGTTATGTGTAGTGTCTTTAATAAAATAGTCAAATATGCTCATAAAAATATTTCTAAACCAATGAAAAGCCTTAACAAGTCACATGACCTGTTATGCTTACGTTACGCGCTCCGCGCCGCGCCCCGGATTGTTGGTCATTCAAACTGAGGCTGGCGTCAGCATGAGAGCGCCAACGTCTCGTGGCTACGCCATTCAGAAAATATTGTTGGCAGCATTTTGAAAGGAAAGATCTGCAACCACCGGCAGTCACTGGGTTGCAGGAGCTGATGGACTCAAGCCTGTCAGGCGAAGCATCGTTGCACCGAAACAGTGGACCAGTCCTTTGCCAGGTGCATGGAGCGTCGCTGCACCGCAAGAGTGGACGAGTCCTTTGACGGGTGCGTGGAGCGTTGGGGGTGCAGGTGAGGGGCCTGCACGTGGGGAGGCGGGAGAGGCTCGTCCGCGCCGCCTGTCCCTCCCAGTGCACCCCACGGCGTCTTGCTGACATTTGTTATGGCCGGACCAGGCGATGAAGAGAGGGGGGGGGGTCGGAGGCATATGCAAGACATCCCCCCTCGTGGCCTGCAAGGCGCCGAAAGATTATCGTCCGCGCTGTCTCTCCCTCCCAGTGTACCCCACGGCGTTTTGCTGACATTTGTTATGGCCGGACCAGGCGATGAAGAGAGGGGGGGGGGTCGGAGGCATATGCAAGACATCCCCCCCTCGTGGCCTGCAAGGCGCCGAAAGAGGAAGAGAATGGGAAGACAACTACATCTCGGGTCGGGCCCATGCCTTCTCTGGCCGATGGCGACCGGCTGCTCTTTGCCACGGTCCCAGGAACGGATTCCTTGGTTCATCCTGGGGACAGGCCTTGGCGCATGGTGTCGCCTCCGGACTATTCGCGTAATGGTTCTCCATAGTTGTTTTAATATATTTTTGTTCAAGAATAAAAACGTTTTAATCTGTTATTTTGCTGTCGTGTGGTATATTTCTAATATTTGTCGCTCTGATGTCGTTTCCCCTCCCAAATGGAACATGTGATTGTAATCTACAGCCGGACATTCCGACAGGACATGAGAGCAAAAGGGGGGGGTCAGATCTGAAGTTGGGCAGGCGATAAGATCACGTTTTGCTATGTAGGGCTATCTATGTTCGTGATGGGGCCTAAAAGGGGGCAAGATGGCGTCGAGCTCGGTTTCTCTGACTAGTTTCACTAGTTTCATATTTCTCATGAGGGGTTGTTCCTAATGTTTCTATTTTAGCAAGGTCAAAAAGAGATCCTATCAGTGGCCTATTGATTTTGTTCGATTCCTTTTGTTTTCTCTAACGATTTTTAAGTTAAAGTTTGCTAGTACGATACAGCGGCTAGTCGGCATTTTATATATATGTCTTTTTTATTAGGGGTGTTTTCCGGTGGAGTCGGACGATCTACCTCTAATAAACGGTAAGTGTTCCTCTGAAGGAATGCGTCTTGAAAGTGGCTGACTGTAATGTATGATATTTCACTCAGTGACTTTCAGGCCCATGCTGTTTCAAAACTGTGTATGTGTTTGAAGCAGGCGTAGGTATTCACGCAGCATAGAAACTACTAGGAATCAATTGTAAGTGTTGTTTTCAAGTCACATGACTTCACATGCGCGTCTCAGGACGTGTACGCGGTGATAGTATCTGGTTGGAAGTAGCGGTCCAATTTCAAAACGTGAAAAGGAGTAAATCGAAACATATCCGGATTTAATATATCTTCTGAGTAGTATAAGTTCTATGGTGGGTGTGTGAAGAAATTTAATAAGTTGCAATCGGGAGCTTTTCCCGAAATATATATAGGCGGGTGCGCGCACTAGGTCGCGCACGAAAGCCTGGAAATGCGATATCCATTTTATTGACAACTGTTGCCGAGAGTGCGCACACCGGGTCGCGCACGAAAGTTTAGTAAGGCTATTTTTATTTACAGACAAATTTTAATGTGTTTAAAAAAAGGCAAGGTACAGACTTTCGAATTCTGTATCGCTTTACAAGGAGTCTCTATGCAACTTGAACAGTGAAGAAAACGGCTTGTTTTCGAAAAAAATATTGCCAGAACTTTATTGCCAAAAGTATAGGTTGCATAAACGACATTTTTCTGAATTAGCATTTTAAAAACCAATGAAATTCACAGAAAAAACCATAGGTTTTACACACGTTATAGTTAGGAAGTAGCATTTAAAAAACCTATGAAATTCACTGAAAAAAACATAGGTTTGACACATGTTATAGTTAGCTGGAAATTTTACTGACATAAAACCAATGAAATTCCACGTTATAGTTAGTTGGACTCACTATAACTTGCGCGTGCAATGCACTGCTGATGACGTCACATATTACATCACTCATGACATGGTCAGTGACATCACTCATGACATCACTGATGACACCATCCAGTGAATATGTGTCTTTCTGAAAAATAAATATTAGTGAGTTATGTTTAAATATTTAAATATATATATTAGTGTTTCACTTTGTGTATAAGTGGCTACATGTGTTGGTAAGTAGCTACATGCGTATGTATATGGGTTATTAGATATTTTTATTAGTATCAGTATGAGTGTCTATATGGTTTGGTGGGGGTATTACTTAGCACATAGATGCATGAGTGACTGACTCTCTGTTTGTATGTGTTTTGAAGACAGCATATGTACAGGACTGTATGGGTGGATGAGTGTCTATATGTGTTTGTTAGTGAGTGAATGACTGTCTCACTAGTGTCTTTATCAGTAACTACATATGTTTTAATCTAGTATATATGAATATTGATGTATATAAGTGAGTATATGTGAGAGTAAGAGATTGTAAGAGTTCCTGTTTAAATAAGTATGTGTTTCTATAAGTGATTGTTTAAGAGAATAAATATGTGTAATTTTCAATAGAAGTAAGGTGGAAGTGTGTGTATAACTCTATATTCAAATAAATGGATGTTCAATAGTTTATTTGCACGTGTGAATATGTGTGTGAGTAACTTTTGGATGACTGTCGGTGTGTAACAGGATGTATAGGTGTATCACTTCATATGATGAGTGAGTATATGTATGAGTGACTATATAGAACTGTTGATGAATGAGTGGATGTGTATATAGATAGTGGAATTACTGAATTGCTTGTTGTAACTGATATAGGTATCTCCATTTTTTTTTAAATTTTAGTTTCTATTTTTGAATATGTGTCTCAAGGGTTACATTACAGTGAAAGGAGGTCTGTCACTATGTCACAAGGATGGTGTCATCAGTGATGTCACTGACCATGTCATGAGTGATGTAATATGTGACGTCATCAGCAGTGCATTGCACGCGCAAGTTATAGTGAGTCCAACTAACTATAACGTGGAATTTCATTGGTTTTATGTCAGTAAAATTTCCAGCTAACTATAACATGTGTCAAACCTATGGTTTTTTCAGTGAATTTCATAGGTTTTTTAAATGCTACTTCCTAACTATAACGTGTGTAAAACGTATGTTTTTTTCTGTGAATATATATATATATAAAGAGTTTCTTACTTGAAGAACCGGAGGGACACAGCGGGGTTTCCAAGAAATGGAATGGCATGATGCATTTCGACATAGATTGTCTTTTTCAAATGCCTTCTTCAAAATCAGTTTTTGGCCAATCCGCTTAAGTATTATACAAGTCGTTTTGCAATTGGTGGCAATCCAGGTGAGCCTCGTTCATTTCAGGATATTAGCTGTAGCTGCATCGGCGAACCACAACTCCCAACATGCACCCTTCTTGGCGTGTCAGGTAAGTTTCCCCCAACAGGCTTTGATGTGTCTCGTCTTGAGTCCTGGATAAAAATTAAAAACGCAGGTTGGTGGAATGGTCTCTTTGCTCCTGCAGCAAGTTCTTTTCCCCGGTCCCCAAGACGCCTTCAACCGCAGGTTGCTCTAACAGTCAGGCCTGAAGCCGTGAATACAGTGATTCCAGCTACTCCATGAAGTCATGGATTGCGCTGCAGCATTGCCTTACTGTGGGAGGGTGCTGTGGGCCTGAGTCATCCCAATCCCTTGGGTCCTGTTATGTGCTGAAGCTGCCCTGATGTCTCGGGCCACTTTAGAAGGCGGGTCACCTCAAACGCGCTCAGGGCCAGTGCGTGAAATTTGAACCAAAGCGTTTCTTACTTGAAGAACCGGAGGGACACAGCGGGGCTTCCAAGATAGTCCTTCAATGCAGCAGATATATGGCATGACGCGTTTCGACATAGATTGTCTTTTTAAAATGCCTTCTTCAAATTCAGTGTTTGGCCAATCCGCGTAAGTATTATACAAGTCGTTTTGCCATTGGTGGCAATCCAGGTGAGCCTCGTTCATTTCAGGAGATTAGCTGTAGCTGCTTTGGAGAACCAAAACTCCCAACATGCACCCTTCTTGGCGCGTCAGTTAAGTTTCCCCCACCAGGCTTCAATGTATCTCGTCTTGAGTCCTGGATAAAAATTAAAAACACAGGTTGGCGGAATGGTCTCTTTGCTCCTGCATCAAGTTCTTTTCCCGGGTCCCCAAGACGCCTTCAACCGCAGGTCGCTCTCACAGTCAGCCCTGAAGCTGTTAATACAGTATATATATATATATATATATATATATATATTTTCACTGAAAAAAACATAGGTTTCACACCAGTTATAGTTACCTGGAAATTTTACTGACATAAAACCATTGAAATTCCACGTTATAGTTAGTTGGACTCACTATAACTTGCGCGCCTGCAATGCACTGCTGATGATGTCACATATTACATCATTCATGACATGGTCAGTGACATCACTCATGACATCACTGATGACACCATCCAGTGAATGTGTGTCTTTCTGAAAAACATATATGTTTTATATATGTATTTGTAAAGGACGATGGAAGAATAAATGGTTAAATAAGTGTGTAAATGGATGTTTGTTAATATAAGAATTGATTGGTTAACTGCCTTATTAAGTGTATCTTAGTGAATACATATATTAGCAAGTAAATTTTAAATATTGAAATGTATGTATCAGTGTTTCACTTTGTGTATAAGTGGCTGTATGGGTTGGTGACTGACTCACTGTTTGTATGTGTTTTGAAGACAGCATATGTACAAAACTGTATGGATGGATGAGTGTGTATTTGTGTATGTTAGTGAGTAAACAACTGTCTTACTATTGTCTTTTTCAGTAACGACATATGTTTTAATCTAGTATATGTGAGTATTGATTTATATAAGGGAGTATATGTGAGAGTGAGAGATTGTAAGAGTTCCTGTTGAAATAATTATGTGTTTCTATAAGTGATTGTTTAAGAGAGTAAGTATGTGTAAGTTTTCTTAGAAGTAAAGTGGTAGTGTGTGTATTGCTGTATATGCAAATAAATGGATGTTCAATAGTTTTTTTGCATGTATGAATATGTGTGTGAGTAACTTTTGGATGACTGTCGAAGTGTAAAGGATGTGTAGGTGTATCACTACATATAATGAGTGAGTATATGTATGAGTGACTATATAGAACTGTTGGTGAATGAGTGGATGTGTATATAGATGGTGGAATTACTAAATTGTTTGTTGTAACTGATATGGGTATTTCCATTTTTTGAAAATGTTAAATACTATTTTTGAATATGTGTTTCAAGGCTTACATTACACTGAAAGGAGGTCTGTCACTCTGTCACAAGGAGGGTGTCATCAGTGATGTCATGAGTGATGTCACTGACCATGTCATGAGTGATGTAATATGTGACGTCATCAGCAGTGCATTGCAGGCGCGCAAGTTATAGTGAGTCCAACTAATTATAACGTGGAATTTCAATGGTTTTATGTCAGTAAAATTTCCAGGTAACTATAACTGGTGTGAAACCTATGGTTTTTTCAGTGAATTTAATAGGTTTTTTAAATGCTAATTCCTAACTATAACTGGTGTGAAACCTATGGTTTTTTCAGTGCATTTCATAGGTTTTTTAAATGCTAATTCCTTTCTATATCGAGTTTGTAACCTACGATTTTTTAATAAATTTGCTGTTTTGTGTAAGTATTAATTTGTAAGTTTATTTTTTTAATAATTTTTTCTTGGGGCGCTCTGGGTGCGCGCTCCGGTAAGCTCTCCGGAAAGCGCACCCAGAGCGCTACTTTCGTTTGTGAAAAAAATATGAATGAAAAGTTAATAATAACGCAAAACATTTCGTACCATACAAATAAAAGCAGTTTTTTTTTATAAGGAAATGAAAATGATTTTGCATTTCCGTGAAACTATCAAAACGTCACTTCGGCGCGCAGCGTAAGCGCCCCCGGAAGCGCCTACGTTCGCGCCGCGTATGCGCCCCGGAAGCGCCTACGTTCATGCCGCGTGTGCGCACCCGGAAGTGCCTACGTTCGCGCCGCGTGTGCGCACCCGGAAGCGCTCTGGTGCGCGCATCGTCAGCGCGTCAAGTCATGTGACCTTAAAATAACACTTTTCATTGGTTGGTAACAGTTTTTTTTACAAAGAATGAAATCCCCACCCATTTCCTTCACTTCTTCTTTCACTTTTGTGACTGAAAGACCTGTTTTTTGCTCCTGGATCTTTCTTGGTTTACCATGGCCGCCGGAGAATCCAGCAGTGATGAAGAGCCTGAATTCATCAATGAAGAGCCTCCTCAGCCAAAGGTGAAGGAGCATTTCATTTGGGAATTTTTTAAAATACCAGCTGACCAGAAGAAGGTGAATGCTCCAAAAGTGGAGTGCAGGATCTGCAAACAAGTCCTGTCACGGGGTGACCCCCCAAAAAAATATTCTTTTGGAAACTTTACGATGATCCGGCATGTGGAGAGGACGCACCCCCAGAATTTTGCCCAGGAAAGTGTCAGGGCTCTGGCACAAGAGGTTCCCAGTGATGGGGCCTCTACATCCACCGGAGGAGCAACTACTTCTGGGAGGGGGCAATCGCAGGAGCTCGTGCCAAACATTCAACCTGCTTTTAACCATGGTGTCCTGAGATGCAGATACTGCAATCAACTCCTAACCTATGGGGAGCAAAGTGTCCAGCTCATGGTTCGAGCATTGGAGAACCATCACTGCCCTTCCCACCCCTAATTTTTTTAGTTTTTTTTGCTCCTGTTGAGCAGTTTCCATTCCCTGTTTTTGTTCCTGGTTTGAAAAAAGAAGAAAACAAAAAGTTCATTTCAGAACTACCTCCAATTTTCATCAAAGAGCTATATTCTTAAAAAATGAAAAAGAGTAAGTGAAATGGAGTGCATTGATAATGGAAAGGAAAATGAGTAAGAAAGAACAGAAAGGTATGAGAGGAGAAAGGAAGTGAAGTAGGGGGACTGAAAGAAGGTGAGTGTTGGGAAGGAAAGTAAGGAGAAGAAGAGTGAATATGGGGAATGTTGATATTCAAAGAAAATGTTGAAAAGGAACGGGGGTGTGGAAGGGTAAGAAAATATGCATTGCTGGAGTTGAAGGCTGAAGGCCTCATTTATGAAGCCATGCGTCACTTTAACGCCACCAGAGCGTCACTTTTTGTGACGCACCAGTGCTGTAAAAAATGCACCTTATTTATTCATATTTACAAAGTGGCACATCTAGGTAGATGCGTCACTTTGTAAGCCCCTGCGCCACATTATTCCTACGTCAGGTGTAATGTATGCAAAAGGGACGTATTGACGCAAGAAATGGTCGTAGAGGTGACGCTGTGAAATCTATGAGATATCACTGCGTCACTTTTATGACGCTGTTGCTTCCAAATCTAACGCCTGTTTCACAGCAGGCATGCAGGCCCTTTCACATGGGGCTTGGCCCCATGTAAAAGGATACATTGCTGGAGTTGCTTCATTTTTGAGACACACTCCAGCAATGCATCACTTTTGCGCTAACAGATACGTCTAAAATACTGACGTATCTGTAAGAACTTCCAACATAATACGTCATAAAATTAATATGACGCATGAGTAGAAGACTGAAGGACTAATTTATGAGGCAATGCATCACTTTAACACCACCAGAGCGTCACTTTTTGTGACACACCAGTGCTGTAAAAAATGCACCTTATTCAGTCATATTTACAAAGTGACGCATCTAGGTAGTTGCGTCACTTTGTAAGCCCCTGCGCTACATTATTCCTACGTCAGGTGTAATGTATGGAAAAGAGACGTATTGACGCAAGAAAGGGTCGTAGAGGTGACACAGTGAATAAACTGGGGGCCTCATTTCTGAAAAGTGACACATCGCTGCGTGAAAACAGCGATGCGTCACTTTTCTGTGCGCACTCCTTACGACATTCCTGATGTGTCATATTTAATGTATGACGAATCATGTCGCAAGGAGTTACTGATACGTCAGTATTTCTGACGTATCTGTAAGCGCAAAAGTGACGCATTGCTGGAGTGTGTCACAAAAGTGACGCAACTCCAGTATTACGTCCTTTCACATGGGGAAAACCCATGTGAAAGGTCTTGGGTCAGTCTTACGCCTGCTGTGAGGCAGGCGCAAGATTTGGACGCAACAGCGTCCTAAAAGTGACGCAGTGAAATCTCATAGATTTCACTGCGTCACTATTACGAGGTTTTTTGCGGGGGAACGCCCCCTCTGCATACATTATACCTGACGCAGGTATAATGTGGCGCAGGGTTTTAAAAAGTGACCCATCTACCTAGATGCGTCACTAAAGTATAGCGCAACGAGGCGCATTTTTTACACCACTGGTGCGTCACAAAAAGTGACGCACAGGCGGCGCAAAACTGTCGCAAGGCCTTCATAAATAAGGCCCTGGATTTTCCCCATGCTTCGCTCCCCGGTGCGCTCCCCGGGCGCTCCCCCTGCGCAAATCGAATTGTTTTTTTTTAAATGCCCCGCGGGACCCTATTTTAGCCCCCACATCAAACCTAGGGGGTCAGGGGGGTCTACCCTGCCCCCTTATAGTCATTTCTCCCTTTTTTTTATGTCACCTCTTGTGTCTCGATCTTACCGAGACACAAGATGGGGGCCGCTCCGGACTGTTTCGAATGTTTACAGACACCCGTGAGCCAATCAGCTTTCCGTGCGCAAGTCGCGTACCGGGGCGCGCCTATAGATATATATATTTTTTTGAACCTAAATTACTCAAAATCCACTGGAGCACATATCTTGAGACATAGCAAAGACACATCGGGCTACCAGTCCCTACAATTTTGCCAAGTTTGGTGTAAATCCATTCAGCCGTTCGGGCTAAAAGTGAGGTCGACCGCCCTATGGAAATTAACATGGGGAAAACGCGTTTTGGGACCCCCCTTTTATCTCGGCCCCCGCTTGACGCATCCCCCCCAAACTTTCAGGGAAGGACCGGAGCTCGACGAGGCCATTTTGAGGCAGATTCGTCAACCGGCGCCAAAGTTATTCCAAATAGAATTTTGAGATTTAACATTGAAAAAAAATCCGCCAGTAGGTAATATATATATATATATATTACCTACTGGCGATAGCCAGTAGGTATATATAGTTAGGATTTTTTTCCTATGGGATTTTTGAAAATTCTATGTCGAATAACTTTGGCGTTTGAGGACAGAATTGGCTGCAATTTTCAGGAAAATGGAACATTTTGTTTCTGAGCAGCCCCTGAAAATTTGGGGGGGGTTCGTCAAGGGGGGGCCGAGAAAAAAGGGGGGTCCCAAAACGTGTTTTTCCCATGCAATTTTCCATAGGGCGGTTGGCCTCACTTTTAGCCTGAACGGCTGAATGGATTTACACCAAACTTGGCAAAATTGTAGGGACTGGTAGCCCGATGTGCCTTTGCTATGTCTCAAGTTATAGGCTCCAGTGGTTTTTACGAAAATTAACTTTGAAAAATATATATTGGGCTACATTGGGCTATATATATGTTGGAGCCCAAATGTAGCCCAATGTAGCCCAATGTAGCCCAATGTAGCCCAAAGATGGCCACCAGAGACAAAAAAAAACAAATGTAGCCCAAATATCAGCCAGATGTAGCCCAACTATAGCCCAATGACAGAATGTCCCAGAGTGTTCTTAAGAACAACTAGAGTGCTAACAGTCCTACTTATTACAAAGGTATGGCACACCTGAAGCCATCTTGATTGGAATAAAGTGGTAACTCTTAAAACATTTAATTTAAAAAGGAACAAAATGAGGGGGTTCATTTTGCCATAGAAAGTACGATTAGCGAATATATGACGAAATCCCGCATACCATCAGTCGGCAAAAAAAATCCCGCATGTACTATTAGGCCGCAAATTAAAATAACGAAAACTTTTAGAACGAATATGCCTTTAGCATACACTAAACAACTAAACTACCCTAAACCCTAAAACACTACCCCCAGCATGACCCTACACTACACAAACAGTACAACACTACCCTAAACCCTAAAACACTACCCCCAGCATGACCCTACACTACACACACACTACAACACTACCCTAAACCCTAAAACACTACCCCCAGCATGACCCTACAATACGCAAACACTACAACACAACCCTAAACCCTAAAACACTACACCCCAGCATGACCCTACACTACGCAAACACTACAACACTACCCTAAACCCTAAAACACTACCCCCAGCATGACCCTACACTACACAAACACTACAACACAACCCTAAACCCTAAAACACTACCCCCAGCATGAGCCTACACTACGCAAACACTACAACACAACCCTAAACCCTAAAACACTACCCCCAGCATGAGCCTACACTACGCAAACACTACAACACTACCCTAAACCCTAAAACACTACCCCCAGCATGACCCTACACTACGCAAACACTACAACACTACCCAAAACCCTAAAACACTACACCCCAGCATAACCCTACACTACGCAAACACTACAACACTTCCCTAAACCCTAAAACACTACCCCCAGCATGACCCTACACTACGCAAACACTACAACACTACCCTAAACCCTAAAACACTACCCCCAGCATGACCCTACACTACGCAAACACTACAACACTACCCTAAACCCTAAAACACTACCCCCAGCATGACCCTACACTACGCAAACACTACAACACTACCCTAAACCCTAAAACACTACCCCCAGCATGACCCTACACTACGCAAACACTACAACACTACCCTAAACCCTAAAACACTACACCCCAGCATGACCCTACACTACGCAAACACTACAACACTACCCAAAACCCTAAAACACTATGCCCCAGCATGACCCTACACTACGCAAACAATACAACACTACCCAAAACCCTAAAACACTACCCCCAGCATGACCCTACACTACAACACTACCCAAAACCCTAAAACACTACCCCCAGCATGACCCTACACTACGCAAACACTACAACACTGCCCTAAACCCTAAAATACTACACCCCAGCATGACCCTACACTACGCAAACACTACAACACTACCCAAAACCCTAAAACACTACCCCCAGCATGACCCTACACTATGCAAACACTACAACACTATCCTAAACCCTAAAACACTACGCCCAGCATGACCCTACACTACGCAAACACTACAACACTACCCTAAACCCTAAAACACTAGCCCCAGCATGACCCTACACTACGCAAACACTACAACACAACCCTAAACCCTAAAACACTACCCCCAGTATGACCCTACACTACGCAAACACTACAACACTACCCTAAACCCTAAAACACTACCCCCAGCATGACCCTACACTACGCAAACACTACAACACAACCCTAAACCCTAAAACACTACCCCCAGCATGACCCTACACTACGCAAACACTACAACACTACCCTAAACCCTAAAACACTACCCCCAGCATGACCCTACACTACGCAAACACTACAACACTACCCTAAACCCTAAAACACTAGCCCCAGCATGACCCTACACTACGCAAACACTACAACACTACCCAAAACCCTAAAACACTACCCCCAGCATGACCCTACACTACGCAAACACTACAACACTATCCTAAACCCTAAAACACTACGCCCAGCATGACCCTACACTACGCAAACACTACAACACTACCCTAAACCCTAAAACACTAGCCCCAGCATGACCCTACACTACGCAAACACTACAACACAACCCTAAACCCTAAAACACTACCCCCAGCATGACCCTAGACTACGCAAACACTACAACACTACCCTAAACCCTAAAACACTACCCCCAGCATGACCCTACACTACGCAAACACTACAACACAACCCTAAACCTAAAACACTACCCCCAGCATGACCCTACACTAAACAACCACCACAACTCTACACTACACTAACACAACACTACACTACACAACACTACACTACACTACACAATCACTAACCCACGAAAAAATTAACACAAACCCACTTACCTCTCTCGTCATCGTGGTTTTCACAACGCAAATGCATTTACCGTACATGCCTTTAAAACGTAATTCTTTGTAAAGGCATGCGCGATAAATGCACATGCGTTTTGAAAAAATGCGGGATAATGGTATGCGAGGTCAATGACCTTGCGGGATAATGGTATGCGGACTGAAAGTCTGCGGGATAAAAAATGCGGGAAAATGGCTGCAAACCATGATTAGCAGCAGACTTCCCTGGTGAGCACTAGCTTTACTAAAGTGATCTAATGAGCAACTAGAGTGCTAACATTCAGAATCTATGGCAAATATGTGACACATCTGAATGCCTTCTTGATAGAACCAAAGTAAACAAGCATTGAAAATGCAATAGATCTCGCCCTCGTTTAAGTTAAAGCCATTCTGTTTGTAATGAGGTGGCTTTTTAGCTTTGCTTTTATTAGTGTTTTTAAAACTTTCATGTAAATAACATGCATATGTATGCATATATGTATATGTATGCATGCATTTATATTTATATAGATATGCAGATTACATATGTTTATATATGTATATTACCTACTGGCGATAGCCAGTGGGTATATATAGTTAGGATTTTTTCTCTATGGGATTTCTGAAAATTCTATGTCTAATAACTTTGGCGTTTGTGGACGGAATCGGCTGAAATTTTCAGGAAAATGGCACATTTTGTTTCTGAGCAGCCCCTGAAAATTTGGGGGGGTTTCGTCAAGGGGGGGCCGAGAAAAAAGGGGGGTCCCAAAACGCGTTTTTCCCATTCATTTTTCCATAGGGCGGTTGGACTCACTTTTAGCTCGAACGGCTGAATAGATTTACATGAAACTTGGCAAAATTGTAGATATGGTTTGCCCGACGTGCCTTTGCTATGTCTCAATATATGTGCTCCAGTGGATTTTGAGAAATTAACGTTTAAAAAAATATATATATCTGTGACAGCGCTCCGGTTAGCGCCCCGGTTCGCGTACCTGACGCGTAACGGAACTTCGCGGAGCGAAGCTGATTGGCTCTCCGGTGTCTGTCAACATTCTAAACAGTCCGGAGCGGCCGCCATCTTGTCTCTCGGTACGATCGAGAGACAAGATGTGGTGAAAAACGAAGGGGGAAATGAAGGAAAGGGGGCAAGGTAGACCACTCCTGACCCCCTAGGATTGATGAGGGGGATATTAAAGTGCCCCGCGGGGCAAAAAATAAAAAATAAATGTTTGTGATTTTACGCCGTAGAGGCGCGTCCCGGTACGCGAACCGGGCAGCTCACCGGGCAGCTCACCGGGCAGCTAACCGGGCAGCTAACCGGGCAGCTAACCGGCAGCGTAGCTGTCAACATTGTAAACAGTCCGGAGCGGCCGCCATCTTGTCTCTCGGTAGGTTCGAGAGACAAGATGTGGTGAAAAAAGAAGGGGGAAATGAAGGAAAGGGGGCAAGGTAAACCCCTCCTGACCCCCTAGGATTGATGAGGGGGATATTAAAGTCCCCCGCGATTTTTCGCGGTAGAGGCGCTTCCCGGTACGCGAACCGGGCAGCTAACCGGCAGCGTAACGGGAGTCCGCCATCTTGTGTTTTTGGAGCGTCTGGTTCGCGTACCGGGTAGCGTCCCGGTAAGCGTAACAAGGGGAAAACCAAGAGAAACAGTAAAAAAAAAAATAAGGGAATAGATTTCCAGCAAACTTGGCAAAATTGTAGGGACTGTTTGTTTGATGTGCCTTTGCAAGGCCTCAAGATATGTGCACGTGTGGATTTTGTCTAATTAAGGTTAAAAAAAATATATATATCTGTAAGCGTGCTCCGGCACGCTTACGTTACGGGTTTTGTTTGCGCTGCAGAGCCGATACGTCACGGTTATGCGACGCGTCATGAGGCGTCTCACGTGGCTAAGTGATACGTCACGTAATAAAGAATATATTTTACAGCTATAGATATTAGCTTTTAAAAAACCAATGAAATTCACTGAAAAAACCATAGGTTATAGACCATATATAGTTAGGAATTTGCATTTACAAAACCATGAAAATTCACTGAAAAAACCATAGGTTAGAGACCATATATAGTTAGCTGGACATTTTATTGACATAAAACCAATGAAATTCCATATATAGTTAGTTGCACTAACTATATATCGCGCACCCGCAATCCACTGCTGATGATGTCACATATTACATCATTCATGACATGGTCAGTGACATCACTGATGACATCACTGATGACATCTCAAATGACATCACTGATGACATCACTGATGACATCTCAAATGACATCACTGATGACATAATGACACACCAATACCAGTTACTACATACGCACTCACTGATTCCTACGTCTACACACACATTCACTCATTCACCCATACAATCACTCATACATACAGTCACTCATTATTACAACACTATCATATGCACTCATACACCTATGCAGACACCCACACACTGCCACTCATCCATGGAGTTACTCACACACCTAGTCAGTCCTGTAAAGAATCAATCACACTTCCATTTCCTCATCTATACAGTTAAACGCAGAACACCATACTTCAGTGACATCACTGATGACATCACTGATGACATCTCAAATGACATCACTGATGACATCTCAAATGACATCACTGATGACATCATGACACACCAATACCAGTTACTACATACGCACTCACTGATTCCTACGTCTACACACACATTCACTCATTCACCCATACAATCACTCATACATACAGTCACTCATTATTACAACACTATCATATGCACTCATACACCTAGTCAGTCCTGTGAAGAATCAATCACACTTCGATTTCCTCATCTATACAGTTAAACACAGAACACCATACTTTTCACACATATACTAACACATACTTACTCTCTTATACAATCACTGATACAAGTACACATTGATATGCACAGAGTCACACACCTCCCAGCCAGCCACACACACACTCTGTCTTCCATACATCCACTCATTCTTCAATATGTAAAACATATTTGAACTTTACAAAAACACACAGACACTAGATGATGTCATCAGTGATGTCATTTGAGATGTCATCAGTGATGTCATCAGTGATGTCATTTGAGATGTCATCAGTGATGTCATCAGTGATGTCACTGACCATGTCATGAATGATGTAATATGTGACATCATCAGCAGTGGATTGCGGGTGCGCGATATATAGTTAGTGCAACTAACTATATATGGAATTTCATTGGTTTTATGTCAATAAAATGTCCAGCTAACTATATATGGTCTCTAACCTATGGTTTTTTCAGTGAATATATATATATATATATATATATATATCTTCGAATCTTCACGTTCCTGAGTCCCACAACGGAAGTCACAGCACCACAACAGTAAGATCATTTACTTTAGTTTATTTTAAATACACCATGTGTCAAAAAGTGCAACATGGACGGCCTACGCGTTTCGACTGCAATCAGTCTTCAACTGGACCATATATGCACTAAAACTCAAAAAACACCACCTCCAATCACAACTCGGATCGGCGAAGCAAGCAGGAGACGGACCACCAGATCGAATTACAGGTTCTTTATTGCATTTTAGCTGAATAGAAGGGCAATATATATATATATGCATGCTTGTTTGAATGTGTAAATGTATGTCCTCTTAGTAATGCAGTATCTGTATGTGCAGGCTTCTGTATGCCCATTTCTATCTGCGTTTGTTTGCCTCTATATATGAGCATGCCTGTATGTGTATGTGTGCATAAGTGTGTGTGTGTGTGTGTGTGGATATGCTTATATGGTGGCACCTATCTGGGTATGTGGCTGCATGTGACCATTTCCAAATGTAAGCATTTCTAAGTGTACGTTTGTATTTGTGCTTGCATGTTTGTTTGTGTCTATCAGTGCATCTTTGTTTATTTTGAAGTTTTTTTATTGCATATACAAGGACAAGGGGGTAGGTGAGAGTGCTTTACTAAAAATAATATCTTTGAAAATAAATACTAGCTGGGGAAAAGATTAAACTCAATAGTATCACTTTAGTACTTGAATTCAACAATCAGCAACTGTACAGTGACAGATTAAACTTTGGAGAGAACATGCCAGTGCCCAGCACCATGTGTAATGCTGTTTTTTCAAACTTTCATTTGAGCTACAAAGTGTTTGCTATTGTAATCTGAGATCATGTAGTAGCTTGTGTATTAGGTGTCTTTTTTGTGAAATACATAATCCTTTTGAAAATCTTGTGGCTTCAGTAGCATATAATTCCATTGTTGTTACTTTTTTTCCCCAACCAGAATATTACTCTTGTCTCCCCTCCCTCATAACCTATTTTCCATTTTCTGGTTCTCCAGTGCCACAAAGTCATATGAATGGCAATAGTACTATGCAAATATTATCACTCCACTACATACATAAAACAAAAGTAAAAAACGTCGCAATTTTTAACACCGACATCTCAAGCTTTCACAAATGAGAGACCTATTGCATTGGAAATGGTTGTTTATGTAGAACCAAATATTGCAATTCTGTTTCTGTGGGCTGCAAATAAAAGATACTGGGCCTCATTTATGAAAAGTGACGCATCGCTGCGTGAAAACAGCAATGCCTCACTTTTCACTGCGCTCTCCTTGCGACACCAATGATGCATAATATTTACAGTATGACGCATCATGGCACAAGGAGTTACAGATATGTCAGTATTTCTGACGTATCTGTATGGCGCAAAAGTGACGCATTGCTGGAGTGTGTCACAAAAGTGACGCAACTCCAGCAATGTGTCCTTTCACATGGGGCAAGCCCCATGTGAAAGGGCCTGCATCAGTCTTACGCCTGCTGTGAGGCCGGCATAAGAAATTGACGCATTTGTGTCCTAGAAGTGGCGCAGTGAAATCTTATAGATTTCACTGCGTCACTTCCATGACCCTTTCTTGCGCCAAAACGCCCCCCTTGCATACATTATACCTGGAGCAGGTATAATGTTGCACAGGGGTTTACAAAGTGACGCATCTACCTAGATGCGTCACTTTGTAAATATGGCGCAACAAGGCACATTTTTTACACCACTGGTGCGTCACAAAAAGTGATGCACTGGCGGCGTAAAAGTGACGCACAGCCTCATAAATGAGGCCCCTTGTTATCACCCAATGTGTGGTACTCATTTTACCGATCTCTTAAAGAAGGGAAGGATAAGAGCATGAGTCTGTCTTGCCAGTATTTAAACCCATACCTCCTTAACACAGACTTTTTCAACAGCAAGTGTTCAGCTCACCCTACCTTTACTCCGGACACAGGAATTGAAAGTTCTCTGCAATGTGAAGACATATATTACGGGACCTGAAGATGTCCTTTTTTAAGAGCCAGGCACAGGTATTGTTATCTGAAATGCGGCAAACTGGAACTATGGCTTCAAGGTATAATAGATTTGTTGCCATGTGTTCACTTTACTATGGAAAACATGAAGGAGTCTTATCAGATGTTAAGTATTATAGGTCTGTATTAATGAGACCGAATTTGGGGCCTGATCTATCATTAGAAAAATGCTAGAGTGTTAATCAACTTGAAGCTCCTGATTCCAAAACTTTACCTTGTACCTAAAACAGCTTCAGGAATTTTACCTGCAATAAACAGAATAGCTTTATTTTCCTACCCAAGTCTATTGGTTAATTTCACAGTGAGCTGTAACATTGTTGAATGGAACTATTAATCTAAACAGTGCGGTTACAAGCAACCCATTGTATTTTTTAATTACATTAATTATTTTCTCACCCTTCTTTCCTCTCTTCAGATGGGAAAGTCACCGAAATACCCGATTGGGCATTCTAATTCTGCATGGGAGGTAATCAAGCAACTTTTAAAACAAATTCCAACAATAAAAGCAGATCACAAAATATAATGTGACTTGTTCGAATAGTCTTTGTTTTTTCATGTCAGTGGAGCAGATCATATTGCAGAACAAATGTTCAGTAGAAGGGTATTGCCCCTTCCTTGGAGCTTACAAAGAAATCTGTGTTTTTGTTACTGTCCAGTGTTTGTAAAACATTTAAAGGTTGCCAAGAGTCCACATCTGTCAATACTCCTTGGTTCCTTTATACCAGAGACCACTTGCATTCACTACAGTTATTTTATTAATCCTGTAAATCCATTTCATTATCTATATGGCTAAAGATTTTTAAGATATTATCACTACTGCTCCCTAGGGCCCGATCCATTGAGGCTGGTTTAACTTGTCTGTATAATCTGTTGGATCTCTGTAATTGTTAGCTGTCTGTGCCTGAATGGCTTTCACCTCATTTCACTTCACATTTATATATAGTCGAGCTCTACACAAGATAAGCATCAGGCACTTCACATAAGAAACAATGGATAGGAATCCTCATCTCCAATACTGCAGTGAACAGAATGTCTTTGCAATAACATGAGAAACAAAGAACGAAACATTAAAACTTAAATTAAATTCAGCTTCCAGGCTAAATGGGTGTTATGTTAGAGATAAAATGTAGAAATATCTTTATTTCTCCTCCTTACTTCCTCTTTTATGTGTGCTGTATTCTGCATAGAAAGAGGAATACGCCTCTCAAGATTGTTTTTGTGCAGGAAGGTGCTCCTTCCTGCACAAAAACAACCCTGCAATGGTCCGTGGTGCAAGGTTGCCTGCATTGGCACTGGGTTGCCAAAAGGGTGCCAGGGCAGAGAAAAAGTCATGAATGCATCATTTTGCCTTAAATACGAAACATTCCTGCCATTTCTCTGTCACGCAATGCAGAAGTAGCAAGGTGACTTGGATCTTGCACATTTGAGAAAACCTGCATGTGCAGTCTCTGGATGTTTGTGAGAATATGCGTACATATTTCTACATCTTCATGTAAATGATTCCCGTACCTCACGTTCTTGAAAAATATATGTGTTGTTGCTGCGTTCACCACATTACTTTCACCACAATGTTCTCTTTATCTGTTTACTTGTAAGATTACGACAGCAGAGAAGTGTAGAAGATATATTGTATATGTTCGTATATATCCAGGGGAGAGAAGTTGGCTAATGGCTAGGGCGGTCGTCCTCAAAACTAGGGAACCGGGTTCGAGTCTCGGCAATGACTCTGAACATCCTGCGATTCTGGGCAAATCACTTAATCTCCCTGTGCCTAGCAAAAATGAAAGTGTCCTATATTTCATGCCCTTTTGCTCTGCTCAATAAAAAAAAAACTGTGTCCTTATGTAACGCAACTTATTCTATGCAAAGCGCTCTGATACCCGATAACTGGTCAAGTTTGTGCTATATAAAACGACGTAAAAAAATAACCATAAATTTATAACTCTGATGGTATTCCAACTTGCAATACAAATCCGACTAACACCCTAAGGCTGTGGTTAGGTGGAGTGGAATTACCGTATGGAAATCTGCTCCACCTGATCATGAAAGTAACACCATTTCGATGCCTGATTTTCCTAGGTGTTGGAAGAACAGACCTGATTTTACTAAACGGTATGGAAATCCAGTAGTATTGAGTGGTACTCTGGCTGCAGCAGCAACTAAGTCTTGTCCCCCATTTTTCATTCAATGATCCGTCCTTGCCAAACCATACCTGCCCTTTCCCTTCCTGTTATACCTGTTTCCAACTTTTTGCATTTCTCCTCCATTTTTGTTGATCTAGTTTTTGCTGGCCTTAGGACTCTGTGCACTTTACCACTGCTAACCAGAGCTAACGTGTTGTGCTCTATCCTATAAACATGGTAACATTGGCTTACACCCAATTGGCACATTTAATATACTCACAAATCCCTAGTAAAGTGGCACTACATATGCCCAGGACCTGTAAATTAAATGCTACTAGTGACCAAGCAGCACTGGTTGTACCACTCACTTAAGTAGCCCTTTCAACATGTCTCAGTCTGCCATTGCAGCTTGTGTGCGTGCAGTTTTTCATTCAAAATATTTTCTTAGAATAATTATTTTTCATAATAGACAACATACAAAAAAAGAACTCCGAAAAGGTACAAACATTAATCCGATAATACAATATGAATAAAGATTAACATTCTAATTTATAAATAAGAAATTCAAGAATATATTATAAATTACCTACAAAACTAAATGATATCATCGAAATGAAAAATAAAAAGGACACAACAGCATAAATTCATATTAATAGTTTACAGAGCTGCTAGGCTAACAGTAACGCTATGCATTAAGTATGGGCGGAAAATTCGTTCCGCTCCGGAATTTGCAGATTTTCTGCGATTTCGCGATCTGCGAATTGTGCGAATCATGGCAAAATCCGCGAATTCGCGAGCGGGACAAATTTTGCTCAGGAAGCACTTACAGGGTTACAGCAGGTGCCCACGTTGAAGCTCATTTCTTTGTAACCATTTACAAAATGGTTACAAAGAAATTAACTTCAACTTTGGCACCTGCTGTAACACTGTAAGTGCTTCCTGAGCGGCGCCTCGTTGCCTACTTGCAACTATTCTCTGACCCTGCTCTGACCCTCGAAGCAGGGTCAGAGAATAGTTACAAGTAGACAACGAGGCTCCGTGAACAGGAAGCACTTACAGATATAGATAAAGCAGGTGCCCGAGTTGAAGGTCAAATTCAGTAACTCCTTAATCAGCCCCAGAAAATCTTGCGCTTTGTCGAGGCTGGGAAGGTGTGCTTTCTCCCCTTATCTACAGTCAAAAATTAGCTATGATGCTTGATGGAGGCCTTTGCATCCTTGACTTTCACGAGTGCAATCCCCGTGCAGTTCCTGTAACCAGTAGCTTCTTTCTCCTCATCTGCTGCTCTGATCTGTGCCTGACCTTTTATGCACACAAGAAGAGGCATGTGAACTCGCAAAGAAGCCCCCGCATTTGCCCCCCCACATACTAGCGGTGTGCACCGTCTTCCCGCCCTTTACACACTATGATGGACAGCTCACTCGAGGGACCCCGGCACCCTTCGGCGCGATGGCAAAGTTAATCAGCCCAAATAATCGTGCGCTTTGTCGAAGCTGGATGGGTGTGCTTTCTCCCCATAACTACCGTCGAAAATTAGCTATGATGCTTGATGGAGGCCTTTGCATCCTTGACTTTCACAAGTGCAATCCCCGTGCAGTTCCTGTGACCAGGAGCTTCTTTCTCCCTATCTGCTGCTCTGATCGGTACCTGACCTTTTATACACACAAGAGGTATGTGAACTCGCAAAGAAGCCCCCCCATTTGCCCCCTCACACACTAGTGATGCGCACCGTCTTCCCGCCCTTTACCCACTATGATGGACAGCTCACTCGAGGGACCCCGGCGCCCTTCGGCGCGATGGCAAAGTTAATCAGCCCCAAAAAATTGGGCGCTTTGTCGAGGCTGGGCAGGTGTGCTTTCTCCCCATATCTACAGTCGAAAATTAGCTAGGATGCTTGATGGAGGCCTTTGCATCCTTGACTTTCACGAGTGCAATCCCCGTGCAGTTCCTGTAACCAATAGCTTCTTTCTCCCCATCTGCTGCTCTGATCGGTGCCTGACCTTTTATACACACAAGAGGCATGTGAACTCGCAAATAAGCCCCCCCCGTTCCCCCCCACACTAGCGGTGTGCACTGTCTTCCCGCCCTTTACCCACTATGATGAACAGCTCACTCGAGGGACCCCGGCGCCCTTCGGTGCGATGGCAAAGTTAATCAGCCCCAAAAAATTGTGCGCTTTGTCGAGGCTGGGCAGGTGTGCTTTCTCCCCATATCTACAGTCGAAAATTAGCTTTCATGCTTGATGGAGGCCTTTGCATCCTTGACTTTCACAAGTGCAATCTCCGTGCAGTTCCTGTAACCAGTAGCTTCTTTCTCCTCATCTGCTGCTCTGATCTGTGCCTGACCTTTTATACACACAAGAGGCATGCGAACTCACAAAGAAGCCCCCCCGTTTGCCCCCCCACAAACTAGCGGTGTGCACCGTCTTCCCACCCTTTACACACTATGATGGACAGCTCGCTCGAGGGACCCCGGCGCCCTTCGGTGCGATGGCAAAGTTACACACACATGGTCACTGGAGGCAACTCTTCTGGCCCTACGCAGCTGTAGTGCAGGAAAAGCACTATACATTTACCCAACGTGGTAGCACTTACTGATTAGCCAGTAGAAAGTACTCCAGTTAAGTATGATGCAAATTCCACGATTTCGCGGGCAAATTTGCGAATTCGCAGAATTTTTCCAATTTCGCGTGAATTCGCGAACCGCTAATTCGCAAAATTCGCCCATACTTACTATACATATATTTAAGCTTTACATAGTGGGGATTAAACATTAAATAATCATAAATTAGTTTCCAAAAATTTAAATAGTTTGGATTATTATGAATAATACCAGAGAAAGTCAAATTAGCACCCTTTCTTGTGAAAATAATCCAAGCACACCATGCATGAACAGATAAAGAAGAGGAATCTTTCCAATTAGCAGTAATTTTTCTTACAGCTGCTGACATTACAAAATTTAAAAAAATGTGATTCAATTCGGACACTTTAGAAGTGAGAGAAGAGGCTTTGCAAATAACTAATTCATTTGATAAAGCATCTAATACATTCAATATACAAGTAATCCTTTGCCAAACATCATCCCAAAACGTCTTAACAAAATGACAATCATATAACATGCATCTTAATGATCCTACATCTGAAGAAGAATTCCAACAATTTGAAAGTCATTATATAATTTTTAAGGGGTCAAAAAACAATTAAAAAGTATGTAGGAATTGGTTTGATATAATATTACAGGCAACCAACCTGAAATAGAATTTACACAAATCTTTCTCCATATGCCCAAAGGTAAGGACAACTCTAATTCTGCATTCCAGACGGTAGAAATGAAAGTGACATTATCTCCATCAGATATATTAAACTTTTTATATACTAATGACACTGTATGAGAAGAAGATGCAATTTTTTGGAGATACACTTCTAAATCAGAAGAAACAATGGAAGGAAAGCCATTCGGGAAGGAATCAAGAATAGAGTTACAAAGAAGTTCATATACAACAATATCTTATGGTGGCAAATGAAATAGATCATTGCAAATGGGGGAAAGGCATATGCATTAATCCCTGACCAGGGTTGTAGGAATGCGTTCACTGCCAGAGCACCGGGATCTGGCATCCAGCTGAAGTAATGCTCTAGTTGAGAGGTGAGATGGCTCACAAAGAGGTCTATTTCGAAGGGACCCCAGTAAGAATTCTACGAGTCGAAGACAGTGACGTTGAGTTTCCAGTCACTGAAGTCCGAAAGGAATCTGGAATTCTAATCGGCAGAAAGGTTCGATTTCCATGGTTAGTTTTCCGCTTTGAGGCCAATTTTGTGTTCTAAGCAGAACATCCAGAGTTTCTTGGCCAGGTTGGAAAGGTCGGCAGATTTCGTACCTCCCAACTGATTGATGTAGGCCACTGCGGAAACATTGTCCATCTTCAGGACGACCGACCTCCCCTGTAGGGAGTGCTTGAAACTCCTAAGGGCGTACATGCCAGCAGTAAGTTTGAGGAAATTTAGGTGGTGAGATGATTCCTCCCGAGACCATACCCCTCCCGTATACTGGTCTAGGAAGCATGCACCCCAACCATGAAGGGAAGCGTCCGATTTCAACACAAAGTCTGGTTCTGAACCAAAAATTGCTTTCCCATTCCAAGCCTCCAGGTTTTCCAACCACCAATCTAGTTCCGCTTCGTACCAGAGACCAGACCTCAAGGCCCTTCCTTTTATCCTTTGCAAGGCCAGGTAATTCAGAGGGCCTGGAAAGATCGCTTGGATGGACGAAAATAAGAGACCTAGTAGTCTTGCCAGCTCCCTTAAGGGGATATCCTCTTGTCTCAAGACATGTCGAATCTCTTTCCTGATGTTCGAGATCTTCGAAGGAGGTAAGAGGAGATGACACTTGGAAGTGTCCAGAGTGAAACCCAGAAAATCCAGGGATTTTGAGGGGGTTAGGATGGACTTGTCTTTGTTGATAATGAATCCTAGACTTTCTAGCAGATTCATAACCGTTTCCAGATCTAGGAGAATTTGATGGAGGTCTTGAGACATTATTAAGATGTTGTCGAGGTAAATAATAAGGCGGACGCCTTGTTCCCTCAGGAAGGAGGCTACTGCTCTCATAACCTTGGTAAAGCACCAAGGAGCGGAAGAAAGCCTGAAGGGGAGAGCCTGGAATTGGTAAAGGAGATTTTTCCATAGAAATTTCAGGAATTGCTGATGCATAAATCATGGAATCGTAAAGTAGGCATCCTTCAAATCTAGTTTGACCAACCACTCCTCTTTTTGGAGAAGATCTCTCAGGAGATGTATTCCTTCCATTTTGAAATGCCTGTAAACGAGAAATTTGTTGAGGCCCTTCAGATTTATGACCGGTCTCCAACACTTTTCCTGTTTTCTCCACGAGGAACAGTGTACTTACGAAAGTTAAAGAATCCAAAGGAACTTCTATTATCGCCCCTTTTTGAAGCATAGAGGAGATATCCTCCTTTACTATTTTCTCTTTTTCTAGGGAAACAGGGATGTCCCTTGGTAAGGACGTTTGAGACGGAGTCTGAACAAAATCTATCATAAAGCCTTTTACTGTGGATAGAACCCAATCTTCCCATCTTTTTGAAAAAAGCCTGAGTCTGCCTCCCACCTTTAAGGCGATAGAAGGAGAAAGTAAGGGCGCAGGACTTACTTGGAGGATTCAAGGTGAATGAAGCTCAAGATCTTGCCCCTCTGGCTTGGTTACCTCTTCCGCGGTTGTAGACGTAAGGGGTGTTGTAGTTATATTGTTGATAGCCTCTTCCGGGCATGATCTCTGGTAAGGCCTCTGGTTAAATCGGCCGGAAGAAAGGCCCCTTCTTCCGGGCCTCCAAAAAACAATATTGTTGACCACACTCCTGATGTTATGTTGGGCCTTATCAAGTGCTGTGAAAGTAGACACGTACTTTCCAAGCGAATTTATAAGCTCTTCCCCAAAAAGAAGGCCTTTCGGGTTTGACGATGGCTCCTTTTCCGCCATGTCATAAAGTTTAGGATCGAGCTTGTAAAGAATCAGTCTACGCCTTTCTGCATTAATACTCGCATTGGTGCTGCCTAGAAGAATGAGGGCTCTTTGGCTTCATCCCCTAATCAAATCTGTATTGAGGGGGGTACTGTGAAGGTTGTACTCTTCTCCGGATTCAAGTATCCAGGTAAGGCGCCTGAGGACATCTAGTAGGCGGTCTTGGCACCCTTTGAACGATTTTTCTACGCTTTTCCTAGGATCGCGCCCAAGCCTGAAGAGGAACTTAATCAGCTCCAGGTCTAGATTATGAGTATAGCATGCCTTTTCATCAATGGAGGGCCTAGAACACTCCGCCCTTAGTATATTCCTCGTCTCCCTTTCAAGAGGGAATCGTATCCATTTCTTAATGAACTTCGAGACATGCTCTTGCGGAGACCATTGTGATGAACGGGGGTGTTTTAAATTCAGAGGGGAGAACATCTCTTCCCCTCAGGGATCTAGAACATTGTCTTTCGAGGAAGAAGGGAGTTCATCCTCCGTGTCGAATAGGCCAACATCCTCATCATCTAGGTCCAGAAGATACTCGTCTGGATCGTCAGAATTGTCATCATTCGAGTCCCCGGTATAATGTTGAGCACCATGAGATATAGAGCCGCTGAGGGCATCGAGATATTTGGGCCGCGAAGGGCACCCAAAGGTAACGTGTCACTAGGGACAGCCTTCTTACTTGAGGTGTGAAGACCTCCCATTTGCTTTGAGGTGCTAAGACCACCAATATCCCGAGAGGTGCTAGGACCCCCTGTGCTCGCTGGGACGTGAGGAGTGGTATAATTAGACTTCTTGGTGCGTTTGTCGCTCACAGGTAAGCCATCGCAGGGAGACTCATCAGAGACATCCTCCTGAGAGGGAAGGGGTCTTTTATAAGGTGCGACCTGGGTAAGGGTCTCTAACATACAAGACTTCATCTCTCTTTGGATTAGAAGTTGAAACCCTTCTCTATCAAAATTAGGGAGCGCTGTAGTATTCAATTCCGACTCCGAGTCAGATACATTTTCCATGTAATATTCTTTATTTTTTATTTTTTTTATTTTTTTTAAATATTAAGTAATAATTATTAAAATTTCTCTCTATTAAACTCGCCACTCTTCTTTGCCTTATCTCTTGGCATAGAGTTTCTGACGTAAAAGCTCTGGAGATCTCTAACAGGTCCTATAATTTGTTTGGAGTCAAATTTGAGGTTTACAGAAGAACCAAGACCATGTCTGACTCAATCTTTTATCCTTGTTTCGACCCTTGTCCGAAACTTTGTGTAGTTGAATGTATGAAAGCTTATGATCAGACAATGTCTAACCTGGGACCTATGGATGAGAATCAGCTTCTTATTTCCTTCATTAAACCTCATAAGGCCATTTCCTCCACTTCAATTGCTAGATGGGTTAAATCCGCTATGACTCTAGCAGGTATCGATATAACCAAGTTTCAAGCTCATTCTCTCAGAGGTGCTATGGCGAGTAAGTCACTTTGGTCCGGAGGTAAGTTGGATAATATTCTTAAAGCTGCCGACTGGTCTAATGCTAGTACCTTCGCAAGACACTATTGTAAACCAATTTAACACATGTCTAATGTAGTTCTACAAGGCTACCAGCATGCATAATGTAGCCTCCGTTCTTGTAATTAAATTGCGATTCTCCTATTAACATGCCTAGAGAATCTAGATTTCATTAAAGACACGGAGGCTCACATTATCCCGCCCATCCCATTCCCTGTTTGGTATTTGGTGTCTCATTATTATTCTCACTTATAACCTGATTGTTCATGTTTTTCTCATTGACATGTTTATTCTAATACATTTGCATTGACATGTTATTTAATATTGTTCAATTCGCTTCTCTTGACATGTTTTTGTGATTTTGTCCCTTTGGAAACATTTTTCATTTGCTTCTTTCTTTTCAGATAATCCTTCTACCTGAGCTACGTTGCCGGATTTCTCATTGGCTGGTTGCCTTCTTCAGCTTTCCTTTGGATTTCATTTCGAATTTTCTCCTTTCTACTGGATCTTCTCTTCGCCTGATTTAAAAGAGGCAGATGGTTGCTATGTTATATCTCTTAGTTTATCTCAGTGTTCTTTTGGAAACTTTGTTTAACGACTCATGCGACTGCTTGGAACTGCAATTAAAAGTCATTGCATAATGTGAGCCTCGATGTCTTTAATGAAATCTAGATTCTCTAGGCATGTTAAAAGGAGAATCGCAATTCATATACAACAATATCTTATGGTGGCAAATTAAATATTTATTTTAAATCTTCAAAATGTAAACAGGCATTATTATAATAAATGTCTTTAAAATATAAAATGCCCGTTCTTAACCATGAATTCCAAAAATTTGTATGACGAATACATTTTACTGATGGGTTATACTATAGCGTTAAACTCAATGTGTTAGAAATGGAACATTGGAAAATCGAATCTAAATCACGTAAAATCAATCTAGTACATTTCAACATAACTGATTTCCTTAAAAAAGCAGAAGAATTGGACATTGTAATTACAGCAGCTAGAAGAAAAGGTGATACTGAATTTTGTTCAATCCGTAGCCATGCAGTAGAATTATTAAGATCTGAATGCTGAAACCATAAAATACTTGGGGGCATATTACCAAGGGGGGCGATAGGCAATTATCGCCGGTTTAGCAGCCGTTTTTGGCCGCTAAGCGGCAATAATTCTATCGCTATATTAGCAAGCTGTCGCTAACTGATGTTAGCGACAGCTTTTAGGTGATAGCGAGCGGTTTGGGCCCGCGTTGCATGTCAGCGATATTTATCGCTAATGACATGCTAAGTGGGTGTATCCAACCTGTTAACAACTGAAAGCAGTCGCTAACGCCGCTATCGCCTATTAGCAAGGCGGGCGTATCGATGGATATATTCCCGCTATCGCCAAAAACGAACGCCTGCTCAGACCAGTTCTTAACCATGGTATCCAATCGGAGGTGGATAACATGGCTAAAAGCATTTCATCGCTAATGCGTGAATATCGCTGTATTCTCAGCGGTATTCGCGCTATCACCGGAAAAATTATTGCTTTGGAGATAAACGTTGCTAATAGCACGTTATCTCAGCGATAATTTCCGGCGATGCTTAGCGATAAAAAAATCGTTGCTAAGCCTAGTTAGCGATAAATATCACTACTCGTTGGTAATATGCCCCTAGGTTTTAAAGTAAAGGCTTTATGATATTCTAGAAAATCTGGTAAACCAAACCCTCCATCGAGTTAAGGCAGTTTCAATTTTTTGTAACTTAGCAGAGGCAATTTATTATCCCAAATAAATTTAGACTAAATTTGTCTACAGTCTTATAACATTTAAGAGGGAGTTGAATAGGTATTATTGAAAAAATATAAAACAGTTTAGGAGGCAAAATCATTTTAACAGCATCCATTTTTCCCCACCAAGATAAATACAAGGAGGACCATTTTTTAATTTTAACCTTGATATATGCCAAAGTAGATTCAAAAATCATAGTCAAAGATTGTTTTACGTTATTAGAAAATAAAATACCCAAGTATTGCAGCAGTTGAATGCAGACAGGGTACGAAAAAGGTATTGTCAATTGCGTGAAGTAGTAGTCCAATATTATTTACAGAATGTCTTTTTTCATAAATCCAGACTGATCCACATACATAATACCAGAAAGAATACAAGCTAACCTAGTCACAAGAATTTTAGCATATAGTTTGCAGTCTTGATTTATTAAAGAAATAGGACACTAATTGGTAACCCATGAAGGGTCTTTATCTGGTTTCGGGAGGAAATAATCAGAGCTTCAGTAAATGATCCAGTTAATTGGTAACCCATGAAGGGTCTTTATCTGGTTTCGGGAGGAAATAATCAGAGCTTCAGTAAATGATCCAGAAATAGACCCTGTATTACTAAAGTGGGAAAACAAAGAAAATAGGTATGATGAGTGGTGAGGTGAAAATTCTTTATATTATTCCACAGGAATACCATTCAGACCTGGAGATTACTTTAACTTTAGTGATCTAATAGCTGAAAGTTACCCACAGACTTCGCAAAAAATATCAATAATAGCTGTATCCAAAGAAGGTGGATCATTATATAAGTCCAAATAATATTTGTAAAAATCCTTAATTGTTTCATCATTGGATAAAGCAATTGAGCCATTTGGAGAATGAATAGCATTAATTTGATTTTTGTAATTTTTTATATGGATATAATTAGCTAAAAACCTACAAGACATATTAGCACTAAAACAAAATTTAGCTTTATTGTTAGAGATTTATAAACCAGCTCTATTGCTTAAAATATAATTCAGTATATTCCTTATATTGGAGGTTGTTAGAGGTAATATATAGACGTTCAAATTTAGCTATCTGTTTTCCCAATTCTTCAGTTTTAGCACAAAATAATTTATTTTCATGTGCCATAACGGAAATAGCTTCTTCTCTAATATATGTTTAAATACGTCCCATTGGTTAATACTAGACATGGAGACTTCAGTGTTGAATGAAAAATATTCTTGAATAGCTGTTAAAAGTCAAAGGGCCAGATGTATCAAGGCTTTTGCGACTCGCAAACGGCCTTTTAGCATGATTTGCTATGTATCAAATAATCGCCATTTAAGGAATCGCAAACAATTGCGATTCCTTATTTTGCCATACCATTTAAGGAATCACTATTTTTGCGATTCCTTAGATGCTATGTATGTAACTATTTGGAATTGCGAAATTGTGTTACGAAATCGCAAATTACCACCAACTTGTAGTTGGTGCTAATTTGCGATTTCTTTTAAAAATGCCCTATTTGGCATTTGTGAGGGTGGCATGTGACACGCATACATGCCCATAGGGCATGTATGTGTGCCACATGGACACACATGTAAATTTCAGGGGTGCAGCAGGGTGTCTTTGAGACACCCCTGCACCCCTGAAATAATTCTCAAATTGCGATTAGCTAATTGCGAATTCGCAATTTGAGAATTATTGCACTATCATTCCTATGGGCCTCCTGGTCCATAGGAATCCGTTGCAAATTATTCTTTATTTGCGAATTCCTAAAATGCAAATTTGCAAATAAAGAATAATAAGGAATCGCTAAAAAAATTTGATTTTGTACATACATTCCATTTTGCGCTCTCTAAATAGCGATTCGCTAAAAATCGCTATTTAGGAATCGCAAAATGGATGCTTGATGCATCTGGCCCTATGTTTGGTATTGTCATTAAGAACACTATTGGTATTTATACGCCAGCGATTATGACTATTCTGACTGTAATCACTAGGTAAAATGCAAGATATTAAAGCGTGGTCAAAAATAACTATATTCTGATATCTGGGTTAGAAATTGAGGAAATTAGATTGCGAGAAAACCAACCTAGAATAAGAGTCATGAGGATTTGAAAAAAAGTAAACTGTATATGAGTTGGAGTATGTCAGATAGAAGATTAAAATCCCCTCCAATAATCAGAGAAACATTACCTGATTTTAGAACCTCTGATATAAATCTTAACCAAAACTCTGAATCATCATTAGTTGGCCCATATAAATTCAATAAGTGGAAAACCTTATCATGAATTTTTATATTAGCTATAATAAAACGACCTTCCGAATTAGAAGGTGTATGCACAATTTTAACGTATTATTTTTTTGCAAAAATTAACTGCTATCTAATTTTTCCTATTGAAAGCTACGATAAAATAACAGCCCCTACCCATTTTTTATTCATACAGGATAAAACTTTTTCATCTACATGAGTTTCCTGAATAAAAGAAATATTTGTTTTATGTCTAGCGAAATAATCTTAAACCTTAGTGCGCTTAACAGGGTGCCGCAAACCTTTAACATTAAATGAAACAATTTTAATGCCATTACCACTTGACATTTTGAAAAAATATAAAAGGTAGAAAAAAGATAGAAAAGAGAGATAGAATAAAAAAAGAATAGTAGCTCGAGTATCGAAATATAGAAGACACAAAAGACACCAACAAACAACAAAAATATTAACTATACAACATAAATACATATATAGAACTCCTGAATCACACACACACGCATTCCAAGAAAACCTACTCAATATGCCCTGAAAAAATACTTTAATCAATTAAACATGCTGACAATAAAAATCAAGCAACAATGAAATCATGTAGTAGCCTCATTTGTTTCCATAGATGTCTGAGACTGCATATCCAGAAAACGGCAAAGATCCTCAGGCTGTTGAAAAGACTTAGAAAACACATCTTTCTAAATTTGCATAGTGGGTGGATCAAACAAGCCATATTTATAACCAGCTTTTCTCAGTCTGGGTTATGAGTATTGACTGTAACTTTAGCATAAATAACACTTTTATTCCCATTGACCATTAACAAAGGGATATCCCTGGCATCCTTATGTATCAGAATTAGATGGTGATAACATTAAACTTTGAAAATCATTTGACAAGAATTATCTTGTCTTGGGTTGCGATGAGAGGGGATTCTGTGCACCTTATCAATCTCAAGTTTTTCAGGAAACTTAATACGCAAAAGACCACGAAATAGATTTTCTAGATAAACCCTGCAATCATTACCTTCCACATCCTATGGCAAATTAAAAATTTGCAGGTTATATTGCCTATTGCGATTTTCCAAATCCAATAGTAATTTATTCATTGGTTTAATTTTTGCTGTAATAGGTATAAGATGGTCAATTTGAGCTTTATTGTCTTGAATTTTAATAGTTTTGTCAGAGACCTTCATAGAAAGACCAGTCATATCTATACACATTTTTTTTAATCTCAGTCACAATAGTGTCAGTATTAGAACGTACAGCTTGTAACACCTCCAGTAATGTAGATAATGAAGGTTCATTAATATCCACTAATTTGGATTTAACTGGTGGAGGAGAAATGTCTTGATATTGTTTGGTAGACATATTGTGGGACTACTTTCCTTACATAAGTAAAGGCAAATAAATAAATGCAAACAACGATAAAAGAGCAGTCTAAAGCAGTATTGTATGAACAATATTCATATAGAAGAGAAATACAGACTGAAAAAGCAGAGTGCAGCAGCTATAATCAGCTGCGGTGGTGGCCTGGGCCTCAGCCGCGCCCTTTCCTGAGCTTCTCTCCACCCCTCTGACAGGATCTCCAGGAGCAGGAGCACTCCAAACACCCGAGAGCAGCTTAACTCATTTAAATGCAGTCAATATTGAAGAAATGCTCCAAAAAGGTATTGTGCAGATCAACTTTCTCTTCCCAAACCTCGTCATCTAGTTTAAAATATATGTCAGTCTTATTTCGCCATTAGGTCATTAAAAACAGGCAAATATTGCCACTTTTCAGCAGGAAGTGTCCATCTTGAAAGGCACGCTAACGTGTGCGTAAAGTGTTAACTGGAAACTGACCTGACCGAAATAAACCTTTTGCTAGACTCAAGCCGTACTTTTTTATACATGTATGTCACCCATAGGGTAGGCCCGGGACAACCTAGAGGTCAGGGTGCAGTGCATTTAAAAAGGAGGACATGTACTTTTAGGTTTTACATGACCTGGTAGTGAACTATTATTACATTTGTTTTTCACTGCTGCAAGGCTTTTCTCTCCCACAGGATAACATTGGAGTTACCATATTACATTTTATAAATGTACTTTACAAATGGGAAGGGCTAACCAGGACATGTTTGGTGGTTCTGAAATCCCAATTTAAAATCCTAACTTACGGTGGAGAAGGATTTTCAATTGCTGTTCTGAAAATGCCCCTTTTAGAAAGTTGGCAGTTTCTTGCATTGGCCATTTAATGCCTTTATCCTGTCTCTGGTCACATGACTAGGTGTAGCTGACAGTTGAGCTTTGTGTATTTCTCCTAGACAGCCACACACAATAAGGGAGGTGGGCCATCACTGGCAGGATGGGAGGGAGGAGCTGGGCACTGCCCGCTTACACCTGAATATGTTGTATCCTGCCGCCACACAAAAGGTTGCATATCCCTTGTAGTTAGACTGGAGCCAGAGCAGGGTAGGCAAAGGATACACAGGGACATCAAGGGGAAACCTCTAGAAGCTTCTTCCCTGTTTCAAAGTCCCTGATGGGTATAACTACTGGACGCCGGACACCAATTTTTAAATATACTTTTAGACCTGTGGATACTATGCCAGGAAGAAGGACTGCTGTGCTGCTACAAGAACTGCTACTCTGCTGGGCTGCTCCTCTAAAGGACCTGCTGCCCTGCTGTGCTGACCTGCTGCCCTCTTGCCTGGGGAAATAGAACTGAAACAAAAATGTATTTGGAAAAAAGTCTGCTGGCCTCCTGATCTAAGCCTCCGGGACATAAAAGGCTCCATAACAGCTCCTGGGCCCATCTTCAGCAAGTCGCTGACGCCCAAGTAATGCCTCTTGAGCCCTGGACCATTGGTGTGGCTCACAGGTCCTTGAAATCAAGATTTTGGGCTCCTTGCGATCCTGAATGGGCTCATTTGCACTGGAACCGCGTTGCTCACAGCCAAAATCAGTGCAAGCTGCCACCAGCCCGTCTCTTTGCATAGCATCGTCACCATTTACTTGTTGGACAGACAACGCAAAGCTCCAGCCAGACAAACATGATAGCCAGCCTGGTGTTTGCACTATGCCGACTTCCACCAGGGATGCTCACTTTGCCCCCTGCGACCCTCTCCAAAGTGATGGGCACTCTTGGCACCAAACTTGAGAAGGTAAAACTTCAGCAGGACTAATTTGGGACTGTATCTGGCCAGATCGCCATGGGTGGTGGGATCTCCTTTTAGGCGCTAATTTACAGTTTATTCTTTAAAAATACATAACTCCAGATCTACTGATTTGATTTTTAATTTTGGTCTTGTTTGATTTATTAAATTAAGCAAATGGTTACAACCTGGTGTGGGATCTTTTTGTGTGGTGTTTTCAGTGTTACATGTTTGAAGTGTTGCACAAATGCTGTGCACATTGCCTCTAACTTAAGCCTGACTGCTCTGTACCAAGCTACCAGGGGGTTGACCACATGTTAATTTAGGGTTTGCTTGTACCTTTCCCTGGCATTAATTTTCATTGCTGCTCACACCCCAGTCAATCAGTAATCCAATTTCCAGCACGTCCCCACTCTCCTCTGCACCGTTCAACCCCTACCCCACACAGAGGGTTCCGCATACTTTTAAATGTATCCAATAAACCAGTTGAAATTTAGAATTCCAGGTGGTTTTATGGCCAGTAAATCTGGTTCCCCATGATAACTCAATATAACATAGGGTTCTGCTCATAATTGCATGATATTGGTGCAAAATGACCTCATGATAATGTAAATTTTGCATGACAGTACCATGCAACTCGTAATCATTACCTAAGTGTTCCATAGACATGTCTACAGCAGCTGCCTCCCTGTGTCACCTATAACTGCAGAACATTGCAATTTCTGTTCTCACAGAGATATTATCATATAAAAGTACACCAACATTTCTTTGTGAAGAAAATTTTAGAATGTTTCATGTATGAGTCTGACATACGCATGAACAAAGCTTTGACAATTGAGATTTCCCTAGCCTTGGTGTCAGAAAGGCTAGCTTTTATAAAGACAAAGTGGCAAGTATTATATTATGCAGTCTATTCTTGCTTCATTTAAACAACATCCAAACAAGAGAGCTTCTTTTCCAAGAAAAAAAACCCTTTAGAACTAGTAAATGACATTACAATGTAGCCAATAGGATGTCGAGTAACCCAATAATTTGACTGAGAGCAACACATCCTCTTTAAATGTAGTGAGTTAATCAAGTGGTATAACAGTAATCAAAAGAACTGACTAAAAGGTTAGCAACATGGCAAACCAGTCTGTGAAGCAGTCTAAAAAGAGGTGAGGAGCATTAAATGAACCAGGTAGAATGAGCCATGAGATTTCCTGCATTTGAGAAAGTAGTCGAGTCAGATAAGGAGGAATTAATGTTGGAGGAAGGTACTGGAACTGCATAAAAAGAAACCAGGGAGGGTTGTAAAACAGTGGTGGGATAATACTCGCCTCTGTGTCTTTAATAAAATGTAGCTTTTTTGACACCAAGGCTAGAAAAATCTCAATGGTATTGAACGCCCGGTACTCCTATTGTGCATGTTCATAGCATTGGAATTACAGAATTAGAAACATGTGAAACTGGTTTACAACTAAAAAAGTTCTAAAGGTATTTACATTGGACCAATCTGTAGATTTGAGAACGTCATGTAAACTACCAGCTACCCAGAAAGCCTGGGAGGCCATGGCTCCTCTGGCTGATTGGGCACCAAAAGAATCAATGTTAGCTACAGCTAACGATATGATCCATTTGACCCAATTGGCTAAGGTGGGAGAGGAAACAGGTTTATGGATTTCTTGGAAAATAAATGAACAACTGATTAGAAGCAGGAGATCTCAAATCTGCAGTGTGTGCAACATTAGTTTTCTAAACAGTTTCCAAACACATAACTTGGGTTGAGAAGGGAAAAAGGATAATGAATCATAGATAAGTTGGTTTTGGTATGTCTATGAACCTGAAAGGAACCTCAAGAGGAGAGTAATGGAAAGAAGACACATCTAATGTTCTAACATCTTGAACATGTTTTGATAAAATTTTAATTTAAAAGAACTGTTTACCTTGTAAAAAGTTGATTGAGAGAGAGAATTGCATCATCTTGACATTCAATACACAATTTGAACACCAAATTGACATCCTACATTGTATTTAGGAAACTGAGGATTAACATATCCTGCTCCCTTTAAAAGTGAACAGATCAAAGGATGCTCTCCAATGGGACTACCATGCACTCACTAATGTTTGGCTGACCTACAAGTGTTGATGGTATGATAGACTTTGCCCTGCGAAGCTAAGAAGGCTAGGACATTTACTACCAAAGCTACAGCAGCTGAAAATGGATCTGAATTTCTGTCCATACACCAGCTGCACCAGGTGAGCCAGGCTGATCTGAAAACGTTTGAAGTGCAAGGGGTTCAAGCTTGTTGAATGAGTTTGATAGCTTCTTCTGAACTTCTTGGGGTTCCTCAGGATGACCTGAAATCCTCCAGGTGAACATATAAAAAGGAACCTTCTAGAATCCTGCTGTGTTGATAAACCTGAGGGTTGATCAATAAATTGCGAAACTGAGGAATTCAAACAGGGAAGTATGAAGCCATCTTCAAAATTGTTGGATACCAAGGTTGAGCTTGCCA
Organism: Lissotriton vulgaris; assembly: GCF_964263255.1. NCBI lineage: Eukaryota > Metazoa > Chordata > Amphibia > Caudata > Salamandridae > Lissotriton > Lissotriton vulgaris. Next base: position 725,470,768 of record NC_141696.1, read on the forward strand.
AAAAGGAGATGCTCGGACCAGAAGAAAAGAGTGCTGTCTGAGCTAGAACTCCTGCAATTAAAAGAAAGGGGGGAAAAGGCATAGACAAAAGTCTGAGGCCATGATTGAAGGAAAGCATCCTTAGCCAAAGCTTGAGCTTCTGGTCTCTAACTGAAAAAAGAAGGAAGGTGGGAATTGATACAGGAGTCAAAAAGATCTATTGACATGTTGGAAAAGATGGAAGAAAGATGATTGAACACTGAAGGGTGCTATTGTTAATCGCTTGAATCTTATAGGTGCCTGGAATACCAGTCTGCAACAATGTTTAAATTCTCTGGGAGATAAACTGCTCTGACTGAGAGATTGCATTGTAAACCATTCTCTCAAACATGTTTGGGGAGATCTTCCAGAACCCTGGACTTCGTACCCCTGAGATGGTTTATATAGCTGACCGCTATCAGATTGTCCATTCACAGAAGAATTGTGCAGCTTACTCTTTCCTTTGTAAAGGACTGGATGGCAAAGGAACCAGCAAGACTTTTCTAAACTGTTGACATGCAAGACAGACTCCTTCTGAGACATGTACCTCCAGTCCAGAACTGCCTACATCTTGCTCCCCAACCAGTCCGACTTGCATCAGATTCTAAGACATGATCTGGGGTGGCAGAGTAAATTGTTCTCCTGTTCCAGGCTTCTAAGTGAGTAAGCCACCAAAGGAGTTCTTCTCTGGACTCCGGGTCTAAAGAAACTGGGTCTGAATCGGCAAGCCCTTTGTAAATATGTTGGATTTGCAATCTTTGAAGGGCCCATTAATGAAGAGGTCCTGGAAAGATCGCTTGGATTGAAGTAGCCAGTAGGCCAACTAGGTGGGCTAGAGTCCTGGGAGAGAATTGAGAAAGAGTTAAGGAGTGACATATCTCCTTTTTGATGAGAGGTACTAGAACTGACTTTTGGGTATTGATAAGAAAACCTAAAAGAAGAAGATCTGAAGGAGAAAGATATGAATGAGAAAGAAGAAGATTCTTGTCTTGGGCCATAATGAGACAATAAGTTGAACTCCTTGTTCCCTGAGAAAGGCCACCATCAGTCTGAGAATATTGGTAAAACACCAAGGATCTGAAGACAGACCGAAGGGAAGAGCATTGTAACAATTAAAATAATTCCCCCATTGAAACTGAAGAAATTTCCTGTAAGAAGGATGAATTGAAACAGTAAGGTAAGGTTCTTGAAGGTCTGGTCTGACACACCAATCACTTTGAAACAGGATATCCCTGAGATGGAGAATAGTTTCCATTTTGAAATGATGACATACAACAGTGTTGTTGAAGATTTTGAGATTTAAAACAAGAAAACATTTGTTGTTCTTTTTCTGAACCAGATAAACTGTGTTGGGAAAACTGGAGGAATCAACATTGATTGGTTCTGTAACTTGTTTGAAAGGAAGAGATTGAATCTTGTTGTGGATGAGATGATGTTGATCATGTGAAAAAAGAAGAGGATGAGAAAGTTGAAATTGAACTGAAGGTTGGTAAAGCTCTAGGAGATACCCTTGAACTGACTGAATTACCCAGGGATGTGTAGTGAGAGAAAACCATGAATTTGGAAACAAAGCCAATCTGGCTCTGAAGGGAGGAATGCCAGAACTGAAAACTCTTCCCTGAGTATTGTTCTCCTTTGTTTCTATATCCCCTGGACCGGTAACCTCTGGAGTGACAGGGATATAATTGAGATTTGTATCCGGAATTGACCTCAACTTGAGATTGCTGGTTGAAGGAATCTAGATTGAGGTATTGAACCCCGTTGGAATAGTGGCTGGCAAAGCGAATCCTGCCTATGCAAAAACCTGGGAGGAGAAAATCTTTTTCAGTGAAAGCTGGGCTTTGTCCATGGTAGGAAAGGTGGAGACATATTTCCCTAACTATTTGATGAAAGAGTGTCCAAACAATAATCCCTTAGCCAAGGGAACTTTCTCCTTTGAAGCAAGAGAGGCAAGATTAGGGTCATTTTTTAGCAATAGTCTCTTCTCTCCTGTGAAATGTGAGTATTTGTGTTGCCCAAAATTCAAATAGCCTGTAGGGCCCAATTAGTTAGAGTTTCAGGATCAATCAGAGTGCTGTCTATTTTTGCCTCTTCTGCCAAATACAATATTCTGATGAGAGGACCCACCAAATCTAACATCATGTTCTGATAATTGGACCAGACCCTGTCCACTCCTTTCTTACGGTCTTTACCAAATTTAGTGAAGAACATGAGCCGATTTGGATCAATGACAGGGGGTAGTTGTGATATCATGGAGTAGGAAAGGGCAAGGAAACTCAGATTTTAATTTTTTTCTAGTGATCTTATCCAGATCATTGTTTAAATTGAAACGTATTCCACTACATGATCTGCTGGGAACCATTCTATAGTATTGGGGTGGTGAATGAAGGAAGGATTAAACATGGGAGGTCCACCAATTCTTGATATATGCTTGATGAAAAACACCACCCTCATGAGGAGAATTATTTTGCCTTTTCTCTGAAGGCCCATAATTAGTAGGATCTGTAGATCTGTTCAAATTATCTGTGCCATACAACACACCATCATCATCATCAGTGTCTCTTAAATGGGATATATGGATTGCAGAAGAAGTAGGTCCCGATTTTAAAACCTCTCGGGTGGGAGGACCATATTTTACTGAAACACCTTTAGAAGACCCAGAAAGGGTAGTTGTACTTTTACTGCCCTTTACAGAAGGGCCTTCGTTGGAAGAAGAAAGCATCTTGGAAATAGAGGCTTCCAAGTTTGTGGAGACATCCAGGATAGGGACTGAGACAGCTTGCTGGACAGAATCCTGATAAAAGACTTTACATTTTCTTTGAAAAGTTGAGTATCTTGCTCCTCAGACATAGTAGAATATTAATAGCTGAAAATAACAATATAATTTGCCCAGAAAGAAAATAAATGCCTTAACTATAGTATGAAACAGAAAAAGCGGTAAGGACAGGGTTAAAATCCCTGAAATAATTAGTAAATAATGTTTAAGGTGCTGCGGGTATGAAGGGAAAGGGTGTAGAACTAAAGAAAGGGGAGTTTTCAGGAAGAACTGACTCAAGTGAGGGGCAGAGAAAAACAAAGCCACACCACAGGGCAGGCACATTGCAGAGGCAGCACGTCGGGCGAAGGACACCAACCGGAGCTGGGGAGAAAGCGGCTATGAACAGCAGGAGGCAAACAGGGAGAAAAAGGGTCCAAATGGAAGTGCAATGACCCAGAAAGGCAACAACTGTTTCTGTGAGGACAGAGTCCGTTATGGGGACACAAGTGTTAAAGAAATTCAACTGTGACACTGAGGGCGCAAGGGAAAAAAGAGTGAAAGTCACATAGAACAAGTACAGACAATAAAGTCTTATCAAATCAAATTAATAACCTCTTTCTCCGATTCAAAGAATCATTAAAGTATTTCGGACAAATCTTTAAAAAACATTACAATAAAAATTGCATCAAGTACAAGCATTAGGAGCAATTTTCACTAAGGAGTAAGGTACAAAAAATGTATACAATTTAAGAATCCCATTTTTGCACAGTACTAAGAAGCGTAGGTCCGCTTAAAATATTATAAGTGTAAAGTGCAAATACCTACTCAGTTAGCCCGTTCCAACACTAAAATTAACAGTAAAGTCACTAACTGCAATATAAGCAAAATGAATAATGAAATAATTGAGAACATTGAAAATTGCTTATCTTGACTGCGAGCTACAAGGAAAGAGGATTTACGGCTCTCAGTCAAGATAGTTATTGTAAAACTCGAAGTCCCATTGGCAGGTTCTTAATGTGATGTTGTTTAGTAGTTCTAATGTTTGTGTTTTCTGGGAAATGTAGCTCTTGTTTGGCTGATTATTAAATAAAGCAAGAAAAGACTGCATAATATAATATGAGCGTCCGGGCTTGTATTAAAATCAGAAAGCTCTGTCTCACCTTGGTGGGGGGAGGCGAGGGTGGGGGGGTGCGAACACGGTGCCCTTGGTAGTCCATCTAAGATCGACATGCAGACGTGCAGAGATGAGATTAAGGTTACAGGGAAATGTCACAGGTGTTTTTTTTTAAATCGTCATACGTTCTATAGGTAACCATTCCTTTCTCTACACACCCTCTTAGTACGGTAGTGTTTCATGCAATATGCCATTCAAACAACCATTCATGGCTGATTTAGGAGCAAGTTTAGTGGGTCAAATAAGTGTGGGGAAGTAAATGTTTGTGAATAATCACACATTGAACCGTTTGTGGGTGCACAGATCATTGCATTGCTGCATGCACTCACAGTCGCACCACTAAGTCGAATTAATAAGAACAAGCTGCCTATTTTGCAACTTTTTCGCAGACATAGGTGATAAATACACCAAGACTGACTTTACGAATTCGGATTCGGATTGTGCATCCATGCAAACTTGTCACTTTGCCTGAATGTAAGTTTGTCTAAGGTGGAGAAGAACATTAAGGTTTTGGGTCCTAGGTTATTATGGTGCCAGTCCGAGACGCCTTGTATTTTGGAATAAGGTACACATTGTTTGATGTTTTGCGATAACAAGGTATGCATGCAAATTTGAACCTAATCTAGGGGAAAGATGGCAAAATCTGAATAAGGAAAAGAGGTAGGCAAGAGGGCAATTGTGATAACTGGATGCTCAAACCCCATACCTCATGTTTTCCAGTGTTCCTACTGCGTTAACACACAAAGGGCCAGATGTAGGTAAATCTCATTTACCGATTCATAAATACCGAATTTTACCGATTCGGTATTTATGAATCTGTAAATGAAATGTGGGTAAAAATTCGGTATTTTTTACTGAATCGGTAAGATTCGGTATTTACCGATTCGGTAAATACCGAATCGGTATTTGCTATTGAATCCTATGGGCCTTGAAGCCCATAGGATTCAATAGCAAATATAGATTAGGTATTTACCGAATCGGTAAAAATACTGAATTGCTAAGGGGGACAGGGTGTCACTTTGACACCCTGTTGCACCCCTGTAACTGGCTTTTGCGCCATGTGGCACACAGACATGCCCTTAGGGCATGTCTGTGTGCCACATGGCACAGGTGTACATTCACAGATGTGCATGTACACAAGAATTCGTAATTTACCATGCAATTGTATTGCATGTTAAATACCGAATTCTAAAGGCCCTGTAGCACTGTTAGAAGTGCTACCTACATCACAAAATACATTTTCGGTATTTTTACAGAATGGTAAATTTACCGAATCGGTAAAATGTACAGAATCAGTAAATTTACCGATTCTGTAATTTTACTGATTCGGTAAAATTACCGATTCGGTAAAATTACCGAAAATGTACGTTTTTTTGGCCCTTACATCTCCATAGCCCTTTACCGGTCGGAAACGGCCGAAAATCTGTATTTCCGGCCGTTTCCGACCGGTAAAGGGCTACCTACATCTGGCCCAAAATGTGGTAATTTAACAACAGGAAACAGCGCACCATGCAGTATCAGTACTTCCAGTTGGTGCAATTGACAGCCAATAAGTTTGACCTACTTTGAAGGACCCTGTAAGCCTTTAGCATAAATTTGAGTACTTGTTCATCACAGGGAGGTCACAGTTCTGAACTTGGAAACTTGTTTTTAACAGTTTCATGAGCAACAAAAACCAATAAACCCTCTCTTGCTAGCTCAGTAAGTGAGCCAGGTGTCCTACGGGAGTTAAAGCCAGCCGTGGTCCGTGCAGGTAACAGCGGTGGGGCAAAGGGGGGTGGGGGGGTGGAGGGGGGCATTTCAAGGTTCGATGACGAGGGTAAATTAAATAAATAATTATTTTTCACTCGTTGTCATCTGTCTGAATCCCCCCCCCCCCAAGGCCCCACCCGGCCCCACTGCTGTTGCCTGCACAGGCCACAGCTGTTTAAACAACATCAAATTAAAGTTCTCCTCAGCCTAAATTCGATTTCTGGGTGGGGCTTTTTACTGCTGATAACATGCTGAAGAGTGTGCTCAAAGTCATTTAAAATGTACTGTTCATTGGGAACTTTTTTAACCAGAAAAGCTAATGAGTTAGGATTGCTTATATACTTTGGAATTTTTGTCCTCTTTGCTGGTTAGAATTCAACATTGCATAAAAAAAATCACCATGATAGGTGCATATTTATCACCGACAAAATCTTGCATTGAATAGCGAGTTTGTAAGCAAATTTTAAATGTTAAAACCTATTACTTCTTATTCAATTTGAACTTTTGGGATGAGAACACTTGCCTTTGAAATTATTTTATTTTAAGACAAGACAGGCTGCTGAATTTGAATTAAACGACATTGACTGACAGTATGTAATAGGAAAGTAATTCTTTGAAATTGAATAACAGCTTCGCAAAGAATAAGACATATGCAAATCAATCATAACAACTGCGTTCACCGAACCTACGTTTCTATAGTTACGGCAGAGGTCTTGCTTCCCCGTTCCTTCCCTGTAATTGCTGTGAATATGTTTGGAAACAGTTGTATACCTTCTTTCAAGTTCAGCATGAAGCTTTGAATTGAACGTTTTAATTGTAATACTGAGGGCATGATTTTCAAAACTACATTTAGATTCATAAATCTGCATATTGCATAAGCCTTTGCTTTAGCCTGTGCATATACCTATGCTTTGATTGGCTTCACTCAGAATCTATGTGAAACTATAGCTATGGAACTCCTCAAAGCCACATAACATTCTGCGTTCTCAAACTAGTTATGGGTGTTATTTTTTTGAGAAAAATTTAAATCTGTGAAATCCACTTATGCAGAATGGCGAGTGCATTTTGCTGAATTTTCTGGTTCTTGCAGATCTCACCCTCCCACAAATGAGTGAACTGGCGTGAACTGGCACAAATTAGCATGAACAAGCGTGGACCACCGAAAAAACGAGAAAAATGCTATTTTGTGCATGTTTCTCAATTCCTATGCAGAATAATACACATTCAAACAGATAAGTGCCGGGAATGATCAGTCATTAGGAATCAGAGCATAATGGTTCCTTATGCCTTAGAGCAGGGGTCTCCAAACCGGACCTGGAGGGCCAGATCCATGTCAGATTTTTGGGATATCCCCATTGAGATACATGTAGTTATTTTAAAAATCTGGCATGAATCCGGCCCTCCAGGACCAATTTGGAGACCCCTGCGTTAGAGAATAATGTCTCACTGATTCTGTGAATGCCGTGACATTGGCACATGCCACAGTTAACCTCTTAGGTGCTGCGCCTATTCCAACGGCCGACGGCACCACTACCTCAGGAGTGCTGCCGTCGGCCGTTGGACGTTCGAACCTCACCTGCGCAATGGAACGTTCAGCACTGGAGCTGGACGTTCCATAGCTGCTAAGGTGTTAAGAAGATTGAGCAGAATTGACAGGACAAGAAGAAGCATATGAAGGATTCTGGTGCAGATGCATTTCCAGGTCCAAACCCCATAACACAACAATCACTCCAGAAGGTAGATTGGTCTGTCCATTCCAAAGATCATGATGGTAGACCCTGGTGAAGACCTTGGCATAATGTACTCTTTTTCCCCCTGTCTCCACTTTCGCACTGTAAAATAATTTCTAGCAAACCCTGTCTACCCAATTCCCCTGCTTCTATTATCTTGGGCTACTTAATCCAGCATCGAATCTTGAGAACCCTGGGATTAAGTGTGCCATTGCACACGTTCTAAATATTATACCTTAATTCTGATATCAAACAACATTTGTGCGCTTCCTTTCTGTCCCACCGGCGTACTGTCTAGCTGCCACATTCTCTCTACCAGTTGGGGAGGTGCAGTGTTTAACATGGGTTGGCCTTCTACCCTGCTACTGTGGCAATGCTGGGTATGTGTGGAATGCCATAACATCAATAACACTAGCTCTCCCTTTTGACCGCTGCTTCTTTCCCATATCTATTGTCTCTTTTTGAGTGAATGACACTGTGAATGGTAATGTCACCCTTGCAATAATGTGTACTTACCATATCTCAAAGGTGTGTCCCAAGTGTTCCTCTCACAAACACTAATATATTAAACATTTCCAGTCAGTGTCATTCTTACCATGCAGAATCGGTCAAGCTATAGCCTGACACCCATGCACCATCTACCAGTCTGGGTACTCTTGTATTTCCGAGATGGAACTCAGGTCTTCAGTTAATCATCAAATGTCAGGAGTAACTGCACAGTAACTGGGTTGATACCCTTTTTCCCCGCACATGCCCCAGATTATGGTGACAACTATAAACAGAAATCTTGCATCAAAGCCGAATGGAGCAGAGAACTCTCTGCATCATCTCCTCGTGTTGATTTTTTTCAAGGTACAGCCTCCACGGGTGTTTAAACCAATCACATAGGTCCTGGCCCCAGCAACCCAGCGCATGCTTTGTTACATCTCCATGCTGACAGCAAACTACTTAATATAATTGTACGAAATATTGAAGTCTATGGTTCAGGTAGATGTTCCTAGACAAAGTAAGTCCTAGTGAAACTTAAGAATGACTTAGGTAACAAATGAAAAAGGAAATGCAGCAATGAATTCAGATGCTTGTTCACTCAATAGATTTGACACCCTTGGGTGGTAGGCCCTTCAAACTGTTTGCCTTCACTACACCTATTTTACTGAAATGGTTTTGGTTGGCTTTAGGGCTTCGCTCTTTATCACTTGCTAACCAGAGCTAAAGTGTGTGTGTGCTTTTACTAAAACGTGGTAGAATTGGCTTCCACCTGATTGGCACATTTAATTTATTTTGAAGTCCCTAGTAATGTGTCGCTACCTACACCTAGGACCTGTAAATTAAATTCTACTAGTGAGTCCGCAGCACTTACTGTGACGTCTTCATTAGTAGCCTTTTAAAACATGTCTCAAGCTTGCCAATGCAGACTTAGTGCAGTTACAAATTGCCATTTTAGCCTGTCAAAGTAAACCGTTTACCAGGCCTAAACCTTCCTTTTAAATACATATAAGTCACCTCTAAGGTAGGCCCTAATGCTCATAGGACAGGCTGCATTGTATATAAAATGCAGGACATGGAGGTTTAAGTTTTTCATGTGGTGGTAGTTAAAAATTCCTAAAGTCATTTTTCACTACTGTAAGGCCTTTCGCTTCCTTTGGATAAAATTGGGTTGCCTCATTACAGTTAACATATGATAACCTTTGATGGGGAGCAAGTAAGAATGCCATGTTGACACTCAAATGAATTGGAATTTAAAACCTTCTTTAATGGTAAAGCCCAATTTTAAGAAACAGTTCTGAAAATGTCCCTTTTAGGAAGATTAGTATACAAAACAGTGTTTGATGGAGTGCCTGAATTAATCTCAACCACTAGTAGTCACCCGGGCTACATCCCAATCCATAAATATTTTACACACCATGCCACCTCAGTTTGGACCCAGCTATATGCAAATCAGTTTTGACCCTGCTTCAATAGGAACAGTTCATCCTGAACTGCCAAGCCAGGTCCTTACTTAACCCGAACACAAGCAAGGCTTGTATTCCAGTTCCACTCGGAGCCTGGGCAGGGGAAGGATGGACGTTTCCGGAACCAGATGTGTGGGTGGTCTAGTAGATTCCTATACTTTAAAGACTAGCACTAAGTACACGCTTTGAACCTTTTGAATCACTCATCAGGTCACTGCTGGACCCTTGGAAGACTCAGAAGAAGGATTCCCTTTGGGTACCTTACACTTGAGATAACAATCCTCACATACACATGAAACGTAACGCAAACATCTACTAAAGCATGTACATAAACAACATTGTAGAAAACTATGAAAGCAATGCAACAGGTATACAAAACAATTAAAAATATAATTCTGCACTTTTTATTCATAAACAGCTAAAATTCAATAAGAATTGGGAAACAGACATTTAAGAGAAGGAAAATATTACTCAATAAATCACATAAATTCTTATTTGTAAAAAGGAGAAACAAAACAGAAAATTAATTCAGCCGCTAGGTCAGAATTATCCCTGGTTTATGTGCAATGTGTTTCTCCTTTGGCATCGACGCGTTTCGGTGGATGTATATATGTAACCACCTTCATCAGGATAACATACAATGTCGCCCCAATAGTTCTGAAAATCCAAACAACATATATTTAAAAAAAAGCAGAATTGATTTAAACCAAATTATTAACTAAAACCTAAATACAGGTATGCATTTTGAACATTGAATGCATTGCTAACACAGTAGACACCTCATAGCATAGACATATCCAATACATTTGGACCTCTCATAACCCCACAATCACATTTAGAACAAACTCATTGTACAAACTTTTTGAAATACGGTTAATCCATAACCATTTAACCTTCAATATATTTTTCATGTAGGAAGAATCTGCATGTAACAGTCACATCATGTATAGCAACATACATTTCAGGGGTTCTTATTTATGTCAGGTTGATAAATCATATCTAACATGATAATCAAACAAGCGTTAATTATCGCCTTTATGTTTCCGAAATGCTATTTGCTATTACTTGTTCTTATCGGCCCTTTATGTCCATAGATATCTTCAAATAGTTCATTGGAGTGAGTCACAGACATAGACATAGTGGGAATCAAATTCATGAATGTATACAATGGTATACAATACTATACATATTATTTAAAACATTTCATAGGGACATACCTCTATTTCAGCTTTAAAAAGAACTTGTCTGACCAAGGGGTATACACCTCCTTTTAAGAAATTCTCGTCCCGCGAGAATCACAATTTCGTTTAAAATGGACTGCACAAATCCGCCTGAAAAAAGCAATATCACAGCGCATAGAGCAATTAGCCCAAACCACAACGCCTATAAGTTTGGAAAATGGGTATTCAAATGTGAATTTCAAGCATTACCTAGCTTTCTAGTCCAAACGTAGCTGTGTTGGAAAAGGTGTTGGAAATCAGGAGAGTTCCTTGAATCTTCCACACTTCTATGTAAGTAAAAATAGAAAGCAAAGGGGATTTCTTATTCTCCGTATAATATACCAAGAGAGCTAGTAATATAGAACAAGGACGTATTACTTACATCCTTTAGATAAACTCGTTTGTGAATAGTACATAGTCAATGATATAAATCAGTGGGTTACAGTCCAAACGAGCGTTGTAGCACAAGTATTTTTCCTAGGGAGTAGATGTACACATCTTTAGTACATAGCAGGGTAACAAGAAAACATACTGTTTCTCTAATCACCCTCGAGATGTTCTACTTACACTCCAAGCATTCGCTGTATTTTAAAGTTGCACGCAGTAGAATTACGACTCCATATAACCAATTCTTAGGCATTCAATCATATATCTCACTTATATCGCTGCCGGTTCTACAATAGAAAGGTAACCCGGTATCAGCGATAATATGTATTGGCAACATGACACATCAGCGTAACGTCGAAAACGTGTCATTCCTAATAGCGAGCCACGGTACCTACATGTTTCGTGGTCGCAATAGACATGGAGTCCAATGTTAATAGTGGCGGGCGAATATAGCCTGAGGGAGAAATTAAGTATGTGTAAATAAAACGCCGGATAGCGCCAGATAAACTCGGGTATTGTTTTGCTTAAGGTGGTTGCAACTAACCTTCCAAGAAGAAAATAGCTTCCTTCCGCGTGCAGTCCCGGTCGTCTTACCTCGATCAACCGCGTCGGAAAGTGATACACAGGTTTAAATCCCGCGGTGCCTATGTTAAAAACGCCTACTTCCTATTCCGAGAGTATAGCTCAAAGGCCAGCATAGAAAGAGGACTAAGGTTTAGCGAGCAAACCAATGGCGGACATAGCAATATTAAGCCAGTAACATCTGCGCCATTGTTGACCATAAAGTTATCTAAAAAATAGCGTGAAAATCGCCAAAAAAGGGGACAAAGGAAGGCATATGCCCCTGTAGGTATAATATTTTGTCGTTATTGTTAATACATACTCAATAACCACGGTCGTATATTTAAGTGCAATTTTCATCCACATGAATTATCTGAGTATTTTAAGAATATATTAAATATGATTTCTTATTAACTCATATACAAATGGTGTTATAGCCTTAGCCCATCTTATTATTGGCACATATTTAGATGGCGGACATAACGATAACAAACCCGTAATGTCTACGCCTTTGTTGAAGATGGAAATACCAATAAGATCGCGTGAGATATGCAAGGATAGAGGTCAAGAGATGGCATCTGCCCCTATAGATATAATATTTTGTCGTTGTTATTAAAGCATATTCACAACAACGATCGTACATATAGATGCGAGTTCGTCCATGTATATAGATGAATCTTTTTGAATATATTAAATTCGATTTCTTTGCAAGTAAGAAGTGATTATTGCAATAATACTTGCCCATCAAATTGGTTACACAACAGAGTTATACAGAACATCCTTGGAAGCTAGTTGGCTCCAACAATGCGAAGGACTGCCCTGTTGCCCTGCTGCATGAGGAAGGGTGACTGGACCTGCTCCTTGATCCCAGGGCCACCAGAGTGACTACAAGGGCTAGTTATCTGGCTTCCTGTTCTGAGCTACAGGTAAACCTGCGTTACAGGTACAAATGAACACACTGTAGCTCTGCTGGACTCGTCTAAATTGAGTCGATGATCCCCAAGAGGCGCCTTTCCAGGTTCTGGACCTTTGGTTGTCATCAAAAAGCTTTCCTCTATTAGAAAAGGAAAAATCCTGAAGTTTTGGGTTCTTTAAATTTGCACTGAGGCTCTGCCGTCCGCGATGACCGCCACCATGAAGCTCTGGTTAACCTGGCTCTTAATGCCACAGGGACCACCAGTGATGATCGGCAGCATGAGATCTGCACGTCGTGCAATGACAACCCTCTGTGGGCTCCAACTCGAAACTCTAGCAACAACTGTCCAAAACGCCATCTCCCTCCCTCTACAGCAACAGCTGTTCAAAATGGCTGACCTACTTTTCGAGTTACATTGACGACCAGTGGCTGCTGGTGACATTTCAAAGTGGTGGGGGGAGCAAGAGCCCAACTAACATAAGGGAAGCTAGAAGTGGTCTTAAACCTGATTACATTTTGAAACAAAATAGCAGCAAGTGGCACATTTTAAAACTAATGTTGATAAAGAATTTTGAGGGAAAGAAACATGGTATAGAAAGCAATCCTAAACACGAAGGGGCTAATTCATAAAGGTAATCTGAGACAAAAGTCTAACTTTACAACTTTTGGTATTTACCAATATCATTTACGGGTTGAGTCTTTATATCCACAGTCGGGCCAGAATCTCTGCACCCGGGCCATACTCTCCACACTGGGCTTTACTCTCTGGCTCGGGCCATACTCTCCTGCTCAGGCCTTACTCTCTGGCTCAGGCTGTACTCTCCGGCTTGAGACTGATGAAGTGTAATCAATGGGCCAGAATGCAATTTTCACAAAAGAGTACATTAGGAACATGTGATAAATGGTAGAGGAGGTCATGACAATCAGTTTGGGCAGGGAAAAGGGTATGGCCAGACACTACATTATGTCCCAGAAAAAGTTTGCTCTTTGCATAAGGGTACATGCAGTGCACAATTTGCGTTCCGTTCAGTGTTAACTGTAGTGTGAACACTTCAGTCAACACTAAGGGGAGTGTCATTAGTGTTGACTATAATGTTAACACTACAGTCAACACTGAGGGAAATGCAAATTGTAACATGATGCAAAGGAGCAAACTTTTCTGGGATATGATGTAGTGTCTGGCCACACCCTTTTCCCTGCCCAAACAGTTTTTCATGACCTCCCCTACCATTTATCACACGTTCCTAATGTTCCCGTTTATACATTTTGCATTCTGGCCCATTGATTACAATTCATCCGGCTGAAGCCGGAGAGTGCGGCCCGAGCTGGAGAGAACGACCCAAGCCGGAGAGTACGGCCCGAGCTGGAAAGTACGGCCCGGGTGCGGAGAGTACAGCCAGGTGCAGAGATTCTGGCCTGACTGCAAAAGTAAAGATACAACCCATAAATGATCTCTGTGAATACCGAAAAATCGTAAAAGTTAGACTTTTGTCTCAGATTACCTTTGTGAATCGGCCCCAAAGTCTTGAAATATTTAAAAGCATTCAAGATTACCTCATAGCTAAGTGGAGAAGTGTGGCTCAATGGTTAGAGCGGCAGACCCTGATGCAAGGTCTGGCCAGGGACCAGGGTTCAATTCCTGCCTCGGCGGGTCTTGGGCTCAATTTCCTTGGACCTGATAATTCTTGCCTTGGTGCCTATTCTAATCATGGGTCCCACTCTGCAACTCTGGGCAATAGCTTGCTTAATCTCCACAACGGCCCCAACAGCGCTGGGATTCCTGGCTTCACCATGGGGGTGCCCAGGAGTGGACATTCCACAGGGAAAAGCCAGGAAGGGTTCCACAGCGGTAGGCGTACAGCGCCAGGAAACCCCGGTTTGAGGTATAAGTGCGCTTTACAAGTACAAATTCATTCATTCATTCATAGCTTTGTTCATTAAATATGTTCAACAGTTATTTAAGTGTGCAAATTCCAACAGTGCAACAAGTAAGATTTTTAATTATCCTACCTGCATGCTCTGCTGTCTCTGCACTGCATCTGGTTGGTGAGATACTGCCTAGCCCAGTTGCTAGATGAACCTGACCCAATCCAACTGCCCTTCCTCAACTCATGAAATTCTAATAACAGCCATGCTCGATAAGGGATGACTCAGCAACACAAGACAGTGCCAGACGTGTGACTGACTGACTCCTTACAAGCACCTCTGCCCGACCTGACATGGGAGCGTTGCACTTTCCTGTATGCCCGTCGGCAAGGCCAGACTTTGCACCAGCAGCAAAACAAACATTGACATACCTTATAATCCAATGCCTGTGTTACATGATTTTCTTTTTTGGAGTTTTAAACAGCGCAAACTTGGCCCATGGGTATTGGACAGCTTTACAAGAGCACCAATTACATAACACAAAGTCAGATAAATTTTTTTAGACACAGGGAGATTAAGTTATTTGCCCAGAATCAAAGGATGTTGAGGTGACGCCGGAACTTGGATCCCCAGTTCTAAAGTTTGCCACATCTTTTCTATTTGTTGTACATAAAGCAGCATCAGTGGAAAATCTTCTTTAACTCCAAAAACTACTGTCAGCAACAGTGCGAGTGCCACATTCAAACATAGCACAAACAATGGTGTACGCTTCTCTGGTACAGAAACACCCACACAAACACACACAAATACAGTACAGGGAGCAGTAATTAGAGCTCTCCACTACCATATTGGTATACAAAACTGCAAAAAATAAAAATAACTAGTGCTACCAAACTGCACAGTTCAGAGATTATCCAAAATTGCCGGATTTTGCATTAGATCCACATTGTTCACAAACAAAGGGCTGCTTATACAGGGGAGGAGGATGCTGCTGAAAGTTATGAGAGCCAAAAGTCTGATGAATCTGGGTGTTAAAAATAAATCAGAAGCAGCTCGACAAAAGGACCACAGATTGTGCTCACTGATATTCAATATGTTAATAGCGCTCCCACCATGCATTGTTAATGGGAATTTATAAAGAAATTTACAAAATCTCCCTTGCTACAGGCAAACACTTCTGCCTTCTCTTCATAGGCCACTCCCATTACAGCAGTAGGCCCCACCAGGCCTGCCTCTATATAGCGGGCCCTTCATTCAGACAGCCCTCATCACAGTGGTGAAAGAGCAGAATGGACCTCACTGCAGCATTTAAGATTATGCAAAAGAGGAACCTGCATCCCGAAAGTGTTTGATGCGTTTAGTCATTGTTCATGGTTTCCTCTCTCCTACGTCTAATTCTGCTCTTGGTAGGATAGTTTCCTTATAGACTTTTACTTAATAACTGCTGCTAAAACAGAACCTCTATTTGTGCAGGCTTTTAGAAAATCGCAGAAAAGGAAAACCTTTGCCCAGAACTTAGTAAAGCATAGACTTCTTTAATATCTAAGCTGGTTAGAGACCCGCCTTTTTGCATCATTGCTGGCCTATTTCACTGCTGAACTCCACCATTAAAATGCTGCCAAACTTTCTGGCAAGGAGGCTAAAGAAATGAATACCCCTCTGTAGTAATTGAGGCGGAGGCAGGACAGATTCAAAAGAGGTTTATTGAATTACACGGTCGTGGAGCAGAGGAGAACAGCTCTACCAGGCTCAGCAGTTAGGACCAACAGTACAAGTACATTCCAGGTGGCTAGGCAACAGCAGCTACCTAACAGCACCAGCATTCTGATGCAAGTAGAAGCCATGTACACAATACTACATACCTCCCCTTGTTCCTGAATAAATACAAAAGAACACAAAAAAAAATACAAAAATATATAAAATCATCTTTTCTGAAGTGAGTAGAAAGAAACAAAAGAACTTATCTGAGGCGAACAGACAAAGACTGTTTCCTTGAGCTCTTCCTAACACCCTGATTATTTAGAGGATCAGGACTGACCCGAATTTCTGACGAATTCGCGGTTGCCTTAGGCACACCATTATTCTCACGAGAAGAACCCAGGTCAGAGCTAAGCGTAATCTTAGACACTTTATTAAGATTACACCAGTACCCTCCTTCAATTTGCACAGCATTACCATTAACCTTTACAACACGCTGCAGTTTACCAAATTTGCTCTCTCCTTTCTTTGCATACAGAGGAGACTTGATTTTAACAAAATCCCCAACATTGAGAAAAGACATTTTGACACCCCTTTTTGGATCAAACCAAGTTTTTTGCTTAGTTTGGGAATTGGTTACTTTCTCTTTGACTCGATACATGAGATCATCAATGTTTGTGGCAGGCTTTAGCAATTTAGACATCCACCAAGGCTTGAAGGATGTGTTGGCATTTCTTCCCCTCATGAGGACAAAAGGAGCAACCTTGGTGATAGAGTGCTGTGTAGTTCTATAAAACCACATCATATCGTCAAGGGCTCGTCTAACATCATGATTGGCCATCTTGGCCCACTTCACACAGTCCCCAACTACTCAGTTCATCCTCTCCACAAGCCCATTCGTCTGGGGATGGTATAATGAGCTCTTGAGATGTTTGACACAGGCGAACCAGAGAAATGATTGAAACTCACTGCTGACAAATTGTTTGCCATTATCAGAGACTATAACCTCTGGAAAACCTTCTCTCAAAAACACTTCGGTAAGAAAGTCAACAATTGTTTTGTTATTAGCCTCTCTCACAAACTTTATCTCAGGCCATTTATGCATAATCAACTAAAACCTGGATATACTTGTAGGGTCCACAAAGAACATCATAGGGTCCTTGTATATCAGTCCCTGTTCGGACACTCGATGAGATTTAAAGGAGATGTGGACACCGTAACGGACTTATCTGAGGTACTGTAAACGCAACACTCTTTAACCATGTTTTCAATGTCAACATCTATGGCTGGCCACCAGAAAGCATAGCGAAGGCAGATCTTTGTGAGTGTGGCTCCTAGGTGTCCCTCATGCACACATCTCAAAATTCCTGACCTGAGGGAAGTAGGAGGAACACGTTTTTCACCCCTTAGTAATAGACCATCTTCGAGAGACAACGCTTGACCAATTTTATAAAAGGGTTGCAGCAAAGGAGAAAGGACCTTTTCACGTGGCCAGCCCTCCGTAACTAAGGCACTGACATCCTGAAGGACGGAGTTAGAAAGGAAATCTGATCTCCACTCCTCCACAGAACCCACTCTGTGTTGCGGAATATCTAGGGCAGCAACAAAACAATCCTCACAATCCTTATCAACAAGATCATAAAATTTAATGTTCTCCTGTTCGTTTTCGCTAACGGGAAACCTTGAAAGAAAATCATCTCTGAAGTTTTTCACACCAGAGATATGTTTGACCTCAAAATGGAACTGCAATAATCTGGTGACCATTCTGAGTATACTAGGAGTGGAGAGCTTACTCATACCATCACCTAAAATGCTTACCAGGGGCTTGTGGTCAGTGAGAAGAGTGAAGTGTTTACCCCACACATACGGTCGAAACTTTTCTATAGCCCAACAACATGCCAATAACTCCTTTTCTATGACTGAATATTGGTATTCTGCACCTCTCAGTACACGAGAGGCAAATCCAATAGTATGTTCAAAACTGTCAACTTTCCGAGTTAACATGCCCCCTAATCCCACTTGGCTGGCGTCCACCATGATAAAACATTTGTGAGATGTGTCGAAAGGCTTGAGAGCGTTGCAACAGCTCAAGAAGGACTTTACATGATCCGACGCATTCACACACTCCTTTTCCAACACAACACCTTTCTTTAACAGTGCACTTGTGGGATGAACGATCATTGCTAAATCGGGAACAGACTTAGAATAATTTTTACATAGCCCCAGCAAAGATTTAACACCGGATTTATCAGTGGGGGCAGGAGCATTAGTGATGGCTTCCAATAGCCCTGGCTTCGGACTCACCACTTGACCCAGGTATCCAACCTTATCGCAGCAAAACTCAAATTTTTCAGGTTTGAGCACGACAACATATTCCTTGAACAAGGACAAAACGTTATCTAAGGTGACGTCGTGAGTGGCACTGTCGTTACTAAATACAAGAACATCGTCTTGGAACACCAAGACTGAGCTCAAATCCTGAAGAATGTTGTTCATAATTCTTTGGAAAACGGATGCCACTGAGGCTAAACCAAATGCATCCTGCGATATTGGAAGGTGCCCAGAGGGCAAACAAAAGCTGTGAGATGTCTAAATTGCGGGTGTAGTTCAACCTGATGTTAGGCACTTGCTAGATCGAGCTTGGAGAAACATTTGGTTCCCTTGGTGGCTGCAAAAATATTGGAGATTTTGGGCAGTGGATGGGGATCTACACAAATGTCTTTATTAAGGGACCTTAAGTCAACACAGACCCTTGGTTGGCCATTCTTTTTGAGGGCAGCCACCAAGGGAGAATGCCACATGGATGACACGGCAGGCTCAATGACTCCCTTGGCGCACAATTCTTTTAGTTCTTTCTCCTAATCAGATCTAACACTGAAAGGTACACCCCGAAGTTTCTGCTTAACAGGGGTGGCATCATGATTGACAGCAATCCTGTGCTTAAAACCTTTAACTTTACCCAAACACTCACCAAAGACAGAAGGGTATTTTGCCCTCCACTTTTGTTTGATGTCATCGTACCATTCCACTACTAGAACCTGTGCCATGGTGCCGGGCTTCAAAACCATCCCAAACAGTCCCTGGCGAAACCACCCGAGGTTGTTCAAACCCTTTACAGTGACATAAATCTTTCCCTTAATGCATCTCCCTTTAAAATACATCTTATCCTCAAAGAATCCCAAAAGATCGATCTTACGCTCCCTCATAGGAAACTAGGGAGCGATCTGGAGGGGACAGTTCAATGGAATCACCCCACGTTTCTTCAAATAGCTTTTTTGTAATACGGGCACCCGAGTCTACCAAACGGGGAAGAATCTTTTCTCCAACCTTAATATCGACTATAGGATCCCTACAATCAGAAGGGTCACCTTTGATGGTTTCAACTGAGGAACTAACCCGAACATGTTCCTCACTCTCCTCCCTGATCACAGAAATAATTTCTGAGTCACTTTCACAATCAGATTCAACAATCCATGCCACAGGTTTTTTTACATTTTTTTTTAAGACAGACCTTGGCAAAATTCCCTACTCTCTTGCAATATTTGCAAGTGACTGAAATGGCGGGGCATCTGCTATTCTTACCATGGGGAGGATTAACACATCTAATACAGAGGTTGGTATTGACTCCATCAGGTTTGTTGGACTTAGGTAAACCTTTGGAACCCATACTCTTGACCTTAGAAGTGGGTTTCCCATTCTTGAGAAGGTTAACACTGTCATTGATCTTGTCGACATTTTTATCCTCGAGTTCCTTTAAAAAAGTCATTGATATCTCAATGCTTTTGGCAATTCTCAAAGTCTCGTCGAGAGTGGAATAAGCCAAGGTTAAAAGTTTCTGTCTAATGCTCTTTTCTTAGCATTGACATACAAAATGGTCTCATAAGCTCATCTGTCAAGTTCTCAAACTTACAGATTGCTTCTAGACGCCTCAATGAGGAAATATAGGTATCTACGTCTTCATCTTCTGTTTGTTTCCTTTTAAAAAATGTATTCCTTAGAACAATAAGGCTAGGCTGCTTATCAAATCTCTTCTTTAGTTTGAAAACAGTTTACAGGAATTCTTCTAAACCATCACTTTCTTCAGGAGAAAGTTTGGGTAGGTGTTTGAAGATTGACCTACCTTCAAAACCCAGCGAATGGAGCAACAGACATTTATTTCTGTCAGCCGTGTACCTTGTTGCCCCAATAGCTCCTATATATGTCTCGAATGCATCAAACCATATTTCCCACAGAACAGGAGGTTCCCCAGGGGAATACAAAAATGAGGGAGGGGGGTTTACTGCTTGCATGGTGCACATGTTGACGAATTTGTGGCAAAAGGAAAGAAGAGTTTTAGTTTACACAGATAGAAAATATCCTAAACAGTGCACAAAATAAGAGCACTATCAGAACACAATCAAAATGAAACAGAACAATATTAAACAAATAGCATTGATGTGTGCACTGCCAGACGAAGAGTAAATAGGAAGATCAAGGTGTGTGCATCACCGTATAATGCACAGCATGACATAAAAGGAGAGTGTGCATATCACAGCATGGTATGCAAAACAACAATGTCATGCAAATAATTGACCAAAATGTGCACACATCACAGATGAAGAGCAGGTTACACAGACATCAGTGTATCAGGAAGCAGGTGCCAGCTGGACCACTGACGTATATTCGGATAGGTTGAAATGATGTGCATGTACATTCTTTCTTTTCATGAAGAAATCCATGGTCAATCTGTTGTCTCACTTGCTGATATATTTCTTTCTGTTCAACATTTAGTTGTTCTTCCAAGTTTCCTAAGTCCATAATATCTTCTTGAGCTTGATGCATTGCTGTTTCCACTTCATTTATCGCGATTGCCGCTTCATTTTCAAGAATTGGTTGTCCTAGTGGATCTTGATTCAGTGGAGCAGAACTTTGACTGTCTCGAGAACTGTCTCTAGCAATCTCAGGTGCAATAGTAGCTTCTTGATCAATTTCATCATTCAACATTTTTAGATGATTTTCAAAAACTGTACATTCTATGGTATCTTTACAAGCATTGAAGGAATCTTCATATCTCTGAAAATATACAAGTAATTCCGATTGTGTACGCCACGGTTTGAGAGTTGCAAAAGTGCTAAATAGTAAAATTTCCTTTTATCAGGAGTATCACAACTCAGTTTTCTGTGATTAATCAAATTTCCTTTCCTTTGTTTTACCAAACATCCTTTGGAACCAATCACTGCATATTTTTTCATGATTTACGCTTTCTGTAGAATTCCTTTTAATCCTGTCTGTAAATCTGTAGGAGGCAATTTACCTGTTTTAGGCTCCATATGAACAATAGCTTGAAATGGGTGCACACATTAAAACAGAATAGACTCATACGTATTTAAATCTGTCAGTTCTGGAGGAATAGTTACCAACTCTAGATTATTATGGACAACTCTAGCGGGCATTTTATTCTCATCTAAATTGTTATAACAATATTTGCAAATATGCTGATCAGAACCCAAATCAAAACAATTCTCAACCAACAAATAAGTTGCAAATTCTTTCCACTTATCATTATCTTCTCTTTTAATTTTTAAATACAGATCAACAGTCCTAGTCTGATTTCTATAGTGAGTTCGCCGGCAACAAATACAAGAATACTTTGAGCTTTCACCTGATATCACTTTAAACTTTGCAATTTGTTCTTCAAATCTTTGGGGAGTAGTGTGTTGCACATGCTCCTCAACATTTTCCTCTATTAATGTGTCAGTTTCTGCACTCTCTTGTCCAAGAGCAAAGTAGGAAAACTCAATTTCATCACAAACCTTCTTCACAACAGAATAGACTGCCGGTCATTTCCACATTTCCAAAACCTGTCTGTACGCAAAAGAGGTTTCCAGCTCCCCAGGAGGGGTAATCTTTGTCACAGCCTAATCCCATGTGGTCGCGCCGCTGGTGGGAGCATTTCCGCATTCGGCGGATTGCCTGCACGCTCCCAGCGAGTGCTGGACCCAGAACTACCAGGCGCTTGACCGGGGGACTGCGAGGCCCAGCAGACATCTCTGCTGACAGCTGGTGCCTCTTCCCCCGGCGGACACGCCCACTTGCTTGCTGGTCCTATTTACTTTTCGCGACACCCGCTTCGCGGGTGCCGCTCATTTCCACATTTCCAAAACCTGTCTGCACACAAAGGAGGTTTCCAGCTCCCCAGGAGGGGTAATCTTTGTCACAGTCTAATCCCGTGTGGTCGCGCCGCTGGTGGGAGCATTTCCGCATTCGGCGGATTGCCTGCATGCTCCCAGCGAGTGCTGGACCCAGAACTACCAGGCGCTTGACCGGGGGACTGCGAGGCCCAGCAGACATCTCTGCTGACAGCTGGTGCCTCTTCCCCCGGCGGACACGCCCACTTGCTTGCTAGTCCTATTTACTTTTCGCGACACCCGCTTCGCGGGTGCCGCTCATTTCCACATTTGCAAAACCTGTCTGCACGCAAAGGAGGTTTCCAGCTCCCCAGGAGGGGTAATCTTTGTCACAGCCTAATCCCGTGTGGTCGCGCCGCTGGTGGGAGCATTACCGCATTCGGCGGATTGCCTGCCCGCTCCCAGCGAGTGCTGGACCCAGAACTACCAGGCGCTTGACCGGGGGACTGCGAGGCCCAGCAGACATCTCTGCTGACAGCTGGTGCCTCTTCCCCCGGCGGACACGCCCACACGCTTGTAAGTACTTAATCAATTGGGCTAACCCGCGACGCGGGACAAAGCACGGGGCGATGCCCGGGCCAAGGGCGGGCCCATTTAAGCCCGTTCAAGACCGGGCAAGACTGGACTGGGCCACCCCACTTGTAACTGCTTCTTCTTACAGATTTGTAGCTGTAACCTGTTTTGTATGCGTTCAAGCTGTTTATTCCCTGCATGAACTATATCTAAGCTGCAATTCTGTTATCTTTCACGCCACATCATGTCTCCAAGAAGCACTAGAAGCATCGTTAAAAAACAGGCCCAAGCTGCCGCACAAATCATTGGCCCCATAGACCAATTTATTACCAAAGCCAACGAGGCTATTGAGCAGGGCATTACCCTGTTGGAACGTAGAGTTTCACAGGACCTGGCCGTTGCCAGACGCTCCTCTATGGGCCTGTTGGCTGCAGCTAAAACCCCTCAGCGCCCCTCAGAATTACCCCCACCATTGATAGAGCACGCGGACATCCATGTACTGTGGATCTGTCCGCGTCCCTAAATCTCTCCGAATCCCAACTACTACAGTCACTGGAAAAATCACCGACAATCTACGCTAGTTTAATCAGTGCGGCTGCCACCCCACCTGTAGACAGGGACTTACGTGACCGAGCAATTCCCAAGAAAAAGAGAAAAACAAACAAATCCTGTAATCCCGCTAGCTCTCCTCCCCACCCCAACTCCACAATCCCGCCCACTTCTTCCCTCCCTACACAGTCCACAGACCCAATTTTAACGCCACACCAGATAGCTACCTGTTCACCCGCACAAGCAATAGATTCCCCTACCGATAACACAAATCTGAGCATTAGCAGCTGCGAAAGCAAAGGTAGTATGGATAGTGATGGCAATCCAATAGTCACTCATGTAGCATTAACAACCTACTTCTGAGCAAAATTGGGGATATAATTAGAACCTACTTAAAACCAATAGAGCAGTCACTCCATCAGGTTGAAAACCAGTTAATTCAACTGTCCTCAGCTTTGAAAATAAACAAAGATACTAATGCAGGTCAAGGAAGGACACCCAAACATAACGTAAAAACATCTAAGACAGGCCCGGCTGCACTAAACCCACCCACCACGAACTTAAAGGTACCGCAAAAACAACAACAAAAACAGCCACCACCAATAGAGACTAAGGTCCGAGTACCACCTAAAGCACCCGCGTCCCTACCCACCCCACTGCCTACTCAACCAAAGCCACAGGCTTCATCACTATCCAAAGTACCTTCCTCTTTACCTACCCCGGCCTCTACTCTACCAAAACCATCTGATGGTTTTAATTCCATCCCGAGAATCAGAAAGAGGAGGGGTCATCCGATCCATCTTCCCCCTGAAGCTACACCATACGTAGTGATCATGACGGGTGTTCCAGAACTTTCTGCAAACTCGGAAGAACCGGTCTGGTCACTGAAAAATAAAGTGATCCACTGGTTTTCCATTAACAGACCACTACCACCTTTTCTGGACAATAGAGTCACCACAATACGCAGGGGCCCCTGGTTGGGCTCTGAACCCAAAAACATTCAGGGTGACTGTGTAATAGTGAATCTTGCAGATCCAAACACAGTTGAGCACATTTGCTCCTGGGATGACCACTCATCTATCGAAGGGATAGCCACGCACAGACTGTCACACTTCTATCCTCCAGCCCCTCGGTATAACACTGGCCCCCCTTGGAGCTGGACAAGAGTGGGGAACTGGGACGGAAATAGAGACCGGGGTCACTGGTCAGGCTACGGATTTAGAAACCTAGCTCCCGCTCCTCCTTTAAGCTGGAGAGGCCCACCTTTAACCAACAGGTATGAATGTCTTGACATGGTTGACTGACCACCAACTCCCAGTACCAACAATAAAGGCAGAACCTCTACCCGAACCCCAATCACTCAAACCCTATCTACCTCTCACTTTTCCCACCTCTCTATAGGGTTATCGCCGGCAGTTGCAGTATCTCCACATTTTCCTGGCCTCTCTGCAGAGCCATCTCAACATTCGCTCCTCAAGTTAGACACACAAGTAACGCATCCTTCATCTCTTTTTCTCCAGTCAATCACTCTGCCCCAAGATTTGCCACCCCTTGAAAACCTGCAAAAATCAACCACAACACTGCCTCCAACACGGGAGCTCCCAGTTATCTACTGGAACGTAGCGGGTTTTCGATCTAAGGTAGACCGTCAGTCATGGATTGATGTGATCAATGTGCACCAAATAGTCTGCCTGCAGGAAACCTGGGCTATTGACCCTATCCACATCCAGGGCTACAAAACATTCCACGTCCCCGCCAGTGCGTCAACGCACGGGAGATCAAAAGGAGGCTTAGCTGTATATCTCTCAAACAAAATATCTCCATCATTTATGCTTTCTGTAGAATTCCTTTTAATCCTGTCTGTAACTCTGTAGGAGGCAATTTACCTGTTTTAGGCTCCATACGAACAATAGCTTGAAATGGGTGCACACATTGAAACAGAATTGACTCATACGTATTTAAATCTGTCAGTTCTGGAGGAATAGTTACCAACTCTAGATTATTATGGACAACTCTAGTGGGCATTTTATTCTCATCTAAATTGTTATAACAATATTTGCAAATATGCTGATCAGAACCCAAATCAAAACAATTCTCAACAAACAAATAAGTTGCAAATTCTTTCCACTTATCATTATCTTCTCTTTTAATTTTTAAATACAGATCAACAGTCCTAGTCTGATTTCTATAGTGAGTTTGCCGGCAACAAATACAAGAATACTTTGAGCTTTCACCTGATATCACCTTAAACTTTGCAATTTGTTCTTCAAATCTTTGGGGAGTAGTGTGTTGCACATGCTCCTCAACATTTTCCTCTATTAATGTGTCAGTTTCTGCACTCTCTTGTCCAAGAGCAAAGTAGGAAAACTCAATTTCATCACAAACCTTCTTCACAACAGAATAGACTCATACGTATTTAAATCTGTCAGTTCTGGAGGAATAGTTACCAACTCTAGATTATTATGGACAACTCTAGCGGGCATTTTATTCTCATCTAAATTGTTATAACAATATTTGCAAATATGCTGATCAGAACCCAAATCAAAACAATTCTCAACCAACAAATATGTTGCAAATTCTTTCCACTTATCATTATCTTCTCTTTTAATTTTTAAATACAGATCAACAGTCCTAGTCTGATTTCTATAGTGAGTTCGCCGGCAACAAATACAAGAATACTTTGAGCTTTCACCTGATATCACCTTAAACTTTGCAAATTGTTCTTCAAATCTTTGGGGAGTAGTGTGTTGCACATGCTCCTCAACATTTTCCTCTATTAATGTGTCAGTTTTTGCACTCTCTTGTCCAAGAGCAAAGTAAGAAAACTCAATTTCATCACAAACCTTCTTCACATCTGATACTGACCCACACAAAGGAGCACTGTTCAACTCATTTAACATTAATGCTGGACTTTTTGCGTAATACAATCTTCTGACTAGCTTCCGCATTTGAGAATGATGTACTGCTAACATCCAGAAATGATAAAAACCACTTTGACATACTTTTCTAGAAAGACAAGCCAGAGAATGACCTTGCAAACCAGTATTTTTTCTCACTCTAAAAGGATCTAGTCCTTGCAACATCTTTATGATTTAACACTTTTTTTACTATATTCTCATTAGAAATTGCGTAAAATATCAATAGATTCATGTCGTATACTACAAATACTACTGCAATCCCAAGTATACACTGGTGCTTTAGGACTTCTCCCTAGAATTTCATCAGCTATCACTTCTTCTACATTTCTGGGAACCATCTTCTCTTTGTCAATTGGACAATCATTTCTAACCTCATAACCTCGACCACTGATATCAACTTCATTATTAAAAACCTCTGAACTTGAACTGTGTTTCCATTCACCCCAAAAAAATCTCAAAAATGAGTTCTGTTAATTACTCTTTTCATCTTACTTTTGGCCTTTATATAATGGACTAGCAGCCCATCCCGACGTTGTCTGGGTATGAATTGCTACCGGCCAGTAGTATATTGTTTTGTAGGATTTCGTTTTGATAGCATTTCTTATCTGTGACAGGCCTGTGAAACACTGCAATTCACAGTGCACTACTGATGCACTTAAGAGTAGGCGTTCAGTAGTGTGTGAACTCGAGTTTCCCTACTTTATTTTTCCTTGCAATATTATATAGCGCAAACTCGACAACATGGCATGAGCACAATTTACATTACAGAAGAACACATTCATTTGTGGTAGGCACGGGGAGACAAAGCGATTTGCCTGGAATCACACTTGTCATTCACAAGTTCAATTCTCCGGTCAGTATCCATACACTCCAGCAAACACCCTGTCACTACCCTTGCACTCCTCTACTGACACATTCAGCCCCATGTACTAATCCATTCACTGCGCCAAAACCCAACCACTTATAAATTCACCCAGGCATTCTCCTTGCTGTACTCTAATTATTGAGTCAGTACCCAAGTACTCATGCAGTGATCCAGGTCTTAGCACATGGACTGCTACAAAACTCTGTCCAAAATTCATGCAGTCCTCTAACCACCTACACACTTATCTTTCACACCTTCAATTTCCCAGTCAGTATCCATACACTCCAGCAAACACCTGGTCACTCCCCTTGCACTCCTCTAGTGACCCATTCAGCACCATGTACTAATACATTCATTGTGCCAAACCCCAACCACTTATAAATTCACCCAGGCATTTTCCTTGTAGTATGCTACTCATTGAGTCAGTATCCAAGTACTCATGCAACGATCCAGGCCTTAGCACATGGATTGATACAGTCCTCTGTCCAATATGCATGCATTCCTCTAATCACTTACACACTTATCTTTCACACCTTCAATTGCCTAGTCAGTATCCATACCCTCCAGCAAACACCCTGTCATTCCCCTTGCACTCCTCTAATGACCCATCCAGCACGATGTACTAATCAATTCACTGCGCCAAAACCCAACCTCTTATAAATTCACCCAGGCATTTCCTTATAGTAATCTAATAATTGAGTCAGTACCCAGGTACTCATGCAGTGATCCAGGCCTTAGCACATGGACTGCTACAAAACTCTGTCCAATATGCTTGCAGTCTCTAACCACTTGCACACTCATCTTTCACACCTCCAATTCCCTAATCAGTATCCATACACTCCAGCAAACACCCTGTCACTCGCCTTGCACTCCTCTAGTGACCCATTCAGCACCATGTACTAATTCATTTACCACACCAAAATCCAACCACTTATAAATTCACCCAGGCACTTTCCTTGCAGTACTCTAATCATTCAGTCAGTACCCAAGTACTCATGCAGTGACGCAGGCCTTAGCGCATAGACTGCTTCAAACCCCTATCCACTATGCATGCAGTCCTCTAATTACCTACACACTTGTCTTTCACATCTTAAATTCCTACGCAGTATCCATACACTCCAGCAGTCACCCTGTCACTCCCCTAGCACTCTTCTAGTGACCCAATTAGCACCATGTACTAATTCATTCACTTCGCCAAAACCCAACCACTTATAAATTCACCCAGGCACTTTCCTTGCAGTACTCTAATCATTCAGTCAGTACCCAAGTACTCATGCAGTGACCCAGGCCTTAACACATGGACTGCTACAAACCCCTCTCCAATACGCATGCAGTCCTGTATAACCACCTACACACTTGTGTTTCACACCTTCAATTCCCCAGTCAGTATCTATACACTCCAGCAAACACCCTGCCACTCCCCTTGCACTCCTCTAGTGTTCAATTCAGCACCATGTACAAATCCATTCACTGTGCCAAAAACAAATTCCCCCATGCACTCTCCTTATAGTACTCTAATCATTCCCTCAGTACCCAAGTACTCATGCAGTGTCCCAGGCCTTAGCACATAGACTGATTCATACCCCTATCCACTATGCATGCAGTCCCCTAACCACCTACACACTTGTCTTTCACACCTTCAATTCCCCAGTCAGTATCCATACACTACAGCAAACACCATATCACTCCCCTTGCACTCCTCCAGTGACCAATTCAGCACCATGCACTAATCCATTCACGGGGCCAAAACCCAACCACTTATAAATTCCCCCAGGCACTTTCATTGCAGTACTCTAATCATTCAGTCAGTACCCAAGTACTCATGCAGTGACCCAGGCCTTAACACATGGACTACTACAAACCCCTCTCCAATATGCATGCAGTCCTCTAACCACCTACACACTTGTCTTTCACACCTGCAATTCTCCAGTCAGTATCTATACACTCCAGCAAACACCCTGTCACTCCCCAAGCAGTCCTCTAGTGACCCATTCAGCAACATGTACTAATCCATTTACTGTGCCAAAACCCAACCACTTATAAATTCAGCTAGGCACTCTCCTTGCAGTACTCTAATCATTCAGTCAGTACCCAAGTACTCATGCAGTGACCCAGGCGTTAACTCATGGACTGCTACAAACTCCTGTGCACTACGTATGTAGTCCTCTAACCACCTGCACACTTCTCTTTCACACCTTCAATTCCCTAGTCAGTATCCATACACTTTAGCAAACACCCTGTCACTCCCCTTGCACTCCTCCAGTGACCCATTCAGCACCATGTACTAATCCAAACTCTGCACCAAAACCCAAAGACTTCTAAATTCATGCAGGCACTCTCCTTGCAGTACTCTAATCATTCAGTCAATACCCAAGTACTCATACAATGTCCCATGCCTTAACACATGCACTGTTACAAACCCTTGTCCATTACACATGCAGCTCTCTAACCACCTACACACTTATCTTTCACACCTTCAATTATAATCTCAATTAGTGATTACAAAAGAAAGTGCCTAAATGGTTTTTATATACAATGTAATTGTATAGTAACAGAAAAGTATAATTTATAGATTTATTAAAATAAATGTATATATATTTATTTTTTACAGATATTTTTGATCATCATTAAAATAAATTCATCATGCCTAAAAAATCAAGAAAGAGAAAAGGTCAGAAAAAAGACTATTATTTGAAGAAAATTCAACAACAAGTATTGGATGACCAATATCTTGTGGGGAAAAAAAATAAGTCTTCTGGTAAGAGAACGTAATATTTCTTTAAAAAACTTTTAAAACCTAGAAACAGGAAACAGCAACTCGAAATCAAGTACTTAAATCTATACAAGAAATCAAATATTTAGCAGAAAAAGATCCAGAAAGTACAGTTATTGTCAAAACCAACATGTTGGACACATATTATCCAAATGGAACATATGTTGAGAACATACATCTCTATGAAGTGCTGCAATACTACACTTTTAAACGGACTACTACAGAAAACATAAATGATGGAAAATATGCAGTGATTGGTTCCAAAGGATGTTTGGTGAAACAAAGGTAAGGAAATTTGATTAATCACAGAAAACTGAGTTGTAATACTCAAGACTCAACTTTTTAGCACTTTTGCATCTCTTAAAACCGTGGCGTACACAATTGGAATTACTTGGAGATTTTCAGAGATATGAAGATTCTTTCAATGCTCGTAAAGATACCATTGAATGTACAGTTTTTGCAAATTATCTAAAAATGTTGAATGATGAAATTGATCAAGAAGCTACTATTGCAGCTGAGATTGCTAGAGACAGTTCTCAAGACAGTCGTTTAGTTTTGTTTCAAAAACTTTATTCGATACATAAAATGAATCATAAAAGTATTGAACATACAATTCATCATGCCTCATAGGATTAAAAGGTTCTGATTTAAAAAGCACGATTTTTCTAAAATTTAAAAAAAAGACATTAGAAAGACACAATAATAACCATAAAAGAATATACAAAACATGAATTTCAACAGAAAAAATTCTATACATGTAATACTACCCATAAGTCTTCCTAATCTTTAGTGAAATTCTGATAAAATTTAACATGGAACAGCAGATTTCTATGGAGGATAATGATGACAGATATTCGTACCCTTCCTCATAAGTGCAAGGTTGCCTCCCCTTCAGGATTGGTTTGATAAACCGGAGTCTTGGCTCCTTATATAGGGAGCAAAAAAGAACCAGATGTAAAGTGCTTTGTCTATCCCTAATATTACAAGGGCAAGGGGGCAGCCTCTCACACCAACCCCCTTGTTTCGGGAATGCAAGCAAAAAGTGCAGAATCTCCAGCCTACACCTTGTTAGAAGGAATCGCCATTGCACATTAACAGTAAAAGTTAAATAAAACTGAGGTTGGGATTTACAGGCATAGGCAATAGCATTGTCAGTAACATTGACTATGGGCAGTGGGTTCAGTGTTTTCCAATACCTTGCTTTTATCTCCGCCTTATAGTTTCCCTCAATTCTTTCCGGATTGTCATATTATGACCCCAGTCCAATCTTTTTCAACATATTATAGACATAAGACAACCAGGGAATCTGTTTTGAGTTTTCTAAAGCCATGCAATCGGTAATAATGTCTTTAGTAAGTTGCAGGTCTTCAGATTTCCAAATTTTACCCCATAACAGTAGAGGGGACAAGCGAATTATATCAGAAACACAGGCCATACTGATTTCTTTGTGGCAGAAAATATTTGAGGAACCTTTAGGAATTGATAGGACCCTTTTTATAAAGTTATTTTCCACCACCTGGATTACGGATGGTATTTCGGTCCCCCACACCCCTGCCCCATAAGTGGCTACTGATAAACATTTTGAGGTGTAAAGGGTTCTGAGGTGCATAATATGTTTTTGCCCTAGTTTACTACAGAAACGAAAAATACCCTCTATCGCCCTTGTCATGTTCTGGGCTCGAACCTTCATAACCGGTGTCCAACTTAGTTTGCTGTCAAACAGATTACCAAGGTAGTTAAAGTTTCCCACTTTTCCAATTATGCGATTGTTGACCACAAATTTCCTAATATTTGACCCTTTAGGGCCACAAGACATCACAAAAGATTTCTCAAAATTCACCTTTAGGTCAAGATCAAGCATGAATGTATCGAAAGCATCTAGACACACTTGCATGCTATTTCCTGTCAATGTCATGAGGACAGTATCATCTGCATAAGAAAGCATGGGAATACTTTTACCATTGATTTTTGGGAAGTCACAACCCTGGTTTAATAGGTACTGTTCTAATCCATTTGTGTAAACCAGAAAAAGAAAAGGCGCCAGGATGCACCCTTGACGCACACCTTCGGTTGAAGGTATTGGTTTTGTTATTTCCCCTCCAGAACCAAATCTAATAGATACAGTTGTTACTTCATGTAACCTGCGAAGCAATGTGACTAAAGGTTCCTCAAAGCCCATATCATCCATCATCCGCCACAACTTATGTCTGCAAACAGTGTCAAAAGCACTTGTCAAGTCCATGAAGGCAAGATGGACAGATGATTTTTTTGCCTTCATGTACTTGCCTAAAATTAGTGCCAAATTAAGGCACTGCTCGTTTGTCCCCTTTCCACCTCTAAAACCATACTGAGAGTTAACTATGAAACCTGTGGAATCTGCCCAACTTTCTAATCTCGCCAGGATTACCCTACCCAGAATCTTACATGAGGCATCTATTAAGGAAATCGGGCGGTAGCAGCGTGGGTCAGACCTACTGCCCTTCTTAAAAATTGGCACTACAGTTGCCTCCTTCCATGTACCAGGAATGCGCCCAACCACAACAGCCTTGAACACATTCAGTAAGATGGGTGCCCACGGACTGACATTGGACTTAAAAAGGTCCAGGGGGACAGCATCTGGGCCTGGGGCTTTTAGTGATGCTCCTTTCCCTAAGGCTTCCTCAATCTCAATCAGTGTAAGTGAAGAGCTGAGGGTCAAACCCGAGGGAGGTGCCACCCGATCCCCTGTCCTTTCGGTGCTTGCCATTATTGAGCAAGAATTGGGGTTAAAAATCTTAGTAAAATGTTGAACCCATTGATCAGAGGTAACCTGCACAACTATAGATTCTTTATTGTCGCTCTTGAATAGAGGACGATTTATGACCTCCCAAAAGAGCCTACTATCTTTTAGTTCAGCAGCCTTTTCGAGATCATCCCAAGCACTGACTTTTAAGTCTTGCTTTCTTTTTGCAATAGCATCCCTGTAAGCCTTTCTGCTAGTCCTTACAAGCTTACAAGCTCTTTGTTTCTTGGCTTTTGGCTCGGGGCTAGTTTTAACGATCGGTGTGTAGCAGAACACACAGAGTCAAACCATCTAAAGGCCTTTTGGCCTCCCTTCCCCTTGGGTTTTCTAAGGTGCTTTGCTGCATGACCACACAACTTCTCGAAGCTTTCAATAACCTGATAGGGGTCAGATCCTGGGGCTAGACATAATTCTATTTCCGTTTCACAATTAACAACAATGTCTTCCTCCAGTTTTGTCACATTTCACATTTCATATTTCACATTTGCCCCATTTCAATGTGACACCCCTATTCTTATTATACTTAATTGGCTGTTCCCAAATCCTTGGTGATTCTTTTGTTGGCACACACAATGACAGCATTAAGGGGTTATGATCACTTGCAGGATTTGCCACCACCTCCAACTTATCAACGTACTTGAAAAAGGTACTAGATACCAAAACAAAATCAATTGTGCTCATCTCCCCTCTCGTACCCTGAAAGGTTGGTATATGCTGGGTATCTGGGGCAGACCAGGGGTCTACTACACGCAAATCATTTGTGATAATAATATTATTCAAAGCATCCCCCTGAGGTGTATGTCTAAAGTGGGTCAGAGGCTGGGCATTCAAGTCCTCTAGTCCACACACATTTGAGCCTCCAAAATTGCACAAAGTACAGTTGAAGTCGCCGACCCAGATGAGAGACGATGTAGGGTGCCTGTTGCGTGCTTTACCCAATGCATCCTCCAAACTTTGGATTATTGTGATGTCATGGTCGTTGAAATTGTTATAATACCAATTAATTAATAGAACGGGATCTGGGTAGAGATGTTCTAATAACAGCACTTGGTACCAGTTTGTCTCCACCAATTTCGAGGTTTTCAATTCCTGTAGTTTTGTAGACAATGCTGTCATTATTCCACCTTTTGCCCTCCCCGATGTGGATGGAACAGCCGGAACAGTAAAAGACTGAAAACCCTCGATGTCACAAGTGGTCCTAGACCACGTCTCCTGTAAACACAGGATTCCATGAGCTTCCACAAAGACCAGCCATGCCTCATCTTCCAGTCTACTCGCTAACCCGGAAATGTTCCAGGATAGTAAGGATAATAATAATGATGGTGATGATGGCCCTTGTATTCCATGGATGCTTCCCAAAGCATCTCTTGTGACGGAGGTGCTTTGTTCAAGCAATAATGACCTATTCCTCTCATAGCCCATGGAGATGGAGATGTTTCCCACAGGCGTGACAGGAGTCCCTGGCTGAGGAGGTCCAGTATTCGCATTGTCACATTCAAGAGTCACCAACACTGAATCATCATTGATGCGTGTCCCTAAGTCTTCATTCTTTCCCCCATTCAAGATACTTGGTGCAATGCCTTCAGCCCCGGATGGTAGTCAATCTACCCCATCCATACCCATTAAAGGGTCAAAGCGATTCCTCAGTGGGATATTATTGTTATTATTTGGGAACCAACCAGGATAATCAGCGCCCTGAAACCTTGGTCTTCGTGGGTTATAAGGGACTTGTGTGAAGGGGCCCATACTTGGTGGCCCCATAAAGCGAGCTGTCTCATGCCAAGGGGTATAATAATTTTGCGGGCCTTGATTCATATTCATGTTGTGTGCCCAGCCCATGTGCTGTTTGCCATTTGTACTATAACCACCATGATTTCGGTTTGGGGTAGTCTGGTAGAGGTTGGGATAAAAATATTCAAGACCCACACACTGAATATCCCCCACCCTACCAAACCTCGCCTTACTGCAAATGATATCCTTAACCCAGTTGTCTCTGAAATTAATCAGGATGCAATCACCCTCCAGGTCTTTTTTACTTGGCCCAACCCAGGGAACCCTCCGTACACTTAAGATTTTCGTAGCAGTGTCCTCGGTTAAAGGCCTATTGGTATTTAGCCAGAATTTTGTTTTGTTTAAGAGGTCCTCGCTTTTCTCATATTTATTCTCTGGGATTAATGGAACACCTGTCAGGATTGCCATATATGGGGCAGACCCCGGGGGTATGTTTACATAAATCTGTTTACCTTGTAAGGGGGTTTTACTAGGGACCAGAGGTTTACTAGCTGGGGTTTCTTTCCCTTCAGTGTTAGGCAAGGTCGGGGCAGCTGTGTTAACCGGTGTAGTCACCGCCAAAGAGTTGCTAGACTTAGGGCCTGCTGTAGTCACCTGCTTAATTTTCATTAAAGGAGCTGGTCCTATACA
Source organism: Lissotriton vulgaris (assembly GCF_964263255.1). Classification (NCBI taxonomy): domain Eukaryota; kingdom Metazoa; phylum Chordata; class Amphibia; order Caudata; family Salamandridae; genus Lissotriton; species Lissotriton vulgaris. The sequence goes on from NC_141696.1 coordinate 725,505,788, forward strand.
AGGGGTGATACCGTTAGGATCTGTAGATTTTGCCGGTTTAGGTTGCTGTGAATGTATCTGGTTGTTTTGGGGGCCCTTTTTCCCTAAACTGCTGTTATTACTATTAGTATTAGTGTGACCACCAGTAATAACGGATTGTTTGTTATTACCTACCAGACTCTCCAGTAAGGCGGTGTTCTTGGATGTTAAAAACTCCAATTGATCTAATTTTAGATTTATGATTTGGGTTTTTTCCATCAGGGGGTTCAGCAGACTTTTTGTAAGCTTCTCAAGACTGGCCATGAGATCCTTATCTTCCTTATGGGATGGTTTTTTCCCCAAATTTGAGAAGCTTTTTTCCATGTTCGAAAGCTGGGATCCTATCTGAGATAATCTATCTTCAAAGGGATTTAAACGTTTTTTAAGTGTTTCCCATACCACGGTCAGAAATTCAACATCTTTCCCATTTATAACGCAGAGTGGAACCCCACTAGTTTCATTCTCTATGACGAGGTTATTATTATCGTGAGTTATCGTCAGCGAGTCTACATCAACTTCTGGTGGTAAATCAGAAGGCTGCGTATTAATCATTGGGGGCGGAGATGGTGGCTTAGTAGATAACTGAGCCTTCGCAATCTTGGCTTTTTTCCTAGCGTATGCTGTTTGGTTATTACGCTTCCTTTTCGTATGTGGCCCTTGCTGTTTAATGTCAGAGATTCCTCCAATCTGCTCTATAGATGTTGATTTTAGCGCCATTTCCGGGGAGCCTCCGTTACACTCCTTCATTTCCCCTATTGACCCAACCATAGTCGTTTTTAAAAAGTTAGAGGATACTGATGGTGAATCCTCCTTCGGTATGGATATAGTGGGTGCTGATGGCTGGTGAATATCTGCCATTGTTTCAATCAGGGTAAGTGGTGGGCCAATTAAACGGTCAGGGGTTTTAGCAAGAGCTATGGACCCTAGTGAGGATTTTTTAGCCGCTGTTAACTCCTGTGAGAGTCTCCTTGCAGCATCCAGTTCAATGGAAACTCGACGTTGCATTTTAGCAATCTCTGTATCTATGGCTGAGTGAGTCCTGGTAATAAAATCATCTAAGGTGCCATTTTTCAGTTTGGATTTAGCAGCCCTTTCTTTGTACTCACGTGATGACATCGTGAATAGTCACGAGAGAGTCCGAGGGTTAGGATCAAGAGGGATGGCCCAGTCCAGTCCTCTCAGTCCTCAAACGGCCTCAAACGGCCCGCTCTTTGCCCGGTCTTCGCCCCGGTCGCTCCCGCTCGCTACCGCGCAGCGGTAACTCCTACCTGTGATATACAGCTAGGGAAGGGCAGTGGGCGTGGCCGGCAGGGAGAGCGGCCACAGGTGTGACACGCAGGGACTCCTGGGCAATGGAGTCCCTGCTAGGCTGCTCGCAGCCCTGCCGGGGTGCAGATGGTCCAGGAAGTTACCAGCTCCCCACACGAGCCTCTCGGTAGCTGGAGGCGCAGCGGGACCCGCGCAGCGGGTCCTGCAAGGTGTAGAATTTTCCGCGATGAAATCCAGCGACGAAGTCCAGAAGGGTAGAGCCTCCACACGGTGCTCTGGTCGTTCAAAAAGGCAAGGTTTCCCACAGGCAAATGGGACTTGTGCTCTTTTATTCAGCCAGGGGGCGTGGCCGGCAGGGAGAGCGGCCACAGGTGTGACACGCAGGGGCTCCTGGGCAATGGAGTCCCTGCTAGGCTGCTCGCAGCCCTGCCGGGGTGCAGATGGTCCAGGAAGTTACCAGCTCCCCACACGAGCCTCTCGGTAGCTGGAGGCGCAGCGGGACCCGCGCAGCGGGTCCTGCAAGGTGTAGAATTTTCCGCGATGAAATCCAGCGACGAAGTCCAGAAGGGTAGAGCCTCCACACGGTGCTCTGGTCGTTCAAAAAGGCAAGGTTTCCCACAGGCAAATGGGACTTGTGCTCTTTTATTCAGCCAGGGGGCGTGGCCGGCAGGGAGAGCGGCCACAGGTGTGACACGCAGGGGCTCCTGGGCAATGGAGTCCCTGCTAGGCTGCTCGCAGCCCTGCCGGGGTGCAGATGGTCCAGGAAGTTACCAGCTCCCCACACGAGCCTCTCGGTAGCTGGAGGCGCAGCGGGACCCGCGCAGCGGGTCCTGCAAGGTGTAGAATTTTCCGCAATGAAATCCAGCGACGAAGTCCAGAAGGGTAGAGCCTCCACACGGTGCTCTGGTCGTTCAAAAAGGCAAGGTTTCCCACAGGCAAATGGGACTTGTGCTCTTTTATTCAGCCAGGGGGCGTGGCCGGCAGGGAGAGCGGCCACAGGTGTGACACGCAGGGGCTCCTGGGCAATGGAGTCCCTGCTAGGCTGCTCGCAGCCCTGCCGGGGTGCAGATGGTCCAGGAAGTTACCAGCTCCCCACACTAGCCTCTCGGTAGCTGGAGGCGCAGCGGGACCCGCGCAGCGGGTCCTGCAAGGTGTAGAATTTTCCGCGATGAAATCCAGCGACGAAGTCCAGAAGGGTAGAGCCTCCACACGGTGCTCTGGTCGTTCAAAAAGGCAAGGTTTCTCAAGACAGTCAAAGTTCTGCTCCACTGAGTCAAGATCTACTAGGACAACCAATTCTTGAAAATGAAGAGGCAATCGCGATGAATGAAGTGGAAACAGCAATGCATCAAGCTCAAGAAGATATTATGGTCTTAGGAAACTTAGAACAACAACTAAGTGTTGAACAGAAAGTAATATATCAGCAAGTGAGAGAACGGATTGACCATGGATTTCTTCATGAAAAGAAAGAATGCGCATGTACATTACTTGAACCCATCCGAATGTATGTCAGTGGTCAAGCTGGAGCAGGAAAAAGTTTCTTAATTAAAGATGTGACTAGTTATCTACAGAAAACAACTGATTCGCATTTGTCTTGTGTTGTAACTGCTCCAACTGGGTTGGCAGCACACAACATTAAAGGAATTACATTGCATTGTTTACTTATGCTAACTGTAAAGCATGAAAACAAATTGGAATATCACAAGCTATCTGGAGAAGCTTGTTATGAAGTTTCAAGAGTGCTAAAGAAAATGAAACCTCTAAATATAGATGAGGTAAGCATGGTCTCAAACTTAATGCTTGCTTTTGTGCATTTGAGAATGCAGCAAATTCTCAGTACAATGTATTATTTGGAGGAAAACATGTCATCGTTTTTGGAGATCTCTTGCAACGTACTCCCGTAAAAGGACAACCAGTATTTAAAACACTTGTGCATGAAGACACCAGAAAGTCTTTGGGAAATGTTGGAAACTTTAACATTTGGTCATATTTTGAATACAAAGAACTCATTAAAAATATGCGACAGGCAAATGATGCTGATAATGGAACCATTCTTCAAGATATAAGAACTGGAGTACTGACAGAACATCGCAAACAAGATTTGCAAAGTCGACTACTTACAAACTTGTTTCCCAATGAAAATATAGTTCCTGAAAAAATATATATGAAAATTGCAGAATTAAATCTATAATCTGCTAAATGCCAACACTGCACGAAGCTAGAAAATGAACAAATAATAAATTTGTAAACCATTGATAAAATAGAGCATGAAGGAATCACTATTATTTTGACGGAAACATTGAAAACAACATTGATTTCTTTAGAAAAATCTATGTCTAAAACTGCTTCTTAAGAAAAGAATCCATATGTATGTGTAAACTGTTGGGTAATTTTAAGGCGTAATTTGGATGAAGAAAAAGGTTTAGTAAATGGAGCAATGGGTAAAGTTGTTGATTTTGTTAAATATCAAACTAGAGATAGAATTGAATTTTTGAAAATTAAATTTGATCAAATTGAAGAAGTAAAACAAATTGGTTGTTGTTCAGTTCATTTTTTGCTTGTTAAAGATTTATATGTCTGTAGAAAACAGTTACCACTTTCTCTGGCATATACAGTGACTATTCATAAATCTTAAGGATTAAGCGTAGACAGTGCTTTGGTGAACATTGGAAGTACCATGTTTAAAGAGAGTATGGCTTATGTTGCTTTGTCCCTAGTCAGAACTTTATCTGGATTGTATTTGATTGATTTTGATGAGAGAAAAATTTGTGCAAATGCAAACTGTGTAAAAGAGTATAATCGGTTAAGAAGAGCATATGCTCCCAATTTAGGGGAATATCCTGTATTTGAAAAGCGTGTAGTAGGTTGAAAAAGAAGCAATGAGAATATCTGTAGTGAAGTTATAGAGAAGGAAAAAAATCAAGATAATGTTGAGATTGCTAGCAAAAAGAAAAAGGACACTATTGAAGAGATTGTTGGATATCAGTTAGAAAATAGCTCAGGTATCAACTGCTATGCTAATGTAGTGGCCATGTTGTTTTTTTCGTGAAAGTTTGCAACGGCAAATTATCGAGAATCGTGAAAATAGATTTTCTTCCTTGTTGCATTGTACTTATGAAAAATTGAGAACTGATAAAAGTAAAATCCAAAGTGTTTGTGATATTCGTAATCTTTTGGATATATGTTCTGGTTTACGTAGCATGTCCAACAAGATGCTCAGGAATTTCTAATGTACATGCTTGCAGTATTGGAAAATGAAGGAATAGAAAATGAAAATCTTTTTGGCCTTTGTTATGAATGGGAACATCAATGTGAAAATTGTATGCTTATATGTAGCACTAACATAGATAATGAAAGATTTATATATTTGACATTACCAGACTGTAAAAGAATGTCTTTCAACAAATTAGTTAAAGCAGCAAATCAAAACATGGAGTGTTGCCAATGCAAATCAGAAATGTTATCAACATTATTTATACGAAGATATGGACAATATATACTTTTAATGATACAATGTTGTACAGCTGATGGGAGAAAATTGGAAACTTTAGTTAAACATTTTGTAGCAAGTCAAGTATCAATATCAGGAAGAACTTTTGTAGCAGTAGCAATTATTTTCCATGATGGTCCTTCAACAACATCTGGACATTACACTGTCTATTTAAAATGCAGTAAAGGACGGACATATTGTAATGATGCTCAATTGGTTTGTAAACAACGTTTGACTAGCGAATTGCCAAATTCCTACCTAATATTTTTAAAGCCAAAGTTTTAAGAACATAATTCGGCTCATTGAGGAATATGTTAAAAAGTATTAATACTATTACTATTGAACAATTTCAGTATAAAGGATTTCAGGAATACCATTTGGCCCAGAGGAAAGGTATACATTTAAATTAAGGACTTTTTCTTGGACATTCTCACAGCATATATTTTAAAGAACATCATTTAAAGTATATGAAAATGATAAAGAATTGTTAATTTAATTATGAATTCAGTTCTTTGAAATTGAAGTAAGAAAATGTTCTTACAAGAAAGCATTTAATATATAAGTGATTTGTATTACATGGTATGGTATTGAGGATGTTGTTTTTATGGAATATTGAGAAATAGTTGAGTATATTGTAAATATTTTTTACACACATTTGTTTTTTTTAAACAATCAAATTGATTGTTTTTTTTTGCCCGCTGTTATGTGATGACTAACATTGAACCTACTGTTTGTAGAGAAATTCAATATATTCTGACAACAGCAAACAAAGGCAAACAAAATATTGTATATAATGTTCAAATTATGTTGTGTTGCAAAAAATATATTATATTATAACTGAAGTTTTTCTTTTCTTTCACAGATCCTAATTCTTAAATATGACATTTTTAGAAATTTAAAATATAAACAGTAACTGAAAAAAATGTTCAGCATTTTTTCAAATCGACTACTCTCCAGGTAAGATTAACTAAGTATTAAAACGCACAATGGGCTGTGATTGCACACTGGTGAAGAAAAGAGGGAAGGACTGAGTTGATATGTGTGCAAACATGTTTTGTGGGCATTTTAAGTTAGGGGATAAAGTTCCCTTGAATCCTGAGGCTGCCTAAGGGCCAACTAACCCACCAAATATGTGCAAGAAGTACGAGAACATTGCATTGCAGAGAGGTGTAAAGTGGGGCATGGCCTCGAACCACGTCTCTGCAACGCTGCTCTATGATGTTTAATAGAGGGATATGGTGGGCTAATAGGACCCAGGGACTTTCAGGATTAAAAAAGAATTAATCCCTCAACTTAAAACACGCCAAGGGGTGTGTTTGCACATGTCACATCAGGCCCCACCCCCTTCCTTCACCACTGTGTACACACGCCCTATAACCTTTTTATGTTGGAAGATTAAGTCATCTTGAATCCTAAGGGTTTTAAGAGTCCAACTAGACCACTAGGTATGTCCAGTAAACACTACAGAACTGCATTGCACAGAGATATAAAAAGGGGCACAGCCTAGACCACCTCTCTGTAATACAGCGCAGAGGTGATTACTGGAAGCATCTATTCTCTTTACAACAATTATATTATTTATTTAACTAGTTAAGTATCAAAGGAATGGCCTAAACAGAAAAACTAGTACAGCTACAATATTCTGTGCAGTATGTATGCAAACTTCTAATCACCTACATAGAATTGATACACTCATTTAAATACTCAGTTAGTAACTAAGCAGTCTAGGAAACCTTCTGTCTGTCTCAACCACTTGTCCCTTCAACCATCCAGCACTATGTATGTATCCCATCACTTTGCCAAAACCTAAGTACTTATACATTTATCTTGCACTCTCTTTGCAGTACTGAAATTACTCTAGTTATTAGTCATATACTTATGAATTGGCCTAGCCACTAACTCTAGTACAAGACAATTTCTTTATATACCATGCATGCAGACCTGCAAGAAGCTACAAAGTATTCATACACTCTTCAAAATACCCAGTTTATACCTATGAATTTTGGTATCTCTCTGTCATAGAATCCCATGTGACCTGAAAAAATGATTTGATTGTTTCATAACATTTTCCATTGTACCTATTGAAAGACTGCAACCATTTCTATCATTCTTCTTTGAGCATCTTTGGAGAGATATCTCTGTGCTTACCTCCTGTCACTCTCATGTAATTGTTCAACCAATCAACTACAAATATGTTTTTATTGTAATAGTTTGCCAATACCTAAGCACTTTTTGTAACATATTGATTGCGCCAGACACTCCTTCATATTTACAAGGAGAGGAAAAGGCACCCTGTGTAGCTTTTCTTCTCTTCATACCCACCACTCTGCATTGAAAGGGCATTCCATAAGTGTTGCTGTGGGTGTTTACACACAACACTCAAAAACAAGACACATCACCAGATTTATCAGAAATTATAAAACTGGAGATGTGTGTGAATGCTGCCCCATCCTGCAGTTGGAGTAGCAAGGCACAACAAGGAGAATTTTTTTAATTTCTCCTCATTTTTAATCTTTCACTGTATGCTGCATTGCACAGCATACATTGAAGGAGGAAAATGCTGTTACTGATTGTTTTTGTGCAGGATGGTGTCCCTTCCTGCAGCAAAACAATCTCTCCACAACACAGACATGCTTGCACCATGGTGAAGGATTCCAGTGTCACTTTATGTCTGCAGTTTGTGCAGCAGTGAAGAGGGAAGCATAGAGTTGCAACATATTTATGTACATATGTCTCATCCCTGTGCTTCGGAAGTACCACAGCACAGTGCAGCTAAAGAGCTTACATTGTATTGTATTGTATTGTATATTGAATTTATATAGCGCGTATCACCCAGGGGTCTCTAAGCGCTTGCCTTGGGAACCCGACCTGGCTTTTCCCTGTGAGATAGCCCCTACAGGGCATCCCCAAGGTGAAAGCCAGGCATCCCGCCGCGGGGGGCCGTTGTGGAGATTAAGCAAGCTTAATGCCCAGAGTTGCAGAGTGTGAACCCATGATTAGGTCAGGCACCGAAGCGAGAATTATCGAGTCCGTGGACATTTGAGCTCAAGACCCTGCCGCGTCGGGAATTGAACCCTGGTCCCGGGTCTGACCTCTGCTTCAGGGTCTGCCTGCTCTAACCAGTGAGCCACACTTCTCCACTTCTTCATTGTCACGCTGCAGCACTTCCTTATACGTTTGCACTTATACATTCACCATACACTACTAATGCATTCTTTCAGTCAATTAAGCTATACACATAAATTCAACAAAACTTTCACACATTAACATACAAATATATGGGCCGATTATGATTGTGGTGAATCCGCATCCTCTTGGCCAGCGGAAGCCACTGCCGGCCCGAAGGATGCGGATTCACCGCTGCGGTGTGTGTCAAGACCCCCCTCCAGATTAGGATGGATGGGGGTCATCGACAGACGGGGAGACTGTCCGCCGCTTTTCCGCTGTGAGACCGTGGCGGAAAAGCTCTAGTATGGTGGCGGTGTCTATCAGACACCGCCAGCCATATTAGGATTTGCCCTGTGACATGCCTTTCTGCGGTGGCAATGCTGTCACAAAAAGGCATGCGGTCTTTTCATTGGGGGCCCGTTGTGGGCCCCCAGGGTGAAGGGGGTGGGGGTGCACATGGGGGGTACCTATGGTACCCCCCTGCATTTGCATGCACGAAGCAGCAGGCACCGCGCGGTGCCTGCCACTTTGTGCATGCAAATGCACTGCTTGCAGTTTTAACATTGCGGCGGGTGCTGCTTCAAGCAGCACCCGCCGCAATGTAAAAAATACAGGATGTGACCGCCAGGGTGGCGGTCACATCCTAATTCGCACAGAGGGACCGCCGCTGCCCCTGCAGACGGTCCCTCCTCCTCTGGGGTGGCGGACGGACGCAGGTCCGTCCGCCATCCTAATAGGCCCCATAGTTCTTTCTTTAACCAGAGAAGTTAGTTTGAGAAGAACTTTTTTTTTCTTCTTTTTTTCTTTTATATATTTTTTTGTATTTTTCTGACTGATTTTGTTATTTTTTTCGGTGTTTTAAAAATAACATGAAAAAATAACGAAAAAAACTGGAAATTTCAGGAATTAACTAGCATTCCCAAAATAAAAAGCAAACAAAAGTGTAGCAACGATGATTACGTTTTGCAGCACACACTGCTTCAACAGACTGCTCGCCATAGGAAATCAGTTTGTAGCACTTCACGCCGTGCAGCTTCAAAAACGCGGATTAAGGACCTATGTCCGGTGGTGATGTGTTTGTAGAAGCTCCAGATGTTCCAGGAACTGCAGGTGGAGGGCTTTGTTCAGTTTGCCTACACTCCTCCCGAGACAGATTCACCGGATGAAGAGTCTTAAGGTGCTTGTACATTGAGGCAGTACCGCAAAAATATTTTTTGTCAGCACTACCTCTTGCTAAGACACTTTCGCAGATCCTGCAGGTGACTTTTGAAGCATTCACCTTCTTCTGCCCCTCCGGAAAAGTAAAAAACTTCCACACCACCGACACAAAACTTCCACACCACCGACACAGGTCTTTGAGGACGTGGAGGTTCTGCAACAAATTCTTTCTCTGAAGAATGTTCTGAGTCTTCCTGTGGCTGCTGCCCTGAAGCCATGTTGTGCTGGTTTTTAAAAACACCACAAAAAAATGAGGGAAATAAAGTTCTTCTAAGCACATAGATGTCTCTCCAAAGAAGCTCAAAGAAGAATGATTGAAATGGGTGGGGTTCTTCAATAGTTACAATGGGAAATGTTAGGAACCAATCAAATCTTTTTTTTTCAGGTCACATGGGGTCCGATAAGTTTATTACAAGTAAAAATATATTATTTTTATGAATAGCTTAGATAAAGTCTTGCCCTAATATGTATATTAAGACATATATATATAATTTTAGACATTAAAAAAATTCACGGGAGTCGAGCACCCACCGCGGCCAACACATATATGACGTCACGCAGAAGTGCCCAAGCGTCGCGTACAGTAATGCGCATGTGTTGCGAATGCGCCGGAGCTGGAGTCATGTACTGGTCGCATAGCGATCACGCGCATCTCAGAAAATACGCACCCGTCGCACACCCTACGCGGGTCCTTCTCAACATTTCTAAAATGGCGGCTAGGTTCCACGCAGCAATCGAGAAAGGTACGCTTTGGGTGCGCAACTCCAAAAAAGAAAATTGAAAAAAAAACAATAAAGAAAATAATATAAATATATTAAAATAAAAATATAAAACAAACAAAACAATACTTCAGTTTCAATATTTAAAAAAAAAAAATTCCATTTATATTAAAAACATATAATGTAATTTAAAAAATAAAATATCTAAAAATAAACAGTTAAAAAACTGTAGAAAATCAGTATAAAAAAATACATATAACTAATATTACATTTAAAAATTATCATTTAAAAAAGGTTTGAAATTCACTGAAAAAAACATAGATTTCAGACATGTTATAGTTAGGAATTAGCATTTAAAAAACCTTAGAAATTCACTGAAAAACTCATCCATTTCAGGGCTGTTATAGTTAGCTGGACATTTCACTCGTACAAAACCATTGAAATTCTTCCGTTATAGTTAGTTCTGCTAACTATAACTCGCGTGCCCCCAAAGCACTGCTGATGATGTCACATATTACATCATTCATGACATGGTCAGTGACATTACTGATGACATCTCAAATGGCATTACCGGTGACATCGCTGATGACATCATCCACATGACAATAAGATACACCTCACCATACACTAGTATAACCTTTCATCACTCACTGTAAAATACAGAGTACCATGTTTGAAACCACTGACACACCAATACAAGTTTCTAAAAACCCACTCAGTTTTTCCTGGATCTACACACACACATCTAATCACTTACCTATAGATTCACTCATATATGCTGTCAATGATCAATAGAACACTATCAAATATACTTATACGCCTATATCAACATTATACACCAGCACACATCCTATTCAAACAATCGATCACACTTACATTTACTCAGCTACACACTTTTACAAACACAACTTCATGTATTCATGTAGATAGTAACTCATACTTAGTGTCTTATAGAATCAGTATTACAAGTATTCAGTTATCCATACAGACACTCATACAATCACTGTCTTATGTATACTTATATATATACAACTGTCACATACACTGCCATTTATTTTTCTACTTTGTTGGACATGTACCATTGAGAAATATATTTGCTCATCACCACACCCATAAAGACATTCACACATCGAAACACCTGTTTCCACATGCAGTCTTAACCTCATATACCTACTGAATCAACTATCCACACATCTTTGGACGGTCACACACGCCCACCCAACCACACACACATTCACTCTCCCATACAAATACTCAGTTACCTAATCAATAACTAATAGAGACTTTCACATAGCTAGTAACCAACTGATGCGGCAGTTTGCACAACAACAAACAGAGTGATACAGATATTCACACAGTTTTGTCACTATCCAATATATTTAGTGAGACACTTTAAATTAGTCACTTAAACAGTCAATCACACAAGCCTCACTCATCATCTTGGTGTTGTTATAGCTCTAAAGACTGATTTGTAAATTGTAGATATGAATGATTAGACTGCCGGTGTATTTGCTTTGTGTATATTACTGTACAAAACACTTTGTGTTTTGTGACTATTGGTACTCTAGGTATTGGAGTATCCCATCCTGAATGGCACCTACCAAACTATTTGGTGAATAGTTACACCTATATGACGTACAATCTGACCGTACCTGTTTCTGATAACTTTGCTTTTGAAGTACGACAGTTTGACCACCACTACCTTGTGTGTTTCTTTAAGTTAGCCACTTAAACAGTCAATCACACTGCTACTAAATCCTCGATCCAGACACTTATACATCCACTCATTCTTCAATGCATTTAGTTAACTCCGTCCAGAGCATTTTTTCCAGATTTTTCAGCATACACTTTACATCGTTACTCATACTTGTGGTAATACTTTGCCCAGTTTGCACAAGATTAGTGTCTTGTAAATTCAAAAATAAAGCATCAGCTACAGCTTCTCGTGCCCGTAGCGCGTCTGCTGATGTAGACATTTTTGAATGCTGAATTGCAAAAATGAAATTAGCACTTATCACGCCAGATTTGTAGAGTGAATTTTACCAGTGCGAAATACTTTCAGCACAATCCCATACACCCGCTAATATCTTGTGAGGAAGAGTCACCCCTGCTTACCCATTTAGAGCCCTAACAGCTCGTCTGCGTCCTCCGACTCCTCAAAGCTGTCAATATTTCTGGGGGACCGCTGAGTGTTACTCTTCTCCTTCAATTCAGACAGCGGGGGCTGGCTCGGCAAATACTCCTTCTGCGTTTTGCAATGAATCGTGTCCGCGTTGTCGGCTGTGTCCCGGCCAGACGCTTTTTGATGGGAGGGTACGTGAAGGCGAAGACAGCCGAACATCGTGAAAATAGATACGAGAATCCACAGCCCTGTATTGTCTAAGTTCCTGCAACAGACAGGTTCGGACCACAACGTGCTTAGTGTGGTTTGTTGCATAGATGTCAGCTTCTTTAAAAACAGCAAGTGCCCAGCATTACGCTCTTCCACAGTGGAACACTGTCTTGATCACATGACGCACCATGGGCCAATCAATATATATATAGAGAGAGAGAAGATTTTCAGTAGTTTTATAGGACATAACTCAACTCAATCCCAAAAACTTGAAAAGCTCTAGGTTTACACAGCCTAAAGGGCGAAACAAATGTCGGCAGTCTGGATATCTTTCATCGCAATAAGCTTTGAAATTGACCTTTCTTTGTAGAAATATTGTATAAGTGATTAACAAAGGGGACACTTGTCATACAATTCATTATGAAGATCATTGCATCAATGCAATCCAGTCTACAAAAAATGACTATCTGCATAGATTTCTGCCAAGGTGGCTGTGATCCCTGCACAATTCGGTATGCATTTTAATAGTAAATGTGGAATAGGCAATGGAAGTGGTGAGAACATAGGAAATAGTGGCTAGTAAATGGGAGGGTTTTAGGGAAAGTTAAGGGAAGATTTAAGAATGACATGTAAACACAATACAAACACACATAACAGTGTAAGACAATACACAAAATAACTTCTAAAATTACTGCAGCCCAAAAGGTTTTACAACTTGCTCAAATGTTTTGCAGCCCTGCCTTGAAGTATTTCAATGCCATAGATTGTCATTCACTGGTACCTGAACATACTCCCACATAAAACAATTAGCGGCAGATAATACAAATACCACTCCATAGTAACAAATGATTAAAAAAAATAGGTCAACAATTATTAATATATTTATTTTTAAGAGATACAAATATATGTATATTTATAGATTTTTATTATTTTAAAATAATAAATATAATTTAAAAACTAAACTCAACATTTTAAAATATGAAATACATTCAAATGAATTCACTATAGATACCATCTAATCAAATTTGCTAAGTATTACATACAAATAAACATGTTAGTGTATATGAGTCTTTTTTGAATTATTGTCTAAAAATGTATATTTATGAATTAAATTCATACGTTTAAAATACTATACTATTTAATACACATTTTATTTGATGGGACAATGTGCTGTTAAATACTATTTTATTATTTATAGGTTAATATACATTTCACATCAATGCATATTTATATTACACATTAAACTATGGCTTTGTAATGAACAATAAACCTAAATAATTTTCACTAAAATTACCCATAGAAAATCCTCCACCAACACGATAAAGGTTCATAGAAGTAACTATATGTCATATATTCAATTGCAGTTAGCTCCAGGCCCTCAACCTAGGTGTAAATCTCCACTCAGAAATGGCGAATAGAAAAAACTGGAGAGTAACACCAGAGAGTAAGAGTAAATGTAAATATGAGTAACTATACAAGCGTATATTTACCTTTGTGAATCAGGGTCTTTGATTAGGGAATCCTGCCTTCTGTATCTGCCTCTCTAGGTCTTGGTCAATGGCAAACTATTACTAATGATTCGTGCCTTACTTTTTCTAGGTGCTTTTTGCCTAAAACTAAAATAAAATCCAACATGGGGTAATCCTTATCTGAATTCAATTGATGTTGGTGTCTTTTTGCTTATTAAAATCATCTCACTTTTCGTAATTGGTTTCGGAATGTTGTTATGTTCTTTACTCTAAACTTGTCCATACTACTTGAATCTACCACACATTTCTCTGAGGACTGCCTGCTGCAGCCTTAGCCAGTAGAGATAGAGATTTTCTCTGGTATTTCTATGTGGGTGTAAAAAAATAGGTTCAGAAATCTTTCAGGTAGCTGGCCTCCCAAATTTTCTTCCACCTTTCCTCATCCCAATTCCTCTCAGCATTCTTTGTAGCTAGTTTGTTCAACCTCTGTAGATCTCGCACTAGGTGTATATCTTTAATTTTGATGGCTCTAACCAGTTGATACTTTAAAAATCTACATTCACTTGTGAAGCATGAGTTTAACTTATTTAATTCTCCATCACTATGATTTATACGTTTAAGGTTAGCAACAAAGTATACAGTAAGCTGGGCATAGAAATTTGTGTGTAATCCACTAGTATCTTCCTCGCTTACCATGGTCTCAGCATAGGTTTGGATCTCTTTCAACCTAGCAAGTAAATCCTGCTTAATTTAATTCAGTTTAAATTCATACCATAGGCCATTTATGGTGATGTTTGCTGTTTGTAGCTAATACCGCTTTTGTGATCAGGTTAGTCTTAGGGACACCATCTTTTCCCTCCCAAAGTGGGAATAGCTCCAGACTAAGTGGATGGTGGTACCTATCCCTATTCCTAATTACAGTAATATCAACTAGTGTAGACCACAATAGAAGATCTAATAGAATATAGTCAATACAGCTAGCTCCTGTTTGCCCAATGAAGGTCAATTTGCCTTCTCTATCAAAAAAAGGTCCTGCCATTGACTGCCCTAAATCTACGCTCAATGGTCAGAGCATTTAATCGCAAAGCTGGTTAAGACAATTTTTTGATTGTGGGCAAGTCGAGGGAACAGACATGCCAAAGTTTATCCTCCTCGTTTACTTCCAGAATGTCATCCTTGTCCAGGGGTTCAAAAGTTACATTAACATCAACCCCAAAAAACAGGGGGTAGGCAGACTGCCTAGTGTTTAAGAGATCATATAAGGTCAGCATAGTAAGTGATTTACCTCTCCCTCCAGTGCGTCTGGCATATACGTTGTAAATATCTAAATTGTAACTGGAGTTGCTTTCCCGTCTTACTGCCTGGATATTGTTGCTGTTCATGGGTAGCTCCTTGATTTTGAAATGAAGTGCAATAATGATCCAGATCAACCTTCCACCTGATGGGAGGCACTTGTTAGATGCTGTTGCGGGCAGATGGAGTTACACGTAGCCTGGTATAAACGTTGGAGACAAGCTTCATGTTTCCTGCAGAATATATATATTGTGGGATTGGACCAGTTGTACCCAATCGGGTAGGCACAATTTGCTTCTAATTTCGGCCAAATTTCATGAGATTAATTTAATCAGATGATGGCTAGTAGACAACTGGTGTAAAGAGTGAGGAAAGGTATCCTGGCCCCTTTTCTCTTGGACAGATACTACGCTAGAGTTAGATTTAGGATTATCCTGGCTGCAAGTTACATCTTCGGAGATAATTTGCTCAATGGACTTTGGATCAGCCCTGTAGATTGAAGGTGTCAATAGCTCCCTACTTGTTGTAGAATCTATGTTCAAGACGAGGCAGGGGACACTAGTTTCAATGGACATAAGTGCGGAACTGGACTGTAGTCAATCAACATCCACTTGGAAGATGGTAGAAATGGCCTTGTAACCTGCAAATTGGGTTGTACAGGGGGGTAGAGATTGCCATCTGCCCCTTAAATTGGATGTTTGACTTGGCTGGAGGGAGAGACCTGACATCCAGAGCAATGAGATTATACACTAGATTCTCATCGGCTAATGTCAACCCTATATCATCTGTGGAGTTAGTAGCTAAAAGGCATCTCTTTGCAGGCAGAATGCCTTTCCTAATCATAGATCTGCACCTTCTAACATGCCTAATGCAATGAATAGATTTGTTTTTGAGGGATTCCTCACTCTCATATCTTATTGGATGGTTACATTTAGGAACATTTAACCATGTATATTTTATGATGCTGGGCAACGAGGGTAATAAAAGGTTCTACCCAGTGATTTGGTATGTCAAACCTCACTATTTCTCTAGGCGGAGGTTGTGGATGTTTGTGTGATGGCTCATATGCTGTTGGGCCTCACTTACCTCCCACTAAATCCCCAGTCCTTCCTGCTATACAGCTACTGGGACCAGGGCTTATAATCGATGTTAAGGAGGCGTCATGTGTAACTATATGTGGCAACTGTTTCCCACTGGCAGTTTCCCTCATGTACTCAGAATCAGGTTCTAGGCCTTGGCTGTTTGATTTCCAAAATCTATCTAGCAACCTATGGATGAGCCTAGTTAGTGTTCCAATTGTAGATTTCAAGGCACAAACCTCCTAAAATAAGTCAGATACAGAGGTTGTAACTTCAGGGTCAACTAGGACTGCTTCAATGAGTGAAGAGGTACTTGTTTTTTGGCTTTCGCCCTTTCGTATTGGTCCACAATAATAATGCTAGTTTTGAGCAGGTCTAGCTGGGCTAAGAATCTATTGCTATATTGAAGTTGGGTAGTGGATGCTAATAAGTCAATAGTTATATTTTGCGAATCGTCCACAAGCATTCCTGGAGCTTCCCAGGGCCTATTGCCATTTCCAGTGTTCATCTTCCTAAACATACTAGTCATATGCCCTTTGATGGCAGTAGATCCATGACCTGTATTGGCCTTGGGTTTAGGCACAGCGTTAGTTGCAGTAGGAGCCAATAGTTCCTCACACCCAGTCAGTAAATGGTTGATGCGATCAAGGCCATACTCCACTTTGCAGAACTCTGTATCTTCTTAGATTTATCGGGTGCTTTATGCACTCCACTAGCCCCTGCCACACCCTACACAACCTTCATTTTTTAAAATAGAGCCTCCAACAACCATTAGGAGATAACACAGGGGAAGACAAGGGAAAAAGACAAATTGCCAGATCAGGGCGTCCCAAAAAAAGAGTGCAAATAAAACCCTAGTTGGCCTTCAGCAAGCACAATACCTTAAGTTAGGCTCCTTTATACAGGCTAAGAGGGCGAAAAAACAGACCCCCCCCCAAACCAGGACGTCCAACGGGGGAAGCTAGTAAATGCTAATAAGGTTACAATGTGCACAGTACCTTGAGTAGGGCTCTGAAGTGCAGATGTAAGATGTGTGACCGAGCCCAGCCTCTTCCGGGCTGCAGAAATGCTTAAAGCAGTAACACAGTTCGGGACCCTCTTGTAGCTTGACAGAAAGCAGTCAAGATTAACTTTGAGGCAATGTGTAAAGTGTAGCACTCAAATAGCAATTATGTGAAAATGTGACGTAAGAAAAATAGAGTTAATGTTTATAAATTCAATCACATCAAAATGACAAGAATCCAATCAGTAGAACCAGAGTTATGAATTTTTAAATTTTTAAGTGACAATAGCACCAAAAAGCACAAAGCGCCAAATGTGGTTATCTGTATCGCTAGACTCAGGTAAAGTCACAAGTTTAGGCAGATGACAACAAATCGGATACAGGGACAGGGTTTGTCCCACTAAAGAGTTTAGTTTTTATGTCCAAGCCTATGTGAGGTGCTGCAGGTGAAGGTTTTCCTTGACATGGGCTGCTGCACATTGTCGGTGTGAGGAGCAGGTCCGGCATCAGGGATGGTTGCAGTTATAGTGTCAAGAGCCAGTTATTGCTAGAGCTTTGCATTACAGTCAACATGGGCTGTCTCTACTGACGCAGATTGTTGGGGCTGAGGCAAAGAGTTTGTCAGCGCAGGAGATGTGCATTGGCTGGCATCACTTATGTATGTCATTAGGTGCGAAGAGTGCACTTCACGGTCACAAGGAGCTTTACATTTTCATATTTTTACATTGTAGTCAGGAGGAAAACATCCTGATGCCAGCCCAAGCCCAAGACCCGAGAGGCACCTTTGGGGATTAGGGCCCAGGCAGGTCCAGTTGGTGCTGGTCAGCAGGGCAGTTGCAGGTAGGCCTCTGGAAGCTTGTTGTATCACTGTAGCTGAAATAGGAAGTCAGCCAACTGACTCCTGGAGTCACTTCTATGGTGCCTGAGTTCAAGGCAAGCAGGTCACATCCTCCTTCTACAGAAACCTGGATGGTCCTTTTCCTAAATCTGCTATAGGTCCAGGAGTGTTCTAATGAGATGTTATGAGGATGCCACAATTATACTCCTTACCAGCCTGTGGCTGGGGGATGCCCCTTTTACTCTGGGTTTGGCTCCACAGTTTCAAGAGTATCGAATGGCAGGCAGGCCTATGTATGAGCTGCATTTGTAAGGGGCAGGACCGCTGTCCTTAAAAGTCAGGAAGGGGGTAGTCAAGCTCTGGGTCTATGCTTTGAAGCTCAGAAAGGATGAGTTAACACTCCAGGAAATCCTGCTCAGAAGAGAAACAGCCTGCCCCACACCCAAGGCCCTTTTGCCCCCATGTCTGAAATGAATATACAATACACAACAGGAGAGCCATTAACAGTCATGTGACCCTGGATATTAGCAGAAAGGCACTTTGGTTTCGGCAGAAAAAAATGACAACTTTCTAAAAGTGGCATTTTCAGAGTAATAACTTAAAATTTGACTTTACCTTTGGAGAGAATTTAAACTTAAAAATCAGTTGAATGGAAGAGGCACTTCCCTATCTGTTCCCAAATTGAAGTAATCACTTATTAAGTGTAATAGGGTAACCCAGCATAAGTCTTTGGGAGGGGCAACAGTGAAAACCAACTTCAGGAGTTGTTCACTGTCAGGACATGTAAAACACATACGTCCTACTTTTTAAATGCCATGCACCTTTCCCTAGTTGTGGTCAAGGCCTACCTTAAGGGTGACTTGTAAGTATTTAAAAGGAAGGTATAGGCCTGGCAAAAGATGTTCTTTGCCTGGCTGAAATCATGGGTAGAAACTACACTACAGGTTGCAGAGGAAGGCCTGAGACATGTTTTACTGGGCAACTTTAGTGGGTGGCAAAAAAAGTGCTGCATTCCACTAGTAGCATTTATTTTACAGCCACTGGTTCCCACTTTGGTTCCCCATTTTAGTTTTATATTTCACACAGGTTAGTCTGACAAAAGGGATGAAATATGATGGCTGTATGACCTCTACCGACAGCTCGTCGGTGGCAGTCTCACCACCATCATAGGCAAGTTTCCCGCCGGCCATATTACATTGGCAGACGGTTTGTTGCCATTCGGAAAGATTGACTGCCGTGCATTCCAGAGGCTCCTTGAGCCCGCCAGTGTGTTGGAGGCAGCCATAATCCCTATAATGGCGGCAGTGCCTGCCAGGCACCGCCATGGGGGTTATAATGTCCCTCCTTGCCAGCCATTTCATGATGGTTTACGCTCCATGAAGGGGCTGTCAGAAAGGGACATTGGGGCCTTGTAGCAGGCCCCCCTCCCCGTGGCCCTTAATGTTGCGTGTTGGGAGCACCTCTGGTGCCCCCATTCATATCCCTGCACCATGTGGCAGGCATCGCATGGTGCCTACCACATAGTGCAGGGATTTAGGCAGTGTGCATTTTTTGCATTGCAGCGGGTTCTGCAGCTAGCAGCCAGCAGCACCCGCGACAATGCAAAGTATACACGGTGACCGCCTTGCATCATAATCCCTATGGCGGGACTGCCGACGGCTAGTCGGTGGGTTCGTTGCCGATAGGGTGGAGAGTGGATGTAAGTCCAGCCGCCATCCTAATCGGGCCCAAAGTTTTAGCAATGTTGTTTTTATATGTTTCGCATGCAAAATGTTATTTCTGAGAAGACGCTGCACATCCTGCTACGTTGTTTGTACTCTTCATTCAAGGCTAAGAACAGAACAAGATATTCTAATAGTTGCATTGCCCATTCAGACACAGCTTCTAATAACTAGACATATATTGGCATCAAAGCTGTACCTTAACACAGTAATTGTATTATATAAACAGTGCACTGTTCCTTCACGAGTCAGAGGGGTACTCCAGCCACTACAAATGTGAAACAACTGTATTCGATATGAAGCTCTGCTTACTCTGATCTTCCATGCGGTGGAGAGGGATTCACAATTCCACATCAGGGGTATCCTGGTCCAGTTACCCAGCTATGAGTCTCAGGCTAACCTAAGAGATCGGGCAGAGGGTACACCCACTATGCTCTCAGAATAGAGGTAGTGATAGATAGAAATATATGGAAATAAGACTGCCATGGTTTGAATGTTTATTCTTTTCACCATGTTCATAATAATGTTACATTGTTTTCTTTGTCTGCCTTATAATCGCAGCTCATTCTTTCTATGCAAAACTAAAATTGTTTCAAACAATGTATTGAAAACGTATTTGTATCTTTCCTTGTGTTTACCCAGGGCATGGATAAGTAAACAACGAAAGGGGTAAGGTCAGTTTCCATGACTCCTTTAAGGATCAGAGTGTAACTGTGACCTAACTATGAGTTGGGTAAGTAGTCTCTGATTGTGTAGATGGACTTAGTCCCTGATTTCTGAAGTCCTTTTGTCCTAATATCCAGTCCTACCGTTTCTAATCTGAACAGTAGTACTATTTACTAGGGTCATATAAGTAATTAAATGTACCAATCAGCTGTAGGACAATTTTCCCATGTTAAAGGGAAAGAGCACAAGGTAATTATGTAATAAATAATTGAGAATTATATGATACATTTTATTTAATTATATGATTGATATTTATTTTGTCACTTAAATAATACTGCTTTATTTTTGTTATATGTTATCTGTTGTTTGTTAGGTTTGTAGGGGTAGAGGGTGGGAAGGTAATTAAATAATAATTAATTAACAATTAATTAGCAATTGATAAATAAATATTTAATTGATGTTTAATTATGTAATTAACAGAATACTTATTTATTTTACTTATATTTTAGTTGCTGGCTTCAACGTTTGTTGGGGTTTAGGCTGGGAAGTTAATTAAGTAATAATGAATTTACTAATTATTATTCATTGCTAAATGATCATTTAATAGATTTTTAATTATGTAAAATATGGTATATTTATTTATTTCACTTATATTTTAGTTGTGGGATGCCAGGTTGTTAGGGGTGGAGGGTGGGAAGTTAATTAAGTAATAATTAAATATTATTACATTTTTATTTTTTTAAACATGTAAATCATAGAATATGTAATTAATGTCATCATATGTTAGTTGCAGGATGTTGGGTTTGGAGGGGTCTAGGGTGGGAAGTTAATTAGGTAATAATTAATTAGCAAATAATTATTAATTAATTATGTTATTTAGTTTAAATATGTAACTTCTGGAATGGTTATGTTTTCAGTTATATTTTCGGTGTGGACTGCTAGGTTTTTAGGGGTACAAGGGGGGAAGTTAATTGAATAATAGTTAAAATACAATTATTTATTAATTGATATAAAATGTCATTGAATATTTATTATGTAAGTTGATTGTATTTAGTTTTTCAATGCATATATATATTTTGTATGTTATTTAAAATAAATTATTAAGAGTTTACACATTTTTTTCTACATTCATGGGGTTACTCATATATGTAGTATGTTAAAAGTGAATTATTTTCCCTAATCTTGCTTAGACTGCAGTAGGAATAGTAAAATTAACATCTCTAAAATCCAACGCTTTCCCTACTGTTGCAGAGACTGGAGTGGGAATAGTACATTTTAGTGCTGTAAAGTCCAACACTCTCCATACTGTTGCCCAGAATAGAGTGAAAAGGTAAGTTTCACCCCTCAAAAAAATCCATCACTTTCCCTTCTGCTGCACAGACTGGAGCGGGAATAGTAAATTTTACCCTTCCAAAGTCCAACACTTTCAATACTTTGCTCTGTTTTGAGGGGGAATAGTAAATGTTACCCCTCTGAAATCCAACACTTCCCCAACTATTGCATTGTTTGGAGTGGGAAGAGTACAGCTAACCCCTACAAAGCCCAACACGTTCCTTACTGTTGTGTAGATAATAAATGTCACCCCTTCAAAATCCAATGCTTTCCCTACTGTTGCTTAGATTGGGAATAGTACATTTCACCCCTCCAAAGTCCAACACTTTCAATACTGTTGAACTTACTGGAGTAGGAATAGTAAATCTAACTCCTTCGCAGTCCAACATTTTCCCTATTAATTGGGTGACTGGAGTAGGAATAGTAAACCTAACCCCTATGAAGTCTAACATTCTCCCTCCTTTTGCATAGACTAGAGTGGGAACAGTATATTTAATATTTCTAGACTACAAGAGTTTTCATAATGTTGGTTGAATAGATTTTATAGCACTAATTGTTTAATGTTTTGTATTGTTTTCATGTTTTAATTTATTTGAATGTTTATAGTTTTTGGCTGAATGTGCTTTGTATTTTTTTCAATGGTTAATATTTTATTTATGGTGTACCTAAATTGTTATTTTTTTTTAATGTAATTGTGAAAATGTCTTTTAGTTTTATTGTGTGTACATGATAGACATATATATAGATATATACACACACACACATATATATGTATATACATCACATTAGAAGTCTATTTTCTATGTTTATCACCAGAACACGTGGTGTCATCATGAAAGAAAAAAATGAGTGTGTGCTCTATTTAAAGTGAACAATACTGCATGTCCGCCATGTGATCAAGGGCAGTTCCTGCCCGAAACGCGTCATGCCTACTTGAACTGCAAAATGGATAATAAACGTCTGCTGTAAACACTCTGCAAGCCGTGTGGTGGTCCGTATTTTCTGTGGTTTCAACCTGGGAAACAGAAATTGTTCCACATACATATATATATATTCACATACAAATGTTTGTTTTATATAAGTAAATATTTAGATATAATATTAAATATTAGAGGAACACATTTAATGTACAATATATAAAATTTAGATATTACAGTATTTAACATTTACAATTTGAAACTCTATTTATATGACTGAATCAATTTTT
Source organism: Lissotriton vulgaris (assembly GCF_964263255.1). NCBI lineage: Eukaryota > Metazoa > Chordata > Amphibia > Caudata > Salamandridae > Lissotriton > Lissotriton vulgaris. The sequence continues at coordinate 725,528,610 of NC_141696.1, forward strand.
TTTCTATTTTTTGATGATATTCGTGTCAATGATATTTTTCCCAATATTTGTGTACTGACCATTATAAGTATAGGAGCACAATAGTATGGCAAACAATATTTTTCACACGATATTCTTGTGAACGACATTGTGTCAGCGATCCGGGCATTAGATGGCGATGATGGCTACCCTTCAGTGCATGCTCACTCCTACCCAGTTCCCCACTTCTGTGCAAACCATACTCATCCAAAAAATATGTATCACTGCTTAACATTATTGGTAAACAGTGGTATGGTTACCTAACTGTGGTTCAGGGCTGAATCCGTCCACGTTGTAGATGAAGTAATTAGTACACTTGGTATTGTATATTTTCTCACTGCTGATTGTTGGAAAGTAGTATCTGCTTCTTATGGTTACCCCCACTTTTTGCTCATGTTACTCTATTTTTGGCTTAGTCTGCTAGCCAGGAAGCCATTCTTTCTGCTTTCTCGCTTAAATTGCAATACATGTACTTTAGGTACACTCCTGTTTAGATTCTGGGGTACCTTTATCAGATCCTAGCATATAGGACACCATGTACTCAGGGCATAGGTACCCCAGAGGTTCCCATGGGCTGCAGCATGTATTATGCCACCTATCAGAGGCCATCCAAATCGACACGACAGGTCTGCTACTGCAGACTGTGTAAAATGGTGCTTGCACCACTAACTGAGATATAGGTTCACTATATCTCTCTGAATCACCCACTTAAATACCTATAAGTCACCCCTATGGCAGGCCTCAATCCCGAAGGCAGGGTGCTAGGTTTTACGTGAGAGGGTGCCCCTGCATGAGCTGAGTCCCTCTGCAGCCGTCAGAGACCATTCTCCGGAGTTGTCTGTGATGCAGCCAGACATATATGTTTAAGTGCATTATATCCTTATGGTAAATGCTAACTTTAAAACAGCTGCTTAGAAGCATGTTATGTTTGGTGTAAAAAACCTTGGAACCATACCTCCCTTCCACCCTTCTAAAAGAACATATGTGGGTCACGGTCTACCCGATACCAGCTTTCTCAACCTGGGCAGCACAAAATGGATGCTGCCAGTCACAGACACAGATCTTCTCTCCTGCTGCTGAGTCAAGCTTCTGGAGAGGAAGGCATGGCAATAGGCATCATGTCACAGGGAGGTGTAACCACCTCCCAGACAGGATTTAGTGTATGGGGACTGGGTGGGTGCACTCTCTGAGTGCCAGAAAGTCTGCACTGGGGGTACATTTGTTGTCGCTGTGCATAGTCCAGCTCAAACCAGGTCTGGGAGCCATTGGCTCCTGCTCTGGCATGTAACTGGACAAAGGACATGGGTGTATCCAACTCTATGTCCTGCCACTCCCATAGGAGGGTCCAGAGAATCTTTCCAACCCCTTCCCATTGGTATAAAGTGGGTTACCTTATCACAGGACCTTAGATTTTACCTGGACAAGATTCTGCTAAGAATAAACCAAGTACTTTGACTGCTTACACGACGCTGGACAACTGAAGAACCTCCCTTGGAGTATAGGAGTTACCCCCCTCTGGTGAAGCAGGCACTTAAATGCATATACCTGGTTTGCTTCTCCTGAGCTCCCGAGGACTCTGAAGGTTTCAGAAACACAGGCGATGGGTTCCCGAAGGTCCCTGAGGTTGGTCTGCCCTCTCAGCAATTCTGAAACCAGTACACCTCGTGGGGACCGTCCAATCTGAACCCCTGTGCACCCCATACTTTTGCAGTTGCATATGCTTAGTGACGGTTCCTGAGCCTGTGCTTTGGACTCCGTGTAGTCCCTACCCCAAGCAGTATTTGCACTGAAGATTTCTGGCATCCACTCTCCGAATGTCCTGGGGCTGATCCTTTGCATACTTGCTTGAGGCCTCCTTGCGATCCCTGGTAGGTTGGCCTGTGGGTCCTATAGAGGGTCACCATGTGAATTCCTGGGATTACCTGGATGCTCCAGACATGCCCTGACTCTCAATTGCTTGGAGAGTGCCCTGGACCTTGCTGGTCCGCACAGTAACCTGTTTCCTCTGAACACTTGGGTTGCAGTTGCCAATGCTTGTTGTGCTCCAGCCAGACATTGACCCCTCAACTCTCGACATCCTTCATGGTCAGCTCACCTCCAGATTCTGGTTGTCCTAGACATCTCCTGGTCCCCATGGCTACAGAGTCAAGCCACCCGTCTTCAGTGGGGATTCGACTACCGAGCCCCTGGTCACTAGAAGTGACCCAGACTCTGTCTCCTCTGCTTTCAGGTTCCCCTCACCTTGAACCCAGGCTTAGATTCCACTGGAAACTCTTCTCCCCTCCTTGACAGCAGTACTTCTTTGCAGCCCCACAGTGAAAATGACAAAGGTTTCCGACACCAATTGACACCTATGCACCCAGCTCCTCTGGGATAGGTAAAACGTGTACCTCAGTACTCACTGGTGGGTTGGACTTAGAACCTCCTATGTTCCAAAGGGTTTGCTTGAAGTCCTCTTAGAAGTGTTCTTAACTTGTAATTTTCCAACCACAACTTTCCCATAGAGTTGTACTGAGCACGCGTCTGTGTTTCCTCACTGTACCCGTTCTCCGTGGGCTCCCTGTGTCATTCCTCTCAGTGGTTCCTTGGGGTCCCAGCGATTCTACGTGCTCTAGGCACTGTGTATAGACGTCATTGTTTTTATACCGTTTTTTTAGTATATGGTTCGGTCTCCACCTGGAGCCTGCTGTGTATTGTGCTATTTCGAATGTTCTATTTATTCAGTATTGTGTGCTTTATGCCCTAGTCGCATATAGGAGCTAGTAGAGAGTGTTATATTAATACATACATATTTTTATATAAACACTGTGTGTTTCTCCCTTCATTTAGTCATTTAGGAGTTGATATTCTGGTAAAACAAGCTGTTTTACATTCCTTCAAGATTAAGCCTGAAGGCTGCTCTCCATAGCTACCACTAGGATAGCTTTTAACAAGGTTATCTTTGACCTCATACATCATGAGGGTTGTGTGGACTGGTACAAAGTGCCCACTTTAACTAGTGGACAGCATATACCAATCCACCTTCTCACACTGATGTTACACCAACCGTTATATTTCTCATTGATGATTGTGTGAACCTTGGTGGTTTATGGGTCATGGCTTTGTTTTCTGAGGGTACAATCAGTCAATAAAACCTGTTATTTAGTCCCATTTTGAATTCCAGGGGAAAGGATGAGGTTCTTATGTGAAGCTGGAGGTCGTTCTAGGACTTGGGGCCGAGGTAGGAGAAGTAGGGTGCTTCGCTGTTGCTTCGGTGGATGCAGGGGGTGAGCAAGAGCCAGGGAGGCAGAGCACAGGTGTTTGGAGGGTTGATGGAAGTTCATGCGGTTTTTGAAGTATGCTGGTCCTTGGTGGTGAAGGGCTTTGTAGGCTTGTAGAAACAATGATGCCTGTGCATAAACTGTGTATCAGCATCTCGAATTGGCATCTTTTCTGGATGGGGAGCCAGGGGAGCATCTTGGGGGGGGGGTGAATCCGTTTACAGAGGTTGAGGATGAGTCTGGCAGCTGAGTTATGTATCAACTGGATTCTCTTCAGGAGTTGGGTGGCGATTCCTATGTAGAGTGTGTTGCCATAGTCCAGCTGGCTGGAGATGCTGGAAATGAGGGCTTGAGTGACATATGTGGGTCACGGTCTACCCGATACCAGCTTTCTCGACCTGGGCAGCACAAAATGTATGCTGCCAGTCACAGACACGGATCTTCTCTCCTGCTGCTGAGTCAAGCTTCTGGAGAGGAAGGCATGGCAATAGGCATCCTGTCACAGGGAGGTGTAACCACCTCCCGGACAGGATTTAGTGTATTGGGGCTGGGTGGGTGCACTCTCTGAGTGCCAGAAAGTCTGCACTGGGGGTACATTTGTTGTCGCTGTGCATAGTCCAGCTCAAACCAGGTCTGGGAGCCATTGGCTCCTGCTCTGGCATGTAACTGGACAAAGGACATGGGTGTATCCAACTCTATGTCCTGCCACTCCCATAGGAGGGTCCGTCCAGAGAATCTTTCCAACCCCTTCCCATTGGTAAAAAGTGGGTTACCTTATCACAGGACCTTAGATTTTACCTGGACAAGATTCTGCTAAGAATAAACCAAGTACTTTGACTGCTTACACGACGCTGGACAACTGAAGAACCTCCCTTGGAGTATAGGAGTTACCCCCCCCTGGTGAAGCAGGCACTTAAATGCATATACCTGGTTTGCTTCTCCTGAGCTCCCGAGGACTCTGAAGGTTTCAGCAACACAGGCGATGGGTTCCCGAAGGTCCCTGAGGTTGGTCTGCCCTCTCAGCAATTCTGAAACCAGTACACCACGTGGGGACCGTCCAATCTGAACCCCTGTGCACCCCATACTTTTGCAGTTGCATATGCTTAGTGGCGGTTCCTGAGCCTGTGCTTTGGACTCCGTGTAGTCCCTACCCCAAGCAGTATTTGCACTGAAGATTTCTGGCATCCACTCTCCGAATGTCCTGGGGCTGATCCTTTGCATACTTGCTTGAGGCCTCCTTGCGATCCCTGGTAGGTTGGCCTGTGGGTCCTATAGAGGGTCACCATGTGAATTCCTGGGATTACCTGGATGCTCCAGACATGCCCTGACTCTCAATTGCTTGGAGAGTGCCCTGGACCTTGCTGGTCCGCACAGTAACCTGTTTCCTCTGAACACTTGGGTTGCAGTTGCCAATGCTTGTTGTGCTCCAGCCAGACATTGACCCCTCAACTCTCGACATCCTTCATGGTCAGCTCACCTCCAGATTCTGGTTGTCCTAGACATCTCCTGGTCCCCATGGCTACAGAGTCAAGCCACCCGTCTTCAGTGGGGATTCGACTACCGAGCCCCTGGTCACTAGAAGTGACCCAGACTCTGTCTCCTCTGCTTTCAGGTTCCCCTCACCTTGAACCCAGGCTTAGATTCCACTGGAAACTCTTCTCCCCTCCTTGACAGCAGTACTTCTTTGCAGCCCCACAGTGAAAATGACAAAGATTTCCGACACCAATTGACACCTATGCACCCGGCTCCTCTGGGATAGGTAAAACGTGTACCTCAGTACTCACTGGTGGGTTGGACTTAGAACCTCCTATGTTCCAAAGGGTTTGCTTGAAGTCCTATTAGAAGTATTCTTAACTTGTAATTTTCCAACCACAACTTTCCCAAAGAGTTGTACTGAGCACGCGTCTGTGTTTCCTCACTGTACCCGTTCTCCGTGGGCTCCCTGTGTCATTCCTCTCAGTGGTTCCTTGGGGTCCCAGCGATTCTACGTGCTCTAGGCACTGTGTATAGACGTCATTGTTTTTATACCGTTTTTTTAGTATATGGTTCGGTCTCCACCTGGAGCCTGCTGTGTATTGTGCTATTTCGAATGTTCTATTTATTCAGTATTGTGTGCTTTATGCCCTAGTCGCATATAGGAGCTAGTAGAGAGTGTTATATTAATACATACATATTTTTATATAAACACTGTGTGTTTCTCCCTTCATTTAGTCATTTAGGAGTTGATATTCTGGTAAAACAAGCTGTTTTACATTCCTTCAAGATTAAGCCTGAAGGCTGCTCTCCATAGCTACCACTAGGATAGCTTTTAACAAGGTTATCTTTGACCTCATACATCATGAGGGTTGTGTGGACTGGTACAAAGTGCCCACTTTAACTAGTGGACAGCATATACCAATCCACCTTCTCACACTGATGTTACACCAACCGTTATATTTCTCATGAATGATTGTGTGAACCTTGGTGGTTTATGGGTCATGGCTTTGTTTTCTGAGGGTACAATCAGTCAATAAAACCTGATCTTTAGTCCCATTCTGAATTCCAGGGGAAAGGATGAGGTTCTTATGTGAAGCTGGAGGTCGTTCTAGGACTTGGGGCCGAGGTAGGAGAAGTAGGGTGCTTCGCTGTTGCTTCGGTGGATGCAGGGGGTGAGCAAGAGCCAGGGAGGCAGAGCACAGGTGTTTGGAGGGTTGATGGAAGTTCATGCGGTTTTTGAAGTATGCTGGTCCTTGGTGGTGAAGGGCTTTGTAGGCTTGTAGAAACAATGATGCCTGTGCATAAACTGTGTATCAGCATCTCGAATTGGCATCTTTTCTGGATGGGGAGCCAGGGGAGCATCTTGGGGGGGGGGGGGTGAATCCGTTTACAGAGCTTGAGGATGAGTCTGGCAGCTGAGTTATGCATCAACTGGATTCTCTTCAGGAGTTGGGTGGCGATTCCTATGTAGAGTGTGTTGCCATAGTCCAGCTGGCTGGAGATGCTGGAGATGAGGGCTTGAGTGACATATGTGGGTCACGGTCTACCCGATACCAGCTTTCTCGACCTGGGCAGCACAAAATGGATGCTGCCAGTCACAGACACGGATCTTCTCTCCTGCTGCTGAGTCAAGCTTCTGGAGAGGAAGGCATGGCAATAGGCATCCTGTCACAGGGAGGTGTAACCACCTCCCGGACAGGATTTAGTGTATTGGGGCTGGGTGGGTGCACTCTCTGAGTGCCAGAAAGTCTGCACTGGGGGTACATTTGTTGTCGCTGTGCATAGTCCAGCTCAAACCAGGTCTGGGAGCCATTGGCTCCTGCTCTGGCATGTAACTGGACAAAGGACATGGGTGTATCCAACTCTATGTCCTGCCACTCCCATAGGAGGGTCCGTCCAGAGAATCTTTCCAACCCCTTCCCATTGGTAAAAAGTGGGTTACCTTATCACAGGACCTTAGATTTTACCTGGACAAGATTCTGCTAAGAATAAACCAATTACTTTGACTGCTTACACAACGCTGGACAACTGAAGAACCTCCCTTGGAGTATAGGAGTTACCCCCCCCTGGTGAAGCAGGCACTTAAATGCATATACCTGGTTTGCTTCTCCTGAGCTCCCGAGGACTCTGAAGGTTTCAGCAACACAGGCGATGGGTTCCCGAAGGTCCCTGAGGTTGGTCTGCCCTCTCAGCAATTCTGAAACCAGTACACCTCGCGGGGACCGTCCAATCTGAACCCCTGTGCACCCCATACTTTTGCAGTTGCATATGCTTAGTGACGGTTCCTGAGCCTGTGCTTTGGACTCCGTGTAGTCCCTACCCCAAGCAGTATTTGCACTGAAGATTTCTGGCATCCACTCTCCGAATGTCCTGGGGCTGATCCTTTGCATACTTGCTTGAGGCCTCCTTGCGATCCCTGGTAGGTTGGCCTGTGGGTCCTATAGAGGGTCACCATGTGAATTCCTGGGATTACCTGGATGCTCCAGACATGCCCTGACTCTCAATTGCTTGGAGAGTGCCCTGGACCTTGCTGGTCCGCACAGTAACCTGTTTCCTCTGAACACTTGGGTTGCAGTTGCCAATGCTTGTTGTGCTCCAGCCAGACATTGACCCCTCAACTCTCGACATCCTTCATGGTCAGCTCACCTCCAGATTCTGGTTGTCCTAGACATCTCCTGGTCCCCATGGCTACAGAGTCAAGCCACCCGTCTTCAGTGGGGATTCGACTACCGAGCCCCTGGTCACTAGAAGTGACCCAGACTCTGTCTCCTCTGCTTTCAGGTTCCCCTCACCTTGAACCCAGGCTTAGATTCAACTGGAAACTCTTCCCCCTCCTGGCAGCAGTACTTCTTTGCAGCCCCACAGTGAAAATGACAAAGGTTTCCGACACCAATTGACACCTATGCACCCGGCTCCTCTGGGTAGGTAAAACGGGTACCTCAGTACTCACTGGTGGGTTGGCCTTAGAACCTCCTATGTTCCAAAGGGTTTGCTTGAAGTCCTCTTAGAAGTGTTCTTAACTTGTAATTTTCCAACCACAACTTTCCCATAGAGCTGTACTGAGCACGCGTCTGTGTTTCCTCACTGCACCCGTTCTCCGTGGGCTCCCTGTGTCATTCCTCTCAGTGGTTCCTTGGGGTCCCAGCGATTCTACGTGCTCTAGGCACTGTGTATAAACGTCATTGTTTATATACCGTTTTTTTAGTATATGGTTCGGTCTCCACCTGGAGCCTGCTGTGTATTGTGCTATTTCGAATTTTCTATTTGTTCAGTATTGTGTGCTTTATGCCCTAGTCGCATATAGGAGCTAGTAGAGAGTGTTATATTAATACATACATAATTTTATATAAACACTGTGTGTTTCTCCCTTCATTTAGTCATTTAGGAGTTGATATTCTGGTAAAACAAGCTGTTTTACATTCCTTCAAGATTAAGCCTGAAGGCTGCTCTCCATAGCTACCACTAGGATAGCTTTTAACAAGGTTATCTTTGACCTCATACATCATGAGGGTTGTGTGGACTGGTACAAAGTGCCCACTTTAACTAGTGGACAGCATATACCAATCCACCTTCTCACACTGATGTTACACCAACCGTTACATTTCTCATGAATGATTGTGTGGACCTTGGTGGTTTATGGGTCATGGCTTTGTTTTCTGAGGGTACAATCAGTCAATAAAACCTGATCTTTAGTCCCATTCTGAATTCCAGGGGAAAGGATGAGGTTCTTATGTGAAGCTGGAGGTCGTTCTAGGACTTGGGGCCGAGGTAGGAGAAGTAGGGTGCTTCGCTGTTGCTTCGGTGGATGCAGGGGGTGAGCAAGAGCCAGGGAGGCAGAGCACAGGTGTTTGGAGGGTTGATGGAAGTTTATGCGGTTTTTGAAGTATGCTGGTCCTTGGTGGTGAAGGGCTTTGTAGGCTTGTAGAAACAATGATGCCTGTGCATAAACTGTGTATCAGCATCTCGAATTGGCATCTTTTCTGGATGGGGAGCCAGGGGCGCATCTTGGGGGGGGTGAATCCGTTTACGGAGGTTGAGGATGAGTCTGGCAGCTGAGTTATGTATCAAATGGATTCTCTTCAGGAGTTGGGTGGCGATTCCTATGTAGAGTGTGTTGCCATAGTCCAGCTGGCTGGAGATGCTGGAGATGAGGGCTTGAGTGACAGTGTTCCTGTTGTCAACAGGGAATCATCTACAGATTTTTCAGAGCATGCGGAAAGGGAGAAAGCAGGTGGATGAGATTGCTTTGATCTGGCTTTTCATGGTGAAACTGCTCTCCAGAATCATGCCATGGTTGCAGGTGTGGTTGGTCAGAGTGGGTGTGGGTCTAAGTTCAGAGGTCCACCAGGAGTCGTTCCATGGGGAGGTGTTGTTCCAAAAATCACCACTACTGTTTTGTCCTTGTTGTATTTTAAGCAGTTTTCTTACATTCAGTCAACTATGCTCGTCATGCACTTGTGGAAGTTGGTCCTAGTGGTGGAGTAGTCTTCTGAAACTGAGAGGATGAGCTGGGTCTCGTCTGTGTTGAATATGATTTTGAAGCAATGGGTTCTGATGATGTTTGCCAAGGGCTTCATGTAGGGGCCTGATTTATGAGGTTTTGGTGCTGGGGAGCTCTGCAAGGAATCTTGCTGTGCTGCCCTACGTCAAAACAAAAGGGCAGGAATGTGCTGTATCTATGATATCTTGCACATTCCTGTCCTTTTCTCCTGCATGGCATACAATGGGCTGCCATGTGCAGGTACCCTTGCACCATGATTCAAGTGTGCCTGCGATGTGGGGCTCAATAGGCAATGTCGTGTTGTTACACAAAGGGATGATTACCCACTACAGATAGTCTGGAGCCAGGGCTAAGTAGAAAGGACTTTTGTGCACTTCAAAGACTCTTCTTTTAACCCCTTCGATGCTTGTGACGGAACGGTTCCGTCACGAGCGCCGGTCGGGCTGTGCTTATGACGGAACCGTTCCGTCACGGCCACGCCCGTTATTTAGAACCTTCAGCACAGCGCGAAAATTCGCGCCGCGCTGAAGGTGTTAAGTCACTCTCAAAGGCACAAGGGGATATAAGTACTGGGTCTCTGTCCCCACCAAATCAAACACTTCTGGACCTGTAAAGAACCACAGTCAGAAGGACTGCTGTGCTTCTACAAAGACTGTCCCTCTGCTGAACTGCTGATCTAGAAGACCTGCTTTTCTGCAGTGATGCCCTGCAGCCTGATGCTCTCTGCCCCTGCTGAGGAAGAGCTAAAATCTGTGTGGAGAGTGTGACACATCCCCTCAACTGCACAGCACAACCCGGTGCATTGCACTCCGAACCAACACCTCTCAGCTTTGCCAGTCCGTCCTTGGAACTAATGCATCGCCACCATTGCTGGGAGAAAGTCGACGTATCACCTAGTCTGCGGGGCCGACATCAGAGCATTGCTTGTCTGCACCCCGCTACTCGCTGTTGTGACCAGGATCAAGTGACTTTGTTACCTCAGTCCTGCATGGTTCCTGTACCCTGCCTGCACTCCTTCCCAGTTGGCCTGAACTTTTGACTTTGCCCTGGTCCAGCCTAGTCAGCTAACTCCCGTAAGGGCTCACTGCTTCTAAGCTCTGAAAAAATATTGGACTAAATGTATCAAGGCTTTTTATATTCGCAAATGGGCTGATTCACAGGCCTTATGCACTGTATGTACCTTTTTGCATTCACAATATAGGTAATCGCAATTTTTTGCGATTGCCTAAATTGCGGATGCATTTAGGGAATTGCATTTTGCGATTTCCTAAAATCGATGCATGTAGTATTCACTGAATTCAACTTTGTATTTAGAAATTGCAAATTACCATCAGTTTCAAGTTGATAGTAATTTGTGAATCCTTTGAAAAATGCACAAAAGTGCATTTTTCTAAGTGACATGTGGTGCACACACATGCCCTTAGGGCATGTGTGTGTGCCACATGTGCACACTTACCTTTTTTGGGGGTGCAGCAGAAGGACCTTATGCCCCCTAGCATCTTTGGATTTGCATTCGCAAATTGCAATTACCAATTTGGTAATCGGAAATTGCGAATGCATTCCCATTTATTCCTATAGCCCCATAGGAATGAATGGGAATGGATTCCCTAATAGCGAATCACAATTCGCAATTTGCTTTTAGGAAATGTGTAGGAATCTCAAAATATTTTGCGATTCCTACATAGATTTCATTTTGAGATTCCAATATAGCGAATCAGCAAAATTCCCTATTTCATAATCGCAAAATGCTTTCCTGATACAACTGGCCCTTTATTCTTTAAAAATTCATATCTTTACTTCTACCTATTGGATTTTTGTAGTTTTGTCTTGATTTATGTATAAAATTATTGTCTACTTTTCTGAACCTATGTGGAGTCTTTTTGTGGTATTTCCATTGTGTTACTCTGTGTGTGTGTATTGCACACATACTTTACACATTGTTTTTTTAGAAAAGCCTGACTGCTCCGTGCAAGCTACCAGAGGGTGAGCACAGGTTATCTTGTAGTGTGTATCTGACTTACCCTGACTAGGATTGTGTTTCCTTCTTAGACAAGGTGCATACCACTGCCAACCAGAAAACCGATTCCTAACATATGTGTTCAGAATGGAGGGGAGTTTGCGGTTGATTTTCTTGTTACCAATGTTAAAAAAGTGGTGGTGACAGCGGTCGGTGGATGCTTCTGAGCGGACTGAGTTCATGATGGCTGTGGTGGTCTGTGTAATGAGCTGTACCTATGTGTTGAGTGGGAGATTGTAGTTGGCATTGGTGGGAGCAAGGAGGCTGTAGAGTTCAGTGGGTTGGAGTCTGAAGTTTCTGTATGATGGCGGCTCTCTTGTGGAAGTAGTCCGCAAGGGTGTCCTCGAGTTCCTGGAAAGGAGTATTGTATTTTCGGTGGCAGACAGGCTGGAGAATTCTCTGATGGTGTTGAAGAGTTCTTTGCTGTGGTTAGAGATGGCTTCAATGTGGTTGTCCAGGACACACCTTTTCGTGTCTTTCAGGCGTTGGTGGTATTTGGTGAGGGCAGTCTCATAGGTGGCTCTGTTTGCGGAATCCTTGCCTGTGTACAATCTCATATCTAAATGCTTGCAGCTACATTTCATGGTCCTGAGTTCTGGTGTATACTAGTTGGCTTGATTGGTGGATCTCCTGGATTTGGAGGGCTTGATAGGGATGACTCTGTTGGTGCAGTTGGTGATCCAGGAGGAGAAGTTATTGACAGCTTCTTCAAGATAAGTGGCAGAGTCAGTATGGGTGGTGTTGAGGGCATCTGTCCATTGGTTCTCTGTCATTTTCATCCAGCTACAGTTGTAGGAGCTGGGAGGCTTGGTGTTGGTGCCTTGAGATTCTGTAATGGTGAAGTGGACGATGGCGTGGTCAGTCCAGTTGAGTTTGGTGAAATGAACTGTACTTGACTCTGTCAATGGCAGTGAAAATTGGGTCAAGCGTGTGTCCCGCTCTGTGAATAGGGTTGGTGACCAGTTGGGTGAAGTAGATGTTAATCATGCTGCTCAGTAAGTTGGCGGTATTTGTGTCATTGGGGTAGTTGAGGTGGAAATTGAGGTCACCGAAGATGTAGTGCTTGGAGTCAATGGGGAGAGGGGTGATAAAGTCAGGAAAGACATTGCAGAAGCCGGGGTATGATCCATGGGGTCTGTAGATGAGGGTGCCCCTGATTGGTGTTGTGTTGCGTTCGGAGTTGAAAGCTGCAGTGTTCCATGATCGGTGTGGTGTTGCCTTCGGTGGTGGTGCAGAGGATGGTTTCTTTGTGTATGATGGCGATACCACCTCCAAGTTTGTTTGTGTGGTCCCAGTGTATCATCTTGTAGCCGTGGGACATTGCAGTGGCAATTCTGGGAGTGGAAGCCGGGTTGAGTTAGGCCCCAGTGATGAAAACTGCATCGGAGTGAGGGAGGTGATGGTGTCCCAGAATTTGGTGGCCTGCTTGCAGAGTGATCAGGCATTGATCTGGAGGCAGTGGAGTGTGTCTGGGGTGGTTGGGGTCACTAAGGTGCACCTGCTGTGCGCCTGCACTGCATGCCTGCACTACATGCCTTACTGAGGCCTCCATTAAGTAGGTCTTGGGAAGGGGCAGGAGTGCTGGGTGGTGAGAAAGAAGGAGCGGCGAACTGGCAGGACAAGGGGCAAGCAGTTCCAACAGAAAAACAGCACAGTACAGTAATCAAATAAAAATTGACAACCATGAGTGAAATAAAACTAAATTACAGGTTGGACAGCAGAAAATACAATTGACAACAATTAGGGACTAGAATTCACAATAATGTAAACAATAGTTAACAACAGTTTTAAGAACACAAGGCAAAATTTAAAAGGAGAAAGGTCTCAACAATACAAACAAAGCAATGATGCCAGGTGGGGCAGCAAAGGGAAGCAAGGAAACAACATGCGGCAGAGTAAGGGAAACCTACTGAGCAAAGGAGCAAGAGGGGAGTAGATTAGGCTACAAATTGGGTCATTGGATAAAATTCACATTGAGGGCCTTACTTATGAGAAGTGACGTATCGCTGCGTGAAAACAGCGATGCGTCAATTCTCAGTGTGCCCTCCTTGCGACATTATGGTTGTGTCATGTTTACTGTATGATACATTATGTTTCAAAGTGACGCACCAGCGGCGCAAAAGTGTCTTAAGAGCTCATAAATGAGCCCCTGAATCTCTCTAGTGGCACTGTAATGTGCATATGCATGTTGCTAACAAGTAAATGACGATCAATTGGTGTTCTGATCTGCACTCATCTGAGCCATGAAAAAAATAATCTACAATAGTATAATTTTCAATATATCGACCTACTACTAGGTTGGGTAAGTATATATTAACCGCATCGCTGCGGCGGTTATTTTTCGGCTATGCAGCTTTTTTCTAAAAGCCGCGTTAGATGACGAGCTCAGCTCCTCATCCGCACACGCCCCCCCATGGCTGATGACGAGCTGAGCTCGTCATCAGCATCGAAGGGGTTAACAATTCCTAACTCCACCTGTACTTATTTATTTATTTATTTATTTTTTATTTGTTTTTATTGCAGAATTAGAAACCATTACATACAATTGCTCAACCAGTACACTCATGGTGTCCCCCCGCATCAATCGTAAGAGGGCAGATCATACACAGCCATTCAGCCCGCATCCCGGAGGCCGGGCGGCACAGCGTCCTAATTAGTAGCAAGACATCATGGTGAGCGTCCCTGAGGGACAACGGTCGAAATCTTTTTACGTATCTGCATTTTACTCCCCCAACCCCTAACCTGTCCCCAACATCAGCCATCCTAGTCTAACATTCCAGTGCTACAGAGCCGCTGCTGTCCCGTTCCCCGTTCCCTACGAGGGCCTCATCATGTCCGTCCCATGCGCCCCTGCCGCCTCCCGCTATCCACCCACGCTCCTCAGACCCAGTAAGCAGTCCCAATCCAGAATCGCTGCCGTAACCAATCTGCCTCCCGGCTCCTAGCCCACCCTTCAACAGCCCCTAAACAACCCCTAGTCCCACCCCCCAAGCAACCGCTAATGGTGTGTGCCGTGTTCCTGACTCTTGCATGGGTCCCGCTACAGATCCAATGATACCTCTGTACTCGTAAGCCTCGCGGTGTCCTCGAGTCCTATCCGTTCAGTCCTCATCCTCCACTAATGAATCACGCAGGGCCTGCACTATCAATTCCCATGCACGCGCTGATTCTAAGTTCTTCTCATTATCAAGCTTGACAGCCTGCCTCATTCGGAGCACACTCTCGCACTCGGACCACCTCAGCAAGTCAGTCATCCACCTCCTCACAGACGGTCCCTCCCTGGACTTCCAGTGCCAGGTAATCTCTCTCTGCGCCAGTATCAGCCCTAGGTCAATTAACTTACTTGTCACCTTAGTGTGTTTGGTGTGCGGGAACCAGAGCAACAAGCACGCCGCCATATCAAACTCCACCTCCCTGTCGGTCACTGCATTGAGAAGTTCCCCTACCTCCGCCCAGTAAGCCTCCAATTTCGGACAGTCCCAGAACAGGTGATCCATATCCGCCACCGACGCCAAGCACCTCGGACACCGTGCTTCCTGCACCTGAAAGTACCGTCTGATCTTCTCCGGAGTCAAGTAGGCCCTATGTAATACAAAGAAATGCACCTGCTGGAAGCGCGCGTTCCTCGTGCCCTTCCACGTACGCTTAAGAATATGGCTCCACACCGTGTCCGGAATGGGCCTACCTATGCTCGCCTCCCATTTCCCTTTCAGCCCCAGGAGCGGTTCCAGCCCCTCATGCAGCATCCTATTATGGAGGCAGGTCACCGCCTTAAAGGTGCCAGCGGCCATCACTACGTACTGGCATGCCATGGTCGTGTCCGGCTCGATGAGCCCCCCTCTCCAGTGCTTCTGAATGGCCGCCACCACGGCCGCATGCAAGAGGAAGCCCCCCTCCGGCAGCCCAAACTGTTCCTGTAGTACCCCGAAGGGCACCAAGGTCCCATCAACATACAGGTCCCCTACCACTTGCAGTCCCGACTTCTCCCATTCCGACAGTGGGGACCAATCGCCCCCATGTGGCAGTGCTGTCAACATGCCTATCGGTATCTCCGGTGCATACGGTCGAGTCGCCTTCGCCCTCCTCAGACTCCTCTGCCAGCATAACCTGAGCGTCCGCTCCTCCATAGTGAGGCCTCGCAACTCCAGTTTCTGCTGCATAACGATATAGGCCAGTACATGGCGTTGTATCCCCAACTCTCGGTCGCACTCCGGCCCCCTAAACACCCTAGCCACATGCTGTGTAAGAACCTGAAGCTGCCCCGCCAAGTAATACAACTCAAAGTCAGGGACGGCCATCCCCCCCTCAATCTTGGGGCGAAGCAACGTGTTCAGTGCCACTCTACGGCGGCCATGCCCCCAAAGGAAGTCAATAACCATCGTCCGCAAATCCCTAAAGATCCTCTGAGGAATCCAAATGGGCAGTGTCCGAAAATAATACAGGAGTCGTGGAAGCGCTACCATTTTCAACAGAGCAATCCTACCCAACACCGTCAGGGGAAGGGATGCCCAAAAGGACATACAACCTCTCAGCGCCCGTACGCACCGTCCAATATTGCCCTCTAATAGGTCTGCGGCCTCGTGGTAGATACGGACTCCCAAATAAGTAAAGCAAGATGGCTCCCAGACCACCCCCAAGTCACGTGCGGGGCAGGGCGCATCCGCTCGAAGCGGAAAGACACAGGTCTTCGCCCAGTTAACCCTGAGGCCCGAGAACCGGCCAAACTCAGACAGCATTTCCATCGCCCCTTCCAGAGCCCGTTCCGTGTCCTCCATATATAGCAGCAGATCATCCGCGTACAGTGAGATGTGGTGCAGCTGCCCACCGCTTGCAATCCCTGCATACCCTTCTCCCGACCTGGCACGCACCGCCAAGGGTTCCATCGCAAGTGCGAACAAAAGAGGGGAAAGGGAGCACCCCTGTCGCGTTCCCCTACCAACTGGATAAGCCGCAGACACCAAATTGCCCAGGCGTACTCGCGCAGTTGCCGAGGAATACAGCACCTTCGTCCACCTGCGGAACCCTTCACCAATACCAAACCTCACTAGCACTTCATCCAGATAGACCCATTCCAAACTATCAAAAGCCTTCTCAATGTCTACAGACAACACCGCCTGGGCACCGTCCGTATCCACTGCACCATCCAGTATCCCAACCAGGCGACGAATAATTAACGCCGTGCTCCTCGTGGGAATAAACCCCGCCTGGTCCCTGTGCACCAGGCCAGTCATGTGTGGGGCCAACCTGGTGGCCAAGATCCGGCTCAATATCTTGTAGTCCACCGTCAGCATGGACAATGGCCTGTAGGACCTCACATCAGTCGCTTCCCTGCCGGGTTTTAGCAACGGCACTATCAGTGCTTCCCTCATTGATCCGGGCAGACCCCCCAACCTGTAAGCCTCCGTATACACCACCAGCAGTCTGGGCGCCAAACTATCAACGTACTTCTGATAGAACTCTATCGGCAGACCATCCACACCGGGCGTTTTATTCCGCGCCATGTGCTTAATGGCCGTCCTGATCTCGGCCAGCGTGATAGGCCCACTTAAGTTTTTTGCATCGTCATCGTCAAGGACCGGAAGCTGCCTTGACTCCAGATACGCCGCGATTTCGTGGGCCTCTACTCCCAACTGACTCTCGTACAGCTCCGCATAATAGGCCCAAAAGCACTCCAGCACCGCCGATTGGGAATGCACCGTTTCCCCCAGTGCATTTTTGATGCTTAGGACCGGGCAGCCTCTAAGTTCAGGATTAGCAAGCCTGGCCAGGAGCGTACCCACCTTATCCCTTTCGGCATGCGCTCTAATGGCGTATTGTCTGTAGTCATAGCTCCGTAACCGTTCCGTTTCGGTGGCCACTACCTCCTTTGCCTCCAGCAACCGGGCCTGTAAGTCCGGTTGGGTCGGCCTACGCCGCTCCAGTTCCCTCAGTTTCTCCTCCGCACTGGCAAGCGCATTCAGCACCGACAATCGAGCATTCGAAAACCTACACAAGCATACACCTCTCACCACCACTTTCATCGCATCCCATTCAGTGGACCTACATGTAGCTGTACCCTCATTCTCACTAAAATACTGATCGATGCCCTGTTGGACTGCCTCACTGAACACCGAGTCCTCCAGCGTGTCGGGCCGGAGCCGCCATGTTGGAATCGCGGAACGCTCCTGCTGCCATTGGACATGCACCAACAGAGGATTGTGATCCGAGATGGTTCTGGCCAGATACTCCGTATGAGAGACCAGTGGGGCCAGGGACCCGCTACACAGTACCGAATCAATTCTAACATGTAGAGCATGGAGTGCTGAGAAAAAGGAGTAGTCCCTAGCATCCCTGTGTCGTTCCCGCCATACATCCAACAGCCCCCACCTATCTTGCCAATCCTTCCTATGCATGGCTAGCTTACGTACCGGGGAGTCGACAAGGGGAGGGTGAGATCTGTCTAAGGCCACATCCGTGATCGAATTAAAGTCCCCCCCCAGTATCACCGGACCCGCTAGGAAGGAGGCCAAGGCCCCGGATAGACCATCGAAAAAGCGGGCCTGATCAACATTTGGAGCATACACACAGCTGAGAACCACATCCCGACCATATAACCTCCCTTCCACCGCCACATATCTGCCCTCAGGATCCACCAATTGATTCAGCACCTGAAACGGTATCCCCGCTCTCACCCATATCAGTACCCCTCTAGCAAACGCTGAGTAAGTGGTGCCAAAAACCTGACCCCGCCATCTCTTCTGTAGTGCGATACATTCCTGTTTCGTTAAATGAGTCTCCTGCAACATGGCAACCTGAACCCCCCACCTCACCAAATACGCATGCACTTTGTGGCGTTTGACCATAGTTCGCAGCCCTCGGACATTCCACGTCAGGCATTTCAAGTTAGGTAACGTCCCCATACCAGCATAGAGCGATCCATTTCAAATGCAGCCAGTCAATACCCACACCATAGCAGTTGCCCCCCCCAAAACAAACTAGTGAAAAGAAAACTCCCCGAACCCCTCTCCCCAGGACAGAGCCCACAAACCCGGTGTCAGCCCCGATCCAAACCTTAAACCAAACACACATCCGACTAACCTGTGGTCGCCACCACAGAAGGCCTTAAGGGCCCTGGGGGGGTGAGTTATCGCCGACCCCGGCAAGCAGAGCCCGCGCCCCGTGCTCTCCATCCCGCCATGCCAATGCGGCACCCTACCCGGCGACCCACCCAGCTCCAACAGGATGCCGCCCTACCAAAAACCGTGTCTAAGTCCCAATGAAGAATCAGCCATGAAAAATCCCATCCGACGTCTGGGGGGTGACCACCGGCCCCTTCGAGCTCTCCGCCTCCGAAAGTTCCTCTCCGGTCCTGCCGCCGTCGTCACCAGAGTCCGTCTCTGCCAATTCACTCTCCGGCTGCGATCTCGTAATGGCCGCCGTCGATGCAAGCGCCTCTCTCTTGTCTGCAGCCATTTGGGCCTCCCGTTTCTCCCGCTGACGCCTATTGCGGGAGCGGATCCTTTGTGACTGCCGGACCTGAGGCGGTTTAGGCCGATCTCGCCGACTTTTGTGATTCCTGTCCGTGCCAGCTCGGTACGATTCCAACCACAGCCATGCTTCAACCGGGGTCTGAAAAAAGTGCGTGGTCCCATCCAGGATTATCCGCAGCTTGGCTGGGAAGAGCAAGGAGTACTGGATGCCCTCCTCCCTCAGTTCTTTTTTCACTGCCAGAAACGACGCCCTATTCTTCTGGACCGCCTGAGTGTAGTCCGGGAAAATCGTGACCCTGCTGTTTTCCACCTCATATGGGCCCGAAGCCCGAGCTCTCTGGATTAGGAGGTCCCGGTCCTTATAATGAAGGAGCCTCACCACCATCGGTCGGGGGGGGCGGCCAAGCGCTGGCGGGCGAGCCGGCATCCTGTGAGCTCGTTCCAGTGTAAAGAAGGAAGTAAGCCCCTCCGGTGCCACCACAGTCCGGAACCATTCCTCCATGTAGGCCACCGCATCCTCCCCCTCAATTCGTTCCGGCAGGCCTACGACCCGCACGTTGTTCCGTCTATTGCGGCTTTCGGCGTCCTCCGCTCGCCGTTCCAACATGTCCAGCCGGGTCAGGATGTCCGTAATCTTGTGTTCCGCGGTCACCACCGCCGGTTTCAGGTCCAATAATAAGAGCTGTTCATGGTCCTTTACCTTATCCGCCAACTTGGCATGATCCGCTCGCAGGAGCCCCAGCCCCGTAGCGACCTGCGCAATGTCCTGCTGCAATGCCTCCTTGGTCGAGGTGATAGCATCCAGTATGGCATCCAAGCGCTGATGTAGCCTCTGCTCCTGGTCCATCATCGGCGGGGGGGCCTCGCCAACCTGGGATAGTGCCGCCACATCCTCCTGGCCCTGCTCCATGGTGGTCGCTCCCCCTGCAGCCGCCATCTTAGGTTGCTCCGTCACGGGCAGAGGGTCTCGCCAAGTCCCAACAACCACTGTCTAGTGGGACGTGCGTCTCAGCAATGATCGCGACAGAGTTCCACCACAATGCCCGCAACTCCAAGGATCAAAAAGGACCAGCGCCGTCCACCTCACTGCCGCCAGGTCCGGGGGGAGGGGGAGGGGGAGAAGGAGTAGAGACGAGCAGTCGCCCCCGATACCCGATCAATTGCTGGGCACCAAGCTCCCCGCCTTCAGGACCGCATCCACAGCTCCCACAGCTCCGATCTCGCAGAAGCGGGCCACCCCGCCAGTCGATGCCAATTCCTCTCAGTTTCGGTTTCCGAGGCCATCGGCCCGCGCCGCCGCCATTTTCTTCACACTCCAGGCAACACCTCGGCCGTCATCTTACGAGGTCTCCACGGGGCCAGCGAACCCCAAAGTGCTTTCCGCCGCTCCCCAGTGGCTCCCCAACTCTCCGTAGAACAGTCACTCTGACCAGGGGTCGCTCCGGGTGCTGATTTCAGGAGAATTAGCGGGACCCTGCGCGGAGCTGCAAGCTCACGCCGCCATCCCGATCGGCGTCCAAGCCACGCCCCTCCACTCCACCTGTACTTATGTTCGGAAAGTTCTTTTTTTCATTTTCAGTTTACTCTTTTACCATGTTGCAATTATTTAATCAGTTACTCCCCTGATGGTTAACTCTTAGTGGATGCGTTAGCCCTATGAAAAAACGTTCAACTACCCATAACTTGAATTAGTTATGCCAAGGAACTATGTAAAAAACAAAATAATTAAAACTAAATGTATGACATACTCCAGCCACAGACAAGATAATGTTCTCTTAAATGTGATCTGTTAATTGTGTTGCTTCTTCCCATTGTAACGGCAACTATTGCTTACCTATTATCACATCATTAAGCTAATTACAGGCTCTTCATTTGAAGGCCTGTCTTATCAATTTGTAATTAGAAAAGCCATCAAGAATTGGCTGTAATATTAGTGTCAGGAAAAAAATGACTGCCACATCAGACACATTATTGCTTTTTATGTAAGGCTCTTTTTTCTCCCGAAAAGTGTATTGATCTCTTGTCCACTTTATATGATAGAAGTGTCTAATCTTCTCGTTAAAGTATTTTCTTTTCATTCTTTGTTGAAAAGTTTATTTATAAAACAGAACTCTAAAAAATCTATTAAAAGAAGTATAACGAAAATAAGCCTTAAAACAAAATAATTACGAACAATAACATCAACATGAATAACTTAATAAACACTGCATAGGGAATAAAAGAAAGAGTGAACAATGAACGCCCTGGCCATACACAATACGGTTTGTGGATAGAAATCAAAACAGCAAACTATAAACACAGAACAGGGTGTAAGAGTGACGCAACTCAAAAATGAGATTGATGAAGTCACATAAGGCCACCTTGCAATACCCTAAGTGGCTTCATAAATTTCAAGTAAAGCAAAGCAGCGCAAATCACTGTGTTCCTTACTCTGTACCAGGGAGGTTTTCCATGGGTGTACATGAGTGTTCCCAGACAACATCCATGCATTATGATTCCCATATTTACCAGAAGTGGTAGACCTGAAAATGCACCACAAACCTACACCTACCCAGGTGAGGCGTAAAAAGGTGAAATGTCCCTTGTCTTTTGCCTCTTTGTATGTGTGGTACATTCTGCAGCACACATAGAAAGAGTAAAATGCCTCAAGGGATTGTTTTTGTGCAGAAAGGTGCCCCTTTCTGAACAAAAACAATCTACCTTACATCACAGACACCTTTGTACCATGGCGCAAGCATGCCTACATTGATGCTAGGCAGCCAAAACAGCACAAGGGCAGGGGAAATTCTTTTGCACCAAATTCTTTTAAATATGGAACATTCCTGCGCTTTCCCTGACATCCAGTGCAGCGCTGCACTGTGTACTAATCTCATAAATCTGGCCCTAGGTTCTTTGTGGACAGTATCAATTATTTTTACCAGTTACATAGTGCAAATGTGACCCAAGGTCATTAGAGCGCTTTACAAGAGAGCCATATTACATTACACATGTTCTAGGCACAGGGAGAGTAAGTAATTTGCCCAAAACCACATGATATTGAGTCAAGTCTGGGATCCAAACTTAGTTCCACAGTTCAAAAGTCTCCTTCTTTAGGCTCTTTGCCTCATCTCCTTCCGATGTCTGAAACTTTACAAAGGCTGGGGTGAAAAATAAAAAAAGTGATATGTGGAATTGTTTAATTAATCTAAGCCACCTGCATTTACTCTAGGCCAAAACCCATTCATTATTTTAGTGAACTTGAGGCATGACCCAAGAAGGGCAAAGACTTTACATTTGCAATGGTAACAAGGAGGTGGTTCATTAACTACTCTTGAGACTTTTAGGCAATCAAACTAATAGTAAGCTGCAAACTTAGCTTAGGAGAGAGGATGAAGATGTCTGTTTGTTTGTGGGTTGAGTGTTCATTTTATATGTCTTGCCCATTTTTCTTTCTGAGAGATGCAGGTGGCCAATATGTAGAGTCTATTAGTAAAGTTCATTCTTGGGTGTAACTGAGTGTCATTTGCATATTGCTAGAAGGAGAGTTTGTGTTTATGTAATAGTTCCACTAATGCCATAGTTCCACTAATTTCTCAATATGCAGGTTGAACAGTAGGCCAGGACTGACCTTTGACACATTCTGAAAGGAAATGTAGTGAGTTTCAAGAATTGGTAATCTCTCCCCTTGGCTTTTGTGGTGTCTGAACAACCCTTTGCCACATACTCTCTATATTGATTGTCTAAACCTTGTACACCATTTGGAGGGTTACTTCACTCATGCCCTATCCTATATGAATATTTTCATAGCAAATTGGATAAACCATTTTATGAGTTGTTCATTTAGGAACAATCTAGACTGACCCATCAGAATAGGCCAGATATCAGACCAGTACCACTCACCCCAATAACTAGATCTCTGTGGAAACAAAAAATATACCACCAATGTCCCCGGAGGCTGACTACTAAACACACAGATTAGAATATTGCATGTGTTGAGATTAGCCCCTAGGGTAAGGGGAGTTGGGATGAGAGAACAGACTTCTTGACCAGCTCAAGTTACTGGGCTCTTCAAAGCCAAATTAAGTACTTCTTCCTCTGAGATCTTTCTCAATTGCTAGGGTGTTTGCAATAATATAGGATCATTCTTGAAGAGAGCAGACACAAAAAAAGAATTTCCTATGAACTTCTGTTACTTGAGTTCTGTTAATGGTATTGTAGTCTTTCCTAAATCAAGCTAAGAGAACGCAAGGCTAACTTCCTTCTTTTGTGATTTTCTCAACAACAGGTCATACTGTCTTTCTCTATCAAGACAGTTCTTTCAAACAGGTATTTTTAAATCTTAAAATAGTGCGTGAGAAATATGTCTCCAGAAGTGCTCTAATTTTGGTTCACATGCAATTATCCCGTTTTTAGGTTAAATGAACATATTTGACTTTACAGTCTTTTATGGTAGAGTCTCTTAACTGATTTGGTTTCGTCCTCATAATTAATCACAAAGAATAATTATTGCTTTAGCAACAAGTCTTAAAGTGCCTTCCTCAGTTGTTTTTACTTTCATTTCCTCTTTTAAAGTAATTGCAAGCAATCCGACTTGTCTTGTATTTAAAAAAATATCTTTTAACAAACACCCCACAGCCTGACATGCAGCAATGCTGCTTTGTGGTATTTGAGTTTATACTAATGATGCAGGTCACCTAACTACAGACGCCAGGTATGGGGTCTATTGCCAATCCCAAAGATCACTTCCCTATCTCTGTGTCCTCACAGTGAAGGTATGCCTAGACAGATAGATTATTTGCCATGGTAGGAATGTTTATTGTACACAGCCTGATAGTAATGCTAATTACTTTGTTTAGTTTCATCTGCCCAGTGATGGCAGCACATTTGCTTTATAATAGACTATGATAGCTTTAATAAATGTATTGTAAACCTTCTTTGAGTCTTACTTATGTTTTTTACAGACATGCACAAGTGAGAGACGCAAGGTGAGGATCTGTTTCCACAGATCCTTGGGGACTAGAGGGTCATGTTCTAGGCTGTCAAAATCAACTGCTACTCTGGAAAGGTTAGGAGTTCAGGTGAGGCACTGTGAGCTAGACAAAACTTGGGCCAACAGATTCTGATGTTGTAGAGAGACTCAATCCCTACATTCTGATGTTTTGTCATTCCAATGCACAGTTCTGCTTTACCATGTAGAATCCATGCAACACAGTGCTACCAACATTGGTCTGGTAATTATTTAACAGGTCTTCTGAGTAGTACTTTTGTGTGCCCATAGTACCCTTATACCTTCTCCGTAGATGTCCATGATGTTGGGGATTTAACTCCCACAGCATTTTAGGAAGCCCCTCATTTTTTGTGGTTGTTGCTTAAGCTTGAACCTCTGAAATTATTTCTCATATTAGTGTTGACCATTTTTTTCCTATTCTATTTTTATGAATGGTGGTGCCACAGTCAATAACTATAGCTGACAATTTCAGACCGGCAGGGCATGCACATTTGGTTTTTACATGCCCGTGACAATGCAGGCGGTGATGTATTCTTCATGTCTGAAGCACATAATGCCTATCATTTGGAAGTATTTAATTTTTGGCTCAGTTTTCCAGCTGTGGATGATAAGTAGGTTATACTGTTTTAGGTTTAAACCTATAATAACTGATAAAACTCCACCAAAAGAGAAATAGCCCTCACCAGTTTAAACATATAAACACTGAAAAAACACCTGCACAACTACAAAGTAAATGGCATTCAAAGAAAGGAAAAGGAGAGTGAAAGTAATTTTTTATTTCTTCCTGAAGATACCAATACAGTGTAACTTTGTTGTACAATGTAGCAGCAAAAAAGACTGGGCTAACATGATTCTTTTAAGTTTTGTTGCTTAGTGATGTCACTAAAATATTGTTTTTTCTTCCTTCTGCTTTTTTCAGTGTTGTGGTCTTTGGTCTAATGATGCAGGGTTTAGAAGAACGTTTCAGGTGTAATTCAATTATTTTATAAACTTTAGAGAATCCTGAAATGTCAAAATCATATTTGATATTTTGGTTACGTTTGATTCTTTCACTGATAAGTAAAATGGCTGGTTTCATAAGCATCTTTCCCATTATGTACCATCACATTTACCCACAGCAAATGGGTGAAACCCTTTGATCCATCAGCTCCCTTTTCTAGCGAGTCAGGATTGATAGTAGGTTACTTGCTAAACACCCCAGACTTTAAACATTCAATGCAAGGTGTTGTGGCAGGTATATGGGAAAAGAGTGCTGTCAACAAGCATCTGGAATAGTGGTGACTTTTGGAAAACATGGAACACAGTATCACTTGGAATACTTCTGCAAAATGGTCATACCAAGTTCAACAAAGATTGGACTGATATTTTTTGTATTTAAGGGGATTCAGCTACGTATATGACAATGTTGTGTGATGAACTGTCAAAAATAGATACCTGAGCTGAAGTGCTTCTCTGTAAGAGATCCTTGACACTTGCTACATGATATGCTGAAAGGATCTTTACAATCTTCAGAGGTAATGAAGAACGCCATTGCCTTTGTAGTCCATTCTGGACATCCCAACTGTGTTATCTAGCCAGTGTGTGGTTCTGTGAAAACGGGCCTTGTCTCGTAAGGCCATGGTTCTGTCATGATTTTGATGATGTTGAACTGTATTTAATGAGTGCGGCTAATATGGAGTGAATTTGTCACGTTAGCTAGCGAGTTCATCATGTATTTGGAGATTTCGTCTCGAACATGGGTTCCATTTTGTTTTTGAGTCTCCATTTGTATTGCCATCACGCAGGCCGACGAGTATGGTCGAACGAACGAAGCGGCCTGGCCTTCATGTATTGGTATACATTAACAGGGTCTTTCTTGACTCCAAGGTGAATTGCAAGGATCTGATTCCTTCACCTAAAGCTGACCCTGCCGAGTCAATTTCCCTGGTTTGATCGTTGTCTGAGATTGCCAATCATTGTTCAGGACATCGTTAACTTTTAGTCTCCTTACACATGCCTTATCTTGCTCACTATCAGACAATGTTTTCTTTTCTATGCTCTTTACTACATGCATTGTGCTTTTCAATTATGGGTTTGTCCTGCTTGTGGAGATTGGATTTGGGATATTTCCAATGATTAACTTTGGGTTGGGATGTTGCAAACTGAGCTTTTTGTCATGTGATACTTTGTTTAAGAATGTACCCCATTGGTTGGATTTTTGCGCAGTGGGTGTATGTTCTAAATGTGAATATTGTGTATAAAAGGAGATGTCTTGCTATACGAATTTGAGCAGTCTCCTGAAATATACCATGCTGTATTTTTAGGATCACTGTTACTGGCTGCAGCTAATAAATTTGGTCTCTGACGCAACCCAGAAGTATTCCGTGTCTCTGTAAACCAAGACAGGTGAATCCGAAGACTTTGGCCGTGCCCCTGGCGCCGCTGGGTTCTAAAAGCCCGGTTCTTCAAGTTGTTCTTAGTCCTAGAGGCCGTAAATGCTATATTATCCATGACACGACCGTTTACAGATTTTTGCTTACTGATGATGGCAAAGGCAAGAAATGTGAGGACCTTTGGTCATATTGATAGTGATGTGAAAAAAGTACACTCTACTGCATTCTTAGAGTTTTACGGGAAAACATGACTGCTATAGTGGACATAATAAAAAAAACTAGAGTCTGAAAACACCCTTATCTATCAAGTGTTCAGCCTTAATTGGTTTGGATGTGAAATATCTCCTTGAGAAATAGACTGGGCAACACTTAAGTGACTTTGGTACTGCAACATGTTACATGTTAGAATGCTTGCCACTTGGTAAGCAAAGAAATGTTGAGGAGCAATTTATGAATTTTTGTTTTACAATGCATGAGAAATGGCTTGTAATGATGCATAGCAATGTCCCTTCAGCAACTTTAAAGTCGGTGAAACCACACTGTGGTACTCTGGACAAGTTCTATTTCCATTCCACAAAGGGGATTTTTTTCTGGACTCTGAAAAGTACTACTTCAGTTTTGACCACTTCAAGAACTCTGAGGGCAGATGTGCTCAGTGAAATGAAGATGTTGCTGAACCTGTCACAGGGAAGCGCAATCTTCAGGTGCACCAGTATTGGCATGGAAAGCTATGTCAGTGGCCAGAGTTAGAAAATGTTGTACTGGCTGTTTTGGTGTTGTCCGTTTCAAGTGCCAATGCTGAGAGGGCATTTTCACAAATAAAAGTTTGCAAGGCAAGGAAAGAGCAAGCACGCACGACCAAAGAGTCACAGAAGAAGTACTATATGGTGTACTACAATAAGTTTGATTTGTAAAAATGTATTTGGGACTCATATACACTGTATATACACTGTCTATATACTATATACTATCAGTGCAGAAAGCAAGCAATAATAAAAGTTACATTTCTACAAAAATGAGAAAAACACTGTTTCTGTTATTTTTAATGGTGTGGAAATGTGTGACCACTGATAACCACTGTTTTATAAGGTATTGAAAACACTGAAAAAACTCCACCAGAATTTACAAAAAATAGAATCTGAAAACAGGAAGCCTAATGATCATACACAGACATTTCATGAATACACTGGTGTTGCATCACCATGACAATAAAGAGCACATCAGCTCTTAAAAATTCCACTTTATCATTGGGAACATCAAAATTGGTTGCAAGTCACCCTAATGCATGTACATAGTCTTGTACGTACGGGTCCCCTTAGTAAGCACTAGCTGGTTATACCCCATACCCTGACCTACTAAATCTCAATGTTAATGAGCTGCAGCAATTATACAGTGGTCTAGTTAGACTATATAGATGCCTAACTCAGTATGTTTCTGGCACCTTGATGGCTGTCCAGGCAAAAGAAGCACTAGCAGGGCAGCCATATTTGCTTGCAGTACCTGCAATATGTCCGGTAATTATTCATTCAATTATGGGTACAATTCCTGCAAACCGTACGGAAATTCATTTTGGATAGTCAAAAAAACCTGATCAGATTGAAGCTGTTTACAGGACCACAAGACTAGCACATAATATTGACTACGGGCTCACTCCATGGGATGGTTCCCCAAATAGGTCACTGTGCCACTTGGAGCACAGTCTTTGCTGCATTTTATACCATCATGTATGGTACTCTGTCTAATGTCAGTGTTGCTGGAGGTGTTAAATACAGAATGAACACAGAGAAGCTGCTGCCCTGGATTTTGGGATAAAATTAATGGGAACTGTTCCTGTGGTCCCCTCAATGATTCTGTCAAACATTAAAGGAGAAGCAGCTTCTTTGGCTATACACCAGCAGCTCGTGTAGGTTGCACAGGTCAATCAGGAGGGTAAGATACCTACAATTAATGCTGAAGTATAAACATGAAAATGATGGGACAAACCCAAACCTAAAGAAAAGGTTAGGTCTAGTGGAGGTTCTTCTCCATCTGAGTCCTCTGACAAATGAAATAATTTGTGTGATCGCACACATTTGAAAGCACCTGATGGATATCAGCATTCTGATACTCGTCCTCCTCATTCCGTTCAGGACTGATTGGAAAAACAATACAAGATCAGAGAGCATTCTGAGCACAGACAGGAAGAGTATGTGAAACCATAAAAGGACTCACAATGCTTGTCTGACGAAAGATAAAAAAGGATGAGAAACATTTAAGTTTCAATTTCCCCAATTTCAGAAAAAGAAAGTTACAGCTTTAACTGAAAAATATGCCACTAACACTAAGAACCCTCCTCCTGAACAGGAGTTGGGCTGTGGTTCTTCTCGACAGCATACCAGAGGTTACTATAGTGCACTGGCATCTCCAGGAGTTTCTGGCAGCGAAAGCAACTGGTCAATATGTTACAGCTGAAACCCCAGACTGGAATGTAGACCCTCCAGATAGATTATATGATTTGGATGTACAAATTGAGGGTGACATACAGCGCTCCATGCGGGTAATATTCGGGGAGTCTTTAATGTTTGCATATAACATTCTCTTAACAGAGGTCAATTGACCCCTGGAGTTTGTGCGGACATCCCTACAAGGTGAAGATGTTATAATATCATCATTGTCTGAGCTTGTCCCTGATGAGGTCAAACAAGCCTATTCAGCAGAATGGGCTCTTGGGCAAGGTCCAGCTTTATTTCACAATCATGCCAGCTGGGAAAAGGACAGTCCTTATCATGCAATATCCATATAGTCCAGCAGACAAGTGCAGCCACAATACCCAATAAAAAAAGGTTGCAAAAGCACCTGTTGGAGAAATACTCCCAGAATTAGTGTACCAGGGAGTAACTGAACCCTGTGTCTCCTAAATGAATAATCCCCTTTTTCTTGGCTTAAAACCAGATCATTCATGTCATATAGTTCTGGACTTTAGACAATAAAATAGTCATACATGTATGTTTGCAATATAAAATACAGACAGTGCAGCACTTATAAGCTATATAGTCCATACAATACTGTAAAACAACTTTGCATTTTTCCAATGTATTTTCTGCCAAAATATAGTGCCTGAAAGCAAAGAATGAGTTGCCTTCCTGGCAATAGGTGTTCAACGTCGCATTGCTCAACTCCACATGGGCTAAGAACAGTCCAGGACTGTTTGATGCACGCATTGTGTCCGTTCTACATGATATTGACACAGATGTACTGTCCTATGTAGATGATACCTACCTGAAGGACGATGAGTTACAAATACATTTAGGGACTGATTATGGTACCAGGAACAACCATCGCTTTCTGGCAGTCTTCCCACATGCTTCCATAGCGTTCCAGGCACCGGATCATGAAGCAGGCAGGAAGATCGCCTCCAGACTGCCGTCACTGCTAACAATCCTGGTACCGCGGTGGGGGCAAGAGGAGCACAGGTGGTATATGGGGGCTGTACCACCATGTTTGGCTCTAGGTTAATTACGAACTGCCCCACCGCCAACCTATGCATGGCATGGACACCACCATGGCAGAAAGGCCGTTCAAGTGGCTGAATAATGATCAGAGGAGAAATGGACCTATGTAAAACATCACTGGTGCACATGTAAATCGCAAAATCACCTTTATCTCAGCTCACGCTAATGCCAGGAAGCAGGAAGAATTGGAAAGCGAACACTTGCCCAATTGGCTGGGAACATGTTCAGTGTGTATCCAGCAGTCAGCAGTGTGTGTGTCATCAAAATCCCCAGGTTTGTTTCCTGTGTGACATATACCCCTACCATGACTCCGCCACCATTCAACCGCCATTCCCATGGGAAACTCCAAATTCGGCTGGCAGGGAGGCCGGCTACTCGGCGGTGTGCTCGATCCCAACTCTTTTGTGGGACGGGAGTCACACCACAGAACCCGTAATCAGGCCCTTGGCCAGAGTGGATCGAATAAGATCAGGATTTATTGAATCTGACTTCAAGTTCCAATTTAAGAATCTAATATAGCATTTCTAAATGTACTATTTCTAGGATCAGAACTTACCCATGAGGGAAAATGCCTTGCACCACACTTCTTAGAAAAGTGTGGTATGCTACAACCATCTAATACTCTAAGGAAGTTACAATCCTTATTAGGATTTGTTCATTTTGGCTGAACTTACAAACCTGATTATGCACAGTCTAATAAACCATTATATTAATTAATTCATCCTGAATCTTCCAGTTTACATTGGACATCTGAACATACAGACATACTCGGATCACTACAATTTGACTTGCTTGCTCCATGACCCTTACATACACGTGTCAACACTGAAAACCTGGTCATCTGTATAGTTGCTGGTACCATTGGCTTTGCATGTGTCACCTTTAATGAAAGGGAAACAGTACTGATTACATTTAAACCACATTTTTATTCCATTGCAGAGATGCGTTTGGCATCCACTGAAAATATACTGACTGCAGTGCAGATGGCTATAATTAAAGAAAGGCCAGTTGCACAAGGGAAACACATTATTGTCTTTACTCCCACTCCAGCCTTAGAGGCTGTTACAAAAGCAATCATTCCAAATACTAAAGCCCTATATCCCAGATGGCGGCAATGGGCAATATCCTTAACAGCTATGGATTTAGCATTCATTTTTTATTCATCTTTACAGACAAAATAATTTCTTCAATACGAACATGTTTATCCCATGCTCAGCAATGTTTTGCCTCTTGAGCAGTATGAACATTTTACTCAACTTGCTATAGGGTCCCAGCACCAATATTCGGTACCATGCACCTCAATGTACCTCAGTTTGTGGTGAAATGTTGGATGATAAATTCCAACCACAGAAAACTCAAACACAGTACTGAGGTGACTGCACTGCGCAGTTGGCTGAACTAAAAGTATTGCTTCTTGCACTCGAACATACTGATGTTGAATTCCTCACACTTATAATGTGCGATTTGTATAATTGTGTCCAATGTTTTAATGACAATTTGCATCATGGGCATCAGAATGGACTCAAAGATTCTAAAGGCAACACTATAAAGCATAAATAGCTTTGGGTGAAGTAGGAGACCTAAAAGATAGGTTGCCACAAACTCATGTCATTCACACATTGAGTCATTAGCGTTTGGAACCACACATTGTAAGGATTTCTTTGGCAGATGAAGTGGACACGTGCAGATTCAACTGTTACAGTTGCTGTGATTACTCGAGGGTAGATGAAAATATACTACCTGCAGTTAATGCTACACGCAACGGAACCCCATGCCTAAGGGCTTTCCTGCTATACATACTTATCAATTTAAGCAAACAAAATGTTCCATTTGTTACAATTCCAGGGGTTGGTGATCATTTGATTCCCATCATATACCACAGACAAACCTTAGAGACATGTGGCATAAAGGTGTTGCTTCTGCACATGCAGATGTGGTGACCACAATTGTGTTACTACAGCAACGTTAATGGTGGTACAGCTTATATGAACAGGTCAAGAAATATGTTCTTTGCTGTGACATTTGTCAACAAATTAAAGGTTCTACCATGGCACGTCGACCACAGACACACCTGTTGATTTCGAACAAGCCTTTTGGCTACATTTATTTGAACCATTGTGGTCCATTTAATTCTGATGGAGTGTTTACATTTATCCTACCTGGAGTTGAATATTGCCTAAGGTTCATTTGGATGCCGTCACAACATTCAGCTGATGCTCACACTGTTAATAAAGATTTGCAAGTCTTTATCAGAACACATGTATGCACTACATTCCACTCAGACCAGGGCCCTGCTTTTGCCTCTAAGGCTTACAGGGATACTATGACTTCCAAAGGTGTAGGGGCGCATTACTCTTCCCCCTATCATCTTGAGGGAATTTCAGTAGAGGAGAGGATGAACCGTGACTTAAAGCAATCCTTAACAGCTAGGGTATTTAGTTCAGGGCGGAGCTGGATCCATCACCTATAAGGGGTACAACGAGCACTTAATAATATCCCTAAACGGTCTCTGGGTAGCCGGACCCCATACAAGGTCCTTATTGGAATCAAAACATATGTTCCAGATCTTGACGTCCAGACATCATGACTGCAGCCACATCCTTTGAAGTAAAAAATCATTATGCTGTCTTACATGATTTTGCAACACTTCCAAAATGGACAATCTAATGAAAAGTTGAAGACGTCTGTCTCTACTGGAATCAAGGAGCATCCAGCATCTTCCGGCTGGATTTCACAAATTGGGGATCTTGTTTGTGAAAAGGTTGTGGAGAAAAAGGAATTTGACCCATCATACCGTCTGCTGATACCAGTCCTTAGCATTCAAGCTACAAGAACTGTAATGTTGCCACCACTTACTGGTTCTAAAGACAATTGTTGTGCCTCCTTTGATCACATCAAGTTACATCATGTTGCCAATTCTATACAGTTGCCCATGAGGAGTCTTTGGTAGTTCCCTAACTCCTATCGCAACCATACAGAAAAGTCCTCTGCAGCTTGTGAACAATATCAAAGCTGTTTCTCTTCAGCTGGGGGTTGGTAACTCAACTTCAGTTAATTGCTAATGTCGCTACAACTGCAAGCCATATGACTGAAGTAAGTATTTACTTGCTGTTCTGTCTTCTAAGATGATGTTGTTTCAACTAATCCACCTCTTGTGGAAGCTACCAGTTCTTTAACTTCACCTGTGGATCCTGTTTGTCAGCAAACACTTTTGGTTATTACGTGGGAACAGGTGATTTTTCATCAGACTCTTTTGACAGTTCCACCATACTAGACACTCCACCTACACAAGCCTATGCTTTCTTTTCATGGCTGAAATGCACTTATCTGGTCCCTCCTTGGATATATGTTTGGTTAACACTTTCCTCGGATTTAAAAGTTCTTTGGATTGGATTTGTTAGCGTTTTCTTCTTGCTGATCAATAGCCATTACCTTCCGAAACACTCTGCCACAGAACTGGTAGATTAGGTGTTAGCACCTCACTCATCTTCACATAAACTGAAAGGAGACCTGCCCTTTGGAACATTTCAGCTGTCCAAGTAACTGATGTAAGTGTTTGGGATAATGTCTCTTGATATTTTCAGTCTTATATATTCTGCTGGTTCCTTATGTCTTTAAGATTTCCATGGGTGATGTTATTGTACCTGGGTTACATTATGATGCCTGGGATGTTGTCACAGTTAATTTCATGCTATCAGACCTGGAATATTGTACTGTTTTTGAAAGCAAAGACCTGTACCTAAATTCTGCTAATGATTGTGAAATATTCTGTTATCATCATTATGGCCAAGAATATTTAAATAGAGCTGGTGTTCAATGCATACTTTTTAACTAAACACTATGGGAACATTGTCATACTCCCCCACAAGGGAGCTAAACAACCTATGAGGACAAATTCATAATTTTTTCTGGCCATGATTCATTAGAACAAACAATCTTTTCATTTTAAACGTATCTCCACACCAGCAAAATAAAATATGCTGACGCAAACAAAGCTAATATAAACAGATTCCTTTGCCACACAATTAGCCTTAAAAGGCTTTGAGTGTTGGAAGGATATCATTGAAATGAAATCAATATGGGGTACCAAACCTTGGCAGGTTCAGGGACCAGACACCTTATTTTAGAGCTTGCTTATTTCCAACACAAACAATTTTTTTTAATGACACAGCTCAACAGACAGAAAATACAACGTAAAGAAGGGTCTCAGGGGAATTAATTAATGACTGAAAGCACCTCCGCTCCCCAATCACAGTTTAAACAACTAGTTGGAGATGCTCAGTCAATTCTGAGGGAACAGAAAAATGCTAGATGCTGCTACAATGTAGGGACCCAGTTCAGTAAAGTTTGCCCATCACCTGGCTGGAGTAAAGGGTCCATCGGCCCACCCTTACTGGCGGAGAATCGTCATCTGGAGCTCAAGGAGAACTAGATCTAGGCCCACAGCCCTGAGCTACCGGGCCCTGCTGGGTACCTGTCCTCATGCTCCTGTACACTCTCACCAAGGTGGATGTTCAAACAAGTGGACTCGAGTGAAGTGCAGTGCTTAGGTGTGTGAAAAGGTAAAAATGGCTACTCGGAAAAAAATATGTTTATTAAGGATTGTCCAAGTGTCATATTAAAATAACCTGATAGTACAAAAAACTATACTGACTATCTCCTGGCTATGGCTAATGCGGTCGACATGTTTCAGCCGTACTGGTCAGTTGACCCGGCTTTCTTCAGGACCTCGATGTTAACTATAGGCTACTGCAGGAAAACCACTACTAGTGCAAAAAACGTGTAAACTTAGAATAGAAATATTTAGGTAAATCTGTGGCTATTGCCACCCTACCGGACATGTGGTGTACATGTTTGCAGGTAAGAGCTACCTCTTCTTTCCCAGCTTTGTGTGGGAGAAAAACCTCACCTCACCCGGCTGATTGCTCGGAGAAGGAAGCCCCGCTCTGTCCGTCGGTGCTCCAGGCCAGACTGCGAGCAATCTGGGAGGTGTCTGGCCTGGAGCACACGTGTCCGGTAGGGTGGCAATAGCCACAGATTTACCTAAATATTTCTATGGTGTCCCTTCAAGTAGGCAATTGATGTTTGCCTTGCACTGTAATTGACTGTTCCTATGGACATGAACCTGTTGATGTCTCCGATACTGGTCAACTTTTGGAGTTGTCTCATGTAGTTGCAGCTGCTTCAAGATGCATCGTATGAGCCAAACGCCGGCTACAATAACATGAATGAAGGATAATAGACTACTTCCTCACCATCGGCTGATAACAAGGATCATGTCTGTTCTTTGGAGCTATTGAACAATCCTCGTCTGTAGAAACTGCATCTTTTCTGGATTCACTTAATGTTAATCTTGTGAAAGATACCTATGGGCCCCCGACTTAACCAAATATGGGCCCCTTTTCAAAATTTTCAGTTCCATTTTTACTGTACTTCTAATTTGAATGTTGTGCTTATCAGCATCACATTGACTTTGCCTGGCTTGTGATTTTTATTATTTGTTAGTCGCTAAGTTAGTACAGCATGGACTTTACAGTCCATTAAGTGGTGTAATGTGCTGTGGCTTACCCACAACGCTGTCTTTCTAAGGCTCTCCAATGAGCTTTTTGAAAGGAATTGCTAAGGGCCAGCCACCGCAGGATCACTCATCCAGATTACAACTTGTAATCCGGCTAGCAGCCTGCGGTCTACTTTGGTGGTCGGGAGCGGTGAGGTTGCGTGCTGCCCCGCTCCTGCACTGCCAAAGTCGTGATCAGGTCCTTAATCCCTAAATCCTGATGTCTTGTCATCCCAAGGCACGGTTCTGCTTTACCATGCAGATTCTCTGTGACGTAATCTTTTAAACTGCTGTCGGCTTTCAACTTGTTTTTGGCATAGATGAGCTTTTTGGTCAAATTTATTAACAAACCATTTTGCGATTTCTTAATTGCGAATCCCTATGATTCACAAAATCAAAAAATCGCAAAACGGAATGCATGAAAGTGTGTTTAACACTTTCTGCAATTCTTAGGGGATCGCAAATGCCCCACCTCATGAATATTAATGAGGTAGATCGCAATTTGCGACCTCTATGAATCTCAAAAATCACTTGGATGGTGGCCTGCTGGGGTCAACAGACCATCCTGTCCATGATTGCTTTTTAATAAAGCAATCTTTTTTTTTTGTAAAGCAGCTTTACAAAAGAGAAAATCAAAAGATGTTCTTTCATTTTCTAAGAGCAGGCAGTGGTCCTTGGGACCACTACCTGCACTTAGAAAATGCATTTACAGACATTCATAAAGACGAAGGAGTACCTTGTGGACCCCTTCCCATTTGCAATTTGGTTACCAACTAATGCATTTCAAATGCATTTCGGTCGCAAAACATTCATGCATACCGATGTGATTCGGTATTAGGAAGGGATGCCCTAACATGCCCCTTCCTAATAGCAAATCGCAATCCCATTTTGCGATTCGGTAACAGCAAACAGCACAGTCAGACCATGGTGTGACACCATGTCCCTTGCAGATGGGAACAAAAGCAACACCAAACTAGTTTTGGTCTCTTAAGCCCAATAGGATTAAACCAGTCTGGGGTAGCCAGGGTTGCAGAATTCCGCAGAGTAACATAAAAACTCAGCACAACACGCTGCTCACACTGATTTTTAGCACTGGGAGTTTGTTCCACAATGTAAAATCAGTGAGAATGGCACCACATGAACCACCAGAGTGCACTGCTTCATTCTGCCACTGAAGTAGATTTTCCACTCGTGCAGTAACTTCCTCAACGCAAATAGTTGCAACCTGCTGTGAATGCCTACATTGAGAATCTCACCGGGAGGTGTTCTGGCACCTGAAATCGAATGCAGGGCCAATAATTCTTACTTGAACTCGCCAACCTATCATCAGGAAAAAAGTTCACCACATGGCTGTTGATGTACCTTTGCCGCAAGTCTGCATTCCAAGCACAACGCAGAGTGAGCACAACTCTGCAAACTCTGCCGGTGGAGCACAGTTTTCACCCACCCCTAGATTATATAAGACAGGAGGGTTTCGGTAACCTTCCAATATTAAGTGCCTTCGGAAAACATGGCTCGTTCTTGCATGTATGTGCTTCTGAAAGGAAGGTGGAAAAGCATGTACATTGTTTTCTGCCTTCAGAGTTTTGCTAATTTCCCAATTACTTCTTTTGTGCATTTTTCGAACAATTTTTAAATGATGTCTGGGCTAAGGAATTATATTCTTTTATACCAGAATTTAGCATTTTGAATCTCCCACCAACCAAGTTGTTAGCAATAATATTCAATGGCAACATTATTCAATAGAATTAATTTTTTAAGCAACTATTACAATATTTACTTGCGAACAGCAAAGAAGCATCCCGAACAAGCAATTCTGCCTGTTTGTGGAATTTCTGCATTTTCGCGGAGATTTTTTACTGTTTTGCAGAGATATGCGTAACGCGATTCCGCAAATTCCACCCACCCCTACTATTTGCGACCCCGGAGGGGGGTCCATGCGGCCCCCCCTCCCCCAATTAAAAAAAAAATACATATAAAAAAAGGCCCGGCCCCGGGGGATGGCGTCACCTGGGTCAAAAGTGGCCACAGGAGGGGGGCAAGGTAGCCACCTCCTAATAAAAAAAAAGGCCCATGCCCTGGGGGATGGGGTCCCAGGGGCAGACTATGGCCGCAGGAAGGGGGTCTCAGTGCCCCCTTCCAAATAGTTAAATTTAAAAGAAAAAAATTGGGGGCAGGCCCTGGGGTCCCCAGGGCCAAAAAATTAGAAAAAGAAGGGGGGCTACACAGCCTCCTTCTTAAAAAAAAATATTTAAAAAAGGGATTGCGACTGGAGGCCACGCCCCCTTATTGCACCAAATTCCCCTTGAATACTGGGGGTCCCTGGGGCCAACTAACCCACCAGGTACCTCATCTATGTGCCAGGGGCTGCGATTCAGAGAGGTTTTCTGAGGCCATGCCCCTTTGTATACCTCTCTGCAACGCAGCTCTCTGGCACTTACTGGAGGTAGCTGGTGGGCTAGTTGCACCCCAGGGACCCTCAAGATTCAAGGGAAGTTAATCCCCCAACTTAAAACCCGCCACGAGGCGCGTTTGCACAGTGGTGAACGGAGGGGGCGGGGCCTGAGTTCACATGTGTGCAAACACGTCCTGTGGCACGGTTTAAGTTGGGGAATTAATTCCTTGTCAGTACTGAGGGTCCCTGGGGGCCAACTAGCCCACCAGGTACCTCCAGTAAGCACCATGGAGCTGCGTTGCAGAGTGTTGTAAAAAGGGGCGTGGCCTCAGAACACCTCTTTGCAACGCAGCGCCCTGGTGCCTACTAGAGGTACCTGGTGGGCCAGTTGCCCCCAAGGGACCTCAGAATTCAAGGGCACTTAAACCTGCAACTTAAAACACGCCACAGAGCGTGTTTGCACACATGTCACCTCAGACCCCGCCCCTTTCTTTACCATTGTACAAATTTGCCTGTAAAATCAGCCGAACTATGAATTCCAATTTACTCACCTGTTATCAGGAGAGAACCCAGTGCTGCATCTTTTAGCCCAGCTCTGGCCCTGAAAAGTAATTCTAAGCGTACTTACACTAACTTGTATTTCCTTCTATAGGAATCCATTGTGTGGTTTTCAGCAGAAAAGTTTCTAAGTGTTGATTTTTGAAACGTACAAATATTCCTGTAAAATCAGCCGAACTACGAATTACGATTTACTCACGTGTTATCAGGAGAGAACTGATACAGTACTGATCATGAAAAGTAATTCTAATCGTACTTACCAGTTACTTGAACTTCCTTCCATAGGCGAACATTGACTGGTTTTACTTGGAAATTCTTCTGTGTGTGGAGTTTTTGAACTTTAAAAACGTTCTATAAAATCAGCAGAACTACGAATTCCGATTAACTCACCTGTTATCAGGAGTGACCTCAGTGCTGCTTCTTTGAGCCCAGTACTTATCCTGAAAAGTAATTCTAACCGTACTTACCAGTAACTTGTATTTCCTTTCAGAGGAATCCATTGTGTGGTTTTCACCAGAAAAGTTTCTAAGTGTCTATTTTCACAAATTAAAAATATTCCTTAAAAATTGCCTGCATGACTTAAACGTATTCTTTCGACTGTTTACAGGAGATGTACCCATGCTGGAACCAGGATCCACCACTGAGTAAGAAAAAATAAGGTTAACACTACTTACCTGATAAGTGAATTTCCTCCCATAGGATAACATTGGTGATTCTATGTGAAAAGGTTTTTAAGTGTCATCTTTTAAAATACAATAAAAAAATTACAAATCACTACTGTAACCAAAACGCTTTTACTCAACTGTTTACAGGTGATGTCTCAAGACTGAATTTAGGATCCAGTCCTGTGGTTAGAAAAGTAATCCAAAAAGTAATTAATTACACTTAACTAGAAATTCACATTGACCTCAATGTTGTATTGTGTTTGAAATTGAGTTGCCCATTACAACATCTGTAACTACTGTACTTAAAAGTCTATGCCTATTTGCAAAGTATTTAAACTAAAGTAATTCATTCTGAGAAATTATATTTTGTAATGTACTGTATAATGTAATTATATTGTAATTTAAAGAATAAAATATCTAAAAATAAACTGTTTAAAAAATAGAGAAAATCAGTATAAAAAAATAAAAATAACAATAAATACATTTAAAAATTGTCATTTACAAAGCCTTTGAAATTCACCGAAAAAACCATAGGTTTCAGACATGTTATAGTTAGGAATTAGCATTCAAAAAACCTTTGAAATTCCCTGAAAAAACCAGAGGTTTGAGGCCTGTTATAGTTAGGAGTTAGCATTTAAAAAACCTTTGAAATTCACTGAAAAAAACATAGGTTTGAAACATGTTATAGTTAGGAATTAGCATTTAAAAAACATTTGAAATTCACTGAAAAAAACTTTTTAGGGGTGTTATAGTTAGTTGGACATTTCACTGGTACAAAACCATTGAAATACTAACTTGCGTGCCCGCAATCCACTGCTGATGATGTCACATATTACATCATTCATGACATGGTCTGAGACATCACTGATGACATCTCAAATGACATCACTGATTGCATCACTGATGACATCATCCACGTGACAATATGATATATCTTATAATACACTAGTATAACATTTCAGCACTCATTATAAAATATAGAGTACCACATTTGAAACCATTGGCACACCAATACAAGTTTCTAAAAACCCACTCAGTGATTCCTACATCTACACACACATCTAAAAACTTACCTATAGATTCACTCATACATGCTAACAAAGATCAATAGAACACTATTAAATGTACTTATACACCTACATCAACAATACACAGTAGCACACATCCTATTCACTAATGCAGTCATCCTACTCACTTATACAAACAATTGATCATACTTACACTTACTAAGCTACACACTTACACAAACACTACTTTATTTATTCATATAGATAGTAACTCATACTTAGTGTGTTAAAAATTCTCTATTATAAGTATACAGTTATCCATACAGTCACTCATACAATCACTGAGCCTTAGGTATACTTATTTATATACAACAACTGTCACATACACTGCCTTTCATATTTCTAGTGTGTTGGACATGTATCATTGAGAAATATATTTACTCATCACCACACCCATAAAGAGATTCACTCACCCAAACAACTGTTTCCACATACAGTCTTAACCTCATATACCTACTAAATCAACTATTTACACATCTTTGGACAGTCACACACTTCCCACCCAACCACACACACATTCATTCACTATCCCATACAAATACTCACTTAACTAATTAATAACTAATATAGACTTCCACATAGCTAGTAACCAAGTTATGTTGTAGTTTACACAACAAGAGATAGAGTGATACAGGTATTCACGCAGTTTAATCACTATCCCATATATTTAGTGAGACACTTTAAATTCGTCACTTAGACAGTCAATCACATTGCTACTAAATCCTCCATTCAGACACTTTTACATCCACTCAGTCATCAAGGCAGATTGCTATATTTATATATATATATATATATATATATATATATATATATATATATATATATATATATATATATATATATATATATATATATATATATATATATATATATATATATTCACTGAAAAAACCATAGGTTATAGACCATATATAGTTAGGAATTAGAATTTACAAAACCTTGAAAATTCACTGAAAAAACCATAGGTTATAGACCATATATAGTTAGGGATTAGCATTTACAAAACCTTAATTTACTCGCACAAAACCATAGAAATTCGCATATATAGTTAGTTGCAATAACTATATATCGCGCACCCGCAATCCACTGCTGATGATGTCACATATTACATCATTCATGACATGGTCAGTGACATCACTGATGACATCACTGATGACATCTCAAATGACATCACTGATTATATTTTCAATATTTCCATTTACCTCTCGTAGAAATTCAAGTAAGTCTTCCCAGCCATACTCAGCACAGCTGAGAGTGAGGCACCATGTGGGAGTTCCTAAATTCCTCAGCATACATTTTAAGTCACCATGACGGCGGTACCAATACTCATTAGTACCACACTGACAAGCCATGAGATTAATCAGGTGAGAATCCAAAACACTGTCTTGCACATTGACTTTATCCATAAAGTCCCTTGCCGAGATATTTCGCAGTTGTACACCACTTTTCAAGTTGTGGTTCACTGCATAAGACAATCCAGAGAGATCACTTTCAAACAGTAGATGAAATAAATAGGGAATGCATTGACGAAACCTAGGATCTTCTGCATACAATCGTAAAGTCCGATATTCTGAAGCAGGAATTTGAACAGGTCGCTCATCATATCGTCCTCCTCGACCTGTGGGAAATAACTGTGGGAAACATTGAGGTTCCAAACTTTCCTCCCAAACACTAATGGGACTCCCTTTGGCTTGTTTCATTTGAAACAACTCAATAGCATTCCCCATGACTTCCTTGGAATGCAAAGGATGAACACTATAATGTTCATATATTTCTTCCTCTTTAGAGGCTTCTACTTTCTCAATTTGTCCTGGACACAAATCGCTGTCCTCTTCTTCACTTACTTCCTCTTCTGCAACACATACATTCTTGTAGTACTCATTATTTTTTATCAAATACAATGTTGCCTTTTTGACTTTCCTAACATCCACTAAATCTTGCCAGATTTTCTTACTCTTTGTCGGAACACCATTAACTATGATAACCAGAGGTTCCTCTTCTACTTTCTCTACTCCAATTGTATTAATGTTTTTCTTCAAATCCAAAGGCAAATAAACAACTCTTCCCTTTAATCCTCTCTGTAAATCTGATGGAGGCAACTTCCCTGTCTTTGACAAGTGAATGACCATGCAAACCTGTCACTTGTCTCACTCTGCAAGGATCTAATTCTTGCAACAACTTTATTTTTTGCTTTACACTTTTCTTATTAAATGTCCGTATAAAATCACAAAGCAAATTGATAGAATCCTGTCGCACACTGCAAATAGAACTACACTTCCAGGTGTACACTGGTCCCTTAGGACGTCTCCCTAAAACCTCATCACTTAACACCTCTTCTGCATCTGCATACACAAGTATTTCTTTTTCAACCGGACAACCATCTTTTACCTCATATGCA
The DNA here is from genome assembly GCF_964263255.1 of Lissotriton vulgaris. NCBI lineage: Eukaryota > Metazoa > Chordata > Amphibia > Caudata > Salamandridae > Lissotriton > Lissotriton vulgaris. The sequence goes on from NC_141696.1 coordinate 725,570,841, forward strand.
CGACCACTGCTGTCAACTGCATGCACCAAATCATTGTCCTGAAAATAACTCTCCTCATTAAAAAATGCCTCACTATTTGAACTATGCATCCATTCTCCTAAGAAAACTTCACAAAAATTACTTCGATTAACTTCTCTCTTCCATCTACTATTAGATTTGAAAACATAGATTACCTTGTTTAGTTTCCTAATTCTATTAATTACCAAAATAAATAACTTTCGCTTAATTTCGAAAGCCTGATCAATAATTTTCTCTACATTTTTCTTTTTCTTATAAAATGACACTTTCTGTTGACCTTTTTTAAATTGTTTTAGCAAATTGACAATTACCCTGTTGCGGAACATTCGCCTACGAATGTCCCTGAATATATTTGCCCTTCTACTGCCATGCACAGAGTTATCTCCTGCTCTAGCACAAACTTTTTTGACAGGCCTTTCCTTTCCATTTAAATTGGCTCTCTTTTTCTGGACTAAAACTTGTTCTGTAGTTATACTTTTGTTTCTACAAATGTTTCTAAGGAATGATTTCGTTCTCTTACCCGGTGTTCTCTTCGTGCGTTGAGGTAGCTTTAATGTAGAGGACTGCTGCAAGCTTTTAGTCAACTGCTGTCTTTGACGTTTCGTAGCCTTTCGAATTCTATCCTTAGACGGCATTGTCTAATTTCCAAATAATCTGCAGTTGAATCTGTGGTAAAATATAATAAAAAATGTTATTAACCACTATTACCAAACAGTAAATCAATAACAGTAAGAATTAGATTCAACAATGCTATAAAAATGATTCAATAAAATATTTTTAATTTAACTGTGATAGTGATAATATTACAGGGCTTTCATGCAAATGACTGCCCACCCTGCACCGAAAAGACCACATTAAACTTTACGCACATTAAATTGTGTACTTACCTGCAATAATCCATATGCCAGTGTTTACGTCCCTCCACCCTGCCCCTCCCCCTCCCCGCCTACCTGCCCCACCGTAACTCCCTCCACGACCCGCGGCTGCTGTTGCGTCACTTTTATAATGCAGGAGAGATTTACAAGATGCAGCATGTTGCAAAACACTGTTTTGCAACATGCTGCATCTTGTAAATCTCTCCTGCATTATAAAAGTGACGCAACAGCAACACAAAAGAGGCGCACAACCCTCATAAATCTTTCCCTAAAACTTTAAGGGACAGATGTAGGTCGGTCGGTATCGGCCGAAAAACGGTATTTTCGGCCGTTACCGACCAGTTTACAAAATTTGTTATGTAGGGGACAATATATTACAGAATCGGTAAAATTACCGAATCGGTAATTTTACCGATTCGGTAAAATAAAACATCGGTAAATAAACCGAATTCAAGCCACCCATATGTAGGTGGGACTCTTCAAAGTGCCACAAGCCTTTACGAATCGGTATTTTACCATCAAAAACTATTTCACCGGTTCTGTAAATGTAGATTTACCTACATGTGGCCTTGGATTTAGGCCCCTACATACCGATTGGCCATTTACCGGTCGGAAACGGCCGTAACCGGTCGGTAAATGGCCTGAAGCGACCACCTACATCGGGCCCTAAGTGTGCATGCATTTGATTTCAAGCAAAGTTTTACAACCTTTTATGTAAAACAATTATACACCTACATTCATGGGGAACTGACTTAAAATGCTCTAATACACATCAAAACGTTTTTTTAAGATACTTGCACCTTTTTTTCATTAACTTTTAAAATGGCTATGTAACTCAAACAATCATAATGAAAATTTTATAAGCACACATAGGGGCGTATTTACAAGGGCCTTGCAGCACGGGGAAAGTGACTTCAAATGACCAGACACACATGGGGACATATTTACAAGGCCCTTGTACCCGGGGGAAGTGACTTGAAATTGCTAAGCACACATAGGAGGGTATTTACAATACCCGTGCAACACTTATGCATCATTTTCTTTTAACGTGGCTATGTAACTCAAACAATTAATCATTCCTATGGGCTTTGAAGTCCATAGGAATGATTAGGCATTACCGATTCGGTATTTACTGAATCGGTAATTAAAGAATTCACAAGGGTGCAGGGGGTGTCACTTTGACACCCTCTGGCACCCTCAAAACAGGCACAGGTGCCATGTGGCAGGCATACCTGCCCTAAGGGCAGGTCTGCCTTTCACATGACATAGGTGTGCATGCACACATGTGCATATACACCGGAATCGGTATTTTACCATGAAGTTGAATTTCATGCTAAAATACCGATTTGTTAAGGCCTTTGAGACTCAGAAGAGTCCCCCTACATAGGAAATTTACAGAATCGATAAAATTACTGATTCGTTATTTTACCGAACAGATAATTTTTCCGATTCTGTAAATGTAGATTTACCTACATGTGGCCTTGGATTTAGGCCCCTACATACCGATTGGCCATTTGCCGGTCGGAAACGGCCGAAATCGGCCGTAACCGGTCGGTAAATGGCCTGAAACGACCACCTACATCGGGCCCTAAGTGTGCATGCATTTGATTTCAAAAAAAGTTTTTAAACCTTTTATGTAAAACAATAATACACCTACATTCATGGGGAACAGACTTAAAATGCCCTAATACACATGAAAACGTTTTTTAAAGGAACTTGCACCTTTTTTTCAATAACTTTTAACATGGCTATGTAACTCAAACAATCAAAATGAAAATTTTTCAGGCACACATGGTGACGTATTTACAAGGGCCTTGCACTACGGGGAAAGTGACTTCAAATGACCAGACACACATGGGGACGTATTTACAAGGCTCTTGACCCCGGGGGAAGTGACTTGAAATTGCTAAGCACACATAGGAGAGTATCTACAATGCCCGTGCAACACTTATGCATCATTTTTTACATATACACCGTAACAATAACAACACAAATGCATCATATATCTGTTCCGCAAAAGTGACGCATTGCAGGAGTCACATTACAAGTACATAATTTCTCATAATTTTTTTAAGCATGCCTTTTCCTTAAAAACGATTTTCTGATCATAATTTGAAAATACAGCACAGCTCCTATGTACATACACACTTTGTCAGTACTAATACTTTACATTATCTACAATTACAATTGGTAAAAGAAACCAAAATCGCCTTTGAAAGCAGAATGCAAACACTTGACGCAAAACATCATTTTAAATACACAGCTGACTTTCTTATTAACGCAAAAAATCATACTAGTCTTTATCTAAAATATATAAACGATAACTCACCTTTACAAATTCTTTTTGAAATTCAAAACAGACTCAGAAACACACCAATTATTCTTTAGCAGAATTAAAGGTATGCACTCCAGAGGCTGGAACCAACAAAGGCACTGAAATGCTGATATTCATCACACATATCTCTCATGTCAGCCAATCAAAACTCTTCCCTCACTATTTTCAAATCAACACCCTTCCCCTCTCTGCCCTTTCTACCTCTTTTCCATAGCAACTACCGCCTGCCAGACCTGTCATGTTCACAAGTTCACACAACAATGTTTCAAAAGAACTCTGAACTCTCAGTACACCTGCTAATCCACTGCAATCTTTCATAACAACATTTTTAAATAACCATTCAAAATACATCTTTCAAAGAACACATCCATGCACCCTAACTTTCTGTTTTCAGCAATGGAAATACACCAATCACTGCTAATGAATCATTTGCACTTAAACTCCACAGTTTTTTTCATTACAAACTTCACTATTTCAACTGCCATTTCATTCCCACACTTCATCTGACTGCAGCAAAAACTCCTCTAGCCATGTTTACAGTCTGGATTCTTGGACATAGCTACATCCACTGGGCTCACTGGTATGCTGATAACAAAATTTACACAACCTCAATTTACAAAATGTGGAAATCAAATGGATTGGTTGAAGAGGATTGAAATGTCACCAATTGATACCATTGGTGAAAACCTTTTTACATTTGCCAACCCCTGACCTCATAATAGTGCACTGTGGAGGAAACGATTTGGGCACTTTGACTGGGGTAGGTCTGGAAATGCTCCTAAAAGACACCTTTGAGCAATTGATGACACTTTTTCCTCAAACTGCCTTGGTATATTCCAATATATGCCAAAGACAAAAATGGAGGTGGTCCAATCAATTTTGTCCACAAATTGAGAAATCGAGGAAGCATGTAAATAAGTCTGTTTCAGCTTACATGAGAGACCATGGAATGGGCTGCATCTACAACAATAACTTGCGTTACTACATGCAAGATATCTACAGAGGAGATGGCGTGCATTTCTCAGATGAGGGGAACAGAGTTTTCATACTAAATTTAAGAATGTGTATTGGTTCCTACTTATAAGTTTCTAAAACTTACACAGAACCCAAAAGCTCTTTTCAGAGCTACCTTAACTTAGTTTACTCTTTTGAAATTTCGAATGTACCTTTTTTCTCTTATTTTCACTTATATTCGCTTCCCGGTTCGCTACCCAGTTCGCGTACCGGCAGCTAACCACGCGAAAAAATCTATTTTTTTTTCTCGTCATATATGAGCCTCCTCAGCCACCCTCAGAAAACTTAGGGAGACAGGATACGTCTAAAGTACCCCAATCTACCCATTCTGAACATTATTTACCCTCCATCTTGTATCTCAATTCTACCGAAACACAAAATGGAGGACTCCCGTAACGCTGCAGGTTCGCGTACCGGGACACGCACTGACAAGCACTCGGTCAAAAAAGGTGGGAAAGTAATTTACAGAAAAACCACTGGAGACACTTTCACCAATTAAACATTAGCTCATACTACATACCAATCCCTAACATTTTCACAAATTTCGTTGCAATACCATTTAGCCATTTAGCATGTAGAACTCTCTAAAATCCCTGAGGTAAATTACTTCACAAAACATATCGGAAGTGTTGGAAATGACAACCAATTAAAATATTACTTTGAATTTGTACTATTATATCATGACATTTGATTGGTTATGTACCTGAATATATATAAACAAAGAGAGAGAAACACAGCCATTTTGACTACTACTTCGTGAAGTGCATATCCACTAAAAATCAACTGATAACTTCAAGTTATATTTAAAAGGTAAGATATTATTTTTAAAACTGAAGAAGGGTCTGTACTGTAAGCTAATTAGAAAAAAAAATTCTGACAGTTATATTCTATCACTCTGTAATACTTATAGAATAAAATAGACTTCTCTGTTTTAGTTATGGCAGGGCCGATCCTAGGATTTGCGAGGCCCTGGGCTAAAAGGGAACGTGTGCGAGGCCCCGTCCAATTTACATAAGTGGCCCCTTGCAAGGAGAACATTCACAGACACTGTGGGGGCCCCATTGTCCAGCATTTTGACGCCCGCACAGTTTTAAATTTTACTCCACACGCATTTCTCACACTTTCATAGGTGTGAGAATTGATAGTGGTCTAAAAGTTAAAACTGTGGGTGCGCCAAAATGCTGGACAATGGGCCCCCCACAGTGTCTGTGAATGGTCTCCTTGCAATTGAGGGAGCGTCTCCTTCTCCCTCCCCTATGCCTCCTTACACCATCCATGAGAGGCCCAAGGAGGGGGCCCCCTCCAATGGACCTTAATTGCAGGCGACACCTTTCTTTGTGATAGATCTCCAGGAAAACAAAAGGACACATCACCAGTGCGTAGCCCCATGCTCGTGGGCTGAGTGCGAGACCCTGAGCGGCAGCCCACGCTGCCCATGCCTAGCGCCGGCCCTGAGTTAAGGATGGAGTTAGACTTGTCTAGTATAATTCAGAATTGACTAAGAGTTTATTTGATAATTATCTTCATATATCTACTTCCAATTTAATACCATACACTGCCCAACGTAAAAATCACTGTTTAAATAACCAAACTGCCTGTCTGTACTGAAACCCAACAGTGCCCTATCTGTACTGATATATTTTTTAAAAATTCATTTTTCAGAATACAAAATGGAAGGACAACAAGAAAAAAACTTGAAAATTGAAGCAAAAACACAAAAAGAGACGGAAGATGACCATGATTTCTACGACGATTCAATAAACAATGAACTTCTGCAATGTGTGGATGCAGTAAATTTTCTACTAGAAAATGAAGAAAAAAATGATCATGATTTTTTAGAATTTCTTTTAAATTTTGAGAAACAATCAGAATAATACATTTTTATTTCTTAATTCAAAAATTGTTTGACACATTATTCATTTTTATATGTATATTGTAAACTAGTAGCAGATTGATTATAACATGAAGTCCTTTGCGAGGGAGGAGTCAAGATGGCGGGTTGAACGCCGCCGAGTGAAGACGCTGTATGTGTTGGTCTGCTCTCTCAAAATTGACTATGCTGCCTTAACGTTCAATGCCTCAATGCTAAAAATGAAGAATGGATGAGGACAAAGAGGAGGTTTACTGACGGAAAATAAAAAGAACTCTCACATTTGCAATCGGAGGAGAGGAGAGGAGAGAAAGAACGCTTACCGCATTTCTCACATTTCCCGAGAGGAACGTTTGGGGACCGGAGCTCAACGGGATCAATGTACTGGCGGTTGTTGCAGCATTGCGGTGGGAGCCTGCTTCGCTCTTGGAACCGCGCAGCGAGCTTCGCTCGCTCACCACCGCCCTCTACAATCACAGCCGGCTGGGCGTTCCCAGCCTTGCTTCAGCTGCGCGCACACCTGAGGATTTTCCCGGTTACACGGCTTAGGCTGCAACAGCCAACGGAGACGGAGACAGAGACGGCGGAATCGGCGGCGGTGTGTGAATCAATGTCCTCACGCCAGACTAGATCCAGGAAGACCGCTCAGACATTAAAAAAAACGCCTTCAGGTACCATGACTGCAGCGGGTCTAGGGGTAACTGTGGCAGGGTCTTTTGGCGATAAAATCGAGACACATCAAACATTAACATGTAAAGAATCAAATAATTCTGCTAAACCTAAACCTAACTCTGACTATTTAAAGACTCCAAATACTAATGGTATAAGCAAAGTTGATGTTGATGTTGATAAGAGCCAGATTCAGAGTCAGGGGGCGAAACATGATTCTGCTACAGTTACTAAAGGAGGTGTTAGTAGTGAATTAAGTGTTGAATCAAGGATAACAGAGATACTGCCAACCGGCAAACAAAAGAGGAAAGAGAATGACAAAACTGATAAAACTGGGGATAAAACCGATGAGATACAGGCCGATAAAGAGCTTGCTGTACCCATAGTGCCATACAACAAATCTGTGGAGACTTTGGCAGATAAGAGTACTCAGGAGGTAGTACAAGATATTGGCCTTGTTACTGAGACGCGCTGTGGTAAAAAAGGCCCTGATAAACTACCCAGGGATAAGGGGCTAACAGGCACTGTAATTAAAGAAACCAGCGAGATAAAATTGGCCAAGACAAGTGTGATCGCTAATAGTTTGGAGGCTCCAACAGAGAGAGACTTAACAAATAGACCACTGCAGATGGTACAAGATCAACCGGAAGGCTCTGTAAACCTTAATACCAACACTAAGGCATTTGTACAGACTGATATGCTTAAAACAAAGGAGAGAGAGAAGGAGAAAGAAGGTGTGGTTGATTTATCTCAGGAATCTGGGGGTAAATCAGATGAAGATTCAAATGTCGACTACGAGGAACTTTCCGAAGCAGAAGAAGAAGGGCTTAATGAGGTACCCAAAGTGACAACTAACAAAAAATTGGTGTCAAGGAAAGCCAAGAGGAAGGTCAAGACTAAGCAAAAAATCCTTTTACTAAAAACAACAGGTAAAGAAATGGCAGGAAACAAAAAAAGTCGATTAATAGATGATAGCCCTCTGAGAAGGTGGATAGAGGCTAAAGGTGGAGTTAAGAATATGGCCCTAAGACTTTCGGGGGCCAGTCCCGATGAGCTGAATGGTCAGTTTAATAAAATCCAAGAGGGCAATTTAAGTAATGATATAAGCTTAAATTTGAACAGGCCCATGGACCCACCAACTGACCCACAAATAGATTCTAGCTCAAGCGCACTTTCCTCGAACCAAGAGGTACCTAGTAATATGGCCACAGCTTCTGCAGAAGTGAATGGTGATTCAAGCACTGGGATTTACCCAGGAGTTTCTAGAATTTCTTCTATTAGTATTTCAGATACCTCTTTGTTCCACACCACACTAAATGATGCTGTGAAAGCCAGTGAGGAACAAGATCTTGAGCTTTCAACTCTTAATACTGATCAGATGATTGAAGCCAATGAAACCATAGTATCCAGCTTGAGGAAAATCCAAACACAACTAGATCATAACTCTGATGCTAATCCAGGAGAAACTTTGGAACATGATTCTTTGGAGGTTGTGTCGGACGATGCTAATCTCAATTCTCAAAAAACAGTACCCGATTTGTTTCCCGCACAAGCTCGAAAATCCTCTCAATCGAATGCATCTGACAACTCAAATCCTACATCTTCAAAAAACATATCAATGGAGGCAATTATGCAGACTCTCATAGAACAGAGAGTGGAGATACAACAGCAATATCTTCAACTAAGAGAGGATAATACTAAGATACAAGGAACTATGAGAGATATCTGCCAAAATTTGGGAGGAGTAACAAAAGAGATAGAAGACATCAAATCACGAATAGTGGAGGTGGAAGAAGATGTAAGTCAAACTACATCCACCGTCAAACAAAATACTTCAAGAGTGTCCCTGCTGGAAGCTAAAGTGGAGGACTTGGAAAACCGGGCCCGAAGACAAAACCTTAGACTATTCGGTATACCAGAAGGTATTGAGGGGTCGGATCCGAGAGCCTTTATGGTTAAACTTTTCCAAAGGGCCTTTTTGGACCTTGCGGATTGGGATTGGGACTCCCAGCTCCAGAGAGTACATAGACTTCCTTTAGTCCAAAGAAATACAAATAGTAAATTTCCGAGACCTTTTTTGATTTACTTTGGTAACTTTCTTTTGCGACAAGCAGTAGCACTAAAAGCTAAACCTAACAATCCTGTCACTGTTGATAATTTCACTTTTTTTGTGAAGTCTGACTTAACTAAGGCTACAATGGATAAACGGTGGGAACTTCGGAAATTGATTGATGCCTTTAAAAATTTAGGATGCCTGGCCTATCTTCAAGAACCTGCTCGCCTTAAGGTTATTCGTGATGGGCAAGTGGTCTTTTTCACTGATCCTTTATCTGCGGAACAATGTTTGGAAAAATTTTCCCGCGATAATGAAAAAAGAAACCAAAAAGAAAAAGAAAATTAGTGCTATACTCTCTTTTTAGGGTATAAAGGGGCAGGTTTATATATATATTTTTTTTGCACATTCTTTTTTTTTCTTCTTCTCTTTCTCTCTTTTGTTTTGTGTGTCTTTCTGAGTCTGAGTTAAATATAGATATAATAAGGCATGAATTAAAACGAGGTTTGAGCAGCCACTCATGCATGCTTCTTCACTATGCTGCCACTTCAGCGGCAGCACATGCTAGAGGGGAGCTCCCCCCCAAGGAACGGGTCGCAGCAAGGGAGGGGGTGGGGTTGTCACAGGGGTAAGGGTGACAACTGGTGTCGAGGGTGGTGGGTGGAGATAAAAGTGAAAAAAGCGATTGCAAGATGTGACTTTTTTTTTTCTAAGAGAAGTAGGAATGAAAATTTAACGAAGGGGAAACGCATGGAGGAAGAGGGGAACAATACGTATAAGATCAATTGTATATCAATTAAATGCTTAAGTTAAGAATTTTATGTTGGAATGTAGATGGCCTAAACAGTAAAATTAAAAGAAACTTAGTACAAGAAGAGCTTAAAATGTACAACCCTAATATAGTGCTGCTTTCAGAAACTCATATAAAATATCAAGACAGAAAGTTGTTAACCCAACTAGGCTAAGATTTGGTTGCTTGTACCTCTTTAAATGAGACTATAAGGGGGGTTGCTATTTTAAAACAAAGAACACTCCCATTAGAGATAATTAAAACTGCCTCAGATACTAGAGGAAGGTGGGCAATAGCACAGATGCAAGGGGCTAAGGTTAAACTGGTATTTTGTGTGGTATATGGTCCAAATATTGATTAACCCAAAGTTTTTGAAGATTTAAGTTTAGAACTACTTGAATGGGAAGGGGAAACTATCATTGCTGGGGACTTCAATTGTGTTATGAACTACAAAATAGACTCTACGGGGCCAATGAACTTCAAAAGAATGTATAAAGTAAGAGCAGCAATTTTAGAACTTGCAAGATTAAACAATATTAGAGATCTATGGCGGTCTAAGCATCCTAGGTTGGCAGGCTTTACTTACTATTCGGCCCCACATAGATCCTGCTCTAGGATAGATATGGTATGGGCTTCTGAACAAATTTTAGAAAATTGTGTGATTGAAATCTGCCCCAAAGTTACATCGGATCATAACCCTCTGCTTTTGGAAGTTAATATTGAAAATCAAAATGAAAAACCACGAAAGTTCACTTTTCCTAGACACCTATTAGTTGATCTAACATTCATTTCATTAATTAAAAAACATATACAGGAATTTATTTTACTAAATGTTAATTCTGCTAGTCTTAATACTGTATGGGATACTTGTAAGTGTAGTATTAGAGGGTTTGTCCAGCAGTATGTATATAGGCTCAATACAGAAAACCGTAATAAGAATAAAAATATGACGTCTAAATTATCAGACCTGGAAGCGCAATTGGCTGAAGCAACTTTGCACTCAAAAAATAATATTGAGTTGCTTAGAGCACAATTGGCGGAATTACAAGCCGGACTTAAAAAAACGTTGAGAGAAAGGTATGGAGTAAAACTACAAAAATACAAATTAGATCAATACGAAGGCGGCGATTGTATTGGAAAAATATTGGCCTTTAAAACTGCGGATAGAAAAGCGAAAACCAAAATTAAGGAAATAATTGGCTCAGATTCAGTGATATATGGACAAGAGGATCAAATACTAAATCAATTTGTCAAATTTTATCAACATCTATACACTCCAGAGGAGTCACCAAATAAAATAGAGATTGTAAAATATCTTGATCAAAATCTAGGACCACTGCGAGCGTTAAATTTTGAAGTAATCCAACAATTAAACGCTGATATTACTACTGAAGAGATAAAACTTGCTATTGACCATCTACCAGCAGGTAAGGCGGTCGGTGAAGATTGTATACCAGGTGAACTTTATAAACTTTGCTATCAAGAGCTGGCACCACTACTACAAAAAGTAATTAAATCGATTATTATTTCTAAACAAGCACCTTCCTCATGGAAAATAGCCAAAATTATATTTTTCTTGAAAAAGGGAAAACCGGAAAAAGAGTGTGGTTCGTATCGGCCCATATCTCTACTCAACTCTGACGTCAAAATTTTTGCTAAAATCTTAGCTAATCGGTTAGCTCCCTATATGCCTGACATTGTCAATCCTCAACAGCACGGCTTTGTAGTTGGTAGAGATACCACTTTGCATGTCAATACCTCAATAACAGCTTTTGATGTAGCAGAAACCACAGACACCCCACTCGGTATGATAATGTTAGATGCTGAAAAAGCATTCGACCGAGTGGGGTGGGAATATCTGTGGACAGTATTAAGCAAAATGGGTATAAATGGCTCCTACTTAGATTGGGTTAGGTCAATTTACGATGATCCACGGGCCGTGATTAGCTATGGAGGCATAGATTCTGATAATTTTAAGATTGCAAGAGGTACAAGACAGGGATGCCCCCTCTCCCCACTATTGTTCGCCCTATATTTAGAACCTTTTTTAAATGCTTTAAACGACCAAATCAATATAATACCAGCTCACCATGGGGATACAACTCTCAAATTAACCGCCTTTGCGGATGATATAGCAATATATACATCAGATGTCTGTAAAGCTATGCCAGCAATTGTAGAAGAAGCACAAAAGTATGGGAAAATCTCTGGGTATAAATTAAATGTCAACAAAACCCAAATTATACTCAATTATACTCTGGCTATACGTACTTACGAAACTTGCAAAGAAGCCGTATACTTAGGTATTAAACTTACTGCTAAAGTGGGGAAAATTGTGGAAATAAACTATGGGTCATTCCTTAAAGAAACCGCTGCGAGTTTTAAAAAATGGCATAAGATACCCCTGAGTCTGCTAGGGAGACTCAATCTGATCAAGATGAAAATCTTACCCAAGCTGCTTTATTTGTGTAGAGCCATACCGTTACAACCAAATAAGCTTTTTTTTAGAAAGTTGGATGGCATCTGTAGTAGCTTTATCTGGGGGTATAAAAAGGCACGAAGGGCGGTTAAATATTTGACACTACCAATTTCCAAAGGGGGACTTACTTTTCCGGACTTTAATCTTTACTTTCTAGCTACTTTTCTTTTACGCATTAGGAGCTTATTAAAAAATACTCCTTCTTTATTTTTCCATCAGTATATGTTGGGGGCTGATGCCAATCAATTTCTATTATGGGTCCACGATCCAAACTACTTTAAAAGAGTAAAATTTAAGACTGCTAAGCATGCTATAAGAATCTGGGACAAAATTCTGCACATTAGTAACAGCTCATTTTACAACGCAGAACTTAGATTATGGAATAATCCTGGCCTTCCGGGTATATTTTCGGACGGTTTGGGTAATCGGTGGATAAGACAGGATATAAATACACTAGGAGACCTCTACGGTACTAATGGTTTGATTGATTTTGAGAACTTAAAAATTACAAATGGGCTTACGGATGATATGCACTTTAAGTATAGACAACTGAGAGATTTTTTCTGTAATAAATTGAGAATAACGGAAGTCAAACATTCTGATATTCTTGAGGGTATTTACTCTGATAAAACTAAATCATTAATCAAATTGGGATATCAATGGCTCATCAAGGATAAGGGAGAAAACACAACTCAAATTGCAGCCAAATGGTCCCGTAGATTAAATCAAAATATACATTCAATACAGATCGGAAGTGCCTTAACCCATCTAAGCGATATAGTTCATTCTTCTAATCTCAAAATGCAACTATATAGGACAATTACTGAATTGTACTATACGCCACAAAAAATATCTAGCTGGGCGCAAGGTAACTCGATATCAGATAAATCCATGTGTGTTAAATGTAATACTGCTGCAGCTGGAATTGAACATATGTTATTCTCTTGTCCTGCACTCTCCAATTTTTGGAATCGAATATCTTATCATCTTCGATTTAATCAGATAAATTCACCGGATCTTACAGTACAAATGGTTTTATTAGACATCCAAGACAGGAACTGCCCCAATAAGGATCTTTTAACGATTTTGTTAGCATGTGCTAGATTAACAGTAGCTAGGGTTTGGATATCTGAGGTTGCGGATTGGTTATCATTGGTTTACGAAATTAGAACTATGGAGTTCTCTTTAGCTAAACTTAGAGGTCCAAAAGCTCTTCTGAGAAAAGAAAGGATATGGAAGCATTTCTTTGAAGGCCAAGAAATGTGATTAGGCCTATACTTATTCTGGTCTTTTTGTTTTAGCAGTTCATTATGTTAACGGTATAGCTAACATGAAGTTTTGTTTACAGTTTATTTTGTATTGTTTCCACTCATCTATTTTTTGTCTGTATCAAGTGTATATGCATGTTTAGTATGGAATTGAAATGCAATGAATTTTGTCACTTCTTGCAATAATAAAAATGTTTAAAAAAAAAAAAAGATTATAACGTGAAGTCAGACATTAAATATACTGTGCAACTTTTTGGTGTTACATACTAACTTTGTTCATAGTTACTTCCTTTCTTCCACTATATAATCTCCAATGTGTATTTAACATCTCTTTATCATCTTCTGCCTCCATGTTGTTTCGGCTTTACTGACAGACTATGGTATGAATTCCATATACCACAATAACTTCTTTAACAACAGGCAAGATATCTACAAAGGAGACCGCGTTTATTAATTTGTAGACTCTGCATTGGTACCTACATGTTGCTACGTAAATAAAAATAAACAAAATAAAAAACAACAAAACGAACAATCAATAAACATACAATAAGTTAAAAGTCAATCATTCTTGTTTCCTTATAGTACGCTCCCCAGACCGCTTTCCGGTATGCGTACCGAGCGCACCCCACGAAAAAAACATTTATTTTTTTTGTTTTGATTTTTTGGCCGGCGGGGCCCTTTTAAAGCCTCCACATCAAACCTAGGGGGTCAGGGAGGATCTACTATGCCCCCTTATGGGCATTTGCCCCTTCGTTTTGGCCTCCTCTTGTCTCTCGATCCTACCGAGAGACAAGATGGCGGCCGCTACGGACTGTTTAGAATGTTGACAGACACCAGAGAGCCAATCAGCTTCGCTTCGCAAAGCTCCATTATGCGAAAAGTACGCGAACTGGTGCGCTATCCGGGACGCTGTCACAGATATATCTGTTTTTTAAAACGTTAATTTCTCAAAATCCACTGGACCACATATATTGAGACCCAGCAAAGGCACATCGGGCTAACAGTCCCTACAATTTTGCCAAGTTTCGTGTAAATCCGTTTAGCCGTTCGAGCTAAAAGTGAGGCCAAACGCCCTATGGAAAAATGAATGGGAAAAACGCGTTTTGGGACCCCCCTTTTTTCTCGCCCCCCCTTGACGAAACCCCCCCAGATTTCAAGGGGCTGATCAGAAACAAAATGTGCCATTTTCCTGAAAATTTTCAGCCGATTCCGTCCACAAACGCCAAAGTTATTAGACATAGAATTTTCAAAAGTTCCATAGAGAAAAAATCCTAACTATATATACCTACTGGCGACCGCCAGTAGGTAATATATATATATATATATATATATACATATATATATATATATTACCTACTGGCGATAGCCAGTAGGTATATATAGTTAGGATTTTTTTCCTATGGGATTTTTGAAAATTCTATGTCGAATAACTTTGGCGTTTAAGGACAGAATTGGCTGAAATTTTCAGGAAAATGGAACATTTTGTTTCTGAGCAGCCCCTGAAAATTTGGGGGGGTTTCGTCAAGGGGGGGCCGAGAAAAAAGGGGGGTCCCAAAACGTGTTTTTCCCATGCAATTTTCCATAGGGCGGTTGGCCTCACTTTTAGCCTGAACGGCTGAATGGATTTACACCAAACTTGGCAAAATTGTAGGGACTGGTAGCCCGATGTGCCTTTGCTATGTCTCAAGATATAGGCTCCAGTGGTTTTTACAAAAATTAACTTTGAAAAATATATTTCGGGCTACATTGGGCTATATATATGTTGGAGCCCAAATGTAGCCCAATGTAGCCCAATGTAGCCCAATGTAGCCCAAAGATGGCCACCAGAGACAAAAAAAACAAATGTAGCCCAAATATCAGCCAGATGTAGCCCAACTATAGCCCAATGACAGAAAGTCCCAGAATGTTCTAAAGAACAACTAGAGTGCTAACAGTCCTACTTATTACAAAGGTATGGCACACCTGAAGCCATCTTGATTGGAATAAAGTGGTAACTCTTAAAACATTTAATTTAAAAAGGAACAAAATGAGGGGGTTCATTTTGCCATAGAAAGTATGATTAGCGAATATATGACGAAATCCTGCATGTACTATTAGGCCGCAAATTAAAATAACGAAAACTTTTAGAACGAATATGCCTTTAGCATACACTAAACAACTAAACTACCCTAAACCCTAAAACACTACCCCCAGCATGACCCTACACTACACAAACAGTACAACACTACCCTAAACCCTAAAACACTACCCCCAGCATGACCCTACACTACACAAACACTACAACACTACCCTAAACCCTAAAACACTACCCCCAGCATGACCCTACACTACACAAACACTACAACACTACCCAAAACCCTAAAACACTACACCCCAGCATGACCCTACACTACGCAAACACTACAACACTACCCTAAACCCTAAAACCCTACCCCCAGCATGACCCTACACTACACTACACAAACACTACAACACAACCCTAAACCCTAAAACACTACCCCCAGCATGACCCTACACTACGCAAACACTACAACACAACCCTAAACCCTAAAACACTACCCCCAGCATGACCCTACGCTACGCAAACACTACAACACTACCGTAAACCCTAAAACACTACCCCCAGCATGACCCTACGCTATGCAAACACTACAACACTACCCAAAACCCTAAAACACTACACCCCAGCATGGCCCTACACTACGCAAACACTACAACACTACCCTAAACCCTAAAACACTACCCCCAGCATGACCCTACGCTACGCAAACACTACAACACTACCCTAAACCCTAAAACACTACCCCCAGCATGACCCTACACTACGCAAACACTACAACACTACCCTAAACCCTAAAACACTACCCCCAGCATGACCCTACACTACGCAAACACTACAACACTACCCAAAACCCTAAAACACTACCCCCAGCATGACCCTACACTACGCAAACACTACAACACTACCCAAAACCCTAAAACACTACCCCCAGCATGACCCTACACTACGCAAACACTACAACACTACCCAAAACCCTAAAACACTACCCCCAGCATGACCCTACACTACGCAAACACTACAACACTACCCAAAACCCTAAAACACTACACCCCAGCATGACCCTACACTACGCAAACACTACAACACTACCCAAAACCCTAAAACACTACCCCCAGCATGACCCTACACTACGTAAACACTACAACACTACCCAAAACCCTAAAACACTACCCCAGCATGACCCTACACTACGCAAACACTACAACACTACCCTAAACCCTAAAATACTACACCCCAGCATGACCCTACACTACGCAAACACTACAACACTACCCAAAACCCTAAAACACTACCCCCAGCATGACCCTACACTACGCAAACACTACAACACTATCCTAAACCCTAAAACACTACGCCCAGCATGACCCTACACTACGCAAACACTACAACACTACCCTAAACCCTAAAACACTAGCCCCAGCATGACCCTACACTACGCAAACACTACAACACAACCCTAAACCCTAAAACACTACCCCCAGCATGACCCTACACTACGCAAACACTACAACACTACCCTAAACCCTAAAACACTACCCCCAGCATGACCCTACACTACGCAAACACTACAACACAACCCTAAACCCTAAAACACTACCCCCAGCATGACCCTACACTAAACAACCACCACAACTCTACACTACACTAACACAACACTACACTACACCACACTACACTACACCACACTACACTACACTACACAATCACTAACCCACGAAAAAATTAACACAAACCCACTTACCTCTCTCGTCATCGTGGTTTTCACAACGCAAATGCATTTACCATACATGCCTTTAAAACGTAATTCTTTGTAAAGGCATGCGCGATAAATGCACATGCGTTTTGAAACAATGCGGGATAATGGTATGCGAGGTCAATGACCTTGCGGGATAATGGTATGCGGACTGAAAGTCTGCGGGATAAAAAATGCGGGAAAATGGCTGCAAACCATGATTAGCAGCAGACTTCCCTGGTGAGCACTAGCTTTACTACAGTGATCTAATGAGCAACTAGAGTGCTAACATTCAGAATTTATGGCAAATGTGTGACACATCTGAATGCCTTCTTGGTAGAACCAAAGTAAACAAGCATTGAAAATGCAATAGATCTCGCCCTCGTTTAAGTTAAAGCCATTCTGTTTGTAATGAGGTGGCTTTTTAGCTTTGCTTTTATTAGTGTTTTTAAAACTTTCATGTAAATAACATGCATATGTATGCATATATGTATATGTATGCATGCATTTATATTTATATAGATATGCAGATTATATATGTTTATATATGTATATTACCTACTGGCGATAGCCAGTGGGTATATATAGTTAGGATTTTTTCTCTATGGGATTTCTGAAAATTCTATGTCTAATAACTTTGGCGTTTGTGGACGGAATTGGCTGAAATTTTCAGGAAAATGGCACATTTTGTTTCTGAGCAGCCCCTGGAAATTTGGGGGGGGTTCGTCAAGGGGGGCCGAGAAAAAAGGGGGGTCCCAAAACGCGTTTTTCCCATTCATTTTTCCATAGGGCGGTTGGACTCACTTTTAGCTCGAACGGCTGAATAGATTTACATGAAACTTGGCAAAATTGTAGATATGGTTTGCCCGACGTGCCTTTGCTATGTCTCAATATATGTGCTCCAGTGGATTTTGAGAAATGAACATTTAAAAAAATATATATATCTGTGACAGCGGTCCGGTTAGCGCCCCGGTTCGCGTACCTGACGCGTAACGGAACTTCGCGAAGCGAAGCTGATTGGCTCTCCGGTGTCTGTCAACATTCTAAACAGTCCGGAGCGGCCGCCATCTTGTCTCTCGGTACGATCGAGAGACAAGATGTGGTGAAAAACGAAGGGGGAAATGAAGGAAAGGGGGCAAGGTAGACCACTCCTGACCCCCTAGGATTGATTTGGGGGATATTAAAGTGCCCCGCGGGGCAAAAAATAAAAAATTTTTTTTTTTTGCGATTTCACGCTGTAGGGGCGCGTCCCGGTACGCGAACCGGGCAGCTCACCGGGCAGCTCACCGGGCAGCTCACCGGGCAGCTAACCGGGCAGCTAACCGGCAGCGTAGCTGTCAACATTGTAAACAGTCCGGAGCGGCCGCCATCTTGTCTCTCGGTAGGTTCGAGAGACAAGATGTGGTGAAAAAAGAAGGGGGAGATGAAGGAAAGGGGGCAAGGTAAACCCCTCCTGACCCCCTAGGATTGATGAGGGGGATATTAAAGTCCCCCGCGATTTTTCGCGGTAGAGGCGCTTCCCGGTACGCGAACCGGGCAGCTAACCGGCAGCGTAACGGGAGTCCGCCATCTTGTGTTTTTGGAGCGTCCGGTTCGCGTACCGGGTAGCGTCCCGGTAAGTGTAACAAGGGAAAACCAAGAGAAACAGTAAAAAAAAAATTAAGGCAATAGATTTCCAGCAAACTTGGCAAAATTGTAGGGACTGTTTGTTTGATGTGCCTTTGCAAGGCCTCAAGATATGTGCACGTGTGGATTTTGTCTAATTAAGGTTAAAAAATATATATATATCTGTAAGCGTGCTCCAGCACGCTTACGTTACGGGTTTTGTTTGCGCTGCAGAGCCGATACGTCACGGTTATGCGACGCGCCATGAGGCGTCTCACGTGGCTACGTGATACGTCACGTAATAAAGAATATATTTTACAGCTATAGATATTAGCTTTTAAAAAACCAATGAAATTCACTGAAAAAACCATAGGTTATAGACCATATATAGTTAGGAATTTGCATTTACAAAACCTTGAAAATTCACTGAAAAAACCATAGGTTAGAGACCATATATAGTTAGCTGGACATTTTATTGACATAAAACCAATGAAATTCGCATATATAGTTAGTTGCACTAACTATATATCGCGCACCCGCAATCCACTGCTGATGATGTCACATATTACATCATTCATGACATGGTCAGTGACATCACTGATGACATCACTGATGACATCTCAAATGACATCACTGATGACATCACTGATGACATCTCAAATGACATCACTGATGACATCATGACACACCAATACCAGTTACTACATACGCACTCACTGATTCCTACGTCTACACACACATTCACTCATTCACCCATACAATCACTCATACATACAGTCACTCATTATTACAACACTATCATATGCACTCATACACCTATGCAGACACTCACACACTGCCACTCATCCATGGAGTTACTCACACACCTAGTCAGTCCTGTAAAGAATCAATCACACTTCCATTTCCTCATCTATACAGTTAAACACAGAACACCATACTTCAGTGACATCACTGATGACATCACTGATGACATCTCAAATGACATCACTGATGACATCTCAAATGACATCACTG
Source organism: Lissotriton vulgaris (assembly GCF_964263255.1). Lineage (NCBI taxonomy): Eukaryota > Metazoa > Chordata > Amphibia > Caudata > Salamandridae > Lissotriton > Lissotriton vulgaris. The sequence goes on from NC_141696.1 coordinate 725,590,625, forward strand.
ATGACATCATGACACACCAATACCAGTTACTACATACGCACTCACTGATTCCTACGTCTACACACACATCCACTCATTCACCCATACAATCACTCATACATATAGTCACTCATTATTACAACACTATCATATGCACTCATACACCTAGTCAGTCCTGTGAAGAATCAATCACACTTCGATTTCCTCATCTATACAGTTAAACACAGAACACCATACTTTTCACACATATACTAACACATACTTACTCTCTTATACAAACACTGATACAAGTACACATTGATATGCACAGAGTCACACACCTCCCAGCCAGCCACACACACACTCAGTCTTCCATACATCCACTCATTCTTCAATATGTAAAACATATTTAAACTTTACAAAAACACACAGACACTAGATGATGTCATTTGAGATGTCATCAGTGATGTCATCAGTGATGTCATCAGTGATGTCATTTGAGATGTCATCAGTGATGTCATCAGTGATGTCACTGACCATGTCATGAATGATGTAATATGTGACATCATCAGCAGTGGATTGCGGGTGCGCGATATATAGTTAGTGCAACTAACTATATATGCGAATTTCATTGGTTTTATGTCAATAAAATGTCCAGCTAACTATATATGGTCTCTAACCTATGGTTTTTTCAGTGAATATATATATATACAAACCAAATCTTCAACCATCACACTCCTGCAATGAAGACACAGACCCAAAGGCTGCAGTAAGGGAGATTCATTTCAACCTCTCAGGCGACGCGTTTCGAGCAACTAGTGCTCTTGATCACACACCATACACCTGGTCAGCAAACATTTTTATACACTTTTTTTGCTACGTGATGCTCCACCTTCATTGTGAATCACATGGTGTATAGACATAGAAAACATACTTAATGATGTTTTAAATAAGTGCACACCAAAATTTAAATAAAACTTGAGAGGCACTGAAAACAATATAACTGCATGAATGCATAAACCATTACTATTACATATTCTGCTCCAGATTTCTAAAATCATGACAAATAATGTGGTTGGAGCAATACTCCAACCAAAATTAGAAAGAAAGTATAAACATGTAGAAAAATATATATATATATATAAACATACAAATTTCCTATATACACTAATTTACATATAATCTAATATAACCCATAGATCTGGAGCAGGCACAAATTGAAAGCAGGAATAGATTCCTTGAGAGAGGCTACTCCATGAAATTGATTGACCGAGCGATACAGAAATCCATGAGTCTAACTAGAGAGGAACTCCTCATCAGGAAAGCTGACTGGGAGCTCGATACTAGACAAGATACTTCTAAACCTGGGAAGAAGGAGCCTGAGTGTTTTAGAATAATAACGGGGTTCACCAAACAACATCAACAAATAAGAAAAATAGTGAACAAACACTGGCCTATAGTGTTAAAAGACAACGTGATAGGCAGTGGCCTGCCTAAGCAAGTTTCGTTAACCTTTAGCAGGGCCCCCTCCCTAAGGGATCACATTGTTAAAACTAATCCGGATCCCTTTGCTAAAACAGAATGGTGGCAAAAGAACAAAGGCTTTTATAACTGCAAGGTTTGCAAAGCATGCACTCATGGTGAAAACACCAAAACATTTAAGGATGGATTTACTGGAATAAACCATACGATAACCCAAGTTTTAACATGCAAGACAGAATATGCCATTTATGTTTTGCGTTGCCCATGTGGATTACAATATGTGGGCAGCACGAAGAATGCTGTCCACAAACGCATTTTACAGCACTTGCGTGCAATAACCAATGTGGACAGTACTTACCCAGTGGCGCGCCACTTCAGAGACTTCCACCAAAGTAATAATAGCAGTCTCAGGTATTGGGTTATCGATGCGGTCATTAACAACAGAAGGGGTGGAGACAGGGATGCCAGGCTCAGGAAACTTGAAACAAAGTATATTCTTCTGCTTAATACGAAGGTGCCTAATGGACTTAACGTGACAGAGGACCTCCACACTTGCTTGCTCTAATTAAGTATGGTAGGGTGCTCTCCCCCCCGTGAGTGATGTCCCCGTCAATCGCCCGGCTGGGCGATGACTGGGGTGGACCTCGAGGGGGCTGCGAGCACACACCCATTGTCATTAACTGATATAAAATGTAATGCTGCTTAGAGAGGACCATTAATTTTAATTATTATTTTCACTGTGCACTGTTTTAACCTTGTTAGGAATTAACATGAAGAGGTTTATAACAGAGTTCCTAACATTTGGTGTTTTGTTTATTATTTAGGGTAGGGTTTTTGGTCATTAAGACCAACCTCACATTTATTTACTTTTTGCACTAGATACTAAGACATGGCAATTATGGCACCCAAATGTTTTTAACGCTATAAAATATATGTGAATTGTTTGTATTTTAATGTGAACATGGAGTCCGTCCCAATATGGGGAGAGAACAGTATTCGCGGTCGAACAGGGATACAATATTGTTGAGGACCGTTCTGGACCCTCTATCCTTTATCACCGAGGTTGAGAAATATTATTATTTGTGGAATTTGAATGTGGACCCAGGAACTGATAAGTATGCATTATTGCACAGTATTGCTAGATTTGCACATAATTTGATGATGCACTTTAAGCACGGTATGCACTTTATAGTGTCAGCACGCAGCACTTTATAGTTACTTATTCGTTATTCCTTGGTCTGAGTCTCAACTCGGGAGCATACAAAGTTAGCCGGTAGGAAGTCTAGTAATTTAATAAGTAGGATTTTTTTTAAACTGTTTTAATATTTATAGCTGTTTTATGAATCGTATTTGTTATTTAAACAGTGGTCCCATTTATTGTATCCTGACCAATAATGCATTAGGACTCTTCACTTAAAATATGAGAATTGTGTAATTATGTATTTTACAATGATCTCCAAAAGAACGAGTAGTGGATTTTGATTCAAAATGAACATATTATTTTAGCGAAATTCACATGTACTTTTAGGTGTATTTTACATCCATTTTGAAAATTGATGTGATTTTGTTGGGTATTACGCCAAGTATGTCTTCTATGTTTACATGCGTTTTTGCACAGGTGATTTAAATTTTATCACGTACTAGCACTTTAAAAGGTGTACCTTGAAGTTCAATCGCTGTCATGTGATCAAGGCTCCGCTGAGCCGAAACGTCTGTGACACTTTCTGCTGAATAAAAACTCGTAAACACCTCGAGGTCCGTGTCCGATGTCCTTCTTGCGGGCTGAGGAAGCAGCGTGTGCTTAAGCGATTTGGAGTTCACGATATATATATATATATATATATATATATTCAATGAAAAAACCATAGGTTATAGACCATATATAGTTAGGGATTAGCATTTACAAAACCTTATTTTACTCACACAAAACCATTGAAATTCCATATATAGTTAGTTGCACTAACTATATATCGCGGACCCGCAATCCACTGCTAATGATGTCACATATTACATCATTCATGACATGGTCAGTGACATCACTGATGACATCACTGATGACATCTCAAATGACATCACTGATGACATCACTGATGACAACACCCAGTGACTGTATGTTTCTGTAAAGTTAAAATATGTCTTACATATTGAAGAATGAGTGGATGTATAAGTGTCTGGATGAAGGATTTAGTAGGTGCATGACTGACTGTATGAGTGAGTGATTAAATGTGTCTCACTGAGTGCATGGGTTAGTGATTAAAGTGTCTTAATTTGGCAATCTTTATTTATGTTCTTCTGTAAACTGCTGCATGTTGAAATCAGTAGCTATATCAGTAACTATATGGGTTATTGAATGGTTGCTCAAGTATTTGTATGGGAGACTGAGTATGTGTGTGGGTGGCTGGGAGGTGTATAACTCTGTGCATAGATGTGTGAGCAGTTGATTCCCTAGGTGTATGGGTTCAAAAGTGCATGTAGAAACAGCTGTATGGACAGTTGACTGTGTGCATGAGTATATTGGTGAGTGAATGGATATCTCAGTTCTACATGTCAAAGTAAGTACATATGTAAAACACACTCCATGTGAGAGTTGACATATATAAATAACTGAACATAAGAGCCAGTGAATGTGAGAGTGGCTGTATGAATCATTGTGAACTTGTATCAAGGATTGTATAAGAGAGTAAATATGTGTTAGTATATGTTTGAATAAGTAAGGTGTGTATAACTGTATAGTTGAGGAAATGGAGGTGTGATTGATTCTTTGCATGACTGACTAGGTGTGTGGGTAACTTCATGGATGTGTGACAGTCTGTGAGTGCCTGTTTACACTGAGTGTATCTAAGGTTATATTAGAGTCTGAAGATGTATTATCACATAAATGATATCATCAGTGATGTAATCAGTAATGTCAAATGAGATGTCAGTGATGTCATCAGTGATGTCATTTGAGATGTCATCAGTGATGTCATCAGTGATGTCATTTGAGATGTCATCAGTGATGTCATCAGTGATGTCACTGACCATGTCATGAATGATGTAATATGTGACATCATTAGCAGTGGATTGCGGGTCCGCGATATATAGTTAGTGCAACTAACTATATATGGAATTTCAATGGTTTTGTGTGAGTAAAATAAGGTTTTGTAAATGCTAATCCCTAACTATATATGGTCTATAACCTATGGTTTTTTCATTGAATTTCAATGGTTTTTTAAATGCAAATTTCTAACTATATATGGTCTATAACCTATGGTTTTTTCGGTGAATTTCATTGGTTTTTTAAAAGCTAACATCTGTAGCTGTAAAATGTATTATTCTTTAAATCCCAAAATATATTTAGATGTTTATTGATAATTTTTTTTTTAATATTTTTTTCTTCGCTTCTAGTTCGCGAACCGGGAAGCTTTCCGTTAGCTCATCTTGATGCCGCGATCTAGTCCGCGAACCGGTCAACGTTACGTTAGCGGAACAGTGACGCGTTGCGGAAGCGCGACGTATCACGTTATCGCGTAATGCGTCTAATGACGCGTCGCGTTAGCGCTCCCGAAAGTGCTCCGGACCGCGAACCGGAAGCGATCTGGGACGCGGCGCGCGCCGCGTAACGTAAGCGGAACAGGTCATGTGACTTGTTTATCAAACTTCTCATTGGTTCATTTCACTTTTGGTTTCCAAATGATGTATGACTAGGTCATGTGACCTAAAAATAACACTTTTCATTGGCTCAGAACTTTTGTTTTCCAAAAATCATGTAAACCCCTCCTTATTTCCTCACTCTGACTTTCATCTTGGTGAGAGAAAGACCATTTATCTGAAGTTCCACAATGGCTTCCATTCTTGCTGCAGCTGGTGCACCCCCACCACCACCTCCACCTCCTCATAAGAAGAGAGGACCACCTAGTCAAATTTTGACTAACAGAGAGGAGGAAGATGAGCAAGAAGAAGAAGAGGACAGAGAGGAACCACAATTTGTCGAAGAGTTGCCCCGGGTTTCTAAACGAAAAACCAGTTTCATCTGGCAGTTTTTCACCATCCCTCCTGGATCTAAGAAAGTAAATGCAAAATATGCCACCTGCCTCATCTGTGACTACAGATTGTCGAGAGGCACAGAAAAGAAGTACAGTATGGGGAACTATACAATGCATCGTCACATGAGCAGGTGGCATCCCATGAACTACAGCCGGGCTGAATTAAGGGATCTTGAAGACAATCCGACGGCAACTCCTGTGGCAAGATCTACATCCACATTGTCTTTGACGGGAAGAGAGGCACAAGAGACTGTGCCAAACATCCAACCCAACTTCCAGCATATGAAGTTATCTTGCATTTACTGTGGTGCTATGTTGTCATATGGCAACATGAGTGTCAACCTGATGAACATTGCATTTGAAAATCATAAATGCCCTAAAGCACCCAAAAAGTAATTTTTTTTTTTTGCTCCAGTTGAGCCGTTTTGAAAGCCTGTTTTTTGTTGTCTCCCCTCCATAAAAAACACAAAAAAAACATAAAACAGTTCTAAAAATACAAAAAAATCAAAAAATGTTCAAAAAATAAAAAAAAAATATAAAACAACAAAAACAAAAAAAAACAGTTCTTTTCAGAACTACCTCCCCTTTCAAACAAAATTGCTAGAATGTTTATCACTCTGGCAAGCTCTATTTCTTTTGGTTCGCTTCAAGTTCGCTGACCGGTTCGCGAACCTTAAGCGAACTAAAAAAATATTTTTTTTAAAAAAAGAAGAGTTAGTATAAGGGAAGTAAACAGAGAATAATGTAAAAAGAAAGACAGCTAGAGAGAGTAAATGAGAGATAGTGTCAATGACATCATCAGCAGTGCATTGCAGGTAAAAAGAGTGGAAAACATTTACCTTATAATTCTTGTTACCTTTTTAAAATATTTTTTCATACTTTCAATCTGTAAAACAAAGAACAAACATTTCAAAAAATATTAAAACATGTTTTTAAAAATTAGAAAAGACAAGGGAAAAGGTTCAAAAACAAACAGTTTTTCAACAACTTTGACATTTACAGAAGTCTCTGCTTCTCTACGTCCCCTACACAATCCTAAAGATATATATTCGAAAGAAACTGTATCTTGATGTTGCTGAACTGGAGCCTATTTTGGAACATGATGTTTTTCTTGCACTGCTAATGCCTCACAGTAGTGATGCAATAGCAGCGCAAAAAAGATGTAAAGCCATCATGAAATTGTGTCTAACATTGTAAATGATTGTTTTAGGATGCAAATAAGATGTGTGCTTTCAAGAGCTTTCTTTGAGGTGAGGCCTCTTTTTTTTTTAAAAAAAAACACTACCCAGAAGTACAGCACTCTAAGCATTAAAATTGATATTTACAGAACTCAGCTTACCCATATGTACCACACATTTCTAAATGTATATCATAAGTACAAAAAGCATAACATTAATTATACATGTTAAATGGTTTATTTTTGCTGTTCTCAGAATGTATCAAATTTCACTTAAATCAGTGACTTGAAGGTATTCATCATGCAACAGCGGGGAAAAAAAAACACAATCAAAATGACTGTGTTTAAAAAACCCATGCAACCTAAGAAATCTGATTTCAAAACTCCTTAAAATTAACTTACTTTCAATGACATCGAACGATCTCCTATGAACAGCATCCACTCTGTTGTGCTTTAAATATTTTCAGCCCGCCACTTTCTGAAAGAAAACCTCCATCGATACGTGAAATATGTTACATAGAAAAAAAACTTCTCTCATTATATCACATGTTTCCACTAGGCCAAATCATGTTGCCGCGATTCGCAAGTCTTGTAATTCTTCCAATCAAATCCCGACATTTTCTATTTTCGCAACTTTCAAAAATAAAATATTTGAGATTATTTTCACAATCCTGGACTACTAATATCTTACTCTTCTTTGTCACTCATGTTCTCCTTTTCCTATGACACTGATACTGCTTACTATGAAGCAGACTTACTTGCATCAGGTTTATATAGTTGGATTTTTAATCGAGACAGCATTGCAGACTTACATTCCCTCTACTTAAAATTTTGGTTTTAAAAACACCAGGTAAGAATTTTTAAGGTCAAACGGCAATTTTTTTTTGAAAGTTACAACAGAATCATTACAGAATGACCAGCCGTTTCCAGACTTTAAGTAAGCTGTATAATGTCCTGATGTTGTTGATGGACCATCGTGATAGATAATTGCTACAGTAACAAAAGTCCTCCCTGATATTGACAGTTGAGAAGCCACAAAATTTTTTATTAAAGTTGACAATTTTGATCCATCAGGCCTACATCATTGCATCATTAAAATGACATACTGGCCATATCTACGTATAAATAATGTTGACATCATATCACATTTACATTGGCTACACTCCATGTTGTGATCCGCTGCATTTACTAGCTTATTAAAGGACACTGATTTACTGTCTGGCAAAGTTAAATATATAAATCTTTCTGAGTCTACACTAGTAGTACTTGATACCATACAGTTCTCGCAGTCATGCTGCCATTGATAAGAAAGCCCAAACAGTTGATCTACATCTACACCCTCATCTTGCAATATATCAAGCATATACATTAAAAACTCCTGACAATCTTGCTGATTATTTTCAGAGAAGTCTGTTTGACCTGAACATTCATCTAACAGATAACGAACTTCAGACACACTTTCTACTTCTCTTCGATCAGTGCTACATTTCTCTAACACAGAATTCAACAAGCAGCATAAACTTTGTTCTGAATTGAACACAATCTGTTCTTTTAAACTCTCTAGTGAAAAGAGAACATTAACAACGACATTTGCATAGCAGTTGACACCAGAACTGTTTTCAAATTGAAAACCAACAATCTCTTCAACAGTATCCACTTTCTTTCTGCTAACAACTTTCGGTTCATTGACTTTTAGTCTTTTTGCAACAACCTCCCTACTATTACTGCTATTTCTACGTTTCCGGCCTACCACACGTTTCTCAAACAAAGGATATTGAGGCAAATGTGGCGCATACTCTCTTCTTAACCTATTGTATTCCTTAACACAATCTAGATCCGCACAAATGTTTGTGACATCACAGTCAATCAAGTACAATCCCGATAAAGTTCTAACTCGTGACAATGCCACATATGCCATACCCTCCTTGAACACTGAACTGCCAATATTCACCAATGCACAGTCTACACTTAAACCTTGCGATTTATGGATTGTCACCGCATATGCCAAGCAAACAGGAAACTGTTTACGGCGAACATATAAGTCTTTAACAAGCAAAAACCTAGCAGAACAACGAGCAATTCTCTGTACTTCCTCAATGCCATCAAATTTAATTCTTAAGAATTCTATTCCATCTCTATTTCTGTATTTCTCAAAATCAACAACATTACCCATTGATCCATTTACCAGACCTCTTTCTACATGTAAATTCCGTCTCAAAATGATTCGGCAATTTAAACACACATTCAGAGTCTTTTCAAAACCCGCTGTCTTAGATATAGTCTTCTCTAATGAATCCAATTTTGATTTCAAATTGTCTGACAAAATAATAGTTGATCCCATATGCTCTAATTTGTCAATAGCTTCAAGTTTCACAATCTCTTGCTTTTCTAAATTCAACATTTTGTTGTTGAAGATGGCACATTCTGCAAGAGTTGGCATGAGACATATCCCGGATTTCTTCTCAGTAATTTTCTGAAAAATATTCTCAGGCACAATCTCTTGTTTGGGATATAAATTTGACAGTAATCGTGCATTTAAAGCTTCTTCCCCATGCTCGGTCACTTTTCCAATTCTAATATCTTGTAGAATATTCTTGTAATCTTCATCCTTTGCCTGACGCATATTTTGATGCAGTTCTGCATAATTGAAGTTTAACCATATATTGACGTTGCCAATGCTCCCTAGGCACTTCCTGGTATCTTCATGCGTGAGTATTTTGAACACAGGTTGACCTTTTACTGGTGTCAGCTGTAGAAGATCTCCGAAAACAATGATGTGTTTCCCACCAAATAAGACATCATATTCAGTTTTAAGTACTTCTTGCATTCTCAAATGCACAAAGGCAAGCATGACATTGGAAACCATGCTTACTTCGTCAATGATAAGTAGTTTCATTTTCCTCAAGACTCTTGAAACTTCACAGCAAGCATCTCCAGATAACTTGTTGTATTGTAATTTGTTGTCGTGCTCCACCGGCAGCATCAGTAGACGATGCAAAGTAATACCTTTAATATTATGTGCTGCCAGTCCAGTAGGAGCGGTGACAAAACAAGACAGCGATGACTCAGTCCTTTCCTGCAAATAACAAGAGATTGCTTTAATGAGGAAACTTTTTCCAGTTCCCGCTTCTCCACTCACGTACAGTCGGACAGGCTTCAACGATGTACATGAGCACTCTTTCTTCTCATGACTTAATCCGTGCTCAATTTCCTTGGTAACTTCATCATATATTTTCCTCTGCTCAACGTTGAGTTGTTTTTCCAAGTCTTGTAAGTTAACTGAATCCTCCTGAGCATGTGCCATGGCTCTTTCTACTTCATTCATAGCAGTGGCAGCTTCATTTTCGATAATAGGTCCTCCAAGTGGATCTTGACTCAATGAAACAGAACTCTGACTGTCCTGAGAACTGTCTCTGGCAATCTCGGCTGCAATCGTTGCTTCCTGCTCAATTTCCAAAGTTAGCATTTCTTGATATCTAGAAAAAGCAGGACATTCTATGGACTCCTTGGCTGCATTGAAAGAGTCTTCGTAACAGAGGAAATCTCCAAGCAGTTCCTCTTCTGCACGCCAAGGCTTGAAAAGTTGCAAAAGTGCTAAATAGAAAAACTCCTTTTTTTCTGGAGATTCGCCACTCAATTTTCGATGGTTTACTAATTGGCATTTTCTTTGCTTGACCAGACATCCCTCACTTCCAATTACAGCATACACTCCTTTCTCAATATCTTCTTTGATGTTCCTCTTGAATATATAATTTTGTAGAACCTCATATAGACAAACATTCTCAAGGTGACTGCTTCGATTTGGATAATATGTATCCAACATGTTGGTCTTCAAAATGTCGGTACTGTTTGGTTCCTTTTCTGCCAAATACTCAATTTCCCGAACAGGTTTTAGAACTCGATTTCGCGTTGCAGCAAGACCAAGACTCGCCCAAACGAGACTCCTGGATTTGGCATAGAGACTTGCTGAAGACAATCGATCAGAACATTCGTAAGCTCCGATTTCTCGATGCGACAACATCTTCAGACTGAAACTGTACAACTTCTTGCTGAGGCTCTTTTCATGGGAAATGTCCTCCCACATATCCTTCAGTTCGGTCTTTTCTTTTTTGGTGATGTAAGATGTCACATACCGAGCCACAGCCATACAGTTGTCAGCCACAAACTGTATATCCATGTTAGCATTCCACATGGACAAAATCACTGGGTTGTAGTCATTGATATACTTGGACTCTTCATTCCTTTTCAAATTGTATGTATTCTTGGGTGATTTCCTCGTCACATTATGTCGCAGCGAAGACATCAAACTGTTCACTCTTCCTTTAGAAATCACCGGTCGTGGAAAGTTGAAACGACATTTGGTGTAAAACTTGTCCTTGTTTCTGAATTTACGACGACAGTACTTTCCACAACGATGGCTTTGGAAACGTAGAACTTGTTCTCTTAGACTTTTCTTCTCCGTTGCGTTTGGAACAGCACACGTAGAATACTGTTCGATGAAATTCATCACTAAGTCATCCGGATCTGTTCCAAATTTAGGTGCATCCTTGATCCACAGCAACATATGTATATGAGGGGCACCTCTTGCTTGGTACTCCTTTCTCCAGAAGAAATCCAACACCTCTCCAAGAGGTGGATTCTTTTTATTTGTGATGAAAGACATCATAGCTTCAAATCTATGATTGAAGTACCTGCATACATTCACAGGATCCAAAGAACACAGTTCTCCAGGTGTCTTGAATTCAATGTTTTCAATATTTCCATTTGCCTCTCGTAGAAATTCAAGTAAGTCTTCCCAGCCATACTCGGCACAGCTCAGAGTGAGGAACCATGTTGGAGTTCCTAAGTTCCTCAGCATACATTTTAAATCACCATGACAACGGTACCAGTACTCATTAGTACCACGCTGACACGCCATGAGATTAATTAAGTGAGAATCCAAAATACTGTCTTGGACATTGACTTTATGCATAAAGTCACTTGCTGAGATGTTTCGCATGTGTATACCACTTTTTAAGATGTGGTTCACTGCATATGACAGTCCAGACAGATCGCTTTCAAACAGGAGATGAAACAAATAGGGAATGCATTGCCGAAACCTAGGATCTTCTGCATACAATCGTAAAGTCCGGTATTCAGACGCAGGAATTTGATGAGGTCGCTCATCATATCTTCCTCCTTGACCTGTGGGAAATAGCTGTGGGAAACACCGAGCTTCCAAACTTTCCTCCCAAACACTAATGGGACTCCCTTTGGCTTGTTTCATTTGAAACAACTCAATTGCATTCCCCATGACTTCCTTGGAATGCAAAGGATGAACACTATAATGTTCATATATTTCTTCACTTTTAGAGGCCTCTACTTTCTCAATTTGGCCTGCACACAAATCGCTATCCTCTTCATCACTTACTTCCTCTTCTGCAACATATACATTCTTATAGTACTTATTATTTTTCTTCAAATACACTGTTGCCTTTTTGACTTTCCTAACATCCACTAAATCTTGCCATATTTTCTTATTCTTTGTCGGAACCCCATTAACCAAGATAACCAGAGGTTCCTCTTCCACTTTTTCTATTCCAATTGTGTTAATGTTTTTCTTCAAATCTAGAGGCAAATAAACAACTCTTCCCTTTAATCCTCTCTGTAAATCTGCTGGAGGCAACTTCCCTGTCTTTGGCTCCATTCTTACAATAGCCTGAAAGGGATGGATACTTTGAATCAAAATAGATTCATAAGTATTTAAATCCTTCAATTCAGAAGGAATCTCAACCAATTCCAGATTATTATGAACTGCCCTAGCAGGCATCTGGTTTTGGTTTAATTTATTACAACAATAAGTACACACACGTTGATCCGATCCCAAATCAAAATAATTTTCTACCATCAAGTATGTGGCTAAATCCTTCCATTCACTATTATTTTCCCTTTCACTTTTTGCATATAAATCAACTACCTTAGTCTGATTCTTATAATAAGTGCGTCGACAACATACACAAGTGAAATTAGGCCTCTCACTTGATTTCATCTGAAACGTGGCAATTTCCTTCTGAAAATTATCTGTACTGGAAACCTGTACATTATCTTCCACATTACCCTCTACTTCAGGGTCAATTTGAACATTCTCATCTTTACTACCAAAGTAACAAAACTCAATTTCTTCACAAAGATTCTTCACATCTATTTCAGAACCATGCAAAAGAGCAGCACATAACTGTTTAAGCATAATTGCTGGACTCTTAGCATAATACAACATTCTCACTAATTTTCTCACTTTATTATGATGCACTGCTAGCATCCTGAAATGATGAAAAACACTCTGGCATACTCTCCTGGAAAGACAAGCCAGCGAATGACCACGGAAACCTGTCATTTGTCTCACTCTGCAAGGATCTAAATCTTGCAACAACTTCATTTTCTGCTTCAAACTTTTCTTATTAAATGTCCGTATAAAATCACAAAGCAAATTGATGGAAACCTGTCGCACACTGCAAATAGAACTACACTTCCAAATGTACACAGGACCCTTAGGACGTCTTCCTAAAACCTCATCACTTAGCGCCTCTTCTGTCTCTGTTGTCACAAGTTGTTCTTTTTCAACTGGACAACCATCCTTCACTTCATAAGCTCGACCACTGATGTCAACTGCATGCACCAAATCATTATCCTGAAAATAAGTCTCCTCATTAAAAAATGCCTCAGAACTTGAACTATGCATCCATTCTCCGGAAAAAACTTCACAAAAGTTAGTACGATTTACTACTCTCTTCCATCTACTTTTTGTTTTGAAATCAGAAATTACCTTGCTTAGTTTCCTAATTCTATTGATTACCAAAATAAACAACTTTCGCTTAATTTCAAAAGCATGATCAATAATTTTCTCTACATTTTTCTTCTTCCTATAAAATGCCGCTTTCTGTTGGCCTTTCTTTTTAATATTTTTCAATAAATTAACTAATATCCTATTACGGAACATTCGAGTTCGAATGTCCCTAAACTGTTGTTTCCTTCTACTATCATGCACAGAGTTATCTCTTCCTCTACCAGTAACATTTGTGATGGGTCTCTCCTTTCCATTTAAATTATTTTTCTTTTTGTGAACTGAAACATTTTTTTGAGCAAAAATTTTTTTACTACAAATATTTCTTAAGAATGATTTCGTGCTCTTACCCGGACCTTTCTTGGTGTTTTGACAAGTATTTGGGGAAGAGGACTGCTGCAATAAAACATCATCCTGCTGTCTTTGACGTTTTCTAGCCTTTCGTATTCGACTTCTGGAAGGCATTTACCAAACTATGAAAGAATCTGCAGTTGAACCTGTGGAAAAATATAATATAAAATGTTATTAACCACTATTACCAAACAGTAAATAAATAACAGTCATCTAAAACTTAATGCCGTACTAATTATTTAACATAGCAAATATTTTCCACCAGCACTGCATCACAAAAATGACACTCAATGGTACAAAACAGGCATACAACACTCATAAATCACTCCCTAATATTTTAGATCATTAATTCAGGATGACGATAAGATGTAGCCTATCTAAAGATTTGTTTAGGCCCTGATCTTTAGACTGGGGTGAATGTGTGTCATTGATCCACATTCAGTCCATCACCTGTTTTGTTTATTTGAGGTGAGGCCAACACATGGTTGCAGATAAGATTTTCACTGAAAAAAACCAAGGTAAAAAAACATGTGAAGACCTACCAATGAAGTAAATCATTAAATGAAAACCAATACATTTCTGGAAATATGCACTACTAGTGCTTCATAAGATGTTTTGGGTCACATTTATAAGTTATTTGAGTATCTAGTATGCTATTTTACGTTCTTCATGGTGCAAATTTATTGTAAATACACTCCCACCTGCGGTTGGCAAATTTAGATTTTGATTATGGGAGTTAGATAGGCATGTTAATAATTTCCCAAAAATGGTGTATAACCCCAAACAACCTTTGAAGCAAATGCTTTTAGCCATGTTATCCACCTCCCATTGGATAACATGGCTAGGAAGTGCTTGCAAATGTGATAAAAAAAGGCCGCAATGCATGAATATCGCAGAAAAGTCAGCGATATTCATGCATTTTCCAGCAAATGCTCTTAGCCATGTTATCCACTTCCTATTAAATAACATGGCTAAGAACTGCTCAGGGCCCCATGAGGAACGCTTTCCATTTAAAAAGGGAAAAATAACATCAAAGACACTAAAATGCCTTCTAAATATGAACCCAAACAACCCATGAAGCAATGTGAAAAAAAACTGCCACAATGCATGAATATAGCAGAAAAGTCAGCGATATTCATGCATTTTCCAGCAAATGCTCTTAGCCATGTTATCCACTTCCAATAAAATAACATGGCTAAGAACTGCTCAGGGCCCCATGAGGAACGCTTTCCATTTAAAAAGGGAAAAATAACATCAAAGACACTAAAATGCCTTCTAAATATGAACCCAAACAACCTATGAAGCAATGTGAAAAAAAACGGCCACAATGCATGAATATAGCAGAAAAATCAGCGATATTCATGCATTTTCCAGCAAATGCTCTTAGCCATGTTATCCACTTCCTATTAAATAACATGGCTAAGAACTACTCAGGGCCCCATGAGGAACGCTTTCCATTTAAAAAGGGAAAAATAACATCAAAGACACTAAAATGCCTTCTAAATATGAACCCAAACAACCCATGAAGCAATGTGAAAAAAAACTGCTGCAATGCATGAATATAGCAGAAAAGTCAGCGATATTCATGCATTTTCCAGCAAATGCTCTTAGCCATGTTATCCACTTCCAATTAAATAACATGGCTAAGAACTGCTCAGGGCCCCATGAGGAACGCTTTCCATTTAAAAAGGGAAAAATAACATCAAAGACACTAAAATGCCTTCTAAATATGACCCCAAACAACCTATGAAGCTCTAACAGTACATATCCTGAAATTTAATTCATTTCAAAATTCGTTTTTAAACACAGCATATAAATCAATTGTATACCTGCATTCATGAAGAAATGACTAAAAATGTCCTTGAGACACATGAAAGTGTTTTCTGCAATTCCCTAGCACCATTTTTGGGACACTATTAATATGGCTAGGTAACTCCCATAATCAAAATCTAAATTTGCCAAGCACAAGTGGGAGCGTATTTACAAGACACTTGCCCCATGAGGAACACTTTACATTTTAAAAGGCGAACATAACATCTTAGACACTCAAATACCTTATAAATATGGCCCAAAACAACCTATGAAGCTCTAGCAGTACATATCCAGAAATGTAATTGATTTCTTAAATCGTTTTTAAATGCAACATATCTGTTTCAGCTTACATAACAGACCATGAAATGGGCTCCATGTATCACAATATCTTGTGTTACTGCATGCCAGAATGTTACACCAAATATGCAATTACAATTCCTCTATGAAACTAATTCTATTAGTATATCACTAGAGACAAAACCACATTTTGTAAACACAGCTTTTTTCATCATTTTCTCCTTAAATCATACTATTCTCTATCTAAATTAAATAAATCTTTTCTCACCTTAGCAAATATTTTTTGAGTTTTGAAAACAGTCTCAGAAATACACCAAATTGTCTTCAGCAGAAGAAAAAGGATGCACTCCAAAGGCTGCAGCTATTGAAAGCACAGAAATACAGATATTCTTTTCACATATCTCTCATATTAGCCAATCATTCCTCTTCCCTCACTTTTTTCAAATCAAAACCCTTCCCCCCTCTGCCCTGTCTGCCTTGTTTCCATAGCAACCACCTCCTGGAAGACCTCTCATGTTTGCAAATTCACACAACAATGTTTCAATTGAACTCTGAACTCTCAGTGCACCTGCGTATCCAGTGCAATCTTTCATTAAATGTTTCTTCCTTGACCATTCAAATTACATCTTTCAAGGAACACATCCATGCACCCTAACTTTCTGTTTTCAGAAATGGAAATGCACCAATCACTGCTAATGAATCATTAGCATTGTAAATCCACAGTTTTTTTTCTTTAGAAACTCCTACTGTTTCAACTGCCCTTTCATTACCACACTTCATCTGACTGCAGAACAACCTTCACCCACCATGTTTAAGGTCTGGATTCTTGGACATAGTTACATCCACTGGGCTCAAAGGTATGCTGAGAGCAGAAATTTACATAACCTCAATTTACAAGATGTGGAAATTAAGTGGTTGGGCCAAAGAGGATTAAAATGTCACCAATTGATACCATTGGTGAAAACCTTTATGCATTTGCCAAAACCTGACCTGTTAATAGTGCACTGTGGAGGTAATGATTTGGGCACTTTGACAGGGGTAGGTCTGGAAATGCTTTTAAAGGACACCTTTGAGCAATTATTGGCACTTTTTCCTAAAACTGCCTTGGTATATTCCAATATATGCCAAAGACAGAAATGGAGGTGGTCCAACCAATTTTGTCCACAAATTGAGAAAGCGAGGAAGCATGTAAACAAATCTGTTTCAGCTTACATGAGAGACCATGGAATGGGCTCTCTTTACAACAATAACTTGCGTTACTACATGCAAGATATCTACAGAGGAGATGGAGTTCACTTCTCAGATGAGGGCAACAGAATTTTCATTCTGAATTTAAGACTGTGCATTGGTACCTACTTATAAGTACCTAAATGTACCATAAACCCAAAAGCTCTTCTCAGAGCTACCCTACATCTGATCACTCACAATTATTATTTTTCTCTAACTTTTTTCACTAATTTTCCACAAAATTCGCTCCCCGGAGCGCTACCCGGTTCGCTAACCGAAAGCTAACCTCGCGGAATTTTTTTAAAAAAAGTGTTTTTTTCCGCACATATAAGCCTCCTCAGCCATGCTCAGAAAACCTAGGGGGTCAAGATAAGTCTACCATGACCCCTTCTACCCATTCTAAACATTATTTGCCCTCCATCTTGTATCTTAATGCGACCGAAACACAAAATGGTGGATTCCCGTGACGCTTAAGGTTCGCTAACCGGGCCGCTTCCCGGAAAGCGGTCCAAAAAAAAGGTGGGAAAGTAATTTACAGAAAAACGACTAGAGACACTCTCACCAAATATACATTAGCTCATACTACATAACAATCCCTTCCATTCTCACAAATTTCATTGAAATTTCATTTAGCCATTTAGCCTGTAGACCTCTCCAAATACCGTGAGGTAAATTACTTCACAAAACACATCTGAAGTGTTGGAATTGACAACCAATGAAAATGTTACTTTCATTTTCTACTTTTATTACCTGACATTTGATTGGTTATATACCTGTATATATATAAAGGGAGAGAAGGAAACACAGCCATTTTGACTACTACTTGTTGTTGTATATATCATTTAGAATATCAATAATAACATCAACTTGTTTCTAAAGGTAAGTTGTTATTTTTAAAACTGAAGTATATTGTGCACTATAAGTAAATATGGTAAACTTTTTCAGATAGTTATATACTATCCCTCTGTAAGAGTTAGACATTGAGAAAGGCTTCTTTATTATAATTATGGACTGATTTAGGTTTCCGTGGTATAATTATGAATTTACTTAGGCTTCTTCACAGGCACTTTTTAATAGTACTACTTCACGCCTGAAACCATACAGTGCCCATAGATTACTTCTCTGGTATAAACTCACAAATGCCTGTCTGAACTTAAACCCAACAGTGCCCTATCTCTACTGATATATTTATTTTTTATGCAAATTACAGCAATAAAATGGAAGGTGAGCAGAATGTTTCCTTCGAAATTGTTCTGGAGACCAACACAGAAAAAGAAATTGAGGACAATGATGACTCTGATTTCATGGATCAATCACGGGACCATGAATTAGTTCAATGTGTGGAATCAGTGGATCATTTACTTCATTATGATGACGGTCAAATGTTTGAACTTATGTTCACTGAACAAGAACACATATCAGACAGTGAAATGCTAGACGTTCTAGTAAATTTCGAAAAACAATCCGAAAAATAAAATTATATGTAATATTAAAAAATTGTTTGAGTCTTTAATCATTTTTATATGTAATTCATAAAGTAGTTAAATGTAAGAAATGTTACTAAATTTTGAAACACAATCACAACAATAAAAAATTGCTGAAAAAATAAAAATATTAAAAAAAAATCAACAAAACCAACAAATAATTAACACACAGTATTAGAAAAGTCTTTCATTCTTTTATCCATAAAGTTCGCTGCCCAGAACGCTTTCCGGTTCGCGAACTTGGCGCTTACCACGCAAAAAAAAATTTTTTAATTTTTTTTTTTGGGACCCTCCTAGGCCCTTTTAAAACCTCCACATAAAACCTAGGGGGTCAACGAGGATCTACTATGCCCCCTTATGGCAATTTCCCCCTTTGTTTTGGCCTCCTCTTGTCTCTCGATCCTACCGAGAGACAAGATGGCGGCCGCTCCGGACTGTTTAGAATGTTGACAGACACCGGAGGGCCAATCAGCTTCGCATCGCAAAGTTCCGATACGCGAAAGGTTCGCTAACCGGATCGCTGCCCGGAGCGCTGTTACAGATATATATCTTGATTCAAACGTTAATTTCTCAAAATCCACTGGAGCACATATATTGAGACCTAGCAAAGGCACATCGGGCTAACAGTCCCTACAATTTTGCCAAGTTTCGTGAAAATCCATTCAGCCGTTCGGGCTAAAAGTGAGTCCAACCGCCCTATGGAAATTAACATGGGAAAAAGGCGTTTTGGGACCCCCCTTTTTTCTCGGCCCCCCCTCCACAAAACCCCCCCAAATTTTCAAGGGCTGCTCAGAAACAAAATGTTCCATTTTCCTGAAAATTTCAGCCAATTCCGTCCACAAACGCCAAAGTTATTAGGCATAGAATTTTCAGAAATCCCATAGGGAAAAAATCCTAACTATATATACCTACTGGCGACCGCCAGTAGGTAATATATATATATATATATATATATACAAACCAAATCTTCAACCAGCACACTCCTGCAATGAAGACACAGACCCAAAGGCTGCAGTAAGGGAGATTCATTTCAACCTCTCAGGCGACGCGTTTCGAGCAACTAGTGCTCTTGATCACACACCATACACCTGGTCAGCAAACATTTTTATACACTTTTTTTGCTACGTGATGCTCCACCTTCATTGTGAATCACATGGTGTATAGACATAGAAAACATACTTAATGATGTTTTAAATAAGTGCACACCAAAATTTAAATAAAACTTGAAAGGCACTGAAAACAATATAACTGCATGAATGCATAAACCATTACTATTACATATTCTGCTCCAGATTTCTAAAGTCATGACAAATAATGTGGTTGGAGCAATACTCCAACCAAAATTAGAAAGAAAGTATAAACATGTAGAAAAATATATATATATATATAAACATACAAATTTCCTATATACACTAATTTACATATAATCTATCTATATACATCACTATTTACAACTTTCATATCTCCTGACTTGGTATCCCAGTACCTATTAATGTGTAAACTGGATTTCAGAATTCATATGAGAGAATTTTACATTCTAATGGAATATATCAATACGTGCTCCCAGTGCCCATAATATTAAAACAAACCCCAAGTGATTGTTGCGATGAAAATAATTGAGTGATAATATTAAAACAGTGAAAGCAAAAAAACGTTTTGTTGACAACAAAAAATATCCTATCAACAATATATACATAAAGTTCGGATGAGAGTCTAACAATTACAACGCTTAATATCAGTTATCATAATCTGTTAGAATCAAATTTCTTAATTGTTTCTACCAGGGTGCAACTCGATGCAGTTAGAATGTTCTGTATTGGTACATTTTCTTTAGTTCTGAAACACCTTGAAAGAAATAAGATATAAAAAACCACATGAATGTTCGTTCTATATCAACTTGAGAAGTATTCTGTGATACACACAAAGAGAATAAAGATCATGTGAAATATCACAACAAATGATGTAAATCTTCTGTAGTGTTTAAACCGTTGGGATATTTGCTGTCCAGCAATATATAAAATACGTATTTAAATATTGAAGCAAACCACATTCACTGGATTATGTCATCAGTGATGTCATCAGTGATGTCACTGATGACATAATCCATGAATGATGTAATATGTGACATCATCAGCAGTGGATTGCTGGCGCGCGAGTTATAATTAGTACAACTAACTATAACGTGGGCATTTCAATGGTTTTGTACGAGTGAAATGTCTAACAAACTTTAATACCCCTGAAACCTATGGTTTTTTCAGTGAATATCTAAGGTCTTTTAAATGATAATTCCTAACTATAACATGTCTGAAATCTATGTTTTTTCCAGTGAATATATATATATATGTTGCCACAATGGTAGACAATCCCAGTCAAACAGAAAAAGGACAGCACTCACGGGAATTATTTGCAGTGATTTTATTGTGCTAAACCTCCCCAGCACCAACAGACTCGTTTCGGCATTGATGTCGATAAAAAACTTTACAAGTCACCATTTTAAATTGCACAGTGGTAACAATAAAACCAAATGTCATGAACAGTGAAGATGGCCCAAATCAACTCATTTAGCCATGTTTTGGTATCTATCAGAGCGCCCATCTTTTAGCATGTCTCTGGCAATAATGCTTTTATATACAATTCTAAATACAAACAGATAGATCAGTGCTTAAACATCAGCCATGTATTAAAATAAATTAACCAGCGATATACCAATATCTTTGCAAGGGTATGCATACATATACAGATATATTACAATTAGGGCTCCCGGTTTTCCGTTTAAACTGATTTTTAAATATAAATACAGACGGAAAACAAGTTTTCCTTTGTCTGTATTTATATGTAAAAATGGGAAAACACTAGCACATTTTGCGGCGCTGCCGCGCTCAGCTGAAAATTAAAAAACAGGATGGTATGCTCTGGTGTTATCAGTATTTAAGACTTGTTAACATGTGCCTGGTCTTTTAAAGACCTGTGAAGTACTCGGGTGCCGCTGGTAGCACAAAATCTGCGCGTGTGCCTGGGTATTTCAGCCCTGGCTGCCACACACCACGTAGGGGGGAGGTATTGTGAAAGAGAGAGGTCGCCTAAAACGGGCTGGGAAGCATGCATTCAACCTCATGGGGAGTTTTGAAAAAGCAGATGTTTAGTTAGTTACAGGCCCGGTGACATCATGACAGACAGAGCGTTCTTTTCCTCCGTACTCCAGTTCCCATATCCAAAAGGAAAAGATTTTTTTAAGTGCCCTTTACAATAGATTAACAGAGTTTCATCAAGGGTGGTATGGAGCCGAAGTGACTTGCCCAGGAGCACGGAAATACGGCCTAGTTGGGAAGCCAGGATTAGTGCAAAAGTCTCTTGTTTAACTGTGATGAGGTGTTCTGAGGGAAGGACATCCCTTACTATCATTATAATTCTGTTCTCAGTACTTGTCCCAAGCAGGGCCGGCTCTAGGGCGGTACGACCGGTGCGTCTTCCTGGGGGCGCCGTGCCACGTTTGCAACTTTATTATGCTTTTAAAGAACCTGCTGCCGCGTCCCTGTCCGCTTGAAATTACGGGGCCTAACAAGAATGTCAAGATAACTCCTGTGATTAATTTCCTTCCTGGCCCGAGACCAGAGTTTTGTGTTGTTGAAGTTTTTGACTTATGTTAAGGTAGCACAGAGGGTTAATATGCCTACTGCAAATAACTTGTACCAAGTAGATTACAGAGTGCATTTAATGTAAATAGATCAGCAGGTTACTACTTTTAAAAGAGCCATCCTTTTGTTACTTGCAATTTATAATTTAGAATCCTAACATAGAATAGTGAGGTATTACCCTACATCATAGCACTGCATACACTCTGCAAAGTATAGAACACTGATTCATGTTGCAAAAAGGGTTTCTTTGGGTAGAAATGGATTCTTCTTATTAAAGAAAATTCTCAACTATGCGGTTTCTTTTCCAACTCTGAGTTTGTGCTTCTCCACACCAAGCACTCCTAAACTATATTGCCTACCAGTATGGATGACATGTGACCCCTACACTTTTAATCCTTTGGCTTATGTAACATTTCCTCAACACTGATTTACACAAGTATGATTGATTGTCTGTGTAATGAGTGTGTGGTGCAAAGTGCTCTGACATACTTTACTGCTATGAGTAGCGCTATACAACAAATACATGCCTTAGGGCATGTATGTGCACAAAATGTGCACACATGCATATTTAAGGGATGAAACAGGGTGTCCTTTTGGCACCCTTGCAACCTTGAAATCGCATTCTCAATTTGCGATTCTCTAATTGGTAATCACAAATTAGGAATGTCTTCCCATTCATTCCTTTGGACCTCCTAGCCCATAGGAGTGAAAGGGAAGGTATTCCTTAATTGCGAATCTCAATTTGCGATTCGCAAATAAGGAATATGTAGGATGCACAATTTTTTTTCAAACCTACATATATATTGCATTTTGCGATTTTCTAATTGCGATTCGCTAACAATCGCAATTTGAGAATCGCAAAACTCTTTTTTGATACATATGTTATGTTAACAGAAGCTTATAATGCGCACGGTCACCAAAGGTTTCATGGCGCTGATCCTGTGTAATTGTATTGCGTACAGGCTGTTAGTAGGCTTGCTTAAACAACCAAGTTTTCATGGCCCTTCTGAAGCCCAGAAGGCTGTCACAGCTCCTGATTGTCAGAGGGAGAGAATTCCAAAGTTTGGGGGCAAGGTAGGAGAACCTACATCCTCCTCGCCGCTTGAGTTTGATGGCTGGGGTGGCCAGAAGTGCGCGCCCCAACAGACATCGCTTTTCACGGGCAACGCAAGTTCTGTCTTGCCCGGGTTAAGCTTCAGATGGTTAAGGTCCATCCAACGTTGGATATGGAGCATAGTGGTTTTGAATTCCGCAACGGAATTAGGGAAGTCTAGAGAAAAAACAGCTGGAGATCGTTGGCGTAATTAAAGATGGTGACATTCCTGTCCTTTAAAGAATGGATCAGTGGCCTAAGGTAGATATTGAACAACAAAGGGGAGAGGGAAGAACCCTGTAGTACCCCATCAGGGGTGGATACTTTGGAGGCAGTAAAAGTGCCAAGGCGTACTGCTTGGGTTCTACCTGAGAGAAAGGACTTGATCCAGTTGTAAGCAGGACCTTGTATGCCTGCTTGTTCGACACGGTTCAGTAAGATGTTATGGTCCAAAGTCTATATTTGCTGAAGATTTCAGAGAATGTATATATATGTATAAACACACACATATATGTTGAAACCCTAATTAGCGTTTACCATAAATGCTAAATTAAAAATCAAACCAGTCTACAACCAACCAATAGAATTAAACTTACAAAAGTTAACAAAGAGAACTGCTTTTACAACTAACAGAGAACATAAAAAGCCACACAAATGCTTCCAACGAGTAAATAACAGCAGGACAGTGCACTCTGCTGGATTGCAAACCTACCAAAAATGATTTCAATTCAGTGAACCACTAACCCCTATGAAGTAAGTTTGACCATAAATAAAAGCTCACAAAATGAATAAATGACTAGAAAGCATGTTAAGTAACAAATATGTAAAACTATACTGTATGGTTATTTCTCCATATAACAGGTGCACCCATTACAAGGAAAAAACACTAAAAGGAATGGAAAATAAAGAAACAAACACTGACTTAGACAACATACAGAAAGTGCACCTTGAAAGCAATTATTGCAACCAAAGAACAAAATTAAAATTAAACTGAAAATGACTGTCAAACATATGTAAAAAAATAAAAGAAATCAAACTGCTAACAAGGTCTTCACAGACTGCAACAAAAGAAACCTGCACCAAAACACACTTGCAAAGCAAGATCTACAACTAAATCTGCATGTGAACATAAGTGAAAATTTACACCCGCAGTGTAGAAAAGTTCAAATAAATGTAACATCACATACTATTTAAAAAATGTATATATATATTTTTTTGCACTGTAAAACACATAGATAAATTCTTAGAAACAGCACAATACATCAAATCCCAAAAGGGGAAGCAGTGATTACCTTATAGAGCATAAACTCATAGTGCATAAAATGAACCCAATATAATTCAAACACCTGCTAAAGCAGGCCTACCACTAAAAACATAACTAATCCATTAATAATATTGAAATAGAAGTCAGAAACGTTTTGGGGACCTAAAAGAGGCCAAAACAAGTTCACAAGCCCCAACAAGAACAATACTCAAAAATATGACATCAAATGTTCCGGAACAAGAAACAGACAAAATAACTGGCATACCAATCTTAAAAAAGTGAATTGCCGTAAAACAAAAAAAGGCCAGGGAAACATAAGAAGCACCTAAAAAATATGAAGATATAGACACACTAACACTTACTAATCATGCATAAAAATACACCTTTTTACTGTATCACAGCTTCAATAATGATAAAAGAATAATGAGTTATGCTACAAATAACAATTTACTAGCCTAAACGCAATATAACACATAGATTGCACTTTTAAGATGTGTGTTATGTCTTAGACCATCTAGTCAAATATACATAATACTTGGTCAATATTAAAACACAAACCTTCCAGTAGTTTATGGAGAGTTACCTAACAAACAAAATGCAACTTACAATGATATTCTAACACTTTAAAAGAACAAACTGACAACTAATATTCACAAAAAAATCATCATAGATTTCAAACAGGCAATGATTTCAACAATACTTTCAATCTACCAACACATTGCAACTCAGTGTTGCTGCTATCTCTTAACCATGCAAACACAACAGGTGATGGACCGAATGTGGATCAATGCCACACACTCACCCCAGTCCAAAGATCTGGGCCCAAATCCATCGTTTTTTTGCACTCCACACCACCCCGAGTTAGACAATGGCGATATGCAAATCAGCTCTGACCCTGTGCCCCATGGGAACAGTCCAGTCCGAACTACAAAAGCCATGTCCTTCCCAGAACGGAATCAAGCATCCGAGGACCGGACCGGTTTCGAGGTAACACCTCTCATCAGCCCGGCTAGCTTGACTCCAGTGGTGTGGAGTGCCTGGGACCCACGTCTGGGCATCCCCAGCGCACTTAGGGCGGAATATGCAAACACAACAGGTGATGGACCGAATGTGGATCAATGCCACACACTCACCCCAGTCCAAAGATCTGGGCCCAAATCCATCGTTTTTTTGCACTCCACACCACCCCGAGTTAGACAATGGCGATATGCAAATCAGCTCTGACCCTGTGCCCCATGGGAACAGTCCAGTCTGAACTACAAAAGCCATGTCCTTCCCAGAACGGAATCAAGCATCCGAGGACCGGACCGGTTTCGAGGTAACACCTCTCATCAGCCCGGCTAGCTTGACTCCAGTGGTGTGGAGTGCCTGGGACCCACGTCTGGGCATCCCCAGCGCACTTAGGGCGGAATATGCAAACACAACAGGTGATGGACCGAATGTGGATCAATGCCACACACTCACCCCAGTCCAAAGATCTGGGCCCAAATCCATCGTTTCCGTTCTGGGAAGGACATGGCTTTTGTAGTTCGGACTGGACTGTTCCCATGGGGCAACAGGGTCAGAGCTGATTTGCATATCGCCATTGTCTAACCCAGGGTGGTGTGGAGTGCAAAAAAACGATGGATTTGGGCCCAGATCTTTTGACTGGGGGAGTGTGTGACATTGATCCACATTCAGTCCATCACTTGTTGTTTTTGCAATTGCCGCCCTAAGTGCACTGGGGATGCCCAGACGTGGGTCCCAGGCACTCCACACCACTTGGAGTCAAGCTAGCCGGGCTGATGAGAGGTGTTACCTCGAAACCGGTCCGGTCCTCGGATGCTTGATTCCGTTCTGGGAAGGACATGGCTTTTGTAGTTCGGACTGGACTGTTCCCATGGGGCAACAGGGTCAGAGCTGATTTGCATATCGCCATTGTCTAACCCAGGGTGGTGTGGAGTGCAAAAAAACGATGGATTTGGGCCCAGATCTTTTGACTGGGGGAGTGTGTGACATTGATCCACATTCAGTCCATCACTTGTTGTTTTTGCAATTGCCGCCCTAAGTGCACTGGGGATGCCCAGACGTGGGTCCCAGGCACTCCACACCACTTGGAGTCAAGCTAGCCGGGCTGATGAGAGGTGTTACCTCGAAACCGGTCCGGTCCTCGGATGCTTGATTCCGTTCTGGGAAGGACATGGCTTTTGTAGTTCGGACTGGACTGTTCCCATGGGGCAACAGGGTCAGAGCTGATTTGCATATCGCCATTGTCTAACCCAGGGTGGTGTGGAGTGCAAAAAAACGATGGATTTGGGCCCAGATCTTTTGACTGGGGGAGTGTGTGACATTGATCCACATTCAGTCCATCACTTGTTGTTTTTGCAATCTCTTAACCATAGCACATGGAGGAACCTACAAAAATCCGCATTGAGCATTGCATTGATTGTCCTGTAATACAAGTCAGTAGCAACATAATATTCGATTTGAATAACCTTAATACTAACCCTGGGTGTAGTTCGCGAAGTAGCGCTACGCGAAGCTACGCAAAGTGCACTTTGCATTACGCGAGCTACACGTAGCACTACGCGAACTGCGTAGTACCCTGTTCGCGATGATTGCACAATGCCAGATGCTTGTCCGCACTGTGCAATCATTGAAAATGGCATCTTGCACAGTGCAAGATGTCTTTTACTCAAGCTGCAGCTTTCTCAACGGGGACTGGTAGTTTCTCATCGCGAGCGGTTGCGAGCATACGCGACCACTCGCAATGAGAAACCTGACCTCCCTGCGTTGAGAAGCTCTCCAGGAGTTTTATTTTCCACGCTCACGATCGGCAACTTGATGTTGCTGATCGCGAACAAGGAAAAAGTCTCGCCGGGATGTCATTTTGCTTGCTCGCGGTCGCCAACTTGACGTTGAGGACCGGGAGCAAACAGAAAATTACCGCTGAACTATGCTACGCATGTTTGCACTGCTACGTGCAATTCGCTTAGTGCAAAGTAGCGCAAACTTCCCAAACTACGCGAGCGTAGCGTAGTGCTTTGCCCAGAGTTACTTAATACCAACAACAAATCTATCTCCACTAATGGATTATTTTGAGATTTCCTGGAATAGTCGTCTGCACCAATCAGGCTGCAAATGACAAGATAGTATAATTCAGATTAATGCAATATGTAGATGCTATAATCCAGATTAATGCAATATGTTGTGAAAGAGGGCTTAGAGCACTGAACGGCAGAACTGTGAGTGATGGGACAAGGCGAAAACACATTTGACAATGGTCGCTCAAAAAGTAGGATTGATTATGTTATCTGTAATATGGCAATTTGGCATCTTATGAAGGACATGAAGGTAGTTGCTAGGCAAGAGAGTGATCATAACCCCCTATGCATTATCCATCATCTGTGGGGGGGAGTCAGGGGGATTGATTAGGGTCGAGGAGGCCCTAGTTGAGATTGTCCCATCAAACGACATGTGGCGGGTCAGGTGGGCCCAAGTCATGATGAATAGTAGGGTGTTGGAGAATATTAATGAGGAGCTAGATAAAACGATTTCCACCATGGATACCATAGCTGGGGCAGAGAATGAGAGTGACCTGTGGGAAATTACCAATCTCCATGAAAGCTTTTTTGAAAACATAAGGGGTCACTTCTTTAAGGAAGTAACAAAGCCAAGGGGCAAAAATATATGTCCAAAAAGAGTGGGGTGGTATAAGGATGCCTGTAGATCTGCAAGAACATCCCTAGGAACTGCAATTAAAAAAAGAGACCCGCATGCTGTCAAAATAGCCAGGCAGGATAATAGGAAAAGTTTATATATGGCAAAAAACTATGAGACAAGCAACACTGGCAAGACCTTAAATTAGCCAGTACTGTAAAGGATTCTAAACTCTTCTGGAGTATTGTTAAGTGGGGGCAAGGAGGCCGTCCAGCCCCACCTATAAACTATGTAACACAGAGTAGCTGGGTAGATCATTTTGGTCCCCAATACGCATGCTGCACTGAGGATAGGTATAGAGAATCTGTTAATAATACCTTATGTCTAGACCCTCCCTTTAATATCAATGATGTAGCAGTGGCCCTTAAATCTGTCTCGAGGGGGAAGGCACCAGGACCTGACGGGGTTCCAGTGGATGTTTTTCTCCACAATAAAATACACTGGGGCTTGTATATCATGAAGCTGGCGAATGCAGTGGCTCTAGGGGCGCCAGTACCATAGTCATGGCAAGGGGCCGTAATAATCCCTGTATATAAGAAAGGCGATAAAACACAGCCTGGGAATTACAGGCCTATTAGCCTGATTGACACAGTACAAAAGGTGATTGGAAAAATGACCCTAGAGAAAATATTAGATTGGGTAGAAGGTGAAAACATCCTGTCCCTCTTCCAGACTGGCTTTCGCAAATTAACTAGCACTACTGACCAGATATTTCGTTTTACCTTACTTCACTGGAAGACTGTAGTACTAGGAAAAGGCAGCATTTACACTGCTTTTATTGACTTACGTGCAGCATTTGACCTGGTGCCACGGTTTCAGCTGTTGATCGTGTTAAGCAACATGGGCATGCCACCAGAAATTTTAACGCTAGTGATGAGGCTGCACGAGTCGAATCATGCAAAAATCCAGTGGTGTGGACATGGGCAAGTTACTCCTGAATTCCCGGTAGAGCGTGGGGTGCGCCAAGGCTGTGCTATGGCCCCCATGCTTTTTTCATTGTACATTAATGGGGTAGTAGAACGCATGCTTCTGGGAGGTGTAGATGCCCCTACTTTGGCTGGAGTGAAAACTCCTATTTTATTATTTGCGGATGATACGCTTATTTTATCTAAAACTCCTAGTGGCCTTCAACGAGCCCTGAAGATTTTTGAGGAATTTTGTGTTGACCGTGCGCTGGAAGTCAATGTAGCAAAAACAAAGCTCATGGCGTTAAACCCGCACCACAGTTTCAAAGGGAATTTCTTTATGAATGGGCAAAAGGTGGAAATGGTGTCGGACTTCATCTATCTGGGCATCCACATGGCAAAAGGTGTTAAGCGGAAGAAACACATTGAAATGGTGACTTTAAAACTGCGCCAAAATGCGGGAGCGATAATTCGAGAGCACAAGGAATCCCTGACAAAGCCAATACAGCCAGCACTCCAAGCGTATGAGGCGAAAGCCTTTAGCTCGGCACTCTACGGTGCTGAGATATGGGGCTATGACAATTTAATACCATTAACACTTGCAGAAAAAAAAATTTGCGCAATCTTGTCGGTCTCCCTAAGAGCACACTGATGAAACCATTGCAATATGATCTAGGGAAGAAGGCCATAGTAGATATGGCTAGATTACGGCCTATACTATATTGGCGTCGTATCTGGGTCACTCCTGAACTTGCCCACTATGTCCAGGGATTCCTGGACGTAATCAAAAGTGATGATTTCCACAAGATAATATGGCTGAAGGAGCTCTGCAAAACTTTAACGGGAATGGGCATGCAGGGGTTGTGGGAGAACCCTGAGGTAGCTCTGTTTCCATCTAATAACACCCTAAAAGAAAAGTACTGGGAAATGGTTGCGTACCGGAATTGGAATGGCGCTGATCCCGCTACTATGGAGGGTCGTTTCCTGGAAATCAAATCTTCGCCCAGTCTAGAGCCCTATTTCGATGGCATCACAAAACCCGGAGACAGGAAGCTCTATTTTCAGCTCAGAGCAGGGTCACTCCCTATAAGATCCCTAACCGGTAGATGGGCTGAAGGTAATTCCAATATGTGCCCGGCTTGTAAAAATGATAAAGAGACTAAGCATGGGCGGAAAATCCGTTACGCTCGCGGATTTTGCGGATTTTCGGTAAATTCGCAATCCGCGAACGCTCGCGAATTTACCGAAAATCCGCAAATTTGCACGCAGCGGATTTTTTTTTCTTGGTGATACAAATTTGCGGCGCGCGGCGTTTACTTACCGTCATTCAGCGTTTGCCGAGTTGTTTTTCTCGATATTTTGCGAGTGCTGCGCCATTTTGGATCTTGCTGCGAGATCCCGCGGGAATTTGGCGAGCGCGATTACGTCATCGCGCCTTGCCAACTTGCACAGCGCGAGTTTGTCAACGCGAGTACGCCGTGATCACGTATCGCGGTACTTCGCAATTGCGAGCTTGTAGATGCGGCGAGCAGCAACAATCTCGCACTCGCGAAAATACAAAATTTGCAATTCTGCACAAGAAATCCACCAGCAAGCAGCATAAACCTTCTGGAAATGATGATTTTTATCTGAATAACTCCTCAGGTTGACATTTGCCTACACTTTTTTTGCGAGGAGTCCATTTTGGGGAGGGGGGGGGGAGGAAGGAAGTGCCTCACAGTCTTCAACTTCCTGTTCCTGTCCAAGCAGGCTCCTCCCAGTGCTTTGTCCATCTCCTGGTCACTTTTCATTTGGATCTGGAGCTGGAAGGATTACTTTTTGTGGATGCTGCTGGATATTTGGATTTGAGGCCTTTTTGACTTTCTTTGGATCACTTTTGGATTAGAAATTTCACAAGTAAGTTTGTTTGGGGCATTACAGTTGCTGCAACTACAATTTTGGAATTTTCGATTTTTGGGCTGTTTTGGGGCCTTTTGCCCAGGGGTACTCAGTGGTGGGTGCACTGAGTCTTTCTGTGGGGTGTTTTGAATTTAAACATCATGGAGGGGCTGGATGGCTTGGGATTGTGCTGATTTTTCTGTGATTTTCGTTTTT
Organism: Lissotriton vulgaris; assembly: GCF_964263255.1. Classification (NCBI taxonomy): domain Eukaryota; kingdom Metazoa; phylum Chordata; class Amphibia; order Caudata; family Salamandridae; genus Lissotriton; species Lissotriton vulgaris. Next base: position 725,621,948 of record NC_141696.1, read on the forward strand.
TTGGCCTGTTGTGGCCTTTTCACCAGGGGTAGTGAGTGGTGCATGGGCCTAGTCTTTCTGTGGGTTGTCTTGACTTTAAACATCATGGAGGGGCTGGATGGCTTGGGATTGTGCTGATTTTTCTGTGATTTTCGTTTTTTTGGCCTGTTGTGGCCTTTTCACCAGGGGTAGTGAGTGGTGCATGGGCCTAGTCTTTCTGTGGGTTGTCTTGAATTTAAACATCATGGAGGGGATGGATGGCTTGGGATTGTGCTGATTTTTCTGTGATTTTCGTTTTTTTGGCCTGTTGTGGCCTTTTCACCAGGGGTAGTGAGTGGTGCATGGGCCTAGTCTTTCTGTGGGTTGTCTTGAATTTAAACATCATGGAGGGGCTGGATGTCTTGGGATTGTGCTGATTTTTCTGTGTTTTTCGATTTTTGGGGGTGTTCATGGGGACAGGCCATGTGGTTGGGGGCCATTTTGAGTGCCGCTACAGGCCCTGGCCATGTGCTGGGAGGGAGGGGGCCATTTTGAATGCAGGCAGTGTTCTCAGGCCTGCACCCATTTTGCCTAGCTTTCATCCATTATGCCCAGGGGTAGTGAGTGATGCATGGGCCTAGTCTTTCTGTGGGTTGTCTTGAATTTAAACATCATGGAGGGGCTGGATGGCTTGGGATTGTGCTGATTTTTCTGTGTTTTTCATTTGTGTGGCCTGTTGTGGCCTTTTCACCAGGTGTAGTGAGTGGTGCATGGGCCTAGTCTTTCTGTGGGTTGTCTTGAATTTAAACATCACGGAGGGGCTGGATGGCTTGGGATTGTGCTGATTCTTCTGTGTTTTTCGATTTTTGGGGGTGTTCATGGGGACAGGCCATGTGGTTGGGGGCCATTTTGAGTGCTGCTACAGGCCCTGGCCATGTGCTGGGAGGGAGGGGGCCATTTTAAATGCAGGCAGTGTTCTCAGGCCTGCACCCATTTTGCCTAGCTTTCATCCATTATGCCCAGGGGTAGTGAGTGGTGCATGGGCCTAGTCTTTCTGTGGGTTGTCTTGAATTTAAACATCATGGAGGGGCTGGATGGCTTGGGATTGTGCTGATTTTTCTGTCATTTTCGTTTTTTTGGCCTGTTGTGGCCTTTTCACCAGGGGTAGTTAGTGGTGCATGGGCCTAGTCTTTCTGTGGGTTGTCTTGAATTTAAACATCATGGAGGGGCTGGATGGCTTGGGATTGTGCTTATTTTTCTGTGTTTTTCGTTTTTTTGGCCTGTTGTGGCCTTTTCACCAGGGGTAGTGAGTGGTGCATGGGCCTAGTCTTTCTGTGGGCTGTCTTGAATTTAAACATCATGGAGGGGCTGGATGGCTTGGGATTGTGCTGATTTTTCTGTGTTTTTCGATTTTTGGGGGTGTTCATGGGGACAGGCCATGTGGTTGGGGGCCATTTTGAGTGCTGCTACAGGCCCTGGCCATGTGATGGGAGGGAGGGGCCATTTTGAATGCAGGCAGTGTTCTCAGGCCTGCACTCATTTTGCCTAGCTTTCATCCATTATGCCCAGGGGTAGTGGGTGGTGCATGGGCCTAGTCTTTCTGTGGGGTGTCTTGAATTTAAACATCATGGAGGGCATGGGATTGTGCTGATTTTTCTGTTTTTTTCGATTTTTTGGGGGTGTATAACTGAACTGATGTTCCTCTGTCTTCCATTGCTTTTAGGTGCACAAGTCTCAAGAGAACCACCAGTGCCAGGAAGAAGTCCTGCAGCGGTGTGTGTGTGCAGCATAACGTCACGTGACGTCACGTCTGGCCACAGACAACTCTGCAACTCGTGCAACTGCGGCCTGCTGTTCTGACCTGCTCTGAAGAAGATGGCCCAAAAAAAAAGTTCTTCGTAGCTCCTCTAGCAAGAAAGTTGCCAGTAAGGAGCAGAAGAAGCAAGTTACCAAGGAGGCTGGTGTGCCGGCCGCCGCATTTTTTGCGAGTAAAAAAAAAAGTATGCCTGCAGCAGCAGCGGGATCTGCTGGGGACCAAGCTGGGAGCAGCACCCCCGCGCCATTGGCCTCAGTGCCTCCACCACCACCACCACGCCAACTTAAGTCCAAGCCCTTGAGTGCTGCAGAGGCAGTCAGTGTATTTCTTCAATCACCATCGACCAGTGATGTTGGCTCATCGCAAGAAAGTAGCAGCAATGTCCCTGAATCAACACAGGTTGTTGTAAACTCATCTGACAAGTGTTGAACAACCACAGCCGCAACAACAACCACATGTGCAAGTACAAGCCCAAGTACATGTGGCAGGAGAGTCAGCGCAAGGAGACGCACAAGCAGAGGTGCATGGAGGGTCACAAGTGCCCACAATAGTTGTTCCTCCCGAAGTAGGGGCACATCAGGAAATCGACAATCAAGCCGAGGTATCATTTGAGGAAGCCACTCCTCCTGATGATCATTCATTGTCTTCCACATCCCTAGCAAGGAAAAGATCAAGGGGGGTGTCTACATCTTCTTCAAACCCACCTCCTTCTGATGATCTGGATGAAGATTGGGAACCACCACGGCCGTCTGAGAGTGAGGCACACCATGATCTGACAAAGGTACTTAAGCGTAAAAGGAAGGTCGTCGAAAAACTCATAGTTATGGAGTGTGATGAGGCTCAACAAGAAGTGGCGGATACTGCTGCTGATGAAGCCTCTCAAGACGACGAGCCAGTCATCATAAAGGTCACTGCAGCCCCAGCGGGCATGCAGCAAAGAGACATTTTGACCCTAGCCCGGGAAGCTGCTGAGCGTGATGATGATGTCGACGAGGAGGCAATGGAAACACAACAATCCTTGGAGTTAACTAGTACACCAACACCTACCTCTTCCATATTTCTTCCTCGCAAGAAGGGACCTCCATCCACCTCGACCTCAATTAGTGGTGGTGAAAGTGCACAACGTACTAAAGTTCGGCAATCCACATCCTCCACTTCATCTGGCATTAGCAGCATGACCACCACCACCAGTATCGCCGCCTCCTCCGGCCCCCACAGACAATTCAAGTCCCCAGTTTGGGACTTCTTTAGTGTTTGCCCGAAAAGGGAAAACTTCGCCATTTGTAGCATTTGTAAGCTTGTAGTTAGTCGTGGTAAGTTTGGTGCCAACTATGGTACTGGAGGCCAGAGAGGTCATCTTAAGAGACAGCACCCTGTCCAATGGTTTGCGCACCTACAGGCGATCAAGGAAGCCCTAATTGCACGTAATGAAAACGTTGATTTTTCATCTGATGATGACGAGGAGGAAGGAGACGTGTCAAACACTTCACTTACACCCAGTACCCCTGTCAGCAGCACACCCCATGTGAGCCACACTAAGAGTGTGGGAGAGAGTGAGACACCAATGCGAAAAAGTTCATCAGCGAGCGTAACTGGGTCGAAGATATCATCATCATCATTATCCCGTAAATGCTTGGTCCAGGGCAACATTAAAAAGATGTTGTTTACAGAAGCGCAATATGAACGCAACCACCCGCTGACGCGTCTGTATAACACTAAGCTAGCTAAAATGCTAGCTCTGGACCTTCTCCCTTTTTCTTTTGTAGAAGGGGTTGGTTTTCTAGAATTAGTGGCAGCGCTCTGCCCTAAATGGAAGGTTCCTAGCCGGTTCTATTTTGCCCGAGTTGCGGTTCCAGCACTACATGAAGATGTTCTGGAGGTGATTGGGGCAGCTTTGCAGAAGAGTGCTGTTCACACTATACATCTGACAACAGACATGTGGACCAGTGGCGCAGGCGCTGATTACATGTGCATCACTGCACACTGGGTCTCTTTTTCAGGGGTTAAAGCAAAGCTAAACGCAGGAGTTGATCCGGACCAAGTTTTTAAAGCTGCTCGGAAACATGCAACACTAGCCCTGTTTGGTTTGGAGAAACGTCACACAGCACAAAACATTTTGGATGAGTTTAACACAAAGGTCCTTGACTGGCTGGCCCCAAAAAAACGCCAGATTGGTTATGTTTCCATGGATAATGGCGCCAATGTAGTTAAGGCCATGGAGCTGGGTCAGTATTTCAGAGTGCCGTGTTTGGCGCACTGTATAAACCTGGTTGTCAAAAAATTCTTGAGTGATAAAGAGAGTCCAGCGTACGAGGTAGTGGAGAACTGCCGAAAAATGTGCAACCATTTCAGCCATTCTTTTAAGGACCGGAAGCATCTGAGGAGCCTGCTACATGAACGTCGAATGCCAGTGAAAGCACTCATCCAGGAGGTGGCAACGCGTTGGAACTCAACCTTCTACATGCTTGAGCGTCTGTATGAGCAGTATACAGTACTCGATCAATGTTTCTTAACACAGGGTACAGCTCAGAAGGACCTGAGGATGGGTGCGGAGCAATGGCACATAGTTAAAAGCCTGACACGCATGGTTCGTCATTTTGAGGTCTTCACGCGTGCAGTCAGCAAGGAGGACTGTAATTTGGGAAAAGCTATCCCATTTTTGTACATGCTGGAGCACCAACTGAAGGAGGTGTGTTCTGTGTTTCAAAAAGATGAAAAAAACAAAGACCCTTTAGTTTTGGCGGAGAAATTATTACAGCGCCTACAAGGGGATGAACGTCTTAAAATGATCCACTCAAACCAGCATTACATTTGTGCTACTATTCTGGATCCACGCTACAAAAAGGCGCTGGCAGGCCAAGCATTCTTTCCTTTTGATGATGAACATGTTCCAAGTACAAACGTTGGCTAGCCTTGTCAGCCAAGAGGTTTGAAAGAGAACGGCAGAAATTTGAAGTAAAAGGCAGTACATCAGCATCAGCAGGCTATTCCCAGTCAAAACAATCCACTTCTGCACCTGTGGCTGTGGCACAAGTGACCTCTCAGCCATTAAAGACACCGGCAACCGGATCATCTGCACCAGACACAACAAAAACATTGGAGGCTGAAGAGGATTGGCTAGCTCGGCTTGGGTTTGGTTCTCAAAAGGTCACAGGCACAGCAACAGCTAAGCAAAGTGGAGGAACCTTGGAGGAGGACCTTCAGTCGATGGTGAAGGACTATCTGAATGACTCAACAGAGGTCTATGTTAATGCTGACCCATTGGCGTATTGGCATGGGAAAAAAGAATTGTGGCCACAGCTCTCCAACCTGGCTTTAAACTACTTGTCTTGCCCACTCGCAAGCGTGTCTTCTGAACGTGTTTTCAGTGCTGCTGGTGCCATTGTAACTCCCAAACGGAGCCGCCTCTCGCCCAAAAATGTGGAGAGGTTAACAATGATCAAGATGAATCAGCACCTCATACCACCAGATTACAGAGTACGAGAAAGCGCGCCGGATGAAGGCGAGGTGGACAGCAAAGTAGATGAAGGGAATTTCTACTCTGTCAGGTGACACTGAGCTCACCCTGCCTGAATTCGCAGAGTATGAAGACGAAGCCTTATTCTTATTCCTGGACCTTAACACCGAGCCCTGAAAATGAGACAATGAATCAATAAATGTCTTTTTCGTCCTTCTTCACTTTTATTCCTGTGTGTCTGTCTTTCTTTGTTGTGCACAGTTAATATGATTCAAACTGTAATCACCTAATCACAAAAAAAGCCCATCAGCAGAACTGTCTTCACTTGTTTGCTTATTGATTTGAAGTTGCCGCAGTCTGCATTCCTCAGGTTTACAAGTTCAGAAGAACATGCTCCTCTATCTTCCTCCTCCAGACTCCTATTTCCATCAAAGCAGAGGGCTGGATTACGCCCAATGAAGAAAGACTCAGCACTTTTGGGGTGTTCTACTTCTTTGCAGGTGATTTGACGGCTCTGGGGCCATTGCTCGGAAGCTCTAATACCGGATAAAAGTGGTGTGGACCAAATCGGAGGCGGAAATAATTTTGTGTTTTTGCTGACTTGCTTGCCTTTCAGGTGCTCTTTGGGGGGTTCCGGGTGTTTGTGGCTGAGTTTTGGGGTCTGGGAGCACTGCTGGGACACTCTAATCTTGATTGCATTTGCTTTTCAGGAAATCCGTGGTGGTAAACTGGAGTTATGGCCTAGCTACACAGCGCGTTTGGACCGAATGCCGAGAAATATTGTAAGTATGAGATTTGGCTTTTGGGCTGTTTGGGGGTGTTGTGCTTTTTGGCGGGCGGGTTGGCGGGTCTTGGGGCATTCCTGGGAAGGTCTAATACCGGATAGAAGTGGTTGGGACAAAATCCACGCTGATTTTTTTTGTTGCTATTTCTGACATTTTGCTCAATGTAGCGTGTTCGGGGGCCTGTTTGGGGGGCTTCCTGGTGTTTGTGGGTGGGTTTCGGGGTCTGGGAGCACTGCTGGCTATGGATACTTTACTTTGCAAGAGGTTTGAAGCAAATCCATGGTGGCAGAGGGGAGTTAGGGCCTAGCTGCAGAGCGCGCGCGGAGTGATTTGGGAAATTGGCAAAAAAATGACTAAGTCCCCATTTTTGTACTTTTGCTCTTTGGCTGATTGGGGGTCTTCTACTCGTTTTCTCCTGGGTTGACGGCTCTGGGGCCATTGTTGGGAAGCTCTAATACCGGATAAAAGTGGTTTGGACCAAATCGGAGGCGGAAATTATTTTGTGTTTTTGCTGACTTGCTTGCCTTTGAGGAGCTCTTTGGGGGCGTTCCGGCTGTTTGTGGGTAAGTTTCGGGGTCTGGGAGCACTGCTGGGACACTCTAATCTTGATTGCATTTTCTTTTCAGGAAATCCGTGGTGGTAAACTGGAGTTATGGCCTAGCTGCACAGCGCGTTTGGACCGAAGGCCGAGAAATATTGTAAGTATGAGATTTTGCTTTTGGGCTGTTTGGGGGTGTTGTGCTTTTTGGCGGGTGGGTTGGCGGGTCTTGGGGCATTCCTGGGAAGGTCTAATACCGGATAGAAGTGGTTGGGACAAAATCCACGCTGATTTTTTTTGTTGTTGCTATTTCTGACATTTTGCTCAATGTAGCGTTTTCGGGGGCCTGTTTGGGGGGCTTCCTGGTGTTTGTGGGTGGGTTTCGGGGTCTGGGAGCACTGCTGGGACACTCTAATCTTGATTGCATTTTCTTTTCAGGAAATCCGTGGTGGTAAACTGGAGTTATGGCCTAGCTGCACAGCGCGTTTGGACCGAAGGCCGAGAAATATTGTAAGTATGAGATTTTGCTTTTGGGCTGTTTGGGGGTGTTGTGCTTTTTGGCGGGTGGGTTGGCGGGTCTTGGGGCATTCCTGGGAAGGTCTAATACCGGCTAGAAGTGGTTGGGACAAAATCCACGATGATTTTTTTTGTTGTTGCTATTTCTGACATTTTGCTCAATGTAGCGTTTTCGGGGGCCTGTTTGGGGGGCTTCTTGGTGTTTGTGGGTGGGTTTCGGGGTCTGGGAGCACTGCTGGCTATGGATACTTTACTTTGCAAGAGGTTTGAAGCAAATCCATGGTGGCAGAGGGGAGTTAGGGCCTAGCTGCAGAGCGCGCGCGTAGTGATTTGGGAAATTGGCAAAAAAATGACTAAGTCCCCATTTTTGTACTTTTGCTCTTTGGCTGTTTGGGGGTCTTCTACTCGTTTTCTCCTGGGTTGACGGCTCTGGGGCCATTGCTGGGAAGCTCTAATACCGGATAAAATCGGAGGCGGAAATTTTTTTGTGTTTTTGCTGACTTGCTTGCCTTTGAGGAGCTCTTTGGGGGGGTTCCGGCTGTTTGTGGGTAAGTTTCGGGGTCTGGGAGCACTGCTGGGACACTCTAATCTTGATTGCATTTGCTTTTCAGGAAATCCGTGGTGGTAAACCGGAGTTATGGCCTAGCTACACAGCGCGTTTGGACCGAAGGCCGTGAAATATTGTTAGTATGAGATTTTGCTTTTGGGCTGTTTGGGGGTGTTGTGCTTTTTGGCAGGTGGGTTGGCGGGTCTTGGGGCATTCCTGGGAAGGTCTAATACCGGATAGAAGTGGTTGGGACAAAATCCATAAGGAAAAGCCTTTTGGCACTTTTTGTAACTTAGGGTTCGTTAGGGTTAGCCCTAGCAGCAGGATTGCATGTGTTTTGGGGTGTTCTAGATTTTTGCAACTGAGTTCTAGGGTCTTAGAGCACTCGTGAGAATGTGTAATTTTGGTTGCAAGTCATTTGAAGAAAATCCATGGTAGGAAAGGGGGGATTTGGCATAGTTAAAGAAAGCCTCTGCCACTATTCTTAACTTAGGGCTCGTTAGGGTTAGCAGTATTTCTATTGTAAGTAAGTAAGTAAGTAAAAATTTATTTGTATATGATTAATTAAAATCTTTACAAAATTGAAAAGTATCCGTAGTAATTTTTGCTTTAACGTACAAACAAAAACAAAAAATAAGGTGCATAAAATTACAGTGATGTTAACAGTTATATGGTTAGCATCATAGGATTAAAAGTTCATATGGCATGGTTAAGTCTCTTTCTTATTAGGTCAAAGAACTTCACAACTTGACAGTTCAATTTGGTGTCGCTAGTAGAAAAGCACAATATGGCTGCCTGTCTGCAAGTCCGGACGGCATAAAAGTTAAAAAAAGGACGTAAGAGATTGAACCTCAGGTCCTTTATGCTAGGGCAGATGCAAATCACATGAATTATGTCTTCCTTGCCGGTTTTGCACATGCGACACTGTTGTGACGGGTTATTTCTCTCCCAAGGTGGAAGATGTGGAAGTATGGGAATTACACCAAGTCGTAATTTTAGAAATTTTTCTTTAACATTTATTTTCATGCCAATACTGAAGTACGCTTGTGGCCGCAGTTTTTCATAAGCTCCCACCGTTAGCCATCCATGTGCTCGGTTTGCTAGGTCTTTCTTGTCTTCTATCGCTGAGATGATGCTAGCTGATTTTTTAGCTACTTTTTTAAAGGACAAGAGATCCATTGATGTTTCCCAGGTTTCAGTCAGGCCTAGAACTTTGAGAGAATCATATAAGTAGGCTCTCGGCGCGAGATTGCGGTGCCGAAGTAATTCTTCCCATAGGTTTGCACATAGAGATCCAGCATCTGCGTTGCGAATTTTATGCCAGTTTGTTGCATACACGCTCCGCCTCTCTAGAGTTTGTTTCAAGATACCGAATTCTAGTCGTATCTGATCCGGGGAAACGTACTTGGGAAGATTGAAAATAGCCCTGTATGAATTGGCAATAAGAGTGTCCAGTAACGCCGCGTCCTTACCATGGTGTGATTCACTCCCATATGTGAGAGTCGGTTTTAGTTTGGCACTCAATAGATCGAGAAGAGGTTTCAGTGTCAGATCAGGTAATTTACCCTTCAATGTTTTTAGAGACATATAAGTCATTATAGCCTTCCCTCGCAAGGATTTAAACTGCGCCCTCGAGGTGTTATTTGAGTCCAGGATTACTCCCAGGTACTTATATGTGGTAACCTGCTCAAGCATTTCGCCATTCAAGTACCAGCGGGGGTTCTTTTTTTTCTTATAGTTCACAGTCATCACCTTTGATTTGTTGAAGTTTATTTGTAGGGCATTTTTTTCTGAAAAGGCATTGGTTATGTTCAAAAGATGTTGGAGGCCCATTGGAGTCCGACTTATCAGCAACAGGTCATCCGCATATAACAGGTTTGAGAGGATGATTTTCCCTAGTTTTGGTGCGTGATTGGAGCATTTGTCTAGTTGCCCAGGTAAGTCGGCTATTTCTATTGCATGTGTTTGGGTGGGGGGCTTTTGAGTCTTGGAGCGATGCTGGCTATGGATACATTTGCTTGCTTGCAAGTGGTTTGAATACAATCCACAGTGGGTAATGGGGTATTTGGGCCTACTTTTACTTTCGAAGTACGTTTTGTCACCAGTTTTCTGCTAGGCCTCGTTTTTTGAGATCTGATTGGGGGTCTTCTACATTTTTGCAACTGGCTTTAGTAAGGGTTTGGGTGGAAGCACTGCTGGGAAGGTCTAATTTTGTTCTAAAACACAGTTTACAGTACACCTAGCTTGAGGGGAAAGATCCGCTAAATTAATTTGCCCATACTTATTTATCCTTTAAAAGGTGACTCAGACAGAGTACGCACTTTCAAAAATGTTGTACTGTCTATTAGGAAAATCAAAGTGTGACTTTTTGCACTACACAGCGTACATACCTTATATTTATTTATCAGTGTTATTTTTCGTTCAATAATTACAGGGCGGGTTTCAGTCTGCAATGGGGAAAAAAGGATGGAGTCAGGCTTCACATTAGCGAGCCGCAATTCAGCATCCGCCAGGCAGGCAGTGGACAGGGTGTCTTCTGGTCACCAACATTGATGGACGAAGCGTCAGCTGGAATGGAGGAGTGCCGCTAATAAGAGGAAATGTTTGCTGCATGCAACTTACTTACCAAATTCAACAGGACAACTACAACAATACAGATACAGTGTCCATTCTTTTATTCAATGAGTGTGTGTGACTGCATTTCTTGGATCTCTCTCTGCTTGTAAATTGATCCCTACAGCCATTCTATAGGTTTTACTTCGGCTATTTTTTAAACCTAATTTAATGTAGCCCTGTACTGTCGCATTCTGTCATTCATGGTTGTCAAAAATACTACTTACTTTTCTGTAACAATGCATTCAGTAGTGCATGCACTTCCTTTATGTCACGTAAAAGATTTATGGTTAGCTTTGTACCCAAAAATTTCTTTATGTTCAATTATTGTTTGTCCATGCTGTGCTTTTTCTCTCAACAAAACCTACCCAAAAAGAAACCCCCATTCCTATCCATTTTACAAACCCTAACCCTCTTCCCCCGGGTTGTGTGGTTTTGCTTGATGTGTGACTAAATGACATCAATAATTCCACACACTTGCTGGAGAGGATAAGGTCATAGCAACAGGCTGGTGAAGGAATCCGAGGATATATTCTAGACTTACTCAGCTTCAGTACTATTTCTTGTAGTATTAGCCAATGTCAAAGAAACAAGTACAAGTTATACTATAAATACTTTACCATTTGTTAGGCTACATTGTGGCACTGTTGTAGTCTAGTGTACTGTCGCCTGCTATATTCTCTATTGTACCGTTGTAATGCTACAGTAAGGACAAACCAGGTTTCATTTTCTTTTTTTCCATAGCCATGCAACTGCCACTGTGTCACACCACTAGTACCACCACAATGAGGAGGAAATTTCAGCCGCCCTGGATTGCAACCTTAATCGCCATTTCCCGTGGAGCCAGCCCTGGGCCTAGCCCTACTTGCAAACAGAAATTACAGGTAAGATAAGCGTTTGGTTGGAGGTAGTATAATGGAGTATTAGGAGAGACGAGAGATTGACGGTAGTACTACTAAAGTCCTAGGACTATTCAGGAAAACAAACTTACTGTTAAACCCCCACCCACCAGACAGGTATGGTCAGATAAAGTTTCAAAAAGTATATTTTTATAGCCCTAACAAAATAATCTCCCGCAAGACCCTCCCTAACCCCAACGATTGTCCTTCAAAAGTCCCCAAAAAACCCAACTCCCAATTCCCACCCCCCAAAAGTCTCTAAAAAAGGGGCAAGGGACACTATGGCAGGGTGCTGTTGAGTTTATCAGCCAGGGCATGATGCTCCTTGCGGAGGGTGGCATGTTCGAAGCGGAGGCCCTCCACCAAGTTCTTATAGTTCAGGACCTCCTGCTCCAGGTAGGACAGTCTGAGGGATAAGCGGCGCCGGCGTGCCTTGCAAATCCTGTGGGGGGCAGCTGCTGTCTTTGCTGCTCGGCGGTGGCGTTTGGCTTTGGTAGCCCGGCTCCGTACCGCTGGAGCACTGCGCTGGCTGGCAGCCCGCACGGAGGAGGATGCAGCTGTCCCACTGGACGTTGTTGTTGTACCAGACTGCGTCTCCTCATCCTCCAGGGCCACCAGCCGCCGATATTCAGCGACAGTGGCATCCAGCCTCCGTTGCCGGGCCATTCGAGCCAGCTCCTTCCTCCTTGATGGTCTCTTGGATTTGGAAGGAGCAACTACATGAAGAAAGAAAGACATAGTCTGTAACCAATGCTCCTTAAGATTAACACAAAATGATTGAGCAGAAAGTTGTCACAGTACAAGTAGCAAATTGAAAGCACAGTACATAACTATTGAGGACAGTATCTATGTAACCTCCGACTTCTTCATCCTTGCTCTAACATTAGTGGGAGTTTAAGGAACAAATTCTACGAGCACTATGGACTTCCATTACAGTCGACTATGACAGTACACCAGTCCTATTCTTCTTCTTCTTTTCTCTTGTTTAGGAAAATTGGTATGTTATCTTATGCAAGCTGGCATAATGCCAGCGCAGTGTACTTGCACCCAAGAAAAACAGACGCACACCATGGTGAGTGAGACAGACTTGCGTTACTGTACCGGTCCAGTACATGCAGGTGGTGAAGCTCTTACTTTTCTATTACGGGTGGCACTGAGAATACTCTGGTAAAAGGGCTACGGCTTAATTAATTTAGCTTTCACCCTACAGTGCAAATGAATATTAGAAAAGGAAAATGAAGAAGCTAAATAATCTGATTATCTATCACTTCACATGGGATGTATTTGATGACACATGGGATGACTTTAGGTGCTTTGCTTATTATTGAGTGAACAGTGATACACCCACACATGAATGACGTACTACTACTAAACTAAAGTTATTAAGAGAGGTAGGGAGTGTCCACCGTAATAACCGGATATATGCTGTGCTTGCAGTTGCAATACAAACTACTGCTACTATTCATGGTAGTATTTGGACAAAATTACAACTTCTTTTCCTTGCCTTTCCTACACTGGAACGGACGTGCGGGTGCGGTGTTACATTCTCTTCAAAGTAACACTTAGTTCATCCAGTGACCGTCTACTCTCTCTAGATACACATATGCTATCTAAGAGTCAGATAGTACCATGAATGATCCAGGCATCCATCCATTCAAAGTATATGCACACATACAGTTTCTGTTTCACCCACCCAGGCTGTTCTCCTTCCACCCATCCTTGCTTCATCATTCACCCAGCCATGCACCATACCATATTCTTTCCTTCCCAGCCACCTCGGGGACCAAGCAAACACATATCATTCTTCTTTGCCAGTCATCATTACATTTCTCGTCCTTCCACGCTTACTTACACCCTTCTTTCGCTTTTCGTTCATCCCATCCATCAAGTTCATCTCAGATCTGATTGGGATTCTTCTCGCCAAAAACTTCACAGCTAAGTCGAAGTACATTTAGAGGAGGCTACTACCTGGTTTATTTATAATACACCCGTGCAAAAAGCACACTCTGCAGTCTTCAATCTCAATAAGTAAGGAATATATAGCTTACCTCTGCCCGCCACCACCGTGTCATCCCCCACAGAATGGTCCGGCACTTCCACCGCCTCCTCCCCAGAGTTGTCCTCCTCGTCCAATGCCCCCACCACCTCCGCGCTGGCCCCGCCTCCAGATGTTCCACCTACAAAGTACATTTAATAATGTTAGAATACACCACTCACTACTATATAATATTTGGTCTAGGAGGAAGAAAGAAATGTGAAAAAAACAGTATACAATGTAATAGTTTGTGACTGTCTACTCTAAAGTAAAAATGTCCCTTTTTCCAGGGAAGGCTGTTGTCTTGCTGCACTTTTTGGCACAACTGATGAATGCTTGCTTTTTATTTTTAACACGCATCACTTTTTCTCCTAACAGACAGAAGCTTGACTTCTAAGAACACGAGCAGGATCAAGTTCAAACCAGGTGAGAGCTCGGCTCGACCACAAGAAATGTGTTCAGCACTAAGCACTTTTCCATTTTCAGTTAAACGTTTACTTTTATGACAAATTTGATTTTAATAAATATGTTTATTTTTAATAAAGCTTTTAAACTTAAATAGACTCTGTGGTTTTTGGTCCTCCAGACTAGAGTGGATGAGCTAAAGGTTTTGCAATTTTTGCAAGCATGAGTCCGTGCCTCTGACATCATTGGGGAATAATCATAATCATCGGTGACTTTGGGAGCTAAATGACTCTGCCACACTATCAAGTCAGTAAGGAGATTGGGGGTTCAACTACAAAGTCTGTTATCACTGAGGTATGTGGAAAGTCTAACAGCACCTATTATAATTGATAAGCTAAGCAATGCATTATTTAGTGTCCATAGTTCTGTTTGTGCAGATTTGTCCCTGCAACAGTAGTAGAATGGATTGTCCTCCTATCCAAACCAAAAGTAAAGTAGTATCTTATTCTTTCTTGGTGGTCATTCACCTTTTTATTGTTGGCAATTGTCAAAGCATAAACATTTAGAAGACTTGAAAAGACATTATGGACAATCCCAGAGGACTGCACTCTGTGCATAGAGCTATTGCTGACTAGAATGGGAGTCCAATGGAATTGCCAAATGTGCAATCTTAGTTAGCTACACAGACAGACTAATAAGAATAATCTTGTAATACCACACAGAGTCATAGTTGAGGCAGGATAAGAATTTAGATCCAGTCTACAAGAATATCAAAGACGATTTAGAAAAAATCGAATGAGGAACGCTGGGAAAAAATAAGTACTCTATATTAAAATTAAAACTTACTGGGGCCAGCAAAGGAGCCCTCGCCTGCCCGATCCTGGCCTGCATCCTCAACAGCACCCTCCTCCTCCTCCTCCTCCTCCTGTGTCCTCCTCTTGCCCTTGGGGGAAGCTGATGTACAACATGAAAGAAAGAAAAACAGAAAAGATGGATGATATTTGTCAACCAAATCAAACATTTCAAAAGAACTAACAAAATATTTTGGCGAAATAGCAAATAGACAACTATTCAACGGGATATATTATTGACCAATCTCATGTGGTCTACTACGTTATTAGTATTGCTTGATTTGCGGACCGTCGAATTGTAAACTTGTTATGTAACTCACTACACAAAGTATTAAAAAGGTTTGCCTAGGATTGGCAGGCAGCAGTCCGCAGCACGCGAAGTGACAGCCAAAGTCCACCGTGATTGCAGATCAGCGACAACACTAAAGTTTCCTACTACATTAACCAGTCATTAAAATACTCAAACTATCAATCCACCACCACTATTTCTTCTTATCGCCATGTGTACAAAGGAAGGACTGGACTTGAGTCTGTAGGGGCTGATTTAGAAGCCCCTTGCGGCTCTTTTGCTCCATTGTTGCGTGACTTGTGTGACGCAGCGGCAGCACAAAAGAGGCGCAAAGGTGCGGCGTATATTAACAACGTGACGCATATGGGAGATGCATCACGTTGTAAAGCCCTGCGCCATCAGGGGGCGTTCCGGCGCAAGGGAGAGCGTTCCTGCGCAGGAACGCATCCTAAAAGTGGCTGAGGAAAATCTACAAGATTTCAATCACTCACTTTAACGACAATGATGCGTGACTCAAACCCTGCGCCTGCTTGAAGCAGACGTACGGCTTGACGCAGCTTTGGGGAGATAGGGCACCCCAGAGCATTGATGGAGCTGCGCCATCGTTGCGACGCAACTCCAGCAATGCGCCGCCCTTACGGCACAGATGCGTAACGCTTTGGTGACGTTTTGGGCCGATGGTGCGCCGCATTGTAAATACGGCACACCATGGGTGATAGTGGCGTGGCGCACAATTACTGGCTCATCCCTGCTACTTTGCAGGGATGCGCCGGTAATTAAACATCTGAACCTTAGTGTGTAGCATTACGCAGTTCTTTAAACTACACTCATACATAATTTCACAGGCCAATGAAATGAACATAAAATCTAAAACAAATAAGCATAGTAGCAACACTACTGAGAAGGAGAGCAGTGCACCTGAAATGAACAGAAGATGTTGAAATATAATTTACCTACAATGTAATGAGCAGCATTATTGCTCTTGGTAAAAAACAAAAATTTGCAATATAATAACACAGCAGGAGAAAACAGAGTAGTAAAGAAATAGCTACTACTACTCACCAAGCCCGGGGATCTCAAGGCCAAGCAGGTCCAGCAGATCTCGTTCACGGGTCAGGACATCCGTCCAGCGGTGGGTGGCCTGGTTGTAGGTGCGCCAGACCCGAGAGTGGTGGTAAATGGCCTGGCACACCTTCTCCCACCGCTTCCGGCGCTCCCGGATCCCGTACCCGGCACTGATCCTGCCGCCTCCCATGATGGTCCTGGGGAGGCGGCGCTGAACATAAAAAATGAGTTGGCCCACCTCCTCCGGGCTAAAGATCTCCCTGGGTACGACCTGCTCCCCCCTCAAACGCCCGCAAGGGAGCCGGACACGGGGTGCGGGACCCTTCCCCTTCTTGGGATGCTTCCCGGCTCCCTTCACCATGGTCTGGGCGGAAAGGAATAAAGAAAATAGAATAGGGAAGAGAAGAAAAGAAAAGAGTTTAAAAAAGTAGTTTAAAATTAACCAAAAGTAGCAGTAAACACAAAAATATAGGGCTAGAAAAATAGAGGGATAGATAATAAGTAAAATAGATTAAAAAAAAACTTCCAACAAGTAAAGGATGGCAGAGATTTAGAGAGGATACAAAGACCATGCCCAGAACCATAGCAATGAATAAGAAACAAGATGGCCGCGCCCGTTCACGACCGCGCGGGTAGGTTCGCGCGCGATTTCCCTCGCGAACACTCGTGAAATTGTACTGGCGAGCCGCACACTTTGCGAGATTACACTTCGCACCCGGAAACGGAAATACGTCATGCAAACAAGATGGCCGTGCCCTTGAACGACCGCGAGGGTAACTTCGCGCCTTGCACTACAAGCGGCTCGCTAAAACGCACAAAACCTTGCGAACTAACATGCCGCAAAAAAACAAATCGCATATTCGCATGAATTAGCGGCTTCCGAATCCGATCTCGCGCGTGTTCGCGCCCCTCGAATCCCGCGAAATTGCAGAAAAACGAGTTTTTCAAAACTGAAAGCACTCGGCAGGTGCAAGAGTTCAAACTCATCATTAGTAACCATTCCCTGTAGAGCTTCCTGACTGGGGCCCCTCCAGAGTTAAGTTGCTAGTTGCAACAATTGTATGACCCTGCTCTGACCCTCACAGCAGGCTCATAGAATAGCTACAAGTAGGCCACAAAGGTCCTGGAGAAAAAAAATTGCACTGCAACAGAAAGCAAATTACTGATAAGTAAGCAGGTGCCAGACCTGGAATTTTAAAACAGTGACACATTAATAAACTAACCCCAAATTAATTAATGTCAGTTGAAGCAGGGCAGGTGTGCTTGCTTTTTCCCCCCATAATCTACAGTGATGATGAACCAGAGGGTGGCATTGATGTAACAGAGGGTGGCATGGGTGAAACAGAGGGTGGCAGTGGTGAAACAGAGGGTGCTGGGAACCTGTGATGATGAACCAGACGTAGAAACAACATAGTCGTGACCGTTGCGAGCCGACAAGTAAGTTCGCGATTGCGAACTGGTACCAAACCCTCGCGAACTGGCAGAAACCCTTGCGAACACTAAAAAAAAAAAAATCCGCAAATTCGCGAGAATTCGCGGATTTTGCGGATCGCGAGTTTGCAAATTCGCAAAATTCGCGAACGCCAGATTCGCAAAATTCGCCCATGCTTAAAAGAGACCATCGCCCATCTTCTTTTTGTCTGTAGGGCTTATATAACCCCCAGGCGTATTTGGTTAAAGGAAATGTGCAAATTGTTAGGCAATAGGGATAGCACGGTGGCATTAAGATTAATCTGCACTAGCACTTTACCGGTTATCACGGTTGCGGTTGCTAAATACCTGGGGTGGACGTGGGCGATCAGGAAAACATTTCTGCTGTGATTGATTTTTTGCTGTGATTAATTTGTGCCCCCTTAGCTTGTACATGTTTTTGGCAAATTTAAATGTTTAATCATGTCTCTAAAGCAAACGAAAGAGCTTATAGGGCTTCCACTAGTATTATCCCGTGAACATATGAATTTTTATTGTTTTTCCCTGGTTTTTTCTTTTTAAATAGTACTGTCAAAATGCTTTTTTATTATCCTTGATAAATTCATCTCTTTTAATTGTACTATCAAATATGTCAAACATTGGAAAGTGTAAATACCTTGTAGTAACAAAGGAATGTTTTTAATAATCATGCTTTTATGAGTGTTTATCTCGGATAAAGCAAATTTGACTGACTGGCAAATGACAACCTAAGTATCACATTCTATGGTGGAATGATTTTAGCACCACAGATTCACAAGAAGCAAATGATATAATGAGATGGAAGGGTGGAACAATTACAATGGATACTTGGAAGAAGCTACCCTACAGTCTAACAATTCCTAGACACACTTTAAAAAGAACAAAGTTGCCTGACACTAAGAATAGAGGAATCCCTAACCCAACTCAATAAAAACATCTAAAAATCAAACTAAACAAATGAATGAACTAGCAGCATTCAATGTAAGACTCTTTACTAACAGCCCAGGATTACCATAGTTAGACTCTATACCAATAAACAACCACACTAAACAACAAGAGCATTTAACCTCCCATAGAAATGAAAACATATACATTATTAATTGTAATTTCAAAATATTATTAATATACATTTTAAATAACAACCTAAACATAAATGATTCAAGATACAAACAGTCAGATTGATCATTAAATGTCACTGGGATAAATATTTAAAAAGTAATAAATAACAATAGTTATTTTATTATCTGGATTTTCACTTATTGCCCTTTTATGCTGACTCACAGCATGGTTATTATCTAGTTTGCGTTCTTGCTGGTTTTATTCATAGGGGATGGTGAGGAGCTGATTTCAGCATCGTCTGATTTCATAATATCCTTTGATGTGCTAAAAATTTGTGAATTCACAGAATCAGCACTAGCAGTTGGTATTAAAGATTTAATGCTAATCTTTTGTTCATTTTATAAGCTTGCCTTATCCGTCAAAAGATCCATAGAGAACCCTTAATTTCTCTCTATCATTTCATGGGAGTTGAGTTACATGCTGGTAAAGACTACACTCTTACTTACTTATGGGGTATTCTGCTGTATATGTGACAATTTACATTAAGATTAATATTGAAAAAGTTTTGCAAACGATCTGTAGATTCTAGATTTTGAGGAATTAACCCTCTACAGCAAGGAATGCCAGTAAGCAGACCTGAGAGGTAACATGGGCAAAAAAGTGATAGGTTCAGCTTTGGTCATCTTCATGAGTGAGCTGCCACACTTACCCCAAGAGATTTGTCTCATTTCCTTCCAGGCAAAGCATTACCCGTGGTGTCTCTGCTTGGTGTTACTTCTTCAAATCACCACTTTTACTGACCTCACTTTGGGCACACAGATTAAGCTACAGGATGCACAGATTAGGCCACAGGCTGCACAGACTCTTGCACAAACTGCCTATGAGAATTTCTAAGCACCACTGCTACAGCAGGGTGGTGTCCTTGCTATTTAGTATATTGCAGCAGGTTCTCATTATCAGACCTCCAAACAGCCTTCAAGTGGCCTCATGTTCAAAAGTGTAGTCAACTATGAAAACCAGAAGCTTAGGAGTGATGTGCTGCAAGGCACATTATCCCGTTTTAAAAGATTTCTACTTGAGAGAGCAATTAACAAATAAAAACAAATCAGATAGAAAATGTTTGAAGAAAGCGAGTATGTGGCAAATTGATAGCGTGGGTAGGAAAAGTTTGTACTAATCAGAATTGGAAAATGTCAATTGTAGAACCAGTCTTTAAGGTAGCAGTTAAGCAGCAAAATGAGATTTGAGATATTATTGCAGTATTATAAATCAATCAATCGGTTTTAGAGCAACTTTGCTCATTATCAGATAACTGAATATTTAGACCAAATTCAAGATCCTAAATGAACTAATGAATTGTTTCATGAGTTAATTAGACCTATCACTGAATGTGAAATACCCACCAGCTTTATGTAGGTTAGAATATTGAAAATGCAACACAAAAAGATGAGACACAAAATGTTGAACATTGTCAAATATTCACCCCTAGTCATACATCTGGGTTTAATCCATCGTTATTTTGCTCACCACGCCACCCCAGTTCAGACATAGCCATATGCAAATCAGTCCTGACCCTGTGCCTCATGGTAACAGTCCAGACCGAACTGCCAGGCCATGTCTTCCCTGGACCCGAATCAAGCATCGTAGGACTGGTTTCAGGCTTTCTCAGCCCACATCAGCCAGGATAGCTTGACTCCAGTGGCGTAGTGAGCACAAGACCCACGTCTGGGTATACCCTTCCCACTCAGGGTGAAAATTCAACACAAAAATGATGGACGGAATGTTGAACATTGTCAAACATTCACCCCTGGGTTGGCTGGGTTCAAATTGGAAGGGCATGGTGAGCAAAAAACCGATGGATTTAGGCCAATATCTCTGTACAGAGGTGAATGTATGACATTGTTCTGCATTCTGTCCATCAATTGTTGTTTTTAGAGTATTGAAAAGCCTGCTGTAAAGATAGCCTGCCCCCAGAATTTTATAAACAATTTCAGATTTGAAATATGTATCGAGAGCATTATATAGTGAAATTGTGATGGTCTGCTGAATTCCAGATACCTTTTTTGATGCAATAGTATTTATTTATTTGAAGTTTTATATAGCGCTGGTTCCACCCAAGGGTATCAGAGCGCTTAACATTGTTGGTATGATATTCATAAGGATACAGAACAATTGTATCAAAAGCAATGAAGTATAGTACACAGAAGTAACATAATTAATGGAATAGTTATTGGAGAGAAAAGAGTAAGAAAGAACAGCTACAAAGATATATCATTTAAAGGGTGTCGTAATAAATTATTCTACTATAAGCATCTGATAGGTTAAGTTAACAGACTCAAGCTGGCAGGTAGGGTGTGTGATTAAGGTGAAATGGTTGAGTTGGGTTGAGGAGAAGATTTGGGTAAGGGGTAGAAGGGAGAGAGAGGAGGGATGTGTGGTGAGAGATTGAGATAGGAGGGGTTTTCACATATATTTTTAGGCCGGGTATTCTCGATTTTGGGGGCCTTTCTAGGGAAGGAACGGGATTTTGAGGATTTTTTTAGCATAGGGGAGAAGAGGGTAAGAGGTGGGCTGAGGGTTGGCTTGGGTTGAGGAGAGGATTTAGGTAAGGGGTATAAGGGGTAGGGAGGTGGGATGTCTGATGAGTAGGGGAGTGAAGTTCGGGAAAAGGTGGGTGCTGTTAGCTTTTGGAGCAATGACAAGAAGTCTGAGGATATGGATTCATATAGGCTTATTAGTCTTTTAAACTTAGACCATAAGTTACTCACAAAGATCTTTGCTATTACAGCACAACATTAATTCATGAAAATCACAGTTTATAGGGAAGTTATAGTTAGGTTCAGATTTTACACACATAAAACCATAGAAATCCAGCAGCTTTTTGAGTTAACTACTTTGTGGTTGTAGTGTTGGCAGCCAATCACAGCATTGCTGTTGGCACATGGATCCGTAGTTCCTCCATCAGTGATGCCATCAGTGATGTTACTGACCATGTCTTGAGTGATGTAATATTTAAGGTCATACGTGCATGGCGCAGGTGCAAGTTATAGTTTGCTCAGGTAACTATAACAGCTGAATTTCTATGGTTTTGTGTGTGTAAAATCTGAACCTAACTATGATGTCCCTGTAACCATGTTTTTTTTTTGTGAATATATATATAGAGATGGAAAGAGTTTCACTTACTTGATATATACTTACATTTTCATAGTAAAGGCATGCATGGCAAATGCATATGTGTGGCCAAGACTTATGTTGTAAAGGCAATCTATGGTAAAGGCATTGTGTGATAAAGGGTGCGTGGCAAAGGTGTTGCGTGGTAAATTATGCATTGTAAAGGATGTAACCCATAAACACAAAACACAGCCAAAGTGTGATCAAAACAATATTTCTTTCTTTTTCTTTTGCAATGGCAGTCAATTACCAATAATAATTTGTTTTTTATTGCCATGTCCTGCAGTATATTCCAGCCAAAGATATCAAACACTAAGCTTTGTCCCTAATTACTGCAAAACTACTGAATGAAATTTAATGAAAATCCGTTC
Organism: Lissotriton vulgaris; assembly: GCF_964263255.1. Classification (NCBI taxonomy): domain Eukaryota; kingdom Metazoa; phylum Chordata; class Amphibia; order Caudata; family Salamandridae; genus Lissotriton; species Lissotriton vulgaris. The sequence goes on from NC_141696.1 coordinate 725,643,772, forward strand.
AGCCGTATTGCCCCTACATCCGAGTAAAAAAGACATGAAAAAGGCATTGATGGAAAAACATGTTTTGGGACTTCCCATTGTACACCCTAAAACTTTGCATCATCAGCCAATGTAGAAAAAGGAATCGGTCTGGAAAGCTTCGTGGAAATTTGTCACTGGGTGGCGCAGTTCTAATCAAGCAAAAATCAGAGAAACTCCCGACTCTCAGAATCCTAACTATAACTACTACCAGGGCAGGTCCTGTGGCCAACCCACTTACCCCTTTTCAGAGCCAGCTAGGGGGATGGCTGCTTTGACCAACCCCTTAACTCTGCCACGCTTAGCCAATGTCATGAGGTTGGCTGCCCGCAAGGGGGTTTGACTTTACGTATCGTAATAAAATATTACTTTAAATTAAAAATAAAAAATCACCCAAAAAAATCAATGTTATAGTTTGGTGAAATGTTCAGCAACAGCATAATGTTTAAAACTCTTAAAACTACAGAAATTCCTATGTTATAGTTATCTTAAGTAATTATAATTCATCACCTAACTTAACTATAACCCGCACCCTCACCATGCACTGCAAATTACCGAAGACGCTACATCACTCATGACATCTTCTTTTACATCATTGATAATTATTGCTAAGAAGATTGGGTGTGGCGAGATTTATAGCTAACACACATTGTTTTGTTCAAACAATAATATGTATCTATTCTGTATTGTAAAACATGCAGCTAAAATGCTGGAAACAGGAAAATACAACACATCCCAAAAAGGAAGCAGGTATTACTTTATAGAGAATATACTGATATACATATAGTAAGGAGAGCACCACCAGTGAGAAACCAAAGTGGAAATGCATCCAATATTATTCAAGCAATGCAATGGCAGGCATAACACTAAAAATTAAATAGTTAAAAGGGTTACATAACATAACTATTACCCTAAATATTTTACAGGACATAAAAGAGGCCAATACAAGCTCACGAAATCAAACAGGATCATAACTTAGCAATATTTTACCAAACGTTCCTGAACAAGCAACAGGAAAAATCCCTGACATACCAACCTTAAAAATGTGAATTTCCAGAACACAAAGAAAGTCCAGGGGAACAAAAGTAGCAGATTAAAATATGAATATAAAAATATACCCTAACACTTACTAATCACACATAATCAATCAATCAATCATAACCCTTGTAAAGCGCACTACACACCCGTGAGGGTCTCAAGGCGCTGGGGGTGTGGGTGGTCCTGCTAGTGATCAAAGAGCCAGTTCTTGAGGAGCCTCCTAAAGGCCAGTAGGTCCTGGGTCTGTCGTAGGTTGGTTGGGAGGGTGTTCCAGCTCTTGGTGGCAAGGTGGGAGAAGGATCTGCCACCGGTGATCACTCCTCGGTTGCGGGGGACTGTGGCGAGTGAGGCTGGTGGAGCGGAGCTGGCGGGTGTAGCTGTAGAAGTATGCTGGGCCGGTCTTGTGGAGAGCTTTGTGTGTGTGGATGAGGAGCTTGAAGGTTATCCTCTTGTTGATGGGGAGCCAGTGCAGGTCTCTCAGGTGGGGTGTGATGTGGCTGCGATGGGGGATGTTGAGGATCAGACATGCTGCTGCATTCTGGATGCGTTGCAATCGCCTCAGGAGCTTGGCCGACATTCCTGCGTAGAGGGCGTTTCCGTAGTCCAGCCTGCTGGTGACGAGGGCCTGGGTGACTGTTTTTCTTGTTTCGGTGGGGATCCACTTGAAGATCCTGCAGAGCATTCAGAGGGTGTTGAAGCAGGATGAGGAGACGGCGTTGACCTGCTTGGTCATGGAGAGAGTGGAGTCGTGGGACCCCCAGGTTGGTGGGAGTCGGGGCTGTTCCTAGGGTTGCAGGCCACCAGGAGTCATCCCAGGCTGAGGGGGTGGAGCCAAGGATGAGGACCTCTGTCTTGTCCAAGTTCAGCTTCAGTCAGCTGTTCCTCATCCATTCGGCGACGGCCTTCATTCCTTCATGGAGGTTGGTCTTGGCGGTTTGAGGGTCTTTGGTGAGCAATATGATCAGCTGGGTGTCGTCGGCGTGGGAGATGATGTTGAAGTTGTGCTGTTGGGCGACGTGGGAGAGGGTGCCATGTAGATGTTGAACAGCTTCGGGCTGAGGGAAGAGCCCTGGGGTACGCCGCAGATGATTTTGGTGGCCGTGGAGCAGAAGGGGGAGGCGACTTCTCTGAGTTCTGCCGGAGAGGAAGGATGTTGTCCAGTCCAGGCCCTTCTCTTGGATCCCGGTGTCGTGTAGGTGTGTGTGTAGTGTGTGGTGGCAGGCCGTGTCGAAGGCGGCTGACAGGTCCAGGAGATGAGGGCTGTTGTTTCTCCGTTGGCAAGCAGGGTCCTGATGTCAAACATTGGCGGCAATGAGGGCGGTCACGGTGCTGTGATTGCTGCGGAACCCGGACTGGGACAGGTACAGGATGTGGTTCTCCTCGAGGAAGTGTGTCAGTTGTTTGTTGGCGATTTTCTCGGTGACCTTCGCCGGGAGCAGGGAGATGGTTCAGAGGTTCTTGAGGTCCTTGGGGTCCGCCTCGATTTTCTTGAGAAAGGCGTTGATCTCGGCATGCTTCCAGCTTTCTGGGAAGGTTGCTGTCTCGAAAGAGGCGTTAATTACTTTACGAAGATGGGGTGCGATGGCTGTGCTGGCTTTGTTGAAGATGTGGTGGGGGCATGGGTCCAGTGGTGAGCCGGAGTGGATGGTGTTCATGGTCTCGCTGGTTTCCTCGTTATTGATGCTGGTCCAGGAGAGCAGGCAGTTGGTGCAGGTGGTGGTCATGGGGGAGGTGGTTGTTGGGGCGATCGTGGCGTGGAAGCTGTCGTGGATGTCGGTGATCTTGCGGTGGAAGAAGGTGGCCAGTGAATCGCACTGGTCTTGTGAAGGCGGGATATCGTTGGTGTTGGAGCTGGGGTTGGGCAGTTCCTTCATGATGTTGAAGAGCTCTTTGCTGTTGTGTGCATTGTTATTCAGGCGGTTTTTGAAGATGGCCCTCTTGGCGGTTCTGATGAGTTAATGGTGTCTGCGGGTGGTGATCTTGTGGGCTGCGTAGCTGTCCAGTGTTCGTTCGCGGAGCCAGTTCTTCTCCAGTTTTCAGCAGGTTCGTTTGGAGGCCTGGATGTCTTCGGTGAACCAGGTGACTTTCTTGCTGGTGTGGTTGTTGGAGGGTGTCTTGAGCGGGCGAGGGTGTTGGTGCAGTCTTCGATCCACTGTCTAAGGTTGCGGCGGCGGTATTGGGGTCGGCGGGGTTGGCAGGTGGGCTCTGGGCTAGGGTGTTGGTTAGCTGGTCTTCTGTGACCTTGCTCCAGCAGCGGTGGGCATTTGTTGGGTGCGGTGGTGCGTGGTGTGCTTCCTGAAGGTGAAGTGGATGCAGTGGTGGTCAGTCCAGGGTTCGGTGGTGTGGTCGAAGGAGACGTGGGGGCTTGGGGTGAAGATGGGGTCCAGTGTGTAGCCGGCGGCATGGGTTGGTGTTGTCATGAGCTGTCTAAGTCCGAGGTTGGCAAGGTTGTCAATCAGGGTGGTGGAGTTGGTGTCGTTGTTGTTCTTTAGGTGGAAGTTCAGGTCCCCGAAGAGGATGTAGTCTGTGGAGGCGAGGGCATGTATGCTGATGAAGTCAGCAATCGAGTCGCTGAACTGTGGTCGGGGTCCGGGGGTCTGTAGATGAGGGTTCCTCTGAAGGTGGTGTTGGGGTCAGTGTGGATCTGGAAGTGCATGTGTACGGTGGTGCTGAGGGTGTCATCGGAGTTGGTCGAGACTCTGAGGGTGTTTCTGTGGACTATGGCGATTCCTCCTCCAATGCCGTTGGTACGGTCCCTGCAAGTGATGTTGTAGTCTTCCGGGATGGCTATGGCGATGTTGGGGGCTAAGGTGGAATTCATTCAGGTCTCTGTTAGGATGGCGACGTCTCGGAAGGTAGAGTCAAGAAAGTCCCAGAGTTCGACGGCGTGTTTGCGGGCGGAGCGGTTGTTGAGGAGGATGCATCTGAGGTAGTTGGGTTCTTTTGTTGGAGGTTTGGTGGGCCAGATGCTGGTGAAGCTGCAGTTCCGGCAGGAGAAGGGTCCGTGGGTGCGCTTCGGGAAGACCCGGAAGCAGGTGTGTTTTCGTCCAGGGTTGAGTGCGTGGAGGGTGTTGGCATCGTAGCGGAGTCGGGCATCATGGTGTTCGCGGGAGTCAGGGGTTCTGGCGCTGGACACGGTCCAGGCATGCCATAGGTGCGCCTTCAGCGCGCCAGCAGCGCACCCGCTGCGCGCGGCCGCCATAAATGGAGAGGTGGGAGGGAGGTGCAGCTGGGAGGTGGAGGCGGGGTGGCCAATGGGGGACGAGGGGGCGGGCCACAGGGGACGCAACAGTGGGAACCGTGGATGGGAGGGGGGGGCGAGGGAGAGCAGAGGTCAGGGGGACAGTGGGTGAACACAAGGTTTATACAGTTATACAGTAACACAATTATACAGTGCAATACAGTAACAGTCACAAAAAAGAACCAACAATGAGCAGAGCCTAAGCGGGCTTCGAACCCAGGCACAGTGGCAGGAGCTGACTGGGAGCACTGGCGCTGAACAGGTGGAGCTGCGCGGTGCGTGGAGCGACCTGCCAGGAGGCAGGGAGATGATCTTCCTCTTTTTCCTATAACTATATGACATATATGACATCCTCAATAATGACAAAAGAATAATCTTTTATAACAATCAACTAACCTCAAAGCACATGGATGGCACTTTTAAGTTGTGTGTTGTGTCTTACAACGTTCAGTCAAATATACATAATACATTGCCAATATCAAAACTAGGGGCCTGATTAGGAACTCGGTTTTCCCGCATCCTCTGGGCTGGCGGAAGCCACCGTCGGCCCGGAGGATGCGGGAAAACCGCTGCGGAGGCACAGAAGACCCACAGCCAAATTAGGATGGCGGTGGGTCTCAAAATCCGTCCGCAGCTTTTCCGCAGTGGTCGCCTTCTGACCGCGGCGGAAAAGCTCTAACATGGCTGGTGGTGTCTGTCAGACACCGCCTGCCATATTAAGATGAAGGAAAACATATGCTTTTCCACGGCGGCTTTTCCGCCGTGGAAAAGCATACGGAGATTGCCTTCGGGGGCCCATTGCGGGCCCCCTTGGTGATGGGGGGATGGGGGGTGCACCTGGGGGTACCTATGGTACCCCCCTGTATTTGCGTGGACAAAGCGGCAGGCACCGCGCGGTGCCTGCTGCTTTGTGCACGCAAATGCCGTGCATGCATTTTTAACATTGCGGCGGGTGCAGCTTGAAGCTGCACCCGCCGCAATGTTAAAGATTGAGGATGTGACCGCCACCCTGGCGGTCACATCCTAATCTGCACGGAGGGACCTCCGCAGCCCCTGCGGACGGTCCCTCCTACTCTATTGTGGCGAACTGACTCAGGTCCATCCGGCATCATAATCGGCCCCTAGGGTTGGGCGAAACTGATGGAGTTTCACTCCATGGAATTCCATGGAGTTACATGAAATCAAGATTTCGTGGAGTGGACAGAAATCAGTACAACACAGTGCTCGTGTTGATTTTGAACACCAGAAGGATATTCTGTGCTTCAAAATCAGTGCAGACAGCACCACTTATTTCCTGCTGCTCAAGAAGATTTCCTATTTAAGGAGCAGCATTCTCACCATGAATTATCACGTCCACCTACAACTGCATGTGTTGAGAAAATCTCGCCATGTGCCCTCCTAGTGCCAGACAATCATGCTAGGGGATGTCAATTCTCACTCATCAACTTACCATTGGCAAGCAGCACACAAAAAAAATATCACATTGTGCAGTTGGCACAGTTTGGCCAGAACTCCGGGTTACAAGTGTATCATGGGGTGGCCAAAACTCTACGAACTCGGCGAGCGGAGCAGAATTTATCGTCCACCCCTTATCAAAACACAAAAATCCCTTCAGTTTATTCACTGTTACCTAGCAAATGATGTGCAACTTACAATGAAATGTTAGCACATTTAAAAGAACAAACTAACAAATATTCCTTCCATAAAATCCTCGTAGATTTTGAACCGGCAGTATATTCAACCATACTTTCAATCTACACACACACTGCAACTCAGGGTTTCTGCTATGACTTAAGTGGAGCATATGGAGGCTCCTACAAAATCTACTCAGAGCACTGAATATGCAACTAATCCATAATTTGCATTATTTAGCATATTTTCCTATAGCACAAGTCACTGAACACGATATTCTAATTGAACCTCCTTTTAACCAACAATATTAAACAAAGCTAGATAATAAGTCCATTTTGAGAACTCTTGGGTTGGTCGCCTGCTCCAACCAGGCCACAAATGGCAACTCAAGTATCACACTTTATGGTGAAATATCTATGGCAAAACTATGTCACAAGAAACAATTCAAATAAGGAGGTGGGAGGGTGTGATAATTCCTTCCAATAAACACATCTAAGAAGCCACCCTACAGTCTAAGATTTCCTTGACATACTTAAACAAACACAATGATACTAGGCACTAAGAGCCTGTTTAGGATGTCAGTGAGACCGCCACTGACAGCCCGTCAGTGGCGGTCTCACCACCATCCTAAGCAATAGCCCAGGCTGCCACATTTGGAGGGAATTGCATTCCCTACAATGATGGCGATGCCTGCCAGGCACCATCATTGGGATTACAATGTCCCTTTCTTCCCTCTGTATCATGATGGGTAACCTGCCATGAATGGGCAGGCAGAAAGGGACTTTGGTGGCCCATAGCGGGCCCCCCTTTCCCATGCACCACAGACATGGGACCTGGGGGGTACCTATGGTGCTTCCCAACATATCCCTGCACCATGTGGCAGGCACCACATGGTGCCTGCCATGTAGTGCAGGGATATGTGCACGGTCCCCTTTTTGTCTTGCTGGCTGCAGCACACTCCGCAATACAAACTATAGGCATTACGGCCACTGTGGTGGCAGTCACATTGTAAAGCCTATGTTGGGATCGCCAACTGTGTATCGGGCAGGCCTGTTTCCGATACGTTGTTCACCCGCCATTGTATTCAGCCCCTAAGAAAGGAAGAATCTGTAAACCAAATCACTTAAAAAATCTCCAAACAAACTAAACAAATGAATGAACTACTAGCATTCAATATAAGACTCTTTACTAACAACCCAGCCCTACAATAACTAGACTCAATACTAAGATCTCTAAAAACAATACACACTAAACAAAAACAGCTAAACATGAATAATAATAATAATAGGTCCATTTGTAAAGAGCAATGGTTACACTTATACCAGCGCGTCCCCCCGCTGCGGTAGAGTTAGCCAGGATTCAGATACCCACTGCCCTCACCCTTCTATACTTGGGGAAAGAGAAACATTTTTAATTTTTTCCTGAAGCATTTTTCCTGAGCCTCCATCCGGAGATCCATCGGGAGAGCATTCCATTGCTTGGCAGCTAGTAGGCGGAAAGACCGACCTCCCATCCTGGCTTTCTTGATAGCAGGTACACACACCAAGCCTACCCCACCTGACCTCAGCTGACGTGTGGGGACATAAGGGGTCAGGAGATCCGACAGATACGAAGGGGCCTTTCCCTGCAGGATCCAATGACAGACACAGAGTGCCTTGAAAGTGACTCTTTCTTTTATCGAGAGCCAGTATAACGCCGCCCAAGCTGCCCTAGCAGATGACCTTCTCGGGCGCATCAGGATAAGGCGGGCTGCCACATTATGCACTCCCTGCATACATTTGGTTGTCGCGCCTAGGTAAAGGATGTTACCATAGTTCAGGCGTGAGGTCACCAAGGCATGGACCAGGATCTTCCTAGGTAGTAGGTCCAAGGTTTTGCGCAGGACCGTCAAGATCCCAAAACAGGCGCCTGCCAACCGCCTGGTTTGATAGTCGAAGGAGAGGCTGGGATCTAACCATCCTCCCAAATTCTATGCCTGCACACAGGGCGTAGGTGTCATTCCCAAGTTCTGGGGCCACCATGCCGATGACCACACAGTCAGGGACCTTCCCACTACAAGCACCTCTGACTTGTCGCCATTCAACTTCAGGCAGTTCTTAGCCATCCATGCAGCCAATTCTTGCATGCATGCCCTGAAGTTGGAGGCAGGCGACTCTGGCGCCTGGGTCAGGGAGACCACCAACTGCGTGTCATCGGCATAGGATACGACCCTGATCCCAAACCCCTCCGCAATCTCCGCAACGGGAGCTACGTAGAGATTAAACAGGGTCGGGCTCAGGGTCGAGCCTGTGGCACTCCCTGGTTCAGCTTGATGATCCTGGAATAGTGTTTGCCCTGTCTCACCTGGAAGCAGCTTTCTGACAGGAAATATTTCAGCCAATTCAGGGCACTGCCAGACACCCCGCCCTTCCTCAGACATTGCACCAGCGTATGATGAGCTACAGTGTCAAAGGCGGCACTTAGATCCAACAGGATCAAGGCCGCCGTTTGACCTACATCCACAAATTGCCTGATGGATTCAGTGGCAAAAAGTAGCGCTGGTTCTGTCGAGTACCTAGCTCGAAAGCCGGACTGAGTGGGGTGGAGAAGATCATATTCCTCAATATAGGCCGTTAGCTGTTCATTCACCACTTTTTCTGCCACCTTTGCAAAGTACGGCAAAAGTGAGATTGGGCGTAGGTTATCTAATTGATCTAACCCAATGTGCGGTTTCTTAGGGAGCGGCAGAACCACAGCTTCCTTCCAGCATCCGGGAACAATACACGTTCTGAAAGAAGTCGTCACCAGATGTCTTATAAAGGGCTCCAGGCATGAAGACCAGTACTTTATTAACATTTATTTGAAAATACTATTAGAACAAATTTAAAACAACAATCTGGATTAAGAAATATTTCAAAAGACAAGACTGCAGATTGCTCATTAAAATGAACTGTGATAAATATTTAGAATTAAATAAATGAACAATGTAAAAACAATAAACAAACACTTTTCTACAAACTATAAAAATAAGTGAAGGAATAAGTTAAGGTATAAAATCCCATGCATAGACACAACAAATAAACATATATAAGATCAAGGGCCATCCAATAGCTTAAAAAAATAAAATAAAATAACATATATTCCCAAAACAATCGCTACACTCCCAGTTCCTGCACAGCATGGACTGCACAACATGGTGCAGTCGATGCTGTGCAAGGATGTGCTTTGGTGGTGCCATGGCGGTGCCTTTCTAAGGCACACAACTGACCGCCAAAACACCGACCACCATACCAGGAATGTACTTCTAATCTGGTGGGGAGGTGTGCGGACGAGTTTGGTGGTCCACTGGGAGACCGCCAAACTGATAATCAGGCCCTCAGACACACTGGGAAAAATGATGGACTTTAAAGGGGTTCAGATTCACTATTCTAACTCCTAAATTCATGACATTAGAGAAATGTTGGACTTTGGGAGAAGAAATCAAATTTATTATTTTGACTCCAAACTTAACACATTGAAGAAAGGTTTGGACTTTGGGCTTTCCATATTTACTATTCCGACTCATAACTTCACAACACTGGGGAAAAGGTTAGATTTTGGGGGATCAGAATTAATTGTCCAATTTCAAACTTTACTACATTAGGAAAAATGTTGAATTTTGGAGAGTTCAAATTTACTATTCCAACTCCAAACTTAACGACATTTAGGAAAGTAAAAGTGTTGAACTTTGGGGGGAAGGGGGATTTTATTTACTATTTCCACTGAAATGAAATGAAATGAAGGTTTTGTAAAGCGCATTTTGCCGAGGAATCTTAGTGCTAGCTGTCATTGATCTATACAAGAGGGAAATGAAGCGGATATGGTTTTGGGTCAAATAGCCATGATTTAGTTCTTTCCTAAACACTTGTAAATTAGTTTGGTTTCTAAGACTAATAGGCAATGTGTTCCATAGTTTAGGGGCAAGATAGAGAAAATGTCTGCCACTCCATTTTACAGTCCTTACCCTGGGAACCACAAGAGAAGAGGGGGATGATGACCTGAGGTTTCGCTGTGGAATGTAACGTCTCATACGCTGACTGAGATAGGCAGCTCCAGCCCCATTCAGTGTCTTACATAAAATGCACATAGACTTAAAGTGGATCCTTGCCTGAACTGGAAGCCAGTGCAGCTACTGAATGTCTTGGCTTATAGGACTGAATTTGGGAATCTTAAGCAGCAAACGTGATGCTGAATTTTGTAGTGTTTGCACCTAGCGTATCATTTTCTTTTTTTGCTCCTAGATAAAGAGCGTTACAATAATCAATTTTAAAATATCACCAGGGTAATGATGGCTGTTTTCCCAAGATCCATAGGAATAAAGAGTAAAGTTTTTCATAAGGTCTTCAACGTAAAGAAACACGATGAAGTGATGCTGCTGACCTGGTCAGATAATGATAGGTAGTCATCTTTCATGACCCCCAGGTTTTTGACCTTATTTATTGGCAGCGGGCAGGGCCCCGTTGCTTCCAGCCACCAGGAGGAGTTCAAAATGGAGATATCCATATCAAACATAACCACTTCGGTTTTATTGGTATTAACTTTAGGCAGTTATCTAGCATCCACCTAATAATATGACCCATAAAATCATTGAAATGTGTTGCCACGTCCTCAGGCTTAGAAGAGACACCACTATTTGCGTATCATCAGCATAACAAATGGCAGTGAGGCCTTGGAAGTGTATAAGTTTGGCCAATGGGGAGACATAAACATTGAACAGAGTTGAAGACAGTGAGGATCCCTGGGGCACCCGCACGGCCGGGCATAGGGGTGAGATTTGTGTTCTACCATGACTATAGTTTGCTCTCTGTCAGTTAAGGTAAGTAGGAGCTAAGGATATTTTAGGCTTCCCCTACAATCCCTATTTCAGACAGGTGCTGGATGAGTATTTGGTGATCAACCGTATCGTATGTGGCCAAGAGGTCAAGCAAAATCAATATAGCTTTCCCTCCCCAGTCGTGTTTGACACGTACCTCCTCAGTGGCATCAATCAGGGCAGACTCTGTGCTGTGCAAGGGTCGTGTTGCTCTGTGTCTAGTTTGTTTGCCTCTAGGAAAAGGAGCAAGTCTTAGTTGAGGGTTTTTTCAAGGATTTTAGATGAAAATGGTAGGTAGGAGATGGGCCGATAGTTGCTAACCTCCATAATATCGAGGGACTGTTTCTTCAAGATAGGCCTGTCCAGGGATTTTTTCCAGATAGTAGGAAAATGTCCAGTGTCCAAAATGTTATTAAGGAAGGGTGCTAAGTGCTCTGCGATAATACTGGAGAACGTATGAAAGACCATAGCAGGATAAGGGTCTAATAGGGATCCCGATTTCGTTGACATTACAAGCCTTAAATTGTGGACCTTCTCTGTAAAGTGCCTTATGTGCAATGCAAAGGGCCTTGAACTTTACTGCCTGGCCGACTGGCAGACAATGCAGGTTCTGTATCCCAGCTCTAACGGACTGATGTTTGGGAACATCCAGCACTAATCTGGCAGTGGCATTCTGTACCGTTTGCAATCTTCTGAGTAGATTGGACTGTAAGTTATTGTGTAGGCAATTACAGTAGTCCAACGTTGATAAAACCAGAGAAGTCAGAACAGTTTTTCTGGTATTTTTAGCAATGGACGGAAGAATGTTACGCAAGGTTCTAAAAGTAAAAAATGCATAAGACACCACCTTCGAAATCTGGGACTTAAAATTAAACTTCTCATCTATTATAACGCCCACATTTTTAGCTTTGTCTACAGGTGTAGGAGGGAGGCCCGAGGTGTTTGGATACCAAACTGGCGACCATAGAGGAAAAAGCTTTCCAAATAGCACCACCTCAGTTTTACAAGATTTAAGCTTCAAGCAGTGCCTACTCATCCAGTTGCTCAAGGAAACCATACAGTCATGAAGTTTGATGGAGTAGTTAACATCCTTGTCTATACTAGAAATCGCCAACTGGGTGTTGTCGGCATATGAAGTGGGAATTAGATCAAAACTTCTGATCAAAGGTGCTGATTCAGACAAGTAAATAATAAAAAGCGCAGGGAACAAAGAGGAACCCTGCGGCACCCCACAAGGCAGGATAAAAGGTAAAGATTTAACATCGCCAAAATGGACTGTCTGAGTTCTATCGGCTGAAAACAAGGTTAAAAGTGATAAGGCCTTTCCTCTTAAACCTTTGGTCTTTAATCATTCTATCAGCAAGGTGTGGTCCACGGTACTAAATGCCACGTACAAGTCGAGGAGGATAAGAGCCGCCGACCCTCCACCATCTAGTGCAGTGCGGATTTCCTCTGTGGTCTTTATCAGAGCTGTCTCAGTGACATGCTCTAAATCCAAAATGACTATGGTCTAGAATGTGGTTATCTAAAATGTAAGTGGAATGTTCCGCATCCAAATTTTCTCCACAATTCTAGCAGGTAGCGAGAGCCTCGCATTAGGTCGGTAATTAGCCAGGTCCATTATAGCCAGATTGGTGTTTTTTAATAACTGCAAAATGCAGGCCTGTTTCCACATTGTTGGGAATAGTCCTTGTGAAATCATCTGCTTAAATATGCTAGATTGCTCCGGACTAATAAAATGGCTAATATTGTGGAGGATCGTCGGAGGGCAGGGATCATCCGGAGAGCCAGATTTGGTTCTTGAGAGAAGGGTGCCTATTTGCATGAGGAGGTAGGAGTAACATTTAGGAGAGGCGTCAAAATCCTAGCTTCCAGTTCAGTAACATTGGTGTTTGATTTAAGCATGGCAAACTGATCATAAATTTGATCAACCTTTGATTTAAAAACCTGGCCCAGTGTGTTACAGAAGTCTTGAGTACAATTGGCAGCATCGTCCTTTTTAATAGATGTCAGATTATTTATGGTTTTAAAAAGTTTCTTGCTGGAATTGCCCGCCTTCTCGATTTCAGCGTATAATATTGGCTCTTCTCAGCAATAAATGTTTTCTTATAATCTGCTAACATTCATTTATACTGATCTTTCTCAGCTGCTTCACAGTTTTTCGGCAAACTATTTCTTGCTTCCTACAGGCTTGTTTGCCTAATCTAAGAGCTTCGGAAAACCATGGCGCAGAAAGAGTCTCTCTGTTTTTATTTGTCACTGTGACAGGTGCTAGTTTAGCAAAATTGGATGCCAGCCTAGAAGTATAACTTCTGGCTGAGACCTCTACTTCCAGCTCAAGACCGGCTTGAAGTTGCACTAACTTGATTTCCAGCAAGCCTAAGTCAATATTATGCCAACCTCTCCCAATGAACTTAGTACTAGACATGTTAGTTGCATTGGATCTAGGCAATTCATAATGAAATATAACAGCGTGGTGATCAGACCATGTGAGAGGGAGGATGGATATGATGGAGATGGCAGGGTTATTGGTAAACAAGCCATCCAGGGTATGCTCTGCTTGATGCCTGGGGCCTTGGACTAGCTGTTGGAGTCCTAATTCAGATGTAATATCAAGAAGCTCCTGAGTATCTTTTTTGCCTAATGTTTCCAGATGGAAATTCATATCACCTAACATAGTGAAACCTTTCGATTGAATACCCAGTCTAGTAGAGGAAATATGTTTTTCAAAAAACTACTTCTAGAGCCTGGTAGACGATAAATTAATACTCCTTTAAAAGTCTCTTGTTCAGTATATATGTCTCTGGGGCAAGCTTCTTGGCTGCTGAGTCAATCCAGCCATCAAAATTCAGGGCTGCGGAATCAGGGTCAGTATCTAGACAAGGGCTATAGGAGCGTAAGGTAAATTCCAGATCCAGGGTATTTATTTTCCGCCAGGGTCGTGATGGGCCCATCCTAATATTGTTAGATTCTTTGATGGGTGGGCCAATGGGAAATAATTCAAAGAAAACAGCACTATGATCTGTCCATGTCATAGATAAATTTCTGCTGAATTTAATCCATGCATAATTGGTGAAAATACCACCCATAGTATGTTTGCCAGTATGAGTAGGCTCAGTAACAATTTGGTTTAGGTCTAAACTCTTTAACCCATCAATTAAATTGATGGTGTCATGACTTTCGGTGGACTCTAGGTGAAAGTTAAAATCCCCCAATGTGGGGAAATTGGAGCATTCCATGCAGGACTCCATAGCAGTCAGTATGGAGGAAAGGAAAGGATTCCTAGGACAAGGTGGTCTATAGATTAGTAGCCTGTTCAAAGCTGATGTATTGTCGCATTTTAAAGTAAACAGGATAGAGTCTTCCTTCATTTGGGGGATGTCTGAAAATGTAGCTTTAATATTTAAGTGATATACAATATCCACCCCCGCCTTGTTGTTCTTCTCTATTCATTTTAAACAGATCGTAGCCAGTTAGTATAGCCTTATTCAGGTCCGGCTCAGTAGAACTATTCGTCCATGTCTCAGTGAGGAACATGATGCCTGGCTTGTGTTGATCAATAAAGTTGGCGAATTTGTGATATGGAGTGACCTAGTATTAAGAAGGACACAAGTTAAGGAACAGTCGTTGGACTTGCATAGGCGAGCAACTGACAGGTTGGTGACCCTGGTGTTGTTATTAGGGAGACTAGTAAGGTTAGTGCCCATAGTAAACTTGCTTGCAGAGCAATGTTGTACCAAAAAAATACTCTGAGAGTTTATGGTTTTACACTTATTTTGCATACCCGTATCTCCAGTGTTTAGCAGAGTCGATTTAGAGTAGGTTGTGAAAGAATATTGGCCTGGAGTTCTGGCACACTGTACATCCCGGTCATGGATGGGCGCCGACCGCCTTGCCTTTGGCGTGCCTTTGGCAGAACAGCGGAGCGCCCCCTGCATGCGTCCATTGTGAAGTTGCATCAGCATGCCCAATCATATATAATATGATTGGGAGCAGGACAAATAGCAACAGAAGGTTTAGTCCAGTATTTATATAAAACACACAAATTCAATAATGATTTTAAGACAATTTTAAAAGTTACCCTGGAGCCTTAACATGGCTCCTTGCATTAAAAAATGTCAGTGCTGCATGGTCGCTTCAGCATGCCCAAATATAGAGGATTGGGAGCAGGACAACTAGAGCGTTAATCAAAATGGCGGCCGGCACTGACTCGCAGGACCGTAAAATAGCAACAGAAGGTACAGTGCAGTATTTAGATAAAACACACAAATTCAATAACAATTTTAAGACCATTTTAAAAGGTCCCCTGGAGCCTTAACACCACTCCTTGCATTTAAAAATGGCAAACTTCACCACATTTGTGAAAGGGATGGCCTTTGAGGAAGGGGCAGATTTGTTTTGGATTTTGGCGGGGGTTCAGATTTATTATTGAAAATCTCAACTTTACATCCTTGGGGAAAGTGGTGGGCATCGAAGGGTTTAGATTTACTAGCTCCTGCATTCATTGCTAGCAGTCCGCATCCTGTAGAGCCCCAATTGCCTCCTGCCGCCCTGATTGACACAGGCGCCGCACGTCTTGCCCACTGATCGGATTCATCCCACGATCAGCCCGCGAGTCTTTAGTGACCGCTTGGACCCCAGCCACCCACGCCTCCCCGCCTGGGTGCCACTCCCTGAATCCATCAACAACCCTGTCCTGATGAGGATCCCGACTAACGGGGATCGAAACGCCGTCGACTCTACAGCATGAACAATAAGACGCATATCACTCTTTGTGCTCCTGTTCAAATTTATGCAAACATGTTTTAAGTGATTACTACTTGTTGTTCACGGGGCCATTATTGATGTACAAACTTGGTCTTATGCGCCGATCACGCTGTTCACCTTAGCACTTGCACCTTCACAATCACTACTGTATATAGCACCACGCACCAAGTGCCACTAGGGTTGTCACATGATCTGTTCTGTACAGTGCTGTTTAAACTGTATTACCATGTGAAAGACCTCGCCCTGTGCCTATTTGGTGAATAATGCTGCCTTTGTTCTAAAAACTTCAGTGACTCCTTGTTCATTATTTTTGTAATGCAGACTGCATACATTACTTAAATTGTCCTTACATGATACCTGTTGGGAATTGTTTCTATTTACACGACACACCCATCCCAACGTGGTCTATGGGTTTTCTCCTGTTGTTCTTATACGCATGGTCGCTTCAGCATGCCCAAATATAGAGGATTGGGAGCAGGACAACTAGAGCGTTAATCAAAATGGCGGCTGGCACTGACTCGCAGGACCGTAAAATAGCAACAGAAGGTACAGTGCAGTATTAAGATAAAACACACAAATTCAATAACAATTTTAAGACCATTTTAAAAGGTCCCCTGGAGCCTTAACACCACTCCTTGCATTTAAAAATGGCAAACTTCACCACATTTGTGAAAGTGATGGCCTTTGAGGAAGGGGCAGATTTGTTTTGGAATTTGGCGGGGGGGTTCAGATTTATTATTGAAAATCTCAACTTTACATCCTTGGGGAAAGTGGTGGGCATCGAAGGGTTTAGATTTACTATTCCAACTATAAATTTAACGACATTGGGGAAAGTGTTGGACTTTGGGGAGAGGAGAGTCACATTTACTATTCCCACTCCTAACTTCTCAGCAATGGAGAAAATGTTGGACTTTGGAGGATTATGATTTACTATTCCATATTCAAACTGCACCATATTGGGGAAAGTATTGAACTATGGTGGGATCAGATTTACTACTCCAACTCCAGGCATAACAACTTTGGAGAATGTGTTGGACTTTGTAGCGTTTAGAGTTACTGTTCCAGCATTAAATTGAACGACATGGGAAAAAATGTTGCACTTTTGGAGTGGGAGAATTTACTATTCCAACTGCAAACTTCACCACGTTAGGGAAAGTGTTGAGCTTTGGAGTTGTACAGCTTTACTATTCCAACTCCAAACCCAATCACATTGGGGAAAGTGTAGTACTTTGAGGGAGGGAGTAGATTTACCATTCTCATTCTTAACGTAACCACATTAGGGAAAGCGTTGGACTTAAGGAGGAGGGGTTAGATTTCCTTTTCTAACTCTAAACTTAAACTTAAACACACTGGGGAAACTGTTGGATGGCCAAGGGTTCAGATTTACTATTCCCTCTGCAAACTCTTCCACAATGGGGAAAATGTTCGACTTTGGGTAGCTTAAGATTTACTATTCTACCACAAGATTTAACCACATTTGGAACAGTGTTGGCCTTCGAAGGGGTCTGTATTACTAATCCACCTTCAAACTTAAACACAACAGGTGAAAGTGTTGCATTTTGAGTGAGGGAAATATACTTTTCCCACTCCAAATCTAACCACATTGGGGAAAGTATTGTACTTTCAGGGAGGTAGCAGTGGATCTGATTTAACTATTTCAAATCCAAACTTAACCAAATTGAGGAACGCGTGGGATCTGTGGGGGTTACGTTTAGTATTCACACTCCAAACCTAATCATATTGGGGAAAGTGTTGGGACTTTCTGAGCATGGGTTTACTAGTCCAAGGTTAACCTTATCCATATTAAGGAGTTTGCTGTTCTTTTAGATTTCCTAATTAGCAAATTCCACAAAATAATAGACATAACACTCAAAAGCATACAATATGGAAATCCACTTCAATTGTCCCTAAAAAGTAAATCACACAATATAAAAAAGTAAATTAAGAGGACTACCAAAAGTTTTAAAAACATAATAAATACCTACTAAAACGTACAAATAAATAATTATGAATACTTTTGATAATTAATTCAATTAAAAAAATAAAACATAATACTTTTTAGATGATATAATGTATTTACATAAATTATAACATTCCAATGTAAAAAACAAACATTTAAAAAACCTTTAGTTAAAACAAATGGATATGCTATAATTAAATGCATCTATTTATTTCATATAATAGAAATGTATACAAAAACATACTTGTAAAAATGTAAACGTAAAAAATCTAAACATTAAAATTAATAATTTTTTTTAAAACATTGCTTCTAAAAATGTGAATTTTATTTAATCAAAAGTTTGCAAACTGTAATGTACCGTAAAAATCATTTATTAAAAAAAATGTTTTAAATTAAAAATAAAAATGAGCACACAATAGCAATAAAAACAAACTTAAAAAAATTAAAGATGTTAAAACACTCCTCACCTTATTCTATAAAGCAAACATCCTGTTCCTAGAATTATCATATATAGAATGCAAACATTTTAAAAACAAATGCAAAATATCAAAACAAAACAAATACACAAAACACACTTAAGGAATTATATGAATGACAATGATATAGCACACAGTATTTTTAACACAACAATAGTTAAGAAATAATATTTGCATCTTAAGATATTCTTTCCAATAATTTTTGTCGGAACGCCACTTCCAAGATATTCTCAAAAGTGTCTCTTAAGAATTATTCCTGACTTACATTTAGGGTCTGAGTACAAATTTGACGGCCCACTCTGCTGGCGGGCTTTTTTTGGGCGCTCCCATGGCGGTGCCTCTGAAAAAGGGCACTGCAATGGGAAAGGCCCAAAAGGTTCCTCAACTGCATGGACTGTAAAGTTCGTGGTATGCAGGATCTGGGTTCATGCAAACAGGGGGGCACATTTTGTGCTCCCCTGCATACACCCCATGGCACTGAAGAAACAGGGGGTCTGTAGTGCCCTCTTTGTTTTCTCTCTGCCACAGTTTTCATGGAGGAGAAACCGCCATGAAAACCATGGCAGAGAGGAAATGTGTAAAGTGCTTGTTGGGACCATGGCATAATGTTGCCTCAACACCACCATGCCATTGCCAGGGAATGGCAGATTTCTGATAGCTGCAGTGGCCTCAGGGCTGGCCAAGTTGAAATAGGGCGGTCAGACTGCAGGTACGGCAGTGGCTAGACTGCCACCGCTGTGCCCCCAAGAATCTGGTGGTCCTCAGACCGCGAGACTCGTAATCAGTCCCCCTTAATGTGTAGATGGTGGTGATAATGACTCAATGGAAGATCACTTATAAAACCACTGATAACCACATTGGGGGTCCGGCTTCTGCTACGGTGCCGGTCAGAAGAGAGTCCGACGGGTATCGTAATGATTCCCTTAGCTTTTTTAAATCTGCCAGGAATTGGAAAGCCCAACAAGTGTAAATACGTGTGGATTTCTCAGACACAAGTCTATAGACAAGTCTAAAGAAATCTGAGCTCATAAATCAATACTGGGCATTCCAGGACATGGCTCACTTCAGAAGTTTGGGAATGCCTAGCATCATATATGTTTCTCAGAAAATTCCTATCTCCACCCTCGAAAATATTGGTGATGTTCTCCTAATCTTCAAAGGTGGGAATGAGGTTGTCCACTTTTGATTACATTTCGTACCACTTGGTGAGTATGTCTGAACTTTTCGGCATTTGTATCTGTGCCTACGGGGTTTTAGAAAAAAACAATACTTCTTTTGTTTTTCCGGCCTCAGAATTGACACACTAGGATTAGTTGTTTTTTCATGTTTTCATAAATTCACAAATCTCTAAATTACTTCAAACATGTCTGCTGCCCTTAAAATATGTCGGTCCTGCGACTATGAGATAATTGTTTTTGCAGTTTTGCAGTTGTCCAAATTATTTAATGTGCCTTGCAGGTTACAAAACATCTGAGACTCTGGTTTTGATGATCAGCTTGATATTCTGACTGCTTGACTTTTTTCTAATGACATGTATAAAATATACCTCAGACTCACATAATTTTTCCTTTCTTCCTTAGCTGATAAACTACAATGGAATTCTTAGGGCCTCATTTGGATGCAAGTCACCAAAAGGTCATTTATGGCGGTCCAAGCAACATTTAGGCCATTGGTCCAATCGATGCATTACGATGTGGACGGTCGGACAGACTACTGCATCGGCAGCGGTCAGACTCCTATCCCATTCATATGGTCGGTGCCAAGCGTTCAAATAAGCCGCCACTTTATTTTTATTTGTAAGTTGTATTTTACAGACATAGAATGGTGGGTAATTTAAGGTAATTCACACCTTATTTACTGCAGAACTGGCAAGCTTGTAGAATGATCGGCATGCCCCCTATTGAGACGCACATTTCTTTGTAGTTCTGTGCCGTCTGCGCCATCTGTACTAACTACAATCATGGCGGTCCTTTTCAATGCGACCTGTAGTCATGAGCTTGCATGTTAATTCTTTCCGTGCCGCCTGTGCCGAGTGTGCAAACTATAATCATGGCGGCTTATTTGAACGCTTCTTACATTCACGTATAGGTATGCAAAACTTTCTTATCGCCCGCTGAACTAAGCACTGTGAAATATATGTTTGCTCCGCCAATGTATGCATACATAATACAGGAGTACATATGTATTTTTTGAGAATATTTTTTCAGAAAATTATGTACGTTTGTTTTACCGCTCATTTTACTGTCATTAATTTGTAAAACATGCAGGGACACTCTGTTGGGCTTTACTAATGGACCTTGAGTACAGAGTATAAGTGTTTTCAAGCTTTTACCTTTAAGCTATGGTCCTGTTGTGAAAGTCCTGTTTCTATGTTTTCTCACCGATACTTTATCAGTGGTTGAAACTGACAACAACCTAACGTGAACAAGGCTGTCCGAAGCCGAAACATGTTGTTAGGTGAATAAACACCCTTGGAGAAGCAGTGGAGGTGCGTTTGTTTTGCGAGCTGAGAGCACTGTTACTTTGGAACTTTGGAATTGTGCTTACCGGCGTGCTCGGCCGGCATTGGTGCCACCTCCCTTGGGGCCACAGGCAGCACGCCAGAGCGGACTTTGTAAACATATATATATATATATATATATTCAATGAAAAAACCATAGGTTATAGACCATATATAGTTAGGAATTCGCATTTACAAAACCTTATTTTACTCGCATAAAACCATTGAAATTCCATATATAGTTAGTTGCGCTAACTATATATCGCGCACCCGCAATCCACTGCTGATGATGTCACATATTACATCATTCATGACATGGTCAGTGACATCACTGATGACATCACTGATGACATCTCAAATGACATCACTGATGACATCACTGATGACATCTCATTTGACATTACTGATCACATCACTGATGATATCATTCATGTGATAATACGATGAACCTCTTCAGACTCTAATATAACCTTAGATACAATCAGTGTAAACAGACACTCACAGACTGTCACTCATCCATGGAGTTACTCACACACCTAGTCAGTCATGCAAAGAATCAATCACACCTCCATTTCCTCAACTATACAGTTATACAAACTTTACTTATTCAAACATATACTAACACATATTTACTCTCTTATACAATCCCTGATACAAGTTCACAATGATCCATACAGCCACTCACACATTCACTGGCTCTTATGCACAGTTATTTATATATGTCAACTCTCACATGTACTGTGTTTTACATATGTACTTACTTTGACATGTAGCACTGAGATATCCATTCACTCACCAATACACTCATGCACACAGTCAACCGCCCATACAGCTGTTACCACATGCACTTTTGAAACCATACCTCTAGTGAATCAACTGCTCACACATCTATGCACAGAGTCATACACCTCCCAGCCACCCACACACACACTCAGTCTCCCATACAAATACTAAGGTAACCAATCAATAACCCATATAGTTACTCATATAGCTACTTATCAACACATGCAACAGTTTACAGAACAACAGACATAATGATGCACAAATTAAGACAGTTTAGTCACTAACCCATGCACTCAGTGAGACACATTTAATCACTCACTCATACAGTCAGTCATGCACCTACTAAATCCTTCATCCAGACACTTATACATCCACTCATTCTTCAATATGTAAGACATATTTTAACTTCACAGAAACATACAGTCACTGGATGTTGTCATCAGTGATGTCATTTGAGATGTCATCAGTGATGTCATCAGTGATGTCACTGACCATGTCATGAATGATGTAATATGTGACATCATCAGCAGTGGATTGCGGGTGCGCGATATATAGTTAGCGCAACTAACTATATATGGAATTTCAATGGTTTTATGCGAGTAAAATAAGGTTTTGTAAATGCGAATTCCTAACTATATATGGTCTATAACCTATGGTTTTTTCATTGAATTTCAATGGTTTTTTAAATGCAAATTTCTAACTATATATGGTCTATAACCTATGGTTTTTTCAGTGAATTTCATTGGTTTTTTAAAAGCTAACATCTGTAGCTGTAAAATGTATTATTCTTTAAATCCCAAAATATATTTAGATGTTTATTGATAATTTTTTTTTTAATATTTTTTTTCTTCGCTTCTAGTTCGCGAACCGGGAAGCTTTCCGTTAGCTCATCTTGATGCCGCGATCTAGTCCGCGAACCGGTCAACGTTACGTTAGCGGAACAGTGACGCGCCGCGGAAGCGCGACGTATCACGTTATCGCGTAATGCGTCTAATGACGCGCCGCGTTAGCGCTCCCGGAAGTGCTCCGGACCGCGAACCGGAAGCGATCTGGGACGCGGCGCGCGCCGCGTAACGTAAGCGGAACAGGTCATGTGACTTGTTTATCAAACTTCTCATTGGTTCATTTCACTTTTGGTTTCCAAATGATGTATGACTAGGTCATGTGACCTAAAAATAACACTTTTCATTGGCTCAGAACTTTTGTTTTCCCCAAATCAAGTAAACCCCTCCTTATTTCCTCACTCTGACTTTCATCTTGGTGAGAGAAAGACCATTTATCTGAAGATCCACAATGGCTTCCATTGTTGCTGCAGCTGGTGCACCCCCACCACCACCTCCACCTCCCCATAAGAAGAGAGGACCACCCAGTCAAATTATGACTAACAGAGAGGAGGAAGATGAGGAAGAAGAAGAAGAGGAGAGAGAGGGACAACAATTTGTTGATGAGTTGCCCCGGGTTTCTAAACGAAAAACCAGTTTCATCTGGCAGTTTTTCACCATCCCTCCTGGAACCAAGAAAGTGAATGCAAAATATGCCACCTGCCTCATCTGTGACCACAGATTGTCGAGAGGCACAGAAAAGAAGTACAGTATGGGGAACTATACAATGCACCGTCACATGAGCAGGTGGCATCCCTTGAACTACAGCCGGGCTGAGTTGAGGGATCTTGAAGACAATCCGACGGCAACTCCTGTGGCAAGATCTACATCCACATTGTCTTTGACGGGAAGAGAGGCACAAGAGACTGTGCCAAACATCCAACGTAACTTCCAGCACATGAAGGTGTCTTGTATTTACTGTGGTGCTATGCTGTCATATGGCAACATGAGTGTCAACCTCATGAACATTGCATATGAAAATCATAAGTGCCCTAATGCACCCAAAAAGTAATTTTCTTTTTTTTTGCTCCAGTTGAGCCGTTTTGAAAGCCTGTTTTTTGTTGTCTCCCCTCCTTAAAAAACACAAAAAAAACATAAAACAGTTCTAAAAATACAAAAAAATCAAAAAATGTTCAAAAAATTACAAAAAAAACATAAAACAACAAAAACAAAAAAAAACAGTTCTTTTCAGAACTACCTCCCCTTTCAAACAAAATTGCTAGAATGTTTAACTCTGGCAAGCTCTATTTCTTTTGGTTCGCTTCAAGTTCGCTGACCGGTTCGCGAACTTTAAGCGAACTAAAAAAAATATTTTTTTAAAAAAAAAGAAGAGTTAGTATAAGGGAAGTAAACAGAGAATAATGTAAAAAGAAAGACAGCTAGAGAGAGTAAATGAGAGATACTGTCAATGACATCATCAGCAGTGCATTGCGGGTAAAAAGAGTGGAAAACATTTACCTTATAATTCTTGTTACCTTTTTTAAATATTTTTTCATACTTTCAATCTGTAAAACAAAGAACAAACATTTCAAAAAATATTAAAACATGTATTTAAAAATTAGAAAAGACAAGGGAAAAGGTTCAAAAACAAACAGTTTTTCAACAACTTTGACATTTACAGAAGTCTCTGCTTCTCTACGTTCCCTACACAATCCTAAAGATATATATTCGAAAGAAACTGTATCTTGATATTGCTGAACTGAGGCCTATTTTGAAACATGATGTTTTTCTTGCACTGCTAATGTCTCACAATAGTGATGCAATAGCAGCGCAAAAAAGATGTAAAGTCATAATAAAATTGTGTCTAACATTGTAAATGATTGTTTTAGGATGCAAATAAGATGTGTGCTTTCAAGAGCTTTCTTTGAGGTGAGGCCTCTTTTTTTTATAAAAAAAAAACACTACCCAGAAGTACAGCACTCTAAGCATTAAAATTGATATTTACAGAACTCACCTTACCCATATGTACCACACATTTCTAAATGTATATCATAAGGACAAAAAGCATAACATTAATTATACATGTTAAATGGTTTATTTTTGCTGTTCTCAGAATGTATCAAATTTCACTTAAATCAGTGACTTGAAGGTATTCATCATGTAACAGCGGGGAAAAAAAAACACAATCAAAATGACTGTGTTTAAAAAACCCATACAACCTAAGAAATCTGATTTCAAAACTTCTTAAAATTAACTTACTTTCAATGACGTCGAAGGATCTCCTATAAACAGCATCCACTCTGTTGTGCTTTAAATATTTTCAGCCCGCCACTTTCTGAAAGAAAACCTCCATCGATACGTGAAATATGTTACATAGAAAAAAAACTTCTCTCATTATATCACATGTTTCCACTAGGCCAAATCATGTTGCCGCGATTCGCAAATCTTGTAATTCTTCCAATCAAATCCCGACATTTTCTATTTTCGCAACTTTCAAAAATAAAATATTTGAGATTATTTTCACAATCCTGGACTACTAATATCTTACTCTTCTTTGTCAGTCATGTTCTCCTTTTCCTATGACACTGATACTGCTTACTATGAAGCAGACTTACTTGCATTAGGTTTATATAGTTGAATTTTTAATCGAGACAGCATTGCAGACTTACATTCCCTCTACTTAAAATTTTGGTTTTAAAAACACCAGGTAAGAATTTTTAAGGTCAAACGGCAATTTTTTTTTGAACGTTACAACAGAATCATTACAGAATGACCAGCCGTTTCCAGACTTTAAGTAAGCTGTATAATGTCCTGATGTTGTTGATGGACCATCGTGATAGATAATTGCTACAGTAACAAAAGTCCTCCCTGATATTGACAGCTGAGAAGCCACAAAATTTTTTATTAAAGTTGACAATTTTGTTCCATCAGGCCTACATCGTTGCATCATTAAAATGACATACTGGCCATATCTACGTATAAATAATGTTGACATCATATCACATTTACATTGGCTACACTCCATGTTGTGATCCGCTGCATTTACTAGCTTATTAAAGGAGACTGATTTACTGTCTGGCAAAGTTAAATATATAAATCTTTCTGAGTCTACACTAGTAGTACTTGATACCATACAGTTCTCGCAGTCATGCTGCCATTGATAAGAAAGCCCAAACAGGTGATCTACATCTACACCCTCAACTTGCAATATATCAAGCATATACATTAAAAACTCCTGACAATCTTGCTGATTATTTTCAGAGAAGTCTGTTTTGACCTGAACATTCATCTAACAGATAACGAACTTCAGACACACTTTCTACTTTTGTTCGATCACTGCTACATTTCTCGAAAACAGAATTCAACAAACAGCATAAAATTTGTTCAGAATTCAACAGAATCTGTTCTTTTAAACTCTCTAGTGAAAAGAGAACATTAACCACTACATTTGCATAGCAGTTGACACCAGAACTGTTTTCAAATTGAAAACCGACAACATCTTCAACAGAATCCACTTTCTTTCTGCTAACAATTTTCGGTTCATTGACTTTTAGTCTTTTTGCAACAACCTCCCTACTATTACTGCTATTTCTACGTTTGCGGCCTACCACACGTTTCTCAAACAAAGGATATTGAGGCAAATGTGGCGCATACTCTCTTCTTAACCTATTGTATTCCTTAACACAATCTAGATCCGCACAAATGTTTGTGACATCACAGTCAATCAAGTACAATCCCGATAAAGTTCTAACTCGTGACAATGCCACATATGCCATACCCTCCTTGAACACAGAACTGCCAATATTCACCAATGCACAGTCTACACTTAAACCTTGCGATTTATGGATTGTCACCGCATATGCCAAGCAAACAGGAAACTGTTTACGGCGAACATATAAATCTTTAACAAGCAAAAACCTAGCAGAACAACGACCAATTTGCTGTACTTCCTCAATGCCATCAAATTTAATTTTTAAAAATTCTATTCCATCTCTATTTCTGTATTTCTCAAAATCAACAACATTACCCATTGATCCATTTACCAGACCTCTTTCTACATGTAAATTCCTTCTCAAAATAATTCGGCAATTTAAACACACATTCAAAGTCTTTTCAAAACCCGCTGTTTTAGATATAGTCTTCTCTAATGAATCCAATTTTGATTTCAAATTGTCTGACAAAATAATTGTTGATCCCATATGCTCTAATTTGTCGATAGCTTCAAGTTTCACAATCTCTTGCTTTTCTAAATTCAACATTTTGTTGTTGAAGATGGCACATTCTGCAAGAGTTGGCATGAGACATATCCCGGATTTCTTCTCAGTAATTTTCTGAAAAATATTCTCAGGCACAATATCTTGTTTGGGATACAAATTTGACAGTAACCGTGCATTTAAAGCTTCTTTCCCATGCTCGGTCACTTTTCCAATTCTAATATCTTGTAGAATATTCTTGTAATCTTCATCCTTTGCCTGACGCATATTTTGATGCAGTTCTGCATAATTGAAGTTTAACCATATATTGACGTTGCCAATGCTCCCTAGGCACTTCCTGGTATCTTCATGCGTGAGTATTTTGAACACAGGTTGACCTTTTACTGGTGTCAGCTGTAGAAGATCTCCGAAAACAATAATGTGTTTCCCACCAAATAAGACATCATATTCAGTTTTAAGTACTTCTTGCATTCTCAAATGCACAAAGGCAAGCATGACATTGGAAACCATGCTTACTTCGTCAATGATAAGTAGTTTCATTTTCCTCAAAACTCTTGAAACTTCACAGCAAGCATCTCCAGATAACTTGTTGTATTGTAATTTGTTGTCATGCTCCACCGGCAGCATCAATAGACGATGCAAAGTAATACCTTTAATATTATGTGCTGCCAGTCCAGTAGGAGCGGTGACAACACAAGACAGCGATGACTCAGTCCTTTCCTGCAAATAACAAGAGATTGCTTTAATGAGGAAACTTTTTCCAGTTCCCGCTTCTCCACTCACGTACAGTCGGACAGGCTTCAACGACGTACACGAGCACTCTTTCTTCTCATGACTTAATCCGTGCTCAATTTCCTTGGTAACTTCATCATATATTTTCCTCTGCTCAACGTTGAGTTGTTTTTCCAAGTCTTGTAAGTTAACTGAATCCTCCTGAGCATGTGCCATGGCTCTTTCTACTTCATTCATAGCAGTGGCAGCTTCATTTTCGATAATAGGTCCTCCAAGTGGATCTTGACTCAATGAAACAGAACTCTGACTGTCCTGAGAACTGTCTCTGGCAATCTCGGCTGCAATCGTTGCTTCCTGCTCAATTTCCAAAGTTAGCATTTCTTGATATTTAGAAAAAGCAGGACATTCTATGGACTCCTTGGCTGCATTGAAAGAGTCTTCGTAACAGAGGAAATCTCCAAGCAGTTCCTCTTCTGCACGCCAAGGCTTGAAAAGTTGCAAAAGTGCTAAATAGAAAAACTCCTTTTTTTCTGGAGATTCGCCACTTAATTTTCGATGGTTTACTAATTGGCATTTTCTTTGCTTGACCAGGCATCCCTCACTTCCAATTACAGCATACACTCCTTTCTCAATATCTTCTTTGATGTTCCTCTTGAATATATAATTTTGGAGAACCTCATATAGACAAATATTCTCAAGGTGACTGCTTCGATTTGGATAATATGTATCCAACATGTTGGTCTTCAAAATGTCGGTACTGTTTGGTTCCTTTTCTGCCAAATACTCAATTTCCCGAACAGGTTTTAGAACTCGATTTCGCGTTGCAGCAAGACCAAGACTCGCCCAAACGAGACTCCTGGATTTGGCATAGAGACTTGCTGAAGACAATCGATCAGAACATTCGTAAGCTCCGATTTCTCGATGCGACAACATCTTCAGACTGAAACTGTACAACTTCTTGCTGAGGCTCTTTTCATGGGAAATGTCCTCCCACATATCCTTCAGTTCGGTCTTTTCTTTTTTGGTGATGTAAGATGTCACATACCGAGCCACAGCCATACAGTTGTCAGCCACAAACTGTATATCCATGTTGGCATTCCACATGGACAAAATCACTGGGTTGTAGTCATTGATGTACTTGGACTCTTCGTTCCTTTTCAAATTGTATGTATTCTTGGGTGATTTCCTCGTCACATTATGTCGCAGCGAAGACATCAAACTGTTCACTCTTCCTTTAGAAATCACCGGTCGTGGAAAGTTGAAACGACATTTGGTGTAGAACTTGTCCTTGTTTCTGAATTTACGACGACAGTACTTTCCACAACGATGGCTTTGGAAACGTAGAACTTGTTCTCTTAGACTTTTCTTCTCCGTTGCGTTTGGAACAGCACACGTAGAATACTGTTCGATGAAATTCATCACTAAGTCATCCGGATCTGTTCCAAATTTAGGTGCATCCTTGATCCACAGCAACATATGTATATGAGGGGCACCTCTTGCTTGGTACTCCTTTCTCCAGAAGAAATCCAACACCTCTCCAAGAGGTGGATTCTTTTTATTTGTGATGAAAGACATCATAGCTTCAAATCTATGATTGAAGTACCTGCATACATTCACAGGATCCAAAGAACACAGTTCTCCAGGTGTCTTGAATTCAATGTTTTCAATATTTCCATTTGCCTCTCGTAGAAATTCAAGTAAGTCATCCCAGCCATACTCGGCACAGCTCAGAGTGAGGAACCATGTCGGAGTTCCTAAGTTCCTCAGCATACATTTTAAGTCACCATGACGACGGTACCAGTACTCATTAGTACCACGCTGACACGCCATGAGATTAATTAAGTGAGAATCCAAAATACTGTCTTGGACATTGACTTTATGCATAAAGTCACTTGCCGAGATGTTTCGCATCTGTATACCACTTTTTAAGATGTGGTTCACTGCATATGACAGTCCAGACAGATCGCTTTCAAACAGGAGATGAAACAAATAGGGAATGCATTGCCGAAACCTAGGATCTTCTGCATACAATCGTAAAGTCCGGTATTCAGACGCAGGAATTTCACGAGGTCGCTCATCATATCTTCCTCCTTGACCTGTGGGAAATAGCTGTGGGAAACACCGAGCTTCCAAACTTTCCTCCCAAACACTAATGGGACTCCCTTTGGCTTGTTTCATTTGAAACAACTCAATAGCATTCCCCATCACTTCCTTGGAATGCAAAGGATGAACACTATAATGTTCATATATTTCTTCACTTTTAGAGGCCTCTACTTTCTCAATTTGGCCAGCACACAAATCGCTATCCTCTTCATCACTTACTTCCTCTTCTGCAACATATACATTCTTATAGTACTTATTATTTTTCTTCAAATACACTGTTGCCTTTTTGACTTTCCTAACATCCACTAAATCTTGCCATATTTTCTTATTCTTTGTCGGAACCCCATTAACCAAGATAACCAGAGGTTCCTCTTCCACTTTTTCTATTCCAATTGTGTTAATGTTTTTGTTCAAATCTAGAGGCAAATAAACAACTCTTCCCTTTAATCCTCTCTGTAAATCTGCTGGAGGCAATTTCCCTGTCTTTGGCTCCATTCTTACAATAGCCTGAAAGGGATGGATACTTTGAATCAAAATAGATTCATAAGTATTTAAATCCTTCAATTCAGAAGGAATCTCAACCAATTCCAGATTATTATGAACTGCCCTAGCAGGCATCTGGTTTTGGTTTAATTTATTACAACAATAAGTACACACACGTTGATCCGATCCCAAATCAAAATAATTTTCTACCATCAAGTATGTGGCTAAATCCTTCCATTCACTATTATTTTCCCTTTCACTTTTTGCATATAAATCCACTACCTTAGTCTGATTCTTATAATAAGTGCGTCGACAACATACACAAGTGAAATTAGGCCTCTCACTTGATTTCATCTGAAACGTGGCAATTTCCTTCTGAAAATTATCTGTACTGGAAACCTGTACATTATCTTCCACATTACCCTCTACTTCAGGGTCAATTTGAACATTCTCATCTTTACTACCAAAGTAACAAAACTCAATTTCTTCACAAAGATTCTTCACATCTATTTCAGAACCATGCAAAAGAGCAGCACATAACTGTTTAAGCATAATTGCTGGACTCTTAGCATAATACAACATTCTCACTAATTTTCTCACTTTATTATGATGCACTGCTAGCATCCTGAAATGATGAAAAACACTCTGGCATACTCTCCTGGAAAGACAAGCCAGTGAATGACCACGCAAACCTGTCATTTGTCTCACTCTGCAAGGATCTAAATCTTGCAACAACTTCATTTTCTGCTTCAAACTTTTCTTATTAAATGTCCGTATAAAATCACATAGCAAATTGATGGAAACCTGTCGCACACTGCAAATAGAACTACACTTCCAAATGTACACAGGACCCTTAGGACGTCTTCCTAAAACCTCATCACTTAGCGCCTCTTCTGTCTCTGTTGTCACAAGTAGTTCTTTTTCAACTGGACAACCATCCTTCACTTCATAAGCTCGACCACTGATGTCAACTGCATGCACCAAATCATTATCCTGAAAATAAGTCTCCTCATTAAAAAATGCCTCAGAACTTGAACTATGCATCCATTCTCCAGAAAAAACTTCACAAAAGTTAGTACGATTTACTACTCTCTTCCATCTACTTTTTGTTTTGAAATCAGAAATTACCTTGCTTAGTTTCCTAATTCTATTGATTACCAAAATAAACAACTTTCGCTTGATTTCAAAAGCATGATCAATAATTTTCTCTACATTTTTCTTCTTCCTATAAAATGCCGCTTTCTGTTGGCCTTTCTTTTTAATATTTTTCAATAAATTAACTAATATCCTATTACGGAACATTCGTTGTCGAATGTCCCTAAACTGTTGTTTCCTTCTACTATCATGCACAGAGTTATCTCTTCCTCTACCAGTAACATTTGTGATGGGTCTCTCCTTTCCATTTAAATTACTTCTCTTTTTGTTAAGAGACACATTTTTTTGAGCAAAATTTTTTTTACTACAAATATTTCTTAAGAATGATTTCGTGCTCTTACCCGGACCTTTCTTGGTGTTTTGACAAGTATTTGGGGAAGAGGACTGCTGCAATAAAACATCATCCTGCTGTCTTTGACGTTTTCTAGCCTTTCGTATTCGACTTCTGGAAGGCATTTTCCAAACTATGAAAGAATCTGCAGTTGAATCTGTGAAAAAATATAATATAAAATGTTATTAACCACTATTACCAAACAGTAAATAAATAACAGTCATCTAAAACTTAATGCTGTACTAATTATTTAACATAGCAAATATTTTCCACCAGCACTGCATCACAAAAATGACACTCAATGGTACAAAACAGGCATACAACACTCATAAATCACTCCCTAATATTTTAAATCATTAATTCAGGATGACGATAAGATGTAGCCTATCTAAAGGTTTGTTTAGGCCCAGATCTTTGGACTGGGGTGAATGTGTGTCATTGATCCACATTCAGTCCATCACCTGTTTTGTTTATTTGAGGTGAGGCCAACACATGGTTGCAGATAAGATTTTCACTGAAAAAAAACCAAGGTAAAAAAACATGTGAAGGCCTACCAATGAAGTAAATCATTAAATGAAAACCAATACATTTCTGGAAATATGCACTACTAGTGCTTCATAAGATGTTTTGGATCATATTTATAAGTTATTTGAGTATCTAGTATGCTATTTTACATTCTTCATGGTGCAAATTTATTGTAAATACGCTCCCACCTGCGGTTGGCAAATTTAGATTTTGATTATGGGAGTTAGATAGGCATGTTAATAATTTCCCAAAAATGGTATATAACCCCAAACAACCTTTGAAGCAAATGCTCTTAGCCATGTTATCCACCTCCCATTGGATAACATGGCTAAGAAATGCTTGCAAATGTGATAAAAAAAGGCCTGCAATGCATGAATAACGCAGAAAAATCAGCGATATTCATGCATTTTCCAACAAATGCTCTTAGCCATGTTATCCACTTCCTATTAAATAACATGGCTAAGAACTGCTCAGGGCACCATGAGGAACGCTTTCCATTTAAAAAGGGAAAAATAACATCAAAGACACTAAAATGCCTTCTAAATATGAACCCAAACAACCTATGAAGCAATGTGAAAAAAAACTGCCGCAATGCATGAATATAGCAGAAAAATCAGCGATATTCATGCATTTTCCAGCAAATGCTCTTAGCCATGTTATCCACTTCCAATTAAATAACATGGCTAAGAACTGCTCAGGGCCCCATGAGGAACGCTTTCCATTTAAAAAGGGAAAAATAACATCAAAGACACTAAAATACCTTCTAAATATGAACCCAAACAACCTATGAAGCAATGTGAAAAAAACGGCCACAATGCATGAATATAGCAGAAAAATCAGCGATATTCATGCATTTTCCAGCAAATGCTCTTAGCCATGTGATCCACTTCCTATTAAATAACATGGCTAAGAACTGCTCAGGGCCCCATGAGGAACGCTTTCCATTTAAAAAGGGAAAAATAACATCAAAGACACTAAAATGCCTTCTAAATATGAACCCAAACAACCTATGAAGCAATGTGAAAAAAAACGGCCACAATGCATGAATATAGCAGAAAAATCAGCGATATTCATGCATTTCCCAGCAAATGCTCTTAGCCATGTTATCCACTTCCTATTAAATAACATGGCTAAGAACTGCTCAGGGCCCCATGAGGAACGCTTTCCATTTAAAAAGGGAAAAATAACTTCAAAGACACTAAAATGCCTTCTAAATATGACCCCAAACAACCTATGAAGCTCTAACAGTACATATCCTGAAATTTAATTCATTTCAAAATTCGTTTTTAAACACAGCATATAAATCAATTGTATACCTGCATTCATGAAGAAATGACTAAAAATGTCCTTGAGACACATGAAAGTGTTTTCTGGAATGCCCTAGCACCATTTTTGGGACACTATTAACATGGCTAGGTAACTCCCATAATCAAAATCTAAATTTGCCAAGCACAAGTGGGAGCGTATTTACAAGACACTTGTCCCATGAGGAACACTTTACATTTTAAAAGGCGAACACAACATCTTAGACACTCAAATACCTTATAAATATGGCCCAAAACAACCTATGAAGCTCTAGCAGTACATATCTAGAAATGTAATTGATTTCTTAAATCGTTTTTAAAAGCAACATATCTGTTTCAGCTTACATAACAGACCATGAAATGGCCTCCATGTATTACAATATCTTGTGTAACTGCATGCCAGAATGTTACACCAAATATGCAATTATAATTTCTCTTTGAAACTAATTCTA
Organism: Lissotriton vulgaris; assembly: GCF_964263255.1. Taxonomy (NCBI): domain Eukaryota; kingdom Metazoa; phylum Chordata; class Amphibia; order Caudata; family Salamandridae; genus Lissotriton; species Lissotriton vulgaris. The sequence goes on from NC_141696.1 coordinate 725,677,138, forward strand.
TTAGTATATCACTAGAGACAAAACCACATTTTAAAAACACAGCTTTCTTCATCATTTTCTCCTTAAATCATACTATTCTCTATCTAAATTAAATAAATCTTTTCTCACCTTAGCAAATATTTTTTGAGTTTTGAAAACAGTCTCAGAAATACACCAAATTGTCTTCAGCAGAAGAAAAAGGATGCACTCCAAAGGCTGCAGCTATTGAAAGCACAGAAATACAGATATTCTTTTCACATATCTCTCATATTAGCCAATCATACCTCTTCCCTCACTTTTTTCAAATCAAAACCCTTCCCCCCTCTGCCCTGTCTGCCTTGTTTCCATAGCAACCACCTCCTGGAAGACCTCTCATGTTTGCAAATTCACACAACAATGTTTCAATTGAACTCTGAACTCTCAGTGCACCTGCGTATCCAGTGCAATCTTTCATTAAATGTTTCTTCCTTGACCATTCAAATTACATCTTTCAAAGAACACATCCATGCACCCTAACTTTCTGTTTTCAGAAATGGAAATGCACCAATCACTGCTAATGAATCATTAGCATTGTAAATCCACAGTTTTTTTTCTTTAGAAACTCCTACTGTTTCAACTGCCCTTTCATTACCACACTTCATCTGACTGCAGAACAACCTTCTTCCACCATGTTTAACGTCTGGATTGTTGGACATAGTTACATCCACTGGGCTCAAAGGTATGCTGAGAGCAGAAATTTACACAACCTCAATTTACAAGATGTGGAAATTAAGTGGTTGGGCCAAAGAGGATTAAAATGTCACCAATTGATACCATTGGTGAAAACCTTTATGCATTTGCCAAAACCTGACCTGTTAATAGTGCACTGTGGAGGTAATGATTTGGGCACTTTGACAGGGGTAGGTCTGGAAATGCTTTTAAAGGACACCTTGGAGCAATTAATGGCACTTTTTCCTCAAACTGCCTTGGTATATTCCAATATATGCCAAAGACAGAAATGGAGGTGGTCCAACCAATTTTGTCCACAAATTGAGAAAGCGAGGAAGCATGTAAACAAATCTGTTTCAGCTTACATGAGAGACCATGGAATGGGCTCTCTGTACAACAATAACTTGCGTTACTACATGCAAGATATCTACAGAGGAGATGGAGTTCACTTCTCAGATGAGGGCAACAGAATTTTCATTCTGAATTTAAGACTCTGCATTGGTACCTACTTATAAGTACCTAAATGTACCATAAACCCAAAAGCTCTTCTCAGAGCTACCCTACATCTGATCACTCACAATTATTATTTTTCTCTAACTTTTTTCACTAATTTTCCACAAAATTCGCTCCCCGGAGCGCTACCCGGTTCGCTAACCGAAAGCTAACCTCGCGGAATTTTTTTAAAAAAAAATTTTTTTCCGCACATATAAGCCTCCTCAGCCACGCTCAGAAAACCTAGGGGGTCAAGATAAGTCTACCATGACCCCTTCTACCCATTCTAAACATTATTTGCCCTCCATCTTGTATCTTAATGCGAACGAAACACAAAATGGTGGACTCCCGTGACGCTTAAGGTTCGCTAACCGGGCAGCTTCCCGGAAAGCGGTCCTAAAAAAAGGCGGGAAAGTAATTTACAGAATAACGACTAGAAACACTCTCACCAAATATAGATTAGCTCATACTACATAACAATCCCTTCCATTCTCACAAATTTCATTGAAATTCCATTTAGCCATTTAGCCTGTAGACCTCTCCAAGTACCGTGAGGTAAATTACTTCACAAAACACATCTGAATTGTTGGAATTGACAACCAATGAAAATGTTACTTTCATTTTCTACTTTTATTACCTGACATTTGATTGGTTATATACCTGTATATATATAAAGGGAGAGAAGGAAACACAGCCATTTTGACTACTACTTCTTGTTGTACCTCCTATTTCAAAAGCTTCAAAAAACTTCAACTTCTTTGTGAAGGTAAGTTATAATTTAATATATTGTGCACTATGACTTAATATAGTAGACTTTTTCTGCTACATATACACTATCCCTCTGTAGTAGTAGTGTCTTGGTTAAATCACATACACTTTTTTTTAGTCCTATTTCCACTCTCATACTATACACTGCCAAAAGATAAATTCACTGATAAAAACTGCCTATCTAAAATTAATCCCAACAGTGCCCTATCTCTACTAATATATATTTTTTTAATCCAAATTTCAGGCAAAATGGAAGGCGAGCAGCAAGTTTCATTTTCGATTGAACTGAAGGAGAGCAGCCAAGACAAACTTGATGACTTTATGGATGACAGTAGAGACCACGAACTTCTACAATGTGTTGAAGCAGTAGACAACTTGCTTCAAAATGAAAAACAATTACACCCTATAATAAATTATGACATTTCTGACAATGAAATGTTAGAAAATTTAATAAAGTATGAAACACAATCATAATAAAAAAAATAAATAAATAAAGAAAACAAAAAAAAACAAGAAAAACAACAAACAATTAACATACAGTATTAGAAAAGTCTTTCATTCTTTTATCCATAAAGTTCGCTGCCCAGAAAGCTATCCGGTTCGCGAACTTGGCGCTTACCACGCAAAAAAAAATTTTTTTTTTTGGACCCTCCTAGGCCCTTTTAAAACCTCCACATAAAACCTAGGGGGTCAACGAGGATCTACTATGCCCCCTTATGGTAATTTCCCCCTTTGTTTTGGCCTCCTCTTGTCTCTCGATCCTACCGAGAGACAAGATGGCGGCCGCTCCGGACTGTTTAGAATGTTGACAGACACCGGAGGGCCAATCAGCTTCTCATCGCAAAGTTCCGTTACGCGAAAGGTTCGCTAACCGGATAGCTGCCCGGAGCGCTGTTACAGATATATATCTTGATTTAAACGTTAATTTCTCAAAATCCACTGAAGCACATATATTGAGACCTAGCAAAGGCACATCGGGCTAACAGTCCCTACAATTTTGCCAAGTTTCGTGAAAATCCATTCAGCCGTTCGGGCTAAAAGTGAGTCCAACCGCCCTATGGAAATTAACATGGGAAAAAGGCGTTTTGGGACCCCCCTTTTTTCTCGGCCCCCCCTCCACAAAACCCCCCCAAATTTTCAAGGTCTGCTCAGAAACAAAATGTGCCATTTTCCTGAAAATTTCAGCCAATTCCGTCCACGAACGCAAAAGTTATTAGGCATAGAATTTTCAGAAATCCCATAGGGAAAAAATCCTAACTATATATACCTACTGGCGACCGCCAGTAGGTAATATATATATATATATATATATATATATATATATATATATATATATATATATATATATATATATATATATGTATATATAGTACTTTGTACTCGAAACGCGTCGCTTGAAAGGTTCCAAATAAAACAACATCTGGCCTGAAGCCGTGGGGTCCGTCTTCTTCTTTCGCCACGCCGAGTGGAGGTTTGAGGAATTATTCGGATATATATATATATATATATATATACATATGTGTATTACCTACTGGCGGTCGCCAGTAGGTAGTTATAGTTAGGATTTTTTTCAATGCAAAATCTCAACATTCTATTTTGAATAACTTTGGTGCCGGTTGACGAATCTGCCTGAAAATTTCCTCAAATTTGCCTTGCGGCGCTCCGGTCCTTCCCCGAAAGTATGGGGGGGATTCGTCAAGCGGGGGCCGAGATAAAAGGGGGGTCCCAAAACATGTTTTCCCCATGTTAATTTCCATAGGGCGGTCGACCTCACTTTTAGCCCGAACGGCTGAATGGATTTCCACCAAACTTTGCAAAATTGTAGGGAATGGTAGCCCGATGTTCCTTTGCTATGTCTCAAGATATGTGCTCCAGTGGATTTTGAGTAATTTAGGTTCAAAAAAATATATATATCTATGGCGCGCCCCGGTACGCGCTCCGGGCGCGCCACACGACTTGCGCGCGGAAAGCTGATTGGCTCTCTGGTGTCTGTAAACATTCGAAACAGTCCGGAGTGGCCGCCATCTTGTGTCTCGGTAAGATCGAGACACAAGAGGTGGCAAAAACAAAGGAGGAAATGACCATAAGGGGGCAGGGTAGACCCCCCTGATCCCCTAGGTTTGATGTGGGGGCTATAAAAGGGCCCCGCGGGGCAAAAAAAAAAATCGATTTTCGCGGGGGAGCGCCCGGTACGCGCACCGGGGAGCGTACCAGGGAGCGTACCATGGGGAAAAAAAGAATGACAGTTTTTAAAAAATGAAGCTTTTTTTAAAAAAAATAATTTTTGTTGTTTTTTTGATTTAAGAACCTACATGTAGGTATCAATGTAGAGACTTAGGGGCAGATTTACAAGCCCCTTGAGCCACTTTTGCGTCACTTTTCCCATGTTAAATGTGACGCAAAGGTAGCACAAGGGGCTTGTAAATCTGCCCCTTAAATTGTTGTTTTTTTTTTTTTTGATTTAAGTACCTACATGTAGGTTCCAATGTAGAGACTTAGGGTCAGATTTACAAGCCCCTTGCGCCACTTTTGTGTCACTTTTCCTATGTTAAAAGTGACGCAATGGTGGCGCAAGGGGCTTGTAAATCTGTCCCTTAAATTTAATGTACACCTTGTCCTCTGTAGAAATCTTGCATGAGGTTACAGAATTTATTGTGGTATATGGAATCCATACCATAGTCTGTCAAGAAAGCAGAAACAGATACTTTAAGCACTTCCTGAGAAGGCCTAGTGGTTGATGGGCAGTGTATCCTGCTCCCTTATGATGAAAAAGAGATGTATATTATACATTGTAGATAATATAGTGGGAGAAAGGAAGTAACTATGAGTAAACTTACTATGTAACACAAAAAAATTGCATAGTATACTATAAGTCTCATTCTATAATATAATCATTTTGGTACTACTTCATGAATTACATATAAAAATGAATATTGTCTCAAACAATTTAAAATTATTAAATATAAATTTATTCTTCTGATTCTTTTTCAAAATTTAATAAAACTTGTAACATAATATTGTCCGGTATTTCCTCATAATTATTAGTACATGATTCCATTTGTTCCAAACATTCTATTAAATGTTGGTCCAAAGAGTCATCCATGAAATCAAATTCATCTTTTTGCTCTTCTGGATTTTCCACCTTTACTTCAATAGAAGTAACATTTGATTGCTTTTCTCCTTCCATTTTCTTTCTGAAAATTGCATATAAAATAACTATATCAGTAGAGTAAGGGTACTGTTGGGTTTAACTTCAGACAGGTACTTTTGAGTTTTTAATAGTGAAGTAATTTTTGGGCAGTGTATGGTTTCAGGCAGGAAGTAGAACTATTTAAAAGTGCATTAGATGAAGCCTAAGTAAAATCATAATTATAGCAGAGAAGTCTAACTCAATCCATAATTATAACAGAGAAGTTTATCTCAATCTCTAACTCTTACAGAGGGACAGTATATGACTATCAGAAAACGTTTTGCCAAATTAACTTAAAGTGCACAACATAGTTCCTCTTCAAAAATATTAACTTACCTTTTTCAAAGGAGTTGAAGTTTTCTGTGAAAAATCTTTTGAAATGTACCTCAGGTAGTACTAGTCAAAATGGCTGTGTTTCCCTCTCATTTTTCATATATATTGATGTACATAACCAATCAAATCTCAGCACATAAAAGTAAAAATGTAAGTAACAATTTAATTGGTTGAAAATTGTAACACTTCATATGTGTTTTTGTCATGTAATTTACCTCAGGATATTTAGACAGGGCTACAGCCCAAATGGCTCAATGGAATACCATCAAATGTGGGGTGATGGTAGGGACTGGTATGTAGTAGGGTCTATTCTATATTTGGTGAAAGTCTGTCCAGTGGTTTTATGTAATTTCGTTTCACACATTTTTTTTGTGAGCGCTCACCGCTGCGCGCCCCGGTACGCGTACCGGGAGCGCTACGGGAGTCCGCCATTTTGTGTTTCGGACGAATTGAGACACAAGATGGAGGACAAACAACGTTGGGAATGGGTAGAAAGGGGCACAGTAGACACCCCCTGACCCTCTAGGTTTTCTGAGGGGAGTTTAGGAGGGGCATATACGCCAAAATAAAAAAAAATAAAAAATTTAATTTCGCGGGGGGAGCGCCCGGTACGCGCACCGGGGAGCGTACCGGGGAGCGTGCTTTGGTGAAAAATAGTGAAAAAAGTTAGAGAAAGATAATCATTTTGAGTGATCAGAGGTAGGGTAGCTCTGGAAAGAGCTTTTGGGTTCTATGGCTGATTTAGGTACCTACAAGTAGGTTCCAATGCACAGTCTTAAATTCAGGAGGAATATTCTATTCCCCTCATCTGAGTAGTGCACACCATCTCCTCTGTAGATATCTTGCATGTTGAAACGCAAGTTATTGTTGTATATTGAACCCATTTCATAGTCTCTCATGTAAGCAGAAATAGATTTATTCACATGTTTCCGTGCTTTCTCAAATTGTGGACAAAATTGGTTGGACCAGTTCCATTTCTGTCTTTGACATATATTGGAATATACCAAGGCAGTTTGTGGAAAAAGTGTCATCAATTGATCAAAGGTGTCCTTTAAAAGCATTTCCAGACCTACCCCAGTCAAAGTGCCCAAGTCATTTCCTCCACAGTGCACTATTAAGAGGTCAGGGTTTGGCAGATGCAAAAAGGTTTTCACCAATGGTATCAATTGGTGACATCTCAATCCTCTCTGGCCAATCCACTTGATTTCCACATTTGTTAAATCAAGGTTGTGAAAATTTCTGCTAGCTGCATACCTTTGAGCCCAGTGGATGTAGCTATGTCCAATAATCCACACAGAATACATGATGAGAGAAGGTTCTGGTGCAGTCAGATGAAGTGTGGGAATGAAATGGCAGTTGGAACAGTAGGAGTTTACAAAAAAATAATTGTTGAGTTTCACTGCTCTTGAATCACAAGCAATGATTGGTGGATTCAGATAGTTGAAAACTAAAAGTTAGGGTGCATGGTTGTGTTTTGTAAAAGAAGCAATTTGAATGGTTAAGAAAAAGTCAATTAAAGAAACATTTCATTGGATAAGCTTGTGTATTGAGAGGTCAAAAATCCTTGCTTAGTTCATTTGCAACATTGTAGAATAAACTTTTGATCCTTGAGGTAAGTAAGGAGGGAGTTGCTATGGTAACAGATAGAAAGGGCTGAGGGGGGAAGGGTGTTGGTTTGAAAATAGTGAGGGAAGAGTTTTGATTGGTTGAAATGAGGCATATCTGTGTAGAATTAGAGGTTTTCTGTGCCAGTCATGGTTGCAGTGTGTGGAGTGCATACCTTTTGCTCTGCTAAAGAAAAATTGGTGTGTGTGTCTGACATTGTTCTCTATCTCCCAAAGCATTTGTAAAGGGAAGAAATGATTATTTTAATTTAGATAGAGACTTGTATGCTCTATGGAGAAGATTTGGAAGCAGATTGTTTTTTTTAAATGTTGTTTTGTCATATTTTTTGATAATGCTTGGTTAAAACATTTTAATGCATAGAGGAATTATATTTTGTGAAATAGTGAATTTTCAGTGGTGAAATTGAATACTTGTATATAGGACCTGTGCTGTGTTTCTAAAATGTTATTTAAAAAACGATTTTGTTGTAAATGATTGCCTTTTATATTTTTGAGAAGGAATTATTAGTGTTTGCCTCATTAAATAAATATATTTGATCCTTTTATAATGATGTCACCTGCATTACCTCAGAATAGGATGCATATTGAGCTTCTTTCTGGTTGGTTTGTGTCATGTTTTTGGATAATGCTTTGTAAATAGGTTTTGCAGCATAGGGGAATTGCATTATGTAAAATTGGGAAGTTTCTCTAGTGACATCGAATGCTTGTACATAGGACCTGTGCTGTGTTTCTAAAATGTTATTTAAAAAACGATTTTGATGTAAATGAATGCCTTTTATATTTTTGAGAAGGAATTATTAGTGTTTGCCTCATTAAATAAATATATTTGAACCTTTTACAATGATGTCACGTGCATTACCTCAGATTAGGATGCAGATTGAGCTTCTTTCTGGTTGGTTTGTGTCATGTTTTTGGATAAGGCTTGGTAAATAGGTTTTGCAGCATAGGGGAATTGCATTATGTAAAATTGAGAAGTTTCTCTGGTGACATGGAATGCTTGTACATAGGACCTGTGCTGTGTTTCTAAAATGTTATTTAAAAAACGATTTTGGTGTAAATGAATGCCTTTTAGATTTTTGAGAAGGAATTATTAGTGTTTGCCTCATTAAATAAATATATTTGATCCTTTTATAATGATGACACCTGCATTACCTCAGAATAGGATGCAGATTGAGCTTCTTTCTGGTTGGTTTGTGTCATGTTTTTGGATAATGCTTGGTAAATAGGTTTTGCAGCATAGGGGAATTGCATTATGTAAAATTGAGAAGTTTCTCTAGTGACATGGAATGCTTGTACATAGGACCTGTGCTGTGTTTCTAAAATGTTATTTAAAAAACGATTTTGGGGTAAATGAATGGGTTTTATATTTTTGAGAAGGAATTATTAGTGTTTGCCTCATTATATAAATATATTTGAACCTTTTACAATGATGTCACCTGCGTTACCTCAGATTAGGAAGCAGATTGAGCTTCGTTCTTGTAAGTTTGTGGCATGTTGTTTGGAAATACTTGACATCAACATATACAAGATAGAGGAATTGTGTTTTGTGAAATAGTGAGGTTTCAGTAGTGAAATTGTATGCTTGTACATAGGACCTGTGCTGTGTTTCTTAAATGTGATGCGAAAAATGATTTTTGGGTAAATTAATAGTTTTTACATTTTGGAGAAGGAATAAATAGTGTACATGAGGTGAGGCCTGTTCAGGGGTATAGATGAGGTGAGGCCTGTCCAGGGGTGCAGATGAGGTGAATCCTGTTTAGGATTGTAGATGACGTGAGGTTTGCACAGGGGTGCAGAGGAGGTGAGGCCTGTGTTTAAGAGTGTAGTGGGAGAGAAGTCTGTTCAGGGGTGCAAAGGAGGTGAAGTCTGTGTTTTAGTATGCAGTGGGGGGAGAGGCTTTTTGAAGTCATGTCCATTGCACTTTTCGACACAGGCCTCACCTCCTCTGTTCTCCTGGACAGGCATCACCTCATCTGCTCTCCTGTTCAGGCCTCACTTCATGTGCACCCTGTCACTATTAATTATACCCAATACATTGAGGTCTGTCAAGGGGGCACAGAGGAGGTGAGGCTTGCCCAAGGGTCAGAGAAGGTAAGTCTTGTCCATTGCACTCTTGGACACAGTGCTCAAGTCCTTTGCACCCCTGCATAGGCATCACCTCATGTGCTCAATCTGTTTACTAATCTGAGGAAACACAGGTGACATGATTGTGAAACGTGTTAATATATTTATTTAATGAGGCAAACACTATTAATTCTTTCTCAAAAATATAAAAGCCATGCATTTACCCCAAAATCGTTTTTTTAATACCATTTTTCAAACACAGCACAGGTCCTATGTACAAGCATTCCATGTCATGAGTAAAACTTCTCAATTTTATATAATGCAATACCTCTATTCAGCAAAATCCATTTACCAAGCATTATCAAAAAACATGACACAAACCAACAAGAAAGAAGCTCAAAATGCATCCTAATCTGAGGTAACACAGGTGATATCATTGTAAAAGGTTCAAATATATGTATTTATTGAGGTAAATACTATTAATTCCTTATCAAAAATATAAAAGCCATTCAATTCCCCCAAAATCGATTTTTAAATTACATTTTAGAAACACAGCACAGGTCCTATGTACAAGCATTCAATTTTACTACTGAAACTTCACTATTTCACATAATGCAATTCCTCTATGCAGCAAAATGTTTTAACCAGGCATTATCAAAAAACATGAATAATCTGAGGAAACATAGATGACATGATTGTGAAATGTGCTAATATATTTTTAGAATCATGCAGATACTATCTAATCAACATTTTTCTTTGTAATATTCTGTCCTTGAGTTACTCCCTATTACACATTTTGTCTGTTTTATACCCTCTCTCTCCCTCTTTCTGACTTTTTTTCTCTCTTCCTGTTACACCCTCTGTCTGACCTACTTCTTGTAAAATCCTGTCTCTGATTTACTTCCTCTTACACCCTGTCTCAAACTTACTCTCTGTCTCTTCCTTTACAGGCTCTCTCTGTTTTAGTCTCTTTCAAACCTTTTCCCTTCTATCACCCTCTCTCTGTCTTATTTCCTGTTACACCCTTTTTCTGACTTACTCCCTTTTTTTGACTTACTTCCTCTCCTATTTCATCCTTTTTCTGTCTTTCAACATATTATACACTTTCTCTGTCTTAGTCCTTCTCTATGTTTTACTCCCTCTACCTGTTTCTTTGTCTGAGTCTCTCTGTGTCTTTGTGTTACTCCCTCTAGCTGTTTTTCTTTGTCTTACTCCTAGTTATATAGTTGCTGTGGTATAAACTTAGATATGTTGCTAATTAGTGTTTACATCGTTTGCTTATTGTCATTACTTTGTCGTTTGTTAATAGTGGTCTATAATGTGTTATTTTTTTCTTTATCACAGATTGAAATCAACATTTCAAAAGTAAGCAAAAATGCCGTCAAGGCAAAGGAGAAGAAAAAATACCATACGGAAAAGAAGTAAATCAGCAACGAAATTAAAGGAATCCCCTACAACAAGTACTTCAAAAAACACAAAAAAAGCTCCTGGTAAGACAACTAAGTCTTTTTTTCGGAACATATGTAGAGGAAAAGAACATGTTAACGGGAATGTGAAGATCCAGAAGGATAGAGCAAATGTGAAAAAGGAGGGAGAGGCCCTCAAAAAATGTCACTACTGGAGCAGGAGAGAAGAGTATGGATAGCAATAGAAGGCAAAATCTACTTCGGGACATTTGTAGACGCATGTTTCGCAATAGGGTAGTTTTAAATTTGCTAAAAACTGAAAAGAAAGGTAAACAGAGAGCTGCTTTTTACAAGAAAAAGAAAAGTGTAGAGAAGATTGTTGATCAGGCTTTTGAAGTTAAGAAAAAATTATTTATTTTAGTAATCAATAGAATTAGGATACCTAACAAGGCAATTGATGTTTTCAAATCAAACAGTAGATGGAAAAGAATAATTAAACAGACTAATTTTTGTGAAGTTTTTTCTGGAGAATGGATGCATAGTTCAAGTTCTGAGTCATTTTTTAATGAGGAGAGTTACTTTCAGGAAAATGATTTGGTGCATGCAGTTGACACCAGTGGTCGAGCATATGAGGTGAAAGATGGTTGTCCGATGGTAAAAGAGAAACTTGTGTCTAGAGATGCAGAAGAGGTGTTAGCTGATGAAGTTTTAGGGAGATGTACTAAGGGTCCAGTGTACACATGGAAGTGCAGTAGTATTTGTAGTGTGCGACAGGATTCAATTGATTTGCTTCGAAATTTCTTACGTACATATAGTAAGAAAAGTGTAAAACAGAAAATGAAGATCTTGCAAGAGTTAGATCCTTGCAGAGTGAGAGAAAACACAGGTTTGCATGGGCATTCACTGGCTTGTCTTTCTAGAAAAGTATGTCAGAGTGTTTTTCATCATTTTAGGATGTTAGCAGTGCATCATAATAAGGTGAGGAAATTAGTGAGAAGGTTGTATTATGCAAAAAGTCCAGCACTTAAGCTTATACAGTTAAACAGTGCTCTTTTGCATGGATCTGAAGTAGATGTGAAGACTATTTGTGAAGAAATTGAGTTTTGTTATTTTGGGAACAAAGAGGACAGTGTAGAAATGGATATAGTAATGGATGGTAATGTGGAAGACAATGTACAGATTTCAAGTATAGAAAAGTTTGACGAGGAAATTACCAAGTTTAAGGTAAAATCAAGTGAAAGGCCTAATTTAACTTGTGTGTGTTGTCGGCGGACTCATTATAAGATTCAGACTAGGTTAGTTGATTTATATGCAAAATGTGAATTGGAAAACAATAGTGAATGGAAGGATTTTGTAAGTTATTTGTTGGTGGAGAATTCTTTTGATTTGAGTTTTGATCAGCGTGTTTGTAATTATTGTTTGAAAAAAATAAATGAAAATAGAATGCCTGCTAGAGCTGTTCATAATAATCTTCAGTTGATAGATATTCCTTCTGAATTGATGGATTTAAATACTTATGAATCTATTTTGATTCAAATTCGTCCATCCTTTTCAGGCTATTGTTCGCATGGAGCCTAAGATAGGGAAATTGCCTCCTACAGATTTACAAAGAGGATTAAAGGGAAGAGTTGTTTATTTGCCTTTAGATGTCAAGAAACATATTAATACAATTGGTGTAGAAAGAGTAGAAGAGGATCCTCTGGTTATTCTAGTTAATGGGGTTCCGACAAAGAGTAAGAAAATCTGGCAAGATTTAGTGGATGTTAGGAAAGTCAAAAAGGCAACGTTGTATTTGGTCAAAAACAATGAGTATTACAAAGATGTAAGTGTTGGAGCAGAGGAAACAGCTACAGAAGAAGATAGTGATTGTTCAGTTGGCCAAATTGAAACAGTTGATGTGTCTAGAAGTGAAGAAATATATGAACATTATACTGTTCATCCTTTGCATTCCAAAGAAGTAATGGGGAATGCAATTGACTTGTTTCAAATGAAAGCAGCAAAAGGAAGTCCTATTAGTGTATGGGAAGAAAGTTTGGAAGCTCGTTGTTTTCCACAGTTATTTCCAACAGGTCGAGGTGGACGATATGACGATCGACCAGTTCAAATTCCTGCAGCTGAATACCGGACTTTAAGATTATATGCTGAAGATCCAAGGTTTCGTCAATGCATTCCGTATTTGTTTCATCTACTGTATGAAAGTGATTTGTCTGGGCTTTCTTATGCAGTTAATCATATACTGAAAAGTAGAGCTCATCTGCAAAATGTTTCGGCGAAGGACTTTATGGAGAAAGTCAATCTCCAAGACAGTATTTTGGAATCTCAGCTAATCAATCTCATGGCATGTCAGCGTGGAACAAATGAGTATTGGTTCCATCATCATGGGGAATTGAAATGTATGCTAAGAAACTTAGGAACTCCTACATGGTTCCACACTCTTAGCTGTGTTGAGTATGCATGGGACGACTTACTGCAATTTCTACGAGAGGCAAATGGAAACACACAAAATATAGATTTGAAAACACCTGGAGATGTGTATTCTTTGGATCCAGTGAATGTTTGCAGATATTTTAATCATAGATTTGAAGCTATGATGTCTTTTATTACCAACAAAAAAAATCCTCCCCTTGGAGAGGTTTTGGATTTCTTTTGGAGGAAGGAGTATCAAGCGAGAGGTGCTCCTCACATACATATGTTGTTATGGATTAAAGATGCACCCAAATTTGGAACTGATTCGGATGACACAGTGATGAGTTTCATTGAAGAATATTCAACATGTGCGGTTCCGAAATCTACTGAAGAAAACAGGCAACAAGTTTTCCGTTTTCAATCCCATCGTTGTGGAAAGTACTGTCGTCGAAAATTTAAAAACAAGGACAAGTTCTACACGAAATGTCGTTTCGCGTTTCCACGACCAGTGATTTCTAAAGGAAGAGTAAATAATTTGATGTCTTCTCTGCGACATACTGTGACAAGGAAATCACCAAAAATACATACAATTTAAAAAGAAACAAAGAGTCCAAGTACATCAATGACCACAACCCAGTGATTTTATCCATGTGGAATGCTAACATGGATATTCAGTTCGTTGCTGACAACTCTATTGCTGTGGCTCGATATGTGACGTCTTACATCACAAAAAAAGAAAAGACCGAACTAAAGGAAATGTGGGAAGACATTTCACATGAAAAGAGTATAAGTAAAAAATTATACAGTTTCAGTCTGAAGATGTTGTCGCATCGAGAAATTGGATCATATGAATGTTCTGATCGGTTATCATCAGCAAGTCTCTATGCCAAATCAAGAACAATCATTTGGGTGAGTCTAGGTCTTGCTGCAACACGAAACCGAGTTTTGAAATCTGTACAAGAAATTGAATATTTGGCAGAGAAAGAACCAAACAGTACAGATATTTTGAAGACAAACATGTTGGATACATGCTATCCAAATAGAAGTACTCACCTTGAGAACACTTGTTTGTATGAAGTTCTGCAAAACTAAAGTTATAAGAGGAACATCACAGAAGATATCAATAATGGAAAATATGCTGTCATTGGGTATGAAGGATGTCTAGTGAAGCAGAGAAAAGGCCATTTGATTAATCATCGAAAATTGAATCTCCAGACAAAAGAGAATTTTACTATTTAGCTCTTTTGCAACTCTTTAAGCCATGGCGTACAGAAGAGGAACTACTTGGAGATTTTCTCTGTTATGAAGACTCTTTTAATGCAACTAAGGATACCATAGAATGTCCTGTTTTTCCAAATTATCTGCAAATGTTGAACAAAGAAATAGAGCAAGAAGCCACAATTGCTGAAGAGATTGCTAGAAACAGTTCTCAAGACAGTCAGAGTTCTACTTCATTGAGTCAGGATCCACTAGGAGGACCAATTATCCAAAATGAAGCTGCAACTGCCATGGATGAGGTGGAAAGAGCTATGGAACAAGCTCAAGAAGATGTAGTTAACTTAAAAGATTTGGTAAAGCAACTAAACGTTGAGCAGAAATAGATATATGACGAAGTCACAGAACAGATTGAACATGGATTCAGACTAGAGAAAAAAGAGTGCTCATGTACATCATTTAAGCCTGTCCGACTGTACGTGAGTGGAGAAGCGGGAACTGGAAAAAGTTTTCTGATTAAAGCCATTGCAAGTTATCTGCAGAAAAGGACTGAATCACCGCTGTCTTGTGTTGTAACCGCTCCAACTGGACTGGCAGCACATAACATTAAAGGGATTACTCTACATCGTTTACTGATGATGCCAGTTGAGCATGATAATAAATTGCATCACAACAAGCTATCTGGAGATGCGTGTTCAGAAGTTTCCAGAGTCCTGAAGAAAATGAAACTTGTTATTGATGAAGTAAGCATGGTCTCAAATCTAATGCTTGCTTTTGTGCATTTGAGAATACAAGAAATTCTTAGAACAGACTATGATGTTATTTGGAGGGAAACACATTATTGTTTTTGGAGATCTACTGCAGTTGACTCCAGTAAAAGGACAACCAGTGTTTAAAATGCTCACGCATGAAGATACCAGGAAGTCCCTTGAAAGCATTGGAAACGTTAATATATGGTTAAATTTTAAATATGCAGAACTGCTTCAAAATGTGCGACAGGCAAAGGATGAAGATTATAAAAATATTCTACAAGATGTAAGAATCGGAAAAGTAAGTGAGCTTGGGAAAGAAGCATTACATGCTCGATTAATTTCAAATTTGTATCCAAATGAAAACATTCTTCCAGAGAATATTTTTAAGAAAATTACTGAGAAGAAATCTGGGATATGTTTGATGCCAACTCTGCAAGAATGTTCCATCTTCAACAACAAAATGTTAAAGTTAGAAAATGAAGAGATTGTGAAATTGGAAGCAATAGATAAAATAGAGCATATGGGTGCAACAATTGTTTTGTCAGAAAATTTGAAAACAAAATTGGATTCATTAGAGAAAAGTATATCTAAAACAGCTGGTTTTGAAAAGACTCTGAATGTGTGTTTAAATTGTCGTATCATTTTGAGAAGGAATTTCAATGTTGAAAGAGGTCTGGTAAATGGAGCAATGGGTCATGTTGTTGATTTTGTGAACTATAGAAATAGAGATGGAATTGAATTTTTAAAAATTAAATGTGATGGCATTGAGCAAGTACAACAAATTAGTCGTTGTTCTGCTAGATTTTTGCTTCTAAAAGACTTATATGTTCGCCGAAAACTGTTTCCTGTTTGTTTGGCATATGCGGTGACAATTCATAAATCTCAAGGTTTAAGTGTAGATAGTGCTTTGGTGAACATTGGAAGTTCTGTGTTTAAAGAGGGTATGGCATATGTGGCATTATCACGAGTCAGAACTTTATCAGGATTGTACTTGATTGAGTGTGATTAGACAAAGATTTGTGCAGATCTAGATTGTGTTAAAGAATACAATAGGTTAAGAAGAGAGTATGCTCCACATTTGCCTCAATATCCTCTGTTTGAAAAACGTGTGGTAGGCCGAAAAAGAAGAAATGAGAATAATTGCAGTGAGGTAGTAGCAAAAAGACAAAAAGTAGATGAAACTGTAATTGTAAGCAGAAAGAAAAAGGATTCTGTTCAAGATGTTGTTGGATTTCAATTTGAAAACAGTTCTGGTGTCAACTGCTATGCTAATGTAGTGGTTAATGTTGTTTTTTTTCTTAAAACTTTACAAGAACAGATTGTTGAATATCGGGATCAAAGATTCTGCGGTTTATTGAATTCTGTGTTTCAGAAAGGTAGCATTGCTAGAGCAAAAATAGAAAGTGTTTCCGAAATTCGAAATCTTTTAGATATATGTTCAGGTCAAAAAAAAAAATTCACAAAATATTTAGCAGGATTGCCAGGAATTTTTAATGTATATGTTTGGTGTATTGGAAGATAAAGGTGTAGATGGAGAAAATCTTTTTAGGCTTTCTTATAAATGGCAGCATGACTGCGACAATTGTAGTTTATCAAGTAGTACTAGAATAGACACTGAAAGATTTATATATTTGACTTTACCAGACTGCAAATCAGTGTCTTTTAATAATCTACTTAAAGCAGCTGATCATAATATGGTTTGTTCCCAATGTAAGTGTCCAATGCTGTCCACATTATTTATACAAACTTATGGACAGTATGTCATTTTAATGTTTCAACGATGTAGATCTGATGGAACTAAATTGACAACTTCTATGAAAAATTTCGTGGCTTCTCAGTTATCATTTTCAGGAAGAACCTTTGTAACTGTAGCTATTATTTATCATGACGGTCCTTCAACAACATCAGGGCATTATACTGCTTATTTAAAATGTCGAAAAGGTTGGTCTTTCTGTAATGATACTCATTTGACTTTGCCTTGCCTTTTGACTTAAAAAATTCTTACCTAGTGTTTTTAGAACCGAAATTTAACTAAAGGTAATTGGCCTATGAAGACAGGAGCAGTTAATAAAAGTTAGTCCGCTATTTAAAATTATATTGTGAGTAAAATTGATGAACATAATATAAAAATCCAGTTCTCATATAGGTACTGTAAGTAGATCTCATAGTAAGTGATATCAGTATTATAGGAAATGTTTAACATGAGTGATCCAGAGATGGGAATATGAATAGTTATACATTGTAAAAATGTGGTATGAGCTTTTCTTTCAAAACATCGGATAAACGGTAATTTCTGAGTTTGAAAATAGACTGATAAATCTGACACTATTTGGCCGTAAGGAATAGTGTTGGAATTAGCAAAGAGTCATAACTTAACACAACGAGAAAAAGAAAAAATTGAGACATATTTCAGATGTTCTTAGAGTTTTTTTCATAGAAAGTCGATGAAATGGAAGTTTTAGAGAACAGCAGAGTATTTTCCATTGAAAAGGACCTTCACGATCTACTATTTGGCCTCATGGAAAAGTAAGTGAATCAAAGATTAGTGTAAATATGTGATTTGTAAGTGTATATGTTTTTTTAACACAATCTTTTAGATTGTGTTTTTTTTTCCCTGCTATCATATGATGAATAGTTTGAACTCACTGTTTTTAGTGAAATTCAATGTATTCTGAGAACAGCAAAAATAAACTATGTAACATGTTGTAGAAGTTATTCTATAGTTTGTTTTGTGTAATTTATATTGTATTCCCATTGTCTCACAGTCACTTTCCTTTTTCCACCCTTTTTCAGCTCTCTTTACTCACTCACACTGCTTTTCTCTCTCTCTGTTTCATCCCCGTTCTTTTACTTCACTTTTTTCACAACCCCTCATTCCCATTTCAACTGTCTGCATCCCCTCTGTCCCTTGCACCACTTTTCAGCTTTCAGTCACTCTGCTTTATTTGCCTTTTCCGTCTTTTCCTCATCTCTTTTTTTGTACTCTGTCACATTCTTTTTGTATCTTACTTACCTTCACTTCATTTCTCTCATCTTCTCTTCCTCTTTGTCACTGAATTTATCTGCCTTACTCTTAGTAATTTGCTTTTCTTCTATTTCTTTTTCACTCTTTTTGTCCTTCTACATTACTTTATTTCCCTATCTGTATCCTTTACTTTTGCTTTATTTCATTATACACTTTAATGATTTTTAACCTCTTGACCTGTCTCTTTTATTTTAAAATATATATTCTACTAATTATAACTTATTTTTTGTTCTCTCTTTCACAGATACAAAGTGTAAGTTTATATTAATTATATGGTAAGTGTGACTAAAAAAATGTAGTTTGTCATGATCCTTTGCTTTAACCTCACTACTTTTCTCTCACCCTACGTTACCCCTGTTTCCTTACTCACCCACACTCCCTCAATTTCCTTTCTTTTCTGGTTCACTCAGTCCCTTCCTGTCACTCCTTCTTTTTCTCTCTCTGTCCTTTCTCTCTGTCACTCCCAATGTCTTTCCTTTTCTCAGTTACTTCCTCTAACACCTTTTTTTCTGTCTTACTATCTATTACACAGTCTCTCTGTGTTCCTCCCTCTAGCTCTCTTTCTCTTTATTTATTTATTTATTTATTTTTAAGATTTGTAGAGCGCAACAAATACCACGTGTGGTGTCTCGGCGCTGAGTTAGCAGAAAAAAGAAAAAAAAGGCGGCACTCCCTTTAAGTTATTGAGTAAATAGCCATGTCTTCAGTTTCTTTCTGAAAATCATCAAAGATGGGCTGCTTTTTATGTGGGTAGGCAAAGAGTTCCAGAGTTTAGATGCGGCCACAAGGAAGCGTCTGTCTCCCCATGTGACCGTTCTCACCCGTTGAATACATAGAGCCGCAGAAGAGGCTGATCTTAAGACTCTGTTAGGGACATATCTACACAGAGATTCCCTGAAAAACTCAGGTCCCAGGCTGTTTAATGCTTTGTAGGTTATGCATAAAGCTTTAAATTTAGTTCTCTTTCTGATCGGGAGCCAATGAAGTTGGTGTATAATAGGGGAAATGGCAGCAAACCTTGGGGTTTTGGTCAGAATTCGTGCGGCTGCGTTCTGTACCATTTGTAGTTTGTTGAAAACCTGCTCCTGGGCATTCACCAGAAGCCCATTACAGTAGTCCACCTTGGACAACAACAAGGAGGACATAAGGGTTTTTCCAGCCGACAGAGGAAGGAATGGTAACAACTTTTTTACCTTACGAAGCGTAAAAAAGGATGAAGATACCACCGAGTTGGCGTGACTGGTAAAGTTTAACTTGTTATCAAACAACACTCCCAGATTTCTGACCTTCGGAACTGGGATAGGTGGATTACCCATCTCCGAAGGCCACCAAGTGTGAGACCAAGATGGCTGTAGATCTCCAAACACCATTACCTCAGTCTTATCAGTGTTTAGTTTTAGGCAGTTCCTATCCATCCATTGACTATTTGCTCTCATGCCTGACTGGAAGTTAGCTGCGACCTCACTCCCGTTTTTTTCACTGCCAGCACCAGTTGAGTACACTAGTCTTTCTTTCCCCTTTCTTTATGCTCACTCCTTCATTATTTGTTTTTAATTTTTTTGGGGGGGTGCGCTAACGGGACGCGCCCCGGTACGCACACCGGGGCGCGCTGGAAAACTGCGCTTTCCGGTGCGCTCACCGGTACGCGCACCGGGAGCGCACCAAGACAAAAAAACAAAAACAAAAAAAAAACAACATACATCTAAAAAATAGTATTACATAAATATACAATAAAGGATTAATTTAAAAAAATATTACATTACATAGCTATAGAAATTTGCTATTAAAAAACCTTTGAAATTCACTGAAAAAAACATAGGTTTCACAGCAGTTATAGTTAGGAAATAGCATTTAAAAAACCTATGAAATTCACTGAAAAAACCATAGGTTTCACACCAGTTATAGTTAGGAATTAGCATTTAAAAAACCTATTAAATTCACTGAAAAAACTAGAGGTTTGACACCAGTTATAGTTAGCTGGAAATTTTACTGACATAAAACCATTGAAATTTCCACGTTATAGTTAGTAGGACTCACTATAACTTGCGCGCCTGCAATGCACCTCTGATGACGTCACATATTACATCACTCTTGACATGGTCAGTGACATCACTCACGACATCACTGATGACACCATCCTTGTGACAGAGTGACAGTCCTCCTTTCAGTGTAATGTGACCCTTGAAACACATATTCAAAAATAGAAACTAACATTTAAAAAAAAAAAGAAATACCCATACCAGTTACAACAACCAATTCAGTAATACCACAATCTATATACACATCCACTCATTCTCCAACAGTTCTATATAGTCACTCATACATATATTCACTCATCATATGTAGTGAAACACCTATACATCCTGTTACACACCTACAGTTATCCAAAAGTTACTCACACACATGCCAATAAACTATTGAACATCCATTTATTTGCATATACAGCCATACTTACTTCTAAGGAAACTTACACATACTTAATCTCTTAAACAATCACTTATAGAAACACATACTTATTTAAACAGGAACTCTTACAATCTCTCACTCTCACATATACTCACTTATATACATCAATGCTGACATATACTAGAATAAAACATATTTAGTTACTGATAAAGACACTAGTGAGACAGTCATTCACTCACTAACACACACATATACACACTCATCCACCCTTACAATCCAACACATATGCTGCCTTCAAAACACATACAAACAGTGAGTCAGTCATTAATGCATCTATGTGCTAAGTAATACCCCAACCAAACCATACATACACTCATACTGATACAAAAAAACATCTATTAACCCATACACACACACATGTAGCTACTCACCAACCCATGCAGCCACTTATACACAAAGTGAAACACTGATACATATATTTAAATATTTAAACATTACTCGCTAATATATGTATTCACTAAGATACACTTAATAAGCCAGTTAACCAATCAATTTTTTTTTTAAAACATCCATTTAGACACTTATTTAAAAATGTATTCTTCCATTGACCTTTACAAATACATATATAAACCATATTTATTTTACAGAAAGACACACATTCACTGGATGGTGTCATCAGTGATGTCATGAGTGATGTCACTGACCATGTCATGAGTGATGTAATATGTGACGTCATCAGCAGTGCATTGCAGGCGCGCAAGTTATAGTGAGTCCTACTAACTATAACGTGGGAATTTCAATGGTTTTATGTCAGTAAAACTTCAAGCTAACTATAACTGGTGTCAAACCTCTGGTTTTATCAGTGAATTTAATAGATTTTTTAAATGCTAATTCCTAACTATAACTGGTGTGAAACCTATGTTTTTTTCAGTGAATATATATATATATATATGTGTGTGTGTGCATATATATATTACCTACTGGCGATAGCCAGTAGGTATATATAGTTAGGATTAATTCTCTATGGAACTTTTGAAAATTCTATGTCTAATAACGTTGGCGTTTGTGGACGGAATCGGCTGAAATTTTTTTAAGAAAATGGCACATTTTGTTTCTGAGCAGCCCTTGAAAATTTGGGGGGGTTTCGTCGGGGGGGGCGAGAAAAAAGGGGGGTCCCAAAACGCGTTTTTCCCATGTTAATTTCCATAGGGCGTTTGGCCTCACTTTTAGCTCGAACGGCTGAATGGATTTGCACGAAACCTGGCAAAATTGTAGGGACTGTTAGCCCGATGTGCGTTTGCTGGGTCTCAATATATGTGCTCCAGTGGATTTTGAGAAATTAACGTTTTAAAAAATTTATATATCTGTGACAGCGCTCCAGATCGCGTACTTTTCGCGTCACGGAGCTTTGCGAAGTGATGCTGATTGGCTCTCCGGTGTCTGTCAACATTCTAAACAGTCCGGTGCGGCCGCCATCTTGTCTCTCGGTAGGATCGAGAGACAAGAAGAGGTGAAAAACGAAGGGGGAATTTAATGAAAGGGGGCAAGGTAGACCCCTCTTGACCCCCTAGGAATGATGTTGGGGTTATTAAAGGGTTCCGTGGGGAAAATAAAAAAAATTAGATTTTTCACGGTAGAAGCGCTTCCCGGATCGCGAACCGGGCCGCAAACTGGTAGCGAAACGGGAATTCGCCATTTTGTGTTTCGGTTTAATTAAATTACAGGGTATAAGGGGGTACGGGAGACGTATCCTGATCCCTTATGTTTTTTGAGGGTGGCTGAGGAGGCTCATATATGTTGATACATGTCTTCCAGCGGCTGTGCGTGAGCGTTTTATTTTTTTTGCTGCGTGACGTCTGTTAACGTTCGATTTGATGGAAATCAGGAAGTGTTGACCGCCATTTTGTCACTGCGAGTAAATATTTTATTTGTTATAAATAAATCATTATTGATAAACATTGTCTGCGCCATCTTGCCTTTTTTGCAATGCCACACTTTTGTCGAGCACAGCAGCCATTTTAGATGCCTTGACCAGACCCACTGTCTGCACCCTCGCAAGCATCTCCCCCACGCACTGGTCACTCCCGCTCTCTTTTTCATGTATGGGCTAGAAACCTCCTCCCATCTGCGCTGTTCTTCTCTGAGAATCACACCCTGTGCCCGCCCGACACCTGCCTTTCACCCTATTCACTACTGCACCCTCTGAAACTCCTCTTCCTCTGTGTCCGATTGTCCAGGCCCGTCCCAGACTATCACCTAACCCTGCAGATGTAGTTTATGGCCTCAACTGTAAAGAATCACCCCTCTTCAAAGAAGTTACAGTAGATCAAGGCCCCCACCCGATGAGATCCATCACACTACACGCGTTCCTGCAATCTGATAACCATCCTGTATTTTGATTGGAGAGGGGATTCTCACTGTGAGGGTGTGTGGGACCGAGCCTGAAGCGGAAGATTCCAGGGATGCCTTTTTGTACATCAAAGTCTTCACAATTATGTGTCACATTAAAAATATATAGCACTCCAACAAAGTAGAAGGAAAATAACACTTTAAAAACTTATAAATATATACATCGCAACAAAAACAGTAAACACCTTAAAACATTTTTTATTAAAACAGAAGCAACAATGGTTTATGACATGGGGAACAGTAGTGATATCCTGGGCGGGTGATGGAACTGGGTTTGTTAATGGAAAAACATCTACAGAGAAAGCTATTGGTAAATTATACTTCTCTGGAAATTTAAAACTCACAAATGTTTCATTTGTGTAATCGTTTTATGAACATGTACATTAAAAAACTAAAAGAAATGCCAAGAACGTCCCATGTGAAAGTGAATTTTATCTGGCAATTTTTTTCTTTTCCTTCTCATGAAAAGAAAGTTAAAGCCAGGTTCGTTACCTGCCTCATTTGCAAAAAAAGAACTCTCGAGAGGGACCGAAAAAAAATAGCGCTATGGTAATCATACCATGCATCGGCACATGGAGAGGTGGCACCCTCTTAATTATTCTAAAGCACAACTTCGAGATTTGGGGGATAACCCCTGACCGGCAAAAACATCCACCAATGACTTAGCAATAAGTGAGTCAGAGGCAAGGGAAACGGTCCCAAATCTGCAAAAGAACTTTGGGCAGATGAGATTGACTTGTGTAGCATGTGGAAAATTAATTTCATGCGGAGAGATCAGTATTACTTCAATAAATACAGTAATCAATGATGCATTAGAACTTAATATCAATTCACTTTCCGAACGTGTAATCAGTACCTGTCCCATGTCAATTCATTGTTCGAACGTATAATCAATACCCATCCCGGATCAATTCATTGTCCGAACATTTAATCAGTAAAAAGTGCGACAAGTGCGACAAAATCATATCGATAATTCATTGTGAGCAAGTACAAAAAGTGTCGACAATTCTAACCTTCAATAAATACAGTAATCAATGATGCATTAGAACTTAATATCAATTCATTGTCCGAATGTGTAATCAGTACAAGTCCCATGTCAATTTATTGTTCGAATGTATAATCAATACCCATCCCGGATCAATTCATTGTCCGAACATATAATCAGTCTTATCCCATATCAATTCATGTGCTAAAAACTGCATACATATCTCATGATATCAAGGCTGAGCAATCGGGGCACAATAGTTTCATTTGTACTGGCGCCATTTTGGGTGAGGTCTGGAAGGTCCAAGTATAGTCAAAATGTCTCCACCAACTCGTGGTTGGACCGGGACCTCTTTCGGCAGTCCAAAAGTTTTCGTTGAAGGGTAGTAGAGGGGACTGGCGACATGAACCATCAGTCAAAGAGGGGTGGGAGGCAAAAATCTCTCCTACCGGGTCATACTGGTGTCCCACCGGAACTGATCAAGTTGGTAGTCTTGCAGGATTTTGGTGATTTCAAGACTGAGGCCGGCGCCGGCATGAGCGCGCCGACGTCCCGCGGCTATGTCGTGGTCGTTCCGTGGGTGATCATGGCAGTCATTCCCCATCGGGGGTCGGGGGCCCCCGTGGCTCTTATAGAATCTTCAAAGTTGAGGAGAACGTTTCTGGATGCAGGACTCATTTTGTAGTTGAACTCAGAAGCGCCGTTGCACCGCAACAGTGGACGAGACCCCCGCTGGGTGAGTGGAGCATCATTGCCTCGCAATAGTGGACGAGACCTTTTGTCGGGTGAGTGCAGCGTCGCTGCATCGCAAGAGTGGAGGAACCCTTTTGTTGGGTGACTGCAGCGTCGCTGCATCGCAAGAGTGGACGAACCCTTTTGTTGGGTGAGTGGAGCGTCGCTGCATCGCAAGAGTGGACGAACCCTTTTGTTGGGTGAGTGGAGCGTTGGGGGTGCAGCTGAGGGGCCCCCACCTGGGGGGGTGGGAGAGGCTCGTTCGCGCTGCCTCTCCCTCCCAGCGCACCCCACGCCGACACCTGGCGTTGATATCCGTGATGTCCGGACCAGGCGATAAGAGGGGGGGGGTCGGAGGCAGAGGCAAGACATCCCCCCCCGTGGCCTGCAGGGCGCCGCTTCAGGCCCGAATGGGGCGCTCATATCAAGCCGGGGCCAGACCAGGAGATACGAGGGGGGGGGGTCGGTGGCATGTGCAAGACACCCCCCCCCGTTGTCGCAGTCATTATCTAAGAAAGAAGAAGAATCCCGTCGGCCTCGGCTCCTCTCCTGGCCCACCTTACGGGATGACCTCCCCGGCCGACGGCTGCCAGCAGGACTCGCCCTACACGTGCCGAAGGCCTCGTCTTCCGGATGGGCTTAGCCGCGAACCTTTTGCCCTTCGGGAGTTTCCGGAATGGGGGTAGGTATCTGCTGATTTGTATTTATTTCATGTTACCGTTATTGGGCGTGGCGGGCGGTGGGACAGACATGCTTGGAGCAGTGGGGGGGTGGCGGAGCCTAGCTACCTTGTGGCTGCCGTAACGTCAAGCTTGGCTTCTTTCACCACTTTCATGTTTCTTATTTCTAGCGAAGTCAAAAACTCATCAGAGGCCTACTGATTTTGTTCGATTTCTTTCCTTTCCTTTTCAAGTGTGTTTCATGCTAAAGTTTCTGTTTAACAGGATACAGGGATTACTTCGTATTTTACATATGTCTTCTTTATTAGGGGTTCTCTCCGGTTGAGTCAGATGATGTACCTCTAATAAATGGTCCGGGTGGAAGTAGTTTCTCAATCAGTGGGGAGTGACAGATTACAACGGGGGACAAAGGTCCGCATTACCCACCCTTCACTACTTGCAAAGACTAGACAGAATATTTCTATTCCACGTTATTTGCAAACAGAGAGTACCTCGAAAGAACTATTCCTTGAACAATAAATGTCCAGCCAATCAATCAATCAGGCATGACGGATTACAACGGGGGACAAAAGTCCGCATTACTTATCCTTCACTATCTGCAAAGGGAGACAGAATATTTCTATTCTTCTCTGTTTGTAGACAGGGAATATCTCAAACAGCAATAATCGATAAAAAAAATAGTAGGATTATAACACTTTAATAACTTATAAATATATACATCGCAACAAAAAAAGTAAACACCTTAAAAAATGTTTTATTAAAACAGAAGCAACAATGACAACTAACAGTAGTGATATCCTGGGCGGGTGATGGCACTGGGATTGTTAATGGAAAAAGATCTACAGAGAAAACTATTGGTGAATTATACTTCTCCGGAAATTTAAAACTCACAAATGTTTTATTTGTGTAATCGTTTCAGGTCAAACGGATTGTGGGACAATGTTCACAATGGAAGAGTCACCAAAAGGCATTTGGATCGATGTTGCAGCAGGCTGTCATGTATATAGTTATTTAATAAAACGTTTTACCCTGTTACTTTGCTGGTGTGTTGTATATATTTATAATATTTGCATAGGGTTTGTCATTATTTTGGGTGGGGTGGGGTGGGCGGCGGAGTCGAGCTGTCTTGCAGCCATCATGGTGTGGAGCTAAGTTCATCTTACTAGTTTCGTATTTCTCATGAGGGGTTGTTCTTAATGTTTCTATTTTAGCGAGGTCAAAAACAAATCCCATTAGTGGCCTACTGATTTTGCTCGATTCCTTTTGTTTTTTTAAACTATTTTTCACTATCTGCAAAGACTAAACAGAGTATAGCGACTCTGTGCTTGTTTGTAAATACAGAATGAACTAAAGAGAACCAATTCTAAAACAGTAAATGCTTGGATAGCAATCAATCAAATAGAGAGAGAAGCAGACATGACGGATTACAACGGGGGCAAAGGCCTGCGTTAACTACCCTTCACTATCTGCAAAGAGAGAGTACTGCTAAGAGAAAAGAGGGGGGGGGGCAGCGTTCAAAGCACATCAGCGTGCATAAACACGAAAATGTTTTTACCTATCATGTACTTGACATTTGACAGCATTTGATATTTGGTATTAAAAAACCATTGAAATTCACAGAAAAAAACATAGGTTTTAGGCCATATATAGTTAGGGATTTGCATTTACAAAACCTTATTTTACTCGCATAAAACCATTGAAATTTGCATATATAGTTAGATGCGCTAACTATATATCGCGCACCCGCAATCCACTGCTGATGATGTCACATATTACATCATTCATGACATGGTCAGTGACATCACTGATGACATCACTGATGACAACTCAAATGACATCACTGATGACAACTCAAATGACATCACTGACAACATCACTGATGACATCAATCATGTGATAATACGATCAACCTCTTCAGACTCTAATGTAACCTTAGATACACTCAGAGTAAACAGACACTCACAGACTGTCACTCATCCATGGAGTTACTCACACACCTAGTCAGTCATGCACTGAATCAATCACACCTCCATATCCTCAACTATACAGTTATACACACCTTACTTATTCAAACATATACTAACACATATTTACTCTTTTATACAATCCCTGATAATAGTTCACAATGATCCATACAGCCACTCACACATTCACTGGCTCTTATGCACAGTAATTTATATATGTGAACTCTCACATGTACTGTGTTTTACATATGTACTTACTTTGACATGTAGCACTGAGATATCCATTCACTCACCAATACACTCGTACACAGTCAACCACCCATACAGCTGTTTCCACATGCAGTTTTGAACCCATAGATCTAGTGAATAAACTGTTCACACATGTATGCACAGAGTCACACACCTCCCAGCCACCCCCACACACACACTCACTCTCCCATACAAATACTTGGACAAACAATCAATAACCCATACAGTTACTCATATAGCTACTGATCAACACATGTAGCAGTTCATAGAACAACAGATATAATGATGCACAAATTAAGATAGTTTAGTCACTAACCCATGCACTCAGTGAGACACATTTAATCACTCTCTCATACAGTCAGTCATGCACCTACTAAATCCTTCATCCAGACACTTATACATCCACTCATTCTTCAATATGTAAGACATATTTTAACTTTACAGAAACAGACAGCCACTGGATGATGTGATCAGTGATGTCATCAGTGATGTCACTGACCATGTCATGAATGATGTAATATGTGACATCATCAGCAGTGGATTGCGGGTGCGCGATATATAGTTAGCGCATCTAACTATATATGCGAATTTCAATGGTTTTATGCGAGTAAAATAAGGTTTTGTAAATGCAAATCCCTAACTATATATGGCCTAAAACCTATGTTTTTTTCTGTGAATATATATATATATATATATATTGTAAAAAAATGTAAACAAATAAACACCACACTTAGAAATCATTCTCTTCAGATATTTTATTTAGGTAAACAGAGCCAGTCTGTCCGATGCGTTTCAGCCACACATGGCCTTTCTCAAGGTAGGAGGAAACTACTGTCAAGATCTGTTTTATACCACTTCTTCTCTCACCCATACTAAGGGATTCTGGGAGTTGTGGTTTTTTGTCCTTCTTTAACCAAAGCCAGACTGTCATGAATTTGAAACCAAGACAACAGAAGTGCATCACGCAATGGAGGCATGAAAAGCCTAAAAGCACAGAAAATAGCAACAATGTTCCAAAATAAAATCAGGGAACGGTCTGAAGTTACTGAAACCCAAGGCAGGCAATATGAGCAGGATGCCTCTCTAAAATAAATACTTTTATAATTAGAACAACAATATAAAAAATAAATCAATAAGAGTTGGGAAATAATTGCTCTGCAAATATATCATGAAATGTACAGAGTTTCAAAGGGACTAAAAATTTTCACTATGCCTACACATCCAGAAACACAAACTGAAATGCTGGAGGAATGGGGGGTGAACAATATGGAGTACTGGAAAAATATGATGAAAATTCTAATTAAACATGCAAATATAGACTTGGAAGCAGTACACATACTCATTTAAGATCTGGAAAGCAAAATACAACTTCTCAATAAAGAAAAATGAATGCAATGAAGAAAAGATATGAAAACTCGTCGTGAGAAATATGAAGATGAAATTCCAGAACATAAACACAGGAAATACGTAAGAGATGAAACAGACTATAGACAAGGAAGGATTCTAAAATTCGCAAAAAGGTTTGATGCCCTGAAATTAAACTATGGAAAAATACACCAAAAAAAATTAAGCAACAAGTGGCATCAACCCCTCTAAGGAGATCACTTTTTTAGAGGAGATGAGATTAATGCCCTTAGACCAGGCACTAGCGAGAGGGCAGGAACAAGGGAGAGGCAGAGGGTTTGGAACGGGCAATTCAAAACCTTCCGCAGTACCCAAAAAACAAGATCATCAAAGCACAAGAATACAGTACCCCTTACAGAAACTGACACACAGGAAATTAATCAATCCAATCTCATTATCAATCTTTCGAATTACATACTTTCGAAAGACGAGTGTTCACTACTTAATAAAGGACTGTCCTTTTGTCCTCAAAGACACCTGGATTATACAACTACAAAGATTGACATATATAAATATGTACGATAACTGAAGCTAACAAAAAAACATGCTAAGTATCCCAAAGTAGAGAAGATGTTGGGAAATATCTTTAACCATTGATCAGATCCCAGATCTAAAAAAACTTTTCAAACTAATATCTGACCTAAATGAGGATGAAACCACTGAGAGCCAAGTACTTCAAAAACAAAGTGTTGACAGAACAAAACATAAAAAGGAGTGGTCTAAAAAATAAATCCAAATATTGCCCACAACTATCCCTGGCAATAAAATTGACTTGCTCTCAGAGGCAGTAATGAAAGAACTGGATATCCTGGAAAAATAAGAAATAACAACAAAATAGAAAATATATATATTCAAGAAAACATTAGGACCCTAGTAGTAGAGAACAACAATATAATCATAAAACTGGCCAACAAAGGCGGCAACATAGTCATACAGATCAGGACTGGTTATGTTAAAGAGGCCCTCCGACAACTGGATGAGCCAACAAAGTAAAATAAAGTTGACCACAATCCTAGGAAAAAAGTGATCTTGGAACTCAAAACCAATTTGAATGAATAGCACAATCAAAATCTGATCAATGACAATGAGTTACAGTTTCTTATGAAAGAGTATCCAACTATGCCCACCATATACTTCTTGCCAATAATTCATAAAACCCTCAGTGATACTCCAGGAAGACCAATTGTTTCATCATGTGACTCCCTATATGAAAACATCTTGACATATGTAGACCATTATCTGTCACTAATGGCCAATGATCTCAGCTCATATATCAGAGATACAGTCGATTTTATGGGAATCCCGGCAAATACCACATGGAACCCCAATTACATCATGGCTACAATTGACATTGTATCTCTATATCCCTCCATAGAACACAATATTTAACAACTTAAAAAATTGAATTTTACAGAACTGCAACATTCAGGCCTGCTCCTTACCTTGATAGAACTATGCTTCAAAAATAAGGTCTTTCACCAATTTAACTATGGGCTGGTAGGAGAAAGAAATCGCTTGGGGACAGAAAATAATCAAGCATTAGAGAGAATCGTACTTTGGATATGATATATCGATGATTTATTTCTAATCTGGGACTGTACAAAAGAAGAGTTTATGACGTACTTTAATCAACTAAACAACAATGGAATTGGTCTGTCCTTCACTTACGCAACAAGCAATACAAAAGGTAACTTTTTAGACACTACAGTTTATATTGATCAAGGACGAATACACACTACATTGTTTAGAAAGAAAACAGCAACCAACAGTATCTTACATGGAATGAGTTTCCACCCCAAGCCCTTACTAAATAGCATTCCATATGGAGAATTTGTAAGAATACAAAGGAATTGCTCCATAGATGAAGATGCAAAGAACAAGATACTGGAGAGTGCAAAGAGAATAAGAAACAGAGGATACAGACAAAGAGACCTTAACAAAATTATACTAAAAATTGACCAAGTAACACACACTTAAACATTGATTAATAAAGCACAAAAAGAAAGAAGAAAAGAAACTAAGGAGGCACAAAATCTAGAAAGTATCAATACACAGGAAGCGGGAAGATTGATTCTGACCTATAGTGAGGAAACTCAAGGGTCACATGAATTATTCAAAAATATTGGCATTTATTAAAACAAGACCAGGATATTGGAAAAATTATTGGAGCACAACCACAAGTCACCTACAGAAAGGTACCCTCCTTCCAGGACAAACTAGTCCAGAGTCATTTCCAAGGGATACCAAAGAAAAACTGGCTAGAACAACAACAGTTGGGTTTTAAAAAATGCAATAGTTGCAAAGCTTGCAAAATCGGTGTTAACACAAAAGAAATATTGGATCCAGAAGGAAGACTTATTAAAATCAACCAAAAATTACATGTACAACACAATTTGTGTTTTTAAGTCATTCAATGTGCATGTGGACTAAGATATATTGGCAGCAAAATGAGTATGCTGAAAAAGCGAATTTTGGAACAAATACGAGCAGTTAAAAACAAAGATATGAACTACGCGACAGCAAAACATCTAGCCACATGCCATAACAAGGACTGGAGAGGAATGGAATTCTTTGGACTAGACACCATTTCACAAAATGAAAGAGCTGGTGACAGAAAGAAAATCTCAGACAATTGGAATCACAATATATCATTAGATTACGTACAAAGATCCTCAAAGGTCTCAACAACGATGAGGAACTGCATGTTTATTTATGAATAGACATACAAAAAATACCGCCAAGAACTCCCAAAATACAACACAATAAAATCAAATATAAATAAGAAACAATCAGATGATTGCCCTGCCTGGAGCTAACATTGCGAAAAGATAACACGATAAAAGCAGAACAATGCCGACAACATCATTATTAAAAAAATATATAATTATAAGTCACATGATACCATATCTACAAGCAGAAAACATTCTGTGCATGAAGGAAGCCACAGAACTTTACCGACAATAAGGAGCTATTCTGAGTACTCATAAAACCTAAGAGAATTGATAATACCCGGGAAATGATGTACAGTACAGCAAACCCACAGTACAATACACTGATATTGTAACATGATAATGAAGGATGGACATCACATCAGTGTGATCCTGGTAGACTCAGAAAATCCAACACACAAACAAATGTGACAAGGCAATTATGAATTAATAATTTCTTCGATAAAAATGATCGCTGATAAATATTAGCATTGTTAAAAACGATCACCAAAAATGATTATTGTGAAAAATGTACAAAGTGACAATTATGATGATATACAAAAATTTGTATGATGGTAACAGCAATCAAACGTGTATTATCTCTTTCTGATCATCAGATAACCCTTAAATATTAGCGTGTAAGTCTGTCTTTGGTTAAAGAAGGACAAAAAACCACAACTCCCAGAATCCCTTAGTATGGGTGAGAGAGGAAGTGGTATAAAACAGATTGTGACAGTAGTGTCCTCCTACAGTGAGAAAGGCCTGTGTAGCCGAAACATGTTGGTGTGACAGACTGGCTCTGTTTACTTAAATAAAATATCTGAAGAGGAGGGTTCCTGTGTGCAGCGTTTCTTTGTTTAAAAATTGATCCAGGCGATTGGTTGAGCCTCACGCCTGAAGCTCTCTGGCTCACAATCACATTGTTTTTCGATATATATATATATATATATATATTCACTGAAAAAACCATAGGTTACAGGCCATATATAGTTAGGAATTAGCATTTACAAAACCTTGAAAATTCACTGAAAAAACCATAGGTTATAGACCATATATAGTTCGGGATTAGCATTTACAAAACCTTATTTTACTCGCACAAAACCATTGAAATTCCCATATATAGTTAGTTCCACTAACTATATATCGCGCACCCGCAATCCACTGCTGATGATGTCACATATTACATCATTCATGACATGGTCAGTGACATCACTGATGACATCACTGATGACATCTCAAATGACATCACTGATGACATCACTGATGACATCTCAAATGACATCACTGATGACATCTCATTTGACATTACTCATCACATCACTGATGATATCATTCATGTGATAATACGATGAACCTCTTCAGATTCTAATATAACCTTAGATACAATCAGTGTAAACAGACACACACAGACTGTCACTCATCCATGGAGTTACTCACACACCTAGTCACTCATGCAGAAAATCAATCACACCTCCATTTTCTCAACTATACAGTTATACACACCTTACTTATTCAAACATATACTAACACATATTTACTCTCTTATACAATCCCTGATACAAGTTTACAATGATCCATACAGCCACTCACACATTCACTGGCTCTTATGCACAGTAATTTATATATGACAACTCTCACATGTACTGTGTTTTACATATGTACTTATTTGACATGTAGCACTGAGATATCCATTCACTCACCAATATACCCATGCACACAGTCAACAACCCATACAGTTGTTCCACATGCAGTTTTTAATCCATACATCTTAGTGAATCAACTGTTGACACATCTATGCACAGAGTCACACACCTCCCAGCCACCCACACACACACACACTCTCCCATACAAATACTTGGGCAACCAATCAATAACCCATATAGTTACTCATATAGCTATTGATCAACACATGCAGCAGTTTACAGAACAACAGATATAATGATGCACAAATTAAGACAGTTTAGTCACTAACCCATGCACTCAATGAGACTCATTTAATCACTCTCTCATACAGTCAGTCATGCACCTACTAAATGCTTCATCCAGACACTTATACATCCACTCATTCTTTAATATGTAAGACATATTTTAACTTTACAGAAACATACAGTCACTGGATAATGTCATCAGTGATGTCATCAGTGATGTCACTGACCATGTCATGAATGATGTAATATGTGACATCATCAGCAGTGGATTGCGGGTGCGCGATATATAGTTAGTGCAACTAACTATATATGGGAATTTCAATGGTTTTGTGCGAGTAAAATAAGGTTTTGTAAATGCTAATCCCTAACTATATATGGTCTATAACCTATGGTTTTTCAGTGAATTTTCAAGGTTTTGTAAATGCTAATTCCTAACTATATATGGTCTATAACCTATGGTTTTTTCAGTGAATTTCAATGGTTTTTTAATAGCAAATATCAAAAGCTGTAAAATGTATTCTTCTTTTAAATGACACTTTTTCCCCAAACTGCCTTGGTATATTCCAATATATGTCAAAGACAAAAATGTAAGTGGTCCAATCAATTTTTTCCACAATTTGAGGAAGCACAGAAACATGTGAATAAATCTGTTTCTGCTTACATGAGAGACTATGGAATGGGTTTAATATACAACAATAACTTGCGTTCCAACATTCAACACATCTACAGAAGAGATGGTGTGCACTTCTCTGATGAAGGGAATAGAATATTCGTCCTTTATTTAAAAGTGTGCATTGGAACTTACTTGTAGGTACCTAAATTAGCCACAGAACACAATAGCTCTTTTCAGAGCTACCCTACCTCTGATCATTCAAAACGTTTATCTTTTTCTATTTTTTTTTTCTTCACCAAAGTACGCTCCCCGGTTCGCTTACCGGTTTGCGTACCGGGCGCTTCCCCCGCGAAATTTCCAAAAATTTAATTTTTGTATTTTTCCATATATCAGCGTCCTAATCCCCCCTCAGAAAACCTAGAGGGTCATAAACTGTCTACCGTGCCCCCTTCTACCCATTCCGTACATTGTTTGTCCTCCATCTTATGTATCAATTCTACCGATACACAAAATGGAGGACTCCCGTAACGCTGCCGGTTCGCGTACCGGGGAGCGTTCCGGTAAGCGCTCGATAAAAAAAGGTGGGAAAGTAATTTACAGAAAAACTACTACAGACACTTTCACCAAATTTGGAATAGTCCCTACTACATACCAGTCCCTACCATTTTCCAAAATTTGATGGAATTCCATAGAGCCATTCAAGTTGTAGCCCTGTCTAAATAACCTGAGGTATATTACATGGCAAAAACACATTAGAAAGAGTTGACATTTTCAACCAATGATAACATTACTTTCAAGTTGTATTTTTATGTGCTGACATTTGATTGGTTTGTTACATGAATATATATGAAAAATAAGAGGGAAAGACAGCCATTTTGACCGGAAATCCCTGAGGCACATTTACAGAGCATTTCCTGAGAAACCTAAGACACTTTTCCAAATGTAAGTTAATAGTTTTGAAGGAGAAATATGTTGTGCACCTAAAGTTATTTTTATAAAAACGTTTCCTGTTAGATATTTACTGTCCCTCAGTTATAGTTATAGATTGAGTAAAGCTTCTCTGTTGTAGTCATAGATTGAGTTACACTTGATCACATGCAGTACTTTATATTTCTACTTCCTGCCTTGTAGAATACACTGCCCAAACATAAATTCACTCTTAAAAACTCAGAACTATGTTGTACACGTTAAGTTAAAAATAAAAATGTTGAAGTTTCTTACTTAAACTCTATTTGTCTCTCTCTTTTTATTCTACCTTAACAGCAATTATGGATAAAGAAGCACAGGAACCCAAAGAACAACCTGAAATACAGGACAATAATGATGATTTTTTTAATGTGACAGTAGACGAACAACTGTTGGAATTTATGGACAATTTTGATAAACAAGAGACAATTTATGAAAAAAAAGATCATGAAATTTCAGATGAAGTACTACTTGAAATTTCCACAGATTTTTAAAATTAATATCAATAAAATGTTATTTATAAATTAAAAATTGTTTAAGACATTATTCATTTTTTTCTAAATTTAAGATATAATAGTAGAGTAATTATAAAAAAAAGTCAGACTAATGGTAAAGAGTACAACATTTTTATATTACTATGTGCTCAGGGAATGCTACTTTCCCATGAATCTAGGAGAATAATTTACTTACTTGATGTGTTTTAAAAATGTGTTTTTTTGACTTAAAATGGCTCAAAGGCTTTGTAAATATGCCCCATGCTGACTATGAATCTCTAGCAGTATATATCAAGAAAACTAAATGACTTCAATAAACGTTTTTAAACACATCAAGTAAGCAAATTATTCTCCCCCATTCATGGGGAATTTACTTAAAATGCCCTAACACACATGAGGGCGTATTTACAAGGCCCTTGCACCACTTTTGCATCACTTTTAACATGGGAAATAGTACTTGAAAGTGGCTTAAAGGCCTTGTAAATATGCCCCATGCTGGCTATAAAACTCTAGCAGTACATATCAAGAAACCTAAATGACTTCATGAAACGTTTTTATACACATCAAGTAAGCAAAATATTCTCCCTGAATCATGGGTCAAGTGAAATATTTGTTTAAAGAAGCAGACACCATTTTTTCCTTCTCTGGGGTGGGTCTGGAAATGCTTTTTAAAGGACACCTTTGAGCAATTGATGGCACTTTTTCCTCAAACTGCCTTGGTATATTCCAAAATATACCAAAGACAGAAATGGAAGTGGTCCAATCAATTTTATCCACAAATTGAGAAAGCGAGGAAGCATGTAAATAAGTCTGTTTCAGCTTACATAACAAACCATGGAATGGGCTCCATCTACAACAATAACTTGCGTTACTACATGCAAGATATCTACAGAGGAGATGGTGTGCACTTCTCAGATGAGGGAAACAGAGTTTTCATAAAAAATTTAAGACAGTGTATTGATACCTACTTAGAACTTACACAGAACCCAAAAGCTCTTTTCAGAGCTACCTTAACTATAATTACTCTTTTAATATTTCGAATGTACCTTTTTTCACTAATTTTCACTTATGTCCGCTTCCCGGTTCCCTACCCGGTTCGCGTACCGGCAGCTAACCACGCGAAAAAATCTAAATTTTTTCTTTTCTTACGACATATATGAGCGTCCTCAGCTACCCTCAGAAAACCTAGGGGGTCAAGATACTTCTCCCATGCCCCCTTACACCCATTTCCCACATTGTTATTCCTCCATCTTGTGATAAAATTTGTCCAAAACACAAAATGGCGAACTCCCGTTACGCTGCTGGTAAGCTACCCGGTTCGCGTACCGGGACGCGCCTCTACGGCGAAAAATCGCAAAAAATAATTTTATTTCATTTTTTGCCCCGTGGGGCACTTTAATTTTCCCCTCATCAATCTTAGGGGGTCAGAAGGGGTCTACCTTGCCCCCTTTCATTAAATTCCCCCTTCGTTTTTCTCCACCTCTTGTCTCTCAATCCTACCGAGAGACAAGATGGCGGCCGGTCCGGACTGTTTAGAATGTTGACAGAGCACCAATATATGTGCTCCAGTGGATTTTGAGAAATTAACGTTTTAAAAAACAGATATATCTGTGACAGCGTCCCGGTTAGCGCTCCGGTTCGCGTACTTTTCGCGTTACGTAACTTTGCGAAACGAAGCTGATTGGCTCTCCGGTGTCTGTCAACATTCTAAACAAACCGGAACGGCCGCCATCTTGTCTCTCGGAAGGATCGAGAGACAAGAGGAGGAGAAAAACGAAGGGGGAATTTAATGAAAGGGGGCAAGGTAGACCCTTCTTGACCCCCTAGAATGATGTTGGGGTTATTAAAGGGTCCCGTGGGGCAAATAAAAAAAATTGGATTTTTCGCGGTAGAAGCACTTTCCGGTTCGCGAACCGGGTAGCGAACCGGGTAGCGAAACGGGAATTCGCCATTTTGTGTTTCGTTTTAATTAAATTACAAGATGGAGGAAAAACAATGTGAGAAATGGGTATAAGGGGGTACGGGAGACGTATCCTGACCCCCTATGTTTTCTGAGGGTGGCTGAGGATGCTCATATATGTTGATACATGTCTTCCAGCGGCTGCCCGTGAGCGTTTTTTTTGTTTTTTTGCTGCGTGACGTCTGTTAACGTTCGATTCGAAGGAAATCAGGAAGTGTTGACCGCCATTTTGACACTGCGAGTAAATATATTGTTAAAAATAATTGTTATAAATTAATCCGTTTTGATAAACATTGTCTGCGCCATCTTGCCTTTTTTCCAATGCCACACTTGTGTCGTGCACGGCAGCCATTTTAGATGCCTTGACCAGACCCACTCTCTGCACGCCGCCGATCCTCAGCATGGCTCCCCACCCTCGCAAGCATCTCCCCCACGCACTGGTCACCCCCGCTCTCTCTCTCATGCATGGGCCATAAACCTCCCCCCATCTGCGCTGCTCTTCCCTGAGAATCACACCCTGTGCCCGCCCGACACCTCCCTTTCACCCTATTCACTACCGCACCCTCTGACACTCCTCTCCCTCTGTGTCCGATTGTCCAGGCCGGTCCCAGGCTATCACCTAGCCCTGCGGATGTAGTTTATGGCCCCAACTGTAAAGAATCACCTCTCTTCAAAGGAGTTACAGTAGATCAAGGCCCCCACCCCATGAGATCCGTCACACCACACGCGTTCCTACTATCTGATAACGATCCTCTATTGTGATTGGGGAGGGGATTCTCACTGTGAGGGTGTGTGGGACCGAGCCTGAAGCGGAAGATTCCAGGGATGCCTTTTTGTACATCAAAGTCTTCACAATTATGTGTCACATTAAAAATATGTAGCACTCCAACAAAGTAGTAGGTTTATAACACTTTAATAACTTATAAATATATACAACGCTCCAACAAAGTAAACACGTTAAAAAAATTTTTTTAAACAAAGCAACAGTGGGCTGCATTGGTCTGTCTTTTAGTCGGCAAAATCCGTCTGCCTGT
Organism: Lissotriton vulgaris; assembly: GCF_964263255.1. Lineage (NCBI taxonomy): Eukaryota > Metazoa > Chordata > Amphibia > Caudata > Salamandridae > Lissotriton > Lissotriton vulgaris. Next base: position 725,715,633 of record NC_141696.1, read on the forward strand.
GAGGTGGCGTCAGTAGCGGTCCGTTGTGCGAATAGGCCGAAGGCAGCACAACGCGCCGAGATCCGCACGGCACCCAGGTGATGTCCAGTAAGTTGCTGCACTGGTCTTGGCATCCTACAATGCTGTGCCGAAAAACGGCGTGGGGTGCCCCGGGGGGGGGGAGAGGGAGGCGGCGCGAACGGGCCTCCCCCACCTCCCCAGGTGGAGGCTCCTCTGCTGCAATGGGGCGCCCCTTTAGCGTTTCAGTCGCCATTCAGCTGTTTACCGCCCGCTTTTGCTGCACTGTGCCTCATCCGCCATTCAGCTGAGTTGCGCCCGCTCTTGCGGCTACAGCGTCTCGCCCACCATCCAGTTGAATTGCGCCCGTTCTTGCGGCTACAGCGTCTCGCCCACCATCAAGTTGAATTGTGCCCACTCTTGCGGTGCAGCGATAGGCGGCTGCCACAGGACTCTTAAAATGGCGGCCGGCTCTTCGGATTTGGGCCTGGTCCACTAAAATGGCCCTGGGACACATATGAACTCGGACATTTGCCTTCTAGGGCTTGGGCCCCATTCTCGAAAGCGTCCCCTCAGCCTTGAAGATTCTACAAAAGTCATCGGGCCCCCGACTCCCGCAGGCTTCCGGTGGGGAGCGGCTGCCATTATTGCTCGCGGAATGGCCACGACGGAGCTACGAGATGGTGGTGCTCTCATGCTGACGCCAGCTTCAGTCTGAAACATCCAGAAACACTGTAGACTATCAATTTGATGACTTCCGGTGGAGCCCCAACGTGACCCGGTAGGGAAGAACTTGCCCTCCCCTCTTTTGACTGATGGTTCTTGTTGCCTGTCCCCTCTGTTGTCATCTAACGGAACCTTTTTGGATTGCTGAGTGAGAAAAAAAAAGGTGGGGCTTTCATCATTTGGGGGAAAAAAATGTTTCAATCCAATGGATGAGTGACAGTCTGTGAGTGTCTATTTACTCTGAGTGTATCTAAGATTATATTAGAGTCTGAAGAGGTTCACCGTATTATCACATTAATGATGTCATCAGTGATGTGATCAGTTATGTCAAATGAGATGTCATCAGTGATGTCATCAGTGATGTCATTTGAGATGTCATCAGTGATGTCATCAGTGATGTCATCAGTGATGTCACTGATCATGTCATGAATGATGTAATATGTGACATGATCAGCAGTGGATTGCGGGTGCGTGATATATAGTTAGTGCAACTAACTATATATGAAATTTCAATGGTTTTGTGTGAGTAAAATAAGGTTTTGTAAATGCTAATTCCTAACTATATATGGTCTATAACCCATGGTTTTTTCAGTGAATTTTCAAGGTTTTGTAAATGCTAATTCCTAACTATATATGGTCTATAACCTATGGTTTTTTCAGTGAATATATATATATTACCTACTGGCGGTCGCCAGTAGGTAGTTATAGTTAGGATTTTTTTCAATGTTAAATCTCAGAATTCTATTTGGAATAACTTTGGCACCGGTTGACGAATCTGCCTGAAAATTTCCTCAAAATGGCCTCGTCGAGCTCCGGTCCCTCCCTGAAAGTTTGGGGGGGATGGCTCAAGCGGGGGCCGAGATAAAAGGGGGGTCCCAAAACGCGGTTTTCCCATGTTAATTTCCATAGGGCGGTCGACCTCACTTTTAGCCCGAACAGCTGAATGGATTTCCACCAAACTTGGCAAAATTGTAGGGACTGGTAGCCCGATGTGCCTTTGCTATGTCTCAAGATATGTGTTCCAGTGGATTTTGAGTAATTTAGGTTCAAATAAATATATATATCTATGGCAGCGCCCTGGTACGTGCTCCGGGCGCGCCACGCGACTTGCGCACAGAAAGCTGATTGGCTCTTGGGTGTCTGTAAACATTCGAAACAGTGCGGAGCGGCCGCCATCTTGTGTCTTGGTAGGCTAGAGACACAAGAGGTGGAAAAAAAAACGGGGGGAAATGACCATAAGGGGGCAGGGATAGACCCCCCCTGACCCACTAGGTTTGATGTGGGGGCCATAAAAGGGACCAGCGGGGCCCCAACATTTTTTATTTTTTTGATTTGCGCGGGTGGAGCGCCCCGTACGCGCTCCGGTAAGCGGACCGGGGAGCGTACCATGTGGAAAAATGAATATTCGAGTTTTTAAAAAATGTAGCCTTTTTTTTAAAATGGAGGTAGTTCTAAAAAGAACTGTTTTTTTTCTTCTTTTTGTTGTTTTATATTTTTTGTAATGTTTTTTGAACCATTTTGTACTTTTTTGGGGTTTTCGGAACACTTTTATATTGTTTTTGTATTTTTCGAGGGGAGAAACGAAAAAACAGGGAATTGAAAATGGCTCAACTGGAGCGAAAAAAAAAGAAAATAAATAATTAGGGTTGATTGGGGCATTTGTGGTTGTCCCCAGCAAGGACGATGAGCTTTACGCTCTGTTCTCCATAGGAGATGGTCTTCCCACAATATTTACATGTGATTCTGAAATCGGCAAATCGGGGCTGAATGCACGGCATCGTCTCACTTTCCTCTGGTGCAGACGCAGTGGGTTGCTTCCTTTTTGAGCTAGTTCTTGTTGATTGGGGAGGGTTACTGGCCAGTACCCTCATCTCTGCAGCAGAATAGTTTATAGGATGCTTGCGCTGCATGTGGCGGATCATCGTGTGATTTCCAAAAGAATATTTTTTATTAGGGTTCCCCCTAGAAAGTTCCATGTCATAGATCAGGCAAGTCACCTTGGCTGCATTTACCTTTTTCTTCCCCTGTGGAACCGAAAAAAACTCCCAAATAATGTGTAGTTTGGGCTGGTATGGGGTATTTTATTCTTGGAGAAATGTTCTCCTCCCTTCTTCCTCCTCCTCCTCCTCTTCCTCCTCTTGTTGACCACCAATGAAATCTTGTGGTGGTCCTCTTGGTTGTTGTGGTGGTGGTGCAGATGCACCAGCTGCTGCTGCTACTGAAGCCCTTATAAAGATCAAAATGGTACAGAGAGGTACAAGCAGGTCTTCCTCAGTCAAAGGACAAAGTCAGAAGAATGAAAAAAGGTGGGGTCTTTCATCAGAAGGAAAAAAAAATGTTTGGAACCAATGAAAAGTGTTATTTTCAGGGCACATGACCAGTGGCTTCATTATTATGAAACCAAAACTGTTATGAACCAATGAAAAGTGTTATTTTCAGGTCACATGACCCGACACGCTTACGCTACGCGCCCCGGGGCGCGCCCAGGGGCGTGCTCCGGGTTGCGTAGCGTAAGCGCGTCGGAAGTTTACGATGCGCCATCGTATTCGCATGAGTGCTTCCGGGTGCGCTACGCGATACGTCACGATCATGTTTTCGGTCGCGATAATGGCGCTTACGGGACGCTACCCGGTGCGCGCCCCGGGGCGCTTCATATAATTACGCTTTCCGGTGCGCTCCCCGGGGCGCGCACCGGGAGCACACCAAAGCAAAAAAAAAAATAGGAAAAAATTGTAGGGACTGGTAGCCCAATGTGCCTTTGCTATGTCTCAAGATATATGCTCAAGTGGTTTTAACGAAAGTTAACTTTGAAAAAATATATATTGGGCTACATTGGGTTTTATATATGTTAGAGCCCAATGTAGCCCAATGTAGCCAAATGTAGCCCAAAGATGGCCACCAGAGATAAAAAAAACAAATGTAGCCAAAAAATTAGCCAGATGTAGCCCAAATATAGCCCAATGACAGAATGTCCCAGAGTGTTCTAAAGAACAACTAGTGCACTAAAAGTCATACTTATAAACTGAGATTTATAGTTAGGAATTAGCATTAAAAAAAACTTTGAAATTCACTGAAAAAACCATAGGTTTCACACCAGTTATAGTTAGGAATTTGCATTTAAAAAACCTAATAAATTCACTGAAAAAACCATAGGTTTCACACCAGTTATAGTTAGCTGGAAATTTTACTGACATAAAACCAATGAAATTCCCATGTTATAGTTAGTTGGACTCACTATAACTTGCCTGTGCAATGCACTGCTGATGACGTCACATATTACATCACTCATGACATGGTCAGTGACATCACTCATTACATCACTGATGACACCATCCTTGTGACATAGTGACAGACCTCCTTTCACTGTAATGTAACACTTGAAACACATATTCAAAAATAGAAACTAAATTTATATAAAACATTGTGATACCCATATCAGTTACAACAACCAATTCAGTAATTCAACTATCTATATACACATCCACTCATTCACCAACAGTTCTATATAGTCACTCATACATATACTCACTCATCATATGAAGTGATACACCTATACATCCTGTTACACACCGACAGTCATCCAAAAGTTACTTACACACATACTCACAGATGCAAATAAACTATTGAACATCCATTTATTTGCATATCGAGCAATACACACACTACCACCTTACTTCTATTGAAAATTACACATATTTATTCTCTTAAACAATCACTTTTCGAAACACATACTTATTTAAACAGGAACTCTTACAATCTCTTACTCTCACATATACTCACTTATATGCATCAATATTCACATATTCTAGATTAAAACATATGTAGTTACTGTTTAAAACACTATTGAGACAGTCATTTACTCACTAACATACACATATACACACTATTCAACCATACAGTCCTGTACATATGTAGTCTTCAAAATACATACAAAAAAGAGTCAGTCACTCATGCATCAATGTTGTAAGTAATTCCAACACTAAACAATACAAACACTCATACTGATACTAATAAAACATCTAATAACCCATGTACATACACATGTACCTACTCACCAACCCATGCAGCTACTTATACACAAAATGAAACACTAATACATATATTGAAAAATTTAAACATTACTCACTAATATTTATTTTTCAGGAAGACACACATTCACTGGATGGTGTCATCAGTGATGTCATGAGTGATGTCACTGACCATGTCATGAGTGATGTAATATGTGACGTCATCAGCAGTGCATTGCACGCGCAAGTTATAGCGAGTCCAACTAACTATAACGTCGGAATTTCATTGGTTTTATGTCAGTAAAATTTCCAGCTAACTATAACTGGTGTGAAACCTATGGTTTTTTCAGTGAATATATATATATATATATATATATATATAGATATATATATATATATCCAACACCATCCTTCCGAAAAAAGATCAGAGGCCACAAGGGGATTTCAGTGCAGGAAACCCTTTATTCCAAACATCCCAGCAGTGGCAGATGCATTTCGGCACACTCGCCTTCGTCAGTGCCCTGTGCTGTAATGATCCCAACCCAATGGTGCTCCTCCTGTGTAAAATACTTGCTGGCGACTGCGTCCCCTCCCCCTAATGCTGTCGTCACACCAACAGGAGTCCATATTCTGTCCAGTGAACTCCAGTTCCCAGCAGGCACTGTCCCGGCGCTGCAGAGCTGCTGGTGTGGGGGAGTGGGAAAACTGTGGATTAGTGCCAGCTTCAGGTGAGTCGGGTCGGTCCTAGATCAATGGAAAGGTGGGAACCTCCCTGACTCCCCTATAATCGCAGCAGCCAGTCCCTTCAGGTAAGTTCATGCATGGGGGCAGTCAAATACGAGACTGCACGCCCCCTCGGGATAAAATACCTCAGTCCACATACGACTTCCTGTTGCTCTTGGCGGACAACGGAATTACTGATCCCTCAGTCAAAAGAACGCTGCAAGCAGCAGTTTGCCAGTGTTTATTCCGTGTCTTTTTTCGCTGCGAGGCCATCCGTATTGCGCATCTGGCAAGCGCAATGAAATATCCAACACCATCCTTCCGAAAAAAGATCAGAGGCCACAAGGGTATTTCAGTGCAGGAAACCCTTTATTCCAAACATCCCAGCAGCGGCAGATGCATTTCGGCACACTCGCCTTCGTCAGTGCCCTGTGCTGTAATGATCCCAACCCAATGGTGCTCCTCCTGTGTAAAATACTTGCTGGCGATTGCGTCCCCTCCCCCTAATGCTGTCGTCACACCAACAGGAGTCCATATTCTGTCCAGTGAACTCCAGTTCCCAGCAGGCACTGTCCCGGTGCTGCAGAGCTGGTGGCGTGGGGGAGTGGGAAAACTGTGGATTAGTGCCAGCTTCAGGTGAGTCGGGTCGGTCCTAGATCAATGGAAAGGCGGGAACCTCCCTGAATCCCCTATAATCGCAGCAGCCAGTCCCTTCAGGTAAGTTTGTGCATGGGGGCAGACAAATACGAGACTGCACGCCCCCTCGAGATAAAATACCTCAGTCCACATACGACTTCCTGTTGCTCTTGGCGGACGACGGAATTACTGTCGCCAGCAAGTATTTTACACAGGAGGAGCACCATTGGGTTGGGATCATTACAGCACAGGGCACTGACGAAGGCGAGTGTGCCGAAATGCATCTGCCGCTGCTGGGATGTTTGGAATAAAGGATATATATATATATATATATATATATATATATATATATATATATATTCACTGAAAAAACCATAGGTTATAGACCATATATAGTTAGGAATTCGCATTTACAAAACCTTATTTTACTCACACAAAACCATTGAAATTCCATATATAGTTAGTTGCACTAACTATATATCGCGCACCCGCAATCCACTGCTGATGATGTCACATATTACATCATTCATGACATGGTCAGTGACATCACTGATGACATCACTGATGACATCTCAAATGACATCACTGATGACATCTCAAATGACATCACTGATGACATCACTGATGACATCTCATTTGACATTACTGATCACATCACTGATGATATCATTCATGTGATAATACGATGAACCTCTTCAGACTCTAATATAACCTTAGATACAATCAGTGTAAACAGACACTCACAGACTGTCACTCATCCATGGAGTTACTCACACACCTAGTCAGTCATGCAAAGAATCAATCACACCTCCATTTCCTCAACTATACAGTTATACAAACTTTACTTATTCAAACATATACTAACACATATTTACTCTCTTATACAATCCCTGATACAAGTTCACTATGATCCATACAGCCACTCACACATTCACTGGCTCTTATGCACAGTTATTTATATATGTCAACTCTCACATGTACTGTGTTTTACATATGTACTTACTTTGACATGTAGCACTGAGATATCCATTCACTCACCAATACACTCATGCACACAGTCAACCGCCCATACAGCTGTTTCCACATGCACTTTTGAAACCATACATCTAGTGAATCAACTGCTCACACATCTATGCACAGAGTCATACACCTCCCAGCCATCCACACACACACTCAGTCTCCCATACAAATACTTGGGCGACCAATCAATAACCCATATAGTTACTCATATAGCTACTTATCAACACATGCAACAGTTTACAGAACAACAGACATAATGATGCACAAATTAAGACAGTTTAGTCACTAACCCATGCACTCAGTGAGACACATTTAATCACTCACTCATACAGTCAGTCATGCACCTACTAAATCCTTCATCCAGACACTTATACATCCACTCATTCTTCAATATGTAAGACATATTTTAACTTTACAGAAACATACAGTCACTGGATGTTGTCATCAGTGATGTCATCAGTGATGTCATTTGAGATGTCATCAGTGATGTCATCAGTGATGTCACTGACCATGCCATAAATGATGTAATATGTGACATCATCAGCAGTGGATTGCGGGTGCGCGATATGTAGTTAGTGCAACTAACTATATATGAAATTTCAATGGTTTTGTGTGAGTAAAATAAGGTTTTGAAAAGGCTTATCCCTAACTATATATGGTCTATAACCAATGGTTTTTTCAGTGAATATAGATATATATATATATATATATATATATATATCGAGCTCGAATCCCTGCAGGTATTCAGGAGCCGGACAAGTCTGGCAGAAACCGTGAGCTGGATATATATATATAAAATTAATCGAGCAAAATCAGTAGGCCACTAATTGGATCTCTTTTTGACCTCGCTAAAATAGAAATAATAGGAACAACCCTTCATGAGAAATACGAAAATAGTGAGATGAACTGAGCTCCACACCATGAGGGCTGCAAGACAGCTTGGCTCCGTCACCCACCCCGCCCAAAATAACGACAAACCCTATGCAAATATTAAAAATATATACAACACACCAGCAAAGAAACAGGGTAAAACATTTTATTAAATAACTATATACATAACTATTTTATACTTTTTATTGCCCGATCCGGCTAGCTCAATCGATCGAGCATGAAACTCATGCACTCTGATAGCAAGCGTTGCTGCTGATGCTATGCAGACCAAAACTGGTTTTCAGTTTGTACATTTTTCTAGATTTTTCCATCCAAGGTTGGTTGAGTTTGTAGAACGATGGCTTCAGATTTTCAACATACGGTGTGGTGGCGCGGACTGGGAGGGGGAGCTTCGCTCCTGCCCCCTCCCCAAGTAAGATTTTCATACTTGAAAGTACGTTAATGGTTTTGGTCCCTGAGTTGCTTCGATGTTACTGCCATTCTCAAATGGCATAAGTTCTGGATGTTGGGTGCCATAGTTCAGAGTTCTGAGCAGCGCTTGTAACACTGTCTGAAGCTTATTTCCACCTACTGCAGCTTCACTATTCTCAAAAGTAAGTGAGGGTCGTTTGTGGACCTGACTGCATTTGAAAACAATGTGATATGGTACCTCCCTAAACCGCTTGACGGAGGCCCCCGAGGGGCGGTCTGATGGCACGGACTCGGAGAAGACGCTTGGCTCCGACCCCCTCCCCAAGTCTTATAGCACCGGTTTAGCCTGAGATCGCCCCCGACAAAGGCGGCCGGCTCCCGGGGTCCGGCGGAACTTTTTGCCTTTTGATGACTCTTCTATTCTGGACCTTGTCCCACAATCCGTTTGACCTGAAGACACGCTGTAGTGGGGCGCCCCTTTACCGTTTTAGTTGCCATTCCGCCCGCTTTTGCTACACTGTGCCTCTTCCGCCATTCAGCTGTTTATCGCCCGCTCTTGCGGCTACAGCGTCTCGCTCACCATGTAGTTGAGTTGCTCCCGCTCTTGCGATGCAACGATAAGCGACTGCCACAGGACTCTCAAAATGGCGTCCGGATCTTCAGATTTGGGCGTGGTCCACTAAAATGGCCCTGGGACACCTTGGAACTCGGACGCTTCCCTGATAGGGCTTGGGTCCCATTCTCGAAAGCGTCCCCTCAGCCGTGAAGATTCTACAAAAGTCTTGGGGGCCCCCGACTCCCGCAGGCTTCTGGTGGGGAGCGGCTGCCATGTTTGCTCGTGGAATGGCCACGACGGACCTACGAGATGGTAGTGCTCTCATGCTGACGCCAGCTTTAGTCTGAAACATCCAGAAACACTGTAGACTACCAATTCGATCAGTTCCGGTAGTGCCCCAACATGACCCGGTAGAGAAGAACTTGCCCTCCCCTCTTTGACTGATGGTTCTTGTTGCCTGTCCCCTCTGTTGTCATTTTACAGAACTTTTTGGACTGCTGAAAGGGGTTGTGTTCCGAACGCTGGTTGGTGGAGACATTGTGACTATATTCTTGACCTACGTTGTCGCGTAATGCGTTATATGACACGCCGCGTTAGCGCACCCGGAAGTGATCCGGGGCGCGGCGCGCAGCGCGTAACGTAAGCATAACAGGTCATGTGACTTGTTAATAAAACTTTTTATTGGTTCATTTTACTTTTGTTATTTTAATAATGAAAAGCTTGGTCATATGACCTAAAAAATACGCTTTTTATTGATTTCGATCTTTTTTTTAAAAAACATATATGTTATAATATTCCAAGCTAATGTACTTTCCCGGAAAATTTACAGCTGTCCTGCAAGTAAAAGATATTCCTTTTTCGAGAAAAAGGGCGTTTCTTCGTTCCATGACGGAGCCGTTGAGTAAAAGAGACTCGGCCTGCTGTCTTAGTCGCCGATACGCCTGATTATCAGATTCTTATCGATCACTTTATGTTGCAGGAGTGGAAAACACAACTGCCCTTGACCATTTATCTTTACTGCGTTCCTACGTATTATACCTTTTATCCGTCATGTAATTGGACTGCTTTATTTCACTTGCCTTTTACTGATTCGAAAACAGTGACTAAAAGTAAAAACTTTACCAATGTAAATACTACTACCATGTTTTGTTTTAAAAACCTTTATTGTGAAAATGTCAGCATACAAATACGGGCCTATAACCACGTGGGCCGGCCACGGAGCAAACTGAAATCGTATATGATGAGGAGACATTTACATTATAGAGGAACGTAACGAGCGGGCCATTAGGTTGCAAGAACTAAGGTGTCTAACAGTTGCGGAATCGGTGGACGTACATTTTGTAATTAAAATACGACAGGGCCACTTACAAAAAAGTTATCTAGATATACATTTGCGGGCAAGTACCATGAGTGACGTTAATTCGAACTTTCAATAGTACAGTAATCAATAACACATCAGAACTTAATATCAATAGGGATGTCGAAATATTCAATCAATTCTCGTCCCCGCCCGCCATGAGCATCAAAACTGCATTCATATCTCGTGATATCAAGGTTGTTCAACCAGTACACAACAAGGAGTTACGAGTCCCATTTATACCGGCGCCATTTTGGGCGAGGCCGGGCAGGTCCAAGATATAGTCAAAATGTCTCCACCAACCATCGGCCAGACCAGAACCCCTTTCGGCCCTTTATGCTACAAGATGGTGTCTTCCATTCAGAAAATATTGTTGGCAGCATTTTGAAAGGAAAGATAAACAGCCGTTCTCCTAGTGAGTCTCACATTGTTACATTTAGGAAGAATGTTGAAGAGTAATATGTGGAAAATCTGAAGCCATTTTTCTACAAACTCTCAATCAGCCTTGGATGGAAAAAAAAAATCCTGAAGAATGTACAAACTGAAAACCAATTTTTGTCTGTATAGCATCAACAGCAACGCTTGAGTCAGCTTTGTGTCAAGCCGCCATTTTCATTCAATCAATAGCGTCCCCCTGCACACATTCAGGGACCTGGTCGTGTCTTCAGGTGAAACGGATTGTGGGACAAGAAGCAGAAAGGAAAAGAAAAAAGTTCCGCCGGACCTCGGGAGCCGGCCGCCTATGTCATGGGCGATCTTTGGCCACACCAGGGCAATAGTGAAGCTGCAGCAGGTGCAAACAAGCTTCAGACAGTCTTACAAGCACTGCTTTTCTAAAAAATGTTTTTTATTTTTGCACAGTTTTATATATTTTTTTTGTTTTTGATGGAGGGGAAACAACAAAAAACAGGCATTGAAAAAGGCTCAACAGTGCAGGGCGCCTTGTGCTGGTTCCGACCTATTCACACATCGGTCCACTACTGACATCACCTCATAAACCAACGGGGCACCCCACGCCGACTTTCGGCGCAGCATTGTAGGATGGCCACACCAGTGCGGCAACTTGCTGGACACCACCTCGGTGCCATCCGGATCTTGGCGCGTTCGAGTCACTGTACCGCAAGAGTGACCGGAACTCAGCTGGACACGCCGTCTTTCGGCGCAGCATTGTAGGATGACCACACCAGTGCGGCAATTTGCTGGACACCACCTCGGTGCCATCCGGATCTCGGCGCGTTCTAGTCACTGTACCGCAAGAGTGACCGCAACTCAACTGGACACGCCGTCTTTCGGCGCAGCATTGTAGGATGGCCACACCAGTGCGGCAACTTGCTAGACACCACCTCGGTGCCATCCGGATCTCGGCGCGTTGTGCTGCCTTCGGCCTATTGTAGCCGCAAGTGCGGACGCAACTCAGTTGGACGGCGAGTGAAACGCTAAGGGGCGCCCCACTGCAGCCGAGGAGCCTCCATCTTGGGGGAGACGCACAGCCCCCACTAACTGACGCGACCTCACAGGCAAACGGGGCGCCCCACGCCGACTTTCGGCGCAGCATTGTAGGATAGCCACACCAGTGCAGCAACTTGCTGGACACTAACTCGGTGCCATCCGGATCTCGGCGCGTTGTGCTGCCTTCGGCCTATTCGCACAACGGTCCGCTAATGACGCCGCCTCACGTGCCAACGGATTTCCTACGCTTTTTGTAGCCCTATGCCGCATAACAGGTCATGTGACTTGTTTATAAAACTTTTCATTGGTTCATTTTACTTTTGGTTTCCTAAAGATGGAAGGCTTGGTCATATGACCTAAAAATAACACTTTTCATTGGTTTAGAACATTTTTTTTCCCCAAACGATGAAAGCCCCACCTTGTTTCTGGATGATTCAGACTGAAGCTGGCGTCAGCATGAGAGCACCACCATCTCGTGGCTCCGTCGTGGTCATTCCGCGAGCAATCATGGCAGCCGCTCCCCACCGGAAGCCTGCAGGAGTCGAGGGCCCCCAAGACTTTTGTAGAATCTTCACGGCTGAGGGGACGCTTTCGAGAATGGAGCCCAAGGCCTAGCAGGCAAGCGTCCGAGTTCCAAGGTGTCCCAGGGCCATTTTAGTGGACCAGGCCCAAAACCGAAGAGCCGTCCGCCATTTTAAGAGTCCTGTGGCAGCCGCCTATCGCTGCACTGCAAGAGTGGGTGGAAGTCAACAACATGGTGAGCGAGACGCTGTAGCCGCAAGAGCGGGCGCAACTCAGCTGGATGGCTGCCACCTGGGGAGGCCCGTTCACGCCGCCTCCCCCACGCCCCCCCCCCCGGGCCGCCCCACGGCAATTTTCGGAGCAGCATTGTAGGATACCAAAACCAGTGCGGCAGTTTACTGGACATCACCTGGGTGCCATCCACATCTCAGCGCGTTCTGCTGCCTTGGGACTATTCGCACAACAGACCGCTACTGACGAGGCCTCCCCCCGCACCACCCGGGACGCCCCATGCTGTTTTTCTGAGCTGCATTGTAGGAAACCAAAAACCAGTGCGGCACCCAGGTGACATCACCTGGGTGCCGTCCAGAATTCAGCACGTTGTGCTGCCTTGGGACTATTCGCACAAAAGACAGCTTCTGACCATTGTTGGTTTTTTTTGTTAAAAAATGTTTAAATGTTTTTACAGTTTTTGTTCCGTTCGTTATATTTAAAAGTTAATAAAGTTTTATAATCCTACTTTGTTGGAGTGCTATATATTTTAAAAAAATCGGGTGAATGGGGCCTTGAATCGGGTTATTGTCATGTGTGGGCTTTGCAAGTGTACTGCTACAGGATCGGACATTTCAAACTCAAATGCACGTTCTTTTTCTTACCTTTCCGAAGCATGGAGCGCAATAGCAGGCAGAGAAAGGGTGATGCAAGTGTTGAACACTGCCTGGCCTGGCAAGTTGCTGGCAGTGCCTCCCCCCCCCGCCCGCTCCTGAAAGAGGACACACACACACCGCCGCCCCGAGTACTTCACAGATCTTTAAAAGAACATGCGCTTGTTCATCAGGCTTAAATGGTTTATCACCCCTTCTAGAACCCCTGCATCGACCCTCTGTTTCCTGGAACAATTACCACGTAACACAATACCAAGCCTTGTCAGCTGAAACCCCCGAGGAATCGTGGGGCATATTATCAAGGGGGTTTATCTCCGCTTTTTTGGCTTTAAAAGCCAAGAAAGTGGAGATAAAATTATCTCCCTATTACCAAGCTGTCGCTAACACCAGTTAGTGACAGCTAAAAGGAGATAGCGACCATCTTGGGCCCCGCTTTGCATGTCAGTGATATTTATCACTAATGACATGCAAAGTGGGCGTGCCAAGATGTTAGCGACTGGAAACAGTCCCTAACATCGCTATCTCCTATTACCAACTTTTGGAGATATTCGCGCTAAGCGCGAATATCTCCAAAAGCTAACACCTGCCCTGAGCAGTTCTTAGCCATGTTATCCAATGGGAGGTGGATAACATGGCTAAGAGCATTTGCTCGATAATGGATGAATATCGCTGACTTTTCAGCGATATTCATGCATTGCGGCCGTTTTTTATCGCATTTGCGATAAACCTTGCTAATAGCAAGGTTCATCTGCGATAAAAATCGCCGATGTGCGGCGATAATTTTTGTCTCTAAACAAGTTAGAGACAAAAATTATCGCTAGTTGTTGGTAATATGCCCCCGGGTTTTTGCTTGCAGAAATCGGGAGGCGGGAGACTAGCACTGAAATCAGTAGTCTCACGCCTGAATCGGGAGGGTTGGCATGTCTGGATTCTCTACAGCTGGGGCCATAAACTACATCCGCAGGGCTAGGTGATAGCCTGGGACCGGCCTGGCATCTAAAATGGCTGCCGTGCACGACAAAATTGTGGCATTGGAAAAAAAGCAAGATGGCGCAGACAATGTTTATCAATAAGGATTCATTTATAACAAAATATTTTATCGCACTGACAAATTGGCGGTCAACACTACCTGATTTCCATCGAATCGAACGTTAACAGACGTCACGCAGCAAAAAAAATAAAAAGCTCACGCACAGCTGCTGGAAGACATGTATCAACATATATGAGCCTCCTCAGCCACCCTCAGAAAACATAAGGGATCAGGATACGTCTCCCGCACCCCCTTATACCTAGTAATTTAATTAAAACAAAACACAAAATGGCGAATTCCCGTTTCGCTACCAGTTTGCGGCCCAGGAAGCGCTTCTACCGTGAAAAATCAATTTTTTTTCCCCACGGGACCCTTTAATAACCTCAACATCATTCCTAGGGGGTCAAGAGGGGAATACCTTGCCCCCTTTCATTAAATTCCCCCTTCGTTTTTCACCTCTTCTTCTCTCTCGATCCTACCGAGAGACAAGATGGCGCACGCACAGCCGCTGGAAGACATATATCAACATATATGAGCCTCCTCAGCCACCCTCAGAAAACATAAGGGATTAGGATACGTCTCCCGCACCCCCTTATACCTAGTAATTTAATTAAAACGAAGCACAAAATGGCGAATTCCCGTTTCGCTACCAGTTTGCGGCCCAGTTCGCGGCCCGGGAAGCGCTTCTACCGTGAAAAATAAATTTTTTTTAATTTTCCCCACGGGACCCTTTAATAACCCCAACAACATTCCTAGGGGGTCAAGAGGGGTATACCTTGCCCCCTTTTTATTAAATTCCCCCTTCGTTTTTCACCTCTTCTTCTCTCTCGATCCTACCGAGAGATAAGATGGCGGCCGCTCCGGACTGTTTAGAATGTTGACAGACACCGGGGAGCCAATCAGCTTCGCATCGCAAAGTTCCGTTTCGCGAAAAGTAAGCGGACCGGAGCGCAGCCCGGACCGCTGTTACAGATATATATCTTGTTTTGAACGTTAATTTCTCAAAATCCACTGGAGCACATATATTGAGACCTAGCAAAGGCACATCGGGCTAACAGTCCCTACAATTTTGCCAAGTTTCGTGCAAATCCATTCAGCCGTTCGAGCTAAAAGTGAGGCCAAAGGCCCTATGGAAATTAACATGGGAAAAACGCGTTTTGGGACCCCCCTTTTTTCTCGGCCCCCCCTTGAGGAAACCCCCCCGAATTTTCAGGGGCTGCTCAGAAACAAAATGTGCCATTTTCCTGAAAATTTCAGCCGATTCCGTCCACAAACGCCAAAGTTATTAGACATAGAATTTTCAAAAGTTCCATAGACAAATAATCCTAACTATATATACCTACTGGCGAACGCCAGTAGGTAATATATATATATATATATATATATTACCTACTGGCGGTCGCCAGTAGGTATATATAGTTAGGATTTTTTCCCTATGGGATTTTTGAAAATTCTATGTCTAATAACTTTGGCGTTTGTGGACGGAATCGGCTGAAATTTTCAGGAAAATGGCACATTTTGTTTCTGAGCAGCCCTTGAAACCTTGGGGGGGGTTTTGTCGAGGGGGGGCCGAGAAAAAAGGGGGGTCCCAAAACACGTTTTTCCCATGTTAATTTCCATAGGGCGGTTGGACTCACTTTTAGCTCGAACGGCTGAATGGATTTGCACGAAACTTGGCAAAATTGTAGGGACTGTTAGCCCGATGTGCCTTTGCTAGGTCTCAATATATGTGCTCCAGGAGTTTTTGAGAAATTAACGTTTAAAACAAGATATATATCTGTAACAGCGCTCCAGGCTGCGCTCCGGTTCGCTTACTTTTCGCGAAACGGAACTTTGAGCGCAGAAAGCTGATTGGCTCTCCGGTGTCTGTCAACATTCTAAACAGTCCGGAGCGGCCGCCATCTTATCTCTCGGTAGGATCGAGAGAGAAGAAGAGGTGAAAAACGAAGGGGGAATTTAATGAAAGGGTGCAAGGTATACCCCTCTTGACCCCCTAGGAATGTTGTTGGGGTTATTAAAGGGTCCCGTGAGGAAAATAAAAAAAAAATGATTTTTCACGGTAGAAGCGCTTCACGGGCCGCGAACTGGGCCGCAAACTGGTAGCGAAACGGGAATTCGCCATTTTGTGCTTCGTTTTAATTAAATTACTAGGTATAAGGGGGTGCGGGAGACGTATCCTAATCTCCTATGTTTCATGAGGGTGGCTGAGGAGGCTCATATATGTTGATACATCTCTTCCAGCGGCTGTGCGTGAGCTTTTTTTTTTTTGCTGCGTGACAGTCCGGAGCGGCCGCCATCTTATCTCTCGGTAGGATCGAGAGAGAAGAAGAGGTGAAAAACGAAGGGGGAATTTAATGAAAGGGGGCAAGGTATACCCCTCTTGACCCCCTAGGAATGTTGTTGGGGTTATTAAAGGGTCCCGTGGGGAAAATAAAAATAAAATGATTTTTCACGGTAGAAGCGCTTCACGGGCCGCAAACTGGGCCGCAAACTGGTAGCGAAACGGGAATTCGCCATTTTGTGCTTCGTTTTAATTAAATTACTAGGTATAAGGGGGTGCGGGAGACGTATCCTAATCTCCTATGTTTCATGAGGGTGGCTGAGGAGGCTCATATATGTTGATACATCTCTTCCAGCGGCTGTGCGTGAGCTTTTTTTTTTTTGCTGCGTGACAGTCCAGAGCGGCCGCCATCTTATCTCTCGGTAGGATCGAGAGAGAAGAAGAGGTGAAAAACGAAGGGGGAATTTAATGAAAGGGGGCAAGGTATACCCCTCTTGACCCCCTAGGAATGTTATTGGGGTTATTAAAGGGTCCCGTGGGGAAAATAAAAAAAAAATGATTTTTCACGGTAGAAGCGCTTCACGGGCCGCGAACTGGGCCGCAAACTGGTAGTGAAACGGGAATTCGCCATTTTGTGCTTCGTTTTAATTAAATTACTAGGTATAAGGGGGTGCGGGAGACGTATCCTAATCCCCTATGTTTCATGAGGGTGGCTGAGGAGGCTCATATATGTTGATACATCTCTTCCAGCGGCTGTGCGTGAGCTTTTTATTTTTTTTGCTGCGTGACGTCTGTTAACGTTCGATTCGATGGAAATCAGGAAGTGTTGACCGCCAATTTGTCACTGCGATAAAATATTTTGTTATAAATGAATCCTTATTGATAAACATTGTCTGCGCCATCTTGCCTTTTTTCCAATGCCACAATTTTGTCGTGCACGGCAGCCATTTTAGATGCCAGGCTGGTCCCAGGCTATCACCTACCCCTGCGGATGTAGTTTATGGCCCCAGCTGTAGAGAATCCAGACATGCCAACCCTCCCGATTCAGGGGTGAGACTACTGATTTCAGTGCTAGTCTCCCGCCTCCCGATTTCTGCAAGCAAAAACCCGGGGGCATATTACCAACAACTAGCGATAATTTTTGTCTCTAACTTGTTTAGAGACAAAAATTATCGCCGCACATCGGCGATTTTTATCGCAGATAAACCTTGCTATTAGCAAGGTTTATCGCAAATGCGATAAAAAACGGCCGCAATGCATGAATATCGCTGAAAAGTCAGCGATATTCATGTATTATCGAGCAAATGCTCTTAGCCATGTTATCCACCTCCCATTGGATAACATGGCTAAGAACTGCTCAGGGCACTATCACTGACATGCAAAGCGGGGCCCACGATGGTCGCTATCTCCTTTTAGCTGTCACTAACTGGTGTTAGCGACAGCTTGGTAATAGGGAGATAATTTTATCTCCACTTTCTTGGCTTTTAAAGCCAAAAAAGCGGAGATAAACCCCCTTGATAATATGCCCCATGATTCCTCGGGGGTTTCAGCTGACAGGGCTTGGTATTGTGTTACGTGGTAATTCTTCCAGGAAACGTCAGAGGGTCGATGCAGGGGTTCTAGAAGGGGTGATAAACCATTTAAGCCTCATAAACAAGCGCATGGTCTTTTAAAGATCTGTGAAGTACTCGGGGCGGCGGTGTGTGTGTGTCCTCTTTCAGGAGCGGGCGGGGGGGGGGGGTAATGCCAGCAACTTCCAGGCTAGGCAGTGTTCAACACTTGCATCACCCTTTCTCTGCCTGCTATTGCGCTCCATGCTTCGGAAAGGTAAGAAAAAGAACGTGCATTTGAGTTTGAAATGTCCGATCCTGTAGCAGTACACTTGCAAAGCCCACACATGACAATAACCCGATTCAAGGCCCCATTCACCCGTTTTTAAAATAATATATAACACTTCAACAAAGTAACATTATAAAACTTTATTAACTTTTAAATATAATGAACGGAACAAAAACTGTAAAAACATTTAAACATTTTTCACCAAAAAAAGCAACAATTGTCAGAAGCTGTCTTTTGTGCGAATAGTCCCAAGGCAGCACAACGTGCTGAGTTCTGGACGGCACCCAGGTGATGTCGCCTGGGTGCCGCACTGGTTTTGGTATCCTACAATGCTGCTCCGAAAATTGGCGTGGGGCGTCCCGGGTGGTGCGGGGGGAGGCTTCGTCAGTAGCGGTCTGTTGTGCGAATAGTCCCAAGGCAGCAGAACGCGCTGAGATGTTGATGGCACCCAGGTGATGTCCAGTAAACTGCTGCACTGGTTTTGGTATCCTACAATGCTGCTCCGAAAATTGGCGTGGGGCGGCCCGGGGGGGGGGGGGCGTGGGGGAGGCGGCGTGAACGGGCCTCCCCAGGTGGCGGCCATCCAGCTGAGTTGCGCCCGCTCTTGCGGCTACAGCGTCTCGCTCACCATGTTGTTGAGTTGCTCCCACTCTTGCAGTGCAGCGATAGGCGGCTGCCACATGACTCTTAAAATGGCGGACGGCTCTTCGGTTTTGGGCCTGGTCCACTAAAATGGCCCTGGGACACCTTGGAACTCGGACGCTTGCCTGCTAGGGCTTGGGCTCCATTCTCGAAAAGCTTCCCCTCAGCCGTGAAGATTCTACAAAAGTCTTGGGGGCCCTCGACTCCCGCAGGCTTCCGGTGGGGAGCGGCTGCCATGATTGCTCGCGGAATGACCACGACGGAGCCACGAGATGGTGGTGCTCTCATGCTGACGCCAGCTTCAGTCTGAAACATCCAGAAACAAGGTGGGGCTTTCATCGTTTGGGAAAAAAAAATGTTCTAAACCAATGAAAAGTGTTATTTTTAGGTCATATGACCAAGCCTTCCATCTTTAGGAAACCAAAAGTAAAATGAACCAATGAAAAGTTTTATAAACAAGTCACATGACCTGTTATGCGGCATAGGGCTACAAAAAGCGTAGAAAATCCGTTGGCACGTGAGGTGGCGTCAGTAGCGGACCGATGTGCGAATAGGCCGAAGGCAGCACAACGCGCTGAGATCCGGATGGCAACGAGGTGGTGTCCAGCAAATTGCCGCACTGGTGTGGCCATCCTACAATGCTGCGCCGAAAGTCGGCGTGGGGCGCCCCGTTGGCCTGTGAGGTCGCGTCAGTCAGTGGGGGCTGTGCGTCTCCCCCAAGATGGAGGCTCCTCGGCTGCAGTGAGGCGCCCCTTAGCGTTTCACTCGCCGTCCAACTGAGTTGCGTCCGCACTTGCGGCTACAGTAGGCCGAAGGCAGCACAACGCACCGAGATCCGGATGGCACCGAGGTGGTGTCCAGCAAATTGCCGCACTGGTGTGGCCATCCTACAATGCTGCGCCGAAAGACGGCGTGTCCAGCTGAGTTGCGGTCACTCTTGCGGTACAGTGACTCGAACGCGCCGAGATCCGGATGGCACCGAGGTGGTGTCCAGCAAGTTGCCGCACTGGTGTGGCCATCCTACAATGCTGCGCCGAAAGTCGGCGTGGGGTGCCCCGTTGGCTTATGAGGTGATGTCAGTAGTGGACCGATGTGTAAATAGGTCGGAACCAGCACAAGGCGCCAAGATCCGAATGGCAAGTCCTGGATGTTGAGTGCCATAGTTGAGAGTTCTGAGCAGTGCTTGTAAGACTATCTGAAGTTTATTATAAGAATCAGACTAAGTTGAAGACTGTCTGAAGCTTATTTGCACCTTTTGCAGCTTCACTATTGCCCAAGGTGGTGTCCAGCAAATTGCTGCACTGGTGTGGCCATCCTACAATGCTGCGCCGAAAGACGGCGTGTTCAGCTGAGTTCCGGTCACTCTTGCGGTACAGTGACTCGAACGCGCCGAGATCCGGATGGCACCGAGGTGGTGTCCAGCAAGTTGCCGCACTGGTATGGCCATCCTACAATGCTGCGCCGAAAGACGGCGTGACCAGCTGAGTTCCGGTCACTCTTGCGGTACAGTGACTCGAACGCGCCGAGATCCGTATGGCACCGAGGTGGTGTCCAGCAAGTTGCCGCACTGGTGTGGCCATCCTACAATGCTGCGCCGAAAGTCAGTGTGGGGTGCCCCGTTGGCTTATGAGGTGATGTCAGTAGTGGACCGATGTGTGAATAGGTCGGAACCAGCACAAGGCGCCCTGCACTGTTGAGCTTTTTTCAATGCCTGTTTTTTGTTGTTTCTCCTCCATCAAAAACAAAAAAAAAATATAAAACTGTGCAAAAATACAAAAAAATGTTTAGAAAAGCAGTGCTTGTAAGACTGTCTGAAGCTCTTTTGCACCTGCTGCAGCTTCACTATTGCCCTGGTGTGGCCAAAGATCGCCCATGACATAGGCGGCCGGCTCCCGAGGTCCGGCGGAACTTTTTTCCTTTTCCTTTCTGCTTGTCCCACAATCCGTTTCACCTGAAGACACGACCAGGTTCCTGAATGTGTGCAGGGGGACGCTATTGATTGAATGAAAATGGCGACTTGACACAAAGCTGACTCAAGCGTTGCTGTTGATGCTATACAGACAAAAATTGGTTTTCAGTTTGTACATTCTTCAGGATTTTTTTTTCCATCCAAGGCTGATTGAGAGTTTGTAGAAAAATTCTTCCTAAATGTAACAATGTGAGACTCACTAGGAGAACGGCTGTTTAACTTTCCTTTCAAAATGCTGCCAACAATATTTTCTGAATGGAAGACACCATCTTGTAGCATAAAGGGCCGAAAGGGGTTCTGGTCTGGCCGATTGTTGGTGGAGACATTTTGACTATATCTTGGACCTGCCCGGCCTCGCCCAAAATGGCGCCGGTATAAATGGGACTCGTAACTCCTTGCCCGCAAATGTATATCTAGAAAATTTTATTGTAAGTGGCCTTGTCTTATTTTAATTACAAAATGTACGTCCACCGATTCCGCAACTGTTAGACACCTTAGTTCTTGCAACCTAATGGCCCGCTCGTTACGTTCCTCTACAGTGTAAATGTCTCCTCATCATATACGATTTCAGTTTGCTCCGTGGCCGGCCCACGTGGTTATAGGCCCGTATTTGTATACTGACATTTTCACAATAAAGGTTTTTAAAACAAAACACGGTAGTAGTATTTAGATTGGTAAAGTTTTTACTTTTAGTCACTGTTTTCGAATCAGTAAAAGGCAAGTGAAATAAAGCAGTCCAATTACATGACGGATAAAAGGTATAATACGTAGGAACGCAGTAAAGATAAATGGTCAAGGGCAGTTGTGTTTTCCACTCCTGCAACATAAAGTGATCGATAAGAATCTGATAATCAGGCGTATCGGCGACTAAGACAGCAGGCCGAGTCTCTTTTACTCAACGGCTCCGTCATGGAACGAAGAAACGCCCTTTTTCTCAAAAAAGGAATATATTTTACTTGCAGGACAGTTGTAAATTTTCCGGGAAAGTACATTAGCCTGGAATATTATAACATATATGTTTAAAAAAAAAAGTTCGAAATCAATAAAAAGCGTATTTTTTAGGTCATATGACCAAGCTTTTCATTATTAAAATAACAAAAGTAAAATGAACCAATAAAAAGTTTTATTAACAAGTCACATGACCTGTTATGCTTACGTTACGCGCTGCGCGCCGCGCCCCGGATCACTTCCGGGTGCGCCAACGCGGCGTGTCATATAACGCATTACGCGACAACGTAGGTCAAGAATATAGTCAAAATGTCTCCACCAACCAGCGTTCGGAACACAACCCCTTTCAGCAGTCCAAAAAGTTCTGTTAAATGACAACAGAGGGGACAGGCAACAAGAACCATCAGTCAAAGAGGGGAGGGCAAGTTCTTCTCTTCCGGGTCATGTTGGGGCGCTACCGGAACTGATCGAATTGGTAGACTACAGTGTTTCTGGATGTTTCAGACTAAAGCTGGCGTCAGCATGAGAGCACTACCATCTCGTAGCTCCGTCGTGGCCATTTCACGAGCAGACATGGCAGCCACTCCCCACCAGAAGCCTGCGGGAGTCGGGGGCCCCCAAGACTTTTTGAGAATCTTCAAGGCTGAGGGGACGCTTTCGAGAATGGGACCCAAGCCCTATCAGGGAAGCGTCCGAGTTCCAAGGTGTCCCAGGACGATTTTAGTGGACCAGGCCTAAAACCGAAGAGCCAGCCGCCATTTTGAGAGTCCTGTGGCAGCCGCCTATCGCTGCTCCGCAAGAGCGGGAGCAACTTAACTACATGGTGAGCGAGACGCTGTAGTCGCAAGAGCGGGCGGTAAACAGCTGAATGGCGGAAGAGGCACAGTGTAGCAAAAGCGGGCGGAATGGCAACTAAAACGGTAAAGGGGCGCCCCACTACAGCGTGTCTTCAGGTCAAACGGATTGTGGGACAAAGTCCAGAATAGAAGAGTCATCAAAAGGCAAAAAGTTCCGCCGGGCCCCGGGAACCGGCCGCCTATGTCGGGGGCGATCTCAGGCTACACCAGTGCTATAAGACTTGGGGAGGGGGTCGGAGCCAAGCGTCTTCTCCGAGTCCGTGCCATCACACCGCCCCTCGGGGGCCTCCGTCAAGCGGTTTAGGGAGGTACCATATAACATTGTTTTCAAATGCAGTCAGGTCCACAAACGACCCTCACTTACTTTGAGAATAGTGAAGCTGCAGTAGGTGGAAATAAGCTTCAGACAGTCTTACAAGCACTGCTTTTGTAAACATTTTTGATTTTTTTGTATTTTTGCACAGTTTTATATATTTTTTTGTTTTTGATGGAGGGGAAACAACAAAGCACAGGCATTGAAAAAGGCTCAAACTCAGAACTCTGAACTATGGCACCCAACATCCAGGACTTTCCATCCGGATCTTGGCGCCTTGTGCTACTTCCGACCTATTCACACATCGGTCCACTACTGACATCATCTTATAAACCAACATTATGTAAATAGTTATTTAATAAAATGTTTTACCCTGTTTCTTTGCTGGTGTGTTGTCTATATTTTTAATATTTGCATAGGGTTTGTCGTTATTTTGGGCGGGATCGGTGACGGAGCCGAGCTGTCTTGCAGCCCTCATGGTGTGGAGCTCAGTTCATCTCACTATTTTCGTATTTCTCATGAAGGGTTGTTCCTAATATTTCTATTTTAGCGAGGTCAAAAAGAGATCCAATTAGTGGCCTACTGATTTTGCTCGATTCCATTTGTTTTTTTAAACGATTTTTCACTATCTGCAAAGACTAAACAGAGTATTGCGACTCTGTGCTTGTTTATAAATAGAGAATGAACCAAAGAGAACCAATTCTAAAACAGTAAATGCTTGGATAACAATCAATCAAATGGAGAGAGAAGCAGGCACGACGGATTACAACGGGGTAAAGGCCTGCGTTAACTACCCTTCACTATCTACAAAGAGAGAGTATTCCTAAGAGAAAAGAGAGGGGAAGGGGGGTGCAGCGTTCAAAGCACATCAGCGTGCATAAATACGAAAATGTTTTTATCTATCACGTACTTGACATTTTAAAGCTTTTCATATTTGCTATTAAAAAACCATTGAAATTCACTGAAAAACCATAGGTTATAGTCTATATATAGTTAGAAAATTTGCATTTACAAAACCTTGAAAATTCAATGAAAAAACCATTGGTTTTAGGCCATATATAGTTAGGGATTTGCATTTACAAAACCTTATTTTACTCGCATAAAACCATTGAAATTCCATATATAGTTAGATGCGCTAACTATATATCGCGCACCCGCAATCCACTGCTGATGATGTCACATATTACATCATTCATGACATGGTTAGTGACATCACTGATGACATCACTGATGACATCTCAAATGACATCACTGATGACATCACTGATAACATCTCATTTGACATTACTGATCACATCACTGATGATATCATTCATGTGATAATACGATGAACCTCTTCAGACTCTAATATAACCTTAGATACAATCAGTGTAAAGAGACACTCACAGACTGTCACTCATCCATGGAGTTACTCACACACCTAGTCAGTCATGCAAACAATCAATCAGACTTCCATTTCCTCAACTATACAGTTATACACTCCTTATTTATTCAAACATATACTAACACATATTTACTCTGTTATACAATCCCTGATACAAGTTCACAAAGATCCATACAGACACTCACACATTCACTGGCTCTTATGCACACTTATTTATATATGTCAACTCTCACATGTACTGTGTTTTACATATGTACTTACTTTGACATGTAGCACTGAGATATCCATTCACTCACTAATACACTAATGCACACAGTCATCCGCCCATACAGCTGTTTCCACATGCAGTTTTGAACCCATACATCTAGTGAATCAACTACTCACACATCTATGTACAGAGTCACACACCTCCCAGCTACCCATACACACTCACTCAGTGTCCCATACAAATACTTGGACAACCAATCAATAACCCATACAGTTATTCATATAGCTACTGATCAACACATGCAGCAGTTTGTAGAACAACAGATATAATGATGCACAAATTAAGATAGTTTAGTCACTAACCCATGCACTCATTAAGACACATTTAATCATTCTCTCATACAGTCAGTTATGCACCTACTAAATCCTTTTTCCAGACACTTATACATCCACTCATTCTTCAATATGTAAGTCACATTTTAACTTTACAGAAACATACAGTCACTGGATGTTGTCATCAGTGATGTCATTTGAGATGTCATCAGTGATGTCATCAGTGATGTCACTAACCATGTCATGAATGATGTAATATGTGACATCATCAGCAGTGGATTGCGGGTGCGCGATATATAGTTAGCGCATCTAACTATATATGGAATTTCAATGGTTTTATGCGAGTAAAATAAGGTTTTGTAAATGCAAATCCCTAACTATATATGGCCTAAAACCAATGGTTTTTTCATTGAATATATATATATATATATATATATATATATATATATATATATATATATATATATATATATTACCTACTGGCAGTCGCCAGTAGGTAGTTATAGTTAGGTTTTTTTTCAATGTTAAATCTCAAAATTCTATTTGGAATAACTTTGGCGCCGGTTGACGAATCTGCCTGAAAATGTCCTCAAAATGGCCTCTTCGAGCTCCGGTCCTTCCCTAAAAGTTTGGGGGGGATTCGTCAAGCGGGGCCGAGATAAAAGGGGGGTCCCAAAATGCGTTTTCCCCATGTTAATTTCCATAAGCCGGTCGACCTCACTTTTAGCCCGAACGGCTGAATGGATTTACACCAAACTTGGCAAAATTGTAGGGACTGGTTGCCCGATGTGCCTTTGCTATGTCTCAAGATATGTGCTCCAGTGGATTTTGAGTAATTTAGGTTCAAAAAATATATATATCTATAGGTGCGCCCCGGTACGCGCACCGGGGAGTGCACGGGGCGCGCCACGCGACTTACGCACGGAAAGCTGATTGGATCTCGGGTGTCTGTAAACATTCTAAACAGTCTGGAGCGGCCGCCATCTTGTGCCTCGGTAGGATCGAGACATGAGAGGTGGCCAAAACAAAGGGGGAAATTATCATAAGGGCCAGAGTATACCCTCCCTGACCCCCTAGGTTTGATGTGGGGGCTTTAAAAGGGCGCCGCGGGGCCCAAAAAAAAAGTACTTTTTTTTCTCGATTTTTGCGGGGGATGCGCCTGGTACGCGCATCGGGGAGCAGACCGGGAAGCATACTATGGGGAAAAAAGAATGACAGACTTTTAAAAATTGTATGTTTATTAATTGTTCTTTTTGTTGTTTTTATTTTTTTTTATTTAAGTACCAACATGTAGGTACCAATGCAGAGTCTATAATTTAATATACACCGTCTTCTTTGTAGATATCTTGCATGTTGTTACAGAAGTTATTGTGGTATATGGAATTCATAGCGTAGTCTGTCAGGAAAGCAGAAACAACATGGAGGCAGGAGATGATAAAGAGATGTTAAATACACATTGGAGATAATATAGTGGGGGAAAGGAAGTAACTATGAGCAAACTTACTATGTAACACAAAAAAGTTGCACAGTATACTATAAGTCTCACTTTATATTTTAAACATTTTTGATCTACTTGATGAATTACATATAAAAATGAATAATGGCTCGAACAATTTTTGATTATTAAATATAAATTTATTCTTCTGATTCTTTTTCATAATTTAATAAAACTTCTAATAGTATATTGTCTGGAATGTCCTCATTTGTATTCTGTGATTCCATTGATTCCACACACCGAACTAATTCATGGTCCAGAGACTCATCCATAAAATCAAAGTCATCATTTTCAGCAATTCTTTCTTCTGTGTTGTTGTCCAAAACAATTTCAAAAGAAATATCCTGTTCTCCTTCCATTTTGTTGCTGTAAATTGCATTAAAAAAAATATATCAGTAGAGTTAGGGCACTGTTGGGTTTAAGTTCAGACAGGCAGTTTGGATTTTTTAACAGTGAAGCTATCTTTGGGTAGTGTATGGTATTAGGCTGGAATTTGAAATATATAAAAGTGTATGTGATAAAGCCTAAGTAAATTTATAATAATACAAGGGAAGCCTAACTCAATCTATAACTATAACAGAGAAGCCTATCTCAATCTATTTCTATTACAGTGGGATAGTATATAAGTAACAAAATATTTTTTCTCAAATTAACTGAAAGTGCACAACATACTTCCCTTTTTCAAATAACAACTTACCTTTAAGAAAGCAGTTGAAGTTGTCAGTGTAATTTCTTTTCAAATGTACTTCAGGAAGTAGTAGTCAAAATGGCTGTGTTTCCTTCTCTTTTTTTATATATATTCATGTACATAACCAATCAAATGTCAGGAAATAATCGTAGAAAATGTAAGAAACGTTTTAATTGGTTGTCAATTCTAACACTTCATATGTGTTTTGGTCATGTAATTTGCCTCAGGATATTTAGACAGGTCTGCAGCCTAAATGTCACAATGGAATTTCACCAAATTTGGGCAAATGGTAGGGACTGCTATGTAGTAGGGCCTATTCTATATTTGATGAAAGTGTATCCAGTGGTTTTTCTGTAAATTACTTTCCCACCTTTTTTTATTGAGCGCTTACCGGTGCGCGCTCCGGTACGCACACCGGCAGCGTTACGGGAGTCCTCCATTTTGTGTTTCGGTACAATCGAGACAGAAGATGGAGGACAAACAACATTGAGAATGGGTAGAAGGGGGCACGGTAGACACTTCCTGACCCTCTAGGTTTTCTGAGGGGGGCTTAGGACGCTCATATAGGCCAAAAATAAAAAATAAAAATTTAAAATTTCGCGGGGGAGAGCCCGGTACGCGCACCGGTAAGCGTACCGGGGAGCGTACTTTGGTGAAAAATAGTGAAAAAAGTTCGAAAAAGATAAATGTTTTGAATGATAAGAGGTAGGGTAGCTCTGAAAAGAGCTTTTGGGTTCTGTGGCTTATTTAGATACCTACAAGTAGGTTCCAATGCACAGTCTTAAATTCAGGAGGAATATTCTATTCCCCTCATCTGAGAAGTGCACACCATCTCCTCTGTAGATGTCTTGCATGTTGTAACGCAAGTTATTATGGTATATTGAACCCATTCCACAGTCTCTCATGTAAGCAGAAACAGATTTATTCACATGTTTCCGTGCTTTCTCAAATTGTGGACAAAATTGGTTGGACCAGTTCCATTTCTGTCTTTGGCATATATTGGAATATACCAAGGCAGTTTGTGGAAAAAGTGTCATCAATTGATCAAATGTGTCCTTTAAAAGCATTTCCAGACCAACCCCAGTCATAGTGCCCAAATCATTTCCACCACAGTGCACTATTAAGAGGTCAGGGTTTGGCAGATGCAAAAAGGTTTTCACCAATTCTATCAATTGATGACATCTCAATCCTCTCTGGCCAATCCACTTAATTTCCACATTTGATAAATCAAGGTTGTGATAATTTCTGCTTGCTGCATACCTTTGAGCCCAGTGGATGTAGCTATGTCCAATAATCCATACAGAATACATGATGTGAGAAGGTTCTGGTGCAGTCAGATGAAGTGTGGGAATGAAATGGCAGTTGGAACAGTAGGAGTTTACAAAAAAATAATTGTGGAGTTTCCCTGCTGTTGAATCACAAGCATTGATTGGTGGATTCAGTTAGTTGAAAACAGAAAGTTAGGGTGCATGGTTGTGTTGTGTGAAAGAAGCAATTTGAATGGTTAAGAAAAAGTCACTAAAAGCAATAATGCCCTGGATAAGCTGGTGTATTGAGAGGTCAAACATCCTTGCTGACTTAATTTGCAACATTGTAAAATAAACTTTTGAACCTGAGAGTTCAGTTAGGAGGGAGTTGCTATGGTAACAGATAGAAAGGTCTGAGAGGGGGAAGGGTGTTGGTTTGAAAATAGTGAGGGAAGACTTTTGATTGGTTGAAATAGGGCATATGTGTGTAAAGTTAGAGATTTTCTATGCCAGTCTTGGTTTCAGTGTATTGAGTGCACACCTTTTGCTCTGCTAAAGAAAAATTGGTGTGTGTGTCTTACACTATTTTCAATCTCCCAAAGCATTTGTAAAGGTAAGTAATGATTTATTTAATTTAGATAGAGACTTGTTTGCTCTATGGAGAATATTTGGAAGCAGATAGTTATGTTTCAGTAGTGAAATTGTATGCTTGTACATAGGTCCTGTGCTGTGTTTCTAAAATGTCATTCAAAAAACGATTTTGGGTGCAAAGCAACGGTATTTTCATTTGACCCATGGGAAATAAGTGACGCTCTTGTGGCGCAAGGCCTTCATAAATAAGGCCCTGAGTTTGTTTGCTGTTGGATTGTTTTTTGCTTTTTGATAATGCTTGCTATGAACATTTGCAAGATAGAGGATTTGTATTTTGGGAAACAGTGAGGTTTCAAAAGCGATATTGAGTGGTTGTACATAGGTTCTGCGCAGTTTTTCTAAAATGTTATTCAAAAAACGATTTTGGGTGCAAATGAATGGCATTTTCATTTGGCCCTTATTTATGATTGCCTTGTGCAGCCGGTGCATCACTTTAAACATGGGAAATAAGTGACGCACTTGTGGCGCAAGGCCTTCATAAATAAGGCCCTGATTTTTTTTGTTGTTGGTTTGTGTCTTGCTTTTGGATAATACTTGCTATGAACATTTGCAAAATAGAGGATTTGTATTTTGGGTAACAGTGAGGTTTCAAAAGTGATAATCAGTGGTTGTACATAGGTTCTGCGCAGTGTTTCTAAAATGTTATTCAAAAAACGATTTTGGGGGCAAATCAATGGTATTTTCATTTGGCCCTTATTTATGATTGCCTTGTGCAGCCGGTGCATCACTTTAAACATGGGAAATAAGTGACGCTCTTGTGGCGCAAGGCCTTCATAAATAAGGGCCTGAGTTTGTTTGCTGTTGGTTTGTTTTTTGCTTTTTGATAATGCTTGCTATGAACATTTGAAAGATAGAGGATTTGTATTTTGGGAAACAGTGAGGTTTCAAAAGTGATATTGAGTGGTTGTACATAGGTTCTGCGCAGTTTTTCTAAAATGTTATTCAAAAAACGATTTTGGGTGCAAATGAATGGTATTTTCATTTGGCCCTTATTTATGATTGCCTTGTGCAGCCAGTGCATCACTTTAAACATGGGAAATAAGTGACGCTCTTGTGGCGCAAGGCCTTCATAAATAAGGGCCTGAGTTTGTTTGCTGTTGGTTTGTTTTTTGCTTTTTGATAATGCTTGCTATGAACATTTGAAAGATAGAGGATTTGTATTTTGGGAAACAGTGAGGTTTCAAAAGTGATATTGAGTGGTTGTACATAGGTTCTGCGCAGTTTTTCTAAAATGTTATTCAAAAAACGATTTTGGGTGCAAATGAATGGTATTTTCATTTGGCCCTTATTTATGATTGCCTTGTGCAGCCGGTGCATCACTTTAAACATGGGAAATAAGTGACGCACTTGTGGCGCAAGGCCTTCATAAATAAGGCCTGATTTTTTGTTGTTGTTGGTTTGTGTCTTGCTTTTGGATAATACTTGCTATGAACATTTGCAAAATAGAGGATTTGTATTTTGGGTAACAGTGAGGTTTCAAAAGTGATAATCAGTGGTTGTACATAGGTTCTGCGCAGTGTTTCTAAAATGTTATTCAAAAAACGATTTTGGGGGCAAATCAATGGTATTTTCATTTGGCCCTTATTTATGATTGCCTTGTGCAGCCGGTGCATCACTTTAAACATGGGAAATAAGTGACGCTCTTGTGGCATCGGGCAACCAGTCCCTACAATTTTGCCAAGTTTGGTGTAAATCCATTCAGCCGTTCGGGCTAAAAGTGCCTTATTCATTTTCCTTTTCTCATTATTTTTTTTAAAAAGTGCGCTGACGGAACGCGCCCCGGTACGCGCACCGGGGCGCTCATCGGTACGCGCACCGGAAGCGCACCAAAGTGAAATGTTTTAAAAAAATGAATATACTTTAAAAAAAATAATTATATTAATATACAATATAGGGTTCATTTTTATAAAACATGCCTTTCTCAGCTATAGACATTTGCGAAAAAATCACCTTAGAAATTCACTAAAAAACACATAGGTGTGAAGCCCTATAAAAAGTTAAGAATTAGCAGTTAAAAAACCTATGAAATTCACAGAAAAAAACAAAGGTTTCACACCAGTTATAGTTAGGAATTAGCAGTTAAAAAACCTTTGAAATTCACTGAAAAAACCATAGGTTTCACACCAGTTATAGTTAGGAATTAGCATTTAAAAAACCTATCAAATTCACTTTAAAAAACCATAGGTTTCACACCAGTTATAGTTACCTGGAAATTTTACTGACATGAAACCATTGAAATTCCCACGTTATAGTTAGTTGGGCTCACTATAACTTGCGCGTGTAATGCACTGCTGATGACATCACATATTACATCACTCATGACATGGTCAGTGACATCACTCATGACATCACTGATGATACCATCCTTGTGACAGAGAGACTGACCTACTTTCACTGTAAAGTAACCCTTGAAACACATTTTGAAAAATAAAAACTAACATTTAAAAAAAAGTGGACATACCTATACCAGTTACAACAACCAATTCAGTAATTCCACCATTTATATACACATCCACTCACTCACCAAAACCTCTATATAGTCACTCATACATATACTCACTCATCATATGTAGTGAGACATCTATACATCCGTTAACACACCGACAGTCTTCCAAAAGTTACTCACACACATACTCACACATGCAAATAAACTATTGAACATCCATTTATTTGCATATACAGCTATACACACACTACCACCTTACTTCTAAGGAAACTTACACATACTTACTCTCTTAAACAATCACTTATAGAAACACATACTTATTTAAAAAGGAACTCTTACAATCTCTCACTCTCACATATACTCACTTATATACATCAATACTCACATATACTAGATTAAAACATATTTCGTTACTAATAAAGACACTAGTGAGACCGTCATTCACTCACTAACACACACATATACACACTCATCCACCCATACAGTCCTGCACATATGCTGTCTTCAAAACACATACAAACAGTGAGTCAGTCATTGATGCATCTATGTGCTAAGTAATACCCCCACCAAACCATACAGACACTCATACTGATACTAAAAAACATCTAATAACCCATATACACACACATGTAGCTACTCACCAACCCATGCAGCCACTTATACACAAAGTGAAACACTGATACATATATTTAAATATTTAAACATTACTCGCTAATATATGTATTCACTAAGATACACTTAATAAGCCAGTTAACCAATCAAAATTTTTTTTTAAAACATCCTTTTAGACACTTATTCAAACATTTATTCTTCCATCGACCTTTACATATACATATATAAAACATATTTATTTTTCAGAAAGACACACATTCACTGGATGGTGTCATCAGTGATGTCATGAGTGATGTCACTGACCATGTCATGAGTGATGTAATATGTGATGTCATCAGCAGTGCATTACACGCGCAAGTTATAGTGAGTCCAACTAACTATAACGTGGGAATTTCAATGGTTTTATGTCAGTAAAAATTCCAGGTAACTATAACTGGTGTGAAACCTATGGTTTTTTCAGTGAATTTGATAGGTTTTTTAAATGCTAATTCCTAACTATAACTGGTGTGAAACCTATGGTTTTTTCAGTGAATATATATATACATACATACATATATATAGAGACTGGGACACTGATCCCGAAACAGGCATTTCCTCGTAATCTGGCAAAAGTTAGATATTAGTCAGCACACCAGACGAGTTGTCACAAATAAGATAAATAAACCATAAAAATAAAGAGGAAAAGGATAAAGAATTGTTATCAATCCTGAAACTGGGAATTTCATCATGGCTGAGAAGAGCAAAAATAGAAAACAACGTGCAACAAACTGCTTAATGGTGATGTAACACCATCTGCTAGCGATACCCTCGGAGAATCCCTGGGCGGAAAAAAGGAAAAAATAACAATCACCTGTGTACTTAAAGAACTACATCAGTATCGCATTCTGGAAGTCAATAAATGGTGGGAGAAAGAAACCTTGGACAAATATATCGAATTTAAGTGAATCCCAAGGGGGTTGCGCATTCAAATCATGCCAACCTTAAATGACCTGGATGCAGACGTAATAAAACAATGCCAGATAGACACCAACGAATGCTCCTTCAAACTGATGAGAACCCTAATTTTGCACACTGAGAGAAAGCAGGAGAAAATAGTCGCTCCGATCCAAGACCTGGAACAAGAATTACAGCAATATTCTGAAAATGAATAGAACAAAGCACTGATCGAAACCCTGGAAAAGAAAATTAACAAACATGAAGCAGATGTTGAGAAACGCAAAGCTAGCAAGTTAAAATGAGATAGACTGGATTATGCCAACTGATGCATATACACTTTCGCACAAAAGTGTGATATGTTTAGAAATTGGGTAGTTATGGACAAATGTGCTGAACATGAAAACCCTGAAATGATTGATAGCTTCGACCTAAGCCCTGCAGATGAAGAAGCAACACATCAAACCTTGATTTGTCAGGGTAGATGAGACTCATACAAATGATAACACGAAAGCGAGGGAGAGAAAGAGGAACAACGTGGGGGAGAGGTCAATCCAAATCACAACCAGAAATAAAAAGAAGAGGGGGCAAAAAGCAAAAGAGGAAGAGGAAGGACAAAGCAAAACTATAGAAAAATCTAATTCAAAATAACCTGGTGATCAATATTTCTAATAGGTTCCTCTCTGTGGCACATATATCACTACTAAACAAGGTACTTTCATTCTGCCCCAACAAAGACATGAATATACCAAATGAACGCATTGACCTTTAAAAATGTGGCTGAAAAATAAAATTGAAGAAGTACTTTGAGGAAAAAACATCAGTAAACCAACAGCTGTCAACAACTAATCAGGAAATCTCAACTCTGAATCAAAGAGGAGATATACCCACCTTACGAGCATTAACCTATTTACAAGATGAACAAGAACCAGCATCAGAACAACAACGATCTTCATTAGAAACTGACGGAGAATTAAGTCAAAGAATAGGAATTAAAACAAACTAAGGGGCAATAGTTGACTAAAATCAAGATCTACCTTCTGTCCAAAATTGCCAGTAGGAAACAAGGTTGACTTATTTCATGAAATCATGGTTGAAGAAATCAACAAGATGGCACACAACACCTATGGGAAAAACAAAAACATCAAAAAAAATAATGACAAAAAGAAGGACAGAGGGAAGAAGAATTCCTGGAATCTGTCACCCGGTGAACATCAACCCCTTGAGAAATTACGAGAAGAATCATCAATAATTGTAAAAGCCTCAGGTAAGGGTGGAAATATTTTGATTAAAAATCAAAAGGATTATATATTTGCAGCTGTAAGGTAATTGGACAATCAAGATCATTACAATAAATTGACATTACATTTCAAAGAAATTTGGACTGAAGAGTACCATTGGATGCTACACACATGGAAAGAAAGAAATCTGATTGATGTGGAGGAATTTCTATACTTGAAAACTGATCATCCGGTTATGGCTACAATTCACTTCCTCCCGAAAGTCCAAAAATCACTCCTGAATCCACTTGGCAGACCAATAGTCAACTCTATTGACTCTTTGCTTGAATCCACATCATGCTTCCTGGACATCTTCCTCATGAAGTATGTCACTGCACTTCTGTCAGCAAGGACATCTCCTTCAGCCACTCCACCGGACTCCACTGGACAGACCACAGCTGCGTTTACTTCAGCTTCAGCAGAACCACCGCTCACCACCACCCGCAACAGTTTCCCCGCAGAAGCTGGAACAAGATCACCACCGACCAACTCACCACATCCCTGAGCCAGAACCCTCCCGCCAGCTCAACGAACCCCAACCAAGCCACCAACAACCTCACAAAGTGGATCACCAACTGCACAGACAACCTCGCCCCATTGAAGACCCCCCCGTCAGACCCGGCAACAAGAAAGCATCCTGGTTCACCGACGAACTCAAGAGCTCGAAGAAGAACTGCCGGGCCCTCGAGAAAGCATGGTGCAGAGACCCGACTACAGACAACATGACCACCCTCAAGCACGCCACCCGAAAACACCACCAGCTGATGCACACCACCAAGAAAACCGCATTCAAGGAACGACTGGACAACAACGCCCACAACAGCAAGGAACTCTTCAACATCGTCAAAGAGCTCTCGAACCCCAGCGCCAGAAACAACGACATAACTCCCTCGTAAGACCTCTGCAACTCGCTCGCCTCGTTCTTCCTCAGAAAGATCGCAGACATACAAAACAGTTTCCCCACACAGCCGACGCACCCTACGACCGTACCAACGGCCCCCACCACCACCCTCCGAGCCTGGACCCCAATCAACACTGCAGACACCATCCGCACGATGAACTCCATCCACTCCGGATCACCAACCGACCCCTGCCCTCACCACATCTTCAACAAGGCCGACGCCGTCATCGCACCCCACCTCCGGGACATCATCAACACCTCCTTCGACACCGCCACCTTCCCAGAGAGCTGGAAGCACGCCGAACTCAGCGCCCTACTGAAGAAACCATCAGCAGACCCCACCGACCTCAAAAACTACCGCCCCATCTTGCTCCTTCCTTTTCCTTCTAAAGTCATTGAGAACACCGTCAACAGACAGCTGGTCGCCTTCCTCGAGACGAATGGATCCCTCGACCACTCGCAGTCCGGCTTCCGGGCCAACCACAGCACCGAGACCGCCCTCATCGCAGCCACCGACGACATCCGAGCCCTGCTCGACAATGGGGAAACAGCGGCCCTCATCCTCCCGGACCTCTCCGCAGCGTTCGACACAGTCTGCCACCGCAGCGCCTGAACAACGTCGGAATCCAGGAGAAGGCACTGGAGTGGATCATCTCCTTCCTCGCCGGAAGAACCCAGAGAGTCCGCCTCCCCCCGTTCAGTTCAGAGGCCACCGAAGTCATCTGCGGCGTACCACAAGGATCATCACTCAGCCCCACCCTCTTCAACGTCTACATGAGCCCCCTCGCAGCCATCGCACGCCAACACAACCTCAACATCATCTCCTATGCAGACAACACCCAGCTGATCCTCTCCCTCACCAACGACCCCACAACCACCAGAACCAACCTACATGAAGGGATGAAGGACGTAGCCGAGTGGATGAGGAACAGCCGCCTGAAACTGAACTCAGAGAAGACGGAAGTCCTCATCCTGGGATCATCACCCTCCGCCTGGGACGACTCCTGGTGGCCCCCTGCTCTGGGCAACGCACCCAAACCAACGGACCACGCACGCAACCTGGGCTTCATCCTGGACTTCTCCCTCTCGATGACCAGACAAGTCAACGCCGTCTCCTCGTCATGCTT
The DNA here is from genome assembly GCF_964263255.1 of Lissotriton vulgaris. Classification (NCBI taxonomy): domain Eukaryota; kingdom Metazoa; phylum Chordata; class Amphibia; order Caudata; family Salamandridae; genus Lissotriton; species Lissotriton vulgaris. Next base: position 725,751,995 of record NC_141696.1, read on the forward strand.
CAACATCCTACGCATGCTGCGCAAGATCTTCCGGTGGATCCCCACCAAAACCAGGAAGACGGTCACCCAGGACCTCGTCACCAGCCGACTGGACCACGGCAACTCCCTCTACGCCGGAACCACAGCCAAACTTCAGAAAAGACTCCAGCGCATCCAGTTCCCCTCAGCACGACTCATCCTGGACATCCCCCGACACAGCCACATCGCCGGACACCTGAGAGACCTGCACTGGCTCCCCGTCAGCAAGAGAATCACGTTCAGACTCCTCACCCACGCACACAAAGCTCTCCACAACCAAGGCCCCAGATACCTCAACGACCGTCTGACCTTCTACACTCCCACCCGCCAGCTACGATCGACCAACCACGCCCTCGCCGCTGTTCCCCGCATCCGAAGAGCCACAACGGGAGGAAGATCCTTCTCCTACCTGGCTGCCAAGACGTGGAACTACCTCCCCATCCACCTCCCCCTGACCCAAGACCACCTCTCCTTCAGGAAGCAACTCAAGACCTGGCTGTTCGAACAGTAGCGGACCCCCCTCCCCCAAGCGCCTTGAGACCCTCCGGGTGAGTAGCCGCTATACAAATGCATTGATTGATTGATTGATTGATTGATTGTCATATCTGAGAAATACGATGGATTTCTTAAATAAAATTAAAACAATTGCATGGGAAGTCATCTTTTGATGGCAAAGATTGATGTCACATCTCTTTATACATCTATTCTCCATTCTGATGATATAGCTGCTATAAAACAATTTTTACAGACCAGATCGATCAGCTATCGCGAACGTTCGGAAATGCTAATTGAAATGCTTAAATACTGCCTGACACATAACTTATTTCTGTTACAAGGTGACATCTTCCTACAAAAACAAGGGACTGCCAAGGGAACATCTTTTGGACCAACCTATGCAAATTTACTCATGGCAGTCTGGGAGACAGAAGTATTGAAGAATCGTGAATCTCAGAACATCAAATTTTGGTCAAGATTCATCGATTTCCTCTTCATAGTTTGGGAGGGAGACCGCATTGATCTCCAAAACTTTATTTAATCACTGAACACAAATCGGTACGAGCTATCCTTCACATCAACAACAAGCTCCACAAACATCATCTTTTTAGATGTGGAAGTGTTCATTGAAAACCAGAGAATATGCACCAGAATGCACAGGAAACCATCTTCATGCAACAGTATTCTCCAAGCTAACAGTGGGCATACCCCATGGTGAAATGTTGTGTGCAAAAAAGAACTCCTCCAAAACAACGGACATCAACTCAAAAATTGAAGAAATGAGTAACCGCTTCTCAGAATGAGGCTACCCTCAAGATGTAATTGCAACAGCGAAAGCAAGAGTTGCTTTGAAAGTAAGGACAGAACTGTTACAACGAAAATAAGGAATGACAGGAAGAAGCAAAGATGAATTCAAAACCATTCGACTTATAATGGACTTTAACAATCAGATTGGGGATTTAAAGAGAATTGCTCGAAAAAACTGGAGCATTCTGATGCTGGATGAAACATTGCAAAAGACATTGTCCCCATATCCTAACATCACATACAGAAAAACTGCACAACTAGGGTAATTCTCACATAAAATAATCTCGAAACTCCGAAACCAACAACGTCATTCTGGCTTAATTCTCCAGGATTCAGGAAATGCTTTAAATGTGCGAATATGGTGAAAATGCCTCATCATATCAGTTGCACAATGGCCAAATTGAAAGTATAAGGGACCACATAACATGCAATTCAAAATTCGTAGTATACTTTCTAGAACGCTCCTGCAAAAAACAATATGTAGGAAGCACTATCAACCAGTTAAAACTGAGAATTTTACAGCACTTACGTGCCATCGGGAATAAAGATTTCACCTATCCCATGGCTAAACACTTTCACGAGTTCCATTCAAGTGATTGTCAACATCTGAAATGCTGTAGGATTACAATTGTGAAAGCCAAAGAAAGAGGAGGGGATAGAACTTTGGACTTGCGAAAAACAGAATCTAGATTAATTTAAGCAATTGGCACTGAAAAACCATTTGGCCACAATTTGGATGCAGAACTGCACATCCAACTGCAATAAATGAAGAGATGCACATTGATCAAGGAAACTGAATAAGTATTAAAACTGCAATGCCACCCTCTCAAAGGCATCTGCAACATCGTTGCAGAATTTACAAACCTGATAGTACAATGATCTTAAATTGGCTGAATTCTCTAAAGTTGATCACGGGTTTCCTTTGAAAAACCAATAGAAAAGTGATAACATCGTAACTCTAATGACAGTTGCATTACCAAGGCAGTCAAGAAGAGACAGGAAGTGATTAATTGGGATACTGCCATCTCCCAATGCAACATTGTATCATTATTATGTTTTTAAAAACTGAGTGCAGAAACTTAGTTGTCTTTTTAAATATGGAAAACATATTAAGAAATTAAACGAGGCAGTATGGGGACTATCAAATTTGAATGTACTTTACAAAATACTCTCATCAAAAGTGATCATCTCATGATATGCACTAGTCACTTTCAAATTTGAAGATGAGAATCATACTCTTTTCTCTCCCCTTACCTCTTCCCCTTCTTCCTCATCTTGCTGTTAAATTTGACATCTAGGGCAGAATAATTTATTTATAGAAAAACCTGATCTCATAGTTCTTACCTCTTATTCCTTATACTTTTTAGTATTTGACAATAGGAATTCTGCATCTTAAACTTTATGTAACCAAGAGCAATTTATTAAATACTAGCTCTACCCTGCCATATGTTACTGTGGCTCAGTCTGGTTAAATGGAATAGAAAGAAAAGTCTAAGCGCACGTTTCTAATATGTTTAATTTCACAATGCTTGTGAGCACACAATATGTTTTTGTGACTATTGTCACGTTGTGTATATATAAACACGCGCTAATGTTGCAAAGTGAACCAACTTCTCCCCACTACCTCCACCCACTTCCCGGTCTGCCATCCTGACACCAACTGTTCATCCTAATATATGTAGACTATTGTCTCTATGCATCCTTTCCTAATGTTACAAAGTAAACCAACTCCTCCCCCCTCCCTCCACCCACGTCCCGGTCTGCCATCCTGACAACAACTGTCCATCCTCACATATGTGGACTATTGTCTCTATGCGTCCCTTGTAGTTGGTGCGCAGCAACCAAATCGATAGGGTCTGTTAGGCCTTTCGATTAAAAACACACGTGTATTGGACACGCATGTATTCGAATCTAACGTTGTGTATATATAAACACGGGCTAATGTTGCAAAGTGAACCCACTCCTCCCCCCTCCCTCCACCCACTTCCCGGTCTGCTATCCTTACACCAACTGTCCATCCTAATATATGTAGACTATTGCCTCTATGCGTCCTTTCTTAATGTTGCAAAGTGAACCAACTCCTCTCTCCTCCCTCCACCCACTTCCCGGTCTGCCATCCTGACACCAACTGTCCATCCTAATCTCTGTATACTATTGTCTCCATGCGTCCCTTGTCGTTTTTGCGCACCAACCAAATCGATCAGGTCGGTTCGGCCTTTCGATTAAAAACACACATGTATTTGACATGTGCGTATTCTAATCCCACATTGTGTATATATATATAAACACGCGCTTAATCAAATCCATCGTTGTGGCAAAATTTCAAATCAATCGGTGAAGAACTTTCGGAGATTTAAGATTTTGAACAAAGGAACATTGACATTTTTATGTGTCTGTTCGGGCTTTCGATTAAAAACAAACGCCTATTTGACATGTGCGTTTTGGAATCCAACGTTGTGTATATAAAAAAAAACCCTATTCGAATCCAACGTTGTGTCAAAATTTCAAAGCAATCGGTGAAGAACTTTCGGAGATTTGTAAATTTGAACAAACAAACATTATTTATATAGATGTATTGAGCAGGTACTGTGATCAGAATGAAGAATGTACTTTACAAACCACTGTCCACATAAATTAATAACATAATAGATGCACTAGTCACTTTACTAATTGGGCCTCTTGGTTTTTGTTTTTGGCACATAAAATTCAATAATGTAGTTTACACTCCATGACATGTGTTCTCATAATGATAATAACAATAATCACTTATGATGTTTTGCAAAGTATTTAAAAAACTTGTACTCTCTTTTGGAAGCTTCTGCGTAACTTGCACATAGATATATGAACCTATATGTATCCACTTCAGCCTGAATTGAAATTGTTTTAAATGTAAGTATTTTTGTCAGGGTTTAGCCTAGTCTTTCTTCTAATAGAAAGAAATGTAAATACACAGACTGAGCACTTTAAAAGAGACACTCTAGACATCGGGACTCTATGGTCCAGTAGAAGGCTGGGAGCCGAAACGCGTAGACCGCCCTCTACCGTTTTGTATTGCACTGTGGTTTAATAAAATAGCACGTACTTAAACCCTGTGAGTGTGGTGCTGTGATCCTTCACCGAGTTTAACTGGAACTGAGGAATTTGGAGCATATATAAATATATATATTATCTATTGGCGGACGCCAGTAGATAGTTATAGTTAGGACCTAGTTTCCACAGGAAAAGCATTTTTTCATTTCCCAATAACTTTGACGCTAGTTAACGAATCTTCGTGAAAGTTTTAAAACTAGTGGGGCACTCCCGTCAGCTCCTGTCATGAACGTTTCAGGGTGATTCACCAAGCGGGGGCTGAGAAATTTAAAAAAAAAGAGGTCGGAAAATGAATTTCCCATAGGACACTTTAGACACGGCTACAGCTAGAACTACTGAACAGAATTACACCATATTTGGCAAAAAAAGTAGTGCTTGGTTAAGAAAACATCCTTTTTTTAAATGGTGTAAATACGTTCAGTAGTTGCTGAGAAATACAAAAAAAAAGTTTAGATATCTAGAGGCGCAGTGGATCCGCGCACCCTCCCGACCACGAGCTTCCTTCTAATTGGCTGTCAACACTCCAAACCAGGCAGCCATCTTGTGCCTCGGTAACCGAGGCACAAGAAAACAGAACAAAAAAAAGGTGACAAATAACAAAAGAGGACAGGGTAGAAACACTCTGACCCCCTAGGCCTGCTAAGGGGGTCCCTGTGGCAAAAAATAGCATTTAATTTTAAACAGCGAGATTCGCGCACCCAGCATGAATTCCTGCCAAAAATTAAAAAAAATAAAGCGCTGGCTCCTGTGCTTCATTGATTTTGAGCGCACGGGTGGGCCAGGTCCCAGGGGCACTGAAAATAAATTTGTGGGAGGCCCAAAATCCCCCCACACTGCCCGGGGACCACCACCTTCTCTAGGCAACATTTATGAATTGCGGGGGCATGCAGCCCCCCTGCAGCCCCGGGGACCGCCTCCTTCCCAGGGCTCATTGTAATATTTTTTTTAACAAGACCCCAATCCCCTCAAGCAGCCCCTGGAACCGCCACCTCCTGGGGCAGGATGTATTAGTTGCAGGGGGGCTAATAGAGGCCTCAGGAGGGGGGCCATGCACCCACCTCCTACATTTAAAAAAATAAATGCATTATGGTCATGCCCCAGGGGATGGGGTCCCTGGGGCCGAAATTGGCCTCAGGAGGGGGGCCACGCGGCCCCTTCCAGTTTACATTTTTTTTAACAAAAAGGGTTCAGGCCCTGTGGGATGGGGGCCCCAGGGTCCAGAAAAAGGAAAGAGAAAGGGGGCACACAGGACTCAAGGGGACCTAATCCCCCAATTTACAATGCACCAGGGGGTGCATTTGCACAGCGGTGCAGGGAGGGGGTGTGGCCTAATGTGACAAGTGTGCAAACGCACCCTGTGGCGTGTTTTAAGTTGGGGAATTAAGTCCCCTTGAATCCTGAGGGTCCCTGGGGGCCAACTAGCCACCAAGTACATCCACCACAGAGTTGCGTTGCAGAGAAGTGTAAATAGGGGCGTGGGCTCAGACCACATCTCTGCAACACAGCTCTGTGGTGCTTACTGGAGGTACCTGGTGGGATAGTTGTCCCCCAGGGACCTTCAGGATTCAAGGGGAATTAATCTCCCAAATTAAAACCCGCCAGGGGGCACTTCTACACAGTGGTGAAGGGAGGGGGTGGGGCCTGATGTGACATATGTGTACTTATGCAATCCCTCTGCCAAAACCCAAGCACTTATAAATTCTCCATGCACTCTCCTTGCAGGACTTTAATCATCCAGTCACTACCCATGCACTCATGCAATGACCCATGCACTAACTCATGCACTGCTACAGTACCCTGAGCAGTACCCATGCAGTCCAGGCATCGCCCTGTCACTATCCATGCACTCCTCCAATCACCCAGCGAGCACCATGTACTTATCCAATCACTCCGCCAAAACCTAGACACATATAAATTCACCAGGCACTGTCCTGGCAGTACTCTAATCATCCAATCAGTAGCCATGTAATAATGCAATGACCCAGGTACTAACACATGCACTGGTACAATCCTCTGAGCACTACCCGTGCAGTCCAGCCATTGACCTGTCAGTACCCATGCACTCTTTCAATTAACCAGCAAGCACCATGTACTTATCCAATCACTCCACTAAAACCCAAGCACTTATAAATTCACCATGCACTCTCCTTTCAGCACTCTAATCTTCCAGTCACTACCCATGTACTCATGCAATGACCCAGGCACTAACTCATGGCAAATACAGAGGAAGTCATGCTAGTTACAGGGGTACCCGAATGTATAGTGTTCCCTAGTGTATGTAGGTGTTTTCACTGTATTCTAAGTGTCTTTTAGCATTGCACTGGCTCCAGTCCTGGTTAGTCAGTTACTACCAGTTTCTGTCACTAAAGAGTTGGGGGCTCAGGAGGACTTTCTGCTCCTCTGTTGGTTCTTTCTGCACATCTCTTGCTTCTTCCTGCACTTTTCTTCGTCTTTCTGGACTTGTGCTGCCTCTTTCTGCATTTGTCTTGCTTCTTTCTGCGCTTTTCTTCCCATGTCCTAACTTTGTAGTGATAGTTCGAAATTAGCATTTAAAAAAACATTCAAATTCACTGAAAAAAACATAGGTTTCAGGCATTTTATAGTTAGAAATTAGCATTTAAAAAAACATTGATATTCACTTAAAAAAACATATGTTTCAGGCACGTTATAGTTAGAAATTAGCATTTAAAAAGCCTTACAAATTCACTTAAAAACCTTTCAGGAACGTTATAGTTAGTTGGACATTTCACTCACTCGCACAAAACCATAGAAATCCCCCCATAATAGTTAGTTCAGCTAACTATAGTTCGCTCCTCCGCAATGCACTGCTGATGACGTCACATATTACATCATTCATGACATGGTCAGTGACATCATTGATGACAACACTGATGACTGATGACATCTCAAATGACATTACTGATGACATGATCCAGTAACTGTGTTATATCAACCCAGTGGCGGTTAAACAGATCTCTGGGCAGGAATCGAGTCCATTTATTATTAGCAGAGGCACCAGACAGGGGTGCCTATGCTCCTCCCTGCTCTTAGTACTTTATATTGATTTATTTCTTAATAAACGTAATTGAGCGCTAATATTAAACCGGTTAGAGTTCACAATAATGAATACAGAGCATTGCCATATGCTGATGACATTGTGGTTCTCACTAGTGATATCACCTCGACACTTCTCACTACAAAAAGTTTGGCTGATCAGTTTGGCAAATTTTCTGCATATAAATTAAATATAGATAAAACTCAGATACTTCATTCATGCAGTTTTCCGGCAAACCTACCATTAGTCTCTTCAGCACCATATTTGGGAGTTAAAATTAAACCGGAAGAGGATCAGATACCGGATTCGAACATCACACCAGTGATGGAAAAAGTTAACAAGACTCTGGACAGATTAGATTACCAACATCTCTCTCTTCATGGGCGCTGTAATGTTTTAAAAATATTGTTTTTTCCTAAGTTTCTTTATATGTTCAGAACAATCCCCCTTAAGTTTTCTGCTTCTTGTTTTATTAAGTTAGAACGGATTTGCTCCAGATTTCTTTGGAGTTGTCGGAGACTGAGAAGGGCATTTAAAAGAATGATTCTACCGAAGGTTCAGGGAGGATGGGGTATCCCACATGTTTTGGCGTATTACTGGGCATCTATGTTACAGCATATGAGCCCTCTCTTAGTTGGGGAAGGCGGAAATTCCTTTTTTCAATAGACCATCCATTTATGCTTTGAGGTTAGGGGATGAGGCCAATAGCTGTTTGATTAGGATATTGGAGCCCACTTATTATAAAAAAACTAAGTTCGAGATACTCAAGGTTGCATTTCAAGTTTGGAAGCAGATTAGGCGAAAGCTGAATATCTCAAACCTTAATGTTTATACCCCTTTTAATGCTTAAGGTATGCTTCCTACTACTTTCGGGATCAAGTCACATTTAGATGGGGTTTGAAAGATCTTAGTTGTTTGGGCGATTTATTTGAAGGGGACCAATTTCTGTCCTTTCCAAATCTAAGTGTGGCCTAGACACGCATTACTTTTTAAAATATCTTCAAATTCGTAACTTTCTAGGGCGGCTTGGTTCAGGAGCAGAGTCACAGTTGGCTACAATTCCCTTGATTGAAAAGGTGAGGGAAAAAACTTCAATAGGGCAGGTATATCGACAGATATTGGAAACATTTCCGGATGACATTGATATGTGGAATGCTAAATGGGAGAATAAGTTTGGGATTGCTGGTATAAATGTAAAAGAATCTTTTGATCTGGTGAACCAGATTTTAATGACTGGTAGACTAAGGAGTCAGCATTTGATGTCTCTTTTTGATTTATAATATACCCCAGGGAAGATTGCTAAATGGGGATCGAAGGGGGATACATTTAACAGGCGTGGACTATAAGCTGCAGATTCGGTACATGTGTTCTGCTCCTGCCCTAGATTAGGGATTTTTTTTCAAGAGATTGAGAACATTTTGGGTATGATATTCGGAGCATTGATAAAAATGACCGGGGAATCAGTAATTTTGGGTGTGGGATTTGAAAGGGAAGGTTATTCAAGGCCAAGATCTATGATTGGCATATTGTTTATCGCTATGGCCATGGTCCGATCATGTATCACCAATGAATGGATTAGTCCCCATCCACCCACATTTATTAATTGGCAGTCGAGATTACTAGCTATTTATAATTTAGAAATCTCAATCTATAATACCAAAGGGAGAAGAAAAAGGGCTTTGGTATGTAAAATTTGGGCTCCTGTCACGGACTGGGAACTGTAAGCTTTGTCTAGGTCGCACGATAAGGAGGTAAAAAGGCTCGGTGCCCGTATCTGCTTATCTTTGTTGATTTGCATTTTTTTAAAAATATATAAATTCCTGAAGTTGTCAAGTTTATGCTAATAATATATCGGTGGGGTTTGTGAAACACTGTAAGGTACTATTGCCTTCCTATTGGAGAAAAGATTATTGCTGATTCTCTGAGAAGTAACAATCATTTACCTACAGGATTAGCTTGTTTCAGAATGGACTGTTTGGGTTGTGAGGAGTGTAAAGGGTGCACTGGATTCCCTTGGCCATGATTTGAATGTGAATGAATATTTTGAACAAGTCATCACTTCCATCCAGACAGAAAAATGTTTTAAGTGCTGTCATATTAAGGACATCAAGAGAAACAGATATGGTGCACAGTGAGGGCTAATACGAACCTTTATTTTTTAATTCAATGAAAAAGTTTTGATTTTGTGCAAAGATTCTGGCTGTATCTACAATATATAAATTAATTTCAGCGGAGGCAACAGTCCAAATGATTACTTACAAGACTCATCTTCTGTGGTGTCAGTCATGAGACAATACCACAGATTGGCATCTGTCGGTTTTTATCAAGTCTTAGCTGATTTTTCCAGGCTTTTTCCTACTCTTGCAAAATTCTGCACTGTGACCAAAGCCATAAGCACAAAACAATAATGACATGATGCCCAGAAACACCTTTCTAGAAACAAGTCTTAATTTCCCTTGTGGTGTTTTGTAATCTCTGGCATCAAGTTTAAATTCTGTGCAGTTCTCAATCTTATGATCGCATTGGACAAGAGGAATTTAAAACTAAATAACACCATGAAATATCTAAAGGCAATGTTTTCAATCAGTACCTTTTCCCTCTTTTTACAAGTGTTTGCACAAAGTTTTGCTGTTTTTGTTAAACAAATTACATTCATATGTTTACCTAAAACACATGTCATGTTCCTTTGTTTTTGTATGAATTTGTTTCTGTTTCATCGTTACATTGTGGAAAAATATTTCAAAGTAAATGATGTATTCATCATATTAAACATCATTAAGTCGTTTTCCATTCTTTAACTGGCTTTGGATTCGATTTTACAAAATATGTATCTGACCAATTGATAGAAATGGGATTTGTAGTAGGCTAGGGCATGTGCCAAAGCCAGGCAGAACCATCACTCTAGTCAGGATAAGGGAGTTAGACTCCTAAAAAAACCCTGCTCACCCCTTTGGTAGCTCGGCACAAGCATTCAGGCTTATCTTAGAGGCAGTGTGTAAAGCATGTGCACATTACCAACACTAATACAGTGTAAGCACAACAAAAGGAAACCACACCAGTTTAGAAAAATATCCAATATTTTTATATACTTAAGACAAGACCAAAAATGATAAAAATCCACAATACAGTACTTAAAAGTCTTCAGTTATCAAAATATGCTTGAAAAACAGTTCCTTGATGTCGATAGCTCTGTCCGGGGCTATCACTGCGTCGTGAGCAAACAGTTCTGGCTGACCGCAGCGTTGCGGGCCAGCTACGGTGTCAGGAAGACCCGCAAACAGTACCTTTTAGAAATGCAGGGCGTCGGGGAGCACTCATTGAGCTTCCAAAAGCATAGCGTCCGCAGGCGTCAGTTTCAGTGGTCGGTGCAGGAGTTGTCGGGGTCCTGGAAGTCACATGCGTGGCAGATCGAACTCCTCTTATTGAAGTCAGGAGTGCTGCTGTCGATAGGCGTTGGGTGCTTCGGTGCGAAGTGCAGCAGTGCGATGTGCAGTGCCCTCAGGTCGTGGTACAAGCAGCGGCTCGGTGGCTGAGTCAAAGATGGCATCGTTGGTGTGACCAGGGTCGCATTGTGAAGTGAATGTGGTGCTCGTAGCAGTGCTGGCAGTTCGCGGTGCAAGCAGCGGCATCGTTGTTGCTGAAGCGCTGTTGTCTGGAGTCGATGGCGCCGGCGTCAGTAGGCCAAGGCTGCGGTGCGGGATGAGGGCGGTGCAAAGTGTAACTTTACCAGCAGTGCCCTCAAACTACGGTGCAAGCAGCGTCGGTGATACCAAGGTGTGATCGTGAGGCGAGGCGGAGTGTGGTGCCCACATGTCACGGTGCTAGCAGCGGCTCGGTGGTGGCATCAGCAGGCGTCGTCGGTGAGACCAAGGTCATGGAGGGGCATCACAGCGGTGCCTTCTGAGGTGCCTTCAGGACACGAACTCAGCAAGGGCGTCATAGACATCTTCTAGTTGCTTTTTCTTCTGCTGCAGCACAAAACACACAGTCCCCAGCGCTGAGGGCAGAAGACCTTGAAGTCTTCGCTGTTACTGAGACTTATTGAACAGGGGGCAAGGTCTACCTCAAGCCCTAGGAGAAACTCACAAAAGTAGATTGCAGAAAGTCCAGTCCTTTCACTGTCCAAGACAGAAGCAGCCACTGTAGGCCAACACAGCAATGCACACAGCAAAGTGGTAGTTCCTCCTCACAGCTTCTCCAACTCTTCTTCTTGGCAATCTTCTTGGTCCAGAAGAGTTCTACATTTCAGTGGTCTGGGCCCCAATATTTATAACCCAAAATCCTTTGATCTCTTAGGCAGAGAGTGTCTGTGCCCAGCCAGAACCAGTTCTGCCTTCTCTGGTGTGACCTCCTGGAGACGGTACGTTCAGAGGCAGACCAGGCCTTTTGAGGTAGAAGGAACTCTCCTCCCCCTTCCCCAATTACAGCCCAGGTCTATTCAGCCCTTTCCTGACCCAACTAGACTATCTGGAGCCACTCCTGCTCCCGAGCCTTCTGTCATCCAAAACCCAGACAGGCAATCCACATTCCAGCAGAGGCACACAGGATGACTGAGCAAGAAAATACCTACTTTCTAAAAGTGGTATCTTCAAACACAGAATGTAAAAATCACCTTCATTAAAAGATGCATCTTTATATTTTGAGTTCAGGAATGCTAAAGTTTATTTTCCTACCTAATTCCCGGGGCCAGTAATGTTTGAAAGATATTATAAACAAACTCCCCATTCTGTCCTATGGGGAACAGGTAACCTTGCTATAGCGAAAAACAAAATTGCCCGTAATTTGCTATCAGGACATGCCACACACACCAGGGCGTGTCCTACCTTTCACATACACTGCATCTGGCCCACAGGGGTACCTTGGGCCTACCTTAGAGGTGGCTGACATGTAAGAAAAGAAAAGGTGAGGGACTGGCAAGTGTGTCCACTGGCCAAGTCAACATAGCAGTAACAAACTGCACGCAGACTCCGCGGCGGGTCTGAGTTACCTTTTCAGGGCTACTCACGTGGATGGTGTGAGAAGTTGGCCTGGTATATGATGTCCACTATTCTAGTGGGCACCTTGCACCAGTCCAATTGACCCTTATTGATGGTAAGTTATAGAGTCAACGTTATAGAAAGCTATCCTAGTGGTAGCTGTGGAAAGCAGCCTTCAGGCTTGGAGACGAGTTAAGCAAGTTGTGTTACCATTTATAATCTCTTGAGTACCAAATGAAAGCACACCACACAAGGTATTTATTTATTTATTTTATTTGTGGATTTGTAATGCGCATAGCTGCCTCAGCAACGAGGCGTCCAACCACAACTAGAAGCAAGCGACAAGAGCAAGAGAGAACAAACCTAGGGATTAAACATCAGACGGAGGGAAAAGCCAGATCTTTATGGCCTTACGAAACACCAGAAGGTTCGTGTTGACTCTAATGTGAGCCGGTAGCGAGTTCCAAAGTTTTGCCGCTAAAAAGCAGAAAGAGCGTCCCCCGGGCCTTGCTCTCCAGACTCGGGGTACGCAGACTAGTGCGAGGTCGGCAGATCTCAGGGCCCGATTCACAGAATGAACTTAAGACTCAATCCTAAACTTACTACTATTTTGGTATTCACAGAATGCACTTACTACTTTTGGCATTCACAGAATGCACTTACTACTTTTGGTATTCACAGAAGTTAGGATTTTGTCTTAAGTTTGTCTTAAGACAAACTTAAGAGAGACTTAAGACAAACTTAAGACAGACTTAACACAGACTTAAGTCAGGATTTTGTCTTAAGTCTGTCTTAAGTCTGTCTTAAGTCTGTCTTAAGTTTGTCTTAAGTCTGTCTTAAGTCTGTCTTAAGTTTGTCTTGCAGGACCCAAAAGCAGACAGCCGCAACGGCTTTCGTTTGTCTCTCGAACGTCAGCCTGTTATCAAACCACATGCCCAAGTTCTTCACAGCCTCCTTAGGGAGAGGGGCAGGTTTGAGGCGGACCGGCCAGCATTGCTCCGTTCATAGCTCCCGATTCTCGCCGAACAGCAAGATCTCCGATTTACTGGTGTTTAACTGTAAACAGTTTGCCACCATCCAGTTGGAGATAGCCAGGAGATCCTCCTTGAATTTGTCCAAATTGGCACTGCAGTTTTTTTAAAAGGCTATTACCAATTGGGTGTCGTCGGCATACGCCACCAGACACAGCCCCCTGCCTTTTGCCTCCTCCGCTAGGGGTCTCACATATAGATTGAACAAAAGTGGGCTTAAGATGGAGCCCTGTGGTACCCCCTGGTGCAGGGCAAACTCCTGAGAGTGGAAAGGCGGTACTGAGACCTGGAAGGACCGTTCCTCTAAAAAAGTCCGGATCCAATCCAAGGCCCCATCCCTGATCCCAACTTCCCGAAGGCGTTCAATAAGAATCTCATGGTATACCGTATCTTATTGGTATATATCAAATATATATGTATTTATTCTAAACACAAACCCTCTGCACTCTTTATGAGGTCAGAGGTAAAAGTACAATACAAGGAACTTAAATAGCATACGATAAGTTGTACAGTATGCGTTTTGCCCTAGGGGCCTCACAAACCATATACTAAAATAGTGGTATAAGAACCACGTGAGAGTTAGAAAGCAGGCCTGGGGCCTGTGGAATCGCTAGGGCTTATAGGAACAATCAAAGGTTAGGATATAGGAGGCCCACGGGAGACGCATGCAGTGTCTAAACACTGCCACCGCGGGTTACCATTGACTTTCCATGGGAAACAAACAAGTTACAAATTTACATTTTAAGGACACTTCTAGGTGAACTACAATGGAACCCTTTTAGACTAGGACACTTCGAGAGTCAAGACCCACAGGAGCACTAGAGTACTCGTGTTACCTCACCCAGGGAAGCCGGGTGCATAGGTGTCTTTTCATGTCGGGTTTCGTCGTTGATTCCAATGGAGAGCTGCGAAGAAGTGCTGCAGGCAACCAGAGGAAAAGTGTCCAGGTGGTTCCAAGGGTGGATTGGAGAGGTGAAGAACCTGAAAGCAGAGGAGACAGAGTCTGGGCCACTAGCCAGTGACCAGGGCGGTGATAGGAAGATGCCACCAGATGTCGGGTGATTTCAGGTGAAAAGGTGAAGCTTGTCTCTTCAGCCACGGGGACCAGGAGGCCTGGACGACAAACAGGAGCTGGATTCAAGCTTTGCCAGGAAGGATCTAGTTGACTGCGGTGTCAGTATCCGGATTGGACCCAACAAGCCTTAGGAAACGCAATCCACGCAGGATGTCGAGATTGGCTTCGGTGCAGACCTGAGGAACTTCTCCTTTGCAGGGAAGTTGGAGCAACCAGGAAAGCAAGTTAAATTAAAGATTGGTCTTCTTGGGGGCTCACTAGCCAACGGACTAGGAACCGCAAAGACGCGTCAAGCTCAAATGCACCAAGTGGGCCCACGGGACACTCGTGGAGTGTGGGCCTCTGAGCTTTGGTGCAAAATGTAGTTGGGGCTGGGGCTTCAAGCACCCCAATGCACAACTTCGGGATACCTCGGGAAATTGATACAGGTGGCAAAATGCAGGATGTCCAGGAGTTCCGGTCCCACGTCTCTCTTGTTAGCCACAGGTCTCAGCTTTGCTGGGAGCGCAGGTCAGCATTAGAGATGTCTGGAAGTCCATGTCCTGTGTCGCAGATTCTTCAGGATCTGGTGGGAGCCTCGAAAATGCAGACCGGCAAAGATGCTGTTGGTGTCTGTTTGAACAGGGAGGTCACTCTTAGACCCCAAGGGATATTTCTTCCATCTTCCAGTCGAAATGGAATGTCGAAAGTCCAAGATATTTGTTGCAGAGTTTCATCCAGGATAATCTAAAGTCCTAGAGACTGGGGTTCCATACTTATAGTAAGTTTAGGGCTTGGACCAACTCTAAGGTCCCTCCTATGGGTGGACCTGGGGAGGGGGTGGTTACACCCATTCCCCTTTGTCCAGTTTTGTGCCAGAGCTGGGGCTGAGTGCCCCAGCAACCGGTTTTAACTGGGAAATGCATGGAGCACCTTGTGTGCCCCAGGCAGTGTCTGGAAAGCATTTACTGAATGCAGCCCTCCCTGCCCCAATACACTAAAACCTGTCTGGGGACGTGCCAGCACCTCTCTGGACAGGAAACCTATTGTCAAAGCCTCCCCTGCCGGAGTTTGGTCCAGCAGCAGGAGGGCAGACTCGTGTCTGTGGCAGCAGCATCCATTTTTTTATGCTGGGGCTCTGTTTAACTTAAACCAGTTTAACAGTAACTACATGTCCTCTCCCTCTAGAAGGGTGAAATGCTACCCCCACCACCAGAACTGGTGGGGGGAGTAGTATTCTAAAGTGTTTGACACCTTACACAACGTGTTTTGATAAAGCCAAACCAAAGTTAGCATAAACCGCGAGGATTATAATGCACTTAAGAGTATATGGTATGTCTATATCATAGAACAGCTATAAGGAGATGGTTCCGAAAGCTGCAGAGGGGCTCAGCTCAAGGGCACCCTCTCACATAAAACCAAGCACTCTACCTCCAGGATTGTCAAGGACTGCCATAGGAGTGTCTTATAGGTTAATATGTGTCTATATAGGTATACAGATTTAGGTATACTATATCTAAGTAAGGGGTGATTACTCCACCTTACTCAGGCTGTAAGAACAGACCTGTGGTGTCAGTTTGAAAGGCTAACCAGGGGTGGCACAATACATGCTGCAACCCCTGGTAGGCCTAGGGTGCACCTATGCCCTGGGTACCTAGGGTACACTACATAGGGGCTTACAAGGGTGACCCAGTAACCAATCTGGTATGTACCTAAAGTACATTGTATCAATATAGAGAGAGAACAGCTAGGCTGTGGGCCTGATTAGCAGGACCAAAGCCATACTAAGGTCGAAAAACCAGAGAATCACAGCAAAAAGTGGGAGTAACCACAGGAAGCAGACCCTACTCTCCTACAGATGCCACAATTAGTGCTGCAGACCCACTAGTAGCATTTGATTCACAGGCCCTGGCACACTCAGTGCACTTTACTAGGGACTTACAAGTTAATCAAATATCCAATCATGGAAACACCAATCCATAACACAATTTACCACAGGAGCACTTGCAATTTCCCACTGATCGGCAGTGAGAAAAGTGCGCAGAAACACTATGCCAGCAAAAACAGAGTCAAAACCGGGAGGGCAGAAAGAAAAACTCTGAGGAAACACGCCAAAAGATACCAAGTACAACACCAATAAATATGAATATTTAAATGCATGAAACAAAATGTGTGGAAGGTTTACAGTTATATCAGATACAGTACATCGCTACATTGCTACTTACATAGACTGTTTTCTGCATGCTCAAATCAGGCAACAACTAGCTGAGGATTTGCAGCAGCAGACTTGGCCAGGGTGAAATTAGAATTATGCTGGTGTATTTTTCGCTTTACACTTGTTATATGAAATTCTAGAAATGTCACCATTATGCCACATCACATCATTCCACACTGTTTATGGCAACATTCTTCCATGAGCACACAGGAATAATGTCAAAGGCCAGTGCCACTTTATCAGATAATACTTGTTGCATCAAAAATTGCAGAAGAACACATTTCGGGGCATATGTACAAGCCCCTATTGGCAGGGAGCGTCACTTTGTATGACTTTCCCGTGGTGATAGGGGCTTCACCTTATTTACAAGGCAGCGTTAAGCCACTTAACGTGGCTTAGCGTTGCCTTGTAAATAAGGCCCTCTTTCACGCTATGCTCAGTGTGAAAGGGGAGGGCAATGGGTGTTGCTGTGGGTGTTCCACCATAACACCATTGATTCTGATGCTGCCTCCTCTTTTCAAGGGAGGCTTAAGTAGGAGGCAGCGGCAGAATTAAAATCAGGGAAAGCCTGGTCATACCCTGGTGCACTGAGGAGAAATGTTCTGCAAGGGGGACCTTCCTGCACATAAACAGTCTTACCCTGCATGCAGACACCCTTGCACTATGGTGCAAGGGTGCCGGCATTGGTGCTAGTGTGCTAAGTGTAGCGCCAGAACAGGGGGATACGCAGGGCTGCATCATATTCTTGTAAATATGGTGATGCCCTCCGTTTCTGAACTGGCGGAGAGAGGCGTTAAGCCAGGAAGGCTAATATCTCTCTCCACCTCTTCCCTTGTACATATGCCCCTTTGTGCTTAAATATAGTGCTACATGATGAGTGAGCATTTTGTATAATAACACAATTTTGCATAATTGCCCCAAAATTTCGCAAAATTACACTAAAGCAAAATATACGAATTTCAAACAGATGTAGAGCAGGCATATAATCATGGCCAACCAAAGATGTTTAGGCTCATTTTGGGGCACCACACATGCAGTTGCACAATCTAATTCTTATTGTAACCAAACCTTCTCACAGAGGCTGGATATAGGTGTTCTTGAGTTCGGGACAAATTCATCAATACTTTGCACCACCACAAAGTCACAATATGTAATACAAAGCAGTGCAAAGTGTTGATAAATTATTTCCTTTTCAGCGCAAAACATTTTTTGCCCCGGGAATATTGTACTTAAAATAGTGCAAATAGAGCCACTTTCCGCTACTTTGCTAAGATGGCGTTCCACCGGTGGTGTTTGGGCAGTCCCATTCTACCATCCATGGTTTTGAAGCAAAGCCAAATCTACAAAGAATGCCAGGCTTGACTTTGGATCTAAAAATACTGTCTCATTGAAACAAGCGATAAGTAGAAGTGTTTAAATTTATATTAACATTTTGATCATTGGATGTGTGATGCTCTGTACAACAAACGTCCAATGTGTGAAATGTTAAAAAATGGTCTAAGCTTAGGGCTTTGTTGTGGGATGGTACACTCCCAGTACAAAACCTATACAAGACAGCTAGCACACACGTTTGCACTACAGCAAAAAGGTGTATGCATGGCACTAGGCATTCTGTTTGTGGGTCAGCTCATGGGAAGAGAGCAGCACCTGACCATATTTAGTTAACATGGCTCTGTGCTTCTCTCTCCACCTTGCGCACATTAGCACAACAACCTTAGTTGTCAAGCTGCATTGTACTATGTTTTTGGTAAATCTATCACTGAGTACTATGAAGCACAGGAGAAAATGTGTTTTCATGTTGTGAAAGGCTAGGCAATACCCTGGCAATTGAAAGGAGCTGTAGGAGCAGGTCTTTTTTCCAGGTGAAAAATTGATTCTGCATAGGGAAAAAAAGTCATCCAGTACAGCTATATCTATGCTTATCGAGTCAGAAATGTGCACTTCTTTCTTTTTCCAGTTTAACAATTACTTATGCATGTGACTTAGGGCCTGATTATAAGTTTGGCAGTCTTAGAGCAGGCAGCTACGCCAGTGCCCTTCTCCAAGACTGCCAAACTCGACCCCCGCCAGATTACAAGTAATTTCACGGTCTTGCAGGCAGCCGGTGCGGCGGTCCTGTGGCAGTGCAGTTCAAATGCTCATATAGGCAGTTCAAATGCTCATGTATGAGCCTTTGAAGTGCAGCGCAGAGGGTTTGCTAATGCAAGTTTTTTGTAGTCCATGCCATGCGGGAATGGGTGAAACAGAACAGGAGTGTAACCCATAGACCTAAATGGGACTGGGTATGTAGGATATATAAGAAACAGTGTCCCACTGGGTATCAATGTCAGAGACAATTTAGAAATTTTGCATACAATACGTATTACAGAAAAGGAACACCAAGGAGTCTCAGTACATTTGTGAAAAGGTTATTAATCACCAATTATGTTGAGCATGGGAGGCACAGTTAAAATGCAGCACTGTACATGAAAGACATTCATGGAGCAACCCAAATGGCACTTGGTGACAAGGTGATGACGAAGTGATAGTGACGACGCAAGTGAAGGTGATAAACAGCGAGGTTGGCGCAAAGTGATAAAGAACAATCAGAAATAGGCTTTATATTGAATATACACAATAGAAAAGTTCAATTTGGCATAGTGATGAGCCTATTGGTAGTGCGCCATGGAATCGCGCTGTGGTTGTCGACGGCGTTTCGATCCTCTATAATTCGGGATCCTCTTCAGGACAGGGTTGGCGTTGAATTGGGGTGCTGAGATCTGGGAGCGCTGACAGAGCGTAGGGGTCTGTCGTCCAAAAGTGGTAAGCCCGGGTGTTCAGGAACGAGTCAAGGATCACTGCCGGGGGGTCCAGGTCTCACCTAGTTGAGCCGGATAGGCGCCTGAAGCTGCCGGCCACCTTGCGTGTCGTGTCACAGAGGCACGACACGCAAGGTGGCCGGCAGCTTCAGGCGCCTATCCGGCTCAACTAGGTGAGACCTGGACCCCCCGGCAGTGATCCTTGACTCGTTCCTGAACACCCGGGCTTACCACTTTTGGACGACTGACCCCTACGCTCTGTCAGCGCTCCCAGATCTCAGCACCCCAATTCAACGCCAACCCTGTCCTGGAGAGGATCCCGAATTATAGAGGATCGAAACGCCGTCGACAACCACAGCGCGATTCCATGGCGCACTACCAATAGGCTCATCACTATGCCAAATTGAACTTTTCTATTGTGTATATTCAATATAAAGCCTATTTCTGATTGTTCTTTATCACTTTGCGCCGACCTCGCTGTTTATCACCTTCACTTGCGTCGTCACTATCACTTTGTCATCACCTTGTCACCAAGTGCCATTTGGGTTGCTCCATGAATGTCTTTCATGTACAGTGCTGCATTTTAACTGTGCCTCCCATGCTCAACATAATTAGTGATTAATAACCTTTTCACAAATGTACTGAGACTCCTTGGTGTTCCTTTTCTGTAATACGTATTGTATGCAAAATTTCTAAATTGTCTCTGACATTGATACCCAGTGGGACACTGTTTCTTATATATGCGGGAATGGGGGCGCATGCACACTGGGGGGTACAACATGTGCCCCCTGCATGCAACACCATGCACAGGGGCACCAGGGGGCCGTGTAGGGCTGCCATACTTTCCTGACCACCACAGTTTTGATGGCAGGGTCACTGCCATGAAAAGTGTAGTTTTCAGGAAAGTCATATTATGATTGGTGGTGCATAATACTGCCCCAGACCGCCATGCTAACGCTGGGGGATCACGGATCCCTGGCAGTTGCAGCGGTCCCATGGCAGTCCGACCGCCAAAGTTGTAATACAGCGGTTGGACCGCTGGTGCGGCTGCAGCCGCCAAATCACCACAAGTTTGGCAGTCCTATTGACCACTAAACTTGTTATTAGGCCCTAAGCACTTCAGGATAGTTGCAAATTTTGAGCAGTAACTCTTTGATTTATTTGCAATTTCAAAAAAAGCAGAAATTTGTTCCAAGCGTAAAGGTCAACCTAAGGGGGCAATATTTTGTCTTTCTCTGTATTTCAGGTTATGTGATCACTAGAAGTAGAAGTGTCTAAAGTAATACATAACATTACTGGTTCATGCTGTAGAAAATCTAGTTACATGTTCTGAACCTTGGACTGATTTCTTTCAGAAAAAAAAGGATATTAGGTTAAAAGACAGATTAATCATCTGCAATTATGTTTTCAATCGTGACCTATGGAGGCCTTCTTACTCTCCATTGTGTCTTGATTCTCTGTGCTAATCCGATGATGCTCTGTCTGAGAGTACATCCCTAGTCGCAGCATGCAACCTCAGTGTTAGTATGCTCTTGTACTCTACTCTCCATTGTCCCAGAGATCACTCCCCTGCAGCCGGGATCTCCCCACTTACCTTCTGATAATTGCACCCCATCCTCTGCCAGCTGATATGGCCCTCACCTCTCTAACGCTATGTCATTACATGTAGCAGTTTCCATGCTGTTTCCCAGGAAGTGGAAGTGAAAAAGCCACATCCCTGTGTTCTGTGAAACACGGAAAACAAATGTAGCCATGAAATCTAATATTTTGAAAAATATTGGGAAACTGTTCATTGTGTTTCTGTGTTTTGTCTGGATAATACAGTGCCTAATTTGGAACAGAAAGAGTGCCTGAGCTGAAATTCTGTTCAGAAGCCTGTGGCTGGGGCAATTAAACATCGCCATGCGGAATACCAAAGTTGGTAATTTTAAAACCATTTCATAACTCATTCATTCACTATCAGACTCTCCCTCCCTCTTTATCTCACTCCTGCAACTTCCAGCTTTCTCCTTTTGTGACGTGTTTGCCAACTTTCTCTTCCTCCGTCTTTCTGATCTGTCTAATTTCCCTCTCTTGCGCACAATAAATAAATGATGTAGAAAATAACTGCTGGTCCCCAATAAATGTGTGTGGAGCCCCCACCACCAACCACTGGCTCATATTAAACAGTGGGATAGCAAACCATGAAACAATTGCAAAAGTCAGCAAAAAACCACAACTGTGTCATCTTGCAAACTTATCCTAAATGGTCACTCTCCTCAAGAAGCATCAACATCTAGGGCCTCATTTATGAAAAGTGACGCATCGCTGCGTGAAAACAGCGACGCGTCACTTTTCACTGCGCCCTCCTTGCGACACCAATGATGCGTCATATTTAATGTATGACGCATCATGTCGCAAGGACTTACAGATACGTCAGTATTTCTGAAGCATCTGTAAGTGCAAAAGTGACGCATTGCTGGAGTGTGTCACAAAAGTGACGCAACTCCAGCAATGCGTCCTTTCACATGGGGAAAGCCCCATGTGAAAGGGCTTGCGTCAGTCTTACGCCTGCTGTGAGGCAGGCGAAAGATTTTGACGCAACAGCATCCTAAAAGTGACACAGTGAAATCTCATAGATTTCACTGCGTCACTTTTACGAGGCTTTTTGCGGGGGAACGCCCCCTTTGCATACATTATACCTGACGCAGGTATAATGTGGCGCAGGGGTTTAAAAAGTGACGCATCTACCTAGATGCGTCACTTTTTAAATATGGCGCAACAAGGCGCATTTTGTACGCCGCTGGTGCGTCACAAAAAGTGACGCACCGGCGGCGCAAAACTGACGCAAGGCCTCATAAATAAGGGCCCTAGGATGGGAGCAGTATAGTGATCATACAGACTTTGGTGCACCCTGATTGGGTCCATCACTAATACTAATTTGACCAAGTTGAGTAATCAATGCTGAAATATTCTTAGAAGAATGACAGACAAGAGTTGTCATTTGAAATGTTATTTAAAGAACTAATAGGCACTATACATGAAGTATGCCATCAGCAAGTTCAGTAGCAAAGCGTACAAATCACAAGTACAAAGAACTCAATACAGTTTTATTTGAAATCCAACATAGAGTCGCCTTCTACGTGTGGGAAATAGGGGTATTGGGGTACAGAAATCTATACGTCCTTTTATAGGGTTTAAGACAAAGAATTTCATTCATTCTACACAGGCACATGATTCTAAGGATATGCACCAATAGGGAACGCACAAGAAGCAACATTTTATCACAGAATCATTTGAGGATTCTCTGATGGTAATATTACATTGGATTTCAGTCATTCCCATTGTTTATCCAAGCATGCTAATTGATCCATTGTATAGCAATGTCCTTGGACAGTTGGAGTGTCCTTGGTTAGGCACAGTGAGAGAAAGCCTTTGGAACGCTCTCTGTTTGTTAGTACAAAACTCAGAATTCTCTATTTAGAACAAAGACATAGCAGTAATAGTCATTCAGTGATATATTGTGACACTGATGCATAATGGAGGACAGTGTAAACAGTGAATATGAGAAATGGAAAAGAAAATCTTCCGCAAATGAAATAGCACAGCGTAACATTTTGTTAACCTGGACAGTTTCACAGAACTCATAGCACATCATAGAACTATATTTATCTTTCAGTAGACTTTGAGGGCCTGTTTTACAAAGCTACTTTAGTATAGTAAAGTTACGAGTGCAGAATCTCTGCACTCTGAGCCAAATCTCAGTTTTTGGCACAGCAGAGAGCCCGGAGGGCCAAGATTCCGTACAGTGACCCTCAAATCGTAATCACTCTCATTCTCTCTCTCTCCCCATGCTCACAGCAGCATGTACCTATACTCCTTCGGGCCGTTCTAGTATCAAAGGGCTGAATGGATCTGTAAATTAACATTCAGATCTTGTACAACGTGATACTAAATTTATTAGCCATGATGTTCCTGATATGTAAAATTGTAAGCACATTAATAGCTCATGTTTTAATAGATCTTTACCTGTTAACGGCTTCATTATATGTGTGGCAGGAAGTGTTGGTCTGTTTGTTACTCCCCCCTGCATATGACAGAGGCTGTTTATATTAAGACTGTGTGCAGTGATGTGATCCAGCCTCACTGAGCAGCTTCTGTGACATCAGATGGAATACTCGGGCTGGTGGGGTGGGGAACTAGAAGTGATAGGGAGACAGGACATTAAATCCTATCTAGAGTTCCAAGAGAAGGTCATCAGAAAAAAGGCGAAGAGGCTTTTTTATGAGAGCCTTGCGTCATTTTTGCACCATGTAAAGAGGTACATGTAGGATGCAGGGCTCCCAATTCGATTTATGAAGTCATGCAAAGACACCCTGTGGCTTTGAGTAGCCTCACAAATCTTAAGTAAGGCATCACAGCACAAATCGCTTTGCCGCATTACTCTGTGCCTAGGAGGCATTCCATGGGCATTGAAATATCTCTATTTCTACTTGTTTTTTCCTCTTCGTATGTGTGCTACATTCTGCAGTGCAAAGATAAAGAGAAAAACACCTCAGAGTACTGTTTTTGTGCTGGAAGGTTTCTCTTACTGCAGAAACACAATCCTGCATACAATGGAGGCACCCTTGCATCATGATGAAAGAGTACCTATGTTGGAACTATGCTGCTGAAACAGCATCAGTGCAGGATGAAAGGGCAGGATTACACTGTATTGCATAAATATGGTGCATTCCTACTTTTTCACTTTGATGTATGGCAGTGCAACTAGTTACCTTGCTCCACTGCCCTATGCCAAAGTCCCATCAATGGGGGCATGTCTGTCCAGTGCAGTGCTTAGTTTAAAGCACTAGTTAGGAACCATCTCAAATTTAGCCTGGGAGGTTGCCCATGCTCTAAGAGTCATACCTGACTCAGGAAAGGACCTCCTTCTGGTAATGAATCATTATTGGTGGGGTGGAGGGGGCAAATAGGCCTAGGTATCTGGATGGATCCCCAGGGCTTTAGTAGTGCCATAGCTTCAATGGATGACTTTTCTGATGAGTGATTGCAGGTAGCATGGCTTATTTGAGAGCTAATTGTGATTGAGTGGGCCCAGGGAATGGCAAGGGGACTTTAGTACCAGCTTAGTATAGGACAATTTGCCCAAGAAGCTGTAAAGAAAGATGGCCATTTTCTGTCTTCAGCAAACTGTATGACCTAGAGGGACCCGGAGTCCCCTATGGCCTAGGTAGTATAGGATTAGGTGAACGCCCTGAAACTTACCCTCACCCCCTTAGGTCAGTGGGAAACTAGAAGTAGCCAATATTTGTATACAGTGAGGGGTAGTAAGCTGTACAGGTGAAGAGTAGGCTTAGAATGGATAAGGACAATTCAAATCAAATAAGGCTAGGAAGATATGTGGTGAAAATGCCCACACTGGCAGTATATGTATGACAGCCCCACTTGTGTAATATTCCCTGGGAGGGTGGATTCCCTTGGGAAACTGGATGAGCAGAACCATGGTGAGGCTGTCGCTCAGAAAAGTCTGAGGGTGGAAAACAGGAATAGAGAGTCACCACATTACACCTACCTCTTTGCATCAGGATGCAAAGGTTTTGTATGTGGTGAGGAAGAATACGTTTAAGAGTTTGTGCAGGATCTAAAAAAGGGAATAGGTCCTATTGGACCATTTGCATGAGAAAATGTAATATGTCAATAATGTAATCTATGGCCCGAAAATGAGAGTGGAGAGAGTAGGGGAACACCTGAAAATAGGTTAAATGGTTACCAAACAAATGACATAGTGTACACCAGTGGTCAAAGTGGGCGGGATCTGAAGGGCACAATGTGCTCATACTTTTTTAATTTAGGAAATACAGTTGCTATACTTTTTGCAAAAAGGCAAATGTCTCAGGATGTTTAATTCCGACAGTTGAAATGCTTCAGCTGAAGTGGAAGGCCAAGTCTTCTTGCCAGAGTAACTGCTGCATGAAAGAAATATAAATGTGCACAACTGGGTAATCTGCAAATTTAAAATGTGCTTGGAAGCCAGCAGTGGCTTTAATTGATGGAATCACTTGAAGCTTTCTGATGACACAGATTTAATATTCTGAGCGGTAGCGCAAGTCTGTGATGTGTGTGCTTTTAAAAGACTGTTATAAAAATAAATTGCTCTACATACCTCCCGGGTATTACAAAATAATAGAGGTTCATAATGTACAATAGTGTATTTCCCACTGATGAACCTAACTTGCATTCCTTTTTTCATTTAAGCTCTGCGTTATTTTATATGTAGATACCCGAAAGTTAAAGACTGAAAAGTTATAATTTTTTAGCTACGTCTTTGACCCTTCCCCATGCTCTTTCACTACGCCCCCCATTGTGTGCACCATCATAGTTCTCTTAGAGTGGAGTAGTGCACTTTGACAGCTGGTGTACACCTAAAAAGGTGAGCAGACATCATTCCATGGAAAAGCGAGAGTGACAGAGGGAAAAAAGAAAGAGATGAGTATGAAAACAAAAGGAAAGGAGACAACATTGAGATGAAGAGAAAAAATATATTTGCTGGCAGCAGAGACAGTGAGAGAGAGATGAAGACCCAGAGAAAGAAGCAGATATAGAGAAAGAGAGAGATTAAAAAAAACTGACTTGTTGGGGTGGTGTGGCTAGCACCTGAGGAAAAAGGTAGCACTCCTGTGACTCGTCTGGGGAAGCGGGGCAGTACGAGGGATTTTCCTGCACCACCGTCGTGAAAGTCATGAAATACGGCAAAATTAACTAATGAAGGTTGGAACATGAACGGTACAAGGTGAAAGGAATTCCGAATGTATTCCAATGCGTATTGCTCTTTCATCACTCATTGCGCTTTCAGCTGTTGTATCGCAACCGTCACTTCAAAGCTCCCCGCGCGCTGAGGGAAAACGCTTTCACCACGCGGTTTGTTTTTCAAGGACTGCACTGATTTATTGGTGACAGGAAATTGGAGAGCTAAGAAATTAACTGAATTTGGCCTTATTCCAACGCGCAGTGCCCTCTTTCTGTTTCTTATTATGCTTTGAACGGGCATAAAAGTAAGCATCATTTCAGGGCTGCCAGTGCACTGTGAGAAACTGCTTTCATCACATGGTCGATTTCGTCAGAGCTTGCACTGCTATATTTATGAACCTCACAGTTATTTCTTTTTAAATGAGGTAGTCTTCTTCAACAAGACTCTTTTTGCAGATTTTCTTTCTTTTTGCCTACCTCATGTAAAGCCAGCTCATCTCAATATCATAACAGAATTTCTTCTCCCCTCATGTTCCCTCCTGCTACTTTATGTCTACTATTCAGTCTCTAGGATATGACATTTAGACTCAACATTTTATGTTACTCGCTATATTGTTGGCAAACCTATGTTATGAATTGAAGAGAAATATATGAAATGACTTTTGATAACAAGAGATGACTTATCTTTCACACATTTATTATACTTCTTATTAAGCATAAGGTCACCAATTTCAAATCTCACTCCATGCTTATATGCTAATTTGAGTTATAACAACTGGCACATGCCAAATACACACAATTTACAATATAGTGTATGTTCTATAATAATATTAGTGGAATAGCTCACATAAGTGTCATCTTGCAGATTTACACAACCTCTTGGGTACAGGCTTTGACTCTTCTTCCTGTATGGGCCGATTAAAAAAACAATCTCTACTACAAGTATCCTTAAATCTTAGGTTTACTGTCCGTTCAAAGTTATGTGCGCATTGTACTCAGATGGATGACTCCATGGCACCAACACCCAAAACAGCTTCTTCTTCAGCAATGGATAATGGTTCCTCTGCTCTTAAAAAAGCTCAAAAAGGAACCCCCTTCTCCACCAAAGCAATCCTCGTCTGTCTCCATGGATCTTCTTTTGGGGAAAATCCGAGTCTTGCAACCATTTGTCGAAGAGACAAACTCCAAGATACAAATCCTCACAGTTGGAAGAAAGTGTTACTAAGGTTGAACAACATAATGTTGAAACTCTCAAAGCATCTTACACAAAAGTTGAATTTCTTCATTCCCAAATTACATCTCTGCAAAAACAAGTTGAAAACCTTGAAAATAGAAACAGACTAAATAACCTTCACATTTATGGTATATCGGAAGGAGCAGAGGGGTCGGATTCTATCTCCTTTTTTCAAAAATGATTACCGACAATACTAAATCTACCGAAAGGTACTACTCTCAATATGCAACATGCCCTTAGATTGGACCTACCGCATTCACCATCCTCAAGAATAAAAAGACCAAGAGGAATCATATTGTATTTTCTAGAATGCAGAGATCTACTCAAGGTATTATCAGCAGTTAGGCTCCTGAAGCATATCTCATTCTTAGGACACCAGTTGTTTTTTTCACAAGACTATACTAAATCCACAGCAGATAGACGCAAAGAGTTCCTTGCTTTGCGTCCAGTGTTACGTTCTATTGGAGCATGGTTCAGATTATTTGACCCCTGCTTGTTCAAGGTCACTCTTAACAACAATACCATGACCTACGAGAATCCAACAAAGCTGAAGAGTTTCCTTAACACACAATGCCCAGAACGGATAGACATTTCCAGTACTCGCTTTAAATAACTCTTTTTACCTGTACACTTAAATAAGGTCTAGATTGTCAGTGTTTTGTTTTACTTGCAGAAGTATAGAATGGATTCTGGCGTGGTATACTGGTTTGTTTGTTTTGGATGTATGACGGTACAACGCGTACCGTTACAACGCGTCCCTATATGACGCAGTTTTAACAATGCAAGTGTTACAACGACTTGCGTTGGGGGGGGCGCTGATAGTGAATAGTTTAATTTACTATTCCAACACCAGTCCCCGTGGATAGTAGGGAAGGTTTTGGATAGTAAATTAAACTATCCCCTATCTTAGCGCGCCCTCCAGCGAAAGTCGTAATGACTTTCGTTGTTAAAGCTGCATCGTAACGGTACAGCGTTATACCAGTTACGTTGTAAAGGATGTTTCCTGTTTGTTTTTATTAACTTTTTCCATTTGAGGTTATGATCTTATATCATCTGATCTCTAGACATGAAATGTCATATTTTATCTTGATTTTATTAATCATTTTTTTCTTATCATACAGGGTCAAAAATCTCATTTGCCTCACCTGTTCGTCTTGTACGTTGTTTACATCCCGAAGTCTCTCCTGCCCTACCTCATAGAGTCCGCGTATGTCATTGTTCCATGTGGTCTCTTTCTTTCCATCCTTCCATTGTTTTGACTATTATGTAGTTATGATGTTTTTTCTTCTACTATTCTTTACAGCTTTTACTTGTTCTCCTATAACCCCTCTTCTTTATTTCTATCATGCATGCTTTTATCATATGTCTCTTTTTCCACTCCTGCTTCTCTCTCTTCCTTCTCATTGCTAGTTTTCCAAACTGGTTGTTATAATTCTCGTACTTATTATAAAATGTACTCAAATGGCTTTTACAGTTCATGTTTTTGTGTTTATTACAAGCTTCATATGTCATTCATATACTTGCCAAAAGTTTTTCATAATGGTTAACTTCGTACTTATTATATGTTTTCAATCTGGAAATATATATGCTATTAATGGTTTCAATTGAATATTAATTTTATTCGATTCATACATGTTCCTAAAAATTTTACTTGGAATGTCAGAGGCCTAAATTCTCCTATTAAAAGACAGTGAATTTTTTCCCACTTATCTAAAATGTATGTTAACATTGCTTTGTTACAGGAGTCACATCTCACTGAAAGCAAATCATTAAAGCTTAAGAGAAATTGAGTGGGTGACATTTTTTTCTCACCGAGAGATGGTAAAAGAAATGGTGTCGTAACCTAATGTCATAAAGAATTGAATGCCAAACTCATCTCACAGAAATCAGACAACACGGGTAGATGGTTGCTTACCAATCTTTTGATAGGGAAAATTCCCATATCCTTATTTAACATATATGCTCCTACCACTGGTGATGTTTCTTTCTGGACCTGCATATTCCAACTACTCTTACAACATCCCACAGAAAACCTCATTTTTGCAGACAAATGCAACAAAGTAATGGATCCTTTCCTTGATCGGAATTCCAAGGTTTACCCAAACAAATCGCACAAAGATTTTTTGCGAACTATAGAACAGAGAAATTTGGTTGAAGCCTTAAGACTTTGCAACCTGTCCTTGAGAGAATACTCATCTTTTTTCTCCAAAACATCAGACACAATCCAGAATTTACCATATTTTTATCCCACGCAATGTTACCCAATCTCTGCTCTCAGCAGATATAGGTCCCATCCTCATCTCTAACCACGCTCCTGTTATGATTCAACTAGATATCCTCCAACAATCTACGTCCCCCAAGAGATGGCATTTCAACAATTCCTTACTTCTTGATTTCAACTTTAATGCTTCTTTTTTCACATGTATCCATACATTTTTTCAAACCAATCAAACTGACGATCTCCCCTTTCGTACAATCTGGGACGCTTTTAAAGCTACTGCCCGAAATTTTATTATTAGGTATTCATCAAACAAACGCAAATCTTTTAAAACAATCCACAATATACTTCTTACTAAAATTAAAACAATAGAACATGCCTTTTACACCTCTGAAACAAAGACCTTCCTTGAAGATCTTATAAATGCAAAGATAGCTTTTAATAAATCTTTCACTGAAAGTGCCTCTTTATTCTTATAGACGCCGAGCACGAAATACTATGGTGGCCAAAATAAATCAGGCAAATTATTAGCCAATTATCTTAAGATTAAGCAAAACAGGCTTCACATTGACTCCATTCTAGCTGATAATCAAACACCACAACATAAATATTCCAAAATTCTTCAAAATGTGTACGTTTTCATTAGTCTTGTTACACACCAGAAAATATCCCTCTGATATCCAGCTATACTTCAATATTTTTCTAATTATCCAGAAACGTGATATCCCCTTTCCAGTCTAGACACTTTGGAATCCGACATTACACAAAATGAACTACTAGCTGCACTTAAGACTCTCAAAATAGATAAAGCTCCGGGTCCTGACGGATTCACAGTTGAATTTGTCCTACAATTCGCCTAATTGCTTATTCCGCACTTACTCACTCTCATCTCCTCTTTATTAAACTCATCAGGTTAATTTTTAGAGGCATTGATATGTTTAATACCGAAAGATGGCAAGGACTCCAGATATTGCAGAAATTTTAGGCCTATCTCGTTAGTTAATGTGGATTATAATTTTTTTCGAAAGCAATAGCTTTATGATTAGAACCGCATCTTCCTTTGCTGCTTGGTAAAGAGCAATCAGGCTTTGTAAAAGGTCGTAAAATCACAGATAATGTGAGATTGTTCTCCAGCATTTTATCTATGATGTCCCACCACTCGGATTCACAAGCTGCAATTGCCCTTGATACGGAGAAAGCCTTTGATAGAGTCTCATGGCCATTTATTTTTCATGCCCTTAAATTGTTCGGTTTTGGCCCAAAAATTATTTCCTTGATTGCTTTACTCTACTCAGAACCCAGGCAGCCATTTCTACCAACGGTCTTGTATCTTCACAGAGGTGTCCGCCAAGGTTGCCCTTTATCCCCTTATCTTTTTAATATTGTGTCAAAACTTTTTCTTTCTCAAATACGACAGAATCACTCAGTTTCTGGTTTTACATCTGAATCCCAACACATCAAATTAGCAGCCTATGCAGATGATATATTGGTCTTCCTTTCTCAGCCACAATCCTCATTCCCTGCATTCTTACAGGAGGTTGAAGTTTACGGTTTAGTGTTGGGGTATAAATTGAAAACGGACAAATGTGAGATTATGCCTTTAACCAAATACACGTTTAAGGAAGATTTTCAGATCTCCAAGTTTACATGGAACTCCAAACATATAAAATATCTTGGTCTTTGGTTCTCTCCCTCCATGGTCACATCTATATCTCTCAAATTAAATACATAGATAAATTAAAAACGCTCATTGCAAGATGGCATCCGCTTCATCTCTCTTGGTGGGGTTTATATAATTTCTAATATACTGTTACCTATACCATCCAAACACATTCACAAGATTAATTCTATACTGTCAACATTTTTATGGAATAACAAAAACCCAAGGATGCCACTACAAAAACTAACATGACCAAAATCAGAGGGAGGTGTTAATTTCCCCCATTTTTCCAGTTATCATAAAGCCTTTCAACTGAAGCATCTATCACATTGGATTTCTGATCAATCATCCAACAGCCCATTGTGGGTTGACCCTAAAGCATCATTTATAGCACCTTTTTAATTTCAAGAATATCTTTATTTTACTCGTAAGCCGCAAAAAACTACACACCAGTAATCAAACATTCATTCAAATTATTAAAAGCCACTCTTTCTCTGATCTGACACAATCTTGATACTTTTCTTAATTCCACAATTTGGCATAACAAACTTGTATTACTTAAAAATAAACCTATATACTGGAAGGTATGGAGAAATAAAGGCTTACTTTGGATACACCAGTTATTGGACCAAGGCATACCCCTTCACTTTTCGCAAGCACAGGACCTGTATCGCTTACCAACTTCCTTCAAGCATAAATATATAACCCTACAAACTGCGATTTCTGACACATGTACACAGCTCTCACATACGCCAACCCCATCCTCCCTATCTCATAACATTTGGAACAGTTTTCTATGTGTACATCCTAAGGCCTGTACTATAACCCTGGGCGTAGTTTGCATAGTAGCACTACGCGTAGCAATGCAAAGTGCACTTTGCACTATGAACGCTACACGTAACTACGCGAACTGCATAGTGCGGTAGGGAAAATGCTGTTCGCACTGATTGCACAGTGCCGGATGCTAGTCTGTACTGTGCAGTCATTGCAAGCGGCATCTTGCACGGTGCAAGCGGTCGCTTTCTGCAGCTCGAGTAGATTTGTACTCCAGCGGCAACTTTCTCACCGCGGTAGTTTCTCATCGTGAGTGGTCGCGAACATACGCGACCACGCGCAATAAGAAACCTGACCTACCCGCATTGAGAATCTCGCTGAGAGATTTATTTTCCATGCTCGCGATCGGCAACTTGATGTTGCTGATTGCGAATGAGGAAAAAGTCTTGCAGAGATGTTGATTTTGCTCGCTCACGGTTGCTAACTTGACGTTGAGGACCGTGAGCAAGCAAAAAATGCCCGCTACGCTACGCCATTTTTGCACTGTGCTACATGCAATTGGTGGAGTGCATAGTACCGCAAAATACTCACGCTCCTCGAGCGTAGCGTAGTACTAAAACCCATGGTTACTCTACAATTTATTCTTGTTTAAAACAACCTCCTACAAAGAGAGTTAAATCTAAAATAGAACTCTCTTGGGAGACTGACTTGGGTGTTGATTGGCCTGTCTCTTTATGGAACAAAATATGGCTAAAAATAAGGAAATTCTCTAGAGGAGCAAGCACCACCCAAGATTTTTATCTATAACAGACTGCTTTTTACACCCGCACATCTACACAGGATACATGCTGCTACTCCCAGTACATGCTGGACTTGCTCTCATGACATTGCTGACTTAAAACACATGCTATTTACCTGCCCATATGTCTTCAAGTTTTGGGAACAGGTTTGGTCTCAAATTACCACCATTTTCAACACCAAAGTTCCCTTGTCCTTTTTTAATCAGTAGCTTGTCCCCTGATTGGCAGAAAAATCACTCACAAATATGAATCATTGATCTACTATTAGCAGTTGCCTTTCAGCAGATAACAAAGAATTGGAAAGACACCTCTAAACTGTCATATCTCGCCTGGTGGTATGCTATTTACCACAATCACAGATTAGACACGACTCTTGTTCATCCAATCTTGCTCTCCACAAAGAGATTACACCCAGGGCCGGACTGGGAACCACAACCGGCCCTGGCAAAGTGCTCGGCCGTTCCCCCCCCCTCCCCACGAAAGGGGGGGTTGGAGGTGCCGCCGAGCTCTTTTCTGGGGCCTGTTTTCGGACGATTTTGGTACAGGGCCGATTTTGCAGCAATGCTGCAAAAACGGGCCTGTTACAAAAACGGCCCCCAGGGGCCCAAAACCGGCCCCCAGCAATGCTGCAAAAACGGCCCTGTTATAAAAACGGCCCCCAGGGGCTCAAAACCGGCCCCCATCCATGCGGCGCACCGGGGGATTGCCCGGTGCCCGCTATGGCCAGTCCGCCCTGATTACACCTATAGTCTCCTGTCACACAATTTTTAAATGGTAGTGCGAAAAAATCCTTTATTCCCCAACCTCCATCACAAGAAGTTGCTCAGCCTCCTTGACTTCTTTTATTTTGTATTAACATTGCTTAATAACCCCATTTAGTTGATGATGAACACGATGACATCAAATCCCACATTAACATACTGACTGCAGGTTTTTTAATGGTCAATACTTTGCAGTGATGTTTTCCTTGGTAAGTCCTGCCTAATATACTCATTAAACTAGGCCAGCCAGTAGTTTATCTTATGATTCAACCGATCGGAATAGATTTCGTTCTCCGTAGTGTCAAAGAAGTAGCTGCATAACCGACAAAATAGTGATAAATTAAAAAACAGCAGAGAAACAGCAACCCTGCAAATAAGGTCCTGTATAGAAAGTGCAAGTTTTGTGCTCTCCTTTTTTATTGCCATTAAAGTAGCATCCGTCAAATACATAGAGAACTACAGCATTTTCTAGAAGGTTCTTTAAAAAAAATAATCTTCGAATAAGATTAAATGTCAAAAGCGTAATAAATCAAGGCTGCTGCGAGAGCTCTCTAAAAGCGTCTCCTTTTAATGTGTCAACGTTCCTAATTTATATCCGTCCGTCCCGTGTAATTCACATTTATGTCTGTGACCAATAGGTAATACGGTTCTGGGCACGACTTTTATGTTGTGACCCCTGGCTGGCAAGGTAAATGAGCTGTGACACCTGCCAATCTACCTGCATATCTTCTCCATGCAGGGCTTTGGATGCATTTGAATATCACTCGAATCTGCTTCCTCCGAATCTTAAGAAGCAACTGTGAAGGGTATCTGAAATTGTAATGGATGTTTCTAGAATGAAGCTGCAATGGGTTTCCGTTTATCAGGGGTCACAGTGTGTCTGCTCGCGCTCAACCGGAAAGCGAAATATTTATAACTTGCTTATTCCAGGGTGAGAGATATAGATTGTGCGATTGACTGTGAGAAAAACACTTTAAAATTGAAAAATGGCTGAGCTAAGGAAAGGTTCCCGTCGGCCTGTTCAGAAAGTTATCAGGTAGAACTTTGACCTGAAAGAAACAAGGACTGCTTTGAGTCTGTAAAATGTATTGGTTAAAAAAATAAAAAAAGAACGATGCAAGTACACAATTTTGTATTATTTTCTGATTGTTTCCCGTTGGTTTGTTCCAGACGGTGTACAAGTAACACGAAATTTTGGATTCAGTCAGTAAACTAACTGTTTTGTTCACAAAATGTGATTTTTGAATTAAATGGTGAGCATTAGGATATATACAGAAAGAAAATTAAAAAGACTGCCTGAAAACGGCCATTGTTCTGCTTCTATTAAAAAAGACTTTAGGCTGAAATGAAATTGTTTAGTCAAGGAGCACTCAATCGAGGCTTTCCTGCTTGCTCACACCATAAGCGTATTTATGCCAGATTTTCTTTTTAATTCAAATTGATCTAAACAACTGCGACTTTCTATAAAAATACAATCGAGAAATGTGCAGTTTCTTTCGACATAATCCTTTGCATTGAGGAGGAAACGCAGCGTTGTAATGGGGAAAGAAGCAAGCTAGATTGAGAAAGAAAAAATGACAGATATTTGATGGCGGAGAAATGTCCTACTACTTACCGGTAATCTTCATTACTCCGGGTCCCGTTGTCCTCGTCCCCTTCATACTAAAATGTGAGAATAACCATCTCCAAGACAGAAAAAAGAAAGCAGGAATGCTGGTACGCCCCTCCCTCTCCCTATAGGGAGTACATTAGGGTACAGTACCCAGCATGCCCCCTGAACCACCAAGCCCAAGATGAGGGCCGGAAAGCCCGGGAAGGAGGGAGGGATGGTATGAAGGGGACGGGGACAACGGGACCCGGAGTAATGAAGATTACCGGTAAGTAATAGGACATTACCCCCAGGTCCCTCCTGTCCTCGTCCCCTTCATACTAAAATATGAGAATACCCAAGCAGGAACCGGCCATCATCAAACAACAAACCACCAGGACACAGCAAAACAGCAATCCAGCAATTTATTGAAAACAACAGCACAGTAGAAGGCAACCAAGGGGAATCAGGAACACACAGCCCTAAGAACCCCCAAACCAAAGTTATTGTCATCCCCCAGAACATTCTGGATACGGTAATGTCTAACAAAGGTATTAGCCGAAGCCCAAGTGGCGGCCCGACAAATCTCAGAAAGGGACACACCACGAACCTCCGCCCAGGAAGCAGCCATCCCCCGAGTAGAACGCCCCTGAACCCCAGCCGGGGGAGAACCAGAAAGAGAATAGGCCAGAACAATAACCTGCTTCGACCAACGCCCAATGGAAGTAGAAGAAGCACGGCAACCCCTGGAGACAGCACCAAAGGAAACAAACAGGGAGTCAGAAAGCCGAAAATCACGGGTCCGATCCACATAGACCCGTAAAGCCCGGCAAACATCCAGCAAGGACCACGGAAGGTCATCCTCGTCCACCTGAGCCGAATCCAAAGCCGGCAGGACCAGCTCCTGAGAGCGATAAAATTGGGAGGAAACCTTAGGAACATAGGAGGAATCCAGACGAAGAACCACCCCATCAGCAGAGAAGGACAGAAAAGGCTCCCGAGCCATCAAAGCACCCAACTCCCCCAGGCGACAAGCAGAAGTGATAGCCACCAAAAAACAACCTTCAGGGTGACAAACTTCATATCAACCTCCTCCAAAGGCTCAAAGGGAGCCGCAACCAAAACCCTCAAAACCAAGGGAAGAACCCAGAGAGGAAAAGAAGGACGCACCACAGGGCGGGAATTCGCAAAACTGCTCAACAAACGAGAAACCAAACCATCAACATCAGGCAGGTTCCCCCAAGGAGCCAGAAAAGCCCTGATAGCAGCCCACTGAGCCCGGAGAGTAGAGACAGACAAACGCATCTCAAACCCATCCCAAAGGAACTGAAGCACATCCGGCAAAGGACAAACCAAGGGTGACAACGCCAGGCCAAGACACCAACGCTCAAAGTTACCCCAATGTCTACCATAGGACTGAAGGGTAGAAGGTTTCCGAGACCGCTGAATAGCCAAGGCTAAATGCTCCGGGAGACCCCTATTCCGCCACCCCTGCCTCTCAACCACTAAACCGACAGCCGAAGCCGTCGCAGGGGCAACATCGGAGAGGACCGTAATGGAGATGGAGGTAAGGGGAAGAACCACGGACCCTGAACAGCCAACAGCATCAGAGTGGGAAACCAAGACCTGCGGGGCCTGAAAGGCACCACCACCTCCCGATCCACCATCAGTAGCCGAGACAGAAAGCGAGAAATCTGAACCAGAGGAGGAAAGGCGTAAAGCAGGCGTGAAGGCCACGTAAGGGACAGTGCATCCACCCCCCCAAGACCCCTCCTGAGGAATCCGGGAGAAGAACCGGGGAAGCTGCGCATTGAGCCAGGAAGCAAAGAGGTCCAGAAATGGAAGACCAAACCGCACGCACACCTGACAAAAGGCCACCTGAGTCAAGGCCAACTCCAGGGAGGCAGGAAAAAAACGACTGAGGGCATCCGCCACCCCATTGTCCACCCCCCGGAAATGTACAGCCACCAGGGTCAAAAGATGGCACTCCGCCCAGCAAAACAAGGGGGACACCACCGCGTTCAGGGACCGAGAATGGATACCGCCCTGGTGATTCAAATAGGCCACCGTCACCGAGTTTTCCGACCAAACCAACACATGCTGGCCCACCAGAAGGAGCCGAAACCCCCGGACAGCCCGACACACAGCAGACAACTCCCGCCAGTTCGAAGACCGACGACCCTCCAGGAGGGACCACCGACCCTGAAGGCACTCCGACCCCAAAGTCGCCCCCCAGCCCAGAGCGCTGGCATCCGTCGTAAGGACCACCGGAGGAGGACATTGCAGAGGCAAGCCCTTGTCCAGATTTGACGACAGAGACCACCAACGCAGGGCAGGACGAATTGATTTTGACACAGGAACCAAAAGGGTCAAGTCCCCCGACAAGGGATTCCATCGAGCCAGCAGGTAAGACCACAGAGGACGAAGATGGAAACGCGCCCGAGGAACCGTGAACACAGAGGCCGCCATTAGCCCCAGAAGGCGCAACCACAGACGGACCCGGAAGGAACGACCCACCAGAAACCGATGAGCCAGGGAACACAGGGTCACAGCATGAGCCACTGGCAGGAAGACCCGATTCAAATCCGTGTGGAAACGGGCCCCTATGAACTGCAAATCCTGATACGGCAGAAGCCGGCACTTGGGGAGATTCAACAGGAACCCATGGTCCCTCAAGGCTGCGCACACCAACCTCTGATCCCTCAACAACCGATCCGCGGAGGGAGCATGCAGGAGCCAATCGTCCAGATACGGATAAACCATCATCCCCTGGAGGTGCAAGAAAGCCACCAAGGGGGCCACCACCTTGGTAAACACCCTCGGAGCCAACCTCAGGCCGAAGGGAAGAACCATGAACTGGTAATGCACCCCCAGAACACAAAACCTCAGGAAAGGACGAGAAAGAGGATGGACAGGCACGTGATAGTAGGCATCCTGGAGTTCCAGAGTGCACATGAAATGACCCCGGAGAACCAGGGGAATCACTCGCTGAAGGGTCTCCATTTTGAGCGGAACCCGCATCACATACTTGTTCAGGGCTTTGAAATCCAGAACAAGACGAAACCCCCCAGTCACCTTGGGCACCAGAAAAATGATGGCGTAAAACCCCCGACCCAGCTCCCCTGGAGGAACCACCTGCACCGCCCCGTTGTCCAACAGAGACCGGATCCCCAGAGACAGCTCCGTTCATTTGGACGGGCAGGACGGCCAAGGAGTCGGATGGACTCCCGAGTCCGGAGGAGGGCTGGAAAACTCCACAAGGTACCCCAAGCGGATCACCTCCAGGACCCATAAGTCTGAACAGGAGGACATCCAGGCCGGAAGAAAGAACCGAAGTCGACCTCCTACCAAGGATCCGACTTTGGACCCCAGATAGTCAGGAACGAGGTTTAGCAGGAGGGGACTTCGCCCTCTTGTCCCGACCCCGACCAGGCTGAAAACGACCACGGCCCCTGGAAAACTGCCTGCGAGAAGAGGGCCTAAAAAAAGGCTTAGGCTTAGCAGAAGCAGGAGCAGCCGAGGACTGCTTGAAAGAGGAGAAATGCTTCTTCTCCTTGAAAAGCCAATGAAGCCTGCCCTCCAACTCCGCCCCAAACAACATGGAACCTTGAAAGGGCAAACGCAGCGCAGCAGAATTCTGGGCCGAATCCGTCTTCCAATCCTTGAGGACCAAGTTCCTACGAGCATCAATTCAAGCACCCCCGAGAGGGCAGAAGCACGCACCACATCGAAGGAAACGTCAGACAGAAACTCCACCTGACGCTCAACGTGAGCCAGAATATCAGAGTAGTCAGTGGCATTATCCATGGACCCATACAATGTCTTCAAGTCCGAAAGCAGAGACTGAGCAACATAAGTCCCGTATATGCCAGCCCGCAGAGCCAGATGAGAGCCAGAATAAACCTTACGCAGGGAAGCGTCCACTCTCTTGTCCACAGGATCCCTCACAATTGCATCCTCGGCCAAAGAAGTGCGCCCCACCAGACTTGCCACAAAAGAATCCACAGGAACAGAGTCCGGCAAATCCTTTGCCATATCCTGAAGAGGATGGAGCTTAGCCATGAAGCGAGGAAGCAGAATACGATCCGGATCCTTCCACTCCCGGTCCATAACCTCCTTGACACAAGGGTGGACAGGCATCACCACAGGAGCCGTGCACTGAAACTGGCGAAGCAAGGAACCTCCAGAAGTACCCAGGACATCATCAGCAGGGAATCCCATATTCGCCTTCACGTGGCCCAACAAGTCCAGCAACATATCCTTATCAACATATTTGCCCCTAACCACATCACTCTCCAAGCCACCATCCTCCGACCCAGAGGAAGAAGAAGAGGAAGACGGAGACAGGGCACCACCGGACCGGGACTTAGATTTGGACTTGGACCCCTTGAAACCAGGACCCCCCCCATCTCCAACAACGTCTCCCGAATCAGCGCCTTCAATCTGGCATCACCACCCCTGGAACAACGCCTGGACCCGCAGAAGAAGGAGATGAGGATGAGGTAGAAGAAGAAGAGGAGGACCTCGCCACATGCCTGCTCTTCTTAGTATGCTTCCCCGTGATGGAAAGAGAAACCAGCTGTAACCCTGGAAGCGCGAAGAGCGAAGAGAAACCAGTTCAGGAAGCTCAACACAGGGCTGAAGAACCAACAAGCCCAGCAGGATACCCCCAGAAGCCGAACCCCAGGCAAGCCAACAAGCAAGCCTGGCAACGAGGGACCCAGGAACAGACAGGAACACAGCACGAGCCCAAGCAGCAGCACCTCATACACAGCCACAGCAATAACAAAATGCAGGGTATGAAACACGAAGAAACAGCATACAAAGGGGAAAAAAAAACGCTACGCGGTACTTACAGGAAGGGCTGGCAAACACAGCCAGGAAATTGCTGCCAGCCGATCATCCCCGAAACCTGACTTCCTGCTCCAAACAAAGGAAGTCAGGCACACTCTGGAAGGAAGCGCCCCAGCCACACAGGGGGCGCCGCACCGCCGGAGCAACAGCAAAGCAGAGCCGCATCTCCGAAAAAGCCCGGCAGCACGGAGATGCGGACCGGACACTCCCCGCACCATCCCAGGAAACAGCAGCAATCCAGACGAGGA
Organism: Lissotriton vulgaris; assembly: GCF_964263255.1. NCBI lineage: Eukaryota > Metazoa > Chordata > Amphibia > Caudata > Salamandridae > Lissotriton > Lissotriton vulgaris. The sequence continues at coordinate 725,792,397 of NC_141696.1, forward strand.
GCAGCAGCCAGGAAGCGCTCAAAGGAAAACTCCCCAAGCCCGGCAGGGGGAGAAATCCCATAAGACCAGCCAAACCCGAAGCCCAGCAACAGGTAAGCCCCAGGAGCCAACCGGCTCCTGGATCCACACAGGAAAACTGTTGGAAGACAGAAAAAAGAACAGGAGGCCTGCTGGGTACTGTACCACTATGTACTCCCTATAGGGAGAGGGAGGGGCGTACCAGCATTCCTGCTTTCTTTTTTCTGTCTAGGAGATGGTTAATCTCACATTTTAGTATGAAGGGGACGAGGACAGGAGGGACCTGGGGTAATGCTTCATTTAGCACAGGAGAGGAAGTTTTACAAACTGTGCATCCAACAGTTTTCAAGCACAAAAGGATTTTTACATTTTGGATAACTTGTTAGAGTGCAGCGCCTGATAGCCCTGCATCACATGGCGCTACACTGTAAGTGTGGCGCATTGCTGGTTCTAGAATTTTTGCATACACTGACCCTTTCAGGGCTATCTGCATCTCAATAGAAGCTACTCCTGAAGCAGCAGCCACTGCCTCTCTGCTACCTACAAGCACCTCTTTTTCAGTTTAAAAGGAAGTTTATTGAAGAACAGGGAATAATAGAATACAAAATATGAAGAACAAAATATATATATATATACACTAAAGAAGGAAAAAGGGAGGTATATATAATGAAAATAAAGTAGCATACAATCATGGCTGTAATGGAATGGCAATACAACAAGATAACATAGGGAATAAGGTAGTATATTTGCAAGTCATATGAAAATGAAATAAACAGAGATATGACAATATGATATTAAAAGGAGGATGGCAGCTAACTCACTGCAGCAACCACAAAGACAACCTAGAACTGAGATGAATATTATTCTCCTATTGCACAAGTGACACTGCTGGACAGTTGCAGTTGGAATACTGAGGGTTGTTGTGTTTAACTGTTTCCTTGGGGCTCAAGCATAACCCAAAGGATATTTGAGAGTTGTGTAACCATGTCTTTTGAAAAAAGCAATAAAGTTTGTTAAAAAAAATGTTAATAAAGGAGGAATGTCACTGAGGTTGGGCAACTTCTTGCTGAATAGGTGTTAGGGAAAAAGAGCGCTTAGCACTAGCATCAATGAACAATGTAACTGGTGACCATAGATTCAAAAGCTTTATAGAAAAATGAATAGGATGAACAAAAACTGTGCCAAAGTCTATGATTGTAACACACGGGATACCACCAAACCTGAAATGATAATTGATTCAAATCCTTCCAATTTTTAGTGCTCTGTTGAAATGCAACAGCTAACAATAAATAAAGCATCTTTACATTGTGAGTATAGTCTTCCCAAATAGGTGATAAACTTTCAAGAAATAAATGAATATTGGAAAATCAATAAATCAATCATAGCATTTGTAACGCTCACTACATACCTGTGAGGGTCTCAAGGCGCTGGGGGGAGTAATGGTGCTACTGTTCAAAGAGCCCGGTCTTGAGGAGTCTCTTGAAGGCTAGGAGGTCTTCGGTCTGCCGTATGCAGATGGGGAGGGTGTACCAGGTCTTGGCGGCGAGGTGGGAGAATGATCTGCCCGCCGGTGGTCGCTCTTTGGATGCGAGGGATGGTGGGGAGGGCGCGGTCTGCAGAGCGGAGCAGAGCTGGCGGGTGGGGGTGTAGAGGCTGAGTTAGGAACTGAGAGGTATGCTGATTCGGTCTTGTGGAGTGCCTTGTGTGCTTGGGTGAGGAGCTTGAAGGTTATCCTCTTGTTGATTGGGAGCCAGTGCAGGTCTCTCAGGAGGGGTGTGATGTGGCTGCAGCGGGGATGTCGAGGATCAGGCATGCGGAGGCGTTCTGGATGTGTTGGAGCCATTTCAGGAGTTTGCCCGGGGCTCCTGCGTAGAGTTTGTTGTCGTAATCCAGTCTTCTGCTGACGAGGGTCTGGGTGACCTTCCTTCTAGTTTCGATGGGGATCCACTTGAAGATCCTGCGAAGCATGTGGAGGGTGTTGAAGCAGGAGGAGGAGACGGCGTTGACCTGCTTCATCATGGAGAGGGTGGAGTTGAGGATGACCCCTAGGTTGCGTGCATGGTCGGTGGGTATAGGGGGTGCTCCTAGTGCAGTCGGCCACTAGGAGTTGTCCCAGGTCGAGGAGGTGGAACCGAGGATGAGGACCTCCGTGTTGTCTGAGTTCAGCTTCAGTCGGCTGTTCCTCATCCAGTCGGCGACGGCCTTCATTCCTTCGTGGAGGTTGGTTTTGGCAGTGTGGGGGTCGTTGGGTGTCGGCGTAGGAGATGATGCTGAGGTCATGCCGATGGGCGACGTGGGCGAGCGGAGCCATGTAGACATTGAACAACATGGGGCTAAGGGATGAGCCTTTGGGTACCCCGCAGATGATGTCAGTGGCTTTGGAGCGGAAGGGGGAGGCGGATGCTTTGAGTTCTGCCGGAGAGGAAGGAGGTGGTCCAGTCCAGGGCCTTTTCTATCGGATTCCAGCGTCGTGGAGGCGTGCTCTTAAAGTGCGGTGCCAGACCACGTCGAAGGTGGCTGACAGGTCCAGGAGGATGAGGGCTCCAGTTTCTATGTTGTCAAGCAGGGTCCTGATGTCGTCGATGGCGGCAATGAGGGCAGTTTTGGGGCTGTGATTGCTGCAGGACCCCGGACTGGGACGGGTCCAGGATGTTGTTCTCTTTGAGGAAGCTGGTCAGTTGTTTGTTGACAGACTTTTCAATGTCCTTTACCGGGTCCCGTATCCTGACTAGGAAGAAGGGTCCCTATTTGGACAAAGGTTCAAACCCTTCCAACTAGCAACCCCCATTTCTAACAAATATGAACTGGAATATTAGAGAGGGAATATAAAATAATAAGAGAGAGCTTCATTTTAATAGTATCCAAGTAGCCCCACCAGGAGAGATATAAGGGATGCTACCTAGTTGTCAGTGTGGAGATTTTTTGTATGCATTTCTCCATGCACAAAGAGATTGTAGTTGAAAGTAAAGGGGTGAAAAAGAGTCCCAAATATTCAATATGTTGAGAATACCAGGGAAAATTTGAAACACTGAAATCATCTTTAAAAGTATATTTAGTTAAAGGTAGTATTTCACACTTGTCTTTGTTGAGTTTGTAACCGGAGACAGAATCAAAATGCTCCACTTCATGTAAAAAGTCTGGGATAGAGGAATGTGGGTTCGAAATGAATAATAAAATATCATCGCATAGACAGCCAGCTTAACTTGGGTGTCATTCACTTCAAATCCCTTTATGTCATTATTTTGAATCTGGACAAAAAAGGCTCCAAGGCTAAATTAAAAAGGAATGGAGATAAAGGGCATCCCTGGTGCACACCCCTCTTCAGATCGAAGTATGAAGATGTAATGCCGTTTACAAATATGGCTGTACGGGGGATGGAATAAAGAATCAACATCAAAGAGGTGATCTTTTGGGCCAAAATCGAACCTTTGAAGCATTTGTAAGAGGTACGACCACTGTCAATTATCAAAAGCTTTCTCTGAATCTAAAGCTATAGCAGCTAAGGAATGGGATTTATGAGAGGATTTAGAAAGGATGTTAAACAATAAGCGAGTGTTATCCGAAACAAGATGACCTTTCACAAATCCAGATTGGTCCGAACCAAGTCACTTCTGAAGAAAAACCTCCAACCGTAAAGCCAATGCCTTAGAGAAAATTTTGAAATCTATGTTGACAAGGGAGATAGGCCTATAATTTTTACAATAGTTTAAGTCTTTGCCACCCTTAGGAATCAGACATATTAGAGCCTCCAGAAAAGATCTAGAAGATTCATCCGAATGTGAAAATTAATTAAGGAAGCTGAGTAATTTGGAAAGGAATAATGAAGCAAAGTGTGCAAAAATTCCATTGTAAAACCATTCAGTCCTGGAGCTTTATCTTTCTTAAGAGAGAGCAAAGCAGTAAGAAGTTTTTGCTGAGAGATATCTATTTCTAAGGGAGTAAAATCTATTTGAGTGTCATGGGTACGATGAGAGTTGTAAAGGAACTTTGCGATATGGGAATGTGAAGGAATCTTTTCTGGTTAGTGAAGTGACTTGTAGAAGTGAAGGAATTCATATAATATTTCTGAATCATTTGATCGCAATGTGTTCTGTTCATCCATAAAACAATCAATATCAAACTTATTATGTTTAACTTTTAAATAGTTTGCTTAAAGCTTACCCGTCTTATTCTGTCCAGCATAAAACTTAGCAATGTATTTTAACAGATAAAGTGATGCATTTTCATTCTATTCCTTATTAAATTGGAACTTTGTCTTAACAAGTTGAGACAGACATTGCTTGGATTTTGAAGTGTTATAAGAATGCTCCAGTCTCTTTATCTCAGCTAACAGATCACCTGTGGCTTTGAGTGAATTTTTGCGTTGCCTAGAAACAAAGCCAATAATAGAACCTCTTGAAAGCATCCCAAATTACAAGGAAGGGAAGCATATCAGACTGGTTTAAGGAGAAATATCCACGGAAGAAGGAGGAAAAAGAAGGGGTAGATTTGGGGTCTAAAAGGAGTAAGTATTAAAACGCCATCTCCTGGGGACGTTGGGTTTAGGTGCTATATCCAATTGAATGTTGATGGGAGCTTGATCTGAAATAAGAAATGGAACCAATTTCTGCACCTCTTAACGATTGGGAAATGACATGAGAAACAAAAATATAATCAATTCAGGATTAAGTCTGATGAGCTGGAGAGTAAAAAGTATATTTTCTTGTAGTGGGATTACAAAGTCTCCAAGCATCTATGAGTTAATATTGCTGGAGCGCTGGAGGAACACTGTTAGACTTGGCATCCTTGGCGGGGTTTCCTCTGAGTTTTTTGCCTCTACCTCCTGTATTTTTGACACTGCTAGAATTCGTTTTTGCTGGTTTAGATGCTTTGGGCACTTTGCCACTGCTGATCAGTGCCAAAGTGCAAGTGCTCCCTGGTAAAATTATTATTGTGATTGGTTATCCATGATTCGCATATTTGTTTTACCAGTAGGTCCCTAGTAAAGTGCATTGAATGTGCCAGGGATAGTGATTCAAAGGTACCCCCCTGGGCAGGGTGCAGTGTATGTAAAAGTAGGATATGTACTAGCGTGGGTAACATGTCCTGATAGTGAAATACTGCAAATTTTGTTTTTTCACTATTGAAAGGCTATCTTGACCATAGGATAGAATGGGGAATGCTGTTTAACATGTTTACTGGTACATCCTACCATAGCAGTAAGATAGGAAGTTGGAATGTGGTATCCCCGAACTCAGAATTTAATAACACATGTTGTAGGGAGGATGGTTTCTAAATTTTAAATTTGAAAATGGCACTTTTAGAAAGTGGCTATTTTCTTGTTCAACCTTTCTGTGTGCCTGTGCCTGTTTCTGGATTGTCTGTCTGGTTTGTGAGTGACGGGCTGGGATGGCTCCAGGAGGCTGGGTGAGTCAGCAGTAGGCTGAATAGACCTATCTGCATGTAGAGTGGTGGGAGGAGTAGTATCTGGGTCTGAATAGAGCTTTGCCTGCCTTCTCAGTGCTGGCTCCACCTCCTGCAGTGTATCTGATGACCCTGGCCCACACTCACAAAGGAAGAAGATGTGGACTAGCAGAGTGCACCCGGAACTGGTTTGGGCTGGGTCCTGGACCCCTCACACATGAAGAAGAAATACTTTTGGGGTATTAATATCTGAGCTGAACCCCCCCCCCCATTTTAGACTAGGAAAAACTTTGTGATCAAGAAGAAATCCCTATCAAAGAAGAAAAGCCAGGAAGACTGAGGAAAAGTGCTTCCATTGCTGTGCATCTGGGAGCTGACCTGCAGTTGCTGTTATTGCTGAGGAAGAGGACTAAGGGACTTTCTGCTGTGTGCTGTGTCCACCTTGCTTGAAGAGTAGCTGTGCTGTGTGCTGCCCTTTCTGAAGTGTAACTATCTCCAAGGGCCTGAGAAGAGCTGGCCTCCTGTTGACAACTCAGGGATACACACATTTCTGGAAGAAAACCATCTTTCCAGTGCTGTGTGTGTGTCCCCGCACCTAGACTGTGGCCTCTTGAACTCTTCACTGCCTGTCCGTGCTTTATTGCCTCAGTGTGCTTGTCGGCACACAGAGGGTGCTGACTATGAGGTCAGTCTTGCCCCCAGCGTAAATCCTCAAAGAGATCGTCTTGACGCGAGAGTGCATCTCAGTGCTCTACCTGAGACCTTCAAAAAGAGGGTGAATCACCGCCGCTGACCTGGGAGTGAAGGACTGATACCCCCCAATCACCCCCTCCGACCCAGAAGCAGAGAAAACCCTTTGCCTGCATTCACCACTGTTGGCCCGATTATACAATGGGAATTTTAAAAATACAGAATAAAATCATATTTCTTGTCTTATTAATACATATGAGAAACAGTTGTCCATTCGCATTGTATAATCTGATGAATGTCTTTGTATTTTGAATAAAATGAAGAACGAATAATCTAATGATAATGACAGTAGTATTGTTACTTTGTTAAAATCTTTTTTTATAAAATTTCTTGTATATGTTTATATTTTGATTGTTTTATCTTATTCGAATGTGGTGTAGTTACTAAAGTGGCATGAGCATCTTGCACTTATATCTTTGTGTAAAGCTTACCTTTATTCGTGGTGGATGAGTTTTGGTAGTCTTGTCTACCATGTTTGGGATTGTTCTCTTTTTCGCATTGTATCCCCCTTGTCCCAGATTGGAAAAAGTTGGGGACCTCCCTTTTACTTTTATATCACCCCAGAACAGTACAGAGTGAGGTTCAGGAACTACAAGAAGCTTGATTCAGACACTTGGGTTGAATGTGTGAGAGTGTACACTCGCACACTGGAAGGTTGGGTGAAGGGCAGCAAGGTAACTAATTATGAGGGGTTGTACCATCTAGTTAGTTTGGAGCACTTGAGCAGTCTATGTCTTCCAGACCTGTGTCAGCACATTTTGGATAGTAGGTTAACTGATCCCAGTGAGCTTGCTAAGGAGGTCGACCGCTGGACTAGCACCAGGGTCCACAAAGGGATTGTGGGTAGCACAGCCAAATGTGGGCAGGGTCTCCAGCAGAAGAGTGGGGGGACAAAGGTAATCAAAAGGAGTTCTCTAAAGGGCACAAAAACAGTTCAGAGGGAAAAGAGTCCCAGCTGCCCCAGCCTAAGATGGCCCAGCCCCCTAAGGGTGGGCGTAACTTTCAGTGTCCCGCCAGGTATTACCACTGTGGTAAGAAGAGCCACAATGCCCCTAGGTGCCCCAAGAAATCCCAAGCACCCACTGGTGCTCAGACACCAGTTTAGTGAGTGTAGCTTTGGGAGAGGAATTAGTTTCCAGTGAGGGGGAGGAGCAGACAGTGGTGACCCTTGTCTCTTTAGGAGACAGAGAGATGGTCCAGGAGACCTACCTGCCTGAGAACACTAAGAAATACAGGCAGTGGGTGACCATCAATGGGAGTAGGGTGGAGGCTCTGAGAGACACCGGAACCAGCGTGACATCCATGAGGTGTCAGTGGGTGTCTGAAGAGAAGGTAATTCCCAATGCACGTCACCCTGTAGTTGCAGCAGACAACTCCATGCGCCTCTGCAAAGTGGCACAAGTTTCCTTTGAGTGGAAGGGGTCTAAGGTTCCTTGAAGGCCATTGTTAGTCCATCCATGCTTGTAGATTGGCCGCTAAGAAATGACCTGGGGAGTTCCCCATGGAGGGAGGTAGAACGCCAGGCTCATTTGGAGATGTTGGGTCTGCCTGAGTGGATTTGTGTGACCACTCGGCCCATGGCAGCCAGTAGGGGTAACCAAGTGGATCTGGAGCCTGAAACAGTGGCCCAGGTACCTGCCAGGAAGAGGAAGTGCAGGGGACATGGGAAACCAGGAGGCAGAAGAGGAGGCAGAACCTGAAGGGGATGCCCTGGAACCTACAGGGGAACAGATAGCCGAACTGGGAGACCTGCCAGAGCTGACCCATTGGCAGCAAGAAGGAGGTTCCTACAGGGAGGAGTATTGCAAGGCACAGAGAGAGTGCCCTTCTCTCATTGGAATGCGGAATCAGGCCGGCAGCCCAGGTAGCAGGTGGCGAGTCCAAGATTAATCTCATTTACTGGGAGGATGGGTTACTCTATATTGAGCCTAAGGTCGCTGAGCCCAGTTTAGCCCATGTGCTGGTGGTACCCAAGCTCTTCAGGACCTTCCTTCTGGGTCTGGATCATGACGTGCCTCTTGCAAGACTTTTGGGGCATGACAAGACCTACCAGAGGCTTGTCACCCACTTTTACTGGCCCCAAATGAAGACGTATGTCAGTACACATTTTAGGACTTGCCAGACTTCCCAGGCAAGTGGCAAGAGTGGAGGGAAGTGTAAGGCTCCCCTCCAACCATTTCCCGTAGTGAGCACCCCTTTTGAGCTGGTGGGCATCAACATTATAGGGCCTCTGGACCCCAGGACAGCCTTAGGCAACAAGTTTATCTTGGTCTTGGTGGACCATGCCACCACGTACCCGGAAGCTGTCCCTCTCTGGACAAGCACAGCCCCTGTGGTGGGCCGTACATTGATGGGGATCTTTTCCCATTTGGGGTTCCCCAGAGAGGGGTCTCGGACCAGGGTACCAACTTCATCTCGGTTAGATGTAGTCCTTGTAAGAGGAGTGTGGGATAAAGTACAAATTTAGCACTCCTTACCATCCTCAGGGGAATTTGTTAGTTGAGAGATTCAACCGAACTCTGAAAGGCATAATAATGGGCCTTGTGGAGTCCATGAGATGGAAGTGGGACGTCTTTTTACCATGCCTGTTGTGTGACTACATGGAGGTGCCTCAGAAGTCCTTACGGTTCAGTCCCTTTGAACTTCTGTATGGTCACCCTGTTAGAGGACCTCTCAGTCTGGTAAAGGAGGGATGGGAGATATCCCTTGGTAGGACCCCCCGGGATGTGTTCAGCTATATGCTGGTGTTGAGCAACCAGACCCAAAGCTTCAAGAAACTTGCTCAGGCAAACCTAGAAGCGAGCCAGGAAGAATAGAAAAGACTGTACGACCAGAATGCCTCTCTGGTTACATTTCAACTTGGGCAGATGGATCTAGGTGATGGCGCCAGTGGAGCCTTGCGCGCTCCAGGACAAGTGGGCTGGGCCCGGTGCTTAATTTGAGACAGGGCTTTCCGGTGCTAAGCACCAGCACTTCATTGCTTTCCAGTGCTAAGCACCGGCACCTAATTGTAAACAACATACCTAGAACAGTTTACCACATGGTGGCGCTGCTCATCTAATTTAGAGATGAGAGGAACAAGTGGTTGTTTAGGAGTACAATATGCATTAAAATTGCAAATACCTGCCTCCCCAGCTATTCCTTTAGCTTTGGGGACCTGGAATAATCAGAACTGTCACATTTACATGCGAGAGAGATGATTAGTAGTTGTTTTGGCAGCGATGCCAAGGGCGATGGGTGGTGCAAGCTGCAGTGGCCTCCCGGTCAGAGCCCTGGCACTGAATATTTTACAAGTTAAGCACTGACTGGGCCATATGAGGTGGTAGAGCGCAAGAAAGATGTAATCTATCTGGTTAATCTACAGTCTCCCAGAAACACCTTGAGGGTCCAACATGTGAACCGCCTCAAACCCCACTTTTAGAGGTCTGATGTGATAATGCTCCTTGCTACAGATGATGAAATGGAGGAGAAAAGCAACCCTATTCCTGACCTCCTGTCAGCAAAGGAGCAGGATGGGACAGTGGATGGGGTAAACCTCTCTCCCACACTGACCCCAGAAAAGCAGAGGGACTGTCGTCATGTGTTGGGTCAGTTTGCCTCCCTGTTCTCCCTGACACAAGGAGTCACCAATTGTTGCGTCCATGATTTGGACACTGGGGACAGTCTCCCTGTGAAACAGATATTTTACAGGGTAGCTGGCAAAGTCAGGACTATCATCAAGAAATAAGTTTCCAAGATGTTGCGCTAGGGGTAATTGAGCCCTCAAGCAGCCCGTGGGCTAGCTCAGTGGTTTTAGTACCAAAGGCTGCTGCTCCCGGTGCCACTCCAAGTTTTGTGTGGACTACCGTGTACTCAATGCAGATACCAAAACTGCTGCACACCCCATCCCCAGAGCTGATGAGCTTGTGAATCGGTTGGGCGCTGCTTAGTACCTCAGTACGTTTGATTTAACATCTGGGTGCTGGCATATTGCCTTAACTGAGGGGGCCAAGGAGAAGTCAGCGTTTTCAATGCCAAAGGGGCACTTCCAGTTCTGCGTCATGCCCTTAGGGTTGAAGAACGCCCCTGGCACCTTCCAGAGACAGGTCAATCGGGTGCTGTCCGGGCAGGAGGAATTCAGCGCTGCATATTTGGATTGTTGCAGGGATTATGCTCAGACACAGAACTGTTAAACACAAACAATTGAAGAAGGGTCTGAGGGAAATTTAAAGACCTGCCCAGTTCGTATCCCCCTAACTGTAATCCTAACAACAAAAGAACCAGGGGTCTATAACGGAGCTTCAAGTACTCCGAGCTGCTGCAAAACTCCTACATAAGTGAGTTAGGCGCTAATAGAGCTATATAAGTCTCTATATCAGAATGTGTGCCAGGACAAACCTGTCGAAGGACCTACTGAGATTGTTGGTAAGACCCGTACAGAGATGTGTTGGATTCCCATCAAATAGGTATGTAGATCAAATGTTCTCATTTGGTCATCCAAAAATGGGGTGGTATGTCTCTTGATCAATGAGACCCATCCATCGCCCTTACTCAATTGGGTCGCACCATCAATCGCTAAGGTACCCATGAACAAATGATAAAGATGGGTTCGAGTGCAGTGCAAAAATCAAAAGATGTGTAAGTTAAAAACAAGGGGTAAAAGGATCAATAGGCGAAAAACTCTAATGTAATTTGTCCTTTCCCTCAAACAAACAAGAACAATGCAGAGGAAGCAGTCTAAACATATAACTGCATTTACAAGGCCAACATGTTTCAGCCGGTAGGGACAAGATCTCATGGCTTTCTTCAGGGCCAGAGTTCTAGGCATTAGCTACTGCATACAGAAAGTGAACGTAACGACAATCTGTAAAGGATATACATACATAGTCCAAAATCGTGTTCCTCTGTACCAAACGGTGTCTCTTACATCTGTTAACAAGAAACAAGAAATAAATTGAAGTAAGTCCTATCAAAACAGGAAAGACCTGGCACTGGCTTCTACTAATTAAGCCAATTTATTTTACTAATGTTACTCACCTGAATAGTACAGGGAATGTACCTCACCTCTCCTGGAACCCAGCTCAGGAAAAAGGAGGCCCGCTCTGTGAAGGCAAGGAAGGGGTAATGAACGGAAGGGTGGACAGTACTACTCTATCTCTCCCTCCAATACATAATATAGCCCCTATAACAGTCAAGCTTCACAGAGCCACAAAAAATCCTAAGGGTGGAATAAGTCACAGAACCCATAAAAGTCCCAGGTTCCCAAGATCCATCACTTAATGTAAAAAGCTTTCCTCTAAATATGAGTGTCCTCAAAAAGATGGAGCTAAACTGTAGCAGGTTTAGATCTGGGCTAGCAAAAGTTTGACAGACCAAGCCTGGTCTCATATCCCAGAAACATAGGTGAACCAGTCTATGCCACCCCAAAAGAAAAAAGGCCAAAAATAAATCCTAATGAGCCACTAACCTGTCCGGCGTTGTCTCATTGCAGGACCCGAGCTTCGTGGGAGGCAAAAATGGCTGCCCACAGGAAGCTTATAAAGGAGATAGGGGCGGAGTATCACGTACTCTCGCGGGATTCGATTGAACTACAGAGTGATGTCACAATCCACTGTGTTGTAGTTCACTAAGCATGGGCGAATTAGCGGATCTCGCGTTCGCGAATTTTGCGGATTTGCGAACTCGCAATCGGCAAAATCCGCGAATTCCCGCGAATTTGCGGATTTTTTTTTTTTTTGTGTTCGCAATTGTTTCTGCCAGTTCGCGAGGATTTGGTACTAGTTCGCAATTGCGAACTTACTTGTCGGCTCGCAACGGTCGCGACTATGTTGTTTCTACGTCTGGTTCATCATCACAGCCTCCCAGCACCCTCTGTTTTACCACTGGCACCCTCTCTTTGACCCATGCCACCCTCTGTTACATCAATGCCACCCTCTGGTTCATCATCACTGTAGAAGATGGGGGGGAAAAGCAAGCCCACCTGCCCTGCTTGAACTGACATGAATTAATTTGGGGTTAGTTTATTAACAACACCTGCCCTGCCCCAACTGACAATAATGAATTAGGGGCTAATTAATGTGTCACTGAAAGAATTTAAAGTTCCAGCCTGGCACCTGCTTGTCTGCTCCTTTAGCTGTAAATCAGGACCTTTGTGGCAAACAGTTAAGGTCAGAGCAGGGTCACACAATAGTTGCAAGCAGGCAACCGAATTCTGGAGGGCCCCCTCAGGAAGCACTACAAAGAATCGTTACAAATCATGAGGTTGACCTTTTGCACCTGCTCATTGCTTTTGCTTTTGCTGAAATCGTTTTTCGGTTTTTTTCGCGCTATTCGCGGGGCGCGGCGTCGTGCGAAACCGACCGCGGAAGCCGCCAATTCGTGCGAATGAGCATTTTATTTTTTTGCGGCTTGTTGTTTCGCGAGTTTTTTTGCAGTATTCGCGAGCCACTTGCAGCGCAACACGCGAATTTACCCCAAGGTCGAGTACGGGCGCGGCCATTTTGTTTGCGTGACGTATTTCCGTTTCCGCCCGCTATGTATAATCTCGCGCAGTAAGCGCATTGCGAGTAGAGGTTCGCACGAGATCGCGCGGGAAATCTAGAGGTTCGCACGAGATCGCGAGGAAAATCTCGCGCGAACTTACTTTCGCGCTCGTGAACGGGCGCCGGCCATCTTGTTTTTCATTCATTTCCTGTGTCTGGGCATGGTGTTTAATCCTCTTGGTATCTTTGCCATCCTTTGCTTGTTTTCAGTTTTTTTTTTACGATTTTGCTTCTTATCTATCCCTCTCTTTTCCTAGCTGTATATTTTTGTCTTTTCTGCTATTTTTCTTTACTTTTAAACTACTTTTTTAAACTCTTTTCTTTTCTTCTTCCCTATCCTATTCTTTCTTAATTTTCTACTTCTTCCTACCTTACCTGCCCAGACCATGGTCAAGCCAGGCGCCGTGAAGCTGCCCAGGCACTTGAGGGCTGCAGCGGCGGCGGGGAGTAGTGCTGGACCCAGTGGCAGGACAGCATGCGGGAGATTGAGGGGGGAGCAGGTGACGCGACGGGAGATATTCAGCCCGGAGGAAGTGGGCGCGCTGGTCTACTTCGTCCAGCGCCGCCTGCCCAGGACCATCGCGGGAGGCGGCAGGATCGCGGCCGGCGGCTTCAACATGCGGGAGCGCCGGAAGCGGTGGGAGAAGGTGTGCTGGGCCATATCCCACCTCTACGGGGTCCAGCGCACCTACAGCCAGGTCACCCATGGCTGGACGGACCTCCTGGACCGCGAGCGGGACCTGCTGGACCAGCTCGGCTTGGAGATCCCCGGGCTTGGTGAGTAGTAGTAGCCATTTAATCACTCACTACTATGATGTTTTCTCCTGCTCTGTGTTGTTGTATTGCAAATATTTGTTTTTTACATGGAGCAAGCCAATAATGCCGCTGATGACGATTACATTGTAGTTAAATTATATTTCAAAATCTTCTGTGCATTTCAGGTGCACTGCTCTCCTTCTCAGTGGCGTTGCTACTATGCTTATTTGTTTTCTATTTCGTGGTCTCATTGGCCTGAGTAACTATTATGTATGAGTGTACTTTACAGAACTGCGTAATGCTAGACACTAGGGGGCAGATTACATTTACAAGCCCCTTGCGCCACGTTTACGTTGCCTTGCGTGACGCAACAGCGGCGTAAACGTGCCGCATCCCTGCGAGTCATTTACAGCATGACGCATCTAGGGAGATGCGTCACGTTATAAAGCCATGGGCCTGCACCACAATGGGTGCGTTCCTAGTACGCAGGGTGGGCGGTCCAGCGGCTGTGCGCCTCGCAAAATTGCCTGCGTGAAATGTACAAGATTTAACGCAGGCACTTCTGCGACGCTGCTACGTCAATTCAATTCCTTATGTCTGCTCGAAGCAGGCGAAAGGACTGACACAGCATGTTAAGTATTGGGTGGCCCTGAGCATTACTGGAGTTGCATTGCGTTGGCGACGTGACTCCAGCGATGCGCCGCTCTTACGTGACGAGATGCGTCACGCAAGTGCCTACCCTTGCGCCAGGGCGCGCCGCATTGTAAATGAGGCGCATCTGCTGTGTCGCAAGGGTAGTTTTGCGTGACGCATTTGATCTGGCGCATCTCTGGAGATGCGCCAGAACGCGTAAGTAAGTATGCCCCTAAGGGGCAGAATTGCAATTACCGTCGCATCCCTGCAAAGTAGCAGGGATGCGCCATTAATTGTGCGGCCCGCTACCACCACCAAACATGGTGCGCCGTATTTGCAATGCGGCGCACCATGGGCCCAAAACGTCACCGAAGCTTTACTGCTGGAGTTGCGTCGCAACGATGGCGCAGCTCCATCAATGCTCTGGGGTACCCTATCTCCCCAATGCTGGGTCAAGCCGTACGTCTGCTTCAAGCAGGTGCAGGGTTTGTGTGACGCATCATTGTCCTAAAGGTGACTGATTGATATTTTGTAGATTTCCCTCAGCCACTATTAGGATGTGTTCCAGCGCAGGAATGCCCTCCCTTGCGCCGGAACGCCCCCTGATGGCGCAGGGCTTTATAACGGGATGCATCTCCCAAATGCGTCACGTTGTTATAATATTATACGCCGCACCATGGCGCCCTTTTTTGTTTAGCTGCTGCGTCACAAAAGTCACGCAAGAACGGCGCAAAAGAGCCGCAAGGGCTTAAATCTGCCCCTTCCTTTGTACCCCTGACAATAAGAAAAATAGTGGCGGTGGATTGATAGTTTGACTATTTAAATGACTGGTAATGTAGCAGGCAACTGTTAGTGTTGTCACTGATCTGACTGAAATCACAATGGAGTTTGTCTGTCACTTTGCGTCTTGCCTGCGGACTGCTGCCTGCCAGTCCTAGGTGAACGTTTCAGTACTTTGTTTAGTGAGTTACGTGACTTTCGAAGTCACAGGTCCGCAAATAAATGAAAAGTAACCATAATCAATATAATTTCGCGGAAATATTTTGTTATTGTTCTTTTGAAATGTTTGATTTGGTTGACATTGACAAGCAACAATCATCCATGTTTTCTGTTCTTTCTTTCATGTTGTACGTCAGCTCCCCCCAGGGGCGAGAGGAGGACACAGGAGCAGCAGGCGGCGGATGCTGTTCAACAGGGCCAGGATCGGGCAGGCGAGGGCTCCTCTGCTGGCCCCAGTAAGTTTTCATTTTAGACTAGTACCTATTTTTCCTAGCGTTCCTCATTTGACTTTTTTCAAAATTGTCTTTGCTCTTCTTGTAGACTGTATCTAAATTCTTATCCTGCCTCTACTATGACTCCCTGTGGTATTACTAGATTATTCTTATTAGTCTGTCTGTGTAGCTAACTAAGATTGCACGGTTGGCGAAACTCCCATGATTCTAGTCAGCAATAGCTCTATCAACTTAGTGCAGTCCTCTGGGATTGTCCATAATGTCTTTTGAAGTGTTCTATCTGGACTCATGCTTGCAAAAATTGCAAAACCTTTCGCTCAGTCACTCTAGTCTGGACCAAAAAACACAGATTGTATTTAAGTTTAAAAGCTTTATTAAAAGTAAACACATTTATTAAAATGAAGTCATAATAAAACTAAACGTTTAACTGATAATGGAAAAGTGGTTAGTGCTGACGATTAATTGAAGACATTTCTTGTGGTCGAGCAGAGCTCTCACCTGGTTTCAACTTGATCTTGTTGTTAGAAGTCCATCTTCTGTCTGTGTGGAGAAAAATGGTGCGTGTTAAAAAAACAGCCTTCATCAGTTGTGCCAAAAAGTGCAGCAAGACAACCTTCCCTGGAAAAAGGGACATTTTTTTTAACTTTCACGTAGACAGTCACAAATTACATTGTTTTCACATGTCTTCATTCCTAGACCAAAGACTAGTGACTAGTGAGTGCTTTATTCTAACATTCTTAAATGTACTTTGTAGGTGGAACATCTGGTGGCGGGGCCAGTGTGGAGGTGGTGGTGCTCGACACGGAGGCGGAGGGCGATTCTTCAGGGGAGGAGGCGGCGGCGGCGGCTGTGAGAGTTGAGACGGTGGTGGTGGCGGCCAGAGGTAAGCTCTTATATATTCCTTACTTATTGAGATTGAAGACTAGCTGGGAAGGCAAGAATATGAGATGCATGGCTGGGTGAATGATGAAGCAATGATGGGTGGAAGGACAACAGCCTGGGTGGGTGACACAGAAACTGTATGTGTCCATATACCTGGATCATGCTACTATCTGACTCTTAGATAGCATATGTGTATCTAGAGCAGGGGTACTCCTAGTACGGCCCGCGGGCCGGTGGTGGCCCGGCAAGCCTTCCTTGGCGGTGCGCAGACCTTGCAGAAAATCACTGCTCCCCCGGCCCCCACAGAGCAGAGGCTTTTTTGTATTTCACCTGTTAGCGCCCCTGCATCTCCACTCTGACAATCACTGCTCCCCCGGCCCCCACAGAGCAGAGTGGAGATGCAAGGCCACAAAGAGGTGAAATAGAACAAAGCCTCTGCTCTGTGGGGCCGGGCAAGCAGTGATTGTCAGGGTGGAGAAGCAGGGGCGCTACAACAAACAAAGCCTCAATAATATGTTAATGGTCTTTTAAAGACCTGTTAAGTACTTTGGTGTTGTTGTCTGTGTGTGCGCGTTGAGGAAGCGGTCTCAACCCGGGCTGAAGGCTGACACAGATAGACACTCACACAGTGAGATGACAGAGGGGGAGGGAGAGGGAGGGCAGGAGGGAGAGAGAGATGGAGGGAGGGCAGGAGGGAGAGCAGGAGGGAGAGAGATGTATGTAAATGCTGGGTCTGGTGGCTCAGTGGATGAGGGCATCTGCTGCAGGGACCTGTGTGCAACCTCATGGTCACAAGTTATCGTTTTGCTTTAGCCCCGCCCCCTCTGACTCCGCCCCCACCAGTGCGGCCCTCGGCCCCAAACTACACTGTAAATGTAGCCCCTGAGAGAAAGTTTGTGAGTACCCATGATCTAGAGAGAGTAGACGGTCAGTGGATGAACTAAGTGTAACTTTGAAGAGCATGTAACACTGCACCCGCACGTCCGTTCCAGTGTAGGAAAGGCAAGGAAAAGAACTTTTAATTTTGTCCAAATACTACCATAAATAGTAGCAGTAGTTTGTATTGCAAGCACTGCATAGATCCGGTTATTATGGTGGCCACTCCCTACCTCTCTTAATAAGTTTAGTAGTACTCAGTCATTCATGTGTGGATGTATCACTGGTCACTCAATAAAAAGCAAAGCACCTAAAGTCATCCCATATATAAGCAAAAACATCCCATGTGAAGTGATAGATAATCAGATTATTTATCTTCTTCAATTTTCCATTTCTAGTACTCATTTCCACTGTAGGGTGAAAGTTACATTAATTAAGCAGTAGCCCTTGAGTTGTAACAGAGTATTCTCAGTGCCACCCGTAATAGAAAAGTAAGAGCTTCACCACCTGCATGTACTGGACGGGTACAGTAACGCAACGGCAACGCAAGTCTAGGTCACTCCTCATGGCGTGCGTCTCTTTTTCTCGGGTGCAAGTTTACTGCGCTGGCATTATGCCGGCTTGCAGAAAATACCGTACCAATTTTCCAAAACAAGAGATAAGAAGAAGAATAAGACTGGTGTACTTTCATAGTCGACTCCAATGGAAGTCCACAGTGCTCGTAGAATTTGTTCCTTAAACTCCCACTAATGTTAGAGCAAGGATGAAGAAGTGTGAGGTTAGATAGATACTGGCCTCAATAGTTATGTAATGCGCTTGCAAGTTGCTAGTTGTAGTGCAACACAAATTTCTGCTGAATGATTGAGTTAATCTTAAAGAGCATTGGTTACAGACTATGTCTTTCTTTCTTCATATAGGTTCTCCTTCCAAACGAACAAGGAGGAAGGAGCTGGCTAGAGCGGCCCGGCAACGGAGGATCGAGGCCACTGTTGCGGAATATCGGCGGCTGGTGGCCCTGGAGGACGAGGAAAGTGTGCAGTCGACAACAACAACAACGTCGTCTGCATCGGCCTCCGTGGCCCCACGGGCTGCCACCCAGCACAGTGGTCCACCCAGACTGAGCCGGGCTGCCAAAGGCAAACGCCACCGCCGAGCAGCAAGGCCAACAGCTGCCTCTCACAGGCATTGCACCTGCAAGGCAGTGATGGCACGCCTGCGCCGCACTACCCTGATGGTGTCCCGCCTTCAGCAGGAGCTCGCCTTGCTCCGCGAGGAGCATGATGCCCTGGCCCAAAAAGTTAACAGCATCCACCCATAGTGTCCCTTGCCCCTTTTTTAGAGACTTTTTGGGGGTGGGAATTGGGAGTTGGGTTTTTGGGGACTTTTGAAGGACAATCGTTGGGGTTAGGGAGGGTCTTGCGGGAGATTATTTTGTTAGGGATATAAATATACTTTTTCAAACTTTATCTGAGCATACCTGTTTTTTACTGCTTGCCTGGTGGGTGGAGGTTTAACGTTGACTGTTTTCCTGAAAGTTTAGTTCCATTTTCTTCCTTTAAGTGTAAATGCCCAAATGTTTTCAACACTAAGTGCCTCTCACAGACTAAGTGAAGTGAATCCAAGAGTCCTAGGACTTTAGTAGTACTACCTTCAGTCTCTCGTCTCTCGTACTAATACTCCATTATACCCCCAAACCACCAAACGCTTATCTTACCTGTAATTTGTGTTTGAAAGTAGGGCTAGACCCAGGGCTGGCTCCACGGGAAACACCGAATAAGGTTGGCAATCTTGGTCGGATAAAATTTCCTCATAGCGGTGGTACTAGTGGTGTGACACAGTGGCAGTTGCATGCCTATGAAAAAAAAGAAAATGAAATCTGGTTTGTCCTCCTGAGGAATTCAACGGTACAACTGAGAATATAGCAGGTGACAGAAGTACAGTAGAACAGTGCCACATTGTAGCCTAACAAATGGAAAAGTATAACTACTAATTCGGTTGAAGTTCTTTCACATTAGCAATGGTTCTTTGTCAAGCAGAGTAAGAATATATCCTCGGATTTCTTCACCAGCCTGTTGCTATCACCTTATCCTCCCCAGCAAGTGTGTGGATTTATTGCTGTCATAATAATTTAGTCACACATCAATCAAAACCACACAGCCCGGGGGAAGAGGGTTAGGGTTTGAAAAATGGATGGGTACGGGGGTTTTTGGGAAAGGTTTTGGGAGACAAGAAAAAATAGCACAGCATAGACAAACTATTGTGAACATAAACAAATCTTTGGGTACAAACCTATCCATCAATCTTTGAAAGTGCATGCACTACTGCATGCATGTCAGTGAAAAGTAAGTAGTACATTCGACAACTGTGGAAAGAAAGAATGCGACAGTACAGGGCCTGTGTGGAATTATTGATAACGATATTCAACATAAGGTCTCTGTAGCCAGATACCCGAGAGCCTTGCTGGTCACTATAAATCCATTCACAACAACACTCAATGGGGTTGGTCTGGAAGGTGTCAGGTTTACTCCCCGTGATCCAGTCGATGCAAATATGGTTCCACCTCCAAATGTCACCAACACCCAGAAGTGTAAACACAGGGTGTTCGAGCCATTAGGCGGGGGAGAAAAATAACAAACTAAAATAAAAAATGTGGGATGGGTAAAGGTAGGGTCAGCAGGGAAAGGATACCTGTAACAGAAGACAAGACAGGCATCAGTGAAGTGCTGTCCTAACATACAAGGGTACTCTCATATAGTCTCACTAAATAACCAAGGAAGTAGACAAGTACCTGAGCACCAAGAAAACATGACCTTGGATAGGAAATACTATAGCCCTTCTGCCACAATCTGTGAGGAAGGCCTAAGAAACACATAAACATATAGTTAACGAACACACTCCTGTCGCACCAAACACACTCGCGTTATACTAAGACATCAAACCCACTACTCACAACATACCACAAACATGGTAGAGGACTCAATGTACAAAGGGGGTTCCAAATAGTCAAAGCAAAGATGTATGGTCCAACAAAAAGGAAGAGGGAAACGGTAGTGTGTAGGAAGCAAGAACTACAACACTGCGCTCTCTAAGTAATGACCCAGTAGAGAATCTTTGGTGAAGGTCAAACAGAAAAACGTAGTTGCGACCACCACTGAATTCTGCCAACAACACACCCCACGGTGCACTACACAAAGAGAACTGGGGTAGCCTGTAGTTACCTCACTACATGCCCAGTTATGGAGGTCCTTTGAAATACACAGTTATACAACGGAGACGCGTAGTTGTCCTTACTACCGCGCTCCGTTTTAATAGTACAAAAACGATCCCCGATGTGAACGCTAACACGTGGTATAGACCGCCACTGTGCTCCGCCACACACAATTCAACCAAACAGGAATTCATCAAAGGTAGAATTCTGTTAGAAAACAGTCACAGAACCTCCCTTAACAATCCGTTCAGGCAGTAATCAGCTAACCGCACGGGCGGCCGAAGAGTTTAGAGCGGCTTTACCTGAAGACGCGTGAAGTCCGTCTACCGCCAAGGACAGAACACGGAAGCGCTCCCCACTGAGCCTCAGGGGGGGGGGGAAGGTGATAGTCCACAGGAGACACGATAGAAAAGCATGCAGAGCGTCCGCTCTCATGCCGGTGCAGAACAGAAACCAGAATAACGCGCAACAGGAAGCGCGTCTGTTCCCCAGATAAACTTCCTGCAAGTCTCGCGCCTACTCATGGGAAATGTAGTTTCATAGTACGGTAGGCGCTTAGGGGCTGCGTAACCTGACAGAAGGTATAGTAGATAGAAAAGGAGAAATTGCTTTTTTTCTAGGTGTCCCCTCACTCACCAGGGTTGCCCCTTGGTGACATGCTTCATCATTGGGGCCATCCCAGTCCTCTACGGCCTGGGGCGTGCTGCGACTTGCGAATTACGTAGGAGCACTTACAAATGACTATGTGTGGTGCAGATGTGATAGTGGAGTGGACTAAGTGATGTGTTAAGGGATCAATTTAGAAGCCTAGAGAGAGCCAAGAAATGCAGTCACAGTCAGAGAAAAAGGCAAGGGATACTGTATCTATGTGGTTGTAGTGGTCCTGTTGGAAGTGGTAAGTAAGTTGCCTGCAGAAAAAAAATCCTCCTATTAGCGGCACTCCTCCATTGCAGCCGACGCTTCGTCCATCGATGTTGGTCACCAGAAGACACCCTGTAAAAAAAAGCACAGCATAGACAAACAATTGAACATAAACAATTCTTTGGGTACAAACCTATCCATCAATCTTTGAAAGTGCATACACTACTGCATGCATGTCAGTGAAAAGTAAGTAGTACATTCGACAACTGTGGAAGAAAGAATGCAACAGTAAAGGGCCTATGTGTAAATTATTGATAACGATATTCAACATAAAGTCTTTGTAGCCAGATACCCGAGAGCCTTGCTGGTCACTATAAATCCATTCACAACAACACTCAGTGGGGTTGGTCTGGAAGGTATAGTAGATAGAAAAGGAGAAATTGCTTTTTTTCTAGGTGTCCCCTCACTCACCAGGGTTGCCCCTTGGTGACATGCTTCATCATTGGGGCCATCCCAGTCCTCTACGGCCTGGGGCGTGCTGCGACTTGCGAATTACGTAGGAGCACTTACAAATGACTATGTGTGGTGCAGATGTGATAGTGGAGTGGACTAAGTGATGTGTTAAGGGATCAATGTAGAAGCCGAGAGAGAGCCAAGAAATGCAGTCACAGTCAGAGAAAAAGGCAAGGGATACTGTATCTATGTGGTTGTAGTGGTCCTGTTGGAAGTGGTAAGTAAGTTGCCTGCAGAAAATAAATCCTCCTATTAGCGGCACTCCTCCATTGCAGCCGACGCTTCGTCCATCGATGTTGGTCACCAGAAGACACCCTGTCCACTGCCTGCCTGATGCTGAATTGTGGCTCGCTACTGTGAAGCCTGACTCCATCCTTTTTTCCCCATTGCAGAGACTGAAACCCGGCCTGTAATTATTCAACGAAAAACAGGAAGTGATATAATATTACAACACCACTGATAAATAAATATAAGGTATGTAGGCTGTGGAGTGCAAAAAGTCACAATTTGATTTTCCTAGTAGACAGTACAATATTTTTGAAAGTGCGTACTCTGAGTCACCTTTTGAAGGATAAATAAGTATGGGCAAATTAATGTAGCGGATCTTGCCCCTCAAGCTAGGTGTACTGTAAACTGTGTTTTAGAACAAAATTAGATCTTCCTAGCAGTGCTCCCACCCAGACCCTTACTAAAGCCAGTCGCAAAAATGTAGAAGACCCCCAATCAAATCTCAAAAAACGAGGCCTAGCAGAAAACTGGTGACAAAACTTACTTTGAAAGTAAAAGTAGGCCGAAGTACCCCCTTCCTAATTACCCATTACCCACCGTGGATTGCATTCAAACCACTTGCAAGCAACCAAGCAAAAGTAGCCATAGCCAGCATCGCTCCAAGACTCAAAATCCCCCCCACTCAAACACATGCAATAGAAATACTGCTAACCCTAACGAACCTAAGTTAAGAATAGTGGCAAAGGCTTTCTTTAACTATGCCAAATCCCCCCTTTCCCACCATGGATTTTCTTCAAATGACTTGCAACCAAAATTACACATTCTCACGAGTGCTCTAAGACCCCAGAACTCAGTTGGAAAAATCTAGAACACCCCGAAACACATGCAATCCTGCTGCTAGGGCTAACCCTAACGAACCCTAAGTTACAAAAAGTGCCAAAACTAAAGGCTTTTCCGCGCGGATTTTGTCCCAACCACTTCTACCCGGTATTAGACCTTCCCAGGAATGCCCCAAGACCCGGCAACCCACCCGCCAAGAAGCATAACACCCCCAAACAGGCCAAAAGCAAAATCTCATACTTGCAATATTTCTGGGCCTTCGGTCCAAACGCGCTGCGTAGCTAGGCCATAAGTCGGGGTTGGCACGACGGATTTCCTGAAAAGCAAATGCAATCAAGATTAGAGTGTCCCAGCAATGCTCCCAGACCAGGAAACTCACCCACAAAGAGACGGAACCCCCCCTAAGAGCACCTCAAAGGCAAGCAAGTCATCAAAAACACAAAAACATTCCGCCTGGGATTTGGTCCAAAACATTTTTATCCGGTATTAGAGCTTCCCAGCAATGGCCCCAGAGCCGTCAACCCAGGAGAAAACGAGTAGAAGACCCCCAAACAGCCAAAGAGCAAAAGTACAAAAATGGGGACTTAGTCAATTTTTCACAAATTTCCCAAATCACTCCGCGCGCGCTCTGCAGCTAGGCCCTAAGTCCCCTCTGCCACCATGGATTTGCTTCAAACCTCTTGCAAAGTAAAGTATATATAGCCAGCAGTGCTCCCAGACCACGAAACTCACCCACAAACACCAGGAAGCCCCCCAAACAGGCCCCCGAAAACGCTACATAGAGCAAAATGTCAGAAATAGCCAAAAAAAAAATTCGGCCTGGATTTTGTCCCAACCACTTCTACCCGGTATTAGACCTTCCCAGGAATGCCCCAAGACCCGGCAACCCACCCGCCAAGAAGCATAACACCCCCAAACAGGCCAAAAGCAAAATCTCATACTTGCAATATTTCTGGGCCTTCGGTCCAAACGCGCTGCGTAGCTAGGCCATAAGTCGGGGTTGGCACGACGGATTTCCTGAAAAGCAAATGCAATCAAGATTAGAGTGTCCCAGCAATGCTCCCAGACCACGAAACTCACCAACAAAGAGACGGAACCCCCCCTAAGAGCACCTCAAAGGCAAGCAAGTCATCAAAAACACAAAAAAAATTCCGCCTGGGATTTGGTCCAAAACACTTTTATCCGGTATTAGAGCTTCCCAGCAATGGCCCCAGAGCCGTCAACCCAGGAGAAAACGAGTAGAAGACCCCCAAACAGCCAAAGAGCAAAAGTACAAAAATGGGGACTTAGTCAATTTTTCACAAATTTCCCAAATCACTCCGCGCGCGCTCTGCAGCTAGGCCCTAAGTCCCCTCTGCCACCATGGATTTGCTTCAAACCTCTTGCAAAGTAAAGTATATATAGCCAGCAGTGCTCCCAGACCACGAAACTCACCCACAAACACCAGGAAGCCCCCCAAACAGGCCCCCGAAAACGCTACATAGAGCAAAATGTCAGAAATAGCCAAAAAAAAAAATCGGCCTGGATTTTGTCCCAACCACTTCTACCCGGTATTAGACCTTCCCAGGAATGCCCCAAGACCCGGCAACCCACCCGCCAAGAAGCATAACACCCCCAAACAGGCCAAAAGCAAAATCTCATACTTGCAATATTTCTGGGCCTTCGGTCCAAACGCGCTGCGTAGCTAGGCCATAAGTCGGGGTTGGCACGACGGATTTCCTGAAAAGCAAATGCAACCAAGATTATAGTGTCCCAGCAATGCTCCCAGACCACGAAACTCACCCACAAAGAGACGGAACCCCCCCTAAGAGCACCTCAAAGGCAAGCAAGTCATCAAAAACACAAAAAAAATTCCGCCTGGGATTTGGTCCAAAACACTTTTATCCGGTATTAGAGCTTCCCAGCAATGGCCCCAGAGCCGTCAACCCAGGAGAAAACGAGTAGAAGACCCCCAAACAGCCAAAGAGCAAAAGTACAAAAATGGAGACAGTCAATTTTTCACAAATTTCCCAAATCACTCCGCGCGCACTCTGCAGCTAGGCCCTAAGTCCCCTCTGCCACCATGGATTTGCTTCAAACCTCTTGCAAAGTAAAGTATATATAGCCAGCAGTGCTCCCAGACCACGAAACTCACCCACAAACACCAGGAAGCCCCCCAAACAGGCCCCCGAAAACGCTACATAGAGCAAAATGTCAGAAAGAGCCAAAAAAAAAAATCGGCCTGGATTTTGTCCCAACCACTTCTACCCGGTATTAGACCTTCCCAGGAATGCCCCAAGACCCGGCAACCCACCCGCCAAGAAGCATAACACCCCCAAACAGGCCAAAAGCAAAATCTCATACTTGCAATATTTCTGGGCCTTCGGTCCAAACGCGCTGCGTAGCTAGGCCATAAGTCGGGGTTGGCACGACGGATTTCCTGAAAAGCAAATGCAATCAAGATTAGAGTGTCCCAGCAATGCTCCCAGACCACGAAACTCACCCACAAAGAGACGGAACCCCCCCTAAGAGCACCTCAAAGGCAAGCAAGTCATCAAAAACACAAAAAAAATTCCGCCTGGGATTTGGTCCAAAACACTTTTATCCGGTATTAGAGCTTCCCAGCAATGGCCCCAGAGCCGTCCACCCAGGAGAAAACGAGTAGAAGACCCCCAAACAGCCAAAGAGCAAAAGTACAAAAATGGGGACTTAGTCAATTTTTCACAAATTTCCCAAATCACTCCGCGCGCGCTCTGCAGCTAGGCCCTAAGTCCCCTCTGCCACCATGGATTTGCTTCAAACCTCTTGCAAAGTAAAGTATATATAGCCAGCAGTGCTCCCAGACCACGAAACTCACCCACAAACACCAGGAAGCCCCCCAAACAGGACCCCCGAAAACGCTACATACAGCAAAATGTCAGAAATAGCCAAAAAAAAAATCGGCCTGGATTTTGTCCCAACCACTTCTACCCGGTATTAGACCTTCCCAGGAATGCCCCAAGACCCGTCAACCCACCCGCCAAGAAGCATAACACCCCCAAACAGGCCAAAAGCAAAATCTCATACTTGCAATATTTCTGGGCCTTCGGTCCAAACGCGCTGCGTAGCTAGGCCATAAGTCGGGGTTGGCACGACGGATTTCCTGAAAAGCAAATGCAATCAAGATTAGAGTGTCCCAGCAGTGCTCCCAGACCACGAAACTCACCCACAAACACCAGGAAGCCCCCCAAACAGGACCCCCGAAAACGCTACATAGAGCAAAATGTCAGAAATAGCCAAAAAAAAAATCGGCCTGGATTTTGTCCCAACCACTTCTACCCGGTATTAGACCTTCCCAGGAATGCCCCAAGACCCGTCAACCCACCCGCCAAGAAGCATAACACCCCCAAACAGGCCAAAAGCAAAATCTCATACTTGCAATATTTCTGGGCCTTCGGTCCAAACGCGCTGCGTAGCTAGGCCATAAGTCGGGGTTGGCATGACGGATTTCCTGAAAAGCAAATGCAATCAAGATTAGAGTGTCCCAGCAGTGCTCCCAGACCACGAAACTCACCCACAAACACCAGGAAGCCCCCCAAACAGGACCCCCGAAAACGCTACATAGAGCAAAATGTCAGAAATAGCCAAAAAAAAAATCGGCCTGGATTTTGTCCCAACCACTTCTACCCGGTATTAGACCTTCCCAGGAATGCCCCAAGACCCGTCAACCCACCCGCCAAGAAGCATAACACCCCCAAACAGGCCAAAAGCAAAATCTCATACTTGCAATATTTCTGGGCCTTCGGTCCAAACGCGCTGCGTAGCTAGGCCATAAGTCGGGGTTGGCACGACGGATTTCCTGAAAAGCAAATGCAATCAAGATTAGAGTGTCCCAGCAATGCTCCCAGACGACGAAACTCACCCACAAACAGACGGAACCCCCCCTAAGAGCACCTCAAAGGCAAGCAAGTCATCAAAAACACAAAAAGTTTTCCGCCTCGGATTTGGTCCAAACCACTTTTAGTGCTTCCCAGCAATGGCCCCAGACCCATCAACTCACCTGCAAAGAGGTAGAACAACACCCCCACAAGTGCTGAGTCTTTCTTCATTGGGCGTAAACCAGCCCTCTGCTTTGATGGAAATAGGAGTCTGGAGGAGGAGGATAGAGGAGCATGTTCTTCTGAACTTGTGAACCTGAGGAATGCAGACTGCGGCACCTTCAAATAAATTAGCAAACAAGTGAAGACAGTTCTGCTGATGGGCTTGCTTTTGTGATTATCTGATTAAAGTTTGAATTATATTAACTGTGCACAACAAAGAAAGACAGACACACAGGAATAAAAGTGAATAAGGATGAAAAAGAAAGTTATTGATTCGTTGTCTCATTTTCAGGGCTCGAAGTCGGTATCACGGTCCAGGAATAAGAATAAGGCTTCGTCATCATACTCTGCGAATTCAGGCAGGGTGAGGTCAGTGTCACCTGACAGAGTAGAAATTCCCTCATCTATGTTGCTGGCCACCTCCTCTTCATCCGGCACGCTCTCTCGTACTCTGAAATCTGGTGGTATGAGGTGCTGATTCATCTTGATCATTGTTAACCTCTCCACATTTTTGGGCGAGAGGCGGCTCCGTTTGGGAGTTACAATCCCACCAGCCGCACTGAAAACCCGTTCAGAAGACACACTTGCGAGTGGGCAAGACAAGTAGTTTAAAGCCAGGTTGGTGAGCTGTGGCCACAATTCTTTTTTCCCATGCCAATACGCCAATGGGTCAGAATTAACATAGACCTCTGTTGAGTCATTCAGATAGTCCTTCACCATCGACTCAAGGTCCTCATCCAAGGTTCCTCCACTTTGCTTAGCTCTTGCTGTGCCTCTGACCTTTTGAGAACCAAACCCACGCAGAGCTAGCCAATCCTCTTCAGCCTCCAATGTTTTTGTTTGTCTTTCGTGCAGATGATCCGGTTGCCGGTGTCTTTAACGGCTGAGAGGTCACTTGTGCCACAGCCACAGGTGCAGAAGTGGATTGTTTTGACTGGGGATGGCCTGCTGATGTACTGCCATTTCCTTCAATTTCCAGCCGTTCTGTTTCAAACTTCTTGGCTGACAAGGCTAGCCAACGTTTGTACTTTGGAACATGTTCATCATCAAAAGGAAAGAATGCTTGGCCTGCCAGCGCCTTTTTGTAGCGTGGATCCAGAATAGTAGCACAAATGTAATGCTGTTCTGAGTGGATCTTTTTAAGACGTTCATCACCTTGTAGGAGCTCTAATAATTGCTCAGCCAGAAGCAAAGAGTCTTGCTTTTTGTCATCTTTTCCAAACACAGAACACACCTCCTTCAGTTGGTCCTCCAGCATGTACAACAATGGGATAGCTTTTCCCAAATTAGAGTCCTCCTTGCTGACTGCACGCGTGAAGAACTCAAAAGGACGAAGCATGCGTGTCAGGCTTTCAACTATGTTCCATTGCGGCCCACCCATCCTCAGCTCCTCTATACCCTCTTTCAAGAAATATTGATCGAGTTCCGTATACTGCTCATACAGACGCTCAAGCATGTAGAAGGTTGAGTTCCAACGTGTTACCACCTCCTGGATGAGTGCTTTCACTGGCATTTGACGTTGATATAGCAGGCTCCTCAGCTGCTTCCGGGCCTTAAAAGAATGCCTGAAATGCTTGCAAATTTTTCGGCAGGTCTCCAATACACTGTACGCTGCACTGCCTTTATTACCCAAGAATTTTTGGACAACCAGGTTTATACAGTGCGCCAAACACGGCACTCTGAAATAGTAACCGTCCCTCATGGCCTTAACTATATTGGCGCCATTGTCCGTGGAAACATAACCAACCTTGCGTTTTAGTGGGGACAGACAGTTAAGGACCTTTGTGTTAAAGACATCCAAAATGTTTTCTGCTGTGTGACGTTTCTCCAAACCAAACATGGCTAGTGTTGCATGTTTCCGAGCACCTTTAAAAACAATGTTAGTGTCAACACCTGAGTTTAGCTTTGCTTTAGCCCCTGAAAAAGAGACCCAGTGTGCAGTGATGCACATGTAATCAGCGCCTGCGCCACTGGTCCACATGTCTGTTGTCAGATGTATAGTGTGAACAGCACTCTTCTGCAAAGCTGCCCCAATCACCTTCAGAACATCTTCATGTAGTGCTGGAACCGCAACTCGGGCAAAATAGAACCGGCTAGGAACCTTCCATTTAGGGCAGAGCGCTGTCACTAATTCTAGAAAACCAACCCCTTCTACAAAAGAAAAAGGGAGAAGGTCCAGAGCTAGCATTTTAGCCAGCTTAGTGTTATACAGACGGGTCATTGGGTGGTTGCGTTCATATTGCGCTTCTGTAAACAACATCTTTTTAATGTTGCCCTGGACCAAGGATTTACGGGATGATGATGATCTCTTCGACCCAGTTACGCTCGCTGATGAACTTTTCCGCATTGATGTCTCACTCTCTCCCACACTCTTAGTGTGGCTCCCATGGGGTGTGCTGCTGACAGGGGAACTGGGTGTAAGTGAAGTGTTTGAATCGTCTTCTACCTCCTCGTCATCACCAGATGAAAAAACAACGTTTTCATTGCGTGCAATTGCGGCTTCCTTGATCGTGTGTAGGTGCGCAAACCATTGGACATCGTGCGTTCTCCTAAGATGACCTCTCTGGCCTCCGGTACCATAGTTGGAACCCAACTTACCACGACTAACTCGAAGCTTACAAATGCTACAAATGGCTACGTTTTCATTTTTTGGGCAAACACTAAAGAAGTCCCAAACTGGAGACTTGAAATGTCTTCGGGGGCCGGAGGAGGCGGCGATACTGGTGGTGGTGGTCCTGCTGCTAATGCCAGATGAAGTGGAGGATGTGGATTGCCGAACTTCAGTACGTTTTGCACTTTCACCACCACGAATTGAGGTCGAGGACGAGGTGGGTACCTTCTTGCGAGGAAGAAATATGGAAGCGGTAGGTTTTGGTGTACTACTTAACTCCAAATCTAATGATTCCATTTCCATTGCCTCCTCGCCGACATCATCATCACGCTCAGCAGCTTCTCGGGATAGGGTCAAAATGTCTCTTTGCTGCATGCCCGGTGGGGCTGCAGTGACCTTTGTGATGACTGGCTCGTCGTCATCGTGAGAGGCTTCATCACCAGCAGTATCTGTCACTTCTTGTTGAGCCTCATCACACTCCATAGGTTTGAGTTTTTGGACGACCTTCCTTTTACGCTTAGGTACCGGTGTCAGATCATGGTGTGCCTCACTGTCAGACCGCAGTTGTGGTTCCCAAGACAGATCACTTGCATCAGAACGAGGTGGGCTTGAAGAAGATGTAGACACCCCCCTTGATCTTTTCCTTGCTAGGGATGTGGAAGACAATGAATGATCATCAGGAGGAGTGGCTTCCAATGATACCTCGGCTTCATTGTCGATTTCCAAATGTGCCCCTACTTCGGGAGGAACAACTATTGTGGGCACTTGTGAACCTCCATGCACCTTTGCTTGCGCATCTCCTTTTGCTGCCTCTCCTTCCACATGTACTTGGGCGTGTACTTGCACATGGTGTTGTTGTTGCGGCTGTGGTTGTTCAACACTTGTCAGATGAGTTACAACAACCTGTGTTGATTCAGGGACATTGCTGCTACTTTCTTGCGATGAGCCAACATCACTGGTCGATGGTGATTGGAGAAGTACACTGACTGCCTCTGAAGCACTCAAGGGCTTTGACTTAAGTTGGCGTGGTGGTGGAGGCACTGAACCCAATGGAGCAGGGGTGCTGCTCCCAGCTTGGTCCCCAGCAGATCCTGCTGCTGCAGGCGTACTTTTTTTTTTGCTCCCAAAAAAAGTGGCGGGTGGCACACCAGCCTCCTTGGTAACTTGCTTCTTCTGCTCCTTACTAGCAACTTTCTTGCTAGAGGAGCTACGGAGAACTTTCTTTGGGGGCGGGGCCATCTTCTTCAGAGCAGGTCAGACAGCAGGCCGCAGTTGCACGAATTGTAGAGTTGTCTGAGGCCAGACGTGACGTCGCGTGACGTTATGCTGCACACACACACCGCTGCAGGACTTCTTCCTGGCACTGGTGGTTCTCTTGAGTCTTGTGCACCTAAAAAAAATGGAAGACAGAGGAACATCAGTTCAGTTATAGAGCACAAAAAAATCGAAAAACACTGCAAAATCAGCACAATCCCAATCCATCCATGCCCTCCATAATGTTTAAATTCAAGACAACCCACAGAAAGACTAGGCCCATGCAAGACTCACTACCCCTGGGCATAAATAAAGGTTGAAAAGTAGGCAAAATGGTTGGAGGCCTAACAACAAAGCCTGCATTCAAAATGGCCACTTGCCTGCCAGCACATGGCCAGTGCCTGTAGCTGCACTCAAAATGGCCACCAGCCACATGGCATGTCCCTCTCCCTCCCCATGAACACCCCCAAAAATCGAAAAACACTGAAAAATCTGCACAATCCCATTCCATCCATGGCCTCCATGATGTTTAAATTCAAGACAACCCACAGAAAGACTAGGCCCATGCAAGACTCACTACCCCTGGGCATAAATAAAGGTTGAAAAGTAGGCAAAATGGTTGGAGGCCTAACAACAAAGCCTGCATTCAAAATGGCCACTTGCCTGCCAGCACATGGCCAGTGCCTGTAGCTGCACTCAAAATGGCCACCAGCCACATGGCATGTCCCTCCCCATGAACACCCCCAAAAATCGAAAAACACTGCAAAATCAGCACAATCCCATTCCATCCATGGCCTCCATGATGTTTAAATTCAAGACAGCCCACAGAAAGACTAGGCCCATGCTAGACTCAAATACCCCTGGTGAAAAGGCCACAAGTACAGGCCCAAAAAACGAAAATCACTGAAAAATCTGCACAATCCCATTCCATCCATGGCCTCCATGATGTTTAAATTCAAGACAACCCACAGAAAGACTAGGCCCATGCAAGACTCACTACCCCTGGTCATAAATAAAGGTTGAAAAGTAGGCAAAATGGTTGGAGGCCTAACAACAAAGCCTGCATTCAAAATGGCCACTTGCCTGCCAGCACATGGCCAGTGCCTGTAGCTGCACTCAAAATGGCCACCAGCCACATGGCATGTCCCTCCCCATGAACACCCCCAAAAATCGAAAAACACTGCAAAATCAGCACAATCCCATTCAATCCATGGCCTCCATGATGTTTAAATTCAAGACAACCCACAGAAATACTAGGCCCATGCAAGACTCACTACCCCTGGGCATAAATAAAGGTTGAAAAG
Source organism: Lissotriton vulgaris (assembly GCF_964263255.1). NCBI lineage: Eukaryota > Metazoa > Chordata > Amphibia > Caudata > Salamandridae > Lissotriton > Lissotriton vulgaris. Next base: position 725,824,345 of record NC_141696.1, read on the forward strand.
TAGGCAAAATGGTTGGAGGCCTAACAACAAAGCCTGCATTCAAAATGGCCACTTGCCTGCCAGCACATGGCCAGTGCCTGTAGCTGCACTCAAAATGGCCACCAGCCACATGGCATGTCCCTCCCCATGAACACCCCCAAAAATCGAAAAACACTGCAAAATCAGCACAATCCCATTCAATCCATGGCCTCCATGATGTTTAAATTCAAGACAACCCACAGAAATACTAGGCCCATGCAAGACTCACTACCCCTGGGCATAAATAAAGGTTGAAAAGTAGGCAAAATGGTTGGAGGCCTAACAACAAAGCCTGCATTCAAAATGGCCACATGCCTGCCAGCACATGGCCAGTGCCTGTAGCTGCACTCAAAATGGCCACCAGCCACATGGCATGTCCCTCCCCATGAACACCCACAAAAATCGAAAAACACTGCAAAATCAGCACAATCCCATTCCATCCATGGCCTCCATGATGTTTAAATTCAAGACAGCCCACAGAAAGACTAGGCCCATGCTAGACTCAAATACCCCAGGTGAAAAGGCCACAAGTACAGGCCCAAAAAACGAAAATCACTGAAAAATCTGCACAATCCCATTCCATCCATGGCCTCCATGATGTTTAAATTCAAGACAACCCACAGAAAGACTAGGCCCATGCAAGACTCACTACCCCTGGGCATAAATAAAGGTTGAAAAGTAGGCAAAATGGTTGGAGGCCTAACAACAAAGCCTGCATTCAAAATGGCCACTTGCCTGCCAGCACATGGCCAGTGCCTGTAGCTGCACTCAAAATGGCCACCAGCCACATGGCATGTCCCTCCCCATGAACACCCCCAAAAATCGAAAAACACTGCAAAATCAGCACAATCCCATTCCATCCATGCCCTCCATGATGTTTAAATTCAAGACAGCCCACAGAAAGACTAGGCCCATGCACCACTCACTACCCCTGGTCAAGGCCCCAACAACAGGTCAAAAATCGAAAAACACAGAAAAATCAGCACAATCCCAATTCATCTATGGCCTCCATGATGTTTAAGTTCAAGACAACCCACAGAAAGAATCAGTCCACCCACCACTGAGTACCCCTGGGCAAAAGGCCCCAAAACAGCCCAAAAATCGAAAAGTCCAAAATTTTAGTTGCAGCAACTGTAATGCCCCAAACAAACTTACTTGTAAAATTTCTAATCCAACAGTGATCCAAAGAAAGTCAAAAAGGCCTCATATCCAAAGATCCAGCAGCATCCACAAAAAGTAATCCTTCCAGCTCCACATCCAAATGAAAAGTGACCAGGAGATGGACAAAGCACTGGGAGGAGCCTGCTGAACAGGAACAGGAAGTTGAAGACTATGGGGTACTTCCTTCCTCCCACCCCCCTGCCCCCCTCCCCAAAATGGACTCCTCGCTAAAAAAGTGCAGGCAAATGTCAAACTAAGGAATTATTCACATAAAAATCATCATTTCTAGAAGGTTTATGCTGCTTGCTGGTGGATTTCTTGTGCAGAATTGCAAATTTATATTTTCGCTCGCCGCATCTCAAATCTCGCAATTGCGAAGTACCGCGAGACGTGATCTCGCCGTACTCGCGTTGACAAACTATCGCTGGCAAGCCGCGATGACGTAATCGCGCTCGCCAATTCCCGCGGGATCACACAGCAAGATCCAAAATGGCGCAGCACTCGCAAACTATCGAAAAAAGCAACTCGGCAAACGATGATAAACGCCGCGCGCCGCAAAAATTGTATCACCAACGCCGCGCGCCGCCAAAAAAATCCGCTGCGTGCGAATTTGCGGATTTTGCGGGAAATCCGCAAATCTCGCGGATTGCGGATTTCCCGAAAATCCGCAAAATCCGCGAGCGTAACGGATTTTCCGCCCATGCTTATAGTTCACCCAAGAACTACAAGATGACATCATTACAGCCATCTTTGCAGTTTGAACTAGTTCAAAAATAAAGGTGCCTATATGTGAGTTTGAACCAACAAGTAACATCATTATTCTGATATGGCAGGCACAGCACGATATTGTACTGTTTTGACAGCCCTCTACCACTTCAGTTTTTAAAGTGAGGGGCGGATGATTCAGCCCCCCTCCTCCTCTTCCCCCCTTCCCACCATTGGCTACCTTTCTTTGGGTTCATTTGGGGATCATTATCAGAGACCACTTTGATGGGTCTTTATAAATAGACATCAGCTCGGTCGACTATTTCGCGCTTGCAAACACTTGCGCTATGGTTAAATAAAGCACCTTTATTTTTGAACTAGTTCAAACTACAAAGATGGCTGTAATGATGTCATCTTGTAGTTCTTGGATGAACTACAACACAGTGGATTGTGACATCACTCTGTAGTTTAATCGAATCCCGCGAGAGTACGTGATATTCTGCCCCATCTCCTTTATAAGCTTCCTGTGGGCAGCCATTTTTGCCTCCCACGAAGCTCGGGTCCTGCAATGAGACAACGCCGGACAGGTTAGTGGCTCATTAGGATTTATTTTTGGCCTTTTTTCTTTTGGGGTGGCATAGACTGGTTCACCTATGTTTCTGGGATATGAGACCAGGCTTGGTCTGTCAAACTTTTGCTAGCCCAGATCTAAACCTGCTACAGTTTAGCTCCATCTTATCGAGGACACTCATATTTAGAGGAAAGCTTTTTACATTAAGTGATGGATCTTGGGAACCTGGGACTTTTATGGGCTCTGTGACTTATTCCACCCTTAGGATTTTTTGTGGCTCTGTGAAGCTTGACTGTTATAGGGGCTATATTATGTATTGGAGGGAGAGATAGAGTAGTACTGTCCACCCTTCCGTTCATTACCCCTTCCTTGCCTTCACAGAGCGGGGCCTCCTTTTTCCTGAGCTGGGTTCCAGGAGAGGTGAGGTACACTCCCTGTACTATTCAGGTGAGTAACATTAGTAAAATAAATTGGCTTAATTAGTTGAAGCCAGTGCCAGGTCTTTCCTGTTTTGATAGGATTTACTACAATTTATTTCTTGTTTCTTGTTAACAGATGTAAGAGACACCGTTTGGTACAGAGGATCACGATTTTGGACTATTTATGTATATCCTTTACAGATTGTCGTTACGTTCACTTTATGTATGCAGTAGCTAATGCTTAGAACTCTGGCCCTGAAGAAAGCCATGGGATCTTGTCCCTACCGGCTGAAACATGTTGGCCTTGTAAATGCAGTTATATGTTTAGACTGCTTCCTCTGCATTGTTCTTGTTTGTTTGAGGGAAAGGACAAATTACATTAGAGTTTTTCGCCTATTGATCCTTTTACCCCTTGTTTTTAACTTACACATCTTTTGATTTTTGCACTGCACTCGATCCCATCTTTATCATTTGTTCATGGGTACCTTAGCGATTGATGGTGCGACCCAATTGAGTAAGGGCGATGGATGGGTCTCATTAATCAAGAGACATACCACCCCATTTTTGGATGACCAAATGAGAACATTTGATCTACATACCTATTTGATGGGAATCCAACACATCTCTGTACGGGTCTTACCAACAATCTCAGTAGGTCCTTCGACAGGTTTGTCCTGCCACACATTCTGATATAGAGACTTATATAGCTCTATTAGCGCCTAACTCACTTATGTAGGAGTTTTGCCGCAGCTCAGACACAGAACTGTGCAGAACTGTGCACAGAGACTCAGGACCTCAGTGAATTAGGGTGTGCCAAAAGCTCACCTTAGTACCCAAAATCCCCTACCAGACTAGCATCAGTGTCTCATTAGCTCTTCCTCCTATAGCAGAGTAACCAATGATTAGACAACTCAGAACATGCGACTTAGGATACCTCAGGTAAGGTGTGAAACTTGAACACTCTTTCGTTATAGTCTCATACCAGTCCAGTACATGGAGTAAAGGGAGACACAAGCAAGTTTAAAATGTTTATTTTAACGCCGTGATCTCAGATGCAGCATCTTAGCTAATACAAGCAGACATATGATAAGAAATAAGATTTTCAGCATAGTTACTATTCCATAAAATACAAAGGGAGAAAGCATGTTATAATGCTAAATGGAAACAGGTTACATATATACCTATATTTCACCCTCCTGTGCTTTTAGGTTATTTTATAGCTAAAGAAGGTCTCTTAGGGTTGCAATGGTGACCCCATACCTCAAAGATTAGCAGGACTGAATCACATCGAGTTCTGCACAAGCTCTCAGCATACAAATGTTCTCCAAGTGTGTTCAATCATGCCTACACAGTGCATTGTTAAAGGCGCCCGTATCTGAGTTTGCCACAGCTGCATACATGTTATGGCTAGAACGTGCGCTGATCAGTTCGAACAACAGCTACAGTGTTGATATAACCTTGAAGGCCTCAGCACTCACTGTTCAGACTAAGCTTACGAAGCAAGCCTAGCAATGTAGAAAAAACAAGTTATTCTCATGTGAAGCAAAACACTCAGCCTAACTCTAAACAATAGTTAAATTGTGTGTTGTGTGCAAAATAAAGCAAAAGGTAAAATGGCGATTAAACTTCTAATAAGCTCATGCTAGCTTAACACTGTATGAATGCAAAGCTCAGCCACACTACACCCTCCCTTGTTCAGAGCACGGACAAGTAATGGGGGCAAAGCAGGAACGCAGAGTTCAAGTTCGAGAGATAGAATCAAGTTCAAATTTGCCATAATGGAAAAACTGGAGCAAACTCCGAAATCTGAAAATTCTTCAATATAGTTATCACTTGTGGGTACATTAAAGCCAATAGGCCAGAAAAAAATAAAAAAATACAAAAATCCGATGTCCAGCATATGACGTCGATCGTGAAAAAGAGAGAGAGAAGGACATGCCCCTCACTCCAACAGTGTATATACACAGTACGTTGCAACAGCCTCCAACAGGAAGTCATTGTTCTCATCTGAAAACATATCAGCCATCCAATTTAGTAACGGGAATGAACATACATGTTCCTCAATAACCGGAGCCTCTAGTACCATCAGAGGACAACTCAGATTTACTTCAATATAACTGCGTGCCAAGAAATCATGCACCGCTGCAAAAATATTCCAACGTCCCAGGACTCCATACATCGCTGCGAAGGCCATAATTCCGCCGCCAGAAAAAAGCAATTCATGCACAACTAAGGGGCTCATCAGTTGATCATAATCTGCATTGGTAGACACTGTACTGCAGAGACACAAATCCAGAGCCCATTCGAAATCGCAGCTCAAGCAATGAAAGACAGGCTGGACGCATGTGAAAAAGGAAAATCGAAACGATAATCCATAAGCTGCACTCAATGTAGCTCCATAGTAATCAAGCATTCGGTTGCGCAGCAGCAACAGCCGGGGCAAATCGTGTCGTGGCACAGGATGTCCAGCCATTCTGAAACAAACAAAGCAGTAAAAGCACTCCGACAACCAGAGCAAGCATCAAGGGAAATCCACCAAAGAGGCTGGAGAAAATCGAATGAAAAAATGCAGGGAACACACCGAATATAGTTTGGAAAGAAGTCACAAGGCCACTACTAACAACTTTAAAATAGTGAGCCAGCCCTGTGGTCGAGGAGGCATTAAAGATATTAACTCCCCGAAATGCAGGGGAAGATCCATATTTAATATTGCATGCATTTCTATGCAGGTGTTTGCCACGTGAAGGACAAATGTTTCATGGGCAGATGTAAGTGCAACTTCTTTCTGGGACAAAAGAGCTCTTTTTCGACTCATCTGGTTGAACTCTGCTTTTAAGGTCGGAATCGACGGCCAGATGGAAACATCCAACTTCCCATGTGGAGGAGGAAACATTACGTTTTTACAACAAACTACCCATTGGTAGACGGTAACGATGTCAAGAATTCCAAAAGCATCCCACAACAATCTTCATTATTTAAAAGTAAATAACTACCATTTTCTAGTAATGTGAATGTGGGTGTGATAGCAGGTGTCGGTGAACCTTTTAAGACACAGGCCAAATTAGGTGCATTTTAATTACACGAGCCATGCAATTGTATATTCCTATACACTAACGAGTGATCAGGTGTTGTTGTGCAATCTTCACCATTCAAATAAACCTCTTTCCCCTCCCTCAGGCACCTATAGGTAAATGGTAGTGACCATGCTTCATGGAGATAACCGGTGCCCAGAGGCTCATACCTGCCAATTGCATAATACTACATGCAAGCTTCGATTTTGAACAAAGGAAAAGGTAATGTTATTAACCCATGTACGAGCCACACAGCAGAATTTGTCTCGGCCACAGAAAACAGAAAAGGTTCTAACTTTTCAATATGTAACATAGAAAAAGTTGCATCTTTCATAGACATAAATTGCTGTTTGTCAGTCAAATTAAAAGAAGCAAACAATGAGGACGTGTTCATGTAGTCCCAAGGCACCTTCCCTGCCTTTAACGTTTGTAAAGTCAATGCAAACTGCATAATGAAACGCAATTGATTTTGACCATGGTACAAAACAGAGACATCTTCTTGCACAATATCAACAACAGACAAAACAATATTATCTAATGTGTAAATACAGGAAGAAAGCATGTTAATGCTGTTATGTACAACTACTACCACTTTTTCTAAATTTGCTTGATCTATAGCTCTTAAGTGGGAAGCCGCCTCAATCTGGGGCAGTTTCCAAACTTCATTGTAAATAGCATATATCCACCTTTTTGATCTTCCAGAAGCAGGGCCCTTGACAAAGTCATTCAGATCAACATCGTCAGTCAATTTAGACAAATGAAGCTTAACTGATGCTAAAGGTGAGTGTTTGAACCAATTCTGACACAGCTTGCCTACGGAATAGGTAGTTACAGAATGGTTACTCTCAAAACGGGGATCCACCTTAACCTTTGTGTATTCAGGGACTAAACCCAGAAAACGATCTTGGCAAGAATCAGCACTTCTGTGCCACAACAACCAACCCTTAGGATCCAAACTGGATATGTTAAAAGTAGAATTCAGCAACAGGGTCTGTAACTCTCTGATAGAAATTCTGGTATTATTGTTCCAACCTGGGTACTCCTCCAATTCTGGAAAAGAAGGAGCATTTAATTTTTTAGTAGTAGCCAATCCAAAGCAGGTGATTTGTGAAATAGTCGAATTCAAACACAACATATGGTTTGGGGTGAGACATGCACGATGCAAAGCCTCTGTGCCTTGCACTTCCCAACTTTTAGAACCCCAAACAGATTTAAGATCAATAGTATCTTTCCACAGTTCATAATCCCCAATAGCCAACTGGTCAAGAAAGGACTTAGAATATAACAATTTTGTGTGGGTAAGTATAATCTTGGAAGAGGACTTTTCAGACATCTTAAAATAAAATGCATTAGGATTTGACTGATAGAAATCAGTAAAATAAGTAAATCTCTTTAAAAGAGAACTTGAGCTGCCTTCAATAGGAGCGGGGCAATGTTCTCATTGCGTATAATTGACTAAATTCCTCCTTGTGTTTGCTTTATGCGGGTAGTGATTTCCAAAGTGTTGATAACAAAACAAATCACCATAATTAGCCAAATATAAATATAAATCCTCAGCATCAAAAGCAGCATAATATTTCAAATCTGAAAACAAAGCCTCAACGGCATGAACGTCCCAATCATCAGAGCGTATATTTTGTTTAATCACATCCCCCATAGAAACTCTTAGTACGTTTGGGACATTTATAACCTCTGTGGGGCCATGAATCTGAAATTTAACAGCATCCCATACAATCCCATCTAAGACGGGCCAAGCAGTAATATTTCCAAAAGTCAGGTCCCTCTTCATTCTGTGTGATGAGGAATGGGGTGCCAATTTTCTATTAATTAGTCGAATAGCAGTCCTCTCTTCAACGTAGTGTCCATTCACAAGACGGAAAAAATACACCACAAAGCCAATTGACATAAACAAAAACATTTTAAAAAGCACCAACCAAATGTAAGTCCAAGGAGGAATAAAAAAATGTTTTTAAACCATGTTGCAAAAACAGAACGTTTTGAAGGGGAATTGGATGTGGTAAAGTTAGTGTCAAATGAAAATCTGGACTCTGTTGCCAAACAGGTTTGTAAATCGGGCATCGATAAGTCTGTGGGGTAAGTATACTCAGTATCATCAAGGTGAGCATCAGGTGGAGTATTCAATAAAGGACTTGAAACTGCAGGCATCTCGAAGGCAACGTCAGGCCTGTTGTTAGGAGCCAGAGCCAAAACAGAATTTCTCAGTATCGATGGACAAGAGACCGCAGGTGTCTTACTAAGAAGAATCAGCAACTCTGCGTAATTTGACATTGTCAATGGAGATGTACTTTTTTTTCCTTACGACCTGGAAGTGAAGGTAAAACGACTGTTCTTGTGCCCTGCACGCCAAGTACAGGAATGGGAGCGCGATATGAGGGGCCAAACTCTTTCTTGTTCTCGACCTTCTCTCGGACAAGTTCTCCGACTCGGGGTAGCCAGCCAACTACCAGAATCCGCAACGCAGAATCAGATGTGGAGGGCATGTGTTCCTTTGCAAGACTGTCTCTCGTCTCTTGTAGAGTCTGTAAAACATTATAATGTTCATCTATGTCTAAGGGGGCTGCTGCCGCCACCTGGTCTAGACCTTCAAGGTCCGGTACAAACATTTTGATACCAAAGAGCATCTGGTATGGGGTCCGCCCACCCAGAGACCTTCTAGGGAGATTATTAAGTGCACGCTATACGCCATTGAGATGGGATAGCCAGTTCCTGCCGGTACCTATAACCCTAGCTGTCAAGGATTGCTTTAAGTCACGGTTTATCCAATCCACAACCCTATTTCCCTCAGGCTGGTATGGAGATGAAAATTTGACCTGGACTCCCAATAAACTCATGGCATCCTTGTACGCCTTAGAGGCAAACGCTAGACCCTGGTCCGAATGGAAGGTACCACATGCAAAAATTCGTACAAATATACGCAAATCCCCTATGACAGTTTGTGAATCAGCACTCCGGTGGGGCCACACCCATACAAAGCATGTGCAAGAATCAACTGCAAGTAAGATGTACTTATACGCAGTATCTGAAGAAAAAGGACCGCAGTGATCCAAATAAACACAACCAAGTGGTTTATTGGAAATGTTCAACTGTGTCTGGGGCGGATGCGTAGCAGTCGAAGGCTTGATCTGCCGACAAATGTCACATTGAAAGACATAATCACATGTCTGTTTATACAGTCCCCCCAACCAAAAACGCTGTTGTAGCTGAGATACAGAAGCCGAAATGCACGCATGTGTGGACGCAACACCCTCGTGGGCAGCTGTAATCAGCGCTGACCTGCGGTCCGCATTGGGAATCAATCTGTCACCAACGTCTGGTATTTTCACATAAGGAACTTATTCAGGACTTAAATGATAAGAATACATTGAAGAAAATCCAGTAGGATATTTACTTCCCTTCTCAGTAGCGGCAATTGCTGCCAAGAAATTTCATCATCAATCTTACTTTCGGAACGTGTAACTCGTTCAACCAAATATGTCAAAACCGCTGTCTTCGCAGCCTCATCGGCCAAACTATTACCAACAGCGTGAACTCCCACACGCTGATGACCAAGAGTATGAATTACATACACGAGTGGCAGTTGCAGTCACAACAAGAGTAGTCACACCAGGGTCTGCGTACTCCAATGCAAGCATCAGAGCACGGAGCTCTGCTAACTGGGCTGTACAGTCCCCTAATGTCTGTGTATGTACGACATTGGACTTGAATTCTCCATTCACCATTGTACCAACCACAACTGCACAAGCTGAGACGTATGCATGCTTAGACCCATGCTCAACTTGCGCCGAACCATCAGAGTAAATGATACAATGGAAATCCTCCAAAGGGCGCATAGTCAAAGGGGCAGGATGAACAAATTCCTACTGCAAGAACTCCTGCGACCATAAGGAGGCATCAAAGCTGAATGTGACATCCGGAGATGTCAATGATGTTGCCCATTGTATCCACCGTGGGTGCAAAGCTTTAGAATTAGGTACACTGGCTTTCATCACTGCCTCCAAGGCAGGATACAGGGTAACAACCAACATGCGTTTTCCCTGCGACAGTGCGCATTCCTTTAGAATCGCCATTTGCACTGCTTTCAAAACTTTTTCCACAGTGGAAAACCGCATTTCAGCCGAAGTGTACAAGTGTGACTTGTAAGCCATCGGTACTGTGTCACCTTTGTTAAAAGCCACCGTCCCAGGGACGATTCTTATCACCAGGTTGGTGTGGTTATCATGAGTCAATAAGAATTTAGATTGTAGCAGATCAGCATGCAAGGATTGCAAAATGGCTGAATGTTCAGGCAGCCAGCAAGATTTGGTAAAAGTTGGTTGTATGAAAGCATATAATGGCTTTATACGCTGGGCATATTCGGGAATGTATGTGCGCCTGAAATTCAAAAATCCCAGCAAGGATTGCAATTTTTTCAGTGTTGTAGGAGCACACAGTTGTGCGCATTTCTCCAAGAAGTGAGGAGCCAATCCTCGACCTTCGTTGTTGAGCTCATAGCCCAGGAACAGCACTGTGTACTGTGCAATGTGAGACTATGCAAAGTTAAATTTGTAATGGAAGTCCGCTAAATTACAAATTATGCGGTCAACGTGGCACAGATGCGCCCATATCTCGTCGTCCATGAGATAAATGTCATCCACATACGAACACGCATCTGGGTCGGATCTCTCTAAAAGAGAAACTATACGGGCAGCAAACACACCTGTACTATTCTTGTAGCCCATAGCCAAATGTTAAATTTTTTCTGTGTGTCACCATTTGGTAAAAGGGGTCCAATGATTACTTAAATCAGAAAGATTGTGGGCAAAAAAAACATTGGATATGTCAAGTGTAGCTCAAACCTTTTAAGCACAAGACCATCCACCAGGACAGAGCAGTGGGTATTCTGTACTACACAGGTAGGGCAATGCGAGTTTAGATGCCGGTAATCCAATACCAAACGTTAAGAATCATCAGGCTTGGTCCCAGTAAAAAGAGGGTTATTCATTGGAGACACGTTTCAATCACACCTTGATATTCCAATTGTTCAAGAATTTCTGCGACCGAAGCTTTTGCTTCACACCGCATGGAATATTGAGGTTGAGGCCGTGGCATAGACTGCAAGGGAATCTCATGTTGGGGGGATAATTTATCCCAACCACAGTGAGAACGTTACAAAGCAGGGGGAAGGGTCTTAGCCCACTCTTCTGCAAAATTCAGCGCATGCTCCTTTGACACTGTGTGCGCAAAACGAGGGAGGATTACCTCCTCCACTCTCAGAGCAGAGAGAACAAAAGGTGGGGGCCAGTCAACCTCCTATAACAAAATGTCATACGTAGTTGTAAGATTTTCCCAAAATACCCCTTTTATGGTACGTTGTATTCACCTTCAACTAAAAGGTCAATTTCAAAAAGCCTATCAGGGGGAGCTATTCAGCTGTCTCAACAACAACAAATTTGTCAGTCGCTGTCACCTTCAGTAGTGGACGCAGGGCCTCTCGGACAATGGTAATCTCCTCCGCCCTTTCCAACAGCTTCAGCGCCCATGTCTGATTCCGAAGCTGCATTCTCACTATCTGTGGCATATCTCGCTGTTAAAGCGGCAACTTTATTTTTCTGAAACTGGGGTCTTTTCTGTGAAGAATTGTCCTGCTTGCCTTTTCCGTCTTTCGGGGCGGGGTTGGTCGCGAGTCTGCTGGCCAACCCTGCCTCTGCTGCTGCCTCCACCACCGGACGATGAGGCCGATGTGTCCTGTAAAGAATGATGAGAACGTTGATCAGTAACCTGAAAACGATCAGGTAACTTAATCGTAGCGCGGTTGCGCAAGTCATAAGAGCGCTCAGTAGACGCAGGCACTGGTGATGCAGGACGGGACTCCTGTTTCTGTTGTTGTTTTCCCTGTTTTTTGTTTTTGTTCCATTTTTGCTTTGAAGCTTTGGGTTGATCGTCTTTTTCAGACTTCAACCCCTGAGTTTGTTTTTTATCTTTAGAAGAAAAGGGCTTGATACCTATACTATTACGGCCTATGGTCTTATAAGCCGCCGTAATAATTCTCGGTAACTGCCGGGGTTTGTTGGCATTGGGGACTTCGCGCATAGCATTAGACACTTGGAAGTTCACCCCATCCCCCTTTATATTAGAAAGGACAAGATCGGAAACTACATCAAATGAGCGAACGAGTCTCATTCCCAATTCAACCGCAGCCTCAGGTCCATGTTCATCTTGAACACGTTTAATGACTGTCGGCAGGACAGCCATTGACAGAGTGCCGAAGCACCTCGTGTACATCGCCGCAAAGATTCTACCCCATGACTCGCAGTCACCAGCTTCCGGTACCAAGTCCTTGGGCAAACTAATTGTAAGTATTCTGTGTTTTTCTACAGGACTCGAATTAGGAAAAACTGCTTTCAGCTGGTCATATTTTTCGGCAAGCCAGAAAGGCATATCATCCTTATCCTGGGGACGCTTGCCCATAACCGCATTAACCATGACGGACTAAGCTTCATTCCGCTCGGTCCAGCTGGGAGCGCCGCAACACCAGTGGCCCCACCCTGGAAATTGCGGGTAACATATTGAAACAAGGCCCTAATAACTCCAATTGCGGATGTATATAGGAATCTCAACTCAGCAACGGGGACTGCCCCTGCACGAGGATGCGGGATAAATCTAGCCAAAACAGGCCAAGAAGCGCCTGGAATGGACAAAGGACCTAATCTAATCGCCGTTAAACTGTGGGGAAGGGCGCCATTAAACAAAACACGGTGCTGCCATGCAGAAATCGGAATTTCCTGTGTCCTGTAAGCTGCATATTCCACTGGCACGCTGTGTAATAATAAGTGTGAAACACCTAAGTAGCGGCATACACAGCAGGAAATGTCGCCCATGAGTAGAAAATCTCAAACGGGTAAGCTATCTCAGCACTCACTACCAAAATAACCGCCATGCCCTCCAAGGCGATGTATGTCAACGTCACCCATAATGACACAGACAAAATAGGTACAATGCAAAACAATGTAGCACAACCGTTTTGAAAGATTCAAGCTTGAAAAGACCTATGTAACTATAGGTAGGTTTATCCGTCACCACTGTTAACCGGATACAATAGTGAAGGGGTTAAGGACTGATTTAAAAACACTACTCAAGCGTCATGAAATAAGACCACCACTGTTAGGGCGCCATGTTGCATGGATTCTGCTCAGACACAGAACTGTGTACAGAGACTCAGGACCTCAGTGAATTAGGGTGTGCCAAAAACTCACCTTAGTACCCAAAATCCCCTACCAGACTAGCATCAGTGTCTCATTAGCTCTCCGTCCTATAGCAAAGTAACCAATGATTAGACAACCCAGAACATGCGACTTAAGATACCTCAGGTAAGGTGGGAAACATGAACACTCTTTCGTTATACTCTCATACCAGTCCAGGACAGGGAGTAAAGGGAGACACAAGCAAGTTTAAAATTGTATTTTAACACAGTGATCTCAGGTGCAGCATCTTAGCTAATACAAACAGACATATGATAAGAAATAAGATTGTCAGCATAGTTACAATTCCATAAAATACAAAGGGAGAAAGCATGTTTTAATGCTAAATGGAAACAGGTTAAATATATACCTATATTTCACCCTCCCTTGCTAGTTGGTTATTTTATAACTAAAGAAGGTCTCTTAGGCTTGCATTGGCGACCCCATACTTCAAAGATTAGCAGGCGTGAATCACATCGAGTTCTGCACAAGCTCTCAGCATACGAATGTTCTCCAAGTGTGTTCAACCATACCTATACGGTGCATTGTTGAAGGCGCCAGTATCTGAGTTGGCCAATTCTGCGTATATGTTACGGCTAAAACGTGCGCTGATCAGTTCGAACAACAGCTACAGTGTTGATATAACCTTGAAGGCCTCGGCACTCAATGTTCAGACTAAGCTTACGAAGCAAGTCTAGCAATGTAGAAAAACAAGTTATTTTCATGTGAAGCAAAACACTCAGCCTAACTCTAAACAATAGCTAATGTGGGTGCTGTGTCCAAAAGAAAGCAAAAGGTAAAATGGCATTTAAACTTCTAATAAGCTCATGCTAACTTAACACTGTATGAATGCAAGGCTCAGCCTCACTGCAGGATGACATTGCTGTGTTCAGCTCCAGATGGGAAGAACATTTGCAACACCTCTGCGAAGTGTTGAAGGCTCTGCAAAGGGTAGGCCTCCCTATTAAGGCCAGTAAGTGCCAGATAGGGCAGCGATCTGTGGTGTACTTGGGATACCAGGTAGGGAACAGCCAGGTGGCACGCCTCCAACAAAGATGGATACCATTCTGGCTTTGGAGCCCCCCAAGACCCAGACAGAGGTGAGAGCCTTTTTAGGACTCACCGGGTATTAACGCTGATTTGCAAGAGATATGGCACCATTGTTGCCTCCTTGACAGAGCTGACTTCAAGGAAGCAGCCGAGGAAGGTGATCTGGACCAATGCCTGCCAGACCGCGTTTGATGCCCTGAAAGCTGCCATGTGCACGGCACCCGTGCTCAAGGCATCTGATTTCTCCAAAATGTTTGTGGTGCAGACGGATGCTAAAGAGCATGGAGTGGGAGCAGTACTGTCACAAGTGAACGACGAGGGTTTGGACCAACCCGTAGCTTTCATTAGTAGGTGCTACTTCCCAAGGAACAGAGGTGGAGTGCAATTGAAAGGGAAGCTTTTGCTGTGGTCTGGCAACTGAAGAAGCTAATGCCCTACTTGTTTGGGACTCACTTCCGGGTTCAGACAGACCACAGGCCCCTCAGATGGTTAATGCAGATGAGGGATTAGAACCCAAAACTGTTGAGGTGGTTCATCTCCATGCAGGGAATGAACTTTATGATGGAGCACAGAACACGCCAATGCTGATGGTCTGTCCAGGTTTTTCTGCATTAGTTCTGAGAACTCCCAAGAGGGTGGGTAGTTCTCCTCACTTTTCATCTGGACGGGACATGTGTTAGACCTGGCATCCTTGCCGTGGTTTCCTCTACCTTTTTTGCCTCTACCTCCTATATTTTTGACACTGTGCTGGAATTTGTTTTTGCCGGTTTAGATGCGTGGGGCACTTTGCAACTGCTGATCTGTGGCAAAGTGTAAGTGCTCCCTGGCTAAATTAATATTGTGATTGGTTATCCATGATTTGCATATTTGTTTTACCAGTAGGTCCCTAGTACAGTGGAGTAAGCTAGGGCTGGTGATTCAAAAGGTACTAGTGGGCCTGCAGCATTGATTGTGCCACCCACATTAGTAGCCCTAAAATGTTGTCTCAGGCCTGCCAATGCAGTGCATGTGTGCAGTTTGTTAACTGCCATGTTGTCCTGGCCAGTGTACACTCTTGCCAAGCCTGACCCTTCCCTTTTCTTACACATTGAATACCCCTGTGGTAGGCCCAAGGTACCCCCCTGGGCAGGGTGTGGTGTATGTGAAAGGTAGGACCTGTACTAGCGTGGGTAACGTCCTGATAGTGAAATACTGCCAATTTTGTTTTTCATTATTGAGAGGCTATCTGGCCCATAGGATAGACTGGGGAATGCTGTGTAACATGTTTACCTGCACATCTTCCCATAGCAGCAAGATAGAAAGTTGGAATCGGGTATCCCTGAACTCAGAATTTAATGACACCTCTTTTAGGGAGGATGGTTTCTAAATTCTAAATTTGGAAATGGCACTTTAGAAAGTGGCTATAGTATTTTCTTGTTCAATCCTTCTGTGTGCCTCTGCCTGGTTTGTGAGTGACAGGGACTGGGGTGGCTCCAGGAGGCTGAGTGAGTCAGCACTAGGCTGAGTAGACCAATTTGCATGTAGAGTGGTGGGAGGAGTAGCACCTGGGTCTGAATAGGGCTGTGCCTGCCTTCCAAAATGCTGGCTCCAACTCCTGCAGTACGTCTGATGGCCCTGGCCCACACTCACAAAGAAAGAAGATGTGCACTAGCAGAGTGCACCCAGAACTGTTTGGACTTGGTCCAGGACCCCTCACACATGAAGAGCAAAGACTTTTGGGTTATAAATATCTGAGCTGAAACCCCAACATTTTAGACTAGGAAAAACTTTGTGATCAAGATGGAATCCCTGCCAAAGAAGAACAGCCAAGAAGACTGAGGAAAAGTGCTGCCATTGCTGTGTATCTTGGAGCTGGCCTGCAGTTGCTGTTACTGCTGAGGAAGAGGACTAAGGGACTTTCTGCTGCGTGTTATGTCCTCCTTGCCTGAAGAGGAGCTGGGTGCTGATCGCGAGGTCTGTCTTGCTCCCAGAGTAAATCCTCCAAGGGATCATCTCGGCATGAGAGTGTGTCTGAGTGCACTACCCAAGACATTCAAAAAGGGGGCAAAATCAGCGCCGCGGACCTGGGAGTGAAAGCGCTCTGTGCCCCCAATCACCACCTCTGGCCAGGGAGCTGAGAAAACACTTGGCCTGCATTCACCGCTGCTGGCCCGGAGTCCGTTAACATCAGCACAGAGCCGCGCTGGGATTGGCCCCAGCATTGAGGATTACCCGGCAACGAGGAGGCTCGTCCAGGCAGAGCTGCGCCGAGTCCTGTGAAATACAAGGCGTCTCCTAGCAACCAGGGCTTCCCCACACTTGTCAATGAGAGAAGAGCTGCGGCCAAGGCTGGGGAGCGCCACAAAGGAGAAAACTGCCTCACCAGAGAACAGCGTGGGCAATGCGGACTGCCCAGCCTCCTTCTCGCTCTCAGGTAACCGGCTCCAATCCATGACTGCATCAGGGGTGTTACAAACTGTATTAGCGGGTGCGCACTCGCGCATTAAAGAAGGGTGATTGATGGAAGTTAAACAAACCTAAGAAGTGGCATTTGGTCGCGCTTAAAAGCACGGCGCAGAGGATTACTGTAATTTATTCTTAAAGAAGTGGCATTTTATCATGCTTGCAAGCACAGTGCAGAGAACTACTGCAATTTATTTTTAAAGTGAACTTTACCCAAAGAACATTGCCAAAGTGCGTGTTAACCAAAGAACATTGCTAAAGTGAGCTTTTACCAAATAACATTACTGGAGAGACATTATTTTTGTATGTTGGATTACTGTCGTTATTGGTCTTGCCTAATCAGATAAAGATATTGATATTTTTATAAAAATCTGTGTGGTGTCAATTTGTGGCTTTTCACTAGGTTACTATGGGTGTTGGGGCAAATACTTTACGTATTGCCTTGGGGATAAGCCTGTCTGCTCGTGCCAAGCTACCAAAGGGGGTGAGCAGAGGTAATCAACAGTGTGTATCCCCCTTACCCTGACTAGAAGCAATAGTCCCTATTTGGACAAAGGTACTTACCTCTGCCAACTAGATACCCCCAGATCTAACAAACATGTTATGCATTTTGTGTGGCTTAAAATAAACTGATGAATGACAATATGTAAATGGATCTACAATTTGATTACAATCCCCAGCTAGGATAAAGTTATCATCTATGCACGATGAGAGTTGTCTGGAAAGGGATAACCAAAACGAAGGATCACCAATAGTAGGAGCGTAAATGTTAAAATAAAAAAAACTGGAGCATTTCTAATCAGCAATTTAGTATATAGCCATCTCCCATCCTTGTCAGAGAGTTGGGAAAGCAATTTAACATTAAGTGATTTGTGACAAAGTGTTATTACACCCTTACGTTTACCATCTCCTGATGAGAAGAAAACATCTCCAACCAAACCTCTCTTCAATTTCATAGATTTAGTTGCTGTTAAATGAGATTCCTGTATAAGCACAATGTCGTCTCCCAGTTTAGAAATATGGGTAAGGACATGTTGTCTTTTGATGGGGGAATTCAAACTCATGACATTCCATGAAACGATCTTCAAAGTCATATAAATAACGTTGAGAAAACAAACAAACATGTGACTAAACAAACCATGAACAAGTATAAAGCAGAATGAATGACAAGCCAACCATGAGAGCGAGAAGTAAGGCAGGAAAGGGGAACTGAGAAGAATAGGTACAAGAGTAAGTGTATAGCATTAAACCAGAATAATAAAAGAAAGATTTACAGAGAATAAAAGAAGAGAGGTGAGAGAAAGAAAAAAAGAACAACAATAAAAAAGATACAACCTACCTAAATCTAAAGACATTTGTAGGAGGTGGGGTGGTAAAGCCACGTGGGATGAATGGCACATCCAAACTCAATGGAACAAAGACGAGAACAAACCACAGCACTTCACATAAGGTGAGGGTAAATAATGGGTATGAACATCAATTAACCTGTGCAGAAGAGGAGAAAAACGGTCATCATAACAACGAAACAGGGAATACAAAATATAATAGCCAAACAAGATAAACCGACTAAACACACGGTGATCAATAAACAAATACTTTAAATTGATGTAATAAATGTTAGAACCTAAAAAGAATAGAGTCAAAAAGATAAATTGCTATATTAAATGGAATAACCAATCAAACATTTTGAGAAGATGAAGTTCCAGAAAAAGCCATAGAGTCAGCTTTGCAAGAATTGATGAAACTCTGCAATTTAACGGGATCCTCATAATTTGTCATTTTGTTTTTATAGGTGACCTTGAAAAGGCAGGGGTAAAAGAGGCCGTATTGGGCTCCCATAGCACGTGGATCATGCCTCATCTTTGGAAATTCTTTATATCTATTTGCAGTGGATTTGGCGTAGTCTTGAGCAAAAAATTATGTAGAGCCAGACCATGAAATACGTTGAAAAGATTTAGCCGCTGAAAGCACTTTGAGAAGTACTGTGTATTTGAGGAAATACATGATGACCCCTCTTGGTCTTTGAGAAGAGGAGGTGTCTGCAAGTTGATGACCAAGTTTGTGAGCGCGTTAAATGTCGAGCGAAGTTCCTTCAGGTAGGTGCAATAGTTTAGGGAGCAAGGATTTGAAGAAAGTGTCTGAGCCCTCAGTGCCTTGCGGTAGGCCATAAGTACGAAGATTATTTCTTCTATTTCTATTTTCCAAATCCTCAACCTGTTGCTGCAGTAATGGAATCTGAGACTTAAGAGTGTAAACTCTCTCATTCGTGTGAGCAAAGGAGAAAACACTGTGCTCCAAAGGCGTTCGTTCATCTGAGACAAATTTTTCTTTAAGATATGCAGTTTGGTAGACTTATCTTCCATGAAGGGAATAAGCACCCGTATCTCCTCCAAAAGCATATCTAATGTCCGCAGTGTAGATCAAAGGTAGCAGTCAGCACAGTCATCGAGGAATGTATTTGTCAGTTCCTCTTGAAAAAATCAGAGGACATAGAGTACAGTTCGCTATGCAATTAATAAATCCAAACTGTATTCGAACTGTGAGCTCTGCTGTCTGCAGTGTAGACTGCCATTCAGTGTTCCTTTGGACTTGCAATATGAATTTGGTAATTGCACTAAAGCTATAACTGATATAAAACAGTTCTTGATGCAAGGATACTAAAAGGATATTATGTAGGTATTAGGGACATTATAGTTAGTTGCCTACTGGACTCTGGCATTAATGAATCAAGACTTAATTTTAATTGTGAGCCCTGATGACTGCAGTGTAGGCGGGAGGTAGTGGTCAGCAAGGGCCCACAGCCATGTGACTTTGAGTTGAGCTGCACAATTAGTGGCAACAGAAGCATTCAGCGTGTGCTCAGCCTGTGATGATACATAGCCTCAGCGGGCCACACTGGTAGCAATGTCTTTTGTCTAATGCATTGTGCCTTAATAAGGCTGCATGGCGATGACTTGTGGGGCACTGAGTTAGTGGCACATGAAGCACTCAGCGTGTGCGCAGCCTGCGATTATGTTTGGTCCGGGCAGGCCGCACTGGTAGCAATGTCTTTTGTCCAATGGATTCTGTCTTAATAAGGCTATGTGGCGATGACTTGTGGTGCACTGAGTTAGTGGAACCTGAAGCAATCAGCGTTTGCACAGCCACCGGTGATGCGTGGTCCGGGCTGGCCGCACTGGTGGCAATGTCTGGTATCTACTGGATTGCATCTTCTGCAATCGTGACTTGATCTGAATTGTGAGCCCTGCTGTCCGCAGTGTACATCGAAGGCAGTAGTCTGTACAGATCTAACTCTGTGGTGCTATGCCGCTGGGTTCGCAGGGGGCCTGTGTCAAAGAGGCCGGTGGCCAGGGCGGCTGCCTCGTGGCAGGGTGAGGGCCGCCGCTCTGGCTGACATGTTGGCCTTCCCAGAAGTAAACCACACCTAGAGCCCCGGCCTATTTATTCACACTCCTACACTGGAGCGGCATATGTTGGACCGGCCCACTCCGCTTCTGCTTTCAGAGGGGCACGACACAGCTACGTGACCGAGATCTTCCCCCCCTGCTTGAGGTAACATGGTTGCATCCACTGTCCACAACACTACAAGCACTAGCAGTATACGTACACATGGAGAGGTCTGTGCTCTGCATAGTGAGGTCTGTCCAGCACATCACGGCTACACTTGGCATTGTGTGCATTTTTATTGATGAGTGACTTGCGTCCTTCACACATACTTGGTTGCCACATCTCCCAACATTCAGCTATTGTGTGGATGAGGGGCCATGCCATTTTGGGAAAGGTCTGCTGTCCTGTTCTGCGCTGCTTCGTGGTAGTAGGGGGGTTGGTCTGGGGGAGGTAATGGGGGTGGTGGCAGTGGGTATTGTGGCCTTCTTGGGTGTCAGAGCTGCATGATCCGTAGCTCTATGACATGTGTTGGTCTTAAGATGTGGCTGTGTGCTGGGCTCCCTTTCATACTGTAGGTAGTCGTCCTGCATTACACCAGTAAAAGGCAGATGTTAAATTCTTACTGCTAACGCGGCTTTTCGCCTGTTTTTGGATTGCAGATTTGGCTGGTCATTGAAAATATCAAGAAGTTGTGTTTTTGTGTTATTTTTGCTATGGGAATGCCTACTCTTCATATCATTAACGTTAGTTGTCGCTCTCCTTTGAGGTAATTTGTTTGCGGAAGCTATTGCTGGAACACTGGCTATATCTGCAGTTATCACCAGGTTGAGAATGGGATGATAATTTAAAATCACTGAAAAAATAATAGGTTTAATGAACATTATAATTAGAAATTAGCATTCATAAAAAAAACATAGCTTTCAGTAACGTTATAGTAAGTAATTAGCATTTAAAAAAGACCTAAGAAATTCACTTAAAAAAACATAGGTTTCAGGGACGTTATAGTTAGAAATTAGCATTTAAAAAACCTTAGAAATTCACTGAAAATATCATAGGTTTCAGGGACGCTATAGTTAGTTGGACATTTCACTCGTACAAAACCAGAGAAATTCGGCCGTTGTAAGCTAACTTTAACTCCTGCCCCTGCAACGCACTGCTGATGACGTCACATATTACATCATTGATGACATGGTCAATGACATCACTGGTAACATCACTGATGACATCTCAAATGACATCAATGATGACATTATCCAGTAACTGTGTGTTTCTGTAAAGTTGAAATATGTTTTATATATATATGTGTATATATATATATATATATATATATTCACTGAAAAAAACATAGGTTATAGACCATATATAGTTAGGAATTCGCATTTACAAAACCTTATTTTACTCACACAAAACCATTGAAATTCCATATATAGTTAGTTGCACTAACTATATATCGCGCACCCGCAATCCACTGCTGATGATGTCACATATTACATCATTCATGACATGGTCAGTGACATCACTGATGACATCACTGATGACATCTCAAATGACATCACTGATGACATCTCAAATGACATCACTGATGACATCACTGATGACATCTCATTTGACATTACTGATCACATCACTGATGATATCATTCATGTGATAATACGATGAACCTCTTCAGACTCTAATATAATTTTAGATACAATCAGTGTAAACAGACACTCACAGACTGTCACTCATCCATGGAGTTACTCACACACCTAGTCAGTCATGCAAAGAATCAATCACACCTCCATTTCCTCAACTATACAGTTATACAAACTTTACTTATTCAAACATATACTAACACATATTTACTCTCTTATACAATCCCTGATACAAGTTCACAATGATCCATACAGCCACTCACACATTCACTGGCTCTTATGCACAGTTATTTATATATGTCAACTCTCACATGTACTGTGTTTTACATATTTACTTACTTTGACATGTAGCACTGAGATATCCATTCACTCACCAATACACTCATGCACACAGTCAACCGCCCATACAGCTGTTTCCACATGCACTTTTGAAACCATACATCTAGTGAATCAACTGCTCACACATCTATGCACAGAGTCATACACCTCCCAGCCACCCACACACACACTCAGTCTCCCATACAAATACTTGGGCAACCAATCAATAACCCATATAGTTACTCATATAGCTACTTATCAACACATGCAACAGTTTACAGAACAACAGACATAATGATGCACAAATTAAGACAGTTTAGTCACTAACCCATGCACTCAGTGAGACACATTTAATCACTCACTCATACAGTCAGTCATGCACCTACTAAATCCTTCATCCAGACACTTATACATCCACTCATTCTTCAATATGTAAGACATATTTTAACTTTACAGAAACATACAGTCACTGGATGTTGTCATCAGTGATGTCATTTGAGATGTCATCAGTGATGTCATCAGTGATGTCACTGACCATGTCATGAATGATGTAATATGTGACATCATCAGCAGTGGATTGCGGGTGCGCGATATATAGTTAGTGCAACTAACTATATATGGAATTTCAATGGTTTTGTGTGAGTAAAATAAGGTTTTGTAAATGCGAATTCCTAACTATATATGGTCTATAACCTATGGTTTTTTCAGTGAATTTTCAAGGTTTCGTAAATGCTAATTCCTAACTATATATGGTCTATAACCTATGGTTTTTTCAGTGAATTTTCAAGGTTTTGTAAATGCTAATTCCTAACTATATATGGTCTATAGCCTATGGTTTTTTCAGTGAATATATATATATATACATACATATATAAACATATATCATCTGTATATCTATATAAATACAAACATAAATGCATGCATACATATACTTATATGCATACAGATGCATGTTATTTACATGAAAGTTGAAAAAACACTAATAAAAGCAAAGCTAAAAAGCCACCTCATTACAAACAGAATGGCTTTAACTTAAACGAGGGCGAGATCTATTGCATTTTCAATGCTTGTTTACTTTGGTTCCATCAAGAAGGCATTCAGATGTGTCACACATTTGCCATAAATTCTGAATGTTAGCACTCTAGTTGCACATTAGATCACTGTAGTAAAGCTACTGCTCACCAGGGACGTCTGCTGCTGGTATTCAAAGTGCATGTTTCAGTCTGCATGTCAGAATATTTTTAATGAAATAGAAGAGGATTTGAGAAGTCACTCAAAATGATCCCTAATTTTTCTTTCTGAAGCACTAATCATACTTTCTATGGCAAAATTAACCCCCTCATGTTGTTCCTTTTTAAATTGAGTGTTTTCAGACTTACCACTTCATTCCAATCAAGATGGCTTCTGGTGTGCCATACTTTTGTCATAAGTAAGACTGTTAGCGCTCTAGTTGTTCTTTAGAACACTCTGGGACATTCTGTCATTGGGCTATACTTGGGGTACATCTGGGTGATATTTGGGCTACATTTAGGCTCTTTTGTCTCTGGTGGCCATCTTGGGAGACTGTATGTCAGAATTTTTTAATGAAATTGAAGAGGGTTTGAGAAGTCACTCAAAATGTGCCCTAATTTTTCTTTCTGCAGCACTAATCATAATTCATATGGCAAAATATACCCCCTCATTTTGTTCCTTTTTAAATTAAATGTTTTAAGAGTTACCACTTTATTCCAATCAAGATGGCTTCAGGTGTGCCATACCTTTGTAATAAGTAGGACTGTTAGCGCTCTAGTTGTTCTTTAGAACACTCTGGGACATTCTGTCATTGGGCTATACTTGGGCTACATCTGGGTGATATTTGGGCTACATTTGGGCTCTTTTGTCTCTGGTGGCCATTTTGGGAGACTGCATGTCAGAATTTTTTAATGAAATAGAAGAGGATTTGAAAAGTCACTCGAAATGTGCCCTAATTTTTCTTTCTGCAGCACTAATAATACCTTCTATTGCATAATATACCCCCTCATTTTGTTCCTTTTTAAATTAAATGTTTTAAGAGTTACCACTTTATTCCCATCAAGATGGCTCCAGGTGTGCTATACCTTTGTAATAAGTAGGACTGTTAGCGCTCTAGTTGTTCTTTAGAACACTCTGGGACATTCTGACATTGGGCTATACTTGGGCTACATCTGGGTGATATTTGGGCTACATTTGGGCTCTTTTGTCTCTGGTGGCCATTTTGGGAGACTGCATGTCAGAATGTTTTAATGAAATAGAAAAGGATTTGAGAAGTCACTCAAAATGTGCCCTAATTTTTCATTCTGCAGCACTAATCATACTTTCTATGGCAAAATATACCCCCTCATGTTGTTTCTTTTTAAATTAAATGTTTTAAGAGTTACCACTTTATTCCAATCAAGATGGCTTCAGGTGTGCCATACCTTTGTAATAAGTAGGACTGTTAGCGCTCTAGTTGTTCTTTAGAACACTCTGGGACATTCTGTCATTGGGCTATACTTGGGCTACATCTGGGTGATATTTGGGCTACATTTGGGCTCTTTTGTCTCTGGTGGCCATTTTGGGAGACTGCATGTCAGAATGTTTTAATGAAATAGAAAAGGATTTGAGAAGTCACTCAAAATGTGCCCTAATTTTTCATTCTGCAGCACTAATCATACTTTCTATGGCAAAATATACCCCCTCATGTTGTTTCTTTTTAAATTAAATGTTTTAAGAGTTACCACTTTATTCCAATCAAGATGGCTTCAGGTGTGCCATACCTTTGTAATAAGTAGGACTGTTAGCGCTCTAGTTGTTCTTTAGAACACTCTAGGAGGCTGCAGTAGAACACAAAGGAATCAACTGACAGTCTCTGTCCTTGTTGGATGTACATGTTTTACTGAGAATGTCAGACTTCATTTTCACATGACTGAGAAAGATAATGTGAATTTACAGAAAATATGCTTTCAGTTTAGCTTATAGATCCCCTACCAAACCACTGTGGGAAAATCATGAGATATTAGTTTTCTTTCAAACAATATTCATGATATCACAGCAGAAGGTTTTTTCACATGGTAAAATCACCTTAGAACCCACCACAATTCCTAAAACGAGTATGGTACCATCAACAAATGATTTATAATGTAACTAAAGTCCTAAAACCCTCTATTAACTACAATGCTTTTTAATGAGGTGCTATCATGTATATTGGTCCCAAGATGGCTGCCAACACTTCTTGGATGAAGTGCTGACAGCCAATCAGATCAGATGTGTGGTTAGGCTCCGCCCAGATATATATCTTTTTTTGAACCTAAATTACTCAAAATCCACTGGAGCACATATATTGAGACCTAGCAAAGGCACATCGGGCTAACAGTCCCTACAATTTTGCCAAGTTTCGTGCAAATCCATTCAGCCGTTCGAGCTAAAAGTGAGGCCAACCGCCCTATGGAAATTAACATGGGAAAAACGCGTTTTGGGACCCCCCTTTTTTCTCGGCCCCCCCTTGATGAAACCCCCCCAAATTGTCAGGGGCTGCTCAGAAACAAAATGTTCCATTTTCCTGAAAATTTCAGCCAATTCCGTCCACAAACGCCAAAGTTATTAGACATAGAATTTTCAAAAATCCCATAGAGAAAAAATCCTAACTATATATACCTACTGGCGACCGCCAGTAGGTAATATATATATATATATATATATATATATATATATATATATATATATATATATATATATATATATATATATATATATATGTGTGTGTATATATATATATATTGCCTTGCCACTGTGTGAAAAAGTCACTTTCCAGATTTGTAGGTGTGTAAGTCTTCTTTATTAAGATAGAAATGTACAGCATCCTATCCACAGAGAACTCAGCTACAACTGACCCAAAGCTAGGCAACATGTCATGGCATTCTAGATCATACCACCAGCAAGGTTCTCTTAAGGACAGGCATAGATTATATATTACTACAGGCATAGATTATGTATTACTACAAAGCATTACTACACACCTTCCCCCAAACAACATATGAAGAAAAATGAAGTGGAACAAAATGCAAAGAGAAAATACGAGCAAGAGAAAGAAAACAAAACAAAAAAAACAAATGCAATTATTTAAGAATATAGTCAGATAACTTTGCAGGCTTATTATGAAAACGTGTGCTCCTTCGAAGCGGAACTTCCCCTTTATGAAGAACAGAATGTTGAATGCTACCATCAGAAATACCTTGTCGTAACGGAGAAATCCTATTCAAATTCCAAATGCGACCATTTTCTAACTTGACAGCATTAAGAAACAATTTAGTGACTAAGAAAGGAGCAGAATATTTCTTGCCTCCAGCCCTAAGAGGTAGCCTGACTCTAACGTAATCTCCAACTGCAACCTTAGTGCGTGAAACAGCATGTCTCTTATCAAAATTTATCTTTCTTTTTAGAACTTTAAGCTTCTCTTCCTCCACTCAGTCTTGATCACTATCAATTTCAGAAGAAACAAGATTCCTTCTCATCCAAGTTTGGAACATGTAAGTATTAGGCACACGACCCCTGAAAAGCTCAAAAGGGATCTTTTCAGTAATAGTGTGCGGGGTTAAACGATAAACCATTACCCTCTCAAACATAGCAGCTTTCCAGTCCCTACCTTGTTGTTTTGCCATTTGAATAGACTCCTTAAGTACGCGGTTAAACCTCTCCACCATCCCATTAGATTCTGGGTGATAGAGAGAGCTCAGCTTGTGGACAATCCCTTTTTGACACAAGAAATTCTCCACCTCTTTTGACACGAATTGTACACCGTTGTCAGTCAACAGTGACTCTGGAAGACCTTCTCTGCTAAAAATATCAAGTAGAAACCTCACAGCATCTTTGGTTTCAATACTCTGAGTAATCTTCACTTCCGGCCAACGAGAAAACATGTCGATTAACACCAACACATAAAATTGTGAGCCTTTTGAGGAAAGAGGACCTTAAGGTCCAAAGCACATGTTGCCAGCAACGAGTAGGGGCCTCACGTATTAACATGGGCTGAACCCTAGTCTTACAAATTTTGTCACAAGCAGTACATTCTACTCAATCCCTTACCATGCGTTCAACTTGAAGATCAATACCCGGCCACCAAAAATGTAAACGGATCCTTTCCTTGGTTTTTGAAATGCCTTGATGTCCCATGTGAGCTAATTTTACGATTTTGCATCTCAAGGAACTAGGTGGAATCAACCGTGTACCCCTCCAAAGCAAATCGTCTCTAACAGAAAGTTCATACCTGACATCCCAGTATTTTTTAACCTCTTCACCTACCAGACACCAACCTACATACATCAATCAGAGACTGGTCAAGTTTAAATGCTTCTCTCCAATCCGCTTCAGAGACAACACTATCCACGATCTCACAAACCTTAAATTCATCAAATTGCCAAGTGTCATCATCATCAAGAGTTTCATCAATGGAACCACTCACAACCAAACGAGACAAACAATCGGCTACTTTATTTTCAACGCCTGGCAAATATTTACCAACAAAATCATAATCTTGTAGAGCAATGACCCATTTATATATCCGAGAAGAAATGGCATCTAAAGACTTTTTCCCAAACACATCCTTCAAGGGTTTGTGATCTGAATGAACAACAAAGTTAGTACCCCACAAAAACTTCTTGAGTTTCTTTATTGCCCAATAGATGCACAAGGCCTCTTTCTGTATGACTGAATAAAGGAGCGCTGGACCAACAAGAGCTCTAGAGAGAAAGAGTATGGTCACTTCTTTACCATCTTTCACTTGTTTAAGTACCGCGCCTAAGCCATGCAAACTTGCATTGGTAATCAAAACAGAATCTAAAGCAGAATCAAAACTGTGCAAGGAAGTGGCCGATACCAGAGATTGTTTAACATCATCAAACTCCACCTGACACTTAGAGGACCAAGAAAATTTCACACCCTTCTTTAGACGAGACCTTAACTCAACAGTACGTGAAGCAAACTAAGGAATAAACTTGTTATAATATTCCGTCATCCCCAAAAAAGTCACCAACTTGTCTCTTGACTGCGGAACAGGTAAATCAATAATAGTCCTAACTAAACGATCTTTAGGTTTAACCCCATCCCCAGTCAAACAATGACCTAGATAGTCTATCTCTGTGAGATTAAATTTACACTTCTTTTCTCTTAAAATGAGACCTCTTAAAATGAAACGCTCCAGAACAGACCTTAACCTAGCATCATGTTCATTTGTTCAGCACCAAAAACCAACACATCGTCTTGATAAATTTTAACACCGCTTAGCCCTGCCAAAACATCCTCCATAACCCTTTGAAAGACAGAAGCAGTGGAGATCAAGCTAAAGGGTAGACGAGTAAACTTGAAAGTTCCGAAAGGAGTTATAAAGGCTGTTAACTCCATAGATTCCTCATCAATCTTAACTTGGTGATACGCAGCACGTAAATCTAAAGAAGAGAACACACAAGCACCTTCCAACTGTGTCATGTTCCCATCCTCGTCGCCAATGTGAAAAAGTCACTTTCCAGATTTGTAGGTGTGTAAGTCTTCTTTATTAAGATAGAAATGTACAGCGTCCTATCCACAGAGAACTCAGCTACAACTGACCCAAAGCTAGGCAACATGTCATGGCATTCTAGATCATACCACCAGCAAGGTTCTCTTAAGGACAGGCATAGATTATATATTACTACAGGCATAGATTATGTATTACTACAAAGCATTACTACACACTGCTTTCTCCCTCGTAGGATGCAGAAAAAAGAGCACGGACCACCAAACTTAAAAATGCCTTCAATTTATTGCTGGTTCAGCTTACAAGCAAATGCAGTCAGCCATGACGCGTTTCGTCCCTACTAGGGGGACTTGATCACATGACGCAGTACTACCAATGGCATTCCTATATATAGGTACCCACTTTTTTCTGTTTTTTTCTCTCTTTTTAACACACACATGTTTTTATTGGTCAAATATATACCATGTGACATTTAAGGTGCAAACTTAATGTGCAAATACTCAGTCCAGTACATCAAAGTACACAAATGTAACAATTTAAAAAAATATAATTTTTAGTTTGTAAAAATAAAGTAAATTGGTAAGGTAAAACAAACTTAATTTCGGCTTAAATGCGCCAATTCATACGGCAACAATCGAGGGCATAACCGCATAAATGGCTGATCCTCACAATCCAACTTTCTCCATTTCGAATATGTGGTTATCATACATAAATATATAAATAAATGTTTGAAGAAAGTGGCAAGTGCATAAATATTTAGTAGTATAGATGTACCTATTGACTTTTAAAACAACCTCTTTTTTGCAAGGTATATATATACAAATAAATAATGAAAAATTCCAGGAATAAATACATAAATGTATAAATATACATAAATACATAAGTAAAGACCTATATATACATCTATATATCTACTAACTGGTAGCTACCTTCTCTTTCACCGATCAGTAGGTTTCAGTATGGAGCCCTGAAAGTATCCATAAGTTTAAGGTCATTTCCTTCCTAATCATCACACACTTGTTGTTTTCTAGATATTAAACATTGATTATAGATATTAATAAACCATTTGGCCCTCAATTTCCAAACATGTTGGTATAACACCTTGTGCAACCTTACTCTGTCTACAAATGCTGACCTACTCAGATAGTCCCAATTGCGAGATCTCTTGTAGGTAATAGTGTCTGGACCTGCTTATTCTAAAGTGCATGTGCAAAACGTGAAAGAAGTGCAAAATGTATAATTGTGGAAAGTGAATTACAAGGTAGTTGAAAATAGAAAAGAAATAATTGATATATGGAGTAAAGCAAACCGGTGGCTTATAAAGAATAAAGCTATGTTTGAGACTTATAAGGACAGCGATCACAATCAGGTACTGTATATGTGTCCAATTTTTTCTCTACATAGCTAAAAGGTAACCCCAAATGCTTAATCCTGGGCGACTGACAAGATGTTATTTTTGGGGGATTTTTGAAGTCCCAACCATATTTGAAATGAAATCATATTAAGAAAGCAAGCTGGCATGCAATTCCTCTGAACTATTAAGTCCATTGGGGTATTTGCTGTCCAGACTAAGAATGTAACTCATTTCCAATACTCTAAGGTTCCTCTCTCTGTTTCCTCCTTGTTTATTTTTAGGGACAGAGTCGATAAGATAGTATTTGAGGTCCTCAGAATTGCCATCATGATGTTCATGAAAATGCCTGGCCACTGGGTATGCATGATCATGGTTCTCAATGGCTCTAATGTGTTGGAGTACCCTCTTGTGTCCAGGTAAGGTGGTACTACCTATATATCTTAGTCCACACAGGCACTCCAACACATAGACCACATGATCGGTTTTACAGTTGAGACTCTTGGTGATTTCCCTGTTGGGTCCCCCAAATGGCGTAGAAAATTCTGTAGTATTGACTCCATATTGGCAGGCTTTGCAAAAGTTTACATTTGTAAAACCCTTTTCTCTGTGCAAGCCAAGAGCCCTTGGCTTGTTGTCCACCTGGGTCATTGTCCATAAGGGCATCCTTCATAGATGCTCCTCTTTTTGTACGTAATCATGTTTTTTTTTTGGGACATTCATACCTAATATTGGATCCTGCTTGATAAAATGCCAGTTCTTTTTGATGATCTTTCTAACTGCTAGATGTTCCTTGTTGTAATCTAGGATAAATGTGAATGTATTGGGAGTCTCACTTTTATTTTTAGAAGTCTTTCTAGATGAGACAAGGGTTTCCCTATCCACCAGATAACACTTAGTAAGGTCTTTTTTAAGGCATGTATCACTGTATCTCCTTTTCCTGAATCTGGCCTAGCATTCTCCCTGTGCTATTGGCAGCATTTTGCTATTACTACAGATTCTTTTTATGCGTAATAGTTCTCCATAGGGGATGCTTTGACCCAGATGGGTAGGGTGGACACTACTGGCGTGGAGAATGGCATTGCCTGCAGTGGGCTTGCGATGTAGTTTTGTTTCCAATCTTCCTTGGTCTATGTAAATTTCTACATCTAGAAATGTAATCGATGTTTGACTGATTGTTGCCGTGAAGTTTAAGTTTAAGTCATTCTGATTTAAGGATGCAATGAAATCATTCGCCTCACATTCACTGCCATGCCACACCAAAAAAAGATCATCAATAAATCTCCACCAGCCTTTCACATGTTTCGTCAATGTATCTGAGTGTAGCTGGGGGAGAAGCTGGCCCCCATGGCAAAACCCCTTAGTTGTTGATACATAACATCCTGAAACATGAAGATATTGTTAGTCAAGCACAGCTCAATCATATTAACAATCATTTTGCTATGCTCTTTGTAAATAGCCCCTTTTCTTGCCAAATAGTATTTAATAGCCCTTAGTCCATTGCTATGTTTGATAGATGTATAAAGCGCTGTAACATCTAATGCAATCAACAGGTATTCTTTGTCCCACTGAAAGTCTTTCATCTTTGTTAGAAAATCACCTGTGTCTCTAATGTAAGAGTCCAAGTTTTGGACAAGCTCTTGTAGGAAAAAATCCACGTATAAGGAAGTGTTCTCAAACGTGCTGTTCCTGGCCGAAATAATTGGCCTGCCAGGTAAAGTACAGTATTGGAATGGTTGAGTATGGTTTCCATAAAAACTTGAATTCATCACTAGTTAACATGCCTTTTTCCCGCCATGCCATCAGTTTAATTCTGTAAGTTGCCTGGATATTGTTCAATATTGTTTTGTTGCTTTTGCTGTAACAGGATTAATCACTCAGTTGTTTGATTCCCTCGAGAAGATAATCTTTCCTTCTCCATAGGACGACATTGCCGCCCTTGTCGGCATTACGCACTATGATTTCTTTGTCATTCCTGATCTTCTTCATAATTTGATGGTATTGTAATGCTTTTTTATTTTTGTGGTTTGGTACTGCCTTAATGGTAGCTTTATTAAGGTTTTTTAAGTCAGTGATGACCTGTTCCTGGAACATATCGATATTATCCTTAAGCATAAGCGGGTAGAACTTGGAGAGTGGTTTGAACGGTGTGACACACTGAGGTTTAGATTGTAATTGAGCAATTCCAGGTATTTCTCCAGGAAGAAATGGTTCACATCCCATTTCAAACAGTGTTTCCACCAGCTCTTGTGTGTTTTGATTTTGACTGTTGCTGATTGTATTAGAGAATGGAATTTGAATATTTGTATCCTCTGGCAATATCCCACTCAGTACTTTTTTGAATTGTATATGGAACTTGCGGAGCTTGAGCTTTCTCACATTTTTACATACATCAACCCTTGATTTAGTATAATTGAAAGTACTTTCTGGGCAGAATGATAATCCCAGGGCCAACAATTGGGTTTCCGCCGCATTAAGAATCATGTCAGATAGATTGATGACAGTTTTGGCCCTACATTCCCGGACATCTATTGGTGTTGTTTTTTCCAGAATTTCTTCTGTTGTTTTTTCTGTTGATGTTTTTTGTTGGGCAACCCTCCTTCTGCCGGCCTTTCTTCTCTCCCGCCTGCTTTTGTTCCTCCTCTGTTGTCGCCTGTTTGTGGCTTCCTTGGTCTTAATGTTTGGAGGCACTCCCAACATAAAAAAATTCAACTCTTCAGTGAGTGAGAGTCGGCGTCCCCTCGTTTGCTTTGCATTGCTCCGTGTATCTGTCTCAGAGCCGCTTTCCACTGCCGAGCTGTCTCCAGATGCTGATGTCAGCTCAGAGAGTTGATTTTCATTTACTGCCCCCTGTTTAGATGCCTTATTATCAGCTTTCAGGGCATCGAACTTGCGAGAAAAAACTTCTCCCTTGTTCATAATTGCAGCGGTCACGATGAAATTTATAGGTTTCGAGTTCTCTGATTATGTCCTCTTCTTTTTTGAGGTGCTTTTTCATGTCGTTTTTTAATTTGGTAATTTCTTCCTGTTGTTCCGTATAATCGAGTTCTCTAGTAAGGATATCGATGTCCTCCGCTAATTTTACACAGTCTTTTTCCGCATATTTCACTAGGATAAAGAGTAGTTTGTGGGAGGAATCCAGGTTCATTTCTGCCCATTTGCGCATCATCTCGCGATCGGGCGCCTCATAACTGGGGGCGATTAAGATTCTCAATTCCCCAGGGACTCGCCCCACTTCACTATATCGCTGTAGGGATTTGGCCTCCCACCACCTCTTTTGTTCTGTTCTCCATATTTTTTCCAATTGCCTGCACTTCTCTTTAATCCCGGTGTTAGTATTGGTCACTATTGCCTTCTGGGAAATGCAGTCCCCATCCGGTACCACATCATCATTGAACATGGTTGCTGCCGCCTCCTCCTTTTCCTTTCTGGCGTCGGCTGCCGACATTATGCTTGTAAGTACTGAGTGTGCTTGGGATGACTTTGTGAAGGTTGCTGATAGATTATGGGCTCGATGAAGAAATCTCCAAACGACCACACCGGCCGCTTAACGCCTCAAATTCTAGCAGCACGCTGTTACCTCACACCCAACAATGAGCCTGAATCGGGGTAAGGCTTAATGGCTCCTTTACCGGTGCACCGATATTGCACCAGTCGCGTCCTCTGACACGCCTCCCGCTTTCCTCCGTGCTTCCGCCGGGTCTGGAGTCCACAGCTGCGTCCCTCCTTAGCTCCGTTGGGGGGTCTCGTATGCTGTAAATCCTTTCTGGATTGCTTCTTTCACTTGTTCCCGAGCAGGAAACTCCTTTGCAGCAGGTGAGCCCGTTGCGTGAGGGGGTCCGTGAAGGGACAGGAGAAGTCAGAACCTGTCGTCTCAAATCACCGAAAAACTCCTTGCCACTGCTTTCTCCCTCGTAGGATGCAGAAAAAAAGAGCACGGACCACCAAACTTAAAAGTGCCTTCAATTTATTGCTGGTTCAGCTTACAAGCAAATGCAGACAGCCATGACGTGTTTCGTCCCTACTAGGGGGACTTGATCACATGACGCCGTACTTCCAATGGCATTCCTATATATATTTACTCACTTTTTTCTGTTTTTTTCGCTCTTTATAACACACACATGTTTTCATTGGTCAAACATATACCATGTGACATTTAAAGGGCAAATTTAGGGCCTCATTAGGATGGAGGAAGGACCTGCGTCCGCCCGCCACCCCGAGGTGGAGGGACCGTCCGCAGGACCAGCGGCGGTCCCTCCGGTGCAATTAGGATGTGACTGCCACCCTGGCGGTCACATCCTGGAACTTTAACCTTGCGACGGGTGCTGCTTGAAGCAGCACCCGCCGCAAGGTTAAAAAAGCATGTTTTACATTTACATGCACAAAGCGGCAGGCACCGCACGGTGCCTGCCGCTTTGTGCATGTAAATGCAGGGGGTACCATAGGTAACCCCCATGTGCACCCCCCCTTCACCCTGGGGGCCCGCAACGGGCCCCCAATGAAAAGACCGTATGCCTTTTGTGGCGGCATTGCCGCCGTGAAAAGGCATGTCCCAATGCAAATCCTAATATGGCTGGCGGTGTCTGATAGACACCGCCACCATATTGGAGCTTTTCCGCCGCGGTCGGAAGGCGACTGCGGCGGAAAAGCGGCAGATGGTCTCTTACCGTCCGCCGATAACCCCCCAGCCATCCTAATCTGGCGGGGGTCTTTAGAATCACCGTAGCGGTGAATCCGCATCCTCCGGGCCGGCGGTGTCTTCCGCCGGCCCGGAGGATGCGGATTCACCGCAATCCTAATCGGCCCCTAAATGTGCAAATACGAAGTCCAGTACATCAACGTACATATATGTAACAATTTAAAAAAAAATAATTTTTAGTTTGTAGAAATAAAGTAAATTGGTAAGGTAAAACATACTTAACTTAACTTAAAGCTAACTTTAACTCCCGCCCCTGCAATGCACTGCTGATGACGTCACATATTACATCATTGATGACATGGTCAATGACATCACTGGTAACATCACCGATGACATCTCAAATGACATCACTGATGACATTATCCAGTGACTGTATGTTTCTGTAAAGTTTAAATATGTTTAATATATATATGTATTATCAACCTAAGTACATTTATGAAGTTTATTTTTTGCATTTATGCTGAAAGAATTATGTAATTATTTCTATTAGTTGACTGATTAGAAAACATACCTTTAATAGTATGTTTTTCCTTTTTATGACCATGTGATCCATGATGTCACTATTATGGGCGAGCACCTTTGTGCACAAAAGTCATCTCTGCCTGCTGGAAGTGCTTTGCGCTGGGAAGAGCACTGTATTTCCTCTTCTGCCTTCCGATATTGTGCCACTTTGCTCCTTCGGTGCTCGCATTCACTCCGGGACTTTTTCCACCAATGTGGGAACAGCGTTTGTGCTTGAGGATGTCGACCAGGGGCTCCAAGGCTGGGAAAACCAACAAGCAAAAGGCGACCCAGCCCAGGCCAAGTAGCACTGCTCCTGGGAAAGCAGCTATACCCGACAACTCACTCAGAGGTAAACGTGAGGCTATTTGTCTTAAACGGGCCAGGGGCAAAATTGGGGTTAGCGGAGGCACTGGGAGAGCTAAGGAAGGCTTTCAACCTACGATTGTAGAAATGCTCACAGGTCCCAAGGCACTGCCTTATAATCTTGAGACTGCTCCAAACCCTAACCCTCCGGCTGTGCCTGAACTAGATCATCCACCCGGAGGCCCAGGAGATTCTGAAACCTGAGCCAGTCGGGCCCCAAGAAAGTGGCACACTTGTACAAAATTAGGAATCTCAACCACTTAGCGAGCAGCTGGCAGATCCAAGTGGCACAGAGGGACTAGTGGCTTCCTCAAATTCATTTAATAACCTGTTCACTATTACTCCTCTATCTGAAGAGGCTGCCAGACCTCCACTAGACTCAGGCTCAATATTCCTCCAGGACTCTGCCTCTTCGACTGCCCTACAAATAAGCCCCATCAAGTCGCTGGTGGATAGCGCGACTTGGTCAAAATACCTAGGAACAGGTATTACGGATTACACCCTCAAAGTAAAACCCAATCCAGGCCTCAGAGCCCCCTGGATCCCAGAGATCAGTGGGGAACACTTCTATTCTGTCTCAGATGGCTCTTTGTCAAACTCTGATGGAGATCAAACTAGCTCTAGTGAAGACATTAGCATTGATCTCTCTAAAGACACGAGGACGGTACAACGCCAGAAGAAAAATAGAAACCCTCCTAAGAGACACAGCCAACTTAAATGGGACTATTCAGACTCACAAATGTCCTTTCCCTCATGTGATGAAGTTGAGCAGGTGTCTATCTGGGAAAATGCCAAATCTACAACAATAACCATGACAGAACCCTCCTAATCCTCAATCTCGGCCTCGATTAAGAAAACAAGAAGAGGCTCGCTCTGATAATCAAGCCACTAAGGGGGCAGGCAAAAAGCTACAAGGGGGCGTGCAACAACTAAATAAGATATGCACTGACTTCAGCGACCGGGTCAACATGGTTGAAGGCCGCACAGAGAGCCTAGAAATTGAGGTAACCACTTTAAAGAGACAGGGGTCAGCGCATGAGGCATGCCTGGCAGATGTCAGGATGAAAATGGAGGAGCAAGAAAATCGACAGCCCAGGAACAATCTCTGACTTCTAGGCATCCCGGAAGGAGTCAAAGGAGACAACCCAAGGTGCAATATTGTAAAACTGCTACGTGAAATCATCCTGGCTCAAACGAATTGGAACTATGAAATCCAGCGAGCGCACCGCTTCACCTTCAATCTAAAACAAGTTGAAGTGGCAGCAGCTCTTCCGATGGAAAGCCCAGGGCTTTTTTAGTGTTCTTTGGGAACTTCCTCCTCAAACAGTTTGTGTATGATTAGGCCCATCCAAATTCATTGAAGGGGACTAATGGTGTGATGTTTTTTGCCAAATCTGACTTTTGCCACACAACGGTAGAGCACAGATGGCATCTGCACCAACTAATCACCCCACTTCAACAGTTAGGCGCCCAATTTTTTTTTAATGAATCCTGCCAGACTGAAAGTTATTATGAGCGGGTCCACTCGGATCTTCATGTCCGAGGTCAAGGCAGGGGAATATCTAGGGGAGATTAAGTTAAAAAAAGGGGAGCAAGTAAAGGATAGAGGGAAAATCTATCAGCAGAAGTGTGATCTGATAAGCTAGGAAAGTAATTCCAGTTCAACAGAACATCTTTCCCTTGATATACTTGATTGATGGGGAAGTTATCCATAAGATATATATTGGGGGATATTTTGATTTTCTGACTTGTGTGGTCTGTCCCTTTGGGCTAAAAATGTTGTAGTATTATAGTCCAAGGCCGATAATGTCACCTGTTAAATTCAAGGTGCGCCCTAGGGGCGAGGCACCATAACTGACAACCATCATTCAGGGTTTCCCTGATTGCTCTATTTATGGGGCTGGGAGGGGAGGGTGGGAAGGGGGTCACGATTTGGTGGTGATGGGGTTCACGATATTGGAAAGTTTGATACTTGTTGGTGAAACCAAAATATAGAAAAATAAGGGTAAAAAACAAAACAGAAGAAAAGAAAATAGGAAAGGAAAAAAATGCACAAACAAGTAAATCTCAGGATATTTTGGCATACATAAAATGCATGATGATTCAAGATATACACCTAGGAGAAAGGCAAAAATGTTAAACAATATGAATAATCAATGTTCCTTAAAAATTGTATCTGCTAATATTTGTGGTTGAAATGATGCCCTGAAAACATCTCGCTCTGTTCATGGAATGTGCACGGCTTCAGGGACATGGGCCAACACCAAGATACAGTAACTTTCCTAAATCAACAACAAATAATCATGCTTCAGGAAACATGGAACACGGGGGCAACCACAATACCTGGTTTCATTGAACACCACTGCCTGGCAGAAAGACACTCAAAGTATGGCCATCCAAAAGGGGGCTTATCAACCTTCACAACCCAAAAACTGAATTGGCAAACCGAAGAAATAGATACAGGGGCAAATTGGATCCAAGTGACTAAGGTAATCGGCAAGGAACAAACTATAATTCTCCTCCTAATAAATGTTTACATCCACCCAGAGAGAAAGAAGCAAAATGGTAAATACATAATTCTAACAAATCTGCTAAAAGTATTGCAGAAAAGCCACACAAATGCTCAACTGGTGATTGCCGGCGATTTTAATGCCAATCTTTTGGCGACCAATCGGGGAAGGAACTGTAAAGTACCGAACGGTGCGTTGGAACTTGTCCGCAAACTAGAAGCACTCGACGTAATAATCATGAACGGTAATACCCGTGGGACTCGCCTCCAGTGGCAACATACCTGAGTGGAAAAGTCGTTTCGACAATAGACTTTATTATTAAAAGTACTAAACAGCTCTCAGAAATAAACAGTTTCAGAATAATCACACGACCTGAAAGCGATCATCTGCTGTTAATACTGAATCTGAAGAATAGAATAAACTCTGCTCAGAGGAACAATGCCATTACGCAGTATCCAGAAATGTTCAACCTGCGCAAAGTAAAATGGCGAGGAGAGGCTCCTGAACTCATAGCGAACAAAGTAAAGGCCTTTATTGAAATCCAAGGCCCAGTTCAAGAACGGGCGCACGTAAGCCACTGGGAGCAAATGGTCGAGTTTTTACTTCAAACCTTCCCGGTTACCAGGCCACAGAGGCCTTTTAAAACAGCTAAAAGGGACCCATGGTTCAATCAAGATCTCAAAACGCGCAAAAGAGAGATCGCGAGAGTAGTGCGACATCTATCCCGAGAGGGGGAAAAGGAGCTAAAACAGGAAAAAATAAAGTTGCAGACCCTAAGGAGTGCTTACAGAAAGAAGTTGGAGAAAGCAAAATCAGAGTATAAAGAATCAATCTGGCAGCAATTACTAAAAGCTAGCAAAAAACCCAACAGTAGCGATTTCTGGGGGATTATTAATTTGTTAACAATGGGCCCAACACTTCAGCAACAGGCAGGAATTGGTGCAGAAATCTGGACAGACCATGTAAAGACCTTGTTCAACCAGCGCAGGAAGGATCTAGAACAACAACACCAGGGGCAACATCACGACCAAAAGGAGGCACAAGTCGAACAGAGACATGCAATTCCAACAGCTAATTCAGCCCATTTAAACTCCTCTTTTGAGGAGCAAACTCCTCTGACAAACAAGAAAGAACTAAATATCCTCATAAAGAAATTAAAGTCCGAGGGAGCGGCAGGGCCAAACGGCATTCCAAACGCAATCTTCAGGAATAACCCAGAGTTATGGTCTGAAATCCTAACACCAGTCTTCAATGAGATCTATGTAAATTCTAACACCCCTGCTTCCTGGAGGGGTACTGTCATACACCCCATCTTCAAAAAGGGAGACCATGGTAAGCCAGGGAATTACAGATTAATCTCCTTGATTGACGTGGAAGCCAAACTATACGCCTTGTGCCTATTGAACCATCTGCAACGTTGGATGGAGGAACAAAACATCATACCCAACTTCCAAACAGGATTCAGGCTAGGCATGGGAACTCAATCGAACCTTGCAACCTAAGCTCTATTGACGGAACAGGCGCAAAGAAGGAAAGTCCTCCTCTTAGCCTGTTTCGTGGACATCAAATCTGCTTTTGACAGAGTGAGCAGGAATCACTTATGGAATAAACTTAAAAGATGGCGTATACCACATGCACTCCTCACCGCTATTTTAACCTTGCATACTGACACCTGGACAAGAGTCAAGCTGGGAAACGGGTCGAGCACCACCGGAAATATTCCTACACAAAGTGGTCTGAAGCAAGGCTTTGTCTTGGCCCCAAGCCTTTTTAGTCTGTATTTATCGGATATCGCCCGACACTTTGATAACCCAGACTGCCATCCCCCGAAACTGGCCAACAAACCAGTCGCAATCCTCCAATATGCAGACGACATTGTCTTGTTAAGCCAAACCCCAGTGGGACTTCAAAGATCAATAAATAACCTGGCATCCTACCTGGACTCGGAACAGCTAGAGATAAACAAAGATAAAACAAAATTTGTTCATCTGGTTGACAGCAGGAAATTAAAGTTCAAATGGAGGGCTAAGGGCGCCCATGTGGAAGAAAAAAGTTCGTATAAATATCTGGGCGTAATAATCGGGCATGGCACAAGTCACAAAGAACACAAAATGTCCCTCAAGGCAAAGACTCAGTCCCTGATCTACGCTTATAGATCCTTGCGTAAAAAATTGGACTGCCCTAACCATTCGCATTTGTTAAAAGTCATGGCTGCTCAAATCCAACCAAGTTTGTCATACGGCCTTGTCCCCTGGTGCGGCAAAGATTTGCATCTCCAGAACAAATTGCAGTCAAAAATTTATAAAGCAGTTTTTGATTTGCCAAAATGTGCTTCGCCCGCCCAGGTGAAACTGGAATTTGGGCTTCAGGATCTTAAATACAGGGCAATGAGTAACTTTATTAAATTCTGCCACACCCTCCGGCTATCCGAAGCGGAAACTCTAAATAGACTCTGCTGGGACGAAGTAAGGTCACAGAATGAGCAAGATACACCAAATTCTTGGGGGAGTTATTTGAGCTCATCTTTGGCCACTTTGGAACTCCAACCAGCTTGGGACAACAAGATGGATCGAGTGTCCTTTAATAAAACTGTGAATGTCGTAAGCAAAAAGAAATCTTTATTGGAGGATAAATTTGCGCTCACAAAGAGACGGCACGGATGGACAGTCATAAATTCACACAGGTCTCTAAAGCCACAAGCCTACTTATCTGCCCATTTTAGTTCCTATTTAAAGATGTGCTTTTTAAAGTTCAGGATGGGGGTGTATGTCTCTAAGGATTTATCCCCCTCTTGGGTGACAGGTTTTAACTCAGAACGTTGTCGCTTATGTGGATTCCAAAAGGAAACCTTGGCCCATTTGTTGGTGTGCGCCTGTCCAGCCATGTTGACCCAAAGGAGACAATATCTAAAGGCGATCTTTATCAATCTGAACATTCGCTCTAGCAGACAAGCAGTGATAAGCTGGCTGGAGGGCTCGTCATGCATCTTGTCTTGCCGAGGAGTTAAGTTTCTGAGATTAGTCAACAGCTGTCTATTGCAAGCGGATGATCTTCTAACCATAATTGCATGTAACATATCCCCATACTTTTAATCTGGTTGGTATATAATTTTAACTTTTTGGCTGTAATCTGATCTAAACATAGTTTTAGAATGATTTTATAATAACAGAATTTTATACACTTGAAATGTATGAGAGAAAGAGTACGGATGTAAAATGAGCACTTGCATAATGATACTTCTTGCTGTTCGAGTATATGAATCTCACTTATTTTATGTAGGGGGGGGGATTGTGATGATTTTAATTAATCAAGCAATAAATTTAAACTTGAAACTTGATGCCCTGAAAAGGCAGAAAGTAGCTCAGGGTCTACGTTTTATTTAGGATCTGAAGTAATTCCCCTACAAAAAAACACATGTGGAGGGATCCCAGAAGAACATACTAAACTCACTGGGGTATAGGGTCATTAGAGGAACCTCTCAGGGGGCAAAGACAAGAGGGGTTGGAGTTTTAGTTCAAAATAGACACCCATCGACTAACAGCAGGGAGAAATCTGATCCTCCTAACAGGTGGATTATTGCAGAATGCCATCTCCCCCCTAATTCGGTCTTTACACTGTGCTCTATATATGGGAGCAATATTGATGACCACAGGGTGATTAACTGGATCTCTGGAGAACTCCCCCACTGGTAATTTCTGGGAATCTAAGCATCAATCTACCCAGTAACTAAAAAGCAACTGATCACTGGCCCTATACAGGTAGAAAGCCTAAAGTCTATCAAGCCCTACTCAATTTAATACAAACACATGGGCTCAGCGATGTCTAGGGCACTTTAAAATCAACTCATCTGGGGTACACTTACTTCTCAGCTCCACACCTCTCCCTTGCTAGACTGGATTACTTTCTTGTCTCTTCATCAATACTCCAAAGCTGTTCTATTGAGATTGCCCCACATTTTATGTTGGATCACAATCCTCTCATCTTAAACATCAGTGGGCTAGGGTTTAGAGGGAAACATCGAGCTGGAACTTCGAAAAGCCTTGTTATATAGATGAGTGTTACCGACTACACATGCAGGCGTGGATTAAAGAGTTTTTGGAAATTAATATAGGTTCAGCAGCTGTGAGAACCGTATGGGACGCAATGAAGGCGGGCATCCGAGGGGAGACCTTGCGGTATTCTATAAGGAAGAACAAAAAAGCCAAAGTACAGCTAGCGAGGGCACACAACAAGATGAAAAAAGGCAGAGGAAAAATGTATCTTAGCACTCATTTCGGGTGTCGAAATCGAAAATGCCCAGTTATAAGTGATAGCCAGTAAGACAGAAATAGGGTCCATATTTGCTGAGAAAACTGCTATGAAATGGGCTTCTGCTAGAGAAAAAATATATGAATGTGGTGATAACATCGGCTATCAACTTGCTCTCAGAATTAGATAACAGGTGTCTGCTAGCGAAATTCTGTTAATTCAACTCAGCTCTGGCGAGATCACAAAGGATACAATTAAGATCCGTAAGGCATTCCGCAAGTTTGACCAGATTCTCTATTCTGAAGACAGCATTGGGCCCTTAAAACTGAGAGAGGATGAAAGCTTGGAATATCTGGACCAAATCACCCTGGGAGTGCTTAGTGCTGAAGATCATGACCATCTTGAGGAATCTCCCGGATGGGAGGAGATAGCTAAAGCCCTAGCATGCCTTCTGGATGGGAAAGCGGCCGGTACAGACCACATACCGGTTGAGTTTTATAAAATATTTGCACCTCAGATAAATACCCTCTTCACTCTATTGGTAGCCTCTGGGGCATATTACCAAGCAATAGCGATAATTATCGCTATTGCTTGGTTAGCGTGAAAAAATTATCGCCGAGTTGCGGCGATTTTTATCGCAGATAAACCTTGGTATTACCAAGGTTTATTGCAAATGCGATAAAAATCGGCCGCAATGCATGAATATCGCTGAAAAGTCAGCGATATTCATGCACTAGCGAGCTAATGCTCTTAGCCATGTTATCCACCTCCCATTGGATAACATGGCTAAGAACTGCTCAGGGCAGGTGTTAGCTTTTAGAGATATTCGCGCTTAGCGCGAATATCTCCAAAAGTTGGTAATAGGAGATAGCGATGTTAGCGACTGTTTCCAGTCGCTAACATCTTGGCATGCCCACTTTGCATGTCATTAGTGATAAATATCACTGACATGCAAAATGGGGCCCAAGAGGGTCGCTATCTCCTACTAGCTGTCGCTAACTGGTGTTAGTGACAGCTAGGTAATAGGGAGATAATTTTATCTCCGCTTTCTTGGCTTTTAAAGCCAAAAAAGCAGAGATAAACCCCCTTGATAATATGCCCCTCTATTTTTAATGGTGCGCCCCCTCCGGACCCTTGGTCCAATGCCAAGATAGTCATATTCCCCCAAAAAAGATAAATCTCCTCTAGATATTGGATGGTAGCGCCCAATAACTCTAATTAAATGTGATTCTAAGATAAATACAAAAATATTTGCAACAAGACTATCTTTAGGAATAGAGTCTCTGGTATCACAGTGGCAACACAGGTTCATCCCTAAAAAAAGCACGATGGAGCATATCCGCAGAGCTATCACCCTGCTAGACGCAGCTCAAGTAGCAGGAGACCCGATTTCATTAATTCTACTCAACGCTGAGAAAGCATTTGATCGGGTCTCCTGGTCATTTCTCTGGATCGTCATGAGGAAAATGCGCTTAGGGCCTAAGGCAATACCAGCCATACAAGCTCTTTACAATTTGCAATTCCACAGCTAACATATCACTTAACAGGATCCTGATGGAGCAGATCAAAATCTCACGGGGGACCCGCCAAGACTGTCCCTGTTCACCTCTGCTCTTCGCTCTCTCTGTATATCCTCTCATAAAGGCTATATAAAATAATCAATCTATTCGAGCTGTGAGCAGATTTGGGCTGGACAGTAAAATCATGGCTTACGCAGACGACCTGGCGGAAGTGACCCCTGATCATTTGAGTGCCATTAATGCTCTAGAACAAGAGGCCAAAACATTTGGGAAAATCTCAGGTTATGCCCTCAATCAAGGCAAAACCCAGATTGTTATTAACAACCAAATTGACTGGGTAGATGGCTGGGTAGTACAGTCCGTGAAATATCTGGGGGTCACCTTAACTGCCAATATCGACCTGATAGTAGAGAGAAATCTGACCCGCTGGCTACAGAAACCAAATGGGCACTTAAACTGTTGAATAACTTACATCTTACCATGGTGGGGAGGTGCAATGTTATTAAAATGGCCTACTTTCCTAAATGTATATACTTCTTTAGGGCCATCCCTTTGGAGATGGGCAAAACAATGCTACAGAGATTCAACCAAACCTTTTCCCAATTTATCTGGGCATATTCTCGACCAAGGCGAGCTTTCAAACTGCTTTCTCTTCCCCGGGAGAGGGGAGGCTGGGCGCTACCTAATCTAAGATTTCATTATTGTACCTCGCTCATGCAATATAGCGCAGACCTGCCTTAAGAACATTCACATATCCCAAATATAGGCCTATCA
This sequence comes from Lissotriton vulgaris, assembly GCF_964263255.1. NCBI lineage: Eukaryota > Metazoa > Chordata > Amphibia > Caudata > Salamandridae > Lissotriton > Lissotriton vulgaris. Next base: position 725,868,833 of record NC_141696.1, read on the forward strand.
ATTACTTTTGGGGGAAGAGACCTGTGGTTTTCTCTGGAGGCAGCTCTCCTTCGGATACTACAAACGAGTACGATTTAAGACCTTAATGAACGCCTTCAAAGTTTTCTCCAATATTCGTAAAACTTTAGGACTGGGTAGCCTGAATTAGTATTTCCCTCTGAATAATAATCCTAATTTACTAGCAATTGTTTGGGCTTCTTACCTACATGAATGGCATCGAGCAGGAATACTAAAATGGGAGACCTGATATTCATTAATGATAATAAATTCTTCTGTGCACTTGAAACTGAATTTCATCTGGGGGAACAGGAGTTTTTAAAACATATGGCTATAAGAGACTTCCTGACCCGCAAGACCAGGGGGACTGCTGGTTTCTGGAGGGTAGACCTTATTGACAAGTTAAAAAAACTCCACCCTACCCAGGATTGGATACCTATGTGCTATATTAGTCAATGTAATGCCTGATGATATGCTTGTCACTGCTAACAAATGGCAATTGAAATTGCATATCTCTTTTAACGTATTCAATCAGACCGTGCAATCCACCAGGAGTGATTTACTATTAGCTAAATTACAGGCACAATATTTTAAAGCTGCCTTTTTTATATATCACACCTGGCAGAGCTGCTAATTAGGGAACGGGGGCATGATTGCTTTGTCCCAGATACGCAGAGTTCAGTGTAGACTCGATACATATGTTTGCTACTTGTCCCCAACTTACACCTCTACTGGGTCAGATACAAAACTTCTTTATTAAAGTTCTTTCTCAGGAATTTCAGCTAACCGCCACAATTGTTTTATTAGGCATGCAAGACAAGATCAGTAGAAAGAACAGAGGTGCACTTATTTTTGTGGCTATGACCATATTACGTCTCTGCATAGCTTCATCTTTTAAGGACTCCAATCCTCCATTATTCTCCCATTGGCTAGCTCGATTGATTTCTACTTGCCATATGGAAAAGGCTATATTTTCCAGAATGGGCAGCCCGGGAAAAAAGAAGGGTCTTGTTATCTGGCAACCCTTATCTGCTTGGCTTAGATAATATGGATTAAATAGGGGCTTTAGACATATAAGAAATAATTCATGCTTTCCATTCTAGGCAGGATTTATTTACCCCTTGAATCTAAAAATATAGGCGATACCCAAATCCAGGAAAGTCTTGGCTGAGGGAATCTCAGGGTGCTCACAATCGAGACATTCTCTTATTTAGATTGTTTGTGCCATAACAAGATTTAATTGTATAAACTATAATGCACTGTCATTTCTACTTGTATCCTTTCTTTTTCTCTTCCCTTTATCCACAGTTTTCTCGATTCTCAAAACATTGGACATTGAATACCTGTATTAGGTCACTCATCAACACGTGCCTATTCCAATGTTTTTAGCATTGGGGTGGGGGTGGAGGGAGGGCAGGGGAGGCTCTTGTTCGAAATGGATCGTTTTGTATTTGACTTTTGTGCTTTCAATTTTGATGAGTGATATGTTAGCGTAACTATAATGTCCCTATAACCTTTGCTTTTTTCAGTGACTTTCTAAGGTTTTTTAAAATTCTATTTTATACCTGTAACATCCATGTAACCTTTCTTTTTTCCAGTTAATTTCTAAGGTTTTTTAACTAGCAACTGAGTTTTCACAGTGATGGAGAAAGGGGCTGGCACTCTGAACAGTTCTGAGGAATCCCACTCCGTAGGACATACAGGAGGTACCAGGAGGGCTTCTTGGCCCGAAGGTCCCTCAGGAGTAAAGTGGACTTCATGCCCAAACCAGTAGTATATCAAGAGCTGTGTTTGCAAAGTGAAGAAAAAAGAAAGTGTGGTCTCCGAAGACCTCTTAGCAATCCCTCTCTGTGGCACTTACTGGCGATAATAAGAGGGGTAATAGGGGGCCAACCACCCCTCCTGTTAACTCACCCACTCACTGAGCAGGATAGCTCAGACCTGGTAGTAGGCCATATCCCTTTTCTCGACCACTTGGCAAAAGAGACTCCGGGCGCTCAACTAGTAGGGGGATGAAGTCCGCTTGGCTTTTGAGGATCCTTGAGGGCCAAATAGCCCACCTGTTATGCCCAGTAAGACCCACACAGCTGCAGAGACTTATATGGACTATGATTAATACATCTTGAACATGTTTTAAAGCTTGATTTTCTCTACCAGTTTCATTAGACAGGCAGACTTCACAAACCAGGCCTTACCCAAAATGAAAAGCTGACTACTGGCATGCCACTTTTGTGAGTATCATCATCTATCTAGGTACCTCAATGAGTGTGTCAGTGCCTTTTTAGGGGCAAGATAACACATGTAAAAAAAGCCTACATATACTAGACTACTTCTGTTTCACCCTGCATATCACTTTCTCCTCATTAAACAGGACAGCCAGGTATAAAGCCATCTGTTCAGGTACTTCCACGATGCCTGTCTAAGTAACAGATCAGTGCTTTTGAACTGAATGCTAGATTGTATATTTGAAAGTTAGGGTCACAAATTACACCACACATGTCAGGCTACATGTAGACGTGCAGAAAAAGTTAATGCATCTTGAACATGTTTTCAAGCTTGCTTTCCAGTACCAGTTTCATTAGAGAGAAAGAGAGTGCACTGCCAGGCCTATAACAAAATGAAAGGCCAACTCCTGTCATGCCACTCTTGTGAGTCTCAGCATCTTTCTAAAGACATCAATGAGTGTGTCAGTGCCTTTTAGGGGAGGACAAGATGACACATGTAAAGAAGCCTATAGGTATAACACAACATCTGTTTCACACCTTATGTTCTCCAAATGTACATTGAAGAAGCTGCATGCATCACTTGCTGTTCAGTATACCGGTTAGCCATGATAAAGCTGTGTGTTCAATTGCTTCCGTGACTCCTGCCTAGCTAAGAGAAGTATGACTGAAGGCTGAAGTAACTCTGACAAAATTTTGGCATGGGTATAATAGACTGTATAGGTTTTAAGTTAGGGTTATCAGCTGCACCACGCATGTCAGACTACACGTAGAAGTACAGACATATTTGAGGCATGGTTGCAGTCAAATATTCAAACTTGACAAAGTACACTTTTTGTTTTAAAGCATATCCCTCACTAAGTATGGCCTACTTGCAGTGTACTGCTGCAAAGACTTATATGGACTAGGATAAGGGTTAATACATCTTAATTATATTTTAAAGCTCACTTTTTTCTTATCAGTTTCATTAGAGAGGCAGAGCTTACAATGCCAGGCCTAACCCAAAATCAAAGACAAACTCCTGTCATGCCGTTCTTCTGAGTGTCAGCATCTTTCTAGAGACCTCAATGAGTGTGTCAGTGTCTATTTAGTGGCAAAATGACACATCTAAAAAAGCTTACAGATACTAGACTACTTGTAAATGTAAATGTATTTGAGCTTATATAGCGCACAGCTACCCACAAAGGGTTTCCCAGCGCTTGCTTAGGGAACCCGTCCTGGTATTCCCCTGTGAGATAACCCCGGCAGGGTATCCACAAGGTGAAAGCCAGGCATCCCGCCGCGAGGGGCCATTGTGCAGATTAAGCAAGCTATTGCCCAGAGTCGCAGAGTGTGAACCCGTGAGTCGAGAAGGCACCGGAGCGAGAATTATCGAGTCCGTGGAATTTTTGAGCCCAAGACCCGCCGAGGCGCGGAATTGAACCCTGGTCCAGGGCCGATCTCAGCTTCCGGGTCTGCCGCCTCTAACCCCTGAGCCACACTTCTCCACATGTTTCACACTGCATGTGCTTCACATGTGTGTAGTGTAAGCTGCATAGATCACTTTCTCCTCATTGTACAGGGCAGCCAGGTATAAACTGTCTGTTCAAGTGCTTCCATAATGCCTGTCTAACTAACATATCAGTGCTTTAAGAACTGAATGCTGACATGGCTGTAACAAAACTTGTACAGGTGGTTTGATAGACTGTATGGTTTTTAAGTTAGGGTTACCAGATGCACCACACATATTAAACTACATGTAGATGCATACATGTCTGAGGCATGGACCTCAATAAGTGTGTCAGTTCCTTTTCAGGGGAAAGTTGACATAAGCAAAGAAGCCTTTTGGTATTAGATTACCTCTGTTTCACGCCTTCAGTTTAAAGCACACACCTCACTATCAACAGCCTTCTTGCAGTGTACCTTTGCAGAGACTTATATGGACTCGGATAGAGGTTAATACATCTGGCAACATGTTTTATACCTCACTTTTCTGTACTAGTTTCATTAGAGACGCAGAGTTCTCAATGCCAGGCCTATGCCAAAATGAAAGGCTGACTCCTGTCATACCACTCTTCTGAGTGTCAGCATCTTTCTAGAGACCTCAATGAGTGTCAATACCTTTTTATTTTTAGCTGTTTTATATCTTTATTTTTATTTTTAGCTGTTTTATATCGCGCTCAAATACTACCAGAGTGTCCTGGCGCGTAAGAAGAAACAAGCATGTGGCCAGAGGGAGAGAAGAGAACAGAAATTAATAAGCCATTCTGAAAAGATATGTTTTAAGTGCCTTTTTAAATGTCACAAAATTTTCAGTTAATCTCAGGGAAAGAGGGAGGATATTCCAAGTCCTGGCCGCGGTGACAGCAAGTGATTGGCCTCCCAAACGAACTCGCTGAAATCGGGGTACTCTTAAGAAATTACAATCTGCAGAACGCAGAGCCCTAGTAGGGACATAGCGGGAAAATCTGTCTCTCAAATAAGAAGGGCCAAGGTCATGAACTGCTTTAAAAGCTATAGTAAGAATTTTAAAGGTAATCCTCTGTGCTACTGGCAGCCAATGTAGTTCCTTCATGTGAGCCCGAGGACTTTCTCTATATGGCACATTGCACAGTAGGCGAACAGTCGCATTTTGGATGATCTGGAGCTTTGAGACCAAAAAAGCCGGAGAGCCACACAACAGAGAGTTGGCATAATCGAGACGTGATAGAATAAGGGCTCTTGCGACCGACTCTCTTGCTGAAGAAGGTAGATAAGGAAAAATCTTCCTCATGGCTTTTAGGGACCCGAAGCACACCCCAGTTTAGAGGTAATATGACACATGTAAAGAAGCCTATAGGTACTAGACTACCTCTGTTTCACACCACATGCTCTCTAAATGTGTGTAGAAGAAATTGCATGGCTCACTTTCTGCTCATTAAACATGGCAGCTGGTATGAAGCTGTGTGTTCAAGTGCTTCCATGAGGCCAGCCTAGCTTAGAGATCTTTGCTTCTGGGACTGAATGTTAAAGTAGCTCTTTTGTATTTGATTTCTATATTTATGAGTAGTGTGAAATGCTTTTTTAAGAAACGCAGAAGGTAAGAGCCAATGTGTGTTGTGAATGTGCCTTTGAACGAGCTTAAATGATACCTCATCAGAGCTGGAACACACAAATCAGCTGTTCTGTCAGTTGACACAGCGTAAGACTTGATTTCTCATCCAATCACATCTCACAGTATTTTTAATGTATTACAAAACATGTGCAATATTTACACCTGCATAGTCTTTCACAAGCTGTTTTCCATTTGAACACTGTGGGTTTAAAAGGTATATCATGTTCGTACCACTCATCAAATTTCTCAAACGGCACCAATGTTAAAAAATAGACCTTTATATCGGCTTCAATAATACAATGATCTTTTTAGGTCTAGCGTTAGCCAAGACTTTTTTAAAAACTAAAGTAAAACACATAATCTACTCACTTGTAGGGGTTTCCAGGTGGCCCTCATCAGTCACTGGTCTGTTATTGCATCATTTTCAATTTTTTTCTGCCTACTATAGCAACCAGCATAGGGCCATCTGTATAAATAATTGACATGTTTGTACCACTGCTTCTATTGCCGGTTGCAATTGACACCCATGTCCAGTCCATATAACTCAAAAACAAATCACATAACTGTACTCAACAACACAATTTCATAATACACCACATACATTCTACCCACATCACATAATTCAAGGTCATAAAACAAAACTCAACAGCACACCACATAATTAAGCTCCACTTCATAACACTGTGCAACACAAAACACCATTCCACATAGTTACACTCCATGATACATAACCCCACTTCACATACAAACAATACAATCAATACCACATAATTGCTACCCACTGAATTCCACCGAACACCATACCACATAATTCCACTACACAAACTCACTCAACACCACACAAAGCCATGTCACACAATGCCACTCATACCATTCCAAACCAACACACATTATTCAACTACACACCGCAAATATCCACTCCACTCCATAACATATAGGTAAAACATATTACAACACCAAAAGCTCTAACTATCATTTTACTTTATTTTCTAAAGCACTTGCTTTTGACTTAGGGGGGTCTGTATCAATTACAAATCATGCATCAAGTCCTGCTAACACCTCTATAATAAATCTAAACCTAATAAATGTTGGTGTTTGGAAAACTAATTAGAGGTTTAAATAAACAGGGCATAAAAAACAACATGTAAAATGTATATCTACAAAAACTATTTTTACACGCATATTTGCAGTTTCACACAAATAAATCGACATGTTTGCATTACACACCATATAATACAACGAGAAACCATATAACACAAATCAACAACACAATTACATAAAACACCACAGACATGTAATCTGTTGAAAGAAGGACTTAGGCTCATCAAGATTTCTCACTTCTTTATTGAAGTATGTATGGTACAGCGACACCGAACACAACAGCAACCTCCACCCTCCTCCTTCAGCAACTGTCTCTCTACCCCCTACATTCTCTCCAAGCATGTATTCCACACATTCCACACGTGCACACACATACACGCGCTAACACACACACGAGACATACCACGCGCACAACACAACATGTACGACCAATACCACACACCCTCCTCCTCAACAGCTTACAAGTCACAACCAAAAAGTTACCCTAACTTAAAATCAGAAAACCGGACAGGCAACTTCCTTGTTCTATTACCACGGCGTAAAGTCTCACCTTCAACACCAATATTGGTACAAGTGGAACCAACTTCAATAACATGAGAGAACACAGCACCAATGCCATACCCAGACGCGTCCACAGACAGTATACATTCAGCAGTTGGCAAGAAGGGTTTCAAACATGGTGTTGTGAGAATTTCTTTCTTCACCTTCTCAAAACATATTTTTTGTTGCTCACTCCATGTAAACGCTACACCTCTTTTTAACAATGACCTCAACCGTTCAACTTTAGAGGCATAATTTTCAATAAAACGTGAGTAAAATTCTGTTAACCCTAGGAACGACATTAATTGTTCCTTGTTTGTAGGTTCAGGAACAGCTAGAATAGCATCAACATGACCGATTTTTGGTCGAATACCATCCTTGGATATAACATGTCCTAAATACTCCACTTCAGATTTCCCAAAGACACATTTCTCATTTTTGATAGTTAATCCACTACTTCTCAATGCTTCTAAAACAGCATATAAACTTTCATCATGACATTCCTTATCCCTTCCATATATTAAAATGTCGTCCTGGAATACTTTAGCATTTTTAATGCCTTGCAAGATTCTGCACATCTCTCTTTGAAACACTGCAGACGCACTTGCAAGGCCAAACGGCATACGTTTATATCTAAACATTCCCTCTGTGGTAATGAAAGCAGTACAATGCTTAGAATCTTCATCTAAAACAATTTGGTGATACGCGCTTGTCAAATCTATCTTGGAAAACCAAGAGGATCCACCAACAGAAGATGTAAGTTCTTGCAAATTTGGAAGAGGAAATGTATCGACCCAAATGGCTTCATTTAAACACCTTAGGTCAACACACAAGCGCAAATCGCCATTGGATTTAAGAGAAATCACTCTTGGCGAAACCCAGTCTGAACTCTCAACTGGTTCAACAATCCCATCTTTGCACAATTTTTTAAGTATTTCACCCAATTTCTCTCTATAACTAATAGGTACATTCCTAAGTTTTTGTCTGACAGGACACACACCTTCTCTTAAAATGATTCTATGTTTGAATCCAATCATCTTGCCGATGCCATTGGAAAATACATCAGGAATTTTTTCCTGAAGAAATGAATAATTGTCCATCTCACAACAATCATTCTGAATAGAATAAACAGGACAATCTAAACTAGGATAAATTTTCATACCCAAGTCAATTATGTGTGGCCACCCTAAAATGGTTGCACCTTTGTTAGCCACATATATTTTACCTTGACACGAATTGTGTCCAAAACTAATCTTAGCTAATATAAAACCTTCTAAAGGGATTTTATGTCCAGTATAACTTCCAGGGTGTGCATCCGATCCTAATAATGATCTGTTTGGCCAAAGAGATTTAAACAGATCCATGCCCATAATGGTATACCATGCACAAGAGTCTACCATTACTTTGACTTCTAGACCATCAATATTGACGATGCATGATGGTAATTTTTTTAATTTACTTGTCCCCTTAATTGACTCATCATGTACACTACAGATTTCACCTACCACATGAAAAATATCATCTTGACTATCTACTTGAACACAATTAATGTCATCTTGCTCATCTTCTTGGACACAATTGACCTTAGCCTTAAAGTTGTGACATACTCTAGTGAAATGTCCCTTTTTTTTACAGTTAGTGCATATTTTATCAAGTGCAGGACACCACTTATAGTTTGCTAAATGGTTGGTAGATCCGCACCTATAACACGCAAACTTCTTTTGCTCATTGCTTTTCTCATGACTTTTTTCATTACTCCTCTTGTTAGGATAGTTAGTAAATGACTTATTATCATTCTTGAACTTGGATTTGTCACCCTTATTTATCACATTAACTGAACTAGATTCAGTCTCATTTCTAACTTCACGAATACATTGGTCCGAAATCTCCACACCTCTAGCTACTTCAATGGTATTTTTTAACGAAGTACTCCCTGATGACCATAACTTTTCTTGAATTTTTTTAGATTTAGTTTTCATAAGAATTTGGTCACGTAACACTTGGTCATATGTCATACTTTCAAACCCACACGTAACAGCTAAACCCCTCAAAGCTGAAACATACTGATCAATTGACTCATCCATTTATTGAGCCCTCGAATAAAACTTAAACCTTTCCATAACCATGTTAATTTTCCTCCCAAACCTCTCCTGCATTTGTTTAACAGCACATTGGTAAACACCCATGTCACCAGCATTTTCAATTTTAGGTAAATTTTTGAACTCCCTTAACCCTACTGCACCAAGTCTATGTTTAAGTAAAGACACTTTTCTTTCTTGTGAGCATTCTTCTTCAACTAAAACCTCAACATAAGCTTCAAACATGCCAACCCATAAGTCCCATGCAATAGGAGGTTCACCAGATTCTGCTAAAAAGAACGGCGGTGGGTAAATTGAAGACATTTGAAATATATAAAGAAAATATAAATACAAAGAAAAACAAAAAAAACATTTTTCCCGATAAGTATAATTCTTGCGCAAAAAGTTCACCAAAGTTCAGATTATATCAATAGTTGTTATTAAATTTGGGCAAAATGTTCACCAAAGTTTGTCACCAAAGTTTAATTTGGATCCTCCCAGAAGGAAAACGATTTGTGAATCCAAATGATGCAGTTTCCCAAGGATTTACCATTAAATTCCCAGTCAAGAAAGATAAATGAAGGGCAAACGCTTACTTAGTATGTTATGCACAGGATAGTAAAAGGCTCCTTAATGCAACAAAGTAAAAAAATAATGAAGTGTTCAGCACTCGGCGTTTGCTGTTGGCACTCAGTACTTGTTGTTTAACGCGCGGTGCTTGTTGCTAGGATACCATAATCAAAGTTAAAGATGGCCGCCACGTTGCGTTAAAGTGCGTGATGATGCAGCGACGTCAGTGACACGCTACGGAAGCTCAAGAGAATGTCTTTCGCGTCATCTAGCTGCAATGGAAAAATGGGAGCGCGGAACACAAGGCGCTTATGCACAATTCACTCGCGCGGAGAAACACAGCTGCTTGAAAGATGCACAACGCAACGGCAAGGGTGAGCGTTACTGAAAATAAGTATTTCAATAAAAGTTTTACCACTCAAGAGTTCTGCCGACGGAACGTCTGAAAGCCACCACACACCAGATATCCACAGGTCAGAGGTAGAAATTCCCAGGAATAAAAAATCCTTTAAGTAAAAAAAAATTTTGAACGAAAAAAGAATAATTTCATGAAATTGTGCTCAGTGCCGCTGCTGAATCCCGCTCGTCGCCATATGTTGAAAGAAGGACGTAGGCTCATCAAGATTTCTCACTTCTTTATTGAAGTATGTATGGTACAGCGACACCGAACACAACAGCAACCTCCACCCTCCTCCTTCAGCAACTGTCTCTCTACCCCCTACATTCTCTCCAAGCATGCATTCCACACATTCCACACGTGCACACACATACACACGCTAACACACACACGAGACATACCACGCGCACAACACAACACATACGACCAATACCACACAATCGACACCACATAATTCAACATCGCACCACAAAATTACATCACACCACATAGCAAAACTCCAATACATAACACTCCACAACATTAAGTACCATACGCCATAATTACTCTCCATAACACATAATCCCACTCCACTTAATTCCTATACACTAAATACCACAACATTTCTATCCACATAATTCAACTGCATAACATACCACATCATTCCATTACACCCCACATACATTCACTCCACTCCAAAACACATAAAGAAAAAACAATTACATTTACAGCACCAATAGCTCTAACTCTTGCAAATGTTAGACCTATTGCATAGCAAATGCTTAACTAGTAATCATGTTTGCAGAGTGGTGGAGAAAGGGAGCTGGGCCTCCAACCAGCTCTCAGGAATCCCGCTGTGTAGGGATTACAGGAAGTACAAGGAGGGCTTCTTGACCCCCAAGGTCCCTCAGAAGTAGAGTGGACTTCATCCCCCAACCAGTTGTGCACCACAAGCTGCATTAGCAGAGGGATGGAGAAAGGCGGCAGGGCAACCGAAGACCTTTTAGCAATCCCACTGTGTGTGACTTATTGGAGGTAATAGGAGGGGTAGTTGAGTTGCCCCCCCCCCCCTTTAGTTACCTCCATTAAGGCCCACACAGCTGGATTACTGAGAGGAGTTCAGAGGACATGACTCCGTTCTTCACCACTCTGCAAACAAGCCTCCTGGTGCATTGCTGCTTGGGGGAAGAAATCCACTTTAGCTCTGAGGCTCTCAGGAAGCAAGTGGAAGTCATCCCCCTACCAGTAGTACACCGATAAGTACGTTTGCAGAGTGACAGAGAAAGATGGCATGGCCTCTGATCATCTCTTAGCAATCCCACTTTGTGGGGCTTACTGGGGGTAACAGGTGCCCAAATTGGCCCCTAAGGACCCTTAGCAGCAAAGGGGACTTCATCCCACAAATAGGAGCACGTCTGGAGGCACGTTTGCAGAGTAGCAGAGAAAGGGGGCGGGCCTCCAGTGAGTTGCTGGCTTTTGATTATGGGCCACTCTTCCTTTGATCCTTTTGGGCCCCAGGGACGCCATCCTTCGGGGCCTGATCCATTTTTAACATTAAAAATAAATAAATAAAAGGAGGGGGCCATGTGGCCCTCTTCCTGAGGCCGATTTTGACATCGGAACCCCATCCCCAATGGCCAAGCCTCTTCATTAGGGACAGCGGAAGGAGTTGCTGACATGCAGCTTTCTAGGTGTAAAAAGCAAAGTGTGTCTCACTTTGAACAAGCGAGAGCAAAATGCTCTCACTTCTTCAAAGCGGAGCACACTTGTTTGCTAAGGGATGTGCTCCTGCCATTCTATTGCAAACTGCAAGGTCCCTGGTATGGGCACTCTGGGACATTGCTGGAGCTGGCCTTGGGGGTTGGTGGACCTGACCCACTCGGGGGCCTAGTTACATGAAACACGAGAGCCCACGCTTTGTTTTTAAAAATAAATTTCAGTATGATTCATGGATCCCACTAAATTAAAACAAAAATGCTTTTTTGCCCCTGGTGTCCCTGTGGGACCCCCTAAAGAGGCCTAGGGGGTCAGGGTGTTTCTACCCTGCCCCCTTTTCTTTATTTTTAAAAAAAAATCTTGAGACTCGGTTCAGCCCAGTCACAAGATGGCTGCCCACACTGCCTGGTTGAAGTGTTGGCAGCCAATCAGAGCAGTGCATTTTCCTGGACAAGCTTGTCTTTGCTCATGAAGTCTTTGTGACCAGAGGGTAATCTACCACTACTGCGACTTACCATTACTAAGCATTTTTTACTTAGCAGGTTCTTTTACTTCGCATGCTTCAAGTTTGCATGCTTCTACTTCGCATATACCATTACTTCGCAAAGTCAATTACTTTGACGTGCACCTCTGACGACGCCTGAAGCAGGAGAAGAGAGGAAGCACTGTGAAGCGAGGGACCACAAGGAGAATGAGGTAAGTGGGGCAGTGTAGTTTTTGGAGCCGTGCAGGGGGTTGTCTTTTAGGTTTTAGGGTTGTGTTTATATAGTTTAGAGTAGTGTATTTGGGTTAGGGTTAGTGGTCGTGCAGGAGATTGTCTTTTAGGTTTTAGGGTTGTGTTTATCTAGTGTAGAGTAGTGCATTTGGGTTTAGGGTAGTGGTTGTGCAGGGGGTTGTATTTTAGGTTTTAGGGTTTTGGTTATGTAGTGTAGAGTAGTGTATTTGGGTTTTGGGTAATGTTGTGGTGTTTGTGTAGTGTAGGGTAATGTTTTAGGGTTTAGGGAAGTGACAGGGCTTGCAGATAGTGTTTGAGTGTAGTGTGCTGAATGGGGAAAGGGGGAGGGTCGTGCAGGGGGTAGTGATTTAGGGTTTAGGGTAGTGGTGTGGTGTTTGTTTAGTGTGGGGTAGTGTTTTAGGGTTTAGGTAGTGGTGTGGTGTTTGTGTAGTGTAGCATAGTGTTTAAGGGTTAAGGGTAGTGTCGGGGGTCGTGCAGGGTAGTGTAAGATTGTAGGGACAGGACTGGGGTAAGGGGGTAGGACATATAGTGGGTAGTGATTTAGGGTAGTGTTATGGTGTTTGTTTAGTGTAGGGTAGTGTTTTAGGGTTTAGGGTAGTGGTGTTTATGTAGTGTAGCATAGTGTTTAAGGGTTAAGGGTAGTGTCGGGGGGTCGTGCAGGGTAGTGTAAGATTGTAAGGACAGGACTGGGGTAAGGGGTAGTGTTTTAGGGTTTAGGGTAGTGTAGTGCTGTTTGGGTAATGTAGGGTAATGTAATGTATGAGGGAAAGGGTAAAAGAGTAAAAAATGCATAGAAGTTGTATTTAGTAATATACAGTGAAGTAAATGCATATTTAGTACTTTTAAATGTATTTGCTAAGTAAAAGCATACACAGTTAAATCTTGCGTAGTAATTGTATTTGCGATGGAAAAACATTAAAGCTAAAACTTGCAAAGTAATTGTCTGCTAAGTAACATCATATTCGACCAGAGATATCACTATAATTTTAAACTTACATTTCTAAACAACCACTGAATGGATTTATACCAAATAAGCAACACTTCCTTGACCCGACATCTACCTTCCTGCCAAATGTGGTGCAAGTCTGTATAACTGTTCAGGCTGTAAGTGTGGCTAAAGGTTTCTATGGAAATTAATATTACAAATACAAACTTTCTTCCTGCCCCAAATTCTCGATCCCCACTGCACGGATCACCCCAAAGCTTTCCATAACAATAGAACCGACCTTGACACTTTTTGGGGTTAGTCAAACTACTCCAAAGTTATAGCCAAGTCAAAAAATGATTTTCCTATGGAAACTAGGTCCTAACTATAACTACCTACTGGCGACCTCCAGTAGGTAATATATATATATGGCTTTATTGGTATTTATACTTAGATTTTTTGTGGGGATAGGGGAAAATGTACGTGAATTTTTAGTTCTATTGTACATTTGTACTTTAACCATATTTGCTTGTTTAGGAGGAGCGCAGGAAACTTGTGTTTCATTATATTAATTATGTTTTGTCTGACTGCATTACCCATTCAGGGCGTAATCATGATATTTAAGTTCAGTCATTGACCACTGATATTCAGGCCCTCCAATATGGCGCTCATGCTTCTTTCCCTTCCCCGTAGGCATGTCCTATGTTGACTTCTATGACCCTGGTGCTTTAAATGTTGACGCCTCTGCCGGTTCGGTAAACTTAGAGAAAGGTTCCGACCGAAACGCGTCAGTTTGCTGTGATAAATAAATTCGTTAAAAACGTACCTCCGAGAGTGCTTCCTTTCTTCCTGCGGGAGATTTTCGCTATTGGGAGGTGTAGCAGAATTGGACTTGCGAGTGCACCCTCGCAACGGAAGCACCCGCTTGGGAGTGCGGCGTTCTGGTGCTTTTTGAGCTGCAATATATAGATATATATGGGGACGGAGTTTGCCCTTGACCTTCAAGAGGGCGGCAGGATCAGAGTTCGTGCTGTGGAATGCTTCCTGGACTCTTGGGCGCTGATGAAGGCAGAGAGAATTGCCGAAATGCATTCGCCATTGCAAGAATAAAAGCAGCTTCCCTAATGTTCCCCGGTGTGGTTTCTGCTCATTTTCGCAAGGAAGGAGTTCGGTTATATATTTGCGTGTCAGCCAGTGACACGATACAGAGACCCCCGCCTCATTTGCTGGCCCCATTATCACTGGCTTTTGCTGCGTTCGCAGCTGTTTGTGCATCCAAGGTATTGGAAGGACGGGGCTCGCCACAGACTTCGGGAGAAGAAAAGCGGTGATGTGGTTATTAACTGCATCTTGGGAGGCGTGTATTTGCATCGCTGCCCCCGCTGAATATTGCACCCAAATTCAAAGGCTGAGGCGGTTCGGGGACCTAGGGAAGTGTTTGGTCCGCTTTACAACGCAGGAAAATCTGGCTTTCCATGTGCACGAACTTTCCTGTCAAACCCACAAACACTAACTGTACCCCCGTGCAATACCTACCTGGACTGAAGCTGACGCATTCTGGGTATTGCAGTCCACTGATACAACGTGAACTGCCTACAGGTGTGCAGACATCCTTGGGGGCGGAGTTTGCCCTTGACCTTCAAGAGGGCGGCAGGATCAGAGTTCGTGCTGTGGAATGCTTCCTGGACTCTTGGGCGCTGATGAAGGCAGAGAGAATTGCCGAAATGCTTTCGCCATTGCAAGAATAAAAGCAGCTTCCCTAATGTTCCCCGGTGTGGTTTCTGCTCATTTTCGCAAGGAAGGAGTTCGGTTATATATTTGCGTGTCAGCCAGTGACACGATACAGAGACCCCCGCCTCATTTGCTGGCCCCATTATCACTGGCTTTTGCTGCGTTCGCAGCTGTTTGTGCATCCAAGGTATTGGAAGGACGGGGCTCGCCACAGACTTCGGGAGAAGAAAAGCGGTGATGTGGTTATTAACTGCATCTTGGGAGGCGTGTATTTGCATCGCTGCCCCCGCTGAATATTGCACCCAAATTCAAAGGCTGAGGCGGTTCGGGGACCTAGGGAAGTGTTTGGTCCGCTTTACAACGCAGGAAAATCTGGCTTTCCATGTGCACGAACTTTCCTGTCAAACCCACAAACACTAACTGTACCCCCGTGCAATACCTACCTGGACTGAAGCTGACGCATTCTGGGTATTGCAGTCCACTGATACAACGTGAACTGCCTACAGGTGTGCAGACATCCTTGGTGGCGGAGTTTGCCCTTGACCTTCAAGAGGGCGGCAGGATCAGAGTTCGTGCTGTGGAATGCTTCCTGGACTCTTGGGCGCTGATGAAGGCAGAGAGAATTGCCGAAATGCATTCGCCATTGCAAGAATAAAAGCAGCTTCCCTAATGTTCCCCGGTGTGGTTTCTGCTCATTTTCGCAAGGAAGGAGTTCGGTTATATATATATATATATATATATATATATATATATATATATATATATATATATATATTACCTACTGGCGATAGCCAGTAGGTATATATAGTTAGGATTTTTTTCCTATGGGATTTTTGAAAATTCTATGTCGAATAACTTTGGCGTTTGAGGACAGAATTGGCTGAAATTTTCAGGAAAATGGAACATTTTGTTTTTGAGAAGCCCCTGAAAATTTGGGGGGGTTTCGTCAAGGGGGGGCCGAGAAAAAAGGGGGGTCCCAAAACGTGTTTTTCCCATGCAATTTTCTATAGGGCGGTTGGCCTCACTTTTAGCCTGAACGGCTGAATGGATTTACACCAAACTTGGCAAAATTGTAAGGACTGGTAGCCCGATGTGCCTTTGCTATGTCTCAAGATAAAGGCTCCAGTGGTTTTTACGAAAATTAACCTTGAAAAATATATATTGGGCTACATTGGGCTATATATATGTTGGAGCCCAAATGTAGCCCAATGTAGCCCAATGTAGCCCAATGTAGCCCAAAGATGGCCACCAGAGACAAAAAAAACAAATGTAGCCCAAATATCAGCCAGATGTAGCCCAACTATAGCCCAATGACAGAATGTCCCAGAGTGTTCTAAAGAACAACTAGAGTGCTAACAGTCCTACTTATTACAAAGGTATGGCACACCTGAAGCCATCTTGATTGGAATAAAGTGGTAACTCTTAAAACATTTAATTTAAAAAGGAACAAAATGAGGGGGTTCATTTTGCCATAGAAAGTATGATTAGCGAATATATGACGAAATCCCGCATACCATCAGTCCGCAAAAAAAATCCTGCATGTACTATTAGGCCGCAAATTAAAATAACGAAAACTTTTAGAACGAATATACCTTTAGCATACACTAAACAACTAAACTACCCTAAACCCTAAAACACTACCCCCAGCATGACCCTACACTACACAAACAGTACAACACTACCCTAAACCCTAAAACACTACCCCCAGCATGACCCTACACTACGCAAACACTACAACACTACCCAAAACCCTAAAACACTACACCCCAGCATGACCCTACACTACGCAAACACTACAACACTACCCTAAACCCTAAAACACTACCCCCAGCATGACCCTACACTACGCAAACACTACAACACAACCCTAAACCCTAAAACACTACCCCCAGCATGACCCTACACTACGCAACACTACAACACAACCCTAAACCCTAAAACACTACCCCCAGCATGACCCTACACTACGCAAACACTACAACACTACCCTAAACCCTAAAACACTACCCCCAGCATGACCCTACACTACGCAAACACTACAACACTACCCTAAACCCTAAAACACTACCCCCAGCATGACCCTACACTACGCAAACACTACAACACTACCCAAAACCCTAAAACACTACACCCCAGCATGACCCTACACTACGCAAACACTGCAACACTACCCTAAACCCTAAAACACTACCCCCAGCATGACCCTACACTACGCAAACACTACAACACTACCCTAAACCCTAAAACACTACCCCCAGCATGACCCTACACTACGCAAACACTACAACACTACCCAAAACCCTAAAACACTACCCCCAGCATGACCCTACACTACGCAAACACTACAACACTACCCAAAACCCTAAAACACTACCCCCCAGCATGACCCTACACTACGCAAACACTACAACACTACCCAAAACCCTAAAACACTACCCCCAGCATGACCCTACACTACGCAAACACTACAACACTACCCAAAACCCTAAAACACTACCCCCAGCATGACCCTTCACTACGCAAACACTACAACACTACCCAAAACCCTAAAACACTACACCCCAGCATGACCCTACACTACGCAAACACTACAACACTACCCAAAACCCTAAAACACTACACCCCAGCATGACCCTACACTACGCAAACACTACAACACTACCCAAAACCCTAAAACACTACCCCCAGCATGACCCTACACTACGCAAACACTACAACACTACCCTAAACCCTAAAATACTACACCCCAGCATGACCCTACACTACGCAAACACTACAACACTACCCAAAACCCTAAAACACTACCCCCAGCATGACCCTACACTACGCAAACACTACAACACTATCCTAAACCCTAAAACACTACGCCCAGCATGACCCTACACTACGCAAACACTACAACACTACCCTAAACCCTAAAACACTAGCCCCAGCATGACCCTACACTACGCAAACACTACAACACAACCCTAAACCCTAAAACACTACCCTCAGCATGACCCTACACTACGCAAACACTACAACACAACCCTAAACCCTAAAACGCTACCCCCAGCATGACCCTACACTAAACAACCACCACAACTCTACACTACACTAACACAACTCTACACTACACAACACTACACTACACTACACAATCACTAACCACGAAAAAATTAACACAAACCCACTTACCTCTCTCGTCATCGTGGTTTTCACAACGCAAATGCATTTACCATACATGCCTTTAAAACGTAATTCTTTGTAAAGGCATGCGCGATAAATGCACATGCGTTTTGAAAAAATGCGGGATAATGGTATGCGAGGTCAATGACCTTGCGGGTTAATGGTATGCGGACTGAAAGTCTGCAGGATAAAAAATGCGGGAAAATGGCTGCAAACCATGATTAGCAGCAGACTTCCCTGGTGAGCACTAGCTTTACTACAGTGATCTAATGAGCAACTAGAGTGCTAACATTCAGAATTTATGTCAAATGTGTGAAACATCTGAATGCCTTCTTGATAGAACCAAAGTAAACAAGCATTGAAAATGCAATATATCTCGCCCTCGTTTAAGTTAAAGCCATTCTGTTTGTAATGAGGTGGCTTTTTAGCTTTGCTTTTATTAGTGTTTTTAAAACTTTCATGTAAATAACATGCATATGTATGCATACATGTATATGTATGCATGCATTTATATTTATATAGATATGCAGATTATATATGTTTATATATGTATATTACCTACTGGCGATAGCCAGTGGGTATATATAGTTAGGATTTTTTCTCTATGGGATTTCTGAAAATTCTATGTCTAATAACTTTGGCGTTTGTGGACGGAATTGGCTGAAATTTTCAGGAAAATGGCACATTTCGTTTCTGAGCAGCCCCTGAAAATTTGGGGGGGTTTCGTCAAGGGGGCGGCCGAGAAACAAGGGGGGTCCCAAAACACGTTTTTCCCATTCATTTTTCCATAGGGCGGTTGGACTCACTTTTAGCTCGAACGGCTGAATAGATTTACATGAAACTTGGCAAAATTGTAGATATGGTTTGCCCGACGTGCCTTTGCTATGTCTCAATATATGTGCTCCAGTGGATTTTGAGAAATTAACGTTTAAAAAAATATATATATCTGTGACAGCGCTCCGGTTAGCACCCCGGTTTGCGTACCTGACGCGTAACGGAACTTCGCGAAGCGAAGCTGATTGGCTCTCCGGTGTCTGTCAACATTCTAAACAGTCCGGAGCGGCCGCCATCTTGTCTCTCGGTACGATCGAGAGACAAGATGTGGTGAAAAACGAAGGGGGAAATGAAGGAAAGGGGGCAAGGTAGACCACTCCTGACCCCCTAGGATTGATGAGGGGGATATTAAAGTGCCCCGCGGGGCAAAAAAAAAATAAAAATTGTTTGCGATTTTACGCCGTAGAGGCGCGTCCCGGTACGCGAACCGGGCAGCTCACCGGGCAGCTAACCGGGCAGCTAACCGGCAGCGTAGCTGTCAACATTGTAAACAGTCCGGAGCGGCCGCCATCTTGTCTCTCGGTAGGGTCGAGAGACAAGATGTGGTGAAAAAAGAAGGGGGAAATGAAGGAAAGGGGGCAAGGTAAACCCCTCCTGACCCCCTAGGATTGATGAGGGGGATATTAAAGTCCCCCGCGATTTTTCGCGGTAGAGGCGCTTCCCGGTACGCGAACCGGGCAGCTAACCGGCAGCGTAACGGGAGTCCGCCATCTTGTGTTTTTGGAGCGTCCGGTTCGCGTACCGGGTAGCGTCCCGGTAAGCGTAACAAGGGGAAAACCAAGAGAAACAGTAAAAAAAAAATTAAGGGAATAGATTTCCAGCAAACTTGACAAAATTGTAGGGACTGTTTGTTTGATGTGCCTTTGCAAGGCCTCAAGATATGTGCACGTGTGGATTTTGTCTAATTAAGGTTAAAAAAAATATATATATCAGTAAGCGTGCTCCGGCACGCTTACGTTACGGGTTTTGTTTGCGCTGCAGAGCCGATACGTCACGGTTATGCGACGCGTCATGAGGCGTCTCACGTGGCTATGTGATACGTCACGTAATAAAGAATATATTTTACAGCTATAGATATTAGCTTTTAAAAAACCAATGAAATTCACTGAAAAAACCATAGGTTATAGACCATATATAGTTAGGAATTTGCATTTACAAAACCTTGAAAATTCACTGAAAAAACCATAGGTTAGAGACCATATATAGTTAGCTGGACATTTTATTGACATAAAACCAATGAAATTCCATATATAGTTAGTTGCACTAACTATATATCGCGCACCCGCAATCCACTGCTGATGATGTCACATATTACATCATTCATGACATGGTCAGTGACATCACTGATGACATCACTGATGACATCTCAAATGACATCACTGATGACATCACTGATGACATCTCAAATGACATCACTGATGACATCATGACACACCAATACCAGTTACTACATACGCACTCACTGATTCCTACGTCTACACACATATTCACTCATTCACCCATACAATCACTCATACATACAGTCACTCATTATTACAACACTATCATATGCACTCATACACCTATGCAGACACTCACACACTGCCACTCATCCATGGAGTTACTCACACATCTAGTCAGTCCTGTAAAGAATCAATCACACTTCCATTTCCCTATCTATACAGTTAAACACAGAACACCATACTTCAGTGACATCACTGATGACATCACTGATGACATCTCAAATGACATCACTGATGACATCTCAAATGACATCACTGATGACATCATGACACACCAATACCAGTTACTACGTACGCACTCACTGATTCCTACGTCTACACACACATTCACTCATTCACCCATACAATCACTCATACATACAGTCACTCACTATTACAAGACTATCATATGCACTCATACACCTAGTCAGTCCTGTGAAGAATCAATCACACTTCGATTTCCTCATCTATACAGTTAAACACAGAACACCATACTTTTCACACATATACTAACACATACTTACTCTCTTATACAATCACTGATACAAGTACACATTGATATGCACAGAGTCACACACCTCCCAGCCAGCCACACACACATTCAGTCTTCCATACATCCACTCATTCTTCAATATGTAAAACATAATTAAACTTTACAAAAACACACAGACACTAGATGATGTCATCAGTGATGTCATTTGAGATGTCATCAGTGATGTCATCACTGATGTCATTTGAGATGTCATCAGTGATGTCATCAGTGATGTCACTGACCATGTCATGAATGATGTAATATGTGACATCATCAGCAGTGGATTGCGGGTGCGCGATATATAGTTAGTGCAACTAACTATATATGGAATTTCATTGGTTTTATGTCAATAAAATGTCCAGCTAACTATATATGGTCTCTAACCTATGGTTTTTTCAGTGAATATATATATATATACATATATATATATACATATATATACATATATATACAGTATGTAGTCGTCCGAACACAGCCAATCTTGCCGTGCAAAAGGAAGAAGCGAGACCCAAATTCTTGGTGAAGTTATTTTATTGCCCAACACCAGTCAGCCATGACGCGTTTCGGCTCTCAAAAGCCTTGATCACATGACACAGTCATGGGGGCTGGCCACCCATTTTTAAAGTGCAAGAGTGCCTATTGCGTAATAAACATAGTAAACATACTATGAAAATTTCTGCATAAATGCATAAGACATACTGTGCAAAATGGCAAAACTGGATTGTTAAAAGTATTTATAATTGTAAAATACAAATAAAACACCCTCCTAAAGCCAAATTCAGAGTAAACGATGTCGCACAAGAGAAACTAGTAGACAATAGATACAGACCAACCATGATAAAACATAAATAATATGAATATTTTAAAACACATAAATATTACAAATCTGTACCGATGTCTAAATAAATAATACAGAGTCACAGTATCACTTAATGGAACTAAACCAACTGTATAATAAATTGTAAATACAGGGGTTTATACGTGCAAAGCAAGCAACTTCACATTTACCATGGTTACATCCTGTGAACACAAAATTTTGCCCATGTGGGCTTTTTGCTCCTATTGATTGTGCAAACTCTGCTGTATGTGCAAATTTACGCAATAGTAAAATCACTGTGCTACCAAAGTGTATAAAAAATTGTGTGCATAAATATAAGGAAATAGACAAAATATCTCATGTTTCAAAAAAGGTTTCTTTAAAACCACATGCGAAGGTCAAGGGTAGTTTAGATAAAGCTTCAAATACTCAGACATTATTGGATATTAGATACGAATATTGATGATCAATAGAAACTGATTACAGGTAAGTATGACAGTCCTCACTGTTGTTGAGCCTGTTCGGCATCTTGGTATCAAGCATGATGATATATCTGGTTTCTAGTTTGCGTAATAGAGTTTCTCTATCACCACCCCTTCTCTGGGGTGGCACACAATCTATTACAAAATAGACTAGCCCAGTGGGATTTTTCCCATGATGTTTCTCAAAATGCCTGGCTACAGGATACGTGGGGTCTGCATTGCTTATCGCTCCTAAATGCTGCAGAATTATTTTGTGCACTTGTGGTCTTGTGCTCCCTACGTACCTTAAACCGCAAGGACATTCTAAAACATATACTGCAAATTCTGACCTGCAATTTAGTTTCTCTCTGATTTTGATCGGTTGTGGGGATAGTGGTGTCATAAATTCTGATCTACTGCTACCATTTTTACAAGCTTTGCAGGAAGCACACCTCAGAAATCCCTTACTTCCTCCTAGCCACGAGCCTGTGACTACTTCGGGGCTACTTGAGACCAAGCTATCCTGCATAGATCTAGCTTTTCTGTATGTTATGCTAGGTGTTTTGGTGACTGTGTTACCCACTACCGGGTCACTGGTTATTAATGACCAATTTTCTTTAACTATCCTACGGATGGATTTGTGTTGATTACTGTACCCAATGATTAAACGTGTTTCATTGGCTGCTTTAAGTTTAGACATTCTAACACCATCCACCGCTGGACACAAGAGCTTCATTCTTTCCTGCCTGTTGGCTCTAGAGATGGCTTCATCAACAGTGGCCTTGTTATAGCCTCTGGATAGAAATCTAGTCTTACTTTCATTTTGAGCCTTAAGGCAACCAGTTTTGTTGCTGCATATTCGCCGGATACAGAGCATTTCCCAATAGGGGATGCTCCTTATTAGATGGATTGGGTGGTGGCTGGTGGCATGTAAAACCGTATTACCAGCCGTGGGCTTTCTGTATAGCCTTGTCTGTAGTTCGTTGTCCTCAACTACAATTTCCACATCTAAAAACACCACTGATTGTGCACTGATAGCACTGGTAAATTGAAGATTTAGGTCATTATTATTCAGTTGTTCAATAAACAAAGTCACTTCACTTGTAGAGCCATCCCATATCACAAACAGGTCATCAATATACCTGAGCCAACATTTCACTTGTGAGTTCATGATGGTACTGTGGATAGACATGAGGACCTGCTCCTCCCAATAGCCCATATGTAAGTAGGCATAACTAGGGGAGAAGCAGGCCCCCATGGCCACACCTCTGGTTTGCATGAACAGTTGGTTTGAGAATAGAAAAACATTATTGTTCAAACACATGGAGATCATATCAACAATCATCTTAGTATGTTCACTGTATCTAGTTGGTCTCTTATTTAGAAAGTGTTGTGTGGCCCTTATACCGTCTCTATGATGAATACTTGTATAGAGAGCGCTTACATCCAAAGACACCAGGAGATAACTCGGTTTCCACTCAAAACCTGCCAGTTTTTTCAAAAGATCTCCTGTGTCCAGGATGAAGGACGGCAGATTCCTGACATGCTCCTGCAGGAAAAAATTGATATACCTGCTGACATTTTCCAAGAGACTGTTTCGGGCTGAAATAATCGGCCGTCCAGGCGGCTGTTTACAATCCTTGTGTATTTTAGGGATGAAGTAGATTACAGGAGTTACAGGGGAATCATTTTTCAAATATTTGAACTCCTCAATAGTCAATAATCCTTTACTTCTCCAAGCCATTAATTTGGAGTAAATCTCATTTTTAGCTCCTTGTACCTCCAGGGCATTCCTTCGTCTGTAGCAGTCTCTATCATTCAACTGTTTAAGAGCCTCCTCCAGGTACATTTTCCTCAGCCATAACACAACGTTCCCGCCTTTGTCTGATCACCAGTTGTTTGTTACTTCTCAATTTTTTTCATCAGGTTGTGATACTGCAAATCTCTGTAGTTGCGTCGTTTTTTAGCATTGGCGTTTTTTTACTTGCAATTGTTTGAGATCGGATGCCACTCGATCATGAATATATCCAAATTGTCCTTAAGCATTAACGGACAAAATTTGGATTTGGGTTTGAAGGGAGTTAAGCAGAGGGCAGGACCAGGATCCCCGCCTAAGGCCGGTTGTGTGATTGCATTGTCCGCGGCCTGTAGTTCCAAAAGTTCTTGGGTTAGAGCTTGTCCCGTAATAGGCGGGCTACTCGATGTTAAGTCATTGTCAAGAACTTGAGTTTGAATAGGAGGTGTTGCCTTGTGTCCGCTATGATGTTTTTTTAATTTCAGTTTTCGGACAAATTTAAATAGGTCAATTCTTGTGCCTGCATAATCAAAATCTCCTCGTGCACTGTAGGAGAGACCCAGCGATAAGATTGCTGTTTCGCCAGGGGTGAGCACTGTGTCCGTTAGATTGACCACTGTCTTAATGTCTACTGTTTTGGAGTTTGGTTCTGTTGCCACTCTGCTTTCTGCTTCCTTTGCCTCCCTCTTACATTTGCGCCTCTTGTTGCATTTCCGCCTTTCTGAACGTTTTTCTGTTCTGTTGGAGGCGGCGGCTCCCTGCGTACCAGATCGGAGGGTTAATTTTCGGTCCTGCTGGACTACCGCCATCTCTTGGGCCGGGGTAAATTTGTGAAACCCCGACCTTTGATTGCGTTTTGCTTCTGAGTCCGACTCGCTGTCCACCTGTGAGCTTTCCCCTGAGATGGACGGGGTCTCCGGGCGGGTATTGCAAGGGGTTGGCCCTGACGCGGTAGCGATTGCAGTATCTTGTTTCCGTTGGGTCAGTTTAATACTATCGTATCTTTTGGAGAAAGTAAATATTTGTCCGTGCTCGTAATCCAAGCGATCCCGTTGGAATTTGTAGGCTTTTCGTCTTTTTATCACATCCTCTTCACGCTTGAGTCGTGCGTTCATTTCTTCACGATATTTAATTGTTAACGGGGAACTTGGGATCTTGTCAATTTCAGTTTCAATCCGTTCTATTTCCACCATTAATTTAGCCCTGTCACTTTCAGCATATTGGACTAAAATATCTATTAAGCGTTTTGAGGAGTCTAGGTTACATTGAGCCCAATGAAAACAAGCATTGTATAAAAGCATATGTCTCTCTAGCGTTCTCTCTCTCTCTATATATATATACATATATATATATATATATATATATTACCTACTGGCGGTCGCCAGTAGGTATATATAGTTGAGATTTTTTCTCTATGGGTTTTCTGAAAATTCTATGTCTAATAACTTTGGCGTTTGTGGACGGAATTGGCTGAACTTTTCAGGAAAATGGCACATTTTGTTTCTGAGCAGCCCCTGAAAATTTGGGGGGGGGTTTGTCAAGGGGGGGCCGAGAAAAAAGGGGGGTCCCAAAACGCATTTTTCCCATGTTAATTGCCATAGGGCGGTTGGACTCACTTTTAGCTCGAACGGCTGAATGGATTTACACGAAACTTGGCAAAATTGTAGATATGGTTTGCCCGACGTGCCTTTGCTATGTCTCGATATATGTGCTCCAGTGGATTTTGAGAAATTAACGTTTTAAAAAACAGATATATCTGTAACAGCGCTCCTGTAAGTGCCCCGGTTCGCGTACCTGACGCGTAACGGAACTTCGCGAAGTGAAGCTGATTGGCTCTCCGGTGTCTGTCAACATTCTAAGCAGTCCGGAACGGCCGCCATCTTGTTTCTCGGTAGGATCGAGAGACAAGAGGAGGAGAAAAACGAAGGGGGAATTTAATGAAAGGGGGCAAGGTAGACCCCTCCTGACCCCCCTAGGAATGATGTGGGGGTTAATAAAGGGTCCCGTGGGGCAAATAAAAAAATTAGATTTTTCGCGGTAGAAGCGCTTCCCGGTACGCGAACCGGGTCGCTCACCGGTAGCGTAACGGGAGTTCGCCATTTTGTGTTTCGGTCAAATTTAATCATAAGATGGAGGAAAAACAATGTGGGAAATGGGTAGAAGGGGGCACGGGAGAGGTATCCTAACCCCCTTGGTTTTCTGAGGGTGGCTGAGGAGGCTCATATATGTTGGGAAAAAAAATTTTGAATTTTTCGCGCAGTTAGCTGCCGGTACGCGAACCGGGTAGCGAACCGGGAAGCGAACATAAGTGAAAATTAGTGAAAAAAGGTACATTTGAAATTTTAAAAGAGTAATTATAGTTAAGGTAGCTCTGAAAAGAGCTTTTGGGTTCTGTGTAAGTTCTAGGTACTTATAAGTAGGTACCAATACACAGTCTTAAATTTTGTATGAAAACTCTGTTTCCCTCATCTGAGAAGTGCACACCATCTCCTCTGTAGATATCTTGCATGTAGTAACGCAAGTTATTGTTGTAGATGGCGCCCATTCCATGGTCTTTCATATAAGCTGAAACAGACTTATTTACATGCTTCCTCGCTTTCTCAATTTGTGGACAAATTTGATTGGACTACCTCAATTTCTGTCTTTGGCATATATTGGAATATACCAAGGCAGTTTGAGGAAAAAGTGCCATTAATTGCTCAAAGGTGTCCTTTAAGAGCATTTCCAGACCTACCTCAGTCAAAGTGCCCACATTATTTCCTCCACAGTGCACTATTATGAGGCCAGGGTTTGGCAAATGCAAAAAGGTTTTCACCAATGGTATCAATTGGTGACATTTCAATCCTCTCTGCCCAATCCATTTGATTTCCACATTTTGTAAATTGAGGTTGTGTAAATTTCTGTTATCAGCATACCTGTGAGCCCAGTGGATGTAGCTATGTCCAATAATCCAGACAGAATACATGGTGAGAGAAGGTTCTGGTGCAGTCAGATGAAGTGTGGGAATGAAATAGCAGTTGAAACAGTAGGAGTTTGTAAAGAAAAAAAACTGTGGAGTTTGAGTGCTAATGATTCAGTAGCAGTGATTGGTGGATTTCCATTGCTGAAAACAGAAAGTTAGGGTGCATGGATGTGTTCTTTGAAAGATGTAATTTGAATGGTTAAGAAAAAAATTATTTTAAGAAACATTGCAGTGGATTAGCAGATGTACTGAGAGTTCAGAGTTCATTTGAAACATTGTTGTGTGAACTTGTAAACATGAGAGATCTGTCAGGAGGTAGTTGCTATGGAAAAAGGGCAGAAAGGGCAGAGGGGGGAAGGGTGTTGATTTGAAAAAAGTGAGGGAAGAGTTTTGATTGGGTGACATGAGAGATATGTGTGATGAATTTCAGCATTTCTGTGCCTTTGTTGGTTGCAGCCTCTGGAGTGCATACCTTTTGCTCTGCTAAAGAAAAATTGGTGTGTTTCTGAGACTGTTTTGAAATTCAAAAAGCATTTGCTAAGGTGAGATATGGTTCCTTTACTTTAGAAAGAGACTAGTATGCTTTTTGGAGAAAATAAGGAAGCCAGCTGTGCATTTAAAATGTTGTTTTGTGTCAAGTGTTTGCATTATGTTTTCCAAGAAGATTTTGCTTCTTTTACAAATTGTAATTGGAGATAATGTGAAGTATTAGTACTGACAAGGTGTGGTTGTACATAGGAGCTGTGCTGTGTTTTCAAATTATGATCAGAAAATCATTTTTAAGGAAAAGGAATGCTTTTTAAATTTATGAGAATTTATTTACTTGTGATGTGACTCCTGCAATGCGTCGCTTTTGTGGAACAGATGCATGATGCATCTGTGCCGTTTTTGCCCCATGGTGCTGCACATTGTAAATGTTAAAAGTGATGCATACGTGGTGCAAAGGCCTTGTAAATACACCCCCATGTGTGCTGTGTGTTTCTGAGACTGTTTTGAAATTCAAAAAGCATTTGCTAAGGTGAGATATGGTTCCTTTACTTTAGAAAGAGACTAGTATGCTTTTTGGAGAAAATAAGGAAGCCAGCTGTGCATTTAAAATGTTGTTTTGTGGCAAGTGTTTGCATTATGTTTTCCAAGAAGATTTTGCTTCTTTTACAAATTGTAATTGGAGATAATGTGAAGTATTAGTACTGACAAGGTGTGCTTGTACATAGTAGCTGTGCTGTGTTTTCAAATTATGACCAGAAAATCGTTTTTAAGGAAAAGGAATTATTTTCAAATTTATGAGAATTTATTTACTTGCGATGTGACTCCTGCAATGCGTCGCTTTTGCGGAACAGATGCATGATGCATCTGTGCCGTTTTTGCCCCATGGTGCTCCACATTGTAAATGTTAAAAGTGACGCATAAGTGGTGCAAGGACCTTGTAAATATACCCTCATGTGTGCTTGGCCATTTTAAGTCACTTCCCCCTGGTGCAAGGGCCTTTTAAATACGCCCTTATGTGTGCTTGGCAATTTTAAGTCACTTCCCCCTGGTGCATGGGCCTTGTAAATATGCCCTCATGTCTACTTGGCAATTTTAAGTTACTTTCCCCTGGTGCAAGGTCCTTGTAAATACGCCTTCATGTGTGTTTGGCAATTTTAAGTCACTTACCCCTGGTGTAAGGTCCTTGTAAATACGCCATCATGTGTGCTTGACCATTTCAAGTCACTTCTCCCTGGTACAAGGGCCTTGTAAATACGCCCCCATGTGTGCTTGGCCATTTCAAGTCACTTGCCCCTGGTGCAAGGGCCTTGTAAATACACCCCCATGTGTGCTTGGCCATTTCAAGTCACTTCCCCCTGGTGCAAGGGCCTTGTAAATACGCCCTCATGTGTGCTTGGCCATTTCAAGTCACTTCCTCCATGTGCAAGGGCCTTGTAAATACGCTCTCATGTGTGCTTGGCAATTTTAAGTCACTTCCCCCTGGTGCAAGGGCTTTGTAAATACGCCCTCATGTCTGCTTGGCAATTTTAACTAACTTTCCCCTGGTGCAAGGGCCTTGTAAATACGCTCCCATGTGTGCTTGGCAATTTTAAGTCACTTCCCACTGGTGCAAGGGCCTTGTAAATACGCCCCCATGTGTGCTTGCCAATTTTAAGTCACTTCCCCCTGGTGCAAGGGCCTTGTAAATATGCCTTCATGTGTGCTTGGCAATTTTAAGTCAATAACAATAACATCAACAATGTCTGTTGTGGAACAATCTCTAAATAGAAATAGAGTCTCGAAATTAGTTGAGATTAACATATAACAGAGCACAGGTCATATGTAGAAGCATTCCATTCCATTGCTATTTTCTACCATCAAGTATGTTGCAAAATCCTTCCATTCAATTGTTTGCTTACTGTTATTGATTTACTGTTTGGTAATAGTATTTAATACCATTTTTTAAATAAATTTACCACAGATTCAACTCAAGATCTTCTGAAAAATTCAAACATGCCCTCAAGGCAAAGAAAAAAGAAAGAAGCAAAGCGACTTACACCCCACCTTGGTAAAAATGGAGATAATGGAATTTTGCAGCAGTCCTCCACTATAAAATCGTTTCAAGTTGCCAAAAAAGCTCCGGGTAAGAAAATGAAATCATTTTTAAAAAGAATTTGCAGACAAAAAAATACCTGTGTTGAACATGTTTTAGTGCAGAAGAACATAGACAATTTAAAGGAAAAGGAAAGGCCCGTCAAAAAAGTTTCTGGTAGAGCAGGAGATAACTCTGTGCATGGCAGTAGAAGGGAAAATACATTCAGGGACATTCGTAGGCGAATGTTCCGCAACAGGATAATTGTCAATTTGTTAAAAAAATTTAAGGAAGGCCAACAGAAAGTGGCATTTTATAAGAAAAAGAAAAATGTAGAGAAAATTATTGATCAGGCTTTCGAAATTAAGCGAAAGTTATTTATTTTGGTAATCAATAGAATTAGGAAACTAAACAAGGTAATTTATGATTTCAAATCAAATAGTAGATGGAAGAGAGTAGTTAATCGTAGTAATTTTTGTGAAGTTTTCTCAGGAGAATGGATGCATAGTTCAAGTTGTGAGGCATTTTTTAATGAGAAGAGTTATTTTCAGGACAATGATTTGGTGCATGCAGTTGACACCAGTGGTCGAGCTTATGAGGTGAAAGATGGTTGTCCGGTTGAAAAAGAAAAACTTGTGTCAACAGAGGCAGAAGAGGTGTTAGGTAATGAAGTTTTAGGGAGACGTCCTAAGGGACCAGTGTATACCTGGAAGTGTAGTTCTATTTGTAGTGTGCGACAGGATTCCATCAATTTGCTTTGTGATTTTGTACGGACATTTAATAAGAAAAGTTTGAAACAAAAAATAAAATTGTTGCAAGAATTAGATCCTTGCAGAGTGAGAGAAGTGACAGGTTTGCATGGTCATTCACTGGCTTGTCTTTCCAGGAGAGTATGCCAGAGTGTTTTTCATCATTTCAGGATGCTAGCAGTGCATCATAATAAAGTGAGGAAATTAGTTAGAATGTTGTATTATGCTAAAAGTCCAGCAATTATGCTTCAACAATTAAGCACTTCTCTTTTGCATGGTTCTGAAGTAGATGTGAAGAATATTTGTCAAGAAATTGAGTTCTGTTACTTTGCTGGTAAAGAGAACAATGTTGAAATTGACCCAGTAGAAGAAGGTAATGTGGAAGAGAGTGTACAGATTTCTAATATAGATAAGTTTCACAAGGAAATTTTCAACTTTCAGGTGAAATCAAGTGAGAGGCCTAATTTCACTTGTGTGTGTTGTCGACGGACTTATATTAAGAATCAGACTAAGTTAGTGGATTTATATGCAAAAAGTGAAATGGAAAACAATAGTGAATGGAAGGATTTTGCCACATACTTGATGGTAGAAAATTGTTTTGATTTGGGATCGGACCAACGTATGTGTACTTATTGTTTTAACAAATTAAACCAAAACCCGATGCCTGCTAGAGCGGTTCATAGTAATCTGGAATTGGTTGACATTCCTTCTGAATTCTATTTTGATTCAAAGTGTCCATCCCTTTCAGCCTATTGTACGAATGGAGCCAAAGACAGGGAAATTGCCTCCATCAGATTTACAGAGAGGATTAAAGGGAAGAGTTGTTTATTTGCCTTTAGATTTGAAGAAAAACATTAATACAATTGGAGTAGAAAAAGTGGAAGAGGAACCTCTGGTTATCCTAGTTAATGGGGTTCCGACAAAGAGTAAGAAAATCTGGCAAGATTTAGTGGATGTTAGGAAAGTCAAAAAGGCAACATTGTATTTGATAAAAAACAATGAGTACTACAAGAATGTATGTGTTGCAGAAGAGGAAGTAAGTGAAGAAGAGGACAGCGATTTGTGTGCTGGACAAATTGAGAAAGTAGAAGCCTCTAAAAATGAAGAAATATATGAACATTATAGTGTTCATCCTTTGCATTCCAAGGAAGTCATGGGGAATGCTATTGAGTTGTTTCAAATGAAACAAGCCAAAGGGAGTCCCATTAGTGTTTGGGAGGAAAGTTTGGAAGCTCTGTGTTTCCCACAGTTATTTCCCACAGGTCGAGGAGGACGATATGATGAGCGACCTGATCAAATTCCTGCTTCAGAATACCGGACTTTACGATTGTATGCAGAAGATCCTAGGTTTCGTCAATGCATTCCCTATTTGTTTCATCTACTGTTTGAAAGTAATCTGTCTTGACTGTCTTATGCAGTGAACCACATCTTGAAAAGTGGTGTACAACTGCGAAATATCTCGGCAAGGGACTTTATGGATAAACTCAATGTGCAAGACAGTATTTTGGATTCGCACCTGATTAATCTCATGGCATGTCAGCGTGGTACTAATGAGTATTGGTATCACCGTCATGGTGACTTAAAATGTATGCTGAGGAACTTAGGAACTCCCACATGGTTCCTCACTCTCAGCTGTGCTGAGTAGGCTGGGAAGACTTACTTGAATTTCTACGAGAGGCAAATGGAAACATTGAAAATATTGAATTCAAGACACCTGGAGAACTGTGCTCTTTGGATCCAGTGAATGTATGCAGGTACTTCAATCATAGATTTGAAGCTATGATGTCTTTCATCACGAACAAGAAAAATTCACCTCTTGGAGAGGTGTTGGATTTCTTCTGGAGGAAGGAGTATCAAGCAAGAGGTGCTCCTCATATACATATGCTGCTATGGATCAAAGATGCACCCAAATTTGGAACAGATCCGGATGACTTAGTGATGAGTTTCATAGAACAGTATTCTACATGTGCTGTTCCAAAGACAAAGGAAGACAAAAGTCTAAGAGAACAAGTTTTACGGTTTCAAAATCATCGTTGTGGAAAGTACTGTCGTCGTAAATTCAGAAACAAGAACAAGTACTACACCAAATGTCGTTTTGGATTTCCACAATCGGTGATATCTAAAGGAAGAGTGAACAATTTGATGTCTTCGCTGCGACATAATGTGACGAGGAAATCACCCAAAAACACATACAATTTGAAAAGAAACGAAGAGTCCAAGTACATCAAAGACTACAACCCAGTGATTTTGTCCATGTGGAATGCTAACATGGATATACAGTTTGTGGCTGACAACTGTATGGCTGTGGCTCGGTATGTGACGTCTTACATCACAAAAAAAGAAAAGACAGAACTGAAGGATATGTGGGAGGACATTTCCCATGAAAAGAGCCTCAGTAAGAAGTTGTACAGTTTCAGTCTGAAGATGTTGTCGCATCGAGAAATTGGAGCTTACGAATGTTCTGACCGGTTATCTTCAGCAAGTCTCTATGCCAAATCTAGGAGTATCATTTGGGCGAGTCTTGGTCTTGCTGCAACGCGTAATCGAGTTCTGAAACCCGTACGGGAAATTGAGTATTTGGCGGAGAAGGAGCCAAGCAGTACAGATATTTTGAAGACCAACATGTTGGATACATATTATCCAAATAGAAGCAGTCACCTGGAGAATGTTTGTCTGTATTAGGTTCTATAAAATTACATTTTCAAGAGGAACATCAAAGAAGATATTGATAAAGGAGTGTATGCTGTAATTGGAAGTGAGGGATGTCTGGTCAAGCAAAGAAAATATCAATTGGTAAATCATCGAAAATTGAATTGCGAATCTCCAGAAAGAAAAGAGTTTTTTTATTTAGCTCTTTTGCAACTTTTCAAGCCTTGGCGTGCAGAAGAGGAACTGCTTGGAGATTTCCTCTGTTACGAAGACTCTTTCAATGCAGCCAAGGACTCCATAGAATGTCCTGATTTTCAAAAATATCTTGAAATGTTGAATGCAGAAATCGAGCAGGAAGCAACAATTGCAGCCGAGATTGCTAGAGACAGTTTTCAGGACAGTCAGAGTTCTTTTCATTGAGTCAGGATCCACTAGGAGAACCAGTTATCGAAAATGAAGCTGCCACTGCCATGATTGAAGTGGAAAGAGCCATGGCACATGCTCAGGAGGATGCGGTTAACTTAGAAGATTTGGAAAGACAACTCAACGTTGAGCAGAGGAAAATATATGACGAAGTTACCAACCAAATTGATCATGGATTAAGTCATGAGAAGAAAGAGTGCTCATGTACGTCGTTGAAGCCTGTCCGACTGTACGTGAGTGGAGAAGCAGGAACTGGAAAAAGTTTCCTCATTAAAGCAATTTCATGTTATCTGCAGAAAAGGACTGAGTCATCGCTGTCTTGTGTTGTCACTGCTCCAACTGGACAGGCAGCACATAACATTAAAGGTATTACTTTGCATCGTCTACTGATGCTGCCAGTGGAGCATGATAACAAATTACAATACCACAAGTTATCGGGAGATGCTTGTTGTGAAGTATCTAGAGTCCTGAAGAAGATGGAACTTCTTATCATTGACGAAGTAAGCATGGTTTCCAATGTCATGCTTGCCTTTGTGCATTTGAGAATGCAGGAAGTTCTTAAAACAGAGTATGATGTGTTATTTGGTGGCAAACACATCATTGTTTTCGGTGATCTTCTGCAGCTGACACCAGTGAAAGGACAACCAGTGTTTAAACTGCTTACGCATGAAGATACCAGGAAGTGCCTAGGGAGCATTGGCAACATTAACATATGGTTAAACTTCAATTATGCTGAGCTGCGTGAAAATATGCGTCAGGCAAAAGACGAAGATTACAAGAATATTCTACAAGATGTTAGAATCGGGAAAGTGACCGAGCGTGGGAAAGAAGCTTTACATGCACGATTACTGTCAAATTTGTATCCAGAAGAAGACGTTCTGCCAGAGAATATTTTTCAGAAAATTACTGAGAAGAAATCTGGAATATGTTTGATGCCAACTCTTGCAGAATGTTCCATCTTCAACAACAAAATGTTGAATTTGGAAAACTAAGAGATTGTGAAACTGGAAGCTATTGACAGAATAGAGCATATGGGAGCAACAATTATTTTGTCTGAGAATTTGAAATCTAAATTGGATTCATTAGAGAAGACTATATCTAAAACTGCTGGTTTTGAAAAGACTCTGAATGTGTGCTTAAATTGCCGTATCATTTTGAGAAGGAATTTACATGTTGAAAGAGGTCTGGTAAATGGATCAATGGGTAATGTTGTTGATTTTGAGAAATACAGAAATAGAGATGGAATTACATTTTTAAAAATTAAATTTGATGGCATTGAGGAAGTACAGCTAATTGGTCGTTGCTCTGCTAGGTTTTTGCTTGTAAAAGACTTATATGTTCGCCGTAAGCAGTTTCCTGTTTGCTTGGCATATGCGGTGACAATCCATAAATCGCAAGGTTTAAGTGTAGACAGTGCTTTGGTGAATATTGGCAGTTCTGTGTTCAAAGAGGGTATGGCTTATGTAGCATTGTCACGAGTCAGAACTTTATCGGGATTGTACTTGATTGACTGTGATGTCACAAACATTTGTGCAGATCTAGATTGTGTTAAGGAATACAATAGGTTAAGAAGAGAGTATGCGCCACATTTGCCTCAATATCCTTTGTTTGAGAAACGTGTGGTAGGCCGGAATCAAAGAAATGTCACCAATAGTAGGGATGTTGTAGCAAAAAGACAAAAAGTCGATGAACCCAAAATTGTAAGCATAAAGAAAATGAATTCTGTTGAAGATGTTGTTGGTTTTCAATTTGAAAATAGTTCTGGTGTCAACTGCTATGCTAATGTAGTGGTTAATGTTGTCTTTACTCTAGAAACTTTAAAAGAACAGATTGTGATCAATTCGGAACAAAGTTTTTGCTGTTTGTTGAATTCTGTGTTAGAGAAATGTAGCGCTGATAGAACAAGAGTAGAAAGTGTGTCTGAAATTCGAAATCTGTTAGATAAATGTTCAGGTCAAACGCAATTCTCTCAAAATATTCAGCAGGATTGTCAGGAGTTCTTAATATATATGTTCGATGTATTGCAAGATGAAAGTGTAGATGTAGATCATCTGTTTGGCCTTTCTTATCAATGGCAGCATGACTGCGAGAACTGTAGGCTATCAAGTACTACTAGTGTAGACTCAGAAAGATTTAAATATTTAACTTTGCCTGACAGTAAATCAGTATCCTTTAATAAGCTAGTAAAAGCAGCCGATCAAAACATGGAGTGTAGCCAATGTAAGTCTGCAATGCAGTCCACATTATTTATACGAAGATATGGCCAGTATGTCATTTTAATGTTCCAACGATGTAGGCCTGATGGAACAAAATTGACAACTTTAATTACAAATTTTGTGGCTTCGCAGTTGTCAATATCAGGAAGGACTTTTCTAACTGCAGCAATTATATATCATGAGGGTCCTTCAACAACATCAGGACATTACACAACTTATTTGAAGTCTGAAAACGGCTGGTCATTCTGCAATGATTCTGTTTTAACTTTCAAAAAAAGATTGCCTTTTCACCTTAAAAATTCTTACCTGGTGTTCTTACAACCAAAATTTTAGGGAAGGAATCTCGGGATTTGTTCTCAGGAATTTCAAGAGGTTCTAATGGCTCCTACACTATATAGCCTTGTGGATAAGCGTAGCACAGAGCGAAAATTGTTTGTTTTAATAAGCTAATTCAAGCAGCAGATCAAAACAAGGAGTAGAGGTAATGTAAGTCTGCAATGCTGTCCACATTATTTATAGAAAATTATGGGTGAAATGTCATTTTACAATTCCAACTATATAAACCGGATGTAAATAAGTTGTCAAGTCTAATTAAAAATGTTTTGGCTACACAGTTGTCGATTTCAGGAGGAACATTTGTAACTGCAACTATTATATGATATGATGGTTCTTTGACAACATCAGGATATTTCACAGCTTATTTGAAATGTAAAAACGGCTGGTCTTTCAGCAATGATTGCCATTTGACTATAAAGCAATGTTGTCTTTTGACTTGTTTTCAGAAGTGGGAATTTAGGGTAGGTAACTGGACTATAATGATTCTAGGTGTTGCTGTAATTTAGTGTGCTGTTTTAAATTGCTTTGTATGTCACATTTTTGTTAAAACGATGGAGCTTATCTTTCAGAAAGTGGCGGGCAGAAAATAATAACAGCACAACAGAGTATAAGCTGTTCATAGGACATCCTTTGACGTCATGGAAAGTAAGTTACTTTTGAGGAGTTCTGATTTCTGATTGGTTGTATTTTATGGGTTTTTTAAACACAATCATTTTGATTGTGTTTTTTTTCCCCGCTGTTATATGATGAATACCTTCAACTCACTGTTTTTAGTGAAATTTGATATATTCTGAGAACAGCAAAAATAAACCATTTAATATGTATAATTAATTCTGTACTTTGAATTGTGATTTTTAATATGTACTCATCTTGTCTCATGCTCACTCATCTTTTACTACTTTCTATCAATTTTTTAATTTTTGTTCTTTCTTTCACAGATTGAAAGTATAAAAATAACAAGTGACTAAGTTAACGACAATTATAAGGTAAGTGTTTTGTACTCTTTCCGTTACATCTCTATCACATTTAATTTCTATTAGTTCCACTGCTTCATTTCTTTAACCCTCAGTTTCCTGCCTATGCTACTTCCCTCATTCCTTTTTCTATTACTTACTTACTCTACTCCTTTTTTCAGTCCCTCTGTTCTCATAGTTCCTCACTCTTGTTCATTCACTCCGTCTCTATTACTCTCACTGTCTCTGACTCATCACTCTTTCACTACTTGTTTACTATGCTTTCTCCCTGTAGTTCAAGCACACTATGTTATTTACATTTCTTTGCTGTTTCAATCATTCCTTTTCTGTCACTTCTTCTTTTCTGCTTTCTGTTTTTTCTGTCTGTTATTCCACATGTTTTAACCTTAGTCACTGTCATACATCTTGTTTTATTCCTATTTACTTTCGCTCACTGTTTTCTTAACACTTTCCCTCAGGATTGTTCTTTTAGTCCGGTTCTATCCCTACCTCTCATTCTACATCATTTACTGTATTTCTTCTTAATTTGAACATTCACTCACACTCTCTATGAAACTCTTGTTTATTATTCTTCTACTCTCCTTTTTTTCTTTCACTTCCTTATCTATTTTGTTTTTCACAATTATACCCTCTTACATCTTTTCTTCGGTAAATAGATCTATTAAACAGTATCTCTGTGTTACTCCCTCTAGCTGTCTTTCTTTTAACATTACTCTCTGTTTACTTCCCTTATACTTACTCTTCTTTTTAAAAAAAAAAATAATAATTCTTGTTCGCTTCCGGTTCGCGTAACGGTGCGCGAACCGGGAAGCGACTCAAAAGAAATAGAGGTTGCTAGAGTGCTACACATTCTAGCAATTTCTTATAAAGGGGAGGTAGTTCTGAAAAGAACTTTTTTTTATTATTTTTGTTGTTTTATATTTTTTTAATGATTTTTCTGAACATTTTTTTACTTTTTTTGTATTTTTTGAACGGTTTTATATTTTTTTTTGGGGGGGGGACGAAAATGATTCATTATAAAGGGCTCAACAGGAGCAAAAAAAAAAAAGATAATTTATTTTCTGGGGCGTTTTGGACATTTGTGATTGTCAATAGCTGTATTGATTAAATGTTTGCTACTCTCCCTGTAGCAAATCAATTGGCCACAAAAAATGCACACGTGCTTCACATTCCCAAACTTCAGCTGAATATTTGGGACTGTCTCCCTCGCCTCTGGTCCCGTCACTGCCTCTTCATTTGATGTCCTGGCCACTGGAGGGGGGTTATCCTGCAGGTCACGTACCTGCGCAGCACTATAATTAATAGGGTGCCACCTCTCCATGTGCCGATGCATGGTGTAATTGCCATAGCTGTATTTTTTATCAGTCCCTCTGGACAGATCTTTTTTGCAGATGAGGCAGGTAACGTAGCGGGCATTTACCTTTTTTTGGCCCCGGGTAAAAGTGAAAAATTGCCAAATGTAATTTTCTTTTACATGGGACCTCCTCGGCTCTTCTTCCAAAAACTCCCTCCTCCCTTGCTCCTCTACCTCTTCTTCCTCTTCTTCCTCCTCTTGCTGAAGGATAACCTGAGGAGGTGGTCCTCTCTTCCTAGGAGGTGGTGGAGGTGGTGGGGGTGCACCAGCTGCAGCTACTAATGAAGCCATTTTTGTTAAGAATGAAAATAGGTCTTCCTCTCAGAAAGTTGAAAGTCAGAGTGAGAAAAAAGGTGGGGCTTTCATCATTTGGGAAAAAAAATAGTTCTAAACCAATGAAAAGTGTTATTTTTAGGTCACATGACCTAGCCTTACAGCATTAGGAAACCAAAAGTGAAATGAACCAATGAAAAGTTTTATTAACAAGTCACATGACCTGTTACGCTTACGTTACGCGCTCCGCGCCGCGCCCCGGATCGCTTCCGGGGAGCTGCGCTTCGCCCCTTAGTTCACGCTCCGGAACACTTCCTGGTGCGCTAACGCGGCGCGTCATATGACGCATTACACGGCAACGCGATACTTCGCGCTTACGCGACGCGTCACGATGTTGTTTTCGAACGCCGCAGTTGCGCTAATGGAACGTTTACCGGTTCGCGAACCGGGTCGCGGTACCAAATTGAGCTAACGGGAAGCTACCTGGTGCGCGGACCGGTAGCGAAACAAAAAAAAGAGATAAAAAAAAATATATACATAAAAAAATTATATTAAAAACATATAAAATAGATTTTTCCAATAAAATAAGAATACATTTTACAGCTTTTGATATTTGCTATTAAAAAACCATTGAAATTCACTGAAAAAACCATAGGTTATAGACCATATATAGTTAGGAATTAGCATTTACAAAACCTTGAAAATTCACTGAAAAAACCATAGGTTATAGACCATATATAGTTAGGGATTAGCATTTACAAAACCTTATTTTACTCACACAAAACCATTGAAATTCGCATATATAGTTAGTTGCAGTAACTATATATCGCGCACCCGCAATCCACTGCTGATGATGTCACATATTACATCATTCATGACATGGTCAGTGACATCACTGATGACATCACTGATGACATCTCAAATGACATCACTGATGACATCACTGATGACATCTCAATTGACATCACTGATCACATCACTGACGATATCATTCATGTGATAATACGATGCACATCTTTACACTCTAATATAACCTAAGAAACACCCAGTGTTAAATACAGACTACCATTCTTGAAACCATTGACACACCACTACCAGTTACTACATACGCACACACTGATTCCTAGGTCTACACACTCAGTCACTCATTCACCCTTAGAATCACTCATACATACAGTCACTCATCAATACAACACTATCATATGTACTCATACACCTATACAGACTCTCACACTCTGCCACTCATCCATGGAGTTACTCACACATCTAGTCAGATATGCAAAGAATTAATCACACTTCCATTTCTTCAACTATGCAGTTATACACACAACACCTTACTTATTCAAACATATACTAACACATACTTACTCTCTTATACAATCACTGATACAGGTACACGTTGATCTGCACAGAGTCACACAACTTTCAAGCACTCACACACACACTCAGTCTCCCATACAAATACTTGGGCAACTAATCAATAACCCATATAGCCACTCATATAGCTAATAATAAACACATGCAGCAGCTTGCACAACAACAGACATAATGATGCCAACATTCAGACAGTTTAGTCACTAACCCATGCATTTAGTAAGACGCATTTAATCACTCACTCATACAGTCAGTCACGCACCTACTAAATCCTTCATCCAGACACTTATACATCCACTCATTCTTCAATATGTAAGACATATTTTAACTTTTCCGAAACATACAGTCTCTGGATGATGTCATCAGTGATGTCAACAGTGATGTCATTTGAGATGTCATCAGTGATGTCATCAGTGATGTCACTGACCATGTCATGAATGATGTAATATGTGACATGATCAGCAGTGGATTGCAGGTGCGCGATATATAGTTAGTGCAACTAACTATATATGCGAATTTCAATGGTTTTGTGTGAGTAAAATAAGGTTTTGTAAATGCTAATCCCTAACTATATATGGTCTATAACCTATGGTTTTTTCAGTGAATATATATATATATTGATTGACTTGCAATGTGAACAATGCTGATTTAATGATACCGGGTTTATTTCTAAACCAAATGAATTAGCCCATCCAGGGCTCAATGTTAACATCAGATAACCTAGTTTAAAGGTTCAATGAATAGGATTGCATGATTTGTTCAGCATTATGAACATTGCCATGAATTCGGTTTTCTTTCGTTATTTGCGTTATTTCACCATTCAAAGATGGCGCTTATGATTTGTAACAATTGTCCGCTTTTACTTTCAATTGTAATGCCTTATTTTACTTCCGCCTTGCCGTCGCCAGCTGACACTGACGAAGGCAAGTGCTGAAACGCGTCTGTTTACTTGATTTGTGCGCAATAAACCGAACCTGGTTTATACTACTGCGAGTGCTGATTTTTGTTGGTTTGGAACCTGCGGAGCTCGAATATATAATTATTAGTGCATATGTTTTGTTAAAGAACTACTAGTGGCAGTATGTTTTCACTTTTAGTTGTCACATGACACACCACGTCACTGTGAGGGAGTGTTCCCTTCTAACATTGCATTTATAAAAAGCATTATGTCTTCTATGCATGTTGCAGCGTGATCAAGGGCATAATTTGCCAGAAACGCGTAGCTGCTCTCTGTGCGTCGAATAAAAACTTGCTGATGCGGAATTACTGTGGTCCGTCTCCCTTCTGTTTGCTGGCGTGCAAGGTTGAGACGCCGAGAGATTCGAGGAGGAGTCACATGGTGTATGTTCAACGGAGGTTGATTTGTCTCCGTAACGGACCCCTTCCCCGTGAAGTGGAAGCTGCCTTCAAATCTACTTGGTGAAAAATGTCCTTTTGGGAACCCTGGCAGCTACCCCCTGGATTGCGAAAAACCACAAGAAAACCGAAGCACTTCGGCGGTCGAACTGCGGTGTGGGCTCGTGTCGGCGGACGCGGCACACCAGGCGGATCCTGCTGTTTGTTGATTCGGTGAGTGACGGAGCTTGTTTCCAGGTGGGGAAGTCTAAGAACAGCAAAATAATTGCACTGCGATATACGTAAACCGGAACGAAACCGGGAAATAACATTTGCGCAATTACTATTCACACTACAGTGCACAGAAAGTAAAAACATGTCTGACGAATTAGACAGGTTGCGAGAGGAAGCTGCAGTTAATTTATTTAACGGCTTAACCAACGATAGTAGCAATACCACAACGCCTATTGAAATAACTGAGACTGAGCAAACAAGGAATTTGAAAATGATATTCAAGGAATTGGAAAAGCTTAAAAAATTAGAATGTATCAAGTGGTGGGAGCACAAATCGCTGAGCAAGTATGAGGAGGTAGGTCATGTTCCACGCGGACTACGTATCCTTTTGGCCCCAAGTTTTGAAAAACCTGATCCTGCCATTTTACAGGAATGGGGGGAGAATAACTTGGCGGCCTCAATGAATTTAGTTTGTATTTTGATCAAGTATGCCGCAAAAGATCGGAGCAGATTGCTTGATGAAATTAAACTCATTGAAACCGAGTTATCGACACATGCTGAAGTTGAAGAAATAAAGAACTTAACAGACATAATGAATGAGCGGCTAAAAAAACATGAAGAGAAAATTAAAATTCGTAAGGCAACCACATTTACCCGTGATGCTGATTATCGTGATGGCAAAATCTTTACATTTTCAAGGAAATATGATTCAGCTAAAAGGCAGGCTTTCAGCAGAAAGAAAGTTCACATCGATGCCACTGCCACTGCCATGCCTAGTACTAGCACAAACAGAATTAGTGTGCAATCCGGGAGTTTGCCTACAGTCTCAGAGAGCAACGGGACAATTGAAACCATCAGCCTTGACTCAGATGCAAGCTCTATTAGAAGTGATTCAAGTGATAATCTAACATCTTCATCTTCAGTAAATTCGGATTTAAACTTAGTTGGACTAACAAAACTCAGCCTGCAGCAAGAAATGGATTTTATTGTGGAGGAAAGACTACAGACTTTGAGGCCAAGGCAGCAATCATTACAAACAAACAAAGAAGGAACAAGCGGAGAAAAGAAAGGCGCCGCAAGCGGCAACAACAGCGCCCAAACACAAAACAGAAAGAAGAAAACATGGGTGAAGCGCCGCTAAACGACAACACCATAATAAATCTCTCTAGCATCATACTAACCAAGGCAGAAAAGCAGTTACTATCTCTGGGCCTGAATTTTTGTCCAGTTCAAAGCTTTAATTATGCCATGACTAGGGTTGATTTGTTTTTCTATATAAGAAAACTTAAATTGAAAAAGCATTTTGCGCTAAAAGCCACCAAAGAACCTCCAAATACAAATGACACATCTGATGAATCAAATAATGACAATATCAGTGCATTAACAGCTTCAGATGTGCATACATTTCTTGATGCAAATGATTTTAATACCTCCACCTACGATTCTGAGGCAGACCTGGATGCTTCTACTCAAGCACGTTTGAGCAAGATTTCTGTCCTGCAAAAAGGAGCGGGCCTAAGCCCATTTAAAAGCAAATCCAAATATGTACCTTTGATGCCTAAAGACGCCATAGATGTCTTCCATGACTGTGTTGTTAATGACATCAAAAAATTATACAGACAAACCAACACCAAAGTTAAAAAGAAAGTTACACACATGAAAAGAGAATATGGGAAGTTGATAAAAAAACTTGGTGAGAATCATGAAATAGTAGTGAAGAAATCAGATAAAGGGGGCAATTTGGTGATTTGGCCAAAGCAGGATTATATACTAGAGGCCAAACGACAACTTAATGACCCCCTCTGTTATAAGATTTCCACCCAGAAGGAATATCTAAATGCCAAGGGTGAGTTGCAACAGATGCTGTCTCAATGGAAAAGAGAAGGACTCATTTCTTCCGAGGAATACAAGTTTATGTATATGGAATTTCCTATCATGCCATCACTTTACCTGATTCCAAAGGTGCATAAAGGTGTAGTACCTGTGCCCGGGAGGCCTATCGTCTCCGCCATTAAAAGCATGGGTGAAAAGGTTGGCCAATATATAGACTTTTTTCTCCAAGACATTGTCAAAAACCTTTCCAGTTAGGTACGTGACACCAGTGACTTTTTGCTCAAAATCGCTAATATTGAATGGGAAGACAGTATGTGGTTAATTTCCCTAGACGTTGAAACGTTATACACAAGTATTGATCATGTACAAGGTCTTAATGCTATCCAGTACTATTTGGCCAAAAAACCTATAGCTTTTTATGAGCATAACAAAGTCATTTTGGGACTCATCAAATGGTGTCTGTACAACAACTTTTTCACCTTTGGCAAAGACATCTACAGACAACTAAGAGGAGTAGCGATGGGGGCCTGTTTCTCCCCCAGCTATGCGTGCTTGCACGTTGGCTGGTGGGAGGAGCAGGTCCTCGCCGCATTATACTCCGCCGAGATGAGTGATCAGGTTGTTTGTTATCTGAGATATATAGATGATATATTCATGGTGTGGAAAGGTTCTAAGGATGATGCACTACTGTTTATTCAAAATATCAATAACAACTCCATGAATTTGAATTTTACTGCACATATTGAACAGCATAGGATGCAGTTCTTGGATGTAGAAGTTTATGTGGCTAATTCTAAACTTAACACCACATTACACAGAAAATCTACCGCCGGAAACATGACCTTGCATGCGGCTAGCATGCACCCCAAACA
The DNA here is from genome assembly GCF_964263255.1 of Lissotriton vulgaris. Lineage (NCBI taxonomy): Eukaryota > Metazoa > Chordata > Amphibia > Caudata > Salamandridae > Lissotriton > Lissotriton vulgaris. The sequence goes on from NC_141696.1 coordinate 725,913,130, forward strand.
TACCATCATGGGTATTCCGTATGGTGAGATTCTCAGGCTCAAAAGAATCTGTAGTTCTCCCGCTGACTATGAGCATTGCCTAAAAGAGTCGTTAGCGTGTTTAAAAGTCAGGGGTTATTCAGATACCATTTTGAAAAAGGCAGTTGAAAAATCTAAACTCAGATCCAGACAAAGCCTGTTTCCAGAATCTCAGTTAGAACCAGATCAAGAAAATATCTCTGGCATCCAAGAAGACGGCCCGAGTATGATCACTGCCTTTAGTAGGGAGGACAGTAAACTAAAAGCCATACTAAAAAAGAATTGGCCCATTGTTCTTAGTGATCACATTCTGAACACTAGGTTGCCGGTGGGCCAACCCAACTATCACCTTTAGACGGGCCAGAAGTATGGGCTCTGCTTTGGACAAAGCAGCCCCAGAATTAAAATCTAAAACTCCCTGGTTGAAACCCTCTAAAGGTTTCTTTAAATGTTCCAGCTGCCGCGCATGCAGGTTCGGTATTAACACTCTACATTATTCAACTCCATTTGATGTAGAACCCAAAACCATTACCGCCAATTTCAATTGCAAGACTGACTTTGCTGTGTACGTCCTGACATGTACCTGTGGGTTAAGATATGTTGGTAGTACCAAGCTCCAGGTACACGTCAGGATCTTACAGAATTTGCGCGCCATACTTCATAGTGACCCAGCCTACCCAGTAGCTCGTCACTTTAAAAGAATCCACAACAATGACCTTTCCTGTTTAAAATATTTTGTGATTGGAGCCATACCCCCCCTCAAAAGAGGTGGGGACAGGGAGTCACTGTTAAGGCAGTTGGAAACTAAGATGATTTTAGAACTAGATACTCGTTGGCCGAACGGATTAAATAATATTGATGAAATGCATCACTTTTTGTGATGCCTCTTTCTGGTTTAGCAATCCTTTCTTTAGCAGTATCCTAGTGCCCGGCCAACAACATTTACTCCCTCTTAGTTAGGTTCCCTATTTTGAGGTTGAGGCCGGGCCAAATTTCTGCCCCACATGCATTTATCTAAAGCAAGATGTCCAAAACGAGCTAAATATGTGTTGATTAATTTATGCACTTTTTGACTTGTGTGTATATAATATATCCATTCTAGCTTGTATGTTGTTGTTCTGATTGTAAATTAGTCCTTGATATATAGGTATTTGTAAATAGATGTTTATATTTATTATATATTTATCTATATATACCTCTATTTTTCTAAATTTTCTATTCTTCTACTTTGACTGAGTCTAGATTGAAAACATGAAATATCATATTGGTCATAGATTTTATTCTTTGTGTATATATGCGTGTATATATGAATTTTATATGCATGTATATATATTATTGGATGAGAATTTAGGTGTATTTATTGGGTTTTATCACATTTTTGATACTATTTTATACAATTTATTGCAAAGTGAGGATTCATGTTCATGAACTAGGTATATTCAAATGTTTCCAGGGACCTGTGAAACGGTTTTATGTCATGATATTGTTGTCCCTTGTTTAATGAATGGTATTGCACTTATCTTTCACTCCCTTTCTTGCTTTTTCCTTCTTTGCACTTTATCTCACTCTCACATAGCACTTTATTGTCTGCCACTGTCTCATGATCAAATCGGCACATTATGTATTATACTGTATATGTTAACAATTGTACGTCCTATGAGAACTCTGTAATTATACAGTTAGACTTTTTTCCATCGGTTGACGTAATCATGTGATTAGTTTATTTACTTATCACAATATACATATAAGAATCTTGGATTTATCCGGTCAAAATTATTAGTGCATATGTTTTGTTAAAAAACTACTAGTGGCAGTATGTTTTCACTTTTAGTTGTCACATGACACACCACGTCCCTGTGAGGGAGTGTTCCCTTCTAACATTGCATTTATAAAAAGCATTATGTCTTCTATGCATGTTGCAGCGTGATCAAGGGCATAATTTGCCAGAAACGTGTAGCTGCTCTCTGTGCGTCGAATAAAAACTTGCTGATGCTGAATTACTGTGGTCCGTCTCCCTTCTGTTTGCTGGCGTGCGAGGTTGAGACGCCGAGAGATTCGAGGAGGAGTCACATGGTGTATATATATATATATATATATTACCTACTGGCGTCTCGCCAGAAGGTATATATAGTTAGGATTTTTTGTCTATGGAACTTTTGAAAATTCTATGTCTAATAACTTTGGCGTTTGTGGACGGAATCGGCTGAAAGTTTCAGGAAAATGGCACATTTTGTTTCTGAGCAGCTCCTGATTTGGGGGGGTTTCGTCAAGGGGGGGCCGAGAAAAAAGGGGGGTCCCAAAACGCGTTTTCCCCATGTTAATTTCCATAGGGCGGTTGGCCTCACTTTTAGCTCGAACGGCTGAATGGATTTGCACGAAACTTGGCAAAATTGTAGGGACTGTTAGCCCGATGTGCCTTTGCTAGGTCTCAATATATGTGCTCCAGTGGATTTTGAGAAATTAACGTTCAAAACAAGATATATATCTGTAACAGCGCTCCGGGCTGCGCTCCGGTCCGCTTACTTTTCGCGAAACGGAACTTTGCGATGCGAAGCTGATTGGCTCCCCGGTGTCTGTCAACATTCTAAACAGTCCGGAGCGGCCGCCATCTTATCTCTCGGTAGGATCGAGAGAGAAGAAGAGGTGAAAAACGAAGGGGGAATTTAATGAAAGGGGGCAAGGCTCTTGACCCCCTAGGAATGTTGTTGGGGTTATTAAAGGGTCCCGTGGGGAAAATAAAAAAAAAAATATTTTTCACGGTAGAAGCGCTTCACGGGCCGCGAACCGGGTCGCAAACTGGTAGCGAAACGGGAATTCGCCATTTTGTGTTTCGTTTTAATTAAATTACTAGGTATAAGGGGGTGCGGGAGACGTATCCTAATCCCTTATGTTTTCTGAGGGTGGCTGAGGAGGCTCATATATGTTGATACATGTCTTCCAGCGGCTGTGCGTGAGCTTTTTTTTTTTGGCTGCGTGACGTCTGTTAACGTTCGATTCGATGGAAATCAGGAAGTGTTGACCGCCAATTTGTCAGTGCGATAAAATATTTTGTTATAAATGAATCCTTATTGATAAACATTGTCTGCGCCATCTTGCCTTTTTTCCAATGCCACAATTTTGTCGTGCACGGCAGCCATTTTAGATGCCAGGCCGGTCCCAGGCTATCACCTAGCCCTGCGGATGTAGTTTATGGCCCCAGCTGTAGAGAATCCAGACATGCCAACCCTCCCGATTCAGGCGTGAGACTACTGATTTCAGTGCTAGTCTCCCGCCTCCCGATTTCTGCAAGCAAAAACCCGGGGGCATATTACCAACAACTAGCGATAATTTTTGTCTCTAACTTGTTTAGAGACAAAAATTATCGCCGCACATCGGCGATTTTTATCGCAGATAAACCTTGCTATTAGCAAGGTTTATCGCAAATGCGATAAAAAACGGCCGCAATGCATGAATATCGCTGAAAAGTCAGCGATATTCATGCATTATCGAGCAAATGCTCTTAGCCATGTTATCCACCTCCCATTGGATAACATGGCTAAGAACTGCTCAGGGCAGGTGTTAGCTTTTTGAGATATTCGCGCTTAGCGCGAATATCTCCAAAAGTTGGTAATAGGAGATAGCGATGTTAGGGACTGTTTCCAGTCGCTAACATCTTGCCACGCCCACTTTGCATGTCATTAGTGATAAATATCACTGACATGCAAAGCGGGGCCCAAGATGGTCGCTATCTCCTTTTAGCTGTCACTAACTGGTGTTAGCGACAGCTTGGTAATAGGGAGATAATTTTATCTCCGCTTTCTTGGCTTTTAAAGCCAAAAAAGCGGAGATAAACCCCCTTGATAATATGCCCCACGATTCCTCGGGGGTTTCAGTTGACAAGGCTTGGTATTGTGTTACGTGGTAATTCTTCCAGGAAACGTCAGAGGGTCGATGCAGGGGTTCTAGAAGGGGTGATAAACCATTTAAGCCTTCTTGAACAAGCGCATGGTCTTTTAAAGATCTGTGAAGTACTCGGGGCGGCGGTGTGTGTGTGTCCTCTTTCAGGAGCGGGCGGGGGGGGGGGCACTGCCAGCAACTTCCAGGCCAGGCAGTGTTCAACACTTGCATCACCCTTTCTCTGCCTGCTATTGCGCTCCATGCTTCGGAAAGGTAAGAAAAAGAACGTGCATTTGAGTTTGAAATGTCCGATCCTGTAGCAGTACACTTGCAAAGCCCACACATGACAATAACCCGATTCAAGGCCCCATTCACCCGATTTTTTAAAAGTATATAGCACTCCAACAAAGTGGGATTATAAAACTTTATTAACTTTTAAATATAACGAACGGAACAAAAACTGTAACAAACATTTAAACATTTTTGACAAAAAAAAGCAACAATGGTCAGAAGCTGTCTTATGTGCGAATAGTCCCAAGGCAGCACAACGTGCTGAGTTCTGGACGGCACCCAGGTGATGTCACCTGGGTGCCGCACTGGTTTTTGGGATCCTACAATGCAGCTCAGAAAAACAGCGTGGGGCGTCCCGGGTGGTGCGGGGGGAGGCCTCGTCAGTAGCGGTCTGTTGTGCGAATAGTCCCAAGGCAGCAGAACGCGCTGAGATGTGGATGGCACCCAGGTGATGTCCAGTAAACTGCCGCACTGGTTTTGGTATCCTACAATGCTGCTCCGAAAATTGGCGTGGGGCGGCCCGGTGGGGGGCGTGGGGGAGGCAGCGTGAACGGGCCTCCCCAGGTGGCGGCCATCCAGCTGAGTTGCGCCCGCTCTTGCGGCTACAGCGTCTCGCTCACCATGTAGTTGAGTTGCTCCCACTCTTGCAGTGCAGCGATAGGCGGCTGCCACAGGACTCTTAAAATGGCGGCCGGTTCTTCGGTTTTGGGCCTGGTCCACTAAAATGGCCCTGGGACACCTTGGAACTCGGACGCTTGCCTGCTAGGGCTTGGGCTCCATTCTCGAAAGCGTCCCCTCAGCCGTGAAGATTCTACAAGAGTCTTGGGGGCCCTCGACTCCTGCAGGCTTCCGGTGGGGAGCGGCTGCCATGATTGCTCGCGGAATGACCACGACGGAGCCACGAGATGGTGGTGCTCTCATGGTGACGCCAGCTTCAGTCTGAATCATCCAGAAACAAGGTGGGGCTTTCATCGTTTGGGAAAAAAAAATGTTCTAAACCAATGAAAAGTGTTATTTTTAGGTCATATGACCAAGCCTTCCATCTTTAGGAAACCAAAAGTAAAATGAACCAATGAAAAGTTTTATAAACAAGTCACATGACCTGTTATGCGGCATAGGGCTACAAAAAGCGTAGAAAATCCGTTGGCACGTGAGGCGGCGTCAGTAGCGGACCGTTGTGCGAATAGGCCGAAGGCAGCACAACGCGCCGAGATCCGGATGGCACCGAGGTGGTGTCCAGCAAATTGCCGTACTGGTGTGGCCATCCTACAATGCTACGCCGAAAGACGGCGTGTCCAGCTGAGTTTCGGTCACTCTTGCGGTACAGTGACTCGAACGCGCCGAGATCCGGATGGCACCGAGGTTGTGTCCAGCAAGTTGCCACACTGGTGTGGACATCCTACAATGCTGTGCCGAAAGTCGGCGTGGGGTGCCCCGTTGGCTTATGAGGTGATGTCAGTAGTGGACCGATGTGTGAATAGGTCGGAACCAGCACAAGGCGCCAAGATCTGAATGGCAAGTCCTGGATGTTGAGTGCCATAGTTGAGAGTTCTGAGCAGTGCTTGTAAGACTATCTGAAGCTTATTTGCACCTGCTGCAGCTTCACTATTGCCCGAGGTGGTGTCCAGCAAATTGCCGCACTGGTGTGGCCATCCTACAATGCTGCGCCGAAAGACGGCGTGTTCAGCTGAGTTCCGGTCACTTTTGCGGTACAGTGACTCGAACGCGCCGAGATCCGGATGGCACCGAGGTTGTGTCCAGCAAATTGCCGCACTGGTGTGGCCATCCTACAATGCTGCGCCGAAAGTCGGTGTGGGGTGCCCCGTTGGCTTATGAGGTGATGTCAGTAGTGGACCGATGTGTGAATAGGTCGGAACCAGCACAAGGCGCCAAGATCCGGATGGCAAGTCCTGGATGTTGAGTGCCATCGTTGAGAGTTCTGAGCAGTGCTTGTAAGACTGTCTGAAGCTTATTTGCACCTGCTGCAGCTTCACTATTGCCCTGGTGTGGCCAAAGATCGCCCATGACATAGGCGGCCGGCTCCCGAGGTCCGGCGGAACTTTTTTCCTTTTCCTTTCTGCTTCTTGTCCCACAATCCGTTTCACCTGAAGACACGACCAGGTCCCTGAATGTGTGCAGGGGGACGCTATTGATTGAATGAAAATGGCGGCTTGACACAAAGCTGACTCAAGCGTTGCTGTTAATGCTATACAGACAAAAATTGGTTTTCAGTTTGTACATTCTTCAGGATTTTTTTTTCCATCCAAGGCTGATTGAGAGTTTGTAGAAAAATGGCTTCAGATTTTCCACATATTACTCTTCAACATTCTTCCTAAATGTAACAATGTGAGACTCACTAGGAGAACGGCTGTTTATCTTTCCTTTCAAAATGCTGCCAACAATATTTTCTGAATGGAAGACACCATCTTGTAGCATAAAGGGCCGAAAGGGGTTCTGGTCTGGCCGATGGTTGGTGGAGACATTTTGACTATATCTTGGACCTGCCCGGCCTCGCCCAAAATGGCGCCGGTACAAATGGGACTCGTAACTCCTTGTTGTGTACTGGTTGAACAACGTTGATATCACGAGATATGAATGCAGTTTTGATGCTCATGGCGGGCGGGGACGAGAATTGATTGAATATTTCGACATCCCTATTGATATTAAGTTCTGATGTGTTATTGATTACTGTACTATTGAAAGTTCGAATTAACGTCACCCATGGTACTTGCACGCAAATGTATATCTAGATAACTTTTTTGTAAGTGGCCCTGTCGTATTTTAATTACAAAATGTACGTCCACCGATTCCGCAACTGTTAGACACCTTAGTTCTTGCAACCTAATGGCTCGTTCGTTACGTTCCTCTATAATGTAAATGTCTCCTCATCATATACGATTTCAGTTTGCTCCGTGGCCGGCCCACGTGGTTATAGGCCCGTATTTGTATACTGACATTTTCACAATAAAGGTTTTTAAAACAAAACATGGTAGTAGTATTTACATTGGTAAAGTTTTTACTTTTAGTCACTGTTTTCGAATCAGTAAAAGGCAAGTGAAATAAAGCAGTCCAATTACATGACGGATAAAAGGTATAATATGTAGGAACGCAGTAAAGATAAATGGTCAAGGGCAGTTGTGTTTTCCTCTCCTGCAACATAAAGTGATCGATAAGAATCTGATAATCAGGCGTATCGGCGACTAAGACAGCAGGCCGAGTCTCTTTTACTCAACGGCTCCATCATGGAACGAAGAAACGCCCTTTTTCTCGAAAAAGGAATATATTTTACTTGCAGGACAGTTGTAAATTTTCCGGGAAAGTACATTAGCCTGGAATATTATAACATATATGTTATAAAAAAAAAAGTTCGAAACCAATAAAAAGCGTAATTTTTAGGTCATATGACCAAGCTTTTCATCATTAAAATAACAAAAGTAAAATGAACCAATGAAAAGTTTTATTAACAAGTCACATGACCTGTTATGCTTACGTTACGCGCTGCGCGCCGCACCCCGGATCACTTCCGGGTGCGCTAACGCGGCGTGTCATATAACGCATTACGCGACAACGTAGGTCAAGAATATAGTCAAAATGTCTCCACCAACCAGCGTTCGGAACACAACCCCTTTCAGCAGTCCAAAAAGTTCTGTTAAATGACAACAGAGGGGACAGGCAACAAGAACCATCAGTCAAAGAGGGGAGGGCAAGTTCTTCTCTACCGGGTCATGTTGGGGCGCTACCGGAACTGATCGAATTGGTAGTCTACAGTGTTTCTGGATGTTTCAGACTAAAGCTGGCGTCAGCATGAGAGCACTACCATCTCGTAGCTCCGTCGTGGCCATTCCACGAGCAGACATGGCAGCCGCTCCCCACCAGAAGCCTGCGGGAGTCGGGGGCCCCCAAGACTTTTGTAGAATCTTCACGGCTGAGGGGACACTTTCGAGAATGGGACCCAAGCCCTATCAGGGAAGCGTCCGAGTTCCAAGGTGTCCCAGGGCCATTTTAGTGGACCAGGCCCAAAACCGAAGAGCCGGCCGCCATTTTGAGAGTCCTGTGGCACCCGCCTATCGCTGCACCGTAAGAGCGGGAGCAACTCAACTACATGGTGAGCGAGACGCTGTAGTCGCAAGAGCGGGCGGTAAACAGCTGAATGGCGGAAGAGGCACAGTGTAGCAAAAGCGGGCGGAATGGCAACTAAAACGGTAAAGGGGCGCCCCACTACAGCGTGTCTTCAGGTCAAACGGATTGTGGGACAAAGTCCAGAATAGAAGAGTCATCAAAAGGCAAAAAGTTCCGCCGGACCCCGGGAGCCGGCCGCCTATGTCGGGGGCGATCTCAGGCTACACCAGTGCTATAAGACTTGGGGAGGGGGTCGGAGCCAAGCGTCTTCTCCGAGTCTGTGCCATCACACCGCCCCTCGGGGGCCTCCGTCAAGCTGTTTAGGGAGGTACCATATAACATTGTTTTCAAATGCAGTCAGGTCCACAAACGACCCTCACTTACTTTGAGAATAGTAAAGCTGCAGTAGGTGGAAATAAGCTTCAGACAGTCTTACAAGCACTGCTTTTCTAAACATTTTTAGATTTTTTTGTATTTTTGCACAGTTTTATATATTTATTTTTTTTTTTGATGGAGGGGAAACAACAAAGCACAGGCATTGAAAAAGGCTCAAACTCAGAACTCTGAACTATGGCACCCAACATCCAGGACTTGCCATCCGGATCTTGGCGCCTTGTGCTGCTTCCGACCTATTCACACATCGGTCCACTACTGACATCATCTCATAAACCAACGTAATGTAAATAGTTATTTAATAAAATGTTTTACCCTGTTACTTTGCTGGTGTGTTGTCTATATTTTTAATATTTGCATAGGGTTTGTCGTTATTTTGGGCGGGGTGGGTGACGGAGCCGAGCTGTCTTGCAGCCCTCATGGTGTGGAGCTCAGTTCATCTCACTATTTTCGTATTTCTCATGAAGGGTTGTTCCTAATATTTCTATTTTAGCGAGGTCAAAAAGAGATCCAATTAGTGGCCTACTGATTTTGCTCGATTAATTTTATTTTTTTACACGATTTTTCACTATCTGCAAAGACTAAACAGAGTATTGCGACTTTGTGCTTGTTTGTAAATAGAGAATGAACCAAAGAGAATCAATTGTAAAACAGTAAATGCTTGGATAACAATCAATCAAATGGAGAGACAAGCAGGCACGACGGATTACAACGGGGGTAAAGGCCTGCGTTAACTACTCTTCACTATCTGCAAAGAGAGAGTACTACTAAGAGAAAAGAGGGGGGGGGGGCAGCGTTCAAAGCACATCAGCGTGCATAAACACGAAAAAGTTTTTACCTATCACGTACTTGACATTTGACAGCTTTTGATATTTGCTATTAAAAAACCATTGAAATTCACAGAAAAAACCATAGGTTATAGTCCATATATAGTTAGGAATTTGCATTTACAAAACCTTGAAAATTCACTGAAAAAACCATTGGTTATAGAACATATATAGTTAGGAATTTGCATTTACAAAACCTTATTTTACTCGCATAAAACCATTGAAATTCCATATATAGTTAGATGCGCTAACTATATATCGCGCACCCGCAATCCACTGCTGATGATGTCACATATTACATCATTCATGACATGGTTAGTGACATCACTGATGACATCACTGATGACATCTCAAATGACATCTCAAATGACATCACTGATGACAACATCCAGTGACTGTATGTTTCTGTAAAGTTAAAATGTGTCTTACATATTGAAGAATGAGTGGATGTATAAGTGTTTGGAAGAAGGATTTAGTAGGTGCATGACTGACTGTATGAGAGAATGATTAAATGTGTCTTAATGAGTGCATGGGTTAGTGACTAAACTATCTTAATTTGTGCATCATAATATCTGTTGTTCTACAAACTGCTGCATGTGTTGATCAGTAGCTATATGAATAACTGTATGGGTTATTGATTGGTTGTCCAAGTATTTGTATGGGATACTGAGTGTGTGTGTATGGGTAGCTGGGAGGTGTGTGACTCTGTACATAGATGTGTGAGTAGTTGATTCACTATATGTATGGGTTCAAAACTGCATGTGGAAACAGCTGTATGGGAGGATGACTGTGTGCATTAGTGTATTAGTGAGTGAATGGATATCTCAGTGCTACATGTCAAAGTAAGTACATATGTAAAACACAGTACATGTGAGAGTTGACATATATAAATAACTGTGCATAAGAGCCAGTGAATGTGTGAGTGGCTGTATGGATCATTGTGAACTTGTATCAGGGATTGTATAACAGAGTAAATATGTGTTAGTATATGTTTGAATAAGTAAGGTGTGTATAACTGTATAGTTGAGGAAATGGAAGTGTGATTTATTTGTTTGCATGACTGACTAGGTGTGTGAGTAACTCCATGGATGAGTGACAGTCTGTGACTGTCTGTTTACACTGATTTTATCTAAGGTTATATTAGAGTCTGAAGAGGTTCATGGTATTATCACATGAATGATATCATCAGTGATGTGATCAGTAATGTCAAATGAGATGTTATCATTGATTTTATCAGTGATGTCATTTGAGATGTCATCAGTGATGTCATCAGTGATGTCACTAACCATGTCATGAATGATGTAATATGTGACATCATCAGCAGTGGATTGCGGGTGTGCGATATATAGTTAGCGCATCTAACTATATATGGAATTTCAATGGTTTTATGCGAGTAAAATAAGGTTTTGTAAATGCAAATTCCTAACTATATATGTTCTATAACCAATGGTTTTTTCAGTGAATATATATATATATATATATATATATATATATTAGCTGCCCGTCCCGATGTTGTCCGGGTATGAATTGCTGCCGGCCAGTAGTATATTGTTTTGTAGGATTTCGTTTTGATAGCATTTCTTATCTGTGACAGGCCTGTGAAATGCTCCGATTTACAGTGCACTGCGGATGCACTTAAGAGAGCGCGTTCAGTAGTGTGTGAACTTGAGTTTCCCTACTTTATTTTTCCTTGCAATTTTATATAGCGCGAACTCGACAACATGGCATGAGCACAATTTACATCACAGAAGAACACATTCATTTGTTGTTGGCACGGGGGGACAAAGCGATTTTCCTGGAATCACAGGATGTTGAGCTGATGCCGAGATTCGAACGTAGCTCCCCAGCTCTAAAGTTCGCAATTCTAGAACTTGTGGCGGGAGGTGTGACTAAAAGTGTATGTCGGTGCTGGCCATCAATGAGAGAGACCTGTGCATTTTTAAAAAGGGTGGTGAAAAAAATATGAGTATGTTGCTAGAGATGTGGGCTGCCGTGCCACCAATGTACTTACCGGGGGAGGGTAAACACCCATTATTCCGCAACTTTCTTTCCGCATACCATCACTCCGCATACTTTCATTACGAAAGTACCATGACTCCGCAGTGCCATTATAACGCATGGCATTACATTTTATATGCTTTTACCATGCATACATTTACAATGAAATTCGTTGTAAATGCATGAATGGTAAACACATGTTTTTTTTAATGTTTGGATAAGGTAAGTATGGGTATAGGGCAGTGGTTCCCAAACTTTTTTGACCTGTGGCTCCCTTGACCTAATCGGCAGTTGGCCATGGCTCCCCACCATTTCTTTACCGGTGGGTGGGTGGTATGTACCTCCTGTTATCTTCCTTAAAGTAATTGGGACGCATTCTTTCACTCATCTAACCATCCGTTCACTCATCCAGCCATCCGTTCTCTTATCCATCCACCCTTTCACTTCACTCATCTATCCATCCTTTTGTCCATCTACCCCCTTTCACTAACTCATCAATCCTTACATTCACCCTTTCACTCATCCATCCCTTAACCATTTCACTTATCAATTCATCCATCATCTACCCATTCACTTGCCCATCATCTACCCTTTCATTCATCCATCCATCCTTTCACACACCCATCCACCAATTCACTCACCCATCAGCTGCCCTTTCACTCATCCATCCATCCTTTCACACACCCATCCACACTTTTACCCATCCATCTACCTTTCCACCCATACATCCATCTATATACCTTTTCTCTCATCCATACTTCCACTCATTCACTCATCCATCCATCCTTTCCTTCATTATCTATCCATTCCCCCTTTCAATCATGCATTCATCCTTGCAGTAATCCATCCAGCCATTCATACATTCCTTCACTTATTTACTCACCACCTTTCCACATTATGAGCTGAGCCTTTGTCTGCAGAGTTGCAGGCAGAAGAGACCTATCAAGAACGAACTACAGCAAGGGGTGGGGTGCGGTGGGGGAGAGTTCACTATGCCCCTGCACATAGGCAGACTGAAAACGTAGGAGTCATGAGTCACACATGATGCACAGTGCCAGGATGTGAGGTTACTGTAACATGGTGTTGTTTCCAGAGCTTTAAGCGGTGTAAAAAAAATGGGGGGGGGTATCTTCAAAGGGGGTGTTGGATGTAATTAAGAGCGCAGTTTAAAACACCTAGGCTAAAAATCTGCGCTTAGCATAGTGTAGCGCCCGACTGGTGTTATGTTGTTTCTGTCATTACATCCAGATATATAATACAGCAAGTATAATTGCACCAACAACATGCCAGGACTATTGGCTTTGTCAATGGTTGCTAGTTCCTTAAAATAAAAAAGCAGCAACCATGACATTGTTGAATATAATATTGAAAATACTTCAGTTCAATAATGATGAGACAGTGAAAGAACGTTAACCTGTTCTTTTAAACTTATTTCACAGGCTTCTTTAAATGAAGTGTTCTCTAACATTGCAGCGTGAGCATTTTACTTTTTTTATCTAACAGAATGCCTTTCTATACACTGAGGCAGGAGGAGCCCGCCACATGCTTGAACACCCCTGACTGCCCCATTGTCATTCAGTAAGTGGCAATCAGCCCCATACAGAATTTCAATGGGCGGGTGGGCTGCACCTGTGCTCCTGGAGGAGTGCGAGGCGGCTCCAGCAGCGGGAGTGAGGCCTCTCACAAGGGAGCAGCGCTGCTCCCTGTGACGGCCACAATTACAAATAAAAGGCGTGGGGACGTCCGTGGAATTTACGGATGGTTGGTCAGTGTACGCGGCGCCCCTGGCACCTCATTACGGCGCACTGGGGAGCCGCGGTGTACAGTTTGGGAACCACAGGTATAGGGGTATATGTTTTGGGGTGTTTGGGTATTTTAAGGGTTCAGATATAGTTTTGGGTTATGGGGTACAGGGGTATTTTTAGGGTTCAGGGCTAGGTTTGGGTTTAGGGGTATAGGGGTATTTTTAGGGTTCAGGGGTAGGTTTGGGTTTTGGGGTACAGGGGTATTTTAAGGGTTCAGGGCTAGGTTTGGGTTTTGGAGTACAGGGGTATTTTTAGTGTTCAGGGCTAGGTTTGGGTTTTGGGGTACAGGGGTATTTTAGGGTTCAGGGGTAGATTTGGGGTACAGGGTTATTTTTAGGGTTCAGGGCTATGTTTGGGTTTTGGGGTACAGGGGTATTTTTAGGGTTCAGGGGTAGGTTTGGGTTTTGGAGTACAGGGGTATTTTAAGGGTTCAGGGCTAGGTTTAGGGTTTGGGGTACAGGAGTATTTTAGGGTTCAGGGGTAGGTTTGGGTTTTGGGGTACAGTGGTATTTTTAGGGTTCAGGGCTAGGTTTGGGTTTTGGGGTACAGGGGTATTTTTAGGGTTCAGGGGTAGTTTTGGGTTTTGAGGTACAGGGGTATTTATAGGGTTCAGGGCTAGGTTTGGGTTTTGGGGTACAGGGGTATTATTAGGGTTTAGGGATAGGTTTGGGTTTTGGGGTACAGGGTATATTTATAGGGTTAAGATGGGTTAGTGTTTAAGGGTGCAGGGGTATTTAAAGGGAGCAGGGTGGGATTAGCACATGATATGAGACATGGCATGATGGGTGGAACGAACCACACGCCCCCAGTGTTTGTCACGCCCACAGCACAACGCAGACACACCCACAAGGGACTACTTTACTGGCACGTTTCTTTTACCTTTTAAATGTATATGGTGGGCGTCTGCATAGCTTATGTCCTTCTGCTGCAACTGCCCTTTCCAACGCTGTATTGGGTGTTATGATTGGTGCTGTGGTTCCTGAGATTACCCGCCTCAAAGGTTTGGGCTCTCTCTTTATTATATTAGTATTGATATGGATATATGTATGTATTACCTACTGGCGGTAGCCAGTAGGTATTTATAGTTAGGATTGTTTTCTATAGGAAATCCGCAACATTCTATTGGGAATATCTTTGGCGCCGGTTGAGGAATCTGCCTGTAATTTCCCTTAAATTTGCCTCGCTGCGCTCCGCTCCTTCCCTGAAAGTTTGGGGGGCATTCGTCAAGCGGGGGCCGAGATAAAAGGGGGGTCCCAAAACGTGTTTTCCCCATGTTAATTTCCATAGGGCGGTTGGACTCACTTTTAGCCCGAACGGCTGAATGGATTTCCACAAAACTTGGCAAAATTGTAGGGACTGGTAGCCCGATGTGCCTTTGCTATGTCTCAAGATATGTGCTCCAGTGGATTTTGAGTAATTTAGGTTCACAAAATATATATATCTGGGCGGAGCCTAACCACACATCTGATCTGATTGGCTGTCAGCACTTCATCCAAGAAGTGTTGGCAGCCATCTTGGGACCAATATACATGATAGCACCTCATTAAAAAGCATTGTAGTTAATAGAGGGTTTTAGGACTTTAGTTACATTATAAATCATTTTTTGATGGTACCATACTCATTTTAGGAATTGTGGTGTGTTCTAAGGTGATTTTACCATGTGAAAAAGCCTTCTGCTGTGATATCATGAATCATGTTTGAAAGAAAACTAATATCACATGATTTTCCCACAGTGGTTTGGAAGGGGATCTATAAGCTAAACTGAAAGCATATTTTCTGAAAATTATCATTATCTTTCTCAGTCATGTGAGAATGAAGTCTGACATTCTAAGTAAAACATGTACATCCAACAAGGACAGAGACTGTCAGTTGATTCCTTTGTGTTCTACTGCAGCCTCCTAGAGTGTTCTAAAGAACAACTAGAGCGCTAACAGTCCTACTTATTACAAAGGTATAGCACACCTGAAGCCATCGTGATGGGATTAAAGTGGTAACTCTTAAAACATTTAATTTAAAAAGGAATAAAATGAGGGGGTATATTCTGCCATAGAAAGTATTATTAGTGCTGCAGAAAGAAAAATTAGGGCACATTTTGAGTGACTTCTCAAATCCTCTTCTATTTCATTAAAAAATTCTGACATGCAGTCTCCCAAGATGGCCACCAGAGACAAAAGAGCCCAAATGTAGCCCAAATATCACCCAGATGTAGCCCAAGTATAGCCCAAAGACAGAATGTCCCAGAGTGTTCTAAAGAACAACTAGAGCGCTAACAGTCCTACTTATTACAAAGGTATGGCACACCTGAAGCCATCTTGATTGGAATAAAGTGGTAACTCTTAAAACATTTAACTTAAAAAGGAACAACATGAGGGGGTATATTTTGCCAGAGAAACTACGATTAGTGCTGCAGAAAGAAAGATTAGGGCACATTTTGAGTGACTTCTCAAATCCTCTTCAATTTCATTAAAAAATTCTGACATACAGTCTTCCAAGATGGCCACCAGAGACAAAAGAGCCTAAATGTAGCCCAAATATCACCCAGATGTAGCCCAAGTATAGCCCAATGACAGAATGTCCGAGAATGTTCTAAAGAACAACTAGAGCGCTAATAGTCTTACTTATGACAAAAGTATGGCACACCAGAAGCCATCTTGATTGGAATGAAGTGGTAAGTCTGAAAACATTTAATTTAAAAAGGAACAAAATGAGGGGGTTCATTTTGCCATAGAAAGTATGATTAGTGCTACAGAAAGAAAAATTAGGGATCATTTTGAGTGACTTCTCAAATCCTCTTCTATTTCATTAAAAAAATTCTGACATGCAGACTGAAACATGCACTTTGAATACCAGCAGCAGACTTCCCTGGTAAGCAGTAGCTTTACTACAGTGATCTAATGAGCAACTAGAGTGCTAACCTTCAGAATTTATGGCAAATGTGTGACACATCTGAATGCCTTCTTGATGGAACCAAAGTAAACAAGCATTGAAAATGCAATAGATCTCGCCCTCGTTTAAGTTAAAGCCATTCTGTTTGTAAGGAGGTGGCTTTTTAGCTTTGCTTTTATAAGTATTTTTTTAAACGTTCATGTAAATAACATGCATCTGTATGCATATATGTATATGTATGCATGCATTTATATTTGTATTTATATAGATATACAGATTATATATGTTTATATATGTATGTATATATATATTCACTGAAAAAACCATAGGTTATAGTCGATATATAGTTAGGAATTTGCATTTACAAAACCTTGAAAATTCAATGAAAAAACCATTGGTTTTAGGCCATATATAGTTAGGGATTTGCATTTACAAAACCTTATTTTACTCGCATAAAACCATTGAAATTCCATATATAGTTAGATGCGCTAACTATATATCGCGCACCCGCAATCCACTGCTGATGATGTCACATATTACATCATTCATGACATGGTCAGTGACATCACTGATGACATCACTGATCACAACATCCAGTGACTGTATGTTTCTGTAAAGTTAAAATATGTCTTACATATTGAAGAATGAGTGGATGTATAAATGTCTGGATGAAGGATTTAGTATGTGCATGACTGATTGTATGAGGGAGTGATTAAATGTGTCTCACTGAGTGCATGGGTTAGTGATTAAACTGTATTAATTTGTGCATCATTATATCTGTTGTTCTGTAAACTGCTGCATGTGTTGATCAGTAGCTATATGAATAACTATATGGGTTATTGATTGGTTGCTCAAGTATTTGTATGGGAGACTGAGTATGTGTGTGAGTGGCTGGGAGGTGTGTGACTCTGTGCATAGATGTGTGAGCAGTTGATTCACTAGATGTATGGTTTCAAAAGTGCATGTGGAAACAGCTGTATGGGCGGTTGACTGTGTGCATGAGTGTATTGGTGAGTGAATGGATATCTCAGTGCTACATGTCAAAGTAAGTACATATGTAAAACACAGTACATGTGAGAGTTAACATATATAAATAACTGTGCATTAGAGCCAGTGAATGTGTGAGTGGCTGTATGGATCATTGTGAACTTTTATTAGGGATTATATAAGAGAGTAAATATGTGTTAGAATATGTTTCTATAGGTAAGGTGTGTATAACTGTATAGTTGAGGAATTGGAGGTGTGTTTGATTCTTTGCATGACTGTCTAGGTGTATGAGTAACTCCATGGATGAGTGACAATCTGTGAGTGTCTGTTTTCACTGAGTGTATCTAAGGATATATCAGAGTCTGTAGAGGTTCATCGTATTAACACATGAATGATGTCATCTGTGATGTTGTCAGTGATGTCATTTGAGTTGTCATCAGTGATGTCATTTGAGATGTCATCAGTGATGTCATTTGAGTTCTCATCAGTGATGTCATCAGTGATGTCACTGACCATGTCATGAATGATGTAATATGTGACATCATCAGCAGTGGATTGCGGGTGCGCGATATATAGTTAG
Source organism: Lissotriton vulgaris (assembly GCF_964263255.1). Lineage (NCBI taxonomy): Eukaryota > Metazoa > Chordata > Amphibia > Caudata > Salamandridae > Lissotriton > Lissotriton vulgaris. The sequence goes on from NC_141696.1 coordinate 725,930,910, forward strand.
CGCATCTAACTATATATGGAATTTCAATGGTTTTATGCGAGTAAAATAAGGTTTTGTAAATGCAAATCCCTAACTATATATGGCCTAAAACCAATGGTTTTTTCATTGAATTTTCAAGGTTTTGTAAATGCAAATTCCTAACTATATATCGACTATAACCTATGGTTTTTTCAGTGAATTTCAATGGTTTTTTAATAGCAAATATGAAAAGCTTTAAAATGTCAAGTACGTGATAGATAAAAACATTTTCGTATTTATGCACGCTGATGTGCTTTGAATGCTGCACCCCCCTTCCCCTCTCTTTTCTCTTAGGAGTACTCTCTCTTTGTAGATAGTGAAGGGTAGTTAACGCAGGCCTTTGCCCCGTTGTAATCCGTCGTGCCTGCTTCTCTCTCCATTTGATTGATTGTTATCCAAGCATTTACTGTTTTAGAATTGGTTCTCTTTGGTTCATTCTCTATTTACAAACAAGCACAGAGTCGCAATACTCTGTTTAGTCTTTGCAGATAGTGAAAAATCGTTTAAAAAAACAAATGGAATCGAGCAAAATCAGTAGGCCACTAATGGGATCTCTTTTTGACCTCGCTAAAATAGAAACATTAACCACAACCCCTCATGAGAAATACGAAACTAGTGAGATGAACTGAGCTCCACACCATGAGGGCTGCAAGACAGCTCGGCTCCGTCACCCATCCCGCCCAAAATAACGACAAACCCTATGCAAATATTAAAAATATAGACAACACACCAGCAAAGAAACAGGGTAAAACATTTTATTAAATAACTATTTACATAACGTTGGTTTATAAGATGATGTCAGTAGTGGACCGATGTGTGAATAGGTCGGAAGCAGCACAAGGCGCCAAGATCCGGATGGCAAGTCCTGGATGTTGGGTGCCATAGTTCAGAGTTCTGAGTTTGAGCCTTTTTCAATGCCCGTGCTTTGTTGTTTCCCCTCCATCAAAAACAAAAAAAATATATAAAACTGTGCAAAAATACAAAAAAATCAAAAAATGTTTACAAAAGCAGTGCTTGTAAGACTGTCTGAAGCTTATTTCCACCTACTGCAGCTTCACTATTCTCAAAGTAAGTGAGGGTCGTTTGTGGACCTGACTGCATTTGAAAACAATGTTATATGGTACCTCCCTAAACCGCTTGACGGAGGCCCCCGAGGGGCGGTGTGATGGCACGGACTCGGAGAAGACGCTTGGCTCCGACCCCCTCCCCAAGTCTTATAGCACTGGTGTAGCCTGAGATCGCCCCCGACATAGGCGGCCGGCTCCCGGGGTCCGGCGGAACTTTTTGCCTTTTGATGACTCTTCTATTCTGGACTTTGTCCCACAATCCGTTTGACCTGAAGACACGCTGTAGTGGGGCGCCCCTTTACCGTTTTAGTTGCCATTCCGAACGCTTTTGCTACACTGTGCCTCTTCCGCCATTCAGCTGTTTACCGTCCGCTCTTGCGACTACAGCGTCTCGCTCACCATGTAGTTAAGTTGCTCCCGCTCTTGCGGTGCAGCGATAGGCGGCTGCCACAGGACTCTCAAAATGGCGGCCGGCTCTTCGGTTTTGGGCCTGGTCCACTAAAATGGCCCTGGGACACCTTGGAACTCGGACGCTTCCCTGATAGGGCTTGGGTCCCATTCTCGAAAGCGTCCCCTCAGCCGTGAAGATTCTACAAAAGTCTTGGGGGCCCCCGACTCCCGCAGGCTTCTGGTGGGGAGCGGCTGCCATGTCTGCTCGTGGAATGGCCACGACGGAGCTACGAGATGGTAGTGCTCTCATGCTGACGCCAGCTTTAGTCTGAAACATCCAGAAACACTGTAGACTACCAATTCGATCAGTTCCGGTAGCGCCCCAACATGACCCGGAAGAGAAGAACTTGCCCTCCCCTCTTTGACTGATGGTTCTTGTTGCCTGTCCCCTCTGTTGTCATTTAACAGAACTTTTTGGACTGCTGAAAGGGGTTGTGTTCCGAACGCTGGTTGGTGGAGACATTTTGACTATATTCTTGACCTACGTTGTCGCGTAATGCGTTATATGACACGCCGCGTTAGCGCACCCGGAAGTGATCCGGGGTGCGGCGCGCAGCGCGTAACGTAAGCATAACAGGTCATGTGACTTGTTAATAAAACTTTTCATTGGTTCATTTTACTTTTGTTATTTTAATGATGAAAAGCTTGGTCATATGACCTAAAAATTACGCTTTTTATTGTTTTCGAACATTATTTTTTTTTAAACATATATGTTATAATATTCCAGGCTAATGTACTTTCCCGGAAAATTTACAACTGTCCTGCAAGTAAAATATATTCCTTTTTCGAGAAAAAGGGCGTTTCTTCGTTCCATGACGGAGCCGTTGAGTAAAAGAGACTCGGCCTGCTGTCTTAGTCGCCGATACGCCTGATTATCAGATTCTTATCGATCACTTTATGTTGCAGGAGTGGAAAACACAACTGCCCTTGACCATTTATCTTTTCTGCGTTCCTACATATTATACCTTTTATCCGTCATGTAATTGGACTGCTTTATTTCACTTGCCTTTTACTGATTCGAAAACAGTGACTAAAAGTAAAAACTTTACCAATGTAAATACTACTACCGTGTTTTGTTTTAAAAACCTTTATTGTGAAAATGTCAGTATACAAATACGGGCCTATAACCACGTGGGCCGGCCACGGAGCAAACTGAAATCGTATATGATGAGGAGACATTTACACTGTAGAGGAACGTAACGAGCGGGCCATTAGGTTGCAAAAACTAAGGTGTCTAACAGTTGCGGAATCGGTGGACGTACATTTTGTAATTAAAATAAGACAGGGCCACTTACAATAAAATTTTCTAGATATACATTTGCGGGCAAGGAGTTACGAGTCCCATTTATACCGGCGCCATTTTGGGCGAGGCCGGGCAGGTCCAAGATATAGTCAAAATGTCTCCACCAACAATCGGCCAGACCAGAACCCCTTTCGGCCCTTTATGCTACAAGATGGTGTCTTCCATTCAGAAAATATTGTTGGCAGCATTTTGAAAGGAAAGATAAACAGCCGTTCTCCTAGTGAGTCTCACATTGTTACATTTAGGAAGAATGTTGAAGAGTAATATGTGGAAAATCTGAAGCCATTTTTCTACAAACTCTCAATCAGCCTTGGATGGAAAAAAAAATCCTGAAGAATGTACAAACTGAAAACCAATTTTTGTCTGTATAGCATCAACAGCAACGCTTGAGTCAGCTTTGTGTCAAGCCGCCATTTTCATTCAATCAATAGCGTCCCCCTGCACACATTGAGGAACCTGGTCGTGTCTTCAGGTGAAACGGATTGTGGGACAAGCAGAAAGGAAAAGGAAAAAAGTTCCGCCGGACCTCGGGAGCCGGCCGCCTATGTCATGGGCGATCTTTGGCCACACCAGGGCAATAGTGAAGCTGCAGCAGGTGCAAAAGAGCTTCAGACAGTCTTACAAGCACTGCTTTTCTAAACATTTTTTTGTATTTTTGCACAGTTTTATATTTTTTTTTGTTTTTGATGGAGGGGAAACAACAAAAAACAGGCATTGAAAAAAGCTCAACAGTGCAGGGCGCCTTGTGCTGGTTCCGACCTATTCACACATCGGTCCACTACTGACATCACCTCATAAGCCAACGGGGCACCCCACACTGACTTTCGACGCAGCATTGTAGGATGGCCACACCAGTGCGGCAACTTGCTGGACACCACCTCGGTGCCATCCGGATCTCGGCGCGTTCGAGTCACTGTACCGCAAGAGTGACCGGAACTCAGCTGGTCACGCCGTCTTTCGGCGCAGCATTGTAGGATGGCCATACCAGTGCGGCAATTTGCTGGACACCACCTCGGTGCCATCCGGATCTCGGCGCGTTGTGCTGCCTTCGGCCTATTCGCACATCGATCCGCTACTGACGCCGCCTCACGTGCCAACGGATTTTCTACGCTTTTTGTAGCCCTATGCCGCATAACAGGTCATGTGACTTGTTTATAAAACTTTTCATTGGTTCATTTTACTTTTGGTTTCCTAAAGATGGAAGGCTTGGTCATATGACCTAAAAATAACACTTTTCATTGGTTTAGAAAAATTTTTTTTCCCAAACGATGAAAGCCCCACCTTGTTTCTGGATGATTCAGACTGAAGCTGGCGTCAGCATGAGAGCACCACCATCTCGTGGCTCCGTCGTGGTCATTCCGCGAGCAATCATGGCAGCCGCTCCCCACCGGAAGCCTGCAGGAGTCGAGGGCCCCCAAGACTTTTGTAGAATCTTCACGGCTGAGGGGACGCTTTTCGAGAATGGAGCCCAAGCCCTAGCAGGCAAGCGTCCGAGTTCCAAGGTGTCCCAGGGCCATTTTAGTGGACCAGGCCCAAAACCGAAGAGCCGTCCGCCATTTTAAGAGTCATGTGGCAGCCGCCTATCGCTGCACTGCAAGAGTGAGAGCAACTCAACAACATGGTGAGCGAGACGCTGTAGCCGCAAGAGCGGGCGCAACTCAGCTGGATGGCCGCCACCTGGGGAGGCCCGTTCACGCCGCCTCCCCCACGCCCCCCCCCCCCCCCGGGCCGCCCCACGCCAATTTTCGGAGCAGCATTGTAGGATACCAAAACCAGTGCGGCAGTTTACTGGACATCACCTGGGTGCCATCAACATCTCAGCGCGTTCTGCTGCCTTGGGACTATTCGCACAACAGACCGCTACTGACGAGGCCTCCCTCCGCAACACCCTGGACTCCCAACGCTGTTTTTCTTTGCTGCATTGTAGGATCCCAAAAACCAGTGCGGCACCCAGATGACATCACCTGGGTGCCGTCCAGAACTCAGCACGTTGTGCTGCCTTGGGACTATTCGCACAAAAGACAGCTTCTGACCATTGTTGCTTTTTTTGTGAAAAATGTTTACATGTTTTTACAGTTTTTGTTCCGTTCGTTATATTTAAAAGTTAATAAAGTTTTATAATCCCACTTTGAGTGTTATATATTTTTTTTAAAACGGGTGAATGGGGCCTTGAATCGGGTTATTGTCATGTGTGGGCTTTGCAAGTGTACTGCTACAGGATCGGACATTTCAAACTCAAATGCACGTTCTTTTTCTTACCTTTCCGAAGCATGGAGCGCAATAGCAGGCAGAGAAAGGGTGATGCAAGTGTTGAACACTGCCTGGCCTGGAAGTTGCTGGCAGTGCCCCCCCCCCGCCCGCTCCTGAAAGAGGACACACACACACCGCCGCCCCGAGTACTTCACAGATCTTTAAAAGACCATGCGCTTGTTCAAGAAGGCTTAAATGGTTTATCACCCCTTCTAGAACCCCTGCATCGACCCTCTGACGTTTCCTGGAAGAATTACCACGTAACACAATACCAAGCCTTGTCAACTGAAACCCCCGAGGAATCGTGGGGCATATTATCAAGGGGGTTTATCTCCGCTTTTTTGGCTTTAAAAGCCAAGAAAGCGGAGATAAAATTATCTCCCTATTACCAAGCTGTCGCTAACACCAGTTAGTGACAGCTAAAAGGAGATAGCGACCATCTTGGGCCCCGCTTTGCATGTCAGTGATATTTATCACTAATGACATGCAAAGTGGGCGTGCCAAGATGTTAGCAACTGGAAACAGTCCCTAACATCGCTATCTCCTATTACCAACTTTTGGAGATATTCGCGCTAAGCGCGAATATCTCCAAAAGCTAACACCTGACCTGAGCAGTTCTTAGCCATGTTATCCAATGGGAGGTGGATAACATGGCTAAGAGCATTTGCTCGATAATACATGAATATCGCTGACTTTTCTGCGATATTCATGCATTGCGGCCGTTTTTTATCGCATTTGCGATAAACCTTGCTAATAGCAAGGTTTATCTGCGATAAAAATCGCCGATGTGCGGCGATAATTTTTGTCTCTAAACAAGTTAGAGACAAAAATTATCGCTAGTTGTTGGTAATATGCCCCCGGGTTTTTGCTTGCAGAAATCGGGAGGCGGGAGACTAGCACTGAAATCAGTAGTCTCACGCCTGAATCGGGAGGGTTGGCATGTCTGGATTCTCTACAGCTGGGGCCATAAACTACATCCGCAGGGGTAGGTGATAGCCTGGGACCAGCCTGGCATCTAAAATGGCTGCCGTGCACGACAAAATTGTGGCATTGGAAAAAAGGCAAGATGGCGCAGACAATGTTTATCAATAAGGATTCATTTATAACAAAATATTTTATCGCAGTGACAAATTGGCGGTCAACACTTCCTGATTTCCATCGAATCGAACGTTAACAGACGTCACGCAGCAACAAAAAAAAAAGCTCACGCACAGCCGCTGGAAGAGATGTATCAACATATATGAGCCTCCTCAGCCACCCTCAGGAAACATAGGGGATTAGGATACGTCTCCCGCACCCCCTTATACCTAGTAATTTAATTAAAACGAAGCACAAAATGGCGAATTCCCGTTTCGCTACCAGTTTGCGGCCCAGTTCGCGGCCCGTGAAGCGCTTCTACCGTGAAAAATCATTTTTTTTTATTTTCCCCACGGGACCCTTTAATAACCCCAACAACATTCCTAGGGGGTCAAGAGGGGTATACCTTGCCCCCTTTCATTAAATTCTCCCTTCGTTTTTCACCTCTTCTTCTCTCTCGATCCTACTGAGAGATAAGATGGCGGCCGCTCCGGACTGTTTAGAATGTTGACAGACACCGGAGAGCCAATCAGCTTTCTGCGCGCAAAGTTCCGTTTCGCGAAAAGTAAGCGAACCGGAGCGCAGCCCGGAGCGCTGTTACAGATATATATCTTGTTTTGAACGTTAATTTCTCAAAAACTACTGGAGCACATATATTGAGACCTAGCAAAGGCACATCGGGCTAACAGTCCCTACAATTTTGCCAAGTTTCGTGCAAATCCATTCAGCCGTTCGAGCTAAAAGTGAGTCCAACCGCCCTATGGAAATTAACATGGGAAAACGCGTTTTGGGACCCCACTTTTTTCTCGGCCCCCCCTCGACAAAACCCCCCCAAATTTTCAAGGGCTGCTCAGAAACAAAATGTGCCATTTTCCTGAGAATTTCAGCCGATTCCGTCCACAAACGCCAAAGTTATTAGACATAGAATTTTCAAAAATCCCATAGGGAATAAATCCTAACTATATATACCTACTGGCGATAGCCAGTAGGTAATATATATATATATATATATATATATATATATATATATATATATATATATATATATATATATATATATTCACTGAAAAAACCATAGGTTATAGACCATATATAGTTAGGAATTTGCATTTACAAAACCTTGAAAATTCACTGAAAAAACCATAGTTTAGAGACCATATATAGTTAGCTGGACATTTTATTGACATAAAACCAATGAAATTCCATATATAGTTAGTTGCACTAACTATATATCGCGCACCCGCAATCCACTGCTGATGATGTCACATATTACATCATTCATGACATGGTCAGTGACATCACTGATGACATCACTGATGACATCTCAAATGACATCACTGATGACATCACTGATGACATCTCAAATGACATCACTGATGACATCATCTAGTGTCTGTGTGTTTTTGTAAAGTTTAAATATGTTTTACATATTGAAGAATGAGTGGATGTATGGAAGACTGAGTGTGTGTGTGGCTGGCTGGGAGGTGTGTGACTCTGTGCATATCAATGTGTACTTGTATCAGTGATTGTATAAGAGAGTAAGTATGTGTTAGTATATGTGTGAAAAGTATGGTGTTCTGTGTTTAACTGTATAGATGAGGAAATCGAAGTGTGATTGATTCTTCACAGGACTGACTAGGTGTATGAGTGCATATGATAGTCTTGTAATAATGAGTGACTGTATGTATGAGTGATTGTATGGGTGAATGAGTGAATGTGTGTGTAGACGTAGGAATCAGTGAGTGCACATGTAGTAACTGGTATTGGTGTGTCATGATGTCATCAGTGATGTCATTTGAGATGTCATCAGTGATGTCATTTGATATGTCATCAGTGATGTCATCAGTGATGTCACTGAAGTATGGTGTTCTGTGTTTAACTGTATAGATGAGGAAATGGAAGTGTGATTGATTCTTTACAGGACTGACTAGATGTGTGAGTAACTCCATGGATGAGTGGCAGTGTGTGAGTGTCTGCATAGGTGTATGAGTGCATATGATAGTGTTGTAATAATGAGTGACTGTATGTATGAGTGATTCTATGGGTGAATGAGTGAATGTGTGTGTAGACGTAGGAATCAGTGAGTGCGTATGTAGTAACTGGTATTGGTGTGTCATGATGTCATCAGTGATGTCATTTGAGATGTCATCAGTGATGTCATCAGTGATGTCATTTGAGATGTCATCAGGGATGTCATCAGTGATGTCACTGACCATGTCATGAATGATGTAATATGTGACATCATCAGCAGTGGATTGCGGGTGCGCGATATATAGTTAGTGCAACTAACTATATATGGAATTTCATTGGTTTTATGTCAATAAAATGTCCAGCTAACTATTTATGGTCTCTAACCTATGGTTTTTTCAGTGAATTTTCAAGGTTTTGTAAATGCAAATTCCTAACTATATATGGTCTATAACCTATGGTTTTTTCAGTGAATTTCATTGGTTTTTTAAAAGCTAATATCTATAGCTGTAAAATATATTCTTTATTACGTGACGTATCACGTAGCCACGTGAGACGCCTCATGACGCGTCGCATAACCGTGACGTATCGGCTCTGCAGCGCAAACAAAACCCGTAACGTAAGCGTGCCGGAGCACGCTTACAGATATATATATTTTTTTTAACCTTAATTAGACAAAATCCACACGTGCACATATCTTGAGGCCTTGCAAAGGCACATCAAACAAGCAGTCCCTACAATTTTGTCAAGTTTGCTGGAAATCTATTCCCTTAATTTTTTTTTTACTGTTTCTCTTGGTTTTCCCCTTGTTACGCTTACCGGGACGCTACCCGGTACGCGAACCGGACGCTCCAAAAACACAAGATGGCGGACTCCCGTTACGCTGCCGGTTAGCTGCCCGGTTCGCGTACCGGGAAGCGCCTCTACCGCGAAAAATCGCGGGGGACTTTAATATCCCCCTCATCAATCCTAGGGGGTCAGGAGGGGTTTACCTTGCCCCCTTTCCTTCATTTCCCCCTTCTTTTTTCACCACATCTTGTCTCTCGAACCTACCGAGAGACAAGATGGCGGCCGCTCCGGACTGTTTACAATGTTGACAGCTACGCTGCCGGTTAGCTGCCCGGTTAGCTGCCCGGTGAGCTGCCCGGTTCGCGTACCGGGACGCGCCTCTACGGCGTAAAATCGCAAAAAAATTTTTTTTTTTTTTTGCCCTGCGGGGCCCTTTGATATCCCCCTCATCAATCCTAGGGGGTCAGGAGTGGTCTACCTTGCCCCCTTTCCTTCATTTCCCCCTTCGTTTTTCACCACATCTTGTCTCTCGATCGTACCGAGAGACAAGATGGCGGCCGCTCCGGACTGTTTAGAATGTTGACAGACACCGGAGAGCCAATCAGCTTCACTTCGCGAAGTTCCGTTACGCGTCAGGTACGCAAACCGGGGCGCTAACCGGAGCGCTGTCACAGATATATATTTTTTTTTAAACGTTAATTTCTCAAAATCCACTGGAGCACATATATTGAGACATAGCAAAGGCACGTCGGGCAAACCATATCTACAATTTTGCCAAGTTTCATGTAAATCTATTCAGCCGTTCGAGCTAAAAGTGAGTCCAACCGCCCTATGGAAAAATGAATGGGAAAAACGTGTTTTGGGACCCCCTTGTTTCTCGGCCCCCCCCTTGACGAAACCCCCCCAAATTTTCAGGGGCTGCTCAGAAACAAAATGTGCCATTTTCCTGAAAATTTCAGCCAATTCCGTCCACAAACGCCAAAGTTATTAGACATAGAATTTTCAGAAATCCCATAGAGAAAAAATCCTAACTATATATACCCACTGGCTATCGCCAGTAGGTAATATACATATATAAACATATATAATCTGCATATCTATATAAATATAAATGCATGCATACATATACATATATACATACATATGCATGTTATTTACATGAAAGTTTTAAAAACACTAATAAAAGCAAAGCTAAAAAACCACCTCATTACAAACAGAATGGCTTTAACTTAAACGAGGGCGAGATCTATTGCATTTTCAATGCTTGTTTACTTTGGTTCTATCAAGAAGGCATTCAGATGTTTCACACATTTGCCATAAATTCTGAATGTTAGCACTCTAGTTGCTCATTAGATCACTGTAGTAAAGCTAGTGCTCACCGGGGAAGTCTGCTGCTAATCATGGTTTGCAGCCATTTTCCCGCATTTTTTATCCCGCAGACTTTCAGTCTGCATACCATTATCCCGCAAGGTCATTGACCTCGCATACCATTATCCCGCATTTTTTCAAAACGCATGTGCATTTATCGCGCATGCCTTTACAAAGAATTACGTTTTAAAGGCATGTATGGTAAATGCATTTGCGTTGTGAAAACCACGATGACGAGAGAGGTAAGTGGGTTTGTGTTAATTTTTTCGTGGGTTAGTGATTGTGTAGTGTAGTGTAGTGTTGTGTAGTGTAGTGTTGTGTTAGTGTAGTGTAGAGTTGTGGTGGTTGTTTAGTGTAGGGTCATGCTGGGGGTAGTGTTTTAGGATTTAGGGTTGTGTTGTAGTGTTTGCGTAGTGTAGGGTCATGCTGGGGGTAGTGTTTTAGGGTTTAGGGTAGTGTTGTAGTGTTTGCGTAGTGTAGGGTCATGCTGGGGGTAGTGTTTTAGGGTTTAGGGTTGTGTTGTAGTGTTTGCGTAGTGTAGGGTCATGCTGGGGCTAGTGTTTTAGGGTTTAGGGTAGTGTTGTAGTGTTTGCGTAGTGTAGGGTCATGCTGGGCGTAGTGTTTTAGGGTTTAGGATAGTGTTGTAGTGTTTGCGTAGTGTAGGGTCATGCTGGGGGTAGTGTTTTAGGGTTTTGGGTAGTGTTGTAGTGTTTGCGTAGTGTAGGGTCATGCTGGGGTGTAGTATTTTAGGGTTTAGGGTAGTGTTGTAGTGTTTGTGTAGTGTAGGGTCATGCTGGGGGTAGTGTTTTAGGGTTTTGGGTAGTGTTGTAGTGTTTGCGTAGTGTAGGGTCATGCTGGGGGTAGTGTTTTAGGGTTTTGGGTAGTGTTGTAGTGTTTGCGTAGTGTAGGGTCATGCTGGGGGTAGTGTTTTAGGGTTTAGGGTAGTGTTGTAGTGTTTGCGTAGTGTAGGGTCATGCTGGGGGTAGTGTTTTAGGGTTTAGGGTAGTGTTGTAGTGTTTGCGTAGTGTAGGGTCATGCTGGGGGTAGTGTTTTAGGGTTTAGGGTAGTGTTGTAGTGTTTGCGTAGTGTAGGGTCATGCTGGGGGTAGTGTTTTAGGGTTTAGGGTAGTGTTGTAGTGTTTGCGTAGTGTAGGGTCATGCTGGGGGTAGTGTTTTAGGGTTTAGGGTAGTGTTGTAGTGTTTGCGTAGTGTAGGGTCATGCTGGGGGTAGTGTTTTAGGGTTTAGGGTAGTGTTGCAGTGTTTGCGTAGTGTAGGGTCATGCTGGGGTGTAGTGTTTTAGGGTTTTGGGTAGTGTTGTAGTGTTTGCGTAGTGTAGGGTCATGCTGGGGGTAGTGTTTTAGGGTTTAGGGTAGTGTTGTAGTGTTTGCGTAGTGTAGGGTCATGCTGGGGTGTAGTGTTTTAGGGTTTTGGGTAGTGTTGTAGTGTTTGCGTAGTGTAGGGTCATGCTGGGGGTAGTGTTTTAGGGTTTAGGGTAGTGTTGTAGTGTTTGCGTAGTGTAGGGTCATGCTGGGGGTAGTGTTTTAGGGTTTAGGGTTGTGTTGTAGTGTTTGCGTAGTGTAGGGTCATGCTGGGGGTAGTGTTTTAGGGTTTAGGGTAGTGTTGTAGTGTTTGCGTAGTGTAGGGTCATGCTGGGGTGTAGTGTTTTAGGGTTTTGGGTAGTGTTGTAGTGTTTGCGTAGTGTAGGGTCATGCTGGGGGTAGTGTTTTAGGGTTTAGGGTAGTGTTGTACTGTTTGTGTAGTGTAGGGTCATGCTGGGGGTAGTGTTTTAGGGTTTAGGGTAGTTTAGTTGTTTAGTGTATGCTAAAGGCATATTCGTTCTAAAAGTTTTCGTTATTTTAATTTGCGGCCTAATAGTACATGCGGGATTTTTTTTGCGGACTGATGGTATGCGGGATTTCGTCATATATTCGCTAATCATACTTTCTATGGCAAAATGAACCCCCTCATTTTGTTCCTTTTTAAATTAAATGTTTTAAGAGTTACCACTTTATTCCAATCAAGATGGCTTCAGGTGTGCCATACCTTTGTAATAAGTAGGACTGTTAGCACTCTAGTTGTTCTTTAGAACACTCTGGGACATTCTGTCATTGGGCTATAGTTGGGCTACATCTGGCTGATATTTGGGCTACATTTGTTTTTTTTGTCTCTGGTGGCCATCTTTGGGCTACATTGGGCTACATTGGGCTACATTGGGCTACATTTGGGCTCCAACATATATATAGCCCAATGTAGCCCAATATATATTTTTCAAAGTTAATTTTCGTAAAAACCACTGGAGCCTATATCTTGAGACATAGCAAAGGCACATCGGGCTACCCGTCCCTACAATTTTGCCAAGTTTGGTGTAAATCCATTCAGCCGTTCAGGCTAAAAGTGAGGCCAACCGCCCTATGGAAAATTGCATGGGAAAAACATGTTTTGGGACCCCCCTTTTTTCTCGGCCCCCCCTTGACGAAACCCCCCCAAATTTTCAGGGGCTGCTCAGAAACAAAATGTTCCATTTTCCTGAAAATTTCAGCCAATTCTGTCCTCAAACGCCAAAGGTATTCGACATAGAATTTTCAAAAATCCCATAGGAAAAAAATCCTAACTATATATACCTACTGGCTATCGCCAGTAGGTAATATATATATATATATATATATATATATATATATATATATATATTCACTGAAAAAACCATAGGTTATAGACCATATATAGTTAGGAATTAGCATTTACAAAACCTTGAAAATTCACTGAAAAAACCATAGGTTATAGACCATATATATATTCACAAAGGCACTGGGTTTTATATTGACAGGGAATACTTGCGCTCTGCATAAGTTTCTGACAGCTTGTCAGATTAGAAAAAACGTTAACGGTGGTGCCACAGGAAAAGGGAAACCCTCTGAACCCTTTACAAGGTATCGTAAACAACACCTAGAATATATGAAAACAATTTCCTATGCACACAACATATCAATTCAGGTACAAAGTATTATGAACAGGCATCTATTAGGTTTAGTCCTAGAAAATAATATTTCACTTCTTCTTTTTGAGCAATTTTTGTCGTTTATTGCCCAAGAGACCTTACGCCAGCCGACACGTGTTTCGTCAGAGTGCAGATTGCTCTGACTCTTCAGGGCTTTCTTGAAATGATGGCGTATATTGTAATTCCAATTGACCGGTGATAATTCCAACCCGGTAAGGGTATCTTGTACGTTCAATAGTTGTAGCTATTCTTCCCTCGTATCTTTGAAGGTCTGTAATAATCAAAGAGTTGCCGTATCTAGGGGCGCATGAGCAGAATAGAAATGATCGATATGATCCAATCGTCAGTTTTATTTAAGACCACTCCAATGTGAGCGAGAGGATCATCTGAAGCCGTGTTTGCGTGTCCCAAGAAAAGTCCAAATGTCCCTGGACCTTGTGTTTTGCCAAGCCGCGAGTCCGGCGTTCTTGTTTCAAAGGTGCATTGTCGAATGCGGAAGAGGAAGCACGTGTCGGCTGGCTGATGTCATTTGAGATGTCATCAGTGATGTCATCAGTGATGTCACTGACCATGTCATGAATGATGTAATATGTGACATCATCAGCAGTGGATTGCGGGTGCGCGATATATAGTTAGTGCAACTAACTATATATGCGAATTTCAATGGTTTTGTGTGAGTAAAATAAGGTTTTGTAAATGCTAATTCCTAACTATATATGGTCTATAACCTATGGTTTTTTCAGTGAATTTTCAAGGTTTTGTAAATGCTAATTCCTAACTATATATGGTCTATAACCTATGATTTTTTCAGTGAATTTCAATGGTTTTTTAATTGCAAATATCAAAAGCTGTAAAATGTATTCTTCTTTTAAAGGAAAAATATATTTTTTATGTATTTAATATAAATGTTTTATGTATATAAATGTTTTTTTTTTTTCACTACCGGTCCGCGCACCGGGTAGCTTCCCGTTAGCTCAATTTGGTGCCGCGACCCGATCCGCACACCGGGAAACGTTCTGTTAGCGCAAGTGCCGCATTCGAAAACAACATCGTGATGCGTCACGTAAGCGCGACGTATCGCGTTGCCGCATAATGCGTCTTATGACGCGCCGCGTTAGTTCACTCGGAAGTGCTCCGGAGCGCGACCCGAGGCGCGAAGCGCAGCACCCCGGAAGCGCTCCGGGCGTGGAGTGGGACGCGTAATGTAAGCGTAACAGGTCATGTGACCTGAAAATTACACTTTTTATTGGTTTAGAACATTTTTTTTCTCCCAAATTTATGAAAGCCCCCACCTTTTTTCCTCACTCTGACTTTCATCTTTGTGAGAGGAAGACCTGTTTCTGCTTGTTCAGTCATGGCATCTGTAGTAGCTGCAGCTGGTGGACCGCCACCACCACCACAACCACCTAGGAAGGAAGGACCACCTGCAAAGTTCCTTCCAAACCCAGAGGAAGAGGAAGAAGAAGAGGAAGAGGAGGTAGAGCCGAGGCAGTTCTTGCGTGAAGAGCCCCGGCAATCCCACCGCTTAGACCATTTTATTTGGCAATTTTTTTCTTACCCTCGAGGGCAAATAAAGGTCAATGCCCGGCTGGTGACATGCCTCATTGCGATGCAGTTCTGTCCCGAGGCATAGACAAAAGGTATAGTTTTGGAAACTATACTATGCACCGCCACATGCAGAGGTGGCAACCAATCAATTATAGCGTTGCTGAGGTGCGTCACCTCCAGGATAACCCACCAATATTATTTTACTGTTTCCCTTGGTTTTCCCCTTGTTACGCTTACCGGAACACTACCCGGTGCGCGGACCGGGCGCTAACCGTGCAAAAATTTGAAAAAAAAGGCTGTTTTTTTTTTACATATATGAGCCTCCTCAGCCACCCTCAGAAAATCTAGGGGGTAAGGATATGTCTCCCGTGCCCCCTTATACCCATTCCCAACATTGTTTATCCTCCATCTTGTGACTAAATTTGTCCGAAACACAAGATGGCGGACTCCCGTTACGCTACCGGTGAGCTACCCGGTTCGCGTACCGGGTAGCGCTTCCACCGCGAAAAATCGATTTCTTTTTTTTTTTTTTACATTTTTTTGCCCCGAGGGGCCCTTTAATAGCCCCCACATCAATCCTAGGGGGTCAGGAGGGGTCTACCTTGCCCCCTTTCATTCATTTCCCCCTTCATTTATTTCCACCTCTTGTCTCTCGATCCTACCGAGAGACGAGATGGCGGCCGCTCCGGACTGTTTAGAATGTTGACAGTCACCGGAGAGCCAATCCGCTTCTCTTCGCGAAGTTCCGTTACGAGTCTGGTACGCGAACCGGGGCGCTAACCGGGACGCTGTCACAGATATATATATTTTTTTGAACGTTAATTTCTCAAAATCCACTGGAGCACATATCTTGAGACCTAGCAAAGGCACATCGGGCAAACAGTCTCTACAATTTTGCCAAGTTTCATAGAAATCCATTCAGCCATTCGAGCTAAAAGTGAGTCCAACCGCCCTATGGAAAACTCAATGTTAAAAACATGTGCCATTTTCCTGAAAATTTTAGCCAATTCCGTCCATCAACGCCAAAGGTATTCAACATAGAATTTTCAGAAATCCCTATTAAAAAAAATCCTAACTATATATACCTACTGGCGACCGCCAGTAGGTGATACATACACATACATGTATATAAATGCATATGCATATATATGCATATATATATATGTGTATATGTGTGCGTGTAGAGAGAAGTAGAGGTGTAGAGGTAGAGAGGTAGAGGTAGAGAGGTAGCGGTAGAGAGGTAGAGACTAGTAGAGAGAGAAGTAGAGAGAGGTAGAGAGGTAGAGAGTAGAGAGCCCAAATGTAGCCCAAATATTAGCCAGATGTAGCCCAACTATAGCCCAATGACAGAATGTCCCAGAGTGTTCTAAAGAACAACTAGAACGTTAACAGTCTTACTTATGACAAAAGTATGGCACACTTGAAGTCATCTTGATTGGAATAAAGTGGTAACACTTAATACATTTAATTTGAAAAGGAACAAAATGAGGGGTTTCATTTTGCCATAGAAATGATATATATATATATATATATATCGACAGTAACTCCAAACGACCACCTCCAGTCCAGCAAGACCAGCGAAGCAGGAGACAGACCACAGCATTCGGGTAAGTGTTTTTATTTCACCAGCTTTTTCCCAATTTCCAACCAAAACATAATATATATATATATATATATATATATATATATATATATATATCACTTAATACATTTAATTTGAAAAGGAACAAAATGAGGGGTTTCATTTTGCCATAGAAATGATATATATATATGTATATATATATATATATATATATATATATATATATATATATATATATATATATATATATATATATTACCTACTGGCGGTCGCCAGTAGGTAGTTATAGTTAGGATAATTTTCAATGTTAAATCTCAACATTCTATTTTGAATAACTTTGGCGCCGGTTGACGAATCTGCCTGAAATTTTCAGGAAAATGGTCTCATGGCGGTCCGGTCCTTCCCTGAAAGTTTGGGGGGGATTCGTCAAGCGGGGGCCGAGATAAAAGGGGGGTCCCAAAACGCGTTTTCCCCATGTTAATTTCCATAGGGCGGTCGATTTCACTTTTAGCCCGAACGGCTGAATGGATTTCCACCAAACTTGGCAAAATTGTAGGGACTGGTAGCCCGATGTGCCTTTGCTATGTCTCAAGATATGTGCTCCAGTGGATTTTGAGTAATTTAGGTTCAAAAAAATATATATATCTATAGGCGCTCTCCCGTGCGCGCACCCGAGTGCGCTCCAGGCGCGACACGCGACTTGCGCGCAGGAAGCTGATTGGCTCTCAGTTGTCTGTAAACATTCTAAACAGTCCGGAGCGGCCGCCATCTTGTGTCTCGGTAAAATCGAGACACAAGGGGTTTGAAAAAAAAAGGGGCAAATGACCATAAGGGGGAAGAGTAGACCCCCTCTGACCCCCTAGGTTTGATGTAGGGACTAAAATAGGGTCCTGCAGGGCATTAAAATTTTTTTTTCGTTTTGCGCGGGGGAAGCGCATGGTACGCGCACCGGCGAAGCACGGGGAAAATCCAGGATTATATTTATGAAGGCCTTGCGCTGTTAGTTTTGCGCTTCCTGTGCGTCAATTTTTGTGACGCACCAGCGGTGTAAAAAAATGCGCATTGTTATGCAATATTTAAAAAGTGACGCATCTATCTAGATGCGTCACTTTTTAAATATAGTGCAACGAGGTACATTTTATTACACTGCTGGTGTTATGCGTCACTTTTCTGTGCGCACTCCTTATGACATTCCAGATGTGTCATATTTAATGTATGACGAATCATGTTGCAGATACAATATGGCGCAGAGTTTTAAAAAGTGACCCATGTACCTAGATGCGTCACTTTTTAAAAATAGCGTCAGGTATAATGCATGCAGAGGGGGTGTTCTCCCGCAAAAAGCTTTGTAATAGCGACGCAGTGAAATCTTTCAGATTTCACTGCGTCAGTTTTAGGATGCTGTTGCGTCAAAATCTTGTGCCTGCTTTACAGCAGGTGTTAGACTGAGGCAAGACCTTTCATATGCTGCTTTCCCCATTTGAAAGGACACATTACTGGAGTTGCGTCACTTTTGTGACGCACTCCAGCAATGCGTTACTTGGAATGTCATAAGGAGTGCGCACAGAAAAGTGACGCATTGCACCAGTAGTGTAAAAAAATGTGCCGCGTTGCGTTATATTTAAAAAGTGAGGTATCTAGGTAGATGGGTCACTTTTTAAAATCAAGCGCCACATTATATCTGCGTGAGGTATAATGCATGCAGAGGGGGTGTTCTCCCACTAAAAGCTTTGTAATAGCGACGCAGTGAAATGTTTGAGATTTCACTGCGTCACTTTTAGGATGCTGTTGCATCCTTTAAATATAGTGCAACGAGGCACATTTTATTACACTGCTGGTGTGATGCGTCACTTTTCTGTCCACAGTCCTTATGACATTCCAGATGTGTCATATTTAATGTATGACGAATCATGTTGCAAGGAGCTACAGATACGTCAGTATTTCTGACATATGTGTAAACATAAAAGTGATGCGAGGCCGGCGCAAAATTTTGACGCAATAGCATCCTAAAAGTGACGCAGGGAAATCTCATAGATTTCAGTACGTTGTTATTACCAAGCTTTTTGCGCGGGATTGCCCCTCTGCATACAATATACCTGATGCAGATACAATATGGCGCAGAGTTTTAAAAAGTGACCCATGTACCTAGATGCGTCACTTTTTAAAAAATAGTGTCAGGTATAATGCATGCAGAGGGGGTGTTCCTTGCAAAAAGCTTGGTAATAATGACGCAGTGCGTCACTTTTAGGATGCAGTTGCGCCAAAATCTTGCGCCTGCTTCACAGCAAACCTTTCACATGGTGCTTTTTCCATGTGAAAGGACACATTACTGGAGTTGCGTCACTTTTGTGACGCACTCCTGCAATGCGTTACTTTTGTGTTTACAGATATGTCAGAAATACTCCAGTTTATTCACTGTGTCATAACTTTCTTTTCTAACACTCACCTTCTTTCATTCCTCCTACTTCACTTCCTTTCACCTCTCATACCTTTCTGTTCTTTCTTACTCATTCTCCTTTCAATTATCAATGCACTATATTTCACTTACTCTTCATTTTTTAAGATTATAGCTCTTTGATGAGAATTGGAGGTAGTTCTGAAAAGAACTTTTGGTTTTCTTCTTTTAACTGAAGAGGAACAAAAACAGGGAATAGAAACTGCTCAACAGGAGCAAAAAGAAAAGAAAAAAATTAGGGGTGGGAAGGGCAGTGATGGTTCTCCAATGCCCGAACCATGAGCAGGACACTTTGCTCCCCATAGGTGAGGAGTTGATTGCAGTATCTGCATTTGACGACCCCATGGTTGAATGCAGGTTGAATGTTTGCTACCTGCCCCTGAGATTGTTCTCTTCCAGAAGAAGTTGCTCCTCCTGTTGATGTAGAGGCCCCATCTCTGGGAACCTCCTGTGCCAGAGCCCTGACACTTTCCCGGGCAAAATTCTGGGGGTGCCTCCTCTCCACATGTCGGATCATCGTAAAGTTCCCAAAAGAGTATTTTTTTTGGGGGTTACCCCGTGACAGGACCTGTTTGCAGATCCTGCACTCTACTTTTGGTGCATTCACCTTCTTCTGGCCTTCTGGAAACTTAAAAAATTTCCAAATGAAATGTTCCTTCACCTTTGGGGTAGGAGGCTCTTCATCAATGAAGTCATCTTCACTGCTGGATGGTCTGGCAGCCATGATGAATCCAGGAATATGGAGCAGCAAAAAAGGCAGGTCTTTCAGTCACAAAAGTGAAAGAAGAAGTGAAGGAAATGGGTGGGGATTTCATTCATTGTAAAAAAAAACTGTTAGCAACCAATGAAAAGTGTTATTTGAGGGTCACATGACCCGACGCGTTTACGCTGCGCGCTCCGGAGCACTTCCGGGTGCGTTTACGCAGCGCGATCGTAGGCGCTTCCGGGGCGCAAACGTGGCGCGATCGTAGGCGCTTTTCCGTGCGTTTATGCGCCGCGCACGTATGCGCTTCCGAGGGCACTTACGTTGCGCGCCGAAGTGACGTCATCAATCTTTTATAGAAATGCATAATCATTTT
Source organism: Lissotriton vulgaris (assembly GCF_964263255.1). Taxonomy (NCBI): domain Eukaryota; kingdom Metazoa; phylum Chordata; class Amphibia; order Caudata; family Salamandridae; genus Lissotriton; species Lissotriton vulgaris. Next base: position 725,950,859 of record NC_141696.1, read on the forward strand.
CCATATTAAAAAAAACTAATTTTATTTGTATGGTACGAAATGTTTTGCATTATTATTAACTTTTCATTCATATTTTTTTTTCACGAACGACAGTTGCGCTCTGGGTGCGCTTTCAGATGAGCTCTCGGAGAAGCTTACAGGAGAGCTTAGCTGAAAGCTTCCCGGAGCGCGCACCCAGAGCGCAAAAGAAAAAAATTATAAGAAAAAATGAATACTTAAAAAAAAACAGCAAATTGTAAAAAAAAAAAAGGTTAGAAACTCGATATACAAAGGAATTAGCATTTAAAAAACCTATGAAATTCACTGAAAAAACCATAGGTTTCACACCAGTTATAGTTAGGAATTAGCATTTAAAAAACCTATGAAATTCACTGAAAAAACCATAGGTTTCACACCAGTTATAGTTAGGAATTAGCATTTAAAAAACCTATTAAATTCACTGAAAAAACCATAGGTTTCACACCAGTTATAGTTAGCTGGAAATTTTACTGATATAAAACCATTGAAATTCCCACGTTATAGTTAGTCGGACTCACTATAACTTGCGCGTGCAATGCACTGCTGATGACATCACATATTACATCACTCATGACATGGTCAGTGACATCACTCATGACATCACTGATGACACCATCCTTGTGACACAGTGACAGACCTCCTTTCAGTGTAATGTAACCCTTGAAACACATATTCAAAAATAGAAACTAATATTTTCAAAAAAGTGGATATACCCATACCAGTTACAACAACCAATTCAGTAATACCACCATCTAATACACATCCACTCATGTGTATGTATATGGGTTATTAGATATTTTTATTAGTATCAGTATGAGTGTCTATATGGTTTGGTGGGGGTATTACTTAGCACATAGATGCATGAGTGACTGACTCTTTGTTTGTATGTGTTTTGAAGACAGCATATGTACAGGACTGTATGGGTGGATGAGTGTCTATATGTGTTTGTTAGTGAGTGAATGACTGTCTCACTAGTGTCTTTATCAGTAACTACATATGTTTTAATCTAGTATATATGAATATTGATGTATATAAGTGAGTATATGTGAGAGTAAGAGATTGTAAGAGTTCCTGTTTAAATAAGTATGTGTTTCTATAAGTGATTGTTTAAGAGAATAAATATGTGTAATTTTAAATAGAAGTAAGGTGGAAGTGTGTGTATAACTCTATATTCAAATAAATGGATGTTCAATAGTTTATTTGCACGTGTGAATATGTGTGTGAGTAACTTTTGGATGAATGTCGGTGTGTAACAGGATGTATAGGTGTATCACTTCATATGATGAGTGAGTATATGTATGAGTGACTATATAGAACTGTTGGTGAATGAGTGGATGTGTATATAGATAGTGGAATTACTGAATTGCTTGTTGTAACTGATATAGGTATCTCCATTTTATTAAAAATTTCAGTTTCTATTTTTGAATATGTGTCTCAAGGGTTACATTATAGTGAAAGGAGGTCTGTCACTATGTCACAAGGATGGTGTCATGAGTGATGTCACTGACCATGTCATGAGTGATGTAATATGTGATGTCATCAGCAGTGCATTGCACGCGCAAGTTATAGTGAGTCCGACTAACTATAACGTGGGAATTTCAATGGTTTTATATCAGTAAAATTTCCAGCTAACTATAACTGGTGTGAAACCTATGGTTTTTTCAGTGAATTTAATAGGTTTTTTAAATGCTAATTCCTAACTATAACTGGTGTGAAACCTATGGTTTTTTCAGTGAATATATATATATATATATCATTTCTATGGCAAAATGAAACCCCTCATTTTGTTCCTTTTCAAATTAAATGTATTAAGTGTTACCACTTTATTCCAATCAAGATGACTTCAAGTGTGCCATACTTTCGTCATAAGTAAGACTTTTAGCGTTCTAGTTGTTCTTTAGAACACTCTGGGACATTCTGTCATTGGGCTATAGTTGGGCTACATCTGGCTAATATTTGGGCTACATTTGGGCTCTTTTGTCTCTGGTGGCCATCTTGGGAGACTGCATATCAGAATTTTTTTAATGAAATATAAGAGGATTTGAGAAGTCACTCAAAATGTGCCCTAATTTTTCTTTCTTCAGCAATAATCATAATTTCTATGGCAAAATGAACCCCCTCATTTTGTTCCTTTTGCAAATTAAATGTTTTAAGTGTTAACACTTTATTCCAATCAAGATGACTTCAGGTGTGCCATACTTTTGTCATAAGTAAGACTGTTAGCGCTCTAGTTGTTCTTTAGGACACTCTGGGACATTCTGTCATTGGGCTACAGTTGGGCTACATCTGGCTGATATTTGGGCTACATTTGTTTTTTTTTGTCTCTGGTGGCCATCTTTGGGCTACATTGGGCTACATTGGGCTACATTGGGATACATTTGGGCTCTAACATATATATAGCCCAATATATATTTTTCAAAGTTAATTTTCGGAAAAACCACTGGAGCATATATCTTGAGACATAGCAAAGGCACATCGGGGTACCAGTCCCTACAATTTTGCCAAGTTTGGTGGAAATCCATTCAGCCGTTCGGGCTAAAAGTGAGTCCAACCGCCCTATGGAAAACTCAATGTTAAAAACACGTTTTGGGACCCCCCTTTTTTCTCGGCCCCCGCTTGACGAAACCCCCCCAAACTTTCAGGATACGCTCAGAAACAATATGTGCCATTTTCCTGAAAATTTCAGCCAATTCCGTCCATCAACGCCAAAGTTATTCAACATAGAATTTTCAGAAATCCCTATTCAAAAAAATCCTAACTATATATACCTACTGGCGACCGCCAGTAGGTAATACATACACATACATGTATATAAATGCATATGCATATATATATGCATATATATATATGTGTATATGTGTGCGTGTAGAGAGAGGTAGAGAGGTAGAGGTGTAGAGGTAGAGAGGTAGAGGTAGAGAGGTAGCGGTAGAGAGGTAGAGACTAGTAGAGAGAGAAGTAGAGAGAGGTAGAGAGGTAGAGAGTAGAGAGTGAGTAATAGAGAGTAGAGAGTGAGTAGTAGAGAGTAGTAGAGAGCAGTAGAGAGAGTAGCAGAGAGTGAGTAGTAGAGAGTAGTAGAGTGAATAGTAGAGCGAGTAGTAGAGAGTAGTAGAGCGTGAGTAGTAGAGAGAGAGTAGTAGAGAGTAGTAGAGAGTAAGTAGTAGAGTGAGTAGTAGAGAGCAGTAGAGAGTGAGTAGTAGAGAGTAGTAAAGAGTGAGTAGTAGAGAGTGAGTAGTAGAGAGTGAGTAGTAGAGAGTAGTAGAGAGTGAGTAGCAGAGAGAGAGAATAGTAGAGAGTAGTAGAGAGTGAGTAGTAGAGTGAGTAGTAGAGAGTGAGCAGTAGTGAGAGAGTGGTAGAGAGTGAGTAGTAGAGAGTAGTAGAGAGTGAGAAGTAGAGAGTGAGTAGTAGAGAGTGAGTAGTAAAGAGTGAGTAGTAGAGAGAGGGTAGTGTAGAGTAGTAGAGAATGTGTAGTAGAGAGTGAGTATTTGAGAGTAGTGGAGTAGGAGAGAGTAAGTAGTAGAGAGTAGTGGAGAATATTCCAAAGTTTGGCACAGCACCACTTGCACAATAAGTCCAATCAAATCATTTCACTTAGAGTCCCTATTGAAGCGCTGAATCTTGGTGTATATTCAAATGCTTTTATTTTCCTTAAGTTTATGTACCACAGCCAGCCGAAACGTTTTGTTCTGTACAACAGAACTTCTTCAGGGCGTTCTTATTTCCTTCAAGTTATGTCGGTATCCTGTTGTCATATAACTAGATATTTCTTCCAAATGTTAGACGAGACGTAAGTACATTCTTATTCAAAGTGATTAGGTATCAATTTTACCCACACAATTCGGGCAGACTTGAGTAATTTATAGCATCCTCAAAGTCAGTCTTTAAAAAATTCCAAAGTATAGGACATGATAATCCAAATCCAAATGTTTCTCAAGAAGAGTCATTTTCAATCGTTCGGAATATCGGTGTTTGGGCAGATATGACCCAGGAACCCCCAGTATGCAAGGGGAATTAGTCCCCCCTCTGCAAACGCGCCAGTGACCTGCATTGCAGAGAGGTGTAAAAAGGGGCATAGCCTCATTACACCTCTGTGCAATGCAGCCCCCTGGCGCATACTGGATGTTCCAGGTGGGCTAGTTGGCCCCAGGGACCCCTAGTATGCAAGGGGAATTAGTTCCCCCTCTTCAAACATGCACGGGGGCTGCGTTGAAGAGAGGTGTAACAAGGGGCATAGCCTCATTACACCTCTGCAATGCAGCCCCCTGGTGCATACTGGAAGTTCCAGGTGGGCTAGTTGGCCCCCAGGGGCCCCCAGTATGCAAGGGGAATTAGTTCCCCCTCTTCAAACATGCAAGGGGGATGCATTGCATAGAGGTGTAAAAAGGGGCGTGGCTTCATTACACCTTTCTGCAATGCAGTCCCCTGGTGCATACTGGAGATTCCTGGTGGGCTTTCAGGTCTTATATAGTTAGGAATTAGCATTTAAAAAACCTATTAAATTCACTGAAAAAACCATAGGTTTGGCACCAGTTATAGTTAGCTGGAAATTTTACTGACATAAAACCATTGAAATTCCCACGTTATAGTTAGGTGGACTCACTATAACTTGCGCGCCTGCAATGCACTGCTGATGACGTCACATAATACATCACTCATGACATGGTCAGTGACATCACTCATGACATCACTGATGACACCATCCTTGTGACAGAGTGACAGACCTACTTTCAGTGTGATGTAACCCTTGAAACACATATTCAAAAATAGAAACTAAAATTTTCAAAAAAATAGAGATACCCATACCAGTTACTACAACCAATTCAGTAATACCACCATCTATATACACATCCACTCATGCACCAACAGTTCTATATAGTCACTCATACATATATTCACTCATCATATGTAGTGAAACACCTATACATCCTGTTACACACCGACAGTCATCCAAAAGTTACTCACACACATAATCACACATGCAAATAAACTATTGAACATCCATTTATTTGCATATACACATATACACACACTACCACCTTACTTCTAAGGAAACTTACACATACTTACTCTCTTAAACAATCACTTATAGAAACACATACTTATTTAAACAAGAACTCTTTCAATCTCTCACTCTCACATATACTCACTTATATACATCAATACTCACATATACTAGATTAAAACATATGTAGTTACTGATAAAGACACTAGTGAGACAGTCATTCACTCACTAACACACACATATACACACTCATCCACCCATACAGTCCTGCACATATGCTGTCTTCAAAACACATACAAACAGTGAGTCAGTCATTGATGCATCTATGTGCTAAGTAACACCCCCACCAAACCATACAGACACTCATACTGATACTAAAGAACCATCTAATAACCCATACACACACATGTAGCTACTCACCAACCCATGCAGCCACTTATACACAAAGTGAAACACTGATACAAACATTTAAATATTTAAACAATACCAGCTAATATATGTATTCACTAAGATACACTTAATAAGCCAGTTAACCAATCAATAAAAAAAAAACATCCATTAGGACACTTATTTAAACATTTATTCTTCCATCGACCTTTACATATACATATATAAAACATATTTATTTTTCAGAAAGGCACACATTCACTGGATGGTGTCAACAGTGATGTCATGAGTGATGTCCCTGACCATGTCATGAGTGATGTAATATGTGACGTCATCAGCAGTACATTGCAGGCGCGCAAGTTATAATGAGTCCAACTAACTATAACGTGGGAATTTCAATGGTTTTATGTCAGTAAAATTTCCAGCTAACTATAACTGGCGTAAAACCTATGGTTTTTTCAGTGAATTTAATAGGTTTTTTAAATGCTAATTCCTAACTATAACTGGTGTGAAACCTATGTTTTTTCAGTGAATATATATATATATATATATATATATATATATATATATATATATATATATATATATATATAGAGAGAGAGAGAGAGAGAGAGTGAGAGAGAGAGAGAGAGAGAGAGAGAGAGAGAGAGAGAGAGAGAGAGAGAGAGAGAGAGAGAGATACTACTGATAAAAAACTATGAAAGTCTGAAAGTGTATCTTAGTCATAGCAATTGAATTTCCTTTCATATTTCATATACACACCACCATTTTCAGTCTTTATTGATATTGATTTATTTCTGTATTATGATCCTTAAGGACAAATTGAAATCAATAACTAGTCTCCTTTGTAAATGCAGTTGAGGCTTTCCCGAACTCACTGCAAATGGTACTGATGTAATCTAAATTCTAATATCAAAGAAGACACTTTGTAAATTGGGAAAATGTAAAAGTGATCTAACACTTACCATTACTTTAGCATTGCACTAGCCCAGTAATGCTGTTGATAATGGACTTGTGATGCGGGTCTATGATTTCTCTGGCATAGAACAGTGATGCAGAGGAACAAATACATATACAAGTCTCGAGGAAGAAAAAAATTCATCCCTATCAATGAGTCATCAATCTCTATTTTTTGTCCTCATCTCACCTTAGATCTGGGCAGAATTTACAAGCCGACTTGAATGAACCTAGTCGCCCTCCGGTTCACTGCGTAGATCTATGCCAGCCCAGGGATTTTGCACGTGGATGAGGTCAGGTGTAATCATTGGACCAGGATTCAACCACCATTGATCTAATAATTAATCAGATGCAAACGGCGTCCCCAAACTAAAAGGGGACACCAGATGTTTTCATGGGCTCCTGTCCTATCTCCCTGGTCCAGACGTGCCATATTCAGCACAGCTTTTACCCAGTTTTCTCTGTTGGGGGGATCGGTTCTTTCCACCTTAGGCAAATCTCCTTCCTGGCTATAATAATAAGATATAGTAATAGTACCATATCTGACTGTGACAACACCTCTCTTGTGGAATCATTCGAGTCAAAAATCACCAGATTGACGTCTATTTCCAGATCTATACCTAAAATAGCAGTCAAAGTTTCCCCCACATTCTTCCAGAAGAAACTTAATTCTATACATTCAAAGAACATATGGTCATCGTCAGCTTTATCTCTCTAACATCTGGGGCATTGTGGGATCGGAACCGGTGTAAACTTAGCAATACTAGCCTGAGTAAAATAAAGCCTGTTTAACACAAAAAAGTGGTTGTTTTTTAACCTAGCTGGCTTTATAAATCTGTAAAGCAGTCTGAGGGAGGATTCAAATCGAACTTCTGTGGGGAGGGCCTGGGGAAGGGAGTTCCACACCGAAAATTGGGCCGGGGTTTCGCTATCTTCCGCTTCAAGCAATCTTGCATACCAATGGGATATTTCTTTTTCCTTGGTTGCAGGTCTAGAAATAGCTGCTCAAGATCCCAATTCCCTTTAATTTCACCCACTTCCGCCTCGTACCATGATCTTTAGTGAAGGTACTTAAACCTTGAAAAGGTGGGACCAATCTTAACTAGTAATAGTTCCCATGGAAGTAAACCCTCTGAGTCCACCAGGTCCGACCATCTCCACAAACCAGCTTCCCTTAAAGGTGTCGCTAAGCTGTCATACAGACATTCTGGGTTCCCTAGTGAGTCCCATATTGGGGCGAGATCAGAAAAATACCCTATACCCCAAATTCACCTCAATTTATAACAGATTGACAAGGCAGTTTTCAAAACCTTGAGGCGGACACGTTTAAAGAATCTGGGAGCCCCAAATGTATACAAGCGCCCACCTTGCCCATTATCCCCCTCTGCTGAAACCATTTCCTTCAAAAGCCTACCCCCACATAGTCTCCGCTGGTGTTGTTAACAACATCCTAATGCCCGTGAACTGAAATGCCATTAAATACCAGTTAATATCTGGTAGGGCCAAACCACTCATTAAGAGCTTTCTTCTTAACCTCTTCCAGGATAATCTTGCGCTTTTCTGCCCCCATATAAAACTTCCAATTTTACCCTGGATTTTATGAATAATTTTCTGCGGAAAAGTAAGAGGAATCGTGTTGAACAAGTATGTCAGTTTGGGGAGGACCGCCATCTTTACTAGGTTCACCCTTCCACAGATCATCAAAGGGAGGTTTTTCCACCTAGCTAAGAGATAATCTATGTCTTTTTCAATTTTAACCAGATTTAGAAGGGGGATTTTCTTCAGGTCCTTCACTATTTTAATCCCAAGATATCTAAACTCCCCACTTTCTGAGCCTCCTGTATAGACTGTGTTCCAACACATAATTTCGGTTTTGGCCGAATTAGCAAGGTATCCCGACAATGAGCCAAACTCCTGTATTAATGTCTCAATCCGAGGGATTGCAATGTTGGGGTCACTGGTGTAAATAATGACATCATCAGTGTAGAGAGCAATTTTACACTGATATTCTAGTGATTTAAATGGTCTAATACCGTTATCCATCCTGATCATCTGCGCCAAGGGTTTAACATATATATTGAATAAAAGCGGGGACAAGGGGCATCCCTGCCTTGTTCCTCTCTGCATTTCAAAGCTAGGAATCAGGGAACCATTTAACAAAATTTTCGCAGACACCGCAGCATAACATTTTGTTAGGGTCTGCACAAATACTGAGCCCATTCCAGCAGTCTCTAACACCCCCCATAGATATCTCCAGCACACTCGATCAAATGACTTAGCGGCATCTAAGGCCACTACCGTTAAGGGGCCGTTCCTTCTCTCTGCCAAGTCTATATTCCCGATCAAGATTTGAGTTTGCTCCTGGATGGATCTCCCTACCATGAAGCCTATCTGATCAGAATTTATTAGGCTTGGCGCCAGTTTTGCCAACCTCCCTGCTAAAATACCCATAAAGATCTTATAGTCAGCATTCAGCAGGGAGATTGGATGGTAGGAATCTGCCAACAGGTGGTCTTTCCCTGGCTTCAATATTAAAACTATTGTGGCCTCTTATCAAGATCTTGGACCCACCCCGGAGGTGGAGTAAACTGAATTAAAAAGTGTATGGAGAATAGGCAAAAGCTCATCAGCTAACAATTTATAGATTCCATTAGGGAGAGAGTCAAGGCTGGCTGCTTTTTTATTTTTTGCCCTCTTAATTTGTACCCCTATCTTCTCCATGGAGATGGGTGCTTCTAAAAAATCATTGGCAGCTTTGGTTAACACGGGCAGGGACTTGTCCCTTAACCATGAGCTAATTGCTACAGGAGATGGTGTTATTTCCTCTCTATACAAGGTTGAGAAGAGGGACCGAAGGCATTCCTGCATTTCTGTAGGCTTGCTTGATTTAGTACCCACACTATCTATGATAAGTTTGTTTATATCATTTTTTGCTGGCTTTCTCGAGTTCCTCCTCCAAGACAACCAAGTCCCTAGTATTCTCTTGGTTAACGAGATTCCTTTCTTTTTCAAGAGACGATATTCTTGACTCCAAGGACTGTAGTTCCAAGATCTTTTTTTTATTTTTTATTCTTATTTGGGTACCCAGCACCCCTCTCAAGTTGGCTTCATAAGCATTCCAGACCTGATCTATTGAAGTGGAGCCAATATTAAAAGTAAAAAAATCTGTGGTAGCCTCTTTAATTACCTGGATGATCCCTGAGTCAGACAAGAATGCCCTATTCAAAGTCCACCTTGTTTGTAGACATGAACTACTCGTGGAGTATAAAAGGAGCAGAGGAGCGTGGTCTGAAAGATGGCTTGGTGCCATAGAGATACTAAGGATCTTATCTAAGGCCTCTTTATTAATCAAGACATAGTCTATCCTAGCTGAGTGGTGATACTTTTTATTGTGAAAAGTAAAACCCTGTGAACTATCCATCTTAGCTCTCCACACATCCACCAGATTGATGTTAAGTAGGAGATTTTTCAAGACCCTTCGGGATCTAGGAGATCCAATGGCATGACTCTGATTGGACCTATCCTTAACCTGGTCAAGCCTGATGTTAAAACACCTCCTACTATTAGTGGGGGATGCTAAAATGAGATTATCCTGTAATTTAACCAGAAAGTAGGGATCGTCTACATTAGGGCCATAGAAAGAGGAACAGGTCAACTTTTCCCCTTCAAAATCCAATGATCCATCTTCCTGATTGGGCTGTTGAAACCGATTTTATTTCACAGCTAAATCCCTTCTTGATCAAAATTGCCACCCCACGGCAGTTTATTGTTTGTTGGGAGTGGCAAAAACATTGTATCCACAGGAGTTTTGAAAAAATGCTCTTAGACTCTGTTTGATTTAGATGAGTTTCCTGCAGTATGCAAACCTGCACTGGTAACATCTCTAAGTATTTAAAGACCAGTCTTTGTCTTCTAGGGCATCTCAAGCCATTTATATTCCAAGAAATAAATTGGATATTACAGCCCCCTTCATTTTGTCTTTCCACCGTGCATTCCCTGCTTGGCCAGTAACATTTACGGTATAGTTTAGATGACAAGTGAGATGAGAGATTTTTATTTTACTTTTTTCCTGCCACCCTGTTCCCCACCTCTCCCCCATCCCCCCTTCCCCCTCCCCCTCCCCCCTTCCCTCCCTATCCCCTCGTGACCCCCTGACCCCCTAACACCCTGAGGAACCCTACCTTCCAAAAGGCAAATACCTATTCAGGCTCTTCCCCTCTCCGGGGTTTAAGAAAATAAACATTAAAACTTAATTGTAAACTGGCGGCTTGACTCTAGGCGTTACATTGGGCTTCTACACTCCCCCCTCGCAGACGTCCCTGCTTATCAAGCTGGATTTTTACAATTAAAATGTCGGCTTCTTGTTGTGAGCAGATCATGTGCATGTGATTGTTCCACATAACACGCAGTGTGGCTGGGAACCTCAGTTGAGCCTTTGCCCCCAACCCGATTAACTCTGATAACCTTTTCCCCAATCCCCACTGTCTTTCCGCTGTTATGTGAGAAATGTCCGATCTAATAAGGAATGAAAAAGGTGCCTGTTCTGCGAATGGAGAGGGGATAGCAACTTCCTTTAGAGCAGCAGATAAAATCTGTTCTTTCACTGAGTATGATAAAAAATTGACCAGAATTTTTCGGGGTTTCAATCGACCAGGATTCCTTTTAAATGGTTCTCTATGGACTCTCTGGATTTCAAAACTTAAATCTATTCCAGGGAGGTCTTTCAGAACTGTGCGTTTTAAAAGAGAGATTAGAAAACCCTTAATGTCATCTCCCTCCATTGCTTTGGGGATATTCATAAATTTCAGATTATTTTTCCTTGAATGGTTCTCTAGCCTCTCAAGATCATTTTAAATATCCTTATTCTGGATAGATAGTTTTTCCAGCTGTGACGCGGTAGCCTCCATCGCGGTCTTAATCCTGGGGATCTCCTCTTCGATTGCATCCGTCCTTGCGGTTACTAGTTCCAGTTTCTGGGCCAGCAACTCACAGGAGGATCGGATGGTAGACTGATTTGCCTCGGAAACCAAAAATCTATTCGCCAAATCGGCTTGGTTTGCCTCGGAGACTGTAAATCTATTAGCCATCTCGTCCTTCAGAGTCAAGAGAATTTCAGACAACGTATTGGAGATTGGAATTGAAGTGTCCTCAATTTCTGGGGGGAAGGTGGTTCCTTTTTCCATCTCCTCAGTTTGCCCCTTTATTGACGGCTCTGATGAGTCCTGTTTATCCATTCCATGCCCTCCCTCCTCCCGGAGTTGAGCTTGTTGCTTACTGGGTAGTTGGTCTAACCCCTGATCGCCCTTCTCCTGCTGTTCCAGGATGGAGTATCTATTAACGAGGTTAATAGCTGGATGCACTTCTAGAACCTGATTAGATTTTAAAGTACATTCTGCCATACCAGCGTTTCCCCACCTCCAGCTCGGCTGTCACTCAGCTGTTCCTCGTCCACTCTTCCACGGCGCCTCAAGCGTCGACCAGCTCTCTAATCATCCGATTCCGCTACACACACCGGAGCTGAATCCAGAGAGTCGGAAGCAGGTTCTCCGCTTCCGCCCTGACTCCGCCTCAGTCACTATATCCGCAGACACCTCCAAAAAGACAGGTACCGAAGCTAGGGGGAAGGAATGCAAATCTCCATTTGTTGTAGTCCACACCATGTCCAGAGAGGCTGATGAGGGAGGGTTTATTATTAATTTCGCCCCAAAGTCACACCGCCATTAGGAACCAGGAGAGGAGCGCCCGCGGCCGTTCAGTCAGCGGCCGCCATGTTCCTCCGCCGCCATGAGTCATCAATCTCGACAATTATTTCAAATATATAAAACCAATACACACTCAAAAAAATAGTTATTCAGGCATATATTTATCTTTTTATATCACTGAACATGCACAAAAATACATACAAAACATATACATAAATATGAACAATATACAAATCACCATTCCTCCCTACCTTTTGTTTTCATCTGCTACTGTTACAAATAAGCAAAGCACATTACTCAACAACAGCAATTAGAAATGCTTGAAATAGTCCACTACACAATCAAAGGAATTAATCCACCCACTACTTATTACACAAGGAGCAAAATCACAGTCTTTAGGAATAAATCACATTCTGTCAGACTCCTCCATGATGAAAGGTCGACACGTTTTGGCCAATTCATTCGGGCCTCATCAGGACAGGGAGACAAGAAATGGCAATATCTACAAAAAATCATTATATACACATCAAGCAATACCACTGAACATTAGTAGTGATTAGAAACATTAGACAGACGAGACCATTACATGGCCATGCCTTTATAGACCAAATGACCCAGGGTGCCAGACTGTGACACTCAACCGAAAAAACATGTTTGGCAAAATAAATATAGTGCGAAATTACCCAGTGGAAGCAATAAGTAGAAAGTAAAAGCCCACACGTGACTGATTGACAACCAAAAACATATAACCACCATGTTCCATCCAGTGCAAAAAAAATATCAATAAGAAGGCACAAGCATACAGACCTAGGTCCTATCTATTGAGAGCTCATTCCAACAAAATTCTTGGGTCCAAGTCTTTCTTAAAATATGTATGGCAGGAAAAGCAATGGTGGGCTTCTTCCATACAGTCACTAATACCAAAGAAAATCAAAAAGAGTAAATAAACTGGTACCCCATCCCAAAACAGGAATATTGGAACTAAAGCTAGCTGCGACTAACCTGGCCAAATATATGCAAGTATTAGGGCCCCTGCTCTTTATACTGAATTAATCCATTTTAGTATAGCGTGTATCCTCTTAAAAGGATCTGAAATGAGACAAGCATAGTTTTAAATGACAATCTTCAATCACAAATGCGAGACTGTCGCTCAATAGATTAAATGCAACACACTTACTTCACCAATCTATAAATCGTCAATACTACTGCTCCACCCACATCCTAACCAACACCATAGGTATTGCGTCCCTCGTGCTCTCAGTGGCGTCTTCCAGGTCTGAGTGCTGAATGCATGAATATGCGGGACGTCCCTCCGCATATTAATGGGGGCTGGTAATGCAATCAAAGTTGACAAGGTACCCAAGCCATTTAGATCCATAGTCATCATTTTCATGGTGAAGTCAAATAATTACTGAAAGAACATTTTTACAAATATAATCATCATTCCCACAGGACCTGTAGGCACAAACAAATCCTATGAGACCACCCAGTATCCTCACAGTAGTTGGAATCGGGAAAGGAAAACATTTTCTAGTGCATGACAAGTTATAAGAAATTAAACTTCAGTATCAGATGGGTCACATGACTCAATGACTCTTTTAAATCAAGGCCCACAAATGATCACAATAATTCAAGCCACGAACGGCTGTATGATATTTCTCAATCATCCTGTCTTCTAACCTCTTGAGGAGAGTCTGCATGTTATTATTATTTGTCTTCTGTACAGATATTAAGACAGACCATTGTATCTTGTTTTCATTATGTTTCAAATGTTGATAATGTTGCACCAGTGGTGCTTCCTGCATGCCTGTTTAGTCTAGACTTGTGTTGAAGAATGCAGGACTTTACTGGTTGTCTTGTTTGACCTATATAGAACAGATCACATGGGCACTTTGAGCAGTAGATCACATTTTTGGTGTTACAAAAAATTGTTCTGAACATGTTTGTGACCGTTGACCATGATGGATTTAGAACCAAAGGTCATCGGACAGGGTGCACAGTCATTACATTTAAAGTGACCGACCACTGGTGGGAGTCCAAGCATTCCCTTCAGATCTTTCTTAACAATTTTGGTGAGTCGTGCGATTTTAAAAGTTGTTGTCGTAAGTTTCTTCCTTTACGAAAGGAAACCAGTGGTTTGGGAATACCAAATGGCTAACCAATCTCCAATTTAGCAAAATGATCTTTTTCATTTTGTCAGCCTTTGGATTATATGTAAGGACACACTTCAAGGGATTTAATTGTGTCCACTCTTTAGGGACCAATAGATCCTCACTTAGGGGTCAATTAGGATGGCGGACGGACAAAGTCCGACCGGCATCCTGTTGGAGGACGGGACCGTCCGCCACAGGGGCGGATGTCCTGTGCCTCGAATTAGGGTGCACCCGCCACATTGGCGGGTGCATCCCGCATTTTTTACATTGCGACGGGTGGTGCTGAAAGTACCGCCCGCCGCAATGCAAAAAATGCATGTTGTGCGTTTTTGAGGCACAACATGGCAGGCACCACGCGGTGCCTGCCATGTTGTATTTTGAAACGCAGGGGGGTACCATAGGTACCCCCCATGTGCACCCCCACCCCTCCTTCACCCTGGAGGCCCGCAACAGGCCCCCAAAGCATGGACCGTATGCCTTTTCGTGGCGGCAATGCCGCCACAGAAAGGCATTCCCCTCAGCCCATCCTAATGTGGCTGGCGATGTCTGATAGACACCGCCACCATATTAGACGTTTTCGGCGGCGGACGGTCTTCCTGTCCACCACGGTCCCCCCGCCATTGTAATATGGCGGGGGGGAAATAGGTGGCGGACGCGCAAGGATAGCGGATGGATCGCCACTGCCTGCATGGCAGTGGTGATCCGTCCGCCATCCTAATCGGCCCGTAGGTGTGTACCAGGATGTTTTAATGGCAGTTCTTACCAATTTCCCCGGATACCCTGGTTCAACAAGTTTATTTTTCAAGATTTCGGCATTTTCAAAATAATCTTCCTTGTTTGTGCAATTTCTTCGGATTCTGAGAAAATGCCCATAGGGCAAATTCTCCTTTAAAATCCTGGGGTGGCCACTTGAGAAATGTAACAGAGTATTACGGTATGTGGGTGTAGTGTGTAAATGAACCTCTAAGAGACCATTTCTATGTTGGATCCACACATCTAGGCAATTAATCTTAACATTATAACTCATAACTGTAAATTTAAGGTCTATTGTCCTAGAATTCAGCCAATTATAAAAGAGGTCAAGTGTGTCGTAATCTCCTTCCCAGACCATGAAAATATCATCTGTATAGCAATACCAATGGAGAATCTGAAATTTTAACACATTGGTATCGCTATAGATCCATTGATTCTCAAAGCAGTCCATAACAAGGTTTGCTATTTCTGGGGTGAAGCAACACCCCATAGCTACTCCTTTCATTTGCAAGTATAAGGAGTATTTGAAATTTTTAAAAAATTGTTCTTTAAGCATATAGAAGTTAAGGCAACTATAAAATCTGTCGGCACATGATGGGGTCTTTCTCTCTGCTCAAGGGTAAGTCTTAAAACCTCAAGCGCTTCATCCTGTGGGATATTGGTATGCAATGATTCAATATCAAATGTAACCAAAAGATGCCTATTTGTCTCAAATGGAAGATTTTCTATTTTAGAAGTCAAATCCATAGTGACTCCTACATAGGATTTAGGGCCCGATGTAGGAAAATCCCATTTACCGATTTTGAAATACCGAATTTTACCGATTCGGTATTTCAAAATCGGTAAATGGGATGTAGGTCCCAACATCTGGATTCGTTACCGAATCCTTAACAATTCATTAATTACCGATTCGGTAAATACCGAATCGGTAATGCCCATTCATTCCTATGGGCTTTGAAGCCCATAGGAATGATTAGGCATTACCGATTCGGTATTTACCGAATCGGTAATTAATGAATTCACAAGGGTGCAGGGGGTGTCACTTTGACACCCTCTAGCACCCCCAAAACGGGCATGTGTGCAATGTGGCACACAGACATGCCCTAAGGGCACGTCTGTCTGTCACATGGCACATGTGTACATGCACAGATGTGCATGTACACAGGAATCGGTATTTTACCATGGATTTGTATTCCATGGTAAAATACCGATTCTGTAAGCCATGTGCCAATGGAAAATTGGCTACCCACATAGCATTTTCGGTAATTTTACCGAATCGGTAAATATTACCGATTCGGTAATTATTACCGAATCGGTACTTATTACCGATTCGGTAATAATAACGATTCGGTAAAATTACCGAATATGTGCACCTACATCTCCCTAGCCCTTTACCGATCGGAAACGGACGAAAATCGGTATTTTCGTCCGATTCCGATCGGTAAAGGACTACCTACATCTGGCCCTTAGTCTTTTTAACAAACGGTGTATACTTAGCGACTGGTTCTAATAAGGGCCCACAAGCCGAAATAATCAGTCTCACAAGCGGGTTATCCGTGTTTGTATGTATTTTGGGCAATACATATATGTTAGGTATTTTAGGGCTCGCTACGTTCAAAAACTCAAACTCTTTTTTACATATCCATTGTACTTCTAAGACTTCAGTCATAAGTTGTAATATCTGTACTCTTGGGGGTGGGATTGGTATTGATGGATCTATAGTGGGAAATATTATTAAGCTATCTCATGACTTCTTTGTCATAACCATCAGAGTTGCAGAACACAATCCCAACCCATTTGTCTGCCCGGCTTAATAGCTATGTGCTACGCAAAGAAATGATGGACGGAATGCTGAATAAATCATACATTCACCCCCAGTCAAGACATCTGGGTTAAATCCATTGTTTTTTTGCTCACCATGCCACCCCAGTAAAACACAGCTATATGCAAATCAGTCTTGACACTGTGCTTCATGGGAACAGTCCAGACCGAACTGCAAAGCCAGGTCCTCCTAGACCTGAAACAAGCATCCTGAGACCTGTTTATGGGTATTACCCTTCATCAGCCAGACTAGCTTGAATCCAGTGGCACAGTGAACAAGGGACCCACGTCTGGGCATATCCTGCCAACTTGCAGTAAACAAAGCAAGCACATAAATATCATGGTCTGACTGATGAAGGGTGATTCCCTGAAACCGGTCCCAGGATGCTTGTTTCCAGTCAAAGAATGATGGATTTAACCCAGATCCTCGTGACTGGGAGTGAATATTTGCAATGTCCAGCATTCCATCCATCATTTGTTTCTTTTGCATATGTCGCCTAAGTGGGAAGGGTACGCTCATTTGTGGGTCCGGTGTTCACTACACCACTGGATTCAAGCTAGCCTGGCTGATGAAGGGGAATGCCCTGAAACTGGTCCCAGGATGCTTGTTTTCGTGCCAGTGAGGATATGGCTTGACAGTTCGGGCTGGAATGTTTCCACAAGAAACAGGGTCAACGCTGATTTGCATATAGCTGGGTCCAACCTGGGGTTGTGTGTTGAGCAAAAGAATGATGGATTTAACCCAGATCCTTGTAACTGGGGGTGAATGTTTGCATTGTTCAGCATTCCGTCCATCAATTATTTCTTTGGCTTAATAACAATGACAGGATTCTCAGCCAAATATTTCACAGCTTGTTTTTCGGCCTTCGTACAATTTGCATTAAAGCATTTTTTTTTGTAATTTAGGGTATCTATTTCTCTCAAAACTTGTTCTTCAGAAGTCAGGATCTCTATGGGTATAGTGGAACTTTCAGGGCAAAAGGAGGACTTATTTTTTATTCACTTGTGTTGATTTCTTATTCGTGATCATGTCCGAAAATAAATGTTTTAATCTAATCTTCCATATGGTCAGACAACCCAGGACACAATACCATGCCCTACTTCTCATTAAAATGCATCTCAACTTACCAATACTGCGTTTACCCAGTGCTACTTTGCCAACATATCATGACTGCTATTTTAATAAGATTACATTTTAACAAGACTAGACATTTTAAATGTTAGTTTTTGAAGACTCTGATCTGTCTAGGATTCTCAACATCTAAATCTCAGCAACCTATGTCAACATCGAAGCTGAAGTTATTGGTCAATTTGTAGTAACACATTTACAATAAAAACATTATGAATTAGCGTAGTTTGTGAGGTGAAAATTGGATTTTGGCAACAACATGTGATGGACTGAAATACCTGAATCAATCTGAAGCTGCTTGCAATTATTTGTATTTGTTCCATTTGTTTGTAGCTCCTCTGCTCCGGTACAGACATGGACAAAAGATATGCAAATGATCAGAAACAGCCATCGTTTACAGGGCAAAAGAGTCAATGACAGATGTGGATGGAACCATACTCCTTGCAGTTGATATCATGGATGGAAGCAGAGTGTACAGAATAATCAGATGACCAATAGCAGAACATAGCTGACCCAAATGCCCTCTATGTAGCTTTGTGGATATATATTTATTTATATGGATGTATGTATGTTTAATTATGTTTTAAATATACAATCCTAGCAGACAGCTAAGAATAGATTCTAGCAAGAATTATTACAGTGAAAATCTTCTCCCTCTAGGCACCAAGCCAAAAAGTGCAATCCAAGTAGTCTTTTTAGTGGAAACACACAATTTCAACCCAATCAAATACTATGCTCAGGAAACCAACATGTGGGTGGAGCTTAAAACCCTCTCTCAGTAGGACTCTGAATGCTTTCTTTGTTGAGCACATATAGTCAGGCAACAGCAATATTGTCAAACCAGAACAAAAAATCAATGCAAATTAGTTTAGTTCTGGGCTCTCAAACACAAAACTACACTCTGAAGTCTAAAGTTAATGACTGCCCTCTTCCCATCTATGCTGCTGCCAGAAAAAGCACCATAAATTATCTAGTTATCTTAGGGCCTTACTATGACTTTGGTAGTCCTCCTGCGGGCATGCACACTAACGCCTCATGGGAGGACTGCTAAAGCTGTGCCTACACCGCCTGCTGGATTACGATTATAATCGATGTTGGGCGCCGGCAAAGCGGCGCTGCCATGGCAGCAGTCCATAAGGCTCATTAGAGAGCCTTGCATGCAGATCACTGCAGTAACAGCACCGTCTGCAATTTCCTGCAAGGTGCGTCATGCACCATGTGGTGCATGCCGCACCATGCAGGAATTGGAGTACAGAAATACAGGGAAGCACAACATGTGCCCCCTTGATTGCTCCCCAAGGCCCTGGAGCGGCAGGGGGCCCTGTTACGGCCCTGTATTGCCTCTCCACCACCTTTTTCATGATGGTCGCAGCGCAATGTAAAGGCGACTGACCCAACTCAATATATTCTTGACGATGCCAGCTGAGGCACCGCCAGCATATTTTCCCCAGGGAAAGACCACTGGCCCAGCGGGATCCTTGCTCCCTTGATGTTGTGGCCTGGTGGTGGTCTTTGTACCCCCACCACGACGTAGTTGTAATAAGGGCCTAAAACACTTTAATGGCATCACAATGTCATGTGTGTGCTCGTGAAAGTTCAAGCTCAGGCAGCTGGATAAATAAACAAAAGGATTACAGATGCGAGGATGCTAAACACTTTTTTTGTGGAAACACAAAACATTTGGCCAATCAAACATGTACTCCCGGCTTCTAATTTGTGGACAGAGCCAAAAACCCTCTCTTGATAGTGATTCTAAAGCTCTATTTGAGGTAAGTCACATATTGTCCGGAAACAGCTGAGCTGCCAAGCCACACCTAAAAAGGTGGTATTTCCTGGACCTTTCCATTTCTAAAACACCCTCTTCCATTCCAGCGTTTACAGATTTCTCTTCCAGCCTTGTGATAACTTGCTTGAGATTCTTCACTTCATAAATGTTTTGTTTTGCACTTGTTATTTACATATAATCGGCATTGGGGTATCTTACTTCATAAAATATGTTTAGTAATATGAAACAAAATAATTTCTTGAATGTGTACTGTATATGTATTTCATAGCTCAGCATTGTGCGAGTAGGAAAAATCCATTCCACAATGAAAAGCAATGAGCCCTTAAAAAAACATCAAATTGTAATAAAAGCCAAACAAGGGCAAAATAGATCTTGGCTTGACTCCAGTGGGAAGTGAGTTGAGGTTGTGCAGAATGCCCAGAGTTGAGCTCTAATGACAGGCGCGGCTCCATTATGGCAAAGGAGCACTGCATCGCCCCCCTCTGCTGAAAGCCAGCATAGACAACAGGCAAAAATAAAATGATACGAAAACATGTTTATTATCATTGCATTATTTGTCCGGCAGGCTGCGAGCTGACAGAGGGGCCATCATACTGACCCTGCATCTGCCGCACCAGGGAGAAGGGGGCAGTTGTGGGCACTGCTAAGTGCGCATGATGGTTACATCCGGCCAAACCGTCATGCGTACTAAGCCCTTTTCCTACCCGAGCTGTGTTGTACAGCGGGTATAGAACCAACATAGGCTCCTAATCCATGTCTGAGTGCCGAACCAGGGTTCTCAGACCAATTCCAGTGCTCTGCTCTCATGCCGGGAATAGTATTCCCAGCATGATAGCAGCTGGGATTGGCCTCTGGGAGCTTGCGCAATGTGCAGCAGTTTCTGGATGTCTGAAAGGCGAGGATCGAGAGCAATGCATCAGCTGTTGGAGCAAGTAAGTGCAATTTTAATATTTATAATTCTTTTTTTTTAGTTTGTATTCCCTCTCCCACTTCACAATACGAACAACTGTTACTGGTCATCATCTGTTGTCATCCTTCACTTTGTCGGGAAAAGTAGTGAAGCAGGAGATAGGATTTTAATCTTCTATAACGTTTTGTCATGTTGAAAGGGCCTGATATGCTAGTGTGGCGGGAGGGATTATTTTCAGGGTAGGGTCAGTTTTAATTACAGTTGAGACCAGTTTTATTTTCACTTACAGAGGTTGTCGAATTCGAGGAAAGTGGGGAGTTCCCGATTTCGCCCCAGGTAGCATTGTTAAATTCCCAAAGTCCCTATTTCTCTTTCCTATTCACTTCACATCACACACTTCCAACCAAGAAGAACCTAGAGTAGTTTGCTACCCACCCCCCAAAGCACTGATGAATTGCTTTCTCGAGTTTCGAAGAAGCACCAGTTTAATCCATATTTGTCAAGATCAAATGTATTGTTTGTTTCAGCTAGAAGCCATACAAATTATTTCGAAACAATTCCACACAATCGACTAAAGCATACATTGATAAAATAAAATATGAATTCATCAAATAATGATCCTAGCGAGCTTAAAATATAAGAATTTAGAGTATATGTGAAATAATTGTTGTTAACCGTTAATCCCTAGGCCAAAGCAATATAAGAAGCAACTGGGACAAAAAATCTATGAAGGTAAGTCAGACAACATAATACCATAGCCTGTTTACAGTACATTACATTAGGGCTCAAGAATAAAGGACAAAACAGCTGCTTTCATAGTATCAGGTTTTCTGTGCATATAAACATAAACTTACTTAGAGCATGATTTAAACTTAGTCAGGTGGGCACTCATGCACTCCCATCCGCCCTAATATAAGTGCATTAGTATATCATATACTTCTAATATGGCTGATGGAATATCCGTCACTTTTGTGTCAGAGTACCCGTCTTTCTAAAATCTAAATGGGGCCTCTAGCGTCACTGTCCAGCCAAAATCACACGTGCACGGCCTTAAGTATTCCACATATATTTGCCATTTTTTGTATAAGCTAAAATGTTAGGACTCCCAGGCTAAATTTTAAGTTCAGGCCTCATGCTAATACAATACAAATTACCAGTGGGGCAGGGACAGTACATATGCATGCAGTTACGTATGAGTGGCCATTTGCAGAACCTGTGAGGTTAATGTCCGAGCAATTGCATTCATCATTCTGCATTTTTACTTCATTAGTGTAAACACTGGGGGCCTCATTTATGGCGTAAAACATGCCTCCTGTTGCGCACTATTTACAAAGTGACGCATCTAAGCAGATGCGTCACTTTGTAAACCCCTGCGCTACATTTTACCTGCGCCAGGTGTAATGTATGCAAAGGGGGCGTATTGACGCAAGAAAGGGTCGTAGAAGTGACGCAGTGAAATCTATGTGATTTCACTGCGTCACTTCAAGGACGCCGTTGCGTCAAAATCTTGCTCCTGCCTCACAGCAGGTGTAAGACTGACGCAGCCCCTTTCACATGGGGCTTGCCCTATGTGAAAGGACGCATTGCTGGAGTTGCGTCACTTTTGTGACACACTCCAGCAATGCGTCACTTTTGCGCTTACAGATACGTCAGAAATACTGACGTATCTGTAACTCCTTGTGACATGATGCGTCATACAGTAAATATGACGCATCAGGTATGACGCAGCGATGCGTCATTTCTCATAAATGAGGCCCCTGGGTGAGTTGGCGGTATTTCAATTATTATGTTTCCCTGGTTAATGTTGGTTAACTTTTTCCTATTAGGGCATATATTGATTGTGATGTTATTAGTGATATTAGTGGAAGCTAGGAAAAAGATAGTTGCACTAGTAGTAGTATCTATGGCTATTTCTTCTTCATCTAGACAAAATCAGTAGTCTGTGGTTTTTTCAAAAAAGGATTGTTCGTATAGAGGCTGCCTGAGCAGAGAAGGTCCATTAAATCCATAACTTTAATTCTTCCTTTTCATTCTGGACAGAGAGCTGTCTGGATGAGATGAAGAGTCTGCTTCAGGTCTGGTGGTCCCAAATAAACTTCTACCAATAGTGAGTGTTTTCGATCTCAGGCCCCCCCCAATGACACTCATACCCGGAGCTGGGGTTTCACACGTCTTTTTTCTTTCCTCTCCTACCCCGAACTGCTTCCTGTTTGCCTTGTCCCTCCCTATCCGCTTCCGCCTGCCCAGTACGCAGACAGGGTCAGGCTGATGACACAACACCTCCCCCCTATATAAAATAATGCTTACTGTCTCTCAGAGTTCTTTAATGAGTCGAGTGGGTCGTTTGATCATTCTTCTTGGGCGACAGCTTCGTGCTTGATCAGGAGTAGGACCGTCTCGTGCGTCCTCTAGCCTCACTGACTTGGGACGTGCTCCTTCACTGTTTTCTCTGTGGCTCAACGAGTCCATGCTGGACCCACTGTCTTGAGAACGAACATGAAATGAAATGAATGGAATGAACAGAACATTTATAGAGCGCAGTAGCTACCCTGAGGCGTCCTAGCACTGCAGACAAACGCAAGTGAGGGGACAAAGGGAGCCTGTTCTAGTTGTTAAACAGCTGAGTTTTTAGCTTTTTTCTGAAGGACAGTAGGTTGTGTTCTGCGGTCAGGTGAGGGGGGAGGGAGTTCCAGAGTTTGGCCATGTTGTGGGAGAAGGAACGTCCACCACATCTAGCTTTCTTGATTCTTGGTATTGTGAGGAGATGAGAGTAGGTAGACCTTAGCTGTCTATTTGGTTGGTAAGGTGTGACAAGAGTGTGATTGATTGTAGCGCCTGATTTCCAAAATGCTCTGTGTGCAATGCACAGGCCCTTGAATATAATTCTGTCTTTGTCAGGGAGACAATGAAGCTTTCTGAGTTCTGAATGAACTGAGGTCCGACGTGGAATCTGGAGTAGTGTGCGTGCTGCACAATTCTAATTAACCTGTAGTTTATTCAGGGTGGACTGTGGCTCCCCTAGATAGAGGGAATTTCCAAAGTCCAGACGTGAAAGGATTAGGCCTTGGATCATTATCTGTCTGGCGTTAAAGGGAAGGAGGGGAATGATTTTTCGGATGATCCTGAGTAGGCCAAAGCAGGTGGCTGATAGCTTTTCTGCTTGGTAGTTGAAATTGAGGGACTTGTCCAACCAGATGCCAAGGCCCTTGATGGTGTCTTTGGGCACAGGGGGGTCCAAGACAAGTGGGCCAGAGGTGATCGATGTTGAGAGTGGGGCGGTGGCCTAGTAGCATTAGCTCGGTTTTGTCTCCGTTTAGCTTGAGACAGGAGGATGTCATCCAGGAGGTCACTGCCTCCAAGCAGTCCCTCAGACTATTGGGGATGTTGTGGGAGTGGCTGAGAGCCACCACTAGCTGAGTATCGTCCGCATAGGTGAACATGGGCTGATGAGTGATATCTCTTGAAATGTGATATGTTTCGAGTTATTCTTCTTCCTTCCAACTCAATGGTGATCCTTGTTCCCTTTTGACTCGCATTAGGTGGGCGAGGTTTCGGCTGTCTGCTTTGATCTTGCGGTCTTGCTTCACCAACACCCAGTCTCCTACATGAATTTCCCTCCGTCGCGCATGCCTGCGCCGATCAGCGTAGTCTTTCATCTTAGCTTTCTTCGCCTGGTCTAGCTTACCAGGTTGTCATGATCAGTGGTCACAATTCGGGGTTGCGTGACGGTGTTTGATGTCGGCAGTCTCAGGGTGGCAGGACATTGATTTGTGGTGCTGTGTGGCATGGTCCTGTACGCTCGCAGCACTTCGTTTAGTGCTTGCTGAATGTCACGGTGAGCAAGTTCCGCTTGCTGAACTGTTTTCTTAAGAGTTCCCATGAATCGCTCGACCATGCCGTTGGCTTGAGGCCATAGGGGAGTGATTTTCCGATGTTTAAAGTTGCAGTGTTTTTGCAAATTCAGTAAATTCTTAAATGTTGAACGGTGGTCCATAGTCTGTCTTTACTCCTATAGGTATTCCCCATGCCGCGAATGTCTCATCGATGACGGGAATAACAGCCAACGCTTTCGTGGAGGACACTTGCTGCGCTATAGGGAAGCAGGAGTATTCATCCATGATGACAAGGATGTACTTGCCTGATTTTAATGGCCCGAAGAAATCAATAGCCACTTGTTTTTTTTTTGTTTTTTTTTAAACCTTTATTAGATGCATTCAACACAAAGGCATGACAGTTGCAGCATTCACTGTTCCGTATGGCAGTATGTTTGGTACAATCATTAGAGAGAAAGACGAGCATGAGCATAAGGGTCATCATTTACAGTACATCCAGCACATTGCATATACATTTACCAGTGTCTCGCAGTAGGCGGCCAGTCAATTATGGGCCTCGTATCATATTCATCCGGGGGGGGGGGGGGGGGGGGATGGGGAAAAAAACGCGGAGTAAACCAAACGGGGAGATCACCTCCCCCTGCGCGTTCTTGGGGCATGAGCAAAATAGGTATATAAGTACTGTCCACCCCTATCCTGTATCATCGCTGTCTATGTCTGTCAGCTAGCTACATGAACTTGCGCAGTGGCGCATTCTTCGTGTATCTAGTATGCGCAGCCCAGTACTGCACCCCAGCGTGTAATGTGTATGTGAATATACCCCATGAGGGTCAACTAAGGGCGGTGTGCGGTGCTTTCCCAGCAATTTGTCGTCCTCCGTTCCCTGCCATTTCATTAAATAATGTGTGTATATCCCCTTCACCCCATAGCGTCACTTTCATGAGAGAGGTGGTGGACATTTGTCGCTGGTGTTGTATCTCATTACCCATTCTTACCGAAATCTCCTCCATCGCAGACTATCCCTGGGTCCGCCGACGTATCCCGATGTAGATGTCCCCATGTGCAGTATGTAGTGCGGGTGTAGTAAGGTGAATGAAGTGTAAAGTATCAATACGTTCATGGGCCGGGGTCCAGGTCATCGTCTCCAGAGGAGTCGTTTTGCGTCTCCTGAGCCAGCCAGTATACCCGTAAAGGGGACCAGAAGTCACCGGGAGCACACCGGGCTGGCATCAGTTCCGTATACACGCTGTGCTGTTCCTGACAGTATTGGAGGTCATCCAGCCACTCCTTGAACTTCGGCGCTCTCCCCCTTCCCCATCTGCAAGCAACCCTCCGTTTAGCGAGTAGTAGCGCAATGTCAACAAATTTACGATCCGTTTTGGGCACATTTCTGGTATAACCTAATAGCATCACTATCGGGTCTAGTGGGAGAGGGCCGGCAATCATTACCTGAAGGGCGGCATGCACCTGGCCCCAGTAGGTCTGTATTGCTCCACAATCCCAAGCCAGATGCAGGAAACCCGCGCCTTCCATTCGACATCTAGCACATCTATCATCCGTCGAGAGGCAAAATCTCAACTTTCTGACTGGTGTATAATAGTATCTTTGTACAAACTTAAAATGAATAATTTTCATTCGAGAACTGGGGGATATTCTAGCCGTGATCGAGCAGCAGTATTTCCACTGTTCATCCGTGAGGGCGGCTGGCAGTTCCGACTCCCAGTCGGTCCGAGCCTTAGCCAGAATGATCGGGCGTTGTTCTCGAACGGCAGCGTAGAGTTTAGACACCAAGTGTCTCCCGTCCGATACGAGCATAATATGCAATGGCAATACCGTCCCTGGTTCCTCCGGGAAGTTAGGGAGGATATCTCGCATACCCTGTCGTAACCGAATGTAATAGAACACCTCCATAGGCGTCGGGGGGGCATTCTGGAACATCTGGTCCTTGGTGCGGAACAGTCCATCCTTAAAGAGGTCACCCCACATTCTAAGATGTATGCGGCGGCACATTGAACGGAAACCTCCCTCCAGTAGGAGTGATAGTCTCGGATGATATGCCAGAGGCAATGCCGGTGAGTATAGTAGGGGGGCGTCCAGCATTTTGGTCATTCTCTGCCAGGCATCGATCGTGCAGGTCACAGTAGTGGCGGGCGTCTCAACATCCCCAACCAATCCCATCAGCATGCCCTCGAGAGGCAGTGGGTGCACGATCCAGTCTTCCGCAGCGACCTGTGGCATAAAGGGAACGGGACTTATCCAGTGATAAGCATGCTGCGCCTGCGCGCTTAGATAGTATATTTCCAAGTCGGGCACATCGAAGCCGCCTCTATCGTACGGCTGCGTCAAGACCGACCATCTAATGCGTGGTTGTTTACCACCCCAAAAAAGGCGAAGCAGCTCGGAGCGAAGTCTTTTAAAAAAGTAGGCGCCTGGGTAATATGGTATATTTTGGAATAAATATAAGAAGCATGGGAGGACGACCATCTTGATCAGGGAGGCTCTGCCTGCCATCGAGAGGGGGAGTGCCAACCAGCGAGTAATATTTTCAGCCAGTCGTGTAATGGCTACGCCATAGTTTAATCGGATGGTGTCAGCCTTATCCAGCGATATCTCAATCCCCAGATATTTCAAGTCAGAACTGCACCACTCCAAGGGGTAATCCAGCGGAAATTGGGTGACCGAGGCCGTAAGGGGGAAGAGTTGTGATTTTTGCCAATTAATATGTACACCAGATAGGCCTCCAAACGCTACAAATTCTCTCAGAAGCGGATTGAGGTTGTCTTGTGGGTGGCGCACATATAGTGTGACATCATCTGCATAGAGGGAGATGCCTATCTGCCGCTGGTTACAGTTAAAGGCCCTATCTTTGTGCAGTTGTCGTATTCTGCAGGCCAGGGCGAATAGTAAGGGCGATAAGGGGCACCCCTGCCTAGTCCCTCTCGTGATCGGCATCTGTTCCGACAGCGCCCCGTTGATGACCATCCTAGCGACTGGGGAAGTGTATAACAATGTCACCCAGGCGATGAATATCCGGGGGAACTCCATTCTACTCAGGATAGCCAGCAGATAGCCCCATTCCACTGAGTCGAACGCCTTGGTGGCGTCCAGAAACACAGCAGCGACCGGCAATTCGGGTGCAATGGAAGGGATTAACGAAAATAGCGTGCGCAGATTGTGAGATGTGGCTCTCCCTGGGACAAAGCCAGATTGGTCCGGAAGCACAAGTGTAGTCATCAGCAGGGACAATCTAGTTGCCAACACTTTCGCAAGTATCTTCGCGTCGCAGTTCAGCAATGACAGGGGTCTATAGGCATAAGTGTCCTTTGGATCCTTTCCCGGCTTCAACAGCGAGGTGATCGCCACCTCCCTCATGGACCCCGGCAATATCCCCACCTCTAGCGGTTCCTCGAAGACCTCTTTCAATATCGGCGCCATAATGTCGATATAACATTTGTAGAATTCGGCCGGTAGGCCGTCTAGCCCTGCCGCCTTGCCATTACTGAGGGACGTGATCGCTTCTCTGATCTCGTCCAGTTCGAAAGGGCAACCCAAGAACTCCCTGTCACCATCGCTCAACCAACATAGCGCTATGTCGTCCAGGTAGTTACCGAACTCTACCTCTCCTTCCTGCTGTGTGGAGTATAGGCGTTTGTAGTGTTGTAGGAAGGTGTCATGAATTCCCTTAGAGTCCTGATGGATCCTCCCCTCCTTATCAGAGATTTCTAGGATATGGGAGGCAAAGCGCTGATGCCTCGTGAGCGCCGCCAGTACCTTCCCCGGTCGGTCCCCCTCGCAGTAACGCCTAGCTGTCCAATATTTACCTCGGAATTTTACCTCTCTGGCCGCCTTTTCCTCATAAGTCGACAGTTTAGCCCTGAATCGTGCTGCCAGCTCAGGACTGGTATTCCCTGCCATCTCCACCTCAAGTGCCCTGAGCTCCCCTTCGAGTGTATTTAACGTGCGCACTATGCTCCTCAGTATTCCGCAGCTTTTAGAGATCGTAACTCCCCTAACGGTAACCTTGAAAGCCTCCCAAATGGTTTCGACCTTCTCCACAGATCCCTTGTTTCTAGGGAAGAAGGCTTCGATCTCTTCTCCGAGTTCGTGTTTAAAGACAGGGTCTAGCAAGGCCGAGGGGAAGAGCCGCCATGGTGGTCTTACCCTAGTGTGTCCGAGTATTTCAAGGACGGTCAATACCGGGCAGTGGTCCGAGTAAGTGCGAGGCAGATGCTTCGCTTGTACTATTCCCCCAGCGAGACCCCGTGAGATGAAGCAATAATCGATCCTTGCCCATGAGCGCGCATGTGCTGTGAAGTGGGTGCCTTCCCTAGTTGCCGGATGTGTGTGCCTCCAACTGTCTACTAGTACTGCCTCCGTAAGTATCCCCTGAAGCGTGTTTGTGGCCTTCATGTTGTAATGTCCACTTCCGTCAGATCTATCCATCGTGGTATGTAATGATAAGTTAAAGTCCCCCCCCCAGACAATGTGCGTGACTTCGATCTCCAACATGTGGCCCCACAATGACAAGAAAAAACCAGGAGTATCAACATTAGGTGCATAGCAATTTACAAGCATTATTACATCAGATCCTAGCCTCCCCCAAAGGATGACATACCTCCCCTCCCTATCCACTCACACACCCAGCTTTTGAAATGGAAGTCTCTTATTGACCAATATTACCGTCCCCCTAGAATATGTGGAATAGGAGGAAAACTCTCTCACACATGCCCATCTGCTCGCAAACTTGGGAGTACCACCCGGACTAAGGTGGGTTTCCTGGAGCATCGCTATTTGCACATGGTGCCGATCTAGATATGCAAGCACATTTCTGCATTTACGGGGGTCGTTGAGGCCTCGGATATTCCAGGACAATATGACAATTTTATCCAATATATTATCGCCTACAGACGTCATTCCATCCCTGTATGAAGCCAGCAGACGATGTTCCAGCTCTAAATCGAATTGTACCACTCGTCGACAACTCCGCTGTCAAGTGCAATCTTCTCATCCGAACAACCATACTCACACACATGCCACCCACAATACCTGCATTCCCGCCACAAGTGCCACACGCATCAAACTCGCCACTTCTAACAACTAGCAACGCAACAAACGAACTTCCCTCCATATCCCATGCACAGCCACCCAACCCTGGCTGTCCATCCCCTCCCCCCACCCACTGAAGCAACCCAAACTTGCCAGTACATTGTTCCCTCCCCCCGCCCCAACCCACGTTTTCAAGAACAATAGAAAAACCATGTGGGGAATTCCCTCTCGGGAGCAAAAGAGGTACACACTGAAACACCCCAACTCTCCCCTCCCCACCCGCATGCAGCATACGGGAAAGACAGAGAAGGTGGGGTGGTGCCTGGCTTGTATCGTCCCTGCAGGCCAAAGCCCCCTCGCTACCACAATGTTTCTCATCTCTGCTCCTCCATCCGGGGGCCGGGCAAATGCGCTGGGGCAAATTCCAGCAGTGCATCTCTCTCGTGCGAGTTTCCTCCTCCCGGCTACCGTCGGGCCAGCAGTGTACTCTACTAGAAAAAAAAAACCCTTAACACCTGCAAGTCTTCCACTATCCATATGTCCTCCCACTGTGACATGCCTCTGCACGACTTCAGCATCATAGTAACAGTAAAATTGGATGTCCAGCTGTCAATTGTCGGGTAGCAGTTCCTTTATGAGGCTAGGTAGTCCTCAGTGGTACCACCATATGTAGTGCAGGGCAGTTCCAGCCTCCAGAATACATAGTTTCTGAAAGTAGTATCCATAGTGCATTGAGTAGTTATCGAGCAGACGAGCATAAACCTCCCATTATTAGTCCTCTTGTTCGGCTTGATGTTCTGCGGCCTCCTCCTCCTCGTCATTGCGCCTTTCCCTCCTGGCAGCACAGAGTTTTTTTACGTAGTCTTCAGCCTGTTGCGGGTTCGTAAAAAAGTGCTGCTTGCCCTGATGGGTCACCCTGAGGCGTGCCGGGTATAGAAGGGCGTAGTCTATCTGCATGTCCCTAAGTTTCTTTTTCACATCCAGGAATTTTCTACGCTGGTCCTGTACCATGGGTGTGAAGTCTGGGTATAATGAGAACTGTACCCCATCGCAGGTCAAAGTCCGGTTTGTCCGGGCCGCCCTCAGCGCCGCGTCCCTGTCGCGGTAATTGAGTAAGCGGGCTATAATAGGACGAGGCTGTGCCCCTGGCTTAGGGACCGGGCCCAGAGAGCGGTGCGCTCGCTCTATAATGAACTGACTGGAGAAGGCCTCTTTCCCTATTGCGGTGATCAGTATGCGCTCCACGTAGTCTTCCATCCGACCAGTGTTGGTGGATTCCGGAACTCCTGTGACGCGGATGTTATTGCGTCTACTCCTCGCTTCCAACTCCTCATTCTTAGCTGCGATTACCCTGAGGATATTATCCATTCGGGTTAGTCTCGTGTGGTGAGTGTTGGATATGTCCTCCGCAGTTGAGATGCGCCGCTCCGCCTCCGTGAGCCGCTCCTCATGGACTTCTATCTTTTGAGCAACTCCGTCCATCCTGGAAGATAAGCGGTCAACCTTATCTACGATTGTTGCGAAGCCCTGACGCATCTCGTCGATAAGCAGTCGTAGCTCTGGAGTGACTGGTGTAGGGGATGTATCAGTATTTGATGGTCCTGGGGCCCCATTAGAGGCCGTGGTACCTCGCAGTGGTTTTTTGGCGGATGCGGACTCAAAAGACAGTTTCGCCTGTTTGGCGTCATTTTTGCCCATGGTGCTCAGTCTGTTGGCGCCAATCGGGGCCGGACACTGATGAGTAGCTAGTAGGCGTCTTCCCGCCAGTACAGGGCACTCCAGCCGGTCACCCTCGCTGCATCGAGTTCACCCAGGGCAGTGTCAAGCAGGAAGTAGGTTAGCAAGTTCTCGCCCTAAATATAGTGTCCAGGGCGCCTAGGGAGCTTACACGCTGGCAGCAAGCACACAGCCCGTCCAAGTAGACACATGCAGGTTTAAGTGATGAAGGCCCACAGGCAGCGGAGGGCAGCGCAATGACGTTGGTACCACCTCGACCTTACAATCGATCGCTAGCTCGATCTTCCGGGTGATCCTCCGGATTTTTAGTCTCCGCGCCTGACGGCAGCAGCGTCCACCAGGTAAATCAGGGAGGCAAGCGGAGGGGCAGGTAACACGGCCGGGTGCACCGCTTTCCTTTCCGGCAGGGTCAGGCGCAGTATGCCGAGGTAACCGGGGTTGCCACTCGGTTTCAGAGTAGAGGATCCTGTCCGTCCCTCGTCTCGGTGCCCACAGGGGGCGGCAAGACTCACCTCCGCCAGCCTCCGCCGATCCGTCTTTCGGCCGCCCTCCTCGCAGGCCGCAGTCGGGGGTTTCGAGGCCCACCAGCCTTGTGGGAAGCAGCGGCCTCGCGTAGGTCAGCTCCCAGTGCGCCACTGCATCCCTCCGCGTCGCCCTCTCCCGGTGGGTGCTCACCGCGCCGTATCTCGGGCGCGGAACCTCCGATTCTCGCCAAAGTCGGGCAGGACCGGCAGCACCGCTAGTTCCACACTCGATGCGAGTTTCAGGCTTCAACTTGCAGGGGAAGCGGATAATTTCAGGATGTTTCTGGCCAGGCAGCCAGAGCCTCACAGAAGTGCGCCCATCAGCGTGTGCGCCCTCTAGCGCCCCCCATCAATAGCCACTTGTTGCCATACCCCATTGGGTAGTTCAGACATCTGCAAAGGGGCCGGTGGTTCCTCTTGACCAATGAGCTGACATGAGGCACAGTCTTTGAGTGTGGCTTCCACCATGTGATCAAGGAATGGGAACCAGACACGTTCTCGGAGTGCTTTCTTGGTGGCTACAACCCCTCTGTGCCCTTCATGAGCGAGATTGAGGATCCCTTGGCGAAGCCGTTGAGGAATGACTATCCTCCCTCCTCTTAACAGTAGACCATCTGTGCTGATTGGTTGTTCTGCCTGAACATGCTTAAATGCCATCAGTTCTTAAGCGTCCGCAGACGCATCATGGTGGCTGGTGTCTAGGTGTCTCCAGGAGTTGGCGCGTATGTGACCTATGATGGCCTGAAGAGTAGGATCTTGAGCCGAGGCTGCTTGAATGGCTTCCAGGGGCACAGATGGAGGGCGTGCACTGTCAATGACAAAGTCAATGTACTCCTCATCAATTACGCGTGTGGGATTGCAGATGCCTTGACATCTAGTCTGCTGGGTTTTCGGCTTTTCCAGGTTTATGAATAATGGTGTAAATATAGTCTTGTAACCGGAGGCCCCATCTCTCTATTCGTGGAGGTATCTTTGCTCGTGGGATGCCAAAGATGGTGATGAGCGCTTGGTGGTCCGTGATGAGTGTGAAGTGCTTTCCGTATACAAACAGGTGAAAATGTTCACAGGCCCAGACAACCGCAAGACTTTCTTTCTCGGGCTGAGAGTACGCCTTCTCTGTATCAGTGAGTCTACGGCTGGCGTAAGCGACCACATGGCGTTGATCTGCGTCGCTGTCGTACTGAGCCAGGATGGCACCCAGCCCCACCGGACTGGCGTCCACCGTGATTTCAGTCTTTCGTTTGGTGTCAAAATAGGCAAGGTTGATGGCGGTGCTCACAGCATCCTTGATTGTGTTGAATGCGTGTTCGCATGCGGATGACCACAGAAATTGTTGGCCTTGGCGAGTGAGTCCCGGACTGTGTAGCTGATGGTGGCATAGTCTTTAATGTAGCGGGCACAGTAGCTCGCCATTCCGAGGAAGGAGCGGAGGTCACTGACGTCCTGTGGTTGTGGAGTGTCTGCGAGGGCAGACCTTTTTCGTGATCTGGTTTCATGCCATCTTTGGAGAAAATGTGTCCGTAGACTTTGAGCGTGGACTTGTGGAATTCACACTTGTCCGGATTGAGAGTGAGGTTGGCGTTGAGTAAGGCGGGGCACACTCGGTCCAAGGCTTTGTCGTGCTCCACTTGGTTGTCCCCAAACACTAGGATGTCGTCGCTGTAATTAAAAGCATTTGGGATGCCCTGAATGACCCTCTGAATGGCTTCTTGAAAGATCGCTGCTGCGGAAGATATTCCGAAGTTTAGGCGTTTATATCGGAATAGACCTTGATGGGTGGTGAAAGTGGTGATATAATGGGATTGCTCTTTTCAGTTCCAATTGGAGGTATCCCTTGTTGAGGTCCAGCTTTGAGAACACAGTTGCTCCATTGAGACGAGCAATCATATCACTGATATGAGGTCCAGGATGTCTCTCCCTCTCGATGGCCGTGTTCGAGGCGCGCATGTCAACGCATAGGTGCACTTTATTGTCTTGACCTTTCTTAGGTACTACTACCACCGGAGACACCCACGGAGTGGGCCCTGTGGATCTTTCAATGATGTCCGTCCACAGTAGGTCTTGGAGCTCTTCATCCACTGCCTGTTGTAGATGGAATGGTATCTTTCTATGGTGTTGCGCTACCGGGGACACTAGCTCATTAATGTGTAATTTGACCTTGAAGTGGTTGAGTTTTCTGAGGCCCTTGAATAGGTTTGGGAATTTGTTGACAATATGCGGGGAATCATCCACGGTGTACAAAAGCTCGACAAGTTTGAGGCGCTCTCCTGTCGGCAGACTGAGGAGGCAATCCGCTGCATCGGGACCTTCAATCACATGGATATGTGCTTGGATCTGTCGGTTTTTGTAAGTTAGAGTCGTGTGAAATTGTCCTAGGCAGGGTAGAGGTTTCCTGGACTTCCACATGTAAACTCGAACAGCGGCTGGTTCTAATTTTGGCTGGGGCTTCATGCTGTTATATTCCATGGCACAGATGTAGTTTAAAGATGCTCCTGAGTCTAAGACAAATTTGTCCGGGTGACTTCCTATGTTCAGCCGTGGGTATTTTTTTAGTCGGTCGGGATCCGACACCATGCATACATATTTGTCACTGTCTTGTGACACAGGCGTGGGAGAGGATGATTCCCGGGACGCTGACCTCTGAGATTTTTGTGAAACAGTTTAGTGAGTGCGTGACCTCGACGAGCTAGAGGAGCGACTTTTCCTCCCTCTTACTGCTCTGGCGTGGTGGCGGGTTCCTGAACTCGACTTGGCTGTCCTTGTTTCCGACTGGCGCGTTTGGCAGGTTGCTTCGAAGTGATTTTCTCTCCCACATCGGTGGCACTGTTGTCCTAAGCCAGGACATTGTCCCGAGTGTGGGTAGTCTTGACCGCATCTGTAGCATTTTGAGGCGGGCCTATTTGTGTGATAACTTCGGGCTCCATGGCGTGATGAAGTTGCTCGGGTCGTCTGCGTTGATCTTTCTGATTTGCCGCGGTCTGGATAGCGCTTCGAGTCCATGTGTGATTGCATTCGAAAGGCTTGTTCTTTTTTTTTCGGACTTGCTTGCTTCCATTCTCTTAGCATGGTCTTCGGCTTGATCGTTGATGTGCGTGAGTTCTTCGATCTCTTGAAGCGTGTAATGTTTCTTCAGCAGTCTGCGGCGCAGTGATTCCGTTTGGCATCCCTCAATAATGCGCAGTCATAGGGCGTCTTCCGTGCTAAACGCGTCAAACTCGCAATACCGTGCTAGGCACCGAATGCGAGCGATGAAGTCGCACATTGGTTCGTCCTTTTCTTGGGAAGCAAGGTTGAACGTGTACCGTTCATAGTCTAAGTTTCGTTTGTGTAGGAACTTCCGATCCAGGGCTCCTTTCACATCCTCATATGACATGGCAGTGGCGGCGGGTAATTCTTTGATAATCTGCGCAATGTCCTTTCCTATCAGATTTCGCAGCACTATCAGCTTCTGCTTGGAGTCTTGCACCTGGGACCCTGTCATAAAGTACTCAAAATCTTCTGCCCAGCTCTTCCATTTCAGCCCCATGCTGTTTCCAGATGTTAGTTCTAGGGGCTCCGGCGGGCGTAGGTATGACACTCCCATCATCATCGGGTGAGGTTGCGGGACTTGCAGGGTTCACCCCGTGGCTTCTGGGAGTGAAGTATCAGGTTCACCAGGCATCTTGAGTGCATATATGGGTTCAATTGGCCTTGTAACGCCTTATTTCTATGAATTTCAGGTTTCTATGAGGTTCTTTGCACTTGCCTGACCTCAAGATGGCTGCCGTAGCAGGAGCCAATGTAGTCCTAGCCCAGCGCCTGACTTCAAAATGGCCGCCGATGGGGACACAGGTCTTCTTTTGCCCAAAGACTACTTTTACTTCTGGCAGTTATTCTAGCAAGGGTAGTCGGTGCTCAGACTCACCCTTTTGCACGCTGCTGATTCGTTGCTGCTGGCCGCCCTGTGGCTCACAGTTTCCAGCGCGATCGCGTCTTTTCCACGCTCTTTCAGCGTCTCGGGCGTAGGCAGACACATGCTTCAGTTACAGCGAGGCGCAAAGCGGTGGATCAGCAAATCCTTCCTCGTCGCCAGTGTTCGATCTCAGGCCCCCCCAATGACACTCATGCCCGGAGCTGGTGTTTCACACGTCTTTATTCTTTCCTCTCCTACCCCGAACTGCTTCCTGTTTGCCTTTTCCCTCACTATCCGCTTCCGTTTGCCCTGTACACAGACAGGGTCAGGCTGACGACACAACAGTGAGACCCAGGCTTTTGTTGAATTAGTTTGTAGTGGGTCTCCTAATTGGTCTGATACCAGGAGTTGTTTTTGGAGTTTCACAGTCACTTATGTTAAATAAAATGTTTGTTGAAATATGGTTTATTTGGTCAGACTGGTGTCCTTAATAGTATTCCCATCTTTTTCAATGTTTTTAATGTTAGTGTTTTTCTGGACTAGCTTGGAGCCAGTCTGACCCTCGCTTTTCTAGTCTTGCATCCTGTTGCACACTTTTTGTTTTATGCGATGACAATTTATTATGCAAAGAGCTCAATGAAGTGATAGCTGGGTTCTCCCGCACACATGATATATTTATGGCATCTGTTGAGTTTGTTTGCCTGTGTGAGCCTTGTCAGCGAATTTTCCCTCTGTGGCCAATTTATGATATTTTAGCCATGTTTCTCTCATGATGTCCTCAAAAACTTGATTGTCTTATATTAGTCTTATGTCAGTCCATATAATAATGACAGTATGTCAGCAGAGAGTGGCAGAAATAACTCCAAAGCCCAGCAAGGGTGAGTAATGCAAATATGTAATAGTACAACCTATACCATAGAAGATACTCTTGAAGGACAGTTTTCCTTTCATCCTTCTTCTAGTTGACAGGGAGAAGAGTTCAATATACACTTTAGAAAATTCAACAGGAGCAGGAAGAACAATATAATAATTCAAGAGTAGGTCATTTAACATTTATTGTAAAAGAAAGTTTAAAATCCAGTTACATCTCAAGCACGTTTAGCAATTGATTGTGTAAATCTTGCTATGGGTATGGAGATATACTAAGATATACCACTATTTTCTGAGGCAGTCGAGGCCACACAAGTCCCACCTTACCACAGAACTCTGCAATGGCACCCTGAAATCAAGTCAACTGGGCCCATTGCACCTCTCCCCTGTCCGAGTGCAGTGGGGGGTCAAGGTCTAAATCACCATGCCCATTATGCCCAATAAATCACAACATCACCACCAGCTCACCAGTACTAATCCTTGTAAAGACACTTACAATAATCTCCACCGATGTGCATCCTCATGTAGCTCCCAGCACCCTTACTCCACTGTCAGGAAAGAAGATAAAATACAACTAAGTAACAATACAACACATCTCCCTCCATTACACAATGAAACATAAATAAAAAAAACTAAACGATTTAAAAAAAAATAGTGATTATACAACATAGTCATTCAAGTATGAAGGAGTACGAGTCTCTCTCTTGGATCTCTTTAAAACCTCAGGGACAGTCTTGTCATAAACATCATGAAGACCATTACCTAAATGATCCATCTTACCACACACAGCGATCCTGCCTAAGTTCCAAACCGTATGATCAGAAGTTCTCACAGCATTATCAAAAACTTCAATGACTTTCAAGCGCTTTGAGAATTTAGCACCAGAAACACAGAAACCGTATCTTTTGACTATGACAAGATCACCAACAGCAACGTTAGTAGTTTTGACAGCATGTCTCACAGCATAGTTTCTTTACTTTTCAAGCACTTATGATCTTCCTTTTCTTTCCAAGATTCTAAATCAGGAGCTCCAGACCTGTCAGAAAGAAATTTGTTAACGCATGAAGGTTCAAAGAAAGTATCAGGTTGTCTCCCACGAAACAAGAGAAAAGGAGATTTCCCAGTTGTATAATGCGGCGCAAAGCTATACACACCATCTCTCTTTGATACCTCTTCCTTCCAATCAAGGCAGTTCTGCTTTGCTAGTGAGTTGGTTTCTTTTATGCTTCTATTGAACCTCTCAACAGTTCCATTAGACTCAGGGTGAAATAAAGCACATTTCTCGTGAACAATCCCACAAAAAGGAAATCTTCCATGTCCTTAGAGACTAGTTGGGCACCATTATCGGTCAGTATGGTCTCAGGTGTACCTTCTCTAGAGATTACATTTTTAAGAAAATCAATTACAGTTTTAGTGTTAACGTTTCATACAAAAGATGTCTCATGCCACCTGGACTACAGATCCATCACAACAATGACAAAAGTGTCAGACCCATCACCATGCACAGATCCCAAAATATCAGGAGGAATGTCTTTCCACAGACCACTGGGACGAGACCTCTTCTCCATAGGTTGAGTCCTGAACTTTCAACTTTTCTCACTAAGGTAACATTGAACACACTCCCTAACCAAAAGCTCAATCTGAATATCCATACCAGGCCACCAATAGGTGGAACACACGCTTTCTTTAGTTTTAGAAATGCCCAACTGTGCATCATGAGCCAAATCCAATAATGTTTTTCTTATAGACAACGGTGGAACTAGCCTGTGACCCCTCCACAACATTCCTTCACAACACGATAGCTGATCCTTCACAGACCAAAAATCCTTTACAGATAGTCCTCCCTGTTCCGTATGATGTCAACCATCACGAATATTCTTTAACACATTTTGAATAACCTCACTTTCTTGACAATCAGCAGACCAACGATCTTGAGAAATTACTTTATAGTCAACCCTACAAACAAAATCATGAGAATGACTGAAAGCAGGATCAGCTTGGTCATCAGCCTAATCTTGAAAGTGTGTTGGTAA
Source organism: Lissotriton vulgaris (assembly GCF_964263255.1). NCBI lineage: Eukaryota > Metazoa > Chordata > Amphibia > Caudata > Salamandridae > Lissotriton > Lissotriton vulgaris. Next base: position 725,989,409 of record NC_141696.1, read on the forward strand.
CAAAGTTTTCAGAACCAGGAATATGTTTAACAGAAAAATTAAAACCTTGTAAACCAACAATCCACCTAGAGATTCTTGGAGAGATAGAATCAATCCCTTTGTTTGTTAACACCTCACAAAAAGGTTTGTGATCTGTCCTCTTTACAAAGGAAGTACCCCAAAGAATTTATTTTTATTTTTTAATTGCCCAATTAGCTGCAAGAGCTTCCCTCTCATTACTGAGTACCTGGACTCCGCACCCTTCAAGCTCCATGAAACAAACATAATGGTGTTATCTGGGTTTGTACCACCTTGATACAAGACAGCACCAAGTCCCTTCAGCCTAGCATCAGTAGCAATGATAGAACTTTTTGGGGATCAAAATTTCGAAGTTTGGGAGCATTTTGTAATTTTCATTTTATTTCAACAAACTCCTTTTCACACAACTCATCCAAAAAAAATTCTCTTTTTTTAAAATAACTTTCTCATATTGTAGGTATCTTCAGCAAAATTCCTAATAAACTTGTTATAATATTGTCAGGTTTTATCGCGCCTCAGTGAACCACCGGGTACCGCTGGGGAAAAGACTACATTTCCCAGAAGGCTTGGCGGCCGAGAGGCGGAGCATAAATAGACCCCACTTCCTGGAGCCGGTGTCGGATATTCCGGTTCGTGTTTCCAGGCGTTCCTGTCGACTGTGCGGTGAGGTCTTTTCTGAGCCATTCGTTAACCTTGGTATCGCGGATTCACCCAGCGGGTGATATTCCTAGTGTTGTGGTGTCCGTCCTGTCCTCCGTTGGAGAACCATATCACCGGTTATTGCGGAGGACGGTGTTGTATTCTTTGTATTGATTCTTCCGTCCTGTCCTCCGTTGGAGAGCCTTGTCATCGGCTATTGCGGAAGACAGTCCTTGTGTGTTCCTAAAGTTTGGTAGCGTGTCTCCGTTGGCGAGCCTTCCTCTACTACTGGCTCTTGCGGAGGACACGCTTTTGCTTCTTCAGGTTTCCTCCGTTGGCGAGCCTTTTTGCTACGGCTATTGCGGAGGAACCGATTGTTTGCTTCTGCGTTATTTGACTTCCTAGATCCTCTGTTGGACAGCCTTCTTGCACCGGCTATTGCAGAGGGTCTACTTTATTTTGGTTCCAGGCTGAGACGTAGCGTTACACCACCTGGAATCACCTGCCTGCAGGTAACCTTTGTCTCCTTTGGTTGTGGGTGACGTAACCCTTATTTTACTTTGTGGGATTACTGTAGGATTACAGCGCATTCCTTAGACCCTGGTCTACGTTACTTCAGGACTCTGGAGCACAAAGATTAGGGTATGTAGTGTCCTTCTTCCCCCATGTAGGTATTGCGACTTGCAGGGTCTTAAGGGGGTGTTTTACTGTTACGTTTTGTGTTCACAGGGAAAGGGAATCACATGCTGATTTACGTAACCTCAGTATAGAGAGGCATCTTCTGAGTTTGGGCGGTCAGCTTTATTCATACAGGTATAGCATAGTATAGCCTGATTGGTAGCCTGAGTAGAGAGTACTTTCATGATCAACGATACCAATCCCTTGTTTGTTTTCTGTCTTCACAGCTCTCCCTCCCTGCAGTCCCCTTCCTTTCCTTCCTGTTTATTATTTTTGCCCTCACCTGATCCTTCTCTAGCCCACGGCTATTACAGCATTCGGGGCTTGGATAGATCTGGAAGTGGCCTACTGTTACCACAAGCTGATCCTGAGGACGGAGAGGATAACAGAATATCCGACCTAAGTTATTTAGTCCTCCCGATCAGTTTAGGGTGATGGCAACCCTGGATGAGGTGATGGCAGCGTTAGTTGTGGTGCAATCTGAATTGATAGCATCCAGACAAGAAAGCACTGAATTGCGGAACCGGTTGGATAACATCCAGAAAAACCCCTTTAGCGCTGGGGCTTCAGGGTCTGGTACAGCCGGTTCAGTAGTGGTGGAGATACCCCCTAGCATTCCGTTAGCACATCCAGAACGATTCAATGGCGATGCTGGATCAGTGCAAGTATTTTTGACGCAAGTCTTGATGCATTTTTCATGCAAACCCCGGTCATTCCCTACCAATCAGTCAAAGGTGGCGTTTGTCATCTCGTATTTGGTAGGAGATGCGGCTCAATGGGCGGTTCCCATGGTTCGGAGAAACGACCCAATGTTGCATGACTGGGACGCATTCCAAACAGAGTTCACAAAGGTATTCGATAGGAGAGCTGATACCTATACGGCAGATAAAGAACTATTAGGCCTACGTCAAGGGAATCAAGACCTGGTAACATATTTGAATACCTTCAGACGTTTAGTTGCTGAAACTAAGTGGCCGGAAGCCAAACAAGCGTCAATCTTTCATCAGGGGTTAACCGAAGAAATGCAGGGCATCATCGCTCAAATCGACCCCCAACCGGTGTCATGTGAAGACTTGATTAATTTGGTATTAAGGCTAGATCATAGGATGAAGAATCGTAAAGGGGGTGGTGGAGCAAAGAACCGACCAGTTCCCTCTTCCGTGGCGGTAAAGACCCCGGATAGTACGGTATCGCATGCAGCTGAGCCTATGGATATAGGAGCCATCCGTGCCGCTTTGACCGCCACTGAAAAGGAACAGAGGCGCAAGTTGGGCCTTTGTCTTTATTGTGGCAAAAAAGGCCATTATGTTAGGGAATGCCCTGTCAAACCCAAATTTTCCAAGTTTCGTTTGAATAGGGGGGTGTCAACGGCCACTGAGAAACCGGCGGAAAACTGAAGAGCTCTGGGGGTGTTGAAGGGGTTCCCTGGAGTCAGATTACTATCCCTTCCATGTTGAGTATGGTAGTAGGAGCGCAGCATTTATTCGTTAAGATAGTCTTGATGATAGGCATGATTGAGGTACATACACAGGCCATGGTGGATTCCGGGGCTACGGGTTTCTTCATGGATATGAAAGAAGCAGAAAGGTTAGGCATTCCTCTAATCCCCAAGGAAGACGGTACTGATGTGTTTGCAGTAGATGGGAGGAAACTGAACACAGGGCCCATAAGCTATCAAACGGCCTTCACTGAGATGAGATTCGGTCGTCATAGAGAAAGAGTGTCTTTCAGCATCATAGAGGCCCCGCAGTATGGGGTGATTTTAGGCATTCCCTGGCTGAAAAGACACAACCCCGACATCAATTGGGAAACCGGCAACATCTTGATGAATTCTGCACATTGTGAAGAGCATTGTTTTAAATATGCACAATGTCCTTCGTTTGCTTTGGCCGGTGGGGGTGCATTAGCCACGGCCGCAGAAAAGGCAGTGTCTCTACCACTGGCATATCAGGACTTCGAAGGGGTGTTTGACGAAGTAAGAGCTGAAGAATTACCCCATACGATTGCCAAATCGAGTTGATTCCGGGGGCGGTGATCCCTAAGGGACGGCTGTATGCACTGACAGAGCCTGAGAACGCCTACTTGAGAACCTATCTAGACAAGTTGTTAGAAATAGGGTTCATCCGTCCTTCACGATCGCCAGCAGCATCACCTTTGTTTTTTATCCCTAAGGCTAATGGGGATCTGAGAGCCTGTGTAGACTTTCGAGCCCTCAACGCGGTAACAATCAAGAACAGATACCCTTTGCCATTAATAAACGTCTTATTGGAGCAGGTGAAAAAAGCCAAGGTATTCACCAAATTAGACTTAAAGGGAGCATATCATCTGGTTAGGATGCGAGCAGGGGATGAATGGAAGACAGCATTCCAGACCAGGTATGGTTTATTCGAATACCTGGTCATGCCCTTCGGGCTCAGCAATGCCCCTGCTGCATTTCAGTTCTTCCTGAACGACGTGTTAAGAGAAATATTGGACAGACATGTCATCGTATACATAGATGATATCCTCATCTATTCAGAATCCGAGGACATGCACATACAACATGTCAAGTCTGTTCTAAGGATACTACAGAAAAACCATCTCTATTGCAAATTGTCCAAATGTGACTTTCACGTCACTACAGTCGAGTTTCTGGGGGTTATGCTTACCCCTCAGGGACAGGAAATGGCGGAGAGGAAGATCCAAGCAGTACGAGATTGGCCAAGTCCTCGAAACATCAAGGATGTCCAATGCTTCCTAGGATTTGCCAATTTCTACAGACGTTTTATTAATCAGTTTTCGAAAGTGGTGGCTCCCATAACTAGACTGTTGAAAAAAGATCAAGGGTTCATGTGGGATATGAGGGCTCAGGAGGCGTTTGATGCTTTGAAAGAAGCGTTTGTCACTGCTCCAATATTGACACACCCCAATACTGATGTCCCTTTCATAGTCGAGGCGGACGCCTCAGAGGTAGCTACCGGAGCCATTCTCTCACAACGGAATGAAAACACAGGACAATTGCATCCCGTGGCATTTATGTCACATAAACTTACGGGGGCGGAACATAACTATTGCATAGCCGAGAAAGAGCTCTTAGCTATCAAGCAGGCGTTCACTGAATGGAGGCATTTCCTTATGGGGGCAAAGCACGTGGTGACGGTTTATACCGATCACCGCAATTTACAGTTCATGTCAGCAGCCAGACATTTAACCCCCAGACAGTTGAGGTGCATGCTTTTCTTTTCGGGATATAACTTCATTATTACTTTCAGACCCGGAGCAGACAATCGAAAGGCGGATGCCTTGTCTCGTCAAACATCTACGAAGGTCTCTGAGGCCAGAGCAGAATCATCTATAGTGGACCCTGTCAAGGTAGTTTGTGGCATCCAACCCGATGCCTTTCTGCAGGGTATTCGTTATGGGATCAGAACGGATCAGTGGAAGAGATGGTTACAGACACATCCTGAATGGCAACTACAACATGGCTTTCCAATCAACCAAGGACGGATGCTGGTGCCCTCTGAAACCTTGCGTAAACAAATGTTTGAGTGGTGTCACGCCTCACCCAGTGCTGGACACGTTGGGTTCGAAAAAACTATGGATCTGATTCAGCGTAGGTGTTGGTGGCCTACGATCAAGGTGGATGTAAGAAAATGGGTGACTGAGTGTGATGTTTGTGCTCGCGCCAAGTCTGATTATCGTAGGCCTGCAGGACTACTACAGCCCATGCCTACCCCTTCTACTCCCTGGGAACGTATATCTGTGGACTTTGTGGTGGGTCTTCCCAGGGATCAGGGTTGCACAACAGTGTTGGTAGTCATTGATTATCTAACTAAGATGGGGCATTTTGTTGCGTGTCCTCAGCTGCCGACAGCAGGTCAATTGGCACTGCTTCTTATGAAACATATCGTACGTCTGCATGGCCTTCCAGCGGTCATAGTGTCGGACAGGGCTCTCAGTTCACCGCCCAGTTTTGGAAGGCTTGGTGCTCCTCTCTCCACATCAAGACAGCATTGTCCACAAGCTTCCATTCCCAGACCGACGGACAGACGGAACGCCTCAACCAAACGTTGAAGCAATTCTTGCGATGCTATGTTTCTCAGGGGAAAAAAGATTGGGTGGAGCACCTTTGGCTTGCTGAGGTGGCATACAACAATGCGACACATTCTGCCACAAGAGTATCGCCATTCTATTGCACTTATGGTCATCACCCCCGATTTCTCCCTTTTGTGCAGCCATACAGAGAGGAGACCGTGCCTGAAGCCGCCAGAAGGGTTTCTCGCCTCAAAAGGATTCTGGAGCAGGTGCAGGACTCCCTGAGATCCTCCAAGGTGGCTTATAAGAACACGGCTGACAAAAGACGTCGTCCTGGTCCCTTGTATCGTGTGGGGGATTGGGTATGGTTGTCCACCCCGAACTTCAGATTTAGACATTACAGTGTGTTTAACCCTCGATACATTGGTCCCTTTCGGGTGGTGCAGCGCATCAATCCAGTGGCAATGAAGTTGATGTTACCCAGACATCTGCGTATCCATCCGGTTTTCCATGTGTCCCTGCTCAAGCCTGCAGCTGCGGTGGTGCGTCGCCTCCCTCCCCCTTTGCTGGTTTCTGACGGTCTGGAATACGAGGTGGAGGGGATTCTGGACTCCAGGTGGCGTGGCCGTGGCCTTCAGTATTTGGTGGCATGGAGGGGCTATGGTCCCGAAGAGAACTCGTGGGAACCTGCTTCGGGTGTTCATGCGCCGCGCCTGGTGGCTGCTTATCATCGCCGTTTCCCTGTACGCCCTGGTCCCCTTCGGCGCTCTGGGTGAGGGGGGATGTACTGTCAGGTTTTATCGCGCCTCAGTGAACCACCGGGTACCGCCGGGGAAAAGACTACATTTCCCAGAAGGCTTGGCGGCCGAGAGGCGGAGCATAAATAGACGCCACTTCCTGGAGCCGGTGTCGGATATTCCGGTTCGTGTTTCCAGGCGTTCCTGTCGACTGTGCGGTGAGGTCTTTTCTGAGCCATTCGTTAACCTTGGTATCGCGGATTCACCCAGCGGGTGATATTCCTAGTGTTGTGGTGTCCGTCCTGTCCTCCGTTGGAGAACCATATCACCGGTTATTGCGGAGGACGGTGTTGTATTCTTTGTATTGATTCTTCCGTCCTGTCCTCCGTTGGAGAGCCTTGTCATCGGCTATTGCGGAGGACAGTCCTTGTGTGTTCCTAAAGTTTGGTAGCGTGTCTCCGTTGGCGAGCCTTCCTCTACTACTGGCTCTTGCGGAGGACACGCTTTTGCTTCATCCGGTTTCCTCCGTTGGCGAGCCTTTTTGCTACGGCTATTGCGGAGGAACCGATTGTTTGCTTCTGCGTTATTTGACTTCCTAGATCCTCTGTTGGACAGCCTTCTTGCACCGGCTATTGCAGAGGGTCTACTTTATTTTGGTTCCAGGCTGAGACGTAGCGTTACACCACCTGGAATCACCTGCCTGCAGGTAACCTTTGTCTCCTTTGGTTGTGGGTGACGTAACCCTTATTTTACTTTGTGTGATTACTGTAGGATTACAGCGCATTCCTTAGACCCTGGTCTACGTTACTTCAGGACTCTGGAGCACAAAGATTAGGGTATGTAGTGTCCTTCTTCCCCCATGTAGGTATTGCGACTTGCAGGGTCTTAAGGGGGTGTTTTACTGTTACGTTTTGTGTTCACAGGGAAAGGGAATCACATGCTGATTTACGTAACCTCAGTATAGAGAGGCATCTTCTGAGTTTGGGCGGTCAGCTTTATTCATACAGGTATAGCATAGTATAGCCTGATTGGTAGCCTGAGTAGAGAGTACTTTCATGATCAACGATACCAATCCCTTGTTTGTTTTCTGTCTTCACAGCTCTCCCTCCCTGCAGTCCCCTTCCTTTCCTTCCTGTTTATTATTTTTGCCCTCACCTGATCCTTCTCTAGCCCACGGCTATTACAGCATTCGGGGCTTGGATAGATCTGGAGGTGGCCTACTGTTACCACAAGCTGATCCTGAGGACGGAGAGGATAACAAATATTCTGCCATTCCCAGAAAGCGCATGAGTTCCTCTTTGGGTGAAGGAGCAGTTAATTCTCCGATGGTATTCACTAACTCAGCCTTAGGAACAACACCATCAGTCGTTATTGAATGACCCAAATAATCAATTTTATACAGACCAAACTTGCACTTTTCACGTTTAATTTAACAATTCTGAGCAGCAAGTCTACCTTGACACTTGTCGAACTCTCTTCCCATGCTCCAATTCATTACACCCGTGTTCCAAAATATCACTGTGGTAAACGCAAACTCCAGGTACATTGGCTAACACCTTCTCCATGACACATTGGAAAACGGAAGCAGCAGAAACTCAGCCAAAGGGAAGTCTTATAAATCTAAAAGTCCCAAAAGGCGTAACAAAGGCAGTTAAATCTCTGGAAGACTGATCGAACAAAAATTGATGGTAAGCAGATGTCAATCAATTGTACTGAACATTTTAGCACCACACACCATGCTCAACAATTCTGAGATGTTCGGAAGCGGATATTTATATACAAGCACACATATGTTGAACTGCCTAAGATCCACACAGAGTCTCAATGAACCATCAGCCTTCCTTGCAGCCACAACCAGAGCCAACCAAGATGTGCCTTCAACCTCTTCAATAATGTCCTGTGATTTAAGCTTCTCCAACTCCCTCAACATCTCATCCTTGACAGTAAAAGGAACATTGCGTACCTTGCTAGAACCAGGAACAGACCCTGAAGACAATATCATTTAGTGACAATACCCTTTCAAACACCCAAGTTTGTCACCAAAAACTTGTGGGTATTCTTCCATCAGTTGAGCTTGTAGAGAAGAGTGATGATTTATAGATTCAACAACACCTCTGTCTCTCCGAATTATGGGAGGGGTGCTATTAGGATCTAACATAACTCCCAGATCTTTCTTATGCCACCAGCTGATAATACTGTCACGCTTCTTGGAAACATAAATGTTCTCAGAAGTGAAGCAACCCTCATATTCTAATAAACCAGTAAAGTAGAATCTTAATTCAATAGGGTCCCCACCATAAGCAGTAGGACAAATGTCAGCTTTAAGCAGATTAACTTTGGTACTTACATTTTCATTGAAAAACGTACTTGAAACAATAGTAATTTTCGCACCAGAATCAAATAATACTTTAGTCTTCCGACCTTCCACAAGAATGTAATCTAACGGTCCATCACCCCCTACTTGAACAATAACTTGACCACACTCAAAATCATGTTGATCAGTTGAACAGTCTTGACCAATTTCATTAACACTCTGTTTAGAGGACTTGATCCTGCATGCAATTACACAGTGTCCCCTTTTCTTACAATAAGTACATATTGCATTCAAGGCAAGACAAGATTTATCATTAGCCCAGTGAGCAACATTGTTACATCTACAACATTTGTTATCCTTGCTGAATTGAATACAAGATTTATTTAATTGTTTGTTTTTAACTTGAGATTTAGTTTGAAAATCTTTCGACTTAGTATTGGGAGTTGTGTTTGCATTAACAACTGACACATATTTAAAGAGATCTTTTTGATCTCTTTTACACATTCAAGGGAATGCTCAATTCTTTTGGCCACCACTAAAACTTCATCAAGGGAGAGCTCATCTTTGAGCCATAACTCATCACGCACTTTTTCAGACACACAACCCAACAAAAATTGGTCCCTAATCCTTTCAACACATAAGTGGAAGCTAATCGTCTTAGGTCAGTAACATAATTTCCAATACTTCCGCCTTCTTTTTGCATCCGTCTTCCGAAATTGTAACATTCCAACATAGTACTTACCTTAGGCAAATAGTGTGCATCTAGTTTATAAATGCATATTTCAAATTCATTCAGAGTAGCCGCAGCACTGTCTGAAACATCTGGAAGATGGTCAAAAACATTCTGACCTTTCGATCCAAGGCAGTGCATAAGTAAAGCTGTTTTCCTTTCAACACTGAGTGAGGTACCACATACACGGGCATATCGTTCAAAAACTTTTTTCCACTTGGACCATTTTATGGGAGGGTCTCCTGGTGTTTGTAAAAATAACGGGGCTGCCATGACATTTTGCATGACTTAAACTTAAGAAGAAAAATAGAAAGAGAAAAAAAAACAAGAGAGAAAAAAAATATATATGAAAGTACTGCATTTGTAGATACAGTTGTGAGTATTAGTCTGGGATGCTGTACTGTATGCACACAATAAGAATGTGCTGTGCATGTCAGCGATTAACAGAGACTGCCCTTAGAGGTGCTGTGTGCATCAGCGAAAAGATCGCAGGGTAGACACGCAATACTTGTACCCAAAGTGTTGTGTGATTGTAACCTAGGCACTCTATTTAAAATCCAGCTGTTCACATCAGCAGATTTGCTGTGCGCATCAGCGAGTAAACTGTAATTTCGAAATGCAATTTTTAAACTCAAGCTGTGCGTACCAGCGAAAAGATTGCAGGGTAGACACGCAAATGCTTGTGCAAAAGTGATGTGCATGTTAGCGAAAGAACGTAAAAGTCTACACCGGGCACTACTGTGCGCGTCAGCGAGAAAGTATGGAGCTGCTGAGCACATCAGTGAGTCAAGTTTAAAGTAGACGTGCAATTTAAAATCCAATTGTGTGTGTCAGCGGAGATACTTTGTGCATCAGTGAGTGAAATGTAACTTATACACTCAATTTTTAAATCAAGCTGTGCGTATCAGTGAAAAGATTGCAGAGTAAACACGCAAATACTTGTACAGATGTGCTGTGCGTGTCAGTGAATGAGCATTAAAGTACACACAGGGTTGTTGTGCACATGAGTAACAGAGCATGAAGCTGTTGTGTACATAAAATGGACACAAAGCTGATGTGCGCGTTAGTATTGGCACGTTGTGGTTATCCGTCTGTAAAGACTGTATCCGTCTGTATTCTGTGTGCGCTGCAAGGTTGCTAGGTAACAATGAAAGAGCTACGTCAGGTCAATGCGTCGCATGTTGCGTTCCAATGACAAATTTCTAGAATGCCGAAGTTGTACCGAAACATCATAAAGGTCACCAAGGAAAGAACAGTGCCAGCACGAGGACGGGCAGTCACGAGAATGTAATTTCAAAAGAAAATGCCAGCGCGAGGACGGACAGTCATGAGCAGGTAACTCCAAAAGAAAATAACATGGGACCACCCGGGAGGCAGTAAACGTTAAATTTTAAGTGCAGGTTACCTTCCTGCCACACAGAACGGGGTGTTAAAAGTCAAACGTAAGTAAATGAAATTGCTCAAGCACAAACTGAACTGCACTTTGAAAATGAAAACAATCTTACTTGTGTGAAGTTCAAGCAGCGATATTAAAGATGGGCAGAGTTAATTACACCGTATAGTAGGTTTGTTGATTAGCATGAAGAGAAGAAGTCTTGTGTTGAAGAAAGTTTTTTTTGTCAGTTACATTTGCAATATTTTCGAAGTGGTCTTGATGAGGAGATCAAATATTGGAGTTGAGCTATTTGAGTTCACCAGTTTTTAATAGATAATTCCTTGAATGATGACAAGAGAATGGAAGTACCTCTTGGATATGTATTCTTCAGTTTACAGGGTTCAACAGCTCAGCCACCCAACTGCCTCTGGCTCATCTCAGTAGTCTGAACCCACGAGGTTCTAACTTTGAGCCAGGGAAGCTGTACAATTCTAGAATACATAGATGTCACTGAAATACATAGATGTCAGGAAAGAAGATAAAATACAACTAAGTAACAATACAACACACCTCTGGCTATTTCTGCAGTTTCCAGATATCCAAGGATCATATGTACGCAAAACATTTGCCGGGGAGGCTCTGAACCTATATTTGTCAAATCTTCTTGTGATAAGGGCAAAGGAATATGAAATATACATTTGTTTTATTGTGGTGCAAAATGTTTCCTCTTGTAAAGCCGTGAGCCGCTCCTCATGGACTTCTATCTTTTGAGCAACTCCGTCCATCCTGGAAGATAAGCGGTCAACCTTATCTACGATTGTTGCGAAGCCCTGACGCATCTCGTCGATAAGCAGTCGTAGCTCTGGAGTGACTGGTGTAGGGGATGTATCAGTATTTGATGGTCCTGGGGCCCCATTAGAGGCCGTGGTACCTCGCAGTGGTTTTTTGGCGGATGCGGACTCAAAAGACAGTTTCGCCTGTTTGGCGTCATTTTTGCCCATGGTGCTCAGTCTGTTGGCGCCAATCGGGGCCGGACACTGATGAGTAGCTAGTAGGCGTCTTCCCGCCAGTACAGGGCACTCCAGCCGGTCACCCTCGCTGCATCGAGTTCACCCAGGGCAGTGTCAAGCAGGAAGTAGGTTAGCAAGTTCTCGCCCTAAATATAGTGTCCAGGGCGCCTAGGGAGCTTACACGCTGGCAGCAAGCACACAGCCCGTCCAAGTAGACACATGCAGGTTTAAGTGATGAAGGCCCACAGGCAGCGGAGGGCAGCGCAATGACGTTGGTACCACCTCGACCTTACAATCGATCGCTAGCTCGATCTTCCGGGTGATCCTCCGGATTTTTAGTCTCCGCGCCTGACGGCAGCAGCGTCCACCAGGTAAATCAGGGAGGCAAGCGGAGGGGCAGGTAACACGGCCGGGTGCACCGCTTTCCTTTCCGGCAGGGTCAGGCGCAGTATGCCGAGGTAACCGGGGTTGCCACTCGGTTTCAGAGTAGAGGATCCTGTCCGTCCCTCGTCTCGGTGCCCACAGGGGGCGGCAAGACTCACCTCCGCCAGCCTCCGCCGATCCGTCTTTCGGCCGCCCTCCTCGCAGGCCGCAGTCGGGGGTTTCGAGGCCCACCAGCCTTGTGGGAAGCAGCGGCCTCGCGTAGGTCAGCTCCCAGTGCGCCACTGCATCCCTCCGCGTCGCCCTCTCCCGGTGGGTGCTCACCGCGCCGTATCTCGGGCGCGGAACCTCCGATTCTCGCCAAAGTCGGGCAGGACCGGCAGCACCGCTAGTTCCACACTCGATGCGAGTTTCAGGCTTCAACTTGCAGGGGAAGCGGATAATTTCAGGATGTTTCTGGCCAGGCAGCCAGAGCCTCACAGAAGTGCGCCCATCAGCGTGTGCGCCCTCTAGCGCCCCCCATCAATAGCCACTTGTTGCCATACCCCATTGGGTAGTTCAGACATCTGCAAAGGGGCCGGTGGTTCCTCTTGACCAATGAGCTGACATGAGGCACAGTCTTTGAGTGTGGCTTCCACCATGTGATCAAGGAATGGGAACCAGACACGTTCTCGGAGTGCTTTCTTGGTGGCTACAACCCCTCTGTGCCCTTCATGAGCGAGATTGATGATCCCTTGGCGAAGCCGTTGAGGAATGACTATCCTCCCTCCTCTTAACAGTAGACCATCTGTGCTGATTGGTTGTTCTGCCTGAACATGCTTAAATGCCATCAGTTCTTAAGCGTCCGCAGACGCATCATGGTGGCTGGTGTCTAGGTGTCTCCAGGAGTTGGCGCGTATGTGACCTATGATGGCCTGAAGAGTAGGATCTTGAGCCGAGGCTGCTTGAATGGCTTCCAGGGGCACAGATGGAGGGCGTGCACTGTCAATGACAAAGTCAATGTACTCCTCATCAATTACGCGTGTGGGATTGCAGATGCCTTGACATCTAGTCTGCTGGGTTTTCGGCTTTTCCAGGTTTATGAATAATGGTGTAAATATAGTCTTGTAACCGGAGGCCCCATCTCTCTATTCGTGGAGGTATCTTTGCTCGTGGGATGCCAAAGATGGTGATGAGCGCTTGGTGGTCCGTGATGAGTGTGAAGTGCTTTCCATATACAAACAGGTGAAAATGTTCACAGGCCCAGACAACCGCAAGACTTTCTTTCTCGGGCTGAGAGTACGCCTTCTCTGTATCAGTGAGTCTACGGCTGGCGTAAGCGACCACATGGCGTTGATCTGCGTCGCTGTCGTACTGAGCCAGGATGGCACCCAGCCCCACCGGACTGGCGTCCACCGTGATTTCAGTCTTTCGTTTGGTGTCAAAATAGGCAAGGTTGATGGCGGTGCTCACAGCATCCTTGATTGTGTTGAATGCGTGTTCGCATGCGGATGACCACAGAAATTGTTGGCCTTGGCGAGTGAGTCCCGGACTGTGTAGCTGATGGTGGCATAGTCTTTAATGTAGCGGGCACAGTAGCTCGCCATTCCGAGGAAGGAGCGGAGGTCACTGACGTCCTGTGGTTGTGGAGTGTCTGCGAGGGCAGACCTTTTTCGTGATCTGGTTTCATGCCATCTTTGGAGAAAATGTGTCCGTAGACTTTGAGCGTGGACTTGTGGAATTCACACTTGTCCGGATTGAGAGTGAGGTTGGCGTTGAGTAAGGCGGGGCACACTCGGTCCAAGGCTTTGTCGTGCTCCACTTGGTTGTCCCCAAACACTAGGATGTCGTCGCTGTAATTAAAAGCATTTGGGATGCCCTGAATGACCCTCTGAATGGCTTCTTGAAAGATCGCTGCTGCGGAAGATATTCCGAAGTTTAGGCGTTTATATCGGAATAGACCTTGATGGGTGGTGAAAGTGGTGATATAATGGGATTGCTCTTTTCAGTTCCAATTGGAGGTATCCCTTGTTGAGGTCCAGCTTTGAGAACACAGTTGCTCCATTGAGACGAGCAATCATATCACTGATATGAGGTCCAGGATGTCTCTCCCTCTCGATGGCCGTGTTCGAGGCGCGCATGTCAACGCATAGGTGCACTTTATTGTCTTGACCTTTCTTAGGTACTACTACCACCGGAGACACCCACGGAGTGGGCCCTGTGGATCTTTCAATGATGTCCGTCCGTCCACAGTAGGTCTTGGAGCTCTTCATCCACTGCCTGTTGTAGATGGAATGGTATCTTTCTATGGTGTTGCGCTACCGGGGACACTAGCTCATTAATGTGTAATTTGACCTTGAAGTGGTTGAGTTTTCTGAGGCCCTTGAATAGGTTTGGGAATTTGTTGACAATATGCGGGGAATCATCCACGGTGTACAAAAGCTCGACAAGTTTGAGGCGCTCTCCTGTCGGCAGACTGAGGAGGCAATCCGCTGCATCGGGACCTTCAATCACATGGATATGTGCTTGGATCTGTCGGTTTTTGTAAGTTAGAGTCGTGTGAAATTGTCCTAGGCAGGGTAGAGGTTTCCTGGACTTCCACATGTAAACTCGAACAGCGGCTGGTTCTAATTTTGGCTGGGGCTTCATGCTGTTATATTCCATGGCACAGATGTAGTTTAAAGATGCTCCTGAGTCTAAGACAAATTTGTCCGGGTGACTTCCTATGTTCAGCCGTGGGTATTTTTTTAGTCGGTCGGGATCCGACACCATGCATACATATTTGTCACTGTCTTGTGACACAGGCGTGGGAGAGGATGATTCCCGGGACGCTGACCTCTGAGATTTTTGTGAAACAGTTTAGTGAGTGCGTGACCTCGACGAGCTAGAGGAGCGACTTTTCCTCCCTCTTACTGCTCTGGCGTGGTGGCGGGTTCCTGAACTCGACTTGGCTGTCCTTGTTTCCGACTGGCGCGTTTGGCAGGTTGCTTCGAAGTGATTTTCTCTCCCACATCGGTGGCACTGTTGTCCTAAGCCAGGACATTGTCCCGAGTGTGGGTAGTCTTGACCGCATCTGTAGCATTTTGAGGCGGGCCTATTTGTGTGATAACTTCGGGCTCCATGGCGTGATGAAGTTGCTCGGGTCGTCTGCGTTGATCTTTCTGATTTGCCGCGGTCTGGATAGCGCTTCGAGTCCATGTGTGATTGCATTCGAAAGGCTTGTTCTTTTTTTTTCGGACTTGCTTGCTTCCATTCTCTTAGCATGGTCTTCGGCTTGATCGTTGATGTGCGTGAGTTCTTCGATCTCTTGAAGCGTGTAATGTTTCTTCAGCAGTCTGCGGCGCAGTGATTCCGTTTGGCATCCCTCAATAATGCGCAGTCATAGGGCGTCTTCCGTGCTAAACGCGTCAAACTCGCAATACCGTGCTAGGCACCGAATGCGAGCGATGAAGTCGCACATTGGTTCGTCCTTTTCTTGGGAAGCAAGGTTGAACGTGTACCGTTCATAGTCTAAGTTTCGTTTGTGTAGGAACTTCCGATCCAGGGCTCCTTTCACATCCTCATATGACATGGCAGTGGCGGCGGGTAATTCTTTGATAATCTGCGCAATGTCCTTTCCTATCAGATTTCGCAGCACTATCAGCTTCTGCTTGGAGTCTTGCACCTGGGACCCTGTCATAAAGTACTCAAAATCTTCTGCCCAGCTCTTCCATTTCAGCCCCATGCTGTTTCCAGATGTTAGTTCTAGGGGCTCCGGCGGGCGTAGGTATGACACTCCCATCATCATCGGGTGAGGTTGCGGGACTTGCAGGGTTCACCCCGTGGCTTCTGGGAGTGAAGTATCAGGTTCACCAGGCATCTTGAGTGCATATATGGGTTCAATTGGCCTTGTAACGCCTTATTTCTATGAATTTCAGGTTTCTATGAGGTTCTTTGCACTTGCCTGACCTCAAGATGGCTGCCGTAGCAGGAGCCAATGTAGTCCTAGCCCAGCGCCTGACTTCAAAATGGCCGCCGATGGGGACACAGGTCTTCTTTTGCCCAAAGACTACTTTTACTTCTGGCAGTTATTCTAGCAAGGGTAGTCGGTGCTCAGACTCACCCTTTTGCGCGCTGCTGATTTGTTGCTGCTGGCCGCCCTGTGGCTCACAGTTTCCAGCGCGATCGCGTCTTTTCCACGCTCTTTCAGCGTCTCGGGCGTAGGCAGACACATGCTTCAGTTACAGCGAGGCGCAAAGCGGTGGATCAGCAAATCCTTCCTCGTCGCCAGTGTTCGATCTCAGGCCCCCCCAATGACACTCATGCCCGGAGCTGGTGTTTCACACGTCTTTATTCTTTCCTCTCCTACCCCGAACTGCTTCCTGTTTGCCTTTTCCCTCACTATCCGCTTCCGTTTGCCCTGTACACAGACAGGGTCAGGCTGACGACACAACAGTGAGACCCAGGCTTTTGTTGAATTAGTTTGTAGTGGGTCTCCTAATTGGTCTGATACCAGGAGTTGTTTTTGGAGTTTCACAGTCACTTATGTTAAATAAAATGTTTGTTGAAATATGGTTTATTTGGTCAGACTGGTGTCCTTAATAGTATTCCCATCTTTTTCAATGTTTTTAATGTTAGTGTTTTTCTGGACTAGCTTGGAGCCAGTCTGACCCTCGCTTTTCTAGTCTTGCATCCTGTTGCACACTTTTTGTTTTATGCGATGACAATTTATTATGCAAAGAGCTCAATGAAGTGATAGCTGGGTTCTCCCGCACACATGATATATTTATGGCATCTGTTGAGTTTGTTTGCCTGTGTGAGCCTTGTCAGCGAATTTTCCCTCTGTGGCCAATTTATGATATTTTAGCCATGTTTCTCTCATGATGTCCTCAAAAACTTGATTGTCTTATATTAGTCTTATGTCAGTCCATATAATAATGACAGTATGTCAGCAGAGAGTGGCAGAAATAACTCCAAAGCCCAGCAAGGGTGAGTAATGCAAATATGTAATAGTACAACCTATACCATAGAAGATACTCTTGAAGGACAGTTTTCCTTTCATCCTTCTTCTAGTTGACAGGGAGAAGAGTTCAATATACACTTTAGAAAATTCAACAGGAGCAGGAAGAACAATATAATAATTCAAGAGTAGGTCATTTAACATTTATTGTAAAAGAAAGTTTAAAATCCAGTTACATCTCAAGCACGTTTAGCAATTGATTGTGTAAATCTTGCTATGGGTATGGAGATATACTAAGATATACCACTATTTTCTGAGGCAGTCGAGGCCACACAAGTCCCACCTTACCACAGAACTCTGCAATGGCACCCTGAAATCAAGTCAACTGGGCCCATTGCACCTCTCCCCTGTCCGAGTGCAGTGGGGGGTCAAGGTCTAAATCACCATGCCCATTATGCCCAATAAATCACAACATCACCACCAGCTCACCAGTACTAATCCTTGTAAAGACACTTACAATAATCTCCACCGATGTGCATCCTCATGTAGCTCCCAGCACCCTTACTCCACTGTCAGGAAAGAAGATAAAATACAACTAAGTAACAATACAACACATCTCCCTCCATTACACAATGAAACATAAATAAAAAAAACTAAACGATTTAAAAAAAAATAGTGATTATACAACATAGTCATTCAAGTATGAAGGAGTACGAGTCTCTCTCTTGGATCTCTTTAAAACCTCAGGGACAGTCTTGTCATAAACATCATGAAGACCATTACCTAAATGATCCATCTTACCACACACAGCGATCCTGCCTAAGTTCCAAACCGTATGATCAGAAGTTCTCACAGCATTATCAAAAACTTCAATGACTTTCAAGCGCTTTGAGAATTTAGCACCAGAAACACAGAAACCGTATCTTTTGACTATGACAAGATCACCAACAGCAACGTTAGTAGTTTTGACAGCATGTCTCACAGCATAGTTTCTTTACTTTTCAAGCACTTATGATCTTCCTTTTCTTTCCAAGATTCTAAATCAGGAGCTCCAGACCTGTCAGAAAGAAATTTGTTAACGCATGAAGGTTCAAAGAAAGTATCAGGTTGTCTCCCACGAAACAAGAGAAAAGGAGATTTCCCAGTTGTATAATGCGGCGCAAAGCTATACACACCATCTCTCTTTGATACCTCTTCCTTCCAATCAAGGCAGTTCTGCTTTGCTAGTGAGTTGGTTTCTTTTATGCTTCTATTGAACCTCTCAACAGTTCCATTAGACTCAGGGTGAAATAAAGCACATTTCTCGTGAACAATCCCACAAAAAGGAAATCTTCCATGTCCTTAGAGACTAGTTGGGCACCATTATCGGTCAGTATGGTCTCAGGTGTACCTTCTCTAGAGATTACATTTTTAAGAAAATCAATTACAGTTTTAGTGTTAACGTTTCATACAAAAGATGTCTCATGCCACCTGGACTACAGATCCATCACAACAATGACAAAAGTGTCAGACCCATCACCATGCACAGATCCCAAAATATCAGGAGGAATGTCTTTCCACAGACCACTGGGACGAGACCTCTTCTCCATAGGTTGAGTCCTGAACTTTCAACTTTTCTCACTAAGGTAACATTGAACACACTCCCTAACCAAAAGCTCAATCTGAATATCCATACCAGGCCACCAATAGGTGGAACACACGCTTTCTTTAGTTTTAGAAATGCCCAACTGTGCATCATGAGCCAAATCCAATAATGTTTTTCTTATAGACAACGGTGGAACTAGCCTGTGACCCCTCCACAACATTCCTTCACAACACGATAGCTGATCCTTCACAGACCAAAAATCCTTTACAGATAGTCCTCCCTGTTCCGTATGATGTCAACCATCACGAATATTCTTTAACACATTTTGAATAACCTCACCTTCTTGACAATCAGCAGACCAACGATCTTGAGAAATTACTTTATAGTCAACCCTACAAACAAAATCATGAGAATGACTGAAAGCAGGATCAGCTTGGTCATCAGCCTAATCTTGAAAGTGTGTTGGTAACAAAGTTTTCAGAACCAGGAATATGTTTAACAGAAAAATTAAAACCTTGTAAACCAACAATCCACCTAGAGATTCTTGGAGAGATAGAATCAATCCCTTTGTTTGTTAACACCTCACAAAAAGGTTTGTGATCTGTCCTCTTTACAAAGGAAGTACCCCAAAGAATTTATTTTTATTTTTTAATTGCCCAATTAGCTGCAAGAGCTTCCCTCTCATTACTGAGTACCTGGACTCCGCACCCTTCAAGCTCCATGAAACAAACATAATGGTGTTATCTGGGTTTGTACCACCTTGATACAAGACAGCACCAAGTCCCTTCAGCCTAGCATCAGTAGCAATGATAGAACTTTTTGGGGATCAAAATTTCGAAGTTTGGGAGCATTTTGTAATTTTCATTTTATTTCAACAAACTCCTTTTCACACAACTCATCCAAAAAAAATTCTCTTTTTTTAAAATAACTTTCTCATATTGTAGGTATCTTCAGCAAAATTCCTAATAAACTTGTTATAATATTGTCAGGTTTTATCGCGCCTCAGTGAACCACCGGGTACCGCTGGGGAAAAGACTACATTTCCCAGAAGGCTTGGCGGCCGAGAGGCAGAGCATAAATAGACCCCACTTCCTGGAGCCGGTGTCGGATATTCCGGTTCGTGTTTCCAGGCGTTCCTGTCGACTGTGCGGTGAGGTCTTTTCTGAGCCATTCGTTAACCTTGGTATCGCGGATTCACCCAGCGGGTGATATTCCTAGTGTTGTGGTGTCCGTCCTGTCCTCCGTTGGAGAACCATATCACCGGTTATTGCGGAGGACGGTGTTGTATTCTTTGTATTGATTCTTCCGTCCTGTCCTCCGTTGGAGAGCCTTGTCATCGGCTATTGCGGAAGACAGTCCTTGTGTGTTCCTAAAGTTTGGTAGCGTGTCTCCGTTGGCGAGCCTTCCTCTACTACTGGCTCTTGCGGAGGACACGCTTTTGCTTCTTCAGGTTTCCTCCGTTGGCGAGCCTTTTTGCTACGGCTATTGCGGAGGAACCGATTGTTTGCTTCTGCGTTATTTGACTTCCTAGATCCTCTGTTGGACAGCCTTCTTGCACCGGCTATTGCAGAGGGTCTACTTTATTTTGGTTCCAGGCTGAGACGTAGCGTTACACCACCTGGAATCACCTGCCTGCAGGTAACCTTTGTCTCCTTTGGTTGTGGGTGACGTAACCCTTATTTTACTTTGTGGGATTACTGTAGGATTACAGCGCATTCCTTAGACCCTGGTCTACGTTACTTCAGGACTCTGGAGCACAAAGATTAGGGTATGTAGTGTCCTTCTTCCCCCATGTAGGTATTGCGACTTGCAGGGTCTTAAGGGGGTGTTTTACTGTTACGTTTTGTGTTCACAGGGAAAGGGAATCACATGCTGATTTACGTAACCTCAGTATAGAGAGGCATCTTCTGAGTTTGGGCGGTCAGCTTTATTCATACAGGTATAGCATAGTATAGCCTGATTGGTAGCCTGAGTAGAGAGTACTTTCATGATCAACGATACCAATCCCTTGTTTGTTTTCTGTCTTCACAGCTCTCCCTCCCTGCAGTCCCCTTCCTTTCCTTCCTGTTTATTATTTTTGCCCTCACCTGATCCTTCTCTAGCCCACGGCTATTACAGCATTCGGGGCTTGGATAGATCTGGAAGTGGCCTACTGTTACCACAAGCTGATCCTGAGGACGGAGAGGATAACAGAATATCCGACCTAAGTTATTTAGTCCTCCCGATCAGTTTAGGGTGATGGCAACCCTGGATGAGGTGATGGCAGCGTTAGTTGTGGTGCAATCTGAATTGATAGCATCCAGACAAGAAAGCACTGAATTGCGGAACCGGTTGGATAACATCCAGAAAAACCCCTTTAGCGCTGGGGCTTCAGGGTCTGGTACAGCCGGTTCAGTAGTGGTGGAGATACCCCCTAGCATTCCGTTAGCACATCCAGAACGATTCAATGGCGATGCTGGATCAGTGCAAGTATTTTTGACGCAAGTCTTGATGCATTTTTCATGCAAACCCCGGTCATTCCCTACCAATCAGTCAAAGGTGGCGTTTGTCATCTCGTATTTGGTAGGAGATGCGGCTCAATGGGCGGTTCCCATGGTTCGGAGAAACGACCCAATGTTGCATGACTGGGACGCATTCCAAACAGAGTTCACAAAGGTATTCGATAGGAGAGCTGATACCTATACGGCAGATAAAGAACTATTAGGCCTACGTCAAGGGAATCAAGACCTGGTAACATATTTGAATACCTTCAGACGTTTAGTTGCTGAAACTAAGTGGCCGGAAGCCAAACAAGCGTCAATCTTTCATCAGGGGTTAACCGAAGAAATGCAGGGCATCATCGCTCAAATCGACCCCCAACCGGTGTCATGTGAAGACTTGATTAATTTGGTATTAAGGCTAGATCATAGGATGAAGAATCGTAAAGGGGGTGGTGGAGCAAAGAACCGACCAGTTCCCTCTTCCGTGGCGGTAAAGACCCCGGATAGTACGGTATCGCATGCAGCTGAGCCTATGGATATAGGAGCCGTCCGTGCCGCTTTGACCGCCACTGAAAAGGAACAGAGGCGCAAGTTGGGCCTTTGTCTTTATTGTGGCAAAAAAGGCCATTATGTTAGGGAATGCCCTGTCAAACCCAAATTTTCCAAGTTTCGTTTGAATAGGGGGGTGTCAACGGCCACTGAGAAACCGGCGGAAAACTGAAGAGCTCTGGGGGTGTTGAAGGGGTTCCCTGGAGTCAGATTACTATCCCTTCCATGTTGAGTATGGTAGTAGGAGCGCAGCATTTATTCGTTAAGATAGTCTTGATGATAGGCATGATTGAGGTACATACACAGGCCATGGTGGATTCCGGGGCTACGGGTTTCTTCATGGATATGAAAGAAGCAGAAAGGTTAGGCATTCCTCTAATCCCCAAGGAAGACGGTACTGATGTGTTTGCAGTAGATGGGAGGAAACTGAACACAGGGCCCATAAGCTATCAAACGGCCTTCACTGAGATGAGATTCGGTCGTCATAGAGAAAGAGTGTCTTTCAGCATCATAGAGGCCCCGCAGTATGGGGTGATTTTAGGCATTCCCTGGCTGAAAAGACACAACCCCGACATCAATTGGGAAACCGGCAACATCTTGATGAATTCTGCACATTGTGAAGAGCATTGTTTTAAATATGCACAATGTCCTTCGTTTGCTTTGGCCGGTGGGGGTGCATTAGCCACGGCCGCAGAAAAGGCAGTGTCTCTACCACTGGCATATCAGGACTTCGAAGGGGTGTTTGACGAAGTAAGAGCTGAAGAATTACCCCATACGATTGCCAAATCGAGTTGATTCCGGGGGCGGTGATCCCTAAGGGACGGCTGTATGCACTGACAGAGCCTGAGAACGCCTACTTGAGAACCTATCTAGACAAGTTGTTAGAAATAGGGTTCATCCGTCCTTCACGATCGCCAGCAGCATCACCTTTGTTTTTTATCCCTAAGGCTAATGGGGATCTGAGAGCCTGTGTAGACTTTCGAGCCCTCAACGCGGTAACAATCAAGAAC
Source organism: Lissotriton vulgaris (assembly GCF_964263255.1). NCBI lineage: Eukaryota > Metazoa > Chordata > Amphibia > Caudata > Salamandridae > Lissotriton > Lissotriton vulgaris. The sequence continues at coordinate 726,011,847 of NC_141696.1, forward strand.
AGATACCCTTTGCCATTAATAAACGTCTTATTGGAGCAGGTGAAAAAAGCCAAGGTATTCACCAAATTAGACTTAAAGGGAGCATATCATCTGGTTAGGATGCGAGCAGGGGATGAATGGAAGACAGCATTCCAGACCAGGTATGGTTTATTCGAATACCTGGTCATGCCCTTCGGGCTCTGCAATGCCCCTGCTGCATTTCAGTTCTTCCTGAACGACGTGTTAAGAGAAATATTGGACAGACATGTCATCGTATACATAGATGATATCCTCATCTATTCAGAATCCGAGGACATGCACATACAACATGTCAAGTCTGTTCTAAGGATACTACAGAAAAACCATCTCTATTGCAAATTGTCCAAATGTGACTTTCACGTCACTACAGTCGAGTTTCTGGGGGTTATGCTTACCCCTCAGGGACAGGAAATGGCGGAGAGGAAGATCCAAGCAGTACGAGATTGGCCAAGTCCTCGAAACATCAAGGATGTCCAATGCTTCCTAGGATTTGCCAATTTCTACAGACGTTTTATTAATCAGTTTTCGAAAGTGGTGGCTCCCATAACTAGACTGTTGAAAAAAGATCAAGGGTTCATGTGGGATATGAGGGCTCAGGAGGCGTTTGATGCTTTGAAAGAAGCGTTTGTCACTGCTCCAATATTGACACACCCCAATACTGATGTCCCTTTCATAGTCGAGGCGGACGCCTCAGAGGTAGCTACCGGAGCCATTCTCTCACAACGGAATGAAAACACAGGACAATTGCATCCCGTGGCATTTATGTCACATAAACTTACGGGGGCGGAACATAACTATTGCATAGCCGAGAAAGAGCTCTTAGCTATCAAGCAGGCGTTCACTGAATGGAGGCATTTCCTTATGGGGGCAAAGCACGTGGTGACGGTTTATACCGATCACCGCAATTTACAGTTCATGTCAGCAGCCAGACATTTAACCCCCAGACAGTTGAGGTGCATGCTTTTCTTTTCGGGATATAACTTCATTATTACTTTCAGACCCGGAGCAGACAATCGAAAGGCGGATGCCTTGTCTCGTCAAACATCTACGAAGGTCTCTGAGGCCAGAGCAGAATCATCTATAGTGGACCCTGTCAAGGTAGTTTGTGGCATCCAACCCGATGCCTTTCTGCAGGGTATTCGTTATGGGATCAGAACGGATCAGTGGAAGAGATGGTTACAGACACATCCTGAATGGCAACTACAACATGGCTTTCCAATCAACCAAGGACGGATGCTGGTGCCCTCTGAAACCTTGCGTAAACAAATGTTTGAGTGGTGTCACGCCTCACCCAGTGCTGGACACGTTGGGTTCGAAAAAACTATGGATCTGATTCAGCGTAGGTGTTGGTGGCCTACGATCAAGGTGGATGTAAGAAAATGGGTGACTGAGTGTGATGTTTGTGCTCGCGCCAAGTCTGATTATCGTAGGCCTGCAGGACTACTACAGCCCATGCCTACCCCTTCTACTCCCTGGGAACGTATATCTGTGGACTTTGTGGTGGGTCTTCCCAGGGATCAGGGTTGCACAACAGTGTTGGTAGTCATTGATTATCTAACTAAGATGGGGCATTTTGTTGCGTGTCCTCAGCTGCCGACAGCAGGTCAATTGGCACTGCTTCTTATGAAACATATCGTACGTCTGCATGGCCTTCCAGCGGTCATAGTGTCGGACAGGGGCTCTCAGTTCACCGCCCAGTTTTGGAAGGCTTGGTGCTCCTCTCTCCACATCAAGACAGCATTGTCCACAAGCTTCCATTCCCAGACCGACGGACAGACGGAACGCCTCAACCAAACGTTGAAGCAATTCTTGCGATGCTATGTTTCTCAGGGGAAAAAAGATTGGGTGGAGCACCTTTGGCTTGCTGAGGTGGCATACAACAATGCGACACATTCTGCCACAAGAGTATCGCCATTCTATTGCACTTATGGTCATCACCCCAGATTTCTCCCTTTTGTGCAGCCATACAGAGAGGAGACCGTGCCTGAAGCCGCCAGAAGGGTTTCTCGCCTCAAAAGGATTCTGGAGCAGGTGCAGGACTCCCTGAGATCCTCCAAGGTGGCTTATAAGAACACGGCTGACAAAAGACGTCGTCCTGGTCCCTTGTATCGTGTGGGGGATTGGGTATGGTTGTCCACCCCGAACTTCAGATTTAGACATTACAGTGTGTTTAACCCTCGATACATTGGTCCCTTTCGGGTGGTGCAGCGCATCAATCCAGTGGCAATGAAGTTGATGTTACCCAGACATCTGCGTATCCATCCGGTTTTCCATGTGTCCCTGCTCAAGCCTGCAGCTGCGGTGGTGCGTCACCTCCCTCCCCCTTTGCTGGTTTCTGACGGTCTGGAATACGAGGTGGAGGGGATTCTGGACTCCAGGTGGCGTGGCCGTGGCCTTCAGTATTTGGTGGCATGGAGGGGCTATGGTCCCGAAGAGAACTCGTGGGAACCTGCTTCGGGTGTTCATGCGCCGCGCCTGGTGGCTGCTTATCATCGCCGTTTCCCTGTACGCCCTGGTCCCCTTCGGCGCTCTGGGTGAGGGGGGATGTACTGTCAGGTTTTATCGCGCCTCAGTGAACCACCGGGTACCGCCGGGGAAAAGACTACATTTCCCAGAAGGCTTGGCGGCCGAGAGGCGGAGCATAAATAGACGCCACTTCCTGGAGCCGGTGTCGGATATTCCGGTTCGTGTTTCCAGGCGTTCCTGTCGACTGTGCGGTGAGGTCTTTTCTGAGCCATTCGTTAACCTTGGTATCGCGGATTCACCCAGCGGGTGATATTCCTAGTGTTGTGGTGTCCGTCCTGTCCTCCGTTGGAGAACCATATCACCGGTTATTGCGGAGGACGGTGTTGTATTCTTTGTATTGATTCTTCCGTCCTGTCCTCCGTTGGAGAGCCTTGTCATCGGCTATTGCGGAGGACAGTCCTTGTGTGTTCCTAAAGTTTGGTAGCGTGTCTCCGTTGGCGAGCCTTCCTCTACTACTGGCTCTTGCGGAGGACACGCTTTTGCTTCATCCGGTTTCCTCCGTTGGCGAGCCTTTTTGCTACGGCTATTGCGGAGGAACCGATTGTTTGCTTCTGCGTTATTTGACTTCCTAGATCCTCTGTTGGACAGCCTTCTTGCACCGGCTATTGCAGAGGGTCTACTTTATTTTGGTTCCAGGCTGAGACGTAGCGTTACACCACCTGGAATCACCTGCCTGCAGGTAACCTTTGTCTCCTTTGGTTGTGGGTGACGTAACCCTTATTTTACTTTGTGTGATTACTGTAGGATTACAGCGCATTCCTTAGACCCTGGTCTACGTTACTTCAGGACTCTGGAGCACAAAGATTAGGGTATGTAGTGTCCTTCTTCCCCCATGTAGGTATTGCGACTTGCAGGGTCTTAAGGGGGTGTTTTACTGTTACGTTTTGTGTTCACAGGGAAAGGGAATCACATGCTGATTTACGTAACCTCAGTATAGAGAGGCATCTTCTGAGTTTGGGCGGTCAGCTTTATTCATACAGGTATAGCATAGTATAGCCTGATTGGTAGCCTGAGTAGAGAGTACTTTCATGATCAACGATACCAATCCCTTGTTTGTTTTCTGTCTTCACAGCTCTCCCTCCCTGCAGTCCCCTTCCTTTCCTTCCTGTTTATTATTTTTGCCCTCACCTGATCCTTCTCTAGCCCACGGCTATTACAGCATTCGGGGCTTGGATAGATCTGGAGGTGGCCTACTGTTACCACAAGCTGATCCTGAGGACGGAGAGGATAACAAATATTCTGCCATTCCCAGAAAGCGCATGAGTTCCTCTTTGGGTGAAGGAGCAGTTAATTCTCCGATGGTATTCACTAACTCAGCCTTAGGAACAACACCATCAGTCGTTATTGAATGACCCAAATAATCAATTTTATACAGACCAAACTTGCACTTTTCACGTTTAATTTAACAATTCTGAGCAGCAAGTCTACCTTGACACTTGTCGAACTCTCTTCCCATGCTCCAATTCATTACACCCGTGTTCCAAAATATCACTGTGGTAAACGCAAACTCCAGGTACATTGGCTAACACCTTCTCCATGACACATTGGAAAACGGAAGCAGCAGAAACTCAGCCAAAGGGAAGTCTTATAAATCTAAAAGTCCCAAAAGGCGTAACAAAGGCAGTTAAATCTCTGGAAGACTGATCGAACAAAAATTGATGGTAAGCAGATGTCAATCAATTGTACTGAACATTTTAGCACCACACACCATGCTCAACAATTCTGAGATGTTCGGAAGCGGATATTTATATACAAGCACACATATGTTGAACTGCCTAAGATCCACACAGAGTCTCAATGAACCATCAGCCTTCCTTGCAGCCACAACCAGAGCCAACCAAGATGTGCCTTCAACCTCTTCAATAATGTCCTGTGATTTAAGCTTCTCCAACTCCCTCAACATCTCATCCTTGACAGTAAAAGGAACATTGCGTACCTTGCTAGAACCAGGAACAGACCCTGAAGACAATATCATTTAGTGACAATACCCTTTCAAACACCCAAGTTTGTCACCAAAAACTTGTGGGTATTCTTCCATCAGTTGAGCTTGTAGAGAAGAGTGATGATTTATAGATTCAACAACACCTCTGTCTCTCCGAATTATGGGAGGGGTGCTATTAGGATCTAACATAACTCCCAGATCTTTCTTATGCCACCAGCTGATAATACTGTCACGCTTCTTGGAAACATAAATGTTCTCAGAAGTGAAGCAACCCTCATATTCTAATAAACCAGTAAAGTAGAATCTTAATTCAATAGGGTCCCCACCATAAGCAGTAGGACAAATGTCAGCTTTAAGCAGATTAACTTTGGTACTTACATTTTCATTGAAAAACGTACTTGAAACAATAGTAATTTTCGCACCAGAATCAAATAATACTTTAGTCTTCCGACCTTCCACAAGAATGTAATCTAACGGTCCATCACCCCCTACTTGAACAATAATTTGACCACACTCAAAATCATGTTGATCAGTTGAACAGTCTTGACCAATTTCATTAACACTCTGTTTAGAGGACTTGATCCTGCATGCAATTACACAGTGTCCCCTTTTCTTACAATAAGTACATATTGCATTCAAGGCAAGACAAGATTTATCATTAGCCCAGTGAGCAACATTGTTACATCTACAACATTTGTTATCCTTGCTGAATTGAATACAAGATTTATTTAATTGTTTGTTTTTAACTTGAGATTTAGTTTGAAAATCTTTCGACTTAGTATTGGGAGTTGTGTTTGCATTAACAACTGACACATATTTAAAGAGATCTTTTTGATCTCTTTTACACATTCAAGGGAATGCTCAATTCTTTTGGCCACCACTAAAACTTCATCAAGGGAGAGCTCATCTTTGAGCCATAACTCATCACGCACTTTTTCAGACACACAACCCAACAAAAATTGGTCCCTAATCCTTTCAACACATAAGTGGAAGCTAATCGTCTTAGGTCAGTAACATAATTTCCAATACTTCCGCCTTCTTTTTGCATCCGTCTTCCGAAATTGTAACATTCCAACATAGTACTTACCTTAGGCAAATAGTGTGCATCTAGTTTATAAATGCATATTTCAAATTCATTCAGAGTAGCCGCAGCACTGTCTGAAACATCTGGAAGATGGTCAAAAACATTCTGACCTTTCGATCCAAGGCAGTGCATAAGTAAAGCTGTTTTCCTTTCAACACTGAGTGAGGTACCACATACACGGGCATATCGTTCAAAAACTTTTTTCCACTTGGACCATTTTATGGGAGGGTCTCCTGGTGTTTGTAAAAATAACGGGGCTGCCATGACATTTTGCATGACTTAAACTTAAGAAGAAAAATAGAAAGAGAAAAAAAAACAAGAGAGAAAAAAAATATATATGAAAGTACTGCATTTGTAGATACAGTTGTGAGTATTAGTCTGGGATGCTGTACTGTATGCACACAATAAGAATGTGCTGTGCATGTCAGCGATTAACAGAGACTGCCCTTAGAGGTGCTGTGTGCATCAGCGAAAAGATCGCAGGGTAGACACGCAATACTTGTACCCAAAGTGTTGTGTGATTGTAACCTAGGCACTCTATTTAAAATCCAGCTGTTCACATCAGCAGATTTGCTGTGCGCATCAGCGAGTAAACTGTAATTTCGAAATGCAATTTTTAAACTCAAGCTGTGCGTACCAGCGAAAAGATTGCAGGGTAGACACGCAAATGCTTGTGCAAAAGTGATGTGCATGTTAGCGAAAGAACGTAAAAGTCTACACCGGGCACTACTGTGCGCGTCAGCGAGAAAGTATGGAGCTGCTGAGCACATCAGTGAGTCAAGTTTAAAGTAGACGTGCAATTTAAAATCCAATTGTGTGTGTCAGCGGAGATACTTTGTGCATCAGTGAGTGAAATGTAACTTATACACTCAATTTTTAAATCAAGCTGTGCGTATCAGTGAAAAGATTGCAGAGTAAACACGCAAATACTTGTACAGATGTGCTGTGCGTGTCAGTGAATGAGCATTAAAGTACACACAGGGTTGTTGTGCACATGAGTAACAGAGCATGAAGCTGTTGTGTACATAAAATGGACACAAAGCTGATGTGCGCGTTAGTATTGGCACGTTGTGGTTATCCGTCTGTAAAGACTGTATCCGTCTGTATTCTGTGTGCGCTGCAAGGTTGCTAGGTAACAATGAAAGAGCTACGTCAGGTCAATGCGTCGCATGTTGCGTTCCAATGACAAATTTCTAGAATGCCGAAGTTGTACCGAAACATCATAAAGGTCACCAAGGAAAGAACAGTGCCAGCACGAGGACGGGCAGTCACGAGAATGTAATTTCAAAAGAAAATGCCAGCGCGAGGACGGACAGTCATGAGCAGGTAACTCCAAAAGAAAATAACATAGGACCACCCGGGAGGCAGTAAACGTTAAATTTTAAGTGCAGGTTACCTTCCTGCCACACAGAACGGGGTGTTAAAAGTCAAACGTAAGTAAATGAAATTGCTCAAGCACAAACTGAACTGCACTTTGAAAATGAAAACAATCTTACTTGTGTGAAGTTCAAGCAGCGATATTAAAGATGGGCAGAGTTAATTACACCGTATAGTAGGTTTGTTGATTAGCATGAAGAGAAGAAGTCTTGTGTTGAAGAAAGTTTTTTTTGTCAGTTACATTTGCAATATTTTCGAAGTGGTCTTGATGAGGAGATCAAATATTGGAGTTGAGCTATTTGAGTTCACCAGTTTTTAATAGATAATTCCTTGAATGATGACAAGAGAATGGAAGTACCTCTTGGATATGTATTCTTCAGTTTACAGGGTTCAACAGCTCAGCCACCCAACTGCCTCTGGCTCATCTCAGTAGTCTGAACCCACGAGGTTCTAACTTTGAGCCAGGGAAGCTGTACAATTCTAGAATACATAGATGTCACTGAAATACATAGATGTCAGGAAAGAAGATAAAATACAACTAAGTAACAATACAACACACCTCTGGCTATTTCTGCAGTTTCCAGATATCCAAGGATCATATGTACGCAAAACATTTGCCGGGGAGGCTCTGAACCTATATTTGTCAAATCTTCTTGTGATAAGGGCAAAGGAATATGAAATATACATTTGTTTTATTGTGGTGCAAAATGTTTCCTCTTGTAAAGTATAACTGTACTGCCAATAATCGAAGCAGGAACAATTGTAACATATGATAAATGTAAGATAAAGGAAATATAAACAATTCAGATACAACATATCTGAATAGTTGAGGGAAAATTGTGTCTTTTTACATTCATATAGTCATTCTCTTTAAGCCCATTATGCTTTTAGAAGAATGCTATTTTAGCTTAATATATGTGAGAGATACCCCAAACCTGGTTAAATCATCAATGCTCTCTATTTAATGCCTCCCTCCTTGGTCCAGATTGCGCCTATAAAAGCATTGGATAGGACACTTTTTTATCAATGCCCCGATTTCTATTTCCAATTGCAAGGATACTGTGGGTGTGGCCAGGCCTTGTTCCTGCATCTTTGTTTTCTTGAGACTGGCTGGTAAAGCTTTTGCTGTTTATATCTCTGCGACTACTTTAGTTCAATGGTTCCCAAACTTTAAAATAAATCTTTGTAGCCTACAGATACCCTTTTATAGCCAATTGAGCTTATCCACATGCGTTAACTAAAAGTGGAATTAATTTAATAAAAGAAAAATCATTGTTTTCACCCTACATTTTTCATTATCTAAGTATTTTGTATTTCCAAATCTGTCACTCTGCAGAATGTTTCAGAATTTTATAAAAGCAAGATATAAATTCTCTATTCTGACTATTATGAACATCAGCATCTACATGGTGACGGATCTCTTCTTTAACCCAACAACACTTTACCCAACTACACTGGCACCAAAATATCTCCCTCAACTCACAGGGGAGCAAAACACAAATGATTAACTTTATGTACAGTCTACAAACACTTTCAAGTAAAAGTCCAGCATACTTCTGCATGCAGTCTTTCCACTACACTTTCAGTGACACCATAAAGTTAGGAAATTCTAGGTTAATCAGCCATTCTGGCTTCACTTCAGAAAGACATAGAAACAACCTGAGTTAACACCTGGCGGATCAATCATGCTTTCAATCCATTTAGGGATCCCTGAAGTCATACTTTTTATGGAGACATTTTCTAGAATATTAGCCAGCATTGCAGTCATTCTTTCCTGTTATGAACATTGGTTGGGCTGTGCGCATGACGGAACCGCTCCGTCACGGCCCCGCCCGTTCAATAGAACGTTCAGCACAGGGCAAAAATCCGCAACGCGCTGAAGGAGCTTAAAGGAAACAGGCTGATACAAAATCTTTGCTAAGGCTCACAGATAAACAGTGCTTTAAAATCCTCATTACAAACCTCCCAATCGGACATCTCTCTATTCCTAAATCATACTGAAGATCATACAGGTTTATAAGCTAAAGAGTTAGGAACCACAAAGTGGCTACAAGGCCACAGGCAGGCAAAAATATATATAATATTTACTAAGTACTGATCTCGAATAACATATGGCATTGGACGTATATACATACATACCTTAAGTAACAAGTAAAGAGCAAATATCTGTGTTAAAGGTTTGGATGGACTGAGACTCCATTGCAAATTGTCTACTGAGCACCCTAAGGTTTCAAGTATTACAGAAAGGGAAAATATTTTACAAAGTAGTTCAGCATATCCAAATCGAGTTAAAAACATGCCTATGTCAGAAAGAATGAATAAATGAAAATATGTATTACTTGGATAACTAACCCATTACAAAATACAACATTTTAGAGTGAACAATAAAAACCATATATAAACAAAATATTACAGTCAATAACTTTAAACTAATAAAAACTGTAAAGAAAGTCAGACAGGACTGTTGAGTAATATGTATTGAGTACAAACGTTTGGCAGCTCAACCAGAATCCAGTATTTATAATCGGCACAGTATTTCTGATTGAACTCCCACAATAACTTCATATTACCATATCTCAGGCATGCTTAAAGTTACCTAAGAATACCCCCTTTATTTAATTTGCTTTGTCACTCAGACAGGTGAAGGTCTTGTAATTGCAGCAGTGATTTCTACTTGCCCAACGCTAATATACATCTCTAGTCTAAGAGTACTCATAAGTTTAAGTAGCCTACATTGCCAGTTGCATGGTGTTGCTCATAACCTACTTTTGAAATTCCGCATGGTACACTGTCATAATTAATCGCCATAGGTGAGACCTCACAAACTGTCTTAGTTATCCTCAAACCCATGGCATAAGTAGATGAGGGAATTTATACTCTGATTATTGCTAAAATTAGATAAGGAACTATTGCCTGAAAGAAAATGTATCCAGAGCTGCTGAAATTAATTTAAATCTAATAGTCACAAAACAACCTTAGTTATTCTGCTTTAGTTCTTTTAGGAGGAGAGGTCCATATAAAGCTGCAGTTTGTTACATACATAAGAATGCAGGACTAAAATAGAATGTCTTAAAGAGGCTAAGTTGTTCAGATCAGTCCCAAAAGATCCTGTGGTCAGCTGCCTTTTGAGGTAGAAGCTAAAGGAGCAAACAGTAGCACATTTGTCCATTGCTTCATGCATATCAAGTGAGTTGAGTGTGTTCTGTTATATACTGCAGCAAAAACTGTACCCTAAGTGGTGTAGTCTTCCACAGGGGATCCATCCCCATCAGCAAGCAAATTGTTAATATCCTGTGTTTTTCCTGTGGTCCCTTATGGGGAAAAACTGCTTTATGCTGACTTGTTGTTTTTTCCAGTCCAGAATGTGATCTCCTCCTGTCTGACAGGAACCTAACCCATGACTGCATTTAGTATTTGCGGGCTGATGTCTGGTGTAGCCATTTGTGATTGTGGAGCTTGAGCCATCAGCCCAGGATTAAGTGTCAATGTTTGCACAGCGAACTGTGTCAAACATCTGTATATTGTCACTAAGTGTTTGTATAGTCTATGCAATTGTACTACTGAATGATTATCAACTCAGGATGTAGTATCTATCTGGCAAATACTGGCTATGCTGCTCCCTTGTTGCTAAGGGGACCTAGTACAATATTTAATGTTGCGTGTCGTAGGGCGCCAGCAAACTAATTTCTGTGTTCTTGGTATGTTAAAGTTATTTCTTTTTTTTATATGGTGTATAGTTGTTTAGAACTTCATCTTGTTTGTATTTGTGAAATAGCCTTGTTGTATTGTCTGCTGCCAGGAATATAACCAATGAATAGAACTCCTCTGTCCTATATTCTTTGTGAGCCTTAACCATGAAGGTCACATCTACATCTGTAAGTGTAGACCATGTTGTGATTGTTTCTGAATAACCAAATGTCTGCAGTTCTCAGCAATGTTAAGTGCTGCCAGGTCTTCTGTGTCAGACTTATTTCTGAAATGAAACCCAGAGAGGGTAATATATTGGGAAGAATATTTTGAAAAGTTCAAGCATGATCAACCCACAGCCAATACATAGGGGTTACCTATTCAGCTGAGGAGGATAGACCCTACTTCCATGGATTACTCTAACTGTGAGGTATGTAGGGGTTCCTGGGTATGCACAAGAGAACTACTCAGGTAATCCATTAAATAAGAACCTAATCTGTCTACTTTGGAGGTGATTTATCGTATTGTTTCCACTTTTCATGAAGAACTATTTATTTGTTGAGCAACATTAACTTTGAGATGGTGTCAGACTGATTCCATGCACCCCCTCATAATATGTTGGCCCATAGACCACCTAGCTCACAGTGTCACCATAAGTGCCCCTAAATCTGGCAAGGTAACAAATGCTTTGGGTAACCTCAGAACATGACAACCCTGACTCCCTCCGGAATTGTGGTAATAGATCTAGAACCTTTTCACTCAGTCACTTATGCTCAATCAGAGAGATACACAAGAAAATACTCAAAGGGGTGTTTTCAGTATTTATTGAAACATTGTGATTCTTGTATAAAATATATGCACTGCAATAATCAATAGACAGAAGTAGATAATTGTGATTAGCAATATAAGGACAGTGAAAAGAATGAATAATTCCACTATCATGCTAAAACAGTGTATAAATGCTGGCATATAAGGACTGGGTATAGTGTACTCCTACTATGTGCTCCTAACCTAGTTGCCTAGGGTGGGTGTTTTGCCAAGAATCCTCTACTGGATGATCTAAGTCCCCACTACTTTAGGTAAAGTATGTAGGTTCCAGACTTGGTCACAAGTTGAACATCACTCCTCACAGAGGGTAAACGGGAATCAGCTGGGCTGAGACTCCAACACAGTGACAACCTTGCGATGACAGCAGAGTACTCCTCTAATTTGAGCATGGAAATGCGTGTGTATTTATAACATCATCCGTGCTTCTGTATCGAGGCTTCATCTGGACTGACGTTGTTTACTGTCTTTGTGATAGCCATGTCAGATCATGGACAAACAATAAATGTCAACATTTGAAAAATGTTTGTTAACCTCTTGTACTAAATGTTCAAGATGATGTGATAGTGTACTTACGAAGTGGAGTTGTAAGCAATGTTGTTTCAGAGAAACTAAGCCTGCACTGTCATGCAAGCGTGTGTCTAAAGTCATTGTGTCAAAAAGAAGGCAACTTAAAGAACGTGTACGTGTGAAATGGTAGTGTATCTTTCTGGGCCTGACCTAGTGATGTGGCAGGCTGTTTAATTACTTCACCAGCTTGTTTACAGCAAAGACATATGAATTTGAATTTGGTTTTTTAGTAGGCAAATTGTGGGAGGCTAAAACCATGCTCCAATTATTTTTAAAAACTGGCTCCCGAATCGCCTGAATGTTAAGCAGCCATCAGCCAACTTTTCTGTTTTTCCTGTTGAAAATTAAAATATTAAACTTTGAGGTTTTGAGATAGAGAATTTTCTATGCACTATTTCCCAGACCTTTCAGTAACCATTGTTAACCTATTCCAGTCCTAGTTAAAATACTGTGTCAATATAACATGAAAGGTAGTGATGGTTTTAAAGGATTGCACATCAGTCATAAACAGTAAATTGATCCAATTCATCAGTACATTTCCATAGTATAGGTGCCACTCGAGGTAACCGACTAGAGACACCCCACTACCACAGATGTCACATCACAAGAGTTCCTAAGAGCTCTGTGTAAAGTATAAAAAAACCACTGCACCTCAGCACTCTCCAAGTAACTTGTAGTTGTCATATGGTGTTAAACAATTGCAATTAAATATCTGGTATGACTGCTCAAAGGAAACCAATCCATACAATTAGATTGCTGCACACTGTCTTTTAATGTCAATTTGGACTTTTCACACAAAAGTGCATAGCCAATCACCAGGGTGTAGTCCAAAACATAAGCTAATATTTCTTGACATAGGTTATATTGTCATTAGTAAGTACACAGAGGTCAAGATCATGCAGCCTCACTGACACATATTTCATTACATAGAACTTCTTCAAGGCTTTGCGAACGGAAGATGAAAAATCCAAGGAGAATTAGGAGCTAGTGTCCTATTTATATGGAAACGGAAGGTAAAGACAACCCTTGAAAAGGTCACTTTACGTTTCAGGCCGTTCGTCTAGTGTGACTCTCAAAGCAGAGTAAAGATCTGGAGGGATTTGTTTAGTAGTTTGTAACTCCCTTAGTAACTTGAAGCACAATGTATAAAACTCCCGGTTCGATTATGCAGAAAAACGGTTGCAGTCGTATGTACCTACAGAACTTGCGGGCGAAGAGATTAGAGGCTATAATAGGCCTTCCTGAAAACATCATGGGCGCCGTATTTTGAAGTCATGTCCTCAGTGGTGTAGAGAGTGTATCATCTGTGTATTGTAGAATCAGTACAGTTTTACCTTCTAATTTTGGTGGATACAATCTTTTCTTTCACAGGGATTCCCTTAAATCTGCAACATAAAGCTTAAAAGCAGGAGTGTAACAATGCAACCTGCTTTTAGATCCCTATTTTGGACAATGCTATGTGTGATTGTGCTAATATTTCCTAATATGATTCTCACCATTGTCCTGTAGCACACATGTTAAATGTCTTTCAACAGTTTTGATGACCATCTTAGACTCTATCATCCATCTCACGATGCAGATCCTCTGTACTCACAGCCACCTGTGCATGTTGCCTTTTAAGGCAAAGCTATCCCCAAAATAGTAATAACACAAGTCCTGTACCATTAACATCCATCCAATGCAGACAAATAATTAAGTGTCTCATATTTCATTTCTGAAAGGCCATCCCCTTTGTTCTCTAAACTAGAGGAAATATGGCATTCAAAGGGTCCCAGTGCAATAAGTCTTACTTGGTTCTACTTGTGATAACTAGAGTCAGCTACCTCTGATGTCTTATGGCTACCATGCTGTTGGACTCTTTCTCTTAGTGCAGTACCTGTGTGTGATACTTTAAAGAATATAATTGGGTTTGAATTAAATTGCATCCTTGACCCCTTTTTAAGGAAATGTTACTAACCCATAAAGCATGAACGCTACATAAGCCGGATTGTGTAAGGCTACAACAACCTAGATTTTCATGCTCAAGCACTGGTCCACAGAAAAAAGTTCAGGCTTTCTTGGGTGGGAAAGTCAAAACTTTGTAGAACTTAGCAAGAACTGTAGTTCCACAAAAGGTGCTTCTTGTTTTTCAAAGTAGGCCAGCATTGCTTCCAACAGAATTCTTAACCTACACTCACTCCCCAGTCTGATGGGGGGGGGGGGGCGGTAACAGTAAGCACACCCGGAACTCAGCAACTCCTTAACTAAATTGGTGTACAGCCCCTCCGGTTGTCAGTGAGCGAACCTTGAATAAAGTACGTTAAGTTGGCCTGTATTTGTCACCATGAACGACCAGTCAGCCCTCTAGCATAGTTTAATTTTAACGGCGCTCCTCCAATCAGATACTACATGGCCAATGCATGGTTAGAATATGCCAGTGCCTTGAACACCAGGAGCCCTTTCAGAGTTGGCACTAACTATAACTCTTCATAAGTCTCATGGCATGACCTGTTGGCCTTTTTAAAGTGTATGCTCTATGCTTCAACCATTCACTGTGACCTGATGGTGTCCCAATAAATAAAGCATTGGTTGCAACATCGACTGATTAAAGTAGGCAAGTTTATCATATAATGTATATATAGTGTGACTTGGTATTGGGGCTGCCTTTCTTATCTTTATCCCATGGCCTCTTCCAGATTTGTAAATACACACTTTGATCACTACTTTTCACTCTGTTGTGATCACTCTGAGCACAGAGGCATAGCTGGGGGGTGGAGGTCCGCCCCAGGGGCAAATTGTTTAGGGGCAGCAGTGAGCGAAGGTTACGTTTTCTATTTTTAAACTTTATTTTCCTTCATCGCCTGTGGACCCCCGCTCTTACCTGCACCGTGGCCGTCACTGGTCGGTAAACTCAAGGACCGCCCCAGGTGGCAAAAGTTCTAGCTACGTCACTGATGAGCACCAAGTGCATTTACCTCTTCAATTAATACGTTCAGTTAAAAAGTATTTGCTTAAAAATTAATAGCTAGCTATTTCAAACCATTAATTGTATGCAGATATAATTTGATCTGCTTAAACATCACTTTCTTGAATGATTCCTGAAGGAATCATTGTGATTTACTATAGTTAGTTGCCCATGCTATTTATTAGGTGCATTGTGTTCCCTTTTTGATATTTACTTGGAAGGTAATGCAAATTCAATGCCAAAGGGCTACGCTTTGCATGGCACCAAATCCCTGATAAAGAATTAAAGAAATTGAGGGCCTCATTTCTGAAAGTGTTGCACAGCTGCGGGAAAACAGCAATGCAGCACTTTTCAGTGTGCCTTCGTTGTGACACCATGGATGTGCCTTATTTAGTGTACGGTGGTCCAGGCCACAAGGATTTACAGATACGTCAGTGTCCCTGACGTATCTGTAGGTGCAAAATTGGCGCATTGCTGGAGAGTGTCTGAAAACAGACACAACTCCAGCAATGTATCTTTCCACATGGGGCAAGCCCCATGTGAAAAGCCCTCTGTCACTCCTTATACCTGCTTCACGCCAGGATTTGACGTAGTGACGCCCTAGAAGTGGCGCAGTGAAATCTCATAGATTTCACTGTGATACTTCTACATGGCTTTCCTGCGTTGGAATGCCCACCCTTGCATATATTATACCTAATGGGGTATAATGCAGCGCGGAGGTTTATAAAGTGATGCATCTGCCTAGATGTGTCACTTTGTAAATATGGCGCAGTGTGGGGCATTTTTTGCTGTGCCGCAGCACAACAATAAGTGACGCAACAGCGGCGTAAGACCTTCATAAATAAGTCCCTACGTTATTATCATCACGCAGAAATGTGTGGCTTGAGTACAAGTCGAATACACAACTCCGCTATCACACCTTTGTGCCATGGTGCAGAGCTTAGTGTCACAATAATACTGCATTATTTGCATAGGCACAGCTGATGATATCATAAGTGCATGACTCTTTGTAAATATGGGGATGTGCTGCTTTTTAATGTTTGCAAGTGCTACAGATTGTCATACAGCAGGGTCCTAATTTTAGTAAATCTAGGTAGGTATAAATGGCCTTTGGCGACTCTACAAAAAGTCAGCAATCTGATCAAACTGAGGGGCATATTACCAACAACTAGCGATAATTATCGCTATGTTGGTTTAGCGGTGATATTTTTATCGCCCAGCTGCGGCGATTTTTATCGCTTAGGAACCTTGCTATTATCAAGGTTTATCTCCTAAGCGATAAAAATCGGCCGAAATGCATGAATATCGCTGAAAAGTCAGCGATATTCATGCATTGCCGAGCTAATGCTCTTAGCCATGTTATCCACCTACCATTGGATAACATGGCTAAGAACTGCTCAGGGGCAGGTGTTAGCTTTTGGAGATATTCGCGCTTAGCGCGAATATCTCCAAAAGTTGGTAATAGGAGATAGCGATGTTAGCGACTGTTTCCAGTCGCTAACATCTTGGCACGCCCACTTTGCATGTCATTAGTGATAAATATCACTGACATGCAAAGTGGGGCCCAAGATGGTCGCTATCTTCTACTAGCTGTCGCTAACTGGTGTTAGCGACAGCTAGGTAATAGGGAGATAATTTTATCTCCGCTTTCTTGGCTTTTAAAGCCAAAAAAGCGGAGATAAACCCCCTTGATAATATGCCCCAGTAGGTTTATAAATTATGACTGTGGTTTAAAGATTAACTACTTTCAATTAAATATTTGTGATTCACCCCCTAGAGAAATATTCTATTTTCTTTTTCTAGTTGGAAGCAAGTTTATGCCATTCCATGGGCTCAGAGTTAACCCACACCCCTTTCTAAAATCCAAGCAAGACATTAACTACCCTTCGAGCCCCCCATAAAGGTGTGCAAAGAAAAATATCTGCACTTTATAGCAATTTAACACAAAGGCATAACGCAAAATGATGGGGCCCCACTTCAGATTTTGATGAGGGGAGCCTGATTCTCCCATGTGTCCAGATATTCATTGACTTTGAGCTGAATGAGGTCCCCTTGAAGTGTTGGGGGGCCCCATCGACAAAGGGGCTGCGTTACTCACCTTGTTCTACAATATAAAAGTAAAGGACCGCCTTAGTTATTTTTATGCACAAAAAAGGGCATTAGTAACTTTTGGTTGTGAAATTCTGGCGTTCTGATTCAGTAAAACAAAGCACATAAGAATGTAATAACGATCCCCGGAGTACACCGACCACACACTTGATATTTATTTTGTATTTTTCCATGTCAAAATGGCGGCCTCGGTCGAGACATACTGACTGCATTACTCGCCTTCCACCCTGAAGCAACTTTCACATTCTCCGTTGTTTTAACAAATTCCACAGGCCTATTATATAATGCGAGTTGTAATACTGTAGTTTGTCCGAGGATGTCTGGGAACCCTGGGGAATTTCACAAGTTCTAAACATATTACTTGTCTGCCAGTGTCATTGCCGCAATGCCCTGATGCACAGTATACATCAGCAGAGGCCCAGGGGAACAGCACTCATTTGAACTTTACTTCGCTTGCTGGCACCATCATGAAAAAAATACCCGAGCAAATAAAACTTCTCTCAAACATTACATCTTTGCCTCCTGGCATTTTTTCTAACTCTATTTGACTGTTTTATGTGGTCAGAACAAAAACATCATCGCTTACATTTTGTTTTAAGTTTGCTAACAGTAAAATTCAATACAGCTTCTTTTAAAGCCTGCGAGCTACAGCAGTTGATGTGGGTCAGATATTACACATTTAATTATCTGTCTGACTTTACTTGTCCTTGTGACCTCTAGGCAATACGTCAAACACCAATGAATTGCTAACTAGAGTTCTTGTTGCTGAGTCTGTTTCATTGTGATTTCATTCCCCCTGTTGAATTTAGAACATTCCAAAAAATGCAATTGCTAATCTTTTGTTCTCCTTTCTGTGGGAAAGAATACACAAACATTTTTATTTTATTTTAAAAAGGATTATTTTAACTATACATACAATGATATAGATAAATGCTTAAAGTCACCAGAAAGGTAGACAAGCATTGGCAAAGCCAACAGATCTGGCTAATAAATAAAAGAGTGCGAATGCTACTATCTGTGCAATCACTCATCTATCCATTTACTTATTCAGACACTCAACATCTTTGCATTTATTCCCTCATCTTTGCACTCCTGAATCTACTCATTCATCCACTGCTTCATTCTTGCATTCACCCAGTCGTCCAGACACAACGCCATATACGCAAACTCGCTATTCACTTTCAGTTATGAGCCAGAATTGTTGGCTTTGAGTGTGAGAGTGTTGTTGGTAATTTGTGACTACTACTCTGTGATGGGTGTGGAGTGCTACTGGTAGAGTGAGACTGCTAGTATTTGAGAGATTGCAAGAGTGCTTCTAGAAGTTAGTGTGTGACTGCTTCTCTATGAGGAGTGTGAGGTCGCTGTTGGTAGTGTGAGCCTGATATTATATTGTGAGCGTAAGAATACTTCTGGTAGTGTGTGATTGCTACTCTGTGAGGGGAGGCACGGTGCCGCTGGTAGTGTGAGACTGTTAGCCTTTGAGGCTGTCAGTGCTGTTGGTAGTGTTATTTTGGAAGGGAATGCAAGAGGGTTTGTTAATCTGGGGCGGCCATTCTTTGAGGTGAGTAGAAGTGTTGCCAATAGTGTGAGATTGCTACTCTAAGATGTGTACGAGAGGGACATTTTCAGCATGGACTTTGGGCAGGTTTTACAATAACTGGCGCATCCCTGCATATCAGCAGGGATGCGCCAGTTACTGTGTGCCGCAGCTCCGCCCCCCTGGATGCGCCGCATTTACAATGCGGCGCACCATCGGGCAAAAACGGCACAGATACGTCACGCATCTGTGCCGTAAAAGTGGCGATTTGATGGAGTTGCGTCGCAAGCGCGACGCAGCTCCAGCAATGGTCTGGGGGGCCCTATCTCCACAACGCTGCGTCAATCCTTACGCCTGCTTCAAGCAGGCGCAGAGTTTTGACGCAGCATGGGCCTAAAAGTGACTGAGTGAAATCTGGTAGATTTCACGCAGCCACTTTTGGGAGGCGTTCCTGCGCCGGAACGCCCCCCCTGCGATAGAATGCCTCCTTCTGGCGCAGGGCTTTACAACGTGACGCATCTGGGAGATGCGTCACGTTGTAAATACCCCGCACCATGGCGCATCTTTTGCGGCGCTGCTGCGTCACAAAA
This sequence comes from Lissotriton vulgaris, assembly GCF_964263255.1. Classification (NCBI taxonomy): domain Eukaryota; kingdom Metazoa; phylum Chordata; class Amphibia; order Caudata; family Salamandridae; genus Lissotriton; species Lissotriton vulgaris. Next base: position 726,031,056 of record NC_141696.1, read on the forward strand.
GTGACGCAACGGCGGCGTAAAAGAGGTGCAGGGGGCTTGTAAATCTGCCCCTAAGAATCTATCATGGGCGTGAGAGTGCTGATGGCAGTGTGAAGCTGCTACTCTGTGAGGGATGTGACAGTACTGTCTGTAGTGTTTCTGCCAGTCTGTGAGGGTTTTAAGAGTACTGTCAATAGTTTCTGACTGCTATTCTGAGGGGTATGAGACTGCCATTATTAGTGCAAAACTAGGAGTCTCTGACGGGTTTTGAATGCATCCAGTTGGGTGCGACTTGTACTGTAAGGAGTGTGGGAGTGATGTCTGTAGAGAGGGAATAGTAGTGTGTGGGATGTGAGAGTATGCTGAATTAGTGTGAGATTGCTACTCTGTGAGGACTGCGAGAATTTTCATATCGTGTGAGACTGCTAGCCTGTGAGCGGTGTGAGAGACCACTAGTTGTTTGGGTGTGTGAAAGTGTTGCAAAGTGACTGCTACTCTCTGAGGGATGTTACATTTTTTTGTTGGTACTGTGATACAGCTAGTTAGGGCGATGGAGGAGTGCTCTTGGTAGTATGTGTCTGCCACTCTATGAGACGTTTGAGAGTGCGGTTATAGAGTGAGATGGCTTGTTTGTGAGAGGTGTGAGAGACCATTTCTTTTTGGGATATGAGACGGTTGTCCGTAGTCTACAACGATGCCTGTCTAAGACACATTTTTAAGTACTGAAAGAGCCTGCTGCTAAGGACCACAATTTATGCTCATACTAGGCGATTGTCGATAACAAAATAACAGTCGTCAATAGCAATAGAAGTGAAACGTAGAAACGGGGCCAGCATTTTTGTTGCATCTTTGTCAAAACCTAGCTAGGTACGCGCATATCTATTTACACAAAGAAAACAAAGGGCTCGATGAAAACTGCGTCAGAAATTCTGTGTTTTTCGCATGTCCTTGCTAGGTGGGAAAAATATTTAAATCGAACATGTTATCAAGACAGCAAAGTAAGACTAAGGGTGAACAAGAACAATTTATAAATCACACTATCTCGTTATAAGAGGCTTAAAAAAGACATACATCAGCAGGTTGAATATGGTTGGGCCAGCAAAGAAAACAACAAGCAGCAGCTCTCAATTAAATACAATATTTTATGTCACAGCTACTGTCTAAAGACAGCACCTTTGATGCCCATCACCCTATATCTAATGGGAAAACAAATGTGACGATGTCACTATGCAACGGGCATGATGCACAATCCACCCAAGCAATGGTAAAGCAAAAAAAAAAACATATTGAGACCAGTAGCTTAAGGGAGTTGATCCACTTCCCACTCACTATATTTATGCCTTATTGTACTCGAATTAAATAAGGTACCCCTTGCATATACAACTGTCTGCAGGAATATAGCTGTTACCGCGCATGCTTTTATATCGCGTTCTATTACAACGCAGTTGTTACAACAACCACATTGTTAGAACGCAAAGCCTTTACACCTTTCCATACTGTTACATTGACTAGAGTGGGAATAGTAAGCTTTACCCCTCCACCACCCAAAACCTTCTCTACTGTCTTAATGTCTAGAGTGGGAACAGTACATCTAACCCCTCTGCAATCCAACACTTTCCCTACTGTTGAACTGATTGGAGTGGGAATAGTCAACTTTACCCCTCCGCAATCTAGTACTTTCCCTACTGTTGCACCGTCTGGAAGAGGAATAGTAAATTGTATCCCTCCGCAATCCAGTACTTTCCCTACTGCTGCACTGACTGGAGTGGGAATAGTAACTTTAGCCCTGTGCACTCTAACGCTTTCCTTACTGTTGCAATTATTGTAGTGGAAATAGTAATTTGTAATTTTTCTGAGTTTAAATATCTTTGTACTGTTTTATCAATTGGTGTGGCTATACTATATGTATGATCTGTTAAATTTATAGTTTATAGGTACGTTTTTATTAATAAAATTTATATTATTATGTTTTTGTGTAGGTAAAATTATAATATTTCTAATACGTAATACATTTTAGTAAATTACATTCGTTATATTGGTATTTGTAATAAATTGGTATCTTTAAAAAAGTATGTCATGTGGTGTATGTATGTGTGTGTGTATACATACATATATGTACATATGTTATATTATTATAATTGAAGTTTTTGATAAATTATCATATACGTTAAAATTATTAGTTTAATAATATTTTAAAATCAAATATGTATAAATAAATGAATATATTAAATATATGTGTTTAATTTGTTTAAATAGGTACAATAGTTATATATATTCTTAAATTTATGAAATACATTTATATTATATTACTGTTACTTTTTAATGTTACATTTTTATTATATATAATAGTAAAAAATATCATTATGTATGTATATAGTGATATTTTTGACTACGAAACTTTTTTGAGATATTTTTGTAATTCGTACTATAAGTATAGGAAATTGCTATTTTTGTGGTCGATATTTTTGTCTCGATGTTTTGTAGCACAGTTTTAGTACTGTCAATGTTATGTCACTAAACCATTGAAACGTAATATCTGCTTAGTTGTGCAATGTCGTTTTCTTGGCACTTTATGATGTACCATGTGCAGATTGAGGAATCTATCTATTGGCACACTTGCAGCATAACTTTCTGGGAAGCACTAAGATAGAAAGAGGATAAATCAAATGCGTGTGTCACATCAAAAATGTAATTTGCGGACCTGATTTCTAAAGGTAAATTTTCTCTTTTCTGTAATTTCTAATTTATAACTACCATTTTTGTATTCACAAACTACGAGTGTAATTTTACTATTCATAATTTTATAAGTGTAATTTTACTAATAGTCAAATTAGTAGTAGTAAAATTGCACTTGTAGTTTGCGAATACCAAAAAAGTAGTACAGTTAGTAGTAGAAATTCACACTAACATGTACGTTTACCTAATTTTACTACTGTTTTGGTATTCCCAAGCTGCGAGTGTACTAGTAATTTTACAAGTGTAATTTTACTACTAGATAATTACTAGTAGTAAAATTACACTCATATGTTGTGAATACCAAAAAGTGATAAAATTACTACAGGATTGAACTTATACAAAAAAGGTAAGTTTACCTTTGGAATCCGGTACAAAATTGTCATTTGCCGATTTCATGAACTTAGTCATTACCTTTAGAATCAGGACTGGACTGGCCATATTTGACACAGGGAAATATCCTGAATGCCCAGGGGCAAAGGGATGGGTCCTGCTTTCGGGGAGACATAAAAGTAGCCCTGTGAGATGAATTTACAGTTTTACTATACATGTAGGAAGTAGTTCTGTAGTCAAATACCGCTGTGGACGAGCCAGCCAGGCCCTGTCTATGATAAAAGTTCATGGGTTACTCTTCAAAAGAGCAAGAAAAACCTATGACACTTTGGCCAAATCATCCAGAAAACTGAGCTGCATAAGGTCTGATTTATCACCACTTTAAGCAGTTTCTTTGAGGGGGAACTGTCAGCTTGAACCTTCATGGAAAGGGCTAGACTGACTTGCTCAATAAAAAATGGCACTGGTATTATAATATTAACAATGTCTGCTTGTAGCTCCAAGGCTGCCCTGGTCATAAAATGAATATTCATTCATAGTTGCCAACATTTGAAAAAAAATCCGAGGACATTTTGCAGCACATGGCTGTTGCAGATAGAAAGTTAATGTTTGTGTACCTGTGATTAATAAAGAGGAACAGCGTTTGCAACTATGTTACCTGCAAAATGGGACAGGTGGCAACTATGTAAATGGTAGGCAGTAGGTTGTGGACTGTATTATGATCTCACATGTGTTAGATTTATAATGGAACTCATCTCTATTGTATGGAAAGTGCCTGGGGTGCCATGAATGATTACATCTTCTGGAATAACTACAGCACATACCTAAGGGAGAAAATAAAAAGGTAGTTGCAGACCAGAAATCTACTGGGGTTGGATAATCACAAAAGAAATTACGCAAATCAGGACTGAGATGAAAAATAGATGACAAAAATCTTCAAAAAGGACTTTCTTTTCTGTAACAGACCATTATCATCAGTATTCTTTGTCCAAATAAAGAAAAGAAACCAAAGAGTTGTTCTAAGTGGTCTTATTAGTGTGGACACATTTGTCTCTTGTTTTGCACATGCATTTCCATGCTTTGGGTAAGGCCCCTTTACTCATTAATAGTTTAACAGCGTGTGTAGAGGTCTGGGAGCACCAGCATTTATAAGTATACATTCATGTGGCATTATTCAAAGGTTGATACACAGTTGATCAGAGCTTGATAAGAACACACAAATACACTAGAAAAATGAGTCATGCTTCTTTATTTCCCATCGGGTGTTACAGTCAGTTTCTTGTAGTGTACAAGAAACTTGAGTTTTGACCCTTGAAATTTCCCAGGCATTACAAGTAGAAGGTTCCTACACAAGAAAACTTCATATTAAAATAAACTGTATGTGCCCAAAGGTCTGATTTAGAGTATGGGTACTCTTTATTCTGTCCATCATGGTTGAGAAAGACATTATGTCCACTGTCCTGCTGGACAGAAGACTGCCATTTTAAGAGGGTGATCTCTGGGCCTTCAGAGGAATGACCATGACTACAGGTTTGATGGACTGCCTCCATGGCACTTTTTTATCAAAGTACTTTTTAACAAGAACATTTCATGTGAAGTTGTATACAGTCTACTGAAAGTGAACCTGTGCCAATTTTGTGAGGATAAGAGATTACTAAGCTTAAGAGATCCTAATCAGGTTGGTTAGAGCGTACATTATAAATCACTTTCTTTAGAACTAACCTGCTTTAAGGAATCTTCTACCCTAGGTGCCAAGGGAGAGCCAGAATCCCTCTCAGAAAGCAGTATAACCTTAAACAGTCCCATTTTATACACAGTATGTTGCATGCATGATTACTCCTCTGATGGACTGCTTCAGTGTCCTGTGCCAAACACATTTTCCTAAATTAATTTCACTCGATTTTAGACCTTATAGATGTTTCTTTTGCTATTCGCAAACTTATATATTTGATTGCACGAATGAACAATGACGATGTCTGTGCAGAGCGCAGCGAGCAGTCGCCTGCCCTCCGGATTTGCCCCTGTGGGGTCTGCCTGAACGAGCCACGGGAGGAGTGAAGCCGGTGTGAAGCGTTTGGCCACGTCCGATTGCGACCGTACAGGTGCTGGAGCCGCAGAACAAGATCCTGCGAGAGCTGCTTGCGAGCTGAAACGCGGTGGACGGTGGCAAAAAGAAGCCGAGAGACGCAGAGAGTGGCCGGGAAATGCCCGAGGACCTCAGCTAGGCGGGGCGGCCTGCAAACCCACGCCTAGTGGGTCGGAGGAGAGCAGAGGTAAGAGGAGGAGGCAGTCAGGCGGGAAGGGGAGAGAGAGCCCAGTACCCCCGCGCACAACCTCCCTCGCTTTTGCCTCACCTCACACTACCCCATTATACTGCTAGCAAGGTGTTTCGGCCCCACTTCTGCCTGAATTTTACCTCACCTCAACCCGCACCTGGAGATGGTGTAATTAAATCCCCAGACCAGCGAACTCTGTGAAGGAGCAAACAGTGCGGTCCGGGTTTCGCAGACAGCCGGAGGTCATCGGAACAGTGCGCAGAGTTGGGCGAGGAAGCGGTGAGGAAGCGGCTGCGGCTGCGACTATTAACAGGGGTGCCACTCGCCGAGGACTTTTGCTGTTCTTGTGACCCTGTGTGTCAAATCCTTGGGCTTCCAATTTGTAAAACGAACTTTGTGGGACTTTTGCCGATCCTGGGCAGTGTGACACGAAAGGACTCGCCGGAGTGGGACTGCAAAGAACAGCAGTCTGTGCGGGAGCATATCCGCCACACCTGGTTCCTCTTCCCGCCCCTTTACTTCCTATTTAACCCCGCCATTACCCGCGTTGCGCGGGACCTGCGCCGGGTGAAGGGCGGGCAGTCTTCGGCCGTCCAAGGACGAACTAGGCCGGGCCAGCCCTTTTTTAACGGAGCTTCCTTGTTGTATGTACTGACTCAGTTAAGGATTACTGACCAAAGGTTTTGTTTAATACTATTTTTTTGCCCTTGCTGATAGGAAAGTCATTATGCCTCTCCGATCAGGGAAAGTGAGAAATGGTACGCTCTTTTCCTCAAGTGGGACAGTTACAGGCACGCTGGATCAGTTTTTCAAAAGGGCGACTACTATCCTTGATAAGGAAATCGCACTTAGCGAGAGGCGGTTTTCCCTGGACTTAATTACAGGGAAGCGGTCATCGCTAGGTGCAATCGGGACTGCGGTATCACCTGTACCCCCGACGCATTTAAGCTGTGGGGCTAGCACAAAGCAGACTAATTCTGCTGAGTATAACGAAGGGAGCAGTTCTACTGCTAATACATCTCATCAAAGTATAGGCTCTAGTAATGGCAGTGTCACAGAGATATCTAACCCAATACAGGTATCTTGTATATCTCAAATAGCCCAGGATCAGGGACCCCCAGTCACCCCAGTCACCCCAATACCCAATAAAAGGAAGAGAGAGGGTGGTGCTATTAAGGGTGGGCCTGAAAAAATGCAAGAGAAAAGTAGCAGTATTATCCCAACCCTATTAGCTGTTTCCCACCCTTCTAGCCTGCATATGGCTCCGCTAGATGTGATTTACGAATCCCCCTCTTGTATTGCTGATGGTGATGACGGCCTGTTGGGAAAAATTGAAATACTTGTAAAATCACTGATGCTCCCATTACTGGAGAGAACTAGGATGATGGCTTCCAAAATCGATCAGCTTGAGAAACATATCCTAGAAAGTTCATATAAATTAGATAATATGCTAAGTGTTATGGCTAATAGGAAACCCCCCCGACCAATGATGAGGGATTAGAAACGGGTAATGGTCATAGGGTGAACCAACTGACCCCGGCTTCTAAATCGAATAGTCAGTCCACCAAAATTGGTCAAAATAGGTCTTTAGTGGGTAAAAAACTACCAGTAAGTTCAAAACCTGGGGCAACAGATGTTGTACTTAGTCAGCAGCCCACCCCTACTTCATCAGAGGATGGCAGAAGGTTAAATGGTAAACTGCCTACAAGTAACATCACAGCTATTCCTAATACTGCTCCCCAGTCTAGCCGCAGTATTAAGACTAGGACTTTAGTGGATGATCCTGTATCACTGGGAAAGCAATTCGCTACGTCTAATGATTATGGAATAGCGGCCAATAACAGGTTGGGAAGGGCATTAACACCTGACTTGCCCCCCGAGGCAACCCCTTTAGTAGTTATCCTAGCAGGAGTACCCAGTCTGGGAGAAAATGTGAAGGAAAACTTTGCCTCACTCGGAAATAAGGTAGCCAATTGGCTAAATATGAACAGACCGTTGCCTCCCCATATTATGAGTGAGATTGTAATGGTTAGGAGAACATAATGGATCAGTAGATCAGCTAAAAGCATAGCTAGCGACTGTATAGTGGTTACTTTCAGAGACCCCAGAACCGTTTCTCATATATGTGACTGGTCAAACCAAGGAACTGAAGGTATGATTAAGATATTACCACTAACCTTCTTTTACCCCCCATATAGGGTGGATACAGAAATAGGAAATTCTACGGATTGGATAAGAATAGCGAGGAGGGGTAGACATAGGGGAACGTGCAATAGACCGGAATATATACCCAAGATACCCCAGTATAGACCAGATTCTATGTTTCTACCCGACATGTTCCTTAGTTATAACCGTTTTAACTGTCTTGAGGCGGTAGACTGACTGGGTCCCGACCATAAAATGGGGCTGCTATGCGATCAGGAAGGGGTGGAAAGTACGCCTTTTGAACATATGGATTCATCTAGCCAGATAGAGCCAAACCAACTAGGGCTAAGCAAAAAAGAAGGTAGTGCTGATCCAGGTATGCTGGAGGATGTGAATATGGGCGAGTTAGGTGATAATCTTAGTTCCCTAGCGCCAGTAAATGATAGTTTGGCTCCCAACCAAGTATACCCGGTGATGGAGAATCATGGCTTCAACCCCAATTTTGTTGACACTGGGTCTGGAGAAGATGCATTTAGGGAAAGGATAAGAGCCCCTGATTTGGGACAGTCCAATGGACAGAGAGGGTATACTTTAGCTTCCTGGAATATCGCAGGTTGGCATAGTAAAAAAGAACTCTTGGGTTGGAGAGACATTGTGGAAGGCTTTGAAATCTTGTGTCTTCAAGAGACATGGAGTTTGGAGGATATAAGTTTCGAAGGATTTGTCTCGTTCAATTTACCAACCCAAGGTTCCACCATGGGTAGAGCTAAAGGGGGCCTCCTGATCTTGTTGTCCATTGATCTTCCCGTGCAAGTTATTCTCTATGAGAAGGTTGGTTGGCACTCCCAACTACTGTGGTTAAGTCATAAAAACGGCTGCAATGTTTTATTGATTAATTATTACAATAATTTGCCGGACTCATCACGCCCTAATGCAGTCAATGAATTGGAAAAGGCCATGGAAAAGATTTGTCGAGTAAACCAGGTTAACTTTGTATTCATCTGGGGGGGGGGGGGATTTTAATGTCCAGATGTGCCCATTGTCTTTTAACAGGGTATGTGGTTTTAATGATGAGATTGGTGATGGTTGCTTACATTTTGCCCATAGTGTGTATGGGGAATCACTGAACCTAGTTTTAGCAAAATATGATTTGGTTGCTTTACAAGCTATGAAGGATTGTGAGGGTAACATTGTTCCTACATTCACCGAGAGGAACGCGGCAACAGTTATAGACCATGTGTTGATCTCGGACAATATTAGCGGGTCTTGTGATAGTCCTGTTGTCCGGGACTTCGCGATGAGTGACCACAACTGTGTCACCATGGTATTAACTATTTGGGACTGTAAAGTAATGGCTGTTAAACCTGTGATTACTGATATTGTTCCAAATAGATCTAATGGCCACAGGATCAAATGGAGAGGAGACAACTCTGAAAACCTTTTGACTAAGATTGTGGTAGCCTGCTTACCAAACCTCTGTAGCTGTCTAGATATTAATACTGACTCAAGGGGCATTCTGATAAGTTTTAGCCAGATTAATGCCCAAATTGTCAATATTATGACTATAACAAAGTTTAGTAATAAGAAACGGAGGACTGGATGGTTTGACAATGCTTGTTCGGAGTCACTACGTAAGTTAAAAAAGGCATTAGCTATTAGGCCCAGAGATAGGCAGATTATCAGAGATCTGAGAGTTGCTTATAAGGGGCAGATAAAGCGCAGGAAGCTCGAATTGCAGGAGGATGCGTGGGATAAGCTGACTAGGGCCGTTGAACTCTCAGACAGTAAACTCTTCAGGGATACTGTTAACTGCTCCTTCCTCAAGAGCGATAATATGACATGTCTCACTGCTACAGTTAGTGAAGAGTGCTGGGTCTCCCATTTCACAAGTATCTTTGATCCGGAAGGAATGGGCAATTCACCAATTACGATGACTAATCAGTGGCCCATAATCCCACTATGCATTACTGTCCAAGAGGTTGAGCTTGCTATTAGGCGCAGTAAGGGCAGGAAAGCCCCAGGTCCGGATGGGGTGCCCATCGACCTCTACAAGGCCGATTCCAAACTATGGGGCCCCGTCTTGACCAAGGTGTTTAATGCGGCAGTTGATGTAAGTACTCCACATAGTTGGGGTGAATCTATAATCATCCCTATAAATAAAAAGGTAGATAGGTCGGATGCAAAGAACTACCGACCTATCTCCCTTTTAGACTCGTTACTTAAAACGATGAGTCGAGTACTGCTAGCCAGGTTGGAGGAGTGGGCAGAAACTGGTGGTATCCTCGCGAAGTCTCAGTTTGGGTTCCGCAAGAGTCTGGGAACTATAGAACAGTGTATTAACCTAGACCTTCTTATAGGAAAGTACACACGCGCTAAGCAGGGGTCGCTGTTCCTCTGCTTTGCGAACCTTAGCAGCACGTTTGATCTCGTGGACCATGCATTGTTATGGTCGACACTATTAGAGTAAGGTGCCCCACCTCGGATTATTTATTTTTTGGCTAGATTAAATTCAAATTATCTGCCAATATAAGATATGGCCAAGGGGGAGAATGTACTAATAGTATCCATGTTAATTTGGGTATTCGACAAGGGTGCGTCCTTGCGCCCCTTCTTTTCTCCCTCTTTATAAACGCGATTGATACCGAACTTAAACAGGTCAACTCAGATGCCCCACAAATTGACGGCCTGCCCATCCCGGTCCTGCTTTATGCCGATGATTCGGTGATTTTATCCAGAACCCCCTGTGGCCTGCAGAGGCTAATGGATAAGTTTGCGGGATTTATCAAGGGCAGGAAGCTGAAAATCAACAACACCAAAACATTCATTATGCAGTGTGGGAAGAAAATGAGAAAGTTGAAATCATTCTATATAGAGGATAAAAAAATAGAAATTTTAAAACAATTCTGTTATTTGGGGATTACTTTCAGTAGCAATGGTATGTGGTCCCAAGAAATAATCAACATGAAGGCCAAAATGTCTAAAAGTGCCCACAGAATTTTCAAATTCGCGACTAAGCTTGGGGATCGTCACATTCATGACATGTTGCACATCTAATGTTGTAGATGTGTGTCATTGGATCCGGTGTTTGGGGACATAGTAGGCATACGGAACTACAGGTCGAAGAAAATGCTTTCATTAAAAGACTGTTATGTCTACCTAAATCAGCCTCAAACGAGATCACACACCGGGAATTGGGTTTGGATTTTCTGTCTGACCAAATTAGTCTAAGGCCCCTGATGGTATGGAGAGCAGTGTGGATGAAGGAAGAAACTGGTTTCACCAGGAGTATTATTAGTGATTGCCTTCTCCTAGACAAGTGCTCAATGATTCCATGGATCCATTATGTTGTTGTAACAGCTAAAGATATATTCAATCTAGATATCAAGGCTGACCCTGATTGTTTATCCGATATCCCCAAGAAAGAGTTAAAGGGGCGCTACATGAGTAAGAAAACTTACCTCCGGAGAGATACAAATATGTTGTTAACAACGTCACAATTGTATTTCTCCAACGTGGTGACACTTGGCTTCCAACATTATCTGAGGATTGTTACTAGACCATCCCATCGGTTTGTCCTCACCAGATTATGATTAGGAATAGTCCACCATTTGGTAGCATTCCCTCATATGAAAAATCATCCTTCCTCCCATTGCCCTTGTGATAAGGTTACTAAGCAGAGCACTGTGCATTTTTTACTTATCTGTGATCTTTATTTGGACTTTCGAATTATGTATTTGAAACCATTATTCAAAAAAAGGGTGTAATAATGACAAAATCAGCAATGAGTCTATTGTTCTCCCTAGAGGATCCAGATGTATGTTTTTTTACAGCCGTATTTATTTTAAAATCCATGGCCGCCAGAAAAAGTATGGTTTTTTAACTCTTTTCAAGTTTTATCCCTATGTGCTGAATTATGTATACATCCCTGTTATGTTTTCTATCTTTATATCTCTGTACTGGTACTTTTAAGTGATATTAATAATAGAGTGTTTTTAGAGGAATGTAAACTGCACATATTTTGTATGCTTTTATGATTGTTTTGTGAAATAATCGAATAAAGCTTTTGAAACGATTGCACAAATGGCCCTGGGCTTTTATCTCTACAATATGGCTCTCATAAGAAAACTTTTATTGAGCCTTATAATGCCAAAACAATTGCTGCATGCAGTTTTTGATGGTCTTGTGGATTAGCAGTGTTGTTCATTCCTCTTTTGAGATATGCAAAAAGGAACAGTATTAATTGTATTTTTGTTGAACTAATAAGACACCACTTGCTCCAAATTTCTGCTGGGCAAGGACAAATGAATTGCTCCTAGTTTCAATATTAGGAGTTTTGGTGAGCAGAGGAATCTTAACGCCAGCATTGTGAAGCCACAAGATTGCGGCAGCAGTCATCACATTGGAGACTCAGACAACCTATTACAAATATTTATTTTAAATTATTATTTTGTTTAATTAAATATTATATTTTTAAGTTGGGCATCTCAGAATACTAAAATAGAGGACATAAAATGTTGAAAAGTGCAATTTTCGTCAGTTAAAATGCACATAAATATAAATCATTAGGAGACAATCCATAGAATACAATAAATTATAGGAATGACAGGTCATGGCCAGCCAGTACCTCCGTCATCCACACTCTTAAGGGGTCCCAGATACAATGTATTGTATGCACGAGCAGGAGGAGGCGAGGCGAGGAGCCGAGGCGAGTCGAGGCGAGTCGAGGCGAGTCGAGGCAAGGAGGATGCTGTCTCACCTACCTTTCGCTTTCCGAGGTTGACTCCAGCTTCCAGCTTGTGGGTTTGCGGCTGCGGTGACGGCGGAGTCAACCCGTGCACCCCGTGCAGTGGCAGCTGCAGGTTTTTGGAAGGCAGCGGTAGGCAGCGGGTTGCCGCAAGCTCCCTGGTAGCCGTCCCAGCAGCCTCTCACAGCGGCAGGAGCCGCGAGCATTCCACGGCGGCAGGAGCCGCGAGGGCTCCATAGCGGCAGGAGCCGCGATCCACCACACCCTCCCGCTGCGGCAGGAGCCGCTAGCGTTCCACAGCGGCAGGAGCTGCGAGGGCTCCATAGCGGCAGGAGCGGCGAACCACCACTCCCTCCCACTGCGGCAGGAGCTGTGAGCGTTTCACAACGACAGGAGCTCCATAGCGGCAGAGCCACGAACCACTACACCCTCCAGCGGCGGTAGGAGCGGCAAGCTGCAAGCCTTTCACAGCACAAGCACAGCGACATGGGCGACAGGAGCAGCGTCAGGAGCCTCTGCAGAGGCAAGAATAATAAAGCAGAAAGCAGCCCTCGTCAGTGGCAGCGGCAGTGTCAGTGTCAGAAGAAAAAGGCTGCGTGAAACACCCCCACACTGGATGGAGCAGTGACAGCAAAACACAGCAAAAACACCAGCAACCTCCCTGCACAAGTTAAGGTAAGGCACGCTGGTCCCCACGCTGCTCCCCACGCTGCTCCCCATGCTGCTCCCCACGCTGCTCCCCACGCTGGTGCACCAGAGGACCAGGACTAGGAGCCCTTGGAAAGTAGCAGTAATACGACAGCAGCCCAGTACCCCTGAATTAAAAAACTTATTGCACAAGTGTACGCAGTCGATCACCATGAGATCAGGGAAAATACGGGGGGCACCAGGCGTCCAGCATTTGAAACCTGAAAAAGAGGTAGAGGAGGGAGACTTAACAGAGGACTTAACAGAGGACAAACCAGAATTGGAAAAGCTCAGTAAGTCAAGAGAAAGGGAGCAGGAACAGTCTTCGGAATGAGACTACAAACAGGAAAAAGACACGGGGCAAAACAGAAAAGGATAAAACCCAATTAAACAACCAAACCCCAATCAGGGAAACATTTTCCCCTATTAAAACCAACATCAAAAGCAGCAAACGGGCTCTCATTAATTATTTTTTAAAAGTATATTGCAGCTTATCCCCAGGGAAAAAAAAAGATGCATAAGGCAGCCAATGAAGCAAAGGAGGCAAAGGAGGCAAAAAAGCCAAGGAGTACAAGTATAAGGGGGGCAGCGCAGACAATGAGATACATAAGGACAATGTGAGGACACAGAACATAAGGCCCTTAAGCTGTCTGTATCAGAGGATGCAAGTTGTACTAATTTTATTAAGAGCCCATTATCCGCTCATCATGGGCTCCACCAACAGGCCATTCAGGCTGTAGTCCATAACGAACAGGGATTTAAATGGGAGTCAGCACTTACACCCAAACAATGGACTTGCCATGCCCAAACAAATCAACTAAGGCAGCAAAACCAACAACTTCAAATAGCCCAACAATCCGCTCGGCAGCATTGTGAAGAACAGAACCAGGAGGATAACCTGGTGCTCGAGCAGGACAGCTTTGACAGCTTTGACAGCTTGCATGCAATACTAAATATACCTGTAGACCCACAACCTGATCTACCACTTGTCCAGATCAAGGGCCAAATAACCAACGTACAGAAACAACTTGCCACAAATCCGAAACTACCAATCAAGCAATTTCAAATAGCACAGCACTTGACCCAGTCGTCATGTCAAAGCAAGATAAACGGATCACCTCTCAGAACCTCCCATGAGACTGAACCATCCAACCTAGTCAGCCACCTAGAACCCCAAAAATCCCCCTCACCAGGACGATGCATTAAGAAACAAGAGGGACAATACCTCAAGAAACAATACGAAAACCTATCAACTGGACCATTTTGGGATCAGTTATTAGGCACCATGAAGACGATTGGATCAGCTGCAACTTATCACGCTGGTAAGCTGGATACTCAAGTCGAGTTATTAAATGCACTAGCCTTATACGTGCAGGGAATAGATCAAAAACGACATGACTTAAATTCCATGATAACAAAGGTACAACAAGCACGGGACATCACTTATTACACGTGTCATTGCCACCAAATAATCGACAAGCTTGCAATCGTCCCGGCTATAATGTCAGAGTTGCTGGGGGTAGTAAGGGACACACAATTAAATTCCACAACTTCAATGGAAGGAGAGCTCGAGGAGGTAGACGGAACCAACAAGGATACCCTTACCACCAACATTAAACCATTAAAAGTGGAAAATAACCTGCCAGTCATTGAGAAAGACTGGGAACGAACAGAGGAACATCCGCATTTAGAAAGCTCAACCCCATTCCCGAATCAAAGCATTCCATCGAAGGCACCGGTACAAAGCAAGGAACAAGAAAGCTTTGCAAAACTCCTTTTAAAACGGGAACGCAAACGCTTGAGGAAAGCAAGGAAAAGTAAAACAAACAAAGTCACCCCACAAGCTTTGCCGACACCAACCCAGAAAAGACCGGATAAAAATAACGAAAGTAGCAGTGACACACTCAGCATGACGAATCATAAAATCTCTGCATTAAAAGAAACCGTAGCCACAAGAAATTATGACGGCAAAAACAAAACAAAAAATGGAAATTTGTCAACTAATAAAATTTATGACATATTTAATTTGTCGGTTGAAAATGAAAAGGACATAGCCAAAAACAAAGAAATCGTAAAATTAGATACAATGCAAACCTCTAGGAACCCAATTATAAAGGAAAAAGAAACCACCGCGCAGGATATAGCAACAAGTGGGAAAGGAGAATCACGGACAAGAAATTATAATAATGAAACTCAAAACAACCCAGAGTTCCATAGCACTATAGAGCCTATTGAAAAGATACAACAAGACCAAGTCAAATCAGTCCAGCTCGGTAAAATACATCGACAAGACCCAACATAACTATTAATAGGGAACCCGATCGATTATTCCAAAAAACAATCACTCACGGCTCAAAGTCAGATAGAATTGATTCCACATTATAAATCGAGAGGAACCCATGACATATTAAATCGAAGCACAATTATAAAGCTACTCAAATCCTTACCATCCCATAGCCATATAACATCCAGTGACCTGGAACGAATTGAATTCAAATCTACTCCTAACCAAATAGGAGTCGAAAAAACAATAGCCACCTGGATAAACTATTCAATCACTGAACAGATCCTGAGGCACAAGGAGGTATTAGCAGAATGGGGTATAGAACTAAAAGAGGTGGAACCTCCCCGTTACCCGAGTCCCCTACAACACCCCCACCGCACAGAGGGTATCTTAAAAGGAGCAAAAGGCCCAGAGACTCATGATCAAATAAAGGATGACGTCAAATTCACATGACAAATCACACTTACAATTTCACACCCAGACAAAATTAAAAAAGAGGTCCACCAACACTGGAGAACGCCAATTACACAACAAGGAGCTGCATGAACAAATCCCAAACAAAATTAAAAACAGTGCAGGATATCAACATCTGTTCCTGGAATGTGAATGGCCTAGCCTCTAAAATAGGGGATATTGACTTTGCTGACTTCATTCTACAGTACAATATACTGCTGTTGCAATAAACCTGGCAGACAACACATACCCTGATTGTAGGTTATAAAGAACATTTAAATCTAGCTAGAAAGGAGTCAGCATACGGAAGTGCCAAGGGTGGTTTATCAATATACATTGCCACAGATATCCGATGGGAAGAAGAAAACATTGACTTAGACTCGAGCTGAATGCAATGCATTAAATTCGTAGTTAACATCACTTGTACATTGATAATAATGAATATCTACATACACCCAGCCCACAAGCATAAGGGGAGACATATCCAACAATTGGCCACCACTATTAAAACTCTAAAAGCAATACACCCACATGCCAACATAATATTGTCTGGAGACTTTAACATGAACTTGATGCAAGCCCAAGAGAAAAACCTACCAAATGGAATAACCGTCAGGAGCGATAATACAACTAGACATGATACATTGGGCAAGAAATGCGCTGCATTGCTAGACAAACAAGCATTATGCATGTTAAATGGTCGAGGCCCACAAGATTGCCCGGCAGCTTTCACAAGAGTGACAGCAAAATCAGGAGCAACCATTGACTTCACCTTAGCTGATCCAGATTTATTCTCCAGCATCACAAATTTTCAAATAATAGATAGAGTAGAAAGCGACCACTATCCCCAATCTTTTACATTAATTGACTTTAGGAAAAAGTCTCTGCCATCAAGAGCCCTGACGCATTTTACTCAATTGTACAATTTAAATCGGTTAATATGGAATGAAAATACTGTAGATAAAATCATGGAGTCCTGCACAGTTTTCCTGACCACTACAGGCCCGGATCAGCGTGTCAGAATGGTATACTAAAGCGCTAAGGATAAAAAAACAAAAATTATACAAAGCATTGAGACAAATGCAAACTCATGGTCAACAGCCTTCCTGGGAGGTCCTGACAACAATTAAACAAATGAAAAGTGACCTGAAAAAAGAGACTCGGGATGCTAAACGTACATATAATGAGCAGTTCTGGACAAAAATGCTCTATGTAAGTCGACAACAAAATTCTAAGCAGTTCTGGGCCCAAATTAATGTTTTATCCAATGGAAAAAATCTGCATTTCAACTCTGATATAACCGAGCATGTATGGCGAGCACACATAGAAGCTACATATAATTCACAGACCGACCCCAGAGCTACAACTGAAAACGAAATACGGAAGGCCATACAACCAAACCACAGTACCCTCAGTGAGATTTCAACAAGAGAGCAGAGGAATGCAGAGACATTGAAACCAACCTTGCAGGCCCTAAACCACACGACTAGCAAGCTGTACCTGAAACATCACAGTAATTCACAAGAAAAACAAATGGAAGGAAAATTGCAGCAAGACCACCCAGAAACACCAGGGTCAGATCAATTAGTTGTCGATAGCCAGATCACACAAAAACAAGTAATGAATACTATAAAAAAACAGAGATCAGATTGGGCGCCGGGACCCAATGGTCTGCCGAACGCCCTATTAAAAAAAGACTTACCATTTTGGTCCAAATATCTAGCCATACTGTTTGACAAAAATTTGTAATCCCATACCATCCCCGATTCCTGGCGAGGAAGCATATTACATCCAATATTTAAATCAGGGGCTCGCGCAAATCCCTTAAACTACATGTTAATAGCCCTCATAGATGTTGAGGCAAAAATCTATGCTGCAAACCTGCTTAAGGATCTAGAAGACTGGGTAGATAATATCAAACTGATCCCCAACACACAGACAGGCTTTCGAACCGGAATGGGCACTTTAGCAAACATATCCGCCGTCACTCTCCTGGCTAACCAATCTATCACAAATTCTAAAGTATTGTATGCGTGTTTCATGGATCTCAAGGCGGCCTTTGATAAGATCCCTAGACAAGCCTTGCGGGTAAAAATGGAATCCTGGGGTGCACCCACAAACCTATTGAATGCAATAATCAACCTTTATTCAAAAACATGGGTTCAAATAAAAATGGGAGATGGTCGAAGTCTAACAAACAAAATCACTACCACCAATGGCCTAAAACAGGGGTGCGTCTTGGCCCCCTGTCTATTTAATATATATACAGCTGATCTAGACTATCACCTACGCTCAACATTAGGTGATCCTCCAAAACTGGGGAATGTGAGAACAGTAAGTTTGCAATATGCAGATGATATTGTACTGCTATCCCACACGCCTCATGGCCTACAACGACGGATAAACAAATTGGTAGTATACACAGCCCTACACCAACTACAGATAAACTTTAAAAAAACAAAGGTCATGTGTTTTTCCAGTCCACAGAAAAAAATACCAAAATTCACTTGGACGATCAACTGCAACAGCTTGGACCGCGAGGGGAAATACAAGTATTTGGGATTAACTTTGGATAGCCATCTTAATTACAAGCAACATCAAGAATACCGGAAAACAAAAGCTAAACAACTAATATTTGCATTTAAATCCTTGCAAAAAAACTTAGTGATAGTTCCACTACCCACTTATTAAAGGTCGTGGCATCAAAATGTTTACCCGCAATCACATATGGTTCCGAACTCTTAAATGCAAAGGATGCAACATCCTTGAATATCGTCCAAACTAGCCTCTTCAAAAAATTGTTTAATATCCCGCGCCACATCTCTCAAGACCGGATCAGACTTGAATTTGGGCTAAAAAATCAGATCATGGCAAGATAGGGAGCGCTGGTAAAATGCTATTGGAGAATGCGGGCAGCAGAGGACGACTCCCTGGTACATTACTATTGGCTGGAGGTCAAAAAGCAATCAAAACTGACTAATTCAGTTTATTTGTTCTTAAAAAAGTCAATTGAAGCTTTAAAGTTAGAGGAAGCATGGCATACTACACTTTCCTATCCGGAGTTTAAACAATTGGTCAACAAAACAGTTTACCAAATGTCTCAAGACCAGGATAAAGCTGTGTTGTCCACAAAAATAAATGCATGGATGGTGCTGCCGACATATAAAAAGTTAAAGCCCCAACCATATCTTTTGGAACACTTTGCAAACCGAATGAAACAACAATTAATTTTACTGAGACTGGGAGTGAAACCAACTAAAGATTTAACTCCAAAATGGAAATGCACCTGGCATTCAACGGACTGCCGCCTTTGCGGACAAGGTGACGAATCAGTGCTCTGTACTTTGTATTTTTCCGGCACTATCATCTAAACGGAAAAAACCGCTGCGGCCGTTAATGATAAAAGAGCAGATAAGGACCTGCAGATCCGCAGTAATAAAATGTTTAGGAGGGTCAACAGTGCAATTGGCATGTAAATCATTAAAGTTTTTAAGTCTAGCTGCAAAAGCGCTAGAAAAGAAAGACACAAAACCTGATCTAGAAAATGCTTAGATATTCACCTCGAAGCAAATATAAAAATAAGAATCAGATTCCTCAAGCTAGAATAACTACTATAAGACTAAAAGGCACTAATTGTACTATTTTCCTTTGTTTTAATGAAGGAAAATGTTTTAAATGGAAATTTTATTAATTAACTTGTATTTATTCATGAATTTTAAGTCACAAGTGTTTACGTGTTTAAACCAAATCAAATAAAGTTTTCTAGTTAAATACCTATCATGATTCAAGATGGACATTTCAAGCGAGCAAACTTTTTAAAATTCTTGCACCATGTCTTGGCGTCGGGTGTTCTGATTAGTAGCCAATGTCAGGCCAAGGCCAGTCGAGCCAAGGAGATAGCAAGTAAATGTGTCCCAGTTACCACAGGAGTATTAGGATGTTGAATGCCCAAGTATTATCAACTTATGGTACCACATAAATTCAATGAGAAAAATATCATTTAGTTTCTGAAAGATATAGTCGTAGTACCCACATATACAAATGCATGCAGCAGAAATGTGGACAGCTCCTGCTCCATCCACTCCACATCGGAATCATTGACTGCCCTGCCTTATCGTCATTCTACAGAAGCAATACTGTGTATAGTACAAATCATGTAGGAGCTTAAAATGCTGAGCCATGACTCAAGACACATTCAGAACTGTCTGTGCCAGAATGTTGCTACTTTCGATATCAAGGTGTGTCACCTTGAACCCCATGTGACCGCTCTATTTCTTAGCCCTAACTCGAAATACATTAGTTCTCCCCTCAAATTCAGTTGTGAGAATCATTTTATAGGACTGACTCATATTCCCCGTATGAGCCAATTCCATAAGAAACTCAAAAAAAATGCACAATTTACCTCTCCCACCTCCAATCACAACAAAATATGACTAACTTGGAGATATCTAAAAGAAACTTGTTGATGAAGAGGTAGTTAGTGTTGTAGTGCTTGAAGGAAGGCAAAGTAGTAGCCTAAAACTGGTTTCCTAATGTGTGAAGTTCTGAGTTCCTCCAAATCTAAACAAACTATGATGAATAGACGACTGTACGTTCAGATTATATCCCAACAATATATATTGATTGTAGGGAAAAATGCCAAGGAATAGTTTTTTAAACAGGCCCATATTTGATGATAGACCCATTGATTATTTAATCTTGTCATCTTGAAATAGACCCTAACAATAACATCTGAGTATGGTTTGAGGTTGGCCCCCAAGTTAGATAAGCAGAGAAATTGATCACAGTGACCACAATTCCCTACCAAAAAACATAGTAAGGCAAAAAAACTAAGTCTGCTAGATAGTAAATTCATATTGCTGGAAGGAACTAAGTACGGGCGAAATTTGCGAATTTGCGTTCCGCGAATTCGCGGGAAAGTGAATTTGTGGTCCGTGAAATCCCCGAATTTGTGCGAACTTGCAAATTTTTTAATTTTTGCGTGTTCGCAGGGTTTTTTTTCAGCGTGGCTACTGCGAACTTACCCATGCGGTCGTTTTTGGGCGCGTCCATCTTGTTCGGCTCGGCAAACTCAGAATCAAGGTAAGTCAACGCTGCCTGCGCGAGATTGTATTTTTGAAGCGCGAACAAGCAAAAAAAAATCACGATCTTGCGAATTGCGGATTGTTTGGCAATTTCGTGCGACTCGCGGAACGCGAAATTGCCAAAAATACACAAATTTCGCAAGCGGAACAAATTTTCAGCCCATGCTTAGAAGGAACATTCCCTCTCTATCCCAAGGAAGTAGAAGATACTGTATCGTACATCACAGCTTTTTGTAGTTCTGTATGAACTTTTTTCAAAGGGCTTCAATTTCATTGGAAAAAACCTTAGGGAGGTATAATGGTATACATCTAAATAAATAGAAATACTGGGGTAAAACTACCATTGTAATGAGATTAAGCTTCCGATAAGCACCATATGCAATGTATTCCATTTGTTAAAAACCTCTATTGATTGATTAACCTCATCACTGCAGCGTGAATTCCCCCGCAGTGCTGAAGATTCCAATCGTGGGTGTGGTCATGATGGCTCCTGACCGTCATCAGCACACGCCCACTGTGACTCATGACAGCTGGGAGCCATCATCAGCATCGATGAGGTTATGGACTTTGCAATAATTTAAATTAATAACCTCCCCCAGCCCTATGGTCAATTTAACTTCTAGGTAGGTTGCAGACTGAACCTCCCTATTATCGGAGTCAAGTGCAGAGACTTTTGAGATGACCTGGGTTTTATCAGAGTTTAACTTTTATCCAGAGACCCAACTGAACTCCAGCTCCATTTATTTACCCACCCTCAATGCAGTGGCAAGAGAAGATGTAAAGATAGCAACATCATCAGCATAAGCTAAGACTTTAAGTTCTAAGTGATGAATATGTATTGTGCTGATAGAATCTGCCAACTGCAAGGCCTGATTGTAAGGTTTCAGGTACAGTGTAAAAAGTGTCAGTGATAAGGGACACCTCTGCCGAGTGACCCTAGTGTTGTTAGTGGGCTCTGATAATTTACCACTGTAAGAGATCCTCTAGTTAACCCCCTATACAGTAGCTTAATCTGAGTCATAAACAAAGGAGCAAAACCTAGACTACTCATTACCACCCAGAGGATTGCCAGGAGACCCTGCTGAATGTCTTTTTGGCATCCCACAGAATCATCCATATGGGGCCTTTTCCACTGACACTACCTCCACGGTGGTTATTGCCATATTAAAATAAGAAAGTGTGTCACGTCCTGAATTATACCATTTTACATAGGGTCTACCAAGTTGGAGATCTCTGCAGACAATCTAGTGGACAAAATCCTTGTATAGATATTTATGTCTATGTTGATTAGGGATATTGCGTGAAGGGAACCTCAACCCAATGGATCATTCCCTTTCTTTCTTTTAGTTTCTCCCCATTAACAGGGGACCTGACTAGGAAAGTTGGGGGAATTAAAAAGATTTTGGAAGGGCAGTGCAAGTACCCTTGAAAAGGTTTAATGAAATTCGTCTAAACTCATTTATGAGTGATGTAATATGTGAGGTCTCTTCCTTCAGTTGGTGCCCGAACAGGTACCACGCAAGGTGATTTGGAGGGTCGGGGTGTGTCTGGTCAGTCGGGCGGATCGGGTACCCCACACGATTGAGCTTGGTTCTCGCAGTTGCCCCGCCCATCAAATTAGGCGACTCCTCATCTGTTGGTCACCGGCTAGGGTCCTGAAAAGGTGAAACCTTGGAGTTGACAGTTTGGTCCGAAGAGACAACAGTGGAGAATAATTTGACTCTACCTGAGTACACCAGGTGAGTGATTTGATTCTTGGGAAAATTGCGCCATTCTAGTTTGACAGGAGCCTGTGGGCTGTGTCTTGATACGATCTCCTGACTGTCTTGGTGTTGTCCTTAGACTGCCTTGCTTGAACGGCACAAGCCGATGGGCTGTGCCTTGGTACGGTCTTTTGGGCTGTCTTGGTTTGAACTAGGTGGGTTTGCGGACCCTTTTTGAAAGACACAGATTGTTTGTGAGCAATCTGCCAGGCCAACTGGTGATTTGGTCTTCTCTCAAAAAAGTCTGGGGCTAGAGCCTGTCTTCTTGAACTTGGTGCAGTCTCCGGACTGCAGTGGGCGGTTTTCAGCCTGTTTTGGTTTTGTTCTTGACTAGATTTTTTTCTTGTCATTTTTTCTTTTATTATTTTAGTTGGTGTTATATTTGTCCATTGGGGACAGCATATGTGTCTTATATTAAGAAGCCTTTTTCAAGTAAGTTAGGATGTTTTGGATATCAATGTTGTTCTACTGATGCTTGATTGGAAGAGAGCCAGCCTGTGCCACCAGAGGGTTCTCTAAATTTTAACGTATATGTCAAACACGGTTTTGGCCCTATTTGAGGCGATCGCACAAGAGATAAGGGCCGCCCTGAATAACACCATTTCTAAAACACCAGAATCTGAGTCTCGATGCCCACCTGACCCTGAGTTTCTGCCCCTTTTTGTAGATGAAACAGTTCCTGGAATAACAAAATATAATTTGCTGCCCCAAAAGATGGATGGTGCACCAGCCGAACAGTCTAGGAGTTAGGGAAGGACTTGCGCTTAGGGCAAAGGTGCTGTGCCTAAGGTGCCTGTATTAGACTAGAGTGAGCTACACTGGTGCACTGCCCTGGACAGTGGACAGGATAGTTGAGGGTACTTGCCCAGGAGGGAAGGTGCCCTATCCTGAAAGAAGAGGATTTGTTTTTCAGCAAGGGCTGCGATCGTGCAGCTCCCCCGTGGGAGTGCTTCATAGTACCATTGTTGATGAACAATAGGAGCCTGCCAGCGAGGCTCTAAATGGACGCTGGGTGATTTGTACCCCTCTGGTCGGTTGTATTTCTATGGCTCCAATTTCCTGAGGTTGTTTCTATGTACCCATTTGGCTGTGCAGTCATGAAGGAGGAACAGTCCCTAATGGCCCCTCCATTACAGCAGAATGGTCCTGTGTAGTCTAGATGGTCTACTGGAAGTAGGGTAGTAGGGGTACTAGTCTTCCTCATAGTCACGCTAACACTATTTGGGGTGGTATGGTATTTGGAGGAACAGCATCCTGTGCAAACTCTGTTAGGAACTACCCCGATTCCCCCGAGCACCTATTTGTTACATTGGCCCCATATAAAGAGAAACATAGACAAACTTATAATGAGAACGCATTTCTTCAGCTGCTTCATCAAATACACAGCACCACTAATGCCACAAATTTTTGGGTCTGTGGGTTACTTCCCTCCGTAATGCACAAAAACTATTGGCTGGTGTCATTGCCCCTATCATATCTGGGTAGCTGTGAGGCATGGTTTTAATTGCTTTCTACGGTATACAGGCAATTTCATGCTGACACTATAAAAATGGTACAGTCTGATTATGAAGCAGTGTTGGAATATATAGTGGTGCACCAGGGATATACACCTAGGACAGATGGAAAGGAGGGTACCTTACATCTAGGAGCTTGCCTGAACATCTTTGAGGCTAGTGAAAATGTCACTTGGTTACAAAAAGAAATGCTAGATTTCCCAGGATTTAATGTTACAGAATACTTCAAATGTTTCTGGGAGCGAAATATCACTGAAGACAAAGCCATGCCCGTCCCTGTGATCAATGCCACATCTAGCTTCTGTGGTGAAAACTCAGGGAACGTTCCTGTAGAACAGAGCAGTAGTAACTACACATACCGATTGAACACTACTAGTAGGCCACCCTTGCTCACACCCCCCGATGTATACTTCATCCGTGAGGAACAGGCTTATACCTGGCTTCCCAGGGGATGGTCTGGTCGGTGTTATGTCTATTTCCTCTTACCCCCATTTACATTGCAAACATCTAATTATCACAAGGATCATAGGCTACCGCGTAGGGACCTCCATTCGCATCGAGTTAAGAGAGTAGTCAATACTGACTATATTGAACAGACAGATACTTCCCTGCAACAATTTACTGACATATTGAAGGGCATTCTGCCGTTCTGGGGTCCCATGTTCAATAGCCTTAATATTCGTTCCCTGGCCAGAGTAGTTGAGGGAGTCATTAATACGACTGCAGGTATATTGACTAATATTACAGTCGAGCTTCAGGCTACAAGGCTCATTGCTCTTCAAAATATTATGGTTTTAGACATCATTCTGTATGATAGGGGTGGAGCCTGTCGCACCATCGGCAGCAGCTGCTGCGTGTACATTCTTGATAGCGCCCCTACTGTATACTGTGCAAAACAGAAATTACACAGACTTGCTTCGGACATCCACCAAGATAATGGTACATGGTCCCTAACAGGGTGGCTCTGAGGTCTGCTGACATCATGGGGTTGGAAGATACTCCTTGTCCTAATAGCTATCACTGGTGTCATCTTCACATGTTGCTTATGTATTAATTGCCTTCCAGCATGTTGCACCTACTGTGTGAGCAAGCTCACCCCCTACTCCTAGGTTCTCAGGACGTGATAACAAGGTCTCTACAATAATGATGCAGGATATCCAGGATTTGATGATCCTAGACGAGGGCATTTTCGAATATTTGTTGGATTTTCATACTAAGTGTGTTGTTTTCTTTTCCATTGTTACATGATTGTCACATGAGTACCTTTTCATTTGCCCCCCTTAGAATTGTAAAGACCCTACCGGACAGCTCAATACAGCATGCAGTCACCAAAGCTAAAAGAAGGGTCTGTAAGGTTAGAAATTCCCATCCCTGCAACGCACTGGTTTCATGCTATATTAGGTTAGCAGTGTGTGGCTAAATAGATGCCATTTGTGTTCACGTTATGCAACACACTGAGTTATTTCCGTAATGTGTAGTCTTCAGTTGGCAAGAGTGACTTCATTTTGTATTTTGTAATCGCTAATAGGTTGCTTAGACTGTGCCTGAACAAGGCCCTATTACTGGTATTGCTTGCTTCAGCAGAACACTGTATTTGGTTATTATTTTCGCTTCTGTTCAAAGCTGTTTCTCGACTTACTAATGAATAGGCCATTCTGCCCTCGCATACCTATCTAAGTGTGTAGTTTCTAAGCATGGGTGGATTTCGCGGATCGATGATCCGCGAATTTGCGGATTCGCGGATCCGCAAAATCCGCAAATTTGCGGATTTTGCGGGTTTTGATTAAGTATGGGCGGGAAATCCGTTCTGCTCGCAGATTTTGCGGATTTTCGGTAAATTCGCATTCCGCGAGATTCGCGAATTTCCCGCAAAATCCGCAAATCCGCGAGCAGCGGATTTTATGGCTTGCTCGCACTGTTCGCGTGAGTTCGCGGCTTCCCAGTTCAACTTCGTGCCCGCGAATAAGCGCTAAATTGCAGAAATACGATCTTAGCAAAACTGAAACTACTTACCAGGTTCAAAAGTTCAAGCTCATCATTAGTAGCCATTTCCTGTAGTGCTTCCTGAGGGGCCCCTCCAGAGTTCAGTTGCCTACTTGCAACTATTATGTGACCCTGCTCTGACCCTCAGAATAGTTACACATATGCCACAAAGGTCCTGAATTACAGCTAAGGGAGACAAGCAGGAGCCAGGCTGGAAGTTCAAATCCAGTGACACATTAATCAGCCCCTAATTCATTATTGTCAGTTGGGGCAGGGCAGGTGTTGTAACTAATTTTGCAACAATGAAAGCACTTAGCAAGTGCAAAAGATCACTAATCAGGAAGCACTAAGGAAGCAGGTGCCAGCTAAAAAAATATTCTGTGACACATTAATCAGCCCCAAATTAATTCAGGTCACTTGAGGCAGGGAAGGTGTGCTTTGCTTTGCCACAATAATGTACACTGGACAACCAGAGGGTGCTGTGATGAAACAGAGGGTGGCATGGGTGGGCCAGAGGGTGGCATGAGTAGTCAGAGAGTGGCAGTGGTGACAGAGGGTGGCAGTGATGAAGAAGAGTGTCCCAAACAGGCTGGACACGTAGAAACAACAAGTTCGCAAAACTTGCGACCCGACAGGTAAGTTCGCGTTTGCGAAATTGTACAAAACCCTCGCGAACTGGCAGAAACCCGCGCGAACACAAAAAAAAACGCAAATTCGCGAGAATTCGCGGATTTTGCGGATTGCGAGTTCGCAAATCCGCAAAATTCGCGAACGCGAGATTCGCAAAATTCGCCCATGCTTAGTTTTGATTGCGCTCGTGAAAGTCAAGGATACAAAGGCCTCTATCCAGCATCACAGCTGATTTTCAACAGTAGATTTGGGAAGAAGGCAGGCACACCTGCCCAGCCTCGACGACGCTCACAATTGTTTTTGGGCTGATGAATGAGTCACTGAATTTGAGCTTCAACTAGTTCCAGCGACCATGTGTGTGTTACTATGCAATCGCCCCGAAGGGCGCAGGGGTCCCTTGAGTGAGCTGAGCTGTCCATCATAGTGGGTAAATGGCGGGAAGACGGTGCACACCGCGAGTGTGTGAGCGGGACCAAACGTGCGGGGCTTCCATGCGAGTTCACAATCATGCCTCTTGTGTGTATAAAAGGTCAGAGACCGATCAGAGCAGCAGATCAAGAGAAAGAAGCTCCTGGTCACAGGAACAGCATGAGGATTGCGCTCGTGAAAGTCAGATCAGAGCAGCAGATCAAGAGAAAGAAGCTCCTGGTCACAGGAACAGCACGAGGATTGCTCTCGTGAAACTCAAGGATACAAAGGCCTCTATCCAGCATCACAGCTGATTTTCGATGGTAGATTTGGGAAGAAGGCACACCTGCCCAGCCTTGACGACGCTCACGATTGTTTTTGGGCTGATGAAAGAGCCACTGAATTTGAGCTTCAACTAGTTCCAGCGACCATGTGTGTGTTACTATGCAATCGCCCGAAGGGCGCAGGGGTCCCTTGAGTGAGCTGAGCTGTCCATCATAGTGGGTAAATGGCGGGAAGACGGTGCACACCGCGAGTGTGTGAGCGGGACCAAACGTGCAGGGCTTCCATGCGAGTTCACAATCATGCCTCTTGTGTGTATAAAAGGTCAGAGACCGATCAGAGCAGCAGATCAAGAGAAAGAAGCTCCTGGTCACAGGAACAGCACGAGGATTGCGCTTGTGAAAGTCAAGAATACAAAGGCCTCTATCCAGCATCACAGCAATCGCCCCATCATCCTGTAACTATTTTAGGACGGCAAGCTGCCAGCGCCATCCTAAAATAGTTACTAAATTAGCTTCATCAGGAAGCACTAATAGATAAAATAAAGCAGGTTCTCGAGCACCTGCTTTATTTTTATCTATTAGTGCTTCCTGTTGAAGCTAATTCAACAAGCTCCCCTTGTGTTCATCAATGTGGAAAATGTGGGTGTCAAAAATGTCCCAGTAGAGGGGCCGCTTGGCCTCCCTCCCTTTAACCCCTTGGGCGCGGCTGCGATTCTGCGCCTGTGCGGCCGTTTTAAAGAGTGGGCGGGTTCATGACGACCCCCAGCCGTCATCAGCACACGTGCACTGTGATGCATGACGGCTGGGGGCCATCATCAGCATGGAAGGGGTTAAAGCAAAAAAAGAAAAGTCCTGACTAAGATTGGCCTAGGGAAGGGGCCTGTGGATCCCCTCCCCTTTTAAAAAAGTATATAAGGGCCTAGCCCCAGGGGATGGGGTCCCTCGGCCAAAATAGACTTCAGGAGGGGGGCCGCGAGGTCTCCCTCTCTGTAAAATAAATATACTTAATAAAAAAGGGTCTGACCCAGGGGATGAGGTCCCTGGGGCAGAAAATGTCCTGCCCCCTTCCTTTGATTTATTAAAAAATAAATAAAGGCCAGAGGATGGTGTACCCGGGCTGAAATTGGCTGGGGAGGGGGGCAGCTTGGCCCCCTCACGTTTTTTATGAAAAACAAGAAAAAAGGGTCAGGCCCCAGGGGAAGGGGCCCGGGGGTGTAAAATGGTCCAGGAAAGGGGGCCACGCAGCCCCCTGCCTTAAAAAGGAAAAAGCTGGCAACTCAAAGGAAGCCTGCCCCCTTTCTCCACTACTCTGCAAAAACGCCTCCTGGCATTCTCCTAGTTGGGGAATGAAGTCCCCTTTGCTGCTGATGGTCATCAGGAGCCAACAAGACATCCTGATACCTCAAGTGAGCCCCACACAGTGGGATTGTCAACAGGAAGTTGGAGGCCATGCTCCCATTCTCCACCTCCCTGCAATACAAAGCTCTCAGCACACTGCTGGTAGGGGGAATACGTTTCCCTTAAGCTTCTGAGGAGCTCCAGACTAAAGGTGTTTTCAGTGAAATACATAGATATGGTAAATTGAGTGGTTTGGGTTGGCCCCCTCAGTAAGTCTATCGATGGTGATTGTGTAATTGTAACCTGCCGGAACCCGGATCTTGCAGGGTTTACAATTAGGAGCAGAAATAATACTTCCAGTAGGGGCTCAACTCAGGGGATAGGATCATGCCATTCGTTTTTTTTTATAGAAACCCTAAAACAGGAATCCCATCCCACCCACAAAATGCACGTTCATCACGACCCGACCAGTTCAGAGAGACACCCTTCCCCATCCAAACCAGCGATAGATATGAGCCACTATCAGGCTTTGACAAAGTTTATTGACTAGAGCTTAGCAAAGATGCCCAAGTAAATCCACAAGGGAGGCCTCTCCAGGGTCTTACTAAGGCCGGCCCTATTGTTGAGGTGCTGTTACCCCCTATTCCTATCGAACTAGACACTCATAACTTTACTAGCATATCTGCCAAGAGGCTGTTTATTACATCTATAATCTGCCCTGCCCTCAAAGTCAGGCAGATAGTGAGGGGAGGCTCCTCTATCGATAAGCAGTTGCATTTTTGCTCATGGAACACCGCAGGCCTACGCTCTACACTTAATGATCCTGAATGGGGCACACTTGTGGATAACTGCCATGTGCCTTTTCCAAGAAACATGGGCCACTGAACCAATCTTTAGGGTGGACTTTGTCTCCTTTGGTATTGAGGCAAAACAATCCCCTTCAGGCAGACCTGCGGGATGCATAGTGATTTGAGCTAATATCACTCTAGCATGTAAAATCAACTGCCTTAACATAGACTCCCTCGAGATATTGGCTATTGCCTTGGGATCGCTAAAAGGGGATACTCATGTTAGGATTTTTAATATTTATAATAGGTTTACAACCCCTTATAAACCCTCCAACACCATGACAACGCTAGATACGTTTTTGGAATCCAAGAGGAATTATTCCCCCCTTATTATAACTGGACACTTCAACACCTTGTATGAGCCTATGGACTATGTGGAGGAGGAATTTGCTAGAGGCATCACAAAGCTCCAAATCCTACCACTCAAAAGATGTACCTGTGTAGCACAGCAAATTGTATCACTTACTCTTACCTATGGGGTGCAGGCTTGCAATGGGAGGATTCTTTCAGACCCTAGGTCAGATTACACCTTTAAGAGGGGGAACAGCAGAAGCAGAAAAGATTATATTTTAGTTGATCTTGATCTTTGGCCACAAGTTATTGATATGACAGGTCTTGATCCAAATGATAGTGACCATAATGCCCTGCTTTTATGCTGCTCTGGGCTACAGGTTAAAAAATCTCAAAGCAGTTTAACATGGCGTTAGGTAGTAACCACAAACAACAATAAAATATTTAATTGGCCAAACATGGTTGCTGATGGCAAGCTCCTTGCCAGGATTTACAAACAGGTAACACAATTCTTACTCAAGTTATCGAATGTTAACGTAAATGATGATAGCATTTTAGCTAGCTATCTGGACCTGTCGAATAATATTTCTCCAATTTTTAAATGTCAGGGAGGTTTGCTCCCGTACAAGCAGAAAAATGAACCCTGGTATAATAGGGACTGCAGAGTTGAACTTAGGGAGGCAGTAAAGGAGGGGACGAGGTCTAACATATCAATTAAAAGGAAGAACTATAAGAGTATACAAAGGGATGCCAAACATAACTGGGAAACTGAGAGCTGGCGCACCGTAGTTGAGGCATCTAGGCAAAAAGATTGCCACTTATCTTGGCATATCCTTTTTAAGGGGGTAACCCTA
Organism: Lissotriton vulgaris; assembly: GCF_964263255.1. NCBI lineage: Eukaryota > Metazoa > Chordata > Amphibia > Caudata > Salamandridae > Lissotriton > Lissotriton vulgaris. The sequence goes on from NC_141696.1 coordinate 726,061,687, forward strand.
CAGGTTGCCGAAATAACTCTTACATACAGCTGCACACCTGGGAAGGGTATTTTCAGGCACTATACTCGGAGGATGGTGAGATTTTGGGTATTGCAGGAGATGTACCCAGGGGCCGAAATGCAGAGTCTGAATCAAATGAGGATGTGAGTTTCTCCCTTATGGAAGTCAAGAATGCAATCACATTACTCCAAATTGACAAACCACCAGGCTCCATAGCCTTCCTGGAGATCTTTTTAAATCAGAACCCAATATTTGGGGCCCCCTCCTTCATGCTGTCTTTATTGCTATTACTCGTGAAGGTCCTATACCGGGTATGTGGCAGGGTGCCGAAATTATCCCCATAACATGAAAAAAGGGATAAATGGGACCCTGCTAACTATAGGCCTATAAGCCTTATAGACGTGGCTCAGAACATTTTTAGTAAATTAATTTTAACTCGCATTCAAGATTGGGCAGGGAACAACAATATTATCTCACATCGGCAGGCAGGGTTTTGTGTCGCCACTATCACTTTAGACCAAGTATTTTGTTTTTTAATACTTATATGGAAAGAGGACACACTCAAGAAAGGTCATTTCTACGTAGTATTTGTTGACCTGAAAACCGCTTTTGATTCCATTGACCGTACTCAGCTCTGGATCTCCCTGACGGACATGGGACTTCCCCATGCCCTACTCCACCTTTTAACCAGAACAACATGATAATTATGCCAGAGTCAGATGGAACCAGGATGGGAGGCAGTTTAGAAATAATTTAATTAGGAAAGGAGTACGCTTGGGGTGCGTGTTAGCTCCAACCATGTTCACCTTATACATGATTTAGCTCATAGAAGAGCTATATGATTGTGGTGATGACCCACCGAAGTTGGGTGGTAAGCAAATACCTACGCTTTTGCGTTACCAGTTTGTCTAGGACACTGGGGTCCACGAGAAAGAGTGTGGTTCAGCAAGTCTTTAAAATGAAACACATGAGACCAGAGATTAGGGGCCATATTATCAAGGAACGGCGATACCATTATCGCTGCTTTAGCGGCAGGAAACTGCAGCTAAATCGGCGATAAGGGGTTGATAATATGCCCTTGTGAATTCCCATAGAAGCCCAGGTTCTGGTGTGAACCTGGGTTTCTATGAAAATTCACAAGGGCATATTATCAAGCCCATTGTTGCCGCTTTAGCAGCAGTTTCCTGCCGCTAAAGCAGTGATAATGTTATTGCCGTTCTTTGATAATATGGTCCTACATTATTAGCTACGGGAAAATCGCTTGCCTGCACCTGTGGACCCAGGGTGCTGCACCAGCCCCTTCCCACACACTGTGCTCAATTGTTGGTCCTGCACACTGAGGCTTCACTGCTGACCTGCCACCACCGGTGTGTCCCGCAACGTGTTGGTGTAAACTCTGAGTCCGGGGTATGTTTGTACGGCAGGAGACCAGGTCTCCGGTCGGGGGAGGTGTCTTGATACCACGATGGAAGGCATCAGAATACCCAGGGCATCATTGCGGGGTGACCTCCTGCTGCGCCCTTCTTGAGCAAATCAATCGAATGTCTGAAAAGGGAGAAATAATTTAAGGTGTAAACGTCTGGAGGTAAATGAAGGTTTATTTCGAGTTTGATAGAAAACAGGAGTTGAGTGCCTCCTTCGTTTTTGGAAGTAGGATCTACCAACTGTTAGTGGTAATCGTGATTCAAAGAGGAGTTGGAGTGCTCGAGAATTCACAAGGTTAAATAATAATACGTTATATGAAGGTTCATATAGAAAGGAACTGAGCGCATGCTAGAAGCATAATGTGCGTGTGTAATGCAATGGCAGAAGGCTGTGTGCATGTACACTTAGTAACAAGCTCACTACAGTGCCCTAAAAGCCAACGCCATGTGTCTGTAAGGCAGCGCTGCCCGCTGGCTCAGGCCTACAGTATGGTGCAGCAGGTCCTTAAAATGAGACAGATGTGACTGAATGAGGTCAGAGATCACATCATTACAAACTGCAACATCGTTTTTTCGAACTTGCGCACTCAGGGTGATGCACCCCACCCCTCCTGCAGCATCGTGCTCAACAGGTGTCTGTAGGGCAACACTGTTCGCTGGCTCAGGCCTACAGTATGGTCCAGCAGGTCTTTAAAATGAGACAGAGATAAGACTGAATCAGGTCAGAGATCACATCATTATGCACAGCAACATTGTTTGTTCGCACCTGCGCCCTCAGGGTGATGCACCCTACCCGTCCCGTGGCACCGCGATCAATTGGAGAAGCTGTGTACCCAGACCGCTCTGCTTACCTGCTGTAATTGTTGTGTGAGCAAACACTACGGGCAGCAGTGCTCACAATTCAGCTGGAGTGATGATTTCAGGATGGTGGACACCTCACGGATCCCTTTCGTAAAAGACGGGCAGTAGGGTTGAAAATTTAGAGCCTGTGTTAATTGCCAGGATGGTGTATATCTCATGGATCCCTTTTTATTATTGCACATTGTGATATGCAAGATGGATGCAGCCATATCACCTGAGGCAGTGTGGAAGAAGAGGGACTTGATTTGTCGTGGTTATCCTATTTATACGTACGCAAAGTGGGATGGGTTTGCATATGCCAGGCTAGCGTAGGGGTGTGAATAATTATTCTGGGGACCTGGGAGTTTCTCAGTTCCTGCCTGGTTAGGAAGTGTACTTATGTGTGTTTCTTTTGTAGTTTTGACCTCGCAGAGTGTGCAATTTACATTAGTGTAGCATGTGTTGGGAGTGCGGCAACTATCGTTAATGTGATGGTGTTTGAAAAGATTGAATGGGGAACATCACATGTCGTTGTCAAGGTTGTGGATATGCGCAGACTCGCATGTCAATGGTGTGCGGTATTATTGAAAGTGTTGCAATCGCGAAGCGTACACATGTGAATGTGGTCGGATGGAGGGAGTATCAGCAGTGAGGCTACGTCATACACAGTGATAACACTCAATGCGGTCAAGAAATACATGTCACATGTGAATCTGAAAGTCTCACATATAACACACTAGTATATTGGTAAAGCCTGTCAACAGAGCGTACAGCAAAATAAATCTGCACATTGCGGTTTACTGTTTGTCACATGTGATCTAGGATGTGCACTCTGCCCATGGCTCCTGATACTTCTTAGATCCATGAATGCCCAGGCCGAAAGGGAGCACAATAATGTGCACACACACACACATACCAGGGGCATCGTGTAACACATATTTGTTTTTTGATGGAACGTTTGAGATGAATGGCAATCACACGTGGAAGGCTAATGTACAGACTATGAATATTGATCAAGATGATCGTTGCATGTTGTGGGTAGTATAAGATATGTGTACACAGCAAAAAAACTTTTCAAAAAAGCTCTCTAAGCTGAAGAGGTGTCTCTCATCAAACGCTCTAGAGAGAATCAGTAAAATGGGTGGGGTCGTCCAATAGTTACGATGGGAAATGTTAAGAAGCAATCAAATACTTTTTTTTAAGGTAACATGGCAATCGCGCACCGACCGTGCAAGGAGGCCGCAACCAACGCAGTTTTGACAAAATATATTTATCATAATATGTTTATAACATTTAGAAATATATAAATGTTTGAAATATTTTAGATTATCGCTTGCTCTCATATACTGTTCAAAGGTATTTAGATATACTTTTGAGACAAAAAAAAATGAGGGAATGGCGTACCCGGCGCAACACTCTATGTCTGTGATGTAACACAGGGCCTGGCAGCGTGTACTTGTCACATACACAACGCGCAGCGGGCGCAACCCCATACATGCAACATGTAACGCGTGGCTTGGTACTGTGTACCCGTTGGATGCCAAAGTAGCAGCTGGGGTGACTTCATGCATATATGATGTTATGTGGGATGCGGTGCCACAAAGTTGTTGGATACGAAATGTGCATCATTTACGAGTTTAGCAATATGGCGGATAGGATTCGCATGGTGATGGAGCTTAGTACGCTACCGGTATAGGAGTGCAGTTTTCTGCGGAAAAAAAATATCTACACATATTTTTGGGGGAAGATATAAAACATGACATTATTTTTAAAGCACAAAAAGAAGAAGTATAGTAGAGTTGCAAAATATTAAAAAAAACATTTGAAAAAATATAGGTTTTAGAAACATTAAAATATGAAATTAACATTTAAAAAACCTTAGAAATTCACAAAAAAACCATAGGTTTCAGGGACGTTATAGTTAATTGAACATTTGACTCAAATAAAACCAGAGAAATTCGCATGTTATAGTTAGTTGAGCTAACTATAACTTGCGTGCCCGCAATGCACTGCTGATGATGTCACATATTACATCACACATTACATGGTCAGTGACATCACTGACGACATCACTGATGACAGCTCAAATGACATCACTGATCACATCATTCATGACATCATTCACGTGACAATCTGATGTACATACTGATGCTCTAATATAAACTTTGATACACCCATTCTAAAATGCTGACTGCTATTTTTGAATCATACACAGAAGAATGCCATATACTACATAGCACTCACTATTTCCTAGGTCTACACACACGCATCCAGTCACTTATATTTGTAGTTACTCATCAATACAGGACTATAATATGCGCTCATACATCTATACATGCAGTCACACTCTGCCACTCATCCTTAGAGTTACTCACACACCTAGTCAGTAAAGCAAACAATCAATTACATACCAATGTAGTCATGTATACAGTTATAGACACCAACATAGTTATTGTTAGACATACCACATCACTTATTTATACAGATACTAATACTTATTTACTGTCTTATACAATCACTGATAGAAGCAGACACTTATTCATACATTCACTCCTAAAATAACATATCTCCCATGTGTAGTTATTAATGTACCCCAACACTCACATCTACTGCCTTAATACATATGTAGTTTCTCACAGATATATCACTGAGATATTTATTCAGTCGCCAACACACCCATAGACACACTAACTCACCCATACAGCCCTTTGCAGAGGCACTTTTTAATCCATACAAACACTGAATCACCCACTCAGACATCTATGCACAGACTTATACATCCCTCCATGCACCCACCCACACAGACACTCCAGGACCCATACAGATACTCAGACAGCAAATCAATAACCTATATAGACACTCATGTACCTATTCAGCAACCCATGCAGTTGCTTACACACCAACGGAGAGATTAATACAGACTTTTACACAGTTTAGTCCCTGACCCATGCATTCAGTAAGACACGTTCAATCACTCACTTAAACAGTCAGTCACGCACATACAAAATAATTCCTTTAGGCACTTGTAAATGCATTCATTCTTCAATACACCTTGGCATTTATATGTATATATATAAAACGTATTTAACCTTTACAGAAACACACATTCACTGGATGATGTCATGAGTGATGTCATTTGAGATGACATCAGTGATGTCACCAGTGATGTCACTGACCATGTCATCAGTGATGTAATATGTGACATCATCAACAGTGCATTGCGGGCGGGCAAATTATAGTTATCTCAACTAACAATAAAAGGCAAATTTCTCTGGTTTTATATGAGTCAAATGTTCAACTAACTATAACGTCCCTGAAACCTATGTTTTTTTAGTAAATTTCTAAGGTTTTTTTAAATGCTAATTCCTAACTGCAACGTGCCTGAAACTTATGTTTTTTCAGTGAATATATATATATATATATATATATATATATATATATATATATTACCTACTGGCGGTCGCCAGTAGGTAGTTATAGTTAGGATAATTTTCAATGTTAAATCTCAACATTCTATTTTGAATAACTTTGGCGCCGGTTGTCGAATCTGCCTGAAATTTTCAGGAAAATGGTCTCATGGCGGTCCGGTCCTTCCCTGAAAGTTTGGGGGGGATTCGTCAAGCGGGGGCCGAGATAAAAGGGGGGTCCCAAAACGCGTTTTCCCCATGTTAATTTCCATAGGGCGGTCGATTTCACTTTTAGCCCGAACGGCTGAATGGATTTCCACCAAACTTGGCAAAATTGTAGGGACTGGTAGCCCGATGTGCCTTTGCTATGTCTCAAGATATGTGCTCCAGTGGATTTTGAGTAATTTAGGTTCAAAAAAATATATATATCTATAGGCGCTCTCCCGTGCGCGCACGGGAGAGCGCTCCAGGCGCGACACGCGACTTGCGCGCAGGAAGCTGATTGGATCTCAGTTGTCTGTAAACATTCTAAACAGTGCGGAGCGGCCGCCATCTTGTGTCTCGGTAAAATCGAGACACAAGGGGTTTGAAAAAAAAAGGGGCAAATGACCATAAGGGGGAAGAGTAGGCCCCCTCTGACCCCCTAGGTTTGATGTAGGGACTAAAATAGGGTCCTGCAGGGCATTAAAAAATTTTTTTCGTTTTGCGCGGGGATAGGCGCTCTCCCGTGCGCGCACGGGAGAGCGCTCCAGGCGCGACACGCGACTTGCGCACAGGAAGCTGATTGGATCTCAGTTGTCTGTAAACATTCTAAACAGTGCGGAGCGGCCGCCATCTTGTGTCTCGGTAAAATCGAGACACAAGGGGTTTGAAAAAAAAAGGGGCAAATGACCATAAGGGGGAAGAGTAGACCCCCTCTGACCCCCTAGGTTTGATGTAGGGACTAAAATAGGGTCCTGCAGGGCATTAAAAATTTTTTTTCGTTTTGCGCGGGGATAGGCGCTCTCCCGTGCGCGCACGGGAGAGCGCTCCAGGCGCGACACGCGACTTGCGCACAGGAAGCTGATTGGATCTCAGTTGTCTGTAAACATTCTAAACAGTGCGGAGCGGCCGCCATCTTGTGTCTCGGTAAAATCGAGACACAAGGGGTTTGAAAAAAAAAGGGGCAAATGACCATAAGGGGGAAGAGTAGACCCCCTCTGACCCCCTAGGTTTGATGTAGGGACTAAAATAGGGTCCTGCAGGGCAATAAAAAATTTTTTTCGTTTTGCGCGGGGGAAGCGCATGGTACGCGCACCGGAAGCACGGGGAAAATCCAGGACTATATTTATGAAGGCCTTGCGCTGTTAGTTTTGCGCTTCCTGTGCGTCAATTTTTGTGACGCACCAGCGGTGTAAAAAAATGCGCATTGTTATGCAATATTTAAAAAGTGACGCATCTATCTAGATGCGTCACTTTTTAAATATAGTGCAACGAGGTACATTTTATTACACTGCTGGTGTTATGCGTCACTTTTCTGTGCGCACTCCTTATGACGTTCCAGATGTGTCATATTTAATGTATGACGAATCATGTTGCAGATACAATATGGCGCAGAGTTTTAAAAAGTGACCCATGTACCTAGATGCGTCACTTTTTAAAAATAGCGTCAGGTATAATGTATGCAGAGGGGGTGTTCTCCCGCAAAAAGCTTTGTAATAGCGACGCAGTGAAATCTTTGAGATTTCACTGCGTCAGTTTTAGGATGCTGTTGCGTCAAAATCTTGTGCCTGCTTTACAGCAGGTGTTAGACTGAGGCAAGACCTTTCATATGCTGCTTTCCCCATTTGAAAGGACACATTACTGGAGTTGCGTCACTTTTGTGACGCACTCCAGCAATGCGTTACTTGGAATGTCATAAGGAGTGCGCACAGAAAAGTGACGCATTGCACCAGTAGTGTAAAAAAATGTGTTGCGTTGCGTTATATTTAAAAAGTGAGGTATCTAGGTAGATGGGTCACTTTTTAAAATCAAGCGCCACATTATATCTGCGTGAGGTATAATGCATGCAGAGGGGGTGTTCCCCCACAAAAAGCTTTGTAATAGCGACGCAGTGAAATGTTTGAGATTTCACTGCGTCACTTTTAGGATGCTGTTGCATCCTTTAAATATAGTGCAACGAGGCACATTTTATTACACTGCTGGTGTGATGCGTCACTTTTCTGTACACAGTCCTTATGACATTCCAGATGTGTCATATTTAATGTATGACGAATCATGTTGCAAGGAGTTACAGATACGTCAGTATTTCTGACATATGTGTAAACATAAAAGTGATGCGAGGCCGGCGCAAAATTTTGACGCAATAGCATCCTAAAAGTGACGCAGGGAAATCTCATAGATTTCAGTACGTTGTTATTACCAAGCTTTTTGCGAGGGATTGCCCCCTCTGCATACATTATACCTGATGCAGATACAATATGGCGCAGAGTTTTAAAAAGTGACCCATGTACCTAGATGCGTCATTTTTTAAAAAATAGTGTCAGGTATAATGCATGCAGAGGGGGTGTTCCTTGCAAAAAGCTTGGTAATAATGACGCAGTGAGTCACTTTTAGGATGCAGTTGCGCCAAAATCTTGCGCCTGCTTCACAGCAAACCTTTCACATGGTGCTTTTTCCATGTGAAAGGAGACATTACTGGAGTTGCGTCACTTTTGTGACGCACTCCTGCAATGCGTTACTTTTGTGTTTAGAGATATGTCAGAAATACTGACATATCTGTAACTCCTTGCGAATTGATTAGTCATATATTAAATATGACATATGTGGAATGTCATAAGGAGTGCGTCCAGATAAGTGACGCATCGCTATGACGCACTCCAGCAATGCGTTACTTGGAATGTCATAAGGAGTGCGCACAGAAAAGTGACGCATTGCACCAGTAGTGTAAAAAAATGTGTTGCGTTGCGTTATATTTAAAAAGTGAGGTATCTAGGTAGATGGGTCACTTTTTAAAATCAAGCGCCACATTATATCTGCGTGAGGTATAATGCATGCAGAGGGGGTGTTCCCCCACAAAAAGCTTTGTAATAGCGACGCAGTGAAATGTTTGAGATTTCACTGCGTCACTTTTAGGATGCTGTTGCATCCTTTAAATATAGTGCAACGAGGCACATTTTATTACACTGCTGGTGTGATGCGTCACTTTTCTGTACACAGTCCTTATGACATTCCAGATGTGTCATATTTAATGTATGACGAATCATGTTGCAAGGAGTTACAGATACGTCAGTATTTCTGACATATGTGTAAACATAAAAGTGATGCGAGGCCGGCGCAAAATTTTGACGCAATAGCATCCTAAAAGTGACGCAGGGAAATCTCATAGATTTCAGTACGTTGTTATTACCAAGCTTTTTGCGAGGGATTGCCCCCTCTGCATACATTATACCTGATGCAGATACAATATGGCGCAGAGTTTTAAAAAGTGACCCATGTACCTAGATGCGTCACTTTTTAAAAAATAGTGTCAGGTATAATGCATGCAGAGGGGGTGTTCCTTGCAAAAAGCTTGGTAATAATGACGCAGTGAGTCACTTTTAGGATGCAGTTGCGCCAAAATCTTGCGCCTGCTTCATAGCAAACCTTTCACATGGTGCTTTTTCCATGTGAAAGGACACATTACTGGAGTTGCGTCACTTTTGTGACGCACTCCTGCAATGCGTTACTTTTGTGTTTAGAGATATGTCAGAAATACTGACATATCTGTAACTCCTTGCGAATTGATTAGTCATATATTAAATATGACATATGTGGAATGTCATAAGGAGTGCGTCCAGATAAGTGACGCATCGCTATTTTCACGTAGCGATGCGTCACTTTTCAGAAATGAGGCCTCCAGTTTATTCACTGTGTCATAAATTTCTTTTCTAACACTCACCTTCTTTCAGTCCTCCTACTTCACTTCCTTTCACCTCTCATACCTTTCTGTTCTTTCTTACTCATTCTCCTTTCAATTATCAATGCACTATATTTCACTTACTCTTCATTTTTTAAGATTATAGCTCTTTGATGAGAATTGGAGGTAGTTCTGAAAAGAACTTTTGGTTTTCTTCTTTTAACTGAAGAGGAACAAAAACAGGGAATAGAAACTGCTCAACAGGAGCAAAAAGAAAAGAAAAAAATTAGGGGTGGGAAGGGCAGTGATGGTTCTCTAATGCCCGAACCATGAGCAGGACACTTTGCTCCCCATAGGTGAGGAGTTGATTGCAGTATCTGCATCTGACGACCCCATGGTTGAATGCAGGTTGGATGTTTGCTACCTGCCCCTGAGCTTGTTCTCTTCCAGAAGAAGTTGCTCCTCCGGTTGATGTAGAGGCCCCATCTCTAGGAACCTCCTGTGCCAGAGCCCTGACACTTTCCCGGGCAAAATTCTGGGGGTGCTTGGTCTCCACATGGCGAATCATGGTGAAGTTGCCAAAAGAGTATTTTTTTAGGGGGTTACCCCGTGACAGGACCTTTTTGCAGATCCTGCACTCTACTTTTGGTGCATTCACCTTTTTCTGGTCTGCAGGAAACTTAAAAAATTTCCAGATGAAATGTCCCTTCTTCTTTGGGGTAGGTGGCTCTTCATCAATGAAGTCATCTTCACTGCTGGATGATCTGGCAGCCATGATTATCCAAGAAATATGCAAGAGCAAAACAGGCAGGTCTTTCAGTCACAAAAGTGAAAGAAGAAGTGAAGGAAATGGGTGGGGATTTCATTCATTGTAAAAAAAAACTGTTAGCAACCAATGAAAAGTGTTATTTTAGGGTCACATGACCCGACGCGCTTACGCTGCGCGCTCAGGTGCACTTCCGGGTGCGTTTACGCAGCGCGATCGTAGGCGCTTCCGGGGCGCAAACGTGGCGCGATCGTAGGCGCTTCCGGGGCGCAAACGTGGCGCGATCGTAGGCGCTTCCGGGGCGCAAACGTGGCGCGATCGTAGGCGCTTTTGTGTGCGTTTAGGAGCCGCGCACGTAGGCGCTTCCGAGGGCACGTACGTTGCGCGCCGAAGTGACGTCATCAATCTTTCATAGAAATGCATAATCATTTTCCATATTAAAAAAAAAAAATTTTATTTGTATGGTACGAAATGTTTTGCATTATTATTAACTTTTCATTCATATTTTTTTTTCACGAACGACAGTTGCGCTCTGGGTGCGCTTTCAGATGAGCGCACGGAGAAGCTTACAGGAGAGCTTAGCTGAAAGCTTCCCCGAGCGCGCACCCAGAGCGCAAAAGAAAAAAATTATAAAAAAAATGAATACTTAAAAAAAACAGCAAATTGTAAAAAAAAAAAAGGTTAGAAACTCGATATACAAAGGAATTAGCATTTAAAAAACCTATGAAATTCACTGAAAAAACCATAGGTTTCACACCAGTTATAGTTAGGAATTAGCATTTAAAAAACCTATTAAATTCACTGAAAAAACCATAGGTTTCACACCAGTTATAGTTAGCTGGAAATTTTACTGATATAAAACCATTGAAATTCCCACGTTATAGTTAGTCGGACTCACTATAACTTGCGCGTGCAATGCACTGCTGATGACATCACATATTACATCACTCATGACATGGTCAGTGACATCACTCATGACATCACTGATGACACCATCCAGTGAATATGTGTCTTTCTGAAAAATAAATATTAGTGAGTTATGTTTAAATATTTAAATATATATATTAGTGTTTCACTTTGTGTATAAGTGGCTACATGTGTTGATAAGTAGCTACATGCGTATGTATATGGGTTATTAGATATTTTTATTAGTATCAGTATGAGTGTCTATATGGTTTGGTGGGGGTATTACTTAGCACATAGATGCATGAGTGACTGACTCTTTCTTTGTATGTGTTTTGAAGACAGCATATGTACAGGACTGTATGGGTGGATGAGTGTCTATATGTGTTTGTTAGTGAGTAAATGACTGTCTCACTAGTGTCTTTATCAGTAACTACATATGTTTTAATCTAGTATATATGAATATTGATGTATATAAGTGAGTATATGTGAGAGTAAGAGATTGTAAGAGTTCCTGTTTAAATAAGTATGTGTTTCTATAAGTGATTGTTTAAGAGAATAAATATGTGTAATTTTCAATAGAAGTAAGGTGGAAGTGTGTGTATAACTCTATATTCAAATAAATGGTTGTTCAATAGTTTATTTGCACGTGTGAATATGTGTGTGAGTAACTTTTGGATGAATGTCGGTGTGTAACAGGATGTATAGGTGTATCTCTTCATATGATGAGTGAGTATATGTATGAGTGACTATATAGAACTGTTGGTGAATGAGTGGATGTGTATATAGATAGTGGAATTACTGAATTGCTTGTTGTAACTGATATAGGTATCTCCATTTTTTTAAAAATTTCAGTTTCTATTTTTGAATATGTGTCTCAAGGGTTACATTATAGTGAAAGGAGGTCTGTCAATATGTCACAAGGATGGTGTCATGAGTGATGTCACTGACCATGTCATGAGTGATGTAATATGTGATGTCATCAGCAGTGCATTGCACGCGCAAGTTATAGTGAGTCCGACTAACTATAACGTGGGAATTTCAATGGTTTTATATCAGTAAAATTTCCAGCTAACTATAACTGGTGTGAAACCTATGGTTTTTTCAGTGAATATATATATATATATATACATATATATATATATATATATATATATATATATATATATATATATATATATATATTCACTGAAAAAACCATAGGTTATAGACCATATATAGTTAGGAATTAGCATTTACAAAACCTTGAAAATTCACTGAAAAAACCATAGGTTATAGACCATATATAGTTAGGAATTACCATTTACAAAACCTTATTTTACTCACACAAAACCATTTAAATTCCATATATAGTTAGTTGCACTAACTATATATCGCGCATCCGCAATCCACTGCTGATGATGTCACATATTACATCATTCATGACATGGTCAGTGACATCACTGATGACATCACTGATGACATCTCAAATGACATCACTGATGACATCACTGATGACATCTCAAGTAACATCACTGATGACATCACTGATGACATCTCAAATGACATCACTGATGACATCTCAAATGACATCACTGATGACATCACTGATGACATCTCATTTGACATTACTGATCACATCACTGATGACATCATTCATGTGATTATACGATGAACCTCTTCAGACTCTAATATAACCTTAGATACACTCAGTGTAAACAGACACTCACAGACTGTCACTTATCCATGGAGTTACTCACACACCTAGTCAGTCATGCAAAGAATCAATCACACCTCCATTTTCTCAACTATACAGCTATACACACCTTACTTATTCAAACATATACTAACACATATTTACTCTCTTATACAATCCCTGAAACATGTTCACAATGATCCATACAGCCACTCACACATTCACTGGCTCTTATGCACAGTTATTGATATATGTCAACTCTCACATGTACTGTGTTTTACATATGTACTTACTTTGACATGTAGCACTGAGAAATCCATTCACTCACCAATACACTCATGCAGACAGTCAACCGCCCATACAGCTGTTTCCACATGCACTTTTGAACCCATACATATAGTGAATCAACTACTCACACATCTATGCACAGAGTCACACACCTCCCAGCCACCCACACACACACACTCAGTCTCCCATACAAATACTTGGGCAACCAATCAATAACCCATATAGTTACTCATATAGCTACTTATCAACACATGCAACAGTTTACAGAACAACAGACATAATGATGCACAAATTAAGACAGTTTAGTCACTAACCCATGCACTCAGTGAGACACATTTAATCACTCACTCATACAGTCAGTCATGCACCTACTAAATCCTTCATCCAGACACTTATACATCCACTCATTCTTCAATATTGAAGACATATTTTAACTTTACAGAAACATACAGTCACTGGTTGTTGTTATCAGTGATGTCATCAGTGATGTCATTTGAGATGTCATCAGTGATGTCACTGACCATGTCATGAATGATGTAATATGTGACATCATCAGCAGTGGATTGCGGGTGCGCGATATATAGTTAGTGCAACTAACTATATATGGAATTTCAATGGTTTTGTGTGAGTAAAATAAGGTTTTGTAAATGCTAATTCCTAACTATATATGGTCTATAACCTATGGTTTTTTCAGTGAATTTTCAAGGTTTTGTAAATGCTAATTCCTAACTATATATGGTCTATAACCTATGGTTTTTTCAGTGAATTTCAATGGTTTTTTAAAAGCTAATATCTGTAGCTGTAAAATGTATTCTTCTTTAAATCTTAAAATATATTTTACATGTTTTTTATACAATTTAAAAAAAAAATTTTTGTTTTGCTCCCAGTCCGCGAACCGGTCAGCTTCCCGTTAGCTCAATTTAAAGCCGCGACTCGGTCCGCGAACCGGTAAACGTTCCTTTAGCGTAACTGTTACGTTAGCATGACGTTTTGCATTGTCGCGTAATACGTCATTTGACGCGCCAAGTTAGCGGACCCGGAAGCGGACCGGAAAGCGGAGCAAAGCGCGAAACGTAAACACAGCAGGTCATGTGACTCGGTAATAACACTTTTCATTGGTTCATTTCACTTTTGGTTTCCTAATGATGTAATACTAGGTCATGTGATCTAAAATTAACACTTTTCATTGGTTTAGATCTTTTACTTTTCCCAAATGATGAAAACCCCTCCTTCTTTCCTCACTCTGACTTTCATCTTGGTGAGAGAAAGACCCTTTATTAACATTGTGATATGGCTTCATTAGTAGCTTCAGCTGGTTCTAACCCACCACCTCCACCAGATCCAAGGAAGAGAGGACCACCTGCTGAAGTAATTATACAACAAGAAGAGGAAGAACAGGAAGAGGAAGAAGAGACAGAGTTTTTGCCAGAGGAGCCCAGGAGGTATAATCGAAAAGAGAACTACATTTGGCAATTTTTTTAATTTCCTGAGGGGCAAAAAAAAGTGAATGCACGCTACGTGTTTTGCCGTATATGCGATGATAGACTGTCAAGGGGGACTGATAAAAAATACAGTTTCGGCAACTACACTATGCATCGGCATATGAGTAGGTGGCATCCAAACAACTATAGTGCTGCCCAGCTACGTGATGAGCAACAAAATCCCCCTGCGATGGCAAGAAGATCGGTTGTTCAAGAAGTGTCGGGACCAGAGGCGAGGGAGATGGTCCCAAACATTCAAATGAAGTTTGGGGAAGTGAAGTAAGTGTGCGTGCGCTGTAATCAACTCATTTGCTACAGAGAAAGTAGCATTACTCTAATTATGAAAGCTATTGATAATCATGTTTGCCTGAAACGCCCCAAACAATAAATTCTTCTTTTTTTCGTTGCTCCTGTTGAGCCCTTTTCAATGAATCGTTTTTTTTTCCCCCCTCCCCCCAAAAAAACAAAAAAATATCAAAATGTTCAGAAAATACAAAAAAAATAAAAAAAATGTTCTGAAAAATAATAAAAAAAATTTAAAACAACAAAAACAAAAAAAAAAGTTCTTTTCAGAACTACCTCCCCATTATAAAAAAATTGGTAGAATTTTTGAAACTCTGCCAACCTCTATTTCTTTTAGTTCGCTTCCCGGTTCGCACTCCGGTACGCGAACCGGGAGCGAACCAAAAAAATTTTTTTAAAAAAAGAACAGTAAGTATAAGGGAAGGAAACAGACAGTTATGTTAAAAGAAAGACAGCTATAGGGAGTAAACAAAAGATACTGTTACCCGCAATCCACTGCTGATCATGTCACATATTACATCATTCTTGACATGGTCAATGACATCATCAGCAGTGGATTGCGAGTAACAGTATCTTTTGTTTACTTCCTATAGCTGTCTTTCTTGTAACATAACTGTCTGTTTCCTTCCCTTATACTTACTGTTCTTGTTTTAAAAAATTTTTGGAGATCAATCAGAAACAGTAACATTAATAGAGACAGAATGAGTGAATAAGAATGAAGAAGTATGAGAAGAGAGGGACTGAGAACAATAGTGGAAGGAGTAGAATAATTAAGTAATAGAGAAAGGAATGAGGGAAGTAGCAAACGCAGGAAAGTAAGGATTAAAGAAATGAAGCAGTAGAACTAATAGATGTTAAATGTGATAGATTAAATGATTGATTCAGGATGACAATAAGGTGTGGCCTCTCCAAAAGTTTGTTTAAGGTGAGGCCTACTCAGGGTTGCATTTCAAATTTATGCTTGTTGAAGAATACAGAGGAGATAATACATGTGAAGGCCTACCATTGAAGTAAAACATGTCCACTTCACTCTTAAACAACGGCCAGACCTCTTCTGTGTCCATAGACAGACCTAAACTTCATCTGCACAATGTCATTCATAAACTTAGAAAACACAAGTAATGTAATTGAAAAACGTGGAGTTTCTTTTACTCATTTCACAATCACATCACCTGTGTTGCCTTTGCTTAGGTATCTCATAGTGCAGATGTAGTCCAGGATAAAAAAACAGTACCCAGAAGTGCAGCAGTGTATGCATTAACTTTGATATTTACAGAAGCCACAGTTTCTCCATGTCTACCTCACATTTCTAAATCTATATCATAAGTACAAAAAGTAGAACATTAATTATACATGTTAAATGGTATATTTTTGCTGTTCTCAGAATGTATCAAATTTCACTTAAATCAGTGACTTGAAGGTATTCATCATGTAACAGCGGGGAAAAAAAACACAATCAAAATGATTGTGTTTAAAAAACCCATACAACATAAGAAATCTGAATTCAAAACTCCTTAAAATTAACTTACTTTCCATAACGTCGAAGGATGTCCTTTGAACAGCGTACACTCTGTTGTGCTATTAATATTTTCAGCCCGCCACTTTCTGAAAGAAAACCTCCATCGTTTTGAAAAATATGTTACATACAATAAAAGACTTCTCACATTCTACCACATGTTTCCACTTGGCCAAATCATGTTGCAGCGATTTACAACTCTTGTAATTCTTGTAATCAAATCCCTTCATTTTCTATTTTCGCAACTTTCAAAAAGAAAACATTTAAGATTACTTTCACAATCCTGGACTACTAATATCTTACCCTTCTTGCTCACTCATGTTCTACTTTTCCTATGACACTGATACTGCTTACTATGAAGCAGACTTACTTACATCAGGTTTATAAAGTTGGATTTTTAAAATGACATTATAATTAAAAGTTTTGAACCAATAATCTAGACAGCATTGCAGACTTACATTCCCTCTACTTCATGAACCTTTTGCAATTCCTCAGAGGAAATCCCGAGATTCTTTCCTTAAAATTTTGGTTTTAAAAACACCAGGTAAGAATTTTTAAGGTCAAACGGCAATTTTTTTTTGAAAGTTACAACAGAATCGTTGCAAAATGACCAGCCGTTTCTAGACTTTAAATAAGCTGTGTAATGTCCTGATGTTGTTGAAGGACCATCGTGATAGATAATTGCTACAGTTACAAAAGTCCTTCCTGATATTGACAGCTGAGAAGCAACAACATTTTTTATTAAAGTTGACAATTTTGATCCATCAGGCCTACATCGTTGGATCATTAAAATGACATACTGGCCATATCTTCGTATAAATAATGTTGACATCATTTCAGATTTACATTGGCTACACTCCATGTTGTGATCAGCTGCATTTACTAGCTTATTAAAGGAGACTGATTTACTGTCTGGCAAAGTTAAATATATAAATCTTTCTGAGTCTACACTAGTAGTACTTGATAATGTACAGTTCTCGCAGTCATGCTGCCATTGATAAGAAAGCCCAAACAGGTGATCTACATCTACACCCTCATCTTGCAATACATCAAGCATATACATTAAAAACTCCTGACAATCCTGCTGATTATTTTCAGAGAAGTCTGTTTGACCTGAACATTCATCTAACAGATAACGAACTTCAGACACACTTTCTACTTTTGTTCGATCAATGCAACATTTCTCTAACACAGAATTCAACAAACAGCATAAACTTTGTTCCGAATTGAACACAATCTGTTCTTTTAAAGTCTCTAGTGAAAAGAGAACATTAACCACTACATTTGCATAGCAGTTGACACCAGAACTGTTTTCAAATTGAAAACCGACAACATCTTCAACAGAATCCGTTTTCTTTCTGCTTACAATTTTCGGTTCATCGACTTTTCGGCTTTTTGCTACAACCTCCCTACTATTAGTGATATTTCTTCGTTTACGGCCTACCACACGTTTCTCAAACAAAGGATATTGAGGCAAATGTGGCGCATACTCTCTTCTTAACCTATTGTATTCCTTAACACAATCTAGATCCGCACAAATGTTTGTGACATCACAATCAATCAAGTACAATCCCGATAAAGTTCTAACTCGTGACAATGCCACATATGCCATACCCTCTTTGAACACAGAACTGCCAATATTCACCAATGCACTATCTACACTTAAACCTTGCGATTTATGGATTGTCACCGCATATGCCAAGCAAACAGGAAACTGTTTACGGCGAACATATAAGTCTTTAACAAGCAAAAACCTAGCAGAACAACGACCAATTAGCTGTACTTCCTCAATGCCATCAAATTTAATTTTTAAAAATTCAATACCATCTCTACTTCTGTATTTCTCAAAATCAACAACATTACCCATTGATCCATTTACCAGACCTCTTTCAACATGTAAATTCCTTCTCAAAATGATTCAGCAATTTAAACACACATTCAAAGTCTTTTCAAAACCCGCTGTTTTAGATATAGTCTTCTCTAATGAATCCAATTTTGATTTCACATTCTCAGACAAAATAATTGTTGATCCCATATGCTCTATTCTGTCAATAGCTTCAAGTTTCACAATCTCTTGCTTTTCTAAATTCAACATTTTGTTGTTGAAGATGGCACATTCTGCAAGAGTTGGCATCAAACATATTCCGGATTTCTTCTCAGTAATTTTCTGAAAAATATTCTCAGGCACAACGTCTTGTTCTGGATATAAATTTGACAGTAATCGTGCATTTAAAGCTTCTTTCCCATGCTCGGTCACTTTTCCAATTCTAATATCTTGTAGAATATTATTGTAATCTTCATCCTTTGCCTGACGCATATTTTCATGCAGTTCAGCATAATTGAAGTTTAACCATATATTGACGTTGCCAATGCTCCCTAGGCACTTCCTGGTATCTTCATGCGTGAGTATTTTGAACACAGGTTGTCCTTTTACTGGTGTCAGCTGCAGAAGATCTCCGAAAACAATGATGTGTTTGCCACCAAATAACACATCATACTCAGTTTTAAGAACTTCTTGCATTCTCAAATGCACAAAGGCAAGCATGACATTGGAAACCATGCTTACTTCGTCAATGATAAGAAGTTTCATTTTCCTCAAGACTCTTGAAACTTCACAACAAGCATCCCCAGATAACTTGTAGTATTGTAATTTGTTGTCATGCTCCACTGGCAGCATCAGTAGACGATGCAAAGTAATACCTTTAATGTTATGTGCTGCCAGTCCAGTAGGAGCGGTAACAACACAAGACAGCGATGACTCAGTCCTTTCCTGCAAATAACAAGAAATTGCTTTATTAAGGAAACTTTTTCCAGTTCCCGCTTCTCCACTCACGTACAGTCGGACAGGCTTCAACGACGTACATGAGCACTCTTTCTTCTCATGACTTAATCCATGATCAATTTGCTTGGTAACTTCGTCATATATTTTCCTCTGCTCAACGTTGAGTTGTTTTTCCAAGTCTTCTAAGTTACCCGCATCCTCCTGAGCATGTGCCATGGCTCTTTCCACTTCATTCATGGCAGTGGCAGCTTCATTTTCGATAATAGGTCCTCCTAGTGGATCCTGACTCAATGAAACAGAACTCTGACTGTCCTGAGAACTGTCTCTGGCAATCTCGGCTGCAATCGTTGCTTCCTGCTCAATTTCCAAACTCAACATTTCTTGATATTTGGGAAAAGCAGGACATTCTATGGTCTCCTTAGGAGCAGTGAAAGAGTCTTCGTAACAGAGGAAATCTCCAAGCAGTTCCTCTTCTGCACGCCAAGGCTTGAAAAGTTGCAAAAGTGCTAAATAGAAAAACTCCTTTTTTTATGGAGATTCGCCACTCAATTTTCGATGATTTACTAATTGGCATTTTCTTTGCTTGACCAGACATCCCTCACTTCCAATTACAGCATACACTCATTTCTCAATATCTTCTTTGATGTTCCTCTTGAATATATAATTTTGTAGAACCTCATATAGACAAACATTCTCAAGGTGACTGCTTCGATTTGGATAATATGTATCCAACATGTTGGTCTTCAAAATGTCGGTACTGTTTGGTTCCTTTTCCGCCAAATACTCAATTTCCCGGACAGGTTTTAGAACTCCTTTTCTCGTTGCAGTAAGACCAAGACTCGCCCAAACGATACTCCTGGATTTGGCATAGAGACTTGCTGAAGACAACCGGTCAGAACATTAGTAAGCTCCGATTTCTCGATGCGACAACATCTTCAAACTGAAACTGTACAACTTCTTGCTGAGGCTTTTTTCATGGGAAATATCCTCCCACATATCCTTCAATTCTGTCTTTTCTTTTTTGGTGATGTAAGATGTCACATACCGAGCCACAGCCATACAGTTGTCAGCCACAAACTGTATTTCCATGTTAGCATTCCACATGGACAAAATCACTGGTTTGTAGTCGTTGATGTACTTGGACTCTTCGTTCCTTTTCAAATTGTATGTATTTCAGGGTGATTTCCTCGTCACATTATGTCGCAGAGAAGACATCAAACTGTTCACTCTTCCTTTAAAAATCACCGGTCGTGGAAAGTTGAAACGACATTTGGTGTAGAACTTGTCCTTGTTTCTGAATTTACGACGACAGTACTTTCCACAACGATGGCTTTGGAAACGTAGAACTTGTTCTCTTAGGCTTTTCTTCTCCGTTGCGTTTGGAACAGCACACGTAGAATACTGTTCTATGAAATTCATCACTAAGTCATCCGGATCTGTTCCAAATTTAGGTGCATCCTTGATCCACAGCAACATATGTATATGAGGAGCACCTCTTGCTTGGTACTCCTTTCTCCAGAAGAAATCCAACACCTCTCCAAGAGGTGGATTCTTCTTATTTGTGATGAAAGACATCATAGCTTCAAATCTATGATTGAAGTACCTGCATACATTCACTGGATCCAAAGAACACAGTTCTCCAGGTGTCTTGAATTCAATGTTTTCAATATTTCCATTTGCCTCTCGTTGAAATTCAAGTAAGTCTTCCCAGCCATACTCGGCACAGCTCAGAGTGAGGAACCATGTTGGAGTTCCTAAGTTCCTCAGCATACATTTTAAATCACCATGACGACGGTACCAGTACTCATTAGTACCACGCTGACACGCCATGAGATTAATTAGGTGAGAATCCAAAATACTGTCTTGGACATTGACTTTATGCATAAAGTCACTTGCCGAGATGTTTCGCATCTGTATACCACTTTTCAAGATGTGGTTCACTGCATATGACAGTCCAGACAGATCGCTTTCAAACAGGAGATGAAACAAATAGGGAATGCATTGACGAAACCTAGGATCTTCTGCATACAATCGTAAAGTCCGGTATTCAGACGCAGGAATTTGATGAGGTCGCTCATCATATCTTCCTCCTTGACCTGTTGGAAATAGCTGTGGGAAACACCGAGCTTCCAAACTTTCCTCCCAAACACTAATGGGACTCCCTTTGGCTTGTTTCATTTGAAACAACTCAATAGCATTCCCCATGACTTCCTTGGAATGCAAAGGATGAACACTATAATGTTCATATATTTCTTCACTTTTAGAGGCCTCTACTTTCTCAATTTGGCCAGCACACAAATCGCTATCCTCTTCATCACTTACTTCCTCTTCTGCAACATATACATTCTTATAGTACTTATTATTTTTCTTCAAATACAATGTTGCCTTTTTGACTTTCCTAACATCCACTAAATCTTGCCATATTTTCTTATTCTTTGTCGGAACCCCATTAACCAAGATAACCAGAGGTTCCTCTTCCACTTTTTCTACTCCAATTGTGTTAATGTTTTTGTTCAAATCTAGAGGCAAATAAACAACTCTTCCCTTTAATCCTCTCTGTAAATCTGATGGAGGCAACTTCCCTGTCTTTGGCTCCATTCTTACAATAGCCTGAAAGGGATGGATACTTTGAATCAAAATAGATTCATAAGTATTTAAATCCTTCAATTCAGAAGGAATCTCAACCAATTCCAGATTATTATGAACCGCCCTAGCAGGCATCTGGTTTTGGTTTAATTTGTTACAACAATAAGTACACACACGTTGATCCGATCCCAAATCAAAATAATTTTCTACCATCAAGTATGTGGCAAAATCCTTCCATTCACTATTATTTTCCCTTTCACTTTTTGCATATAAATCCACTAACTTAATCTGATTCTTGTAATAAGTGCGTCGACAACACACACAAGTGAAATTAGGCCTCTCACTTGATTTCATCTGAAACGTGGCAATTTCCTTCTGAAATTTATCTGTACTGGAAACCTGTACATTATCTTCAACATTACCCTCTACTTCTGGGTCAATTTGAACATTCTCATCTTTACTTCCAAAGTAACAAAACTCAATTTCTTCACAAATATTCTTGACATCTATTTCAGAACCATGCAAAAGAGCAGCACATAATTGTTTAAGCATAATTGCTGGACTCTTAGCATGATACAACATTCTCACTATTTTCCTCACTTTATTATGATGCACTGCTAGCATCCTGAAATGATGAAAAACACTCTGGCATACTCTCCTGGAAAGACAAGCCAGTGAATGACCACGCAAACCTGTCATTTGTCTCACTCTGCAAGGATCTAATTCTTGCAACAACTTCATTTTCTGCTTCAAACTTTTCTTATTAAATGTCCGTACAAAATCACAAAGCAAATTGATGGAATCCTGTCGCACACTGCAAATAGAACTACACTTCCAAATGTACACAGGACCCTTAGGACGTCTTCCTAAAACCTCATTACCTAACACCTCGTCTGTCTCTGTTGTCACAAGTTTTTCTTTTTCAACTGGACAACCGTCCTTCACTTCATAAGCTCGACCACTGGTGTCAACTGCAAACACCAAATCATTATCCTGAAAATAACTCTCCTCATTAAAAAATGCCTCACAACTTGAACTATGCATCCATTCTCCGGAAAAAACTTCACAAAAGTTACTACGATTAACGACTCTCTTCCATCTACTATTTGATTTGAAATCAGAAATTACCTTGTTTAGTGTCCTAATTCTATTGCTTACCAAAATAAACAACTTTCGCTTAATTTCGAAAGCATGATCAATAATTTTCTCTACATTTTTCTTTTTCTTATAAAATGCCACTTTCTGTTGGCCTTTCTTAATATTTTTTAATAAATTAACTATTATCCTGTTGCGGAACATTCGTTTTCGAATGTCCCTAAACTGTTGTTTCCTTCTACTATCATGCACAGAGTTATCTCTTGCTCTAGCAGTAACATTTTTGATTGATCTTTCCTTTCCATTTAAATTGCTTCTCTTTTTCTGGACTGAAACATTTTTTGTTGAAATACTTTTTTTACTACAAATATTTCTTATGAATGATTTTGTGCTCTTACCCGGAGCTTTCTTGGTGATTTCACAAGTTTTTTGGGGAGAGGACTGCTGCAATAATAGATGATCCTGCTGTCTTTGACGTTTTCTAGCCTTTCTAATTCGATTTCCTAGTTGGCATTTTTCAAATTTTGAAATGATCTACAGTTGAATCTGTGGAAAAATATAATAAAAAATGTTATTAACCACTATTACCATACAGTAAATGAATAACAGTCATCAAAAACTTAACACCCTACTTATTATTTAACATAGCAAATCTTTTGCACCACCACTGCGTCACAAAAGTGACGCACAGTGGTACAAAACAGGCATACACCTTTCATAAATCTCTCCCTAACATTTTAAATGATTGATTCAGGAGAAGATAAGGTGTGGCCTATCTAGAGGTTTGTTTGGGCCCAGATCTTTGGACTGGGGTGAATGTGTGACATTGATCCACATTCAGTCCATCACCTGTTTTGTTTGTTTGAGGTGAGGCCAACACACGGTTGCAGATGAGATTTTCACTTGTTGAAGAAAACAAAGGAGATAATACATGTGAAGGCCTACCAATGAAGTAAGTTATGTCCACTTCACTCTTGAACAAAGGGCAGACCTCTTTTGAATCTGTGGTCAGACCTAAACTTCATCTGCACAATGTCATTCATAAACTTAGGAAACACTAGTGATGTAATTGAAAAATGTGGAGTTTCTTTTCCTCATTTCAGAATTACATCACCTGTATTTCCTCATTGACTTAAAATGTCCTTAATACACATGAGAGCGTTTTTTTGATTGCCCTTGCACCATTTTTGGGACATTTTTAACATGGCTATGTAACTCCCATAATCAAAATCTAAATTTGCCAAGCATAGGTGGGAGCGTATTTACAAGAAACTTGCCCCATGAAGAACGCTTTCCATTTAAAAAGGGAAAAATAACATCATAGACACTCAAATGCCTTATAAATATGGCCCAAACAACCTATGAAGCTCTAGCAGTACATATCCAGAAATGTAATTGATTTCAAAAAATCGTTTTTAAACACAACATATAAATCAATTGTATACCTACATTCAGTTGGAAATGACTGTAAATGTCCTTAAGACACATGAAAGCGTTTTTTTGATTGCCCTTGCACCATTTTTGGGACATTTTTAACATGGCTATGTAACTCCCATAATCAAAATCTAAATTTGCCAAGCACAGGTGGGAGCGTATTTACAAGAAACTTGCCCCATGAAGAACGCTTTCCATTTAAAAAGGGAAAAATAACATCATAGTCACTCAAATGCCTTATAAATATGACCCAAACAACCTATGAAGCTCTAGCAGTACATATCCAGAAATGTAATTGATTTCAAAAAATCGTTTTTAAACACAGCATATAAATCAATTGTATACCTACATTCAAGAGGAAATGACTAAAAATGTCCTTAAGACACATGAAAACGTTTTTTTGATTGCCCTTGCACCATTTCTGGGACATTTTTAACATGGCTATGTAACTCCCATAATCAAAATCTAAATTTACCAAGCACAGGTGGGAGCGTATTTACAAGAAACTAGCCCCATGAAGAAAGCTCTTCATTTAAATTTGGAACAATAACATCAGAGACACTCAAATGCCTTATAAATATGGCCCAAACAACCTATGAAGCTCTAGCAGAACATATCCAGAAATGTAATTGTTTTCAAAAATCGTTTTTAAACACAACATATCTGTTTCAGCTTACATGAGAGACCATGGAATGGGCTCCATGTACAACAATAACTTGTGTTACTGCATGCCAGATTGCTACACAGAATATGCTATTACAATTTCTCAAAGAAACAAAATCTATTTGTATATCACTTGAGACAAAGCCACATTTGAAAAACACAGCTTTCTTCATCATTTTCTCCTTAAATCATACTATTCTCTATCTAAATTAAATAAATCTTTTCTCACCTTAGCAAATACTTTTTGAGTTTCAAAACAGTCTCAGAAATACTCCAAATTGTCTTCAGCAGAACAAAGAGGATGCACTCCAGAGGCTGCAGCTATAGAAAGCACAGAAATGCTGATATTCATTACACATATCTCTCATATTAGCCAATCATAACTCTTCCCTCACTTTTTTCAAATCAAAACCCTTCCCCCCTCTGCCCTCTCTGCCTTTTTTGCTTAGCAACCACCTCATGAAAGACCTCTCATGTTTGCAAGTTCACACAACAATGTTTCAATTGAACTCTGAACTCTCAGTGCACCTGCGTATCCAGTGCAATCTTTCATTAAATGTTTTTTCCTTGACCATTCAAATTACATCTTTCAAAGAACACATCCATGCACCCTAACTTTCTGTTTTCAGAAATGGAAATGCACCAATCACTGCTAATGAATCATTAGCACTGGAAATCCACAGTTTTTTTTCTTTACAAACTCCTACTGTTTCAACTGCCCTTTCATTACCACACTTCATCTGACTGCAGCCCAACCTTCTCTCACCATGTTTAATGTCTGGATTGTTGGACATAGTTACATCTACTGGGCTCAAAGGTATGCTGAGAACAGAAATTTACCTAACCTCAATTTACAAGATGTGGAAATTAAGTGGTTGGGCCAAAGAGGATTAAAATGTCACCAATTGATACCATTGGTGAAAACCTTTATGCATTTGCCAAAACCTGACCTGTTAATTGTGCACTGTGGAGGTAATGGTTTGGGCACTTTGACTGGGGTAGGTCTGGAAATGCTTTTAAAGGACACCTTTGAGCAATTAATGGCACTTTTTCCTCAAACTGCCTTGGTATATTCCAATATATGCCAAAGACAGAAATGGAGGTGGTCCAACCAATTTTGTCCACAAATTGAGAAGTCGAGGAAGCATGTAAACAAATCTGTTTCAGCTTACATGAGAGGCCATGGAATGGGCTCCATGTACAACAATAACTTGCGTTACTACATGCAAGATATCTACAGAGGAGATGGAGTTCACTTCTCAGATGAGGGCAACAGAATTTTCATTTTGAATTTAAGACTGTGCATTGGTACCTACTTATAAGTACCAAAATGTACCATAAACCCAAAAGCTCTTCTCAGAGCTACCCTACATCTGATCACTCACAATTATTATTTTTCTCTAACTTTTTTCTCTAATTTTCAACAAACTACGCTCCCCGGAGCGCTACCCGGTACGCGAACTGGAAGCTAACCGCGCAAAATTTTTTAAAAAAAAGTTTTTTCCCCGAACATATGGTCCTCCTCAGCCACCCTCAGAAAACCTAGGGGGTCAAGATACATCTACCGTGCCCCCTTCTACCCATTCTGAACATTATTTGCCCTCCATCTTGTATCTTAATTCGAACGAAACACAAAATGGTGGACTCCCGTTACGCTGCTGGACCGGGACGCATACCGGGAAGCGGTCCAATAAAAAAGGTGGGAAAGTAATTCACAGAAAAACGACTGGAGACACTCTCACCAAATATACATTAGCTCATACTACATAACAATCCCTTTCATTTTCACAAATTTGATTGAAATTCCATTTAGCCATTAAGCCTGTAGACCTCTCTAAATACCGTGAGGTAAATTACTTCACAAAACACATCTGAAGTGTTGGAATTGACAACCAATGAAAATGTTACTTTCAATTTCTACTTTTATTACCTGACATTTGATTGGTTATATACCTGAATATATATAAAGGAAGAGAAGAAAACACAGCCATTTTGACTGCTACTTCTTGTTGTACATTACATTTGAATTGTCACTAAACACTTCAACTTGTTTGTGAAGGTAAGTTGTTATTTTTAAAACTGAAGTATATTGTGCACTATAAGTTAATATGGTAAACTTTTTCTGATAGTTATATACTATCCCTCTGTAGTAGTTATAGATTTAGATAGACTTCTCTGTTATAGTTATGGATGGAGTTAGGCTTCTCTTGGTTAAATCACATACACTTTTTTATAGTCCTACTTCCACTCTGATACTATACACTGCCAAAAGATAAATTCACTGATAAAAACTGCCTATCTAAAATTAATCCCAACAGTGCCCTATCTCTACTAATATATATTTTTTTTATCCAAATTTCAGGCAAAATGGAAGGCGAGCAGCAAGTTCAATTTAAAATTGTACTGCAAGAGAGCAGCCAAGGAAACATTGATGAAAATGAAAATGAATTTATGGATGAAAGTAGGGACCAGGAACTACTGCAATGTGTGGAAGCAGTGGATAACCTGCTTAAAAATGAGGACATTTTACACCCTCATAGACTACAAAATATATTCAATGACAATTATGAAATTTCTGACAATGAAATGTTAGAAAATTTAATAAATTATGAAACACAATCAAAATAAAAAAAAATGCTTAAAAAATAAAGAAAATAAAAAATAATCAACAAAAACAACAAACAATTAACATACAGTAT
Source organism: Lissotriton vulgaris (assembly GCF_964263255.1). Taxonomy (NCBI): domain Eukaryota; kingdom Metazoa; phylum Chordata; class Amphibia; order Caudata; family Salamandridae; genus Lissotriton; species Lissotriton vulgaris. The sequence continues at coordinate 726,089,426 of NC_141696.1, forward strand.
TTGAAAAGTCTATCATTCTTTTTTCCTTATAGTACGCTTCCCAGAACGCTTTCCGGTTCGCGGACTAGGCGCTCCCCACGCAAAAAAAAAAATCCTTTTTTTTTTGCCCTGCTGGGCCCTTTTAAAACCTCCACATAAAACCTAGGGGGTCAACGAGGATCTACTATGCCCCCTTATGGTAATTTCCCCCTTTGTTTTGGCCTCCTCTTGTCTCTCGATCCTACCGAGAGACAAGATGGCGGCCGCTCCGGACTGTTTAGAATGTTGACAGACACCAGAGAGCCAATCAGCTTTGCATCGCAAAGTTCCGTTACGCGAAAAGTACGCGAACCGGAGCGCTACCCGGAGCGCTGTTACAGATATATATCTTTTTTTGAACGTTAATTTCTCAAAATCCACTGAAGCACATATATTGAGACCTAGCAAAGGCACATCGGGCTAACAGTCCCTACAATTTTGCCAAGTTTCATGCAAATCCATTCAGCCGTTCAGGCTAAAAGTGAGGCCAACCGCCCTATAAAAATTAACATTGGAAAAACGCGTTTTGGGACCCCCCTTTTTTCTCGGCCCCCCCTTGGCGAACCCCCCCCAAATTTTCAGGGGCTGCTCAGAAACAAAATGTGCCATTTTCCTGAAAATTTCAGCCGATTCCGTGCACAAACGCCAAAGTTATTAGACATAGAATTTTCAAAAATCCCATAGGGAAAAAATCCTAACTATATATACCTACTGGCGACAGCCAGTAGGTAATATATATATATAGGTAATATATATATATATGTATATATATATATATATATATATATATATATATATATATATATATATATATATTACCTACTGGCTGTCGCCAGTAGGTATATATAGTTAGGATTTTTTCCCTATGGGATTTTTGAAAATTCTATGTCTAATAACTTTGGCGTTTGTGGACAGAATCGGCTGAAATTTTCAGGAAAATGGCACAATTTGTTTCTGAGCAGCCCTTGAAAATTTGGGGGGGTTTCATCAAGGGGGGGCCGAGAAAAAAGGGGGGTCCCAAAACGCGTTTTTCCCATGTTAATTTCCATAGGGCGGTTGGCCTCACTTTTAGCTCGAACGGCTGAATGGATTTGCACGAAACTTGGCAAAATTGTAGGGACTGTTAGCCCGATGTGCCTTTGCTAGGTCTCAATATATGTGCTCCAGTGGATTTTGAGAAATTAACGTTCAAAACAAGATATATATCTGTAACAGCGCTCCGGGCTGCGCTCCGGTCCGCTTACTTTTCGCGAAACGGAACTTTGTGATGCGAAGCTGATTGGCTCTCCGGTGTCTGTCAACATTCTAAACAGTCCGGAGCGGCCGCCATCTTATCTCTCGGTAGGATCGAGAGAGAAGAAGAGGTGAAAAACGAAGGGGGAATTTAATGAAAGGGGGCAAGGTATACCCCTCTTGACCCCCTAGGAATGATGTTGGGGTTATTAAAGGGTCCCGTGGGGAAAATAAAAAAAAATTGATTTTTCACGGTAGAAGCGCTTCCCGGGCCGCAAATTGGGCCGCAAACTCGTAGCAAAACGGGAATTCGCCATTTTGTGTTTCGTTTTAATTAAATTACTAGGTATAAGGGGGTGTGGGAGACGTATCCTGATCCCTTATGTTTTCTGAGGGTGGCTGAGGAGGCTCATATATGTTGATACATGTCTTCCAGCGGCTGTGCGTGAGCTTTTTTTTTTTTTTGCTGCGTGACGTCTGTTAACGTTCGATTCGATGGAAATCAGGAAGTGTTGACCGCCAATCTGTCAGTGCGATAAAATATTTTGTTATAAATGAATCCTTATTGATAAACATTGTCTGCGCCATCTTGCCTTTTTTCCAATGCCACAATTTTGTCGTGCACGGCAGCCATTTTAGATGCCTTGTAGTTTATGGCCCCAGCTGTAGAGAATCCAGACATGCCAACCCTCCCGATTCAGGCGTGAGACTACCGATTTCAGTGCTAGTCTCCCGCCTCCCGATTCCTGCAAGCAAAAACCCGGGGGCATATTACCAACAACTAGCGATAATTTTTGTCTCTAACTTGTTTAGAGACAAAAATTATCGCCGCACATCGGCGATTTTTATCGCAGATAAACCTTGCTATTAGCAAGGTTTATCGCAAATGCGATAAAAAACGGCCGCAATGCATGAATATCGCTGAAAAGTCAGCGATATTCATGCATTATCGAGCAAATGCTCTTAGCCATGTTATCCACCTCCCATTGGATAACATGGCTAAGAACTGCTCAGGGCAGGTGTTAGCTTTTGGAGATATTCGCGCTTAGCGCGAATATCTCCAAAAGTTGGTAATAGGAGATAGCGATGTTAGGGACTGTTTCCAGTCGCTAACATCTTGGCACGCCCACTTTGCATGTCATTAGTGATAAATATCACTGACATGCAAAGCGGGGCCCAAGATGGTCGCTATCTCCTTTTAGCTGTCACTAACTGGTGTTAGCGACAGCTTGGTAATAGGGAGATAATTTTATCTCCGCTTTCTTGGCTTTTAAAGCCAAAAAAGCGGAGATAAACCCCCTTGATAATATGCCCCACGATTCCTCGGGGGTTTCAGCTGACAGGGCTTGGTATTGTGTTACGTGCTAATTCTTCCAGGAAACGTCAGAGGGCCGATGCAGGGGCTCTAGAAGGGGTGATAAACCATTTAAGCCTCATGAACAAGCGCATGGTCTTTTAAAGATCTGTGAAGTACTCGGGGCGGCGGTGTGTGTGTGCCCTCTTTCAGGAGCGGGCGGGGGGGGGGGCACTGCCAGCAACTTGCCAGGCCAGGCAGTGTTCAACACTTGCATCACCCTTTCTGTGCCTGCTATTGCGCTCCATGCTTCGGAAAGGTAAGAAAAAGAACGTGCATTTGAGTTTGAAATGTCCGATCCTGTAGCAGTACACTTGCAAAGCCCACACATGACAATAACCCGATTCAAGGCCCCATTCACCCGATTTTTTAAAAATATATAGCACTCCAACAAAGTAGGATTATAAAACTTTATTAACTTTTAAATATAACGAACGCAACAAAAACTGTAAATACATTTAAACATTTTTTAACAAAAAAAAGCAACAATGGTCAGAAGCTGTCTTTTGTGCGAATAGTCCCAAGGCAGCACAACGTGCTGAGTTCTGGACGGCACCCAGGTGATGTCACCTGGGTGCCGCACTGGTTTTTGGTTTCCTACAATGCAGCTCAGAAAAACAGCGTGGGGCGTCCCGGGTGATGCGGGGGGAGGCCTCGTCAGTAGCGGTCTGTTTTGCGAATAGTCCCAAGGCAGCAGAACGCGCTGAGATGTGGATGGCACCCAGGTGATGTCCAGTAAACTGCCGCACTGGTTTTGGTATCCTACAATGCTGCTCCGAAAAACGGCGTGGGGCGCCCCGGGGGGGGCGTGGGGGAGGCGGCGTGAACGGGCCTCCCCAGGTGGTGGCATCCAGCTGAGTTGCGCCCGCTCTTGCGGCTACAGCGTCTCGCTCACCATGTAGTTGAGTTGCGCCCACTCTTGCAGTGCAGCGATAGGCGGCTGCCACAGGACTCTTAAAATGGCGGACGGCTCTTCGGATTTGGGCCTGGTCCACTAAAATGGCGCTGGGACACCTTGGAACTCGGACGCTTGCCTGCTAGGGCTTGGGCTCCATTCTCGAAAGCGTCCCCTCAGCCGTGAAGATTCTACAAAAGTCTTGGGGGCCCTCGACTCCTGCAGGCTTCCGGTGGGGAGCGGCTGCCATGATTGCTCGCGGAATGACCACGACGGAGCCACGAGATGGTGGTGCTCTCATGCTGACGCCAGCTTCAGTCTGAATCATCCAGAAACAAGGTGGGGCTTTCATCGTTTGGGGAAAAAAAAAAATTCGAAACCAATGAAAAGTGTTATTTTTAGGTCATATGACCAAGCCTTCCATCATTAGGAAACCAAAAGTAAAATGAACCAATGAAAAGTTTTATAAACAAGTCACATGACCTGTTATGCGGCATAGGGCTACAAAAAGCGTAGGAAATCCGTTGGCACGTGAGGCGGCGTCAGTAGCGGACCGATGTGCGAATAGGCCGAAGGCAGCACAACGCGCCGAGATCCGGATGGCAGCAAGTTGCTGCACTGGTGTGGCTATCCTACAATGCTGCGCCGAAAGTCCTGTAAGGTCGCGTCAGTCAGTGGGGGCTGTGCGTCTCCCCCAAGATGGAGGCTCCTCGGCTGCAGTGGGGCACCCTTTAGCGTTTCACTCGCCGTCCAACTGAGTTGCGTCCGCACTTGCAGCTACAGTAGGCCGAAGGCAGCACAACGCGCCGAGATCCGGATGGCACCGAGGTGGTGTCCAGCAAGTTGCCGCACTGGTGTGGCCATCCTACAATGCTGCGCCGAAAGACGGCGTGTCCAGCTGAGTTCCGGTCACTCTTGCGGTACAGTGACTCGAACGCGCCGAGATCCGGAAGGCACCGAGGTGGTGTCCAGCAAATTGCCGCACTGGTGTGGCCATCCTACAATGCTGCGCCGAAAGACGGCGTGTCCAGCTGAGTTCTGGTCACTCTTGCGGTACAGTGACTCGAACGCGCCGAGATCCGGATGGCACCGAGGTGGTGTCCAGCAAGTTGCCGCACTGGTGTGGCCATCCTACAATGCTGCGCCAAAAGTCGGCGTGGGGTGCCCCGTTAGCTTATGAGGTGATGTCAGTAGTGGACCGATGTGTGAATAGGTCGGAACCAGCACAAGGCGCCAAGATCCGGATGGCAAGTCCTGGATGTTGAGTGCCATAGTTGAGAGTTCTGAGCAGTGTTTGTAACACTGTCTGCAGCTTATTTGCACCTGCTGCAGCTTCACTATTGTCCTGGTGTGGCCAAAGATCGCCCATGACATAGGCGGCTGGCTCCCGAGGTCCGGCGGAACTTTTTCCCTTTTCCATTCTGCATCTTGTCCCATAATCCGTTTGACCTGAAGACACGACCAGGTCCCTGAATGTGTGCAGGGGGACTTTATTGATTGAATCAAAATGGCGGCTTCACACAAAGCTGAGTCAAGCGTTGCTGTTGATGCTATACAGACAAAAATTGGTTTTCAGTTTGTACATTCTTCAGGATTTTTTTTTCCATCCAAGGCTTATTGAGAGTTTGTAGAACAATGGCTTCAGATTTTCAACATACTACTCTTCAACATTCTTCCTAAATGTAACAATGTGAGACTCACTAGGAGAACGGCTGTTTATCTTTCCTTTCAAAATGCTGCCAACAATATTTTTTGAATGGAAGACACCATCTTGTAGTATAAAGGGCCGAAAGGGGTTCTGGTCTGGCCGATGGTTGGTGGAGACATTTTGACTATATCTTGCACCTGCCCGGCCTTGCCCAAAATGGCGCCGGTATAAATGTGACTCGTAACTCCTTGTTGTGTACTGGTTGAACAACCTTGATATCACGAGATATGAATGCAGTTTTGATACTCATGGCGGGCGGGGACGAGAATTGATTGAATATTTCGACATCCCTATTGATATTAAGTTCTGATGTGTTATTGATTACTGTACTATTGAAAGTTCGAATTAACGTCACCCATGGTACTTGCCCGCAAATGTATATCTAGATAATTTTTTTGTAAGTGGCCCTGTCGTATTTTAATTACAAAATATACGTCCACCGATTCCGCTACTGTTAGACACCTTAGTTCTTCTAACCTAATGGCCCGCTCATTACGTTCCTCTACAGTGTAAATGTCTCCTCATCATATACGATTTCAGTTTGCTTCGTGGCCGGCCCACGTGGTTATAGGCCCGTATTTGTATACTGACATTTTGACAATAAAGGTTTTTAAAACAAAACATGGTAGTAGTATTTACATTGGTAAAGTTTTTACTTTTAGTCACTGTTTTCGAATCAGTAAAAGGCAAGTGAAATAAAGCAGTCCAATTACATGACGGATAAAAGGTATAATACGTAGGAACGCAGTAAAGATAAATGGTCAAGGGCAGTTGTGTTTTCCACTCCTGCAACATAAAGTGATCGATAAGAATCTGATAATCAGGCGTATCGGCGACTAAGACAGCAGGCCGAGCCTCTTTTACTCAACGGCTCCGTCATGGGACGAAGAAACGCCCTTTTTCTCGAAAAAGGAATATATTTTACTTGCAGGACAGTTGTAAATTTTCCGGGAAAGTACATTAGCCTGGAACATTATAACATATATGCTTAAAAAAAAATAATGTTCGAAACCAATAAAAAGCGTAATTTTTAGGTCATATGACCAAGCTTTTCATCATTAAAATAACAAAAGTAAAATGAACCAATGAAAAGTTTTCTTAACAAGTCACATGACCTGTTATGCTTACGTTACGCGCTGCGCGCCGTGCCCCGGATCACTTCCGGGTGCGCTAACGCGGCGTGTCATATAACTTTTTACGCGACAACGTAGGTCAAGAATATAGTCAAAATGTCTCCACCAACCAGCGTTCGGAACACAACCCCTTTCAGCAGTCCAAAAAGTTCTGTTAAATGACAATAGAGGGGACAGGCAACAAGAACCATCAGTCAAAGAGGGGAGGGCAAGTTCTTCTCTACCGGGTCATGTTGGGGCGCTACCGGAACTGATCGAATTGGTAGTCTACAGTGTTTCTGGATGTTTCAGACTGAAGCTGGCGTCAGCAGGAGAGCACCACCATCTCGTAGCTCCGTCGAGGCCATTCCACGAGCAATCATGGCAGCCGCTCCCCACCAGAAGCCTGCGGGAGTCGGGGGCCCCCAAGACTTTTGTAGAATCTTCACGGCTGAGGGGACGCTTTCGAGAATGGGACCCAAGCCCTATCAGGGAAGCGTCCGAGTTCCAAGGTGTCCCAGGGCCATTTTAGTGGACCACGCCCAAATCTGAAGAGCCGGCCGCCATTTTGAGAGGCCTGTGGCGTCTTCTCCGAGTCCGTGCCATCACATCGCCCCTCGGGGGCCTCCGTCAAGCGGTTTAGGGAGGTACCATATCACATTGTTTTCAAATGCAGTCAGGTCCACAAACGGCCCCCACTTACTTTGAGAATAGTGAAGCTGCAGTACGTGCAAATAAGCTACAGACAGTGTTACAAGCGCTGCTCAGAACTCTGAACTATGGCACCCAACATCCAGAACTTATGCCATTTGAGAATGGCAGTGATATCGAAGCAACTCAGAGTCCAAAATCATGAACGTACTTTCACGTATGAAAATCTTACTTGGGGAGGGGGCAGGAGCCAAGCGCCCCCTCCCAGTCCGCGCCACCACAGCGTATGTTTTTAAATCTGAAGCCATCGTTCTACAAACTCAACCAACCTTGGATGAAAAAAACTAGAAGAATGTACAAACTGAAAACCAGTTTTGGTCTGCATAGCATCAGCAACAACGCTTGCTATCAGAGTGCATGAGTTTCATGCTTGATCGATTGAGCTAGCCGGATCGGACAACAAAAAGTATAAAATAGTTATGTAAATAGTTATTTAATAAAATGTTTTACCCTGTTACTTTGCTGGTGTGTTGTATATATTTTTAATATTTGCATAGGGTTTGTCGTTATTTTGGGCGGGGTGGGTGACGGAGCCGAGCTGTCTTGCAGCCCTCATGGTGTGGAGCTCAGTTCATCTCACTATTTTCGTATTTCTCATGAAGGATTGTTCCTAATGTTTCTATTATAGCGAGGTCAAAAAGAGATCCAATTAGTGGCCTACTGATTTTGCTCGATTACTTTTATTTTTTTACACGATTTTTCACTATCTGCAAAGACTAAACAGAGTATTGCGACTTTGTGCTTGTTTGTAAATAGAGAATGAACCAAAGAGAATCAATTGTAAAACAGTAAATGCTTGGATAACAATCAATCAAATGGAGAGACAAGCAGGCACGACGGATTACAACGGGGGTAAAGGCCTGCGTTAACTACCCTTCACTATCTGCAAAGAGAGAGTACTACTAAGAGAAAAGAGGGGAGGGGGGGGGGCAGCGTTCAAAGCACATCAGTGTGCATAAACACGAAAAAGTTTTTACCTATCACGTACTTGACATTTGACAGCTTTTGATATTTGCTATTAAAAAACCATTGAAATTCACAGAAAAAACCATAGGTTATAGACCATATATAGTTAGGAATTTGCATTTACAAAACCTTATTTTACTCACACAAAACCATTGAAATTCCATATATAGTTAGATGCGCTAACTATATATCGCGCACCCGCAATCCACTGCTGATGATGTCACATATTACATCATTCATGACATGGTTAGTGACATCACTGATGACATCACTGATGACATCTCAAATGACATCACTGATAAAATCACTGATAACATCTCATTTGACATTACTGATCACATCACTGATGATATCATTCATGTGATAATACCATGAACCTCTTCAGACTCTAATATAACCTTAGTTGCACTAACTATATATCGCGCACCCGCAATCCACTGCTGATGATGTCACATATTACATCATTCATGACATGGTCAGTGACATCACTGATGACATCTCAAATGACATCACTGATGACATCTCAAATGACATCACTGATGACATCACTGATGACATCTCATTTGACATTACTGATCACATCACTGATGATATAATTCATGTGATAATACGATGAACCTCTTCAGACTCTAATATAACCTTAGATACAATCAGTGTAAACAGACAGTCACAGACTGTCACTCATCCATGGAGTTACTCACACACCTAGTCAGTTATTCAAAAAATCAATCACACCTCCATTTTCTCAACTATACAGTTATACACACCTTACTTATTCAAACATATACTAACACATATTTACTCTCTTATACAATCCCTGATACATGTTCACAATGATCCATACAGCCACTCACACATTCACTGGCTTTTATGCACAGTTATTTATATATGTCAACTCTCACATGTACTGTGTTTTACATATGTACTTACTTTGACATGTAGCACTGAGATATCCATTCACTCACCAATACACTCATGCACAGTCAACCGCCCATACAGCTGTTCCCACATGCAGTTTTGAACCCATACATATAGTGAATCAACTACTCACACATCTATGTACTGAGTCACACACCTCCCAGCCACCCATACACACACACTCAGTGTCCAATACAAATACTTGGACAACCAATCAATAACCCATACAGTTATTCATATAGCTACTGATCAACACATGCAGCAGTTTGTAGAACAACAGATATAATGATGCACAAATTAAGATAGTTTAGTCACTAACCCATGCACTCATTAAGACACATTTAATCATTCTCTCATACAGTCAGTCATGCACCTACTAAATCCTTCTTCCAGACACTTATACATCCACTCATTCTTCAATATGTAAGACATATTTTAACTTTACAGAAACATACAGTCACTGGATGTTGTCATCAGTGATGTCATTTGAGATGTCATCAGTGATGTCATCAGTGATGTCACTAACCATGTCATGAATGATGTAATATGTGACATCATCAGCAGTGGATTGAGGGTGCGCGATATATAGTTAGCGCATCTAACTATATATGAAATTTCAATGGTTTTGTGTGAGTAAAATAAGGTTTTGTAAATGCAAATTCCTAACTATATATGGTCTATAACCTATGGTTTTTTCAGTGAATATATATATATATATATTTGTGTCAATTTGCTTCTTTTTGACACTAGCGGACAACCCCTCCTTGCTTTGGGCGTTGCGGCATTGGAAGCAGCTGGTCTCGTTTTGGCGGGACGTACTCATTGCTCTAGTGAAGAGCGAGCCGCACGGAAGCCCCTGGATACTGTGGAGAAGTTCCTTCCTGGAAGCCGGAATCGAGGTGAACAGAGTTTGTAATCTGTGGAACCTGAAGATATCTGGCGTGGAAGCAACATATCGGATTATCCAGTAAGGAGTGTGCAATGCGTGGAGTGACAAGTCTGATTTAAAACTCCCGCTATTTGAAATTGAATCGCCCGAGATTGCATCATGGCCGCAGAGGTGTTACGTAGCCGAGAGGAGGCGGCGATCGACATTTTTGCTGATTCCCCGGCTGGGGGATCAGCTGTGACGGTGCAGGAACAGAACACTGCACCTTCAGTGCACAACAGCGCGAGAGAGACATTCCGGCGCTTGGAGAAACTGAGACGTGCTGAACAGTCCAAGTGGTGGGAAGAAAAATCACTTACTCGCTACTTGGAGGTAGGCAGGGTTCCCAGAGGGTTGCGGATTACCTTAGCACCCAGTTACGAGAACCCTGACCCTGCCATGCTTGGAGAATGGGCGGACGCCAACCTTGAATCGTCAGCTAAATTGCTCAGAATACTGGTAAAGTATGCAGCAAGCGACAGAATAAAACTACAAGCGCAAATCGACGCATTAGAGGTGGAAATATCCGCGATTGAGGAAAATGAAAGTATTAAAAAATTAAGAGAAGATATGCTAACTAGATTGCGCAAAGATGAAGATGCCATTAAAAAGCGCAAAGCCTTCAAGTTTAACAGAGACAAACTGGATTATCAAAACGGGAACGTTTTCACATTTGCCCGAAGATATGGCGCTGCCAAGAAAAAAAGCAATATCGCCACCCAACGGAAAAAACAGGGTAATACTAGCGATAGCACACCTTCGCTCACATCCACTTCGGAACAAAGCGCTGTTAGTGGGAGCGAAAATGAGGAGGAAGCCGGCCCTTCGAATCAACCAAAAGATGGAGTTTTAATAATGTCTCGAGCAGAAGAAATAAATGTACTCTGCCAGGATTGGAGAAGCAAGCTAAGACCCCGGAAGAAACAGCAGCAGCAAAAAGGCGCGCTAATGCCAAGCGGGGGGCCAGGCGGCAATGCAACCGGCAACGCAAACGAGAGCAAGCCTCAAAAGAAGAAAACCACGAAGGGCAGATGGAATCGAAAATGAATGTGGATAAGATTGCTAATACAGTGATTAATTTGTCGGATACAGTACTAAATAAAGCGGAGTGCCAAATATTGTCTCTGGGTCTCTCTTTCAGTCCCGAAAGCAATTTTAACTACTCAGAAACCCGAATGGATGTGTTCCGCTTTATTCGGAAGTTAAAGTTGAAAAAATTTCACAAAACAAAAGGGAATAAGTCAAGTGATAATACACCTCAATATGCTACAAGTCCACCTCTCATTTCAGCTGGTGATGTTAATCTATTCTTTGACTTGCAACAACTTCAGGAGGAACAAACTGAACCCACTGATGCCTTGGGGTTAGAAGGTATGGATTTTGGTTGCACTATTAAAACTCCATTTAAACCTAAATCAGTTTTTCTGCCTATTATGATGCATGATAGCTTAGATCGTTTTCATGAACTGGTTGCCTCAGATTTGAAGGATTTGTACAGAGTCCCAAATCATTGTAGTACAAATATGAACTGTCAACAAAGGTGCTACATAGAACTAATGAAAAAACTCCAGGGCAATGATGAACTGGTTATCAAACACTCAGACAAGGGGGGCAACATTGTCCTTTGGCCCAGACTCATGTACATGGACGAGGCTTATAGCCAACTCAATGATGTTGCATGCTACAAACGTAGTAATATTCAAATCATGAAGGCATCATGGGTAGTCTATTATGGCAAATTATTGGCATGGAAAAGCAGTGGTTTAATCAGCAATGATGAATACTTATTTCTGTACAATGAATATCCAGCTGTACCATCGATTTATTTTCTTCCTAAGGTGCACAAGAGTATGACAAAACCACCAGGTAGGCCCATTATATCGGGCATAGGCAGTCTCACAGAAAACACCTCCAAATATGTCGATTTTTTCTTACAAGAATGGGTGCTCAATCTTCCATCGTATGTTAGAGACACCTTTGATTTCTTGAGAAAAATCAGCGACATTAATTGGTCTGATGATCTTATTCTAATCACCATGGATGTTACATCCCTTTACACGTCCATCGGTCACAAGGATGGAATTAGAGCGATTGAATATTACCTCAATCGCAGACCTGCATGTTTCACCCTCCACAATAAGATGCTAGTAGAAATGGTTAAAGTATGTTTAGAACACAACTACTTTTCCTTTGACAACACCATTTTTCAGCAAATAAGGGGGGTAGCTATGGGGGCCTGCTTCTCCCCCAGCTATGCCTGTCTGCATATGGGCTGGTGGGAGGAGCAGGTCTTGAAAAGGGAATATGAAAATATCTTGAAGACACATGTCCCTTTATGGCTGAGGTACATTGACGACCTCTTCATTGTATGGAGGGGGTCGGAGGTAAAAGCCAGGGAGTTCATACAAAAGTTAAATGACAACCTTTTGAATTTGCAATTCACTGCAAATATGAGTAAAACCTCTGTAGTCTTCCTAGATGTGGAAGTGTATGTTAACAATAATAATCTATGCACTAGACTCCATCGCAAGCCTACAGCTGGAAACTCGGTTCTCCACGCCTCTAGCCATCACCCCCAGCACTTGATTAACAGCATCCCCTATGGGGAAATGCTGCGGATCAAACGCATCTGTAGTGACAATAAGGAATGTAAACTGGCTCAGGAAAGCTGCAAGGAAAGGTTCCTTCAAAGGGGATATAAACCCGGAATCATTGATAAGGCTATCAGGAAAACTGAAACTTTGAATCGTGACAACATCTTAGCCCCTAAAACTCCTGCCATGGCCAATGACTCTAACAATAAATTACGAGTCATCATTACTTACAACAAACAACAAGCGGCCATTAGAAAGATTTTCAGGAAGCACTGGGATTTGTTACTGAAGGATCCTGTCATAGGCAATGATTTGCTTAGAGATAATTCTACCCCCTTGATAACTTTTCGGAAAGCCAGATCCATGGGAAACTGTTTGAATAAATTCAATCCTGAAATTAGACCTCCATCTAATTGGCTGTCCAAGCAAAAGGGTTTTTTCAAATGTTTCCAATGTAAATCCTGCAAACATGCGAATAATGTCAAATAATACAGTGTCCCATTCTTGCCTGACCCTGTTAAAATCAAGCGACGTATTACGTGCAAAAGTGAATATGTCGTATATGTGTTGGTATGCCCTTGCGCATTGCGCTATGTGGGCAGTACAAAATTACCCGTGCACATGAGAATCCTGCAACATCTCAGGGCCATCAATAACAAGGATCAGGCTTATCCTGTAGCACGACATTTTCAAGCTAAGCATGATAGTGACAACACTCTGCTTCAGTATTTTGCCGTGGACTGCATACCTCCTTCACGTAAGGGTGGCAACAGGGACAGTGCTTTGAGAGTGCTAGAAACCAGATATATTTTGGAATTTAATTCCAAGGTCCCAAATGGCCTTAACACCACGGAGGACTTATATACCTGCATATAAACTAATATTACAACTCCCCTGTCTCTGGACTGAACATTGTGTTTTACATGTTTGTTGGTCACTATATGATTGGATTCACTGCATAACTTCAGTTTGAAAAGTATCTTTTTGCATTTTAACACGTCACAGAATCTCAAAAGTTGCCTCTCTTTAGATGTCTCTCGAAAGTATATATATCTGCGCTACAATATATATTTGAGTATTTGCTCTTTTTAAATTCACCCATACACATTGTGGGTTATCTCTGTTATCTTAATAGAGTCTTATATGTTTTCAACTATTCTTTTCACTGTTGCACTTGTTATCATTTTATTTTTTCGCCTAGACACTTTGGGCGGCTGATAGCATCGATCCTTTCATATCCTAGGACCCTTTTGCCCGATTTGAAGTGCTTGCCCACTTGGGCTATATTAATGTAAAACAGCAATTTCAAGACTGCATTCGAAGTGAATGGATACATACATATAATTGTTGATGGTCTCCTTATATTATTGGGGAATCATCTTTTAATATATCTTTATTTTTTTAGATAATGTATATATATATTTGTATATATATGTTTTTCTACTAAGATTTATTTATATATATTTTTGTATCAATATATAGATGTATATTCATGAAATCACTTGTAAATACTATTGATTTTATTTGTACATACTATTGATATTATTGTACATATGTATTCCACTAGCGGTCTTGCTTATATACATTATTGCACAGTCTGTTTTCTAGTTTTATTGTGCAAATGTAACAGCTGTTTAAAATCTTTGATTGCTTGTCACTTTAAATGAGGCATGGGTCCGTGAGTAACGCGTCATGTGATCAAGGTCCAGGTCGGACCGAAACGCGTCATGGCGGCATACTGATGCAGGCGAAACTTTTCTTTAAATAAATTTTGAGAAAGCACGAAAATACTGGGTCCGCGCTTATCTATCCGAGTCCTGTCTGTCGAGTGGTTTCCTAAGATAGAGTACTGGAATATATATATATATATATATATATATATATATATATATATATATATATATATATATATATATATATACATACTAGCAGCCCGTCCCGACGTTGTCCGGGAGCAATTAGTCCGTGGGTCCCCAGGAGCCTTCCTCCATATATTGCAGTATTATACCTGTATGTTTACTTTGTACGCTTTTGTAACCTGCACACGTAACTTTTTCCTCCTGTAATGCACCGTTTGGCTCACTTTTTTAATGCTCCGTTTGCTTCCTCTTGCTACATGCACACATCACTTTCTCCTCCTATACCTCTATGTTTACTTTCTACGCTTTTGAAACCTGCACACGTAACTTTTTCCTCCTGTAATGCACCGTTTGGCTCAATTTTTTAATGCTCCATTTGCTTCCTCTTGCTACCTGCACACATCACTTTTTCCTCCTATACCTCTATGTTTACTTTCTACGATTTTGTAACCTGCACACGTAACTTTTTCCTCCTGTAATGCACCGTTTGGCTCACTTTTTTAATGCTCCGTTTGCTTCCTCTTGCTACCTGCACACATCACTTTTTCCTCCTATACCTCTATGTTTACTTTCTACGCTTTTGTAACCTGCACACATAACTTTTTCCTCCTGTAATGCATCGTTTGGCTCTCTTTTGTAATGCTCCATTTGCTTCCTCTTGCTCACGATGTACGCTTTTGTAACCTACACATGTAACTTTTTCCTCCTGTAATGCATCGTTTGGCTCACTTTTGTAATGCTCCCTTTGCTTCCGCCTGCTCACGATTTTCATTTTTGCTACATTTTTCAGCCGCTCACTGCTCCTAAATAAATAAATAAATAACCTACCTCATCCACCGCTCACCGCTCACCGCTCCTCCCTGCCGCTCCTCACCACCTGTCTGCCGCTCCTCACCGCCTGTACGCCGCTCCTCACCGATCCTCCCCGCGCCATGTCCGCTGGTCCTCCTCGCGCTCCTGGACGCCGCTCCTCCCAGCGCTCCTCACATCGGGCACGCACGTTGTGGCCGGCGCTTCTTCCAAGGGACTACTTTTTTTTCGGTACATTTTTTAAATAACGTATATTTGTTAAGTTTATATAGCCTATGTCCATCTGCACACCCTGACGATTACAACAATGTATCGGGTTTGTGGATTGGCGCTGTGGTTCCCGAGTTTACCCGCCTCAAAGGTTCAAAGTTCTTCCTTTATAATAGTAGTATATATATATATATATATATATATATATATATATATATATGGATGCCTTCAATCCTCTCTGCACGACCCAGCCGGCGCCCTGCCAAAGGATGAACCACAGACACCTGAAGAACGTGGAATGCAGGTCTTTTATTTTTCAATGCTTTGTCAGACGCGTTTCGAAAACCGTAGTTTTCTTTCTCAATGTACAAACATATAGTCCACTTTTGGTTTTTATACCATTTTTTCTAAATGTGATGCTTTTCCCCTCTCCATGTGACAAAATAAACAGAAAGGAAATACTGGTCAGGTATGCATGCTGGGACTTGTAGTTTGCAAGACCTCATCCAACAATTTAGCATATGTATTTTGCATAATTACCACCTGAATGCAGTAAAATAACTCGCTGCAGCATAGAATGCACAAACTATATCCATGGTTTTCAGTCATAATTCAAGTTGATGTTTTCATAATATAATATTATCACCTTTGATATGTTTCAAAATGAATATAAATAAATATATAAATATAACCATTAGAAAAATATATATATACATATGACCCATATAATATCAAAAGCACATATATAAATATATATCTATTGTCAATTGATAAAAACAGGCATCATATATGTACAGAATGCAATATAAAAATAGAAATCGACTATTAAAATAGAGAGTCTAAAATTCTATACAATTATTACGGAATAAATTCCTGATTTCATTATTCGGTGAACATCATCAACCAGTGGAAAACTACGTGAGGTATGTGCAAAATTATGCAGAGTGCAAAATTGCAAATTATGTGCAGATTATCTATATTATAGCAGCATCCTGGAATTTCCTTGATAAAGTGCAAAAAAGTAAAAGTGATTATTTTTAAATTTCACTCAGATATACTATTTACTGGTGAGAATATTAACTCATTCATGGTTTTAAAATTTACAGGAGAAAAAAAGGTTTCTACTTGTAATGTGAAAAACTAAAAACAGTATTGAGATATAAAAGGGGGGGGAGGCCAAAATTATATGTATGAGGAATTCAAAAATATTCAGGTTTGGAGATACACAGAGGATACGGGGTTTTGGGGGATGGAACATCAGAGGAAATGGTGTAAATCCTCTGTGTTGTTCAGTCCATTGGGGTGTCTGCTGTCTAGTTCCATAATGAATTTAGACTCCAACTGACGTAAGTTCTTGTCCCGGTTGCCACCTTTCGGATCGTCATCTATTGCAGCAATGACAAAATATTTTAGATCCGCCAGTTTGTTATTATGGATGGCTTTAAAGTGTCTTGCAACCGGGTAGCTACTGTCATTATTGACAATGGCCCGTAGATGTTGTAAGATCCGGACGTGCACTTGCTGCTTGGTACTTCCCACATACCTAAGCCCACAAGTGCACGTCAGGATATAGACTGCATATTCTGTTTTGCAGTCATAACACCCCTGGATTTTAAACTCTGTTGGACTGAAAGGCGTGATGTACTTTTTAGTTGTTACCCCAAATTTACAAGCTCGACATGACGAGCATTTGAAAAATCCCTGTTTTACAGGTAACCATGGAGTTGATTTCTTTTTGGGTTTACTGGTAAGATCAGGAATACTCTTGGCAATTTGACTTCTCATAGAGACACCCCTCCGATATGTTATAGTCGGGTTATCTGGTAATTCTGGTTTCATAACCGCATCAGTCTGTACTATTGGCCAATTACGGTTAACTATAGACCGGATTTGGCGATGCTGGTTATTATAAGTAAGAATTAATCTCGGGGTATTGGTATTGGGATTCTCCTCACTTTCTAGTGGTTCTCCTATCTCTATGTTGGTATTCAACAATGATTCCCTGGGTCTATTATTGACTTTCTCCAAAGCCTTTTGTAGACTTCGTGCCGTATAGCCTCTTCTGCGGAATCTCTCAATGGCTTCTCGCATACAAGTGTTCTGCTGCTCCACACTGCTACATATACGCTTGATGCGGAGAAGCTCACCATATGGAATGCTCTCAATCAAATGTCGGGGGTGAGCACTGGAGGCATGCAACGTGGAGTTGCCAGCCGTCAGTTTCCTATGTAAAGTTGTTCTTATCTCACCATCCTCCACATATACCTTGGTATCAAGAAATTCTACCTCAGAACAGCTTATATGTGAAGTAAAGTTCAGATTGATTTGATTGGCATTGATGTCACCTATAAAATCGATAGCATTCTCCTTAGTGCCCTTCCACAGGACAAAGACATCATCTATAAATCTTAACCACAACTTTATGTGGGCTCCATATTTTAAAGATAGTTCTTGTCTTAATGTCTGCTCCTCCCACCAGCCAACCACTAAACAGGCATAGCTGGGGGAGAAGCACGACCCCATAGCTACACCTCGGCATTGTCTGTACATCTTCTTTCCGAATAAAAAATAGTTGTTATTTAAACACCATTTAATACTCTTCATGATCATTTTGTTATGTTCATGGCTTTCAATAGACCTGGTTAAAAGGAAGTGTTTCACTGCATTAAGTCCAACTTCCTGATCTATGCAGGTGTATAGGGATTCTATATCCATAGTTATTAATTGCATATCATCTTCCCAATCAATGTTCATTATTTTTACTAAAAAATCACCAGTGTCTTTTACATAAGAAGGTAATTCTTTTACCAGATCTTGTAAAAAAAGTCGATGTATTGGGATAAGTGCTCACTTGCACTATCAATTACCGATATAATGGGACGTCCTGGGACGGGTGTCCTTTCTTTATGAGTTTTGGGGAGAAAGTAAATCGAAGGGATTATGGGAGAGTCATTCCATAGGAAGGCATATTCGTCCTTCGAGATCATGTTGTCTCTTTTGCATTGGAGTAGGTGTTTCCTCAGTGTCTCCAAAGCTCTAGTGTATTCCTTGTTATTTGTTTCCTCATAACACATTGTATCTGCAAGTTGTCGATTAGCTTCCGTCAAATAGTCCTGTTTTGGCCAAAGGACTATATTACCGCCTTTGTCAGACGCTTTCACAATTATTTCAGTGTTGTTTTTTAACTTCATCATTAGTCGATTGTATTGGATCTGATTGAAACCAAGTTGTTTGGGGTGATGATTGATACGGTGGTACAAAACCTTTATATCTTCCGTTATTCTCTCGTGGAAGATGTCAAGGGCGTCTTTGGGCATTATAGGAACGAATACGGATTTCGGCTTGAAGGGACTACTGCCAGCCCCCATTTGACTTATTGAAGCTTGTTGTAGTTGTAGTTGAGTGGACATTTCATTTTCATCCTCCTCACTCATATTTACATCTATTGCTTGTGCAGCCAGGACACCTTCTACATCAGAGGCCGCCAGCCTGATGTTGCTTTCAGCGGCTGATAGTTCTGCCGGTTGTTTCTTTGCTAGTCCTTTCTTTATTTTGAAGAACTTGAGTAGTTTAGGTTTTCTTATATAGCTAAAATGAACCGTCCCGTCACCAGCACAGCCCACCCGAGGGGCGTGACAGAGCGGTTCCGTCACCAGCATGGGAGGGGTTAAAATATGGTCAAGTTCAAAACCACAGCGTTCATTGTGGCAGTCAAACAGCCTCTTGGTACCCTACTTCCTGCCACAATTTCCAAACATTAGCATACCCGAAGACATCGATGCAGTGAACACGTCTCTCCATGCAGTCACGGACTGTTCTTTAACAGCAGTGGCTCTGCTTCCTTTGTTTTGAGGCAGTTCGAGATTTCCAATTATTTGGAAATACTTTGTTTTGGTATTGCCACTGATTACCTAAAATGCTTGTTGGAATGGTCACCTGCGTGTCACTGGCTGCACGCAGAATATTTCACACCATCTCCTCCTTTAAAAGTAGACAGGGGGACACAGCGGGGCTCCAGGAAACTGTTTATTATCATTTTGGCATAACGCGTTTTGGCGATGAGCCTTTTTCTAATGCCTCTGTTGCTTGAGGTTTCTTTTGCTGTCTCATTTTAAATGTGCTCCTTACTTCCCATTGGTGGAAGCACACCTGACCCATATTTACTTGGAGAGCATTCACACAGTGCATTGTAATAGACTGCAAATCCCATCATGCATCTTGTTTTTGGCACAGAAGAACATCTCCTTCAGCCCTGATTTTGGTAGCGCAGCCGTGAGATATAATGAGGACGGCCGTGAGTGAGCCTCCTGGGAAGTCAAAAGAGCGGTTCTGCATGGGTGTATTTTGCCCCCCCCCCCTGCTGTTCACACTTCATATTAACAAGTTGGGAGATTTTCTCTCGGCTGTTAGCAATGATATTCCAAGAGCTGGCTCTAAACTTAATCAAGACTGATTTGCATATGGCTGGGTCCAAACTCGGGTGGCGTAGTGGGCAAAAGAATGATGGATTTAACCCAGATCTTTTGACTGGGGAAGAATGTTTGCATTGTCAGCATTCCATCCATCATTTGTTTGCTGTAACACTTTTCGCCCTAAGTTGGATGGGTATGCCCAGACGTGGGTCCCTTGCTCACTGTGCCACTGGATTCAAGCTAGCCTGGCTGAAGAAGGGTGACATACTGTTGTGCATTGATTTAGATTCCGTATGCCTTTCCCAATTCATGCCCTTATATAGGTATAATTCACATTGCCCTTATAAAGGCATAGAAATCCAGTCCTTATTTATGCATAGCCCATGCTACCCAAATACAGGCATGGCTACTTACATCCATTCATCTACGTCACAACTACTTCTTGGAAAATCAGACTCTTAAGCTTTAGGGACTTCCCCTTGCCTGGATATGGATTTCTCCAAGAACTCATTTATTATGCATGAACATCTATTCCTTAGGGGTTCATTTGTGTCATTCATATGCCCGACTTTTACGTCAATACTGGCATTCCTAAATACCTTCAAGGTACAAATATACCTTCACTTGCTATGGCAAAGCACGGTGTGGTTCGGTGCAGTTGGACTACCTACTTGCAGAAAGCAGCTTGCCACAGCAAGTACCAAAGGAAGCCAACTCCCCAGCTGACGCACGGACCAGAACCTGTCATCCTCCCGCCGAGAATCCAGCTCCAGTGTTTCTGACTCCCCTTGCGGGATGTTGGGAATTTGATTCCAGAGAAAGAGATACCAACCTCTCTCATTCTAAGGTATGGAGCTGATTAGAACCTAGAGAAACCTTTGGCAAGTCTTGCCAAAACTAAACTATAGCTAAGACAGCACCTACTTCTTCCCTCGTATTAGACCTAGGCTAGGTACACTGGGGTAGGCTTATTTTAGAAGCCCCAGTTGAGTATTTTCGCCTGTGTTTTTTATGTATGTATTTTTATATATGTCATAGCAACAGACAATGCTATTACAGTATTATTTGATATTACTGTTTACGATGTACGCACTATACTTTGCATTCTGTCTTATGATTGTAGCAGTTCATATCTCTTGCATGAGAAAGAAGACTGTTCAATAAACCCTTTTTATTAAATCACTTGTCTCTCTATTTCTGTGCAAACTCTGTAGAAACGAAGCATGCACGATTGACTGAGTGAAATAGTTATCGATTGTTTCCATGACTCTGAAGATATTGTTCCTACTCTAAGGGAAATAAAGTTGTCATGTTTATGCGGTTGTCAGAGAACAATCCCTTCCTGTTTATTCGAGAAAGTATCTAGTGACCTCTGAGTTACCTGGCACACACAATTAAGTTTAATATACTCGATAGAGACATTCTGACCTCAGTCCTATGTCAAATCTACAGTGTATATTATTCCAATGCGCAGAGCCTATTAGGGATATAGGAACTACACTACAAGGTTCCCAACGGTTTGGTAAGGCACTAATTTATTGCTAGATACTGAAGTAACTCAGTCGTGATTTTCTCAGAGACCTCCTACTCATAATACTCCAATAGACGTCTGGAGTGGGTAAGGGATAAATATCCGCCACAGCTGAGTAGGACGAAAAATCCTATGTATTAGCTTTCTGTTTGTTCAACGTTGAAGGATACAGTGTTCCAAAATATTGTGCACTTTATCTTTGATTCTTTGAAACTTACTCGGCAACTTTCATTGAAATGGCTGACGAGGATAATGCCTCGGCTGCAGCTGCAAAGCGGTACAAAAGGGGGTGGTGATGGATGGAGCATCTGAACCAATCAAACACTCACACCCAGTCAACAGATCTGGGTTGAATCCATCACCGTCGTTTAGCCCACTCTGCCACCCCAGTTCAGACATGGCCATATGCAAATCAGTCTGACCCTGTGCCTCATGGGAACAGTCCGGCCCGAACTGCAAAGCCATGCCTTCTCTGGACCGGAAACAAGCTTCCTAGGACCGGTTTCTGACATTACAGCCGTCTTCAACCAGGCTTGCTTGAATCCAGTGGCAAAGTGAGCAAGGGACTCGCGTCTGAGCATGCCCTACCAACTTATGGCAAACAAAGCCGTACAAAAGGTGGTGGTGATGGATGGAGCATCTGAACCAATCAAACACTCACACCCAGTCAACAGATCTGGGTTGAATCCATCACCGTTCTTTAGCCCACTCTGCCACCCCAGTTCAGACATGGCCATATGCAAATCAGTCTGACCCTGTGTCTCATGGGAACAGTCCAACCCAAACTGCCAAGTCATGCCTTCCCTGGACCGGAAACAAGCTTCCTAGGACCAGTTTCTGGCATTACAGCCGTCTTCAGCCAGGCTTGTTTGAATCCAGTGGCAGAGTGAGCAAGGGACTCACGTCTGAGCATACCCTGCCAAATTATGGCGAACAAAGCGGTACAAAAGGGGGTGGTGATGGATGGAGCATCTGAACCAATCAAACACTCACACCCAGTCAACAGATCTAGGTTGAATCCATTACCGTTCTTTAGCCCACTCTGCCACCCCATTTCAGACATGGCCATATGCAAATCAGTCTGACCCTGTGCCTCATGGGAGCAGTCCAACCTCAACTGCCAAGCCATGCCTTCCCTGGACTGGAAACAAGCTTCCTAGGACCGGTTTCTGGCATTACAGCTGTCTTCAGCCAGGCTTGCTTGAATCCAGTGGCAAAGTGAGCAAGGGACTCACGTCTGAGCATACCCTGCCAACGTATGGCGAACAAAGCAGTACAAAAGGGGGTGGTGATGGATGGAGCATCTGAACCAATCAAACACTCACACCCAGTCAACAGATCTGGGTTGAATCCATCACCGTTCTTTTGCCCACTCTGCCAGCCCAGTTCAGACATGGCCATATGCAAATCAGTCTGACCCTGTGCCTCATGGGAACAGTCCAGCCCTGCAGCTACAGGCAACAACGCTGACAGAGTTTTAAACATCACAGGTTTTACTGAAACCAATGTGAATGCTATAATCATTCCTCCAAATTCAAGGAAAGCCATCACTATAAAACATATAAAACATGGCCTATCATCAAGAGGTGGTAGAGCAGTTTTTGTGATAGAGGCACTTAAATATCACCAGACAGGGGTATACTATTCATGGATAGTATTCCCAGAATCAAATCCAGTCACACATTTGTTTCACTTCTAGAAAGAAGATGATCCACCAGAGGAATATATTCCTTTTGAGGATATTGAAATTCCACTCACATACCAGGAGCATGAACTCTGGTTTAATGGCACCCTAAAGCATTTAAATCACATTACCAGGTTCGGTCCACTAGGTAGACCAGGAGCAACATGACCGATTTTAGCCGGCTATATACCTGACCCTGACGTTGAAGCAATGTCAGACGATGAATTACTTAGTAATATACAAAGATTAGTGGAATTATATAATGAAGCCACAACTGTCTGAAAGTCCTGAAAAGGTCTTTACTAAAAACACTCCTACCACTTCTAAAAAGAAGTGGGAAAATAGCAAACAAACTTCCAAAGAGGAGCGTTCTCATTCCCGAGGTAGGTCTCCATAAAAGGAGCCCTCTGAAAGTAGGTACAAGCTCAGGAATAGGGATCATTTGAGAAAACCTGGCAGATATCAATCTACTGATACACGTTCCTCTCGTACCTTTCAGACTTCGTCACAGAAATCCGAAAGAAGAGGACGGTCAGAAAGCAAAGAAGAACGCGTGAAGTCCACGATCAATACGTTCAGAAAAGTAAACCAAAACCTCAATTTACCAAAAAGAAGGTAGCAGGTGTAAAAATCAGGCATGCCGAGGATCTTGAGTACACAACTCAAGAACGGAGAATGGGCTCAGACAATGTTGGACAGTGCAGCAGGAGTATCAATAGCTCACCATAACCTGAAGGGACTTCTGGAGACAGTGGACTTGAATGAGGACATTGAAGTTGAAACTGCAGATACTAGGGTTAGCTCTCCACATAGGTTGTGTGAAATAAAACTCTGGATGGAGGGGGACATACCAAGAAAAGTGAAAGCACTCTCTTGGGAGTGACTTTCCAAGGGTTATGATATATTTCTGGTTGAACAAGACTGGCCACCAGAATTTGTCAGGGAGTGCCCACATGGCAAAGACATCATTATGCCAGCCTTCTCTAAATCATATTCCAGTACATTTAAAAGATACTTATACCAGGAAATGGGCAGTTGCCCAAGCCCCAGCATTATACAAAAATCATGTAGGATGGGATGAGGACTCACCTCACCACAAAATCCAGTTGAAAATTAAACCAACTGCACAAAGGCAGTACCCAGTTAAGCAAGAAGCGAAAAAACAGGTCAGGGAGATTTTAGATCAACTTGAATACCAATGGGTGACTCAAACATGCACCTCATCAATGAACAATCCTTTGTTTCCTGTCTCCAAACCAGACAATACATATCATCTAGTATTGGATTACAGAAATCTAAACTCTTGTTGCAAAACATTTGCAGTGCAAAATGCACACAGTACAGCATTAATGAATAACATTGTGCGTAAAAAATATAAAACCGCATTAGATATTTTTAACGGTTTCTTTTGTCAAAATATTGCACCTGAAAGTATGTATTTGACCACTTTCTCAATAATGGGGACACAGCGTCACTTCTGTCATCTCCCTCAAGGATTCAAAAATAGTCCTGGGTTATTCTCTGCAAGGGTAACAGAGTTACTACAAACTTATGATGACGAGGCATTGTCTTATGTCGATGATATCTATATGACAGACGATGACCTGGATAGGCACTCGAACAGGGTGAACACCATTATACTTGGCTTTGCCTCTGAAGAGTATAAATTCAATTTTAAGAAAACGAGAATTGTCCATCTCAAAGTCCTTTTTCTAGGATATGAACTATAAAGTGAAGGCAAAAGCCGGGCAGCCAACTTTTTAGAAAAGTGTGCGCTGCTCCAACCTCCAAAAACGCTTAAAAAACTTACAGTCAATTCTAGGTTTTCTGAATTTCAAAAGAACTTAAATTATTAACTACGCAGAAAGGGTTAAACCTCTCTATGAATTAATAAAACCTGATTTTAAAATCATTCATTTCAAAAAAGTACACACAGAAATTTTGCGTTCACTCCAAACAGACATGTTAGCGAATAAACATTTACAAACATACGTAAACGTACGCAACTAAGTGATCCGAATAATTCCGGGTCAATGCGGATTCACCTATTTAACTTTTAATGAAGGTGAAAAAGAATCAATTGCATACAAATCACATTTGTATACACAAGCAGAATTGAAATTCACTTCAACAGAAAAAATCCTGACAGCTGTTCAAACCGCTGTAGCAAGAGAAAGAGCTCTAGCACAAGGGAAACGCATTATGGTCGTAACTCCCGCACCTGACTTAGAGGCAGTGACAAAAGCATGCATCCCAAATGCAAAAGCTTTAAATCCAAGATGGATACAATGGGTTAATTCTCTTACTGCAACTGATGTTGAATATGTTTTTGATCCCTATTTAAAAACACAAGCATTTCTACAATACGAACAAGAATGTGCTCTGCCTACTAAAATTCTGCCTCTAGACCAGTATGAATGTATAATTTATACTGACGGATCAGCACAACCCGCTATGGGGGGTAAACAAGCTTATAGTGCTGCATGCGCGATCGTTAAAGGTTGTATGCGCGATGGCAAATTCTGAGTTATGGTGACAAAAAACTTAATCTCTAGGAGATTGTACAGCTCAGCAAGCTGAACTACAAGCATTCAAAATGGCACATGAACATACGGATCGTGAATTTCCCACACTCATAGTGTGCGATTCTTTCTATTGTGTTCAATCTTATAATGAATATTTACAGAATTGGCTTCAGAACGGTTTCAAAGATGCTAAAGGTGTCACAATTAAGCTTAAAACGCTTTGGGAACAAGTATTTCAGTTACGAGAAGGACTATGAAATACTTACGTGATACACACGCTGAGTGATCAACGTGATGGCATTCTTGTCGAAGGGAATTCATTGGCTGATGAAGCCGCAAAGGGGGCTGTGGAATCGGCTTACAAAGCTGTAATCACTCGTTCAAAAACGAAAATAGACAGTGAAATAATGCTGGCTGTCAATGCTACAAGCAAAGGCAGCAGTGCAGTGTTACCTAAAGGGTTTCCACTCAAATACTCATATATAACTTATACAAACAATGTTCAGTTTGCTCGAATACCTGGAGTGGGGGATAGGGTAATTCCAAACAAGGAACATAGATTAGGACTAATCCTAGCAGCACATGAAGGGCTCGCCTCTGCACATGCAGGTGTTTCCTCCACAGTATCATTATTAAAACAGAGGTACTGGTGTCCAGGCATTAGGAAACAGACCCAGAACTATTTTTTGGATTCTGAAATATGTCAGAAGATTAAAGTCTCAACTGTGAAACGTCCTGTGCAGGCGCCCCTGTGAATTTCAGATAAACCATTAGCTTGTGTTTACCTGGACCACTGCAGTCCCTTACAAAGGGATGGTAACTATAAATATACCATGGTTGCAGTGGACTCGTGTTCAAGGTTCCTTTGATGTGGCCTCAGCGCTCGGCTGACGCTCACACTGTTATACAAGCTTTGCGAGTCTTTATCGGCACATATGCAATTGGCATGCTACATTCTGACCAGGGTCCTGCGTTTAGCTCTAGGTCTTACAAAGAAGCCATGGCCAGTTTGGGCATTGCATTGCAGTACTCTTCTCCATTCCATCCTGAGGGAAATTCGGTTGTGGAAAGAAAAAACGGGACATAAAGCAGTCTATAACAGCTAGGGTATTATGTTTGGGTGACGGGTGGGTTAAACATCTAATAAGTGTCCAACGTAGTCTTAACAACTTGCCAAGAAGTTAACTAGGGGGTATCACTCCATATGAGGTCCCCTTTGGGACAAGAATGTTGGTCTCAGACCTTGATTGTCACACATCAGTTGGTGGAACAAAATAATTTTTATATCAAAGATTGGCTGTTTTACAGGACTTAAATGAACTAAGAACAAAACAAAGCAATGTGTTCCTGAAGCCAACCACCACTGGGGAAAAACCAACCGTCCCAGCAAGGCCTGTCTGGATCCCAAAGCTTGGTGATCTTGTCACGGACAAGAAAGAATTTGGGCCTTCTTACAGACAACCAGTACCTGTGGTAGCAGTCCACGAATCAAGAACAGTTTTACGGCTGGCCCTTGCTAGTAAAAAAGAGAACAGGTTTGTATCTATCAACCTGATAAAACCACACTATGTGGCCGATACTAAGCAGTAGGCCAAGTGGAGTCCGACCAAGTAGCAGACGCACTCCTCTACCTGCAATCCAAGAGGTTCAAACTGAGATACACATCACCTTTGAAGAATCTGCAGTAAGAAAAGAAGGACTATGCAACAAAGCTATGGAACTTGTACCTCTTGAGACCCAAATAACAGTTTGTCATGAAATACCTGTCTACAATGAAGTAACAAGTGGTTCCAGCGATTTCAACGAAACCTGAAGCAATTCCAACCCTTGACAGCACTGCCTCTGGCTATTTCATTAACTTTGATACGTTTTCTGAGGATCCTAGCGAACCTCAAACGACGCCAGCAAAAATAACTTTCAAAGAACAAGCAACTGAGTTTTTCCATCACCTGGAAAAGACTTATCTGGTTTCCCCATGGATTGCATTTTGGATTATGTTGGGAATATTTTTTCTTCCACTTTGGTTAGCTCTGGTAATAACTCTGGGTATGCTGATAAATGGAAGATATGTCAAAAAGGACATAGCAAGTAAGAACGTCCACTTACTCCTCAAACAACACAAATAATCTCATCGTGAACAAAGAGACTTGTCATCAGTGAACATCACAGCCATTGCTATACCTGATTGTATAGCTTGGGACAAAACAGAATATGACATTTTTGGTCCATCTGAGCTGTTGAAGATTCCACACTTATTCAAAATGTCATTGAGTGACTTTGTTTCATCTAGTACCTTTTCTGAAGATTGGGACTTCAAGACTGTTGATAATATGATGTGAGATCTAGAAATGTCTGCAGTATTCACAAATCATGAATATTTAGAAGGTTCTTCAGACTATGAACAAATGTATTGTTATAACCATTATGGTCATATTTTCTTGCACAAATCTGCAAGTCCTAGAAATGTATTAATTTAGAAACAATGAGAACATTGTCCTACGCCACCAAAGGGTAGCCTAAAAGCTTAGCGATGAAATTTCCATACTTTTTAGGGTTCAATGTATCCAATCCAAATAATTTTACTTTAAGAATGTAAACAAAACAGGACTGAAGTGTATGTTAAAGAACACCAAACAGATTTATTCTGCAGCCTTTTTTGCCCAACTGTCTAGAATAGGTTTCGACTTTTGGAAAGACAACATTGAGACAAAAACTGTCTGGAGTACGAAAGATTGGCAAGTGCAGGGGGTAGAAGCTATGTTTACAGCCTGCATCATCCCTGAGCAAATGATCTTTTTGAATGACACTGTTCAACAGATGTCTTGCCTTGGGTTAGCCAAGATCAAAGACATGAACATCCCGTCCATACCTGCACCTACACCTGAGATTGATAACACTTCAGAGGGGGAGGTCGACGTACATACTATTTTGCATCACAACAGAACAGATCCAGATTGGAAAAAATTGTTAATTTGGCCCACAGACACAAACAACTGTCAAGATAGATTCTTGAACAAAACACAAGGGTTTAAAATCAATAGGCCAGACCCACGATATGTTCAAAGACAGCATCCTGGAATAGTAACAACTTACAGTGTAGGGAAGCTCTGCCTTGATTGGCTACAAAGATCTACACTTAAGAATGTAAAGCAACACTTATCTTTACTTAAAGATGGCGCAGATCCTAAGGAATTCTTGCTAGGACCAAGAAAACTGTGTCAAAAATGTTTTATATATGCCGGTATATATGCTGCATATAAGGAAATATGGAAGATTACAAAAGCAGAGACTGCAGAACAAAAATGAGAAATTGATCGTATTAATTTAGAGAAATCTCTCTCTGTAGTTGACAATGGGTTAACGATTCTGTCATCCAGGATATATACTTAGTATCTTCTGCCATAGACATCATGAAACAGGACTTGGTCATGTTGCAAATGGTCAGTCGCAACTACGTTCTATCATGCTATTAGGCTGGACGTTACAAAACCTTTGTTCAAGCTATGTGCTTTGGCGTTTAATCAATACTACGTCACTCTTTTCCGAATTCAATCTCACTGATAAAGAGATCGAATTGGCACAATGGGGAGCAGACTATACGGTGCTGAGCACTGAAAAACTGGAAAGATTGCCATTTATGGTGGCAGAAAAAACAGCTACTGAATGGATAATACATGGAACAATCACTCTGCCTGTTACAATTTTTCATTTTCAGTATTGCCTAAAACACATACCAGCAGGCACATATGAAAGGTTGGGTAAAGAATACATCAAGACATCCTGGGATTTACCATACACAAACGGATGTTGGAGTGGGGGTCATGAAGTGTTTCTTAGTGGTACAAACTGTGAAAACACACTAAGCGGTTCTCTCCTTTGTCAGGGTATTAATTTACATGGAACCTGTGATGGTTCCTCTAACAACTTATCCTGACACCTGCAAGGTTCACCAGCTGCGGAGATTGCTCCAATTTTTGGACAACTTTCGAATGGGAGTTACCTCATATTGAACGATCACAGCTGCTGTGACATGTTGCCAGGTATACCATATTTAGTAACTGTGTTATCCAGGGTCACTTGCTGTATGCAAGTATTGTTTCCACAAACCAAGACAGTCAGGGAGTCGCCTCTGTGGCCTTCAGTGAACATCTCTTCTATACGAATTGATACTCTAAGCAGAATGAAAGTCATTCTTTTACAAAAAACTGTGCCACTTACCTCGGCCACTGATATGATCTACGAATCGCAAGGACCTCTGCAGAGATACAAGCCCTTTTGAATACAAACTGCCCTATACATTTCTAAGAAATGTTAAGTGGTATCTTAAACATATCTGATATGAGCAGTATCGTACATCTATTTAAGAACGTATGCTCAGGACTGTTAACACCTTTTCAAGCAGTCCAGAAAATATTTCCAAACTTCATGCACTCTGTGTTTGGCGACTGCTTGTTGCAGGGATACTATTTTTGCGCTTTCTGCTACAATATGGCAAGCCAAATCACCAGCGACAACCAGTTCTCCGTGGAGACAACTCTACTGGCGATGAAGTGTCGTGAGCGCATCTTCCAAATTTTGGGGTACCTCATCTACGAGAATTAAATACCACATGGTTTCTGTCATTCAGACCAATCTGCCAAGATTGCATCTTACCTGTTCTATGCTGCCTGCTATGTGGAGAACAATGCGTGCTAGACATCTGTCTAACAATCCCATCAGTCATTCCAACAGATGTTGATACTTTGCTTGAACCGGTAACGACCCATGCTCTATGTTGTCCTCAGCGGCTACCAATTCTGATGACAGCATTCATTGAGATCTCACAGACGCAAATTGCTGATGCTGAGATACGAGAGGAAACATCAGGCGCGCAGGTAACACCTGATACAAACATTGCTGATGCGACCAATGCTAAAGGCGATGCTTCAAATCTATGCGTGGCTAATCTTCTGAACAAGGTAGTCCAACTTCCTCCTACAATGACAGACGATGTTTTGTCTACAGACAGAGAATTTTTCATGTTTTCCCCAAACCCTAACACTGACTTTTGATTTTGGCACACAGTGTTCTGAGAGACTTTGATTTTAACCTTCATTTTTCAAAAACAAGGTACTAACTTTGGAACTTATTCCTATGATTATTTTTTTTTCCAAAATTTGCATTTTTAATTTTTTGGCACAAGTAATCCCAGGGTGTTCCTGGTTTATTTTGGTAACTTTCTCCTAAGGCAACTGATATACGGCCAAACTCGCCCAAACTCCAAAAAAGGGGCCAACGGGATTACGTTCTTTGCCAAGCCGGACTTTTGTCATCAAACTGTGGAGCGGAGGTGGCACCCGAGGCAGGTTATCTCCCCCTTCCAGCAGCAGGGTGCAGAAGTATATCTTATAAATCCAGCCAGACTAAAGGTCATCCTTAAGGGCACTATCAGAGTCTTCTTGTCAGAAATCAAGGCCAAAGAGTACCTAGACGACATCAAGGCAAAGAAGGGAAACAAGGACTAAGATAACACCCACAGGCTGATAACTTACTCCGGCTCTCTGATGTATCTTTAGCTTTCTGTTTGCTCATTTACCTGCTCTGGCTTACTAATGAGGGGTAAAGGGGTTGTTATACACTCACAAGTTGCACCTACACACACTGTATTGTAAACACACGCTTAGGCACTAATGCCCATCACAGACTAGGATTTATTTTCTTATCTGACTGGCGGTCCCAGCAGCCGAGGTTCATGACTGATCACCATCATTCAGGCCCAGCCTGATTGCTCACGCAAGGGGGTGAGTGAGGGGTGAAGGTGGACAGGGGGCTCAGGGGGAGGGGTGGGAGGGGACTCGGTAAGGACACCCAGGTGCAAAAAAATAAATAAAAATCAAAGATCCACGTCATTCTTCAGGCAGTACGCTTATGGCTTCTTAGATAGATCTCTGAACTACAACATCTCTTTCAAAAGAAAAAGTCAAACCCGAAAAAATACTAAGAAAGGGAGGGGGAAGGAGGACGGAGAGAGGGAGAGGACTGGCAAAACAGGGAAAAAAGCATGCCCACAGTTTACCAATCTTACACTTTCAGATGGCCAGCTTAGACTCGTTATGAATAGTATCTGTTAATGTTTGTGGATTAAATGATGCGACTAAGAGGCAGAAGGTGGCGCTAGGTTTACGGACGCTGGGTGGGAACATCATATGTCTGCAAGAAACATGTAGAACACTCTCAAAAACAATTGTTAGACACCCTAGGGTTCAAGGTGGTGGGCGCAACAACACAAGGGGCTAAAACTAAGGGGGTAGAAATCTTAGTTGACAGAAAACTCGCCATTAGCAACCCCTGAAGTAAATCTGACCCTCTAGGGAGGTGGGCCATCACGGAGATCTTACTTCCCAATAATTCCCCATGACTCTCTGCTCAGTATATGGAAGCAACCTTGATGATCCTAGGGTTATAAATCTGGTATTCGGGGAGCTAGCACACTGGCCCACCCCGATAGTACTTTGTGGGGATCTTAACATACACCTACCCTATAACTGGGCCCCAAACTCAACACAGAAATACAAAGGTAGGGAACCCCAAGTCTTTGAAGCCCTGATTAATCTTATGCAGACCCATGGACTAATACACGAGTGGGCAAACAAAAACCCCACACAACCTGGATACACGTTTTATTCAGCCCCACACAAAACCCTAGTTAGACTAGATTATTTTCTTATCTCAGCTTCACTAACGAACAACTTCACAATTGACATAGCACCCCATTTCTTATCTGATCAATTTGCATTTCAAATGTCTATATTTGATTAGAATGAAACATTGCTTTAATGTGTACAGCACCTATCCAAATTTATGCTAGTTTTATACATTATTTACAATGTGTTTGAAACATGCTTTTAGCACTTCGTGTGTAGATACATTTTAGATGTGTTATCATGTTTAGAATTTAGTGCCGTCGTACATACGAAAGTGGAGTGGGTGTTGTGTATCGATTTAGATTCCGTATGCATTTCCTGATTCATGCCCTTATATAGGTACAATTCACATTGCCCTTATACAGGCATAGATATTCAGTCCTTATTTAGGCATAGCCCATGCTACTCAAATACAGGCATTGCTCCTTACATCCATTCATCTACGTCACAACGACTTCTTGAAAAGCTAGCCTCTTAAGCTTTAGAGACTTCCCCTTGCCTGGATATTGATTCCTCCAAGAACTCATTTATTATGCATGAACATCTAGTCCTTAGGGGTTCATTCTTGATGTTCATATGCCTTACTTGTACGTCAATACTGGAATTACTAAACACCTGCAAAGTATAAATATACCTTCACTTGCTATGGCAAAGCACGGTGTGGTTCGGTGCAGTTCAACTACCTACTTGCACGACGCAACTTGCCACAGCAAGTACAGAAGGAAGCCAACTCCCCAGCTGATGCACTGACCAGAAGCTGTCTTTCTCCTGCCGAGAATCCAGCTCCAGTGTTTCTGACTCCCCTTGTGTGGTGTTGGGAAATCGAGTCACAGGAAAGAGATACCAACCTCTCTCATTCTAAGGTATGGAGCTGATTAGAGCCTAAAGAAACCTTTGGCAATTTTTGGAAAAACTAAACTATAGCTAAGACAGCACCTACTTCTTCCCTCGTACTAGACCTAGGTTAGGTACACTGGGGTAGGCGTATTTTAGAAGCACCAGTTGATTATTTTAGCCTGTGTTATTTATGTATATATTTTTATATATGTCATAGCAACAGACAATGCTATTACAGTATTATTTTAAATTACTGTTTAAGATGTACGCATTATACTTTGCATTCTGTCGTACGATTGTAGCAGTTCATATCTCTTGCATGAGAAAGAATACTGTTCAATAAACCCTTTTTATTGAAACATCCGTCTCTCTATTTCTTTGCAAACACTGTAGAAAAGAAGCATGCACGATTGACTGAGTGAAATAGCTATCTATTGTTTCCAAGACTCTGAAGATATTGTTCTGACTCTAAGGGAAACCAAGTTCATTGTTTATGCGGTTGTCAGAGAATAATCCCTTCTGGTTTATTCAAGAAAGTTTTCAGTGACCTCTGAGTTAGCTGACACACACAATAAAGTTTAATATTCTCGATAGAGACATACTGACCTTAGTCCTATGTCAAATCTATAGTGTATATTATTCCAATACGCAGAGCCTATTAGGGATATAGGAACTACACTACAATACCCTGAAACTGGTCCCAGGATGCTTGTTTCCGGCCCAGGGAGGACCTGGCCTGGCAGTTCGGTCTGGACTGTTCAACTGAGGGACAGGGTCATAAATGATTTGCATATGGCTTGGTCCAACCTGGGGTGGCAAAGTGGGCAAAGAAACAATGGATTTAACCCAGATCTTTTGACTTGGGGGGAAAATTTTCATTGTCAGTATTCGTCCATCATTTGTGTGCTGTAACACTTTTGCCCTAAGTGAGATGGGTATGCCCAGACGTGGGTTCCTTGCTCACTGTGCATCTGGATTCAAGCTAGTCTGGCTGAAGAAGGGTGACATTCCCTGAAACCGGTCACAGGATGCTTGTTTCCGGTCCAGGGAGGACCTGGCCTGGTAGTTTAGTCTGGACTGTTCCCATGAGGGACAGGGTCAAGACTAATTTGCATATGGATGGGTCCAAACTGGGGTGGTGTAGTGGTAAAAAGAACAATGGATTTAACCCAGATCTTTTGACTGGGGGAGAATGTTTTCATTGTCAGCATTCCGTCTATCATTTGTTTGCTGTAACACTTTTCGCCCTAAGCTGGATGGGTATGCCCAGATGTGGGTCTCTTGCTTACTGTGCCACTGGATTCATGCTAGCCTGACTGAAGAAGGGTGACATACCCTGAAACCGGTCCCAGAATGCTTGTTTCCGGTCCAGGGAGGACCTGGCCTTGCAGTTCGGTCTTGACTGTTCCCATGAGGGACAGGGTCAAGACTGATTTGCATATGGCTGGGTCAAAACTGGGGTGGCATAGTGGACAAAAGAGTGATTTCATCAGTGATGTCATCAGTGATGTCACTGACCATGTCATGAATGATGTAATATATGACTTCATCAGCAGTGCATTGCGGGGCGCGAGTTATAGTTAGCTCAACTAACTATAACGGATGAATTTGTCTGGTTTGTATGAGTGAAATTTCCAACTAACTATAATGTCCCTGAAACCTGTGTTTTTTTTCTGTGAATTTCTTTTTTTTTTTTAAATATCTTTTTATTATTCTTTTAACACACATTGTACACTTAACCTTCTGAAATTTCGACAATTGACAATATGTATATACAGTACACACTCTTTACAGTTAATCTTGGATCCCCAATTAATTACAGTTAAAAAAAAAGAGAAAAAAAAAGGGACCAAAACTAATTTCAGACTGGCCGCCTTAGTTCAATCCCATCTCCTCCCTCTAGCTCGATATAGGATCCCATATTTGTAATCCTCGCAGTCTGCCCCTCCTCCCCTTCCAAGCATATATGGGTTTTTCCAGATTGTACGCGGCCAATAAATTCATCAACCAAACTTGCATAGCCGGAGGGTTTTTATCCAGCCATGCCCTTGCTAGAGTCAATCTGTACACTGCGGTGGCCATAAACATAAATTCCCTCTGCAGGTTATTCCCCTCTGGACCGATCCCCAACAGAATCCAAGTAGGAGTCAGATTTGCTTGTATTTCTAATGACCTGTCTAAAAAACCCTCTATGTCTTTAATCAGAGTATGTAGTTGAGGACAGGTAGCGAATATATGGACAATATCTTCCTCCATCGAATTACACCGAGGGCAGGAGGTACCTGTTGTGCCCCCCCACTTTGGTATCCTAGCAGGGGTGAAATACAGTGAATACAGAGTTTTGTAATGCTGAGATTGCAGCGGAGCCGAGCACAAAATAGTATGTCCTAGGTCCAATGATTCCTGAAATACTTCGGATTCTCCCCCTAGTTTCTCCACCCATTTGTTACTATATTTATCGATATCATCCACTTTTCCCTTTACCAAACAAGCATAGAAAGATCTAATTGTGCAGTCCCCGCCAACCTTTATTTTCTGTAAAATTTCATTACAATTGTACCCTACTGGCCCACCCTGCTTATTACTCAAGAAGCTCCTAA
Organism: Lissotriton vulgaris; assembly: GCF_964263255.1. Taxonomy (NCBI): domain Eukaryota; kingdom Metazoa; phylum Chordata; class Amphibia; order Caudata; family Salamandridae; genus Lissotriton; species Lissotriton vulgaris. The sequence continues at coordinate 726,125,014 of NC_141696.1, forward strand.
CCTGCAGGTATTTAAAAAAGCTCCTTCTATCTATGCTGTATTTAGTTATCAGATCTCTAAACGGTGCTATCCCCTCCGATTCTCTCAGATCACCAATCTGCCTGATCCCCTTTTACGCCCAACCAGCCATTATTGAGTCTGCAAAAACTTCTGCTGGGAAAGACTTGTTATGCAACCTAATGTAACTATTAAACCTCCCCAATCCGGATTTTTTCAAAAAGTCATTCCATATTTTAATTGCTGCATTAACCGTCTTGAATCTTGTCCTCTTTTAATATCCAAACTTGGTACATTTAAAAAGCAGTTTTCTGCCTCTACTCCCAACGCTACTGCGTACACTTCCGTGGACATAGTTGTGACTCTGCTCAGTACCCCCACCACCAATCAGTCCCTGCATATACTGTAAGGCCACAGCCCAATAATAAAGTCTGAAATCAGGGGCCCCCCATCCCCCTCTTTCTCTTGGGAGTGACATAAATCTATAAGCCCTCCGGGTCTTCCCCTGCGCCCATATGTACCTATCCAAGATTACCTCTAATGTGTTGAACCATCTAGGGTCAAAAAATAAAGCAATAGACCTAAAACAATAAAGAAATTTAGGCAAAATCAGCATTTTGATGACATTGGTACAGCCCATGAGAGAAAGATGTAGATTATTCATTCTTTCCAAATCCGTTTTTACCTTAGCCATTAATGGAGCCATGTTATTCTCAACCACCGTCTCAAGATTCGCTGAGATTACCACCCCAAGGTATGCTGATGAGCTAACCACCCTTGCATCATTACTGCTGGAGTACCCATTCTCTACTATCTGGGTCTTAGATCTGTTCAGACAATAACCCGAACCCTGCCCAAATATCTGGGCCTCGGCTTCCACCTCCCGGGTAGCTAGTTCTGGATCGGGGGTCAATATGACCACGTCGTCCGCATAGGCCAGGGTTTTAACTGTGCAGCCATTTACTCTCATTGGAGAAATCCCAGGATTACTTTCTAACCTACGCAAGAATGGCTCTAAATGCAAAGCAAAAAGCAACGGGGTCGCGGGGCACCCTTGCCTAGTCCCCCTCTTGATCCTCACTGCTGCAGAATGCCCCCTATTAACTCTAATCTTAGCAGTTGGCTCCTTATACAGAGCTTGTATAGCCTTAATAAAACCTCCACCTATGCCACACCACCTCATAACTAGCCACAAGTAGTCCCAGGAGACCCTATCAAATGCCTTTTCTGCATCTAAAAACAACACTGCCATAGGGTCTCCCAGGACCCCTGTCACATCAAACATTGTGACCACCATCCTGACATGTTGTGTTGTACCTTTGCCAGGTATAAACCCATGTTGTGAAGAACTTACAAGTTGCTCAATAAACACTGCCAACCTTTTTGCTAACATTTTAGGATAGACTTTGACACCAGAGTTCATTAGAGTGATTGGCCTCTATGAGCCAGGCGCGGTCGGGGGCTTCCCTTTTTTTGCTATAACGATAATATCAGCCCGGCCCCATGATTCTGGGGTTGATTTCCCTCTTTGTGCCTGTAACATAATGTTAAACATATCAGCCAGGAGTACCCCTTTAAACACTTTATAAAACTCCACCGGGATTTGGTCCGGCCCCGCCGCCTTTCCCGAGCGTAGACTGCTCAAGGCACCAATGAATTCCTCCAGTTGTAAAGGGGCATCTAATACCTCTCTTTCCTCCACAGAGATGGACGGGGGGTATCCCTAAGGTAGTTACCTATCTCCACCAATCCCCCCACATTTCCCAAGGCGTATAACTCTGTGTAAAACTTCCTGAAAACCTCCCTCACCAAATCAGGATCCGTAACAAGATTGCCCTGCGTATCCACAATCTCTTTAATGTCAGTTGTAGCTGATCGTTGCCTAGTGCGGACGGCTAGAATATGCCCCACTCTTTCACTTAACTCATACGAGTTTTCCTTTTTAGTCAAATAACTCTCCGCTACTTTCCTAGCAATAATTTCTATAGCTTCTGCTTTAAGCGCTATAATTTTAAGCAGGTGTGGATCAAGTGAGAGATTCTGCCGTATAGCTGAGGCTAAGTCTTCTTCTTCTTTAAGTAGCATTTGCCTTATTTCCTCTATCCTAGCTCTTTCCCTCCTTTGTCTTGCTCAAGCAAAACTCAATGTCTCCCCCCTCACCCCAGCCTTGAAGGTGTCCCAGACCACCCCCGGAGGCACTGTCCCTCTGTTAATATCCCAGAAAAATTTGATCCGTGCTTCCATATGTTCCCGATACGCCAAATCCTTTAATAATGCTCGTTCGAAGGACCACTGCGTATTCCTGCTTTGGACCTGGGCCAACTTTAATGTCAACACCAGAGGACTGTGATCTGAAACAATCCTGGACTGCTTCTCTATCTGTACCCCAGGGATCAAGGAGTTAGAAATTAAAAAATAATCCAGCCTGACCAAATTTTTATGAGGGGCAGAGAAAAAAGTACTGCCATCCAAATAAGGGTGTAGCTTAACCCAAGGATCCCCCTAGGAATGATGACATAATATGCTTGAAAGGGCTCTATACGTCTTCCTTTTCCTCCCCACATAATTTCCCCCTGACTGTAAAAAAGAGCTCCTTGAATCATATATATTAAGGTCACCACAACATATTATAGGCTCTGGCCACTGTGCCAACTCTGTATCCAAGAACTGAAACACATCCGGATCTTCCTCCGTGGAGCCATATATTGTAACCAGTGTTAATTTCTGACCTTTAAAACATATTTCCAAAATAACCCACCTCCCCCATTGTTCCTCCTTCTTCCTACTTACCACCACATCCCTGATCCTCCCCAATACTGCCACCCCTCTAGTTTTGGTCCCCTGTTTACTATTTTCTTAAACTGTAAACCCCAGTTGATCCAACAGATATGTCTTTGTTCCTTCTATGTGGGTTTCCTGGAGACAAATCAGGTCTAGGTGCAGAGTTCTAAACAGCGCCGCAACTCTCAGTCTCTTATTAATTTCATTGAGGCCACAGACATTGATTGAGGCAATCCTACAGGACATTAAAATACATCAAAAACCTTGCCAATAAGAATCCAATCAAAATTCGAAAGCAATCATCTGCAATTTTTATGTACTGTATACACTGTGCCCTCCTCCAAGTAGCAATGTGCTGTTTCCAACTAAAAATACCAAAAATCTTGTATACCTTTTACTACCCCCTTACCCCCTTTAAGCCCCCGTTACCCTTCCCCCCTTCCTAGCCCCTCCCCCCTATACAGGCAAATAGGTCAAGAAAGACCTATAAGTGACCGTTTCTGGATTGCGTCAGTCGCATCCCTCTCCCACCTAACCATCTGCTATGCTGATTCACCCCACGGCCTCCCCTAGCCAGATCTCAGATCGCCTTACCCCCAGTTACTAACTAAGCCCATTTTCAGATTAGAATTAAGTTAACCACCCTTCTGACTCTTAAGCTCATCCAAAAACTGTTGTGCTTTAATCTCTGATGGGAACATTCTTACTTTTCCCTTGGTGATCACCTTCAGTCTGGCGGGGAAGAGAAGGTACGCCTCTGAGCCCAATGCTTGAAACGGAGCTATCATCTGCCTGAGCCTCCACCTTCTCTCCACTGTAACGTGGCAGAAGTCAGGCCTAGCAAAAAAGGTGATGCCCTCGGAGGACTGCCTGCTGTCGGGCCTAGCTTTATCAATATTTTCCTGTCTTAGCAGAAAGTTCCCTACATTCACCAGGATAGCCCTGGGCAATGAGCCCTGGCCACCCCTGGCTCCTCGCTCCTTCTTCAGCGTAAATGGGAGCCTGTGTGCCCATTGTACCTCCTTCTCCCAATGCCACTCCGACTCTGGAAATGCTCCCTTTAATAGGTTCACCACCAAAAGCCTAGTGTCCTGCCCTTCTGCCCCTTCCGCCACGCCGAAGAGCCTAACATTATTCCGTCTCTGTCGATTTTCAAAATCATCCAATTTACATTGAAGATCCTCAGACAGTTTTTCTTGTGCGGACTTGAAGGTCTGCCAGCTTCCAACATCGTCCTCCAGCTTGCCCGTTAGCTCTTCAACCTCCGTGGCTCTGTCCTTAATTTCATCATACAGCTTGTTCATTTTCCTCAAAGTGAGCTGGATTTTCTTTGAGTCCTGTCTTGCTCTCCGGCTCTCTGACCTAGCCTCTGCTTGCATTAGTTTAAGCATGTTAAACAATAAGTCAAATGGTGCATGCTGCTTTGAAGACCCAGGCGAGTCTTCCGTGGCATTGTCCTCATCCTGATATGTCTGTGAAGTTGCTGAATAATCCCATACTAAACGGTTTTCAGTGCCCCGGGGAGAGCCAGGCATCTGCCTATTTACCTTCAACATCTTTTTCTTCTGAGTAGTGTCTTTACCTGAGTCATTGTCTGAAGTACTGGTTCCTGAGACAGAAGTCTCATCTGAGTTCCCCTCGCTGGTTTGCATCGATTCTGAATCCACGTTGAGGGAAAAAAAGTACTCTCCCTCAATTGAACCTCCCTCACCTTTTGCGAGCATATCCTGGCCCCTGCTGTTCCCTCCATTATCTTTGTTATCCAGGCTCACCGTGCTCCCCCAGCTGGTCCCAGGTTTTTGTGGGGCTTTCATTTCGGCTTCTAACAACATAATGGCCCCCAGCATGTCTGCTTTCCCCAGCTCAAGCTCAAGCGTCCCTCCACTCCCTTCTCCTCCTCCTCCTGTGCTCACCGTGCCTGGTATAGAGCCCTTCTGTCCCCATTCTGCCGCCAGAGCCACGGCTAATGCACCAGAGTTGCTGTCGAGGCAGGAGCAGGTTCGTTGCCTAGCAACCTTAGGCTTGGCGTTCACCGCGTCTTCAGCGTCCTCGGGGACATTTTTGCCGGCATCCAGTTCTCCGCTGAAACCTGCGCCTCCATCGATTGTTCCGGGCTCTCCATCGCTTCCATCTGGCTGACCTGCACTCCTTGGTGTGAACACCTCCGTCATGGTAGGCTGTCGGAGGGCAGTTTCCTTACTTTTTGTTCTTTCACTGGGTCTTCCTGCTTTATCCAGCGATTTGCTTCAGAGCTCTGCTGGGCTGTCTTGATCGACACCCAGGTTCGTGCTCCCCTTCCCCCGCAGGTCTGTTTTCTTCTTCGGAAATGGGGCCGTTGTTTTCCGTGTTGCCCCAAGGGTTCGTGCCAGCCCGCCTGCTATGGCTGTCTCCTCGCCTGCTATGGGTTCCGTGTTGACTTTTGTGACTTTTGCAGCGGCTTTTGCCGAGTCCGCTTGCTCTTTTAACTTCTCCTGCCCCTTCTCCATCCTGACAGGTCATGGGGGCATTTTCACCACTTGCTGCTGTTTCTTTTTGGGCTCGAGCGTATTCATCAGGGTTTCAAACTTCACCTTGAACCACACCGGGTCCCAGCGCAACTTCCCCTTAAGCTGCGCAAGGTGAATCTGAATGGAAGCATATCCTTTCAATCCTGTATAGACCCACCACTGAGAGGCCATCGGGGGTTATTCAGCATGTCAACCTCTTAGTGCATGACTCCGCAAGACGGGAGAGAGGATGTGCGCGACTGTTCACCTCAACCCATCCGCGGCCATCTTGCCTCCTCCGAGCATCTCTGTCCTTTTTTCAGTGACTTTCTACTGTTTTTGAAATTCACTTAAAAAACCATAGGTTTCAGGGACGTTATAGTTAAAAATTAGCATTTAAAAAACAGTAGAAATTTTTTCTGTGAATTTCTACTGTTTTTTAAATGCTAATTTTTAACTATAACGTCCCTGAAACCTATGGTTTTTTGAATGAATATCAAGTTCAAAATTTTTTTAAATGCTAATTTCTAACTATTCCTACATAAGTAGGACATGGGCAGAGAAAGAGGAAGAAACGCGCAGAAAGAAGCAAGAGATATGCAGAAAGAGGCAAAATGAGTCCAGAAGGACGAAGAAAGATGTAGAAAGAAGCAAGAGATATGCAGAAAGAACCAACAGAGGTGCAGAAAGAGGCCTTCTTGCAAAGTCACCCTGTGCCCCCAACTTTTTGCTGACTGGTACTGGTTTTAACTGATTCTGACTAACCGGGCCCGGAGCCAGTGCTATCCTGAAAGACACTTAGAATACAGTGAAAACATCTATATACACTAGGGTACACTATGGGTTGGGGTACCCCTGTGATTGGCATGACCTCCTCTGTAAGGCCCTAGTACATAATAGGGCAGGGGGATTAAAACTACCTCTAAGTCAAGGCAAGACAAGAGCAGAAAGAAGCAACAAAGCTGCCAAAAGAGGTAAGAGAGTTGCAGGAACAGGCAAGAAAGGTACAGAGAGAGGGAACAGGGGTGCAGAAAGAGGTAAGAGGGATACTGAAATTTAGGAAAGAGGTGCAGAAACAAGAAAGAGAAGTGCAGAAAGAGGCAAGAGAATTGCTGAAAGAAGCAACAGAGATGTAGAAAGAAGCAAGAGAAGTTCAGAAAGAGGCAAGCGAGGTGCAGAAAGAAGCAAGAGCAGCGCAGAATGAACCAACAGAGGTGCAAAAGATGCAAGAGGGGTGAAAAAGAAGGAAGAAAAGTGCAGAAAGAGGCAGGAGAATTGTTTAAAGAAGCAGCAGAGGTGTAGAAAGAAGCAAGAGAAGTGCAGAAAGAAACAAGTGAGGTGCAGAAAGGAGCAAGAGCAGTGCAGAAAGAAACAGCAGAGTTGCAAAAAGACGCAAGAGGGGTGCAGCAAGAGGTAGGAGAGGTGCACAAAGAGGCAAGAGAGGTGCAGAAATAGGCAAAAGGGGTACAGAAAGAAGCAACAGAGGTGCAGAAGGAAGCAAGAGGACTGCAGAAAGAGGCAAGAGAGTTGCTGAAACAGGCGAAAAAAGGTAGCAGTGCAGAAAGAACAAGCAGGGGTGCAAAAAGAGGCAAGAGGGGCACAGAAAAAGGTAGGGGGATGCAGAAAGAGGCTAGAGATGTACAGAAAGAGGCCAGAGGGGTGCAGAAAGAAGGAATAAAGGTGCAGAAAGAGGCAAGAGAATTGCTTTAAGAAGCAACAGAGGTGTAGAAAGAAGCAAGAGAAGTGCAGAAAGAAACAAGTGAGGTGCAGAAAGGAGAAAGAGCAGTGCAGAAAGAAACAGCAGAGTTGCAAAAAGACGCAAGAGGGGTGCAGCAAGAGGTAGGAGAGGTGCACAAAGAGGCAAGAGAGGTACAGAAATAGGCAAAAGGGGTACAGAAAGAAGCAACAGAGGTGCAGAAGGAAGCAAGAGGACTGCAGAAAGAGGCAAGAGAGTTGCTGAAACAGGCGAAAAAAGGTAGCAGTGCAGAAAGAACAAGCAGGGGTGCAAAAAGAGGCAAGAGGGGCACAGAAAAAGGTAGGGGGGATGCAGAAAGAGGCTAGAGAGGTACAGAAAGAGGCCAGAGGGGTGCAGAAAGAAGGAATAAAGGTGCAGAAAGAGGCAAGAGAATTGCTTTAAGAAGCAACAGAGGTGTAGAAAGAAGCAAAAGAAGTGCAGAAAGAGACAAGTCAGGTGCAGAAAGAAGCAAGAGCAGTGCAGAAAGAAACAGCAGAGTTGCAAAAAGACGCAAGAGGGGTGCAGCAAGAGGTAGGAGAGGTGCACAAAGAGGCAAGAGAGGTACAGAAATAGGCAGAAGGGGTACAGAAAGAAGCAACAGAGGTGCAGAAGGAAGCAAGAGGACTGCAGAAAGAAGCAAGAGAGTTGCTGAAACAGGCGAAAAAAGGTACAGAAAGAGGGAACAGAGGTGCAGAAAGAGGCAAGAGGGGTGCAGAAATTTGCAACAGAGGTGCAAAAAGAAGCAAGAGCAGTGCAAAAGAACCAACAGAGGTGCAAATAGAGGCAAGTGAGGTGCAGAAGGAGGGACTAGAACTGCAGAAAGATGCAAGAGATTTGTAGAAAATGGCAAACGGGGTACAGAAGGAGGAAAACGGTAGGCAGACTGAGGCAAGAGAGGTGTAGAAAGAGAGAAAATGGGTGCAGGAAAAGGCAAGAGGGATGCAGAAATTTGGAACAGAGGTGCAGGAAGATGCCAGAGCAATGCAGAAAGAACCAACAGAGGTGCAGAAAGTGGCAAGGGGAGTGCAGAAAGAGACATGTGAAGTGCAGAGTAAAGAAAAAGAGGTGCAGAAAGAACCAACAGAGGTGGAAAAAGAGGAAAGAGTGGCAGAGAAGGGTAGGAGAGGTGCACAAATAGGCACGAGTGGCACAGAGAGAGGCAGGAGGGGTGCAGAGAGGAAGAAAACTGCAGAAAGAAGCAACAGAGATGCAGAAAGAGGCACAAAGGGTGCAGAAAGAGACAAGACAGGTAAAGAATGAAGGAACAGAGGTACTGAAAGAGGCAAGAGTGGTGCAGAAACAAGGAAGCATGGTGAAGAAAGAGACAAGAGAGTTGCACAAAGAGGGAAGAGGGGTGAAGAAACAGGTAAAGGGGGTGCAGAAAGAAGCAAGTGAGGTGCAGGAAGAGGCAAGAGAGGTGTACAAAGAAGCAAGAGAATTACAGAAAGAGGCAAGTGAAGTACAGAAGGAGGTAAGAGAAGTGCAGAAAGAGGCACTAGAGGTGCAGAAAGTGGAGCAGAAGGAAGCAAGAGTGGCTTGTACCCCATTAGTACCAATGTAACACCCACATTTAGCAATAAGTAACAGGTTACCATTCTAGGTTTGGAAAGGACCTTCCAACATGCTGAAACACATGACACTGCATTTTGGTAACGTTTGAGCCATTTGAACTAGAAACAACGCTTTTTGGTTCAAATCTGCAGATTAGGCAGCAGATGATGAATTATGTGGCAAATGCAGAAAATAGATATTTGTGCCTAAGTCGGTGCAGCCAAACAGTCGCATAATTCCGGTGGCCATGCTCATACCTCTGACTAGCACCAGAAGTGCTCCTCAGTGATTCTTTAATTTTTTTGTCTCTTTGACTTCAGAGTTGAGCTTCTATGGAAACGAGGAAGACTAAACCTGACATTACCACTCCACAACATGTAGTACCATACCACATATTTACTCTCCAACACATATCCCATTCTACTTAATTCCTATAAAATAAATACCACATACTTTCTATCCACATCATTTTACTGCACAATTTAACACATAATTCTACTACACACAATTTACATCCACTCCACTCCGAAAAACATAAAAAAACCATTTACATTTACATTGCCAAGAGCTCTAACTCTTGCACATGTGAAACCTATAACATTGCAAACACTTCTTTAACTAGTAGTCGCGTTTGCAGAGTGGTGGAGAAAGGGTTCTTGGCATCAGACCAGCGCTCAGCAATTCCGCTGCGTAGGATTTACAGGAGGTACCAGGAGGGCTTCTTGGCCCCCAAAGATCCTCAGGAGTAAATTGGACTTCTTACCCCATCCCGTACTCTGCCAGGAGGAGCGTTTGCAGAGTGTTGGAGAAAGTAGTCATGGCCTCCGAAGACGTCTTAGCATTCCCACTGTGTGGGACTTACTGGAGGTAACAAGAGGGGTAGTTAACCCCCAAGCACATCCTTGGGGGCCAGCTACCCCTCCTAATACCTCCAGTGGGTCCTACATGGCAGGATTGCCTAGTTATCATAGCAGGCCACTCCCCCTATCCCCACCACTCTGCAAATGCACTTTTTGGCGCTCTTGGATGGGGATTGAAGTCCCCTTTGCTGATGGGAGTCCTAAGGGGCCAACTAGCCTACCTGATACCCCCTATCTGTCCCAGATAGTATGATTGCTGAAAGCAGAACACAGGCAATGCCCCCTTTCTCCACCACTCTGCAAACGCCCCTCCTGGTGCGTTCTAATTTTGGGGATTAAGTCCCTTTAAATACTGAGAGTCCCTGGGGCCCAACTAGTCCACCTGTTATCTCCAGTAAGACCCATACAGCTAGATTGTTGAGTTTGCTTACAGGCCACACTCCCTTTTTACATGACTCTTCAAACGCAACTCGTGATGCACTGCTGCTCGGGGGTTGAAGTCCACTTGTGGCCTGAGGTCCTCAGGACAAAAGAGGACCTCATCGCCCCACCAGCAGTGTGTCAAGAGGGGAGTTTGCAGAGTGGTGTACAAAGGGGCGTGTCCTCAGACCACCTCTCAATAATGCAGCTCTGTGGCAATTACTAGAGGTATCTGGTGGGCTTGTTGGCCCCCAGGGACCCTCAGAATTCAAGGGGACTTAATCCCCCAACTTACAACGTGCCAGGGGGCGTGTTTGAACAGTGGTGCAGGGAGGTGGCGGGGCCTGGCATAACAAGTGTGGAAACGCGCCACCTGGCGCACTGTAAATTGGGGGATTAAGTCCCCTTCAATCCTGAGGGTCCCTGGGGCCCAACTAGCCCACCAGGTACCTTCAGTAAGCGTGAAGAGCTGCGTTGCAGAGAGGTGGTCTGAGGCCACACCCCTTTTTATACCTCTCTGCAACGCAGCTAAGTGGCACTTACTGGAGGTACCTGGTGGGCTAATTGGCCCCCAGGGACCCTCAGGATTTGAGGGGACTTAATCCTCAAACTTACAACACGCCAGGGGGCGCGTTTGCACAGTGGTGCATGGAGGAGGCGGGCCTGATATAACAAGTTAGCAATCTTGCTGTGTGGGACCAACGTTGACATTGAGGGCTAACTACCCCTCCTGTTACCTCCAGTAAATCCCACACAGTGGGATTGCTAAAAGGTGTTTGGAGACCATGTTCACCTTTTTCCACCACTCTGAAAACGCGACAGCTATTGTTGGAAATGGCCCTTTTTGCAGGGTTATCCCCAATCTATTAGCTTTTTCCTCCTACTTTTCCCTGACCTGTTTGTGTTGGTTGTAGGACTCTGGGCACTTTACCACTGCTGATCAGTGCTAAAGTGCATATGCTCTCTGTGTAAAATGTGTTATAGATTGGTGTTTCCATGATTGGCCTATTTGATTTATGTGTCAGTCCCTAGGAAAGTGCACTGCACATGCCAGGGCCCATAAATCAAATGCTGTTGGTGGGCTGCAGCGCTGGATTGTGCCACCCGTGCAAACAGCCCATAAAGTGTAACTCTGGCCTGCCACTGAAGAGCCTGTGTGAAGCCTGGGGCTGCAATATCAACTTGGCAAGTGCACACACTTGCAAGTACCTAAACCTTCCCTATTGTACATGTGAGTCACCCCTTAGGTAGGCCCAAGGTACCCCTATGGGCAGGGTGCATTGTATGTGAAAGGTAGGACATGCCCTGGTGTGTGTGGTATGTCCTGATAGTGAATTACAGCCTACTTAGTTTTTCACTATTGCAAGGCTACCTGTTCCCCATAGGTCAGAGTGGGCGGTTTGATTATAACATCCTATAATCCTAACTGACCCAGGGGACATGGTAGAAATTTGAGTGTAGTATGCCTGAACTCAGAATGATAAAATGCATCTTTTAGTGAAGATGGTTTTAACATTCTGTGTTTGAAAATACCACTTTTAGAAAGTAGGTATTTTCTTACCTAACCATCCAGCCTGCCTCTGCTTGTGTGTTGTCTGTCTGGTTTGTGAGTGACAGGGGCTTGGGGAGACTCCAGGAGACAGGGTGAGTCCGCACAGGGCTGAATAGAGCTAAATGCACACAGATGGGTGGGAGGAGTAGCACCTGGGTCTGAATAGGGCTATGACTGCCTTACACAATGCTGGCTCTACCTCTTGTGGTGCTCCTGATGACCGTACCCCACGCTGACAAAGGAAGAAAGTGAACACCGGCAGAATGCCCCCAGAACTAGTTTGAACTAGGTACTGGACCCTCTGCCTTCAGAGGACAAAGGATTTGGTGGTATAAATATTCGGGCTCAGCCCCCAGAACTTTAGATTACTTCTGAACTAAGGAACCTGCCTGGAAGAAGGACCGAGAAAGCTGGAGGAGGAGTACTGCCCCTATGCTGCGTGTTGTGGGGTTGGCCTGCAGTGGTTTCTTCTGTCTTGGGTAGGGAAAGGACTGGGCTGTGCTTTCATCATCCTGCTGTTAGAGTTTTCTCCAAAGGCTTGAAGTTGAGCTTGCCTTTTGTTGGAAGTCACAGGGATAGAAAAGACTTCAAAGAACTCGCTGGAATCAAGGAACCTGTCAAGAAGATGAGCTGGAAGAGCTGCCAGGAGGATTACTGCCCCTTTGCTGTATTGTTGCTATGTTGGGTTGGCCTGCAGCTGCTGCTTCTGCCTTGGCCAGTGAAAGAACTTTCTCTACTTGTGCTGAGTATCTCTAAGGGCCTGAAACCGAGCTGGCCTCCTGTTCAGAAGTCTCAGGGACTGCAAAGACTTATCCAACCTCTGGGTACCACTCCTGGAACCGCTGTTTCACGTCCCACAGAAGAGGGAACTGTGACCTACCCTGTCACCGACTCCGTCACTGGCCTTGTGTCCTGAAGGCACCGCAGACCGCACCCTCCGCATCTTGCACCACAACCCCGGTCTCACTGATGACAACGGCCGACACCGCCAAGCTGCTGCTTGCACCATAAGCTGTGGACACCGCAGCTCGCCCCGCCTTGCTTTACTTCACTGACCTGGTCTGACTGACACGGTTGCCGTTTGCTCGACACCCGTGACTGCCTCGTCACACACAGCTGTCCGGATCGGCCAACGCCAATTCCCACCAACAGGCTCTGTCACTTGCACCGCATCCTGCCAGCACCGCATCGTGCCCCGTCTCGTCCTGTACCACAAGCCTTGGTCTCACTGATGTTGTCTGGATGATCGTCACCAAGCTGCTGCCTGCACCGCATCGAGAGAACACCGTACTATGCACCGCTTCTAATTTGCATCGCAACCGCGATGGATGCCACGACAGGCTCGCACTTCTGTGTAAGCCGCACTAAGAAAGGTACTGTTACTGAGCCTGTTCACGCTGTTGCTGGCCCGTACCAACGCGGTCAGCTGGAACTGCGAGACTCTGTGTTTTCAGCATCGCGGTATGCTCAGACAGAGGTACCGACTCATACGAACTGTGTTTTCATTGTATTTTTGCAATTTAAAGACATCTTGGGAACTATCTATTTTTAAAGTACTGTATGGTGGATTTTTATCATACTTGGTCTTGTCCTAAGTATATAGAAATATTGGATATGTTTCTAAACTGGTGTGGTGTCTTTTTGTAGTGCTTACACTGTATTTCTGTTGGTTACATGCAACTGCTTTACACACTGCCTCTAAGTTAAGCCTGAGTGCTAGTGCCAAGCTACCAAAGGGTTGCGCAGGGGTTATTTTAGGAGTGTAACTCCCTTATACTAACTAGGAAGAAGGGTCCCTACTTGTACAAAGGTGCAAGCCCTTGGCAACTAGACACCCCCATTTCTAACAGCTGTGTTATAGTTAGAAATTACTATTTAAAAAACCTTTGAAATTCACTGAAAAAACATAGTTTTCAAGGACGTTTTAATTGGAAATTAGCATTTAAAAAAGCTTTGAAATTCACAGAAAAAACAGAGGTTTCAGGCATGTTATTGTTAGAAATTAGCATTTAAAAAACCTTTGAAATTCACTGAAAAAAACGTAGGTTTCAGGGACATTATAGTTAGTTGAACATTTCACTCATAGAAACCCAGAAAAATTCTGCTGTTATAGTTAGTTCAGCTAACTATAACTGGCCCCCCTGCAATGCATTGCTGATGACATCACATATTACATCATTCATGACATGGTCAGGGACATCACTGATGACTTCTCAACTGACATCCCTGATGACATCACTCATGACATCATCCACGTGAAAATCTGATGTACCTCCTTACACCCTAATATAACCTTTGATACACCCACTCTGAAATACAGACTACCATTTTCAAAACCATAGACACACCAATACCAGTTACTACCAACGCACTCACTGATACCTAGATCTACAAACACATCCACTCATATACCCATACAGTCACTCATACATGCAGTCACTCATCAATACAATACTATCATATGCAACTTATACACCTATACAGACACTCACACACTGCCACTCACCCAGAGTTACTCACATACCTAGTCAGTCATGCAAAGAATCAATCACACTTCCATTTACTCACCTATACAGTTTTACAAACACCTCACTTATTTATACAGATACTAACGCATACTTACTCTCTTATACAATCACTGATACAAGTACAAACTCATCCATACTACCACTCTCACAATCACTCACTCTCACATATAGTTATTTATATACACCAGCACTATGATATACTGCCTTTTACATAATTAGTTACTCGCACATGTACCACTGAGACATCCATTCACTCACCAACATACCCATACATACACTCACCCACCCATACAGCTGTTTCCACATGCACTCTTGAACCCATACACCCAGTGAATCAACCACTCACACATCTATGCACAGTCACCTACCTCCCACCTACCCACACATACACTCAGGCACCCATACAAATACTCAGGCAACCAATCAATAACCCATATAGACACTCATGTAGCTACTCACCAACCCATGAAGCGAATTACACAACAACAGACAGACTGATACAGACATTCAAACAGTTTAGTCACTAACCCATACATTCAGTAGGACACATTTAATCACCCACTTATACAGTCAGTCATGCACCTACTAAATCCTCCATCCAGACACTTATACACCCACTCATTCTTCAATACACCTTGGCATATACATAAAACATACTTAAACTTTATAGGAACACACATTCCCTGGATGATGTAATCAGTGATGTCATTTGAGATGTCGTCAGTGATGTCATCAATGACGTCACTGACCATGACATGAATGACGTAATATGTGATGTCATCAGCAATTCATTGCGGAGGCGTGTGTTATAGTTAGCTGAACTAACTATAACGGCAGAATTTCTCTGGTTTTGTACGAGTGAAATGTCCAACTAACTATAACGTCCCTGAAACCTATGTTTTTTTCAGTGAATTTCAAGGTTTTTTAAATGCTAATTTCTAACAATAAGGTGCCTGAAACCTATGTTTTTTTCAGTGAATTTCAAAGGCTTCTTAAATGCTAATTTCTAGCTATAACATCTCTGAAACAATTTTCAGTATATTTATATATTTATGTATATATATATTCACTGAAAAAAACTTAGGTTTCAGACATGTTATAGTTAGGAATTAGCATTTAAAAAACCTTAGAAATTCACTGAAAAAACCATAGGTTTTAGAGGTGTGATAGTTAGCTAGACATTTCACTCGTATAAAACCATTGAAATTCCCCCTAACTCGCGCACCCGCAATCCACTGCTGATGATGTCACATATTACATCATTCATGACATGGTCAGTGACATCACTGATGACATCTCAAATGACATCACTGATGACATCATCTAGTGAATGTGGTTTGGTTCGATATTTAAATAGAGTTGGGTGGAATTTGCGGACTATCAAGAAAATGTAAAAAAGCTCCGCAAACACGCGGAAATATCGCGGACGCAGAAGTTTTTTTCCCGCCTGTTCGCGATATTTTCTGCGTGATCGTGTAGAAAATGTCTCGCCAACTTGCCTATGTGGTCGCCTATGGGCGCGGTCATCTTGTTTTCACTTGTCCCACCTGCTCATAATGCTTATTTCCTGTTCCGGGTCGCGCAAAGCATGCTCTCGCCTGATCACGATACGTATTTCTTGTTAGGGAACGCTTTTATGTGTTCGCACCACTTTTTGCGTGCTCGATGCGAAAATATCACGCAAACTTGCCCTTGCGGTTGCGGTTGTAATGGGCATGGCCATCTTGTTTTTCACTCTATTGCATGGTTCTGGGGCCTGCTTCTGAAATTTCCCCCTATCTTTTCAATCCTTTGTTTCTAAACACTTTTTTTTAATCTATTTTATTTATTATCTCTCCGACTATTTTCCTGCTTCTATATTTTTGGTTTTTGTCTACTTTTTGTGTGTTTTTAAACTACTTTTTCATTCTTTTTCTATTACCTGCTTTTTCCATTTCTTTTACTCACTTTTTTAATTTTTACCTTTTCTTTTCCACCCCGGCCTACCCCAGAACCATGGCAAAGGGACACAGGGCTCATCGTAGCCAGAGCCGCAACCGCCTTCTTTGCGGAACGCGGAGCCCACAAGGGGTGCAGGCACGGGCCTTTTTCGGGGAGGTGGAGTTGGCTGCACTCGTTCTCTTTGTGCAGCGCCACCTCCCCTTAACCCTGGCAGCAGGCGGCAGGCCTGGGTCTGGGTACGGGCTCTGGGAGCGTCGGCAGCAGTGGGGGAAGGTGCACCGGGCAGTGTTTCGCTGCTCTGGGGTCCAGCGCACCCAGAACCAACTGACGCACCGGTGGTCTGATATCCTGGACTGGGAGCAGGACCTGCTGGACTTGCTAGGAGTGGAGGTCCCGGGTCTTGGTGAGTAACTAATTATTACTACTTTGTGTCTGTTCTTCTGCTCTGTGTTATATATTGCAAATATCTTTTTTTTTTTCAACCAGCTAGAATGCTGCTGCTTACATTACTGGTAAATTACGTTTAAAAGTCTTCTGTGATTGTTATGATGACACAGGTGCTCTTCTGCGCTACTAATCTTACTTGTTTGTAACTTTGCGTTTGCTCTCGCTTAACGTGATTATGTAAGAGTTTATTTTTAAGTATGGTGGAATTTTGTCAATTTGCGGTACGCCAATTCGTGCAAAAGCGTACTCGCGGTTCGCAATAAATGCGAACTTCCGTGAGATTGCGGATTTTTTATTTTTGCGAGTTCGCAGGATTTTTTTCACCGTGGCTACCGCTAAGTAGCCCATGCGGTCGTATATGGGTGCGGCCATCTTGTTTTTCACTGTTCGCGCTGCGTATTTCCGTTTCCGGCCGCGAGTTGCATGTGTTGCGCATTTCCTGTTCCGGGTCGCAGTTGTCTGTTCGCGTCCGTTTTTGCGTGCTCGCAATCAAAATATCATGCAAACTTACCCACGCGTTGCAATGGGTGCGGCCATCTTGTTTTTCATTCATTGCTATGGTTCTGAGCATGCCTTTTCTATCCTGCTTCAATATTTGTAATCCTTTGTTTGAATTTTCTTTAACTTTTTTACTCATTATCTATCTCTCTATTTTTTACATCTATATTTTGTGTTTTTTTCTACTTTACGTTACTTTAACAACTACTTTTTTAACTCTCTCTTTTCTTTTATTTACTTTTTCAAGATTCTTTCCTATTTATTTTTCCTTTAACTCAGGACCATGGCAAAGGGAGCTGGCAAGAACTCGAAGGGGAAGAGTCCCGCACCTGCAGCCGGCTCCCTTGCGGGCGTTTATGGAGGGCGTCTGTAAGTCCCAGGGAGATCTTTAGCGCGGTGGAGGTGGCCGCACTGGTCTTCTTTGTGCAGCGTCACCTCCCCAAGACCATCGCAGCAGGCGGCAGGCCCGGTACCGGGTACGGCCTCCGGGAGCCTCGCCAGCTATGGGGTAGGGTGTGCCGGGCCATGTATCGGGAGTCAGGGGGCCGGCGCACCTACAACCAGGTGATGCACCGGTGGTCCGACATACTGGACCGGGAACAAGACCTGCTCGATTTGCTTGGCGTCAAGCTCCCTGGGCTTGGTGAATACTAGTAGCTATTTAATAACTACCTTGTTTTCTTCTGCTCTGTGTTATATTGCAAATATATTTGTTTTCCAAAGAGCAAGAATGCTGCCGATTACATTGCAGGTAAATTATGTTTCAAAAGCTTCTGTGATTGCAGGTGCTCACCTGCTCAGTGGCGGTGCTACTATGCTTATTTGTTTTCAATTTTGTGCTCATTTGGCCTGAGAGATTATGTATGAGTGTACTTTACAGAACTGCGTAATGCTAGAGACTAGAGACTCAAGTCCAGTCCTTCCTTTGTACTCCTGCCACTAAGAAGAGTTAGTGGTGGTGTATTGATAGGTTGAGTATATTATGACTTGTTATTTAGCAGGACATTTTTTAGTGGTCTGCAATCATGACGGACTGTGTCTGTCACTTCACGTGCTGCTAAGTGCTGCCAGTCCTAGTAGAACCTTTTTGCAGTTGGTTTAGTGAGTTACATAACTTTCCAAGTAGACGGTCCACGAATCCAGCAATACTAATATCCTAGTAGACCACATCAGATAGGTCAATAAATTTAGTGCAATTGTTATTTATTTCCCCGAAATAATTTGTTATTGTTTTTTTTAAATGTTTGATTTCGTTGATAACAATCATCCATGTTTGTGTCTTTCTTTCATGTACATTCAGCACCTCCCAGGGGCAAGAGGGCAGAGGTAGTGGTGCCGGCGGAGCAGGAAGGCCAGGATCGGTCCACTGAGGGCTCTTCTGCTGGCCCCAGTGTTTTCCTGTTAATATTAATAATTATACTTCCCTCACTTTTACAGCACCTATTTATTTGAAACGTTCATCATAATTCTATTTTTTCCTAAAACGTCTTCGATCTTCTTGTAGACTGTTTCTAAATTCTTATCCTGCCTCTACTATGACTCTCTGTGCTACTACTATTTATTATTATTAGTCTGTCTGTTTAGCTAGCTAAGCTTGCACAGTTGGCAAAAGGTGTTAAACAAAACTCCTATTCAGCAACAGCTCTAGGCAGTGAGTGCAGTCCTCTGAGCTGTCCATAATGTCTATTGAAGTCTTCTTAATGTTTATGCTTTGACAATTCCCAACAATAAAATGTCAATGGCCACCAAGAATAAGATACTAGTTTAGTTTTTGATTGGATAGAAGGACATACTACTACTTTTGCAGGGACTATTCTGCACATACAGAACTATGGACAAGAAATATGGCATTGGTGATAATAGGCACAATTAGACTTTCCTCCCTCCCCTAGTCATAACAGAAGTTGAACCCCCAATCTCCTTACTGACTAGCTAGTGTGTCAGAGTCATTATTTAGCTCCCGAATGCAGCGATGATCCCCAATGATTATACAACCCAGAACATAAGACTTCGGAGTCAGAGTCCCGACCTCTCAGAGTCACGGAATCATGCTTGCAAATTGCAAACCCTTTCGCTCACTCACTCATGACCAAAAACCACAGAGTCTATGTAACTTTTAACGCTTTATTAAAAGTAAAACAACTAGCTCTGTGTGTACTCTGTATATTAATTTTCAATTGTGCATTATACAAAAACATTTATTAAAATCAACTTCATAAAAGAGAAATGGTGAACTGATGAAAACTCAGCAGTGGCTGATTTACACATTAATTGTGGGAGACCCCCTTTCCTGGTTGGTACTTAAAGTACTGGTGGTGATGATGATGAGTAACATTTTGCTCTTGTTCGTAGAAGGGAATCTTCTGTCTGTTATGAGAAAAATGTTGCGCGTTAAAAGCAAGCATTCATCAATTGTGCCAAAAAGTGTAGCATGTTATGGCTAAGCATAAATAAAAACACCCTCCCCTTCCGAAAGGGGAATTTTTAGTTTAGACTAGAGTCACAAATAATTACATTTGTTTATGTAGTGACATTTCTTTTCATTCCGAGACAAAATAGGGAGTGGTGTATATGGCATCTAAAAATATGAAATGTTTTTTCTAGGCGGAACACCATCAGCACAGGAGATAACCACCAGTGCCGGGGCCAGCGCAGAGGTGGTCACTCCAGGGGCAGATGCGGTACCACCAGTGCCAGCAGGAACTGCTGTGGGGGATGCCTCATTAGTGGTGGGCAGTGGTAAGCTAATATATTCCTTACTTATTGAGATTGCAGAGTAGGCTCGCTGCAGGGGTGTATGTTGTACAGTACAAGTACACTTTACTGTTAAGAAGACTTATAAATTTAGAACAAAGTTTTTGTCAACCAGGCAGAAGACAGTCACCCTTGACTTCGCAATATTTAGCGGCAGGATTTGACGAGTAACCAATGGCCTCCTCTAAATGTGACTTCAACTCAGCTGTGAAAGTTTTATCGAGAAGCCAAGTCAGATACGAGATGAACTTGATGTATGGGATGAACGAGAAAGGAAGGAGAAGGACAAGTGAGTTAAATTAATGACTGGCAAAGAATGGTACGTGTTTCTGAATGCAGGCAGAGGTGGCTGGTAGGAATCTGATGCATTACCGGTTGAAGCAAGGATGGGTGGAAGGAGAAAGAAAAGGGAACTGCCTGGGTGGGTGAAACAGAAACTGTATGTGTGCGCAATTTATCCTTTGGGTCAAATTCAAATGCAAGTCAGGCACGGATGCATGGGTGGTGGTTTACAAAATACAATAAAAAGGGTGTTTGTTGGTGAGAAAAAGTAAGGTTTGTCCAGTTGAGACATTAAGAAGAATGATTGACATTTACTTTGAATGGATGGATGCCTGGATGGTATCTTCCTCATAGATCGCATAGGTGTATGTAGAGTAGACAGAGTAGATGGTCACTGGATGAAGAGTGTTAGTTTGAAGAGCATGTATGTAACACCGGACGTCTGTGCCAGAGTAGCAAAGCCGGGGAAAGTAGTTCTAATTTTTCAGAATACTCCCTTGACTAACAGTAGTTTGCAAGCACAGAATATATTGTGTATCTATATTGTATAGTTCAAATTATGAAGTCAAGTCACAAGTGCCTTCCTCCGGCGATTACGGGGACCACTCACTACCTGTGTTAATAATTTTTGTTCAACTCTGTCATTCATGTGTGGCCTATCGGTGTTCACTCATTCAATAAAAACAAAGCACCTAAAGTCATCCCTTAGCACCGACGTCCCGTGAGGGTAGGTTGACCGACGGCACTTGCACTCCAGCAAGGGTACTCACACGTGAAGTGCCCCACACACAGGAGGAGACAGCTAAAGCAACAAACCTGTACCTATTAGGCTTCCACTATGAAGTGGTAGGACCTCCGGCCTACCCCTGAACTTCCTGTGGAGTAGGTAACACTCGCCTACCACAGCGTGTAGATAGTTTTTTAATATTCAGGTCCTGATGAATTGATCTGTATCTTTTTGAACAGAATGGATGAAACATGTTGACCAACCACCAGGTAGAGTACACTGTTCTGGATCCATACACCAGAAAGTCATCTCTCCTCACTGTTTTTAAAAAGGTAGCTAGCCACACCAACAAATTCACGTAGTGGACTACCTAACCTTTTTTAATCACCACCCCCATACATCTACACTTTCATTAGGACCCTCACACCCACATGCACCAAATGGCAGGGACAAAAGATCTTCGTTAGACAGCCCCATCTGGGTGCCCGTCAGACATTGCACCACCAGTTTGACGAGCAGCAAAACCCAGATGATGAAGCATGACACCTAGCTTGCTGGGTGTGTGAGGGTTTTAGTTCCGAAAGGGAAGATTTCCCTCCACCTTTCCTTCCTTTCTTTCCTACCTGGGGACCTGGCCCCTCCTGTCTCTTCTTCAGTATACCACATTGGGGAACTGCGGACCACACTTTGTTTGCAATGCTGTGCGCCAAACACTAATCAACAAGAAACAAGTGCCAATACTGATTGTATCTTCATGGAAATGCTCTAACACCGGAACAAAGACAGTTTATCAAAGCTGGGATATACTAGTTAATAGCTTTTTATTATTGCAACCAAGTCATCAAGAAAGTATATTTGTTTTAGTCATATACTGTCAAATAGAAACAGAACATTTTTTGTAAACACAAAAACAATTTTGGACACAAACAGTGAAGTATTAAAATCAAACATGCATTCCGTACTCAATCATATCTCAATCATACCTTCCATTCATACACAAACGACATACAAATACTCAGCCCTATTGAATATGAATAGACAAGCGGGTTGAGTATTAGGTCTGCTGCAATATATACAATTATATACATAAAATTATACAGTGAATTCGTATATATAGGTCTGAATCAAATAAATCATCAAAATCAAATAGCACAATCAAACAAAATATATGAAACAATTCTAAACCAATAGTGTAACAGTATATTAGCACTAAGGGAAAAAACAGGAGGAGCAGACACTGGACATGAAAGGGCATACGCGTTTCGAATCCTTAAGGGTTGGGGGGGATTCTCATCAGGGCCAGGTAGCTCACTATGGAGAATATCCAGAGATAAATATCACCTTAGGAGTAAACAGAACAAAAGCCAAGCTTGTCAGGGTTCAGGATGAGAGAAGCTGGATGGCCGGAAAATCGTGAACAAGCACGTCCAAAACAGGGGATCGAAGAAGGGTCAGTTCGTAAATATTTTAATTCAGCCTCGGCTGGGGAGAATTGTTGTTAAAGTATAGTCGCCGGCGTCTCCAACAGCGCTAATCTCTCGCGCATGCGTAGAGTGCCAAACACAGCACTCGGAAATAGCCACCATTTCCAATGGCGCCTCCGACCAAAACATGCTTTTAATGGTGGTCTGGACCGTTTTCATATGTGATGATGATCCAGACTTCTTCAACCCAGTCAGGCTCATTGATGTACTCTTTCTCATTGGTGTCTCTACCAGACTCTTACTGTGCCACCTAGATGTTGCTGGGGTAGAGGGTGTGGGCGCTACCACTGCTGTGCTGCTGCCAGGGGTACTGTGTGTACCAGAAAAAATGTCTCTCACTTCTTCACCTCCATCCTGCACGATCAGCTCCTCGTCTTCAGATGCAATATCAATGACTACATTTGGATTTGTACTTTTGGCTTTCCGGATGTTACTTAGGTGCGCCTCCCACTGAATGCTGTGGTGTTTTTGGAGATGACCTCTCTGGCCTCCGGTACCATAGTTGGTCCTAAGCTTACCCCGACTAACTACTTGTTTACAAATCGAACAAATAACATGGTTTTCCGCCTTTTTGCTACTACTAAAGAAGTCTTAAACTGGGGAGTTGAGATTTCTGGTGGTGGTGGAGGTGTCATTTCAATGCCAGATTAAGTGGAGGATGGGCGTGGCGGAATTTGACTCTGTTGTGCACTTGCAGCACCACTACTTGAGACAATGGAGGTCGAGCTGGATGGAGGTCCCTGCCGGCCCTTCTGAAGTGAAAATATGGAAGCTGTAGGCCGTGTTGGTGTAGTAGTTACCTGTGTTGGTGGTGGTACCAGTGCCACCCCGCACACATCCCGCGCAGCATTTCGGGATAGGGTAAAAATGTCTGTCTTCTGCATGCCCGCTGGGGCTGGAGTGACGACTGTGATGACTGGGTCGTCATCATCACACTCTTCATCAGCAGCAGAATACACCACTTCTACTTCTTCTTCGTCATCCCCCATAACTGAAAGCCTTGCAGGGACCTTTCTTTTACCTAGCTTTGTCGGCTCATGGCGTGCCTCCCTCTCAAACTGAAATGGTGGGTGCCAATCAAGATCTAGATCATCAGAAGCAAGGGGGCTTGAATAAGAAGTTGTAATTGCCCTCCTTTTCCTTACTGGGGATCTGGAAGACAATGGATCATGGAGTAGCTTGCTCAGCTGATACCTCCGCGTGAATCTCGATTTCCTGATTTGCTGCTACTTCTGGAGGAACAATTATTGTTGGGAGTTGTGCCTCTCCTTGTACCTCTCCTTGTGCCTCTCCTTGTGCCTCTCCTTGCGCCTCTCCTTGCGCCTCTCCTTGCGCCTCTCCTTGTGCCTCTCCTTGTGCCTCTCCTAGCGCCTCTCCTTGCGCCTCTCCTTGCGCCTCTCCTTGCGCCTCTCCTTGCGCCTCTCCTTGCGCCTCTCCTTGTTGCACCTGTGGTTGTCATTGCGGCTGTGGTTGAACACTCGTCAGATGAGTTACACCCTGCGTTGATTGGATGCTAGTTTGCGATGAGTCAACGCCAACATCACTGGTCGATGGTGAAAGAGCAATTAATGTGGCTGCCTCTGCGGCACTAATGGGCTTGGGCCTAACTTGCCGTGGTGGCACTGAGACCAATGAAGAGGAGGCGCTGCACCCAGCTTGGTCCCCGGCGGACACCGCTGTTGCAGGCGTAGTTTTTTTTTCCCCAAAAAAGTGACGGTCGGCACACTAGTCTCCTTGGTAAGTGGCGCCACTTGCTTCTTCTGCTCCTTCTTACTGGCAGTGGCACTGGCAACTTTCTTTGTAGGAGAGCTACAGCTACCTTTCTTTGGGCCCATCTTCTACAGATGTCAGAACAGCAGGACGCAGTTGCACGAGTTGCAGAGTTGTCTGTGGCCACAAGTGACATCATGTGATGTTGTGCACACACCACAGCAGGACTTCTTCCTGGCACTACAACAAGTGATGATGATGAGAATGATTCCCGGTTCTCAGTCTTTGTGCACCTAAAAACAAAGAAGCCAGAGGAACATCAGTTAAATAAATGTTGCATATGTCGTGCTTCAATTAATACTATTGCAACTAGGCATTTATTGGTATGAACACAACACACCCAAAAACGGACAGACCCAAAATAAAAATTGCAATTCTAATAAAAAATGGATGTTTAAATTAATAGAAGAGGGACCACACAGAGAGAGTTGTTTCATGCACCCATTCATAACCCTATGCAAGCTTGCTGGCCTTTGGCAAAAACTGCCTGGCCTCAATGTGCCCCCCCACCCACATGGCCAGGCCCTGGACCAGGCCCCAACAACACCCAAAAAAACAAAATACACAAAAATCACCTCAATGATGTTTAAATTCATGAGACCCCACAGAAAGACTTGGTCCATGCACCACTAAGTACCCCTGGGCATAATGGATTAAAGCAAGACAGACTGGGTGCAGGCCTATGGCACAAAGCACACTGTCTGGCTTCCAAATGGCCCCTAGACCCCCACCCACATGGCCAGTCCCTGGATCAAGCCTCAAAATGGCCCCCACTCACATGGCCAGGCCCTGGACCAGGCTCCAACTACACCCCAAAAATCGAAATACACACACAAATCACCTCAATCCAATGCCATCCATGCCCTAAATGATGTTTAAATTCAAGAGACCCCACAGAAAGACTTTGTCCATGCACCACTGTGTAACCCTGGGCATAATGGATAAAAGCAAGGCAGACTGGGTGCAGGTCTTTGGCACAAAGCACACTGCCTGGCTTCAAAATGGCCCCATGAACCCCACCCACATGGCCAGGCCCTGGACCAGGCCTCAAAATGGCCCCCACCCACATGGCCAGGCCCTGGACCAGGCCCCAACAACACCCAAAAAATCGAAATACACACAAAAATCACCTCAATCCAATGCCATCCATGCCCTAATGATGTTTAAATTCAAGAGACCCCACAGAAAGACTACGTCCATGCACCACCCTGGGCCTACTGGCTAGTGTGGCTTTAACACGCACCCCAAAATTTAAAAAAAAGTCCACATATAACAGTGAACTATTCAATTCCATGCCATCCATGCCGACCAGTAAATTATATTTAAGTTCAACAAAACTCACAGAAACCGTTGTATCATGCACCCATGACTAACCCTGGGCCTACTGGATACTGTGGCTACCCACAATATATATTTTTTAAAGTTGGGAAAAAGTTTATGAATTGTAGTTGCAGCAACTGCAATGCCCCAAACAAACAACACCAACTTACTTGTAAAATCTCAAATCCAAAAGTGATCCAAACAAAAAGTCCTCAAATACAAATATCCAGCAGCAGCCACAAAGAGTAATCCTTCCAGCTTCAGATCCAAATGACAAGTGACCAGGACATGGACAAAGCACTGGGAGGAGCCTGCTGGACAGGAACAGGAAGTTGTAGACTCTGGGGCACTTACTTCCTCCCACCCCCCAAAAATGGACTCCTTGCACAAAAAAGTGCAGCCAAATGTCAATCTGAGGAGGTATTCTGATCCAAATCATCATTTTCAGAAGGTTTATGCTGCCAGCGATAGATTTCTTGTGCAGAATTGCAATTTATGCGGCTTCTGGAAAGAGAGCTGTTCAAATCTCCCGCCGGATGTCAGCTGCGCGTAGCATCTACGTGTTCGCTATTGTTTACTCTCGCGATATGTGATCGCGGGCCCTTATGACGTATTTGCGTTCTCAAAGTCTCGCAGTGCAAGATGACGGGACTCCAATGACATACTCGCAATCGAAAAGTCTTGCGCGATCACGCAGCCAGATCCAAAATGGCGCAGCGCACGCAAACCGGGAGGAAAACTGTCAAGGCGATGCTCACGAGGTTCCTGTTGTTTCCTTCTTGGCGACGCAAACTCCCAACTACCTCAAGAATCAACCAGTTAGCAAGATTAGGAACTCTTAACCAACCAATTAATCCCCAAGGGAAAGGGGAAGTGGACAGAGAAAACACTGCACACACTGGATCTCTTCTAGAGATGTCAGCGAAGTTCTCTCTCTTGAAGTGTTCAGGGCTGCTTCTTCTTGACTTCTTATCGTGTCACTGAATTACATATAATCACATTACCAATATGTACCTCACTTCCAATATGAAATACATCTAATACAAATGATTATTTTACACATACCATTCTATAGATAGTCCTTTCAGACACTTCATAAAATTGACAGGAGGTTTTAAAAGCTTCTTAACCTTTAAAACAAATACAAGATGTCATCAGTAAGGAGAAATTTCAAGTTTGCATGAACGTGGGTTAATTATTAGTAATTGGTTAGAAAACTCAACACATCACACTAGCTTACCTTGTCAATGCTAGCTGAAATCTTTTATATGGGATTCTGTTTTAAAATAAGAAGAAAAGAAAAGAGCATACTAACTCCTAACCCTAGGAGCTCTAAATAAACACAAATTTATTTTCTCCTAAATACATTCAATTTTCTACATTAATACCAGGTACATGTGCACATGTGATTATTAACGGTTCTTCAATAAAGACCAGACATTATTTGAAAGAAAGGTTACAGAATCCTTTTGCAATTATACTCTTCTGTAATGCACAAGGATTTTTATTTAGCAGTTTCTGTCACTGCCTAGCCTTCTTAAATAGCGTCCTTAAATTAGTATTGTCTATGCTCTTGTTGTTTGAATTGCCAAAAACATCACAAGTCTTACTCCAGAATTATTCCACAAAAATTGAGATCGTTTGCCAATGTCAATGAAAAACGGAATTGGTTTTACCAATGGTTGTTGACCTTAAGGATAACCCGGTATGCTCTCATTACTATCTTTTTAGGAAGCGGATGTCCAGCAGTGGGCGAGAACCGGAAGCCAGGCGAGGAACGATGCTGTTCCCACGCGACCGCCAAAATCAGGAAACCTCCCTGGATGTCACGGAAGAAGCTGCATCAGGTAAGTGAAAATATCCTCGGAAACCAGGAACTAGAAGTCTGGAAACGGGAGAGAGGAGGAGGGAGGAAGGAGGGGATTCCGGGCAAGTCAGAATCTGCTGCGAGGAAAGGAGGAGAGGGTTGTCTGGGCGGGTCAGGTTCTGCTGCACAGGAAAGCTTGTGGAGACGCCAAATGACACCAAGCGAAGCGTCTCCTAACGTGCAGGCAGCGTTTAAATAGCTTTTGGTTCTGGGCGTTGGCTGTAGTTACACATGTTTGAAAAGAACGTTATGCAAAGTTTTACAATGTGAGCCTGAATAGTCGAAAACGTTAGGCAGGATGTAGCTAGCACAGGAAATAAACAAGCATTGCCAAGATCAATGGCCAACTACAAACAAGCATTGCTAAACACAAATCGTCCAATATTTAGAAATATACAACATTTGATTGCCTGATGTTTTACAGATGTACAAGAATGTATCCTAGTTAACAGTTGCTTGTGCTCTCATGACAGTACAACTCAGCGAACTCAGAATCACGGTAAGTCAACGCCGCACGCGCGAGATTGTATTTTTGAAACACGAACAAGCAAAAAAAAAATCGTCAACTCGCGAATTGCGAATTGTTTCCCAATTTCGCGGATTGCGAAATTGCCAAAAATTCGCAAATTCCGCGAGCTGAACGAATTTTCAGCCCATACCTATTTATTTTAGAGAAATTAAGTTACGTAATGCTATAGTGACTCTAGTCCTTACTTTGTCCTGTCACTAAGAGATAGGGGCATATTGATACTTAGGTTTAGTTACTTTGCATTAGTTTGTAATTTTTTAGTGGTATGCGTGATGCCCCCTCTGTTACATCACATGCTGTTAGTACCCCAGTCTTTAGTATTACCTTTTCTAGTTTGTGCAATGAGTGGTAATAGCCTTAGCACTAGCAGAACATCATTCAGCATCAATCAATCAACTAAAAATTTGGTGTATACAAAAATGTAGTCATATGTCCTCCATTTGAGGACTAAAAGAAGTGGAAATGCATACTTAATGTACAATTGGCACGCCTAGGTGGGCTAGGTCAGGTTGTACGTTGTACTTAGGCTTAGTTAGTATTCTGGAATCAGAATGGAAGCCTGGATTAGTGTTGATAAATAGTAAGTAATCGATCCGCGAACCCCCCAATACTACTTGTTGACCAGATGAGATCGGTCAATTTAGTTATTGCAATTGTTGTTTAAATGAGTGGTTTTTTTACCATTCTTTAAAAATATTTTATTTGTTTCACACCAATCATCAATGTTTGTCTCTTTCTTATATCTTTCCTATTCAGCAGCCATGGGCGGCAGACAGGGTCGCAGTCGGCGGGAGGAGCACAACACCAGGAACAGGAGGACACCAACGAGGGCTCTTCTGCTGTCCCTAGTAAGTCTTCTTGTTTTTAATATTAATAATTCTTATTCCATAACTTTTACTGCACCATATTTTTTACGAACTATTGTTTCCGTTTCCTAATGCTATTTTTTACCAACAATTATCTTTCGGTCTGTACTATCTGTTTCGAAATTCTTGTTATCCCTGCCTCTGCTATGATGACTCTCTGTACTACTACTAATAGTAGTAGTACAGAGAGTCATCATTAGTCTGTCTGTAGTAGCTAAGCTTGCCCAGTTGGCCACTCTTTATTTAAAAGGTTTTAAATAAAACTCAGTTTCACCAGTAGCTCTAGCCATTGAGTCTAGTCCTTTGGGTTGTCCTCTTGTACTTCTCCTAGTCTTATAGATCTTGATCTTGAATCTTTGTTAATCTTGAGGCTTTTCGACAATTCCCACCAACAAATGCCCAACCAGATTATTTACTATTGTGATAGGATAGGACATACTACTACTGTTGTAAGGATTTTGCACATACAGAACTTTGCACAAGAAAATAGGATGTTGGTGATGGGAGGTTGGACCTTCCTCACACCTCAATCAGAAGTTCAGAACCCACCACAATCGCCTGCCTGACTAGTTATAGTAGTGCCTCGTCATAACTATTGGCTGTCCGAACCCTCCCCACAAGATACCCAACAAGTAGACAACCCAGAACATAACACACCCGACCTCTCAGTCGAGGGGGCAATGCGTATGCACACCCTTCCTTTCGCTCGCTCACTCGTGTAAGTCCACATCAGATACCACTGAGTCTATGTAAGTTCAAAAATTTTATTTTGAATTGACAAGCTATCTACGTTGTTCTATAATGCAACACCAACAGGAAAATGT
The DNA here is from genome assembly GCF_964263255.1 of Lissotriton vulgaris. Lineage (NCBI taxonomy): Eukaryota > Metazoa > Chordata > Amphibia > Caudata > Salamandridae > Lissotriton > Lissotriton vulgaris. Next base: position 726,154,233 of record NC_141696.1, read on the forward strand.
ATAACATTAAAACAATAAACATTGTTACACTTACAGTTACAACAACTAGAAGTCCATAGGAAAAAAAAGGAAATCATGATAACTGAACAGTAGTGGAAGCACCACCATCCCCTTGTTAGGAATATAGTTTATATAACAGTTTAAATGAAGATCGCTGAGCGAATTCTGGGGACCCCTCAGCTTAGAAGAATCTAGTATTGGTAGTTGTTACATCATAAGCTCTGCAAAGCTCTGGTTCGTAGAAGGGAATCTTCCGTCTGTAATGAGAAAAATGGTGCGCTTTAGTATATTGCAAGCATTTCTCAGCCGTGCCAAAAAGGGTAGCATTTTTATGGATAAGCAATATGAACTAACACCACAACTTCATAAAAAAGTGGCTTGTTAATGTTTTGGTTGACCTTGTACGCAGAGCTTAGACAGCAGCAGTATGAGGTCATGTGGGCTCAAAGGTGTCTTATGCAACAAGCTACGAGGTAACGTCACGTGTGCAAAAAATGAAAGACACAAAGGTAAAATGGATGCATGGCTCGGGCTAACTAAGCAAAGACTAGAATGACCCTAGGGATAATATAACTACTAGTGTCCACTCTAGTACTACCTGATTTGTACTAGTGATGTATTGTAGACTATTAAATACATTTTCAATCTTGCTACTGACCAATAGGGGGAGGTGTATATGACACCTAAAAAATGTGTAATGTTTTTTCTAGGCGCACTACCGACCACCAGTGCTGGGGCCAGCCTCGAAGGCGACGTGGCTGGCAATGATGCGGCAGTTGCGGATGGAGCTGCAGGGGGTGAGCCAGCACCAGTGATGGGCGGTGGTAAGTTAGATTCATAATCCTTAACTATTGACATTACACTCACTGCAAGGGTGTACTGTATGTATACTGTACTGTTGAGACATAGGGCCCCATTAGGATGGCGGGTGGATTTCCCCCGCTGGTAGTCACCGCCAGCCCGGCGGCGGCAAGCCGCCCGCCATCACTGTAGAAAAGACCTCCCCGCCATATTACAATGGTTGGGAGGTCCGCAGCAGATGGAAAGACCGTCCGCCGCTTTTCCGCACAGTCGACATGTCGACCGGGCGGAAAAGGGTTCAATATGGTGGCGGTGTCTAAAGACACCGCCAGCCATTTTAGATTGTGCATTTTGGGATGCCTTTCCATGGCGGCAGGCATGCCAAGTATGCTTGGAGGGCCCGTTGCGGGCCCCCATGGACTCCGGGGGTGGGGGGTGGAGATGGGGGGGTGCCTATGGTACCTCCCTGCCTTTCAAAGCACAACGTTGCAAGCACCGCGCAGTGCCTGTCATGTTGTGCTTTGAAAATCACAACATGTATTTTTAGCATTGTGGCGGGTGGTGCTTTCAGCACCGCAAGCCACAATGTTAAAAATACGGGATGCCCCCGCCACTGTGGCGGGCGCATCCTAATTGCCCCCACGGGACCCCCACCCTTATGGCGGGTGGTCCCTTTTAGCGTGAGGATGGAGGGGCGGACAAAGTCCTCCCGGCATCCTAATGATGCCCTAAGTAAGTAAGAGTTGTTGTGAATGTTTGAAGAGTCAAGACACCCTTTAATTGGCATTAGTGAAGGCATTAGGGGCGGGAGTATTGAGTAACCAACGGCCTCTTCTATCTGATTTTAACACCGCTTTGAAAGTTTTATGGAGAAGCCTCAAAGTCAGATCAGATCACCTGGTGTTGAACTAAAAAGGGAAAGATGAGTGGAAGGAAGAAGGACGGGCAAGATTTATTATTTATGACTGACAGAGAGAAGGATACCTGTGATGCAAGCATGCAAATTGTAAAGGTGGCTGATAGGAATCTGATGCATGGTTGGTTGAATGCCTGAAAAAATCCCGCAAATGTTAACGACCAAGCAAGTGGGAGGATAGATACATACCACAGATGTTATGTACTGTGCTTTACAGTGCTACCATGCCACTATCCCCCACATGCCCCAACCTATTTAGGAAGTGCAAACGGTGCGAATTGGTAAAATCGGCCGTTTGCACTTCCTAAATAAGTTTTTGGGATGCATCATGCATTTTTGTGCAATTCGCTATTTTTAGCGATTTCCAAAAAAGCGATTGCTTTTAAGGAATCGCAAATTTGCGATTCCTTAAAAGCAATGCATGATTGTTTTTCTAATTGCGAATTAGCAATTAGGAGGTGCAAATTACCACAAGGTTGAACCTCGTGGTAATTTGCGAAAAGTTTTGAAAATGCTCAAAAATGCATTTTTTAAACTTTCATGTTTCAGACACACATGTCCTTAGGACATGTGTGTGTGAAACATGCACTTCAAATTACATTTTGGGGTGCAGGGGGGGGTCCTTTGGACTCCCCTCTGCACCCTTGGAATGCATTAACAAATTGCAATTTTCATAAAGAAAATCGCAATTTGTTAAAGCCTTCCCATTGATCCCTATGGGCCTTTTGGCCCATAGGAATCAATGGGAATTGCGAATTCGCACTTTGGAATTCGCATAATATTTGCGATTCAGTAAAAATTTCGATTTTTACCGAATCGCAAATATTTTGCGAAAATATACATGCATCCCATTTTGCGAATTCCAAATTTCGCAATTTGGAATTCGCAAAAGACCGGGATGATGCATGTGGCCGCTAGTGTATAATTATGTCTTACTGCTTTTCTAAGAGTATATTTTACAATAGTCTTGTTTTTTCTTTTTGAAATACAGGTACTCCTTCCAAACAAGATCGGAAGGAGTTGGCCGCCAAGGCACGGTGCTGGAAGCTGGAGGTGATACAAGTGCAATATCGACGGCTGGTGGCCCTGGTAGAGGAGGAGGAGGCAGCAGCAGCAGCTGAACACTCCTCCAATGCCCCGGGCCCCAGCCACCGCTTTCCAGGGTTACGGTGTCACCGTCTGGTGCCCGCCGCCCGCCGTCGCCTTTCCATCACTGGTGCCCCCCCACTGTGGCTTCAACTGCCGTGCCATAAAGCGCTGTGTCGCCCTACTTGAGGAGGCAGTGCGTATCCTCCAAAGACAATTCCGCCGAACCTAGGAGACCCTGTTTATTGCCCCTTTTTTATTTATTGTTTTTGTGGGTGGGAATGGGTATTGGGGTTTTGGACATTTGGTTGGACTTCTTTATGGACATTGGTTGGGGTTAGGGAGAGGGGTGGGTCAGGTTTTGTGGGTTTTTTACATAGTTTATTTTTGTTAGGGTTATTATTAAATCAATATTTCTAATTAACATACAATGTTGCTAATGTTTTCTGGGTGGGGTTACTGTTTTGCATCACAATGTTTCCTTGCTGGTACAGGGCCGCCCATAGCCAGTGTTTGATTTAAATAATTGGCTGACTTTGTAAGACACAAAAAGATAGATGCGGCACCCCTCACTGATTTAGTTGTCCTACTAGTACTGTCAGTCACTCTCTTCTAGTCTATGCATTCTTTAACTGGACTCAAAGGGGTGTGTGAATTGATTGAAAACATGTCCATTATTAATTATGCCTCCCCAAACTTCTCTTACTTTTTCTTAAAGTTTAACTTAGGTACAGCGATGGCTGCATGGTGATGATGGTTTCCTTTCCTAACATGCCATGGTTGTGGTGGTGGTAGTAGTAGTAGACACTGGTAGGGCTGCAGTATTTGCAAAAAAAGAAAATTAGACAGTCAGTTGCCTGAGAGAGACTGTTTGAGGAGTAGTAGAATGACGTACAGTACAGAACTTACTGCGAAACAATAATATGCAAAAATATTTTACAACAAAACATAACGGTGGTGGGATAGCCTACTAAACAGAGATACAAACTATAGTTGTGTTGAGTCACTTGACAAGGCCTACAGTATTCTCGACACAGGCGTAACAGTTAGTGCTGTGTATGAGGATGACAACAAATCCTATCAATGCCGGCAATTATTGTGGATGTATATGTTCCTTTGGTAAATAAAAATCCCCTCTAAAATATACTGCTCATGGGTGGCCAAGCAGAAGAAGATCTGCGCTCTGCCTTGAAATTGAAGTACTGTTGCTTTGGCCACATCCGCCCGAGCAAGCGTGTGATAAATTATTGGTGAACATTTAATTTAGTCACACCTCAATAAGTCACACAGCCCGGGGAAAGAGGGTTAGGGTTTGTTGAATGGATGGGAAGGGGGTTTGGGGAAAGGCTTGAAAATGAAAAACAGTACACATGGACAAACAACAAAACACAATCTCTGTAGACTAGCATATCCATATCAATATGTTAAGGGAGAAAAAGGAAATGCATGCATGATGATGATTGATAAGGAGACCAGGATTACATACAGTTCTTGTTCAGTTGTTCCGGGCTTACTTTTACAGATAGCAAATAAAATATTTAAATATTGGTAGAAATGAATCATAAACAGAGAGCAAACCTAATGATAATAATAACAAGAAGAACACACTGTTGTAAAGATTGTAGATAAAAAAATGAATCAAATTATTTAAAAGATGATGAAAGTTGATACTGTTACTGTGTTATCCTGGTCAAAAATGTGGATTTGCATCGCAGCATTCCTCTTGGTCCTCTCGTCCATCAATCTTGGGTGTCGCCAGTCACCACTGCCTGCCTGGCAAATGTAGATTTGTTGGTAAGGTAAGTGTGCATTGTAATGTTTTCCCAAGTATAGCGCAAGGCCTGGCCTGTAATTGTAGATGGAAAAATAAAAGGGATATTGAGAAACAAAGTTGAAAAAAATGCACATGTTATGGTGTAGTGCAACAAGAACACTTTCCGAGGCGGCATGTATGCATCATCTTTACTCTAGTCTGTTTCCAGCATTGACCTTCAACAACAACAGGACATTTTTTTAAAGAGTTGAACAAAGCACATATCCAGCGACATAGCATTTTACAATTTAAGTGACTAAATCAATGTACCGCAGTCATCCCACCGCTACACTTTACTCCACTTCTACCCAGACATTTAGGTTTTCTGTGGTTGTTTTGACTTGTTTACCTTTTATGCCACTCATGAAACATCCTCCTAACTTGTAATTATTCCATCGATCATCTCCGATACTTGTACTGACTGACTGTGAAAATCGGCATGCAGTAGCAGTACAATTTTGTTATTACACAACAAGAGTAGAAATAATATTGACTTGAGTCACTTTTTGGTGTGTACAGTAAGACTAGTAGTACACTTTGACTTCACTTCATGAAGAACAAACAACAAAAACACAAACACCAATCACTCAGAGTCAGGTTTCCAATACATTCCATTCATTTTCATTACCTGTACCTTCTCATCTTAAGTTAACAGGCCGGCTTTTTCGCCATCATCATGGACAGTGTTGTTGTCATACACAGTGTGCAGTGTACAAATTGAGTCCCCTTTCTGTATTCAATCAAAAGCAATGTATTAAGCTGCAGTAGAAGTACAAATGTATTATTAAAAATAGTTGCAAAAAGGGGAAAATTGTCTTGAGTTATGTTTAGTGTGTGGAATGATGATTAGTGCACAATGAAATAACTTCATGCACAACAAACAACAACAAAATCACTCATTCTACGTCCAATGCATGACATCATTCATTTCCTGTTTCATCTCATTTTCACTTTTCAGTTAATGGGCAGTCACTCTCGGCTCAGAAAGGAGGATAGCTATAGTAGTCATCATGTTCCACTTCTTTTGGAGGGACTAGGAAAGATTTAATTTTTTCTTCTATTTAGCATCATCCAATCATCATCTGTCTTGAGTGCAATGGATTTAGAGAGATTCAGGAGGATGAAGCAGAGGAGCTGGATTCGGAGGACTGTACTGTGCAATGCAGACAGCTGAAACTTGTGCATTGAAATAAGAAGAGTAGAAGACGGTGGTGATGGATTTGTTGTGGTTTAAAGTTTGTAACCAGAAAGACAGACACAAATAAAGGAAAATAAGGGAGGAAGACAGTAAGTGCAAGCCTAATTGTGAGGGAAGTATAGCTCGTCCTCAAACTCTGGGGGTTCAACCAGTAGTAGGTAATCATGTAACACACTACTTCCGTCACCTGAGCCGCTGTCCTCATCTTCCTCCCTTGATTAATGTATTGTGTAATTCGGTAGTATGAAGTGCTGATTAATTTTGATCATTGTTAACCTTTCCACGTTTGTGGGCAAGGGACTGGTCCTTCCCACTGTTACAATGGAACCAGCAGCACTGAAAACACGTTTGGAAGACACACTTGTGACAGGGAAAGCCAGATAGCTTATCACCAGCCTGCTGGGCAGTGGTCATTCGGCCCTTTTTCTATACCAATACTGCAATGGGTTTTAATCAATGTACACCTCTGTTAGGTCGTCCAGATAGGCCTGGAACATCTGCTCAATGTTCAGGGGTGCTGCTGCTAACCTTTTTTCGGGCTCTTTTCTCTGTGCATCAGCACTGTGCTTAATACCAATGCCTAACTGTAAATACCAATCGTGTAATGATTCTACTGGGCCTAATGATCCAGGTATTGTTTCTGTTGTCGATATTGATGGTGAGTATTCTGAGCCAAACGCACTGCCTTCAGCCTACGAAGTTGCACGTGATTCCGGATGCCCTGCTGCAGTACTTCTTGTGGGTTGATCTAGCGGGCTTTTAATTAGCAGCCGTTCATTTTCCAACTTACTCGCTGCCTCAGCTATCCAAGTTTTGTAGAGGGCATCATCCATCTCTGAAAAAGGAATTAATGTCTTCAGTGCCAATTTTGCCCATGGATCCAGAATTGTGGCAGAAATGTAATGTTCGTGTGACAAAATCTTATTTTGCACCCTTGTACTTTCAGCTAAGCGACAGGCTAAGCTCTCCACCAAGTCATAGGCTTCTTTTTTTTCCTCTACACCTTTGTATGATTCAGACACCTTCTTCAGCTGATGCTCTAGCATTTGCAATAATGGGATAGCTTGGCCCATTGTACAGTCCTCCTTGCTGACTTCACGTGTGAAGACCTCAAAAGGACGAAGCATGTCCGTCAGGCATTTAACTAGGTACCATTGGTTCATCTGAAGGGTTATGCCTTTCACAGTATCATCCAGTCTTTGCATGACATATTCATTGAGTGTCCTGTACTGCTCAAACAGAAAATCAAGCATGTAATACGTTGATTTCCAAAATGTCGCCACCTCCTGGATGAGTGCTTTGACTGGAATGTTATAGTCACGTTTAATGATCCTCAGCTGCTTCCGAGCTTTAAAAGAATGGCTGAAATTGGTGCATATTCTTCGGCAGGTGGTCAGTGAGTTGCTGACTATGGGTTCTTTTTTCAGAAATTTTTGAACTATAATTTTTATGCAGTGCGCCAAACACCGAACCCTGAAATAGGAAACAAGCTCCAAGGCCTTAAGTACATTACTGCCATTATCTGTGGCAACAAAATCAATACTAAGCCCTCTTGGGAGCAGCCATTCAAAAACCTTGCTGCAAAACTCTTCCAAAATGTTTATAGCAGTATGAGATTTCTCCATGGCGAACATGGCTACAGTTGCCTGTTTTCGAGTAGCTTTAAAAATTTCAGCTGTGTCAACAGCACCTCCTTCAGATAGCTTATCTCTAACTCCCACAAAAGAGACCCAGTGTTCAGTGATGCACATGTAATCTGTGGCTTGGCAACAGGTCCACATGTCTGTTGGCAATGGATATTGTGAATAGCACTCTGCTGCAAAGCTTGTCCAACCAATTCTAGCATATCATGATGTAGTGCCGGAACAGCAATTCTTGCGAAATAGGACCGGCTGGGTTTCTTCCATTTAGGGCAGATGGCTGACAAAAATTCAAGGAAATAATCTAAAAAGCACTTGATGGCTGTGGTATATTACATGACTCTGGGACCATTTTGGAAATTCCACTTTAACAAATGTGGTCTCCGTCCTTAACGATAATGGATTAACATATGGATGCTGGATGACCAATACTTAGGAACTATTTTTTACTATGGTGTGTTACTGAGAACTACAGTACTCAGAGCCAGATCTAAGAAACGCTTTTCGCGTGGGGTCATTGTTATACCTAACTTTTATCTTTCTGAATGTCACATCGGGACAGGTGCTTTATGCGTCGGATGTGACAAACTTCACTCGTATTGGACCTTGGGACTCCTTACTACATTTAGAACTTGGGCCGTTTTACGTGATCTATGTTTTTGACCACGAACATATGCCACAGATTCAGATGAAAAACCGCTGATCTCTTAGCCTTGAAAAAGTCGTCAAAAGACGAAACACGTGTCGGCTGTCTTTGTTTTCGTTTTCTGTGTCAAGATTGAAGAATATAAGAAAATAAAAGAATTACTGTTTTTGTACACATCTTGTTCTGCTTTATTAGTGTTCATATTTCTCTTCAACTCACTGGAGTTAATAATGCTGACTTTGTAAGGTTGTGCTCTGTCAAAGAAATTCAAGGAAACCCACCCCTTCCACAAATGAAAAAGGGAGAAGGACCAGTGCCAACATTTTAGCCAGCTTCGCATTGTACAACCGTGCTGTTGGGTGGTTATGTTGGAACTGCCCCTCCAACCTAAGCATGTTCTCAATGGTAGGTTGGATTACTTTCCTTTGTGGTGCTGTTGTTTTCATTAACCCACTTAGGCTCAACGACGCACTTTGTCTCATTGCAGTACTCGGTCGCCTTGGTGTGTCAGTCTGACTCTGAGTATGGCTCTTACTGCGGTGCCAATCAGATATTGCTGAGGAGGAGGTGGGTGGTACCACTACACTACTGCGGACTGGGCTAGAAATGCCTCCCTCTTCTTCACCTTCCACCGCAATAATATTGTCCCCTGATTCTTCATGCCCAACTTCAATGGGTTGAGTTTTTTTAATTTGTTTTAAGTGAAGTAGGTGATTCTCCCACACAATAGTGTGGTGTATTCTGAGATGACTTGCTTGGCCTCCAGTACCATAGTTTGTACCAAGCTTACCCCGCCGATCACCTTGTCGACAAATTGAGCATATAGCAATGTTCTCCTCCTACTATTGTGGGCTGTTCTTGCGGCTGCTGCTGTTCTTGCTGCTGCTGCTGTTTTTGTGGCTGCTGCTGTTCTTGCGGCTGCTGCTGTTATTGTTGCAGCTGCTGCTGCACACTTATCTGCTGAGTTTCCGCCTGCATTGATTGTGTACTACTTTGCGATAATGACATTTTAACATCGGTGCTCGTTAGTAGACTGGCTACCTCTGCGACACTCAAGGGCTTGGGCCTAGGTTGGTGGGATTGGACCGCTGGTGCGGAGGTGCCGCTCCCAGCTTGGTTCCCGGACAACGCTGCTGCAGGCGTAATTGTTTTGGTCCCCAAAAAAACATTGGCCCGCACACCAGTCGTTCCTTCTCACCAGCAACTTTCTTGGTACCAGACCTGGTACCTTTCTTTGGGGCCATCTTCAGATGTCAGGCAGGACACAGGTGCACAAGTTGTGGTCACACGTGGACGTGATGCGCAGCAGGACTTCTGTCTGGCTGGCAGTACAACGTGTGATAGTGATGACACCTCCTCCTCTGGCTTTTTGTGCACCTAAAAGCAAATAAGCCAGGAGAAGAACATCAGTAAAATGCTGCATTTGTTGTTGTGGTTCAGGTACTACTGTACTAGTACAAACAAACAAACAAAAGAAGATATAGTCTAGCCATTCCTGAGACTTTGTCAACAAGGGCTATGTTATACCACTGTGTACACACTACACTCTCAGGAAGGATAGGAAAGAGAATAGGAACCACCAAAATACAAATGTAATGAAAGTGGGGTGGACCCTGTTTGGCATTAAACTATTTGAGCATCACATCATTCATGGAGTTGCTGCTGGCGAAGGGGATGGATGGATGGAAGCAGTAGGCCAATACGAAAACCATGCAGGCCTATATGACAAAAGCAGGACACCACTAACTCCCACCACAAAAAAGGCCACCAGCCAAATGGACACTCGCAAATCACAAGCAACAAGCAGGAGGCCTGAGAAACACCATGTACTGACAAAAGACCTATAAAAGCCAGGCAAAGGATGCATGCTAAAGCACACTGATCTGCCTTTTTAATGCAATAAAATGCAAAAACGAAAATACATAGGCCCAAAAAAGGTTTGAAGGGTGCATGCATTGCACACCAACACACACCAGACACACACAACAAAGGCATGTCTTTAAGACACCCAACATCAGAAAGCCAACCCCAAAAACAACACATTTCCCAACTCAATCCAATGCCATCCATGCCCTACATGATGTCTAAATCCAACAGACCACACAGAAACACTTGTTTAATGCAGCTGTGGCTACCTGCTCTGAGCCTACCGGATGAAAGCAGGCCTGTTGGCAGACAAGGCCAGACAAGCTTGCAGGCCTAGGCTTCAAAATGGCCCCCAGCCACATGGCCAGGCCCAACAACAGAAAGCCCACCCCCAAAAAACATATTTCCCAACTCAATCCAATGCCATCCATGCCCTAAATGATGTCTAAATTCAACAGACCACACAGAAACACTTGGTTAATGCAGCTGTGGCTACCTGCTCTGAGCCTACCGGGTGAAAGCAAGCCTGTTGGCAGACAAGGCGAGACTAGCTTGCAGGCCTAGGCTTCAAAATGGCCACCAGCCACATGGCCAGGCCCAACAACAGAAAGCCCACCTAAAAAAAACACATTTCCCAACTCATTCCAATGCCATCCATTCCCTAAATGATGTCTAAATTCAACAGACCACACAAAAACACTTGTTTTATGCAGCTGTGGCTACCTGCTCTGAGCCTACCGGATGAAAGCAGACCTGTTGGCAGACAAGGCGAGACAAGCTTATAGGCTTCAAAATGGGCCCCAGCCACATGGCCAGGCCCAACAACAGAAAGCCCACCCCAAAAAAAACACATTTCCCAACTCAATCCAATGCCATCCATGCCCTAAATGATGTCTAAATTCAACAGACCACACAGAAACACTTGTTTAATGCAGCTGTGGCAACCTGCTCTGAGCCTACCGGATGAAAGCAGGTCTGTTGGCAGACAAGGTCAGACAAGCTTGCAGGCCTAGGCTTCTAAATGGCCACCAGCCACATGGCCAGGACCAACAACAGAAAGCCCACCCCAAAAAACACATTTCCCAAATCAACCCAATGCCATCCATGCCCTAAATGTTGCTTGAAAATGAAATACATTGCTTCATCATGCACCCACCCCTCACTAGCTCTGGGCCTACTGACTACTACTACCCACAACGTTTAAAAAAAAGGAATGTTGATGGTGCATCCAAAATGATGTGTTCGCGTTCTCTCGCTCCCTGTCGCGTTGGATATGATGTGTTCGCGTCCTCACACTCTCGCTCGCGGTGGAGAATGACGTGTTTGGGTTCTCACACTCCTTGTCGCATTCGATATGACGTGTTTGTGTCCTCACACTCTTGCTCGCGGTGGAGAATGACGTGTTCGAGATCTCATACTCTCGCAGTGCATGATCGCGAGATGAATGACGTGATAGCGGTTGCGAACTCGTGCGAGATAGCGCAAACAGCTACCAACATCTCGTGGAGCACGCAACCGGATCCGGAAAACTTGTCGCGAACGCGGGGATCCAGGTAAGGCGATCGCGCGCGCGAGAACATATTTTTAAAGCGTGAGGATGAAAAAGATTTTCAGAACGCTGCGGATCGCGGAAATGTTGGCATTTTCGCGCTCTCCGCGGAACGCGAAAATGTCAAATTATTGCAATTTCTACGAGCAGGATGGAATTTGATGCCCACCCATATATTTAAATAAGTATTATATATATATAGCAATCTGCCTTGAAAACTGAGTGGATGTATAAATGTCTAAATGTAGGATTTAGTAGCAATGTGATTGACTGTCTAAGTGACGAATTTAATGTGTCTCACTAAATATATGGGATAGTGTTTAAACTGTGTGAATACCTGTATCACTCTATCTCTTGTTTTGCAAACAACTACATAGGTTGGTTACTAGCTATGAGAATGTCTATATTAGTTATTAATTAGTTAAGTGAGTATTTGTATGGGATAGTGAATGAATGTGTGTGTGGTTGGGTGGGACGTGTATGACTGTCCAAAGATGTGTAAATAGTTCATTTAGTAGGTAAATGAGGTTAAGAGTGAATGTGGAAAAAGTTGTTTGAGTGAGTGAATCTCTTTATAGGTGTAGTGATGAGTAAATATATTTCTGAATGATATATATCTAACTAACTAGAAATATAAAAGGCAGTGTATGTGACAGTTGTATTTAAATAAGTATACCTAAGACTCAGTGAATGTATGAGTGACTGTATGGATAACTGTATACTTGTAATAGTGATTTTATAACACACTAAGTCTGACTTTCTAACTATATGAATAAATGAAGTGCTGTTTGTGTAAGTGTGTAGCATAGTAAATATAAGTATGATTAAATGTTTGCTTAAGTGAGTAGTATGTCTGCATAAATGAATAGGATGTGTGCTGGTGTGTAATGTTGATGTAGGTGTATAAGTATATTTAATAGTATTCTATTGATCTTTGTTAGCATGTATGACTGAATCTATACGTAAGTGTTTAGATGTGTGTGTGTAGATGTAGGATTCACTAAGTGGGTTTTTAGAAACTTGTATTGGTGTGTCAATGATTTCAAACATGATACTCCATATTTAATAACGAGTGTTGAAAGGTTATGCTTCTGTATGATGAGGTGTATCAGTTTGTCACAGGGATGATGTCATCAGTGATGTAATTTGAGATGTCATCAGTGATGTCACTGACCATGTCATGAATGATGTAATATGTGACATCATCAGCAGTGGATTGCGGGCGCGCGAGTTATGGTTAGTACAACTAACTATAACGGGGGAATTTCAATGGTTTTATACAAGTGAAATGTCTAGCTAACTATAAAACCCCTAAAACCTTTGTTTTTTCCGTGAATTTCAAAGGTTTTTTAATGCTAATTCCTAACTATAACATATGCAAAACCTATGTTTTTTTAGTGAATTTCAAATGATAATTTTGAAATATATTTATTGTTGTTTTTTAAATATTTTTTAACTACATTTTATATTTTATTTTTTATATGTTATTTTTTAAATGACATTTTAAATTTTTTTATACAATTTTTTTGAAATAAAAATATATTTTTTAATTATTTTATATTGTTTATAATGTACTTAAATTATTTTTATTATTTTTTTTCCTTTTACTTAGAGTCACACAACCAAAGCGCACCCTGCTCGTTTACTGCCATTTTAGGGTTGCTGTCTAGGATCCGCGTAGGGTGTGCGACGGGTACGACTTTTCCAACGCAGTTGCCATGCGACGTGTGCTTGACTTCTGGCGTATACGCGAGATATACGTATTACGCTACGTGACAGACGCGCGGTAGCGTGTGACGTCATATGCATATCGGACACGGTGGGTGCGCGACTCCTGCAAATTTTTTTTAATGTTCAAAAAGTTGTATATATATATTTAATATAAATATTAAGACAAGACATTATCTGAGGGTATTATAAAAATATTATTCTTTAACTTTCTTAAAAAGTACATCACTTTTTAATGCAATTTCGCGAAGTCGCGCTGGGTGCGAGCACGGTGCGAGCAGGGTGCGTGCTGAGTGCGCGCATCCTACGCGCACCCCATGTAACCTCAAAAAAAGAGATTTGATTGGTTCATTAGACTTCCTATTGAAACTATTGAAGGACCCGACCCTTTCAATCACTCTTCTTAGAACTTTTCCTAGGGAAAGACCTGCTGAGAAGATCTGCTGTTCTTCCTTCTTGGAGAAGAGATTGACCTGATTCAAGTATGGCTGCAAATCCACCACCTTCCTCTGATTCAGACCATTCTTCAGAACAGGAATTTGTTCCAGAACCTCCCCCTAAAGAAAGATACACGAGTATTGTCTACAAATTTTTCATAATCCCTCCAGGGTTGAAGAAGGTAAATGCGACTAAAGTGACTTGCCGCATTTGCAAGGCAGTTCTTTCGAGGGGAGACCCCACAAAAAAATACTCATGGGGTACTGCAAGTATGCGGAAGCCCTTGCAAACAAAACATCCTGTGAACTTTGCCAGGGAGGAATTAGGAAGACTAAGGGAGACTTCTCCTGATCCATCGGCAGTGCCTAGTGCAATTGGAGCAACACTATCAAGCTCATCATCGCCTCCAGACATCCATCCCCAATTAGGGAAAATCCTGATGACATGCATAAAACGCGGATGGCTCATTGCATATGGGGAGCCGTCGGTGGATCTGGTGTGTCGAGCCATTGACAACCACCATTGTTAAGTTTCTTTTTTCCTCTCCTCCCAGTTTTTGGTTCTGTTTTCCCGGTTCACATTTTTTCCCCTGTTTTAAAAAAATAAATAAATACAACATTGTTCAAAAAATCTAAACAAAATACAAAACAACAAAAAGAAAAAAAAGTTATTTTCAGAACTAACTACTCTGGCTAAAGAAAGAGCTAAACTAGTATGCTAGTGTGTGAAAGTTTAGATGAATGTATGTGTAGTGCATAATTGACTGTAAAAGTACAATAGCAATGTGTGGTGAATGCATAAGTGCAGATTTTTTTTTTTTTTTTTTATAATTTTTTATTGAGCAAACTTTACATTTACAGCAATACATAGTAATTAAGATACATCATATCATCATTCTAGTAAAGTGGGGGTTTTTAATTTCCCCCAAATTGTAAGGGAACGTTAAGGCTATGCATGATAAAAAGATACTCTTAATAGTACAATAAATTGTCTTTGTGATGTATTGTATGTGACAGGATTAACAGTATATAACTAAATAATAACATAGCAGTACATAGTTTTGGAATAGATATTGATTTTAAATTCTTTAAAATTTTTAAACATACCCTTCACCCCCTTTCATTTACCCTTTCGAGAATCAGTCCCAGTGTTGATTATACCAGCTGGCTATAGGATTCCAGATCATTTCCCCTTTGGCTTTGGATTTTTTCCCTCTCGTTTTATATATTGCTATTTCTAACTTGTATGTAGCTAGTAGTCTATTCATCCAGCCCTGGAATGTAGGTGGCTCTGTATCCTTCCATCGGGCTGCTAGCATAATCCTGTATATAGCTGTACATAAATAAATTATATACATTTCTGAGCTACTAAGTTCTACAGAGCTATCATACCCTAATATGACCATAGTAGCTGACATTGGAATTTCCCGGCCAAAAATTTCAGCCCAGAATTTACTTATACTCTCTTTTAGTTGTTCGAGTTTAGGGCATTCGTAGAACATGTGAATTAAATCTGCGGGACCGATCGCGCATCTAGGGCATTTATCATGACTAACCTTACCCCATGAGAACAGTTTAGCTGGTGTATAATATAGGTTACAAACCGTCTTGTAAATTTGAGCTTTTAAATTACTTGCCAGAATAACTTTAGAGGATAATTGTAGCACCATATCTATATCCACATTGGGATTATTGAGTTTGTTAGCCCAGGTTTCCTCTATTTTCGCTAGGTCATCTGGGTGGTTGTTTATCAAAATCCCATAAATATCACTAATTCTGAGCGTTGTTTTTTGCATCAGGTCTAATAATGTTAACGACTGTAAGCTTAAACTTGTGATGTGTTGTCTAATTGATGTAAAAATTTGAATGAATTTAAAGTGGTCAGTGGGGTAGATCTGATATTTAAAACTTAAATCATGAAAAGTGATTCTGCCATCTGAGTTTAAGAGGTCGCCAAGGGTAACTATGCCTAGACTTTCCCATTGCTTAGTAACATTATCATTTAGATATTGCGGTATTATAGAACTACGCCATAAAGGTGTGTATTTGGTATATTTAGGGATTGATAGTATTCTAGTAGTTTTATTCCATATTTTGAATGCATCTGCCACTATTTTAAATTTAATTTTTTTATAGTATGATGGCTCAATTTGTCTTAGCAGCAGTCCGCGTGCAGTATCTCCTAATGTAAGTTCGTAAATAGAGGGGATAAACTGAGGAGATCTTATTTGCTCTGGAATTTTAGACGTAGTTAAGAAGGACATCTGCTGCAAAATGGCTGCCCACATATAATAAGTTAGATTTGGAACTGCTAATCCGCCTCGAGGTGTAGGCGATACTAATTTAGTTATAGCCCTTCTTGTCTTCCCATAATTCCAAATAAATGATATAATTACTTGGTCTATCTTCTTTATATAGGTATTATCAACAAGGAAAGGAATTGCACGAAATAGGTATAGTAATTTGGGAAAGATTGTCATTTTGACGTAGTTAGTTCTGCCAATTATGGTTAAATGAAGGTTATTGACTCGAACAAGATCTTTTTTTATTTTTGTGATGACCGGGTCGTAGTTAAGTGTAATCATTTCGTTAGTATTTGGTGAGATGTTAACACCTAAATATTTTGCATTTCCGACTCTATACTGGCTTATATATTGCGTGTTATCAGTACAGACAACCATCGTCTTATCTTTATTTAGTGAGTACCCTGAGTACTGGCCGAATAGTTTAGTAATTACTCCTATTTCCTCTATAGCCTCAGTAGGATTAGTTGTTAGGATCGCTACGTCGTCGGCATAGGCGAGTATTTTAGTATTATATGTTCTCGTTTTAACTGGGATTATCCTTGGTGATGTTAATAATTTGGTAATCAAAGGGTTAATATATAAGGCAAATAAAAGTGGTGAGCATGGACATCCTTGTCGAGTCCCTCTCTGAATATCTATATTTTCCGACTCGCAACCGCCCGTCAAGACCTTAGCTTTAGGTTCTACGTATAAAGCTTTTAGTGATTTTATGAACCCCGGGCCGATATTGTTGAGGGCTAAAAGCTCCCACAAGTACTGCCATGAAACACGGTCAAAGGCCTTTTCGGCGTCTAATAAAATTAAAGACATTTGACCTTGATCTAGCTTCATTATGTCAAAGAGTGCAACCACTCGGCGTATGTGATCTGTGGTGCTCTTGCCTGGTATAAACCCGTGTTGCCAAGGTGATACTAGCTGTTCGATGTATTTGCCAAGTCTGTTGGCAAATATTTTTGCATAAGTTTTAGAATCTGAATTAATTAATGAGATTGGTCTGTATGATGTGGTTAGTTCAGGGGGTTTGTCCTTTTTTGCGAAAATTGCTATATTTGTTTGACGCCATGATTCCGGGGATTTTCCGTGCCACTGAATACCTAGGAATAGGTCGTGAAGAAATGGTGTTATAGTCATTCCGAGTATTTTGTATAGATCTAGTGGTATTCTATCTGGCCCTGCTGCCTTCCCTGTGGCAAGTTCTGCTATTGCTAGCTCAACCTCGGTTTTAGTGATCTCTTTATCTAAGTCATTCCTTGCATCTTCATCGAGAGTTTGTATTATATTATTTTGGCTAAGCCAATTGGCTAAAAACTCACTAGTCTCCTGGGCCGTATGAACATCTTCGTTTTGATATAGTTTTTGATAATATTCTTTAAAACAATTAGCGATTTCTTTTTGAGTAGTAAATTCGTGACCACTATGTTTAATACATTTTATTGTATTAAAGGATTGAGTCTGCCGTGTTTTTAAAGCGAGTTGTTTTCCAACGTTTTCCCCCACCTCATAGGATTTCGTTCGGTGAGCTTGATAAATTTCAGCAGCTTTAGTAGTTAACTCGTTATTTAACTCTGCCTTGATCACTAGTATCTTTCTTAGGGTTTCCTCAGCATGCTCCCTATGTTGGATTTGATTGGCATGTTTATATTCTAGTTGCGTTAATTCGTTTATTAGTTGATTATGAATTTTCTTTTGTTCTTTCTTATGAGAGGCAACGAATGTGGCGGTCTCCCCCCTGAGTGCCGCCTTATAGCTGTCCCAGACTATGAATCTAGATGCACTATATTGATTTGCATCAAAAAATTCTTTTGTCCATTGGGTTATGTGGGTTATATATTCTTGATTAGCTAATAGTTTCCTATCAAATGTCCACTGTGTTTGAGCCCTGTTATACCCCGGTATTTCTGTTGTTATATATAAGGCATTGTGATCAGATATTGTTTTCGGGTCTTTAGCAATCAGGGTGTTTGACGCAATATCTGGAGTTGCAAAAAAGTAATCGATACGGACATATTTACGATGTGGGTAAGAAAAAAAGGTGTAACCAGGATCTTTATCCCTTTTAAGCAACCAGATGTCTTGTAGGTTGTGGGTTTGAATTAAATTTGATACGGCCCTGAACACCCGTGGTTTCCGACCGGAGTACCTATATTGATTCTGGGGGGACAAAATTTTGATTAAATGCCAAATTAAAATCACCACAAAGAATCAAGCTACTTGGCCATGATGCTAATTCTATTTCTAATTCAGCGAATAGGGTGGGGTCGTCAAGATTAGGGCCATAGATTGAGCAGATTGTAATACCTAGTTCTAACTGGATTATGACCCATCGTCCATGATTATCGGCTTTCTTACGTACTGGGCTTCCTAGTCTGGTTCTTGCTATTATTACGACTCCCCGAGTTCTCGTGGTTTGAGTTGTTGTAATTAATATTTGGTAGCCGGGTATTTTTAGTTGTTTAATCTCACCGAATGGAATATGGGTTTCTTGTAAACAGAGGATATCACAAGTGCTCTGGGTGATTATCTGGTATAATTGAGCTTTCTTGCTTCTATCGTTTAACCCTGCGACATTCCAACATCCTATGTTTAATCTACCCATTTGGTACCGCTATTTTTGAGTCAGTATTTATCAGCCTGCATTCCCCTTCAAGTGTCATTTTGCTCTTTTTTTTGTTTTTTTGCTATAAGTGCAGATTTATAAGGAAGTGCTCCAGCATGACACTGTAAACTGTTTAACTACAGCATGCTCTGGTCCTTCCGAAGCACAGGGATCCAACATATGTATATAAATATGTTGCAGGTCTGTCCTTCACTCTGCACAGCTGCTTAAACTGCAGCCAAGTGGTGACACAGGCACCCTTTCACCATGGTCCAAGGATGTCCATGTCGTATGGAGATTGTTTTGTGCAAGAAGGGCTACCTTCCTGCACAAAAACAAATAGGTAAAGGCATTGTTCTCCTTCAATATATGCTGTGTATTGTAGCATATATTGAAAGTGAAAAAATTAGAAGTGAAAACAAGTTTCCTCTTTGTGCTTTGCTACACCAATAGGAGGATGGTGCAGCATTCACAAACCTGTCCAGATTGATGATTTCTGATCAATCTGGAGATGTGTCTTGTTCTATGAGTGTTCTGTGCAAACACGCACAGCAAAACCTATAGTACGCCTTTTCAACGCAAAGTGCTGTGTATGAAGAGATTATATTTACATGGAAAAGAATAGGTATACAGAATGCCTTTTCCTCACCTTGCAAATAAGAAAGAGAGTTAATGGCTAGGCCAATTGTTATAATAGGAGGACATTTCTGTACTGATAACAGAGAACAAGATACATTTACAACTACTTACGTTTTAGGGAACTGATAGGACATGTTTATATATTACTGAAGGAAAGGGATGCTGCCTAATATGACATTTGCAACAACACTCAGTGATGTGGTTTAAGTGAAAGAGTTTCATTTCTTTTCATTCTGAAATTACTAAGACCTGCAAAACAACCATATCAGTCTATTGTGCATTTTAAAACTTACTAAAATGTACCTCAACAGTAATACAGCTAAAAAACGCTACACATTTTATTCACTTGTTTTTCATCATCAAAATTGTGGTAAATTCCCTATCTTAAAATTAAGATCTGTAAAAGAAAAGAAAAAATTGTTACAACATGTAATAATACATTTTTAATAGCACAGCATAATTTTAACATTTTACAAAGTAATTTCTTTGCCTTTTTTGCTGTTCTCAGAATATATTGAATTTCACTAGAAATAGTGATTTCAATCGTACTCATCACATACCAGCAGGCAAAACAAAACCAATCAATTACATTGTTTAAAAAAAAAAACAAGAATCCATCTATAGCAAAATACTAGATAATACAAATCACACATATATAAAATGATTACTGCTAAGAACATGTTATAACGTAAATGTACAAACACTATAATTGATGCCAGTTAAAATTATACACTGAGACAATGTGCAACAAAAAGTTCATAATTCAAAGAAATACCTTTCCTTGAGGCCAAATTGTATTTTTGCAGTCATTTTTATGTAAATTGGCCAATGGTAGTCCTATTAAATGATAATAATAATTTCCTCAGAGGCTAAATTATCTTCCTACAACTTTGGCTTTAAAAATATTAGGTAGGAATTTGATCATTCGAAAGGCAAACGTTGTTTGATGGACATAATCATTGCAAAGGCCTACAGACTTCTCTTTAACCTGCCAACCTACACCTCACAAGCCCAGATCCGGCTAGAATTCGGACTGACCTGCCAAACGCTTGCAAGAAGAAGGGCATATTTAAAGTGTTGGCATAAAATAAAGAATTCACCAGAAAACACATTGAACCATCAGCTCTGGCAAGACTTGAGCAGCTTTTCCAAATTGCCGGCGAAAGCATACTTCGAGGAGTCCCTGACTGTCACAGGTCTGAAAGAATAATGGGAAACTCAACTATCCCACGCGCAATTTAAGCAGGTAGTAAACAAGAGCATAAAAAGACACTCACATGTGAAAGATAAAGCCACCTTTTCCCACAGGAGTCACGCCTGGATGACACTGTGCAGATATAAATCCCCGGGGCTACAAGCTTACTTTGGTCTGGGGTACGGCAGGAAAACCAAAGAAGCCTTTCTAAAACATAGGCTTGGAATCCTACCAGCCATACCACATCTACAACCATGGCTGAGAAGGAACTGTGGTTCAAAATGTATGCTGTGCGGTGCAGGGAACAAAAATCTTGAACATCTGCTATGCGCCTGCCCGGGGCTAAAAGAGGAAAGAGTAGCCCTGCTAAAAACTGCTTTTAATGAACTAGGAATTCGCACATGCAGACAAGCAGTTCTCGCTTGTTTTGATCCAGGTCCTCCACAACTAAATGGGAAGTTGGTGAAATTCCTGAAACTAGCGGAGCTGAAACTAACAAGCCACAAATTCGCCCCTGACCAGACCTAAGGAACTATGGCCAAGATAAGATGCAATGAACAACGATCACCTCCCCTATCACACTGATTTAATGCACTACTACTTTTATAACTAAAGCTCTCTGTTTTTAACTTCTTCTTTAATTTTTACCTGAGGATACATGCTTTTAATGTATTTTTGTAATGGTTTTAATTAACCCAAAACAATAAAAGTTTACTTTACTTTACTTTGTAACTTAAAAAAAATAAATCAATTATATTGTTTAAAAAAAACAAGAATCCATCTATAGCAAAATACTAGATAATACAAATCACACATATATAAAATGATTACTGCTAAGAAAATGTTATAACTTAAATTTATAAACACTATAGTTGATGCCAGTTAAAATTATACACCGAGACAATGTGCAACAAAAAGTCCATAATTCAAAGAAATACCTTTCCTTGAGGCCAAATTGTATTTTTGCAGTCATTTTTATGTAAGTTGTCCAATGGTAGTCCTATTAAATGATAATAATAATTTCCTCAGAGACTAAAGTATCTTCCTAAAACTTTGTCTTTAAAAATATTAGGTAGGAATTTGATAATTCGAAAGGCAAACGTTGTTTGAAAACCAACTCAGCATCATTACAAAGACTCCAGCCTTTCTCATTTTTTAGATAGGCAGTGTAATATCCAGATGTTGTTGAAGGACCATCGTGGAAAATTATTTTACAGCTACAAAAGTCCTTCCTGATATTGATAGTTGACTTGCTACAAAATGTTTTTATTAAAGTGTCCAATTTTCTTCCGTCAAAAGTACAACGTTGCATCATTCAAATTATATATTTTCCATATCTTTGTATAAATAATGTTGATAACATTTTTGATTTGCATTGGCTACACTCCATGTTTTGATTTGCAGCTTTAACTAATTTACTGAAAAACAGTGATTTGCAGTCTGGTAATGTCAAATATAGAAATCTTTCAGTATCTACATTAGTGCTACATGTATACATAGAATTTTCTCATTGATGTTCCCATTTATAACAAAGGCCAAAAATATTCTCTATGTCTACACCTTCATTTCCCAATACAGTAAGCATATACATTAGAAATTCCTGAGAATCTTGTTGGATATTTTGTGTAAATTGTGTAGAACCAGAACATACATCCAAAAGATTACGAACATCAGAAACGCTTTATATTTTACTTTTATCAGTTCTCAATTTTCCATGAACAGAATGCAACAAGGAACAACATCTTTTTTCCTGATTCTCCATAATTTGCTGTTGCAAACCTTCAAGAAAACAGCAACATTGTCCACTACATTAGCATAGCAGTTGACACCAGAACTATTTTCAAACTGATAAAGAACAATCTCTTCAACAGTGTCCTTTTTCTTTTTGCTTGCAATCACAACATTATACTCATGTTTTTCCCTTTTCTACACAGTACAGATATTTCCATCACTTCTTTTTCGACCAACCACATGCTTTTCAAATACAGGATATTGACCTAAATTAGGAGTATATGTTCTCCTTAACCTATTGTACTCTTTGACACAGTTGGTATCTCCAGTAACCTTTGTATCCTCAAAATTAATTAAAAACAAACCAGATAATGTTCTGACTCGCGACAAAGAAACATATGCCACTCCCTCTTTAAACACAGTATTTCCAATGTTCAGCAAAGCACTGTCAACACTTAAACCTTGAGATTTATGAATAGTGACTGCATATGCCAGAGAAACTGGAAACCGTTTTCTACAGACATATACATCTTTAACAAGGAAAAAACGAACAGAACAATGGCCAATTTCTTTAACTTCTTCAATCTGATCAAATTAAATCTTTAAGAATTCAATACCATCTTCATTTTGATAATTAACAAAATCTACAACTTTGCCCATTGCTTTATTAACTAAACCTTTTTCTACATCCAAATTACGCCTTAAAATTATCCGACAGTTTCTACATGCATATAGATTCTTTTCTAAACCAGCAGTTTTAGATATTGATTTTTCTAAAGAATCCAATTTTGTCTTCAATGTTTCGGTCAAAATAATAGGGATTCCTTAATGCTCTATTTTATCGATGGCTTCCATTTTTATTATTTCTTCATTTTCCAGCTTCAAAAGTTGTTCGTTGAATATAAAACACTCACGCAATGTTGTCATCAAGCAGATTACAGATTTGTTTTCTGCAATTTTCATGTATATTTTCTCAGGAACTACGTTTTCATTTGGAAACAAATTAGAAAGTAATCGAGTCTGGAAAGCTTTCCTCCCATGTTCAGTCAGGAGTCCAATTCTGATATCTTGGAGAATAGTTCCATAATCAACATCTTTTGCCTGTCGCATATTTGTAATGAGTTCTTTGTATTCAAAATATGACCAAATGTTCACGTTTCCAACACTACCCAGAGACTTTCTGGTGTCTTCATGCGCAAATGTTTTAAATACTGGTTGTCCTTTTACAGGAGTCAGTTGCAGTAGATCTCCAACAACTATGACATGTTTTCCTCCAAATAACACGTCATACTCTGTTTTAAGAATTTGCTGCATTTTAAATGCACAAATGCAAGCATTAAGTTTGATACCATGCTTACCTCATCAATAATGAGAAGTTTCATTTTTTTCAAGACTCTTGAAACTTCACAACAAGCTTCTCCAGATAGCTTGCGGTATTCCAAATTGTTTTCATGCTCTACTGGTAGCATTAGTAAACAATGTAAAGTAATTCCTTTAATGTTGTGTGCTGCCAACCCAGTTGGAGTAGTGGCAACACAAGACAAATGCGACTCAGCTGTTTTTTTGTAGATAACTTGTAATTACTTTATTTTTAAAACTTTTTCCTGTTCCAGCTTTTCTACTCACGTACATTTGGATAGGTTGAAATTACGTGCATGAGCACTTTTTCTTTTCATGAAGTAATCCATGGTCAATCTGTTGTCTCACTTGCTCATATATTTGTTTTTCTCAACATTTAGTTGTTCTTCCAAGTTTGCTAAGTTTGTTACATCTTCTTGAGCTTGATGCATTGCTGTTTCCACTTCATTCATGGTGATTGCTGCTTCATTTTCAACAATTGGTTGTCCTAGTGGATCTTGACTCAGCACAGCAGAACTTTGACTGTCTTGAGAACTGTCTCTAGCAATCTCAGCTGCAATTGTAGCTTCTTGATCAATTTCATCGTTCAACATTTTCACATAATTTGCAAAAGCACTGCATTGTATGCTATCTTTATAAGCATTACAGGAATCTTCATAGCTCTGGAAATCTCCAAGTAATTCCAGTTCTGAAAGCCATGGTTTAAATAGTTCTAAAAGAGCTAAATAGTAAAATTCCCTTTTATCAGCAGTCTTGCAACTCAGCTTTCTGTGATTAATCAAATTTCCTTTCGTTTGTTTCACCAAACATCCTTCGGAACCAATGGCTCCATATTTTCCATCATTGATGTTCTCTGTAGTATTCCGTTTAAAAGTGTAGTATTGCAGCACATGTTCTCAAGATGATGACTTCTGTTTAGGTAATATGTGTCCAGCATATTCGTTTTCAAAATATCTGTACTTACTGGATGTTTTGCTGCTAAATATTACATTTCTTGTACAGATTTCAGTACTCGATTTCGCATTGCTGCAAGACCTAGACTCACATAAAGGATTCTTCTAGATTTGGAGTATAGACTTGCAGATGATAACCGATCTGAGCATTCATATGCTCCAATTTCTCAATGCGATAACATCTTCAAACTGAAACTGTATAATTTCTTAGAATCTTCTCGTGAGAAATCTCTTCCCACATTTCTTTCAATTCCGTCTTTTCTGATTTTGTAATATAGGACGTAACATATCGAGCAACAGCAATGGAATTGTCTACAACATATTGAATATCCATGTTAGAATTCCACATGGACAAAATAACTGGGTTGTAGTCATTCATGTATTTTGACTCTTCATTTCTTCTTAAGTTGTAAGTATTTTTTGGAGACTTTCTTGTGATAGTATGTCGCAAAGATGACATAAAACTGGTCACTCTTCCTTTGGACATTACAGGACGTGGAAATGCAAAACGTCATTTGGTGTAGAACTTGTCCTTAGATTTGTACTTTCATTGACAGTATTGTCCACATCGGTGGCTTTGGAATCGTAACACTTGTGCTCTTAAGTTGTTTTCTTCTGTGCTTTTGGGTGCATCACCTGTTGCATATTGTTCAATAAAACTCAAAACAGTATCTTCTGCTAAAACTATTTCTTCTTCTCCCATATAAACATTCTTATAGTATGTATTGTTCTTTATCAAATACAATGTTGCCTTTTGCACTTACCTAACATCCACTAACTCCTGCCAGCTTTTCATATTCTTAGTCGGCACACCATTAACAAGAATAACTAGTGGTTCACTTTCTACACTCTCTACACCAATAGTTAAAATGTTTTTCTTTAAATCTAACGGTAAACACACAACTCTTCTTTTTAATCCTCTTTGTAAATCTGAAGGAGGCAATTTACCTGTTTTAGGCTCCATATGAACAATAGCCTGAAACAGGTGCACACATTGAATGAGAATAGACTCATACGTGTTTAAATCTATCAGTTCTGGAGGAATAGCAACCAACTCTAGATTATTATGAACAGCTCTAGCGGGCATTTTATTCTCATCCAATTTGTTATAACAATATTTACAAATACGCTGATCAGAACCCAAATCAAAACAATTCTCTACCAACAAATAAGTTGCAAATTCTTTCCAAGTATCATTATTTTCTTTTTCACTATTTAAATTCAGATCAACACTCCTAGTATGATTTTTGTAGTGAGTTCGGCAACAACAAATACAAGAAAAAAGTGGCCTTTCACCTGAAATCACCTTAAACTTTATAATTTCACTTTCAAAATTTTTTGTACAACTATGTTCAACATTCTCTACAACATTTTCTTCTATTAATGTCTGAGTTTTGTCACTCTCTTCTTCAGGACCAAAGTAACAAAACTCAATATCATCACAAACCTTTTTCACATCTGATACTGACCCATGCAAAAGAGCACTGTTCAACTCATTTAACTTTAGTGCTGGACTTTTTGCATAATACAATCTTCTCACTAACTTCCGCATTAGAGTATGATGTACTGCCAACAATCTGAAATGGTGAAAAACACTTTGACATACTTTTCTAGAAAGACAAGCCAGAGAATGACCTTGCAAACCAGTATGTTTTCTCACTCTGCAAGGGTCTAGTCCTTGCAACACCTTAAACTTTTGTTTAATACTTTTTTTTACAATATGCTTGTAAGAAATTGCATAATTTTGTTTAGATTCTTGTCGTTCACTACAAATACTACTACAATCTACACTGGGGTTTTAGGACGTCTGACTAGAAATTCATCAGCTATCACTTCTTCTGCATTTCTAGGAACGATTTGCTCTTTCTCAATTAGACAACCATTTCTAACCTCATAAGCTCGACCACTGCTGTCAACTGCATGCAAAAAATCATTGCTCTGTAAATGACTGTAATGACTCTCTTCATTAAAAAACGGCTCAGAACTTGAACTGTGTTTCCATTGCCCTAAGAAAATATCATAAAAATTACTTTTGTTAATTACTCTTTTCCTCTTACTTTCATTCTTCATTAAATAGATTGGTTTATCTAGTGATCAAATTCTCTTTAATACTAACATTAATAATTTCCTCTTTACTTCAAAAGCCTTTTCAACAATAGATTCAATATGATACTTCTTTTTATAAAATAGTGTTCTCTTTCTACATTTCTTTGCATGTTTCAGTAAATTATGGACTACTCTGTTGTAAAATATTTTTTTGCGCATTTCTTTATATTGATTTTCTCTTCTTTACTATAAGTTGTATCCTTTGTATGTATGTTGCCTTTTTTTCCTTTCTTAATCTTTGCATTTTTTTCTGTGTTTGGAACATTTTCACTGCTTTGAACATTTCCATTTTTTTTCTGAATCTAGTAATATGTTTTATGAAATCCTTTGTGGTCTTACCAGAAATTTTTCTCTTTTTACACACATTATGTTGGTCTTCCAATACTTGTGGTTGACTCTTTTTCAAGTAAGTATCCTTCTTCTGAGCTTTTCTTCTTTTTTTCTCCAGCATGGTAACTTTTTTTAATGATGATAAACAGTATCTGTAAAAAATAATCATAAATAAATATTTAATATTAACTTTAAAATTATACTTTTTTATTACTATACAAACACATTCCATATAAATTCTAACTAAGAAATGTTAGGCCTCAAGCACAACTGTGAAGTTGGTAACAGCGATACATACATAGTACATACCAGTTTGAAGCACTCCATAAAACTAAAACCTAAAGCATTTTATGAGTACATGCATATTAAGAAAATGATCACAATACTATAAGGAGACACACTGAGTGAATTCATAATTGGTTCACTTTTACTTTAGTAAATAGTTTACTACATGGTACATAAACAGTCATTATTGTTTACCAACAGTACAGATTTAGAGTTTACAGTACTGCAGTGGTGTTTGTGTAGTGTAGGGGGTCATTGTAGAGTACTGTTCTAGGGTAGTGCAGTGGTGTTTGACTAGTGTAGGAGGTCGTGCTGGGGTAGTATTTTAGGGTTCTGCAGAAGTGAATGGGAGGTGTATATGATTGTGCTGGAGGTAGATTAAAGGTTTGGGGTAGTGGACTGGTCTTCGTGTAGTGTAGGGAATCGTGCTGGGGTAGTGTCACTGCAAGAGTACATGTATTTATATGTCTGCAAACACATAAACCAACCAAATCATTGTCTCTCAATTTCCCAAAATGGACACTGAAACACAGTGTGATTCTAGACAAATAACAATATTGTTTATAAATGCAGTAGTAGGGTAGTATAGCGGTGATTGGGTAGTGTAAGGGGTCCTGCTGTGATGGATTTAAGTTTAGGGTAGTGAAATGGTGTTTAGGTAGTGTAGGGAGTCATGCTGGGGTAGTGTTCTAGCATAGTGCAGTGGTGTTTATGTACTGTATGGGGTCTTGCTAGGGATAGTGTTTTAGGGTTAAGGTAGTGCAGTGGTGTTTGTGTAGTGTAGAGGGTTGTGGTAGGGTAGTGTTCTAGGAACGTACAGTCGTGTTTGGGTAGTGTAGGAGGTTCTGCTAGGGTAGATTTAAGGTTTAGGGTAGTGCAATGGTGTTTGAGTGGTGTAGGCGGTCGTGCTGGAGTAGTGCTTTAGGGTTTAGGGTACTGCAGTAGTGAATGGGTAGTGTAGGTCATCATGCTGGAGGTAGATTAAGGGTTTAGGGTAGTGCACTGGTCTTTGTGTAGTGTAGGGAATCATGCTAGGGACAGCGTCACTGCAAGAGTACATGTATTTATATGTCTGTAAACACATAAACCAACCAAATCACTGTCTCTCACTTTCCCCAAATGGATACTGACTCACAGTGTGATTCTAGACAAATAACAATATTTCTTATAAATAAAGTAGTAGTATAGTATAATGGTGTTTGGGTAGTGTAAGGGGTCCTGCTGTGATAGATTTAAGCTTTAGGGTAGTGAAATGGTGTGTAGGTAGTGTAGGGAATCATGCTAGGGTAGTGTTCTAGCCTAGTGCAGTGGTGTGTATGTACTGTACGGGGTCATGCTAGGGATAGTGTTTTAGCGTTTAAGGTAGTGCAGTTGTGTGTGTGTAGTGTAGGGGGTTGTGGTAGGGTAGTGTTCTAGGAAAGTACACTGGTGTTTGGGTAGTGTAAGAGGTTGTGCTGGGGTAGATTTAAGGTTTAGGGTAGTAAAGTGGTGAATGGGTAGTGTAGGTGGTCATGCTGGAGGTAGATTAAGAGTTTAAAGTAGTGCAGTGGTGTTTGGGTAGTGTAGGAGGTTGTGCTGGGGTAGATTTAAGGTTTAGGGTAGTGCAATGGTGTTTGAGTAGTGTAGGCGGTCGTGCTGCAGTAGTGTTTTAGTGTTTAGGGTACTGCAGTAGTGAATGGGTAGTGTAGGTGATCGTGCTGGAGGTAGATTAAGGGTTTAGTGTAGTGCACTGGTCTTTGGGTAGTATAGGGAATAGTGATAGGGATAGTGTCACTGCAAGAGTACATGTATTTATATGTCTGCAAACACATAAACCAACCAAATCATTGTCTCTCAATTTCCCCAAATGGACACTGACTCACAGTGTGATTCTAGACAATAACAATATTTCTTATAAATGCAGTAGTAGGGTAGTATAATGGTGTTTCCGTAGTGAAAGGGGTCCTGCTGTGATAGATTTAAGCTTTAGGGTAGTGAAATAGTGTTTAGGTAGTGTAGGTGGTCATGCCGGGGTAGTGTTCTAGCATAGTGCACTGGTACTTATGTACTGTACAGGGTCATGCTAGGGATAGTGTTTTAGGGTTTAAGGTAGTGCAGTGGTGTTTGTGTAGTGTAGGGGGTGATGGTAGGGTAGTGTTCTAGGAAAGTACAGAGGTGTTTGGGTAGTGTAGGAGGTTCTACTAGGGTAGATTTAAGGTTTAGGATAGTTCAATGGTGTTTGAGTAGCGTAGGCGGTCGTGCTGGAGTAGTGTTTTATTGTTTAGGGTACTGCAGTAATGAATGGGTTGTGTAGGTGATCGTGCTGGAGGTAGATTAAGGGTTTAGGGTAGTGCACTGGTCTTTGTGTAGTATAGGGAGTCGTGCTAGGGATAGTGTCACTGCAAGAGTACATGTATTTATATGTCTGTAAACACATAAACCAATCAAATCATTGTCTCTCTATTTCCCCAGATGGAGGCTGACTTACAGTGTGATTCTAGACAAATAACACTATTTCTTATTATAAATAAAGTAGTAGGATAGTTTAATGGTGTTTGGGTAGTGTAAGGGGTCCTGCTGTGATAGATTTAAGCTTTAGGGTAGTGAAATAATGTGTCGGTAGCGTAGGGAATCATGCTGGGGTAGTGTTCTAGCCTAGTGCAGTGGTGTATATGTACTGTACTGGGTCATGCTAGGGATAGTGTTTTATGGTTTAAGGTAGTGCAGTGGTGTTTGTGTAGTGTAGGGGGTTGTGGTGGGGTAGTGTTCTAGGAAAGTACACTGGTGTTTGGGTAGTGTAGGAGGTTGTACTGGGGTACATTTAAGGTTTAGGGTAGTGCAATGGTGTTTGAGTAGTGTAGGCTGTCGTGCTAGAGTAGTGTTTTAGGGTATTGCAGTAGTGAATGAATAGTGTAGGTGATCATGCTGAAGATAGATTAAGGGTTTAGGGTAGTGCACTGCTCTTTGTGTAGTATAGGGAATCGTGCTAGGGATAGTGTCACTGCAAGAGTACATGTATTTATATGTCTGCAAATACATAAACCAACCAAATCATTGTCTCTCAATTTCCCAAAATGAACACTGACTCAGAGTGTGATTCTAGACAAATAACAACATTTCTTATAAATAAAGTATAAATAAAGTAATATGATAGTATAATGGTGTTTGGGTAGTGTAAGGGCTCCTGCTGTGACAGATTTAAGCTTTAGGGTAGTGAAATGGTGTTTAGGTAGTGTAGGGAGTCATGCTGGGGTAGTGTTCTAGCATAGTGCAGTGGTGTTTATGTACTGTAGGGGATCATGCTAGGGTTAGTGTATTAGGGTTTAAGGTAGTGCAGTGGTGTTTGTATAGTGTAGGGGGTCATGGTAGGGTAGTGTTCTAGTAAATAAAGTGGTGTTTGGGCAGTGTGGGTGGTCGTGCTAGAGGTAGATTAAGGGGTTATAGTAGTATAGTGGTGTTTGGGTAGTGTAGGAGGTTGTGCTGGGGTAGATTTAAGGTTTAGGGTAGTGCAATGGTGTTTGAGTAGTGTCGGCGGTCGTGCTGGAGTAGTGTTTTAGGGTTTCGGGTACTGCAGTAGTGAATGGGTAGTGTAGGTGATCGTGCCGGAGGTAGATTAAGGGTTTAGGGTAGTGCACTGGTCTTTGTGTAGTGTAGGGAATCGTGCCACGGATAGTGTCGTTGCAAGAGTACATGTATTTATATGTCTGCATTTCATAAACCAACTTAATCATTGTCTCTCAATTTCCCCAAATGGACACTGACTCACAGTGTAATTCTAGAGAAATAATATTTCTTATAAATGCAGTAGTAGGGTAGTATAGTGGTGTTTGGGTAGTGTAAGGAGTCCTGATGTGATAGATTTAAGCTTTAGGGTAGTGAAATGGTGTGTAGGTAGTGTAGAGAATCATGCTAGGGTAATGTTCTAGCCTAGTGCAGTGGTGTGTATTTACTGTACGGGGTCATGCGAGGGATAGTGTTTTAGGGTTTAAGGTAGTGCAGTGGTGTTTGTGTAGGGTAGTGTTCTAGGAAATAAAGTGGTGTTTGGGTAGTGTAAGAGGTTGTGCTGGGGTAGATTTAAGGTTTAGGGTTGTAATGTGGTGAATGGGTAGTGTAGGTGGTTGTGCTGGAGATAGATTAAGGGTTTACAGTAGTGCAGTGGTGTTTGGGTAGTGTAGGAGGTTGTGCTGGGGTAGATTTAAGGTGTAGGGTAGTGCAATTGTGTTTGAGTAGTGTAGGCGGTCGTGCTGGAGTAGAGTTTTAGGGTTTAGGGTGCTACAGTAGTGAATGGGTAGTGTAGGTGATTGTGCTGGAGGTAGATTAAGGGTTTAGGGTAGTGCACTGGTATTTGTGTAGTGTAGGGATAGTGTCACTGCAAGAGTACATGTATATATATGTCTGCAAACACATAAACCAACCAAGTGATTGTCTCTCAAGTTCTCCAAATGGACACTGACTCACAGTGTGATTCTAGACAAACAACAATATTTCTTAAAAATGCAGTAGTAGGGTAGTATAGTGGTGTTTGAGTAGTGTAAGGGGTCCTGCTGTGATATATTTAACTTTAGGGTAGTGTATTGATGTTTAGGAAAAGGGAGTCATGCTGGGGTACTGTTCTACCATAGTGCAGTGGTGTTTATGTAGTGCACAGGGTTAAGCTAGGGATAGTGTTTTAGGGTTTAAGATAGTACAGTGGTGTTTGTGTAGCGTAGGAGGTTGTGCTGGGGTAGATTTAAGGTTTAGGTTAGTGCAATGGTGTTTAGGTAGTACAGGGAGTCATGCTGGGGTACTGTTCTAGCATAGTGCAGTGGTGTGTATGTACTGTACAGGGTCATGCTAGGGATAGTGAATTAGGGTTTAAGGTAGTGCAGTGGTGTTTGTGTAGTGTAGGGGGTCATGGTAGGGTAGTGTTCTAGGAAATAAAGTGGTGTTTGGGTATTGTAGGAGGTTGTGCTGGGGTAGATTTAAGGTTTAGGGTAGTAAAGTGGTGAATGGGTAGTGTAGGTGGTCATGCTGGAGGTAGATTAAGGGTTTACAGTAGTACAGTGGTATTTATGTAGTGTAGGAAATCATACTGGGGGTAGAATCACTGCAAGACTAAATGTACTTATTTGTCTTCAAAAACATCAAGCATGCATTCCATATAATTCCGAACTGCATTTTACTATTAATGCTATACTCATTTTGGAAACACATAACCAATGACTATTTTCTAATTCTACCAAAATGTGAGAACACAATACGTTTTTAATCATTTACATGTCAGGAAACACATGAACTACCAAAATGCTTCTCTCAGAGTGATTCCTAAATGCACAGACTCACTGTGTGATTCTACTCAAGCAACTCTATCCCTTGCATTTTACCAAAACATATTTACCACTCAACAAGACTTTAGGTGACTCTACATATTGCACAAAATGTTCTACTACACATTAGTATAGAGTGCTTCTATCAAAATAATTCCTAAATGCACACAAGACTCACTGTGAGATTTCAGACAAACAACACCATACGTTGCATTTTACCAAAACACATTTCATAGTCTAGAATGAGTACTGCATTTAAATGTAGAAACTTGAGTCATTTTTGCAAATAAATAAAAGATAACTGGTTTCTAATTCTACCAAAATATGGGAACAGCATAGTTATCTGTCTACAAACACATAAAATACACAAATGCTTATCTCAGAATGCTTTCCTTATGCACACACACTCACAATAAAATTCTAGAGAAAAAATAAGTATTCCCTGCATGTTAGCAGGACAAACACATTAGTATGATTAAAGTCAAAATGCACCACATACATTCCCTTACAAATTAATAACTCACCTTTCCAATTCTTTTGTAGAATAGGAAGTATATCAGTCACACAGCAGATTATCTTATACAGGATCTCTGTTTTGAACACCTCTCACCAGAACCAAAGAATGGCATAGTTGCCCTCTCATTTTGAACACATATACACCTTCACATCAAATCACATTACTTCCCACATTAATTCAAAAGCAAACACACATTTCTATTGGTTACACATTTCAACCCTTTCCAAATGACATACATTTCAATCCTACTCCCATTCTGCCTTCTGTCTGTTACCATAGAAACACTTCATGGAACACTTAACTGAGCACACAGGTCAAACGTTCATCACACAATGTTGCTAATCAAAACAGCATGTGTGCTTGACTTTTCAATATACCAGCTTATCCTATGTAATGTTCTTTTCAATCACTTTTTGTTAACCAATAATAATCATGCTTTTAAAAAACAGAAACATGCTCCCTAGTTTTCAGTGTAGAATGTTGTGAAACAATGAATCATTTCTTTTCTTTTCTTTTTTCAACACTGCATGTTATCCACAATTTTAGAAATATCTTAGTTTTCAAACTGCCAATTCATTTACAGAGACCATCTGAGTGCATCCAGACTTCCCTTCAAGATGCTTAGAGTGTGGATTATGGGACACAGCTATATTTTCTGGAGCCAAAGGAATGCAGAACACAAAATAATTCACAAAGACCTAGGTTTACCAAATGTAGACATTAAATGGATTTGACAGAGAGGGTTAAAGTGGCACCAATTTATGCCATTGGTGAAATCCTTTTTGCATCTCCAACACCCTGACCTCATAATTGTGCACTGTGGTGGCAATGACCTAGGCACTTTGACGGGGGTAGCTCTGGAAATGCTTATGAAGGACAGCTTTGGAGAATTGATGGCACTTTTCCCCAAAACTGTCTTTGTCTATTCTAACATATGCCAAAGGCAGAAATGGAAAACAAAACAGGTGATGGACCGAATGTGGATCAATGTCACACATTCATCCCAGTCCAAAGATCTGGGCCCAAATCCATCGTTTTCTTGCACTCCACACCACCCTGGGTTAGACAATGGCGATATGCAAATCAGCTCTGACCCTGTGCCCCATGGGAACAGTCCAGTCCGAACTACAAAAGCCATGTCCTTCCCAGAACGGAATCAAGCATCCGAGGACCGGACCGGTTTCGAGGTAACACCTCTCATCAGCCCGGCTAGCTTGACTCCAGTGGTGTGGAGTGCCTGGGACCCACGTCTGAGCATCCCCAGCGCACTTATGGCGGCAATTGCAAACAAAACAGGTGATGGACCGAATGTGGATCAATGTCACACATTCATCCCAGTCCAAAGATCTGGGCCCAAATCCATCGTTTTTTTGCACTCCACACCACCCTGGGTTAGACAATGGCGATATGCAAATCAGCTCTGACCCTGTGCCCCATGGGAACAGTCCAGTCCGAACTACAAAAGCCATGTCCTTCCCAGAACGGAATCAAGCATCCGAGGACCGGACCCGTTTCGAGGTAACACCTCTCATCAGCCCGGCTAGCTTGACTCCAGTGGTGTGGAGTGCCTGGGACCCACGTCTGAGCATCCCCAGCGCACTTATGGCGGCAATTGCAAACAAAACAGGTGATGGACCGAATGTGGATCAATGTCACACATTCATCCCAGTCCAAAGATCTGGGCCCAAATCCATCGTTTTTTTGCACTCCACACCACCCTGGGTTAGACAATGGCGATATGCAAATCAGCTCTGACCCTGTGCCCCATGGGAACAGTCCAGTCCGAACTACAAAAGCCATGTCCTTCCCAGAACGGAAGGCAGAAATGGAACTGGTCCAAACAATTTTGTCCACAGATTGAGAAAGCTAGGAAACATGTGAATAAATCTGTTCCTGCTTTTCTCTGAGACTATAGAATGGGGCCCATATACCTCAACAATCTGGGTTTCAATATGCATGGCATCTATAGGAGAGATGGTGTAAATTTTACAGATGAAGGGAACAGAGTCTTCCTCTTGAACTTCAGACTCTGCATCAGTACTTACTTGTAGGTACTAAGGGCCCGATGTAGGTAAATCCCATTTACCGATTTTGAAATACCGAATGCTACCGATTCGGTATTTCAAAATCGGTAAATGGGATGTAGGTCCCAACATCTGGAATCGTTACCGATTCCTTACAAATTCGGTATTTACCGATTCGGTAAATACCGAATCGGTATTTGCTATTGAATCCTATGGGCCTTTGAAGCCCATAGGATTCAATTCAAATACCGATTCGGTATTTACTGAATCGATAAATACCGATTTTGTCAAGGGTGCAGGGGGTGTCACTTTGACACCCTCTAGCACCCCCAAAACGGGCATGTGTGCAATGTGGTACACAGACATGCCCTAAGGGCACGTCTGTCTGTCACATGGCACATGTGTACATGCACAGATGTGCATGTACACATGAATCAGTATTTTACCATGGATTTGTATTCCATGCTAAAATACCGATTCTGTAAGCCATGTGCCAATTGTAAATTGGCTACCTACATTGCATTTTCGGTATTTTTACCGAATCGGTAAATATTACCAAATCGGTAATTATTTTACCGATTCGGTACATGTTACCGAATCCGTAAATTTACCGATTCGGTAATGATACCGATTCGGTAAAAATACCGAAAATGTGCCCCTACATCTCGATAGCCCTTTACCGATCGGAAACGGCCGAAAATCGGTATTTTCGGCCGATTCCGATCGGTAAAGGGCTACCTACATCTGGCCCTAAAATCTCTCAATAAACACAATGGCTCTTTTTAGAGCCACCTAACAACTGAACACATAAGCTTGATGTGTATCTGAAAATGATTATTTGTTTTTTGTCTTGGAGTCGCGCACCCAATGCGCCAAAGTCGTGCAGCCAATTCATGCAAGTTGTGCACTACATGCGCTGGAGTTGCACACCCCACGGGTTAGAAGCCATGCTTCCAACATGTGCACACCAGGGGCCGCACTGAGCATCGCGCTGGTTGCGCGACTCCTAATTTCACCATTAAAAAAAATAGCCCCTATCACTAATTCCTATTATCCCCGAGGACCCATCCCCCGGGGCTTATAAAAAATGTTGGGGACCGTAGGGAGAGCCCCAATGCCCCCACGTTCCCAGCCGGCTCCCCGCGTCCTTCGGGAGCCGGCATTGCTTTTCCTCAGGGAGAGCAGCTAACATGCTGCTCCCTCTGAGGAAAAGCAATCTACTTTCCTATTTGGAAGAGAGAGCAGGTTAACCTCCTCTCTCTTCCAAATAGGAAAGCAGTTTGCAATGACAGGGTGGGAGCAGCAGTGTCCCGGGAGTGGGCACCCTGGGACACTGCAGGGGCCGGCCCTGAGGGGTGGTGTTCCCCAGGTTCATCTTGGGCTCCAGGAGGGGAGCCATGCGGTCCCCCTCCCACACTTTCAAAAAGCCCCGGGGGTTGCTTCCCCGGGGCTGGGGGGCCTCAGAGCCCCCCTCAATTAATGTTTTGAAGCCCCAGAGGGTGGCAGTCCCCAGGGCTGGGGGGCCTAAGAGCCCCCCACCCATTTTAAACAAGCCCCGGGAGTGGCGGTCCCCGGGGCTGCGGGGGGCCCTGTGGGCACCCCTAGCATATATTAAGTTACAGCCCCGGGGGTGGCGGTCCCCGGGGCAGTGTGGGGGATTGGGACCCCCACACTATTTTTTTTAAATGTTCCTGGGATTTGGCCCCCCCGGGGGCTAACAACCTTTAAAGCACTTAGTTTTTGTTTTCAAGAGCTAAATGTGCGGATCCTGCCCACATCCCGCAATTTTTTTTTTTTAAATAAAAATTTGGGGGGCCATAGGGGTCCTTCTGGGACCCCCAGAGCAGACCTTGGGGCTCACGGTGTGTCTACCCTGCACCCTTTTCGCGTTTTGCACACATATTTCACAGACTTCTTCAGACTCGCTTCTACCGAGGCATAAAATGGCTGCCAACAGTTTCTAGTTTCGAATGTTGACAACCACTTAACAGCCAATTAGCATTCACCGTGTGATCGGGAGGGTGTGCTTATGGTGCGCTCACGGTGCACGCAGGGTGCACGGATCCACCGCGCCCATAGATATATAAATGGTTTTAACTGTAATTTTCTCAGGAACATCTGAACGGATTTACACCAAATAAGCAAAAGGCACGAGTCTGAACCAAGGACTACCTCTTTGGTGTAATTCCGTTCAGCAGTTCGGGCTGTAGCTGTGGCTAAAGGTCCTATGGGAAATTGCATAGGAAAAACAAGTTTAGGGACCCCCTTTTTTCTCAGCCCCCACTTGACGAATCATCTAGAGACTTTCAGGATAGGAGCGGAACAGAGTTGGCCAAAGGTTTGGAAAATTAACAATGATTCGTCATCTGGCGCCAAAGTTATTCCAAATAGACTCTTGCGGATTTTGTATGGGTAATAGGTCCTAACTATAACTACCTACTGGCGACTGCCAGTAGGTAATATATATATA
This sequence comes from Lissotriton vulgaris, assembly GCF_964263255.1. NCBI lineage: Eukaryota > Metazoa > Chordata > Amphibia > Caudata > Salamandridae > Lissotriton > Lissotriton vulgaris. Next base: position 726,191,709 of record NC_141696.1, read on the forward strand.
TATATATATATATATATATATATATATATATATATATATATATATATATAGATATATATATATTACCTACTGGCGATAGCCAGTAGGTATATATAGTTAGGATTTTTTTCCTATGGGATTTTTGAAAATTCTATGTCGAATAACTTTGGCTTATGAGGACAGAATTGGCTGAAATTTTCAGGAAAATTGAACATTTTGTTTCTGAGCAGCCCCTGGAAATTTGGGGGGGTTTCGTCAAGGGGGGGCCGAGAAAAAAGGGGGGTCCCAAAACGTGTTTTTCCCATGCAATTTTCCATAGGGCGGTTGGCCTCACTTTTAGCCTGAACGGCTGAATGGATTTACACCAAACTTGGCAAAATTGTAGGGACTGGTAGCCCGATGTGCCTTTGCTATGTCTCAAGATATAGGCTCCAGTGGTTTTTTCGAAAATTAACTTTGAAAAATATATATTGGGCTACATTGGGCTATATATATGTTGGAGCCCAAATGTAGCCCAATGTAGCCCAATGTAGCCCAATGTAGCCCAAAGATGGCCACCAGAGACAAAAAAAAACAAATGTAGCCCAAATATCAGCCAGATGTAGCCCAACTATAGCCCAATGACAGATTGTCCCAGAGTGTTCTAAAGAACAACTAGAGTGCTAACAGTCCTACTTATTACAAAGGTATGGCACACCTGAAGCCATCTTGTTAGGAATAAAGTGGTAACTCTTAAAACATTTAATTTAAAAAGGAACAAAATGAGGGGGTTCATTTTGCCATAGAAAGTATGATTAGCGAATATATGACGAAATCCCGCATACCATCAGTCCGCAAAAAAAATCCCGCATGTACAATTAGGCCGCAAATTAAAATAACGAAAACTTTTAGAACGAATATGCCTTTAGCATACACTAAACAACTAAACTACCCTAAACCCTAAAACACTACCCCCAGCATGACCCTACACTACACAAACAGTACAACACTACCCTAAACCCTAAAACACTACCCCCAGCATGACCCTACACTACACAAACACTGAAACACTACCCTAAACCCTAAAACACTACCCCCAGCATGACCCTACACTACACAAACACTACAACACTACCCTAAACCCTAAAACACTACCCCCAGCATGACCCTACACTACACAAACACTACAACACTACTCTAAACCCTAAAACACTACCCCCAGCATGACCCTACACTACGCAAACACTACAACACTACCCGAAACCCTAAAACACTACACCCCACCATGACCCTACACTACGCAAACACTACAACACTACCCTAAACCCTAAAACACTACCCCCAGCATGACCCTACACTACACAAACACTACAACACAACCCTAAACCCTAAAACACTACCCCCAGCATGACCCTACACTACGCAAACACTACAACACAACCCTAAACCCTAAAACACTACCCCCAGCATGACCCTACACTACGCAAACACTACAACACTAACCTAAATCCTAAAACACTACCCCCAGCATGACCCTACACTACGCAAACACTACAACACTACCCAAAACCATAAAACACTACACCCCAGCATGACCCTACACTATGCAAACACTACAACACTACCCTAAACCCTAAAACACTACCCCCAGCATGACCCTACACTACGCAAACACTACAACACTACCCTAAACCCTAAAACACTACCCCCAGCATGACCCTACACTACGCAAACACTACAACACTACCCTATACCCTAAAACACTACCCCCAGCATGACCCTACACTACGCAAACACTACAACACTACCCTAAACCCTAAAACACTACCCCCAGCATGACCCTACACTACGCAAACACTACAACACTACCCTAAACCCTAAAACACTACCCTCAGCATGACCCTACACTACGCAAACACTACAACACTACCCAAAACCCTAAAACACTACCCCCAGCATGACCCTACACTACGCAAACACTACAACACTACCCAAAACCCTAAAACACTACCCCCCAGCATGACCCTACACTACGCAAACACTACAACACTACCCTAAACCCTAAAACACTACCCCCAGCATGACCCTACACTACGCAAACACTACAACACTACCCAAAACCCTAAAACACTACACCCCAGCATGACCCTACACTACCATGACCCTACACTACGCAAACACTACAACACTACCCTAAACCCTAAAACACTACCCTCAGCATGACCCTACACTACGCAAACACTACAACACTACCCAAAACCCTAAAACACTACCCCCAGCATGACCCTACACTACGCAAAACCTACAACACTACCCAAAACCCTAAAACACTACCCCCCAGCATGACCCTACACTACGCAAACACTACAACACTACCCTAAACCCTAAAACACTACCCCCAGCATGACCCTACACTACGCAAACACTACAACACTACCCAAAACCCTAAAACACTACACCCCAGCATGACCCTACACTACGCAAACACTACAACACTACCCAAAACCCTAAAACACTACCCCCAGCATGACCCTACACTACGCCAACACTACAACACTACCCAAAACCCTGAAACACTACCCCCAGCATGACCCTACACTACGCAAACACTACAACACTACCCAAAACCCTAAAACACTACACCCCAGCGTGACCCTACACTACGCAAACACTACAACACTACCCAAAACCCTAAAACACTACACCCCAGCGTGACCCTACACTACGCAAACACTACAACACTACCCAAAACCCTAAAACACTACCCCCAGCATGACCCTACACTACGCAAACACTACAACACTACCCTAAACCCTAAAACACTACCCTCAGCATGACCCTACACTACGCAAACACTACAACACTACCCAAAACCCTAAAACACTACCCCCAGCATGACCCTACACTACGCAAACACTACAACACTACCCAAAACCCTAAAACACTACCCCCCAGCATGACCCTACACTACGCAAACACTACAACACTACCCTAAACCCTAAAACACTACCCCCAGCATGACCCTACACTACGCAAACACTACAACACTACCCAAAACCCTAAAACACTACACCCCAGCATGACCCTACACTACCATGACCCTACACTACGCAAACACTACAACACTACCCTAAACCCTAAAACACTACCCTCAGCATGACCCTACACTACGCAAACACTACAACACTACCCAAAAGTCTAAAATACTACCCCCAGCATGACCCTACACTACGCAAACACTACAACACTACCCAAAACCCTAAAACACTACCCCCCAGCATGACCCTACACTACGCAAACACTACAACACTACCCTAAACCCTAAAACACTACCCCCAGCATGACCCTACACTACGCAAACACTACAACACTACCCAAAACCCTAAAACACTACACCCCAGCATGATCCTACACTACGCAAACACTACAACACTACCCTAAACCCTAAAACACTACCCCCAGCATGACCCTACACTACGCAAACACTACAACACTACCCTAAACCCTAAAACACTACCCCCAGCATGACCCTACACTACGCAAACACTACAACACTACCCTAAACCCTAAAACACTACCCTCAGCATGACCCTACACTACGCAAACACTACAACACTACCCAAAACCCTAAAACACTACCCCCAGCATGACCCTACACTACGCAAACACTACAACACTACCCAAAACCCTAAAACACTACCCCCAGCATGACCCTACACTACGCCAACACTACAACACTACCCAAAACCCTAAAACACTACCCCCAGCATGACCCTACACTACGCAAACACTACAACACTACCCAAAACCCTAAAACACTACACCCCAGCGTGACCCTACACTACGCAAACACTACAACACTACCCAAAACCCTAAAACACTACACCCCAGCGTGACCCTACACTACGCAAACACTACAACACTACCCAAAACCCTAAAACAGTACCCCCAGCATGACCCTACACTACGCAAACACTACAACACTACCCAAAACCCTAAAACACTACACCCCAGCGTGACCCTACACTACGCAAACACTACAACACTACCCAAAACCCTAAAACAGTACCCCCAGCATGACCCTACACTACGCAAACACTACAACACTACCTAAAACCCTAAAACACTACCCCCAGCATGACCCTACACTACGCAAACACTACAACACTATCCTAAACCCTAAAACACTACGCCCAGCATGACCCTACACTACGCAAACACTACAACACTACCCTAAACCCTAAAACACTAGCCCCAGCATGACCCTACACTACGCAAACACTACAACACAACCCTAAACCCTAAAACACTACCCCCAGCATGACCCTACACTACGCAAACACTACAACACTACCCTGAACCCTAAAACACTACCCCCAGCTTGACCCTACACTACGCAAACACTACAACACAACCCTAAACCCTAAAACACTACCCCCAGCATGACCCTACACTAAACAACCACCACAACTCTACACTACACTAACACAACACTACACTACACAACACTACACTACACTACACAATCACTAACCCACGAAAAAATTAACACAAACCCACTTACCTCTCTCGTCATCGTGGTTTTCACAACGCAAATGCATTTACCATACATGCCTTTAAAACGTAATTCTTTGTACAGGCATGCGCGATAAATGCACATGCGTTTTGAAAAAATGCGGGATAATGGTATGCGAGCTCAATGACCTTGCGGGATAATGGTATGCGGACTGAAAGTCTGCGGGATAAAAAATGCGGGAAAATGGCTGCAAACCATGATTAGCAGCAGACTTCCCTGGTGAGCACTAGCTTTACTACAGTGATCTAATGAGCAACTAGAGTGCTAACATTCAGAATTTATGGCAAATGTGGCATGACGCGTTTCGACAGTAATTGTCTCTATCAAATGCCTTCACATTAGTTTTGGCTCCAAACTCTGCTTTTAAATAATTCAGCTGTTAACCCATTGTTTGGGGTTCAGCTGGAACGACTTCTGATTGGAGCATTGTTGAAGCCCACATTGGTGAACTTCAAATCCTAGAAAGCACCATGACGGCCTGCCAGGTAAGTGTCTCATTTTGCTCCCAATATTCTTGTTGTGAGTGCTGATTATTAGAAAATTAAAATCATTGCCTGTGCACATGTAGATGCAAATCCGATGTCACTGCAATATTCATCCTTCTTTGCCCCTATACGTCCAGCCACATCAGCCCAAGTCTCGCTGAGCCGGAGATAGTAATACCATGATTACATCTCTCCGTGAAGTCACAAACTGTTCATTCACTGCAGCCTTTAGCAATCCCTGGATGCGGCGCACATGGAGAATTCCAACACCTTAGAGTCACCTTTCTTTGTAGCCCTTGAATCTCCGGACACTGGTTGGACAGGTCACATCAGCACGCCAGGTGCTAGTGCACAAATATATCCAATATTCGACCTCTTCACTAGGAAGGAATTGGAGGGACACAGCGGGGGCATCAAGAAGACTCTTTATTGCAGGAAATGTTGCATGACGCGTTTCCACAGTAATTGCCCTTATCAAATGCCTTCACATTGGTTTTGGCTCCAAACACTGCTTTTAAATAGTCATGCTGTTAACCCATTGGTTGTGGTTCAGCTGGGCGGACTTCTAATAGGAGCATTGTTGAAGCCCACATTGGTGAACTTCAAATCCCAGCAAGCCCCATGATGGCTTGCCAGGTAAGTGTCTCATTTCGGTCCAAATATTCTGTTAGTGAGTGCTGAATATTAGAAAATTAAAAGCATTGCCTGTGCGCATGTAGATGCCACTCTGATGTCACTGCAAAATTCATCCTCCTTTGCCCCCAGACATCCAGCCACATCAGCCCAAGTCTCGCTGAGCCGGAGATAGTACTACCATGATTCCATCTCTCCGTAAAGTCACGAACTGTAGATTCACAGCAGCCTTTAGCAATCCCTGGATGCGGCAGTCACAGAGAAATCCAACACCTTGGAGTCACCTTTCTTTGTTGCCCTTGAATCTCCGGACACTGGTTGGATGGGTCACCTCAGCACTCCAGGGGCTAGCAGGCAAACATATCCAATATTCGACCTCTTCACTAGAAAGCAATCAGAGGGACACAGCGGGGGCATCAAGAAGACTCTTTATTGCAGGAAATGTGGCATGACGCGTTTCAACAGTAATTGTCTTTATCAAATGCCTTCACATCGGTTTTGGCTCCAAACTCTGCTTTTAAATAATATATATATATTTTTTTTTTATATATAGTAGTTCATTTCATCGAAAAGGGCAACAGGGTGTTCCTAAACAACTTGAAAGACTGTATCCTTTCTTTTGTGTAGTTATTATTTGCTCACCATAAACACCAAGGCTCTTTTTAGAACCTCCTTTTTCCCAAACATTGGTTCATCCTATTTTTAAATACTTTTTTTGAAATGTTTCTTGACTCTGCGGATCTGCCTCAGATCCATATAACAAAAACACACATTCAATACAAAGCAGTACATTTAGGATTCACTTGAACACGTTTGTGAGTGTATGTATGGCTGTTATGTAGATCTGTGAGAAGGTGTATGAGTACCTGTGTGAGTCTGTGAGTGCCTGTGTGGATCTGTTAGTGGGCATGTGGCTGCCTATTTAGATCAGTGCTTTGGTCTGTGAGTGCCTGCACAGGTGTGTGAGTGGGTGAGCACGTGCCTGAGAATGTCTGCAAGTGGGTGTGTAAGTGGATGCAAGGCTTTATGAGTGGGTGTTTGAGTAGCAGCATGAATCTATGAGTGGGTCTCTGAGTGCCTGTGTGCATTTGTGAGTGGATTTTCTAGTGCCTGCATGGATATGTGAGTGTATGTATTAGTGCCTGTGTGGCTCTCTCAATGGGTTTGTGGGTGCCTGTGTGATTCTGTGAGTGGGCGTGAGAGTGTTTGTGTGGTCTATGAGTGGGTGTGTGAGTGAGTCTCTGAGTGAGTGTGTGAGAATCTAGTGGGTCTATGAGTGGATGTGTGAGTCTGTGAGTGGGTATGTAAATGTCTGCGTGGGTCTATGAGAGAGTGTGGGAGTGTGTCAGTGAGTCTCTGAGCAGGTGTGTGAATGTCTCAGTGAGCCTATGAATGGGTATATGAATAGTTTTTGGGGGGTGTAGTGGGTGAGTGAATTTCTTTGTGGCTCTGTGAATGGGCCAGTTAGTGCCTGCATAGCTCTGTGAGTGGGTGTGTGAGTGACTGTGTGGGCATGTATGTTGGTGTGAAAATGGATGCATGGGTCCATGAGTAGGTATGTCAGTACCTGCATGGGGATGTGAGTGTCTCTATGAATGTCTGCATAGGTCTGTGAATAGGTCTATGAGTGAATGAGTGGGTCTGTGAGTCTGTGAATAGGTGTCTGTCTGCGTATGTGGGACTTAGAGTAGGAGTGAAAGTACTAGCAAGAATCAATGAGTGGATGTGCAAGTACCTGTGTTGGTTTGTGCATAGTTATGAGAGTGCCTCTGTGGGTCTGTGAGTGGATTTGTAAGTGAAAGCATGGGTCTGTGGGTGGGTGTATGAGTACCTGCATAGATCTCAGAGTTAGTCTGTGAGTACCTGTGTGGGTGTTTGAGTAGGTTTGTCAGTGGGTGTATGAGTTCCTCCATTGTTCTGCCAGTGGTCTGTGAATCCCTGTGTGGTTCTGTTAGTGGGTATGGGAGTGCAAGTGTGTGTCTGTGAGTGAGCGTGTGAGTGGTTGCGTGGGTAAGTTGGTGTGTGAGTGCCTATGTAGATGTGTGAGTAGCTCTCTCAGTGTTGTACGAGTCTGTGAATGGGTGTGTGAGTACCTGCATGGGTCTGTGCCTGGGTCTGTGAGAGACTGATTTGGTCTGTGTATGGGTCTGTGTATGGGTCAGCCAGTGCTTTCATGGGTCTGTGAGTAGGTGTATGAGTGGCAGTGTGGGTCCGTAACATGGGTGTGGGACTGCCTGTATGGGTGTGTGAGTGGCTGTGTGGACCTTTGAGTAGGTGAGTATACGAGTGCCTGTGTGAGTCTGTGAGTCAGTATGTGAGTGGCAGTGTGGGTCTATCAGTAGGTATGTGAATGACTGAGTAGGTCTGTGGATGGGTATTTGAGTTTCTCCATGGGTCTGTGAGTGGGTCTATGAGTGGTTGCATAAGTCTATGAGTGGCAGTGTGTGACTGTTTATGTGGGAATCTGAGAGGGTATGAAAGTGCCAGCATCGAACTGTGATTGGGTGTGTTAGTGCCTATGTGGGTATGTGAGTGTGTGTGAGTGCCTGCATTGGTCTGTGAGGAGGTGTGTCCATGTCTGTGTAGGTCTGTTAGTGGTTGTGTGAGCATCTATAAGTTAAGCTCATCCCAAATGGTAAAGTTCCTAGCTCGGACGGCTTTCCCATTAGCTTCTATAAAACCTTTGCCCATACACTGATCACTCCATTGGAGGTGGTGCTAAATCATTTAGCCTCAGAGTGCTCTCTGGTATAGCTGCTGAAGGTACAATTGTTTTTATCCCCAAAGAAAGGAAAGATTTCTCGCCCCCTAAAACTTTTCAGACCCACATCATTGATTAAGATGGAGCCAAAAATATACACCAAGAGCCTCGCTGCGCATATAGAACCTTATATAACTAAGTTGATCCATCCTTCTCAATCTGGTTTAATTAAAGGTATATTAGCTAGTGACAATAGCCTTACTTTTTGTCACATCATTGAAGGGGCTCTCTCCCTAATCTCCTGCTTCCAGTGCAAATGGATTAGATGTCGTAAAGGCCTTTGACAAGGTAACATGGTCCTACCTGGAAGCATTATTACATTGTCACAAGATAGGGGAATAGTTCTCAAAAGTGGTCATGGACTTATATGCTACCCCAACAGTTTGGATTAAAATCAATGGCTCCTTAGAATAAGGTACACGCCCGATATGCTGCCGCTCTAGGATGGGCGTGAATGGTGAGAATAGAAAGTCTTCTCAGTTGTTGAGCAGGCAAGTTTGGGTGATGTTACAACTGTGGTAAAGAAGAAAGTAGTTAACCATCTGGGTCCTTTGCAGCATGGTGGAGTGGAATGGACAGTTTGCATGTCAGTAGGCTGGCTAACCAGGGCATTGGTGCAGGTAGATGAAATCAGATGACAGGGAGCTGTAACCTGTACCAAACCCATGCTGCAAGTAAGTCAAAACAAGTTGCTTTCTTATCTGTCCTAAACTACATACTTAAAGCACAGTAGCAGGCCTGCTGAAGCTTAACAAGTCCAATAAGCATAATGAGTACAACGACTAGGGCTGACTACATTTTGCGACTCACATGAACTAAGTGGGTGGAGTATACAAGTCTGGACAGACTGATTCCAACTGGCACTACTGCATCAATTCAAAGCAAGGAACAAGGCCTAAGGAATGGGACGAACGGGATGTAGACTGACTTAAAGGGGAGAACTAGGCACCATTCCTAAGTACAGTAGATCCTCACATACTCCCTCATGTCTTGTCATAGGTAGCAACAACCTACTGAGTGAGATAAGACCCACTCATCCTGCAAAAGATAAAGAGGTTTGCCTCAGTAGAACACAGTGCAGAAACATAATGAGGTCCTACTCACTCTGAGAAGCACTGCTAAAAAATTGACATTCTGCAAAGGCAAGAAAGGGACTGTGAAAGATGAAAACGTAATTAGCTCCTTTGGTGAATTAATACATTAAAGTGGACCATAGTTTTGCATTAATTTCTGTGGTTTCACCTGCTGAGAAATAACATGTGGTCACTTATTAGGTAGAAGTCCATCTTGCACAAATGGTTAAAATAAACTGTCTGAAATACAGCAAGAAATAAATAGATTGAAAATGTACTGTGTACGTGTCAGTTGCCGATCTGTGTTTAATTCTGAGAAATGGCTCACTAACTCTCACTTGGGTAAAAAAGTCAGGTCAGTGAGTTGCTTCTTAGAAATAGCTCTTTTAACTCGATCATGTCAAACTGATCTGCTCCTGCTTTGATACATTGTTTGCTCTTGGCAAATTATCATGTGAGGGAATTGTGCATGGGGAGCTGAAAGAACGAACATCTGTTGACCAGATTAAACAATGCATGTGTGATAAAGACAAGATAGCAGTCTTGGATCATGGGTCAGGAAGCAGGGGCATAGAAAATTGCAGATGTTGGCATGACCATGTGAGTCATTGCGATCGAGTGTAAAGCAAATGTGTACGTCGACTTACATAGCAATATTCAGGCGATGATTACTCCTTGGTGCAGATGTTAATAATTAACATGCTTGAAGGCTTCACAAATTGGATAGAAAGGCTGTCTTTCTACCTTGTAATGAGATCTCTCTGCAGTGTTGCTGCAGGTAGCCCCAACTGCAGTTTATTGGCAATAAAGCTGCCACTCTTCATGCCCTTGTGTGTGTTCATCTTAGTTTTATCCTTACAGAGTTTCTGCTTTTACAAGATGATGCAGTGACTCTTTTGGGAACTGTCTATTTCAGCAGCGGTTTGATGTACTGCAGTCCCAGGACTCTTTGGGAACTTTCACGTCTCGGTGAGCGCATCAGCTGATTGGACTTTGTTTCCTGCAGAACCCAGGCGACAGGACTCCTGTTGACAAGCCTGTGACATCAGACACCGACGGCTTCCTTTTGAGCCATCAGGTTGTTTTGCCACGGAAGAACACAACAAAGGCGTTACTGGTCAGATGATCAGATAGGCAGTGCATGATGCACTGAGCCCAATTCAGTCATTGTATGTTGTTTTCCTGATATCTAAAGAGTGCACACTGGGATCCATTAGGGGTGCTTGGGTGAGGTCTGAAGGTGCTTTTAAGATAAGTTCAAGTTCAAGTTTAGCATTTGTATAGCGCACTACTCACCCAGAGGGTCTCAAGGTGCTTGGGGGGGGGGGGGTACTTTACTTCTCGAATAACCAGGTTTTTAGTTGTTTTCTGAAGGAGAGGTGGTTCTGTGTAAGGCGGAGGTGGGTGGGGAGAGAATTCCAGGTTTTGGCCGCTAAGTAGGAGAAGGATCTTCCCCCCATGGTGGATCTATGGATGCGTGGGATCGCGGCGAGGGCTTGATTGGACGATCGAAGTTGGCGGGTGGGGGTGTAAAAGGACAGGCGCGTGTTGAGGCATTCGGGTCCTAGGTCGTAGAGGGCTTTGTGTGCGTGGGTGAGGAGACGAAACATTATTCTCTTGTTGACGGGGAGCCAGTGGAGGTCTTTCAGGTGGTCGGAAATGTGAGCTTGGCGGGTGATGTCTAGTATGAGTCTGGCTGAGGCGTTTTGGATGCGTTGGAGTTTTTTCTGTAGTTTGGCTGTGGTTCCGGCGTAAAGGGTGTTTCTGTAGTCTAGTCGGCTTGTGACCAGTGCGTGGGTGACCGTCTTTCTAGTTTCGGTGGGGATCCAGCGGAAGATTGTTTTGAGCAAGCGTAGGATGTTGAAGCATGATGATGAGACGGCGTTGACTTGTCTGGTCATCGAAAGGGAGGAGTCCAGGATGAAGCCCAGGTTACTTGCGTGGTCCATAGGTATGGGTACATTTCCTAGGGCCGGTGGCCACCATGAGTCGTCCCAGGCGGAGGGGGATGAACCTAAGAGGAGGACTTCCGTTTTGTCTGAGTTCAGTTTTAAACGGCTGTTATTCATACACTCGGCTATGATGTTGAGGTTGTGTTGGCGCGCAATGGATGTGAGGGGACTCATGTATACGTTGAAGAGGGTGGGACTGAGTGATGATCCTTGTGGTACGCTGCAGATGACTTTGGTGGCCTCTGATCTAAAAGGAGGGAGGCGGACTCTCTGGGTTCTTCCGTCTAGGAACGAGATGATCCAGTCCAATGCTTTTCCTTGTATTCCGACGTTGCTGAGGCGTTGTATAAGGGTGCTGTGACAGACTGTGTCGAAGGCTGCAGAGAGGTCAAGTAGGATGAGGGCAGCTGTTTCTCCGTTGTCCAGTAGTGTTCGAATGTCGTCTGTTGCTGCGATGAGGGCGGTCTCGGTGCTGTGTTTGGCTCAGAAGCCGGACTGTGAAGGGTCGAGGGATTTGTTGGATTCGAGGAAGGCGGCGAGCTGACTGTTGACGGCTTTCTCAATGACTTTGGCAGGGAATGGGAGGAGCGAGATGGGGCGGTAGTTTTTAAGTTCAGTGGGGTCTGCTGTGGGTTTCTTCAGAAGGGCGCTGAGTTCGGCATGTTTCCAGCTTTACGGGAAGGTAGCGGAGTTGAGGGAACAGTTGATGACGTCTCGGAGATGGGGTGCGATGATGGAGTCTGCTTTGTTGAAAATGTGGTGGGGACAAGGGTCGGTTGGCGATCCTGAGTGGATGGAGTTCATCAGGCGGATGGTGTCTTCAGTGGTGATTGGGTTCCAGGCTTAAAGTTGTTGGAGGGGGGTTTTAGTTCGGAGGTGGGTGGGGTGGATTGGTCTCCGGACTGGTTTTCAAAGCTGTTATGTATGTCAGCGATTTTGTTGTGGTAGAATGAGGCTAGGGAGTCGCAGAGGTCTTGGGAGGGAGTGATGTCGTTGGTGCCGGCGGTGGGGTTAGTAAATTCTTTGACGATGTTGAATAGTTCCTTGCTGTTGTGGGCGTTGTTGTCGAGTCGATCCTTGAATGCTGATTTCTTGGTGGATCGGATCAGTTGGTGGTGTTTGCGGGTGGCGTTCTTGGAGGTGGCCAGGTTGTCAGTGGTTGGGTTTTTTCTCCAGGCTTTCTCGAGGGTGCGACAGAACTTCTTGGATTTCTTAAGGTCATCGTTGAACCAGGGGCCTTTTTTGCTACCTTGCTTTATTTGATGTTTGTTCAAGGGTACTAATTCGTCAGCGCTATGGGTGATCCTTTGTGTGAGGTTGGTGGCTGCAAGGTTTGGGTCCAATGATTTTACAGGAGGGTTTTGGTGAAGCGATGTGAAGAGTTGGTCGGTGGCAATTTTGTTCCAGTTTCTGCGGGGGATTGGTTGTGGGCGGTTGTGGGTCGTAGTCTTTTTGTAGTTGAAGTGAACGCAGCTGTGGTCTGTCCAATGGAAAGCTGTGGTGTGATTGAAGGAGATGTGCTTGCTGGAAGTGAAGATTGGGTCGAGTGTGTGTCTGGCGTAGTGGGTGGGGGTGTTTACTAGTTGTTTGAGTCCAAGATTGGTGAGGTTGTCAAGAAGGGTGGTGGTGTTGCTGTTGTTGTTCTTTACCAAGTGGAAGTTGAGGTCTCCCAGTACAATGTAGTCCTCGAAGGGGAGGGCGTGTGGGCTGATGAAGTCAGTGATGTCTTCACTGAATTGTGTGCGGGGTCCTGGTGGCCTGTAGATGAGGGTGCCTCTGAGTGTGGTCTTGGGGTCGGTGTGGATCTGGAAGTGAAGGTGTTCAGCGGCTGCAAGATGATCGTCGGAAATGGTTGTGATGCGAATGGTATTCTTATGGACAATGGCGATGCCTCCTCCTGTTTGGTTGATGCGGTCCTTTCAGATAATTTTGTAGCCGGGCGGGATGGCTATGGCGATGTCGGGCGTTGATGAGGTGTTCATCCAGGTTTCTGTAAGAAAGGCGACGTCCGGCGATGTGGTGTCGAGTAGGTTCCAAAGTTCAATGGCGTGACTGTGGACCGAGCGGGTGTTGAGTAGGATTCACATCAGGTGGTTAGTGTCGGAGCTCTGTTTGAAGTTTATGGATTTGGTGTGGGTCCTGATGCAGTCGAACTTGCAGGAGTGGCAGGTGAAGGGTCCATGAGTGTGTCCTGGGGCGGCTTGGTAGCAGTTTGGTGTTTGGCCAGGGTTAAGGGCTTAGAGGAATGCAGCGTTGTACGTTATGCGGGTGGAGTGGATTTTGCGGGGGCCAGGGGGTCTGGCGTTGGGCGCGGTCCAGGCACGGACGGGCATAGACAGGCTTACCTTTGGTGCACCTTCGGCGCGCATGGGGCGCGTCCGCTGTGCGTGAACGCTGCGCGTCAGCTGTTCTGACATAAGTGGATGGTGGGGGGGCGGAGGGAGGGAGGAGCAGCTGGGAGGCGGGAGCGGGGTGGAGAGGACGGGCTCCGAGGCACAACAAACAAAATGGATGGCAGCAAAAGTAAAACCGAAACAGGCTGGGGGCACAAAGTGGGATCACGCTGTGGGCAGTGGCACCGGCACAACAAGGCAACAATAATTAAATGCACAAATGAGCAATCGAGCGCTACACGGCCAATAGAGCGCTATGAAATTTCAGCAGGCAGCAGTTCTTACGAGCAACAGGCAATGCGAATGAAGCCAAATCAGACCAGAATGCACAAATGAGCAATCGAGCACTACACGGCCAATAGAGCGCTATGAATTTTAAGCAGGCAGCAATTATTTCGAGCAACAGGCAATGAGAATGAAACCCAACGATACCCAAGAAGACCAGGGAGCGTGGGGAGTGACCGCTTCCGGTTTAGTCAGGACGGTCACAGCGCTACTGAGGACGGGGTGAGCCTTAGGAGTCAGTGGGAGGGAGGAGCAGCTGGGAGGCGGGAGCGGGGTGGAGAGGACAGGCTCCGAGGCACAACAAACAAAATGGATGGCAGCAAAAGTAAAACCGAATAAGGCTGGGGGCACAAAGTGGGATCACGCTGTGGGCAGTGGCACCGGCACAACAAGGTAACAATAATAGAGCGCTATGAATTTTAAGCAGGAAGCAATTATTTCGAGCAACAGGCAATGCGAATGAAACCCAACGATACCCAAGAAGACAAGGGGAACCTCCTGAGGTGGTTTCCTCAGGAGGAGCTGTGGGTGGTTGCCTCAAGACAGAGCATGACTATGTGTTCAGCTCTAAAGGACGTCTGAGTAAATGCATATACTAATTTGTGTTGTGCCACAGTGTCGTTCCTAGTATACGTATTCAAAGATGTTCTTTTAGATACTTGAAGCCTTGTTTTGACATTTCCAAGTAAGACCATTACATGGGTAGGGTTTTAGATACCCCCTAGAGATTAGTGTACTTTATACATATACCGTGGTGCAGATGTTAATAATTAATGTGCTTGAAGGCTTCACAAATTGTATATAAAGGCTGTCTTTCTATCTTGTAATCAGATCTCTCTGCAGTCTTGATGTGAATAATCTCAACTACAGTTCATTGGCAATGAAGCTGCTACTCTTCAAGCCCTTGTGTGTGTTCATCTTTTTTTTATCCTTATATATTTTCTGCTTTTACTGGGCCAAAGCACGGTATGGCCATAATGACCACAGCAGCTAAAGATCTACCCAATCTAGGACTTCAAAAACATTTTCAAACCACAATTCCCTCACATTTGATTGAAGGGTCTGCAGGCAATCAGATTATCTGGAAGCTGTTAAAGATATTTGTAAATGTAACTACTCACAAGGTGCCTTCCTCCGCACAGAGCCTGACACAACAATTTTCAGACGTTCAAGAGAGCCAGACAATGTAATACTTGAAAATTATAACTACAGTGTAGTCTGTTCAGCGGTGAGAGATAGCTTTTCGTCCCTACCACCGGTAGTGCAGGAGCTGCAAGCAGAGCATCTAGCCTTTATATCACAACAGACAAATTTACAAGATACATCTCCTACCCAATTGCCACCAGCCCCACTTTCTCTGCAGCCTGTAAGGCTATTTTGCTCAGAACATGTGCCGTTACCATTTTCTGTGACCAATGTCTATTGTAGTTTTCTCTGCTTATCACAAAATAAAATCACAGTACCTAACAGTTTTTCTGCCAATTTTAGTGGTGTTCAAGTGCCACAAAGCTTAGACCTCAACATCACAAAGTCAGAGACTGTCTATGCTGAGAACTCTAATTTGTGACTCTTGGGCAAACTCAGATGCATCATCGGCATTACTTAAATACATTCACGCTGCTTCTTTTGCCTCAATGCTCCCTTTTTCATTGGTAGTCCAGATATTACTGCAGATTTTCTGAAAGATTCAAGAAATAAGAAATGCCCCAAAATTTCCCAAAAGAAATTCAGAGAAAAACTAAATGCCGCAAATGAGCATTTCACTTGATTCAATGATTACTTGGGGCACGCAGAGAAAAGGATATCTGTGCTCAAAGACAGCTTTAAGCATCTTGACAATCTTACAATAAAATCCACATCTGAGATAAGCGACATTAAGGCTAAATTGGAAGAAATGGAGAATGGATCATATCAATCAAATCTACTGTTTTGGGGCATACCTAAAGGTCATCACACTGTTCATAATATTGTAAATCTAACAACAGCTTTAATGAAGACATATGTTATCCCTGAGAAGTCATCAAAAGATGAGAAACCAAATATTATGCATGCCCATAAAGTTCCTGGTTACTTGACACCCAACCCAAAATATCCTCAAACTTTTCTGGTTAATTTCAGGGACTATCGCATTAAAGTAAAGATACTTACCAAAGAGTTACAAGCAAAGCCTTTTCAAACTTTGGATAACTACTCCTTTCAGATCTTCTCAGAAATATTTGCAGACAACTCTGTGTAGGTGTAAAGAATTTAAATCTATGATCAACATGTTCAGGAAATCAGGAGCTCAAGCAGGTCTGGTTCAGCAGGCAAAGAATTATGAAGATACCCAGATTTAAGGCCAAAGCTTGTACTGAAAGGGGGGGAGATAGCTCCTCCAGCCACCATACACTCCAGTTGCTCACTATTGGCTGGTTAAAGAAGACAATCTCTGATTTATCTGGATTGCATTTCAACTGATCCAAGTTAAGCCAATGAAAGACCTTCATGAGACAGGATCTGATATTGTCACCGTCAAAGTCTACGCCTTTTTTCCAGGTGAAAATCAGTTGAGTATCGTCAGTTTAGGATATAATCTTGGCACCGTAATCCTCAACTAATAGTGCAAAGGGAAAGATATTTAGATTGAAGAGAGAGGGGGTAAGTATGGAGCCCTAGGGTGCTCCTACCTTCATGCTAAGCATGGGAGATGAGAAAGGAGGTATCCAGACTTCCTGATATCTGTCTTCCTGGAAAGAGGTCATCCAGACCAGAGCCGTCCCGCCTATGCCCAAGTGCCTCAATCTATCAAGAAGTCTCTCACGAGGGAGAGTGTTGAAAGCCACAGATAGGTCAAGTAATTGTTAATGCATATATGTGGTGTCACGGGGGGGACTGGGGTGTGATTTCTTCAAGAGACAAGACAGGTTGGGTTCAGGGAGGACTCACAGGGAAGGATGGCACGTGGGGAGGGAGGGTTCCCTCAAGCAACCAAAAAGTAGAAAAGTCATATTGGGATACTTTCGACTATTAGTAAGAGTAGCCAGTGAACTCCGCTCTGCCATTGGAGTTAACAGAGTTTTTGCCACTCCACTTTAAAAAAACTGTGTCAACAGCTGCCTGAGTGGAGTTAACCTGTGGCACGTGCTCACTAGGAACACAACTGGCCAGCAACTGGCAAGTGGTAGACCCCCAGGCCCTAATACATCGCATGCATCATGAAGTGGCTCAGGGGGATTCTCCCTCCCTCCATCCCTCAATGAGCTTGCAGTTGTGAATGATAAAAAGAGTCAAGAATGAAGGAATTTTTTTGTCTTAAGTAGGAGAGATCATTACTTATGGGAACAGCTTCTACACTCTAGTTTTACTTTTAGCTGAGAAGAGCAGGGTCCCCACAGAAACACCCTCTAAATATTCTTGTTCTCAAGATAATCACCCTGCAGTAGAATGACTATGCTTCCTTAAAAAAAACAGTAGAATGAGATCTCTACATACTGGTTACAGGCACAGCTAACTGATATCACACTGCACTTTCTCAGTTTGTGCACAGACTTCAGCCTCACTTCCCACTATCTGCAGCTCGGATTTGCTGGGTAACCCTCACACATATAAAAGTTAATGTGGGATAAGCAGTTCAGGTCCTGCTCTTACAATTTAGTCATGACATGCTTAGGGCCTGATTATGATGTCAGTTGGAGTTGCCTCCGACTGACATCATCGTGGAACTGGGACCGGCTGACCTCCGGTCGGCCATTCCCACCATCTAATTATGATGCGACCAGACATGGTGCTGTCGCATACTCACATTTCCCTACAGGAGCTTGTCCTATGGCCGTAAACCAGCAGGAGCACAAGCACCCGTAGGGAAATGGGAGGTTGTGTTTATCCCTGCACCTCAGGGTACCTGCCACACAGTATAGAGATCAGCAGGGGGCACCATTGGTGGCCCCTCTGCCCCCAACTGGAGGCTGCAAAGAGAAGGGGGCACTGTTAAGGGCCCCCAAGATCGCTTTCCGAAGGGCTTTCCATGTCAGAAAGCCCGGCATGGAAAGTTTGTCAGCAACCAAGCATCGTAATCCCATTGCCGGAAAAGCTATCTATTGGGATTAGGGGCCGGCCTCTGACAGGCCGACAGGCTCTTTGAGCCCATCGGAATCCAACGTGAATGACCAGCCGGTTTCATTTCCGACCACCTATATTGTTATTAGGCATTGAAACTGACAAGCACGGTCAGAGGCTTTCCGACGAGATCGTAATAGGCCCCTTAGTCTTTAGAAAGTGGCCTGAATGTTCACTCTTGTTTACAAAATGACAGGGATGGTCCTACATGTCCGGTTTTAAAGGAACTCCGCCAGCCTGTGGAACTACGCAGAATTCCATGGAGTTTTTTGATTACTCCACAGAATTCTGCAGAATTTCACTGAGTGAAACTCCGTGAGTTCCTCCCACCCCTGACTATTAGTGGCTGACATTTGGTTAGCATCACTCAATAGCTTTTACATAAGTGAACAATTCTTTAGTTTTCTAAAAATAAATGAGGTTACTTCAGGCTTAATAGAGATGCAGTCTGAGAAGATAGACGCTGCACTCAAGACAATCCGTTGGAATAGCTTATCCTACAGATAAGAACATTGGATTGCATCTAGGATTAGCAATTAAACTGTTGAACCCAAATGTGTTACTAATTACAAAATGTACTGTCTATATTTGTCTCTCGTTAAATGTTTGTTGGTACACAAAATTTAGGTATATGTTTTTTATTTTAAATAGTATTGGAATCAGGTATAAATCATCTTGTAATCACCCCTTCAGTGAAACATGGTTTTTTTCATGTGTTTGTAAAATATATGATTTTATGGTATATGAATTTGACTTCAGTGTGATTGTAAAAAATGTTGTTGTGTTTTTTAATTGCAACAATTGTCAATTTTTAATAAAAATATTTTTCAATATACACTTCTCATTTGGCATGGTTATATTTAGAACTGCGTATAATCTAACACATGGGCTATAACTTATTTTGCTGGGAACCCTGAGACCTAGTATTAATATAACTTTCCACCAAGGGAAATTCACTTCTACCTGTCTGAAAGGTCTTAGCACAGCATCCCCGACAGGTATGAATTAGAAGCTTACCAGCAAGGTCCCACGTCCTCCATAGATGAATCTACATTTCTTTCTTAGGTTTACCCAGGTTACAGCCAGAGAATATAAGGAAATCATAATTACTACACTCATAAATGTGGCCTCTTGTAATGTTAATGTGCTCAATAATATAATTAGGTACATGCCAATATTAGCTTGGTTAAGAGCATTTAGTGTGAATGCCACTTTTTTCAGGAAACCCACCTTAAGTCTTCTGTGCCCCTGTAAAATATTCTAACCTTTATCTCCAATATGTGTTTTTGCATCAGCCAACGCAGTAGTCAGAGGGGTGGCCATATTAAGTTCTAAAGAGCTTCAGTGTGAAGTGCAGCAGGTGATAAGGGATCCAGAGATGAGATGGATCTGGGCTAATGTTTTGATACAGCACCAACTTGTTAAGTTTATAAACTATTAGGACTTTATTGAAGATACTTTTACAGCCCTAGAAGAAGTAGGAAAGATTGCCATGGGGTTGTGGGGTCCATTCGTGCTCTGAGGGGAATTCAGCATTATCCAAAATGTCAGGCTTGACTGCTCTCGAGCTAATAAACAGCAAACTAAGCCAAAATAAGCTTGATTTTTTAAACTCCAAAAACTTGTTCTTGCATTAATAAATCCATTGACTGCCAATAATCCACAGGATAAATCACATACTTGCTTTTCAAAGCACTTCAACTCCAGCTTCCCTAATTGATTTTTTTTATTTTTTATTTTTTTTTATATTTCATTCATTGTGTCAGGGAAGGAGGATCAATCACTTTTCTGACCACTCGGTGGCCACTATTGAAATGATAATAGAAGATTCTGGTATAATGCACCCTAGATGGTGCCTTAAGAGTTTTCTGTTAACTAATGTGAATTGGATTGCACATCTGCACACTTCATTAGATGAGGTTCTAGAGAGAAATATTGGCACAGTTTCCTCCTTTTTGCATGGGGAGCGCTGAAAGCTTTCATCTGGGGTAACGACATTTTGTTTAAAATGCAGATTATATAGCAAAAGAAAGCAATAGTTACCCAATTACAATTTGCTCTAGATATAACAGCCCTAGCCTTTACTGCATCAAATACACATATAGCTAGATTAAAGTTAAATCAAACTAAGCAGAAGGTGAATGATTTTTTTTGCAGCTGCTGATGTGGTAAATCAAAGCACTTAGGGGCAGAATTACAAGAAACTGACACATCTCTGCATTTTAGCAGAGATGCATCAGTTTAATTGCATCATGCAAAAAAACCCTTGCGCCACAATGGATGTGTTGCATTTAAAAGGATTGACAGATGCGTCACACATTTGTTGGCTTAAAGGCACCACATTGCTGGAGTCGTGTCGCAAGCATGACGCAACTCATGCAATGTTCAGCAATGCCAATTCCTATTGTGCTGCGTCAAAACCTTACGCCTGTTTCAAGCAGGCATAAGGTTTTGACGCAGTGGCTTCATAGAAGTAACGCAGTGAAATCTTGTAAATTTCACTGCGTCAATTTTACGAGGCTTTCTTGAGTCGGAACGCCCACCCTGCATACAATATACCTAACGCAGGTGTAATGTGACACAGAGCTTTACAACGTGACGCATCTCCCTATATGCGTCAAGTTGCAAATGTGTTGCAACGTGGCAATTTGTTTACAACGCTGATACATCACAAAAGTGATGCAACAGCAGCGTAAAAGTGTTGCAAGGGGGCTTGTAAATCTGCCCCTTACTTCCAAAGACGTTATGAGGAAAGTAAATATGTTGGTCATTATTTAGCATGGTCAATTATGCATGAAAAGAATACCAATACCATAAAAGCAATTTTTGATATAACTGAAAGTAAAGTAATTACAGGCCGAATTTAATTGCAGATGTCTTCCTTAAACAATAATCAACACTTTACTCTGCAAAAGAAAAGCGGCTGAAAGCATCCACAACTTTTTGAAAGCTATTAAGAGGCCTGTTTTATCAATTGACCAACAATTAACAGTTGTCACTAGCCAAGTGGAGAGTGCAATTTAATCATCCCCCATTGTGAAATCTTGCGGGAGCAGTAATCTACTTGCGAAGTTCATAAATTAGTTATTCATCAACTTAGTAAATTTAAGGTTACTCAATCAAATCATTGCAGAAAAAGGACCCTCCTAGCTCACTCACTAAGGCAGTTATTGTGTTTTTTTTAAAAAGGACAAGTCACTGGAGAGCCCCAACTTGTATTGTCCGATCAGTCTACTCAACTGTGTCTCTAATCTTTTTGAAAAAATAAGAACAAGTAGATTTTCCCCATTAGTACAAATATTGATCCATCAAGAGCAACACAGCTTTTTGCCCACAAGACTGATATCAACCAATACTAGTTACTAAATGACTTACTACGAGTTTGGTGGTCCTCCAGCGGTGGCAGCACCGTCCACTGGAGGACCACTAAAGTTGTGGTGCACCTGCCTGCTGGATTATGAGTGTAACCCTGGTCAGGCAGGCGGGGCAGGGGTGGTTTGACAGCGGCAGTCTGTTGGGCTCATAGGAGAGCCTAACATGAAGACTGCCACCGTCCTGGAACTGGGAGTGCACAACATGTGCCCCCCTGCATGCACCCCCAGGCACACTAGTGGGCCCTGTTATGGCCCCATTAGTTGCCTCTCTGCCACCGTTTTCATGGTGGGCTTACCACCATGAAAGGGGCGGTAGAAGCCAACCCAGAATATGCTTGGTGGTCCCGCCGCAGCACCACCAGTATATTGTGGCTCCTGCCCTCTGAGCAACTGCCACAGGATCCTGGATCCCCAGTGGTCGCAGAGGTTCTGTGGTGGTCCAACTGCCACACTCGTTCTGCGAGCGGGCCCAAAGAGTGCCCTATGGACCACCATACTTGTAATAAGTTCTTTAGTGCAATCCATCAATTCTCATTTATTATTATGTTTGATGCAGCAAAAAGCACTTGAATTGGTGCAGTGGGGAAAAGTAATTGCAATTTAGAGTAAGTTTAGGTCCCCAACGAGTCTTGTTGGTTTATTACGTTATATAATAATGCTGAATGCTAAATTATAATCAATTCCTACACAGCGAGGAATGGTGATACTGGGCACAAGATTAGGCATGGTTGTCCCATGTCCCCACTCCTCTTTGTGCTATTTATTGAACCCTTTGCGTACGCACTTCAAAAAGATCCTAATATTTTTTTTGTGTCGTAATTCTTTTTTTTGTGTGTCGTAATTCTTTATTGAGAGATCCTAATATTTTAACGATGCGACGAAAATAAAACCTTTGCAGACGATATGATATTGTTTTTGGCCACACATAAAACACATGCTTTCCAGCCTTGAGGGATTCGATCATGTAGGGGTTACAAAATTAATCATTTGAAATCGGAAGCACCTTTATTCAATAGCTCCCTCTTAGTTTTGCCTCTCGAAATGAGCATGCATTTCTCTATTTCTCATCCTATTAGATATTTGGGTATCCACGTTAGAACAATTTTTCTCATTCGTTTTGATCAAACTATACCTCAACCCTGATCAAAGGGCGAGGGCTACGAGACCAATGGCAGTCATTAGTTCGTACTATTATAGGTCAGATTGCATTAATCAAAATGGCCATTGTTCCTTTGTATTTTTTTTTCTAATTTTACGACTAAAGTTCAAAAGTATTTTTTTAAAGAACTTGATAGAATGTTACACACTTTCAATGTCAGGAAAACAAATTTTACCAATTTAAAGACGCTACAGTTAGAAAAAAAATAGAAAGTGCTGGCAATTTCGGGAATTTTTATTTTTTATTAGGTTTTAATGTTTATGAATATGCATTAAAGGCTATACATTTTGGAACTATGGAAATACATGGTGCATTATAAACACTACAATCAACTGTTAACTTTGGGGCACAGGATTAGGGGAAGGCATTTTACAGAGTAGACTGTGGTATTTTGCACATTAAATGAAAAGTCATCACGGTATTAAGCAAGTAGGCACAACTTGATCGTCTTTCATCAATATAATATGAGTAAGTGTTTCTGTTTTCTAATCTGTGTCCAGTCCATGTCGGCAGACATGGGGTAGTTGCTGATCTCACTAAGTAGGATCAATTGCCTGCTGCGGCGACAACCCTTGGCTAAAGGTACCCTCGATCGTATTTGGTGCAGCTACGGTTCGTGCCTTCGCCCAGTGTGTGAAAGGGGCCTGGATGCCTTTGGGTCTGGACGCTGGGGACATTAGCTCCCAGAGGGCTGATAGCTGTTCTTGTCATGAGTGATATCATGTATCCAGGAGTCCACTGAGGGGGCTGTGATGGTGCACTAGTGTATGGCAATTCTACGATTGGCCAGTCGTAGCATCATGACAGAAAGGCGACACATGTTAAAAGGGGTGCTTTTAACTTGTCCCAATAAGGCCACAATTGGTGTGCATTCCGGGTTGACTCTGGTGACCTCATGTAAATCAGGGTTCTCCAAACCGGTCCTGGAGGGCCGGATCCTTGCCAGATTTTTTAAATAACTACATGCATCTCAATGGGGATATCCAAAAAATCTGGCATGGATCCGGCCCTCCAGGACCGGTTTGGAGAACCCTGTATCATAAACCACTCACAGTAGTTAGTAATAGGGGGGTATAGGAACGATAGGTGCAGAAATGTCGTCTGCGGTTGTTTGCATGTCCAACTATCTGCGTCAGGTCAAAGCCCCATTCTAAGCATCTGTGCGTTAGAGGAATTTAAAGTGAATTAGTCATAGTTTGTAGTTGGGGGAAATGAGCTCGAGCTGGAAGCAGCAGTAGGTCCACTGTTCATCAGTGGGGGAGTATCTAGTTCAGTGCGCCAGTGGGCTAATGCCTTGTCTGTGGTCACTGGTGAAGTGCATTGTGCGGTGTTGTAGAGGCGTGTTATAATTTTACAGGGCGAGGTGTTAGTCAGCATGTGGTCTAGCAGTGACAGGACAGGGGGCGCTGTGGGAAAGGAGGCGTGTATCTGCCAGCACGTGGCCCTGATTTGATAATATAAGAGCAGGTTTGAAATGGATGGGAGGGACACTCCTGTCCCATTCGGATGGGTTAAGAAATTATGTCTGGATATAGATCTGCAAAGGTAGTCAGACCGAGTCGGCGAGTTTGCATCGTGGCCCCACTGTCTTGCAGAGGGGGAAAGGAGAGGGTTATTTGCCAGCAGGATAGATGGGGCATGAAGTGTTGGAATGTTGCTCATCTGCGCAGTCCCTCTCATGCCCATCTCAGAATCTCCACTGTGTCGATTTCACCTTTGGGACATCTATAGCTTGCCAGACAGCAACCTGCAGTGGGGTGGGTGCAGCCCTGTCTTTTTCAACGGCAATGTGGGGTTGGAATGGTGTTGGATATAGCCAGAAAAGCAAATATTGGGCTTGCCCACAGAGGGCATATCATGTGAAGTCTGGTGCGCCTAGGCCTCCTTATAGCAGTGGCAGCATAAGAAGCTCCTGTGAGATGCAAATTTGTTTGCCCACCCACACAAGGGCCACTAAAAGGGAGCAAGGTTTCTTGAAGAATGCGTGGTTTAGTGTCTGGGTATGTTTGCAAATAAATATAAGAACTTTGGCTGCGCCATCATTTTTCTATGGCAATCCTGCCAGCCAAGGACAGGGGCAACCTTGACCAGGTCTAGACCCTACACTCAAGCCAGCCCACAACATGGCCGTAATTCATGCACCAAAGTTCCTGTGTTTCTCGACTGAGCTAGATCCCCAGGTATTTGATCGGGCCCGTGGCCCAAGCCAAAGGGTACTCCAGTTCGAAGGGAAGTGTGGTGGAAATTAGGTGAAAGAGTATTGATTTGGGCCAGTTGATGTTCACCCTAGACAGTAAGCCAAATTGTGTAATTTCCCTGAACAGAGAGCTTAGATTCTCCTCGAGTTTGCATATGTAAAGGGTAATTTCATCCACGTACCTTGAGCTTATTAGTCCTCTATCCACCAAACCCAGTCCTCTAGGTGTATGGTGCTGGTGCATTCTTGCTGCCAGTGACTCCATAACCATGTTGAAGAGGAGAGGGGAGAGAGGGCAGCCTTGTCTGGTGCCCCGGGTCACCGGGAATGGGTAAGAGATTAGGTCTTTAGCTTTCTGCCTAGCATTGGGATTGGTGTAGAGGAAGCAGATTAGTTGAACACATTTTGTGCTAATGCCCATTCTGTTTAGGATAGTGAATAAATATGACCATTCAAGCGAGTCAAAAGCTTCATGGTGTCCAGGAAGGAAGAGAGTGCCAGTAATTGAGGGTCCAGGTGATGAAGTGGGGAGAAAAAGGTACAAAGGCTGTGTGCCGTGGATTTGACAGTATTGAAGCCCGACTGGTTTGGTCTGCCAATGAGTAGGAGGAGAAGTTGATGCCTGGTAACGAGCAATTTAGCATCAATATTTATGAGGGACAGCAGGCGGTAAGAGTCTTGTAGTTTAGCAGGCTTCTCTGGTTTTAGGATTGATATAATCACAGCTTCATGCATGGATGTGGTCAGGGTACCCTTATCCAGACATTCTTGATAGACTGCGAGGAGGTGGGGTGCTAACACTTCTGCATAAGTTTTGTAGAAGAAGACTTTCAACCCTTCCAACCCTGGGGCTTTGTCACTTGGTATACTTTGTGTAGTCTGAATTATGCCTTCGGTAGTAAAAGTTTTGTCAAGGTAGGAGTGGTGTGCTTCATTTAGCCATACCAGCTCGATTGAGTCTAGGTATTCAAGCAGGCCTGCACTCAGATTGTTAGAGGAGGAGGTATAGAGTAAGGTGTAGAAATCTGCAAGGAAGTTAAGTGTGGTGAAAAGGGTCTGAGGATCCGGGGGCCCTTTAACCTCTGGTTAAATAATTACCTTCTTTCCAGGGTTATTATTGATAATTGCTTTTTTAAAGCTTATGTATTTTCTTTTTGAAGTTTAATTTACACTTATCCTTTTTTTTCCAATGTATTCTTTCTTGTTCCTTTTTTTGTCTGCGAATAGATCTCTAGGTTTGCCTTGATGTAATTATTATGTACTGTATTTGGATTTGCTTTGTGTCTTCCTCAAGCTGACTAATAAATTTTTTTTTTTTTTAAAAAGGAAGTTAAGTGTGGTGCATTGTCCTCTCACTGGACTGGAATTCTCATCTAAAAGCTTGACAATATATGATGAGGTCTGTGTGCATCTGATTATTGTTGCTGGAGTTCTACCTGGGCGATCCCCCTCACCGTAGTGTCCAGCTCTAGCATTTTTGCCTAAGAAATGAGTTTCATTTTAAGCCTCTTACTCGTATGGTGTCGCGGATGTATGTTTCTAACCGCACTAAGGTCTGTCTTATGAACTTAAGTACACCCAACTGTTTGGCAATGCATGCTCCTCTGATCATAGCCTTTAAGGCTTCCCAGAGCACTGAGGGGGGTGATATCAATTGTACTTTAAGTGAGAAAAACTGTAGTATCTCATTTCATTTCTCCTGCCTGAAGACTTAGTCTAATAGAGCGTTTGAGGACAGGCACCAGCTACATGCCTGGGGGGGGAGGGGGGGCTGTCTGGGGTATGAACTATCTAAGGAGGACAGGACTCCACATCTCCAGTCACCAGCCAGATGTCCAGCCTGGACCAGGCATTGTGAGGTGGCGAAATACAAGGACCCTGTTATGGCTTAATATTTATTATTTTCTGGCCCTGTTCTGGCTTAATATTAATATTTTCTGGATTCCCATGGGGTGCAGGCTGTGGGAGGAGCCCGACCAGTCAAATGTGTCATTCAAACTTGCATTAAAGTCACTGCCCCATATTACTGTGTCACAACCTATCAAGGTGATTTTCAACCGAATAATGTCAAAACATTCTGGGTTGTCTGTATTAGACTTGCACACATTATTGTTCGCCATAAGTTGGCAGGGTATGCTCAGACATGAGTCCCTTGCTCACTTTGCCACTGGATTCAAGCAAGCCTGGTTGAAGACGGCTGTAATGCCAGAAACCGGTCCTAAAAAGCTTGTTACCGGTCCAGGGAAGGCATGGCTTGGCAGTTTGGGCTGGACTGTTCCCATGAGGCACAGGTTCAGACTGATTTGCATATGGCCATGTCTGAACTGGTGTGGTAGAGTGGGCTAAAGAACGGGGATGGATTAAACCCAGATCTGTTGACTGAGTGTGAGTGTTTGATTGGTTCAGATGCTCCGTCCGTCACCACCCCCTTTGTACCGCTTTGTTCGCCATATGTTGGCAGGGTCTGCTCAGACGTGAGTCCCTTGCTCAGTTTGCCACTGGATTCAAGCAAGCCTGGCTGAAGACAGCTGTAATGCCAGAAACCAATCCTAGGAAGCTTGTTTCCGATCCAGGGAAGGCGGGGCTTGGCAGTTCGGGCTGGACTGTTCCCATGAGGCACAGGGTCAGACTGATTTGCATATGGCCATGTCTGAACAGGGGTGGCAGAGTGGGCTAAAGAACGGTGATGTGTTGACTGGGTGTGAGTGTTTGATTGGTTCAGATGCTCCGTCCTTCACCACCCCCTTTGTACCGCTTTGTTCGCCATAAGTTGGAAAGCTGTGCTCAGACGTGAGTCCCTTGCTCACTTTGCCACTGGATTCAAGTAAGCCTAGCTGAAGATGGCTGTAATGCCAGAAACAGTTCGTAGGAAGCTTGTTTCTAGTCCAGGGAAGGCATGGCTTGGCAGTTCGGGCGGGACTGTTCCCATGAAGCACAGGGTCAGACTGATTTGCATATGGCCATGTCTGAACTGGATTGGCAGAGTGGGCTAATGAACAGTGTTGGATTAAACCCAGATCTGTTGATTGGGTGTGAGTGTTTGATTGGTTCAGATGCTCCGTCCATCACCACCCCCTTTGTACCACTATGTTCGCCATAAGTTGGCAGGGTATGTTCAGACGTGAGTCCCTTGCTCACTTTGCCACTGGATTCAAGCAAGCTCGCCTGAAGACGGCTGTAATGCCATAAACCGGTCCTGGGAAGCTTGTTTCCGGTCCAGGGAAGGCATGGCTTGGCAGTTCAGGCTGGACTGTTCCCATGAGGCACAGGGTCAGACTGATTTGCATATGGACATGTCTGAACTGGGGTGGCAGAGTGGGCTAAAGAACGGTGATGGATTAAACCCAGATCTGTTGAGTGGGTGTGAGTGTTTTATTGGTTCAGATGCTTCGTCCATCACCACCCCTTTTGTACCACTTTGTTTGCCATAAGTTGGCAGGGTATGCTCAGACGTGAGTCCCTTGCTCACTTTGCCACTGGATTCAAGCATGCCTGGCTGAAGACGGCTGTAATGCCAGAAACCGGTCCTAGGAAGCTATTTCCGGTCCAGGGAAGGCATGGCTTGGCAGTTCAGGCTGGACTGTTCCCATGAGGCACAGGGTCAGACTGATTTACATATGGCCATGTCTGAACTGGAGTGGCAGATTAGGCTAAAGAACGGTGATGGATTAAACCCAGATCTGTTGACTGGGTGTGAGTGTTTGATTTGTTCAGATGCTCCGTCCGTCACCACCCCCTTTTTACCGCTTTGTTCGCCTAACTGGGCAGGGTATTCTCAGACGTGAGTCCCTTGCGCACTTTGCCACTGGATTCAAGCAAGCCTGGCTGAAGACAACTGTAATTCCAGAAACCGGTCCTAGGAAGCTTGTTTCCGGTCCAGGGAAGGCATGGCTTGGCAGTTCGGGCTGGACTGTTCCGATGAGGCACAGGGTCAGACTGATTTGCATATGGCCATGTCTGAACTGGGGTGGTAGAGTAGGCTAAAGAACAGTGATGGATTAAACCCAGATCTGTAGACTAGGTGTGAGTGTTTGATTAGTTCAGATGCTCCCTTCGTCACCACCCCCTTTGTACCGCTTTGTTTGCCATAAGTTGGCAGGGTCTGCTCAGACGTGAGTCCCTTGCTCACTTTGCCACTTGATTCAAGCAAGCCTGGCTGAAGACAGCTGTAATGCCAGAAACGAGTCCTAGGAAGCTTGTTTCCGATCCAGGGAAGGCATGGATTGGCAGTTCGGGCTGGACTGTTCCCATTAAGCACAGGGTCAGACTGATTTGCATATGGCCATGTCTGAACTGGGGTGGCAGAGTGGGCTAAAGAACGGTGATGGATTAAACCCGGATCTGTTGACTGGGTGTGAATGTTTGATTGGTTCAGATGCTCTGTCCGTCACCACCCCCTTTGTACCGCTTTGTTCGCCATAAGTTGGCAAGCTATGCTCAGACGTGAGTCCCTTGCTCACTTTGCCACTGGATTCAAGTAAGCCTGGCTGAAGATGGCTGTAATGCCAGAAACAGGTCCTAGGAAGCTTGTTTCCAGTCCAGGGAAACCATGGCTTGGCAGTTCGGGCGGGACTGTTCCCATGAGGCACAGGGTCAGACTAATTTGCATATGGCCATGTCTGAACTGGGGTGGCAGAGTGGGCTAAAGAACCGTGATGGATTCAACCCAGATCTGTCGACTGGGTGTGAGTGTTTGATTGGTTCAGATGCTCCATCGGTCAACACCTCCTTTGTACCGCTTTGTTTGCCATAAGTTGGCAGGGTATGCTCAGACATGAGTCCCTTGCTCACTTTGCCACTGGATTCAAGCAAGCCTGGTTGAAGACGGCTGTAATGCCAGAAACCGGTCCTAAAAAGCTTGTTACCGGTCCAGGGAAGGCATGGCTTGGCAGTTTGGGCTGGACTGTTCCCATGAGGCACAGGTTCAGACTGATTTGCATATGGCCATGTCTGAACTGGTGTGGTAGAGTGGGCTAAAGAACGGGGATGGATTAAACCCAGATCTGTTGACTGAGTGTGAGTGTTTGATTGGTTCAGATGCTCCGTCCGTCACCACCCCCTTTGTACCGCTTTGTTCGCCATAAGTTGGCAGGGTCTGCTCAGACGTGAGTCCCTTGCTCAGTTTGCCACTGGATTCAAGCAAGCCTGGCTGAAGACAGCTGTAATGCCAGAAACCAATCCTAGGAAGCTTGTTTCCGATCCAGGGAAGGCATGGCTTGGCAGTTCGGGCTGGACTGTTCCCATGAGGCACAGGGTCAGACTGATTTGCATATGGCCATGTCTGAACAGGGGTGGCAGAGTGGGCTAAAGAACGGTGATGTGTTGACTGGGTGTGAGTGTTTGATTGGTTCAGATGCTCCGTCCTTCACCACCCCCTTTGTACCGCTTTGTTCGCCATAAGTTGGAAAGCTGTGCTCAGACGTGAGTCCCTTGCTCACTTTGCCACTGGATTCAAGTAAGCCTAGCTGAAGATGGCTGTAATAGCCAGAAACAGGTGGTAGGAAGCTTGTTTCTAGTCCAGGGAAGGCATGGCTTGGCAGTTCGGGCGGGACTGTTCCCATGAAGCACAGGGTCAGACTGATTTGCATATGGCCATGTCTGAACTGGATTGGCAGAGTGGGCTAATGAACAGTGTTGGATTAAACCCAGATCTGTTGATTGGGTGTGAGTGTTTGATTGGTTCAGATGCTCCGTCCATCACCACCCCCTTTGTACCACTATGTTCGCCATAAGTTGGCAGGGTATGCTCAGACGTGAGTCCCTTGCTCACTTTGCCACTGGATTCAAGCAAGCTCGTCTGAAGACGGCTGTAATGCCATAAACCGGTCCTGGGAAGCTTGTTTCCGGTCCAGGGAAGGCATGGCTTGGCAGTTCAGGCTGGACTGTTCCCATGAGGCACAGGGTCAGACTGATTTACATATGGCCATGTCTGAACTGGAGTGGCAGAGTAGGCTAAAGAACGGTGATGGATTAAACCCAGATCTGTTGACTGGGTGTGAGTGTTTGATTTGTTCAGATGCTCCGTCCGTCACCACCCCCTTTTTACCGCTTTGTTCGCCTAACTGGGCAGGGTATTCTCAGACGTGAGTCCCTTGCGCACTTTGCCACTGGATTCAAGCAAGCCTGGCTGAAGACAACTGTAATTCCAGAAACCGGTCCTAGGAAGCTTGTTTCCGGTCCAGGGAAGGCATGGCTTGGCAGTTCGGGCTGGACTGTTCCGATGAGGCACAGGGTCAGACTGATTTGCATATGGCCATGTCTGAACTGGGGTGGCAGAGTAGGCTAAAGAACAGTGATGGATTAAACCCAGATCTGTAGACTAGGTGTGAGTGTTTGATTGGTTCAGATGCTCCCTTCGTCACCACCCCCTTTGTACCGCTTTGTTTGCCATAAGTTTGCAGGGTCTGCTCAGACGTGAGTCCCTTGCTCACTTTGCCACTTGATTCAAGCAAGCCTGGCTGAAGACAGATGTAATGCCAGAAACCAGTCCTAGGAAGCTTGTTTCCGATCCAGGGAAGGCATGGATTGGCAGTTCGGGCTGGACTGTTCCCATTAAGCACAGGGTCAGACTGATTTGCATATGGCCATGTCTGAACTGGGGTGGCAGAGTGGGCTAAAGAACGGTGATGGATTAAACCCAGATCTGTTGACTGGGTGTGAATGTTTGATTGGTTCAGATGCTCTGTCCGTCAACACCCCCTTTGTACCGCTTTGTTCGCCATAAGTTGGCAAGCTATGCTCAGACGTGAGTCCCTTGCTCACTTTGCCACTGGATTCAAGTAAGCCTGGCTGAAGATGGCTGTAATGCCAGAAACAGGTCCTAGGAAGCTTCTTTCCGGTCCAGGGAAACCATGGCTTGGCAGTTCGGGCGGGACTGTTCCCATGAAGCACAGGGTCAGACTGATTTGCATATGGCCATATCTGAACTGGGGTGGCAGAGTGGGCTAATGAACAGTGATGGATTAAACCCAGATCTGTTGATTGGTTGTGAGTGTTTGATTGGTTCAGATGCTCCGTCCTTCACCACCCCCTTTGTACCGCTTTGGTCGCCATAACTTCTCAGGGTATGCTCAGACGTGGGTCCCTTGCTCACTTTGCCACTAGATTCAAGTAAGACTGGCTGAAGACGACTGTAATGCTAGAAACCGGTTCTAGGAAGCTTGTTTTCGGTCCAGGAAAGGCATGGCTTGGCAGTTCGGGCTGGACTTTTCCCATGAGGCACAGGGTCAGACTGATTTGCATATGGCCATGTCTGTACTAGGGTGGCAGAGTAGGCTAAAGAACGGTGATGGATTAAACCCAGATCTGTAGACCGGGTGTGAGTGTTTGATTGGTTCAGATGCTCCCTTCGTCACCACCCCCTTTGTACCACTCTGTTCGCCATAAGTTGGCAGGGTCTGTTCAGATGTGAGTCCCTTGCTCACTTTGCCACTGGATTCAAGCAAGCCTGGCTGAAGACAGCTGTAATGCCAGAAACCGGTCCTAGGAAGCTTGTTTCCGATCCAGGGAAGGCATGGCTTGGCAGTTCGGGCTGGACTGTTCCCATGAGGCACAGGGTCAGACTGATTTGCATATGGCCATGTCTGAGCTGGGGTGGCAGAGTGGGCTAATGAACAGTGATAGATTAAACCCAGATCTGTTGACTGGGTGTGAGTGTTTGATTGGTTCAGATGCTCCGTCCGTCACCACCCCCTTTGTACCGCTTTGTTGGCCATAATTTGGCACGCTATGCTCAGACGTGAGTCCCTTGCTCACTTTGCCACTGGATTTAAGTAAGCCTGGCTGAAGATGGCTGTAATTCCAGAAACAGGTCCTAGGAAGCTTGTTTCCGGTCCAGGGAAGGCATCGCTTGGCAGTTCGGGCGGGACTGTTCCCATGAAGCACAGGGTCAGACTGATTTGCATATATGGCCATATCTGAACTGGGGTGGCAGAGTGGGCTAATGAACAGTGATGGATTAAACCCAGATCTGTTGATTGGGTTTGAGTGTTTGATTGGTTCAGATGCTCCGTCCGTCACCACCCCCTTTGTACCGCTTTGGTCGCCATAAGTTGTCAGGGTAAGCTCAGATGTGAGTCCCTTGCTCACTTTGCCACTGGATTCAAGCAAGTCCGTCTGAAGACGGCTGTAATGCCAGAAACCGGTCCTAGGAAGCTTGTTTCCGGTCCAGGGAAGGCATGGCTTGGCAGTTCCGACTGGACTGTTCCCATGAGGCACAGGTTCAGCCTGATTTGCATATTGCCATGTCTGAACTGGGGTGGCAGAGTGGGCTAAAGAACCGTGATTGATTAAACCCAGATCTGTTGACTGGGTGTAAGTGTTTAATTGGTTCAGATGCTCCGTCGGTCACCTACCCCTTTGTACCGCTTTGTTCGCGATAAGTTGGCAGGGTATGCTCAGACGTGAGTCCCTTGCTCACTTTGCCATTAGATTCAAGCAAGCCTGGTTGAAGACGGCTGTAATGCCATAAACTGGTCCTAGGAAGCTTGTTTCCGGTCCAGGGAAGGCATGGCTTGGCAGTTCGGGCTGGACTGTTCCCATGAGGCACAGGGTCAGACTGATTTGCATATGGCCATGTCTGAACTGGGGTGGCAGAGTGGGCTAAAGAACGGTGATGGATTAAACCCAGATCTGTTTACTGGGTGTGAGTGTTTGATTGGTTCAGATGCTCCGTCCGTCACCACCCCCTTTGTACCGCTTTGTTCGCCATAAGTTAGCAGGGTATGCTCAGACGTGAGTCCTTGCTCACTTTGCCACTGGATTAAAGCAAGCTTGGCTGAAGACGGCTGTAATGCCAGAAACCGGTCCTAGGAAGCTTGATTCCTGTCCAGGGAAGGCATGGCTTGGTAGATCGGGCTGGACTGTCCCCATGAGGCACAGGGTCATACTGATTTGCATATGGCCATGTCTGAACTGGGGTGGCAGAGTGGGCTAAAGAACGGTGATGAATTAAACCCAGATCTGTTGAGTGGGTGTGACTGTTTGATTGGTTCAGATGCTCCGTCCGTCACCACCCCCTTTGTGCTGCTTTGTTCGCCATAAGTTGGCAGGGTATGCTCAGACATGAGTCCTTGCTCACTTTGCCACTGGATTCAAGCAAGCCTGGCTGAAGACGGCTGTAATGCCAGAAACCGGTCCTAAAAAGCTTGTTCCCGTCCAGGGAAGGCATGGCTTGGCAGTTCGGGCTGGACTGTTCCCATGAGGCACAGGGTCAGACTGATTTGCATATGGCCATGTCTGAACTAGGGTGGCAGAGTGGGCTAAAGAACGGTGATGGATTAAACCCAGATCTGTTGACTGGGTGTGAGTGTTTGATTGGTTCAGATGCTCCGTCCGTCACCACCCCCTTTGTACCGCTTTGTTCGCCATAAGTTGGCAGGGTATGCTCAGACATGAGTCCCTTGCTCACTTTGCCTCTGGATTCAAGCAAGGCTGGCTGAAGACAGCTTAATGCCAGAAACCGGTCCTAGGAAGCTTGTTTCCCGTCCAGGGAAGGCATGGCTTGGCAGTTCGGGCTGGACTGTTCCCATGAGGCACAGGGTCAGACAGATTTGCATATGGCCATGTCTGAACTGGGGTGGCAGAGTGGGCTAAACAATGGTGATGGATTAAACCCAGATCTGTTGAGTGGGTGTGAGTGTTTGATTGGTTCAGATGCTCCGTCCATCACCACCCCCTTTGTACCCCTTTGTTCCCCATAAGTTGGCAGGGTATGCTCACACGTGAGTCCCTTGCTCACTTTGGCACTGGATTTAAGCAAGCCTGGCTGAAGACAGCTGTAATATTTGTAAAGTAACGCACCCAGGCAGACAAACAAAATATTGGCACACATTAATTGGCAAAAAAAACAGGAATAATAAAAAATTGAACAACTGTTTTAGCTTATAAAGTACATTTTAATTTGATAGGAACAAAGTATGTGATAAAACCATTAAATCAATAATAGAACTCCATAAAAACCATTCTGCATTATTCCATATAGATTCATTGATAAAAAGGAATGCAAAAGTATTCTATAAATCATAGATGGTTTCCTGCCAACGCGTTTCGACACAAGGACCGTGTCTTTATCAGGACTTTACCATCATGGTGCTGTAAAATAATATAGATACATTTTACTAAATAGTATATCGAAGCTGAAACAGTTGAAAATGATAAATACAAATTGCCAAGAAGCTTTATGGCCAAATATTAATACATAGAACATATATTAAACCGCGTAGATATAAATTCCACCTGACAATAATCTCATCAAGACATTACAATTTTCATATTATGTATCCTATATATACACATTTTCCCCTATTTTTTTGAACAAGATAGTTATGATCAAAATGAAAGATAACATCCAGTGCCGTGGGTAACATACATGTCACTTATTCACGCTTTGGGTTCCATAATTTTTTTTTTTTTTTTTTAAATATTAATGAATGTTTATCAGCAGTTTGAAAAGAACAGTGAAGGATGGTAGAGATACAGAAAAGAGGATGGGGTAGGAAAGAAAAACACTGGGTTTCTCCATTTAATCTTTGTCCTAATAACAATTTCAAGATTATGGAAAGAGATGGAAAAAGTTTTTTTAGAGAAAACAACGGTAGGGTCAGGATTAAATTAATTTCAATAATGCAAAGTACTCATACATCTATCTCAATCCCTTACCTGACTGGGAAGATTCTGATATATATTCTGTTTATAATTTTTTTTTTTAATTCAGAATAGTCTTTTATGTGACGTCTCTGCACAGTCTCTGTTATATTTGATTCAGATGTAACTGTCTGTAAAGTACAGGGGTAAATACGGTAAATAAATAACCCTAGTCTTTTTAAATAGAAGCAAATCTTAGAAACTCTGCAAATCTTACCTAATCTATGTCACTTGACGTGATACAGAATGGATGTTCCTACTAAGATTACCGGCTACCTGGAACATAAAGGCAACCTATAATTAATATTATTGAAAATAGGAATTTAATAAAAACTAATTTTAGTGGCTATTTCTACATCGCTCACCTGTTCAGAACATCTAGAAAAAGCTTCAAAATGTCACAGGCATATAAAACTTGAAAAACTCAGACTTCTTTTCTTTTGGTGTGCTGGTATCCTGTAATATAGTAGTAAATTTTAGAAGTCCTGCCCACATTATTTGAGTAAATTATATTTTAGACAACGTTATTAATACTAAACATTCTCTAATTTAAGGGTTTGTGCAGTCACAAAGTGTTTGAAAAGAGCCTTCGAAAAGAAACACAAGGGTGTGCTGTTCATGAACGGATCGTTTTTCATTAAAGAGTTGCTAAATATGTGTCAGTTTCAAAGGAACACATTAAGCTTTGTCACCCGAAGCTTTCAATTCCTTGCCTTAAACAATATAAACTAGCGTCCTTAGAAACGAAAACAGCATGGTGCGTTGTTTAATACACGATTGCATAGCACAAGTGATCCTAAATATTACCTGAATCAGACCCTCATGCAGGTTATACTCGATAAAGCTTTGTCTGCTATCTTCTGGTTTTGCAGTTTTTCTTCTATAAATAAGTGGGTTTTCTGTAAATAAACAATTCTATCTGAGCATTGGCATTTTATTCAAGCGGCAGTATATATTTTTTCTAGATAAAATATGATCATGGCTCACCACTTGTTAGATATTGGTGTTGTGCTCAGTTGAAATACTTTCCCGCGTTTGGTTATCCCGGTAATGAAATACGCATTTGTCTGTGATAAAAAAGGGAACCACGCATTACTTGCTGCTCTCCGTTTAAGAATATAAACTTTTGCTACCTTAGCTACTCTAGCAGCGCTCACAAGTATTCTTACCGAAATGAGAAAGTACGAGCGTCGTGCCGGTAAAACAGCTTCTGGCGTTTCGATCTGTAACAGCAAGCTTTGCTAGATCATTTCCAATGGGTATATATAACCCTGTTAGTCATTGGATGGAACAAGACTTTGAATCCTTAAAGGTATAAATATGTCACTGGACTTAACAGAGTTCTTTCTTCAAGCCACATATTAAATTACAAATATTGTCAAAGCGCACAGAGTATTTTCTAAACGGACACCAAACATTTCTTTCTGCTTTAAAATGCGCACCTAATATGCTGCACGATTGATACTGAAGGAGCGCACTCATTTTTTCTTAAAAAATGACTCGCTTTATTACCACTTATTCTTGTTCTTACCAGAACGATAACCCAATGGGACAGCTATATGTTTTAGTGAGAGGATAGAGATAACATTATATATTCTTTTGACAAGCAGGAATAATAACATGTCTGCCTTCATTTTATTGTCTAAATTACTCTGTATTTTATTTTCTATATAATTCAAGATCCCCTATATTATTGCATTTTCCCAGGGTAGGTCGTTATTTAGCCCATGGGTAAAAGTCCCCAAAGAATAGATCCAGTAGACTTCTTTCTTTTTTCTTATTTTATCACCCTCATTGCTATTGGGTGTGTGGATCTTCTCTAAAATTCGCCATCTAATGTCAGAGGGTGAATGTTGGAATTCAGAGAAATGGCTTACAAGAGGAGCTGACATTTTGCCCGTCCTAATGGCAGATCTGTGCTCTGTAAGGCGAGTTTTTATGGATCGGGAGGTCTCACCTACATAGCCCATATTGATCGGGCATAGGATAAGATATACTATGTTACATGTATTACATGTCCATAGTTCCTGTGCTTGTATTTTAAATTCATTAAAGGTAAATGTTTCTCCTGGTATAATACCTTCACAAGATTGACAGGAGCCACATCTAGATGTACCTTTCACTGCGGCTACTCCATCTATCGGCTTTTGTGCAAAGGGTTTTTTAACAGTTGCCCCAGGAAAACGCAACCTTACAACTAAGTCTTTTATATTCTTATTCCGACGATGCGCAAACATCGTTTTTTTAGCTTAGTTTTTGTGGTCTCTAGGTTTAGTAAATGCCACTTGGCATTGATAATCTGTCTGACTGTATTATTCAGGGTTGAATGCCTTGTAATACAAACTAATTTTGATTCCTGTTGTCTCTTATCTGATTTAAGGAGAGCATCTTGATCATAGAATCGAGCTCTTTTATAAGCTTCACGTACGAGGCAATGTGGGTATCCTCTTTCAAGAAACTTTTGTTTCATCTGTATAGATTGTAAATCATAATCTCTGATGTTTGTACAGTTTCTCCTTACTCTAAGAAATTGAGAAAAGGGAATACCGTCTTTCTGGGTCCTAGGATGGTAACTTGAGAAATGGAGCAATGTATTCCTTGCTGATGGCTTCGTAAATAAATCCACCTCCAACTTATTTAGATTATTTCTGATGTATATATCCAAAAACTCTACCTGTGTTATATCAACATGGGCAGTAAAGCGTAGGTTTTTATCTGCAAGATTAAGCCACTCTAAAAATTCCTGCAGAGTCTGTTCCCCATTGGTCCAGATGAAAAAAATATCATCGATAAACCGGTACCAATGGGAAACAGACTCAAAGAATGGGGCCATTTTATTGTGTATACTCTTGAATTCAAACAAGGCCATATATATATTTGCTATTGATGGGGCCATCGCTGCCCCCATACTGACGCCTTTCGTCTGTTGGTATAGATTATCCCCAAATTGGAAAACATTTTCCTTGAGTACTATTGATAGACACTCAAAGATGAATGGTTTGTTACAAGGTATTTAATGCAGATCAATAAACCACATAGTGGCCTCTATCGCTTCTTTCTGGGGAATATTACTATATAATGACTCCACATCTAGAGTGACCAGTAGGTCAGTATTCCCATTAAAAGGTAGATTTTCAACCTTCGAAATGATGGTCCCAGTGTCCTTAATGTATGAAGGTGTCAACTGGATATATGGTCTAAGAACATTATCTAGATATTTCGATAGGGCTTCTGTTGGTGTTCCTATGGTCGAGACAATTGGTCGATAAGGGGGATTGAGT
Source organism: Lissotriton vulgaris (assembly GCF_964263255.1). NCBI lineage: Eukaryota > Metazoa > Chordata > Amphibia > Caudata > Salamandridae > Lissotriton > Lissotriton vulgaris. Next base: position 726,230,575 of record NC_141696.1, read on the forward strand.
GGGTTCTTATGCATTTTCGGAAGCCCGTAAATGCACGCAATTTTTCTCTGAGATTTATTTAGAAATTCATATTCCTTCTTATTGATTATCTTCTCATTCAAAGCCTTTGTTGTAATCTTCTGGATCTTTTTTGTTACTCTATCTGTTGGGTTACTCGTGATTTTTTTGTAAAATAGAGGGTCATTTAGCATATTCAGCATATTGGTTTCATAGGAGGAGGAATCAATGAAGACAATTCCACCTCCTTTGTCGCTACTCTTGATGACAACAGATTTATTGTCCTTCAGGTTATTTAAGGATATATGTTCCTCTTTTGTGATGTTGTACCTGGGCTTTGGTATAAATCGCACAGCTTGTTCCAATTTATTTAGGACAACTTTTTCAAAAATTGCCATTTCCGGGCCTAATTGATCCAAAGATGGAGTAAATGTTGATGGTAAAGCTACGATATTATTAGTCCTATTATCCTGATCCATATCTATTTGGTTCATAAAAATGTTTTGCAATCTTATTTTCCTAAAGAAGGAATGTATATCTTGGTGTAATTCAAATAGATCAACATTCGAATGAGGGACAAAGGTTAAGCCTTTCGTTAGCAAAGATATATCCGATGTATTCAAATTATGATTTGAAAGGTTAAAAATTGGTATTACATCCATTGTCTTTGGTATTGCTTGTTGCAAGTTTCCAAATAATGCTGAGGTTCCTGGTGTGTCTGGTAATGGCCTCGCGATTGAGGTTGGAAGCGTACCCGTTGTCTCCCCCGCTTCGCACCTCGATACCCCAAAAAAGGCTGACGTAAATTTCTACGTCCACTGTGTGGATTATAAGGGCCTTCTTCTAGGTAGTTGGATTCATTATCTGAATCTTGATCAGAGGAATCTGAAAAGGTGTTAATTTTCTGTTGGTTATAATTCGTACCTCCTTGTTGGTAATCTGTTTTATAAAATTTTTCCCCAAGATAAGGGTACGTACGCTCTATTGTGTAGAACCTTTTATCCTTTGAGAACTTCTCCTGTTTTCTCTTTGTAAGGTATTCTGAAAAGGATAAAATATCTTTTTTTAGAGCTTCTAGTTGTTTCTCAGCTTCCTCTATTGTTGAGGATTTCTTTATTTTATCCTCTAGTTCCTCTATTTCTTTTTTTAAATCTGTGGCTAGCTCTTTAGATGTAGCGATGATAAGGATCATAAGGTCCCGGGAGCATCTGCTGGCTATCATGCTCCATTTGTGTAGGAATGTTTTTATATCTACAAATAGACTAGGTATGTTCCTAATTTTTTTTTTTTTTTTAACCCTTTGTTAAAGCGCAAACAGCTGCCCCAGCAACGGAGCGTCCCGGCGCTGACCTGACCAGTACCTGAGGAGTGGGTGGGATAACCAACAAAAGACTAGATGACAGAAAAGAGATGGGTTTTGAGTTCCTTTTGGAAGACAGTCAGATTGGTTAGGGTGCGGATGTGTAAAGGCAGGGAGTTCCAAAGTCTTGCCCCTAAGACTTTGAAGGAGCGTCCGCCCATTCTACAGAGCTTGGTTCGGGGGACTGTCACAAGGTGTTGTCCTAGTGAGCGCAAGGTGCGCTGGGGGGTGTAGGGTACAAGGAGCGGGCGTAAAAGTTCAAGGCAGTCTTCAGAATTAAGAATTTTGAATGCCATGGTAAGGGTTTTGAAGTGAATTCGGGATTCAATAGGTAACCAGTGCAAATTACGAATGGTGGCTCTGGCAGAGCACCTGCGTGGGAGACCAACCACAGCTCTGGCAGCCGAGTTTTGAATGCGCTGCAGTCTTGCTAGTTCTGCTTTGTTTGCCCCCAAGAATAGAACATTGGCATAGTCCAGCCGGGCAAGGATCACGGATTGGATGATAAGTTGGCGGGTTCTGGAGTCAAAGAAGCCGAGTATCGGGCTAAGGCTCCTCATTAGCCCCACACACGTAGCTGCCACTTTCTTTGTGTGGGACTGAAAGTTGAGTGAGGAGTCAAGCCAGACACCTAGGTTCTTGACAACATTTTTTGGCACGGGGGTGGGACCAAGCAGAGAGGGCCTCCAATGATCGCTCCAGTGGCTGGGGTTTTTGCCAAGGAGAAGCACCTCCGTTTACCGGCGTTTAGCTGCAGGCAGTTGCGCGTCATCCACTGTGCAACTGCCGCTAGACCATCCCTGAATTTAGTAGCCGAGGATGATGGGCCTTCAGAGAGTGTGATGACCAGCTGTGTGTCGTCGGCGTACGACACCAGCGTAAGGTCCCACTCTTTAGCCACCACTGCGAGAGGTTGGACGTACAGATTAAAAAGGGATGGGCTTAACGCCGATCCCTGGGGGACTCCCTACTCAATGGAATGGGGTTGGGAGATGTAAGGTGGGGCTGAAACTCGAAAGGACTCGTCCTTTAGAAAGGACCGGAACCATTCAAGGGCTAGTCCAACGATCCCTATGGCCTCGAGTCGTTTCAACAGGATATTGTGTGAGACCGTGCCGAAGGCCGCGCTGAGATCCAGCAGGATCAGCGCGGCACTTTGACCAGCGTCCAGGACACCTCGAAGGTGTTCGGTGGTGGTTAGCAGGGCCGACTCGGTGCTGTGTCCTGGCCTGAAGCCGTTTTGAGAGGGGTCCAGGACGTGGTTTTGCAGCATGTGATGGGATAGCACTTTGTTTACGTGGGCTTCAGCCAGTTTAGACGTCCAGGGGAGCAGCGAGATGGGCCGGAAGTTTTCAGGCTTAGTGGGATCTAATGTGGGTTTTTTATTAATAGGCGAAACCCATGCAGATTTCCAACAGGTGGGGACCACAGCTGAGGAGAAAGAAAGGTTGAGTAGGCTGGCAAGCGAGGGAAGGAAGAAATCAAGTGAGTCCAGGAATTTAGTTGGTCTCATGGGGTCTGTGGGGGAACCAGACTTAACCTGTCTACACAGTTTAGCAAGGTCGTCAAGGGATATGTCGGGTATTCTTGACAGTTCCGACGTTTCAGCCGCTGCGTTGGGCGTGTTGATGGATGCAGGGTCATCTTGCGGGAAGGAAGTATAGATCTTCCTCACTTTTTCAATGAAAAAGGTGGCAAGGTCTTCGCACTGTGTCGAGGAGGTAATGCAGGATCCTGGGTTGGAGACTTTGTGGAGGCTTTGAACTAAATTGAAGATAGTTTTGGTAGGGTTGGAGTTTAGTTCAATTTCCTTTGCGTAAAAGGAGGCTCGAGTGGTACGAATTGCCTTGTGATACGAGCGTAGTTTAGATAAGTAGAGAACTTTGTCGCTATCTAAGTAGTTTTTCCTCCATCCGCGTTCGGCTTTCTTGCAGTCCTTCCGCAAGGCTTTGAGCGTTTCATTGTACCATGGGTTTGTGGGGAAACTGCGGGTTTTGGTCCATTTAGCCGGAATTAGTGCATCAAGACCTGTAATGATCCAGTCGTGAAAAGCGGCATAGGCTGTATTGATGTCTTTGTTCTCGTCAGGGGGGTGGAATTCTCCTAAGTTTTTGATGAGGTCTTCGGAGGAGAGTTTGTGCCATGGTCGTTTGTGGCTGGGGTTGGCCGCAGCTTTGGCGGGTGGTTTTTTTGCCGTGATGATAAGTTTGACAAGAAAATGGTCGGTCCAACCCACGGGTTCAGGGGGATCAGCCATAGCTTCCAACATATTGGTAAAGATGGGATCCAATATGTGGCCAGCAGTGTGGGTGGGGGAGTGGACCAGGGAGTTTAACTGCAGGGCCGTGAGGTCGGCCAGCAAGTTTTTAATGATGGGTTCTGTCACGGAGTCAAAGTGGAGATTGAGATCACCCAAAATGGTGAAGTTGGGGGAGGACACTGCCAAGGTGTGAGATATTTCAAGAAGTTCGTCAATAAATCTGGCAGAGGGACCTGGTGGCCGGTAGATGTAAAGCCCAGAGAGGGTGAATTGAGGGCAAATGGAGATCTTAAATCGTGCACATTCGCAACCCCAGATATCTTCTTTCGTGAAAGAGCAGTTATATATAGTTCGGTATATAACGGCTATTCCCCCGCCCCTAGAGTCTCTGTTAGCCAGTTTTATGGAGAAACCGTTGGGCAGCGTAAGGTTCAGAATGCTAGTCTGGTCATCATGGAGCCAGGTTTCGCATGTAAACAGAATGTCTGGGTTTTCGTCCGTTATAAGAGTATGGACTTCTGCATGGTGTTTCACAAGAGATCTGACATTCAGTTGTAGAACCCGGAGGGGAGGCAGCTCAGGTGTCGTCGCTACACAGCTTGCTAGGCTAGGTTTAGGCGTAGTAAATTTACAGGACTCACAGTGAAGTGCCGTTTGTCCGAGGCAGCCTCTGAGCTTGTCGCATCTGGTGTTGGTATTTAGTGCGCGGAGATGTTCTCTGTCATAGCTGACTCTAAACTGGGGATTTTGTGCAGGGGGACTGGCGAGAGGCGATGTCTTGGCGATGATGGGTGCAGACCGGCTTGCCGAACGGGATTATGCCTGCTTTTAAGTAAGTTAGCATAAACCTCCATGAGCCTCAATTCTTATTAATTTCTTCCTAAGATTAGATAACTTACCTAAATCACTATCATTTTGGGGTTTAAATGTAAGGCTTTGGCCAGATGGTGCAGTAATACCCACCAGTGTGGCAAAGTCCTAATCAGAGAAGCCAAAAGTCTCCATTTGGGCCATATTAGAGAAAGAAGATTAGAAACCAGTAAGAGAGGAAAAGATATACAGAGATGAAGCATGCAGATATTATACTAACAATGTCTTGATGTTATACAAATCCGGGGAAGCACAGCGGTATTATACAATTAGACAACAATGCAGTCCCACACGGAAAACCGTGGGTAAATATATGTAAACAACAAGGACCCCCTGATATGGATCGTACTCCTGGGTCAGGGTAAATAATATTTGTAAAGTAACGCACCCAGGCAGACAAACGAAATATTGGCACACATTAATTGGCAAAAAAACCAGGAATAATAAAAAATTGAACAACTGTTTTAGCATATAAATTACATTTTAATTTGATAAGAACAAAGTATGTGATAAAATCATTAAATCAATAATAGAACTCTATAAAAACCATTCTGCATTGTTCCATATAGATTCATTGATAAAAAGGAATGCAAAAGTATTCTATAAATCATAGATGGTTTCCTGCCAACGCGTTTCAACACGAGGACCGTGTCTTCATCAGGACTTTACCTTCATGGTGCTGTAAAATAATATAGATACATTTTACTAAATAGTATATCAAAGCTAAAACAGTTGAAAATGATAAATACAAATTGCCAAGAAGCTTTGTGGCCAAATATTAATACATAGAACATATGATAAACCGCGTAGATATAAGTTCCACCTGACAATAATCTCATCAAGACATTACAATTTTCATATTATGTATCCTATATATACACATTTTCCCCTATTTTTTTGAACAAGATAGTTATGATCAAAATTAAAGATAACATCCAGTGCCGTGGGTAACATACATGTCACTTATTCACGCTTTGGGTTCCATAAAAACATTTTTTTTTAAAAATATTAATGAATGTTTATCAGCAGTTTGAAAAGAACAGTGAAGGATGGTAGAGATACAGAAAAGAGGATGGGGTAGGAAAGAAAAACACTGGGTTTCTCCATTTAATCTTTGTCCTAATAACAATTTCAAGATTATGGAAAGAGATGGAAAAAGTTTTTTTAGAGAAAACAACGGTAGGGGCAGGATTAAATTACTTTCAATAATGCAAAGTACTCATACATCTATCTCACTCCCTTACCTGACTGGGAAGATTCTGATATATATTCTGTTTATAATTTTTTTTAAAAATTCAGAATAGTCTTTTATGCGACGTCTCTGCACAGTCTCTGTTATATTTGATTCAGATGTAACCGTCTGTAAGGTACAGGGGTAAATACGGTAAATAAATAACCCTAGTCTTTTTAAATAGACGCAAATCTTAGAAACTCTGCGAATCTTACCTAATCTATGTCACTTGACGTGATACAGAATGGATGTTCCTACTAAGATTACCGGCTACCTGGAACCGGTTCTAGGAAGCTTGTTTCTGGTCCAGGGAAGGCATGGCTTGGCAGTTCAGGCGGGACTGTTCCCATGAAGCACACGGTCAGACTGATTTGCATATGGCCATGTCTGAACTGGGGTGGCAGAGTGGGCTAAAGAACAGTGATGGATTAAAACCAGATCTGTGGATTGGGTGTGATTGTTTGATTGGTTCAGATGCTCCGTCCGTCACCACCCCCTTTGTACCGCTCTGTTCGCCATAAGTTGTCAGGGTATGCTCAGACGTGAGTCCCTTGCTCACTTTGCCACTGGATTCAAGCAAGCCCATCTGAAGACGGCTGTAATGCCAGAAACCGGTCCTAGGAAGCTTGTTTCCGGTCCAGGGAAACCATGGCTTGGCAGTTTGGGCTGGACTGTTCCCATGAGGCACAGGGTCAGACTGATTTGAATATGGCTATGTCTGAACTGGGGTGGCAGAGTGGGCTAAAGAAAGGTGATGGATTAAACCCAGATCTGTTGAGTGGGTGTGAGTGTTTGATTGGTTCAGATGCTCCGTCAGTCACCACCCCCTTTGTACCACTTTGTTCGCCATAAATTGGCAGGGTATGCTCAGAAGTGAGTCCCTTGCTTACTTTGCCACTAGATTCAAGCAAGCCTGGCTGAAGACAGCTGTAATGCCAGAAACCGATCCTAGGAAGCTTGTTTCCGGTCCAGGGAAGGTATGGCTTGGCAGTTCGGGCTGGACTGTTCCCATGAGGCTCAGGGTCCGACTGACTTACATATGGCCATGTCTGAACTGGGGTGGCAGAGTGGGCTAAAGAGTGGTGATGGATTAAACCCAGATCTGTTGAATGGGTGTGAGTGTTTGATTGGTTCAGATGCTTCCTCCGTCACCACACCCTTTATACCGCTTTGTTCACCATAAATTGTCAGGGTATGCTCAGACATGAGTCCCTTGCCCACTTTGCCACTGGATTCAAGCAAGCCTGGCTAAAGACGACTGTAATGCCAGAAACCTGTCCTAGGAAGCTTGTTTCCAGTCCAGGGAAGGCATGGCTTGGCAGTTCGGGCTGGACTGTTCCTATGAGGCACAGGGTCAGACTGATTTTCATATGGCCATGTCTGAACTGCGGTGGCAGAGTAGGCTAAAGAACGGTGATGGATTAAACCCAGATCTGTTGACTGGGTGTAAGTGTTTAATTGGTTCAGATGCTTTGTCCATCACCACCCCCTTTGTACCGCTTTGTTCGCCATAACTTTACAAGGTATGCTCAGACGTGAGTCCCTTGCTCACTTTGCCACTGGATTCAAGCAAGCCTGGCTAAAGACGACTGTAATGCTAGAAACCGGTTCTAGGAAGCTTGTTTACGGTGCAGGGAAGGCATGCCTTGGCAGTTCGGGCTGGACTGTTCCCATGAGGCACAGGGTCAGACTGATTTGCATATGGCCATGTCTGAACTTGGGGTGGCAGAGTAGGCTAAAGAACAGTGATGGATTAAACTCAGATCTGTAGACTGCGTGTGAGTGTTTGATTGGTTCAGATGCTCCCTTCGTCACCACCCCCATTGTACCGCTTTGTTCGCCATAAGTTGGCAGGGTCTGCTCAGACGTGGGTCCCTTGCTCACTATGCCACTGGATTCAAGCAAGCCTGGCTGAAGAGAGTTGTACTGACAGAAACCGGTCCTAGGAAGCTTGTTTCCGATCCAGGGAAGGCATGGCTTGGCAGTTCGGGCTGGACTGTTCCCATGAGGCACAGGGTCAGACTGATTTGCATATGGTCATGTCTGAACTGGGGTGGCAGAGTAGGCTAAAGAACGGTGATGGATTAAACCCAGATCTGTAGACTGGGTGTGAGTGTTTGATTGGTTCAGATGCTCCCTTCGTCACCACCCCCTTTGTACCGCTTTGTTCGCCATAAGTTGGCAGGGTCTGCTCAGATGTGAGTCCCTTGCTCACTTTGCCACTGGATTCAAGCAAGCCTGCCTGAAGACAGCTGTAATGCCAGAAACCGGTCCTAGGAAGCTTGTTTCCAATCCAGGGAAGGCATGGCTTGGCAGTTCGGGCTAGACTGTTCCCATGAGGCACAGGGTCAGACTGATTTGCATATGGCCATGTCTGAACTGTGGTGGCAGAGTGGGCTAATGAACGGTGATGGATTAAACCCAGATCTGTTGACTGGGTGTGAGTGTTTGATTGGTTCAGATGCTCCGTCCGTCACCAACCCCTTTGTACCACTTTGTTCGCCATAAGTTGGCAAGCTATGCTCAGACGTGAGTCCCTTGCTCTCTTTGCCACTGGATTCAAGTAAGCCTGGCTGAAGATGGCTGTAATGCCAGAAACAGGTCCTAGGAAGCTTGTTTCTGGTCCAGGGAAGGCATGGCTTGGCAGTTCGGGCGGGACTGTTCCCATGAAGCACAGGGTCAGACTGATTTGCATATATGGCCATATCTGAACTGGGGTGGCAGAGTGGGCTAATGAACAGTGATGGATTAAACCCAGATCTGTTGATTGGGTTTGAGTGTTTGATTGGTTCAGATGCTCCATCCGTCACCACCCCCTTTGTACTACTTTGGTCGCCATAAGTTGTCAGGGTATGCTCAGATGTGAGTCCCTTGCTCACTTTGCCACTGGATTCAAGCAAGTCCATCTGAAGACGGCTGTAATGCCAGAAACCGGTCCTAGGAAGCTTGTTTCCGGTTCAGGGAAGGCATGGCTTGGCCGTTCAGGCTGGACTGTTCCCATGAGGCACAGGGTCAGACTGATTTGCATATGGTCATGTCTGAACTGGGGTGGCAGAGTAGGCCAAAGAACGGTGATGGATTAAACTCAGATCTGTAGACTGGGTGTGAGTGTTCGATTGGTTCAGATGCTCCCTTCGTCACCACCCCCGTTGTACCGCTTTATTCACCATAAGTTGGCAGGGTCTGCTCAGACGAGAGTCCCTTACTCAATATGCCACTGGATTCAAACAAGCCTGGCTGAAGAGAGTTGTAATGACAGAAACCGGTCCTAGGAAGCTTGTTTCCGATCCAGGGAAGGCATGGCTTGGCAGTTCGGGCTGGACTGTTCCCATGAGGCACAGGGTCAGACTAATTTGGATATGGTCATGTCTTAACTGGGGTGGCAGAGTAGGCTAAAGAACGGTGATGGATTAAACCCAGATCTGTAGACTGGGTGTGAGTGTTTGATTGGTTCAGATGCTCCCTTCGTCACCACCCCCTTTGTACCGCTTTGTTCGCCATAAGTTGGCAGGGTCTGGTCAGATGTGAGTCCCTTGCTCACTTTGCCGCTGGATTCAAGCAAGCCTGGCTGAAGACAGCTGTAATGCCAGAAACCGGTCCTAGGAAGCTTGTTTCCGATCCAGGGAAGGCATGGCTTGGCAGTTCGGGCTAGACTGTTCCCATGAGGCACAGGGTCAGACTGATTTGCATATGGCCATGTCTGAACTGGGGTGGCAGAGTGGGCTAATGAACGGTGATGGATTAAACCCAGATCTGTTGACTGGGTGTGAGTGTTTGATTGGTTCAGATGCTCCGTCCGTCACCAACCCCTTTGTACCGCTTTGTTCGCCATAAGTTGGCAAGCTATGCTCAGACGTGAGTCCCTTGCTCACTTTGCCACTGGATTCAAGTAAGCCTGGCTGAAGATGGCTGTAATGCCAGAAACAGTTCCTAGGAAGCTTGTTTCTGGTCCAGGGAAGGCATGGCTTGGCAGTTCGGGCGGGACTGTTCCCATGAAGCACAGGGTCAGACTGATTTGCATATATGGCCATATCTGAACTGGGGTGGCAGAGTGGGCTAATGAACAGTGATGGATTAAACCCAGATCTGTTGATTGGGTTTGAGTGTTTGATTGGTTCAGATGCTCCGTCCGTCACCACCCCCTTTGTACCGCTTTGGTCGCCATAAGTTGTCAGGGTCTGCTCAGATGTGAGTCCCTTGCTCACTTTGCCACTGGATTCAAGCAAGCCTGCCTGAAGACAGCTGTAATGCCAGAAACCGGTCCTAGGAAGCTTGTTTCCGATCCAGGGAAGGCATGGCTTGGCAGTTCGGGCTAGACTGTTCCCATGAGGCACAGGGTCAGACTGATTTGCATATGTCTGAACTGGGGTGGCAGAGTGGGCTAAAGAACGGTGATGGAATAAACTCAGATCTGTTGAGTGGGTGTGAGTGTTTGATTGGTTCAGATGCTTCGTCCATCACCACCCCCTTTGTACCACTTTGTTCGCCATAAGTTGGCAGGGTATGCTCAGACGTGAGTCCCTAGCTCACTTTGCCACTGGATTCAAGCATGCCTGGATATGCTCAGACGTGAGTCCCTAGCTCACTTTGCCACTGGATTCAAGCCTGCCTGGATGAAGACGGCTGTAATGCCAGAAACCGGTCCTAGGAAGCTGTTTTCGGTCCAGGGAAGGCATGGCTTGGCAGTTCAGGCTGGACTGTTCCCATGAGGCACAGGGTCAGACTGATTTGCCTATGGCCATGTCTGAACTGGGGTGGCAGAGTGGGCTAAAGAACGGTGATGGAATAAACCCAGATCTGTTGACTGGGTGTGAGTGTTTGATTGGTTCTGATGCTCCGTCAGTCACCACCCCCTTTGTACCGCTTTGTTCGCCATAACTTGGCAAGGTATGCTCAGACGTGAGTCCCTTGCTCACTTTGCCACTGGATTCAAGCAAGCCTGGCTGAAGACGACTGTAATGCCAGAAACCGGTCCTAGGAAGCTTGTTTCCGGTCCAGGGAAGGCATGGCTTGGCAGTTCGGGCTGGACTGTTCCCATGAGGCACAGGGTCAGACTGATTTGCATATGGCCATGTCTGAACTGGGGTGGCAGAGTGGGCTAAAGAACTGTGATTGATTAAACCCAGATCTGTTGACTGGGTGTAAGTGTTTAATTGGTTCAGATGCTCCGTCGGTCACCTCCCCCTTTGTACCGCTTTGTTCGCCATAAGTTGGCAGGGTATGTTCAGACGTGAGTCCCTTGCTCACTTTGCCACTGGATTCAAGCAAGCCTGGCTGAAGACGGCTGTAGTGCCAGAAACCGGTCCTAGGAAGCTTGTTTCTGGTCCAGGGAAGGCATGGCTTGGCAGTTCGAGCTGGACTGTTCCCATGAGGCACAGGGTCAGACTGATTTGCATATGGCCATGTCTAAACTGGGGTGGCAGAGTGGGCTAAAGGACGGTGATGGATTAAACCCAGATCTATTGACTGGGTGTGAGTGTTTGATTGGTTCAGATGCTCCGTCCGTCACCACCCCCTTTGTACCGCTTTGAATGAATAATGCAGTTAGTTCCTTGGCTGAGGGTAGTTTCTTTAAGGGATGAAAATGGGCCATTTGGTTAAATAGTCTATTACTACCCAAGTGACAGAATACTCATTTGATGTTGGTAAATCAGTGACAAAATCAATACTGATTGTATGCCAAGGCAGGGGTGGTATAGGCATGGGTGTTAATAAGCCAGCTGGTGCAACATGTGATGCCTTGGCTTGGATACAGGTAGAACAAGATTGCACACACTATTCTACGTCTTTCGACAGTGTTGGCCACCAAAATGTTCTTTTACATAATTCTAAGTTTTTTTGTAACCTGGGTGACCGGCCAGAGTAGAATCCTGGTTCCAGTGTAGCACAGTTTGTCGTAAGGGTTCTGTGGGAACAAATAAATTATCCTTAATGTAAACTAAGTTCCCCTTTCAATAGGTATCAGAAGGAATTGATACAGTATGCAGTGCCTGTTGTAAGGTGACTAGGAAATCCTTGGAATCGCACAAAGTAACTACCTTATGTTCAGGAATAATTGGATCAGCGGAACCATTTAGTTTATCTGCATTTGGATAGTTTAGTCATGAGAGAGTGTCAGCTTTTGTTGTTCTTTTGTGGGTCTATAAGTGATAATGAAATCAAATTCATTAAGCAACAATAGCCATCTTAATTGTCGTGGTGTTAAAGCCTTTACGTTTTGATAAAACTGGAGGTTACGATGATCAGAATATATTGTGATCGTATGACGAGCTCCTAGCAAGTAGTGCTGCCATTCCAGAAAGGCTAGTTTATTTATTTATTTTTTTAAATATTTTTCTTTTTTTACAAGGCACGGTCAGTCATGAAAAAACAAAGCCAGTACATCTGCGAGCCAATATGTAAAAACACAAAAACAAACATGAGCATGAGCTGAGAGCATTTATAACATTTGCGTCTTAACTGGATCTGTACATATGTTCGTGAATAAAATTGAAAAGACATACATTTATACACAGGTCAGCCTAAAAGTAATTGCAATATAAATCAATCAAATAAAATAAATAAAGGGAGTAAAGCATAAGACGATAAGGGGGTATGGAATTAGCTAGACAGCAGGGGCTTGCCTTTCCTTCCAGTTATTGAGGGGCTCCCATATTTTTAGCCCTAGCATTCTTCCCCTTTTACCTTTCTTTGCATAAATCCCCTTCTCAAGATTATAGGCATTTAGCAACCTGGCCAACCATTGATGCAGAGTGGGTGGAAGTGGGTCAAGCCATGCTGAAGCAATACAGCTTCAGAGCACTGCCATAGCAGCGAATAAAAAATGTTCAAATTGAGGCTGAGTGGTGTCTCCGCTTACCCCAAGCAGAATTCTTGCTGGCGTCAACCTGACCTCTATTCCCAGGGAGCTTTTAAAAAAGAATTCGATGGAGCCATGTAGAGGCTGCAAGTGCGGACACGTAGCAAAAACATGTATTATGTCTGCTTCTAAGCTATTGCAGCTGGGGCAATTGATTCCCTGTGTTCCCCCCATTGTGCAATCCTTGCTGGTGCATACTATAATGAGTAAATTGTCTTGTAATGTTGTGCCTGGGGGCCACTGAGCAAAACATTTTCTGACCTAAGTCCAATGACAAACAGAAGACCTCCTGTCCTGTTCCTAGCTTGTCTGCCCATTTGATTTCGTATTTCTCAAGATCATCTTCTCTATTCAATAAGCTCAGCATAGAATTTTTTAATCATCCAGCCAGTTCCACCTTGGATAGCTTCCAAAATTATGTTTTTCCCAAACCCCTTTGGTCCACCTTTTTTAGTGGCTACGAAGCTCCTAACCTGTAAGCACTTAAAAAAATTCCTTGAATTGAGACCATATGTTAACCGAACATCAGCAAATTGACGCAGTCCCTCCACCCCAATCATATCCCCCACCTTTGTTAGCCCCCGCCGCCCCCAGTGTCTGAAAAATCTTCTACGGTAGTGTAGGATTCTGAAATTTCCTAGAATATGCATTAAATCTCCCTAAACCAAACTTTTTTACAGTTTTAAATTTCATTCTTTTAAAATAACTGGGGTCGGTATATTTCAAGAAAGCGTTCTCTGCCTCATCACCAAGCACAAGCACATATATGGTAATAGATCCTAGTGTATCCTCTGTTTCGGTCTCTGCTCCTCCTAGCAGCCCCATCATGTATGGTTGTTAAACCACTTCACCTCAAACATAAGCTGGATTGCCCTGAACAGATAGAGGAATTTTGGGAGAAGGATCATTTTAACGATATTGGTGTGCCCTACTATGGACAAATGTAGATTATGAAACCTATCCAAATCCTTCTTGGCTTTATTGATTATTGGCCCTATGTTTGTCTCTACCAGATTGTCCAGGTCCACGGAGATATTTACCCCCAGGTAAACTCCAGATTGCACCACACGAGGATCTGCGCAATCTGCCTTCCCATTTTTAATGATTTGGGTTTTAGATTTGTTCAGGGCATAATCTGAAACCTGGCCAAATCGCACTGCTTCCACCTCCACCTCTCTTATAGCCTCCGTGGGTAATATAGTGATAACCGCCACGTCATCGGCATAAGCCAAGTTCTTACAAAGACCTCTTTGGGTCTCCAGTGGGGGAATCCTGCTGTTCACCTCCAATTTATGAACTAATGGGTCTATGTACATAGCAAAAAGGAGGGGAGAGCACAGACACCCCTGTCGCGTACCCCGTTTGATCTGGAGGGGCGAGGTGTATCCTGCATTCACCCGAATACATGCTGTGGGAGCTATGTATAATGCTTGTACCGCCCTAATAAAGCCTTCCCCAAAGCCAGATCACCTCAAAACTGACCACAGGAATTCTCAGGAGACCCGATCAAATGCTTTTTCAGCGTCCAGAAGCATAACTGCCATCGTGTCTCCTGGAATTTCCGCGGCGTCGAATAGAGTGATAACTTTACGTACGTGATGTGTTGTGCCTCTTCCTGGAATGAAACCATGTTGGTTAATGCTAACCAGTGTGCCTATTACCCTTGAGAATCTTATTGCCAGTGCTTTAGAGAAGATCTTCGTGTCTGAATTCATAAGCGTAATTGGCCGGTAGGACCATGGTTCTCTGGGTGGTTTCCCTTTCTTTAAAATAATTACTACATATGCTCCTGACCAGGTATCCGGTACTGACAGGCCTAGCTGCGCCTGTTGTATTGTGGTGACCAGATCAGAAGTGAACTGGTCCTACTGCCTTGCCTGAAGGGAGACTTGACAAGGCGGCCATAATCTCTTCTTTCTCCAGAGGTGAGTCTAATATTTCCTTATCGTCCTCAGACAATGTAGAGGTGGGGATGCCATGCAAGTATACTTGGATTTCTATGGGATTTTTTAGTTGTTCTTCCTTATATAATGTAATATAAAACTGTCTAAAAGCTTCACGAATTTCCTCAGTATCTGTAACAACGCGTCCGGTGATATCCTCTATCTCTTTCACTTCACCTAGAGCTGCTTTCTGCCTAACCCGAACCGCTAAGGTGTGGCCCACCCGTTCGCTAACTTCATAGCACTGTTCCCTTTTAGCTAGAAAGGTATCAGCAGCTTTAGTGGCTATGATCTCTTCTGCCTCCGCTTTTGCCCTAGCAACTTTAAGAAGTGCTTGCTCGAGCAGTGCGCCAGTTGCCGTACAGTGTGCCAGATTCTCTTCAGCATCTTGTAACGCCCTACTTAACTCTTCCACCCTTAATCGCTCTCGCTTCTTTTTAAAGAGGCTAAAAAGTAATGTCCCCGCGGACCCCTGCCTTAAAGGCATCCCAAGCATTTCCTGAAGCCGTACTACCCCTATTGACCTTCCAGAAGTCTTTAATCCAAGTTTTCATATGTCTGATATAGTCAACGTCCCTCAATAATCCCATCCCACCCGATCCTGCCTAACTTTTGCTAATACCTCTATTGATAACATTAAAGGGTTTTGGTCGGAAACGATCCGGGGGAGCCTTTCAATCTGCGATTTTGATATTAAAGAGCTCGATATCAAAAAATTATCTAATCTGACACATAGTTTATGAGGAGCAGAGTAATAAGTAAACCCAGGATCACTAGATTTTAATTTCCCCCATACATCCACTAACGCATTGTTCTTTCCAAGGCTCAGAATTGCCCGACAGACTCTCTTCTTTCGGCCCTTTTATCTCCCAATGGAATCTAAACCGAGCCCCCCTGAAAGGCTAGTTTAATTGCCAACAGTTCCTTCTCGGCAACTGTATAGTTCTGTTCTGCAGGCAAGAGCTTTTTGGAGAAAAACGCTACTGGATGAAGATGACCCAAGTCAGGATCCCTTTGAGAAAGAAGCCCTCACACAGCCACCTGAGAAGCATCGGCTTCTACAAAATACGGTTGAGAGGAATCTGGATGACGTAAGATTGGTGCTTCAGTAAAAGCCCTTTTTAGAACCTGAAAGACTTGTTCTGTTTCTGTAGACCATGTTAACTTAACTCCTTTCTTTAACATACAAGTGATTGGAGACACTATGGAAGAGAATTGGGGAATGAAGCGTCGGTAGAAGTTAGTAAACCCCAGAAATCGTTGGACATCTTTTACATAACCTGGGGCTGTCCAATTCAATATTGCTCGAACCTTGGAAGTGTCCATAGCAATTCCCTCAGGAGAAATGACATATCCCAAGAACTCAAAGTTGGTAGCATGAAAGACACATTTTTCGAGTTTGGCAAATAAATGATGTTCACGCATCCTTTGTAGGACAGCCCTGACATGACCGATGTGTTCCTCAGTAGAAGAATACATGAGGATGTCATCTATGTAACAGATGACAAAAATATCCACAAAGTCCTTTAGAACTTTATTAATAAAGAATTAAAATGCTGCAGGAGCGTTGCACAATCCAAAGGGCATGACTGTGTATTCAAATAGACCAACTTTATTCTGGAAGGCGGTTTTCCACTCATCTCCAGCCTTAACTCTTATTAGGTGGTAAGCACCTCTTAAGTCTAATTTTGTAATGATGGTAGAGTTTTGAATCTGATCTAATAGAACTGGGATCAGAGGAACAGGAAATCTGTTTTTAACAGTAACCTTGTTAATTGCACAGTAGTTAATACAGATGCGCAATTCTTTGTTCTTCTTAGGAACAAAGAAAAGTGGAGAACTCATAGGAGAAGTGGAATGTCGTATAAATCCCTTTAATAGTAAGTCTTTGAGGTATTCTCTCAAATACAAAGTCTCTGGTTCAGAAAGAGAATAAACCAGACTACACGGAAAGGAGGCCCCTGGTACCAAATATATACGACACTCATAGGATCGTGGGGGGGCAATTGAGTGGCCCGTGACTCAGAAAAGACATCCTGGAAGAAATTTTTTGAACTGGTATAGAGACTGGTTACAAGAGTTCAGTTGACTCACTTGTGGAGGCACAATGTAAGGGCATTACAGATTGAAGCCTGTTTGTATAACAATGATGCCAACAATGAGGGAATTTAAAGTGATTTTGTGTTTCACCCAGTCAATTTTTGGGTTATGTGTTTTGAGCCAAGGGATACCTAAAACGGCCCCAAACACAGGCGTGTCAATAAGGTAAAACCGGATCTGTTCCGAATGACCATCTGCACAGATCATTGTCAAGGGAGCTTTTTCATGGAGAATTAGACCAGATGACAATTCTGAGCCATCTACAGCTCTTACGGGTTCAGGGGTATCTTTTTTACAGTAGGTATATTCAAGGTGTTGGCCAGCCTAACATCTAGGAAATTTCCGGTAGCCCCTGAATCAAGTAGTATTGGTATTACCTTCCGAAGATGATTTGAAAAAAGCAAGGTCACAATGAGAGTCATATGACACGGAGCGGCTGTAATATCGTCCGCCGGGTATGAGACCGTATTGCCCGAGGTGGTTGATAAGGAGGTCTCAGACCTTATGGGGCTAGGGAGTTTTCCAACTGAGAGTCTTTTGGAACACTTGGTGGAGTGTCAGTAAGACCAATTGCCTCATAAGTAGTGTTTTTTACTGAACATTCCTTAGCGAAGTGTTCGGCTCGACCACAATATAAATACAGATGAAGCCTACGCCTCCTATCTTTCTCCTCTTTTGAAAAAGGTCCCCTGATTCCTCCAATTTGCATTGGCTCAGAAGAATCGGTCAAGGTAAGATCTTTCTTTTCGTTTTTTACTACTACCACTCGCGTTAGATCCCCCCGTGTCTTTTCTCCTCGTCGTTCGCCTAAATTGTGATCAAGACAAACCACTTAATCAATGAATTCTGAGCTATCTGTAGGAGGGTCAACTATTTGGGCTACTGCATCCTTTAATTCGTCTCGAAGACCTCGGTAAAATATTGAAGTCCTCTTTTCTTCTGGCCGCTCTGTTTCAGTGAGAAGTCGATTAAAAGTGGGTATATAGGACAGTAGATCTTGTTTTCCCTGTTTTAGGTTTAGTAACTCGTTATTGCTTGCCTTTACAAAGCGATGTCTAGCAAAGAGTTTCTGGATAGTGTCCTTAAAACGTTGGAAATTGTGTAAGATTGGATCGTCTCGATCCACATACGGAATGGACCAGGTAGTGGCAGTGCCCCCCAAATAAGAAAGAATAAACACAATTATAGTTGTGTCATCAGGAAATGCAGATAGGCGACACAAAAAGTGCAACTGGCACTGATTCATAAAGATGTGGAATTTTGCTTGATCTCCGAAAAAGTGTTTGGGCCGGGCTAAGGGAACCGGAGTAGGAGTAGTGACAGAAACAGTTACTGGTTGACTACTAGAAGTGGATGTGTCTGAGCTAGTAGGCGTAAACTGAAAACGTGGTGCAAGAATCACCTGCTTGGGACGCACTGAACCATCATCCCAAGGTAATTCCCTAGGTTTATACCACTGTAACTCGCACTGTAGATGGTGGTTTGTTTGCTTTCAGACAGTAACCTCAAAACCCTTAGCTAGGTCTTGAACGTAAGGATTCTCAATAGCAGGGACATCCATTGTCCAGGAAAATAGTATTTTTGTGGCTTGGCATTATGTCAGGTGAGACTCCAGCCACTCACCTGAATGTCCAGGAAGATTTGCAGGGGCGATGCTGATTCTCCTATCCTCTTGAAACAATTCCCAAGGCTACTGAAGTAACAGCAGGCTTGGCAATTATTTAAAAAGGGAAGGGGATTGGGATAAACAGAGAGAAAAGAGAATACACTGCAAATGTCTGCCACCTGGACCAGCCAGGATCCGAGTACTTGTAAGCAGGTGTTTTGTGTTGTATCTTCTATCTGTGGAACAATAAATGGATTGAAATTAGAGATCTAATCAGCATAAATCACTTCTAAATAAAATGGAAACTACACTAAAGATACCTTATAATGACTGTAGTTTCACCTTTACTCTCTCTGTGTTTAGGACTGACTGTATGCTGAATTGCCGGCAATCTTAAATGACTAATTACTGTTCAAGGAAACACAACACACTATGAGAATGGGCATATACTTTTCCACATTTGTTGAATAAAATTCCTAGAGTTTTACCCAGTGAAATAAGTAGAAATGTACCTAAACTCCAATGTGAAAAAATACGCACTTGAAGATTCACCCAAGTGTCCTCAGAACCAAAATGGAATTTTCCCATAAACATTCACATAAATATTTATCTGGATCTGCTTCTCTGGAACCTCACAAAGTTAAATATCACTGCCGAGGTTTAATCACAATGTCCAGCAATGCTGGTCTTTCACAAGTCTTTGTGTACGTGACCCTTATTAAACGTCCTAAGAAGCTGGTTTTCCTTTAAAAACACAAGCGCACTTTATTTGTGCTTGATTTACTCTATGAAAGTCACTCAATCCTTGGAAATTCTGAAGCGCGTAGCTTCAAGAGCCTTTTCAAGTCAAACACGCTTCAATTGCCTGGAAACACTCATGCGCTATTAAATGTGAACTCAAAAGCGTTTATAAATCACACGCGCCTTTTAAACACGAGTGCTTCCTCTGTAAACAGCGTGTTCTGTCAAATACGCTTCAAAATTCTAACGTGAGTTAAACATGCTTAGTATTCCTTGACAACGCGATGCTGGTGGGGGTAACATCACCCATTGAACCTAAACAATGTATCAACAACAACAATTAGGAAGTGGATGGCGGTCAGGAGCCACAGCCACTCTGTACTAGCAGAGGCCGCCCCTGAAGGGGGCCTCGATGGCCAGCACTATAACGGCCATTAGAGCCCCTAGAGAACGAATCCGGTTGGCGCTGGTTTGCACCACCCGGCGGAAAGCACCGAGGCTTGCTCCCTCCCCCTTCCAAGGACAAAGAGAAGAGAAAAAGTGGAAGGAGATATAAGGCGACGCATCCGCTGGGCACCTCATTTTTCAATCAGGGAGCTGGGGGGGGCAGCGCCAGCGGAATTCAAAGTGCTGGTGAGCAGCGTGGTAAGAATTTTAAAAAGCTGCTCCGCTCACCTAGTGCTGGACTGGTTGTTGGCCGGTGTTTGCCCAGCTCACAGTGCCCGTTTTGCTGAGAACCGGGCTTTTTGGGTCCAGGACGCAGAATGCCAAGATCCAAGATCACGTCTCACCATGATTCCCAAGATGGGGGCCCAATATTTGTGATTGGCTCTATTACATCACATGTGAGGTTATGAGCATTATAAAGGCCTATTGCTAGGCTCTGCCACAACAAACTGAGGGTTGATAACCACCTATGTGCACACACTTCAGACGTGTGGGGTGGTTCACTGTAGGCTCTGGCATTCAGACAGACACTGCACTCAACCACCCATGGACAGTCATCCCCTTCAGCACATGGCCTTTGACCATGCAGCCTGGATTTACCAAAGAGCCTGGCTTAGCATCAAAGCCTCTGTATGAGCCCCAAGACCAGGTTCAAGGGCCTTTGAAGCAACTCTGGGGTATATGAACACAGCTATGGCATCAGTTAATCCTGAAACAAATCAAACATTTTTATTGACTTTTAACTTAAGGGGTGTTAGGAATTCTCAGGTTCATGTAGGAAACTCACACCTTTCCTGTATCATTTGCCAACATCCTTCTGGAATATATCTTAATCATGTCATGTGTTGTTAAAGAAAACATCTTGTGGCTATAAATCATGTTCACATTGTGCTAAAATTCTTGTTCTTAAACTCTTGTTCTTGCCAATGCTTGTTTGTATATTGTACTGTGCCAATGCTTGTTTGTATATTGTTCTGTGCATCATTGTCAGTTAAAATCAATATCACACTTGGAACACGTAATGGAGGTAGAAACCACACCCTTGGTTCACCTATAAATAGACACACCCAAAAAAAAACAGTGCTTGGCTTTAAACCGCGATGACAGGAAAGGAAGAAGATCAATGTTTTTGAAGACCCACGAGGAGGACTTCCTGGATTCACCCAAGCCGCAAGAAAGCAGGTAGACTCTCCTCCCAGACATAGCTAAGTGGCAATTTTGTGTGCATGCAGTTACGTATAGAATTATGGCCACAAAAAGCGTTGACTGCGTTTCGACCGCTGTATTATTGTACGGTCATCATCAGGACTGGAATTCGCTTGAGCATTACAAAGCTTTCTAGGAAGAGGACGGACCAAACGATAATGGATGGCTGTCAAGATAATTCCAGCTTGCGAAAAGCAGAATTCAGAAGAGACACACTGTGTTCAAAGATTGCAATTTTATGGATAATTGATGTCAATAGTCCACCATATGAAGCGCCCAATAAATCGGCGGTTTAAATTCCCGGCACACGATTAAAGTTCCAAAAACGCCTCGATAGAATACTGTATGCCGTCAACGCTTTTTGTGGCCATAATGTTTTAAGGACACATTATTTTTGTTTGTGTTGTTCCTTTACACATGTAATGTTCTTTGTTAAGCCACATGTTTGGTTTGTGATGTTTGTTTTTTTGTATACTAACATTCTGTCTTGAGCGTAACCATCCTTTTTAACTTTTAAATATATGGAATAAACTATAATGTTTCTTGAAATTTAAACATTCTTTCTGAATTTATCTATTAATAGGCTTCTTTTTCTTTTTCCTTTTCTTCTTCATTTTCGATTTTTACTGTATGTGGGAAGTTGTATTATTTATGTGATCTTTCCCCCTGAACCTTCTGTTAGGTGTATCGATTGTCTGTCCCTGGTTCAGGGTTGTTGGACTGCTTCCAAACAGGGCCAATCAGAATGAATGCTTACATATTTGCCATGCTTTGTAATGAATATCGAAACTGTTGCAGCAATATAGAATTGCGATATGTTTTGCTTACACAGATATATCCGCTACGACTTGCAAAGCATATACAATACTTGTGGCATTAATTTTTGAATTTTTTGTCATTTAATGTGAAATGGTCAAATGTGTCGTAACAATAACGAAAATAATACATCATTTGGTAATATGTTATCAAGACATTGGGTGCACTTATATGTTGCGCAATTGTTGTATATTAATAGAATGCCTGAAGTATATGCTTATTACAATAAGTCTGCCGCTTTTTCGTGTTGTAACTTGTGCACAAGGGTGTTGGGTGTTTTAAAAATGGCTGTCAGCACAAACTTGATGAGCGTGACCAAGCCTTATAGGCAAAACGCGTTGTGGAGACTTTTCA
The DNA here is from genome assembly GCF_964263255.1 of Lissotriton vulgaris. NCBI lineage: Eukaryota > Metazoa > Chordata > Amphibia > Caudata > Salamandridae > Lissotriton > Lissotriton vulgaris. The sequence continues at coordinate 726,252,365 of NC_141696.1, forward strand.
TCTGCCGCAATAAATTCCTTAACAGAAGCTCTGGGTGTCCTGTGTTCTTCTTTATCGTGAAGATTTTTTAAGCAAATTTAATAGCCTGCTGGTGGCTACGCAGGACCGCCCATTGACAGCCTGACCTTCTCACCAGCACTAGTGGAATATATATATATATATATATATACATATATTCACTGAAAAAAACATAGGTTTCACACCAGTTATAGTTAGCTGGAAATTTTACTGACATAAAACCATTGAAATTCCCACGTTATAGTTAGTTGGACTCACTATAACTTGCGCGCCTGCAATGCACTGCTGATGACGTCACATATTACATCACTCATGACATGGTCAGTGACATCACTCATTTTAATAGCAAATTTCTATAGCTATGAAATGTAATATTTTTTATAATGAATCATATATTGTATATTTATGTAATACTATTTTTTTATGTATATTGTTCATGTTTTTTTTTTTTTTTTTTTTTTTTTTTCCCTGGAGCGGTTCCGGTGCGCGTCCCGGTGAGCGCACCGGTAAGCGCAGTCTTGCGGCGCGCCCCGGAGCGCGTACCGGTGAGCGTCCCGTTAGCGCTATTGCCGCGAACGAAAACATCATCGTGAATTATCGCGTAGCCGCGTCCGCGTGATACGCACGGCGTAAGCGCACCCGGAAGCACTCGAGCGCATACGATCGTGCTACGTAACCATCCGACGCGCTTACGCGGCGCGCCCCTGGGCGCGCTCCGGGGCGCGTAGCATAAGCGCGTCGGGTCATGTGACCTAAAAATAACACTTTTTATTGGTTCAGGACATTTTTGGTTTCCAAATGATGAAAGCCCTGGTCATGTGACCTGAAAATAACACTTTTCATTGGTTCACAACAGTTTTTTTTCCTAATGATGAAAGCCCCCACCTTTTTTCCTCATTCTCACTTTGTACTTTGAGTGAGGAAGACCTGTTTCCATAGCTATTACTAATTTGTACTCAGAAATGGCTTTAGTAGCAGCAGCAGCAGGAGCATTTCAGCCACCACCACCACCACCAAGAGGACCACCACAACACCACAGTGGTGGAGATGAAGAAGAGGAGAAGGAGGAGGAGGAGGAGGAGAGGAGGAGGTTCCTGCCAAAAGATAATACCCCATATAGGCCAAAGCAGCACATTATCTGGGAGTTTTTTTCAATCCCAAAGGACCTCAAAACAGTAAATGCGCCAAGGGTCATCAGTGATGTCATCAGTGATGTCACTGACCATGTCAAGAATGATGTCATTTGAGATGTCATCAGTGATGTCATCAGTGATGTCACTGACCATGTCATGAATGATGTAATATGTGACATCATCAGCAGTGGGTTGCGGGTGCGCGATATATAGTTATTGCATCTAACTATATATGCGAATTTCTATGGTTTTGTGCGAGTATAATAAGGTTTTGTAAATGCTAATCCCTAACTATATATGGCCTAAAACCTATGGTTTTTTCTGTGAATTTCAATGGTTTTTTAATAGCAAATATCTATAGCTGTAACATATATTTTTTTATTCTAATTCACAAATATTTTTTATATATATTTGTATTATATGTTTTTAATTCAATTTATATTATAGTTTAAATTATTTTTTCTTGTTTCGTTGCCGGTCCGCGAATCGGTAAACGTTCCGTTAGTGTAAATACCGCATTAGAAAGGCACATCGTGACGCGTCCCATAAACGCAACATATCGCGTTACTACGTAATGCCCCTTATGACGTGCTGCGTTAGCGCACCCGGAAGCATTCTGGAACGCGAACAAAGGCGCGAAACGTAAAGCCCCGGAATCGATTTAAGGCGCGGTGCGGAACGCGGAACGTAAGCATAACAGGTCATGTGACTAGTTAATAAAACTTTTCATTGGTTGATTTTACATTTAGTTTCCTAATGATGGAACGCTTGATCATATGACGTAAAACAAACACTTTTCATTGGTTTAGAACATTTTGTTTTCTCAAATGATGAAAGTCCCACCTTTTTTCCTCACTCCGACTTTCATTTTTATGAGAGAAAGACCTGTTTTTGTTTGCTAAGACATGGCATTTCTATTAGCTGCAGCTGGTGGATCTCCACCACCTCCACCACCACCAAAGAAGACAGGACCGACTAGCCAGGTCATCTTCGACCAGGAAGAAGAAGAGGAAGACGAGGAACAGGAGCAAGGGACAAGTGGCTTTCTGAAAGAAATGCCAAGAACGTCCCGTGTGAAAGTGAATTTTATCTGGCAATTTTTTTCTTTTCCTTCTCATGAAAAGAAAGTTAATGCTAGGTACGTTACCTGCCTCATCTGCAAAAAAACACTCTCGAGAGGGACCGAAAAAAAATATAGCTTTGGTAATCATACCATGCATCGGCACATGGAGACTTGGCATCCTCTTAATTATTCTAGAGCGCAACTTCGAGATTTGGTGGATAACCCCCGACCGGCAAAAACATCCACCAATGACTTTACAATAAGTGAGTCAGAGGCAAGGGAAACGATTCCAAATCTGCAAAAGAACTTTAGACAGATGAGATTGACCTGTGTACAGTGTGGAAAATTAATTTCATGCGGAGAAATGAGTATTACTTTAATGTATAGATCATTTGAAAATCATCAATGTCCAAAACGTCCTAGAAAGTAATTTTTTTTTTGTTGCTCCTGTTGAGCCCTTTGAAGTAAATCATTTTTGTTTCTCCTTCCTCAAAAAAAACACAAAAAATATAAAACATCAAAAATTTAAAAAAAAGTTCTTTTCAGAACTACCTTCCCTTTTCCAAAAAAATTGCAAGAATGTTTAGCATTCTAGCATCCTCTATTTCTATTGATACGCTTCCCAATTAGTGTCCGAGTACGCGAACCGGGAGCGAAGTAAAAAAAATATTTTTTTTAAAAAAGACAAATTAATAAACAGAGAGTAATGTGAAAACAAAGAAAAATAGAGTGAATAACACACAGTTACTGTAGAAAGAGGAATTGATAAAAAAAGTGAAAAGAGTAGTATAAATAAGTAATAGAAAAAGAAATAAAGGAAGTAGCAAAGACAGGAAACTAAGGGTTACAAAAAAGAAGCAGAGGAACTAATAAAAGTTAAATCTGATAGACATGTAACGAAAAAAGTAATAAACGCTTACCTTATAATTGTCATTACCATACTGTATTGTCATTTTCATACTTTTTATCTGTGTAAAAAAGAACAAAAAAATTTAAATTAATACAAGATGGTAAAAAAAGAGTGAGCATAAGACAAAATGAATGTTAAATGTTAAATGTGGTATACTAGTAAAGCGTACAGCTGACCCAGCAAAGAAGCGTCCCGGCGCAGTATTTTGCTGGGGAACCCATCCTGGCTTTCCATGTGAGATAAACCCTCCTGGGCATCCCCAAGGTGATGCCAGGCATCCCCGGCGCTGATGGAGCTGTTAATTGAGATTAAGCAAGCTATTACCCAAAGTTGCTGAGTGGGACCTATGGTTGGAGTAGGCACCGAAGCAAAAATTATCAAGTCTGCTGACCAAGGCCCAGGCCGACCTCTGCTTCTGGGTCTACCGCCTCTAATCAGTGAGCCACACCAATCCATATACATATTACAAAATCACAATTCAAAGTAGAAAATTAATTAAACATATTTAATGGTTTATTTTTGCTGTTATCAGAAAAAATCAAATTTCACTGAAAACAGTGAGTTGAAGGTATTCATCATATAACAGCGGGGAAAAAAAAAACACAATCAAAATGATTGTGTTTAAAAAACCCAAATAATATAAATAAGCAGAAATAGGAACTTCTCCAAAGTAACTTACTTTCTATGACGTCAAAGGATATCCTATGAACAGCTTATACTCAGTTGTGCTGTTACTATTTTCTGCCCGCCACTTTCTGAAAAATAAACTCAATTGTTTTAAGAAAACTGAGACATACAAAGCAATTTGAAACAGCACACTAAGTTACAGCAACACCTAGATTCATTGTAGTCCAATTACCTACCCTAAATTCTGACTTCAAAAATCAAGTTAAAAGGCAACATTGCTTCATACTCAATTAGTAATGTTTGCTGAAAGAATAGCCATTTTTAAAATTTTAAATAAGCTGTGTAATATCCAGATGTTGTCAAAGTACCAGCATATTATGTAATAACTGCAGTTGCAAATGTTCTTCCTGAAATCGATGACTGTGTAGCAAAAACATTTTTAATTAGACTGGACAACTTATTTTCTTCTAGTTTATGTAGTTGAAATTGTAAAATGACGTTTCATCCATAAGTTTTCAGAAATAATGTGGACAGCATTGCAGACTTACATTTCCTCTACTCCTTTTTTTGATCTGCTGCTTGACTTTGCTTATAAAAACAAATAGTTTTCGCTCTGTACTACAATTATCCACAAGGCCATATATAGTAGGAGCCATTAGAACCTCTGTAAATTCCTCTAAACAAATCCCAAGCTTCCTTTCCTAAAATTTTGGTTGTAAGAACACCAGGTAAGAATTTTGAAGGTGGAAAGGCAATCTTTTTTTAAAAGTTAAAACAGAATCATTGCAGAATGACCATCCGTTTCCAGATTTCAAATAAGCTGTGTAATGTCCTGAATTAGTTGAAGGACCGTTATGATATATAATTGCAGTAGTTTTAAAAGTCCTTCCTGATATTGACAACTGCGAAGCCACAAAATTATTAATTAAAGTTGTCAATTTAGTTCCATCAGGCCTACATCGTTGGAACATTAAAATGACATACTGGCCATAACTTCGTAAAATTAGCGTGGACAGCATTCCAGACTTACATTGCCTGCACTCCATGTTTTGATCGGCTGCATTTACTACCTCATTGAAGGATACTGATTTACTGTCAGGCAAAGTTAAATATATAAATCTTTCTGAGTCTACACTAGTAGTACTTGATAGCCTACAGTTCTCGCAGTCATGCTGCCATTGATAAGAAAGGCCAAATAGATAATCTACATCTACACCCTCATCTTGCAATACATCAAGCATATACATTAAAAACTCCTGACAATCCTGCTGAATATTTTCAGAGAATTCTGTTTGACCTGAACATTCGTCTAACAGAAAACGAATTTCAGACACACTTTCTACTCTTGTTTTATCAGCACTACATTTCTCTAACACAGAATTCAACAAACAGCATAAACTTTGTTCCAAATTGATCACAATCTGTTCTTTGAAAGTCTCTAGTGAAAAGAGAACATTAACAACTACATTAGCATAGCAGTTGACACCAGAACTATTTTCAAATTTAAAACCAACAACATTTTCAACAGAATTCATTTTATTCCTGCTTCCACTTTTGGGTTCATCGACTTTTGCTCTTTTTGCTACAACCTCCCTACTATTACTGATATTTATTCGTTTCCGGCCTACCACACGTTTCTCAATCAAAGGATATTGAGGCAAATGTGGCGCATACTCTCTTCTTAACCTATTGTATTCCTTAACACAATCTAGATCTGCACAAATGTTTGTGACATCACAGTCAATCAAGTACAAACCCAATAAAGTTTTGACTCGTGACAATGCTACATAAGCCATACCCTCTTTGAATACAGAACTGCCAATATTCACTAAAGCAGTGTCTACACTTAAACCTTGCGATTTATGAATTGTCACTGCATATGCCAAGCAAACAGGAAACTGCTTACGACGAACATATAAGTCTTTAACAAGCAAAAACCTAGCAGAGCAACGACCAATTAGCTGTACTTCCTCAATGCCATCAAATTTAATTTTTAAAAATCAATTCCATCTCCATTTCTGTATTTCTCGAAATCAACAACATTACCCATTGATCCATTTACCAGACCTCTTTCAACATGTAAATTCCTTCTCAAAATGATTCGGCAATTTAAACACACATTCAAAGTCTTTTCAAAACCCGCAGTTTTAGATATAGTCTTCTCTAATGAATCCAATTTAGATTTCAAATTCACTGACAAAATAATTGTTGCTCCCATACGCTCTATTTTACAATCTCTTGTTTTTCTAAATTCAACATTTTGTTGTTGAAGATGGAACATTCTGCAAGAGTTGGCATCAAACATATTCCAGATTTCTTCACAGTAATTTTCTGAAAAATATCCTCTGGCAAAACGTCTTCTTCTGGATATAAATTTGACAGTAATCGTGCATGTAAAGCTTGTTTACCACGCTCAGTCACTCTCCCGATTCTAATATCTTGTAGAATATTCTTGTAATCTTCATCCTTCGCCTGACGCATATTTTCACGCAGCTCAGCATAACTGAAGTTTAACCATATGTTAACGTTGCCAATGCTCCCTAAGCACTTCTTGGTATCTTCATGTGTAAGCAGTTTAAACACTGGTTGTCCTTTCACTGGTGTCAGCTGCAGAAGATCACCAAAAACAATGATGTGTTTGCCACCGAATAACACATCATACTCTGTTTTAAGAACTTCCTGCATTCTTAAATGCACAAAAGCAAGCATGAGATTGGAAACCATGCTTACTTCGTCAATGATAAGAAGTTTCATCTTCTTCAAAACTCGAGATACTTCACAACAAGCATCTCCAGATAACTTGTGGTATTGTAATTTGTTATCATGCTCCACTGGCAGCATCAGTAACCGATGCAAAGTAATCCCTTTAATGTTATGAGCTGCCAGTCCAGTTGGAGCGGTCACAACACAAGACAGTGATGAATCAGTCCTTTTCTGCATATAACATGAAATTGCTTTAATAAGGAAACTTTTTCCAGTTCCTGCTTCTCCACTCACGTACAGTCGGACAGGCTTCAACGACGTACATGAGCACTCTTTCTTCTCATGACTTAATCCATGCTCAATTTGGTTGGTAACTTCAACATATATTTTCCTCTGCTCAACGTTAAGTTGTCTTTCCAATTCTTCTAAGTTAACCGCATCCTTCTGAGCATGTGCCATGGCTCTTTCCACTTCAATCATGGCAGTAGCAGCTTCATTTTCAACAACTGGTTCTCCTAGTGGATCCTGACTCAATGAAACAGAACTCTGACTGTCCTGAGAACTGTCTCTAGCAATCTCGGCTGCAATTGTTGCTTCCTGCTCAATTTCTGCATTCAACATTTGTAGATATTTTGGAAAAACAGGACATTCTATGGACTCCTTGGCTGCATTGAAAGAGTCTTCATAACAGAGGAAATCTCCAAGCAGTTCCTCTTCTGCACGCCAAGGCTTGAAAAGTTGCAAAAGAGCTAAATAGAAAAACTCTTTTCTTTCGGGAGATTCGCAATCCAATTTTCGATGATTTATCAATTGACATTTTTTTTGCTTCACCAGACATCCCTCACTTCCAATTACAGCATACACACCTTTATCAATATCTTCTTTGATGTTCCTCTTGAAAATGTAATTTTGAAGAACTTCATACAGACAAGCATTCTCCAGGTGACTGCTTCTATTTGGATAATATGTATCCAACATGTTGCTCTTCAAAATATCTGTACTGTTTGGCTCCTTCTCCGCCAAATACTCAATTTCCCGTACAGGTTTCAGAACTCGATTACGCGTTGCAGCAAGACCAAGACTCGCCCAAATGATACTCCTAGATTTGGCATACAGACTTGCTGAAGATAACCGGTCAGAACATTCATAAGCTCCAATTTCTCGATGCGACAACATCTTCAGACTGAAACTGTACAACTTCTTACTGAGGGTCTTTTCATGGGAAATATACTCCCACATATCCTTCAGTTCTGTCTTTTCTTTTTTAGTGATGTAAGACGTCACATACCGAGCAACAGCCATACAGTTGTCAGCCACAAACTGTATATCCATGTTAGCATTCCACATGGACAAAATCACTGGGTTGTAGTCGTTGATGTACTTGGACTCTTCGTTTCTTTTCAAATTGTATGTGTTTTTGGGTGATTTACTCGTCACATTATGTCGCAGTGATGACATCAAATTGTTAACTCTTCCTTTAGATATCACCGACCGTGGAAATGAAAAACGACATTTGGTGTAGTATTTGTCCTTGTTTCTGAATTTTCGACGACAGTACTTTCCACAACGATGACTTTGAAACCGTAAAACTTGTTCTCTTAGACTTTTGTCTTCATTTGTCTTTGGAACAGCACATGTAGCATACTGTTCTATGAAACTCATCACTAAGTCATCCGGATCTGTTCCAAATTTAGGTGCATCTTTGATCCATAGTAGCATATGTATAAGAGGAGCACCTCTTGCTTGATACTCCTTTCTCCAGAAGAAATCCAACACCTCTTCAAGAGGAGGATTTTTCTTGTTTGTGATGAAAGACATCATAGCTTCAAATCTATGATTGAAGTACCTGCAAACATTCACAGGATCCAAAGAGCACGGTTCTCCAGGTGTCTTAAATTCAATATTTTCAATGTTTCCATTTACCTCTCGTAGAAATTCAAGTACGTCTTCCCAGCCATACTCAGCACAGCTGAGAGTGAGGAACCATGTGGGAGTTCCTAAGTTCCTCAGCATACATTTTAAGTCACCATGACGGCGGTACCAATACTCATTAGTACCACGCTGACAAGCCATGAGATTAATCAGGTGAGAATACAAAATACTGTCTTGCACATTGACTTTATCCATAAAGTCCCTTGCCGAGATATTTCGCAGTTGTAAACCACTTTTCAAGATGTGGTTCACTGCATAAGACAATCCAGAGAGATCACTTTCAAACAATAGATGAAATAAATAGGGAATGCATTGTCGAAACCTAGGATCTTCTGTATACAATCGTAAAGTCTGGTATTCTGAAGCAGGAATTTGAACAGGTCGCTCATCATAACGTCCTCCTCGACCTGTGGGAAATAACTGTGGGAAACACCGAGCTTCCAAACTTTCCTCCCAAACACTAATAGGACTCCCTTTGGCTTGTTTCATTTGAAACAACTCAATAGCATTCCCCATGACTTCCTTGGAATGCAAAGGATGAACACTATAATGTTCATATATTTCTTCCTTTTTAGAGGATTCTATTTTCTCAATTTGACCCACGCTGCCCATGCCTAGCGCCGGCCCTAAGTTAAGGATAGAGTTACACTTCTCTAGTATAATTCAGAATTGACTAAGAGTTTATTTGATAATTTTCTTCATATTTCTACTTCCAATTTGATACCATACACTGCCCAAAGAAAAAAACACTGTATAAATAACCAAACTGCCTGTCTGTACTGAAACCCAACAGTGCCCTATCTGTACTGATATATTTTAAAAAAATTCATATTTCAGAATTCAAAATGGAAGGAGAAGTAAACAACTTTAAAACTGAAACAGAAAAAAAAATGAGACAGAAGTTGACATGGATTTCTACGACGACACAATAAACAATGAACTTGTACAATGTGTAGATGCAGTAGATTTTCTACTGAAAAATGAAGAAAAAAATGATCACGATTTTTTAGATTTTCTTTTAAATTTTGAAAAACAATCTGAAAAATAAATTTTAATTTCTTAATTCAAAAATTGTTTGACACATTATTTATTTTATATATATATTGAAAACTAGTAGCAAATTGATTATAACGTGAAGTCAGACTTTAAATATACTGTGCAACTTTTTGGTGTTACATACTAACTTTGTACATAGTTACTTCCTTTCTCCCACTATATTATCTCCAATGTGTATTTGCAAAAACAACAAGTGACATCAACAACATCTCTTTATCATCTCCTACCTCCATGTTGTTTCGGCTTTCCAGACAGACTATGGTATGAATTCCATATACCACAATAACTTCTTTAACAACAAACACATATCTACAAAGGAGACGGCGTTTATTAAATTATACACTCTACATTGATACCTACATGTAGCTTCCTAAATAAAAATAAACAAAAAAAAACAACAAAACGAACAATCATTCAAGTTTCAATATAATACGTACGCTATCTAGGACGCTGTCACAGATATATCTGTTTTTTTAAATGTTAATTTCTCAAAATCCACTGGAGCACATATATTGAGACCCAGCAAAGGCACATCGGGCTAACAGTCCCTACAATTTTGCCAAGTTTTGTGTAAATCCATTCAGCCGTTCGAGCTAAAAGTGAGGCCAAACGCCCTATGGAAATTAACATGGGAAAAACGCGTTTTGGGACCCCCCTTTTTTCTCGGCCCCCCCTTGACGAAACCCCCCCAAATTTTCAGGGGCTGATCAAAAACAAAATGTGCCATTTTCCTGAAAATTTCAGCCGATTCCGTCCACAAACGCCAAACTTATTAGACATAGAATTTTCAAAAGTTCCATAGAGAAAAAATCCTAACTATATATACCTACTGGTGACCGCCAGTAGGTAATATATATATATATATATATATATATATATATATATATTCCAACGTAAAGGTTACCCCCAAATGGAAAAGCCAACTTCCAGGTAGGTGAATTCTCGTTTTTATTTGCAAGTTACCAGCGTGATGCAGATGAAACAAAGTCCAATTCCATTTGATAGCCTGACGCGTTTCATGCTCGGTGAGCATTTCTTCAGAGGCTTTTAAACACTGTGTGAAGCGCCAGAATCTTCAATCACTAACACCTGCCCCAGTGGGCGTTGGCTCACCTCGAGCCTGCTGGTGTTCGTAGTCCAAAGTATAGCTGCAGTGAGCTGCTTCCCAAACAGTGTTCTATTCAAAAAATAAAAAAGTCTAACCCCAGTGGGTGTGGCAGTTGTCACACTGTCTCTGCGCTGTGAAATAATTCTTGCAAACACGACCTTCCTGGCAGCGCTGTTTGTCAGGTGACTGCAGCTTGTACCACTTTCAAGTGGCAGGGCTTTTCCGCGACCGGGGTCGGCCGCAAAACATTCCAACGTAAAGGTTACCCCCAAATGGAAAAGCCAACATCCAGGTAGGTGAATTCTCGTTTTTATTTGCAAGTTACCAGCGTGATGCAGATGAAACAAAGTCCAATTCCATTTGATAGCCTGACGCGTTTCATGCTCGGTGAGCATTTCTTCAGAGGCTTTTAAACACTGTGTGAAGCGCCAGAATCTTCAATCACTAACACCTGCCCCAGTGGGCGTTGGCTCACCTCGAGCCTGCTGGTGTTCGTAGTCCAAAGTATAGCTGCAGTGAGCTGCTTCCCAAACAGTGTTCTATTCAAAAAATAAAAAAGTCTAACCCCAGTGGGTGTGGCAGTTGTCACACTGTCTCTGCGCTGTGAAATAATTCTTGCAAACACGACCTTCCTGGCAGCGCTGTTTGTCAGGTGACTGCAGCTTGTACCACTTTCAAGTGGCAGGGCTTTTCCGCGACCGGGGTCGGCCGCAAAACATTCCAACGTAAAGGTTACCCCCAAATGGAAAAGCCAACATCCAGGTAGGTGAATTCTCGTTTTTATTTGCAAGTTACCAGCGTGATGCAGATGAAACAAAGTCCAATTCCATTTGATAGCCTGACGCGTTTCATGCTCGGTGAGCATTTCTTCAGAGGCTTTTAAACACTGTGTGAAGCGCCAGAATCTTCAATCACTAACACCTGCCCCAGTGGGCGTTGGCTCACCTCGAGCCTGCTGGTGTTCGTAGTCCAAAGTATAGCTGCAGTGAGCTGCTTCCCAAACAGTGTTCTATTCAAAAAATAAAAAAGTCTAACCCCAGTGGGTGTGGCAGTTGTCACACTGTCTCTGCGCTGTGAAATAATTCTTGCAAACACGACCTTCCTGGCAGCGCTGTTTGTCAGGTGACTGCAGCTTGTACCACTTTCAAGTGGCAGGGCTTTTCCGCGACCGGGGTCGGCCGCAAAACATTCCAACGTAAAGGTTACCCCCAAATGGAAAAGCCAACATCCAGGTAGGTGAATTCTCGTTTTTATTTGCAAGTTACCAGCGTGATGCAGATGAAACAAAGTCCAATTCCATTTGATAGCCTGACGCGTTTCATGCTCGGTGAGCATTTCTTCAGAGGCTTTTAAACACTGTGTGAAGCGCCAGAATCTTCAATCACTAACACCTGCCCCAGTGGGCGTTGGCTCACCTCGAGCCTGCTGGTGTTCGTAGTCCAAAGTATAGCTGCAGTGAGCTGCTTCCCAAACAGTGTTCTATTCAAAAAATAAAAAAGTCTAACCCCAGTGGGTGTGGCAGTTGTCACACTGTCTCTGCGCTGTGAAATAATTCTTGCAAACACGACCTTCCTGGCAGCGCTGTTTGTCAGGTGACTGCAGCTTGTACCACTTTCAAGTGGCAGGGCTTTTCCGCGACCGGGGTCGGCCGCAAAACATTCCAACGTAAAGGTTACCCCCAAATGGAAAAGCCAACATCCAGGTAGGTGAATTCTCGTTTTTATTTGCAAGTTACCAGCGTGATGCAGATGAAACAAAGTCCAATTCCATTTGATAGCCTGACGCGTTTCATGCTCGGTGAGCATTTCTTCAGAGGCTTTTAAACACTGTGTGAAGCGCCAGAATCTTCAATCACTAACACCTGCCCCAGTGGGCGTTGGCTCACCTCGAGCCTGCTGGTGTTCGTAGTCCAAAGTATAGCTGCAGTGAGCTGCTTCCCAAACAGTGTTCTATTCAAAAAATAAAAAAGTCTAACCCCAGTGGGTGTGGCAGTTGTCACACTGTCTCTGCGCTGTGAAATAATTCTTGCAAACACGACCTTCCTGGCAGCGCTGTTTGTCAGGTGACTGCAGCTTGTACCACTTTCAAGTGGCAGGGCTTTTCCGCGACCGGGGTCGGCCGCAAAACATTCCAACGTAAAGGTTACCCCCAAATGGAAAAGCCAACATCCAGGTAGGTGAATTCTCGTTTTTATTTGCAAGTTACCAGCGTGATGCAGATGAAACAAAGTCCAATTCCATTTGATAGCCTGACGCGTTTCATGCTCGGTGAGCATTTCTTCAGAGGCTTTTAAACACTGTGTGAAGCGCCAGAATCTTCAATCACTAACACCTGCCCCAGTGGGCGTTGGCTCACCTCGAGCCTGCTGGTGTTCGTAGTCCAAAGTATAGCTGCAGTGAGCTGCTTCCCAAACAGTGTTCTATTCAAAAAATAAAAAAGTCTAACCCCAGTGGGTGTGGCAGTTGTCACACTGTCTCTGCGCTGTGAAATAATTCTTGCAAACACGACCTTCCTGGCAGCGCTGTTTGTCAGGTGACTGCAGCTTGTACCACTTTCAAGTGGCAGGGCTTTTCCGCGACCGGGGTCGGCCGCAAAACATTCCAACGTAAAGGTTACCCCCAAATGGAAAAGCCAACATCCAGGTAGGTGAATTCTCGTTTTTATTTGCAAGTTACCAGCGTGATGCAGATGAAACAAAGTCCAATTCCATTTGATAGCCTGACGCGTTTCATGCTCGGTGAGCATTTCTTCAGAGGCTTTTAAACACTGTGTGAAGCGCCAGAATCTTCAATCACTAACACCTGCCCCAGTGGGCGTTGGCTCACCTCGAGCCTGCTGGTGTTCGTAGTCCAAAGTATAGCTGCAGTGAGCTGCTTCCCAAACAGTGTTCTATTCAAAAAATAAAAAAGTCTAACCCCAGTGGGTGTGGCAGTTGTCACACTGTCTCTGCGCTGTGAAATAATTCTTGCAAACACGACCTTCCTGGCAGCGCTGTTTGTCAGGTGACTGCAGCTTGTACCACTTTCAAGTGGCAGGGCTTTTCCGCGACCGGGGTCGGCCGCAAAACATTCCAACGTAAAGGTTACCCCCAAATGGAAAAGCCAACATCCAGGTAGGTGAATTCTCGTTTTTATTTGCAAGTTACCAGCGTGATGCAGATGAAACAAAGTCCAATTCCATTTGATAGCCTGACGCGTTTCATGCTCGGTGAGCATTTCTTCAGAGGCTTTTAAACACTGTGTGAAGCGCCAGAATCTTCAATCACTAACACCTGCCCCAGTGGGCGTTGGCTCACCTCGAGCCTGCTGGTGTTCGTAGTCCAAAGTATAGCTGCAGTGAGCTGCTTCCCAAACAGTGTTCTATTCAAAAAATAAAAAAGTCTAACCCCAGTGGGTGTGGCAGTTGTCACACTGTCTCTGCGCTGTGAAATAATTCTTGCAAACACGACCTTCCTGGCAGCGCTGTTTGTCAGGTGACTGCAGCTTGTACCACTTTCAAGTGGCAGGGCTTTTCCGCGACCGGGGTCGGCCGCAAAACATTCCAACGTAAAGGTTACCCCCAAATGGAAAAGCCAACATCCAGGTAGGTGAATTCTCGTTTTTATTTGCAAGTTACCAGCGTGATGCAGATGAAACAAAGTCCAATTCCATTTGATAGCCTGACGCGTTTCATGCTCGGTGAGCATTTCTTCAGAGGCTTTTAAACACTGTGTGAAGCGCCAGAATCTTCAATCACTAACACCTGCCCCAGTGGGCGTTGGCTCACCTCGAGCCTGCTGGTGTTCGTAGTCCAAAGTATAGCTGCAGTGAGCTGCTTCCCAAACAGTGTTCTATTCAAAAAATAAAAAAGTCTAACCCCAGTGGGTGTGGCAGTTGTCACACTGTCTCTGCGCTGTGAAATAATTCTTGCAAACACGACCTTCCTGGCAGCGCTGTTTGTCAGGTGACTGCAGCTTGTACCACTTTCAAGTGGCAGGGCTTTTCCGCGACCGGGGTCGGCCGCAAAACATTCCAACGTAAAGGTTACCCCCAAATGGAAAAGCCAACATCCAGGTAGGTGAATTCTCGTTTTTATTTGCAAGTTACCAGCGTGATGCAGATGAAACAAAGTCCAATTCCATTTGATAGCCTGACGCGTTTCATGCTCGGTGAGCATTTCTTCAGAGGCTTTTAAACACTGTGTGAAGCGCCAGAATCTTCAATCACTAACACCTGCCCCAGTGGGCGTTGGCTCACCTCGAGCCTGCTGGTGTTCGTAGTCCAAAGTATAGCTGCAGTGAGCTGCTTCCCAAACAGTGTTCTATTCAAAAAAAAAAAAAAAAAAAAAAAGTCTAACCCCAGTGGGTGTGGCAGTTGTCACACTGTCTCTGCGCTGTGAAATAATTCTTGCAAACACGACCTTCCTGGCAGCGCTGTTTGTCAGGTGACTGCAGCTTGTACCACTTTCAAGTGGCAGGGCTTTTCCGCGACCGGGGTCGGCCGCAAAACATTCCAACGTAAAGGTTACCCCCAAATGGAAAAGCCAACATCCAGGTAGGTGAATTCTCGTTTTTATTTGCAAGTTACCAGCGTGATTCTGGCGCTTCACACAGTGTTTAAAAGCCTCTGAAGAAATGCTCACCGAGCATGAAACGCGTCAGGCTATCAAATGGAATTGGACTTTGTTTCATCTGCATCACGCTGGTAACTTGCAAATAAAAACGAGAATTCACCTACCTGGATGTTGGCTTTTCCATTTGGGGGTAACCTTTACGTTGGAATGTTTTGCGGCCGACCCCGGTCGCGGAAAAGCCCTGCCACTTGAAAGTGGTACAAGCTGCAGTCACCTGACAAACAGCGCTGCCAGGAAGGTCGTGTTTGCAAGAATTATTTCACAGCGCAGAGACAGTGTGACAACTGCCACACCCACTGGGGTTAGACTTTTTTATTTTTTGAATAGAACACTGTTTGGGAAGCAGCTCACTGCAGCTATACTTTGGACTACGAACACCAGCAGGCTCGAGGTGAGCCAACGCCCACTGGGGCAGGTGTTAGTGATTGAAGATTCTGGCGCTTCACACAGTGTTTAAAAGCCTCTGAAGAAATGCTCACCGAGCATGAAACGCGTCAGGCTATCAAATGGAATTGGACTTTGTTTCATCTGCATCACGCTGGTAACTTGCAAATAAAAACGAGAATTCACCTACCTGGATGTTGGCTTTTCCATTTGGGGGTAACCTTTACGTTGGAATGTTTTGCGGCCGACCCCGGTCGCGGAAAAGCCCTGCCACTTGAAAGTGGTACAAGCTGCAGTCACCTGACAAACAGCGCTGCCAGGAAGGTCGTGTTTGCAAGAATTATTTCACAGCGCAGAGACAGTGTGACAACTGCCACACCCACTGGGGTTAGACTTTTTTATTTTTTGAATAGAACACTGTTTGGGAAGCAGCTCACTGCAGCTATACTTTGGACTACGAACACCAGCAGGCTCGAGGTGAGCCAACGCCCACTGGGGCAGGTGTTAGTGATTGAAGATTCTGGCGCTTCACACAGTGTTTAAAAGCCTCTGAAGAAATGCTCACCGAGCATGAAACGCGTCAGGCTATCAAATGGAATTGGACTTTGTTTCATCTGCATCACGCTGGTAACTTGCAAATAAAAACGAGAATTCACCTACCTGGATGTTGGCTTTTCCATTTGGGGGTAACCTTTACGTTGGAATATATATATATATATATATATATATATATATATATATATATTACCTACTGGCGGTCACCAGTAGGTATATATAGTTAGGATTTTTTCTCTATGGGATTTTTGAAAATTCTATGTCTAATAACTTTGGCGTTTGTAGACGGAATTGGCTGAAATTTTCAGGAAAATGGAACATTTTGTTTCTGAGCAGCCCCTGACAATTGGGGGGTTTCATCAAGGGGGGGCCGAGAAAAAAGGGGGGTCCCAAAACGCGTTTTTCCCATGTTAATTTCCATAGGGCGGTTGGCCTCACTTTTAGCTCGAACGGCGGAATGGATTTGCACGAAACTTGGCAAAATTGTAGGGACTGTTACCCCGATGTGCCTTTGCTAGGTCTCAATATATGTGCTCCAGTGGATTTTGAGTAATTTAGGTTCAAAAAAAGATATATATCTGGGCGGAGCCTAACCACACATCTGATCTGATTGGCTGTCAGCACTTCATCCAAGAAGTGTTGACAGCCATCTTGGGACCAATATACATGATAGCACCTCATTAAAAAGCATTGTAGTTAATAGAGGGTTTTAGGACTTTAGTTACATTAGAAATCATTTGTTGATGGTACCATACTCGTTTTAGGAATTGTGGTGGGTTCTAAGGTGATTTTACCATGTGAAAAAACCTTCTGCTGTGATATCATGAATATTGTTTGAAAGAAAACTAATATCTCATGATTTTCCCACAGTGGTTTGGAAGGGGATCTATAAGCTAAACTGAAAGCATATTTTCTGTAAATTCACATTATCTTTCTCAGTCATGTGAAAATGAAGTCTGACATTCTCAGTAAAACATGTACATCCAACAAGGACAGAGACTGTCAGTTGATTCCTTTGTGTTCTACTGCAGCCTCCTAGAGTGTTCTAAAGAACAACTAGAGCGCTAACAGTCCTACTTATTACAAAGGTATGGCACACCTGAAGCCATCTTGATTGGAATAAAGTGGTAACTCTTAAAACATTTAATTTAAAAAGAAACAAAATGAGGGGGCATATTTTGCCATCGAAAGTATGATTAGTGCTGCAGAATGAAAAATTAGGGCACATTTTGAGTGACTTCTCAAATCCTTTTCTATTTCATTAAAACATTCTGACATGCAGTCTCCCAAAATGGCCACCAGAGACAAAAGAGCCCAAATGTAGCCCAAATATCACCCAGATGTAGCCCAAGTATAGCCCAATGACAGAATGTCCCAGAGTGTTCTAAAGAACAACTAGAGCGCTAACAGTCCTACTTATTACAAAGGTATGGCACACCTGAAGCCATCTTGATTGGAATAAAGTGGTAACTCTTAAAACATTTAATTTAAAAAGAAACAACATGAGGGGGTATATTTTGCCATAGAAAGTATGATTAGTGCTGCAGAATGAAAAATTAGGGCACATTTTGAGTGACTTCTCAAATCCTTTTCTATTTCATTAAAACATTCTGACATGCAGTCTCCCAAAATGGCCACCAGAGACAAAAGAGCCCAAATGTAGCCCAAATATCACCCAGATGTAGCCCAAGTATAGCCCAATGACAGAATGTCCCAGAGTGTTCTAAAGAACAACTAGAGCGCTAACAGTCCTACTTATTACAAAGGTATAGCACACCTGGAGCCATCGTGATGGGAATAAAGTGGTAACTCTTAAAACATTTAATTTAAAAAGGAACAAAATGAGGGGGTATATTATGCAATAGAAGGTATTATTAGTGCTGCAGAAAGAAAAATTAGGGCACATTTTGAGTGACTTTTCAAATCCTCTTCTATTTCATTAAAAAATTCTGACATACAGTCTCCCAAGATGGCCACCAGAGACAAAAGAGCCTAAATGTAGCCCAAATATCACCCAGATGTAGCCCAAGTATAGCCCAATGACAGAATGTCCCAGAGTGTTCTAAAGAACAACTAGAGCGCTAACAGTCTTACTTATGACAAAAGTATGGCACACCTGAAGCCATCTTGATTGGAATGAAGTGGTAAGTCTGAAAACACTCAATTTAAAAAGGAACAACATGAGGGGGTTAATTTTGCCATAGAAAGTATGATTAGTGCTTCCGAAAGAAAAATTAGGGATCATTTTGAGTGACTTCTCAAATCCTCTTCTATTTCATTAAAAAAATTCTGACATGCAGACTGACACATGCACTTTGAATACCAGCAGCAGACGTCCCTGGTGAGCAGTAGCTTTACTACAGTGATCTAATGTGCAACTAGAGTGCTAACATTCAGAATTTATGGCAAATGTGTGACACATCTGAATGCCTTCTTGATGGAACCAAAGTAAACAAGCATTGAAAATGCAATAGATCTCGCCCTCGTTTAAGTTAAAGCCATTCTGTTTGTAATGAGGTGGCTTTTTAGCTTTGCTTTTATTAGTGTTTTTTCAACTTTCATGTAAATAACATGCATCTGTATGCATATAAGTATATGTATGCATGCATTTATGTTTGTATTTATATAGATATACAGATGATATATGTTTATATATGAATGTATATATATATATTCACTGAAAAAACCATAGGCTATAGACCATATATAGTTAGGAATTAGCATTTACAAAACCTTGAAAATTCACTGAAAAACCATAGGTTATAGACCATATATAGTTAGGAATTAGCATTTACAAAACCTTGAAAATTCACTGAAAAAACCATTGGTTATAGACCATATATAGTTAGGAATTCGCATTTACAAAACCTTATTTTACTCACACAAAACCATTGAAATTCCATATATAGTTAGTTGCACTAACTATATATCGCGCACCCGCAATCCACTGCTGATGATGTCACATATTACATCATTCATGACATGGTCAGTGACATCACTGATGACATCACTGATGACATCTCAAATGACATCACTGATGACATCACTGATGACAACATCCAGTGACTGTATGTTTCTGTAAAGTTAAAATATGTCTTACATATTGAAGAATGAGTGGATGTATAAGTGTCTGGATGAAGGATTTAGTAGGTTCATGACTGACTGTATGATTGAGTGATTAAATGTGTCTCACTGAGTGCATGGGTTAGTGACTAAACTGTCTTAATTTGTGCATCATTATGTCTGTTGTTCTGTAAACTGTTGCATGTGTTGATAAGTAGCTATATGAGTAACTATATGGGTTATTGATTGGTTGCCCAAGTATTTGTATGGGAGACTGAGTGTGTGTGTGGGTGGCTGGGAGGTGTATGACTCTGTGCATAGATGTGTGAGCAGTTGATTCACTAGATGTATGGTTTCAAAAGTGCATGTGGAAACAGCTGTATGGGCGGTTGACTGTGTGCATGAGTGTATTGGTGAGTGAATGGATATCTCAGTGGTACATGTCAAAGTAAGTACATATGTAAAACACAGTACATGTGAGAGTTGACATATATAAATAACTGTGCATAAGAGCCAGTGAATGTGTGAGTGGCTGTATGGATCATTGTGAACTTGTATCAGGGATTGTATAAGAGAGTAAATATGTGTTAGTATATGTTTGAATAAGTAAAGTTTGTATAACTGTATAGTTGAGGAAATGGAGGTGTGATTGATTCTTTGCATGACTGACTAGGTGTGTGAGTAACTCCATGGATGAGTGACAGTCTGTGAGTGTCTGTTTACACTGATTGTATCTAAGGTTATATTAGAGTCTGAAGAGGTTCATCGTATTATCACATGAATGATATCATCAGTGATGTGATCAGTAATGTCAAATGAGATGTCATCAGTGATGTCATCAGTGATGTCATTTGAGATGTCATCAGTGATGTCATTTGAGATGTCATCAGTGATGTCACTGACCATGTCATGAATGATGTAATATGTGACATCATCAGCAGTGGATTGCGGGTGCGCGATATATAGTTAGTGCAACTAACTATATATGGAATTTCAATGGTTTTGTGTGAGTAAAATAAGGTTTTGTAAATGCGAATTCCTAACTATATATGGTCTATAACCTATGGTTTTTTCAGTGAATATATATATATATATATATATATATATATATATATATATATATATATATATATATATATATATATATATATATATATATATATATATATATATATATATATTACCTACTGGCGGTCGCCAGTAGGTATATATAGTTAGGATTTTTTCCCTATGGGATTTTTGAAAATTCTATGTCTAATAACTTTGGCGTTTGTGGACGGAATTGGCTGAAAGTTTCAGGAAAATGGCACATTTTGTTTCTGGGCAGCCCCTGAAAATTTGGGGGGTGTTCGTCAAGGGGGGGCCGAGAAAAAAGGGGGGTCCCAAAACATGTTTTTCCCATGTTAATTTCCATAGGGCGGTTGGCCTCACTTTTAGCTCGAACGGCTGAATGGATTTGCATGAAACTTGGCAAAATTGTAGGGACTGTTAGCCCGATGTGCCTTTGCTAGGTCTCGATATATGTGCTCCAGTGGAGTTTGAGAAATTAACGTTCAAAAAAATATATATATCTGTGACAGCGCTCCGGGTAGCGCTCCGGTTCGCGTACTTTTCGCGTAACGGAACTTTGCGAAGCGAAGCTGATTGGCTCTCCGGTGTCTGTCATCATTCTAAACAGTCCGGAGCGGCCGCCATCTTGTCTCTCGGTAGGATCCAGAGACAAGAGGAGGCCAAAACGAAGGGGGAAATGACCATAAGGGGGCATAGTAGATCCTCCCTGACCCCCTAGGTTTGATGTGGAGGCTTTAAAAGGGCCCCGCGGGGCAAACCAATTTTTTTTTTTTTTTTTTTGCGTGGGAAGCTCCCGGTTCGCGAACCGGGAAGCGGCCTGGGGAGCGTTCTATGAGGAAAAAAGAATGATAGACTTTTAAAATATTGTATGTTAATTGATTGTTTGTTTTGTTGATTTTTTTTTTATTTACTATGTAACACAAAAAACTTGCACAGTATATTTTAAGTCTCATTTTATATAATATCTTTTGGGTACTTTTTCAGCATTTTCAAATAAAAAAGAATAATGTCTGAAACAATTTTAACTTATAAAATTTAAATTTATTGCTCTGATTTCTCAAAATCTAAAAGTATTTGCAACATTATTTCATCTGGTATGTCGTCCTTTTCATTCCATTCTTCAATTTCATCAACACATTTAATTAATTCTTGGTCCACAGTCTCATCCAAAAAGTCTATGTCATCTTTTTCTTCCAAAGGATTGTTATCCATATTTATTTCAAATGAAATATTATTTCCTTTGGTTGGGCTTCCATTTTCTTGCTGTAAATTGCATAAAAAATAATTATATCAGTAGAGATAGGGCACTGTTGAGTTTAAGTTCAGAGAGGTACTTGTGAGTTTATAACAGAGAAGTTATCTTTGGGCAGTGTATGGTTTCAGGCGTGAAGTAGTACTATTAAAAAGAGCCTGTGAAGAAGCCTAAGTAAATTCATAATTATACAAGCCTTTCTCAATGTTTAACTGTTACAGAGGGACAGTATATAACTATCTGAAAATGTTTTTCCAAAATAATTTAAAGTGCATAACATACTTCTCCTTTCAAATTTATAAAATAACATCTTACCTTTAAAAAAAAGTTGAAGTTATTAGTGAAAATCCTATTGAAATGTACACCAGGAAGTAGTAGTCAAAATGGCTGTGTTTCTTTCTCTTCCTTTATATATATTCAGGTACATAACCAATCAAATGTCAGGTAAAAAAAAAATGAAAATGAAAGTAACATTTTCATTGGTTGTCAATTCCAACACTTCATATGTGTTTTGTGAAGTAATTTACCTCAGGGTATTTAGAGAGGTCTACAGGCTAAATGGCTAAATGTAATTCCAAACAAATTTATGAAAATGGTAGGGATTGGTATGTAGTATGAGCTAATCTATATTTGGTGATAGTGTTTCCAGTCATTTTTCTGTAAATTACTTTCCCACCTTTTTTAATGGAGCGCTTCCCGGGGAGCGTCCCGGTTCGCGAACCAGCAGCGTTACGGGAGTCCACCATTTTGTGTTTCAGTCGAATTAAGATACAAGATGGAGGGCAAATAATGTTGAGAATGGGTAGAAGGGGGCACGGTAGACGTATCTTGACCCCCTAGGTTTTCTGAGGGTGGCTGAGGAGGCCCATATGTGCGGGAAAAAAAACATTTTTTAACAAATTTTGCGCGGTTAGCTTCTGGTTCGCGTACCGGGTAGCGCTCCGGGGAGCGTATTTTGTTAAAAATTAGTGAAAAAAGTTAGAGTAAAACAATAATTGTGAGTGATTAGATGTAGGGTAGCTCTGAGAAGAGCTTTTGGGTTTATGGTACATTTAGGTACTTATAAGTAGGTACCAATGCACAGTCTTAAATTCAAAATGAAAATTCTGTTGCCTTCATCTGAGAAGTGAACTCCATCTCGTCTGTAGATTTCTTGCATTCAGTAACGCAAGTTATTGTTGTACATGGAGCCCATTCCATGGTCTCTCATGTAAGCTGAAACAGATTTGTTTACATGCTTCCTCGACTTCTCAATTTGTGGACAAAATTGGTTCGACCACCTCCATTTCTGTCTTTGGCATATATTGGAATATACCAAGGCAGTTTGAGGAAAAAGTTTCATTAATTGCTCAAAGGTGTCCTTTAAAAGCATTTCCAGACCTACCCCAGTCAAAGTGCCCAAATCATTACCTCCACAGTGCACAATTAACAGGTCAGGTTTTGGCAAATGCATAAAGGTTTTCACCAATGGTATCAATTGGTGACATTTTAATCCTCTTTGGCCAAACCACTTAATTTCCACATCTTGTAAATTGAGGTTAGGTAAATTTCTGTTCTCAGCATACCTTTGAGCCCAGTAGATGTAACTATGTCCAACAATCCAGACAGTACACATGATGAGTGAATTTTCTGCTGCAGTCAGATGAAGTGTGGTAATGAAATGGCAATTGAAATAGTAGGAGTTTGTGAAGAAAAAAAAACTGTGGAGTTTCAGTGCTAATGATTCACTAGCAGTGATTGGTGTATTTCCATTTCTGAAAACAGAAAGTTAGGGTGGATGGATTTGTTCTTTGAAAGATGTAATTTGAATGGTCAAGGAAATAACATTTAATGAAAGATTGCACTGGATAAGCAGGTGCACTGAGAGTTCAGAGTTCAATTGAAACATTGTTGTGTGAACTTGCAAACATCAGAGGTCTTTCAGGAGGTGGTTGCTATGCAAAAAAAGGCAGAGAAGGCAGAGGGGGGAAGGGTTTTGATTTGAAAAAAGTGAGGGAAGAGTTTTGATTGGCTAACATGAGAGATATGTGTAATGAATATCAGCATTTCTGTGCTTTCTATAGCTGCAGCCTCTGGAGTGCATACTCTTTGTTCTGCTGAAGACAATTTGGTGTATTTCTGAGACTGTTTTGAAACTCATAAAAAATTTGTTAAGGTGAGAAAAGATTTATTTAATTTACATAGACTATAGTATGCTTTAAGGACAAAATTATGAAGAAAGCTGTGTTTTTAAAATGTTGCTTTGTCTAAAGTGTTTTACAAATAGATTTTGTTTCTTTGAGAAATTGTAATTGAAAATAATGTGAAGTATTAGCACTGTCAGGGTGTTTCTGTACATAGGAGCTGTGCAGTGTTTTCAAATTATTACTTGAAAATCGCTTTTGAGGAAAAGGAATGCTTTTAAAATTTACCACAAGGAAATAATGGTGTCTGCTTCTTTATAAGGCATTTGAGTGTCTCTGATGTTATTTTTCTCATTTTAATTGAAGAGCTTTCTCCGTGGGGCAAGTTTCTTGTAAATATGCTCCCACCTGTGCTTGGCAAATTTAGATTTTGATTCTCTGAGTTACATAGCCATGTTAAAAGTGTCCCAATAAATGGTGCAAGGACAATCAAAAACCCTTTTCATGTGTCTTAAGGATATTTTAAGTCATTTCTTCTTGAATGTAGGTATACAATTGATTTATATGTTGTGTTTAAAAACGTTTTTTTTTTAAATCAATTACATTTCTGGATATGTACTGCTAGAGCTTCATAGGTTGTTTGGGGCATATTTATAAGGCATTTAAGTGTCTCTTATGTTATTTTTCCCATTTTAATTTAAGCCTTTTCCCCGTGGTGCACGTTTCTTGTAAATATGCTTCCATCTGTGCTTGGCAAATTTAGATTTTGATTATTTGACTTATATAGGCATGTTAAAAGTGATCCTAAAATGGTGCAAAGGCTTTAAAAAACACTTTCATGTGTCTTGGGGCATTTTAAGTCACTTAGGAAACACAGGTGATGTGATTGTGCAATGAGGAAAAGAAACTCCTCATTTTTCAATTTCATCACCTGTGTTTCCTAAGTTTATGAATAACATTGTGCAATTGAAGTTTAGGTCTGTCCACGGACACAAAAGAGGTCTGGCCTTTGTTCAAAAGTCAAGTGGACATGACTTACTTCATTGGTAGGCCTTCACATGTATTATCTCCTCTGTACTCTGCAGCTGATTTATTTAATTAAGATAGACTATAGTATGCTTTAAGGACAAAATTATGAAGAAAGCTGTGTTTTTAAAATGTTGCTTTGTCTAAAGTGTTTTACAAATAGATTTTGTTTCTTTGAGAAATTGTAATTGAAAATAATGTGAAGTATTAGCACTGTCAGGATGTTTCTGTACATAGGAGCTGTGCAGTGTTTTCAAATTATTACTTGAAAATCGTTTTTGAGGAAAAGGAATGCTTTTAAAATTTATCACAAGGAAAAAATGGTGTCTGCTTCTTTATAAGGCATTTGAGTGTCTCTGATGTTATTTTGCTCATTTTAATTGAAGAGCTTTCTCCGTGGGGCAAGTTTCTTGTAAATATGCTCCCACCTGTGCTTGGCAAATTTAGATTTTGATTCTCTGAGTTACATAGCCATGTTAAAAGTGTCCCAAAAAATGGTGCAAGGGCAATCAAAAACCCTTTTCATGTGTCTTAAGGATATTTTAAGTCATTTCTTCTTGAATGTAGGTATACAATTGATTTATATGTTGTGTTTAAAAACGTTTTTTTCAAATCAATTACATTTCTGGATATGTACTGCTAGAGCTTCATAGGTTGTTTGGGGCATATTTATAAGGCATTTAAGTGTCTCTTATGTTATTTTCCCAATTTTAATTTAAGCCTTTTCCCCGTGGTGCATGTTCTTGTAAATATGCTTCCATCTGTGCTTGGCAAATTTAGATTTTGATTATTTGACTTATATAGGCATGTTAAAAGTGATCCAAAAATGGTGCAAAGGCTTTAAAAAAATACTTTCATGTGTCTTGGGGCATTTTAAGTCACTTAGGAAACACAGGTGATGTGATTGTGCAATGAGGAAAAGAAACTCCACATTTTTCAATTACATCACCTGTGTTTCCTAAGTTTATGAATAACATTGTGCAATTGAAGTTTAGGTCTGTCCACGGACACAAAAGAGGTCTGGCCTTTGTTCAAGAGTCAAGTGGACATGACTTACTTCATTGGTAGGCCTTCACATGTATTATCAAGTCAAGTTAAGTCAAAAAGCTTTATTTCGATAAAACAATTATCATAAAAGCAACACAGTAAATCACATGGTACAATTAAGAGCAAATATAGGTTTAAAAAAGAATTTTTTGGCCTGTGTGCTTAACAATATAAAGGACAATAGTTTCAGTAATAATTGTTTTGCACAAGTAAAACTAGTCGATTAATTGATTGAGTTTTTACAGTTTAGTAAATCAGGACAAAAATGGCAGTTCATTTAGTTAGGACATTTTTAAAATAGAATTAAACAGTTAATTTGAGCCTTTTGGCTCGAATGGACCAAGCCCAAGATAAAAATTTAGCTAAGGCACAAGCATAGGACACACGGCTATCGGATATAAGTATCCTAATTGCAGCCTCATGGCTCCTAGTACCCAACTGGCGACATAAGTTTTTGAGCCAGACCCTCCTTGGAGTTGCATACTCGCTGCACTCGAACATAAAATGTGCCAATGACTCCGGTTTGGCGAGGCATACTGGGCATAACTCGGACATTTCCACATGGGATTTCCATCTTGCGGTGAAAGAGTTAAGAGGAAGGGTTCCTGCTCTGAATCTGAAATACAAGGCCCTATCAAAAGGTTTTCCAATAACATCGAAGTACAATTCCCGTCTGGGACGATCTTTGAACCTCAGGAAATCCTCCGTGAGCCTGCCCAAGGTGGTACTAGTATTCCTTTGCAAGCGGATCCAGTCCCAGTAAAGCTTTTTAAGGACTAGCTTCGGGGGTGAAGTTCTGTTAGTCCATGAATCAATTTGGCCCAGCTTTGTTAGCAAGATCTTCATGTCTCTCAGCCATTTGATTTTGTGCCAACTTGGCGATGACATGATTTCTGCTAGACCTCTGGCATATCCACTTAGTTCTTCCACCCGCCAGATGCGTGCCCATAACAATAATGGGCGAAATTTTGCAACATCATCAATCTGGCAGCAGCCTAGGTCCAGCATTAGAGGTAGTGTAGGGGTGCCCTGCGGGAGGGACATAATTGCTCTACAAAATTTGTTTTCGGATCTCGGCAGAGCATCAGTAATGGATGAACCCAAAAGTTCGGCCCCGTAGAGGGCAGAGCTAACACCTTTAGCTGAATAAATCTCGAGGACTGTAGCTATAGGTCTTGTTGTGCAGGATAGTTGCTCTTTCAAAAGGGCTCCTGTAATCCTCTTGTGGCTCATCAACATTTTATCCAAGTGTGGGGTCCAATCCATTTTGTGCGATAGGCGTATCCCAAGATAGTCAAAGACCTCTACCCTTTCCAAGAGCTCGGCATTCAGAGAGGGAGAGCGAACTTGTTGTTTAGGAGGATTCAGCACAAGGTACTTAGTTTTACTTGTATTTATTACCAGACCTCGTTTGGTGCAAAAGGATTCAAAATTGTCCAAAAGTCTCTGTAGGCCCATTGGGGATTTAGAGATTAAAAGCGTATCATCCGCGAAGAGGAGGGTCGGTATTCGTTCGCCAGCCAGGGATGGTTCATCGGAAGGATGTTTCTGGAGATGCTCAACCACCCCATTGATGTAAAGAGAGAAAAGGGTGGGAGCTAGGACGCATCCCTGGTGGACACCTCTCTCAACCGGGATACTACCCGTTTTCTCCACTCCATGGCCCCACCTGACTTGGGCAAAGCTATTTTGGTGCAACCTAACTAATAGGGAAAGCAAATAATGGGGCATCCCCATATCGGCAAGTACTTTCCACAAAGATTCCCTAGGTACAAGGTCAAAGGCAGTCTTTAACTCGATAAAAGCGAGATAAAGACTGCCTTTGCCTATGACCACCACCTTCCAGTACACCATCATGAGTCTGAAGGCTTGCTCAATCGTCCCAGTGCCCACTCTGAAACCTGCCTGATAGTCAGAGAGAATTTTGTTTTCTTCTACCCAGTTTAAAATTCTGACTAACAGGACTTTGCTGACTACTTTTTGGCCAATGTCTAGCAAGCTGATCGGCCTATAGTTGGATGGATCACCCCTCGATCCTTTTTTGTAAATAGGGACCACCTTGGCCCCTTTCCACGATGAGGGAATAGGGGCACCTTTACAGATGGCAGCAAGGAGAGAGTGAATCAATTTACCCCATTTTGCGCTGTCAGACTTTAAGAGGTCACCAGGAATGCCATCGGGGCCAGCCGCTTTTTGTGGAATAATAGTGCTTATTGCATATTCCACTTCCTTGATCGTGAAATGAAAGTCAGTAGGCCGGATAACATAATTTGTAGTGAACAATGGTAGAACCACCCCGCCCTCACCTAAATCACCATGACAGGTGTAAAGTTTGGAAAAATGATTGGCCCACGCCTGGCTTGGGATATTGCAGGTTATCAGATCACTATCTGGTCTATTACGGGCTCTTATGGTATCCCAAAACCATTTCGAGTCTTTTTTAGAACTAGCTTTTTTGAGAGTTGACCAGTAGGCATCTTCCCACTCCCTTTTTGCTAGCTCCAATGCTCTTTTATGTTCTTGCCTAGCCATCTGTATTAGGGATTGGGACTTGCCCTTGACCGCCTCAATTAGGCGTGTCTTGGCTTTCCTACATGATGCAGAGTACCAGTCGTGTCTCCCTTTAGTTTTGTTTTGGGGCATGGTTTTCCCTGCGGTCCCTTTTACCCACAAAAACCTCCCCTATTGTTTTTACGGCTGCTTCATATATAGATGTTACCCTATCTGCTGCCATAAGTGGGTCTATTGAACTAATTTCTACTTGTGAGACTTTAAGCACTTCTTCAATAGTGGAGAGTTTATCAACATTGCTCGAGATTTTGTTCCACTTAAGGCGTCTTCCACAGGAGGAGACAGTAATCCCATGTGGACGATTGGATGATACTAACGGCACTCCGGAGGACCAAGGATTCATTATGGATAGAGAAAGTGAATTATGGTCACTCTCTATGGTCGGTATAATAGCCATATCAATGACCGAGCTCCAGAGCCCCCGGTCCAACAGAATATAGTCAATCCTCGAGGAATGACCAACTCTGTTGAATGTTGGGGCACCCATCCAGTCAGAAGATGTGCGGCCATTAGCTGCTCTTAGTCCAAACTCCAGAGTCAATGCGTTTAGCTGTATTGCACTACGAGTCCAGCGCTTGATAGGAGGGATAGAAAGTGTGGGAATACCCCATCTGCTGTCCTCTTCTCCTAGATCAGGAATTCCTTCCAGGGGAAGTGGCTCATATGTGCAGTTAAAATCTCCTGCTATTAGAATGTGATCAGGTTCTTTATGATCCCTAAGTTGAGCCTCAAGTTCGGATATTACAGGTGAAGTACACCCATTTTTGGAACCTCTAGCATAGACATCGTAGAGATCTAAAGTCAATCCACCACGATGGCCAGATAGAGAAATACCAAGAATATCTGGATTATCTGTCCGCTTGATAGTTATTCGACAGTTGAGTGAGATGCTTACCCAAATGATGAGCCCCCCTGAGGGACGCCCCTTCCTTTGCTTGGGTTTTTCAGCTGGTACAAAAATGGTGACAAACCCAACCCGGTACAGTGGCTCAGTGCTCCAGGTCTCCTGAAATACACAGATCTTATGATCTTCAATCAGGTCGTTCCACTCAGGCAAACCTAGTTTCCTAGTGATCCCGCAAGGTTCCAACTAAGAATTTTTATTTCACCTTTTGTTAGTTTACCTCCAATGTTGGTAGTAATTTTGGGGTTAGTTAGATCTTCACAGTCCCTAGTTGGGGCATGGGATATTCGTTTAATAGCTGCCAGAGTTGGAGATTTGGGACAATTAGAATGAGAGTTGGCTGAGGAAGCATCCTCCTTATCCCTATTAATAGCAGGGTTTAGGGCTGAAGCTTCCGTAAGGTTAAGTCAGTCAACCTCGTCTAACACACAAAATCTGTTTGGATGGGCAAACTGTGAAACAAAGGGATCAAAGGGAGGGGGCAATCCTTGCCACGGTTGTTGCCACTAGTGGTTAGCATGTTGTGTGGGTTGGGGAGGTTGCTGCCACTGCTGGGTAAGTTGTTGGGGGGGTTGTGGAGGCTGAAAGGGTTGTTGCCACTGAAGAGTAGTGTATTGTGGAGGTTGTGGGAATTGTGGAGGTTGCTGCCACTGATAGGTGGTATGTTGTGGAGGATGCATGAACCCTCTGCTAGTTGAGAAAATAGGCCTATGGAAGTTTTGTCTTGGGGGCATGGGTAGGAAGTAGGACAAGGGGAGTGGATTGATTTGGGTGGCAGGTCCGCTGTTAGGTGTGCTACATATATAGCTTGCTGCCCCTATATCCCTGAAGTTAACTGTAATTACATCGCCTGCTATGGTCTTCGTGTTCCTACCCACCCAATCACCTCTACGTACAGAGAGAATTTCGCCACTCATATGGCTAGGTAGGGGCTTGTGTAACTGGAGCCACTGGGCGCATTTATTTCTTAGCTCTACAAAAGATTCTTTTACTCCTTCCTTCAGTGGCGGAACGGCCGTCAGGACAACCACAAAGGGAGAGACTTCTGCCGGCAGGCTAATTGTCTTAAAGCGTGCCTGCTTTGTCTTAGATTCTTGAGGCTTGTTTAGAGAAGAAGATGCTGTTGAGTTAGTGGCATTCCCATTTGGCTTGTGGATTGTCTGTTTTAGTTGGACCAGTAGATGTTTGCGTAGCTGAA
This sequence comes from Lissotriton vulgaris, assembly GCF_964263255.1. Classification (NCBI taxonomy): domain Eukaryota; kingdom Metazoa; phylum Chordata; class Amphibia; order Caudata; family Salamandridae; genus Lissotriton; species Lissotriton vulgaris. Next base: position 726,282,720 of record NC_141696.1, read on the forward strand.
GCAGAGCCTACCACATTAGGGGTAGGTAGGGGTGCAACAGGATTGTTCCCTGTTTGGGTCAAATGTTGTATAACTGGTGCCTTACTAGCTGATAGAGTATTAACCTTGATAGATGGGTCTTTTACATGCTTGGTGCAAGGTATGTTTTTAGAAGGTACTTCTTTTGCCCCTTGCGGCTGCGTAGACCCAATCCCACTTGTCTTGTTAGCACATTTTGAGTTTATTAGCGACGTTAATCTGTCAAGCTTAGAGATTAAGGGCTTGATTTGCGCCGCTATTGTGGCTTCAAGATCCGATTTTAGGTCTATTACCATATTTTCGACCCAGCAGGGTATGCCTGATACAGAGTTCGGGGTGGGCGAAATCAGGTTGTGATTCCTAGCTTTGGCTTTAGGTTTTTCCTTAGTCTTAGGCGCAACCTTTGCAGTAATAGTAGCCCTTCTCCCAGAATCAGTCAATGCAGGAACCGCTCCTGTGTCAGGTTGCCTATCTGTGCTCAGTTCTGGCTTATCAGATGGTTGACAGGCTTCTAGATCTGGAGTGGCTTCAAGGTCAACATAGGACGGATCGGAGTCAGATTGAGTCACTGATAAATCGACAGCGTTCGGGACTCTGAACGTGCCAGCAGCAGTTAGGGGTAGGGGTAGGGAACAATTGTTTGAGGCTTGCTGGGAGGGAGAGTTTGCAGTTGCAAGAGAGCCCAAAGACGAGCGTTTAGCGTTCATAAGGTCCAAGGAAACTCTTTTTTCCAACAGGATGATGCTCTTGTCGATGGTTTCATTTACCCGCGAAATAAAATGGTCTATAGGTCCAGTCACTTGCGCCACGGCCATAGCTTTTTTGGTGCTACTTCTGGTTCTATTGCGCATGGTGGACATCTGCACTATGTAGCCAAATACAACAAAATAGCCCTCACAAAGGGTAGATATTGAGACTTGTGGACGGCCACTCTATACTGGAGAATAAGATGAGAATCACAGGGCCGCCTACCTTGCGTATGATTAGGAGAAGATAATGCAGGGGTTCTGGGCCAGGGCCATCCTCTGCCGTCCTCGAACGGCCTCAAACGGCCCTGTCTTTGCCCAGTCTTCGCCCGGGCTGTGTCCCGCGCTGCGGGAATAGGATGCTATGATATAGGGGGCGTAATGGGCGGGCCAGCAGGGAGAGCAGACCGGAAGCTAGCCATCGGTCTTGCAGGGACTTCTGGGTATTGAAGTCTCCGCACGCTCGCAGCCCCGCTGAAGCCTCACGCCCGTTACCACCTTGCCGCCTCTGCCAAGCAGTGCTCCTCTGTGATGGACAATGCCCCGTCACCTACGGGCGAAGGGGCACCCGCGAAGCGGCACCCGCGAAGCGGGTGCGGCGAGAAGTGGGCTTGGTGGGCTGGTGCGCTGCTATGTCTCGCTGGTAGAGCCAGGGATTTCCACCAACAAACGATCAGGTGAGTGTCCCACATGCTAAAAGTGAGGAACACTTTAAAAGAGCCTTCGAGGGGCGGGGGCGGGCCAGCAGGGAGAGCGGACCGGAAGCTAGCCGTCGGTCTTGCAGGGACTTCTGGGTATTGAAGTCCCCGCACGCTCGCAGCCCCGCTGAAGCCTCACGCCCGTTACCGCCTTGCCGCCTCTGCCAAGCAGTGCTCCTCTGTGATGGACAATGCCCCGTCACCCACGGGCGAGAAGTGGGCTTGGTGGGCTGGTGCGCTGCTGTGTCTCGCTGGTAGAGCCAGGGATTTCCACCAACAAACGATCAGGTGATTGTCCCACACGCTAAAAGTGAGGAACACTTTTAAAGAGCCTTCGAGGGGCGGGGGCGGGCCAGCAGGGAGAGCGGACCGGAAGCTAGCCGTCGGTCTTGCAGGGACTTCTGGGTATTGAAGTCCCCGCACGCTGGCAGCCCCGCTGAAGCCTTACGCCCGTTACCGCCTTGCCGCCTCTGCCAAGCAGTGCTCCTCTGTGATGGACAATGCCCCGTCACCCACAGGCGAGAAGTGGGCTTGGTGGGCTGGTGCACTGCTGTGTCTCGCTGGTAGAGCCAGGGATTTCCGCCAACAAACGATCAGGTGAGTGTCCCACACGCTAAAAGTGAGGAACACTTTTAAAGAGCCTTCGAGGGGCAGGGGGCTGGCCAGCAGGGAGAGCGGACTGGAAGCTAGCCGTCGGTCTTGCAGGGACTTCTGGGTATTGAAGTCTCCGCACGCTCGCAGCCCCGCTGAAGCCTAACGCCCGTTACCGCCTTGCCGCCTCTGCCAAGCAGTGCTCCTCTGTGATGGACAATGCCCCGTCACCCACGGGCGAGAAGTGGGCTTGGTGGGCTGGTGCGCTGCTGTGTCTCGCTGGTAGAGCCAGGGATTTCCGCCAACAAACGATCAGGTGAGTGTCCCACACGCTAAAAGTGAGGAACACTTTTAAAGAGCCTTCGAGGGGCGGGGGGCGGGCCAGCAGGGAGAGCGGACCGGAAGCTAGCCGTCGGTCTTGCAGGGACTTCTGGGTATTGAAGTCCCAGCATGCTCGCAGCCCCGCTGAAGCCTCACGCCCGTTACCGCCTTGCCGCCTCTGCCAAGCAGTGCTCCTCTGTGATGGACAATGCCCCGTCACCCACGGGCGAGAAGTGGGCTTGGTGGGCTGGTGCGCTGCTGTGTCTCGCTGGTAGAGCCAGGGATTTCCGCCAACAAACGATCAGGTGAGTGTCCCACACGCTAAAAGTGAGGAACACTTTTAAAGAGCCTTCGAGGGGCGGGGGCGGGCCAGCAGGGAGAGCGGACCGGAAGCTAGCCGTCGGTCTTGCAGGGACTTCTGGGTATTGAAGTCCCCGCACGCTGGCAGCCCCGCTGAAGCCTCACGCCCGTTACCGCCTTGCCGCCTCTGCCAAGCAGTGCTCCTCTGTGATGTACAATGCCCCGTCACCCACGGGCGAGAAGTGGGCTTGGTGGGCTGGTGCGCTGCTGTGTCTCGCTGGTAGAGCCAGGGATTTCCGCCAACAAACGATCAGGTGAGTGTCCCATGTATTATCTCCTCTGTACTCTGCAGCGGTGGTGCAAAAGATTTGCTATGTGGCGACATATTTTCAACTTGATGCATCTAGACAGATGTGTCATGCTGTAAAGTCCTGTGCCACATGAAATTTGCGTTATGTTTCATATAGGTGTTTTGTTGCAGGGTGGGCATTCATTTGCATGAAAGCCCTGTAAAAGTAACACAGTGAAATTTAGAAGATTTCACTGAGTCAGCTTTATAGCATTCCTGAATCAAATCCTTATGGCTGTTTGAAACAGGCATAAGGAGTGAAGCACCATGCAATGTGTGGCTTCCACCTGTGCATTGCAGTAGACATGTCGTGTTTACGACGTGACTTGTGCAATGTGTTGCTTTTGCGGCACCGATGCGTGACGCATCTGTGCTGTTTTTATTCAATGGTGTTCCACAATGTAAATGTGCCACACCATGAGTAGCAGAGCAGTGGTGCACATTAACTGGTGCATTCCTGGGGATGTGTCAGTCAATATAAATCTGTCCCTATACATTTAAGTATGTGTAGGGGACACAGAGTCAGTGAGGCTTATCTTAGGTTAAGAAGAGATAAGTCCTGTTTACTAAAGACTTAGACATAGGCCTCACCTCTTCAGCATCGCAGGACATGGCTAAATAAAAGCTGCAATATGATTCTCTTGTTAAACAATTTTACTATTCTAGCCTCTGAGATTTGTGTCTTAGTCTCCAACATCTCATTGTTGTTCTCTTTTTTTAAAGATAACGACAACATCAAGCATGAGTGATAATGAGCAATCAGTTGATCTCGATCTTATCGTTGAACTTGTCATTGAAACGTCAGTGGAAGTAGATCCTTTAGATCATTTAAATCCTGAGGATGATGAAGAATATGATGAGAATGCCGATTTGTCAGAATTGTATGATATAGGGTGGGAAGCTGATCTGCTTGAGCCTATGTAGTAAAAATGTAAACCATTTCATTTAAAATTAAACAATAGTTTAAAAAATAGTTTGTGTGTAGTGTTTTTATTAAAATAATTAAATATGCTCGTAAAATTAGTTCTGATTCACAAATAAAAGAACACAGGTAAAACAATTAGCAATTGCTACTATTTGTGATTTCTAAATTTGCCAATGCACTAAAAATTATTCTATGTTAAAATAACAAGGAGGGTGTTAAGTTTTTGATGACTGTTATTGATTTACTGTTTGGTAATAGTGATTAATAAATTTTTTTATTATATTTTAGCACAGATTCAACTGCAGATTATTTCAAAATTTGAAAATGCCAACTAAGAATCGAATTAGAAAGGCTACAAGACGTCAAAGACAGCAGGTCCATCAATTACTGCAGCAGTCCTCTACAAAAAAAACTTGTCAAGTCACCAAGAAAGCACCGGGTAAGACCACGAAAACATTCATAAGAAAAATTTGTAGTAAAAAAAGTATTTCTACAGAAAATGTTTCAGTCCAGAAAAAGAGAAGCAATTTAAACGAAAAGGAAGGGCCAATCAAAAATGTTACTGCTAGAGCAAGAGATAACTCTGTGCATGATAGCAGAAGGAAAGAACAGTTTAGGGACATTCGTAAACGAATGTTCCGCAACAGGATAATTGGCAATTTGTTAAAAAATATTAACAAAGGTCAACAGAAAGTGGTTTTTTATAAGAGAAAAAAAAAAGTTGAGAAAGTTATTGATCAAGCATTTGAAATTAAACGAAAGTTATTTATTTTGATAGTCAACAGAATTAGGAAGGTAAACAAGGTAATTTATGATTTCAAAACTAATAGTAGATGGAAGAGAATAATTAATCGGAGTAATTTTTGTGATGTTTTCTCAGGAGACTGGATGCATAGTTCAAGTTCTGAGGCATTTTTAATGAGGAGAGTTATTTCCAGGATAATGATTTGGTGCATGCAGTTGACACCAGTGGTCGAGCTTATGAAGTGAAAGATGGATGTCCAGTTGAAAAAGAAAAACTTGTAACAACAGACACAGAAGAGGTGTTAGGTAATGAGGTTTTAGGAAGATGTCCTAAGGGTCCTGTGTACACCTGGAAGTGTAGTAGTATTTGCAGTGTGCGACAGGATTCAATTGATTTGCTTTGTGATTTTGTACGGACATTTAATAAGAAAAGTTTGAAGCAGAAAATGAAGTTGTTGCAAGAATTAGATACTTGCAGAGTGAGAGAAGTGACAGGTTTGCATGGTCATTCACTGGCTTGTCTTTCCAGGAGAGTGTGCCAGAGTGTTTTTCATAATTTTAGGATGCTAGCAGTGCATCATAATAAAGTGAGGAAATTAATTAGAATGTTGTATTATGCTAAGAGTCCAGCAATTATGCTTAAACAATGATGTGCTGCTCTTTTCCATGGTTCTGAAATAGATGTGAAGAATATTTGTGAAGAAATTGAGTTTTGTTACTTTGGAAGTAAAGAGGAGAATGTTCAAATTGACCCAGAAGAAGAGGGTAATGTTGAAGATAATGTACAGGTTTCCAGTACAGATAATTTTCAGAAGGAAATTGCCACGTTTCAGGTGAAATCAAGTGAGAGGCCTAATTTCACTTGTGTGTGTTGTCGACGGACTTATTATAAGAATCAGACTAAGTTAGTGGATTTATATGCAAAAAGTGAAAGGGAAAATAATAGTGAATGGAAAGATTTTGCAACATACTTGATGGTAGAAAATTGTTTTGATTTGGGATCGGATCAACGTGTGTGTACTTATTGTTGTAACAAATTAAACCAAAACCAGATGCCAGCTAGGGCGGTTCATAATAATCTGGAATTGGTAGAGATTCCTTCTGAATTGAAGGATTTAAATACTTATGAATCTATTTTGATTCAAAGTATCCATCCCTTTCAAGCTATTGTAAGAATGGAGCCAAAGACAGGGAAGTTGCCTCCCTCAGATTTACAGAGAGGATTAAAGGGAAGAGTTGTTTATTTGCCTCTAGATTTGAACAAAAACATTAACACAATTGGAGTAGAGAAAGTGGAAGAGGAACCTCTAGTTATCATAGTTAATGGTGTTCCGACAAAGAGTAAGAAAATATGGCAAGATTTAGTGGATGTTAGGAAAGTCAAAAATGCAACATTGTATTTAAATAAAAATAATAAGTACTATAAGAATGTATATGTTGTAGAAGAGGAAGTAAGTGAGGAAGAGGATAGCGATTTGTGTCCTGGTCAAATTGAAAAAGTAGAAGCCTCTAAAAAGGAAGAAATTTATGAACATTATAGTGTTCATCCTTTGCATTCCAAGGAAGCTATGGGGAATGCTATTGAGTTGTTTCAAATGAGACAAGCCAAAGGGAGTCCCATTAGTGTTTGGGAGGAAAGTTTGGAAGCTCGGTGTTTCCCACAGCTATTTCCCACAGGTCGAGGAGGACGATATGATGAGCGACCTGTTCAAATTCCTGCTTCAGAATACCGGACTTTACGATTGTATGCAGAAGATGCTAGGTTTCGACAATGCATTCCCTATTTGTTTCATCTCCTGTTTGAAAGCGATCTGTCAGGACTGTCATATGCAGTGAACCACATCTTGAAAAGTGGTATACAGATGCGAAACATCTCGGCAAGGGACTTTATGGATAAAGTCAATGTCCAAGACAGTATTTTGGATTCTCACCTAATTAATCTCATGGCGTGTCAGCGTGGTACTAATGAGTACTGGTACAGTCGTCATGGTGATTTAAAATGTATGCTGAGAAACTTAGGAACTCCGACATGGTTCCTCACTCTCAGCTGTGCCGAGTATAGCTGGGAAGACTTACTTGAATTTCTACGAGAGGCAAATGGAAACATTGAAAATATTGAATTCAAGACACCCGGAGAACTGTGCTCTTTGGATCCAGTGAATGTATGCAGGTACTTCAATCATAGATTTGAAGCTATGATGTCTTTCATCATGAATAAGAAGAATCCACCTCTTGGAGAGGTGTTGGATTTTTTCTGGAGAAAGGAGTACCAAGCAAGAGGTGCTCCTCATATACATATGCTGCTATGGATCAAGGATGCACCTAAATTTGGAACAGATCGGGATGACTTAGTGATGAGTTTTATAGAACAGTATTCTACGTGTGCTGTTCCAAATGCAAAGGAGAAGAAAAGCCTAAGAGAACAAGTTCTACGTTTCCAAAGCCATCGTTGTGGAAAGTATTGTCGTCGTAAATTCAGAAACAAGGACAAGTTCTACACCAAATGTCGTTTCAACTTTCCACGACCGGTGATTTCTAAAGGAAGAGTCAACAGTTTGATGTCTTCACTGCGACATAATGTGACGAGGAAATCACCCAAAAACACATACAATTTGAAAAGAAACGAAGAGTCCAAGTACATCAACGACTACAACCCTGTGATTTTGTCCATGTGGAATGCTAACATGGATATACAGTTTGTGGCTGACAACTGTATGGCTGTGGCTCGGTATGTGACATCTTACATCACCAAAAAAGAAAAGACAGAATTGAAGGATATGTGGGAGGATATTTCCCATGAAATGAGCCTCAGCAAGAAGTTGTACAGTTTCAGTTTGAAGATGTTGTCGCATCGAGATATCGGAGCTTACGAATATTCTGACCGCTTGTCTTCAGCAAGTCTCTATGCCAAATCCAGGAGTATCGTTTGGGCGAGTCTTGGTCTTGCTGCAACGCGAAATCGAGTTTTAAAATCTGTCCGGGAAACTGAGTATTTGGTGGAAAAGGAGCCAAACAGTACCGACATTTTGAAGACCAACATGTTGGATACATATTATCCAAATCGAAGCAGTCACCTCGAGAATGTTTGTCTATATGAGGTTCTACAAAATTACATATTCAAGAGGAACATCAAAGAAGATATTGAGAAAGGAGTGTATGCTGTCATTGGAAGTGAGGGATGTCTGGTCAAGCAAAGAAAATGCCACTTGGTAAACCATCGAAAATTAAGTGGCGAATCTCCAGAAAAAAAAGAGTTTTTCTATTTAGCACTCTTGCAACTTTTCAAGCCTTGGCGTGCAGAAGAAGAACTGCTTGGAAATGTTCTTTGTTACGAAGACTCTTTCAATGCCACCAAGGAAACCATAGAATGTTCTGCTTTTCCCAAATATCTAGAAATGTTGACTTTGGAAATCGAGCAGGAAGCAACGATTGCAGCCGAGATTGCTAGAGACAGTTCTCAGGACAGTCAGAGTTCTGTTTCATTGAGTCAGGATCCACTAGGAGGACCTGTTATCGAAAATGAAGCCGCCACAGCCATGAATGAAGTAGAAAGAGCCATGGCACATGCTCAGGAGGATGCGGTTAACCTAGAAGACTTGGAAAGACAACTCAACGTTGAGCAGAGGAAAATATATGACGAAGTTACCAAGCAAATTGAGCATGGATTAAATCATGAGAAGAAAGAGTGCTCATGTACGTCGTTGAAGCCTGTCCGATTGTACGTGAGTGGAGAAGCGGGAACTGGAAAAAGCTTCCTCATTAAAGCAATTTCTTGTTATTTGCAGGAAAGGACTGAGTCATCGCTGTCTTGTGTTGTCACTGCTCCAAATGGACTGGCAGCACATAACATTAAAGGTATTACTTTGCATCGTCTACTGATGTTGCCAGTAGAGCATGACAACAAATTACAATACCACAAGTTATCTGGGGATGCTTGTTGTGAAGTTTCAAGAGTCTTGAGGAAAATGAAACTTCTTATCATTGACGAAGTAAGCATGGTTTCAAATCTCATGCTTGCCTTTGTGCATTTGAGAATGCAAGAAGTTCTCAAAACAGAGTATGATGTGTTATTTGGTGGCAAACACATCATTGTTTTCGGAGATCTTCTGCAGCTAACACCAGTGAAAGGACAACCTGTGTTCAAAATACTCACGCATGAGGATACCAGGAAGTGCCTAGGGAGCATTGGCAATGTCAATATATGGCTAAACTTCAATTATGCTGAACTGCATGAAAATATGCGTCAGGCGAAGGATGAAGATTACAAGAATATTTTACAAGATGACCGACCATGCGAAAGAAGCTTTACATGCACGATTACTGTCAAATTTATATCCAGAACAAGACATTGTGCCTGAGAATATTTTAAAGAAAATTACTGAGAAGAAATCTGGAATATGTTTGATGCCAACTCTTGCAGAATGTGCCATCTTCAACAACAAAATGTTGAATTTAGAAAAACAAGAGATTGTGAAACTTGAAGCTATTGATAAAATAGAGCATATGGGAGCAACAATTATTTTGTCTGAGAATTTGAAATCTAAATTGGATTCATTAGAGAAGACTATATCTAAAACTGCGGGTTTTGAAAAGACTTTGAATGTGTGCTTAAATTGCCGAATTATTTTGAGAAGGAATTTACATGTTGAAAGAGGTCTGGTAAATGGATCAATGGGTAATGTTGTTGATTTTGAAAAATACAGAAATAGAGATGGTATTGAATTTTTAAAAATTAAATTTGATGGCATTGAGGAAGTACAGCTAATTGGTCGTTCTTCTGCTAGATTTTTGCTTGTAAAAGACTTATATGTGCGCCGTAAGCAGTTTCCTGTTTGCTTGGCATATGCGGTGACAATCCATAAATCGCAAGGTTTAAGTGTAGATAGTGCTTTAGTGAATATAGGCAGTTCTGTGTTCAAGGAGGGTGTGGCATATGTGGCATTGTCACGAGTTACAACTTTATCGGGATTGTACTTGATTGACTGTGATGTCACAAACATTTGTGCAGATCTAGATTGTGTTAAGGAATACAATAGGTTAAGAAGAGAGTATGCGCCACATTTGCCTCAATATCCTTTGTTTGAGAAACGTGTGGTAGGCCGGAAACGAAGAAATGTGACCAATAGTAGGGAGGTTATAGCAAAAAGACGAAAAGTTGATGAACCTGAAATTATAAGCAGAAAGAAAATGGATTCTGTTGAAGATGTTGTTGGTTTTAAATTTGAAAATAGTTCTGGTGTCAACTGCTATGCTAATGTGGTGGTTAATGTTCTCTTTTCACTAGAGACTTTCAAAGAACAGATTGTGATCAATTCGGAACAAAGTTTATGCTGTTTGTTGAATTCTGTGTTAGAGAAATGTAGTGCTGATAAAACGAGAGTAGAAAGTGTGTCTGAAATTCGTTTTCTGTTAGACGAATGTTCAGGTCAAACAGAATTCTCTGAAAATATTCAGCAGGATTGTCAGGAGTTTTTAATGTATATGCTTGATGTATTGCAAGATGAGGGTGTAGATGTAGATTATCTATTTGGCCTTTCTTATCAATGGCAGCATGACTGCGAGAATTGTAGGCTATCAAGTACTACTAGTGTAGATTCTGAAAGATTTATATATTTAACTTTGCCAGACAGTAAATCAGTGTCCTTTCATAAGCTAGTAAAAGCAGCTGATCACAACATGGAGTGTAGCCAATGTAAATCTGAAATGATGTCAACATTATTTTTACGAAGATATGGCCTGTATGTCATTTTAATGTTCCAACGATGTAGGACTGATGGAACAAAATTGTCAACTTTAATAAAAAAAATTGTTGCTTTGCAGTTGTCAATATCAGTAAGGACTTTTGTAACTGCAGCAATTATATTTCATGACGGTGGTACAATAACATCAGGACACTATACAACTTATTTAAAGTCCAGAAACGGCTGGTCATTCTGTAACGCTTCTGCTTTAACTTTCAAAAAGAAATTGCCTTTTGACCTTAAAAATTCTTACCTGGTGTTTTTAAAACCAAAATTTTAGGGACAAAATCTCGGGATTTGTTCTGAGCAATTTCTAGAGATTCATGGAGTAGAGGGAATGTAAGTCTGCAATGCTGTCTAGATTATTTATCCAAACTTTGGATCATAATGTCATTTTAAAAATTCAAAAATATAAACCTGATGCAAGTAACTCTGCTTCATAGTAAGCAGTATCACTGTCATAGGAAATGTAGAACATGAGTGAGCAACAAGGGTAAGATATTAATAATCCAGGATTGTGAAAGTAATCTTAAACATTCTCTTTCTGAAAGTTGCGAAAATAGAAAATGACGGGATTTGCGTACAAGAATTCCAAGAGTTGTAAATCGCTCTAACATGATTTGGCCATGTGGAAACATGTGGTAGAATGTGAGAAGTATTTTATCGTATGCAACATATTTTTCAAAACGATGGAGGTTTTCTTTCAGAAAGTGGCGGGCTGAAAATATTAACAGCACAACAGAGTGTAAGCTGTTCATAGGACATCCTTCGACGTCATGGAAAGTAAGTTAATTTTAAGGAGTTTTGAATTCTGATTTCTTATGTTGTATGGGTTTTTTAAACACAATCATTTTGATTGTGTTTTTTTTCCCCGCTGTTACATGATGAATACCTTCAAGTCACTGATTTTAGTGATATTTGATACATTCTGAGAACAGCAAAAATAAACCATTTAACATGTATAATAAATTCTCTACTTTTTGTACTTATGATATACATTTAGAAATGTGAGGTAGACATGGAGAAACTGAGGCTTCTGTAAGTGTCAAAGTTAATGCATACAGTGCTGCACTTCTGGGTACTGTTTTATTTTGATACCTGAGTAGGCCTCACCTCAAACAAACCTCTGGAAAGGACACATCTTATTTGCATCCTGAAACAATCATTTAAAATGTTAGGGACAAGTTTATGATGGCTTTACATCTCTTTTGCGCTGCCATTGCATCACTGTTGTGAGACATCAGCAGTGCAAAAGATGAACCATGTTCCAAAATAGGCCTCACTTCATCAGCATCAAGATACTGTTAGTTTAAAATATATATCTTTAGGACTGTGTAGGGGGCCTAGAGAAGCAGAGGCTTCTGTAAATGTCAAAGTTGTTGAAAAACTGTTTGTCCTTCAACCTTTTCCCTTGTCTTTTCTAATTTTTAAATTCATGTTTTAATATTTTTCAAATGTTTGTTCTCTCTTTCACAGATTGAAAGTATGAAAAAAAAGTGAATGATTATAAGGTAAATGTTTTCTACTCTTTTTGTTACATTTCTATCACATTCACCTACTATAGGGCTTCAGACTAAAGAGCTTTAAACAAAGTTTAACTAAATGTGGCAATTTGGAGCTGTGCCCGTGGCTTTTATGTCAATGCGCAAGTGCATTGACCTAAAATTCATGTGCACATTACCAAATCGCCGTCTGTTCCCTCAGGCGCACTCCTCCCACACCTTTGAAGTGAAGATTAGCTTCACTTCAAAGGCCCCGGCTGCTTTACACCCTCATTCTGCTGTCCCCGCTCCGTCCCCTCCCCTGTCCGCCGTGTGCATTTCTCGTCCCCCCCCCACAGTAACGCCACTCACACACGCAACGCCACTCACACACGCAACGCCACTCACACACGCAACGCCACTCACACACACAACGCCACTCACACACACAACGTCACTCACACACACTACGCCACTCACACACGCAATTCATCCACGCAACGCCACTAATCCACGCAACGCCACTCATCCACGGAACGCCAATCATCCACACAACGCCAATCATCCACGCAACACCACTCATCCACGCAACACCACTCATCCATTTGCAAAACAAAAAGGACAAACTCTTCTATTGTGAGACCTATTGCTTTTTCAATGCTTGATTCTTTCACTTCCTTATCTATTTTGTTTTCCACAATTATATCCTCTTCCATCTTTTCTTCGGTAAATAAATCTATTAAACAGCATCTCTGGTTTAGTCCCTATAGCTCTCTTTCTTTTAACATTACTCTCTGTTTACTTCCCTTGTACTTACTCCTTTATTTTTATTTTTTTTAATTTTGGGTTAGCTCCCGGTTCGCGTACCGGCGAGCGAACCGGAAAGCGAACTAAAAAAAAAAACAGCTTGCCAGAGTGTTACACTTTCTAGCAATTTTTGTATAAAGGGGAGGTAGTTCTGAAAAGAACTTTTTTTTAATGTTTTTGTAGTTTTATATATATTTTTTTTCTTTTTTGAACATTATTTGTTTTTTTTGTTTTTTTTGAACAATTTTATGTTTTTTTTGTTTTTTTTGAAAGGGAAAGAACAAAAAACAGGCATTGAAAAGGGCTCAACAGGAGCAAAAAAAAAATTATTGCATGGGGCGTTTAGATCATTGGTGTTTTTCAAATGCTAAATTTATTAATTTAACACTCATATTAGCACAAGAAATTAAAGTGCCACAATATAAACAAGTAAACTTCATATGAACACATTTTTTGGGGATATTTGGCACTGTTTCTCGTGCCTCTGCAACCGTCAGAGAAATATCAGCTGATGTCCTGGCCGCAGAAGTTGGAGGGTTCTCTTGCAGGTCACGCATCTCTGCCCGGCTATAATTAAGTGGATGCCACCTCTGCATATGACGGTGCATTGTGTAGTTTCCAAAACTGTACTTTTTTTCAGTGCCCCTGGATAATTCATCTTGGCATATAAGGCACGTAACATAGCGTGCATTAACTTTTTTCTTTCCTGCTGGAATAGAAAAAAACTGCCAGATAAAACTATTTTTGTAATGAGATACCCGGGGTAACTCTTTCAAAAATCGTGGTGCCTCTTCTTCCTCTTCCTCTTCTGGATCCTCTTCCTCCTCTGGGTTTCCAAGGAACTGTGGAGGTGGTCCACTCTTCTTAAAGGGAGGTGGTGGTGGTGGTGGTAGGGGTCCAGCAGCTGCAGCTACTACTGAAGCCATTTTTTTCACAGAGCAAAATAGGTCTTCCTTTCTCAAAGTTGAAAGTCAGAGTGAGAAAAAAGGTGGGGGCTTTCATCATTTGGGAAAAAAATTGTTCTAAACCAATGAAAAGTGTTATTTTTAGGTCACATGACCTAGTCTTACATCATTAGGAAACCAAAAGTGAAATGAACCAATGAAAAGTTTTATAAACAAGTCACATGACCTGTTCCGCTCATGTTACGCGCTGCGCGCCGCGCCCCGGATCGCTTCCGGTTCGCGGTCCGGAGCACTTCCGGGAGCGCTAACGCAGCACGTCATAAGACGCATTACGCGACAACGTGATATGTCGCGCTTCCGCGACGCGTCACAATGTTGATTTCTAATGCGGCAGTTGCGCAAACGGAACGTTTACCGGTTAGCGGACTGGGTCGCGGCATCAAATTGAGCTAACGGAAAGCTTCCCGGTTCGCGAACCGGTAGCGAAACAAAAAAAAATAATTAAAAAAAATATAAATAAAAACATTCAATTACAATAATTTTAAATATATTTTTGAATTAGAATAAAAATACATTTTACAGCTTTTGATATTTGCTATTAAAAAACCATTGAAATTCACTGAAAAAACCATAGGTTATAGACCATATATAGTTAGGAATTAGCATTTGCAAAACCTTGAAAATTCACTGAAAAAACCATAGGTTATAGACCATATATAGTTAGGAATTAGCATTTACAAAACCATATTTTACTCACACAAAACCATTGAAATTTCATATATAGTTAGTTGCCCTAACTATATATTGCGCACCTGCAATCCCCTGCTGATGATGTCACATATTACATCATTCATGACATGGTCAGTGACATCACTGATGACATCACTGATGACATCTCAAATGACATCACTGATGACATCACTGATGATATCACCCAGTGACTGTATGTTGCAGTAAAGTAAAAATATGTCTTACATATTAAAGAATGAGTGGATGTTTAAGTGTCTGGATGAAGGATTTAGTAGGTGCATAACTGACTGTATGAGTGAGTGATTAAATGTGTGTCACTGAGTGCATGGGTTAGTGACTAAACTGTCTTATTTTGTGCATCATTATATCTGTTGTTCTGTATACTGCAGCATGTGTTGATCAGTTGCTATATGAGTAACTATATGGGTTATTGATTGTTTGCCAAAGTATTTGTTTGGGAGACTGAGTATGTGTGTGAGTTGATGGAAGGTGTATGACTCTGTGCATAGATGTGTGAGCAGTTGATTCACTATATGTATGGGTTCAAAAGTGCATGTGGAAACAGCTGCATGTGCAGTTGACTGTGTGCATGACTGTATTGCTGAGTGAATGGATATCTCAGTGCTACATGTCAAAGTAAGTACATATGTAAAACACAGTACATGTGAGAGTAGACATATATAAATAACTGTGCAGAAGAGCCAGTGAATGTGTGAGTGGCTGCATGGATCATTGAAAACTTGTATCAATGATTGTATAAGAGAGTAAAAATATGTTAGAATATGTTTGAATTAGTAAGGTGTGTATAACTGTATAGTTGAGGAAATGGAGGTGTGAATGATTCTTTGCATGACTGAGTAGGTGCATGAGTAACTCCATGGATGAGTGACAATCTGTGAGTGTCTGTTTACACTAAGTGTATCTAAGGTTATATTAGAGTCTGAAGAGGTTCATCGTATTATCACATGAATGATGTAATCAGTGATGTCATCAGTGATGTCATTTGAGATGTCATCAGTGATGTCATCAGTGATGTCACTGACCATGTCATGAATGATGTAATATGTGACATCATCAGCAGTGGATTGCGGGTGCACGATATATAGTTAGGGCAACTAACTATATATGAAATTTCAATGGTTTTGTGTGAGTAAAATATGGTTTTGTAAATGCTAATTCCTAACTATATATGGTCTATAACCTATGGTTTTTTCAGTGAATGTATATATATATATATATATATATATATATATTACCTACTGGCTATCGCCAGTAGGTATATATAGTTAGGATTTATTCCCTATGGGATTTTTGAAAATTCTATGTCTAATAACTTTGGCGTTTGTGGACGGAATCGGCTGAAATTTTCAGGAAAATGGCACATTTTGTTTCTGAGCAGCCCTTGAAAATTTGGGGGGGTTTTGTCGAGGGGGGGCCGAGAAAAAAGGGGGGTCCCAAAACGCGTTTTTCCCATGTTAATTTCCATAGGGCGGTTGGACTCACTTTTAGCTCGAACGGCTGAATGGATTTGCACGAAACTTGGCAAAATTGTAGGGACTGTTAGCCCGATGTGCCTTTGCTAGGTCTCAATGTATGTGCTCCAGTAGTTTTTGAGAAATTAACGTTTAAATCAAGATATATATCTGTAACAGCGCTCCAGGCTGCGCTCCGGTTCGCTTACTTTTCGCGAAACGGAACTTTGCGATGCGAAGCTGATTGGCTCCCCCGTGTCTGACAACATTCTAAACAGTCCGGAGCGGCCGCCATCTTATCTCTCGGAAGGACCGAGAGAGAAGAAGAGGTGAAAAACGAAGGAGGAATTTAATGAAAGGGGGCAAGGTAGACCCTTCTTGACCCCCTAGGAATGATGTTGGGGTTATTAAAGGGTCCCGTGGGGAAAATGAAAAAAAATTGATTTTTCACGGTAGAAGCGCTTCTCGGGCCGCGAACTGGGCCGCAAACTGGTAGCGAAACGGGAATTCGCCATTTTGTGTTTCGTTTTAATTAAATTACTAGGTATAAGGGGGTGCGGGAGACGTATCCTGATCCCTTATGTTTTCTGAGGGTGGCTGAGGAGGCTCATATATGTTGATATATGTCTTCCAGCGGCTGTGCGTGCGCCATCTTGTCTCTCGGTAGGATCGAGAGAGAAGAAGAGGTGAAAAACGAAGGTGGAATTTAATGAAAGGTGGCAAGGTAGACCCCTCTTGACCCCCTAGGAATGATGTTGGGGTTATTAAAGGGTCCCGTGGGGAAAATAAAAAAAAATTGATTTTTCACGGTAGAAGTGCTTCTCGGGCCGCGAACTGGGCCGCAAACTGGTAGCGAAACGGGAATTCGCCATTTTGTGTTTCGTTTTAATTAAATTACTAGGTATAAGAGGGTGCGGGAGACGTATCCTGATCCCTTATGTTTTCTGAGGGTGGCTGAGGAGGCTCATATATGTTGATACATGTCTTCCAGCGGCTGTGCGTGAGCGTTTTTTTTTTTTTTGCTGCGTGACGTCTGTTAACGTTCGATTCGATGGAAATCAGGAAGTGTTGACCGCCAATTTGTCACTCCGATAAAATATTTTGTTATAAATGAATCCTTATTGATAAACATTGTATGCGCCATCTTGCCTTTTTTCCAATGGCACAATTTTGTCGTGCACGGCAGCCATTTTAGATGCCTTGACCAGACCCACTCTCTGCACGCCGTCGATTCTCAGCACGGCTCCCCACCCTCGCAAGCATCTCCCCCACGCACTGGTCACCCCCGCTCTCTCTCTCAAGCATGGGCCATAAACTTCCCCCCATCTGCGCTGCTCTTCCCTGAGAATCACACCCTGTGCCCGCCCGACACCTCCCTTTCACCCTATTCACTACCGCACCCTCTGACACTCCTCTTCCTCTGTGTCCGATTGTCCAGGCCGGACCCAGGCTATCACCTAGCCCTGCGGATGTAGTTTATGGCCCCAGCTGTAGAGAATCCAGACATGCCAACCCTCCCGATTCAGGCGTGAGACTACTGATTTCAGTGCTAGTCTCCCGCCTCCCGATTTCTGCAAGCAAAAACCCGGGGGCATATTACCAACAACTAGCGATAATTTTTGTCTCTAACTTGTTTAGAGACAAAAATTATCGCCGCACATCGGCGATTTTTATCGCAGATAAACCTTGCTATTAGCAAGGTTTATCGCAAATGCGATAAAAAACGGCCGCAATGCATGAATATCGCAGAAAAGTCAGCGATATTCATGTATTATCGAGCAAATGCTCTTAGCCATGTTATCCACCTCCCATTGGATAACATGGCTAAGAACTGCTCAGGGCACTATCACTGACATGCAAAGCGGGGCCCACGATGGTCGCTATCTCCTTTTAGCTGTCACTAACTGGTGTTAGCGACAGCTTGGTAATAGGGAGATAATTTTATCTCCGCTAGCTTGGCTTTTAAAGCCAAAAAAGCGGAGATAAACCCCCTTGATAATATGCCCCATGATTCCTCGGGGGTTTCAGCTGACAGGGCTTGGTATTGTGTTACGTGGTAATTCTTCCAGGAAACGTCAGAGGGTCGATGCAGGGGTTCTAGAAGGGGTGATAAACCATTTAAGCCTCATGAACAAGCGCATGGTCTTTTAAAGATCTGTGAAGTACTCGGGGCGGCGGTGTGTGTGTGTCCTCTTTCAGGAGCGGGCGGGGGGGGGGGCACTGCCAGCAACTTCCAGGCCAGGCAGTGTTCAACACTTGCATCACCCTTTCTCTGCCTGCTATTGCGCTCCATGCTTCGGAAAGGTAAGAAAAAGAACGTGCATTTGAGTTTGAAATGTCCGATCCTGTAGCAGTACACTTTCAAAGCCCACACATGACAATAACCCGATTCAAGGCCCCATTCACCCGTTTAAAAAAAAATTTATAACACTCCAACAAAGTAAGATTATAAAACGTTATTAACTTTTAAATATAATGAACGGAACAAAAACTGTAAAAACTTTTAAACATTTTTCACCAAAAAAAGCAACAATTGTCAGAAGCTGTCTTTTGTGCGAATAGTCCCAAGGCAGCACAACGTGCTGAGTTCTGGACGGCACCCAGGTGATGTCGCCTGGGTGCCGCACTGGTTTTGGTATCCTACAATGCTGCTCCGAAAATTGGCGTGGGGCGTCCCGGGTGGTGCGGGGGGAGGCCTCGTCAGTAGCGGTCTGTTGTGCGAATAGTCCCAAGGCAGCAGAACGCGCTGAGATGTTGATGGCACCCAGGTGATGTCCAGTAAACTGCCGCACTGGTTTTGGTATCCTACAATGCTGCTCCGAAAATTGGCGTGGGGCGGCCCGGGGGGGGGGGCGTGGGGGAGGCGGCGTGAACGGGCCTCCCCAGGTGGCGGCCATCCAGCTGAGTTGCGCCCGCTCTTGCGGCTACAGCGTCTCGCTCACCATGTTGTTGAGTTGCTCCCACTCTTGCAGTGCAGCGATAGGCGGCTGCCACATGACTCTTAAAATGGCGGACGGCTCTTCGGTTTTGGGCCTGGTCCACTGAAATGGCCCTGGGACACCTTGGAACTCGGACGCTTGCCTGCTAGGGCTTGGGCTCCATTCTCGAAAAGCGTCCCCTCAGCCGTGAAGATTCTACAAAAGTCTTGGGGGCCCCCGACTCCCGCAGGCTTCCGGTGGGGAGCGGCTGCCATGATTGCTCGCGGAATGACCACGACGAAGCTACGAGATGGTGGTGCTCTCATGCTGACGCCAGCTTTAGTCTGAAACATCCAGAAACAAGGTGGGGCTTTCATCGTTTGGGAAAAAAAAATGTTCTAAACCAATGAAAAGTGTTATTTTTAGGTCATATGACCAAGCCTTCCATCTTTAGGAAACCAAAAGTAAAATGAACCAATGAAAAGTTTTATAAACAAGTCACATGACCTGTTATGCGGCATAGGGCTACAAAAAGCGTAGAAAATCCGTTGACACGTGAGGCGGCGTCAGTAGCGGACCGATGTGCGAATAGGCCGAAGGCAGCACAACGCGCTGAGATCCGGATGGCACCGAGGTGGTGTCCAGCAAATTGCCGCACTGGTGTGGCCATCCTACAATGCTGCGCCGAAAGACGGCGTGTCCAGCTGAGTTCCGGTCACTCTTGTGGTACAGTGAGTCGAACGCGCCGAGATCCGGATGGCACCGAGGTTGTGTCCAGCAAGTTGCCGCACTGGTGTGGCCATCCTACAATGCTGCGCCGAAAGTCGGCGTGGGGTGCCCCGTTGGCTTATGAGGTGATGTCAGTAGTGGACCGATGTGTGAATAGGTCGGAACCAGCACAAGGCGCCAAGATCCGAATGGCAAGTCCTGGATGTTGAGTGCCATAGTTGAGAGTTCTGAGCAGTGCTTGTAAGACTATCTGAAGCTTATTTGCACCTGCTGCAGCTTCACTGTTGCCCAAGGTGGTGTCCAGCAAATTGCTGCACTGGTGTGGCCATCCTACAATGCTGCGCCGAAAGACGGCGTGTTCAGCTGAGTTCCGGTCAGTCTTGCGGTACAGTGACTCGAACGCGCCGAGATCCGGATGGCACCGAGGTGGTGTCCAGCAAGTTGGCGCACTGGTATGGCCATCCTACAATGCTGCGCCGAAAGACGGCGTGACCAGCTGAGTTCCGGTCACTCTTGCGGTACAGTGACTCGAACGCTCCGAGATCCGGATGGCACCGAGGTGGTGTCCAGCAAGTTGCCGCACTGTTGTGGCCATCCTACAATGCTGCGCCGAAAGTCAGTGTGGGGTGCCCCGTTGGCTTATGAGGTGATGTCAGTAGTGGATCGATGTGTGAATAGGTCGGAACCAGCACAAGGCGCCCTGCACTGTTGAGCTTTTTTCAATGCCTGTTTTTTGTTGTTTCCCCTCCATCAAAAACAAAAAAAAAATATAAAACTGTGCAAAAATACAAAAAAATGTTTAGAAAAGCAGTGCTTGTAAGACTGTCTGAAGCTCTTTTGCACCTGCTGCAGCTTCACTATTGCCCTGGTGTGGACAAAGATCGCCCATGACTTAGGCTGATTGAGAGTTTGTAGAAAAATGGCTTCAGATTTTCCACATATTACTCTTCAACATTCTTCCTAAATGTAACAATGTGAGATTCACTAGGAGAACGGCTGTTTATCTTTCCTTTCAAAATGCTGCCAACAATATTTTCTGAATGGAAGACACCATCTTGTAGCATAAAGGGCCAAAAGGGGTTCTGGTCTGGCCGATTGTTGGTGGAGACATTTTGACTATATCTTGGACCTGCCCGGCCTCGCCCAAAATGGCGCCGGTATAAATGGGACTCGTAACTCCTTGCCCGCAAATGTATATCTAGAAAATTTTATTGTAAGTGGCCCTGTCTTATTTTAATTACAAAATGTACGTCCACCGATTCCGCAACTGTTAGACACCTTAGTTCTTGCAACCTAATGGCCCGCTCGTTACGTTCCTCTACAGTGTAAATGTCTCCTCATCATATACGATTTAAGTTTGCTCCGTGGCCGGCCCACGTGGTTATAGGCCCGTATTTGTATACTGACATTTTCACAATAAAGGTTTTTAAAACAAAACACGGTAGTAGTATTTACATTGGTAAAGTTTTTACTTTTAGTCACTGTTTTCGAATCAGTAAAAGGCAAGTGAAATAAAGCAGTCCAATTACATGACGGATAAAAGGTATAATATGTAGGAACGTAGTAAAGATAAATGGTCAAGGGCATTTGTGTTTTCCACTCCTGCAACATAAAGTGATCGATAAGAATCTGATAATCAGGCGTATCGGCGACTAAGACAGCAGGCCGAGTCTCTTTTACTCAACGGCTCCGTCATGGAACGAAGAAACGCCCTTTTTCTCGAAAAAGGAATATATTTTACTTGCAGGACAGTTGTAAATTTTCCGGGAAAGTACATTAGCCTGGAATATTATAACATATATGTTATAAAAAAAATAATGTTCGAAAACAATAAAAAGCGTAATTTTTAGGTCATATGACCAAGCTTTTCATCATTAAAATAACAAAAGTAAAATGAACCAATGAAAAGTTTTATTAACAAGTCACATGACCTGTTATGCTTACGTTACGCGCTGCGCGCCGCGCCCCGGATCACTTCCGGGTGCGCTAACGCGGCGTGTCATATAACGCATTACGCTACAACGTAGGTCAAGAATATAGTCAAAATGTCTCCACCAACCAGCGTTCGGAACACAACCCCTTTCAGCAGTCCAAAAAGTTCTGTTAAATGACAATTGAGGGGACAGGCAACAAGAACCATCAGTCAAAGAGGGGAGGGCAAGTTCTTTTCTTCCGGGTCATGTTGGGGCGCTACCGGAACTGATCGAATTGGTAGTCTACAGTGTTTCTGGATGTTTCAGACTAAAGCTGGCGTCAGCATGAGAGCACTACCATCTCGTAGCTCCGTCGTGGCCATTCCACGAGCAGACATGGCAGCCGCTCCCCACCAGAAGCCTGCGGGAGTCGGGGGCCCCCAAGACTTTTGTAGAATCTTCACGGCTGAGGGGACGCTTTCGAGAATGGGACCCAAGCCCTATCAGGGAAGCGTCCGAGTTCCAAGGTGTCCCAGGGCCATTTTAGTGGACCAGGCCCAAAACCGAAGAGCCGGCCGCCATTTTGAGAGTCCTGTGGCAGCCGCCTATCGCTGCACCGCAAGAGCGGGAGCAACTTAACTACATGGTGAGCGAGACGCTGTAGTCGCAAGAGCCGGCGGTAAACAGCTGAATGGCGGAAGAGGCACAGTGTAGCAAAAGCGGGCGGAATGGCAACTAAAACGGTAAAGGGGCGCCCCACTACAGCGTGTCTTCAGGTCAAACGGATTGTGGGACAAAGTCCAGAATAGAAGAGTCATCAAAAGGCAAAAAGTTCCGCCGGACCCCGGGAGCCGGCCGCCTATGTCGGGGGCGATCTCAGGCTACACCAGTGCTATAAGACTTGGGGAGGGGGTCGGAGCCAAGCGTCTTCTCCGAGTCCGTGCCATCACACCGCCCCTCGGGGGCCTCCGTCAAGCGGTTTAGGGAGGTACCATATAACATTGTTTTCAAATGCAGTCAGGTCCACAAACGACCCTCACTTACTTTGAGAATAGTGAAGCTGCAGTAGGTGGAAATAAGCTTCAGACAGTCTTACAAGCACTGCTTTTGTAAACATTTTTTGATTTTTTTGTATTTTTGCACAGTTTTATATTTTATTTTTGTTTTTGATGGAGGGGAAACAACAAAGCACAGGCATTGAAAAAGGCTCAAACTCAGAACTCTGAACTATGGCACCCAACATCCAGGACTTTCCATCCGGATCTTGGCGCCTTGTGCTGCTTCCGACCTATTCACACATCGGTCCACTACTGACATCATCTTATAAACCAACGTTATGTAAATAGTTATTTAATAAAATGTTTTACCCTGTTACTTTGCTGGTGTGTTGTCTATATTTTTAATATTTGCATAGGGTTTGTCGTTATTTTGGGCGGGGTGGGTGACGGAGCCGAGCTGTCTTGCAGCCCTCATGGTGTGGAGCTCAGTTCATCTCACTATTTTCGTATTTCTCATGAAGGGTTGTTTATAATATTTCTATTTTAGCGAGGTCAAAAAGAGATCCAATTAGTGGCCTACTGATTTTGCTCGATTACTTTTATTTTTTTACATGATTTTTCACGATCTGCAAAGACTAAACAGAGTATTGCGACTTTGTGCTTGTTTGTAAATAGAGAATGAACCAAAGAGAATCAATTGTAAAACAGTAAATGCTTGGATAATAATCAATCAAATGGAGAGACAAGCAGGCAGGACGGATTACAACGGGGGCAAAGGCCTGCGTTAACTACTCTTCACTATCTGCAAAGAGAGAGTACTACTAAGAGAAAAGAGGGGAGGGGGGCAGCGTTCAAAGCACATCAGCGTGCATAAATACGAAAATGTTTTTATCTATCACGTACTTGACATTTTAAAGCTTTTCATATTTGCTATTAAAAAACCATTGAAATTCACAGAAAACAACATAGGTTATAGTCGATATATAGTTAGGAATTTGCATTTACAAAACCTTGAAAATTCAATGAAAAAACCATAGGTTTTAGGCCATATATAGTTAGGGATTTGCATTTACAAAACCTTATTTTACTCGCACAAAACCATTGAAATTCCATATATAGTTAGATGCGCTAACTATATATCGCGCACCCGCAATCCACTGCTGATGATGTCACATATTACATCATTCATGACATGGTCAGTGACATCACTGATGACATCACTGATGACAACTCAAATGACATCACTGATGACAACATCCAGTGACTGTATGTTTCTGTAAAGTTAAAATATGTCTTACATATTGAAGAATGAGTGGATGTATAAATGTCTGGATGAAGGATTTAGTAGGTGCATGACTGATTGTATGAGGGAGTGATTAAATGTGTCTCACTGAGTGCATGGATTAGTGATTAAACTGTATTAATTTGTGCATCATTATATCTGTTGTTCTGTAAACTGCTGCATGTGTTGATCAGTAGCTATATGAATAACTATATGGGTTATTGATTGGTTGCTCAAGTATTTGTATGGGAGACTGAGTATGTGTGTGGGTGGCTGGGAGGTGTGTGACTCTGTGCATAGATGTGTGAACAGCTGATTCACTAGATTTATGGTTTCAAAAGTGCATGTGGAAACAGCTGTATGGGCGGTTGACTGTGTGCATGAGTGTATTGGTGAGTGAATGGATATCTCAGTGCTACATGTCAAAGTAAGTACATATGTAAAACACAGTACATGTGAGAGTTAACATATATAAATAACTGTGCATAAGAGCCAGTGAATGTGTGAGTGGCTGTATGGATCATTGTGAACATGTATCAAGGATTGTATAAGAGAGTAAATATGTGTTAGAATATGTTTCAATAAGTAAGGTGTGTATAACTGTATAGTAGAGGAATTGGAGGTGTGTTTGATTCTTTGCATGACTGTCTAGGTGTATGAGTAACTCCATGGATGAGTGACAGTCTGTGAGTGTCTGTTTTCACTAAGTGTATCTAAGGATATATCAGAGTCTGTAGAGGTTCATCGTATTAACACATGAATGATGTCATCTGTGATGTTGTCAGTGATGTCATTTGAGTTGTCATCAGTGATGTCATCAGTGATGTCATTTGAGATGTCATCAGTGATGTCATTTGAGTTGTCATCAGTGATGTCATCAGTGATGTCACTGACCATGTCATGAATGATGTAATATGTGACATCATCAGCAGTGGATTGCGGGTGCGCGATATATAGTTAGCGCATCTAACTATATATGGAATTTCAATGGTTTTGTGCGAGTAAAATAAGGTTTTGTAAATGCAAATCCCTAACTATATATGGCCTAAAACCTATGGTTTTTTCATTGAATTTTCAAGGTTTTGTAAATGCAAATTCCTAACTATATATCGACTATAACCTATGTTTTTTTCTGTGAATATATATATATATATATATATATATATATATATATTCACTGAAAAAACCATAGGTTTCACACCAGTTATAGTTAGGAATTAGCATTTAAAAAACCTTTGAAATTCACTGAAAAAACCATAGGTTTCACACCAGTTATAGTTAGGAATTAGCATTTAAAAAACCTATTAAATTCACTGACAAAACCAGTTATAGTTAGCAGGAAATTTTACTGACATAAAACCATTGAAATTCCCACGTTATAGTTAGTTGGACTCACTATAACTTGCGCGCCTGCAATGCACTGCTGATGACATCACATATTACATCACTCATGACATGGTCAGTGACATCACTCATGACATCACTGATGACACCATCCAGTGAATGTGTGTCTTTCTGAAAAATAAATTTGTTTTATATATGTATTTGTAAAGGTCGATGGAAGAATAAATGTTTAAATAAGTATGTAAATGGATGATTTTTAAAAAAAATTGGTTGGTTAACTGGCTTATTAAGTGTATCTTAGTGAATACATATATTAGCGAGTATTGTTTAAATATTTAAATGTTTGTATCAGTGTTTCTCTTTGTGTATAAGTGGCTGCAGGGGTTGGTGACTGACTCACTGTTTGTATGTGTTTTGAAGACAGCATATGTGCAGGACTGTATGGGTGGATGAGTGTGTATATGTGTGTGTTAGTGAGTGAATGACTGTCTCACTAGTGTCTTCATTAGTAACGACATATGTTTTAATCTAGTATATGTGAGTATTGATGTATATAAGTGAGTATAGTATATATAGTGAGAGATTGTAGGAGTTCCTGTTTAAATAAGTATGTGTTTCTATAAGTGATTGTTTAAGAGAGTAAGTATGTGTAAGTTTCCTTAGAAGTAAGGTGGTAGTGTGTGTATAAATGTATATGCAAATAAATGGATGTTCAATAGTTTATTTGCATGTGTGAGTATGTGTGTGAGTAACTTTTGGATGACTGCTGATGTGTAACAGGATGTATAGGTGTATCACTACATATGATGAGTGAGTATATATATGAGTGACTATATAGAACTGTTGGTGAATGAGTGGATGTGTATATAGATGGTGGAATTACTGAATTGGTTGTTGTTACTGGTTTGGGTACCTCCATTTTTTTGAAAATGTTTGTTTCTATTTATGAATATGTGTTTCAAGCGTTACATTACACTGAAATTAGGTCTGTCACTCTGTCACAAGGATGGTGTCATCAGTGATGTCATGAGTGATGTCACTGACCATGTCATGAGTGATGTAATATGTGATGTCATCAGCAGTGCATTGCAGGCACGCAAGTTATAGTGAGTCCAACTAACTATAACGTGGGAATTTCAATGGTTTTATGTCAGTAAAATTTCCTGCTAACTATAACTGGTTTTGTCAGTGAATTTAATAGGTTTTTTAAATGCTAATTCCTAACTATAACTGGTGTGAAACCTATGGTTTTTTCAGTGAATTTCAAAGGTTTTTTAAATGCTAATTCCTAACTATAACTGGTGTGAAACCTATGGTTTTTTCAGTGAATTTCAAAGGTTTTTTTAATGCTAATTCCTAACTATATAAGACCTGAAAGCCCACCAGGAATCTCCAGTATGCGCCAGGGGACTGCATTGCAGAGAGGTGTAATGAAGCCAGAACCCTTTTTACACCTCTCTGCAACGCAGCCCCAGTGCATGTTTGAAGAGGGGGAACTAATTCCCCTTGCATACTGGGGGCCCCTGGGGGCCAACTAGCCCACCTGGAACCTCCAGTATGCGCCAGGGGCTGCATTGCAGAGGTGCAATGAGACTATGCCCCTTGTTACACCTCTCTGCAACGCAGCCCACTGCCGCGTTTGCAGAGGGGGAACTAATTCCCCTTGCATACTGGGGGTCCCTGGGGTCAACTAGTCCACCAGGAGCCTCCAGTATGCGCGAGGGAGCTGCATTGCAGAGAAGTGTAATGAGGCCACACCCTTGTTACACCTCTCTGCAATGCAGGCCACTGGCACGTTTGCAGAGGGGGGACTAATTCCCCTTGCATACTGGGGGTCCCTGGATCATATCTGCCCAAACACCGATATTCCGAACGATTGTAAATGACTTTTCTTGAGAAACATTTGGATTTGGATTATCATGTCCTATACTTTGGAATTTTTGAAAGACTGACTTTGAGGATGCTATAAATTACTCAAGTCTGCCCGAATTGTGTGGGTAAAATTGATACCTAGTCACTTTGAATAAGAATATACTTATGTCTCGTCTAACATTTGGAAGAAATATCTAGTTATATGACAACTGGATACCGACATAACTTGAAGGAAATAAGAACGCCCTGAAGAAGTTCTGTTGTACAGAACGAAACCTTTCGGCTGGCTGTGGTACATAAACTTAAGGAAAATAAAAGCATTTGAATATACACCAAGATTCAGCGCTTCAATAAGGACTCTAAGTGATATGATTTGATTGGACTCATTGTGAAAGTGGTGCTGTGCCAAACTTTGGAATATTCTCCACTACTCTCTACTACTTACTCTCTCCGACTCCACTACTCTCAAATACTCACTGTCTACTACTCATTCTCTACTACTCTACTACTCTCTACTACTCTCTCTCTACTACTCACTCCCTACTACTCGCTACTCGCTACTCCCTACTACTCACTATCTACTACTCTCTACTACTCACTCTCTACTACTCTCTCCCTACTACTCACTCTTTACTACTCACTACTACTCTCTACTACTCACTCTCTACTTCTCACTCTCTACTACTCTCTACTACTCACTCTCTACTTCTCTCTCTCTACTAGTCTCTACTACTCACTCTACTACTCACTCTCTACTACTCACTACTATTCTCTCTGCTACTCATTCTCTTCTTCTCTCTACTACTCACTCTCTACTACTCACTCTCTACTACTCACTCTTTACTACTTACTCTCTACTACTCTCTACTACTCACTCTCTACTACTCACTCTCTACTACTCTCTACTACTCACTCTACTATTCACTCTACTACTCTCTACTACTCACTCTCTGCTACTCTCTCTACTGCTCTCTACTACTCACTCTACTACTTACTCTCTACTACTCTCTACTACTCACTCTCTACTACTCACTCTCTACTACTCTCTACTACTCACTCTACTATTCACTCTACTACTCTCTACTACTCACTCTCTGCTACTCTCTCTACTGCTCTCTACTACTCTCTACTACTCACTCTCTACTCTCTATTACTCACTCTCTACTCTCTACCTCTCTACCTCTCTCTTCTTCTCTCTCTACTAATCTCTACCTCTCTACCGCTACCTCTCTACCTCTCTACCTCTACACCTCTACCTCTCTACCTCTCTCTACACGCACACATATACACATATATGCATATATATATGTATGTGTATGTATAAAAAAACAACAAAACATTTTTTTAAACAGCTACTTATAAAACTGTCATTCTTTTTCCCCATGGTACACTCCCCGGTACGCGCACCGGTGCGCGCACCGGTGCGTGTACGGGGCGCTCCCCCCGCGAAAATCAAAAAAAAATTATTTTTTTTTTGCCCCGCGGGGCCCTTTTATGGCCCCCACATCAAACCTAGGGGGTCAAGGGGGGGTCTACTCTGCCCCCTTATGGTCATTTCCCTCTTTGTTTTGGCCACCTCTTGTGTCTCGATTTTACCGAGACACAAGATGGCGGCCGCTCCGGACTGTTTAGAATGTTTACAGACACCCGAGAGCCAATCAGCTTTCCTCACGCAAGTCGCGTGGCGCGCACGGTACGCGCACCGGTGCGCGTACCGGTGCGCTGCTATAGATATATATATT
Source organism: Lissotriton vulgaris (assembly GCF_964263255.1). NCBI lineage: Eukaryota > Metazoa > Chordata > Amphibia > Caudata > Salamandridae > Lissotriton > Lissotriton vulgaris. The sequence continues at coordinate 726,311,366 of NC_141696.1, forward strand.
TTTTTGAACCTAAATTACTCAAAATCCAGTGGAGCACATATCTTGAGACATAGCAAAGGCACATCGGGCTACCAGTCCCTACAATTTTGCCAAGTTTGGTGGAAATCCATTCAGCCGTTCGGGCTAAAAGTGAAATCGACCGCCCTATGGAAATTAACATGGGGAAAACGCGTTTTGGGACCCCCCTTTTATCTTGGCCCCCGCTTGACGAATCCCCCCCAAACTTTCAGGGAAGGACCGGGGCGCCGCGAGGCCATTTTCAGGAAATTTTCAGGCAGATTCGTCAACCGGTGCCAAAGTTATTCCAAATAGAATTTTGAGATTTAACATTGAAAAAAATCCTAACTATAACTACCTAGGTAGGTAATATATATATATATATATATATATATATATATATATATATATATATATATATATATATGGTGTATCATGCCTCCACAGGCGGTATCTGACTGTCTCCCATTTTGATTTCATGTACGACCCATGGTGAGAGGAGACAGTGCTGTAAGACTCGAGAGTGCCACGACAGAACGGCAAGGACGGAGCAGAGCAAACCATGGCATTTGTGGGAAGACAGCGGTCAGAGCTTACCAGACGTTAGCCTCCCAGGGACACAGCTAGAGTTTGGTGTCCTAGCACGCGAGAGGATTAACGGCAGGGGCAGGCCCGCAGAAAGAGCAGCAGGAGGCGCGAATGGACGACATGCAGTAGGGTGAAGACGTAAGCCTCCCTGGTGGCGTGGCGAAACAAAAGGTGTATTGGTTTGGTTATGGAAACACACCAACAGGGCGGTGTGTAGAAGGAGGGTCACTCACCCTGGGATGCCTCACGGCTGGGTTAGTATGCCTGACAAAAGTCGGGGTACCAAACGGAGAAAGCCCTCGCAGCCCAGTCCCGGCCAGACGGCAGGGCACAAAAGAAACTAGCAAGGTAGCGAGTTCGGGCCTAACTAGGGGGAAAGGTTACCCTCACACGCAAAGGGGCATGGAAAATAACAAAGAACAATCTACGAGCTGTCAGGATGATTTACGACCCAGCGAGATGCATATGAGCAAAAAACAAACCAGTCATTTATGGCCAGACGATGATTTATGGCCGATGATTTATGATGCCCATGCAGAATTATTTATAACAACAGAATGATGACAGATTTGTAACAGAATGATTTATGACAGTCCGATGATTTATGACCATGTTTTATGATGAACAGGCAGAGTGATTTATAACAACGAAATGATGGCCGATTGCGGCTGAACAATTTATGATACCCGATGATTTATGACACCTGATTTATGATATCCAATGACACCGGAAGGTGTCCAGGGGAATGTACAAATATGATATATGTAATGAGTAATAAAAACTGCGGCCAAATACCACCACAAAATACAATGACTGTTGGCTGTGTTCATAATGCAGGTACACAAGTATGGTACGGTCCCCGGAATAGGCGCAGTATGGACATTATGAGAACAACAGGGTAAGCAACCAAGAACATGGTGGAAATTTCATGGGCTGTGGAGAAATAAAGAGTGTTTTGAAGTGCAGCTTTAAGCTCTGTCCCTTAAATGTAAAGTAAAATAGGGTTGTTGATAAATAAATAAAGGCGCGCAGACATGCGGTGTCGGGAGGTGTGATGGGTCTGCTTTGGAGGAAATCCCACAAACAACACTGCAAGCAGACGAGCCCAAAGGGAAATCAGCGCTGTTCTAAAATTAATAAAGGTGCGTGTCCATGCTGTGTCAGAGGTGGGAGGGGTCTTCTTCAGAGAAAAGGGTAGAAACTATTTTGAAGCACGCAGGACTGTTAATGATTAAATAAAGGCAAGCGGGAATGCCTTGCCGGAGGTGTAAGCTCTGCTTTGAAGGAAAGGCAAGAAACAATTTTTAAACACACAGGCGCTTTTAATGAAAAAATAAAGGAACATGACCACATTGTGTCGGGAGGTTGGAGGTCTGAAAGCCGCACTGTTAATAAATAAATAAGGATGTGTGGCCATGCTTTATCGGAGATTGGCGGGATCTGCTTTGGAGAAAATCCAAGAAACAATATAGAAGCACATGGGACAGTTATTAAATAAATTAAGGTGTGTGGGCATGCTTTGTCAGAGGTGGGAGGGATCTTCTTTGTAGGAAAGGCAAGAAACAATTTTGAAGCATACAGGACTGTTTAAAAAAATTAATAAAGGTGCACAGGCATGCTGTGTCAGAGGTACGAGTGTTCTTCTTTGGGGGCCAAACCAAGAAAATGTTTTGAAGCATACAGACGCTGCTAATAAATAAATAAATGCTCGCAGCAAGCTTGCTCAATGACAGCAAAACAAATAGTGCTTAGAAGTGTTAAATTAACATGCAGCGTATGAGTCCATGTAAGAGGGTCAGTCCATATGAGAGGTTACAAAATTTGAAAAGGAGAGCCTAGAAAGCTACTTCACCACTGAAAAGCCCATGGGCAGTAAAAGGAGCCAATAGAAAAGATGAGAGTGGCTAGGAAAAGTTGAGAGGGGCTTCAAGCCCGTATCCTGAAAAGAATATGTCTCAAAAAGACAGTGCAAATAGTGGGGGCCTTCTGGAAAATAATTTTCCTTGTGGTCAAACTTTGGTCAACATGTTTCTTGCCTTATAATGGTCTAATGTCCCTAGCAGGATCAAATGCAGTTCATCAGGACCAGTTTTATGTTACCTCATCTATGTGAGGTGCTCTGCTTAAGCTGTGTGATGTCTCTACACTCAATTCGATAAACCCACACCAAGTGTGGCACTGTAATGAGCCCTGTATCATGTCAGTTTCAGGTTACCCAGTTTCAGGGAACCTAGATTTGTGCAGCAACTGACCTACAACATAAACTATATATCAGAGATTGTGCTTAACACATAGTGTGGGAAAATGAAACAAGATAAAACCCTGAGCTTGTCCATGACACAAATAATCCAATGTCATGTTTCTTAAAGTTTTTGTTTACAGTCATATGCCTGTTGTCCGGAATTGTGTATACTCGAACTTGCAGCATGTAAAATCGTGCCCATTGACACTGTATGTGTGACTGCACTCAAGCCTTTACTTCAAAAAAGCTCACCCAAAACTCAATTAAAGGCAGGCCTCAGGGGTTGTCATGAAGGAAGAACTGTAATGGTAAACATCTGTATAAAGAAGCGAGAACACTATATTTAGGGGATCATTACGATGTCGGGCGGAGAGCCTCCTCCCGACAGTCGGAATGTCCTCGACCACATCGGAGCCCTTCCGACCGACTTGGTTGGTTTACATTCCAACTGCCCAATCACGATGTTTGCGGTCGGTTTGTAAACTGCGCAGTCATTCCAAATTTGTTCTGAGCTACTCACAGAGTATTCGTGACAGTCGAAACCGCATCGTACACCCCTATGGACAGCTTTTCCGCCCTCGGGGTTACTATGTCGCTTTCAAACAGCCTTTCCACGTTGGCCTGTCTGACATGAAAAGGTTGTCGTAAAGTGATTTTGGAGGTCCCTGGCAGGGCCTCCTAGGCCCCGTGGCCTACATTTGGTGGCCAAGGGGGTACCCTAGGTACCCAACTGTAAAACCCAGTACTGTGTGGCAGGTACTGTGGGGTGCCTGCCACAGGGTGCAGGGTTTTCTGCAAACACCCCATTTCCCCATAGGAGCCTGTGTTATGGTCGGTTGTTCAGCGGAACATGAGCTCCCTTTGGAAACAATGGGAATCCGTCCGAACAGTGTTCGGTTGCATAGTAATCTGGCGGTCAGATCCGCCGACTGCAAGTCGGTCGGTCCTGAATCCGAATCGGGTGTTGGTCGGCGGATTTCCACCGGCATCGTAATGAGCCCCTTAGAGTAGAATTAGGTATCATTATGACCCAAAACGGGGGAAGAAGATGCCAATACTTACTTCATGAAAATTTCCTGCCATGTGTCTACCCGTCATAATGACCTCATGTAGGTCAGGCTTCAGTTAGTACATCTTTAAGAGAATAGAAAATCCCAGGCTTCATTAAGACTATTTGATGAAGTGCACCCATCATCACCCAGAATAGAGGGTGTTCTCAAAATGGCTTCTACCATACCATCATTAAAACTTAAACCTTGTAATTCCACCATACCGTGAACAGTCGGGAACCCAGGAGAAGCCTGTAAATTCTGAATTGTTATATCTATATAGAACAATGTAGGTTGTGGTACGAGCTCAGTACTCACTTACAACTAAATTGCTATGGCGGATATCCTAAATAAATACAGGTGTGACATTGTAAAGGGGGGTCAGGCATGGACAGGACACGTTGCCGTGGTAAAGAGGGTTTTATTTTAACATACAGTTTCTTTTTCCTAAACGTAAGTCTCTCTTTGGCAAACCCTGCAGGATCCGTGATGACAACAAGGATGTATAGGTCCTTTCGTGGTCGGGATGTCAGGCCGGCGTCTCTTCCAAAGGAACTCTCGCAGGGGTTGTGCCGAAAACAAAATAAAGAAAAGGACCAATTACTGCCACGTCCTGATATACTTTTGTTCCCAGGTACCAAGGGGTGAGGGATCACCGTTAAGTGTTTCACATTCTCTTACGGAAAGCTCTGGTGAGGGTTGTGAGGGTCGGGATTTACAGGGCGGGGTAGTGTAGGGATACTAGGGAGGGGTCAGGTCTTTTGAGGTGGTTGAAGTTCCCCGTCTGCCCACCCAGTTTGAGATACGGTCCCGTACCTGTCGGAGCCACACTCCTCCCTCGGGAGCGTGGCACGGCGCTGCGCGGAATCGTTGGCCTCCTGGCACGTCTTCTTCAGACAGGGCTTCACCTTGCTCGTCTGCTTCTCGTCCTCGCGTTGGGGTTTCCACGTCCCGGGCTTCACCCTGCTCGTCTGCTTCTCGTCCTCGTGTTGGTGTTTCCACGTCCTGGCGGCGATCTTCCACGACCTCCTCTCCCCGGTCCTCGCCTCCGGTGGTGACGTCACACGCCGACCTCCACGATTCCGGTCCTTTAACCAATGAAAGGAAGGCTACGTCATCAGGGGCAGTCCCGGCGTCCTGCTCCGTATTCCAGTTAAAGGAGCCGTGTTGCATTTCCGTTGACGATGTTCCCCACGTGAAAGGTTCGTCCTGTGGAGAAGGAGCAACGATTTCTTCAGTGTTTACAGACCACCAGTTACTCTCATTACAGCCGTCCTGACTATCGGTCCTCGACCCGGTCACCTGGTTACAGACATGTACTTTCAGACGTGGCAATAAATGCAGAATGCAAAAAAGAGAAAGAAAAAATAAATAGGCACCAAAGCTGGCCAGAGAAAGCAAGGCTGTGCTAGAAAAAGAACGCAAGCAGGAAAATTACTCTTTCCTTTCAGGAAATACTTTACTGATTCAGAAGTGTATTTTAATAAATAAACACTTTACTATTAAACATGTCACAGTAGAAATAGTGGACTATGCTGACTATCATCAAGAAGACCCTTTCGACTCTATGTGCAAGCCCTGTCACCAAGATATTTGTCAAACACAAAGTATAAATTGCAACTGTGCATAAAATGAAATCAGAAAATATATTGTTTGCCAGTGATCGATGCAATTTCTGCTGGCTGATTAGCATCTCAGTCCATTTTGCTGTCAGCAAGTAAGTTTGTGTCTGGGTGCAATCAGATGATAAAGTACAGGTTTTGAATGAGCTTAGAAGTTCATAGAGACAGCCCTTTGTCCCTCAGGGCGCCCACACACCACGGGATGTAAACTGAATCTCACGCTACAAACAACACAGCTTTCCTTTAATGCCCACACAATGTCTTTTATAAGGTATCCGATTGACAGAATGTTGGCGTGTGTGCCTCAATACGTTGCGTTTCGCCACTTTTTCCCCAAAAGAAATGTATTTTACTTTCAGAGTGCTCGCCTTAGTACATGGTATCAAATGAGCTATACTAAATCATGAGAGGTTACCAGTACAATCACAACTAATTCAAGAAGAAGTTGTGCATCTCCAGATATGTAATAATAATATTTTGCTTACATTGTGATTAAACCTGTTGTGTGACGATAACAGGAATCGATAATTTATACATTAATGGCACTTATTTTATTAATCATGATTGGAGGCCAGGCAGATTTAAGATGTGAAGTCATGACCTGCAGGTCATGAGAAAAGATAGGTGAGAGCACCTAACCTGAGGTTCCATTTTTGTAGAATACACATGGTCAAACCCCACTACATGTTTTGTGTTACATCATCTGACAAAATTCTGCACCCATTTCATTGCCATACCACTACACTACAAATTAAGTATATACGGATTTAAGAATAGTAATTATATACTTAACTGCCAAGGTAAGTATAGGTAAAAAGAATAATTGTATACTTTTCTTGTAATGTAGAGGTAGGGTAGGATGGAACTCTATTGGTTCCTTTAACAGCCACGCCATCTTCAAAATCAGCAGCATAATTTTCAAAGTTATCATAATAGCATCACCACTCTTCTTGCAGACAAGCTAACAATTTCGGGTGTCTGTCGGCACACCCACAGTCAGGACATCATTAGGCTGAGGGCTAAAAATTGTAAATAAAGAAAAATAAGTAACACTGGCCTTTTCCATCTATGCACCTGGTGATCTGGAACAATATCTCTGAATCCATTAGGACTTCCCCAATTCTGCTTCAATATAGGAAAGACTTAAAAACTCACTTCTCTAAAGAACACTGCATTGCAATGCATTAATTTTCCACAACCTAGCGTCCTGTTCTATTTCTCACTCACTTTATGCTCTTATGTCGCAATGAACAGCACTCTGCTGCATTTTGCCCACTTTCTCAATAGAAAACTGCCATATATATATATATATATATATATATATTACCTACTGGCGTTCGCCAGTAGGTATATATAGTTAGGATTTTTTCCCTATGGGATTTTTGAAAATTCTATGTCTAATAACTTTGGCGTTTGTGGATGGAATCGGCTGAAATTTTCAGGAAAATGGCACATTTTGTTTCTGAGCAGCCCCTGAAAATTTGGTGGGGTTTCGTCAACGGGGGGCCGAGAAAAAAGGGGGGTCCCAAAACGCGTTTTTCCCATTCATTTTTCCATAGGGCGGTTGGACTCACTTTTAGCTCGAACGGCTGAATGGATTTGCACGAAACTTGGCAAAATTGTAGGGACTGTTAGCCCGATGTGCCTTTGCTAGGTCTCAATATATGTGCTTCAGTGGATTTTGAGAAATTAACGTTTAAATCAAGATATATATCTGTAACAGCGCTCCGGGCAGCGATCCGGTCCGCTTACTTTTCGCGACACGGAACTTTGCGCGCAGAAAGCTGATTGGCTCTCCGGTGTCTGTCAACATTCTAAACAGTCCGGAGCAGCCGCCATCTTATCTCTCGGTAGGATCGAGAGAGAAGAAGAGGTGAAAAACGAAGGGGGAATTTATTGAAAGGGGGCAAGGTTTACCCCTCTTGACCCCCTAGGATTGTTGTTGGGGTTATTAAAGGGTCCCGTGGGGAAAATAAAAAAAAAAAAGATTTTTCACGGTAGAAGCGTTTCCCGGGCCGCGAACTGGGCCGCAAACTGGTAGCGAAACGGGAATTCGCCATTTTGTGCTTCGTTTTAATTGTTTAGAGACAAAAATTATCGCCGCACATCGGCCACAATGCATGAATATCGTTGAAAAGTCAGCGATATTCATGCATTATCCAGCAAATGCTCTTAGCCATGTTATCCACCTTCCATTGGATAACAGAAAGCTGATTGGCTCTCCGGTGTCTGTCAACATTCTAAATAGTCCGGAGCGGCCGCCATCTTATCTCTCGGTAGGATCGAGAGAGAAGAAGAGGTGAAAAACGAAGGGGGAATTTATTGAAAGGGGGCAAGGTATACCCCTCTTGACCCCCTAGGAATGTTGTTGGGGTTATTAAAGGGTCCCGTGGGGAAAATAAAAAAAAAAATATTTTTCACGGTAGAAGCGCTTCACGGGCCGCGAACTGGGCCGCAAACTGGTAGCGAAACGGGAATTCGCCATTTTGTGCTTCGTTTTAATTGTTTAGAGACAAAAATTATCGCCGCACATCGGCCACAATGCATGAATATCGCTGAAAAGTCAGCGATATTCATGCATTATCCAGCAAATGCTCTTAGCCATGTTATCCACCTTCCATTGGATAACATGGCTAAAAACCGCTCTGTGCGTGAGCTTTTTTTTTTTTTGCTGCGTGACGTTTGTTAACGTTCGATTCGATGGAAATCAGGAAGTGTTGAACACCATTTTGTCACTGCGAGTAAATATTTTGTTATAAATGAATCCTTATTGATAAACATTGTCTGCGCCATCTTGCGTTTTTGTCCAATGCCACAATTTTGTCGTGCACAGCAGCCATTTTAGATGCCTTGACCAGGGCCACTCTCTGCACGCCGTCGATTCTCAGCATGGCTCCCCACCCTCGCACGCATCTCCCCCACGCAATGGTCACCCCCGCTCTCTCTCTCATGCATGGGCCATATACTTCCCCCATCTGCGCTGCTCTTCTCTGAGAATCACACCCTGTGCCCGTTCGACACCTCCCTTTCACCCTATTCACTACCGCACCCTCTGACACTTCTCTTCCTCTGTGTCCGATTGTCCAGGCCGGACCTAGGCTATCACCTAGCCCTGCGGATGTAGTGTATGGCTCCAGCTGTAGAGTATCCAGACATGCCAACCCTCCCGATTCAGGTGTGAGACTACTGATTTTAGTGCTAGTCTTTCGTTTCCCGATTCCTGCAAGGAAAAACCCGGGGGCATATTTCCAACAACTAGCGGTAATTTTTGTCTCTAACTTGTTTAGAGACAATAATTATCGCCGCACTTCGGCGAATTTTATCGCACATAAACCTTGCTATTAGCAAGGTTTATCGCAAATGCGATAAAAAACGGCCGCAATGCATGAATATCGCTGAAAAGTCAGCGATATTCATGCATTAGTCAGCAAATGCTCTTAGCCATGTTATCCACTTCCCATTGAACAAGCGCATGGTCTTTTAAAGATTTGTGAAGTACTCGGGGCGGCGGTGTGTGTGTGTCCTCTTTCAGGAGCGGGCGGGGGGGCACTGGCAGCAATTTGCAGGCCAGGCAGTGTTCAACACGTGCATCACCCTTTCTCTGCCTGCTATTGCGCTCCATGCTTCGGAAAGGTAAGAAAAAGAACGTGCATTTGAGTTTGAAATGTCCGATCTTGTAGCAGTACACTTGCAAAGCCCACACATGACAATAACCCGATTCAAGGCCCCATTCACCCGATTTTTTAAAAAAATATAGTACTCCAAGACAGTTACATTTTAAAACTTTATTAATATTTAAATATAACGAACGCAACAAAAACTGTAAATATATTTAACCATTTTTTGAAATTAACCAGAACTATAACGATAACAACAACAACAACAATAATATAACTTTTATGCCTAAATTACGCAAACATTTAGCTAATCTGCTAAAGGGGGGAGTCGCCATTTCTTTACAATAATCAATAATGAAAAATCCACATCAATAGGGTTGCCCGTTTTCTCGATGCAGCACTATAGTGCAATATACACAGCACCTGGGGTGTCAAGAGTGAACAGGTCTTTCTTTGTTCCTTAAGATGTTATCTCCGAGAATGCTGATGCATTGGTGTCTGTACACTTCTTTGTCAATTCTGTCAAGATGATAACTGCTTTATAAACAGACGATATCTTTGTTTCATCATTAGTGTTAAGTGTGTCCGAAACTACAGTGCCCTTCTGTTTTTTTTTCTTCAGGCTCTACAGAGTTTTGTGTGTTGTTCTTTTGAGCGACAATTATTCCAGAGGTTTCAGGTTCACTTGTTTTGTTCTGCAGTGAGTTAACAGCTTTAGAGAGTTCATGTTTATTTGCTATGTCCTGCTGTTCGTGAACTGCTTCAGAGACGTCAGCCTCATTTTTTATGTTTCAGTAGATCCTGGACCTGCCCGGCCGCGCCCAAAATGGCGCCGGTGTAAATGGGACTCGTAACTGCTTGTTCTGTACTGATTGCCCAACCTTGATATCACGAGATACATATGCAGTTTTGAAGCACATGGCGGAGGCTTGTCTGCTGTAGTGGGGCGCCCCTTTATCGTTTCAGTCGCCATTCCGCCCGCTTTTGCTACACTGTGCCTCATCCGCCATTCAGCTGTTTACCGCCCGCTCTTACGGCTACAGCGTCTCGCTCACCATGTAGTTGAGTTGCTCCCACTCTTGCGGTGCAGCGGTAGGCGGCTTCCACAGGACTCTTAAAATGGCGGCCGGCTCTTCGGATTTGGGCCTGGTCCAGTAAAATGGCCCTGGGACACCTTGGAACTCGGACGCTTGTCTGCCAGGGCTTGGGTTCCATTCTCGAAAGCGTCCCCTCAGCCTTGAAGATTGTACAAAAGTCTTGGGCGCCCTCGACTCCCGCAGGCTTCCGGTGGGGAGCGGCTGCCATGATTGCTTGCGGAATGGCCACGACGGAGCTACGAGATGGTGGTGCTCTCATGGTGACGCCAGCTTCAGTCTGAAACATCCAGAAACAAGGTGGGGCTTTCATCGTTTGGGAAAAAAAAAGTTTTAATCCAATGAAAAGTGTTATTTTTAGGTCACATGACCTAGTCTTACATAATTAGGAAAAGAAAAGTAAAATGAACCAATGAAAAGTTTTATTAACAAGTCACATGACCTGTTATGCTTACGTTACGCGCTGCGCGGCGCGCTCTGGATCGTTTCCGGGAAGCTGCGCCTTGCGCACCGGAGCACATCCGGGTGCGCTAACGCGTCGCGTCATATGACGCATTACGCGACAATGCAGGTGCAGAATATAGTCAAAATGTCTCCACCAACCAGCGGTCGGAATTCCACCGCTTTCAGCAGTCCAAAAAGTTCGGTCAAATCTTAAGAGCGGGAGCAACTCAACTACATGGTGAGCGAGACGTTGTAGTCGCAAGAGCGAGCGGTAAACAGCTGAATGGCGGAAGAGGCACAGAGTACCAAAAGCGGGCGGAATGGCAACTAAAACGGTAAAGGGGCGCCCTACGACAGCGTGTCTTCAGGTGAAACGGATTGTGGGACAAGGTCCAGAATGAAAGATTCTTCAAAAGGGAAAAAATTCCGCCGGACCCCGGGAGCCGGCCACCTATGCCGGGGGCGATCTCAGGCCTCACCAGGGCAACACGACTTGGGGAGGGGGCAGGAGCCAAGCGCCCCCTCTCAGTCCGCGCCATCTCACCGCCCCTCGGGAGCCTCCGTCAAGCGGTTTAGGGAGGCACCGTATCACATTGTTTTCCAATGCAGTCAGGTCCACAAATGGACCGCACTACTTTGAATAGTGAAGCTGCAGCAGGTGCAAATAAGGTTTAAACAGTGTTACAAGAACTGCTTAGAACTCTGAAGTATGGCACTCAATAACCAGGACTTATGCCATTTATGTAAGGCAGTGACATGGAAGCAACTCAGGGACAAAAAGCATGAACGAACATTCACGTATGAAAATCTTATTTGGAGAAGGGGTAGAATCCAAACGCCCCCTGCCAGTTCGCGCCACTACACTGTATGTGGAAAATCTGAAGCCATCATTCTACAAACTCTCAACGCTTGTTATCAGTGCATGACTTTCATGCTCGATCGATTGAGCTAGCCGGATCGGGCAATAAAAAGTATAAAATAGTTATGTAAATAGTTATTTAATAAAATGTTTTATTCTGTTTCTTTGGTGGTGTGTTGTGTATATTTATAATATTTGCATAGGGTTTGCCGTTATTTTGGGCGGTGTGGGTGGCGGAGTCGAGCTGTTTTGCAGCCCTCATGGTGTGGAGCTCAATTCATTTCACTATTTTCGTATTTCTCATGAAGGGTTATTCCTAATGTTTGTATTTTACCGAGGTTAAAAAGAGATCGAATTAGTGGTCTACTGATTTTGCTCGATTACTTTTATTTTTTAACACGATTTTTCACTATCTGCAAAGACTAAACAGAGTATTGCGACTTTGTGCTTGTTTGTAAATAGAGAATGATCCAAAGAGAACCAATTGTAAAACAGTAAATGCTTGGATAATAATCAATCAAATGGAGAGACAAGCAGGTACGACGGATTACAACAGGGGTAAAGGTCTGCGTTAACTACCCTTCACTATCTGCAAGGAGAGAGTACTACTAAGAGAAAAGAGGGGAGGGGGGGGCAGCGTTCAAAGCACATCAGCGTGCATAAACACGAAAACGTTTTTACCTATCACGTACTTGACATTTGACAGCTTTTGATGTTTGCTATTAAAAAACCATTGAAATTCACAGAAAAAACCATAGGTTATACTCCATATATAGTTAGGAATTTGCATTTACAAAACCTTGAAAATTCAATGAAAAAACCATTGGTTTTAGGCCATATATAGTTAGGGATTTGCATTTAGAAAACCTTATTTTACTCGCATAAAACCATTGAAATTCCATATATAGTTATAAGCGCTAACTATATATCGCGCACCCGCAATCCACTGCTGATGATGTCACATATTACATCATTCATGACATGGTTAGTGACATCACTGATGACATCACTGATGACATCTCAAATGACATCACTGATGACATCACTGATAACATCTCATTTGACATGACTGATCACATCACTGATGATATCATTCATGGGATAATACCATGAACCTCTTCAGACTCTAATATAACCTTAGATACAATCAGTGTAAACAGACAGTCACTCATCCATGGAGTTACTCACACACCTAGTCAGTTATGCCAAAAATCAATCACACCTCCATTTTCTCAACTATACAGTTATACACACCTTACTTATTCAAACATATACTAACACATATTTACTTTACTCTCTTATACAATCTCTGATACATGTTCACAATGATCCATACAGCCACTCACACATTCACTAGCTCTTATGCACAGTTATTTATAGATGTCAACTCTCACATGTATTGTGTTTTACATATGTACTTAATATGACATGTAGCACTGAGATATCCATTCACTCACTAATACACTCATGCACAGTCAACCGCCCATACAGCTGTTTCCACATGCAGTTTTGAATCTATACATATAGTGAATCAACTACTCACACATCTATGTACAGAGTCACACACCTCCTAGCCACCCATACACACACACTCAGTTTCCCATACAAATACTTGGACAACCAATCAATAACCCATACAGTTACTCATATAGCTACTGATCAACATATGCAGCAGTTTGTAGAACAACAGATATAATGATGCACAAATTAAAACAGTTTAGTCACTAACCCATGCACTCAGTGAGACACATTTAATCACTCACTCATACAGTCAGTCTTGCACCTACTAAATCCTTCATCCAGACACTTATACATCCACTCATTCTTCAATATGTAAGACATGTTTTAACTTTACAGAAACATACAGTCACTGGATGTTGTCATCAGTGATGTCATCAGTGATGTCACTAACCATGTCATGAATGATGTAATATGTGACATCATCAGCAGTGGATTGCGGGTGCGCGATATATAGTTAGCGCTTATAACTATATATGGAATTTCAATGGTTTTATGCGAGTAAAATAAGGTTTTCTAAATGCAAATCCCTAACTATATATGGCCTAAAACCAATGGTTTTTTCATTGAATATATATATATATATATATATATATATATTCACTGAAAAAACCATAGGTTATAGACCATATATAGTTAGGGATTAGCATTTACAAAACCTTAATTTACTCGCACAAAACCATTGAAATTCGCATATATAGTTAGTTGCACTAACTATATATCGCGCACCCGCAATCCACTGCTGATGATGTCACATATTACATCATTCATGACATCATCATTCAGTCACACACCTCCCAGCCACCCACACACACACTCAGTCTCCCATACAAATACTTGGGCAACCAATCAAAAACCCATATAGTTACTCATATAGCTACTGATCAACACATGCAGCAGTTTACAGAAGAACAGACATAATGATGCACAAATAAAGACAGTATAGTCACTAACCCATGCACTCAGTGAGACACATCTAATCACTCACTCATACAGTCAGTCATGCACCTACTAAATCCTTCATCCAGACACTTATACATCCACTCATTCTTCAATATGTAAGACATATTTTAACTTTACAGAAACATACAGTCACTGGGTGTTGTCATCAGTGATGTCATCAGTGATGTCACTGACCATGTCATGAATGATGTAATATGTGACATCATCAGCAGTGGATTGCGGGTGCGCGATATATAGTTAGTGCAACTAACTATATATGCGAATTTCAATGGTTTTGTGCGAGTAAATTAAGGTTTTGTAAATGCTAATCCCTAACTATATATGGTCTATAACCTATGGTTTTTTCAGTGAATTTTCAAGGTTTTGTAAATGCTAATTCATAACTATATATGGTCTATAACCTATGGTTTTTTCAGTGAATTTCAATGGTTTTTTAATAGCAAATATCAAAAGCTGTAAAATGTCAAGTACGTGATAGGTAAAAACATTTTCGTATTTATGCACGCTGATGTGCTTTGAACGCTGCCCCCCCCCTCCTCTTTTCTTTTAGGAATATTCTCTCTTTGCAGATAGTGAAGGGTAGGTAACACAGGCCTTTTCCCCCGTTGTAATCCGTCGTGCCTGCTTCCCTCTCCATTTGATTGATTGTTATCCTAGCATTTATTGTTTTGGAATTGGTTCTCTTTGGTTCATTCTCTATTTACAAACAAGCACAGAGTCGCAATACTCTGTTTAGTCTTTGCAGATAGTGAAAAATCGTTAAAAAACAAAAGGAATCAAGCAAAATCAGTAGGCCACTAATGGGATCTCTTTTTGACCTCGCTAAAATAGAAACATTATGAACAACCCCTCATGACAAATACGAAACTAGTGAGAGGAACTGAGCTCGACACCCTGATGGCTGCAAGACAGCTCGGCTCCGCCACCCACCCCACCCAAAATAACGACAAACACTATGCAAATATTATAAATATATACAACACACCAGCAAAGTAACAGGGTAAAACGTTTTATTAAATAACTATTTACATGGCAGCCTGCTGCAACATCGATCCAAACAAGCCTTTGTATTTTGGGCTCAAAATAAACCATCAATAGTAAGATTTTCATAGGTGAGTGTAGGTTCATGGTTTTCCATCCACAGACTAAAAGCCTGGAGTGGGAGTGAAAGAACAATAACTAGGTAAGAAGGAAGGCAGAGGTTGTGGGAAGGACTCTGGATATGGTATGTTGCCCGGTCCCTGAGATGCTTCAATGTCACTGCCTTGCACAAATGGCATAAGTCCTGGATGTTGGGTGCCATAGTTGAGGGTTCGGAGCAGCGCTTGTAACACTGTCTGAAGCTTATTTGCACCTGCTGCAGCTTCACTATTCTCAAAGTAAGTGGGGGCTGTTTGTGGACCTGACTGCATTGGAAAACAATGTGATGCGGTGCCTCCCTGAACCGCTTGACGGAGGCCCCCGAGATAATTGCGCCTGCTCCACACCTTATCCCACAATCCGTTTGGCCTGAAGACACGTCCTGCGGTGCCCTGGTCCGACCATCACATATACCTGCACCAGGAGACGGCGTGGGGTGCAGTAGAAGGGAGAGGCGGCGCGAACAAGCCTCCCCCACCTCCCCAGGTGGAGGTTTCTCAGCTACACCCCAGCGCTTCACTCGACCAGCTGACTTGCGCCCGCTCTTGCGACACAGTGTCTCGCTCGGCCAGCTGAATTGCGCCTTCTCTTGCTATTACAACGTCTCACCCGCCATCCAATGGAATTGCACCCAATCTTGCGGTACAGCAACAGGCGGCTGCTACGGAGCTCACGAAATGGCGGTCGGTTCCACAGACTTGGGCCTAGCCTGCAAAGATGGCTCTGGGCAACCGTGGAACTCGGACGCTTGACTGCTAGGGCATGGGCCCCATTCCCAAAAGAGTCCCCTCAGCCTTGAAGATTCTACAACAGTCACCGGGACCCCCGACTCCCGTAGACTACCGATGGGGAGCAACTGCCATGATTGCTCGCGGAATGGCCACAACGTAGCCACGAGATGGTGGTGCTCTCATGCTAACGCCAGCTTCAGTCTGAAAAATCCAGAAATGAAATGAAATGAAATGAAATTTGGGTTTTCTATAGCGCATGGCTGCCCGTGAGCGTCCCAGCGCTGAGATTGCAGAACCTCTGGGGGTGGAGGCCGGTGGTAGGGAGGATAGTTATTGCGGAAAAAGATGCGTTTTAAGAAGCTTCCGAAATTTCATATGATTAGTTTCGGAACGAAGATGAGATGGCAGAGCATTCCAGGTGGTAGCCTCTGTAACCGAGAAGCGACGTCCTCCGGTTCGGGCTTTTTTGATTCTGTGGACTGTAGCCAGATGATCTTGGGCTGAGCGTAGGGGCCTATTGGGTCTATATGGGAAGATCATGGCTTTAAGCATTGGAGGCCCTTGATTTTGCATAACTTTATGAGTGGTACAAAGGGCCTTAAATTTGACCCTCTCGCGGATCGGCAGCCAATGTAGTGCTTTAAGGGCAGGTTTGGCTGAGGCTCTACGGGAGGTCCCTGTGAGGATCCTTGCCGCAGCATTCTGTGTTCTTTGAAGAATGTTCATCGTAGATTCTGGGGCAGCCAGAAAGAGAGCATTACAATAGTCCAGTCTTGATAAGACTAGACCTTGAATTAGCAATTTCTGTGAGGGACCCGGAAGTAATGGGAGGATCTTTCTGGTGGAACGCAGTAACCCCACACATGTACCAGCTGTTTTTTTTGCTTGCGTTTTCAGGGATAGGTCTTGTTCAAGCCAAAAACCCAGGCTTTTTAATTCAGTCTTGGGTTGTGGGAGAGGGCCTAAGCATGCTGGCCACATGGCAGAGGGGAGAGATGATATTTTGTTTCCCAACAGCATGAGCTCGGTTTTCGAGCCATTAAGCTTGAGCCTTGAGGTGGACATCCAAGCATGAATTCCTTCTAAACAGTCATGGGGATTTTTGAGCTTGTCCTCTTCCAGTGAGAATGATACGATCATTTGGGTGTCGTCAGCATATGTGACGGCTTTTATTCCAAAAGGGGAGACCACATCTTCCAGGGGGGCCATGTATGTATTAAAAAGTGTAGGGCTCAATGAAGAGCCCTGGGGGACCCCACACTGGAGAGGGAGGATGTCGGATCGCACATTCCCTTCGCAGACCTGAAATGTTCTGTCTTTTAGAAATGATGAGAGCCAGCTAAGGGCTGTACCCCTTACTCCCAGACTGGAGAGGCGGTCAATCAGAGTTTTGTGATCCACTGTGTCGAATGCAGCGCTTAGATCCAGGAGGATCAGTAACACTGATACTCCCGAATCCAAGATGCATCTGGCCTCTTCGACCACTTTTAGGAGGGCTGTCTCGGTCCCTTGACCAGGTCGGAAGCCTGTCTGTGTGGGGCGAAGAAGGTTGTTGGTTTCAAGGAAGGCAGACAATTGCTGGTTGACCACCTTCTCTGCAATCTTACTTAGGCCCGGTAGGAGGGAGATTGGGCGGAGGTTAGTCAAATCTGCGGGGTCCATACCAGGTTTTTTCTGTAAAGCCTTAACAATGGCGTGTTTCCAATTGGGGGGGACCACTCCTTGATTGAGAGAGGCATTGATAAGGCTAGTGGCCAGCTGCGAGATGGAAGGTCCGACTTGTTTAAGGATGCGAATGGGTGCTGGATCGCTAGGGGAGCCACTTTTCAAGTCAGAGAGGGCTTTCAAAAAGTCGTCATTAGACAGTTGGTTGAAGCTGTCTAGAGTTGGACTAGTGACGAGAGCTGGTGAGACGGCCTGGGGGTTGTGATCGATTAAAGAAACACTGTAGAATACCAATTCGATCAGTTCCGGTGGAGCCTCAATGTGACCCGGTAGAGAAGAACTTGCCCTCCCCTCTTTGATTGATAGTTTTTGTTGCCTGTCCCTTCTCTTGTCATTTAACAGAACTTTTTGGTCTGCTGAAAGGGGTTGTGTTCCGACCGCTGGTTGGTGGATACATTTTGACTATATTCTGGACCTGCGTTGTCGCGTAATGCGTCATATGACGCGCCGCGTTAGCGCACCCGGAAGTGCTCCGGTGCGCGAGGCGCAGCTTCCCGTAAACGATCCAGAGCGCGGCGTGCAGCGCGTAACGTAAGCATAACAGGTCATGTGACTTGTTAATAAAACTTTTCATTGGTTCATTTTACTTTTGTTATTCTAATGATGAAAGGCTTGGTAATATGACCTAAAAATAACACTTTTCATTGCTTTCGAACATTTTTTTTTCCCAAATGATGAAAGCCCCACCTTTTTTTTTCTCACTCTGACTTGTAAAGCAAAGGACCCAGATGCATTTACAGTTTATCACTAACAATGTTCCAGGCTAATGTATTTTCCCGGGAAATTTACAACTGTCCTGCAAGTAAAATATTCCTTTTTCGAGAAAAAGGGCGTTTCTTCGTCCCATGAGGGAGCCGTTCAGCAAAAGAGGCTCGGCCTGCTGTCTTAGTCGCTGATAGGCATGAATATCGGATTCTTATCGATCACTTTATGTTGCAGGAGTGGCAAACACAACAGCCCTTGACCATTTATCTTTACTGCGTTCCTGCGTATTATACCTTTTAACCGTCATGTAATCGGGCTGCTTTATTTCACTTGCCTTTTACTCATTCGAAAACAGTGGCTATTATTCAAAACTATACCAAAAAAGGTACTACTACCATGTTTTGTTTGAAAAACCTTTATTGTGAAAATGTTAGTATACAAATACGGGCCTATAACCACGTGGGCCGGCCACGGAGCAAACTGGAATCGTGTATGATGAGGGGACATTTACACTGTAGAAGAACGTAACGAGCGGGCCATTAGGTTGCAAGAACTAAGGTGTCTAACAGTTGCGGAATCGGTGGACGTACATTTTATAATTAAAATACAACAGGGTCAGTTACAATAAAATTATCTAGATATACATTTGCGGGCAAGTATCATGGGTGACGTTAATTCGAACTTTCAATAGTACAGTAATCAATAACACATCAGAACTTAATATCAGTAGGGATGTCTAAATGTTCAATCAATTCTCATCCCCGCCCACCATGTGCTTCAAAACTGCATACGTATCTCGTGATATCAAGGTTGGGCAACCAGTACACAACAAGGAGTTACGAGTCCCATTTATACCGGCGCCATTTTGTGCGAGGCCGGGCAGGTCCAGGATATAGTCAAAATGTCTCCACCAACCAGCGGTCGGACCGAACACCTTTCGGCAGTCCAAAAAGGTTCTGTTAAATGACAACAGAAGAAATAGGCAAGAAGAACAATCAGTCAAAAGAGGGGACGCTTTCGTGAATGGGGCCCTAGCCCTAGCAGGCAAGCGTCCGAGTTCCAAGGTGTCCCAGGGCCATTTTAGTGGACCAGGCCCAAATCTAAAGAGCTGGCCACCATTTTGAGAGTCCTGTTGCAGCCGGCTATCGCTGCACCACAAGAGTAACCGCAATTCAGCTAGATGGCGGGTGAGTCACTGTACCGCAAGAGCGGGCGGAACTCAGCTGGATGGGGGGTGAGGCACTGTGCCGCAAGAGCGGGCGGAACTCAGCTGGAAGGCGAGTGAAACGCTAAGAGGCGCCCCACTGCAGATGAGGTGCCTCCACCTGGGGAGGCGGGAGAGGCCCGTTTAAGCCGCCCCCCCCCCCCGGGCACCCCACGCCGTCTTTTGGCGCAGCATTGTAGGATGTCCACACCAGTGAAACTTGCTGGACACCACCTCGGTGCCATCCGGATCTCGACGCGTTGTGCTGCCTTCGGCCTACTGTAGCAGCAAATGCGGCCGCAACTCTGCTGAACGGCGAGTGAAACGGCAAAGGGCGCCGCACTGCACATGAGGTGCCTCCACCTGGGGAGGCGGGAGAGGGCCGTTTGCGCCGCCTCCCCCCCCCCCCACGGCACCCCACGCCGTCTTTCGCCGCAGCATTGTAGGATAGCCACACCAGTGCGGCAACTTGCTGGACACCACCTCGGTGCCACCCGGATCTCGGCGCGTTCGAATCACTGTACCGCAAGAGTGGCCGAAACTCAGCTGGATGGCGGGTGAGTCGCTGTACCGCAAGAGTGGGAGAAATTCAGCTGGATGGCAGGTGGGTCGCTGTACCGCAAGAGCGGGCGCAACTCTGCTGAACGGCGAGTGAAACGGCAAAGGGCGCCGCACTGCACATGAGGTGCCTCCACCTAGGGAGGGGGGAGAGGCCAGTTTGCGCCCCCCCCCGGGCACCCCACGCCGTCTTTCGGAGCAGCACTGTAGGATAGCCACACCAGTGCGGCAACTTGCTGGACACCACCTCGGTGCCAGCCGGATCTCGACGCGTTGTGCTGCCTTCGGCCTATTCGCACATCGGTCCGCTACTGACGCCGCCTCACAGGCCAACGGATTTTGTAGGCTTTTTATAGCCCAAAGCCGCATAACAGGTCATGTGACTTGTTTATAAAACTTTTCATTGGTTCATTTTACTTTTGGTTTCCTAATGATGAAATGCTTGATCATATGACCTAAAAATTACACTTTTCATTGGATTGAAACATTTTTTTTCCCAAACGAAGAAAGCCCCACCTTTTTTTTTCTCACCCGGCAATCCAAAAAGGTTCCGTTAGATGGCAACAGAGGGGACAGGCAACAAGAACCATCACTCAAAAAAGGGGAGGGCAAGTTCTTCCCTACCGGGTCACGTTGGGGCTCCACCGGAACTCATCGAATTGATAGTCTACAGTGTTTCTGGATGTTTCTGACTGAAGCTGGCGTCAGCATGAGAGCACCACCATCTCGTAGCTCCGTCGTGGCCATTCCGCAAGCAATCATGGCAGCCGCTCCCCACCGGAAGCCTGCGGGAGTCGGGGGCCCCAATGACTTTTGTAGAATCTTCAAGGCTGAGGGGACGCTTTCGAGAATGGGGCCCAAGCCCTAGCAGGCAAATGTCCGAGTTCAAATGTGTCCCAGGGCCATTTTAGTGGACCAGGCCCAAATCCGAAGAGCCGGCCGCCATTTTAAGAGTCCTGTGGCAGCCACCTATCGCTGCACCGCAAGAGTGGGCGCAATTCTACTGGATGGTGGACGAGACACTGTAGCCGCAAGAGCGGGCGGTAAACAGCTGAATGGCGGAGGAGGCACAGTGCAGCAAAAGCGGGCGGAAAACTGCTGATTGGTGACTGAAACAGTAAAAGGGCACCCCACTACAGCAGACGAGCCTCCACCTGGGCCCGTTCACGCCACCTCCCCCCCCCCCCCCCGGGGCGCCCCACGCCGTTTTTCGGTGCAGCATTGTAGGATGCCAAGACCAGTGCGGCAAGTAAAGGACGTCACCTGGGTGCCGTCCAGATCTCGGCGCGCTGTGCTGCCTTCGGACTATTCGCACAACAGACCGCTACTGACGAGACACAGTGCAGCAAAAGCGGGCGGAAAACCGCTGAATGGCAAGTGAAACGCTAAACGGGCGCCCCACTACAGCAGACGAGCCTCCACCTGGGGAGGCCCGTTCACGCCGCCTTCCCCCCCCCCGCCCCCCCCCCCCCCGGGGCGCCCCACGCCGTTTTTCGGTGCAGCATTGTAGGATGCCAAGACTAGTGCGGCAAGTAAAGGACATCACCTGGGTGCCGTCCAGATCTCGGCGCGTTGTGCTGCCTTCGGACTATTCGCACAACAGACCGCTACTGACCATTGTTGCTTTTGTTTAATTTTTATTTTTTTTAACGTGTTTACTGTTTTTGGTGCTTTGTATATATTTATAAGTTATTAAAGTGTTATAATCCTACTACTTTGTTGGAGTGCTATATATTTTTAATGTGACACATAATTGTGAAGACTTTGATGTACAAAAAGGCATCCCTGGAATCTTCCGCTTCAGGCTCGGTCCCACACACCCTCACAGTGAGAATCCCCTCCCCAATCACAATACAGGATCGTTATCAGATAGTAGGAACGCGTGTGGTGTGACGGATCTCATGAGGTGGGGGCCTTGATCTACTGTAACTCCTTTGAAGAGGGGTGATTCTTTACAGTTGAGGCCATAAACTACATCCGCAGGGCTAGGTGATAGCCTGGGACCGGCCTGGACAATCACACACAAAGGAAGAGGAGTGTCAGAGGGTGCGGTAGTGAATAGGGTGAAAGGGAGGTGTCGGGCGGGCACACGGTGTGATTCTCAGGGAAGAGCAGCGCAGATGGGGGAGGTTTATAGCCCATGCATAAGACAGAGAGCGGGGGTGACCAGTGCGTGGGGGAGATGCTTGCGAGGGTGGGGAGCCATGCTGAGGATCGGCGACGTGCAGAGAGTGGGTCTGGTCAAGGCATCTAAAATGGCTGCTGTGCACGACAAAAGTGTGGCAATGGAAAAAAAGCAAGATGGCGCAGACAATGTTTATCAATACGGATTAATTTATAACAATTATTTTTAACAATATATTTACTCGCAGTGTCAAAATGGCGGTCAACACTTCCTGATTTCCTTCGAATCGAACGTTAACAGACGTCACGAAGCAAAAAAAAAAGTAAAATACGCTCACGCGCAGCCGCTGGAAGACAAGTATCAACATATATGAGCATCCTCAGCCACCCTCAGAAAACATAGGGGGTCAGGATACGTCTCCCATACCCCCTTATACCCATTTCTCACATTGTATTTCCTCCATCTTGTAATTTAATTAAAACGAAACACAAAATGGCGAATTCCCGTTTCGCGTCCCGATTCGCTACCCGGTTAGCGAACCGGAAAGCGCTTCTAACGCTAAAAATCAATTTTTTTTTATTTGCCTAACGGGACCCTTTAATAACCCCAACATCATTCCTAGGGGGTCAAGAAGGGTCTACCTTTCCCCCTTTCATTAAATTCCCCCTTCGTTTTTCTCCTCTTCTTGTCTCTCGATCCTACAGAGAGACAAGATGGCGGCCGCTCCGGACTGTTTAGAATGTTGACAGACACCGGAGAGCCAATCAGCTTTGCTTCGCAAAGCTCCGTTACGCGAAAAGTTCGCGAACCGGAGCGCTACCCGGGACGCTGTCACAGATATATCTGTTTTTTAAAACGTTAATTTCTCAAAATCCACTGGAGCACATATATTGA
This sequence comes from Lissotriton vulgaris, assembly GCF_964263255.1. Taxonomy (NCBI): domain Eukaryota; kingdom Metazoa; phylum Chordata; class Amphibia; order Caudata; family Salamandridae; genus Lissotriton; species Lissotriton vulgaris. The sequence continues at coordinate 726,334,441 of NC_141696.1, forward strand.
GACCCAGCAAAGGCACATCGGGCTAACAGTCCCTACAATTTTGCCAAGTTTCGTGCAAATCCATTCAGCCGTTCGAGCTAAAAGTGTGGCCAAACGCCCTATGGAAAACTCAATGTTAAAAACGCGTTTTGGGACCCCCCTTTTTTCTCGGCCTCCCCTTGACGAAACCTCCCCAAATCTCCAGGGGCTGCTCAGAAACAAAATGTGCCATTTTCCTGAAAATTTCAGCCGATTCTGTCCACAAACGCCAAAGTTATTAGACATAGAATTTTCAAAAGTCCCATAGAGAAAAAATCCTAACTATATATACCTACTGGCGACCGCCAGTAGGTTATATATGTATATATATATATATATATATATATATATTCACTGAAAAAACCATAGGTTAGAGACCATATATAGTTAGCTGGACATTTTATTGACAAAAAACCAATGAAATTCCATATATAGTTAGTTGCACTAACTATATATCGCGCACCCGCAATCCACTGCTGATGATGTCACATATTACATCATTCATGACATGGTCAGTGACATCACTGATGACATCACTGATGACATCTCAAATGACATCACTGATGACATCACTGATGACATCTCAAATGACATCACTGATGACATCATCTAGTGTCTGTGTGTTTTTGTAAAGTTTAAATATGTTTTACATATTGAAGAATGAGTGGATGTATGGAAGACTGAGTGTGTGTGTGGCTGGCTGGGAGGTGTGTGACTCTGTGCATATCAATGTGTACTTGTATCAGTGATTGTATAAGAGAGTAAGTATGTGTTAGTATATGTGTGAAAAGTATGGTGTTCTGTGTTTAACTGTATAGATGAGGAAATCGAAGTGTGATTGATTCTTCACAGGACTGACTAGGTGTATGAGTGCATATGATAGTGTTGTAATAATGAGTGACTGTATGTATGAGTGATTGTATGGGTGAATGAGTGAATGTGTGTGTAGACGTAGGAATCAGTGAGTGCGTATGTAGTAACTGGTATTGGTGTGTCATGATGTCATCAGTGATGTCATTTGAGATGTCATCAGTGATGTCATTTGAGATGTCATCAGTGATGTCATCAGTGATGTCACTGAAGTATGGTGTTCTGTGTTTAACTGTATAGATGAGGAAATGGAAGTGTGATTGATTCTTTACAGGACTGACTAGGTGTGTGAGTAACTCCATGGATGAGTGGCAGTGTGTGAGTGTCTGCATAGGTGTATGAGTGCATATGATAGTGTAATAATGAGTGACTGTATGTATGAGTGATTGTATGGGTGAATGAGTGAATGTGTGTGTAGACGTAGGAATCAGTGAGTGCGTATGTAGTAACTGGTATTGGTGTGTCATGATGTCATCACTGATGTCATTTGAGATGTCATCAGTGATGTCATCAGTGATGTCATTTGAGATGTCATCAGTGATGTCACTGACCATGTCATGAATGATGTAATATGTGACATCATCAGCAGTGGATTGCGGGTGCGCGATATATAGTTAGTGCAACTAACTATATATGGAATTTCATTGGTTTTTTGTCAATAAAATGTCCAGCTAACTATATATGGTCTCTAACCTATGGTTTTTTCAGTGAATTTTCAAGGTTTTGTAAATGCAAATTCCTAACTATATATGGTCTATAACCTATGGTTTTTTTCAGTGAATTTCATTGGTTTTTTAAAAGCTAATATCTATAGCTGTAAAATATATTCTTTATTACGTGACGTATCACGTAGCCACGTGAGACGCCTCATGACGCGTCGCATAACCGTGACGTATCGGTTCTGCAGCGCAAACAAAACCCGTAACGTAAGCGTGCCGGAGCACGCTTACAGATATATATATTTTTTTTAACCTTAATTAGACAAAATCCACACGTGCACATATCTTGAGGCCTTGCAAAGGCACATCAAACAAACAGTCCCTACAATTTTGCCAAGTTTGCTGGAAATCTATTCCCTTAATTTTTTTTTTACTGTTTCTCTTGGTTTTCCCCTTGTTACGCTTACCGGGACGCTACCCGGTACGCGAACCGGACGCTCCAAAAACACAAGATGGCGGACTCCCGTTACGCTGCCGGTTAGCTGCCCGGTTCGCGTACCGGGAAGCGCCTCTACCGCGAAAAATCGCGGGGGACTTTAATATCCCCCTCATAAATCCTAGGGGGTCAGGAGGGGTTTACCTTGCCCCCTTTCCTTCATTTCCGCCTTCTTTTTTCACCACATCTTGTCTCTCGAACCTACCGAGAGACAAGATGACGGCCGCTCCGGACTGTTTACAATGTTGACAGCTACGCTGCCGGTTAGCTGCCCGGTGAGCTGCCCGGTTCGCGTACCGGGACGCGCCTCTACGGCGTAAAATCGCAAAATATTTTGCCCCGCGGGGCACTTTAATATCCCCCTCATCAATCCTAGGGGGTCAGGAGTGGTCTACCTTGCCCCCTTTCCTTCATTTCCCCCTTCGTTTTTCACCACATCTTGTCTCTCGATCGTACCGAGAGACAAGATGGCGGCCGCTCCGGTTTGTTTAGAATGTTGACAGACACCGGAGAGCCAATCAGATTCGCTTCGCGAAGTTCCGTTACGCGTCAGGTACGCGAACCGGGGCGCTAACCGGAGCGCTGTCACAGATATATATATTTTTTTAAACGTTAATTTCTCAAAATCCACTGGAGCACATATATTGAGACATAGCAAAGGCACGTCGGGCAAACCATATCTACAATTTTGCCAAGTTTCATGTAAATCTATTCAGCCGTTCGAGCTAAAAGTGAGTCCAACCGCCCTATGGAAAAATGAATGGGAAAAACGCGTTTTGGGACCCCCCTTTGTTCTCGGCCCCCCCTTGACGAAACCCCATCAAATTTTCAGGGGCTGCTCAGAAAAAAAATGTGCCATTTTCCTGAAAATTTCAGCCACTTCCGTCCACAAACGCCAAAGTTATTAGACATAGAATTTTCAGAAATCCCATAGAGAAAAAATCCTAACTATATATACCCACTGGCTATCGCCAGTAGGTAATATACATATATAAACATATGTAATCTGCATATCTATATAAATATAAATGCATGCATACATATACATATATGCATACATATGCATGTTATTTACATGAAAGTTTTAAAAACACTAATAAAAGCAAAGCTAAAAAGCCACCTCATTACAAACAGAATGGCTTTAACTTAAACGAGGGCGAGATCTATTGCATTTTCAATGCTTGTTTACTTTGGTTCTATCAAGAAGGCATTCAGATGTGTCACACATTTGCCATAAATTCTGAATGTTAGCACTCTAGTTGCTCATTAGATCACTGTAGTAAAGCTAGTGCTCACCAGGGAAGTCTGCTGCTAATCATGGTTTGCAGCCATTTTCCCGCATTTTTTATCCCGCAGACTTTCAGTCCGCATACCATTATCCCGCAAGGTCATTGAGCTCGCATACCATTATCCCGCATTTTTTCAAAACGCATGTGCATTTATCGCGCATGCCTTTACAAAGAATTACGTTTTAAAGGCATGTATGGTAAATGCATTTGCGTTGTGAAAACCACGATGACGAGAGAGGTAAGTGGGTTTGTGTTAATTTTTTCGTGGGTTAGTGATTGTGTAGTGTAGTGTTGTGTAGTGTAGTGTTGTGTTAGTGTAGTGTAGAGTTGTGGTGGTTGTTTAGTGTAGGGTCATGCTGGGGGTAGTGTTTTAGGGTTTAGGGTTGTGGTGTAGTGTTTGCGTAGTGTAGGGTCATGCTGGGGGTAGTGTTTTAGGGTTCAGGGTTGTGTTGTAGTGTTTGCGTAGTGTAGGGTCATGCTGGGGCTAGTGTTTTAGGGTTTAGGGTAGTGTTGTAGTGTTTGCGTAGTGTAGGGTCATGCTGGGCGTAGTGTTTTAGGGTTTAGGATAGTGTTGTAGTGTTTGCGTAGTGTAGGGTCATGCTGGGGGTAGTGTTTTAGGGTTTTGGGTAGTGTTGTAGTGTTTGCGTAGTGTAGGGTCATGCTGGGGTGTAGTATTTTAGGGTTTAGGGTAGTGTTGTAGTGTTTGCGTAGTGTAGGGTCATGCTGGGTGTAGTGTTTTAGGGTTTTGGGTAGTGTTGTAGTGTTTGCGTAGTGTAGGGTCATGCTGGGGTGTAGTGTTTTAGGGTTTTGGGTAGTGTTGTAGTGTTTGCGTAGTGTAGGGTCATGCTGGGGTGTAGTGTTTTAGGGTTTTGGGTAGTGTTGTAGTGTTTGCGTAGTGTAGGGTCATGCTGGGGGTAGTGTTTTAGGGTTTTGGGTAGTGTTGTAGTGTTTGCGTAGTGTAGGGTCATGCTGGGGGTAGTGTTTTAGGGTTTTGGGTAGTGTTGTAGTGTTTGCGTAGTGTAGGGTCATGCTGGGGGGTAGTGTTTTAGGGTTTTGGGTAGTGTTGTAGTGTTTGCGTAGTGTAGGGTCATGCTGGGGGTAGTGTTTTAGGGTTTTGGGTAGTGTTGTAGTGTTTGCGTAGTGTAGGGTCATGCTGAGGGTAGTGTTTTAGGGTTTAGGGTAGTGTTGTAGTGTTTGCGTAGTGTAGGGTCATGCTGGGGGTAGTGTTTTAGGGTTTAGGGTAGTGTTGTAGTGTTTGCGTAGTGTAGGGTCATGCTGGGGGTAGTGTTTTAGGGTTTAGGGTAGTGTTGTAGTGTTTGCGTAGTGTAGGGTCATGCTGGGGGTAGTGTTTTAGGGTTTAGGGTAGTGTTGTAGTGTTTGCGTAGTGTAGGGTCATGCTGGGGTGTAGTGTTTTAGGGTTTTGGGTAGTGTTGTAGTGTTTGCGTAGTGTAGGGTCATGCTGGGGGTAGTGTTTTAGGGTTTAGGGTAGTGTTGTAGTGTTTGCGTAGTGTAGGGTCATGCTGGGGTGTAGTGTTTTAGGGTTTTGGGTAGTGTTGTAGTGTTTGCGTAGTGTAGGGTCATGCTGGGGGTAGTGTTTTAGGATTTAGGGTAGTGTTGTAGTGTTTGCGTAGTGTAGGGTCATGCTGGGGGTAGTGTTTTAGGGTTTTGGGTAGTGTTGTAGTGTTTGCGTAGTGTAGGGTCATGCTGGGGGTTAGTGTTTTAGGGTTTTGGGTAGTGTTGTAGTGTTTGCCTAGTGTAGGGTCATGCTGAGGGTAGTGTTTTAGGGTTTAGGGTAGTGTTGTAGTGTTTGCGTAGTGTAGGGTCATGCTGGGGGTAGTGTTTTAGGGTTTAGGGTAGTGTTGTAGTGTTTGCGTAGTGTAGGGTCATGCTGGGGGTAGTGTTTTAGGGTTTAGGGTAGTGTAGTGTTTGCGTAGTGTAGGGTCATGCTGGGGGTAGTGTTTTAGGGTTTAGGGTAGTGTTGTAGTGTTTGCGTAGTGTAGGATCATGCTGGGGGTAGTGTTTTAGGGTTTAGGGTAGTGTTGTAGTGTTTGCGTAGTGTAGGGTCATGCTGGGGTGTAGTGTTTTAGGGTTTTGGGTAGTGGTGTAGTGTTTGCGTAGTGTAGGGTCATGCTGGGGGTAGTGTTTTAGGGTTTAGGGTAGTGTTGTAGTGTTTGCGTAGTGTAGGGTCATGCTGGGGTGTAGTGTTGTAGGGTTTTGGGTAGTGTTGTAGTGTTTGCGTAGTGTAGGGTCATGCTGGGGGTAGTGTTTTAGGATTTAGGTTAGTGTTGTAGTGTTTGCGTAGTGTAGGGTCATGCTGGGGGTAGTGTTTTAGGGTTTAGGGTTGTGTTGTAGTGTTTGCGTAGTGTAGGGTCATGCTGGGGGTAGTGTTTTAGGGTTTAGGGTTGTGTTGTAGTGTTTGCGTAGTGTAGGGTCATGCTGGGGGTAGTGTTTTAGGGTTTAGGGTAGTGTTGTAGTGTTTGCGTAGTGTAGGGTCATGCTGGGGTGTAGTGTTTTAGGGTTTTGGGTAGTGTTGTAGTGTTTGCGTAGTGTAGGGTCATGCTGGGGGTAGTGTTTTAGGGTTTAGGGTAGTGTTGTAGTGTTTGTGTAGTGTAGGGTCATGCTGGGGGTAGTGTTTTAGGGTTTAGGGTAGTGTTGTAGTGTTTGTGTAGTGTAGGGTCATGCTGGGGGTAGTGTTTTAGGGTTTAGGGTAGTGTTGTAGTGTTTGTGTAGTGTAGGGTCATGCTGGGGGTAGTGTTTTAGGGTTTAGGGTAGTGTTGTACTGTTTGTGTAGTGTAGGGTCATGCTGGGGGTAGTGTTTTAGGGTTTAGGGTAGTTTAGTTGTTTAGTGTATGCTAAAGGCATATTCGTTCTAAATGTTTTCGTTATTTTAATTTGCGGCCTAATAGTACATGCGGGATTTTTTTTGCGGACTGATGGTATGCGGGATTTCGTCATATATTCGCTAATCATACTTTCTATGGCAAAATGAACCCCCTCATTTTGTTCCTTTTTAAATTAAATGTTTTAAGAGTTACCACTTTATTCCAATCAAGATGGCTTCAGGTGTGCCATACCTTTGTAATAAGTAGGACTGTTAGCACTCTAGTTGTTCTTTAGAACACTCTGGGACAATCTGTCATTGGGCTATAGTTGGGCTACATCTGGCTGATATTTGGGCTACATTTGGTTTTTTGTCTCTGGTGGCCATCTTTGGGCTACATTGGGCTACATTGGGCTACATTGGGCTACATTTGGGCTCCAACATATATATAGCCCAATGTAGCCCAATTTATATTTTTCAAAGTTAATTTTCGTAAAAACCACTGGAGCCTATATCTTGAGACATAGCAAAGGCACATCGGGCTACCAGTCCCTACAATTTTGCCAAGTTTGGTGTAAATCCATTCAGCCGTTCAGGCTAAAAGTGAGGCCAACCGCCCTATGGAAAATTGCATGGGAAAAACACGTTTTGGGACCCCCCTTTTTTCTCGGCCCCCCCTTGACGAAAACCCCCCAAATTTTCAGGGGCTGCTCAGAAACAAAATGTTCAATTTTCCTGAAAATTTCAGCCAATTCTGTCCTCATAAGCCAAAGTTATTCGACATAGAATTTTCAAAAATCCCATAGGAAAAAAATCCTAACTATATATACCTACTGGCTATCGCCAGTAGGTAATATATATATATATATATATATATATATATATATATATATATATAGGCAATGCAGTAGATGCAACATTTATGAAGGATGCTATTATCATAGCCTAAGTGTGCAGTGCACAGATAGAGCCTTATTTTGAGTCAGACTCACAGGGGGATGGTGGTGGTGGTCCAGCTACTGTCACACAGATGGTCTTACCGCCATATAACAATGGGGGCCCCTCATTCACCCTGTGTTCATGCACCCCCAGTTCCAGAACGGCATAGACTTCATGGTCCATGCTGTGCTGGAACGCGCTGTGGCAGTCCTGCTGCAGTGCCTTTCTAAGGCATACATAGGTGCCTTTGAAAGGCCCCACCGCAGAACCGCCACAACTCCAGCCCTCCAGACCACAAAAAACCTGTAATCTGGCTAGTGGACTACAGCGCTGAAAGCAGTCCTGGAGGAGGGTGGGGCATGGCGGCCAGCTCCAGGACTATGTCAAGTCAAGTCAAGTCAAAAAATTTGTATAGCGCACTACATACCCAGAGGGTTTCAAGGCGCTTAGGGAGGGGAGGAGGATTATTTATCAAATATCCACGTTTTAAGCAGCTTTCTGAACGCTAGGTGGTTCTGGGTGAGGCGAAGGTAAGCGGGGAGTGAGTTCCATGTTTTAGCAGCCAGGTATGAAAAGGATCTGCCTCCCATGGTGGTCTTGTTGATGCGAGGTACAGTGGCGAAGGCTTGGCTGGAAGAGCGGAGTTGGCGGGAGGGGGTGTAGAAGGACAGTCGAGAGTTGAGGCAATCTGGTCCGATGTCGTAGAGTGATTTGTGTGCGTGGGTAAGCAGTCGGAAAGTAATCCTCTTATTGACGGGTAGCCAGTGGAGGTCTTTAAGGTGACCAGAGATGTGTTCGTTGCGTGGGATGTCTAATATGAGCCTGGCTGAGGCGTTTTGTATTCGTTGTAGTTTCTTCTGGAGTTTAGCGGTGGTACCTGCGTAGAGGGTGTTTCCGTAGTCCAGTCGGCTCGTTACTAGAGCGTGGGTGACTGTTTTCCTTGTTTCGGAGGGGATCCAGCGAAATGTTTTTCTGAGCATGCGAAGAATGTTAAAGCAGGAAGAGGATACGGCGCTGACTTGTCTGTTCATTGAGAGTGAAGAATCCAGGATGACGCCAAGGTTCCGTGCGTGGTCTGTCGGGATGGGTGCTTTTCCGAGGGCTTCCGGCCACCAGGAGTCGTCCCATGCAGAGGGGGATGTACCTAAGATGAGGACTTCTGTTTTGTCTGAGTTCAGTTTCAGACGGCTTTGTTTCATCCATTCGGCGACTTCTTTCATTCCTTCGTGTAAGTTAGTTTTGGCGGTGCTGGGGTCCTTGGTGAGAGAGAGGATCAGTTGAGTGTCATCCGCGTAAGAGATGATGTTGAGATTGTGTTGGCGAGCGATGGCCGCAAGGGGGCTCATGTATACGTTGAAAAGGGTGGGGCTGAGTGAGGATCCTTGAGGTACGCCGCAGATGACTTCAGAGGCCTCGGACTTGAATGGTGGGAGGCGGACTCTCTGGGTTCTTCCGGTGAGGAACGAGGTGATCCAATCGAGTGCTTTTCCTTGGATTCCGATGTTTCTGAGGCGTTGTAGAAGGGTGCTGTGGCAGACTGTGTCGAATGCTGCAGAGAGGTCGAGGAGGATGAGGGCGACTGTGTCACCATTGTCCAGTAGAGTTCGAATGTCGTCTGTTGCTGCGATGAGGGCGGTCTCGGTGCTGTGTTTGGCTCGGAAGCCAGATTGTGAGGGGTCGAGGGATTTGTTGGCTTCGAGGAAGGCGGCGAGCTGGTTGTTGACGGCTTTCTCGATGACTTTGGCCGGGAATGGAAGAAGCGAGATGGGGCGGTAGTTTTTGAGTTCGGTGGGGTCTGCTGTTGGTTTTTTCAGAAGGGCGGTGAGTTCAGCGTGTTTCCAGTCTTCTGGGAAGGTGGCGGAGTTGAAGGAGCAGTTGATGACGTCTCGGAGGTGCGGTGCTATGACGGAGTCTGCTTTGTTGAAGATGTGGTGAGGGCAAGGGTCTGTGGGGGATCCAGAGTGGATGGAATTCATCAGGCGGATGATGTCCTCAGTGGAGATTGGGTTCCAGGCGTTAAGGGTGTTTACGGGGGGAGATGGTCAGCAGATGGTAGGGTGGGTTGGCTTCCGGGTTGGTTGTCAAAGCTATTGTGGATGTCAGCGATCTTGTTGTGGAAAAAAGAGGCTAGGGAGTCGCAGAGGGTTTGAGAGGGGGTGATGTCGTTGGAGTTGGCCGAGGGGTTGGAAAATTCCTTGACGATGTTGAAAAGTTCCTTGCTGTTGTGGGCGTTGTTGTCAAGTCGATCCTTGAATGCTGTTTTCTTGGCTTTTCGGATCAGTTGGTGGTGAGTGCGGGTGGCGCTTTTGAAGGCGTCCTTGTTGCTGGTGGATGGGTCTTTTTTCCAGGCCTTTTCAAGGGAGCGGCATAGTTTCTTGGATTTCTTGAGATCATCGTTGAACCATGAGGCCTTCTTGTTGCCAGGTTTGCTTTGACGTTTTTTCAGTGGTGCTAAGGTGTCGGCGGTGTTGGATAACCATAGGGTGAAGTTGGCGGCGGCTTCGTTTGCGTTAGAAGAGTGGGCTGGGGAGTTTAGAAGGAGCGATGCGGAGATCTGGTCCGTGGTGATTTTGTTCCAGTTTCTTAGCAGAGTTGGTTGGAGGTGGTTGGTGGGTTTTGGTTTGTTGTAGGTGAAGTGAACGCAGCTGTGGTCGGTCCAGAGGAGATCCGTAGTGTGGCTGAAGGAGACATGATTGCTGGAGGTGAAGATGGGGTCGAGTGTATGACCTGCGATGTGGGTGGGGGAAGTGACTAGTTGTTTAAGTCCGAGGTTGGCGAGGTTGTCTAAGAGGGTGGCGGTGTTGCGGTCGTTGTTCTTTTCAAGGTGGAAGTTGAGGTCTCCCAGAAGGATGTAGTCTTTGGAGGGGAGCGCGTGTGGGGTGATGAAGTCCGTGATGTCTTCACTGAATTTTGCGCGGGGTCCTGGTGGTCTGTAGAAGAGGGTGCCTCTAAGAGTTGTCTTGGGGTCGATGTGGATCTGGAAGTGAAGGTGTTCGGAGTTAGCGAGGTTGGCGTCAGAGCTGGTAGAGATGCGGATGGATTTCTTATGGACGATAGCGATTCCTCCTCCTGTGTGGTCGGTGCGGTCCTTGCGTGTGATCTTATAGTCATCAGGGATAGCGATGGTGATGTCTGGGGCGGAGGAAGCGTTCATCCATGTTTCCGTTAGGAAGGCGACGTCTGGAGAGATGGTGTCTAGTAGATTCCATAGGTCAATGGCGTGCCTGTGGACCGATCGGGTGTTGAGAAGGATGCATTGTAGGTGGTTGGGGTCGGGAGTCTGATGTGTGGTCGTAGCGGTGATGTTGTCGGTGCCGTAGAATTTGCAGGAGTGGCATGAGAATGGTCCATGGGTGCGACCAGGAGCGGCTTGGACGCAGTTGGGAGCGCGACCGGGGTTAAGGGCTAGGAGGGTGGCGGCATCGTAGGTAACGCGGGAGGGCTGGGCAGCGCGAGGGGCAGGGGGTCTGGCGCTGGGCGCGGTCCAGGCGCGGACGGGCGTAGACGGGCTTACCTTTGGCGCACCTTCGGCGTGTCCGAAGCGCGTGGACGCTGCGCGTGGGACCATCTGACATTAATGGACAGAGGAAGGGGAGGGGCGAGGGCGGTTCAGCTGGGAGGCGGGTCGGGCTGAGGAGGTCAACAATAACAAAATGGAGGCGGAGGGGTTAGGACGGAGAGAGCGCTTGGGGGGGAAATACCAATGCTGACAAATGCAGTGAAATTGTGAAACAGTGAAAATCAACTCATAATCGGGCCCTTAGACATTTGGACCTGTTGAAAAGTAATCTCAGGCTTTCTGTCAGTTTCTCATGAGCATCTGAACTTTTGAAAGCTAATATAGGCCACTCAGATACATATTTGGTGCATGATTGTTTTTCCTAACCATGAATATTGAAAATCTTCACATTGCAGAGAATTCGTATGTTTGACCTTAGAAAATTAGAATATTTAAACACAAATCTCATTTTTTGAGATTTATGGCAATTGCTTATATATACATGTCTTTCCTTCTGCCATGAGCCTTAACAAAACGAGCAGTATTGGGGATTCTTTTCATTACTTACTCAACCTCTTGGCCTGTGTCAAACAGTTGTAAAGGTTTGGAAAAGCAGTTAGCTATGTGAAAGGTGATGTAAATGGTTTTAAAAAACACAAAATTAAGACTTTTCCGTGCTCATCTTATATCAAATGCATTTTCCTTTTTTTCGATCACTTTTCAATCAGCATTCACTACATTCAAACACCACACAAAGAGACCGTTCTAAACTGAGTACGTAGTTTTTTTTAATATAGGGCTTCAATTTAGCCCATTTTATTTATCATCACATGTAGCAGAGCAATAATAAAACGAATACATATTTATATATATATTTCCCCAAATACAAAACATACTTCATATAGAGCCAAAATGGTTCATAAACATGTTCATACTTTAAAAATAGAAAATGTTCACAAAGTCAAACGCTGTGCTCCAAAGAAAATTGCATGCCCCAAGGTGCCATATTAAAATGCAAGAAGCCAGCGCATTCACAGACCAGCTGAACACTTTTGCAGAAAATCATGGCTCATTTAGAACAATTACTCTGAAAACACAGTAACATATATTTTGTTGTGCCACTTCAGAATAATGGTTGCAGGTCGAGCCTTCCAGTGCTGTGCTGATGGTGCTCTGCCCAGCAAAGTCCATACAAAAGTTAAATTAATCTTGGCTTTGAATCCCATTCCCCCCCTTCCTCACTTTCCCAGCCTCCATGAAGGAAAGGCCGAAATTATATTTAAGTGACATAAGGAGCCCACGTCTAGAAATAAAGAAACAGGCCCAGTGGTGCTGGAACACTTTTTGGAGTGAGGGTGTTACATCATGGATGCCATAGAGATTGTGAAAAATCCAAGTGTCACACAAATAATATATAGCAAACGAGCCCTGCCAATTCATTCAGCAGAAGAGTGGTAAAGTTGCAGTATATAATTGGTGGTGAATTTTGGGGCAAACTGTTGCAAATATAGTACTAAAGCATTATGTGGTAGTGGACTCTCATTTACAGATAGCACATTTTCCATTGAAATGGTAACAGATTTCACAATGACCTTCAGTTTTACTAATAAAACTATATAGAGCACAAACGATAATGTTCGGAAACAGGGATTCAAAAAATATCCGTCAATTGTACATCACCAGGTAAAGTGTCTTGATTTGTTAAGATCCTATTAAAATCTTTGTTTCGATTAGACTTCATAATTACATAAAATGTGCTTCTTTTGTCCTTTCCTACCGGATATATTTTGAAATATTTTACAGTTCATTTACAGGTATTCAACTGTTGTTGTGCGTTACAAACAAATTGACATCCTACAACCTTCCCTTTCACACCAGCTAGTTTGTCAGATAGCTCACTATTCAAAATCCTGTAATTTTGCAGTCAGAGAAAGAAAAGTAAGCTCCAATTACATGACAAGTAGAAGACAACATTCAAAGGCATCTTTATTGCTCATTTACCTTCTGTAGGAATGTGGATATCTGACTATATGGTTACCCCAAACTTTTGCCTAGTGTTTAGCTGGTTTTCGACTGGCCTGGGATCCTTGTAATCAGGGCCCCAGGCTATCTGCTCTCACTGTAAAATGGACTCTATGCACTTTAGGTACATCTCCAATTGGATATTGGGTCATCTTATGAGCCCCTGTATAGTGTACCATAGGTACCCAGGGAATAGGTGCATCCAAGACCTACCAGGGGCTGCAGCATGTATTATGCCACCCCTGGCTGGCCATCCAAACTGACACAACTGGCTGATCACTCAGCTAGGGCAAGGTCGTGTAATCACCCCTTGCTTAGATATAGTATTCCTATATCTAACCTTATGTATAGACACATATGCACCTATAAGTCACTCCTATGGCAGGCCTTGACAATCCTGAAGGCAGAGTGCTTAGTTTTATGTGAGATGGTGCTCTAGCATGAGCTGAGCCTGTCTGCAGCTTTCGGAACCATGTCCTTATAGCTGTTCTATGACATAGCTATACCATATACTCTTAAGTGCATTATGATCCTCGCGGTTAATGCTAACTTTGGTTTGGCTTTATCGAAACATGTCGTGTAAGGTGTCATACGCTTTGGAATACTACCCCCTCACCAGTTCTGGTGATGGAAGTAGCACTCCACCCTTCTAGAGGGAGAAGGCTTGTAGTTGTAGCATTACCCGGTTAAAGTTAAACAGAGCCTCAGAATCACAAAATGGATGCTGCTGCCACAGACACAAGTCTGACCTCCTGCAGCTGGGAGCCCTTCCAGTGAGGGAGGCCTGGACAATAGATTTCCTGCCTGGGAGGTGCTAGCACCTCCCCAGACAGGCTATAGTGTATTTGAGCAGGGTGGGTTGAATGAAATGAGACACTGCCTGGGGCACACAAGGTGCTCCATGCATAGCCCGGTTCAAGCCAGAGACTGGGGCACTCCAGCCCCAGCTCTGGCATGAAACTGGACAAAGGGAAAGGGGTGTAACCACCCCTTCCCAGGTTCCACCCATAGGAGGGACCTAGCAGGTAATCCAGCCCCTTTAATCAGTATAAAGCTAGGGGCTGAGTCTAGAGACTTTAGATTATCCTGAACTGAAACTCTGAAACAAAACTCTGGACCTTCGACATTCTACTGCAAGTAGAAGACTGAAGGATCTCCCTTGTGGTCAAGGAGTGACCACCCTGTGCAAACAGGCACCAACTAGTGAATTGACGGTTTGCTTTGTCGATGCTCCCAAAGGATCCCGACAACTCTGCTTCACAGGACTGGACTTCCAGACTTTTCGGACCCCGAACCACACCTCCAGCAAAGCTGAGACCCATGGCGGACACGAGAGACGTGGGACCGGACACCTGGCCATTTTGCTCTTTGCTAAACGTGCAGCTTTTGAGGCATCCTCGAAGTTGTGCATTGGGGACTGGGAAGCCTCAACCCTGAGCCGTAAGTGCACCAAAGCTCAGCCCTCCGCACTCCACGAGTGCCACGTGGGGCCTGCTCTTGCATTATTCCTTGATGCGTCTTTGTGGTTGATAGCCCTTTGGCTAGGGGCCATCCTGAAGACACCATTTTGAATCAACGCTGCTTGCCTGGTTGCTCTGGGCTTGCTCTTGCTTTCCTCTAAAGGGGAAGCTCCACAGACCTTGCTGGTCTGTACAAGAAGCCAATCTTTACTTCCTGTGTGGGTTACCTTTGCCAAGACTTGTTGTTCCAATCCGGAAGCCAACACCGCCAACAGCGAGAATCTTTGTGGGACAGTCCGTTTCCAGCTCCTGGTTGTCGTTGACACCTCCTGGTCCACGTGGCTGCAGAGACAAGCTTCACTTCTTCACCTGTTTGCAGCTCGACATCGCCTGGTTCCTTCCTGGTTCCTTCCTGGTCACTGGCTAGTGACCCAGACTCTGTCCCCTCTGCTTTCATGTTATTTACTTCTTCGATCCACCCTGGGATCCATCCGGACATCTTCCTCCTGGTCGCCTGCAGCATCTTCTTGCAGCTCTCCATAGGATTCGACGACAAAACCCGACACGACTTCACACCTATGCACCCGGCTTCCCTGGGTGAGGTAACTCGAGTACTCCAGTGCTCCCGTGGGTAATAACTATCCAAGTGTCCTACTGTAACTGGGTTTTCCCGTAGTCCACCCGGAAGTGTCCGAAAGCAACTACTTTGTTAACTTTACGTTCCCGTTGAAAGTCTATGAGAACTCGCATGTGTGTTTAGACACTGCACACGCATCCTGCGAGACTCCTTCTTCCTAACCTGTGGTTGTTCAGTGTAGTCCCAGTGATTCCCCAGGCCCTAGGCCTATTCACCTGTTCTGAAGTGGTTCTTATACCACTTACTTAGTATATGGTTCGTGAGGCCCCTAGGCACCGAAGACAAGCCAAAGAGAAGCCCGTCTGCGCCCGTCCGTGACTGGACAGGGCCAGGGGCCATGAACCCTAATCCTCCAGACTGGGATTTTAGCGCATCTAGGCATGTCAGCGATTCGACCCAGAAACTATTAGCTTTACGGACTGCCCCTTTGCAAGGCTGCGCTGGGGAGGCTTGGCCATGCCCGGAAGGTCTGTTTTCCTGCCGGCATCGTCAGTTTTAGGCCTCCTATGTCAATCAGTCTTCAGTGCCCCCTCTGGTTGCTACACATACACCAAATGGGTGGAAGAACCGGCTCTGCAATGTTAGATCCCTGCCAAAACATCATAAAGAGGTTTGGGATCTTATCTCCACTGCGCAGCCTGAGCTGTGCTTTCTGACAGAGACGTGGTTGAAGCCCCACTCGGTCCCTGCAATCACCCTGGGTATTCCAGAAGGATATAAAATGGCGAGGTTGGACAGACCTACTAAAACTGGTGGAGGTATCGCCATAGCTTATAAAAGTGGGATAACCGTTTCCATACTGGATCATAGTTGCACTGCCAATATGGAATTAATGATCTTTAGGATCAATACCCCCACAAAGGCTGGCTGGAAAGGAGCTTTGGTCTACCGCCCACCGAGCCCTTGTAAGACATTTGCCATCTCATTAGTCGAAGCATTGGCCCCGCACATTAAATCCAGCAATGATTTTCTATTGCTGGGGGACTTTAATGTACATAGTGATTTGGTGGATAACGCAGAGGCACTGTAGTGTAGTACCTATATTCCCAATAGGCTCTGCGCATTGGAATAATATATTCAGCAGTGTAGACGTAGGACTGAGGTCGACTAGGTCTCTACTGACTATATTCGACTTAAGGTTTGCCAGCTAGCTCAGAGGTCACTAGAAACTTTCTCGAATAAACGAGGAGGAGTTTAACCTCCCTGGATAGACAAGAAGGGATTAGCTTCCGACAACCATATAACATGACAACTTTGCTCCCCCAGAATAAGAGTGTATCTCTAGAGTCGTGTGAAAACAATAGACAGCTATTTCACTCAGTCATTGTGCGTACTTAGCTTCACCAGAGTGCAGAGAAAAGAGAGACGGGCGTTTTCAATAAAAGGTGTAATTTATTGAGCAGTCTTCTTTCTCATGCAGGAGAAATGAATTGCATTATTGCAATACTTAATGTAAAGTAAAGTGCGTACAGTAAAAGGAGTATTATAAAATAATACTGTAAAAGCATTGATATGGTTTCTTAGCCATAAGATACTTTAAAATGGATAAAATATATACATACATATGTACATTGACTAACGTACTCAACTGGTGCTTCTATAAATACGCCTACCCCGGTGTACCTGACCTAAGCCTAATACGTGGAAAGGAGTAAATAAGTAGCGGTTTAAGTTAAGTTGGTTTTGCCAAGAATCTGACTCAAGAATTCTCTTCAAGGGTTTAGTCAGCTCCGTACATGGGTAAAAGAATGCAGGAGGTCTGGTATCTCTCTTTCAGGACTCGATATCCCAGCAGCCCGCGAAGGCGGCTGAGAACACCGGAGCTGGATTTCTCGGCAGGAGAAAAGACAGCGTCTCTCTCAGTGCGTCAAAGAGGAGGGGCAGCGTCCGTGGGCTCTCGCATCAGCTGGGCTCTTGGGCAAGTAGATGGCTGCTCGGCTCCAAAACCACCACCGTGTGTTTGCTTAAGGAAACATTGGTATATTTATACCTGAAAGGTGCCGAGTTTGACGTAAGGTTTGGACATAAGACTTCAATAAAGATGTCACTAAGAACTGACTGTTCCTGTAGTGTTCGCAGGAGTTTTAATGACAAATCAAAACAAAAGCAAACAGGGATTTCCCAGGTTGCTGGAGGTTTGGTGTGTCGAAAGAACTCGTTGTGCTTTCTAGGAATCCAAGGAAGTAGCTTCTGTCATTCTTTGGACTGCAAGGGCTATTTACTTAAATATGGATCTGATTCCTTATGCCATTATAGAGATATTATTGATTATAGCCGTACAAGGGCATAAAATAGCAATATTGATTCGGGTTCCTAGATAAAACACAATACCCACTCCACGGTCTAATGTCCATCATTACTAAAACTAAGCAATAGTAAACATTTAATGTACATGTGTATTCCATCCCACCCCAAAATACATTTTATGCATTCGAAATGGTGTATGCAGAATACACGAAAATGATTATCGGTACTGTACGCTTTTTAAGCAGTGTAATCATTCAGTTAAACATGCTTATATATATTAGCTGAACGATTTGCGAAAATTACACATGAAATGGCTCTTAATACAGAAAACAAGGTCGAGACCATTCCATCACATATAAATACAGTTGCTGTAAAAATGTGCTAGAGGCTGAGGTAATATATTGTCTCTAGAGTTTTCTAAAAATAGAAGCTCTGTTCTTTAAGAATAGTTCTACTTTAAGCAAAGTTCATGTGCCAGAAAAAGGTAAATATTTAGGAGTTTTGAAAAAAACAATTTTCTCTTTCAGGGGAAAAAATAGTTCCAAATGTTTTCAGTAGCTCTTGTTTATCAAAGCTGAAGGCCGAATTCAGAGTTCAGGGGAATGCTGTGTGCTCGTTGCTTAAAAAGTTATTCTTTTGGTTCAGGGGAGAACATCATTTCAGACAGACTCGCAAAAAATTGGTCTATGTATTCAGGTGAAAGTTCGACCAAGTTTGAAAGTGCCGCAACAGTGCAGTCGTGAGAATGATTGCTATCATCAATGTTAGTATCAGCAATGCTCACACAAGGTCGTACCTGGGTGATGCTGCTCTCATCTCGTACTTCACTGCCACCTGATCGTAGTGGTGAAGTCTCAACGAATACTGTCATCAGAATCGGTAGCCGCTGGGGACAACACAATGCATGAGCCGTAACAGGACTTAGCAAAGTATCTGTATCCAATGGTACTGCTGATGGTAGTGTAAGACAGATGTCCAACATGCATTCTTCTCCGCATACCATACATCAAAGCACAGGTAAGATGCAATTTTGCCAAATAGGTCTGAATGAAAGAAACCAGGTCATATTTAGATCTCTTAGCCGGGCTAATCCAAGGACTTTAGTTATGCGGTCCCGATAGCGTAGAGCTAGTATCGTTTCTTCCATTGTTACTGGAGTCTTGTCTGCGACTTGGCTTGCCATATCGGAGCAGAAGGGTCAAAAATAAAATTCCTGCTACGAGTCCCAAAAGAAGTGGTAGGCCGCCAAAGACAGAATGGACAAAATTGGGAAAAATGCCCAGAACGGCTTCGAAGGGTGTTAGCAGTCCCGAAAAAATTGTCTTAAATATATGTGGGATGCCACTGGCATCAGACATATTTAGGATTTGGATTAGCATTTCTACGAAATGCACGGGGCAATTTGTTGATAAAAGGGTATGTATCTCTGCTGTTGTCCTTGCAACTAGGAGATCATACATTTCTTTTGATGACGTTAAAGGCACTGTTGTATGTAAAAGAACAGACTTCATTCTGCTTAAAGTATCAATTCGTATAGAAGAGATTTTCAAAGAAGGCCAAATCGTTGCCTCCGTATCTGGAGACCTGTTTGGATACAATACAAGCATACAGCAAGTGACCATGGAACTAACGCTTACAAGATAGGCTTTCCCTGGCACCATGCCACAACAGCTGTGGTCCATTATTAGACTATAGCTCCCGTTAGAAAGCCGTCTAAAGAATGGCTCTATCTGTGCTGCAGGTGTGCCGTGCTGGTGACATGAAAGGTTATTTGAAGTCCCCTCACAGGCCCCATGCAAATTAATACCTTGGCACAGAAGTATACCGCTTAGTGATTGTTTACAATTGTTACCACTAAGAAATACATTCTGTTTCTTTTCACTATAACATGTGTGTGTGTAAGGCAATTTCCATGATGACTTAATATACCCTTTACCCAACCTTTCATACTGGCCTGCTGGTATATACTCTTGGCAGTATTTAAACTGGAAAGTTGTTATCGGAATTGTAACTATCCCATGAATTATCCATTCAATGACAGGACTTTCTGACATTGACAATGGTAATCTCTCAAGTTTTTCAATACTCAGAATTGTATAGTCTGCTACCTTTTGTGCCAAACTGATTTGTTTATCAGTATGGTTAAAGATAGAGAATAATGACGTTATGTTGATTAAACGCCATGGCACGTAGCCTGAACGCAGGTTTTGCAACGTCCAGCCTAGCTGTACAATAGAACATAATTGGGACTGACCATGTTGTAACATTAGTAAGTCCTGATCTATTATATCGATTGCAGATGATACAATACTGTCCAGTGAATATATTCTGGAGGACAGAGTCATTAACCCATTGTCCACAACAGAAAGTGATTTTTCCAAATTAATACGATCAATTTCTCGTATTTGTTCTGCTGTCTCAATTTGAGTCACTTTCCATGCTTCGTTGTACGCAGCGTATATACCGGCCGCTATGAAACGTTTTTGACGCTGTTTGCGTGGTCCCATTATGAAATCAGGCAAGTCAGCACCGTCTTTAAGTAAAGTCATGTGTTGCTTAATTTCAGCCCGTGTGGATGTCTGTAGCCATTCAAGGCATAGTTTCCCTACACTGTATGTTGTTACTATCCCTGGATGTTGTCTCTGAGAGTATCTAGGGTCTGGTCTGGTCATTTTGAACCCCTGTTTTTTGTTCAGGAATCTATCTTGACAGTTGTTTGTGTCTGCTGGCCAGATCAACCATTTTTTCCAATCAGGATGTATTCTGTTTTGGTGTAAAATATCGGATACGTCTATCTTAACATCTGAAGTGCTATTACTATCAGGTATTGGCTTTGGAATAGACGGTTTGTTTAAGTCTTTAATCTTAGCTAGGCCAAGACAAGTAGTCTGTTGAATGGTGTCATTCAGAAATATTATTTGTTCGGGGATCATGCAGGCTCTAAATAATGCTTCTGAACCTTGGACCTGCCAATTTTTTGTGCCTCAGATGGTTTTTCTTTCAATGTTGTCTTTCCAGAAATCAAAACCAAATGTAATCATTTTTTCATAAAATGTTTCAGAATAAATCAATTTAGTATTTGTCAACATTGTTTTCATCCCTGTCTTATTTAACACTTTAAAATAAAACGTTTCTACATCACTTGTATTAAACCCTTAGAAGTATGGGAATTTCTCATAAAATGTTTTTGAACTGGCTTTTGGTGGAGTTGCACAATGTTCCCATTGATTATACATAAAAATATTTCTAGGTTGAGCAGATTTATGTAAATAGTGATGTGCAAAGTGGTTATAGCAGTACATCTGTTCATAATTCGACGAACCCTGTAAATAATCATGTTCTGTAAATTTTGCTGACAATACTAAATCTGACATCATATTATTTATGCTTTCAAAGTCCCAATCATTGGGGAATGTGCTTGGTTTTACAAAGTCACTTAATGAAACCTTGAACTGATGTGGATATTTCAAGAGTTCAACCGGGCCATAGACTTCGTAATCCGTTTTGTCCCAAGCTACCCCACCGGGTATTGGAATGGCAGTGACATTCACTGATGATAGTTCTCTTTTCTCGATGTGAGAGGACTTGTGGGGTTTTAGGACCAAGTTGATGTTCTGACTTGCTGTGTCCATTGTACTGTATTTTCCCTCAATGAATCTTCCCAAACAAAGTACCATGATGAGCCAAAGCAGGAGGAAAAGTACACCTAACACAATCCAAAATTCAATCTATGGAGAAATCAGATATGTTTCTTTGAGTTGATGAAAAATTTCAGTTAATTTGTCTTTGCAGGTTCTTATTCTTGGCATTTCTTCAGGTTCGCTTGGATCTTCAGAAAAGTTATCGAAATTGATGAAGTAGCCAGATGCAGTTCTGTCAATTGTTGGAATTGCTTCCGGATTTTCTTTTGTTTTTTCATTTTTCCTTTCATTAGCATAGTCTGAAGCTACATCGTCGTAGACGGGTGTTTTTTGACGAACTGTTTCAGTTTGGGTTTCAAGAGGCACAAGTTCCATGGCATTGTTGCATAGTCCTTTTTTATTCACTGCAGGTTTATCAAATGTGATTAGTCTCTCAGTTTGAACCTCTTGGATTGTAGCAAATTTCGGTATTCTGCTATTTCTTGGGAGTCCACTGGGCCTACTACTTATTATTGGCCACATGATTGTGGTTTTACCAGGTCGATGGATACGACTCGGTTCTCTTTTTTACCAGCAAGGGGCAGTAGTACAACTGATCTTGTTCGCTGACAGCTAAGACAGGTACTGCTTTTCTGTAAGAAGGCCCAAATTCCTTCTTCACCGTGATCTTCTCTCTGACCAGATCCCCAATCTTTGGAATCTAGACAGGCCTTGCTGGGACAGGTGGTTTATCTTCAGTGGCTGTTGGCTGGTGTTTTAACTTTATGTTGCTCAGGTCTTTTCTTCTTTCGTTCAAGTTCTGTAAGACAGCCAAACGATCTTTGATGTCAAATCATTTTCTTTCTACCACTGAAGTCTGACTATCTAAGTCCTGAATATGCATTCTAGTTCAATAGTTCGTACGGACTGAAACCTTTTAGAGAATTTCTTGGCAGATTGTTAAGACTACGTTGGACACTTGTTAAATGTTGGACCCACCCATCACCCGAACCAAATACCCTTGCCGTTATAGATTGCTTTATGTCCCGGTTTTTTCTTTCCACAATCCCATTTCCCTCAGGATGAAAGGGACAAGAGTACAGCAATGCAATGCCCATGCTGGTCATGGCCTCCTTATAAGCTCGAGAGCTAAAAGTAGGACCCTGGTCAGAATGTAGCATGCCAATTGCGTATGTGCCGATATAGACTCGCAAATCTTTTATAACAGTTCTGGCATCAGCCGAGCGCTGGTGTCTAAATTTTTAAGTGTATCTAGTCTTAAAAGGATTTAAATGGGATGCTGGTTTTTACGTATAGATAGCCTTATGCTAACTACAAGAATGGCCATGGCATTACTCCGGTCGGTTCACTGCTGCGATCTCTGTTGCAGTTTGGACAGCTCTTTACAAATTTGTAATGTTGTAGGCTCAACCCCGGCCACCAGTATTCCGATTGTAATTCTTTCAGAGATTCTTTGATCTCATGGTGCCTTAGACCCAATCCCATGTGTGCGTCCGCTATTAAGAAGACTCTCCTGTTCATGTTTGGAATTACCCTATCCCCCACTACAGGGATTCGAGCAAAAGGAACGGAGTTTGCATCACTTATGTATGTATAATTGAGTGGATAGTTCACGGGTAGTGCTGCACAGTCGCTTTTTGAAGACGTTTTTACCGCCAGCATAGTTTCCCCGTCTATGTATTTTTCTGTACGCTTTTTTGTGGCTACGGACGCCGGTTTAGTTGCTTCCGCTGTGGCTGTATTAGCCAATGAATTCCCTGCAACGTGAACGCCATCACGTTGATGACTCAGTGTATGTATCACGTGAGTCTTTCGTATTTCTTTCTGCAAAAGAACTACTTGTTCCCAAAGCTTTTCATGCTTTATTGTGGTACCTGTATCATCCTTATAATCATTTTGAATCCAGCTCTGCAAGTCATTATGGGTAAGATTTGACGCAGAAATGTGAATCACACAGTATTAGTGTCGGGAATTCACGATCGGCATTTTCAAGCGCCGTCTTTAAAGATCTGATTTCAGCTCGCTGAGCCGAACAGTTTCCCAGTGATTCAGTTTTTATTATTTTTGGTCTGAATTTACCACAGCGCCAGCGACCTTTAACAATCGCGCATGCTGCATTGTAGGATTTATTATCCACATCGTAATGTTGTGCAAATCTGTCCATATAGATAACACAAGAGCACTGTAGGAGAGGCAGAATTTCGATAGGCAGAGGATATTCTTCTTCATATTTTAGATCTTTCAGTTTTTTCATGTTCGGGTCAAAATAGTATGTCACGTCTTTTGCAGCAATAGAATTTTCCCACTGTATCCATTTTGGATCTAATGCCACCGTTTTTAGATTAACTGGGCTTAATAACGCCTCAAGGGCTGATTCTGCTGTAAAAACAGTTATTCTTTTGCCTTGGGCTTGGGCTCTTTCTTTTGCTACAATAGTTTGAACCGCATTTACAATATTCTCTATAAGACCGAATGTTTTTTCAGCTTCTGTTTACAAATGTGATTTGTAAGATATTGGTACCTTTATCCCTCATTAGAGGTCAGGTACGTGAATCTGCATCTTCCTGGGATGATTCTGATTACAATGTTGCATGTGTTGTCACGAGTTTGTAATTTTGTTTTAGCAAACATGTTTGCAATGATCTCAAAATTTCTGTGTGTTTCTGAGTCCAATTGATTGGTTTAAAATTAGGTTTTATTAATTCATAGAGAGGTTTAACCCTCTCTTCATAATTTAGAATGTAAGTTCTTCCGAAATTCAGGAAACCTAGTATTGATTGTAAGTTCTTCAGCGTTCTTGGTGCTTGGAGTACAGCACACTTCTCTAAGAAGTTGTCTGCTAGGCTTTTTTTCATATCCTAAAAACAGGACAGTTAGATGGGCAATTCGTGACTTTTTAAAGTTGAATTTGTTACCCTCTGCTGCGAACCCAAGTATTATGGTGTTCGCTCTTTTCAAGTCAGTATCCAGGTCATCATCTGTGAAATAGATGTCATTGACATACGATAATGCCTCATCATCATATATTTGTAGTAACTCTGTTACCCTTGCTGAGAATAATCCTGTGCTATTCTTGAATCCCTGTGGGATCGACAGAAATTTTTCTGTGAACCCATTATTGAGAAAGCGGTTAAATACCTGCTTTCAGGTGCAATATTTTGACAAAAGAATCCATTAGAGATGTCTAATGTTGTTTTGTATTTTTTGCGAACAATGTTAATCATTAGTGCTGCACTGTGTGAGTTTTGTACAGCAAATGTCTTGGAACATGAGTTAAGGTGTCTGTAGTCCAAGACTAGACAATATGAATTGTCTGGTTTGGAGACAGGAAACAAAGGATTGTTCATTTGAGAGGTGCATGTTTCAATCACCCCTTGGTATTCAAGTTGATCTAATATTTCCCTGACTTGTTTTTTAGCTTCTTGCTTAATTGGGTACTGCCTTTGTGCAGTTGGTTGACATTTTAACTGGATTTTGTGAGGAGGAGAGTCCTCATCCCATCCTACATGATTTTTATATAATGCAGGAGCTTGAGCTACTGCCCATTTTCTTGCATATATGTATTTTCTATGAATTGGAATATGATTTGAGAAGGCAGGCATAATCATTTCTTCGCCATGAGGGCACTCCCTGAAAAAAACTCTGGTGGCCAGTCTTTCTCAGCTAATAGGATGTCATATCCTTTTGAAAGGTTATCCCAAAACAGACCTCTTACTTTCCTAGTCTTATCTCCCTCTATACGTAATGTTATTTTATATAATTTATGAGGTTTGCTAACTCTGGTATCTGCAGTTTCCACCTGAATGTATTCATTCGTGTCCACTGTCTCCAGATGATTCATCAGGATCTTGCGAGCTATTGTCACTTCCGCTGCGCTGTCTAGCATTGTCTGGGCCCACTCTCCATTCTTCAGCTGTGTCCTCGGTATTCTCGGCATGTTTGATTATTTTAATACTGGCTACCTTCTTTCTTGGAAATTGTAATTTTTTACTTTGAGCAGGTTCCTTGTCTTTTGGACTTGACGTGCTCTTCTCTTTGTTCTGACCGTCCTCTTCTTTCCGATTTCTGTGAGGAAGATCGAGAAAGATTGAGTGAGAAGGATTGAGAGGGACGTGTATCAACAACTTGATATCTGTCAGGTTTTTTCAAATTATCCCTATTTCTAAGGATGTATCTTTTTTCAGAGGGCTCCCTTTGGGGAGACCTGTCTTCTCGGCCTGGAGATCTCTCTCTACGCTGAGGAGACCTTCCTCTGGACTGGAATCTTCTCCCTTTGGGAGTGGATTGTTTATTTCCATCCCAGCTCTTTTTTGGAGTGTTTAAATTATTTTTAATAAATATCTTTTCAGGATTTTCAGTTAGTTGGGGTTTTACCGGTTTTCCACCCAGACTTTCTCTGCCTAGCTCTTCATAGGATTTTTCTATGATTCTGGCAGGTTCAAATGGTTGTTCTGCTATATCTGTTTCCTTCAGTTTCTGGCAGATATTTATGTCAGCCAATTGAACTAATTCTCTATATGCCTTTGTTAATTTCAGTTTGACTAGGAGTTGTTCGCTTGACATTGTTTTGTAGTCAGGGTGTGTTGCATAGTCGCATAAGACCGGCCCGTTGCTTCTGGTCTACCTAGTGGACCGAGCCTGGTTATGTTATTATTATGTTTTAGTACAAATTTAAACCAGAGCAGGTGCTCTTGGTAATTTAGTGGGATTTCAACGTCCTCGAAAGGAGTGTATTCATCCGGGGATTCCTCTATTTTGTAATAGTGGAAATCGTGTGTTACAGCGTTTGCTGCTGGAAAGTTTATCCATGAATAGAATACCTCTGTCTGCCGATATTCATGGGCCTCTACCACGAATATGACTGTACCACCTCGTGGTGTCAGTCCATTTTCTATAAGTTTAATAGTTATAGTTTTTCTTATGTTGACCAGAATGAGTATAGCATTCGGGTCAGTCTGTAGGAGACTCGTGTCTTCCTCTAGGAGTTGAGCTGCTATTCTAGCTGCCTCCCTATCGTCTTCCCTTTCCACCATTTTTACTGGTCGAAAGTTTTTTGTTGCAGATCAGGTTTCAAGGAAACAAAGATTAGGTACACAATATTTTGGAACACTGTATCCTTCAACGTTGACTAAACCAAAAAATATACATAGGAATCTCTTCCTACTAAGTTCCGGCGGATTTTTAACCTTTTACCCACTCCAGACGTCTTTTGGAGTATTTACAGGAAAAAGGGTCTGTGTGAAAAAGCACGACTGAGTTACTCTAACGTCTTGCGTTAGTTTTATCGCCTTACCAAACGTTGGGCGCCATGTAGTGTAGTTCCTATATTCCCAATAGGCTCTGCGCATTGGAATAATATATTCAGCAGTGTAGATGTAGGACTGAGGTCGACTAGGTCTCTACTGACTATATTAGACTTAAGGTTTGCCAGCTAGCTCAGAGGTCACTAGAAACTTTCTCGAATAAACGAGGAGGAGTTTAACCTCCCTGGATAGACAAGAAGGGATTAGCTTCCGACAACCATATAACATGACAACTTTGCTCCCCAGAATAAGAGTGTATCTCTAGAGTCGTGTGAAAACAATAGACAGCTATTTCACTCAGTCATTGTGCGTACTTAGTTTCACCAGAGTGCAGAGAAAAGAGAGACGGGCGTTTTCAATAAAAGGTGTAATTTATTGAGCAGTCTTCTTTCTCATGCAAGAGAAATGAATTGCCATTATTGCAATACTTAATGTAAAGTAAAGTGCGTACAGTAAAAGGAGTATTATAAAATAATACTGTAAAAGCATTGATATGGTTTCTTAGCCATAAGATACTTTAAAATGGATAAAATATATACATACATATGTACATTGACGAACGTACTCAACTGGTGCTTCTAAATACGCTTACCCCGGTGAACATGACCTAAGCCTAATACGTGGGAAGAAGTAAATAAGTAGCAGTTTAAGTTAAGTTGGTTTTGCCAAGAATCTGACTCAAGAACTCTCTTCAAGGGTTTAGTCAGCTCCGTACCTGGGTAATAGAATGCAGGAGGTCTGGTATCTCTCTTTCAGGACTCGATATCCCAGCAGCCTGCGAAGGCGGCTGAGAACACCAGAGCTGGATTTCTCGGCAGGAGAAAAGACAGCGTCTCTCTCAGTGCATCAAAGAGGAGGGGCAGCGTCCGTGGGCTCTCGCATCAGCTGGACTCCCGGGCAAGTAGATGGCTGCTCGGCTCCAAAACAACCACCGTGTGTTTGCTTAAGGCAACGCTGGTATATTTATACCTGAAAGGTGCCGAGTTTGACGTAAGGTTTGGACATAAGACGTCAATAAAGATGTCACTAAGAACTGACTGTTCCTGTAGTGTTCGCAGGAGTTTTAATGACAAATCAAAACAAAAGCAAACAGGGATTTCCCAGGTTGCTGGAGGTTTGGTGTGTCGAAAGAACTTGTTGTGCTTTCTAGGAATCCAAGGAAGTAGCTTCTGTCGTTCTTTGGACTGCAAGGGCTATTTATTTAAATATGGATCTGATTCCTTATGCCATTATAGGGATATTATTGATTATAGCCATACATGGGCATAAAATAGCAATATTGATTCGGGTTCGTAGATAAAACACAATAGCACAGTCCCTTCTAGCCAATCTATCCCTACTAGGACTAACACAGCATAATAAGGGCCCCACCCACCTAGCCGGCCACACATTAGACATGATTCTATCCAATTCCTCCAAGATTGTATGCAATCCTCCTATACAGGTGAACTGGACCGACCATTTTGCTATAGAATTTGCCATGCTTGGCATGGCCAAACTTAGCAAACGGCCCTCACCTCCACCCCTGTTGCGCAGACAGTGGTATAAAATATCTCAGGGAGTTTTTTAGAAGACACTTGTTGAACCCCGAATTACAGCTCAGACAATATTGAGCTGGCCTTATCTAAATACAATCATGCCATCTCTACCGCGGTGGACGCCATAGCTCCCATGAAACTGCAAGCTACGCCCTGCACAACAGCAGGAAGTCTGGTTTACTGACCAACTACGTTCCCACAAACAGGCTTGCGGGAAGCTAGAAAAGACCTGGAGATCATCCCATTCTGAGGATGATAAAAACCGTTACTACACTGCCTTGGCCTTATATCATAAGAACATCAGATTGGCCCGAAAGAACTATATTGCCTCGCAACTTACTGAGTCGGGCAACAACCCTAAGGTTTTGTATCGGATCCTTAAATCTTTTACTAAACCCATGGCCTGTGAGAGTCTTGATTTGTCATCAAAACAATTAAGTGATGACATCGCTCTATACTTCACCACCAAGATAGACATGATTTACGATCTAATCATCAATACAAGTCTCTCCACGAGCTGCCCCTTGTTCCCATCTCAGAATAGTGGGGCCCCTAATTCCATCTCGTTCACTGAGTTTCCTGCTGCCTCCCTGGGTGAGGTAGAAGCCCTAATTGGTCAAATCAAGAGTGGATCCCCTTTAGATCTTATTCCTGCAAGAGTTGTGCCATCTTTAGGCAAGTCACTCGGTCCCATGATCCAGTCCCTTGTCAACCTCTCCCTTTCCGAGGGTCGGGTACCACAGGAGTGGAAGATGGCTCAGGTGTGACCCATTCGTAAAAACTCTACCATCCCTTGGACGGAACTGTCCAACCTTCGACCCATATCTCTCCTCCCGTACCTGAGCAAACTAACGGAAAAGCACATCAACATGCATCTGTCGAGCTTTATCAAGCAAACCGGAGGCCTGGATTACTCCCAGTCCAGTTTCTGTCAGGTGAATAGCCAATTTTCCACAGGAGCGAAGAAGGATCCCCACACCTCCAGGACACAGAAGCAAGAATGCGAATTGTACACACTCATGTCTACTGTCCCCTAAAAGTATGAGGGAATTACCCAAGGAGTGTCCACCACTCTCCTCATACGAGGGGTTCAGCAGGGTACAGCAGGAAGCACCGGGGAATGTCCAGGCTAGAAAACAAAATAAGTTATACACGTAATAATCCCCTTGTTACACTGACCTTAATACAGGAGACATTGACATGCGTGGTATTCCAGGTGAGCTTACCCCAACTGTAGGTCAGGGGAACTTTATCGAAGAGTTCATGTAAAGGTAAGCAGGATACACAGTATCGGGGTATGAGGAGTAGAACTCTTGAAGTACATACACAACAAACACAAGCAAAGAAATAAAGAGGGGAGTGAGGAGCACCGGCCGGCTGTCTAGGGCTGAGACAGCGGAGCAGCACACACACACGAGGAGAGACACCCGGCCCTAAAAGAAGGTAAGGGCGGAGCGCTCACTCTCAAAGGAGTCTCTAAACAACTAATAGTGCTGGGTAAATACCAGCCATACAGAAGGAGCAATGAAAAGAAAATGAGCAGAAAAACGCCCGCAAAATGCGTGAGCAAAGTAAGGATAGTCGCGATAGAACACTTGCGTATAAACCAGGAAATGCCGAAGACCGGCAGAAACGCTCACACAGAGTAACAGACCAGCTAGCTGCTGCAGGGCAAGGGGGAGGTTGAATGCAGGAAGGGCAGAGTCCAGGAACAAACGAAGAGATCCGCAGGACGCCACGGAGGACTCGAGCAAGCAACCAGGAAGTGAAGAGGGGGCGTGGTACCGGAACAGTAAGCCAAGCAACGGCTACGTTCTGCCGCGCCTCTTTTCTTAGTTAAGGGAGCGTCCACAAAGAATATAGCTAGCCTGTAGTTTTTTAGGGATATGGGCAAAAGACCACATAACCTGCAATCTCGCATGTCAAGGTGTCTAACTCCTAACAGTACCCCTCCACAAAGGCCTATTCAGAGGACCAGGCTTAGAGGGATGAAGTCTGTGGAATTGTTTAATCAGTCTGGCTGCATGAATGTTTTCTGCAGGTTCCCAGGACCTGTCTGCTGGGGGGTATCCTACCCAATCTATGAAGTACTGAAGTTTGCCTCTGGATTTCCTGGAATCCAGAATCTTTCTCACTTCATATTCAGCTTCTCCATCGATCTGTACAGGTGGGTGAGGGATTTCAGGGACAATAGAAGGGATATATTTCTTTATCAAGGAGCTGTGGAAGACAGGATGGATTTTCATGCATGGGGGTAGTTGCAACTTCAGGGTAACAGGGGATATGACCTTCTCTATGGGGAAAGGACCTATGAATCTGGGTTGGAACTTTTTTGACCCTTCCATCTTGAGATTTCTAGTGGACAACCACACTTTCTCTCCTATGGTATACATGGGTTCTGGTCTTCGGTGTTTATCAGCTTGTTTTTTCATGGCTTCTTTGGCTTTGCCTAGCTCTGTTTTCGCTGTTTCCCATACTAGCTTGTTTTGGGCATGATGTTCATCTAAGAAAGGCACCGAAGAATCCTCGGGGTGTAACATGATAGGGATCATTCTAGGGTGTTGTGCCTGTACAAAGAAAAAAGGAGAGATATGTGTAGCAGAATGACTAGAATTATTGTAGGCGAATTCTGCCAAGGGTAGGGCTTGAACCCAGGT
The DNA here is from genome assembly GCF_964263255.1 of Lissotriton vulgaris. NCBI lineage: Eukaryota > Metazoa > Chordata > Amphibia > Caudata > Salamandridae > Lissotriton > Lissotriton vulgaris. The sequence goes on from NC_141696.1 coordinate 726,364,537, forward strand.
AGAGGGAAGGGAGGTCAACAAGCAACGCAAAAACTGTTCTAGAGTTTGATTGGTCCTTTCTGTTTGCCCATCGGTTTGGGGGTGATAGGCAGTGGATAGTCTATGGTCTATACCCAGTATAGAACACAACCCCCTCCAGAACTTCGAGACAAACTGGGGACCTCGGTCTGAAATTATAACCGTGGGTAAACCATGTAACTTGACAATGTTTTTCAAAAAGACAGAGGCTAGTTCTTTAGAGGAAGGTACTTTCTTCAGAGGAATGAAGTGTCCCATTTTGGACAGTAAATCAACGACCACATAGACTGTGGTAAAACCTTGACAAGGGGGTAAATCCGTCATAAAATCCATACTGATCGTGTGCCATGGATTCGGAGGAATGGCTATGTTTTTTAAGAGTCCTGTAGGAGCACAATGTGACGCCTTTTGGCGAGCACAAGTGGCACAAGCTTGTACATAGGCTGATACATCTTTGGACATAGAGTCCCACCAAAACCACCTGTGACATAGTTCATTGGTTTTCCTAATGCCGGGATGACCGGCCAAGGAGCTACTATGACACCATTCTATGATCTTTTGTCTCAACTCGGAAACAGGAACAAACAGTTTGCTGTCATGATAGAACAACCCTTCTCTAATGGTGTGTAGAGGATCTTTCAACCAGTCCTCTGGTGACAGGTCTAGGAGAAGAAGTTTGATTTCTTCAAGAAGGTTATGGTCTTTTTCCCCCACTCCCAGTATCTTGTTTTCAGGAATTATAGGACGGGGTTGTTCCTGGTCCAAACATTTTTCATGACCAAGACGTGACAAGGCATCAGCCTTTCCTTGCTGTAGCCCTGGGCGATAGGTGATTACAAAGTCATATTCACTAAAGAATAATAACCACCTCATTTGCCTTGGCGTGAGGGCTCTTGCGGATTTAACCCCTTCCATGCTGATGACGGAACCGCTCCGTCATCAGCTACAGTTGAGCTGTGCTGATGACGGAGCGGTTCCGTCATGGCCCGGCCGCCGCGCCTGCGCGGCGCTGATTTCGCGCCTGCGCGGGCGTTCTAAAGAGCGGGGCGGGTCATGACGGAACCGCTCCGTCACCAGCACAGCTCAACTGTAGCTGGTGACGGAGCGGTTCTGTCACCAGCATGCGGCGGCCGCGCGGCCACCCCGCCCCTTTAGCGCTGCGGCGGAATAGCCGCCGCAGCGAAGGGGTTAAAGAATTGAAGATTCTTGTGGTCCGAATAAATGGTAACCACATGTGGGGATCCTAATAAATGATGCCTCCACTCTTGAAAGGACAACTTGATGGCCAATAATTCTCTTTCACCTATAGTGTAGTTTCTCTCCGCTGGCAATAAGGTTTTAGAAAAGTACGCGAGAGGATGCATTTGTCCTGTCTCAGGGTCTCTTTGAGAAAGAATGCCTCCAACAGCGTATTGAGAAGCATCCGCCTCTACAAAGAATGGCTGTGAGTTATCTGCGTGACGAAGGATAGGAGCTGAAGTGAACTGGGTTTTTAAGTCACAAAAGGCTCTTTCGGCATCGGCCGACCATTTAAAAGGAACCCCTTTTTTTCAGGAGTTGAGTTATCGTGGAAATTGTATCGGAAAAGTGGTCAATAAACCGCCGATAGAAATTGGCGAACCCTAGGAAAGATTGTATTTCCTTAACAGAGTTAGGACTTTTCCATTTAACCAAGGCCTCAATTTTCTTGGTGTCCATCTGCAGACCATTAGGTTTGATGGTAAAGCCCAAGAAATCCACTTCAGTAGTGTGAAACATGCTTTTGTCCAATTTGGCAAACAACTGGTTTTCCTTAAGTTTGGCTAGGATCTTTCGTACGTGTTCTACATGGTCCGTCTCATTCTGAGGGAATATAAGGATGTCGTCAATATAGACGATGACAAAAATGTCTATATATTCTCGTAGTATGTCATTGATAAAATATTGAAACGCAGCCGGGGCGTTACACAGACCGAATGGCATAACGCAATACTCATAGAGTCCAAATTTAGTGCGAAATGCGGTCTTCCATTCATCGCCCTGTTTGACGCGTATTAAATGGTAAGCACCTCTGGTGAAGATTTTTGCTCCTTTGATCTGGTCCAGAAGGACCGGAATCAGGGGCAGCGGATATTTGTTTTTTATTGTGATTTTATTCAAGGCTCTATAGTCTAGACATGCCCTGAGCCCACCTTCCCTCTTATCTATAAAAAACAAAGGAGAAGACACGGGGGAAGTAGAATGTCTGATAAAACCTTTCGCAAGCATTTCATCCAAATAGTTTTTTAGATAATCATTTTCTGCGGGAGTTAAGGCATAAATTCGACTACAAGGCAAATCACCGCCTGGTATCAAGTCAATTCTGCAGTCATAACTCCTGTGTGGAGGTAGTTTAGTTGCTTCTTGTTCACTGAATACATCTTCAAACTCTGAATACTGTTCAGGTAATCTCAGGTCTACCCCCGTTTGGACTGCACAATATAAGGGGAGTTCAGGTTCTCTGGCTTCTAAGTAGCAGTGGGATTTGCAATACGGAGATATCAAGCTGACAGTTCTTTAAACCCAGTCTATCGTAGGGTTGTGCACTTGTAACCATGGTACGCCCAAAATGACCCCAAAATTAGGGGCATCTATGAGATCAAAGACAAGACTTTCCGAATGCCCATTATTAAAAACAATAACCACAGGCGGGGTTTGGTAGCTTATCAACCCAGAAGATAACTCTGACCCATCCACTGCCCATATAGATTTGGGCTGGGGTTTAGGAACAAAAGACAGTCCTAGTTGTTTGGCGAGTTTGATATCAAAGAAGTTTCCCGTCGCTCCAGAATCTAGGAGGACAGACATGGTGTATTGTTTTTGACAACTGTAAGTGAGTGTAATGGGTAAGGTAAAATGTTTTACTACATGTACCTTGTTGGTAGAGATCTGCTGAGGTATGTAGCTTGAGGAATTGACCTCTCTGTTCCTCAAGCTTTCTAGTTTTCCGAACTAGAAAGACTGCTAGCTGATAGTATTGGTGTCTTAGGACGAACTGGACAGTCTTTTGCAAAGTGCCCCCCTTTTCCACAGTACAAGCATAAATTCAGTTTCCTTCTCTTGTCTTTTTCTTCAGTTGATAAAGGACCTCGTATGCCCCCTATTTGCATGGGTTCAGGGGCATCTTTGGGTAAGGGTTTCTCAGCTCTGGGTAAAATAAACCTAGGTACAAGGCTGCGAGTTTTTTCCCCTTTTCTCTCATGCAATCGATGATCCAATTTAACAGCAAGATCAATAAAGGAGGCACAATCTTCCGGGGGGTTCACTATTTGGGAGAGTAAGTCTTTTAACTCATCACCTAACCCACGATAAAACAAGGAAGTGCGCTTGTCTTCTGGCCAATGAGTTTCCGCCACTAAGCAATTGAAATTAGTTATGTAAGACAAGAGATCTTTGGAGCCTTGTTTGAGATTGAGTAACTCTGTGTCACTTGCTTGCATATATGAATGTTTGGCAAAGAGACTTTTCATCTTTTCCTTAAAGAGATCAAGATCATATAACACTGGATCATTACTCTGAACTAAGGGAACCGCCCACTCCGCTGCATTCCCTGCAAGATAGGAAATTATGAAGGCCACTTTGGCAGAGTCATCGGGAAAAGAGGCAGCCTTACATAAGAATTGGAGTTGGCATTGGTTCATAAATACGTTATATTTGATGCTATCCCCTGTGAATCGTTCAGGCATTGCTAGGGGAACAGGGCTAGGGGTATTCACTGTGACTTGAACAGGGGAGATGTTAACCTCGCCACTAGCCCCTTTGTCTGTTTCTGGGGGAGCTAAAGTGAACCTAGCGGGTTGTATATAGTTTTTTCGGGATTTAGGTATGGTACCTGTTTCTCTCTCTCCTGTTCTTAACTGATGTACCTCAGCTAATAGTCTTTGATTTTCTACTCCCAATCTACCTACTTCTGACTGGAGGGCCACTAACGCTGCAGTGAGGTCTTCCATGGTATGGGCCTGGTGGTCAAGAGGGCCTAAAGAAGGGTCAGGATCCATCCTCGCTCGGGGGGAAGTACAATTCGTGGGCTTGGCTTTCTGTCAGGTGAATAGCCAATTTTCCACAGGAGCGAAGAAGGATCCTCACACCTCCAAGACACAGAAGCAAGAATGCGAATTGTACACACTCCTGTTGACTGTCCCCTAAAAGTATGAGGGAATTACCCAAGGAGTGTCCACCACTCTCCTCATACGAGGGGGTCGGCAGGGTATAGCAGGAAGCACCGGGGGATGTCCAGGCTAGAAAACAAAATAAGTTATACACGTAATAATCCCCTTGTTACACTGACCTTAATACAGGAGACATTGACATGCGTGATATTCCAGGTGAGCTTACCCCAACTGTAGGTCAGGCGAACTTTATCGAAGAGTTCATGTAAAGGTAATCAGGATACACAGTATCAGGGTATGAGGAGTAGAACTCTTGAAGTACATACACAACAAACACAAGCAAAGAAATAAAGAGGGGAGTGAGGAGCACCGGCCGGCTGTCTAGAGCTGAGACAGTGGAGCAGCACACACACACAAGGAGAGACACCCGGCCCTAAAAGAAGGTAAGGGCGGAGCGCTCACTCTCAAAGGAGTCTCTAAACAACTAATAGTGCTGGGTAAATACCAGCCATACAGAATGAGCAATGAAAAGAAAACGAGCAGAAAAACGCCCGCAAAATGCGTGAGCAAAGTAAGGGTAGTCGCGATAGAACACTCGCGTATAAACCAGGAAATGCCGAAGACCGGCAGAAACGCTCACACAGAGTAACAGACCAGCTAGCTGCTGCAGGGCAAGGGGGAGGTTGAATGCAGGAAGGGCAGCGTCCAGGAACAAACAAAGAGATCCGCAGGACGCCACGGAGGACTCGAGCAAGCAACCAGGAAGTGGAGAGGGGGCGTGGTACCGGAACAGTAAGCCAAGCAACGTCTACGTTCTGCCGCGCCTCTTTTCTTAGTTAAGGGAGCGTCCACAAAGAATATAGCTAGCCTGTAGTTTTTTAGGGATATGGGCAAAAGACCACATAACCTGCAATCTCGCATGTCAAGGTGTCTAATTCCTAACAGTTTCAGGCCAAATTATAGCACCGAATCAGCACTCCTCTCGGTGACTGATGACATCCGAATGTCCCAGGACAAGGGTAGCTCAATGATTTTGGTGCTATTGGACCTGTCAGCAGCGTTCGATATGATATTCATTGGTTGCCGATCTGTCAACGGATCAAATTTAAGACCTGCTGTGTTGTCCACACGGGCATACAGGGACTGGGCCCTACGTATCTGGCTGAAAGGTTTGTCCCCTACAACCCAGTACATACCCTCCGTTCCAGTTATCAGTCCCTTCTTCAAATCCCCACTGTCAGAAGAGCGATACAGGTTGGAAGGGCACTTTCCTATCTTGGCCTATGCCTCTGCAACAAACTTCCCGATTCCCTCAGGCATTGCACAGACCATCTGGTATTCAGGAAACTGCTAAAAACATTTTTGTTTCAATCCCAGCACCTTCCCTAGATCTCTAGTTCTTCCACTCTTGGTCTGTCACTTGCTTTAGGCGCAGAGATACTCCTTCGGGAGTCGATTCTAGCGCGGTACAAACCCATAAATAAATAAATAAAATTGTATTTGTGCAACTTATAGTATGTTTATTAAGTCACTTGTGCTGTATCTCGAACTCTGACCTCATAAAGAGCACAGAGGGGTTGTGTTAGTAATAAATACATATATATTTGATATGTACCTTGTGTGGTGTCCTTTCATTTGATATTCAAGGGGTTATTATTGGTAAAACAACTGGCTTTACATGCTCTCTGCAGTTTTAGCCTAAGACTGCTTTGTCCATGCTACCACTAGGATAGCTGGTCTATAAGGTTGACTTTACAACCATCACCATAAGGGTTGTTTGGACTGATACAGGGAGCCCACTAGAATTGTGGATATCACAAATCAGGCCAACTTCTCACATTGGTGGGCAGCGGTTGGGATAAGAGCTTGCTGATTGTTTTACCATAATATCTTGAGATATCATTTGAAAGATCACTTTAAGGTACCTTGAGGTACATATAATACAAGTCTTAAAATACTTAAGTTCTACTGAACTTAGTTGTTGTAGAGTAAAGCGCCTAGCACACCCTGACTACAACTCCTAGAGAAGTTTAGTAAGTAACACTTAGTGTAGGTAGGTGCACACACCACACCTCACTAGATCATGTCTTTGAGAGCAGAGCCAAGTAGTTCTCTCCCAGTGGAGGTAGATCCTTTAAGGATACCTTCCAGATATGATACCCTAACTTTCCATGATTTAAGGCACTAGTGCACTTCAAGAAAGTTAAAACAGGGTTCAAACCCTACCCTCAAGCAACTGATTGAGCTCATGGAAGAGTATGATGCTAGGAAATCATCTAACACAGGTCTTACAGGCAATGCAGAAGAGGGTAAGCCCTCAACAGAGGATTCCCCTGATCACAATCTAGTTGAAGATAGTGAAGTGGGGGAGGATGATAATGATGATGATGCTGATGTCAATCTTGACCTGGTCCAAGTGGGTGTACTTAGCCAGGACAACCTAAGCCTACATGGGGCTGGAGGGGGCATAGCCCCATACAGACCCCTAAGCAGGCTTAACCCTGAACACAGAAGGAGGAGATCCCTATCCAGGGAATCTCAACATTCTGGTGTCTCACTAGGCTCAGATGTTGTTAGGAGAATGTCTTCCCCTGAGAGAAGGGAACATCAGGCCAGAATGAGAGAAGTCAATCTGAGGATTGAGAGGCAAGAACTTGCCCTTGCCAAAGAGAGACTTGCTCCTGCAAGAGAGCACAAGTTAAATGGGCTAGAACCCACTGGTGGCAGCAATATCCCTAAGGATAAAGATAGGTCCTATGATACTAGAAACCTAAGTAAGATTGTCCCTCCCTACAAAGTTGGGGATGACATCCACAAATGGATAACTGCTTTGGAGAGGACTTGCAAAGTACAGCAGGTACCCCAAAGTCAGTGGGCAGCAATCATATGGCTCTCCTTTTCAGAAAAAGGTAGAGATAAGCTCCTCACAGTTAGTGATGAGGATGCTAATAACTGCAAAGTCCTGAAGAGTGCTCTGATTGATGGGTTTGGCTTAACCACTGAGCAATATAGGTTGTTGTTCAGGGATACCCAGAAGACACAGACTCAGGACTGGACTGATTTTGTAGATTGTGCTACTATGGCTCTGGAGGGCTGGTTATTAGGCAGCAACGTACATGACTATACGGGATTGTATAATTTGATTATGAGGGAGCAGATTCTTAGTAATTGTCAAAACCAGCTTCTACACCAGCACCTGGTGGACTCTGATCTGACCTCTCCACAAGAATTGGGTAAGAGGGCAGACAAATGGGTCAGAACCAGGATTAGGCCTAAACATCAGGGTGGTGACCAGAAGAAAGATTTTAGCAAGCCTCAAGAGAAAGGTGGGGATAAATCTAAAGACAAGTCTCCTACAGGGTCCCAAAACTCCATTGGGTGGGGGTAGGTCCTGAAACACTTCCTCTAACCCCAAGAAACCTTATTGCCATGTCTGTAAACAAGGAAGTCCCACAAATAACCCTAGTTGGGTGATATAATTTTGTAGGTGCCCAAAATTATATTTTTACAAATACCAATCACACATTGTTATACCCAAATCTTATTCGTAGCTCTATTAGGTTGTGAAGCAGCCAACATCTAAATACAAACAGTTCAGGATTTATTTAATACTCATACTCTCCTTGAGTTTTATCAAGTTTTAAAGAGGACAGGACGTTAGGTTTTAGAAAAATATAACAATGTATATTTATTTCGAAGTCACAAGTCAATCGCAAAAAACACAAGTAGTTAAAAACAGTTTATACAGTAACGAGTTTAAAAACATGTTAAAAAAAAAAATCAGTAGTATACACATCAAGCAAATAGTTCATACATAAGAATTTATACACAAAAGTTTTTTACAAGAAATCACACAAGAACAGGGGTCGACGCGGCGTTTCGGTTTTTGGAGAAACGATTAAAAACCTTCTTCAGGACCAAGTTCTAAAAAGAAACATACAATTACTTTTTTGCGTTTAACAAGTATTATGTGCATATACAGAACATTTTTTACAACGACCTTATGAACCTGAATTATTTCCTGTCATTTAGGGAAACAGAACACCTTATTTCTATTTGTGGTTGGCACTAACCTGTTTAAAGATTTTAGTAAAGATATTGGTATTTGTAAAAAACATATTAAATCCAAAAGAGGCACATCACTAGTGGATACCAATGTTTGGTTTACAATATCTATCCGATACTGCTGGCATTGATTGCCTTAATATCAAAAAGAATTTAATAATTCTAACATCTCTTGGTGATATCGTTGTGATGTTATTAACATACCACCATTAATTTCTGATTTTAAAGCAAGTGGTAGGTAGCTCTTGTCCCTTGCCTGATGTGAATGGACATTTTATAAAGCTGGTTACCTTAGTTATACAAAACTGTCATCCCGATAAATCAGAGAAAACTGTCTGCCCAATTACACTTTTGGGTTTCAGCAGGGCTGCATATTACCAGTTATGGACATAATTGTGGTACCTGTGAGTAAATAATGTTGAGAAAGCCTGTATTAGTTTCCAACCAGACATGCTATATAAGATAAGGGGCAGATAGTGAAATACAGCTACCTTATAGTTTCCTTGAGTAATTTCATACGTTAATAGTAGGAGCCACCGATATGGGTATTTCGTAGGGCTGAAAGATAGATTAAAATGAAGATACTCTAATCACTATCTTTTGGGGTCGTTCTCAATAGTCCAAAAAAAGGGGGGCTGTATTATGTTCACTTACCCAGATTTTTAATTACTGGATCCCCACTTTAACACGACCTTTTCATTTGGCGCTCTGTTAAAGAGTGCTGCCTTATGTTAGCACGTTGCTCCTTGCACTGCAGGTGGAGAAAAGGGGGGTAGTTTATAAAAGGTGATGGAAACTAACTCCAACTCTGCAGGTAATTCTTTAATGGTCTATAGTTAGCGTGTTTATCTTTTATTCATGTTTATATTTTAGTTGCAACATCCTTAACGCAATCTAAAGTCTGTTGTAGATGAGTCAAATTTCATAAAGCCCTGAGCATTTATTGGGCATATGCTAGGACCTGAGGTAGTTGAATCTGGTTTAGTAAAACCATGAGCATATATGGTACATTTACTAAGACTTATTAGCAAATATAAGAAGAATATCAATGCGAGCCTCTTTTGGTTATTGGAGCCGCGTTACCCAGTGTGTTTCCTATTTCGTAATGTGTAAAGCCTAATATCAACTCCACATGTTGTTTTCTGTATTACGATAATGGGAGTAAGTGGGCTTTCAGTCCCGATGTCAGTTGCAATTGTTCGCGTAGATATAAATAGCGGTTTGATCTTAAAGTAAAAAGGTCGTGGGGAATTCTTGCTACGCACAAGAAAACGGCATGGTAGATTGCGGCTGGCTTACCTTGACTTCGTGATTCGGCCTCCCTGCTCCTACTACTACGGTCCTTCCGGGATCTGCAATAGTTTGGTATGTGGAGGTGGGAGCCGTCCGTGCCGATTTTATGAGCCGGCGCTTGTAATTGGGAGGCAGTTAGTTGCGTGTTGATTGGCTCTCTAGGAGTCACGTGTCCGTAGGCTATGTTTACATTCTGCTTCGTGTGTTGCCTTTTTTACGCGGTCCTGTGTTGCATACAATGTGTTAGGCTTACTCGTTTGTTTATGCAGATATTATGAAAAACGTATGTATCTTGTCATATCCCATGGTAAACCAGAGACTCGCTCTTTCATTTTCGCTTAGGTTTATTATCTAAAACCAATGCAGTGTGTGTTTTTGTAAACTATGCATACCTTACCGGTTTTAAGGAAGGAGTGAGGTAATGAAAATAAAATTTTTAAGGAATATGCATGAACGAGGTAAAGCAGACGCTGTGTTTACATCGTACTAGTGAAGTTTATGTTTGTATTAAGATCTGATGAGGGAGACTGTTGATTGATCTGGCTTAGGTTGCCGTGTATCCTTACTTCTTGGATAGATTACATCAGACTATTCTCTCCCAATCTTCCCTGCTGTTCAAGCCAATGCGGACACTGTTACATTTGGACATGTAGAATTGTTCACGTCTCTTTCTTTTCTGTGTCAAGTTACCTCCTTTGATGTTGAGGCTTACGTGTTCAACACAGCACCAACGCAGGTCGGTGAGCTTGTGTTTAGCGGTTTTCCAGTGCTCAGTAAGTGGGGCCCCTACTTTGTTGGTGCGTAGGGCTGACCTGTGTTCGTTCAGTCTAACACGTACCTCTCTAGAGGTTTCTCCTATGTAAATCAAATTACATGGACAGGTGATAAGGTATATCACGCTCTTGGTACGACAGTTCATGAAACTAGTGGGTTTGATGACGGCATCTTTGATGGTAATGATATCGCCACGGATAATGTCTTTACAATTATTGCACCCTGAACAGGGAAATGTGCCTGTAGGTAGGGGTGCATTGTTGATACAGGGTTGACTAACAGATTTATTTTCCCTGTACGTGTGTACTAAGCTGTTCCTGATCGTGTGGTTCCTCCGATAGGAGAAACGTGGTTTAGGCAGTGTGTTGTGTTGTTTATCAGTAATAAGGTGCCAGTTCCTGTTTATAATGTTCTTTAGTTTGTTACTGATTGCATTGTAATTAGTAACAAAGGCGATTGGTTGAGGTGTACAGTCTTCATTGTTCTTTGGCAGAAATAAACTTTCGTGGTTATAATATTTGGCACGCTTGTATGAGTGTCTTATTAATCTTTTTGGGTACCCTCGCTCCAGAAACTTAGTTTTCAAAATCTCTGCATGTTTTTCAAAGTCGTGAGTTGTGGTACAGTTTCTCTTCAATCTTAAGAACTGCCCGAATGGGATATTATTTATTTGGCTGGGAGGGTGGTTGCTTTTGTGGTGCAGCATAGTATTCCTGTCCGTTGGTTTTGTAAAGAGTTCTACTGTTAATACACCATCAGTATGTTTAATGATGATATCTAAAAATTCAGTGTTTTGATTGTCAACGTGGGATGTGAACTTCAAATTTTGGTCGCCAAGGTTTAACCAAGCAATGAATTCTCTCAATGTCTCTACGGGTACCGTCCAAATAAAAAAGACATCATCTATGTAGCGATACCACATAGATATGTTCTCATAAAAAGGTGACACCGTGTTATATATATGATGCTTACCAAATTTTGATACGTACAGACAGGCCAGACTGGGGGCACAGGTGGCCCCCATGCTGGTCCCCTTGATCTGTCTGAAAAGTGTTTTATTAAACAAAAACAGATTGTTTCTTAATACTACAGATATGCAGTCTATGATGAAAGTTTTGTGTGCATCAAGATCTCGATCTTCATTATTGAGCATAGATGTAATTACTTCTATTGTTGCATTCTGTGGAATATTAGTATAAAGTGCTTCTATGTCTAGTGTGACAAGAAGCTGAGACTCTGGATCAAATTCTAGGCCTTCTAATCTGTTGATAATATCCGCTGTGTCTTTAATAAACGCTTTTTGGCTAGTGACAAGGGGTTGTAGAAAAACATCTACATATTTACTGAGTGGTTCTGTTAGAGACCCAATGCTGGACACAATGGGCCTCATGGGGGGGTTTGAAATGTCCTTATGGACTTTTGGGAGTCCATAGAGGGCAGGGATAACAGGATCTTGATTGTTAAGGAAAGAGTATTCCTCGTCACAAATAATGTCATCATCTTTGGCTTGCTTGAGGAGGGTCGATATGGACGATTTGAGGGATGCCCATTCCTCCATGCTCGCTGGTTTATAGTGTTCCTTGTTGCTCAGTAGCTTAAGCATCCTATTGTTGTAGTCAAGGGTGTCCATTACTACAATGCCACCCCCCTTGTCTGCCGGTTTGATAGTCAGTTCGGTGTCATTCTGCAAGGACTTGAGGGCTAATGCCTCATCTTTGCTGAGATTATGGTTGATCCAGTGCTTGTGTTTCAGTAAGTCATCTATACTTTTATCCACGCTCCGCTCGAAAGCTTCTATGTCTTTCGGGATCATGTTGACACTGGGAGTCCAAACTGACTTGTTCTTCAGCCCTGATTTATTTTGGCTGGGATGACGTTCTTTTCCCTCAAAGTAGATTGCTAGCCTGATTTTCCTAAAGAAGCTTTGAAGGTCTCTCTCTAAGGAATATCTGTCAATGTTGGAGGAGATTGCGTAGCCTAAGCCCTTTTCTAACAATGTGATTTGTTGAACAGTGAGTGTAGTTTTGGAGAGATTGATGATGGGGGCTTTGTTGTGATTGGCTAATCCCATTGTTTCTGACTGCGTGTGTTGGGACGTCGTAGGAACTGCGGTGTCGTATTGTAGTTCCCTCGTCCTCTGCCTCTCCCCTTCGGTTGGCCCTGGTTTTGTTGGCGCTGTTCCAAAAAAGGGAGAAGGGTATGATTTGGGGTGTTTGAGGTTTCTCTATCTCACTTATTTCTATTCTCATTCTGTTGTTCACCCTCAGATTCAGAACTGGTGTAGGAAGTATCAAAGAACCTGACTTTTCTTTTTTGGAAATTGCGGGGAGGGTTCTGCCATGGTCTACGCTGTGGGTAATTCTCTTTGCTCCTCTCGTAGAAATCCTTCTGTAAGTATGGATAGACATATTCGGGGTTGTAATTTGCTATGTCCTTTCGTAATTTGTTGCTCTTTTTATTCATTAGGTAATCAGTATACCCTGATATGTCCTTCTCTATTTCCTCTAGTTTTTGTTTTGCTTCATGTAGTACCGGACTACCTTTCAGTTGGGCTTCCTGATCTTCTATTTCTTTACGTTCTACTACTAGTACTTCATGGGCAGTCTCGATGATAAGGAGGATCCAATCCCGGCTACAGCGGTTGGCTACCAATGTCCAGTTCTCTATAAATTTTCTATTGTTTATGAAAATCCCTGGCTCATTTACCACCTGAAGACCTTTAGGAATCACTCCTTTTTTGCAGTATTCCACTAGGAATTCTGCATGTAGCTCAGCCCTAACTACCTTCTTTTTTAAATTCCACAGGGTCCGCCACTGTTCTTCGTCTGACTTGTCCAAGCAAACGGCAGAGATGTTTTTTACAGGGGGCCTGTGGATGATCTTATTAAAGTGGTCCTCTGTGTAGCTAAGTACTTTGAAACCTTCCATGTTTCCTGATGCAAGACTAGGTGGGACAAGGAATGCAGCGTTGGGAATACTGTGATGAAAATGTGTGTGGGATGTGAATATCGCAAAAGTACCTCCTCAGCTAACTAGCTGGGTAAAGCAAATACAAATGAAGGAGGCCCCCTTATCTGTCGGTGCTGGGACAGGGGAGAATAGGTGAGAAGACAAGGAAGTCCCACAAATAACCCTAGTTGGGTGATATAATTTTGTAGGTGCCCAAAATTATATTTTTACAAATACCAATCACACATTGTTATACCCAAATCTTATTCGTAGCTCTATTAGGTTGTGAAGCAGCCAACATCTAAATACAAACAGTTCAGGATTTATTTAATACTCATACTCTCCTTGAGTTTTATCAAGTTTTAAAGAGGACAGGACGTTAGGTTTTAGAAAAATATAACAATGTATATTTATTTCGAAGTCACAAGTCAATCGCAAAAAACACAAGTAGTTAAAAACAGTTTATACAGTAACGAGTTTAAAAACATGTTAAAAAAATCAGTAGTATACACATCAAGCAAATAGTTCATACATAAGAATTTATACACAAAAGTTTTTTACAAGAAATCACACAAGAACAGGGGTCGACGCGGCGTTTCGGTTTTTGGAGAAACGATTAAAAACCTTCTTCAGGACCAAGTTCTAAAAAGAAACATACAATTACTTTTTTTGCGTTTAACAAGTATTATGTGCATATACAGAACATTTTTTACAACGACCTTATGAACCTGAAACATTTCCTGTCATTTAGAGAAACAGAACACCTTATTTCTATTTGTGGTTGGCACTAACCTGTTTAAAGATTTTAGTAAAGATATTGGTATTTGTAAAAAACATATTAAATCCAAAAGAGGCACATCACTAGTGGATACCAATGTTTGGTTTACAATATCTATCCGATACTGCTGGCATTGATTGCCTTAATATCAAAAAGAATTTAATAATTCTAACATCTCTTGGTGATATCGTTGTGATGTTATTAACATACCACCATTAATTTCTGATTTTAAAGCAAGTGGTAGGTAGCTCTTGTCCCTTGCCTGATGTGAATGGACATTTTATAAAGCTGGTTACCTTAGTTATACAAAACTGTCATCCCGATAAATCAGAGAAAACTGTCTGCCCAATTACACTTTTGGGTTTCAGCAGGGCTGCATATTACCAGTTATGGACATAATTGTGGTACCTGTGAGTAAATAATGTTGAGAAAGCCTGTATTAGTTTCCAACCAGACATGCTATATAAGATAAGGGGCAGATAGTGAAATACAGCTACCTTATAGTTTCCTTGAGTAATTTCATACGTTAATAGTAGGAGCCACCGATATGGGTATTTCGTAGGGCTGAAAGATAGATTAAAATGAAGATACTCTAATCACTATCTTTTGGGGTCGTTCTCAATAGTCCAAAAAAAGGGGGGTTGTATTATGTTCACTTACCCAGATTTTTAATTACTGGATCCCCAATTTAACACGACCTTTTCATTTGGCGCTGTGTTAAAGAGTGCTGCCTTATGTTAGCACGTTGCTCCTTGCACTGCAGGTGGAGAAAAGGGGGGTAGTTTATAAAAGGTGATGGAAACTAACTCCAACTCTGCAGGTAATTCTTTAATGGTCTATAGTTAGCGTGTTTATCTTTTATTCATGTTTATATTTTAGTTGCAACATCCTTAACGCAATCTAAAGTCTGTTGTAGATGAGTCAAATTTCATAAAGCCCTGAGCATTTATTGGGCATATGCTAGGACCTGAGGTAGTTGAATCTGGTTTAGTAAAACCATGAGCATATATGGTACATTTACTAAGACTTATTAGCAAATATAAGAAGAATATCAATGCGAGCCTCTTTTGGTTATTGGAGCCGCGTTACCCAGTGTGTTTCCTATTTCATAATGTGTAACGCCTAATATCAACTCCACATGTCACCTGTGCCCCCAGTCTGGCCTGTCTGTACGTATCAAAATTTGAAGAGCATCATATATATAACACGGTGTCACCTTTTTATGAGAACATATCTATGTGGTCTCGCTACATAGATGATGTCTTTTTTATTTGGACGGGACCCGTAGAGACATTGAGAGAATTCATTGCTTGGTTAAACCTTGGCGACCAAAATTTGAAGTTCACATCCCACGTTGACAATCAAAACACTGAATTTTTAGATATCATCATTAAACATACTGATGGTGTATTAACAGTAGAACTCTTTACAAAACCAACGGACAGGAATACTATGCTGCACCACAAAAGCAACCACCCTCCCAGCCAAATAAATAATATCCCATTCAGGCAGTTCTTAAGATTGAAGAGAAACTGTACCACAACTCACGACTTTGAAAAACATGCGGAGATTTTGAAAACTAAGTTTCTGGAGCGAGGGTACCCAAAAAGATTAATAAGACACTCATACAAGCGTGCCAAATATTATAACCGCGAAAGTTTATTTCTGCCAAAGAACAATGAAGACTGTACACCTCAACCAATCGCCTTTGTTACTAATTACAATGCAATCAGTAACAAACTAAAGAACATTATAAACAGGAACTGGCACCTTATTACTGATAAACAACACAACACACTGCCTAAACCACGTTTCTCCTATCGGAGGAACCACACGATCAGGAACAGTTAGTACACACGTACAGGGAAAATAAATCTGTTAGTCAACCCTGTATCAACAATGCACCCCTACCTACAGGCACATTTCCCTGTTCAGGGTGCAATAATTTTAAAGACATTATCCGTGGCGATATCATTACCATCAAAGATGCCGTCATCAAACCCACTAGTTTCATGAACTGTCGTACCAAGAGCGTGATATACCTTATCACCTGTCCATGTAATTTGATTTACATAGGAGAAACCTCTAGAGAGGTACGTGTTAGGCTGAACGAACACAGGTCAGCCCTACGCACCAACAAAGTAGGGGCCCCACTTACTGAGCACTGGAAAACCGCTAAACACAAGCTCACCGACCTGCGTTGGTGCTGTGTTGAACACGTAAGCCTCAACATCAGAGGAGGTAACTTGACACAGAAAAGAAAGAGACGTGAACAATTCTACATGTCCAAATGTAACAGTGTCCGCATTGGCTTGAACAGCAGGGAAGATTGGGAGAGAATAGTCTGATGTAATCTATCCAAGAAGTAAGGATACACGGCAACCTAAGCCAGATCAATCAACAGTCTCCCTCATCAGATCTTAATACAAACATAAACTTCACTAGTACGATGTAAACACAGCGTCTGCTTTACCTCGTTCATGCATATTCCTTAAAAATGTTATTTTCATTACCTCACTCCTTCCTTAAAACCGGTAAGGTATGCATAGTTTACAAAAACACACACTGCATTGGTTTTAGATAATAAACCTAAGCGAAAATGAAAGAGCGAGTCTCTGGTTTACCATGGGATATGACAAGATACATACGTTTTTCATAATATCTGCATAAACAAATGAGTAAGCCTAACACATTGTATGCAACACAGGACCGCGTAAAAAAGGCAACACACGAAGCAGAATGTAAACATAGCCTACGGACACGTGACTCCTAGAGAGCCAATCAACACGCAACTAACTGCCGCCCAATTACAAGCGCCGGCTCATAAAATCGGCACGGACGGCTCCCACCTCCACATACCAAACTATTGCAGATCCCGGAAGGACCGTAGTAGTAGGAGCAGGGAGGCCGAATCACGAAGTCAAGGTAAGCCAGCCGCAATCTACCATGCCGTTTTCTTGTGCGTAGCAAGAATTCCCCACGACCTTTTTACTTTAAGATCAAACCGCTATTTATATCTACGCGAACAATTGCAACTGACATCGGGACTGAAAGCCCACTTACTCCCACCATTATCGTAATACAGAAAACAACATGTGGAGTTGATATTAGGCTTTACACATTACGAAATAGGAAACACACTGGGTAACGCGGCTCCAATAACCAAAAGAGGCTCGCATTGATATTCTTCTTATATTTGCTAATAAGTCTTAGTAAATGTACCATATATGCTCATGGTTTTACTAAACCAGATTCAACTACCTCAGGTCCTAGCATATGCCCAATAAATGCTCAGGGCTTTATGAAATTTGACTCATCTACAACAGACTTTAGATTGCGTTAAGGATGTTGCAACTAAAATATAAACATGAATAAAAGATAAACACGCTAACTATAGACCATTAAAGAATTACCTGCAGAGTTGGAGTTAGTTTCCATCACCTTTTATAAACTACCCCCCTTTTCTCCACCTGCAGTGCAAGGAGCAACGTGCTAACATAAGGCAGCACTCTTTAACACAGCGCCAAATGAAAAGGTCGTGTTAAATTGGGGATCCAGTAATTAAAAATCTGGGTAAGTGAACATAATACAGCCCCCCTTTTTTTGGACTATTGAGAACGACCCCAAAAGATAGTGATTAGAGTATCTTCATTTTAATCTATCTTTCAGCCCTACGAAATACCCATATCGGTGGCTCCTACTATTAACGTATGAAATTACTCAAGGAAACTATAAGGTAGCTGTATTTCACTATCTGCCCCTTATCTTATATAGCATGTCTGGTTGGAAACTAATACAGGCTTTCTCAACATTATTTACTCACAGGTACCACAATTATGTCCATAACTGGTAATATGCAGCCCTGCTGAAACCCAAAAGTGTAATTGGGCAGACAGTTTTCTCTGATTTATCGGGATGACAGTTTTGTATAACTAAGGTAACCAGCTTTATAAAATGTCCATTCACATCAGGCAAGGGACAAGAGCTACCTACCACTTGCTTTAAAATCAGAAATTAATGGTGGTATGTTAATAACATCACAACGATATCACCAAGAGATGTTAGAATTATTAAATTCTTTTTGATATTAAGGCAATCAATGCCAGCAGTATTGGATAGATATTGTAAACCAAACATTGGTATCCACTAGTGATGTGCCTCTTTTGGATTTAATATGTTTTTTACAAATACCAATATCTTTACTAAAATCTTTAAACAGGTTAGTGCCAACCACAAATAGAAATAAGGTGTTCTGTTTCCCTAAATGACAGGAAATGTTTCAGGTTCATAAGGTCATTGTAAAAAATGTTCTGTATATGCACATAATACTTGTTAAACGCAAAAAAGTAATTGTATGTTTCTTTTTAGAACTTGGTCCTGAAGAAGGTTTTTAATCGTTTCTCCAAAAACCGAAACGCCGCGTCGACCCCTGTTCTTGTGTGATTTCTTGTAAAAAACTTTTGTGTATAAATTCTTATGTATGAACTATTTGCTTGATGTGTATACTACTGATTTTTTTTTAACATGTTTTTAAACTCGTTACTGTATAAACTGTTTTTAACTACTTGTGTTTTTTGCGATTGACTTGTGACTTCGAAATAAATATACATTGTTATATTTTTCTAAAACCTAACGTCCTGTCCTCTTTAAAACTTGATAAAACTCAAGGAGAGTATGAGTATTAAATAAATCCGGAACTGTTTGTATTTAGATGTTGGCTGCTTCACAACCTAATAGAGCTACAAATAAGATTTGGGTATAACAATGTGTGATTGGTATTTGTAAAAATATAATTTTGGGCACCTACAAAATTATATCACCCAACTAGGGTTATTTGTGGGACTTCCTTGTTTTCTCACCTATTCTCCCCTGTCCCAGCACCGACAGATAAGGGGGCCTCCTTCATTTGTACATGTCTGTAAACAGCCTGGCCACTGGAAGACTGACAGTAGTTGCCCAAAGGCCAACAATAAGGAGAATATTCCTCCAAGTAACACTCCAAGACCTCCTGTTACTATTAGTTGTAATCCCCCAGGTGATGGAAGTACCCCCAAAACTGTGGCTGGGTATACTTGGGGAACTCAGGTGGACTCTGGCCTAACCAGGTCCCCTAATGCAGAAACTCAAGTCTGTGAAAAGGGCATGGGGTTTGCCAACTTCACTGTTTGTCCCAACACGTTGGGCAAGTACAGACAGGAGCCCCTCATCAATGGCCAGAAAGTTGAAGCCTATAGAGACACAGGGGCTAGCATCGCTCTGGTGAGTGACAGTCTAGTCCCCTCAGGACAACATTTACCTGGGGTCAACTATCAGGTGATCACCATTGATGGAGTGCAGACAGATCATCCCATGGGAGTAGTAAATCTCAGCTGGGGAGGTGTCACTGGCCCCAAGAGAGTAGCAGTGTCTACAAACTTGCCTTTAGATTGTCTACTGGGAAATGATCTAGAAATCTCAGCCTGGGCTAGGGTAGAACAAGAAACCCATGCAGAAATGGTAGGCCTTCAAGAAAAGGTTAGTGGGGCTGTGTTGGTCGCATCCACAGCTCAAGCAGAATTCCTCCCTGAAAAGGTTGGAAGGGCTGTGATGGTCACAGCCCAGGCTCAAGCAAACTTCCCTGAAAAGGTTGGCAGGGCTGTGATGGTCACAGCCCACACACAAATAGAGTTCCTTCCTGAACACAGCCCAAACTCAAACAGATTTTAGTGTTGTGAAGCCTGAAACTATGGATCACTCCACTCAGACAGAGAGTATTGGGGAGGAAGAAAAGTCTCCCTCCCACCAGCCATTAGGTGAGAGTCAGCCTCCTCAGGGAGCTGACCCTACCCCTTGTGAAGAATCTACCCCAGAGGTAGTCAGGCCTAGCCTGGCAGAGCCCCTGATGTCAGTACACCCTTCCAAGGTGGGACCCAGTCTGGAGCAGGTAACCTGCCCCTCTCTACCCTGCCTTAGTCAGCCCAGGGCTGTAGAGGTCAGGGAGGCCAGTGGATCCCAAAGGGCCCCCTGTCCACAGGAACACCTCCATCAGCAGATTAGGGGCACCAAAGCTAGCAGCCCTAGCAAGGTAAACATTCCCAAAACTCCTGAGGGATCTCACTTACACCTAGTTAGGAACGTCCCCCAGATGGACTCTGTTGGGCACAGCCAAACCTGGGACCTCAGGGCCCCAAACCTGACCTGTCCCTCCAGTGAGCCAAAAAAAGGGACCCAACCTCCAGCTGTAGGCAGCCAGAGGTTGTCCCTGGGAGCACAGTGCAACTCAGTGATGGAAAGAAAGGCATACATGGTGGAAAATGATTGGAGAAAGCTGAGCCCTACATTAGAGGAACCTCACTTCAGTACTCCATCTGAACACCAGCCTTTTACTTTGCCAAAACACACCACAGGTATAGATTCCTTATGGTGGAGACCCTATGATACCCTTAGGGTAAGGGATTGCATAGTGGACCATGAGACAGGGGGTAACCATGATAGTGCAGGTACTTCCTTATATGGCCACTTAGGCAATATAGGCTTACCTGGTCTAGAATAGCCTTATCTCCTTTCGTTTGGGGGGGTTGTGTAGGAAGGTGGATATCTGACTATATGGTTACCCCAACTTTTTGCGTAGTGTTTAGCTGGTTTTCGACTTAGTTGGCCTCGGATACTGCTAATCAGGGCCACAGGCTATCTGCTCTCACTGTACAATGGACTCCATGTACTTTAGGTACATCTCCAATTAGATATTGGGTCACCTTATGAGCCCCTGTATAGTGTACCATAGGTACCCACGGCATAGGTGCATCCAAGGCCTACCAGGGGCTGCAGCATGTATTATGCCACCCCTGGGTGGCCATCCAAACTGACACAACTGTCTGATCACTCAGCTGGGGCAAGGTTGTGTAATCACCCCTTGCTTAGATATAGTATTCCTATATCTAACCTTATATATAGACACATATGCACCTATAAGTCACTCCTATGGCAGGCCTTGACAATCCTGAAGGCAGAGTGCTTGATTTTATGTGAGATGGTGCTCTAGCATGAGCTGAGCCTGTCTGCAGCTTTCAGAACTATGTCCTTATAGCTGTTCTATGATATAGCCATACCATACACTCTTAAGTGCATTATAATCCTCGCGGTTAATGCTAACTTTGGTTAGGCTTTATCGAAACATGTCGTTTAAGGTGTCATACGCTTTGCAATACTACCCCCTCACCAGTTCTGGTGAGGGGGTAGCATTCCACCCTTCTAGAGGGAGATGACATATAGTTGTAGGTTTACCCAGTTAAAGTTAAACAGAGCCTCATCATCACAAAATGGATGTTGCTGCCACAGACACAAGTCTGACCTCCTGCAGCTGGGAGCCCTTCCAGTGAGGGAGGCCTGGACAATAGATTTCCTGACTTGGGAGGTGCTAGCTCCTCCCCAGACAGGCTATAGTGTATTTGGGCAGGGTGGGTTGAATGAAATGAGACACTGCCTGGGGCACACAAGGTGCTCCATGCATAGCACGGTTCAAACCAGCTGCTGGGGCACTCCAGCCCCAGCTCTGGCGCGAAACTGGACTAAGGGAAAGGGGTGTAACCACCCCCTTCCCAGGTTCCACCCATAGAAGGGACCTAGCAGGTAATCCAGCCCCTTTAATCAGTATAAAGCATGGGGCTGAGTCTAGAGACTTTAGTTTATCCTGAACTGAAACTCTGAAATGAAACTCTGGACCTTCGACATTCTACTGCAACTAGAAGACTGAAGAATCTCCCTTGTGGTCAAGGAGTGACCACCCTGTGCAAAAAGGCACTAACTAGTGAACTGACTGTTTGCTTTGTTGATGCTCCCAAAGGATCCCGATGACTGTGCTTTACAGGTCTGGACTTCCAGACTTCTCGGATCCCGGTCCACACCTCCAGCAAAGCTGAGATCCGTGGCAGACACGAGAGACATGGGACCGGACACCTGGCCATTTTGCTCTTTTCTAAACTGTGCTGCTTCTGAGGCGTCCTCGAAGTTGTGCATTGGGGACTGAGAAGCCCCAACCCTGAGCCGTAAGTGCACCGAAGCTCAGCCCTCCGCACTCCACGAGTGCCGCGTGGGGCCTGCTCTTGCATTTCTCCTTGATGCGTCTATGCGGTTGCTAGCCTGTTAGCTAGTGGCTATCCTGAAGACACCATTTTGAATCAACGCTGCTTGCCTGGTTGCTCTGGGCTTGCTCTTGCTTTCCTGTAAAGGGGAAATTCCACAGACCTTGCTGGTCTGTACAAGAAACCAATCTTCACTTCCTGTGTGGGTTGCCTTTGCTTGGCTTGTTGACTCCAATCTGGAAGCCGACACTGCCAACAGCGAGAACCTTTGTGGGATAGTCCGTATCCAGCTCCTGGTTATCATCGATGCCTCCTGGTCCACGTGGCTGCAGAGACAAGCTTCACTTCTTCACCTGTTTGCAGCTCAACATCGCCTGGTTCCTTCCTGGTTCCTTCCTGGTCACTGGCTAGTGACCCAGACTCTGTCCCCTCTGCTTTCAGGTTCTTCACTTCTTCGATCCACCCTGGGATTCATCTGGACATCTTCCTCCTGGTCGCCTGCAGCATCTTCTTGCAGCTCTCCATATGATTCGACTACGAAACCCGACTCAACTTCACACCTATGCACCCGGCTTCCCTGGGTGAGGTAACTCGAGTACTCAGGTGCTCCCGTGGGTAATAACTATCCAAGTGTCCTACTTTAACTGGGTGTTCCCGTAGTACACCCGGAAGTGTCCGAAATCAACTACTTTGTTAACTTTACGTTCGCATTGAAAGTCTATTAGAACTTGCGTGTGTGTTTAGACACTGCACACGCATCCTGTGAGACTCCTACTTCCTAACCTGTGGTTGTTCAGTGTAGTCCCAGCGATTCCCTTTATTGAGTCACTTGTGCTGTATCTCGAGCTCTGACCTCATAAAGAGTGCAGAGGGGTTGTGTTAGTAATAAATACATATATATTTGATATATACCTAGTGTGGTGTCCTTTCATTTGGTATTCAAGGGGTTATTATTGGTAAAACAATTGGCTTCACATGCTCTCTGAAGTTTTAGCTTAAGACCGCTTTGTCCATGCTACCACTAGGATAGCTGGTCTATAAGGTTGACTTTACAACCATCACCATAATGGTTGTTTGGACTGATACAGGGTGCCCACTAGAATAGTGGACATCACATATCAGGCCAACTTTTCACACATTCTTGGCACAAGAACATGTATGTTGGGGAGCTGCAACTCCCCCAGCACCCCTACTTCCAGCACCTCTGACTGAGTCTGATTCACAAAGGTAGCTTACACGTTTGAATGACTTTACTATTTCTTGGTATTTGCAAGAGGTCTGAATCACAAAGGGAACTAACACTTTTCAGAATCTTAACAACTTTTTACTGAGTCACAAAATCCTAGCATAAGTTGCAACAGCAAAAAAGTAGTAATTACACACATGGGCAGCCACTGCTGCTGCAACAACCTCCCCACAGAAAAATGGAGATGGGGAATTAAAACCATAGAAAATAATGCTAACTTAAATTCAGTTATTTAAACTTATTAAAAGTATAAATGAATATAACTTAATGCAACAAAATGTATACAAATAGTACATAGTTATTACTTATTATAAAATATTTCAATACCCTATTTTAAATTTAAAAATGTATGTAAAAATAATTGTAATTCAAATATAACTAAACTCATTTCTATTAATTCTAGACATCATTTTTAATAATTACTAATAATTATTAATTTCCTTTCTTACAGTGGGGATATACTTTTTGAATTTAAAAACTTCAGAAAAATAATTTGAATTACATTTAATATGTTTTCATTTATTTTAATTTAATTCAAAATTAAGGTACTGGTGTTGTAGCATTTTTTTTATTTTGTTCTACATTGAAAATAAAATATACAGATTTCATGTACATTAATATATTAATCTTTATTTTTGCGTAAAATAAACATTTACATTTGTTGCCATACTTTACCACGCTTTACTTTTGTAAAGTGTAAGAACAAATAATAAAAAGTTATTTAGTTAAAAAATAAGTATTATAAATATTGTTAAGTTATATAATAATGTAAATGTATTTTATTTTGAACATAGAACAAAATGCAAAATGCTACAACGTTATTAAATAATTGTTGTATTCATGGTAATATATTAAATTAAATTAAAGTTATTCATCTAAAGTTAAAATTAAAAAATACATTCCTAATAAAAAAAGATGCAATAATATTTATTGAAAGTGATGCATAGTAATAATGAACATTAATTTAGTAGTATTTTATTTAAATAATTGGTATATAAATTTTCAAATTGATAAGAGGGTATGAACATACTGCATAATTAAGTAATACATTTGTATCATAATTATATGCTTGTTCTTAACATTAAATTATATTTATATACTTTTTTAACAGTTTTAAATAAGTGAATTTAACATTATTTACTATGTACTTTTATTTTCAATGGTAGGCTCTAGCAGTATCATTTGTTGGCCTTGTGGGATGCTAGACTGTTCTTTTTGTAGTAGTAGCATACACTCAGATTTTGTGAATGAGCAAATATTAATAATCTTACTCAAAAAAGTATATAAATCACAATTGTAAGTTATCTTTGAGAAGGAGTCCCATATGTTCCAAAAACATCAGCAAGAACAGCTCCAAGCCAAGGAAAGTAAAGAGTGTATGTTTCCAGTCTCCTTTCTGAGTTCTACATATGGGTCATCGGTTATCTGCCAGAAGGAAGACTTTTTTAACAGCACTGGATAGGGTTTAATTAAGCCTATATACAAAAATATTGACTTGTTGTAAAGTTTTCCTCAATTACAGACGTATGCATCAACCTATGAAACAGGTGACACTCTCCTAATGATGTTTCCTGAACAATTGTTGCTTTTAAACAACTCCAGATCACTCCCTTACCTACTTACGCATACAATGATTTAATTAAAATTTGTAGTGATAATTTATTTTCTTGATCACCCTCTGATAGTCCTTTGGTAACGTGTAGATTGTATTAATCTAGGTGTCACTAACAAAAGGGTAACATTCACTATGGTATGGTATCAGAATATCAAATACTAAATATTATGCTACAAAAATATGGTAGAGAAATTATCACCAACCCAAACATCAACAAGGTACATTTTTACAGATAAATATAGGTTTGCTATACTTAACTCCACATATGCGTATCTCTCATATAACTCTCACTACAAGCCTGTCAGGATTGAAATGCAACTCAGAATTTGGCCCAATGTCCTTTTTTGTCTGCATTTATCTCTTTGATACTACGCTACAACAATGTGAGGTCTGCTTTTCTTTATCTCTATTATTCAATACTTTACTTAGTGGCATTCTGGCTGTGAAGGAACTTAATTCCCCTTCTGGGATATACTCTTCCGTGTTGCTGAACAAGCTCCAATTTCCCTTAGTTTGTACTCTACCCTGTCAATTCCAAAGGAGATTTGCTTTCTCCACTCTTCTGTAAAATACCAATAATTCCGAAGCACATAGCTGCAACTGTAATGCAAAATGATCTTGAATCCAGCTAGTGAAAAAATACATGGTCCGACATCTTGACAACAAACTGAATTTCAAAATAGGAGCACCTTCAGCCTCCTCTTCAAATCTCTATACAGGAAAGCTAGGTTATGATCCCTGGTGAAAGTAGAAAAGCCAGGGAGTCACTTATTTTTAGCTAAGGGCTTTATTCCAAGTTTTGGCAGTCCTGGAGCAGGTGGCACTCCACCGCTCAACTCCAGGATCACTGAAACTCACCTCTGCCGGCAGAGTACAAGTATTTTGTGTTCTGGTGGGTGGGTTGTGTGAAAGTCCTGCAGTGGTGCTGTTTAGAGGCTCATTGTGTGCCTTAAACAGCACCTCCGTAGGACCGCCATGTCATGCATTCCCTCCCGTGCTGGAACAGGGGGTGCAGTCCTACAGCAGGGCACAACATGTGCTTCCCTGCATCCACCCCTGTGAGCAGAGGCACCAGGTGGCACTGTAGGGCACCCTCTGTTGCCTCAATTCCACCCTCTCTATGGTGGTTAAAAGGGTGGCAACTCAAAATGTGCTTGGCAGTGTTCTTGCGGCACTGCCTGCAAATTTTGGCCTGTCAGACCACTACAGAATCCTTGATCCACTGTGGTAGCAGCTGTTCAGTTGTGTCCGACTTCCACACTTATAATACTAGGTGCGGTCCCACAGCGTGTCAGTTGTCGGGCCGCCCCAACCACTACGGGGGTAAACACCGGAATATGGATAAATGCAGGTAAGTTGACAATTAAATAAATAAAACGAATTCCGTTGCGCACTCCTGGCAAATTGACACATTTTAATGATTGACACCATAATTTTCTCGAATACCTACAGAGAAACAAGAGCATAGCAAAAATAATAGCAAATGATCGACAATTTATCTGGCAACTTTTGAAGCAAGGATACAGTGACTTGAAGTAAAAAGGGTGGGTTTAATAGCTAAAGGGAGGTAAGTCTAGATAATGGGTTTAGGTTCAGTGACTGATTGCCCAAAATTAAGTTACCTTACTAATTAGGGACCCCACCAGGCTGAAAACCGCATTTTGCCCATATGAACTAATCACATAATCTCAAATATACATTTTCAATATCAATTCTGCAAAGATATTTCTCCTTCTTATGCCTCACCTCAGGAACATAGGATTTTGTTGCATTCCCAGGTTTACAAGCCCTTGTAAATCTGGCAGTGCATCAAAACCGTGGGTGTTGCATGGGAACACCACTGCATTGCCAATGGAGAGCCTCAAAAGCGCAGAGTAAGGCAATGCAGCAATATGTGCTGCCTTGCCTTACTCCATATCTGTGAGGCCATTCAAAGCTGTGCAAAGTGTCCTTAAATGACTATATAAATATGATCTGGTGGTTTGCCCCGCCATTGCAACACAAAAAGTGACGTTATAGGGATGCAAGAGGCTCATAAATATGCTCCCTAGTGCGCAAGATTCTGCTGCAGTTTGGTCCTCTTCAGAGGATGCCTTGTGTCCTTGAAAGGCCTTAATTTAGGGGCCATCTTCCTTCTGACTTTTATTAGCCCTATCCTTTGTGCTTGTGTTCTTTACTGCACAGTGATTTGGCCGGCATTGAACTGTAGTGGATTGACAAATATATTGCACTCTGAATGTAGACCCGGAATGAAGGTGGTTTTTACAATGCCTCAAGGACTCGGACTGGCAGTGGCAGCTTGATAAATGAGATCGTTGCGACAATTAGAAAAGCAATTAAAAAGTTATATACAAGGTGTTAGAGAGTGAAAGAGATTTAAAAGAGAAAGGGTTCACGTAGATAAAGAAACCAGAAAGAGCTTGGACTACGCTGTGCATTTCCAAATGTGCAGTTTAGTCAAAGCTCGCAATGTGTGCATGCATTTGAACTATATAGCCTGTTTAATTCAAGAAAATATTGTCTGAAAGGTTTATCTACTCACCTGAGACAGAAATGGAATGACATCAACTTTTAATAAAGCTTTAATCTAGGATAACCCATTCTTTCCACAAAAACAATGGCTGAGAAGTGCATACATACATTTATATATCAATTAAGATGGCCAAATTGGTTGTCTGGGAGTACCTGAACATGACCTTTTATTGGAAAGGTTGACAATAATCATGTCTACTAAAATGTTTTTGTTTCCAAATTAAAAAGTAGTTTTCAATTCTAGATAATGTGAATAGTTTAAAAAAGTGCCAGTGCTGTGTGTACTTAGGTTTTTTTTCTGCTGTCAATATGTTTTTAATATACACAACACCCCCTTTCTGGACACATAAGGCCTGATAACGAGTACTGCGGTCCCAAGCCCGCGGTACTGACGGGCCGACACTGCAAACTCGGCTGTCCGACTGCTGTATTACAAGTGCGGCAGTCGGGCTGTAACCAGCCTGATACACGACCACCGTCAGGATCCTGAATCCTGCGGTGACAGAGGTGTGTAAAGCAGCAAAGAATGGAGGCGGTGCTGATGCCGGCACTGCCGTGCCCATTACGACCTGCCTTTTTGCTAACCTTTTCATGGCGAGGAAAAGGTCATTGGAGGCATGGAGGGGGCCCCAAACAGGGTCCCCACCCATTTTTGCCCATTGGTTATTGTGGCAGGGGAACATGTTGCGCCACTCTATGCATGCACTGTGTGCCATGCACAACATGGTGCATGGTAACAGTGCACGCACAATAGTGCAGGTGCGGCAATGCGGTGGCATTGACTTCAGACTCACCATGTGAGCCGAAGCATGCAGAAGCCACCAGACTGTCGCCGGCACACCCCGGCCTGGCAGTCTTCTCGTAATGCGGTGGTCAGGAAGCCACCGGCTTGGCGATGTTCTCCTGACCGCTGCAACAGCAGTCCTGCTGGCAGACCGCCTATCACATAATCGCCCCATTGTGTAATAACTGGACAGATGGGTTTCGTCTCTCAATTTGTCTCGCCCACATAAGCCTGCCCCACTTGACTGTGTTTTAGTACCAATTAATGGCAGTAGTTCCCTCCTATTCACTTAAGCTATACATGTCTGTTAGTGGGAGCCACATTTTGCAAATATCTTGCCACATCAAAGGATAATGATACACAAAATATTTAATTAATTACATGTAACGTATTAAATAATACGTATTGGACCTGGGACATCTAAAACATATATTAGTCTGTGGTAGGTGCCCCATGTAATGGCGCAGTGCAGGTGAGTAGAGATCAAAATATATGTGCACAGCAACTAACAACTGATAGAAAGAGAAGAAAGGTAGAAAACCATTGTTTTGGTTCTACTGATTGAATTTTGGTCGTTTTGGTGTCAGCTAATTTGTTACATTCTACTCTATTTTTGAATTGGTGTGAGATGTTTCTTGTATTGTGTTTTCACATTATTACCGTTTGAGCATTGCATACATTTTGTACACATTGCCTTTAAGTTAAGACCTTACTACTTTTGTGCCAAATTACCAGAGGGTTAGCACATATTCATTTAGTACAAATCGTAACATTGCTATGGGATGAGACATATTCTCAGTGACACCATCAATGAAAAATAGTGCTGCTTAAAATTCCACAACAAAACTCCTAGGGCCTCATTTATGAGAAATGACGCATCGCTGCGTGAAAGCAGCGATGCGTCACTTCTCAGTGCGCACTCCTTGCGACATTCCTGATGCGTCATATTTGATGTATGACACATCATGTCACAAGGGGTTACAGATACGTCAGTATTTCTGACGTATCAGTAAGCGCAAAAATTACGCATTGTTGGAGTGTGTCACAAAAAAGACGCAACTCCAGCAATGCGCCCTTTCACATGGGGCAAGCCCCATGTGAAAGGGCCTGCATCAGTCTTACGCCTGATGTGAGGCAGGCCCAAGATTTTGACACAACGGCGTCCTAAAAGTGACGCAGTGAAATCTCATAGATTTC
Source organism: Lissotriton vulgaris (assembly GCF_964263255.1). Lineage (NCBI taxonomy): Eukaryota > Metazoa > Chordata > Amphibia > Caudata > Salamandridae > Lissotriton > Lissotriton vulgaris. Next base: position 726,393,975 of record NC_141696.1, read on the forward strand.
ACTGCGTCACTTTTTCGACCCTTCCTTACGTCAATACGCCCCCCTTGCATACATTATACCTGGCGCAGGTATAATGTGGCGCAGGGGTTTACAAAGTGACGCATCTACCTAGATGCAAAAAAGGTGGGGAAGACCCAATATACCCCTGTAGGCTTGGGCAATGAATAGTTCAAATGAGGGATAGCTACAAGGGATTTTGTTTTCAAAGTTAATTCACTGAAATTATATATTATTCTTGGTTCTTTGATAGATTGAACCTAATGTATCCTTAGGATAACTTACATATTCATTCTCAATTTCAAACAGTAAACAAATTTACTCTCAAGAGAAGAAAGTCAAAGTAGAATAAACACACAGCAAGAAAGGAATATATTCAAAGTTATTTATATTGTAGTTAATCAGATAGAAAAATTCATGGGGATAAATATAGAACGAAACTCTACATAAAAGTTATGAAAGGCAGTATGTATATATCCACTATTCAATTCATAACAGTACATCAACTCCAGTGTTAACGAAGGAAAACCGAAATCAAAAATGCATCCTGGTGTCCTTCAAATATGAATCCTGTTGAGAAGTTGGAAAGTTAGGTCGATGTTTCTGTCTTGTATGTTTTCATCTGTCAGACCATCATAAGGACAAAGCTTTTCATAAAGTAAAAACCCCCTATACAAAAACAGTTATATACAATTAGATAATCTATTTACAAAAAATCAATAACATCTTAGAACAATTTTACATAAACCAAAAAACATGCTGTGTGTTGTCTGATAGTCAGCCTAAAAGAACTTTTCTCTAGGGTTGACAAATTCTCCTTTGAGCCCAGATTCTCATAAGTTTATTCAAAAGAAAAGGGCTAATTTATTAAACACGAATCTAATGAAAAATGGCTCAGGGGTTCTATATATCTGCCTTTCCAACAGAAGGCACATGTATGGAGTTCTATTTCAATTAGGAACTTATCTTGCTTCGTTGTTATGGTGACTAGAGACAACTTAGTCTGGAAAAATCAAGTTATTTGGACACATCTAGTTCAAGTCGATATTAATTCATGAGATAGCTTTAAATGTCATTGTCATACTCACTTCGGTATAACAAATGTAGGAAACAAATTTTCAAGGGTGGCCACTGATTACGGTTGAGTATGATTAGCCAACAAATCTGCAAGGGTATGAGGACGTAGTTTAGTATTCATACTTAAATGATTGCCTCACAAACCCTATTACTCTCTCGTAGTTAACATACCTTGAAGACTCTTTTTTTGTCTTTAAGGAGCTGAGGATGTAAGATATCCAGAACAATCAGGGATACTCCCAGCCGGGTGTGGTTAATAAAAAAATCCCCATACCTTCACAGATTTTTTGATCAAAAAAAGAGTCTTCAAGGTATGTTAACTACGAGCGAGTAATAGAGTTTGTGAGGCAATCATTTAAGTATGAATACTAAACTATGTCCTCATACCTCATACCCTTCCACAAGCGTGGAAGGGTATGCTCAGACATGAGTCCCTTGCTCACTGCACCATCAGGATTCAAGCAAGCCGGGCCGAAGACGGCTGTAATGCCAGAAACCGGTCCCCGGAAGCTTGTTTCCTTTCCAGTAAAAGAATTGGCTTGGTAGTTTGGTCTGCCCTGTTCCCATGATGCACTGGGCCAGGGACAGACTAATTTGCATGTAGCCAGGTTCTGAGCTGGGATGGTGCAGTGAGCTAAAAAACGGTGATGGATCAAGCCCTGATCTGTTGACTGGGTACGAGTGTTCTGCTTAATTCAGATACTCTGTCCATCACCACCCCCTTTTCTGAATCGTTTTGTCCACCACAAGCGTGGAAGGGTATGCTCAGACATGAGTACCTTGCTCACTGCACCATTAGGATTCAAGCAAGCCGGGCCGAAGACGGCTGTAATGCCAGAAACCGGTCCCCGGAAGCTTGTTTCCTTTCCAGTAAAAGAATTGGCTTGGTAGTTTGGTCTGCCCTGTTCCCATGATGCACTGGGCCAGGGACAGACTAATTTGCATGTAGCCAGGTTCTGAGCTGGGATGGTGCAGTGTGCTAAAAAACGGTGATGGATCAAGCCCTGATCTGTTGACTGGGTACGAGTGTTCTGCTTAGTTCAGATACTCTGTCCATCACCACCCCCTTTTCTGAATCGTTTTGTCCACCACAAGCGTGGAAGGGTATGCTCAGACATGAGTCCATTGCTCACTGCACCATCAGGATTCAAGCAAGCCGGGCCGAAGACGGCTGTAATGCCAGAAACCGGTCCCCGGAAGCTTGTTTCCTTTCCAGTAAAAGAATTGGCTTGGTAGTTTGGTCTGCCCTGTTCCCATAATGCACTGGGCCAGGGACAGACTAATTTGCATGTAGCCAGGTTCTGAGCTGGGATGTTGCAGTGAGCTAAAAAACGGTGATGGATCAAGCCCTGATCTGTTGACTGGGTACGAGTGTTCTGCTTAATTCAGATACTCTGTCCATCACCACCCCCTTTTCTGAATCGTTTTGTCCACCACAAGCGTGGAAGGGTATGCTCAGACATGAGTCCCTTGCTCACTGCCCCATCAGGATTCAAGCAAGCCGGGCCGAAGACGGCTGTAATGCCAGAAACCGGTCCCCGGATGCTTGTTTCCTTTCCAGTAAAAGAATTGGCTTGGTAGTTTGATCTGCCCTGTTCCCATGATGCACTTGGCCAGGGACAGACTAATTTGCATGTAGCCAGGTTCTGAGCTGGGATGGTGCAGTGAGCTAAAAAACGGTGATGGGTCAAGCCCTGATCTGTTGACTGGGTACGAGTGTTCTGCTTAATTCAGATACTCTGTCCTTTACCACCCCCTTTTCTGAATCGTTTTGTCCACCACTAGCGTGGAAGGGTATGCTCAGACATGAGTCCCTTGCTCACTGCACCATCAGGATTCAAGCAAGCCGGGTCGAAGACGGCTGTAATGCCAGAAACCGGTCCCCAGAAGCTTGTTTCCTTTCCAGTAAAAGAATCGGCTTGGTAGTTTGGTCTGCCCTGTTCCCATGATGCACTGGGCCAGGGACAGACTAATTTGCATGTAGCCAGGTTCTGAGCTGGGATGGTGCAGTGAGCTAAAAAACGGTGATGGATCAAGCCCTGATCTGTTGACTGGGTACGAGTGTTCTTCTTAATTCAGATACTCTTTCCATCACCACCCCCTTTTCTGAATCGTTTTGTCCACCACAAGCGTGGAAGGGTATGCTCAGACATGAGTCCCTTGCTCACTGCACCATCAGGATTCAAGCAAGCTGGGCCGAAGACGGCTGTAATGCCAGAAACCGGTCCCCGGAAGCTTGTTTCTTTTCCAGTAAAAGAATTGGCTTGGTAGTTTGGTCTGCCCTGTTCCCGTGATGCACTGGGCCAGGGACAGACTAATATGCATGTAGCCAGGTTCTGAGCTGGGATGGTGCAGTGAGCTAAAAAAAGGTGATGGATCAAGCCCTGATCTGTTGACTGGGTACGAGTGTTCTGCTTAATTCAGATACTCTGTCCATCACCACCCCCTTTTCTGAATCGTTTTGTCCACCACAAGCATGGAAGGGTATGCTCAGACATGAGTCCCTTGCTCACTGCACCATCAGGATTCAAGCAAGCCGGGCAGAAGACGGCTGTAATGCCAGAAACCGGTCCCCGGAAGCTTGTTTCCTTTCCAGTAAAAGAATTGGCTTGGTAGTTTGGTCTGCCCTGTTCCCATGATGCACTGGGCCAGGGACAGACTAATTTGCATGTAGCCAGGTTCTGAGCTGGGATGTTGCAGTGAGCTAAAAAACTGTGATGGATCAAGCCCTGATCTGTTGACTGGGTACGAGTGTTCTGCTTAATTCAGATTCTCTGTCCATCAACACCCCCTTTTCTGCATCGTTTTGGCCACCACTAGCGTGGAAGGGTATGCTCAGACATGAGTCCCTTGCTCACTGCACCATCAGGATTCAAGCAAGCCGGGCCGAAGACGGCTGTAATGCCAGAAACCGGTCCCCGGAAGCTTGTTTCCTTTCCAGTAAAAGAATTGGCTTGATAGTTTGGTCTGCCCTGTTCCCATGATGCACTGGGCCAGGGACAGACTAATTTGCATGTAGCCAGGTTCTGAGCTGGGATGGTGCAGTGAGCAAAAAAACGGTGTTGGATCAAGCCCTGATCTGTTGACTGGGTACGAGTGTTCTGCTTAATTCAGATACTCTGTCCATCACCACCCCCTTTTCTGAATCGTTTTGTCCACCACAAGCGTGGAAGGGTATGCTCAGACATGAGTCCCTTGCTCACTGCACCATCAGGATTCAAGCAAGCCGGGCCGAAGACGGCTGTAATGCCAGAAACCAGTCCCCAGGAGCTTTTTTCCTTTCCAGTAAAAGAATTGGCTTGGTAGTTTGGTCTGCCCTGTTCCCATGATGCACTGGGCCAGGGACAGACTAATTTGCATGTAGCCAGGTTCTGAGCTGGGATGGTGCAGTGAGCTAAAAAACGGTGATGGATCAAGCCCTGATCTGTTGACTGGGTACGAGTGTTCTGCTTAATTCAGATACTCTGTCCATCACCACCCCCTTTTCTGAATCGTTTTGTCCACCACAAGCGTGGAAGGGTATGCTCAGACATGAGTCCCTTGCTCACTGCACCATCAGGATTCAAGCAAGCCGGGCCGAAGACGGCTGTAATGCCAGAAACCGGTCCCCGGAAGCTTGTTTCCTTTCCAGTAAAAGAATTGGCTTGGTAGTTTGGTCTGCCCTGTTCCCATGATGCACTGGGCCAGGGACAGACTAATTTGCATGTAGCCAGGTTCTGAGCTGGGATGGTGCAGTGAGCTAAAAAACGGTGATGGATCAAGCCCTGATCTGTTGACTGGGTACGAGTGTTCTGCTTAATTCAGATACTCTGTCCATCACCACCCCCTTTTCTGAATCGTTTTGTCCACCACAAGCGTGGAAGGGTATGCTCAGACATGAGTCCCTTGCTCACTGCACCATCAGGATTCAAGCAAGCCGGGCCGAAGACGGCTGTAATGCCAGAAACCGGTCCCCGGAAGCTTGTTTCCTTTCCAGTAAAAGAATTGGCTTGGTAGTTTGGTCTGCCCTGTTCCCGTGATGCACTGGGCCAGGGACAGACTAATTTGCATGTAGCCAGGTTCTGAGCTGGGATGGTGCAGTGAGCTAAAAAAAGGTGATGGATCAAGCCCTGATCCGTTGACTGGGTACGAGTGTTCTGCTTAATTCAGATACTCTGTCCATCACCACCCCCTTTTCTGAATCGTTTTGTCCACCACAAGCATGGAAGGGTATGCTCAGACATGAGTCCCTTGCTCACTGCACCATCAGGATTCAAGCAAGCCGGGCCGAAGACGGCTGTAATGCCAGAAACCGGTCCCCGGAAGCTTGTTTCCTTTCCAGTAAAAGAATCGGCTTGGTAGTTTGGTCTGCCCTGTTCCCATGATGCACTGGGCCAGGGACAGACTAATTTGCATGTAGCCAGGTTCTGAGCTGGGATGTTGCAGTGAGCTAAAAAACGGTGATGGATCAAGCCCTGATCTGTTGACTGGGTACGAGTGTTCTGCTTAATTCAGATTCTCTGTCCATCACCACCCGCTTTTCTGCATCGTTTTGGCCACCACTAGCGTGGAAGGGTATGCTCAGACATGAGTCCCTTGCTCACTGCACCATCAGGATTCAAGCAAGCCGGGCCGAAGACGGCTGTAATGCCAGAAACTGGTCCCCGGAAGCTTGTTTCCTTTCCAGTAAAAGAATTGGCTTGATAGTTTGGTCTGCCCTGTTCCCATGATGCACTGGACCAGGGACAGACTAATTTGCATGTAGCCAGGTTCTGAGCTGGGTTGGTGCAGTGAGCTAAAAAACGGTGATGGATCAAGCCCTGATCTGTTGACTGGGTACGAGTGTTCTGCTTAATTCAGATACTCTGTCCATCACCACCCCCTTTTCTAAATCGTTTTGTCCACCTCAAGCGTGGAAGGGTATGCTCAGACATAAGTCCCTTGCTCACTGCACCATCATGATTCAAGCAAGCCGGGCCGAAGACGGCTGTAATGCCAGAAACCAGTCCCCATGAGCTTGTTTCCTTTCCAGTAAAAGAATTGGCTTGGTAGTTTGGTCTACCCTGTTCCCATGATGCACTGGGCCAGGGACAGACTAATTTGCATGTAGCCAGGTTCTGAGCTGGGATGGTGCAGTGAGCTAAAAAACGGTGATGGATCAAGCCCTGATCTGTTGACTGGGTACGAGTGTTCTGCTTAATTCAGATACTCTGTCCATCACCACCCCCTTTTCTGAATCGTTTTGTCCACCACAAGCGTGGAAGGGTATGCTCAGACATGAGTCCCTTGCTCACTGCACCATTAGGATTCAAGCAAGCCGGGCCGAAGACGGCTGTAATGCCAGAAACCGGTCCCCGGAAGCTTGTTTCCTTTCCAGTAAAAGAATTGGCTTGGTAGTTTGGTCTGCCCTGTTCCCATGATGCACTGGGCCAGGGACAGACTAATTTGCATGTAGCCAGGTTCTGAGCTGGGATGGTGCAGTGTGCTAAAAAACGGTGATGGATCAAGCCCTGATCTGTTGACTGGGTACGAGTGTTCTGCTTAGTTCAGATACTCTGTCCATCACCACCCCCTTTTCTGAATCGTTTTGTCCACCACAAGCGTGGAAGGGTATGCTCAGACATGAGTCCATTGCTCACTGCACCATCAGGATTCAAGCAAGCCAGGCCGAAGACGGCTGTAATGCCAGAAACCAGTCCCCGCAAGCTTGTTTCCTTTCCAGTAAAAGAATTGGCTTGGTAGTTTGGTCTGCCCTGTTCCCATGATGCACTGGGCCAGGGACAGACTAATTTGCATGTAGCCAGGTTCTGAGCTGGGATGTTGCAGTGAGCTAAAAAACTGTGATGGATCAAGCCCTGATCTGTTGACTGGGTACGAGTGTTCTGCTTATTTCAGATTCTCTGTCCATCAACACCCCCTTTTCTGCATCGTTTTGGCCACCACTAGCGTGGAAGGGTATGCTCAGACATGAGTCCCTTGCTCACTGCGCCATCAGGATTCAAGCAAGCCGGGCCGAAGACGGCTGTAATGCCAGAAACCGGTCCCCGGAAGCTTGTTTCCTTTCCAGTAAAACAATTGGCTTGATAGTTTGGTCTGCCCCGTTCCCATGATGCACTGGGCCAGGGACAGACTAATTTGCATGTAGCCAGGTTCTGAGCTGGGATGGTGCAGTGAGCTAAAAAACGGTGATGGATCAAGCCCTGATCTGTTGACTGGGTACGAGTGTTCTGCTTAATTCAGATACTCTGTCCATCACCACCCCCTTTTCTGAATCGTTTTGTCCACCACAAGCATGGAAGGGTATGCTCAGACATGAGTCCCTTGCTCACTGCACCATCAGGATTCAAGCAAGCCGGGCCGAAGACGGCTGTAATGCCAGAAACTGGTCCCCGGAAGCTTGTTTCCTTTCCAGTAAAAGAATTGGCTTGATAGTTTGGTCTGCCCTGTTCCCATGATGCACTGGACCAGGGACAGACTAATTTGCATGTAGCCAGGTTCTGAGCTGGGATGGTGCAGTGAGCTAAAAAACGGTGATGGATCAAGCCCTGATCTGTTGACTGGGTACGAGTGTTCTGCTTAATTCAGATACTCTGTCCATCACCACCCCCTTTTCTAAATCGTTTTGTCCACCTCAAGCGTGGAAGGGTATGCTCAGACATGAGTCCCTTGCTCACTGCACCATCATGATTCAAGCAAGCCGGGCCGAAGACGGCTGTAATGCCAGAAACCAGTCCACATGAGCTTGTTTCCTTTCCAGTAAAAGAATTGGCTTGGTAGTTTGGTCTGCCCTGTTCCCATGATGCACTGGGCCAGGGACAGACTAATTTGCATGTAGCCAGGTTCTGAGCTGGGATGGTGCAGTGAGCTAAAAAACGGTGATGGATCAAGCCCTGATCTGTTGACTGGGTACGAGTGTTCTGCTTAATTCAGATACTCTGTCCATCACCACCCCCTTTTCTGAATCGTTTTGTCCACCACAAGCGTGGAAGGGTATGCTCAGACATGAGTCCCTTGCTCACTGCACCATTAGGATTCAAGCAAGCCGGGCCGAAGACGGCTGTAATGCCAGAAACCGGTCCCCGGAAGCTTGTTTCCTTTCCAGTAAAAGAATTGGCTTGGTAGTTTGGTCTGCCCTGTTCCCATGATGCACTGGGCCAGGGACAGACTAATTTGCATGTAGCCAGGTTCTGAGCTGGGATGGTGCAGTGTGCTAAAAAACGGTGATGGATCAAGCCCTGATCTGTTGACTGGGTACGAGTGTTCTGCTGAGTTCAGATACTCTGTCCATCACCACCCCCTTTTCTGAATCGTTTTGTCCACCACAAGCGTGGAAGCGTATGCTCAGACATGAGTCCATTGCTCACTGCACCATCAGGATTCAAGCAAGCCGGGCCGAAGACGGCTGTAATGCCAGAAACCGGTCCCCGGAAGCTTGTTTCCTTTCCAGTAAAAGAATTGGCTTGGTAGTTTGGTCTGCCCTGTTCCCATGATGCACTGGGCCAGGGACAGACTAATTTGCATGTAGCCAGGTTCTGAGCTGGGATGTTGCAGTGAGCTAAAAAACTGTGATGGATCAAGCCCTGATCTGTTGACTGGGTACGAGTGTTCTGCTTAATTCAGATTCTCTGTCCATCAACACCCCCTTTTCTGCATCGTTTTGGCCACCACTAGCGTGGAAGGGTATGCTCAGACATGAGTCCCTTGCTCACTGCACCATCAGGATTCAAGCAAGCCGGGCCGAAGACGGCTGTAATGCCAGAAACCGGTCCCCGGAAGCTTGTTTCCTTTCCAGTAAAAGAATTGGCTTGATAGTTTGGTCTGCCCTGTTCCCATGATGCACTGGTCCAGGGACAGACTAATTTGCATGTAGCCAGGTTCTGAGCTGGGATGGCGCAGTGAGCAAAAAAACGGTGATGGATCAAGCCCTGATCTGTTGACTGGGTACGAGTGTTCTGCTTAATTCAGATACTCTGTCCATCACCACCCCCTTTTCTGAATTGTATCAGTCAACACACAGCATGTTTTTTGGTTTATCTAATTGTATATAACTGTTTTTGTATAGGGGTTTTTTACTTTATGAAAAGCTTTGTCCTGATGATGGTCTGACAGATGAAAACATACAAGACCGAAACGTCCACCTAACTTTCCAACTCTTCAACAGGATTCATATTTGAAGGACACCAGGATGCATTTTTGATTTCGGTTTTCCTTTGTTAACACTGGAGTTGATGTACTGTTATGAATTGAATAGTGGATATATACATACTGCCTTTCATAACTTTTATGTAGAGTTTCGTTCTATATTTATCCCCATGAATTTTTCTATCTGATTAACTACAATATAAATAACTTTGAATATATTCCTTTCTTGCTGTGTGTTTATTCTACTTTGACTTTCTTCTCTTGAGTGTAAATTTGTTTACTGTTTGAAATTGAGAATGAATATGTAAGTTATCCTAAGGATACATTAGGTTCAATCTATCAAAGAACCAAGAATAATATATCATTTCAGTGAATTAACTTTGAAAACAAAATCCCTTGTAGCTATCCCTCACTTGAACTCTACCTAGATGCGTAACGTTGTAAATATGGCGCACCAAGGCGCATTTTTTACGCCACTGGTGCGTCACAAAAAGTGACGCACCGGCGGCGTAAAAGTGACGCACAGCCTCATAAATGAGGCCCCTAGTTCACACCAGTCTCGGGTTCCTGCTAGGAGTAAAACATCCAGAAATGTCCAAACTACACAGAACATACATTTCTGCATTATTTATGTGGAGGAGTATACTACAATGATAAATTTGGCGTTCACATACTTCTAAAAATCGTGTTTGCTATGCCGTGGCATTAGAATAGCATTTGTTATTATTATTCAACTGAGGAGCATATATTAACCTAAGAATGATGCAATGCTGGGCCAGCTCTGCTGGGAATAAAACCTTCCTCCTTCAGCTGATACACAAACCTCAGGAACAAGACTCTAACTCATTGAAGTACCTCAAAGCAGTCACTGTAAGAAGAAGATTATGAAACTTACCTGAAAAATTAGACAGTGTCCCTTACACACACAAAGTAGTTGGATGATATAGTTAACAAAACATTTAAAAAAATATTCCAATTGAAATAATAACTGCTATTAGCTTGTAGGATTAAGTATATTTTTACTATTCTTGACTCACCATTAACTCACCTAGACTTAACTTGTGATACAATGAGACCCACTGGAGCTATGGGATTTCGTAGATGCAGCATTTTCTGCATAAGAGTGGAATAGCCACATTTTCCACATGATCCACCATGTGCTGCATAATTTGCAGATTTCTTACTAAAATGTGCTTCTAGTTCAAACTGAACAAAAGTTAATTTAAAAAAGGCCCAACATGGTTTTTTGCAATGGGGGACCCTTTGCAATGGTTGACTGATGACTTTTCAGTCTCTAACAGAGTTATTCATGTGTTTAACTAGAGACCAAAGAGGTGCAACTTTGTACGGACACAATTAAGACATATTAAAATGACAATAGCAACAGATTGTGCTTAATCATGTTGTGTAATTTGGCTTGTCTTGCTGTATACTCCTGTAAGCCATGAATCATATTTTGACCCTCGATAGTAGCATAATTCCAGTCTCTCTTGTTACAGTAGATAATGTGGCTGCAATTCTTGTTGGCCAATATTTTGACCATGCTATAGTGATAGAACACCCTCAAATCCAAGCTGGAACATCTTAAGTCTTCTGCAATGATATAAGGTGCTTCTTCACCTCTTAACTACATCATTTCAGAAAGAAAATAGGCCATAGCAGAACTCCTAATACCGCTGCTACGGCCACTTCGACACATCCATATTCACACTCACAGTCAGTGCATTTAATACAGTGCTACAGCAAGACAATCAATCAAATCAAGCATAACTCAGCATGTTCATTGCCCACCAGATATCATGAAAAAGATAATCCACATTTTAGCCCCCACATTCCTAACATTATAAATTCTCTTTTCTTGAAAGAGCAGTCAAACATCTTGTAAGAAACTTCCTCCATCCTGGACTGTTTCCTGTCAACTCAGGAAACTGCAAGACGTCTGGCAGTCTGTCTTTCCTGTGAAAGGCATTCCGGAAAAAACTTGTTTCTGGCTTATATAGTCATTTTATCGCTGAAAAGTTTGACTTGTAAAATATTGCTAAAAATATATTGACAAATACAAAACCAGTAAATTGACAGATATTTCATTTGGCCTGTTTGAGAGTTTAGAGGATGTTGAACTCAGCCACAAATGTGACAGGTTTCACGCCCGCCTTCTTACCAGTGCATTATATTCTATGGCACTTGTAATAAGCAGACTGGACATCCATTTGTGACAGCGTATCCCCTTTGCCAAACTCTAAATCAGGCCCCTTAATTTCATTCATTTTATCATGAAATACCAAATTTACCCTTCTCTGCTGTCACATTATCTCCAGTGTTCTCAGCCCATTCAGAAGAAATCCAGAACTCTCCAGCTCTGTGAGCCCGTTAGCCACACCACTCCACTCCATTCCACTCCCCTGCACTTCAGTATGTCTTTCAATCTCCTTACTCCCAATCAGTATTGGTCCTGGACAGAAAGATGTCTGAAAGGTGTACTTCCACTTGAAATTATTTCAGGCCCAGCAGTGTCTTAAGTGCGGAATTACATGTTTGTTGTTGAACTGTTTTACATTGTCTGTACCCTGGAGAAGCAGCCCATTTTGTCAGGATACTTGCAATCAAAGGACTTCACTGTGAAATGCATGGTACGAAACAAGGACCCGAATGGGCACTAAAAATGAAGCATTTGCAGTTTTATAACAAAAAACTTTCTGGGCAAAGGATTCACTTCATTAATATCAGTTGCAAAAACAGCCGTAATTAACTTTAAGTTGATCAGTCATACTCATTCTGTATTTGTTTTAATACATCTGGTATTGCTGCTATTGAAGGGATACCTAGAGCTCTGGTATATATGGTACCCCAATAGATACAAGCCTCTATCTGGGGAGCTTGTGTGTGGAAACATTGCCTCTAACTGTGTTATTTTCTGAGCTATCCAGAATGGCATTTGCTCATGTTTGGTGGGCATTTTACCTATAACTGAATCTAGCGTTTGTGGAGTTATTTTAGTTGCAGACCCCTGATTTCGTCCTGCTTGTGTAGCCCTTGCTGGCTGAAGTGTAAGTCTTCTCATCGCGAACTGTGTCAGGTTTCCTTAAAGTTTTACTATGTCTTTGTGTAACGTTCGTAAGTCTGCTACCAGTATTGTGTCACTGTCTGGATGCGGTGTGTGTGCCTCTAGGACTGGCCAAGTCACTCCGTCTCTACCCAGCGACTGAGTCTTACTTTGCTTTTGTGTGTGGAAGGGAGCCTTTAAATCAGTGTAGGTGCTCCTGGTAAGTGAGCAAAACTCCCATGTCCTCATATGGACAATATTCCTTTGGTGTTTCATCATCAGTGTAAAAATGAAAAAATTATTTTTGCAAGCATCTGCTTGTGGGAATTAAACCATGAATAGAATGCCTCAGTTCTATATGATTTGTGTGCCTCAATCACAAATGTTACTGTCTCACCCCTAGCTGTGACTCCACAGTCTGCTAATTTTAAGTAAGGGCAGTATTGTCATTTTCTGAAATGTTTATTTCACCTTCTTGTTCTCCTTCCTCCACTGCATTCGCAGGTAGTGCTGGCACAGCAAGGTCTTCGTCAGCCATTGTTGAAAATGTTTCAAGGAAACTGAGATAAGGTTTTATGCACAATAGGAACTATTTGTCCTTCAAGCTTGAATAAACCTACAGTCAATACATAGTATATGCCTACTCAGCTTTGGTGGATTTTCCCTTCCCACTCCAGACGTCTCTGGGTAAATATGAGTAAGGGTCTCTGAGAAAGCATGACTGAACTACTCAGATTTGACCGTTAAATAGGAACCAAACCAACGTTGGTGGCGCCATGTCGTGTAGTTCCTATAAACCTACAGAGGGACAGCATGTTTAGACAACATTCACTGTGAGATATGTTGACAGACTGATTCCTGACACCCCCACTGGGTATGTTTGCCGGTACACCAAATAGATCACAGTGCCGTGAAAAACTTCTCTTACCAAGGAGAGAATAGTTCTTGGCAACTATTGAAAATGACATCCCTGTCCCATCAGGGATCGTGGAAACCCTACAGTACTTTTTGCTAAGTCACTCATGCTCACTTTGTCTCAGAATAAACAGTGGGGACTTTTTCGATAAGAATTTATAGAACCAGAATCATTCTAGTGTAAAATAGGTGTGCTGAAACAACCATAAGACAGAAACAGATATGAATAATTATAAGCACCAGTAGGGTAAATGGATGGTAGATTCCTACCATAGTGCTAAAACAATGACTATACGCAAGCATATAAATACTTGACAATATTAATGCATACTCCTACGATGCAGTCCTAACTAAATGTACCTATGTGTACCTAGTATGTATATAGGCGTAGAGCCAAGACTCCCCCTAAGCTTAAGATAATCCCATTACCTGAAGTGAGAGACTGTGGGACCCCGCCTTGGTCTCCAGATGGACAACCCGCAAATGATGTCAGACCACTGTGAGCTGGAGTGTCTGCGTGCTGGAACCTCAGAGTCTCGCGTCAGTGTGTCAGCATGGAAGACTTTCTTCTCTGCCTGCCCTGGCAAACATATGGTGTACATATAACCAAAAGGAACCCTCAGGGGATTCTACCTGGCTGTTTCATGTTGGTCTAGGATGAGAGAAGGGATGACCCTTATACATAGTTATTATGTTGAAGATGTTAATCCTGCTGTGATTCTGGGAATCTTCATTCTTAATTAATGAGGCTAGTTTTCAGGGAAAACCACATGACTTTTATGCAGCCTTTAACTAGGGAAAAGGTCAATACCAAAACCCATTGTGTGGTGTAATTGTACAGTAAACGTAGGCAAAAGGTTAGGGGATTACTCAGGCCTATATTGGGGTACCGTATGAAACATAACAATGGGTCTGCTGCTCTGACACTTTAATTCCAGGGGGTATCTAATGGGAATGTAGTCAGTAAGGCAATAAGGGAAATCTAAATACAATGGTGGAGCGGGATACATGGGGGGAAAACGTCGAGCAGCAAAGATTCTTCTTAGGGAGGAAGGGCAGCCAATTCTAGAACCCCCTACCGGCTGTTCAGCCATCTGCCATGTTTGTGCAAGACATGTCCAGATGTGAGTTACATTTGTAAAAGTAGATTAACACAGTGGATAACTATTGCCAAACTCTATAAAACTCAATGTATCAACCTCAGAAAATATCAAAAAAACTGACCCGCACCACTATGATTCAAATCTGTGCCTATCAGAGTACAGGTTGTCTTATGTATTAACCCCATAAGCTATCTGATGAGCAGTGATACAGTACCCACATCGAGGCCTATGCTCTACTGCCAAACCTGCTGTGCATGGCCAAAGGCATTGTGCAGCAGAGGTTAACATCCGTAGAAGGAAAGATGCTTTTGTTGTCAAGTTAGTTTATCTTTAGTTGTTTGTAGTGTGATACAAAAATATTGTTGCCTGAACACTATCTACAAAAATGTCAACTTTTTAAACACCCTATGCAAATAAACAAAGATATCAAAAATATCAATAAAAGTATTTTTAAACAATAATATCAAGTACAAAAGTGTATGTATCAAAAATATAATTAGTCAGTCAGTCAATACTTTATCCGTTTTTTACAAATAAAACCATAAAAGTTGATCAAACACAGTTAAAGGAATCTCCATCTGGAACATAAGACAATATTACAGTTTAGCCGTCAATAGCCCATTGCGCAGAGATGGTAGACAGGCACTATGGCAATAATCGGGGAGTACAGAGTATGTGTGGGCATCGCCCAACACCATTAAAATACAATATAAGTAGTAAAAAGTATTTCAAATACAATAAAAAAACATTCATCACATCCCCCTGAAATATAAAAATATACCCATATCAATAAAACCAAATTCAAGTTATAACAATGACGAATAAGTGTCCATAAAAACTAATCACAGCTAGACCTAGCCTTATAGCAACCCTTAAAAAAACTAAAAACATGCAAAACTGAATGGCTTGAAAGCTGTTGTAAAAAGTTAAAAGCAGGTCTAACCTGCTTTAAATCTGCTTTTTTAAGAATAGGAGTGATAAAAGACCTTCTCTGTACCTCGTAAAAACTACATAACATTAAAAAAGTGCATCATATCCTGTTGATATTTTCCTTCACAGCCACAAGGTGAGAGGCACTGCCCTCTATGTGCACCAAAAGGTTGGGCCAATAGATAGTAAAAGAGGTCCAGTCCAAATCTTGTCAATAGAAAACGGTCATGAATACTGTTAAACCAAATGAGATAAGGTACAGTAGATGGCACAGTTTTCAACAAAACGTTCCTACGCACACTATACTTCCTTAGCTCCACTTCTTACCTGGCCCACCTATAGTTTAAAAAAAATGTTCCTTAACCCAAATCTAGTCCCTACACCAAGTTTCCTCTTAGAGCTCAAATAAGTCTGCCCTACCCAAACTAATGAAACATTCTCTGACATACTTAAACCAACCAATGAGGTAAGTATGATCAATGGAAAGACAGTCCCTTAAGATTTCCCTACTAAGGGCGTTTTCCTTCTTGGTCGAGATTTTTTGATCCACAACTATACGGGCGGAAAGCCAACACATCTGATAGAAAGCCTATCCCTAGTTCGTCATGCACTACAAAAGAGGGTATGCTCTGCGGTAGGCAGAATATACGACTCAGGAAAGTGTTTTCAAGGAGTTGTAGTGCATCCTGCTTGATATAGCCCCAGCTCTCGCTCCCATAGGTGACCTTCGTGATGCATTTAGCTTTGTAGATCTGCAGGAGTGCCCCCGTAAGTCTGCTTCCTAGTATGGTGGCAAAATTAAAAACAGCGGCAACCACTCTAGACAGATCTCCCTTCTTTCAGCTTATCAGAGGGCGCCAGTTCAAAACTGCGTCAAACGCAACCCCCAAGTAGGAAAAAACAGCTGTCTTGGGGATCGGTGTGACCCCTATTGTAAAAGTATAAGACTTAACTAGTTGAAGGTCCACCTTCATTACAAATGATTTGCTGTGATCAACCAACAAATCCAGGTCCTCCACAAAATGTACAAAACAATTCAACAGGAATTGTAGGCCCCTTGCTGTCCTTGCCATAAGGATAGCATTGTCAGCAAACAGGAGGACTGTCAGACTTCGCTTGCCCACCTGAGGACAATCAATTTTTTAATTCAGGAGGACCTGTTCCAAGTTGTTAATGTACGAGTTGAGAAGAAAGGGGGCCAAAATACACCCCTGATGCAACACCCCTTTGGATGGAGAACTCACGGGTTACTTTAAGGTCTTTAGAATAAAGGGACTACTGCTTTAGTATCACTGTGGAGATCCCTTAAAAACAAGATATTATCTTTGTCAATACCAATAGAAAGCATAATTTGCCAGAGCTTAGATTTGTCGAATCGATCAAACACAGAGGACAGATCCATAAAAGCTAGGTTGATTAAACCGGTGCGAGCAACGGTATACTTATTCAAAACCATATACAAATTCAAACACTGGTCCATCGTTGTGCATCCAGGGTGAAAGCTGTATTGGACCTCAGCCAGGATATTGTTATCATTTGTCCATTTCACTAGACTATCCAGTACCATACGACCCATCACCTTTACCACAGAATCCAAAAGAGAGATGGACCTGTAGCAATAAGTGTTATCCAGGTCTCCATTTTTAAAAACAGGCACAATGGTAGAGAAGGCCCGGTGGCCAGGTTTCCGATCTTTACTGAGGCATTGATAATCAAAGTAAGCATAAGCACCCAGATATCCAGGTTTGAGTTATAAAAATCTGGTGGAATTCCTTCAGGGCCAGTGGCCTTGTTTTTAGACAAAACCATAATACCTAATCTCACTTCCTTTTCTGAGAATATGACCTCAGATTTACCCTCAGCAATTTCCTCGGCTTCCCTTGACATGGGATCAGACCTAAGCATATTCTCAAAATGTCTTACCCAATCATCCTCAGGGACGTGGGCAGCCAATAAATTAGCAGAATCTTCTACCAGTAATGGGCTATTAATAATGCTCCACAACGTGCAGCTAATACCCAGGGTGCTGGACTCTACCAACTCTGACCAGGCCTCCTCCTTCAAGGCTTTTCTCAGTTTAGGAGTAGTAAAGTTAGGACTCCTAACTTTAGGACTCCTAAACTGAGAGAAATCCTAACTTTAAGACTTTCTGTATTCACAGAAGGCATTTAGGAGTCCTAAAGTTAGGAGTCCTAATTTTACTACTCCTAAAGTGAGAAAAATCCTAACTTTAAGACTTTCGGTATTCACAGAAGGCATTTAGGAGTCCTAAAGTTTGGACTCCTAACTTCTGTGAATACCAAAATGAGTAAGTGACTTCTGTGAATACCAAAATAAGTAAGTGCCTTCAGTTGAATACCAAAATGGTAGTAAGTTTAGGATTTTGTCTCAAGTTAGTTCTGTGAATCGGGCCCCAAGTAACTTTAGAGGCATATTTATCTCCACGAGCTACAAGATACTGGCGGGACTACCAAGGTCAAATAAGCCTCCCCCAATCATCCTAACTATTTAATTATTTTCTAAAGGTATTGAAGCGTGACATATAAAATTGTTCGCGCTTATTTCTTTTTAGGGTTGAATCCCCACCCCTGAGACTCATGTGAATGACTTCTATTCCACACCATTTTAATTCTTCGATTTTGTGCTGTTCTTTAACCCAATGTTCCACTAATGGGGCGTTTTTTCTTTTGTTTGTTCTTATTGCTGACTTATGTTCATTTATTCTTATCCTAATTTCTCTTGAGGTCTACAGGGTAAATAATGTTAGGCATTGTGATGAAAATAAAGCACTGTAGAGACATTCCCCTTTCCTTTATCTTACACTCTATGGGGGGTATATTAGAACATGAGATTTACATGTCCCGACCAGTTAACATTTATAAGACACTATGATGGTTGTGACACTGAGATTCACATGAAATTACATAAATCATGGGATGTTTCAAAGAGCAGCGATATATCTGACAAATATATACATATTGTCTACCCGCTCTGTGGTTTTATTCTGCTACTGATACGGTTTGATCTAAAAACAACTGTATATCATAGATTATCTTCACCTGATATCTTATTAAATGATGATGTCTTGATTGTAGGTTTTAAAATATCGGTTGTAGATGTGCCAGAGTAATCATAACACATCATTCGCCACATAATGATCAAAACAACGGCAAAGACCAGATTTTATATTTCCGATCACTGCGCATCATTTGGCTGGTACTGTGTATTAGTTTATTTTAATCACTGATAAGCTTATCCATTATGGGATATTTTGGTTATATAGAACAGCAATGGTATGACCTTGGTGTAATGCCCTCCATCAATTTTTCCTCATAGAGATTGGGCACATTAAATGATTGCTGATATCACAGTGGCTCCAATGAACACTAATAATTCCAAAAGATTTTTACCTCAAAGGTACGTGAATACTCACTTGTTATGTTCCATGAGGACCATTTACTTGGAGATACCGTTGAGGATATGAAAATAAAATAAATATTATACTTTTCCTGTGTTCTTTTTTGAAACCTAAGGTTGTTGATGAGTGGAATATCTTCAGTCCCTCACAATTTCGTTTCGTCAACGTCAAAAAGTCTAGTATAATTGAACACTAGCATCGTTTTAAAGAGCCTTTAGGTATGTGACCTTTTTTAATAATATTATTCTCTAAATTGTATCAAGAAAAATGATGTACAAGATCTAAAATGTTAAGCAAATTTTAGACTTGGAATGGTGTTCACTGTAATGGGTGAATAATAATATTTTGAAGTGCTGGTTGTAATTTGAGTGAGGATAAAGTATAAGGATATTGCAAATAAAAGATCTGTCGTTATTTTTTTTTAACTGTGGATATGAATCAGCAACATATGTTTTTGATAATAACATAATGTCTCTGTTGTTTAGAAAACAGTCCTGAAGAAGATGTACAATGTTCCACGCACCGAAACGCAGCGTCAACAACTCTGTTTTCTTGTGGTTTTTATTATGAAATGTCTTGAACTTTGATTGTATATATGTTTGCAAATACATTGTGTACATTTTATTATATTTTGTGGTTTGAGCATTTTATGTTGCACTGACTTATTAATATTTTATATCATAAATAATGTATGGATTTCGGATTTCACTCTGAGCACCAGCACTGTGCAGTACCTTTGGTACAAAACAATTTCTGAATAGGGATTTGTTTGTGTTTTTTAAATGTACTTACCCTGTCCCTGACTTGATTTTAGGGTATCTCCTCCGTTTTTTTCTTCTCGATAAACATGCTAGAGGCATTTTGTGGCACAAGTGCTTGGTTTCATCCTTGGTCACGATTTAAGGTACAATCTTCAAACCAGATTTCTGGATGTTATGGCGATCACAGAGAAGCAGAGTTGTTGGGGCAGTAGAAGAAGTAGGCAAAGCATAGGAATCACCTTGCAATAGTGAGGTTAGCTTTTTAAGATCATTCGCAATTACTAATAAATGGTGTAGAAGAGGATCTAATTTAATATCTGAGGCTGGTAGCAAAGATTCCTTAAAATCATAAAGCTGAGTCATCACATCTGGGTTGGGCACAACAACGGAATCTGGGGGGCTAATGTGTGTGCTGGTGCTCTTCTGGCGCTTAGCGTGGTTCCCAATCGGGGGGCACTTCACTTCCTTTTTGTTCTTGCTCCTTTTCCCACTCCTAAGCACACACCAGCGGTTACATTCTCTGTCAGTGGAGGTGTTAACTGGACACGTTGTAGTCGCGGATGCTTCGTAGAAGACAGGCAAACACTCCTATTCACATTCACAGTAAGGGCCAAATCCACTGACATAAAAGAAGAAAATTGTGCAGGAGATACTGGGCGTGAGGGAGCAGGAAGTACAGATGAGCAATGGGGAGGGAGAAAATTAGGTGATTGAGAGAGTCGACGTGAGACCAATTTGATTTCCTTGTTCAGTACCCCTGCAGGGTACTGGACAGTATGCTGCAGGAAAGCGTCCATAGTTGAGGCTGTGTTTACAGGTTCCTTGGCAAGAAATCCCACAGGCCTGTGTCTCCCCATAATAATAATAGTACAAAACATTCCTTAAGAATGACCCCAACTTACTCCTGCTTTATCCTGCAAAGTGAGTGGCTGTGTGTTCCCATAAAGAGAGTAAGGCCTTTGAGGTAACAGTGTCTCTCAAGGGGTAAAGGATATGCCCAACAGTCACTGGGAGTCAACAGCAGAGAAACAGGAGATTCAGACCACCTTGCGCCAGTTCACAACATCAAGCAGTAACCAGGAAACATGAAGCCAGACATCCTTGTGAAATAAATACCAAATAGAAACAAGAAAATAGGCTCCCCTACCTGCACCTGCAGGGTGCCTAACTGATGTACAGTCCAACCCGGTTCAAAAACCTTGGGGATCCTTCTGGGGGCAATCCGGTTACGACCACCTTTCAAAGTTCCAAAAGCCTCCTATGTCCTTTTATTTATTGATCAAGGAGGAAGCTTGAGGCAAAATCCACCAAAGTGAGAGAACCAAGGGGTGGGGGGTCCAGCCCAACCTCCTCCGGTCTCTGATAGGTGCGGAGGGTCCCGCACTTGGCCCGGGTCCGCCCTTGGCCCACAAAAAGTAAAACTTCAGTTAATGTATTTGCGATGTTCCTACTCAAAAGAAAGCACCTACAATGAAAGTATATATTGGAAGTACACTAAATCCTACTCGATTGGGTACCAAGGTTGTGCCTCTACATTAAATTAAACACACAATAGATGATATGGAAAATTCTTGCAAATAGTTTACCACTGGCAGTTGCGCGATGTAGCATTCCAACCCATGATTTTTCACCCACTAAGCCACTATAGACAGAGGCTAAACTTAACAAAATCTGTACTGACCCTGGTCTTCATGTGCACAGTCAACTCCAAGCTGCCAGGCAAAACTCCCTTCGGAAAGGAATACAACCAGCCCTATACCACTTATGGATTTAGTAGGCCAGATCAGTGAGGTATAGCTTGGATTCAGTAGCACAGCAAGCAAATGACTCAAACCATGCCTGGGCATGTCTGTTCCTAGCCTTGACCATTTAGGGCATTACATTAAATAAATAATAGGTGATCTATGGATTGCTTACACATAGTGTAACCATTGGCAATTGTTTTTTGCCCACAGTGTGACTTTAGACAAAGGCCCGCCGTATGCAAATCAGTACTAATTGTGCTTTTTATGGGAACAGTCCATCGAAAACACCACAAACACTTTAAACATCAAGCCCAATAAAATAGAAACATCTAATAGCACTACAGTTTTGATGAGACTATAAATAAAGAGTGTTCCCAGAGAATCCTACCTCGAGCATTTGGACAAATTTCATCAGTCCTAAACCTGAAGAGAACAATAAGCAGGAAAAAGCAGGAATAAGAGAGCAGATAGAAAGGACACATACTCTCCTAAAACATGTAAACATGTTTAGTAATGGGCATCTACCCATCTTACTGGGACATTCAACATAGAAGAATTTTTACACTATGACAGTAAAATGGTGATACAAGAATAATCATTTTCTACAATTCTTCTGATCTGTTAACATATATCCAAATACCAAGTTGGTGCATGGATGGTACATTTCAATCATGCCCCAATCTTTTGCAAAAAGGTAAACAATACATGGATAGCACCATGATGATAACAACCCCGTAGTGTTTGGCCGCCTCTTAAACAAACATTATGATACCTATCATGAAGTTATGTCTTTATTCATCAAACAACTAACAATATTCCCCTACCAAATATTTTGGCATTTTATATTATACAATGATGCACAAACCTAAAAATTGTCTCTGAAACACAGCTACAAATATATTACTTCCATGTTAACCAAGCAGTTTGGTGGCACCAGTTCTAAGCAAAGAGAGTGCCACTAACAGCTGCTGTTTTTGGTACTGAAGCAATGAAATATTAGGACTTACAGCTTGACTCCCAATATTATAAGGCCAAGAAAAACAAGTGGAGCCCTTTCCTTGGCAATTTTTTAATCAACCTAATATATTTTTACAACTAAATCTTGGAGGAGATCTCTGTGCAGATGGCATTCACCGATTCCATGCAGAGATCTTCACCGAAATGTAGACTTTAGGAAAGTGTACTGCAGTACCAGTGATTTTTCCATATATGATAAGTGACATACTCTAAGGCTCAGCAATAGAAGGTTTTAGCCTATTTTGTCAGATGTACCACTCTAGTTGATGATGGTGTAACCTTTGTGAATTGCAAGTGTCTTACTCATTTGTGGATTTGTTTTTGCATTTGAAAGTTAACCTAGCAGTAAATAGTCCCCATTTCTATCAAGCCCCTCCCTTACTCCTCTCAGATTTACTAATAAAACAGAGACCTCTGAGTGTGTGATCTCTTTGCTTATGGCGGAGAACCTTACACGTAAATGAGAGGACAAGCCGAGTTCTCCAGTCGTATGTTTGTGAATAGTATTTGAGAGTACGGGAAGTAGTACTGCTGAAGTACCCAATCTAAAAAAAAGGACTTTATGATTAGGCCCAGATGTAGGTGTGTATCCTCATAGGATCTTGCCTTTATGCCAGCAAAGATAAGTTCTGAATGTCTCAAATTCCGAATGATTTGAACACTTTGACCTACCTACAGTATTATTAGAATCATATGTGAAGTCTGCTAGCGGAATTGATTATGAGACGGTCCTTAGGGAAACATATCAGGCATCAATTTTGGTATCATGTCCATCTCGTCATGAATGTGACTATATGGCATATATCCGCCCAAACCACTATTAAAAGGCCTTTTTTAAGAACCTAACAATGTATGTACCAGTGGAAAGGTGGTACAAATATTTTCCATGATGTCTGATTACTATGATACTAATTGGGTTGATTGGTACAGCACATACTTTAGGGTGGGCCAGTTTGCATCACTTTGCAGGGGTCATGCATGCTGACAAAGGCAGTAGAAAGGAATATGGCCTGTAAGTGAACCAGGAGAATCGCCTTATGTAAGCTTCTAGTTTAAATTAAACGCACTTAAAACATTATAAATTTTAACCCTTTAGTCCCAACCATTTCCTGACAAAGATACCCAAAAAGGAGGCTTGGAGAATCAAAATGTACATGGTCAGGGGATAGGCACCCAGATGAATAAAACACATTTTAGTTTGATTAAATATTAGGAGTAATATACAGGCAGCAAAAGCCTATTTAGTTGTATTCATTGCATTGATGTATACCCACTTAAGATAGTTTGATTGTTCAACGATAATTTTTTTTAAACTTGTGCTGTACACAAATGTGCACTATAATTGGTATATGGGTAGTGTTATAACCAGAATGTAGTTTGCACTTACAGGATTGTGTGTTTCAATGTAATTTTATGTTCTTTACAAAAACTACATTGAGACACATAACTATTAATTCTGTTCCCTATTGATATCATCCTTTGCTCATAGACCAAAACAAGAAATAAAAAATAAAAAAGAAACAATGGTTAGTAATATTTCAAAGAAACAATTAATGACTTGTGCTTAATATTATAGTAAGCCAATATAGGTGGTGTTTTATAACTGCATGCCTATTATTTACTCCACTGGCCTAACAGTCTTAATGGCGATCCAACAAAAAATGCATGCTGAAGCCCCTTTGACATTGCCCGTGCTTAGTTTGTCATGGTTTTCTGACTTTCACTACAATTCAGTGTGATAATTATTAGGTTGTGGAACTTTTCAGTTGTGCTACTCAACTACATTTTTTTTAAGCTTTATTGAATGCATTTCTGAAATTGCTTAAAAAAAGTGGTACCTTGACACCTCCTTCCTGCAGTAGTAACATGCTACAGCTAAAGCAAAGACCACGTGGACAGCATTCTGACTTCTTTGGCATGGAAGCAGTTATTTGACCTCTGTTTGAAGCCCCCACCCATGGTCAAAAGTCCTGAATCTCATCCCCTTAAGTGAGCCTTTTCTGTCTATCCATTATGGTCCACTCCCTCGGGTGCATGAACTGTCCCTTTTTGGCAGCAGATACCTGCCTTCTGTACTAAGGCATCAGACCTTGGACAAAAGTCTAGAATCCCATCCCCGCATTATCCCCTGCCTTAAAACTTTGACCCATTCTCTGAGGCCCTGCAAACTGTTCCCTCCCACAAGCCAAAGATGTCCACTGTGCTGGCCCGTCCGGTTCTTCAGTCTCTCTCAAGCCTGCTCATTCCTCTCATCCCTTCATCTCTTATCAGCAAAGGGAGATTTATGCCATGCTTCCAACTATTTGATGTCATATCCACAGGAAATCCTGCCTTTTTGTGGTGGTAGACAAACTTAATCTCACTTCAGAGACTGTCGCGGTGAGCATCACTATCTCTGATGCTCATTCTGTCTTGCTGCTGACTGATCATCCTTCCTTGTATTCACCTTGGCTGCATCTGCAACTAAATGAACACATGCTGGCTAAAGAACAATGTTCTGTGAAGCAAACCTATGGAATGTTGTAATAGTACCATTAGTATTACAGAATAGGTGCTTGTTGAAACGAACCAGTGGCTTTAAACCCACGGCCGGCCACGATATGTTTGTGTTTCTAAAAGGTTAACGTAGACCTGAAATAAAGATATGTCTGGAAGATGTTAATATGAAAGAGTAAAAGATTTTATTTTAATAATGGTTATGCAGCACAAAATATATAAAAACTGGATGCTGCTTTATGTGGCCCTATATGTAACCTATGGGGTAGTAGAACTACTATGCCACATTATTGTTACACTGTAACATATTCCGCAGTTGGGAGAAAGAGAACTCCACACATAAAAGGATAGGGCCGGCCTATCTTTTTATATGTAGAGTCTTCACCACTATTAAAATAGTAAACCTGCACAAAAGTGCAAGTTTGCATTTGTGAATCAGGTTGCATGCATTCACGTGCAGTAATCCACAAATGTTTTGGTTCTCCGTTCAAAAACCTTTATTTCGGTCGTTAAGGCCATAAAAGTATGTATGCAATACAATCAAAATCATAAGAATACAAGATTAAAAACACATCCAGCGAACATATAAAAGTCGATGTGCAACATCTTTGCGTGCAAGGAAAATGTAGCTGCACTGGCCTATAGGCAGAGCCAGTAGGCTAAAAAAGTGCAGGTGCATTACTGACAAGAAAAGAAAAGCACAACATGGGTCCAATAGAGAACAGTATGATTACAGAGACCAAACAGTACACAGTGAATTCGATAAGATCAGTACAGATAAAAGTATACATACAGGGGATTACGGTCCAAGTAAAAAAAAATTGTCTTCATGAATAAATATCTGGAACAATAAAAAGATTAAAACACATTATTCTCTCTCCTTAGTTTAAGGAGTAAAACCCGTCTATGCATTAGCAACTGGTCTGGTTATTATTATCCTTTTTTTTCTAGGAAAGCCCAATGCCTGCGCCACATTGAATTTAAAAAAACGGGAGACAGAAAAGACAATGGGCTTGGAGTTGTCATACTGTAGAATTCTAAGTGCCTCCTGCCAGTGCATAAACCCCAAGTTCCTGCACAACTGTATAAGCCAACACTGTCTTGCATATTTGTAGCCTGGACAGAAAAATAAAATATGCAGCTCCGACGGCTCCTGATGGCTACAGGCTGGGCACCCACGTTGGGCAGTTCCAGACAATTTGCAAGTAAAGGCCCGCAGAGGAAGGGTACTAAACCTAAACTGAATATATAGTTTTCTTGCTGGGAAGGGTAGAATATCATCCAGGTAGGGTTCTAATTTATACTCATTTTTTACTGTAAGGAATTCAGCTGTCAGAACACCTAGATCCGGATTCCGATATATGGCTGCCAATTTATATGTTCGATAAATTCTCACCAGTTCAACACCTGAGACTGCAGAACACGTTTCTTCAGGGTTACTCCGAGGGTTGGTTTGCCTATCCTATTGCACTCTTCCCTTATATGTGCGAACCAAGCAATTTTTTCTACCCCTGGAAGACCCAGTAACTCTTTAGTTTCTATCTGATATTCTGCCAGTTCCGGGGTCACCCACAACCTACGCCAGAAAGTTAGGAGTCTAAGGGCAATGTCATCTCCAATCAACCTAATGCCTAAAAATAGCCCCAGGGGGGTTAACGGAGTGCTGGATCGGAAGCCCAAAATCTGTCTTAAAAAGCTGTTCTTGACTTTGCTTATATAACTGCAGGAACAATGTCCTTAGAGTTCATCCCCATACATTGTGGCACCCCTAGCTTGTGCCTTATAAATTTCAATGATAGGCCCAGTAGGTTTATAGGAGGAATCCCTCAGTAATTCAGCAATCCCACCAGTAGTCTGTGCTAGCTTAAGTTTAGCTCTGGCCATTTGTGGCCCCCAGTCTATATTTTCAGTAAGGATGACACCCAAGTAGTCAAATAGTGGAACCCTTTCCAGGACAGAGCCATCTGAATGGGGATTGGGATGTGTTTTCTTGGTTGGGTTGAAGTCCATAAACTTTGTCTTTAAGGTATTTGTCTCCAACCCCCTGTTATAACAAAAGATGACAAAACTGTCCAGTATCCTCTGTATACCCATAGGCGACTTAGACATCAAGATGGTGTCATCCGCAAACATCAATGCTAGAACCTTTGAGTTTGCTAACTTTGGGGCATCGTTGTCCTTAACCTCAGTAAGTTGGGCAATATGTGCTTTGACAAAGAGACAGAACAGGTTTGGTGTGAGCACACAGCCCTGCCTCATTCCTCTGTCAACTGGGAGTTATGGGGTTAGTTCTCCCCCTTTTCCACATCTTACTTTGGCGTAGTTAGCATTGTGCAGCTTAATAAGCATGCTTAAAAGGTAGGAAGGAATCCCCAAATCTCTTAGTACCCCCATAGTTTATCTCTGGGCACCAGGTCAAAAGCCGTTTTCAGGTCCACAAAAATCAGATAGAGGCTGCCACCCTCCATTGTCACTGTTTTCCAAAATATAAGTTGGAGTCTGTATATATGGTCAACGGTGGAAGTGTTCTTCGTGAATCCGGCTTGGTAGGGGCTTAGAATGTCATTATCTTGCATCCACCCCTGGTCATGGTCTAAAAGTACCCGTGCAAACAGTTTTTGTGTGACATCGATCAAACTGATCGGTTTATAGTTTGCAGGGAGTAGTGGAGAGCCCTTTGTAAAGACTAGGACAATTTCTGCCCCGGCCCAGGTATCGGGGATCGGCATGCCGTTCATTATAGCATTAAATAGTACCCACAGATAGGGACCCTAAATTGTTGGTTCTTCTTGAAAAAGATCCCCTGGGAGCCTATCTAATCTTGGTGCTTTGCCTGCGGGAAGTTTCTTGATTGCATTAGAGCCCTCGAGAAGGATGACCCCAACAACGACTCCATCAGAATACTCTGGTGAGGAAGTAATTTCCTCAGCCCCCAGGCCGGTGTCTACACACAAGACCCTTTGGGTGGCAGTGTGGCTGTCATTGTGGGGGCCAGAGTCTAGCTTAATTGCATATAGTGCCTGAAAATCCCAGTTCAATAGGGCGGTTTTTATGTCCTCCCATTTGTGCAATTCCCAGGACTACTTTGCTTGGCAAACAGCCTCTTTATATACAGCCCTCTTACATTTTGTTAATAGGTTGTTTTTTCTTTGATTGCTGCTATCAGGGCCCGTTTCACCTTTCGGCAATTATCGTTAAACCGTGACTGAATTGCCGATTTTCTTTTTTTAGGGCGCATTTTTGGGTAGAATATATCCGCCAGTTTTGATGGCAAGCTTACATAGAGTGTTCTGACTTGATTGATAGGGGCTAGCTTGTCCCTTTCAGCAGATATACTGCTAAGTTCTTGCAGGACAGGGACTACAACTTCATAGAGTGCACTCAGCTTCTCGGGTGATTTCTTTATTATCCCCCACTTTCTTCTTCTTCTATTATTAGTAAGTGTTGACCTGTTCTAGAGGGGGGGGGAATACTAGCTGGAGCAATACCTGAGTCTGGCACCTTCATTACTAGTGCCAAGGCGTTATGATCACTATTGTGCCGTAGTAGAACGTCAACGTCAACGACCCTAGGCCATGAACTAGTTTTCACTAGGATATAGTCCAGGAGAGAAGCATGGTCAATTCTATTAAATGTTAATTTACCTGGCATATCAGAGATTGTGCGGCCATTGCACGCTCTCAGGGAGTGCGTTAGCAGAATGGCGTTGATTTGGAGTGCACAGGGGGACCAGGCCTTGATCGGCTGGGTTTGTGGGTCAGGAATAGACCACTGGGAGTCCTCTTCGTTGGAGATTGGATCGAGAATGCCAGGAAGGGGCTCAAATTGGCAGTTGAAATCACCCCCAACTATCAACCTCATATTGGGGGGGACGGTAGCAATAAAGGAGTTTAGTACATCAAGGGTTGGCGATTCCTTGCTCAAACTTACAGGTTGGGAAATGGGCATTAATAAGGGCAAGCTTCAGCTTAATTGGAAAGCTAAGCATTACACATTGAATATCACTGGACGAAGTGTACAAGGGACAAGCAATACAGCCCACGTGAGAACCGACCCAAATGGATAAACCCCCAGACGGTCTTCCCCTCTCTCTTATAGCAACTGGAATATTAAATGACGCAAACCCCACCCTTGTGCAGTCGTCCCTTGCCCACGTTTCTTGGAACATGCAGATGTCATACTGGTCCACAGAAAGCCCCCAATAAGGGCAAGACAGGCTACTTTTGAGGACAGCAACGTTCCAAGACATGATCTTCAACTTGCTACCTGTGTATAGCATTTCTCTGGGGGTATCAGGGGGGGTGTGGCTACAGTGGGTGAGTTTGCCCTAAGAGTAGTATTATTGGGAGAGGCAGAAGGATTGAGAGAGATGGGTCCGGGGAGATCAAGTGAGCCCACAGGGCCCTTAGTCCCCTGCAAAGTGGCTAGAACCCGAACCTGCATTTCTGGCCCTGCCTCTAGATGGAAGGGCTGGCTTAAATCCCCATGTCCCGGCTCCACTCGTCCACTCGAGGGCGATGGAATGTTGAAAGGAAATAAAATGAAATGGTTTTTTTTATAAAGCGCGTGTATGCTGTGGCGTCTTAACGCTTACTACCATGCCGGGGGTGGCGTAAGTAGGCCCAGTTCCACTGTCCCTGGTTGGCAGTCCACTTCTTCCATAGCCCCAAAAGTGTTGGTTACTGGCAGGTTATAGAATAGAGGTCTGGTAAGGGGGTGTCTGTAGCCAGAGTTCGGATGGTCAATAGCCTTCCTGTCATAATCTGAGATTACATCTGCCCTACCGGAGTTATAGCAGTAGCAATAAAAATGGTCAAGCGGGAGGGCTCTGACCTCTGTGTGGGGCTCTATGGGGCTAAATTTCTGGATTAGTAGCCTGCGTTCAGTCTGGGGATTTTCAAAGTTAATGACCACACTAGCCCCTTGGATTGTTCTTTTTTCTGGATCCCACTCAAGCAAATCCCCAAACCATTAGAATTTCCCCAGCCCTTTCATAGGGTAACTGCCTGTGCCTTGCTAGCCAAAGCAAACTTTTATTCCTCAAGTCCAGTTGTGACTCTCGCTGGGTATTATTGAGTGATGGTACCCCTGCCAAGATGATCACATAAGGGGATGAGGCTAGTGGAAGGTTTATGATTGGCTCGGTGACTGCTTCCAGCCTACCCACTGGGTACTCTTCTCTACTTGTGCGAGGCCCTGTTGCACTGTTGGTACTTTGGTGGGTACTCCGCATGGTATGGGTTATGGCATTATTCGCAGCCTCACAATGAGGTTTCCTCATTGTTGAATTCACTGACCGATCTTGCCCCCCTTGTACACCATGGCACTGAGGGGTTCAACTGGTGTCTTGGCTAATGATCATCTGGATGATGGGGTCTTGAGTCCTAGGTGCCACTTGGTTGTTTAGGGGAGCCCGACTGATAGAATCTATCTGGCAACTGGGATCATCTCCCCTCTGTGCAGTTTGTATTGTAATGGCACTGACATGCATTTGCCTTGGATCCCCCATGGTTGTCAGGTTATTTATATAATCAACTAAAGGGGCACCTTCTTCCTTTACAATAGCTCTGAATTGGGTCAGCAGGACTGCCAGTAGAGTCTGGGCCCAGGGTGGATACTTTATGTCCATACTGGTATTAAAACCTGGAGAAAAAATCAAACCACTGACAACCTGACCACCTTCAAAAACGTCACCCGCAAACACCACCAACTGATCCGATCAACCAAGAAATCAGCATTCAAGGATCGACTCGACAACAACGTCTACAACAGCAAGGAACTATTCAACATTGTCAAAGAATTCACCAACCCCACCACCGGCACCAACGACATCACTCCCTCCCAAGACCTTTGCGACTCCTTATCCTCTTTCTTTCACAGCAAAATCACTGACATACATAACAGCTTTGGAAAGCAGGCCGAAGATCAGTCCACTCCACCCACCCCCAAACCAAAACAGCACTCTCACAACCTTCACGCCTGGAACCCAATCTCTACTGAAGACACCATCCGCCTGATGAACTCCATCCACTCAGGTTCACCAACCGACCCATGCCCCCACCACATATTCAACAAAGCAGACTCAATCATCGCACCCTACCTCCGTGATGTCATCAACTGTTCCTTCAACTCCGCCACCTTCCCGGAAAGCTGGAAACATGCCGAACTCAGCGCCCTTCTGAAGTAACCCACAGCAGACCCCTCTGAACTTAAAAACTACCGCCCCATCTCACTCCTCCCATTCCCTGACGAAGTCATTGAGAAAGCCGTCAACAATCAGCTTGCCGCCTTCCTTGAATCCAACAATTCCCTCGACCCCTCACAGTCTGGATTCCGAGCCAAACACAGCACCGAAACCGCCCTCATCGCTGCCACAGACGACATCCGAACGCTACTGGGCAACGGAGAAACAGTTGCCCTCATCCTTCTCGACCTCTCCGCCGCCTTCGACACAGTCTGTCATAGCACCCTCATTCAACGCCTCAGCAACGTCGGAATACAAGGGAAAGCTCTGGACTGGATCATCTCGTTCCTCACCGGAACAACCCAGAGAGTCCCCTTCCCCCCATTCAAATCCGAGGCCACCGAAGTCATCTGCGGCGTACCACAAGGATCATCTCTCAGTCCCACCCTTTTCAACGTTTAAATGAGTCCCCTCGCATCCATCGCGTGACAACACAACCTCAACATCATCTCCTACGCAGACGACACCCAGCTGATCCTTTCCCTCACCAAAGACCCAAGTATCGCCAAAACCAATCTACACGAAGGAATGAAAGAAGTAGCCGAGTGGGTGAAAAACAGCCGTCTAAAACTAAAGTCGGACAAAACGGAAGTCCTCATCCTAGGATCTTCCCCCTCTGCCTGGGAAGACTCATGGTGGCCACCGGCCCTGGGTACAGCACCCATTCCCACAGATCACGCACAGAACCTGGGCTTCATCCTAGACTCCTCCCTCTCGATAACCAAACAAGTCAACGCAGTCTCATCTTCATGCTTCAACCTACTACGCATGCTCGAAAAAATCTTCCGTAGGATTCCCACCGAAACAAGAAAGACAGTCACCCACACACTGGTCACTAGCCGACTGGATTATGGAAACACCCTCTACGCCGGAACCACAGCCAAACTTCAGAAAAAACTCCAACGCATCCAAAACGCCTCCGCCAGACTCATACTGGACATCCCCCGTCAAGCTCACATCTCCGGCCACCTGAAAGCCCTCCATTGGCTCCACGTCAACAAAAGAATAACTTTCCGGCTCCTTACCCACGCACACAAGGCCCTCTATGACCTAGGACCTGAATGCCTCAACACGGGACTGTCCTTCTACACACCCAACCGCCAACTACAATCTTCCAATCAAGCCCTCGCTGCAATCCCGCGCATCCATAGGTCCACCATGGGAGGAAGATCCTTCTCCTACTTAGCGGCCAAGACCTGGAATTCTCTCCCCACTCACCTCCGCCTCACACAGAACCACCTCTCCTTCAGAAAGCAGCTAAAAACCTGGCTATTCTATAAATAATACTCCTACCCCCCTGGAAACATACCGACCCCCATCCCCCCGCAATCGTTCCTTCCAAACTTCCAAGACCTGATGGCTACACTGGTTGTTAACCACTCCTCCATCGTAGTCCTTGGAGACTTCAACTTCTGGCCCTCCGACCCCGAGGAATGTGCAACTTCCAAGGTGTTTTCAGACTCACTCCGCTCGCTCAATTTTACTTCTGCGGTCCAAGCCCCTACGCATAGGCTGGGACATATCCTTGACCAAATTTGGTACCGAGACTGCCCAGTCACCTCACTTTCCATTTCTCCCTGTGTTTGGTCGGATCATTTTCTGATCACCTTCTCCTTATGCCCCCTCTCACTCCCCAAATCCCTCCCCGCAAAAAACGTCTGGGCCCGATCATGGAACCGCGTTGATGCAGCGGCCCTGTCGGCCACACTCTCCTCATCTAGCCCCGACCTTACAGGGCTGCCATCCTCAGCTCAGGCTGAATCTATCAACAGCTGGCTGCGGGCTGGCTGCGATTCCATCGCCCCTTTGAAATGCATCTCGTCCAAACGCCTCAAAGATGCCAACCGATGGTTTTCCAACGACTTGAAGACTCAAAAACTTAATCTCCGCCAAGCGGAACGCCTTTGGAGACAGGATTACTGCCCTACTTCTAGACTCCAATACACCACCCTCCTAGCCCAATATAAGAAAGCCATTCTGGAAGCCAAGAAGGCTTACTTTTCATCCAAAATTCAACTTGCAGAGAACCGGCCTAGAGAAATATTCTCCATCGTCCAAGACCTTGCCTATTCTGACAGAGCTTCACTTAAACCCCCTCCTTCTCAATCACTTTGTGACTCTGTTAATTCCTTCTTCCTCGACAAAATCAGCACGATCAAGGCCAAGATTCCTCCCCCATCCTCCTCTTTCACCGACCCCTGCTGTCCTCCTGCTGTAGCTCGTCTGGACTCGATTCCCCCCCTCACGACTGATTCTCTCACCTCCATTCTTCCTCTGGTTAAATCCGACTCTCCCCTTGATCCCTGCCCCGCCTATATCCTGAAGCAGATCTATACCCACTGCCCCACACCACCTCTCATGTTTCTCAACAGCTCGTTATCCCAGGGTATTGTTACCCCATCACTCAAATCGGCGGTGATTGTACCTATTCTAAAAAAAACTGGCGCGGATTCCTCGAACCCAGCCAATTACCGCCCCATATCCCTTTTGCCCTTCCTGGCAAAGGTACTGGAACGCCATGTTGTCAGAACCTTGAGCCAATTTGTGGAAAGATATAGTGTCTTGGCTCCAAGGCAGGCTGGATTCCGCCCCGCACATTCAACCGAGTCAGTAATTATATCGGTCCTGGACAATCTTCGAGAAGGCATGGATTCTAGTCAGCCCCAGGCCCTGGTCCTTCTTGATCTCTCCGCCGCATTCGACACGGTGGACCATACCATCTTACTTTCACGTGTCGAGGCGGCGGGAATCGGAGGGACTGCTCTGCTATGGCTTTCCTCCTTCTTGAGTGAGCGCACTCAAGCGGTCCGCCTGGGTGAGTACTCAGCTGACTTTCGCCCAGTCCAGTGTGGGGTCCCCCAAGGATCCTCTTTGTCCCGTCTGTTATTTAACCTTTACATTGCCCCCCTTATTTTTGCGTTACAGCAACTGGAGGTCTCTGTCTACAACTGCGCAGATGACCTCCAGCTTATCTTTTCTCTCTCTTCCTCCCCCCAGTCAACATCTAATTTCCAGTCCATCATGACTTTTATCCAGGACTGGATGAACTTCAACCACCTGAAACTCAATCCCGACAAAACGGAATTGGTGTTGACGGGTGGTTGCTCCAGTCCTTGGTCCTCCTCCTTCTGGCCCCCCTCTCTAGGTCCCCCACCCACGCCTGTCCCCTCTGTCAAAACTCTTGGATTCAAAATCAACAATCAACTCTCTCTCCACTCTCAAGTCAGTGCCGTCGTCTCTTCAGCCTTCCACTCCCTCAGAACAATCCGGAAAGTTTCACGATTTTTCTCTCCATCTGCACTCAAACTAATACTCCTGGCCATGGTGACGTCTCGCCTGGACTACAGCAACGCCCTTTACCATGGCATGCCTGCGTACCTCGTGAGGCGCCTACAACTAGTTCAAAACCAGGCGGCCCGACTGGTTTTTAACTTACCCAAATCACAACATGTCACCCCCCTCCTCAGATCCCTCCACTGGCTCCCTGTCCGGCAACGCGCTCTTTTTAAGCTTGGCTGTACCATCTTCAAAGCCGGTCCGGCGCTGCCCCGGCTTTCATAAACACAGCCATTCAAGACTATATCCCTCCCAGAGAACTGCGCTCTACAACCCATCAACTTCTGGTGGTACCTCGCTTCAAACGGAAAAAGTGGGGAGGTTCCAAATTCTCTACCACGGCCCCCGCCTTTTGGAACTATCTCCCACTCCAACTGAGATCCTGTTCTCAGTATCCCTTATTCCGTAAAGGCCTCAAAACATTTCTCTTTACTGAAGCCTTCCAATCTTAAACCGTCCTGATCCCTCAGCCTTCATGCCCCTTGAGTAGTAGTAATCACACAGCGCCAAGAAACCGCCTGGTGTACGCGCGCTCTACAAATTCCTTAAAACTCAAACTCAAACTCAAGCGCCTTGAGACCCTCTGGGTGAGTAGTGCGCTATACAAATACTTGAACTTGAACTATTCTGTTATTGGATTTGGCTTGGGTGTGTGTTCTGCAATTGCCTTGTGCCCCCTTTTCGCTTTCTTGCTTTTGGGTGCCCCCCCACCTGCTTGCTTATGTTTCCCATTCTTGCTAATGCCTGCGCCTGCATCCTACTTTCTGGTTACAATGGTCGATGCATTTACTTGAGGTGAGGGCGCTGCATAAGTAATATTAGGAGTAGGCGAAACTACTAATGGAAAGGAAAGATCTGGGGTTATTGACAGACGCCTTTCAGTGTGTTCTATTTCTATTGTAACAGCGCCTATAGCCCTTTGTAGCATTCTGTCAAATGAGGTTGGGAGGGGCAGGAGGAAGGGTTTACTTGGGCCTGGGATTTTTTGGTAACACAAGTAAGTTTCCCATTGTTCAACTTAGGAGGAATCCGCAATATAACCGTCCTTTATTCAAGTCAAGCAGTCCAATGGGCAATAATCACAGGATTGATTTTTTTCAGGAAGGTGCCACTTCCTGTACAAAAACAATCCACCTTACAATGCCGGTAACCTTTTATCATGGTGCAAGGATGTCTGCTTTGGCGCAAGGTAACCAAAACTGTGCCAGCGCAGGGGACATGGCAGGAAATCACTGTATCCTTTTAAATATTGCATATTCCTGCCCTTTTCCTGTCACGCAGTGCGTGACAATCTCATAATTCTGGCCCTAGGTAATACAGCTTTGTATCATGTATTAAGTCGTTGCCATGCTATTAGTGTAAAAAAAAATCTAAGCATGTATAATTGCATATAAAAATATTTTTTCAAAGATATTTAATAAAGCATGTATTAACTGCATAACAATGTAGCATTAAGAGCGGCCATTCAAATATCACTTTAAAAAATGGAGGACACTCTGAAAGGGCTTATTCTAAAATACACGGAAGGTCAAGGAAAACATGTGCTTAAATACACAATACCAAAAAAGAATGAGATAGGGAAAACATTTGAATTAGGTGCTACAGAGATAAATAGACGAGTGCCCCACACATTCATAAAATGTAACTCAATGTATATTCACAGTACAAATAAAGAGGTAGATAAAACAGCTTTGCAGTTTTTAAAAATATTACTCATGTTATAAAATAGATAAGCCTCAAACATCGATCTAGTTCCTGCCCTTTCCACGCAGCCTTGATGATTTTTCAGTGCATTATTGTTTGTGACAATGAATACTGGTTACACCGAGATGCAGGCATATTGTTTGAAATGCATATTGTCTATAGGTTGTTCGCCTTTGACACTTCAGGTTCAGCAGGCTCGCTAGAGTATGAACACTAGTGCTAAGATTGCATGTTTAAAGTAGATATTTTATTTTATTTCCTACAGCTTCGCTTTTCTGCTCTTCTCCGCTCACCAACAATTAAAGCTGTGGCCTTTATGTACATTCCTTTGCTGGTTGTACTACTGAATACTGGCCCCCAGAATATTGTGGTGCAATAATATATCGAGGACAGAATATTGAAACATAATGGCATATAGGGAAGTATAGATTCACTCCATATCTACACACCTTGAAGATTTATGTTCCGGCTGAGTATATGTGTATATATTATCTACTGGCGGTCGCCAGTAGATAGTTATAGTTAGGACCTATATTCCATAGGAAATCCGCAACATTCTATTTGGAATAACTTTGGCACCGGTTGATGAATCTTCGCGAAATTTTCAAAACTAATGGCCAGCTCCGTTAATCTCCTATCCTGAAACTCTCTGGGTGATTCGTCAAGCGGTGGCTGAGAAAAGAGGGAGGTCCCAACACGTGTTTTCCCCATGCAATTTTCCATAGGAACCGCTCACCGCGGCTACAGCCCGAACTGCTGAACGGAATTACACCAAATTTGGCAAAGAGGTAGTCCTTAGTTCAGACGCGTGCCTTTTGTTTAAATGGTGTAAATCCGTTCAGTAGTTCCTAAGAAAATCACAATGAAAAATACATATATATCTATGGCCGCAAAGGATCCGCGCACCCTGCCGAGCCCGAGCTGTATAATAAAAAACTTGCAAAACGCGGAAAGGGGGCAGGGTAGAAACACCTTGACCCCCTAGGCCTGCTCAGGGGGTTCCCAAAAATGCTTTAAAAAAAAAAAAGGCAAAATCCGCGCAGGGTGCGAAGATCTTGCTGATAAAAAAAAAAGCGCCGGCTCCAGCGCTTGCATGATAATTAGCCTCTGGGGGGCAAAATCCCCCACACCCCTTTATACACCTCTCTGAACGCAGCTCTGCGGCTCTTATTGGAGGTACCTAGTGGGCTAGTTTGATACTAGGGACCATTAGGATTGAAGGGGACTTAATCTCTGAACTTAGAATGGCCACAGGGTGCGTTTACACAGTGGTGAAGGGAGGGGACTGGGCCTGAGGTGATGTGTGCAAACACGCCCTGTGGTGCATTTTAAGTTGCTCACCAGTGCTTCCAGGAAGTGCCACTGCGCTGTGTTGCAGATAGGTGGTACAGGCCGTGCCCCTTTTTACATGTCTCTGCTACGCAGCTCTGTGGCGCTTACTGGATGTACCTAGTGGGCTAGTTGGACTCTAGGGACCCTCAGGATTGAAGGGGAATTATTTCTCCAACTTAAAACGCGCCACAGGGCGTGTTTGCACAGTGGTAAAGGGAGGGGATGGTGTAGGAAAGTGGCTCTATATACTGGACCGAAGGAGAGTGCAGCAGCAGTGTGAGCGGGAGCGTAGCGGTACGGGAGCAGAAGACAGGAATCCCGAGAACGCCCCGCTCTCTTGCTTCAGATCAGCCTTGTTTGGAGCCCGCTGAGGCTTTGGCTGAGGAAGGACTCAGAAACCGGAAAACCAGATTGAGGGCTGAGCCGTGTAGTCGAGGTGTCTGGGGCGTTGCTGCCGTTGCTGTAGATCCACGCCCTGGGGTCTACTGAGGACGGAGAACGAGTGCAGTGGGCAAGTACCCCGAGCGTGGGGGGGGTAACTTTCCGTCTATCCTCCGCTCACCTCCAGCTAACCTCCAGCTTTCTCGTTCTTGGACAGAGACAAAGGTACGCAGTAAATTTGGCAGTAGCAGCGCAAAAGCCTCTTTGGGTTCCTGAAGGAAGAGAATCACAGGCGAGAGATTGAATGTCACGCAGACCGACTCTGAATAGTGGTGCCGCTCACAGTGAAGATTGTCTTGCCCTTGCTGCGACCGGATTCAGAGGACTTTAAAGGAATCCTTGGTTTTACTTACTTTTCGCGACACCCGCTCCGCGGGTGTCGCTCACTGGGCTGTGAACTTTGCCTTTTAAATACTGGGGTGTACTGAGGGACTGCGAGGACCAGCAGGCCTTTCCAATTGCAGCTGCAGCCTCTTCCCTCAGCGCCCACGCCCCCCTGCTGGGAAGTTTTAAGACTGACGTCAATCCACCGCGACGCGGGATGCGCGCGGGTGTGCGCCGGGCGAAGCCCGGGCCAAGGGCGGGTCCGTTTAAGCCTGTTCCTGACCGTGCAGGACCGGACCGGGCCACCCCCTTGGTTTTAAATTTATTTCAATTCATTATTTTGTGTGGGGTTGAGTCACTTCCGTAAGGACTCTGACGTGAATCCTGGAACATTGGAGCACTGAAGCCATAGGAAAATGACGAACTGTGAGACCAGGAGTAAAGCTACAGCGTTGAGTTCCATGGTGGCAGGTACCTTGGACAACTTTTTGACTAGAGCCAGCTCCATAGTGTCCAAGGAACTAACTGTTGTAGAAAGACGTCTTTCGCAAGGGATTGCCAATGTCAGGAGATCTTCTCTGGGTTTAATAGCAAATGCCAAAACTCCAGAAAGGGGTGGGGCCTCTTCCGCTTGCTTTATTGGATACTATTGATCAGACAATTGCAGCTGTCCTGCAAGACCTCGGGAATCGCCCTGGTGTGCCTCGAAATCCTCTCCCGGCAATTCCCGAAACCGTATTAGTGTCTTTTACTGTTAATGACGGGTTACCTATTGCTAGGCACGATCTTGATACCAGACAATTGCAGGGGATGCGGCAAGGGGCTGTCCCAAAAAGAAAACGCGGGGCCCAGGAGAGAGGTGGGAAAAAACCAAAGTTAGACAAAGGCTTGCGCCATAATAACCTATCCAATCACGTCACTAGTCAAGTACTAAACAGTGATGCCCCGATAGTTACCAGTGGTGTCACTACCCCACCACCCCAAACACTCTTTACACCGCACCCAACTGTATTCAGATTTGGTGATAATGCACAGGCTGGCGAGGATCAGTCTAACCATGCTCTGGGCGCTATTCTGAAATCCCTGCTAGACCCTCTGTTTGATAGGCTCAATTGTATTGATCATAGGCTCCTAGCAATGGAAACGGCCACAGGGGTATTGATGGATCATCTGAAATCAGAGGGGACTCCGCAAAAGGGCCCTGATATCAATGGGGGGTGGCACTTTCATCTACTATCTCCCTTCAAACAAGAATCCCAGCTCCAGAAATCCCCCCTGGCCCGGCACAGGCACCTGTAACTGTTGCCATGGATAACCCTATGAGTAATACAGAAAAGAATGACGACAGTAATGACCGAAATATGGCCGAGGGTACTAGAGTGAGGTGGAAAAATGTAGTCAACCTACCCCCCGAGGCGGCGCCCTTGGTAGTGGTTTTAACGGGCGTCCCGGAGCTTTGTGACTCTACAGCAGAATCCTATTCTTCACAAAAAAATAAGGTGGTAAGTTGGCTAAACATTCACAGACCCCTCCCTCCACACATGTCAACCGAAATTGTAATGGTTAGAAGGGTGGCGTGGGTGGGCCAAACTACTAAAAAAATTAAGGGTGACTGCGTTCTGGTCAACTTTAGGAATGCTGGGATAGTCTCCCATATCTGTAAATGGACGGGCAGTACGGATGGCACTGTTATACAGTCCCGTCCGCTGTCCTTCTTTTATCCACCAGTTAGTGACCATGCTTTTGAAGAAGGCTGGACAAGGGTAGGCTCCAGGAGATGTAATAGAGGGGCTAGGATACATTTTAATTACAACTTTTTGCTCATTGATCAATTCCACTACAATAGATTCAGCTGCCTGGATCAAGTGGACTGACTTCACGGTATAGCCAGAACTATCACTAAAGTTGGTGGGATGAGTGACTGGGTCCAACAAAGAGCTCGAGAAGAGGGATGCGTGATGGATGAAGTTACAGGGACAGGGATGGGTGTCTCGTGTGAGCGTATAACCGACACAATAGGTATGGGGGTAACTAGCCTATACATGGTGAATACTTCTTCCTGTGATCCAGATTCTTCCTCATTAGTCTCAAACCCTATTACCAATAACAAACCCCTGAAAATTTTGTCCTGGAATGTGGCAGGCCTTTGTAACAAACTGGCCTGCCCTGACTGGGGCACTTTTATAGACGAGTGTGACATATGCCTCTTTCAAGAACCTGGGCTAGGGAGGAGCAATTTTGGCTTGGTTTTGCTTCCTTCTCAGTTCCCGCAAGATGGGGGGAAAGGGAAGACCTTCGGGGGGGCTAACAATCTGGGTGGGAACTCACTTGGGTTGTACTGCTAAGGTCTTGGAGACCCCAGCAGAGGATGTCCAATGTGTATTGTTGGAGTGGCCAAATGCTTCCAGACTCGCCCTGGTTAACATCTACTCTAGAAGACCAGTGAGTATTACATCCGAGTCTGGAACCATTGATGAGCTCTTCAACTTCCTAAGTATGATCCCAAAGGGGGTTAATTATGTGGTGGGGGGTGACTTCAATTCTCACTTTGAGCCTCTAGTAGACTTGATGGATGGAGCAAATCAGGCAGAGGACGACCACTGGAAAATACCTCAGGTGGTGGGTCCCCCACCTAGGTCCTGGGCTCCTTTGGCGGTCCAAATCATGTCCCTGACTTTAAACCATTCAATAAGGGCGTGCAATGGCAGTGTAAAATCAGACATTCCGTCAAAATGTACCTTTAATAAACCTGGCCAACAGGCACGATTGGACTATATATTTGTCGAGTGCTGTGCTTGGTTTAGGGTTGTTGACTTTAGTGTGGTAACCAGGGGAGCAAGTGATCACAATGCGTTGATCCTAGATTTCTTTTCCCCAGGCAACCCCGGGGATGGTCATAAAATAGGGTCTCCCCCAGATGATAGGGCCGTCCTCTCTACCAACAGGCGTAGGATTAGATGGGACAAAGTGGTAACACGACCTGAGTTACTAGCCGAGTTATACACTCAGGTAATACTGGCGCTGGAAGCTTCTGGCACCTTCAGTATAAAACACCCCTCCCCTGTTGTGTACACACAACTTGGAAATCTTTATAAGGCTCTAATTAATACCCTAGCTGAAATTTTAAACCCACCTGGGCTAATGAGGAGAAGAGTGGGCTTGAAACCTACCTGGTTTAATTCGGCCTGTAGGAAGGCGAAACTGGACCTCCTTCAGGCTTTGAAACAAAAAGATGATAGGGCACTAATAAAAGAAAGAAGGGCAGCATATAGGTATCAAATCCATCATGCCAAGATAGAGTGGGGCAATGAGAACTGGGACAACTTATTAACGGCTCTTAAAACAAGAGATCCCCGGAAGTTCTGGCAAATTGTGAATACCGGGTCAGCTGAACCTGTTTCGGCTATAGTCCCTAATATCGCTGCGGAGGTGTGGGAAGAACACTTCCTTACTCTATACCAGGGCGAGCCCCATCCCTGTGACTTAGATATGGAGGGAGCAGTTTCCAGTTCTATCACGGAAATTAACGACCCCGAGTTCACCGAGGGTGAAGTCTGTGCTGCTATTCTTAATCTCCCTTCTGGCAAAGCATCAGGGTTATATAAATTGCCGGGTGATCTCCTGAAGCATGAACCAAGGGTCTGGGCCCCATATTTAACGGTTGTTTACAATGTGATTTGGGGTGGCATGGCGGTCCCTAATACTTGGCTGGGAGCAGAGATAGTCCCTATATTCAAGAAGGGTTCACCTCTGCTCCCAGCCTACTACAGGCCAATAAGCCTTATCGTGTACCCCAAAAGCTTTTTTCGAGGCTGATCCTAGACCGCTTGTTGGTATGGATTAAGGAGCATTCCATCCCAAGTCCATTACAGGGAGGGTTTGGAGAGAACATTTCCACCACGGATCAGATCTTCAGATTAACCCTACTCTTCTGGAAGACAGTGAAGATAGAGGGTGGCTCACTTTACACAGTTTTTGTGGATCTCCGCGCGGCCTTCAATCTTGTGCTGCGCGGCAAACTGTGGACTGTGCTCAGGGATCTGGGCATATCGCCCCTGCTAATAAATATGATAATCCGACTCCATACCGAGAACTTTGCGCAGGTGAGGTGTGGGTAAGACGGTTCTCTGTCAGACATATTCCCTGTTGGCAGGGGGGGTAAGTACTAGGAGGAAGGGGTCCCAGTGTGGACATGAAACAATTTACACGCTTAAATGAATTAATCAGAAAACAATCGTTCGATCCACAGAGTTTTATTCACTGAGGGATCAGATGTAATGAATACACATAGCAAACAGTCAGCTGTATTCTAGGTCATACAGTGCCCCGGGAGGGAGGAAGGAAGTGATAAAAGTGAGGATAAGGGTGTGATAGGATTATGTGACAGTAAAATCAAGCATTTGAAAATACGCGTGGCTGTAATTTATATAACAGCAACGGCCATAGAAAAAATGTCGACCATTATTTTAGAAAGGCATACTTCACAATGTACAATTCATCTACACAATATTGGCGTGAGGTTGCCACAAAATAGAACAACAGTCGACGTTTCGACCCTCTTAACAATGCAGGAATTGATAATATCCTTGCTGCGGGGTCTTCATCAGGACCAGGGGATTGGGGCAGGTAACCTGGGATATGTTGAACATAGGTTTGAATTAGGTCCCAGTTGTCATAGGAGAACCACCGGGTTAGAAGTCCTCCATGTGGTCAATGATTAATTAAGGCAACGTCAATAATCGGGCTGCACCGATCGCTTCATAGAGCACTCACGCGGTGCTGGACGGATTTAAGACATCGTGAGGAATGAATCCAAAGTTCGTTAGGGGGGGTACGGCAGGGGTGCGTTTTGGCCCCCACCCTGTTTTGCCTCTATGTCAATGGGGTAATCTCACACCTGGATGCGGTAGTAGATAGTGATGCTCCAAAACTCGCTGGCCATCAGATCTCTGCGATTATGTTCGCTGGCGATACCTTACTGCTCTCAAAGACACCCATGGGCATCCAGCGAGTTTAGGACGGGTTCGTATCTTTCTGTGGGGACCGGGGGTTGGAAATAAACACCTCAAAAATGAAATTCATGATTTTTAACCCCCCGGTAGTAACACGCCCAAACCACTTGATAGCCGGAGTCCGCTTGAAAAGGGTTCATACCTTTGTCTATCTGG
Source organism: Lissotriton vulgaris (assembly GCF_964263255.1). Lineage (NCBI taxonomy): Eukaryota > Metazoa > Chordata > Amphibia > Caudata > Salamandridae > Lissotriton > Lissotriton vulgaris. The sequence goes on from NC_141696.1 coordinate 726,437,147, forward strand.
GCCTTACGCTGAATGAATCCATGACCTGGGACCAGCATCAATTAAAATCGCAACTAAAGCTGACTCAGATAGCGGGGGGTATTCTCCAACTCCTGACTAAATCCCAGGTTAAGCCACTTGGCCCACCACTAGAAATATATAAACTTTGGGCCCGGGGGGGCAGTAACTTATGGAGGTGAACTTTGGGGACACAAGGGCTGCTCTGCGATCTCTGTTGCGGAGAACAAGTTTTTAAGACATCTGGCTGCGTTGCCCCCGAGTACACCACTAATGCCCTTAAGGCTTGATTTGGGCATTAGACCCATCGATGAGGAGCTGGGCCTTAAGCCACTAACCTTCTGGCAGAGACTCTGGGTTACTCCGGAGCTCAGGAATTACAGGCAGGAGTTAGCCGACGTTCTGAGGTTTGCTAATGTGGGCAAACTTCCCTTGCTCAAGTATGTCAGAGAGGGTCTGGAGAAACTAGGCCTTGCATCAATGTGGTCTGATCCGGAGCATGCATGCAGTGGAATTTTGCGTAACAAGTTGGTTAATCTGTATCTTGAAAGTAAATTGGCCCGCCTCATGTCAAACTTCCACTCTGGCACCCTTACTGGCATGTTTTTAATGACTAAGGATTTTTATCAATTTGAACATGTCTTAGACAATGTTAGCCCTATTGTTGCAAGGAAACTGTACCTCCAATCGCGCCACGGCTCATTACCCATCAGAACCTTTACGTGTAATTGGCATCCTTCTTCCCCTAAGAACTGTCCAGGTTGCACCTCAGACTTGGAAAATGAAGTGCATGTTTTGTTCTTCTGTCCCACTTATTCAAAATTGAGAAGGAGGTGGATTATTCCGCTATGCAAACATTTGGGGATAAGGCACAGCTTCCAAGCATATAGAATTCTAAAAACGGACCCCTCTCCTGTAATGGTCTTTGCTGTATCTAAATTCTTATCAGCAATGTGGAATATAAGAAGGACCTTGGTGAATAATGTATGAACTTGTTCAATCAAGTTACTCTTGTAGAGCTGGACTGATGCTCGATTCCAAAATTCCGGAGGGGAAATAACATTTAATTTATTAAGGTGCATTTGTTCTGTCATTCGCCTACGATATGTGTTTTAACTCCATTTTTAATCCTACTGCTTACTTTTACTGTTTTAATGATGTATGCTTTTCTTGTCGAAATAAAGATTTTTGATGATGATGACTGGACGGAAGTAAAATCAGCCGAACTACGAATTCCGATTTACTCACCTATTATCAGGAGAGATCTCAGTGCTGCATCTTTGAGCCAAGTACTGATCCTGAAAAGTATTTGTAACCATACTTACCAGTAACTTGAATTTCCTTCTATAGGCTAACATTGACTGGTTTCACTTGGAAATTTTTCCAAGTGTGGAGTTTTGGAACTTTAAAATATTCACCTAAAATCATCCGAACAACAAATTCTGATTTACTCACCTGTTATCAAGAGAGAACCCAGTGCTGCATCTTTTAGTCCAGCAGTAACCCTGAAAAGTAATTCTAACTGTACTTACTAGTAACTTGTATTTTCTTCCATAGAAATCCATTGTCTAGTTTTCACCAGAAAAGTTCCTACATGTCTATTTTCACAAACTACAAATATTCCTTAAAAATCGCCTGTATGACTTAAACGCATTCTTTCAACTGTTTACAGGAGATGCGCCAGTGCTGGATGCAAGATTCACCACTGAGAAAGAAAAAGTAACGATAACACTACTTACCTGCTAAGTGAATTTCCTCCCATAAGATAACAGTGGTGATTCTGTGTGAAAAAGTTTTTGTATTAACTTTTAAAATACAATAATATTCCTTAAAAATCACAACTGTAACCAAAACGCTTTTACTCAACTGTTTACAGGAGATGTCCCAGGACTGAATCTATGATCCAGTCCTGTGATTAGAAAAGTACTCCATAAAGTAACTAATTGCATTTAACTAGAAATTCCCTTTGAGTTCAATGTTGCATTGAGTTTGAAATTGTGTTCGCCCATTGCAACAACTGTAACTACTGTACTTAAAAGTCTATTGCCTATTTGCAAAGTATTTAAACTAAAGTAATTCATTCTGCGAAAGTATATTTTGTAATATAATGTATAATGTAATTTAAAAATAAAATATCTAAAAATAAATAGTTTAAAAAATGTAGTAAATCAGTATTAAAACAAATATACATAACAATTAATGCTTTTTTAAAAACTGTCATTTACAAAACCTTTGAAATTCACTGAAATAACCATTGTTTTCAGACATGTTATAGTTAGGAATTAGCATTTAAAAAACCTTAGAAGTTCACTGAAAAAAATTGCTGGACATTTTAGTCGTACAAAATGATTGAAATTCCTCTGTTATAGTTAGTTGTACTAACTATAACTCGTGTGCCCGCAATCCACTGCTGATGACGTCACATATTACATCACTCATGACATGGTCAGTGACATCACTTATGAAATCACTGATGACATCTCAAATTACATCACTGATGACATCACTGATGATATCATCCTTGTGATAGAGTGGCAGACCTCCAATCACCCTAATATAACATTTGATACACATATTCAAAAATAGAAACTACAATTTTCAAAACAATGGTCATACCAATATCACTTACAACACACCTATTCCGTAATTCTAACATCTACACACGCATTCACTCATTCACCAACAGTCTTATACACTCACTCATGCATGTACTCACTCATCACAAGTACTCATACACCTATACATCCTGTTACATGCCTCCACTCTTCCATAGAGTTATTCACACACATACTCACCCATACTAATAAAGAATAAAACATCCATTTACTTGCATATACAGTTGCACATACAATACCACACATACCTCAATAGAAACTTAACATACTTACTCTTTTAAACAATGATTATAGAAACACCTACTTATTCATACAGGAAGTCTTCAAATCTCTCACTCTCACACATACTCACTTATATACACCAATACTCATATATATTAGTTTAAAATATATGTAGTTACTTATAAAGACACTATTGAGACAGTCATTCACTCACTAACACACCCATACACCCATACAGTCCTGCACACAGCCTGTCTTCAAAACATACAAACAGTGACTAACTCATTTATACATCTATGCACTAAGTAATACCACACACTGAACCATATAGACACTCAGACACTCATACTTGTACTCGAAAAACCAAATAATAACCCATATAGACACTCATGTAGCTACACACAAACGTATGCAGTCACTTATACACAAAGTGAGAGACTGATACAGATATTTACATATTTAAACATCACTCACTAACCTATGCATTCACTAAATCAGTGCATTATACAATCAATTTTACAAAAAAAATCAGCCATTTAGACACTTATATACCAATCTATTCTTCCATCGACCCTGAGATATACATATATAAAACATACTTAAACTTTACAGAAAATTACATTCACTGGATGATGTCATCAGTGATGTCATCAGGGATGTAATTTGAGATATCATCAGTGATGTCACTGACCATGTTATGAGTGATGTAATATGTGACGTCATCAGCAGTGGATTGCAGGTGCGCGAGTTATAGTTAGTACAACTAACTATAACTATAGAGGAGGAATTTCAATGGGTTTGTACGACTAAAATGTCCAGCTAACTATAACACCCCTAAACCCTATGTTTTTTTCAGCAAATATAAAATCACTGGTGTGTGATCAAGAGTACTTGGTATTCGAAACTCGTCGCTTGAAAGGTTCCAAAAAAATAAAATAACATCTTGCCTGAAGCCGTGGGGTCCGTCCTCTTCTTTCGCCACGCCTTGTGGAGGTTTGAGGAATCACTTGGATATATATATATGTATATATATATATATATCCAGGATATTCTCCTCCAGCAGAAGAAGAAGAGACCACAGGCGGGGACGTTTTGGAGGCATTTATTCGGAGCACAAAAACGGCAAATGCATTTCGGCATACACAACAGCCTTCTTCAGTGCCTTAAGGTGTTCTCAGGATGCGCGACACATTTCGCGGCTTCAAATACCCAGCTGCATCCTGTTGCGTGGTTGGTAGCTCCGCCCCCATGGTGAGTCAAATATGTGGCAAGTTCAATAACGCCTACATGTCCCAGAATGCCAAGTTCAGGTAAGTTGGGGATGTTGGGGGAGGAAAAAGGCATCACGAAGTTCAACACCCTCAATGTCAGTGTGCCTCCCAAAGTTCATACCTCCTCGGGTCCCCTCGTCCGCATAACCCTCCAATCCTCCGGGCAAAATGAAGGCGGGGGCATCGGGAATGGATTCCACGTAGCCCGCCGCCCAGCTCCTCCCGAGATTGAAGGTGGGGTGCAGCGCAAATCCAGTACCCTGGAAAACAGCAGCCCGTCGAAACAGAAGCCAACAACACCGCACCCACTTTGCAATGCGGGGGTCTCTGACGCGTGAATGTTGGCGTTCACGCTGAAAATATCCAGGATATTCTCCTCCAGCAGAAGAAGAAGAAGAACACAGGCGGGGACGTTTTGGAGGCATTTATTCGGAGCACAAAAACGGCAAATGCATTTCGGCATACACAACAGCCTTCTTCAGTGCCTTGAGGTGTTCTCAGGATGCGCGACACATTTCGCGGCTTCAAATACCCAGCTGCATCCTGTTGCGTGGTTGGTAGCTCCGCCCCCATGGTGAGTCAAATATGTGGCAAGTTCAATAACGCCTACATGTCCCAGAATGCCAAGTTCAGGTAAGTTGGGGATGTTGGGGGAGGAAAAAGGCATCACGAAGTTCAACACCCTCAATGTCAGTGTGCCTCCCAAAGTTCATACCTCCTCGGGTCCCCTTGTCCGCATAACCCTCCAATCCTCCGGGCAAATATATATATATATATATATAGCCTACTGGCGGTGGCCAGTAGGTAGTATATATATATATATATATATATATATATATATATATATATATATATATATATATATATATATATATATATATTCACTGAAAAAACCATAGGTTATAGACCATATATAGTTAGGAATTGGCATTTACAAAACCTTATTTTACTCACACAAAACCATTGAAATTCCATATATAGTTAGTTGCACTAACTATATATCGCGCACCCGCAATCCACTGCTGATGATGTCACATATTACATCATTCATGACATGGTCAGTGACATCACTGATGACATCACTGATGACATCTCAAATGACATCACTGATGACATCTCAAATGACATCACTGATGACATCACTGATGACATCTCATTTGACATTACTGATCACATCACTGATGATATCATTCATGTGATAATACGATGAACCTCTTCAGACTCTAATATAACCTTAGATACAATCAGTGTAAACAGACACTCACAGACTGTCACTCATCCATGGAGTTACTCACACACCTAGTCAGTCATGCAAAGAATCAATCACACCTCCATTTCCTCAACTATACAGTTATACAAACTTTACTTATTCAAACATATACTAACACATATTTACTCTCTTATACAATCCCTGATACAAGTTCACAATGATCCATACAGCCACTCACACATTCACTGGCTCTTATGCACAGTTATTTATATATGTCAACTCTCACATGTACTGTGTTTTACATATGTACTTACTTTGACATGTAGCACTGAGATATCCATTCACTCACCAATACACTCATGCACACAATCAACCGCCCATACAGCTGTTTCCACATGCACTTTTGAAACCATACATCTAGTGAATCAACTGCTCACACATCTATGCACAGAGTCATACACCTCCCAGCCACCCACACACACACTCAGTCTCCCATACAAATACTTGGGCAACCAATCAATAACCCATATAGTTACTCATATAGCTACTTATCAACACATGCAACAGTTTACAGAACAACAGACATAATGATGCACAAATTAAGACAGTTTAGTCACTAACCCATGCACTCAGTGAGACACATTTAATCACTCACTCATACAGTCAGTCATGCACCTACTAAATCCTTCATCCAGACACTTATACATCCACTCATTCTTCAATATGTAAGACATATTTTAACTTTACAGAAACATACAGTCACTGGATGTTGTCATCAGTGATGTCATCAGTGATGCCATTTGAGATGTCATCAGTGATGTCACTGACCATGTCATGAATGATGTAATATGTGACATCATCAGCAGTGGATTGCGGGTGCGCGATATATAGTTAGTGCAACTAACTATATATGGAATTTCAATGGTTTTGTGTGAGTAAAATAAGGTTTTGTAAATGCCAATTCCTAACTATATATGGTCTATAACCTATGGTTTTTTCAGTGAATTTTCAAGGTTTTGTAAATGCTAATTCCTAACTATATATGGTCTATAACCTATGGTTTTTTCAGTGAATTTTCAAGGTTTTGTAAATGCTAATTCCTAACTATATATGGTCTATAGCCTATGGTTTTTTCAGTGAATATATATGTATACATACATATATAAACATATATCATCTGTATATCTATATAAATACAAACATAAATGCATGCATACATATACTTATATGCATACAGATGCATGTTATTTACATGAAAGTTGAAAAAACACTAATAAAAGCAAAGCTAAAAAGCCACCTCATTACAAACAGAATGGCTTTAACTTAAACGAGGGCGAGATCTATTGCATTTTCAATGCTTGTTTACTTTGGTTCCATCAAGAAGGCATTCAGATGTGTCACACATTTGCCATAAATTCTGAATGTTAGCACTCTAGTTGCACATTAGATCACTGTAGTAAAGCTACTGCTCACCAGGGACGTCTGCTGCTGGTATTCAAAGTGCATGTTTCAGTCTGCATGTCAGAATTTTTTTAATGAAATAGAAGAGGATTTGAGAAGTCACTCAAAATGATCCCTAATTTTTCTTTCTGAAGCACTAATCATACTTTCTATGGCAAAATTAACACCCTCATGTTGTTCCTTTTTAAATTGAGTGTTTTCAGACTTACCACTTCATTCCAATCAAGATGGCTTCTGGTGTGCCATACTTTTGTCATAAGTAAGACTGTTAGCGCTCTAGTTGTTCTTTAGAACACTCTGGGACATTCTGTCATTGGGCTATACTTGGGGTACATCTGGGTGATATTTGGGCTACATTTAGGCTCTTTTGCCTCTGGTGGCCATCTTGGGAGACTGTATGTCAGAATTTTTTAATGAAATTGAAGAGGGTTTGAGAAGTCACTCAAAATGTGCCCTAATTTTTCTTTCTGCAGCACTAATCATAATTCATATGGAAAAATATACCCCCTCATTTTGTTCCTTTTTAAATTAAATGTTTTAAGAGTTACCACTTTATTCCAATCAAGATGGCTTCAGGTGTGCCATACCTTTGTAATAAGTAGGACTGTTAGCGCTCTAGTTGTTCTTTAGAACACTCTGGGACATTCTGTCATTGGGCTATACTTGGGCTACATCTGGGTGATATTTGGGCTACATTTGGGCTCTTTTGTCTCTGGTGGCCATTTTGGGAGACTGCATGTCAGAATTTTTTAATGAAATAGAAGAGGATTTGAAAAGTCACTCAAAATGTGCCCTATTTTTTCTTTCTGCAGCACTAATAATACCTTCTATTGCATAATATACCCCCTCATGTTGTTCCTTTTTAAATTAAATGTTTTAAGAGTTACCACTTTATTCCCATCACGATGGCTGCAGGTGTGCTATACCTTTGTAATAAGTAGGACTGTTAGCGCTCTAGTTGTTCTTTAGAACACTCTGGGACATTCTGTCATTGGGCTATACTTGGGCTACATCTGGGTGATATTTGGGCTACATTTGGGCTCTTTTGTCTCTGGTGGCCATTTTGGGAGACTGCATGTCAGAATGTTTTAATGAAATAGAAAAGGATTTGAGAAGTCACTCAAAATGTGCCCTAATTTTTCATTCTGCAGCACTAATCATACTTTCTATGGCAAAATATACCCCCTCATGTTTCTTTTTAAATTAAATGCTTTAAGAGTTACCACTTTATTCCAATCAAGATGGCTTCAGGTGTGCCATACCTTTGTAATAAGTAGGACTGTTAGCGCTCTAGTTGTTCTTTAGAACACTCTGGGACATTCTGTCATTGGGCTATACTTGGGCTACATCTGGGTGATATTTGGGCTACATTTGGGCTCTTTTGTCTCTGGTGGCCATTTTGGGAGACTGCATGTCAGAATGTTTTAATGAAATAGAAAAGGATTTGAGAAGTCACTCAAAATGTGCCCTAATTTTTCATTCTGCAGCACTAATCATACTTTCTATGGCAAAATATACCCCCTCATGTTGTTTCTTTTTAAATTAATTGTTTTAAGAGTTACCACTTTATTCCAATCAAGATGGCTTCAGGTGTGCCATACCTTTGTAATAAGTAGGACTGTTAGCGCTCTAGTTGTTCTTTAGAACACTCTAGGAGGCTGCAGTAGAACACAAAGGAATCAACTGACAGTCTCTGTCCTTGTTGGATGTACATGTTTTACTGAGAATGTCAGACTTCATTTTCACATGACTGAGAAAGATAATGTGAATTTACAGAAAATATGCTTGCAGTTTAGCTTATAGATCCCCTTCCAAACCGCTGTGGGAAAATCATGAGATATTAGTTTTCTTTCAAACAATATTCATGATATCACAGCAGAAGGTTTTTTCACATGGTAAAATCACCTTAGAACCCACCACAATTCCTAAAACGAGTATGGTACCATCAACAAATGATTTATAATGTAACTAAAGTCCTAAAACCCTCTATTAACTACAATGCTTTTTAATGAGGTGCTATCATGTATATTGGTCCCAAGATGGCTGCCAACACTTCTTGGATGAAGTGCTGACAGCCAATCAGATCAGATGTGTGGTTAGGCTCCGCCCAGATATATATCTTTTTTTGAACCTAAATTACTCAAAATCCACTGGAGCACATATATTGAGACCTAGCAAAGGCACATCGGGCTAACAGTCCCTACAATTTTGCCAAGTTTCGTGCAAATCCATTCAGCCGTTCGAGCTAAAAGTGAGGCCAACCGCCCTATGGAAATTAACATGGGAAAAAACGCGTTTTGGGACCCCCCTTTTTTCTCGGCCCCCCCTTGACGAAACCCCCCCAAATTGTCAGGGGCTGCTCAGAAACAAAATGTGCCATTTTCCTGAACATTTCAGCCGATTCCGTCCACAAACGCCAAAGTTATTAGACATAGAATTTTCAAAAATCCCATAGAGAAAAAATCCTAACTATATATACCTACTGGCGACCGCCAGTAGGTAATATATATATATATATATATATATATATATATATATATATATATATATATATATATATTCACTGAAAAAACCATAGGTTATAGACCATATATAGTTAGGAATTAGCATTTACAAAACCTTGAAAATTCACTGAAAAAACCATAGGTTATAGACCATATATGGTTAGGAATTCGCATTTACAAAACCTTATTTTACTCACACAAAACCATTGAAATTCCATATATAGTTAGTTGCACTAACTATATATCGCGCACCCGCAATCCACTGCTGATGATGTCACATATTACATCATTCATGACATGGTCAGTGACATCACTGATGACATCACTGATGACATCTCAAATGACATCACTGATGACATCTCAAATGACATCACTGATGACATCACTAATGACATCTCATTTGACATTACTGATCACATCACTGATGATATCATTCATGTGATAATACGTTGAACCTCTTCAGACTCTAATATAACCTTAGATACAATCAGTGTAAACAGACACTCACAGACTGTCACTCATCCATGGAGTTACTCACACACCTAGTCAGTCATGCAAAGAATCAATCACACCTCCATTTCCTCAACTATACAGTTATACAAACTTTACTTATTCAAACATATACTAACACATATTTACTCTCTTATACAATCCCTGATACAAGTTCACAATGATCCATACAGCCACTCACACATTCACTGGCTCTTATGCACAGTTATTTATATATGTCAACTCTCACATGTACTGTGTTTTACATATGTACTTACTTTGACATGTAGCACTGAGATATCCATTCACTCACCAATACACTCATGCACACAGTCAACCGCCCATACAGCTGTTTCCACATGCACTTTTGAAACCATACATCTAGTGAATCAACAGCTCACACATCTATGCACAGAGTCATACACCTCCCAGCCACCCACACACACACTCAGTCTCCCATACAAATACTTGGGCAACCAATCAATAACCCATATAGTTACTCATATAGCTACTTATCAACACATGCAACAGTTTACAGAACAACAGACATAATGATGCATAAATTAAGACAGTTTAGTCACTAACCCATGCACTCAGTGAGACACATTTAATCACTCACTCATACAGTCAGTCATGCACCTACTAAATCCTTCATCCAGACACTTATACATCCACTCATTCTTCAATATGTACGGCATATTTTAACTTTACAGAAACATACAGTCACTGGATGTTGTCATCAGTGATGTCATTTGAGATGTCATCAGTGATGTCATCAGTGATGTCACTGACCATGTCATGAATGATGTAATATGTGACATCATCAGCAGTGGATTGCGGGTGCGCGATATATAGTTAGTGCAACTAACTATATATGGAATTTCAATGGTTTTGTGTGAGTAAAATAAGGTTTTGTAAATGCGAATTCCTAACCATATATGGTCTATAACCTATGGTTTTTTCAGTGAATTTTCAAGGTTTTGTAAATGCTAATTCCTAACTATATATGGTCTATAACCTATGGTTTTTTCAGTGAATTTTCAAGGTTTTGTAAATGCTAATTCCTAACTATATATGGTCTATAGCCTATGGTTTTTTCAGTGAATATATATATATACATACATATATAAACATATATCATATGTATATCTATATAAATACAAACATAAATGCATGCATACATATACTTATATGCATACAGATGCATGTTATTTACATGAAAGTTGAAAAAACACTAATAAAAGCAAAGCTAAAAAGCCACCTCATTACAAACAGAATGGCTTTAACTTGAACGAGGGCGAGATCTATTGCATTTCCAATGCTTGTTTACTTTGGTTCCATCAAGAAGGCATTCAGATGTGTCACACATTTGCCATAAATTCTGAATGTTAGCACTCTAGTTGCACATTAGATCACTGTAGTAAATCTACTGCTCACCAGGGACGTCTGCTGCTGGTATTCAAAGTGCATGTTTCAGTCTGCATGTCAGAATTCTTTTAATGAAATAGAAGAGGATTTGAGAAGTCACTCAAAATGATCCCTAATTTTTCTTTCTGAAGCACTAATCATACTTTCTATGGCAAAATTAACCCCCTTATGTTGTTCCTTTTTAAATTGAGTGTTTTCAGACTTACCACTTCATTCCAATCAAGATGGCTTCTGGTGTGCCATACTTTTGTCATAAGTAAGACTGTTAGCGCTCTAGTTGTTCTTTAGAACACTCTGGGACATTCTGTCATTGGGCTATACTTGGGGTACATCTGGGTGATATTTGGGCTACATTTAGGCTCTTTTGTCTCTGGTGGCCATCTTGATAGACTGTATGTCAGAATGTTTTAATGAAATTGAAGAGGGTTTGAGAAGTCACTCAAAATGTGCCCTAATATTTCTTTCTGCAGCACTAATCATAATTCATATGGCAAAATATACCCCCTCATTTTGTTCCTTTTTAAATTAAATGTTTTAAGAGTTACCACTTTATTCCAATCAAGATGGCTTCAGGTGTGCCATACCTTTGTAATAAGTAGGACTGTTAGCGCTCTAGTTGTTCTTTAGAACACTCTGGGACATTCTGTCATTGGGCTATACTTGGGCTACATCTGGGTGATATTTGGGCTACATTTGGGCTCTTTTGTCTCTGGTGGCCATTTTGGGAGACTGCATGTCAGAATTTTTTAATGAAATAGAAGAGGATTTGAAAAGTCACTCAAAATGTGCCTTAATTTTTCTTTCTGCAGCACTAATAATACCTTCTATTGCATAATATACCCCTCATTTTGTTCCTTTTTAAATTAAATGTTTTAAGAGTTACCACTTTATTCCCATCACGATGGCTCCAGGTGTGCTATACCTTTGTAATAAGTAGGACTGTTAGCGCTCTAGTTGTTCTTTAGAACACTCTGGGACATTCTGTCATTGGGCTACATCTGGGTGATATTTGGGCTACATTTGGGCTCTTTTGTCTCTGGTGGCCATTTTGGGAGACTGCATGTCAGAATGTTTTAATGAAATAGAAAAGGATTTGAGAAGTCACTCAAAATGTGCCCTAATTTTTCATTCTGCAGCACTAATCATACTTTCTATGGCAAAATATACCCCCTCATGTTGTTTCTTTTTAAATTAAATGTTTTAAGAGTTACCACTTTATTCCAATCAAGATGGCTTCAGGTGTGCCATACCTTTGTAATAAGTAGGACTGTTAGCGCTCTAGTTGTTCTTTAGAACACTCTGGGACATGCTGTCATTGGGCTATACTTGGGCTATATCTGGGTGATATTTGGGCTACATTTGGGCTCTTTTGTCTCTGGTGGCCATTTTGGGAGACTGCATGTCAGAATGTTTTAATGAAATAGAAAAGGATTTGATAAGTCACTCAAAATGTGCCCTAATTTTTCATTCTGCAGCACTAATCATACTTTCTATGGCAAAATATACCCCCTCATGTTGTTTCTTTTTAAATTAAATGTTTTAAGAGTTACCACTTTATTCCAATCAAGATGGCTTCAGGTGTGCCATACCTTTGTAATAAGTAGGACTGTTAGCACTCTAGTTGTTCTTTAGAACACTCTAGGAGGCTGCAGTAGAACACAAAGGAATCAACTGACAGTCTCTGTCCTTGTTGGATGTACATGTTTTACTGAGAATGTCAGACTTCATTTTCACATGACTGAGAAAGATAATGTGAATTTACAGAAAATATGCTTTCAGTTTAGCTTATAGATCCCCTTCCAAACCACTGTGGGAAAATCATGAGATATTAGTTTTCTTTCAAACAATATTCATGATATCACAGCAGAAGGTTTTTTCACATGGTAAAATCACCTTAGAACCCACCACAATTCCTAAAACGAGTATGGTACCATCAACAAATGATTTATAATGTAACTAAAGTCCTAAAACCCTCTATTAACTACAATGCTTTTTAATGAGGTGCTATCATGTATATTGGTCCCAAGATGGCTGCCAACACTTCTTGGATGAAGTGCTGACAGCCAATCAGATCAGATGTGTGGTTAGGCTCCGCCCAGATATATATCTTTTTTGAACCTAAATTACTCAAAATCCACTGGAGCACATATATTGAGACCTAGCAAAGGCACATCGGGCTAACAGTCCCTACAATTTTGCCAAGTTTCGTGCAAATCCATTCAGCCGTTCGAGCTAAAAGTGAGGCCAACCGCCTCATTGAAATTAACATGGGAAAAACGTGTTTTGGGACCCCCCTTTTTTCTCGGCCCCCCCTTGATGAAACCCCTCCAAATTGCCAGGGGCTGCTCAGAAACAAAATGTTCCATTTTCCTGAATATTTCAGCCAATTCCGTCCACAAACGCCAAAGTTATTAGACATAGAATTTTCAAAAATCCCATAGAGAAAAAATCCTAACTATATATACCTACTGGCGACCGCCAGTAGGTAATATATATATATATATATATATATATATATATATATATATATATATATGACATCACTGATGACATCATCTAGTGTCTGTGTGTTTTTGTAAAGTTTAAATATGTTTTACATATTGAAGAATGAGTGGATGTATGGAAGACTGAGTGTGTGTGTGGCTGACTGGGAGGTGTGTGACTCTGTGCATATCAATGTGTACTTGTATCAGTGATTGTATAAGAGAGTAAGTATGTGTTAGTATATGTGTGAAAAGTATGGTGTTCTGTGTTTAACTGTATAGATGAGGAAATCGAAGTGTGATTGATTCTTCACAGGACTGACTAGGTGTATGAGTGCATATGATAGTGTTGTAATAATGAGTGACTGTATGTATGAGTGATTGTATGGGTGAATGAGTGAATGTGTGTGTAGACGTAGGAATCAGTGAGTGCGTATGTAGTAACTGGTATTGGTTTGTCATGATGTCATCAGTGATGTCATTTGAGATGCCATTTGAGATGTCATCAGTGATGTCATCAGTGATGTCACTGACCATGTCATGAATGATGTAATATGTGACATCATCAGCAGTGGATTGCGGGTGCGCGATATATAGTTAGTGCAACTAACTATATATGGAATTTCATTGGTTTTATGTCAATAAAATGTCCAGCTAACTATATATGGTCTCTAACCTATGGTTTTTTCAGTAAATTTTCGAAGTTTTGTAAATGCAAATTCCTAACTATATATGGTCTATAACCTATGGTTTTTTCAGTGAATTTCATTGTTTTTTTCAAAGCTAATATCTATAGCTGTAAAATATATTCTTTATTACGTGACGTATCACGTAGCCACGTGAGACGCCTCATGACGCGTCGCATAACCGTGACGTATCGGCTCTGCAGCGCAAACAAAACCCGTAACGTAAGCGTGCCGGAGCACGCTTACAGATATATATTTTTTTTTTAACCTTAATTAGACAAATTCCACACGTGCACATATCTTGAGGCCTTGCAAAGGCACATCAAACAAACAGTCCCTACAATTTTGCCAAGTTTGCTGGAAATCTATTACCTTAATTTTTTTTTTACTGTTTCTCTTGGTTTTCCCCTTGTTACGCTTACCGGGGCGCTACCCGGTACGCGAACCGGACGCTCCAAAAACACAAGATGGCGGACTCCCGTTACGCTGCCGGTTAGCTGCCCGGTTCGCGTACCGGGAAGCGCCTCTACCGCGAAAAATCGCGGGGGACTTTAATATCCCCCTCATCAATCCTACCTTGCCCCCTTTCCTTCATTTCCCCTTCTTTTTTCACCACATCTTGTCTCTCGAACCTACAGAGAGACAAGATGGCGGCCGCTCCGGACTGTTTACAATGTTGACAGCTACGCTGCCGGTTAGCTGCCCGGTTAGCTGCCCGGTGAGCTGCCCGGTGAGCTGCCCGGTTCGTTTTTTTTTTATTTATTGCCCCGCGGGGCACGTTAATATCCCCCTCATCAATCCTAGGGGGTCAGGAGTGGTCTACCTTGTCCCCTTTCCTTCATTTCCCCCTTCGTTTTTCACCACATCTTGTCTCTCGATCGTACCGAGAGACAAGATGGCGGCCGCTCCGGACTGTTTAGAATGTTGACAGACACCGGAGAGTCAATCAGCTTCGCTTCGCGAAGTTCCGTTACGCGTCAGGTACGCGAACCGGGGCGCTAACCGGAGCGCTGTCACAGATATATATATTTTTTAAAACGTTAATTTCTCAAAATCCACTGGAGCACATATATTGAGACATAGCAAAGGCACGTCGGGCAAACCATATCTACAATTTTGCCAAGTTTCATGTAAATCTATTCAGCCGTTCGAGCTAAAAGTGAGTCCAACCGCCCTATGGAAAAATGAATGGGAAAAACGCGTTTTGGGACCCCCCTTTTTTCTCGGCCCCCCCTTGACAAAACCCCCCCAAATTTTCAGGGGCTGCTCAGAAACAAAATGTGCCATTTTCCTGAAAATTTCAGCCAATTCCGTCCACAAACGCCAAAGTTATTAGACATAGAATTTTCAGAAATCCCATAGAGAAAAAATCCTAACTATATATACCCACTGGCTATCGCCAGTAGGTAATATACATATATAAACATATATAATCTGCATATCTATATAAATATAAATGCATGCATACATATACATATATGCATACATATGCATGTTATTTACATGAAAGTTTTAAAAACACTAATAAAAGCAAAGCTAAAAAGCCACCTCATTACAAACAGAATGGCTTTAACTTAAACGAGGGCGAGATCTATTGCATTTTCAATGCTTGTTTACTTTGGTTCTATCAAGAAGGCATTCAGATGTGTCACACATTTGCCATAAATTCTGAATGTTAGCACTCTAGTTGCTCATTAGATCACTGTAGTAAAGCTAGTGCTCACCAGCGAAGTCTGCTGCTAATCATGGTTTGCAGCCATTTTCCCGCATTTTTTATCCCGCAGACTTTCAGTCCGCATACCATTATCCCGCAAGGTCATTAACCTCGCATACCATTATCCCGCATTTTTTCAAAACGCATGTGCATTTATCGCGCATGCCTTTACAAAGAATTACGTTTTAAAGGCATGTATGGTAAATGCATTTGCGTTGTGAAAACCACGATGACGAGAGAGGTAAGTGGGTTTGTGTTAATTTTTTCGTGGGTTAGTGATTGTGTAGTGTAGTGTAGTGTTGTTTAGTGTAGTGTTGTGTTAGTGTAGTGTAGAGTTGTGGTGGTTGTTTAGTGTAGGGTCATGCTGGGGGTAGTGTTTTAGGGTTTAGGGTTGTGTTGTAGTGTTTGCGTAGTGTAGGGTCATGCTGGGGGTAGTGTTTTAGGGTTTAGGGTAGTGTTGTAGTGTTTGCGTAGTGTAGGGTCATGCTGGGGGTAGTGTTTTAGGGTTTAGGGTTGTGTTGTAGTGTTTGCGTAGTGTAGGGTCATGCTGGGGCTAGTGTTTTAGGGTTTAGGGTAGTGTTGTAGTGTTTGCGTAGTGTAGGGTCATGCTGGGCGTAGTGTTTTAGGGTTTAGGATAGTGTTGTAGTGTTTGCGTAGTGTAGGGTCATGCTGGGGGTAGTGTTTTAGGGTTTTGGGTAGTGTTGTAGTGTTTGCGTAGTGTAGGGTCATGCTGGGGTGTAGTATTTTAGGGTTTAGGGTAGTGTTGTAGTGATTGCGTAGTGTAGGGTCATGCTGGGGGTAGTGTTTTAGGGTTTTGGGTAGTGTTGTAGTGTTTGCGTAGTGTAGGGTCATGCTGGGGGTAGTGTTTTAGGGTTTTGGGTAGTGTTGTAGTGTTTGCGTAGTGTAGGGTCATGCTGGGGTGTAGTGTTTTAGGGTTTTGGGTAGTGTTGTAGTGTTTGCGTAGTGTAGGGTCATGCTGGGGTGTAGTGTTTTAGGGTTTTGGGTAGTGTTGTAGTGTTTGCGTAGTGTAGGGTCATGCTGGGGGGTAGTGTTTTAGGGTTTTGGGTAGTGTTGTAGTGTTTGCGTAGTGTAGGGTCATGCTGGGGGTAGTGTTTTAGGGTTTTGGGTAGTGTTGTAGTGTTTGCGTAGTGTAGGGTCATGCTGGGGGTAGTGTTTTAGGGTTTAGGGTAGTGTTGTAGTGTTTGCGTAGTGTAGGGTCATGCTGGGGGTAGTGTTTTAGGGTTTAGGGTAGTGTTGTAGTGTTTGCGTAGTGTAGGGTCATGCTGGGGGTAGTGTTTTAGGGTTTAGGGTAGTGTTGTAGTGTTTGCGTAGTGTAGGGTCATGCTGGGGGCAGTGTTTTAGGGTTTAGGGTAGTGTTGTAGTGTTTGCGTAGTGTAGGGTTAAGCTGGGGGTAGTGTTTTAGGTTTTAGGGTTGTGTTGTAGTGTTTGCGTAGTGTAGGGTCATGCTGGGGGTAGTGTTTTAGGGTTTAGGGTTGTGTTGTAGTGTTTGCGTAGTGTAGGGTCATGCTGGGGGTAGTGTTTTAGGGTTTAGGGTAGTGTTGTAGTGTTTGCGTAGTGTAGGGTCATGCTGGGGTGTAGTGTTTTAGGGTTTTGGGTAGTGTTGTAGTGTTTGCGTAGTGTAGGGTCATGCTGGGGGTAGTGTTTTAGGGTTTAGGGTAGTGTTGTAGTGTTTGTGTAGTGTAGGGTCATGCTGGGGGTAGTGTTTTAGGGTTTAGGGTAGTGTTGTACTGTTTGTGTAGTGTAGGGTCATGCTGGGGGTAGTGTTTTAGGGTTTAGGGTAGTTTAGTTGTTTAGTGTATGCTAAAGGCATATTCGTTCTAAACGTTTTCGTTATTTTAATTTGCGGCCTAATAGTACATGCGGGATTTTTTTTGCGGACTGATGGTATGCGGGATTTCGTCATATATTCGCTAATCATACTTTCTATGGCAAAATGAACCCCCTCATTTTGTTCCTTTTTAAATTAAATGTTTTAAGAGTTACCACTTTATTCCAATCAAGATGGCTTCAGGCGTGCCATACCTTTGTAATAAGTAGGACTGTTAGCGCTCTAGTTGTTCTTTAGAACACTCTGGGACATTCTGTCATTGGGCTATAGTTGGGCTACATCTGGCTGATATTTGGGCTACATTTGTTTTTTTGTCTCTGGTGGCCATCTTTGGGCTACATTGGGCTACATTGGGCTACATTGGGCTACATTTGGGCTCCAACATATATATAGCCCAATGTAGCCCAATATATATTTTTCAAAGTTAATTTTCGTAAAAACCACTGGAGCCTATATCTTGAGACATAGCAAAGGCACATCGGGCTACCAGTCCCTACAATTTTGCCAAGTTTGGTGTAAATCCATTCAGCCGTTCAGGCTAAAAGTGAGGTCAACCGCCCTATGGAAAATTGCATGGGAAAAACACGTTTTGGGACCCCCCTTTTTTCTCGGCCCCCCCTTGACGAAACCCCCCCAAATTTTCAGGGGCTGCTCAGAAACAAAATGTTCCATTTTCCTGAAAATTTCAGCCAATTCTGTCCTCAAACGCCAAAGTTATTCGACATAGAATTTTCAAAAATCCCATAGGAAAAAAATCCTAACTATATATACCTACTGGCTATCGCCAGTAGGTAATATATATATATATATATACATATATATATATCCAAGTGATTCCTCAAACCTCCACAAGGCGTGGCGAAAGAAGAAGACGGACCCCACGGCTTCAGGCAAGATGTTATTGCCTACTGGCGGTGGCCAGTAGGTAGTTATAGTTAGGACCTAGTTTCCATAGGAAATCCACAACATTCTATTTGGAATAACTTTGGCGCCGGTGGACGAAATCTTCGTGAATTTTTCTAAGAAAATGGCCTGCTCAGTTCTGCTCCTTCCCTGAAAGTTTGGGGGTGATTGGTCAAGCGGGGGCTGAGAAAAATGGGGTCCCAAAATGTGTTTTCCCCATGCAATTTTCCATAGGGACCTTTAGCCAGGGCTACAGCCCGAACGGCTGAACGGAATTACACGAAACTTGGCAGAGAGGCAGAGTTCTGTTCGCAGATTGTGCTTTTTGTTAAATGGTGTGAATCCGTTCAGTAGTTTCTTTGAAAATTGTAAGTAAAATCATAGCGATATCTAGAGACGGGGTGCAGCAAGCGTACGGAAATTCGTTCAATTACGAGCGCGAGCTGCATGCTGATTGACTGTGTACTGTCTGTCAACATTCGAAACCAGGAAGTTTTGGCGGCCATCTTGTGCCTCGCTAGAACCGAGTCACAAGGAAATAGTAAAATAAAGTTGAGAAATAAGGGTAGGGGGAGGCTAGAAACATTCTGACCCTCTAGGTTTTAGGAGGTTATACGTGGATGTTTAGGCTCTATTTTTTTACGAAAAATTGCGGAGTACGCGTACGGAAATACCTAGAATTACGAGCTGGAGCTGCATGCTGATTGGTTGTGAACTGTCTGAACACTTGATAGTGTTGGCAGCCATCTTGTTTGTCGCTAGAAGTGAGTCACAAGAAAACAGTAAACAAAGTTGAGAAATAAGGAAAGGTGGCAGGGCAGAACCATCCTGACCCTGTAGGCTTCGTCAGGGATTAGGTTTAGAATTTTTAGGCAATTTTTTAAAATTTTATTTTGAATAGAAAAATCGCGGAGTATGCGTATTTACGTGGACGAGCTGTATGCTGATTGGTTGTCGATAATCCAAACCAGGAAGTGTTGGCAGCCGTGTTGTTGGTCGCTAAAACCGAGTCAGAAGAAAACAGTTAAAAGAAAAAAAAGGCGAGAAATAAGGAAAGGGGACATGGTAGAAATATCCTGATCTTGTATGTTTGGTCAGGGGGTCGTTTATGGATTTTTAAGCTCTATATTTTATTTTGAATAGAAAAATTGCAGAGTACGTGTATTTAGGTGCATGCTGATTGGTTGTCGACTGTCAAATGGGAGAGATTTATGAAAGGGGGCATGGTAGAAACATCGTGATCCTGTAGGGTTGCTCAGGGGGTACTTTATGGATTTTTAAGCTCTATATATTTTTTATTAACAATGGAAAAATTGCGGCGTGCACGGACATACAATCACGAGTTCTATGCTGATTGGCTGTCAACGCTTCATGTTGTTGAGGGGGCGTATGTGCCCCGGGGTCCGCCACCTTCCTGGGGCAGTAATCTTTAAAGTAGGGTGGCCGTGAGGGTACGGATTTCCTAGCTCCGGGGGTTACCACTTTTCGGGGTTGTTTGGGAGGGGGTAGTGGTGATTCCATCCTGTAGCTCTTGATTGTTCCGAGGAGTCCTGCAGTGTCCCGACACTGGTGTTTGGTAAGGTAGGGCGGGAGCGTCGCGGCTCCCACTTCAGCACAGCAAACCGGTTTCCAATTTGAAAGGGAGAGCAAGTTAAGCTGCTGTGTCTTTCAAGTAGGAATTAGATTGCTTTTCGTTAGAGAGCAGTATATAAACTGTTCTTTTTCTTTACTTGTATTCCGTTTTATTTACAGTATGTGTCCACGTCTCTTCAGAATGAATTCCACAGGGTAGAGTCTGTGGCAGTGTTGTTTTTTGTTTGCCACCCTTCACCCTTATTGACAACGTAATGGGGGCACTGCTGTCGTGTCTTTTTTAACTTTGCAACACAGTAGGTAGGATAAATAAAGCACTTGACACAATGTAGAGTGACACTATTTATTGTATTTAATTTTCCAATGTTTTGAAAATAGAATATACTCATGTACAAAATATTGTTTTATTTCACAAATAAATATTTAATATAATTTTTATGAATCACCACATGAGCTGATATTATAGTATAGATAAAAATAAGTTTTTATGTACAAGGAGCTATAACAGAAGAAATTCAGTATGGAAAATCAACAACCGAATTTGAACATATTTTCGAAATTAGTAACAGTGTCATAGAAGAGCTGAACATAAACTATAAGTAGCGAGAGTGAAGAGCAAGACATAAATGCTGGAGATATTAGCTGTGATTTCCTAGATTAAAGGTTAGATGTTGATTTTTTGGAAGAATCATATGACATCTAGTATGATCATATGAGTTTTGAAATTGATAATGAGGTATATGAAATAAAAGATGAAATGATTTTAGGTCTATTAAGTTATGAGATGTTATAAGAATACATTTATTAAAATGGCTACAAGTGTGCAAATTACCCAGTGCCTTTTACCGGGGAAGTAGTTACAACAAAAAAGCTCGATGAAGGGCCTTGACGTTCAATCAGAATTTGATATTGAATAATAATTGATAATACCAGTCAAGAAAGGCATAAAGTGTGCAATTTAAGCACTGCTTTCGGCTGAGGTAGTTCATACTAATTAAAAGATAATGTCAAAAAAGTAATGTTGAGCATAGTGATGCTCCTGATCCATGCATTTTATTAGGTCTATAGACTGTTCCCCGTAAGACAAAAGTTCATCACAATAAATGCATAGAATGTTAATTTCATCGAAATGAGGATTCATTTGTGGGTGTGGATTGGTTGCTGAATGTGCTGCTGCAGCAATCGCTGTGCTTGGTGCAGCAGTAGGTGGGTTCTGTCTGTAAATGAAAAGGAGGAAATTTTTCTGTCTTAGGCTCCATACGAATAATAGCCTGAAATGGATGGACACATTTAATAAGAATAGACTAATAGGTATTTAAATTCATCAGTTCAGAAGGAATTATTATGAAGTCTACATTATTATGCACATCTCTGGGAGGCATTATGTTCTTATCCAATTTGTTATAAAAATATTAAAAAATATGTTGATTAGAATGCAATTCAAAACAATTTCTGTGAGTAATAAGTTGCAAAATGTTTCGTCATTATTATTTTCCTTTTGAAATACACATGAACACTACTGGTTTGAATTTTAAAAAGAAATGGAAGAATAATTTGGTGTTTTGGTGTTAGTGAAATCACCTATAACTTTGTAATATGTTGCTCACAATTATGTACAGTACAACATTGTACATTCTGTTCCACATTTTCTTCCATTAATATTTCAGTTTCTGCATGGTTTTCCTGAGGCCCAAAGTAACTAAGCTGAATTTCTTCAGAGACATTTGTTACATCTGATATAGATGCACGGAAAAGAGTCCTGTTCAATTTTTTTTAACATTAGTGCTGGAATTTTTGCGTAATACAATGTTCTGATTAATTTTCTGATTTGAGTACGATTAACTGGTAACATTCTGAATTGGTGAAAAACACTTTGGTATACTTTTTTAGAAAGATAAGGCAGGGAATGACTTTGGAAAGCAGTATTTTCCCACACACTGCAAGAGTCTAGTGCGTGCCACATCTTAATCTTTTGCTTAACACTTTTGTTATTATAGTTGGGTAAAAACTTGCATAAGAAAATTAATAGATTCTTAACTTGCAGTATAAATACTACTACAATTGGCAGTGTTCACTGGAGTTTTAGAACGTGTCCCTAAAAGTTCCTCAGGTAACACTTCTTTTGCATTTGTAGGAACAATTTTGTGTTTCACAATAGAATAACCATTTATAACTTCATAGGTACGAATACTAGTGTCATCTGTATGCAAATCATTACTCTGAAGATAACTTGTCATTAAAAAAGGCTTAGAACTTGATCTATCATTCCATTCTCCTAAGAAAAATGTCTGTAAAATGTGTTAGTTTCTATTTTACATTTACATTTGGCTTTCATTAAAGGGATCTATGAATGCAATTTTGTCACAGTTAACAAACTCTATAGACACAGTACAATTGTCGGTCTTAAATAAAGCAAAGCTACATTCAATGTTGTCCGTAGTGTAGATGGAAAGATGAATTGGAGTTGTTAATCCTCTTGTCCGTAGTGTAGGTCGAAGGCAGTAGTTGACAGAGAAATGGAGGAATGCTTTGTCTCTTTTTTTAATACAAAATCTGAAAACATATAGTAGAAACATCTATAATTTTAAGAAATGAAGGCTGAATTTAGTAATGTACAAACTGTAAGGAAATGTGATGACATTGTGAAATTGTCTGTTTTAAATGAATCAAGATTGTATTGAATGTTTTCTGTACTACTGGTGGTATTGGTATCTAGTTGTGAACTCTAGTGAGTGCAGAATTTATTGAAGGCTCTTCTTGGTAGACATAAGAGAAATTTACATGCAAAAGTGAATTGAAGTTGTCAACCCTGCTGTCTGCAGTGTAGATTGAATGCAGTTGTTGAGACAAAGATTGAAAAATGCTATTTAGTTACAGATAACAGAATCTGAGGACAAAGAATTCTATTTGTGATAAGGAAAACAGTGTTGAATGTAATGCGGTCCTTCATGTAGAAAGAAAGCTTAATTGACAACTGCTGTCTGCAGTGTAGATTGAAGGCAGTTGTTGAGACAAAGATTGAAGAATCATATTTAGTTACAGATAACAGAATCTGAGGACATAGAATTCTATTTGTGATAAGGAAAATAGTGTTGAATGTAATGCGGTCCTTCATGTAGAAGGAAAAGTGAATTGAAGTTGTGAACCCTGTTGTGTGCAGTGTAGATCGAAGGTTGTTGTTGA
The DNA here is from genome assembly GCF_964263255.1 of Lissotriton vulgaris. Taxonomy (NCBI): domain Eukaryota; kingdom Metazoa; phylum Chordata; class Amphibia; order Caudata; family Salamandridae; genus Lissotriton; species Lissotriton vulgaris. The sequence continues at coordinate 726,460,755 of NC_141696.1, forward strand.
CAGAAAGATCGGTCAATGAAAGTTGTTAAGCCAGTTGTTCGCAGTGTAGGATGAAGGTAGTTGTGGTCAGAAAGATTGAAGAATGCTATTTAGTTACAGATAACAGAATCTGAAGACATATAGTTCTATTTGTGATAAAGAAAACAGTGTTGAATGTAATGCGGTCCTTCATGTAGAAGGAAAGCTCAATTGAAGTTGTCAACCCTGCTGTCTGCAGTGTAGATTGAAGGCATTTGTTGAGACAAAGCTTGAAGAATTGTATTTAGTTATAGATAACGGAATCTGAGGACATAGAATTGTATTTGTGATAAGGAAAACAGTGTTGAATGTAATGCGGTCCTTCATGTAGAAGGAAATCTCAATTGAAGTTGTAAACCCTGCTGTCTGCAGTGTAGATTGAAGGCAGTTGTTGAGACAAAGATTGAAGAATTGTATTTAGTTACAGATAACAGAATCTGAGGACATAGAATTGTATTTGTGATAAGGAAAACAGTGTTTAATGTAATGCGGTCCTTCATGTATAAGAAAAGCTCAATTGAAGTTGTCAACCCTGCTGTCTGCAGTGTAGATTGAAGGCAGTTGTTGAGACAAATATTGAAGAATGGTATTTAGTTACAGATAACAGAATCTGAGGACATAGAATTCTATTTGTGATAAGGAAAAAAGTGTTGAATGTAATGCGGTCCTTCATGTAGAAGGAAAGGTGAATTGAAGTTGTGAACCCTGTTGTGTGCAGTGTAGATCGAAGGTCGTTGTTGACAGAAAGATCGGTCAATGCAAGTCGTTAAGCCAGTTGTCCGCAGTGTAGATTGAAGGTAGTTGTTGTCAGAAAGATTGAAGAATGCTATTTAGTTACAGATAACAGAATCTGAGGACATAGAATTCTATTTGTGATAAGGAAAACAGTATTGAATGTAATGCGGTCCTTCATGTAGAAGGAAAGCTCAATTGAAGTTGTCAACCCTGCTGTCTGCAGTGTTAATTGAAGGCAGTTGTTTAGACAAAGATTGAAGAATTGTATTTAGTTACAGATAACAGAATCTGAGGACATAGAATTGTATTTGTGATAAGGAAAACAGTGTTGAATGTAATGCGGTCCTTAAAGTAGAAGGAAAGCTCAATTGAAGTTGTGAACTCTGTTGTCTGCAGTGTAGATTGAAGGCAGTTGCTGAGTCAATTTTTCAATTTTATTTATTATGTTTTGGCTCTCAATAGAGGGCCACATAAAAATATGCACACTACAACACAAAGCAAATACATTACAAGCAAGAAAGCAACACATATACCATATAAGATACCTAGGCTAAATACAGTACTGACATGTGGAGCAAAATTATAGATAGTCAAAAACGTCAAGACATCTCCCAGAGCATATTAATAAATAGCCAGAAAACCTTTAAAAAAGTTAAAAATATGAAAGCAGAACATTCCATTGGGAGGGCAATAAAGTGCAGAGAGGAAGCCATTCAGGGTGACAATGCCGAGGCGGAGACAGATAGCTTTTAACCACCTAGAGCGCAATTTACGAAGCGCGGGGCATATCAGTAGCACATGCATACAGTCCTGGACGTTCTCTTTACATAAATTGCATAAAGGAGAGGAGCCATACCATTTAGATAACAATCGATTTAGAGGTATTAAATCGTAACGTAGTAGAAACCAAAACCTACGTATACCATGCGGAAGGGTCCATAATACATAGGGTTGTGGTTGTTTCATCTTGTAAGAATCAAGGAGAAGATCTACATTCCTTTTTTCACTAATTAGTTTTTTATCAGATTGGAAACATAGGTCCCATGGAGCTGCTTTCAAGACCGATTTTAACTGTAAAGGAGAATACAAAAAAAGAGCAGTTTCATCAAGTTTTAGTAGGGTTACAGCTTTTCTGAAATTGCAAACAAGTTGAGAAAACTCATTAAAATTACCCAACAATTCATTTCTGAGGAGAGCTCTCATTGTCCCTACTTCTGCTCTTGCAAGGCAAGCCACCCATCTTACAAGGGCACATAGTCCCTGGACCCAACTACTTCTGAGGCCAAGGTCGAGCCTACAGGCTGCCAGAGAGCACGCAGTATTTAGGGACATAAGCGATCTTAAGAGCTTCCCCTCAATCTTATGGCAAAAGTCCCATTTCTTTATTTCGATAAGTTCGATACCATACAGTATTGTTGCGGGGATTTTAGATCTATATACTTCCAATAGACTCGAAGAGTGCCGTTTCCCCGTTGCCTGGTATAGGGCATTTAGACCTTTGCCGTGGGCAGTAGCTTTGCGTGAACAATGCTCTATATGGAGCTTCTCACTCAGGTTTGCCGTAACAATTTTCCCCAAAAAAGTATAGGACTTTACCACCTCTAGTTTTTGATCCCCAATAAACCAACCATAATCTACAGATCGGCACCTCTTCTTGCCAGCAATACACATGACTTTACTTTTAGTAATATTGATCTTCATGCCATGAGCTACCGCAAAGGAGTGCAGAGCATGAAGCCGATTAGCTAGTCCTTTAGGAGTTAAGTCGAGGATAAGCACATCATCGGCATACATCAGGCAGGAAATCGGTGCCCCCCCCACCACCGGGGCAATGCCCTCTCTGGCAGCCAAGGCGGCGGGAAGGTCTGCCGTGTATAAGGAGAACAAAAGGGGAGCCAATAAGCAGCCTTGTTTAAGGCCATTCGAAGTTGAGATTGTATCAGATAGCCCCCTTTCGCCCCCCAGCAGGACCCTAGACCAAGTCTCTGTATGTAAAGCCCTCACCAACTCCAACAGATAGAGTGGGAGCCCAAGCGCTGCCAATTTTCTCCACAGCGTTCCACGATCAACTTTATCAAACGCTGTGGAGAAATCAATAAAGGCGGCATACACCACCCCACCTCTCACCTGAACATACTTGTCTGTGACCACATGTAGAGCGGTGAGGTTATCTAGCGTACCGTGGTTCCTACGGAAACCGGTCTGTTCTAATGGCAAAATATTGTTCTCCTCAACCCAAACGGAAAGGGATTTCAAAAGACATTTCGCAAAGACCTTTCCGGTAGAGTCGAGGAGAGCAATCAGACGATAGTTACTAGGACTATCCCTAGTTCCCTTCTTAAAAATAGGGACCAAGATACTTCCCCTCCAGGAGGCAGGTACCGTTCTAGACAAAAAACAGGCTTTATACAGGGGATACAGGATTTTACTCCACCTTACAGGATCAGATTTCAAGACCGTCATGGGGAGTTCATCAGGGCCCATTGCCCCTGAAACACGCATATTTTTTATAGCCAACTCGATTTCTTTTTCTGCGGGATAATTAATAAGACCCACAGAGGTGCCGCTAATGTCGGAATCATTACTCAAAGTAGCACCGGTGGCACAAACATCATTTAAACTCCCGTTCCCTGCATAAAGATCCCGGATGTAGGAAATCCATACCTCTTCAGCTATAGGGATAGGTGATGGGCTTACTCTAGAACCGCACCCCCTACCTACTATTGCCCAGAATTCTCTAATCCTGCCGTAAACAACAGCTTCCCTCAAGCTGATCCAAACATTATCCTCCCGTTCCATTTTTATTTTTAGCTGGAGTCTACTTCTCTTTCTTTTTAGCCTGGAAATTTCTTTTCTGCGTTCCATGACACTGTCGAGATATTGTTCACAGACTAATTTGTTTATTTCCTTATTCAGGCCACGCAAGATACTGGGAACCACCACTCCATTTTTTGGTCGAGAGATTTTTTTAGCATACGAAGTGATCTTTTGCACAAATTCTATAAAGTAAACTATTTCATTCCCGCGCCACTCATTTAAAACTAATAGGGTGTCGGATAAAAAATCCTGAACCCCATTGATGGCCAAAGGATTCCAAAAGCACCTTCCAGAAGAAGCGTGGAAGGCAGCATCACTGCCGTGCATAGACCAAGGTGCGATTGACAAGGGATTTAAAGAAATAGTTACAAACAATATGCTGTGATCACTCAAAGGAGTAGCTAGGACCTTAAGGTCCTGAATAAAAGGAAACAAGCCGTAGTCGGCGATTACATAATCTAAGATAGAAGACCCAAAGGGAGACTTGTGAGTAAATTTTGCAGGCACATCAGACGGAAATCTCCCATTTAATATAAGACCATCGACAGCCGCCAATTCTTTGAGCAAAATCTTCCCTCGTTTATTTGTCACTGATTTAACAGGGAAGAGTGATTGAGGAATACAATATGCCTCTTCCTTAGGTTTATTCCTAAAAAGTTCCAAACTAACATTGGAGATTTTGCAATTCAAGTCTCCCACAAGCATAATTTCCGGAGGAACAGGAACATTTTTGATTCGATCAATATATAAAAATATCTGCTTTAATATCACATTAAAACACTCCTCTGGAGGAATATAAACATTCAAAACTACAATGGGGGACTTTATGCCGTTATTAAACAGGTTATCAATGGTTATTGCATGGAAAAATTTGCTAGGATCAATATAATGGGAAAATCTCCATTGCAATTTGTTAGATAGTAAACAAGCAATACCCCCCCTAGCATGACCTTTCTTAGAAGGGATAGCAGGCACTTCCAGGACATAATAGTCCTTAGGAACCTTCAACGTATTGATACACCACGTTTCCTGTAAACAGATCACGTTTGCTCCAAGTGAGACTAAAAAATCAAATTTCTCTGGGCTACTGTGTATCCCTGCCGCGTTCCAGGAAATTATATTTAATGTGGTGTTAAAGATGTTGAAACAATCTGGGATTATCTTTTGTTTTTGTAGATAAGGCACTATGCAGCCAGTTCCACCGCATAATATCCTCTGAAAAGGAGGAATTCTGAGTCAGCGGAAGTGGCTGCACTTGGGAGACCGAGCGTTTTCCCTTAGATACCCAAATCCTCAGGTCTCTATGAGAAGAGGCTACCCCATTTTGCTCCTCCCCTCTACATGCCTCCCCAGAGGACAGGTATATCTTACCGAGATTAAAAATCGGAAGAATGTCAATACCTGTACGATGAAAATTCTCTGCTTGCTGCAATATCAAATTTACGATAATAGGTGAATACAATTTAACCCTTATACTCGTTACCTTGACTTCACCAAACAGGGAAACTAACTCAATGTCCCTAGTTTGAATATGACGGAGACTTTCTATCTCACTAAAGCGCTTAAGGAGCCAAGCTCTATTTAAGGGCAAGTCCACATCAAATAAGGGTAAAAAGTCTAACACAAGGGTTTCCACTGGAGCTTTTTGAGCTGCTAAGGGGCGATCCGGAGGATGGCCATCTCCCCTCTCTGAAACTACAAAGAAAGGAGAAGCCAAAGGATTAAGGGACCCCAATTGATATTGAATTGAGCCTCCAGTCGCAGTAGATAGAAAAAGACTTGGGAGGGGACCCCCCGTTTGTGGGATAGCTTCCAAGGATGATGACGGGCACAATTCACCTTCTACCTTAATAGAAGTAGAAATGGGGGGGTTCACTTCAATATCAATATCCACCTTTGCAGATAGAGGAGAAGGATCCAAAATGATCACTTCATTCTCCAGTGTGGTCAGAGAATTTTGGAAGATTATCCGACGCTGCCTTTTCTTCTTGTATTTTCTAATTGGTTTCTTTTTATTCCCTTTATTGTTTCTAAGTTTACCATTTTTTACCTTTTCCTCCTGTTTATCATCGATAGGTTCTTTGTTATTTTCAGACTTGAAGATGGGAAAGAGGTCTTGAGCCGCCTTAAGGCCAGATATGGATTTACCTTCCTCCATAATCTCAAGAACAGAATTATTAATACAGTTGGGCACTGCAGTTTGGGGAATAGCTACAGTGTTTGATATCATAGCTGAAGTCCCAGTTTTCCTGTCAGTTTCCGCTGAGGCCACATCTGTTTCCCTCAGTGGCAAACTATGTTTGATCATAGGGGAGGGGACACTTCTCATATCAGGAGACTTCTGTAACAAGGACTTTAGTATTTGGGTGACAGACTCCAAAATACAATCCGAGTTACCAACAAATTTCCCTAAAAGAGACAAAATAGAGGCTAATAATTGTTCCAGAACAATCATAGATTCAGAGATAGGTTTTTCACATGCTTCCACTGGCCGGCAAATACCAGATAGGTCAAGACCCGAGGGCCCAGAAACGCCTAACAGATCAGACATTTCCTGACCATTCAACGAAGGAGTATTACTATACAGCAATAGTCCAGATGGAGTAGCGCCCCCCGAAGCTTTGATAGGGGCCAGCGACTCCACTTTCGCTGTGTTTACATAACGGCCACAAAGATCAAAATCAATAGATAGTGATGAGGAATCCCCACCCAGCCGATCCTGCGGCGGGGTTTGAGACACAGATGGTTGATTCGTGAGTTCCCTCTCAGGTACTGAGGGGGCAAGCTCACTCTCTTCCTTCCCTTCCGAGAGAGCATGGGGAGGGAACCCCACTGGCACAGATTGTTGTAATACAGGCTGCACAAGAGGGGGCAGCATAGATGTAGAAGCGTCAACTTTTACCCCTAAAGTCATGGCACAGGAACCTTTTTTTGTAAAAATATTGGCGTTCTTAGGGGAGGGCAGATCCCAAAGCTCGAATAGTTGGCATTGGCCCTTCAACGGGGGGTTATTTACAGATTTATTTCTTATACAAGTAATATCTTTCTTTACACCTGAGGTACCACCCACTTCCCTACCAGAACGCAGTTTCTTAACCATCTTCTAGGCAAATGTATCCGCAAGATTATATTTAAAAAAAGAAAATATCCTCCAGAAGAGTAATAGACAGACAATAATACAGTGCTCCTAAAATAACAAAGTATAGTCCGGGAGAGGCAACGGAGGCTGCCCAGCGGTAAGGACCGAGGAGGCCACAGAACAGTCTCGCTGGATGGTTACTTCCTCCAACAGTCAGGTGTATATCCCATAGGCAAGAAAAGATACAATTAGCAGAACGCTGGCGATGTAAATAACTGGGGCCAGCCCAGCCTACCTCGGCCACTGAGGGCCACAGAGGGTCCGCCCTTAGTCCGGGCTTGGTCCCGGGATCTGTCCCGCACACGCGTCCCGCTAACGCGAAGTCCGCCCGGGTTAAATGCGATGCCAGGTACAGGGGGCGGAGTCACGGGAAGAGGCAACAGGTGTGCTTGGTGGGACTCGCACAGCCTGATGGGCCTCGCAGTCCCGTCCTCCGACGCTTGTCAAAGTCCCACGCAGGTTTCGCTCTCCAGATGGGGCTCCAAGCAGGCAATGCACTTCAGAGTGCTCACAGACCTCGAGGCACACAAATCTCCTCAGCGAGCGGCACCCGCGGAGCGGTGGCCGCGAGGAGTATAAAGGCAAGCAGGGGTCGGAGACACGGGAAGAGGCAACAGGTGTGCTTGGTGGGACTCGCACAGCCTGATGGGCCTCGCAGTCCCGTCCTCCGACGCTTGTCAAAGTCCCACGCAGGTTTCGCTCTCCAGATGGGGCTCCAAGCAGGCAATGCACTTCAGAGTGCTCACAGACCTTGAGGCACACAAATCTCCTCAGCGAGCGGCACCCGCGGAGCGGGGGCCGCGAGGAGAATAAAGCCAAGCAGGGGGGCGGAGACACGGGAAGAGGCAACAGGTGTGCTTGGTGGGACTCGCACAGCCTGATGGGCCTCGCAGTCCCGTCCTCCGACGCTTGTCAAAGTCCCACGCAGGTTTCGCTCTCCAGATGGGGCTCCAAGCAGGCAATGCACTTCAGAGTGCTCACAGACCTCGAGGCACACAAATCTCCTCAGTGAGCGGCTCCCGCGGAGCGGGGGCCGCGAGGAGTATAAAGGCAAGCAGGGGGGCGGAGACACGGGAAGAGGCAACAGGTGTGCTTGGTGGGACTCGCACAGCCTGATGGGCCTCGCAGTCCCGTCCTCCGACGCTTGTCAAAGTCCCACGCAGGTTTCGCTCTCCAGATGGGGCTCCAAGCAGGCAATGCACTTCAGAGTGCTCACAGACCTCGAGGCACACAAATCTCCTCAGCGAGCGGCTCCCGCGGAGCGGGGGCCGCGAGGAGTATAAAGGCAAGCAGGGGGGCGGAGACACGGGAAGAGGCAACAGGTGTGCTTGGTGGGACTCGCACAGCCTGATGGGCCTCGCAGTCCCGTCCTCCGACGCTTGTCAAAGTCCCACGCAGGTTTCGCTCTCCAGATGGGGCTCCAAGCAGGCAATGCACTTCAGAGTGCTCACAGACCTCGAGGCACACAAATCTCCTCAGAGAGCGGCTCCCGCGGAGCGGGGGCCGCGAGGAGTATAAAGGCAAGCAGGGGGGCGGAGACACGGGAAGAGGCAACAGGTGTGCTTGGTGGGACTCGCACAGCCTGATGGGCCTCGCAGTCCCGTCCTCCGACGCTTGTCAAAGTCCCACGCAGGTTTCGCTCTCCAGATGGGGCTCCAAGCAGGCAATGCACTTCAGAGTGCTCACAGACCTCGAGGCACACAAATCTCCTCAGCGAGCGAAAGATTAAAGAATGCTATTTAGTTACAGATAACAGAATCTGAGGACATAGAAGTGTATTTGTGATAAAGAAAATAGTGTTGAATATAATGTGGTCCTTAATGTAGAAGGAAAGGTGAATTGAAGTTGTGAACCCTGCTTTCTGTAGTGTAGAGCAAAGGTAGTTGTTGACAGAAAGATCGATCAATGCAAGTTGTCAACCCAGTTGTCCACAGTGTAGATTGAAGGTAGTTGTTGACAGAAAGATTGAAGAATGCTGTTTAGTTACAGATAACAGAATTTGAGGTCATAGTAGAGTTGTTTCTGCTTTAAGGAAAGCAAGGCTGAATGCAATGCTGTCCTTTATATAGAAGGAGAGCTGAATTCAAGTTGTGAACCCAGCTGTTCGCAGTGTAGATTGAAGGCAGCAGTTTCTGATTTAATTTGTACTAAAATGTCAACATAATTTAAAATTTCCATCAAAGCTTTCTTGTTCAAAATCACAATTCATGTTTGCAGCAGTAATTTCTCCTTCTTCACTCTCATTGCCGGTGACAGATATGATTAGTTCTTCAATTATATTCAAAGTAATATCCAAAATCTCATGAGTATGCGGCTCATTAAAGGGCCCGTAGTTTGAATTTCAATAAGAAACTGAAGATTTGATAACTATAGACTATATTGGCTATTTTTTTATTGTTAGACTTTTAAGCTTTTGTTTATACATGAACAGCAGGAAGTGCGCAAATTACCCACTGCCATTCACGAGTAATAGTTACCAAGAAGGCTCAATAAAGGGGCTGTACTTTGAATTTGTATTACAAGAAGAACAATTGACAAGTCCAGGCAAGAAAGGCAGCAAGGGTGCACATTTCTCACTGCCTTTGGATGGGATAGTTCTTCCAAGAAAAAAGCTTGATAAATGTGTAGTGAGTGATGTTGAGGAGGGTGATCTTTTTTTTATTTTTCATGAGGTTGATAGACTATTTGATGTAACAGAAAAGTTCATTGCAATAAATGCATAGAAATTTAAGTTTACCAAAATCAAGATGAATATGTGAGTATGGACTGCTTGCCGAAGATGCTGTTGCAGCAGTTGATGTGGTTGGTGCAGCAGCAAGTGGGTTGTCATGCAATCTCTGTGTTGCAGCTCAAGTGAAGTTGTTGGGGTGCAAGTTTTTACATGTTACATCATAGTTGGTTTGCCAAAGGAGTATTTTTTGGATGGATCATCCCTTGAAAGAGTTGTTTGCTAAATTTTACAGATTAGTTTGGGAGTATTAACCTTCTTCTGGGGTAGTAGAAATTAGAAAAAGGTTCGATAAAGGGTCTTCACGTTCAATTAGAATATGAAACTGGGGAATAATTGATAATCCCAGCCAAAAAAGGAAGCAAGTGCGCATCTAAACCAAAAAAGTTTTGTGGTGTATGTGATGTTGTGTGGTGCAAGCAGCACGGATTGGTAGCAAAATCTTTAAAATCAAGTTTTCTAATAAATATTGGTTGTCCATTCACAGAAGTAAGTTGAAGATTTTCAAAAAGTATGATGTATTTTTTTGTAAATAAGTCATGTCATTCAATACGGTGACATGGTGATGATTTGTGGTGCACTCAGTTAGTAATACCTTTGGCGCTGAGCTTGAATGTACCCCGTGAAGATGTGTGGTCGGGTGCGATACAGTAATTGAAGTGATGTCTTTTGTTGATTGAATTCTGCATCAATTCCATGTAATAGGGACAGTATGTCTCACTGTGACATAAAAGTGTTCACTCTTGTTTGTGAATATTTATAGTGCACTGAGTAAGTAGTATCTTTGGTGGTGAGCTTGTATGTTCCCTGTGCAGTGTGGATTGAAGGCAGACATAGATGAATGTTTTTGTCACTTATTTAAACAAAATGTGAAACATATAGAGTAGAATTTTGTGTGCATTAAATCAATGAAGGCTGAATTTCATAGTGTTCAAAGTTTAAAGAAATGTGAGGATATTGTGCAATGGTATGTGTTTTAAGTAAATCAAGATTGTATTGAATGTTTTCTGTAGTGCTGGCGCTCTTGCTATCTAGTTGTGAAGTCTACTGAGTGCAGAATTGATTGAAGGCAGTTCTCAGCACACATAGCGAATTGAAATTTACATGGAAAACTGAATTGACGTTGTGAACCCTGCTGTCTGTAATGTAGATCGAAGGTACTAATCGAAAGAAACATTGATGAATGGTATTTTGTACAGTTAACAGAATCTTAGGACAGAGTAGAATTGTATCTGCGTTAAGGAAAACAATATTGAATGTAATGCTGTCCTTAATGTAGAAGGAAAGCTACATTGAAGGTCTGAATGCAGCTGTCGGCAGTGTAGATTGAAGGCAGTTGTTGACACAATGATCTATGAATGCTATTTTGTACAGTTAACAGAATGTGAGGACACAGTATAATTGTCTCTGCCTTAACGAAAGAAAGGCTGAATGCAATGTTGTGCTTTATGTAGAAGGAAAGCTGAATTCCATTTGTGAACCCAGCTGTCTGCAGTGTAGATTGAAGGCAGTTGTTGACACAAATGAAAGGTATTTTGTCACTGTTTGCCTAACCTGAGGACACAGTATAATTGTCTCTGCCTTAAGGAAAGCAAGGCTGAATACAATGCTGTCCTTAATGTAGAAGGAAAGCTGAATTGAAGTTGGGAACCCAGCTGTCCGCAGTGTAGATTGAAGGTAGTTGTTGACAGAAAGATCTGTCAATGCAAGTTCTACAAGTTAACAGTATCTGTGGACGCAGTATAATTGTGTCTGTCTTAAGCAAAGTAAAGCTGAAAACAATGGTGTCTTTAATGTAGAAGGAAAGCTGAATTCAAGTTGTTAACTCAGCTGTCCGCAGTGTAGATTGAAGGGAGTTGTTGAGACAAAGATCGAAGAATGCTATTTAGCCACAGATAACAGAATCTGAGGACACAGTATAATAGTCTCTGCCTTAAGGAAAGCAAGGAAGAATACAATAATGTCCTTAATGTAGAAGGAAAGCTGAATTGAAGTTGTGAACACAGCTCCCTGCAGTGTAGATTGACAGCAGTTGTTGACACAAAGATTGATGAATGCTATTTTGTCACAGATAACAGAATCTGAGGAAGCAGTATAATTGTCTCTGTCTTAAGTATAGCAAGGCTGGATTCAATGATGTCATTAATGTAGAAGGAAAGTTGAAGTGAAGTTGTGATCCATGATGTCTGCAATGTATATTGAAGGTGCTACTCGACACAAACATTGATGAATGTTATTTTGTACAGTTAACAGAATCTGAGGACATAGTACACTTGTCTGTGCCTTAAATAAATTGAGACTAATATGTCATACTGTGTTTTAATGAGTTTGCAGCATTCTTAAATGCACAAAGGCAAGCATTAAGTTTGATAGCATGCTTATGTGATAAATAATGAGAAGTTTCATTTTCTTCAAGAGTCTTCGCAACAAGCTTGTCCAGATATATTGTGGTATTGTAATTTGTTGTTATACTCCATGGGTAGTATAAGTAAATGATGTAATGTAGCATTGGTAATGTTAACATTTGGTTATATTTTTAATATAAGGAAGTTATTACAAATATGCAATAAGGAAATGCTGCTGACTATGGAACTATTCTACTAGAAATAAGAATTGGAGAAATGACTGAACATGTCAAACTTGTTTTACAGAGACGAATAGTTTGAAATTTGTTTCCAAAAGAAAATATTGTTGTTAAGTTTGTAGGTATTTTTAAAATAATTGACAACCCCAGGGAAGAAAAGCAGAAAGTGTGAAAATATCCTACTTTGTTCGGCTGGGGTATTAGCTACAATAAAAAGATTCGATAAAGGTCCTTGACTTTGAATCAGAAAATGAAATTGAACAAAAATTGATATCCCCCAGCCAAGAAAGGCAGTTAGTGTGTACATTTTCACTGCCCTCGGTTGTAGTCGTAGGTACAACAAAAAGCCTCAATAAAGGACCATGAGTTTGTATCAGAATATTAAATTGATGAACAATTGATAACCGCAACCAAGACCGGCAGGAAGTGTGCAATTTTTTACTGCTTTTGGTAGGGATACTTGTTACCGCAAAAAGGCTCAATTAGGGGGCTGTAGTTTGAATACGAATATGAAATAGAATAGTTGATAACCATAGTCAAGAAAGGCAGCAAGTAGGTGTGTGTACGTGTAGATAATGTGTTGATTGAGTGGAACATGAATAATTTAAAAACTAAGAAAGGCTGTAAGTGTGCAAATTAGCCACTGCTATTCACGGGTAGTAGTTTGCAAGAAGGCTCAGTAAAGGGCCTGCCCTTTGAACTAGACTAACAAAAAGAAGATTTGATAACCATAGACTATACTGGCTCTTTATTATTATTGGTAGACTTTTGTTAAGCTTTTTTTCATACATGAACGGCAGGAAGTGCGCAAATTATCCACTGCCATTCATGAGTAATAGTTACCAAGAAGGCTCAATAAAAGGCCTGCACTTTGGATTTGTATTACAAGAAGGATAATTGATAACCCCATCAAAGAAAGGCAGCAAGAGTTCAAATTTCCTACTGCCTTCGGCTGGGGTAGTTGATAGAATAAAAAGGGCTTGATAACGGGACTGCATTTTGAATAGGAATATGAAATTGAACAATAGTTCATAGCCCCTATGAAGAAATGCAGTAAGCGCACACATTTTCCACTTCCTTCTGGCAGTGCAGTATCTACATCAAAAAGGGTCGATAAAGGGCCCACACTTTGAATACAGATATGAAATAGAAGAATAGTTGATAACCATAGCCAAGAAAGGCAGCAAATAGGTGTGTGTACGTATAGATTATGTGTTCGTTGAGTGGTAGATGCATAATGTAAAAAATATGAAAGGCTGAAAGTGTCCAAATTACCCACTGCCATTCATGGGTAGTAGTTAGCAAGAGGGCTCAATAAAGGGCCTGTACTTTGAATTATACATAAATGGTAGGAAGTGCGCAAATTACCTACTCATTGACGAGTAACAGTTACCAAAAAGGCTGAATAAAGGGCCTGCACTTTGAATTTTAAGAAGAATAATTGATAAGTCCACTTAAGAAAGGTAGCAAGTGTGCAAATTTCCCACTGTCTTCTGGCTGTGCAATACCTACATGAAAAAGGATTGATAAAGGGACACGAGTTTGAATTAGAATTTGAAATTAAGAGTATTTGATAACCCTAGGAAAGAAAGGCAGCAAGTGTGCAAATTTCCTAATGCTTTCAGCTGGGGTAGTAGCTACAATAAAAAGATTTGAAAAAGGACTTTGAATGAGAATATGAAATTGAAGAATAATTGACAATCACAGGCAAGAAAGGCAGTAAGTGTGCAAACTTCACACTGTCTTTGGCCCCGGTAGTAGCTACAATAAAAAGGTCGATAAACGGCCAGCATTTTGAATATGGATATGAAATAGAATATTAGTTAACCATAGCAAAGAAAAGTAGAAAGTAGGCGTGTGTGTGCGTGTACATGATGTGTTAAGTGGAAGATAAAAAAGGTGAAAAATAAGAAAGAGAGCAGACGCACAAACTACCCACTGCTTTGTAAAGAAAGTGGGTGTTTGGTTTCCCAGTCCATTACACAGACTGTGCGTCGGATTGTGCAGTGGGAGCCTGAGAAATGGGTATCTGATCTAAGGAGTTTAGCGAGTGCACAAAGTATGCACACTGTGCGGTAGAAAGGACGCAAAAAAGGATGCAAGTGTACAAATTACCCACTGTCATTCAAGGGCCATAGTTACGAAGAAGGTTCAATAAAGGGCCTGTACTTTGAATTTTAAGAGGAATAATTGATAAGCCCACTTAAGAAAGGTAGCAAATGTGCAAATTTACCAATGCCTTCTGGCCATGCAATATCTACACGAAAAAAGGCTTGATAAAAGGACATGAGTTTGAATTAGACTTTGAAATTCAAGAGTATTTGATAAGCCTAGGAAAGAAAGGCAGCAAGTGTGGAAATGACCTACTACTTTCTCCTGGGGTAGTAGCTACTACAAAAAGACTTGAAAAAGGACTTTGAATCAGAATATGAAATTGAAAAATAATGGATAATGCCAGGCAGGCAAGAAAGGCAGTAAGTGTACAAACTTTCCACTGTCTTTGGCCGTGGTAGTAGCTACAATACAAAGGTTCGATAAACGGCCTGTATTTTGAATATGGATATGAAATAGAATATTAGTTAACCATAGCAAAGAAAGGTAGAACGTGTGTGTGTACATGATGTGTTAAGTGGAAGATAAAAAAGGTGAAAAATAAGAAAGAGAGCAGACGCACAAACTACCCACTGCTTTGTAAAGAAAGTGGGTGTTTGGTTTCCCAGTCCATTACACAGACTGTGCGTCGGATTGTGCAGTGAGAGCTTGAGAAATGGGTATCTCATCTAAGGAGTTTAGCTAGTGCACAAAGTACACACACTGTGCGGTAGAAAGAACGCAAAAAAGGATGCAAGTGTACAAATTACCCACTGCCATTCATGGGTAGTAGTTGCAAAGAAGGTTCAATAAAGGGTCTGAACTTTGGATTACTTTAAGAATAGTTGATAACCCAGGCGAAAAAAGTCTACAGGTGTGCACATTTTCTACTGTTTTCGGCCGTGGAAGTAGCTAGAACAGAAAGGCTCAATAAAGGGCCTTGACTTTGAATCAGTTCATCAGGTATTTCATACACATCAATTTTCTTGTTAGCAGTATCGGAATTCATTTGTTCTAAAGTTTCAACATAATTTATGCTTCTAGAAAGTGTGTATCAAAGCTTTCCTCTTTGAAATCATAGCTCATGTCTGGAGCACTAATTTCTCCTCTTCACTCATTGCCTGTGATAGATACAATTAGTTCTTGAATTACACTCAAGGTAATATGCAAAATCTCCTCAGTATGAGGCTGGTACTTATAAGGATATTGTGTTCTTATGTTTTCTTAAATTTTGAAATCAGTCATTCTTTATGACTTTAGGAAAAGGCTGTTATAGCAAAATACAGTACTAAAAAATGTAGAATATGTCTATTCATCTTTACCCATTCCAAAATAGTATTGTTTCCACTTTGGTTAGAACAAAAAGGCTCGAGAAAAGGCATGCGTTTGAATCAGAATATAAAATTCAAGGGTAATTGATAAGCCTAGCCAAAAAAAGGCAGTAAGTTGGTGTGTGTTATGTGTAGGTGATGTGTTGATTGAGAAGATAAAAAAGGTGAAAAATTAGAAAGGCTGCAGCGGTGCAAAGTACCCACCGCCTTGTCAGGGAAGTGGATGTTTGGTTTCACATCTCATTATACAGATAGACGGTCGAATTTTGTAGTGGAGTGTGAGAAATGACTACCACATGAAATTAAGGAATGTAAGTGTACTAAGTTACCATTGAGGCGGTAGGGCTGAAAAATTGCAACACTGGGCTCATTTCAGGGACTCCATTTTGAATTACAATAATACTTGGCAAAGGCAGCAAGAAATGTAGTAGGTAGGTGTATTTGAGGTAGTGGATGTAGAATAAGGTGAAAAGGAAAAAGGTAGCAGATGCGGAAAGATCCTACTGTCTTGCAAAGGAAATGGGTGTTTTGTTTTCCAGTACATTACAGAGTGTT
This sequence comes from Lissotriton vulgaris, assembly GCF_964263255.1. Taxonomy (NCBI): domain Eukaryota; kingdom Metazoa; phylum Chordata; class Amphibia; order Caudata; family Salamandridae; genus Lissotriton; species Lissotriton vulgaris. Next base: position 726,476,753 of record NC_141696.1, read on the forward strand.
TGTCGGATTCTGCAGTGGGAGCGTAAGAAACGGTTGTTAACCATAGGCAAGAAAGGTAGAAAGTAGGTGTGTGTGTGTACGTGTAGATAATGTGTTGATTGAGTGAAAGATGAATAAAAATGGCTGTAACGTCACGAAGTACATAAAGAGCAGCTCTCTAAACATGAAGTCTCACAAAAGGAAGGTACTCATCCTCAGACCCACCCTCTCAGCCTCGGATGACTTACGCTAGCTGAGTACATTGTGGACAGTACCAACAGCTATCAAGCATGTGCACAACCTAGAATTCATCTTCAACTCCTCCCTTTGTATGTGTAAGCAAGTCTACTCCGTCTCCTCGTACTGCTATAACACCCTCCACATGCTCTGCAACATTTACAATTGGATTGTAAACAAATGAAAAACAGTGACACAGTCCTTCATGAGCAGCAGACTACACAGTGGCTAAACACTGTATTGTAAATAAACAGTGTAATGTCCAGATGTTGTAGAAGGTCCATTATGAAAAATAATGCAACAGTTACAAAAGTTCTTCCTGATATTGAAACTAGACCAGCTACAACATTTTTAATTAAAATTTCCAATATTGTTATTGACTGCAAAAGTGGAAATAACCTAGTGCTTACTTGGGGAAGTAGTTACAACAAAAAGGTTTGATATCGGGATTTGTGTTTGAAGTAGAATATGAAATTGAAGAATAATTGATAACCCCAGCCAAAAAAGGCAGCAAGTAAGTGTGTGTACGTGCGGATGGTGTGTAGATCGAGTAGAAGATGAATTTGGTGAAAAATAAGAAAGGCTGCAGATATGCAATCTACTCTCTGCCTTGTCAGGGGAGTGGATCTTTGGATATCCTTTTTTAATATACAGAGAGGGTGTCGTATTCCGTAGTGGGAGGCTGAGAAATGACCACATCTAAGGAAGCAAAGCATGTGTAGTAAGTTCCCACTGTGGGCTGTAGAGTTTAAAAATAAGAACACCCGACCCTTTTCAGGGTCTCTACTTTGAATTAGAATAATAGTTGGCACAGACAGTCAAGAAAGGCAGCAGGTAGGTGTGCTAGTGGATGCAGAATAAGGTGAAAATTAAGAAAGGCAGCAGACGTGCAAACTACCCACTGCTTTGTAAAGGAAGTGGGTGTTTAGTTTTCCAGTCCATTACACAGACTGTGCGTCGGATTCCGCAGTGGGAGCCTGAGAAATGGGTATCACATCTAAGCAAACAGTACAAGTGCAGAAAGTACAGTCACTGTGCGGTAGAAAGGACGGAAGAAAGGACACAAGTGTGCAAATTACTCGCTGGTATTCACAGTTTGTAGTTAGAATGTAGGCTGGATAAAGGGTCTGCATTTTGAATTTGAATTAATTTTAGAATAATTCATAACTCCAGCCAAGAAAGGCAGCAACTGTGCAAATTTTCCATTGCCTTTGGGCGGGATAGTTTTTATAACAAAAAAGTTTGTTAAATGTCTAATAACTAATGCTGAGGACAGTGACGCTTCTGTTTGTTGTTTTTGATGAGGTTGATAGATTTTTTGCGTAACACAAAAGTTATTCGCAATAAATGCATAGAAATTTAAGTTTACCAAATTGAAGATTAATATGTGAGTATGGACTGTTTGCTGAAGATGGTGTTGCAGTAGTTGATGTGCTTGATGCAGTAGGAATTTAGTCGTTCTGCAATCTCTGTGTTACAGTGAAGCTAAGTTTTTGGGGTGCAAGTTGTTTAAGTGTTGCACTATATTTGCTGTGCTAAAGGAGGAATTTTTGGATTGATCACACCTTGAAAGAGTTGTTTGGTAAATTTAACAGGTTACTAATGGTTGGTGTGTTTCAGTTAGTATGTGTGTGGACTTTGTTGGAATGTTCAAGGGACACATTAGAGCTTTCAGAATACAGAAACACTTTGTACTTAGTGACGTCAAATTCTATTTTGTGAAGAACTGTTGAATTCTAAATCCGCCTTTAGAATTAGTGGGAGGGTAGCATTTTAAAGTGTTTGATAGGTTACACTACATGTGTGCATGGAGCTAAAGAAAACTTAGCATGGTTTTGCATGGACATCGTCTCAGAGAAAACGTAGCATTCAGGATTGTAAAACCTTGAGATACTAATCTTTTTAGAGTTGGAGCAGAGTTCCTGTAACATTGGTACTTAATTTTCTTTTTGATATTCAGCAATCATTTTCTGTACCTGTTGAAATATACAGTTAAATGTGCCTCTTTGAAGGTGAAGAAGCAACACTGCTCCTCTACACAATATTGTTCGATGGTAGTCTAAAAAGTAGTGGTAATTTTACTGTCACCAAGGTAGATATCTGACATTAGACTGAATGATATTTTTACACCACTGTTTCATAGTCCTAATTGAAAAGGTGTGTATAGAGTGAACAAAATGATTTTTTTACATATATAGGCAGTAACACTTAAGTATAATTTATATTTCCTTTTATGGATTGAAGGTGGTCATCTGCTGCATTCGAAACATTGGGCCTGTTGAAAAGAAAGTGAAAAGTAAGTTGTAATTGATATTGCATGGTTTAAAGATGAATAGGTTGTTGAAATAAAACCTTTATAAGTATTTATATGGTAAACATAGTTCCAGGGTCAGAATATGCGGTATCATAACCTGGATATCGGAACACAAAGTAGTTTTGTTCAGGGCCAGCAACTACTGTGGAAGTTTGTGCTTTTTAAAAAACAAACATTTTTTTAGTTTTGCAAAAGGTTGTTATAATGGTGAGGGCACAGCAGCTTCCACTGCAATAACATTTTAGAAACACAATGGCAAAAGAAGTCACGCAATGACAAAACTAAAAAACTGACCATCAATTTTAGATGCCAATGTTTGTTTAATTTTTTTTTCATACTGTTTTTGAAACTAGTTACAGAGATTTCCCATAATGACATTTTTGAGAAATTATATGGATCAACACAAAAAAAATGGTAAGTGAAATTTTATAGTAGTTTAGCAAAATGTTTTTTTCCCTGCTTTCTCTTTTTTATGAACATTTTAGTTTGAAAGGAAAGAATCTTCAATCTTGCTGTTAAGATCTGCAATTATTTCCATCAAATCGCAGAGCATTCTGGGAGCAGGAAACATAGCCTCAGTAGTAAGGTTTGCAAATGTGTGTACACTTTTTTTTTACTAGAAAAGCTGTCAGTAGTGTAGTCTCAGCTTACAACATTTATTTTGAACACTCACTCTAATAATAATGACTTTGGATCAATGTTGTGGAAGGTGGAAGAAAAACCTTTTTTAAAAAAGCATAATTTAATCTTTTAAAAATCAAATCAGTTTTCATTGTTAGAGAATACACAGTTCCTGAACATCAGCTTTTACTTTTCATTGAGTACCGCCATGTAAAAATGCCTCTCATGGACAAATTATGCTTCAAATACCCGGGTATTGGAATCATAGGTCATGGTTCTTCACCATAAAACTAAGAATGCCTCTGGTATGCTAATAATGCCCACCATTAAACCAGGGCTACCACTGTGCCACAGCTGGATGCCCAACATATATCAGTTATGGCCATTATAATGGGAGAAGATGCTGGCACTCTGTCAGGAATGGCTAAAAGCAGATCAGTCATGCTCTTAATATGTCTGTAATGGCAGAAAGTATGGAATTACTCTATTTGTGTGCCCAAAATAGTCAAGGACGAAAATACTATAGCTTTGGCACAATTACACATGAATGGGCACAATTGCATCAGAGATAATACTCTTATGATGGACACTAGCATACATATTTGGTAGTCCTTGATTCTAGGAGTAGTTTTAAGGAATGCACACTGTTTATTTAGGAAGGACACAATGTCACACCCACACAAAAGTGAATGTGATGTTTTTAACTTTCCCTGCTCTGGATGCATACTCTGTTCTCTTCGGCTCTTTGGTTGATCATGCTCCCAACTAACATATTTTCACTTTAGTTCTTGAAGTCACACCCTTTGGTGGGTCATCCCTGGTTACTGTTGTAACTATTCTTTGATGTCACATACAGTGCGACTGATGGAGCTGGGTGGATAATATGGCCAATCTCTTTTTAGGTAGTTTTAAAGTGGATAAAGATGGTTTATGTAGCAGACCCATGGGCCAATACTGCATCTTCCACATGCTTCACCACCCTCCGCTTACTCAGCAAGACTTTCAAATGGACCCACCCCCGAATCAAGGAAGACCGTCACCTATGCACCCATTATCAGCAGGCTGGGCTATGGGAACACCCTCTATGCCGGAATCAACAAATCTCTACTCTACAAACTTTTGACTGTCCAGAAGGCCGCAGCTAGACTCATGCTTAGTATCCCATGACAAGACCACATTACCCAAGACCTTCATTGCCTCCCCGTCGAAAAACAGAGTGATTTTCAAGCTGCTCACACACACCTATAAAGGTCTCCACAACACCGGACCCCAATACGTCAACAAATTAATGTCCTTGTACATCCCCAAAATAAACCTGCGCTCCGCTGACCACGTCTTGGCCAAGATCCCCTCCACCCACAGAACCAGTACAGGAGGCATACTCTTCTCGTACATCATGGCAAAGACCTGTAACAAACTACCCCTGAGCATGAGATGAAACACCACACTGAAAGCATTCAGGAAGAGCCTCAAGATCTGGCTTTTCGAATGACCTGAGGTGCCAAAATCCTCCGATACACACTCCCCCAGCGCCTTGAGACCCTCACAGGTGAGTAGTGCGCTCTATAAATCCCTGATTGATTGATAGGCCACCAAAGTGTGTGTTTGAGTGTTATCAAATGGCCCTGGTATTGTTTTGGCTGTGTGTAACTCTTAAGGGTAGTGGAATGAGAAGTGTTGCCTTTTACAATATAAAGAGATTCTCCCAGATTGTCTTGGTTTGCTTCACCTATGAGAGCTACTTTGAGGGTGCTGGTAAGCTACCAGTAGCTCCTGAGCTACTGGTTGGAGACCCCTGGGCTATAGGAATTCCACATCCCTACCAGTGCATAGTCAGCTTTTGAATATAGTTAAGGCAACTCAGAAAAGATTCTTACCATAAAGTTTTCTGTAGAAATTGCTGAAACTTTTTGGTTGTAGACAGCGCAAGACTTTTCAACAGACTGTAAATGTAAAAAAGATGTATATAAGGGCATCATAATAGCAATGCTAACCATTGGAAAGTTAATTTGCAAATGATTGTACATGTTGCAAGTGTTTTGAAATCAACGCAATGGGACTGGTACAACTATTCAAAACAACAATAATTATTCGTTTTGGGGTTGAAAACCAATCGTAGGATTGAAAGCAACTGTGTTAGGACCATAGTAGTGATGAGACAAAATGATGTGCAAATAGCAATATGGTTCCAACAGGCACTATAGATTCGTTTGGTAGACGTTCATAAATGTTATACTTGAAAATCCTCTTTGCTATTTACGAGTATTTTAAAGAAGTAAACTATTAAGAGGAGTTACTGCCATTGTTCATAGACGTGAGGATTCAATTGTTGTAGGGAAAGCCTTTAGAGAGATACGAATGGTTATGTTTAATAGTTTGCTTTTTTAATTTCATAAAGAGAAATGATATAGGCAATTTTATATGTGTGCAATATAATAAATAATAGAGATAAGGACATGGTTTTGTAGGGAAAGGTTACCTAAAATGTAATGAAAACTCTTGATAGGTCTGAATTTTGTTGCTCCGTGAATCATGACCCATTATCTTTGTTAAAGGTTTGGAAGTGTATAGAAAATATTGTAGGAATAGGATTTTTAGTGTGGAGAATTTACATTTTACGGTACAGATGTCTACATTAGATACATTACAAAAATTATTTTAAAAGATTACCCTTTAAATTATTTGATAAAATAAATTTAGATAGTTTAAACTATTCCAACTAGTTATATTTTCCAAGAATAACTTTGAAAACGGACTAATAAATGTTGAAAAACATGCACTTACCAGAAGTATCCAATGACAGGCAGTATTTGTCAGAGTGAGAAGAATGTCAATTTTTCTGAAAAGGTACCTGTAGAGTTAAAATGCAATCATTAATAGGTTTACATTACAACCAAATTACATTAGTTTAGAGTTATAAGTATTCGAAAAAGTGAATATTAATAAAATATATTTTTTAAAGGAACATAGTTTCCTTGAAAAACTTTTAAAAATATCTTACATTTGTCATAGTCTTCTAAACGGTACTCAATTCTACTCTTAAATATGAATTTAAATAGAGGTCTGAAAGGGCCATATGAGGTAGCAGTAACTTTTACAAGCATGTAGGCATAATTTTAAAGAATACAGGTTTGGGAGTGTCACTTGATGCAGTAATAAATACTAAAACTAATGGGAGAATTAGGAGGGGGCAAATATGATGAACTAGAAAGTATATATTCCACAAAAATAAAGCAAAACAGAGCTGGGAGGGCCACGTGACGGATTAAAAAAAAATAATACTATTATGAACGCACAATTTGTATCAATACAGGCTAAAGCACGTGACAGTTTAAAAATACAAAACAGAAATTTATGCACAGAGACTTTTTACAATTAGAGGTCTGGAGGACCTTGTGACGCAGAAAGAAACATTTATACTATGTATATACAATTTAAAATCGTTGAGGGGTAGAAAGGCCACGTGATTGAGAAAAGAATATCATCATGAATGTACAATAAAAAGAACACATACCAAAGCACGTGACAGTATTCAAAAATACGACACAGAAATTCATGCACGGTCAGTTTAATAAAAAAGCGGGCTGGGAGTGCTCCGTGACACAGAAGGAAATATTAGGATCAACAAAGGAAGATCAATAAGAATACAGGCCCGGGAGGGCCTTGTGGCGCAGAAAAAAAAACCCATCAGGCACGCCAATTAATAATGGAGGCCTGAGAGCGTGGCATACTACAGAAATACGACACAGAAATGTATGCACGCACAATTTATAAAAATTAGAGGTGTATAGGACCTCGTGACTTATAAAGAAACATTTCAATTATGTAAGCACACTTTGAAAACATTGAGGGGTAGGAGGGTCACGTGATGTAGAAAAGAATACCATCATGTACATACAATAAAATTAAACAGATTCCAAAGCACGTGAGACTTTTCAAAAATACGACACAGAAATTCATTCACGCTCAGTTTATAAAAAAAAGAGGACTGGGAGTGCTCCGTGACACAGAAGGAAATTTTAGGGTCAACAAAGGAAGATCAATAAGAATACAGGCCCGGGAGGGCCTCGTGACGCAGAAAAAAAATACCATCATGCGCGCACAATTAATAATGGAGGCCTGAGCACGTGTCGTACTACAGAAATACGACACAGAAATGTGTGCACGCACAATTTATGAAAATTAGAGGTGTATAGGACCTCTTGACTTATAAAGAAACATGTCAATTATGTAAGCACACTTTGAAAACATTGAGGGGTAGGAGGGTCACGTGATGTAGAAAAGAATACTATCATGTACATACAATAAAAAGAACAGATTCCAAACCACGTGAGACTCTTCAAAAATACGACACAGAAATTCATGCACGCTCAGTTTATAAAAAAAAGAGGACTGGGAGTGCTCCATGACACAGAAGGAAATATTAGGATCAACAAAGGAAGATCAATAAGAATACAGGCCCAGGAGGGCCTCGTGACGCAGAAAAAAAATACCATCATGCACGCACAAATAATAACGGAGGCCTGAGCACGTGGCGTAGTAGAGAAATACGAAAAAGAAATAAATGTATGCTGAATTTATACAAAAGAGGCTTGGGACGGCCTTGTGACGCAGAAAAAAAAATACCATCATGCACGCACAATTAATAATAGAGGCCTGAGCACGTGGTGTACTATAGAAGTAGTACACAGAAATTCATGCACAAACAATTTATAAAAAAAATAGAGGTGTTGAGCAAGTCGTGACACAGAAAGAAACTTTTAAATTATGTGCATACAATTTAAAACCATTGAGGGGTAAGAAAGCCATATGAAGGAGAAAATAATAGTATTATGGATATACAATTTACAGTGGAGGCTGACGTTGTGACGTCTTCTCCTACCCTTGCTTCTGTCATCTTTTGTGGTGTCTTCAAAGGCTGCGGTTTCGCTGTATCTGGGGTGTTTTGCATGCGGGCAGCGCCGCCTCCTCACCTATGGTATTGTGGCTGGGCAGCGGCAGCAGCAGTGACACCACGTCGAGTGTCAGGAGTCCTCCTCCACTCGAGCATTCAGTTTGTAGTAAAGTTGACGACGACACTTTGTTTGTCACCGCAGCACAGGCAGGCAAAAGAGAGCGTGGTAACGTCAGTGCCTACATTATATGGGAACCGCGGGGCCGACAAAATCAAGCAGAGGGCCGTGATTGGTAGCGTTTTTGCGGTCTGCAAGAATGACGGTCCTGGGGACATCCCATTGGCTAATGTATTAGTTCGAATGGTTGGTGATAAGAAGCATGCTAGGTGGTGGCATGTGGGTAGTGTGGGTGGGCGTGCAGCGCGCATGTGCAAGTATGAGTGTGTGCACTAACAATTAACAACAGAGAGAGATGGGGGCGATGTTATAATGTACGCAGAGGAAGGCCCAGAATCGGATCTCCAATGAGTGACCACTTCTAATCATTGTCCTTAGCGCGCCTTGAGGTCTGATTTATCACTGAGAGGGTGATCGCACCATAGTTTGTACTGCGTATCATACTCAGCGTGTACCCGTGCATACGGTACGAATATGCTTTGATGTTACGCGCTGTATTAAAGCTTCGGTGTGATGTCGTGTACGGCGTTCTGTACGCGAAAGGCGGCAATGTTTCTACTTGCTTTAAAACATTTATTCATGTATTTAATGTAAATACTAAGGGGAGACATTTGGGATAACTATGCATTTTTTAATACTTGTAACAATCATATATTACTTTTAAAAACAATTACACAAATTGCGGTAGAACATGATGCCTACTCGTATTGAAAGAGCTGCTCAAGCGCTTCATAAGCATACGCAAAGCCATGTGACTTTAAAAGTAGAGATTTGATTGGTTCGTAATTTTTCCTATTGCGACTTTTGAAAGTTCTGTCCCATTATAATTATTCTACTTTGAGTTTCTAAGAAGAAGCATTTGTTCTGAGAATCTTCTCAAATAGAAGGAAGATCACAATAATAAGAGCAATGGACTCATGTTCCAGTAGTACTTCAGAGGGAGATTTCATTCCTGAAGATCCTCCAAAGAAGAGGGAAGAAGCTCTAATTTGGAAGTTATTTACTTTTCCAGAAGGACAAAAAAGGTTAATGCTCCAAAAGTAACCTGTAAAATTTGCAAAACAACTCTTTCAAGGGGGATCCATGTAAAAAATACTCCTTTGGGACATCAAATATTGTGCGACACGTGAAGAACTTGCACCCCAACAACTTTGCTCCAGCTGCAAGGCGCACGGTGCACGAGAACCTGCCTGCTGCTACACCAAGCACATCAACTGCTGCAGCAGCATTTTCAGCAAGCAGTCCACACCCACAAATGGATTCTGACTTTGCTAAAGTTAAAATTCTATGCATTTATTGCGATAAACTTTTGTGCTATGGGGAACAGTCTATGGACCTGATGAAATGCAGGATGCAGGAGCCTCGGTGTCCTCGACATTAGTGTTTTTTTTTAAATTCTTTTGTTCCGCTTGGAATTTGTTCAGAAAACACACACAAAAAAACAATAAAAAACTGTTCTTTTTAGAACTAGCTTCAATGGTCAAAGAAAGAACTATATTTCTATGTTAGTGTGTAAAAGTTTGTCAGAATGAATGTGTAGTTGATAAATGAATGAATGAATATATTACTAGTTTATGGAGAATATGAAAGTGCAGAAGTATAAGGAAGTGCTACAGCATAAATCTATAAGGTGTTTACCTACAGTATACTGTAGTATGTCCGAAGCACTTGAATGTAATATATGTAAATAAATATGTTAGTATCTATGCTTCAAATTGCGCTGCTGGTGAAACTGCGTAGCTTTTGAGCCTATGCTGCGTCAAAACCTTGCATATGCTTGAAGCAGGTGTAAGGATTGATACAGCTTTGTGAGCATAGGGCCCCAGAGCATTGCTGGAGCTGTTATACTTGCAACCGAAGTCAAGCAGTAATTAATCCAAAAATTACTTTGCAATTTAGTTTTGTTATTATTTTATAATATGAATATGAAATATAATCTAAAAAATTAGGTACATATAAATATTTATATTAAACATATAAGAAATTAGTATAAAAAGAATGACATAATAATTAATACATTTATAAATTATCATTTACAAAACCTTTGAAATTCACTGAAAAAAAACATAGGTTTCACACACGTTATAGTTAGGAATTAGCATTTAAAAAACCTTGCAAATTCATTGAAAAAACCATAGGTTTCACACACGTTATAGTTAGGACTTAGCATTTAAAAAACCATGCAAATTCATTGAAAAAACCCTAGGTTTCACACATGTTATAGTTAGCTGAACATTTCTCTCATACAAAACCTTTGAAATTCCTCCGTTATAGTTAGCTCAGCTAACTATAACTTGCGCGCCCGCAAAGCACTGCTGATGACTTTACATATTACATTACTCATGACATGGTCAGTGACATCACTCATCACATCACTGATGACATCTCAAATGACATCCCTGATGACATCACTGATGACATCATCCTTGTGGGGGACCTCCTCTTACTGTAATATAACCTTTGATACACGCGATCAAAAATAGAAACTAAAATTCTCAAAAAAATGGAGATACAAATTCCAGTTAGAACAACCTATTGAGTAATCTCAAAATCTAAATAAACATCCACTCATTCACCAAGAGTTCTATATAGTCACTCATACATGTACTCACTCATCATATGTACTCATACACCTATATATCCTGTTATACACCGACACTCATCTATAGAGTTACTCAGACACATACTCACACATGTAAATGAACTATCAAATATCCATTTACTTGCATATACAGCTATACACCCACCACTACACTAACTTCTACAGAATCGTACACATACTTACTCTCTTAAACAATCACTTATAGAAACACATACTTATTTATACAGGAAGTCTTAGAATCTCTCGCTCTCAGATATACTCACTTATATACATCAATACTCACATATACTAGTTTAAAAATATGTAGTTACTCATAAAGATACTATTGAGACAGTCATTCACTCACTAACACACCCATACACACACTCATCCACCCATACAGTCCTGCACGCATGCTGTCTTCAAAACACATACAAACAGTGAGTCAGTCATTCATGGATCTGTGCGCTAAGTATTACTCCCCACCGAACCGCACAAACACTCATATTGGTACTCAAAAAAACAACTAATAACCCACATACACACTCATGTAGTTACTCACCAACCCATGCAGCCAATAATATACAAAAAGAGACACTGATATAGAAATTTAAATATTTAAAGATTACTCGCTAGTACACCTATTCACTAAGATATACTTAATAAGTCAGTTATACAATCAATTTTATAAAAAAAACATCCATTTAGACACTTATTTACTCATTTAATCTTCCATCGACCTTTAGATATACATAAATAAAAAAAAATATTTTTCAGAAAGACACACATTCACTGGATGATGTCATCAGTGATGTCATGAGTGATGTCACTGACCATGTCATGAGTGATTTAATATGTAACGTCATCAGCAGTGCATTGCGGGCGCGCAAGTTATAATGGAGGAATTTCAAAGGTTTGGTATGAGAGAAATGTTCAGCTAACTATACCATGTGTGAAACCTATGTTTTTTTCAATGAATTTGCATGTTTTTTTAAATGCTAAGTCCTAACAATAATGTGTGTGAAACCTATGGTTTTTTCAATTAATATATATATATATATATATATATATATATATATATATATATATTCAATGAAAAAACCATTGGTTATAGAACATATATAGTTAGGAATTTGCATTTACAAAACCTTATTTTACTCGCATAAAACCATTGAAATTCCATATATAGTTAGATGCGCTAACTATATATCGCGCACCCGCAATCCACTGCTGATGATGTCACATATTACATCATTCATGACATGGTCAGTGACATCACTGATGACATCACTGATGACAACACCCAGTGACTGTATGTTTCTGTAAAGTTAAAATATGTCTTACATATTGAAGAATGAGTGGATGTATAAGTGTCTGGATGAAGGATTTAGTAGGTGCATGACTGACTGTATGAGTGAGTGATTAAATGTGTCTCACTGAGTGCATGGGTTAATGGGTTAGTGATTAAACTGTATTAATTTGTGCATCATTATATCTGTTGTTCTGTAAACTGCTGCATGTGTTGATCAGTAGGTATATGAGTAACTATATGGGTTATTGATTGGTTGCCCGAGTATTTGTATGGGAGACTGAGTATGTGTGTGAGTGGCTGGGAGGTGTGTGACTCTGTGCATAGATGTGTGAACAGCTGATTCACTAGATGTATGGGTTCAAAATTGCATGTGGAAACAGCTGTATGGGTGGTTGACTGTGTGCATGAGTGTATTGGTGAGTGAATGGATATCTCAGTGCTACATGTCAAAGTAAGTACATATGTAAAAGACAGTACATGTGAGAGTTGACATATATAAATAACTGTGCATAAGAGCCAGTGAATGTGTGAGTGGCTGTATGGATCATTGTGAACTTGTATCAGGGATTGTATAAGAGAGAAAATATGTGTTAGTACATATTTGAATAAGTAAAGTTTGTATAACTGTATAGTTCAGGAAATGGAGGTGTGATTGATTGTTTGCATGACTGACTAGTTGTGTGAGTAACTCCATGGATGAGTGACAGTCTGTGAGTGTCTGTTTACACTGATTGTATCTAAGGTTATATTAGAGTCTGAAGAGGTTCATTGTATTATCACATGAATGATATCATGAGTGATGTCACCAGTGATGTCAAATGAGATGTCATCAGTGATGTCATCAGTGATGTCATCAGTGATGTCATTTGAGATGTCATCAGTGATGTCACTGACCATGTCATGAATGATGTAATATGTGACATCATCAGCAGTGGATTGCGGGTGCGCGATATATAGTTAGCGCATCTAACTATATATGGAATTTCAATGGTTTTATGCGAGTAAAATAAGGTTTTGTAAATGCAAATTCCTAACTATATATGTTCTATAACCAATGGTTTTTTCATTGAATTTTCAAGGTTTTGTAAATGCAAATTCCTAACTATATATGGACTATAACCTATGGTTTTTTCATTGAATTTCAATGGTTTTTTGAAAGCTAATATCTGTAGCTGTAAAATCTATTCTTTTTTAAATCTTTAAATATATTTTACATGTTTTTAATACATGTTTTTAAAAAATATTTTTTTGTTCCGCTCCCAGTTCGCGAACCGGTCAGCTTTCCGTTAGCTCATTTTAAAGCCGCTCCTAGTCCGCGAACCGGTAAACGTTCTTTCAGCGTAACTGTTATGTTAGAATGACGTTTTGCGTTGTCGCGTAATACGTCATCGGACGCGCCAAGTTAGCGGACCCGGAAGTGGACTGAAAGCGGCGCAAAGTGCGAAACGTAAACACAGCAGGTCATGTGACTCGGTAATAACACTTTTCATTGGTTCATTTCACTTTTGGTTTCCTAATGATGTAATACTAGGTCATGTGATCTAAAATTAACACTTTTCATTGGTTTAGAACTTTGACTTTTCCCAAATGATGAAAACCCCTCCTTCTTTCCTCACTCTGACTTTCATCTTGGTGAGAGAAAGACCTTTGTACAATCCAGAGAAATGGCTTTTGTTGTTGCTTCTGGTAGTGTTCCCCCACCACCACCTCCACCTCCTCATGGAAAGAAAGGACCACCAACTCAACCAATCTTTCAAGAAGAGGAAGATCAGGAAGAGGAGGAAGAGCCTGAATATTTGCCAGAGGAGCCCAGGAGGTACAACAGGAAGGAAAATTACATTTGGCAATTTTTTTAATTTCCACCAGGGCAAAAGAAAGTGAACGCCAGGTATGTCTTTTGCCGTATCTGTGATGATCGTCTTTCTAGAGGCACGGACAAAAAATATAGTTATGGGAATTTCACTATGCACAGGCACATGAGCAGGTGGCACCCAAATAACTATAGTGCTGCTCAGCTTCGGGACGAACAACAGAATTCCCCAGCAATAGCCAGAAGATCGGTCGTGCCAGAAGTTTCGGGACCTGAAGCAAGGGAGTTGATCCCAAATATTCAAATGGACATGGGGGAAGTGAAACAAGTTTGTGTGAGCTGCAATCAAATATTATGCTACCGCGAAAGTAGCATAACTCTTATAATTAGAGCCATCAAAAATCATGTATGTCCAAAACGCCCCCAAAAATAAATTCTTCTTTTTTTTGTTGCTCCTGTTGAGCCCTCTTCGATGAATCATTTTTGTTTCCCCCCTCCCCCCAAAAAATAAAAAAAAATACAAAATGTTCAGAAAAAAACAAAAAAATATAAAAAATGTTCAGAAAACTAATAAAAAAAATTTAAAACAACAAAAACAAAAAAAAAGTTCTTTTCAGAACTACCTCCCCATTATTAAAAAAAATTGGTAGAATTCTTTGAACTCTGCCAAGCTCTATTTCTATTAGTTCGCTCCCAGTTCGCACTCCGGTACGCGAACTTTGAGCGAACCAAAAAAAATTTTTTTTTAAAAAGAACAGTAAGTATAAGGAAAGGAAACAGACAGTTATGTTACAAAAAAGACAGCTATAGGGAGTAAAGAAAAGATACTGTTACCCGCAATTCACTTCTGATCATGTCATAAATTACATAATTTTTGACATGGTCAGTGATATCATCAGCAGTGGATTGCGAGTAACAGTTTTTTTTGTTTACTTCCTATAGCTGTCTTTCTTGTAACATAAATGTCTTTTCCTATCCTTATACTTACTGTTCTTGTTTTAAAATTTTTTGGAGATCATTCAGAAACAGTAACATTAATAGAGACAGAATTAGTGAATAATAATGAAGAAGTATGAGAAGAGAGGGAGTGAGAAAAATACTGGAAGGAGTAGAAAAATTAAGTAATAGAGAAAGGAATGAGAGAAGTAGCAAACACAGGAAAGTAAAGATTAAAGAAATGAAGCAGTAGAACTAATAGATGTTAAATGTGATAGATTAAATGATTGATTGAGGGTGACGATAAGGTGTGTCCTCTCTAAAAGTTTGTTTAAGGTGAACCGTACTCTGGGTTGCATATCAAATTTATGCTTGTTGAAGAATACAGAGGAGATAATAGATGTGAAGACCTACCATTGTAGTAAAACATGCCCACTTATTACATCATTCATAACATAGTCAGTGACATCATCAGCAGTGGAATGCGGGTTAAAAAAGTAGAAAACATTTACCTTATAATTCTTGTTAACTTTTAAAGAAAATTTTTCATATATTCAATCTGTAAAAGAGAGAACAAACATTTCCAAAAATATTAAAACATGTATTTAAAAATTAGAAAAAAGAAGGGAAAAGGTTCAAGAAGAAACAGTTTTTAAACAACTTTAACACTTACAGAAACCTCTACTTCTCTACGACCCGTACACAATCCTAAAGATATTTATTTTAAACAAACAGTATCTTCATGCTGATGAAATGAGGCCTATTTTGAAACATGATGCTTCTTTTGCATTGCTTATGTCTCACAATAGTGATGCAATAACAGCGCAAAAGAGATGTAAAACCATCATAAAATTGTGTCTAACATTTGAAATGATTGTTTCAGGATGCAAATAAGATGTGTGCTTTCAAGAGCTTTCTTAGAGGTGAGGCCTATTTATTTTTTTTCAAAAAAAACAGTACCCAGAAGTACAGCACTGTAAGCATTAGAATTGACACTTACAGAAGACTCAGTTTTTCCATATCTACCTCACATTTCTAAATGTATATCATAAGTACAAAAAGCAGAACATTAATTATACATGTTAAATGGTTTATTTTTGCTGTTCTCAGAATGTATCAAATTTCACTTAAATCAGTGATTTGAAGGTATTCATCATGTAACAGCGGGGAAAAAAAACACAATCAAAATGATTGTGTTTAAAAAACCCATACAACCTAAGAAATCTGAATTCAAAACTCCTTAAAATTAACTTACTTTCAATAACGTCAAAGGATCTCCTATGAACAGCATCCACTCTGTTGTGCTATAAATATTTTCAGCCCGCCACTTTCTGAAAGAAAACCTCCATCATTTCGAAAAATATGTTACATACAAGAAAAGACTTCTCACATTCTATCACATGTTTCCACTAGGCCAAATCATGTTGCAGCGATTCGCAACTCTTGTAATTCTTCCAATCAAATCCCGTCATTTTCTATTTTCGCATCTTTCAAAAAGAAAACATTTGAGATTATTTTCACAATCCTGGACTACTAATATCTTACTCTTCTTTGTCACTCATGTTCTCCTTTTCCTATGACACTGATACTGCTTACTATGAAGCAGACTTACTTGCATCAGGTTTATATAGTTGGATTTTAAAATTGACATTATAATTAAAAGTTTTGGACCAATAATCTAGACAGCATTGCAGACTTACATTCCCTCTACTTGATGAACAATTTCCAATTCCTCACAGGAAATCCCAAAATTCTTTCTTTAAAATTTTGGTTTTAAAAACACCAGGTAAGAATTTTTAAGGTCAAACGGCAATTTTTTTTTGAAAGTTACAACAGAATCATTGCAGAATGACCAGCCGTTTCGAGACTTTAAGTAAGCTGTATAATGTCCTGATGTTGTTGAAGGACCATCGTGATAGATAATTGCTACAGTTACAAAAGTCCTCCCTGATATTGACAGCTGAGAAGCCACAAAATGTTTTATTAAAGTTGACAATTTTGATCCATCAGGCTTACATCGTTGGATCATTAAAATGACATACTGGCCATATCTACGTATAAATAATGTTGACATCATATCACATTTACATTGGCTACACTCCATGTTGTGATCCGCTGCATTTACTAGCTTATTAAAGGACACTGATTTACTGTCTGGCAAAGTTAAATATATAAATCTTTCTGAGTCTACACTAGTAGTACTTGATACCATACAGTTCTCGCAGTCATGCTGCCATTGATAAGAAAGCCCAAACAGGTGATCTACATCTACACCCTCATCTTGCAATACATCAAGCATATACATTAAAAACTCCTGACAATCTTGCTGATTATTTTCAGAGAAGTCTGTTTGACCTGAACATTCATCTAACAGATAACGAACTTCAGACACACTTTCTACTTTTGTTCGATCAGTGCTACATTTCTCGAAAACAGAATTCAACAAACAGCATAAAATTTGTTCTGAATTCAACAGAATCTGTTCTTTTAAACTCTCTAGTGAAAAGAGAACATTAACCACTACATTTGCATAGCAGTTGACACCAGAACTGTTTTCAAATTGAAAACCGACAACATCTTCAACAGAATCCACTTTCTTTCTGCTAACAATTTTCGGTTCATTGACTTTTAGTCTTTTTGCAACAACCTCCCTACTATTACTGATATTTCTACGTTTCCGGCCTACTACACGTTTCTCAAACAAAGGATATTGAGGCAAATGTGGCGCATACTCTCTTCTTAACCTATTGTATTCCTTAACACAATCTAGATCCGCACAAATGTTTGTGACATCACAGTCAATCAAGTACAATCCCGATAAAGTTCTAACTCGTGACAATGCCACATATGCCATACCCTCCTTGAACACAGAACTGCCAATATTCACCAATGCACTGTCTACACTTAAACCTTGCAATTTATGGATTGTCACCGCATATGCCAAGCAAACAGGAAACTGTTTACGGCGAACATATAAGTCTTTAACAAGCAAAAACCTAGCAGAACAACGACCAATTAGCTGTACTTCCTCAATGCCATCAAATTTAATTTTTAAAAATTCTATTCCATCTCTATTTCTGTATTTCTCAAAATCAACAACATTACCCATTGATCCATTTACCAGACCTCTTTCTACATGTAAATTCCTTCTCAAAATGATTCGGCAATTTAAACACACATTCAAAGTCTTTTCAAACCCCGCTGTTTTAGATATAGTCTTCTCTAATGAATCCAATTTTGATTTCAAATTGTCTGACAAAATAATTGTTGATCCCATATGCTCTATTTTGTCGATAGCTTCGAGTTTCACAATCTCTTGCTTTTCTAAATTCAACATTTTGTTGTTGAAGATGGCACATTCTGCAAGAGTTGGCATCAAACATATCCCGGATTTCTTCTCAGTAATTTTCTGAAAAATATTCTCAGGCACAATCTCTTGTTTGGGATATAAATTTGACAGTAATCGTGCATTTAAAGCTTCTTTCCCATGCTCGGTCACTTTTCCAATTCTAATATCTTGTAGAATATTCTTGTAATCTTCATCCTTTGCCTGACGCATATTTTCATGCAGTTCAGCATAATTGAAGTTTAACCATATATTGACGTTGCCAATGCTCCCTAGGCACTTCCTGGTATCTTCATGCGTGAGTATTTTGAACACAGGTTGACCTTTTACAGGTGTCAGCTGCAGAAGATCTCCGAAAACAATGATGTGTTTGCCACCAAATAACACATCATATTCAGTTTTAAGTACTTCTTGCATTCTCAAATGCACAAAGGCAAGCATGACATTGGAAACCATGCTTACTTCGTCAATGATAAGTAGTTTCATTTTCCTCAAGACTCTTGAAACTTCACAGCAAGCATCCCCAGATAACTTGTGGTATTGTAATTTGTTGTCATGCTCCACTGGCAGCATCAGTAGACGATGCAAAGTAATACCTTTAATGTTATGTGCTGCCAGTCCAGTAGGAGCGGTGACAACACAAGACAGCGATGACTCAGTCCTTTCCTGCAAATAACAAGAAATTGCTTTAATGAGGAAACTTTTTCCAGTTCCCGCTTCTCCACTCACGTACAGTCGGACAGGCTTCAACGATGTACATGAGCACTCTTTCTTCTCATGACTTAATCCGTGCTCAATTTCCTTGGTAACTTCATCATATATTTTCCTCTGCTCAACGTTGAGTTGTTTTTCCAAGTCTTCTAAGTTAACTGAATCCTCCTGAGCATGTGCCATGGCTCTTTCCACTTCAATCATGGCAGTGGCAGCTTCATTTTCGATAATAGGTCCTCCAAGTGGATCTTGACTCAATGAAACAGAACTCTGACTGTCCTGAGAACTGTCTCTGGCAATCTCGGCTGCAATCGTTGCTTCCTGCTCAATTTCCAAAGTTAGCATTTCTTGATATTTAGGAAAAGCAGGACATTCTATGGACTCCTTGGCTGCATTGAAAGAGTCTTCGTAACAGAGGAAATCTCCAAGCAGTTCCTCTTCTGCCCGCCAAGGCTTGAAACGTTGCAAAAGTGCTAAATAGAAAAACTCCTTTTTTTCTGGAGATTCACCACTCAATTTTCGATGGTTTACTAATTGGCATTTTCTTTGCTTGACCAGGCATCCCTCACTTCCAATTACAGCATACACTCCTTTCTCAATATCTTCTTTGATGTTCCTCTTGAATATATAATTTTGTAGAACCTCATATAGACAAACATTCTCAAGGTGACTGCTTCGATTTGGATAATATGTATCCAACATGTTGGTCTTCAAAATGTCGGTACTGTTTGGTTCCTTTTCTGCCAAATACTCAATTTCCCGGACAGGTTTTAGAACTCGATTTCGCGTTGCAGCAAGACCAAGACTCGCCCAAACGATACTCCTGGATTTGGCATAGAGACTTGCTGAAGACAATCGATCAGAACATTCGTAAGCTCCGATTTCTCGATGCGACAACATCTTCAGACTGAAACTGTACAACTTCTTGCTGAGGCTCTTTTCATGGGAAATGTCCTCCCACATATCCTTCAGTTCTGTCTTTTCTTTTTTGGTGATGTAAGATGTCACATACCGAGCCACAGCCATACAGTTGTCAGCCACAAACTGTATATCCATGTTAGCATTCCACATGGACAAAATCACTGGGTTGTAGTCATTGATGTACTTGGACTCTTCGTTCCTTTTCAAATTGTATGTATTCTTGGGTGATTTCCTTGTCACATTATGTCACAGCGAAGACATCAAACTGTTCACTCTTCCTTTAGAAATCACCGGTCGTGGAAAGTTGAAACGACATTTGGTGTAGAACTTGTCCTTGTTTCTGAATTTACGACGACAGTACTTTCCACAACGATGGCTTTGGAAACGTAGAACTTGTTCTCTTAGGCTTTTCTTCTCCGTTGCGTTTGGAACAGCACACGTAGAATACTGTTCTATGAAATTCATCACTAAGTCATCCGGATCTGTTCCAAATTTAGGTGCATCCTTGATCCACAACAACATATGTATATGAGGGGCACCTCTTGCTTGGTACTCCTTTCTCCAGAAGAAATCCAACACCTCTCCAAGAGGTGGATTCTTCTTATTTGTGATGAAAGACATCATAGCTTCAAATCTATGATTGAAGTACCTGCATACATTCACTGGATCCAAAGAACACAGTTCTCCAGGTGTCTTGAATTCAATGTTTTCAATATTTCCATTTGCCTCTCGTAGAAATTCAAGTAAGTGTTCCCAGCCATACTCGGCACAGCTCAGAGTGAGGAACCATGTTGGAGTTCCTAAGTTCCTCAGCATACATTTTAAATCACCATGACGACGGTACCAGTACTCATTAGTACCACGCTGACACGCCATGAGATTAATTAAGTGAGAATCCAAAATACTGTCTTGGACATTGATTTTATGCATAAAATCACTTGCCGAGATGTTTCGCATCTGTATACCACTTTTTAAAATGTGGTTCACTGCATATGACAGTCCTGACAGATCGCTTTCAAACAGGAGATGAAACAAATAGGGAATGCATTGACGAAACCTAGGATCTTCTGCATACAATCGTAAAGTCCGGTATTCAGACGCAGGAATTTGATGAGGTCGCTCATCATATCTTCCTACTTGACCTGTGGGAAATAGCTGTGGGAAACACCGAGCTTCCAAACTTTCCTCCCAAACACTAATGGGACTCCCTTTGGCTTGTTTCATTTGAAACAACTCAATAGCATTCCCCATGACTTCCTTGGAATGCAAAGGATGAACACTATAATGTTCATATATTTCTTCACTATTAGACACCTCTACTTTCTCAATTTGGCCAGCACACAAAACGCTATCCTCTTCATCACTTACTTCCTCTTCTGCAACATATACATTCTTATAGTACTTATTATTTTTCTTCAAATACAAAGTTGCATTTTTCACTTTCCTAACATCCACTAAATCTTGCCATATTTTCTTATTCTTTGTCGGAACCCCATTAACCAAGATAACCAGAGGTTCCTCTTCCACTTTCTCAACTCCAATTGTGTTAATGTTTTTGTTCAAATCTAGAGGCAAATAAAATACTCTTCCCTTTAATCCTCTCTGTAAATCTGTTGGAGGCAACTTCCCTGTCTTTGGCTCCATTCTTACAATAGCCTGAAAGGGATGGATACTTTGAATCAAAATAGATTCATAAGTATTTAAATCCTTCAATTCTGAAGGAATCTCAACCAATTCCAGATTATTATGAACTGCCCTAGCAGGCATCTGGTTTTGATTTAATTTATTACAACAATAAGTACACACACGTTGGTCCACTCCCAAATCAAAACAATTTTCTACCATCAAGTATGTGGCAAAATCCTTCCATTCACTATTATTTTCCCTTTCAGTTTTTGCATATAAATCCACTAACTTAGTCTGATTCTTATAATAAGTGCGTCGACAACATACACAAGTGAAATTAGGCCTCTCACTTGATTTCATCTGAAACGTGGCAATTTCCTTCTGAAAATTATCTGAACTAGAAACCTGTATATTATGTTCAACATAACCCTCTACTTCTGGGTCAATTTGAACATTCTCATCTCTACTACCAAAGTAACAAAACTCAATTTCTTCACAAATATTCTTCACATCTATTTCAGAACCATGCAAAAGAGCAGCACATAATTGTTTAAGCATAATTGCTGGACTCTTAGCATAATACAACATTCTCACTAATTTTCTCACTTTATTATGATGCACTGCTAGCATCCTGAAATGATGAAAAACACTCTGGCATACTCTCCTGGAAAGACAAGCCAGTGAATGACCACGCAAACCTGTCATTTGTCTCACTCTGCAAGGATCTAAATCTTGCAACAACTTTATTTTCTGCTTCAAACTTTTCTTATTAAATGTCCGTATAAAATCACAAAGCAAATTGATGGAAACCTGTCGCACACTGCAAATAGAACTACACTTCCAAATGTACACAGGACCCTTAGGACATCTTCCTAAAACCTCATCACTTAGCGCCTCTTCTGTCTCTGTTGTCACAAGTTGTTCTTTTTCAACTGGACAACCATCCTTCACTTCATAAGCTCGACCACTGGTGTCAACTGCAAACACCAAATCATTATCCTGAAAATAACTCTCCTCATTAAAAAATGCCTCACAACTTGAACTATGCATCCATTCTCCGGAAAAAACTTCACAAAAGTTAGTACGATTTACTACTCTCATCCATCTACTTTTTGTTTTGAAATCAGAAATTACCTTGCTTAGTTTCCTAATTCTATTGATTACCAAAATAAACAACTTTCGCTTAATTTCAAAAGCATGATCAATAATTTTCTCTACATTTTTCTTCTTCTTATAAAATGCCGCTTTCTGTTGGCCTTTTTTTTAAATATTTTTCAATAAATTAACTATTATCCTGTTACGGAACATTCGATTTCGAATGTCCCTAAACTGTTGTTTCCTTCTACTATCATGCACAGAGTTATCTCTTCCTCTACCAGTAACATTTTTGATGGGTCTCTTCTTTCCATTTAAATTGCTTTTCTTTTTGTGGACTGAAACATTTTTTGGAGAAATACTTTTTTTACTACAAATATTTCTTAAGAATGATTTCGTGCTCTTACCCGGACCTTTCTTGGTGTTTTGACAAGTATTTGGGGAAGAGGACTGCTGCAATAAAACATCATCCTGCTGTCTTTGACGTTTTCTAGCCTTTCTAATTCTATTTTTTGTAGGCATTTTCCAAACTATGAAAGAATCTGCAGTTGAATCTGTGGAAAAATATAATAAAAAATGTTAATAACCACTATTACCAAACAGTAAATGAATAACAGTCATCTAAAACTTAATGCCCTACTAATTATTTAACATAGCAAATCTTTTCCACCAGCACTGCATCACAAAAATGACACTCAATGGTACAAAACAGGCATAGAACAATCATAAATCACTCCCTAATATTTTAAATGATTAATTCAGGATGACGATAAGATGTAGCCTATCTAAAGGTTTGTTTAGGCCCAGATCTTTGGACTGGGGTGAATGTGTGTCATTGATCCACATTCGGTCCATCACCTGTTTTGTTTATTTGAGGTGAGGCCAACACATGGTTGCAGATAAGATTTTCACTGAAAAAAACCAAGGAAAAAAACATGTGAAGGCCTACCAATGAAGTAAGTCATTATTTGAAAACCATTACATTTCTGGAAATATGCACTGCTAGTGCTTCATAAGTTGTTTTGGGTCATATTTATAAGGCATTTGAGTGTCTATTATGCTATTTTACGTTCTTCATGGTGCAAATTTCTTGTAAATACGCTCCCACCTGCGGTTGGCAAATTTAGATTTTGATTATGGGAGTTACATAGGCATGTTAATAATTTCCCAAAAATGGTGTATGACCCCAAACAACCTATGAAGCTCTAGTAGTACATATTCAGAAATGTAATTGATTTCAAAATTCGTTTTTAAACACAGCATATAAATCAATTGTATACCTGCATTCAAGAGGAAATGACTGAAAATGTCCTTGAGACACATGAAAGCGTTTTCTGGAATGCCCTAGCACCATTTTTTGGACATTATTAACATGGCTATGTAACTCCCATAATCAAAATCTAAATTTGCCAAGCGCAGGTGGGAGCGTATTTACAAGACACTTGCCCCATGAGGAATGCTTGCCATTTAAAAAGGAAAAATAACATCAAAGACACTCAAATGCCTTATAAATATGACCCAAAACAATCTATGAAGCTCTAGCAGTACATATCCAGAAATGTAATTGATTTCAAAAATGTTTTTTAAAAACAACATATCTGTTTCAGCTTACATAACAGACCATGGAATGGGCTTCATATACAACAATAACTTGTGTTACTGCATGCCAGAATGGTACACCGAATATGCAATTACAATTTCTCAAAGAAACAAAATCTATTTCTATATCACTACAGACAAAGCCACAGTTTAAAAACACAGCTTTCTTCATCATTTTCTCCTTAGCAAGATTTATCGCAAATGCGATAAAAAACGGCCGCAATGCATGAATATCGCTGAAAAGTCAGCGATATTCATGCATTATCCAGCAAATGCTCTTAGCCATGTTATCCACCTCTCATTGGATAACATGGCTAAGAACTGCTCGCAAATGCGAAAAAAAACGGCCGCAATGCATGAATATCGCTGAAAAGTCAGCGATATTCATGCATTTTCCAGCAAATGCTCTTAGCCATGTTATCCACTTCCCATTAAATAACATGGCTAAGAACTGCTCAGGGCCCCATGAGGAACGCTTTCCATTTAAAAAGGTAAACATAACATCAAAGACACTAAAATGCCTTCTAAATATGACCCCAAACAACCTATGAAGCTCTAACAGTACATATCCAGAAATTTAATTGATTTCAAAATTCGTTTTTAAACACAGCATATAAATCAATTGTATACCTGCATTCATGAAGAAATGACTGAAAATGTCCTTGAGACACATGAAAGTGTTTTCTGGAATGCCCTAGCACCATTTTTGGGACACTATTAACATGGCTAGGTAACTCCCATAATCAAAATCTAAATTTGCCAAGCGCAAGTGGGAGCGTATTTACAAGACACTTGCCCCATGAGGAACGCTTTCCATTTAAAAAGGTAAACATAACATCAAAGACACAAAAATGCCTTCTAAATATGACCCCAAACAACCTATGAAGCTCTAACAGTACATATCCAGAAATGTAATTGATTTCAAAATTCGTTTTTAAACACAGCATATAAATCAATTGTATACCTGTATTCAAGAGGAAAGGACTGAAAATGTCCTAGAGATACAGGAAAGCGTTTTCTTGAATGCCCTACCACCATTGTTTGGACATTATTAACATGGCTATGTAACTCCCATAATCAAAATCTAAATTTGCAAAGCACAAGTGGGAGCGTATTTACAAGACACTTGCCCCATGAGGAACACTTTCCATTTTAAAAGGAAAACATAACATCAAAGACACTCAAATGCCTTATAAATATGGCCCAAAACAACCTATGAAGCTCTAGCAGTACATATCCAGAAATGTAATTGATTTCTAAAATCGTTTTTAAAAACAACATATCTGTTTCAGCTTACATAACAGACCATGGAATGGGCTCCATGTACCACAATAACTTGTGTTACTGCATGCCAGAATGCTACACCGAATATGCAATTACAATTTCTCAAAGAAACTAATTCTATTTGTATATCACTAGAGACAAAACCACATTTTAAAAACACAGCTTTCTTCATCATTTTCTCCTTAAATCATACTATTCTCTATCTAAATTAAATAAATCTTTTCTCACCTTAGCAAATATTTTTGGAGTTTTGAAAACAGTCTCAGAAATACACCAAATTGTCTTCAGCAGAAGAAAAAGGATGCACTCCAAAGGCTGCAGCTATTGAAAGCACAGAAATACAGATATTCATTTCACATATCTCTCATATTAGCCAATCATAACTCTTCCCTCACTTTTTTCAAATCAAAACCCTTCCCCCCTCTGCCCTCTCTGCCTTTTTTCCATAGCAACCACCTCCTGGAAGACCTCTCATGTTTGCAAATTCACACAACAATGTTTCAATTGAACTCTGAACTCTCAGTGCACCTGCGTATCCAGTGCAATCTTTCATTAAATGTTTCTTCCTTGACCATTCAAATTACATCTTTCAAAGAACACATCCATGCACCCTAACTTTCTGTTTTCAGAAATGGAAATGCACCAATCACTGCTAATGATTCATTAGCATTGGAAATCCACAGTTTTTTTTCTTTAGAAACTCCTACTGTTTCAACTGCCCTTTCATTACCACACTTCATCTGACTGCAGAACAACCTTCTCCCACCATGTTTAAGGTCTGGATTGTTGGACATAGTTACATCCACTGGGCTCAAAGGTATGCTGAGAACAGAAATTTACCTAACCTCAATTTACAGGATGTGGAAATTAAGTGGTTGGGCCAAAGTGGATTAAAATGTCACCAATTGATACCATTGGTGAAAACCTTTATTCATTTGCCAAAACCTGACCTGTTAATAGTGCACTGTGGAGGTAATGATTTGGGCACTTTGACAGGGGTAGGTCTGGAAATGCTTTTAAAGGACACCTTTGAGCAATTAATGGCACTTTTTCCTCAAACTGCCTTGGTATATTCCAATATATGCCAAAGACAGAAATGGAGGTGGTCCAACCAATTTTCTCCACAAATTGAGAAAGCGAGGAAGCATGTAAACAAATCTGTTTCAGCTTTCATGAGAGACCATGGAATGGGCTCTCTGTACAACAATAACTTGCGTTACTACATGCAAGATATCTACAGAGGAGATGGAGTTCACTTCTCAGATGAGGGCAACAGAATTTTCATTCTGAATTTAAGACTGTGCATTGGTACCTACTTATAAGTACCTAAATGTACCATAAACCCAAAAGCTCTTCTCAGAGCTACCCTTCATCTGATCACACACTTTTATTATTTTTTTTCTAACTTTTTTTCTGTAATTTTCAACAAACTACGCTCAAAGAGCGCTATCCGGTACGCGAACTGGAAGCTAACCGCGCAAAATTTCAAAAAAAAAGTTTTTTCTTCGCACATATAGTCCTCCTCAGCCACCCTCAGAAAACGTAGGGGGGCAAAATACTTGTACCATGCCCCCTTCTACCCATTCAGAACATTATTTACCCTCCATTTTATACCTTGATTCGACCGAAACACAAAATGGTGGACTCCCGTTACGCTCCTAGTTCGCGGACCGGACCGCTTTCCGGGAAGCGGTCCAAAAAAAAGGTGGGAAAGTAATTTACAGAAAAACGACTACAGACACTCTCACCAAATATAAATTAGCTCATACTACATAACAATCCCTTTCATTCTCACAAATTTGATTGAAATTTCATTTAGCCATTTAGCCTGTAGACCTCTCCAAGTACCGTGAGGTAAATTACTTCACAAAACACATCTGAACTGTTGGAATTGACAACCAATGAAAATGTTACTTTCATTTTCTACTTTTATTACCTGACATTTGATTGGTTATATACCTGTATATATATAAAGGAAGAGAAGGAAACACAGCCATTTTGACTACTACTTCTTGTTGTACATCACATTTCAATAGCTTCCAAAAACTTCAACTTCTTTGTGAAGGTAAGTTATAATTTTTAAAAATGAAATATATTGTGCACTATAACTTAATATAGTAGACTTTTTCTGCTAGATATACACTATCCCTCTGTAGTAGTAATGTATTTAGATAGACTTCTCTGTTATAGTTATGAATGGAGTTAGGCTTGTCTTGGTTAAATCACATACACTTTTTTATAGTCCTATTTCCACTCTGATACTATACACTGCCAAAAGATAAATTCACTGATAAAAACTGCTTATCTAAAATTAATCCCAACAGTGCCCTATCTCTACTAATATATATTTTTTTAATCCAAATTTCAGGCAAAATGGAAGGCGAAAACCAAGTTTCTTTTGAGATGGACCTGCAAGAGAGCAGCCAGGAATTGATTGAACAAATTGACATGGAATTTATGGATGAAAGCTTGGATAATGAACTGCTGCAATGTGTCCAAGCAGTAGATGCCCTCCTTGCAAATGAGGACATTTTACAACCTCACAGATTGCAAACAATATTTCAAGAAAATAATGACATTTCAGACACTGAAATGTTAGAAAGTTTAATAAATTATGAAAAACAATCAAAATTAAAAAAAAACTTTAAAAATAAAGAAAACAAAAAAAAAACAACAAAAACAACAAACAATTAACATAGTCTTTGAAAAGTGTATCATTCTATTATCCTTATAGTACGCTGCCCAGAACGCTTTCCGGTTCGCGTACTAGGCGCTCATCGCGCAAAAAAAAATAAAATAATTTTTTTGACCCTGCTGGGCCCTTTTAAAACCTCCACATAAAACCTAGGGGGTCAGGGAGGATCTACTATGCCCCCTTATGGAAATTTCCCCCTTTGTTTTGGCCTCCTCTTGTCTCTCGATCCTACCGAGTGACAAGATGGCGGCTGCACCGGACTGTTTAGAATGTTGACAGACACCGAAGAGCCAATCAGCTTTCCGTGCGCAAAGTTCCGTTACGCGAAAAGTACGCGAACCGGATCGCTGCCCGGAGCGCTGTTACAGATATATATCTTGATTTAAACGTTAATTTCTCAAAATCCACTGAAGCACGTATATTGAGACCTAGCAAAGGCACATCGGGCTAACAGTCCCTACAATTTTGCCAAGTTTCGTGGAAATCCATTCAGCCGTTCGGGCTAAAAGTGAGTCCAACCGCCCTATGGAAATTAACATGGGAAAAACGCGTTTTGGGACCCCCCTTTTTTCTCGGCCCCCCTTGACGAACCCCCCCCAAATTTCCAGGAGCTACTCAGAAACAAAATGTGCCATTTTCCTGAAAATTTCAGCCGATTCCGTCCACAAACGCCAAAGTTATTAGACATAGAATTTTCAGAAATCCCATAGGGAAAAAATCCTAACTATATATACCTACTGGCGACCGCCAGTAGGTAATATGTTGAGGCAATTGTGAACATTTATAAAGCAAAATGTATCACAATTGCCACATATGGCTCCTCTATCTGGGGGTGTAGACCAATGGAGGGGATACAGCTAGAGGAGAATACATTTTTACGGGGTATATTATCGGTTCCCCAATCAACACCCACCTATGCTGTACATCAGGAATTGGGGGTGGGTTATATAACCAATACACTCAGGTTGGCGCCAGTTATTTTTGGGCTTAAATTATGGCTCAATCCCGAATTAGACCTTAATCACAGACTGATTAGAGATTGTCTCACTTTTGGATTGTTTACACAAGATTAGGTGGCTTGTTTATGTAAGGGAAACACTGGTAACTGTTGGTCGACAGGACCTCTATGATGAACCTGGGTTGATCACGAAAATGGATCCCAGCGGGGTGAAGAAACACCTTCTAAATTTGTGGGCAATACAGCGGGAGGAACTGGAGCTGAAAAAAGTAACGGTTAAAGCACATTACCTTCTAAAAACTACGCTGTTGATGGAACCTTATCTGAAAACTGTGACAAGGTCTTTCCATCGTATACTCCTTACACGCTTCCGTTTTAATTGAATTCACCTTTCGCTTGGGAACTCCAAGGGATGGTGAAGGATGGAAGAATTAGGGCCATGCCCCTGTGATAAGTTTTCAGCCCAGGACACAATGCATTTAATGTTCTGTGATTTGTATAGTGACATCAGGAAGAGGTTTTTTTTTCCCTTACTAAAAAGGAAGGGTTTATCCAAATTAAGCCAGCCTTACTGTATTTACAGCTATTAAATAATCCCAATGAGATTTTTTATATAGCCAGTTTCCTTATGGCAGCGGTACGGTTGAGAAATAGCTGTGAGGAGAGCCCATAATTAATGAAGTTTTAATTTTGATTTTATCTTTTTAAAAACTTGTTTTTTAGCATTGGCATTTTTATGAGTTTTATATGAAATATCTTGGATGTATTGTCATTTTTTCCCTGTAAATGCACTTTACCTGACCAGTACTGTGTTGCGTTCCTTGCACATAGACTGCCCATTGCCAGATTGTATCATATTGTGGACACTTTACATTGTATTTTTGCACATGTATGTATGTATTTTGTGTTTGTACTTTTATGGTTTTAACTTAACCGAATAAAGTGGTTTGACTGACTGACTGACTGATATATATATATATGGATGCCATTACTGTGACAAGCACTCATCAGGAAGCCCGCAGCCTATGAACCTATGAAGAAGTGCTTTTTAGTACGAAACGCGTTGGCAAGGACTGTTTATGTGTGCGAGGCACTTCTGCTGTTTGAAAATTGCATTCTTTCAATAAAATAGGGCCTAAGCAACTCACCTGTGTGGGCCTCCTCAATCAAGGCAACTTCTTGATGGATTTATGGCGACGCAGCCTGAGCTGCAAGAGAGGCTTCGCTGCACTTCGGTGCAGTACTGCTGAGACGTCAAACTACGCCACAGCAATTGGGACAAGTGATGACTATTGGAGGAAGTTAAAAGGCATGACAGATGGCGGAAGCGGTTACCGCAACCCACTGTGGATTAATATTTGTGAATATTGAGACCTTTGCACGGCAGCTCACTTGAGGAAAATTAAAGGCACTACATTAACCAATAGGCCACAGGAGGTGGCCTCGCCCACTGGGGTGATAAAAACTTTAATGAATGCCATTGCCGTGACGAGCACTCATCAGGAAGCCCGCAGCCTATGAAGAAGTGCTTTTTAGCACGAAACGCGTTGGCAAGGACTGTTTATGTGTGCGAGGCACTTCTGCTGTTTGAAAATTGCATTCTTTCAATAAAGATATGGTGTAAGCAACTCACCTGTGTGGGCCTCCTCGATCCAGACAACTTTTTGATGGATTTATGGCGGCGCAGCCTGAGCCGCGAGAGAGGCTCCGCTGTACTTCGGTGCAGTCCTGCTGAGACGTCAAGCTACGCCACAGCAATTGGAACAAGTGATGACTATTGGAGGAAGTTAAAGGCATGACAGATGGCGGAAGCTGTTACCGCAACCCACTGTGGATTAATTTTTGTGAATATTGAGACCCTTGCACGGCAACTCACTTGAGGAAAATTAAAGGCACTACATTAACCAGTAGGCCACGGGAGGTGGCTACGCCCACTGGGGTGATAAAAACTTTAATGGATGCCATTCCCGTGATGAGCACTCATCAGGAAGCCTGCAGCCTATGAAGCAGTGCTTTTTAGTACGAAACGCGTTGGCAAGGACTGTTTATCTGTGTGAGGCACTTCTGCTGTTTGAAAATTGCATTCTTTCAATAAAAATATGGCCTAAGCAACTCACCTGTGTGGGCCTCCTCGATCCAGGCAACTTCTTGATGGATTCATGGCGGCGCAGCCTGAGCCGCAAGAGAGGCTCCGCTGCAATTCGGTATAGTCCTGCTGAGACATCAAACTACGCCCGAGCAATTGGGACAAGTGATGCCTATTGCAGGAAGTTAAAAGGCATGACAGATGGCGGAAGCTGTTACCGCAACCCACTGTGGATTAATTTTTGTGAATATTGAGAGCCTTGCACGGCAGCTCACTTGAGGAAAATTAAAGGAACTACATTAACCAGTAGGCCACAGGAGGTGGCCACGCCCACTGGGGTGATAAAAACTTTAATGGATGCCATTGCCGTGACGAGCACTCATCAGGAAGCCCACAGCCTATGAAGAAGTGCTTTTTAGCACGAAACGCGTTGGCAAGGACTGTTTATCTGTGCGAGGCACTTCTGCTGTTTGAAAATTGCATTCTTTCAATAAAGATATGGCGTAAGCAACTCATCTGTGTGGGCCTCCTCGATCCAGGCAACTTCTTGATGGATTTATGGTAGCGCAGCCTGAGCCGCGAGAGAGGCTCCGCTGTACTTCGTTGCAGTCCTGCTGAGACGTCAAACTACGCCACAGCAATTGGGACAAGTGATGCCTATTGGAGGAAGTTGAAGGCATGACAGATGGCTGAAGCTGTTACCGCAACCCACTGTGGATTAATTTTTTGTGAATATTGAGACCCTTGCATTGCAGCTCACTTGAGGAAAATTAAAGGCACTACATTAAACAGTAGGCCACGGGAGGTGGCCACGCCCACTGGGGTGATAAAAACTTTAATGGATGCCATTGCCGTGACAAGCACTCATCAGGAAGCCCGCAGCCTATGAACCTATGAAGAAGTGCTTTTTAGCACGAAACGCGTTGACAAGGACTGTTTATCTGTGCGAGGCACTTCTGCTGTTTGAAAATTGCATTCTTTCAATAAAGATATGGCGTAAGCAACTCACCTGTGTGGGCCTCCTCGATCCAGGCAACTTCTTGATGGATTTATGGGGGCGCAGCATGAGCCGCGAGAGAGGCTACGCTGCACTTTCGGTGCAGTCCTGCTGAGACATCAAACTACGCCACAACAATTGGGACAAGTGGCCTACTGGTTAATGTAGTGCCTTTAATTTTCCTCAAGTGAGCTGCCGTGCAAGGGTCTCAATATTCACAAAAATTAATACAAAGTGGGTTGCGGTAACAGCTTCCGCCATCTGTCATGCCTTTAACTTCCTCCAATAGGCATCACTTGTCCCAATTGCTGTGGCATAGTTTCACGTCTCAGCAGGACTGCACGGAAGTACAGCGGAGCCTCTCTTGCAGCTCAGGCTGCGCCGCTCGTCTAGAGGTTTTTTGCCCTGCAACCTTGTCCACCGCTACAGGAGTAGCCCTTCTGTTCACTACTGCCCGAGGATATCGCCGAGGAGAAGACCACCTGCGTGGTCGCAGAGGAGGTGAGAGGCGCGGCCCCGGGACTGCGAGGACCAGCATTCACCATCAGCAGCTGGGTCCTCTTCCCGCGTGAGCCGCGCCCCCTCCCAGAGCCCGCCTCCATCTGACTCTACTTTACCTCTCGCGGCCCCCGCTACCCGGGAGCCGCTCGTCTAGAGGTTTTTGCCCTGCAACCTTGTCCGCCGCTACAGGAGTAGCCCTGCTGTTCACTACTGCCCGAGGATATCGCCGAGGAGAAGACCACCTGCGTGGCCGCAGAGGAGGTGAGAGGCGCGGCCCCGGGACTGCGAGGACCAGCATTCACCATCAGCAGCTGGGTCCTCTTCCCGCGTGAGCCGCGCCCCCTCCCAGAGCCCGCCTCTACTCTCCGAAATAGAATTTAAACAAGACCTGCAACGCGCATCGCGGGACGCGCGCGGGCCGTCGCCCGGGGCGAAGCCCGGGCCAAGGGCGGGCCCGTTTAAGCCCGTTCAAGCCTGTGGAAGACTGGACTGGGCCTGCTCTTTTACATTTTGTTCTTTGGTATCCCTTTTGTACTCTGGTAGCTGTCCTTCAGATAATTTTCCATCTGCGCCTGTTAACGTGGTACTATAGCGATATCATGTCCACAAGGGGAAGCAGGAGCAAGACGGCTCAGGGGTTGGGCCAGGTCACCGGTCCAATTGATCAATTCATCACCAAAGCTAACGATGCAATCAACCAGGGGATTGTACTTCTAGAAAGACGTGTTTCGCAGGACCTTGCTGCGGCGCGAAGATCTTCAATGGGCCTTCTGGCTCTAGCCACAACACCAATTCAGATAGGTACAAATGCCCCATTATTGCATGAAGCCCGTGTAGATATACATACCATTCCAATGAGTGTCGACCTATCTGCCACATGTCTCTCTTTGGGCGAAGATACCATGGAAGACCTGGAGAAAACACCGATCATGGTGATAAGCCCCACCCAAATGGTTCCGCAAACCTTAGTAGATCCCCCGATTATAACGGATAAGGGGACAAGGGAGGGAGCAATCCCTAAACAAAATGGCGCTAGGCCAACAGATAAAAATAAACAACACTGCCCTCCAAAGCATAAAAGATCCAGAAAATCTCCCCGTGCCTCTCCAAAAAACAATTCTTTAAACTCCCTACCTGTAAACACGGATGAACTCTCTGCAGCAGCTGCATTTACGGATGCTGACGAGAGGGGGCCCGTTGCTAGTCATAAAAACAACCTTGAACTAAATGTGCAACTGGTAGCCACTATCAAGGATCTAATAAAGACCCAATTACTACCAATTGAACGATCCTTAATCAACATCGAGAAACAAATTGCTAGGCTTATCAATCTCTCAAGTCACCAAAAACCTACTAGCAGTACTTTAGCTCCTCCAGCTCCCACTAATGTAAACATCATCAAGGCAGCTACCGTACAGAAATCTGCTAAAACTCCCACGATCCCTACTAACTTGCAAGCTAATCTAAAAGAGACCAAGGGTACCACACAGCAAGTACAGGGGAAGACGGGAGTACCCGCTGACCTTCAAAAAACCAAACCCAAGTCTTTCCCCCCAAAACCCTAGATTTCCAGCAGGGAGGAGATACCACCAAAAAAACAGCAAGACCTAAGAGGCCTATCCACCTCCCCCCAGAGGCAAGCCCCTATACCGTGATCCTCACGGGGGTCCCAGAATTAGAGGAAAACATGAGAGAATCTACCTGTTCTTTAACGAACACAGTAATGCAATGGCTTAATATCAATAGACCCCTTCCTTCAAACTGTAACAGTAGATTCTCCATGGTACGTAGGGTCTCTTGGATTGGGGATACAAGAAAAAGAACACAGGGGGACTGTATCATCATTAACTTTGATGATCCAGATACAGTAAGATATATATGTTCTTGGACAACCTTGGAGAAAAAGGGAGGTATAGATGCCAACCGTCTGTCCTTCTTTTACCCTCCAAGGTTTCCCTATGAACAAGATCACCCTTTTAGCTGGAATCAATCCCCCAGGTGGAGCTGGTCCCAAGTAGACACACGCAGTAGAAGACGGGAATGGGAACCTTACCCTTGGAATCCTAGAAGAGAGCAACTATACACAGAGGGTTGGAGAGGGGCACCGACCAGCAATCGCTTTTCAGCCCTAGAAATGGTGGATTGACCATCACGTAACCAAACATCTCCTAAGCACGAGCTAAAAATTCCTCTGCCATCTGTAAGCCCAGGGTTATTCCAAAGTCAAGCCAGTGAACCTCATGCGGAATTTACCCCTATGGGCCTTCCTAATATGCTTATCTCTGGGTGCACGAATGTTCTATCTGATGGAACTTCAGCCCTCCCTGTGAACTCAGTCCCTGGTCCAACACAGTCCAACTTCTCATCGAACAATCCTGATTCTAATCAAAACATGTCCCTCTTAACTTCGAACATCGCTGGACTCTCAAAAAAAGCAAGCGACCCAATCTTCTTGAATTTTATAAACACCTTTGACATAATAGCGTTGCAGGAATGCTGGGATCAGACACCTACCAATTTAGATGGCTTTAGCACACATTTTACTCCAGCTATTCAGTCCAGTAAAGGTAGATGTTCGGGAGGACTTTGTTTATATGTCTCAAATAGGTTCAATATCTTTCTAGAAAGTGTAGACCTCTCTTCATCTGACCCCAGCACCATCAAAATTGGTCTCTCTCTACAGGCTTTTCGACTGACTGGGAAAGAGGCTGTTAGTTCCCTTATTATCAACCTATATAATAACGTATCGAGGGTTGGCCAGCTCCAATTTACAGAGCATTTGTCTAAACTTTTAAAGAAGGGAGCGGGAGGGGACAGATCGGATAGCCGTATAGTGATCCTAGGAGACTTTAATTGTCATCTATGTCCATACAGCGGAACAAGGGCCTGCGATTTAAGAGCCCCTAATGGCGACTATATTACCCACTTCGAGCACACAACTGTTGGGAATCAACTGAACAACCTACTACATGAATGGGATTTAGGCTTCTTCAATGATCTAATTGTGCCCTCGACTGACTTTTTACCTACATTTCACGGAAGGGGGTCATTCACGACAATAGACTTCATTTTGATGTCCAATAGCCACCATGGCGATGCCCTAGAAGCTAGGAGAGAAGATTTAGTTATGAGTGATCACTATCCGATTAGTGCCAAAATATACACTCCCTCTAGCGGGAATAAATCCGGGGGCATAATAGAAAACCTTTATTCACATTCTATATCTCTATCATCTAGAAATGGCTACACCATAAGATGGGCTAAAGTTGACACAATTAATTTCCTGGAAAAACTGATAATGTCTGACCCTGATCTCTTTCAGACTTGTCTTGAACACCCTCCTAATCCACGAGCAATCATATCTGCCTTTGATAAAATTGCAATACAAATTAGGAAAAATCTAACCAGAAAACATAAAGAAAGTACTGTGACCAAGAGCCCAGGCTGGTTTTATCATGAATGTTCAAAAACACATAACATTCTAAAGGACATACTCAAAAAATCTCCTAAAAACTTACTGGAAATAAGATCTGCACGTGCTGCTTACAGACAGGCAATCAAAAACAGGAAAAGGGAACTGAAAGATGCCGCCTGGGAGGCATTAATAAAAGCAAGCACCCTAAGGGACAACACGGCCTTTTGGAGGGAGGTCAACGCCCCCTTCTTTAAGGATAGGACATCTGACCTCATAGAAATCGCCATCACCGAGGAAGCCTGTACAAACTATTTTACTGACCTGTATAAACTAGATGAGCAGATTGAACCACCCAACCTCGAAATACTGCCAGCGGAGGGAAATGACTCGTACAGAAGCCAGACAGAGTCTTTTCCGCTTCTCACCCATTTTAACTATCCAGAGGTGGAATTGGCCATACTTGAAAGCTCTAATGCTAAAGCACCAGGTCCGGACGGAATTCCCATTGATTTATTCAAAGACAATATTCAACTCTGGGCGCCAATTTTCACAAATGTACTTAATTCTTATGCTCTTGAAGGTTTCCCTGTAACATGGCAAGAAGCAATAATAATACCTATTTTTAAAAAAGGTGAAAGAATGGACCCAAAATGCTATAGACCGATTTCTTTACTGGACTCTATGATGAAGGTGGCCGGGAGAGTCTTGTTGAATCAACTACAAGCGTGGGCCCAGGAAAATGACGTTTTGTCCAAATTTCAATATGGTTTTGTTTCTGGCCTTGGGACAGTGGAGCAATGTCTTAACTTAGCCCTGATTACTGACAAATATCTAATGGCGAAGAAGAGCAATATATATATGACCTTTGTAGACTTAAGCTCTGCTTTTGACTGTCTCAATCATAGCATACTTTGGTCTACCCTCACAGACCTGGGAGTCGATCCAAATATACTTGCTTTCATAAAGGAACTGTATCGAGGAGCTGGGGCCAAGGTCCGCTATGGAAAGGACGGAACCTGCACACAAAAATTTCCTATCAGAAAGGGGGTCAGGCAGGGCTGCATCCTCGCCCCTTTTCTTTTTAATCTCTATATTAACAGTGTTGCTGATTGTCTGGCGAAATTGGACGTTGACTATCCTAAAATAAATGGCCATGCAGTCCCAATCCTTTTATACGCGGACGACGCTGTCATTATGTCCAGGACTCAACTAGGCTTACAAAAAGCGTTGTCAGCCTTTGCCACATTCATGGGCTCGAGAGGCCTTAAGATCAACGTGAGTAAAACTTTCACTATGTGCTGCAGTAACAAAAAGAACTTTTCATGTAACACCTTCATAAATGCAACAAAGATAAGCCTAACGAAAACCTTTAGCTATCTGGGTGTATATTTTAACAACAAAGGGACATGGAACGCAGCCATTCACACTCACAATTTGGCTTTCATCAGACAAATCGGAGCCCTAAAGAAGTTTGCAACAAAACTAGGTGGGAAACCGGTTGGGATTTTGCTGAACATTTATGCAGCCAAATGCGTTTCCACAGCAATATATGGTGCTGGAATTTGGGGCATGGCGGACTGCCGAGAGATACAAACCAGCGAGAACGCACTTTTGAGATATCTGCTGGCTGTCCCTCGTTCCATCTCTACCACAGTCTGCCATAACGAGCTTGCCCGGGTATACATATCAGACATAATCAAGACCACACCAATTCTGCTATGGCACAAAATATGGTCCTCAGAAAAGACAGCCCTCAATCGAGACGTGAATAAGGACTGTATGGCTCTAACAGATTCAAGGAAAATACCCTGGCTTGTTTATGTCAAGAAATTTCTAACTTCATTGGGTCTGGCCGATCTGTATGACAATCCTATTTCATGTCTAACAATCTCGAAAAAGGATCTCAAGGCCCGTTGTCTAGGCCTGCTCGAGAACAGGCGTTCCTACCTTGAAGGAAATAAACCAACGATTGTCCACCATAACCTTTTACTCCATGATGCAGGCATTCCCCTTTATCTCTCCCCGACCCTTCCGGCCTACACGAGAATGCTGCTAAAAAGGATGAGGATGGACTGCTTATATCGTCTGTTAACATTCCCCACCATAAATGACTGGTCTGCTGACTTGGTGGTTTGTCCCTGTGACAACGTTTCTAAGCAGTCCAACATACACGTTGTTTTGTTCTGTAAATTTTATGATTGGGGAAGAAAGAAACACCTACTCCCACTCATGAAGTTATGGGGCCTAAGACAATGTAGGCCAGCCTTACTCAAACTATACATGCTTGAGGATGAACTCACGATTACTGCAGCTGCCAGTTTCTTGAAATTTGCAGTAAGGTGTAGAGCGTCCATGAACTGATTTATCTCTGATAGTTACCTTCGATCAGTATAAACACTCTTGTAATTTACCTTTTTACTTTTTATACCTGAGCTTCGAACTTAACTTTTATGCTGTATTAAATTGTGCTTTTATGATTTTCTTGTGCAAAAATCGAATAAAGCTATTTTGAATTGAATTGACTGCATGTATCCATGATTATGTTGTTGAATGGGTATTTGTGTGTGTGGAGACTTAGGAATCTGTGAGTGGGTATGTAGTAACTGGTATTGGTGTGTCAATGGTTTCAAATGTGGTACTTTGTATTTTACAGTGAGTGATATAAGGGTATACTAGTGTATGATGAGGTCTATCAGATTGTCACGTGGATGATATCATCAGTGATGTCATCAGTGATATCATTTGAGATGTCATCAGTGATGGCATCAGTGATGTCACTGACCATGTCATGAATGATGTTATATGTGACATCATCAACAGTGCATTGTGTGCGAGTTATAGTTAGCAAAACTAACTATAACAGAGGAATTTATATGGTTTTGTACGAGTGAAATGGCCAGCTAACTATAACACCCCTGAAACCTATGTTTTTTTCTGTGAATATATATATATATATATATATATATATATATATATATATATATATATATATTCCAAAGTGAGTGGCCCCAGTCAGGACTCCCAAGCGCTCTTCTGGTGGTGCAGTTCAGGTGCAGCAGAGCCTTGCTGCTTCAAAATCAATTCGTTTTTTTGCGTGCACACGAAAATGTTCCTGTGCACTTCCAGCTCCGTTTTCCAATAACGACAACTACTCCAAATGTGCTCACTGTTATTTTATTGTCATAACAGTGCCTCAAGCAACACTCCTCGACGCGTTTGGTGGCACACTCCGGTCCGTTTTTCCCATTTTCCCTTGCAGGTAGGCTTCCGCTTTGCAATTAGGCTGTCCTTTTCCTCGATGTTTTTCTGGCGTCATCTCGTGATAAAGCTGCGTGTGCCGCGAAACGCGTCGAGGAGTGTTGCTGGAGGCGCTGTTATGACAATAAAATAACAGCGAGCACATTTGGAGTAGTTGTCATTATTGGAAAACGAAGCTGGGAGTACGCAGGAACCTTTTTGTGTGCACGCAAAAAAAACGTATTGATATATAATCTGCAATGCGATCCAAAAAGCAGACGATAAGCCGACTTATCAGTAACAAATTAACATCAACCTTTAACTGGTGTAAGGAGGTCGACTATCTACTGCTTGAATTAGACCAAACTCACAGCCACATCTAAAGACCAACACATGATAGAGCTACTGATCATGCAGCTCCGACACCCAACAAGGCCACAACACCCAGTGCCACCACCATCAGAACCTCCCCCGGCTACTACCACCGAAGCAGCGCAAAACCGACAACGGACCTTCCCAAAATACCATGTCCCTTCAGCCGCACAATAGCTGAATGTCGGGAGATGTGGCAACCAACTATATATGAAGAAGGCAAGTCACCCATCAATAATAATTATAATTGGTTTTTTAAAGAAGTTTTCTATAGCGCTGTCCAGACCCAGGGGTATCGGAGCGCTTTACAGTAGGAGCATAGCATATAATCATCAGATACATGAAATAGGAGCGATGTAGCAACCAACGAGTGTGAGAGTAAAGAGCAACGTGTTGTAGTGCAGAACCTTTAGAATCTTAGGAATGGAACAGAGCTCAATGATTACTGTCTGTCCCAAGTTATCCACTTCCTAGGGAGCGGTTAAGGAACAGGGATTTGAGTTGTCTTTTGAATTCAACAAAGGAGGGCAAGGTTCTGATGTGCGGGGGATAGAATTCCAAATTTTGGAGGTGCTTCCAGTGAAAGAACATTCCGCTGTTCTTTTCCTTCTGGTTGTAGGTGGGATGAGTGAGATGGAGTTAGAGCTTCTCAGATTCCTGGATTGGCCTGTTTTTATGAGTTTTTTCACCAGGTACTCGGGCTTGCCGATGTGAAGGGCTTTATGGGTTAGGCAGGCTGTTCTGAAGCTACAATGCATTTCTACTGGAAGCCATTTGAGTTCCTTGAGTGCAGGGGAGATATAATCAGATTTATTGATGCCGGTGATCATTCAGGCTGCCGCATGTTATGTTGTTTTAATGGGGGCCAAGTGCGATTTAGGGATTCCTGTTAGGACTGCCTTCCCATAGTCCAGTCTTGACGGTACCAGAGATTGGGTGGCCAGTTTTAGATCCTTGGTTGAAATGTAGGGTTTGATTTTGTTCAGCAGTCTGAGGTTAAGGAACGCTCTTTTGGCCAAGTTCTTAATGTGTCTCATCATGTTCAGTTTTGGGTCTAAGGTGATGCCAAGAGATTTGACAGAATCTGCTAGAGGGAGATTCCCCTTGAGCGCATCGATAGCCTTTAACCATTCTGTGATTTGGGGGTTATCATCCTTGTTCGAGATGAGGAGTCTCTCGGTCTTGTCAGGATTGAGTTTCAGGAGGTTGCTTGTCAGCCAGTCTTGTACATCTTTCAGGACATCATTTAGTCTTGAATGTCTTTGAGAGAGGTAGTTTCCAGATAGATCTGCGTATCATCCGCATAGAGATGGAAGCGGATGTTGGGTTTTCTGAGTAGTTTGGAAAGAGGTTCCATGTAGATGGTAAAGAGTAGTGGAGAGCACCTATCCTTGGGGGATACCCTTGTTGGCTTGCTGGATTTCGAAGGTGAAATTTTTTATTTTGATTTTTTGTGTGCGATTGAGGAAAAAGGAGGAGAACCATTTGAGAACTACCTCACCAAGACCAGCTCTTTCTTGAAGAGCCCTTATGAGGAGTTTGTGGTCAGCAGTATCAAATGCTGTCGAGAGGTCAAGGAGAATGAGGAGGCAGCATTTGTCAGAGTCTAGTGATCCATGAATATCGTCCATGATGTTAAGAATCGAGGTTTCTGTGCTGCAGCCTTTTCTTAAGCCAGGCTGGTGGGGGTCCAATAGGTTGATGATGTCCAGGTGCTGTGTTAGTTGATGTAGTACGCATCTTTCAAGTATTTTTGAGAGCAAGGGGAGGTTTGACACAGGTCTGAAATTGTTTAGATCTGTTGGATCTAGGCCGGGTTTTTTCAGCAGGGGGGTGACTTGCCCCATTTTAAGGCAATAGGAACCACTCCATTTTTTAAGGAGCTATTTATGATTTTGCTCCAGAGTGGTGCAAAAGCGTGCTTCATTTTTTTGATCAGTAGGGAAGGGATGGGGTCTAGGACATGTGCTGAGGGTTTGGAGTTGGAGATCAATGTGATTATCTCAATTTCTTGAACGGGACAGAAGCTGAGCCAGGAGTTGGGAGAGGAGCCAGGAGAGCGATCATGTGGCACAACCGTGCTGCTCTTCATGAGGTGCGAGTTGTTGATGTCTAATGATAGTTTGGTTTTTGAGAACTTGTCGTTGAAGAAATGGGCAAAGTTGTCACAGAGTTCTTTGGACGCCTGTACAGATGAGGACACTGGCTTGGCACACGATGCCAAGTGTAACGCTGATGTGCTGCACAGACCTTACTATGCAAAGCACAAACCTCTCTATGTGGAGATAAACTATTGATACTTGTAGTGTAGTGCACAGTGGACGCAACCATGTTACCTCAGGTAGTCAGGAAGATCTTGGTCATGTATCTGTGTTGTCCCCCCTGGAAGCGGAAGCAGGGTGGGCTAGTCCAACGTAGGTCACTCCAGCGTAGGAGTATGAATAAATAGGCCAGGCCCTGGGCATGGTTCACTTGTGGGAAGACCAACGAGTTTGCAGAGTGGTGGCCCTCACCCTGGCACGTGGCTGCCGCCATGACTACGGGCCTTCTCCACACAGGCCCCCTGTGAACCCAGCGGCAGACTTATGTCTGTACTGACTAGTGCTTTCAATCTACAATGCGGACAGCAGGGTTCACAATTTGAATACAGCCTTGATTTATTAATTGCACAGAGAATTGTACTCTATATGTCCTTGGATTTTGTCAAGAAGAAGTGACAAAAAGCATTCCTCAATGTGTATGGTAACTACTGCCTTCGATCTCACAATTCAGATACAGTAGCGATTGCAGATGATACAGCCTAGTTCGCAAGACATGTTACACCCAGTGCAGCCCGCCAGGACCACGCATCATCGAAGGATGCGCACACACTGTGTGCTTCAGGTGCTGCTAACTCACGGCATCATATGTCATCTCCACGTGGCCTTATCAAGGCAAGACATTGCTCCCAATGTGGCCCACCGGGACCACATATCATCGCAGAGTGCACACACGCCGAGTACTCCAGGTGCCACTAACTGTGCAGCTCAACTCAATGCCACGTGGCTGTGCGCCCATACTCACCGCTGCCTGCACCCTACACTGGGGTTACACGGTTCATAATTCATGATTAATAGCGACCCAAATTG
The DNA here is from genome assembly GCF_964263255.1 of Lissotriton vulgaris. NCBI lineage: Eukaryota > Metazoa > Chordata > Amphibia > Caudata > Salamandridae > Lissotriton > Lissotriton vulgaris. The sequence goes on from NC_141696.1 coordinate 726,519,586, forward strand.
TCTAAGAGACTATTATGTGTTAAGAAGACCAAATGCTCCCAATCTGTGCAGCTCAAGTCATCGTCACCTGCCTGTGAGCCTTTGCTGACCACTGCCTCTGGCCTACACTGTGGAAGACCGGCCACACGTGGTGCAAACTAACCCTGTTCAACACAAGCCGATCCCACATGTGTAACTGGTTCCTGAGTCCTGAATGGCAGCGACCCCAACTTCGTGGCAGTGACCACAGCACCTCAATCCCTTTGATCAGTGAGGAGTATTTACAGATTGAATTCTGCCGACAAGTGGTGCCACTGAACCAGCACTACGAAGGCTGGTGGGGCCACCAACGTATGCACATGGCTGTGGGCCCTTCCTCATCGCTACGTCTGGCCTACACTAGGGTCAGCAGGCCTCACAATTCAGATACAGTCCAGATTCCACATGACGCAGTCCAGTAGGCAAGACACATTGCTCCCAGTGCGACCCGTCCACATCAAGCATCATCACAGGCTCATACAGTCTTAGTGCTTCTGGTACCATTAACCCTATTTAACACAAACTAATCCCACATGTGTAACTGTGTCCTGAGTCCTGAATGGCAGTAACCCCAACGTTGTGGCAGTGATCACAGCACCAGACTCTCTTCAGTCTTATTTGTTGTTCTTTTCTTTAAATACATTTTTTATATGTAAATCTATACCTTACCAAGATTCTAGTTTCTCCAACTGCACAGGGACACCTCTGGGCCCAAGAAGGTTGTTGGGGGTATGTTGGTAATGTGGGAAGAGGGTATGTTACCTGCTAATGTGGGAGAGGGAGCGTCAAAAGGGTATCACTCACAGAAAGAACTCCGATATGTTTTCACAAATTCCTCGGACAGATGCCAGCTGGCGGACTGAATCACAAAATGGTTTTTTAATACCTATGTAGTGTGAGTTATGAACAGTTCGGACCCAGGCTCCCAGAGGGACAGCTGCGGCCCGTCCGCTCGACTTCCAGATGCAGTACTACGAGCCGTACGCGTCATTGTGTCCATCCGTGGAGTAACTGAAGTGCTCTCCACCATTTAGGACTCAGGACTCCGCGACATCTGTAACATCTGCGCAGTATCTGATGTGGTCTCTGCCATTCATGACTCAGGACTCAGCAACACGTCTGAGATCGGCAGAGTATCTGATGTGGTCTCTGCCAATCATGACTCAGGACTCAGCAACACATCTGAGATCGGCGTGGTTTTGAAGAGCATGTGGAGTTTGCCCACTGCTGCACACTCGGCTGGCACCAGGTAAGTATTTCCTCATGGATGTGCAGAGGCGACAGTCTCTCTCTCTCTCTCTCTCTCTCTCTCTCTCTCTCTCTCTCTCTCTCTCTCTCTCTCTTTCCCTCTCTCTCTCTCTCATTTTCCTCTCTTCTCTCTCTCTCACTCTCTTCATTCCTTTATTTCTATCTCTCTCTCCATTCTCCCGTTCTCACTCCCTTTCTTTCCTACCCTCTCTTTTTTTCTCTGCTTGTTTTTCCTTCTCTTTTTCTCTCTCTCAGTCCTTTGATATGCGCATTAAACACATCCTTATTTTGTACTTTTCAGGCTCTGTCGTTGACATCCATGGTCCCCACAGGAGTCTTCCACCTTGTTGTTTCTATTATGTTTGTTAAATTTTGTTTATTAGTTTATTTGATGTGTTTATATCAATAAAAAAAATATTTTTGAAAATAGTTTATGGTTTATATATGTTTATAAAAATAGAGGTGGACAGAAAAAAATTATTAACCTTTTTGGTTGTTTTCCTAACTGCTGTGTGACTCTTTCTTGTTCTTATTACTGTTATTTGCTGGTATCCACCACGCTCTTAAATTTTGGAGCACTTATCGTGAGAATACTGGTGATCTCTGCAGTATGCACCAACTTCTGAATATTGTGTTAGATTCTTCTCAACTTTGGTTGCATTAAAGTGCTAATCACAAAATGCAGAATAGCCGTGCCCGTGCAAAAAGACACGAGGTGCACCTTTGCGATGTATTCTAAATACTAAAATCCTGTATTGAATTGCACTGAGGTAGTGCCTGCACTTACAGTGTACACCCAAAATCAATGAAGAAATCTCATTGTATTTATATTAATTAGGAATAGTGCGTCAGGTACTGGATCTTGACGGGATACGCTGCCCAGTTTGTATATTGTTCTGCACACAAAAAAATGACATCACAACTTTCACAACTGCAATGCGAAATTCATTCCGGCGATAACCCATGTTAACACCAGGAATTTTACACCTGCTTTCTGTTGGTGTTAAGCAGGATGACTACCTGCCGCAAGTGGAAGATCTGGAGGCAAGATGGCCGCTGACAGGCCGTAAGGAGCAGTCGCTATCCTCCCAGGCTCCTGCTCAATGGTGAAAGCAATGGGAAAATGCCAACGACCGCCGCCGCTGTCACAAAGATAGTATGCAGTATCCTATAAAACTTGTAAAGCAGCTGTTTTTCTGGATAGTGAGAAGCGGACCTAATCTGTCAAGCGTGCTTTGCTGGCTTGAATCGCAGAGTAAACCTCTACTGGCTTCACGACAAGCTTTGATGCAAAGTATGGCCCCACTCGGTCCAAGACCGCAGAAAGATACACAGAGGGAGAAAGAAAAGGACAATGCTGCTTTAAGTGATCCCGGCGTAACAGCTCCAAGCTCTAATCTTCGTTCGATGACACAGAGCCGAACCCGAAGAAATATGCTGAAAGACAATGCAGACAATGCAGACTACGCAGAGGAGGACGAGAATACTGAAAAAGTACAAAAAAAGAATGAACCAAAATCAAAGGAGAAGGTTCAACTAAATAAGAAAGGAATAAAGCGGCACAACAACGAAGCCGCTGGTAAAGCTGCTGGTAAAGAGGGAAGTATGCACCAGCCTACCCTTCACAAATCCTTTGCAGCACCCGCTCCAGCTCAACTTTCAGTCACAGCAGTCGTGGCAATTTTGGAATTTATTATTATTATTTATTTTTACATTTGTAGAGCGCTCTGTTACCCGGAGGTGTCCTGGCACTAGCATAATTGAACCAGTGTAAGTGGGTAGCTGAGAGATTAATGGGTAAAGAGCCAGGTCTTGAGCTCTTTCCTAAAAGCCATCAGGTCCGAAGATTGTCTAAGGTAGAGTGGCAGTTTGTTCCAAGCCTCTGCCGCCCCGAGGGAGAAGCTCCTGCCTCCCCAGCGTCCTCTTTTAACTCTGGGGACCGTAACCAGTGCCAGTTCCCCAGATCTCAGGGTTCTTGCTGGTTTATGCAACCGGAAGAGCAGTTTCATGTATCTAGGACCCATGTCATGTAGGGCCTTGAAGACCATGCATAGCGCTTTGAAAGCAATTCTCTTGCGAATTGGCAACCAGTGAAGGTTCACCAAGTCCTGAGCTACCGATACAAATTTGGGGGTGTCGGTGATCAGGCGGGCAGCTGCATTTTGCAATAACTGGAGTTTATTAAGAACGCTCTGCTGGGCGTTTAACATCAGGCTGTTACAATAGTCCAAGCGTGAAAGGACTAGACCAGTAACGATAGTTTTCCTGTGCTCCTTCTCCAAATACGGAAGAACTTTCCTGATAATTTTGGGGGTGTAGTGCATGGAGGAGGATAGTGCATTAATCTGGGGTTTGAAGGACAAAGAGTCGTCCACCAGTATACCCAGATTTTTGACTTTTTCCACCGGGGAGGGGAGAGGTCCCATTTCATCTGGCCACCATCTCGGGGACCAGAGGTTGTCCCTGGCAACAAAGAGCAGCACTTCTGTCTTAGTGGAATTGAGTTTTAGACAGTTTTGAGCCATCTAGCAGCCCACCTCATGCATGCTGCCTCTAAACCTGTCTGCTGTACTGTCTGTGTTGCCTGGTAGTAGTGACACCACTATCTGTGTGTCATCCGCATATGCTGTAAGGTGAAAACCGAACGATCGAATCACCGGGGCAAGGGTCGCAACATAAACATTAAAAAGGGTGGGACTAAGTGAGGACCCCTGCGGAACTCCACAGGGCAACACAAACGGACGCGATTCAAAGTCTCCCAGGGCCACCGACTGAGTTCTGTTGGAGAGGAAGGCCTGTAAGATCTTTAGTGCCTTTCCCTGAATTCCACAGGCCCTCAACCGGTCCACCAACAACTTGTGGTGGACCGTGTCGAAGGCCGCGGAAAGATCCAACAGAATCAGGGCCGCTCTGCCTCCTGCGTCCATCACCTGTCTGATGTCTTCCACTGATTTGATCAAAGCGGATTCCGTGCTATGTTCCGCACGAAAGCCGTGTTGGGAAGGGTCAAGGTGTTCCCCTGTCTTTAAAAAGGTACTTAATTGAGCATTTAAGTTGCCTTCCATGATTTTAGCGGGGAGGGGAAGTCGATCAATCGGCCAATAGTTATTCATCTCGTTGATGTCTAGGTTGTTTTTTTTTAGCAGGGGCAGGATGAAGGCTCGCTTCCATTTGGCGGGATATTCCCCTTTGTCCAACATCTGATTGAAGAGGGGGGTGAGTCTGGTTGCAATTATGTCAGGAGCTAATTTAGCTACTGCTGTAGGACATGGATCGTGTGGGGAGCCCGATTTTATCTTCAATAGACGGCTCATTACTTCCTTTTCGGTGATGGGCTGGATATGTAGAAGTTTTTCCAGAGTGCTGTCTGATTCTGGGCCCACCCTCGAAGGGGGTGTCCTGACCAGACTGTCTAGGGAAAAAAAGATGTTTTCTACTTTTTCTCGAAAGAAGGTGGCGAGATTTTCACAGAGTGGAAGACTGGGGGGAATTTCTATGGTTTTAGGATTTGCCAGGGATGAAACCGTTCGGAATAATTCTTTAGGGGTGTTGCTGGCTTCTTTGATCTGTTTTGTGAGGAAAGCCCTTTTAGCCTGCAAGATTCTTTCTTTGTAGACTCTTTGCTCCGAATTAAGAATTTGCTTGTCTGTTTCACAGTAATCCATTCAACAGTTTCTCTCCAGTTTTTTACACCACACTTTATGCTCCCTGATTTGTTCCGAAAACCAGGGAGCGGCGGGAGTTGCCTGAGTGGAGTAAGTGATTTTGGGAGGAGCCAAGAGTAGGCAGGCACGTTCTAGCCAGATTGTATAGGCCGTGGCTGCTTCCTCTACATTGTCAGTGAGGGATGTCAGGGAATTTTTTAATACGTCATCCAGCGTTTCCCTTTTAATGTTGTTCCATTTTCTGACCTGTCTGGGGGCGTTTCTGGTACTGGGTGGTTTCATAGGGGTGGTTAGAGAAACCGTGAAGTAGACAGCTGAGTGATCGGACCAGGGGACCGGCAGTACCAATGATACTTTCAGACTGGGATGATTAGAGAAAATCCCGTCTAGGGTGTGTCCTGCCTTGTGTGTCGGACCTGACACCCGTTGAATCAAATCAACCCCCAGAAATAGGTCGATCAGATCACGGGTGTCTATGTCTGAATCACATTCAAGATGAAAGTTAAAATCACCCAGAAGGGTGAAATCTTGGGCAGATGCTACAGCTTCGAGTACCCTACTCAGTGCTAATACAAATGGGGCTTTAGTACCTGGGGGTCTGTATACAAGACAACCACTAAGGGATTGATGATCGGAAAGGGTGAAGTTGAAAAGAAGTGACTCCTCGAGGCCAGTGGGACCGGATTGGAAGGACCCTCTGATAGCTTTATGATAAATAATGGCTAGACCACCCCCTTTCCTCTTATCCCGATTTTGGGTGTGATACACATAGTCCGGCGGGGTGGCCTTGACTATGTCAGGACCTGACGCTGCGTCAGTCCATGACTTGGCGATAAATGCTATCTTTATGCCCGCTTCCTGAATTACCTCTGCTACCTCCGTGCTATGTTTGACTAATGACCTCGCGTTGAGAAGAAGGCAATTGACCGCTGGATCATCCTTCCTAATAGGATCCGCCTTGTGGTTCCCTTGGGGCGCGATGGGTTGCCAGAGTAGTTTGGGCAGGGCTTGTAGGCAGTTAGCACAATGGGATGTATTGAGTCGAGCCTTGGCCCCTGGTTCCCTTACTGTGCATCCCATTGCCGAGGACTTCCTATTTAAGGCCCAGAGTGCCTCTCTGTCATAAATGTATCTGGGAGTATGATTGGAATCAAAAAGGACAGGGGGTTTGGCCCTGGGCGCGGGTCCGGCACGGACGGGCGCAGACGGGCTCGCCTTTGGCGCGCCGTCGGTGCGCCCGCTGCGCTCGTCCGCTGCGCTTCCTACTGAAGGGAGCCATTTATGAAAGTAAGGGCGGGAGGGGCGGAGCACTAGACTGCTCGGCCGGCTCCCGACCCAATATGGCGGGACCCACGGGGAGAGCTGCCTCCGGTTGAGTGAAATAGGCTAAAGTGCAAATGGCATCAAGAATTAGCAGCAAGTCATAAAAAATGAGCAGCACAATTTTAAAATTACGAACAAGTTTTAAAATGTACAGGATGAACAAAGTCTGGGGAAACAAAGCAGCAGTCGCGATGTTATCATCCACAGTCCCGGCTTCTGCCTCAGGACTCTCACGCAAACACTCGCACTAGCAATCAGTGAGGTGTGTTTGGAATGCTGGGGTTTTATGGAAGAAAGGGCGGGAGGGGCGGAGCACTAGACTGCTCGGCCGGCTCCCGACCCAATATGGCGGGACCCACGGGGAGAGCTGCCTCCGGTTGAGTGAAATAGGCTAAAGTGCAAATGGCATCCAGAATTAGCAGCAAGTCTTAAAAATGAGCAGCACAATTTTAAAATTACGAACAAGTTTTAAAATGTACAGGACAAACAAAGTCTGGAGAAACAAAGCAGCAGTCGCGATGTTATCATCCACAGTCCCGGCTTCCGCCTCAGGACTCTCACGCAAACACTTGCACTAGCAATCAGTGAGGTGTGCTTGGAATGCTGGGGTTTTATGGAAGAAAGGGCGGGAGGGGCAGAGCACTAGACTGCTCGGCCGGCTCCCGACCCAATATGGCGGGACCCACGGGGAGAGCTGCCTCCGGTTGAGTGAAATAGGCTAAAGTGCAAATGGCATCAAGAATTAGCAGCAAGTCTTAAAAATGAGCAGCACAATTTTAAAATTACGAACAAGTTTTAAAATGTACAGGACGAACAAAGTCTGGAGAAACAAAGCAGCAGTCGCGATGTTATCATCCACAGTCCCTGCTTCCGCCTCAAGGCTCTCACTCAAACACTCGCACTAGCAATCAGTGGAAGCAGTAACCCCCTCAATACAGACAGACTCAGGGGCTGGCGGAGCTGTGCATGGTCGGCGGAATTGAGCGCAGAGCCCCGAGAGGCTTGGATAGAGAACGCAGGTGAAACTGACGCACGGACAACAGATGGAGTATCACGATCGACGACCACACAGCTGACTATGTTGGAGGCTGAGAGGACACCGCAGCATGATCAGTTTCAAGATGGGAGAAGACAGACTACCGCTTTGTCTGAGAATTGAAACATTACGGTAGTTTTAGACATGAAGCGGCAGCCTATGACCCAAGCATCGCTCTCTGGTAAGGGGGACAGTGAGGGCGGCGAGAGAGTCAAAAATGTGCCTGATAGAAGTGGCAGTGGCAAGATACAGTGGTATGATCGTCAGGCTGAACAGGCTATAGAAATAATGAATGTTACAGAGAATACTGCGGTTATACAAAACACAAATGACATAGCGGAGTTAACCCCAGATAGGGTAAATGACTTACAGATTGTACCCCTTGCTATTGAGCGTAGTTTATCTCCGACTGAGTATGCTGAAGAACACGCTGGAGCCTTACTCACAGAGGGGGGGGTATAACGCAACATGAAGACCAAAATGGTGAAGGCCAGGGATCGGGGATAAGCATGAAAGAATGCTGACCAACAATTATTATACAAGCCCCGGCTGGCTCCATTATGAACCCTGGATCCCCTAGTGACAAATGTTTTTATTCTGTAAACGACGAGGAGGACAATGATGAGAGGGTGGATACAATATCTTAAAGTGATATTGGGGTATTGAAGACAGAGTCGGTGCTGGAATCTGAAGCTGTAACATTGGATAGTGGGGAAACTCATAAGGTGTCTACTAAAAGAAGGGGAAAAAGTTTGAAAAATAGATTTCGCAGTAAGTCTAAAGCCAATATGAGTCCCTCACATACAGAAGTCTCCAAAAAACTAGACTGGGATTACTCAGCAACCTCTCAGCTTTATCAGGAGGGGGCTGCCGCTGTGCCTGATCCCCAACCCACCTGCGTAAGCGACAACGATGGATATGCTGTACACAACATTAAAACAAATGCAGGGGGAGGCTAGAAGCGAGTCTCGGAGGGCAAAGCAGGCTAACCAAAAAATACAGGGGTCTTTACGAAAAGTTAATAAACTATATACAGACATGGCATCAAGGGTTACTGAAGTAGAAACAAGGACTGAGAAATGGGAGGAAGAAGTTGGGTATTGGAACGAGTTTCGGAGGGAACAGGAAAAGATGGCAACTGATGTACACTGGAAACTCGAGGACCATGAGAACTGCCAACGGCGTAACAATATAAGATTACTGGGTGTGGCGGAAGGAAGGGAAGGGCAGGATGTGCGGGCATTTGTTATTGAGTTGCTTAAGGGGGCCTTTCCTGAATTAGTGAGCTGGGCATGGGAAAGGGAGATACAAAGAGCGCACAGGTTCCCTATGGTCCAAAAAAGGGCCTCACCTACTGATAAACCTAGGGCAATCCTGATATTTGTAGGGAACTTCCTTCTAAGGCAGGAAATCATGGACAAAGCCAAGCCCGAAGCTAGGCAGTCATATAATGGTACGACCTTCTTTGCCCGTCCCGATTTCTGCCACACCGCGGTGGAAAGGAGGTGGCGGATGAGGCAAATGATAACCCCTTTCCAAAACATGGGCTGTGAAGCCTACTTGATGTTTCCATCTCGCCTTAAGGTAATTGATAAGGGTCAGACTAAGATTTTTTTCTCTGAGATTAAAGCTCAGGCGTACCTTGGCGAAATCAAACAAAGAAAAGGGGGCACAAAAAATATGGTGGTTGCACTAATCCAGACAAAATAAAAGGCTTAACAATAATTTGAATAACCTGAAAGGAAAAGACTAAATGTGTGTCTTAAACACAATAGTATCGGCAACTATGGCATAAAATATAAGATGGTAACTAGAGCAGGGGAGGGAGGGGCGAGCGGCACCTGGGGCTACAGCTGTCACGCATAGGTCAGGACTGACCTATTTGCCCGTAAGGGGGGGGGGGGAGGGGTACAGGGCACCTGGATGTTTTCGTTTAAATATTTATGTACAGGGAAGATTTCATGAAATATGTATAACTGAGAGGGTGGGTAGATCACTACAAGGAGGAGATGATAGAATGTTGTTTGCTACTGATGTTAACTTGCTGGGACAGCTAACTGATGTACATTAATGGGTACTCGTATAATTACTGTAAATATTTGGGGATTAAATGACCGAACCAAGAGGCAGCGGGTGGCAACGTGGTTAAGATCTTTAAATGTGGATTTGGTGTGCCTCCAGGAAACACATATAGAGGGAGAGCAGGGCTATTTGCTAGACCAGTTGGGATATCAAGTATTAGCCTATACTAAGCAGGGTGCCAAAAACAGAGGAGTGGCAATTTTGTCAAAACAAAGGGATCTTATAATAAAGAGAAAACTTGAGGATCAATGGGGTAGATGGGTCCTCATAGAATTTAAAGTGAATGAGGAATGGATTACTTTAGGGTGTGTATATGGCTCAACGGTAGATGATTCTGATATCCTCGATTTCTTGGATCTGGAGTTGTCCACATGGTCACCAACTGTTATCTTAACTGGGGATTTTAATATTAATGGGTCCGGTGGACTTGGACTGGTTTCCAATGGGGGGTATCAGGGTAGAAAAAGGAGAGTTTGGAGCTCATTATGTAACCTTGCAAAGAATAATGCACTGATGGATGTTTGGGGAACACTATATCCTGATAAGCAGGGGTTCACTTACTATTCAGCGCCTCATAGGGTATGTGCTAGGTTAAACTACTTTTTTGTCTCAAACTCACTCCAAACAAAAGTAAAAATTGAGAAGCTCCCATGCATATTCTCTGACCATAACCCCCTGATTTTACCAGTAAACATTGGAAGTAAAAGACCAGACCGCATTTGGACATTCGAGAGAGGGTTGTTAAAAGATGAGGCTTATATTACCCATATGAAAGAGTGGATTACTGGTTTTTAAATATCAATAGAGGCAGTACGGAAGCTGGGAACGTCTGGGATGCATTTAAGGCAGCTATTCGAGGAGAGACAATAAGCTATAGTGTAGCTAGTTGGAGGAGGGAAAGGCAAAAGGATGCAGACCTCATTAAAGCGGTGGTAGAAGCAGAGGATGAGTTAACTAACACCGTGATAAGGGGAGCACCTCTAGACCAAGTATTAGTAAAAATAGCTAAGGCAAAGATGGAGGCGCAGGTGAGCATAGCTAATAAGGCTGCTAAAACATACTTAGCAAATAGAGAAAGATGCTACGAATTTAATGAATCTGTGGGTCGTACTCTTGCTATACGCACTAGGCAGAATGTCTCCACTAGCCAAGTGCGTGGGGTCCAGGATGAAGCAGGAACAACAGTGTCAGATAGAGAGGGAATACGAGAAGTATTTAGAACATTTTACATCTCATTACACGATCAAGAGAACCCAACTGATGTCTCTAAGATAAGTGATTATCTGCGAGATATTCCAGCAACAATTCTATTGGAGGATGATGCAAAGAAACTGGAAGACCCTTTTAGTTCTGATGAGATCCTGGCTGACCTGAATAGTCTCCCCTCTGGGAAGGCTGCAGGACCTGACCAAATCCCAGTGGATTTTTTTTAAATTTTTTGGGACATAACTAAACAGGATCTGACAACCACAATGCAGCAGGCGCAGGGAGGGATATCGATTCCAAAAAGCTGGGCAGGGGCAGACATTGTTATAATTTTGAAAAAGGGCAAACCCCCTAACCAACCTGGATCATACAGACCCATAACCTTGATGAACGCGGATACAAAAATATACTCGAAGGTATTGGCGCTTAGAGTTGCCAAGGTAATCAATATCCTTGTGAGTATTAATCAACACGGGTTTATACCAGGGAGAGGCACCACCCATCACACACGAAAAGTCATCACCCTTCTAGATGTGGCAGAGGTTGCAGGAGACCCGATGGCAATTATGTTACTGGACGCAGAAAAAGCCTTCGATCGGGTCTGCTGTGACTTTCTATGGTTTATATTGAGGAGGTTGGGCTTTGGAGGGGGACTGGTGAGAGCTCTGCAGGTATTATATGCGGCCCCAACCGCTCGTATTCGAGTAAATGCAGGATACACGCTCCCATTTTAAACCAAAAGGGGAACGCGACAGGGGTGCCCCTGCTCCCCACTCCTGTTTTCTCTCTACATGGACCCGTATATACGACGCATAGAATTAAATAATAATATCTGCCCAGTAGACACTTATAGGGCTCAATGCAAAATCCTGGCCTATGCCGATGACGTAGCGATCGTTACTCCTAAATCCATGGAAGCCATGGCACTGGTGGAGATGGAAGCCCAGCAGTTTGGAGAAGTGTCTGGCTATGCTCTGAATACTGCTAAAACACAGAATATTAAAAACAACAAGACACACTGCTTAGATAATCGGGTGGTGTAAAGTGGAGTATATCTAGGGGTAACAATCACAGCGGATTTAGACAAACTAGTGGAGGCAAATATAGCACCTATAATAAATAAAGCCAAGAAGGCTCTGAACAGGTTGCATAACATCCATTTTTCAATAGTAGGACGAACTAATATAATTAAAATGATCTTCCTCCCAAAATGTTTGTACCTATTTAGGGCTATACCTTTATTATTCGAGGCAAAATGGTTCAAAACTCTGGAGCATATGATAAATCGATTTGTCTGGTCGCATGGAAAGACACAAAGGGCGTTGAGATTTATGGCACTTCCTAGGGAGCGTGGTGGGTGGGCCTTGCCAGACTTAAAACTATATTACTGGGCGGCATCCCTTCAATATATGGCAGGACTATTTGGAGGGGGAGAAAGCGAAGGGCAAGATGAGTTAGGAACCCTAGCAATTTATACACTGCCCTTGGGAGATCACGCTGAGAATCTCTTCTTGAAAATGACTGATCATAGTTATTTTGAAATGAAATGAAATGAAATGAAATGAAAAAGAGATTTGTAGAGCGCTACAGTTGCCCTGAGGCGTCCAGGACTAAATTCAAAACAGTCATGGCAGCACATAAGATTTGGATTTCATTTGCGAAAAAGTTTGGCCTTGGTAGATATAACGCTTACACTAGGTTAAAAAATAATCCTAACCTCCCTGATGACATATTCTCAGGGCCAGTCTTCAATGAGTGGGCAAGTCACAGGATTACGAAGATAGGTGATATGATGGGAGCACAGGGGGTGATGCAGTTTAGTGATCTGCAGGCAATATATAGTCTGGATTCAACTCATTTTTTTAAGTATTTGCAAATAAGGAGCTTTATGCTGACAAAAACTGGAGGGTTGGCGGGATTTAGCTCGAACCCCATCTTGGATATTATACAGAATGGTACAGAGTGTACAATAAAAAGATTGTATTCTGAATTGATAGAGCACCAAACAGATGATTTGGAAAAGTTTGAGAATAAATGGATACAGAAACTGGGGGTAGAGAAGAAATATTTCCATAGATCATTGGAATTAGGCCAGGAACTCCTGTGCTCAGCACCACTTCAGGCACAACACTATAAGACTCTTTATTTTTTGTATCACACGCCCGCCAGGATAGCACAATGGGGAGGCACAGCTGGAACTACGTGCCCAACATGTGACAGTGATGAAGCTGATCTAGTTCATATGCTTGCGACGTGCACCCATTTAAAAACCACCTCTGATGAAATTGAACTATTTCTTAAAAACTCATTAAGGATAGAGATCACACTTACTCCATCAGTGGTGCTTCTTGGAATAAATCACAATGCTACCCAAGCACACTATGAATATTTTGTATTCTTGGCCATGGCTGTTCTGAGACTATGTGTTGCTACAGCCTGGCTGGACCGTATACCACCCACATTCCACCAATGGTTAATGAAGCTATTAGCCAAGTATAATCTTGAAAAAGCAATCTATGCTAGGAAAGGTACAAATGGTAAGAAATTAGGAAAGGAAATATGGGAACCCATTCAAAGATGGAGAGAGATAGATACGGGGTAGGAGGTATTAAAAGTAGTGCTTCTAGGACTTAATTTACTTGTTTGATCTATGATTACCTATGTTTTGATTATATCTGATTAAGCTATATTGGGGTTCTTTTATGATTTGTTATGCCTTTCTATGTCGTTAATAGACTGGGATACTCACAATGTCAGGGCGCTCCTACAATGTATTAGGGATAGGTAACTAAAATACTAATCGTGGTGCATCTAGAGAAGGGGCAAGTACCCAACACCCCTGATTTCCTGTACACACAGAAATGAAAAGTCAGATATGTCTCTGAGCACTCAAATACAATAACATTTCATCATTACAAAATCAGTACATCTGTTTTCACGTATTCCAGTAGCCCACAATATTTAGACAAGTCCAAGTAAAGTCCAACTGAATAGTGTCTCTTATTTCTCTCAAGATTTATTTTTCAAAGTTCCATGTGATTTCCAAAATCCACAGTTTCTTCAATACATCATTCCAATAATGTTGGTATTGTTGTCAATACTTTTGCCGACACGTGTTTCGTCGTGTGTAAATATCACACATTGACTTCCTCAGGGCTGAGATATTTTCCAATCCTCTCCAAGTCCAATCTCCTATCCGGTGTGATTCTAACAAATGTCAAGTAATCTCCTAAATTGCGTCTCAAACCGAATTGTGCTCTTCTCAAGATCATAAGAGCATCCAACTCCAAAATATATAACTCTCAGGCTGGGGGCACCTCGTATAATAACGTCCAATCTTATTCCCCAGTCATGTATATTCCAGCGTCAATCTTTTAATTCAATTTCAATCCATATTACAGCGGCAAGTGTCGTCGCTGTTTCTCGGCGTTCTGCCGAGAAACAGCGACTACACTTGCCGCTGTAATATGGATTATGGAATATGACATTTGTTAGAATCACACCGGATAGGAGATTGGACTTGGAGAGGATTGGAAAATATCTCAGCCCTGAGGAAGTCAATGTGTGATATTTACACACGACGAAACACGTGTCGGCAAAAGTATTGACAACAATACCAACATTATTGGAATGATGTATTGAAGAAACTGTGGATTTTGGAAATCACATGGAACTTTGAAAAATAAATCTTGAGAGAAATAAGAGACACTATTCAGTTGGACTTTACTTGGACTTGTCTAAATATTGTGGGCTACTGGAATACGTGAAAACAGATGTACTGATTTTGTAATGATGAAATGTTATTGTATTTGAGTGCTCAGAGACATATCTGACCTTTCTATGTCGTATTGCTCAAGACATACTGAAGGATTATATTATTTGGTATACCTCTCTATACCTCTCTATGTTGTATTACTTTATGTGTTATTTTCTTTTACCCTGAATGTATATGTGTGCCCTGTACAAATATAAACCGGGGGGGGGGGGGGAATTGTGATTAAAAATATTTTTTTTTAAAAAGGAATAGTGCGTCAGGTACTGGATCTTGACGGGATACACTGCCCAGTTTGTATATTGTTCTGCACACAAAACAATGACATCACAACTTTCACAACTGCAATGCTAAATTCATTCAGGCGATAACCCATGTTAACACCAGGAATTTTACACCTGCTTTCTGCTGGTGTTAAGCAGGATGACTACCTGCCGCATGAAAAAAAACACAGCCAAGGATCCAAGAACCACACCAGACCACCCAGAGGTGCCATAGAGTCCATGAGCTGGATACAGGGATACCCATGAGGGCCACAAGACTCATCGCAACAATCCCAGGACCACCAACACCCCCCAAACCTGCATCTGAGCAAGTGTGTCATTGTGTTAACATGATAGGCAGGGGCCCTGCAACATCACAGAGTGCTGTCTTCAGCAGACATTACTATGTCACCTCAGTGTTGGCAGTGACCCTGGACATGTAGCTACACACGCATCCTCCTGCATGCACAACAGGCATGCGCTGGTCCGGCGTACACAAGTCAGCGAAGGGGCATGCCTACCCAGCAAGGGAAACGGTGTGTCTCGGACATGTCTGTGTACAGGAAGTGTGGTAAGTTTGTCTCTGTGTTCTGGTGTGGCCTGCCGCAAGGGCCGCAGCAGACGATGTTGTAAAGTGGAATACACCACCACCACCAAAGGGCACTCTCATGGTGTAGTTTAAATGCCGCAGGATATGTCGGAATAGGCATTACAATGCTATGCCATACGAGTGCATGGATTACAACAGCGCACCGTACAAAAGTGTGGGGCTCATGGGAGGGAGAAGCAGCTGTTTGGCAACGTAACACACATTGAACCCGCCCATGTGCCACGTGCTGGGCATCTCATCCATGATGACCACGGTCGCAGACATCCCACAACACCCACGACCGGCCTTTGTACACATCCTATATGAAGGTAGCGTGGTTTTCACTTCTATGCTCGTTCAGTGGTGTGATGTTGCATGGTTGTGTGACTTATGCTCCTTGTTGGTGTGTTTCATTTTGGCCATTGTTTGTCTATACTTGTGCTGTCCTTCATTGTACATGTGTGCCATTGTGCCCATACCCCAGTCCCCCCACTCCCTGCTTCTTCCTCTTCCTGGTGCTGTTTCTATAATTTTGCTCCTCCACACATAAATACATGTAAAGAACAAATTAGAATACTTCCTTGATTCTTTTACATTTCAAAACTTCTCTCTATTAGTTTCTTTTTAATTTTCCATATAAACAGTTTTTTTCATAATCAATGACACATCGAAGTCAGCAGTGCAACATATTCTATCAACACACTTTCTTGAACATTCTACAGCACATGCAGGTTAAAGATTTAGCAATTTTTTTAAACCTAACGTTATTTTATTGCAGCATTTTCTCTAACATTTAACGGCATGTACAGTTTAAAAGTTCACTATTGTTTTACGTTTGAACAGTGCCTTCCAAATGCAAGTAGCAGGTGTGGTTGAGTTGAGCAAATGTTATCCTATGATATGTACTCCACGTTCGAATTGCTGTTTCTTAACGAATCACAAAGATGCTTTTCCACAAAACGAATGTGCACCCTACTTTTAAAAATAAAAGCTTTTCATCTCCCAATCAGGTATTGTTTTGTATGTGAAAGAAAACTAGTTCCCATCTTTAAACATATCTCTTATTCTACGAAAGAACTGCATGAGCTACAGACATCTTTCCATACCTTCCAGCCATACCTTCTATATGCTAGTGTGGATCGTAGGACATAGCTATGTTTTCTGGTGGAAGAGGTATGCAGAACAGAGACATATTGACTTAGACCTAGGTGTAGAAAATGTGGACATTAAATGCTCCGTCCATCACCACCCCCTTTTGTACCGCTTTGTTCGCCATAAGTTGGCAGGGTATGCTCAGACGTGAGTCCCTTGCTCACTTTGCCACTGGATTCAAGCAAGCCTGGCTGAAGACGGCTGTAATGACAGAAACCGGTCCTAGGAAGCTTGTTTCCGGTTCAGGGAAGGCATGGCTTGGCAGTTCGGCCTGAACTGTTCCCATGAGGCACAGGGTCAGACTGATTTGCATCTGGCCATGTCTGAACTGGGGTGGCAGAGTGGCTAAAGAATGGTGATGGATTAAACCCAGATCTGTTGACTGGGTCTGAGTGTTTGATTGGTTCGGATGCTCCATCCATCACCACCCCCTTTTGTACTGCTTTGTTCGCCATAAGTTGGCAGGGTATGCTCAAACGTGTGTCCCTTGCTCACTTTGCCACTGGATTCAAGCAAGCCATTCTGAAGATGGCCGTAATGCCAGAAACCAGTCCTAGGAAGCTTGTTTCTGGTCCAGGTAAGGCATTGTTTGGCAATTCGGCCTGGACTGTTCCCATGAGGCACAGGGTCAGACTGATTTGCATATGGCCATGTCTGAACTGGGGTGGCAGAGTGGGCTAAAGAATGGTGATGGATTAATCCCAGATCCGTTGACTGGGTGTGAGTGTTTGATTGGTTCAGATGCTCCGTCCATCACCACCCCCTTTTGTACCGTCCTACATATTGTAGGTTGACGAGCAGATTAAAACATATACCGCAAATTCAGTTTAGTTATCTTGACACGTCCAGTACTGAATGGTGTCGTATATGTTAACCGGTTTTCTCCTTGTTGGCATGCCTTACATGTTTTACAGCTAAAAAATCCTTTATGTGTCTGTAGCCAGCTTGTTGTGTCTATAACCTCTGGGCTTGTTTTGACTAGTTTATCCTGCATTGAGGGCCCCTTGCTGTATTTAATAGAGGGTTGAGTCGGTAACCTCCCGCCAATAACAGGGCCACTCAATATCATAGGCCAATTCTGTGTAATGATTGATTTGATCTGTCTGTGTTGCTGGCTATATTGAATAATGAACCTGAATTGTTCTGTCTGTTTGGTTGTTGCCTCACTATTTGTGCGCTAAACTGTCTCGGTTCCTGAGTCTAGTTGTTTTGATGTTAATAACTGATATCTATCATGGCGCATAGATTTTAATATGGCACTTTCAATTGTCTTTTTTGGATATACTCTCTTCAGGAACCAGATGTTACTGTTAGCCTGTGCCTCCCTAAGGTCCTTCTCATTGCTGGTAATCCGCCTCAGAGGAAGCATCTCCCCATAGGGGAAGCTATTTATTAGATGTCTGGCATGGGAACTGCTCGTGTGGACCGTCGAGTTTCCCACGGGTTCTTTTCGGAATAATTTGGATTCAATGTTGTTATTGTCCACCTAAATCATTGTATCTAAAAAGCTTACTTCTATCGCACTTATACTCGCTGTGAATTGCAGATTTAAATCATTTGTGTTCAATGCCATCACAAAATCACTGGTGCCCTGTGTATCACCCTCCCAAACCACAAACAGGTTGTCGATATATCGCAACCACATTTTACCATTCTTTGACATTGTCTGTCTGTGTTGGGTTTTGAGGACCAGCTCCTCCAACCAGCCCATATGCAAACATGCATAGCTGGGGGAGAAGCTGGCCCTCATGGCCACACCTCTAATCTGTTTATACATAAAAGTTATTAAACATGAATATGTTGTTTGATAAACAGAAGTCCACCATTTCAATTTGCATTTCTCTTTGTCTGGTCGTCATTTCTTCTCTTTTCTCCAGATAAGATATTAGAGCTCTTAAGCTATAATGATGTTGAATACTAGTATATATTGAACAGACATCTAGTGCTATGAACAGGTAATCAGGTTTCCAAATGAAATCCTTGAGTTTTCTTAGCTAATCCCCTGTGTCACATACATATGAGGGCAAATATTTAACTGCATCTTGACGAAAAAAGTCAACATATTGTGAAGTATGATCAAGTAAGCTGTTTCTGGCCGATAATATTGGCCTACCTTGTGGTTTCTGTAAATCCTTATGGACCTTAGGGATGAAATAAATTGTGGATATCACTGGATGGTCATTTTTAAAAAATTTGAACTCTTGTGATGTTATTATTTCCTTATTCTTTCAAGCAGTTAATTTCAACTGATAAGTTGTGTACATTGATTTGACCTCCATGATGTTGCTTCTGGAGTAACAAGAATTGTCTCTTAATTGTCTATATGCCTCATTTGTATATTCTTCTTTAGGCATTAGCACAATATTGTCTCCTTTGTTCAGAGTTGCGGATGATGATGTTATGGTCTCCTTCAATCTTCTCGTGAGGGAATCGTATTCAAAATGTTGTTTGTTAAACTTCCATTTTTTGTTTTTCGTAGTTACATTTAATGATTTCACTTGTTCAACTACGCTTTCATAGAAAATGTCTATTGAATCGTGCATCATGACCGGATTGAACTTAGATTTGGCTTTAAGAGGTGTTTTTATCCCATCTTGTGCTTTAGTCGGTTCCAATTTGATTGCTTCCAATATTTGAGAATCCTCATTTGTGTTCTAACTAGGTGGTTCATTGTTCACCCATAGTTCTTGCATCTGTTGGCTAAAGGAAGTTTCTGATTGTGTTTCTTGCATCATAACAGAACTCTCCTTACTTATAATGTCTGTATTTGTGTTGGGGGACACCGCTTTATTCTGTAAGATATGAATTATTTTTAATTTCAACTTTCTGACACTTTTGAATATATCCAACCTAGTTTTTGGATAGTTGAAGTCTCTCGCAGGGCAATATGAGAGGCCTAGACTTAATATTCTTTTATCTTTGTTGTCTAGCACTGTATCCGTTAGATTAATGATTGTTTGGTCCATATCGTTTATTCTTCCCTCCTCCATCCTTCTTGTTTCCTGTTTCTATTGGCCTTCCTTGTTTGTCCATGTTTGTGTGTTTTGTTTGTCCGTAGTTGGTTTTTTGGGGTCTTGGGTGTAAAGTTTGCCATCTGTTGTAGCATAAAAAGCCCAACTCTTCATTGAATGTATGCTGTTGTGTAATTTGTCCAGGTTTATTTTGCCTAGTATCTGGTTCCGTTTCACTATCTGGGGCAGAGCTGAGATCTGATTGAGATGTGTTGAAAGTTGGTCCCACACTCCTGATTGTTACTTGCCTTCGACCTGTATTTTTATTTACCTTCGTTGCTCTCATGAATTCATATTGTTTGGCGAACGTAAAAATCTGACCCAGGTCATAATCTGTCTTATCGCAGTGAAATTTGTACGATTTTGTCTCTTTGATTATATCCTCCTGTTTTTTTAATCTAATCATCATTTAGTTTGTTCCTCAGTTTGCCCCATGATTTCAAGTTCCTCATTGATTTTATCTATTTCTTCAAGCAAAGTTGCCGTATCAATGTCTGCATATTTTACTAGTATTGTCACCAATTTTTTAGAGGACTCAAGATTGCATTGAGCCCATTCGCGCATCATCGCTGGGTTAGGAGATTCATAACTCGGGGCTAAAAGTATACGTAAACCTTGTGGTATCTTATCGACATCCATGTACTGCTGCAACGAGCGGGACTTCCACCACTTGCTTTGCTCTGACCGCATCTTTTTTTCAAGTTTTTCATATTTATCTTTCAATGATTCCGTTGTGTTACTAGCACTCGTGTACCTGTAGTGTTGGTTACTTGAGCAATTGTTTTTCCACAGTGGGATCAGCACAGATTCCAAGTCCTGCGCCACTAACACGATTCAGCATTTCTCCAAGCCTCCCAGGCCCCATACTAATGTGCTGATCCCACTGTGGAAAAATAAATGCTTAAGTAAAGAACACTACAGGTACCAGCATGCTCTATTCCGTAACTCACTGGAGAGGCCCACTGGGGATTATTTAAATGAGCAGCATGCTGTAATGGCTCCTTAATGAGCACTTCAGTGCACTTCATCTCGCCAACCTATGAATAAGGAGCTAATGAGCTCCGAAACGTGTCAGGAAACAAGAATAATCACGATGGAAATGCTGGTTTCTTTTGAATAAAAGGTTTTCAACCACTCTGCTGATGTGTGCATCCTCCTATCAGGGCGATGTTTTGTTGGATCAATATATATGAGTGGATGTGTGTGTAGACCTAGGAATAAGTGAGTGCGCATGTAGCAACTGGTATTGGTGTGTCTATGGTTTCGAAAATGGTAGTCTGTATTTTAGAGTGGGTGTATCAAAGGTTATATTAGGGCGTGAGGAGGTGCATCAGATTTTCATGTGGATGATGTCATCAGTGATGTCATTTGAGATGTCATCAGTGATGTAGTTTGAGATGTCATCAGTGATGTCTTCAGTGATGTCAATGACCATGTCATGAATGATGTAATATGTGACGTCATCAGCAGTACATTGCGGGGCACGAGTTATTTTCAGCTGAACTAACTATAACAGCGGAATTTCTATGGCTTTGCACGAGTGAAATGTCTAACTAACTATAAAGTCCTACAAACCTATGGTTTTTCAATGAATTTCGAAGGATTTTTAAATTCTAATTTCCAACTATAACGTCCCTGAAACCTATGTCTTTTTCAGAGAATTTCATAAGTTTTTTAAATGCTAATTTCTAACTATAACATCCCTGAAACCTATGGTTTTTTCAGTGAATTTCAAAGGTTTTTTAAATGCTAATTTCTAAGTATAAAATGCCAGTCTTGTTTCTAGAGTGGTGTAGAAAGGTGAGCGTGGCCTCCGAAACACCTCTTAGCAATCTCACTGTGTGAGATTTACTGGAGGTAACAGGAGGAGTAGTTATCCCTCAAAGTCAACCTTGAGGGCCAACTGCCCCTTTTATTACTACCAGTAAGTCCCACACAGCAGGACTGCTAACTTCTTATATCAGGCCCCACCTCCTCCCTGCACCACTGTGCAAACACACCTCCAAGCATGTTTTAAGTGGGGGGATTAAATCCCCTTGAATCCTGAGGGTCCCTGGGGGCCAATTAGCCCACCAGGTACCTCCAGTAAGTGCCACAGAGCTGCTTTGCAGAGAGGTGGTCTGAGGCCACGCCCCTTTTTTACACCTCTCTGCAACGCAGCACTGTAGCACCTACTGGAGGTACCTGGTGGGCTAATTGGTCCCCACGGACCCTCAGGATTCAAGGGGACTTAATCCCCCAACGTATAATGTGCCAGAGGACCCATTTGCACAGTGGTGAAGGGAGGGGGTTGGGCCTGATGTGACAAGTGTGCAGTCGCGCTCCGTGGCGCATTTTAAGTTGGGGGATTAAGTCCCCTTGAATCCTGAGGTTCCCTGGGGGCCAACTAGCCCACCAGGTACTTCCAGTAAGCATCACAGAGCTGTGTTGCACAGAGGTGGTCCGAGGCTACACCCCTTTTTACACCTCTCTGCAATGCAACTCTGTTGGGGGGGGCCGCATGGCCCCCCTCCTCAGGCCAATTATGGCTCTTGGGACCCCATCCCCCTCTCTATTGGGGACCGTGGGGGGAGCCCCAATGCCCCCACGGTCCTGCCGCCTCCACACCACCTGCGGGAGCCGGCATTGCTTTTGGGCAAGGGGAGATGCTAACATGCAGCACCCCTTGCCCAAAAGCAATTCTGCTTTGGTTCATTGAAGCGAGAGCAGGTTTTCCTGCTCTCGCTTCAATGAAGCAAAGCAGGGTTTGCTATGGCACGGCGGGAGCTGTGCTCCTGCCTTGCCATAAAAAACGGCAATGCCCAGTGGATGGACACCCGGGACATTGCAGGAGCCGGCCGTGGGGGGCGTCAGCTCCCAGGGCCTTGAAGGGACCCCTTCCTACCAGTGCAAATCTCCAGGAGGTGGTGGTCCCCGGGGCTCAGAGGTCTGTGACAGACCCCCATTTCCATATTTAGTGCCCCGGAGAAGTGGTGGTCCCATGGGCATGTGGGGGGGCTCTAGCCTCCCCACAAAGGTTTTTTAAAAAATAGAGCCCCGGGGAGGTGTGGTCCCTGGGGCTGCAGGGGGGCTGCGTGCCCCTGCAAAAATATAATTAAAGCCCTGGGCGTATGGGGGGCTCGAGCACCCTATACCAGTTATGGAAGCGCGGGAGCCCACTCTTTGTTTTTTTTAAATTGTATTGGCAGGATTCACGCTCCCAGCACAAAGCCGTTTAAAAAAAAAGAAAAAGCTTTTTTTGGCCCGGGGGGCCAAAAAAAGTCAGAAGTCAGAGTTTCTTTCAGTGCAGACATTGAGATCCTATTGGTCTTGGAACAAGTGCCATCAAACCACCTTTTCTCCTTAACTCCTTGAGACCTGCTCTTAATGCTTAAGCTACTAGCAATCTGCTTCGTTATTTTGTCAAACGCATCTAGCATAGAGCTGTCCTGCATACTCATGTCTGTACAATTGAGAACTCAACTGCACACTTTGTGTAAAGATCCTCAAAAAGGACATCTGGTATCACCTTCTCCCACTTCACCCTATGCTCTTGATCTTTAGCACTAATGACAGAATTTAAAATACTCCTACCCTCCCCACCGTGTTGAGGAAAGGTGTAAATTAATTCAAGAAGTAAGGGATTGTGGTCATTATAGCCACTCTGGATGACACTCAATTTCTGGACAGCAAATACTAAGGGTGCTGAAAGCATTATAAAATCAATAGTGCTGGAAGCATCCCTGCCTGTGTATGTAGGAATAGGAACATTTACTCCTGACTGTTCTAGACAGGCTAGATTGTTAACTGCAAGGAGCTCCTCTATGAGATGACCTGCTTCTGAGTGCTCAAAATGAGCTGCCGACAGTGGGAGGTCCCGGTGACCCTTTACATGTGTGCATTCAAGGTAACATTGGTGAGTATTGAAGTCACCTAGAATCATAACCTCATCATAAGAATGTTTCCTCTTGCTGTATGCCTCGAGAATCCCACCTAAGGTGTTCAATGTCACTGTATCTAGTGAAAGAATTATAAAAATGTACAACCAACAGAGTAGGGTGGTTCTTGAACAGTAATTCAACTGCTAGCAAGCTGGGTGAGTGGCAGTCTACCATTCTACTTTTACAAGATAGCTTTAGTGAAACCAGAAGAAGAAGGCCACCCTTGGCTCTCCCTGCTGTTGATGGAATGACACAATTAAAAAAACAAGGTAAAATCATCTAAAAAAACTCTCAGTTGTATCCCATGTTTCCTGGAGAGCAATTAGATGACAGCACAGAAGGGACGTCCGTCAGGGCACATAATCACTTTTAGACCTCAATCCAGCTATGTTCCAGCACAATATCTTCAGGGAGGTGGAACCTATAGTAATAGGAGTTAAATCATACAGTAAGATGGATACATTTCCCACATGGCCCACATGCATTCAATATTCTGTCCTTAATATTCTGTGCCATCAATATTGTGGTTTCTATATACAGGGTGCACACCATGTCATTCTAAGTGAAGGAATACATGGATTTTTTATAAGGTACATAATAAATTACACTCAAACAACTTTTCACAGTCTAATTTTAAATACTCTCAATTAGATGGGATTTAAAGTACAGGGGTGTAAAGTTGTAAATTAGACCGACTTGCAACTTTGTGTATTTTCTGAACTGTTCAAGTGTTATGCAATGCAAACGCTTTTGAAGATTTTTTTTTTAAAGAAAATAAGCTGCCTTCTGCTTAGAGCCCTCGAACTGACATCTCTTAAATCAGGTGATGGATGGCCAGTCTCCATACTCATAGGTTTTGTGGTGGAGGACCTAAAAGGATAAATTTTACATAAATCATACCTAATGCAAAGTTAGTAAACTTTATCTGCTTCATAAAGTGTAGAGTTTCCTATTCCACCAAACTTCATAAGTGACATTTTAATGTAACTTGCCACTAATTTATAATAACTTACAGAGAGCTTGAAGCATATCCATTAAGAACATTTTTGGAAATTTGTAGCGAGCAGTGTGTTTTAAATATTTTAAGGCAGCAACAATGGTGAAAATGGAATTTAGACGACATTTTACAGGGGAATTTGGAAAGGTCCCACAATGAAATTCATTATACGGTTGTGAGAAAAGGATGGATAGTTCAATTACATTTGATCAGAAACCCTAATCAAAACTGCATCGCTTTTAAGCAGGCTCTGACATTTGCATTCATCCCTCATAGTTACAGCAGGTTGTGAGAAAAATATTGTCCAGAAGGAGACCATTGTTTGGCATCATCAAGCAAGACAGGTACATATGGTGAAAGAGAGGTGACTTCTTGAGCCTGGGATAAGTCCATTTGAGGTTTTTTGCCTGGTTGAGGACACTAGTTCTAGCTACAGTTAGAGGAGCCGTAGTTGGTCAGGGAGAAGCAGAACCGTCCATCTAACTCTCTGAGTGTTGGCTTAAAAGTTTGCATCTATATCCTGCTCTGTGATAACATCTCTTTTCGATGCTGCTTGTTTGGTAACTCCAATTTAGATTCTACAGAGTGGATGCATCCACTTCCTGAACATGGACATTCTCCACTCTTTCACATGTAGTAGATTCCTAGCAAAGAATCCTCAAGGTGGCACCTTCTATGTGGCTAACATTGCTTGGATGATCATGCAATTTTCTGAGTGGTGAATGTAAAAAACACGAAAACTTGCCATGTGTACTAGAAATTGAAAATATGTACTTGCAGAGGGATTGATTGGCTTTACTACAGGTACAGATAAATGACAAGCTTTATATTGTGAATCTTTAAAAGCACACTAGAAAGCAAAATCTTCTATTCAATGGAAATTTGACTTCTCAGCAAGTAGGTTGCACTTTCCAATCAGTGATGTTGGACCTTATTTGAACTTGAAAGACCACTATGCAAGGTGATATTTGGATCTTAGTCTAAGATCCTGTACAGAGAATAAAGTGTAAAATTGTGCTTTGAAGTCATATTGGGCCAGGTGTTTTGGCATAAAAACGATAAGCTATCAATTCTACTCAAAATCTCTAAGCACAGTTTATTGACGTGCATGTAGCTCTCATTTTGCTCCTTTAGGCTCTCACTCACCTTCTCCTTTCTCTCCCCATCTCCTAATCTCTGTCACCACTGCCTCTCTCAAAATGTTCCCACCTACCCTTCTCTGTTTGCTGCTGCATATACGTTCCCATTCCTGTCTCTCCTGCTCTTTTTCTTGCTTTCTATTTACTCTCCTTTCATTCTCTCAGACTTCTTGTTATATTCTTATTTTCTGCTCTATCTCTTTAAGAAGTGTGATTAGGGTCGCATGCCATTGCATGCGACATGTTTTCATTTAATGGTGCACTGCATTCCACATGCTTGTGGAACTGTTATGTTAGATGGTTAAGATTCAGTTGATGCTGGACTTTGATGCTGAAGGATGTTCACCGTGCTGCCATTAAAGTTTCATCTTATTTTACTTCAAATGACTGATTATTCAACATAATATGGCGACGAGGGAAATCACCACTAGCAGCACGGGATTTAGTGGTGTTTGAACCCATTTATTTCTATTTCATGGAAACTACTTGGTATGTACTTTCTGATTTTTTTTTAATGTACTTTGATTGTACCTGCGGCAGTCTTAAAGTTTTGTAGTGCTCTGATTGCACCTGCGGCTGTACCCTCCGTGTATTTTTCTTCAGTACTTTCACCTAATTTTGGACTTTTCTAACCGGACTTTGTGCCACCGCCAAATTGATTTGTATTGCATCGCTTTATACTTTTCTGGATTTCCGATGTTTTTCTGACTTTCGCTTTGCTTTCTTTCATTTCGTAAAGATTTTATTTCATTTTCTATTTTAAAAACAAATACCTGCATTCCAAACGTTTGGCTTGCGCTGCATTCCGAATGCCTTTCCGCCTTCCGAATTTGCTTACGCTGTGATTTCTATGACGCACAGCGTTCAATACGTCTGCACGCATTTGCGTCCTACACGTTCACTACGTCACGCGCATGGCAGCCATTTTGAGTAGTTTACTCTGTGCCATGGTAACGCGATCTTGTGATTTTCTCTGATATTAAGGCGCTATTCTTTGTATTCTTAACGGAATTTCTTCAACGCTTGAAAGTAAGTTTCTTCTAAAGTACTGTGGAATTCTTTTATTTTTATAAAAATGGAACAACATTTAGTTCGTTTTAATTCATTTTCGATCCAGTTAAAGACTTTATTATTTATTTATTGGTGTTATAGAAGACACAACACAACCCAATTTTATTCATAATGCAATTTGATCCTCCTGCGAATTTTTTGCAAGTAAAGGGTGATCCACCCATACCCTGGACAAGGTGGAAAGAAGAATTTATAACATATATGAGAGCTATTGATGGTGAAAGAATGGGATCTGAAAGAAAGAAAAGCATTCTTTTACATTGCCTAGGTTCTGAAGGCCAAGTTATTTTTAGATCTTTACCCCAAATAACTTCTCAATCTGAGGGTGGAGGAGATTCATTGAATGTTTACACTGAAGCCTTGGCAAGACTTGAAAAAAGATTTAAGCCTAATGTTAGCATTGCTCTCAATCGTTTTAAATTCTACACCAGGAAACAAAAGGAAGATGAATCCTTTGATGATTTTTTGACATCGTTAAGATCATTAACTTTACATTGCAATTTTGGAATGATGACAGATGAGATGATAAGAGATCAGATTATCGTACATGTTAAATGCAAAAAAATACAAGATAAACTTTGGGTTATGGGTGATCCCAATTTGACAGAGACAATTGTGATAGCTAAAGCTCAAGAACAGTCTGATCTATGGATGAACACTATTAGAAATAACACAGAGAAGAAGGTTGCTGAAGAGGAAGTTTGTGTTGTAAAAACTAAACAAGATAACAAACAATTTTCTTCTCTGTCATCAACAAGATATAATTCTTATAATCCTAAACAGTTTTCTTCACAAAAACCTTCTAGTTTTGCCAACATCCAAGGAATGTGTTTTAGATGTGGAACTAGATCTCACTATGCTTCTTTTCCAGGTTGTCCAGCACTAAAGAAAGAATGCAATTTTTGCAAGAGAGTTGGTCATTTTAGCAACATGTGTAGAGACAAACGTGCTCAAAACTTTAATAAGGGTTCTGTTTCATTAATATCAGAAGAAAATGTAAATGTTATTAATGATGTTGATTTACAAACCAATATGGGTTTTGCAGTATCCATTGTTGATGACCAAGCAATGCTGCATTTTAAATCACCTAATTGCATTTTCAAGGTATATGAAAGGGAATTGTCACTTATGGTAGATCAGGTTCACCATGGACTATTATAACACAAGAATATTTTAACAATACTTTAGCTAAGTCTGAAATGTTAAATGAGATGAAAGATTCTGATATTATTGCCAAGAATTTTTCTGGTACGAAAATTGATATAATTGGTTTCTTTCAGGTTGAAATTCAATTTAAGAATAGGAAAGCTGACATAAAATTGTACATTTCCCTCAAGGGTGTTAATGTGTTAGGGTGGCTCGATCAATGGAAATTAGGTATCCAGTTAAATCCACGTGCCAAAAATCCCATTTATCTTTGTGATGAAAGTTTAATGGGTACCATTTCTGTTATTAATCCATCTATTTTGGCAAACATTACAAATGTTGAAAGAGGTTCTAATCTTATAAAAATGTTTCAATTCCGTTTTCAGTGAGAAGCTAGGCAAGCTTAAGAACTTTTCACATAATATTGTCCTCAAAAGAAATCACACACCAATAGTACAAAAACTTAGAGGTGTTCCCATCAATGTCATTGAAGAACTTAAAAGCATGTTGAAAGACTTACTTGATGAGGGAATTATTGAACCAATAGAATCATTGGAATGGGTTTCTCCCATAGTTTTGGTAAGAAAACCAGATCAAAAATTGAGACTGTGTGTTGATTTAAGAGCACTGAATGCCAATATTGTAATTGATTGTCATCCTTTGCCTAATATTAATGAATTAGTGTCAATGTTAGAAGGGGCGAAAAAAAATTCAACTTTAGATTTAAGATCAGCCTACCACCAAATTGAATTAACAGAAGCTTCAAGGAAACTCACAGCATTCATAACACCTCAAGGTTTATTCCAATACATTCGCATGCCGTTCGGCCTTGCGTCAGCGGCGTCTGTCTTTCAAAGAACTATGTTTCATATTTTCAGGGATCTAGACATGTTTGTTAAATGTTTTCAGGACGACATTTTTGTCTTTTCAAAAGATGTTAGTGAACATGAGACCCATTTACAAATAGTATGCAAAAAATTGGAATCAAATGGTTTAACGTTGAAAGCACATAAATGCAAATTGTTCCAGGAGTCAGTGGAATATTTAGGACATACTCTATCAGGGGATGGCGTTATTCCCAAGAAGTCGAATGCAGATGCGATTACTAAAGCTCCCGCTCCTACAAATAAAGACCAGCTGTTGTCATTTGCAGGGATGTGTGAATATTACAGCAAGTTCGTTTTAAATTTTGCTACCAAAATGGAACCTCTAAGAAAATTGTTGAGGCAAGGGGAAGAGTTTATGTGGTCTAATGCACAACAACAAGCTTTTGAGACTATCAAAAATGATATCATACATTCACCTACACTTAAACCGTTTCGTATGAACAAGGAATGTATAATTACAGGGTTGTGTATCTACTTGGTACAAAGTTACGCAAGCGATAAAGGTTGGCTACTACTCAGCGAGGGCTCCGATATGGAATTTACCCGCCCCTCCCTTATGGACAATAGACGCCCTTAATAACCCCCTGATAGAAGCTGGTATCTACTGTTGGGATGATCTGTTTATGGACAGGGCTTTACTCCCTTGGGACTATCTTATTAACAAAGTCGGCCCTGAGTTGTCAAAATTTAAATACATTCAGATTTCCAGTTGGGCCCAGTCATATAACGGTCAGCCAATGCGACGTAACACGCAGCCTATAGGAGGCCTTAGCGACTTGGTAACCTCTTTATTAGACAGCCCAGTGGCAAAAAAAGAAATCTCGCGGTGGTATCACAAAATAATTGATGAAATAGATGTCAGCTTTCAGTTACCAACAAATTTGTGGGCAGAACTAATGCCAGGCCTAGATGTGGAAGAGCTCTGGATTGCTTCCTGTTCATTGCTTTGGGAGCTAGTTAAACCATCTTGGCTCCGTAGGAACCACCTTTTTACATTGCATAGGGCATACTATTCCCCTCACAGATTAACAAAATTCTCATTAACTGTTCCAGTTGCATGTCCTAGATGTGGATTAGCCGCTGCCACGGATACACATATGTTTTTTGATTGTCCAAGTCTATTAGAATACTGGGAAGCTATTAAAAATAAGCTGTCACATTCTGTGGGTGAACATATCACTATAGACCTCGCTCTAGCTATATTTGGTCTGAGAAATAAAACCCGCAACGCAGCAACAAGATTGATATTTTATTCCATCCTTGCGGCACGTAGGGAGATATGCAGACACTGGAAAGATGCTCAACCACCTACAGTGCATGAATGGCGAACATCACTCCTTCAAATTTCTAAACTTGACCTTGCCAGGGCAGGAAATCCGAATACTAGAGCATTCTGGGCAATGCTTCTGTAGAGATCTCACCTGGGGTTTTTTTTTTTTTTTTCCCCCAGGTCCTATGATTAATGTGAGCATTGCCTATCCTGGCTATCAAGACTAACAATCTTGATTCCAATGGGGTCTCGATGATTCGGGCACTATCAACTGAGGTACCATCCTAAGCGAGTTCCAGAATGGTCACTGTATACAGTGCTGAAGGGAACTGGCTTCGCCTTCCGTTAGATAATTTCCCCTACCAGCTATAAGCTGAGTTGGCACAGTATACGATCAGTTGGCTCATTGCTCTGTGTTGGTTTACTTCTTGGTTTTGATAGATTGGAGCTATGCACACAAATGAGGATAAAAAAAAAAAAAAAAAAAAAAAGGAATGTATAATTACAGTAGATGCAGGTTTGTATGGTTTAGGTAGTGTATTGTCACAGAGAGAAGGTAGTAATGAGTGGACCATAGCATTTGCATCTAGAACTCTCAATGAGTGTGAGAGAAAATATGCTGTAATAGAGAGGGAACTTCTTGCTTGTGTTTGGGCGATTGAGCATTTTAGACTGTATGTATGGGGTTCAAAGTTTACACTTAGGACAGACCATAAACTGTTAGTTAATATATTATCTGTGGGTGGTGGATGGACTGCTACAGCTAGGATTGCCAGACTTTCCTCAAGGTTACAGGAATACCATTTTGTTAGCGTTTTTGTGCCTGGCAAAAAGAATGTTACGGCTGATTGTTTATCGCGTCTTCCGTGTGCGCAAGATGTAGTTAGTATGGTAAATAAAGGGGATTTTGTGGTAACTGTTCAAGATGTTTTACAAGATAAATTTCAAGATATTTCTGAATCATTGTGGTTGGATTGTGTACAGAAAGATACTAAGTGGGAAGAACTCAAGAGTTATATTAGTGAAGGATGGCCAAGTAAGGATAAGGTTGGAGCAGAGTTGTTACCATTTTACAATGTGGAAGAGGAATTGGAGTTGGAATCTGGTTTTATTTTTAAGTCTGGTAAGTGTGTTCCTCCGGAGGGGATGCAGGATATTATACTTAAGGTTGCACACAGGACTCATCCTGGCATATCTTCTATGAAGCGTTTAGTTAGGTTGTATTTCTGGTGGCCTGGAATTGATAGATTCATTGACAGAATTGTCAGAGAATGTCAGGATTGTGCATCTAGTGATAGAATGTTGAGGACTGTTACTCCACCTCTCAAAATGGTAAAATGGCCATCTGAACCGTGGGAGAAGGTTGCATTTGATATTTCTGGGCCCTTCCATGTGTTACCAGAATCTTCACGGTACGCTTTGGTTATGATAGACTATCATTCCAAGTGGCCTGAGGTCAAGTTTGTTCCTAAGGCTACCACCGAAGCTGTCATTGTGTTTTTCAAAGAAATTGTTACTAGAGAAGGTTGCCCTTCAACAATGGTCACTGATAACGGTGTACAGTTAACGTCTGTGGAAATGTCTGAATTTCTTAAAGAATGCAATATTGTTCACAGGTTAACTTCTTTATACGAACCACATGAGAATGGGCAAGTGGAGAGATTTAATCGGGTGCTGAAGAATTTTATTGTAGAGTCTATCAAATGTGAGAAAAATTGGGTTAGTGCATTAAGAGAGAGGTTGTGGATATATCGTATTACGCCACACTCCACTACAGAGGTGAGTCCTTTTAAACTTTTCAAGGGTCGCAACCCGGCTTCCAATGTTTTACCATGGTGGTTAAAGGAGAAATATAACAATGTGTCAGTTCATGTTAAGGAAAGTATTACTGATGTGGCAAAACGTGTGGAAGACAAGCAGTGGAAAACAAAATTATGGTATGATAAGAAATGGAATGCAAAAGAACAATTTTTTCAGGTGGGAGAATGGGTTAGAATTCTTAAACAAGGTGTGTTGGCCAAAGGGGTTAGTAAATTTAGTGATCCCATTCAAATAAAAAAAGTGTTTACTAACAGTGTCATGACTCAAGATGGTAGAATGTGGAATAAGGGAAGATTAGCCAAATGTTCCAAATGTCATGATGATCACAGTGTTGGCCCTGACAAAACTATAACTGTTGACAAAAAAGACTCTGTAGCTTATAGAGTCAAGGATGCTAAACGTGTTATCAAATTACCCAAGAGATATTCTGACTAGGTGTAATATTGTACATTTGTCTTTCTAATGTTGTTCATTTTTCTTCCATGTTTTGTTCTTTTGTGAAA
The DNA here is from genome assembly GCF_964263255.1 of Lissotriton vulgaris. Classification (NCBI taxonomy): domain Eukaryota; kingdom Metazoa; phylum Chordata; class Amphibia; order Caudata; family Salamandridae; genus Lissotriton; species Lissotriton vulgaris. The sequence goes on from NC_141696.1 coordinate 726,551,705, forward strand.
AAGGGAGATGTATTATATTCTTATTTTCTGCTCTATCTCTTTAAGAAGTGTGATTAGGGTCGCATGCCATTGCATGCGACATGTTTTCATTTAATGGTGCTCTGCATTCCACATGCTTGAGGAACTGTTATGTTAGATGGTTAAGATTCAGTTGATGCTGGACTTTGATGCTGAAGGACGTTCACAGTGCTGCCATTAAAGTTTCATCTTATTTTACTTCAAATGACTGATTATTCAACACTTCTCCTTTTCTACAATCTTTTCAATCTATTTTCTCTTCTATCTACTCTGTACTTCTCAATAGTTTTTATCCTCTCTCTCAGCACCTGCCACCTTTCTTTGACCACTGTGCTTTTCGCTGTTCCTCTATCCCAGAAGCCTAACATCCAGAGGTCCTACTGAAACTGCAAAAGTCCCCTATAAACATGGAACAAATAAATTAGTGCAATGTGGTCATTATATTCTTGCAGCTTGTTGAGAATTCTTGTTGGATAATACATGAGGATGCATTGATTTGGTAGGTTTTAGCTGCTTTTAACTTTTTTAGGGCTGAGATCCACGCATTACTTTGACAGTACAGTGGACTTTAATAGTCTTCCGTAGTTCTGGAAAATAAAATGGCAGTGGTAAAAGCATCAAAAACATTTTTTTTTCCAAAATCAATTTCGGAATACTAGGGAAATGCTTCCCATGAGTACTGAGGTTTATTTTTTTGTTTTGCTGCATTACTCAACTCACTGCGCACGCTGATGTTACACAGCAAAACAAAAGTGAAAGCAGACTGTGCTAATGGAAGCTTCAGTGATCCACAAATGTCCTACCCCACAGCGTTTCTACACTTCTCCTGATAACAATAGTACCACACTTGTGTGACTTGGCTATCATCAGTGAAAGGAGAGACTCCCTTAGCCCCTAAGACACACGGAACCACCAAGATTTTGCCTTGTAAATTGACCCATTCTGGCAATGTGGGTAGTTGCGATATTTAGGCCAGGGCTTGGTTGTTATCAAAGGAAACCTGCAGGCCTAGCCATTTCTGAGAAGAAAGCATCTAGGTATGTCTAGGGTAGTGTGACTTGCATGGATCCCAACATCTTTTCTTACCAATAATGCCCTGCAAACATCAAACTTTGGTTGAGCCACAGATTCACTCATATTTTTGTGAAGGAAAATGCCAGAATCTGTGAGGATCGCTAAAATTCCTACCAGCTAGATTTCCCACACGTCTACCAATAAAAACGCTACCCCAAATGTTCACCAAGTATTATACATTTAGTGCATTAATTACATAGGACCTCATAGCTGCAATTTATTTTCTATGGCTGTAAATTAGCTAAAGATAAAGCAGAATTTCAAAGGAGTCTATATATTTCATAAAGCATATTCCTACCACACAGCTCTTAAATTACAATATACAAAAATCAGAAAATGCTAGTCAATGTTCTGCCGAGATGACTATTGATGTCAATTACAATACAAATGCTTTAAGCCTCAGATGCACTGATTATTGTTTCCAGGTTATTTGGTTTGAGGAGATGAATCATCAGTGTGTTGAACCTGCAGGGTTCTCTAGATATTAAATAATGTTTGTAAGATATGTGGTCTGTTATAGGAGTCCGTTGTGACATGGATGGGTTTATTGTGCCATTTCAGAATCACACTACTGCTAGTTAGGTTATTTTCAGCTCTTTGCAGCAACCATGTTAACCTAACAAACCATCTGGCTCTTGCAAAGACACTAAAGATCTTTTGGGAAGATAAATTATCTCACCAGGCCATATTTCAAAAATGGACATTGTAGGCTGTTGCAACGTCTGTCAAATGTACGTTGCACCTGACTTGTGATGACTCTCACTAGCACAATAAGGTAATCAAATCACTATGGCATATTGTAATCTGGAGATTGGTGACTATCAAATTTGTGCAATCTTTTCACTCAGTACATTCCTGTTTGAAGTACTATATGTGTAAGGTGAGAACAGAGTTCAGATAACGCCCACTAAATTATTGGCCTCTCTGCGGTGACTGGCAACTAGTGTTGGTACCACATTTCACTTTAGCTTCTCACCGTAACACTGTGGCATTGCCGGGGATCCACCACATCACCTCTAATATTCAACGTGTATCTAACCCGATTTCCAAACTGGATTTAAACCTCACACATTACAAATATGCAGATGGCATCAAAATAATTTTTTTAAAGTATGGTCAGAAAACCTTCTACAATTTAAAATTCGGTGACTGCCTTCGGGCCATAAACACATGGATGATATATAACCATCTAAAGCTAAATTCCCTGAAGACGGAGATTATGACCTGCTGACAATGGCAAAATTATCAGCCTCCCGGCATATGGCCTAAGGAGCATGAGGCCCCTCCATCAATATCAAGAGGAGTCAGAATCCTATAGGTAACCATGGATTCAGACCTCTATTTGATACCAATTGTTGGTAACGTCTAACAAAGCGCCTTCTACACAATGGAAAACTACATTTCATCCTCCAAAACCTTGGATAATAACATAAACCTCACACTTGTACTCTCCAGGCTACACTACGGGAATAGCCTATAACTTGGTGCACCTGAATTAATCAAACACAAAATGTAACTGATCCAAAATGTTGTTGCAAGACTTCTTCACTGCCTTTACCCAAGAGAACATCCAAAATGTAATATTGTTGCAAGACTTCTTCACTGCCTTTACCCAATAGAACATGTGGTCTTGAAATCACTCCACTAGCTACCTATATCGAGAAAGGAAATGTTCAAGGCACTCTACATTGTTCACAGAGCCTCTACAGAAAAATACTGCTACACCTACAAGCTAAATTCAAGAAATACAAACAAAACATCACAATGTGCTCCAGGCTTGCACCACTTATCACCATACAATTGTACCACAATAAATCTGCAGACATTTGAATACATGGCTAATTGCAAGACAACTACACCACCACACATTCCAGCAAAAGAACCCAGTAGGACAGTCACAACCTCAAACTCAATCTTCAGTTTACAATCCACAAATTGTAGGCAAACTAACCAGCAAACTACATATGATAGGCAGGTAAGTTAAAGAGGGCAGAGTTGTGGGTCACCTGGGAATTATATAGTTATGCAATTTCATGTATAATATTTCTGACCCACACTAATATTAATGCCATAACACTCAGCTGTCAATACTCTTCTGGAGGTGGTATTTTTGAGGTTTGGTATTTGGGACTCCCAGTACTGATTTGTTGAAGATTAGAGCAGCAGTACATTTATAAGTAAAACATGCATATACATTCAAGTACAGGTTCCTCTACTTCCTTTGTCCTGAAGAGGCTGAATACAAGGGCTGAAATGCGTCGACCTCTTTTGTTTGGAGGAGTCCGATCTAAAAATTAAATCCCATATATGTTTTAAGGGACATCTAAAGATGTTTTTGAGGATAGGACATTCCTTCATGGATGTCACCACAAAGGACAACCTCTAATATGGATTGCCTTTGATCTGTGGAAGTTGCAGCCATATATTTGTATATAAAGAACTGGGAAGGGAGACGGTTCCTATTGATATAGGGACATTGAATATATGTGTGTTATGCTATATTGTATTTATTAATGTCTTATGTTTTATGCCTGATTTTGCATTGTGTATAGATATGTGATTTGTTGATATATGTATATATACTGTTTTACGTACCTCTGCCGAAGAGCTTCGGTACTAAGTTAAAAAGGAAAATATAATAATATTTTTTACCTCAAGACCAGACCAGTGACCAAATAATAAGCTCACCAGAATAGTTAGGCTTTTATCCATTTCACAGGTGACCAACATTTCCATTGCATAGATTTCTCGCTCAGTTCCTAGTGGGATTACAGGGCCAACCCATATTGATATATACATAACACTCAGCGGCCGGCAGACAACTGTAACAGACACCTCTTACATTCATATAAGACATATCTGCTGTGAGAGTTGTCTATCACCAGTACAATGCAGCCACTAAACCAACCATCACTAAATGAACAGGCATGGAAGAACTGAAGAGATCAGTCACACACTGTGGGTCAATCAGAGGGCTTTAATCTAGCACATGACTGCAGGCCCCAAATATTTATACACTATGGACGCTTCTTTACATCTGACAATGACACTCAGATATGGGATCATAGTGGCAATGCTCATCCCAGCAGATCGCTCTACTTTTCTCTCCCTCCAACCAGTCCAGCTCAGGCCCACAGCTATACATAACTAGTGCAGTAACCAACTAAGCAGATTATAATAAAAAAGAAATCTTAAAGAGAACTGCAAAGTTGTTCAAAGCTGTCAGCGTACTGAAAAAACATATACTGTGCATCTGTGTCTCTCACACCTCAACATCCACCACACTGCTGTTGGAACAGCACGTGCTAAAATCTTTGTCATCCCTCCTGGAATCTCACCATCTTCTCCAGGAGCGGCAGGCTGGCTTTCGTGCCCACCATAGCACAGAATTGGTAATGTTGTCTGTACTGGATGAGCTCAGATGCATGGCTGACAGTAAAAATCCAAGCGCCCTGATAATACTAGATCTTTCAGCGGCGTTTGATACTGTCAGCCATGCATTGCTTCTGGGCAGACTGGCTCGGCTCGGGATAGGAGAGCGAGCCCTCGAATGGCTAACAGCCTTCCTATCTGGGAGGACGCAGAGAATCCAGGTTGCAGATCAGGTCTCCGGTGAGGGTGTTTTATCTTGCGGAGTCCCGCAGGGCTCCGCGCTCTCTCCACTCCTATTCAATTTGTACCTGCAGCCATTGATAGAGTCCCTGGCAAATATGAACTGTAAAGTTTTTAATTATGCCGACGATACTCAGCTGTTGCTGAGTATCGACAATACATCATCGGCTCAGTCCACGGCCCAAGACATATTACGATTTACAGTAAACTGGATGTCGTCCAACTTATTGAAAATCAACCCAGACAAAACAGAGGTTCTCGTAGTTTCAACCTTGACCTCTCCCTGGAACGATCTGTTTTGGCCACAAGAACTCGGACCCACTCCAAGACCGTGTCCTAGCGTTAAGAGCCTCGGCATGAAGATTGATCAGGAACTCTCGATGGCTAACCAAGTGTCCGCTGTAGTTGGTTCTTGTACCAACCTAATCAGGAAATTGCGGAAGCTCGTTCCCTTACTCTCATGGAATATGCTGCGAACCATTGTCTCGGCTACAATAGTGTCGAGAATTGATTATGGCAATGCGCTATATCTTGGCCTCCCAAAAAATCTATCCAATCGTCTTCAGGTTACTCTGAATGACGCAGCACGCCTGATATTTGGTGTGCCAAGGCGGACTCATGCTTCCCCCTTGCTCTACAGGCTTCATTGGCTGCCTGTGGTGCAAAGAGTTGAGTTTAAGAGCATGTGCATCTGTCACAAAGCAATCCATGGACAGGCGCCAGCCTATATAAAAGAGAGACTTGAATTATACAAACCCAAGCGCGCCCTACGATCCTCCGGTTCCTTTCTGCTGTCCTGTCCACGCTTCAAGCTGGCAACTAAAGGAGGCAGATCTTTTTCAGTTCAGGCTCCGATCATCTGGAATAAGCTACCGGAGGTGCTTCGTAGAGAGCCCTACCTTCTTCACTTCAGGAAGTCTTTGAAGACTCTACTCTTCAAAGACGCATTTACTTCCTAGTATCTGGTATTCTAGAATCCCTCTATAGTCATCTTGCTTCTTGTTGCTGCACTTGGTTAGTAGCGCTTTGAGACCTGTCGGTGAGCTGGCGCGATATAAAACCCAGTACAAATACAAATACAAATACTGCTACACGATGCATCCTATAACATGATAACCACGCCTTGGTGGTCATCACCCACAACACGGAAACACTTCCACATAGGATCTGAAAACAAGGACAGAACCCTTCCAACCACCTATATGGCATACCTTGCAACCCACAAATCTAAGTACTTCACTTCAGTGCCACACATAGGGTTAGTAATCACTATACAAATGCTGCAATAGAATATAACACAATATTTATCATTTGTGTATTACCAAGATTTGTTTTGATCCTTTTCAAATCTTTGTTTCCATCACAATTCAGCATTACAAAAATAATGTGCTTCATGTATGCTTTCATAACTGCTGATATATGTTAAAGATCTGTTCAGTTTATTTACACACATTTATATTTTTTGTGTATTAGAACCAAATTTACTTTTGCACTTCCTGAATGCAGGACCACTGGAATTTTGCAATTCTGTGCTGCAGCATTTGCTGCATGATTATTAATTTTAAAGTCTTAAGAACAACTGCCCAATCGGCAACCCTCTATAGGGCTGAAAAACTGGGCCTAGGTAACATCAAAGAACTTACTATTAGGGGAAATTATTTTGTTGGTTCCCCACTTAATCTACCACAGAATACTCCAGTCCTTCCACTTTATACTGAAGTTTCTCTTAAAAGAATATATAATTGGGCAGCTCTTAGGCCATAACTGTACTTGGCCAGGCTGTGTGCAACATTAGAGCTGGAATCTATTAGGAATGGTTTGAAGGAGATTTTAGGTTTAGATTGGGATCTCAAATTGCATTGGTTATGCCATATCACATGTTGGTTGTGTCCTCTGGGGCTGGAAAGAATGTGGTCTGACACTTCTTCCATCAAGTGAGCATTAAGGGACATCATAAAAAGAACTGCTGGCTCCATGTTGTGGAAAAATGGCAAATGTATACAAAATCTGGAAGCTTCTCAGATTAATACTTGGATATTAAATGAGCTCCATCTTTTTTATATTGAGATGAAATTTTTCATCACAGGGCTAAAATGTTATATTTTGAGGTTGGATTTGAAAAACTACTCCGTAACAGTATTACTTGCAAGCGGGAAAGGAGAACGACTAGCAATGGGTCTTGTAAGGCATGCAGTAATGGGAAGGAAAACATTGAACATGTCCTGGTCCTTTGCCATATCTATTCGACGACGAGAAGGAACAGGATCCACCTCATATGTTGCAATCTTGGCTTTCAACAATATTAACTAGCTCTGAGTGGGCTTCAGTCTTACACAAGCACAATGATTGTGCTGACCTAAGTACATTTTTTCCTCCATATGGATACATCGGAAACAAATGGACTACCCTTTCAATTGACATGCTGCACTTTTATGCAAACCTGTTGTTATATTGCTTATTTTGCACAATATATTTGCATTATAATTTCTAGATGAACTAGGCGTGTTTTTATGATTTTAGTTTTTATATGGTTTCTGCGTTGATACCCCCAAGTAAACATGTTCAAATGTATACTGGCTTCACATCGAACATAGTTGTATGTCATTATTTCATTTATGGTGCCATTATACCTAGAAGTGTTTGATAAGGAAACATATTGCATGGATCAAAAAAGTCAATGTGAATTCCCTAAATTATGTTTCAAGGAAGGCCATAATAGTAATTGACAAGAGCTAAACATTTTGAACATTGTTGGTAGTGCAATCTTGCTCCATATAAATGGAATTTCACAGTAAAATTGTTCACATCTACAACTGCACACACCAACCAGACCCCAGAGATCTCATCCCCAACCTGCCATTTACCTTCCAAAACTGTTACCTGAATGAATGCAAAACTCTCACCAGAGAAGACACAGTGACGATCATGCAGACCATCCATTTAGGGGCCCCCACAGATCCTTTTTCCCAACACATCTTCAACTTCAAAGCACAGAAAAGCAGTGCTGCCCTTACCCACATCATCAACACCTCCATCACTTTCTCCACATTCTTGGATGACTGGAAGCAAAAGCCAACCAAAACCAACTGAGCAATTCTACCCAGCCAAAGAGATAGAGAAGACCATTAACATGCAACTCACAAACTACCAAAACATTTCACAACCTACTGGGCAACACTCAATAAGGTTTAAGAAAAAATAACAGCACCAAAACAATTCTCATCACAACCACAGACAAAATCTGAACCATCATGGACCATGGAGAAACAGCAGCCCTCATCCTGCTTCACCTGTCTACAACATTTGACACAGTCTCCCACCGCACATCCACCTTAAGGCTATATGAGATTAGAATCCAGGGACCCACACTAAGCTGGATCTGCTCCATCCTCATGGGAACAACCCAAAATGTCAGACTCCCTCCCTTCACATCGGAGACCAAGAACATGAGATGCAGAGTCCCCTAGCATTCGTCTCTCAGCCTAACCCTGTACAATATTTACATGACACCACCTGACAACATCATCTGCTCCTAAGACATCACTATCATCTCCTACGGTGATGACACCCAACTCATCCTGACTCACTAACAGACAAGACAACAACTACTAGAATCAACTTCATCAACTGTTTGACCTTGGTAGATGACTGGATGTGAATCAACTGCCTAAATCTCAACTTTGACATGGCATACGTACTGGTCTTCAGAAAGAAGTCCTCCCTGCGGTAATACTCAGTGGCAAAAGATGTTGCTGGCTGATGCGTGAAACTGCTTGAATACTACTTGTTGAATTTTAAAATCCTCTTTTTTATAAATAAATTGCACTTCTAGCACACCTTCCCTGTTCTGTTCTCCCCTGCCCCGGTCCTACGCGGCTAATGCCGATTGTGCGGAGGACTTCCCGGGAGCAGATACTCACTTCTGGTTGGTCAGCGCTCTAGTGTTTGAGCCTCAAACACTATTTGGCTGACACCTCATGGGCATGCGCAGCGGACGCGGTAATACTGAGTGGCAAGAGATGCTGCTAGATGATGCGTGAAACTGCTTGAATGCTACTTGTTGTTGAATTTTAAAATCGTCTTTTTTATAAATAAATTGCACTTCTAGCACACCTTACCTGTTCTGTTCTCCCCGGCCCCGGTCCAACGCGGCGGGTGCCGATTGTGCGGAGGGCTTCCTGGGAGCAGATACTCAATTCCGGTTGGGCAGCGCTCTAGTCTTTGAGCCTCCAACACTATTTAGCTGACACCTCATGGGCACGCGCAGTGGCAGCGCGCAGCAGGCACCTCTGTTGCGCGCTGAAGGCGCGCCAAAGGCAAGCCCGTCTGCACCCGGCTGCGCCCGGCCCGCCCGGCCGGGACCTGGGGCCAGTACCCCTGGCAATTTTTATAATTCTCAGAATACGCATTATAGCTATTACGCTCAGACACTGTGGAACCTAAAGACCGCCCCTAGCTCTAAGTGTCCACAATCGATGTGCCCTGCCAACACCCTCTCAAACTGTCCTCACTGCAATTTTAAACGTAACCCTCATACAAAGGATGTCCAGGCGACCAACCCTCATTAAAACATTTTATTGTAAAATGTTGTTCCTTTCTCAAGCATTCAGCTGACCTTATGCTCCTCATGGAAAATCTCAAACCTGACGCCCTCTTTCTAACCGAGACTTGGTTGGAGGATGAGCCCGATCCAGCTATTACTCAGATCCTACAACTAGGGTACTTATTACAGAAAGCGGATCGCAAGTCCGGAAGATGTGGGGGCTTAGTGATAATCTTTAAAGATTGTTTCTGCTGCTGTTCCTCAATAGAGGAGCTACCTGATTGTGAAAGTATGAATTTTGTACTAGAAAAATCACCTAAGGTCACCTTCTCTGGCCTGTTACTCTATCGGCCCCCAGGACCCATTGGTCAGTTTCTTAATAGTCTTCCGACCCTTGTGGCCGAATTAGCACTAACCCCTGCAAATTATACAGTTCTCAGAGACCTTAATATCCATTTAGATGACCCCCTTGACCATCAGGCAACAGACCCTCTATCTAATCTTTCAACTCTTCAAATTGTACAGAAGGGCTTTTCCCCTACACATATCAAGGGTCACCTTCTTGACGCCGTGCTCAGCAATGATCCGAAGCTCCATGTGGGCACTCCAATTCCTCTCCCGTGGACGGACCACTCACTGAGCTCCCTTCGGAATGGGAACCCATAGTCTACCCCTGTGCGCAGAGCTCGGCTCCACCGCTGGAAAGGAAATGGTCTAATCTTTCCGTCAGCCAGTGGTCCACCTCACTGATTGCCACTATTCCCACTTTTGACCCAGACCTTGAAAAGGCTAACAGCAATTTTAATTCTTGGATATATAAATGTTTAGACTCACTACACCCATTGAAACTATCAAATAAAATATCAAAAGAAAGATTGGCACCATGGGTCACCCCTAAATTAAGGAAACTCAAACAAATGTGTAGAAAACTAGAAAGGAGCAGGAGACAGTTCCCAGAAGCTGGCAGGAGAAATGCCTACAGAGAGGCGATCAGAAACTATAAGGCAGAAATCAAAACTGCGCAATCTGTATTCTATGAGGGCAGGATCAGTGTGGCTGCCTATTCACCTAAGGAGATTTTCTGGATTGCCAAATCTCTTATCAGTATTCCACATAACCTCCCTAACCCAAAAGATGCCCAAGCTCGCTGCAACAAGCATGCTGAATATTTCCACCAAAAAATTTAGCTTATATCCCATTCCTTCACTCCTTCTCAGGACAAATCCGTTACCTTTTGCACTGAGAGTACTTATTCTAAACCACAGTGTTTCTTAACAGAGTTTCCCCTGCTGGATGACGCATTACTGAACACTCTAATCTCAAGAGTAACAACTGATTCTCCTACCGATTCTGCTTCGCCGCGCTACCTCACGTTAGTCACGGATTTAATCTGGCCAGTAATCCTGAATGCCCTTAACGCCTCCATCATCTCAGGAAAGGTGCCACTGACCTGGAAGGTGCCCAAGTTAGAGCATTACTGAAGAAACCTAATTTGGACACCTCAAACATGGCCAACTATCGCCCCATCGCCCTTCTTCCCTGGTTGGGTAAGCTGCTTGAGAGACATGTCAATACCATCTTGGTTCACTACCTGGAGTCCAACAACCTACTCCATGACTCCCAGGCAGGTTTCCGTCCCAAGCTTGGGATGGAACCAGCCCTCCTGGCAGTGACAGAGGAGGCACTGAGGCTCCTGGACCAGGGAGGCACAGCAGCAATTATTTTGCTTGACCTCAGTGCCACCTTTGACACTGTGGATCATAACATCTTGCTCACTTGACTAAAACATCTTGGTGTGACACACTTGGCTATCACCTGGCTTCAATCCTTTTTGAAAGACCGTTTTTTTCAGGTCTCGGAGGTTGCCACCTCATCAAACCGATGGCCTCTTAGCTATGGGGCCCCACAGGGATCTTCCCTGAGCCCCACGCTTTTTAACGCCTATATGGAGCCATTGGCTGGGATAGTGCTTACTTTCGGTATCGAAATTATCACCTATGCAGATGACACCCAACTGGTGGTGGTACTAAATCACCCTGAGGGGTCATCTAGCACCTTGGGCACTTGCCTAGAAGCGGTAGCCGAATGGATGGCACTATCTCACCTTAAGCTAAATGGGGACAAGACAGAACTGATGCTCCTGGGTAAGTCTCCATCTCCCAGCTCTGCTCTGGTGTGGCCTACCTGTCTTGGCACCATGCCGGCCCCTAAAGATCAGATTAAGAGTCTGGGTGGGTGGCTGGATAGCGCCCTTTGTTTGAACTACCAAGCCACCAAACTCTCCTCCACCTGCTTGGGCCTGACGAGGTTGTTGAGGAAAATGTTGCCTCTACTCCCCTTTCAGGCTAGAAGGATTATGGTGCAAGCCCTCCTCCTGTCCCGCCTAGATTACGGGAATGCTTTGTATTTGGGTGCGCCATTGGCCACCATCAAAAAACTACAGGTGACTCAGCACTGTGCGGCCAGCTTACTCCTGGAGCTTCACCGGAGGCATTCAGCATCATCTGCTTTGAAAAGCTCTACTGGCTGCCAATCCAGTCCAGAATCCGATTCAAGGCTATGTGCTTAGCTCATAGAGCCATGTGGAAATCAGTACCCGCTATGATTCACTCTCTTGTTACCCCCTATCAACCTTCTAGAAGTCTGCTTTCTAGTACGGCCTTCCTTGCTACCACAAGGAAAGTATGACAAGCCAAATGGGGTGGACGTTCCTTTTCCTGGAATGCCTCCATTTTCTGGAACTCTTTGCCACCAACTCTGCGCAGCGAACCTAACCTACAGATCTTCTGCAGACTCCTGAAAACCTTTCTCTTTCACTAACACTCATTGTCTGGCTTTGTTCTCCGCCCGCCCGGTCCCAGCGCTACGAGGCCTCAGGGTAGAAGTGCGCTATATAAACCTAATTTTCCTTTCATTTCATTGGATGACATCTGGTGGCTGACAGAGCTAGGACCAACACCAACTGACCACACCAGAAATCTGGGGATTATCATGAAAGCCAAACTCAACATGATGGCATAAGTGAACTCAGGTTGTGCTGCTTGCTTTCAAATCCTACATAGGCTATGAAAAATCTTCAAGTGGTTGCCACAAAACACCAGATGAACCGTCATACAAGTACTCATCAGAAGTGGACTTGACTATGACAACGCACTTTATGCCAGAATCAACAAGCAACTCCTACACAGACTACAGACCATACAGAACACTGCCACAAGACTTATACTCAACCTCAATCGACACATCCACATCCCACCTCACCTCAGAGAGCTCCACTGCCAATCCATCCACCTGCCAATTCATCCACAAAAACTGACAATACAAACTCCTCAATCACAGCTGCAAAGCTCTGACTCTTATCAACACCAGACCAGCGTACCTAAACAACCTCATACACTTTCACCAGCATACCAGCCATCTCGCTCTCACTTGCACAGACCACCTGCATCCACAAAAACAGATCAGGAGGTCGCTTGTTCTCCTACATCACACACAAAACAGGGAATGACCTCCCACAACACATCAAAGTTCCTTCTCACTTCTTGAGTTCCTCAAAAATCTGAATAACTGGCTCTAAAAATAACTATGTGGAGAAAACACAAACACATACCTGCTTGAGCGCCTGGATACCCCCACAGGGTATTAGTGTACTCTACAAATCCACATAACATAAAATAACAGAGATCATGTATGAGTGATAGGTATTAGGGACAATTCAGTGGGCCTTCCTGATGGTCAATGGTCAAATGTTTCCTGTGTAGTAAGAGTGGGAAAAGTCTGAATGAAATTGATTATGTTGTGTTTCCATTTTGAAAAGTAGTTCACCATAGGACTATGCATAAATTTCCACAGTGTTTGGACAAAATATAGAATAAAAATATCGGCATGCAGAAATATCAACACAAATATCTTCGACAAGAAAGTTGATTGTGAGGTAAGTAATATAAATGTTTTTAATATTGTTTTCAATAATATAGCAGTTAAAATATTGTTTTTTAATTATTTGAATGTGTTATAGTTCATTTATCATTTTTAGGATATGTTATTTGTAGACTGTTTGTAGGGGCATACAAGTTAATTAAGGAATAACTAATTATTAATTGTTAATTAGTTATTGATTTGATTTTAATCATGTAATATTTGGAATACCTATGTTTTCTTCCAATATTTTAGTTGTGGACTGCTAGGTTTGTATGTGTTTAGGATGGGAAGTTAATTAAAGTAACAATTAACTAATTATTTAATAATATTTTAAATAATTATTTTATTAATTGTAATTGCATACTATATGGAATAGAGATTTGTTTTAGTGATATTTTAGTTGCAGGATTCTAGGATTATAGAGGTATAGGGTGGGAAGTTCATTAATTACTACTTAGCTATTTATTAATTATTCTTTGCAACTAATGATGCACTTGAATTGTAAGTATTTAAATGATGGACTACTTATTTTATAATTTAGTTGTAGGCTGCTAGATTTGTAGAGGTCAAGGGTGGGAGGTAAATTATGTAACAATTAATTAACAATTGATTATTGTTAATTAAGTATTTCGTTGATTTAAAAAATGTAAATTATGGAATGTTTATTTTTTAAGTTTTAATTTAGGTGTAGAATTCTAGGTTTGTAGGAGTAGAGGGTGGGAAAATAATGAAATAATAGTTGAATAACAATCATTTAATAATTATTTATTATTTATGTCAATTAATCAATCAATAAAGCTTTATTTGATTTCTTAATTAAAAATCATAAAAGCAGACAAAAATTGACAACATGATTATCAGTTCATAATTGTTTTTCAAAATGATGAAATATATAATTTCAGAAATCGATTATATACGAAGACAGTGGCTCAAGCGGACCCACATCAAAATAGTTTTCTTACATTTAGAAACACTTTTCAAGAACACAATTATAGAAGTAATAAAAGGCTTATTCTCTAATTATTGTAAGACCAATAGTGCAGTACAACATTGTCTAAGGCCGAGTGATCTTAAAATCGGAAGGATCCACCTCCTTCTCTGCACGGAATAGAATTTACAAAAAAAGAATATGTGCAGTGTTGACTGTTGGGATAGGTCATCACAAGGACATTTACACATCGGTCTGGGCCAATCATTCAGATCAGGAAAACTAATTGTTCTGTGTATGATACCTAATCTAAATCGTGTTAACAATCCTCAAATATGGCTGAATACTGTATGTGGTCAGGGTAAGCTGGTGTGCTTGTACAGTTGATTTTGCCATTTCTGTGGTATTTCTATTTGCTTCCAGTAAGGACAAACAAGAACTTTTAAGCCCTTTCCTATCACCTGTATCCATGGTAGTGGGGTCTTTATAATATTCTGGGTGGCAAAAGATTGATAGTGATTTTTTTTTACATAGTTTAGCCACCAAATGTGCATGACCCCATGTAATCTGCGGCTGTCATTCAAGATTTTGCAATTCAGTAGTGTGTTCTCAGTAGTCCAGATCCTGTGCCATGGTAGGACTGGCTAAATTTTTATAATGTCCGCTAAATATGGCATGCCTAAATCTGCATGGTTGATATGGCTGGAAGTACTATCGGGGACAGCCAGAAAAAACCTGAAAAATACTTTCTCTGCAATCTGCAGAGAATTAGTATCAACGTGACCCCAAATGCCAGCACCATAAGTGGCGATTGACACACACTTTGCCTTGTAAATTTGCAACAGTTCAACCGGTGGGCAGCGGCCACATTTTCTACTGAAGTTTAATAGGGCTGCAAATGCTTTAATAAACAGTAATCTCCTGGCTTTGACTCTTTGAGTCCAAGTCCCCATTCGGTCAAACAAAATCCCTAAATAAGAGAATGTTTTTGAGCATTCAATCCTTTTAGCATCAATGTAAAAATCTCTGCTCTTATTACTACCTGCTGCGTACTTCATTGTGAATGTTTTTGAAGAATTAACGCATAAATGAAGCAAAACCTGAGACTACCCTTTGGAGACCCTGCGTAGTGCATGCCATAAGGACCGCATCATCTGCATACAGAAGTGCGGGTATGGGGCATTTGTCAATTATCTGTAGGTCCTGGCACTCCTTCGCCAATACCCATCCTAGATTATTTATATAAAGGGTAAAGAGGAAGGGTGCCAGGACACCGCCTTGTCTCACTCCTCTCCTTATGCTAAATGGCTTTGTGCACTCCCCACCTACACCATAACAGACTCTAACCTTCACCCCTGAGTATAGTTGCCACAAGAAATATATGAGTGATTTATCCACCCCCATTTCTTCTAAAATCTTCCAGAACTTGTTGTGTATAACGCAGTTGAAGGCTGTGGTTAAATTGACGAATGCCAAATATAACCTGCCCCTTTTTGCCTTGGTGTATGTGCCCTAAAAGATGGTTAAATTAAGACCCTGTTCCACAGTGCCCAGACCCTTACGAAGTCATATTGAATGTCAGACAGTATTATTTATGTTATTGAGTAGTAATTATGTGAATTGTTTATTTTTCATTTTTAATTATACACATCTATTTTGTGCTTATTAATAATTTTTATATTAAGAGTTTCGTAATTTCTTTTACATTCATAGTGTTATTTACATAGGTAATGTCTTTCCGTACTCTTGTTTAGACTGCAGTAGGAATAGTAAAATGTAACTCTTTGCAATTCAATACTTTCCCTACTGTTTCACTGTTTAGAGTGGGAATAGTAAACCTCACTGAGAGAAATTGGGTCCTTAGTTGGCAGAGGTATGCACCTGGACGATCGACCTTATCCAGGGTAAGTCAGATAGACTACCTATATTTATGCGTGCTCACCCTCTGGTAGATTGCCAGAGAGCAGTCAGGCTTAAGAGGCAATCTGTAAAGTATTTGTGCAAAACAGTGAAAAACACAAAAGACTCTTCTTAAATAGAGAATATTCATCTGAGTAAACCAAGAAGAAAACTACAAGAATCCAATCAGTAGAGGTCATGATATGAATTTTTAAATATTAAATCCAAAAACAGCACTTAAAAGTCAAAAGCGCTAAAAGGTTGCTTTAGGTCATGCTAGACCAGGCCAAATCTGAAAAGTCAAGCTAACAGCAATGAAGGAAATGTTGAATACAATTCCAAACAGGTCACGCTAAAGTTTTAGCTTCTCAAATTGAGCCAAGAGCCCCGCTCGCAGGTAAGGAGTTCGCCGGAGCATAGTGAGCATCGATGGTGGTGGTCTGTGGGCCATGAAGAGCCACTGGGTGTCACAGACAGATAGCCTGTTGCCACTCGGTCATGAGCAGCGATACTGCTGTGTGAAGAGATGAACTTGTGCCCACTTGCGCTGATACTTCGAGTCAGAGATGCAGTTCTGGAGCGAACTGGTTCATTCAGGGTAGCGAGAAGCCCAAAAGCTTGATTTAAAGGCGCTGTAGTGCAGGAAACCCACTTCTGAGGCCCTTGCCAGGAGGGGAACCTCAAGCAAGGGTAGGACTCACAGATGGCAGAGTCCAGCAGCACCATCAGAGTAGCAAAAAGTTTTTTGTTACCCTGAGACTTCAGAGAATAGGAGGCATGACAAAAAGCCCTTGGATAAACTTGGGTTCAAGGTTGTAGAGAGCAGGTCCAGTCCCTCTTACTCCAAGGAAAGAAGCAGTAGGCAGCTGGCCAACACAGCAGAGCAGGTAGCAAAGTGGTAGCCCCTCCTACAGCATTAGGAAACAACAGGCAGCAGACAACACAGCAGTGCAGGTAGCAAAGTGGCAGTCCCTCCTGCAGCACAGCAGCTCTTCGTCCAGGCAAATTGTCCTTGATTCCAGCAAAGTTCTGATTTGGTGGTGTCAGGGGTCTAGTACTTATACCCAAATGTGCCTTTGTGGTGGGAGAGACATTAAAGAGGTCTTTGAAGATCCCAAGGTGCCTACCTTTCCTGCCCTGGCTCCAGACACACTACAGAGAGATATGCAGCTCTTTGTGTAGGGACAGGCACTATTAAGGTGCAAGTATCAGACCCTCCCTCCCAATCTGCCTCAGAAAGACCCATCAGCCTGGTAATGGGCCATGAGGAAGTAAATGTTGCACCCAAATTCCCTTTATGCAACAGTCTAGAGGGAATGCACAAAGCCTGGCTGTCACCCTAACCAAGATGTGTATTCAGAGATAGGCAGAGGCACAGAATGGTTCAATTAAGAAAATGCCAACAAGATGTGTTTTTGAATTGTGAGTCCAGAGATGCAAAACTCACATTTTCTATCTGCTGCAATTGGGAAATGACACTTAAAAGATGTTTTAAGGCAATATTCATGGTAATCTATTGGAGAGATAGGCCTGCAGTAGTGAAAAATGAAATTAGCAGTTTTTCACTACCAAGACATGTAAAACTAAAAGGTACATGTCCTACTTTTCAAATACACTGCACCCTGTCCCTGGGGCTGTCTAGGGCCAACCTTAGGGGTTACCTACATGTAATACAAGGGAAAGTTCAGGCCTGGCACAGAGTTTACCTTGACAGGTAAAAATGGCAGTTTAAAATGTTACACACAGTCTCAGCAGTGGCATACGTGAGCCATGTTTAAAGGGCTACTGAGTGGGTGGCACAATCAGTGCCACAGACCCACTAGTGCAAAAAAACCAAATGATGGATGGAATGCTGAAATGAATCCTTACAAGTTTGTTTCCGGTCCCCGGAGGACCTTTACTGGCAGTGCCCTTGAGGAGCAGGGTCAAGACTGATTTGCATATGCCTTGCTCTAAACTAGAATCACATGGTGACCAATAAAATTATGGATTCAGGACCAGATCTTTATACTGGGGGTGAATATTTGATATTGTTAGCATTCCGTCCATCAATTGGTCTTTTTGCATTTTTCATCCTAAGTGGACCGGTATTGCCCAGACATGGGTCCTGTGTTTGCCATGCCACTGGAGTCAAGCTAGCCTGGCTGATGAGAGATGGTACCCCAGAACCAGTCCTAGGATGCTTATTTCTTGTCCGGGGAGGACCTGGCCTGGCAGTTCAGGCTGGATTGTTCCAAAGGGGAGCCGGGTCAAGACTGATTTGTATATGACTGGGTCCATACTGGAACGGTATGGTGAGCAACAAAAATTATGAATTTAGGCCTAGATCTCTGTACTGGGGGTGAAGGTTTGACATTGTTCTCTATTCCATCCATCAATCTTTCTTTTTGCATTTGTTGCTCTAAGTGGGGTGGGTATGCTCAGACGTGGGTTCCATGCTAACCATGCCACTGGAGTCAAGCTAGCCTGGCTGGTGAGGGGTGATAACCCAAAACTGGTCCTAGGATGCTTATTCCCAGTGCAGGGAGGATCTGGCCGGGCATTTCGGGCTGCACTGTTTCCATGAGGAGCAGGATTAAGGCTGATTTCCATATGTCTGGGTCCAAACTGGAATGGCATTGCGAGCAAAACAATGATGGATTTAGGCCCAGATCTTTATACTGGGGTAAATGTTTGACATTGTTGAGCAATCCCTCCCTCAAACATTCTTTTTGCATTCATTGCCCTGAGTGGGACGGGTATGCCAGACGTATGCCCTGTGCTCATCATGCCAATGGAGTCAAGCTAGCCTGGCTGATAAGGTGTGATACCCTGAAACCAGGATGCTTGCTTCTGGTCTAGGGAGGGCCTGACCTGGTTGTCCGGGCTGGACTGTTCCCATGGTGAGCAGGATCAAGGCTGATTTACATATGGCTGGGTCCAAACTGGAATGGCATGGTGAGCAAAAAAAACAACGGATTTAGGCCCTTATCGCTGAACTGGAGGTGAATGTTTGATATTGTTTAGCATTCCGTCAATCAATTGTGTTATGAACCCCAATGTACCCCAATATAGGCCTAGGTAGTCGCACAACCTTTTACCTACATTTGTCCTACCTTGCTCTACATAACAGATCTGGCGCTGACCTTTTACCTAGTTAGGTGTTGAATAAATGTTGTGTGGTGTTCTCTGAAAACTAGCCTTATTTATTATGCATGAGGATCCTTAGTGTCAAAGCAGGATTACCATCTTCTGCATAATAACTGTTAGACCTGACATCATTAGCGTGAGTCTCCCTTCTATTTTGCCAGGTTGCCTCCTCTGTTTTGATATGTTTTTGCTGGATTTATGCTTTGGGCACTGTGCCACTGCTAATCAGTGCCACAGTGCAAGTTCTCCCCATGTTAAATTGATATACTAATTGGATTCCATGATTGGGTTATTTGATTTATCTGTCAGCCCCTAGTACAGTGCACCATGTGTGCCCATGGCTTGTAAATCAAATGCTGCTGGTGGGCTTGCGGCACTGGTTGTGCCACTCACAGATGAAGCTTGTAAAGTGTGTTTCGGCCTGCCATTGCAAGACCTATCTGCAGTCTAGCACTGCCATGTCGACTTGGCCAAGTGCACCCACTTGCCAGTCCCTAAACCTTCCCTTTGCTTCATATTAGACACCCCTATGGATACCCAAGAGCAGGGTGCATTGTAAGTATAAGGTAGGACATGCCCTGATATGTGTAGCATGTTCTAATAGTGAATTACAGGCATTTTTGTGTTTCACTATTGAGGGCTACCTGTTCTCATAGGCCAGTATGGGCAGTTAGATTATTACATTCTTATAATCCTCACTGACTCAGGGAACATGGTAGAAATTCAAAGTTAGTATGCCTGAACTGAGAATAATAAAATATATCTTTTAGTAAAGTTTATTTTAATATGCTGTGTTTGCAAAAACCACTTTTAGAAAGTAGGTATTTGCTCGCCTAACCATTTGAGCCTGCCTCTGCTGGGTTGTGTATTCCTTGTCTCGGTTTTGTGAGTGATAGGGCTGGGGGATTCCAGGAGACAGGATGGGGCAGCCCAGTGGTGAATAAAGAGATCCACATCTAGATGGAAGGGAGGAGTTGCACCTTGGACCTGAATAGGGCTGGGCCTTCCCTCTACAATGCTGGCTCCCCCCCTGTGGCTTGTCTGATGTCTCTGCCCTGCACTGTGAAAGGAGAGGAGGAATTATGTCAACAGAGTGCTCCAGAGCTGTATCTTCCCTCCCCTGTGCTGGCACCACCTCCTGTTGGGCATCTGATGTCTCTGCCCTGCACAGTGAAAGGAAGAAGAGAGTCATGTAAACAAAGTGCTCAGGAACTGGTTTGAACTAGGCAGAGATCTCGCTCCCTTCAGAGAAAAAAGGATTTTGGGGTATAAATATTGGGACCCTGATCCCAAGAGATTAAATCACTTCTGGAACAAGAAACCTTTCTGCCAAGGAGAAGAACCAAGGAAGCTGCAGGAGTTTGGACTGCCCCTCTGCCAGTGTGCTGTTTGCTGGGTTGGCCTGCATGGTTGCTTCTTTGCCAAGGGAAAGGAGAAGGAACTTCGTAAGGACTTTCATCTACAGAATATTCTCCATGGGCTTGAACTGCGCTTGCCTCCTGCTGAAGTCTCAGGGACAAAAGACTTCACCTCCAGCTCCCTCCTGAATTTCCTTGCTGGGAATCCTGACTCCAGTCACTTATGTGCCGCTGGGAGCTGGAAGCGCGAAGCATCGAGAAGAAGCGTGTCGCCGCCACAGCTTAAATTATCGCACACCGGAGAAGCGAGCCTTCGCCGCTTCTCCCTGGATGCGTGTGTTCATCGAAGCTGCCTGCTGTTGCATCGCCGGAGAAGCGTGACGCCATTGAGAGAGTCGCCATCGCATCACCGGAGAAGCGTGTCGCAGGGCCTGTCACCGCTCCAAAGTACAGAGTTGTCGCAATGCTGCCAGGGCGTCATTGCATCTTCATCTCATCACCGCATCAAGGGCTCCATCTTCTCGCATCGCAATCGGATTGTCGCATCGCATCAAGGTGCCATCTTGCACACTGCAACGGGCCCGCAGGCTGAGAATCTACTCATCACCTCATCATCGGTAAGGCTCATGACGAGTCCCCTACTCTGCGCAAGCATTGAAAAAGGACACAACCGTTCCCCCGTGTCACGAAACCGACGCATCTCCCCTTTTGCGAGCCTTTTGTTCACTTTGCGTTACGCATCCAGGTACTTTGTTGAGAACTTTGTTGCATCTACCAACAACTTGAACTAAGAGACTTTAATCATCTTTTAAGCAATCTTAAGTGTAGTATTGTGGATTTTTGTCGTTTGTGGTCTTGTGTTTAAGTCTATATAAAGAATACTTATTTTTATAAAACCTGTGTTGTGTCTATCTGTAGTGTTATCACTGTATTACGGTGTATATTCACAAATGCTTAACACACTGCCTCTGAGATAAGCCTGTCTGCTCGTGCCAAGCTACCAAGGGGGTGAGCAGGGGTTATTAAGGAGTGTAATCCCCTTATTCTGACTTAGAAGTAAGGGTCCCTATTTGGACAAAGATGATAACCATTGCCAACTAGAGACCCCCAGATCTAACATTGGTGGCAGTGGTGGGATTTGTTCTTGCAGTGTGTCATTGGGCGGCCGACACAGATGCTATCTACTGTTTAAAGGGAGGCATTGTGGTGCAATCCTCTTTTGGATCTAAGGATCTTCATAAGTTATATCGCAATTGGGATAAGAGACACTATCTCAAATGAAAAGATGAAACTTATAAGCTGATAAATTTCACCTGCCGGCCCCCATCTGTATTTTGAGAGGAAACCCCGTAAATTAACTCAGTGTCGTATTTTTACATTATCTTTGGAGCGCTGATAGCATATCTCTGAATATTGGTGAATTCTTCTGCTGCTCAGCAACATAGAACTTAGTGGAATGAACTTGTATCCTATGGCATGATGTCCCCTGGGAAATGAAAGTGTTGTATCTGGAAAGGACCTGAGGAAGGTGGTTCCAACAGCTTCAAACCCACCAAAACGCGCGTCAACCTAGTGCCGAGTCTCATGCTTTGCATTTGAGATTCGTTTTCTGCAGAGACTTTTCTCTCATCATAGATAAACGCTACCGTGTACAGATATTGCATGATTGTAGTTGCTGTGAGATTGGATGAAGTGTTATGATTGTAGTATGAGTGGTTTTGTTTAATTTAATCCAGGGGGGTTCTGCTATATATGTTTGTTATGTAAGTTTATGTCATATTTTGATTTGCAATGATCATGGTTTATAAAGAAATGTACCAATGATTGTATGCACTAAGGATTATTTATGATGATGTTTTTACCAAACACTCAAAGAAATGATGATAAAAAGATAAAAAATATTTTTTGATAAAAAAGAAATTAAATGTTTTGATAAAATTAAAAAAACTATGAGATGATCTTTTTTTGTCACAGGTGTACTTTTGAAATGAACTAAAAAATACAGGAATTATGTCAGATGTAAAGGTATGATGGTCTATGAGGGAAATATCTATATTGTTATAGCGGTGGTATTTGGACTTTGCATTTGTGTTTCATATACAGTGATTAGTGAACACTACTAGTGAGTGCAGACCAAACGCGACCACATACTTTTTTTAGAATCCTTTTTCCTTGGACTGTTAGTTTTTCCTGAAAACTCCCAATTCTCACTACCATGATTAAACCAGCATCTGTTGCATATATGGATCTTGATTTTGAGGAAGAGAGGTTGGAAACCTACACTGTGAAACAGCTCAAGTATCTCTGCAGGAAATGGAAAGTTGCTACACTAGGCATTTCTAAAAAGGAAGACTCCCAAAAGGCACCGAGGGCCTGGGCAGAAGCAAGAAATGTCCCTGATCTTGTGGTGGATCCTGTTGGGGATGCAGATGGGCAAATTGATAGGCCAGTGTTTCCAGCCAGGGGAGGGGTGCAGTCTCCGCCTGGTAACAGCATCTCTTCCAAAAACCTGTCCCCAAGGAGTTGGAAGAGAGGGAGAGAAAAGGACACACAAGCTGGAGATGCCAAGCTTAAGATGGAGAGTCAGAGGGAAACAGAGAATAACAGGTTATCTTTGGAAAGGGAGAGAATGAGAATGGAGCAAGAGAGAATGTTGAGGGAGTTAGAGATCAAGGCCAAGGGCATAGAAATCAATCCCTCTGGTGGCAGCGCACCATCTGTGCCTCTAGAAGGCAGGATACATATTCCCAAGGATGTCATCAAAGATTTTCACAAAAGTGAAGATATTGGTCAGTGCTTTGCAGCATATGAGATAGCAATGTTGGCCCACCGGGTCCCTAAGAAGGATTGGGGAGCGGGGTTGTGGGGCCACTTTCTGACTGAGGGGAGGGATACTTTGTTAGACCTACCCAGAGATTAGGCTGTCTTATCACCACATGAAGGAAGGACTGATGACAAGGTATGGGTTAACTCCAGAGCTCTATAGACAGAGGTTCAGGAATTGTAAGAAACTGGAGGGAACCACTTGGGTAGAATATGTGTCTTTCTTTTGCAGAGCTATGGATGGTTGGGTGAGGGGTAGCAATGTTGATAATTTTCAAGCGCTCTATGATTTGATTGCTAGGGAGCACTTGTCTGCTAATTGTTTTCCCGAGCTACGCCAGCACCTTATTGATTGCAAGTTGACTAACCCTAGAAAGCTTGCTGAAGAGTAAGCGTGAGCGCAAAATCCGTTCCGCTTGCGGATTTTGCGGATTTTCGGTAAATTCGCAATCCGCGAACTGCCGCGAATTTACCGAAAATCCTCAAATCCGCGAGCGGCGGATCCGGGGGGCAAAAGTTCAAGGCTTCAAGCTTGAAGTTGTTGTAACTATTTTAGGATGGTGCCGGAAAGCTGCCAGCGCCATCCTAAAATAGTTACTAAGTTAGCTTCAACAGGAAGCACTAATAGATAAAATAAAGCAGGTGCTCGAGCACCAGCTTTATTTTATCTATTAGTGCTTCCTGATAAAGCTAATTTTGTAACTATTTTAGGATGGCGCTGGCAGCTTGCCGGAGCCATCCTAAAATAGTTACAGGATGATGGGCAGCTCACTCAAGGGACCCCTGCGCACATTGGTGCGATTGCATAGTAACACACACATGGTCGCTGGAACTAGTTGAAGCTCAAATTCAGTGACTCATTCATCAGCCCAAAAATAATCGTGAGCGTCGTCGAGGCTGGGCAGGTGTGCCTTCTTCCCAAATCTACCGTCGAAAATCAGCTGTGATGCTGGATAGCGGCCTTTGTATCCTTGACTTTCACGAGCGCAATCCTCGTGCTGCTGACAGCTCACTCAAGGGACCCCTGCGCACATCGGTGCGATTGCATAGTAACACACACATGGTCGCTGGAACTAGTTGAAGCTCAAATTCAGTGACTCATTCATCAGCCCAAAAACAATCGTGAGCGTCGTCGAGGCTGGGCAGGTGTGCCTTCTTCCCAAATCTACCGTCGAAAATCAGCTTTGATGCTGGATAGAGGCCTTGGTATCCTTGACTTTCACAAGCGCAATCCTCGTGCTGTTCCTGTGACCAAGAGCTTCTTTCTCTTCATCTGCTGCTCTGATCGGTCTCTGACCATTTATACACACAAGAGGCACTTCAACTCGCACAGAAGACCTCCCCATTTAAAAAATCCGCAAAATCTGCGAATCCGCAAATTCGCGGATTTTGCGGATCCGCGAATAAGCAAATCCGCAAATTTGCGGATTGTGGATCCGCGAAATCTGCCCATGCTTACTGAAGAGGCGTACTGCTGGGTCAGTACCAGGGTCCACAAGGGTCTTGTGGGAGACTCCACCAAAGGTGGGCAGGGTCCCCAGCAGAAGAGTAGGGGGGACAAGGGTAAACAGAGGGAGTTCCGAAAAGGTCCCCAAAGTAATTCCCAAGGGAACCATGGTAAGGGTTCTCAGCCTCCCCCTGAAAAGAAGTCAGGACCCCGGCAGGTAAACCTGTTCATATGGGGCCTGTTACCTGCTTTCAGTGTAAGCAGGTGGGACACTGTTGGTATGATCCCCAGTGTCCTCAGAAAGGACAGTATGTGCCACCAGGTGCACCACCCCGTCAGATGGCCAGTGTAGCCCTGGGTGGGGAGGAGATGGGTGCCCAAGGTGGGTGGGGTCCCGCAGAAATATTCCTTGTCTCATTAGGAGACTTTGAGATGTCCCTAAAACTCAGCTGCCTGAGAACACAAAAAATACAGGCAATGGGTGACCATCAATGGCCATATAGTGGAGGCTCTTAGAGACACGGGAGCAAGTGTGACAGCTGTCAAGTGTCACTTGGTCTCTGAAGCGCAGGTGGTCCCCAATGCATTCTTCCCAGTTGTTGCCGCTGACAACACAGAGAGCTATTGCAAAGTGGCTCAAGTTCCCTTTCAGTGGGGGGTCTCTGGTACTCTTCAAGCAGCTGTTAGGCCATCCATGCCTTTTGATTGTCTGCTAGGCTATGATTTAGAAAGCTCCCCTTGGGTTAAGGTGGAGATGAAGGCACATTTGGAGATGTTGGGTCTGCCTGAATGGGCATGTGTGACCACTTGGGCTATGGCAGCTAAGGGTGTACAAGAGACCCTGGAGCCTGAAAGTATGGCCCAGGGACCTGCCTTTAAAAGAAGAAGTAGGGGACGCAGGAAACCAGCCCCCATTGTTCCCACTGTTCAGAAGGAGGCAGACTTTTAGGGGGATGCCCTGGAACCTAAGTGGAGCAAGTTTCTGAACTGGGAAACCTACCTGAGCTGACCCATTGGCAGCAAGAAGGGGGTCACTCCAGGGAGGAATTTTGCGAAGATCAGCAGAAGTGCCCTTCTCTTGTGGGTTTGAGGCAACAGGCCACAAACCAGGCAGCAGTGATCAGTCTGGATCATATTGGATCTACTGGTAGAATGGTCTCCTGTATAGCGAGCCTAAGGTTGCTGAGCCTGGGTCAGCCCGTGTGCTGGTGGTACCCCAGTGCTTCAGAGCCTTCCTACTGGGTTTGGCTCATGATTTTCCTTTAGCTGGTCATTTGGGGCAGAACAAGACCTTTGAAAGGCTTGTCTCTCACTTTTATTGACCCCAGATGCGGAAGAGTTCAGATGCTCATTGTAGGACCTGTCAAACTTGCCAGGCAAGTGGTAAAAATGGAAGGAGGCACAAGGCCCCTCTCCAATCTTTCCCTGTAGTCAGTACCCCCTTTGAACGGGTGGGCATTGACATTGTGGGCCACTGGATCCCAAGACAGCCATGGGCAACAGGTTTATCCTGGTCTTGGTTGACCATGCTACCCAGTACCCGGAAGACATCCCGCTCAGGACAGTAACAGTCCCCTTGGTGGGACGTGCCCTGATGGGGATCTTCTGCCATGTGGGGTTCCCCAGAGAGGTTGTGTCTGACCGAGGTACAAACTTCATTTCCAATTATATGAAGACTCTGTGGAAGGAGTATGTGTTACCTATAAGTTCACCACTCCTTACCACCTACAAGGAAATGGGCTGGTTGAAAGATTCAACCGGACCCTTAAGGGCATGATCATGGGTCTTGAAGAACCAAAGTGGGACGTCCTCTTGCTATGCCTTCTGTTTGCCTACCGTGAGGTGCCACAAAAGTCTCTAGGGTTCAGCCCCTTTGAGCTTTTGTATGGTCACCCGGTAAGAGGACCTTTGAGTTTGGTCAAGGAAGGCTGGGAGCAATCTCCCAGGAAACCCCCCCAGGATGTATATAGCTACATGCTGACCTTCAGGAACCAGACTTGGAGCTTCAGAGATCTCGCTCAGGCGAATCTGGAAGCCAGCCAGGAGGAAATGAAGCGGTGGTACAATCAGAATGCCACTCTGATTGAGCTTCAGCCTGGACAGAAAGTTTGGGTCTTGGCCCCTGTGGAGCCTTGTGCGCTCCAGGACAGGTGGACCAGTCCACATGAGGTGGTGGAGCGCAAGAGTGATGTCACCTATCTGGTGAACTTGCGGACTCCCAGGAACCCCTTGCGGGTCCTGCATGTGAACCGCCTAAGGCCCCACTTAGAAAGGTCCGAAGTGGGCATGCTCATAGCAACAGATGATGGAATGGAGGAGGAGACTGAGCCTCTTCCTGACCTCCTGTCTGCAACAGAGCAAGATGGGTCAGTGGTTTGTGTCAGCCTCTCTGCCACACTAACTCCTGATCAGCAGCAAGATTGTCGACAGCTGTGGTGGCAATTCTCTGATCTATTTTCCTTGGTTCTTGGTGTCACAGAGTGGTGCATTCATGATGTGGACACTGGAGACAGTCCTCCTGTGAAGCACAAGGCTTACAGAGCGATTGACAAGGTTAGGGCTTACATTAAGGAGGACATTTCCAAGATGCTTGCTTTAGGGGTCATTGAGTCCTCGAACAGTCCTTGGGCCAGCCCAGTGGTCTTGGTCCCAAAGGCTGCCTCGCCGGGTGCCACACCTGAACTCCATTTCTGTGTGGACTACAGAGGGCTCAATTCAGTCACCAGGACTTATACACACCCCATCTCCAGAGCTGATGAGCTCATAGATCGGTTAGGGGCTGCACTGTACCTTATTACATTTGATTTGACATCTGGGCACTGGCAGATCACCTTGACTGATGGGGCTAAGGAGAGGTCAGCATTCTCCACACCAGATGGGCACTACCAATTCCGGGTTATGCCCTTTGGGATGAAGAATGCACCTGCCTCCTTTCAGAGGTTGGTCAACCAGGTGTTGGCTGGGCTGGAGGATTTCAGTGCCGCCTACCTGGATGACATTGCAGTGTTCAGCGCCAGTTGGGAAGAACACTTGCAGAACCTCTGGGAAGTGTTGATGGCACTGCACAAGGCAGGCCTCACGATCAAGGCGAGTAAGTGGCAGATCGGGCAGGGCTCGGTGGTGTACTTGGGTCACCAGGTAGGAAGCAGTCAGGCGGCGCCCCTACGACCCAAGATTGATACCATCCTGGCATGGGAACCCCTCTAGAATCAGACACAGGTGAGAGCCTTTTTAGGACTCACGGGGTACTACAGGAGGTTTGTCAAGGGGTATGGCAACATTGTTGCACCCCTGACTGAGCTGTCTTCCAGGAAGCAGCCCAAGAAAGTGAACTGGACTGACACCTGTCAGAAGGCTTTTGATGCCCTGAAGACTGCCATGTGCACAGCACCCGTGCTTCAGGCGCCCAACTTCTCAAAATAATTCATTGTACAGACAGACGCATCAGAGCATGGTGTGGGGGGTGTTGTTCTATCACAGAATAATGAAGAGGGCCTAGACCAACCTGTAGCCTTCATCAGTAGGAGGTTACTTCCATGGGAACAGAGGTGGAGTACAATTGAGCGTGAGGCATTTGCTGTGGTTTGGGCACTGAAGAAGTTGAGACCATACTTGTTTGGGACTCACTTCCGGGTTCAGACCGACCACAGGCCCCTCAGATGGCTGATGCAGATGAAGGGTGGGAACCCAAAGTTGTTGAGGTGGTCCATTTCCCTACAGGGTATGAACTTTACGGTGGAACACCGCCCTGGTACAGAGCACACCAACGCTGATGGTCTGCCCAGATTTTTCCGCCTTAGTGAAGAGAACTCTCAAGGTGAAGGGTAGTTCACCCACATTTCAGATGGAGAGAACACATGTTAGACCTGACATCATTGGCGTGAGTCTCCCTTCCATTTTTATGGATTGCCTCTTCTGTTTTTATATGTTTTTGCTGGATTTATGCTTTGGGCACTGTGCCACTGCTAATCAGTGCCACAGTGCAAGTGCTGATATATTGATATACTAATTGGATACCATGATTGGGTCATTTGATTTATCTGTCAGCCCCTAATACAGTTCACCATGTGTGCCCAGGGCTTGTAAATCAAATGCTGCTGGTGGGCTTGCAGCACTGGTTGTGCAACCCACAGAAGCAGCTTGTAAAGTGTGTCTCAGGTCTGCCATTGCAAGGCCTATGTGCAGTCTAGCACTGCCATGTCTACTTGGCCAAGTGCACCCACTTGCCAGTCCCTAAACCTTCCCTTTGCTTCATATTAGACACCCCAATGGTAGGCCCAAGGGCAGGGTGCATTGTAAGTATAAGGTAGGACCTGCCCTGATATGTGTAGCATGTTCTAATAGTGATTTACAGCCAGTTTCGTTTTTCACTATTGAAGGCTACCTGTTCTCATTGCCAGAATGGACAGTTAGATTATTACATTCTTATAATCCTAACTGACTCAGGGAACATGGTAGAAATTAGAATTTAGTATGCCTGAACTCAGAATAATAAAATGCATCTTTTAGTAAGGTTTATTTTAATATTCTGTGTTTGCAAATACCACTTTTCGAAATGAGGTATTTGCTTGCCTAACCATTTGAGCCTGCCTCTGCTGGGTTGTGTATTCCTTGTCTGGGTTTGTGAGTGTCTGGGTTTGTGAGTGACAGGAGACAGGCTGGGGCAGCCCAATGGTGAATAGAGAGATCTGCATCTAGATGGGAGGGAGGAGTTGCACCTGGGACCTGAATAGGGCTGGGCCTTCCCTCTACAATGCTGGCTCCACTCCCTGTGGCTTGCCTGATGTCTCTTTCCTGCACTGTGAAAGGAGAGGAGGAATCATGTCAACAGAGTGCTCTAGAGCTGTATCTTCCCTCCCCTGTGCTGGCTCCACCTCCTGTGGGGTGTCTGATGTCTCTGCCCCGCACAGTGAAAGAAAGAAGAGATTCATGTAAACAAAGTGCTCAGGAACTGGTTTGAACTAGGCAGAGGACTCTCTGCCTTCAGAGAACAAAGGATTTTGGGGTGTAAATATTGGGACCCTGATCCCAAGAGATTAGTTCACTTCTGGAACAAGAAAGGAGAAGGAACTTTGTAAGGACTTTCATCTACAGAATATTCTCCAAGGGCTTGAACTGTGCTTGTCTCCTGCTGAAGTCTCAAGCACAAAGGACTTCACCTCCAGCTCCCTCCTGAATTTCCTTGCTGGAAATTCTGACTCCAGTCACTTGCGTGCCACCTGGAGCTGGAAGCACGATGCATCGAGAAGAAGCTTGTCACCGCCGCAGCTGAAATAATCGCAACGCCGGAGAAGCGAGCCTTCGCCGCATCCCCCTGGAAGCGTGTGTTCATCAAAGCTGCCTGCTCTCGCATCACTGGAGAAGCGTGATGCCATCGAGAGAGTCGCCATCGCATCACCGGAGAAGTGTGTCGCAGCACCAGTCGTGGCTCCAAAGTACAGAGTCGTCGCAAGGCTGCCAGGGCATCATCGCATCGCCGCATCAAGGGCACCATCTTCTCACATCGCAACCGGATCGTCGCATCGCATCAAGGCACCATCTTGCACTCTGCAACGTGCCCGCAGGCCGAGAATCTACGCATCACCTCCGCACCGGTAAGGCTCACGACAAGTCCCCTACTCTGCGCAAGCATTGAGGAAGGATGCAACCGTTCCCCGGGGTCACGGAACTGACACATCTCCCCTTTTGCGAGCCTTTTGTTCACTTTGCGTTATGCATCCAGGTACTTTGTTGAGAACTTTGTCGCATTTACCAACAACTTGAACTAAGAGACTTTAATCATCTTTTAAGCAATATTAAGTGTAGTAGTGTGGATTTTTGTCGTTTGTGGTCTTGTGTTTAAGTCCATACAAAGAATAATTATTTTTATAAAGCATGTGTTGTGTCCATCTGCAGTGTTATCACTGTATTACTGTGTATATTCACAAATGCTGAACACACTGCCTCTGAGATAAGCCTGTCTGCTCATGCCAAGCTACCAAGGGGGTGAGCAGGGGTTATTAAGGAGTGTAATCCCCTTATCCTGACTTGGAAGTAAGGGTCCCTATTTGGACAAAGGTGGTAACCATTGCCAACCAGAGACCCCCAGATCTAACAATAACTGTACAATGGTCAACACTATTGTCATCCTTAGCTGACATGCCCACAGTACCATGACACATCTAGGTACAACCCCTAAGGATACCTTTCGGGTATATAATTACCACATCTTCGTTGGGTAAGGAAAAAAACATCCATGCTGACAAAAGACACTGAAGTCACTGCCTGCAGACACTCCAGCACGCAGTGGTCTGACATCCATTGCGTATTGTCCAACTCGAGACAAAGACGGGGTCCTTTATTCTCTCACATCAGGTAATGGGGTTGGCTCTTTCCTAGGGGGATTCTTAGCTTTTACACCTGCATACAAGCTAGGAAAACTTAACTAGGGTTTGTATCTTAGAAGTACTCGTGATTACTGCCATGTATCTATATGCCTGCATATGTTCACTGTTTTGGCATCATGGTAGAACTCTTCCTTTTATTTATTCTGTTGGTGCTTATAACTGTATACATCTGTTTCTGTCTGATGGTTGTTGCAGAACACAAATTTATACTAGATTGACGCTGGTTCAATAAATGCTTATTGAAAACGTCCCCACTATTTATTCTGTGTATCTCTCAAAGACAAAATGAGCATGAGTGATTGAGCGAAAAGTGCTGTACTGTTTCCACGATCCCTGAGAGGTTTGAGAGTTGTCATGTTCAATAGTTCCCAGAAACTATTCGCTACTTGGTAAGGTTGTGGGGCTTATAGTGGCACTGTGAGCTAGGTGTTCTACATACTAACATATCCTCAAGGGGGTGTCTGGAATCAGTCTGGACACCAATCCCTTAGTTTATGTTGCCTAAACAGGCAGATCCTATATAGATTTGTAGGAACTACATGGCAATTGTTCTTTTTGCATTTGTTGCACTAAGTGGGACGGGTATGCCCGGTCGTGGGATCTGTGCTAACTATGCCTCTGGAGTCAAGCTAGCCTGGCTGGTGAGGGATAATACTCCTAAACCAGTCCTAGAATGCTTGTTTCTGGTCCAGGAAGGACCTGTCCTGGCTGCTCAGGCTGAACTGTTCCCATGGGGAGGAGGATCAAGACTGATTTGCATATGACTTGGTCCAAACTGGAATGGCGAGCAAAAAAACAATGGATTTAGGCCCAGATCTCTTTACTGGGGTAAATGTTTGACATTGTTCAGCATTCCATCCATCAATAGTTCTTTTTGGAGGCCCACTAGCAGCATTTAAGTTACGGGCCCTGGGAACACATAGTGCACTTTACTAGAGACTTACAAGTAAATTAAATATGCCAACTCTGAGTAAGCCAATATCACCATGTTTAAAATGCAGAGCATATGCACTTTAGCTCTGGTTAGCATTGGTAAAGTGCCCAAAATCCTAAGCCAGCAAAAATTAAGTCAGCAATACAGGAGCTCAAGAGGCAGAAAGTCAGGGGAGACCATGCCAAGGATGCCAGGTCTAACACTGACATCTTCAAAATCCAATGCTTTCCCTACTGTTTCACAGTCTGGAGTCAGAATAGTAATTTTCACCCCTCCAAAGTCCAACACGTTCGCTAATGTTGCACTATTTGGAGTGATAATTGTATATTTTACACTTCCAAAATGTAACACTTTCCTTACTGTTACAAAGACTGAAGTGGGAATAGTAAATTTTACCCCTCCAAAATCCAATGCTTTACCCACTGTAGTACAGACTGAAGTAGGACTAGACATTTGCCCCTCTACTGTACACACTTTCCTGCTGTTGTGCTGTTTGGAGTGGAAAGAGTAGATGTCACCCCTCTGATATCCAACACTTTCCCTACTGTTGCGAAGACTGCACTTGAACAGTAAATTGTACCCCTCCAAACCCCAACAGTAGCCCTACTGTAGCGCTGACTGAAGTGGGAATAGTTATTTTCACCCCTCCCAAGTCCAAACCTTTCCTTACTGTTACACAGATTGGAGTGGAAGTTGTAAATTTTACTCATCCTAAGTGCAACACTGTCCCTACAGTAGCGCTATTGGACAGACTAGAGTGGAAATAGTAAGTCCAGGACTTTCCCTTCCTTTGCATACACTAGAGTGGGAATGGTCTGTTTAATATTCTTAGACGCCAATAGTTTTCATAATTTTGGTTAAATTCAGGTAATAGCTTTTTATGTTTTTTTATATTTTACATATGTTTTAATTTTTAAATTAATTAAATAGAAATATAACTTTTAATAATTATCATTTGTAAATAATATTTTACATTTTACATTACACGTTATTTATTTATACATTTAATATGTTGTTATTTGAGTGTCTTTTAAATTCATAGGGCATGTTTCAGAAAAGGATTTATGAGTAGTATGTTTGAGTGCCGAATCTCTGTACATAAAAAGAAAGGACTGTCCTATCTTTTTATGTGCGGAGAATCCTTGTGAATAGTAAACAATTGTAAAGGTACACAAAAGTCTACGTTTACATTAGTGAATCAGTCCCATATACTTTCATATAAGTTTATGGATTAGCAGTTTGACTACTGAATCTGACTTCCCAAATGTATGCACTTGCCCTAATGTTTGCTGGATGGTAGTCAGACTTGTACATCTGGCTCTCCCAGATATGCACATGGACTAATGTTTTCTGGCTTGAGGTCGATTAAATCTGACCTTCCCAAAACACATATGCACTTTCCTTAATGTTTTCTGGACTGGAGGTAAAATAGTAATTTTGCCCCCACCCAAATGTATGCACTTTCCCCACCTTTTGTTGAACTCAAGTTTGAATAGTAAAGCCTCCACAACCCCCTTCTAATGTAGGCACTTTCCTCAGTATTTGTTGTACTGTATTTAGAATAATAAATCTGAACCTCAAAATATAGCCCCCCCCTCCTGTTATTTGGACTGGAGTTAGAACAGTAAATCTGCCTCTCCCACCAGCTTCATATATGCATTTTCCCCATTGTTTGACTGGAGTTAGAATAATAACTATGATGACTACATAGAATGCACTTACCCCAGTATGTATCTGACTTGATAGAATGGATATGATTGATGAAAGGTCATATCTTTTAATATTATAAATATGTCCCTTCACCAATCATATCCATTTTGTCCAATATTTGTTGCACTCAAGTTAGAATAGTATATATGAGGATTCTTAATGTATACACTAACCTCAGTGTTTCTTCGGCTGCATTTAAAATCTTAAATCTGTCCCACATGTATGTATTTTCCGCAATGTTTGTTGCATTGATGTTAGAGTAGTGCATTTTAAATATTTTATTGTATAACAATTTTATTATACAATTTGGACTGGAGTTGCATTAGGTTTAAATCTGTTTTAATGAAGTTTTTCAAGGTTAAGGATAAACAATACAAAACACTCCCCCCTACATCCACTGGCTTGTGGGGGAAGTGACCAAGGGACAAAACATGACTTGGGAAGGTGAAGGAGAAAACCCGGAGAGAGGGTCAGACAGGGTGAAATCGGTAGAGAGTGTAGGGGAAATGTAGGAGACAGTTCTCAGCAATACATGTGGCAATGCAATCTAATCAGTTACAATGAGGTGTCAATCAGTGGCTGGCTAAAGCCCCTTCAGAGGGAGATTGCTCTTTCTCTATGAGACAGAGTACTCTTACGTATGTCAGGCAGGACACATCTCTAAACTCCTGGGAGATGAAGTTTATGGGTGGTCCCCATGTCTTAGCGTATTGGGGCATTCTGTATTGAACCAAAGCAGTCAGCTTCTCTTTACCCATTAAACCCTATGGTTTGGGAAGCCAGTCCAGCTTCGTTGGGACAGCGTCCATTCCCCATATAGCTGATATGGTTTGTTTTGCTGAACAAAGTTTAAGAGTGATGGCCTTGCCCTTCGCTGACCTTGTGTCTAGAGAAGTGCACAATGTCACTGTTATATATACATCTCATTAATGTCTCTCTGGTCCTTTGATCAATAGTGTTGCAATTTGAGACATTGCCAAAAGATATGTGTCAATGTCCCAGTATAACCCCATTTCTGTCAACAACTGTCATCCCCGCCTGGCTTCCAATTGGCCAGTCTCTCAGGTGTATAAATACCAATAATGCATGATTTTTTATGAGTGTTTCTTTACCATTGTCACTGCAAGTAGAAGTGCGTGTGCTATGCAGGATGTCTGCCTATTTCTTGGGGGTAAAGGAACGTTCACATTCCTCCTCCCACCTTTGCTGTGCCGATGATGGGACTTAGTGTAACAGCGTTTTAAGAAAAGAAAATATAATCGGGATTCTCAAGTATGGTGTTTGAGGTGAGACACAAGAAGACAGTTTCTTCAAGATTTGTACCTTATCCCAATTGCTTAATGTTGTCCGGAGTACCGGGGAGACATATATTCCTAATGCTCTTTGTTGTTTAGGGAGCCAGGCTATCTTTCAGATGTACCCCTGAAATTACTTGATCTATGAAGCACCAGTGCTTCTTGGATGTAGGCCATGACCACTCAACCATAAATCTAAGTTGCACTGCCTGGTAATATTGTGTCGAATGGTGTAATTCCCAGTCCACCCTCTCTCTGTGGCCATAAAAGATGGGTCTTAGCCATCCTAGCCTTTTTACAGTCCCAGATGCAATGTTGAATTAACTGCTGCATCTTTCCTTGGACATGTGATGTGGGCTGGAGCTGCAACGTCTGAATCACATATAGCATTTTAGGCAGGAGAGTAATTTTACTGCTGCCAGCCGTCCCATCCAGGAGAGGGAACCTCCCACCTATACCTGCAGGTCTAACCTGGATATAGATATGAGTGATCCATAATTCCGCTTCGCCATTTTCTCTAAGGTAGAGTGAATTTACAGGACCAGCTAGGGGACCCCCTGTGAGGCCCGGAGGAAGTGGATCTGGCGACTAAGTTGTACATGAGCCACCTGCGGAATGGTAAGACCCAGTATTAGCATTTCCTGAAGATTAACTTTAAATCACGAGACCCTGCCAAAGTCCTGTAGTGTGGAAGGGACGTGTAAGGGTGAGTGAGTGATATCAGGAGTTGTCAGCATACATGGCCAGTTTTTGTTCCCTACTTCCCATTGGGATGCCCCTTATTGGTTGTTTGCCCAGTATTCTCTCTGCCAAGGATTTCATATACGAGACAAAGAGCTATAATAAAGTGGCGTGCCGACACTCCATAAACCTTGACTTGTGCCCATGGAGTGGAATAATTACACCACACCCATTTATGAAAGAGGGGGCCAAGGCAAAACTTGGCCAGCACATCCTGCATGTATGGCCAATGTATGTGATCAAACACTTTTTCAGCATCGACCAATAGCAGTATTGCTGGCATACATGATCGATGGGCTTTGTGTATTAGTTGACAGAGGTGTTTGGTATTAGCGCTACAGCACCTTTCAGTGATAAATCCAGCTTGGTCCAGGTCGACCAGGCCCTGCATGAATGGGGCCAAGCTGTCTGCCAAATTGCAGTTGAATATATTTCTGTCCACTTTCTGCAAATATATGGTTGGTAGGAGGCACAATGTACTGGATTTTCCCCGGCTAATAGTGGTGTCTCTCATTGTGTCAGTGAGAGTCCCTGAGGTGCTGAAAGAGTTATATAGGCAGGCCAAGAGCGGAGCTAATGTAGGTGCCAACGTCTTATAAAATTCTGGGGGTAGCCATCCTGACCAAGTGCCTTTCCTGGTTGAAGCAGAGTTATTGCCTCTAGCACCTCTGCCCGTTGGACATCTCTATCTATTTGTGCAGCGTCATGTC
Source organism: Lissotriton vulgaris (assembly GCF_964263255.1). Classification (NCBI taxonomy): domain Eukaryota; kingdom Metazoa; phylum Chordata; class Amphibia; order Caudata; family Salamandridae; genus Lissotriton; species Lissotriton vulgaris. The sequence continues at coordinate 726,588,233 of NC_141696.1, forward strand.
AGGGATATACTCTACCAGAATTGGAGCAATGTATCAGCTGGCTCCCTCCATGACAAGCGTCTCCACCATGACAATGTGGCATGGAAGTGCTCAAATTCTTGTGTGATCTGCAAGTCCTGGAACACATGTGTCCCTGCTGGGTCTTGACCTCAGATATGCTTTCCCTAAGAGGTTGGGCACGCAAACCATGGGCTAGTAAGTGTTGTTAACCCTGGAATAGAACTTTTGCTTAATGCATAATAAGGTATATTTAGCTTTATCTGTATCTAAAGCTTTAGGTTCATTGCAGGCTGGTGTGAGTTGACACCTCAGTTGCTGTCACCTCAGTTGCTGTGCCCCCTATTTTTTATGTTTCTCCTCAAGGTCCCTCACATGACCTTCCAGAGCAAATCTCTTTGCTGTTGTCTCTTTATTATGTTGCATGGATATGCCAATAAAGGTAGCCCATATCACCACCTGAAAGGTGCCCCATAGCAATGCAACAGGAGTATTTTGGGTGTCATTGAGATCTAGAAATATGCGCATCTCAGTGTCAATGTCGGTGGCGGCTGATACTTGATGTAGAAGTCTGGAATTCAGACACCAGGTGCCAGACTGTGTCAGGGTACATGGGGTGTATATGGTTATGGATATGGGGGATGATCAGATAGGGTGGCCATTCCTAATTCAACTCCCACAATAGCTGCCACAAAATGTGGGGATGTCTTGGAAATGTCTACGTGGGCGTATGTTTTGATGAGCCATGGAGTAAAATGTGTATGCTTTGTCAGTGGGGTGTTTAGCTCTCCATACATCCTCAAGTCCCATATCCCTCATCCATTGGAGCTCCGCTGCAGTGAAGGCCCCAGTGTGACCTTCTGTTTGAGCTAATGTGTCTATAACGGTACCTGGCACCAAGTTAAAATCCCCGCCTATCAGGATATCAGTATATGGGTATGTCAGAACGCTTCCCATGGCATCCAGCAAGAAGGGCTCCTGGTGGTCATTGGGGGCATACACCATGGCTATTATAAATGTGTATGTGTGATGGGCAAGGTGGAGTGCAAGCATTCTACCAGTTATTTCAGCGTGCCATTGTATTACATGACCCGGAAAGTGAGTGGCCAGAGGATTGCAACACTGGCATGCTTTTGAGACCCAGAAGCGAAAAACTGGCGAGTACGCAGTTAATGTCAATCCTTCTGAAGGAGATGCATCTCCTGAAGAAACATATATTGCAGTTGGTTTCTTTAAGCATAGAGGCAAGGGCCAGTTGCTCCACTGGGGCATTGAGACCTCTGACATTAATGCTGAGGACTTTAATCACGGTATGGAGTGATCTATCATGGCCAGACTACAAGTAAAGGTAAGCAACTCCAGGGGAATGCAACCTACGCAGCCCTGGTGTGACCAGAGGACTGCATTGACTATAGTAGAAGTGGTGAAGAGAGAAAGAAGCCAAAGGGGGGGATATGGGGAGACAATAAGAACAAAACAACAATGTTCCAACTCCTGGGAGCCGACTTTTCCATTTAATGGGGTCCATGTCCCAGGCAGCCCGGCATCTCTTCAGCAAACTGTGGACGGGCGAAGGAGTCCCACCGCAGAGGAATACACAAGTGCCCGACTGCTACAATACCACCAGGGCTGACCAGGTATAAGAGGTTTTGTTCATGTCTGCAAGGAAGCGCTGTCAGATAACACCTGAATTATTGGGCAGGGGTCAGTCCATTTCAGTGTCTGATGCACTACCCTGTCAAAATTGTAGTAAAGTGCTGCCCGCTCCTTATGGCTTTGTCACTGATGACTTCACAGCACGCAATTGTCGTTTTGACCTACTTTTGGAGTGGGAGGAGTTCTGGGTCCAAGGGTGGTGGGCTTCGTCTTCCAATGCTAGTTCAGGGCGTAAAACAGAGCCCGCTCTTCAAGGGCACGAATTGCGTGAGTCTCTTTATTCCAGACAAAATGTAATCGTAAAGGTTGGCCCGATTGATAGTGAATTTTCTTTTTCTCGCACGAAGGCTGTGGTTGGTCACAGTGTTCTGTGCCGCTAGAGGGTGAGAGGAGAAAGATCTTGTAAGATACCAAAGTTAATGGTAGGCAGGTCCCTGGGAGCTTCCTCTTTTTGCTGGTAGGAATGGAGGCGTGTGGAAATTGTCTTGGGAATTGTCTTGGGAAGCTCCCTGGGTCTTTCCCGGTCTACCTGCCATGTGCTTGTCCTCCAACAGAATGTCCTTATCAACCAATTTAGGTGCCCCATGCCTCAAGAGTCACACCACATATTCCTCCAGCTTCTCAGAATCTGCCTGCAACAGCACACAACTCATAATAATGTTGGAGCGGCACAATCTATTTTCAAGATCTTCCAGTTGCTAATGCTGGAGTACATTTTCGTCATTCAACTCCAGCAGTTCCTGTCAATGCTCATTAAATTCTTCCTCACGTCGGTCCCTGGACCACTCCAGTGTGTCCAGCTGTTGTCCCATCTATCCTAATTCCTTCTTAATCCCTTTGATGTTGGCTTCAACATTGCATATGTGGTCCACATAATCATCTCTCAGGGCCCCAAAAAGTTGTTCCAGGAATGTATTGGTCACGGGTTCCTCAGATGACAGTGTATCAGGGTCAGGGACTATTTCCTGAAAGGAGAGAGCAGGTGGGGTCCCAGAGTATGCTTTAATTTTTTGGGCTAGAGTTTTGCTCAGCATGTCTCTGATGTCAGTGTCTTTTGGAATGGCTCACAGCTATGGTGTGGGGTGAGGTGCCCTGGCGTGGCCACAGTAGGTTATGGAGATCTGCTCTGGTCAGACGGTGCGGGGAGACCTTGCAGTGGCCATGTGTGTGGGAGGTTTTGTCTTACCCAGGAGGGCCTGGACCAGTCAGTGGTTGAAATGGTGGCTCACTGTACAGCAGCACAGTCAACATCTACCCTGGAGCATGAGTTATGTGCTGCAGGCATCATGCAGCTGAAGGCCACAATAGGGGGGGAAATGTGCGTCTACGCTCGCTTACCGTATCTGGAGATGGATCTACTCTCCAGACAAAAAGAAATCTATCAAACTCAACTTAAACAGTATAAAAACTCTTTCCTACAAACCAAGGCCTCTTATTTTCTAATAAAATTTTGAATTCAACAAAGAAATCCAAAGACATATTTCCAATTGTTGCTGAGCTATCCAAGATAGAGTCATGGTCAAATTAGCTCCGACCCAGTCAGTATGTAATCCTCTGAACACCTTTTTTTGTGTTGATAAAATCATCACTATTAAAACCAGTCTCCCTGTATCAGTTCCCCATTATCAGCAGAGAAGCATTTCTGGATCTGTTGACGAAAGTTAGATCTGGATCTCCTGCCGATAGCTGCCCCTCACATTTTGAGGGAAGCTTTTCTCAAATGTCCTGATTCCGCTCTTTCTCTACTGAATAATTCACTTATCCAGGGTTTGGTTCCCAGAGCTTTTAAAGAAGCAGAAATAGTTCCAATTATCAATAAAATAGGAGCAGACCCTCTGGTCTTCACAAACTATCGCCCCATCTCTCGGCTCCCCTTTTTAGCCAAGGATTGGAGGCTTATATTGCCAACTGTCTCTGCTCTTCTATTGAACAGTCTCCATTCCTTGACTTCCATCAAGCAGGTTTTTGGCCCTTTAATTCAATGGAGGAATGTATTCTGACCGTATTAAATGAAATTAGGAAAGAGGCAGACAAGGGCACCACTCACGTCCTGGTGCGCCTCGATCTCTCTGTGGCCTTCGACATGGTCGACCATGAACTCCTGGTGGACCGGGTCAGGGACGCAGGGATCAAGGGTCTGGCCCTCAAATGACACATGCTCTTTCTAGATGACTGCCCTCAATCTGTCTTCCTCTCCCAATTCATGACTTCTAAAGTCAAATTGACATTTGGTGTGCCGCAGGGATCCTCCCTGTCCCCGCACCTGTTCAATCTGTACCTCTTCCCATTAATTTAACCATTAGGTTAAAGAAACGTGTGCACTTTCAACTGCACTGATTATCTACAATTGATTTTTACCAATCGACAAGTCTGCCTCTTCCAGACAACCATGCGACACATATGTAATTAGATGAATAGCAATCACTTAAAATTTAACCCAGATGAAACACACCTGATCTTAGTAGGGGGACCCCTAAACCCCTGGAATTCTAATGTTTAGCCTGTTGTGTTGGGAATGCCACCCTTACCCTCAAGATCAGCTAGAAGCCTTGGTGTCACAATTAACGGTGATCTGTCGGTGAAATCCCAGATTGGCCATTTCTACCTAATTTTTCAGCTCTAGAAGATCAGGAAGATTAGAAGATTCCTTACTCCTGAAGATCTTATCCAAGTCATTTTAGCCTTGGTCATCTCCCATATTGGCTACACTAATTCACTTTGCTTTGGCCTCCTGGCATATCTAACAAGAAGATTGCAACTGGTGCAAAACCAGGCAGCTAAATTAATCTATCATCAACCGAGATAGCACCACGTTACCCCCTCAAGGAAGAAGCTACACTGGGTCCCTGTAGTAGAACGCTGTGCATTTAAGATGAGATGTCTCACTTTAAATCTGTCAACAGCACATGCCTGGAATTTGTCTCTACTCGGGTTCAAAGATATGTTCCCACCTGGCATCTCTGGTCATCTCATCTTACCCTCTTGGCCACCCCTTCCTTTAAACGTAAGAGATTAGGTGTATTAAGATTTGCTGTCTTGGCCCCTCACTTTTGGAACTCTCTCCCATTGAACATCAGATACATGACAATTTACCCTCAATTCAGGAGACTTCTAAAAATGTGGCTATTCCTTCAGGCCTATGAATGAATTAACTAGCGGCAGGATTCCTTTGACTTCCAATTCCAAGAAACCTTTTGGTGCATGTGCGCTATGTAAGCATTTTTAACATAACATAACGGGAGAGGTGGCAGCTGCGCCCAAGGAGCTTCAGCCTAGTGCACTATAGGCTACTAAGACCTCCAGGCCCAATCCCCTCTTGGGGAAGTCCATCCAGGCGAGTCCCTCCAGCAAGGCGTGCTCCTCAGTCTCCTGCCGGCAGCGGGTGACAGAGAAGGCAGGCTCTGTCCCTGGCACCCCATGTAGCAGCGCCCACCAAGTTGTTTCCCCATATGCCTCCACTGGAAGCTCTTTGTTCCCACCAGTCCTCACTCACTGGGCTCAATGGCATGCAGGAGCATGGGCAGGGTCCATGCATTGTCCAACCTCCCCCTGTTGCAGTCACAGAGCTGCTGCCATTATGGGGCTTCAGCTAGCGATACTACACGTACGCCGTCCGCATTGTCCCTGGCTCCGTGGCAAGTTCACAGCCAGCAATCAACGACTCAGATGTACATCATATCCAGAACTACTTCAGAAAAGGCCACTGTCAGTGCTCTCGGGTCCGTACAAGGCGAAGCTTCACTTTAGAGCATCTACCCTGCTGTATCTTTGCCACAACCCCCTTTGAATTCTATTAGAAATGATACTCATGATTGTTTTTTATTGCTTCAGAGTGTTACATGTGTAAACATATACTTTTATATATTTGTTTGCTTTAAAAAAAGTGAATTAATATATGTTTGAAATGTCCATTTTTGCTATATATCACTTAAAAAATAAGAATGATTTTATAAGTTAAGAATATGTTATGCATAAACAATGGACCTGTCCGCGCATTATAGAGTGTTCCCTAATACAGCCCGGATGGGCCTGCATGCGGACTCAAGTATTCTGACAGTGATTCAGATGTAATATAGAATGTATAGATGATGCCAAATGTAATGTACAGCGAATGCTCCTATCTCCGAGCCTGTCCTATTCATTTTATGTTTCACCACTAATCTTTCTGTCCTTTCCTACTTACTTTTTCTTTCAGTCTCAAAATACAATGTTGGGGCTACTTATGTAAACAGCAATGTATAAGCGCCTACTACTCATCTAGGCTAACCCTGTAACAATGGTAGTGATTGTATTCTGTATAAAAAAATAAAAAGAAAAAAGAATATGCTGTACATTTTTATTTAAAATTATTAATATTTATCTATGTTTATGGTTTTTTTGTGATATCAAGTAATAACTGTGTATGTTTTAATGTTAAAAAACATTAAAATTCTTTGTTGGGAAACTGCATCTCGATAGAATGAATAAAATGTACATCAAGCTCGCACCTCCGGCTGTCCATTGTGAAAGATAAACCCTTCCGGCAGTTATTCCACATACGCATAAACATTATATTAGGTTTGTGATTTCTAAATACCTGTTACACTTTTATTAAGGGTTTTTATAAGCTGGCACCCTGCCCCAGCAGAGGCATGCATGACTGAAGCTTCTATCCTGTGAAGCAGAGGAAGGTCCTAGAAAATGAGGTCCACATTCTTGTATTTGGGTCTGTGTAAATGATATCATTGCTCCTTCCCGCCTGTACTCTTCCACCTTATGCATGCATGTATTTATGCAAAAGGTATTTGTATAGTTCTAACTGAAATGGTGTGGAGGAGCGCTATAAACTTTCAAAGGCGAAATACACTCAGCAAGTGAGTAGAGGGGTAGCTAGATTCTGAGAATGGAAGAGGGTGGCAGTAAGTTGTGAATTTCTTTCAAGAGGTGGTTCTTCAGATCTTTCCAAAATCGGAACCAGGGTGGGGTGGTGCTTAAGTATACGAGGATATCGTTCTTTATTGTTATTAAACAATGATGTCCTAATATTGTAGTTCTGTTCAGTAGTGTGAAGTATTTCCCAAATAGCCCCAAATGTGTTCAATCCTCTCTTAGACGTATTAGCTGGAACAAATGTATTTGGTATTCACGTTCATGGCAATAAAGATTTTCTCAATATCTAGAGATTTTGAAAGAGATTTTTTTTAGTTAAATCTATCATGTCTACCACCCTATAGTGTGCTTGAATGTAATCCTCTACGTTTCGTTATGGTGCACTTTGGGGCCCACCCAGGAGGGCAGGGGGGGGAGGAAACGACCACAGACAAGTGATAAGGTGTGACAAAGGCCGCTTTATTGGAAGCAGGTGCATCCTAAATACACAAACCTTGGCCTGTGCCGAACAAAACTACACCTCACTAAATAAGAAGTACCTGACCAAACCCCCACCTCCTCCCCTAAATGATTTCTCCCATTTCAACATAACACAAAACCCACAACATATCCACAGCATACCACCTGAAACATGCCTTGTTACCAAATTAGACATTCCTTGACCTCTGCGATCCCCACCCCTTATCAAACAAGCCCAGGCCTCCTAACCTTAACCCCCCTTTTGCTCTAGGAAAAGCGCCAACCTCTTGTATTGCACACCAGCACCTGTTCCAGCGACACAAGAACCCACCTACATTTAAAACCTGATGCACCATGACCCCAAGAAAACTCCTCTAAGGCACAGGACCCTCCCCCCTCCCAAGTACGGAAAAGGGGGGACTAAAAAAACACCGGAAACCCCTCGGGAAAGCCAGAAAAACCCAACACGAAAAAACAGGGTGGGCCGGGAGGGCAAAAACTTGCGACTAGAGGCCCCCTCCGGCTGCTGGGTCACTTCCACCAAAATGGTTGTCAGTGACCCAAGATGGCCGGTCTTAAACCACTCCCAGCCCAACCAGCCCAATGACTAGCCCAAAAGGAGCCCAACCCCCCCAAAACCAGCCCAAGTAGCCCAAACAATCCCAGCAAGCCCCCTGTGGTCTCCTGAGCCCCCCCCTTGCCTCCGGGCCCCAAAACCCGCCAGGGGTGACAGGCCTCCCGATGGTCGGCCGCCCCCCCCAAAAACCCAGTCTGCAACAAGAGGTAAAGTACTAGAGAATTTCGAAATAGGACAGGTGTGCAGTGTATCTTAGAAGCTGAACCTTTTTTATGTTGATAATTTATTATTCTCACATTTCTGTTTGGCCCTTCTGAGAATCTCCTGGAATAGCTGACTTATTTTACTATTTTACAGTGTTATGTGAATCCCGCATCCAGAACAGCATTCAAAGTAATGCTCACCCAACAAAGGCAAATAAACAGGTCAACTGTCCCTATATGATCAGTTGGCTGCTTTAGTCACCGGTCTGAAAATGCTCAAAAATAGCAGTACTTAGTGCAATCATTCTGATTGGCTGGGCAAATCTAACCATTCCATGCGGCCTACTAATTTATAATTTCTGCCCTGTTCCCAAGGTATTAGCAGAGGTTAATTTGTAATTTGTAATTTGCATTTGTATAGCGCGTTATCACCCACGGTCTCTAAGCGCTGAGAGAGAGGAACCTGCTCTGGATTACTGGTGGGAAGGCAGTACTTTACTGTGCACCCCAGGCTTCCTTAAAGAGAATGGTTTTGAGTCATTTCCTGAAAGGAAACAAGGAGTGTTCATTTCAGAGGTTGTCAGGGAGTTTGTTCCAGATCTGTGGGATGATGGTAGAGAAAGCTCTGCCTTCAAGGGATACCAAACGAGAGCTGGGGCAGGCTAACATCCTAGCTTCCGAGGATCGGAGGGCTCTGGTTGGGGCATAGTTGGTTAAGCCCTTTTTGATGTATTTCGGTGCCTTGCCGTAAACGGCTTTATGAGCAATGCAGAGGCCCTGGAATTTTATCCTTTGCCTGATGGGGAGCCCGTGAAGTTGGCGTAGGAGGGGGGAGGCATGAGTGCGATGCGGAACCTTGAACACTAAATGGGCCGCGTCGTTCATGATGATCTGGAGTCTAGACAATTGGTAGTCTGGGAGTTCGAGGTAGAGCGAGTTTCCGTAGTCCAATCTGGATACAATCAGTGCAACTACCACTCGTTTAAGGGTTTCGACAGCGAGGAGAGGGGCCAGTTTCCGCAACTGCCTTAAAATGCTTGAGCAAACCCCTACTATTGTAGATACCTGTAAGGCAATAGTTCGTTTATTATCAGGCTTTTAACTGCCGGGGCAGGCTCGGGTATTTGCCCAACTCTGGTGGCCAGAAAAGGCTTTTTCAAGGGTTGGTGTCGGTGGTGATGTCATGGCTATGCCCTGCACCCCAAAGTTAGACAGCTGCGGCAGGAGCAGCTCGTGGTTTACGGTGTCGAACACCGCGGACAAGTCTAAAAGGATCAGGGCGCAGGGATCCTTGGAGTCGGCCCGTAATCTCAGTCCATCTAGTACTGCCAGCATCACTAGTTCTGTACTGTGATGCGCCAGAAAGCCTGCCTGATTAAATTGTAGGAGATGGTTGGTCTCTAGGTGGTGTGCGAGTGAGGCGAGTACGTGCTATTCAAGTACCTTGGAAAGGAATGGGAGCTGGGATATTGGCCTAAAATTCTTCAGGTATTTAATATCGGCCCCGGGTTTTTTCAAGAGAGGGATCACACGCGCCTCCTTGAAGTCTCTTGGGACCACTTCCGTTTCAAGGGAAGAATTCAAGAGTGATAGAATCTCGTCTTCAATCCCAGGGAGGGCCATCTTATAGGTCCTGGGTGGGCAGGGGTCTGCTGGAGAGCCAGACTTCACACGCACTAAAAGTGGGGTCAGGGCTTCGTGAGAGAGCGGGAGAATGAGGTTAGGGCTTGCTCCACAGGAGGATAGATTGGTAGTGGATTTAATGGGCATGGGAGCCTGGGGGTATTCTCAATTGTGGTCAGGAGGTCCTCCACTTTGGTGGTAAAGAAGGTTTGGAACTTATCGCAGTCTTCTATGCCAAAGGAAGGCTTCTGCTCTTTGACCTGTCTAAGTTCTTTCAGGACTTTAAACGTTTCTTTTTGCGTGTTGTGAGCAGATAAAATTTTATTTTCATAGAAAACCGCTTTCCCGGTTTGAATAGCGTTTTTATAAGTGGCAAAAGCTTCAAGATAATTTGAGAGGGCAATTGGGTCGTATGCTTTCCGCCAGGCTCTTTCACCTTGGTGAAGCTGTTGTTTTGGACTGCGCAGGTTTTCATTGAACCAAGGGGCCTCCTTCCCCTTGTCTCTGATATTTTCCCTGCGAGCGGGTGCTAGCGTGTCGATGGCACTGTTTAATCTATTCGTGAGGGAACTTTATTGTGCATCGGTGTCCCCAGCTGGGTGGTCCGGCGGACGAGATTTTCTGAGTGTAGAGACGAGGTCGTCCACCCTAATTTTGTTCCAGCTTCTGATTTTTCTCCAGCTGGGGGGTGGTGAGAGTCCCAGCTTGGGGGGTTGGATGGTGCCATAGAGGATTAGGTGATCGGACCAAGAGCATCATCTGATAGCTGGGTGGGCGATGAGGGGCAGTGAGGACCACACTAGGTCCAGTGTATGACCTTTTGCATGGGTTGGACCGGTGACGTATTGACACAGTCCCCAGGCGGTCAGAGCCTCATCTAATTGGTTGGCTTGGCTCTCTTTGGGGGATCCTTCCCAATGGAAGTTGAAATCTCCCAGTATAAGGAGGCATTGGTAGCGTGTGCATAGGTCGTGTACCAGTTCCGTCAACCACTTGATGAATTTGGGTGGTGTTTTTGGGGACGGTACACGACCAGGACGGTGACACATGCTGAGTAAGAGTGGAATTTAGCCCCTAGTACATCCGCCCCTTCAATGCTTTCAGTGAGGAAGGTCTCAGCCTTCAGGGAGTTTTTGTGCAGGATGGCCACCCCTCCTCCTCATGTGCTGCCTGTCCTGTTGTGATAGAGGGACGCGTAGTTGGGGGGAATGGACGCTACAAGGTCAGGGGCAGATGAGACCTCGAGCCAGGTCTCTGTGATACCTAGCATATCAATTGTTTCGTCTTGCTTTAGTGTAAATACCTCCAGGTGGTGTTTTTGTAGTGAGCGGGTGTTTAGTGAAGCAAAAGTGAGGGTCGGGGGTTTTCGTGGGCCAGCGGCTCTCAGCGGCTTACCAGTGACCCTCTGGATAGAAGGCCTCAGTAGCCCTTCGGATTTAAGAAGGGACGCTACCCTATTATCCAGTGTGATTGATGGGCTTTTCAGGAGGTGAAGGTCTGCCCAGAAGTATGTTAAGCCTCTGGCAGGGGTTTTGGCCCCTGGGCCCGGAAGGGCGCGGACGGGCGCAGACGGGCTTGCCTTTGGCGCGCCGCCGGCGCGCCCACTGCGCGCTTGATCCAGCTTGAAAGAAATAGGCAGAGTCACCACCCACCCGCCAATCAGCCCTGCTGTGCAGCGGCTGTCAATTCCCAGCACTAGACGGGTAACCGACCGGAAGTGCTTCTACCAGGAAGCGTCGTGAAGTGGGGGGTTAAGATATGGCAGAATGGAGTTCTGGACTTTTTGGTACTGTCCAGAGGTGTCAGGGATAACACCCGAAGACCCCTGAGTTCTACCTGTCTCGGTGCAAAAATAAACAGAAACACGGGCTTCTCGATGGTGGCGTCAAAGACCAAAGGTTTATTACTGCAGGGACACAGAAGTCACAGAAACTACACACGGGCAGATTCTAGGAGCCTGTTCGATTTGTACTGAGGGGTTTGCTCCTTAAATACAGAATATTGAGCTGGGGGCAACATTCTCCACATACTAGTATGTTTCTAAACCTTCATGTCCTGAACAATAAATATTTGGCATTACACAGGAATCGTCCACAATATCTGATGTCAAAACATTATGAATGAGAGGTTCCCACTGTTCGATCATAATCCCATGTCATCTTTTCATTCAAGAGCCGGACCGCCTCATCGTAAATTTCGTTACCTCCCCCTAATAAAGGCCCAGAAGGAAAGGAGCAGAGCCAGGTGCAGAAGATAGAAAAACAGGATAAGAGATGTTTGTGGGACGTAAATGGGCAAGGCTACCAGCTTCGGCCGCCTAATCATGATCAGGCCAACGAACACGAGAACCAGTATAGCAGGACTGGCCTCAGGCAGAGGAGGCAGCTTTTGCCGAGTCATGCGGCCACAGCGTTTCTGTCTCAAGGTGCACGTGTCACTGGCAAGGTGAATCGCCGGCTGAAGCCTACGTGTCCTTAAGTGAAATGAATTAATCAGAGGTCACTGTGTGTCCATTGACTATGTGAGGGCAAGAATACAAGATGGATGCCATAATCTAAAATGGATGCCATTGGTGTATCGGAAATGTGGTTATTACAGGAGTGCTCTTGCTCGTAGCATAGCGAAAACACCAGGATATACTAAATGGATCATTTGCGGTTCACCGGTACCAAAATTATGAGTTTGCGACGATGTCGAAAACACGGGTTTGAATCGTCACGGAACCTCAGACCCTCCTTTTGCCCTTACATAGGCAATTACTCAGTCTATGTCAGAGTCTAACTCGATGTTCATTAGGTCAGTGATATGTTGTTGCAGCATCATCCTTTCTCACACCTTGTCTCCAAACACAGGCTGTTTTCTAAAGCAGGTTGCAGCACAGAGGCTACACAAAGCAGGACCACATTGGATAATAAGGCAGCACGAGAATAGGAATACTAAGATAATACCAACGACCATCAGAACCTTCCATCCCCACGCTGATATTAGAGTCCAGAGCCATTCCATTAAGGACCAGTTTCCCTTATCTACGTGGAAATCTTGTGTAGCTTAGAGATCGCTTCATATACTGTCGGAGCATTATTGGGGATAAAAACACAGCAGCTCGATTGGATCATTCTGCATACCCCACCTCGATCTGCAAGTATTACGTCAAGAACCATACGATTCTGTAACGTCATGAGACGATCCGCCTGGAGCTCAGCTGTTAAATTACTAAGGGCACCCGCAGTTTCTGTAATAGTAGATTCAACTACCCGTGTTAGTTGACGTAGGTTTCTACTATTGGCCATAGGCCCCCAGAACGGAAGGAAACCTTTGAAAAAGTCTCCGGCTTCCTGACCAGCGGTATCTTCTTTGCTGAAAACACCTCTTACTACTCTGGTCTTGTGATAATCTGGGGAAGCAGTGTACGTCGGAGGCAATAGTCGAGCAATATAGCATGAACCTGAAAAGTCAGCAGGCAACCATGTATATGCCCTATCCTGACAAATGAAGTAGGTACCCTTAGCAGTGAGAAAGGCAGGGGAAGAGTTAGACGGATACACATAAGTCTCAACGCAGTCACTCTTCCCTAGCCGAGCTCTTGGATTTCTCCCATTACCTTGCAAACAGACTTGACCTCGGTGAGGCACGACCCAAACTGGAGTGGAGCTCTTACGCTTGCTTTCACCCAAACTAATGCGATACTCTGTAGAATTCCAACTCAGATATACTCGTAGTTCATCCCTAGGATAAGATGGGGTGTTATTGACGTCTTTAATCATGTCAATGATTCCCTTGACTAAAGCTTTATTAGCGGAGTTATATTTAGCGGAACGTGGTGGACGCGGGGGATAGGTCTCAAGGGCATAGACAAATATAGTCTGAAAGGCCTGAAATGATCCATTATAGCTAAAAGGCAAGACCAGATAGGGAATGCCTTTATCCATAGTGTGTGGTATCAGACCACATACCCAGCAGTCTGTTGTGTTAACTACCAGTTGGTGTTGATGCAAGAGCTGTACAAAAGTGTTATTTATGAATTCTGAGCGTCGAGCTTGCTCATGTTCGGGAAACGGATGAAAGGAATGATAGGAAGCAGCAGTAGAAGAAACAAGATCAAGGGGAGGTACTGTAGTTGTTATGGGTGCAAAAATCAAATGGATACCAAAGACGATTCCACCCACCAACATTATTAAAACAATTAAAAACGTAATTGCACATTGCATCATAAAACATTTGTTATGAAGGATCTTGTACAATCTATTTCTGCGAACATAAGTTATATTCTCTCGGTGCAGCCCAGGAAGCTCCATCTTCTACAACCGCTCGCGACCACTGATGGTATGTACGTAGTTGAAAATGCCTCTACCAGCCCTGGGAGTTCCCAGAACTGACAGAAAGACCGACCTTGTGTCTGGCCCCCGCAGATTCAACTAGGCACAAAGCCACGACCCTACGGCTACCCAGACGGCAAGGTATTAAACACAATGGAAATATACAGAGAAATGCAAAATGTTTAGCAAACTTCCTGGCTGGAGGCAATGTATCAGAGCAAAAATAATTAAAAATAGGCAGTTTCCTGCTTTATTTGTCCTTAAATTGAGAACGGAGGTTGTATCTCAGTTTTCCTGGCGTAGTTTGATCCGGAAATAGGCTGTTTTCAGCAGGAGTTACAATGTTCAAGTTCGCAGATGGCAAGTGTTCGTTTGATGCAGAAGACAAATGTTCAGTGTTCGGAGGAGCAGTTTCAGAAGGGGAGTCAGAGTTCGGTGAATCAGTTATCAACTCTGCATCGCTGAAAGGAACGTATCTAGGAACTGGTTCAGTTTCAGAGGCACCAATTCCTTTTCTCACCCAGTTATCATAAGGGAGTGGAAGGGGTACACACTTAGTATGTGTCGCGTGGACCCAATTTTTTCTACCAGCCACACGTACAGCAGTCCTTGTGGCCAGTAATACTTGGAACGGTCCAACGAATTTGGGTTGAAGATTTCTGGTCCGTCCAAAGTTCTTTATGACCACAAATTCTCTGGGTTTTAGCTGATGACCTGGACTTTCCGGAGGCTTTGGCAATGCATCGAAAACCTGTTGGTGAATGAGACTCAATTTAGCAGTCAAGTCAAAAAGGTAATCGATTAACATTGGGTATTCCAGCTGCCTGAACTCCCTAGGTCTTGGTACCCCCCAAATATTAGCAGGGCGACCGAACACAATCTCATAGGGACTAAGCCCTACTCGGGAATGCACGGTCGCTCTTGTGGATAACAAGGCCAAAGGTAAGGCGTCTGGCCAGGACAAGCCCGTGGAGGCTTGTATCTTGGCCAGTTTAAGCTTGAGGGTTCCATTGTAGCCCTCAACTAAACCGGCTGACTGGGGGTGATTCGCACTGTGGAACTTTTGTTTTATCCCTAAGCCTGCACACACGCTTTGCATAACTTTCCCTACAAATTCACTTCCATTATCTGACCATACAATCCGTGGCATGCCGAACCTGGGGAAGTATTCTTTTAGAAGAATTTTGGCAGTGGACAGGGCAGTATTGTCTTTGGGTGGATATGCTTGGATCCACCTTGAAAAAGCACAGACTACCACTAGGACGTACTTAAGGTTATTGCATCGATCCATGTGAATGAAATCTAATTGAATCACTTCGAAGGGACAGGAAGGAGAAGCGAAGTGACCAGCGGGTGTGGGGGTTCCCTTGCCAGGATTATGCATCAGGCATATCATGCAGTTTCTCACCACTCTTTCTGCACACTTACTAATTCTATCTTTCTTCCAGACTGGAGCCAACATCTTACAAATCCCTTTAGAACTGATGTGCGCTGCTCCATGCGCCATCGTTACCACCGCAAGCACATACGCATCAGGCAACATCCAACGCTGCTGTTCCGACAAATCAATCCAACATCCATTCGAGTCCAATTTACCCGTTTTCTCTTTCCATGCAAGCTTTTCCTCTTCAGTCGCTTCTTCCTGAATCGTTCTCACACTTTCCATTGTATCTTCACACATTCCCGAATCAGTAACCCATCTTGCAGACGTTGCAACATACATCCCACTCATCGTATTCCTAGCTGTCTGTTTAGCTGTCTCATCAGCAAAGGCATTTCCACGACCAACATCATCCGTGATTGCTCGATGAGCACTGCACTTCACAATCGCAACTTCCATTGGTAAGGTTAGAGATTCCAACAAGTCATTGACTAGCTGACCATGCTGGATCTTAGTCCCATGGGACGTAATAAAACCTCTTTCCTTCCACAATCGGCCAAAACTATGGGCAACGCCGAACGCGTACTGACTATCTGTGAACACATTCACTCTCTTTCCCTTAGCTAAAACACATGCTCTAGTCAATGCAATTAATTCTGCAGCTTGGGCAGAATTCTGACTCACTCTTGCAGTCTCCACAATTGTATTCAAAGTCGTTACTGCGTAGGCAGTTGTTACATCACCATTCTCCAATTTAAAACAAGATCCGTCAACATACAACGTGCCATCTGGATCTGACAATGGAGTGTCTTTTAGATCAATTCGTCCTTTCGTCCCTTCCTCAGTTTTAAAACAACAGTCATGTGGTTCAGAATCACTCGACTCCTGACTAGTCGGCAACAATGTTGCTGGATTCAATACATTGCATCTTTTGATCTGAATATGACTTGCTAACAGCGTCAGCTCATAGCCTGATCATCTAGCACTGGTAAGGTGCTGCGTCTTTGTTCGGTTCATGAGTGTATCCACGGCATGCGGAACCATGACCACTAGCATGTTGTTCATGACCAAACCAGCAGATTGTCGAATGGACGCTGCAGCTGCCGCTGTAGCTCTCAAGCAACTAGGCAACGCTCTGGCTACCGGATCTAATATTGATGAAAAATACGCACAAGGGCGTTGTTTATCACCAAATCGTTGTGTCAGAACACTCAACGCGCAACCTTCTCTCTCGTGAACATAGAGTGTAAATGGCTTACTGTAGTCAGGTGTACCCAACACGGGAGCTGAGCATAGTGCGTTTCTTAACTCAGAAAAACTCTGCTGACATTCGTCAGACCATGGCACCGGATTCGGAACACCTTTCCCAGTCAAAGCCACCAACGGTTTTGCCAGGAGAGAAAAATTTGGGATCCATTGCCTACAGTATGAGGTAATACCCAAAAATGCACGCACTTCTTTCTGTGTGCTAGGAACATTCATCTGTGTAATTGCTTTTATTCTCTCTGGGGTCAACCTTCTTCCCTCCTTTGACAAGAGATGACCTAGGTAGGTCACTTCTTGGCAACAGTATTGCATTTTGGAAGGTGACACCTTGTGATTTAATTTAGACAAATGATGCAATAAGGAAATTGTAGCTGCTTTGCAAGTTTCCTTGTCATCGGCAGCCACTAGAAGATCATCGACATATTGCACTAAGGCAGAACCAGTAGGAAGTACAAAAGAATCTAATTGACTTTTTAATGCCTGACTGTAAATGGATGGGCTTTCACAATAGCCTTGTGGAGCACGTTTATACCTGAAGCTTCGTCCTCCTAGAGAGAAGCCAAAAATATCTCTACTTTCTTCGGCTATCGGAATGCTGAAAAAGGCATTCTTCAAATCGATCACCGAGAACCATGTGGCTGTAGGAGGAATCAACGTTAACAATGCAGTAATGTCTGGAACCACAGGAAACTGTGGAATCACAATTTTATTAACCTCTCTAAGGTCAATTACAAATCTATAGACTGGAGGTTTTGTGGGATCAGTGCGTTTTAGAATAGGTAGTACAGGACTATTGCAGACATTTCCTCTAGTTTCCTCTATTACGTCTTTCTTGATCAAATCTTGTACTATCAATAGGAGCGCACGCTCACCTTCACTAGAGATTTTGTATTGAGGGAGTCGTGGAAATTTGACATTTGCCTTCAAAGTCACTACATAGGGTGGAATTTCCAAAAGACCTACATCATTAGGACCAGTCGCCCAAAGAGTATCAGGGAGAGAACGGAGCTCCAGTGGGAGCGCATCCATTGACATATACATCGGAGAGGTGATTCTTCTACCTAATGTAAGCTGTACTCCTGAAGGAGAACAGTACAATGTCGCATAAAGGCGTTTTACCAAGTCTAAACCAAGCAGATTTTCATTACAACCAGTCGTCAAAATCAAGGGTGCTTTCAATTGACGAGGCCCAACAGAAATAGACAAAGGACCAGAAACAGGGTTGTGGACAGGGGCACCTGAAAAACCTACAGAAACATTTGTTAAGCCGGACAAAGGTGCGCCAGGGAGTTTTGCATGTATGATAGAACTTTTTGCTGCACCAGTATCCAACAGAAACGGTTCGACTACACCTGATGTGGCTACTGCGACATAAGGCCCACTCTGGTCTACTGGAACTGATACTACTCCCTCTCTTTGTCCATGGCTGTCCTAGTACTCGTTTTGCTGGAATTCCTCACCAACGTCACAGTAATCTTCAACATGATACTGTTGAGATCTAGCTGGCTGTGTAGACTGACTGTTTTGTTGATCAAAATAATTAGAAGGACGATCGTTCGTCTGTGGAGGCATAGCACCTCGTCCTCGACCTCTAGAATTTTGCATAGAACCACCACGACCTCTCTGAGCTGCAGCAGCATTGTTTTGTGCCAGTACCGGACACTCATTCTTATAATGACCTTCCTTTTTGCAATAAGCACACTGATTCCATTGGTACTGCGGTCTCTGAGACCCATAGTCGGTCCTTTGATATGACCCTTGCTGTGTATTCGTCTGATTCGTGTGAGGCGGATATGCTTGTTGCAAAAGGACTTTAGTTTTTAAATCTTTCGTTTTTTTATCTGACTTTTCCTTCTCTTCTTTATCCTTATTTTCATAGTACTGGGCAGTTGCGAGTATCTGTGCAGTCGTAGAGACAGCCCACGCACTTTCAGAATTCTTTAATTTATTACTGAGCTCTGGAAACAGATTGTGCACAAATTTATCCACAAATAATCTCTGGCCTCCTTCCGTGCTCATATCCTGACCACTGTGATCTACGAAAGTTTCCTCGAATCTGGTGAAAAAGTCAGAGACGCTTTCGTCCTTCTTCTGCCTGCATGCGGACAACTTGTCCCAGTTAACGCGCAATGCCGGCATCAGAGTTTTCATTAAATCGATTATTCTTCCAGGCAAATTAGCAATTAAAGGTTCAGGTTTAGAACCCCCAATTTGTTGACCATCTGCCGCAATTATAGCTGCCCAATCACCACCTAGAGCAACTGGATGATTTTCTCTACGAATTTTAGCCCAAATTGGTTGCGGTACTACGTTACCAAATAGCATATCAATGTCTGCCAGATTCATTACGCAAGCTTCAACCGTCTGAGCCAACTCTTTGTAATATCCAGCGGGATTTTTACGCGGATCTGGCAAGGCCTGTTTTACTGCTAACACTTCAGCTCGCTTCCACGGAATGTGTATCCACACTCTCTGGAATTGCGCTGGAGCGGCTGCAATACCATTCACTGCATCAGCTTGAACGGCTTCGCGCCATATTGGTGGAACCTCCCTCATAGGATATTGTCGACTTTGCTTTGTGCCGCGTTTCTCTAAATCTCTTGGTGAACGGCGGGAAGGATCAAATCTAAAATCTAAAACCAATTGCATTGCTTCTTTTATCTCCTGACCAACTATCATTCCTGCAGCAAATTTTTGTTGAACATGGATTAATTCATCTGGTACTTGTTCAGATTCGCTTTCCTCCCACTCTTCACGCAAAAGAGAACACATGACATCAAACACATAGCGCTGTGTCGGTTCATTCCATTGCATAAATGTGTCTAATACATCTCGTACGTTATACCTTCCAACTTTCGAAACCCATCTGAGGGCAGTGGAATCTAATATTCCTCGTTCTTCACTACTAGGAAGCTGACTACGTCTCTGAACACATTCAGAGGTAGGACTTCTAATCAGAGTTTTGTAAATGGGAGAGAGAATATTAGTGACAGAATCAGTGATTTTCCGACGAACAAAAAGCGGAGTCATATAGCTAGAGGAAGTTTGAAGTAGAGTGGTAGTCGGGACAGAAGAAACAGTACCAGTAGGAGTAGGAGGCAAAATAGCTTGCGAAACAACAGGTATTAGCGGTACAGGCATAGGCAAAGGAGCTGGCAACCCTGGAAGAGGGGGTGCCGGAGGAACATTGATAACCACAGGGAGTGCAGGAGCTTGATTCAGGGGAGCAGGAGCAGGTATACCAGGCTGTCCAGCAACCGGTAACACAACATTTGGCAGAGGCGGAGCTGTAGCACCCTGTGCATACGGTGGAGGTGGCCTCAACAAATAAGACAACAGAGGATCATTTTCAGAATCCTCCACTGTCCTAGCCGTACTTGATGGCAAAGCAGGGTAACACTTGTCTATCGCTAAATTACGCTCTCTCTCTGCTACCTCTATCGCTTTCTCAGATTCATTGAGTTGCAACTGCTTAGCAGATTGTTCTAAAGTCGACTCTTGTTCTTTCTGCTCTTTCTTCAACTTTTTAGTCTCTCTCTGTTTGAATTCTTTTCGCCAACAACGGAAAGAATCAAACATTGCCGGCCGGGCTTTCCTTTTAAACAACTTACTTTCTAAATTATCGAGAATTTCAGGTTCGAAACTACCATGTAGTGGCCAACTAAGGACACCATCTTTCTCCGTGTAGCGGATCCATACCTCGTTATAAGAGTTAGGGCCCACACCGAACTTGCAATAAAGATCATAAAGAGGAGTTCCAATTGGAGGAACCAAACACGAGTCCTCCAACCGGGAATCCTTGTTGCAACCAAAACATGAAAACATACAACTTTTCCGACTTACCATTTTTTTAAAAACTGGAACACAGAACAACACAAATAACAGTGCGCACTCGAACTTAGGCCTACCAAAGTGAACAAATGTATCGATACCCAAACTAAACCAAAAGATTATCGTAACTAGAGCAACCAGTGATAATCTTACAAAACCAAACCAAACCAAGGAACTAAAAGGATTATCCAAAACAGGAGCAAACCCTTACGAAGTAACCGAATAACTAGCAATCACTAGCAACCACTTAATACTTAACTGAGGCACTGAAGACGTCACCAAGGAGAAACCCGTCACGTCTCGCTGTACTAAGGTCTGCACCTCGGGTCCAAGACAGGGCGACGGTCAAGGCAACGGACCACTGCAGCCGTCCGAACGGGAACCCTCGTGGAAGAGAACGTCAGGCCACTTTTGCGATATGCCGGGATCGATGAAGTGGGGCGCCTCCCTCCGGAATCTTCACACGAAGCTTCTCGAACTCTTCAGGCTTTTGGACCGGTACCGAATGACGTCGCCCCACGTTGGGCGCCAATTGGAGTTCTGGACTTTTTGGTACTGTCCAGAGGTGTCAGGGATAACACCCGAAGACCCCTGAGTTCTACCTGTCTCGGTGCAAAAATAAACAGAAACACGGGCTTCTCGATGGTGGCGTCAAAGACCAAAGGTTTATTACTGCAGGGACACAGAAGTCACAGAAACTACACACGGGCAGATTCTAGGAGCCTGTTCGATTTGTACTGAGGGGTTTGCTCCTTAAATACAGAATATTGAGCTGGGGGCAACATTCTCCACATACTAGTATGTTTCTAAACCTTCATGTCCTGAACAATAAATATTTGGCATTACACAGGAATCGTCCACAATATCTGATGTCAAAACATTATGAATGAGAGGTTCCCACTGTTCGATCATAATCCCATGTCATCTTTTCATTCAAGAGCCGGACCGCCTCATCGTAAATTTCGTTACCTCCCCCTAATAAAGGCCCAGAAGGAAAGGAGCAGAGCCAGGTGCAGAAGATAGAAAAACAGGATAAGAGATGTTTGTGGGTCGTAAATGGGCAAGACTACCAGCTTCGGCCGCCTAATCATGATCAGGCCAACGAACACGAGAACCAGTATAGCAGGACTGGCCTCAGGCAGAGGAGGCAGCTTTTGCCGAGTCATGCGGCCACAGCGTTTCTGTCTCAAGGTGCACGTGTCACTGGCAAGGTGAATCGCCGACTAAAGCCTACGTGTCCTTAAGTGAAATGAATTAATCAGAGGTCACTGTGTGTCCATTGACTATGTGAGGGCAAGAATACAAGATGGATGCCATAATCTAAAATGGATGCCATCGGTGTATTCGGAAATGTGGTTATTACAGGAGTGCTCTTGCTCGTAGCATAGCGAAAACACCAGGATATACTAAATGGATCATTTGCGGTTCACCGGTACCAAAATTATGAGTTTGCGACGATGTCGAAAACACGGGTTCGAATCGTCACGGAACCTCAAGAACACGGTGAAATGTTACTTTTTAAAACTAGTACATCAGTTAAAAAATAATCCAAACACTGTGCAAACAAGCAAATTAGCAGCGAGTCAATTTTTAAAAGGCAGCGAGCGTGGCAGCGTTTCAGTCAGCCCACCACACCTGAGCAGGGCTCTCTCATCTGTGCACCAGTTCCCACGTGGATGAAATAGGCAGAGTCACCACCCACCCGCCAATCAGCCCTGCTGTGCAGAGGCTGTCAATTCCCAGCACTAGACCGGTAACCGACCGGAAGTGCTTCTACCAGGAACCGTCATGAAGTGGGGGGTTAAGATATGGCAGAACACGGTGAAATGTTACTTTTTAAAACTAGTGCATCAGTTAAAAAATAATCCAAACACTGTGCAAACAAGTAAATTAGCAGCGATTCAATTTTTAAAAGGCAGCGAGCGTGGCAGCGTTTCAGTCAGCCCACCACACCTGAGAAGGGCTCTCTCCCAAGTTAACACTTGGTGCTGAGGACTTTGGTCAATGTTAATTGCCTGTCCAGCAACTGCATATTGGGCCATGGGAGATGTATCCGAACAGTTTCACATAATGTAATGTCACCTGCATAAGACTGGCTTGATACCGAAGTTTACAATCACAACAAAGGTCTGTGACTAGGCCCCTAAAACACATTGACCACCAAGTAAGCTTCGTAGGACAAGCAAAAGGTTTAGGTTAAGATGACAGATATTTTCTCATTTTTTCAAGTCATATTGGATTTGCTATGGAAGGGAAGAAATGCACCTCTGCATGAGTGGCATTTTTTCCGTCTTTTTAAGGTTTTGACAATCTTGATGCAAATTCTATCTGCATCGTTTTTGGTCGCTTAAGGGGTGGAGTGGTTGTGGTTCCCGGGGTTCTCCGTCCTAATAATGGGAGTAGTTTTTTTTAAGGCAGATTTGCCCCTGCCTTCGCCAGAACAATATTAAACAGAATTAAAAAAAATAAAAACAACGACCATCTTTCTTATTCCATTGGGAAATTTCTTCGAAACCAGTAGATTTCGTCCAGCTCTGTCCAACTTCCTAAAGCATAGTTTTTGGACATTGCGGTTGAGTGGGCGAAATATTTAAATATGACTAAGTTTGCCCCGCCTGCTTTCACTAGTGGAATTTGAACTTTTAGTAACAACATATTTTGCTGTCCTGTAGCTTTAAAATCAGTGCCTATACCTCATCTGTACTGTCGTCGGCCATTGATAATCGAAACCATTCCTACTCACCGAAAGTAAAACGGTATAGAGCAATCATACTTTCTCTATCCAAAACGCACACTTAACTGCAAGACTAAAAAAGTAACTTCGAAACTATCTACAAACGTAATCTAACCTTATAAATGCACGGAACAAGGTTGAGTCCGTCCTCGGTTTTTTTCTTCACACAGGTGATGGACGGCTTCCGTTTCAACCACCAGTCAAGCGGGTGGCGCAGCTATTTTTGCTGGGAATGCTTATCAGCTCGCTGCAAGGCTGCTGCTCTGCTTTGCACCTAACCGATTCTTCAGTGCCACCTAATTTTTCTCCCAGGGACAGGTGACAGTCTGAGCAGAGACTGCACCGTATTCTAATGCGTGTGCCAGCAAGGCCAGGGCTTTAAGTGGGCCGGGTCTCAAGGGGTCTGAGCACCGGCAGTTTTTTTCAGGGGGCCTCGAAACGGGTCTCTATCGGGCTCTGTTTTGAGCCCTGACACAGGCAGCCCGTTTTTTTCCCAGACTGCAGTGACAGCTGTTTGCTGTCACTGCAGCCCGGAAAAAAGTGCCATGGCTCAAAACAAAGCCTGATAGAGACCCGTTTCGAGACAGCACCAAGCACATCCATGTGCTCTGCTCACACTGCTCACTTCTCAGTAGTAGAGAAGTTACAGCATGACGTCATGCCAGGGGAGCGTTGTGGGGGAAGGGAAATCCTTTAAGAGTCATTTTCTTTCTGGATTTCCCTTCTCTTTCTGAAACTCAGGAGCAGCAACATTGTGGTTGGGTCACCAGGGATTTAATTGGAAGCTTTGTAAATATTATATACAACAAGTCATAGTTGCAGCTTATTTATCTTCTGCAAGTAATAACCATTGACAAAGCCAATATCCCTTACTTAATGTAGGTATTATGTTACTTGTATCAAATATCTGAATGCAAGGACAGAAACAGCAAAATGCAAGTCGGGCAGCACACTATGCTAAGCACAGATTTTTTTGCGTAAGTGATTTAAAGCCACGCCCCTAATTACACTGACCACGCCCCTTTGAGAGACCCCCCAGTTTTTTCATCCCACTTAAAGCCCTGAGCAAGGCGATACACATTCGTCCTGCACTAAAACAAAACAAGCCTTTTTATGAAAATTTTCAGGGAGGAATCGCGACCTGCTTTCAATCAGGCCGTCAAAGAACTGTATTCATTTTAATATAAATAAAAGATGCCCACCTTCGGAGACAAGTATAGATTATGCTGCAATCAAACATTTATGCAATTTAACCCGAGTCTGTAGAGGATACCAGCAAGAAGTTAAAGCCCATGGCAGATTCTGACAGTGCTGGTCGGATTTCCAGGGAAGACCCAGATGGACCATCAATGATGATGTATTAATGATAAACCTGTGTACTTGCTGCAGGGATGATATAAAAAATGTTTAGAGCAAGATACTCAGGCATGTGTTTCATTATTGCTGCTTCTAATTTTTATTCTTTCTGCTACATGTATTTTTCACTGCTTATAGTTTGAAAAAACTGTGGTTAAGAACGCTGTGACATACTTTTAGGATGGAGTCTGCTCTACACAAAACAGACAAATTCGAACCAAAATATACAAATAGAAATGTTTGCGTTTAATAAAAATCAGAACCTGTACAAACAGCCAGTAATTATATTGACAATGGGCGAAATTCACATGAGAAAGCATGTCTAAGCAACATAGATTTTCACATTTAGTTTGCATAGATGTACTTATTTTTGAGAGGGTTCAGAAAATTCCAAGAGCATCTGAAAATATATGCAATCCATATGTTTGTATGTATAGCACTTTCTTTAATAGTAACTCCAGCTGACTTAAATCCGCAGAACTAAGGGGCATATTACCAAGGGTGGCGATATTGAATTATCGCCGCTTTAGAGGCCGTTTTCGGCCGCTAAGCGACGATAATTCCATCGCCCTATTACCAAGCTGTCGCTAACACCAGTTAGCTACAGCTTGTAGGCGATAGCGAGCGGTTTGGGGCCCGCTTTGCATGTCAGCGATATTTATCGCTAATGACATGCAAAGTGGGCGTACCCAACCCCTTAGCGACTGACAGCAGACGCTAACATCGCTATCGCCTATTACCAAGAAAGGCGAAGCGATAGAAATATTCGCGCTAAGAGCGAATATCGGCACACGCTAACGCCTGCAAATAACAGTTCTTAGCCATGTTGTCCAATGGGAGGTGGATAACATGGCTAACAGCATTTGCATGCTAATGCGTGAACACCGCTGGTTTTCCACGCTAACGCCTGCAATATTATCGCTTTTGTGATAAACGTTGGTAATAGCGATAATATTGGGCGAAGCGCAGCGTTAAAAAAACTAACGCTAAGCTCAGTTAGCGATAAATATCGCTAACTTTTGGTAATATGCCCCCAAGTGTGGCATAATCGGTATTTGCACACTAGTGTTGCTTTTGATCCTTTCTCCAGGTGTAGTCTATTTCCTAAGTGGAGAAAGACTTCTCCATCACCATTTCAAAATACACACAAATTTCAAATTTACCGAAACATTTTTACTACTAAAGTTTTCAAGATGGGTGTGAAAATCACCGGAAATATCTGTAAATAACCCCCAAGTTATAACTTTGTATTTGTTCCCCATATTCCCAGTGGCCACTTCCCTGGAAACGCCAATATTCTCACTCCTAATCCTAAACTGCAGAAATGCTGTTATCCTGGAGGGATGTTTGCTATTGTCAATTTCGTCTTTGAGCATAATGATGGATTTTCCACAGGTGTTAACAGCATCGGTCAGTGAATACAGATGGGTAAATCATGATTATCTCGAATCAAATCTGTCATTTGTATTTGCGAATGAGTTTTTTTGCAAAACCAAGGACATTATTATGAGTGCTCTGTTTTTGTTCCAATGTTCTCCGTCAACAGAATTACAGCTACAGGGAGTATCGGTATCTTGGAGAATGTTGGGTGAGAAATAGAGCAATACAAGAGAACATGAAGTACCATAAAAATATACCATAGAGCTATACTTACTAATAGCCCATGTTCCTTATTTACCAAGAATAACATCTGGCAATGGAGAAGGTTCAAGCGTTTATTTTGCAAAAGAGCCCTATATAGGGGAGCCTCCCTCTCATCACAACTACCAAGAGAGTGCAGAGGAGACTGCTGGATCACATTCAAAACAGTGCATCTATACTTTCGGCATACCTCATTGAAACCCCGTACATGGAAAAGTACCAGTAATTGAGTAAACCACCAGGAAGACCCATGTAAGGCACAATAGATTGATTTGAAACTGAGCTCGAGCTATTCCGAGGGTAGGTCAGTAAAGGTGCCTCCCTTTCTTTCTGGTGCACAGGAGTACAGGCATGGCGCCTGCAAGAATGTGCTCATCCTAGAAGAAAGACAGATGTGACCTTGAGTTTCCTAAGTTAGAATCAATGCTCTGTTCATAGCTCGGGCCGACCCTTCAGACTCTCCTCTCAGCAGTATGTCACGTGTTTTTCCTTACTAACGAAAGAGGCCCCGGGAAATGAAACTAAGATGACGTTTGTTCAGTTCAGACCCATGTTTTTGGATATACATGGGTCGAGTGTATTTACAAGGGATTTCTGTCAGAATAGCATTCATATATTGGATACATCAAGACAACATTATATAGTACTGATTTTATATTTCTTCAGACCGCCCTTTTGGTGTGATGTAGCCAATATATACATGCCGGTCTCCTAATCTAAAAACACACCCTCATCTATCTGCATGAGGTCGGCTACCTCCTTTTGCACTAACTGCCTCTCAATATAAGTCCATCGGGAAATGGCCAATGAGGAAGTAAGTTTGGTGGCACAACAGGAGCAGCATGCCGGTCCACAATGAAGGCACAGGCAACAGACAAACACCACTCTGAGTGCTCCAGACAGAATCGTGAAAATTTTCTATCCCCAAGTAGAGAGGAGATCCCAGAACCACCCAGTTAAAGACCAAGTACCAGTATCAGCATGGACTTCTGCAGCTAAGCGATGTAATTTCTGAACAGCTAAGCGTATAGTGGGAGCAGAATCTGGAATATATACACAGCAGGAGCTGCCGATCACGCGACATGCTCCTCCTTGATCAGCTAGGATGACGTCAAGCACCATCCGATTTTGAAGCGATACAAGCCTCGTAGCCTGAAGCTCTACAGTGAGGTTAGTTAAAATCCCAGCAATGGTTTGAACTACATTTTCCACTATTCTAGAGAGACGTCCAACATCTCTACTAGTGAAAATATGACCCCATATTGGAAGGAGACCCTTTGCTATATCCATCAACTGCTGAGAAGCAGTATCAGTCTGATCAGTGCCTTCAGTAATAATACTCCTGCTAACTCGATAAGAATCCAAACTTCGTTTAGTCAACTGGTGTATTGTGATAATTAGAAGGAGCTATATACACTGGAGGATATAAGAAGGACAGGTAACATTTCCCGGCTCACCCGCTAGGAAGCCAAGTGTAGGCGTTCTCACCACCAACAAAATTCACATTTGGCGGAGATATCAAAGGTGGGGTGCTGGTAGTATGCAAAATGTAAGTATAATTACATCTGCTATTCCCTACATTAACATGACCTTGCCCCTGTATGCAAAAGGAAGCAGTACTATTCAGAATAGGAACTGGCATTGTCTTATCATCAGTGACATTTCAATCCTTTAAATGCTGAAAATATTGTGTGGAATTAAATTGTTCAAAATCTAACATTTCTTCCTTTAACCAAGTAGCATTCTCGTAAGTGGTGTACATATTCATACAGGCATCCGGATCTAAAGATCCCTCCCCTTCATTCCCCTGGGCATCAAATCCCTGGTGTTGTTCTATATACTTTAGAACAGCTTCATAGTCCTTTTCAGTGTATCTTTTGGGATCAGCTACGTAATGCAGATACATGAGAGATAATAACTGAAACCAGGCTTCACAGCTTGCTAAATGTGATAATGGCAAAGAAATGAACAAATCATGGCGATGCATTACAGATGGCAGAAGGCCACATACCCAGCAATTTGTCTTATTCGTAGTGCTATGAGCCTCATGCAACATTTCTATGAACGCATTTTTAACATAGGTTTCTTGATGACGCTCTTTGTGGGGAGGCAAGGTATAAAAGAAATGCTCAGGTGGGGCTGTGGTGGTACCTAAAACATTATGCATAGGGTATTGGAATTCTAAATACATAAACACGCTCATTAATATTACCATAATTACTGCAATGGTTATTACAAAGGCTACCTTCACTCTGGTAGCCCAACCGGAAAACATAGGAACATTTTCGAGAAATGGTCCGGGAGCAAAAGGTCTTTCATCATCAAGGGCAAATCGGGCCAAGGGATACATCCTAACTAAAAAGTCCAAACTAAACTTGGGGAAAAAAGGTGCAAGCCAACTGCCAGAAGGTTTCTTCTCCCTGTGTCCATTTAGAGCCTCACAGGCAGGCTCTTACTATCGATCCACAGGAACCATCTTCACTGTAATTTCACAGTTGCAATTTAGGCCCTTTAGATTGCACAGTCTTTCTTTCTGAACAGAGCAATACGTCAGTTCCAAGCTCTCAACGGGTTCAGTCCAGTGTCTCGCTCGATACCCCAGAAAAGCTTATCTTCAACCCTACAATTCAAGTCTTTCCCTGTCTCCTACAATCCGAAACTGGGGTATCGCGTGATTTTCGGGGCCGTAAATTGTATCGAAGATTTCCAGGTCGCTCCTGGTCATGGAACAACACAGCAGCAGGGACATATGGTGTAACACGTTTTTCAGAAGCCTCAGGGGGATCAGCCTTATTACAAGTTTCAGAAACTGGAGCCAATTTGTCTCCTTGCGGCATCAACAATCCTTCCTCTTGCCCAATTTCAATGGCATCCGAGAAAGGCACAAACCTCACCCTTCGTTCTCCCTCTTGTGTCAGAACTCCGTCTCGGTTCTGCTGATCAGAAGGAAGCGGTAAGGCGACACATGTATCCAGTGCTTTTTCCCATCTACTTTTACTGCTGTTCGAGTGGCCAAAAGGATCTGATAGGGACGGCTCCACCTGGGTTCCAGACTCGTTTTCCGTTGATAATTTCGCACGAGGACCCACTGTCCTGGTTCCAAGCGATGTCCGGGACCCTCCGGTAGCGCCTGCAGTACTACTGACACCTGTTAATGAATAGAATGCAGGTCTTTAGTTAAAGCGTACAGAAAATCTGTCATCATAGGGTAATCAAGATCACGGAAGGATCTAGGCCTTGGAACACCCCACACATTGGCTGGCCGACCAAAAACAACCTCATAAGGTGACAGCCCAGCCCGAGTTACTCGTATTGACATTAATGCTAGGGGCAGCGCATCAGGCCAACTCAAACCCGTACTCTCCAGTATCTTTGCCATCTTCAATTTCAATATGCCATTATATTTCTCAACCAATCCTGCAGATTGTGGGTGTGGTGCTGCATGAAATTTCTGTTTTATTTGCAATCCCTTACAAATGTATTTAACGATTTCTGCATTAAAATGTACCCCATTGTCTGTCCATATAATTCGGGGCAAACCAAATCGGGGCAGAAACTCCTTAATTAGGCCTTTTGCTGTAGCTCGGGCAGTATTCTCCTTGGTGGGGTATGCTTCAACCCATTTACTAAATGCACAAACCACTACCAACACATACTTGAGACTGTTTACTCAGTCGAATTGAATATAATCCATCTGTAGCGCTTCAAACGGCAAAGAAGGGGGTGCACAATTTCCACTAATAACTGTGTCCCTTCCTCCAGGATTATGCTGTAAACAGACCATGCAGTATTTAACCACATGGGCAGCAGTTTTAGGGATATTCGAGTTATCCACACTGGGTTCAATAATAAACAAATACCTTTTGCTCCAATGTGGGCAGTGCCATGGGCCATCACAACTACCGCGTACACCAGGGCATTAGGCAATAGCCATCTCTGTCTGTCAGTCAAATCAATCCAGCAATCATTCTTATCTAACCGCCCTATTTCCTGTTCCCATTTTAATAATTCATCAGGCGTAGCTTCTTTCTGCAATTCTCTAACACTTTCAATAGTATTATCAAATACTGTAGTCTCCGCCACCCATCGGGTTGCTACACTGGGGAACATTGTGGAAGTTTTAGTTTGTGATGTTAACTTCGCTACTTGATCGGCATAGGCATTTCCCTCTCCTGTAGTATCAATGATTTTCTTATGGGCACTACATTTAATGATAGCTACCTTTTCTGGTAAAGTTAAAGCATATAACAATCTTTCAATGAACGAGCCATGTTGTATTCTTTGACCATGGAAGGTAAGAAATCCTCATTCCCTCCACAGCCGCCCAAAACTATGGGCCACGCCAAAGGCGTATTGGCTGTCTGTAAAAATGTTTACTCTTAAACCTTCACTCAGTTCACATGCTCTTAATAATGCTATTAGTTCAGCTGCTTGCGCTGATTGCTGAGAAACCCGAGCGGTCTCTACTACTGTTCTAAGGGTAGTTATAGCATAAGCAGCTGTTGTTGTGCCATCTGGTAACTTGAAACAAGAGCCATCCACATACAACTCCCCTTGTGGGTCAGATAAAGGGGAGTCAGTCCGAAATATACAATCATGGATATCGTCCTTTTGGTCACTCGAAGGGAGGGGTAGTAACGTGGCTGGATTCAGAGTGGCACATAATTTATTTTTAATATCGGGTGCAAATAAGGTTAATTCATAACCAGTCAATCGTGCACTCGTGAGGTGTTGAGTTTTTGTTCGATTCAATAATATGTCCACAGCTTGCGTTACCATCACTGTAAGATCAGTATTCAAGACAATCCCACCCGACTCTCGAATGGTCACCGCCACAGCAGCAGTAGCCCTTAAACAGCTGGGAAGGGCTCTGGCAACATTATCCAATACTGCCAAAAAATACGCACAGGGGCATTGTTTTCCGCCAAAACCCTGGGTTAACACTGAAAGAGAACAACTGTCCACTTCATGCACATAAAGTACAAAAGGCTTTCGGTAGTCCGGAGTACCCAGAACGGGCGCAGAGCAAAGAGCAGTCTTTAAAGAATTAAAAGCATCTTGACATTCATCCGTCCAGGGCAAGGGTTCATGCACATCTTTGGTGACCAAATGCAAGAAGGTTTTAGCCAGAAGGGAAAAATTAGGAATCCATTGGTGACAGTAAGAGGTTATGCCTAGAAAAGCACGAACATCACCCTGAGTATGAGGCACAGACATGTTAGTAATAACAGATATTTGTTCAGGAGTTAATCGCCTCCCCGTTTTCGACAATAAATGACCAAGATAGGTCACTTCCTGTCGGTAATACTGAAATTTTGACAAGGACACTTTATTACCATTAGCAGCCAAGTGGTGCAACAGTTTAACAGTGGCTGCCTTACAACCATCTGCTGTAACAGATGCCACCAGAATATCATCCACATATTGTTCGAGAACATTACCTGGAGGGAGGACCAATAAATCCAATACTGCTTTTAGAGCCTGGTTATAAATACTAGGACTTTCAGTATAGCCTTGAGGTGCACGACAAAATCTAAAACTTGGGCCAGATAATGGGAATCCAAAAATATGACGGCTGTCTGGATGTATGGGGATACTAAAGAAAGGATTTTTTAAATCGATCACTGACAAATACTGTGCGGTAAGGGGAATCATAGTCAAGATGGCAGTGATGTCTGGGACCACAGGATATTGAGGAATCACTATTTTATTAACCTCTCTAAGGTCAATTACAAAACGATAAGTATCTTTATAATCAGGGTCACCATTTAAAGGGGCCTTTTTCAAAATCGGCAAAATGGGGCTATTACAAATATTTGCTGCTGTTTCTTCTACCACTCCTTTCTTAATTAAATCACAAATGACATGCAATAAAGCCTGTTCACCTTCAGGCGAAATTCGATATTGGGGAATACGTGGTAGATGCGCATTTGGTTTTAAGGTTATAGATACAGGGGGTATTTTCAACAATCCGACATCCATGTCCCCTTTTGCCCAAAGAGTGGGGGGTATATCTGCAAACTCAGGAGGGAGAGGTGCATTTTTGACTAATCATTGAGATATACGTTCAATAGGAGGCTGCAACGTTAGATACACACCTTCAGGAGAACAATAAATACGAACATGCAACTTTTTCAATATATCCAATCCTAGCAAATTTTTGCTACAACTAGAAGTAAGCAAGAATGGTGAATCCACAGTAACAGGTCCAATAGTAAAGGGAAGCGGTTTTGAAACGGGGCTTACCACGGGGATTCCCGAAAATCCCACTGATACGTTATT
Source organism: Lissotriton vulgaris (assembly GCF_964263255.1). Classification (NCBI taxonomy): domain Eukaryota; kingdom Metazoa; phylum Chordata; class Amphibia; order Caudata; family Salamandridae; genus Lissotriton; species Lissotriton vulgaris. Next base: position 726,620,424 of record NC_141696.1, read on the forward strand.
TTGCCCAGACAGAGCAGCCCCTGGGACCAATGTATGAGCAACAGAACTATTCATAGCTCCAGTATCCACCAAAAACATCTCAATTGACCCTGGACGTGAGGCCCCTGTTGGTCAACTGGTACTGATATATGGCCCCTGCTCTGTCCGTGGCTGTCTCATGCATAATTGTTTCCACCACAGCTATCTTCCTGATAATCCTCATTACAGTACTGCCTTCCTTGAAAATCATCAAAATTGTTCTTTCCTAACTCATCGCCGGACCTGTCACCACGTCTCATACTACTGCAATCGGTACTTCTTTTTCCCTGTCCTCTATTAAAACCACCCCGTCCATATAGTAATGGACACTGGGCTCCCCAGTGTCCCTCCTGTCTGCAATTTAAACACTGATCAATTCTTACAGGGGGTCCTTGACCTCCTCCTCCCCTCATCATTGCGCCCCTTAGGAAGGAGCCCCTTCCTCCCCTTCTACCGTTTTGCCCTCTGCTGACTTGCTGCAGCAGCACCAATCAATCAATCAATAAATCAATCAAAGCATTTGTATAGCGCGCTACTCACCCGGAGGGTCTCAAGGCACTTGGGGAGGGGGGGTCCGCTACTGCTCGAACATCCAGGAGAAGGACCTTCCCCCTGTGGTGGCTCTTCGGAAGCGGGGGACGGCGGCGAGGGCGTGGCCGGTCGATCGAAGCTGGCGTTTGGGAGCGTAGAAGTTGAGACGGCTGTTGAGGTATCCTGGGCCTTGGTTGTGCAGGGCTTTGTGTGCGTGGGTGAGGAGACGGAAAGTGATTCTCTTGTTGACTGGGAGCCAGTGCAGGTCTCTCAGGTGTCCGGAGATGTGGTTGCGACGGGGGATGTCCAGGATGAGTCGTGCTGAGGCGTTCTGGATCCGTTGGAGTCTCTTCTGGTGTTTAGCGGTGGTTCCGGCGTAGAGGGAGTTGCCGTAGTCCAGTTGGCTCGTGACGAGGGCCTGGGTGACCGTCTTCCTGGTGTCGGTGGGGATCCACCGGAAGATCTTGCGTAGCATGCGTAAGATGTTGAAGCACGACGAGGAGACGGCGTTGACTTGTCTGGTCATGGAGAGGAAGGAGTCCAGGATGAAGCCCAGGTTGCGTGCGAGGTCTGTTGGTTTGGGTGCGCTGCCTAGTGCGGGGGTCCACCAGGAGTAGTCCCAGGCGGAAGGTGAGGATCCCAGGATGAGGACTTCCGTCTTGTCCGAGTTCAGTTTCAGGCGGCTGTTCTTCATCCATTCGGCTACCTCTTTCATCCCTTTGTGTAGGTTGGCTCTGGCGGTGGCGGGGTCGTTGGTGAGGGAGAGGATCAGCTGGGTGTCGTCGGTGCAGGAGATGATGTTGAGGTTGTGCTGGCGTGCGATGGCTGCGAGGGGACTCATGTAGACGTTGAAGAATGTTGGGCTGAGTGAGGAGCCTTGAGGAACGCCGCAGATGACTTCCGTGGCTTCTGATCTGAACGGGGGGAGGCGGACTCTCTGTGTCCTTCCGGCGAGGAAGGAGATGGTCCACTCCAGAGCCTTCTCCTGGATTCCGACGTTGCTGAGGCGCTGTACTAGGGTACGGTGGCAGACAGTGTCAAAGGCCGCGGAGAGGTCTAGGAGGATGAGGGCCGCTGTTTCTCCGTTGTCGAGCAGAGCTCGGATGTCATCGGTGGCTGCGATCAGGGCGGTCTCCGTGCTGTGGTTGGCCCGGAAGCCAGACTGCGAGAGGTCGAGGGATCCGTTCGTCTCGAGGAAGGCGGCCAGCTGCTTGTTGACGGTCTTCTCGATGACTTTAGCGGGGAACGGGAGCAGAGAGATGGGTCGGTAGTTTTTGAGGTCGGTGGGGTCGGCTGATGGCTTCTTTAGTAGGGCGCTGAGTTCGGCATGCTTCCAGTTCTCCGGGAAGGTAGCGGTGTTGAAGGAGGTGTTGATGATGTCCCGCAGGTGGGGTGCGATGACAGCGTCGGCCTTGTTGAAGACGTGGTGAGGGCAAGGGTCGGTCGGAGATCCGGAGTGGATGGAGTTCATCGTGCGGATGGTGTCTTCGGTGCTAATCGGGGTCCAGGCGTGGAGGGTGGTGGTGGGGGGCGGTGGTTCGGTCGTGGCGTGCGTCGGTTGAGTGCTGAAGCTGTTGTGTATGTCCGCGATCTTGTTGTGGAAGTAGGAGGCGAGGGAGTTGCAGAGGTCTTGCGAAGGGGTGATGTCGTTGTTTCCGGCGTTGGGGTTGGAGAGCTCTTTAACGATGTTGAAGAGTTCCTTGCTGTTGTGTGCGTTGTTGTCCAGTCGTTCCTTGAATGCAGTTTTCTTGGTGGTGTGGATCAGTTGGTGGTGTTTTCGGGTGGCGAGCTTGAGGGCAGTCATGTTGTCCGGTGTTGGGTCTCTGCGCCAGGCTTTCTCAAGGGCTCTGCAGATCTTCTTCGAGTTCTTGGGTTCGTCGGTAAACCATGGGGCTTTCTTGCTGCCGGGTCTGCTAGGCGGGGTCCTCATGGGGGCGAGGTCGTCTGCGCAGTCGCTGATCCACTTAGTGAGGTCGGTGGCCGCTTGGCTGGGGTTCGTAGCGCTGGTGGGTGGGTTCTTGCTCAGGGAGGTTGCGAGCTGGTCGGCTGTGATCTTGTTCCAGCTTCTGCGTGCTACCTGTTGCTGTTGGTGGTGGATCGTGGTCCTTTTGAAGCTGAAGTGGACGCAGCTGTGGTCCGTCCAGTGGAGTCCGGTGACGTGGCTGAAGGCGATGTCCTTGCTGGAGGAGAAGACGGGGTCGAGTGTGTGTCTGGCGTAGTGGGTGGGGGTGGTCACCAGTTGCTTGAGTCCGAGGTTAGCGAGGTTGTCCAGCAGGGTGGTGGTGTTGCGGTTGTTGTTGTTCTCCACGTGGAAGTTGAGGTCCCCGAGGAGGATGTAGTCAGCGGAGGGGAGGGCATGCGGGCTGACGAAGTCGGCGGGGTCTTCGCTAAATTGTGTGCGTGGTCCCAGGGGTCTGTAGATGAGGGTGCCTCTGAGGGTGGTCTTGGGGTTGATGTGGATCTGGAAGTGCAGGTGCTCGGTGGGTGCGAGGGTGTCGTCGGTGTTGGTTGTGATGCAGATGGAGTTCCTGTGGATGATGGCGATGCCTCCTCCTGTCTGGTTGACGCGGTCCCTCCGGATGATCTTGTAGCCATCCGGGATGGCGATGGCGATGTCGGGCGATGAGGAGGCGTTCATCCAGGTTTCTGTGAGGAAGGCGACGTCTGGGGTTGTGGTGTCGATTAGGTTCCAGAGCTCGACGGCGTGTCTGTGGATTGAGCGGGTGTTGAGCAGGATGCACTTCAGGTGGCTGCTGCTGTTGCTCGTCGAGGTCTTGGGCACTGCTGGAGTGGTGCAGGTCCGGATGCAGGTGAACTTGCAGGAGTTGCAGCAGAAGGGTCCGTGGGTGCGTCGCGGGGTGGCTCGGAAGCAGCCCGGGAGTCTGCCGGCGTTGAATGCGATGAGTTCGGTGGCGTCGTAGGACAGTCGGGTCGTCTTCCGTTGGTGGGGGCCAGGGGTCCGGGCCCTGGGTGCGGTCCAGGCGCGGACGGGCGCAGACAGGCTTACCTTTGGTGCGCCTTCGGCGAGCAATCGGCGCGCCCGCTGCGCGTGCACGCTGCTCGTACACGTGGACTCCGCCATAAATGGCGTAGTGGGGGCGGAGCGAGGGCGGGCCAGCTGGGAGGCGGGAGCGGGGTGGACCAATGGGCGGGAATAGCAAGTGAAGCTGGGCGGGGCCGCAGGGGAGCAGCGGCGGGGAGGGGGACAAGCGGCGGGAAGGACACGAGGAAGGCACAGGGGGCACAATATGGTGAAATAAACAGGTCAACACAATACAGAAAACAAAATAACCAGGCAATGCTGTACACAGGTGAAAGGAACACTAAGGCAAACAGGGGCACAAAGCAGGAAGTGAGCCGGTGAAGTGACGGTCCAGGCACACGCCTGAGCGAGGCAGCAGCGGAGGGGTCGGGGGTCCCGGCACTCAGCGAGGGAGCTGCGCGGTGTGTGGAGCGACCAGCCCTGCAGGCAGGGGCAAAGGTCACAGCTCACCACCACGCGACGACCACCTTAAATGGACCGTGGGAGGGCGGGCCAGCTGGGAGGCGGGAGCGGGGTGGACCAATGGGCGGGAATAGCGAGCGAAGCTGGGCAGGGCCGCAGGGGAGCAGCGGCGGGGAGCGGGGAGGGGGACAAGCGGCGGGAAGGACACGAGGACGGCACAGGGGGCACAATTTGGTGAAATAAACAGGTCAACACAATACAGAAAACAAAATAACCAGGCAATGCTGTACACAGGCGAAAGGAACGCTAAGGCAAACAGGGGCACAAAGCAGGAAGTGAGCCGGTAGAGTGACGGTCCAGGCACACGCCTGAGCGAGGCAGCAGCGGAGGGGTCGGGGGTCCCGGCACTCAGCGAGGGACCTGCGCGGTGTGTGGAGCGACCAGCCCTGCAGGCAGGGGCAAAGGTCACCCGGGTTTTCAACTCCTTAACCCTTTTATCCGACTTATCCTTATTCTCATTTTCTCGATGCTCATAATACTGAGCCATGCTAAGAATAACTGAAGGGGTTGAAGTGGTCCAAGTACTTTCGGCAGCCTGCAAACGTGTTTTTATTTCTGGTAGCAAATTAGTGACAAATCTATTTACAAATAGCCGTATGCCACCTTCTGTGGACAAATCCTGTCCACTGAAGTCAATAAATACTTTCTCAAACCGGGTAAAGAAGTCAGATACATTTTCATCCTTCTTTTGGTTGCAGGCCGTTATCTTATCCCAATCCACCTTTCGTGGGGGAATAAGGATTTGCATATATGTAATAATTCGAGCGGGTATAGCTAAAATCTCGTCTTTAGGCTTGTTGCCAGGCTTCTGATCTTTGTCCTTTGCCTTAATTTGATCCCAGGTCCCTCCAAGTTCGGCGGCATGATCTGAATCATGCACTTGTCTCCATATATCTACTGGGACTAGAAGACCGAAAAATAACTCAATGTCAGCTAAAGTCATAACGGCCGAATTCGCGGCTTCAGTTAATTCTTTATAATAAGCCGTAGGATTCTTTCGAGGGTCAGGAAGCTGAGCTTTTAAGGTAAGAACTTCACTCCGCTTCCAAGGGGTATAAACCCATGGTTCTTGAAAATGTGCCTCTACACGTGCTCTAGTGACTTGGCCTCCTCCGTCCAATACTTCGGGAACCTCAGGGTGGAAAAGAGGATGCACTTCTCTCATAGGATACTTTGTCCCTACATCTGGGCATTTCCTATTCATTCGGTCCCGATAGTGTATCAAAGTTTCAACATTCTGAAACACCTCTTCGACCTGTAATTCGAATTTAAAAGGTCAATGTTTGATGTTGCACAATATCTGAGGGGCTTGCCCTTCATGAAAACATTGTTCCTATAAAGAAATCAATCTTATTGCCATATCTTCTAATGCTAGTTGTTGTGTAACTGGTTCAAAATCTTTCATAGTACTCCAGATGTCCTCTAGAGTATAAATTGGATTCCGCATCCATTGGGACGCCTGAATCACTACAGTCCGTCTTTCTTCATCTCCTTAGGATGATCGATTAAAAACTCGTCGACCTTCCATCCCTCCAATAGGGCGTTGTGGAGTGACATCTAAAGAGGCAGCGGTCATCCTCTTAGGGGGAACCGTCATTCCTCTAGCCGGGGGTGTTAAAAATACTGGAGACAAGGGGGAGGCAGCCACCGTCCCAGGTAGCAAAGTAATTAAATCTGAGGTAGTGGGACGAAGGGTAGGAGGGGCAGACAACAGAGCAGGAGGGTGCACAGCTACTGGAGCGGTAGCGACCGATGCTCCCGTCCTTCCTGTCCGATCAACTGGGACAGCTGGGTACAAACCTTGGGGGGCATATTGTGGTGGAGGGCGAGCCTCTAATAGTTCCTCTAATTCGTATTCTGCTTCGGTTCGGGTCACATAACTTTTATCTGTCTGTAATCAAAACTGTCTATCTAATTGCTCGATATTCTTCTCTACTTTTTCTTTCTCATACGCCACTGCCTTTTGGGTTACAGTCTGTCCTGCTTTAATCTTTCCAAATTTCTCTTCTCGTATTCGCCGCCGCTTCGCCCCCTTTAGCCATAAAGTTAAGGAGTCAAACATAGTCTGACGGCTCCTTCTCAAAAATAATTTGTTCTGTAAGTAATTAATTTTCCTTTCATCGAAAGACCCTGTTAAAGGCCATTGTAATTCTGCATTATCTTTAGTATATTTGTTCCACAATGTATTAAACAAAATGGGAGAAGTACCATGTTTAAGGCACATGTCAAAACTAGGACTGCCTTCCAGAGGAGCGGGCTGTCTTTCTTCCAGCCGTCCACTTTTCCGATGGCAGCACCCAAAACATAATTTACTAAAACAAGACATCTTTATGTATTCAACAAATTATACCATTCCAGCTGCAGTTACACCCATAGACGCGTCTACTCACCACATACTCTTTCACTTTTTAACCCGCAATAAGTCAATGTACATAATTCTTAAAGTGCATAAATTTCGATTGATACTCCGGTCATGACTTTACAATTCCATCCGACATGTCTCATACTCGAACAGAGCCCGTCGACTCCTGTTCGGCGAATCGATCACCCTGGATTCCAGACCACCAAAAGAATTCACAAAAGAGACAGCCCAGAGACTGCCCTGGGATCATCAGACAGGCGCACCACAAACCCTCTTACAGACTATCCCCCAGTCCTGTGCTGGTTGGGCCGGGGGTTATGGGCGCAACCCCAGACCCCACGCTTACCCAGTTGGTCCTGGGGGCTTTTCCGAAGAGGATTCGGCCGAGTGAGCACCCACCGTGCAACACTAAGGCGTCCGACGTTGTCCCAACTAATCACCAAACAAGTATGTGGGACATCTGCCCGTGCAGTCACACCTCTGCTACGTCAGACCCCCACATTCCCTGTGGTTCACTAACCACTATATTCCATACGCAGTTAACTGTTCTTCTGAGCCGCTTCTCAAAAGTGCTCGTTCCATACAATACAATTCACTCACCTGGTGCACTCATGTCTTATTGGCGTTCTCCACCGCCAACGTCTTTTATAGACCAACACGGTCAGCTGTTCCCGGGTTAAGCCTGAAGGACTCAGGCGAAGGGTTATTTACCAGCTGGGAAGGTCACTGGGTCGAAGAGTGGAATTTTCCTTTTCTACCACAAACTGGTATCTCAATTAGGATCCTTTTTCAGTCCATCCCCTCGACCAGAACCCCTCCCCGTCCCTCTTCCCCTGTTTACAGGAGGGGACAACCCTATCGCTGAGTCCGGGCGGAGTCACCAACTGAAGTACCATAAAAATATACCATAGAGCTATACTTACTAATAGCCCATGTACCTTATTTACCAAGAATAAGTCAGCCGGTAATGGAGAAGGTTCAACCATTTATTTTTCAAAAGCGCCCTATATAGGGGATCCTCCCTCTCGTCACAACTACCAAGAGTGTGCAGAGGAGACTGCTGGATCACATTCAAAACAGTGCATATATACTTTCGGCATACCTCATTGAAACCCCGTACATGGAAAAGTACCAGTAATTGAGAAACCAACAGGAAGACCCATGTAAGGCACAATAGAATGATTCCAACTAAAGGTGCCTCCCTTTCGTTCTGATGCACGGGAGTACAGGCATGGCGCCTGCAAGAATGTGCTCATCCTAGAAGAAAGACAGATGTGACCTTGAGTTTCCTAAGTTAGAATCAATGCTCTGTTCATAGCTCGGGCCGACCCTTCAGACTCTTATCTCAGCAGTATGTCACGTGTTTTCCTTACTAATTAAAGAGGCCCCGGGAAATGAAACCAAGATGACGTTTGTTCAGTTCAGGCCCATGTTTTTGGATATACATGGGTTGAGTGTATTTACAAGGGATTTCTGTCAGACTAGCATTCATATATTGCATACATCAAGACAACATTATATAGTACTGATTTTATATTTCTTCAAACCCTATGAGGTTTAACCTGAAGGTACCCCCTGAATTGCTGGAAACTAGAAATTACTGGGTGGGATTGGTAGTTCTGCACTAATGTCCCCAGTAATTCATCACTTATGACTCATTTTTCATCTGGAAATTATGCATGCAGGGGAAGTCACCAGGTGAAATATCCCAGATACAAAGTTACTCTGGATCTTATCATTCTTATGGGGCTGGTAACATAAAATAATAATCCCTTCATAATTACCAATGCACTAATACCAAGGGACTACCAGGTGGCAGATTTACAAGCCCCTTGCACCAATTTTGTGATACATTTAACATGGGAAAAGTGACGCAAAAGTGGGGCAAGGGGCTTATAAATCTGCCCCTACATGTTTATTCACATTCCTCCACTCTACCTAGTTACAATAAACACCTACCCTCATTAAGCTCCACAGTGAAATTTCAATTCAGAAAGTGTCAAAAACTACAGTTCCTATATGTTTGTGTTAGTCTTGTGTATTTAGACAATTAAATTTGTTTAAATTCCTAGTACAAAGCAAAGATTATGCAAACATAACTAGATCCAACTTAAACATCTGTACAGATACACATCTTGTAATGCAATTCAGGCAAGTGCTATGTGATATAGTGAAAGAGCGACAAATGCAAACTTAATTGGATTGGGATGAAAACCTGTGCAAATGAGCAGCTGAACCAAACTACACATGTGCAATTCTGCACCGATAACCAACATTTAGTTGTGAGTACACTCAATATTGTACAACATGAGAGCAAGTTGCCTCGTATCATACTGAGTTTAAGGTGCAGTAAGCTAGTGCAGTTGCTTGACCAGACTGCACATGTGCAAGTTGGTTGAGTAAAATTGAATAGGGCTGTCTTTTAGGTAATACAGATGAAGAACACCTTAAAATTAAAAATATGCTAGATATGTATAAATAAAAAAAAATTGTTTCTGTCAGTGGGCTTCTTGAAAACCATGGTTTGAATCTCTGTCCCTACAATCATGAGTTCCACATCCAGGTAGTAAGTAATACACTCAATACAATGTGTGAATTGTATTCTGGGATTCTTGTTATTTAGATCCTCCAGTTGGTCTTTCAAAGCCTGTCTTTCACCTTGCCAGATTAAAAAAAAATATCATCAATGTGTTGTCGATACATGATGAGCTTCTGTTCCCAACTGTCATTAAATAGAATGTGTTTAGTTTCAAATTTTATCATGAAGAGATTCGCATAGCTCGGGCCCCATGAAAGCCCATAGAGGTTCCATTAGCTTGAAGATAATATCTCTGCTTCCATTGGAAATAGCTGTGATAGAGATAAAAGTGGAGAAATTCAAGTAGAAATATTGTATTGGCTTGCCTTTCACCTTGTTTGAGGAGTGACCATTTGATTGCCTCTATCCCTTCAAGTGGGGAATCGAAGTGTAAAGAGCTACCACATCAATTGTGCATGTCCATACGTGTTGTGTAGTTGTAAGATGAACAGCTGTGAGTAGTTTTAACAAGAGTGTTGTGTCATGTAAATACGATGGACTTGCTTGCATCAATGGTTGTAGAAAGAACTCTAAATAGTGGTCAAGAGGTTCATGAATGGACCCATACCCTGAGAGAACCGGTATAAAGGAGTGATCAAAAAGGTTTTTGTGGATTTTAGGTAGCATATACAGAGAGGGCCATCTTGGATGTTCCGTGTTTATTTAAAGCATCTCGTCTTGTCATTGATCCATTCCATTTCTGTAGCTCATGTCAATATTGACAACAGAGTCTCCAAAAACACTGGCATGAGATGTTGTTGTAATGGTAAGTATGTAAGGTCATCCAACATATGTTCTTCAATTTTTCCCTCGTAGAGTGACAGACCATACCTACTAGTGCACCACCCTTGTCTGCTCTGTAGCCTTGTTGATAGCCTCTATTTGCCTCTTTTAAACACATGGCTACTCAAGTTCATTGAGTTGCTGTTCTGTTGAGGAGATATGTCAGTAATGACATCTTTTTATCATATCCCTCATGTTGTCTGCTCTATTTCTGATATATCAGATAATCCTCATTCATGTATTCGTTATTAAGCTAAACAAACTTTATGTTATCAGTAAAACATATTTCATGTTATTTTTGATGTATTCAGCACATTGTTACATTAACATTCTGTGTCCTTTGAATCTATGTAGCATGTACTTCTGTTCTGAAACATTAGTATTCAGGTTATTTAATAGCTCATGTTTGTGCATGTCCTACATTTTTTAATTGTGCCACTCCACCATGCAGCTTTTATCACTCTTGAGCACTTTTTGACCTTTATACTGGATATCCACAACCATCACAAGATGGTCTTGATCTTGACACTCATACCATTTTTCATCAAACTTTAGTGTTTGGTATCGCAATTGTTTCACTTCCTCAGTGTTGATTCACAGAAGTGTTTCTTCTTTTTCTTTTGCATGGTTTGACTTCAAGACGCCACTTGGTACACACTCACTGGCCGTACTAACCAGACCGCAGCTCACACAACACCTTTTCCTCTAGATCTGTGGTTCCCAAACTGTGCGCCGCGGCACCCCGGTGCGCCGTAATGAGGAACCAGGGGCGCCGCGACCACAGTGGGAAAAAGTGAAGCAGCCTCCGCCAAAATACATCCCACCTGCAAAAACCGGGGACATGGTTTGTCCCAAGGACGCACTGCCACCATAGGTGCGTACGTATACGTGTCGTACGTGGGTTTTACAGGCTTCGGAGGTAGTCTACATTACTGGCATACGATTGCCATATGCAGCTCTGGCCGTTGGAGGGGAAGTTACTTGTGCAGTCTTCTGCCGCCCGCCGTCTTCTGTGCCCGCCGTCCTCTGCAGCTTGCAGCCTGGAAAAATGTCTCTTTAATAGTGCATTAGTAGTTGCATCACCCACTGTCCATGCATAGTCAATGGCATATTGGTATATTTTAATACAGCTTGGGGCCCTGTCTCAAACTATCCTGATCAATAGTTCTGCAATGGCGGGCCTCGTTTAGTGAACGTTTTTGGCAAAATGAAAACTTTCTTAATGTTCTGTGGCAGTAGGTTGTTTCTATAACTTATCCTCATATATGAACACATTTTATAACTGAGTTGAGCTTCCTGTGTGATGTATTTCTGTGGCTCAGGAGCCAGTGCAAGTTGATTCTGCAACTTCACTTACCTTTTGTTTTTGAACATCATACGAGTGCACAGATAAAGAATGCACACTCCTTCACACGTAATCTCCATTGGATTGGTGTAGAAGTACAGCACAGTGCCTGCATCTTGAAACTGACCCTCATCCAGAATAGTTATTAAAAACATAGGCTGACCATGCCCAACTAAGTACATACAAAATGAATAAATAGCTATTATACTTCCATACTGCATGTTAATAAATCCCGTCTGTTTGGCACACAGTTGTGTATTTATCTTGTTTTCTGTCCAGGGTGGAAAAGGTCTCCTTAGGAAGTGCTTTTGTTTATTACACTCATATGTTTTTCCCCACTGTGGTAATTCTTGTAGACATGACCTCAATGGATATAGTTCCGGAGCTGTGACAATTTGCCCAGACGTGGTACTTACGTCCTGTTTAATAGAGCTGACATCTCTGAGGTCTCCGAGGTGAACAGACATCATCTTTTTTATGGTGCAGCCTTCAGCAGATGGGGGCCAAGCAATAGGATGTGAGCATGTTTTCAGACATGTAACTGCATACTAATGGGAGCCATTTGTGGAAAACTGGCACCTAAACTATTGCATATAAGTAAGAAGTGACACCAAAAACCATGGGGTACTCAGCTGTGATAATGCTTACACTGACAATTTCACATAGCAATCAAGCTTTTGTTAGTCATTAGTCTGGCCTACGTGCTAATTATCTTATATTATTGTGTAAGCACAAGTTTATTCTCCTAAGCATATACTGGTAACTGTAACTGATGTAACCATGTAACAATGTTCTGAAACAATGTCCTTTCTCATGTAAAGCGCTCTGATACCTCTGGGTCTAGCCAGAGCTATATAAAACGTATTTTGTTACAAATAGGATTATTATACCTTCATTGAATCCCAATTAATTTAAGGAAGACAACAGGATGTACTCCCGAGGTCGGGCTTACATCCTCCCCCACCCGCCCACCGATATAAAAAATGGTGGGGAGCCATGGCCAACTGCCAAATAGATCAAGGGAGCCACGGGTCAAAAAAGTTTGGGAACCACTGCTCTAGAGGATACACTGCCAATAATATTAGGGTAAGGATTTTGTTAGACAACAAGCCAGCACATTTTGAGTTGATGTGCCTGCCCTGCCTGGGAGTGAGAAGGACCGGACCTACAACTTTTCATCCCAGAACTAAAGTGACTCAAAGGGCTTGCTGGCCTCCTGTTCTTAAGTCTCAGGAACATCAAAGACTTCCAACAACCTTGCTACAGCACCTGGACCCTGCTAAATCCATGCTTCATCATTGTTGTGCCGGTCAGAACCTATACATTTCCTCTTGACGCCAACACATTGCCCCTGCGTATAAAGACATAGTATTGTCTGGTGCACAGCTCGATCATCACGCATCTCTAACATGCAGTGTTGGCCGATCATGAGACATCTCCAAGTGTGCAGCACAATGTAAATGTACAGGTATTTATATAGCGCAAATCACCAACCGGTCTCTAAGCGCTTGCTTAGGGAACCCGTCCTGGTATTCCCCTGAGAGATAACCCCGGCAGGGTATCCGCAAGGTGAAAGCCAGGCATCCCGCCGCGAGGGGCCGTTGTGGAGATTAAGCAAGCTATTGCCCAGAGTCGCAGAGTGTGAACCCGTGAATCGAGTAGGCACCGGAGCGAGAATTGTCGAGTCCATGGACATTTTAGGACTCAAGACCCCGCCGAGCCGGGAATTGAACCCTGGTCCCGGGCTGTCCTCTGCTTCCAGGTCTGCCTCCTCTAACCAGTGAGCCACACTTCTCCACACTTCTCCAATGAGATGCATTGCCTACGAATCTTAAGGATCGGAAGTGATGCATTGCCTCTCTGCGCCTCGCATCTTTAGCTTGATGTCCACACATCCTCCAATCACTGTACTTTTTCATTGGGACATGGTTGGTCCCTGTATCCGACCCATGCTCAATCGCGGTCAGCCTGAAGTTTTGGATTTGACCATGTAAAGCGCGACCAGATATCCCTAGTTGGTGCTTTATGCTTCTAAGCACTATATTTACAGATATTCTTTAAAAATTCACAACTCTTCTACTTCTTATTGAATTCCTGTTGCTTTGGTCTTGTTTTGTTCATTACATTAAGCTCTATTCTTCTAACCAGGTGTGGTATCTCTTTGAGTGGTGTTTCTACTGCTTTACTGTTTGAAGTTTTGCACAAATACTTGACACATTGCCTCTTACGTTTTTTATGGGGGGGTTATATAGCGCAAACTCGCCCAATGTATTATTATTTATTATTTAATTTAGAGTTTTATAGAGCACGAACTTGACCCGTGAGGGTATCAGAGCGCTTTACAAGATATAAAGAGGTGTATAAACAAAGTCTAAAGTGCAGAAATATACAGAACTATACAGAAGGGTGGCGAGGGGCAGGGGTGTAGGGAACATAGGGAAAAGGGGGATACAAATGTATGATTGCAATCATAGTTAAAGTCGGTAAAATCTAAGGCCCCACATATTCTCTGCGGGGAGATTTGGTGATCTGGGGAAGAAGAGATAGTCTTAGATTCATCAGGCTTGAGGTCAGGCATGGCAGACATTAGACGAGGAATTTACCCATGAGGAAGGTTTTGGCCTCCTTTTTGAAATGTGCTAGAGAAGGGAATCTTCTGATGGTGGGAAGGAAAGAGTTCCAGATTCTTGGTGCTGCCCCGGTGAATGCCCTATTGTAGGTTTTTTTTTCTGAAAAAAGGCAGGTTGGAGTAAGAGGTTTCTGGCGGACCGGGAGTTCCTGCTTCCTCCAGATACTACTAGTTTCTGTGCCAGATAAGCAGGGTAGTTTGTGTATAGAGCCTTGTGTGTAATGCATGCCAGTTTCAACTGAATTCTGGCCTCTAGAGGGAGCCAGTGCAGCGCTTTCATATGTGAAGAGATGTGGCCGAATTTCCTGGTGCCAGTGAGTAGTCTGGCGGCTGCGTTGAGGCAAGCTTTTAAGGGTGCTAGGGAGATCTTGGGTAGACCAGTGAGGGTGGAGCAACCATATTCCAGTCTGGAGAGGACTAGTGCTTGAATTGCCAATTTTAAGTCAGGAGCATTGATGAAAGGTTTCAGCTTCCATAGTTAGCTCAGGTGGAATCTAGCTGCTTTAGCCATCGAGTTGATGTGATCTTGCATTTTCAGGTTGCAGTCTAGGATTACGCCCAGGGATTTGGCAGAGTACCTGGAGGTATCAGAGCGCTTTACATGAGCATCAGTTGCTTTCCAGACATATACATTTATATAGGCACAGGGAGATTAAAGGATTTGCCCAGAATCACAGGATGTCAAGCTAGCGCCAATGCTTGAAACCGGTTCTCCAACTTTGAAGTCGACTGCTCTAGCCATTATCTGGCTGATTTGTGCCAAGATCCCAGAGCGTGAGCATAGATTAATTTACCTGTGTATCTGACTTAGCCTGACCAGGATTGTCGTTCCTGCTTGGACAGGGAAAAAAAGGATTCACCAATTGATCCCAACTCAAGGTGGGATTTAAATCAAATCAATTCTTTGTTCTCCCTATGATTCACGTCCATCATTAATGCATCCTTATGGGAGGGAGTTCTTGACACACTGACATAAACAATTATCAGGCCTCTTTTGGAAAGAAATCTATTCAAGACATAGGAGAGCCTAACAACTATTGACTCATAGCTCGGCTTTCCATTCTAGGCAAAAAAATGAATCAGAATGCTTCTAAATAGCTGCAATCATATTTTAAATTAATTTCTATTGATCATTAGATATGAATGTGCCTAATTTAGAGTTCTGAGTACCCATAGTTAGAAGTTAGAGCAGGCCACTGACAGGATTCAGTCATGTTGGTGGTTCCTGTCAATTAGTTACAAACGTCTAACTTGTTTTTTCAAAATCAAAACCCCAATGTGGGATTTCGTTTTTGAATAAACCAACATTTATGGGCCCCACACCATGAACGTTTTCTTGCATGGTCTGGGGGGGGAGTCATTGAAATGTTTGTACTGTCCTTTATCAGTAGGTGTTTCATGGTAGTAAGGAAAATCAGGAATTGACCATTCACCTGCCCACTCTAAATCAGAGGGGCAGTTGAATGGGCAAACCTCAGTTGGCCCTTACTTCATCAGGCCATTGGCAGAGTATTTTAGTGACAGAGTAGTCTCTATCGCTGACGTACTTAGGGTCTGCCCTACTGTCATGCAGGTAGGCTGACCTTCTGTTTGGTGGGGAGAGTAGTCCATGAGCTCTCTCCCAAACTCCAAATCACCCACGTTAATCTAGGTTTGTAGAAAAACATGGGCAGGAAATGTAGGTTGTTAAAGTAATTTGTAATAATTTCCAAGTCATTGATCATATGGAGTTTGGATGACTAATATCCTTAGACCTCTTATCAGGGTCAAGACAGTGGACTCTCTCATTTATTTTCACCAGTTGACTACAATGGCAGAGATAAGATACAGGGGCGTTTAGCTCCTTACTACCAGATAGAGCAGTTTGAACAGTTTACCTCCTCAGCCCCTGTTACCATGAGTGTGGCTCAGCAGGGTTCTCTGTTATTGCCATACCTGTTTAACATCTTTGTGACAGCCCACATTAATATCTTGAGAAACCCCAGCCTAAAATTCCTATCATATACTATGACAGAGAAATTCTGGTGAGGATTGGAGAAAATATCCACACATCAACTTGGTCTCAGGAGTTTTGAAAAACAATTAGTATGTGGATAAAGCAAAACTCACTGCAACTTTATGGAAGCAATCCCGATGGTTGTATGTGTCAAAGCAATGCAAGCACACAATATCAGCATCAGTCTTTCTTGCACTGCCCCTCATCCGAAAGATCAGCCACCTGAGGAGGAAGGAGAGGATATACAGAGGATTACTCTATTAGCTATGTCTGAGGAAGTAATATTAAGAAGGTACAACAGGTTTGGGCAAGAGATAAGACCAGGGTAATTGTGAAAACTCCAAACAGACTAAAAGAAAGCAAATTAGGAAGTACAATGAGGTACAAAGAATCAGTTGCATAGGTGACCCAGTTACATTTCCTGACACATGAATGCGAAAATGACTTGTAGCTAGGATAGTTCAGCCTCATGATGAAAACATGAATAAATCAAGGGGGAGTATTCGTTCCCAAAATCCAAGTAGTTAAAAGTATGGAAATGAATTAATCAGGAATAGTAATCAGTATTAGGTGTGTACATCTACAAAACAGAATGATACTGAAGTCAGGTAAATTAAATGTTCCCTGCCCCCCAAACCCTCAGTCTGCTCCCCTTACTTAGACAGACCTTAAATAATCCGTTGATGGACCCCTGTAGGCTCTGTCTACAAAATTCATCCTCCAACAGTCATTCTGATGGAGTAGGGGGCCATCAAAGGAAGGGCATTACACCATTCACTGTATTTAATGGGAAGAATGTAATGCCTTTTTCCTCCAATCTGTCACCAACAGGAAAAACATGGTGGTGAGGGACTGGAAAATTCCTCAAACTCCCAGGATGTGGGGGAGTCATTTGTTTTTGGTATTTTCAAAAACAAAACACTTTGTAATCATTTTACGGCATGCCATAATGGTTGGCAATACCATCTATCCAGCTTTTTCTAACTGACAGGAACAACCATGAAGGAATTTCTTGTCACTGTAGAGAGATGTTCGTGAGGCCGGTGGACACCTCTAAATTTGCAGAGAGGAAGTACTCAAGGATGATGAAGATAATGTCCTCTGCCATCCTAACGGGATAAGCTCCATCTGCCAAACTAAAATTCATCCCCCCTTAGTATTTATGTAGACTCATTTAGTCCTCAAACAAGATTTGACTTATGTGCAAAGGACTGTCTTACATTGCCACTGACTGCACTGATTTCTTTCGTCTACAAAGTGAGCTTCTAGAATAAAAAAAAAAAAACAGATTGACAATATTCTATAATACACATACAACTGCAAAAGTGACAATGTAGGCTTTAGACAATCTTCTACATTAAGCACTCTGACTTCCTCTATGCCTGTTAAATGGGAAACAACCTTTACAACACAGTCATTACATCGCACTACCTTTACATAGCAGTCATTATATCACAACATCCTTTACATAGCATGTCAGTACAACGCAGCCATTACATTGCATGTCACTATAACGCATGTCATTACAATGCATGTCACTACAATGCAGGCATTACATCGCAAGTCATTACAACACATAGTACCCGTACACTATCGACACTTACCCTACTGTTGCAATCACTGGAGTTAGAATAGTAATGTTTACCCCTACACTATCCAACACTCACCCTACTGTTGCACTAACTGGATTTAGAATAGTAATTTGTACCCATATACTATCCAATACTTACCTTAAATGCAATGTAATGGTATGCATTGTAATGGTATGCGTTGTAATAGTATGCGTTGTAAAGGTATAATGCAATGTAATGGAATGCGTTGTAAAGGTAGTTTCTGACAATGCAATGTACTGGCATGCTATGTAAAAGAATGCATTGTAAAGGATGTTGCGATGTAAAAACTGTGTTGTAAAGGCATGCATTGTAAATGTATGCGTTGTAACGTCATACATTCCTGTTAAAGTTCTGGCATTTGCAATCTGATTTTGAAAGAAGTTACGGGACAGATAATGTTCTCTGTATATGTTCCTTACATCATGAACAAAGAATAAAAAAACAGCCCTAAACAATGTCAAAACAATTGTGATGTTTTCATAAAACCAGCAGATAAAGAGTGCGGCATAGTAATCCTTTATAACATCAAATATAGATTGTGAGTTGTTTAGTGTCCAGCACCTCCTTTCTCTTACCAAAATAAATTTCCAAACATATTATTCAAAATGTTTATAGTCAGCTGTTTAAAATCAAAATACAAAATAATTTGTAAAGTTAATTTCATAAGTCCCATTGCTCCCCCCTTTTTAAAATCAGTGAAGTGCATTCCATTAGTTACTCCCTTAAGTATCTTTTTAAACTCATACTGCAGGATTCACCAAGGTAAACTTACACTTTTGTGTAAGTTTACCACAAAGTTTACTCCTATACGAAATTCATAAAGGTAAACTTAGACCAAACGTTTAACTTTACTACTTTTCGATATTGTTCAGGAAAAGAGTGTGATTTGTGAGTAATAACTCTACATAATACATATCTGATTAGATCAGTAAAATAGGTACATCAGACATGCATTAAATATGTAAGCGCGTTAGCAATAGACAATGGGGTGTACATGTAGATGACTGTGTTCATTTCCAGGCATGCAGTGCCATGTTCTTATGCATACCGAACACCACTTACCAGGCTTTGCCATCCATCCAGTCTACGTGGACTATACAGATGACAATGCAGGAAGAGCCAAAGCACAAGCAGTGGTGACAGATGGTTGAGGTGGTAACAGTGCAGGCCCTGCAGTGATTATATAAACAGGCTATGTGTGATCCCATGAAGGGACATTTTATGTTCCCATGTTGAGACACTGTATATTGTGCACAGACGTACATTGGTGGTTGGTGCTTTAGTAGGGACAGTAAACATAAATATTGGCATTGTTGTTGAGCAAACAGTCTTGCTGCACGTATCATTAATGTGCTGGATGATCATTCATGTCAAGACTTCTCCTTACCTAACAGCTCTTCTTACTATCTCTGGGGGAGAGACAGGACTTAGAAGCAAAAATTCTCTCATGTTACAAACTCTGGCTTTGAACACTTCCCTAGCACAAAAACTGGGGTTCTCTGAAACTGCTTCCAACCTCTGGAACTTCCTTACTCCAGCTATCAAAAACCAACCTGACTTATTCATCTTCAGGAAACTTATAAAAACGTACTAGATTCATTGTCATTTCAACTAACTTCTCTTAATGTGTTGATCGTCTCCCTTTCTTTGCCTCCTCACTTTGTTTTATGCCAATTTATTTCTCTTTGACATTGCATCTATCTGGTTATTTGTATCGGGCTTGTCACACCTCCTTGGTATAGCCGTGGTCTAGAAGACCATAAATAAATGAATAAATATGCTGTTGCTTGAAGGGTGATTCAGAGGTGTGCTCTGAGTCTGCAGTGAGAGTGCAATTGCCACCTATATCCTTACAAACCTTTTCTTTACAAAACTACTCTCACCATGCCAATTTTTCTTTAGCTCTTCATCGGTGCATCTATTAAACTCCAATGCATTCACCATATTGGTGATGTTCTACTACATGCTCAACTGTCATTATGTGTAGACTGAGTTTGTCTTTTTTTTAAACGGTTTATAAACAATTTGACCACAATATCTGCATCCTACTCAGTGAAGAACCTCTTCCTCTTTTGCGGAATGGTCCATATGATCATTTATTTTTAACTCTAAAGGGTAGGAGGTGCATGAGTCTAGGCATTCAGCCATAGGATAAGCATGACAGCATGCAGGTCCAGAGATCTACCAGCACTCTTGAAAAGTATATATGTAAGTGTGTACAGCATTCCTCTTCTATTGACCTCAACATATTCTGTCCAAGTATCCAATGACAGGGTGTTAGAAATTGGGAGCCTGGTTGACTGGGGTATAAGCCCTGGTTAAGCAGTAATCACAATCCTAGTCAGGGAAAGGTACAAGCATACCCTAAATTAACCTGTGCTCACCCTCTGGTAGCTTGACATAGAGCAGTTGGGCTTAGCTTTGAAGGCCATGTATAAAGTATTTGTGCAACACTTCAAACAGTAAAACAATGAAAACACCACACATACATTTTCCACACCAAGTTAGAAAAATAGAGCTTAATTTAATAAATAAAACAAGACCAAAATAACAAACATCCTATACGTAGAATGGGAGTAATGAATATTGGAAGAATAAACTGTGATATAGCTTTTAAAAGCATAATGCGGCAACCTGGGATATCTGAACGCGCTGGACTGGGTCAAATCCAAGTGTTCAGGCTGACTGTGATTGAGTGTGGGTTGATAGAGTCCAAGATATACCTTCTCAATTTCTGTGCCAAGAGTCTCTTTCTCAGGGAAAAAGTTTGCCGAGAGAAAGGAGAACGTCGCAGGTGCTAGTAAGTGGGATACAAAGAAGTCGGCCAGGCATCATGGCTGGATAGACTAGGGCCTCACAGTTGTCAGTGGTGATACTTGCTGTGTGAAGAGATGAACTTGCGCCTGCCTGCACTACATATCCGGGCGAGCGACGAGGTTCCGGAGCGAACCTGCCTGTTCGCGAAGAGCCCAAAAGGTTGACTTAAAAAACAAAAAGACTACTTCCAGGGGCCACACCTGAGAGGCACTTCCTGGCGATCAGAGGCTCATTGAAGATGGGACCAGGTGCTGTGTGAAGCCTGTTAAGTAACTTAGGTTCAGATCAGGAGGTCAACACAATAACCCTTTGAGTTACTCTGGGGGCCAAATGGGTACCTTGGTCCAGTTGTTCTTCTCATGGCAAGAGGGAAGCAGGTATCACAGCAAGGCACAGCACCTTCAGAGTAGCAGTCCAGCAGAGTGGTATTTCTTTCAGCAGCACAGCAGTCCTACTTTCTGGCAGAGTAAATACAGGTCCAGAGGTATAATGAACTGGTGGTGTCTGAGGACCAGTATTACACCCATGTGCAGTGGGGGGAGCCTTAAAAGATATGCCCTTGAAGTGCATGGAGTACCTGTTCTTCCTGCCCTGGCTCACGTCTCACTATAGGGGGTTATGCAGCACTTTGTGTGTGGAAAAAACACAGCCTTTTCAGGTGTAAGTGGGGCTATTCAGATAATCATGTGGTAGAATGGACACTTGTAGCTTCAAAACCATTGGGTAGAATGCATCACCCTCATAAACGCTATGTTTTTAGAATGCGGTGTATATCTATTCTCCCCCCCACATTAGCGTTACGGCATTGTCGTCAGATGTCCAATATCTTGCTATATGCCAGCCTCATCCAGAGGCAACCTCTGGTTTTGATAGCAGTGTCCAGAGAATGAGGGGCACCCCCAGAGGAAGGAGTGAAAAAATTGAAAGAAAATTTAAAAAACAGAGCGTCTCCAAGCGGAGCTTTAATATGAAAAAAGGTGGGGTTCTGTTATTAAAAAATGTTGGAGGGTACAATTGAAGATCAAGTTACTGGATCTCATTATACCACTTAATTTATACTGTTGACATGTTTCTGCTCCTTATTGCCCAGCCGGGTCTGTGGAGCATTCGTCAGGACAAACAAACACAGAGTTACTTACACTACTTGTGCAGTTTTCATAAGTGTCATATTCAAACACTTGATTTCTAGCTTTCTCTCAATTCCTGTATTGAGAGGGCTTCGTACTTCAACAGGGAGCGGGGCTACTCTGTAGTGCCGAGCCGCGTGTGGAAAGATTGCCGCGTCTAGTGCTGACTCTGCCCCTGGACGTCCAGGTTGCCTCTGGATGAGGCTGGCATATAGCACGATATTGGACATCCGATGACAATGCCGTAACGCTAATGTGGGGCGGAGAACAGATATACACCGCAATCTAAAAACTTGGGCTAGATGTATCAAGGCTTTTGCGACTCGCAAAGGCCGAAATTCGCAGAATTGCGGCCTTTGCGACTTGCAAACGGCCTTTTAGCATTTTTTGGTATGTATTAAAAAACTCGCAATTTAAGGAATCGCAAAAAAATGCGATTCCTTATTTTGCCATCGCATTCCAGGAATCGCAATTTTTGCGATTCCTTAAATGATATGTATGTAACATATTGAAATTGCGAATTTGACTTAAGAAATCGCAAATTACCACCAACTTGTAGTTGGTGGTAATTTGCAATTTCTTTCAAAAAGGCCCTATTTGGCATTTGTGAGGGTGGCATGTGACACACATACATGCCCATAGGGCATGTATGTGTGCCACATGCACACACATGTAAATTTCAGGGGTGCAGCAGGGTGTCTTTGAGACACCCCTGCACCCTTGAAATAATTCTCAAATTGCGATTAGCAATTTGCGAATTCGCAATTTGAGAATTATTGCACTATCATTCCTATGGGCCTCCTGGCCCATAGGAATGCATTGGAAATTATTCTTTATTTGCAAATTCGCAAAATGCGAATTCGCAAATAAATAATAATAAGGAATCACAAAAAAATAGCGATTTTGTACATACATTCCATTTTGCGAATTCTAAATAGAGATTCGCAAAAAATCGCTATTTAGAATTCGCAAAACGGAATCTTGATACATCTGCCCCATAGCGTTTATGAGGGTGATCCATTCTAACCAATGGTTATGAAGCTACAAGTGTCCATTCTTCCACATGATTATCTGAATATCAAAACGGGGAACTGAATGGACAGTAATTCCTCCTCCCCACCAGTTGGTTAGTAAGTGAGGCTATGCCCAGTTCCTCCCGCTAGGATGGCCCATTAGGTCACACCTAAGCTGCCATTCTGTGTGGCTGTCATGGAGGAATACACAACGCCCAACTGTCAGCTACCCCAAACATGTTATCAGAGAGAGGTAGCAAGTAAAAAGTGGCTAAAGTGAGAAAATGCCAACTCTCTAAAAGTGTAATTTTCTTCACCATAAGTTGTGATTTTAAATTGTGATTTCAGAGACACCAAACTTGAATCAGTTATATATTCACATTTGGGAGTTACACTTATAAAATACAATAAGGTAATGACAATGTTATCCTATGGGAGATATTGGCCTAGAAGTAGTGAAAAACCATTGTAAGAGTTATTCACTCCTAGGACAGGTACAATTTAAAAGTACATGTCCTACTCTTTAAATCCACTTCACCCTGCCCTTAGGCTGTCCAGGGACTGGCTTAGGGGTGACTGATATGTATTTCAAGGCAAGGTTTGGGCCTGGCAAGAGTTTTAACTTGCCAGTTTGAGATGACAGATTAACACTGCACACACAGACTCTGCAATGGCAGACCTGAGACATGTTTGAAAGGCTACATAATTGGGTGGCACAACCAGTGCTGCAGATCCAGTGGTAGCATTTAACCACAGGCCCTGGGCACATCTAGTGCACTTTATAAGAAATGTATAATTAAATTAAATATGCCAATTGTGGCTAAGCCAATGTCACCATGTGTTTGGGAAAGAGCGTAAGCACTTTAGTACCGGTCAGCAGTGGTAGTGTGCAGAATTGTATGACCAGAAAAAACAGGAGGACTGAAGGCAAAAGGTCAGTGGAAACCATACCAAGGATGCACGGTCTAATACGTGTTCCCCCAGCTGAAAGTGGGGAGAGCTGCTTAACGCCACGGAATTCTTTTAACTAAGGCCAAATACCCGGGAGAGACCATCAGCATTGGAGTGGTCTGCTCCTGGACTGTGTTCCACTGTAAAGTCCATTCCCTGTAAGGAGATGGACTACCTCAATAGTTTGGAATTCTCACCACATGTCTGAATTCATCATCTAAGGGGGCTGTGGTCTGTCTGAACCCGGAAGTGAGTAGTAAGCAGGTATGGACTTAGCTTCTTCAGCGCCCTGACCACAGCAAGTCTTCTCTCTCTATTGCACTCCACCTCATAACTGATGAAGGATGCTGGTTGATCTAGACCCTCTTCATTTAGCTATGAGAGCACAGCCTCTATGCCATGATCTGAAACATCTGTCTGCACAATGAATTCTTGGGAAAAGTTAGGGGCTATGAGCATGGGTGTTGTGAACATGACCTCCTTCTGGGTGCCAAAAGATTTCTGCCATACCTCTATCCAATACAACTGACGTGGCTGCTTCTTGGAAAACAGTTTTTTCAAGGGGCGACAATGGTGCCATATCCCTTGGCAAATCTCCTATTTTAGCCGATGAGGCCTAAGAAGGCTCTCACCACTGTCTGGGACTTGGGGGGGGGGGTTACATTTCTTCCATAGATGGACTGCACCTTGCCTCCTCCCACTTGGTGACCAATGTTGCCCTTTCTGACACTTACTGATCTTGATTGTCAGTCCTGCCCTCTGCAGGGTCTGAAGCACTTCCTTGAAGTGGCACAGGTGGTGCTCCCAGCTAAAACTTAAGATAGCATTGTTGTCTAGGTAGGCAGCACTCAAGGTCTCCAACCCAGCCTGATCCTGGTTTACCAGCCTCTGGAAGGTGGCAGGGGCATTCATCAACCCAAAGGGCATCCCCAGAACTGAATGTACCCTCCTTGGGTAGAGAACGCAGACCTCTCTTTGCCACCTCCTTTCAAGGCAATCTGCCAGTACCCAGACGTTAAGTCTGGATACTGAGGAACTTGGCAGCTTCTAACTGATTTATGAGCTCATCAGCTCAGAAAATGGGTGTCAATGTTGGTAATCGCATTGAGCCCACGGTAGTCCACACAGAACCTAAATTCAGGTGTGACACCCGGAGGAGCAGCCTTGGGAAGCAACACCATTGTGCTGGACCAAGGGCTGGTTAAGGGCTCAATAACCTCTAACACCAGCATCTTTGGAGACCTCCTTCTAAATGCTGGCTCTCAACTTACCAGACAATCTCTAAATGTTATTCTTTATAGGCATGCAGTCCCCAGCATCAGCATCTGGGGTAAACCACGTAGTTAGTCCTGGGGTAAGAAAAAAAATTAGGCAAATCAACCTAGCAACTAGCAGCAGTCTCTGTGTTCGTCCAGGGTCAGTGTATGGGAGAGGCTGACACCCTCCACTGACCGATCCAACTCCTTAGATGAAATGAGGTTGGAGAGAAATTCACCCTCCTCTTCCATCCCATCATCAGTGACCCACCTACACTATCCACCCTTTACCTGGCCCCTCACTTGCACTTCACCCATAGGCTGTTGGAAAAAAGATCTCCGATAAAGAGCCCCTCCTAGAGGTGAGCCCGTTGGACATTGCACCGCCTGTCCAACGAGGAGCAACGGCCAATGATGAAGCATGACACTTGCAAGAGTGTGTGAGGCCATTCATTCCAACTAATGGGATGCCCAGGGTAGCCCTCCACTGAGCACTACCCTCTCCTCAACCTCCTTCCCTCCTTGACTATATTACTCTTCACTAAGGAACAACTGAGTCCCCTTTTTATCAGTCATTGTTATTTGGGGCTCTGACTCAGGTTGGACCTTCCATTCTATTTCTTTGGAATGGTAAATCGAGCCTCTGGACCAACATTTGATCCAATCCCTTGAACCCCTCCTTTGCTACATATCTTGCACGGCTAACCACCGTGGGGAATAAATTGTTTGGTGGGTAAGTGTTCCTCTATCCCCCTCCTCTCTTTGAGTCCCTGACTAATATATCACGGACTGGGTTGATATACCTTTGAGTATTATCCCCTTTTCGATTTCTTTTTTTCTTTCAGTTCACCAAATAACCCCTTACCATCCCAATATGGACGGACAGGGACTTAGTTTTGGTGATGATGATGCAGCAGCCATTCATAGGCTTCCGTCTATGCTAGGCATGGACCTAGAAATTGCAACAGGGAGCAACTCTACAGACTGGAAAGCACTCTCCGATATGAAAAGAGAGTGGGTCAGAATCACTCTGCATGGAGCACTAATGGCCGAATACTTTAAGGCAAAAATAGCACCTAACGGCCTCATTGTTAAGAACTTCCCCAGAATTTTCTGGGAGGACGGCCAATTCAAGATAGAATGGTCTCTCATTTCTTGGAAATGTACACACGATTTACTCATTCTTCTGGTAAACACAGCCAAACGTTTGGCTGATGAGCTCCTGACTAAAATCCAGGCAGCAGAAAGTGCCCTTAAAAATTCTGGACAGAACACCGGTTTCAAGACTAAGTTGGCAGAACTCAATAAAGAAATCACAGAACATAAAGATTTCTTAATGAAACAAAAAGTGGCAAAACTACAAAAGGATATTGAACGATTCTCAAAAGAGAAAGTCTATCCTTATCTCAAGGACGACTTTGTCCCTGCAGGGACAGGATATCTCTCCGACTCAAGTGCTACCTCTTCTAGGCGAGGTTCCAATAGTGATGACAACTCGAGTGGAGATGAGTGGCAACCTAGACCCCGCAGAGGTAATAGAGGAGGGAGACGGGCACAACCCTTTTATCAAATCCCCCCCTATCAAGGTCCTCCAATGTGGCAATTTCCACATTTTCAACATCCCATGACCCCCTTTGGACCCCCGTACCCCCCTCAGTTTGCCCCACAAAGCTTGAACCAGCAGCCTTTTTTAGACAGAGGTTGGGGCAGAGGGCGCGGGCGCAGGCGAGGAAACGCTCTGGACAAAAGGGTCCAATGGGAGGATACACAAACCCTAGGGATGGAAACGAGGAGCAAGACAGGGAGGAAGTGAGTTTAGTTGTGAACTTATCATCACGCCAACTTACAATACCAGAAGAAAAAGTCCTCCAGAAAGGATTGGGATTTGTACCCACCCCTACAATAGACAATTTTGAACTGACTTGCGAGATTCAGAAATTCTTCAGGAAAGTCAGATTGAGAGCTTTCTTCGATGGTAAAGCCGTTGAGACACGCTCAGATTCAGGTCTTCATAATCCATCAACTTTTACACCACATAGTGGGATGACAACCAACGAAGTCCTAACATATGAGCAGGCTGTGCTCAAGGACATTGGGGCCCTGAGACCATGTAAGAAATACCATAACCTGTCCAATATGGAGAAACAGATACTTAACTCTTTGGGCAATGACGAAACCATCACAATCAAACAGGCAGATAAAGGTGGAGCCACAGTCTTAATGGACACGAAAGACTATGAAATAGAATGCCTAAGACAACTTGGGGATAGACGCTACTATACCCCTATCCCTACTGACCCCACTGTACGACTTAAAACCACCATCACAGGTTTGGTGGAATCTGCAGAGTGCCAAGAATGGATCACCAAAAAAGAGGCGGAATTTCTTGTGAAAAAGGATCCAAGAGTACCATATTTTTACACCCTCCCAAAAATTCATAAGGGGACAACACCGGTACCTGGACGCCCGATCGTATCAGGGATAGGCTCTATCTTGGAGCCTTTATCACAATTTTGTGATTACTTCTTGCAACCGCTAGTGAAGAGAATCCCTTCCTATGTTCAAGACACCAAAGATGTCTTACGCCTCCTTGACAATCTACAGGAGGGCATCCAGATTGACTTCCTCATCACCCTTGATGTGGAGGCCCTCTATACGAATATCCCACAGAGGGCCACACTCGGGGTAATAGAGAGGACTCTCAGTATGGAAGCATGGACATCAGCCACACCACCCGCATTCATTATGGAATGTGCTGAACTTGCCCTGACTGAGAACTTCTTTGAGTTCAAAGGACAGTATTATCAACAGACCCAGGGCACGTCCATGGGCAGTACCTTTGCCCCTTCGGTGGCATGCCTGTATATGGCAGATTTTGAGGAGCAATACATCAATGGACCAATGAACCCCTACCAGTCTAACATCATACTATGGAGGAGGTTTATTGATGACATCCTCATACTCTGGACAGGGACAACACGCCTGTACCTGGAGTTTTTTGCATGGTTGAACACCTTGAATAACTTCCTGACCTTCACAATCACGGCCTCAGACTCCAGGATAGCATTCCTGGACCTTACCATCAGATTGGAAAGGGGCAAGATCAGTACCACGATGTATCGGAAGCCGACGGACCGGAACAGTTTGTTACTCTTCTCTAGCCATCATCCAAGAGCCTTGAGACTGAATCTTCCCTTTGGGCAATTTTTGCGGGTTAGGCGCAATTGCACCAACCTCACTGACTACAGGAATGAGTCTAGTATTCTGTCACGCAATTTGAAAGAAAGAGGTTACCCCACTAGGGAGATTTACAAGGCAAGGAAACGGGCACAGAACAATAATAGAGAGGCACTCCTGGAGGATAATATCAGAACCTCACAAGAGACTAATCCCTTGACTTGTGTGACCACCTTTACACCTATCTCTAATGACATTAAGAGAATTGTCAAGAAACACTGGCAAATTCTCAATACAGGAGAGCTGACTCTGGAGATCCCCAGGTTTGCTTTTAAAAGGTCCAGTAATATAAAGGACGTTTTGGTTCACACCAGACCAAAACAAAGTATAGTCCGCAGACAGAACACACTTTGGCAACTCCCTCCAGTAAAGGGACACTACCCATGTGGTTCCTGCAGCGTCTGCCCCTTCACTAATGCTACCAAGTCTATCAACCTAACAGAGACATTCTCTTGGGAAATTCGTAGCCATACCAATTGTAACTCTTCCAATTGCATCTACCTTATTAGGTGCCCTTGTGAATTACAGTATGTGGGCATGACCACTAGATCGGTCAAGGTTTGTATATCGGAACACCGCAGTAATATACGATGTAAAAAAACCAACACTAAAATGTGTCGACACTTTCTGGAACACAATCACACGGCCGACTCCATATGGTGGGTCATCCTTGAAATCCCCAACAACAGATCTAAACAGAACCTATTCCATAAGGAGCAACGGTGGATACATAGGCTATCCTCAGATAAGCAGGGACTCAACGAGGATATCCCATGGAGCAGTCTTTGATTTCATTGATGCACTATGTCCTAGGCATGATATACACAAACTCCCATGCCCTCCTGTATGCATCACATGTCCTTTCTGACTTTATCCATCGCTAAGTCTAAATCATTGCTTAATATACATTGAGCTCCATTGGGTTATACATGCTAATCAATCCATCATCATCTATAATCATAAGGGGTTCGATTCCCCTCTCCAAGATGGCGCCCATATTAACGTTGGTTTAAATACGATACATGCGCCCGGTTTAATATCAAACATATGAGTTCTGACTACCACTGTAGTTATTTACCACAATTTTGACCCCCTCCGCCATCAGTGTAATTGTTTTTACATCGTTGATTTCGATGCAGCCCTGGTTAATTAACTGTGGACACGCTTGAATTTCACCTTCCAAGATGGCGACTATGTTAACACCACTTATCACGTGACACACCACATACTGTGGTGACGCCCCAAACCATCGATAAAAACAACAGTGTACCGGGAACCCGTTACTATCCGGATCCCGGTGGCGATGAGTAGGCATACCATCTAGGACCAAGGCTATGAGAAGTAAGTGAGCGGCGCGCGTGTGTTTTTTGATCGAACGCTGGGAGCACAGCAAGATTGTTTTAATCGCCCCAATACCAGGATCTTTGTGTACCTGCTCGGCGTTGCCGAAATTAGTGCAGGCGCAGGTTTGCCGACAAACACATGGGCACCACTGCCTCTGAATCTTTAACTTAGCTAGAGAAGGTATTGGGCTATATTGCAACATAACTCTTAACAAACGGAGGTGTCTTTAACACTACCAGCGACGGTGGCACATGCAGGCATAACTAAGTATGTGAACGCTGCGCTTTGGACGCATTTACTTACATCCCTCAACCATAGCTAAACACTAATAAGAATATGGCTAAAACAACATTGAGGCCTCTACATAAATTAGAATATGCATTTACTAATAAAGCTGCATATCAACGAAGGGCAGGATGACTGTATAAGAGTGTCCCCATAATGGTATATCCAATAACATTAGTGTGAAATATTAAACACAAAGAGAAACCATCTCCAATTATAGTACAATGAGTCACTGAGGCATTTGAGGATCCTTGATAATATTGGAATTACGTGCCTTTGTCTTCCCTATAGCCATTAAACACCTATTGGCTCTCTCCCTTGAAGTCACACCTACCGGGTACTGTTGACACCTGCACTCCTTGACCTGTAGGTGAGTACCTAAGGAACCCCAGTAGGTTGACTAAGTAGACGCTGTAAAGAAACTGCTGCTATCATGTTTGATTTTAATTTGGTTTTTAGCTCAATTTTATTTTTAATTATGGCAAGAGGTGACTTGTGGTACACGTGAATTAAGTTGATACTAAATGGTCACTGCTCACAGAATGTCACAGCCACAGAGTCACTTCTCTTCACAAAACCACAGTTTGTTCACGGTCAAGAATGGGAAACTGTTGTCTTTGTACTTTGGTAACTCTTCCTTTTGTCTCCTCTAGGCAAGAGCAGTCATAACCAGGTAGTACAACAGTAAATATGATGTTTATAGGTTGACACTTTACTAGGTCTTTCCTTGTGATAGATGTATAATTATATTAGGTCCTGAAGAATCGCAGCGTATTTGCATAAGCGAGAAACATGTCGACCTCACAGAACGCTTTGTAGTCCTAGGTCGTGATACGGAACCTAACCTCTGGCGATCATAGGCTACTCACTGGTTTTACTTATAGTATGGGAACCACCAGAATAAATTGATCTCCGGTACCCCACACTATATTTTAACGCACCCACCTACACTATCCACCCTTTACCTGGCCCCTCACTTGCACTTCACCCATAGGCTGTTGGAAAAAAGATCTCCGATAAAGAGCCCCTCCTAGAGGTGAGCCCGTTGGACATTGCACCGCCTGTCCAACGAGGAGCAACGGCCAATGATGAAGCATGACACTTGCAAGAGTGTGTGAGGCCATTCATTCCAACTAATGGGATGCCCAGGGTAGCCCTCCACTGAGCACTACCCTCTCCTCAACCTCCTTCCCTCCTTGACTATATTACTCTTCACTAAGGAACAACTGAGTCCCCTTTTTGTCAGCACAGCCTCTATGCCATGATCTGAAACATCTGTCTGCACAATGAATTCTTGGGAAAAGTTAGGGGCTATGAGCATGGGTGTTGTGAACATGACCTCCTTCTGGGTGCCAAAAGATTTCTGCCATACCTCTATCCAATACAACTGACGTGGCTGCTTCTTGGAAAACAGTTTTTTCAAGGGGCGACAATGGTGCCATATCCCTTGGCAAATCTCCTATTTTAGCCGATGAGGCCTAAGAAGGCTCTCACCGCTGTCTGGGACTTGGGGGGGGGGGTTACATTTTTTCCATAGATGGACTGCACCTTGCCTCCTCCCACTTGGTGACCAATGTTGCCCTTTCTGACACTTACTGATCTTGATTGTCAGTCCTGCCCTCTGCAGGGTCTGAAGCACTTCCTTTAAGTGGCACAGGTGGTGCTCCCAGCTAAAACTTAAGATAGCATTGTTGTCTAGGTAGGCAGCACTCAAGGTCTCCAACCCAGCCTGATCCTGGTTTACCAGCCTCTGGAAGGTGGCAGGGGCATTCATCAACCCAAAGGGCATCCCCAGAACTGAATGTACCCTCCTTGGGTAGAGAACGCAGACCTCTCTTTGCCACCTCCTTTCAAGGCAATCTGCCAGTACCCAGACGTTAAGTCTGGATACTGAGGAACTTGGCAGCTTCTAACTGATTTATGAGCTCATCAGCTCAGAAAATGGGTGTCAATGTTGGTAATCGCATTGAGCCCACGGTAGTCCACACAGAACCTAAATTCAGGTGTGACACCCGGAGGAGCAGCCTTGGGAAGCAACACCATTGTGCTGGACCAAGGGCTGGTTAAGGGCTCAATAACCTCTAACACCAGCATCTTTGGAGACCTCCTTCTAAATGCTGGCTCTCAACTTACCAGACAATCTCTAAATGTTATTCTTTATAGGCATGCAGTCCCCAGCATCAGCATCTGGGGTAAACCACGTAGTTAGTCCTGGGGTAAGAAAAAAAATTAGGCAAATCAACCTAGCAACTAGCAGCAGTCTCTGTGTTCGTCCAGGGTCAGTGTATGGGAGAGGCTGACACCCTCCACTGACCGATCCAACTCCTTAGATGAAATGAGGTTGGAGAGAAATTCACCCTCCTCTTCCATCCCATCATCAGTGACTAGGAGCATAGCTAGCTCAGACCTCTCAAAGTGGGTCTTGAGGTGATTGATATAAAGGACCCTCAAAGGGTTCATGGAGATCTTGAGGTCCAGCAAGTAGGTGAATTCACTCTTGCATTCCTTCACCTCATAAAACTCAGACCGGTAGTCTTGTAGGGCTCTGGGATTCATGATTTGCACACAGGTTGAAACCTGACCAGAGTGGCAATCTGCTCTTAACATCATTGCATGTCTTCCTGACTGGTTTTCAGATTCCACTGAGCCAGTTATGGAAGAGTGTTGTCTGGTTGTGCAGTGGCAAAATGTATCTGATCACATCCTGAGAGGCCTTCCCTGGAGCTTGCTCCCAGCCCTCCTTCACCAAACTGAGAGGTCTTTTTAAAGAATGCCCATACAAAAGTTTAAAGGGGCTAAAGCCAAGACCCTTCTGTGGTACCTGCTTGTAGGTAACCAAAAGGCATGGCGGGAGGACATCACACTTTTGCATCATGAGTTCTGACAGGCTCATAATCATGCACTTTAGGGTCCTGGTGAACCTTTCAACAATCACATTGGTTTGTTGGTGGTAGGGAGCGGGAAACTTGTAGTTTACCCCACATTCTTTCCACAAGGCCTTCACGTACCCTGACATGAAGTTGGTACTATGGTTGGTTAACATCTTATTGTGGAAGCCCACATGGGTAAAGATCTCTGTCAGTGTCCTGCCCACTGCAGGTGCAGTCACATTCCATAGAAGAATAGCCTCCGGGTACCGGGTGGCATGGTCCAACAAAACTAGGATGAAGAGGTTGCCCATGGCTGTCTTGGGGTCCAGATGCCTAATATAAATAACTTTATTTCAGCTACCAAGCCATGAAAGTTTGCAATCACATGAAATCAGATATAATCAATATTTTAAGCATTCTTCCTATTTACACAAGTTAAAACTGTACATAGAATTGGAGGATAATTATTCCTATGACAATACATGTTGGTACTCTGTATAGCTTTGTGTTATATTGAATTACGCCTCAGTTGCAAATAGCAATCAATACAACCATTTATACATGTAAAATTAATAAATAATCTAATGATTTAAGCAATAAAAATCCCACAACAGTGGAAAAACAACCAAGTACTATTGATAAGGCATTTCTTAAAATTCTAAGTCAAAAGTTTGAAATTGCTGAAGGTTTTCTTTCTTTGAATCGAAGGACAGTGAAGGTAACGAGATAACGCAAAAGATATTTGTTCTCATGGATCACTTTTCAATAACCATGCAGCTTCCCAATAGTGTCCCACTCCCATGAGTTTACATATGGCAATCAATCAATTCTTATATGCTGTTTAATAAAGGGGGCAGAAAAACAAGAAGTGATCCTGTGACTATAATTTGTGGACAACTTGGACAAAATTTGAAATTGAGGGGTATGTTAGACCATTTTGAAGTGTGAGGTCCCAGTGGGAGAAGATCACATCTATATTGTTTATATTAGCATTTAGCCTAAATGGGATAAATTCTGTCAACATAAGGCTTCAACCTTGGTACACCTTATGATTAAAAAACTGACCAGTTATGCTACTCTCCTGGTGGACTCTCCATATTTGCTTCAAGACTTCCTCCCAGTATCGATGCTTTGCTTTCTGTGCATGTCCTTTAGCAATCAGCTCTGGTGACATCAACAGTTCACCGATTCCTATTCTATTTGATGTTTCTTGTATTATCTTCAGCCAGGGAGTGGTCACCTCCTTGTCAAGAGCCAGCAGATCCTTTACTTAATCCCTGTACATTGCTAGTTCTTGAGTTGACTAAAGTCTAATCCAGTACAGCAATAGTTTGATCAAAATAGTTAAATGTATTGGATTTATAGCTAAGTCTAATCTCAATGGTGTGATTGGTGAGCTTGGGGGGAGTTAAAAAAGAGCCCTTGTAAACTTGTTCTCAACTTTAGTCGAAGTTTCTGATTTAACGTAGCCCCATATATCAGCTCCCTAGACTGCCACTGTTAAGGCTGAAGCTCTATATAGTGTAAAAGCAGGGGACATTGCACCCCTTAAGGTGGCCCTATATTTCCTCCCTATTGCAGAGTAAGGTGTCTTTACTTTTTCCCAACTGGGCTCCCCATCTTAGATTATCTGTCCGTATGACACCCAAATAATCAAAATGTACGACCTTCTCAAGGGGAACCCCCTCTATTGTCACATTTACTCTCTATGATATGTGGGTATTTACATACACAAATTTGAATTTAGATGGATTAAATTCTAAGCCCCTTTCCTCACAAAAAGCAACAAAGGCATTCAATTTGGATTGAAGCCCCATTGGTGCTCTCAAGATTAATAGGGTGTCATCCGCGAACATCAGGATCTGGATGGGCACTCCTACTAATTTAGGGGCATCATGTCTACATTCAGCCAGCTTTTTCACAGCTCCATTGATATATAAGCTAAAGATTGTGAGGGCGAGAGCACACCCTTGTCTCACCCTTACTTAATATTAATCCCATCCATCAAGTCTCCAGTTTTATTCCATCTCACCTTTGCATATGTTTTTGCATGAAGAGCCTTCAGTATCCTTCATAGGTCTATAGGAATTCCATACCCATTCAGAACTTCACATAGGCTTTCCCTCAGTACCAGGTCGAATGCCGCTTTTAGATCAATAAAAGCAACATATAGATGGTATTGCCTCAAGGTGACATATTTCCAAGCTACCAACATGAAGCAGAGGACCTGGTCCAAGGTTTTTCTCAAAATGTTTATTATTGCAAGATAAGACATAAGACATACTAAAAAAATACATTGAATCATGTGATAATAAACTAACATAGTATTAGCTTTGTATTAGGTTTTACAATATAAAAGAAGATCAGCAGAGAAAATAAAAAAAGCAAGAGAAAGGAAAACGAAGTACTTTTTAGCTAGCTAAGAGAGATACTCAAAATAGTAGATAGTCATTTGTAAATAGAAATTTCCACACTTATAGTTCAAAAAAATGTTTCCAAATCTTTTCTTTTTTTTTAAAGGCTTTTGGGCCTCTATGTTTAGCTAATGTAAGTTCCATAATTCTTATTTCGCTAACCAAAGCACACCATTCTGCAACATTAGGAGGATGTTTAGATATCCATGTTCTTGCTATAACTAATCTTGCACATGCAAAAAGAATGGTTATGAGATCTTTATTAAGACAGTTAATTTCTTGAATATCTAATAAAACTAAGTGTGCAGAAAGTACCGGGGATGTTACCTGTTTATTTTTTAGGATTTCCATTATTCCGTTCCAATATTTAGATAGTACGGGACAGGAGAATAGCATATGTTCGATTCCAGCCACATATAAATCACATTTTGGACATTTAGTTTTATCTGTTGCTGAATTCCCCTGTGTCCAGGTAGAGATTCTTTGTGGTGTATAATAAAGTTCTGTAATTGTTCTATAGAGTTGCAACCTAAGATTGGAAGAGTGTACTATGTTGTTTAAATGGGATAGTGCAGTTGCAATCTGTGTAGGATTTATATCCAAATTGAGTCTACCAGACCATTTTAATGCAATTTTAATCGTATCATCGCACTTACCCTTAACTAAGTGTTGATAGCCCAATTTTATAAGTGATTTTGTTTTATCGGAATATATACACTCCAATAAGTCCGATTGAGTAACTTCCGTTAATTTCATTTTGCTATAGAGGAAATCTCTTATTTGTCTGTATTTAAAGTACATATCATTAGTTATGCCGTTTGTTGTTTTAAGGCTTTCAAAGTCTAACATACCATTTGATCCATATAGGTCTCCCAGTGTATTTATTCCATGTCTAATCCATCGATTTCCTGTCCCCTCAGAGAAGATACCAGGAAGACCTGGATTGTTCCAGAGTCTAAGTTCCGCATTAAAAAATGAGCTTTTGCCTACGGACAAAATTTGATCCCAGATGTTTTTTGATGTGCTTAGCCGTCTTAAATTTGACCCGTTTAAAATAATTCGGGTCGTGTGCGCGAAGTAAGAATTGTTTACTATCAGAACCTAACATGTATTGGTGAAAAAATAGTGGAATTTCGTTCTTTATTAAACTCCTTATTCGAAGAAAAAATGTTGCTAGAAAATAGAGATTAAAATCCGGAAAAGCAAGTCCCCCTTTAGATGTTGGCAATTTCAGAAATGTAATGGCCCTTCGTGCTTTTTTGTACCCCCATAAAAAGCTGCTGCATATGCCATCTAGTTTTTTAAAGAAGAGTTTATTAGGTTGAAGTGGTATAGCCCTAAATAAGTAAAGTAATTTGGGTAAAACCTTCATTTTAATCAAATTAATTTGTCCTATTAAACTAAGCGGTATTTTGTACCATTTTTTAAGACTTAAAGTAGTTTCTTTTAGAAAAGCTTCGTAGTTCATGTTTAGTATTTTCCCCACATTAGCAGCTAATTTAATTCCTAAATATGTAGCATTTTGGCTGATATCATATATAAGTTCATCAGGGGTGTAGTTAACAATAATTTGTGTTTTACTCACATTGAGTTTGTATCCAGATACTTTTCCAAATTTATCCGCTTCATTGATAATCCCGGGCATTGCTTTATTTATGTCTGTTGTATAAATTGCAATATCATCGGCAAAAGCAGTTAATTTGAGGAATTTTTTCCCGTGGTTGACTGGAATATTATTAGCCTGATCGTTTAGTGCATTTAAAAAGGGTTCAAGAGAGAGAGCAAAAAGTAATGGGGAAAGGGGGAAACCTTGCCTTGTTCCTCTTCCTATCTTAAAGTTAACAGAATCTTTGCCCCCATAGCTTATCTTAGCCAGTGGTTCATCGTATAGTGAGCTTGCCCAATCCAAATAAGATCCAGATATTCCCATTTTCTTTAATACTTCCCACAAGTATTCCCACCCCACTCGGTCAAATGCCTTTTCCGCATCTAACATGATCATACCGAGTGGGGTGTGAGTAGTTTCAGCCACATCAAAGGCTGTAATTGCCATATTTACATGGGCGGTAGTGTCTCTACCCATTACAAAGCCATGCTGTTGTGAGTTAACCATATCAGGCATAATAGAGGCTAGGCGGTTGGCGAGAATTTTAGAGAAAATTTTAGCATCTGAATTAAGCAAAGAAATTGGGCGGTATGAACCGCACTCTTTTTCGGGTTTGCCTTTTTTGAGGAAGAAGATTATTTTAGCAATTTTCCAAGATGCTGGTGCTTGTTTGGATAAAAGAATTGAGTTTATCACATTTTCTAACAGTGGTAGTAGTTCTTGGGCACAAGATTTATATATTTCCAAAGGCAAACAATCCTCTCCGACTGCCTTCCCTAACGGTAAATCGTTGATTGCACGTTTTATTTCAAATGATGTTATTTTTGAGTTTAATTGTTGGAGAGCTTCTATATTTAACACCCTTTGTGTTGTTAAATGTTTATTAAGGTATTGTATTATTGTGTTTTTAGAGGGTATATTATCGGGGGTATAAAGATTTTGGTAAAACTTAACAAATTGGTTTAATATTTGATCTGCTTGTTCATAAGTGCCTTGATCTGCTCCTATTATTGCCTTGATTTTAGTTTTGGCTTTTTTGTCCGCAGTTTTATAGGCAAGTACTTTGCCTATACGATCACCACCTTCATATTGAGCAAGTTTATATTTATGTATTTTTGCACTATATCTTTCTCTTAAAGTTTTTTTTAATCCTGCCTGTAATTTGGCTAGCTTTAGTCTGATCTCATCGATATCATTTTTTGAGTGTCGCGTTGCGTCAGCAAGTTGTTGTTCAGTATGTAATATAGTAGAGGTAATTCTCTTATTAGCTCGGTGACTCTCAGCGTTTGACATCAGTATATATTGTTGAGCAAACCCCCTAATGCTACATTTGCAGGTATCCCATACAGTATTGATGCTAGCCGAATTGATATTTAATAGTATGAATTCTTGTATATGTTTGTTTAGTAGTGTTATGAACTTAGTATCAGCCAATAGGTACCTTGGGAATGTAAAATTTCATGTTTCTTTTTTTTGATCTTTTATTACAAATTCAAGTAGCAGAGGGTTATGATCTGAAGTAATTTTTGGGCATATTTCAATTTCACAATTATCTACTATTTGGTCCGATGCCCATATCATGTCTATTCTAGAGCAGGATCTATGCGGCGCAGAGTAGTGGGTGTAACCTGCTATCAGAGGGTGTTTAGAGCGCCATAAATCTTTCAGATTGTTTAGTCTTGCTAGTTCTATGATTGCTGATCTAACTTTATGCATTCTATTAGAGTTGCTTTGCCCGGTAGAATCTATTTTATAATTATTAACACAATTAAAATCCCCAGCGATTATGCTTTCTCCCTCCCATTCAAGTAGTTCTATACTTAATTCTTCAAATGTTTTGGGATCATCAATATTAGGTCCATATACCACACATAATACAAATTTTTTGTTGTCACCTTGCATCTGTGCAATTGCCCACCTCCCACGAGCATCTGAAGCAGTTTTAATTGTATCAAATCGAGTTCCTCTTTGTTTTAAAATGGCTACCCCTCTAATAGTCGCATTCAGCGTAGAGCATACAACCAATTGATAACCCATCTGAGAAAGCAGTTTTCTGTCCTGATACTTAATGTGAGTTTCTGAAAGTAGCACAAAGTTTGGATTGTACATTTTAATCTCTTCTTGTACTAAGTTCCTTTTGCTTTTACTATTTAGACCATCTACATTCCAGCTTAATAGTCTTATTTTAAGCATTTATAATAACGTAAAGTTTCTCCCGTATACTTGATCCCCCTCTGTTGATACCTTCTTTTTTAACCACATATTTGCTAATGTCCTTTAAAACATAATCGAATCTTGCAATAAACTTTTTCCACATTTTTTCCCCCACCTTTTACCACCCCCTCCCTTGCGAAGACCCACCCCCCACCCTCGTGCCCTCACGTCCCTTAGGGGGAGCACCCCTCTATCTTCTGCTGCCGCTGTATAGGCAGCGTAGTGTAGGAGCTTACATGAAAAACTGCCCCTGCCACATCATATATATGTCTATATTTAACCACACCTATAAAAAGAAGAGTATATGTAAGCCCGCACTCAAAAGAACGAGAATAAAGGTACGGGAATGAAGTGAAAGAGTACAGAAAAAAATAGGCCAAAGATTATTTGAGTATTATATCAGCAAAGTGGTCAGAAGAAAGAAATAGTGTCATTATTAATGAGTTCTAGTTTTTTAGTTCAGTTATCCTCTTTTTCTTTTTCCAAAGAGATTTTTTCCAGAGCTTGTTCTGCCGCTTCGAGATCAGTAAAAAAAAACACTTGACCATTGCGTATAACCTTGAGACGTGCAGGTTCTTGGAGATAAGCCATGCACCCTAGGTTCTTGAAAGCATCCATCATTTTCCGAAGTTCCCATCGTCTATCCATTGTACCTTTGCTTAGATCAGATTTCACAAAAAAAGTAAGATTATCCATAGTTACAGGATTGTTGGGTCTGGCTTTAAGTGAAACAGCTTGTCTCAATAGGAAATTCCCAAAGTATATTAAAAATGGTCTAGGGAATTTACTGTTTTTGTTTTTTTGAAACAAAGGCAATCTATGTACTCTCTGTAATTGGGAATCCCAGTCCCAGTCAGATATATCACTAAAGGCTCTTTGAAAGAGTTTCACTAGAAACGATCTCGGGTCGGTCCCCTCCATTCCTTCTGGAATTCCAAATAGTCGGAGATTTTGTCTCCGAGACCGATTTTCCAAATCCTCAACTTTAGCTTCTAGTTTAGAAACCCTTGATGAATTTTGTTTTACTTTTGAATCGGTCTTGCTGGCACCTTCTTCCACTTCTACTATTCGCTGTTTTATGTCCTCTATTTCTTTTGTAACCCCACCAAGGCCTTGACAGATATCTCTCATGCAATCTTGTAACTGAGTGTTGTCTTCTCTTAACTGCAAATATTGCTGCTGACTCTCCATTCTATGTGCCAGAAGAGTTTGCATAATTGATTCCATTGATATGGTTTTTGATGATGTTTTTGAGGGATCTTGTAATGCTATTGTATCTTGTGCTTGTGTGCTTGTATGACCCAGCGATGGGTTAGAGTTGAGGAGGTCCATGTTAGTTTTCTTTACCAGCACGTTGCTAACTTCCAATGGACAAGTATTCATGTTTGTTTCCTCGGTCGCTATATTTAGCATTTCAGGTTAATCTCCTGAATTGTCCACTGAGTTTTCCGCTGATAAGACTTTAGTTGATTTTAACCTTGATATTATGCAGTCCAGATCCTCACTTATCCTGTTGGAGTTAGAAACTGTGACTTGAGAGTTAATGTCCACAGATTCGTTGAGCTCAGAATTATCAATAGTAGTAGGGGTAGTTGTCAGGGAAGCACCTTCTCTGTTCTCATTATTTAATTCGGCTCTAGTTTCGCCCGTGGGAGTTGTTACTTCTTGGTTTACAAATGATGGTTTCTTTATGGAGTCCGTTATGGAATCCGTTAGGCTTACTTTATTGCTCCCCTGAGAGTTATGTACATCTTCAGGACTTGTACCAGAAAGTCTTAGAGCCATGTTCTTAACGCCACCCTTAGCCTCTATCCATCTTCTCAATGGACTATCGTCAATTAAGCGACTTTTCTTATTTCCAGCTGGTTCTCTAATTAATGATTTAAGAGTCATATTTTTTTGTTTGGTTTTAACCTTCATTTTAGTTTTCCTTGAGCCGGTTGATTTACTAGAAAGAGTTTTAGGATTTCCATCTATTTCATCCTCGTCAGTTAATTCCTCATACTCTAAATTGGAATCTTCATCTGTTAACTCGATAGTTTCTTGATTTGAGCCATCTTCTGTCTTTTTCCCCTTCATTTTAGTTTTATTTGAATGTGGGTCGGAGTTTGTGTTTGATTCCACAATGTCCTCCCCTTTTTTTTTGCATTATGTCTTGTATTTTTTTTTGGCTTGCATTCATCGCAAAGGTCCCTTCGCTTGTTATCTCCATATCAGTTTGGATTTCATTTATTTCATTTATTGTAGTATTCCCAGTGCTCAACTGATTTACTAGAGAGAGAGTTGCTTTATTGACTCTAGAGAGTTTATCCGAGCCCTTGCTTCTGCTCATGGTTTCCACTTTCTCAGCAGAAGATATAGTAGTAATTGACAAAGCTTCATTCACATTAGACCTGGTCCAAGGTACTGATCTAAGTTCTAAAATCCGCTTGTGCATCTTCAAGGATGTTATTCCCTTCTGTCCAGGCATTGAGCCTAAACAACACATGCCTGCAGAAAATCTTCTGTGTATTGTCCAAACCTATAGGTCTATAATTAGAGGGGTTATCTATTTCACTCTTTTTATATATGGAGATAATAAGTAACAGCTCCATTTTTTTTTACTGCCAGAGAGTTGGCTTCAGAAACATTGCAATCAGGGGCAGACAGAATTCGAGTGTTATAGTCTCCTGATACAATTTTAATGACTTTACGTTTAAACTGCCCCATCAAGTCATCAATTTTGTCAACTATAGGAGATGGAACATTTGGAAGGACTGACCTAATGTACATATTAACTAGGGCTATTTTGGGTTTGCTCCCGGGGAGTGACACCCTGGATCCACACTGCTACTCATTCGGCTCGCACACATTCAGATCATGCACCGGTGTACCTTGAATTGTTGCCCCCCCAACTCTATTGTCACCCCGGGTTGCTGGAGACTAATACCTGAGGCGCTACTAGACACTGTGTTTCAGGCGGAACTGGAGGAAGAGATCACAGCATTTTTTACTAAAAATAAGGGTTCTGTTAAGGATTTGGGTGTACTCTGGGAGGCTTTTAAAGTCACGATCAGAGGCATCTGCATAATAAAGAGTTTTTGTGTGCTCCGTGATATCAGGAATAGTCTACGACGTCTCGAACTTGAAATAAAGCAACTTGAAATGGACATGTGGGCTGCTAATTCCAGTGACAAATGAGCCACACTCTGTGAAAAGCTCACGGAGTATACCGACATTGCGACCCGGGAGGTAAAGTTTAGAGGTAAATATTTCACCACCCGCAGATACGTTGAGGGCGAGAGACCTAGCCAAGTATTAGTGAATGTTATCAGGAAACCTTGGTTTTCTAGTTATGTCCTGGATGTGGTAAACGATGACGGGTAATGGCATAGAGACAGTCTTTACATACTAAATGTTTTTGTTACATATTACAAGAAATTATACAGCTCGCAACGTAACTCCACCCCTGACTTTGCTCCTTATTTAACAGATATAACTCTTGGTTTGCTGGAGGACTCTCAGCGGGAATTCCTAGTAGCACCATTTGAAGATGATGAGCTGGGTGCAGCTATAATGCAAATGGCGTCGGGAAAGGCACCGAGCTTCGATGGCCTCTCCATTGATTTTTACAAAACATATATTGATCAGTTGCTCCCAATACTGAAGGAGGTCTTCATGAAAGCCCAAGCGGCACAGATATTACCTACATCAATGAGGGAGGCACTAATTACGTCACTGCGGAAACCGGGCAAACCCGCAGACCACTGCGAGTCTTATAGGCCACTATCTCTTATAAATACAGATACAAAAATTCTGGCTAAATTATTAGCAACCCGTCTTAGTCTACGGAGGGAAAAGCCGGTTCTCCCAGACCAGGCTAGGTTTATTCTGGGGAGAGCCACTTCCTTTAATCTCAGGACATTATTTTCCATCCTACAGGCCGTAGATCCAAGGTTGAAATTGGTGGTGGTGTTTCTTGATGCCTCTAAGGCAGAGGTCTTCAAACGTTTGGATGCCGAGACCCCCCCTGTCAACATTTACAGGCGTAAGGACCCCCTCCTGACAAAAATTTCTAAACCTCTAGGCAGGGCTACTGGAATTATGAGCCAGGTGAGTACCAAATTATGCGACAGGCTTGACTAAATTGTGTGAGTAAAAAATGTAAATAATGTTTTGTGATGCTGCGTATTTTGGGATAGCATTGCTTTATTATTTTGAAACATTTTAAACACAGTAACACTGAGGAAAGATTTCACCCCATCAGTG
The DNA here is from genome assembly GCF_964263255.1 of Lissotriton vulgaris. Lineage (NCBI taxonomy): Eukaryota > Metazoa > Chordata > Amphibia > Caudata > Salamandridae > Lissotriton > Lissotriton vulgaris. Next base: position 726,663,166 of record NC_141696.1, read on the forward strand.
CCAGTTTATAACCAAAATTCAGCAATTAACATCAGAAAGATGTCTAGTCAACCTTTGTTAAGGGCCTTCCACTCCGCAGGAATACGCGCTGCCACAGTAGAAGCTCACCTGGCCATGGCTGGGAGCAGCAAGTGTCCCTTCAAACCCTGGCGGTCTTGTGCAGAGTTAAGCAGTTCACCCATGCCCCTTTCCTCTCACCCCTTCCTTCCATCCCTCTCTTCTCTCCTCTCCCAACCCCGGATCCCTCTCTCACATTGCAGGCAGATGGTTATTAGCCCCAGGACACTTTTTGGTAACAGTAGCGCACTTCAAATATAAATAATAATAGGCAGAAGCAGGGGATCCACTAGACCCGAACTTTGGGGGGGTTTAACACTAGCCAGGGCTGGCCCTAGCACTGGTCGCACACGGTGCAACAGTGTTTCCACCTTCTCCATGAATTCCCTCTCTACCACTCACCATCAATACACCTCATCTCTCTATAGCACCTGTCTGACAAAATACTCATAGTTTATTCACACTCACTTCTGTGATGTGAATGGTACATCTTCTGTGTACCAAGTACTTTAACCTTCTGCACTGTGTGGGTGACAAGAGTGCCCATGTGACTGCACGGAGAGCAATGCAACAGTGTGAGAGTAGGGTAAAAGGAGTGACTACAGGTTGATTGAAGTGACCATATGAATTTGGGTTTGCCTGTAAGTGCAGAGTGGGACAAATTAGTGCATGGTTAGTGATGGCCTTGTTTGAGTGAGCTACAGACTGAGCAGCGAGGGGGGGACAGGTGAGTGAAGTGTCACATGAGTGCAGGATGATAAGCGTGCTTGTGTGACTGCAGGGTGAGGTACAGAGTGAACAATGCAAGCACATTTTTAGTGCAGATTGATCACTGTGAGAGCAGGATGAGCGGGTGAATGTTGTGAGTGCATGGTGATCAGTGTGAGTGCATTGTGATTACTGTGAGTGCATTATGATCACTGTGAGTGCAGGGTGAGCGGGTGAATGTTGTTACTGCATGGTGATCAGTGTGAGTGAATTGTGATCAGTGTGAGAGTATTGTGATCACTGTGAGTGCAGGGTGAGCGGGTGAATGTGAGTGCATGGTGATCAGTGTGAGTGCATTGTGATCAGTGTGAGTGCATTGTGATCACTGTGAGTGCAGAGTGAGCGGGTGAATGGTGTGAGTGCATTGTGATCAGTGTGAGTGCATTGTGATCGCTGTGAGTGCAGGGTAAGCGGGTAAATGTTGTGAGTGCATTGTGATCAGTGTGAGTGCATTGTGATCACTGTGAGTGCAGGGTGAGCGGGTGAATGGTGTGAGTACATTGTGATTGGTGTGAGTACATGGTGATCGGTGTGAGTGCATGGTGATCAGTGTGAGTGCATGGTGATCAGTGTGAGTGCATGGTGATCAGTGTGAGTGCACAGTGATCAGTGTGAGTGCACGGTGATCAGTGTGAGTGCAGGGTGAGGGGGTGAATAGTGTGAGTGCATGGTGATCAGTGTGAGTGCATTGTGATCAGTGTGAGTGCATTGTGATCAGTGTGAGTGCATTGTGATCAGTGTGAGTGCATTGTGATTGCTGTGATTGCATGGCAATCAGTGTGAGTGCATGGCGATCAGTGTGAGTGCATGGCGATCAGTGCGAGTGCATTGTGATCGCTGCGAGTGCAGGGTGAGCGTGAAAGTGAAGGCGGGAATGAGAAGTGAGTTGTCTGAAAGCAGGGTGCATTCCCAGAAACTTGAAGTGTAGTGTTTCAGATATCAGTTAAACTATTGCTATAATGGCATTAATCAGGGATTGAGGGTGGAGGAAATAAATAATGTGCTGATCCTGCAACAAACTTCCAGTCTTATGATTAGGGCTACAAGCTCATTCTTTTGATGGCCCAGAAATAAGCAGTCACCTAAAGCTGTATTTTAGCACTTATCTGTAAATACTTAGAACTGCAAATATAAATAGAAAGCACTTTTAATTGTGTCAATTTTAATTGTGTTCTAGTGCTGTCTCAATGATCCATGACTGAAAATTAAAGAGAACAAAGACAGAAAAGTCACATAACTAATTAATACATACTTTTTATTTATAACTCCATTTAGTGTCAAGAGCATGCATTTTTCCTTTGGCAACCCAACTTTATATTCCTTTTCATTAAATGCATTCTCACACTACAGCAAGAAGTGTAAAAATACAAATGTAAGGAATAGGCAGAGGGGGGGCCCAGGGGGTACTGGAACCATATACAAAATTAAGCCTCTGTAACCAGTTTACAAAGGCATGTAAATATGCTAATGGTCTTAAAAGACCTGTGAAAAACTTGGGCGTGCCAGAGGTAAGACTCCAGACACTGCCCAGCCGAGCCCCCAGCAGCTCGAGTTTCACTGCAGAAGCCCGGGCTGAGTCACAGGACTAGGGAAGAGGGGGGCTGAAGCCCAGGGGGCCAGTGCAGACATGTGACTGTAAATGCGCGACCCCCTTCACATCACTCCACGGCCCCCCTGGGGGTTGCACTACACATTTTGAAGACCCCTGCTCTAAGGCCTTTGATTAAGTGGAATGGCACTACCTCTTCACCATTGAATATGACTAATTCACCTATTTAAATTAAAAGAACTCATACCTAAGAGACATTTGAATAAACCCTGCAAAATAAGTTGAATTCATCATTTGGTTGCCTTGGGCATGGACTAAGGTTACATTTTGGAAATTGTCTTGAGGCAGGGAATATTAAGAAGTCTATGCTATATTAGCCTTTAAAAGACAATTGAACAATTGTAGTAAACAGGGTAAGGTTTTTTCTTTTGTTGTGTTTGGTAAAGAAACTGATCAAACGCATATTCATCATGTGTACTCGTGTCTTCTAACAGGGATTTTGAGCCCTGAATATTTGGTTCATACCCTGTGAGGTGGGACCCATGATATATTTAGGTGGGTATGCCAGTGAATAATTTTTATCTAGACAGTTAGTATACAAGAAGGTGTTATACTATAATACACATATCCTTTACCTGTTTTCCTCTTTTCCTTCCCCTCTGAGAAATATAAGCACCTATTTAAGGATATGCCTATAAATATCCTGAAGCTGTTCTAAGGTGGTGTTATTTTCTTTTACAGGTAATGATAGAACATTGTTATAGACTGATATGCCAAATAGTGTTACAGTGAGTGATAGCTCATAATATATGTTTCTTACAGGTCTCCCTCCCTGCTGTACCATCCCTATTATTGTCTCACTTGATCACCTTAATCTTCCATGCTTTTATAGCATATCAGAATTGAGGCGGTCGAAAGGTGGACCAAATAAGCATCGAACCAACTCTGAGGATACAGTATTCATACAACCTTTAACACTAACAGAACATGTACAACTTAAAAGTACATGTCCTCCTTTTTAAATGCACTGCACCCTGCCCATGGGCTGTCCAGTGTCTACCTTAGGGATGACTTATATGTATTAAAAGGGAAGGTTTTGGCCTGGCAAGATATTTAACTTGCCAGGTCGACAAAGCAGTTTAAACCTGCACTCACAGGCGCTGCAGTGGCCGGCCTGAGACATTTTTAAAGAGCTACTTAAGAGGGTGGCACTTTTTAAAGAGCTACTTAAGAGGGTGGCACAACCAGTGCTGCAGGCCCACTAGTATCATTTAAATTGCAGGCCCTGGGCACATTTAGTTCACTTTACTAGGGACTCATAAGTAAATTAAATATGCCACATTTTATGGAAAGAGCACTAGTACTTTACCACTGGTCAACAGTGGTAAATTTAGTAGAATTCTAAGGCCTGCAAAAACACAGTTGAAAAAAACAGTGGGACTGAAGGCAAAGAGTCAGGAAAAAAACACACCAAGGATGCTGGGCATATCCAGGATTTATAAAATACATCCCTGTAAAACGACTTTTCTCAAAGCACATCCTTTTTGGAAAGAGTGGTTTGTGAGAATCAAAGTAGATGGGTGCAGGTTTATTTCAAAATGTGAGATCATTGATTTATGTTATTGATATTGCAATTATTGGCTAGCATGTTATATGCACTGCTTCTTTATGAACATAAATAAAATGCTTGTGAGTCACCTGGCAGGATTAAGTTAGACGAATGCATGGAACATCATATATGTGCTTCATTGGCTTCTAATATATATGGGGGTGTTTTGATGCATGCATTCATGTCAGAGGTAGGGCTTTATAGCTGATGCATGGCTTACGCAAATGACTCAGCTTAAGTTATAGCAATTGCCTTGATAGAATGCATTGAAACAAAGTAAGAAGAGCCCAATCATCTTTCTATCTTCAATAGATGTTTAGTCACAAACTTAGGCATAGCAATACGAACAGAAATCTCCTTTGTGGGCTGCTTATTGCTGCTGTTCCCCATTCTAATTTGAGATTTGTTGGTGGTGTGACCACATCAGAGTCTAGATTGTGGTAGCCAGAATACGAAGATTGTTAACATTAGGTGGAGATGTGGTACTTGTTTTCCCAGGCTCTTATATATGAGTGAGAGCTAATAGTTGATCTGTATCTACAGGTGATTGCTGATGATAATACACATTTCATGGTAAGGGATCAGATTGTGACTTATTTAGTGACTTTATCCATTGCTTTCTCAAGTGGCTGGCTGATGAGAGAAGAGGACTATCTTGCACTATATTTTCTGTACTCCAGTATTCTTCAATGTATTATTCTGTATCGTAATACTTAACCCTATCTGTGATGCATTGATGTAGTGGCCAACTCATTCTGCTGCTGTCTGTGGACATTGCTTGTTAATGCATGATTTCAATGTCAACAGCATGTACACAGAGGCTCTCTATCTGTTCCTGAATACATTTTCTTTCATCATCATATTTATACTGCAGACATCATTACATGTATCTGTGGGGCTGCACTGATTACAACTTTTATGTGAAATTCATGGGTTGGTCACTAGATTAGCAGCTGTTAAATCACTTTCTGAGAACATCAGTTTTGGTGTGGTCATGAAAACTGGTGGCAGGAGGCAAGCAGTGACGTAGCTGGTCTGGATTTTAGAATGGTTGTGTTTTCAAGGACTCTGGTTGCAGACATTTGAAACTCTGTTCATCAGGAAAATTGAAAATATTTACAGGAATGTGACAATGTGACAATTCATTTGCTATTTCAGAGATTAAGATATTCAATCAATCAATCAATCAATATAAACTTTATTCGGATAAAAGTGAATATCCATAAAAGTACAGAAACAGAGAAACAATTAAGACATCCACTAAATTAAGATTAAAATTGGACCTCCAGTAATACAATGCACAAACTGATAATGGAACAAATCATTAAGAACATATGGCATACAGGTTAAGAACAATGAAATAAAGTGCTATAATTCAGCAGGGGCACATAGAATTACGAGTGCGCACCGCCGCCTTCAGGAAAGAGCCAGCCCGAAAGGTTAGTTCATCGTCTTTTAGAGCAATGACCTCCCATAAGCCGCCTTATAATCGGATCGGATGAGGCTTTAAAATAAGGAATCAAAAACCTTTTAGTAAGTATTAAATAATAAGAACAAAAAAATAAAAAGTGCAGCAACGATTGTTTATGCTGGTTATTGCATGGACATGGCAAGAGATCAAGATTAGGAGTAAAGCCCACGGGAAATGAGAGCATAAATTTCATGGTGTCAGTCCTCAGCCGAAAGAGTAAACCCCTTTCCCAACGGCCAATCTGTTTTAACAAGTAACTGTAAACCGCGCAAGAGACATTCTCAATGTGCATATATCTAACGACTGACGTTTTTTACGCTCTATGACAAGTCTAGCATTCTTATACAATGCATAGAGGGCCCTTTGAAGGGATTTACTGCTGATGGTGCCAAGGTCTGAGGGATTTAACAATACATATTTGTGATTCACACTAACTAAGCTTTTGTGAACCGCAGCCAGCCATGGTATATCCATCCCCCTATCACATTTCAGACAGTCTGATATTATCTCTCTGGTGAGTTGAGCCGCGGGGTTTTTCCAGATTCTCAACCAAAATAGGGCTGGGCGAGCCATAATGTAATCTTCAATATATGGCAGGTTGAGTTCACCGTGACTAGCGTATTTGGATGATGAGATGGGTACACCCTGACTTTTTGTGACAAAATCTATTCTCTTCACCCTGGATTCTAGCATGACCCCAAACTTCGGCACCATAGGTTGCAATTGGTATGCATTGGAGTCTAAAAATCTTAACAGTGGCGGATATCACCTCTGTATTCCTCGGCTTTGGGAGCCCAAGTTTCATATTAGTAGAGTTTGTTAACTTCCTCCTGCAATAGGCCATGTGATCAGTCCACAATCCATTTGGTGCAAATACCAAACCAAGATATGGGAAAGTGCGAGTGCTCTATAAACTATTGGAATTTAAAACTATTAATGAATTAAAATACTTCCTAGACCCACACGCATTAAAAAATATTTTTTTGAAATTGGTGCGTAGGACCAGGTCTGCCATAAACTCTACGAAACCACGCACCAAGATACGGAGAGCTTTTGGGGTACGCCCCATCAGCACTGCATCGTCAGCATATAACAGTGCAGGAAGTTTATTACCATTGATGTATGGGACATCCTGAGTTAATGTTACCAGAGACTTGTTTAAATCATTGATATATAAGATAAATAGGAGGGGGGTCAGGACACAGCCCTGCCTGACCCCTACCTACTTCAATGTCTTTGGAAACCTCACCTTCCCTGCTAATGCGTACTCGGGCGTGTACATCTTTATGCAAATAAGCTAAAACAGATACGAGGGACTCTTACAGCCCATAATTTAAAAGAGTGGTCCACAGCCGAGACCTATTGACAAAGTCAAAGGCTGACGTAAGGTCCATGAATGCCAGATATACAGGTGTTTTCTTAGCTATGTTGTATTTGCCAATAATCAAGTTGAGGTTGAGGCATTGTTCCACAGTGCCAATGTCACTCCTGAACCCCAACTGACACGAATGTAAGATCTGACATTCCTCAGCCCAGGACCTAATCTTATTGTACAAGACCCTCCCCAGAATTTTCAGAGTATTATCGATCAGGGAGATTGGCCTGTAACAACTCAGGTTTGAGAGGTCCCCCTTCCTAAAAATCGGAACAATAATACTGGAGGACCAAGTATGAGTTATGGGAGAATTAATTACATTATTAAAAACATTTAGCAATAGAGGCCCCCAAAAATCTGGGTAGCTTTTAATAAGGTCGATAGGAAAACCGTTGGGCCCGGGTGCTTTGCATCCCAGGCTCTGATCGATAGCCTCCTCTACCTCTGATAAATCAATCGGGACCCTAGTAGTACTCTTTGATAGCTGAAGAAGGAGCCGGGGCAGCATAAATCTTGCTGAAATGAGCTTCCCAAGACTCACTAGAGATATTGCAACTGATTGACGACATAGGGTTTCCCAGAGACCTCATGCCTTTAACGGCCAACCAGAAATCCTTGCCATTTTTTAGCGTGGTAGCCCGAGCGAGGACTTCCCAATGCTCTTTTGTAATCTCCTCCTTTCTAATTGCTATAGCTCTTTTTAACTTAACCTAAGTTATTTAATGAGAGAGCTCTGGGTTTATTAGCAAGCGCCCTTCGAAGGGCTCTATTAGCTAAGGAGCAGTCAGCATTAAACCAACCTGGGTCTGAGTGAATTTTCTTATTGGACCTAGACAACAAAGATTTAATACCTGTACAAAGCTCTGAAAAAGAACCAACTACCTCTGGGTTGCATTCTTTAAACGTCAAACAAGATCTTACCATTCTATCAAATACCACTTTATTATCTATACCATGCCAAACCAGTCTAAGGTTGTCAGTAGAGGGGGTCAAATCCCTAGCACCCTGCTCATTATCATAATTTGGTCTGGACGTGAAACTCAGAATTAAATTAATCGGATTGTGATCCCCCTGAAGTGTGGGAATCACCTCCGCTTTTACCACACAATTTTCTAGGCAAGCAGTAATAAAAATATAATCAAAAGTAGAGGTCAAGCCCCTGCCTCTATAGATAGGTTCTATATGACCATCCCTCGTTGGCACGGCTGCAAGCTCCATAACATCAAGAAAGTTATAAGAACTTACGAGATCTAGTAACTGGTCCCCCTAATGGCATAACAGTGCCGTATCAGTAGGGTAGATAACTGAATAAATACCCTTCGAGATGTTTACATTAAAATCGCCTCCTAAGCAAATGCCCTCCGGTTTAACACCACGATTGGTTGTATGTAAGTTAGAAATAAAGGTAAACAACTTGATAAAGTTCATATTGGGAATATGCTTAAAATCATTATAAAAATCAATTAAATAAAACAAAATCCCCTGTGTATAAATAATGGCCTGAAATATGTCATTATTAGTATGGAGGACCCTGGCATGGCACCAGCCCTAATATTTATCCAGGTTGAAAGGCCTCCAGCCGGCCGGCCCGAATCTGGACTAGGAGCTACGATGTTGAAACATGCAAACCCCTCTAAGAATAAATCCCGGGTTACACAGGTCTCTTGAAAAATTACAATATCTTGGTTGTGAACCAACTCCAACCAGTCTGGTAAATTTAATTTAGATGCCAGCCCTGCGACATTCCAACTCGGTTGGGATATCTGGATCACAGGGCGGGCCAATTCGGCAGGGTGCTGGCTGTACTACCTCTTGTGGCTCTGGGTTTATGGGGGAATAGACAGTCAATCCTGGCTATCCAAACCTGATAAGGGCATAAATCTACTAAGTAGGGGGGGAGGACGAGGGATGAAGGGCATATCAGAGGGTGGTGCCACTAGTGAGGGTTTGTAGAAATAGCCCAATGGCAAGGCTCAGATGCTGGTGGTTAAATTAGCCTGCTCCTCCCGCAACAATAATATTGATTTGGCCACAGATGGTCTGCGAAAATTAATACCTATACAGTCCCCCTTGATACATTTTGGAGACAGACCCACCCATCATACTCTCCGTACTATAATATTATTATCAATTAGTGACGCCCTGAACCATTTATGTTTGGAAAGCCAGTCCAAACTCTTGTGGCGTAATTGCTCCCATGATTCTGTTTGGTTAGGCCTTAAAGGGGGAACACCTGCTAAAACCGCAACATAGGGGCACACCTCCGGATGTAGATTTAACACCTCCCTATTACTAAGCATGGGCGAATTTCGCAAATCTGGCGTTCGCGAATTTGCGGATTCGCGAATTCGCGATCCGCAAAATCCGCGAATTCTCGCAGATTTTTTTTTTTGTGTTCGCAAGGGTTTCTGCCAGTTCGCGAGGGTTTAGTACCAGTTCGCAATTGCGAACTTACTTGTCGGCTCACAACAGTCGCGACTATGTTGTTTCTACGTCTGGTTCATCATCACAGGTTCCCAGCACCCTCTGTTTAACCACTGCCACCCTCTGTTTCACCCATGCCATTCTCTGGTACATCAATGCCACCCTCTGGTTCATCATCACTGTAGATTATGGGGAGGAAAAGCAAGCACACCTGCCCTGCTTCAACTGACATTAATTAATTTGGGGTTGGTTTATTAATGTGTCACTGTTTTAAAATTCCAGTCTGGCACCTGCTTCCTTATCTGTAATTTGCTTTCTGTTGCAGTGCAACTTTTTTTTTCCAGGACCTTTGTGGCCTACTTGTAGCTATTCTATGAGCCTGCTGTGAGGGTCAGAGCAGGGTCATACAATTGTTGCAACTAGCAACTGAACTCTGGAGGGGCCCCAGTCAGGAAGCACTACAGGGAATTGTTACTAATGATGAGTTTGAACTTTTGCACCTGCTGCTGAGTGCTTTCAGTTTTGCAAAACTTGTTTTTCTGCAATTTCACGGGATTCGCGGGGCGCGAACTTGCACGAGATCGAATTCGAAGCCGCAAATTCGTGCGAATATGCGATTTGTTTTTTTGCGGCGTGTTAGTTCGCTAGGTTTTGTGCATTTTAGCGAGCCGCTTGTAGCGCAACGGCGCGAAGTTACCCTCGCGGTCGTTCACGGGCGCGGCCATCTTGTTTGCATGACGTATTCCCGTTTCCGGGCGCGATGTGTAATCTCGCAAAGTGTGCGGCTCGCTAGTACAATTTAGCGTGTGTTCGCGAGGAAAATCTTGCGTGAACTTACCCACGCGGTCGTGAACGGGCGCGGCCATCTTGTTTCTCATTCATTGCTATGGTTCTGGGCATGCTTTTTCTATCCTCTCTGAATCTCTGCCATCCTTTGCTTGTTTGAAGTTTTTTTTAATCTATTTTACTTATTATCTATCCCTCTATTTTTCTAGCTCTAAATTTTTGTGTTTTCTGCTACTTTTGGTTAATTTTAAACTACTTTTTTAAACTCTTTTCTTTTCTTCTCTTCCCTATTCTATTTTCTTTATTATTTAGCTTCCTTTCTGCCCAGACCATGGTAAAGAGAGCCGGGAAGCATCCCGAGAAGGGGAAGGGTCCCGCACCCCGTGCCCGGCTCCCGTGCGGGCGTTTGAGGGGGGAGCAGGTCGCACCCCGGGAGATCTTCAGCCCGGAGGAGGTGGCAGCACTAATTTTTTATGTTCAGCGCCGCCTCCCCAGGACCATCATGGCAGGCGGCAAGATCGCTAACGGGTACGGGATCCAGGAGCGCCGGAAGCAGTGGGAGTAGGTGTGCCGGGCCATGTACCACCACACTCGGGTCCGGCGCACCTACAACCAGGCCACCCACCGCTGGACGGATGTCCTGGACCGGGAACGCGATCTGCTCGACCTGCTCGGCCTTGAGATCCCCGGGCTTGGTGAGTAGTAGTAGCTATTTCTATACTATTTTTTCTCCTGCTCTGTGTGTTATTATCTTGCCCATTTCTGTTTTTTACCAAGAGCAATAATGCTGCTGATTACATTGTAGGTAAATTATATTTCAAAATCTTCTGTGCATTTCAAGTGCACTGCTCTCCTTCTCAGTAGCGCTGCTACTATGCTTATTTGTTTTCGATTTTGTGCTCATTTCATTGGCCTGTGAAATTATGCATGAGTGTAGTTTAAAGAACTGCCTAATGCTAGACACTAAGGGTCAGATTTTTAATTACCGGCGCATCCCTGCAAAGTAGCAGGGATGCGCCAGTAATTGTGCGCCACGCCACCACCACCCATGGTGCGCCGTATTTACAATGCGGCCCACCATGGGCCCAAAACGTCACCAAAGCGTTACGCATCTGTGCCGTAAAGGCGGCGCATTGCTGGAGTTGCGTCGCAACGATGGCGCAGCTCCAGCAATGCTCTGGGGTGCCCTATCTCCCCAATGCTGCGTCAAGCCGTACGTCTGCTTCAAGCAGGTGCAGGGTTTAAGTCATGCATCATTGTCCTCAAAGTGACTGATTGAAATCTTGTAGATTTCCCTCAGCCACTTTTTACAATGCGTTCCTGCGCAGGAACGCCCTCCCTTGCGCCGGAACGCCCCCTGATGGCTCAGGGCTTTACAACGTGATGCATCTCCCATACGCGTCACGTTGTTAATATACGCCGCACCATGGCGCCTCTTTTGTTCTGCCGCTGCGTCAAAAAAGTCACGCAACAAAGGAGCAAAAGAGCCGCAAGGGGCTTCTAAATCAGCCCCTACAGACTCAAGTCCAGTCCTTCCTTTGTACACATGGCGATAAGAAGAAATAGTGGTGGTGGATTGATAGTTTGAGTATTTTAATGACTGGTTAATGTAGTAGGAAACTTTAGTCTTTGTCGCTGATCTGCAATCACAATGGACTTTGTCTGTAACTTCGCGTGCTGCGTACTGCTGCCTGCCAGTCCTAGGCAAACCTTTTTAGTACCTTGTTTAGTGAGTTACATAAGAACTTTCCAAGTCGACGGTCCGCAAATCAAGCAATACTAATAACGCAGTAGACCACATGAGATCGGTCAATATATCCCGTGGAATAGTTGTCTATTTGCTATTTCGCCAAAATATTTTGTTATTGTTCTTTTGAAATGTTTGATTTGGTTGACAAATCTCATCCATATTTTCTGGTCTTTCTTTCTTTCATGTTGTACATCAGCTCCCCCCAGGGGCAAGAGGGCATTGGAGGAGGCTGCTGCTGCTGCTGCACAGGATCGGTCAGGCGAGGGCTCCTTTGCTGGCCCCGGTAAGTTTTAATTTTAATATAGAGTACCTATTTTTTCCTAGCATTCCTCATTAGATTTTTTCTAAATCGTCTTTGATCTTCCTTTAGACTGTATCTAAATTCTTATCCTGCCTCGACTATGACTCCCTGTGGTATTACTAGATTATTCTTATTAGTCTGTCTGTGTAGCTAAGTAAGATTGCACATTTGGCAATTCCATTGGACTCCCATTCTAGTCAGCAATAGCTCTATGCACTGAGTGCAGTCCTCTGGGATTGTCCATAATGTCTTTTCATGTCTTCTAAATGTTTATGCTTTGACAATTGCCAACAATAAAAAGGTGAATGACCACCAAGAATGAATAAGATACTACTTTACTTTTGGTTTGGATAGGAGGACAATCCATTCTACTACTGTTGCAGGGACAAATCTGCACAAACAGAACTGTGGACACTAAATAGTGCATTGTTTATCATTTATAATAGGCGCAGGTAGACTTTCCACATACCTCAGTGATATCAGACTTTGAAGAACCCCCAATCTCCTTACTGACTAGATAGTGTGGCAGAGTCATTTAGCTCCCGAATTCATCGATGATTGATCCCCAATGATGAATGAATATCCAACGCAGGACAAGAGTACGGAGTCAGAGTCCAGAAGTGTCAGAGGCACGGGCTCATGCTTGCAAATTGCAAAACCTTTTGCTCATTCACTCATGACCAAAAACCACAGAGTCTATTTAAGTTTTAAAGCTTTATTAAAAGTAAAAATATTTATTAAAATCAAGCTTGTCATGAAACAGAAACGGTTGATTAAAAATAGAAAAGTGCTAATAGTGATTTATTTCACACATTTATTGTGGGCGAGCCGAGCCCTCACCTGGTTTGAACTTTTCTTTTTCTTTTTGGTGATGAATCGTTGGTCCCTCTGTCCTAGTGGTGATGATGATGATTTTTTCTTAGAAGTGAAGCTTCTGTCTGTTATTAGAAAAATGGTGCGTGTTAAAAAGCAAGCATTCATCAGTTGTGCCAAAAAGTGCAGCAAGACAAGACCCTTCACTGGAAAATTTTACTTTAGAGTAGACAGTCACAAATTATTAGATTGGTTTCTGTATTCACATTTCTTCATTCCTAGACAAAATGCTAGTGAGTGGTGTATGTCTATGACATTTAACATTCTTAAATGTACTTTGTAGGTGGAACATCTGGTGCTGGGACCAGCGCGAAGGTGGAGGAGGCAAGCTCTGGGGAGGAGACGGTGCAAGTGCCGGAGCCGGACCAAACTGCTGTGCGGTTTGCCACGGTAGTGGCGGGCAGTGGTAAGCTCTTATATTCCTTACTTATTGAGATTGCAGACTGCATAGTGTGCTGCTCCCCGTGAGAAAACGTAAGGTTTGTCCAGATGAGAGACATGAAGAAGAATGATTGACATTTAGGGGCCTATTATGATGGCGGACAGACCTGAGTCCGTCCCCCACCATAGAGTAGGAGGGACCGTCCGCAGGTGCAGTGGCGGTCCCTCCGTGGTAATTAGGATGTGACCCCCACCCTGGCGGTCACATCCTGTATTTTTATCATTGCGGCAGGTGATGCTTGAAGCAGCACCCACCACAATGATAAAAATGTAAGTTGTGCATTTGCATGCACAAAGCGGCAGGCACTGCGTGGTGCCTGCCGCTTTGTGCAGGCAAATGCAGGGGGGTACCATAGGTACCCCCCATGTGCACCCCACACCCCCCTTCACCTCTGGGGGCCTGCAACGGGCCCCCAAACAAAAATCCGTATGCCTTTGCACGTCGGAAATGCCGCTGTGTAAAGGCATGTGTTCCTCCAGACATCCTAATATGGCTGGCGGTGTCTGATAGACACCGCCAGCCATGTTAGTGCTTTTCCGCCGCGGACGGGAGGCGACCGCGGCGGAAAAGCTGCGGACTGAAAAACGATCCCCCAGCCATCCTAATCTGGCGGGGGGGTCTTTTTCAGTCTGCTGCGGATTTCCTGCATCCTCCGGGCCGGCCGTGGATTCCACCGGCCCGGAGGATGCGGGAAATCCGCAATCCTAATCTGCCCCATAGTTTGAATGGATGGATGCCTGGATCATGGTACTATCTGACTCTTAGATATCATATGTGTATCTAGAGAGAGTAGACGGTCACTGGATGAACTAAGTGTTACTTTGAAGAGCATGTAACACTGCACCCGTACGTCCGTCCCAGTGTAGGAAAGGCAAGGAAAAGAAGTTGTAATTTTGTCCGAATACTACCATGCATAGTAGCAGTAGTTTGTATTGCAAGCACAGCATATATCCGGCTATTACGATGGCCACTCACTACCTCTGTTAATAAGTTTAGTAGAACTCGGTCATTCATGTGTGGATGTATCACTGTTCACTCAATAAAAAGCAAAGCACCTAAAGTCATCCCATATGTAAGTAAATACATACCATGTGCAGTGATGGATAATCAGATTATTTATCTTCTTCATTTTCCTTTTCTAGTATTCATGGGCACTGTAGGGTGAAACTAAAATTAATTAAGCAGTAGCCCTTGTAACAGTGTATTCTCAGTGCCACCCGTAAAAGAAAAGTAACAGCATCACCACCTTGTTGTACTGGACTGGTACAGTAACGCAAGTCTGTCTCACTCATCATGGCGGGCGTCTGTTTTCCTCGGGTGCAAGTTGACTGCGCTGGCATGATGCCGGCTTGCAGAAGTTAACGTACCAATTTTCCTAAACAAGAGAGAAGAAGAAGAATAAGACTGGTGTACTGTCATAGTCGACTCTAATGGAGTGAGTCCATAGTGCTCGTATAATTGATTCCTTAAACTCCCACTAATGTTAGAGCAAGGGTGAAGAAGTGGGAGGTTAGATAGAGACTGGCCACAATAGTTATGTACTGCACTTGCAAGTTGCTAGTTCTACTGTGACACAACTTTCTGCTGAATCATTTTTTGTTAATCTTAAAGAGCATTGGTTACAGACTAGGTCTTTCTTTCTTCATACAGATGCTCCTTCCAAACCAAGCCGGAAGGAGCTGGCTACACGGGCCCGGCAACGGAGGCTGGAGGCCACTGTCGCTGAATATCGGCGGCTGGTGGCCTAGGAGGAGGGGGACACGCAGTCTACCACTACATCTACAGGGACTGCTGGATCCTCCTCCGTGCTCCCTGGGCCACCCAGACGGCGCAGGTCTCCAGCGGTACGGAGCCGGGGTACCGCAGCTACCCACCACCGCTGAGCGAAGAAATCAGCTGCCCCCCACCGAAGTTGGAAGAAACGTATGCACCGCCTTTCCCTGAGGGTTTCCTACCTCGAGCAGGAGCTGCCCAACACCAAAACCCTGCTCGAGACCCTCCGCAAGGAGCATTCCGACCTTGCCCGGAAATTCAACAGCAGCAGCCAGCAGTAGGAGGAGATTGTCCCTTGCCCCTTTTTTAAAGACTTCTGGGGGGTGGGAATTGGGAGTTGGGTTTTTTCACTTTTTTGGACTTTTCACGGACATTCGTTGGGGTTAGGGAGTGGGGGTGGGTTGGGTCTTGTGGGAGATTATTTTTGTCAGGGATATAAATATACTTTAAACTCTATCTTAGCATATGTGTTTTTTTTACTGCTTTTGAGGCTGGTGGGTGGGGGTTTAACAGTAACTTGGTTTTGGTGACACTTAAGTGGCATCTTGATTCAAGTTGTGTAATTAATTGCCCAAATGTTTTCAAAACTAAGTGCCTCTCACAGAGTAAGTGAATTCAAGAGTGCTAGGACTTTAGTACTACTACCATCAATCTCTCGTCTCTCCTAATACTCCATTACACTACCTCCCACCAAACGCTTATCTTACCTGTAATTTGTGTTTGAAAGTAGGGCTAGGCCCAGGGCTGGCTCCACGGGAAATGGCGATTAAGGTTGGCAATCCTGGGCGGATGAAAGGTCCTCATTGCGGTGGTACTAGTGGTGTGACACAGTGGCAGTTGCATGCCTATGGAAAAAAAGAAAATGAAACCTGGTTTGTCCTTACTGTAGCATTACAACGGTACGATAGAGAATATAGCAGGTGACAGTACACTAGAACAGTGCCACAATGTAGCCTAAAAAATGGTAAAGTATTGAAAGTATAACTAGTACTTGCGTTGAATTTCTTCGACATTGACTACTACTACAAGAAATAGTACTGAAGCTGAGTAAGTCTAGAATATATCCTCGGATTCCTTCACCAGCCTGTTGCTATGACCTTATCCTCCCCAGCAAGTGTGTGGAATTATTGATGTCAATTAGTCACACATCAATCAAAACCACACAGCCCGGGGGAAGAGGGTTAGGGTTTGGAAAATGGATGGCAATGGGGGTTTCTTTTTGGGTAGGTTTTGTTGAGAGAAAAAAAAAAGCACAGCATGGACAAACAATAATTGAACATAAAGAAATCTTTGGGTACAAAGCTAACCATAAATCTTTTACGTGAAATAAAGGAAGTGCATGCACTACTGAATGCATTGTTACTGAAAAGTAAGTAGTACTTTCGACAACCGTGAATGACAGAATGCGACAGTACAGGGCTACATTAAATTAGGTTTAAAAAATAGCCGAAGTAAAACCTATAGAATGGCTGTAGGGATCAATTTAGAAGCAGAGAGAGATCCAAGAAATGCTGTCAGACTCATAGAAGAAAACAATGGATACTGTATCTGTATGTTGTTGTAGTTGTCCTGTTGAATTTGGTAAGTAAGTTGCATGCAGCAAACCATTCCTCTTATTAGCGGCACTCCTCCATTCCAGCTGACGCTTCGTCCATCAATGTTGGTGACCAGAATACACCCTGTCCACTGCCTGCCTGGTGGATGCTGAATTGCGGCTCGCTAATGTGAAGCCTGACTCCATCCTTTTTTCCCCATTGCACAGACAGAAACCCGGCCTGTAATTATTGAACAAAAAACAGGAAGTGATATTACAACACCACTGATAAATAAATATATGGTATGTACGCTGTGTAGTGCAAAAAGTCACACTTTGAGTTTCCTAATAGACAGTACAATATTTTTGAAAGTGCGTACTCTGTCTGAGTCTCCTTTTGAAGGATAAATAAGTATGGGCAATTAAATTTAGCGGATCTTTTCCCTCAAGCTAGGTGTACTGTAAACTGTGTTTTAGAACAAAATTAGACCTTCCCAGCAGTGCTCCCACCCAGACCCTTACTAAAGCCAGTCGCAAAAATGTAGAAGACCCACAATCAGATCTCAAAAAACGAGGCCTAGCAGAAAACTGGTGACAAAACGTACTTTGAAAATAAAAGTAGGCCCAAATACCCCCTTACCCACCGTGGATTGTATTCAAACCACTTGCAAGCAAGCAAAGTATCCATAGCCAGCATCACTCCAAGACTCGAAAACCCCCCCACCCAAACACATGCAATAGAAATACTGCTAACCCTAACAAGCCCTAAGTTAAGAATAGTGGCAAAGGCTTTCTTTAACTATGCCAAATCCCCCCTTTCCCACCATGGATTTTCTTCAAATGACTTGCAACCAAAATTACACATTCCCACGAGTGCTCCAAGACTCCAGAACTCAGTTGCAAAAATCTAGAACACCGCGAAACACATGCAATCCTGCTGCTAGGGCTAACCCTAACGAACCCTAAGTTACAAAAAGTGCCAAAAGGCTTTTCCTTATGGATTTTGTCCAAACCACTTCTATCCGGTATTAGACCTTCCCAGCAATGCCCCAAGACCCGCCAACCCACCCGCAAAAAAGCAAAACACCCCCAAACAGCCAAAAAGGAAAATCTCATACTTACAATATTTATCGGCCTTCTGTCCAAACGCGCTGTGCAGCTAGGTCATAACTCCCGTTTTCCACCACGGATTTCCTGAAAAGCAAATGCAATCAAAATTAGACTGTCCCAGCAGTGCTCCCAGACCCCAAAACTCACCCACAAATACCCGGAACTCCCCCAAGGAGCACCTCAAAGGCAAGCAAGTCAGCAAAACCCCCCAAAAAAATTCGCCTCCGATTTGTTCCAAACCACTTGTATCCGGTATTAGAGCTTCCCAGCAATGGCCCCAGAGCCGCCAAACCAGGCGAAAACTAGTAGAAGACCCCCAAACAGCAAAAAAGCAAAAGTACAAAAATGGGGACTTAGTCATTTTCTTGCCAATTTCCAAAATCACTCCGCGCGCGCTCTGCAGCTAGGCCCTAACTCCCCTCTGCCACCATGGATTTGCTTCAAACCTCTTGCAATCTAAAGTATCCATAGCCAGCAGTGCTCCCAGACCCCGAAACCCACCCACAAACACCAGGAAGCCCCCCAAACAGGCCCCCGAAAACGCTACATTGAACAAAATGTCAGAAATAGCAAAAAAAAATTCTGCATGGATTTTGTCCAAACCACTTCTATCCAGTATTAGACCTTCCCAGCAATGCCCCAAGACCCGCCAACCCACCCGCAAAAAAGCACAACACCCCCAAACAGCCAAAAAGGAAAATCTCATACTTACAATATTTATCGGCCTTTGGTCCAAACACGCTGTGCAGCTAGGTCATAACTCCCGTTTTCCACCACGGATTTCCTGAAAAGCAAATGCAATCAAAATTAGACTGTCCCAGCAGTGCTCCCAGACCCCAAAACGCACTCACAAACACCCGGAACCCTCCCAAAGAGCACCTCAAAGGCAAGCAAGTCAGCAAAACCCCCCAAAAAAATTTGCCTCCGATTTGTTCCAAACCACTTGTATCCGGTATTAGAGCTTCCCAGCAATGGCCCCAGAGCCGCCAACCCAGGCGAAAACTAGTAGAAGACCCCCAAACAGCCAAAAAGCAAAAGTACAAAAATGGGGACTTAGTCATTTTCTTGCCAATTTCCAAAATTATTTCGCGCGCGCTCTGCAGCTAGGCCCTAACTCCCCTCTGCCACCATGGATTTGCTTCAAACCTCTTGCAATCTAAAGTATCCATAGCCAGCAGTGCTCCCAGACCCCGAAACCCACCCACAAACACCAGGAAGCCCCCCAAACAGGCCCCCGAAAACGCTACATTGAGCAAAATGTCAGAAATAGCAATAGCCCCAAGACCCGCCAACCCACCCGCAAAAAAGCACAACACCCCCAAACAGCCAAAAAGGAAAATCTCATACTTACAATATTTATCGGCCTTCGATCCAAACGCGCTGTGCAGCTAGGTCATAACTCCCGTTTTCCACCACGGATTTCCTGAAAAGCAAATGCAATAAAAATTAGACTGTCCCAGCAGTGCTCCCAGACCCCAAAACTCACCCACAAACACCCGGAACCCCCCCAAAGAGCACCTCAAAGGCAAGCAAGTCAGCAAAAACCAAAAAAATGTTTGCCTCCGATTTGTTCCAAACCACTTGTATCCGGTATTAGAGCTTCCCAGCAATGGCCCCAGAGCCGCCAACCCAGGCGAAAACTAGTAGAAGACCCCCAAACAGCCACAAAGCAAAAGTACAAAAATGGGGACAGTCATTTTCTTGCCAATTTCCAAAATCACTCCGCGCGCGCTCTGCAGCTAGGCCCTAACTCCCCTCTGCCACCATGGATTTGCTTTAAACCTCTTGCAATCTAAAGTATCCATAGCCAGTAGTGCTCCCAGACCAGGAAACCCACCCACAAACACCAGGAAGCTCCGCAAACAGGCCCCCGAAAACGCTACATTGAGCAAAATGTCAGAAATAGCAAAAAAAAATTCTGCATGGATTTTGTCCAAACCACTTCTATCCGGTATTAGACCTTCCCAGCAATGCCCCAAGACCCGCCAACCCACCCGCAAAAAAGCACAACACCCCCAAACAGCCAAAAAGGAAACTCTCATACTTACAATATTTATCGGCCTTCGGTCCAAACGCGCTGTGCAACTAGGTCATAACTCCCGTTTTCCACCACGGATTTCCTGAAAAGCAAATGCAATCAAAATTAGACTGTCCCAGCAGTGCTCCCAGACCCCAAAACTCACCCACAAACACCCGGAACCCCCCCAAAGAGCACCTCAAAGGCAAGCAAGTCAGCAAAAACCAAAAAAAATGTTCGCCTCCATTTTTGGTCCAAACCACTTGTATCCGGTATTAGAGCTTCCCAGCAATGGCCCCAGAGCCGTCAACTCACCCGCAAAGAAGTAGAACACTCCCACAAGTGCAGAGTCTTTCTTCATTGGGCGTAATCCAGCCCTCTGCTTTGAGGGAAATGGGAGTCTGGACTGGAGGAGGAGGATAGAGGAGCATGTTCTTGTGAACTTGTGAACCTGAGGAATGCAGACTGCAGCACCTTCAAATCAATAAGCAAACAAGTGAAGACAGTTCTGCTGATGGGCTTGTTTTTGTGATTAGGTGATTAAAGTTTTAATTATATTAACTGTGCACAACAAAGAAAGACAACCCAGGCGAAAACTAGTAGAAGACCCTCAAACAGCAAAAAAGCAAAAGTACATCAGGATCATTGCTAACCTCTCCACATTTTTGATCGATAGGCAGCTCCGTTTGGAAGTTACAATGCCACCAGCAGCACTGAAAACACGTTCAGAAGACACACTTGCGAGTGGGCAAGACAAGTAGTTTATAGCCAGGTTGGAGAGCTGTGCCCACAATTCTTTTTTCCCATGCCAATACGCCAATGGGTCAGCATTAACATAGACCTCTGTTGAGTCATTCAGATAGTCTTGCTCCATCGACTCAAGGTCCTCCAAGGTTCCTCCACTTTGCTTACTTTTTGCTGTGACCTTTTGAGAACCAAACCCAAGCTGAGTTAGCCAATCCTCTTCTGCATCCAATGTTACTGTTGTGTCTGGTGCAGATGATCCGGTTGCCGGTGTCTTTAACGGCTGAGAGGTCACTTGTGCCACAGCCACAGGTGCCGAAGTGGATTCTTTTGACTTGGGATGGCCTGCTGATGCTGATGTACTGCCTTTTCCTTCAATTTGCTGCCGTTCTCTTTCAAACCTCTTGGCTGAGAAGGCTAGCCAACGTTTGTACTTTGTAACATCTTTGTAACATCTTCATCACCGAAAGTCAAGAATGCTTGGCCTGCCAGCGCCTTTTTGTAGCGTTGATCCAGAATAGTAGCACAAATGTAATGCTGTTCTGAGTGGATCATTTTAAGACGTTCATCACCAAGTAGGCGCTCTAATAATTTCTCCGCCAAAAGAAAAGCGTCTTTCTTTTCTTCATCTTTTTGAAACATAGAAGACACTGCCTTCAGTTGGTACTCCAGCATGCGCAACAATGGGATAGCTTTTCCCAAATTACAGTCCTCCTTGCTGACTGCATGCGTGAAGACCTCAAAAGGACGAAGCATAGCTGTCAGGCTTTTAACTAGGTTCCATTTCACCGCATCTAGCCTCAGGTCCTTCTGAGCTGTACCCAGTGTTAAGAAATAGTGATCGAGTACCGTATACTGCTCATACAGACACTCAAGCATGTAGAAGGTTGAGTTCCAACGTGTTGCCACCTCCTGGATGAGTCCTTTCACTGGCATTTGACGTTCATGTAGCAGGCTCCTCAGATGCTTCCGGGCCTTAAAAGAATGGCTGAAAAGGTTCCACATTCTTCGGCAGGTGGCCACTAACTCGCACGCTGGACTGTCTTCATCACTCAAGAATTTTTTAACAACCAGGTTTATACAGTGCGCCAAACACGGCACTCTGAAATACTCACCCAGCTCCATGGCCTTAACTACATTGGCGCCATTATCCGTGGAAACATAACCAATCTGGCGTTTTTTGGGGGACAGCCAGTGAAAGACCTTTGTGTTAAACTCATTCAAAATGTTTTCTGCTGTGTGACGTTTCTCCAAGCCAAACATGGCTAGTGTTGCATGTTTCCGAGCAGCTTTAAAAACTTGGTCCGGGTCAACACCTGCGTTCAGCTTTGCTTTAACCCCTGAAAAAGAGACCCAGTGTGCAGTGATGCACATGTAATCAGCGCCTGCGCCACTGGTCCACATGTCTGTTGTCAGATGTATAGTGTGAACAGCACTCTTCTGCAAAGCTGCCCCAATCACCTCCAGCACATCTTCATGTAGTGCTGGAACCGCAACTCTGGCAAAATAGAACCGGCTAGGAACCTTCCATTTAGGGCAGAGCGCTGCCACTAATTCTAGAAAACCAATCCCTTCTACAAAAGAAAAAGGGAGAAGGTCCAGAGCTAGCATTTTAGCCAGCTTAGTGTTATACAGACGCGTCAGTAGGTGGTTGCGTTCATATGGCGCTTCTGTAAACAACATGGATCTAATGTTACCCTGGACCAAGCATTTACGGGATGATGATGACTTCTTCGACCCAGTTACGCTCGCTGATGAACTTTTTCGCATTGGTGTCTCACTCTCTCCCACACTCTTAGTGTGGCTCACATGGGGTGTGCTGCTGACAGGGGTACTGGGTGTAAGTGAAGTGTTTGACACGTCTTCTTCCTCCTCGTCATCATCAGATGAAACATCAACGTTTTCTTGACGTGAAATTCGGGCTTCCTTGATCGCCTGTAGGTGCGCAAACCATTGGACAGCGTGCTGTCTCTTAAGATGACCTCTCTGGCCTCCGGTACCATAGTTGGTACCAAACTTACCACGACTAACTGCAAGCTTACAAATGCTACAAATGGCAAAGTTTTCCCTTTTTGGGCAAACACTAAAGAAGTCCCAAGCTGGGGACTTGAATTGTCTGTGGGGGCCGGAGGAGGCGGCAATACTGGTGGTCATGCTGCTAATGCCAGATGAAGTGGAGGATGTGGATTGCCGAACTTTACTACGTTGTGCACTTTCACCACCACTAATTGAGGTCGAGGTGGATGGAGGTCCCTTCTGGCGAGGAAGAAATATGGAAGCGGTAGGTGTTGGTATACTAGTTAACTCCAATGATTGTGGTGTTTCCATTGCCTCCTCGTCGACAACATCATCATCACGCTCAGCAGCTTCTCGGGCTAGGGTCAAAATGTCTGTTTGCGGCATGCCCGCTGGGGCTGCAGTGACCTTTATGATGACTGGGACGTCGTTGTGGGAGTCTTCTTCAGCAGCAGTATCCGCCACTTCTTGTTGAGCCTCATCACACTCCATAACTATGAGACTGTGGGCGCGTTTCTTTTTACGCTTAACTACCTTTGTC
Source organism: Lissotriton vulgaris (assembly GCF_964263255.1). Classification (NCBI taxonomy): domain Eukaryota; kingdom Metazoa; phylum Chordata; class Amphibia; order Caudata; family Salamandridae; genus Lissotriton; species Lissotriton vulgaris. The sequence continues at coordinate 726,686,306 of NC_141696.1, forward strand.
AGATCATGGTGTGCCTTACTCTCAGACGGCAGTGGTGCTGGTTCCCAATTTTGATCCGTATCATCAGAAGGAGGTGTGCTTGAAGAAGATGTAGACACCACCCTTGATCTCTTCCTTGCTAGGGGTGTGGAAGATAATGAATGATCATCAGGAGGAGTGGCTTCCTCAAATGATACCTCGCCTTGATTGTCAATTTCCTGATGTGCCCCTACTTCGGGAGGAACAACTATTGTGGGCACTTGTGACCCTCCATGCACCTCTGCTTGCGCATCTCCTTGCGCTGCCTCTCCTTCCACTTGTACTTGGGCTTGTACTTGCACATGTGGTTGTTGTTGCGGCTGTGGTTGTTCAATACTCGTCAGATGAGTTACAACAACCTGTGTTGATTGAGGGACATTGCTGTGACGTTATGCTGCACACACACACTGCTACAGGACTTCTTCCTGGCACTGGTGGTTCTCTTGAGTCTTGTGCACCTAAAAGCAATGGAAGACAGAGGAACATCAGTTCAGTTATACACCCCAAAAACGAAAATCACAGAAAAATCAGCACAATCCCAAGCCATCCAGGCCCTCCATGATGTTTAAATTCAAGACACCCCACAGAAAGACTAGGCCCATGCATCACTCACTACCCCTGGGCATAAAGGTTGAAAGCTAGGCAAAATGGTTGCAGACCTAAGAACACTGCCTGCATTCAAAATGGCCCCCTGCCTCCCAGCACATGGCCAGGGCCTGCCTGTAGCAGCACTCAAAATGGCCCCCACCCACATGGCCTGTCCCCATGAACACCCCAAAAAATCAAAAAACACAGAAAAATCAGCACAATCCCATGCCATCCATGCCCTCCATGATGTTTAAATTCAAGACACCCCACAGAAAGACTAGGTTCATGCACCACTCACTACCCCTGGTGAAAAGGCCACAACAACAGCCCAAAAAAACGAAAATCACAGAAAAATCTGCACAATCCCAAGCCATCCAGGCCCTTCATGATGTTTAAATTCCAAACACCCCACAGAAAGGCTAGGCCCATGCATCACTCACCACCCCTGGGCATAAAGGTTGAAAGCTAGGCAAATTGGTTGCAGACCTAAGAACACTGCCTGCATTCAAAATGGCCCCCTGCCTCCCAGCACATGGCCAGGGCCTGCCTGTAGCAGCACTCAAAATGGCCCCCACCCACATGGCCTGTCCCCATGAACACCCCAAAAAATCGAAAAACACAGAAAAATCAGCACAATTCCATGCCACCCATGACCTCCATGATGTTTAAATTCAAGACACCCCACAGAAAGACTAGACTCATGCACCACTCACTACCCCTGGTGAAAAGGCCACAACAACAGCCCAAAAAAACGAAAATCACAGAAACATCTGCACAATCCCAAGCCATCCAGGCCCTCCATGATGTTTAAATTCAAGACACCCCACAGAAAGACTAGGCCCATGCATCACTCACTAACCTGGGCATAAAGGTTGAAAGCTAGGCAAAATGGTTGCAGACCTAAGAACACTGCCTGCATTCAAAATGGCCCCCGGCCTCCCAGCACATGGCCAGGGCCTGCCTGTAGCAGCACTCAAAATGGCCCCCACCCACATAGCCTGTCCCCATGAACACCCCAAAAAATCGAAAAACATAGAAAAATCAGCACAATCCCATGCCATCCATGCCCTCCATGATGTTTAAATTCAAGACACCCCACAGAAATACTAGGCTCATGCACCACTCACTACCCCTGGTGAAAAGGCCACAACAACAGCCCAAAAAATAGAAAATCACAGGAAAAATCTGCACAATCCCAAGCCATCCAGGCCCTCCATGATGTTTTAATTCAAGACACCCCACAGAAAGACTAGGCTCATGCACCACTCACTACCCCTGGTGAAAAGGCCACAACAACAGCCCAAAAAATAGAAAATCACAGAAAAATCTGCACAATCCCAAGCCATCCAGGCCCTCCATGATGTTTAAATGCAAGACACCCCACAGAAAGACTAGGCACATGCATCACTCACTACCCCTGGGCATAAAGGTTGAAAGCTATGCAAAATGGTTGCAAACCTAAGAACACTGCCTGCATTCAAAATGGCCCCTGCCTCCCAGCACATGGCCAGGGCCTGCCTGTAGCAGCACTCAAAATGGCCCCCACCCACCTGGCCTGTCCCCATGAACACCCCAAAAAATCGAAAAAAACTGAAAAATCAGCACAATCCCATGCCATCCCTGCCCTCCATGATGTATAAATTCAAGACACCCGACAGAAAGACTAGGCTCATGCACCACTCACTACCCCTGGTGAAAAGGCCACAACAACAGCCCAAAAAAACGAAAATCACAGAAAAATCAGCACAATCCCAAGCCATCCAGGCCCTCCATGATGTTTAAATTCAAGACACCCCACAGAAAGACTAGGCTCATGCACCACTCACTACCCCTGGTGAAAAGGCCACAACAACAGCCCAAAAAAACAAAAATCACAGAAAAATCTGCACAATCCCAAGCCATCCAGGCCCTCCATGATGTTTAAATTCAAGACACCCCACAGAAAGACTAGGCCCATGCATCACTCACTACCCCTGGGCATAAAGGTTGAAAGCTAGGCAAAATGGTTGCAGACCTAAGAACACTGCCTGCATTCAAAATAACCCCCTGCCTCCCAGCACATGGCCAGGGCCTGCCTGTAGCAGCACTCAAAATGGCCCCCACCCACATGGCCTGTCCCGATGAACATTCCAAAAAATCGAAAAACACAGAAAAATCAACACAATCCCATGCCATCCATGCCCTCCATGATGTTTAAATTCAAGACACCCCACATAAAGACTAGGCTCATGCACCACTCACTACCCCTGGTGAAAAGGCCACAACAACAGCCCCAAAAAACGAAAATCACAGAAAAATCTGCACAACCCCAAGCCATGCAGGCCCTCCATGATGTTTAAATTCAAGACACCCCACAGAAAGACTAGGCCCATGCATCACTTACTACCCCTGGGCATAAAGGTTGAAAGCTAGGCAAAGTGGTTGCAGACCTAAGAACACTGCCTGCATTCAAAATGGCCCCCTGCCTCCCAGCACATGGCCAGGGCCTGCCTGTAGCAGCAATCAAAATGGCCCCCACCCACATGGCCTGTCCCCATGAACACCCCAAAAAATCGAAAAACACAGAAAAATCAGCACAATCCCATGCCATCCATGCCCTCCATGATGTTTAAATTCAAGACACCCCACAGAAAGAGTGGGCTCATGCACCACTCACTACCCCTGGTGAAAAGGCCACAACAACAGCCCAAAAAAAAGAAAATCACAGAAAAATCTGCACAATCCCAAGCCATCCAGGCCCTCCATGATGTTTAAATTCAAGACACCCCACAGAAAGACTAGGCCCATGCATCACTCACTACCCCTGGGCATAAAGGTTGAAAGCTAGGCAAAATGGTTGCAGACCTAAGAACACTGCCTGCAGTCAAAATAATCCCCTGCCTCCCAGCACATGGCCAGGGCCTGCCTGTAGCAGCACTCAAAATGGCCCCCACCCACATGGCCTGTCCCCATGAACACCCCAAAAAATCGAAAAACACAGAAAAATCAGCACAATCCCATGCCATCCATGCCCTCCATGATTTTTAAATTCAAGACACCCCACATAAAGACTAGGCTCATGCACCACTCACTACCCTTGGTGAAAAGGCCACAACAACAGCCCAAAAAAACGAAAATCACAGAAAAATCTGCACAATCCCAAGCCATCCAGGCCCTCCATGATGTTTAAATGCAAGACACCCCACAGACAGACTTGGCCCATGCATCACTCACTACCCCTGGGCATAAAGGTTGAAAGCTAGGCAAAATGGTTGCAGACCTAAGAACACTGCCTGCATTCAAAATGGCCCCCTGCCTCCCAGCACATGGCCAGGGCCTGCCTGTAGCAGCACTCAAAATGCCCCCCACCCACATGGCCTGTCCCCATCAACACCCCACAAAATCAAAAAACACAGAAAAATCAGCACAATCCCATGCCATCCCTGCCCTCCATGATGTTTAAATTCAAGACACCCCACAGAAAGACTAGGCTCATGCACCACTCACTACCCCTGGTGAAAAGGCCACAACAACAGCCCAAAAAAACGAAAATCACAGAAAAATCAGCACAATCCCAAGCCATCCTGGCCCTCCATGATGTTTAAATTCAAGGCACCCCACAGAAAGACTAGGCTCATGCACCACTCACTACTCCTGGTGAAAAGGCCACAACAACAGCCCAAAAAAACAAAAATCACAGAAAAATCTGCACAATCCCAAGCCATCCAGGCCCTCCATGATGTTTAAATTCAAGACACCCCACAGAAAGACTAGGCCCATGCATCACTCACTACCCCTGGGCATAAAGGTTGAAAGCTAGGCAAAATGGTTGCAGACCTAAGAACACTGCCTGCATTCAAAATAACCCCCTGCCTCCCAGCACATGGCCAGGGCCTGCCTGTAGCAGCACTCAAAATGGCCCCCACCCACATGGCCTGTCCCCATGAACACCCCAAAAAATCGAAAAACACAGAAAAATCAGCACAATCCCATGCCATCCATGCCCTCCATGATGTTTAAATTCAAGACACCCCACATAAAGACTAGGCTCATGCACCACTCACTACCCCTGGTGAAAAGGCCACAACAACAGCCCAAAAAAAAGAAAATCACAGAAAAATCTGCACAATCCCAAGCCATCCAGGCCCTCCATGATGTTTAAATTCAAGACACCCCACAGAAAGACTAGGCCCATGCATCACTCACTACCCCTGGGCATAAAGGTTGAAAGCTAGGCAAAATGGTTGCAGACCTAAGAACACTGCCTGCAGTCAAAATAATCCCCTGCCTCCCAGCACATGGCCAGGGCCTGCCTGTAGCAGCACTCAAAATGGCCCCCACCCACATGGCCTGTCCCCATGAACACCCCAAAAAATCGAAAAACACAGAAAAATCAGCACAATCCCATGCCATCCATGCCCTCCATGATTTTTAAATTCAAGACACCCCACATAAAGACTAGGCTCATGCACCACTCACTACCCTTGGTGAAAAGGCCACAACAACAGCCCAAAAAAACGAAAATCACAGAAAAATCTGCACAATCCCAAGCCATCCAGGCCCTCCATGATGTTTAAATGCAAGACACCCCACAGAAAGACTTGGCCCATGCATCACTCACTACCCCTGGGCATAAAGGTTGAAAGCTAGGCAAAATGGTTGCAGACCTAAGAACACTGCCTGCATTCAAAATGGCCCCCTGCCTCCCTGCCTGTAGCAGCACTCAAAATGCCCCCCACCCACATGGCCTGTCCCCATGAACACCCCAAAAAATCAAAAAACACAGAAAAATCAGCACAATCTCATGCCATCCCTGCCCTCCATGATGTTTAAATTCAAGACACCCCACAGAAAGACTAGGCTCATGCACCACTCACTACCCCTGGTGAAAAGGCCACAACAACAGCCCAAAAAAACGAAAATCACAGAAAAATCAGCACAATCCCAAGCCATCCTGGCCCTCCATGATGTTTAAATTCAAGGCACCCCACAGAAAGACTAGGCTCATGCACCACTCACTACCCCTGGTGAAAAGGCCACGACAACAGCCCAAAAAAACAAAAATCACAGAAAAATCTGCACAATCCTAAGCCATCCAGGCCCTCCATGATGTTTAAATTCAAGACACCCCATAGAAAGACTAGGCCCATGCATCACTCACTACCCCTGGGCATAAAGGTTGAAAGCTAGGCAAAATGGTTGCAGACCTAAGAACACTGCCTGCATTCAAAATAACCCCCTGCCTCCCAGCACATGGCCAGGGCCTGCCTGTAGCAGCACTCAAAATGGCCCCCACCCACATGGCCTGTCCCCATGAACACCCCAAAAAATCGAAAAACACAGAAAAATCAGCACAATCCCATGCCATCCATGCCCTCCATGATGTTTAAATTCAAGACACCCCACAAAGACTAGGCTCATGCACCACTCACTACCCCTGGTGAAAAGGCCACAACAACAGCCCAAAAAAAAGAAAATCACAGAAAAATCTGCACAATCCCAAGCCATCCAGGCCCTCCATGATGTTTAAATTCAAGACACCCCACAGAAAGACTAGGCCCATGCATCACTTACTACCCCTGGGCATAAAGGTTGAAAGCTAGGCAGAATGGTTGCAGACCTAAGAACACTGCCTGCATTCAAAATGGCCCCCTGCCTCCCAGCACATGGCCAGGGCCTGCCTGTAGCAGCACTCAAAATGGCCCCCACCCACATGGTCTGTAACCATGAACACCCCAAAAAATCGAAAAACAGAGAAAAATCAGCACAATCCCATGCCATCCATGCCCTCCGTGATGTTTAAATTCAAGACACCCCACAGAAAGACTAGGCTCATGCACCACTCACTACCCCTGGTGAAAAGGCCACAACAACAGCCCAAAAAAAAGAAAATCACAGAAAAATCTGCACAATCCCAAGCCATCCAGGCCCTCCATGATGTTTAAATTCAGGACACCCCACATAAAGACTAGGCTCATGCACCACTCACTACCCTTGGTGAAAAGGCCACAACAACAGCCCAAAAAAACGAAAATCACAGAAAAATCTGCACAACCCCAAGCCATGCAGGCCCTCAATGATGTTTAAATTCAAGACACCCCACAGAAAGACTAGGCCCATGCATCACTTACTACCCCTGGGCATAAAGGTTGAAAGCTAGGCAAAATGGTTGCAGACCTAAGAACACTGCCTGCATTCAAAATGCCCCCCTGCCTCCCAGCACATGGCCAGGGCCTGCCTGTAGCAGCACTTAAAATGGCCCCCACCCACATGGCCTGTAACCATGAACACCCCAAAAAATCGAAAAACACAGAAAAATCAGCACAATCCCATGCCATCCATGCCCTCCGTGATGTTTAAATTCAAGACACCCCACAGAAAGACTAGGCTCATGCACCACTCACTACCCCTGGTGAAAAGGCCACAACAACAGCCCAAAAAAAAGAAAATCACAGAAAAATCTGCACAATCCCAAGCCATCCAGGCCCTCCATGATGTTTAAATTCAAGACACCCCACAGAAAGACTAGGCTCATGCACCACTCACTACCCCTGGTGAAATGGCCACAACAACAGCCCAAAAAAACAAAAATCACAGAAAAATCTGCACAATCCCAAGCCATCCAGGCCCTCCATGATGTTTAAATTCAAGACACCCCACAGAAAGACTAGGCCCATGCATCACTCACTACCCCTGGGCATAAAGGTTGAAAGCTAGGCAAAATGGTTGCAGACCTAAGAACACTGCCTGCATTCAAAATAACCCCCTGCCTCCCAGCACATGGCCAGGGCCTGCCTGTAGCAGCACTCAAAATGGCCCCCACCCACATGGCCTGTCCCCATGAACACCCCAAAAAATCGAAAAACACAGAAAAATCAGCACAATCCCATGCCATCCATGCCCTCCATGATGTTTAAATTCAAGACACCCCACATAAAGACTAGGCTCATGCACCACTCACTACCCCTGGTGAAAAGGCCACAACAACAGCCCAAAAAAACGAAAATCACAGAAAAATCGGCACAATTCCAAGCCATCCAGGCCCTCCATGATGTTTAAATGCAAGACACCCCACAGAAAGACTAGGTCCATGCATCACTCACTACCCCTGGGCATAAAGGTTGAAAGCTAGGCAAAATGGTTGCAGACCTAAGAACACTGCCTGCATTCAAAATGGCCCCCTGCCTCCCAGCACATGTCCAGGGCCTGCCTGTAGCAGCACTCAAAATGGCCCCCACCCACATGGCCTGTCCCCATGAACACCCCAAAAAATCGAAAAACACAGAAAAATCAGCACAATCCCATGCCATCCCTGCCCTCCATGATGTATAAATTCAAGACACCCCACAGAAAGACTAGGCTCATGCACCACTCACTACCCCTGGTGAAAAGGCCACAACAACAGCCCAAAAAAACGAAAATCACAGAAAAATCCGCACAATCCCAAGCCATCCAGGCCCTCCATGATGTTTAAATTCAAGACACCCCACAGAAAGACTCAGTCCACCCACCACTGAGTACCCCTGGGCAAAAGGCCCCAAAATAGCCCAAAAATCGAAAATTCCAAAATTGTAGTTGCAGCAACTGTAATGCCCCAAACAAACTTACTTGTGAAATTTCTAATCCAAAAGTGATCCAAAGAAAGTCAAAAAGGCCTCAAATCCAAATATCCAGCAGCATCCACAAAAAGTAATGCTTCCAGGTGAAGAATCCGAATGAAAGTGACCAGCACATGAAGAGAGCACTGGGAGGAGCCTGCTGGACAGGAACAGGAAGTTGGAGACTGTGGGGCACTTCCTTCCCCCCCCCCCCCTCAAAAATGGACTCCTTGCAAAAAAATGTGCAGGCAAATGTCAACCTGAGAAGTTATTCTGATAAAAATCATAATTTCCAGAAGGTTTATGCTGCTTGCTGGTGGATTTCTTGTGCAGAATTGCAAATCTTGTATTTTCGCGAGTGCGAGATTGTTGCTGCCCGCCGCACGTACGTGTTGGCAATTGCAAACTCCCGCGATACGTGATCACGGCGTACTTGCGTTGACAAACTCTCGCTGTGCAAGGTGGCAAGCCGCGACGACGTAATCGCGGTCGCCAAACTCCCGCGGGATCCCGCAGCAAGATCCAAAATGGCGCAGCACTCGCAAAATATCGAGAAAAACAACTTGGCAAACGCTGAATGACGGTAAGTGAACGCCGCGCGCCGCAAAATTGTATCACCAAGAAAAAAAAATCCGCTGCTTCTGAATTTGCGGATTTTCGGTAAATTCGCTAGCGTTCGCGGATTGCGAATTTACCGAAAATCCGCAAAATCCGCGAGCGGAACGGATTTTCCGCCCAGGCTTACCTATGAGGTCTGGCAAACAGGTAGTGTCGGTGACACCCTCTCGCAGTGTGCTGCCAGCAGCATGAGTATTAATTGGAACCCCAGAGGGGATACTGGTAACAGGCATAATTTGTATCAAATTTCCATCAAACGTGTGGTTTATACCGCCATTCACAATGTTCCTGTTTACCCTGCCATTGCCCCCAGGAGCAAAACACAGCCAAATTTTATCGCACATACCAAAGGGGCAAGAAATTGGATTCAAATTAGGCACGTCAATCGGAGTGTTTTGGTGAGTTGGGACGTAAATCGGTGGTATAGTTGACATTCCCAAAGCAGTAGGCGCAATGGTACTAACTTGCGCAGGGGAAACAGTATTAGAAAACACAGACTGAGGCATATAGAGCACAGGCTGAGGCATGGACAAATGATCCCTCAAAGTAACAAGAAGACTGTCAAGTGCGCCCTTAACACATTCAGTAATGGTGTCCACAATATGGCTTATGACCGCTTCACTCCTGCTACTGCTATTAATAGAGAACAAGTCAGTCCCAGTCTGAGTTCCAATAGAACAACAAGGGGGATCAATGACTGGAGTGTGCACCTGGGCCACGACCGTGGTAGATTTAGTAGATGGACATATCCAAGAGCTCAGCATTGTGCGAGATGAGCAAGGTCGAGTTGGTTGCTTCCTCTTGGCACTTACTGCCTTAGCTGGCTTCCTTTTACGTTTCGCCCTAGTGGTTGCGTCAGTGCTAATCAGAATATCTGAAGTGTTAGTGTCTGATGAGGGGGCATGGGGTATAGTGCCACCTCTGAGGGTCACACAATTAATAATAGGATTGTCTGCTACACTAATGTTCAAATTGGTGCCCTCCATTGTTGGAATTAGGAGGGGAGGGGGTACCCCCAAACGGAGAGAGGGGCGCCTCTCAGTCCACTCAATTTCATTACTAACAATGCTGACCGCTCTTTCTAGCATACTGTCGATACTTGTTGTGGCAGGCCTTAATGCCGGCTGGCCCACACGCTTCCCCATAGTCGCGTTAGCGTTAGCAGATATGTGTAGAAGATAAAGAAAAATATACTTGGCTCACCTTGGGGAGTAAGATCAGCAGAACTTCCAATGAAAGGGAGTGGTGCGGTGCGCGACGTGTGCGACGCACAGGACAATGGGAAATGTAGTCCTCGGGGTCTCTGCGGGTTCGGGCAAATTCAGGCAGGCAGCGGCAGTCTCCAGGCTCCTCGCGCCTCCCAGCAATGACCCAGGCAGCAGAGAATCCACTAAAGGACAAGCAACAGGCACACCGGTATGAACAAAGTGGGCTTAAGATATTCCTTTTCCAAGCTCTTGTGAGAAGTGTGTCATTTAGTTGCTTAAATTGACTACTTACTTAGAGATTCTTGCTCAGGAGCTAGAGCTAACCATAGGGGAAGATTGCAGCTCTGTGAACGATATGCGATGAGAAGTGATAGACCTCACCAGGAATAGGTGAGTTGCAAGAAGACTAGGGATCTGAACTAGAATGTATCTCGCACTGCTGCAGAACTGATAAGGCTCATGCCATATATTCATGAAAACTGTCACTGAAATTAAGTCCTGTCTATCTATGCCATCATTTAAATCATTGAAGCAACTTTTTTTCTCCGAAGCTCTCAAAGGTTGACAGACCAAAACACAAGCGTATCAAAATGTTGAACATCAGAATAGGTGGAATAATGCCAGAGATCTCCACAATAGGTGCTAAGATTGTTCACTAGAAACAACTGTGGGGTTAGATTTAGACTTTTTCAGACAGGGTAGTCTGTTTCACACACAACAGAGTATCCTGTCGGCCGAACTGACGGATGCCCACCCAATTTAGGTTGGGGGGACCATCAGCAATCTATCGACAGAGCACCTGTTGGCTCCATTAATGTGAAGCTACTTCTGAGGGACCGACAGTGTACGGTCAATCAGAGAAAAGACATTATGCCACCTGCTTTTATTAGGATGGACTGTAGGATGTCCTTTTTAGGTTTCGACCTGGCCGTAGCACTGCGAAGCAGTGCTCCGCCCAGGTGAAAACTTTTGTTTACAGTATGGGTTACTTGAATCTGCCCCTTCTTCCATTGGCTAGCTCCATAAATGGAGGCTAGCCATTGGAAGACATCGTTGTCAGTCACTTTTTCCCGGTCAGAACGCGAATCGGGGGTGTTTCTGACTCTTTTTTTAAGTCCCGCCCCTTGTTGCCGTGTGTCCCGGGCCGCACTGTGATTGGCTGCCGGCCCGGGACACACCCGTGACGTCATTCCCCGGGCCGCGCTGTGATTGGCTGCCGGCCCGGGACACCCCCGTGATGTCATTTCCCGGGCCGCGCTGTGATTGGCTGCCGGCCCGGGATCTGACTTGTTTCTTGTTAGGACTAACTTTGGCTCAAGGCTATCTAGAACTGTTGGATAATCGTAGCTGGAAAAAACATGGCTTTCTCTACAATGAAGTGCTTACGTTCTCTTTGTTGTCTTCATATGAAACAGCTGAAGCCGGAGCAATGTTTAGTTCACTGGAGGCTGGTCTGCTCCTTACATGGACTATCCTTCCATTCTCCTAAGATTGATTTGGAGCATGGATGCTGCCCTAGTTGACATGCTTAAGGGTTGGGTTAGACCAGTGCTGGAAAAAGTGGTTCGTCGAGAATGGCACTGGAACCCAATCTGACTGAGTGAGCTCTGCCAAAGGGAAACACGGCCTCTGCGTACAAGTGGTAGCTAACTATGTCAGTAAGAATTAGTTCCACAAACCCTCCCATCTGGAAAGATAATCTAATTTTGCAAGCACAGGCTGCCCCTGTTATTAAAGAGCCCTAAACGGGAGCCGCCTCTCCTAGGGACAGACGATTCTGGGAAAACCATTACTACCAGCTGGGCCGTCGTCCCTTCCCCCCGTTTTAAGAATATGACGTTCCACGCTGACGTGCTACGTGCTCTGTCTCTAACCACCTGTGAAGTGATTGAAGCATTTACTCCCTGACATGCGAGCGCCGCTCTGACGAGGAGGTTTTAAATAAATCCGTGACAGGCTGTAATCGCCACAGAAGTGTACACACTGATATTACAAATAAGACTACAGGGATTAAACCAGCGTTTTATTTGCAAACGTAAACCAATTAGTACTGTCGGTCAAAAACTTGATCTTTTATATTTTCGAAAAACTTTGCACGGCTGATGTAATTACCAAATTTAGGCATGCTATATAGTCCTCACAGGTGAGATGGGAATGAAAAGTGGGACCGCTCAATTTACTAACTTGAAAGGAAGAATGCACGAGCCCTGTGAAATAAGAAAGGACAAAACTATGGTTTATGGTTTGCATAGTGGAAAAAAACAATTCCGGGCTTCAAGAATACACTCACTCCAGTAACACTTGAAACAGTATGGCCGTGTCCCCCACCAAGCAGATGGATGCCGCGGAACTGACATTGGCTAGGTGGAGGGTCAAATAACCCCCCCCCCCGTGATCGAGAACCTAAAAACCTATCATCCTCAAACAGGCTTGCCTGAGAGATCAGAATGTCCCACAACTATCCCAAATTCTAACTCAGGGGAAACACCAGCATTGCGCACGTCACTCGCATTATACCGGGCATAGTCAGTCCGTGTAAAGCCCACGGACAGGACAGTCCTCCGTGAGCAAACCCATAACCACAGACACAAATCTGATCGAATTGGTGCTAAAGGCCGAGTAATTGACGGGCATACGCAATAAAAAACAGTGTAACATAGCAATACAATCCCCCCCCCTCCACCACCAACACACAACTGGTGCACGCGCTACAGTTCTACAGGGTCTCACAAACATCAATACAGCAAGTATGGTTGCCTGGGAAGCTTCAAGTGCATTCACAGAACAGTTTCAGTGCAAGCAGCAGCGATGCCAGGAGCCCCTGCACACAGAACTATAAGAACACAAGCAACAGTGCAGGCTGCATAAGCACCTTGAGTTCTCATAGCGAAGAGCCCAAAGTGGGGAACAATAGAACAAGGCTGCATGGTCATTAAAGGGAATGGGATGCAGTAATAAGCCCATGTGAAAGGGAGCCAGGGCGCACACATCACCAATAAGACCTTGCCGAAGAACCGTGTCCCATCTGCAAGGCTCGCCTTTAATACTCTCTAGGTCCCATTGCCTCACCTGGAGTGTGTTTACTGCTTTTCAAACCCGCGGCATCATGTCTTAAAGTAGTTTCCTGGGAAGGGATCCCCCCTCCTCAGTCACTCTAGAAGGTCTCACTGCAACCCCTGTGGACGGTTTGTATAGTACTTTAGGGGCCTGTGATGAAGGCAGTTCTCAGTTATTATGGGCACGCAGGCTATGGGCCCTTTAACTGTGAATCCCTCAACCAGTTCTCCTGCAAGTGCTTGAGCACAGCTTGCTACTTTGCGGAGACGCCTTTGACCCTCCTCAGCCTGGACGTACACTCATGTTAGAGATCTAAATAAGCTCTGTAAAGCAGGCAGATATCTGAAGATGCCTGCCCTTTCTTCTTGGCCTCTGTTTTGCAGCTACCACCTTCCACATAATGAAGGCCTGAAGGTCACCACCAAAGTCTGAAAGGTAATAGATAGGCTGGCTGCAAGGACCCATTTGTATTCTGGTTTCAGATGGGCTAAGAGGATCTGGAGTGCAGGAAGAGTATTTGGGTTAAGGATCTTCTTCGATAGTGTGCTGAGAGCAGCCGAAAAGCAGGTAAATCATATTTATGTATAGTTCAGGGTAAATGGCATTTAAATATCATTTCAAATCAGAGCTCGACAATTAAAATTGATGAGTTGTACCACTGTGACTAAAGGGTTATAAAGAGACCAACTCAACGTAAATTAAATTCAGCAATATCTAGTGCCATGATCGCCCCAAAGGGGTTCGTGGCGCTGAAATCGCTGAGGTTTATTGTTATTGACATTGCGAGGATAGAGGCATGAGTTGATTTGCTTGCATTCGATCTCCTGATGGTGTCAAACACAGTTACACAGATGCTTGCTGTACGTGTTATAAGTCACTGAGCCATCACTCCCCTCTTCCGCCTCCCAACCCCGTGCCGAAAAGCTTGCAATGTTTTAATTTTAGATATTAAACACATGCACATTCAACCAGCTGGCACGGAACTTACCCGCAGGTGCCAGTTCAAATCCATTCATCCATTTCCTTGTTAGGCATGCGAACCCGATGAAAACATAAACACATTTTGATATGCCTTTCGCTGTAGGTAAAAATATGACAATCCGGCTTGAAAATGAAAAATGTAATGAATGTTTTATCTGGCGGACTAAGCAGGATGTCCCAGAACAGAAAAACAGAAGCAACGAAAGAAACAAGCATTGGCAAGGTATAATGACATTATAAATAAGTACCAGCCCTGCAGCCCTACAGTACCTGCGCTTGCACAATAGGTAGATATGATAATGCGCTCCTGCGCGTGAGAAATAAAATGTGTGAAGGTGAGCGCTCCTGTGCTCACTCAATTGGCAACAAAGGACAACGCGCTCCTTCAGGTGTGAAAATGAATGCAGGAATGTAAGTTCCTACGCTCGACAATATGTAGTATTGACAGTGCGCTCCTGCGCGTGTGAAATCAAACTGTAGAGTTGCAAGTGCTCCTGTGCTCATACTGAGGACCCCACTGATACCGCTGGTCAGTACTCACTGGGCTGCTGCGGTACGCTGGAATCCAAAAGGTTTGAACAGGCCAGCTTCGCTCGATAACAGGTGAATCCCCGATGGATACCGCGGAACAAGAAGAGAGGCTTGCAGGATAGAAATAGAATAACGCCGGAGAGAGAGGGGCGGCCAGGAAGAGAGGGGAGAGTGAATAGAGGGGAAGAGAGAGAGCGACGGGGAAAAGACTTAGAGAGGGGGGTGAGAAGATGGGAGATCGCGATAGAAACGGAAGAGATTCGGAGGAGTGTAGAGAGAGTGAACAAAAGAATGAGGGGACGGGTGATCGTGATACAGAGAGCGTGTAACCCCTGGTGCAACGTTTTCAGAATAGCCATGGCCTAGCCTTTCACTTCCCCTTTCTTTGTACTGTAAATCTAGCCTCAGACCGGGACTGACAGCGGCCACCCTATTTCCCATAGTCCATTGAACCAGCCAAGTTCCACAACAGTGCTTTCCCTTCTACTTAAACCTGGCGTCTCCAACAAGTGGCTTGTGAGCTATTAGTAGCTCGCCGCCTACCAATGAGTAGTTCTCCTATGTGCAGCCTACTAAACATGAAAGCCTTTGCTTGGTCGAAATATTATTAGTTTGTCAAAATTTAAATGCATATATTTGAGACGAAAATGTGTGTGTTTTCAGAACTGACAGGGTGATGTTTGGAGAAAAAGCATTTACATCTTCAAAATAAATTTAAAGCTGTTATTTAAGTTGGAGAGATGTATCACTCATATTGTTACCTTGGTGCATGGTGACTGCTGCTATGGCTGTTATGCATAAGCAATGTAGATGCAATGCAAATTTATAGTGTTTATTTACTTTACTGCTGGCAACCCTGCCTAATGCACTGATGTATTTACTGCTGACAGTCTTTGATGGACTATCACATCACTTATAGTAGCTCGGGATACAATGCCAATAGCTCTAACTTTGGCAAAGGCGAAACTGTTGCATTGTAAATGCTTGTTTAAGTCTGTCACTGCCCATAGAAAAGACCAATAAGGAGCTCAACACACAGGAACAAACTCCCTCACTGGGTGTAGGGACATTAGTTTCTTACTATTCAATAACAGACTCACAATCTGTAAGTATCTTTTTGAAAAACGAAAATCTTTCTATAAGTTAGGTGGACAGCCATCAAAATCAATGGCATCAGTCCACCAAAAATGTTATACCTTGACAGGCACCACATGATGGCGGTTCCTATCAAGGTACAAAAATCCCCCATGGGACAGCTATGATCCCTACATTTCGTGGACAGTAGTCTCTCAATGTGGAAGAAGAAATGTTCTCTGACATCCTGATGGTTGGAGTGCAGTCCTTCAAAGTCTGGCTCTATGTCTGAAATGTCAACAGAAATGAAATACATGTGATCAGACTTTGTAGCCATGCACCACCGGTTGGATGCTCCAAAGTGATGTTAAGAAAAAGGATTTTTTGCATGAGTCAGACTGGCTAGCTAAATTATGGAAGTTAAGAAGAAGTAAAATTACAGATTTGGAAGACTGTACATGAAGAATTGCTTATATAGCATACCGAAATCCATAGAGAAAAAGGACATGATCACCTTCTTGAGAGACTTCATCCTAAAACTGATTGAGAAACAACTCAGGAAACCCACAGATTTTCAAAAGTCACAGAGAATACCTACATAGAATGATAGAATACCAAATAGTCCAAGACCCGTGATAGCATTGCTACTCCAACACCAGCACACACAAGCCACCCTTCAGAGATTGAGACCAAAGATGGGTCAACTACCTATTTATTGACAGAATCAAATATGCATAACTTCGGATTTCCCACTTTAAACTTCAAACAAGAAGAAAATATTCCTTGCTCTAAGACCTAGACTGTGACAAAGCAGCATTAAATATAGTCTACACAACCCTGCACCAATGAGTCACCACAGACAGCAAAACTCTAGAATTTTCCGACTCAGAAGAACTAGGCAATTTTTTAGATAATATTTTACCAGCATAAATGGATATTACAGTCCAAGATACTGGAGATCGAACCAATGACAGCACAACATATAACAAGTGTCAGGCTGCTACTCAAACTGCAAAATTAAACCCAAGCATACATCATAGGAGCTGAGGTAGAGGTAGTTTAACTAAAATAGTAGAAACATTAACCTTAGGCAGCGATATAAACCAATCAAAATTGAAAGGCCTTGCTTCTGCGAGTTCAGGCCTGCCAGAGAAGTCACCCAATATGATACAATAATGACTGGTTTGCACTGTCCCTGCACATTGTGTGTCTCCATCTTCTAACTATAGGTTTAATCATATTCCTTCAGTATTCTGCAAAAATGACCCATACAGTAACAACTCCACATATCTGATCCACAAAATTTAACAGTGAGCCCTAGAACTCGATAAACACCCACCTTTTGGGTGATAGAACCCTGATTCACTATAGAGCACCACATCATCCTTATAATAGCTATAAAGCACACCCCATCCCTTTACACAACCTAACATCAGACAAAATTGTATACGTTCCCTCGTTGTATATTGATTGTATACGTTCCCTCTTTGTATATTTTTATATTGTTGACGCACCTGTCTGACTTTGCACACTGTTTCCTACACCACCTCAACGATCCCTACTCTTGTACTACTGATGCACCTGTGTGACTATACATCCTGCACTCACCCACCTCAACTATGCCCACCTTTATGCTATCTCCAAAAACACTTTAATCACGCTTAAACAAGTATATGCGCCTTATTTTTGTACTTTTTATTATCGGCGCAACTGCTTGACTATGCACCTTGTACCGACACTACCTCACCTATGACCTACCTCATGTTTTTGACCTACCTATGTAACTACGCACCTTGTACCTAACTACCTCAACTATTACATTGTATTACTCTATCACCCCCGTGTCCTGTAAAGCGCTCTGATATCTGCAAAGATCTTGTTCGGGCTATATAAAACTTTCAAAATAAATAAATAAAATAAAAATATATGATATAATCTCACATAGACCCTTGGGAGTCCTTCCCAACTGGCTAGATTATGATCTAAACCCTGAGCATAAGGATGCACTAAATCGCGATGACATCAACATTTATTTCAGTGAAGAACTTCTCCTTCACTGACTGTCCCATGCATACTGTCATTATGTGACTCTATCTAGTTCAGAGGCTCAGTTTCTTAGATCATATCACACAACATAAATAAGGCCAATCTAATTTGTCCTAACTCTATCACATTAGTTGCGCCGAACAGCAATACATATTCATTCAAATTTGTTGAGGCCAACAAGACCATCAACAACAAAGCCACTATGCATCCTATCACTGAATGTCTGAATGTGAATGGGTTTCTAACTTTAAGTGAAATATGGCTTAACAATTTTGAAATAGTAAGAAGGCAGTTATAGCCCTCCTAGAAGAATCCCATCTTCTGTCATCTAAAACTGGCAGATCAAGATATGATTCGATAGGGAGAGTGACTGGAAAAAGCTGGGTACAGGCAGAGGACACTCCCTGCAATCATTATGCAAGTTTGACTAGGAAATGCAGGGTAGCAACACTAATTCTACATGGTCAGACCTGCAAAGCCTATACACTTTATAAAAACCCAAAACACTCATAATAGGCTCAATCTATTCACCAAACTCCAGCAGGATCAGGTCTATGGTGAAACTGTCAAGTCTTCTCCAAAATTGACAAGACTTGAGCCATGATTGGGTGCACTTGGAATCTAGCTGTAGATCTGTTATTCAATGGTCTGTAACACTAGCTAGAGATATCATACATAACAGAACAGTTCTGTATGACATAATAATTGATCACAATTTGCTGGCCACTTGGAGACTCATTTGCCTGTCAGGGAAAGAATGCATCTATATATCCTCAGTACATGGGACTAAATCCTCCATAGATTATTTCTTAGTTCAATACTCCCTAGTCCAACTGATCATCCAAACAGGGATCTTTTCAGGTGGGATAATTAACTGTTCCCTAATACCTACAGAATTAAAAAACAGACATATCACACTCCCCAAATAACACTGGCAAATGAAAGTGTCAAAATGTTAATGACTAGAAGATAAGCTCCTCTGACATGCCCATGATCAGATATAGATAGAAGAAAATGATCACTCACTTATTGGAGCATGATCTTTGGGTAGCAGTCAAACTGGTATGGAATGGCATGCTCATGCATTACACAGTGGTAGCCAAAAAGAAGTATATAGAAACGTAACACACTAGAGTGAACCATAGTTTGCCTTATGATGGAACACAAAACAAACCCCATACCACTATCATGTTATTGCATAGAAGCTGAAGCGCTTGTCCTTAATAATTTGTAAAAATATGCTGCAGAGACAGCCTTGGTGAGATTCAAGATGTGGCACTATGTAGGAGGAGAATGGGTAAGAGCAATGCTAGCTTTTCAACTATAACAAAGAGAATCTCACATGGCCATCTCAGCAATAGACACCACACAAGACAACTTAAAAATGAATCCTGAGAATATCACTGAGTCCTTTGCTTTGATCTATGAGAGCCTGTATGGCTCCAAACATAGTGAAATGCCACCCTCCCTCTGAGGTAGAGGAGTTTATGGAGATGATCTAGATGGAAAGATGTGACCTCACGAGTGGTGAGAGAAAGATCAAGGCGATTAGTGAGACCACTGCAATTCTTCCAACCTGCAGATCTCCTGGTGAAGACAGCTTTCTTCAAAATTTGTGAAATCCAGATTACCTCCATGCTGTACAAAGCATTTAAAGAGGCAGAAGTAACTAGAACTCTGGACTCTTTACTTAACAAAGTAATTATCATCACCAAAGCAGAAAAAGACATCCGCAGAATGTGTCACTCATAAATGTTGAAAATAAATATTGGATAAATCCTTCCATCAGAATTCGCTAGCTTAGCTACACACTTATACATCTTTCTCAGGTAGTATTTATCCCTGGAATATCATCCATATACCATCTTAGAACACTATTCCATCAAACGTGGGAATCCAGAGACAACACAGATAAAGTGTTGGGAGCCTCTCTCAATGCTGTGAAAGTATTCAAGTAGGATGGAATGGTGACACCTGTTTTATATCATGACAGATGTGTACTTGACAAGTGCTTCATATCTATAATCAAATGGTTATATCGAACACATATGTCTCAAATGAGCTTTGGAGGATTCCTTTCTTCACCATTTAGATGAAAAGAAGGATGAGACTGGGATTTCCACTAACCCCGTTGCTGTTTTACAAGTTTTTAAGCCTCTAGCAATTGCCAACCATTCTACTGCATCAATTTAGGGTGTCCGCTCCAGGTCAGGTTAAATAAAATCATCTTTATATGAAGACAGCATACTCATGACACTTCAAAGCCCACAGACATCCCTACTTGTTTTAATTACATTGCTTACCTCTTTCTCACAATTCTTACAGCACCCAAAAAAACTGGGGAAAGTATGAGCCAGTGCCCCTTTCTCAGAGTACTACTAGAGCGTGCATAAATGAACGTCTGCTGAAATGGATCCAGAAAGGTGTGTGCTACCTGGGAATACCCTGGAACAGATTCCCTGAAGGAATGGTAGGAGACAATATTATGCCACTACTGAACAGAACGCAAATTGAATTTGAGACATGGTCTCATCTCTCTTTATGAGGCAGAGTTCCAGCAATGAAAATGGTGATTGAAACAAGATTTATCTATATCCTGGGAAGGCTACTCATACTAGTAAAGAAGATACTGAGCACCTGCATTGATACAATAATTAAAATCGATTTCTGGGAAAATCAAAAACCAAGATGAAAAATGAACACATTTTTAGCTTAGGCGGTCCAATATATGAGCAAATCACATTGCAACTCGCCTTTCACAATTACAACACTTCAACACAACATCCGCGCAAATACATCCTAGGGCATAACTGAATGTAATATCCTACAATGTGACTGGAATGTAACCGCGCTACACAAATCGCCGCAAAGGCGAGTAAAGGCAAGTAACAGATAATCCAATAGTAACAGGCATGCTCCAAACTCGGAAGATAGTGCACACACGTCTTTCCAATTATACCTGGCTTCATACATCAGCTGCTTATCAGATAACACTGGCATGATGGAATGGGGTTCTCCCACCTCCTGGAAGGAATGGATATCCTTTGGTTTTAGTAGAAAAGAGCAATTTGTAACAAGGGAATTGAAACCAGTTTGGTTTAAAAGCTTTATTTCGACAATACGTGTGATAAAAGCATTTTAAAATATATTCACTAAAATACATATAGTTAAAACTTGTTCTTTGACATAGTGCAGGAAAGCCTAGGCATCTCAGCATTGTAAAATGTACACTTGCTGATCAACAACTGTCATCATAATTGATAATATTAAAAACATATAGAGTAGAAATGTTTTCATGAATATTCAATCTATAGCAGAAAACACTAAACAACTTTAAAATATCAAAAATATTATAACAGAAAAAATTACAGATTTTAACAGATGGGTATGGTTCTTGATCTTATGGTCCCCATCCAGCATAAAAATGTAGCTACTACGCATGTATGTAAAGGACGTGGGTTGGACATAAGTATTCATACACAATAAGTACTGCTTCTTGTTACCAATATCTTACATATGGGTTTTAACCATTTGCTATAAGGCCCCGCTCATGCTGGGGACACAAACAGAACAAGAGAAATTAATTCCCTTTTTTCATTACAAATGGGACATTTATCATCCGTTTCACAGCTCCAGTTACTTACAATGGCTTTTAAAGGAAGAGATGCAACCTGATATTGGAAATAAAGTCTCCTATGAAAGGGAACTTATATAATCTTCCAATAAGGTTATAAGAAAGTGGAGGATTTAAATTCCAAAAACCACCCGTGAAAGTTAAACTCTCAGTTGCACTGGATTCATTATCATTGACCGAAAGTGTTCTTTGCATAATTTTTTTCTTACGAGGGAAACTGAGCACCAGAAGGATTATCCCATAATATCCTCAAATCCATATTGGTCAATGATCGTTTAATGTTTTGAAGCCAGTTAATCTGGAAACAACAAGCCTCCATAACATCCCTAAGGGCTTCAGCATAATTTATCAACTCAGGTGTAGACCAACCCTTACGCTCTCGTAAAATTGGCAAGATATAATATGACTGAGCTAGACATGCAACAAAATAAACAAGTAATTCTAGCTAAAGCTTGGGAAGATATAATGAAAGCGGACGATTTGAAAGACACCAGACTCTTCTGGAACGTAGTCAACCGACCTTTTTTGTCTGATAACCAAGCTTCTAGCATTGAGTGCCATATCCCTGAGGCTGACTGGATTGACACTTTTCCTCTATTTATAATCCAGATAACCAAGATGGTGGGTGCTCAAATGAATATATGCCTGACAGCTACCCTAGGAGTGGCTAATGGATCTTGTAGATTTCGCTGCAGTCAAAAAAGCCATTATGAGCACTGCAAGTGGAAAAGCCCCCGGTACGGATAGGGTTCTAGTTGACTTTTTGTTATTAACGTGGAATTCTGGGCTCCCCGTGTCACAAATGTATTGAGGGTTGCAGTGAAAGGGGATATTATAGTTTCATGAAATAAAGCCATCATTGTACCCCTCTATAACACTTCCCAGCATGTTATCACCCAATCTCGTTGATTGATTCCACCGTAAAGATCCTCTGGAGGGTAATCTCGGGCAAACTGGAGGACTGGGCAGAGGCTAGCTCTTTTTTCCGCCCTGTCCAGTATGGCCTCTGACAGGGTTTAGAGACTTTAGAGCAAATGCTTAACCTAACTCTCATCATAGGTAAATATGTCAAAGCCAAGAGAGGGGCCATATATATAGCATTCATCCACCTCTCCTGTGCTTTTGACCTTGTAGATAGGAGCATATTATGTAACCTAATGGAGCAGGCGGGAATTGATCCCCCTCCCATAGATCTGGTAAAACACGTGTATTGGGACTCTACAATAAGCGTGCGCTTTACACAGAATGAGGACTGTACAGCCCCAATAATGGTGACTAGTGGCATTAGACAAGGTTGCATATTACCTTTTTTTATCATACTTAAATTCCCTAGATACAGCTTTAAGGGCTTTGCTTTGATAAAGTCCCTTGGATTGGTATGCAGGCAGTCCCTGTGCTGCTCTATGCGCATGATGTGGTTCACTTAGGTCTGATCGCAAATGCCCTCCAAAACCTTCTGAATGGGTTTAATGATTTTATGCTGAGATTAAAATTTAAAGTTAATCAGTCAAAATCTTTTATTACAACCTATGTTCCAAAACATACCAAGTCAACAACATTTTATAGAGGGAGGGGGCACAAATTGAAAATGTTCCTTTTTTAACTACCATGGCATTTTGTTGGAGGCAAATGGATCATGGGACAGTGTTAGACCTGTCAGCCCTAGGGTGGTCTTTCCCTGTTTTTTCGCCCTTGCCTTACTTTTTCCACCCTCTTTTTGTTGGCCTTATGTCTATGGGCACCTTCCCATGGCTAATCAATGCTAAGGTGCAGGTGCTCTCTTCCCCCAACATGGCTGCCACTGACCCCTGCTACCGCAGCGTGGTCTTGTTAGACGCACTCTAGTAGCCAGGAGCTGGCTGGAACCCCTAAACATTGTAGCAATGCCACCCTGCCTGCCTGCCCATAGCTAGAGTGAGGGAGCTCCTGGAGCCTTCCAGAATAGGGGAGTGGTCACCAACTGCCAACTGCCAATATAAGAGAAAAGGGAGGGAAACTTTCTAGGCAGTTGGGGCATCACTGACCTGGGGGACCCTACGCAGGAGATTTAGGCGGTAGGGCCTAGTCGGGAACCTATATCACTGGGGGTGACAGGGTTTAGGCACTGCCCACCAAGCTGTGTGAGGTACACAGAACTAGCCCACTGATCTGGCCCGGCGGGAGGGGAACTCAGGGAACATCTGAAGTGACCTGCTGAGGAAAGCCTTCAACTCAAACCCCCCTCCCCCTCCTCAGGAAACCAAGAATCTACTACACAAGGGCGCAGGAACCATCTAGCGCCAAAGAAGAAACCCACCTGACTGCCACAGGACTACTGGGGATCAACCAGGTTCAGGGCTGTGTCCACTCTGCGCCCCTCTACTTCAACCTGGACCCCTGCACTGTCCTGTCTCATCCCCTCTGCTGTCCTGCCTTGCCTATACTGCCTGAACTGTGAAGCGCCGGGACGCTGGAGACAGTGGTTGCCCCCAAAGCACTATACTCCTGAAGTGCCATTGCTGAGAAGCGCTGTGAGTCCAGGGCTCCTTGCTGCCCTGAAGCGCGATGTCCTGAAGCGCTGAGGTGCTAGAGATTATTGTGCCCTGAAGAGCTGTGGCCCCAAGCGCTATCTCTGCTAAGCGCTGGCTCCCGGTATCCTGACGCCACTGAAGCGCTACTGCCCTTCGAGCGCTCTGCTCCTCACGGTGCTACGATCGTCAGCCTGTTGCCGGCGCCGTGCTGTGGTGGGCCTCGGAACCTTGCAATTCCCGCCCCCGCGCTATACCTGAAGAGCGCTAGCGGCCCCACTCACCGCTGCGGCCCTTGCCGCCTCGCCGGAGCCCTAAACGCTGGTCGAGGGCACCGCTGAAGCGCCGACCTCATCACCCCCCTCGGCGGCCCCCGGGAGCCAGGAGAGGGCCGCCGCATTGTTGCACTGGGCCGCGCTAGACCGTACTAGGCCTGACGCCATCCTGCTATCCTCATGTGACGGGGGCATCGGAAGTGACTCCGCCGCGCTCTGAGAAAAGAGCAAGAGCCCCCATCAGCCTCGGGATGAGCGGCGGAACCGGGTGGGCCTCCCTGGATAGGCCCCCCTCCCTCCAGAGGCCTGCCGGAATCGTCGCAAGGGCCCGGAGTGGGCCGAAGAGTGGGGTAAACCCCCAGGGAGGAGGGCGGAAGGCCGGTGTAGACCCAGAGTTCGCCCCTCCCTGGGGAAGACTTAAGACTGGGCCCCGTTGGCCCTATTTGGCCCCTCTGGAGTGCTAGTCCGGGGCCAGGGCCCCTAGACACTGTGAGGGCCCTATGGGAAAAGAGTTAACCCCTGCCTAGAGTACAGTTAAGTGCCAGTCACGTCAGCCTTTTGCATGGCTTAGTTTGAATAAGATGAAATGCACAACTGTGCTGGATACCTTGATTATCAGGGCCTCATAAAAAGTTTAGAGTAGGGTAAAGCAGCGTTTATCCTTACCTGCTGCACTGGTTATTACTGATGTGATGTTCTCTGTGGTTAAAGAGATGTTTACCCTGGCCTGAGGTAGTGCTGAGCTCTACTCAAAGTGATTACTGAGAGTTCTACTGCTAATTAATGAGCCGTTTTACCCCAGCCACATTAAAAGGTTAAGTTCTTGTTTAATAACCTGTGGATTTCTGACACAAGGAAATGTGTATTGCTAAGCAATTAAATGCTATTACCTAATGAAATGTTTTGATCCTGTCTAATGCAGTATTATCTGAAGGGCCTACAGTTATTTACTATTTAATATTTTTTTATTTATGTATTTATCGCCAGGTAATGAAAAACATGCGCTTTTAAGGAAAGGTAATGAGTTTTGATTGCCCTGATCTTGATCTTAGATAAAACTTATTTATTTGAATCAAGCATATTGGTGTGGTCTCAGTCTTTGCGTGCATTTATTGTCTCGACGGATGTGTGCGCTGTGTAGTCACTTAACACCTAAGCTTCGGGTGCCTTCCTGCTCGGGCCAAGCTACCCCCAGGGGACCTGGTGAACCCAGTTCCTACAGACAGGCAACCTACTCATAGGGCCCAAAAGATGTGCGGAACAGAAGATGCAATATTCAGATTTGCAGAAAGGCTAGGCCACAAGTTGGTCCAAGAAATGATCCAACTTTATAAAAGCAAGTGTCTATCGGTGGGCACTTATGGAGTTGGAGTCTGGGGCTGTGTTGCCTGCATGAAACTTCAAGTAGTTGAGAATAGATTTTTGTGCAGTCTTTTGGCCACTTCTAAAACAGCTTCAAGTCTCATTGCACATTTTGATCTGTGTATGGGGTTCATGGAGATTTGAATCTCTATGTTACCTCTTTTATTATGGATAATGCTGTGGAGCTCCACGAATATAGTCTTTTTGAGGAAGGTATTGCTAGATTGTCTAAAATTGGATAACATGAGAGCTATTATATGGTTGACTTATGTGTGAAACACCTTTTATAGCCTGGGGTACAGTCATCTTTTTGAGTCACCGCAAAGTATAAGCCAACCTTAAAATGGAAGTCGAAGGGAGCTATGCAACTTAAAAAGAGGAAATTAGACTAGACGAGTCCTTTGATATGCTTACAGTTACTATATGCAGAATTCTACATCAACTGATATGGAGCTCTCTCTGAATTGGATAGAAAATCAATAGTATGGATTTTATCTCATTAGGTTGAGACTAAACACAGTTTGTTTCCTTGTCGCTTTCCCACTACTGGGATCCTGGTTTGCGTCCCTCTCATGTTGCCCTTGTGACTGTTTTTCTGCCCAATTCACTGCCCATTTTACGTTTTTTTTTACTTTATATGATTCCTTTAGATAGCGCTTTTTGCAATCCATCCCACTGCATCAGCACCTTAATTCTTATAAAGAGGGGGGCAGATTTACAAGAAATTGGCGCATCTGTACAGATGCATCAGTTTCCCTGCACCTCGGTACGAAAACCCTTGCGTGGCGCAAGGGTTTTTGTACCGAGGTGCAGGGAAACTGACACATCCGTACAGATGCGTCATTTGAAACCCGTATTTCCAATACGGCGCACCATGTGTCAAGGATTGACAGATGCGTCAAAAATGTTGTTGCAACTGTTGCCAAAAAAGTGACGCATTGCTGGAGTTGCTCATGAAAGTGACGCAACTCCAGGCATGCACCACAACAGATAGGTGAGTCCCAATTAAAAAGCCTTGCATCATTCCTTACGCTTGGTATGAGCAGGTGTAGGGATTTTGACACCGTGAAGGTGTAGCGTGACGCAGTGAAATGTTGTAAATTTCACTGCGTCAGTCCTACATGGCTTTTTGCATGGGAATGACCACCCTGCATACATTATACCTGATGCAGGTATAATGTGGCGCAGGGCTTTACAAGGTGACGCATCTCCCCAGATGCGCAACGTTGTAAATTGGCCGCCACATGACGGATTGTTTATGCCGCTGCTGCGTCACAAAAATTGACACAATTGTGGTGTAAAGGTCTTACAACGGGCTTGTAAATCTATTTGTAAAGCTTATAATCGCTTGATGTATGCACTACTGTTCTTAGTTACATCATTGCTGCTATCGAATTTAGAAGACCCTAGGCACTTTAATGACAAATTGTTTTATGATGCTTTTAAAGAGTTAATTATATTTTTGAAGTTTAAAATGTTTTTTTTTATCTGCGCTTTCATGGTCAAGCTATGACCGAATAAAGATGATTTTGATTTGACTGAAATTATACTTGATAGATTCAGTATCTCGTCTATCACTGTCAGAGCATGGCCTGCTTGGTCGCAGTTAGGCAGATACACAACAGGGGCATCAACTATTGGTATAATATCCATGCCAACTGCATTAAGGCTTTGAGATTAAAACCATTCAGGAAAAGGTGATGGCAGTTGTCAGTCTATGTCTCGGGTTAGAGAACCTTCGCTAGATTTGGGGAGTGAAGGGTTTGCGCCAAATTGGATTTGGGGAGCCTGTAGTTGAAACGAATATTTGTATTAACCAACTGTAAATTGCAAGCATCAAAGGCCACTAGGTTATCCACTAAATCTCTCTGATACAATGTTAACTCAATACTGTCAAACTTCCATGTTGTGGGAGCCTTTGTGCTTTTCTTATATGCTCTTTTATGATCGAGAGACATCTCCTCACCTGTCGAATCCTATCAAGAAATGTATTTATCAATATTTCTCCGTCTTCCTTAGCATCGCTGGAGTTTGGTTTGGCGACATTAATCAGAAATACTGAATGCTTTTGGTCTGTGATCCGGGTTGTTGAACGAGCAAGAGGATTTTGTCTGGGCATAAGGGGGAATTGACGAGCAAGAGGATTTTGTCTGGGCATAAGGGGGAATTGTCTCCACAGTGGCCTTGGGCCTACGATCGGTTCATTGGGCTGAGGTTGAGGCTGAGGTCTTAGCTGTAGTGTGCTCGATGGTCTAGTACAGTGGGAAGCCGTATGATAATCAGATTTCCTAAGTAGTCTAGATTTGACTAATGGTGGTATCTTTTGGGGTGGCAATTGAGAGATGGACTGTCTACACATCTCCATATTTGGTTGCTTCTCATGACACAACTGGCCCTGGTCAATGTGAATCGAATCAGAGAGTGTTGTGTTAATAAAGAAATATTAGCAAGTACGCTATTAATTTAGGTAGATAAATGATCAACCATTTCTTTCAAGGTCCTAACTTCCCCACTTAGGCCGGTGATGTGTTGGTTTAGGTGTGCAATTAACCCTTCACTTTGCTGTGAAATAGGTAATGTCTCTGTTATTAATTCAATATGCCCATTATTCTGGGGAGTTTCCGCAAGAGGTGTAAAATGGTTTGTGCAAGGGTTTTGGATAAGGGATGGTGTGGGACTAGTTCTTACAAGATATGGCTCATTATTACTGCTTGGCATCTTCTCGGACCTAACAGTATGTGCGGGGAGCCCAGACAAATAACTGGTTATAGGGTTTAGCTTGTTTACTGGATTCGTTTCTAACCCCACTGTGCCCTGGTAATACTCATGAGTGAGCTTTTTTGGGAATTGCCCCCTTTGAATGGCATTTCTTGTGTGGGAGTTTTTGTTTTCTGACATTTGGGATTACCTTTGATTGGGTACATTCAGGGTCAATAAGTAATTCAACCTCCTCAATTAAATGGTTTATTTCCTTTATGGTGCTTGTGTCTGAATTTCTTGATTTTTGGAAAGTTTGGCTTTGCCCTGAGCCTGGTCCAATGCATTTCGTTTTCCCATAGTGGAAAAAAAGAAGACCCTTCTTTCCCGTCCTAGCTCTACACAATGGTAAATTACAGCACTAACTGGAACATGCATCAACAATGCCTTTTGCGATTCCTTATTAGCGAAAAATAAGGATTCGCTAATAAGGAATAGCAAAAGGCAATGCATGTAGAAATAGCTTAAAAAATAGCGATTTCTAAACATTCCTTAATTGCGACACGCAAGTTGCGACTCGCAATTAAGGAATACCTCCCCATTCATTCCTATGGGCCTAGAGGCCCATAAGAATGAATGGGAAGACATTCTCAATTTGCGATTCTCAATTAGAGAATCACAAATTGAGAATGCAATTTCAAGGGTGCCAGGGTGTCAAAAGGACACCCTGCTACACCCCTGAAATCTGCATATGAGTACATCTTGCACACACACATGCCCCAAGGGCATGTGTGTGTGGGTAAAATGGAACTTTAAAAAATGCACTTTAGTGCATTTTTCAAAGTTTTTGCAAATTACCATGAAGTTGAACTTCATGGTAATTTGCTCCCCCGGTTAGCAAAATCAGATTTTTTAAAAAATGTAATGCATTGCATTTAAGGAATCTCAATTTGAGATTCCTTAAATGCAATCGCAATTTAATAATCGCAATTTAGAGATTACTTAAAATGCAATTTTTGCATTTGGGATGATGCTTACCAAATGCAAAAATACAGATCGTAAAGGGGCAGATTCTGAGAATCTGCACGTTTGCGACCAATTTTTGCTTTGATGCATGTGGGCCTAAAACAACAAGACAATAAGTCCTTGTTTTTAAACTGGAATGTTCTAGCGTGGGGGTCTTTAACAGCAAAATAGAAAACATGCTCAAATGCTAAAAACAGTAGTCCTGCACACTGTAAGAATTATTTATAATTTTGCATCCAGACATACCTTCTGTTTGTTTTGATGCTCAAGCCAAGAGTGGGGGACCAGGCCAGCCTCCTCCAGGCTCTGACGGGTGCGGACAGGCCAGACCTAAGCGGAGCTCTGACTCCATTATATGGTGCAGGTGAGATTGATTGGAAGACCTGCAGGGAGTTGTGGGACACATAGTCCCCTGGGCCGTGGTCCTGTGGCAGCTCAACCTCTGGGCATAGATGGTGACAGTGTGTCTCCTAAAGTGATGATGTGCCCTCAGGTGAAGGCTGCTTCCTTTCACATAAAACTCCAGACCACCTACAGAGGAGACCCCGGCAGCAGTCCATAACAAGCAAGGGAGTTGCAGTTCCTCAAGGATGAACCTTTATAGAGTACATTGCTTATGGTGTACAAGTATCAAAGCGTGTTTTTCATTACTCCGATTCTTCCGTCCTCGTCCCATTACTTTACAATTTCACCTCACATAGACATAATATTGGATATTTTGCCAACTAACACATAGCATTAAAATCAGACTATCTAGAGAGACGCAATAAACATACAAGCCTCCATAAGATATTACATACTAAAATTGGGGCACCTAAGATGGATCATATCAGGATTATATGAACTGCTTATAGATATATTTAACTTACATTCCAGTCCTACCCTTCAGGCATCCATCTCTATTAGGCCAGACACGATCCGTTAGGGTAAAGGACTGCTGACCACTCATGGTCATTCTTTCCAAGTATTCAGGTTAACATTTTCTCATTTCAAAATCTTCCATAATTGTCATTGCTCCCCTTTATGAAAACATACAGTGGCATTCTGCATCATTCTACATGTTGGAGACGCAAACAAATTGTCTGTGCCCTGATCCAGATCTTAAGGGTCTGCTTGGCATCAAAGTGCTCTGGATAGAGGTCAGGCCAATCCTATCTTTTGCTAGTGGATTAACCCTGACCCCATCGAACTGACTAGCAATTCTAGATGACATATTTGGAACTACAATACCCACCAATCACAGATGTTGATGGACAGCGACTTGACTTGTGCAAAAAAAAAATTGCAAAAAAGTTTTTTTGCCATTGCTATATCCACAGTGCCGATCATGGAATAGTGTCTACCTGATATTACTACAAAAGCTGACTGTGAAAGTGCAGTTCATACACTGAATGAAATTATGTCCTCCTTTGAACTCATATGGGTGCCATATCTGAGGCCTGCATAATCAGAAATACATTTGTGGTCAACTGACTACTTTCTTAAAAAAGGGAAAACCAGTAATTTACAGTAGAATAAGCAGCACGGGTTGGTGTACCTTTTGGGAATCTATATGAGAAGGAGGGGAATGGGGGAACATGATTTTGCTCTAAGAAAATTCTATGCCTTATTTGGACATGAGCAAGGGACCAAACACTTGTTTCTTTCTGACCACATCTTAGAATAGCTTGAAGCTCACAACAGTATACTTAACACTCATGGGTTGATTATGATGTCGTTCTGAAAGGCTCCAAATGGGATTTGGTATTGCCGAATCCAAGTCAGAACTCTTGTTTGTGAACAAAACGTACACATTTGCCAATGACCGGTCATGATGCCTGGAAACTGTTCGGGCAGTCCGAATCGGTTCCAAAAGGCATTCGGACAGCCCGAGTCTTTCGGGGCCAAATCGTGCAGCTTTATGGACATGGTTTCCGAACAAACAATTACGATGACCGATTCGGGCAGCCGTTCCAAGTCGGTCTGCCAGACATGAAACGTCTGTCAGAATCTGTCTTTGGGGGCCCAATGTGGGGCCCCCTTCACCCAGAGGTGTCCGATTGGGGCCTGTGGGGGTACCCAAGGGACCCCTTTTCCCAACCATGCACAATGTGGTAGGCACCATGAGGCACCCCCCACAGGGTGCAATGTATTCCCCCAACCACCCCTTTTTAGGTCTCAACTCTCAATGCGCATTCGCATTGAGCGGAGATAGACTATAGGGGCTTAAACAGAGGTTTAACTAGACTGGCGATTTGATGCTGTGCCCGTGAGTTTTGCATTGACCTAAAATGCGCGTGCACACCATCAAATTGCCAGTCTTCGCCATCTGTTCCCCAGCTTGGTGCCACCAGCACCTCCCCTCTCTCTCCCCGCACATAGCCAGGCTTGCATTTCTCCTCCCCCTCCCCAGCCGCCAGCACCTCCCCTCTCTGTCCCTGCAGTTTCACGGCCGCTAGGCCGTGTCTCCCTTTATTTTACTTTTCTTGTTCAAAATACAGCTAGGCAGACAATGTGGCACGTATAATTAAATCCATATTAGTAATCTGTTTCCTTCCTTCTAGCACCTCAACAGTAACAGTTCAGTTGCTCTGGCACCTCGCCACAGGTCCACTTTTTTCCTTCCCTTGTAACACCTCGTGCACGTGAATTGTAACATTGTAGTACAGGTTATGTACGAGCCTTTGGTACCTCTTTTATCAGTTACTCTGTGAACGGGCAATATTTAAACTGTACATGTTTATGAATAAATGTGCGTTAGTTATATTCCTAATCTAGCTTTTCTAGTGTGTTTGCTGCCTTCTGCTTTAGCTTTTTCAAAATACAGCTAGGCAGACAATGTGGTGGTGCCGCCAGCAGCTCTTCCCGCTCTACCCCCTGCTGCATCAAAGGCTTTCACGGCCGGCTGGCCGTGCTTTCAGTTTCACGGCCGCCAGGCCGTGTCTCCTTTTCTGTTGCCCAGCTTGTTAATTAGAAAGTGTCTCTTAGTTTAGTGGAACCACATTTATTTTGTATTTATCAACTCGGTGAAGATTTTTGAACGTGCATCTATTCCAACAACAACGAAACTTGGATATTGGCATCAGTATACTAGAAGGCATTAAGGCAGCAGATAAGTCTTGAAAGCCGCTGTAGCCAAGCCATTATTAAATTTCAGTTTAAGTGCTCTCTCCCTGTTACGCAAACTAACAAAAGAATTATAGAGTATGAAGCTGCTGCCTGATCACAACACCGGCACTTCCTTTGTTACAAATTAAGCACTAGTAGGGCGTCTGTCACTGCATGTTTGCAGCTATACACAAATAAAATTAGTTGCATAGCTCCACTTTAGGTCATATTTATTTTTGGTGTGTATAAGAATACGTCCAGAATCACAGGCTATTAAGCACAATCAGACATTAAAATCTAGTTTCCAAACTCGTACATTGGCAGTTTTCCCCTTTAAACAACATCGCCTCCCCCATTGGAACACTTTATGTGCTCTGTGTTAGGAAGGCTAAAAAAAAAACATGCTGTGTAAAGCTGATGCCTGCTGAGAGCCCAGGCAAGAAGCTGGGGTGCTTTTCAAGAACCCATCTAATGTTACGTATGTCACCCTTTCTTTTCAACAGAATTTGTTTGAACCTGTTTCCCACAGCTCCCACCAGGGCGCATAGTCTCTCGCTTTCTTTCTCTCTGTCTCCCCTACTCTTTTTCTCTCTCTCCCCCTCTCTCGCCCTCTCTCTCTCACTCTTTCCCTTTCTATCTCTCTCTTTTTCTACCCCCCTCTCTCTTTCTTTATCTCTCCTCACACTTTCTGTCTCTCCCGCTCTCTTTCTCTCTGGCTCTCTCTCCCCCTCTCTGGCTCTCTCTACTCCCTTCTCTCGCTCTCCCTCCCCACTCTCTTTCTCAGTCTTTCCCTTTCTCTCCCTCCCTCTCTCTCTTTATCTCTCCTCCCTCTCTTTCTTTCTCTCTCCTCTCTCTTTCTCTCTCTCCCACTCTCTCTTCCCCTCCTTCTATTTCCCTCCCTCCCTCTATACCTCTCCTCTCTCTCCCCCCTTTTTCTCTCTCTCTCTCTCTTTCTCTCTCTCTCTCTCTCTCTCTCTCTATCTCTCTCTCCTCCCTCTCTCTCACTCTCTCCTTTCTCTCTCATCTGTTGATCGTCGTCCCCCACACACAACCCCTTAAACACATCTACACACACACACACAACCCCACACACAGAAACCCCCATCACACACCCCAACACACAGACCCCACACACAGACCCCAAACACAGACCCCCCACACCCCCCACACACACAACCCCCCCACACACACAACCCCACACACACACAACCCCCCCACACACACAACCCCACACACACTCACACAACCCCACACACACTCACACACACAACCCCCCACACACACCCCACCAAACACACCCCCACACCCCTCCACACACACCCCCCACACAAACACAACCCCCCCACACACCCAACCCCCCACACAACCATCTATCGCCCTCACTCTATCGCCCTCCCTCTATCTATCTATCGCCCTCCCTCTATCTATCTATCGCATCCTCACAGCATCACTCAGCACCAACACAGAATCACTCAGGGCACTACAACATCACTCAGGGGCACCACAACATCACTATGCGCTACCACAGCATCACTTGTCGCCACCACATCACTCAGTGCCACCACAGCATCAATCTGTGCAACCATTTAACAACTGGGTCAAATATGTTCTCTCAATTTTTCAAGCTTGATTACAAATGTCACAAAAAGATGTTAATATTTCACTTCTGTTCTTGTTTTTAACGGCCTACACCCAGTGACTGCAACACTTTTAATGTTGGGCCAGGCTACATATTTTCCCAAGTTTACTGACAACGTTGCCTCTGTTTACAGTAGATGCTTGGCCACAGTTACTTCCAACACTTTGCACTGGCACTTCTTGCGTTGCCTTGTCCTACAGCTAAATTCAAACTGTTCTGAACTAGAGTCTCATAATTTTCAAAATTTTGCAGTAAAACGATCAAAGAGGTACTTACTTAATTTCAACATCATTATTGAAGTGCAGTTTATCTCGTCTTCATCAGTACTTCGTACATCTCTCTAGAGATGTGGCCTAACGACCAAAGCTGCCATCTAAGTCACGTAAATATAAAACATGTTACATTACAAATGCTCTAGGTGTCACATTCGCAAAAGTTATAACTATTGGCATTGTAAATGACAAAGCTATCAATTTAGCTATTTTAAAAACCAACACATAAATAAAATATTTGTCATTTACAAGACCAATAGCTCCAACTTTTCTAATGCGAGACCTATTGCATTTCCAATGCTTGTTTCAATGGGAGCCTGTGTTCTTGTGCGGAACACAGGATCCCATTGAAGACAATGCGAGTCTGACCGAACAATGTTGGAAAGCACCACAATCGGTCATTCAGATTCGCAGGATCCGATTAGTTTTGAAACGATTCAGAGACTGATTTGTTCAGAACCATTTCTGTACGGCTTCGTAATCGGACCCTTAGCAGTGAGTGTAATATGTCTGTCATCCCATGGAATCTTGAGTTACATGCACTTTAGCAAACATTTGCTACTACTAATTCGCTGGGCATAGAATTGCTTGCTCGTGTTTGTTTTACTCCTACTGTCGTTTTCTTTAGCAGTTATTTGTTATTTTCTTTTTTTTTATTACCTAAACCCTACAGAGACCTGACTTGGGGTCTTTTCAGGTGTAGAAAGTATGTACAGTAAGACAATATGTTTACCTTACGATAAATAGAAAACAATTAAAAGACTGCAGAGAAAAAAATCCTTATTTCAAGTTACTACTCGATAATCCGATGTATGTAGCTGAGTGTCGATTGTGAACATATAATTTGAAGAGGTAAAATATGTCATAACCTTCACTTATGCTAGTCATACAAACAGTTTTTTCTTTTTATGGCTTATTCCAGGGGATTATGTAAATAAATTGTGACAGCACCATATTCACATAGGTTGCCAATATTTGCTTTGGACAAAATTTAGACAGTTACTACACTAAAAGCACCCAAATTGATAAAAGCTTGTTTACTTAAATATGTCACTTCACTTGAAGGAAACAACTGCTAAAGAAAATAAGCTTGGGCACCAAAATAAAAGT
This sequence comes from Lissotriton vulgaris, assembly GCF_964263255.1. NCBI lineage: Eukaryota > Metazoa > Chordata > Amphibia > Caudata > Salamandridae > Lissotriton > Lissotriton vulgaris. The sequence goes on from NC_141696.1 coordinate 726,721,613, forward strand.
TGCCTTCATATGAACTAGGCAATAAAAAAGTGTCATATTTTTGTATATCGAGGCACTATGGAGTTTTTAAAACATGCAGTTGTGGTGCTCTCTGAGGGGTGGAGAACTGCTGGTGTTTGTGCTTACTGTGGGGCAATGTGAATGATAATATTAGAGGAATGCAGAAGTGAAATTCATAATGTTATTTCCTACAAAAAGATAAACACATTGACACACCACTACTCTTCTACCCGCAAAGTGTCATTGGTCCATCCAAGCTGCATGTGAGATAACATTCACAGCCTGCACAGTGCTGCTTGTTACTGCCATCAAGTCTTTAATGATGTTTATGACACAAGCCACACATACAACCACAAAACCATCCGACAACACCACACGACCAGCACACACATAGACACAGCCAGAAAACCTTCCCACATACTGACCTGTCAGACTGGCCCATCTGGCCCTGCCAGGTAGCCCTTAGGCTAGTACGACCTTGAGACTGGATTGCCAGGGCTACTACTAGAAACAATGATATGAATACTATAACTATTTTGGATCAGATCTATACAAACTAAAACACTATCTGTGGGAAGGCACATATAAAGCCCAGGATAGATATTCAATTCACCCGCCCTTGCTAACATTAACTTTGTTACTATGTTAACAAATAAGAAAAGTATTTCTCTAGCACCTAACTCATGAAGTGGTAACAAGGAAGACAATGAGAAATAAAGACCTAAATTAATCTGAGTATTACGAAGTGCTTAATTTGAGCCAGTGGTTGCCGGTGGGGTCTCCAGCACTTATTTTTGGGACCGGCACATACTTTTCTGGATCAGCACACAGATCAGGAAGACTGAGGATGAAAAGATGGCAAAACTGCCAAAAAGTGAGAAAGCAGGGACTTGCAATAGTGAGATAAAGTCTCAGGGAGTGTCTGCTAGTGGATTAAAGAGACATCAGAGCGATTTCAGACTACTAGTTTTGTTATTTGGCACACCAACGTATAATTGCACTGGTGTCTGGCTTCTGAGCCACACTCTGTGCACTGACACTCTTTCTTTAACAAATTAAGCACTCATATTATGTACAGATACATTCCTATAAAACAGAAGAAACAAAGAACACGTTGCAATGAAAGTGCATCAACTACAGGACTTTTTGACCAGAATATAAAATTGTGAAATAATTCTGCCCCAGAATGAGCTGCATTAGGCTGCATAGAGATGCCTTTTATTGACCCATTATTTAGACAAACCAGATTCACAATTTTGTCCTCAGTTACTGCATAATTCTAGTGGAGCTTATCATAGGATTAATGTTTAGCACGGTCATGCAAGTCACCTTTGCACCCCAGTCTTTAATCTTCATCAAGAACAATTTGAGAAAAATACATATGAGCTTTCAGAATACTAAGCAAAGCATAAATGATCTTTGAAAATGTTAAAAAGTCGGTGTTCTCATTGTTCGACAAGGGACCTGAATGAATTACCACTCAAATTTAAGAACTGGATAAAAAAAAATGCTATTTTGCATTAAGATTTCCTTTAGTATCAATACCAGCATAAAAATGGGATAAAAGATTAACCTGTACACAAGCCAATAAGTCAAACATATTATGGTGAGTTATCTGCCTTTCCATCTCAGACCTGTGGCGCAACTCACCAATCAAAATATTTCATTGAGTGCAACTGTGATGAATGAAAGCATTTAGGTCATCAGAGAGAGTGAATTAAAGACCGGTAGAGATTGCAATTAGAGGTGCATGGCTTGAGCGCCACTTAAGATGGCTGCCTGAGAAGTGAGCGATGCCACACGGACGACTTACCCAGGCTATTCTGGTATCTTTGGAGCATTATCTGAGGAAGCTTGGGATTCTGTGCACAGATGGCACACGAGAGGATGCCTGGAAGTTGACTGGAGTCTGAATTGAAGCTTTTTCTAGCTCCTGCTTTGCCATTACTGCCGTTGAGTCGATTGTGGCTGCCATTTTGAATTCGCTTCAGCCTCATCTGAAGACACTGATATTCCACATTGTCAAAAGGAGAGTCCCCTTATAATAGACTGTGACACTTTTTCTTTAGCACGTTATATTCTTATGAAACTCTGCCTAATCAATTTAAGAGGGTGCTATATTTCTAAGGAATTTGTACTAACTTTTGGTAGGCTTGCCAGCATATGCTTGTGGTAACCTAAGTGGCTTTGGCTTGAGTGTCTTTGAAGTATATAAATATTCAACTCAAACCAGATTCACAATTTTGTCCTCGGTTACTGCATAATTCAAGTGGAGCTTATCATAGGATTAATGCTTAGTCATGCAAGTCACCTTTGCACCCCAGTCTTTAATCTTCATCAAGAAAAATTTGAGAAAAATACAGACAAGCTTTCAGAATACTAAGCAAAGCATAAATGATCTTTGAAAATGTTAAAGAGTCGGTGTTCTTATTGTTCCACAAGGGACCTGAATGAATTACCACTCAAATTTAAGAACTGGATAAAAAAATGCTATTTTGCATTAATATTTCCTTTAGTATCAATACCAGCATAAGAAATGGGATAAAAGATTAACCTGTACACGAGCCAATAAGTCAAACATATTATGGTGAGTTATCTGCCTTTCCATCTCAGACCTGTGGCGCAACTCACCAATCAAAATATTTCATTGAGTGCAACTGTGATGAATGAAAGCATTTAGGTCAGCAGAGAGAGTGAATTAAAGACCGGTAGAGATTGCAATTAGAGGTGCATGGCTTGAGCGCCACTTAAGATGGCTGCCTGAGAAGTGAGCGATGCCACACGGACGACTTACCCAGGCTATTCTTGTATCTTTGGAGCATTATCTGCGGAAGCTTGGAATTCTGTGCACAGATGGCACACCAGAGGATGCCTGGAAGTTGACTGGAGTCTGAATTGAAGCTTTTTCTAGCTCCTGCTTTGCCATTACTGCCGTTGAGTCGATTGTGGCTGCCATTTTGAATTTGCTTCAGCCTCATCTGAAGACACTGATATTGCACAATGTCAAAAGGAGAGTCCCCTTATAATAGACTGTGACACTTTTTCTTTAGCACGTTATATTCTTATGAAACTCTGCCTAATCAATTTCAGAGGGCGCTATATTTCTAAGGAATTTGTACTAAATTTTGGTAGGCTTGCCAGCATATGCTTGTGGTAACCTAAGTGGCTTTGGCTTGAGAGTCTTTGAAGTATATAAATATTCAACTCCGATGATGGAAAACAGAATATCTGTTTCTTAGCCACTATATTTTCATCACAGTTTGTGGTCACCTGAATGGTTTTGGCTTGATTGTCTTTGGAGTATCTAAATATTCATCTTCGACATTGGAAAGCAGAACATCTGCTTCCTAGCCATTATATTTTCATCACAGCTGGGGTTTTGACTCCAACCACCATTTCGGGCTCTCTTCAGCCACTCTTCAACTTCAGGATACTACAATATACTACTAGGTGACCATTCATGTTTATTGAAATTCTTTTCCTTCAACATGCTGCATTCTCTTGGAGCTCTGCTTTCACATTTTCTTTAAGACCTCAAGATTACTATGACTCTAAAGGATCAGCATTCATTTATGGTTGTAATGCCAGGCTGTTTTTGTACTACGCTCATTGTTTCTGGCACTTGACTATTATTGAAATGTAAAATAGTGCAATTCAGTCAATAGTGTATAGAATACCTCTTTTCTTGGCCATATCGTAGGTCATTTTGAGTTGCAACCCTTCACAATTGTGTTAACCTGGCTATTTGTTATTGTTTTGCATATGTAGATTTTAAAAAAATGCACTTTGTGTTTACTCCTAAACCCCAATCAACCCCTGCTTCAAATATATGCTCATCTTCTAAAAACTTGCTGATGGATAAACTGACATCTTCTGGTAAAATAGCTAACTCTGGTACTCCTTGTGTTTCATCATATCAATACCCTCAAGTAAAACTCTCACCCTCTTCAACCAACAAGCTCTTAAAGCACAAATCTCCTTCGCCAGAAAAGTCTCCATCTCCCATTTCTCTAAAGATGCTGTCAGAAGAAATTAGAGTTCTGCACCCTTTTGTTGAGGAGAACAACAGACACATTTAACATCTTGACAATAGATGGACTTTAATGGAAACTTGTGTATTTGGAGCATCAGACTGTAGACTTACATGATGAAACAAATAAAATTACGATTTTAGAAAAAGAAGTGATCCAGTTAAAGAAGCATACAGAAGATTTGGAAAACAGGAAGAGGTGGAATAATCTTTGGATTATTGGCCTCCCTGAAGGACTAGAAGGCAGTAACCCAGTTTCTTACTTAACCTCATTTTTCCCAATGGTGTTGGACTTGCCTTCTTCCAAGTCGCTTCACATACAAAGAGCTATTGCCTCACTTCCTCTGAATCTTCATCTAAAACAAGAGGAGTTACAATCATATTCCTAGAATTCACTGACTTGTTGGAGGTTCTTACTGCAGTCAAGTCTAAACAACAGATTACTTGGCTGGGGAAGAAAATCTTCATGTAGCGAGATGTTTCCAATGCCGCTGCCACCAGATGGAAAGGATTCCTCAATCTTCATTCTGCATTGGGAACTTTGGGTACCTGATATGGTCTTCTACATCTCTGCACTTTCAAAATTACTTATTAGAACAATACCATCTCATTTGATGATCCAGCTCAAATTCAAAAGTTTATAAACACTCATACATCTGAAACCATGGACACAGCTGGTCTTTCTACAGACTGATTATTTTCTCTGACATAGCTCTCCTATGTTCTATTGTGCTTTTGAACTGTTATTATAATTGATAAGTATCTTAATATGTTCTTCCAGCTGTTTAAACTTCTTTTTCCTTTTTTCTCTTTACAGGTTTGTCGAATATGTTTGCAGTATATGGTCTCCCTCTTACCTATGTATGGTACTCCTATTTTTCCTTTTGTTACTCATTCTGGTATGTGTTTTTAGTCATATTGTTTTGACATATACTGTCCCTTCTTGTTGTTTATTGTTTCCTCCCTTCATTTTTCTCCTTCATACATCATCCTTCCTTCTCCATCTCCATCTCTTTCCTTTACTATTCTGTTTCTTCCTAAATTGTTTTCTTTACCTGTATATAGTTTCTCAGTTTTATTATAATGTCCTTCTATGTTGCATTACCTTCATGAATGTTATCCCTTGATTTTGTCTCAAACTTCAGAGTAGTCTCATGGAATATTAAACATTTTATTATTCCGATCAAGTGCCAGAGTGTATTATCCCATTTAGTCAAATCTAATCCTGATTTAATTCTTCTCCAAGAGACTCACCTTACTGAATCTGAAGCCTTTCAACTTAAATGGAATTGGGTGGGTCCTGTATTTGTCTCCCAGATAAGAAGAATGGAGTTATTGTTTTTTTTTTTTGTCCTCATTTCCACCATGGTATAAAAATGCCGTACAGAACAAGCCTTTAATCAGCTGTCTCAGTAATAAAACTGGGAGGGAGCAAACGTAGTGGGGGGACCAACCATCCCTAAGCTGTTTCGGGCTTAGCCTCATACTTGGCAACCATTGGGGATAATTACAGCCAAGTATGGACCGGGCTACGACTTGATAATTGCTGTTCCCATGGTGCACTCCAGAAGGGCACCATAGTAGTGTAATCATTGGACCTGGGGAAAAAAAAAAACGGATGTTTTATAATGTCCATACAAACATATGCCAAAAAGCTCTTTTGCTCTGATTCCCTGGCCTAGCGAGGTCCATTCGAGACGTATGCAGAATAGATGCCAGCCTGTCACCAAGGGAAGGAGGTAAGGGATCCTTCCACTTCCTTCAAATCTCCCTCCTTGCTAAAAGAATAGTATAAAACACTAGGCTTCTGGCTGCGTTCTGTGTTCCTGCTAGGATCCCAAAAATCACAAGAGACAGGTCAATTGTAACTGTGAAACCCAATGATGTTGAAAGGGTGTTACCAATTGCTTCCCAAAAAGTGGCTAACCGGGGACATTCATAAAACATGTGAGTGTCGGATGCTGCCATCATCCCACACCTAGCACATGCAACTGAGTTACCTATGGCAAACTTAGATAGTCTCAGGGGAGAGTAAGATGCCCTATGGAGGGTGTAAAGGTGGTTTCTACGTAGCCATGAAGGCTTTACAATACTCTTTAAGAGCTCAAATGAGGCGGACCAAAGTTCTTGCACGTCCTGGTCCACTAAGGAGGTACCCCACAGCTGGACTGGTAAGTTAAATTCCCCATCCGTTTCATCAAGTAAAAGTTTGTACCAATGCGAGATCTCCCTTTTAGTTGGTCCGATGTTCACCAAGTTATTAATTAGTTGGCTATAACCTCCAAGTAGAAACCTGTTTCTTTTCGTGGGTAGATTTTTATACGCCTGCGTCCAGCTGCTCATTTGTAAATATTTAAGCCTCGATAAAGTTGGGCCTATTCTATTCTGGAGGTGCTCCCATGACAACAAGTCCCCTTCATAGAAGAGGTCTCCCCAAACTTCAAGGCCGGCCTCTCTCAAAGGCACGGCTAAGATGTCTTCTAGCCATGCTGGACTTTCAGTTAAGCCCCATAAGGGTGTCTTATCGCAATAATACCCCTGTTTAATCGAGTTTGTTACCTCACCCCACATTTTTGCCAATCCAAAAAGGACCTTCAGTTTAATCTTTTAAAAAAACTTCGGGTTGCCAAATTTAAATAGATAGCCCGACTGACTAATACCTTCCCCGTCCAACATAGCTGAAAACATTAAGCCCAGGCCATGGTCAGCGGGCCTTTTTAGTAGCATACGTGTATGGGACAGCTAGAACGCCCAAGCATATAGTTTTAAGTCAGGGGCAGCTAAGCCCCCCTTCTCTCAACGCTGTCTAAGCTTCTTCCATGATATTCTCGGCAATTGTTTGTTCCAGATAAAGATGTAATGTCTGACTGTATTTTGGATATATAAGCCTGATCAAAATAAAGGGGAATGGTGTTAAAGAGAAATGAAACTTTAGGCAGAATCAGCATTTTAATCAAATTAACTCTCCCCATCAAGGACAATGGAAGGTGGAACCATGACTGTAATCATTTTCTACATTCCTTAGCCACAGCCGCGAGATTTGCCTGGGCAAGTTTGTTGGTATCTTTTAATATATTTATGCCCAAATACCTCATTGACTCGCCTGCCTGTACCTCCAACGCACTCACATTATCGTGCCAGACCAACATCTCTGTCTTTGCCGTATTGATCTGATATCCCGACATCCGACGAACTCCCAAGCAATTTCAAAAATGACAGGGAGAGTGGTAGTCACATCTGATGTGAGGATAAGCAGGTCATCGGCATAGAGGGCCACCTTTCTCTCCCACCCTCTGTAAGAGAAAGGTCGAATAGAGACCTCTCTCCTCAGTTGTTGTGCGAGGGGTTCGATATAAAGATCGAACAGTAGGGGGGAGAGCGGGCAGCCCTGCCGTGTCCCTCTGGTTATAGAAAAGGGGTCCGACAGATCTCCATTGACCAATAGACGCGCCGTTGGATTACCATACAGCAAGCCAACTGTACGACGAAATCCCACACCCACGCCGAACTTGGCCAAGGCCCCGACAGGTAAACCCAATTGACCCTGTCGAAGGCCTTGGTTGCATCCAATGTGAGGGCAGTCAAGGGCAGTTTCTGGGCCACAGCTATATCTATAGCTCCTATCAAGTCATATGTTAACCCGTATAGCTGTCGCCCTTTCACAAATCCTTTTTGATCGGAATGAAGGACTGAAGGGACGACCATGGCCAGTCTAGAAGCCAAAACAGTGGTGAAGATCTTGAAGTCCACATTTAAAATTGATATTGGTCCATACGATTCACAGGCGTCTTTAGGTTTCCCAGGTTTCAAAATAGGGGTAATTGAGGCATTGTCCCAAGATGGAGGTGGAATATGACCTTCAAGGAGAATCTGATTAAAAAGCTTGGTGAGAAAGGGAACTATCTCGGCCTCTAGAATTCTATAGATTTCTGACGGAATACCATCGGGCCCTGCTGCCTTTCCTTGCTTGCTTTTTTTTATGGCAGTCCTAACCTCTTCTTCGGTGATGATGCTATCCAAAAATTGGGACTGCTCATCAGTAAAGCAAGGAAGATCAATGTTTCTCAGCCAACCCTCAACAGACTTTGACCGAATTCCATTGTCCTCCTTGTAGATGGATTCAAAAAACTACCTGAAGGCCTTCCTAATATCAGCGTCTGATGAAAAAGAGTTATTGCCAACAGTGATGGCGGCTATATTGTTCTGGACCTGATCTACTTTGGTCTTCCAGGCCAATAGTTTGCCTGCACCCTCGCTGTACTCAAAATGGGCCAGCTTACTTGCCTCCCATCTCTGCTGCAGTCTAAGATTCAATACTGAGACCAAATTAGCTTTCAAAGTCACCATTTCCTTTTTACGATTATCTATGGTGAGATCGTCAGCCCCAGGACTGGTATCCATGACCTTTTGAAGTTGAAGAATCTTTGCTTCGATGGTGGAAATTTGCTCCCTATACTGCTTCCTTTTATACAATGCTTTCCCAGTAATAAGACCCCTCAAGAAGGCTTTAAACGAGTCCCAGATAATCCTCGTGGCTGCTGACTCGTTATTAATTAACATAAAATTATGTGTCTCCAATTTAAGGAATGTCATGTCATCTGGAGAAGAGAGAAGCGAACGGTCAAAGGACCATCTAGAGGGAGAGCTCTCAGTTCCTTGAACTAGATCCAAAACCACTGCAGAATGGTCCGAAAGATGTATTGGTAGATATTCAATGGATCTAACATGATCTGCCAACCTCAAACTAATTAAAATAAAGTCTATCCTTGATTGATGATTATATTTATAATTCCGAAAGGATATCCCTTGCTATTTTCCGGACCTTTCTCTCCATATGTCCAGGTATCCGTACTGCTTCATTGCGGACTGTAACGCTGCCCTAGACTTGGATGAAACTAAAGGTCTACTATTGGCAGATTTATCCAGTAAGGGGTCTAGTACAACATTAAAATCAACAGCAATGATAGTAGGCTCCGGAAAGGAAAGCAGATGAAAAAAGATAGCCTCCAACGTAGACGGATCATCCTGGTTAGGACCATAATACCCTAGGACTGTAATTTGAGACCCGGCTATGACCACAGATGCAATAGCCCATCTACCACCTGGGTCCACCACTTGAGATATCAACCTGGCTTTGGCCCCTTTTTTGAAGATGACCCCTCTAGTATTTGTAATCTGGCTTGTAGAAACTGCTAAGTCTATCCACTTATTTCTCTTGGTTAGGTCAAGCATTTCTAAATGAGTTAAGTGAGTCTCCTGGAGTATAATGACCTGCACTTCCATATCTCGCAGGTATTGGATAATTTTATTTGCTCTTGGTTTGGTACGCAGGCCATTAACATTCCAGGAGAAGTATTTTATATTACTCATCTTTGTTATATAAAATAATCAAAGAAAAAAGAAAAAACAGATAAGGCTATAACTTGCTGCCAATTTTTTCTTTCTCCCAAAAACTGCTTATTCCCTTCCTTTCTAATACAACTTGGCTTACTGAGGACTTTTTTACCTTTTTGCCACCCCCCACCACCTACCCTACCTACGTGACCCGCCCCCCAACCCCCTCCCAACCCATGGAAAACACTTGCTATATCTAACCGGAACAGTGTCCGGTTGATCGCGCCCCTCTGCGTACTCCCGTCGAGTGCACCCACCATAAACATCAATCAAGGGAAAATACAAAATCCACATATTTCCTTTATGATTATTAAGGAATTAAGATCTCAATCTAGACAATAAAAATAAAGATAAAGATAAAGAAAACGCAGAAAAGAGAAGAGATAACTTAAGCCGAGAGAATCAGCACTGATACTAGGGTATGTAAGAAGAGTTAAACCACTCTAATCAGCTATCTATGTTAGCTGATCTATTGGCTATTTATACTTTATTTTTATTACCCATCTGCATCAGTAAGTCATCGGCTCCTGGACTGATCTGATATTAATCATTTTATTATTATACATAATTTTCATGGCAGCCGGGAAAGTTAATTGGGCTGTAGCCCCCAACGCCCTAAAGGCTTCCAAGCGTCTCCCAAATTCCCATTGTTTCTCCAAAGTTATTCTTGAGAGATCTGATCTAATTTGAAAGGTGAACCCCTTCCCAGCTAAAGATTTTTGTTTGAGCGCTAGATTGAGAATATGCTCTTTCAGTTTACCAAGATCTTGCGGGGCTTAGATCTCTGGGTATTACGCTTAAAGGGATCTCTGTAAACTCTTTGGATATCCAATGCTAGATCTTCCAATGAATGCTCCAAGTTTAGGGATAAATTGTTTTATATCTGAACCCTCAGAACCTTCCGGAACGTTCAGAATGTGTAGATTTCCCCTCCTTGCATTATTTTCTAATGACTCCATCCTTTCGCTAAGAGCTTGCTCTTCTCTAGAAAGCTTCTGGATGTCAAGTTTCGCCTGGTCCAAATGGGTCGTTAGTGATGCTGTTGTCTCTTCAAGAATGCCTGTTCTTATAGTGAGCCCATCAATTTTGTTATTGAGGGATTCACAGTAACTCCTTATTTCAGCTTGGTTCGCTGAAGACTCCGCAAAGCCTTTTCTTATATCCATCGTAAGGGCAGAAAACATATTTAATATGGAAGCCAGACATATATCCTCCTTAGCCTCAGATTCGATTTGGGCCATGGGACATTCAGTCCGACCGGTAATGCTCCCCACATCGGCCCATTCTCCTCCTGCGGTTCGGGTGGCTCCAACGGCACTAACTTCCAAATCATCTGCAACCACTGGATCTCCTGAAATGGTAGCCGAAGACCGACCCAGCTCAAAGTCCAACTGTCCCGGTGGAGACTGTAACCCCGATCCTTCTACCCGGTCCTCCGTTCTCTCTTTCTGGGGCCGAACCTGATCCTCTCCTCCAAGGTCAGACGTATGACCGATCAGAACTGTTACTCCTTTTTCCAATCCATCTTCCTCCTCAACTCCATGACCTAGTAGAGGAAAGACTATCTCCAATGGCATCGGTGAGGGAGAGGATTTCAAAACAGAAGTAATGGCGTGATCCTCTGAAAGATGCAGTATTTGGAGGACGACTTTGAAATAGGAACGTAGTGACCCTATAGATAGTACAGTTGTAGGGCTTTTGTTTTTAAACTTAGACTTTAAACTGTGCTTAGCCCTAGATTTAACCTCTATATTTAAATAGGAAGAGTTTTTGTTTTATTTTTCACCTCACCTGTAGAGTCAACTGCCCCACCAGACAGACTTGATTCCCTACCCTTACTCTCTGACAGAACTGCTTTCTTCTTTCGCCCCCTCTTACCCTTATTCGGGCTAGGAGGTACTCCCTCTAATGTACAAAGGTCTGCAACCGTTCCTGGTACCCCCTCTCGCCCTGGCGATACTACGATACACGGGTCTGCTGAAATCGCAGCAGTCTTACCACTCTTCAGGTTGGAAAGCCCCTCCACTGTATCCGCAACTGGAGTTGGTAGCAAAGAATGAGCTTGTTTTTGTTGAGAATTAGGTCTCCCTGGATCGCTACGTGAGTTTATGACATAGGATCTACCTCGAAAAGGCTGGCCCAGGCTTCGCAGTTTCCTCCCTCTCCTCAGCTCCAGCGCGGCAGACCAGAGGCATAACTGCGGCTTTGAGTTCTTATCTGACGCTTCCTGTAGAGTGCACCGTGTGTTGGGTCCAGCGGAATATTCAGGAACCCCTGGTGAATAAAAAAGGACCTCCGCTTCTGCCCCATCGAGACCGGCCACGTTATTAATTCTTTGATCTCCTCCTACTCTCTCCGTGTTTGTTTCTGACCCCCCGCGTGGTTTGCTCTGCAAGACGGCAACCATATCAATTGCGGGGGATGTGGCAGGGACCCCCGGAGTGCACTATCAGAGCCCCCAAAAACCGAGCTATCAGCGATCCTACCTTCAGGGCAGTCGATGCGAAAGCAGCCCGTCCGCCAGCGTCCTTCAGTCTCTCCGAGTACCGTTGCTCCACATGCACATAGAAAGCGGACTGCCCAGCGCTTCTCGTCGGAAGCCGAGAAGCAGCACCGCATCGCCTCGCCAAGTCCCACCGAACTCTATTTGACTTCCACGGGGGGACAAACAGATGCAATCATCGGCTGCTATCTTCTTACATTAGCCCCTTGACATATCCCTCTGAGTCCGACCCTAATCAGCACGGCGGCGCAATCTCTTCAGGAGCTCGATCCGGAGCACCGGGCCCGCTTAACCAGCAGCCGCCATGTTTTTCCCCTCAAAAAAACAGGAGTTATTGTTTTATGTAAGATTCTCCTAATACTATTGTGCTTTCACAAGAAAAAGATAATATGGATAGACGGGTCATTGTTAATATTCTCATAGATAATATTCTTCTAACTATTATGAGCATTTATGCTCCCACACAACCTGATTATAATGTATATCTCATTACCTTCAATAGCAAGAAAGTGAACACAATATGATTCATACTTCATTCCGGGAGGTGATTGTAACCAAGTTATGGATCCATTCTTAAATAGGCAATCTGCTGTGCATGTCATGCCTCATAAAATGCACTAACAATTTCACTCCACTACCTCAAAAGGTGCTTTGGTTGATTCTAGGAGATTATCTAATCCTACATCTTAAGAGTACACATTTGTTTAATCATCACATGACACACTCTCAAGCTAGATCGCATATTTGTCTCCAAATCCCTATCACAGCTTATCATACAGTCCCACTTAAGTCCCATTGTACTCTTTGATCATGCAATGGTCATTACAGACTTGGATTTGGTTCTTCCCCATTCCAACTAGCATAGATGGAGAGTTAATAACACTCTATTACAAGATGCACAGTTCTATACTTCCTTTATATCCTTTGTTTCTGAATTTCATTTATTTAATGAAACCTCTACTATTTTCATTCTCTTATTATTAGATATGTTTAAAGCAGCTGCACATGATTTAATCTAGGTTACATATCTAAGAAGAAGAGTCGCATTAAAGAACATGCTTTACTACTCTCCTCTATCAAATCCTTAGAAGAACAATATTTTTCTTCTAAATCAACTTCTGACTTTCAGTAATTACTTAAGGCTAGATTGCATTTTAATACTATATTTACTAACAAAAAAAATTCAAGATTACTTAGAAATAAAGTACATTGTTCTGGGGGAAAACAAAGTTGGTAAATTACTAGCGAACTATTTGAAAGTAAGAAAAGAAGAACACACGATGGACTCATTATAATCTCCACAAGGGCCCCTGATTACAAATCATCAACACATCCAGAAAGAGTTTGTTATGTTCTACTAATCTTTTTACACATCTGAAACTCAATTTACCCCTCTCGACATTGAGGAGTATTTACGCCATAACACTATTCTCCTCTAATTTAGTCTATGAATCTTTAAAAGTCAATGTTACATCTGATGAAATCTCTCAGGCATTAAAAGTGTTAAAATTAGTGAAAACACCAAGGCTAAATGACTTTACAGTAGAATTATATCTTTAATGCTCTTTTATTCTCCTTCCCTTATTTATATTGCCTATTCCATCATTTTATCAAATCTAACTAAACTTCTTGGCTATTTCAGGAAGCCATAGTATGTCTTCTTCACAAAGACAGAAAAGACCCCACCAGTTGCAAAAATGATATACCAATTTCACTGGTAAATTTGGATTATAAGATTTATGCCGAACTCTTGGCACTTCTTTTGGTTTCCATTCTTTCACATCTTATCAGGAAAGAACAGTCAATAGGATATCTTGGCTTTGCTGGTTTAGCCAACCATGAAAAGAGTCCAATTCCTCTTTCGTGCCTGTCCAGAACATCAGCACATCTTCGACATAGCGCCTCCACAACGTAACCTGGTTATAGTATGGATTGGTCACATTCGGAACATACTTATGTTCAAAGTCATCCTTAAAAATGATGGCTAGGTCCGGCGCGAAGGCTGCCCCCATCGCGACGCCCTTGATCTGAAGGTAAAAACTGCTTTGAAAGAAGAAAACATTCTTCATCATAGCAATGGAGAGTAGAGGGATGATGAAATTGGTTGGTACTGCCATTGGAGCTGGGCATTGATCTAAGGCTTGCTGAATCAAATCGAAGGCTGCAATCAGCGGAATGCTGGTATAAAGTGATATGATATCGCATGTCACTAATAGTTGTTTATCATGATCAAAGGGATGTTGGTCAACCAGGTTGATGGTCTGGAGTGTGTCTCTTAGGTATGTTTCAGTTGTTTCGGCAATTGGTTTCAAGAAAATGTCAATGTATCTGCAGAGTGGCTCCAAAATTGAGCCACATCCAGACATAATCGGTCTACCTGGTGGGTTGTGCATGTTCTTGTGTATCCTGCGTAGCGTATACATTGTTGGCAGCAGAGGGTCCCTCTGGTTAAGATACTGAAACTCATACTCACTCAGGAATCCTTGTTCTTTGCCTTCCTTCGTCATGGTCAGTATCTCCAGTGCCAGATCTTTGGAGGGATCGGTTTGAAGTTTCTGGTAGCTCACACTATCTCCCAGTTTGCTAAGGATCTCCAATCTGTACTTCTCAGTATCTTGCACCACAATCGCTCCACCCTTATCTGCGGGCTTAATCATAATATCTTTATTGTTCTTCAATGTTGTGAGGGCTTCACTTTCGCTCCTAGTTACAGTGATCCTAATGTGTTTATACACCTCAAGTATTTTGGACACATCTTTGAGCACAGTATGTTCATATGCCAGAATCTGATTGGTCATTGAATTAGATGGAGGGACGAAGGTAGAGGGTACTTGCAGTCCTGTTTGTGACGTGGTTATGGATGGAGGGCTATTCCTGAAAAAATATCTTAGTTGAATCTTGCGATAGAACTTTGTTAGTTCAGTCTTGATAGCAAAGGATTAGGTTGTGCAGTGGGCGCGAACGACAAGCCCTTGCTAAGAACATTTACCTCGTCTTCTTTCAGAACATAGGAGGAGATGTTGACCACTGGGTTAGGCTGTCTCTTAACCACCTGCAGACTTCCGGTGCATGGCTATTTCCCCATGGCTCTCTGGTGGGAAATGCACTTTTTCTGGGTCTTGCCTCATCTCCTCTCCCCAGCTCGTGTTGGATGGGTGCTGTCCTCATGGTGGTCCTCTCGACCAATTTCCCCCTCGGCCTCTTAGTGGTCGCCATTGTCCTTCCCCTAAAAAAGGAAAGGGGCCTTGAGGTTGGTTCCAGTCCCCCTTATATCCATAGCTCGTGCTCGGGCCTCCCTGGTCGTTCTCACTGTCCGTGCTGTATGATGACTCAGAAAACATTGTGTAGTTTCTGTGACCCCGATAACCACCTCTCCCTCGCCCTGTAAAGCGACCTTGATTATCTTGATTGTACTAATCTTCATTGAGATAAGGGTACGTGTTTTTCTTTTTGTAGTATCTGATGTCTTTAGAAAGTTTCTCTAGCTTTTTGTTCTGAGTATTGGTTTCAAACTCCTTCAGAGTTTTTGCTAGATGAAATAGTGCCGCCTTTGCTTAGATAATGTAGTGTCTCCTGCAATTTCAGATTTTAGAGCAGCAATTTTGCGTAGAAGCACCTGTATTGTTATGCTGCTGTCTCCACTCCCAGCACCATCCAGTGCCGGGAGCAGTTGTTGGCAACAAAGCTAAATCCCTACTTGAACCGGGGTAAGTCAATGAATATTGCCGGTTCGTTCTTCAACTGCAATCCAACCGGGATAATATTTGATTGTAAATATTGGGTCAAGAGGTGTCCGTGTAACTGAGTCCGAATCAATTTCTTCTATAGCCGTTCTAGATGTTCACTTTATCATTCAGTGTAAAGTCAATGGTGGGTACTGTTGAGGATAAGAATTGATAACCCTGGTCATGCAATAACTGAATAATATACTCCTCCGTATACAACAAAGTTTCGCTCTCAACTATTTTAAAGAGGTACGCTTAATTACCAAAAACATTGCAGGTCTGCACCTGCTCAGAGACCGTTACATGTAGGGTAGACCCAAAGGTACTTGGACCTGGGTATTCAATAGTACAGAAACAAGTGGTCCCAGTATACAAACTTTGAGGAACATAAACGATTTTACACAGTATAAACAAAGAAAATCATACACTGAATTCCTGAGAGATGTTATTTAATCACATCCTCGTTCTAACAAAAACATGTAGAAACACTTTTAGTATTGCATAAATATTGTGCCCGGAAAAGAGGAGGGGTAGTGGGGGAGGTAAGTGATTTGGTGAAGGATAGAGTGGTGTAGACAGTTCAAAAGATTGGTGCAGTCACTCAATTGACAGTTGACGCCCAAAAAGCCTATTATTTAGCCACATAGAAAGTTGACCCGTTATTGACCTTGCCCATACAATGAAACACAGTAACAATAGTCTGTTGTTTGTGGGCTGGTATAAGTAAAGAAAGTCAATGTTTCGACCACCGTACAGTGTAGGTCAATTTCCACCTTACTATGGGGTCTTCCTCAGGACTCAGACGTGGGAGGGGGGTGTGGTGGGGCACCTAGGGTTAAATTAGATTAAAATAAATGGGCGAAATTGCAAAAGTTAAAGTAAAAACTATGGGCCAAAAGCTCCAAATAATTACCAAAGAGAAGCCCTATACAAAGGGCTGAAATACAGGAAGGTCGGGCACATGGGATCCGGTGGACAGAGAGCGCGCTAACAGCACCTGCAAAAATAAGGTATTGTATGAGTGACCAATGTATCCAAATGTGCCACGTAGAATGCCAGCCCTCAACTGATGCCAGTGGTAAAGCATGGTTTACACCGTTACCTAAGCAAATTACTTACAACAAAGAGGAACTGGTGGTTCCCTCTAGAGAGGCCGTATAATTAAAAGCCTGGCCATTGAATTAAGAAATCTAAAAAACGGAGATGAGAGTATATTAATTAAAGCAGAGAGTATTAGGTAAAACAGATACAGCGGCTAACGTAATTACAGAGCATGAGGTATAATGTCCATCAGCATAATACCTGATCTGTTGCACAACAACTGTTTATGCACGAGGGCGCACAATCTGAGGAAAAAGGGACAAGGAAGCATCACTCTCCCATCCAGAAACTCAACAGGGTAAGGTATAGACATTAATAGGTGAAACAATGACTCACTTCTCCTCTGCGGTCCCGTTACATAAATGCTGGCAGCCCCGTGGCTGAATCTGAGCACGTTGCCGTAGTGTCATCACGAGCGTGGTTACACTGTTAAAGAGTTAAACAATTACACAGCCTAAAATGCGCTTCAAAGGAGCTTACCACAGGGAACTGCTGCCAGTCACTGAGAATCAATCATAGGAAAAGCCACCGGTCCCGAAATTCGGCTTATGAGTGCATGCCAGGGCCGGACTTGTGATTCCCGGCACCGGGCAATCCCCCGGTAGGCCGGATGTTGTGGGGGCTGGTTTTATGAGAGGGGGCCGGGTTTTTGCTGGGGCCGATTTTCTGGGCTTGACTTCGTGAGATAGTGACCTTACTGCGGGGGAAAAACACAGCTGGCAGCATTCCTTTGGCTAGGCCCAGGCCTGATCATCTTGGCATTATATTTATGGCAGGTCAGGTCACTCAGTCATGTATTATGCCCTACACTACCTACTGCCGTGCCAGTGCGCAGCGCGCAGATGTCTCTGCGTTAGCGTCTGCGTGTGTGGTTTTTAGGGTGGGATGGGCCTGGGGCTGCCTGGAGACCCTGTGTGTCATACGCATTGAGAGCGAGCTTGAGGGCGAGGCTCGCGCAATTAATAGTTTGCGCTTGGCTTGCCCACCACGCCCAGGCTAGTTCTGCTCTCCTCTGCTTGACCGCGTCTGCCGCCCACAGGTGAGTTTCTGGTGTCTCTCTTGTGCCGTCCGTCACTCATGGTCCACTTGGGTGGGAGGTGAATGGTCATCATGGGCTAGGCACAGTCAGGTGAGGGCAGGCGGCCGCCGGCTGCCGGCCGGGCTGGGGTTAAAAGCAAATGTAAACTATAATAGGTCCCGGCCCGGTTTTGCCTCCCTGGATGAGATTGCATACATTTATTTGCTCCTTCAGTTTGTGAGAGGCTGTTTGAGCATCCTCACTGGAGAGAGGTGGCCAGCGCACCGCATGGGACGGCGTTTTGGTGGATGATACATCAAAAATGTTAATCATGATGATTGTCACCCTGACCGTGACAATCATCATGAGAAAAGTTTTTGATTTATTACAGCCACGCAAACACGACGGTCACGGACAGTCCGACTTCCGCCTCTTCTTCTTTTTCTGCCAGCTGGGGTGGCTGGCCTAGGCTGCGAGAGTGGCAATCCACTTGGAATGGAATGTTGGCAGGCCGTGTTGTGGATGGTTTTTCCCCCTGATTTGCTCCGCATGGGAGCGGTGGCTTGAGACTCTTGTGAGCCCCTCTGAGTGGTTTCCTGAGGAGTCCTGCTTCTGAGGTGGCTGAGCCCCCCTGCAAAGGCCCAGATGACTGGATGCATTAACTGTTAGCTCAGGGGCTACTGTAGACATTAACGTGTGTGTGGTGGGGCAATGAGTGAGGTGGAGAGGTAGTGAGTTATCAAGAAGCTTCCGCTGCCCAGGGGACTGGCGGCTGCTCACCCTGGTGGGCAGCTTACGGCTGGGGATTCCTCCTGAGTACTTTACAGCGGTATTTGGGACCTCTCCTTAATCTTGTGTTAACTGTACATCCCCTACAACCGCTGACAATTATGGGTGCCGTCATGGACTGATAGGCATACAAGTGCCTTCAGCACTACTGGTATCCTGTGCTGTGCGCAGAGCCGAGCCCGGGCCTGTATTAATTTACAAATTACCTTCTAGGGCCTAGACGGTAATTTGAAAATTAATACAGGCCCCGGGTCTGGTTATGCGGCCATGATTGTCAGGCCAGTTCATGAATGTGAGAGTCTGAGGAGCGCTGTGCCGGGGGGTCGACTAAAGGTTTGTTACAATGTCCTGGCCACTGACACACGGTCCCCCACCCCCCCATTATCTCCTCCCTAGGGCGCAGCCACACAGTCACCCTCCCTGGAGTCTCTGCCGCCTGCGCATGCTCTATTAAGTTGCATGGCAGGCAGTCACTGGCACTTTCACCCACTGACCCAACCAATGAGTCATGTCACCACAGCAGAGAGACCCTGCGATGATCAAGAGGGCACAATGATACAGGCAAACCACTGCAAATACAATTTTTTGTCTTGGGCTGAGATGGCTGGTATTCAAACGTTACCCTTTTTAAACAAAATAACTATAATATTTCATACCGCTGCCGGAAAGAGTCTCAAAGGAGTAAGCGTAATTGGGTGACAGTTGACAGAACTGTTAAAATTGATAGGAAAACTTAAAATCCTGACACCCTGCTGGGAAATATCACATCCTGGGGTCCATTCAATGCGAAACCATCCCTAAAAAGCTTTGCGTCATGTATCTCTCTTAAGAAGGATAACGAATAACTCTACCCTTACACATATAACTGACTGAATCTGATATTACGATTTGAAGTGGTAAAGATATCAAATCATCCCTCACATACCAGGCATCAGGTTGTATTTTATGTGCACAGCTCAGTGGGTTACTGATTTTGCCACAGTGATGTTTTTGTAACCAGAAGTTCCTAAATTACAATCCTAATCTAGCGGAATGACCAATAAACTGTCATCAAAAAGCTGCAGGCAAACTGCATGCTGTAGGTTAGAACATGGGTACTCACAAACTTTCTCTCGGGCCAAACTTACAGTGTGGTCTGTATCAAAGGGCCGCACCAGCGGGGCGGGGTCAGTGGGGGAGGTGGCAGGGCTAGAGCAATAAAAACAACTGTGACCATGAGGTTGAACACAGGTCCCTGCAGTGGACGCCTTCGTTCCTGAGCCACCAGACCCGGCATATACACATCTCTCTCTCTTTCTCTCTCTCTTTCTCTTTCTGTCTCCTTCTCTGTCTCCCTCTCACCCTCCCTCTCTCCCTCTGTCTCCCTCTGTATCCCTCTATCTCACTCCCTCTCACTCCATCTCTCTCCCTCTCTCTCCCTCTCTCTCTCCCTGTCTCCCTCTGTCTCACTCACTCTGACTGTCTCACTCCCTCTCTCTCTCTCTGTCTCCCACTCTCTCTCTCTCTGTCTCTCTCTCTCTATCTGTCTCCCTCTCTCTCTGTCTCCATCTCCCTCACTTTTTCTTCCTCTCTCTCCTTCTCTCTCCCTCCCTCTGTCTCCCTCCCTCTCTCTCCCTCCCTCTGTCTGTCACCCTCTGTCTCTGTCCTTCTCCCTTTCATTGTCTCCCCCTCTCCCTTTCTCTGTCTCCCTCCCTCTCCCTTTTTCTGCCTCCCTCCCCATTTCTCTGTCTCCCTCTGTCTCCCTCTGTCTGTCTCCCTCCCTCTGTATCCCTCTCTCTGTCTCCCTCTCCCTTCCTCTTGTCTCTCTCCTCCCTCTGCCTGTCTCCCTCTGTCTCCCTCTCTCTGTCTGTCTACCTCTCTCTGTCCGTTTTCCTCTCTCTGTCTCTCTCCTGCCTCTGTCTGTCTCCCTCTGTCTCTCTCCTCTGTCTGTCTCCCTCTCTCTGTCTCTTTGCTCCCTCTGTCTGTCTCCCTCTGTTTCTCTCCTCCCTCTGCCTTCCTCCCACCCTCTGTCTCCCTCCCTCTGTCTTCATCTGTCTGTCTGCTTCCCTCTGTCTCCTTCTGTCACTCTCTCCCTCCCTCTGTCTCCCTACTCCATCTGTCCCCCTCCTCCCTCTGTCTGTCTCCGTCCCTCTGTCTGTCTCCATCTGTCTGTCACCCTCTGTCTCCCTTCCTCTGTCTCCCACCCTCTCCCTTTCTCTGTTTTCCTTTCTCTGTCTCCCTCTCACTGTCTCCGTCTCCCTCCCTCTCCCCCTCCCTCTCCCTCTGTCTCCCTCTGTTTCCCTCCCTTTCCCTCCCTCCCTCTCCCTCTGTCTGCCTTGGTCTCCCAACCTTCCCTTCCCTCCCTCTGTCTCCCTCCCTCTATCTCCTTCTGGTACCCTCTGTCATCTCTCCCTGCCTGTGTGTGCCCGGGCTGAGACAGCTTCCCGGGCACACACACAACCAGCCGCACCCAAGCACTTCACAGGTCTTTAAAAATCCATTTGCATGGTAATGTGGCTTTGTTGTATTTCACCTCTTCTTAGCGCCCCTGCAGCTCCACTATGACTATCAGGGGAATCGCCGGACCCCCACAGAGCAGCAGAGTCTCTCAGAGCCGCGGGCAGTGTTTGCAGACACTCTTTAAAAAATTTTAAAACACAGGTACGATGTCTGCAAGGTCCGCCTGCCGCCAAGGAAGGCTTGCTGGGTCACACTATGAGTACGGGTGGGTTAGAAGAACATTATTTTTTCCCCAGTTTTTCATTATCCAAATCCTGCTATAAAAGGTTTGTTTGGGTAGAAATATATTCTTAGTAGTAAAGCCAACCCCAACCACTGAGGTACATTTTAAATCCTGAGTTTGTGCTTCCCCAGAACACACATTCTTAAAATGTACTGTCTACCAGTGTAGATATTTTATCCCTACACCCTGCAATTCACATGGTTTTATATGTTATTTCCTATAGACTGATTTTACACCTGTATAATTCATTGTCTCCATATATAATGTGTGTGTGTTGTAAAATGTTCACACAACCTACACTGCCTGTACGAGTAGCCCTATAAAACAAATGAAATGCATGTGAGAGTGGCTATGCAGAGAAGAAGAGCACCGTTGGAGGGTGTTGGCGAGGGATTCCAGGGAGAAGGAGATGATGGGGTGTGCCAAAAAAGACTGTTGCCCCTGGCGCCACAAGCGCTAAAGCCGGCTCTGCCTTCTTCATGTTAGAGTTTATTTGTACTCTTTTTCAAGGGGACTAAAGACTGGGCCCCTGGAATTCAAACCCTTGACCCACTCAGGTGCTTATTTACATGTCACCACTAGATCAAGCCCTGTCCGTAAGGCAGGGTGCAGTATGCAGAGTGAAGTTAAATGGTTTGGCATATACTTTTAAGTTTTATATCTATGTCCCGGAATAGGCGATAAGTAAGCAAATAAGTGTGAAGTGCGATTGAATATAACACTTTTTTTAGATGAAGTACGTTATTATATTTTTACAGTATTTCATATGAGGGATCTGCTGCAGGCAGGTCAAGTTAACTGTTTAAAATGTCAAACAACCCACAATCATAATGTGCAATGTTGCACTTTATTTAAGATGCTTTATCGCAGCACTGTTTACAAAGTTCAGGATATAAAATTATGTAATGTTTGCACATTGTCTTGTACATTTTTTACTCTGAACTTTTGCACAATTGTTTGAAGTTGTAATTAAGTGCATTTTCAAATGTCTTTATACTATTTTACATTAAGAATACATTTGTTATATTTAAATTCATGTTTCGTGCTCGACATTTCATTTTTTAGTGTTCTCTGTAGGAATGTCTGTGATTTAAGACTAGGTTTCCTGGTGCTCAATAAAGGCAATCATTTACTATGCTTTAAAAGTTAATACAATCTAATATGTAATGAAAAATGTGTTGAAAAATGCATTGTTTTTGCCTTTCTGTCTCCAAATTCTCTTGGGGTGAGAACACCCCAAACTCCCCCTATTAGTAGTTGCTCACTGCGCTTGCTCGCTACACACCATATGGGGGCTGGTCTCACTTTTAGTTTGTTCTCTCTGATTCATTATTAGTTTCTATTTTTGGTGCTCTCTGTAAGAATGTCTATGGCTACATATGACTGCGTGGGTAACCTGTTGCTCTTTAAGGTCATCTACTATTTAGTGTGCTTTGAAAGTTGGTACAGTTAAATATGTAATGAGAAATCTGTTTTAAAATGCACCATTTTGGTCTGTCTGTTTCCAAAATTTTTGTGGGGGAGAACTTCCCCAAACCCCGCTAGTAGTGGTTGGGCTAGCTCGCTGCGCTCGCTCGCAGTGCGCTGGACGGGGGCTGGTGTGGCTAAATTTGCCAGGGCTGCTTTCAGTTCCCAGTCCAGGACTGGGGCGTGCGTGTACTGCGCGCAAGCATGCATCCGCTAGATGCTGGTGAAAACAGCATCACGGCGGCCCAGTACTCATAGGCAGGGACAATATGCTAAGGTCTGCGAACCACTCCAAATCAAAGGGTCAGTGGGCATCTTCCTGCACTGCCTAGTTTAGAAAGAAGGTTGTTATTGAAATGAAAAAAGATTATTCCTAATCCAGTTGAATTACACCATGCCTTTTACTATTTAGTACACCATTTGCATCACACCATATCTATAACTGTTTAGTACAGTGTGCAAAGAAACTGAGTCATTGGGACTAAACATTTCAGATGAGGGTCATTAGAAGCAGAGTCATTGGGACTAAACATTCCAGACAAGGGTCATTAGATGCACAAAACACTCATATCGACTGGGTTAGCGTTGCAACAAGCGCTGTCTCAATTTATCATCAGACAGCCCGAAATTGAACTGCTTGCGCCATATTAAATACATTCATCCACCACCACACACTTCCTGTCTTACGCTTGCAGGTTCTATGTAATCCATGCTTTCTCCCTTTGACACTGTTTTCCTATCTTTTTCATCTTCCTTTTTCCCACTTTAGCTTTCTGTGTCTTGCTCAGGGTCATAGTCTTATGATCAAAATCAGTATGGGTGGCCACTACTGTAACCACCAATTAAGCACCGAGCACACTATAAATGAGATAGGGATTTCCTGGTGTACAGGCACCTCTGAATTACTTCTCGATGGAGCCATGCCTTTCCAAAGGGGGTACAATTTGTAGCTAGAGGTGCAAAATGCAAAACTTCCAATTGATGTTACACATTCTCTGCACTTTCAATAGCTGCATCACCCCAGCTGACTTTCACTAATGGAAGACCACCCACCATTTACAGGCTCAGTCACTTGCATAGTGCTAGCACCATGCACATGAGATAACAGTTTTGAAGGACTTGAGTGTGCTAAAGCAGAGCCAGCAGATTCCATGTTAAAGAAGAAGCAACAAAACCTTTGCAGTAATGCCAAACAGTGTGGACAAGGATAAAAATGATACAACTC
This sequence comes from Lissotriton vulgaris, assembly GCF_964263255.1. NCBI lineage: Eukaryota > Metazoa > Chordata > Amphibia > Caudata > Salamandridae > Lissotriton > Lissotriton vulgaris. The sequence goes on from NC_141696.1 coordinate 726,745,587, forward strand.
ATGAAAATGGTGCAATGCTACTTGTTTGCATGCTGTGTTGATACAAGCAAAAAACGTTTCAAATAATATAACACAATTATTATTATTATTATTATTATTATTATTATTATTATTATTATATTCAACTATTTTCCATGTGGACATTATTCCATATGTCCTCTTGCAAGTTCAGGAAAAGCCATACCTACCAGCATCCAATGGCTTAGTGGACCATTAGATTCTCATTCCGAGGTCAACCAAGTGAGTACCACTAAGATAGCTTGGATCTGTGCACTAATGCATCCTCATTACGAGGTTGACCAAGTGAGTATCACACAGATGAATTCCAAGAAATGTCTGTTATTTGTCCATAGTGCCATGCCAAGAGACATCCTTAGGGGTGAGCATTACACTCTTCTAATACACATGTTATGTTAAACTACCAGCACCTTCGTCAGTAGTGCTCTCGAAAAAGGCTATAGGGCAAATAGCACTCAAGTCACCTGTAGGGTATGTCAAGGGTCATCAGTGTGCTTAAATACCTGCTTAGCCCTCTATGCTGGGATCTTCATCAGCCTATTTTTATTTATTTTTTATTTTACTGGCTTGTATAGCGCTGGTATCGACTCCCATGGGAGCATCTCCGCGCTTTTGACATCTGCCACAGTGCAATCGGGAGAACGTAAGCTGTCTAAGAGCTGAAAAGGAAGGTCTTTAACATCTTCCTGAAAGGAAGGTATTCTGTGCAAAGCCTTAAGGAATTAGGAAGGCTGTTCCAAAGAGACGGTCCAGCTATTGAGAGAGCTTTACTGCCCTGTCTTGCCTTCCTCGCCCTAGGCACTACTAAAAGGCCTTGTTCGCTCGAGCGAAGAGGGCGGACGGGCTGATAGGGGATAAATTTGGTGGCCAGGTATGTTGGACCCCTACCATTGAGACTCTTGTGTATGGTACAGCATACCTTGAATTTAGCCCTCTGTCTGATGGGTAGCCAATGAAGCTTTTCCAGTAGGGGCTTAGAAGGGGAGCGAGGGGGTGCATTTAGGACTAGCCGGGCAGCCGTATTCTGGACTACCTGCAGTCTTGCCATGACTCCCTCATTGGCAGCTAGCAACAGGCCGTTACAATAGTCCAGGCGACTTATGACTAGTGCCTGTACCAATGTTCTTCTGCTGGCATCTGGCAGGAGGGGGAAGATTTTGCGTAACATACCAATTATGTGGAGGCAGGATCCCACCACCTGGTTGGCGTGTTGCTTGAGGGAAAGTTCCTGGTCCAGCCGGACCCCCAGATTTTTTACAGATGGTTTCGGTTCTGGTACTGGGCCAAGATCTTGGGGCCACCAGTCCGGAGTCCAGAGTTGTCTTACCCCCCCAAACAACATGACCTCCGTCTTTCCAACATTGCATTGTAAAAAGTTGGAAGACATCCAGTGTGCTACCGCTTTCATTCCCAAGGAGAAGGAGTTCCTGACTTCAGGTGTTAAGGTTTTAAAGGGAAAGAGGAGTTGAGTATCATCAGCATAGGATATAGGAACAAATCCATATGCTCTCAAGATGTTAGCCAGGGGTGCCACATAAATGTTGAAAAGAGTTGGGCTCAAGCATGAGCCCTGTGGCACCCCCTTAGTGATCTCAACTTCCTCTGACCGAAAGTTGCCCATGATTACCTGTTGGGTCCGATTGGTTAGGAAACTCCTTACCCATTCGAGGGCTTCATCTTTTAGGCCGATGTTTTCCAGCCTGGTCATGAGAATGGGGTGAGATACGGTGTCAAACGCCGCAGACAGATCTAGTAGCACCAGGACTATCATGTAGGCAGATCATACTGAACTATACATTAGGTTCCCAAACAATCCAGAACAAACCAGTTATATGCTAGACTGGGTCAATATCATTAGAAAGTGGAAGACAATATATCTGGCTCTGCAATACAATGTCCAGGATTTTTGTGATTGCCACTAAAACACCCAAGACCTTTGCTTCAATCTGGCCTCTCTTCTTGGTCTTCCCTTCTAACACTCATATCTCAGTAAGAAATCAGCACTGGAGATCATCTTTGGCAACAACATATCCTTTTCCCTAGGTCAATTCCATAATACCAGCAAAATATTTTTTCCACCTTTGTCATCACAGAAGCATGCTCCCTTTACTTGTTTAGTTGGTAGCCTTATAATGCATGCTTCTCAGTATACATGGAGACTCTGAGTCAAACCACTATGCAAGCTACAATGAGTACAAAAGTTAATTACATGACTCATCTATAGATTGAACGATTCCAAGGTTCCCAACCTACAAAATGATGGGCCTGATTTCAAAACTGCATTCTGTAATATGTAAAGTAGTACTACAGTAGAACTATTTAATTAATGAAATATGCAGTTCACAAACCTATAGGTATAATGTGTGTCTAAAGGAGTGAAGATTTCCCTTTGATAAACTGTAGGAAAAAGTAAAACAGATTATTAAATTGCAAAAAGTCAGTCAAAACATTTGTATGCCAAATATGAAGGTAAATTAATGGTATATATTTATTTTAAATGTACCAAATACAAATACAAATACAGGCGGCTAGAGGACAGTCAGAAGAATATTCAATCGAAATAATGAACTGCTTTAAAAGCTCCAAAACAGCATGGTTAATGCAGTTATCCAGTTATGCTCCAAGGCACATATATGTATGAAGAGACTTGAAGAATGAACGGCGTCAGTACACATACACAGTAGCAAAGCATCTTTACAACTTCTCACAGTATGAGCAATAAAAAGCGAGCAGAGGTATTTTCTTCTAACTTTCAACGTAAAAGTGCATAACAACATGAAGTGCATTATAGACTCCAAGCATATTGACTCAGTGTCACTTGTCCTTTAAGTAGCTGAACAGACCATCCAACTTGAAGTCAAAACCTTCCTTCTATGTAATCATACTGGTCGAAGTGGTCCAGCAGGGTTCCATAGGCTTTATAGAAACTCCTCGGTTTCCTTTAAGATCATGCATTTTGTTTTTGCAGTATTGATCTGCAGTTTCTTTTTATTGCGAAAATGTTTCATGCTGTCAAGAGCTTATGCATAACTAATTCTGTACATGACAGAAGCATCACGTCATCAGCAAAAAGCAATCACCTCTTTTTGGCTTCCTCAAACTGGTACATCAAGATTTAGGTCCGCTAGATAGTCTACGCCATTGTTGATGAAGATATTGAACAAGACTGGTGCCAAGCATCATTCTTGAATGACCCCAATGTTACAGATAATGCTTTCAGTAATTTCGCCTTTTGGGCTATACTAGACTGGTTAAGGATTATTGGGTTAGTAGTGTTTGCCAAAGTAGATCGCGGTTTACAGTGTGCGAAAGTACATCGTGGTTTACAGTGTCAAAAGCCTTTTTTAAATCGAAACAAGTCAGATTCAATTTTGACTTTTTGATGCTAGTATATTGCCATCAGATGTTGAACAGCCACACTGCTTGGTCGATTAGTCCTTCCCCTCTCTGAAATCCTGTCAGTAATGCATTGATGAACCCATTGTCGCTCAGCCAATCATCTAGATGGGTGAGCAAGATCTTAGCATAAATTGTTCCTACTGCATCGAGTAGAGAGATTGGTTGGTAATTAGAGGAATCATCCCAAGGGCCTTACTCATGTAGGGGGACAATTATTGTAGATTTCCATGATGTCAGTACCTTCTCCTGGAACTTGATTGCATTACAGACTACGGTTAGAATAGGTACCCATGAAGTAAGCTCTGATCTCTACCTGTCCACTGGGATCCTGTCAGGACCTGGGCCTTGTTTTGCTTCTGGTTGAGAATTGCCAGACAAACTTTGTTTTGAGCAAATTCCTTTTTTATTAGTTCACTTTCTAATGCCGTAAATGATATACCTTTTCGAGTATCCTCCATATGGCATTCTGTCATTCTTCAATCCCCAGGATTATTTACCTGGGACTAGAGTTTTGTCAGCTTGGGAGACTATATAGTGTAGAAAAATAGTTAAACTAGGAATCCAGGAAGCAGGCATAATAGTATTCTCCAGCTGTCTTGGGATACCTTGCGATCCCCACCTTACTAACTCCCAGAAATGGTTAGTGTTCTGGGTTCTGAGTGTTTCCATGAGTGACTGCCAGGCTTTTACTTGTACTTGACTTTTTTATATTTAACGAGACACTTGTACTTTTGGCTTAGCTCTTTGAAACAGTTTTCCCCATCTGGATTGTCGTGCCTTGTTTTCAGTGGCAGTGAAAGTACAGATTTGAGCTTACTGCATTCATGACTGAACCAACTAATTGTTGGCAGAGGGGAAGTCCCTGGCACTGGTGCCTGACCTTGAAGAAGAGGTCGTACCCCAGTTTGTACACCTAAATCCGGTAAATATAGCGGTCTTGGGTTACCCATTTTGAGCATACAAAGAGCGGGACGTACCTGGAGAGTCTTTTATCTGCCCATTACCTGTTCTGCCCTTCACAAGCAGAAACCCCGTGCCCTGTCCCTACCTACATAGGTCAAGGTCATTGTAGTATTATTGATTACATTTTAGTTTCATCCCCTTTGATGGACCTAATAGGCTTTTTTTGTGTTACACAGAACGGTCTGAGTGACCATAATCTCCTTACGATGGATATTAAAATTAAGGCCCTTGAAAGTGAGATACCATCGTCCCGTATTTCAAATTCTAGGATAGCTACCAAATGTCAGGGTCGAAGGTTGAGATAGGAGGTAATTACCCCATCTGACTTCATTGACAATTTGTATATTAGTAATTCTGAGGATCTGAGTTTATGTCTAAATACGGACTGTGAGCCAAGGGCAATACTTGGTGCCTTTGTCCGTATTACAAAACAGGTAGCTGTAAATCTGACTCGGTGTGGTAAACCAAGGCCTAAGAAATAAAAAAATTGGTTTGACCAAGCTTGTATTACTGCACATACGGCTCTTTTGGAGGTGTTGGAAGAGTCTGTTAGGGACGCTAATAAGATTGCAGAGGCAAGAAGGGCCTATAAATAAGCAACTAAAGTAAGGAAAACTCAGCTAAAAGAGATGGCCTGGGATGAACTGACCCAAGCGAGTGTTCTGACAAATAGCACCCATTTCTGGAAAGTAATTAATAACCCATTATTTGATGAGACAGATAATACAATTAAAGATTGTCTCATCCCCCCCAGAAAGGTGGGTTGAACACTTTAGTGGCCTATATTCCCAGACCAGTCAGTCACCGTTCACCCCTCAAGGGGAAATCTTAAAGGCCCCAAAAATTAATTTTACAGAGGAAGAAGTAATGGAGGCGATTGTGTCCACAGCAAAGGGGAAAGCACCAGGCCCGGACGGGGTGCCAGCTGATTTATATAGGGCTGATTCCAGTGTATGGGCAAAGATTTTAACTTCTGTTTTTAATGCAGCCTCTAAAGTTGGTCTCCCAATGTCCTGGGCTAAAGCTGTGATAGTGCCAATATTTAAAAAGGGCTCAAGAGAAGACCCGGCCTGTTATAGGCCACTCTCACTCTTGGACTCTGCTGCCAAGATTTTGGGAAAAGCCGTACTAACCCACCTTACAGACTGGCTGGACAAAAATTCTGTCGTCTCAGACTTACATTATGGGTTCAGACAGGGACAGGGCCCAACGGGCCAGTGCCTTAATTTACATCTTGTTATAGGGAAGTACACAGTCGCAAAGCAGGGGGACAAACACTTAGCTTTTATGGATCTGTCCACTGCTTTTGACCTTTAAACAGGCAAAAGCTAAGGGCTTCCCTCTATGGTATGGGGCTGGGCCCTGCATTGATATCTTTCCTGGCTGATATCCATGAGAATACCACGGCAGCTGTCCGTTATAATGAGAATGGGAGCTTAACAGAAGCTTGGCCAGTTAAGCGAGGGGTAAGGCAGGGATGTATCCTTGCACCCTTGCTGTTTACACTTTATATTAACAATTTGGGAGACGCATTGATTTCATCTTGTAAGGATATCCCAAGAGCTGGCTCAAAAAAGATCCCTGCACTATTATATGCAGACGATGCAGTTTTAGTGGCAAGAACGGCAAGAAGGCTGCAATCCCTTTTAGACTGTTTTATTAATTTTATGGACTCTCTAGATTTAATTACCAATTTTAAAAAGTCACACTCTATGTCAATAGGTGGGGGACGGGCAAAGAAGGCAACATTTTTTGTAAAGGGATGGAGCTCATCAAAGTCCCAGCCTTTCCATATTTAGGGATACTTTTTGACGACAACGTGCTCATAAAAAGAATACCCTTGCCAGGGCATCTGGGGCACTGTTAGGGTTTGCAAAACGGTTAGGTTCTAAACCACTCCCGGCACTCATGAAAATGTATAACGCTACGTGTGTCCCAATGGTGCTATATGGGAACAAGGTATGGGGTTACACAGATGTTAGCGAAATTCAAACAGCAGAAAATGTCTTTTTACGAAAGCTGTTGTCGCTCCCAGCTTCTGCTGCAACTTTTAATGTTCACGAATACCTTGGTGTTTGTTATATTTCAGACCTGATTGCTGTGGCCCCATTATTAGGCTGGTTGAGAATCTGGGCACAGCAGCCACCTAACCTAAACCAACTGATTATCCAAGACTGTTTGTCTTTAGACAGAGCCCTTGATATCCAGTGGATCCATTATAATAAAACCCAAATGGACTCACTGGGCAGCCCTGATTTGTTCACGAACCCTAGTGTGTTAGGCAAAACGGCTATTAAAGCTGTAAAGTCTCAGTTCCTGAACAGGTCAATGTTAATGATGGAAGAAGGGGAATTGGTAAAACCTTCAGTCAGGAGTTTTGTAATGCTGAGTATAGGGAGAAAAATTCAGCCGTTCCTGAGCTATATAAACAAGCCATATCATCTGTTTGTTTTTATTAAGGTTCATGTATAACATGCTCCCATGGCTATTATCATTCCCAAAAGGTTTTTCCCAGGAAGGGGCTTTGGGGCTCTGTCCTTGTGACAATTTTTCTGAGCAGAATACCTTACATATGGTTTTCTTCTGCGATTTTTATGTTTCATTACGTAAGAAGTTTATTTTGCCATTGTTAAGGGGCTGTAACTTTGAGCAAGTTAGATCGGCATTGGCCTACCCGCAAATTCTTGAGACGTCAGTGGTGTGTTTCGGGGTAGCTAGTTACATCACAGGGGCCACCAGGTGAAGAAACAAGGTACAGCTGCAGCAGTAATTGCCCTTTACCTCTTTACCTATAGTGATTTTTAAACAGAAAATTTGTAGTGTGACGGTTTAGCTGATGAATTATTCGATTTTAAATGGTGAACTCAACGGGTGACAAACTTTTTAATTTATATATTTGACGCCAAGTGTTCTTTCTTTGATGGCGCTATGTAATATATATGGTTTATACACTATTTATTTATTAATAGTATTTGATTATTTGTAATACGTTATCGATATTATCTGTTTGTTTGTAATGTGATTATTTACATCATGAAATATTGTCCTGTGCTTTGATGGTTTTAAATTTTAACGAATAAAGCAAATCTTTGACTGACTGACTGACTGAACCATACTATGTACAGGTGGTAACAGCTGTTACTAGCTTGCCTATTTCCATGGTCTGGTTGCAGACATCCATACCTCAGAGACAAAGTAATTGTAGTTTCAAATCTATGATTGATCTCTGGGTCGTTGAAGTCGCTTGTCCCCTTGCAGTCCCTGAGTACTTTTTGCTGAAAGCTTGTGGCCCTAACGGGCCAGATTGTGGCCCCCTGTACTTGTGCCATGTGATGGACTTCCTGTTTGTTGTGAGTTGAAATGTGCTTTTCATCAACTCAGGGATGTGAATAGTGTTCAAAATAATCCTTTCTGGAAGACTTAGGCATGCTATCAGTGGGTTATGATTACTCTTGATTCTTTGCTCGATTTTGAAGTTGCCAACCACCTCACATGATTCCCGATTGATTTGAATATAATCTATCAGACGTGCATAATGCCCTGATCGAAAGGCGTGTCAAACTGGTGAATCTGAAGGCATGGGGGTGAAGATCATGATTAAGCACCGTTGGAGAGGCACATCTCCTTCAGCAGTGAGTTAATAAAGTTCATGGGCATGCTGGTCTGCCGAAAACATTACAGTGTAGCAAATCTAAGTTGGCCATTGTGTCCTCAGGTTTGGTGTTAAAGTCCCCACTAACCAAGATGACATGCTGCTTTACTCAAGAGTGGAGGGGACATGACGATGTCGAAAAAAGTTGTGGGACAATATCAATATGCTTCTCCAGCATTCAGTTGACTATGAAACTCTGTTTGCAGACCTGGAAAAAATTGAACATTTATTATAGTTAATTCCCAAAGATTGCTAGAAATTATCTAAAAGTAAAATGTTTAAATGTATTTGTTAGTTTTAAAAAATTACTAAAAAGTGAAATAAAAAATAATGTTCCCATATTTTAAATTGAAAGTTACATTTATGTTCAAATTAAAAAACATAAATGTACAGTTATTAAATATTTATCATAAAGTATATGTATTCTTTAAATATGTTTAGATTTTTTAACATGAAAAAGATAGATGGATAGATAGGTAGATAGATAGATAGATAGATAGATAGATAGATAGATAGATAGATAGATAGATAGATAGATAGATAGATAGATATTTAAAAAGTGAACATAAATTCATTTATTTTAACATTATTTACTATGAAGTTCTATTTAAAGTCCATGCTTCCATTATTTTCTATGAGAGGACGTTACAGTTTATGTGGTTGGTCATGTGTGGTGCTGAATTTACCATTTCTCTTTTAAACAGTAGTAACTTCCACTTGTAAATTTAGCGACATCCATATAATTTTGACTAACTTTACACTTGTAAATGATGAACACCGAAAATTAATAAAGCTACTCAAAAGTGTAAGAGCTAACTTACCAGTGTAAGTTACATTTATGAATAGCCCTGTATGTTTACTGCAAAAGTCATTGAACACAACAGAACCTTTCCGCTCCACCTTTCCCCTAAGGCAGGCCTCCCTCAACCATCTTGTACTATGCCTTTCTAAACTGATAAGGTTTGGAAGAAAGTCTCTGCAACCATCAAGGCTCCTCTCTGTGGAAGCTTCTTCCACTGCATCTCAGCTATGTTCCCATATCAGCCCTGTTCTAAAGTAACTGAAGGCAAACCTGTTCCCTCAAACATGTAATCTCATATTGCTGTATACTGATCATTACATTTTGTAGACTTGATTATTAGGTGTTTTATGTGTTGGAAAATGAATGTTGTTTCATTAAAAAAAACTTGATAACGTAGTGTCATTTTGCCTCAGGCGTGTGCCCATGCTAACGTTTAGTACATCTAAGCCCGAATATTTCACATCCAAGGTTTCTAATGCAGGCAACGCTTTTCTTACTAACAATGAATGCCACACGTGACATAGGTATTAATGATCGATAATCTCGACCTTTCTATCACTGTACTTTACCCTTACTTTCTATGTAAGACAGTGGACTCACTAGCACTTTAGTGCCAGAATAAAAAAAAAACATCCACAATTTGAAATATACCTAGGTTTGTTTTTTCCAACCTGATATACTTTGTACAAGAACTTAGGCCGACTTAATTTTGAGAGATATAGAGACTGATTGCCCATTTTCTGATGTTAGTAATTATGTTGCAATAATTAGAAGAAAGTGAAAAGCGTGGTAGAAGACAGATTCCTGGGCAGCATAGTGCCGAGAAGCACAAAGCACAAGTGGAATATAGGTGAAGAGAGAGGAACTATTGGTTCTTATAACGATAACTTTAAAATTGTGGCAGAAAAGTAGTTTTTAAATGGTAACTGAGTAATAATGTAATTGGTATGGCAGTCAGGTCCAATCACAAGTGGAGCTGAGCAGTGGGCACCTGTGTCATATGTCTCTGTGAGGAAGCTCCTAGTTGCACTTACACCCAGTCAAAGTTCTCTCCTTCTATCCCTTATAAATGAACGCTGTTCACATTTGAGTACTTCTAGAAAGATAGACATGCAAGTGGGGGCTAAGTCAGAGTTTGAGAGGGTATCAAGACCCTGGCTTCAGGACAAAGATAGGCACATCATATTTGTGGGTAATTTGAGCAGGCACTGGGCCTTATTACAACTTTGGGGTTCCTACAGTAGACAGCGCAATGCGCCATCCGCTGTAGGACCACCAAAGCTGTGGTGCTGCGGCGTGCCAGATTAGGACTTTAATCCTGGTCTGGCGGGTGGTCGTGAGGTGCTGCCAGACCACTGACTGCATCTTTGTACATGGTGTGGCATACATGCCACACTGTGCAGGAACTGGTTGTGCAAATCCAGGGGGGCACTACATGTTCCCCCCTGCTTGTACCCCGAAGCCCAGAGACAGCATGGGGCCCTGTTGGGCTATCTTAGTTGCCGCCCTGCCACCCTTTTCAAGGTGGGCTCACCGGCATGGAAAGTGTGGTGGTTTGGCACCTCATAATATGCGTTGTGGTACCGCTGCAAATGCCAAGGGATCCAGTGAGAGTCCGATTGCCACACTCCTAATGCAGTGCATGGTGCCTCACTGTGGTGGTGGTAAGACCACAACTGCAAGTATGGCGGCCCTATGGAGCACTGTAATTGCAAAAAGGCCCTCTAATTTTATGACACTCAAAGGTCAATTTAGGAGAAATACTTCTTAGTGGAACAGAGACACCACATTTTTCTGTTAGATAGCATTCTTAAAAACCAGGGACCTTGACACTATCTATGAAGAATCAGTCTAGTGGTTTATTATGGTTTACTTTTGCTGTTAAATTGAGAAACATAAATATACATTTTTGCATTTGATTCTGCCGATTTCCCTACAGATTTTACCTTTTTCCCAACATAAATTTGCACAGATGTTTCGAAATTCCTTTACTGATGACCCCAAACAATGTCAGAGAGTGACCACAAACAGTCTCAAAAGATTGGCCTTTTATATGAAAAAGGATGTCACAAACTGCAAAGCTGTAAAAAAACAAGTAAATACCGAAAGCAAGTTGCAAACTAAATGAAATCTAGCAAACCCCATAGAGCTGCTCAAAATAATTTTATATATATATTAACCAGGGTTGGCACTTTCATACAGTGAGATAAAGCCACCTAGCATTGCAATAACACTGCATAATATGACATGACTGCATTTTTTCTGTGCATTGAAAGCTTCCCATTTAGTAAAGTGCTATATTGCACTCTAAGGCTAGATGCACGAAGCATTTTTGCATTTGCAAATGGTCCAATTCACAGAATCAATAACTTGTAACTGAATCGCAATTTAGGTTTTACGGTTTGGTATTTTTGAAGGGGTGTGTTGAGGGTGTCCCTATCAAGGCTCACCTGGAGTTTCCATGGGAACGAGAGACAGGAGACTGAAAAATAGGTCCAAACTTCCCACTACCACCAGTCTGCCCAACGGAGTCAGAGCAGAACTAGTGTGCAGGGGGAAGAGGCGAAGCAAGGGGACGAGAAAGCTGAAGAAATTCCCTCAGCATGGTCAGTCATTAAGGTTATGTCACTGGAGACTTCTGTGATCTTGTAAACAAAGTATCTTCAATAGAGTACTCTAATGAATAATGGAAAGCATAAAAATAAAAAAAAACACTAACAATACTTAAAGGGTGTCTACCTGATTTGTTCCCCTCTTCCACTAGTGTTCAATAAAAGTGTTTTCTGGAACCAACAAACAATTCTGCCTAGACAAAATAAAGAACAGAAAGAAAGAATCACTGTGGGGCATGGGCGTCCGCGGGGGGGGGCAAGGAGGGGCGCTTGCCCCCCCCTGGAGCGACCCTCCTTGCCCCCCCTGCAGACGCCCATGAAAACCGTGACTTCAAGACGGCGTTCTCACTCTCTTTCCTCTCCTTTCTTTTATTTGTTTCCCTGTGAAATGGATCCAAAAAAGAAAGATGCTTTTTCTGGAAATGTCGTATTTTTCTGACATTTTAATTCCAAAGTGCAGCATTGGGAATAAAAGTCTAAAAATATGAAAAATAGATAAATAACTAAATAAAGTAAGACAGAGTGATAGCAAACTGGCCAAACAGATTTTATTCACACTAAAACACATTAGCGCCACTTTTACAGAGTTTGCCAGTGAAGCGCAATTTTTGTTTTCTTGTCTTTGTTTTCCCTGGGCTTGGAACTAGTGCACCAATCCTGGAGGTGCCAAAATGTGTGGATTGGAAAAGAAAATGTGTGCTGCCGCTCTGCGTCCAGGGATGTGGTCTTTTTACCATACTGCTTACGTTTTGTAAGGATATAAGCAATGGCCATTGAAATGGGTCCATTCAGGGCCCTGTAGTTGTGTCCTTAACTTTTCAGGCAAAAGCACTCACTGATTTCTGAATAGTGAGTGTAAAAGCATTAACGTAACCATGTTGTTCCTGCTTACATTTCCCATGGTTTGCTACATTTTGCATTCCCTATAAGTGTTTGCTTCTTCCAGGATGTTGTTCCTTTTTTTTTTGTAGGCCGCATATTGCTCTTGTCTAGTGCGTAATTTAAATTGCGCATCCAGGCGTTTATAGCGGGCAAAAATTGGGTTGTAGTTGAAAACAGTGGGAGTTTTTCTCAGTGGGGCAGTACGGTGTTCAGTGGGGGAGAGGATGCGGCACTATGGTCAGAGCTGCTGAATTTGGAACTGGGAACTAGGTTCAGCCTTAATAACCTGATCAAACCATTTCAGGACAAAGGTGCACAAGCATATCTTAATAACCCTGCAAAGTTAAAAATTGTACATGGTGGTCTTACTAAATTTTTCGTTTCAGAGATCAAAGCAAAAGCATATCTAGATCAGATGTCGTAATATGCTTATTAGAATGTGAATGAAACTGGAAAACTGTTTTGCTTAATTAATGGCTCTACGCTCCCATATACGTTTAAGTGATACGTCATATCTGTCATTATCTGTATTATCATTATTATGGGAGTATTTCAAGTTCTATATACTATATTGCACTGATATTGACTAAAGGTTTTTTCTATTCTTGACTTTTCCTTTATTAATCCTTCTTTTCACCCATTAGTTTCTTTCTTTTATTCTCTTTCTATTCCTTCTTATTCTTCCTATCTAATGTTTATTTTCTTGAAGCGGTTGCTCATGCACATTGCTGCAATCACATCACTCAGACTCTGGTTGAGTCTGTTTGCCCACTGCATTGGGGGGGGGGCTCAAGGGGGAGGGGGGTTGGGCGGTCAGGGGGGGTAAGGGTAAGGGTGGGTCACCTTGGGGGGGGGAAACTAAAAAGGAAAAAAATGAACCAGCTTTTTTTGCAGAGGAAATACGTAAAAAGAGATTAAACAGCATACTAACTGAATTAGAATATTATTTGCTTGAGGCACTGCGACAATCATTTTCTATTAACAATGGGTAGGTTAAAGGTCCAGACTTGGAATGTCGGAGGTTTACTAACAGGAGATAACGAAGACGAATGACTGAATTGCTCTAATTAGCTCCAGTAGACATACTCTGTCTTCAAGAAACGCATCTGCCATGGGACAAAAAATCATGGTTAAATATTATTGGGTATAATTTATTGGCTGTCTCCACACAGACTTCAAATATAAGGGGGGTCGCAATACTTGGAAAAAAAAATCTGGGTTTAAGTGTACGACATTTATCAGATCCCCATGGCAGATGGGCTATTGCTGAACTCGCCTGTGGTATAAACATCTGTACAGTTTATGGCTCAAATCTAGACGATTCCACAATTTTTGAAGAACTAGAGCCCGAGTTGCCTACATGGCAGGGCCCGCTAATCCTATGTGGAGATTTTAACATCTCATTAATACCACCGATGTCTAATGTCCCCTCAAAAACAAAATACCAAGGACGCAAACCCAAAGTTTACAAAACACTCAACAGACTTATCAGCAATCTTGGATTAATAGATTTGTGGCTACACAACAATCCACGTGATCAAGGTTCTACCTATTTCTCTCATCCCCATCAAAAGCAGGTCCGTATTGATTATATTTTTGTAACCGCAGACCTTTTTCCACTCTCAACCATAAAAAAATTCCAAGAATAATCTCAGATCATAATGCATTAATATGTGCAATTACATTTAATCCTTTTACTACTCAATCTAGGTCGTGGTCATTTGACCGGAAGTTACTATCCAATACTGAATTTATTTTGCATATTAAAAAATGGTCTGAGGAGTTTTTCAACATTAATCGCTTTAGCGCTTCCAGAAATATAGTCTGGGATTCATATAAATCTGCTTTAAGAGGTGAGATCTCTAGTTTTCAACATGCAGCACGAATCAAAGCTAGAAAACTTTATGAAATTTGAATAAAGTTAAAGGATTTAAAAAGCCGAAATAGAACATACTTGTTTAATAGAACAGAACAAAGAATCCCATAATCAATGGCTTCGGGTGGCGGTTTTGAAAGCTGAGCTTAATACTGAATTAAGTCAAAAAGCTGCCCAAACTTACAGAGCTTTTAGGAAGAAGGTTTACGAGACGGGTGAAAAAATAGGCAAACAACTGGCCCTGCGCACACGTCAAAAAAATCTGCATAATAATATTACTTCTATTGTAGATGGTGGACGTACTTACGTTCAGTCTACAGATATTATTACCCAATTTCAACAGTATTATCAAAAACTATACTCCGAGGAAGGGAATAATTCCGAAAAAGATATTGATATGTTTTTGGCTGGTTTCCTTAACAATACGGCAGCTACTAACTTGCTGGATGATGGGATGAGAGAAATACTTGAAGCTGAGATTACTATTGATGAAGTTGTAGAAGCTTTATCACTTTTATCCTCGGGCAAAGCAGCAGGCCCGGATAAATTGCCAATCGAGATTTATAAGATTTTTAGCCCCCTATTAAGCCCTCTATTACTGGACTTATTTCTCGGCGTACAGTATAATGGCATTCCCCCACCTTCTTGGGATGAGGCTAGCATTAAAGTATTTCCCAAGAAGGGAAAATCGCCCGAACAGTTGACTTCGTATCGACCCATTTCATTGATAAATTCGGACTCCAAATTATATGCCAAAGTGATGGCTCTCAGACTCAGCAGGGTCATCGGGCATCTGGTTTCTCCGTGGCAGCATGGCTTTGTTCCGGGTAAGGGGCAATGGATCATATTCGCCGTACTATCGCTTTATTCGATGCCATGTGGGTCACGGAGATCAGATGTCTATGATCCTGCTTGACGCTGAGAAAGCCTTTGACCGTGTCTCATGGAGCTTTTTGTGGGTTGCCATGACGCGTCTTAATTTCGGCCCCAAATTTCTTAAATCTATAAAATCTATGTACCACCAACCCAAAGCAAAAGTCTCAATTTCAGGGTTGGAATCAAATTTTATCAAAATAACAAGAGGCACAAGACAAGGATGTCCCTGCTCTCCTTTACTTTTCGCCCTTTATATTAATCCCCTTATCTTAAAACTAATCAAAAATAATAACATAAAGCCGATTGTATATAACCATTATGAAACTAAAGTTCTAGCCTATGCTGATGACATCGCGGTATTAACATCTCACCCGATCGAAGCCCTACATGAAATCGAACTACTCTCTCTCCAATGTGGTAAATATTCGGGTTATTCTCTGAATAGGGGAAAGACCATTGTACTGTGCACAGACAATACTATATGCTCAGATTCAAGAAGAGCAAAAACTGCGACATATCTGGGTGTGATTTTATCCGCCGATATAAAGATACTAGTTAAAAACAATTTTGGCCCACTAATAGATACAATTAAGATCGACTTGGATAGGGTAAATGGCTTGCATCTTTCCATTATAGGCAGAGTGAATTATTTAAAGATGAATATACTACCGAAATGTTTGTATCTCTTTCGTTCTATCCCTTTACTTATAGATTCTAAGATAATTAATTTAATTAATAAACTTACCTCCAAATTTGTTTGGCAAAATGGGAAGATCAGACGATCTCTACCTTACCTATCCACTCCGCTCAACAGAGGTGGGCTTACTGCTCCGAATATTATTCTATACCATTGGGCAGCCTTTTTAAAACACCTAAAACCAATGATTCTAGAAACACCCTTAGCCTTGGACACTATCAACACCAATATTCCCACAATCTATGAACTAACGCTAGGGCATGAAGCGAATGGTATGTTATTAAGAAAAACTGAAAAAGCCCATTATAAGCAAATTAAGGGTGAGATCATTAAAAGTGCCTGGCTGATCTGGAATCAAATACTTAAACATACACAGATTGGCAAACTCAACCGATATACGCCCTTATTCCATTCGACCATTACTTCTGATCTTGATTTTGAACATACAGCTAAGAAATGGTATAGCCTGGGCATAAAAACAATTAACGAAGTTTGGATAAATGGCCCACAGACTACATTTCAAGATGTTAAAATAAAATTTGGTCTCCCAGAAGGGGATTTTCTTAAATTTGCACAACTGCATGCAAAATTAAAAGCTAAAAAAGATTTAATCAATCTTCAGAAGAACGATTTAATAGAAGCTTGCTATCTCGCAAAAACTAGGATAGGAACGCTATATAATATTCTACTAACTAATGTTAATGATGATATCGAGAAAACAGAAACTAAATGGATGGTAAAATTAAACAATCCCGATATCGATATAGATAAAACACTCGAAATGAGCAATACATTATTTATGGCTAGCAATTTAAGGGCACAACTGTACAAAACCATTTATGATTTATATTTTACCCCTGCCAAACTTTTTGCATGGGGGAAAAGGGAAAACGACCCATGCCCACGTTGCTCACAAGGTCCAGCGACGTTAATTCACCTGTTTAGCAGTTGCCCTGAGCTACGTATATTAAAAAATATGATTGCCACATTTTGGGAGAAAGTCTTTCATCACAAACTTGCAGAGTCCGATACTTTGTATGTGTTGGGATATGACAGCTCGTTAAAACTAAGTAAATCTGAACAAAGACTTTTATTTATAGGTACAGCTGTATTGAGATTAATCTTGTCTGCGCGCTGGAAGGATAGTCTTCCCCCTACCTTACAAATGTGGCTAGCTCGTTTTCTTGCAGTTTTTTATTTTGAATCTGCAATATATGCGACTAGGGGAATCAAAACAAAACTACGTGGTAAAGAACTGTGGCACCCTACATCAATATGGAAAGAAGGGCTTTGTCCTAGTGGAATTGGTTAAAGCAAATGTGAAGTTCTATTTGTACTTCTGTTAATTGTTCTTTTCTTCCGAATTTAAATGTAAATAATGAATGTATCTCACTGAATGTGTATTATCCTCTGCTAAACGCTGGTTCTAATAAAAATAAATGGAAAAAAATGAAAAAAAAAAAAAAGCAAATGGTCCAATTCACAGAATCAATAACTTGTAACTGAATCGCAATTTAGGTTTTACGGTTTGGTATTTTTGAAGGGGTGTGTTGAGGGTGTCCCTATCAAGGCTCACCTGGAGTTTCCATGGGAACGAGAGACAGGAGACTGAAAAAAAGGTCCAAACTTCCCACTACCACCAGTCTGCCCAACGGAGTCAGAGCAGAACTAGTGTGCAGGGGGAAGAGGCGAAGCAAGGGGACGAGAAAGCTGAAGAAATTCCCTCAGCATGGTCAGTCATCAAGGTTATGTCACTGGAGGCTTCTGTGATCTTGTAAACAAAGTATCTTCAATAGAGTACTCTAATGAATAATGGAAAGCATAAAAATAAAAACAACACTTATAATACATAAAGGGTGTCTACCTGATTTGTTCCCCTCTTCCACTAGTGTTCAATAAAAGTGTTTTCTGGAACCAACAAACAATTCTGCCTAGACAAAATAAAGAACAGAAAGAAAGAATTACTGTGGGTGTGGGGCACACTAGTCTATTATGTAATGGTTTTACATTCATAGTTTTTACCAGTGAAGGTACCCTGGTAAAAAATAGTACTTTGCCCAATTAAACAAGCATTTACAATGCAACGGTTTTGCCTTTGTAGAAGTTAGAGCTATTGGCATTGTAAATGACAACATTTTTATTTATGTGTTCGTTTTGAAAACAGATAAATAAATGGCATTGTCATTTATAATGGCAATAGCCTAATCTCTCGCAAATGCCACACACACACACCCACAGAGAGCCCCCCCCACACAGAGCCCCTCCACACGGAGCCTCCCCACACACACACAGGCCCCCCCCCACACACACCCACACAGAGCCCCCCCCCCCACACACACACTCAGACAGAGCCCCACTTGGGTCGTGGTTCTTATACCACTTTTTTAGTATATGGTTTGGTCCGCCTCTGAGGCCCAGTGTTTCTTAGTGCTATTTACTGGCCATACCTGTACCATGCGGTTTGCATCTAGTGCTTCGATAGCAGTTCATAGCTTCAATGTGCGGCACTCGTTCGGCAAGCAACAATACACAGCCATGGTACTTCTGATTAAGTAAAGTGTGAATTGTCCAATGTATAATACGTGCTCACTTTAGCCTCAAGTTTACATCTCATTGTGCAGTTCTCGTGCATTCGCTAAGGGTTTTACCAATGCGATATTCAAAAGCGGTCTGTCACCACCAGTGCTCTTAACAACAATCGAGGAGTATTTGGGCTGGCGCTGCTCATAGGCGCTCCTCGTTAATACTGCCAACTCTTACTTGGGCGAAATGCTTTTGTACGGACCTGCACATTGGTAGTTCTGCAGTTCTAATCATCCCTACCGACACGAAGATGAGAACGGAGGCGCACTTCCTACCTTGGTTCAGCCGGGAGTCTCTGCACTGCTTGAGCGCTAATCACAAACGCGTTACTCGGGACATGGTCTGTGTTTGAACGGCGCGCGGCTGTAACTCCTGAAGTCTCACGAGATGATGCGGAGCGTGACCTGCTCCTTTTGAAAACAATGATGTTAATGGCTCCCTGCATTGGAGTGAATTACTGTCCGTTACCGGTACATACTGTATTATTTTAGCGTATACGAACCTAGGTACTTTAAGGCTCATACGAGCATTTGCAAAGGCCTATTTATTAATGCCATAGTAGTGTCCAGGGCGCGAGACTGGGGTCCACGCGGGTGGACGGCGTCCCCTCACTCTTTTGAAAGGGTGGACGCCATCCCCCCTGCCAAGAAGCTGGGCCCCACAGAAATATGCTGAACGTGTCCCGGTGTAAATTTCAGACACCGGCACACGTTCAGCACGTTACGTCACGAGGTCATTTGCATACTATCAGGCCCCCCACTTCTTTTTATAGGCCCTGGTAGTGTCCCTGTGCATTACTGGGATTAACATTCCTGACATTAATAATCAAACGTGTGGCTCAGAGTAGCGTCCTCGCACAGTGCAAGCATGCCGGTTCCTTAACACTCGCATAATTTCGTAGTCCGACTAGGCATAAGTACAGTGAATCAATTGTCAATGCATATTACAGTGCACATTGGCTTGAGGACGTTCTATCTGGGGGATGACCTGACAGACAATGACACAGTATGAAGAGAAACCACCGGCACAAATTAAGCAGGCGTGGGTATGTTGCCCACTTACCTGCCCATGACAAAGGGGCAGTACGGGATGTACACTCTGATGCTCCTGCAACCTGCATGGCACTTACCCGAAAGATCCTACAGTTCAGTATGCCCCCACAGGAGAGGCACTGGACCCGGTCCTTTGGCCCCACGTGAAAGAAGCCGGCGCTGGCCAGGTGTGCGCCAAACGCTGTGCCACGGTCGGACACCTTTCGAAGAACCTCAGCCTGTAGAGCTCGCGCGTAGTTCTTGTTCTTCGCGCCATCTTGCTGGTGCTCGAGCACAGAGAGACAAGTCAGGTCCCGGGCCGCGCTGTGATTGGCTGACGTCACGGGGGTGTCCCGGGCCGGCAGCCAATCACAGCGCGGTCCGGGAATGACGTCACGGGGTGTCCCGGGCCGGCAGCCAATCGCAGCGCGGCCCGGGACAAAGGGGCGGGGCTTAAAAAAAGCACCAGAAACGCCCCCGAATCGCGTTTTCGGGAGAAAGCGCGATTGACAGCCTCTGTCTCCCAATGGCTAGCCTCCATTTATGGAGCTAGCCAATGAGAGGCAGAGGCGGGTCATCGATCATATATAGAACTCAATAGGTTTTTTAGCGAATGCTCACTACGTGAGCATTTGCAGGCAAAACCTAAAAATAACCAAGGCTGACTCTCAGTTCAGCCAGAGATGAAGAACAAAATATGCAAAGAGGTGCAGGCTAGACAAAACCTGTCTCCTTAAAACTCAGGATTGGGTAATACTGACTGCTGTAGATTCATGAAGCCAAGAAGGACTGACTGGAAGGTAACTCCTTGCTTCAGGAGTTATAATGTAGAATACCATATTTTATACAGCCAGGAATTATTGAACATAATGTATCTCCTCAACTTCAGGAGTTCATAAGGCAGAATGCAAGGATTTCACACTAACAAGAAATATGCCAACAAAGACAATGCAGATGCTCACGTATGCCACCAGGATCCCTTCAGATAAGTATGCTTTGTAACATTTGCAGACGTCTTTCATTCATACAAGCGCAAGCGCTGTACAGCAATAGAAATGATTCTTTGGTTGTTCTTTTGTCTTTATACAGGAGAGTCCCCACCGAGGAATGCAGTGCCGAAAAGTCAGGGCAGAGGAGAGGCCCCACCGAGAAAGGCTGAGCCAAAGCGTCCAGGTGGTACGGAGTTCCAGACGCATGAGCCTGGCGCCGGGAAGAAGGATGCGAGGAGCCATTACCCAGAAGTGCTGTTGAGAAACCGGGACGGGAATGAAATGCTCGCAAGAGCTAGAACGCGAAGCTTCCTTCCTTTCCAGACAGGGTAATTCATGTGGGCGGAGCTCCGCCCCTGCCGCTGACTGTGGGAGGGAAGGAGCATTTATGACAGTCCCTTCCTAATACTGAATCACAGTATTATGTATATGTGTTTTTTGCAACCAAAATGCACTCGCAAAACATTGCCAAATTACCTCGAACCCAAAGTTGGTGGTAACCCTTTTGCAAATGGTAAGGGGTTTCCAAAGGAACCACTCCCCCTTTGAGAATGGTTAGACAAATAGGGCCTCATTTATGAAAAGTGATGCATCGCTGAGTGAAAACAGCGATGCGTCACTTTTCACTGCGCACTCCTTACGACATTCCTGATGCATCATATTTAATGTATGACGCATCATGTCGCAAGGAGTAACAGATACGTCAGTATTTCTGACGTATCTGTAAGCGCAAAAGTGACGCATTGCTGGAGTGTGTCACAAAAGTGACACAACTCCAGCATTGCGTCCTTTCACATGGTGAAAGCCTCATGTGAAAGGGCTTGCGTCAGTCTTACGCCTGCTGTGAGGCAGGCGCAAGATTTTGACGCAACAGCGGTCCTAAAAGTGACGCAGTGAAATCTCATAGATTTCACTGCGTCACTATTACGAGGCTTTTTGCGGGGGAACGCCCCCTCTGCATACATTATACCTGATGCAGGTATAATGTGGCGCAGGGGTTTAAAAAATGACGCATCTATCTAGATGCGTCACTTTTTAAATATGGCGCAACGAGGCACATTTTTTACACCGCTGGTGCATCACAAAAAGTGACGCACCGGCGGAGCAAAACTGACGCAAGGCCTTCATAAATAAGGCCCATAATTTTTAAGAGCAGGCAATGATCAGAGGAACCACTGCCTGCTCTAAAAAAATGAAACTTCTAAGCTGAAATGTTTGCTTTTTAAACGTATTCCATTTCATTTAAAGAAAATAGGCTGCATTTAAAAAAAAAAAGATTGCTTTATATAAAAATAATCATAGACGTGGTGGCTCATTATTTAAAAATATTCACAGATGTGGTGGTCAACTGAGCCCAGCAGTCCACCATCTCTGTGAAGGCAGTGTATGCCAGTGGGACATAAACTGCGGCCTACCTCATTATTATGCATTGGCTAAGTCTATTTGCAACCCAGTACGAATCTAAATTGCAATTAGGTAATCGTTATTCCTATTTTTGTACAACTGGCCCTAAATCCTCACACACTTCCTGACATTAGCTCATATAATCAATAATCAGTAGATATAAATTATGACATATTTACAAGTAATTGATCTCGAGAGTAGTGTGAAACCCCACACAAAACCCATTGGACTACTGAGAAGAACATTGCTTGATTTTGTCAGATAATCCTTTTTGCACGAACATAGTAAATCTGCAAAATCACTTACTATTTAAGCTCTATTATGTTAGGGGAGCCATTTAGAACTGCCATGATCGGTGCTGCAAGTGGCAAACGTTTACTCTGGATGCAATACATGGGGGTCAATAGGTGGCAGAAGAAAGGGCATTACTCAAAAGGAGGAAATCTGACAGTCAACCTGCACATTCATTTTTACAAACTCAGTCTCACAGACTTTGGAAAAAAAGACAAATGTGATAGTAAATCTGTCCTGGTTCAATTAATGTGTCATGTTTTATGAGTTAAGGCATCTGCTGCTGAGATCTGTGTGTACCCAGCAACTTCCAGGGTTTAATAACAATAAGGTAACGCTGGTGGTTAATGCACTTGATGGAGAAGACTGTGTGCAGTTCAGTCTGGTTTGATTGATAACATAGCTCCATTTCTCTCAGCATTGACAAATTTCACCTGGACAAAATCAGCACATTTAACTGAGGCTGGCTTAGTAATAGGTGCCGGATCCACAATCCAGATGGACCCCCTAATTTTCAACCCAGAGTTTTGTTTCAGACTCTAAGGCCATCATCCTGAAGAAATATGGAGGACTTCTGATGCAGTAATACCTTACTATGAATTGCCATTTCAAATAATTGATTTGATTTTAAAAAAATGGGAATTAACTGGAAATTCATTTTCCATACACCTATATCAACCAGAAATGACTGATTTCTTGGTCATTTTATGGGGACTAATAATGTAAAAATATATCTCTTGCTGAATATGCCCTTGGAAAACCGCGGGAGTGGTGTAATGTCACATGTGGACTTGTCCTACATCTCCGAATTCTGATCCGACCACTAACTCCTGTCATCAGCCGATTCAGGACTTCTGAGAAACTCAGAATGACTGACTAAATCAGAGCTTCTGAGCAATGTATAGCCATAGACTGAAAGAAACCTTGGGACATATTTTCAAGCCCCATTCACCACCTGAGCTTCCCTTTTTTGATGCTACAATGGCATAGCGCTATTTTCCAAGTCAAGTCATTATACTTTTATTCGACACATGTATCATAAAAAGTACAAGCATGAGATACATACATAATTATAAAAAACAGTTCATTACATACATAATTACAAAACAGTTCATTATTTTAAAAAAGACATCTAAGAGTTATGCAGAAAAATTGACTTGATGGGCATTTTTTAAAATCTTAGTCCTAATGATCCAGGCACATGATAAGAACTTTGCAACCCCACAAATAGTAACCATCGAAGAGGTATCGGAGATAAGAATACGCAAAGCTGATTTGTAATCTCTAACCCCAAGGATCTTTAGTGCTGGTTTTAGCCATTTCTTCCTAGGTAAGATATATGCCTTACAGGCAAAGAAAAAGTGGCCCAATGATTCCTCGGGGTTTGTACACCCTGGACACATTGTATCCTCTTCCCTCCTATTGTTCCATCTAGAAGTAAAAGTTTTGAGGGGCAGTGTTCCATGTCTAAGTTTAAGGTATAAAGTCCTTTCCCGAGGAACCTGAATAAAGTCCAAAAACAGTTCCAGTTTTAGGGTGCATTTATGGGTCAAAAAGGTCTCAGTCAAATGACCCCAGTGTGGGTTCTGTAGCGCATTGGTCTCTATCCAGTCCCAATATAATTTTTTCACCACTTGTTTCGGGGGAGGTGATTGGGATACCCAGGCATCACTTAAACCCACACTTGCTACAAGCTTTTTTAGTTCATTTAGCCATCTGATTTTGCCTGAGGTGTTTGATTTTAATAATTCATCTAGCACGAGGGCATAATTTGCTAGTTCTGGGGTCCTCCTCAAACGAACCCAATATAAGAGGGGACGGAGTTGGAGGATATCCCGAATAGACTTTCTTCCCAGGTCTAAGAATAAAGGTTTGAGTGGGGTAGAGGATGGGAGCGACACCAAGTCCCTCATAAACTTATTCTCTGATCGGACTAGGTCGTTGGTGTTCTCATTGCCCCACAGTTCCGAGCCATAAACAGCTGAGGCAATTGCTTTCCCCTCGTAAACTGATAAGGCAGGGGCAACTGGCCTACTTATAGAGAGGCGTTGGTTTTTTAAAATAGTGCCGGAGACCCTTTTAAGATTTAAATTCATTTTACATATGTGGGGTTCCCATTTCAAGTGGTTATTGATCTTAACACCAAGATAGTCAAACTCGTCGACCACCTCTAAAGGCGATCCATTCAGGGTAACGTGGATATTCCTATATTTTCTCTTAGCGGACATGACCATTAGTTTAGTTTTAGTCGTGTTTATTGTGAGTCCCCGTTCCTGACAAAAAACACTAAACTGATCAAGAAGAATTTGGAGACCTGTGGGGGTTTTAGATAAGAGGAGGGTATCGTCGGCGAAGAGGAGGGATGGTATTTTCTCCCCCGCTATAATGGGGGCATCGGCCGGTGTACCTTGCAGATGCTTCACAACCCCATTTATAAAGAGGGAAAATAAAGTAGGGGCCATCACACACCCCTGCCGCACCCCTCTGTTGACAGGTATACTCTTAGTGAGTTGCCCCTGCGCCCCCCAGCGTATCTTTGCATATGTTCCCTCATGGAGTTTGATGATGAGATTTAGCAGGTAAGATGGGAAACCCATATCCAATAGGACATTCCAAAGTTTAGCACGGGGTATTACATCAAAAGCCGTTTTGAGGTCAATAAAAGCCAAGTAGAGGCTCCCTCTGGCTATTGATACTGTTTTCCAGAAAACTGCACAGAATCTGAAAACTTGGTCAATGGCCCCAACATTGTTTCTGAATCCGGCCTGGAAGTGGGACAGAATGTTTCCTTCTATAAGCCAACCCTCAATCCTATTTACAATTACCCTGCCAACTACTTTTTGAATAACGTCAATTAGACTAATTGGTCTGTAGTTGGCAGGGTCCTCTCTCTCGCCCTTTTTAAAAATGGTAACAACTTCAGCACCCTTCCATGAGTCCGGTACCTGGTGGCCTAAATGAATAAGGTTCAAAACATTTACAATAAAATCAGCCCAAACCAGTGGGTTAGACAACAATAAATCACCCGGTATTCCATCCGGGCCAGGTGCCTTACCCGGTTTTATTTTAAGGATTGCCTCTTGTACCTCACGGGGCGAAAACAGTACATCAATAGAGCCATCATTCCCATGGACCGTACAATCAGTACCTAGTGTAGGGGATACTGGCGCAGCTTCTAGGGAGCCCACGCCATATAAATTTGAGAAGTGGGAATACCATTGGGACTCAGTAATATGGTTTGGTATAGGCTCAGCACCTCGTCTATCCATGACGTTGATCAGTTTCCAAAATGCAGTGGCATTTTTCCCTTGAGCCGCTTCCTTTAGAGCCTGCCAATGTTCCTCTTCCCAATCTTTTTTGGCTTTCACAATACTAGTGCGGTACTCGTTTCTAGCTAATCTAGCAGCTGGGGCATCCTTATTTTTAATAGCTAGTGAAATTGCTTTCCTTTTCTCTCTACAGGAGGCAGTGTACCAAGGGTTCCCCTTTTTTTGCATGCGATTAGACAGATGACAACCCTTTGTTTTTTTTGAGAAAAACGTACTGATCTCCCCTACTAAGTCTTTATACTTAGTTGCCAGCACGGACCCCTGAAGCTGAGGTGCAATTTGGTTCACTGGGGCCAAGGCAGATGAGGCCGCCAACACTAGAACCCTAATATTCTCAAGTGTCCCCTCATTGCACCTGACCACATTCCATTTAATCCTGCGATTACAGTTAGAGGGGACTAGTTCTTTGGTAATCAGCTCGTTGTGAACCTCCTCACCACTGTTGTCTCCCCAGAACATACCCATACAAAGGGGATTATGGTCGCTATCAATCCTCTGACTGACCTCCATATCAACCAGGTTAACCCATGACCCTACATCCAAAAGGATGTAGTCAATCCGTGACGGGGAACCTAATCGATTGAAGGTCATAGCGCCCATACGATCGGATGTGGTGCGGCCATTTAAGGCACATAGATCATGTGCAGACACCAGAGCATTCAACTGTATGGATCGAGCTGACCATTTCTGAATTGGGGCCAGAGATAAGGATGGAATTAACTGGTTTCCTGGCTTATTATAACAGCCCAAGAATTCATCCTCATCAAGAGGCTCGAATGTACAATTAAAATCGCCTCCCACTAATACTGAAGATTTTGAAGAGAGGGCAGAAAGCGTGTTATCTAACAACTCCAGTGTTGGAGACAATTGGCCCCCTGGGAGCCCCCTGGCATAGATACAAAAAAGTTCAAAAGCCTTCCTGGCAGACTGCCTTTTAACAGTTATATGTAGAATATCATTACAGGGGACATAGTTCACAGTAATTTTACAATTCAGATCTATCCTGATCCAGATAAGTAATCCTCCCGATGGGCGCCCCCTCCCAAGCTGTGTTGCAGGGACAAAAAACGTAGAATAGCCCTGTTTGTGTTGAGGCTCTACACACCAGGTTTCTTGGAACATGCAAATATGGAAATCATCAACAAAATTGTTCCATTCCGGGTCAGGCAGGTTTTTCTTTAGGCCGGCTATGTTCCAAGACAAGATTTTAACAAGGGAAGGGGACAACATAGGTGTATTCGTGGCGGCCTGAGTGTCAACATCCCCTAACAAGGGCTCTGGAATAGTGCTACACTGTTCCGGTACTTCTTCCATAGTAGGAACGATAGAACCACTATCTACAGTGGAAGGAGCCCCACCACCCCCACCATCTTCAATACACTGGGGTGATGGTCAGTCCACTTCTTCCAACCCCCCAAATCGATTATAGCAGGGAAATAAAGGGTAATTGAGCTGTGGGCCCCACCCTTCTCCATTGAAGTGTGATTCCCCCTTCCACTGGTGCCCCCTCCTCCTATGGACTAGGTTCCAACCTTCCTCTACTGGCATTCCCCATTGTTGTGGATTCTGGTATGTACCACCTCTACCCAAGCCTTTCCTAGATGGCCTCATCCAACTCCATCTCACATCCCCATGGCCCTCCTGCATATAAAAAAAAGACAGAGGTTTAGCTACTACCACTGACTTACTGTCACAGGGAGGAGTTGAGCATATAAATTCTACGAGTCGTGGGTCCTCAAACGTGATAACGACACAATCGCCCTTTATACTTTTCTTCTTCCCACCTACCCAAGGAGCCCGTTCAACCATAAGTATGTTCTTGTTTAGGCCGGGTGGTGGAGGGTAATTTTTGTCAAGCCAGTGGCATATTTTATTTTTAATCGCCCAAAAGGGCTCAGAAGTGGATGTTGGTAGCTCAGAAATCCCTGTCAGAACAACCACATACGGACAAGCATCTGGCGGTAAATTGATGTTGCGCCGCGATGTGGTTTTTCTGGGCTGGGACTGTGGAATAATAGGGGCTGGGTTGTCGGGAGTCTTTTTGGTAGCTGCCTTTCTATTTACTGCACTTGGACCTGTGGAAGTGGAAGGTTTGGTTTTATTCACTGTTTTGGTTGCTATCAGGGAAGGAGCTGGGAGGGTAATTGCAGGTGCTGGAGCACTCCCCATAGATGGATTTGTAACTTCAATCCCAGTGTTAATAACAGGCGGTGAAACAACCGGAATAGAGGGACCAGGGGTAGTCAGCCTAGGGTCTTGTAGCGCAAGAATAGTAGCCAATTGATGTTCTATGTTGGAAAGCCTATTCTCCAGGGGTGAAAGCAGAGATTTTAACAAACTAGACATAGATTCCATTAAGGAGTCAAGCCCGTCTCCTGAATTAGTTAGTGAGTCATTGCTTCCGCTCTCATCCAGAAGACTAGCCAGACTGCTATCAGGAATTGTATCGTCCGGAACCCCTAAAGTTAGCAGATGGGGGGTAGAATCTAAGGGGTCAGACTCAGTTTGAACAGTATGTGCCTGGAGAGTCACATCATTAGCTGTCGCCACACCTGTGTTGTCCCCCCCGGAGTTGGAACCCATAGACCCTTGCGAAGTAATGGCGGGATTGTCCATGGGAGGATTTGTTGAAATCACATCAGTTGAAGTTAACGTAATGATATCTGACCCAACCGTAGTGGAGGAGTCAGTAACATCATGGTTGACTAACACAGGAACATGGGGGATATTAGGGGGTAGGATGCTCGCTACAGGGGCATTAATAGAAATTAGTGATTGACTGCTGGCGGGAGTAGAATCATTAGTGGAATTCCCAGCTGAAGTAACAACAGGGTTTATCAAACTTGGCGGCGGGGAATGCACCATTGCAATGTTGCCCAATGAAGATCTTTTTGCGTGGGCAAGATCCAATGATACTCTCCTTTCCATGATAGAAATGCCCTCATCTATCAGAGAGTGTGTTCGGGAAATAAAATTATCTAGGGTGCCAATTACTTTTTTGGTTTTAGCGTTACCAGTTCTCTGGCTCCTAGTTTTACGAGTAGACATCTCTGGAAGGTTAAAAAAGAAAACAGACTATAATGAAATATTACAACAAATGCTCCAAGGAAAACTATAAACACAAGAAGAGCAAATAGACTACTCGAAGGAAAAGTGACCCCAATAGCTTCAAGCAGGAAGGCAACTATAGCAAACAAAACGAACCAATGGTACAAGGGACTAATGAGGGTGCGCCCAGGCCAGGCACTGCAGGCCACTGAGGGCCACAGAGGGCCCGCCCTTTGCCCGGGCTTAGCCCCGGGCGCTCCCGCGCGCTCCCGCGCAGCGAGTAGCTACCAAGTTTATAGACCGGAACCTATAGGGCGGGGTTGGGGCGGGGCGGTCAGGGAGAGCGGGGCCAGGTGACACGGCCAGAGACACCGGGACTCCTGGGAAAGCGAGTCCCGGGTCGCGCTCGCAGCCCTGCCGCCTCACCGTCTTACAGAACCCCACAGGAGCAGCTGTGCGTCAAATCCAACGATGACTCAGGCAGGTGAGCAGCGAAGCGGGACCCGCGGAGCGGGTACCGCGAGTTGTGGGTGGTGGGTCCTGAGGGAACCAGAAACGCCGTCTTCCAAGTCCGTTTACTGCAAAGGAGTGTCCCACTGCTGAGAGATCCTTCCCTCCTTTTCACCTGGGGCTGCTGGGGGCGGGGCGGTCAGGGAGAGCGGGGCCAGGTGACACGGCCAGAGACACCGGGACTCCTGGGAAAGCGAGTCCCGGGTCGCGCTCGCAGCCCTGCCGCCTCACCGTCTTACAGAACCCCACAGGAGCAGCTGTGCGTCAAATCCAACGATGACTCAGGCAGGTGAGCAGCGAAGCGGGACCCGCGGAGCGGGTACCGCGAGTTGTGGGTGGTGGGTCCTGAGGGAACCAGAAACGCCGTCTTCCAAGTCCGTTTACTGCAAAGGAGTGTCCCACTGCTGAGAGATCCTTCCCTCCTTTACACCTGGGGCTGCTGGGGGCGGGGCGGTCAGGGAGAGCGGGGCCAGGTGACACGGCCAGAGACACCGGGACTCCTGGGAAAGCGAGTCCCGGGTCGCGCTCGCAGCCCTGCCGCCTCACCGTCTTACAGAACCCCACAGGAGCAGCTGTGCGTCAAATCCAACGATGACTCAGGCAGGTGAGCAGCGAAGCGGGACCCGCGGAGCGGGTACCGCGAGTTGTGGGTGGTGGGTCCTGAGGGAACCAGAAACGCCGTCTTCCAAGTCCGTTTACTGCAAAGGAGTGTCCCACTGCTGAGAGATCCTTCCCTCCTTTTCACCTGGGGCTGCTGGGGGCGGGGCGGTCAGGGAGAGCGGGGCCAGGTGACACGGCCAGAGACACCGGGACTCCTGGGAAAGCGAGTCCCGGGTCGCGCTCGCAGCCCTGCCGCCTCACCGTCTTACAGAACCCCACAGGAGCAGCTGTGCGTCAAATCCAACGATGACTCAGGCAGGTGAGCAGCGAAGCGGGACCCGCGGAGCGGGTACCGCGAGTTGTGGGTGGTGGGTCCTGAGGGAACTAGAAACGCCGTCTTCCAAGTCCGTTTACTGCAAAGGAGTGTCTATTTTCCATATTTACAAGGTTGTGCTAAGCTACTTAACATGGCCTTGTAAATATGCCCCTTTCCGACGCAGTTCTCTGCAGCAACGGAGAGTGCAATGGGTATTGCAGTTGGTGTTCCACCACAACACACATTGCCTTTTGATGCTGCCCCAGATTTACAAGGCTGAGGCAGTGCCAAAAACTAACACCAGGAAATACCTGGTCTTAGAATGGCGATACGAGGAGAAATTATTAATTTCTCCTTGTTTTTGCTCTTTCTGTATCTGCTGTAGCAAATCGCCATTGTTGATTGTTCATGTGCAAGAAGTAACACCTTCCTGCTATTGCCCCTTCAACGCAGGCAACCATGCAACATGGGAGCAGGGTGCCTGCGCTAGGCAGCTTTTTTTATGCCAGCACTAGGGGAAACACAGGAGTGCACTGTATTCTTGTGAATATGGTGCATTTCTACATTTACAAAATGTCAGAGCAAGGCATTGCCAAATTTGGCATTGCACCCCACTCTGACATTATTTTGTAAATATGCCCCTAAACTGTGATACACTTCCTGTAGGGTAAAAGTGCGTTTGCCAAGAGGTTTCATTCTACTGCAACATTATTTTCCTAGCAGAGAAAGAAATTAGTTATGTTATTTTAGGAGATCAGAAAATGTATTGATTGGAGAGATTGGGCAAGCCTAATCCATTTACCTATAAAATGGAAACGTGTTGAAAAAAATAGTTTGGGAATAATACTATAATTTTTACAAGGAAATGTATGTATCAGTTAAATAATATCATAAAATCACAGGTATATCGATGGCAGCATCTGCAGATTTCTTAGCTTGACTTTGTGAATGGATTGACAAATGTGTCCTCGTGACTACAGGGCCCTTATCTGGTTCTGCCTGTCATCGGTCTATACTCAAGCTTCCTACAAATAGAAGGCACCAGTCTGATTACCATATTACCAATTCACAAAAAAGATTTGCATAAGTCAGAAATCAATGCTTTAAAAAATTCAAAATGCCATGTGACTAGATTTCTGATTTTGTTTGTGGAATACTAACATCTACAAGGGTATTCCTAGAATGTTACATGCATTGTAGATCTCCATACAAACTTGCATTTCCCTCAGTTCGCTACTGTGGATTGTCCAGAGGGTAGGCTATCTACATGAGTAGCTTTGGTGAATTTGTTTCCCTAGAGGGAAAATACATTTCTGAGTCAAATAATACCACCTTCTCTTCTCTCTCACAATTTTATGGCTGTCACTTAAAGAGCACACCCAGGAGATGTACTTACTAATATCTTTTGCTGGATTAGTGTAAAATACTTTGGCATGTTTGCAACTGCCATGCAAAATCTTTGTGAAACTCCACAATTTAAGGATATTGTGGATGCCCCAAGCATTTTGAGGGATGTTAGTGTGGAGCGATTCCAGGTCCATGGTTACCAACAGTTCCTTGTCGCCATCAAATGGAATTTTTTCCACCTTTGATATAAAATGTCCAGTGTCCTTAACAAAGGACTGTAATTTACTCACTAAAGGTTTTAATAATTGGTCCGCATATTTAGAAAGTGGTTCAGTGGCCACGCCGATCATGGATACGATCCATCTCATTGGTGGGTCCAAGTTTTTTTTTGAGTCTTGGGTAGGCCATAAATGTTGGGCATACGAGTAGGGGTAGGGGTCAGGTATTCTGCCTCTTTGGAACAAATATGTCCATCCTCTACTGCGCTCATCACAAGAGCTAAAATCCGCTGTTTAAGGGGCTCTTATGGACATCTCAGGACTCGTCTGTAATGTATAGTCGAGGGAAGTCGGGTGGTCATTTTATTGACATAGGTTGGGGTACTGAAAACAACAATGCCCCTGCCTTTGTCACAAGGTTTGATTGTTAGATGTCGATCCTCTCGCAGGGTTTTTAGCGCCAAATTTTCACCAATCAAAAGATTATTATTGGGTTTGGGTACAAATCTGATGATTTCATCAATCTTTTTGGTTATTGCCTTCTCAAAGATTTCTACCTCTGGTCCTAAGGTATCAAGACCAGAAGCCAGTAGTCAGCAAGGGATCACAAATACATGTTGTTGGAATGTTATGCTCAGAATTGGTGGCACCACATCGAACGGAGTACAGTGATTTCAAACGTCCCATCAACATATGAACTCAACCATCATGATATCAAGACTCAGTTCCAAATGTGTCACCTACTAGACCGCAGTGTAGGCCTGCGGCAGCGGTGTAGCACGTCAATGAGAAAGGAGTGCCCGGGGCCTGTATTGCAGAAGCCAGCGATGGTCTGAGGAGGCTGCCAAGGTCACAGGCCTCTGGCTTGGAGCATGCACTGGCATGTAGTGGGCCCTCTTTGACACACGCCGGTGTCAGCAGTTGAGCAGTGAGGCCTGGGGGCGCTGGGGCGGGCATGATTGGTCTGGGGACCAGCGGCCTGGGGTGCAGCAGGCGCACAGGATCACAGGCAGTACAGCTTATGGCGTCAGCCTTGTGGCGGGGTGAGAGGCACCGCTTGGCAGACACGGCCATTCCTACGCTAGCCTGGCGTACGCTGTGCCAGCCCACTCCGCTCATCCTTACAGGTGGGGACGTAACAAGCTACATTTCTGTGATCTTACCCACTGACTGAGGTAACATGGCTGCGTCCACTGTCCACTACACTCCAAATACCAATAATGTATGTCGACATGGATATATCTGTGCTCTGCATACTGCAGTCTGGCCAGCACATCCATGCCACACTTGGCATTGTGTACATTCTGATTCATGGGTCACTTGCCTCCTTCGCACATGCCTGGTTCCCACCTCTCCCCACAATCTGCTATTGTGTGGCTGAGGTGCCATGCTATTGATGGCTAATGTACATGGCTAGCCCAGGTTACCACAGTAAGTTGTGCTGTTGTGTCTGGTAGGTGGGCATTTTGTTTGGCATGTTCTATGTGAGTTTGTAATGTGTGCATTCCCAGAGTTGTAAGTTGCATGATTGTGGAATTGAGGTGTGTGGTGTGTTCATTTGGTACTTACCAACAAACAATGCATTTCTAGAGCTGCCAGCCTCAAAATGCTGGCTGATAATGGACTGTCAGAAGATGTAGGAATCATGCAGACTGCTTGGCGACGACATTGGTGAAGAGTCCCCGGTGGTCCACTATTGCCTGCACATTGATGAAATGTATGTGCCTTCTGTTGCGGTAATTTTTTGCAGTGTCGGCAGGGGGCACAAGTAGGACTTGTGCAGTCAATTGCCCCCAGCACGTGCGGGAAGCCAGCTATGACGTAGAAGCCTTGCTGGGTCTCCAGCTGTTCCTGCGCAGTGTTGGGGAAGTGAAGGTGCTGGGGTACCAAGCTGATGATGGCATCCAAGACAGGTGTAAGGAACTTTGATAGGGCTGGCTGTGAGACTTCTCAGACTCTGGCGGTTGTTGGTTGGAAGGTGCCAGAGGCCAACAGGTGCAGCACAGCCAGCAGCTTTGTCTGTGGAGGGATGTTGTTTGTCTGCTGTGTTGGTACCGTCAGCCTGTGGGCAATGATGGTCAGGATGCGGAGGATGGTTGTCCTTTTGAGTCTGTAGTGGGCAATGACATCCTCTGGTGTTAAGTCTGTGAGACTGGTGCGTTTTCTGAAGGTCCGCTGTCTTGTCTGCACTGCCTCTGTGGTAGTCCGAGGGGTGGGGTGGGGAGGTCCATAGGGGGTTTTGGCGGAAGTGGCAGGCATGGGGATACTGGCGGTGGGTGTTGTAGCCCTCTTGGGTGTCCAAGCTGCATGATCAGTAGCCTCATGGCATCTATTGTTCTTCAGGTGTGGCTCTGGGCTGGGCTCCATTTTATGATGCATGTTGTCAACCGACTTAACACCAGGTAAAAGCAGGTCTTAAATCCCTGCTGCTAACGCGCCTTATCCCATGGTTTGTGATCTTATCGCCGATCTGGCTGGTCGTTGAGAATGTTGTGAAGTGGTGTTGTTGCTGCTTTTTACACAAGAACGCCTACTCTGCATCCCATTAGCGTTAGTTACCTGTGTCATCGGTGTCAATGTTTTTTGCGGCTGCTATTGCAGGATAACTGGTGATATCGGCTGTTAGCACCAGCTTGTGAAGAGGGCGATAAATTTATCGCCACTTTGGTTGTGATAAAGTGCCGATAAGTCCTTGAGAATATGCCGCTGAAAGCGGTAACGTGATATTAAGTATAGGGTGGAGGACGACAGAGGCATGCAATGGAGTCTAGAGCAGGTTGCCTTGGTATTCAGCAACCCCGACTTTCAGTGGAGCCAGTACTGGGTTCTTAAGAAAGATTTTGGTTTTGTGCACCTAGGGGATGATCACTATGGAGGTCAAACTGCCAGCGACAGCCCTTTGGTGGCTGTCCGACCACCTACAGCCCTTCGGTCCGACCAAAACATTATGATGCTGACACTTGGACCACAGCGTGTGGAGTCCATACCCCCATCTTTGCCATGATCTTAGATCCCGACGGGGCGGAGGTCCGAGTCCCGGCCCTGCATAGCCGTGGTGCAGAGCAAGGCACTGCCATCGGAATTTGGATATCCCTTTCTGACAGCCTTTTCATGGCTGGAACACCACCATGAAGAGACTGTCCAAAAAAGATATGAGGGACCTCAAACAGGGCCCCCTGGCATCGTAGGCCACTGAGAAGTGGACAAGGGGACACATGCAGTGCTCCCACTCACCTACCTACACCATGTGCCATGCACTGCATGGTACATGGCACATGGTGCATGAATTTGCTAGTTGTGCTGCAAGGCAGTGGCTTGTGCTGCGGCCATTTACAGTGGCCGCAGCATGCCACCGCCTTGGTTCCGACAGCTTTATGAACGCTCACAATGTATTGGTGGCACTGCGGCCTGCTTGTCGGGCTGTCACCTGACTGACGCAATAGCGGTCAGCAGTCCAACTGACCGCATTCGAAATCAGGGCCTTCCTTTTTTAAATACAAATGAAGTACTACATATGATTATGATATGTAAAACTATATTGCTAAAGCATTGCATTTGTTTTACAGTCCCTATCAAAAATCACGTACTGCACTCAGTCAGTCATTGAATTTCACTTTATTCGGTTTAAAAACAAACCATAAAAGTATACTGTAAAACAATTTTGCACAGTAAATAAAAGACCTTAATTAAAAACGATTGATACACTACCATGTACATGTTAAAATTACAGGTAAGACCATTTGTACTTATATTTCATCTTAAAACTATAATGCTAAAACATACATAATTTCATGTTTATCAATTCAGTCTCTTTAGGGTTCTAATAGCAGCAGCAAGACAGTTAGCAATATTAAAAATTTCCCAAACATTTGTCAGCATTTGGAGATAGATTAAGGCTGGCCTGGCTTGCATGAAACCTTTGTTATCTAGGATTGGGATAATGAAATGCTTCCTAATATCAATAAGGTGGTCACAATAAAACATAAAGTGCAAGGTGTCCTGCTCAGAAAAGTTATCACAGGAGCAGACCCCGAGATCTTCAACCCTCTTCCAACCTGGCTTTTCACCAATCAAGTAATGAAGCTTATTCAGTCTGAATCTTGTCAGTAGGAATCGGTGGTTGGGATTTGTGACGATGCCCAAATATGGTTCCATGTCTAGTGTAGTTTTCCGCAACTGGTGGACCCTTACTGTTGCCTTTCCCAGCTCTCTCTCTTCTCTATCTGCAGTAGCAATGCAGTAGTATGTTTCCTTGGTCCATTTTATGTCAGCCTTAGATCATTTTTCTGGGTGATTATAAAGTTCTGATCTACCCAGCTTGTGCGACAACTTGTGGACGTAATTGAGCCAGGGAATGGAATGCCCATAATCGAGTGCCATGCAGTCTTTCAAAATATGATGCTTTAATAATAAATCAGGGTTTAACCAGGTTGTTATCCATTTAAGGAGCGGGGCTACTGCAATTGCATCTTCCACATAGCCAATTCCACATTCCTGATGGACGATGTAATTGGCTGTTGATTGCGGGACAGATAAGATATTTTTTAGAAACCTGTCCTCGACTGTCTGAATTGCCTTGGCATTTTTGATGCCCCACAAGTCTCCCCCGTACATTGCGAGTGAGAGACACTTTGCTCTGTATATTTGAAAGAGTGCCTTCATTGGTCTTGCTCCTAATTTCCTGGTGAATCCTAAAACGGCCGACGTGGCCCTCATCAGGACATTTTTTTTGGCTAGGATTTGGGTTCCCCACATGCCCCGGTCGTCAAATAAGACTCCTAAGTATGGGAAAGTTGAGACCTTGGTTAATATGTTCCCTTCACAGTACATGGTTCTCACCTTTAAATTTCTCTGCCCAATGGCCATTACATGGGATTTGGCAAAATGTATGCCCAGATCCAATGATCTCATGAAAGCTGCAAAGGAATTCAAGAGTAGCTGGAGTCCTACCGCCGTTCTAGCTAAAAGTGTGTCGTCGTCCGCATATATTAAAGCTGGAATCATGCGTTTCCCTACACGGGGGATGTCCTTACTGGAGGCAATTAAAGTGTGATCTAGGCTGTTAATGTATAATGTAAATAGCAATGGTGCCAAAATACAGCCTTGTCTGACACCCAAGGCAATCGGTATCCCTTCAGTGCAGTTACCCTGTTGGTCATATCTCACAGTGGCTAATAAATCCCTGTGCAAATCAGCTAAAAAGTGGACGATGTTTCTGTCGACTCCCAGGG
Source organism: Lissotriton vulgaris (assembly GCF_964263255.1). Taxonomy (NCBI): domain Eukaryota; kingdom Metazoa; phylum Chordata; class Amphibia; order Caudata; family Salamandridae; genus Lissotriton; species Lissotriton vulgaris. Next base: position 726,782,261 of record NC_141696.1, read on the forward strand.
TTAGGAGGATGGACCACAGCTTTGACCCGTTCACTCAGTCAAAGGCCGAGGACAGGTCCATGAAGCCCAGGAAGAGTGTTCCCTTCTTTGCCACAGTATATTACCCAATTAGTAACTGAGGTTTAGGCATTGATCTATGGTGCCCATCCCTTTTCTGAAGCCGCACTGTGCTTCAGATAATGAGCCCGTCTCCTCCAACCATCTAGTTAGTTGGCTGAACACCACCCTTCCTAGTAACTTTAGAGAGGAGTCTATAAGTGATATCGGGTGATAACAACTTGGGTCCCCTCTGTTACCTTTCTTGAATATTGGCACTATTACTGATTGTGCCCATGTGTTTGGCAGGCCCAATTGACAAGCGTTTACAAACACGTTATACAATATTTTTGCCCATGTCTTAATATCTGATTTAAAAAGGTCTGCCGGGACCCCATCAGTGCCCGGGGCCTTATTGCTCGTCATTTGAGTTATTGCATTTAATACGTCTGACTCTGTGAAGAACAGGGTATATTTTTCAATATTAAAAACAGAGTCTGCAGGATTTCTTTCTCCCTCATATCCCTGCTTAAAATGTCTGAGCCATCCTTCTTCCTGTATCCCACAATCAAGCTCACTATTTTTTATGTCTTGATAGAAGGGCCGATTGACCACCGCCCAGAATTTGGCGCTGTTGTTGACCACATCTACAGATAGGAGCTCATTCCAGGCATCCTCCCTGATTTCTTTTTTCTGCTTCCCTAGTGTCTCTTTATATAGTTTCCTGAGGGTAGTATTCTCTGATTTGTCGGGGGTACTACTTTCAATGCTGCCAGCAGCTTACGATGGGCTGCAGAGCAGTTGTGGTCAAACCACTTCTCCCCTGTCCTTTCCCGGCCCTTGCCCAAGATTTTTAGATCACTACTAATCTGAGTACAGATTTTGGTGTAAGCCTCCAGGACCTCAATGTCTAATTTGCCCTCTATTAGGCAGAGGGAGATTTTGTGCCCGACCTTAGCCCGTAGATTTTCATGAAACTCCTCGGGCACCACCCGGCACCATTTTAGTCGTAGGGCCTGGTCAGTGGGTCTGATGTCTAGCTTGCCAACTGTTGCGTAGGTTTTGCCCTCTTTCTTTAAGTCATCTTCCAATGTCAGCGTTACCGGGTTGTGGTAACTATAAGTTGACCAGGAGACACTGTATTGGGTTACCCTTCTTGCCACAGGGGAGCTTACAAAAATGTAATCGATGGTTGAACCCCGACCATTTCCTCTAAAGGTCGGAATTTCCCCCCTCGATTGTCTTGGGGAAGTCAGATCATTACCCACCACTAATTCCTCCAAATAGGACCCCGCTGGAGTATGCTCAAAATGTGTGTTTTCTTGCTCAGCTGGACCCAAACAATCCCAGACATAACAGTTTTTTGTACAAGAATGAACATTAAAATCGCCCATTACTACAACCGAATAACAGCTTACTATATTTTTACTATATGAAACTAAAAAATCATGAAGACTGACTAAGTGCTCGTTAAAATAAGCCTTGTCAAAGGAATTGTAAAAATTTACTACAAGCCAAATGCCAGCAGCTTTACTTGAGATTTGAACGGCCAGGCAGTAAGGTGATCCTGTTTCTACCAAAGTATAGGTTCCCTGAATTTTCAAAGAGATTAGGGTTAAGAGCCCTCCCGTCGCCCTTCTCATATGGGATGCTACTGCCGGTAAACAAAATGCAGCGTATCCATCCAGGAGAAAGATATTTTTGGTGTCCCACGTTTCCTGGAGCCCAATAATGTCACACTCTATGAGGCAGGTACTCCACTTTGTGTCAATTGATTTGGAGTTTAAACCCGCGATGTTCCAGCTAAGAAACCTGGTCCCTGCTTGGGTAGCCCTGACTGGCATACTCAATAAAGTTGGCCCCTCAGTAACTGCTACCCCTCTAGATAGCATAAGCTCATCTGCTGCTGGGTGAACCAGTCAGTCATTTTCCTCAAGATTGCTGAGAGACTCATATCTATTCTGCGTAGGAATTACGACGTCATTTATAGCCTGTGCATTAAACTCACTTCTGGGCAGCCCACGGTAGATTGGAAACGTTTAGGTCGTTTACGGCCTACACGCTATGCTCTCTTCTGGCCAGTCCCCGGGCAGGGGTAGGGGGATAGAAATAACCTAATGGGAGGATGTTAATGGAATCATTATGTATCCTACATGACCCTGCTTGTCTCAATATATGATCCACCAGTTGTGGAGCGGAAAAATTTACCACAATATAATCCACCGACAAGTTTTTCTTGGTTTTCCCCACCCAGGCCACCCTTCTTGCCATCTTAAAGTTCCTAAAAAGGTGTTGTCCTAGAACTGTTTTTATGTTCAGGTGGTGGAGTACTTTATTTTTAAGTGATGTCCAATGCTCTACCCCACCATTAGATATTTTGGAACATTAGCTAATATGATGGTGTAAGGGCAGGCCTCAGGGGGGAGATGGAGGGGTCGTTCATTTACATGGTCATTATTTATAGGGTCAGGTCTCCCCGCTAGGCCCTTGGACTTGGGGACTGCTCCTGATTGGGTGTTTAAAAGCGGAGCAGTATCGATAGTGGTTAAAGCGGCCTGGCCCGCGGGAACTTTATTAGGGCCTGGCCATGTTGGAATTATATCGTGATTTTGACCAGCATTACTTCTACCTCTGACTGGTGGAGCAGGGTGATCATTAAGTAACCGCTCCTCAAGGACCTCAAGTCTATGGTCTATCGAGACCAATTTTTCCTTGACAGGGGCGATTAAGGCTCGCAACATGTCCTCCAGTTGATTCAGTAGCTCTAAGTTGAGACCCCCCTAGTATCATCTATGACATGGGAGGTGGAATTAAACCCCCCCTGGATAACAGGCGTGATCACTTGACTAACTACTTTCTCCTGTTGGGACCCCAACCCAGATGCAGAGTTCCCTGTCCTGGCCTGTTTTGCACCAAGTCTGCTACCTTTAGGGGAACTATTTGCCTTTCTTTTCCCTGGTGGATCCCGGGTGGTGGGGCATGTAGTAGCCCTTAACTGCCTGGTACGAGTATTAGGTGGAGAAGGTAAGATACTCGCTGTAGGTAAGCTCGGGCTAGTGCCCAGAACTGTGGCCCTGACCGGGGTGACCGTGTGTGCTTGAAGAGGACCCTGCAGTTCAATTCCGCCACTCGGGGCAGGAATATCAGCCAAGTTCGTAAGAGAGGACAGAGGGTCAATTGAGAGTCTCCTTTCAACAAGCTCGATCTCTTTTCCCACTTCAAGTGCAGCCCATTTCAGATAGGCATCAAGTGTCCCAATGTCCCCTGCCCCCCTTTACGAGTCGCATTACTCATGTTGCTGGGCCCAATGTTTATGCGGATAGCACTCGTGGTTACTTCCAGCACTAAAATCTATACAAGTATGCACCTTAATATAAAGTCATAAAGGGCAACAAGTCACTTAACTTGAATAATGTCCTACTCCTTAGACGCAGGTTTCAGGGGGGTGGCCTAGCCCGGCCTCGGCTGGCCCCGGATGGCCACAGATGGCCCTGCCCTTGTCCCGGGCTTCTCCCAGCGTCGCCCACGCGCGTCCCATGACGCTGGGGCTACGCTGCAGATTTCTAGCGCCTCCAGGTGCGTGATTGGCGGCAGGCGGCTGTGGAAATGCCGCTAGGGAGTCTGGTGATTGTGGTCCTCACCTCCGCTCTGCGGCCGAGTGGTAGGAAAGCGGCGGCAGGAGGGAGAACCAAGGCACGGCAACAGAAACAGGTAAGGAGCGTAGTGGCCCCCAAAAGAATCAGTGAGCAGCCCCTGCTCCACCGGGGCTGGGCTGCCGATTTCTAGAGCCTCCAGGCGCGTGATTGGCAGCAGGCGGCTGTGGAAATGCCGCTAGGGAGTCTGGTGATTGTGGTCCTCTGCGGCCGAGTGGTAGGAAAGCGGCGGCGGGAGGGAGAACCAAGGCACGGCAACAGAAACAGGTAAGGAGCGTAGTGGCCCCCAAAAGAGTCAGTGAGCAGCCCCCGCTCCACCGGGGCTGCGCTGCAGATTTCTAGCGCCTCCAGGCGTGTGATTGGCGGCAGGCGGCTGTGGAAATGCCGCTAGGGAGTCTGATGATTGTGGTCCTCACCTCCGCTCTGCGGCCGAGTGGTAGGAAAGCGGCGGCGGGAGGGAGAACCATGGCACGGCAACAGAAACAGGTAAGGAGCGTAGTGGCCCCCAAAAGAGTCAGTGAGCAGCCCCCACTCCACCGGGGCTGCGCTGCAGATTTCTAGCGCCTCCAGGTGCGCGATTGGCGGCTGGGGGCTGTGGAAATGCCGGTAGGGAGTCTGGTGATTGTGGTCCTCACCTCCGCTCTGCGGCCGAGTGGTAGGAGAGCGGCGGTGGGAGGGAGAACCAAGGCACGGCAACAGAAACAGGTAAGGAGCGTAGTGGCCCCCAAAAGAGTCAGTGAGCAGCCCCTGCTCCACCGGGGCTGCGCTGCAGATTTCTAGCGCCTCCAGGCGTGTGATTGGCGGCAGGCCGCTGTGGAAATGCCGCTAGGGAGTCTGGTGATTGTGGTCCTCTGCGGCCGAGTGGTAGGAAAGCGGCGGCGGGAGGGAGAACCAAGGCACGGCAACAGAAACAGGTAAGGAGCGTAGTGGCCCCCAAACAAGTCAGTGATCATCCCATTAGCGTTAGTTACCTGTGTCATCTGTGTCAATGTTTTTTGCAGCTGCTATTGCAGGAAAACTGGTGATATCAGCTGTTAGCACCAGCTTGTGAATAGGGCGATAAATTTATCGCCACTTTGGTTGCAATAAAGTGCCGATAAGTCCTTGAGAATATGCCCCTGAAAGCGGTAACGTGATATTAAGTATAGGGTGGTGGACGACAGAGGCATGCAGTGGAGTCTAGAGCAGGTTGCCTTGGTATTCAGCAACCCTGATTTTCAGTGGAGCCAGTACTGGGTTCTTAAGAAAGATTTTGGTTTTGTGTGTGAGAAGTTGGCCCGATATGCAGCGTTCGCTATTCTAGCGACCGCTATGTATCGTTCCAAACGACCCTTATGGTGATTGGTTGTAAGTCAACCTATAGACCAGCTATCCTAGTAGCGTGGATACGAGCAGTCTAAGGCTAAAGACTCGAGAGGGCGTGTTAAGCCAGCTGTTTACCACACATGTACCCCTTGAACACCAAGTGAAAGGACACCACACAAGTGTTATGAAAATAAACAGGATATTTATTAAGATTCACAACAGCCCTGTACTCTTTATGAGGACAGGGTACTAAGCACAAACCAAATCTCTTAGGAAAATACTTCAAGTGCACAATTAAAACAAGTGCCCGAGGACACGGAAAGTTTAGAGGTCTCGGGCGGACCCGATAAGGCAAGTCGGAAGCGAGGGACTCAGGACCCTAGAGTAAAGAGGCTATGCGGGCACCGAAATGCCGAGTTACCTAGCCACGAGGGCTGCGGCTGCACAAGTCTTACAGGCGTCGGGGTCTTCGCTGACGAGCCAGGAGCCGGAAGAAAAAGGAGTTGCTGGCCGGCGACCAGTGCTGAATAGTTCGTAGAGATCCAAGCCTGGATCAGAGATCGTTGATACCTGAAAGCAGAGGGGACCAAGTTCGTACTACTAGCCAGTAGTCAGAGGGTACCCGGAGGGCACCGGTTGGCCGTCACCTCGACTAGGTGAGTGGGCGACGCTAGGCTCTGCAGTCTCACGGACCAGGAGACGTTGTCGGCGACCAGGATGGAGGTGCGAGCTGTCCCACGAAGGATGATGCTGTCGGCGTCGCTGGGCCCAGGATTGGGGCAACAAGCCTTGGCAGATTTCAGGGCCACGTGGTGGGCCTAAAATGGCGTCTTGAGGGGACCAGGAGGGTCCGGGGTGCTTCCCGCAAAGATGGAAGCAAAGGCCAGTCTGGAGCAACCAGACCAGCAGCGTTGGTTGTCGGATGTCGTCACAGGAGGGCACAAGCCAGCGGCTAGTGACCGGACAACGTGCTGAGCGGCGAGCAGAAGGGCCCCACGCAGATCGTGGAGATACTGGGAGGCTGCGCTTCGGTGCTGGAGCGGCTCAGGGTCGGGGCTTCTCGGACCCCAGAGCATTCACCAGAGAATTACTTCGAGGGTCGTGCTGATTAAGAAAGCGTGCAGGTTTTGATGATAGCCGGTCCCTCGAGGTCTCGTCGCACCCACAGATCACAGCTGAGCTGATGACGTGGGTAGAGGTCAGAGGTGCCAGGGAAGCCGGTTCTCGTCGAGCTGGGCCGTCGGATTCCTTGAGGAAGGACTTGCAGCAAACCGCAGAGTTCTTAGGTGGTGCCCGCTGATGCAGGGTGACTACTCCTTAGTCACAAGGGAGAAATCTTGAGAAGAGTCTCGAATGTCCTTTCGTAGAAAATAGTTCTTGATTCAAAGATGATCTAATTTGGAAGGGTCCCCGCTCCGGCCTTTATTCTAAGAAAGGGGTGGGTACATGACTAGGTCCTGCCCTAAGGGTGGGACCAGAAAGGGGGGTAGTTACACCCCTCTCCCCTGCCGGACCTTCCCCAGGTCAGGGCTGGCGCCCCTGGAACTGGTTCTGACCGGCAGATGCGTAGTGAGCACCGGGGTGCCACTCCGCAGTCACCTTCTCGCAAAAGCCCTACCTACCCAGAATACACAAACCCTGTCTGGGACGGTGCGAACACCGCCCTCGACAGGAAACCCTTTGTCCAAGCGCTCCTCGCTGGAAGGACTCCCAGCAGCAGGAGGTCAGACTCGTGTCTGTGGTGGCAGCATCCATTTTGTGGAGCTGAGGCTTTAGTTAACTTTAACCGGGGTTCACAGTTACGTACATGTCGTGTCCCTCTAGAAGGGCGGAATGCTAACCTCGTCGCCAGAATTGGTGAGGGGGCAGCGTCCCGATTCGTATGACACCTTACTCGACATGTCTTGATAACGCGACACCGAAGTTACCGATGTGGTACGCGTTATCATGGAACAGCCATTGGGTCTTTGTTCCGCAAGCTGCAACCGGGCTCGGCTCGGGCCAGAACCTAGTTCACACGAGCCCACGCACTCTGCCTTCAGGATTGTCAAGGCCTGCCATAGGAGTGACTGATAGGAACTTGGGCGTCCATTGTACGGTTAGATATAGGGCTACTATACCTAAAGCAAAGGGTGTTTACACGACTTCGCCCCAGCTGTCATGCAGCCAGTTGTGTCAAATTTAGGAGGCCAGCCAGGGGTGGCATAATACATGCTGCAGCCCCTGGCGGCCCTGGGTACACCTATGCCCTGCGTTACGGGGTCTGATAAGGTGGCCCAGTACCAATTGGTAAATGCACCTAGGGTACATGTCGTAATTTAGAAAGAGAACAGCCAGGCTGTGGGTCTGATTGGCAGGCCCACAGCCAGAGAAAGTCGTAAACCAGTGAAACAAAAGCAAAAAATCTGGGTGATCATGGGATTGCAGACCCTACTCTCCTACATGACACCCCCCCAAACGTTGGGACAATAAGCTAACCTTGACCAGGTGAGTCTTCTTGTTCTAAGTGGAAATATCTGGAGAGCCCATCGGCATTGCCATGATCAGTACCAGGTCTATGTTCCACTGTAAAGTCCATCCCCTGTAGGGAAATGGACCACCTAAGTAGTTTGGGGTTTTCACCCTTCATCTGATTTAGCCACAAGAGGGGCTTATGGTCGGTCTGAATCTTGAAGTGAGTGCCAAACAAGTATGGCCTCAGCTTCTTCAGGGCCCAAACCACAGCAAAGGCCTCCCTCTCAATAGCTGACCAATTCTTCTCTCTAGGGGTCAGCCTTCTGCTTATAAAAGCAATGGGCTGGTCTTGACCATCAAAATTCAGTTGAAAAAGAACAGCTCCCACACCCAACTCAGAAGCATCTGTTTGGACAATGAAAGGTTTGGAGTAGTCCGGACTCTTAAGGATAGGCGCTGTGCACATGGCCTGCTTTAGGTCATCGAATGCTTTTTGACAGCCTGCTGTCCACTGAACCTTTTTTGGCATTTTCTTACTTGTCAGTTCATTTAATGGTGTCACAATGGAACCATAGTTCCTGACAAACTTCCGGTAGTATCCAGTCAGGCCCAAGAAAGCTCGAACCTGAGTCTGGGTGGTTGGAGGAGCCCAGTCCCTGATTGACTGTATTTTGCTCTCCAGTGGCTGAACCTGGCCTCCACCTACAAGGTGGCCCAGGTATACAACCTGTGTCTGCCCTATCTGGCACTTGGTGGCCTTGATAGTGAGGCCTGCTGCTTGCAGAGCCTCTAACGCTTTCCGCAGGTGGACCAGGTGATCCTCCCAGGTGGAGCTAAAGACAGCAATATCATCTAGATACGCTGCACAGAAGTCATCCAGCCCAGTAAGGACTTGATTCACCAACCTTTGGAAGGTGGCAGGTGCATTTTTCAGACCAAAGGGCATCACCACGAACTGATAATGCCCACCAGGGGTAGAAAATGCGGTCTTAGGCTTGGCGTCCTCAGCTAACCTGATTTGCCAATACCCAGCTGTCAGGTCAAACGTACTTAGGTAGTTGGCCGAAGCCAATCTATCGATAAGCTCGTCTGCCCTCGGTATTGGGTGGGCGTCAGTCTTAGTGACTGCATTGAGACCCCTGTAGTCTACGCAGAACCTCATCTCTTTCTTACCGCCCGGGGTGTGAGGTTTCGGCACGAGAACTACAGGACTAGCCCAAGGGCTATCCGAGGGTTCAATGACTCCCAGCTCCAACATTTTCTGCACTTCACTCTTGATGCAGTCTCTAACGTGATCAGGCTGCCGGTAGATTTTACTCTTGACGGGCAAGCTGTCACCAGTGTCAACCTCATGGGTGCACCAATCGGTCTGACTGGGTGTTAGAGAGAACATATGTCTGAAAGACTGAAGAACCTGTTTACAGTCTTTCTGTTGATGTTCGGAGAGGCTAGCACAAAAGACAACACCATTTACCGATCCATCGTCAGGATTCTGAGTGAGCAGGTCGGGGAGAGGGTCACTCTCCTCCTCCTGTCCCTCATCTAGGGCCATGAGCAAACTCATGTCCTTCCTGTCGACATATGCCTTGAGCCTGTTGACATGAAGCACCCTGTGGGGGCTCCGGGGAGTTCCCAGGTCGACCAGGCAGGTGACCTCTCCCTTTTTCTCCAGGATGGTGTAGGGCCCGGACCATTTGTCCTTGAGTGCTGCTGGGGCCACTGGCTCCAACACCCACACCTTCTGTCCGGGCTGGTAAACAGTCAAGACAGCCTTTTGGTCATGCCAAGCTTTTTGGAGTTCTTGGCTGGCCTTAAGGTTTTCAGATGCCTTCTCCATGTATTCAGCCATCCGTGAGCGGAGGCCAAGCACATAGTCCACTATGTTGGTTGCCGGCTTTTTGAGAGGTCTCTCCCATCCTTCCTTCACCAAACACAGGGGTCCTCTTACAGGATGCCCGTACAAAAGTTCAAAAGGGCTGTAGCCAACCCCCTTCTGTGGGACTTCTCTGTAAGCGAATAAAAGTCAGGGGATCAGGACGTCCCATCTACGCCGAAGCTTTTCAGGTAGTCCATGAATCATCCCTTTCAGGGTCCTGTTGAATCTCTCAACAAGCCCATTGCATTGTGGGTGATAGGGTGTAGTGAACTTGTAGTTGACACCACATTCCTTCCACATAGCAGTTAAATAGCTCGACATAAAGTTTGCACCTCTGTCGGAGACGACCTCCTTAGGGAAGCCCACTCTGGAGAACACTCCAACTAGGGCTCTTGCCACAACAGGTGCTGTAGTGGTCCTAAGGGGAATAGCTTCAGGATACCTGGTGGCATGATCCACTACCACCAGTATAAACTTGTGCCCTGAGGCTGTTGGTGGTTCCATGGGACCGACAATGTCAATCCCCACCCGTTCAAAGGGCACCCCCACCACAGGCATTGGTATAAGGGGGGCCTTTGTCGTGCCACCTGACTTCCCACTGGCTTGGCAAGTGACACAGGAGCGGCAAAACTCCTTGGTATCTTCGTTCATATGAGGCCAGTGAAAGTGTGAGACAAGCCTGTCCCACGTCTTCGTCTGGCCTAAGTGACCTGCTAAGGGAATCTCGTGGGCCAAGGTAAGTAGGAAACCTCGCTGAGACAAGGGTACAACCAGCCTCCTGGTCATGCCAGGCTTGGGGTCTCTTGACTCAGTGTACAGTAGTCCATCTTCCCAGTATACCTTGTGGGTACCTGTGGCGTTCCCAGCAGCCTCAGGAGCAGCCTGCTGTCTGAGGGGTTCAAGAGAAGGGCAGTCTAACTGGTCCTTCCCCAGGTCTTCCCTTGAGGGTCCCCCTGAACCCAAGAATTCAACTTGATCAAGTTCGAACTCTCTAGGCTCAGTTTCCCTCAATTCCTGTAGGTCAGCCTCCTCTGAGACTTGATCCACGACCTGGGGCAAGGGGGAAGGCGCAGCCTTAACCCTACTGCTCTTTTTCTTGGAAGGTGTCTGGTCCGTTGTTCCAGGATCCAGCACCTGTTCAGTGGGGCATTTCCTGACTTGTGACCTGGTCACAGCGAACACATGTGCTGGCAAGCCTAACATCTCCATGTGAGTCCGGTGCTCCACTTCTGACCATTGTGATGACTCCAAATCATTGCCCAACAAACAATCCACTGGGAGGTCTGAACTAACTACAACCTTCTTTTGGCCAGTTACCCCTCCCCAGGAGAAAGCTACAATTGCCATACTGTGATTGGTAGTGACATTGCTTGCATTGGTCACCAGGAATTCTGTACCTGGCATGATCTGTCCAGGGTCCACAAAGTTAGGTGTCACCATGGTGACACTGGCACAAGTGTCCCTATAGGCCTGAGCCATTTTTCCATTTATGAAAGGTGTCTGTCTGTATTTGCCCAAAGTATTGGGACTTACGTCAGGGGACATATCCATATCCCCTGTACTGACAAGGACAGCCTGAGTGAGTGTACCAACTAAGTTGTCACGCCCCTCAGAACCCAGGGTTAACCCTACTAAACCCTTGGGAGGTGCACTACCACTGCTGGCTGTACTAGGGGGCACAGGTGCCTTAGGGGCTGCAGTGGCAGGAGTCTGCCCTCCTCCTTTCTTGGTGCACTCACTAAACCAGTGAGATTTACTTTTGCAGTACTGGCACCATCTTTTGGATTGGCCTTCTTTCTTCTTTTGGGGAGCCTGACCCCCACCCTCTTTGGGTTGTTGGGGACCTGTCGAAGACTTCTGGTCATTTTGTTCCCCCTTAGAATCTTTACCCTTCTGGTCTGCTTTCTTCTGACCACCTTGATTCTGGCCCTGGTTCTGTTTAACTCTTGTACGAACCCATCTGTCTGCCTTCTTTCCCAATTCTTGGGGAGAGGTCAGATCCGAGTCGACAAGATGCTGATGCAACAACTGGTTCTGACAATTGTTTAAAATTTGTTCTCTCATCATCAAATTATACAATCCTTGGTAATCAGTAACCTTACTGCCCAGCAACCAGCCCTCAAAAGCCTTAGTGGCACAATCGACAAAGTCAGACCAATCTTGAGACTGTGTTTTCTGGGTATCCCTGAACAGCACCCTGTACTGCTCAGTGGTTAGGCCAAACCCTTCAACCAGTGTATTCTTCAAGACGTGGTAATTATTAGCAACCTCGACCCTTGTGGTGAGGAGCTTGTCTCTTCCTTTACCTTCAAAGGAGAGCCACAAGATAGCTGCCCACTGACTCTGGGGAACACCTTGCACAGTGCAGGCCCTCTCCAAAGCAGTAATCCATTTGTGGATGTCGTCCCCTTGTTTAAAGGGGGGCACTATCTTACCAAGGTGTTTTGTATCAAAACTCCTTTCCCTATTGCTAGGTACAATGCTGCCACCAGTGGGGACTACCCCACTTAACTGTTGCTCTCTAGCAAAGGCAAGCCTTTCTTTGGCCAGGGCAAGTTCTTCCCTTTCAATCCTCAGATTAGCTGCCCTTTCCTTAGCTTCGTACACTCTCCGCTGAGGGGACGTCATCCCTCTTTGAGAAGAGTTGTGAGAGCCATTGGTTTGAAGGGATCTGCCAGAGTCTCTTGACAGAGATCGGGCTCGTCCATTCCCAATGTTAAGCTGACCTGATAGTGGCCCCAGGGGTCCCCCAGTACCACTGTCATGTTTGCTTAAGTTGGACCTGCTTAGTCTACCGACTTCTACCTGTCCCTTATCTGCCTCATCCCCAGAGGGATCCTCATTCTCATCATCCTCAACATCTTCAGTCTCAGTTGAGAGGTGGATGAGGTCAGGATCGTCTCTGGTTCCCTCGAGGGGAGGCATGTCTCCCTCTGGATTAGAATGGCTAAGAAGCTTCTCAGCCTTTCTGGCATCATAAGTCTCTAGGAGACCAATCAGAAAGGAGGTGGTGGGGTTAGCCCCTTGCTTAATCTTCCTAGAGTTACATACTTGTCGTAACTCGCGGAAGCTAAGCACAGTATATCTTGAAGGGATGACCTGTGGAGGGTCAACTGACACGAGGGGAGACTCAGAGTTTCCTCCTTTGTCCGACATACTGTTTCTAGTGTGGTGTAAGTGATGCACCTACCTACACTATGTGTTTCCCTACTGATCCCTTGCTAAGAGTTGTAGCCAAGGTGTGCTAAGCCTTGAGGAGCTGCAACAGCTGGTTCAGTAGAACTCAGAGTATTCTAAGCTTAGTTATATGTACTAACAGTACTTATGTGATCTTTCAACAAGATATTCTTAGGATACGTGTGGTAAAACAACAGCAAGCTCAAATCCCAACCGCTGCTCACCAATGTGAGAAGTTGGCCCGATATGCAGCGTTCGCTATTCTAGCGACCGCTATGTATCGTTCCAAACGACCCTTATGGTGATTGGTTGTAAGTCAACCTATAGACCAGCTATCCTAGTAGTGTGGATACGAGCAGTCTAAGGCTAAAGACTCGAGAGGGCGTGTTAAGCCAGCTGTTTACCACACATGTACCCCTTGAACACCAAGTGAAAGGACACCACACAAGTGTTATGAAAATAAACAGGATATTTATTAAGATTCACAACAGCCCTGTACTCTTTATGAGGACAGGGTACTAAGCACAAACCAAATCTCTTAGGAAAATACTTCAAGTGCAAAATTAAAACAAGTGCCCGAGGACACGGAAAGTTTAGAGGTCTCGGGCGGACCCGATAAGGCAAGTCGGAAGCGAGGGACTCAGGACCCTAGAGTAAAGAGGCTATGCGGGCACCGAAATGCCGAGTTACCTAGCCACGAGGGCTGCGGCTGCACAAGTCTTACAGGCGTCGGGGTCTTCGCTGACGAGCCAGGAGCCGGAAGAAAAAGGAGTTGCTGGCCGGCGACCAGTGCTGAATAGTTCGTAGAGATCCAAGCCTGGATCAGAGATCGTTGATACCTGAAAGCAGAGGGGACCAAGTTCGTACTACTAGCCAGTAGTCAGAGGGTACCCGGAGGGCACCGGTTGGCCGTCACCTCGACTAGGTGAGTGGGCGACGCTAGGCTCTGCAGTCTCACGGACCAGGAGGCGTTGTCGGCGACCAGGATGGAGGTGCGAGCTGTCCCACGAAGGATGATGCTGTCGGCGTCGCTGGGCCCAGGATTGGGGCAACAAGCCTTGGCAGATTTCAGGGCCACGTGGTGGGCCTAAAATGGCGTCTTGAGGGGACCAGGAGGGTCCGGGGTGCTTCCCGCAAAGATGGAAGCAAAGGCCAGTCTGGAGCAACCAGACCAGCAGCGTTGGTTGTCGGATGTCGTCACAGGAGGGCACAAGCCAGCGGCTAGTGACCGGACAACGTGCTGAGCGGCGAGCAGAAGGGCCCCACGCAGATCGTGGAGATACTGGGAGGCTGCGCTTCGGTGCTGGAGCGGCTCAGGGTCGGGGCTTCTCGGACCCCAGAGCATTCACCAGAGAATTACTTCGAGGGTCGTGCTGATTAAGAAAGCGTGCAGGTTTTGATGATAGCCGGTCCCTCGAGGTCTCGTCGCACCCACAGATCACAGCTGAGCTGATGACGTGGGTAGAGGTCAGAGGTGCCAGGGAAGCCGGTTCTCGTCGAGCTGGGCCGTCGGATTCCTTGAGGAAGGACTTGCAGCAAACCGCAGAGTTCTTAGGTGGTGCCCGCTGATGCAGGGTGACTACTCCTTAGTCACAAGGGAGAAATCTTGAGAAGAGTCTCGAATGTCCTTTCGTAGAAAGTAGTTCTTGATTCAAAGATGATCTAATTTGGAAGGGTCCCCGCTCCGGCCTTTATTCTAAAGAAAGGGGTGGGTACATGACTAGGTCCTGCCCTAAGGGTGGGACCAGAAAGGGGGGTAGTTACACCCCTCTCCCCTGCCGGACCTTCCCCAGGTCAGGGCTGGCGCCCCTGGAACTGGTTCTGACCGGCAGATGCGTAGTGAGCACCGGGGTGCCACTCCGCAGTCACCTTCTCGCAAAAGCCCTACCTACCCAGAATACACAAACCCTGTCTGGGACGGTGCGAACACCGCCCTCGACAGGAAACCCTTTGTCCAAGCGCTCCTCGCTGGAAGGACTCCCAGCAGCAGGAGGTCAGACTCGTGTCTGTGGTGGCAGCATCCATTTTGTGGAGCTGAGGCTTTAGTTAACTTTAACCGGGGTTCACAGTTACGTACATGTCGTGTCCCTCTAGAAGGGCGGAATGCTAACCTCGTCGCCAGAATTGGTGAGGGGGCAGCGTCCCGATTCGTATGACACCTTACTCGACATGTCTTGATAACGCGACACCGAAGTTACCGATGTGGTACGCGTTATCATGGAACAGCCATTGGGTCTTTGTTCCGCAAGCTGCAACCGGGCTTGGCTCGGGCCAGAACCTAGTTCACACGAGCCCACGCACTCTGCCTTCAGGATTGTCAAGGCCTGCCATAGGAGTGACTGATAGGAACTCGGGCGTCCATTGTACGGTTAGATATAGGGCTACTATACCTAAAGCAAAGGGTGTTTACACGACTTCGCCCCAGCTGTCATGCAGCCAGTTGTGTCAAATTTAGGAGGCCAGCCAGGGGTGGCATAATACATGCTGCAGCCCCTGGCGGCCCTGGGTACACCTATGCCCTGCGTTACGGGGTCTGATAAGGTGGCCCAGTACCAATTGGTAAATGCACCTAGGGTACATGTCGTAATTTAGAAACAGAACAGCCAGGCTGTGGGTCTGATTGGCAGGCCCACAGCCAGAGAAAGTCGTAAACCAGTGAAACAAAAGCAAAAAATCTGGGTGATCATGGGATTGCAGACCCTACTCTCCTACATTGTGCACCTAGGGGATGATCACTATGGAGGTCAGACCGCCAGCGACAGCCCTTTGGTGGCTGTCTGACCACCTACAGCCCTTCGGTCCGACCAAAACATTATGATGCTGACGCTTGGACCACGGCGAAACAAAAGGGGATGATGGACGGAGTGTTTGAGCAAATCAAACACTCACCCCCAGTCAACTGATCTGGGTTTAATCCATAACCATTCTTAACTCACTCAGCCACCCCAGTTCAGACATGGCCATATGCAAATCAGTCTGACCCTGTGCCTCATGGGAACAGTCCAGCCCGAACTGCCAAGCCATGTCTTCCCTGGACCGGAAACAAGCATCCTGGGACCGGTTTCGGATTCATAATCCTCATCAGCCAGGCTATCTTGAATCCAGTGGCCAAGTGAGCAAGGGACTCACGTCTGAGCATACCCTGCCAACTTAGGGCGAACAAAGCGAAACAAAAGGGGATGATGGACGGAGCGTTTGAGCAAATCAAACACTCACTCCCAGTCAACTGATCTGGGTTTAATCCATCACCATTCTTTAGCTCACTCAGCCACCCCAGTTCAGACATGGCCATATGCAAATCAGTCAGACCCTGTGTCTCATGGGAACAGTCCAGCCCGAACTGCCAAGCCATGTCTTCCTTGGACCGGAAATAAGCATCCTGGGACTGGTTTCGGATTCATAATCCTCATCAGTCAGGCTATCTTGAACCCAGTGGCCAAGTGAGCAAGGCACTCACGTCTGAGCATACCCTGCCAACTTAGGGCGAACAAAGCGAAACAAAAGGGGATGGACGCTTGGATCACAGCGTGTGGAGTCCATACCCCCGCCTATGCCATGAGCTTAGATCCCGACGGGGCGGAGGACCGAGTCTAGGCCCTGCATAGCCGTGGTGCAGAGCAAGGCACTGCCATCGGAATTTTGATATCCCTTTCTGACAGCCTTTTCATGGCTGGAACACCACCATGAAGAGGGTGTCCAAAAGTGATATGAGGGACTTCAAACAGGGCCCCCAGGCATCGTAGGCCACTGAGAAGTGGACAAGGGGACACATGCAGTGCTACCACTCACCTACCTGCACCATGTGCCATCCACTGCATGGTACATGGCACATGGTGCATGAATTTGCTGGTTGTGCTGCAAGGCAGTGGCTTGTGCTGCAGCCATTTACAGTGGCCGCAGCATGCCACCGCCTTGGTTCCGACAGCTTTGTAAACGCTCACAGTGTATTGGTGGCACTGCAGCCTGCTTGTCGGGCTGTCTCCTGACTGACGCAAAAGCGGTCAGCAGTCTAACTGACCGCATTCGAAATCAGGGCCTTCCTTTTTTAAATACAAATTAAGTACTGCCTATGATTATGATATGTAAAACTATATTGCTAAAGCATTGCATTTGTTTTACAGTCCCTATCAAAAATCACGTACTGCACTCCTTATATCCTATATGTGAGCAATCTACATCTCGTAATTCCTGTAAATGATTTTACAACTTTTGAAACTATTTCAGTATGTGCGAGCATAGTTTTCATCTTTATCGAAATCGTTATCAAAAATCAAACAAAGGGTTCACAAATCTGCCTTTATTGATGTAGCCCAGTTGGCGGGATTCTCAGAATCATCAGTACAATAGAGCACAATGTTTTGATTGAATTACAGTTGCTTTGGCAGTCGCTGTGCTCTAGACAGAATTAATTTTGGTAGACAATCTAAAGGAAATGTTATTGACAATGATGCCCAATAAAGCTGTCACACGTTTTAATTAAATCCCATTTTCAGCTCAACTTCCTTTGTGTTTGCTGACTGAATTGTTTCAGATGAATTTGTGTGAAAGGTGGCAAAATTGGAAACCTCGCTGAGCGTTGTACAATTTCTTCTGTTGATCATTCATTGTAAAGAGACATTGTCTTGTCAAATGATGCGGTTATGTATGCACTGAGTTTGTAAGACTGAAAGGCAGAAGCAAGTTCGATCGTATGTCACATAAACATTCGGATAATTTCATTTTTTTACTAAATAAGTCTGCTTTTTCTTGCACATAGATATGTGACTGTCATTGCTCCAAGGCATGGCAACCCATTCACTTCGGTAATTATTTGGGAAACTACCAACTTCAATTACCATGCAAAGTATCACATGCAAGTGACATAAAATGACATGCAACAACGTATGCATTGATCAATGTGATGGCAAGGATGAAGCAGATTTGGTGGTGATGATCACCTCTTTATTTCTGTGAGATATGCTTAATCTGAAAGAAAAAAACACTAGTGAAATTTCCTTATCCATACATCTAGCGTGGCGGTGAAAATCATTTACTAGATGTTTCTTTATCACTTAGAAGCTTGTGGACATTTTTGTGGAAATTCTGGCTACCACGGTTATTCCCCATTCTATTTGTGCATTATCAGGATTCCGGGGTGCAGTATGCAGTATTGCTGCTTCTGTATCCTGCAACTCTCATAATAAGGGACTCAAGGCCTTAAGGATAGATACATGTCAGGACATCACTTGGCATTGTTGGGAGCCAGGTTAGATCCTGAGCTGAGGGATGGCTCGTCCTTAGAGGTGATTGGGCATTGCATTACACCCGGGTACTTCCAAAGTTTTTTCTTCTTAATTATTAATACCAGTAAGCAGTATGAAAAATATGTACGAACCGTTATGCGGACCATACTGCAATTTTGTAGTTATATTATGGTGTTGTAGGAAGTGTGGTACTCTTCTGGTTAAAACTAGATAGGTAACATAGCTGCCATGAATACAAAAGCACATGTCATTTTGGACAAGAGGTGTGGTTTGCTCGATCTGACATGCGCACTTTAAAGTCTTCTGAACCCGTGCCTTAAGAGAGAACCTGGGGAACAGAGGAGACAGGCCCCAGCCTCTAATGAAGCGTTGTGTTGCCCATACACTTTTAATTAAAGTCTAATACTCTTTGCTTTTAATAGCAACACTGGGATTAGCTGGGCTTGCTAACAGGAAGCAACCTGACCCATACATAATGACATGCACGCCTGTTCTGGCAGAACAGCCTTGAGGCATGGGGCACTGAGAAGGAGCAGTTCCTGGCCATGCCAGATTGGGAGGAATACAGAGTGGGCATTGCATAAGGACCTGGGTGAGTAGCAGTGCAGTGGACAACTGAACATACACAGAGTCCTTTGCAAATCTAACTGGATGAATAGCCTTCGCAGTGCAGCCTCTGTCCCAGAAACAATAATTTAGTTGACTGACATGTATTGTACTGTGTTTTTATCAGTCCACACATATATTAAGTACAGCTGCATGTCTGAGGCCTTGAGGCCTAATTTAACACTGAATCTATCCAGGTTTGTTCAGAACTCCATCGTAAATGGGAAATAGCATAAAACCCTGCATCAATTAGAATTACATTTTATTTACACAAAAACTTGATTACATTCTTTTAGTTTAATAGAGCTTTATTGAAATTCATAAGAAACAAAGGTACATCTTACAACAACAAATTGATGAAAACAATGAAAAAAAGTACTATATATAAAAAATAAGACTAGTGCATAATATGATGGCACTACTAACCAATGAAGTCAGAAGAAAAAAATAAGAAAACATTAAAATGTACCTTAATGAAACATCATGTTATATTTTATAAGTAAGGAAGAGGAAAAAATAAAAGAAAGAAAAGCAAGGAAAAAAAAGAAAAACCAGCAACATTCTGTTTTTTTAGAGACTGATTCTGTCCAATGGGATATTCACCTCTCGCTCAGATGTCTGGAGTTATACTAAGTAAGGATGGTATCTGATAATCTGCTAATCTATTTTGTGCTACACAACAAAATCTTTTGAATGTTGAAATCTGTTTTTTATGCTGCCTGTCACTCTTTTTGGCTTATTGAAGATGATTCAAAGACACAATATTGTGGTAAGAAATATCGTTACAAAACTATTGTGCCAAAAATATCGTTGACATTAAAAACTTTGAAAAACATTTAAGAATATTGTTTTTCTGCTATAGTTACACTTAAAAGTAGTAAATCTTAAACACTTCAATATTTACCATTAATATAATGTAAAATAAATAAATTACACTACTTTTTTAATGCTACATATGATATATATTTATATAACCACACATATGTATGTATGTATGTTTATAAAAAAATGCATATATATATATATATATATATATATATATATATATATATATATATATATATATATATATATATATATATATATATATTACCTACTGGCTATCGCCAGTAGGTATATATAGTTAGGATTAATTCCCTATGGGATTTCTGAAAATTCTATGTCTAATAACTTTGGCGTTTGTGGACGGAATCGGCTGAAATTTTCAGGAAAATGGCACATTTTGTTTCTGAGCAGCCCCTGAAAATTTGGTGGGGTTTCGTCAAGGGGGGGCTGAGAAAAAAGGGGGGTCCCAAAACGCGTTTTTTGCATTGAGTTTTCCATAGGGCGGTTGGACTCACTTTTAGCTCGAACGGCTGAATGGATTTGCACGAAACTTGGCAAAATTGTAGGGACTGTTAGCCCGATGTGCCTTTGCTAGGTCTCAATATATGTGCTTCAGTGGATTTTGAGAAATTAACGTTTAAATCAAGATATATATCTGTAACAGCGCTCCGGGCAGCGATCCGGTCCGCTTACTTTTCGCGTTTCGGAACTTTGCGTGCAGAAAGCTGATTGGCTCTCCGGTGTCTGTCAACATTCTAAACAGTCCGGAGCGGCCGCCATCTTGTCTCTCGGTAGGATCGAGAGAGAAGAAGAGGTGAAAAACGAAAGGGGAATTTAATGAAAGGGGGCAAGGTATCCCCCTCTTGACCCCCTAGGAATGTTGTTGGGGTTATTAAAGGGTCCCGTGGGGAAAAGAAAAAAAAAATGATTTTTCACGGTAGAAGCGCTTCACGGGCCGCGAACTGGGCCGCAAACTGGTAGCGAAACGGGAATTCGCCATTTTGTGCTTCGTTTTAATTGTTTAGAGATAAAAATTATCGCCGCACATCGGCCACAATGCATGAGTATCGTTGAAAAGTCAGCGATATTCATGCATTATCCAGCAAATGCTCTTAGCCGTGTTATCCACCTTCCATTGGATAACTTGGTTAAAAACTGCTCTGTGCGCGAGCTTTTTTTTTTTTTTTTTTTTTTTTTTGCTGCGTGACGTTTGTTAACGTTCGATTCGATGGAAATCAGGAAGTGTTGACCACCATTTTGTCACTGCGAGTAAATATTTTGTTATAAATGAATCCTTATTGAAAAACATTGTCTGCGCCATCTTGCCTTTTTGTCCAATGCCACAATTTTGTCGTGCACGGCAGCCATTTTAGATGCCTTGACCAGGCCCACTCTCTGCACGCCGCCGATCCTCAGCATGGCTTCCCACCCTCGCAAGCATCTCCCCCACGCACTGGTCATCCCCGCTCTGTCTCTCATGCATGGGCCATATACTTCCCCCCATCTGCGCTGCTCTTCTCTGAGAATCACACCCTGTGCCCTCCCGACACCTCTCTTTCACCCTATTCACTACCGCACCCTCTGACACTCCTCTTCCTCTGTGTCCGATTGTCCAGGCCGGACCTAGGCTATCACCTACCCCTGCGGATGTAGTTTATGGCCCCAGCTGTAGAGAATTCAGACATGCCAACCCTCCCGATTCAGGCGTGTGACTACTGATTTCAGTGCTAGTCTCCCGCCTCCCGATTTCTGCAAGCAAAAACTCGGGGGCATATTACGAACAACTAGCGATAATTTTTGTCTCTTATTTGTTTAGAGACAAAAATTATCGCCGCACATCGGCGATTTTTATCGCAGATAAACCTTGCTATTATCGCAGAAAAGTCAGCGATATTCATGTATTATCGAGCAAATGCTCTTAGCCATGTTATCCACCTCCCATTGGATAACATGGCTAAGAACTGCTCAGGGCAGGTGTTAGATTTTGGAGATATTCGCGCTTAGCGCGAATATCTCCAAAAGTTGGTAATAGGAGATAGCGATGTTAGGGACTGTTTCCAGTCGCTAACATCTTGGCACGCCCGCTTTGCATGTCATTAGTGATAAGTATCACTGACATGCAAAGCGGGGCCCAAGATGGTCGCTATCTCCTTTTAGCTGTCACTAACTGGTGTTAGCGACAGCTTGGTAATAGGGAGATATTTTTATCTCCGCTTTCTTGGCTTTTAAAGCCAAAAAAGCGGAGATATACCCCCTTGATAATATGCCCCACGATTCCTTGGGGGTTTCAGCTGACAGGGCTTGGTATTGTGTTACATGGTAATTTTTCCAGGAAACGTCAGAGGGTCGATGCAGGGGTTCTAGAAGAGGTGATAAACCATTTAAGCCTCATGAACAAGCGCATGGTCTTTTAAAGATTTGTGAAGTACTCGGGGCGGCGGTGTGTGTGTGCCCTCTTTCAGGAGCGGGTGGGGGGGCACTGCCAGCAACTTGCCAGGTCAGGTAGTGTTCAACACGTGCATCACCCTTTCTCTGCCTGCTATTGCGCTCCATGCTTCGGAAAGGTAAGAAAAAGAACGTGCATTTGAGTTTGAAATGTCCGATCCTGCAGCAGCACACTTCCAAAGCCCACACATGACAATAACCCGATTCAAGGCCCCATTCACCCGTTTTTAAAAAAATAGATAACACTCCAACAAAGTAAGATTATAAAACTTTATTAACTATTAACTATAACGAACGGAACAAAAACTAAAAACATTTAAACATTTTTCAACACAAAAAGCAACAATGGTTAGAAGCTGTCTTTTGTGCGAATAGTCCCAAGGCAGCACAACGTGCAGAGTTCTGGACGGCACCCAGGTGATGTCGCCTGGGTGCCGCACTGGTTTTGGGATCCTACAATGCAGCACAGAAAAACAGCGTGGGGCGTCCCGGGTGGTGCGGGGGGAGGCCTTGTCAGTAGCGGTCTGTTGTGCGAATAGTCCCAAGGCAGCAGAACGCGTTGAGATGTTGATGGGACTGTGTCCAGTGTCACATGGCTGACACAACATGTACGACAGGCACCCAGGTGATGTCCAGTAAACTGCCGCACTGGTTTTGGTATCCTACAATGCTGCTCCGAAAATTGGCGTGCGGCGGCCCGGGGGTGGGGGAGGCGGCGTGAACGGGCCTCCCCAGGTGGCGGCCATCTAGCTGAGTTGCGCTCGCTTTTGCGGCTACAGCGTCTCGCTCACCATGTTGTTGAGTTGCTTCCACTCTTGTAGTGCAGCGATAGGCGGCTGCCACATGGCTCTTAAAATGGCGGACGGCTCCTCGGTTTTGGGCCTGGTCCACTGAAATGGCCCTGGGACACCTTGGAACTCGGACGCTTGCCTGCTAGGGCTTGGGCTCCATTCTCGAAAAGCGTCCCCTCAGCCGTGAAGATTCTACAAAAGTTTTGGGGGCCCCCGACTCCAGCAGGCTTCCGGTGGGGAGCGGCTGCCATGATTGCTCGCGGAATGACCACGACGGAGCCACGAGATGGTGGTGCTCTCATGCTGACGCCAGCTTCAGTCTGAATGATCCAGAAACAAGGTGGGGCTTTCATCGTTTGGGAAAAAAAAATGTTCTAAACCAATGAAAAGTGTTATTTTTAGGTCATATGACCAAGCCTTCCATCTTTAGGAAACCAAAAGTAAAATGAACCAATGAAAAGTTTTATAAACAAGTCACATGACCTGTTATGCGGCATAGGGCTACAAAAAGCGTCGAAAATCCGTTGGCACGTGAGGCGGCGTCAGTAGCGGACCGATGTGCGAATAGGCCGAAGGCAGCACAACGCGCCGAGATCCGGATGGCACCGAGGTGGTGTCCAGCAAATTGCCGCACTGGTGTGGCCATCCTACAATGCTGCGCCGAAAGACGGCGTGTCCAGCTGAGTTGCGGTCACTGTTGCGGTACAGTGACTCGAACGCGCCGAGATCCGGATGGCACCGAGGTGGTGTCCAGCAAATTGCCGCACTGGTGTGGCCATCCTACAATGCTGCGCCGAAAGACGGCGTGTCCAGCTGAGTTGCGGTCACTGTTGCGGTACAGTGACTCGAACGCGCCGAGATCCGGATGGCACCGAGGTGGTGTCCAGCAAATTGCCGCACTGGTGTGGCCATCCTACAATGCTGCGCCGAAAGACGGCGTGTCCAGCTGAGTTGCGGTCACTCTTGCGGTACAGTGAGTCGAACGCGCCGAGATCTGGATGGCCCCGATGTTGTGTCCAGCAAGTTGCCGCACTGGTGTGGCCATCCTACAATGCTGCGCCGAAAGTCGGCGTGGGGTGCCCCGTTGGCTTATGAGGTGATGTCAGTAGTGGACCGATGTGTGAATAGGTCGGAACCAGCACAAGGCGCCAAGATCCGAATGGCAAGTCCTGGATGTTGAGTGCCTCAGTTGAGAGTTCTGAGCAGTGCTTGTAAGACTATCTGAAGTTTATTATAAGAATCAGAGTAAGTTGAAGACTGTCTGAAGCTTATTTGCACCTTTTGCAGCTTCACTATTGCCCAAGGTGGTGTCCAGCGGAACTTTTTTCCTTTTCCTTTCTGCTTCTTTTCCTACAATCCGTTTCATCTGAAGACACGACCAGGTCCCTGAATGTGTGTAGGGGGACGCTATTGAGTGAATGAAAATGGCGGCTTGACACAAAGCTGACTCAAGCGTTACTGTTGATGCTATACAGACAAAAATTGGTTTTCAGTTTGTACATTCTTCAGGTTTTTTTTTTCCATCCAAGTCTGATTGAGAGTTTGTAGAAAAATGGCTTCAGATTTTCCACATACTACTCTTCAACATTCTTCCTAAATGTAACAATGTGAAACTCACTAGGAGAACGGCTGTTTCTGTTTCCTTTCAAAATGCTGCCAACAATATTTTCTGAATGGAAGACACCATCTTGTAGCATAAAGGGCCGAAAGGGGTTCTGGTCTGGCCGATGGTTGGTGGAGACATTTTGACTATATCTTGGACCTGCCCGGCCTCGCCCAAAATGGCGCCGGTATAAATGGGACTCGTAACTCCTTGCCCGCAAATGTATATCTAGAAAATGTTATTGTAAGTGGCCCTGTCCTATTTTAATTACAAAATGTATGTCCACCGATTCCGCAACTGTTAGACACCTTAGTTCTTGCAACCTAATGGCCCGCTCGTTACGTTCCTCTACAGTGTAAATGTCTCCTCATCATATACGATTTCAGTTTGCTCCGTGGCCGGCCCACGTGGTTATAGGCCCGTATTTGTATACTGACATTTTCACAATAAAGGTTTTTAAAACAAAACACGGTAGTAGTATTTACATTGGTAAAGTTTTTACTTTTAGTCACTGTTTTCGAATCAGTAAAAGGCAAGTGAAATAAAGCAGTCCAATTACATGACGGATAAAAGGTATAATATGTAGGAACGCAGTAAAGATAAATGGTCAATGGCAGTTGTGTTTTTCATGTCTGCAACATAAAGTGATCGATAAGAATCTGATAATCAGGCGTATCGGCGACTAAGACAGCAGGCCGAATCTCTTTTACTCAACGGCTCCGTCATGGAAGGAAGAAACGCCCTTTTTCTCGAAAAAGGAATATATTTTACTTGCAAGACAGTTGTAAATTTTCCGGGAAAGTACATTAGCCTGGAATATTATAACATATGTTTGAAAAAAAAATATTGTTCGAAAACAATAAAAAGCGTAATTTTTAGGTCATATGACCAAGCTTTTCATCATTAAATTAACGAAAGTAAAATGAACCAATGAAAAGTTTTATTAACAAGTCACATGACCTGTTATGCTTACGTTACGCGCTGCGCGCCGCGCCTCGGATCACTTCCGGGTGCGCTAACGCGGCGTGTCATATAACGCATTACGCGACAACGTAGGTCAAGAATATAGTCAAAATGTCTCCACCAACCAGCGTTCAGAACACAACCCCTTTCAGCAGTCCAAAAAGTTCTGTTAAATGACAACAGAGGGGACAGGCAACAAGAACCATCAGTCAAAGAGGGGAGGGCAAGTTCTTCTCTTCCGGGTCATGTTGGGGCGCTACCGGAACTGATCGAATTGGTAGTCTACAGTGTTTCTGGATGTTTCAGACTAAAGCTGGCGTCAGCATGAGACCACTACCATCTCGTAGCTCCGTCGTGGCCATTCCACGAGCAATCATGGCAGCCGCTCCCCACCAGAAGCCTGCGGGAGTCGGAGGCCCCCAAGACTTTTGTAGAATCTTCACGGCTGAGGGGACGCTTTTCGAGAATGGGACCCAAGCCCTATCAGGGAAGCGTCCGAGTTCCAAGGTGTCCCAGGGCCATTTTAGTGGACCAGGCCCAAAACCGAAGAGCCGGCCGCCATTTTGAGAGTCCTGTGGCAGCCGCCTATCGCTGCACCGCAAGAGCGGGAGCAACTCAACTACATGATGAGCGAGACGCTGTAGTCGCAAGAGCGGGCGGTAAACAGCTGAATGGCGGAAGAGGCACAGTGTAGCAAAAGCGGGCGGAATGGCAACTAAAACGGTAAAGGGGCGCCCCACTACAGATTGTCTTCAGGTCAAACGGATTGTGGGACAAGGTCCAGAATTGAAGAGTCATCAAAAGGCAAAAAGTTCCGCCGGACCCCGGGAGCCGGCCGCCTATGTCGGGGGCGATCTCAGGCTACACCAGTGCTATAAGACTTGGGGAGGGTGTCGGAGCCAAGCGTCTTCTCCGAGTCCATGGCCCTCACACCGCCCCTCAGGGGCCTCCGTCAAGCTGTTTAGGAAGGTAACATATCACATTGTTTTCTAATGCAGTCAGGTCCACAAACGACACTCACTTACTTTGAGAATAGTGAAGCTGCAGTAGGTGGAAATAAGCTTCAGACAGTGTTACAAGCACTGCTCAGAACTCTTAACTATGGCACCCAACATCCAGAACTTATGCTATTTGAGAATGGCAGTGACATCGAAGCAACTCAGGGACCAAAACCATTAACGTACTTTCACGTATGAAAATCTTACTTGGGGAGGGGGCAGGAGCGAAGCGCCCCCTCCCAGTCAGCGCCACCACACCGTATGTTGAAAATTTTAAGCCATCGTTCTACAAAGTCAACCAAACTTGGATTGAAAAATCTAGAAAAATGTACAAACTGAAAACCAGTTTTGGTCTGCTTAGCATCAGTAGCAACGCTTGAGTCAGCTTTGTGTCAAGCCGCCATTTTGATTCAACAAAGCACAGGCATTGAAAAAGGCTCAAACTCAGAACTCTGAACTATGGCACCCAACATCCAGGAGCTTGCCATCCGGATCTTGGAGCCTTGTGCTGCTTTCGATCTATTCACACATCGGTCCACTACTGACATCATCTTATAAACCAACGTTATGTAAATAGTTTTTTAATAAAATGTTTTACCCTGTTTCTTTGCTGGTGTGTTGTCTATATTTTTAATATTTGCATAGGGTTTGTCATTATTTTGTGCGGGATGGGTGATGGAGCCGAGCTGTCTTGCAGCCCTCATGGTGTGGAGCTCAGTTCATCTCACTATTTTCGTATTTCTCATGAAGGGTTGTTCCTAATATTTCTATTTTAGCGAGGTCAAAAAGAGATCCAATTAGTGGCCTACTGATTTTGCTCGATTACTTTTATTTTTTTACACGATTTTTCACTATCTGCAAAGACTAAACAGAGTATTGCGACTTTGTGCTTGTTTGTAAATAGAGAATGATCCAAAGAGAACCAATTCTAAAACAGTAAATGCTTGGACAACAATCAATCAAATGGAGAGACAAGCAGGCACGACGGATTACAACGGGGGCAAAGGCTTGCGTTAACTACCGTTCACTATCTGCAAAGAGAGAGTACTACTAAGACAAAAGAGGGGAGGGGGGGGGGTGCAGCGTTCAAAGCACATCAGCGTGCATAAATACGAAAATGTTTTTATCTATCACGTACTTGACATTTTAAAGCTTTTCATATTTGCTATTAAAAAACCAATGAAATTCACAGAAAAAACCATAGGTTATAGTGGATATATAGTTAGGAATTTGCATTTACAAAACCTTGAAAATTCAATGAAAAAACCATTGGTTTTAGGCCATATATAGTTAGGGATTTGCATTTACAAAACCTTATTTTACTCGCATAAAACCATTGAAATTCCATATATAGTTATAAGCGCTAACTATATATCGCGCACCCGCAATCCACTGCTGATGATGTCACATATTACATCATTCATGACATGGTTAGTGACATCACTGATAACATCACTGATGACATCTCAAATGACATCACTGATGACATCACTGAAAACATCTCATTTGACATGACTGATAACATCACTGATGATATCATTCATGTGATAATACGATGAACCTCTTCAGACTCTAATATAACCTTAGATACAATCAGTGTAAACAGACACTCACAGACTGTCACTCATCCATGGAGTTACTCACACACCTAGTCAGTCATGCAAAGAATCAATCACACCTCCATTTCCTCAACTATACAGTTATACAAAATTTACTTATTCAAACATATACTAACACATATTTACTCTATTATACAATCCCTGATACAAGTTCACAATGATCCATACAGCCACTCACACATTCACTGGCTCTTATGCACAGTTATTTATATATGTCAACTCTCACATGTACTGTGTTTTACATATGTACTTACTTTGACATGTAGCACTGAGATATCCATTCACTCTCCAATGCACTCATGCACACAGTCAACCGCCCATACAGCTGTTTCCACATGCACTTTTGAAACCATACATCTAGTGAATCAACTGCTCACACATCTATGCACAGAGTCATACACCTCCCAGCCACCTACACACACACTCAGTATCCCATACAAATACTTGGGCAACCAATCAATAACCCATATAGTTACTCATATAGCTACTTATCAACACATGCAACAGTTCACAGAACAACAGACATAATGATGCACAAATTAAGACAGTTTAGTCACTAACCCATGCACTCAGTGAGACACATTTAATCACTCACTCATACAGTCAGTCATGCACCTACTAAATCCTTCATCCAGACACTTATATATCCACTCATTCTTCAATATGTAAGAGATATTTTAACTTTACAGAAACATACAGTCACTGCATGTTGTCATCAGTGATGTCATCAGTGATGTCATTTGAGATGTCATCAGTGATGTCATCAGTGATGTCACTAACCATGTCATGAATGATGTAATATGTGACATCATCAGCAGTGGATTGCGGGTGCGCGATATATAGTTAGCGCTTATAACTAAATATGGAATTTCAATGGTTTTATGCGAGTAAAATAAGGTTTTGTAAATGCAAATCCCTAACTATATATGGCCTAAAACCAATGGTTTTTTCATTGAATTTTCAAGGTTTTGTAAATGCAAATTCCTAACTATATATCCACTATAACCTATGGTTTTTTCTGTGAATATATATATATATATATATATCATGTAGTAATGCACTTTGTGGAGAGTTTATGGGAGACAAAGACTAGCAGCTGGCGAAAAAGGAAGACTGATCCTTCCCAGTAAATTCACACAACAAAGAATAATCCAAAATGATTCTTGAATTGGACAGCAAGGTTCCTAATGGACTTAATACGACGGAGGACTTGCATCATTTTTAATAAAGTCCCACCGTATATTTCCCTTGTTGGTTGATATTATGTATTTTTGAACATTCTTTCTGGGGCCGCCCCCACCTGTTTCTGTACCGTTCCGTTACTAATCAATTAGAAATGCTTTGAATTCTGTTGATTACATATATTTTTTTAATCACATTTTATGAGTTCTGGGATGCAGACATGGTTTATTCAAATCCGTCTGCATTCGGATTTTGCACCACGTTACAGGGGGGCTTTTTCCTTTTCCGCACATTTAAACAACAACTTACGAGTAAGCACATATATTGATAATACAGAGGGGCTGCCATCTCTATTCGATGTCCCCACTGCTAGCCATCTATTCTCATTCCATTATAGTCACGGTCATATCAGTACTGTAATCATAAATTATTTTCATTTTTTACCATGTTTACATTGCTACGATCTGCACATCCCAACGGATAGTTTTAACATGGAAACATTTTGTTCCAAGTAAGGTTTTAAGTATAGTATTATTTGCTTTTAACCTTATCTTAATGTTTACATTTGTGGTATTTTGCACATGTGTATTAATGTATAATTTGAAGGTTATCATCAGTACTGTAACAGACTGTGTTGTTATGTTCAATGGGCATTTATGCAGGGACCCGATTTTGTCTTTATGAATTTATTCAGTGTATGAATTGAAAAAATATATATATTTTATAACAAAAAAATATATGTTTTTTAACAAGATATATATTTTTTAAATGTGACATCTATGGCCATACAATACCCCTCATCAGAATGAATATGTAAGATCAAATGTCTTTTTAGGGATTTCAGCTTACTTGGAATAGTATGTTGTTTATGTTTATATGTCACATGGTGTGCACAACAGCATATAAAAACAAGGCATTTCTGAATATATTTTACTGTGATCAAGGGCAACCGCCCGAAACGCGTAAGTCCGCTGCGCTGTTGAAACTTGGTTAAATAAATCTTTATTGCCTTATCTTTGGGATTCGTTGGTCTCTGTTCACCGGAGCTGGAAGTTCAGGACTAATTGTTTGAATTTATATATATACATATATATATATATATATATTTTTTTTTTTTCAAAAAGGGTTCCATTTACCGGGGCTATGACCCTGCAGGGCGGGCTCCAAAAGGCAGGAATGGAGATCCTGTCGTTTTAAGTTTCTCACAGAAGTACAAAGTACCACAGAGCCCAACTTCGTCTTACAGCAAGGAGCCGACTTTATTCGTCTAGAGCAGAGCAGCAAAGGACATACTTTATTTGAAAAGTTCTGATGCGTTTCGGCGTGACTCTGCCTTCATCTGAGGTGGGTGTGTCTCAATAATTTCCAAGTGGACTTGGTCCCACAGCTGGCTGAACTGCGGGTCCCAGCATGCACCAGGTGGTTGTCCGTGAGTCCATACCGGGCAAGTGTCTATACTGCTAGGTAGCGTTCATACGCCCAGTGTAGAATTACTCATGCCAACACGATGGTGCAGTATATATCATTTGAATCAATGTTATTCGCTGAAAGGCTCCCAAAAATTCAGCGCTCCAGCCGCGAAGTTGCAGGTGAGAGGGCGACGCCCTTCTCCTCTCCCTTTCTCCCAAACGAATACCACATAGCCCAGGAAATCCACATGTGGCTGGTGTCATCGCGAGCGGGTCCTCCCCCTCCATCAAAGTTTCAAAAAGGGTTCCATTTACCGGGGGCTATGACCCTGCAGGGCGGGCTCCAAAAGGCAGGAATGGAGATCCTGTTGTTTTAAGTTTCTCACAGAAGTACAAAGTACCACAGAGCCCAACTTCGTCTTACAGCAAGGAGCCGACTTTATTCGTCTAGAGCACAGCAGCAAAGGACACACTTTATTTGAAAAGTCCTGACGCGTTTCGGCGTGACTCCGCCTTCATCTGAGGTGGGTGTGTCTCAATAATTTCCAAGTGGACTTGGTCTCGCAGCTGGCTGAACTGCGGGTCCCAGCATGCACCAGGTGGTTGTCCGTGAGTCCATACCGGGCAAGTGTCTATACTGCTAGGTAGCGTTCATACGCCCAGTGTAGAATTACTCATGCCAACACGATGGTGCAGTATATATTATTTGAATCAATATTATTCGCTGAATGGCTCCCAAAAATTCAGCGCTCCAGCCGCGAAGTTGCTGGAGAGAGGGCGACGCCCTTCTCCTCTCCCTTTCTCCCAAACGAATACCACATAGCCCAGGAAATCCACATGTGGCTGGTGTCGTCACGAGCGGGTCCTCCCCCTCCATCAAACTTTCAAAAAGGGTTCCATTTACCGGGGTCTATGACCCTGCAGGGCGGGCTCCAAAAGGCAGGAATGGAGATCCTGTCGTTTTAAGTTTCTCACAGAAGTACAAAGTACCACAGAGCCCAACTTTGTCTTACAGCAAGGAGCCGACTTTATTCGTCTAGAGCAGAGCAGCAAAGGACACACTTTAATTGAAAAGTCCTGACGCGTTTCGGCGTGACTCCGCCTTCATCTGAGGTGGGTGTGTCTCAATAATTTCCAAGTGGACTTGGTCCCGCAGCTGGCTGAACTGTGGGTCCCAGCATGCACCTGGTGATTGTCCGTGAGTCCATACCGGGCAAGTGTCTATACTGCTAGGTAGCGTTCATACGCCCAGTGTAGAATTACTCATGCCAACACGATGGTGCAGTATATATCATTTGAATCATTGTTATTCGCTGAATGGCTCCCACAAATTCAGCGCTCCAGCCGCGAAGTTGCAGGAGAGAGGGCGACGCCCTTCTCCTCTCCCTTTCTCCCAAACGAATACCACATAGCCCAGGAAATCCACATGTGGCTGGTGTTGTCGCGAGCGGGTCCTCCCCCTACATCAAAGTTTCAAAAAGGGTTCCATTTACCGGGGGCTATGACCCTGCAGGGCGGGCTCCAAAAGGCAGGAATGGAGATCCTGTTGTTTTAAGTTTCTCACAGAAGTACAAAGTACCACAGAGCCCAACTTCGTCTTACAGCAAGGAGCCGACTTTATTCGTCTAGAGCACAGCAGCAAAGGACACGCTTTATTTGAAAAGTCCTGATGCGTTTCGGCATGACTCCGCCTTCATCTGAGGTGGGTGTGTCTCAATAATTTCCAAGTGGACTTGGTCCCGCAGCTGGCTGAACTGCGGGTCCCAGCAAGCACCAGGTAGTTGTCCGTGAGTCCATACCGGGCAAGTGTCTATACCGCTAGGTAGCGTTCATACACCCAGTGTAGAATTACTCATGCCAACACGATGGTGCAGTATATATCATTTGAATCAATGTTATTCGCTGAATGGCTCCCACAAATTCAGCGCTCCAGCCGCGAAGTTGCAGGAGAGAGGGCGACGCCCTTCTCCTCTCCCTTTCTCCCAAACGAATACCACATAGCCCAGGAAATCCACATGTGGCTGGTGTCGTCGCGAGCGGGTCCTCCCCCTCCATCAAAGTTTCAAAAAGGGTTCCATTTACCGGGGGTTATGACCCTGCAGGGCGGGCTCCAAAAGGCAGGAATGAAGATCCTGTTGTTTTAAGTATCTCACAGAAGTACAAAGTACCACAGAGCCCAACTTCGTCTTACAGCAAGGAGCCGACTTTATTCATCTAGAGCAGAGCAGCAAAAGACACACTTTATTTGAAAAGTCCTGACGCGTTTCGGTGTGACTCCGCCTTCATCTGAGGTGGGTGTGTCTCAATAATTTCCAAGTGGACTTGGTCCCGCAGCTGGCTGAACTGCGGGTCCCAGCATGCACCAGGTGGTTGTCCGTGAGTCCATACAGGGCAAGTGTCTATACTGCTAGGTAGCGTTCATACGCCCAGTGTAGAATTACTCATGCCAACACGATGGTGCAGTATATATCATTTGAATCAATGTTATTCGCTGAATGGCTCCCAAAAATTCAGCGCTCCAGCCGTGAAGTTGCAGGAGAGAGGGCGACGCCCTTCTCCTCTCCCTTTCTCCCAAATGAATACCACATAGCCCAGGAAATCCACATGTGGCTGGTGTCGTCACGAGCGGGTCCTCCCCCTCCATCAAAGTTTCAAAAAGGGTTCCATTTACCGGGGGCTATGACCCTGCAGGGCGGGCTCCAAAAGGCAGGAATGGAGATCCTGTCGTTTTAAGTTTCTCACAGAAGTACAAAGTACCACAGAGCCCAACTTCGTCTTACAGCAAGGAGCCGACTTTATTCGTCTAGAGCACAGCAGCAAAGGACACACTTTATTTGAAAAGTCCTGACGCGTTTCGGCGTGACTCCGCCTTCATCTGAGGTGGGTGTGTCTCAATAATTTCCAAGTGGACTTGGTCCCGCAGCTGGCTGAACTGCGGGTCCCAGCATGCACCAGGTGGTTGTCCTTGAGTCCATACCGGGCAAGTGTCTATACTGCTAGGTAGCGTTCATACGCCCAGTGTAGAATTACTCATGCCAACATGATGGTGCAGTATATATCATTTGAATCAATGTTATTCGCTGAATGGCTCCCACAAATTCAGCGCTCCAGCCGCGAAGTTGCAGGAGAGAGGGCGACGCCCTTCTCCTCTCCCTTTCTCCCAAACGAATACCACATAGCCCAGGAAATCCACATGTGGCTGGTGTCGTCGCGCGCGGGTCCTCCCCCTCCATCAAAGTTTCAAAAAGGGTTCCATTTACCGGGAGCTATGACCCTGCAGGGCTGGCTCCAAAATGCAGGAATGGAGATCCTGTCGTTTTAAGTTTCTCACAGAAGTACAAAGTACCACAGAGCCCAACTTCGTCTTACAGCAAGAGACACACCCACCTCAGATGAAGGCGGAGTCACACCGAAACGCGTCAGGACTTTTCAAATAAAGTGTGTCCTTTGCTGCTCTGCTCTAGACGAATAAAGTCGGCTCCTTGCTGTAAGACGAAGTTGGGCTCTGTGGTACTTTGTACTTCTATGAGAAAAAAAAAAAATATATATATATATATGTGGCAACCACAAGGCGGGGCAGGTCCCGCCTCGAACATGCACATCAGTATTTTGCATATTTAATGACAGTGAAAGCGTGCCCACTGGGGATTATTAAAAAAACACTACCATCGCCCACAAGGCCATGCGAGAGGCCACGGCCATCGGAGCAGGTGATGTAATCACCGAGTGTTTCTTTCAACAGCGCTCACACTGTCAGTTCCCAACCTTCGCCACTGAAGAGAGGAGAACCTTGAAACGCGTCTGGCGATTTTATTTGAACACTGCTGTTCTTTGGAAGGCAGGCTGCATCCTCAACTAAGAAGCTTTTATTTTGACCCTCGTGTGGCTCAGTTTCCAGTTGGGTTCCTGTGTCGATGGTATATATATATATATATATATATATATATATATATATATATATATATATATATATATATATATATATATATATATATATATTCACTGAAAAAACCATAGGTTATAGACTATATATAGTTAGGAATTAGCATTTACAAAACCTTGAAAATTCACTGAAAAAACCATGGGTTATAGACCATATATAGTTAGGGATTAGCATTTACAAAACCTTATTTTACTCGCACAAAACTATTGAAATTCGCATATATAGTTAGTTGCACTAACTATATATCGCGCACCCGCAATCCACTGCTGATGATGTCACATATTACATCATTCATGACATGGTCAGTGACTGAACGGCGAGTGAAACGGTAAGGGGCGCCCCACTGCAGATGAGGTGCCTCCACCTGGGGAAGTGGGAGAGGGCCGTTTGCGCCGCCTCCCCCCCCCCGGGCACCCCACGCCGTCTTTCGGCGCAGCATTGTAGGATAGGCACACCAGTGCGGCAACTTGCTGGACACCACCTCGGAGCCATCCGGATCTCGACGCGTTGTGCTGCCTTCGGCCTATTCGCACATCGGTCCGCTACTGACGCTGCCTCACAGGCCAACGGATTTTGTAGGCTTTTTATAGCCCAAAGCCGCATAACAGGTCATGTGACTTGTTTATAAAACTTTTCATTGGTTCATTTTGCTTTTGGTTTCCTAATGATGAAATGCTCGATTATATGACCTAAAAATAACACTTTTCATTAGATTAAAAAAAAAAATTTCCCAAACGATGAAAGCCCCACCTTTTTTTTTCTCAATCGGCAATCCAAAAAGGTTCCGTTACATGACAACAGAGGGGACAGGCAACAAGAACCATCAGTCAAAAAAGGGGAGGGCAAGTTCTACCCTACCGGGTCACGTTGGGGCTCCACCGGAAGTCATCGAATTGATAGTCTACAGTGTTTCTGGATGTTTCAGACTGAAGCTGGCGTCAGCATGAGAGCACCACCATCTCGTAGCTCCGTCGTGGCCATTCCGCAAGCAATCATGGCAGCCGCTCCCCAACGGAAGCCTGCGGGAGTCGGGGGCCCCCATGACTTTTGTAGAATCTTCAAGGCTGAGGGGAAGCTTTCGAGAATGGGGCCCAAGCCCTAGCAGGCAAGCGTCCGAGTTCCAAGGTGTCCCAGGGCCATTTTTGTGGACCAGGCCCAAATCCGAAGAGCCGGCCGCCATTTTAAGAGTCCTGTGGCAGCCGCCTATCGCTGCACCGCAAGAGTGGGCGCAATTCAACTAGATGGTGGGCGAGACGCTGTAGCCGCAAGAGCGGGCGGTAAACAGCTGAATGGCGGATGAGGCACAGTGCAGCAAAAGCGGGCGGAAAACCGCTGAATGGACACTGAAACGGTAAAGGGGCGCCCCACTACAGCAGACGAGCCTCCACCTGGGGAGGCCCGTTCACGCCGCTTCCCCCTCCCACCCGGGGCGCCCCACGCCGTTTTTCGGTGCAGCATTGTAGGATGCCAAGACCAGTGCGGCAAGTAAAGGACATCACCTGGGTGCCGTCCAGATCTCAGCGCCTTGTGCTGCCTTCGGACTATTCGCACAACAGACCGCTACTGACCATTGTTGCTTTTGTTTAAATTAATTTTTTTAACGTTTTTACTGTTTTTGGTGCGTTGTATATATTTATAAGTTATTAAAGTGTTAAAATCCTACTACTTTGTTGGAGTGCTATATATTTTTAATGTGACACAATTGTAAAGACTTTGATGTACAAAAAGGCATCCCTGGAATCTTCCGCTTCAGGCTCGGTCCCACACACCCTCACAGTGAGAATCCCCTCCCCAATCACAATACAGGATCGTTATCAGATAGAAGGAACGCGTGTGGTGTGACGGATCTCATGGGGTGGGGGCCTTGATCTACTGTAACTCCTTTGAAGAGGGGTGATTCTTTACAGTTGAGACCATAAACTACATCAGCAGGGCTAGGTGATAGCCTGGGACCGGCCTGGACAATCAGACACAAAGGAAGACGAGTGTCAGAGGGTGCGGTAGTGAATAGGGTGAAAGGGAGGTGTCGGGCGGGCACAGGGTGTGATTCTCAGGGAAGAGCAGCGCAGATGGGGGGAGGTTTATGGCCCATGCATAAGAGAGAGAGCGGGGGTGACCAGTGCGTGGGGGAGACGCTTGCGAGGGTGGGGAGCCATGCTGAGGATCGGCGGCGTGCAGAGAGTGGGTCTGGTCAAGGCATCTAAAATGGCTGCCGTGCACGACAAAAGTGTGGCATTGGAAAAAAAGCAAGATGGCGCAGACAATGTTTTTCAATACGGATTAATTTATAACAATTATTTTTAACAATATATTTACTCGCAGTGTCAAAATGGCGGTCAACACTTCCTGATTTCCTTCGAATCGAATGTTAACAGACATCACGATCGGCGGCGTGCAGAGAGTGGGTCTGATCAAGGCATCTAAAATGGCTGCCGTGCACGACAAAAGTGTGGCATTGGAAAAAAAGCAAGATGGCGCAGACAATGTTTATCAATACAGATTAATTTATAACAATTATTTTTAACAATATATTTACTCGCAGTGTCAAAATGGCGGTCAACACTTCCTGATTTCCTTCGAATCGAACGTTAACAGACGTCACGATCGGCGGCGTGCAGAGAGGGAGAGGCTAGGTGAGCAGCTGCGGGTACCCATCCTCTCTCTCTGAATGCTCTCTGAACCTAGAATTGAATAAGGCCCGCCAATAATCAGTGATTTAGAACCCCAAAAAGGAAATGAGATCTGGTAGGGTTAGGGGTGTCCGTCAAGAACAAAAAAGGAGACAAACACAAGCAAGAGTAAAAGAGACCCTCCAACTCTCAAGGACAGCATGGCTGAACCACTCACCGAAACCAAACTTAGAGAAGGCACTTCATCCCCAGGCATTGCCTCCCCGGATATGGGCCCCACTACAAGCGACACTTAACTGCAAACAGGTACAACACAGACGTGTTACAAATGAACTCAGCCAAAGATCTATACAAAGTTCCAGTTCCTAAAAAACCCAGGGGACGCCCTTTTATCAAGCTCGATTGCGGCAAAAGGCCTAAAAAACCCGATTATACCACTCAAACTATCGGATAATGGGGAGAACAGGACTCCAGCTAACGACCAAAGTATAACAATCGGTATAAAAAGCATCTCTGAGCCAAATGAACTCCTATTACAATCACATAGTACTTTTGCTTCAACTTTAGTTGCGCAATGTAAAACTAAACCACTCCTACAAGGGCCACAGGATCAGCAAGCAGTTGAAATATCAAAAGCAATTTTACTAAGCAATCTAGAAACAACAAATAAGTTGGCAGAGCCTCCTGGACATGTCGGACAAATTGGAAGAAACAACAAGGACAATCAGGTTGAGAGAAGCTGCAGTAGGGGAAGAGCGAATACTGTACTACTAATAAGGAATTGTCTATAACAGAGATGGGCACATCACCAGTCGCTATAAAAAAATCAAGAATCAGTTGGACCCCATCGCCAAAGTCGCATCAATTATTGTCATCAACGCCCCACACCACTGAATTGTATTCAGACAAGAGTTGGATAGCATAAAGGAAGTACATAAGTCGGATGAAGGAGATTGGAATAACTTATCAATTAATCACACACAACAAATTCCGGTGAAGCTTAGGCTGAATTCCCTAAACCTGTCATTAGATAATATTTTATTAGAGAATGTTGAGTTGAAAGGGACCCAGGGCAGCGAGGCCCTTTTACTGACTCCTGATTTAGGAATTTCAGACAAAGTTCACCCAACAGCAAAACTCTGAAAATGCCTGGGCCAGTTTACTCAAGACAGTGCAACTCTTAGTGGAAGCACTCCAATATCAGTCTAATAAAATGGATGCACAGTTAACCTTATTAAATACATTGGCAGTGTTTGGGGTGGCAATCGATGAAAAACTTGGCGCCCTGAATCTACTCTTTCAGTGATCACATGGGAGACAACAGGACCGGGAGTTATATTGTGGCTGTGGTCCAATAGTTGATAAACTCACCACTCTCCTCTTGATTCTGGAGGACTTGGTAGTTCGGAATGCACTGTTCCCATGAGGCACAGGGTCAGAGCTGATTTGCATATAGCCAGTGTCTGATGGATTTAGGCCCAGATCCTTGTACTGGGATGAATGTATGACATTGTTCTACATTCTGTCCATCAACTGTGTTTTTTGCAAATTCAAGAGTCAGCACGCAAAAACATCGAGCCTAGTCAAAAGGCTATCTACTCCGCTGAGATCAAACACAAATTAATTACAACTGACATGAGAGATCCAGGTTTGACAAATTCTATCTCAAACCTTATTTGCACAAGTTATGAAAAAAAAGACGAGAGATCTAAGAAACAAAAACCACTAACTGGACTCTCTCAGGGCTCGGAGCAAGAACTGGCAGAACCAGGAGTATCTTCTAATGCCAAAAAAAGGCGAGCGCAAAGAAGAAAGGGCAGAAACCAAAAAACCAACACAAATAAGGGGGATTTCGCCCGTCTCTTCAGGCAGTTACCACCTGCAAAACCTGGCCTATCTAATCAGACTACCCCCGAGGGAAAGGACAAAATTCAATCAGGTGCACCGCGCACCGGGCAAATGTTGGTTTCAAACTCCAATACAGAGCTGCAATGCGGAACAAAACCAGAAGGAATCATTATACAGCATCACTCCCCCAAATATACAGCTGTAGGACCTCTGGGCAAAGAAATGAAATCCTCTACAATCGTAACGGCTAGCCAGTCTGACCAGCAAACAGAGAGGGCTTTAAACTATCCGCCCCTCCTTGTACCCAAAATTGGAGGAGCTGAAAATATTGATCTTAAACATGATAAATTTAAGAACTAAGCCCGCCTATGCAGAACCTTTGGGGCAGCCTTGTGCTGGCCTAGTTACACATTTAACTCTAAACTCCCAGAGTAGACCAGAACTAATTACAAAGTCATCTCAAGTAAGCACAAGCACCCACGAGCCCACTAACCGACCACAAGCAGATAACCTAGGAAATGATCCAAATAGGAATGTGAAAACACTAGAATTTGCACCGGCCATTAGATCCAGAGGGGCTCATGACATACTAAATCGTGGGAACATACTCTGTTTATTCACACATATACCCTCATTAATGTAGGTAAACTCAACGGACCTGGATTCAGTAGAGTTCATCAGCCGAGGGGATCCTAGGGAGGGTGAGACCACACGGACTATATGGAGGTCAGAATGTATTGCACAAAGAATTTTATCGGAAGCCTCAATATTTGAAAACTGGGGCATACAAATAAAACCCATTATTTCACCTGGTTATCCAGCACCATTATTACAGAGCCAAAGGGATAGTCGACCAACAGAACGATACACCCCTAAGTCAATACTGAAAGGGGCAAGGGGACCCTCGCCGGTTAGTATGTGGCAGTCACAGGACAAAAGCAGACAATATCCGATTCATCTTCATCAAGGCCTCTGCCAAGAAGACTCAGGATGGGGCATGAGGGTTATTTCCAACCAAGGAACAAGTAGATGACAGAACAGCAGAGATAACATTTCAGAAGGTGAAACAAACTTATATGCTCCTGGAACATTAACGGGCTAAATAGCAAGTCGTCGGACCGTGCCTTCATGAATTATCTAATGTCATTCCACATTATCGCTTTCCAGGAGACTTGGATGACGGATCCACCACATCTACAAGGATATATACGGTTCTATGCTCCAGCTCTTAAAAAAGCAAAATTTGGCCATTTGCAGGGAGGCCTCGTAACCTACACAAGTAACATCTGCGCAAATTCTGTCAAACTAGTGGCCTTAATTACACCGGAATCCATTGCTATCAAAATCTCCTCTATAAAGGGGCAACTAGGGAATAGGCACAAGGAGATAGTAATAATAAACACATATATACATCCTAACAGGAAATCTAACGATGCAAAGCAACTAGTCAGCTTCGTAGAGTCTTGTATGAGTGAAGTTAATACACCAGACATAATAATGACAGGAGACTTTAATTTACATCTACTTGGGCCATCTAAAGCGGAGGAAGTCTCTTTAATTAACCAGCTATGGAACATCCCGTAACAGAGAACCAACTCAACAGCAGTTCCATCAAAAGTTGGTCAACTTCTTATAGAGGATCTTGAACATCTTATGCTGCATGCAGCAAATGGAGGAACCACAGGTGATATACCTCCTGCATTCACACATCAATCTCTAAAAAAATGTTCAACGCTGGACTATACTTTTGTATCCCTAACTCTTTTTAAAGAAATCTTCTCATTCAGTATGGGAGACAAAGTAGATAGCGATCATTGCCCCCAGGAACTTATATTGCGCACAAACATCTTAAGATCAATGAAATGGAAAGGCTTACCAGGCACCACTGCTACCATCAACTTTAGGAAAATAAAATTCATGCTAGCAATGCGAGACAATTTTCAGGAAGCTGCTAAACTTTCATTTGAAGCACGGGAAGGGGACAATGAAATAGAGAAATGGACAAATTATACGCATGCCTTGGTAACATCTTTCTCTGCCCCAATCAAATCTAAACTAAAGCAGGGTCCTACCAATTTCACCATGCCGCAAAAGAGCAAGATAAAATGTATTAAAAAGAATATTAATTACTCTTTACGGCAAGTGCAACAGTATCCAACTGACATCACAAAACTAGCTGAACTGCTACAGCAGAAACTATACCTAAAGCAAGCAATCTGGGAGGCTAGGCATGAAAACGAGGATACCTTATGGGCGAAACTGCATGCAGACTCTAAGTTAAAAAACAGTGCGAGCTTCTGGGAAACGATAAAAAGATTTACCCATCCGACGCATGAGGGTCTGTCTTCAAACATATCTGAAGAAGACTGGGCCACTTTCCTGGGAAATCATTTTCATCAAAGGAACAACGCATCGCAAGCTGAAACTAGTATGAACTACGTACTGCAGTCTAGAATTCGGAACCATCAACCGAATAAGGATAATGCAACTCCGGAGGAACTGCACGAAGGAGAACCACTGGGACTCACTCCCTTAAATGATCATATAAAATCAATCAATAAATACATTAAGAAGGGAAGGCAAGAAGGGGCACCGGGGCTAAATAGAATCCCACCCGTGCATTACAAATAAGATACAGAATACTGGGCGAAGGCACTGAGTCCTCTGTTCTGGGAGATAAAAACAACAGGCCGTCTTCCTCCATCATGGCGGACCTCGATAATTTCATCAATTTTTAAATCAGGCGACAAGACTCAACCTAAGAACTACCGGTTAGTTGCCCTTCTGGAC
Source organism: Lissotriton vulgaris (assembly GCF_964263255.1). Lineage (NCBI taxonomy): Eukaryota > Metazoa > Chordata > Amphibia > Caudata > Salamandridae > Lissotriton > Lissotriton vulgaris. The sequence continues at coordinate 726,823,657 of NC_141696.1, forward strand.
AACGAGGCAAAATACTTTGCCAGGACGCTACTGGACGAACTGCAATTCTGGGCGGAAGACAACTCAATCATCCCCCTAAACCAAACCGGCTTTTCCAAATCTGTTGGGACCAAAACAAGTATAACAACAATGGCTCTGCTAATCAATAAGGGAGAGATCACAAGAACACCATTACACCTGTGCTTCATCGATTATCGGGCAGCTTTTCACCATGTAAACCGACACAAACTTTGGTTGAAACTGGCAGGCTGGGGCATCCCCAGGCTTTATTGAACCTGCTAATTAATTTGGACACTGAAACCTGGGTGCAAATAAAACTCGGTGACAGGTCAACTCTATCGAGGAAAATCCCAACAACAAAGGCCTCAAGCAAGGCTGCGTACTGGCCCCAACGCTATTTAATCTGTTTTAGCAGACTTGATTCCGACTAAATGCAACCAACTCGCATTCACCAAAAATTGGGAATCTAATATTACCTTGCCTACTCAACGCTGACGATCTAGTATTGATCAGCCAAACGAAGGTGGGTCTACAGCGTCTTCTTGACATCATGTGTCAATACTCTGAGGCTAATGATCTAAATATCAACATGGAAAAAACAAAAACTATGACAATTAAAAAGAACTTTAAGAAAACACCTGTCTGGTTTTGGGATAAGATGCAAATAGACTCAGCCAATGAGTATAAATACTTGGGGGTGATCATTGATAAAGGTGGGCACTTTGTAACCCAGAGAAAAACAATGAAAAGGAAAGGCATAGCTTTAGCAGCCTCAATGAGAAACCTCAATTCCAGACTGACGGGCCCCTCGCTCGCTCCTTTGGTCGAAGTTATACGGACACAACTTCTACCCACAATAACCTATGGGAGCAAGGCACAGAGGGGGAGGGACTTGAAGCTCTTGGATGCTGTGTTAGCAAAAGTATACATAATAATTTTTGGTTTACCAATACGAGTCTCTCCAGCGCAAATTAGGCTCGAGTTTGGTGTGCAAAAACAGACCATTGCAAGGAAAGGTGCGACAATCATCTTCTGGGACAAAGTAAGGAAATCTGAACCTGGTACCCTAAACTGGCACTTATGGACAGAGCTACAACAGAAAGAGTCATCACCAGCGGCAAAATATTTAGCAACATGCGTGGCAACGCTGGGTCTTACCGAACTTTAGGCAACACCCACAAGTCACAACCTCCTTAAAAAACTAACAAAGAAAATGGTGTGAAATGAATCTTGGATTGAAGATAAGGCAGCCTTAACAAGGAGGTTGCATGGTTGGATTATTCTGAGAACCTATTCCTCTCTGGGGGCTCAGAAGTATCTAGTTTTGGGTTTTGCCAAACATACAAACATTTTATTTTTGAAATACAGACTAGGCTTGTTGCCATGCACAAAGCACTTTCCACATTGGCTGAAACCCCAATCTGATTCCAATTGCCGCTTATGTGGGACAATGCAAGAAGATATGCTGCATCTCTTCTGCACATGTAAAGAACTAACTGAGGAAAGGAGACGGTTTCTAAAACCACTTTTTAACCGGATAGGCATTCGCACACGGAGACAAGCTGTGTTGGCATGTTTTGCACCCGAGGACACGCAGCTTAACTGTCGCTTTGTAAAACTTTTAAGACAAGTGGAGAAGAAAATGCCAAAGCCCGAATTACCACACAGCAGATAGGAAAAACACTGCTATAATAATTGCTTTTGACATTTTTTTTTATTTTTTTTTTAGATTTTCAAAGAAACAGAGGGCATCAGGAGAGAATAAGACAAAATACACAGTTTAGGAACACATGTTGATACAGAAAAAAAAACAAAAAAAACATGTGAATACATTAGCAAATAGATACATAACGCAATTTGACAAAGAATGACAACACAATTACTGAGATAACCAATCTGCGAAAGGAGCCCAATTCTTAGATGCCAATAAACGCCTTCTCTTCCCCCGCAACAACATCACAGATGACTCTAATTTGTGCCATTCAAGCATCCTAGCTTTCCAATGGATAAAAGTGGGAGTTTCAGGATTTAACCATTGCGATGTAATACAGAGTCTAATCATGGCCATTGTAATAAACAAGAATGCAGACAAATGCTGTGTTCTTTGTGGGCCAATGAAATATTCGTATCCGATTAATATTAACTCTGCTGAAAGCTTAACCAGGATTGAAAGCGTTTGATTAAGAAAACCTTCGACTTCATTTAAAAAGGGGCTTAAATTTGGACATGAGTAAAACATGTGTGTAGCATCGGCGGGGCTCCTTTTACATCTAGGACAGAAACCATCACTAACTGATCTAAGAGTCCCCCAACTAGCTATTTTTGCGGGAGTATAGTACAGACTGAACATAGCCATATAGCTTTGAGTACGAAGTGAGCCGGAGACAAGAACAGATATGGCTAGTTCAAGTGGAATTTGCAGATCTAGCGTTGGAATACCAATTTTTTATTTTTTTTATTTTTTTGGAAAACCTTTATTTAAAAATTAAGGCACACAGCTATTCAGCCTTACATCCCGGAGGCTAGGCAGCATTCTTGGAAAAAGGATATGTAGTGTACACAGTACATGTTATAAAATCGTATCAGGTTTAATTTTATGATATGGTAACCTCGAACCTGTGAAATAACAAACTAAGGAAACACCAAAACCGGTGTGAGTAGGCAAGGAAAAAGTACGTAAATGCGACAATACCCAATTCAGGAGATGGCAGGGCCGTGCGCCCACAAGATGCAACTAAGCAGTACAAATTGGATGACAACGGGGGGAGTAGAACCAGGATAGCAATGAAGTAACGAGTAAGTTGGAAATAAGGGCTAGGGGGAGAGTCGTACATCCAATGGGGCAGTGTCGGGAGGTAGACAGATATCGCCCCTATATTCATTCCAGGCACCCCAGACTGTACTCCACCTCTTGGGCTTACCCCTGGCCACATACACCGTCTTCTCGCGAACCATACACCAATCCATATTGGTCTTCCACAGTTCCACAGAGGGGGGCGAAGGGGCCCCCCACTTCTGGGCGATGTCACGTTTCGCCACCATGTTCCCCAGGGTGACCCATAGGGTTTGAGCGTTATTGTAATCCGTGGGGCCCCACACATTCAGCAGACAACGCCGGGCCTCCGCCGGCAAATCCACACCAGTCACCTCACGCATCACCGCATGGACACGCCTCCAGTAAGAGGCTATGGCATGGCACTCCCAAATGATGTGCATGAACGTGGCTAGTTCTCCACATCCGCGCCTACAAAGACCATCCACTGAGAGTCCCATATGAATCAGCCGGGGGCCGGTTACATACACTCTATGAAGAATTTTCAGTTGGACCAGGCGTAATCTAGCTGGGATTGCCACTTCCTTAGGAGAAGATGCCGCACACTGCCAATCCTCATCGTCCAATTCAACTCCATCACGCACCCACTGGTCCCTCACACTCAACAGAAGGTCCGTGCGGACATTAATCAATTTTTTGTAGACCAGTGAAATGGCACTGTCCGGCAAATGTCCATCCAGGACCCTGTCTTCCAACCAGGACGATTCTGGGACCCTCTCACCCACCGGCAACACCGCCATAAGAGCGTGTCGCAGTTGGGCATATCTAAAGAATTCCGTCGCTCCCAGTTGAAACTCCGTTTTTAGAGCGGCGAAAGACTTTATCTCGCCCCTGGCCATCATATCATCCACTTTAGAAATGCCAATAAGGTCCCACCGATCAAACCCCTTTGTGTGCCACAGTTTGCCCAGTAGATCTGAGTCATAAAGCGGAGTAGCCAACGTAAGCCTTCCCTGCCACCCCTGCGCCTTCGTGATGGCCCTCCAAATATGTACAGCTGTCTTAGTGGGACCTGTCATTCTTCCATCCAGAGATCTCGAATATAGCGTTCTGTAAAACTTCCCGTCGTCAAGGAGCCACCGATCCATGGCGTACCCCGGACTATCAGCCGGTCCATAGAAACCATGGTTAAGGGCGGCCAACTCGGAGGCCCGATAGTACCGTCGGATATCCGGCAGTGCAATGCCGCCGTCGTACCACGGGAGCGTCAATTTGGTGATAGCAATACGTGGCCTACCTTCCCAGAGGAAGGTCCGCTGCAAACCTTCAACCTCCCTAAAATACCCAGAGGGGACAGGGTCCTGTGTGTTCTGGAGCGCGTACAAGAATCTGGGCAGAGACATCATCTTAAACAGCGCTGCACGTCCGAGCAGGGAAAGCGGCAGCTTGCGCCAACCCTCCACGTCACGCCGAAGGCGTTCAAGAGGGGGAAGCAAGTTATTTGAGTACCGTGCCCGGGCATCGGTTGAAATATAAATGCCCAGGTATTAGAACACCTGCCTCACGATCTGTATGGCGCAGCCCCTGGGAAGTCGCGGAGTCTCACCGTTCAGTACATAAAGGTGAGATTTGGACCAGTTAATAACCAGGCCCGAGTATCTACCGAAGGTATTAAGCACATCACAAGCCACAATCAAGGATTTACAAGGGGAGGTGAGGTAGAGCAAAATGTCGTCCGCGTATAAAGACACGCGGTCCTCAAAGCCAGACGACCACTTCATCCCATTAATGTCAGGGTGGGTCCGTAACCAAGCGGCAAGGGGCTCAAGCGCCAATGCAAATAGCAGAGGCGACAGGGGGCATCCCTGCCTGGTACCTCTTCGCAAGGCAAAAGATGCTGACACTCGGCCGTTGACCGTAACGTTGGCCAATGGGTTAGCGTATAGAAGTCTGACCCATCTGATAAATTCAGGGCCAAACCCAAACTTCGTCAGCACTGCCCACAGGTAATTCCATTCAAGGGAATCAAAAGCCATCGTCGCGTCCAGAGATGCCAAGATGGACGGCTCCCGGAGCGTACTGACCCTTGCCATGACCGCATGGAGTCTCCTAAGGTTGAGGGCAGTGTTGCGATGAGGAATAAAGCCCGATTGGTCCGGGTGGACCAAATCGGTAATCGCACCCACCAACCGATTGGCCCATAATTTAGCCAGGATCTTAGGCTCGGCGTTTAACAAGGAGATTGGGCGATATGACCGGCAGAGGTCTCTGGGTTTCCCGTCCTTGTGGATGACCACAATGGTGGCCAATCGTTGGTCCGGAGGGAGTTCACCCACCTCACGCGCCTCAAGGAACATGTTCCGCAAAGGCAAAGCAATGGCATCAGCCTTTATTTTATAAAGCTCCACCGGGAGGCCATTGGGACCGGGAGCCTTGCCAGACCTTAAAGAGCGTATCGCAAGCGCCACCTCGTCCGCCGTTATACCTCTGTCCATGTCGTCGCGTTCAGTATCCGACAAACACGGAAGTTCAATACCTTCGAGGAGAGAAGCAGAGTCCGCCTCGGTCATATCAGAAGCCGAGGTGTATACGGCCTCAAAGTAATCGGCGAAGACCGTAACTATAGCGCTGGGGTTGGTGACAACCAGTCCATCCTCCCCCAGCACCTCGGGAACCACCCGGGAAGCCATCTCCTTCTTGTGAAGCCACGCAATAAGCTTGCCTGCCTTGTCCCCGACATCGTAGATCCTCCCTTGCTGTTCTCTGCCCATTACCTTGGCAGCGTCAGTAGCCGCGGCCCGGTACTCCGACTGCTTGAGTGAGAGAGCATGTAGCAGGGCAGGCGTCGGACCAGTCTCCAATTGAGAATCAAGATCCCCAATCTCCGATTCCAGCCGCACCAATTCCTCATCTCTACGTCTGCGCGCCTCGGCTATTAAGGAGAAGGCTTCTCCTCTCAGGACAGTTTTAAAGGCCTCCCATAGGGACAAGGCCGACGCTACCGAGCCCGTATTTTCGGAAAAATAAAGCTCAATGGCCTTAGCCAGGAGGTCACGAGTCTTAGGGTTACGGAAGTACCACGGATTGACCGGCTCTACTCTCGAGGCCACTACGATGTCAAAATCAAAAGACACCCAGACCGGGGAATGGTCCGAGATGCCTCTGGCCATCAAACGGGCCTCGGAGACGGCTGACGCGTGGGCAGCCAATGCCAGAACATAGTCAATCCTGGAGAGGCTACTGTGTGTCCCCGAGTGGAAGGAGTATTGCCGCTGAGCGGGGTGAAGTAGCCTCCAGCAATCAATAAGCCCCATGGTGTCCAAGAAATCAGGAAGCCAGGACTGCGCATTTCGAAGATCTCTGGATGGATGACGGTCTAAAGTCCCAGGCCCAACTGCATTAAAGTCCCCACCAACTATGAGCAAGCCTTCGGGCAGGCCCAAAATGGCGCCCCCAAGATCTTGAAAAGTAGTCGTTTGCAAACCAGGGGGGACGTAAACAGAAACCAAGACCAGGGTACGCCCCTCCCACCTACCCGTGACGGCGACGTAGCGTCCCCTCTCATCGGTCACGTTAGATTCCACCTCAAACGGGAGAGACATGCGCACCATGATCCCCGCCCCACGGGACCCCGCGGAGAACCCCGAGTGTGCCACCATTTTGAAGCCTTTTCTGTTGAGTGCGTGGCACGTATTCCCAATGAGATGCGTTTCTTGCAACAGGATGACCTCAGGCATGCATCTTTTAAACATTTGCAACACAACCCCTCCCTTAATGCGATCACCCAGCCCATTAACATTCCAACTCAGAACATGTAACTTCTTACCCCCAATCGTCAATGTAGAGGCCCATGCCACCCCTGCAGGGAACAGTCGCTACAACATAGTCAACAACAGAATAGTCACCTTGCCATGAAATAGGTAAAGGAAAGAGAAAGAAAACACACAAGAAACAATCAACCCAACCACCCCCCACCCTGCACCCCTGCATTAGACTAATGAGCCCCCCAACTGTCGCCCCAAAAACTACTCTACGATAAGCCCCTAGAGGAGAAAGGAGGCAGCCTATCCCCCCCGTTACCCCCGTACACTGAGAAAGGATAGCAGCAAAGTACAGTAATCTGCGACTGACTGCCTGAGCAGACTCATCATCCGAAAATGGCCCGAAGGGTCCTTTTACTCCTGAAGATCGGGGCCACCCGACGCCCCCTCCGACAGTTCCTCGGGCGCGCTCCGGCGCTGGGGCAAAGTGTCCAGCCAGTCCCCAGCCGCTTCTGGCATGTCAAAGAACAATACCCGGCCATCATTTTCGATGCGTAATTTTGCTGGGAACAGCATAGAGTACTTCATCCCCAGCTCTCACAGTCTACGTTTCACGCCCGTGAAACTTTGCCTTCGCTTCTGCACCGCTTGGGTGAAGTCCGGGAAAAAATTAATGTCAGCATTCTGGAACTGTAGTGGCCCACCTCCCCTCGAAGCCTGCAGGATAGCGTCCCTATCCCTAAAATTGAGCACCCTGGCGATGATAGGGCGCGGAGGGGCCCCCAGCTTCGGGCGGCCTCCAGGCAGTCTATGAGCTCGCTCCACCGAGAAGAACTTGCTGAGGCGGCCGGGGGCTAAATGGTTCTGGACCAAGTTCTCAACAAAGAGATCGGTGGCATCCTCCTCGGCCCCCTCCGGAACACCAACGATGCGGACGTTCTGGCGCCTGGCCCGTCCTTCAAAATCGTCAAGCCTGCGGGCAAACATCGTGTTCGCAGCTTTTAGGTCTCGGATCTCCGACTGTAGGTCCGTTACATCCGAGGTCAGACTCGACGATTTTATGTCGAGTGACTTGACTCGGTCATTAGTCTTGCCGAGATCGGCTCTGATCAAATTGATCTCGATGGCTAACGTGTCGACCTTGTGCGATAGCACCTCGTGTTGCTTATGCATCTCCGCCTTGATGCCCGCAATGGCGCCCATTACGTCCCGGAGAGTTGGAGCCGAGTCATCCGGTGACACTTCCCACTGCATGTCCTTTGTCCGCACAGTGGCTCTGGGCGATCCATTAGGGAGGGCGCAGCGATCGGAGATAGTGGACTGAGAAAAAGACGTTTTTCTGCTGACCCGGGGGTTCCCTTTATCTGGATCGCCTCTGCCAGCCATGCTGGGCAAAAAGGGTCACTCAATCGGGAAGACTCCCTGGTCTCCTTCGGGGCCCCAAGTCGGTAGGCGATAGCATCCGCCCCCACCGCTCGAGCAGCACTTCAGTCCACAGAGTAGCCTGGATGATTCCTTGAGGTGGGGCAGTCGTTCACTCCCAGGACCACCACCGTATAGCAGCGCTGCAGTCGCCCATGTAAATCCGGGCTCTGATGGCGTCGTCGTCCCCAATCTTCAACACAGTGTAACTCCACCTAGGAAACTCGGATCTTCAATCGGAAAATGAGACCCGCATCAGCAGCAGTTCAACAGCATGTTCCCACTAACGTGGGGCAGGATAGACGACAGGATTAATTCGGAGGTTCGGAGGGTCTTCGGAGCTCCGAGCTCACGCGGCCATCTTGGTTGCCCGCGAAGCTCCTCCTCTCCTGGAATACCAAATTTGGTAGCCCACTTTATATTCTGAATTGATAGATCATCCGGGAGCTCTGATAAAAGACTTTGATATAGAGTGCCGATTCTAGACTCCTTACAAATTAATTCAATTATATTAATTTTAACATACAAATTAGGATATCTAGAGATATTCTTATCGAAAAAGCTCCTAATCTGTAGATACTTAAAAAAATAGCTAGAGGGTAAATGAAATTTCTCCTTCAAATAAGAAAAAGGGGCCAGCTGATCAGAATAAGCTAAATCCCTAATTCCCTTAATCCCGGAAGACTTCCATTTCATCATCATACCATCAGAAAATATTGGAGGAAGCAAAGCAGAGGCATCAAATGGGGTATAATAATTCAGTTTTGGGTTAGCAAGACGAGAGCGAATTTTCTGTCATACAGAGAATAAGGCCCAACAAATCTTAAATTTAGTTTTTTTGAAATAGCTGGGTTCCAGCACGCGTGTCAATACCCCCTTAGCAGCATCCCCAAATGCTATTTCATATATGGATGGGGACATATAGATAGGAATCTCAACATTATCCCCTAAAAGGGGAAGGCCAAAATGTTGGATTAAGGCGGCCCAGTTATAATGTACCAAGTTGGGAACGGTCCAGCCACCTCGCTCCCGGGGAAGACATGTCCATTTAGCGGCCCTTCTCGGCCTACAATAGCTCCAAAGAAACCGTTGACATATTCTATCAGCTTTCCCCAATATTAAACTGGAGATTAGAAGTGGGATGGACCTAAAAAGATATAAAAACTTTGGGAGAGCAAGCATTTTCAAGATGTTGCAACGTCCATATAAGGAAAAATGTAGGTGGTCCATTCCCTCTAGTTTCCTATGTAAAGAATCAATAACCGGAAGGTAGTTTAAATCTGAAATCTGATCCACATCTGCGGAAATTTGGATCCCAAGATATGTAGCCTCTTTAACTATGGGAACCTGAGAAAAGGGCATATCTTTTGATTGAATTATTTGGGTCTTTGAGATGTTAAGCTTATACCCGGACAGAGAGCCAAATTGAACTGCAATGCTCTCTAATGCAGCGAAAGATGAGCCAACATTATCAGTTAAAACAACAATGTCATCGGCATGCCAATGCCTTGTAGTCCACACCGCGGACCCTGACTGGGGTGATCTCCTGGCAGTTTTCGATCAAATTCAGGAAGGGATCGATAAAAGAGCGAATATCAGGGGGGAACAGAGGCAACCCTTTCTAGTCCCCCTGCTCATGGAAAAGTGAGTAGATTCTCTCCTTGAAATGCTTATAGCAGCGGTTGGTGCTAAGTAAAGTGCCTGAAGGGACTGTATGAACCCAGGAGAGAATCCCTTCCAGCGCATTACTGCCCAAAGATACCCCTAGGAGACCCTGTCGAACGCCTTCTCGGCATCCAACAGGATCACCCCGAGGGGAGCACTTGTAGCCTGAGCCCAGTCAAGAAGGGCGATGACGCGCCAAATGTGATCTGTTGTATCCCTTCCGGGAATAAACCCATGTTGCCTAATTGAAACCAAAGGAGCTATGACTTGTGCTAATCTGAAAGCTAAAATTCTTGAATAGATCTTGCTATCAGTGTTTAGAAGAGCAATCGGTCGATATGAGGCGGGATTTAACTCATCTTTACCCTTTTTTTTAAACAACATGATGGTGGCTCGGCGCCATGAATCGGGAATAACCCCAAGTTGAGCGGCCCTGAAGACAGATAGCATATCTTGTTTAAACAGCTGCGAAAACGTTTTATAAAACTCAAGATGAATAAGATCGGGGCCCGCTGCCTTGCCGTTAGAGAGAGATTTGATAGCAATTTCTATCTCATCCCAACTAATTTGTGCGGAAAGGACTTCATTCTGTTCCATTGTTACACGCCTGGTGTCTAGGGGGTAAAAAAAGTCATCTAGAACTACTTGGTTTTGAGACATACTAGGGTCTTCTGTATATAATTTAGTGTAGAAACTCCTAAAAGCATCTAGGACCCCCCCCCGGAGTTTCCTGAATAGAACCTTGTTGATCTATTATTAAGACAATTTGATTTGCGATGGCCCTTTGTTGTAATCTCTTTGCAAGTACCTTGCCAGAATTTTCCCCAAACTCATACATTAGCATACGAAATTGAACGTATTTGGCTGTTAGATCTTGATAAAGAGGGTCTAGCAGATTAGATTTAGCTATAGCAACCGCATTGAGGCTATTTGATACATCCTGGCCCGAACAAATATTATGACAGAGTTCAAGTTCAGCTTGTTGCAGATCTTTAAGTCCGTCTTTGGTGTATTGCTGTGTCTGTTTCCTCCAATGGGAAGCAATGTTTTATGTTTCCCCACGTAGGGCCGCTTTGAATGTATCCCAGACAATAGGATCAGAAGAAGTACCCCTATTTATATTAAAGAACTCTGGAATCCAAGTGGCCATGCGGTCCTGATATTGCAGATCTATAAGAAGCTTTCTCTCAAAAGTCCAGGGCCGGATCTGATTGATAGAACGGTCCCATAAGAGATCTATAATTAAGGGATTGTGATTGGATATGGTCCTGGGAGCAACCTCGATAGATGCCGAAGAGGCATTTTGATCCGAGAGGAAAGCGTAGTCAAGGCGGACCATTTTATTGTGTAGGGCAGAATAGAATGTATATCCATCCAAGTCTCGGTGGTGAAAATGCCATAGATCTATAAGACCATGATTCAACGCAAGAAATTGGAGAGCCTTAAATACTTGAGGCTTCCTGCTGGAGTAATTACGATAGGTAAGGAGATTTATTTGACTAGAAAGATTGATATTAAGATCATCGGTAAATAATACTGGATGGGACCATCCCACCAGTTCCAAATTTAGGCTCCAAAAGAGTTGCGGGTCATCAAGGTTGGGGGCATAAATTGAGCAAACTGATAATAAAGATCGGTTCACCAGAAGTTCCACGATTGCCCATCTACCAAAATTATCTACCTTCATCCTCTTAACTGATCCAATCCCATTCTTTAAGAGAATAGCGACACCCCTGATTGTAGACGTTTGCCTAGAGCAGGCAATCAGCTCATAACCAGGGAACCTTAACCAGGTACGTTTAGTCCACGAAATATGAGTCTCCTGTAAGCAGACTAAGTCAGCCTGCAGAATTTGAAGTATCTTATAAAAAACCCTACGCTTCTTGGGATTGTTTAAACCACAGATATTCCATGTAACACAGCGTAACCTACCCCCCGCCATTCAAAAAATAGAGAAACCAGTGGGCTGCAAAACTCGATTTACTAGTAATACTGTATATAGAAAAGGCTAGGCCTATGAACAGCCAACCACATGATATAAAAAACATTTGAGTTATTAGCGTATCATTCATGCTTCCTGAACCCAAAAGAATATAGTACACAAAAAAACAACCTCCTGAGCCCCCACCACCAAAACACCACCCCCCAAACCACCCCCCACCACCAGCACCCCCCACCTTCTACACCCCACTAACCCCCCACCCCCCATGTAGAGCAACAGGACCATAGTCCTTTGATGGTCAGGCTGGTGAGACCCATAGCCTCCCGAAGCCCGGGGCCTCCCCCCCATTAAAGCACTGCGGAAGACCTGACTGCCAGATAGACAAATAAAGAAAGACAAAAAACAACCAATAGCATACTATCTGTCAGGTACTCTAAATCATTGATGATTTCAAAATAAGCATTGTTTTTAATGTATTGTAAATATCATTTGGTTATAATGTCTTTTAACTGGTTTTAATCTGCAATGAGATATTTTGTAGCAACGGTTTTAAGTAACTATGCTAAATAAAATAAACTTTAAACTTTAAACTTTAAACCATACCGACATATTAAATAAATTCCCCAGTGTAGTATTAATTTAGGACAACCAGGGAATTTTCAGAGCATTGTCCAGGTTTAAGCAGTCTAAAATGATTTACCTGGTAAAAGCAGTTTCTTCATTTTTCCAGATTTGGGCCCATAATAATAAGGGTCCTGCCATCAAGGTGTCCTCTAAAAATTGCAGCCCCACCTCATGATGTGCAATGGTGTTCGATACAGAAGACAGTGAAAACAACAAGCGTTTTATAAAACAATTTTCTTCTACTTGTAATGCAGCACTATTTGTATAACCCCGAAGTCCTGCCCCATACATAGAAGCACTTACTCATTTAGCTTTATAGATGGCTACCATCTCCTTATGGTCGTTTTCCCAATTTGGCCGCAAATTTAAAAATGCCTTGGTTAGCCCTACTCATTTTAACCAAGGTAGGAGAAAGAGTTTACTGTACAAATTGGGGTACCATCTATTTGAAAGGTTCTACAAGGTTTCTTTTTATGCCCACATACCATTTTTGATTTGTTGATTACCCTCCTCCTTTGTTCCATAACACCTGAAAAAACATCCATCAATCTTTGGAGGCCTACTGGAGTCCGTGCCAATAGTACTGCGTTGTCCACATATAATTATGCAGGTATCGGACGGCCAGCCATCCTGGGTACATCAACGTGAATTTTCTGCAGGTAAGTATCAACCCGTTAATAAAAAGGGAGAATAAAATTGGGGCTAGCACGCATCCTTGTCGTATACCCCGACCCACTTTAAATTTAGGGGTACATTCTGCCTGGGGGCCAAAGCAAACCACGCTGGTTAGTTTTTCGCATAAGTTTGAAAGAAAGTTAACAATTGCCCAAGGTGCTCCCAGGTCGATCAGGGTTTGCCATAGTAAGTTGTGGACCACGTGTCTTATCACCGCGCGGTTTGTAGAACCCGGGCTGAATACTACGCTCTGGAGTTTCGCAATAGTGGGAATCCTGTTAAAACCATCTTTAAGGCCCTTAAAGACCTTGTGGCAAGGAAGCCGGCCGGTAACTCCATCAGCTCCAATACTCATTGTGAAGCGCTGGCGGCTTTCTTCCTGGAGAAGGTCCAGACCATATATAGGGCCTTCCCCTCCTCCACTGCACAAACCAGTATGGGGCCTCCCATCCGGTTGGATCAGGTGGTGCTAGACTCTCTCCCCTCTCTCTCTTTGGAGTCTTACACGGCCTTGGCTCTCCGAGTTAAGTCGGGGTCGCTGGACGACCCGCTCAAGCCACCTATGTTCAGAGACCAGGTTTTTGCTCGCCCGGTTTGCGACTTAATCAACACGTCGCTATCATCAGGCCAGGTGCCTTTGAAATGGAAGCATGCGGTAGTAATGCCCATTTTGAAAAAACCATCTCTCGACCCTACAAAATCGGAGAACTACCGCCCGATTTCGCTTCTCCCGTGGCCAGCCAAACTAGCGGAGGCGCATGTCAACACCGCCCTCACTGGTCATCTGTCGCGTGCCAACATTCTGGACGACACCCAGAATGGTTTTCGGGCTGGCCACAGTACGGAGACAGCACTGTTATCTATGGTCGAGCACCTTCGGGTAGTTCTGGATGCAGGTCAAACGGCGGCGCTTGTTTTGTTAGACCTAAGCGCCGCCTTTGACACGGTCTCCCATGACATTCTCCTGCAACGTCTTAAGGAGATAGGGGTGATCGGCACTGCACACCAGTGGTTCCGTTCGTTTCTCAGGGATCGTTCCTTCTGTGTGGCGTCCCCGCCCTACCAGTCCAAATGTCATCCTCTGTCTCTTGGGGTCCCACAGGGTTCCTCACTGAGCCCCACGTTGTTTAACATCTACGTGAGGCCGCTGGCTGAGGTTGTGAAGCTCTGTGGTATGACCATGGTGTCGTACGCAGATGACACCCAGCTAGCGGTCACGATCAGCGGGGACTCTGGGGTGGATGCCCCAAGATTCAGAGAAAGACTCAGGGCGGTGGCTGGTTGGATGACGTCCAACTGTCTCCAACTAAACGCCAAAAAAACGGAGGTGATGATCTTTGGGAAGCGGACGGACCTATGGGGAGATACTTGGTGGCCCTCTGAGCTGGGGCCGACCCCCACTCCGGTTGCGGAGATCAAAAACCTTGGTGTTTGGCTGGACCCTTCCCTCAACTTCGTTGGCCACACCAAAAGGACGGCGGCTTGCTGCTTCGGCATCCTGCGCAATCTGCGCCCTGCCCTTAAATACTTCGATGCCGCAACTCGTCAATTGGTGGTGCAAGCAACGGTTTTGGCGCGGTTGGACTATGCCAGCTCCCTTTTTATAGGATTAAACCAGGCTGAGTTAACCCGACTTCAAAGAGTGCAGAACGCTGCGGCCAGAGCGATCGTAGGTCTTCCTAGGTTTTGCTCGGCCGGTCCATCTTTGCGAGCCTTGCATTGGTTACCCGTTAGGCAGCGGATCCACTTTAAAGTTTTGTGCCTTTCCTTCAAAATTCTGAAGGGCCTATCACCTCCCTTACTGCACCAACTCTTGCGCCCTTACATCCCGGGCCGCACTCTGCGCTCGCTAGACCAAGAATTAGCGGTAGCCCCTCGGTTCAAACTCAGTCGGGTGGGGGGTCGCTCTTTTAAGGTGCGGGCAGCCGCACTCTGGAACGCTCTCCCTTTGAAACTCCGGACCTTTGGTGACCTGCTCTCCTTCCGCAAGGCCGCTAAAACTAATTTATTTTCTGAGCTTTGTTAAATTCTTCACTCCCCAATTTCTTAATAATTATTTCTGTTCCCCAGTTGTGTTGTGTTCGCCACCTTGTCGGTGCGCCGGGACGCTCCTTCGCTGGAGCAGCCGTGCGCAATACAAATAGCACTAACATAACATAACATAACATAAATCAAAGGCCCCACTCAAATCGGCAAAGCATAGAGAAATAGAACCCATCTTTGCCTTAGTGTATTTGTCGATGAGTAGCTCCAGATTAAGGCATTGTTAAACTGTCCCCAAACATTTTCGGAACCCGTACTGGACAGGCGTTAGCATGCAATGGTCTTCAACCAATTCCTCCAACCTTTTAAGTAGAACTTTACTCATGACTTTTAAAGAAGTATCCAGGAGGGAAATCGGGCGATAATTTTTTGGGTCAGTTTTGTCCCCCTTTTTATATATTGTGACAATAATAGAGTTACCCCATGTTTGTGGTGTTGTATCTTTTGCGGCTGAGTGGAACAGTCTAGTTAAAATGGGTACCCATATTTCCGGTTCCGATTTATAGACGTCTACTGGGACTCCGTTGGGACCTGGTGCCCGCCCCCCTGGCGCTGTCCTGAATTGCCAGTACAACTTCTGCCCAGGTGAAATCTAAGATGCAAATCCTCTCTTCGTGGGCGTCCGTATCTAATCCCCCCACTATCTCCTCGGCGTTGTTAAAGATTCCAGAGAAGTGTTTCACCCATTTATCTGCCGGGATAAATGAACCAAACTCTGGTACATCATCATTTTTAAAAAAGGGGCATTTACAATGTCCCAAAAGAGTTTGCTATTCTTTGTTTCAGTTGAGTTTATCAGGTTATCCCATGCTTCTTTCTGTAAAAACTTTTTTCCTATTTACTCAAGCTATTTTATATTCTTGTCTTAGGGATTTGATCACCAATGCATCTCGCAGTGTTTTAGATAGAGCATATTTGAGCACCTGGAGTGCTTTGGTACAGGTATTGTCAAACCACCCCTTCTTGTTTTTAGCTTTGTTACCGGGCTGCCTAGTTAGAAGCCCTTTAATATACATAGTTATTCAGTTAAAATTACTCATTAATACAGTTGGAGAAATATCGTCCTGAAGACAATAGGCGATTTCGCCCTGGTTGTGTGTAATTATTTGCTTTAGTGTCCTACTTGGGTCAACACCAGTCCACTTAATTCTAGTTCCATTCTTCCTAAATGGAGTAATATTGGCTGCTATGGAGAAAGCTTTACCCTTTGTACCCCAAAAGAACAAAGGTAAAGCCAATAGATTGTGGTCACTCAGAATGAAGGGGACGGTGGTGGGTTTCCACACCTTAATATATCCGGGGTGGATACTAATATGTGGTCAATAGCTGAGTACATATTTCTCCCTATAAAAGTTGGAAATACAACCCCATCTTGGCCGTAACCTCCCCTAAGTAAGAGGAGATTTTATTTCGATGCCATCTGGTTTAGGGCTTCCTCATACTCACTGTGGCAAAAATGGTCAGCTTCGTTCCTGTCACCACGAATATGGCAGCTTGCTTGGGTGTTTGAAGCATTACATTCCTGTATATTAAAATCTCCTATCCATAGTAGGACATAATCTGTACTAATTGTTGCTAAAAAGATTCTAGTTGCCAATCGAGGGCTGTTACCACATCAATACCTTTTGAATCAAAAATATTATTATAAAAATGTACTAGAATAAGGTATTTACCTCCCTTCTTGATTATCCATAAGATCTAAGCATGAGGGTCCACTAATACAACTTTTTTAACCATTACAGGTATTTTGTAGGAAATAAGTACCTGCAAGCCGCCCTTTGCTCTACCTGATTTTGAACCAGTTGCTGGCAGGAAATGGAATGAGAAACCATCAATATGTACAGAATTAACGCACCAGGTTTCATGAATGCATATAATATCTTAACAGGAAATAAAGTCAACCCAGTCGATGTTCTTGACCTTATTTTTCAACCCGTTCACATTCCAGCTTGCTAGAGCAAACCCTTCCCACTAATGTTGGCCAGATAAACCTTTGCATATTACTCTATTTCCAGGTTGATTCCTTCCTGGTCCTTCAAATGCCTCTCCTGTATCAGACGCCATATTTTTAACCCTCCCATCCATATGGGGGATCTTTACTGTAGGTGTGCCATCACCAGGCCCTAATATACTTGATTGGCTATCATTAGAAAGGGAGGCGGGTGGCCCTTGCTGCTCTCGGAATAACGATGGCTTTAGTCAGTCACACTGTTCCAAGTAATTTAGGGGGGCAAATCTATTATAGGTTGCTAACTCTCTAGGTCCCCCCTCTATTGGTACCATAATTTCCGTTGGTCCTCTCCTCCCCAGTAATGTCCACTCATTGATCGATGTTGGGGAGTGTCTATAAAAGAAAAACCCATAAGGTAAAACATTTATCTGAGTATCCCTACATAAATCCCCCTGCAAGTAATCCATGAGGACTCCAAGGCTGTAATGATTGTTAAAATTCAGAATAACACAATCCCCATCCATTGATTTATTTGTTGGGCCCAACCACTCCACCCTTCTTGCCATATTGATCTGTTTTGCGAGTGGGACAGCCCCAGTTACCCATCTAGGGACCTGAAGGGAGAGCCAGTGGAGAGATTTATTTAGCATTTGGATAGTGCTTTCCATCTGATCTTTCCCTAGGGTTGGAACATTGGCCAGAATCATGACAAGAGGCTCTGAGACCTTAGGGCAGTGCAAACACTGATAGGGTTTAGCAAGGGCCCCCCCTGACAGGCTTTATTTGTTCAAATAAGCAACCCTCCCCTTCTGGCCCTGTAGTGTTGGGTGAATATTATTAACTGGGTCGTTTATGGTGGTGACTGATTGTAGTAAGGGGGTACCATTTTTCTGATGAGGTTGGTTTTACTGTACCTGGTAGGCCAATTGGCTTTGTGATTCTGTTTGGACGGTAAGTGGCAGACACCTCAGAGAAAGATGACTATTTGTGTTCCCCTCCTTTATATTAAAAAGCTCCAACCCTCTGTCTCCTCTCTGGCTAGGTTATTTCCCCTGTGCAGTACCTTTACTTAGATATGGCCTACCGGGTGCAAGGGCATGGACAAGGGTGGGGGCCCTACTAGTTGGCCCCGATGGGAAAGCCAAGTGGGTGACTTACAATAGTCTGTTTTGTTCGCCATAAGTTGGCAGGGCAGGCTCAGACGTGAGTCACTTGCTCACTTTGCCACTGGATTCAAGCAAGCCTGGCTGAAGACGGCTGTAATGCCAGAAACCGGTCCTAGGAAGCTTGTTTCCGGTCCAGGGTGAGGCATGGCTTGGTAGTTCGGGCTGGACTGTTCCCATGAGGCACAGGGTCAGACTGATTTGCATATGTCCATGTCTGAACTGGGGTGGCAGAGTGGGCTAAAGAACGGTGATGGATTAAACCCAGATCTGTTGACTGGGTGTGAGTGTTTGATTGGTTCAGATGCTCCGTCCATCACCACCCCCTTTAGTACCGCTCTGTTCGCCATAAGTTGGCAGGGTATGCTCAGACATGAGTCCCTTGCTCACTTTGCCACTGGATTCAAGCAAGCCTGGCTGAAGACAGCTGAAATGCCAAAAACCGGTCCTAGGAAGCTTGTTTCCAGTCCAGGGAAGGCATGGCTTGGCAGTTCGGGCTGGACTGTTCCCATGAGGCACAGGGTCAGACTGATTTGCATATGGCCATGTCTGAACTGGGGTGGCATAGTGGGCTAAAGAACGGTGATGGATTAAACCCAGTTCTGTTGACAGGGTATGAGTGTTTGATTGGTTCAGATGCTCCGTCCATCACCACCCCCTTTTGTACCACTTTGTTCACCATAAGTTGGCAGGGTATGCTCAGACGTGAGTCCCTTGCTCACTTTGCCACTGGATTCAAGCAAGCCTGGCTGAAGACGGCTGTAATGCTTTTGTTAAGATGTAATGACCCTAATTATTTTAAAAGGGTTAAATTTAAGATCGCTAGAGATACTTCCAATATCTGGTTTAATATCTTGGCATTCCGTAAAACCTCTTTCTTTCATCCCAAATTGCGGTTATGGGGAAATCCGGGTCTTCCAGGGATTTTTAATGATGGTATGGCCAACATATGGTCTGCTAAAGACATTACAACATTAGGAGATCTATATGGCATTCATGGTATTTTAGACTTTGAGGCACTTAAAAACTTATATAATTTGACAGAATCAATGAGATTTAAATATATTCAAATTCATGATTTCTTCATACTTAAAATGAAAATATATGAAATCCTAGATTCTGATATATGGAACAGTTTTTATTCACTTAAGAAAAAATCCTTAATTAGCGAAGGATATAGGTGCCTCAATGCTTATAAAACCAGCGACTGCTCCAAACTAGCGGAGAAATGGAGTACTAAGTTGGGGCTTAATATAACTCCTAATCAGGTCGCTGCCTCTTTTTCCAATATTAATAATCTTGTTCAATCCTCCAGCTTAAGACTACAACAAATCAAAACCACATGTATGCTATATCATACACCTGAAAAGATCTCCAAGTGGTCTACAAATATTTCTTTTAGTGATCGTACTAAATGCCGTAAATGCGACTTCGCAGTGGGAGACTTAGAGCATATGTTGTTTTCTTGCCTGGTATTGACTGAGTTTTGGTCAGCTCTGGACAAGGTTTTGAAATTAAAACGGGTTAATCTGCCCTCTCTCACGGCACTAACAGTATTGTTAGACACATACTCTGTTACTTTTTCTCAGCAAACTTTAGTCACTATACTACTGTCTTGTGCCAAACTAACTGTTGCCAGAGCTTGGATCTCCCCGAAGCTTCCTCACATCATGGAATGGTGGTCATTGGTCAATGAAATTTATGCCATGGAGCTCGCTCTTGCAAAACTCAGAGGTGTCTGTTCATTAATGAAATGTGAAAGAATATGGGGTGGCTTCATTTAAAATATCTAAAACTTTCAGGTTCTCATTTTGAGAATTAATGGGGTAAATACCCTGCAACGATGTATTCCTATTTTCTTTTCTTGTTATTATCTATTTTACCATGAATTGTACAGTAATTGTCTGTATTTCCATTCTGCCATATTGTTTATTTATTTCTTCCCGGCATGTCTTGTTCTGTTAAATTGTATTATCTTTTTTTTCTCTTCTTCTCGAGTTGTCAATAAAAAAGTTTTAAACAAATAAACCCAGATCTGTTGACTGGGTATGAGTGTTTGATTGGTTCAGATGCTCCGTCCATCACCACCCCCTTTTGTACCACACACCCTTAGAGCCACTCAGATACCTACTCACACATGGATACACACAGACACACAGCCAATCACTTAATATGTGTTAATAATAGTATGATTCATTAGTGGTACACAAAGTTTACTAATTTAACATTTGGAACATCTTACTATATATCATGAATATTCACAAAATTGGAGAAAACACTCATAATCACTGGATGACTCCATTAGTAATGTCATGTGAGATGTCATCAGTGATGTTACTGACCAAGGACTATAAGGGTGGGGGCAGCCCAGCTTGGACATGGCCATGCCCCCACTCCACAAATATGGGTAAACCGTGTTTATGCCCTCCTAAGGGCCAGAGGGGGATAATTGCAGCTGATCTGCGCCCTGGAGTGACACAAGGGAATTTAAAAAAGATAGGATAATTTCCCCATGATCTACCCCTCCTGGGGGCTAAAGCCAACTAGACACCAGAGGTTTGAATTTTTTAGTATTATAGAGGTGTGGGCTGCCCAGCATAGGCATGAACATACACCTTCCCCAACTAAATGGTGATACAGTCTTTCTACCTTGCCTGGGGCCAGATTGGGAAATTGCCCTAGACCTGCCTACATAAGCAGCACAAAGCCATTAGACCCCAGGGAATTAAAAGTATATATATATATATATATATATATATATATATATATATATATATATATATATATATATATATATATATATATATATATATATATATAAAGGGGTGTGGGCTGTCTACCAAGGGGTTAACCATGCCCGCACCCCAACTAAATGGGTCAATAGTCTTCTGCCCCCTGGGTAATCATATTAGTTTATTACCCCTAATCTGCTTCTGAGGGGGGCAAAAAGCCCAATAGATGCCAGGGAATGTTTGTTTTTTAAATATAGGGGTGGGGACATACTGGCATCAGCATAGTCATGCACCCCCCAAGTTAATAGGGCAACAGTCTTTCTACCCTTCCTGGGGGCAGATGTGAGTAATTGCTCCCGATGAGCCCCCTGGGAGCAGAAAACTCAATGTATAGCAGCAATTTTTTATTTTATTAACATAATAGGTTGGGTCTTTCCCAGCCTAACATCAGGCCCCACCCTCACCATTGAAACGTTTTAAATGTTCTCCTCTCCTGTGGATTCTTTTGGGTGTTGTTTTTACATTTGGGCCAGGAGAGTGTGGCTAGCTCCTAATATTCCAATGCAATCTTTTTTTATTTCGGTCCGTAGACCATAAAAGAACATTCACAGGTATATGTGAGGTTCCGTGACAATTGTAAGTGGTGCTTTCGACTCGCACGAATATAGTCGAGTCTGGTATCTATGAACCGCAAATGACGAGTTTAGTGGGTGTACGCAGTTTTGTTGTGCTGACCTAAACCGTTCGCTTGTTACGTGGGTATTTCTATCTGTACCCACGGGTTCCATCTTAGATACGGCATCCATTTTGTCTCTTGCCCTCAAGTAGCCAGCGAACGGACGTTGCCCGCTTCGCGACCCTGGGACTCCCAAGATATTTGCGGAAGACACATGTCCCTTGTAAGTGTCTTTATGATGAGGGGGATGCTACTGTAAAGCAGATGGTGCCGCTCGAGGCTCATCTTGCCGCACGGGCTTATTGTCTCAGCCGTGCATCTCATTAGGCACGTCTCTTTGATGCCTGTATCTCGTGTTTCTCGATGCCTCCCTTTTTACACCCTTTCCGATTTCCCCACTGTCTCCGTCTTCCTCTACACCTGTTCTTGTTCCTACTTCGATCTGTTTATTACCGATTGGAATGCACTAATGTTGGGAAGATGGGTTTTTACAGTAGGGAACCGCCAAATGTTTCCGCACTTATGTTCCGGGCCTTGTGTGTTTCAAAGTGACCAAAGCGACCCCTCTGGGGGATGATTGTGGGAACCGGGTCATAAACTTTTGTGTTCAATGGGGAAATTGTGAATAAAAGGAGCGACTCACAGAACCAATTTGAAGCAGTCTCCCCAAGTTGCACGTGTGTTACTTGTCGTGACTTCTGTGTTCCCTGCAGTAAATAAACCTTGAATCTTTGACGTCGAAGGAAGTGTCCCGTGTCTCTGTGATTCGTACGCCGGAGCAGGTTACCCACGAAGGTTTCAGGTGTTGTGCCCTGGCACAGCTGGGTCTTAAATAACCCAGTCCTTCAGTTGGCGCCCAACGTGGCGCTGCATCAGTGGTACCGGTCCAAGCCCGACGATCGTGAGGAACTTCGTGTGAAATCTCCGAGGGAAGGTGCACCCCGCTTCATCGATCCTGTTGTCGAAATAAGTGGCCCGAAGACTTTTCCCGCGAAGATTCCCGCCTCCTGACGGCTGCGACGGACTGCTGCCCTGACTGTAGACCTGTTTTTGGCGCCTGGCGTAGACCTTGGTAGAGCGAGACAATTGACGGGCCTTCCTGGTGACGCCATCGATCTTTGAGTTAAGTATTTGTGGGTCGCTCCCAGAGTCCTTGGTTGTTGACACTTTAGCGAGTGTTTTTGTTGTTGACGCTGCGAGAGTGTTTTTGTCGATGACACTTTGCTAGCGTATTTTGTCGTGTTGTTTGACGACTGCAGCCGCCAAAAACCGAGGGTTTTGTTCTTTGCTGGGACTTGGTAAATCCCGTAACCCTTGAAGTTTGTGAAACTCGACTAGTGTGCAAGATGCCTGGTTGCAGTACTTTGTTTAGTTGTTTCAGACCTTGTGGTACGGATTCCCGACTGGAGGACTCGTGTCCGATACCTCCGGTTGGAACTCCCACTTATGAACTGTACAGTAAACATGGGCTAGGCCCAATTACTTTTAATGATTACTGGATCAAATACACGAAGAAGGACGGTGACCTTCGTTGGCCACCCCATGGTAGCTTCGAGGCCCCGATCTTAGATAATCTAGAGATTAAATTGTTCGAAAGGAAGTCAAGGCCGGCCATGTTTGATGCCTTTCGGTTGTGGCGTAAAGAAGCCCGACAGAAAGAAATCAGACAGACTAAACGTAATCAGCGAGATAATGTTGCTACTATAGGGAAGAAAGCAGAGCAATTTCAGCGCGACAAGGAGGTTAAGGATAAGGAAGTGTTTGATAGACTACAGCGTATGACCGTGGATAAATGTTATCCCGCTTTGCCTACGGAGTCGGAAAAGAAGGAAGAGTCAGTTGAGGATCCTTTAATGTCTTATCTTATGAAGTCGCCACCTCCGTACGTACAGGGTACCGCAGCTCCTGTGGTTCCTGCCGTACCTATTCCTCCGCCTATTCTTCCTGTGCCTGTTCCTCAACCTGCACCCGCTCTTCCGACTGTTCCTGCTCCTTTGCCTACTGCTATCCCTACTGCTCCTCCGCTTCCACATACTCCTGCTCCCGCTACTGCTCCTGTTTTGTTAACTTCTGCTGTTGCTACTGTTTCTACTCCTTCGCTTGTTAGCCCTGTGTCCTATACTTCTCCCTCTACTCGCTCTCGTAATTCTCCTCTTGCGGCTAGTTTCTTTCATTCGCTCGGACCTGTTCTTGGGTCCGCTGGTTCCGATGGTCCACAGAGACGTAGTCAGCTTCCTGGTAACAGAGAACGCGCTTCGCTATATAATATGGCGATGGGTTGGATGATGCATCCTCTTCGAAATCCGCCACGTGTTGTACTCGACACATTTTGTCAATTCAATATACCAACCCAAAGGTTTGTGTTCGAGGAAATGTGTAAGGTCCTACGCGACCAGATATCGGCCGATGCACCTGACGAGGTGCTGACCGCTTTGTCTGATCTTCAGCTTCAGTTCTCGAACGGACTGATAGTGGATACCAACGTTCGACGTGCTGTTGAGCGGTTGCTATCTTTCCGTCCCACTCCTATACCTCAAGCCTTGTTTGTTGAGGATGTTGAAAGACAGCCAGATGAGTCTGGTCAGTTTCCTATGCGGGAGGTTCCACCAGTGTGGATGCCTGGTAATCCTGGGGCAAACCCCCCGATTCCGCCATTCTTTCAGAGAGTGTGGATACATCTCCCATGGAAACGCTCCGAAGTATTGCAGGTGAAGCAGTCTTTGCCTGACCCTCGCAAAAATCCTGCAGGGTACTATAAGGAATTATCGCAGCTCGTAGATGCTACGATAATGAATCTTGCCGATATTGATATGTTGTTTGGCAATGTTGTACCGCAACCGGTATGGGCCAAGATTCGTCAGGAAAACCATCTGAATGAATTAGGTGGTGCTTGGGCTGCCATAGTAGCGGTGGATGCCCGACAAATTGGTGGTGCTAAACCCGAGCAGCTGATTGCTGATCTACCTCAAAGAATAATAACGTTAATGAAGACTCTTATGCCAGCTATGAGGGTAAATTGGGACAAATTGTCAGCTTGTAAACAGAAGAAGGACGAGAGTGTCTCCGACTTCTTTACGAGGTTTGAGGAGGCTTTCATTGATCACAGTGGTCAGGATATGAGCACTGAGGGTGGTCAAAGGTTGTTCGTGGACAAATTTGTCTCTAACTTATTGCCCGATTTGAGCAATAAATTGAAGAATTCAGAGAGTGCGTGGGCCGTTTCTACTTCAGCTCAGATATTGGCTGCGGCACAATATTATGAGAACAGAGAGAAAGAAGAGAACGACCGCGCTGATAAAAAGACGAAAGAGCTTAAAACTAAAGTGTTGCTTCAACAAGCGTATCCTCCGCGTTCAAATCAGAATGCATCCCAACAGAATAGATCGCAGTCGCAATCGCATCGATCGCAGTCGCGTAATGATTCCTCCTCCCAAAGATCATCGTTAGGGTACAATCAATGTGCTTATTGTAGACAGGAGGGACACATTAAATTCAATTGCCCTGTTCTGAATGATCGCAATAGTGGTAATTCATCTAAAGGAGGTCGTGGTGGTTCGCATCAGGTATCACGCGGTAGGGGTCGTGGTGCTCAGAATGATCGTTCAGATAACTCCTCTAATTCTAATAATTGTTTCGATCAACGTGGATCTTCGCAAGGACGATCTGCGCAGTACAATGTAGACGATTATTACGTCGATCAGGGAACTGACGACAGTAATTACTAGGACAGCCAAAGACAAGGAGAGGGAGTGGTATCAGTTCCGGTTGATCAGAGAGGGCCTTACGTCGCAGTTGCTACATCGGGCGTCGTTGAGCCTTTTCTGTTGGACACTGGTGCAGCGAAAAGTTCCATTAAGCATTCGAAACTCCCTGGCGCACCTTTGTCTGGCTTAACAAATGTTTCCGTTGGATTCTCTGGCGCCCCCGTTAGCAATCCAGTTTCGCGCCCTTTGCCCCTTAAAATTGGGCATTGTGAGCTAGAAGCTCCGTTGATTTTGACTACTGGGTGTGGTGAAAATCTTTTGGGCCTGGATTTGCTTAAACGTTTGTATGCAACTTTGTATTGTTCTCCTGCGGGTGTAAAGCTTACGTTAGGAGAGAGGGTTGTCTCTCCTATGTATTTGTCTCTCGATAAGCTTCCACCGGAATTGAATTCTCTTCCTGCGTCTTTGTGGGCAACAGGTCCCAATGATGTGGGCCTGCTTGATATCTCCCCTTATGTTGTTCAGTTGAAATCTAATGTGCGATTGCCACGTATTCCCCAGTATCGTATCTCTCTTGATGGTGAGCGAGCATTGTTAGCGATCATTTATGATTTGATCGAGAAAGACGTTATTGAAGAGACTCGGGGAAACGTGTGCAACAGCCCTGTACTGCCCATTCTTAAACGTACTGATCCTTCGAAACCACCTGTTTATCGTTTTGTTATTGATTTACGGGAGGTGAATAAAATTGTGGTTCCTCAATTCCCTGTTGTGCCTGACATCACGGCGCTACTGACTCTGATTCCAGCTTCTGCATCATGGTTTTCGGTGATTGACTTGAAAAATGCGTTTTTCAGCATCCCGATTGCCGAGGAGAGTAGAGACCTTTTCGGTTTCTCTCTCGGTGGACGCAGCTTCCGGTTTAAGCGCGCTCCTCAGGGCTACTGTGAAAGTCCGTCGATTTACAGTCAAGCCTTGAAGGGTCAACTGGATGCGTTTAGGTTGCCGGTCGGTGCGGCCTTAATCCAATACGTCGATGACTTATTGGTGGCTGCTGATACTCAGGACATTTGCAAAATTGCTACGGTGTCGTTGCTGCAACATCTCTGTGAGTTGAATCATAAGGTGTCCCCTTCTAAACTCCAATATTGTTGTCAAGAAGTAACCTATCTAGGTCACTTATTGTCAAAGGAGGGAAGGAGGTTGACCCCAGAGAGGATTGCAGCGATTGCGCGAATGGCTGTGCCAAAAACCCAAAGAGATGTGCGTGCCTTTCTAGGTATCACGTCGTACTGCAGGCAATGGATTCCTAATTTTTCATTGCTAGCGAAACCATTGGTGGCTCTTACGTGCAAGGATGTTTCAACTCCTTTACCATGGACGGATGAATGTCAGAAAAGTTTTTCTGAACTGCGTGATTCATTGTGTTCGGCTCCTGTGTTGGTACTCCCGACTATAGCAAGCCGTTTACATTATATGTTCACGAGAGGGAAGGTTGTGCTTTGAGTGTCTTAACGCAACCTTTTGGTGGTAAACAGCGTCCATGTGCATATTTTTCCTCGACCTTGGACCCAGTAGCTAGAGCATTGCCGAGTTGCTTGAGAGCAACAGCGGCAGCTGCGGTCTCCATCCGACAATCAGCAGGACTGGTCATGGATAATATGCTTACGGTGATGGTTCCGCATGCAGTCGATACTCTTTTGAATCGTACGAAAACTCAGCACTTGACGAGTGCGAGGTTGTCTGGGTACGAGCTGACGTTGCTGGCAAGTCATATTCAGATAAAACGTTGCAATGTTCTGAACCCGGCAACTTTGTTACCAATTAGCGCAGAGTCAGATGAAGTAGCAGAACATGATTGTTACTTGAGGACGGAAGAAGAAACAAAAGGTCGGGTGGACCTTAAAAACACTCCATTGGAAGACCCAGATGGTACACTGTATGTGGATGGGTCATGTTTTAAGTTGCCGAATGGCGATGTGACTACTGCTTATGCTGTTGTAACGTTGAATACTGTTGTTGAGACTGCAAGGTTGAATCAGAATTCTGCCCAGGCTGCAGAGTTGATCGCTCTCACTAGAGCGTGCGTGTTAGCGAAAGGGAAACGTGTGAATGTGTTTACCGACAGCCAATATGCATTTGGCGTCGCACATAGTTTTGGACGATTGTGGAGAGAGAGAGGTTTCTTGACGTCGCATGGTACGAAGATTCAGCATGGCCAGCTTGTGAATGATCTTTTGGATGCACTTACGTTGCCTAAACAAGTAGCGATTGTTAAGTGTAGTGCGCATCGTAAGGTGACGGATGATGTGGGTCGTGGTAATGCGTTTGCGGACGAGATTGCTAAGGAGACTGCCCGGAACCTTAGCACTCGAATGTATGTGACGAGTTCGGTTAGGTGGCCTACAGAGTCGAGCATGTGTGAAGACACTATTGAAAGTGTGAAAGGAATTCAGAATGACGCCACCGAGACTGAAAAGGCGAAGTGGAAAGAAAGCACGGGAAAGTTGGATGTGAATGGTTGTTGGATTGATTTGTCGGATCAGAAAAGATGGTTGTTGCCCGATGCGTATGTGCTGGCCGTTGTGACAATGGCGCATGGGTTAGCACATATTAGTGCGAAAGGTATTTGTAAGTTGCTGTCCCCTGTGTGGAAGAATGATGGTATTACGAAATGTGCTGAACGTCTGGTGAAGAATTGTATGGTGTGCATGATGTACAATCCTGGCAAAGGAACCCCAACTCCTCCTGGCAGTTTTGCTCCCCCTTCATGTCCCTTTGAGGTGATTCAATTGGACTTCATCCATATGGAGCGATGCAATAACCTGAAATACGTTTTAGTAGTGGTTTGCGCATTCTCCCGATGGATCGAGGCCTATCCCCTCAGAGACAATACTGCTTTGTCTACTGCGAAAATCCTACTGAAGGAATATTTTCCTCGGTATGGAATGCCTAGAGTCGTGTGGTCAGATAACGGAAGTGAGTTTGTGGGAAGTGTGATGAAGAGTGTGTGTAAGGGCCTTGGAATTACTCAGAAATTCCACAGCGCCAATCATCCCCAGTCAGCTGGATTGGTTGAGGGGTATAACGGTACCCTTAAACTGAAACTAGCAAAGATTCAGGCTACGACTGGTCTTTCGTGGCCTGACGCTTTACCTTTAGCATTACTGTCAACTAGGGCGACTGTACACTCCCGAGTAGGGCTTAGTCCCTATGAAATAGTGTTCAGCCGTCCTGCGAATGTCTGGGGGGTTCCTAGGCCAGGAATGTTCTGTGATCTTGAGTATCCAATGTTGATCGATTATCTTCATGACTTGACTGCTAAACTAAGGTTAATTCACCAACAGGTTCACGACGCATTGCCGACGCAGACGGAGGGTCCAGGCCACCAGCTCCAGCCCGGAGATTGGGTGGTGACGCGGAATTTTTCGCGCAAAAACAACTTGGACCCGAGGTTTACCGGACCCTACCAGGTTCTCCTTGCCACGAGGACTGCTGTTCGTCTCGAGGGACGTAATAATTGGGTGCATGCCACCCATACCAAGAAGGTCCCTATCCCTTTGCCGGCAGACCCGTGGGTGAGGAGAGGCATTGCATCAACTGAAACAGAAGGATTGCCGGCGTTTGTACCTTTCAGCGACGCACGGCTTGTTGGAGAATCCTCAGCGCAGCAGAAAGACTCTGTTGAACAATTGTCATCAAAAGACTCAGGACCAGAACACTCAACTGATCAGCAGGACGCTGTCTCTTCAACAGATCCTTTGTTTGACGAGCAGACACGTCCTGGGAAAACCCGATACTTTTTGCGATCTAGCACTAAAGACTAATAAAAGATCCTGCTTTGCTGTATTGACAACTGCATTACCCCGTTTTCCGTGATCAGTTTTGAACGTTCATATTATTGTAATTATTCCTGTGTATATACATTGAGCTTCATTCCTCATACTTTTTTTTTGCTTCCACAGCCGAGAGACATTGTTTTTGCATATATATATATATTGTGCATTAAAGGCCGTAGGGCCGCGCGCGTACTTCCTTCTGGATAGTAGGTCTTGACGCTAGGTTAAAGACCGTCGGTTCCTGGGAACTCCTAGGGATGGACTACTGCTACACAGAACGAAGTGCGTCAAGAAACGTTGCGGACGGTCGTAGGGAATGGCATATTCGAAGCTGATGGACTTGGAAGAAGCTCAGATACAAAGATTCAAGCTGCAACAACTTAGTCGTACGAAATGTTTTATATTTCAAGTGTTTATGTTATTCTTGACTGTTTCCGCATTCTTGGCGGGTGGGGTGTATTATATGACCTCTGGTTTTCTATCTCCTGTTTTACCTACTCCTACACCTGATCCTAAACTTACTACTGTTGCTTCTCCCCATTCCTTTCATGTCTTACCCGAACACGAGCAGGCTAGACGTGCAGAATTCCGCAATAATTCCTTTATTCAGCTCCTTCACCAGCATCAGTTAGTGGTTAACACTACTAATTGTTGGGTATGTGGGTTGATGCCACATACTACGGATAAGGGAATTGCATATCTGGTGTTACCATATAGCTCCCAAGGGTCTGCTCGAACATTTCAAACAATGTTTCGAAGCGCACTGGGTTTCCACCCCATTCGAGAACCACGTTCCCCCTACTCTGGTCCTACCTCGTATCAAAAACCTTTGTCGATAGCAATAGAGGACTTAGACAGCGATATCTATGATCCCTCGCTTATTCCCGAAGAAGAGGTACAAGCTTATAGGGTCCTGAGTAGAGGCGAGTATAGTGTGTTCAGAAGTGAAAAGCAGCTTAAAAGCTCACCTCCGATATGGGTCGTACCCCACATTGGTAATTTTTGTCTAATGGGTCGTGGCCGAAGATCGAAAGCCCGACTTGGAGAGAGTGCTTGCACTGAAAATTATATGCTGCCGATGGTCTCGTCCCCTGTGTTTCTGGCTGCCAAGGGTACATACTTTATCTGCCATGATCGTGCATATGCATGGTTGCCCGCTGACTTCATGGGCTCATGTTTCATTGCAAATCTGTTGCCTCCGACGTTCACTGTAGATGCCGATTATCATAAGACTAGAGTTGTGCGAGGCGTAATTAGCAAAGAGGATACTGCCGGTCAAGAGGCAGGAGACTTTTTCAAGGGTTTCCTCCCGTTTTGGGGACCTATGGTTAATAGTAGGAACCTGAGACAGTTGACTCGAGTGGTAGAATCGACAGCTAATATTACTGCCAGTGCCCTTGGTAATATCACCACAGAACTTCAGGCGGATAGACTTATGACATTACAAAACCGTATGGTTTTAGATGTCATCTTAGCAGACCGAGGTGGGGTATGTAAGGTGATCCATTCGAGCTGCTGCATTTTCATTCCAGATAATGCTCCGACCGTCTATCAAGCCATCTCTAAGTTGCATAAAATCTCTGAATCCATACACGTGGATGTAGGGGATTGAACGCTACTTGGGTGGTTTTGGGGCCTGATGTCGACTTGGGGTTGGAAGATTCTGATGATCATC
This sequence comes from Lissotriton vulgaris, assembly GCF_964263255.1. Taxonomy (NCBI): domain Eukaryota; kingdom Metazoa; phylum Chordata; class Amphibia; order Caudata; family Salamandridae; genus Lissotriton; species Lissotriton vulgaris. The sequence goes on from NC_141696.1 coordinate 726,854,302, forward strand.
GGAGTTGTCGTGGCGTTCCTGTTCACGTGTTGCCTTTGTGTGCAGTGCGGTCCTGCCTTATGTGGCCTCTGTGCTACAACGTGTATGAGACAGCCGCCTGTCACCAATGGGACTCGGTTGGACAGAGCTATGCTACAACAGCATCTAGATGGTCTGATGAATATCGAGTATGATTCATTCCAGATAATGCTCCGACCGTCTATCAAGCCATCTCTAAGTTGCATAAAATCTCTGAATCCATACACGTGGATGTAGGGGATTGGACGCTACTTGGGTGGTTTTGGGGCCTGATGTCGACTTGGGGTTGGAAGATTCTGATGATCATCGGAGTTGTCGTGGCGTTCCTGTTCACGTGTTGCCTTTGTGTGCAGTGCGGTCCTGCCTTATGTGGCCTCTGTGCTACAACGTGTATGAGACAGCCGCCTGTCACCAATGGGACTCGGTTGGACAGAGCTATGCTACAACAGCATCTAGATGGTCTGATGAATATCGAGTATGATTCCGACTAGTGCTTGCCTACATGAGGGCAAAAGGAGCGTCTGAGGTTCCGTGACAATTGTAAGTGGTGCTTTCGACTCGCACGAATATAGTCGAGTCTGGTATCTATGAACCGCAAATGACGAGTTTAGTGGGTGTACGCAGTTTTGTTGTGCTGACCTAAACCGTTCGGTTGTTACGTGGGTATTTCTATCTGTACCCACGGGTTCCATCTTAGATACGGCATCCATTTTGTCTCTTGCCCTCAAGTAGCCAGCGAACGGACGTTGCCCGCTTCGCGACCCTGGGACTCCCAAGATATTTGCGGAAGACACATGTCCCTTGTAAGTGTCTTTATGATGAGGGGGATGCTACTGTAAAGCAGATGGTGCCGCTCGAGGCTCATCTTGCCGCACGGGCTTATTGTCTCAGCCGTGCATCTCATTAGGCACGTCTCTTTGATGCCTGTATCTCGTGTTTCTCGATGCCTCCCTTTTTACACCCTTTCCGATTTCCCCACTGTCTCCGTCTTCCTCTACACCTGTTCTTGTTCCTACTTCGATCTGTTTATTACCGATTGGAATGCACTAATGTTGGGAAGATGGGTTTTTACAGTAGGGAACCGCCAAATGTTTCCGCACTTATGTTCCGGGCCTTGTGTGTTTCAAAGTGACCAAAGCGACCCCTCTGGGGGATGATTGTGGGAACCGGGTCATAAACTTTTGTGTTCAATGGGGAAATTGTGTATAAAAGGAGCGACTCACAGAACCAATTTGAAGCAGTCTCCCCAAGTTGCACGTGTGTTACTTGTCGTGACTTCTGTGTTCCCTGCAGTAAATAAACCTTGAATCTTTGATGTCGAAGGAAGTGTCCCGTGTCTCTGTGATTCGTACGCCGGAGCAGGTTACCCACGAAGGTTTCAGGTGTTGTGCCCTGGCACCGCTGGGTCTTAAATAACCCAGTCCTTCATATGCAATATATAAAAACAGATTAAAAAGCTAAAACCCGAATAAAACAAGATTGGGTTGTACATAACAGTTAAAAATCAGTCAGCATTAAATTCATTACTGGTTCCTAAAATACCTTACACGCCCACCACATAGAGCTTAAAAAACAGGATACAGCATAAAAAATGGGCATGTGTGTGTGTTATATTTTAGGAGCCAATATGCTTCTTCACAGTCATTTGTACATAGGTTCCTGCACTATTGAACCAGCCATCTGTGTCTGATTTTTTGATACTCAGGACAGAAAAAAATGAATGGAGTTTGGTCTCCTCTTCCCTGCTGCAGGCTGGGTACCCCAAAGCAGAGCTGCTGGACCATTTATTAGTGAATGCACGCAGGGGGAGAGAACCATCCCTGAATTGTATATACAGTTTCTTGGCTAGAGCTGGCTGTATTTCATCTAGGCATGGCTCTAGATTGTACATATCCTTTATTACCAAAATTAGCTGTAAGGGAGCCGGTGGCAGAAGTTTCATAGAGTTGGATGAGTTTTCCCCACTATAGCTGCTAACTAGTTGATTGCATGAAATTACTGTGCAAGCCAACTCCGGGTTGTACCATAGATTATCTCTAGCTATGGTATGGAGACCTTCCTTGATGGCCACCAGAAGTACGGAGCGATTGTAACCTATCACAGAGAACGAACTGTTGAAAATACGTTATTGACGCCTGAAACTGGAAGGGATCATGCCTTATGACTATTGAACCGATTGAACTAATTTCTATCGAAGTTGTAATCAGGAAATTGATTGCTAACTACAAATCGAGGCATAGCGATACTCCTACCTTATATTATTCTGCGGACTTTTTTTTCTCAATTTACACCAAACATTAGCCCTGACGAAGTTCCTGTGGCACTGGGGGAATGAAACGCGAAGGCTGTGCCATTTCTCATGAAAAGAATAAATAAAGAAAAGAACTTTCACATAAATTACCTGCATAACTGACTTTATTGGAGTGCACCTCCCTCTTCGAATGAACATTACCTTCCTTGATGTGTACTAACTAAGCCTATTTACCAAAGCCAGGAAGGCCCAGTATTTCTAGAAGCTCAGACCTATATTCAGCCAGCTCAGGGTCACCCATAAGCGCCGCCAATATAGTAGGGGTCTACATCCAATTTCCTCTGCAATGGGTCTTACCCCTAGATCCAATCGAAGTGGACATAATGGGGAGCTCACCGGTAGACTGGACAGCTGTTTAAGGAAACTGTTCACGATTTTGATAATGGTATTGGGGAGACAATGACCCTAACGTTCAGCAGCACTCCCTAATTGGATTTTATAAATCTCTATGACCGGACCCTATTTTGTCCCACTTGCAATGGTGAACGGCTGCACTTTTTCGGTTTGGGTAGGCTGCCACCTGGAAAAACCTACCATGCGTCCCACACCCTTTTCTTACACACAATTCCATGCAAATCTCAAACGTTGACTAAAATCACACATTTTCCTCATATTTCTGTGAGGAAAACTTTTGGAAACTGTGGGGAGCAACACATTTTCTCCCACATAGCACTCCCCTAAGTCTCCCGATAAAAATGGCACCTCAATTTTTTGGATGGGCCAGGACCTTAGACACAAATGACCCTAAAGTGGTACATGGAGAGACCAGCAATAGTGACAGCTGCCAGATTTGGGGCCATGCTCAGATACCCCCATGGAAACCTTTCGACCACAGACAATATTTAAATGTAAGTAACCATAAGATTCCAGGGTGGTGTGCCTTGTGTAAATCCCACAACATTTTCTTTCCCACAATGCCCTTCAAAACTCAAATCTGCCTAAATTCACACATTTTCCTTACATTACTGTGATGGAAACTTCTAGAATCAGCAGGAATCCACAAAATGCCTTGTAAATAAATACCTAAGGCAACAAACTATTTAACTTTGAAATTTAGTAATATAAGGAGAGCCAAGCAAGACCAATGATATTTACCAAATCACAGTTTCTATCGGGAGCAGGACACTATCCAGGCTAGCACTCTAGCCTTACAGGGCAGTCCAACATTTCTGGATACAAGCCGACCCAAGAATTATATTTAAATGCTTCCAGCCTTGGCAGACACATTGTTGCTGTACGGGATGTAGCTCGTATGTCGGGGACAAACCTAATTGCCTCAGGTAACAGACAGTCTTTTCAGAAAGTTTAAGGGTTTACCTGTACCATTGATTCTAACTGCATTTTGCGTGCACCATGACATTTAAATCCTGGTATTTACTGCACGCCATAGGCTTACCGTATATTGTGAAGAGTTGTTTGTTTCGTATAATCTCTCATGTTGAATCTGGACTACTGATATCTTAACTAGTCTTTCCTGAAACTATGTAATTTTACAAATTACAAATAGTCACGCATATTCGCATTCCGATTTCGTCAAAAGGTTGTTAGTGTTATCTGCCCTGTACATAAACTACAATTTTCAATTTTCTTGTGAGCAAATTTAGTAAAATGATTTTTCGAATGGTCAACCCATTTTTATTGATTCTTCGGTAACATATGGACCTTGACTGACAGATTAGTTTCCCCGTGAGCATACTGATGCCTATCAGATTATGTAAGGGTAGCCACCTGCAGTAACAGGTAGCAATATTGGCAGTGAGCGTCCTCACTATCAAGAATAGACAGTTTTTCCTTCTTGGCTGTTATAGAATATAAAGACATCCTACTTCTTGCAAATAGATATGAAAATGTAAAATTTGACATCCTGAACAGCACTTAAGAAAAGAAAGAAAATAAGAGGACCATATGAGGGCTGTTGTCCCTCAAGGTACATAAATAGACTAACTCCATCCTATATATCTCCCCACCCTTCCCCCACCCCATTCCCAACTTCCCTTGTCCCCTACCCCTGGTTTCCTTTTTTCTACACATATTATCATCTTGTGACTTATAGTTCTATTCATAGCCAACGGATCTCAAATCGATTTCCTTTGGATTATTTTCACAGCAGTTCCACTAATTTTATTCAAGGACACATACATTATCACATATACTCAAATATATCTTCGTTTGGACTGGGAACAATACCTCACTGTGGGTTTGCCCTATCTATTGGTTGTTTATCTTTCCCCATAGTGAGTACACATGTATTCTTCATTCCAAACCACAGTTGCAAACTCCATACTGTAACAAACAGAGGTATTTGAGACTTCTCTTCGTTCGGTATCAATCAGATTTTATTGTAAATACATTCTATTTTTTCTTGTGCTTCTATTGACACATTTTGGTGTGCATTTCCTGGTACTCTCAATTCTACTTTGGATGCAAGCGCTTCTTTTCAAACTTTAAATTTGGAATATCATAGGATCACCATTCTCTCTTTTTAAATTGCACTTACTAAGTACATAGGCACCATCTTTTAAATTATAGGACCATTTCATGAATTATATATTTCTTAGTATTGTGTTGTGGAGGAAAACATCACCTTATTTCTAACTGTTCGAGAAAATATATTTGTTGTTGTTTAATATTTTTAAAGGTATATTTTGTTTACACCTGTGGTGTTCCTGATGAAGGCTCCTTGGTCGTCGAAATTCGCATCGACATGATCCTACCAAGAATTAGCAACGTTTTAAGCCAACATACTGTTTTGTAATTGTTGTCTGATATTGCGCAAATATAATTTCTATGACCTGTTGATACATATCCCTATATCCTATCATGATAAGATGATCAGACAAGTTGACTTAGTTTACTCATAGAATAGGATTCATTCATTGGAGTCATCAGTAATTTGTTCTGATTTCAAAATTAATATTTTTGGTAATACAAATTAATGGTAAACATCATTTGTCTTGCTTGGCTCTCCTTATATTACTAAATTTCAAAGTTAAATAGTATGCTACCTACGGTCTTTATTTACAAGGAATTTTGTGGACTGAACTCTTCCCAGGAGGCACAGGGTCAGACTGATTTGCATATGGCCATGTCTGAACTGGGGTGGCAGAGTGAGCTAAAGAATGATGATGGATTAAACCCAGATCAGTTGACTGGGGGTGAGTGCTTGCAATGTTCAACACTCCGTCCATCATCCCCTTTGGTTTTGAAAAATATCAAAGTTAAACAGTAGACTGCCTAAGGTCTTTATTTAAATGATATTTTCCCTGAGTTGGGAGTGTTGATCATTAGCAGAGGGTTCTTTTTGTTCTCAATCATCCTCAAAATCCCTAACACCCAACATTGCCTCACTTGTGCCAGTAATACCATTTTACCACTTGTGTGGTTAGGTCTAGTGCCCACAACAGAAACTGATCAAACCGAGGTCAACAGGAATCCCCTACAAGTGCTCCCATTTATTACTTTCAAACACAAAATCCTTAAGGAGTTTGACACATTGAGACAGTGCAGCCCTTAGACGAGGCATAATTTGAGTAAGGAGGATCATGTTCAATTCAATCTTTAAAAATCCAAAACCTACAATCACACAAGCAGATAGGCGAGGTAGGATTGTAATTCAGGACACGACAAACTATAATGCTAGATTCTTTGCCAATTGCCCATATCTCACAATTTTACAAAACTATTGTGTGATCCCACAACCGAAGTATCTGCAATGACGAGATCAATCACTACACAAGCTAAAGAGTAGGGCTTTCTCAGTGACACTGAATTTAGAGTTCTCAACAACATCTCCCCTAAAAGGCCAGTCATGCATAAACTAAAAAAAATCCACAAGGATGCCCAATTACCACCAGGTAGTCCCATAATTTCTGGGTATGGCTCATTGCTTGAGCCTATTTGTCAATCTATTGATAACTTTCTAAAACCATTTGTTTCTGATACCTCGACCTACATTCGGGTTACCACATATTTTATTAATTGTGTGAAGAATTATCCATTTTCAAAAAATGAATAATTTGCGGTCACTTTGGATATCCCGTCCCTTTATAAAAAAATACCTCAACAGGATGCTACTGAAGTGTTAAAAGATATGATCAACATTTGTCTCACTCCGATGGAGGTCCCTGTAGAATTTATTATTAATCTCCTGGATATTGCAATGCAAAATAATGTTTTCACATTTAGGGGACTTTTAGCTTCAAATAATGGGAGTCACATTAAGGGCTTCTTTTGCTCCTAATCTAGCCATTTTATACATGCATGATTTTGAGAAAAAATCCTGCTCAATGAGACTAAAGCATATTTCCGCAATATAACTACATAGAAACATTATATTGATGATTTATTTATGAGCTGGACAGCATCATCAAATGAGCTCAGCACTTTCCATCAGTGGTTCAATTACAGAAATCCCCATATCCAGTTAACCTTGACCTCTCCCACCAAAGAAGTTAAATTTCCTTGACCTGATAATTAGACATGATGATGGAAACCTACATTTTACTCTCTATTGTAAACCTATAGAAAACAATTATTCACTGAAGTCCTGTAGTTTTCATCCACATTGTTTATTTGATAAATTACCCTTCAGACAGTTTCTGCCTATTTTTCAAACCTGCACTAGGAAGGATAATTTCATTAAAGAGTCAGATACCATGATCTCCCCCCTTCTAGCGAGGGGATACCCAAATTGACTGTATATATGAACTCAAAAAAGAGCTTGGTTTTTACATCATGAAAATTTGCTGCCCCTCTCTAAATGATCTTCTGAACAGAGATTGACTTTTTTCGACCAATTAATACCAGCGAGTAAGGACATCGCAAAACTTGTTCTTTCAAATTTGTGTATTTTAAGATCTTTAGATGATAGTCTAGAACCTCCATTGATCTCCTTTAAAAGAGGGAGGAACATCAGCGAGCATTTAGTGAAGGCTGGCAATCCTGGTGGCATCCTCCTTGCCATCTAAATGTTCAAATATGGGATTTGGGCCCATTCATAATGCACTTCAAGTGTTGAATGTGCAGTGTGTGCGATTACACCTTCAGCCCAAAGGGTTTTGAACATCTGAATGTGTTATTCTCTCTTACCTGATATCTATGCTAGTTGGTGCCCATGTGGAAAAATCTACATTGGGATGAGCATCCAATGGATTTGTTGCAGGATTCCTCAACACAAGAGCAGAATATGCTGCGGGAGTTCTGCTGCTCCTTTGGTTGAACATCAACAACAAATGGGAATTCAGCACAAGATCTAGAATGGCAAGAATTTGATCCAGTATTAAGGACGGCTAAAGTCACCAACGGCTCCCAGACTCTGATGACACTGGAATGCAGATGGATAGACCATCTGAACTCTGCAGTTACAGGTCTGACTCTTAATGATGAAACTATGCAGACTGTCTCCAACTACACTTTTTAAGCATTTGGTCTTTGCTTGATGTAAAACATCTAATTTAAATTTTGACCTCACACGAGGATTGGGCTACTTGGCTGTTTTGGATACGTCCTTGTATGTTCAATTCTGTTGTGTGCTACATGTAAATGTTTTTGTACATACCCATGACAACTTCTGTCTTCATCGTCATCACATTTTCATTTAATAATAAACTGTTCTTTATTCATTCTGTATTCTCTGCGGGTATGTTCTTGCAATATCTATATGGTGTCTAAAGTTCCCTCTCTTCTATTTGGGTTTCTGTTCCTCCTTTCTCTCAATTATGATTAGTTATTCCATTTGTGGATATTCCAATTGGATGGCTAGCAGTCATAATCTTTTCTTGTTTCTATATTGATGATTTATGTTGTGCTAGTTTGAATGCATTTTTTTTTATTAACATCTGCTTTGCCTATACCTGCACTTCTGACCCATCAGTCTTGGTTATGAGTTTTTTTTTATTCTTATAATATTTCATTATTTTTGATTTTTTTCTTCCATTTGTGCATATTCTAAATTGTAGGGTACAACCTTTATCGTGTCCTGTTGGTTATAGGGGTCACCTGTGTTGCAGTTGCTTTGATGTTGTATTGATGTTGTATTGCTTCTGAACGCACTGGACGTCAGGAGTCATGTTTTATGCGCACAGCTGTTTGCTTGAGGTTGGTTTCCCTGTACCCCGCCTATATTGACTACAATTCCCATCCTTCCTTGGTACGTCTGACATCAGCTATGCAAGTATTTCTGCCTGTGTCTGCACCTTGAATGTTTGCAGCACTGTTCAAGCTCAGGCTTGATATGCCATGTGTTGCTTTACTCCCTGAAGGGAATTCTATAGCCATGTTGTTTTCAGGCAGTGTGGATGTAATTTATGTAGAGATCACCTAACCTTAAACACATAGTGTCCTTGTGACTCTGTTGGCGGAGAGGTTTTTTCCTCCCCCCAGCTGCTGTTTTGTTCTCCCCATATGCCAGTTTGGAATCCTTGCACTAGACATTTTGGCAGCCTTGGATGGTTGCCTTTTAGTGCAAATCATCTTCCCTCAGTTACAAGTATTTTCTGATATTTTGTCCTGGCCAAATATATTGTTAAGTTGGATGAGCTTTGGTGCTTTTAGACTTGACTTAATTTTTCTGAATTTGTTTAGGTCCAATTTGGCCAGGATATATTTTCTCTGCATTGGCTTTGTACCTTTTGGCAGAACTCTTTCTGTAAGCCCTTCTATACAAGTGAAACCAGTTTACATACCCTTCCTTTGTATGCACACTTGTGGTGACCTGTGTCTCTCCTTCACTGGTGTCTCCTCCGCTATGGTAGAAGAAGAAGCATATAATGATAATAAGAAAGAGAAGCCCTGCTAAAAACTGCTTTTAATGAACAAAGAATTCGCACATGCAGACTAGCAGTTCTCGCTTGTTTTGATCCAGGTCTTCCGCCACTGAATGGGAAGTTGGGGAAATTCCTGAAACTAGTGGAGCTGAAACTAACAAGCCATGAATTCGCCCCTGACCTGACTTAAGGAACTATGACCAAGATAAGACGCAATGAACACACTCACCTCCCATATCACACTGTTTTTTTAGCACTACTACTTTTACAACTAAAGTTTTCTGTTTTTAACTTTTGCTTTTAACTTTTATCTGAGGATACGTGCTTTCAAAGTATTTTTCTTGTAATGGTTTTAATTAACATAAAACAATAAAAGTTAACTTACTTACTTACTATAAGCTATTATCATTTTATGCTTTCTGATGCTTTGCTGGTGGGTGGGTGGGCGGGGCTGCTCTGTTCTCAGAGCAGGGCAGGGGAGCAGTGGCTTGCACACTCCTAAGTGCACAATGACTGTTTGGTCGGCCCTCATGCGCACTTTCCCAATTCTCCATGCGGGCTGCATTACAGCCTGCATGGACAACAAGCCCAGGTTCCCCTTCCCTGGTTGAGCGTCCAACCAGGACACTCAAAACCAATCACAACGCTGCATTGCAGTGTTGTAATTAGTTAGGGGAGCCTGGGTGCCTACCAATCACAACACTGCATTGAAGAGTTGTGTTTGGTCAGTGCGGCCTGGTGCTGCTTCCGTCCGAAATGGAGAAGAGCAGGAGCGGAGACGCAGGACCCGGCGCAACAGTAAATGTATTTAATTGTGTTGCACAGTTTATTAGTCTTCTGCCCCCTGGGGAATCACATTAGTTTATTACCCCTAATCTGCTTCTGAGTGGGGCAAAAAGCCCAATAGATGCCAGGGAATGTTTGTTTTTTAAATATAGGGGTGGGGACATACTGGCATCAGCATAGCCATGCACCCCCCAAGTTAATAGGGCAACAGTCTTTCTACCCTTCCTGGGGGCAGATGTGAGTAATTGCTCCCGATGAGCCCCCTGGGAGCAGAAAACTCAATGTATAGCAGCATTTTTTTTTTTTTATTAACATATTAGGTTGGGTCTTTCCCAGCCTAACATCAGGCCCCACCCTCACCATTGAAACCTTTTAAATGTTCTCCTCTCCTGTGGATTCTTTTGGGTGTTGTTTTTACATTTGGGCCAGAAGAGTGTGGCTAGCTCCCAATATTCCAATTAAATCTTTTTTTATTTCGGTCCGTAGACCATAAAAGAACATTCACAGGTATATGCAATATATAAAAACAGATTAAAAAGCTAAAACCCGAATAAAACAAGATTGGGTTGTACATAACAGTTAAAAATCAGTCAGCATTAAATTCATTACTTGTTCCTAAAATACCTTACACGCCCACCACATAGAGCTTAAAAACAGGATACAGCATAAAAAATGTGCATGTGTGTGTGTTATATTTTAGGAGCCAATATGCTTCTTCACAGTCATTTGTACATAGGTTCCTGCACTATTGAACCAGCCATCTGTGTCTGATTTTTTGATACTCAGGACAGAAAAAAATTAATGGAGTTTGGTCTCCTCTCCCCTGCTGCAGGCTGGGTACCCCAAAGCAGAGCTGCTGGACCATTTATTAGTGAATGCACGCAGGGGGAGAGAACCATCCCTGAATTGTACATACAGTTTCTTGGCTAGAGCTGGCTGTATTTCATCTAGGCATGGCTCTAGATTGTACATATCATTTATTACCAAAATTAGCTGTAAGGGAGCCGATGGCAGAAGTTTCATAGAGTTGGATGAGTTTTCCCCACTTTAGCTGCTAACTAGTTGACTGCGTGAAATTACCATGCAAGCCAACTCCGGGTTGTACCATAGATTACCTCTAGCTATGGTATAGAGACCTTCCTTGATGGCCACCAGAAGTACGGAGCGATTGTAACCTATCACAAAAAACGAACTGTTGGAAATACGTTATTGACGCCTGAAACTGGAAGGGATCACGCCTAATGACTATTGAACTGATTGAACTAATTTCTATCGAACTTGTAATCAGGAAATTGATTGCTAACTACAAATCGAGGCATAGCGATACTCCTACCTTATATTATTCTGCGGACTTTGTTTCTCAATTTACACCAAACATTAACCCTGACGAAGTTCCTGTGGCACTGGGGGAATGAAACGCAAAGGCTGTGCCGTTTCTCATGAAAAGAATAAATAAAGAAAAGAACTTTCACATAAATTACCTTCATAACTGACTTTATTGGAGTGCACCTCCCTCTTCGAATGAACATTACCTTCCTTGATGTGTACGAACTAAGCCTATTTACCAAAGCCAGGAAGGCCCAGTATTTCTAGAAGCTCAGACCTATATTTAGCCAGCTCAGGGTCACCCATAAGCGCCACCAATATAGTAGGGGTCTACATCCAATTTCCTCTGCAATGGGTCTCACCCCTAGATCCAATCGAAGTGGACCTAATGGGGAGCTCACCGGTAGACTGGACAGCTGTTTAAGGAAACTGTTCACGATTTTGATAAAGGTATTGGGGAGACAATGACCCTAAAGTTCAGCAGCACTCCTTAATTGGATTTTATAAATCTCTATGACCGGACCCTATTTTGTCCCACTTGCAATGGTGAACGGCTGCACTTTTTTCGGTTTGGGTAGGCTGCCACCTGGAAAAACCTACCATGCGTCCCACACCCTTTTCTTACACACAATTCCACGCAAATCTCAAACGTTGACTAAAATCACACATTTTCCTCATATTTCTGTGAGGAAAACTTTTGGAAACTGTGGGGAGCAACACATTTTCTCCCACATTGCACTCCCCTAAGTCTCCCGATAAAAATGGCACCTCAATTTTTTGGGTGGGCCAGGACCTTAGACACAAATGACCCTAAAGTGGTGCATGGAGAGACCAGCAATAGTGACAGCTGCCAGATTTGGGGCCATGCTCGGATACCCCCATGGAAACCTTTCGAGCACAGACAATATTTAAATGTAAGTAACCATGAGATTCCAGGGTGGTGGGCCTTGTGTAAATCCCACAACATTTTCTTTCCCACAATGCCCTTCAAAACTCAAATATGCCTAAATTCACACATTTTCCTTACATTACTGTGATGGAAACTTCTAGAATCAGCAGGAATCCACAAAATGCCTTGTAAATAAAGACCTAAGGCAACATACTATTTAACTTTGAAATTTAGTAATATAAGGAGAGCCAAGCAAGACCAATGATATTTACCAAATCACGCTTTCTATCGGGAGCAGGACACTATCCAGGCGAGCAGTCTAGCCTTACATGGCAGTCCGACGTTTCCGGATACAAGCCGACCCAAGAATTATATTTAATTGCTTCCAGCCTTGGCAGACACATTGTTGCTGTACAGGATGTAGCTCGTATGTCAGGGACAAACCTAATTGCCTCAGGTAACAGACAGTCTTTTCAGAAAGTTTAAGGGTTTTTCTGTACCAGTGATTCTAACTGCATTTTGCGTGCACCATGACATTTAAATCCTGGTATTTACTGCACGCCATAGGCTTACCGTATATTGTGAAGAGTTGTTTGTTTCGTATAATCTCTCATGTTGAATCTGGACTACTGATATCTTAACTAGTCTTTCCTGAAACTATGTAATTTTACAAATTACAAATAGTCACGCATATTCGCATTCCGATTTCGTCAAAAGGTTGTTAGTGTTATCTGCCCTGTACATAAACTACAATTTTCAATTTTCTTGTGAGCAAATTTAGTAAAATGATTTTTCGAATGGTCAACCCATTTTTATTGATTCTTCGGTAACATATGGACCTTGACTGACAGATTAGTTTCCCCGTGAGCATACTGATGCCTATCAGATTATGAAAGGGTAGCCACCTGCAGTAACAGGTAGCAATATTGGCAGTGAGCGTCCTCACTATCAACAATAGACAGTTTTTCCTTCTTGGCTGTTATAGAATATAAAGACATCCTACTTCTTGCAAATAGATATGAAAATGTTAAATTTGACATCCTGAACAGCACTTAAGAAAAGAAAGAAAATAAGAGGACCATATGAGGGCTGTTGTCCCTCAAGGTACATAAATAGACTAACTCCATCCTATATATCTCCCCACCCTTCCCCCACCCCATTCCCAACTTCCCTTGTCCCCTACCCCTGGTTTCCTTTTTTCTACACATATTATCATTTTGTGACTTATAGTTCTATTCATAGCCAACGGATCTCAAATCGATTTCCTTTGGATTATTTTCACAGCAGTCCCACTAATTTTATTCAAGGACACATACATTATCACATATACTCAAATATATCTTCGTTTGGACTGGGAACAATACCTCACTTTGGGTTTGCCATATCTATTGGTTGTTTATCTTTCCCCATAGTGAGTAGACATGTATTCTTCATTCCAAACCGCAGTTGCAAACTCCATACTGTAACAAACAGAGGTATTTGAGACTTCTCTTCGTTCGGTATCAATCAGATTTTATTGTAAATAAATTCTATTTTTTCTTGTGCTTCTATTGACACATTTTGGTGTGCATTTCCTGGTACTCTCAATTCTACTTTGGATGCAAGCGCTTCTTTTCAAACTTTAAATTTGGAATATCATAGGATCACCATTCCATCTTTTTAAATTGCACTTACTAAGTTCATAGGCACCATCTTTTAAATTATAGGACCATTTCATGAATTATATATTTCTTAGTATTGTGTTGTGGAGGAAAACATCACCTTATTTCTAACTGTTCGAGAAAATATATTTGTTGTTGTTTAATATTTTTAAAGGTATATTTTGTTTACACCTGTGGTGTTCCTGATGAAGGCTCCTTGGTCGTCGAAATTTGCATTGACATGATCCTACCAAGAATTAGCAACGTTTTAAGCCAACATACTGTTTTGTAATTTGTTGTCTGATATTGCGCAAATATAATTTCTATGACCTGTTGATACATATCCCTATATCCTATCATGATAAGATGATCAGACAAGTTGACTTAGTTTACTCATAGAATAGGATTCATTCATTGGAGTCATCAGTAATTTGTTCTGATTTCAAAATTAATATTTTTGGTAATAAAAATTAATGGTAAACATCATTTGTCTTGCTTGGCTCTCCTTATATTACTAAATTTCAAGGTTAAATAGTATGCTACCTACGGTCTTTATTTACAAGGAATTTTGTGGACTGAACTGTTCCCAGGAGGAACAGGGTCAGACTGATTTGCATATGGCCATGCCTGAACTGGGGTGGCAGAGTGAGCTAAAGAAAGATGATGGATTAACCCCAGATCAGTTGACTGGGGGTGAGTGCTTGCAATGTTCAACACTCCGTCCATCATCCCCTTTGGTTTTGAAAAATATCAAAGTTAAACAGTAGACTGCCTAAGGTCTTTATTTAAATTATATTTTTCCTGTGTTGGGAGTGTTGATCATTAGCAGAGGGTTCTTTTTGTTCTCAATCATCCTCAAAATCCCTAACACCCAGCATTGCCCCACTTGTGCCAATAATACCATTGTACCACTTGTGTGGTTAGGTCTAGTGCCCACAACATAAACTGATCAAACCAAGGTCAACAGGAATCCCCTACAAGTGCTCCCATTTATTACTTTCAAACACAAAATCCTTAAGGAGTTTGACACATTGAGACAGTGCAGCCCTTAGACGAGGCATAATTTGAGTAAGGAGGAACATGTTCAATTTAATCTTTAAAAATCCTAAACCTACAATCACACAAGCAGATAGGCGAGGTAGGATTGTAATCCAGGACACGACAAACTATAATGCTAGATTCTTTGCCAATTGCCCAAATCTCACCATTTTACAAAACTATTGTGTGATCCCACAACCGAAGTATCTGCATTGACGAGATCAATTACTACACAAGCTAAAGAATAGGGCTTTCTCAGTGACACTGAATTTAGAGTTCTCAACAACATCTCCCCTAAAAGGCCAGTCATGCATAAACTTAAAAGAATCCACAAAGATGCCCAATTACAACCAGATAGTCCCATAATTTCTGGGTATGGCTCATTGCTTGAGCCTATTTGTCAATCTATTGATAACTTTCTAAAACCATTTGTTTCTGATACCTGGACCTTCATTCGGGTTACCACATATTTTATTAATTGTGTGAAGAATTATCCATTTTCAGAAAATGAATAATTTGTGGTCACTTTGGATATCCCGTCCCTTTATAAAAAAATACCTCAACAGGATGCTACTGAAGTGTTAAAAGATATGATCAACATTTGTCTCACTCCGATGGAGGTCCCTGTAGAATTTATTATTGATCTCCTGGATCTTGCAATGCAAAATAATGTTTTCACATTTAGGGGACTTTTAGCTTCAAATAATGGGAGTCACATTAAGGGCTTCATTTGCTCCTAATCTAGCCATTTTATACATGCATGATTTTGAGAAAAAATCCTGCTCAATGAGAATAAAGCATATTTCCGCAATATAACTACATAGAAACATTATATTGATGATTTATTTATGAGCTGGACAGCATCATCA
Source organism: Lissotriton vulgaris (assembly GCF_964263255.1). NCBI lineage: Eukaryota > Metazoa > Chordata > Amphibia > Caudata > Salamandridae > Lissotriton > Lissotriton vulgaris. The sequence continues at coordinate 726,869,943 of NC_141696.1, forward strand.
AATGAGCTCAGCACTTTCCATCAGTGGTTCAATTACAGAAATCCCCATATCCAGTTAACCTTGACCTCTCCCACCAAAGAAGTTAAATTACCTTGACCTGATAATTAGACATGATGATGGAAACCTACATTTTACTCTCTATTTTAAACCTATAGAAAACAATTATTCACTGAAGTCCTGTAGTTTTCATCCACGTTGTTTATTTGATAAATTACCCTTCAGTCAGTTTCTGCCTATTTGTCAAACCTGCACTAGGAAGGATAATTACATTAAAGAGTCAGATACCATGATCTCCCCCCTTCTAGCGAGGGGTTACCCAAATTGACTGTATATATGAACTCACAAAAGAGCTTGGTTTTTACATCATGAAAATTTGCTGCCCCCCTCTAAAGGATCTTCTGAACAGAGATTGACTTTTTTCGACCAATTAATACCAGCGAGTAAGGACATCGCAAAACTTGTTCTTTCAAATTTGTGTATTTTGAGATCTTTAGATGATAGTCTAGAACCTCCATTGATCTCCTTTAAAAGAGGGAGGAACATCAGCGAGCATTTAGTGAAGGCTGGCAATCCTGGTGGCATCCTCCTTGCCATCTAAATGTTCAAATATGGGATTTGGGCCCATTCATAATGCACTTCAAGTGTTGAATGTGCAGTGTGTGCGATTACACCTTCAACCCAAAGGGTTTTGAACATCTGATTGTGTTATTCTCTCTTACCTGATATCTATGCTAGTTGGTGCCCATGTGGAAAAATCTACATTGGGATGAGCATCCAATGGATTTGTTGCAGGATTCCTCCACACAAGAGCAGAATATGCTGCGGGAGTTCTGCTGCTCCTTTGGTTAAACATCAACAACAAATGGGAATACAGCACAAGATCTAGAATGGCAAGAATTTGATCCAGTATTAAGGACGGCTAAAGTCACCAACGGCTCCCAGATTCTGATGACACTGGAATGCAGATGGATAGACCATCTGAACTCTGCAGTTACAGGTCTCACTCAATGATGAAACTATGCAGACTGTCTCCAACTACACTTTTTAAGCATTTGGTCTTTGCTTGATGTAAAACATCTAATTTAAATTTTGACCTCACACGAGGATTGGGCTACTTGGCTGTTTTGGATACGTCCTTGTATGTTCAATTCTGTTATGTGCTACATGTAAATGTTTTTGTACATACCCATGACAACTTCTGTCTTCATCGTCATCACATGTTCATTTAATAATAAACTGTTCTTTATTCATTCTGTATTCTCTGCGGGTATGTTCTTGCAATATCTATATGGTGTCTAAAGTTCCCTCTCTTCTATTTGGGTTTTGGGTTTCTGTTCCTCCTTTCTCTCAATTATGATTAGTTATTCCATTTGTGGATATTCCAATTGGATGGTTAGCAGTCATAATCTTTTCTTGTTTCTATAGTGATGATTTATGTTGTGCTAGTTTGAATGCAGTTTTTTCTATTAACATCTGCTTTGCCTATACCTGCACTTCTGACCCATCAGTCTTGGTTATGAGTTTTTTTTTATTCTTATAATATTTCATACATTTTGATTTTTTTCTTCCATTTGTGCATATTCTAAATTGTAGGGTACAACCTTTATCGTGTCCTGTTGGTTATAGGGGTCACCTGTGTTGCAGTTGCTTTGATGTTGTATTGATGTTGTATTGCTTCTAAACGCACTGGACGTCAGGAGTCATGTTTTATGCGCACAGCTGTTTGCTTGAGGTTGGTTTCCCTGTACCCCGCCTATATCGACTACAACTCCCATCCTTCCTTGGTACGTCTGACATCAGCTATGCAAGTATTTCTGCCTGTGTCTGTACCTTGAATGTTTGCAGCACTGTTTAAGCTCAGGCTTGATATGCCATGTGTTGCATTACTCCCTGAAGGGAATTCTATAGCCATGTTTTTTTCAGGCAGTGTGGATGTAATTTATGTAGAGATCACCTAACCTTGAACACATAGTGTCCTTGTGACTCTGTTGGTGGAGAGGTTTTTTCCTCCCCCCAGCTGCTGTTTTGTTCTCCCCATATGCCAGTTTGGAATCCTTGCACTAGACATTTTGGCAGCCTTGGATGGTTGCCTTTTAGTGCAAATCATCTTCCCTCAGTTACAAGTATTTTCTCATATTTTGTCCTGGCCAAAAAAGTGTTAAGTTGGATGAGCTTTGGTGCTTTTAGACTTGACTTAATTTTTCTGAATTTGTTTAGGTCCAATTTGGCCAGGATATATTTTCTCTGCATTGGCTTTGTACATTTTGGCAGAACTCTTTCTGTAAGCCCTTCTATACAAGTGAAACCAGTTTACATACCCTTCCTTTGTATGCACACTAGTGGTGACCTGTGTCTCTCCTTCACTGGTGTCTCCTCCGCTATGGTAGAAGAAGAAGCATATAATGATAATAAGAAAGAGCAGCCCTGATAAAACTGCTTTTAATGAACAAAGAATTCGCACATGCAGACTAGCAGTTCTCGCTTGTTTTGATCCAGGTCTTCCGCCACTGAATGGGAAGTTGGGGAAATTCCTGAAACTAGTGGAGCTGAAACTAACAAGCCATGAATTCGCCCCTGACCTGACTTAAGGAACTATGACCAAGATAAGATGCAATGAACACGCTCACCTCCCATATCACACTGTTTTTTTAGCACTACTACTTTTACAACTAAAGTTTTCTGTTTTTAACTTTTGCTTTTAACTTTTATCTGAGGATACGTGCTTTCAAAGTATTTTTCTTGTAATGGTTTTAATTAACCTAAAACAATAAAAGTCTACTTACTTGCTTACTATAAGCTATTATCATTTTATGCTTTCTGATGCTTTGCTGGTGGGTGGGTGGGCGGGGCTGCTCTATTCTCGGAGCAGGGCAGGGGAGCAGTGGCTTGCCCACTCCTAAGTGCACAATGACTGTTTGGTCGGCCCTCATGCGCACTTTCCCAATTCTCCATGCGGGCTGCATTACAGCCTGCATGGACAACAAGCCCAGGTTCCCCTTCCCTGGTTGAGCGTCCAACCAGGACACTCAAAACCAATCACAACGCTGCATTGCAGTGTTGTAATTAGTTAGGGGAGCCTGGGTGCCTACCAATCACAACACTGCATTGAAGAGTTGTGGTTGGTCAGTGGGGCCTGGTGGTGCTTCCGTCCGAAATGGAGAAGAGCAGGAGTGGAGACGCAGGACCCGGCGCAACGGTAAATGTATTTAATTGTTTTGCACAGTTTAAAAAAAAAATATGCAGTACTCCCACGCGACTCACACGTCCTGCCTTCCGCTAGCCATGCCGCCCACCTCGGCTCTCTTTTTTTTTCTCGTAGGTTTCTTTCTTCTAAATGCCCTTTAACAATCTGCCCTGGTGATGGTGGCATTTGTCAATTGAGCCATAAGGGCTGAAACATCAGCTTAATTCTTAACTAGGGTACCCTAATCCTCATAGCATCCAGATTAATGAAAAATGATTCTGTTGGCGCCTGCTGGGATTACCACTAAATAGCCCACAATTCTTTTCTCACAAACAATTAGGGCTAACCTATGTGACAGATTGGGTGAAACATGTGCCTATTTTATTGTGGCTTTCTGTTTGGTCTAATGTTATTTTTTTCCTTACTAGACAAATTAGTGAGGACTGTCTTCCCTGCGATCTAGGTCACAAAATTCCATGGCTCCTTTATATCAAATTGAAAGTTGAAATACTTGGCAGATCATATCTATTCAGCAGCCTCCAGCAGATAACACAGGGTGATTCAATTAGGGTCAAAGAGAAATGTTGTGCTTTTGTCACTTTATCCCAGGAGGGGGAGTGCTAGACCTTCCAGCCATATAGGGGACTCCCCCGCAACCTTTTGCCTTCCCCCCACCTGCTTTTATTGAATTTTTTTTGTTGGCCTTTAGACTCTGTGCACTTTACCACAGCTAACCAGTGCTAAAGTGCTTCTGCTTACTTCCTAAAACATGGTAACATTGGCTTACACCTGACTGACATATTAAATTTACTTAGAAGTCCCTAGTAAAAAGGTATATATACCCAGGACCAGGGAAATGAAATGCTACCAATAGGCCTGCATCACATATGGTGCCATTGCACAGCTACTCGCACACATACAAATATCTTTATTCTGCATTCTTAATGTCACTTATCCACATTATGTCTCATGAGAGTTATGGCATTGGACAAAGAAACCATTTGAAAAGGTTGTGAAGATCATGTTGTATCAGCACACTTTCCTATTCTTGAGCAAACTCCTTAAGAAGCTAGCAACTTAGAAAGAAAACTCTCTCCCCAGAGATGAATTATCCTGATGAATGTTTACCAGTTCAATCAATAACTCTGAATAAAGTCAAATAGTGGGACTCTAAGACAGGACTCTGAGACAGGAAAATTGATCTGTTCTGATCCAAGATGTGATACACACATTGGCTTAAAGTAGCTGGCCAATTCAAGTCAGCACCTGAAGTGGGCTGAACGAAAGAGGATTCTCTGGCATTGCTCCGGCGAGATTATAGTAAGGGGAAAAGAACTGTCTACCAAAACGGCGGATTAGTCACAGTTCACGTGATCTATGCGCGTGCACAGCACCAGCCACGTCACACACCACCATTTGTCTGTGCCTCGCATCAGACTTCAAAGGCTGCCGCATCCCCCCAATCAGACTTCAAAGTCTGCCGCTGACCTGCCCCCGCATCAGACTTCAAAGGAATGCGCTCGCGCTCCTCCCCTCCCCCGCCACAGCAATGCCGAGAGCTTGTTTTGCTTGCTACTCCTTGCCCTCTGGTCTCCCGCCTGCTCTCCCGTGTGCTTGCATCTTCCTTCCTTGGCCCTGGGTGTTTTCCGTGTTCTCCCATTCAGTGCCTTCTCGAACCAGTACTTGATTGCTGTTCAAGCCCCAGCCCTCGCTGCCTATATCATTATACACTCTCCTTGTGTTTTCCTGTTTCCCCTTGTTTTTTCCCAGCGACATCATTCTGTGGTTTGATAAACTGAACGAGCTTTGTAGCACTCAACCCTGCGTGTTCTTAGCTTTAGTCTCTGTGCTGCTGCACCACATCACTCAGGGACACCACCACATCACTCAGGGGCACCACCACATCACACAGGGACACCACCACATCACTCAGGGGAACCACCACATCACTCAGGGGCACCACTCACGGGCACCACCACATGACTCAGGGACACCACCACATGACTCAGGGACACCACCACATGACTCAGGAACACCACCACATCACTCAGGGGCACCACTCAGGGACACCACCACATCACTCAGGGACACCACCACATGACTCAGGGACACCCCCACATCACTCGGGACACCACCATATCACTCAGGGACACCACCACATCACTCAGGAACACCACCACATCACTCAGGGACACGACCACATCACTCGGGGACACCGCCACATCACTCAAGGACACCGCCACACCACTCAGGGACACCACCACATCACTCGGGAACACCACCACATCACTCAGGGACACCACCACATCACTCAGGGGAACCACACCATCACTCAAGGACACACCACATCACTCAGGGAAACCATCATATCACTCAGGGACACCACCACATAACTCAGGGACACCACCACATCACTTAGGGACACCACCACATCACTCGGGGACACCACCACATCACTCGGGGACACCACTACATCACTCAGGGACACCGCCACATCACTCAGGAACACCACCAGATCACTCAGGGACACCACCACATCACTCGGGGACACCATCACATCACTCTGGACACCACCACATCACTCAGGGACACCACCACATCAATCAGGGGCATCACTCAGGGGCACCATCACATCACTCAGGACACCACACATAACTCAGGGGAACCACTCAGCAGCACCACCACATCACTCAGGGACACCACCATATCACTCAGGAACACCACTACATCACTCAGGGACACCACCATAACACTCAAGAACACCACCACATCACTCAGGAACACCACCACATCACTCCGGGACACCACCACATCACTCGGGGACACCACCACATCACTCAGGAACACGACCACATCATTCAGGGACACCACCACATGATTCGGGGACACCACCACATCACTCAGGGACACCACCACATCACGCAGGGGCACCAGCACATCACTCAGGGGCACCATCACTTCACTCAGGGACACTACCACATCACTCAGGAACACCACTACATCACTCAGGAACACCACCACATCACTCCGGGGCACCACCACATCACTCTGGGGCACCACCACAAAACTCAGGGACACCACCATATCCCTCAGGGACACCACCATTTCACTCAGGAAAACCACCACATCACTCAGGAACACTACCACATCACTCAGGGACACCACCACATCACTCAGGGACACCACCACATCACACATGGACACCACCACATCACTCGGGGACACCACCACATCACTCAGGAACACCACCACATCACTCAGGGGCACCACTCAGGGGCACCACCGCATCACTCAGGGACACCACCGCATCACTCAGGAACACCACCACATCATTCAGGGACACCACCACATCACTCGGGGACACCACCACATCACTTAGGGACACCACCACATCACGCAGGGTTACCAGCACATCCCTCAGGGGCACCACGGCATCACTCAGGGACACTACCACATCACTCAGGAACACCACCACATCATGCAGGAACACCACCACATCACTCCGGGGCACCACCACATCACTCCGGGGCACCACCACATCACTCAGGGACACCACCACATCACTCAGGAACACCACCATATCCCTCAGGGAAATCACCACTTCACTCAGGAACACCACCACATCCCTCAGGAACACTACCAGTCACTCAGGGACACCACCACATCACACATGGGCACCAGGACATCACTCGGGGACACCACCATCTCACTCAGGGACACCACCACATCACTCGGGGACACCACCACATCACTGACGGGCACCACCACATCACTCAGGGACACCACCACATCACTCAGAGACACCACCATCTCACTCAGGGACACCACCACATCACTCGGGGACACCACCACATCACTGGGGGACACCACCACATCACTCGGGGACACCACCACATCACTCGGGAACACCACCACATCACTCAGGGACACCACCACATCACTTAGGGACACCACCACATCACTCAGGGGCACCACCACATCACTCAGGGGCACCACCACATCACTCAGGGACACCACCACATCACTCAGGAACACCACCGCATCACTCGGGGGCACCACCACATCACTCAGGAATACCACCACATCACTCAGGGACACCACCACATCACTCGGGGACACCACCACATCACTCAGGGACACCACCACATCACTCGGGGACACCACCACATCACTCGGGGACACCACCACATCACTCGGGGACACCACCACATCACTCTGGGGCACCACTACATCACTCTGGGACACCACCAGATCACTCTAATACACCACCACATCTCTCAGCCCAACCACATCATCACTCAGCACCACAACAACACTGTCCTTGCTTGCTACCAATAAGCATTGCCATAGCAAATAGGACTCGCATTAGGAAAGTGTAAGCTATTGGCTTTGTCAATAACAATGCTATTAACTTATATATTTTCAAAGCCAACACATATTAAAAAATGTTTTATTTACAATACCAATAGCTCACACTTTCCTAATGTGAGACCTATTGCATTGCAAATGCTTGTTGTATCAAAGATATCTAGATGACAGGTGATGTCAAGCTAGACCAAAAATAAGAATATGTTTATAGATCAAAAAGTAGGCATAAATTACTGTGATTCCTGCATCTGGAAAACAAACTAAAATGCTGCTGGTAAAGGAAAAATATAATGTATTATTGATAAAAACAGACTTACAAAAAGTGAGCAGAACCGTTATCAGACGCTTGCACCGATTTCAGGACTAGAATAGCCCGGTTTTCTAATTTTATTAAAGATGGAGTGTGAGCTGATCAGTTAAAGTGAGAAAGGGAGTTGGTTCTAGGTGGATGCAGCTTGATAGTTTAATGAGCATCCACCTGATCCCAAGTGAGGGATGTGGTGCACCATGGAACACCACTTCAGAGAGGAGCGCAGCAGCCAGGTTGGATGGAGAAAATACATAATGCAGGCTGGCCAGAGTCATGTAGAGGTCTATAAACATGGTAGAGGCGCTTAAAGAGTTCTTAAATGGAACCAGTAGAGTGATTTAAATTGCAGAGCCATGGAGGCCAATGCAATGAGGACGAGCTTGATATTCGCAGACTTTTAAATGGTTTGTCATCTATTATTCTGGTAGGTGGGAATGTCAACATAGAGAGTTTTGTCATAGTGGAGGATTTTTGGATGACCAATTTGCAAGATTCTATGGCAGGGGTCTCCAACCTTTTCTGTAGTAAGAGCTACTTCTGATCAGTGAAAATAATTGTGAGCTACTGAAGGCTAGACAACTCATGCATTGTTATCAGACACCCTTCCGCCAAGTCATTGACTTTAAGCCTAATGTCCATAGAACCAGATACTATGGGCCTCATTTATGAAAGCCTTGCGCCACCGATGCGTCACTTTTTCCCATGTTAAAAGTGACGCACCGGCGGCGCAAGGCCTTCATAAATAAGGCCCCATGAGTTTAACAAAACATGTATCAGTGAGAGTGTGGTCTGTGGGGATGTATGAACATGTGTGCGTCTGAATGGGATAAATGTGTATGGGTGGCCGAAAGCCTGTGTTGTATGTACATTTGGCACTAATACCTTTTTTGTCATATGTGGCACAGTTACATGCATTATACAAACATATATCCATTTTCTTTAAATGTGAGAAAGTTAAAGTGCAGAAAATATTCTGCAAAAATGTCCATGATATGAAATATTTCTGTTGTCTTTAAATTTCTCGCTGTATTATTCAGTTATAAATATAGCACTGTGTCTACCACCCACTGGGAGCAAGATGCCTGCTGTGTGTAAAGGCAACACTTTGAAATGGAATACAATTAAACTGAAGAGTTAACTTAATAATTAAGGCACCTTTTTATTTTTACTTTCTACCATTTAAAAGCATTCATGAACATCATTTTGTTCTCACGAGCAGCCTGGGCAGGTAAGAGTGGTGGTGCAAGGGCTGAAGGGAGTCGAAAGACGCTGATGGGTTCAAATTAAAATAATGATAGAAAACCACTTACCTGTTGCTCGCCGCATCACCGAGTGGAACTCCACCCAGGCCTATTCTTCACCTCTGTGCCCTGGGTCATCAATGGGACTCCAGCACTGCTCTTTATCAGGCCCTGATATCTTCAGTCTGAAGATAATAATGTAAAATAAACACAGCCTTCCGTTAGCTTTAATAGAAAACTGTGACCCTGTGCTTTTTTTAAAAATGAACTTGAAGCTATGAGCTACTCTGAAGGTGTCAACAGTCTACTGGTAACTCATGAGCGACTTGTTGGAGACACCTGGTCTATGGGGAGCTAGAACAGTCCTTTCTGTTGCATCACATTGTCAAGTTACTGTCTAGGATAATGGTGTGATTTCCTGAAGAGTTGGTAGGCTGTTCCCCCTGCTCCATGGGCCACCAAGCATCTGCTGAGTCAGATGTTGCTTTGAAGAAAAGCATATCCTTGGTTTATTGTTGTTGAGCTTAAGGCAATTAATATGCATCCAGGTTGTCACATTTAGCATACAGAAGGAGAATTTGGTAAATGTGACTGACATGTTGTCTGAGATGAATATTAGAAGTTCAGTGTTGACAGTATACGAAATTACGTTGAAGCTGTAATTTCTTAATATGCTGGCAAGAGGAGATGTGAATATTAAGTAGGGAAGGTGTTACAAATGGGTTCCACCCATTTAATCTACCAAGAGTTTTAGCTTTTTAATCACTTTTTAGTTTTTACAGTGGGTGAGTCTCACTACTCTGCAATTCAGGTATGGTAGGGTGCACTTGGCTGGTTACATGTGAACAAGTGTGCACACATGTGCACACACACATGCAGGCTGTGTGTGTGAGATTACTGTTATACAGCACCTGGTAACTGTGTTCAGGAAGCCTGGCCCGCAGGGGACTCTACAAGGTTAGACGTTGACCTGGGGTAGGCCTTATAATATTAGTGGCCATTTGTCAGTAAGGTCACTAGGGGTTACTGCTTTATCTGCTGTGTCATTCTAATATTCACATCATGGGAAATCTTCATTAAAGTGCCGTTTTGATTCCCTACATTTGCAAACTCCAGTAAGGTATCAAACCAAGGTGAAACACTTTTGGCAAGTTTGAGTATGAAGGTGCAAAGAATCCACTTGTCCTCCTTATGGGTCATCCAGAATTGTCATATTTCTCTGGTTCAGCTCACAATTAGATTCCAGGCCTTCTGTTCTTATGCTGGGCCAAGTTTATTACTCTGCTCCCCAGCAGAGGGAACAAAGGCCTCCCCTCACCAAAGGAGTAACTAACGACGCTTCACTCTGCTTCTGTGGAGGAAGGGGTGGAAAAGAAAATCAGCATCGATTAATTAGCTGTTACACTGTACCAGGGTTGGGACAGCCCAGGCCCACTGAACGAAGATAGGTGCCCAGACCGCTGGAGACAACACAAGAGGGTTCTACCCTTTGATGTCAGCTAGAGATGGCACTGAATCCCCAGAAGAGATGTTCACACAGTCCTCTTGATGGCACCATCTTGTATTGCCCTAGCAGGAGGGTTGGTACAGGGGTGGAGGGACTATGTGTTACTCTAGTTTTAGGCCAGGGGTGCCTGGTGTCTAGAACTTTCTACCCCATTTAAAAACTCTTGCACAAGGGAAATAAAGACAGTAGCACACTGGAATTTGACACCGGCAGCACCATGGAAAGCTGTAAGGGCAAGTCTACTGATGCTCTAATGGACTAAGGACTCTGTCTACAGCTCACCCCAGGACCAGTGAGTCTCTTCAGGAGCTGTGAGGCTTGTGCCCTTATATCCCTGAGGACTAGTTGGGGAAAGATGTGGACTTTGGTGAACCAGCAGAAGGAGAGTTGGAACAAGTTGAAAAGGAGAAAAACTGATGCAGGGAGCCAGCAGAACTCACTCCCACCAAAGAATGACACTTTGAAGGCTAGGAGGCCTATGCAAAGTGTCAATATGCCTGGGGTTCACTACCAGAGCAGAATGAGACCAAGATTGTCCAAATCGTTTCCAACGGAGCCTGAGTTATGGCCTTTTAAAGATTTTATCTTTGACCCCTTTTTGACAAAATGAGTGTGTGGCCCGGGTGGGGCAGTACTCAGGCGTAAGCACAAGATTCAATAATGTTTATTGAGCCAGATAAAGGGGCGTGCATAGGGCCCCTCTACAGATCTCTGCAAAGCCTGAGAACCCCATTCCAACTGGGCTGGATTACGCATAGTCCACAAAGGAAGAAGGAGGGGGTGCACCATTGCCCCCCAAAAAAGGAGAAATGGACCCAGGGCCTCAACCTCAGGCCCCATGTGGTGAAGGAAGGAGGGGGAGCACAGTGTCCAGGGGGAACGGGGTGGCCACCATTACAAAAGCACTGTGCTCGCTGGCTTCCTACCCAGCTGGCTCCACTGCGACTGACAAAGGAGTGAACTGCCCACACTACCCCACAAAATTACATGTCAGGTTCCTGGTTTGACCCCAACAAAACACAAAAGAGGAAAAAATGTAAAAAGAGGTGTGGCACCTGGCAAATCTGAAGCAAGAAAACGGCTGGGGCAGCTATGCAAATACTCACGGCTCCCAGGCTGAGAGGGCCCCATAATGCCATAGAGGGTTTATTTTACATATAGAATTGTGCTGGTGGTGGCCCCAGGAGGACAAGGTCCCCACAAAATTACTAATTTAGCAATGTGGGGGCCGAAGGGTGTTCAGAAACCAGCCACCCCTCACCAACTTTTTTTAATTTAGCCCTTAGTCGCCTAGGTTTTAGGAAACATGACGTGGGGACATTTTGCCATTATTTTCAAAGACTCCGAAGGCTGAAAATTTTGTTTTACAGGCTGAGACTGCAACAACCTCTAGTGGTTGTTTTTGTACCTACATTTTATATGGCCCGAAGGGGTTAAAGAAAATCACAGATACATCTCATGTTCATTTTAAAATCTTTATTGATAATACATTGCTGAAAGAGTTTTTTTTACAAATTTTGCAATGCTTTATCGATAATAATGACTCCATTTGACATGTGAATAATTGGTCTTTTAATGTAGTAACTCTTGACAAAGCCAATAGGCTTGCCTTATATTTTTTGTGATGTTTCTTTGACAAAGCCAGTAGGCCTGCATAATTTCAAGAAATAACCCTTATATCGTGATGTTATATCTGGTATTGCTGGGGGGCTACTGTGATAGTTTTTTCAGCAATGGAATGACTTTAGCCTGATAATAGTGTAAGGTGACTTCAGTAACGGCCAGGGGAGCATTAAAAAGTGTAGCAAGGACTAAGTATACTGTTTCTTGGCAGAGTGAAAAAATGTGATGTGAGCAGGGGTCATGCGGAGATCCCAATTTGGTGATGTATATCAGGCTGATAACTGCATCCAGATCAGTAGAGGTGAAAGTCATTGGTAGCTTTCAAAGGCTGGTTGAGTCAGGGAAGTCAGCCCAGGCTAGGCTGAGGCACAAAATTAGAGTAAATATAGTTTCTTTTACTAAAAAGGTTCACCAATTTGGAGCACAGGTCTTCCAATGAGGTGATGGTTTGAGAGCACATTGTGAGATGTGAAAAAACTTTAATAAAAGAGAATATCTCCCAGGAAGAATTGGAGCTATTGTGAATTCATTCAGCCAGAACCACGTACAGTGTACTTTTCTGTGATAGTTTACAGGAAGGCTTTGTAGTAGCCCCTGTCTATATCACAGTGAATGGGCCTCCAGTTATTCTCAAGTTCTGTGCTATACCATTTCAGTTTCCTAAGGGTGTTTGGTGTACCATTTTGTCAAGGGATGTTTGTGTATCTTGTAATGGGAATTAAAGGGGAACGAGTGATGTGTCAATGGGCTGCATAAAGGAGTCACCTTCACCAGGTGTGAATGTCAAGAACAATGCAAAAAGTGATCAAGTGCTCCTTCCATGTTATGACCCAAGATTTATTTCCTGAATTTATTGCAGACTTGGAAATGTGGGTTTTAGATGAGCATTGTAGGGAAGGAATCTTAAAATCTATTAGTTAGTGGTCAGTCCATGTGACCAGAAAGGAAGGCAAACACGCATTAGGGTTGGAAAAAATATGGTTTTAAAGCCTCGCCTGCTAGGTGAGTAGGGCAGTAATGAGTTGCAGTAGCACTAGAGAAGACAGGTCATCTAGAACCATGCAAGAGTCTGAAGTATGATGTTATCCAAATGGAAATGGAAATCACCTAGAACGATCACAATCCAAAATTTGAGAGTGAAGGGTATAGGCAGTTCCATCTTCTTGGGGTTGGTGTCTTTATTAGGGCCAGAGGGCCTATAAGGGCATCATAAAGGATGGAAGATTTGACAGAAGTAAGTTAAAATATGATGTATTTGAGCCTTTCAAGAGAGTCCACTGTGAGCATTGAAACAGTGAGCGCCTTGTCTTGGACACAAGGAACAATTTGAGCGCTTCGGATGTGAGGAGGATACCGGGGCTCTACTGCGGTGTAAACGAGCACTGAAATCTCTCTTTGGACTCAAAGGCCCAGGAGTCCCTTGGTCGGCCTCACCTGCAGCGGGGCCAGAGCAACGCCCCCCTGCCGACGCACATTTATCCCAGACATGCACCCGCTGCGCGGGAGCACCGCGGGAGAAGCCCGGGACAAGGGCGGGACAGTCTGTGGCAGTCTGGGGCAGGACGAGGCTGGGCTGGGCCACAGATCTTGATCGTCGCAACAGAGGTTACCTACACACGCAAAGTGAGACTTTTGAATTCCCCGACCGTGTACTATCATTAATTGATTTGTAAAGCTTTAGGAACTTGAGCTGACATACATTTTATTATTATTGTATTTTGCAATTCATGATAGCCTTTGTTCTTTTCATTTAAATACTTTGGGATTTGTTGCTAGTGTTAACAATGTCTAAACAGAAAGTCGTAAAAACCCCACCAGTGATAGCCACGCTGGACAACTACTTAGTGAAAGTAGTTAATAAAATTAATAATGAACGGCGATTATCGTTAGGCCAGGGGAGTCCTCCTGCTATATCCCCTACACTGCCTACCCCATTGGCCGTATTACCATTGGATGATAGCTGTGAACTTGGTAACCCCGATGTTTTAATAACGGAGGTGCCAGTCCAATCAGCCTTCAATCAGGATATACTGTATGCATCCTATGATACTCCACTACAGCGCTCCCCGGCCCCTAAGCACTGAGGGCATGTAGGAAAGTACAAATTAAACGTGGGGGAAATCGTAACAAAAAAAGAGAAGAAACACCACCCAAAAGTACCGCATGTGATGCAGAGCTAATGGATAAGATAGGCATAGTTAAAATGAATACTGAGCAACTTGATCTTCTAGTCAGTATTATAGATGCCAAGATAGAAAAGATTATTAAACCCCTAGTGGTTATGATTGATCTGATTTCTGCAGAAGTATTAAGACTAGGAGACCTTTTGTACACCCACATTGATATGGCTGAAAGATCTAGGGCTGTCGATAAGGGTTCTAGAGTTAGTAAAGACATATCAAAGGGGGGGCGTGGCCAAGATGGCGTCGGAGTAAGACGCACTTTCGAGTCCCTCCGGCGCCCGACCAGCTTAGCGTTGTATAGCATCGCCCACAGGGTGCTGATCGGTCTCCAAACACCTGCAGAGGCCACTGACATCGAGTGGAGCGGTCCTGCGCTGACAGCGGGAGACCAGAGAACGCCATTGGAAGAGAGGCAACTTCCGGCCTTGTAAGCACCGGACTCGCGTGGGAAGGAGGCCGGCCCTTGCGTGCGGAGGAACCCCGCGCTGACTGGGCGCGGGGTCGAAGAGCCGCGGAGCCGCGGTATCATCTGCCCTCCATAAAGCCTGCCTGTTCTGTGGCGCACCGTCGAGGACGGCCTGGTGGTTTGAGGCGCTCTGCGGCGGTCGGCTGCGGGGAGTTGGAAGCCGGCCGACCACGTGGAGAGTGCAATCGGGCTATCGGCGGAGCTGAGAGAGGCTGGGAGCGGCCGTTAGTGGAGTACGCCGGAGGAGCTGGTTGCAGCCACTGGAGGAGGGGGACGACCCTACTGCAGAGCAACTTTGGGATTTCTGGTGCCCTGACCGCAGCGTGAAGCAGCCGGAGACGGGGGGCAGGCCCGGACCTGAGAGCACCGGTCTGGAGTGGGAGCAGACCCGGGCCTTAAGGACGCCGCGGAGCTCCGCGGTACAAAGACTCGGGACCCCCTGGTCGAATTGCCTACCATCTGGAGCTGAGACACCACGTCTGGTGCCCTGGGAAAGAGGGCTGAGGAGTCTGGCGGCCAAAGACACGCCGAGGCCCATGGTAGCGGTACGGCCTACATCGCCTTACGGCCTGAAGAACTGGCCTGGTCCATCCTCCAGCTGAGGCCGTGACATAGCCCCGAGAGGAGGACAGAGGAGCACTGCCGGAGCCCAATGGTCCGGACTGGTGGCCCGATCTACAGTGGTGGAGGACCCAGGGACAGGAGCAGTGCACTCTGAGGCCTTTACTGCCGGTTGCACGCATCACTGCATTGACTTTGGAAGGCGCCTCCTGGCGGGAAGCTTTTCCGACGCCATCTTAGCTGGACGGCCACTGACTGTGGCGCAGTTACGCGGGGGCCGAGACTAGATGCCTAGCGAGGTCCGGCACTGCACCTGAACGCTCCTTATTCCTGGGGAGTGAGCGACGGCCCTGGTCCCACGCCACAGCCGGGAATCCATGATGTCTACCACGCTTCGTAAGGGAAGGCCGGGAAAGGACGGCACCTCTAAGTCCACGCAACAGCCGGCCTCCCCCGGGGCCAGTGGTTCGTCCAAGCAGTTGGATGATGAAGCGCCCGCTACCAAGGCGTTTATGACTGAGCTATTCGCCTCTATTAAAGAGGACACTTCTGAACTCCGCACCCAGTTGGCATCGGATCTACGGGAGGTGCGGAGAGAGGTAGATGGAATTGGTGAACGTGTAGCGACGCTGGAGGATCACGATTTGAGTGTAGCGAACAACGTGCACCAACTACAACAGGACATCATCCGTCTTACGGAGCAGAATTTGGACCTGCAGACCAACACAGAGGACTTGGAGAATCGTTCCCGGAGGAATAACATTCGCATTAGGGCGGTCCCATGGGACGGAGAAGCTGGGGACCTCCGTGGCTATGTCCAAGCACTGTTCTTACAGATTTTAGACGAGAAAGAGGTGCAAGAAATTAAAATGGATAGGGTACACAGAGTTGGCCTGCCTAGAAGGGGAGGGGGTCCCCCTCCGGACATCCTCGTTTGTGTGCATGACTTTCAGGTGAAGGAGCGCATCTTGCGAAAGGCTAGAGCCATCACTTCCTTGCAATTCAGGGACCACCGCCCACAGCTCTACCAGGATCTGGCGGCGTCGACACTTCAGAAGCGGAGGGAATTCCGCCCCGTAACCTCCTTCCTGCGGGAACGCAACATTTCGTACTCCTGGGGGCACCCCTTCCGTATCATATTCCGGTGGCAAAATAGGCTGGCGCAAATTCGTTCCCTGCAGGTGGCAAAGGATCTTCTGGGTCTGGAGGACGTTCCTCCCTCCCAAGCAACACGTTCCTCGCCATCGAGGAGACAACACCGGTCTTCCTCCTGGCATAGAATTGGTTCGTCCCCGAACCGCCGGCGACCGGATCGCGCTGCTAGCTTGCAGGAAAGAGGGGATGCGGTGGCATCGGTGGCCTCGGCCACAGTAGCAGATTCTCAACAAAGCTCTGGAGCAGCGTGATCCCAGATTTTATGAAGGTTGAGCGCCGGAGGGACTCTGGCCCTAAGGTCCCGGGGTACTATTGTACTTTTGGAGAAGACACCCCGGACCGTGGCCCTGGGGGTCCCGGAGTTGGTGCCCCCACCCCGATTCCAGTCCGATGAGGGCCTTGTGAACTATGGTCCATTGGAACTGCTGAGTACTCTGTTCAGGTTCAGTGTTTTGAGTCATGCCTTGTTGGGGTTTTGGTTGCTGGGGGGGGGGTAGGTGGGTGGTTCCAGGGGTGGGGGGCACAGGTGGGGTGTTGGGGTTTGGGGCGAGGGGGGAGGGGAAAGTGGTGGTGACCGAAAATTGTGTGTGTGAGGTATCATTTGCGCTGGTGGTGTTCTTCATTGCGATCACTATCTTGAGCCTCAATGAGGAGTATACATTTTCTGATGTTTGCATGGAGGGGGGTTGTCTGGAACTCTGGGATGGGGTGTGTACTGTTCCTCATGGGCAGGGGGCGCTTGGGACATTGTTATTGGTGTCTTTAGCCGACTGTTCTCAATGTAAGGTGCCCTTCGGGTCGTTTTGTCTGCTTGACTTTGGGAGGTCCGATGATGTGAAATTGCTGGGGAGGTGGGGAGATCTGAGGAGTGGAGGAGGCTGTTGGGAGGTGGGTCGGGCCCAGGGGTGTGACCGGGACTGGGCTCTGCTCATTCTACCAACCACGCAGAGCGGGGTTCCCCACCATCATTATGCCTGTTAGTATAGGAACCTGGAATGTGAAGGGTCTCAATTTCCCGCAAAAGCGCCAGAAACTCTGGAAGTACCTGTCGGATCACCATCTTGATGTGGTTGCCCTCCAGGAAACCCACTTAGCTAGGAAAGATGAACTAAGGCTCTGACTTAGACACTTCCCCCTTATATATAGGGCGTCAGCAGCCACCAAGCATAGAGGGGTGGCCCTCCTGTTCCGGCCGTCTCTCCACTTTCAGCCTCTGGGGGTGTGTAGTGATAAGGAGGGTCGTTGGATAATGGTGAAAGGGTCATTATATGGCCGACAATGTACGTTTGTGGTGGTTTATGCTCCTAATGCTGGACAAAATGTTTTTTTACAAGGCCTGATGGACAAGATGGGGGACTTTGTAGAGGGCACTTGTTCCTATTGGGGGACTTCAATATGGTGTGGGACAGGGATCTGGATAGCTCGGGGGCACGCAGGGCAGATTCTGGGGTCTTTTCAGAAGAAACGCAGCGGCAAATAGGCGAACTGGGGTTGGTGGACAGCTGGCACTTCTTACACCCTCAGACCAAGGATTATACATTTTTCTCACATGAGACCCTTGACCCGGATGCCCAATCCGCGTTCTTGAATAGTCTCCCTATACCACAGGTTTCCAGGGAATGGAATGACTTACTGTCTTCCCCCATCACTAGGGAGGAGGTATTGGACGCCATCAAGGCTCTGAAACTCCACAAGGCCCCGGGCCCTGACGGTTACACAGCCTTGTTCTACAAGACGTTTGCGTCGGACCTCTGCGATTACCTGGTCTCCCTCTTTAATGCAATGGCATCTGAGGGGAAAACCTCTGAAACTATGGCCGAGGCTTTGATTACCGTCCTCCCCAAACCGGGGAAGGATCTTACCAAATGCGCGTCTTATCGCCCGATAGCGCTCCTTAACCTGGACGCTAAGTTGTATTCTTCTATTCTTGCTGGTAGGTTACAGGATCTGATGCCGGCCCTTGTCCACCCGGACCAGTCCGGGTTTATAAAAGGTCGGCAAACTCATGACAACTTGAGGCGAGTGATCCATCTAATCGAGAAGGCTAATAGATTTCGCATACCGGCGGTATTAGTAGGGCTCGACGCGGAGAAAGCCTTTGATCGCGTCAATTGGGGCTTTTTACATCGCACACTGGAGGCCTTCGGCTTTTTGCCCCACTTCATAAGAATGCTTGAGGCTAACTATAACAGCCCCACCTCTCGGGTGCTGATTAATGGCCATAGATCAGGGAGTTTCCACCATTCCCGAGGGACTCGTCAGGGGTGCCCGCTCTCCCCACTCCTTTTTGCCTTAAGCATTGAATCGTTGGCCCTAGCGATTCGGGAGAACGAACAAATCTTGGGCCTCCCCTTCTCAGGTGAACAGCACAAGATTTCGCTCTTCGCGGACGACGTATTACTTTCAGTCAGGGATCCGGCACTATCGTTACCCCATGTCCATACGGTGCTCTCGGACTTTGAGAAGGTGGCAGGATTCAGAGTCAATTTCGACAAATCATATATTCTGAACCTAACTCTACCTCCTGAAGAGGTGCACCGGACTCAAGCGCTTACACCCTTGTCCTGGTCGACCTCGTCCCTATTATATCTGGGTGTGAGACTGACCTCTACCCTAGGCGCACTGTTCCAGGCCAACTTTCCCCCGATGCTGACGGCGATACGCGCGGAGCTGGAGAGATGGAAGCCGAAGTACATCTCGTGGTTGGGTAGGATTCATGCTCTTAAAATGGTCCTCCTACCTAAACTTTTGTATCTCTTCCAGGCATTGCCCATTCCAGTGGAATTGGACTATTTCCGTCGACTAAAGACACTGATGTTGAAATTTGTATGGCAAGGCGGCCGGGCACGACTTTCCTATGCAGTGCTTCGACGTCCACGAATGGAAGGGGGGGGTGGGGTTCCCAGACATGCACTTGTATTATAAAGCTGCCCAATTAAGAGTGCTGGTGGAATGGTCCCAACAGCTCTCAGAGAAGCACTGGCTCCATATGGATCGGAGTGTAGACGGAAGATCCATCTGGGACCTGGCCTGGAAACCTAAGGCGGACCAACCCAGAAACGCGTACATTAGCACCCCCACCAGCACGGTGTTGGACGTCTGGGACACGGTCAGTGGCGACGACCGGTGGACCACCTTCCCGTCCCCATTTACTCCCATCCATTTCAACCCGGCCTTTCCTCCGGCCCTGACGGATGGACCCTTTGGTGTCTGGAGAGAGGGTGGTTGCAGAGCCCTCACTCACCTGTTTCATGGTACGGCGCCTCTTACCTTCCATAACTGTATGCGGGATTATGGGGTTTTGCCCACTGAGCGCTTTCGTCACCTCCAACTCCTACACTGGGCAACATCACCTGGAGTGGTGGATGCCGCTATTAGACCACTGACGAAGTTTCAGGCCTTTATTCTCCGCACGTCCACCATGAAGGGAACGATTTCCTTCATTTATGGGATGCTCCTAGATACCACGGTGTCCCCCCGACCTCGATACATGGACCACTGGGAGACCACATTGGGTAGGGACATTTCTGACAATGAGTGGAGGAGCCTTTGTCGAGATGTAGCGGCACATAATCATTCAACAGATCTTAGGGAGGCGCATCTAAAGCTTCTATTTGACTGGTATCTATATCCATCTAAGTTACATCGGATATTTCCGACGACCTCCGATAAATGCTGGCGTGGCTGTGGTATGTTGGGTGACTTCTGCCACATCTGGTGGGACTGTCCTGCCATCCGACCATTCTGGTCCGAGATCCTATCCCACATCAAGGAAGTGATGGGCTATCCAATTCCGGATTCCATGGAGTATGTTCTGTTGGGGCTTAGAGACCCGCTGTTGGAACACCAAACTAGGGCCGATAAACCATTATATGGCTGTGCCTGGGAGCGGCCAAATTGACTTTGGCAGCTGCTTGGAAAAGCCCGACAGCTCCGGCTATTTCTTTATGGCACGCACGGTTATGGCGACTACTAAGTATGGAGAGACTGTCAGATATCTTCTTGGGGAATTTTAAAAACTTCATGTTTAACTGGGGTCCCCTAGTTCGGTTTCTGTCTCGAGGTTTGCCATCTGCGGTTTGCCCCTCAGCCCTTCGTGCATTACATCTCTTCCAAATTTAACCACCTGCTTGTATGATGTTGTTTTGAGTGCATGATGGTCGCCACCACCGGGGACGGGGTGGGGGGTGTGGGGGTGGGTGGGTTGTTGGGCTGGGGTTGTTGCTCTACTTTTGGTTGCGACAAAATTTGCATGTGAAGACGGATTGTACGGCCTTCCTATATGATTGTGATTCTGGTTGGAGCACCACCTACTTTTGAGAACTTTGGACTATTTGCTGAGACGTTGGTGCTCCCCCCGATCGATGGAGATTGGCGAACAATGACATTTGCACTGCGTCTACCAACGCTAATGACCGTCTACTTTTATGTAATTTTTTTTTTCTACAGCACTGTTCTCCAGCACCCCCTGTGTGGGGATTTATGGCGGGATGTCGCCTGTTCCTTTATTTTCTTCTCTTCCTTTTCTCACCTTCTTTTTCCTCCTTTTCTTCTGCTTAAAACCTTGAATAAATAAAAATGTTACAAAAAAAAGACATATCAAAGCCACCTAATGGGAGGTTAAGCGTAATCGAAGCAGCTACGCCCGACCCCCTGCCAATAGTATGTAAAAAAAAAACAGGCAACAACAGTACCACAGAGCAAGACGTGGTCAATAGAAGTGAAGAAAAGTCATTTTTTTAATCTTCCCGCCGACTGTGCACCTTATGTGGTCGTTTTAACTAATGTACCATCTTCTGAAATAAATTCGACCCAGTATCAGCAGGAATCATATGAATCCCTTAAAAATAAAACAGTTTCATGGTTGCATAAGCAATGTGGGTTCCCAATTACCTATTCTAATTGAATATTGACCACTAGAAGGGTAAATTGGATTGGCAATTCCAGTAAGACCTGTAGGGGCGTTTGTGTTATTGTTAATTTTAAACATCCTCAACACGTCGCAACTGTCCTGTTAAGAGCAGCCTCCTTAATTTATGATGAGGATAGTGTATGTGTGCGTCCACTTGGCTACTTCTACAGTCACCTTACTAAAGCGCCCCCTGGTAACAATAGAAGTAGACCTTTTACACCTATTCATCGCCCAATTTTTGAGGTTCCGACGCAAAACAGATATCAAGCCCTAAGTTCCCTGGATTTAAATGATTGACATACCCAGGTTTGTGGGTCTCTCCTGTGTGTGACTCCAAATAGCCAGGTGAATGAATTAAGCGAAAAACAAATAGACTCAGAGCTAACCATGATGGCCGATTCAAATTTGATTAATGAGAGCGGGCCCAAAACTGTCTTTACAAAAGAGAGGATGGTAAACGAACAAGGACTCGTAGATGTAGATAATCTAAATGCTGGCATAGATGTGGAAGAGTATAGTGGGGATGATATTAATTGTTACACTGCTCAAGACCAGCCCGATTGTGGCAATATGAGGGGAATATCAATTATTAGTTGGAATATAGCTGGCTGGGCCTCCAAAGAAAGAATGTTGGGGTGGGCTGATTTTATTAGATCACATGAAATCCTGTGTCTCCAAGAAACCTGGTGTTCTACAAAACCCAGTTATGATGGGTTTGTTTGTTATCATCTAGAAGCATTAAGTTCGCGGCACGGTAGAGCAAAGGGTGGATTGCCTATTTTACTATCTCTAGATTTAATGCTGACTGAAGTTAGACATTTAACTGTAGGAACACATTCTCAAATCTTATGGATGCATGGGAAGGAAGGCCATGAGGTGCTTTTAGTTAATTTTTATAATAATATATTTGACAATACATGGCACAAAGTTATAGTCGAATTAGAAAGTGCCATAGCGAAGCTGATAGCGGAGGCAAAAACTACCTTTGATTTTATCTGGGTAGGTGATTTTAACTCTCCGATCTGCCCAATGTCATTTTCCCGGGCATGTGGGGTACAAAATAACAGGGGTGACAATACCCCCCATTTCCCACATGACGTGTATGGTGAGGCAATAAATAATATAATGTCAACTTATGATTTAGAGCTCCTACAGCCTGTCAAAGATGCCCGTGGCCCAACAATTCCTACCTATACAGGTAGGAATACTAATTCCCACATTGACCATGTTATGGTCTCATCAAATATTGTGTCATACTGTGTGACCCCGGTAATTGAGGAATCCACCCTAAGTGACCACAACTGTTTCCTAATGAGAACTGAGATTTGGAAACGTAGTATATTGCGGACGTCCAGAATCATAGTTAACGTTGAACCACACCGATTAAACGGGACAAGGTTAAGGTGGAAAGGGGAAAAATCTGAGAAGGTAATGAGCATAATTATATCTAAATCTATGGTAGATATTAATGGTATTCTGACACCAGGGAGTGCCTTGGTTTTTATTTTAGAGAATTTTATTAATATTAATAAGACTATAGATACCATATTTACAGGGACCAGGAAAGGGAAAACCGCCCATGAAATGGGATGGTTCTATCATGCATGTACAGTCCTCCTTCCTCAACTAAAGCAGGCGTTAGCTCTTAGGCCTAGGGACAAGAACAAAGTGATACTTTTAAGATATGATTACAAATTTGCTCTTTCCAAAAGGAAGAGGGAGTTGCAGCAAGAAGCTTGGGACAACTTAGCGCAGGCAGCGGATACTTCCGACTGTTGCCTGTTTTGGGCAACAGTAAACTCCCCCTTTCTTATGGACGTTAAAGCCCCACATCTCGCGTCCCATGTTAGTAGTGAGGCCTGGGTCAACCACTTTTCAGCCATATTTCAAACTGCCGGCCATAATGGTGTGAAACAAAGATTATGGCCTATAGTTCCATTAGACATTACTCTAGCTGATTTGGAAAGCAGTATTGAGGCCAGTAAGGGGGGTAAGGCCCAGGGCCCTATTGACATCTACAAGGCTCTCCCACTGTTATGGGGCCCTATACTTACCTTAGTTCTTAATGCAGCAGTAACTACCATGATTCCAGCCACATGGGGGGACTCTATTATTGTCCCTATCCACAAAAAGGGGGACAAGTCAGCAGCATGTAATTACCACCCGATCAGCTTACTTGACTCATCAGTGAAAATCATGAGTAGAGTGCTGCTGTTCAGGTTGGAAGAGTGGGCTGATGAGAAGGGGATCCTGGCCAGCTCACAGTATGGTTTTAGGAAGGGGCGCTGTTCATTAGATCAATGCTTAAATCTAGATTTACTAATTGGCAAATACACAAAGGCCAAGCGTGGCACTTTATATCTTTGCTTCGCTGACTTGAGCAGAGCATTTGATCTGGTCGACCACTCAATTTTATGGCCAACCCTGCTAGAACTTGGTGCACCTGAGGAAATTATTTTCTTTTTAGCCTGACTCTATGAAAAGATGCAAGCCTGTGTGCGCTACGGGGTAAGCGGGGAGTGTACCCCTAATTTTAATGTAAAGCGTGGAATAAGACAGGGTTGTGTCCTCGCCCCCCTGCTTTTTACTCTTTTTATAAATGCCGTTGATTCAATTTTAAAAACAGTCAGAGCTGATGCGCCTCAGGTAAAAGGGTCAGAAGGGCCAGTACTGCTTTACGCAGACGACGCTGTGTTATTGTCAAGGACCCTTATAGGTCTCCAGCGTCTGATGGACCGGTTCTCTGTTTTTATAAAAGATAGAAAATTATTAATTAATAAGAGCAAAACCCATCCGATGATTTGTGGTGCCAGGGCTAATAAAAATCATGTATTTTTTATAGAAGGGTGAAAGTGCAGCAAGTTGAAAAATTTTGCTATTTGGGTGTTACTTTTTCAAGGGATGGTAGTTCGTCCCAGGATCTTGTAAATGTAAGGTCAAAGATGGCAAAAAGCGCCTATGGAATATTTAGATTCGCCTCTAAAATCGGAGATAGACGAATCGGTGACATGATGCAGATTTATCAGGCAAGGAGTGTCTCGATTGCATTATATGGGGTTGGGTTGTGGGGATATTCTAACGTAGGCTGTCTGCAAACGGAAGAAAATACCTTCCTTAAAAAATTCCTCTGCCTACCCACCTCTGCTCCAACCGATCTAATCCATAGGGAAGTGGGGGCCGCCTATTTATGTGATTTTATATCATTAAGGCCTTTAATGATCTGCCCTCCATTTGGCACAAGGAAAAGACAGCCTTTAACCAACACGTTATTACGGATTGCCTTGACCTGGTTAATTATTCTAAGATCCCCTGGCTAAAGTACACCGTAGACAGTTTTCAGGCAATTTATGGTCTTAATATAACAGTGGACCCCTATGCTGCAGGAGACCTCTCTAAGCAGGAGATGAAAAACAAATTCATGTTGTATAGAGCACAAAAGCTTTTAGTTATCAATGGCCACCTGACCACACTTAACCTCTATAACAAATACATTAATTGTGAAGGCTTTCAACTATACTTGAGCCAGGTAACCAGACCAGCCCACAGGTTTATTCTTACGAGACTTAGATTTGGACTGGCTCACCATTTGGTGGCTTTTCCCCATCTTAAGAAGCACCCTGTTGGTCCTTGTCCATGTGATGGACATTCAAAACAAAGCACACTGCACTTTATGTTAATCTGTACCCTTTTCATGAATCTTAGGGTGGCCTACCTGAAACCAATGTTTATAAAAATGGTATCTATAATGTTGAGGAGGCAATGAAGCTGATTTATAATGTGAATTCTCCTGATAAATGTTTTTTTACAGCTACTTTTTTATGTAAATGCATTCATTTCAGGAAAAGAATATTTTAAATGTTGTATCTTGTTTTTATCTGTATATCGTCACCTAATTATATGTTTTTGCCTGTATGCTTTTATGGTTATTTGTATAATATGAACCGAATAAAGCTTCATGAAATGAATGGATGATGAGAATCTCACATCTTAATTTGAGAGGTCTATCTAGACTAATCATTTTGTATCCTGGCATTATCATAACTGAAACATTGGCATTGGAAGAGGCATTGAACCAAGTTAAAGTGACGAAGAGTATATTGGCGAGCTCATGTCTATAAAGTCCCAGAGGTCAAATTGGTGCTTAGGTAGTAAGAGGTCATTTATGTATAGGCAGAAGAGTTGAGAGAGGTTTGAGAGGAGTGTACCACTGTTTGCGGAGGGGGCATTAGCAGGAGTACTAGGTGAGCAGATTACAGCAGAGGCTGTGCGTTTGTGAGGGGAGTGACAGTCCTAGCAGAAGAAAGTGTTGAGTGGTAGGAAAACCTGAAATGGTAGTAGCAGAATCAGCCTTACAAGTTCAGCTGGGAAGCCCTAACACAGATGTGGGGGGAAATTAATTGGAGGCAGAGCAGTGGCTAAATGGAGAAGGTAAGACTTAACTTTGGGGGGCGTGAATTGACCTGGGTCTCTGGTGCATGATACGGCCTGGGAGTGGACTGACACAAATACCATAACATGACATGTGTATTTGTAAAGTGCTCATTCACCCAGAAGGGCCTCTCGGAGCTGAATAACAGATGTTTATTGTTACCCAACTCAATGATACTCATTTTAATAGTGATGGTATTATTTAGCTATCCCAAGGCAGGATAGATGGTGCTTTGGGGAGGCAGGATAAACACAGACCTCAGCTCCCACTTACTGGGACAGGCCGACGCCAGGAAGCAGAAAAAGGTCCAAAAGAAATTGAGACTGGCAAATAAATCTAGCTAAAATAAAGAAAGAAATTTATATAAAGGAGGCCAGGCAACCTCAAGGTGAAATGTACAAGGGAATAAAAAGCCAAGATGAAATAAAACGGAGCTAAAACAATGAAGGGTCTTAAAGGGTCAGTCAGGCAAATCTTAGCTGGAGGGCTAAGGCTATGAGGAAAAACAAAGGGGGCAGAGCTTCATAAAGCTATTCTCAGACCTATGAGGTCCTGACAATCAAACAGTCATTGATGAGACTGTGCAGCATGCACCATTGTGTAGGCAGAAGAGGTTGTCCTTTGGGAGGCTGGGATAAAGCACAGACTTCATCTTATGCCCATCAGAACTGTCATAAGCCAGACACCACAAAACTGTCCAAAATAATGCTCCATTCGATATAACAGGATATCAATCAATCAATCAATCAATTATCGCATTTATATAGCGCACTACTCACCCAGAGGGTCTCAAGGCGCTGGGGGAGGGGGGTCCGCTACTGCTCGAACAGCCAGGTCTTGAGTTGCTTCCTGAAGGCAAGGTGGTCCTGGGTCAGGCGGAGGTGGGTGGGGAGGGAGTTCCATGTCTTGGCGGCTAGGTAGGAGAAGGACCGTCCCCCTGTGGTGGCTCTTCGGATGCGGGGGACGGCGGCGAGGGCGTGGCTGGTCGATCGAAGCTGACGTTTGGGAGTGTAGAAGTTGAGGCGGCTGTTGAGGTATCCTGGGCCTTGGTTGTGTACAAAGGCATATCAAAGTAGAATAATTTATCTCCTATGCATTTTTGTCTGCTGAGTGCATGATGGGTGTGTATGTATTGGTATATGTGAGTAGAGGTTGACACAGTGGATGACTTGTTTTTATGAATTAATTGATGTAAATATTTATATTTATTTATATATACAAAATAGAAAACCTTGAAGAATAAATGTTTCTATTTTTTGTATCAAGGTTTATGTTCTTTTCCTATGCTTGTACTTGCTTTCATGATATATAAAGATGTGGTTCTGCCGCCAGAGTGACAATTTCTTTGTTCAATGTAAATAATGTATTCTGAACATTCAATTTTAAGTAGCAACCATTACAAACTTTATGAAAGCTACTGGTTCATCAACACTTTTCAAGGACCAAATGGAAATACGCGGAAAACACTGTTGTGAACCATTTTAGGACACTATTATAATTTTCCCGATTCATGCCCTTATATAGGTATAAATCACCATATCCTTATATAGGCATAGAAATCTTAACCATATTTAGGCATAGCTCATGCAGTCCAAATACGGCAGGGCTACTTCCACTAGTTCCGAAAATCTACAACGATTTCTTGGAAAACTCGTCTTCAGCAGCTAGGGAGTTTCCCTTGCTCGAGAACTTACTTGTCCAAGAACTCATGGAGTTTTCAAAGAACCGAGAGTCTTTGATGACGTTATTATGTCCACCTTTACGTCAAACTCAGCAACTACAAGGTATAAATATGCCTCACTTGCCATAGCAAATACACAGAGGTTTGGAGCAGTTCGACTATCTACTTGCCTGACGCATCCTGCCAAAGGAAGCCAACCCTCCAGCAGACACACTGAGAGAGACGCTGTCTTTTTTTCCTGCCGAGAAATCCAGCTCCAGTGTTTCCAAGCTACCATTGCTGGTTGTTGGGAATTAGAGTCCTGAGACTGCCCTTCTCCATTCTAATCTAAGGTATTGAGCTGATTAGACCCTAAGAGAAATCTTGGACAGATTCTTGGAAAAAGAATACTACATTTATGCTACACCTCACTTACTTCTTCCCTTGTACTAAGCTTAAGTAGGCATATTTTAGAAGCACCAGTTGAGTACTTTTAGCCACTGTTATTTATGTATGTATTTATCTATGGTTTTGAAACCATACAATGCTCTTACACTATTTTTTTATTTTACTTTTTATACTGTATGCGTTATATTTTACAACCAGTTTTACAATTGTAGCAGTTCATTTCTTATGCTTGAGAAAGAAGAATTTTCAATAAAACCTTTTTATTGAAAACGCCCGTCTATCTATTTCTCTGCAACTCTGGTGAAACGAAGCATGCACGATTGACTGAGTGAAATATATATCTATTGTTTCCACCACTCTGATGATCAGTTTTATCTTGGGGAAACAAAGTTTTCATGTTTATGCGGTTGTCAGAAACTAATCCCTTCATGTGAATTCAAGAAAGTTTCTAGTGACCTCTGAGCTAGCTGGCACTCAAAATTAAGTCTAGTATATTCGATAGAGACCTAGTAGACCTCAGTCCTACGTCTAATCTATAGGATATATTATTCCAATGTGCAGAGCCTTTTGGGAATATAGGAACTACACTACAACACACCACAAAGACAAAATATTTTTGGGGTCAAAAAATGCCGATTGTATTGTATGGGTATTAGGTACACATATTAATAAACATGGCTGTCAATAAAACAATACAATACACGGCGATAAAGTGATTGAAGTCCAGGAAAAGTGACTTGCGGTGATAAGTGAAAAAAGTGCTATACATATAGGGGCAGATTTATGTTGCCTGACGCATCTCTGCAAATCGGCAGAGATACGCCAGGAAAGATACGCCACGCAAGTTTATCCTTGCGCCACCCATGATGTGCCGCATTTACAATGCGGCGCACCATGGCACAGGAATAAACAGATGCGTGTCGCATCTAGGACGTGAAGTTGGCGCAGTGCTGAAGTTGTGTTGCGTGCGGCATGCAATTCCAGCACTTTTCCAACTTGTCCTATCTCTAACGTGGTGCATCAAGCCTTACGCTTCAAGTAGGCGCAGGGTTTTGACCCATCAGCGTTCGGAAAGTGACTCAGTGAAATCTTGTAGATTTCACTGAGTCACTTTTCAGGGGCGTTCCTGCGATGGAATGCCCTCTATGCGTGGAAACGCCCACATGAAACCTGATGCAGGTTTCATGTGGCCCAGGACCTTACACCGTGACGCATCTTCATAGATGCGTCACGATGTAAGTATGTCACAACGAGGCGCAGGGTTTACGCTGCCGCTACATCACAAAGGTGATGCAACGGCGGCGCAAAAGTGACACAAGTCCGACATAAATCTGCCCCATACTATAGTAATAGGTGACACATAAGGCAAATAACTGTTATATTGTACTGTTGTATGTGCTTTCAGTTCTGTTTCATGAATGAATACTTTGCCTAGCATCTTTTTAAAATTGATTTTTATCCCTTGCCTAGGAACCCTAGTTATGAGCAGGGGAACCCCCTTCTTTACATTATTGCTGTGCTAAGATAATCATCTTCTCAGCTTTTAGTGTTAGATATAAAATGCAATACACCAGGAAGCCGAAAAATATGACTAGTGTGTTAAATTCAGAATAACAAGCAGAACAGCAAAAGATCAAAGAAAATTGTCATTCCAACTGACGAGGGCTCTCACCAGAAACAGTCAGTTGGAGCAAAGAGCTAAAATTCATAGAAAACAAAGAAGCTTTATGAAAACATAAAACAATATTAAAATGTTATTAAAGCTGCGAATACATTCTGGATCATGTACGTTATCACTAACAGTCTACTATATAGAAATATATGACCATGATTCAGTCAGAATTTAAGTTTTCATATCAGGAACAAGCAGAATAAAAAAAATGTAACACAGGTTTTTGTATTTTACTAAGAGGCAGTACATTTTTCCTATATTTTGTTTTGTTTTTAAACAATTTTTATTATGTGGTGGAAATAGCTGTGAAATTAATAGGTGATCTTCAAAAACTATGGACGTCTGAAAAATAATAGGACTGGGCAGTTCATATTGGTAAAGTCCAAATGATGAAAAATGTGTATGAAGGAAACCGATGTATTTTCTAAATGTGTGCTAGGTACTAGTTTAGTAATGGTGGTTATTTGCAAAACTATGAGTTTGGGTTAGTGTAATGTAAAGTGATTCAGTTTGCATTTGGTAAAATGTGTTATTTCTTGCATACTTGAATTTGAAAGCCAAAAACAGGGAGAATTTAAATTTATAATAACGAATATTAAACTATATTGTGCTCCTACACTTCTCCTGATAAAACAGAATGTTACCCCACTTGTGGGAATGGGCCCATTTCTCCCCACAGGAAAAGCCACACAACTCAGCTAGGAGACAAAATTTTGACAGGAAAATTAACCTATTTGGATGATGTGGGTGGGTCTGGAGTTTGGGCCCTGGCTAGGCAACCATCCAGAGGAACCTAACAAAACCAGACATTTTTGAAAACTAGAAACCAAGAGGACTCCTGGGTGATGTGATTTGTGTGGATTCCACTGAAGTTTCTTACCCAGAATTCCCTGCAAACCTAAAACTTTGGCTAAAATCACACAATTTCCTCACATTTCTGTGAGACGATGTTCAGGACTCAGTGGAATCCTCAAACGCTCTACCACCCAGCATTGTCACATTTCTTCCAATTAAATGGCACCCTATTTGAAAGTCTGGGCTTAGTGCCTGTGATAGAGTGCACGGGACCACTAACTCAGTTTTACCACACTCACTTGGGCCCATAAAACATTCATACCTTTGAACTAGTAGTCCTGCCTAAACTAAAATTACTAATTATTCGTCTATTAGTAATTTGAGGTCCTTCTAGGACTTATACCTGTAAACTATAACTTACCAATCCTTGTCACCTTAGCTATTAGTCTGTGGATCGTAAAGGGAGTTAGCATATAACAGGCATTTACTTATAACATTTATCCTATCCTGAAATAACCACAGACTCTGGAAAGTTTAAAAGTGTTATCTACACCGGTTTAAGTGAGTCTTTGACCAAATTACAGAAATCATAAATTTCATGAGGAAGAATATGATTAATAAAAGGTAAAGTTTGCAAGAAATCACAGTAACACCTTTAGACATTGGTACCTGGGAAGGGTGAGAAAGGGAAATAGCACAAGGACATACCACAGAGATTTATATTTACCTAAGATGGTGCAATGACCAATCCTGGCCACGGAATAGGGAAAAATCAGGACCAGGCACCAGACAAATCAGGCACCCATGGGACAAGACAGGTGCAGTTCAGGACAGGTGACCTCCGCTAAAGTGCAACACCAGCGTCACACCACTCTCTCTCTGTATAAGCCAATAAGATACCCCGATCGGGTAATCGATAATCTCCCCCACACCTCGAAATTTCTGACAGAGTGCTCCGCCAGCACCTCTGTTCTCGATCTCCTATAGCAGTCGTTGGGTCAGTGATAGGTCCGCTACTCGTACAAGTCGGACAATTTCTCTATCTAAACCTACCTTAGATATACCATTTTCGAGGGCAGTGTACCACCCCTAATTGTTGCAAATCTATGTGTTTCCCTTCGGTGATTGGTCAGAAAAGACGAGGAGAGGTCATCACCCCTTGATAAGATTAGATCATTTCAATGGTCTTGAATTGACTAAGTTCCCACCCACAATTTATTTTCACATGGCTTTATTCCGCCCATCAATATTATTTCAATTTTGCATACAATGATAAAACAATTTGATAGTCTTCTTCCTTTTCCCAGATCAAGAAGTGTGGTTCCCAGGCACATCGAGGGTAGGATAAGTGTTGGCTTTTGTTCAATGCCAATGCTTCAGCAATTTCGGAGACAGAGTGCGCTTGCGCGGAGCTTACAAAGATTGGGACTCTCACAGTTTTCAGGCCCAAATATGAGCTAGCAGCAAAATCAAAAAGAAACACATTAGAATACAATAAATGAATGCTCTGTATACCACTTATCTCTATTCTAACTCCATTACTTTATTTTAACTTGTGCATTAATAGTTAAGCAGTACGAACAAGCTTTAGTACAAGCAGCGGCATAAGCATTAGCCTGTGAAGTTCAAAGTGGCCATTTTGGCACTAATGCTCAGTAGCAGAAAATTCCCTCCAAGCAAAGAACGTCACACCACATGAGTGTGGCTGACGCATGCGCAGTAAAGTTCCCGCGTTCCCGGCAGCCATATTAAGACACTTGGGTTACTGTTAGTAAAAGCACATTGTCAAGATTCCCCTAGATACTAAAATGTAGTGTAATGCAGATTTTAGTTGGCCAAACATGTTGATTAATATATTATAAGGTATTTAGAGAGGGCTGAGTCCAAGCAAGTTTCGGTATATGTGAAACCTTGCTCCATCACCTGTAACAGGAAAGGCTCTAAAACGCAGCATGAAGGCATCAAATTTCACCCCCAGGCATGGCTTGGCAGTTCGGTATAGAATGTTCCCATGAGGCACAGGACCAAGACTGATTTTCATATAGCTGTGTCTGAACTGGGGTGGTGAATGAGCTAAAGAATGATGATGGATTCAGCCCAGATCTGTGACTTGGGGTGATTGTCTGAAAAGTTTCAGCGCTCCGTCCGTTATCTCCTTCTGTTCGCCCTAAGTTGGCAGGGTATGCCCAGACGTGGGTCCCTTGCTCACTTTGACACTGGATTCAGGCTAGCCTGGCTGAAGAGGGGTGTTACCCTGAAACTGGTCCCACGATGCTTGTTTCTGGTCCAGGGAAGACATGGCTTGGCAGTGCGAACTGGACTGTTCCCATGAGGCACAGGGCCAAGGCTGATTAGCATATAGCTGTATCTGAGCTGGCGCGGCGAAGTGAGCTAAAGAATGATGATGGATTCAATCCAGATCTGTGACTGAGGTGAGGGTCTGAAATGGGGTCAGTGTCTGAAAAGTCTCTGCGCTCCGTCCATTATCTCCTTGTGTTTGCTTTTTCCGCCCTAAGTTGGCGGTGTATGCCCAGACGTGGGACCCTTGCTCACTTTGCCACTGGATTCAAACATATTTTTCTCACAATTTATGAGGGAAAGTTCTGGAATCTGCAGGGATCCACAAAATTCCTGTCAACAAGCATTCCTGCACTTCTCTCTGTAAAAACACTACCTTAATTGGATGGTAGAGCACAGCATAGTGATACAAAAGGCACAAAACAAAATATTTAGAGATCAAAGTTTCGTTTTGAAAAGTAACCAATTTTGGTTGTATGGTTTGCTGCAGTATCTGTGCCTGATGTCAGTCGCCACCAAGGAAAACCTACTAAACCCAGAAATGTATGAAAAGTAGATGCCTATGGGAGTCCATGTCCTGCAATATCCATGGGCCTGGAGACTCAGGGATTCCCATGATGTGTCATTTGTTTCTCCAAGATGTTACTCAAAGTCTTCCTTTCTAGCTTAGATGACGTAGAGCATTTTGTCCTTATCCAGCCACTTTTTGTATTTTAATTTTTTAGTATGAGGAGTGCCACCTTACACTCAACTAAATGCTGGCACAAGCAGACCACCAGTGGGTCTCTAATAGTTGCTAGGTGCTGGTCCATTGAAGGGGCTCAATCATCCATGCATCTGGTCTCAGACATCCTCTCAGCAGTGGTCCTCATCACTGTTAGCCATTCCCCCCCACCTTGCCTTATTGTGCTGCACACTCTAACTATCATTTCCATGGTCGATTAGCATCACAAGGCCATAGGGCCCATGGGGTGCCCATCCATCACTTAAGGTGCACTACCACTCAACCATTGGCCTCAACTCTTCGAATAGGCTGACCAGCGGAGCAACTTACATGGCCCACGATTCCTCTTCCATTTTCCACTTTGCACCACAAGAAAGTTATCTCACTGATTCCGCATGCTCTACTGCTCTACTGACCCTGAAAATCCTGGCACCACAGTGCAGGTATGAATCCCATGCAACTTAGCTGCTTTGTTATTCATTGCACAGGGTTATCAGCAGTAAACTGGATCGCCAGCAAGGAATGGGCAGCAAAACTCCCAAACAGTGCCTGCAGGTTAATTGTTCTCTCACTTGCAGCGTATATTGAGCCCAAGACAAATCAATGGTATCAGATTATGTCTTTTAGCCTGCCACCAACTCACTTTTCATACCCAGAGTGCCCTTCCAACTTCAAACTTTGCCTAATATCTCCTATTTTTCTCACATTTCTGTGGGGAAATTTCCAGAATCTGAGGAGATCCACAAAATTACCATACAGCATTTCCACACTTCTCACAATAAAACGGTACCCCACTTGAGTAACTTGGCCAAGTACCTACAATTTGATAGGCCCCCAAAATGCAACATGAAGGAATAAAACTTTCAGAATAAACAATTATCCATTTTAGTGATGTGCATAGCTGTGTCATTTGGACCCGAGTTTGGCTCCACTTAAGGAAACCTACCAAAGGCAGACATTTCTGAAGATAAGATGCTCACAGGATTTCAGGATGGTGTGACTTGCATGGGTCCCACTCCTTTTTCATACCGAAAGTGCCATACCAACCTCAAGCTTTGGCTACAACCAGTCATTTTACTCACGTTAGCAATTAATATTGCACACCCATACCCTATTTAAAAACAGAC
Source organism: Lissotriton vulgaris (assembly GCF_964263255.1). Classification (NCBI taxonomy): domain Eukaryota; kingdom Metazoa; phylum Chordata; class Amphibia; order Caudata; family Salamandridae; genus Lissotriton; species Lissotriton vulgaris. Next base: position 726,904,566 of record NC_141696.1, read on the forward strand.
TCACACCAGTTAGTTTTAGCACAACCAAGTTATAAAAATGATGTATCTTAACTTAAAACTGAGAAATCACGTTAATATGATAATTTTAATATTATACTACTGAACCCAAGACTTACTGCTTGTGAGCATTAAAGCCATCTACTGTAACTTCCCACATCTTTCATTCACAATATATAAAGGTATTCAGATCATCCTACCTGCATTTCCAACTTAATAACATACATACACACCGCCAGCACACCACTAAACTCATACTGGCAGCCAACAGTTCACATACTGCCACCCAGAATGCATACATACCGCCAGTCAACTGCCAGATGTATCAACAGCTAACAGTCACAAATCCACCACTAAACAAATACTAACAGTCAATGTGAGTAGGTATTGGTTCAGTAATTTGAGTTTCATTCCTATCATGACCATCTTCTGTCCACCTACACAAGATCCCAATAAAAATAAGCTAACGCTAACCTTTGACTACCTCTTTATGTCTCAGACTAATTTGGAGTAAGAACTAAAACAGTGCAGTTGCCTAGTGAACCTTTACTACCGCCTCCCAGTGGCAGCTTACTGAGGCTTAGGAAGACTTATTTTTCATGCGCGTTTAGCACAGTCACTGTTCTCCAAGTAGCCAGCCCAGAAAAAACAAGGGCCTGATTTACAGTTTGGAGGACAGGTTACTCTGTAACAAACATGATGGGCAAGTGCCATAGGATACAACAAAGGCAGACTAGGTACCTGTCATGGTTGTGATGGAGTAACCCATTCCCCAAACTCTAAATTAGTCCCCAAGTGCATTAAGGTTGGTGGGATAGGGTACACTATCAAACTGTGGCACATGTCATGCCCAACGTTATGTGCATTACATTGAGTTCAATGCACTTCTAATATGGTGAGTGAGAATACACCATGTTTTGGTACTGGTCTTGCTTGCTTGCGGCAGACCAAAAAGCAAGATCAATGTCTATCTATTTACCGGAGTCAGTAAAGAAACAGTGGCTCTGCAAAGCAATTGGATTGTTATTTTGGTATTGGGAGAGTGCCAACATCAAGGAATAATCACAACTTTTATCACGCTGAATCCTTAAAGTCACTAAATTACCTTGTGGTCAACTCCCATGGTAACTGTGGCATAGAGCGGACAGGCATAACATAGGGCAATGTGCAGTATTTATGCAGTACCAAAACAGTAATAAAGTCAAAATGCAAAACATTAAATATTTCAAAACAAATAAGAAAACTATAACAAAATGCAACAAAGAAAACGACACTGAAATGATAAAAAATTCATTATGGGAGAACACAGATATGTATTTTAAAATTGTAAAGTAAAAGTAGAACCACTAAAACGTGAAGCACCAATGATAGCCTGTGGTTGTGGTAGACCGGGACCAAGGTGCAATTTCAGGCTGACTGCAATAGAACTTGGGTCAGATACACAGAGTGGATCAGTCTATTTGAAGGTCTGGATGTCATTTCTAAGATCCAATGATATTGAGGAAAACTTTTAAATGTTTTCAAACTTTCTTTAGGTGTCCAAACAACCACAGGATTGCACTTCTAAAGCACCCCTACGAACTCAGAGGAGAAACGTAAAAACTCACTGGGTTTCAGGTAGAGGCCAACAGCAGGTCCAGTACAGGTTCAGTTCCCACTGGTCAGTTGGGTGTTTCTAAGTAAAGATATCTTGTGGCTTTCTGTCTTCCTATAGACACACAGGAGGCTAGCCAACGGGCCCTTGGAGTCCACTTATTTGGTCTAGGTACAAGAGGGAGCAGGTCTAGTCTTTCAGTGCTCCTCTCAAGTCACAGTCAGCAAGCCCAGTCCTCTTCTGTTCTTTTACATATCCAGAAAGTGTTCTATCCAGGCGGCTTTTGGTACCACAGTTATTCCTGGAATCAGACAGTGGGTGGTGATGACTCCTTGACACATCTTATTCAAATGAATTTCTGCGAACAATTCAACAAACTTTTTCAGTGGTTCCTGTTTAACGCCTTAACCGTGGTGGCAATTTTGCTGCGGTGTGGGCGTTCTAAAGGGTGGGCGGGACTGCGATGGCCAATGGTTGTTCGCAGCACCAGGGAGGGAGTGCTCCCTCGGGCATGGAAGAGGTTATCCTCCTGCAAACTGGCCCAAATGCCATGTGTCAGGGCTCCTTCAAGATTGCGAAAGATTATGGCCACACCTAACTAGAGCTCTGAGGGCTGGGTTTGTATGCGACAGTGTCATGGGGAATTTGAAATCCAGAGAAACATAGATTGCTCCAGCTTGGTAGGAGGAGGGGAAAATACCTGCTCCTGCCGAGTGAGAGCAATGTCTGTTCCCACTGTAACCAGTAAGGGGGAGTCAGTGATGCATGCAGTAAGCTGATGAGGCCATGCCATGACCCTCAACATAGTTGTATATGGATGTTCCAAGTGAGTCCCAGGGATGGGGTCCCTGTGGCCTCATTAAGGGGCAGGGAGGGGTGAACGTGCCCCTACCCTTTTATAAAGCATTGACCCTGGGGGATGGGGACCTTGCAGATTTGAGAGGCTACACACCCTCTCCCATTTTTTAAAGTCGGCCTCAGGGGATGGTGTCCCCCGGGCTTCATTGAGGGTTGGGGAAAGAGGACCACACAAGCCCTCCTCTTTGGTAAAACATTGCCCTAAGGGGAATGTGTCCCTGAGGCCTTAAGAGGCTCATGGAGGGGTGCAGCGTGACCTCATTCCCTTTTTAAAATATTGCCCTGAGGGATGGGGTCTCTGAGGCCTTATTGAGACTTGTAAGGGGGTGGTCTATGCACTCCTTATTTTAGATTAATTAGTGATCTAGTTCATATTCTATCTTTCGATCAGCGTGCTGTGTCTGATTGAGTGTACCTAAACACTCTAATGTAAATTAAATTAGTGGCTAGCTAGCTAAACTGCCTGCTAAACTCAGGCAGGCACAGCTATTGAGGATTTACAAATATTCAAAACAGTTTAGTCATTGAACTTAAAACACAATAATCAATTGTTTCAATTTATTTTTACAAAAAAGTTTTTTATAAGCTTTTTGTGACTACTCAATTTAACAGCTTTCCATAGTCAAAAGACTTCACTAAAGTTTACAATAAACATAAAAAAAATATATATATATACAGTTGATTAATGCAATTATTTTTCTTTAAGTAATGCCGATGTCGATAGTATTGAGATGGGATCCCTGGTGCCTCTAGAGGCTTGGGGAGCAGTGTTCCATTCCTTACATGCAGATTTTTAGCCCTGGGGTGTGGTCCACACGGCCTATAAATCATGATTTCAGCCTGGCCACCAATTTGTTTTTTTTTTTATCTCATGGGAGTCCTGCAGGATCACTGCCATTGTTGCTTATTTTATTTCGTTTAGGGACCCAGGGGGATCCCTCTGGATCTCCCTCATGGGGCCTAGGGGGATGGGGTTTCCCTACCGTGCCCCTTTATATGACTTTTTATTTTTTACCTCAGGACAGGTGAATATGTCCTGAGTCCGGTAATGGCTGTGAGCAACATTTTAATGATATTGCTGGCAAGTCAATCAGAAATTTTCAAAACTAGTTTGCCACTCTCTTCAGCTGCTGTCTTGAAATTTTAGGGTGATTTGTGCATTGGGGGTTCAAAAAAGAGATTTTCCAAAACCCTTTTTCCCCATGTGATTTCCCACAGGGATTTTAGACACGACTGCAGCCTTAGTTGAGTGACGCACTCCAAATTTGTCAGAAAGCTAGATCTTGGTGCAGAAAGAGTCCTTTTTGTAATTTGATGCTCATATGTTCAGTAGTTTTGGAGTTAAACAAGAAAAAAAGATGTATGTATATCTCATGATGAAATCTGATAGGCTGCCACCACTTCAACCAGGATGTGGTGGCAGCCTTCCTGGGACACGGACTCAGTGAAGCCTCAAGACCCAGAAAAATATGCAAAAAATAAAACATAAGGGGGTGGGGTAGGAATACCCTGACCCCGTAGGCCTGGGGATGGGGTCCCCCACTTGGGTCCCAAAATTTAAAAACTAAATAAAAGTTGCCACCACAAATTAGACCAGGATTTGCATCGATTGTTTTTTAACAACAAGCGCGCTTTCTTGTGCTTGTGTTTTTAATGTATTCCAGCTAGACTAGGTCCAGGGGGGGAATTGAAAGATGTGGGGTATGGGGTGTGCTTGGCCCCCCTCCCCAGGCCAATTTTGGCCCCGGGGACTTCTTCCCCTGGAGTCTGGCCTTTAAAATATATTGGGGGCACACAGCCCACCTCCCAAGCAGATTCTAGCTGCAGGGACCCCATCGCCTGGTGCCTGGCTGTAGCTCCAAGAAGGCCAATTTCAGCCACTGGGACCCAAACCCCAGGGTGCGGACAAAATTAGAAAGGGGAGGTGGGCGGCACAGCCCTCGTCCTGGAGCCATCAGTGGTCCTGGAGACCCCCCAGGACTGGCGCCAGCTATGTCCCAGAGTGCCCTACCCCAGACATAGTGATACAAAAGGGGATGATGGACAGAGCGTTTAAGCAAATCAAACACTCACCCCCAGTCAACTGATCCGGGTTTAATCCATCACCATTCTTTAGCTCACTCCGCCATCCCAGTTCAGACGTGGCCATATGCAAATCAGTCTGGCCCTGTGCCTCATGGGAACAGTCCAGCCCGAACTGCCAAAGCCATGTCTTCCCTGGACCGGAAGCAAGCATCCTGGGACCGGTTTCTGGCATTTCAGGCGTCATCAGCCAGGCTAGCTTGAATCCAGTGGCAAAGAAGGAAGGGACTCATGTCTGAGCATACCCTGCCAACTTAGGGCGAACAAAGCGAAACAAAAGGGGATGATGGACGGAGCTTTTGAGCAAATCAAACACTCACCCCCAGTCAACTGATCTGGGTTTAATCCATCCCATTCTTTAGCTCACTCTGTCACCCCAGTTCAGACATGGCCATTTGGTATCGCTTTGTTCAACCCCAGAACATAGCGGTTTCCCTACCCACACGCGTATGGACAGAGAAACCTGTGCTTGCTTTTGTTTGGTGGGAACAATTTCAAAGCAAAATTGCAGCACTAACTGCATATTTTCTGCCAATTATTGGAAATCTGCGGAATCCTGTGAAATTGTTCTGTAATTCAGTGGAATCCCATGGAGTGAAATTCCGCGAGTTCCGCTTACCCCCTAAAACAACAGGACACAGCGATCCAGGGTACCTGTGGCTTAACAGAAAGTTCTTCATCAAAATATACACCTAGATAACTTGCTGTTCGTGCGAGGACTGGACAATGGCCTAGAGTAGCCACGCACCATGCCATTGCCCAGATTTTGAGGATTACCACGGTCTCAGTTTTATGAGTGTTTACTTTCCAAACAATTGCACTAAGCTGAGTTTAAAAGAGCTGTAAGATCATAGTTAAAATTACTGCGTGTCAGATCAAATCTAGCCTTAATGCAAGCTGCGTATTATGACTATGGCACATAGTTAAGGGACTAAAATTTGGTTTAGCTAATGAACTTTTATACAGATTGACCAGATTGGGGCTACGAGAAGAGCATTGTTGAACCCACAGTTTTAGAGATAAATATAGACCTACAATCAGGATCAGACCATAATATAATGATTACAAATTGTGGCTGCAAACATATTATGGACCAAAATATCACAAGTCCATAATTTCTTAATTGTATTAGTGTTATATTCGACTTTAAAATACTGCTTACTTTAATAATTGTAATACCTTCATTCATTATGGTGTTTTATTGTATTACTTTGTGTTTTAATTTTATCATACAAGCTATTGTGAAGCTATTATTACTTTTCTCAAATATTTTTGGTATTTATTAGTTTTCAGACTGTTGGGTTCATTAGGGCATTGGGTAGGCAGTTTTGTACGTATGAATTACTTTATGCAAATGTTGTCACATGGTCCATGGGGTTAAGCTAAGACATTGTTCTGCATTCTGTACATCAATTGTTCTTTTTGCTTTGTCACCCCGAGTGGGACGGGTATGCCCAGACGTGGGTCCCGTGCTCTCCATGCCCTGGAGTCAGCTTTCCTGGCTGAAAGCCAGAAACTGGTCCCAGGATGCTTGTTTCCAGTCCACAAAGGACCTGGCCTGGCAGTTCGGGCTGGACTGTTTCCTTTGGGTGCAGTGTCAAGACTGATTTGCATACGGCTGGGTCCACACTGGAATGGCATTGTGAGCAAAAGAACAATGGATTTAGGCCCAGATCTCTGTACTGGGGTGAATGTATGACATTGTTCTGCAATCTGTCCATCAATTGTTCTTTTAGTTTTTTCTTTATAAACATGGCACAACCAGTCGCTATTGCGGCACCTAAACGCGTGGCGGTTACAGCACACAGAACTCATCATGGAGTCCCTAATGCAGGGGCTACCTTTATTTTTTTGGTCATAGCGGACCCAGCTTACTGCTTTGAGGTTTTCAAATCTTGGGTTACATTTCCCACAATAAATAAGAATGATAATTAGTTTCATGAAATACGAGAGCAGCTGCTCCTGCGGCTTATCATCCTTATGCATTTGTTGAAGTTCTGTTCACGTCCTGGGAGCATACTATTTGGTTTGATGTCCCCCTTCCTCACCCTCTCTCTATTGTTTGTATGTGCCCTTTATCAGTTGATGGGGCCACTTGGCTGCTTTTACACTGTATCAAAATTATATGATTGTTACTGTCATGGAGCTACATTTGTTATATACACAGTTGCTTCATATTTACAGAAGTGTCATACAGTTTATGTTACATGCACTTTAAGCGGCTCCAGCTGAAGCTATTGCTTCACCACCGGGACACGGTGGTCTTCTGGTGATTAGTTCTGTCATGATTAATTTGGTGATGGGAAAGCATCCTCAAAATCGTGATGACTTGCCATTTTCACTTACACAAAAATTTGAGCTGATTGAGGTAGTTTTTCCCCACACGACTCTTGTTGAAAAACACAGGATCCTTACAAATAATTTGCTGAGTGGTCTGATTCCCTCTATGACTGACTGCACCATCTAGAGTGTTTGCTTCAGAGTATACACTGTGCTTTGGAACCCCCTCAAAGAGCGTTCTACAAAAGGTACAAGATGAACATGGGGCTGGCCCACCCTTAGATTTGAGAAAGAAATTGGGGGGAGGGATCCCCATAGTCTCCGATATGATTCTGGACAACATTAAAGGTGAAGCACTTTCCTTACAAGTACGTCAACGCCTGGCAGCGGTGGTCGAAGTGGATCGCCGTAACAGTTGCTAATTATTATTACAGATTTGTATGCATCTTTGGGTCGCAATAGCTTGGGGATTTGGCATTTACTCAAACACAAGTGAACCACCCCTGAAAAGGATGGTCGTCCAGTCTTTCATAAGAAGGCTTGGAACAAGATGCAGTTGCAGCAACAACAGAAGCCTAGTTCTCGTGCGGATTCACCTCCACCTGGTGCTTCTGAACATAGATATGATGACTGCTCTAAAATTAAGACAACTGAGAGGTTCCAGGTTCCTGATCCTTATTCTCCTCGTTCCTTTCAGGAATCGCTAGATCAACAATTCGGCGGAAGATGGCATCAGGATTGCATACAAGGTGAGTCTACGCAAGCCAGACATGATCCGCAGTGCCAGTTTGATGTGAAAGTCAAGCAGGAGGAACCACCTCCATATCGGGCCTCATTTCAGAAGACAAAATTTGCTGCTTTGACAGCAAAGTGTGCCTCAGATGGTGAGCACACTGCTCATCCACAGGAGTTGGCTGGTAACCCTTGACAGTGCGGTAGGGGTTACCATAGTGTGGCAGGCACTCTGTAGTGTAGTTCCTATATTCCCAATAGGCTCTGTGCATTGGAATAATATATCCTATAGATATGACCTAGGACTTAGGTCAGTAGGTCTCTATCGAATATACTCGACCTAATAGTGAGTGCAAGCTAGCTCACAGGCCACTAGAAACTTTCTCGAATACACAAGAAGGGATTCGTTTCTGACAACCGCATAAACATGACAACTTTGTTTCCCTAGGACTGGAACAGTCTCTTCAGAGTTGTGGAAACAATAGATAACTATTTTACTCAGTCAATCGTGCATTCTTCGTTTCTACAAAGTTGCAGAGAAAATAGAGAGACGGGCGTTTCAATAAAAGGGGTTTATTGAACAGTCTTATTTCTCATACAAGAGATATGATCTGCTACAATTGTTAGACAGAATGCAAACTATAATGCGTACAGCAAGAATAGTAATATAAAACAATACTGTAATAGCATTGTATGGTTTCTAAGCCATATAAAAATACATACATAAATTACATTGGCTAAAATACTCAACTGGTGCTTCTAAAATACACCTACCCCAATGTACCTAACCTAGATCTAGTACGAGGGAAGAAGTAAGTATGGTCTTTAGCATAAGTTTAATTCTGCCAAGAATTGCCAAAGGTTTCTCTAGGTTCTAATCAGCTCTATACCTTAGAATGAAGGAGGTTTGGTATCTCTGTCTCGGACTCGATTTCCCAACACCCTGCAAACGGAGTAAGAAACGCTGGAGCTGGATTTCTCAGCAGAGGAGGACAGCTTCTTGTCAGTGCTTCAGCTGGAGAGTCGGCTTCCTTCTGCACTTGCTGTAGCGAGCTGCGTTGGGCACATAGGTAGTCAAACTGCACCGAACTACACCATGCTTTGCCATAGCAAGTGAAGGTATAGTTATACCTTGAAGGTGTTTAGGAATGCCAGGTTTGACGTAAAGTCGGGCATATGAATGTTATGGATGAACCCCTAAGGAATAGATGTTCATGCATAATAAATGAAATCTTGGAGAAATCAATATTCAGGCTGGGGAAAGTCCCTTCTGCTTAGGAGTCTGGATTTCCAAGAAATCGGTGTGACGTTTGGTGAACGAGTGGAAGTAGCCATGCCTGTGTTTGGGTAGCATGGGCAATGCCTAAATAAGGCCTTGATTTCTATGATTATATAAGGGCAACGTGAATTGTACCTATATAAGGGAATGAATTGGGAAATTTCAACCTAAAACGCCATACAAAAACTCAACCAGATGAAGGTGAAAGCAACTGACACTTTCATTACATAAGAAACAGATGACACGCAAGGTGCTTCTCCTGATAGGCTTTAAGAAGTAAGCCTCCAAATTGAAGGTGATATTGGATGCCTGATTAAAGCGGTCTTTTTGTAAAATCTCACTTCATTCTATGATATTTTATTGGCAGAGGTTGATTGGCCTCCCACTTTTGACCTAGCTTCCGCTAGAGTGGACGATGTTATTCTACCCAGTTTTTCACAAAACGTACCTGATGATGAGAAATTGGCTTATGCCTCAAAATGAACTTTACCTTTAGCCCCAGCTTTATACCGCAATCAGGCAGGTTTGGGACGAGGATTCCCCAGTACATGAGGTTCTCTTGTGTTCAACCCCTCAGCCCCAACCCCAATATCCTATTAAACATGATGCAAAAGCGTCCCTGAGCGACATTTTGACTCAATTGGAATATCAGGGTCTGATCGAACCCTGTGTTTATTCGATGAATAATCCTCTTTTTCTGATATTGAAACCGGAAGGTTCATATTGTATAGCTTTAGATTACAGACATTTGAACAGTCAGGTTCGTACCTTTGTGGTTCAGAACACACATAGCCCTGCGTTAGTAAAAAACATAATCCACAAAAAATATAAAACAACTTTGGATATTTCCAACGACTTCTTCATCCATTCTTTGGCTCCTGAGAGCCGTGATTTGACAGCATTCAGTGCGTTAGGCAATCAGAGATGACATATACGAGATTGCCTATGGGATATAAGCATAGCCCAGGCGTATTTGCCGCATGCATTGTTTCGATTTTAAATGAAATTGAAATGATGCCTTTACTTATGTCAAGGACATTTATTCGACAGATGATGAGATGGATCCTCATCTGATGCAGATTGATCACATTGTCACTCATTTTGCTAAGTTAGGCTACAAATTGAATTTTGCGAAATCGCACATGGCCTTTCTGGCAGTAATTTTCCTTGGTCATGAACTCAATACCGAAGCTAGGGCATTGGCCCCAACTTTTTGGAGAAATGTGCTCAAATGCAGCCTCCCTCTGCCCTTAAAAAATTACAGTCTTTGCTGGGTTTTCTGAATTTTGGCAGCCACCCTTACATTCCTGATTATGCTCAGCATATCAAACAGCTCTACGTGTTGATGCAACCCTCTTTTCCTTCTTCCATTTGGTTTCCAGAATATACAACGATTCTTAGGTCTTTGCAATTTGATCTGCTTCATCTCAGTTCTTGTTAACAAGAGATAATACCTCTAATTTGGTAATAAGAATTGTACCAGGAGCCTTAGGGGTCACTTACTTGACTTTCAATGAAGGGGGCACCATCCCCATTGCTTATAAATCACATTTGCATACTCTTGCTGAGATGCGTTTTTGTTCTACTGAAAATATTTTGATGGCAGTTCAGATGGCGATTCTGAAAGAACACTCTTTGGTTCAGGGTAAACACATTTTCATGGTCTCACCATTGCCTGCTTTAGAAGCATTTAACAACAAGGGGTAGTGATGGACAGAGTTTCTGAATTAAGCAGAATACTCTCACCCAGTCAAGAGATCAGGGCTAGATCCAACACCGTTTTTTAGCTCACTGCACCATCCCAGTTCAGAACCTGGCTATATGCAAATTAGTCTGTTCCTGTCCCAGTGCATGATGGGAACAGGGCAAACCAAACTACCAAGCCAATTCTTACACTGGGAAGGAAACAAGCTTCCGGGGACCGGTTTCTGGCATTTCAGCCGTCGTCGGCCCGGCTTGCTTGAATCCTGATGGTGCAATGAGCAAGGGACTCACATCTGAGTATACCCTTCCACGCTTAGGGTGGACAAAATATTTAACAACAAGGGGTGGTGATGGACAGAGTTTCTGAATTAAGCAGAATACTCTCACCCAGTCAAGAGATCAGGGCTAGATCCAACACCGTTTTTTAGCTCACTGCACCATCCCAGTTCAGAACCTGGCTATATGCAAATTAGTCTGTTCTGTCCCAGTGCATGATGGGAACAGGGCAAACCAAACTACCAAGCCAATTCTTACACTGGGAAGGAAACAAGCTTCCGGGGACCGGTTTCTGGCATTTCAGCCGTCGTCGGCCCGGCTTGCTTGAATCCTGATGGTGCAATGAGCAAGGGACTCACATCTGAGTATACCCTTCCACGCTTAGGGTGGACAAAATATTTAACAACAAGGGGTGGTGATGGACAGAGTTTCTGAATTAAGCAGAATACTCTCACCCAGTCAAGAGATCAGGGCTAGATCCAACACCGTTTTTAGCTCACTGCACCATCCCAGTCCAGAACCTGGCTATATGCAAATTAGTCTGTTCCTGTCCCAGTGCATCCCCGGAAGCTTGTCTCCTTTCTGGTGAAGAATTGGCTTGGTAGTTTGGTCTGCCCTGTTCCCATGATGCACTGGGCCAGGGACAGACTGATTTGCATATAGCCATGTTCTGAGCTGGGATGGGGCAGTGAGTTAAATAACGGTGATGGATCAAGCCCTGATCTATGGACTGGGTAAGAGTGGTCTGCTTAATTCAGACACTCTGTTCATCACCACCCCCTTTTCTGAATCGTTTTTGGCCACTCTAGGTGTGGCAGGGTATACTCAGACATGAGTCCCTTACTCACTGCTCCATCAGGATTCAAGCAAGCCGGGCCGACGACGGCTGAATTGCCAGAAACCGGTCCCCGGAAGCTTGTCTCCTTTCTGGTGAAGAATTGGCTTGGTAGTTTGGTCTGCCCTGTTCCCATGATGCACTGGGCCAGGGACAGACTGATTTGCATATAGCCATGTTCTGAGCTGGGATGGGGCAGTGAGTTAAATAACGGTGATGGATCAAGCCCTGATCTTTGGACTGGGTAAGAGTGGTCTGCTTAATTCAGACACTCTGTTCATCACCACCCCCTTTTCTGAATTGCTTTAGAAGCAGTCACAAAGGCTATTGTCCCAAAATTCAAAGCCTTGGATACAATGCACTAGATCTTTTACATCAGTAGATGTTAATTTTATCTTTGACCCTTCTTTGAAAACACAAGAGTTTTTACAATATTCCTTTGCGTTGCTGCTTCTTGATTAGAACAAATGCATTATTTACACTGACGGGTCTGCACAGCCAGCCATTGGTTCTAAATTTGCTTATTCTGCTGTATGCGTGATTGTGGCTGGTTTGATTGTTTATGGGGATTTCAAACACTCCTTGTTGCACACACAACCTCTTGGAGATTGCACAGCTCAATTAGTGGAGCTACATGCTTTGGGTTTGGCTCCTGAATTTGCTGATCCAGATGCTCCTACAATTTGTTCTTCTGGAAACAAAATGATTTTTATATTTAAAGGGAGCGCAATTAAGCATAAAATGTGTTAAGTCCGAGTGGCCGCTCTTCAGGAACATTTACCACTAACACAGGTTTTCCATACTTTGGGTCATCAATGTGTGGGAGCACACACTGTTGATAATTCACTGGCTGATGAAGCAGCCAAATCTGCTGTAACCACATGTTCAGTAGCAGCAGTCACTAGGTCTAGGACTAAAATTGATTATGATATTCAAGCTGGTTTCCCTTCACGTTATACATACCACTTGTCATCTGATCAAATTCAATTTGCAACTATTCCATCTGTTGGGGATTGGCTGATTCCCAACGAGGTCTGTAGACTTTATTTGATCATAGCCGCACACGAAGGTGTTGCTACTGCGCATGCCGGAGAGACAGCAATTATTTTCTTTTTACCACAACGTTTTTGGTGGCATGGTCTATATCAACAGGCACGTAAATATGTTTTTTCCTGTGACATTTGTCAACACATTTAGCCTTCAACTGTTTCACGTCCACCCGAAACTCAACTGTGCATTTCAAGTCAACCGTTTGGTTGTATTTATTTTGATCATCACTGTGGTCCTTTAACATTTGATAATGGTTTTAAATATATCTTGATTGAAGTTTATTTGTGCACTAGATTCCTTTGGGTTTGGCCGCAATGTAGTGCTGTCACTCGGACTGTTATAAAAGATTTGCGTGCCTTTGTAGGGACATTTGTCTGTGGTACCTTCCATTCTGACCAAGATCCTGCTTTTGCCTCTACAGCTTACTGAGATGCAATGAATTCTTTGGGGGTGCTGGTGCAATTCTCGTCTTCATATCAGCCTGAGGCAATTCTGTTGTGGAGTGGATGAACTGTGACTTTAAGCAATCTTTAACAGCGAGAGTATAAGGTACTGGTCAGGGCTGGCTGACTTACTTATATAGAGTTCAAAGTGCACTTAATCTCCCAAGAAGATCTCTGGGTGGGCGGACCCCATATAAAATGCTCTTTTACATTAAAATGTTTGTCGTAACAACAAGAAGTGGGGTTGGGGTCCCAGGGAATCAGGTTTATAGACCAGCGAGGAGAAATTTGCCCTATAAACAGACTATCTCCTCTGATCTTATCAACGCACCATAGGCCTATACTGGATTGTGTTTACAAACTAAATAGAAATATATGACAATAAGGGGAATTTATCCCTTAAGGACTAGAACCCTCACTCACCCGTGGGTGACATGCTTCATCATATGGTTTCCTCCTTACCAGTAGAAAAACCTAGTCCTACTGGGAGCTACGACTTCTTCACTGTGATGATGGAGCTCAGAGACGTTTTCTTTGGTTTGTTACTGAAGGGGGAGGACACTAGATCCCATATGTGAGCCTCAAGGAGTAGCAAGGGTGCAGCACAAAAAGGAAAATAATGTGATGGACAAATGTGAAATGAAATTAAAACTGTCTAGGATGATTCACAACCCTGATTTATTATTCACATGCTCTCCCTGACAGGATTAAAAAGTAATGCAAATAAGTAGTATAGATTTAAAACTACTTTTAGTTCAAGTTCAACATGTTTCAGCCATATGATCAGTATCCTGTATCGGTTGCTTTCTTCAGGACCTACAGGAGTAGACAATTGTGTTTGCTGCTGCTAGTATATACAGTGTGATAAAGAAAATAGTGATACAAAACCAGTATTCCTGCGTCGTGGTGTCAGGTATTACAAGGGATATCTGAAAAGAAAATGAGAGAGAGAAGAACAAACACACAGATCCTTTATAAGTGCTCTGCAACTGACATTGTCGTCTGTCATCATATTGTCGATAGTCATATAGATCTACAATGGAGAGTGCTTGACTTACCCTCAATAGTAGGATATTTTTGCCTCACCTCAACCTGGCAGGCAGCTCAGGGAAGGAGGCCCCGATCTGTGAAATTTTTTTTTTTTTAAACTGTAAGTTACCTTCAAATGAACCATACAGGTTTTTAATTGTGGTGACTTAGATGATCCAGTGTCTTACAGAAAGGCCTTGGTTTTGACCCGACATATAAAGGCGATGCCTTTCAGATACAGCAAAAACTTGCTGGTTTCTTTCGAAAAATGTGTCTGAATTTTTTTTTCAAACATAAGGGTAATGAAGATATGGAGGATGCAACAAGTAAGAACACGGGCCTAAGACCTCGCTCTACGTTCAACCCTCCTGCACATCTGGTTCCTGCCCAGAATATTGCATTTGAGTACTCTTTGTTGTGAACAACATGATGGATAAGAATATCACACAGTATCAGAATCTAACTAAGTTAGAAAAATTGGCACTCCAACAATTATCTGAGAATGAGAATGTGATAATAAAGGGGGTGCCATAGTAATCCTGGATAAAGAAATCTACAGAGCAGAGTGCCTACGACAACTTAGTGACCAAAAATCATACAGGTTAGTGAAAATAGATCCTTCCAAATGCCTGACATCTGACATCAAAGGAATGGTGGATGAAGCGAAGGAGTAGAACTGGATCACGGAACATGAAGCATCCTACTTGATTAAAGCATCTCCTACTATCCCTTACTTTTATGTAATGGCCAAAATACATAAAGAGAAACACCCTCCACCAGGCAGACCTATTATTGCGGGAATCGGCTCAATCCTTGAACCTTTATCAACATTTGTGGATTACTTTCTCAGACCCATGGTATCTGATATGCCTACTTTCTTGTTGGATACAAAACATTTATTGCGACATCTTGAAGAAACTCCATTTGATAAAGACCAAGATTTCTTGGTCTCGTTTGACGTTGAGTCTTTGTACATGTGCATACCACAAGAAGAAACTCTGATGACCATAGAACGGATGCCGGAAGCACGAATCTTAGAGAGCATGACACCTGCACCATTCATTATGTCATGTGCCCGGATGGTTCTAAAAAAAAACTTTTTCAAATTTGAAGAGATGATGTACTTACAAATATCTGGTACCTCAATGGGGAGTGTTTGTGCCCCCAGTTTGGCAAACCTTTACGTCCACGAATTTGAACAGACCATGGTTCTGCAAGAGACCAACCCCTTTTTCAGACACATCCGTGTCTGGAAAAGATATAGGGGGCACATGCATCAACCTATTTAGGAAGTGCAAACGGTGCGAATCGGTAAATTCGGCCGTTTGCGCTTCCTAAATACGTTTTTGGGATGCATGAAACAATTTTTCAAAATTCGCTTTTATTTGCATTTCCTAAAAATGCGAATGCATTTAAGGAATCGCATTTGTGCGATTCCTTAAATGCAATGCATCATTTTTTTTAAAAATGCGAATTTTGAAAAAGGAAGTGCAAATTAACACAATGTTGACCCTCGTGTTACTTTGCGAAATTCTTTAAAAAAGCACAAAAATGCATTTTGGAAAGTGTCATGTTACAGACACACATGTCCTTAGTACATGTGTGTGTGAAACATGCACTTTAAAATACATTTCAGGGGTGCACCCTTGCAATGCATCAACAAATTGCGAATTCCAAAAAATAGAAATGCAAAACGGCATTGATTCCTATGGGCCTCTAGGCCCATAGGAATCAATGTAATGCCATTCCTTAATTGCGATTCGCAATTAAGGAATCGCAAATTCCGAAAATTAAGAAATCCTAAAAAAAATTAGGATTTCTTGATGCATAGGATTTTGCAATTCCTAAATTGCGATTCCTTAATTTTCGTAATTTAGGAAATGCAAATTCCTACAATGATGCATGTGCCCCATATTGATTATTATTGTCATATGGAGAGGGGACCATAACACAATAAAAGCCTTCAATGCTTGGCTCAATGAGAAGAATGACTTCCTTAACATTTTTCCTAAAAATGATGGATTGGGGACAGAGCTATACAAAAAGCCAATGGCTTGTAACTCTTTGCTACCATACCAAAATTACCACCCGAAAGCACTTCGTGAGAATTTGCCCTTCGGCCCGTTTCTCAGGGTAAGGCGCAATTGCTCCTCAATTGAGAAGTATAATGAACACGTGGATGCCCTGGATAGAGACCTGAAGGTGGAGAATTATCCAGCCCCGATAATACGTAGGTCACGCAAGAGAGCAGCTAATAATAATAGAGAAGCACTGTTGGAGATTCCGTTGGAAAAAGAGAAGTACTCCAGACTCACTTTCGTAAACACATTCTCAGGTTACTCAAACCAAATAAAGAAAAGTATCATACATCATTGGAAGATACTCAATACAGGGAATAACAAACTTCAGGTCCCGATGTTTGCATACAAAAGAAGTGCCAACATTAGGGACAAGGTGGTTCATACTCAACCAAAAGAAAACAAGACCAAGGAATCACAAATTTCTCTATGGAGCCTTCTGCCTGTAACAGGCCACTTTGCCTGTGGCAAATGTGCGGTGTGTCCACAAGATGACACAGATTGATATAGGAACGGAGAGACTATGGAAAATTATGAAGCATACCAATTGCAACAGTGAGAAACTAATATATCTGATTTGGTGTCCCTGTAAACTTCGGTATGTCGGCATGACTACACGGAAAGTAAAAACCAGAATACAAGAACACAAAAGCACAATTCGGTGTAGTAAAATATCTACGAAATTGACTAATCATTTTTTAGACAAACATCACGCAGAAACAGACTTGCGTTTGTTTGTTTTGGAACAACCTTGGATTCCGTCACATATTATAGATGTGTCAAAATTCCTGCTGCAATGAGAACAACGGTGGGTGTTCAAACTAAAAACTGATGTAAATGTCCTGAACGACGAGATACCGTGGTTAGCCCTATAAAATCTTATATTACTGGCATTTGAGCACACAAGAAATACATATACACTCAGTAACTACAGTTTGATATGAAACATTCTCAAACACAGTTCGCTGGCCCTAAAGCATATGGTGCATAATACCATAACTCACAGTACTGAGATATTCTTTATGATTGTGATAACACCATTGCTATATGGTTCTTAGACACTCTGGGTAGAGAGTCTACCTCTAGATTTTCTGGTTGGACACGTTTACAAATAGAAACATATATGAATACTAGATAATATCTTGACTGGATATTGCTATTAAGTAACATATGAAATTTCCTGGGAAACATAATGTGCAACAAATTAGTGCTGGATACTAAGGAGTTGTGTCCCTGTTACAGATATCTATGATTCAAGACACATACAAGTACCGCTATATACTTCATACTAGCTTAGGGTACTAGAGTCGTTGATACTATTGCACAATGATGCTTGGTTTTGGGATACTTGGTTTTTGAAATATAAAAAGAGAAGCCACTCCAGTCTATATGAAACTTGTAATCCTGATAAATAGGGTAAGGTGAATAAAGTAGAATATTTATTGTCCTCCAAATAGGAGATTGGTATTATATTACTACAATCGTCAGTCCCGCAAAATGTTTTTATAATGGCTCACGATGTGCGCAAGTGCCGCTTATTAGCATGGACATACAACAGGCATCTGTGCTTGGGTGGGTAATACTGGGCATGCTCGATGGTAGGTTAGAGGCACCGCTCTTTTTCGCTTGCCCGTGAAGTAAGCACAATATAATAATGCTTTTTTGTTCGTGCAGTAATGGCACTAATGATTCCATATTTCAACGAACCTATAGTCAAACGCCTGTTGAATGATGAACGTAGGCGATGTAAAAAACAAGCCAACTCTTCGAAGTACTGCGCATGTGTGGATAATAGAACTCAGTTTATTCTCTCGTGCACGTGCAAAATGCAGTATCTTTACATTGAACATGCACGTTGGATAACAGACTCTGCAGGCATTGTTGAAGCCACCACAGGGCCTGGCGAAAACGCAGGCAGTTTGCTTGTTGAGACACTATAAAATCCGGCGCCCCAGTTAGTTCGTTACCTCCCCAGGAAGCCTCGATTTTGCCACGAGGTACCGATGGACAGGTAAGGGGTTTGGCCACGTTTTTGCTTACTCTAAGACCAACTCTTGTCCAGCTTTCCTAGACTGGTTAAGGCTTCTAAATCTAAATATAATGCATAGTACTGTGTTGCTAGATAGAACAGTTGGGTGACATTCTTTTCTTCTCTCTTGTGAGTTAAGCCCCTTCAACTGTTAGTTGCTATAATAATGACAGTGCCTCACTTTACCTTGGTTGTTCCATTTACACATGAGATCTAGTGACACAAGGATTGTGGGAGATATTCCCAAATAATAGCAACATAAATGTTTGTGTAGAATATTGTTTACAGAATGAGCCTTACAGCAACAGGTTTTGGTGATTGTTGATCACAACAGAACAGTACTAGTTGTAGAATCTATATAGGTATGTTGTATAAAGCTAACTACCTTTTGAATGAAAGCCATAATACCTTCTCTCTCAATAGTGAGACAGACTGAAATATAGTATTACTTATTATTATTACTTTTTAAACCATCCCTATGATACATACATGTTCTCTAATATGTGGTAATCTGACACGTTTGAGTACACTGGAGCATTTAAGTCACCTCAATAAAAAACCTTTATGGTTCATTTGAGGGTAACTTCCAGTTTTAAAAAAAACATCTTTTTCACAGACTGGGGCCTCCTTCCCTGAGCTGCCTGCCAGGTTGAGGTGAGGCTAAAATACCCTACTATTGAGGGTAAGTCAAGCACTGTCCATTGTAGATCTATATGACTATCAACAATGTGATGACAGAAGATAATGACAGTTGCAGAGCACTTATAAAGGATCTGTGTGCTTGTTTTTCTCTCTCTCATTTTCTTTTCAGATATCCCTTGTATCACCTGACACTACGTCGCAGGAATGCTGGTTTTGTATCACTATTTTCTTTATCACACTGTATATACTAGCTGCCGCAAACACAATTGTCTACTCTTGTAGGTCCTGAAGAAAGCCACTGATACAGGATACTGATCATACGGCTGAAACATGTTGACCTTGAACTAAAAGTAGTTTTAAATCTTTACTACTTATTTGCATTGCTTTTTAATCCTGTCATGGAGAGCACGTGAATAAACAATCGGGGTTGTGCATCAACCTAGACAGTTTTAATCTCATTTCACATTTGTCCATCACATTATTTTCCTTTTTGCGCTGCACCCTTGCTACTCCTTGAGGCTCACATATGGGATCTAGTATCCTCCCCCTTTAGTAACAACCTAAAGAAAACATATCTGAGCTCCTTCATTACAGTGAAGACATTGTAGCTCCTAGTAGGACTAGATTTTCCTACTGGTAAGGAGGAACCCATATGATGAAGCATGTCACCAACGGGTGAGTGAGGATTCTAGTCCTTAAGGGATACATTCCCCTTATTTTCATATATTTCTCTTTAGTTTGTAAACACAATTTTTGTTAATGAGAGAGTTTGGATGTAGACCGCTCATTCCGATCCAGTATAGGCCTATGGTGCGTTGATAAGACCCGAGGAGATAGTCTGTTGTTCATTAAAATGGTTGTGCCAAATTTTGATGGGCTAGACATTGTGGCGGCAGCCGCAACCTTTGAGGTAGATAACCATTGTGCTATGTTACAGGACCTACAAAAGGATTGTGATTCACAAGCGAAATCCCATTTGCCCTCTTCCAGGGATGCAGATGTTGATTCCGGTTTCTGGCTTGCTTCCTAAAGTTAAAGATCTAGTCTGAGAAAAGGTGGAGAACAAAAAAGAATTTGGTCCTTCATATCGTGCACTGGCCAGAGTTCTTGGATTAAAAGGCACCTGTACTGTGATCCTGCCTCCACTACCTGGTCTTAAGGAGAATCGTTACATTTCCATTCAGCATGTCAAGCTACACCATCTGGCCGATACTGAATAGTATGCCTACAAGTGGTCAACGCTGTGATATTTCACTCAATCCGTTGGCTTCTGTTTCCTTGTCATTGCCCCAACAAATGGAGGGGGAGATGGAATGTTCAAATAATGTTTTACTTACCTTACCTTCTACATCTACAACTATGGATTAGGGGTATCCTTTTCCGTTATTTGAAGTTATAATTGACATTCCAGAAAGTACAATTCATTCACCTTCAAATGAAGAACAGCCCTTTTCTTGTTTCAGCTGGAGTCTAGAGGTTACTACATGGATCGTACTAGCTTTTTTTCTGATACGTCTTCCTTGTCATCCTGTGTGGTAGAGCCCCCAAACACACCTGCCTTTTCATCTCCTGGATCAAAATTACTTATCTGGTCCCGCCCTGGACATATATCTGGATGGTGCTGACGACGGTGTTTTTCTTCATATGGATTGGGGTTGTGACTGTATTTTTCATGCTAATTAATGGCCATTACTTACCTGAACTCTCTGCTGTGAACTTGGTTAACGGAGTTCTGGTCCCTCACACTTCATCTCATAAAATGAGAAGAGATCAAGCCCTGGTTAATATTTTAGCATTCCCAGTTGTTGATGGCATAACTTTTGATAAAGTACCATTTGATATCCATGGCCTGACCGAAACTTTGAACATTCCATACATATTTTGCGTTTCTTTAGGAGATGTGGTTTTGCCTGGAATACACTCGGATGACTGGGATGTTATTGCTGTTTATTCATTGTTTTCAGATTTAAAATATTATACTGCTTTTGACACGGAGGATTTATTATTTGAATTCAGTAAATGTGTTCTTTTTCCAACATTATGGCAATCATTTTTTACACAAGACTAACGCTCAGAGGCCATTTTTGTATTATACACAGTGGGAACATTCTCCAACCCCATTACAGAGGAGCTCACAAACTGAACAGAGTGCATATGTGTATTTCCCCAGTTACAATCTTTCTGACCAAGTGCCCTATTTTTATAAATTGAACACTCACCAAAACTCAATTTATGCCGACCCTTATTAAATTGGTCTACTCATTGTCATTCATAAATCAGTTGTCCGTGAAAGGTTATGATTATTATTATTGGAAGGGCACGATTGATTTAAAATTCATTTGGGGTGGCGAAGATTGGCAGATGAGGGTTACTGAATCCTTGCATAGCGCATCTTTGATACCATCTCAGCTACTATTTTTAAATGAGATGTTGCAACAGAGTGCTTGTTTTGGTTTAGCCACAGCTAGAAATCAAAATTCTCCCTCCATTCCGTCATTGGCTGCTTATGACGCGTGGAAAACACACACCAATTATACATTTGACGACTTAACTGTAAAGCTTCAGAATGGCTCACTCAACTCGTCCATTATTGACCCCTTGGGATGGTAATTGTGGCTAACGAGCTCAAATGCATGTCAATTACACTTTTTGAATAACACAAAAGAGTTTACTCAAAGTAGACCTGATTGTCATTTTCCCCATTCCCATACTGTTACCACATATTCTGTGAGTAAATGACGTCAACAATGGTTAGAACATTCTACATTGTCATCTTTGAAACAACATCTTTCTTTATTATCAGGTGACATTAATCTTGCTGATTTTCTTTTAGTTCCAAAGTCCCCATGAACAAAACGTTTTGTTTATGCTGCATATAATGATATTTGGAAGCCATCGTAGATGGAAGTTGTGGTGCGCCTGCGCCAAATTGACCAAGATGATTTAGAATAGGTTCTTGCAGTTGTCGATAACAGTATTAATGCACTGTCTTCTTGTATATATACTTTGGATAACATTGTATCATCAGTCATTGGCATTGTTCAACATGAAGTGTCTGTTTGTACAATGGTCAAAATCAGTTACGGTCTGTAATGCAATTTGGTTGGACCTTACAAACATTCAAAAGTGGTAAAGTTCCATTTAAGTTTACAGATAAACAGAAATTAATGTTGATGAAGGATGCAACATATACAATGTTACATATTGAAAAACTAGACCAGTTACCATTTTTTGTGGCAGAGACTGATTCAGCTGTGAGGTTAATACATGGGATCGTTTCACTGCCTATCTCTCTCTTCCAGTTTACAGCCTGCATGAAACACTATCCGGTTGGTAGATATGAGCCCCTCAGCAAAAGCTATAGTCACAAATCATTGTCCCTGCCTTTCACGTTTAGTTGTCAACAAGCAGATAAAGAGGTTTCTCTTACAGGGAAGGATTCTGACTACAGTTGGTCATTCCCTAGTCTGCAAACAAGTCAAACTTCACGGTGCCTGCAACATTTCGGCACCTAAGTTAGTTTGTTTTTTAAAGGGGACCCCGGTCCCAGCTAATATTCCCATGAAGACTTAGCATTCTAGCGGCACCTATCTTATTTTAAATATTCAAGACGGCTTGTGCACAGGCATCCAGTATACAGTAACAGTTTCATTACGTGTTACAAGTTGCAGCAATGTCCTGTTTCCACCCCACATGGGATTGTAGATAGTTCACTTTGGTCTTCCATTCCAACTTTGAAAACAGATTTCAATAAGCTAAGCAGACTCAAAGCGCTATTGTTTAAACAAGAATTGGCTCTCACATCAGCTTGTGAGACCTTCGAATTGCAGGTGTCAAGAACAGCAAGTGAGATTCAGTCATTGCTAAACACGAATCTCCCAATTAATTCACCAAATATTTAATGCGTCTCTACAATGGCTGCTCAATCTGTGGAGCTGCCAATCCTAGTCCAGTTGCAGCTGTACTAGCTGCACCAGTTTTTGGGTCCAATGCCATTAAAAGCACTTAACATCGACTATTGGCTGACCTTCCGCTATGCCTACTTTACCTACGTGCAACCTGTGTTCCACTGCCTCTGGTGCCCTTTTCAATGGGCCCTGGATGTCTGCCTCTCCAATACAACACACTCTGCCCTGGATTATGAACTGTTAATGGGTCAGTTGAAGGCCCATGACCAGAAATGTTCCATGGGTAGGCGCCTGGTGTGCGATCCTCTACTTGGACCAATGGAAGACTTGAGTATTGGTGCTCTGGCACAGCACCTCCTGGATCAGAGTTTAATCGAAGTTAAAGCAGGTTGCACTGATATGCTCCTAACATATGAGGAGCATGTGTGCTCATTCGACTTACTAAATTGGATGGCATACCTTTTTACTATGAAGGTTCAGACAAAATACTGGAGTATATGGCATTCCGCATTTCCGGCGACATTTTAGGCTCTGAGGAGTAGCTGTGAATGGATATGTTTTGGGTACCCATTTGGCAGTTTTTTATGTTTGAAACATTTTTTTTCTGGTCCACAAATATTCTAATTTGGATACCACTGTGACGCTTTACCTCTGCTTATCTCTGCTTTTTGGTTTTGCCCAGTGCTAACAACCTGTCCAAGGGGAGGGTGTCACATGGCCCATGGGGACATTGTTCTTTTCTCTAAGTTAGCATGAGCACGCTGGAGCTTGCCTGCTTCTTTGCACATGTAACAACACGTCTTTATTTTTGTAATAATTTTGATAGCTGTTTTCACATCAGAAGTCATTGCTGTGTTCACTTTCTGCAAGTTCCTGGATTTTTGAATGAACATTGTGAGCAAGATCGAACAACAATGGGCCCTGTTATTTTGTTCTGGCCAGGCCTTGCCCTTAGACAAAAAATACTAATGCAGCTGTTGTTTGGACCACATACTTTGGTCTTACTGGAATACACAAATAGGTAGCAAACACTTGGAGAGGGACCTTTCCAGGGAGAAGAGCAAGACAGCAACTATGATGTAGATCTACCATCTATAGACTAAGGTATAGGGTCTGCTGACAAAGCCCAGAGATCTTCTAATATATAATAATACTGCGTTGTAGCAAGGGGCGAGGTTAGGCTCTATTGTCTTTTTATTATGACACCCCCCTCATGATATATGGACTAGCTGCTATGCTGACTCTATGCATTGCCTTTTCCTGTTTGTTGTGGCACATACACTGCATGTTAGGGCACATTAGTTAAAATAAATATTTTATACTGTTTTGTGTCTCTGTCAGATCTAATTGTGGACAAGTACAAGAGTGACAGCGAAAGGATGTGTCTTGTTACCACGATTCTTGAGAGATCTGGGAGTGTTGTGTTCTGTGGTGTCTAATCATTTGTTTCTCTGTGAGTGAGTAGGAGAGCAAGTGAGACACTATAGCTAGTTGGTCCTGGGCTCATGGGTACTAAGGTGGTAGGATGTCCCAATCCCTATACACCAAGGTCCTATAATCCTGTTCATAGTTCTTTGTTTGTGAAGAATCCCTGCAAAAATGTGTTAGCATATTTTATACTTTGATTGGTGTTTATGTGTTTAATGTTTTTATGTATGTATCTATCACATATTTATTTTGGGGTCCTAGGTTTGTTGGGGAATTGGTTGGCTAGACTTATTTTATGACTTGCCCACTAATTTATTTTAATTGATTAACATGTTGATTATTTTTATATCATAGTTTATTTGTTTAATTGTTTATTATATTTTCTACAATATATAACATTTTAAGTTTGGGTTGTGAGATTTAGTGGGTTATTTAGTGAGTAATATTTAACCTATATATACTAATTTGTGTGAGTTGATTAATATATTCTTTTTTTAAATGTTACAGTTTGTATTTATTTGTTTAACAGTTTTACATTTTCTTGAGTTATGTATTCAATTATATATTTGGGGAGTGTGTTTAAATTCAGGATTGGCTGGGCAGTTTTTTAAGCTGTTTTTCTATGTATTTTAACTTTAATATATTATCTCATAGATTTTTTTAAAATAATTGTATTATCTTAAATGTGTGGTATTTTGTGGGTATGATTCTGTTGTTGCTTAAATAAATTTTTCATTCAAATTAGTAATTATACTTATCAAAATTGATGTGATATTTGTGTATTTCATAGGTGGTCTTCAGGAAGACTGTTCACTCTGAGATACATTCACTAGTTTGTATGACATATGTATATACATTTAAATAATTTGAACTCTGCATTTCACAAAAAATATATTTTAATGATGTTTACTTTTTAAATTATTTGAAGGGGAAATAATATTTTTGGTGTGTAATGAATGTGACTGCCACATGTATGCTCTTTCCCTGCTGATTGTTAGATTGGAGTTAGAAAAGTATATCTGCACCCTCTCCTTGTATGCACTCTCCCTAACATTTGTTAGACTGTAGTTAAAATGGTATATGTAACACATTAATGTATATATTTTATTCTAAGTCTGTTATATTTGACTTAAGTACTAAATATGTTCTTTTCATGCAAAATGTAAGTATTTTTTCCTTTGTTTGCAGGTTTGTAATTACAGTAGTGTATCAGAATAGTTTGTTATTTTTAAAATGTTATGTAATGGTTTTTGATTGGAGTGTTCTTGCTATTTTTTATTTTAATGTTTTTTTATAACTGTTTTGAGTGTATTTAATATAAAAGTAAAATAATTTAAAGTAAGATTTATTTTTTTAATTTTGTTTTTTAAATCAAATGATTTTTCATGTGTTTTGTTCCTTTAACCATATACTTAATATTAATTTATTTTTAAAATGTATTCGTAATGGTTTCATAAATATAATGCTTTCTTTACATGTTTTTAGAGTTAACAATTATTATAAATGTTTATCCAATTTTTCTTAGAAAATATAAATTAGTTTTATTTGAAAATTATGTATTTATTTTATAGATTTATTTGAATTTATAGTTTATTCCATTAATGTTAATATGTCTGCATATTATTTTTGTAATGGATTATGTGTTTTAAAAACATTAACTACATTTTATTTGTCATAATAAAGTTATATAGACACACAGATACTGGCACACACAGACAACCCTTATGGAATGTTGATATTTTGGTCCTCAAAATTTTTGTATTCAACAATTCTTTACATTAGACATATGTAAAGTTTATATTTTCTCCCTTATATGTTTCCACAATATATTGTATCACAATAGTTTTGAAGGCTATACTCTGCCATATGAACTCTTTCGAAGAGGATGTTACTCCATGCCCAAACTCCTGCAAATATTTGGCATAACCAGCACAGCTGGTTCTGTAGGGCTCAGTCAACCCCTTCAATAAGTTCCATTGTACAAGCCTCCATAGGAGAGGTTTTAAAATAAAGAAAGACATTATATTGCAGGACAAAAGATTGAGGCTACTAAACAATTCTCCTACTTAGGTAACCTTTTTTCCCAGAACGACTCCTGGGTACAAGCTGTAGCAGCAAAAAATGTGGCTCTTCTACGCACTACATCTGCCCTTACTATTTTTGCTAAGAAATTGGGTAAAAGACTCCCCGAGGAACTTATTAAAATATATAAGGCTAAGTGCGTCTCTGCAGCTCTTTATGGGAGTGGGGTAAGGTTTTTTTTTTACCTCACCCCTATCCAGACAGTTGAAAACCCCTTTTTAAAATACACCTTAGCAGTTCCAAGTGGGACCTCAGGGTGTATTTGCCATGCTGAATTAGGTCTTCCGTTTATCTCTGATTCAATTAGGTAAGAGCCTCTGCTAATGTGGCACAGGCTTTGGACGAAAGAGGAAACCAAACTGAATAGAGATATTCTTTCAGAAATTATGAAATTGGAAGGAGTTATGAGGATTCCCTGGCTGAGATACGTTTACAATTTTTTTAAGGATCTCGGCCACTTAGAGTATTTTTTAAATCCTCTCACCATTAAAGCAGTGGCCAGAAAAGATTTGAGGAAAGAGTGTCTTATGCTGCTGGACAACCTGAGAATGACATCTGAGATTTTTAAGCCCACAGTCCTGCATAATCAACTGATTTTAACTACTTTTAACATTCAACCCTATTTATCTTTTGTTCCCAGTGTTTATGGCAGGTTCTTATTAACCCGTTTTAGGCTAGGGGTCTTTCATAGACTAGTCACTATTCCCGCTATGAATGACTGGTTGCGAGACCTCCAGCCTTGTCCCTGTGACAATATTTCCCCCCAAACTATGATTCATGTTATTTTATTTTGTAAAATGTTTTTCTTTGTTAGGCGGCTGTTTTTGGTACCTATACTAAAACAGTCTGGGTTACGCCAATGTCGCCCCACTCTACTATCATTACAACTTTTAGATAATGAAAATAGTGTTCTAAGAATCACAGCCTTTTTGAAAAAAGTACTTCATCTCAGGAAACTTATGTTTACTTGAATGCTCTTTGCACAGTAACGATGGCCCTCTTCTTTTTAATATTGTAATATTGTAACATTTATTGTGATTGTATGTAATATTTTTATTATGCATTCTTTTTACATGAAATTGCCTATGAATTTTATGATTGTGTGCTTTTATGATTGCTATTCAACAATCGAATAAAGCTTTTCTTGAACTTGAACTTGACTGCACACACTGCATGCCATGAACTATCTGAGAAAGAGAACCTGAATGGAAGGGGTGCAAGAAAACACCCTCCCCAAAGAATATATCAGCCCGAGGGGCCAAGACATTTGTGAACATACTTGTGGCACATTTGACTCAAAACATCAGGACACCAAACTGAAAGTGACCACTCAGGACATCAAGTCACAAAATTATTTGAATAAGCAGAAAGGCAGGTGATGTGAAAGTTTGTAGTTCCCTGCTTAGCTATGACATGAAGCCATCACCAGCTGAATTATGGTCTGCAATCACTCCATTCTGCAAGTGATAGATGAAACAAACTTCACAACTAAGTTCAGGTCTTTGATGTTTCAAGACCAAATAAAAAGATGGAAGAGACCCCAATCTACTCTCTGGATAAGGAGTTATGTCCCCTTTCATTAAGAGGCGTTGAACATCTTGAACCAAAGTTTAGCATATTTCTGTGTTCCTCATTCAGGAAGTGACCTGACCCAATAAGTCCAATGGAATTCTAGAAAACTCAAAAGGGTAACCCTGCAGATCTACTTGAGGACCGCAGTCACCCGTTGCATTCATTTCTCATGTTTAAAGATACAATTGGAGCCTATTGATGGGGTGCACTGGAAGGGAGACTGTGCAGGCAAGGCATAAACAGGAGTTCATTTGAAAGCTAGAGCAAGACAATGATTCACTAGCAGAAGCAGTAGATAGATGAAAAAAACCTTTACACTTAAATGAGAAGTGGTATCTAGTAAACTGAGGGTGGAAAATAAGTTTTATTGGTGCATAGGCCTTAAGGAGGTTATTAGATGGCTAGTCTTAAATGTAATGGAGAAAGTTATGTGTCTGCACTTGATTAACTTGCTCTTCCACACAAAGTCCAAAGACATTTATCTTGTGGCTTGGATCCACTGTCCTCTGGTAAGATTAGATAAAATGATTAAAGCTCACCACAGCAAGTGTTTTCTTCTTCACGGGAGACAGGAAAAACAGGATGGATATTGGGAGAGATACCTCTTTATCCCCTCCTCCCGAGAAGGCAGTTTTTTTTAAATATTGTTTTTTATTTTGCTAGAATATTACAACATTTTTGAGGAGGTCATGCTCATTTTTTAGAATTGTGAAGAGAAACCATAATTCAGGGTAAACAACCCCTCAATCAGATCCATCTTTATATATCTAGCACATGAAACAAAACAGGACAGACGTGGACCCCAATTCATAAAGATTGTGAATGAGTCTGTGTTAATTTCTCTTGTAGTACTCATTATTTCAGGAGTAATTGAGTAGTATTCCTGGCATACTCCTGTCTTAACAATACAACCCTGGCAGTTTGGGCTGGACTGTTCCATGGTGGAATGGTCAAGAATGATTTGTATATGGTTGGGTCCAATCTGGAGTAGCATGCTGAGCAAACAAACTATGGATTTAACCCAGATCTGTGACTGGGAGGCGAATGTTTGCCAATGTTCGGCATTCCATCCATGATCAGTTTGTGTTGCTATAAGTCACCCTTAGTGGGAATAGTATGGTCAGACGTTGGTCCTGTGCTCACTATGCCACTGGATTCAAGCTAGCCTTGATGATTAGGGGTCATACCCCAAAATCGGTTCCCAGGATGCATGTTTTCTGATTCAGGAAGGACTTGCCCTGGCAGTTCAGGCTGACTGTTCCCATGTGGAGCAGGGTCAAGACTGATTTGCATATGACTGGGTCCAAACTGGGGAGGCATGGTGAGCAAAAAAAGGATGGATATAACCCAGATCTGTGACTAGGGGTGAATATTTGACAATGTTCAGCTTTCCTTCCATCATATTTTTGTGTGCTATAAATCGCCCTTAGTGGGATGGGTTTGCCCAGGCATGGGTGCCATGCTCGCTATACCACTCTATGGTTATATGACAGAGGCATGCATGGCTAAACTACGCATGCCTCTACTACGCTGCCTAAACAACAAATGCATCGGAAAAACCTTTCCATTACCACACATGCAATTTCGTGGTAAAGGCATGACTGGTAAAGGGATGTGTGGTAAAGATCACACCGAGCCCACCCGACCTTAGCACGAAAAACTACCCTGATCCCCCCATGATCCCTAAAAACTACCTGAAACCCACGCTGAGCCCTAAAAACAACCCTAACCTGCAGAGCCCTTAATAATATTTATACATGTATATAACATTTGTATTGAAAAATATAAATTATTTTTATTTGCAAATTATGTAGTTATGTTATAGATGTATTTGAATTTACAATGTATTCCATTAATATTAATGTCTGCATATTATTTTTATAATGTATCATGCGTTTAAAAAAAATTAACTACATTTATGTTATTATAATGTTATATAGCCACATAGACACACACACGCAATTGCACACACATACACACACAGACACAGCCAGAGCCCTAAAACGTCTCTGACCCCACACACCATAAAAACTACCCTGACCCTCTCCAGTCAAGCCCTAAAGAGTACCCCAAACCCCCTGAGCTCTTAAAACGACCCCAACCTGAGCCCTAAAACAACCCTAACCCCGCCCGAGCCCTTAGAACTACCCCGACCTCCCGAGCCCTAAAAACGACCCGACCCCCACTGGTTCCAGGAACAATGCTTTCTGGTCGAAAGATGACCTAGCCTGCGACTAAGGGCTGAACTGTTTCCATGGGGAGCAGGGGCAAGATTGATTTGCATATGGCTGGGTCCTAAGTGAGTTGGCATGGTAAGCAAAACACGTTGTATTTAACCGAGATCTGTGACTTGTGTTGAATGCTTGACAATGTTCAGCATTCCGTCCATCACCTTTTTGTGTTGTTATAACTCCTGTCTTATTCTTTGAATTCATTAGTAAGTTAGAAATGCTTCAAGAGCAAGTCAAAGAAAATCTGAGAAAAGACTGACTGACTGACTGTGTGAATACTGACTGACTGACTATGTGATTTGGAATCAAGGTTTAGGAATCTCACTTCCTGCAAAACATTCGAATATACTCCTAGCTGGTTAGATGAGATCAAAGGCTCAGGCGTGTCCATAAATTCATTCAGTAAAGTTGTTTTAGTCATTGCATTGTGATCCAACTTAGCCACATCATTCATTGTAAAGTCCTTTGCTCACAAGATAATTAATTTCTTGACTACCAGACTACTTTCTCAAGCCGGTGGGAAGTTAAGCTCTTGTATTACTGTTTTTTTTAAATGTAGAACTAGCCTTGAAACAATTTACATCAAAACCTTTCTCTCCCTGCTTAATATACTTTCAATGCCTCGCTATAATAGGAAGGCAATTCTATTCGTGCTGCATTTTGCTGAATGCAGAAACTCATGTATTTTATTACTTACTCTTTTTTAATCTATGAGATATTTGTTTTGTAGACCTTGAAAATAATGGTGAGGTGCACATACCATTATTTTCCATATTCTGTAGTCCTTAAATTGCAGAGATAAAAGACAGAAAACGGAAAACTATTTCAGAATGAAGCAGTGTCCTTGACAACTCTACTTGTTTATCTCCTTTAATAGTAGATGCTGTACATTGGAATGGAAGAGTCTAAGGATGAGAAAATAGAGAAAAGAGCTATGTTGGTAAATATTCACGTTGTACATTCAAATTCAGTGCTAAGATTTCGATTTTTATGCAGACTGATCCTATTAAAGGAAATTCTGTATTGACTTCTCTTGACTGTGTATTGTAAATTATTGCGATGTTATCAATTAAAATGCTTTAATATATTAACATGTTTTCTATGCATAGCAAAACGCCCAGCTGCTGAACATTGACCTTTCCTTTTAATTTTCTGTTGTCCAGTGCTTTTTCAACGGAATGTAAAATGTTAGGTATATGCATTAACTAACAGATTACTTTTGAAAGAAGGTAATATACAGCAGCACTTCCATTTAACATGACAATATAATCAATCCAGGATCGCAGCCTAAATGCTGTTCCAGGACTAGGTTTTGTTTATTTCTGGCATTTCTGGCATCCGTTTCAATTGATGGTTATTGAACAGGACGTTTGGGGAACGTCTCTGTAGAGTTATTATGAGGGCGGAGTGGGGCTAAGGGCCAGGATGGCCACTAGGAGCGGAAGCTCTGTGGTGAACCCGCACTCCGGTATCCAGAGCGGCACTTTGCCGCAGTCATATCCCTCCAGAAACACCAGTCCCGAAATCGGAATGTTGGTGGGTCACGTAGAAGGTACACCCGCCTTTCTATGATCCTGAGGAGCTAAATTATGAGCAACAACGTCCCTGTGAGAAAGTATAGGAGAGTGAGGAAGATGGCGGAGTGAGCTCTAGGCTCCGCTCCGGAGGACCAGACTAACCCTAATTGTGGAGCATTTGGCCAAAGAAAAACGGATCCTGACCGATAGACACCCGAGGCTTTTTCCGCCTATAAGAAATCTCACCACCACATTTGGCGGGTGGACGGCGGAATGAGGGAGGAGCAAGGCCGTTAGGAAAGCTGCTTTTATGACAGATAAAAGTGGTAATAAATAACATGGCTGCCGCGCATGAAGGAGCAGTAAACAGTAACTTTTGAGCCCCAATTCCTCTATGTAACTGATCTGAGAAGTGCTGGGCTGTGCGGATTCGTGGGTGTTGGGCCCACTGACATCTACGACAATTTTGTGACTGAATTAACACTGCACAGTTTTTTGGCTTCTAAGAGCCCCCCGTATCGGACAACAGTGGAGCTGATTCACCTCCATCCTGCATACCCGGGACAGACCTGTGAGCCCGCTGAGAATCGAGAGCAGCTGCGAGTCGGCACCCCCTGATGGCCGAGAGGTGTACTGTGGTAAATGGTTCTATGTATTTTCCCTCTCTACCACTTTATCAGAATGTCCTGTGACATCATGGAATGTTAGTGTGCCTCCCTGTGTTGAGATTGTCAGTTGGTCATCTGAGGCTGAGGAGCTGGTAGCTCTCTCCTGGTGGGGTTTCTTCTTGTAACTTCCTATCCTGTAACCTGCCACCTTACTACCTGCTAATAAAGAGGGATCTACTTCTACACCTGGACTACGCATCTTTGTTTATGTACCACATTTTGGCTACGTTTCTTGGACTAACCTATGCTGCACATAAAGAGGTCTGTAACTGAGCACTAAGGAAACCAAGGACTGTTTTGGGACCCAGTCAAAATTATAACAGAAGTAAGTTTATATTCTTTTGTAATCGGAGAAACGCCCAGCAAACCCCACCAGTGTCCTCTTCACCCTGGACAGCCTGCACCCTGGGCGTTTGATAAGTGAAGGAGTCCACTGCGACCTTGCTGTCATCTGGAAGTTTAATTTCTCCAGCCACAAAAGCGTGTGAGATTCAGCTGGCCTGATCACCCTACTGTGTCTCTATGGCTTTTGCACCGTGACAGTTCGCCCAGCGCTAGCAGTTTCTTTCTCAACTGTCCATATCAGTGAGTGTCCTATCACAGCTGCCCAGCGCTGGCACTACCCTTCACTACAGCCACCACTATCAGTAGTATCGGACCCGACATGAAAAACGTGTTTAACCTGGGTTTTGATGTGGTTTTTTTATCTCTACTTTGGTGTTCAACATGGCTCACGCAGTTATGACAGTTTAACTGCCTTCTTTCGAACATGCCAGCTCATTACGAATTTGAGGCTGTTATTTCTCTTCCAAACGCTCGTTGTCCTCATCTTTGATGACACTAAGAAACTGATTTCAATCTGGTGAGACATTTATTTCTTATTCTTTTAAAGTGACTGTGCAGGAATTTTGAGTGCTTCAACTCATCAGCATCTGTTATTGTGAGCGAAGGGTCACGTAGTTTACTTTGCTGCTTGTACGCTTCCTACTTGGTTTGTTAGCTTCAAGCTTAAAGTGCACCAAGTTGACTGTGGTTTACCTGTTTGGTGTCAAGTCCGTTCTTTCAACACCAACGGCATTTTTCTCCTCATCCGCTCTGCACTCCCTGCTCTCCTCTGCCTTTCTGATGACGTTTTGGAATGTCCAAGGGAGTTGGTGGAGAGAATCGATGACGCCTCTTTAAGCCTCCAATCTGGTGTTCTACTCGTCTCCTCCTTTCCGGATGAGGTCACACGCCTGGTTACGTGACTCCTACCAATCTCTCTTCTTTGTTGTGCACACGTCACGAAGGAAGCCATTTTTCGTTACCATAGTAACAGGTCTTCTGTGGAAATTCAACGCTGATCCTCTGTTGTGGTCTCAAGTTTACACGGCGCATCTGTTTTTTGGAATTGTTATAGACAGTGGAGGAACAACAACACACGATTTTTATTTCAGTGAGATTTACACGCTTCTCGTGTGTATGTTATTAAAAACGTCATTAGTATCCTGGACTTGCCTGCATATCACTCCACGTTTACTCTTGTGCAGTCACTCATCGGAACTTTTGGACAATTCCAGCCAAGAAGTCCTCGGGTGAGATATCGCTCACCGGAGCTATACTCATTTGTTTTTTTATACTTATGTTCCAGTTGGGTATCTCGATGTACAATGTGCGCTGCTGTGTGTGGGTTGTGCTTAATGGGCATTTTTGGGACCTTGTTTCCTTTTGTGTATTTTTGGTCAGTGGTTGTCTTTTGCTGTACCCTAAATTCTTAAGGCAACATCTTGCCCTACGGTGTACCCTTATTTAGGTGTGGGTGTGTGGCTAGTCAATGCCATATCTTGAAACTAGGGTGATGTTGTACCTTATGGGGTACCCTGTGTATCTTTATATAGGGGACGTTGTAGTTTTGGTCTCACAGGGTGGGTATCCTGTGTTTCACCCTGCTTGTGCAGTTAGGGTGTTTGTGTCTTATTAATACCCCATCCATGTACTTAGGGTTAGTACTTATGGTGTACCCTTACTTAGGGGAAGTTGTGGGGTTGTGGTGCCAGTCAGTGCCTACGTTTTGTTTCCTAGGGTCTTGTTGTTACCCTTTGGAGAAGTTACATTGCGCACTTTTAACGTGGTGTACCCTTTTATTAGGGGAGGTTGTCTGCATGTAACTATTTTGCTCCAAAGTTTCAAAGATTAGTTTTCTTTGTGTACCCTTTTCTGGGGAAGGTGGTGTGCCTTGTCAGCGCCACCATTTAGTGATGTTATCTTAAACAATTCCTACATTGTTCAATGGTGTACCCTTTTGTTAGCGGAGGTTGTATGTGTTGGTCTAAGTTGCTTCACTCTATGTGGGTTGTCGGGGTGCGTTGTCAGCGCTACCTCCTGGTATAGTTGTGCCACTATTGTCTGGCTACTGTCTACTTTGTTTCAGGGGTGTTAGTTTCCTCTGGTGTACCCTTTCCTGGGGAGTTGTTTTGTTCAACGGTTTTAAGGTTGCCTTTCGATGTGTACCCTTTAAGGGGAGGTTGTTAGTGCACGTCATGCACTAGCCTCTTTTGCAAGGCATTCCTTTTTCTGTGTAGGTTGCTACTTCATCTTATTGTGCTTATTTCCATCTGCACTCATTTTGTCATTCAGTTGTTACACCCTGCTTGATTTGCCAGGATCGCTACCTTGTTTTATTAAGGAGAGTAAATGAGCATGTTATGTAATTTGCATTCTTGTGTTTTGTCTAATCATGACCATTTGTGCATCTTATGTTTTTCTTTCTACATGCCTCTTTTTATTGTCCTTCATTTCTGCTTTCATGCTTGAGTTTCTTGCTTTTCAAATTGTCTCTTTGACTAGCTCTTGTGTCTACAGTCTCCTCTGAATCCTTCTGCTTCGTCTTGACTTCTTACTTGCTGTTGTTTGTTAACGTAAGAGGATGTGTAGTAAATGGTTCTATGTATTTTCCCTCTCTACCATTTTATCAGAATGTCCTGTGACATAATGGAATGTTAGTGTGCCTCCCTCTGTTGAGATTGTCAGTTGGTCATCTGAGGCTGAGGAGCTGGTAACTCTCTCCTGGTGGGGTTTCTCCTTGTAACTTCCTATCCTGTAACCTGCCACCTTACTACCTGCTAATAAAGAGGGATCTACTTCTACACCTGGACTACGCATCTTTGTTTATGTACCACATGTACTAGTCATCCGGATCTGAGGGGAGCGGACCCTGCGCTTAGGCCTGGTGCGGTGAGTGCTTGCTGGGGGTTGGGGTAACCTGTGTGCTGAGCGGGCTCCTGGTTCCGGGGCCTAGGTCCGATTTTCCGGATCGGGCCGGACTGTAGGGAGCGGCGAGGCTCACCCTGTGCTGCCGAGGCCCAATGCTTGTTGAAACACTGAGGGAAGGAGCAACCAGTGGTAAAACCTCAAAATGGCACCCATCTCTCGTGGACCCGTTCCGGGACGCTTCATGTTCGGCATCACTTTCTCTGCTATTTTATGAGGCTGCAGCGAGGTACCGCGCAGACAGCGCACCTCTAGCTTTGCAGCTGAGCCCTGCGCCGATGTGTTGCAGATGGCGGGGCTTGGAGAAGAAAGATCGACATCGGGTGCTGGAGTGCAGGGGGATGGTAGATGCTGTCCGCCCCAAATCACTAATCATAGGAAGGCTTACCAGACTGTCCAGCACTTCTTCCCTCTCCCTGGATACTAGGGAATAAGAATTGCAGACGCGCTGGCCTCAGAAATGGGAGGCACTGTGCACACCATCACCCACCACGTCTTGTGCCACTTTATATTCTTTCTGAACGTTCTGGAGAATCTATGCCTGTCCTCTACAGAGAACCCTGCGGTCCACAAGTTGGCCTTCATTGGGTTCATGATCTTCTCCCGCAGCCTCATGATTCTGAACTATCTCCCCTGGATAATGAATGGGTTAAGCACTGTTAGTTTTGAACATCATCCTCTGCAGAACTTAATATGATAACATCTGGATTGCTGATGTGCAGCGTACTATAAACTTCAGTGAATTGTGAAAAATAATTTGAAATAGAAACTGTGTGCTTCATGTCCTGGATAATTCAGAACAAGGAAGCTACAAGGGATTTAGTTCGTTCACTTAGTAAAATGAGTTTGATGGCATAAGTCATTGAAGTTAGTTCAAAGGAATCTAACTAATTTGTATTCCTACAATAACAATTTATATTGATGAAAAATACAATCAATGTTGAAAAGAGAAAAGAAAACAAGAACACACGGGCAAGTGATCAGGTCTAGAAAATATTTATTTAGAATTAATCAAAGAATTATTTCATGGGGAATCAGAAACAAAAAATAAAAATGATTGGGCACAGTGAAGTTATGAACAGATGTATGCATAGGTCACAAAATCAGTACATAACATTTCATTAACTCCTTTCTTTAGAGGAGGGTAACCAAGTCATTCGATGAACAAAGGAAGCGAGGTTATTAGCTTTAGGAGATGATGATATGGTCGACGTTTCGGTCTTGAATGCTGTTGTCTATGAGACCATCATCAGGACTAATATTTATGCACAATGGTTGCCCCTTAGTAGTATGGCGAGAAGTAATAAATCCAGACGTTCAGTGAGGTGAGTGGGATACCGCAGGTGTATCTGCAACGTATATTCAATATCAAGGCTCATATTGTCTCGGATGATTTACCTTCCCGAAGCGCTGCCCGCATTTTGATGAACCACAAATATCGGCGATACTTTGAGTTCCATTTATTAATCCACCGAGTATCCCCCAGATGCCTAGATATTGAATATCCATTGCAGGTGACCCAGTGTGCTCTCTCAGAGCACACTGAGTGATCTCTGGATGGGGACAAACTCGATCCTGACTGGACGGATGATGGTAGCGACAATGGGGATTGGCTTCAGAATGATATCTTGAGCAGTGGGCTGGGTCCCCGGCATCCCTGGACAGTTCAAAAAGGGGTCGGGCAGAAAACTCTGGGTCCTGTGAGAGAGGACTCAGAGACGCGCGGACTCTCATTCAGGGATAATTCCCTAACCGATGGTTGTGACCCAGGGGAGGGCAAGTTAGTGGCAGAAAACCACAATGCAGCTTCAAGAATCTGATCTGCCACCCTCTGAGATCACGCTTACGCTTATTTATCAAACGATTATTGCGCATCAGGAGGAGTCGCACCAAGAGAATGTCGGCACTCAAGGGGTACTCAAGGGGTCTGTCGTAGAGTCCAGAATTCCATCCAGAGAGTTGCAAAAACATGCACGGAAATAGCAGCTAGAATCGGGGAAGCAAAGGAAAGGATTTCCAATGTCGAAGATGCTCTTGCTGCGCAGAAGAGTGCAACTGATTTGATTGGGGCACGGAAAGAGGACATATTATGGAAATTAACTGACTTGAAAAACAGAGCACAAAGAAATAATCTCAGGATTTTAGGGGTTCCAGAAGGCTGTGAAGGGGAAGACGTGAGACAATTTGTGGTGGAGCTTTTCCGAGAGGCATTTCCGGAAATCTTACAGTGGGACTGGCAGTTGGAGGTCCTTCGTGCTCATCGATTTCCTTTCAAACAGCGGCAAAAGACTGGGGATAAGCCCCGTGCAATCCTGATATGTCTCAATAACTTTTTAGCGAGGGAAAAGTTATATAATTTAGCAAGGCTGGATAGGAAAAGGTGCGGTAAGGGCTGTGATTTTTTTGTTCTGCCGGATTTTTGCCCAGCGACAGTAGAGCGGAGGTGGCGGCTCCGCCAGCTAATCGCCCCCTTTCAGGCGAAAGGGGCACAGGACTTTTTGCTTTTCCCTTCTAAGTTGAAAGTTATTCAGTAAGGGCAGACAATTTTTTTTTTCATCTGAGATACAGGCTAAGGAATTCCTTTCTACGATATAATTTCTGTAGTGGAATTGGGAGTAGCCGCCTTGGGGTGCTTAGTTTCTTTTAGGTAGAGAGGGAGAGTGACGGGGCAAGCGCTAGTAGGATGATTCAATAATAATCTTCATGGTCTCTTTTTTGCTTTTTCTCTTTTCTTTTTGTTAAATCTTTTTTTCAGTAGCTAGTGCTCTTGTCCGTAGCCCTCCCCTTTTTCTCTTTTTTTACGGGGTGTAGGAACCCGTGTGGGAGTGGGTCACCAGCTCTTTCCATCACAAGGACATCAGTCCTGTTGCCACATAAGGGTGTTGTAAGGGATGGGGTGGTGAAGGGGGGGTGGGGTTGTTTGGGTGGGTGGGTAGGGCTTAGTGAGGGGGGCTGGTGTTGGGGGGTGAGGTAGGGACAAGGTTAAGCAGGGTTATGAAAGTCTCTGCAGAAAAGGCATTGAAGTGTGAGCAAAATGATTATATGTTTATTTTTGATGCATTGGAAAAATTGGGAAAGTCAGTATGGATTGTTTAGATGGGGCAGGATAAACTTATTGTAGGCACATGAAATGTATGTCGCCTCAATAATGCTAAGAAGCGGGCCCTATTTTCTAAAATTTTACAAACTATGCATCTTGACATTTTATGCATACAGGAGACGCACATACCTTGGGGGAGGCGGGATTGTCTGAAGTTGCCAGGGTTTGATTTGATATTCTATAGAACAGTGGTCCCTATATGTGGACAATAATGTACAAGACCAATAATCATACACCTAATAAGTGATATGTCTTTTGTCCAGCCGGACAAGAATTTTATTTTTTCATTAAAGTTAGATTTCAAAGCTTTATGAGAACAGTTAGATGTCAAGCGGGCACAGCCGTGACCCTCAACATACAAGACAAAACAAGGAAGCAGGTGGCCAAAAAGGACAAAGCAAAAAATATGTCTGTGTACTTGTAGTCAGTGTAACAGACTTAAATTGTTTAAAACACACCATTGCATTTACTCATTATTACATTAATGTTTTGCATATGGGGTTTTTATTGTCGACGACGTTTCGATGCCTTTTTATATTTGGGGCATCATCATCAGGACAAGAAATAACATCTCAAAGCTCATGAAACAATTGCTTATTGTATGCACTAGTGAGACCACGGCCACAAGGAAACTACTCCGTGCGAAGAGGTCGGTCCTCCACGCTCTCTGCCTGATCATCGCAGCGCTTGGGTGTTACTGCTTGCCTATTCTCATTTAACTGATTGGGTATCGTAACTCCGACTGTGTAAATGTTTAAGTAGTCATAGCGCTTGTTAGCATTGTACGCTGGATTGCCTAGATACTTCTCTGACTGTCTAGATACTTAATTAGCAATCGCGCTTGTTAGCATTGTACACTGTATTGCCTAGAGACTTATTTAGTAATAGCGCTTGTATGCCCATAGCTCTGTGTGCCCCAATCTCGTCCTGCTGCAGGTTGGCTTGTTTCCGCAGCCATTTTGTTTGTTGTGCCTCGTGGACAGCCTCCCCGCCCCGCTAACGCCTCCCAGCTGCTCCTCCCTCGCCCCCGCCCCTCCACCATCAATATATGTCAGATGCCTTTACGTGCAGCGGTCACGCGCAGCGGTCGCGCCCCATGCGCGCCAAAGGTGCGCCAAAGGTAAGCCCGTCTACGCCCGTCCGCACCTGGACCGCGCCCAGCGCCAGACCCCCTGGTCCTCACAAACCATCCCCCTCCCGCATAACGTACGCCTCCACCACCATCCTAGCCCTTAACCCCGGACGCACCCCGCAATGCTGCGTAGCTGTCCCAGGACAAACCCACGGACCCTTCGCCTGCCACTCCTGCAAATTCGCCTGCATCAGATCCCTCGCCAAACCCACCAACCCCAAACTCTGCTCAGACTCTAACCACCTGAAGTGCATCCTGCTGAATACCCGCTCGGTCCACAGACACGCCATTGAACTCTGGAACCTACTCGACACTGTAGCGCCAGACATCGCCTTCCTTACAGAAACTTGGATGAACGCCTCCTCAGCGCCCGACATCGCCTAGCCATCCCGGACGCCTACAAGATCATCCGGAAAGACCGCACCAACCAAACAGGAGGAGGCATCGCCATCCTCCATAAGAACACCATCCGCATCACGACCAGTTCCGACGACAACCTCGCTATCGCCGAACACCTTCACTTCCAGATCCACACTGATCCCAGGACCACACTTAGAGGGACCCTCATCTACCGACCACCAGGAACCCGCACAAGATTCAATGAAGACATCACTGACTTCATCAGCCCACATGCCCTCACCTTCGAGAACTACATTCTACTGGGAGACCTCAACTTCCACCTGGAAAAAAAAAACGACAGCAACACCTTCACCCTTCTGGACAACCTGGCCAATCTCGGACTCAAACAACTCGTTGACACCCCCACCCACTCTGCCGGACACACGCTCAACCCCATCTTCACCTCCAGCAAACACATCTCCTTCGATCACACCACAGCTCTCCATTGGACTGACCACAGCTGCGTTCACCTTAACTACAAAAAGACCACGACCCACAACCCTCCACTACCTATTCCCCGAAGAAATTGGAACAAAATAACCACCGACCAGCTCTTCACATCGCTCCATCAAAACCCTCCTGTCATACCATCGGACCGAAACCTTGCAGCCACCAAACTCACACAATGGATCACCCACAGCGCTGACGAATTAGCACCCCTAAAAAAACATCTAATCAAGCAAGGTAGCAAAAAAGCCCCATGGTTCAACGATGACCTTAAGAAATCCAAGAAGCTATGTTGCACTCTAGAGAAAGCCTGGAGGAAAAACCCAACCACTGATAACCTAGCCACCTTCAATAATGCCACCCGCAAACACCACCAACTGATCCGATCCACCAAGAAATCAGCATTCAAGGATCGACTTGACAACAACGCCCAAAACAGCATGGAACTATTCAACATCGTCAAGGAATTTACCAACCCCACCGCCGGCACCAACGACATCACTCCCTCACAAGACCTCTGCGACTCTCTATCCTCTTTCTTCTACAACAAAATCGCCGACATTCATAGCAGCTTTGGAAACCTGTCCGAAGAACAACCCATTCCACCCAGCTCTGAACCAAAACAGCACTCTCACAACCTCTACACCTGGAACCCAATCTCAACTGAAGACACCATCCGACTGATGAACTCCATCCACTCAGGGTCGCCAACCGACCCATGTCCCCACCACATTTTCAAAAAAGCAGACACCATCATTGCACCCCATCTCCGCGATGTCATCAACTACTCCTTCAACTCCGCTACCTTCCCAGAAAGCTGGAAACATGCCGAACTCACCGCCCTTCTGAAAAAACCCACAGCGGATCCATCTGAACTTAAGAACTACTGCCCCATCTCACTCCTCCCCTTCCCAGCCAAAGTCATCGAGAAAGCCGTCAACAATCAGCTTGCCGCCTTCCTTGAAACCAACAATTCACTTGACCCCTCACAGTCCGGCTTCCGAGCCAAACACAGCACCGAAACCGCCCTCATCGCTGCTACAGACGACATTCGAACGCTCCTGGACAACGGAGAAACAGTTGCCCGTATCCTACTTGACCTCTCCGCCGCCTTCGACACAGTCTGTCCTAAAACCCTCATACAACACCTCAACAATGTCGGAATACAAGGAAAAGCGTTGGACTGGATCATCTCGTTCCTCACCGGAAGGACCCAGAGAGTCCGCCTCCCCCCATTCAAATCAGAAGCAACCGAAGTCATCTGCGGCGTACCACAAGGATCATCACTCAGTCCCACCCTCTTCAACGTTTACATGAGTCCCCTCGCATCCATCGCGCGACAACACAACCTCAACATCATCTCCTACGCAGACGACACCCAGCTGATCCTCTCCCTCACCAAATACCCTAACACCTCCAAAACCAATCTACACGAAGGAATGAAAGAAGTAGCCGAATGGATGAAGGTCAGTCGTTTAAAACTTAACTCGGACAAAACGGAAGTCCTCATCTTAGGATCATCACCCTCTGCATGGGATGACTCATGGTGGCCCCCGGCCCTGGGCACAGCACCCATACCCACAGATCATGCTCGTAACCTGGGCTTCATCCTAGACTCCTCCCTCTCGATGACCAGACAAGTCAACGCCGTCTCATCATCTTGCTTCAACATCCTACGCATGCTCAAAAAAATCTTCCGCTGGATCCCCACCGATACAAGAAAGACAGTCACCCACGCACTAGTTACTAGTCGACTAGATTATGGAAACACCCTCTACGCCGGAACCACAGCCACACTAAAGAAAAAACTCCAACGCATCCAAAACGCCTCAGCCAGACTCATACTGGACATCCCCCGTCAAGCTCACATTTCCGCTCATCTGAAAGACCTCCACTGGCTTCCCATCAACAAAAGAATAACGTTCCGTCTCCTAACCCACGCACACAAGGCCCTCTACGACCTAGGACCCGAATGCCTTAGCAAACGACTATCCTTCTACACACCCACCCGCCAACTACGCTCATCCAATCAAGCCCTTGCCACAATCCCGGGCATCAATAGATCCACCATGGGAGGAAGATCTTTCTCCTACTTAGCGGCCAAGACCTGGAACTCCCTCCCCACTCATCTCCGCCTCACACAGAACCACCTCTCCTTCAGAAAACAGTTAAAAACCTGGCTATTCGATAAATAACACACCCCCCCCTGAATCTTTGCACCCGCCCTCGCGCAAGCGCCTTGAGACCCTCTGGGTGATTAGTGCGCTTTATAAATTACTGAACTTGAACTTGAACGCACTAAATGTAACAAAAAGGCATAGTGCTAATAATTCATGCTCAAGACAACAATGATGTTATTTCTTGTCCTGATGATGATGCCCCAAATGTAAAAAGGCATCGAAACATCGTCGACCATAACAACCCCATATGCAAAACATTAATGTAATAATGAGTAAATGCAATGGTGTGTTTTAAACAATTTAAGTCTGTTACACTGACTACAAGTACACAGACATATTTTTAGCTTGCCCTTTTTGGCCACCTGCTTCGTTGTTTTGTCTTGTATGTTGAGGGTCACGGCTGTGCCCGCTTGACATCTAACTGTTCTCATAAAGCTTTGAAATCTAAATTAATGAAAAAATAAAATTCTTGTCCGGCTGGACAAAAGACATATATTTTATTAGGTGTATGATAATTGGTCTTGTACATTATTGTCCACATATAGGGACCACTGTTCTGTAGAATATGATAATGTCCAAGGTCCCTATGGCATACCTTTAGGGTTCCCTTGTTTTGCTGTAAAAGAGGTTTGATTTGATAGTATGCTCTAAACAGTCCTCAATGATAAGAGGAGTGGCTATTCTTATTAAACGGGGAGTAGGGGCCTGCAAAATGGTCTGGGAAGATCGAATGGGGAGGTGGGCCATTACTGAATTGTTAATTGACGGTAGGTTATTAACGGTATGTACTGTCTATGGCTCTAACATAGATGATCCTGAGGAGGTTAAGCACCTAAATGTTGAATTAGCTACTTGGTCTAGTCCACTCCTTTTATGTGGGGACATGAACATTAACATAGCAAGTGATTTTAATCTTGCAAATGATGCTAATTATGTTGGTAGGAAGCCAAAAGTGTTTAAAGCACTTCAGACTCTACTTCAAGAGCATGGGGCTATAGATTTATGGTTTTTGCAAAATAAATCGGATGATGGATACACATACTACTCGGCCCCTCACAATAAATACATTAGGTTAGATTATGTTTTTCTCTCCGAGCAGGTGGCAGCTGTCTCTTCTATATTTTCTTCTCCCTGGACCCTATCGGATCATAATCCATTGATAGCTGAATGCCCATGGCCGCGGATCAGA
This sequence comes from Lissotriton vulgaris, assembly GCF_964263255.1. Taxonomy (NCBI): domain Eukaryota; kingdom Metazoa; phylum Chordata; class Amphibia; order Caudata; family Salamandridae; genus Lissotriton; species Lissotriton vulgaris. The sequence continues at coordinate 726,948,576 of NC_141696.1, forward strand.
AAACCTCCACGTGAGTGGACATTTGAAAGAAAGCTATTATTTGATATGGCTTATTGTGCTCTTATTAGGAAATGAATAGTCGAATTTTTAAATATTAATAGGGGCACTGCAATAGATCAGACAGTTTGGGACACTTTGAAAGCGGGTTTACGTGGAGAGACCAAAAGCTTTTCCTCATACAGGTGAAAGACAGAGCAAGAGCAGATCAAGAGTCGAATGAAAGAGCTTAGGGATGCAGAAGTAAAACTCGCTCTTAAAATTAAGCATGGTCATAATATAGAGTCCAGTCAACAGGGGGTTGCAATAAAAAAAAGTTCGACTTTTGGAGTCTTTTGGACAGGACCTTGCCACAAAGTATCTGCAATATCGCACAGCGATGTTTGAGTTTGGCGAAAATTTTGGCAGGGTTCTTGCCAAGAGACTCCACCAGTGAAGTGTACAGAGTCATGTCATAAAAATTCAAGATCAAATGGGGGTAGTGCATAACACTCAGGAGGGCGTAAATGAAGTGTTTTTAAATTACTATACCAACCAGTATAAGGAGGATATTCTGAGGCCTCAGACAGAGATAGAAGCAGAGGAATTTTTATTAGGGATTGATACTCCCAAGCTGTCTCAGGAGCAGTGTGAATTCTTGTCGGCTCCTATTCAATGGGATGAGATGGAGCTTGCGGTGAAGTCCTTAGCTAATGGTAAGGCCTGTGACCCAGATGCCGTGCCTCTTGAGTTTTATAAGACATTTTTGGGTGAGATTCGGTGGGACTTGCTTAAAGTACTTAGAGCTGCGCAGAAGGGTATAGTGCCGGAATCTTGACAAGACACTATTATGGTTTTGTTAAAAAAAAGGGCAAACCTGAGCTGCTGCCATCATCTTTTAGACCTATTTCACTAATAAATAATGATTCTAAAATCTAATCGAAAATGTTGGCTGCCAGATTAGCTCAGGTGATCATTCCCTTGGTCTCTTTGCGCCAGCACAGATTAATTACGGGGTGGGACACAGCAGATCATGTTAGACGTGTCATAGCGTTATTAGATTGGGCACAGGTCACGGCCTCTCCCCTCGGGGTGATCCTGTTGGACGCCGAGAAGGCTTTCAAAAGGGTCTCCTGGGGGTTCTTGTGGGCCGTGCTCCAGTGGAAGGGATTTAACATTGAATTTGTACAGGCGATTCAGGCACTGTATTCCTCCCCAAAAGCTGCACTTCGTATCTATGGCCAACAGACTAGCTCTTTTTCTATAAGTAGGGGCACATGGCAAGGGTGCCCTTGTTCACCCTTGCTGTTTGCCCTATATATTGATACAGTCCTGGGTAAAATAGAAGGCAACCAGGGCATAGCACCGATAAGGGCTGGCGATACTATGTATCGTACCTTAGCATACGCAGACGATATAGTCGTCTTAACATCTGATGTTTCTTCTGCATTTAGTGCGCTTAAGGTTTTGGCTGAGCAATTTTGAGCAGTGTCAGAGTGCAAGTTAAATGTATCCAAAACTCAGGTAGTTCAGACACCTGATATGCCATTGTCAGTTGGTCCAGTTGTCACAGAAGCCATGTATCTAGGGGTCCGAATAACATCCGCAGTTGAAACCATTCCGGATTTAAACATTCTACCGGTGGTAGAGACGACTAATACTAAATTAGAGCAGTTAGAACATCTTCACCTTTCCCTTTATGGACGATGCAGTGTCCTTAAAATGTTACAACTACCGAAGTTTTTATATTTATTTAGGACTATTCCTTTAGAATTATCTCAAAGTAGTTTGATTAAGGCGGATAGGATTTGCTATAGGTTTTTGTAGGGGTATAGGCGCTCTCGCCGGGCGGCTAAGTGGATGTGCCTTCCCAGGGATCGTGGTGGCTGGTCCGTACCAAATTTAGTATTGTATTACTGGGCAGGGATGGCTCAGTCGCTGGAAGTACCACTACTTGGAGATAAGGCTGTGGTGCTATTATGCAATCGTCCGACCATTTTCGAGATAGGCTTAGGTGCTGAGGGTAAGGGTATCCAGCTGGAGGTGCTGGAGCCACGGTATTATAAAAGAACTAGATTCAAGGTCGTTATAGCTGTGTTTGCCATCTGGCAGAAAATAAGGCGGAAACTATGTATCACCAATCTCAATATATATATATACCCCTTTTAAAGCTGCTCGACTTCTGCCTGGTATATTTCAGGATCAAACAATGTTTAGATGGCAAGCGCAGGGAGTGTGGGTGATAGAGGATTTAGTTGGGGATGGGCAATTGTTACCTTATGTTTCTATAAAGGACACATTTCAGTTGTTATCATGTGATTTTTTTAAATATCTTCAGATTCAAAGCTTTCTTCATAAATACCTGAAGGGTGCACCCTCTATGTTAGACAAACTGCCTATTATAGAATTGATTAAAAAAAGAGGTAGAATAGGAATGTTTTATCAGTATTTACTGTCTATTCTGCCTGATGATTTGCTGGCCCAAAGTACTAAATGGGAAAGTAAGCTTGGAAAGACAGGCATTGACTTAACACCAGTGCTGGAGCTTGCCAGTGAGGTGTTGGTTTCTGGAACCCTCAGAACCCAAAGCTATATGGCAATGCTGGATTTATATTATACACCAGCAAAAATTTCAAAATGGGACATTAGAAAATGAGATTCTTGTGCAAGGTGTGGGCTATTTGCAGCTGATGTTATTCACATGTTTTATTCTTGCCCATCCCTTTCTGTTTTTTTTGGCAGATATTGAGCGTTTTATTAATACTACGCTTAAGATTAGGTGTACTCTGACTCCAGAACTGGTGATATTTGGCTTTGATTCTGGGCATAATGAAGATGTTAGAAATACGCGATATATATATCAGCTCTTTTGATTATAGCTATGTCCCAGATCCGGTTGTGTATAACTTCTCAATGGTTGTCCTCTGAACCTCCCACCTTTATGAACTGGAGAGCTAGATTACTAGCTATCCATAGGCTTGAATTTTCAGTTTTCTCTCTTAAGGGTAGGAGGAGAGAGATGGCATCCAGGATTTGGGCACCAGTTGAAGACTGGATTAATTGAAATGATAGAATATTTTTATCTATGTTCCTCCATGTTTATTATTATTTTACTTGTTTTGATGATTAGTATCTTCGTGCCTCTTTCCTGTTTCCTTTATATTTTTTGCTTTGTTTTCCTTCAAGAAATGATCTTAATATTGATTGTTGTAATGAATTCAAACTTACTTTATTGATGTATTAATGCCATGACTGCATTGCTTGGATGTAAACTTCTGTCAATAATTTTTTTTTTTAAAGACTTGATTTGAATTGTCAGAGTGGTTTCAAACCAAAATCTGTTTTTCTCCCCCAAATCACTAATGAAGCAATCGACATCTTTGAAAAAGGTGTCATGAGGGAGTTTGTGAAAATGTCAAAAAAATCTAAATATGTCAGAGCTAACCTTACTAAAGCTCAATTTGATGCCATAGATGACTTGAGTAAGGATAACACCATCATTATCAAAAAGTCAGACAAAGGGTGGAATATTGTTGTCTTACTCTGAGAGATGTATATCAAGTAAGGTCTCTCCCAGTTGAGTGATACCAGTAAATACGAAAAAAGTAATAAACAAACATATAATGCCAACACCACTAAATATCAGGAACAACTTTTCGATTGAAAGGAGAGGGCTCTGATTGAAAATGATGAATTTAATTTTCTTAAATGCAAGTATCCCAAATTACCTGCCCTCTATTTACTTCCAAAAATGCACAAAAATATGACAAAGCCGCCAGGAAGTCCTATTGTCTCTTCTAGGGGCAGCTGCTGAGAAAACACCTCCAAATATGTTGATTTTTTCCTGCAGCCACTGGTGCAGGAATTACCATCTTATCTCAAAGATTCTGGAATTTTTTTGCGCAAAATTGAGGGTGTGGGATGGAACCCAGAATGTCAGGACTGGCTCCGCAGGGTTCAGCAGCAGAAGAATAAAGGACCATCTCCTGACATCCCCAAGTACCCTGACATGGGGTTACCCCCCAGGGTCTTCGAGTTATCAAGCGAGGGACACCAGGTAGGGGAGGGGTCAGCAGGGACAAAGGCTCTGAAAAACATAAACACCAGAATAAGACAATGTAAAGCAATTCTACAATCTTCAATTCTCGCTAAATCATAAAGGTCAAGAATACCTGTGTGTCCTTGGTACACGTATTAAACTAACATCAACAAAGACCCCCATATGACACCATCTGAAGAAGAAAGCAAAATAATACGTCAGAGACTGTATGTCATGTTTGCGCACAAATATGAAGAAGCATTATCACACACCATACCCTGTTATGCAACTTGATCACTTCACAGGACAGAGCACCCTTCTTTCAATGCTTGTACATATCCAACATGTAGAAGATTATTCTCATCTCGTACAAGTATGTCGACATGAAACTAGGGCCCAATTGAGAATCTGTAGGTGAGATCACCCCCTACCTAGTATGGAAAGTTCTATAAGTATCTCAACAAAGCAAAACAAATGCTGTTATTATCACAGCATCTTCTGCACTGTGAAGGAAGACTCCCAGACACGGTAACCTGCGGTTGCGTCCACCGCAAGGCTCCGCTCCTTCTTGGTGGACAGAAACAATGGATCCCAATAACAGCCGGTGTTACGCTGCCTCCTGGCCCGCTGTAACCCGCTGTAAAGTCTTGTAAACTGAGAATCACTTCCCCACACAGACGGCGTTACGTGGCACCCGCTCACAGTAACCCGCTGTAATGTTCTGTGGGCATAACACGACCAGATAACAACCGGAGACAGAGGCAGCCGCACCCTGACCCGGTATGCCCATATGCTACGAAGGAGTTCACTGGCAACCTCCGCTGCTAGGCAAGGCAGCACAACCGCCCTTCTAAAGTTGGACCTTCTCGCCAGTTCTCCGCGATAGCAGCACACAGAAACAGGACACCAGCCGGTGCCGAACAGCACAGCTGTTCTTACTCACAATTGCGGCGAACGTTCGAAGGCACACCTTCCAGAATCCAGACGTTCACCCTCCAGCAGAACACCTCCGGAAGCAGCCGAAGGTCCCAATCGATTCAGAATTACGCGCAAGGAACATGGAATCATTTCCGTTTAAGTCACTTCCTGATAACCCCTAATGCTCATGGGAAATGTAGTTCACATGCTGGCGAGCTACCGAGGGGCAATCCTGACAGTACATCCCCCTTCCTAGCGGCTCCCCGGCCCAGGCTTGGCAGGGAACCTACGATGAAAGGAACGAACTGCCGCCGGAGCATGCACATCTCTGCAGGATTCCCAGGAATCGTCTTCAGCTGTATACCCCTTCCAGGACACCAAATACCACAGCTGTCCCCTACGGTATTTGGAATCCTTGATGCTCTTGACCTCATATTCCAGTCCCCCATCGCACAACACCGGAGGGGGGGCCCGCCTTCTGGCTCCCACAGCCGGTTTCAGAAGACTACAATGGAACACAGGGTGTATCCGCAATGACCCAGGTAAGCGCAGCTTGTAAGCTACGGGATTGATACGCTTCAGTACAGTGTATGGCCCAATAAATCTAGGATGAAATATGCTACGTAAATTGAACTTAATGTTCTTGGTTGACAACCACACCTTGTCTCCCACCTGGTATTGAGGTCCATCACGTCTGTGTCTATCCTCCCACCTCTTGTACACTTCCTTAGCATGGACCAAGTGTTGCCTAACCTTTTTCTGTAAGGTGTGTAGTTTCCTGACTGCTTTCAATACCTCAGGCTGGTTGCTAACCTCCCCAGGGAAAGTGATAGGCAGAATCTCAGCATCAAACCCATAGGTAGCATGAAAGGGAGATAGACCAATCGAGCTGTGCCATGAATTGTTGTACGACAATTCAGCCATCCACAACATCTCCACCCATGATTCCTGTGCATCCTTGGCATAGCACCTTAAGTATTTTTTCAAGGTTTGGTTTAACCTCTCGGTCTGCCCGTCGGTTTGCGGATGGAAAGAGGTTGAAAGGGAGGAAATAATGTGCAAAGCCTTACACCACATCTTCCAAAACCTGGCGATAAATTGCGGCTCTCTATCTGACACTATAGTCTTTGGTACCCCATGCAGTTTGATCACATTTGACATGAGGAGTTGAGCAGTTTGACTCGCCGTGGGAAGGTTACAACAAGGAATGAAATGACCTAACTTCGTGAGGCTGTCTATCACCACCAGCACAGCCGAAAAACCTTTTTCAGGAGGCAACCCAGTGATGAAGTCCAAACTGATGTAGGACCATGGGCTGTTTGGCGTAGGCATGGGTATAAGTTTCCCTTTTCTACTACCCGTTTCGCCTTTTGCCCTAGCACATTCCTCGCATTCAGACACCCAGGTAGCGACATCTTTCTTGAGTGATGGCCACCAAAAGTGTCTTAGGATAAGCTCCTGCGTTTTCTTGATACCCTGATGCCCAGCCAAGGGTGAAAGATGACACCAGGTAAACACCTCATTTTGGAGAGTGGAAGTAGGTACAAACAGTTTAGAGTGATGAAACGGTAGCCCTTGTCGCAGAGATCTCTCTCCGTCTTTTTCCACCCATGCATTCCATTCACCAGTTGTGTGATGTTCCTTAACTGTCTCCAAAAACCTGTCAATCGCTATGGCCCCCACTACCTTGGAGGGATCTATGATCGTACCAGGCACTGCCTCATTAGAACCATGTCCTCCCGAATCTAACCTGTACAATGAATCTGCTTTATGGTTTTCCGCTCCGGGGCGAAAAGTTACCACGAAGTCGTATTCCGCGAAAAATTGCATCCACCTCATCTGCCTTTGAGAGAGATGTCTTGCTGTCCTCATATATTGCAGATTTCTGTGATCTGTGTACACTGTTATAGGATGCCTAGCTCCCCACAAGTGATGTTGCCACTCCTCAAATGCTTTTTTAATAGCCAGCAGTTCTTTTTCAGCTATGGTATAATGTTGTTCAGCGGAGTTCAGTTTCTTTGACAAATAAGCTACAGGGTGTAGCTGTCCTGTGACCTGATCCCTTTGAGACAGTATAGCCCCTACCGCCTCATCTGATGCATCTGCCTCAACTATGTAAGGATCTTCTGAACGAGGATGGGACAAGACAGGAGCTTCAGTGAAGGCCTTTTTCAAGAACAAGAAAGCGTCATTAGCCTCTGGGGTCCACTGGAAAACGCAACCTTTCTTTAACAATCTGGTAATAGGGACTGCTATCTTGGAGAACTGCAGGATGAAACGCCTATAATAGTTCGCAAAACCTAGGAAGCATTGCACTTCCCGCACTGTCTTAGGCGTTGGCCAATTCTGTACTGCGAGTACCTTCCTGTCTGCCATCTGCAACCCCTCCGGACACAACATCACTCCCAAGAATTCAACCTGTCTCACTCCGAACTCGCACTTGCTAAGTTTGCAATACAATTTATGGACCCTTAGTCTAGCCAGTACCTTGCAAACATGACCCACATGGTCTTTCGGATTCGCAGAATATATCAAAATGTCATCGATATAAACCACGACAAACAAATCCACAAAGTCCTTCAACACATCATTCAAAAAAAACTGAAAAGCTGCAGGGGCGTTACACAGGCCGAAAGGCATGACCCTGTATTCATACAAACCGTATCTGGTTTTAAATGCGGTTTTCCACTCATCACCACTCCTTATACGTACTAAGTGGTACGCCCCCCTTAGGTCCAAGCGAGTGTATATCTGAGCTTCTTTTACCTGGTCTAGTAACACCGAGATTAAGGGCAACGGGTACCGGTTCCTCACAGTGTTCTTATTGAGGATTCTGTAGTCAACACATGCCCTCACATCACCATTTGCTTTCGAAATAAAAAAAAGGGGAGAAGCAGCAGGAGACCTAGACGGCTGAATGAACCCTATTTCCAGATAATGATCCAAATACCCCCTCAAATGTTTGGTTTCAGGTTCCGAAAGGGCATACACCCTACATGAAGGTATAGTCGCCCCTTCAACCAAATCAATGCGGCAATCATACTCTCTGTGCGGGGGTAGAGTTTCCGCCATTTTTTCACTGAAAACATCCTCATACTGCATGTACTCCACCGGCAGTGACACCTCTTTCTCTGCTGCTGTGGCCACCACATATGCTTGGGACAGAGCCGAAACGGCTACCTGATGTAAAGGGAATAAATGCTCCACACAATCTTCAGCTGTGAAAGTGATGGTCTTAGTTTTCCACTCTATGCTGGGATTGTGGTGACACAACCACGGCATGCCCAAAATAATCTCGTATTGAGGTGCCTCAATTATATTCAATGCCAGACTCTCAGTATGCCTTTCCTGTACCATGTTGTATGTCAATACCACCTTCTCAGTGCTTTCTACTATCAACCCAGATTTCAAAGGTTGCCCATCAACAGTATACACTTCTTCAGCTTTCCCCAACTTCACCTTAGGTATGCCGAACTTGGATACTAGACCGCTGTCTATGAAGTTACCGGTGGCTCCTGAATCAAGCATCACATGTACCTGATGTGTCTGATGTTGATGTGTTAAATCCATAAGGATTTTCATATGTGTCTCACTTTCCATTAGTGCAAACGCCATCAAAGAAGGAAGCTGCAGCCCTTGTTCTGCCTTTCCTTTCTCTGGAACTTCTCTATATTGCAGAGGGGTGTCAGCCGCGGACACCGCTACCTTTTTTCCCTTGATCCATAAGTCTGATGATTTGGGTTTGTTAGGACACTCCCTCACAAAATGCCCCCTTTTCCCACAGTACATACACAACCCTTGTATGCGCCTGGTATGTCTTTCTTCCTTAGACAGGGTAGATCTAACAGCCCCTATCTCCATAGGTTCTACTCCCGTCTCAGGTGGCTGGCTCGGTTTACTTGGGAATCTGTCATACCTATACGACCCCTTGTCCCATCTCCTTCTATCCCCACCTCTATCCGTCATTCGGCCATCCAGCCTCAAAGTCAGATTGATCATAGCAACACAAGTAGTAGGTTGAGGGTCTATTTGTGCTATGACGTCTTTTAACTCATCTCTTAACCCCTGGTAAAATAAAGACATCCTTTTTTCCTCGGGCCATTCAGTTTCGGCAATCAACCTGTTAAAGGTGGTCAAATACGTGATTAGGTCTTTTCTCCCTTGCCGTAATTCCAGCAGTTCCCTATCTGCACTAAAAGTTGTAGCTCTACGGTCAAACACCCGCTCGAACTCCGCCTTAAATGCTGACCAGTCTGAAAGAATAGCATCGTCTTTTCTAACCAGAAGAACAGCCCAATTTGCGGCATCACCAACAAGGTAAGAAATAGCAAAAGCCACACGCGAATGGTTATTTGGAAAAGAGGCGGGCTTACAAGAGAAGTGGAGCATTATTTGAGTGAGAAACACCTGCACTTTGGACGGATCCCCTGAAAACCTTTCTGGACTGGCCAAAGGAATGGGAGGAGGGACAGTGACTTGTATCTGGGATTGCCCAGCACTTGCGTCAAAAGGATTCCTAGACAATCTATCGACCTTGTCCTTCAAAGCAGCAGCCTCGGCCTTGGAAGAAGCCAACTCCTGCTGAACTAACAGTAACGCCTGCAACACGTCATCCATGGTAGCCATTATTCCACCACCACTGAACCAGGCGAAGCCAATATCTTGGGCGCGTAATTCTGTCAGGACTGGCTCCGCAGGGTTCAGCAGCAGAAGAATAAAGGACCACCTCCTGACATCCCCAAGTACCCTGACATGGGGTTACCCCCCAGGGTCTTCGAGTTATCAAGCGAGGGACACCAGGTAGGGGAGGGGTCAGCAGGGACAAAGGCTCTGAAAAACATAAACACCAAAATAAGACAATGTAAAGCAATTCTACTCTCTTCAATTCTCGCTAAATCATAAAGGTCAAGAATACCTGTGTGTCCTTGGTACACGTATTAAACTAACATCAACAAAGACCCCCATATGACACCCTCTGAAGAAGAAAGCAAAATAATACGTCAGAGACTGTATGTCATGTTTGCGCACAAATATGAAGAAGCATTATCACACACCATACCCTGTTATGCAACTTGATCACTTCACAGGACAGAGCACCCTTCTTTCAATGCTTGTACATATCCAACATGTAGAAGATTATTCTCATCTCGTACAAGTATGTCGACATGAAACCAGGGCCCAATTGAGAATCTGTAGGTGAGATCACCACCTACCTAGTATGGAAAGTTCTATAAGTATCTCAACAAAGCAAAACAAATGCTGTTATTATCACAGCATCTTCCGCACTGCGAAAGAAGACTCCCAGACACGGTAACCTGCGGTTGCGTCCACCGCAAGGCTCCGCTCCTTCTTGGTGGACAGAAACAATGGATCCCAATAACAGCCGGTGTTACGCTGCCTCCTGGCTCGCTGTAACCTGCTGTAATGTCTATGCAAATAACCAAAATCCAAACACAGACGGTGTTACGCTGCCTCCAAGCACACTGTAACCCGCTGTAAAGTCTTGTAAACTGAGAATCACTTCCCCACACAGACGGCGTTACGTGGCACCCGCTCACAGTAACCCGCTGTAATGTTCTGTGGGCATAACACAACCAGATAACAACCGGAGACAGAGGCAGCCGCACCCTGACCCGGTATGCCCATATGCTACGAAGGAGTTCACTGGCAACCTCCGCTGCTAGGCAAGGCAGCACAACCGCCCTTCTAAAGTCGGACCTTCTCGCCAGTTCTCCGCGATAGCAGCACACAGAAACAGGACACCAGCCGGTGCCGAACAGCGCAGCTGTTCTTACTCACAATTGCGGCGAACGTTCGAAGGCACACCTTCCAGAATCCAGACGTTCACCCTCCAGCAGAACACCTCCGGAAGCAGCCGAAGGTCCCAATCAATTCAGAATTACGCGCAAGTAACATGGAATCTTTTCCGTTTAAGTCACTTCCTGATAACCCCTAATGCTCATGGGAAATGTAGTTCACATGCTGGCGAGCTACCGAGGGGCAATCCTGACACAGAATGCCTACTCATGACACTTGACGTCGATAGCCTTTATACATGTATTCCCCACCAACTAGGTATTGAGGCTTGCAGGCATTTCCTTAGAAACCAATCCATATTGCATCTTTTTCACACGGAGATGATATTGGATATGGCATTAATGTGTCTCACACAAAACTTTTTTGTATTTAACGGGGATGTTTACCACCAGCTACTTGGGACTGCGATGGGCACATGCTTCGCCCCCAGCTTTGCCGGGTTATACCTAGGCTGGTGGGAGGAGCAGGTGTTCAGGCAGCTCCGCAATACTCCATTCCGGTCATCAAATGGCTCTGCTATATGGATGACATTTTTGTCATCTGGGATGGAACTGTTGAAGAGGCTAAAAGGTTTGTGGATATTATGAACACCAATGCTTTTAATCTCGCCTTTACTAGTCACATTGATGATACTATGATTGACTTTCTTGATCTTGAAGTAAAAGTTGAGGACAATATGCTAATTACTACATTGTTCAGAAAAGAGACTGCGGGCAGCAGCCTTTTACATGCCCAAAGCTGTCACCCGAGGAACCTTATTAACTCTATACCCATGGGCGAATTACTTCGCGACAATCGTAATTGCTCCATAGAGGAAGATTTTATAAAAGAAGCGCTCGTAATGGGCGAACGGTTTAGACAAAGGGGCTACAGCAGTAAATGTATTGACTAAGCAATCAAGTCAGATAACTTAAGGGACAGAAAAACCCTCATCATTGAGAAAGATATAAATGCAGATCCATCTAGACAGGAAACATGCAGGTTTATAACCGATTATCACCGACAATCCTGGAATATTAAGAGAGCCATTGGGAAATTCTGGGATGTCCTCAAACTGGATAAAGACATAGCAAAGGGAATCAGTGAACACCCACAGATTACCAATCGAAGACCTAAATCCCTAAAAGACATGATCTGCAAAACCCTCATTCCCACTACAGTTAAGAGAAATCCGGTAAGGGGCTTTTATGTTTGCGGCAAGTGTAAGGCATGCAGATATAGGAAGAATGTTAGAAAAGTTAAACTCTCAAAATATTGTGAAGCATTTAAGATTCTTAAGCATGTCACATGCCAAACTGACCATGCAGTGTATGCACTTAAATACCCGTGCCAACTATACTACATTGGCAGCACCATACATCCAGCGAGGAAGCGAGTGCTGGAACACTTGCGAGCCATTTCCAAAGGTGACAAACAGTACCCCACAGCCAGGCATTTCGCAACACACCATAAAAGCAATACCTGCATGATGTCATTCTGTGTTCTTGAAACTGTCCCTAGTAGAGAGAGAGGGGGAGACAGAGTACAAGAACTCAGAAGGCTGGAATCAAAACTAATCATCAAGTATCACACAATGCAACCTGAGGGTCATAATCTTGTGAAGAATTGGCTGTGCACCTTGGCTAAGGATACACCACTTCCCTCGTCTGAGCTATTTGAGCTTTTACCCGCTTCTTTCTTGTTTTTAAACACTGTATGTGAGATGTATGTTGTTTTAGATGACGATACTTGTGAATATCAAAGGCACCCTGAAAACTGAATCAAGGAATTCCTAGGACAGGGAAAATAACAGTGTAAGTAAATATAATTCCTAGGCAATTATTAAATAAAGCTCAGACTACTTCATGGACGGCTCACAAAAAACTAACCACACAATATCTAAAAAATACAGTATATTTTTATTGTATATAATATGTACCTTGTACAATTTTAAAAACGTTATTGTGACAATACATCAGAGACTTCAATAAAAAAGGTTAAAATTAAAAATTACAAAATACAATATTAATCATTACAGTCGGAATTATCGACGCACATTTCGGCGTACAAAAACGCCTTCTTCAGGAAATTACAACACTTAGAATCAAAGGACACAACAAGGCTTGGATGGCTCTGCTGCGTAGTATGAATGGATTGAACACGTAATATGTATGGTTTTTTAAGACTGTTTTATAGTGATAATCTTTTCATGTCTTCTTGTTATATGGTCCCTTCATTTATGCGATAATCTGAACGAGTCACAATTAAAAGATACATCAATTCTTTAGATGTATATAAATGCATTCCTCACGGAGCTACGTTGAATTTTTTATGGTTATAAATCCGCCGTCATACGATTGAAAATGCGGTCGATAGATTTGATAAGGGCACCTTAATATATTTGTTAAAACAATGCCTAGTCCTTTTGTTTATTTGCTGTGATCCAGCGGCAGCCCCAGAAATCTCATGTGGGAATCCTGTGGTATCCCAGCATAAAAAATAAAAAAATGTATTGCATTTTGGCGCCAGGCACAACGGGTATGGGTTCTGGGCATTTCTACACTGCACCCTCATATCTATTTTTAAAACATTCTCAAGACAAGAGGACTAGGTCCCCAAGTCCTCTAATGGCTGCCGCAACATTTGCTTTCATGTTGCCGCCAGCCAATCACAGCACTTGCACGACCATTGATAAATAGAGGGTCTCAAAACCCAGTTTTCTACTAATGCATTTTCCATAGACTTTTTATACAGACGTGGTGACAAAATGGCAGAACAGATTTACATTAAATTTGGTATGAATATGGATTATGGTGTAGAAAGCATCATTTTTATTATGTAATCTTTATTTGTTCATTTGTTTTGAAAGAATAAGGGACAAAAACATAGTGATATATGGGCCACAGTATGCCAAGGTACCTTTGTGGCATATTGCGGTACATGGCAATGGTGAAACACATAACTATTGGTTAATGCAAGCTCTTGCAACATGAAAAGGCAGCCATATTGTTTAGACCACTCCTTATGTTTGCCTGTGTTTTCACGTCAATATAGTTTAATAATCTTTTCTTCATTTAGGAAGAAATTAGCTGTAGATAAAAGTATTTTCGATGATTCATATATTGTTTTAAAGGTTTACGATGTACGATGTACCTTCTCAAAGATATCTAGAAAGTACCATGGTAATTATTGAAATGTAAAAAAATAAAATGATATATCAAAAAATAAAATTAGACATAACATAGTCTTGAAAGAGCCTTTGTGTTTGCTTTTTAACTAAATATATTTATATATTTTTGCCAAGACAAGGTGATAGGTTTGAAATTAAAATATGGTTTACATAGATTGAAAAATGTACACAATCAGGACGATACAGTGTTGCATTGCCATATTATATATTTAGATGAAAAATGGAGGAACGTTTATGATTGGTAAGGAATGCCTGCACTGCCTTGTTTGCATGTCTTCTTGTCTTTTCAAACTGAGCAGCATTTACAGTTGACCACTTCCACTATTTTCTCTAACATATATTTGACAACACAAAATGTGCGTTCTGAAGCACTGAAATTAGGATAGAAATGTATTCTTCCTCTCATTTTCCAATCTAACTACAATTAAGTATCCAATATCATTGCCCCACAGTGGATACCCCTAAACTGGGGATGCCACCATTACTAATAGATGAAAGTAGCGGGAGTAAATGACTCTTTTAAAACCTCTTTTACCAATCGATGTTTGCATGGCGTCTGACCCAAAAAGATAATCTGTGCCCAACCAACCAAACCCTAAACATATTGCACATACAGTGACATCCAAGAATAAGCAAAAAAGAGGAAGACAAACAAATATATAAATAGAGTTAGGTGATTGATCATTGGGAATCTGCATTATACCAACAACACAATTTTGAAATAAGAACAATTAATGGCTTGAATATAATTTGGGCTACAATGTTTAACAATGCTAGCAAAAACCAGAAATAGCTAAGAAAATATGCTAGTCTGCACCAATGACATTTAACAAACATTAGAAAGGAATTTGAAACATAAATTTCTGGCCAAATGACAATGGAAACAAATAGAAAAATACTTAATAAATACAATAAAGAAGTAAAGCATTATGTGATTAGGTAATACCACAAAGTGGACTATAAACACAGCCCAATAATAGTACATACCACCAACAGCCATAGAGACTCTTCAGACTGTTGGAACACATTAGAGATCTATTTCTTCTTCAACTACATAATAGAGAAATTGAAAATTATTTCTCACCACCTCCATCCATATATTTATACATAAAGCAGGAATATTTCTAGATGAATCTGTGTTTCTCTTCTAGGAAATTGTACTTTTTAGATGTAGGTAGAAATTCAGGAGATATGTCATTATGTTGCATTGCGTGGGTGATGTCATTCATAAAAATATGCTGTATTGCCGTTTTCTTTGCTTTCACATATATCAAACTGCTAGTTGGATGTGTACAAAATCTATGGTTTTTTTCAATCCTATTGAATTGTTTTTCCCAGGTTCTTCATTTTGACTACTACCAAATGATCATCTTGAACTGTAAATGTTCAAAATGATGTCTAAAAACACATAAATAGGAAAATAATGATGGATTGACTTTGTGTTATGTTTATTAATACAATCTAATATTACTGTTGTAGTCTATTATTAACTCACCATCTACTATGAACCACCATGCCACATGTTTAAATTACCTTACTAGTACCATTTATGCCTTTATTAATCACTATTTAGTACTTCTGAAACATGAAAAAAATATGGTTAATATTGGTAGAAGCTCTTTATCTTTTGAGACAACGTGGCTAGCCAAAGCAATAGTCTGAACAGGAAATATTAGTACATCAAAAGTTTTTTTTTTAAAACAAGGCTGTAGGGGAGGGCACTGGTGAGCCATGGCAAGGCCATGATGGATGGTGATATATCGCTCGTACTGCAACAATGACAGTATGGTAGAGGAGACCGTATATCGCTTTACTGCCATATTGCTCTGTTATCTCATGATTTTACTTTGAAAGGTATATTTCCACCACTGTACCAGTAGCAGGTCCTGTTGGAGAGACAGATGCACTGGAAGTTTGATGGAGGTGCTGATGGAGCACAAGAAGTAAAAGGTGCTCCTGGGGGGACAGTTGCAGCTGATGGTGGAGGAGGTGCTGACAATGTAGAAGAAGTCAAAGGTGTTGCAGTACACGAAGAAGTGGCTACTACTGATATTCCTGCTTAGGCCTCTTCTATCTCCTTCTGGTGCTTCTTTTTGGCATGTGCCAGCCTGTTCAAATGAACTGGCTGCAGGTGTTATCTAATTCCTGTGGTACCGGAGGAGAACTCTTTAATGTTTCCACAAGAAGTAATTTTGTTACATAGGTTGCATGGAACAAGTTTGGAATTAACTTTTTTCCATATAGGTGATAAAAAAAAAAAAATCCCATAAAATCTAGTCCTTCCATTTCTTCTTCAGCCCCACCTCTTTTTCCACTTGCAACAGCTTTGAATTTGCAGTCCTGCAAATCTTCCAAATTGCCTTTGGAATGGAATATTTTCCCCTTTGCAAAGAGCACAACCTTCTCCTATGAAGATATCAAATGGAATGGATATAAGGTGTATACACTTCCTGTTTCCTACAATTGCCAGAGTTCTAAACCAATGAAATGCTGTGTTTCAGAAGCAAATGTACAGTAGTATCTCAATACTTTCGAAAGACTATCACTGTACCCATATAGTTCACAAACACAACCTACAGTTAAAGTACTAAAGCATATAACCTTAATAGGAAAACTACCGATTAAACCCTGGATCCAAATTTTAAATAAAAAATTATTCTTTTTAATAAAATATCATTTTAAAAATGATATGGATGTGCTGCAGTACTATTGAGGAACTGCTAATAAAAGCAAAACAACCACACAGATGGCACTGACATTCATAACGAGCTTTGATCTACCTACACAGGCTCCCATAGGAAACAATGGGACTCTGACCGAACAATGTTCGGTCGCATCGTAATTGGTCAGGCAGAACCGCCGACCGCGAGTCAGTCGGTCCCGAATCCGAGACAGTAATGGGCCGAAATTTTCCACCCAACATTGTAATCAGCCCCTAAATACGCATGTCTCAAGGAGGATCAGTGAAAATTGTTGCATCAATGTTTTCATAAATGAGGCCCACAGTGTGCCCGTGCTAGGAGGGATTAGAAGTGCGCCATATCTTAGTAGACATTATGCATTTCTGCTTTCTCTATTGTTTGCAGCGCAGCAAGTTGTGTTGCGAGAAACCTTAGTAAATTTGTCCATTGTTTTTCCTTTCCCCTAGCATAGTCCCCTCTGCCATGAACATCAAGATGGACTTAGGCAATATTCAGTCATTCTTAAAATGTGTTTTACACAGACCATGTGACAGGTAACGTATTTTTCTCCTTCACATTTCCTCAAAAATATTACATGTGGGCCCAACTAAAACAATGACATAGAGCTATGTGTAAACATGTATCTTTGGCTAGAGGAACTGGTGCAGAAAGGAGAGATCACATTTGTTTCAATGTGAATACAAGCTGCTTGTGACAAACAATGCACTCTTGAGTAAACTGTAGTGCACACAGAAAAATGCACTTTAAACTTTCTAGAAGAGCTTTAGAAAAGGAAATGGGGAACATTACATTCAAACAACGCATAGATGCACTGTAAGTTAGTGCCGCTATGCTAATGTATTCAGGAGTATTTTTAATATTTTATTGCTTGATGTGTTTTATGGGCTGCACCTGAGATAAACATTTAATGTATAGTTCCGCTACCTATTTTAAATCATTTCACACAAGTGATGTACAATCTTCCCAAACACCTGAACCTGTAGAAAATGCTGACCCTGGGGTAGGGAGTAAGAGGCAGGGTCAGGCGTCCCCCCAGCCCCCAATCATGGCAGAGGAGTGTAAGAGGGTCCCAGCACCAACAGGGAGGGATACACCATCTTTGAGGGCAGGGGGAACCCCCTTGTCGCTGATTGAATATAGTTTCGTGGGGAGATCTGAAAATGGGCTGGATGTTGGGGCAGGACAGGACAAGTTTGTAGATTCTGAGGTGGTGGCCCCCACCATGGTACCTACATCGGAAACTCTTGCACTAGTGTCCTGGAACATTGCTGGGATTAAAAGTCGCATCCATTCTGGAGACTGGCTCGAGTTCATGGATAAATTTGATATCATCTTACTCCAGGAAACTTGGGCTGTCGATCCAATATTTAGGCAGGGTTATGTAAATTTTCACAAAGCTGCCACTCGAAGCGCTATTGGGTCTTTTCTTCATCCTCTATTTCTGCCCAGGCAATCTTTGTGTCCCCCACCTCCCATTCTTTTTCCTTTAATTTCTCGAATATACCTGTAGGTAACAATACTTTCAACATTTTCATGATATCATCATACGTGTAATCTCCCATTAGTAACATGTCTTTAAGCTCTCTGTGAAAACCTGCAGGGTCTTTATCGTGACACGGAACTACTTTCTTCATTTCTAACAATTCTAACTTAGTCAGAGGCGTGTGTACATACACGCGTTTCAAGACTTTATCCTCACCCATAACTGGGTGTACTTCCCGTAAGGGGTTCTGTCTTTCAATGCCACCCCCGCATTGCATATGGTACGTTTTTCTTTCTGGAGGTGGGGCAGGAACATATTCAGACTTTATAGTAGTTTCGTATCTATGGCGTTGTTCTAGAATTATCTGAATTAATTTAGTGCTTAAACCTCTCCATCTATCCATAAGTAGGGCTTCTAATGTTTCGTGTAAGGGACCTGGATCGGAATGCTGGTTTCTATACTTGAGGAGGAGGTGCTGAATCATGTATACACCTGCTAATTTTTGCTCGTCTGGAGAGAGGTTCAGAAATGTCTGCGCTATGGTATCATCGTTATATATGTCTGTATTTTCGGCCCATAATATGGCGGACCGAGCTAGTTCTTGTTCATCCATAGAATTGAGTACATGGTACCCAACTCGGTCTCGAAGTCTTCTATCAGTTTCCTGAAACTGGTGTTCGGCAGAATTCGGATTCGTTAGAGCAGAGAGGAAAACTCTCTTGCTTTCTGGACGGATACCCTTCCTAAGATAAGTTCCCTTACCTACATATGCTATAGTGCTTGTAGTCTGTTCTCGTTCTTCAGATTCTTCTTCCTCCTCGGAGGGAGCCTCTTCTTTGTCTTTCTGGTGTACGGCTATCACTGCTTTCCTAATTTTCTTGTACATAGAGTCTATGCAATTCTGTCTGTCATGCCTTCCATCAGCTATATTTTGACCCCACTTGTTCAATGCATCTAATTCACTCTGATCTGTTCCGGGCCTGTCTCGTTCTCTTATTAGACAATTTATGAAAAATCGTAGTATCAGTGCTTGCATGCTAACTTTCTGTTTCTCCATGGCATCCTTAATACTGTCGGGGTCCTTTCCTGTTTGAACGAACTCATATATTCTATCTAGGCGCTCCTTCATTCCTGCATAACATAACAAGCTATCAGTAGCAGATTTTAACCGTAATGATGCCAATATCATTAAATCGTCCTTTCCAGGTTCTGGATCATATCTACAAACTGACATGTTTTCTTTTAATGCGTCAAGACGGGATGAATTAGAGGAATGGGGGGATCTGTGCGTAAGAGGACTCTGCATACCTCTGAGATTGAATCTGTGAGTCGGTGGCGGGGTCTGAAGACCCGCGGTCGCACCTCCTGAAGCGGAAGCTTGGGCATTTTCTCTGTGTGTAGTCAGTATCTGAATTTGTCTTTTAGTAGGATCTGATTGTAGTGGTTTCGGCAAATCAGTTTTAGGTGCGGGAAGTGGCGGAGCTGGCGGAACGGGACTAGTCTTTTGCGATGTCGGCGGAACGTGATCTGGGGGAGGAGTACCACCCCTGGCCCTGTCAGTAGGCAGGGCACGAACAGGCAGATTGGTGTAAGCTGGAGCTACATCTTCAAGATAGGAGTTTAGGAATATGTCTTTAGTAGTCTTGTGTATTACTTTAGTTGGAACTAATGGCGGCGGCAGATTTTTCGGTATTTCTGAAATGGCGTCGGGTGTACCCTCGGCCATAAGATACATGCCGTTTACTTGGCCATGTCGGATACGATCTATTTGTTCTGATTTTACTCGAATTCCTTCAGTAACTAACTCATTTTCTTGAGCTTTATCTGATTCTCTAAGTCTGTCTTCTCTACGGAGTTCTTTTTCAGTACGCTTGTGTGATTCCTTACGCCAAAATTCTATGGCGTCTTTCTGAGATTGTCTGGCTTTCTTTTTCCATAATGCTTCTTCTACCTTCATGATGCACTCGGCATCCCATGTTCCATTTACTGGCCATCTGTGTCTTTCGTCTAGATGCAATAAAACCCCTTAGAACTCTAACACCACGGACTCTGTTTTTTTCAACCGAATTGAGTTATTATTGATTAAGTACTTACCTGCATAGAAATTAAGAGAGTAAATATTTATTTACGTCAGAGGGTCCCAGCACCAACAGGGAGGGATACACCATCTTTGAGGGCAGGGGGAACCCCCTTGTCGCTGATTGAATATAGTTTCGTGGGGAGATCTGAAAATGGGCTGGATGTTGGGGCAGGACAGGACAAGTTTGTAGATTCTGAGGTGGTGGCCCCCACCATGGTACCTACATCGGAAACTCTTGCACTAGTGTCCTGGAACATTGCTGGGATTAAAAGTCGCATCCATTCTGGAGACTGGCTCGAGTTCATGGATAAATTTGATATCATCTTACTCCAGGAAACTTGGGCTGTCGATCCAATATTTAGGCAGGGTTATGTAAATTTTCACAAAGCTGCCACTCGAAGCGCTATTGGGAACGTTAAAGGGAGAGCCTCAGGGGGGCTACTGATCTGGGTGAAACAATCCCTGGGATATTGTATTACGGAGATATGTGTACTAAACCCGGACCTCCTCATTGTTAGGCTGAGAAAGACTGGCCATCGGGACATGATCCTGTTAAACATATATGCACGAGGTCTGCCAGGTGGTCGTACGCCACCCCTGTTGGAGGTACTGGATTCTACTCTGGCAGCCCTTGATAACACCAACGTCATTCTGCTTGCTGGGGACCTAAATTGCTGCTTTGAACCTCTATTAGACCCAGGGGACTGTTGGGGTTCCGTGGAGGACGCAGTATGGGGCATACCCGACCTGTTGCCTGTCAAACCGGTACCCGCCACAGAGGCAGCGGTGAATTGGATGGCCTTTTGTCTAAACAGTGGCTTTCGGGCCTGCAACGGTCGAACAAAATCAGACCAGGGAGCCAACTGCACATTTGATAATGGGCTAAGAAGAAGCCGCATCGATTATATCCTGTTGAAAGTAGGAGACTGGTCCCTGATGGTGGATATGGAGGTAACTCCCCGTCCAGAAAGCGACCATAACCCCTTGACCTTGCAACTAAAGTTGCCAGGACTTGGGAGACTAGTGGAACCCGGTACCTCTCAGACGGGGGATACCTATCTAACAAACGATAGGAAGAGGGTAAAATGGTCTAAAATTGAGGGGGATGAAATATTGAGAAATAAGGTTATTAGCGTGGTTAATAATACTTATAATAAAATGCTGACCCACGCTGAGTTGGGGGACAACCCCGAAAAAGCTGACCTTATTATAAATCTTCACAATCGCTGTTTTGATGATTTAAAAACTCTGCTTTCGCAACCTCGCCGGCAGGGAAACAATACAGCATCTATTCGCCCTCATAAATGGTACAACAAAAAATGTAGGGAAGCACACACCGACCTGGTTAAAGCAGTTAAGTCTCGGAATATGGGTTTAGTGAAAGCGGCAAGATCATCCTATAGGAAAATACAAGGGGAAGCTAAACGGGAGTGGGAGGATAAGTATTGGTCAGACCTCTTGGAAGCCTCTATGTCCAATAACCCCATCAAATTTTGGGAAATAGTCAAGTGGGGGAAGGATCCGGACGGACGCATCCCCACAAACCATGTGCCCCCCAATGATTGGGTGATCTTCTACGCAACCCAGTTCTGTGCAGTGAATTCCATGCCACCTAGTACTTTGGAAACGACATTCCACCCCACCACCCACAGCGAGACTATCATCTTCACAGAAGGAGAGGTCGAGCTGGCATTAAATCTTACCACGCGAGGGAAAGCGCCAGGTATGGATCTTATACCCGCCGATTTGTTTAAAGCTAATCCTGCCCTGTGGATACCATACATTATCACGGTGGCAAACTCCATAGCTGCAGGTGCAAGAATACCCAAATCTTGGAAGGGGGCGGAGATCCTACCGATTTATAAAAAGGGCAATAGGTCTAATCCGGGTAACTACCGCCCGATTAGTCTTATTGACTCTATGCAAAAACTCATCGCTCGCATGGTTCTGGGCAGGGTCCAAGGCTGGATCGAGATGGAGGACATTTTATCCCCAATGCAGGCGGGCTTCAGATCGGGAACTAGCACCATCGACCAGGTGTTCAGATTCTGTCTGATCTACTGGAAGGTGGTGCAGCTTGGCGGCGGTACCATCTTCGCAGCGTTCATCGATCTGAAGTCCGCCTTCGATCTAGTACCGAGGGGAAAACTGTGGGGAGTCCTGAAGAATCTAGGAATGCCAGCAGAACTGCTTGATTTGATAATCAAATTGCATGAGGAGAACTTTGCGAGGGTAAGATGGGGAGGACAGGGCCAAGTGACAGAACCCTTCCCAGTCACCCGTGGTGTTCGCCAGGGTTGCGTTCTGGCACCCACTCTTTTCTTATTGTTTATTGACCAAGTGGTAAAATTCTTTGAATCGACCCCAACCGATGCCCCTATGCTGGCAGGACAGCGTTTCCCAATGCTCATCTTTGCTGATGACACCTTACTCCTCTCCAGAACACGCAGCGGATTACAGCGGGCCCTGGACCGCTTTGAGGAGTTCTGTGTCATCAGCGATCTTAAGGTGAACGTTGGGAAAACCAAATTTATGGTGCTAACTAAGAACTACCCTGTCCGGAGCACAGTTAGTATGGGTGGAGTCAAACTGGACCAAGTAGAGAATATGACATATTTGGGGGTTATGCTAGATAGTCGCCTGAAATGGAAAACACAAGTTGATGCCCAACATCTTAAGCTTGCTCGACTTACTGGCTGCCTCCTCAGTGAGCAAAGGAAATCCATCACCAAGCGGGTTACACCAGCTCTCAAAATTTATGATGCAAAAATCAATCCTGCGATTCTATATGGTGCAGATCTGTGGGGCCATAAGGATCTTACGGGCCTGTTTAAAATACAGTGCAAGTTCCTCCGCAATTTGGTAGGCTTGCCACAGTCGTCCCCCTCCATTCCCCTTTGCTTGGACTTAGGATGTCCTCCAATTAACGAGATGGCCAGATTTAGACTGGTTGCCTTTTGGAGGCGCCTATGGACCTCGCCTGACCTTATCCTATTTGCAAACGGGGTAGTAGAAGTTAGGTCAATTAGGGGATCGGAAAAAATTCCCTGGTTCCGAATGGTAAAATCCATCCTGAGGGATATGGGTTTAGAGCAGCTTTGGATATCCCCTGCCACTAGTACCTTTCCAACTAAATTGGCATTAAAAGAATTGTACTGGTCCACGCTCCGTTTGAACAGAATCAATGCCTCCTGTTCTACCAATCTCACTGGTAGGTTCCTTTGCTTTAAGTTGGACCCCACACGTGAACATTATTGGGACACGGTTTCCAAATCCCTAGACAGGAAACTTTTCCACCAGTTCCGCGTGGGCGCACTGCCGTTGAATACCTTTACGAAAAACTGGTCTTCAAGCACCACGGATCATTGTAAATGGTGCCCAGGCCAGAAGGAAACAGAGGGACATTTTCTGTTTGCTTGTCCTAGATACCATGCACCAAGGGTCAAATGGCTAAAACCACTTTTCCAGTGCCTGCCCATAAGAAAATCAGAAGAGGCTATCCATGTATTAAAAACTAACACACTAGAAATTATTACAGTATGTATAGCCAAATATCTGGGCTGGGCGTGGATACTCAGGGCAAAACAATAGTTTAACCTTGGATTGTATGAACTTACTTGTAATCCTATTCCCCCCAAGGAAAACTTGTTTCAGGACTGTCTTCAAACTGTTTAATTCTTTTTTATTGTTAATGTATGTGTATTTATTGTTAATCAATTAATGTTTGTTATTATTTGTCTTTTATGATTTTTTTAAAATCGAAATAAAGACTTTAAAACCTGAACCTGATGTACTTTGGATTTTACTAAATTATAGTTGTACCTCATGCAGCACCCTTTGAACTTTAGACTGAAAGAAGCAAGGGGAAAGGATGCAGTGTGTGAGAATGTATGCATTTCTGTTGCTATAATTAACCACTTACTATCGCTGCATATACTTTGATAAGGCAGTTGATAATGCTCATTCACAATTGGTGGTGGACCAGGGCCCTTCTGCCTACCTTATATAGCATATTTTCCAAGTATGCTAGGCTCATATATAGATCTAAATGATGGCAGATTTCATTCAAGAACCCTAATACAGGGGGGGCTTGGCCAACTACATGGCCAGGTAGCTGCGTTTTCCGCTAGCTCTGCCGGCTCCAACTAAATCATGTGCAATATCCTGACCCTCAATGCTTGAAATTTGGTCCAGTGAGGATCGGATGGTGGGCTGAAGCGGATAAAGGCTGGAATACCACAACACCGGAGGTCCTGGCGGTGTTAGGAGCCCCTTTCTACAGCGTCGCTGGTGTGTTGCCTCTTAAAATGGCTGCTTGTTGCGGCTGGCGGCGGTAACCAATGGATCCAGAGACTGCCCTGGACTGTGGAGTTGAGGAGGAGCATACCGAAGCACCGACAGAGCGGATTTGCCGGCAGGCATTGCCTCCCCCCAGAGCGGGCATATCGGCGGCGTGAAGGGGCGGTCCCCTCGACACGGACACTGCATCAAACCGTATTGCCGCAGGGAGCAGACCGGAGGGGCCGTGCCAGTGGAAGAGGGTCCCCTGCCTCCCGGTGCTGAAATCCATTGACCAGAACGCCTGCTCATGGTGGGCGGTTCGGGGTGAGAGGCAGTCACTTTCACCCTGCCCCCGATGGCTGCTGCCTTCATGCAGCGGGACTCCGTGAGTTGCCTGGTCAAAGGCAGAGTGGCATCCACAGTTCTTTTGGGCCAAAGGAGAGAGCAGAGGTCGGCGGGCCCCTGACGATACTGTTGCCTGGCATTGCTCAGCCTGAGGACAACTGCACACTCTTGCTGAGACCCCTGAGACCTGCCCGGACGGCATGGTGGACCCTGAGGCAGGTCATGCTGCCGGGAGACGGGGCTACCGGGCCCCATAGATCCAGCATTGTGGACGGCGTGGCCGAGGCAGTGTGATTGCTCCACCAGGGCGCAAGCCCTGGGACTCCAGGTGAGGCCCTTTTTTGCCTTCAAGATGGGTGGTGCGGATTGCAGCAGTGACTGCGCAGATTGAACAGCCTCCACTGGAGCCGCACTGGGGGTTCTTGTCTCCACCTGCAGTGCAGAGTCCGAGAGGCGGTGGGCCTGGCCCCATGAACAGCTAGCGGCACATCGCGGGGCGGCTCCGCTGGGTTAGCTGGGTTTGGGGAAGTGTCTATCTTCTTCTTCTTGCCCCTTTCCCCGGACTCTTCTACAGCGTGATAGGAGTGGCTGCAAGGTGGAAGTAGGCCACTGTTGTGCCAGCAGGCCCAGGCGCACATATCGACCTACTGACTTTTAGAGACATAAAGTCCCAGTGGTGTGGGCGCAAGACTCGGTCTCCACAAGTCCTGCATACAAGGGCCTGCACCTCGTAGTACACACACCTTGCCACCTCGGGCGTGCTCCTATAGAGGTTCCGGCAGGAGCCACACAGGTATGAAGGTCAAGACAGACCGCCACGTAGGCAGAGGGGTGATCAAAGGGTATCCTGTTTCGGCTGGCCTGGGGACTGTGGGCACAGCAATAGGTGCATTGCTGGGAGACCATTTGTGGTGGGCCGAAGATCATGGGTGAGGGAGAGTGCCTCTGCGTCTGCCTTCCCATTGGTAGGCCCCCAATAGCGAAGGATAGGGATCTGAAGACGACGTGGCAGGGTATATTGGATCATTTTGCCAAGGTACTCCCTGGGATGACGAGAGCAGAGGGAGGTACAGTCCCCCTCCCGGATGGTGCATCCACATTGCAAGGGATCCGTGAATCCAGGGAAAGCTTGGAAGGAAAGATGGCTGCGGTACACTCGGAAGCCACATTGCTACGCCAAGACCTGCAAAAAATCTCTGAGTGTGTTACAGAAGCTCAGCACCGCATCTCAGAGCTAGAGGATACTTCTCATTCTATGAGAAAGGAGGTGACGGGGCTGTTAGCTTCAATGAAGGAGGTGGCCTGGAGGGTCGACAATGCCAAAAACAGGGCCCGCAGAAATAATCTTCAATTTATTGGGTTCCCAGACAATGCAGAACAGACTGATCCGGGTCAGTTCCTCTTGCAGTTTCCTAAAGCCACCCTTCCGAATACCCAGTTTTCGTCCTGCTTTGTCATAG
Organism: Lissotriton vulgaris; assembly: GCF_964263255.1. Taxonomy (NCBI): domain Eukaryota; kingdom Metazoa; phylum Chordata; class Amphibia; order Caudata; family Salamandridae; genus Lissotriton; species Lissotriton vulgaris. The sequence goes on from NC_141696.1 coordinate 726,974,846, forward strand.
ACCGGGCACACATGATGCCGACTGCTAGTCCGCCTCAGGGGGGACCCTAAACCCTTGATAGCCCGCTTTTTGAACTTCTAAGATAGGAACCTGATCCTACCTGAGCTAAGGAGGATGGGGGTAATTAAATATGAAAATACGCGGGCGATGGTCATCCCGGACTACTATCGGGACGTGCAAAAACAACGGCGCACCTTCGATCCTGTCAAGGCGAAGCTTCAAACACTCGAAATTCAATATATGTTACTGTTCCCATCCAAGCTTAGGGTCAATGCTCAAAACTTGGATTTTCAATACCGAAGACTCATCCTGCTTAGCTTTAATCTAATTCCTTCCTTCACCTATAGACCTTGCTCTATCATTAGGATCCTCCCCAGTAGCCGCCCTATTTTCCTTCCCTGTTGAGACAGCGATGTCTAGCGCCAAGATGCTCCCTGGAGTGTAAGCGCGCTTTAGAAAAACCCTTTCACATTCACCTTCCAAGGCAACACGTTGTATTTTCAGACTCCAGAGGAGGCATGGTCATGGAATGAGGAACAACCTCAATTCCGGCGCAGACCACCCCAGTCTCCAGATCGGTTCACGGGGAAAAGATTGAGGTCAGGACTGGAGCGACCTAAAGAGAAGTACAGGAGACGTGTGCTAAAAACCCAAGGAACAATGAGTGGAACACCGGCGAGGTCCTTACGACCTAGAGAAAGTAGGTCTCAGATATTGGACTCTGATGAAGATGTCATACAGGGGCAGATGTCGCACACCTTGTTGAGACCAAGTGACAATACCCACACTGAATTGTCGGAAAGGGAAGACTCAGCGGATGCAGACAATGAACACTCACAACCGCGCAACAGCAACATCCGATAAGTAATGGCGAAGAGGACTGAGATAGGGCCGGACGGCCACCCATGGACAGTATGACAACCATAAGGCCTGGTAGACATTGCAAATCTTGGGCCTGAGACCGGTAAGTACACTGAGGGTTGTTATTGTATTGATGGGTAGTTAAATTGAAATGGGGGGGTGGAAGGGCTACAGACCTCTGTGTGGTTTAATCGTGCCAGAGTTGTCATGTTGACAAGTTGGGGCAGGGTATGGGTACCTGCAGAGTGTAGGGTGGGGGGTAAGCTAGACAATGTCTCCTGTTGGGCATTGAGACTGTCACGGGGACAGTTTTTTTCGTTCAACCAAATGAATGCCGAGAATGGGCCGGGTATGTGGGATGTGGGCAATCCTCTAGGAGTGGTAGGGGTGTGTAACGAGTCACGTCTCCTATTACTATGGGGTGGTGGAGGGAGCTAAAGAATGATGATGGATTAAACCCAGATCAGTTGACTGGGGTGAGTGTTTAATTTGCTCCAACGCTCCGTCCATCATCCCCTTTGGTATTGCCTTGTTCGCCCTAAGTTGGCAGGGTATGCCCAGACGTGGGTCCCTTGCACACTTTGCCACTGGATTCAATCTAGCCTGGCTAATGATGGCTGATTAGCCAGAAACCGGTCCTAGGATGCTTGTTTCCGGTCCAGGGAAGACATGGCTTGGCAGTTCGGGCTGGACTGTTCCCATAAGGCACGGGGTCAGACTGATTTGCATATATTTCCATTTTAGAACTGGGGTGGTGGAGTTGAGCTAAAGAATGATGATGGATTAAACCTAGATCAGTTGATTGGGGGTGAGTGTTTGATTTGCTCCAACGCTCCGTCCATCATCCCCTTTGGTATCGCTTTGTTTGCCCTAAATTGGCTGGGTATGCCCAGACGTGGGTCCCTTGCTCACTTTGCCACTGGATTCAAGCTAGCCTGGCTAATGACGGCTGATTAGCCAGAAACCGGTCCCAGGATGCTTGTTTCCGGTCCAGGGAAGACATGGTTTGGCAGTTCGGGCTGGACTGTTCCCATGAGGCACGGGGTCAGACTGATTTGCATATGGCCATGTCAGAACTGGGGTGGTGGAGTGAGCTAAAGAATGATGATGGATTAAACCCAGATCAGTGGACAGGGGTGAGTGTTTGATTTGCTCCAACGCTCCGTCCATCATCCCCTTTGGTATCGCTTTATTCGCCCTAAGTTGGCAGGGTATGCCCAGACGTGGGTCCTTGCTCACTTTGCCACTGGATTCAAGCTAGCCTGGCTGATGATGGCTGATTAGCCAGAAACTGGTCCCATGATGCTTGTTTCCGGTCCAGGTAAGATTTGGCTTGGCAGTTTGGGCTAGACAGTTCCCATGAGGCACAGGGTCAGACTGATTTGCATATGGCCATGTCAGAACTGGGGTGGTGAAGTGAGCTAAAGAATGATGATGGATTAAACCCAGATTAGTTGACTGGGGTGAGTGTGTGATTTGTTCCAACGCTCCGTCCATCATCCCCTTTGGTATCGCTTTGTTCGCCCTAAGTTGGCAAGTTATGCCCAGACGTGGGTCCCTTGCTCACTTTGCCACTGGATTCAAGCTAGCCTGGCTGATGATGGCTGATTAGCCAGAAACCAGTCCCAGGATGCTTGTTTCCGGTCCAGGAAAGACATGGCTTGGCAGTTCGGGCTGGACTGTTCCCATGAGGCACAGGGTCAGACTGATTTGCATATGGCCATGTCCGAACTGGGGTGGTGGAGTGAGCTAAAGAATGATGATGGATTAAACCCATATCAGTTGACTGGGGATGAGTGTTTGGTTTGCTCCAACGCTCCGTCCATCATCCCCTTTGGTATCGGGGGATAGATTTACGGCATTGACATGGAATGTCAATGGGCTAGGAAATAAAATCACGCGGGTTCTTGAATCTCAATAAAATCTCAAACGGCTTAAACCTGACGCAATCTTTTTACAGGAAACACACCTAATGGGTTTGAGCTGGTCTTTCCTGGGAATGGGACAAAATACCTCCCTAGCTCACGCAGGCTTCCCCAAGGGGTCTAGAGGAGTTGCAAATCTCTTTAAAATGTCGCCTCCCTTTCGTATTACTCAAAAGTGGCTAGACCCTGATGGTACCTTTGCTGCAGTACAGGGGATTTGGAATCGTACAGCATTCTTACTCATTAGTTCTTATGCGCCCCTGCGCCTGCTGCAGCGTACACTCGACAGGCTGACGGTGGTCCTATTGCACTCCAGACCTGCTATACATATCATAGGTGGGGACTTCAATGATGTGGTCGAGCCTTCCCTCGGCTGAACTCAAGTGCAACCCTGGTCCCATGGACCCACAATGCTGGCAAAATTTCAGGACGCCCTTGGACTGACGTACGTGTGGAGACGGCACCACCCAAATATATGAGCCTATTCTTACTTTTCAGGGGCCCATAGGGTATTTTTGAGATTAGACTATCTCTTTAGTCCTGCAGGGGAGGAATGGCCGGTTGAGAGGGTGGGGTAACTAGCCAGAGGCATCTCAGATCACTCGCCACTTTGGTTAACGGTGGGCAGGAAGGGTGACCGTCAAGTAACGAATTGGAGGCTGAGCCCATGGGCCTTGAAAGATGAAAGTTTGGCTGAAGAGATTTGTTATTTGTTATTGCGGGTTTATATAGCGCCAAGTCACCTGCAGGTCTCAGGGCGCTTATACCACATGTCATAACAATCAAGGGACTGAGAAGGGTAGAGGAAAGGACAGGAATTACACTGAGATGTATGCTGTTCTGAAAAGGTTGGTTTTCAGGGCTTTCCTGAAACAGAGCAGATTACCCTCCTTACGGAGTGCCTCGGGCAGGGCGTTCCATAGGTTCGGTAGTACGACCGAGAAAGATCTCCCTCCCATTGTAGCCAGTTTGAAACGTGGGCAAACAAGGAGTTGGGCGTCTGAAGACCTGAGGTTTCTTTCCGGTCTATATATCTCAATCCGTTCCTTAATGTATGCCGGTGTCTGCCCATAGATGGCTTTATTGGCTATACAGAGGCTTTTAAAGATGGACCTCTGCCCGATTGGCAGCCAGTGTAGACTCTTTAGTAATGGGGAGGCAAGCGCTCTCCTCTGGAGATTAAAAATGAGCCTGGCGGCATCATTTAGGACTACTTGAAGTCTGTTAATTAGCGTCTTTGGGAGGCCTAAGTAGAGCGCGTTTCCATAGTCGAGTCTTGACACTATGGTGGCAGAAACCACTGTGCGAAGCATCGGCTCGGAGAGGAGAGGGACTAGTTTGCGCAGCTGTCTTAAAAGACCAGTGCAGGTACCAACCACAGTGGAAACCTGGTTGGTCATCGAAAGAGCACAGTCTAACTTAATGCCAAGACTTTTGACTGTGGTAACTGGCTGTGGAGTTGGGCCCAGCTCCTGGGGCCAGAACATGTCACTCCAAGAGGAACACTTGGATGGTACTATCAGCACCTCTGTTTTTCTGGGTTAATTTTTAGCTGGTTAGTAGCCATCCAGTGAACTGTGTATCTAAGTATGTCCTGGGCGTGTGACTGGGCTTGTACGGTGTCATCTATGCCCAACAGCAGCTGTGTGTCGTCGGCATAGTTGAACACCCGACAGCCCATCTCCGCTAGTGTGTTAATCAGAGGCTGCAGATATAAGTTAAACAGGAGTGGGGATAGCGCTGAGCCCTGGGGAACACCACAGGTCAGACCTCCCACTCCTGATATGCTATCTCCCATCTGGATTCTCTGGGTTCTCCCAGATAAGAATGATTCCAGCCACCGAAGAGCTGAGCCCAGAATCCCAACCCCAGCCAGCCTGTCCAGTAGAAGGGTATGGCTGACAGTATCGAACGCCGCTGATAGGTCTAACAAAATCAGGGCGCTCGGTCTCTTACTGTCAGCCATCCTTCTGAGCTCATCCAGCACCGAAAGCATGACAAGTTCGGTGCTGTGATGTGCGCGGAAACCTGCCTGCCTCTCATGGAGTAGATGGTTAGACTCCAGGAAGCTAGACAGAGATGTAAGCACATGAGATCAGGGTCGACTTTGAGCTCTACTTTAAAGAGAATTTAGGTTCAGTTCAGTCAGCAGTCACCCTATGGGAAGCATTAACGACAGCGCTCAGAGATAGAGCGTAAAATATAATTGCTTATAAATAGAGATGGGAAACCCAGGAATTGAAGGCCTTAGAACGCAAGCTTCTGAGCCTGGAGAGCAGCAGTGACTCTGCAATGACTGGTCAAACCCTTCTCCAACTTGTTATTACTAGTATCAGGCACTGGCGACCAGGGAGGTGAGGGCTCGCCAACTGGCAGTCCAACATTGACTCTATGAGACGGGTGATAGGGCGGGGAAACTGCTAGCATGGCTGGGCAGGAAGGACACGGAGTTGAGATGGGTAAAGTCAATCACAGAGCAAGGCACCACTCTTACTTATTATACAAATCAAAATGCAGCTGCTTCACAGACGGATGTGGCGCAAATCACTAAATATTTGGACACAATTGAGCTTCCCTCGCTCTCTTGGGAGGAGAGGGACAGACAAAAGGAGGACCTCACTCTTGTGGAATTGACAGAGGCCATCGGCCACCTAAAGTCGGGGAAAACCCCGGGTCCAAACGGCCTTCCGGGAGAATTTTTCTAATTTAAATTGTAGTCTGCTTGCACCACACTTACTAAATATGTTCTTAATGGCAAAAGAGCAAGGGACTCTTCCATTAGATCTTCGGATGGCCACAGCAGTGGTAATTCATAACATGGGGAAGCCTCCGGAGGACTGTGGGTCATATCGACCCCCATTGAGACCAAAATGTTAGCTACCATTCTTGCGACGCGGCTTCTGACTGTCATTCCCCCCTTGATCTATAGTAACCAATCTGGTTTCATGCCTAAGCGAGCCACGTGTTTGAACCTACGACGCTTGGCCAATTGGATGGCCTTGGTTCAGTGTCGAGAAAGTCCTCACCTGCTTTTTTCATTAGACGCCGAGAAGGCATTCAATACCATTCATTGGCCCTTCATGAGATGCACTCTGGAGAGGTTTGGCTTCGGCCACATCTTTAGAGATTGGTTAGCACTCCTGTATAATGCTTCTGAGGCTAAAGTCCGACTTAACGGGGCGATCTCGCAGGGTTGGCCGATTCAACAAGGTACTAGGAAGAGCTGTCCCTTATCCCCCTATTATTTGCTCTTATATTGGAGCCTCTGGCCTGTGTGGCCCAATCTCATCGGGGTCTCGGGGGTTTGTAGATGACTTACACTTTTTAGAAGAAGAACGTACATCATAATACGCGGATGATATTTTAATATAGGTCACCGACCCAGTAGCAACACTCCCCAAACTGCTACAAATTTTTGAAGAACATGATGGCCGCCAGGCCGGGTATAAGATTAATTGGGGCAAATCTACCCTGTACCCTATAGCTGGAATGCTGGAGCCCCATGCTTATCCGAGCTGCCTTCGGTTATCTACAGGGGGTTTCACCTATTTGGGACTCTATATTACCACTGAGGTGCAAGCCAAGTTAGAGCATAATATCAGGTAGATCCTTGTTAACTTCCAAGGCGACGTCAAGAGATGGTGGAACCTCCCCTTGATGATTATGGGAAGGGCGGCGCTGTACAAAATGACTACGCTCCCGCAATTACTGTACATCTTGCAAAATACTTATTGTAAAATTCCAGAGACTGTGTTTGCAACTCTCAACAGCAAGCTACGCTTACTGCTGTGGGACGGAGCTCACCAGCGAATAGCGTTATAAACGCTACAACATAACTCATTCAATGGTGGGCTTGCCCTACCGGATATCAGAGCCTACTACAGAGCGGCCCATCTCATTGTATTAATTAATGGAACCACGCTTCAGGGTACCATCCCACCTATAGGTTGGAAAGGCTACAATTCAGAGACCGTACGCATTTACACTTTATGAATGGGGGCAAAGGTAGTACTTGACTCCTGCCTGCTACCCAACGTTTACTGGAGGCATGGAAAAGTTCTGAGAAGCAAATTAAATGGGATATGAAACCAATAAGGGAGACCCCACTGTGGGAAGGAGCTAGATTGCTTGAAATTAGGAAATTAAGAGGATTCAAACAGTGGGATGTAATAGGGATTTCAAAGGTAGGGTATGTACTGCAGGTGGACGCATTGGCCCCATTCACCTGGCTACAAGCCACATATCATCTACATGCTAATCAAACTTACACCTATCTTTACCTGAAGCATGCTGGGCAGGCTGAGGGATTATACACACAGACACTGCCGGAATATGCCCCATTGGAAGGCAGACTTTTGCAGGAGGAGATTGAGGCTCAGGCCATTTCCCTGACCTATAAAACTTTGATCAACAATATTCCTGACACACTTGGCTCTCTTCGAACTAAATGGGAACTTACCACAGGTCCACTAGAGGATATCGACTGGGAAGCAGCCCTTATGCACCCGCGAGAAATAGCAATTAAACTGCGCCTACGTCTCATTCAATATAAAATTCTGCAAAGGACCTACTTTGAAAGGGCACGGCTCTATTCCATGGGGAGAGCAGATAACCCTGACTACCTCAGATGCCGCACACATCAGAGCACATTTATACACACCCTTTGGGAATGCGCTAGGGTTCAAACTTACTGGGGTAGGATACTGCAGGAACTTAACAGAATACTTGAGGCCCTACTTGAGTTAGACACACAATTCCTTATTCTAGGGATCCCCACAGACGTAGAACTGACAAGGCGTAAACTTATATTGGCTAACCTGGGGCTGGTGGTTGCCAAGAGGGACATAGATAAACACTGGGGTTATCACCAACGCCCTACACTTGAAGAATGGAGAGCAAGCCTGGGCCTATATATGGTCGCAGAGAGGGTGACCTATAAGGTGAGAGACTGACTCCGGAAGTTCTGAAAGATATGGGCGCTGTGGATAAAATATTATGGGTTGGAACTGGGCGATGAGGAGGGGGAATTGCCCTTACTGGAGGTTGAAGCAGGGAATGTGTCCTGAAGATGGCAAAACCAGACCTATCCTTGTTGTCGGGGATTCAGCTGGTTCTGACCTTAGAGTATGTATATGGACTGTGTTGAAATCTAACAACCTGTTCTCTTACAGGGGATATGTAGATGTACTTTTTGTCCTATGTCAATTGCGATTGCCCAACTGCCAGACTGTATCGTGCATTCATAACTTTTCTTTTGATTTTATGTTCAAATTATTAAAAGCAAATAAAAATGTTTTTCTTTAAAGAACCCTAATAAAGGAATTTTAACTCAAACACATTGATTTGATTTTCTTTTTCAATGTTTCAACAGTCCAAAATCTGGTTGGAGGGAGTAGAACTACAGATATATGTGCAGCAGTCCAGTGAAGAGGGTAATACAAAAATAATGCACCAACCACTAGATGTCTCTAAAGTTTAAAGCTGCATAAAATATATTACTATATGACAGGGCTGTGAAATTCCCTCCAACTGGCTCAAATTTGAAAGTTGTCTTAGATGGGATCCGACAGTTGGTGATTTTCATTGTTTTGAATGCTACATTGAGCTATTCGTAGTGGAGAAAAGCTTGTATGAAAGTCAGTGTAGTAGCTTTTTTAAACATTATTATAGGGCCTTGCTTTTAATGCTAGCAATATCAAGAGTGAAAGGTTGCAAAACAATAATGCACCTAACGTTTATTGGGCAGCAAGTGCGTAAAGTCCCACTCTTCATGCTTTTTTCCAATCATAACCTCACTGTCATTCAGCCAAAGAGGGATTTCAACACTGAGGTGACCTCATCACTTTGCCCTCTCTACAGGTAGACCCCATGCTAAGTAAATACCATTGGTCTTAGCACCTATTATACAGCTTATTGATATTGTTTAATCTTATGTCTCATTTTCTCTGTAATTGTAGCCTTTTTGCCCAGAATCATGATATACAGCACTCTGCTGCCCCATGGGTCTGGTTCTAGCTGTATAAGATTTAAAATAAATGAATACCTGCTTTCACTGGTGCATAAGAAGGACAATGTGAACTTACCTGTGAATTATTGCCTGTTATGGATGCTTTGCCCACTAAAAAATGTTTTACTAAAGTCCCTAGAGTTCATTTTCTGGGGTGGTTGGATTGCTATAAACCCATCCTCAAGTCACAAACATGGTTCGATTTTGAGATGTCCATGGTGTACTATATGGTGGCATAGGCCCTGGTCTGTCAATTGTTATTGGCGTGGGTACACTGAATTGTACAAAAGTAGAATTCTCTACAGCATTTGACAACATTAATAGAGGGAACCTTTGGGTTACAAATCTTAACTAGGGCTCACAAGGAAGGTTGGTACACATTACAAATGAACTGTACCATGAAAAGTTGACCTCCATAAGGTTTGCAGGTGAGAGCAACTGACATCTGAACCGGGTCATTCTGCCATAGAACTGTGGTGTGTGCTAACCAATATTTGGTTGTATCTATATAATTGATCTGGATTGAGAAGAGGGCTATATGAGAGCAGAGCGACCACCTACCTCCAGATCATTATGGATGTTGCTTCCAGTCCTGGATTATTGTGTGGAAGGGTAGAGCTCTCTGGGTGTGGTAGTCTGATTTTGCTTCTATTGAATTAGACTAACACACCTGAAATTAACAATTGGCAGGTGAAAATTTCAGAACTGGTGACAGTGTCTGTAATTACCTGATTGAGGTGGTCATGCTCTATGAGAATCCTGCCTAAACTAGAGGGCAAGCACATGCATCTCTGTATCAGTTGTAGTATGTAAATTCACAGAGAAACAAAATAACAGAAACACATACCTGATATCATGGAGCTGGAAGTCTTCCACTTAAATCTAAGAGCATAATACAATTTAAATTAAACAATTCTATGGTCAAATAAACATGAGTGTGAGCTTTGAAAAATCAGACCAACATAGAGTGGAGGTGACTGATGTTGACAAATCATGAAGTACTATTCCACGTAAGGTACCCCAGAAGCTCGTAAACGCTGTTCGTGAGTGCCTAAATTAAACTAGGTTAGTAGAAAAAGGGAAGATGGTCATGAAGCTATTTAGTTGTTACCCACTAGATGGTGGGGAAGGAAATCATTCCTTTTATTTTTATTACCCTCACACACTCTTTAAGTGGCATGCTTCATCATCGGGTCACCCCTACTCCTAAAATTCAGGGTGGGTTCGACCGTATTCCAGGGAGCTCTTGAAAAGATATGGCTAGGGGGCATTAAAGATTAAAAATACTCAGACAGATCCCAGTATCCCTTTATTCGTGGAACTGTCAGGGATATTAAAATATTAAACTGGGGGGGGGTCACCAGGAGTTTTATGGTCCTACGACCCTAGTGCCCTAGGCTCTTATCTTGGTGACACCACCTAGTTTCATCTTTTAATATCCCTGACAGTTCCACGAATAAAGGGATACTGTGATCTGTCGGGGGATTTTTAATCTTTAATACCCCCTGGCCATATCAAGAGCAGAAGAGAGAAAGAAGAAGGTCCAGAAGAACGACAGAGTAGAATGGAGGGGAGATAGAAAGGAGAAGGGGTGGAAGAGAGACAGAGAGTGGTGAGAGTCAAGGAACTAGCCTGCTATGCATTTCTGAACTGTTCAAAACTCAGAGCACCCAGACAAGGCAGCCACACTCTGTCGGGTTATGAGTTTCCATCTGCCACAATTCCACAGAAGAATCGTGGCAAGTAATCAACATTTCATTTAAGTGAGTCGGTCACACAGACCGTACGTAAAAGAATATCTGAGCACCTAGTAACATGGGCACAGGAAGAACACTAAGGTATGGAGCACACAGAAGTGATCACAGAAAGTGGTGAAAACAGTGGTGAGTTGTGAACCACTATCTAGGTTTTCAGTGGTGTAATACTCACAAGAGGTGACCAGAAGTTAGGAAGCATTAATGAGTTATGAAACATATCCTACAAGTCCAACAACAGCGACATACGTAAGATGAAGGAAAAAGTAAAAACATATTCCTTGAAAATTAGAAAAGTTCCAAATATTCTGTTGAAACAGTAAACCTGCTGCTTCCTCACGTCTTAGCCTGATCCAACACTTTTTACACTACTACATAGGTCAAATAATCAAAAACACTTTTAGCATGAAACTGCCCAAGAAAATTTAACACTGACAATTCATTTACTAAAAAAACAACACAATTTTTGAGCACCATAGAGAATCTGCGTTAGGGAACATGGGACCTAAATTCATGAAGGTAAACTTACACTTTTGTTAGCTAGTCACAAAGGAATTTTACCAGTAGTATCTTTCCGACTGCGGAGTCTCCACACATAAAAAGTTAGGACTTTAGGTAGAAAAGGGGGTAAATAAACAAAGGTAGAAAGAGGGATGGTAGGTAAATGTTTAAGAGGATGAACAAGGGTATAGAAGGGGCACCCACAAAGAATTGGAAAAACAGGAAGAGCATGGCAAGGGAAATAAACGTATTTAAAACAATTGGTGTAGGGAGTTGCCTAAGCATCTTACCCCACCCTAAAAAAAAGGGGAAGGAAGGAAGAGGAGGAGGAGTTAGGGAGAAGGAACCTGGAAGTGTAAATAAAAGAAGTGAAAAAGAGGGTGAGAGTAAAACAATTAATACAAAACATTTAAAACCCAAAGAGGGAACCCATTTTGTAAGATTAACAGCATGACTACCTGTACAAAAAGCATGTAGAGTGAATTTCTATTAAAAAAAGAAACCTACTTGATGAATTGGCTTCTACCACTTGGTAAAAGGCATTTATCATGAAAATGTGTTTAAAACATTTAGGTTAGCGCTTGTCAAACGTTTTAGAACCATGGCCCTCTTTTTAGAATTGCAAACTTTCAAGACCCACCTAGCTTTAATGAACATGAGGTGGGTGATGTTTTATTATAATTTAAGTATCATGTGGTAGCGTAATTTCCAGACATCATATTTTCCCTTGAAATGGCTACTAAATTTGCACAGGCATACAACTTTACAGATAAACCTATTTTGCACACAAATGATAATGTGTGGAAATTTGGTTTCTGTGAATATTTTTTATTTGAGCATCACCAAGTAAAGCATCTTGATTTGTTTTGATCCTATTAAAATCTTTGCTTCCATCACACTTCAGAAATTCAAAAAAGTGCTTCATTTTCAATTATCTAACACCCAAAGGGGCATATTAGCAAGAACCTTGTTAAAGTTATCGCCGTTTTAGCGGCAGCTTCTTGCCGCTAAAACAGCGATAATTTTAACAAGGTTCTTGCTAATATGCCCCGTAAATGTGTACAGTTCCTTTGCAAGTATTTGCCTGATCAAAGGAGAGAGTGAGGACTAGGTAATCTAGTCCGGATCCCCAGTTTATATATGGTATATCAATAAGGACTAGCTAGAAGTACGAGACTCAGTTATGTACGTTTTAACTGGAAAACCATTGGGTTTATTAATAAAGCCCTCACCCACCAACCTAGTTGGTGGCATGCTTCATCATCGGGCCCACCACAGTGACACCTAGCGTGTCCCGGGTGTGCTTCAATGCCAGAATTACTGCGGAGTTGGTATGATTGCTGAGTGTGCAGTGTAGTGAGTGAGAAAGTGAAGGTTAAAAGCTATACAGTGGCTCCCAGTGCCCGAGGGTAAGATAGTTAAACTTTATTTACTGGGCCCCTGTTAGCGGATAAAAAAGGTGGTCGGACGTGTTGGAGAATTTTTGACCCACTACGTCCAGTGTGGTGTACATCTTTCAGCCAGGCCTTTAAAAACTGGCTTTCCTCAGGACCAATGAGTATGTGATATCGTGCAGTTGAATAATACTAAATTATAGTGTTTTTGTTGCTTTTTTAAAATGTGTCGCACTCCCTAAAGTGCGTCTATATGTAGAGGGGGATTCCCTCTTGCTTTTACTACATATAACAGATAAGACATAGACAGACGTACAAGGTAGAGTCAAATTAGCATGGTAAGCTGTTTGTACAGATATTGCCGACTGGTAAGATGCCTGCTCGACCTATATCGGACTAAGGTGTAGTCATGTACATGACATGACTAGGTGGTTTTATCATGAAACCGATTTCAGTGGTGGTGGGCTAAAAACAGCGTAATTTGAGACATGGTGAGGAACAGGTAAGTAAATGTACTATATCCTCACACAGGCTAGTATCTGTAAAAGCCTACTTGGGTCACTCGGCAGAGAAAAAGACCCTGGAAGAGGTTTAAAAGAAGCGCGTGGTTAACAAACAACCTGTAGGGAGAGAGATGCAGTAGCTTACCCCAATCCTGGTGATCGCTTTTTTACTCACGGAATAGCCGGTCTGGTTCCTCCTTGGACTTGTCGTCCTTCTGCGGTGCCCGGAATGAAGTGAGCGGGCCATCGTTCGGGTTTTAAATAGCCCGGGTTATTGTCTGCACCTGTGTAGTGGTAGAAATGGAGGAAGGTGCCTCGCCCTAAATGCCTAGTCATTATGGTACTGCGCGCATGAGCAAGGGAGCAGCGGCTCAAGCACATGCGTGCCGTGATGGAGGGACGTATTGTGCGTCCTCTATTCTAGTGCGCGTGCGCACAGTAGTGGATGCAAATGTTTGCATTTTGATCATGGGCGGAGTGTCCTGGTATTATAAACACCTCGACGTGATAAATGTATAGTGGATTTATACTAAGGGTGGGCGGCCAGCTACGCTCCGTGCACGGAGTGTGCGTAGTGCCGTCTCCTACGCATTTTGCGCAGCGGGCGTAGCCAGGCGGCACTACGCGCGCTCCGCAGATGGTGCATGTAAATGTATGTAAATGTAAATGTATTGGCATTTATATAGCGCACTACTTACCCGTAGGGTCCCAAGGCGCTTCGACCGCTGCGAAACCCTTCCTGGCTTCCCTGAGAGATGGTCCCTTAATGGGTATCTCCAGGGTGAGACCAGGCATCCCAGGCGGTCTGGTGGGGCCATTAGTGAAGATGAGGCAAGCTAAAGCCAAGAGTTGCCGAGTGTGATCGCTGATCAGAGTGGGCACCGAGGCGAGAGAATTATCGAGTCCGCTGACCCTGGTCCAGAAACCTGCCGCGCCGGGAATCGAACCCTGGTCCCGGGCCGTCCTCTGCTCTCGGGTCTGCCGCCTCTAACCAGTGAGCCACACTACTTCACCCGCCTCCCTCCCGCCCTCCCTAAATACTTAAATAAAAGGATAGAAAGATTTTAAAAACACTTACCTTGTCCGCCGCGTCCCCGGATCTCCCTCTCGCCGTCCCTGGATTCCAGCCGCCATTTCGGATACTAATGTGCATGCGCCCGCGCATGCGCATTAGTATCTGAATCGGTGGCGGTGCGAATCGCGGGACGGCGAGAGGGAGCCCCGGGGACGCGGCGGACAAGGTAAGTGTTTTTAAAAGCTTTCTATCCTTTTATTTAGGTATTTAGGGAGGGCGGGAGGGCGGGAGGGCGGGAGGGAGGCGGGCGGCGCATAGTGGGGCTACGCGGAGTGCGCGGGTGGGCGTAGTTCTGTGCCCACTTCGCGTAGCTCCGCGTAGCCCCACTCCGCACACTACGCCCAGGGTTAATTTATACATCGCTAGTATTCACGTTGTATGGTGTGCTGGCGGGAATACATAGGGTTTATATCGCCTATTTTTACATTTATGTGATATGCTGGGAACACTGTGCTGTGAAGAAACGGGGTAGGACCATATCATATGGTGGCGGTACCTGAAGGGAATACTTTCTCAGTGGATGTTATCTCGGTGGAGACAAAGACTAACAGGAGGGCTGCCTATCACAGAGCGGGATTTATTTTTCATACAAGGTTTACGTTTGTGTTGGGCAGTGCCTGGAATGTCAGGTTACTCATGGGGTCAGTGAGTTCCATGGGATTGAATCATTCAGACCCTCTAAGTGAGTGGAAAGTCGGTATATCCAACGTTGTTCTGTAGCAAGGAGAAATTTGTCATTCATTTCCATTATTTCAAACTGTTCTATCACAGTCCATGTGAAGTCGTTTGGGGTATGGTTGTGAGTCAGAAAATGATCTGTGAACTTGCTAATGTTTTTGCCGCACCTAATGGTGCTCCTATGTTCCGTCATTCTGGTCTTGACTTTCCGGGTGGTCATCCCAACGTATCGGAAGCCGCATCTACAGGTTATTAGATACACTAGGTTGGAGGAGTTGCAGTTGGTAAACTGCCATTGTGTCCACGTTTTGCCAGTTTCCAATGAGAGAGATTTTGAGGGGGAGGTTAGATGACAGACACTGCAGTTGTTGCATGGTTGGTGACCTGCCAGTTTTGGAAGACCCCAGGCGTTAATGATCGTGTTCTGTGAAGGGCAGTTCTGTGGCTTGGGTCTGGTTGATACAAGCTTAGCCCTTTTATATGCAAATCGCGGTTTTTCCCAGTTCCTGGTGCCTGAGTTGATGATTCTCCAGTTCTTTTGTATGATTTTGGACACCTGGTTTGACACAGTGTCGTATGTAGTGACACCTGTGAGTATTGGTTCCTCCGGGGGTTTTATGATGGTGTCCAGGAGGGCTTCTCTGTTCTGGTTGCGCGCCCTTTTGCATGTTGTTTGTATGATTTCGGTTGGGTACCCTCTATCCTCTAGTTTGTGGACTAAGGCGGAGGATTGTAATTTGTAATCCTGGGTATTGCTGCAGTTGCACCTAATGCGTAGGAATTGGCCATAGGGGAGGTTCTCCCTCAAGGGCCTCGGATGGAAACTGTCAAACCTAAGGAGGGAGTTCCTTGCTGTAGGTTTGTAAAAGGTTGTAGTGGTGAGGCCGCCTCTTTCTGCCTTGATGTTAAGGTCCAAAACAGGCAGTTCATTCTGGCTACTGGAACACGTGAAGCGTAAATAGGCGTCACGGTTGTTGATCCAAAGGGGGAAGTTGTCAAGTGTTTCTTGATCGCCATCCCAGATGATGAGGATGTCATCAATATAGCGGCGCCATATTTTGATGTTGGTAAGGTACGGGTTGGTGGGTCCTTGGATATGGGTCTGCTCAAAGTGGTGGACATATAGTCCGGCCACGCTGGGGGCAAAAACACTCCCCATGGAAGTTCCTTGATCTGTAGCTAGAATGTACCCTCATACTCGAAGTAATTCTTTTTTAGCGCAAGGGTGGCGCAGTCCATGATGAAACTTATCGGGGTTTGGTAATCCCATTTGGTTGCCATTAGAACATCATGTAGGACCTGTAGGGTGGCATCTTGTGGGAGACTAGTATATAGACTCTCGATGTCAAGTGCGACCAGAATTTGTGTTGTTGGATCAAAACTAATGTCCTTTATGATGTTGAGAAGGTGTTTTGTATCTTTAATGTATGATGGTGTCTTTTGGAGCAAAGGGTTAAGAAAGAAATCACAAAATCGTGAAAGTGGTTCCAGTAGGGATTGTATGCCCGACACGATCGGCCTGCCAGGTGGTGGCATGACCCCTTTGTGTACTTTGGTACTGTGTAGAAGTATGGGGTTTTGGCATTTTTTGTGCGTAGGTAGTCTGCCTCTTGTTTCAAGATTTGCTCCGCATCACTGGCGTTTTTTACTAGATGCTTGATGGTGTTTCGTAACTCTTCTGTGGGGTCCGATCTTAGGCGTTTGTAATTACGTGTGTAGTTTAGGAGTCTACGGCACTCTTGATCATAGTCTATTTTGTCCATCAGGACGATCCCTCCTCCCTTGTCTGCTGGCTTAATAACCAGGGATGGATTCTCCTGTAATCGTCTGATGATCTCACGGTCCTAGTTGGAAAAATTATTAAAGGTATTCTTAGACTGTAGTTGTTCTACATCTGAGTTTGATACAGTGTTGTATGTAGTGACTCATGTGAGTATTGGTTCCTCCGGGGGTTTTATGATGGTGTCCAGGAGGGCTTCTCAGTTCTGGTTGTTCGCCCTATTGCATGTTGTTTGTATGATTTTGGTTGGGTACCCTCTATCCTCTAGTTTGTGGACTCAGGCGGAGGATTGTAGTTTGTAATCTTGGGTATTGCTGCAGTTGCGCCTGATGCGTAGGAATTGGCCATAGGGGAGGTTCTCCCTCAAGGGCCTCGGATGGAAACTGTCAAACCTAAGGAGGGAGTTCCTTGCTGTAGGTTTGTAAAAGGTTGTAGTGGTGAGGCCGCCTCTTTCTGCCTTGATGTTAAGGTCCAAAAAAGGCAGTTCATTCTGGCTACTGGAACACATGAAGCTTAAATAGGCGGCACAGTTGTTGATCCAAAGAGGGAAGTTGTCGAGTGTTTCTTGATCGCCATCCCAGATGATGAGGATGTCATCAATATAGCGGCGCCATATTTTGATGTTGGTAAGGTACGGGTTGGTGGGTCCTTGGATATGGGTCTGCTCAAAGTGGTGGACATATAGTCCGGCACGCTGGGGGCAAAAACACTACCCATGGAAATTCCGTTGATCTATAGGTAGAATGTACCCTCATACTCAAAGTAATTCTTTTTTAGCGATTGGGTGGCGCAGTCCATGATGAAACTTATCGGGGTTTGGTAATCCCATTTGGTTGCCATTAGAACATCATGTAGGACCTGTAGGGTGGCATCTTGTGGGAGACTAGTATATAGACTCTCGATGTCAAGTCCGACCAGAATTTGTGTTGTTGGATCAAAACTAATGTCCTTTATGATGTTGAGAATGTGTTTTGTATCTTTAATGTATGATGGTGTCTTTTGGACCAAAGGGTTAAGAAAGAAATCACAAAATCGTGAAAGTGGTTCCAGTAGGGATTGTATGCCCGACACGATGGGCCTTCCAGGTGGTGGCATGACCCCTTTGTGTACTTTAGGTACTGTGTAGAAGTATGGGGTTTTGGCATTTTTTGTGCGTAGGTAGTCTGCCTCTTGTTTCGAGATTTGCTCTGCATCACTGGCGTTTTTTACTAGATCATTGATGGTGTTTCGTAACTCTTCTGTGGGGTCCGATCTTAGGCATTTGTAATTACGCGTGTCGTTTAGGAGTCTACGGCACTCTTGATCATAGTCTATTTTGTCCATCAGGACGATCCCTCCTCCCTTGTCTGCTGGCTTAATAACCAGGGATGGATTCTCCTGTAATCGTCTGATGATCTCACGGTCCTGGTTGGAAAAATTATTAAAGGTATTCTTAGACTGTAGTTGTTCTACGTCTGAGTAAACCACCTGTTCAAAAGCCGCTATCTCTGCCGGTATGCTGGTAGGAGGTGGGACGAAGTTGGACTTTAGTCTTAGGCCAGTTTCGTTGGGAATTTCATCGTTTATTTCCGTTTTGTCTTGTTTTTCGAAGAAGGCTTTTAGCTTGAGCTTCCTAAAAAACTCTGCAAGTTCCACATGTAGCTTGAAGGTGTCAAGTCTGGTGGTCGGGACGAAGGAGAGGCCTTTGTTAAGGACTTCAGTTTCCTTATCAGTAAGTTGTGTACTTGAGAGGTTGAACACTAGGGGACTGGTGGTGCCTATACCTGTTATTTGCTCGGTCCTGCCTGTTCTCTGGATTTGTTCCGTGTGTTGGAGCTCACGGGTTCTTCCTCTGGTACCCAGTGGACCTGTGTGGTGGTCCTTCTCTTTCCGCGTGGTCTGCGGCCCTGTGATAAAAAAGGGTACCTCTGGTTCTGGCTGCCTGGGTAGAAGGGTATGTGTCCTGGTGCATATATCGGTGGGTAGCCAAAGTATGGTGGTTGTAGTGGTCCGAAATTCGGAGGCCCAAAGTTATGGTTCTGTGGTGG
The DNA here is from genome assembly GCF_964263255.1 of Lissotriton vulgaris. NCBI lineage: Eukaryota > Metazoa > Chordata > Amphibia > Caudata > Salamandridae > Lissotriton > Lissotriton vulgaris. The sequence goes on from NC_141696.1 coordinate 726,993,351, forward strand.
TCCCTGCCAGGGTTGTTGCCAGTGTTGGCCTCGGCGTCCTCTACCTCTTGATTTATTTGACCCAGTGCTGGAGTTGCTTGAGGCGGAGCTGTCGTCGCCTGAGTTATCAGAGTCTCTTTTGGGAGCTGTGTATCCCTCATCTGCATAGGGGTAGGTTTTAGAATAACTGAATCTTTTCAGATCTTTCTCAAATTTCTTTACTTTGGTTTGGGTGAGATATTCTTTATATTCAGCCATTTCTCGGTTCTGATCGTCTAGTTTTTTCTTGATGCCTGTGATTGTAGTTTTGAAATGAGCTTCAGTCGCTTGGATTTCAATCATTATTGCATCCGAGAGGCGTTTGGCGGTCTTTATGATCAAAATCAGCCAATCCCTGGTGCAGTGCCAGGCGATCTGGGCCCAGTCCTTTCTGAAAAGTGGCGTCTTCCAGGAATATCCGTGGGGCATTGGTAACTAGGAGGCCCGTGGGTGCTGTGTTGGTACGTAGGTACTGTGCTAAGATAACACCATGTAGAATGGTCCGTATCCTGTTCCGCTTCTTCTCTGTCAGTGTGTCCCAGTCTGTTGTTTGCGCTATGGTGGTGGAGATATTAAAATCTGCCAAGAGAGCGGGGTCAACTAAAATTTCGCTGACATCATCCTCAGTGAATGTGAGGCCTGGATTTTGTGCCATTTTTGGGTATGGGTGAGTTAAACTCTCGCAGCTGCGGGCTGCCTAGTATTTGCCTGATCAAAGGAGAGAGTGAGGACTAGGTAAGCTGGTCCGGATCCCCAGTTTATATATGGTATATCAATAAGGACTAGGGATCAATAAGTCCTGGGTTTATTAATAAAGCCCTCACCCACCAACCTAGTTGGTGGCATGCTTCATCATCGAGCCCACCACAGTCCTGGGTGTGCTTCAACGCCAGAATTACTGCAGAGCTGGTATGATTGCTGAGTGTGCAGTGTAGTGAGTGAGAAAGTGAAGGTTAAAAGCTATACAGTGGGTCCCAGTACCCGAGGGTAAGATAGTTAAACTTTATTTACTGTTTATCCGCTAACAGGGGCCCAGTAAATAAAGTTTAACTATCTTACCCTCGGGTACTGGGACCCACTGTATAGCTTTTAACCTTCACTTTCTCACTCACTACACTTCACACTCAGCAATCATACCAGCTCCGCAGTAATTCTGGCGTTGAAGCACACCCGGGACACACTTGGTGTCACTGTGGTGGGCCCGATGATGAAGCATGCCACCAACTAGGTTGGTGGGTGAGGGCTTTATTAATAAACCCAATGGTTTTCCAGTTAAAACGTACATAACTGAGTCTCGTACTTCTAGCTAGTCCTTATTGATATACCATATATAAACTGGGGATCCGGACTAGCTTACCTAGTCCTCACTCTCTCCTTTGATCAGGCATATACTAAGCAGCGCGCAGCTGCAAGAGTTCAACTCACCCATACCCAAAAATGGCAGAAAATCCCGGCCTCACATTCACTCAGGATGATGTCAGCGAAATCTTAGCTGACCACGCTCTTTTGGCAGATTTTAATATCTCCACCACCATAGCGCAAACAACAGACTGGGACACACTGACAGAGAAGAAGCGGAACAGGATACGGACCATTCAACATGGTGTTATCTTAGCACAGTACCTACGTACCAACACAGCACCCACGGGCCTCCTAGTTACCAATGCCCCACGGATATTCCTGGAAGACGCCACCTTCAGAAAGGACTGGGCCCAGATCACCTGGCAGTGCACCAGGGATTGGATGATTTTGATCATAAAGACCGCCAAACGCCTCTCAGATGCAATAATGATTGAAATACAAGAGACTGAAGCTTATTTCAAAACCACAATCACAGGCATCAAGAAAAAACTAGACAATCAGAACTGAGAAATGGCTGAATATAAAGAATATCTCACCCAAACCAAAGTCAAGAAATTTGAGAAAGATCTGAAAAGATTCAGTTATTCTAAAACCTACCCCATTACAGATGAGGGATACACAGCTCCCAAAAGAGACTCTGATAACTCAGGCGACGACAGCTCCGCCTCAAGCAACTCCAGCACAGGGTCAAATAAATCAAGAGGTAGAGGACGCAGAGGCCAACACTGGCAACAACCCTGGCAGGGACCACCACAGAACCATAACTTTGGGCCTCCGAATTTCGGACCACTACAACCACCATACTTTGGCTACCCACCGATATATGCACCAGGACACATACCCTTCTACCCAGGCAGCCAGAACCAGAGGTACCCTTTTTTATCACAGGGCCGCAGACCACGCGGAAAGAGAAGGACCACCACACAGGTCCAGTGGGTACCAGAGGAAGAACCCGTGAGCTCCAACACACGGAACAAATCCAGAGAACAGGCAGGACCGAGCAAATAACAGGTATAGGCACCACCAGTCCCCTAGTTTTCAACCTCTCAAGTACACAACTTACTGATAAGGAATCTGAAGTCCTTAACAAAGGCCTCTCCTTCGTCCCGGCCACCAGACTTGACACCTTCAAGCTACATGTGGAACTTGCAGAGTTTTTTAGGAAGCTCAAGCTAAAAGCCTTCTTAGAAAAACAAGACAAAACGGAAATAAACGATGAAATTCCCAACAAAACTGGCCTAAGACTAAAGTCCAACTTCGTCCCACCTCCTACCAGCATACCGGTAGAGATAGCGGCTTTTGATCAGGCGGTTTACTCAGACGTAGAACAACTACAGTCTAAGAATACCTTTAATAATTTTTCCAACCAGGACCGTGAGATCATCAGACGATTACAGGAGAATCCATCCCTTGTGATTAAGCCAGCAGACAAGGGAGGAGGGATCGTCCTGATGGACAAAATAGACTATGATCAAGAGTGCCGTAGACTCCTAAACGACACAGGTAATTACAAACGCCTAAGATCGGACCCCACAGAAGAGTTACGAAACACCATCAATGATCTAGTAAAAAACGCCAGTGATGCGGACCAAATCTCGAAACAAGAGGCAGACTACCTACGCACAAAAAATGCCAAAACCCCATACTTCTACACAGTACCTAAAGCACACAAAGGGGTCATGCCACCACCTGGCAGGCCCATTGTGTCGGGCATACAATCCCTACTTGAATCACTTTCACGATTTTGTAATTTCTTTCTTAATCCTTTGGTCCAAAAGACACCATCATACATTAAAGATACAAAACACCTTCTCAACATCATAAAGGACATTAGTTTTGATCCAACAACACAAATTCTGGTCGGACTTGACATCAAGAGTCTATATACTAGTCTCCCACAAGATGCCACCCTACAGGTCCTACATGATGTTCTAATGGCAACCAAATGGGATTACCAAACCCCGATAAGTTTTATCATGTACTGCGCCACCCTTGCGCTAAAAAAGAATTACTTCGAGTATGAGGGTACATTCTACCTACAGATCCACGGAACTTCCATGGGGAGTGTTTTTGCCCCAGCGTGGCCGGACTATATGTCCACCACTTTGAGCAGACCCATATCCAAGGACCCACCAACCCGTACCTTACCAACATCAAAATATGGCACCGCTATATTGATGACATCCTCATCACCCGGGATGGCGATCAAGAAACACTCGACAACTTCCTCCTTTGGATCAACAACTGTGACGCCTATTTACGCTTCACGTGTTCCAGTAGCCAGAATGAACTGCCTTTTTTGGACCTTAACATCAAGGCAGAAGGAGGCGGCCTCACCACTACAACCTTTTACAAACCTACAGCAAGGAACTCCCTCCTTATGTTTGACAGTTTCCATCCGAGGCCCTTGAGGGAGAACCTCCCCTATGGCCAATTCCAACGCATCAGGCGCAACTGCAGCAATACCCAGGATTACAAACTACAATCCTCCGCCTTAGTCCACAAACTAGAGGATAGAGGGTACCCAACCAAAATCATACAAACAACATGCAAAAGGGCGCGCAACCAGAACAGAGAAGCCCTCCTGGACACCATCATAAAACCCCCGGAGGAACCAATACTCACATGTGTCACTACATACAACACTGTGTCAAAGCAGGTGTCCAAAATCATACAAAAGAACTGGAGAATCATCAACTCAGGCACCAGGAACTGGGAAATACCGCGATTTGCATATAAAAGGGCTAAGAACTTAAAAGACCAGCTTGTATCAACCAGACCCAAGCCACAGAACCGCCCTTCACAGAACACGATCATTAACGCCTGGGGTCTTCCAAAACTGACAGGTCACCAACCATGCAACAACTGCAGTGTCTGTCATTTAACCTCCCCCTCAAACTCTCTCTCATTAGAAACTGGCAAAACGTGGATACAACGGCAGTTTACCAACTGCAACTCCTCCAACCTAGTGTATCTAATAACCTGTAGATGCGGCCTCCGATACGTTGGGATGACCACCCGGAAAGTCAAGACCAGAATGACGGAACATAGGAGCACCATTAGGTGCGGCAAAAACATTAGCAAGTTGACAGATCATTTTCTGACTCACAACCATACCCCAAACGACTTCACATGGACTGTGATAGAACAGTTTGAAATAATGGAAATGAATGACAAATTTCTCCTTGCTAAAGAACAACATTGGATATACCGACTTTCCACTCACTTAGAGGGTCTGAATGATTCAATCCCATGGAACTCACTGACCCCATGAGTAACCTGACATTCCAGGCACTGCCCAACACAAACGTAAACCTTGCATGAAAAATAAATCCCGCTCTGTGATAGGCAGCCCTCCTGTTAGTCTTTGTCTCCACTGAGATAACATCCACTGAGAAAGTATTCCCTTCAGGTACCGCCACCATATGATATGGTCCTACCCCATTTCTTCACAGCACAGTGTTCCCAGCATATCACATAAATGTAAAAATAGGTGATATATAACCCTATGTTTTCCCGCCAGCACACCATGCAACGTGAATACTAGCGATGTATAAATCCACTATACATTTATCACGTCGCGGTGTTTATAATACCAGGACACTCCGCCCATGATCAAAATGCAAAAAATTTGCATCCACTACTGTGCGCACGCGCACTAGAATAGAGGACGCACAATACGTCCCTCCATCACGGCACGCATGCGCTTGAGCCGCCGCTCCCTTGCTCATGCGCGCAGTACCATAATGACTAGGCATTTAGGGCGAGGCACCTTCCTCCATTTCTACCACTACACAGGTGCAGACAATAACCCGGGCTATTTAAAACCCTACCGATGGCCTGCTCACTTCATTCCGGGCACCGCAGAAGGACGACAGGTCCAAGGAGGAACCAGACCGGCAATTCCGTGAGTAAAAAAGCGATCACCAGGATTGGGGTAAGCTACTGCATCTCTCTCCCTACAGGTTGTTTGTTAACCACGCACTTCTTTTAAACCTCTTCCAGGGTCTTTTTCTCTGCGGAGTGACCCAAGAAGGCTTTTACAGATACTAGCCTGTGTGAGGATATAGTACATTTACTTACCTGTTCCTCACCATGTCTCAAATTACGCTGTTTTAGCCCACCACCACTGAAATCGGTTTCATGATAAAACCACCTAGTCATGTCATGTACATGACTACACCCTAGTCCGATATAGGTCGAGCACGCACCTTACCAGTCGGCAATATCTGTACAAACAGCTTACCATGCTAATTTGACTCTACCTTGTACGTCTGTCTATGTCTTATCTGTTATATGTAGTAAAAGCAAGAGGGAATCCCCCTCTACATATAGAAGCACTTTAGGGAGTGCGACACATTTTTTAAAAACAACAAAAACACTATAATTTAGTATTATTCAACTGCACTATATCACATACTCATTGGTTCTGAGGAAAGCCAGTTTTTAAAGGCCTGGCTGAAACATGTAGACCACACTGGACGTAGGGGGTCATAAACTCTCCAACACGTCCGACCGCCTTTTTTATCCGCTAACAGGGGCCCAGTAAATAAAGTTTAACTATCTTACCCTCGGGTACTGGGACCCACTGTATAGGTTTTAACCTTCACTTTCTCACTCACTACACTGCACACTTAGCAATCATACCAGCGCCGCATTAATTCTGGCGTTGAAGCACACCCGGGACACGCTAGGTGTCACTGTGGTGGGCCCGATGATGAAGCATGCCACCAACTAGGTTGGTGGGTGAGGGCTTTATCAATAAACCCAATGGTTTTCCAGTTAAAACATACATAACTGAGTCTCGTACTTCTAGCTAGTCCTCATTGATATACCTTTACAAGTATTAACATTTTGTTGTGTGTTACTAAAAAATGACATCCTACAGACTTTCCTTCCACATTCCCTGTACCCTAGCAAGATTGCCACATAGTTCACTTTAATTTTCTTTCCCTGACTACTAAATGAAAGGAGTTTATAAACACCAATCATAATCTTAAAAAATCGACAGCAATTTGCCAGGAGGCTTAGTCTGAAATCTGACCTCTGTCTTCGAAGCACAGCAAAAGTTAAATGTGAAATAAAAAGTGCACAGTTTTAAGGCATCTTTATTTATTGCTTGGACCTTCGTGACCCACCAAAAATTGGATTGCTGCACACTGGTTTAGGCGAATTAAAATTGGTATTTTATGCTTTTATATGACTAGGTGTCCCATGAGATTGCAACAGGGCTTGAACTTCCTTCGGATTTACTCTAACAAAGAACATGGTGAATCCGAGTAGTTCTAATGTTGTTAGTTAGGTTCCAGGCAAGCAAGATGATGTCTGGCTTCTAACATGTTAGAGGTATTTGCCGCCAAAAGTGTCCAGGGCCTAAATGATATCGAGATTTGAGATACGAGTCGATTCTGGATTGTTTAGATTTAGGTAGATGTCCTGTCTGATGGTGCCTCGTGAGAGTTAATATGTGTTGACCATCAAGGTAGTCCTATTTAGCAAAAGTACAACCTACCTCAAATTATGGCAAAGCAATGTGGCTTTCCTGATGTAAGCAAGCTTCAGAATCACTAGATTCACCAGATAGGAGACCTGTATTTGACATAATGCAGTATCATTTGAGGCAATTAGAATGGAATTATTCCTGAGGTCTGCTTGGGGTTTGGATCGGAATGCTTTGTTTGAAATTGCAGTATCCTGGCTGCACCTGTTACTGTGATAACTACTTCTGGTGATACTTAATTTACTGTGCTAAAAGGCAAATTTTTAAGTATATCAAGAGACCCTCTTCTCAGGGTGAAAACTACCAGTAAAGTTGAGATTCCAAAGAGCAGAGTGTGTCCTGCTGCTTAGTGGATGCACTCAGCGCGTCCACTGAAGCGCGTCCACTGAAGCAGCAGGACATGCTCTGCTCTTCACGTCCAGGTTTTCATTTTCTGCCCTGTTATCGGACCATTAAGAAATCGGCTCAGCGCGATTCCGAAGGAACAGACTCAGCTGTTTAGCCCTTCAAGTATCAGGCAACTCATTCCTGTAACTCTATTATCCTCACACCGGCTATACGTGCCACAGGGAAAACACCCTCAGCTGTTCACCGTCTCGGCTCTGAGTTAACCCTGCTCATTTACTAAGAACGGTGATGGATTAAACCCAGATCTTTTGACTGGGTGTGAGTGTTTGATTGATTCAGATGCTCCGTCCATCACCACCCCCTTTTGTACCGCTTTTGGCCGCCATAAGTGTGGCAGGGTATGCTCAGACGTGAGTCCCTTGCTCACTTTGCCACTGAATTCAAGCAAGCCGGGCTGAAGACGGCTGGAATGCCAGAAACCGGTCCTAGGAAGCTTGTTTCAGGTCCAGGGAAGACATGCCTAGGCAGTTCGGGCTGGACTGTTCCCATGAGGCACAGGGTCAGACTGATTTGCATATAGCCATGTCTGAACTGGGGTGGCAGAGTGGCCTAAAGAACGGTGATGGATTAAACCCAGATCTTTTGACTGGGTGTGAGTGCTTGATTGATTCAGATGCTCCGTCCATCACCACCCCCTTTTGTACAGCTTTTGGCCACCATAAGTGTGGCAGGGTATGCTCAGACGTGAGTCCCTTGCTCACTTTGCCACTGGATTCAAGCAAGCCGGGCTGAAGACGGCTGGAATGCCAGAAACTGGTCCTCGGAAGCTTGTTTCCGGTCCAGGGAAGACATGGCTTGGCAGTTCGGGCTGGACTGTTCCCATGAGGCACAGGGTCAGACTGATTTGCATATAGCCATGTCTGAACTGGGGTGGCAGAGTGGGCTAAAGAACGGTGATGGATTAAACCCAGATCTTTTGACTGGGTGTGAGTGTTTGATTGATTCAAATTCTCCGTCCATCACCACCCCCTTTTGTAACGCTTTCGGCTGCCATAAGTGTGACAGGGTATGCTCAGACGTGAGTCCCTTGCTCACTTTGCCACTGGATTCAAGCAAGCTGGGCTGAAGACGGCTGGAATGCCAGAAACCGGTCCTCGGAAGCTTGCTTCCGGTCCATGGAAGACATGGCTTGGCAGTTCGGGCTGGACTGCTCCCATGAGGCACAGGGTCAGACTGATTTGCATATAGCCATGTCTGAAATGGGTTGGCAGAGTGGGCTAAAGAACGGTGATGGATTAAACCCAGATCTTTTGACTAGGTTAGAGTGTTTGATTGATTCAGATGCTCCGTCCATCACCACCCCCTTTTGTACCGCTTTTGGCCGCCATAAGTGTGGCAGGGTATGCTCAGACGTGAGTCCCTTGCTCACTTTGCCTCTGGATTCAAGCAAGCCGGGCTGAAGACGGCTGGAATGCCAGAAACCGGGCCTCGGAAGCTTGTTTCCGGTCCAGGGAAGACATGGCTTGGCAGTTCGGACTGGACTGTTCCCATGAGGCACAGGGTCAGACTGATTTGCATATAGCCATGTCTGAACTGGGGTGGCAGAGCGAGCTAAAGAACGGTGATGGATTAAACCCAGATCTTTTGACTGGGTGTGAGTGTTTGATTGATTCAGATGCTCCGTCCATCACCGCCCCCTTTTGTACCGCTTTTGGCCGCCATAAGTGTGGCAGGGTATGCTCAGACGTGAGTCCCTTGCTCACTTTGCCACTGGATTCAAGCAAGCCGGGCTGAAGACGGCTGGAATGCCAGAAACCCGTCCTCTGAAGCTTGTTTCCGGTCCAGGGAAGACATGGCTTGGCAGTTCGGGCTGGACTGTTCCCATGAGGCACAGGGTCAGACTGATTTGCATATAGCCATGTCTGAACTGGGGTGGCAGAGTGGGCTAAAGAACGATGATGGATTAAACCCAGATCTTTTGACTGGGTGTGAGTGTTTGATTGATTCAGATGCTCCGTCCATCACCGCCCCCTTTTGTACCGCTTTTGGCCGCAATAAGTGTGGCAGGGTATGCTCAGACGTGAGTCCCTTGCTCACTTTGCCACTGGATTCAAGCAAGCCGGACTGAAGACGGCTGGAATGCCAGAAACCCGTCCTCTGAAGCTTGTTTCCGGTCCAGGGAAGACATGGCTTGGCAGTTCGGGCTGGACTGTTCCCATGAGGCACATGGTCAGACTGATTTGCATATAGACATGTCTGAATTGGGGTGGCAGAGTGGGCTAAAGAACGGTGATGGATTAAACCCAGATCTTTTGACTGGGTGTGAGTGTTTGATTGATTCAGATGCTCCGTCCATCACCACCCCCTTTTGTACCGCATTTACTAACCTCTGGCAGAACTAAAATGAATTAATCTCACCACCACTCCTTAATTTGAGTATTGCCTCTCTTGGTGGTTCTTCATTCCCCAGACTCTGCACCGGCCCTATCCGGCCCAAATTCAGCTTGCTCACCAATTGTATGTCCTGAGGATGACCTCAAGTAGAGATCAAAATGCGTCGACCCCCAACAACAGAAAATCCTTGCATTCTGTAAACTCTTGCGGAGTTCCCAAAATTCTTGTAATTGCGATGTTTTTTGCTTCAAAGTCACCCTTACTTTTCACGTCAAGCTTGTTGTCACTTACCAGTGTGAGCACCTTAATACTATTATTTTTTGAAAATAAATAACAGTCAGTTCAGTTCAGTTTATTCGAAGTGTAAAAACAATTCATAAAAGCATATGCAATACAATCACAGTCATTAAAATTCATCACAATTACATTTTTGATTAAAAAACAGAAAACCAATATTAAAATTGAGACTAAAAGATTCATAGGAAATAGACAGAAAATCAGAGGGAGCATTTAAGTTAAAAAAGAGTTAAAAATTAATTCATCATGGAAGCAACGGCTATTCTGTTATAATGGAGCTTCTCAATCTCAATATTGCTCTCAGATACATGGTTATAGTATTAATAGTATAGTGATCATCCAATGTCCTTAATTTATTATATGCCTCTCTTGACTTTCTTACTACCAAGGATAGCAAAAGAGGTCTTAAAATTTGTCGCCTTGGATGGGAGTAGAAAGTACAGTAGAGGGTACAATGAATGTTTGATTGGAGTGACACCTCATCACATGGGCAGGTTATTTTTTCTTTAGACCAGTCGTTACACGTTGGTAAAGTTATTAATCTATAGAACTTTTCCAGTCGAAAGCATGTTAAAAGCCTACGAAAGAAAAAAGTTTGGTCTAGTACAAGATACAGCTGAATGTTTCTATGCAATGTAACATCATCGTGATTGATAACTGATATCTTGGACTTCTCTTTATTCCATCTTTTCATTTCAAGGTGTTCCAACAGGGTTTTTTTAGGACAAATCGTGAAACAAGGTCCATGGTAGTTGGATTTGAGAAATATTCTGGATGACCAATTTCGGAGAGAATGTTATTTATATAAGTGAACCATATAATGTTTTTTACCCCTTCACACAGCAAACAGTCCTCTATTATGGTTCTGTTTAGTGCAGTGGCAGAGTTAGTCCAGATATTGTGCCAAAGAAGAATCGGTGCCATCTTTATGATATCCGAAATGTGTTGTATGGCAAGCTCGGCGTGAAGCACGTATGTAGATGTGCTCTTTGGCATTGCCAAAAGGTATTGTAGGAATTTATTCTCTATGCGTTGAATTGCTTCCACAGGCTGGAGTCCCCATAAACCTGCTCCGTAGGTACCTATTGAGATGCATTTTGCTTTAAAAATTTGGAGAAGCTCCCTAGGTGGCCTCGACCCTATCTTTTTGGCGAAGTTTAGGAGTGCTCTCGTTGCTTTATTAAAAGCTAGAGCTCTCGCATTTACTGCGGGTTTCCAAGTGCCAAGTCTATCAAAATGCACACCTAGATAACAGAATGTGTCCGCTAACTCAACGCGTCTATCTTCTAAGATGATCCTACAAGGTGCTCTAACTTTCCTCGGACCACATGACATAGTAAAAGTCTTAGAAACGTTTATATGTAGCCCCCTTTCACTCATATAATTTGAAAATGTTTCTATTGCCTTTTGTAATCCCCTCTTTGTCTGTGATAAAATCGCCGCGTCATCGGCATAGAGGAGTATAGGAATGGGTTTTCCCTTAATTACTGGGTAATCATAGTAGTGTTGTGTGAGAAAAGAGCCCACGTCGTTTATATATAAATTAAAAAGCAGGGGTGCAAGAATGCACCCCTGTCTTACTCCTCTATGAATGGGGAAAAAATCTGAGCATTCCCCTTTTTTGCCATATCTTGCGCGTGCACCAGCCCCGGAGTAAAGTTCTTCGATAAAAATAAGTATCCTGTTATCCAGCCCAATATCCGTTAAAGTTTTCCACAATATATCATGCCTTACTCATCAAACGCAGAACTAAGGTCTACGTATGTTACATATAGATTATTCTTTTTGGCATGTATATATTTTGAGGTAATGAGGGCGAGATTTAGACCTTGTTCTATTGTCCCTCTCCCTCTCCTAAATCCATATTGTAATGGGGATAGAACATCGTTGTCCTCGAGCCAGTCCTGTATACAAGCAAGAATGATCCTGCCAGCCATTTTCATTGTACCATCTAAAAGCGAAATAGGCCGATAGCAGACAGGATCATTCCTATCCCCCTTTTTATATATGGGAACTAGGACTGCCTCTTGCCAGGTCTTCATAAAACCAATTTGATTTGAGGAGTTTAGTGCTTTTGTAAGTATTGGGACCCAGAGATCGGGAAGTTTTTTAAAAACATCAATTGGAACGTAATCGGGTCCGGGTGCTTTAGACGCTGAACTTTCCCTTAAAGCTTTTTGAACCTCTTCCATTTCAAAATGAATATCTATTGGGAAGGAACTGCCTATATTTTCTGTTATAGTTCTTAAATTAAGGGAATCTTCTGGGGAAGCTGGAATACTATAAAGAGCCTGAAAATGTTTCACCCATTCCTGAGCTGGGATTGCATTGTCTATGCGGGGGCCCAACCGCTCTTGGTAAAACGGTGCATTTACCGCCTTCCAAAAGGCAACATTGTCCTTTTGTTTGGACACCAAATGCAGAGTAGACCAGGCTTTAGCTTTAAGATCTTTTTTTCTGTTAGTGAGAGCAGAGCGGTATCTCCGTCTTGCGATTGAATCTGTGTTCTATTGGATGAGCTAGAGTGTAGGATTTTTTTGAGTGCAGAAAGGGCCCTTGTACAATTTCCATCAAACCATCCCGGGAAACCCTTAACTGTATTATGGGGGATTCTCACCAAGACCTCTTTAATACGGGAGCAGATTTTGTTAAAGGATCTAAGGACAGAATTTGGGTCTTCTTGTGAGGAGAGACAAATATTAATATCATTAAGGGTAGTAGTTGTCAGACTTTTTATAAAGTTTTCTGGGATTACTTTCTCCCATTTAATGCAAAACCCATTTTTTTGCCCAAGAATAGGGTTCAGGTCATAATGAGTGAGATTAGATTGAACTTGGTTACAAGAGTCGAAATTATAGGTAACCGAAATAGGATAATGATCACTCATACCTGTAGTAACAGTCTCCCAGTTTGTTACAAGGGCAGCATAGCGGGATGAAAAGAGTGCAAAATCTATAATTGATTTTGCCCCTCTGCCATTAAAGGTTGGGCTGAATGTTTTAGGTGGGTTGCAAAGCTCATTGATGAAAGCCAGGGAGTGATCTGCCATAATATTATACATTAGATCCCCAATGTTTGTGTGGCAGAAGTGATGGAATATCACCCCATGGTCTTCACCCTCTAAACCACACACCCCCTTTAAGCTCATTGGGCATATGGAGCAGTTAAAATCACCTACCCATATAATGACCATGCCACCTATTAGGGATTCTTCAATAGTATTAAGGGTAGCTGTTAATATTTTAATTACCTTTTCTACTTCTGGTGTTGGGATGTTGTTATAAAAATGTATTATAACTACATTTTTTGAAGACCCCAGGCTGTAATTAAGATTTGGTAATAATTATTATCCAAATAGGTTTTTAGGACGGTTGGACCAGTGGTGATTGATAGGTACAGGGATAAACCTCCCTTTGGTCTACCTCTTCTACACAGGTATAGCTGGAGTAGAGAACGTTTTGTAACCCAAAAGATGGAGTTCTTCAGTTGCCCATGTGTCCTGCACGGCAATGATGGAATGGGTCATTGTTATTATATGCCAGTTGGTATCATTGATTTTTCCAGCAAGACCCGCCACATTCCAGGTAATAATCGAGCCTGGGATTTCTCTGTTTAAAGGAGATAGTGGATCATTTGGAAGTTCTAGGGTCGAATCAATTTTGGTAGTTTGAAGAGGAGGACCGGTTACATCCCTCGTGTTAACTCTAAGTTCAGGGTGAACCGATGGTTGTTCACCTGTAGGATGTAATTAAGGTTGGGGTTTATCTCACAGTAGGATCCCTGGGTACGTCAGTCTACACCATCTAGACTTAGGAGAGCATGGTATCTATTTGTTAATGAGGGTGAATAATGGTAAGGCTCATGGTTTCTATGATATTGAAACTCCTGCTGGTATTTGGGTAATATCAGTGTCCTAGGGTAGAAGTAATTTAATTGCTGCAGCTGTATCCCTAGGTTCTCATTTTCCTGGTACCAATCATTTAGGTAGTTCATAACTCTATAGTCTTTGAAGTTGATTATTATAACATCTCCACTGATGTCCTTTGGTCTCACACCCAACCATTTAGTCCTTCTCACATGTAGGATCTCTCCATTAATGTTTGGGGGAAGGGGTCTATTCCTTTTTAACCAATATATGGTTTTGTTTTTGAGGCTCCTAAAGTCCGCGTATTGACCTGGAAGAAGTTCAGAAACCCCTGTCAACACAGCGACATAAGGAGCTGATTCAGGGGGAAGCGTAATTTGAATCTCACGCCGAGTTCTATTTTCTACCCTACTTTGGGAAATTGGATTGTTATTACCAAATGTAGGGATATCCTTATTTTTGGGCTTATTAGCGTCTATTGTGCTTTTATTTCCACCATTAGAGTCTCTGTTGACTACAGCAGCCATAGTTCTTTTAACCCCAATATTTTTTTAGCCTGGTTGACTTTGAGATATAGATGGGGGATTTTTAAGAACCAACTCAGGCTCTGGGAGTTGCACCATGTTGGTATTTTCACAAGTGCTTTTTTTTTTTTGCCCTTTAGTTGTTTTGATGTCAGGTCTGGTGTGTTTTTCCTGAGGAGCTGGTGGGATGGTAGCTTTCCTACATATTATATTCTTAGTTGTCTGTTTGGTAAGTTCCCTTGTGAGTTCTACATTGGTTTGAGTTGTGCTTTCCAGTTCTCTTAGTTTTTCTGAGATTATTTTTAACCTATGTACTATGGGTAATATTAACGATTTAATCAAGTGCTCAAAATTCCCAACCAGTTCTTTAATTATAGGGGATTGTGCTGTGTCATTATTTTGCACATTTGTCTCGTTTGATGTCCGATCTTTTTCTATATTCTTGGCGAACCCTTGTTTAGTATCTGTTTTCTTCCTAAACTTAGGGCTTCTTCCTTGGAATGTATCCACCCCTCGTTTCCTCTTTCTGGGAGCAACCTGGCTTGTAGGGATTATGGGTGAGAGAGTAAGTGGTTGGGGCAATGTCAGTGAAGTACCTTCCATTGAAGCCTCTAGGGTTTCATTTTCTAATAAGTCTATTGTAGGATTGGGTAAGAAGTTCTGTTCACGTAATTGAAGGGGAATGCTAATATCTCCCTCTTTATCTTGGGAGTTAAGTTGATGAGGGGGGGACATGATCTTACTGACTACCCCCAAAGAAGCACTGTTATCTTTAGCCAGTGATGGACAAAGTGCCGTAGACTGCAAGAAAGATAATTCAATAATACTAGTATCCTTTTGAATGTGCTGTACATGTGTTACAGGGGGGATACGTGGAAGGGATACAAATGATGGTAGTAAATACGAATCCTGGGAGTTATTTGTTGTACCCGAAAGATTGATCATAGGAAGCGGGGGCAGTGAGCCCACGGGTAGAGAGAGGCGTCTTTCGGTATGCTCAATTACGGTAGTCAGTACTCCGATGGACCTTTGTAGCATACGATCAATGGCTGTCAAAGAATGCGTGTTGGACTTGGGATGTTTAACAGGTTTTGAGGAGGGCATGATGATGGACAGAAAAGAACTGATTGAGCTCAGTAAACCAGCAAACTAATATATGCAGTTCTTACTTTGTGATGTGTTGAAATCCTACGGAGTAAGCAGCCTCATTCGAGGGCCACGGGGGGTGGCCCAGCCCAGCCTCCTTCAGCCCCTGAATGGCCACAAAACGGCCCGCCCTTTGCCCGGGTAACGCGCGCTTTAGTAGCGCCTCCGGGGGCGGTGTCTGGCGGTGGCGGCTCCTCCCGCAGTGGCCCAAGGGAAGCGTAGTCCTCCGCTCGGCGGCCGCAGATGTCAGGAGTGGCGGCGGGAGGACTACGGCGCTGTTTGTGGTTGGCCCGGTGTGAAGGTGAGTTCCAGCACAGAGTCCCTGCAAGCAAAAAGAAGGGAAACACACCCGCTCCACCGGTAATGCACGCTTTAGTAGCGCCTCCGGGGGCGGTGTCTGGCAGTGGCGGTTCCTGCCGCAGTGCCCAAGGGAAGCGTAGTCCTCCACTTGGCGGCCACAGATGTCAGGAACGGCGGCGGGAGGACTACGGCGCTGTTTGTGGTTGGCCCGGTTTGAAGGTGAGTTCCAGCAGAGTCCCAGCAAGCAAAAAGAAGGGAAACACACCCGCTCCGCCGGTAACACGCGCTTTAGTAGCGCCTCCGGGGGCGGTGTCTGGCGGTGGCGGCTCCTGCCGCAGTGGCCCAAGGGAAGCGTAGTCCTCCGCTCGGCGGCCGCAGATGTCAGGAGCGGCGGCAGGAGGACTACGGCGCTGTTTGTGGTTGGCCCGGTGTGAAGGTGAGTTCCAGCACAGAATCCCAGCAAGAAAAAAGAAGGGAAACACACCCGCTCCGCCAGTAATGCGCGCTTTAGTAGCACCTCCGGGGGCGGTGTCTGGCGGTGGCGGCTCCTGCCACAGTGGCCCAAGGGAAGCGTAGTCCTCCGCTCGGCGGCCGCAGATGTCAGGAGCGGCGGCGGGAGGACTACGGCGCTGTTTGTGGTTGGCCCAGTTTGAAGGTGAGTTCCAGCACAGAGTCCCAGCAAGCAAAAAGAAGGAAAACACACCCGCTCTGCCGGTAACGCGCGCTTTAGTAGCGCCTCCGGGGGCGGTGTCTGGCGGTGGCGGCTCCTGTCGCAGTGGCCCAAGGTCATAAGTTGAGCTACATGTCCCTCTGTATATTACTTACCGCTCCCTAAAATATTAATTATCGTTTTCAATCCTAACATAGTGTCCCCCACATGGTCCTTTATATTGGACCTTTTGGTCACACCGGAACCATTGTTTTTCTAAAACATTATAGCACCCCAGGTTCACATATAGGGGTACCCTTGTCTTTCCTTAATAGCTGCGGGACCAACAGCATATTTGGTCTCAGGCCACTGCGAGGCCACTATTGGATCCTTGATCCTTTGCAGTTGAAGCGGTTCAGTGGTGACCCGACTGCAACACATGCAATGCAGCGCACAGTGCCACACGCACAGTGCTGCAGTGCTTCGGTAATAAGACTCCTAGTGTCTAATGTTAGATGAACATATCTGATGGTCAGTACAGGATTGCTTCAGTTGTTTGCCTTCTCTACTGCTTGGATTGGAATAAACAAGGCTGCACAACTTTGCTAATTCCATGTGAATATTGTTAAAACATTGAAGAACATTATTGTCAAACATCCTCCCCTGCACTATAATATGATCTTACCCTTTGGAAGTATCACACATTCTCTAATAATGATTGCTGGAATGTTTTATTTGAGGCTTTATGCAATTTGGATACACAACATGGATATTCAAATGCGGCTAGGTATCTGAGTTCTTTCATTCTTGTGACTTGCTGTTCCCTGGCGAGAATACATTTGCCTAAATTATTTTTTTAAATATTGGAAAGTATTACTGCATATGGATGTAGTATTTATGTGACAACGCAATGCCTTGCTAATAATATAAGTGTGTCATATTTTTTTCCGTAAATTGTTTCCATGGTGTGATTAGACAATTATAAATATACTAATAAAACGGGAATTTTTGGCAGTTTATATTTTTTAAATCCAAATGAAATATACCATCTGTAAAAGTCCTGCCCATAGATAGTATTCCAGGAGAATAATGTAATTGCTCCCAAAATAAGATTGAACATTTTTGCTCACTTTTCAATTATATGAATTGTTTACTAGCTTTAGTGCTGTCTTTGCACTGGCTTACCAAATATTATAATTACCCAAATGATAGCGTCCATTCTGTTCACTCAGAGGCATCTCTCCATTAGCAGATGATCGCTGGAGTAAACACCCTCATCTCACTCTGCTCAGGTAAGCACTGTCAGTTAATAAAAATAAAACCACAGTATGCAAAGAGCTCCCTTTTGCAGTTCTCTGTCGGTGTGCAGCCTAATGGCATCGGCGGTGGATGTGTTGAATGAAGCAGGATATTTGTTTATCTCTCCTCTCGCTTTTCATATACATCTCAACTCCTTATACAAATATAGGAATATAGGTCCTCCATCCTCCAGAACGCGGCAGAGGCGCAGACAAGCTCACGAACAGAACATATCCAGTTCTAAAGTCAAGAAAAATTGAAAAATTGACATATGCCCGTTCAGGAGAGCGTTTTAAATTACATGAAGGCATTCACCAATTGTTGAACCAAAAAAAACCCGAGAGAGAGGGAATCATAGTCTACCTGATTAGACAACAGGAGAGAGACCCTCCTACCTTGAGAAGGTCCATTACCCCAAAGGCACAATAAAAAACCTACAGAGATCGTCTATAGAAGGCTTCCTGATGACTGTGTCCCCAGGGGAATCTTCCAAGATTTAAAGGAAATTCTTTAATATAAGTGTAGAAGCCGGTGACCCCAAAGAGACGGCATGTTCTGATGAAGGTGTTACAACATCAAGTACAATAACACCGAAACGCGTCAACGCATTTGTGACTAGAATCCCAACAAGGTCAAGGAGGTAGCAGATACTCATAAATTATAGATACTGTCTACTGTACCACCAGCATTAAAGAAAAGACCAGTGGATCTATATGAGTAGTGGCGGAAAATATCAAGGCCACAATAACAGGGGGTTTGTGAAAAGGATCCAATTGTTGTTTTTTGTGGAACTGTATTGATTAACTTCTTTTCCTTTGTTTTATAATTCTGATGATCGTGATACTATGTTTTTTATGTATAATGAATTGTTATTAATTGTCTTTTGAAATTTTATTGCACTTATTCAAAGAGATGTTCTTTGGATTTTTAATTTATCTTTCTGTGACAAGAGGCTTCATTTTTACAAAATATTAAAGAGATTGTGAACGTTTACTTTTAGTGTGGAACTTCTTATCTATTGCTTTACTTTTACATAAATTCTCCCCTTAATGCCCCTATAGGGAATGTCTGTATGATTGGTTAGAACCTATGCAGTAACATAACACACCTACTTCAGTGTACACCCAGGGATTTCTTTTTGACTACACCTCCATCATTGACTCCAGTTTAAAAAAATATTCTTCATGAGCCTATTAGGCAGGGCAATTAGTCCCTTTCTTGTAATGGATAGCTGTCAGTCGGTGAACATGTTCTCCCATGCAGGATCATACCGAGCAAAACAAGTGATCGGTTTACATTACAAAATGTCAACATGGCTTTTATTTTAATGATATCACCCTTCGGTGACTTCTTCCACCAGTGTCTGATACTTGCACAGTTGTAAATAACCCATCACTTGCAAATCAAGTACACATTAGCCTGCTTCCTTCGGAATCATTGTGTCAGCAAGAAAGTAACCTGCTTTTGAAATTGTAAACTCCAGTTGGGTCCAACACAAGATTGAGCACATGGACAATCTTTTCAAAATACTTTAACTATGTCTTGAATGAAGCATCAGGGTTGCTGAAAAGGAATAGCATATAATATGACCATAGGTGTCAGTCTTTCCTCTAAACCTAATCAAGTCAGTTTCCTTTTGAGCCTTGGATTGCTTGAGTTAAGGGGAAAATTCAGAATTAAAGAGCAAATGTGTCGATAGACATTACTATTTGTTGAAGCTTTGTAAAATGTGGCAGATTCTTTTGAAGTTGTTGCAGTCCAGACAATGTCTCACAAAGCCTGATGAGTTGGGAAGAGCACTTCTATTCTGCCTACCAGAACTATTGGGAAGCGTTTAGCATCATTATGAACTAATGCCACTCCCTAAGACTTACATTGTATCATAGAGAGGGGAGGGGGCAAAACAAGATAAAATCCTGGTATTCTGGTATGTGGTTGGACATGGTGGCCCATTGGCTGCTCTGTGATCAGAGACAAGGGAAATGGCAGCTGCGTATGGCTTTCCCCGTCCTTCTGTGAATAGCCCAGATCTAGCAGGTATCAGGGAACTGAGACGGGAGCAGGTATTGGTGCATTCTGTAACAGTATTACTGCTTCCAGAACAATGAGCTGAAGCCCGACGAGTTACCAAATTGAATTGTGAATCTGCTGCAATATTAGTTTTTGTGTTCGCTATTCCTAATAAATGTTTAGTTATAGTTTATTTCACACTCAGAGACTGTATGCCTTCAGGGCCGGACTGGGAACCAAAACCGGCCCTGGCAAAGTGCTTGGCTGCCCCCCGTTCCCCACTCGGGGGGTTGGAGGTGCCGCCGAGCGCTTTGCTAGGTCCGGTTTTCGGTGGATTTTGTTGCAGGGCCGATTTAGCAGCTGTGCTGCAAAAACGGCCCTGTAACAAAATCGGCCCCCAGGGGCTCAAAACCGGCCCCCACCCTTGCGGCGCACCGGTGGATTGCCCGGTGCCCGCTATGGCCGGTCCGGGCCTGTATGCCTTCACCTCAGAGTGTAAGGCAAAGATGCTGGAACTGATGTTCAGCTTGAGACTCCTGACCGGCTCTTGGAATGGGTGTGACGCTAAGGTAGGGGTGCCCTACTTGTTGATGTGATGACATCTACCATCTAATCACTAATCTACTTTCAACCCACAAGGACACTTCTATTGTTTAGGAGAGACAATCATTGATATTTGGTTTAATGTGTTACAAATTCAATTGCAGGTAGGTGGTGGGGCCTTTTAGGAGCTGTAAATGTCCATGATCTAGTGGGAATAATGACTTTGTAAATTTTACGAAATTTAGGGTTTTTCCAGCCCTGACATACTTGAAATAACTAATGTTGGAACCAGTGTTGACTGGGAAAGAAGAAAGACTCGGACACCAAAATAAATGTAGCCCCAGTTAGTCAAGTCAAATATGCTTTATTCGAGCATTCACTCATAAAAGCAGAGACAATTTAAAAATACAAATCAATTAACAATCAATTACAGTGGAAAACAGGTAAAAAAAAGCATATTATTTACAATTCATGACTCAATTTTCAGTACAAGACTTAAAAATATCATAATAAAATTGAACTGTGAATTTTTTTTAAAAAGAATTAGATTACAATTCCCTAAAAAGAAGATATCCTGGGTCGGCATAAACAGGTGGTTAAGCTAGACAGAGAATAGACAAATGACTAGCAGTCTCTGCCCAGTTCAACCACAAAATAGTTCAGACAGAGAATAGTCAAGAGACTAGCAGTCTCTGTCTAATTGACCATACCCATCCAAGGTATTTGGCAGTTGCTATCAATATCCACATCTCGCTAGTAGTGCATAGAATACGCAAAGCAGTTAGACTACTAGTAGTCCCTAGATTCTTACACATCGGTTTTAACCATACACTTCTTGGATCCTTATAAGCGGTGCAGACGAACAGAAAAGGACCCTTGGTTTCATTAGCGGAGCCACAAACAGGACAGCTAACATTCGCACCACCTTCCCATTTAGCAGTCAAAGATCGAAGAGGCAAAGAACCTGCTCTCAATTGGAATAGGAGTTTGCGGTCACAAGGCCTTGTTATACAGTCCCAATAAGGTTCCAAGGAAGGATACAATTTAGCCTCTAAAAATCCTTCCGTCATGGAGCCCAAGCTAGTGCTGGACCAACCCTGAGAAGCTACCTTTTCCCAATAGATTTCTTTTAAGAGTCTTTTAGTGGGAAAGACTGACCCTACTGGATCTGACCAAAGCAGACCCATTCCGAGGTCATTCAAAGTTAATTTCAAGGAGTTAATCCCACTATTTTTATGAAATATATCTGCTCTAATAATATCTAAGAACCCCTCAGCATAATGTAAAAGCTTGGGCGTGGTCCATAGCCTCCTCCAATACAAGATTGGTCGAAGTCTGACCAGATCAGTTACCGATTTTTTACCCAAGTCATACCGGAGGGGCAATAGTGGAGTACTTTTCGGAAGACCAGTTATCAAACGGAAGAACTTATTTTCCGAAATTTGTAAGGCAGCCACCTTCTCAAAGCCCCATAACTCGGCACCGTA
This sequence comes from Lissotriton vulgaris, assembly GCF_964263255.1. Lineage (NCBI taxonomy): Eukaryota > Metazoa > Chordata > Amphibia > Caudata > Salamandridae > Lissotriton > Lissotriton vulgaris. The sequence continues at coordinate 727,015,093 of NC_141696.1, forward strand.
TAGTGCAGAGCCAAGAGCTTTAGCCTCGTATATCTGTAGAACAGGCTTGACAGGTTTCGTCAGAGACTTCCTGTGTTCGGAACTAATGGCACCTGATAGTTTCCTATGCCTCAAGGAAGCTATATCTATATGATTACTCCAAGAATTCTTATTTGAAATGTGAATTCCTAAATAAGTGAAAGTATTCACCACTTCTAAGGGTCGTCCATTCATAATAATTTTGGATTTAAAGCTCGGGTGGGGGTTAAAAATCATTAGTTTCCTTTTTGTCACATTAACCTCCAGACCATGTTCACTGCAAAATGATTCAAAAATAACCAATGCTCGCTGAAGACCGCTTGGAGTTTTCGATAAAATAAGCGTATCGTCAGCGAACATTAGTATTGGGATTTTGGTGTTGGCTAATGTAGGGGCAACCAATTCTGCCGATACCATCGGTGATACAACACCGTTTATAAACAGTGTAAAAAGGGTAGGGGCCATTGAGCAACCTTGCCGGACTCCACGCTCTACCGGGAAGTCCACTGTCTCCATTCCCTGACCCCCCCATTGTTTCCTAGCAAATGTAGATTCATGGAGCCTCCTTATTAGAGTCAGTAAATCATCAGGGACACCCAGGTTCCTGAGGACAGACCACAACTTCATCCGCGGGACTAGGTCGAAGGCAGCCCGAAGGTCAACAAAAGCCTCGTACAAGCTGCCTCCGCCCAGCACCACAGTCTTCCATTGCAGTAGATGAAAGCGGAAAACCTGGTCAACAGTACTTGTCGACCTACGGAAACCCGCTTGGAATGGTGACAAAGCATCATTATCCTCAGCCCAATCCAAGAGCCTATTCACGATCACACGCCCTATTGTTTTTTGTATAGTGTCAATAAGGCTGATCGGCCTATAATTGCCGGGCTTTGAGCGATCGCCTTTCTTGAACACTGGTATGATTACAGCTCCCCGCCAAGATGCCGGTACCGCAGCACCCCTTGCAATGCTGTTAATAAGGAGACTGATGTACCTGCACCACCTCTCCTTGTCATTAATATAGACATTGGCAGGAACTCCGTCCATACCTGGTGCACGGCCACTATTTACAGTACTCAAAGCCTCTAGGATTTCTTGTGGACTGAAGAATGTATCTTTAAAATGGGTATAATTTATAACCGCGCTACACGCAAACTGATTTGAATCCGCATACTGCCTGCTAAAAAATGTTATCCACTCATCTTCCAGAACATTATTATTTGGGGTTTCGGGTATACCCTCTCCACCCCATTTAACAATGCTCCAGAACAATCTAGTGTCTTTCCTGTCACTGGCTCTTTTTAATTCAGACCAGTGTCGCTCATCCCAAGCTTTCTTTGCACTCGCTATGCTGGCTTTATACTTCTTTCTGGCAGATTGAATAGCCATATTATCCCTGGTCTTTAGAGCAACACCCAAGGCATTTCGGGCAACCCTACAAGGGGCATTATACCAGTTTACATTCTTGGGTACTCTCTCACCTTTGTCCTTTACCCGCTTTAAGAAATGATGTTTAATAACTTTGAAAAGAGTATCATGAATTTCGGTCACACCCCTTTGCGCATGCCCGGAGCTATTGAGCTGCTCCATAGCTGTTATAGCTTTTTCAACCTCATTTTTAATATCATCAATTGCCTGTTGGTTAGTGACAACGTTTGTCCATTTTAACCTACGCATATTATTGCTAGGAACAATTTGAGGTGGGGCAAGGGCACTGGAACATATTTGCCTATGTGGTATTGACCACCATTTGTGCTTTATACTCAGAGGATTGTGATCGCTCTCACTCCTCCACACAATCTCCATATCACTTAGCAAAGGCCATAAATTCAAACTACAAAGAACATGGTCTATCCTGCTCTTGTGCCTCCCGTTATCAAATGTCATAGAACCACTTTTATCACTTTGCGTCCTACCATTTAGTGCTCTTAAGCCTTTCTCTAAACAAAGAGCATTCATACTAATCACATCTTTAGTCCAGCGCACAACTGGTTTCAACTCTAATTTCGGGACCCCCCAGTGACAGTCCTCGTCATCCCCGAGGTAATCTTCGTCTGTCACTAGAGGCTCAAAAGTTTGGTTAAAATCACCTGCAATGACAGACGGGTGGTCCCGGGAGAAAACATCAAGTAAGGAACCCAAGGCCATAAGAACCTCTGATCTCCCACCCCCTGCACTCCTCGCATATACATTGTAGATGTATAGTAGACCCACAACATCAGAATTGATTGTAATTAGTTGAATGTCTCTGTGCCCAGTTTCTATTGCTTTGACATCCAATTTTAATGTCTGACGAACCCAAATGGTTAAGCCACCCATTGGTCTTCCCCTTGGGCCTTTAACGGCTGGCACAAAGTAGTTCAGATATCCTTGAGCAAAAAGTGGTTCACATGACCAAGTCTCTTGAAATATACATACATCAAAAGAATTCACAAATCGAAGCCAGTCTCCAGAATCTAATTTGGAACCCAAACCTGCAATGTTCCATGAAAAGAGTTTCCCCACAATGTCCATAGAGCCATCCAGGACCATCGATACAGGATTTATTACACATAGTTCTCCATCCGAGCCGACTGCTTGCAAAGAAGTATTCTCAATATTAGAATCCAATAAAAGAACAGCAGCACCCTTTTCAGACTCAAGATTGACAGGAAATTTGGAAAGTAACTTAGAGGATTCAATCTTTTTACTACTACCCAAAAAGTTTGTATCGTTTGTTAGACTTCCTTAGAGAATACAATTAGCTTTAGAGAAACCAAAATCCTGCGCAATAGGGGTATAGATTGGATTCTTCTCAGCAAAAGTATTAAATCTAGCACAACCAGTCCTCTCAAGTCAGTCGCAATTGTTCAGGTCTGACAAGCTGCAAATCTATTTTCATCACTAATACCCCACTCACTTGACTGTGGAACCCTACCCCAGTTATTTGTCACCAAGTTCCATTTTGTTTTTAAAATATTAGGATTCACTGTATTACTTCTCCTATAGAAGAAATCCAAAGTCAGCGGAACAATCTCAGCACTCCTACGTTGGGGTGGAAATATATGCCTTAGAAGCTCAGGGAGTACTTCTGGACTTAAAAAATGGAGGACTACACAATCTCCCTTTAATTTCTTTACAGTAGTCCCTATCCAGTCCACCCTTCTAGCCATAGTGATCTCTCCTGCTAGCTGTTGTTTCCCTCTCGGAGATATCAACATGTTATTACATAGCCAATGGTAGGCGTTACTAATCAGAGAAGAAGTAGATTCTGTTTGACCTGACTTTAACGGGGGCACATTTGCCAAAACCAGAACAAGAGGGGAGGCCTCCACAATCAGTTGAACAGGGCCTTGATCTACACTATTCACTGAGGAGTTTGGTGGTACATCTTTCTTGGCTGATACCCTAATACCTTTATCTACTACCTGGTGGGTAGGAAGCGGAATTGGTCTCACTTCCTCACTATTACTCCCCATCCCTTGACTAATGGTGTTTATCGTTGGTACAGCCTTGGTTGTAGCTAAAGTTGGTATAATATCCCCCTCCCCCACTGTCTTATTTAGCAACCCCCCTAGTCTGTTTACCTCTGCTGTTAAACGATCAATTTTGGATATCAAAGGTTTAATTATAGAAGTGATCTTTAAGTCAATCATGCTAACTAAGTTGTTAATGATATCATCACTTAGTATCTCCTTCTCTATTTGTTCCCCATTCACTTCCGATATAGCAACGTCTTTCTGTGGAAATACAATTTTCTTCCTACTGGAATGCAGCCCACCCCGTTTACTCTGGCCCTTCCTGCATGGTCTTGTAACTCTAGTAACAGGGACGGATACTGGGGGAGGTAAATCAACTTCTATCAAATTTGACTGGTTGCCTGGGTCATCTTCTAGATTAACAACCAAAGGTAAGATTAAGTCAGAATTAGGGTCCACGTTGACACATGACTGGGAAAGTGAATCATCGCCATTATGTATTTGTGCCGGTACTTCTAAAACTACAGGATCCAGAGATAGACTTTGCATAGAAGTAACCGGTGGAGAGCTCAATCCCAATGATATACGCCTTTTGGTGTTAATTTTGCTCACCACCTGCACTAAATAATTATCTATAGTATTAGGCACAGATGAAGACCTTTGTTTAGACATTATAGGAGGCGATAATTAAAAGTTTAAATCAAAATGTCACCCTCGAACGCTAACAAAGCAGAGAAATCCACAGTGTATAACAGAATATTTTGACAATGGTAGCTCTTACTGATAAGCAACTCCTTCAATCTCAATTAAACAAGCAGGGGCCCTGGCCAAGGCCAATTACGGTCAGTCACGGACTGTCACAGACTGTCCGCCCTTTGTCATGGCTTCGTCCGGCACGTCCCGCTCGCGTCCTCGCGGGACGAGGGACCTGTCGTTGTTTTATGCGCCTCCTGACGTGCTGAGTAGTGGCGTCATCAATTACCCCCGTGGGATCCTGGGGATTGTAGTCGGACCGGCGGAGCCAAGCCCGGCCGGTCGATTCAGGCAATGATTGGGCGGAGCCAAGCCCGGCCGCTGGTCAAGGAGGTAGGACACCACAGCGAGTCTGGCAGCAAGGGACAATGAAAAACGGGCAACTCGGCCCCTGTCGTTGTTTTATGCGCCTCCTGGCGCGCTGGGTAGTGGCGTTGTCAATTACCCCCGTGGGATCCTGGGGATTGTAGTCGGACCGGCGGAGCCAAGCCCGGCCGGTCGATTCAGGCAAAGATGGGGCGGAGCCAAGCCCGGCCGCTGGTCAAGGAGGTAGGACACCACAGCGAGTCTGGCAGCAAGGGACAATGAAAAACGGGGAACTCGGCCCCTGTCGTTGTTTTATGCGCCTCCTGGCGCACTGGGTAGTGGCGTCGTCAATTACCCCCGTGGGATCCTGGGCATTGTAGTCGGACCGGCGGAGCCAAGCCCGGCCGGTCGATTCAGGCAATGATGGATGGGGCGGAGCCAAGCCCGGCCGCTGGTCAAGGAGGTAGGACACCACAGCGAGTCTGGCAGCAAGGGACAATGAAAAACGGGGAACTCAGCCCCTGTCGTTGTTTTATGCGCCTCCTGGCGCGCTGGGTAGTGGCGTCGTCAATTACCCCCGTGGGATCCTGGGGATTGTAGTCGGACCGGCGGAGCCAAGCCCGGCCGGTCGATTCAGGCAATGATGGGGCGGAGCCAAGCCCGGCCGCTGGTCAAGGAGGTAGGACACCACAGCGAGTCTGGCAGCAAGGGACAATGAAAAACGGGGAACTCGGCCCCTGTCGTTGTTTTATGCGCCTCCTGGCGCGCTGGGTAGTGGCGTCGTCAATTACCCCCGTGGGATCCTGGGGATTTTAGTCGGACCGGCGGAGCCAAGCCCGGCCGGTCGATTCAGCCAATGATGGGGCGGAGCCAAGCCCGGCCGCTGGTCAAGGAGGTAGGACACTACAGTGAGTCTGGCAGCAAGGGACAATGAAAAACGGGGAACTCGGCCCCTGTTGTTGTTTTATGCGCCTCCTGGCGCGCTGGGTAGTGGCGTCAATTACCCCCGTGGGATCCTGGGGATTGTAGTCAGACCGGCGGAGCCAAGCCCGGCCGGTCGATTCAGGCAATGATGGGGCGGAGCCAAGCCCGGCCGCTGGTCAAGGAGGTAGGACACCACAGCGAGTCTGGCAGCAAGGGACAATGAAAAGCCCCAGTTAGTGAATTAGAGCCCCCCACCCCCCAAAAAAAAGCAGCCCACGCAAATCGAGGCAGTTTTGAACATGTATAGGTGCTTTGCAAGGCAAGGAAGACTTTATGGATAGGGGTTTCGCAAGTATGGAGACTGCATGGATATGGGTTTTGGGTTTCGCAAGGTAAACGAAACTGGATGCATTTGTGTTTTTTCTGCATGCAATATTTGTGGCATATTCTTGGAAATCAACTGTAAAATCTGGTCCACCAGACGATAAAACAACCCTCATATGGCTAAAAATCACCCTACACCTTGACCTACAAGGCCAGTCCTTCTGGCCCTGCCAGGTTGTCCTATAGACCAGTGCGATCTTGCTTGGTATAAAAGGACATTGCACCGACTTCCACAGCTGTACCTCACAATAGTCCATGCTACTCCTGCTTGTGCACATCTCGAACTTAAGCCACTTATGTGAATGGGTAATCACAATAATTATGCAGAAAAACTGTTAATATCTCACTAACCTATTTTGTAAGATTAGAAAAACGATGCTGCTCCTGCCCAACAGAAAAAAACATACATTGTTTGAGAAAACAAATATACTTAAAATAATTGGGGCAGCATCACTTCCCCATTCACTTCCGATATAGCAACGTCTTTCTGTGGAAATACAATTTTCTTCCTACTGGAATGCAGCCCACCCCGTTTACTCTGGCCCTTCCTGCATGGTCTTGTAACTCTAGTAACAGGGACGGATACTGGGGGAGGTAAATCAACTTCTATCAAATTTGACTGGTTGCCTGGGTCATCTTCTAGATTAACAACCAAAGGTAAGATTAAGTCAGAATTAGGGTCCACGTTGACACATGACTGGGAAAGTGAATCATCGCCATTATGTATTTGTGCCGGTACTTCTAAAACTACAGGATCCAGAGATAGACTTTGCATAGAAGTAAACAGTGGAGAGCTCAATCCCAATGATATACGCCTTGTGGTGTTAATTTTGCTCACCACCTGCACTAAATAATTATCTATAGTATTAGGCACAGATGAAGACCTTTGTTTAGACATTATAGGAGGCGATAATTAAAAGTTTAAATCAAAATGTCACCCTCGAACGCTAACAAAGCAGAGAAATCCACAGTGTATAACAGAATATTTTGACAATGGTAGCTCTTACTGATAAGCAACTCCTTCAATCTCAATTAAACAAGCAGGGGCCCTGGCCAAGGCCAATTACGGTCAGTCACGGACTGTCACAGACTGTCCGCCCTTTGTCAGGGCTTCGTCCGGCACGTCCCGCGCGCGTCCTCGCGGGACGAGGGACCTGTCGTTGTTTTATGCGCCTCCTGACATGCTGGGTAGTGGCGTCGTCAATTACCCCCGTGGGATCCTGGGGATTGTAGTCGGACCGGCGGAGCCAAGCCCGGCCGGTCGATTCAGGCAAAGATGGGGCGGAGCCAAGCCCGGCCGCTGGTCAAGGAGGTAGGACACCACAGCGAGTCTGGCAGCAAGGGACAATGAAAAACGGGCAACTCGGCCCCTGTCGTTGTTTTATGCGCCTCCTGGCGCGCTGGGTAGTGGCGTTGTCAATTACCCCCGTGGGATCCTGGGGATTGTAGTCGGACCGGCGGAGCCAAGCCCGGCCGGTCGATTCAGGCAAAGATGGGGCGGAGCCAAGCCCGGCCGCTGGTCAAGGAGGTAGGACACCACAGCGAGTCTGGCAGCAAGGGACAATGAAAAACGGGGAACTCGGCCCCTGTCGTTGTTTTATGTGCCTCCTGGCGCGCTGGTTAGTGGCGTCGTCAATTACCCCCGTGGGATCCTGGGGATTGTAGTCGGACCGGCGGAGCCAAGCCCGGCCGGTCGATTCAGGCAATGATGGATGGGGCGGAGCCAAGCCCGGCCGCTGGTCAAGGAGGTAGGACACCACAGCGAGTCTGGCAGCAAGGGACAATGAAAAACGGGGAACTCGGCCCCTGTTGTTGTTTTATGCGCCTCCTGGCGCGCTGGGTAGTGGCGTCGTCAATTACCCCCGTGGGATCCTGGGGATTGTAGTCGGACCGGCGGAGCCAAGCCCGGCCGGTCGATTCAGGCAATGATGGGGCGGAGCCAAGCCCGGCCGCTGGTCAAGGAGGTAGGACACCACAGCGAGTCTGGCAGCAAGGGACAATGAAAAACGGGGAACTCGGCCCCTGTCGTTGTTTTATGCGCCTCCTGGCGCGCTGGGTAGTGGCGTCGTCAATTACCCCCGTGGGATCCTGGGGATTTTAGTCGGACCGGCGGAGCCAAGCCCGGCCGGTCGATTCAGCCAATGATGGGGCGGAGCCAAGCCCGGCCGCTGGTCAAGGAGGTAGGACACTACAGCGAGTCTGGCAGTAAGGGACAATGAAAAACGGGGAACTCGGCCCCTGTCGTTGTTTTATGCGCCTCCTGGCACGCTGGGTAGTCGCGTCAATTACCCCCGTGGGATCCTGGTGATTGTAGTCAGACCGGCGGAGCCAAGCCCGGCCGGTCGATTCAGGCAATGATGGGGCGGAGCCAAGCCCGGCCGCTGGTCAAGGAGGTAGAACACCACAGCGAGTCTGGCAGCAAGGGACAATGAAAAGCCCCAGTTAGTGAATTAGAGCCCCCCACCCCCCAAAAAAAGCAGCCCACGCAAATCGAGGCAGTTTTGAACATGCATAGGTGCTTTGCAAGGCAAGGAAGACTTTATGGATAGGGGTTTCGCAAGTATGGAGACTGCATGGATATGGGTTTTGGGTTTCGCAAGGTAAACGAAACTGGGTGCATTTGTGTTTTTTCTGCATGCAATATTTGTGGCATATTCTTGGAAATCAACTGTAAAATCTGGTCCACCAGACGATAAAACAACCCTCATATGGCTAAAAATCAGCCTACACCTTGACCTACAAGGCCAGTCCTTCTGGCCCTGCCAGGTTGTACTATAGACCAGTGCGATCTTGCTTGGTATAAAAGGACATTGCACCGACTTCCACAGCTGTAACTCACAATAGTCCATGCTACTCCTGCTTGTGCACATCTCGAACTTAAGCCACTTATGTGAATGGGTAATCACAATAATTATGCAGAAAAACTGTTAATATCTCACTAACCTATTTTGTAAGATTAGAAAAACGATGCTGCTCCTGCCCAACAGAAAAAAACATACATTGTTTGAAAAAACAAATATACTTAAAATAATTGGGGCAAACTATGGGGCATATTATCAAGCAGGGCATTAAAAATTATCGCCATTTTAGCAGGAGTGAACTGCCGCTAAAGCGGTGATAATGGGCTTGATAATATGGCCTTGTGAATTCCAATAGAAACTCATGTTCTGGTGTGAACATGGGCTTCTATTGGAATTCTCCAGGGCATATTATGAAGCCCATTTTCGCCGCACAAAACTGGCACTAAAACGGCGATAATTTTAACGCCCTGCTTGATAACATGCCCCCATATACTTTCACACGAGTGGTGTGAGTGAAAACGTTCGTTATAGCACCCTTTAATTTAGCTGAAGTTGCTTCTAAAATTGTGTGTTTTCGCATTAACTATGTTTTTCTGTGTTTGATATTGAGACTTTATCTGGTGAAGACGTTTGCAAGACACTTTCTCCTAAAACTGAAAATGTTACTTTGAGACCCGCTACACGAGTGCATGAATACCTCATACATTTTAAATATTTGCAGTCCAATTTTTCCAGCTAGCAAAGTGCTAAATTGCCAATAATCCTAATATCAACTAGAATATAAAAGGTGCTGGAAATATTCATAAAATTGTCAGTTTTCATTAGAGGTAATATCACAATATCTTGCTTTGGGAATGTAAAACTGCGTTCAAAACATCTGTCTAGAAAATCAAGAGTTGTTTACATTTATTTTAGTTTTAAGTGGAAAATGTCGTGTTTGAATGTATTTTGCAATTTTCTGTTCACAAATGTATTACCCCCATGAACAGCTTTGAAGGCAGGCCCTTGTTTTTGACATTTTGCGAGCCTATTCAATCTAAAACCAGCAGGATCTGTACTGCGCCCAATTGAATTGACTTTTGATTACATCTGAGCGTGTTTCATCGCACCTTGATTGAAAGTCTTACTATAAAATCAATCATTTTGTTTTGGTTCTCTTCTCTGCCTGGGAAAAGGCTGTTTTCGCTAGCAAAGACATTTCACAGAGGAAAAGAGAACAAAAGAATATGTAAAAATATTCTGCTATAAAACATTATTTCGAACATCATATGCGTCCTCTTCCTCTGTTTTTAACCGTAACATTTCAAGTAAGCACAGGACATCTGTTCCCTGTATTAAACAAACGGTCTTTGGGAATAAAACTCATTATAAGTGAGAATGTAAAAAAAACTGTGTATTATGTACTATAACGCATTACAATATGGAGTAGATTGATCCTCTGGCTTCCTATAAGAAAAGTCAGGAACATGGCTCTTCTGATAGGACTAATCCACTTTTATTCCCTTGCAAGGATGAACTTCCACGTCAACAGTGATATCCAAAGGCAATTTCCATCTTTTGTTTCAGTGATGGATAGAAAAAAAGAGGACAGATAAACACACACATGTTTCTTGCGTTGCCAGATGTGAGATGGTCTTTCTGATGAATACTGGTTAGTGCATCATTTATAGCACCTTATCACAATCTGTTTTCCCTTCCCAATGGAGGTAAACTCCTGTCATGTTGCAAGGCCCTACTTTATGTCAATTCTTATGCCTTACAACTTGCAGTTAAAATAAAAAAGTAAATAAACGAATGGAAGCTTGTCATTTTTGCATCTTAAAACTGGTAATTAGGTAATGAGGTAATTTGCTATTAACTCCAGTTTCCAATTAAGCAAACTAATGGACTTGAGTGCCATCTTCTCCCACCACTTCACCCTATCAAACCATGTTGGTTCTAGCAGTTGGTTTCGAGTTTGGTTGATGTGGTGTCCCAAAAATGTGGCAGATGCCAAATTTAGGGGCATATTCATAATGAAGTGACGGAGTGCGGCGTTAGTCTTGTTGGATTGTAAATATGCCCCTTGGTGTGTCCTTGATATTAATGCTCTCCTAATACAATAGACGAGACATCTGTGACTTTTTTTTGCAGATATCCCTCGTCTAAGTAAGTCTCTTAGTCAACATCAGATCTTAAATTAACACAGCCTCCTGCTTTATTTGAAATATATTCACCCTGTGAAGTTGAAGTGTAGAAACCAGTCAATTAATGTAGTATGGCCAAGTGCAATGCAAAAGCTCTTTATAAACGTCATCTTTGAAAAAACGAGCTTGGGCACCTCTAAATGTAAATGTAAATGGATACTTGTATAGCGCACTACTCACCAGCAAGGGTCTCAAGGCGCTTGTACAAATACCGCTGTGGAGCCCATCCTGGCTTTCCCTGTGAGGCGTCCACTCCTGGGCACCCCCAAGGTGGAGACCAGGCATCCTTAGCGTTGTGGGGGCCATTGTGGAGATTAAGCAAGCTATTGCCCAGAGTTGCAGAGTGGGACTCCATGAATGGAATAGGCACGAGGCGAGAATTATCAGGTCCGTGTAATTTTTGAGCCCAAGACCCGCCGAGGCGGGAAATTGAACCCTGGTCCCGGGCTAGACCTCTGCATCAGGGTCTGCCGCTCTAACCATTGAGCCACACTTCTCCACTTCTATGGCAAATACAGTAGCCTCTCTCCAACAGAGTAGAACTTTGGCTATGGAAGAACTCAGCGAAATAGTTGATGGTGTCTACTCCTCTGTGAGCTCTTTTAGCCAGGAGGGTGAAACATGTTAATATCCCTGAAACTTCATACAATTTCCACATATGCCTCAACTCAATCACTGGCCTCTCCTGAGTTTTGAGTGGGTTTGGAAGGTTTCAAATCAATTATGTCATTTAAAATGTCATGAATGCTGTAATATGTGAGGTCAAAAGCAGTGCGTTATAGAGCATTTTTAAAATGTTTTCAAACATTATTTCTTGTTTGACTTTGGCACATATGTGCAAAGCTATTTAGCATTTCCGAACAGACAAAATTACTATTTCAGGCAGTTAAGACATGTAAATAGCCTTTCCCTATGTATAAAATCGAGAAGCGCAGTTAGTAATTGCGATTCTACTCCGGAAAAATTGCATTTTGTTATTAACAAAATAGGAAATCGCAAATAGGGATTTCCTATTTGTGATTTCCAAACCGCATGTACATAGCATTTCCAATATCCGAAATGGGCATTTAGGAAACGCTATTACCATCTAATCCAATGCGATGGTAACCAGGTGCAATTTTTAAAAAGACGCCCAAAATGCAGTTTTTACAGTGCTGTGTAGTGAGCACTAACCCCGAGGGCATTGGAGCTCCTCACACATGCACACTTTGATGTACAGGAGAGTTAAGGCGGGCCTTAGGCTCATAGGTATGAATAGTTTTGCAATTCCAAATTTGTGATTTCCTAATAGCATTTACAACTCCATAGGAATCGCTATTAGTTAATCCCAAATTTCGTACATTCCAATTTGCATTTCTGAAATAGTGATTTCTTAGGATTCACTATTCAGGAAATGAAAAATTGAAGTTTTGTTCATATGGACCTCTGTCACCTAACTATATATAAAAACACATATATACATATGTATATGTATATAAAAACACATATATACAAATATATGCAAGTTTCTAAACTTGAATTTGTTGGAATTCATAGAAGGGGTGTTCATTTTCTTTTTTATGCTCAACACATCTATGTTTTTGTACTTTTTACTGCAATTATATGAACCACTGAACTTGTTGTTGAACTGTGATTAGACAACTTAGTGCACCTTGCTCTTTAATTTAGATGAACTCTTGCGTATCAGGGTAGGTAGAGGTCACATTCCCTAACCTTCTGACTGTTACCAGGGTGTCCTCTTTCTATTTCCTATGAACAACATCTTGAGCATCCCACTGCACATCATCTCTGATGCAGTCTAGTTGCAAACCAGCAACACAGACTGAAACACGGGCGCACTATGGCAAACAGCTGATGCGCCAATGACACACCAAAGGCAAGCAAAAGGCAAGCCCATTTGCATCCGTTCCACACTTAGATAATGCCAGATGCCAGCACCCTTTGATGTTTTAAACTAACATTCAAAGTGAGGCTTAAATATACCCACTCACAGTTAACTTCCTACAATTTATCTATAGGTAGCGGGAGGCATTGCTGCAAATGAACTTCTGTGAAAACTGATAGCCCTTTATCTTGCCTTAATTGTGGGTATTCCCGTAAACAAGGTAATGTGCAGCTCTGTGCAGAGACATCATTGGGGACCCGAGGCACACAATCCACTACGAGCTTCTCTTCAACTAGTATCAGATCCAACACAGTAAATTGCATCTATCCACCACAATAAATAGCATTTTTTCCACCTCAGTACATTTAATATATCTTAACACCTGATCTGTTCGAATGTACAGCATTCAACTTTGGGATATTATTCATAGCACACCTCCAGATATCTGCTTCATCACTGAAACATGGCTCAATACTACCACCAACCCAAACTCAACTATTCCCATGCAGGATAAGTACTGCATTCTAAAACAAACTTGATTGTACAGATAGAAGTGTGCCCATTATATTCAATCAGGAACATCAGTGTCATATAGTGGGCTCACTTCTAATGGATGATTATTTAATCCTGCATTTTCAAATACTTCGAAACCTATCCAGTAGTATAGAAGGATCCTTAATGAGAGAAGTGTGGCTCAATGATTAGAGCGGCAGACCCTGATGCAGAGGTCTAGCCCGGGACCAGGGTTCAATTCCGCGCCTCGGCGGGTCTTGGGCTCAAAAAATTCCACGGACCTGATAATTCTCGCCTCGGTGCCTATTCCAGTCATGGAGTCCCACTCTGCAACTCTGGGCAATAGCTTGCTTAATCTCCTCAACGCTAAGGATGCCTGGCCTCCACCTTGGGAGTGCCCAGGAGTGGTCGCCTCACAGGGAAAGCTAGGATGGGTTCCACAGCGGTATTCGTACTATCGCCTTGAGACCCTTGCGGGTGAGTAGTGCGCTATACAAGTATCAATTTACATTTAATCTGTCAACTCACTAAACCCAAGAACAATTTACCCACTATACTAGTTGATATACTGGCTCCTTTCACTATCCTATATGATAATTTCCTGATATTGGGGGATTTCAGTCACGGAGAAAATTAAGAGGCTATAAATCTCATGCAAGAGGTCTCAGGCCGCATGTATATGGCTTGCCATACTCTTGATCTAATATCTACGAATATAGATACCATGAGTGTTGAGGTCCCTGATCATTTTCAATAGTCTGACCTCCACAATTTACAATTCACAGAAATGAGGCCACTTGCTTCTCCTAAACCCCAAGTCTCTAAATGCAAATCTTGGATGCTGGTAAATAATAAGAGTCTAAATGAAATCCAATAAATGCCAACCACCGAGGGGCCTGTAAATGTTATTATGACAGTCTCATAGTTCTATGAGGCCATCATAGTAGCTTTGGATGTGATCGCCCTTTTGCAGATAAATAGACAAGTTAAAAGTTAACCAGAGGCCAAATGGTACACATTGTATTTGATAAAGAATAAACACCTTTGCAAATGTTTGGAGCGTGTATGGCATCGCACTAAATCAGAGACTGACTGCTTTGTATAAAGTCATTCTCAGTTTCTATCATAGAAATCTTCACTTGGCACATCGCATCTCTTTTACTTTACAGATTGAGACTAATAAACTATCTTCAAGCGTAATTTTTAAAATAATTTAAAGACATCACCCATCCTCTAGCTTGTGCTCAAGAGTTTTCCCATCCCCTTCCTTATGTTCCATATTCTTCAACCATTGTTAGACAAAATTGCTGAGATTTACTCTAATTTGGCCCCTCAGCCAACTATGGGGTAATTGCTTTGCCTTCAGGAACATCCTCCTCCCAGTTTGGAGTGCTCTTTGAACTACTTTTTTTCTATCACCACTCTGGCAGTGGAAAAAAAATAAAAACCATGCAACTTTTATGGTGTAGTTCACCACAGAACCCAAGTCATCATCATATGATGTTGTCGAATGTTACTTACTTTAGTGCTCATTTTACACATCTATTTAAATCTCCCCATTCACTTTGTGCACTAACTTGCCTTCTGGACACATACAAATGTGCTCCTTCTACTCAAAAATCCTTCAGCCAATCCAGCTGATTTGTACGACTTCAGGTCTATTTCCCTGCTTCTCTTTCTGGCTAAAATCCTTGAGAAACAGGTTAACACCAAGCTATCCTCCTATTTGGCAGAAACATCTTGCTGGACCCCTCCCAGTCAGGATTTAGGGCAGCTCACGACATGGAGACAGGTGTGCTGTCTGATACGATATCAGGTCAAGTTTGGAAGAGGGCAGACCGGTGGCCTTCATCCAACTTGATCTTTTTGCAGTCGTCAATATGGTGTCCCATGCAACCATGATTAAGAGATACACGAGTTCTGTTAATTTGTGTTAATAACTAATAGAAACGTGTTTGAAAAAGAGATACACAAGCTTGACATCTATCTAAGCCCCTGAAACAGTTTGTGTGCTTTATTTTATAGAGACCTCAATTTACCCTTCTGCCTCTATTCAAATTCACTCATGCTCCCATTTTCTGTGACATCTGTAGTGTTGTGGGCCCTGGGCCCGCATGCTACTAATGATGGACACAGACACACCATAGTAGGCTACTTGAACTGGACACAAGCACGTGGGCCTGTGCCCAAGTCACTCATGACACCCTTGATGGATGGATGTCGGGGTGCAGTGTGCCCGGACCTCAAAGGAGTGGCTGGGATTACAGCTTCCTGTGGAACACTAGAACGTGTCCCGCAGGACACTACATTCCTTCCCAACTTTAATGAAGAACAAACAAAACGTTAGTCCAACTTGTGGGGACAAAAACAATGATCTAAACCACCACAGGTTCCATCATCTTCTGAGACAGGTGGCCGGAAGACGTCAGACATGGGCAGCACTCATAGTTTAACCTGAAGGGTTCAGGACATGACCGCTGGCTTGGAGAAGTCCGCTGCATAGCGTCAGTTCACTTGTGATGACATGTCTTGCGTGGCTTATCATTTGTTGACGTCGGTGATGGTCTGTGGTGAATTCAAACAGTTCTTTCAATGTGATGCGTCATGAGCATGGATGGAGTTCAAGGGGACTGTTCGTGGAGGTGTTGCCTACTCAATTGTCTCTGTAGAACCTTTTGGCTGCAACCGATGACCCGTCGGTGGGACAAAGTCTCTTTTCACTCTCCCGCCTGGAAGGCCCGTTGCCAGGGTTGCTGCGGAACTGCAGGAAGGCTACGCTGGGGCCGCTTGTGTGCCGACTGGGGGCAGCTGCAGGACCACGAGGAGCGGTTACTTGGTCGCAAGCACAACCCTCTGGGGTGGAGATGTCTTGGACGATGCTTGCTCTCACTACCGCGGTTCTGGGGTATGCCCGGTTCACAGATAGCCTCTGGTCTCTTTTCTCGGCTGGAGTGGCAACAGTGTGTGACTCCAGTCCATTGATACTCTGGGAACAGTGTTTGACGCATGTGCTGATGACTGGCATGATGGCAGTTGCCAGCCATGTGGTGACTCAGGATGACAGGTGGTGGTGACTTGCTGGGAGATTTGGAATTCAGGAGGGACTTGGCAGCCCTGTGCCTCCACCTTTCTGCGGTTGAGTTTCAGTGCTGGAGTGACACGTAGAGTGTGGGGATTCTCTATTGCCTAGATTGGGGCCACTGCCGACTCCGTCTTGAGGTGGTGTGAGGAAAGACACTTGGTGCTGATATTTACCCATGTCATCTGCAGTCAGGAGCAGGGAGGCCATTTGACTTAGACTGCTGACACTCTGGGGTGGATGGTCGCCTGGGGAAGCGTTGGAATGATACACGGTTTGCGCTTGCTGTGGCTTACTCTTAGTTCTCCCTTGAGGCTGTATCCAGGGACGCCGATTGACGCTCACCTGTGGAAGCGTTGGGATGAGACTCGGTTTGCGCTGGCTGCGGCTTACTCTTTGTCCTCCCTTGAGGCTGTATCCAGGGCTGCCGATTGATGCTCACCTGGGGAAGCATTGGGATGAGGCTCGGTATGCACTTACTGCTGCTTACTCTTGGTTCTCCCTTGATGCTGTCTCCAGGTCCGTCGGTCCGCCTTGGTGGCTGTCTGGTGTGTCAGGGGGTGCTCTTTGCTTGATGTACAAGTCCTCAGTCTTCTACCGATGTTGGTCTGTTCAGCCCACCTGTGTTCATCCAGTCTTTGGGTGACAGGGCTATCACTCTCTCTTTTCTGCGAGGGCGTTGTGCTTGGGCCTCGAGGTGGCGCCTGCTTCTGCCTTCGTTTCGGGGTGCTTGTCCCGACTGGTCAGTTGGGGTGACGGGCTCCTTGATTGCTGGGCGACTTAAGTGTTGAGCGTTGTTGAAGAACCTGTTGTTGTGGCAGCCTGTCACATGGAGTGTGCGACTCCTCTCTTGCCATGCTTGGGTGCACCGCTGACTCTATCTTGAGGCAGTGTAAGGGAGGACACTGTTGTCTTCGGCAAGGCTTCTTTTCTTTGGATAGGTCTCTCTCTCCTGGGTGCCTGCCCATGCGGTCATGCTTCTGAGTGCATGCGTGGGCGCCCATCAGACTTTGCACTTTTGGTCCTTTTCAGGGCGCCCTCTTCTGGTGATTGGTGTGCCTGCTCACCCGTGGGTCGAGTGGCGGTTTCCTCTGTTGCGGTGGCGTCAGGCAGCCACTGGTGGTTGCGCGCTCCGTGCACGTTCATTACCCACTTCATGTGGGGCTTCATGTTTCCTTGGGCTTGCTGCTCTTGTCTATTTGATGCTTGTCTGGGCTGGAGCAGCTTAGGGCTCATTGGGGCCTTGAGTGTGGTGTGACCGTCTTTCAACTTCCGAAGGAAAGGCAGCCCATTGGGGTGTGTGGTGCACTCAGTGGAATTGCTGGAGCGATTGCTTGAAACTCTTGGTTGCAGCCCAGCTGGGCTGTACTACCCGTTTAGAAGTTTTTCTTCTCATTGACTGTCTGCCAGTGTTGTTGCCTATACTGCTTGGTGTGGCTGACTCTCAGCCTTCCTCTATTCAGATCAAGGGCAAGATGAGGATACCTACTGGTGCCTTTCAGTGAGCACCACACAGCTTAGCAGAATTCCAGTTGCATCGGCTCCTCGTGCTGGCAGCGATGTCAGTGTGGTGTCTGCATCTGGCATGATGATTGGCACGGGGCCCTCGTATGCTGTCACTCTGGCACTGGGCACTTGCTTGCTATCCCTCCTGCCATGTGCTTCAGAGGGAGTGTGTTTGTGGAATAAGTGATCCCTGAATGGGGTCACTTCAGGCGCTGGCTGGCTACTTGTAGAGTAGGATGCGGTGCCGCTCACCACATCTAGGAGTGTTGCGGCAACTGTCTGTGATGCAGCCTCATTGCTGAAGCTGGAAGCCACACTGGGGCGGAGATGCTACTGCTAGGCGGTTGGTGGTGCTAACGCAGCCCCAGTCTTCACTCGCTGCTATTTTGGGTCATATTTCCTCCCATGAGTTTCCCCAGTAAGTGGCCCAGAAAGGTAAGTTGAAAAATCACAACAGTCTGTCTCTCTGTGCGGGCATTTCCCGGTAATGTGCTTATTTAGTTTGGGTGTTGTACCGCTGGTGGCCACTAGATGGCAGCGCAGTGTTTCAGCTCCAAGGTCTTTTCCGAAACTGTGGGCCTCTGCTGTCACAGAAATGCAGGTACTGGGCTCTGTGCTGCTTGAGTGCGGTGCTTGCAGGGCCGGACTGGCCATTGCGGGCACCGGGCAATCCCCCGGTGCGCCTCACGGGTGGGGGCCGGTTTTGTTACAGGGCCGGTTGTGCAGCATAGCTGCAAAATCGGCCCTGTACCAAAATTGGCCCCCAGGGGCCCAAAACCGGCCCCCACCCGTGCCGCAAACCGGTCCCGGAAAAGAGTTTGGTGGCATCTCCAACCCCCCCCCCCCCCCAGTGGGGAGGGGGGGAGGGCCACCAAGCACTTTGCCAGGGCCTGTTGTGGTTCCCAGTCCGGCCCTGGGTGCTTGTAATCGGTGCAGGCACTCAGTTTGGCTATATGCAGGAGCGGCTTGCACTTGCTTTTCCGTTTGTGTGTAAAGCTTCTTTATTATAATTGTTTAACTAGTTTTCCATCAGTCCCCTGATGCATTTGTCTAGTGCGGTGACCCAGCAGTTTGGTTGCGTTGCCATGGCCTCCAGAGGCTGCTGCAGCTTTGCTGATGCTGCGGGCCTCATGTGGGTGGAACATGTGCAGGGTTTCACTCAGTGAAACAGCAGCCACTCCTGTTCCTGCAGGAAGCACTGTGGGAAATCTGCAATCAAAGGCTGCAGCCAGGAGGCGATTACTGCTCTCAGTGCCCGTCCATGCTTTTATACCATGTTAGAGCCTGAGGCGGCCTGCAGGCGCGTTGCCCCCATCGTTTGGTTATGGCTGTAGCACACGCTCAGTAGTGCAAGGAAGGAGACTGCTTTTACTTCTGCCTTCCGTGTGGACAATGATGCAGTATTTCCTAAGCTGTGTGCATCCACATACCGCCCTCCTCCCGGGGCCAATGAGGTGGCAGGCAGCAGCAGACCACCTCTCCCACTTCACCCTGCCAAGTTGCAGAAACTCTGGACGCAGTTCTTATCAGGAGAGCAATTTGGGCATGCCTCTTACCAGCGCCTCAGCAGGTGGGTGATAGCAGCGGTGCAGGAATGGCTTTTCATTTGCTGGACGGCAGTGCTGTGGGCTCGTTCTTCATGCCAAGTGACTTTTGAAGGGGGCCTAACCAACGGGGCAGCGGTGCTGCTGGCTAGTAGGTATTTTGTCGTTTGTGCTGCGGTGCTCTGCTGGTGACCCACTTGCACCGTTGGCAGGGTCTTGCTCGAAGGCGATGGGAGCTCACACTGCAGACGCAAACTGTATTTAATTGACTTGGCCTCGGGCCTTCATGCAGAGCACTTGCTCGCACACGGGCGGCTTCAGTCCTGCACCTTGTCGGTGGGGTGGTGCAGATAGATCGAGGCATGCAGTGCAGGGAGAGTGCGGTCTCAGACCTTGAGCCTCTCACCTGCAGGCAGGTGCCGTCCAGCTGACTGTGCGCCAGTTGGATCACTTCTCCTCCGGGTACGGTGGGCGCTGCAAAAACAGCATTCGAGGCAGGTCAGAGTGTGAATCTCCTCCTCATATGGGCCGATGTCCCCCCTCTACAGCAGTATGCGTCCTTGTGCTTGGTCATCCACAGCACTCCATCTATGCTACTACCGGAGAGCTTCACAAAGCCTTACTTGGCCAATTCGGTGGGTGGGGTCAGACCCACTCGTCGCCATTGTAGTGTTGTGGGCCCTGGGCCCACATGCTACTAATGATGGACACAGACACAACATAGTAGGGTACCGGAACTGGCCACGAGCACGTGCGCCCAGGCCCTTTTATTGCCGGGCCCATGTCACTCATGACACCCGTGATGGATGGATGTCGGGGTGCAGTGTGTCCAGCCCTCAAAGGAGTGGCTGGGATTACATCTTCCTGCGGAACACTAGAACGTGTCCTGCATTACACTACAGCATCCCACAAGGGTCGTCTCTTAGCTCTATGCTTTTTATTATTTAGATGGCCCCTCTGGCAGCCAGTGTAAGAGCAGCCAGTTTCAATATTATATCATATGCAGATGTCACTCAGTTGGCAATATCTATTCAGGATAATGTTGAAGTAATTAGTCTAAGGTTCATGGAGTGTCTGCATATATTGGATGCATAGATGCGGGGTAACTGGCTCAAACTGAATGGAAAGAAGGCCGAGGTCATCCTGTTTGGTAAGGCAGGTTCCATCTGGTCAGACATGTGGTAGTCCAGTGAACTTTGTTCATCCCCTATTCCTAATAAGGCAACCAGAAATATGGGCATTATTGTGAACAGCACACTCTCCATGAATGAGCCAGTTACATCAGTCTGCTATGGGATTTTGTGCAGGCCACAGAAAATCTTCACCTTGCTCCCAATACAATATTGAAAAAGTACCGTGCAGGTCCTTATCACAGGCAGCGTGGGTGAATACCCTGTATGTAAGTATGGGCAACTATCTTTTTGGTCAACACTGCAACCCTCTTGGAGTGCATTCTTCCACCTAGATCTTTGTCAGATGGTATACTTAGGTTGTTGCACTGCCAGTCAGTTTCTAAGTGAGCCATCTTTATACTTCTATGGCACACATATACAGCGCTCTATCTATCTGGCCCCTTATACCTACAAAACAGAATTTAGTTTTAAATACGTACTAGATCTTTAGGATCTTCCAATCTAGCACACACCAGGCCAGGGCTTGGGACCACTCTTTTACCTATCTAGCAGTCCACCACTGCAACACTCTTTGTTGAAACCTTTAGACAATTTCTAGCCTCCATTTATTCAGGAAAAACAAAAACAAAAACATGTTTTAGGTGTTTTCTCTTTTCTCATGTTCCTGATTAAAGTCTCCAAGAATGTGTTACAACTTGTTTGTGCGTTGCAGTATAAATAAAACTTGAATAACATACATAGACACACACATAGGATAAAGTTCCCCCAGCTGTACATTATGAGGATATTGGAAGTCACACAGGAGTTCCATGACTATATAGAGGAATGAGACCAAAGGCTGAGTTCCTGTAAAAGATTCTCTCATTCTGAGGTGACCTGCAATATCCTTATCATGTACATCTGGTGGTTCTTTATTCCCTATAATACATGGTCCCACTATCACCTTTCCAATAAACAACTTAAATCCTTGGTGCATAGCTCTGTCATATGAAAGGGAAAGCATGTTAGCAAACATGAAGAATAAAAAAAAAATCGAAAGTGCAAAGTTTCACACATCAAAAGAAGCTATTAGGTATTTGTAGAGAAAAAGATATTAAAATAAGTTAAATAGAAGTTGTTTTAAAAAAAAATGCACAGTAGCTCTAAATTCATAGAAACATGTAGAAGGATTTTAATTACCAAGCAGTGCGAAAATAAACATTTTGCCATAAAAGTCTTCTTTTCACTTTTCACTATAGAGCTAGAAAGCAGCAGAAAAAGCTAAGCAAGGTTTCATTTTGTCCCCTAAGCAGCTGCTTTAATTATGCTCTGTGAGCTGGCCTGCTTTTCCCTCGGCAGCTGGCTCTGGCAGCAGACATTGTGACATTAGAACTCAACTGTAATAGGTTATTACAGTTGAATTCTGATATTATTTCTTTATAATGCAAGAATGGGTGTGTCACAGGTCACCTGTTATAAAGAAATTAGAGAGAGGTTATTATCAGGGATTGGGATAAAGTACGCCGTTCCAAATATTATTAGGATATTGCGGGTCACTGAGGAGTTCCATATCCATGTAGAGGAATGAGGCAAAAGACTGAGTTCCTTCATAAGGTTATGGAACTCCAAGGTGACTCGCAATATCCTTATCATGTATGGCAGTGGGTACTTTATTCCTTATAATACTTGGTTACACAATCACCTTTCCCACGAAACATAAATGTTTGGTATGTTACTCTTTCATATGAAAGAGAGAGCATGATTACAAACATGAAGAATAGAAATTAAATTTCTTGTGCAAAAGAAAAAAAATCAAAAAAGTTATTAGTTATTTGTTGCAAAATGATATTAAAATTGATTTAATACAAGTCAGTGTTTAAAAAAGGCAAAGTATTTCAAAATGTGTAGAAACATGCAGAAAGATTCTAACTTTTCTATAATTACCTAAATAGTGCAAAAAACATTTTGCTATAAATATCTCCTTTCTGCTTGTCATTGTACTGCTAGTAAAGAGCAGAAGAAAGAAAATATACCTTTCATTTTCGTTCTTTGAACAGCTGCTTTAATATGATCCATTACCTGACATGCCTTTCCTCTTGGCTGCTGGCTCTGGCAGCAGGCACTGTGACATTAGAACTCAACTGTAATAAGTTATTACATTTGAGCTCTGACATCATTTCTTTGTGATAGGCGAGATTTTAATGAAAGCAGAAAGGGTTTTTTATACATGGTTTTCAGAATCTCATGCATTATATATGGGATAAATTCTGAGGCAACTTTCCTATCATGTATGACAGGGGTTACTTTATCCCTCATGATACATGGTTACACATCATCTTTCCCACAAACTATTTCAATCCTTGATGCATAGCTTTTCCATATTAGAGAGCATGAATGTAAGCATGAAGAATAAAAATAGAATTTCGAGTGCAAAATCAAAACATCAGAAAAGCTTGTAGATAGTTGTTGCAAAAAGATATTAGAATTGTATTAATATACATGAGTAATTTAAACAAAAGGTGCAGTAGCTCCGAATGTGAAGACACATGCAGAAAGATTCTAACTTGACTGAAATTATTTAAGGAGTGAATAAAAGAAACATGATGCTATAAATATCTTATTTCTCCTTGTCATTATATGACGAGAAAAGCAGAGCAGAAGAAAGAAAAGAAATCTTTTATTTTCATTCTTGAAGCAGCTGAGTATACTCAGTGACCTGACCTGCCTTTCCTGTTGGCTGCGGCTCTGAAAGCAGGCATTGTTACGTCACAACTCAACTGTAATAAGGGGTAACATTTAAGCTCTAACATAGTTTCTTTATAATAGGCAAATGCGTGCATCACAAACCCTCTATTATAAGTAAATTAGAGACAAATTTCTATACAGAGATTGCAGAATCTCATGTAATGCCTCGGTGCCTATTCCAATCATGGAGTCCCACTCTGCAACTCTGGGCAATAGCTTGTTTAATCTCCACAACGGCCCCCACAACGCTAAGGATGCCTGGCCTCCACCTTGGGTGTGCCCAGGAGTGGACGCCTCACAGGGAAAGCCAGGATGGGTTCCACAGCGGTATTCGTACAAGCGCCTTGAGACCCTTGCGGGTGAGTAGTGCGCTATACAAGTATCAATTTACATTTTTTTAAATATTTTATGTGAGTTACAATAATTTGAAGGTGGTATGTAAATTAGAAATTTAAGTTATAGCTTTAGAATTTCTAATGCTTGTCTAGTTTAAATTGGAGTAGTATAGAAAGAATAAGGTTTCCCCAACAATAACCTATCCCTATCCTTTATTTTTTTCATTCAATTTCAATGGTTTTTATTTTTTAATAAAAATGTATTTCAAATCATAGAGTTGAGTGTCATTTATTAGTGTGTGATTAATTGGAATACCATTCTGTAGAATGGAGGAGCATGGTGTAGAGTGAGGGTGGTAGAGTGGAGTATTGTAGAGTGGAGCAGAGTGGAGTGGGTTAGCATACACTGGAGTAAAATCATATTCAGTGGAGTGGCGTTTTGTGTCATTTAGTGGAATATCATAGAGTGGAGCGGCATGTTGTACAGTGGTGTGTCATATAGTAAAGTTGGCTGTCATAGACTGTCAAAGAGTGGAGTGCAGTGCTGTAGAGAGGAGTGACACAGAGTAGAGTAGGGTGGAGTAGAGTAGAGTGTCGTTCTTTGGAGTATTGTTGAGAGGAATGCAGAAGAGTACATTGGAGGAGAGTATGGCACAGTGGAATGGCATATCATACAATGGAGTTCCATGTCTTGGAGAGGTGTGGAGTGGCCTCTCGTCAAGTGCTATACAGTGTACTACAGTGTCGTACAGTGGATGGGCACTGAGTCGAGTAGAGTGTTATAGTGTGGCATGCAGTGTGGTGTAGTTTTGTAGACTGGATTTGCATACTGTTGAGTAGAGTGTTGAACTGGATCGGCACAGAGCAGAGTATGATACATAGGCATTCAGTGAGATAAAGGGTCAGATGTACAACCATTGGATTTTGCAACTTGCAATTTGCGACAAATTGTGAGTCGCAATTTGCGACTCACAAAATCCAAGGTACAACAGAGTCTCAGACATTGTGATTCCCAATGTGGTTGCAAATTGCATGCCTCATGAATAATAATGAGGCTGTCGCAATTTGCGACCCCATTGGGAATGGCTGGCACTTCCAGCGATGATAGCCTGCTGGGATTAGCAGACCACCATGTCTGGGACTTTTTTGTCAATAAAGCAGTTATTTTTAAATGCAGCCTGTTTTCCCTCAAGGAAAATGGGATACATTTAAAAAATAAAAATGAAACTTTTCATTTTAATATTGTAAGGGCAGGCAGTGGTCCCTGGGACCACAGCCTGCTCTTAAAAGAACATTTGTGTGCATGCATTCCCAAAGGAGAAGGGGTCCCCTGGGGACCCCTTCCCATTTGCGAGTGTCTTACCACCCTTTTGAGAAGGATGGTAAACTGTGAGTGTTTTGCAACTGCCCTTGCGGTTATAAAACATTCATATATATAGGTTATGGACTCACCATTAGGGAGGGACATCCTTGTCACGCCCCTTCCTAATAGCGAGTTGCTAACCCAATTTTGCGAATTGCTAATTGATTAGCGACTCGCAAAATAGGATTAGTGAATTGGGCTGACCGATTTTGCGGTCACAAAGGAGCAGAAATCCCCTTTGCGACCACAGAAAATGGTTGCACATCTGTCCCTCAGTGTAATAGAGATGAGTATAGTTGAATGGAGAACACTTTAGATAGATATCGTAGAATAAAGTGTCATAGTGTGGAGCTGCCTGTCATAGAATATAGTGGCATTCAGTGCAGTGGACTGGATAGCGCAGCACAGAGGAGGCAGCAGTTCCCGCTCCAGGAGGAGCCCCGCAAAACACGCCGCAACTCCGCACGGGACTCCACTGCCCAGGAGCCCGTGCGAGAACACCAGACCGCAGAGGCACGCCCACACGCCCACCGGCCGCCGCTTCGCCGATAGCGCGGCACAGGGGGGGGGCAGCAGTTCCCGCTCCAGGAGGAGCCCCGCAAAACAGGCCGCAACTCCGCACGGGACTCCACTGCCCAGGAGCCCGTGCGAGAACACCAGACCGCAGAGGCACGCCCACACACTCACTGGACACAAAACAGCTTGCCGGACCCGCTGGCGCGGGTCCCGCTTCGCCGATAGCGCGGCACAGAGGAGGCAGCAGTTCCCGCTCCAGGAGGAGCCCCGCAAAACACGCCGCAACTCCGCACGGGACTCCACTGCCCAGGAGCCCGTGCGAGAACACCAGACCGCAGAGGCACACCCACACGCCCACCGGCCACAAAACAGCTTGCCGGACCCGCTGGCGCGAGTCCTGCTACGCCGATAGCGCGGCACAGAGGAGGCAGCAGTTCCCGCTCCAGGAGGAGCCCCGCAAAACAAGCCGCAACTCCGCACGGGACTCCACTGCCCAGGAGCCCGTGCGAGAACACCAGACCGCAGAGGCACGCCCACACGCCACAAAACACCACTGCTGGATAGCGCAGCACAGAGGAGGCAGCAGTTCCCGCTCCAGGAGGAGCCCCGCAAAACACGCCGCAACTCCGCACGGGACTCCACTGCCCAGAAGCCCGTGCGAGAACACCAGACCGCAGAGGCACACCCACACGCCCACACGCTCACCGGCCGCCGCTTCGCCCATAGCGCGGCACAGGGGGGGCAGCAGTTCCCGCTCCAGGAGGAGCCCCGAAAAACAGGCCGCAACTCCGCACGGGACCCCACTGCCCAGGAGCCCGTGCGAGAACACCAGACAGCAGAGGCACACCTACACGCTCACCGGCCACAAAACAGCTTGCCAGACCCGCTGGCGCGAGTCCCGCTACGCCGATAGCGCGGCACAGAGGAGGCAGCAGTTCCCGCTCCAGGAGGAGCCCCGCAAAACACGCCGCAACTCTGCACGGGACTCCACTGCCCAGGAGCCCGTGCGAGAACACCAGACAGCAGAGGCACACCCACACGCCCACCGGCCAAAAAACAGCTTGCCGGACCCGCTGGCGCGAGTCCCGCTACGCCGATAGCGCGGCACAGAGGAGGCAGCAGTTCCCGCTCCAGGAGGAGCCCCGCAAAACACGCCGCAACTCCGCACGGGACTCCACTGCCCAGAAGCCCGTGCGAGAACACCAGACATC
The DNA here is from genome assembly GCF_964263255.1 of Lissotriton vulgaris. Classification (NCBI taxonomy): domain Eukaryota; kingdom Metazoa; phylum Chordata; class Amphibia; order Caudata; family Salamandridae; genus Lissotriton; species Lissotriton vulgaris. The sequence goes on from NC_141696.1 coordinate 727,041,729, forward strand.
AGAGGCACACCCACACGCCCACCGGCCACAAAACAGCTTGCCGGACCCGCTGGCGCAAGTCCCGCTACGCCGATAGTGCGGCACAGAGGAGGCAGCAGTTCCCTCTCCAGGAGGAGCCCCGCAAAACAAGCCGCAACTCCGCACGGGACTCCACTGCCCAGGAGCCCGTGCGAGAACACCAGACCGCAGAGGCACGCCCACACGCCCACACGCCACAAAACAGCTTGCCGGACCCGCTGGCGCGGGTCCCGCTTCGCCGATAGCGCGGCACGGAGGAGGCAGCAGTTCCCGCTCCAGGAGGAGCCCCGCAAAACACGCCGCAACTCCGCACGGGACTCCACTGCCCAGGAGCCCGTGCGAGAACACCAGACCGCAGAGGCACGCCCACACACCCACACGCCCACCGGCCGCCGCTTCGCCAATAGCGCGGCACAGGGGGGGGGCGCAGTTCCCGCTCCAGGAGGAGCCCCGCAAAACAGGCCGCAACTCCGCTCGGGACCCCACTGCCCAGGAGCCCGTGCAAGAACACCAGACCGCAGAGGCACGCCCACACGCTCACTGGACACAAAACAGCTTGCCGGACCCGCTGGCGCGGGTCCCGCTTCGCCGATAGCGCGGCACAGAGGAGGCAGCAGTTCCCGCTCCAGGAGGAGCCCCGCAAAACACGCTGCAACTCCGCACAAGACTCCACTGCCCAGGAGCCCGTGCGAGAACACCAGACAGCAGAGGCACACCCACACGCCCACCGGCCACAAAACAGCTTGCCGGACCCACTGGCGCGAGTCCCACTACGCCGATAGCGCGGCACAGAGGAGGCAGCAGTTCCCGCTCCAGGAGGAGCCCCGCAAAACACGCCGCAACTCCGCACAGGACTCCACTGCCCAGGAGCCCGTGCGAGAACACCAGACCGCAGAGGCACGCCCACACGCCCACACGCCACAAAACAGCATGCCGGACCCGCTGGCGCGGGTCCCGCTTTGCCGATAGCGCGGCACAGAGGAGGCAGCAGTTCCCGCTCCAGGAGGAGCCCCGCAAAACACGCCGCAACTCCGCACGGGACTCCACTGCCCATGGGCCCGTGCGAGAACACCAGACCGCAGAGGCACGCCCAAACGCCCACCGGCCACAAAACAGCTTGCCGGACCCACTGGCGCGAGTCCCGCTACGCCGATAGCGCGGCACAGAGGAGGCAGCAGTTCCCGCTCCAGGAGGAGCCCCGCAAAACAAGCCGCAACTCCGCACGGGACTCCACTGCCCAGGAGCCCGTGCGAGAACACCAGACCGCAGAGGCACGCCCACACGCCACAAAACAGCTTGCCGGACCCGCTGGCACGGGTCCCGCTTCGCTGATAGCGCGGCACAGAGGAGGCAGCAGTTCCCGCTCCAGGAGGAACCCCGCAAAACACGCCGCAACTCCGCACGGGACTCCACTGCCCAGGAGCCCGTGCGAGAACACCAGACCGCAGAGGCACGGCCAAACGCCCACCGGCCACAAAACAGCTTGCCGGACCCGCTGGAGCGGGTCCCGCTTCGCCGATAGCACGGCACAGAGGAGGCAGCAGTTCCCGCTTCAGGAGGAGCCCCGCAAAACACCCAGCAAATCCGTACGGGACTCCACTGCCCAGGAGCCCGTGCGAGAACACCAGACCGCAGAGGCACGCCCACACGCCCACCGGCCACAAAACAGCTTGCCGGACTCGCTGGCGCGGGTCCCGCTTCGCCGATAGCGCGGCACAGAGGAGGCTGCAGTTCCCGCTCCAGGAGGAGCCCCGCAAAACACGCCGCAACTCCGCACGGGACTCCACTGCCCAGGAGCCCGTGCGAGAACACCAGACCGCAGAGGCACGCCCACACGCCCACCGGCCATAAAGCAACGTCAGCTTGACGCAGCGCGGGACCAACGCCGGACGAAGCCCGGACAAAGGGCGGACAGTATATGACAGTCCGGGACAGGCAGGGACTGGGCTGGGCCAAGCCCCCTGCATCTTCAACTAAGGTACTTTGTGAGTCGTTTATCTTTCTAGTTCAGGCTATTGATCCGGAGCTATGGGGAAATGGAAGCTGGCAGAAGACTCAGGTGACCTAGTAGGGGGTGTACCTAAGGGAGGGAAAAAAGCCAAAAAATGTAAAAGTAAGCAATTGGCCAAACGGATGCCTAACGCTGGAGCCAATTGTGTCATGGACCGAATAGACGATCTGATACAAGATTGCGGAGACATACTGACCCAAGCACCCAAAACTGTTGAGATACCTGACGAGGAGACTATGCAAACAGGATCTGGGTTGCACAAAAGGCAAGATAAGGGGGTGGTAAAAATTCCTGACATGTTTTTGTGTAAATCTGTGATGGGGTCAGGGGTTAACACTGTATCAAATGTTGAGAATGGATTATGTGTAGATCAATTGAACCCACCCATATATCCTGATGGTAGCGTGGTGTACTTAGAACCGTTATTTAGCGGCAACAGGTTCTCGGTTTTGTCTCGGATAGGGAGTGAGGACCCAGTAGGAGACTTGATGACGCCCACCGTTAGTGAAAATCCTATATATGTGCCTGGTCATATTGACGTACCGATGTCCCCTGATCACTTAACCGATCCCCTGTTGGTAATTATCAAACAACTGTGTGGGTTGGTGGAGGAATTGCAAGTAAAAGTCGATCACTTGACGGCCCTAGCTAACGCCAAAAAGGTCCCTCCTGGACTTGATACGCTTAATCCTATAAAAGCGAGATTGACAGGCCCTACGTACAATATCACGGCTAGAGGGAAGAACTGTGTTCCACCTGCCCCGCTAACAGCTATTCCACCAACACCTACTTTGCCTATTAGGAAAGAAAGGGGAAACACTCAACCGGTAGGCACTTTGCACGCAAAGGGAAAAATGATGTCAATCTTGCCCAAAAGCGTGCCCACAAAACCTAATGCCAAACCTAATGCCATACCTAAAACTTCACAAGTAGATGGAAGCAGAAGGGGTGAGAATAGAAAGGAGGGTTGCCTGCAAGATTCAAGATTGAGTTCCCTCAAACCTTTTAGTCTTTACCATAATGACTATCCCAATCACACTAAGGTTGTTTATATGGTGAACGTTCCTAAAATACCTATGGGGCGAGACCATGAAACTCCCTGGGACCACAGCCTGCTCTTAAAAAAACATTTGTGTGCATGCATTCCCAAAGGAGAAGGGGTCCCCTGGGGACCCCTTCCCATTTGCGAGTGTCTTACCACCCTTTTGAGAAGGATGGTAAACTGCGAGTGTTTTGCAACTGCCTTGCGGTTATAAAACATTCATATATATAGGTTATGGACTCACTATTAGGAAGGGACACCCTTGTCACGCCCCTTCCTAATAGCGAGTTGCTAACCCAATTTTGCGAATTGCTAATTGATTAGCGACTCGCAAAATAGGATTAGTGAATTGGGCTGACCGATTTTGCGGTCACAAAGGAGCAGAAATCCGCTTTGCGACCACAGAAAATGGTTGCACATCTGTCCCTCAGTGTAATAGAGATGAGTATAGTTGAATGGAGAACACTTTAGATAGATATCGTAGAATAAAGTGTCATAGTGTGGAGCTGCCTGTCATAGAATATAGTGGCAATCAGTGCAGTGGACTGGATAGCGCAGCACAGAGGAGGCAGCAGTTCCCGCTCCAGGAGGAGCCCCACAAAACACGCCGCAACTCCGCACGGGACTCCACTGCCCAGGAGCCCGTGCGAGAACACCAGACCGCAGAGGCACGCCCACACGCCCACACGCCCACCGGCCGCCGCTTCGCCGATAGCGCAGCACAGGGGGGGGCAGCAGTTCCCGCTCCAGGAGGAGCCCCGCAAAACAGGCCGCAACTCCGCACGGGACTCCACTGCCCAGGAGCCCTGCGAGAACACCAGACCGCAGAGGCACACCCACACACCCACCGGCCACAAAACAGCTTGCCGGATCCGCTGGCGCGAGTCCCGCTACGCCGATAGCGCGGCACAGAGGAGGCAGCAGTTCCCGCTCCAGGAGGAGCCCCGCAAAACACGCCGCAACTCCGCACGGGACTCCACTGCCCAGGAGCCTGTGCGAGAACACCAGACAGCAGAGGCACACCCACACGCCCACCGGCCACAAAACAGCTTGCCGGACCCGCTGGCGCGAGTCCCGCTACGCCGATAGCGCGGCACAGAGGAGGCAGCAGTTCCCACTGCAGGAGGAGCCCCGCAAAACACGCCGAAACTCCGCACGGGACTCCACTGCCCAGGAGCCCGTGCGAGAACACCAGACAGCAGAGGCACACCCACACGCCCACCGGCCACAAAACAGCTTGCCGGACCCGCTGGCGCAAGTCCCGACACAGCCGATAGCGCGGCACAGAGGAGGCAGCAGTTCCCGCTCCAGGAGGAGCCCCGCAAAACAAGCCGCAACTCCGCACGGGACTCCACTGCCCAGGGGCCCGTGCGAGAACACCAGACCGCAGAGGCACGCCCACACGCCCACACGCCACAAAACAGCTTGCCGGACCCGCTGGCGCGGGTCCCGCTTCGCCGATAGCGCGGCACAGAGGAGGCAGCAGTTCCCGCTCCAGGAGGAGCCCCGCAAAACACGCCGCAACTCCGCACGGGACTCCACTGCCCAGGAGCCCGTGCGAGAACACCAGACCGCAGAGGCACGCCCACACACCCACACGCCCACCGGCCGCCGCTTCGCCAATAGCGCGGCACAGGGGGGGCAGCAGTTCCCGCTCCAGGAGGAGCCCCGCAAAACAGGCCGCAACTCCGCTCGGGACCCCACTGCCCAGGAGCCCGTGCGAGAACACCAGACCGCAGTGGCACGCCCACACGCTCACTGGACACAAAACAGCTTGCCGGACCCGCTAGCGCGGGTCCCGCTTCGCCGATAGCGCGGCACAGAGGAGGCAGCAGTTCCCGCTCCAGGAGGAACCCCTCAAAACACGCCGCAACTCCGCACGGGACTCCACTGCCCAGGAGCCCGTGCGAGAACACCAGACAGCAGAGGCACACCCACACGCCCACCGGCCACAAAACAGCTTGCCGGACCCACTGGCGCGAGTTCCGCTACGCCGATAGCGCGGCACAGAGGAGGCAGCAGTTCCCGCTCCAGGAGGAGCCCCGCAAAACACGCCGCAACTCCGCACGGGACTCCACTGCCCAGGAGCCCGTGCGAGAACACCAGACCGCAGAGGCACGCCCACACGCCCACACGCCACAAAACAGCTTGCCGGACCCACTGCCGCGGGTCCCGCTTCGCCGATAGCACGGCACAGAGGAGGCAGCAGTTCCCGCTTCAGGAGGAGCCCCGCAAAACACCCAGCAAATCCGCACGGGACTCCACTGCCCAGGAGCCCGTGCGAGAACACCAGACCGCAGAGGCACGCCCACACGCCCACCGGCCATAAAGCAACGTCAGCTTGACGCAGCGCGAGACCAACGCCGGACGAAGCCCGGACAAAGGGCGGACAGTATGTGACAGTCCGGGACAGGCAGGGACTGGGCTGGGCCAAGCCCCCTGGATCTTCAACTAAGGTACTTTGTGAGTTGTTTATCTTTCTAGTTCAGGCTATTGATCCAGAGCTATGGGGAAATGGAAGCTGGCAGAAGACTCAGGTGACCTAGTAGGGGGTGTACCTAAGGGAGGGAAAAAAGCCAAAAAATGTAAAAGTAAGCAATTGGCCAAACGGATGCCTAACGCTGGAGCCAATTGTGTCATGGACCGAATAGACGATCTGTTACAAGATTGCGGAGACATACTGACCCAAGCACCCAAAACTGTTGAGATACCTGACGAGGAGACTATGCAAACAGGATCTGGGTTGCACAAAAGGCAAGATAAGGGGGTGGTAAAAATTCCTGACATGTTTTTGTGTAAATCTGTGATGGGGTCAGGGGTTAACACTGTATCAAATGTTGAGAATGAATTATGTGTAGATCAATTGAACCCACCCATATATCCTGATGGTAGCGTGGTGGACTTAGAACCGTTATTTAGCGGCAACAGGTTCTCGGTTTTGTCTCGGATAGGGAGTGAGGACCCAGTAGGAGACTTGATGACGCCCACCGTTAGTGAAAATCCTATATATGTGCCTGGTCATATTGACGTACCGATGTCCCCTGATCACTTAACCGATCCCCTGTTGGTAATTATCAAACAACTGTGTGGGTTGGTGGAGGAATTGCAAGTAAAAGTCGATCACTTGACGGCCCTAGCTAACGCCAAAAAGGTCCCTCCTGGACTTGATACGCTTAATCCTATAAAAGCGAGATTGACAGGCCCTACGTACAATATCACGGCTAGAGGGAAGAACTGTGTTCCACCTGCCCCGCTAACAGCTATTCCACCAACACCTACTTTGCCTATTAGGAAAGAAAGGGGAAACACTCAACCGGTAGGCAATTTGCACGCAAAGGGAAAAATGATGTCAATCTTGCCCAAAAGCGTGCCCACAAAACCTAATGCCAAACCTAATGCCATACCTAAAACTTCACAAGTAGATGGAAGCAGAAGGGGTGAGAATAGAAAGGAGGGTTGCCTGCAAGATTCAAGATTGAGTTCCCTCAAACCTTTTAGTCTTTACCATAATGACTATCCCAATCACACTAAGGTTGTTTATATGGTGAACGTTCCTAAAATACCTATGGGGCGAGACCATGAAACTCCCTGGGACCACAGCCTGCTCTTAAAAAAACATTTGTGTGCATGCATTCCCAAAGGAGAAGGGGTCCCCTGGGGACCCCTTCCCATTTGCGAGTGTCTTACCACCCTTTTGAGAAGGATGGTAAACTGCGAGTGTTTTGCAACTGCCTTGCGGTTATAAAACATTCATATATATAGGTTATGGACTCACTATTAGGAAGGGACACCCTTGTCACGCCCCTTCCTAATAGCGAGTTGCTAACCCAATTTTGCGAATTGCTAATTGATTAGCGACTCGCAAAATAGGATTAGTGAATTGGGCTGACCGATTTTGCGGTCACAAAGGAGCAGAAATCCCCTTTGCGACCACAGAAAATGGTTGCACATCTGTCCCTCAGTGTAATAGAGATGAGTATAGTTGAATGGAGAACACTTTAGATAGATATCGTAGAATAAAGTGTCATAGTGTGGAGCTGCCTGTCATAGAATATAGTGGCATTCAGTGCAGTGGACTGGATAGCGCGGCACAGAGGAGGCAGCAGTTCCCGCTCCAGGAGGAGCCCCGCAAAACACGCCGCAACTCCGCACGGGACTCCACTGCCCAGGAGCCCGTGCGAGAACACCAGACCACAGAGGCACGCCCACACGCCCACCGGCCACAAAACAGCTTGCCGGACCCGCTGGTGCGGGTCCCGCTTCGCCGATAGCGCGGCACAGAGGAGGCAGCAGTTCCCGCTCCAGGAGGAGCCCCGCAAAGCACGCCGCAACTCCGCACGGGACTCCACTGCCCAGGAGCCCGTGCGAGAACACCAGACAGCAGAGGCACACCCACACGCCCACCGGCCACAAAACAGCTTGCTGGACCCGCTGGTGCTGGTCCCGCTTCGCCGATAGCGCGGCACAGAGGAGGCAGCAGTTCCCGCTCCAGGAGGAGCCCCGCAAAACACGCCGCAACTCCGCACGGGACTACACTACCCAGGAGCCTGTGCGAGAACACGAGACCGCAGAGGCACGCCCACACGCCCACCGGCCACAAAACAGCTTGCCGGACCCGCTGGCGCAGGTCCCACTTCGCCGATAGCGCGGCACAGAGGAGGCAGCAGTTCCCGCTCCAGGAGGAGCCCCGCAAAACACGCCGCAACTCCGCACGGGACTCCCCTGCCCAGGGGCCCGTGCGAGAACACCAGACCGCAGAGGCATGCCCACACGCCCACCGGCCACAAAACAGCTTGCCGGACCCGCTGGTGCGGGTCCCGCTTCGCCGATAGCGCGGCACAGAGGAGGCAGCAGTTCCCGCTCCAGGAGGAGCCCCGCAAAAGAGACATACTGACCCAAGCACCCAAAACTGTTGAGATACCTGACGAGGAGACTATGCAAACAGGATCTTGGTTGCACAAAAGGCAAGATAAGGGGGTGGTGAAAATTCCTGACATGTTTTTTTGTAAATCTGTGATGGGGTCAGGGGTTAACACTGTATCAAATGTTGCGAATGAATTATGTGTAGATCAATTGAACCCACCCATAGATCCTGATGGTAGCGTGGTGGACTTAGAACCGTTATTTAGCGGCAACAGGTTCTCGGTTTTGTCTCAGATAGGGTGTGAGGACCCAGTAGGAGACTTAATGACGCCCACCGTTAGTGAAAATCCTATATCTGTGCCTGGTCATATTGACGTACCGATGTCCCCTGATCACTCAACCGATCCCCTGTGGGTAATTATCAAACAATTATGTGGGTTGGTGGAGGAATTGCAAGTAAAAGTCAATCACTTGACGGCCCTAGCTAACGCCAAAAAGGTCACTCCTGGACTTGATACGCTTAATCCTATAAATTGCCCAAAAGCGTGCCCACAAAACCTAATGCCAAACCTAATGCCATACCTAAAACTTCACAAGTAGATGGAAGCAGAAGGGGTGAGGATAGAAAGGAGGGTTGCCTGCAAGATTCAAGATTGAGTTCCCTCAAACCTTTTAGTCTTTACCATAATGACTATCCCAATCACACTAAGGTTGTTTATATGCTGAATGTTCCTAAAATACCTATGGGGCGAGACCATGAAACTCCGGACTCCCTAACGAATAAGACTATCCATTGAATTAGGTATATCAGGGGGTGTAGGTCTGTTATCAGGGAGGATATTTCAAAAACCACAAGAATTACAACTCCTGGCGACACCTATGACTGTATCGAGGTAGTCTTAAAAAACACAAAGATAGCAGAGGTCTTGATAGCCCTGGAATACAGGACCTGCTCCCCAGATAACTCCCGGATTCAAATGAGATCTCAACCCTACCAAAGAAGGTCACTAACTAGTGTAATGTCAGAGAGGATTATAGATAATGCCTCTTCAGGTTTGGATAATAGCGATTGACTCCAGATTGGAGAAGTATCACCCAGGGAGATAAGTGTCGATGAGGCTCCAAATCTTGCACTTGTTGTAATGGACCCCACTTTCTCTATCTCAGAACCACCGCTTCTAGGGATGTTAAGTGTACAGAACAAAGCATCAGGTACCATCCAGGATATTAATAATTCTGTAAATTCCCCTGTTACTACAGGGGCACTTCTTTCCTGGAACATTGCAGGACTTAGAGCGAAAATGGACTCCCCAGAGTGGATTTCCTTTATCAATAGACATGATATATGTCTATTCCAGGAAACCTGGGCTCTGGAGCAGTTACACTTCCCAGGGTAACTGAACTATGGAATCCTGGCGGAAAAGAAAGGGAAAGGTCGACCGTCAGGCGGCCTGGCGATGTGGATTAGACAAGACCTCGATGTAACGGTTAAGGTAATTCCTACTAGGCACAGGGATCTACAGGCGCTCCTGCTCGAGTTCCCAAAGCGAGACCCTATTTATCTATACAATGTATATGCTAGAAGTACCGGGGTTAAGAATTAGGAAATTTTAACACTTTTGGAGGAACTCCTAGAAAGTAATTCTCTCCATACTAATAATATTATTATAGGAGGTGATTTTAATGTGACATTTGAACCTCTCCTGAATGATAACTGGGACCTTTCAGATGAAGAAGATAGGACTTGGGGTGTCCCTAAACTGGACTTACCACCCATTAAAAGATGGACGCAAATTGCTACTCAGCTTAACTCTTTTTGTCTAAACAAAGGAGTTAGATCTGCCAACGATAGAACAGTGGGTGATAAAAGTGGGGCAAATACTTATAAGGCCGGCCCCCGGCAGAGTAGAATAGATTACATTCTTGTTAGCTTGAGCCTGTGGAGGTATCTGCAGGATATGCAAGTTATGGATAGATTAGAGAGTGATCATAATCCTCTATCGGCCAAAATATCTTATTGGGAATCACCAGTAGCTTTAATTAGGGTGACTGATGCTGTTACTCCAGTGGACGTCGTTATCACTAATGATATGCGTCACGTCCGCTGGGCTAAAGTTGCGGTCAATCAGGAGAACGTTGATTTTATAGCTGGTAAGCTTACAAGGGCAACAAAAGATCTGAAGGGGACACTGGTAGTGGAGTATCCAACCGCTAATAATGAACATGCAACCAGGACACATGAGGCTTTTTTTAAGGACCTGCGATCAGTGTTTGTAAAGCCTTCCCAAAAAAGTGGTCCTTGTAAACAAGTTTCTCCACGCTGGTATTCAGCAGACTGTAGGCAGGCTCGTTTGGAGCTAGGTAGAGCCCTTAAAAATGGTTTGAGTTTAGATGTTTGTGTAGCCAGGGCAGCGTATAAATCAGCCATTTTTAAATCCAAGCGCCTGTGGGATGAGCAGAGGTGGGCAGACTTGCTGGAAGCAGGACTTCATAAAGATCCACGGAAGTTCTGGAACACCTATAGGAGTGGTGTGGATAGTAACTCTGATAAATCTCAGAATTGGGTCCCACAGGATAAATGGGTATCCCATTTCAAACCGCAGTTTGCGATGGCAGCAGGGCAAGACTCTCCTGTTGAGGTGTCTTACTCACCCTTTTTGGAGGATCCCTTTACCTTGGGGGACGTTCAGCTGGCATTGGATAACGTTGTTTCTGGTAGAGCGCCAGGAATTGACGGTATCCCAGCTGATCTATTCCTACAAGATAGAGATTCGTGGGGAGCATACATATTACTATTGGCAAATGCAGTGGCAAGGGGAGCACCGGTTCCCAAATCATGGAAAGGGGCTGAAATAATCCCTGTCTACAAGAAGGGGGACAAATCCCAGCCTGGAAACTATCGACCAATTAGTTTGATCGACACTACCCAGAAGATCATTAGTAGGCTCATTTTAAATAAGGTCCATTTCTGGGAGAGGGAGTACAGCATTTTGTCCCACTTGCAGGTTGGCTTCAGAAGTTGCGTTAGCGCGGTCGACCAAGTTATGCATTTCACTATGCTATACTGGAAGACCGTTCTAATTGGCAAAGGCAGCCTCTATGCCGCCTTTATAGACTTAAGGGCGGCATTTGATTTGGTCCCTCGCCATACATTATGGAAAGTACTCACTGATATGGGAATGCCAGGGGATCTTTTGTCTCTGATAGTTAGGCTCCACCAGGAGAATTTTGCCCAGATTAGGTGGGGTAGTCCTGGCAATGTTACACCACAGTTCCCCGTAGAAACAGGAGTCCGCCAAGGATGTGTCCTGGCGCCAACATTATCTTCTTTATATATAAAAGATGTTGCAAAAATTTTAATTGACTCTAATGTTGATGCTCCTATTCTTGCTGGAGGTAAAATCCCCATGTTAATGTTTTCAGACGATTGTCTTATAGTTTCAAAGAGCCCGAGCGGGTTACAGAAGGCTCTGACAATTTTCGAGGACTTCTGTGCCGCCCGTGGTTTGGAAGTTAATGTTCTAAAATCCAAGTACATGTCTTTTAATGCACCTAAAGTAAACAGGGGCACTGTACATATGAGTACCGGCCCTCTTGAGAAGGTAGAGGCATTTAGCTATCTGGGTATCTGTATTCAACAGGATCTGTCCTGGAGACAGCAGATTGATCTGGCCACCCTGAAGCATCAAGCAAATTAAGAAAAAGGGGATGCCAACGGTATTTTCTTGAGGGAGGTTATTTGTCAAGACAAATACTACTAGTTATCTGTCTCATCACATAGTACATTGTATAGTAACTATCTCATCTAATACAACGTTCATCTACTAGCCATTACCAACAACTGAAGCTAAAAAGAAAAAACATACAACAAAAGGTGATTTAAAGTTTTCTTTTAGAAATCCTTTTTCATGTTTTTACATCATACATACAATTCACGCAATATTTAATCTTGTGTGAAAGTACTTTTCATGATTCGAAAGCAATATATCTTGTTCAGAATCCAAGAACTCAAATATCTTATTGTTGTGGCTCCTTAATCCAAGGGTTGTGTGGGAAGCCCAATAGTTTATATGCAAGGAAAATCTGGCAATGTCTTTTCTTGAACATCACGTAGTGGGGGTGGGTTGCACACCTCAGTTCCATCAAATTTCACAAATCTTTGTAACCTGATTCTAGTGTGCTCAATGGTACAGTGCCCAGCTCCAATGGCGCGTGGATTAATTAGACACAATAGTGGGATACTTAGAGAAGTGCCCCTGACCATGGCACAGTTGCTGCTGTCTGCTTTTGCAGTAAATATCAATCAATGTCATCTGTTTAACACTTAGTAATCCTTATTTAATCCTCTTCTCGCATTTGTATGGGGTGGGAAGAGCGAGGGAGAAGCTTTGAGTCAGCAATGTGAAAAAAATGTGATGAGAAATGTTAGCTGAAGGGCAGGACGTCGGTTAACCACCTTGGGGGTGAAAGGGGCTAATAGCGCAGGGTGAGTTTTTATTTATCATTAACACACGAGTATTGTAGCGATTTGTATCAAGATTATTTATAAAGTACAATGCCATGTAAACTAGCTGAGCATAACTGTTGACAAGATGATATATGATAAAATGTCCGGACAGCACGCAGCACGTCTTGCAGTTCACGATAGCCAATGTTATTATTTTTTGCGCCAGGTATTTTACAAGAGGAAATGATGTATATTTATTGGTGTGCATTGTATTCATTGGAGTTTAATTGTTTTCACAGTTACCCCTGACGAAGGGCCCCCGGAGGCCCGAAATGCATTGGGTTATGTTAATAAACTGCTTTTGGATGAAATTAGCATTTCTGCGTATTCATGAGCAAAGAGGCAGGGATGGCCCATCTCGAGTATGAGAAACTTTGAAAATTGGCTTCACACTTGCATGTGGTTTAAATTACGAGTACAAATGCGAGAAGAGGATTAAATAAGGATTACTAAGTGTTAAACAGATGACATTGATTGATATTTACTGCAAAAGCAGACAGCAGCAACTGTGCCACGGTCAGGGGCACTTCTCTAAGTGTCCCACTATTGTGTCTAATGTCTTTTCTTGGCCTTATTTCCTTTTCGAACACCCGAAAAACAAGGGGCATAAAGAAGCAAAAAACACTGTCTTTGGGGCTTCTAGTCAAAATAAGGCTCCTAGAGATTATATCCAAATGATTTCCAAATCAAAAAGAAGGTGTCGAAATAAATGGTAACTGTCGACGCATTTCAGCCTGTCAAGCAGTTTCAGGCCTCATCAGGACAAAGGGCAACAATAATCTAACAGGAAATCCTAAAACAAAAACGTAAATAGACATTATCAATAATTACATCCTTCTAAGTTTTAAAATAATGAGACTGTATGTTTCACGGACACAGGCACCCTAAGGGGCCACTCCCACTATAAGAGGAGATAATTCCTCAAGCCTGAAGCATCGACAATTATCAGGAGCTTTGACCGTAGAGCATTCTAGGTCTCTGACTAGACCAGTAAGTCCGGTGTTAGAGGTTTACAATGGTAAGGTAGTTAGCTCTACTCTGTATGGTGTGGAAATGTGGGGAAGCGAAAAGCTAAAGGGGATGACTGTCTCAGAAAACACATTTCTTAGAAAGCTAATAAGGCTACCTCAAAGCACTCCATTGTATCCACTGTTCTATGACTTGGGTATAACACCAATAGCCTAATTGCATCTCTGCGCCCAATACTATACTGGCGGCGAATTTGGACCACACCGGAATTGGAAACATACACTAGAGGGCTGATGGATGTGATTAAAAGTGACGGTTCCCGGAAAGTCAAATGGTTGGGACATATCCAAAATCTTTTGAATGAATTAGGATTTGGTGAATTGTGGAAGGATCCATTGCACGCCAGGTTCCCACCGAAGAAGACACTCAAGACTTTGTACTGGAACATGGTGGCTACAAAGATTTTTAGTACCACACCTTCACAATCCCTTGCTGGTTTATTTTTAGAAATCAAAGATTGTCCCAAACTTGAGGAATTCTGGGATGTCATTACAAAGCCCCTTTACAGCAAGCTCTACTTTCAGCTAAGAGTGGGAAGTCTACCTGTAAGGTCGTTCTCAAATAGATGGTCCAGTGGAGGCATGGTGGTTTGCCCAGCTTGTCCAAGTGTTCCTGAAACCATAGGCCACCTTCTGTTTGAGTGCCCAATGTATGCAGCACCAAGGCGGAAGTGGCTAAAGCCGATGTGTAGATCATTGGGAACAAGGAAGGAATGACTGCAGTTAGACTCATCCGTTCCAGTCCTAATATGTCTGTGTATATTGCGGTGGCAAAATACCTAGGATGGGCATGGACGATTAGAGCCCGACTCCTGAAGGAATAATACAGTACCTAACGTTGTAGGCTGGATACCTCTCGTAAGAATAATATTTTGCACATTTGTACAGTTTTTAATGATTTTTTAACTATTTATTCATGAAATTGATAATCTGTTTTTTTAATGGTTTTATTATTAGAAGTTTATACATGTACTTTTATATGTGGAACATGCTTTTATGACAATTGTCGAAATAAAGCTTACTTGACTTGAGTAACACAGAATACAGTTAAGCGTTATAAATTGGTGTACCATATTGCACACCAGACTGCAGTGGCATCTTGTACAATATTGAAAAGTGTTGTAGACTATAGGAGAGCAGAGTTGCGCACAGTGTAGTATGATTGTTTAAAGTGGAGTGGCATACAGTAGAGGACAGTATTGTAAAGTGTGCTAAAGTAGATTGGCCTAGAACATTTTAGAGTAGAATAGTAAAGAGTGACATAGAGTGGAGTGGTGTAAAGTTAGGTAGTGGAGTAGAGTGAAGTACAGTGGAGTACTGTGTCATAGAGTACAGTGGAGTAAAGTGGCATGAAATGGCATAGAAAGAGCTGCGTACACTGTTGTAAAGTGGAATAGAGTATCAGACAGTGACAGAGTGGAGTAGAGTGCTGTACAGTAAAGTACAGTGGATCGTAGGAGTATAGAGTGGAGTAACATGTAAGAGAGTGCCATACAGTGTAGTATAGAGTTGTAGAGTAGATTTGCATAGAGTAGAGTGGTGTGCCATACATTGGGGCTGCATAGAGTGTATTGTTGTAGAGTGGTGTAGAATGAGGTAAAGTCTTGTACAGTAGATTAGAGTGGAGTAGAGTGGAGTGAAGTGGCATAACGTAGTGTGGAGTAATTTATAAAACAGTGTATAAGCATGTCATCTAGTAGAGTGGCCTGGAGTGGAGTACAGAATAGTTGTGTAGAGTTGAGTTGATCAAACTGGTCTAAATTAGCATCTCATATAGTACAGTGGAGTACTGTGTCGTCAAATATTCAACATTGTGTATAGTGGAATACAGTGTTGTACAATGGAGTGTACCTGCATAGAATGTAATGTGGAGTTGGGCAGTGGAGTGTACAGGGATAGAGTGAAGTAGAGTGTCATAAAGTGCCATAAAGTATAATAGATCTTTATGGAGTGGAGTGCGAGAAATGCCTGGGTGCACATGCAAAGTTTCTCAAGGATTACCGATACGGCGAGGAAGAGGAGGAGGGCAGCCTGGGGATGCCGCAGTACAGGTAAGTGGTTTTTAATGCATTTTTAATTAATGTTGAATTACTTGTTAATAGGGGGGATGGAGGCGGGGGCTGGCGAACTCCATTCCACTCGGGGCGGAGATTTGCCTTCTCCGCTTTCTCTGCGGAGCGCAGAGAAGACAAATCTCCGCACACTTTGCGGGCGGAACAGAGTTCTCCGCACGGGGTTAGTGGTGTGTAGTGGATTACTGCACAGTCAAGTAGCATACAGTGGTATAGCGTACAGTGTCATTGAGAATCGTGGAGTAATGTCCAGTGACGTTTAGAATAGTAGAGTGGCACACAGTGGAAATAGCAGAGTGGAGTGCTGTACGGTGGAGTGGCTGTGAGTGGAGTAGCAGATAGTGGAGTAGCATACAGTGAAGTGACATTCAATGGAGTAGCATAGAACACACAGGCGTAGACAGTAGTGGCATACACTAGAGCGGTGTAGAGTGGAGTAGTGCACAGTGTAGTGGTATAAAGTGAGCTAGAATGAAATGCAGTTATATAAAGTGGAGTGGCATACAGCGGAATGCCATAAAGTGGAATGTTGTGCATTGGAGTGATATTGCACAGTTATACAGTCTAGTGCTGTATACTGGAGTGGGATACAGTTTAGTGGGGTAGAGTGGACTAGTATACAATGGAGTGCCATAGACTGGAGTGGAGTACAATGGAAAAGCAAAGAATTGCGTGGCATAGAGTGGAGTGGTGTAAACGGGTGTGGTGTAGAGAGGAACAGCATATAGTGATTTAGCATAACCTGCACAGGCATACACTGCTGTAGGCTGGAGGGCCATCAAGTGTAATGGGGTAGAGTTGAATAGTATACAGTGGAGTGCCATAGACTGGAGTGGCGTCCAATGGAATAGTGTAAAATTGAGTGGCATAGAGTGGAGTGGTGAAAATTGGAGTAGTATAGAGTGGAGTAGCACACGGTGTAGTGGTGTAGACAGCACTAGTGTACACTTGAGTAGGACACAGTAGAATAGCATACAGTGGAATGGCATGCAATATAGTAGCATACAATGGAACAACACACAATGTAGTGGAGTAGAGTACAGTGGAGTACACTTGATTGGCATACAGAGGAGTAGGATACAGTTGAGTAGTACAGTGTTGAAAAGCATACAATGGACTGCCATATATTGCAGTGGAATACAGTGGAATAGCGTGGATTGAAGTGGTGCACAGTGGAGTGGCGTACAGTGAAATAGAGTACAGTGCAGTAATGTATAGTGGAGTGGCATACTGTTAAGAAGCATACACTGGAGTGGCACACACTGGAGTGGGGTAGAGTGTATTATAATACAGTAAAGTGGTGTACAGTGGGTTGATGTCTTTTTTAATTGAATAGTATAGAATAGAGTGGTGTACAGTGGACTGGATAACACTGCAGTTGCATAGAAATAAGTACCATCTAGTGGAGTGTCATACTGTGGAACAGCAAACAGTTGAGTGTCTTAGTGTGGAATGGCCTACACTGGACTAGCTTAGAGTGGAGTGGCATCCAGCGCAGGGCAGTTTATTGGAATAGCTTATAGGAGAGGAGTATAGAGTGTTGTGGCATGGTGTAGAGTGGCATACATTGAAGTGGAGTAGAGTGGGATAACATGCTCTGGAGTGGCATAGATAACAGTGGCATACAGTGGAGTAGAGGTAGAGTGAAATCAAACAATTACAGTGGAGTGGCATACACTGGAGTTGTGTACACTATAATAGCATAGAGTGGAGTGGCGTACAGTGGCTTGGGGTACACTGGAATAGCATAGAGTATAGTGCAGTGAACTGGGATACAGTGGAATAGCATAGAGTGGAGTACTGTAGAGTGGAGTTATGGACAGTGGAGTGACATACAGTGGACTTGCTTAGACTGAATTGCATACAGTACAGTAGAGTAGAGTGGGACAGCATACAGTGGCATGGTGTCTAGAGGAGTAGCGTCCAATGCAAAAGCATACAATAGAGTAGTGTATAGTAGAGTATCATAGAGTGCAGTGCCGTACTCTGCTGTGGAGTACAGTGGAGTAGCGTCCACTGGTGGGCCATACAGTGAACTAGCGTACAGTAGACTGTGCTACAGGAGAGTGGAATACAGTGGAATAGTGTATATTTGAGTTGCCCTAGATTTGAGAGGAGAAGTCTGGAGTAGCATATACTGGAGTAGCATACAGTGAAGTGTTGTAGACTGGAGTTGTGTACAGTGGGCTAGAGTGGTATGCCATGCAGTGGCTTGGCATAGAGTGAAGTTGCAGACATTGTAATAGCATAGAGTGCAGTGGTGTACAGTGAAGTAGAGTAGAGTGGAGTGGCACAGACTAGAGTGGTGTATACTGTAGTGTCGTACAGTGGAATACTGTAGAGTGGAGTGGTGCATAGTTGAGTGACATACACTGGAGTGGTATACATTGGAGTGGCGTACACTGGTGTGGAGTAGAGAGGAATACAATACATTGGAGTGGCATAGATTGGAGGTATGTACAGTGGTACAGAGTAGAGTATAGTGGCGAATAGTATAGTGGCATAGAGTGGAGTGTCGTACATTAAAGTGGTATAGAGTTGAATATCAACTGCATATTGGACTTGCAATTCAAAAACTTTATTCGATCATTTGTTGATAATAATCATAAAAGTACATACATACATAAATCGATAAAATACATATAAATACAACTGATTTAGAATAATCATGTATCAAGGGACATATTATTCCTCAAGTGTACAGACTTTAAAATGAATACGGCAGTAAAAAAGCAAATGTCCTGCGAATCAAGTCCAAATAAGAGCCTCATAGCAGATTCGATTGTGGATACATTGTATTTTTTTAAAAAGTGGTTTCAAATATAGTTTATGGAGATGAAGATAAAAAGGGCATAACAATAAAAAGTGCTCCGGGCTTTGCTTTGTAATCCCGTCACAAGGACAGGGGGCAACGGTGTGGGTCTTGATGTGTGGATACCCAACAAGCAAGTGAACAGTCCCCATCCGCAATCTTGTCAATACATATTGGTGGGAACGAATGGTGACCATTCTAAGGTATCCTGCGAATCCCGATTCTACCATGTTGTACCTATCGTAAAAAACATGTGTAGAATACTGAGAGGTAGCAGCATTACGCTTTACAGTACCAGCCCTCAGGAATACATGTTTAAGCTCTTTCTTTGGGATGTCTATAACACAGGGTGGGTTATCACACACAGAAAGATTGAAGACATCCTTAAATACCTGGATAATATAGTTGAGCCAGGGGATACGGGAACATTTATCCAAGTGGAGACAGTCAAGAATGATCTTTTTTGTGAACCCCGTCTGCTCCTTAATCCAAATAGATCTCCATACTAGAAGTGGTCTTAGGCTGATCAAATCAGAAAGATGTTCCAGACCAACCTCCTGGTGGATCAGTTTGGTTGAAGCAGAGGATGGTAAGCATAAAAGCTTATTAGCGAATTTGTTTTCCTCCACCTGGAGCATATAATGGTTACAATGGCCCCATACACCTGAACCATAGAAGGCCAGGGCAACACATTTATGGCGATATAAGTACAGCATGTCGGGTATCCGCCTAGAGCCTAGCTTAGTTGCAAACTTAAATATGCCAAAGGAACACTTGGCCATTTTAGCACTTACATTGGTCATTTCGGACGCCCACATCCCCCACTATTAAAAGTGATGCCTAAATAGCAAAATTTGTCAACCACTTGTATTGTTTGATCCATAACAGTAAAAGGTCTTAGATTTTTGACTTTCTTGCCACAGGCCATAATAAAGGTTTTTGAATTGTTCATTTTTAATTTTCTCCCATTGATAAAATCCACAAATTTGTCCATGAGTTTCTGCAGCCCAAGGGGGGTTCTCGAGAGTAGGACCGCGTCATCAGCGTAAAGCAATACCGGAATGGGTATGCCGTCGGCGGTCGGTGCGTCAGCATTGACAGCACGTAGTTCAGACTCAATTGCGTTAATAAAAAGGGAGAAAAGAAGAGGGGCAAGGACACATCCCTGCCTAATACCAGAGCCAATCAGAATATTAGGGGAACACTCTCCTGATTGCCCGTAACGTATCTTAGCCGACAGGTTCCTATACAATTGGGCTAAGAAGTAGATGATTTCCCGTGGGGCACCCATATCCAGTAGGGTTGACCACAGAAGACCATGGTCAACCAGGTCGAAAGCACTGGAGAGGTCAGCAAAGCAAAGAAACAACGAGCCTTGCTTAGCACGTGTATATTTGCCTATGATGAGGTCCAGGTTTATGCACTGTTCTATTGTGCCTAGCCCCTTTCGGAAACCAAACTGGGAGTCCGCCAGGACACCCTTTTCTTCAACCCAATCCTCCAAGCGGCTCAATAATACCCTACTCATAATTTTTAGGGAGGCAGTAAGGAGCGAGATAGGGCGATAATTTTTTGCCTCTCCTCTCGCACCTTTTTTATAAATAGGAATGATGATAGATTCCCCCCAGGCCTGAGGGGCTTGGGTCATTGCTGCTGCATTAAACACCTTGGTCAGCAGTGGACTCCAAAGGGATACCTCAGCTTTATAGAGATCAACGGGTACCCCATCAGGGCCCGGTGCCTTCCCCCCCTTACTACACCAGATGGCAGTATCCACCTCGGTGACTGTGATGTTAAGAGGTAGGGGGTGGCAACCACAGCATCCCTGTCACCCCCTGCGTCTAATCTGTCGGGGTAAAAATGCTGGAAAAATGGGCAACCCATTGTTCTTCGCTCACTTGGGCAGACAAGACCGGGGCTTCATCCTTTTGAAGAAAAGGACTGTTGACCGTGGACCAGAAGAGCTTAGCATCCTTAAGATCCACGGCCATTGTCAGGTTGTCCCAGGCCTCTTCCCTTAATTCCTGTTTCCTGGCCTTCAGGTGAGTGGTGTATTCCCTCCTCAGAGCCCTAACTGCTTCCTTATCCCTAGGTTTGCAATTAAGGGCGGCTTTTAGTTTTTGTAGGGATTTAGTGCATTCCTTGTTAAACCATCCACTATTGGTCCTAGTGCCTTTAGGTTTTGTACCAGTTAAAATTTTTGCGATATTTTTATTAATGGTATCAAAACTAACTAATATATCAGCACTACCTTTATCGGGTTCAAGACAGCATTCTACCTCATCTAAACAGGCTGACACTATGGTGCTTAGTAGGCGTTCCTCATTATGCCTACCCCATTTAATTCTAGGGCCATTTAATCTGTGTGGAACAACGTCTGTCACGGTACCATGCGACACCTTTGACTTATCCCCCCACAAAGAGAGACACATTGTTAAACAATTGTGGTCACTAAGGGCTAGGTCGACTATTACAGGGGGGGTACAAAAAGTCATAATACTGGAGGAGACGATGAGGTAATCGATAACCGTCGCACAGTTCCTACCAATAAAGGTTGGTACCGAATTACCCTCACTGTCTACGCCAGGTAACATGATACATAAATCCAATTTGAGCATGAGAGTATTTAAAGATTCACCATAGGCCGAATGTAGAAAGTGGGCCTGATCATCTCCAGCCTCCCCGCCATACCCACACACCCTCGTGCCAGCAAAGGGACACATGTGAATGTTGAAATCGCCTCCCCACAGAATTTCAAAAGGCACTCTGCTACGGCCACACAGTCTCTCCACCTCCGCATTAAGTTCTTCAACCATAACAGTGTTTGAGTGGTTAAAAACATTATTGTAATGATTTATTATTAGAACATTCCGCCCATCCCTGTGTTGCAACCATAACAGCTGCGAGTGCAGACCAACAGTCAGATGGATTTTCACATGTACCGGCAGCCTCACAAAGAGCAATATCACCAACCGCCGCTAGCTCTTCCCATGTTGGATGGCTGTGCTTGACAATAATAGGCAGCATACCCATCAAGGTAGACGTCTTCGACTGCCCAAGTCTCCTGGAGACATAGGATGTCGAATTGGGTTAGAAATTCTAACCACCCTAAACGATCCGTCTTGTTGTTCCACCCAGCAATATTCCAACTCCCTAACTTATAGCCTCTCTCTATTGAACTTACAGCCTCATTGGGCAGAGGGCTCATATGGAGAGGGGTTACATTCCTGATCGTGTGTTCGTCGGATACCCGGGGAATACTACCCCACATCGGTAAGTCTATGGGTGTTATGATACCATCTCCCGGAGTAAAGGAATCCGGGTTACAATGAATCTGCCCAATAGTGAGTTTATAGCAACTGGGATAACGGGCAGCATTAAACCCCTTAGGCAGGTTGTCCATAGTAGAGCCTCTCGCCACCATACACAGACCCACATCCCCCCCTTCATCTCCACATGTTCCTTCACCCACCTCCCCCGTGACTAGTTGGCTTCAATCACAGTCCTCCAAGCTGCTAAACAGGTCAAACCTATTGGTGGTCTCTAGGGGCGTGAAGGGTTTGAGATGATCCATTCTCCTGTGTGTGGCGGAATTATGCCTTGGAGCCACAATATTCCACCCATGCGGGTCAGCTACTGTTATGTTATGATCACCATTGGTTGTAAAACCGTTATTATATACGGGTGGACAGTATGGGTTTGGGTACACTTGCCTCAGTAAAGGGGGGAGAGGGGCTGACAGGAATTGGTGATGGGGTGGAAACACCACTGAGCAGGGATAAAAATAAGTAAGAGGGCGAGGGGTGATATGATTACTGTCATAATCGGAAGGCCAGGTAAGTATGAAATGCACAGCATTCTGGTCTCTAAAATTGATGACCACTATATCTCCCTCGATGTCTTTGGGTCTTCCCCCCAGCCAGGGAAGACGACGAACATGGACGATTTCACCATTGATGTTTTTTGCAATGGGTCTATACGTGCTCAACCAGTGCATTATTTTGTTCTTCAACTGGGCAAAACCTTCGCGTTTGTTCGCCTCTAGCTCTGGGACCCCAGTAAGTACCACCACGAAAGGCACTGCTTCCGGTGGAAGTTCTGGGAGGGGGCCCTTGTTATGATTGCCCCGTGTGGGTCGCCCATTCCCTCTGTCCCTCTTCTGATTCCCAGGAGCTTGACCCATGTTCTTCGCCGAACCGGTAACCGTTACAGCGGGGAGCAATGCGGGTAAACTATTAGGTAATGCAGGGTTAGCTTTAGGTATAGTTTCTTTCACAGTTTGTAATAATTGTGGCATACCTGCAATCTGGACAGGGGCAGGTGTGGTGATTAAAACTGGTGTACTTGAAGGGGTTGGTATAGTGGAAGTTTGAAGGACAGGATTAGACGGTACCTTGGTGATTGCTAACTTGCTACCTAGTTCACGCTCTATCTTCCCCAGCCTGTCGTCCATTTTGTTAAGTCTTTCTACAATGGCAAGAGTATAGGTCCGTATTATGGACTCTATACTATCAATTAGGACACCATTTGAAGATTCCTGTGGTGTCACAACGGCAGGAGAGTTATCAGGTATAGAGCTGAACTGTACTACTTTGGGGGTGGGGCAAGAAT
This sequence comes from Lissotriton vulgaris, assembly GCF_964263255.1. Lineage (NCBI taxonomy): Eukaryota > Metazoa > Chordata > Amphibia > Caudata > Salamandridae > Lissotriton > Lissotriton vulgaris. Next base: position 727,064,693 of record NC_141696.1, read on the forward strand.
GTATAGGTGATGTAGCTATCCTTCCTTTATTCATAGTTGGTACCCGCTCTCCCCCTGTACTAGCATCGTTTTTAACACCAAAATCAGCATGATTCATTTTCCTTTTTGGTAAGTCGGACCTTTTCCGCCTCTTTTTATTAGGTGGGGGGCCATACATTTTAGTAGGTATAACTTTCTTTACCCTACTTCTTGCTGATTTAATTTGCCTAGGGGTGGGGGTTATTAGTGCCTTGGTGGTAACTATGTTTTTAATTATACTAGAGTTAGTTTGATTAGATGTGGTATTGGTAATGTCCTGGGGTTCTATATCAATTGTAGGCGTACCCTCTCTGAATATTAAAGGAACGCTGTCCTGAGTGAGAGTGCAAACATTCTCAATTAAACCACCCTCCAAAGTAGAACTAATTAGAACAGGTGAATCGGATTATACTCTATTTTTTAGGCTCTCTACCGAGCGTCGGCGCTCAGCCCGGCGTTCTGCAAGGGTAGGAGTAGTGGGGGTATCCATAGCAGATTTCTTGAAATAATTATCTAAGTTCCCATTAATCAAACTCACAGGTTTCTCGGGGCCAACAAGCTCCGGGGTTAGGGTTTCAACAGGCATAATGTTCAACAATAAAATAGCCCCCAAACACTTACTCCAATAGTCCAGGACAGTACAATGTTCGGGCAGGGGTTCTGGCCCAGCCCAGCCTCCACAGGCCTCTGAGGGCCACAGAGGGCCCGCCCTTGTCCCGGGCTTCTCCCGGGCACACTCCCGCGCAGCGGGACACGGCTGCTACTGATGTACAATCCTTTTGAAAAAGAGGAGGAGCTGCAGGGAGAGAGTCCCAGGTGGTGGCGGTTGGGGGTTGCTGGCACTCCTGGGACTTGGAGTCCTGCGCCGCAACACTCTCGCAGCCCTGCAGAGTCAACCTCCCACAAGGAGCCCCACACGAAGCGGGACCCGCGCAGGGGGTTCCGCGAGCAGTTAGGGTGAAGGCAGAGGTAAAAAACAGCAGTCCAGAGTCCCAGCTCAAGGCAGAAGCAATTTCCAGCGTAATCCAACTTACAGCCAACGGGGACGGCTTTTAACTATGATGTTTGCAGGGAGGAGCTGCAGGGAGAGCGTCCCAGGTGGTGGCGGTTGGGGGTTGCTGGCGCTCCTGGGACTTGGAGTCCTGTGCCGCAACACGCTCGCAGCCCTGCAGAGTCAACCTCCCACAAGGAGTCCCACACGAAGCGGGACCCGCGCAGCGGGTTCCGCAAGCAGTTAGGGTGAAGGCAGAGGTAAAAAACAGCAGTCCAGAGTCCCAGCTCAAGGCAGAAGCAATTTCCAGCGTAATCCAACTTACAGCCAACGGGGACGGCTTTTAACTATGATGTTTGCAGGGAGGAGCTGCAGGGAGAGCGTCCCAGGTGGTGGCAGTTGGGGGTTGCTGGCGCTCCTGGGACTTGGAGTCCTGCGCCGCAACACGCTCGCAGCCCTGCAGAGTCAACCTCCGACAAGGAGCCCCACACGAAGCGGGACCCGCGCAGCGGGTTCCGCGAGCAGTTAGGGTGAAGGCAGAGGTAAAAAACAGCAGTCCAGAGTCCCAGCTCAAGGCAGAAGCAATTTCCAGCGTAATCCAACTTACAGCCAACGGGGACGGCTTTTAACTATGATGTTTGCAGGGAGGAGCTGCAGGGAGAGCGTCCCAGGTGGTGGCGGTTGGGGGTTGCGGGCGCTCCTGGGACTTGGAGTCCTGCGCCGCAACACGCTTGCAGCCCTGCAGAGTCAACCTCCCACAAGGAGCCCCACACGAAGCGGGACCCGCGCAGCGGGTTCCGCGAGCAGTTAGGGTGAAGGCAGAGGTAAAAAACAGCAGTCCAGAGTCCCAGCTCAAGGCAGAAGCAATTTCCAGCGTAATCCCTTTGGACTTGCATTGCTTTGTAAATCTTAAGTATTGTGTTACCATCCAACACCATGGGTGATGCAAAAGAATAATTCATCTTAGTGTTAGTGATACATTGTGCCACAGTATACAGTGATATTTGTGTGGTATACCATGGTACATGCAGATGGGAAGGCATTATATAATTTTTCCCACACTGTGGCAGTATTTTGTTATAGGGCCCTGTATATCGGTAACTAGTAGGTTTTCTACTTTTTCCTTACCTATTACCAATTAATGAAAGTGTTAATGGGTATCAAAAAAAATATTTCTCTGTATATTTTTTAAAAGTGTATGCTGTAGTGTGCTAGTAGTTAGCAAGCACACATAAAAAGATTATGGACGGCATGTTGAATACTGTTAAACATTGTTACAAGCTAGTCCTCAGGATCGGTTTGTTGATTGGTAAGCCCACCTCTAAATCAAGCCAATGCCTGAATAGCCGTAATGGCACAGAGCGTTGACAGGATTAAGTGAGGGGATAATAAAAAAAGACCAGGGAAGGAAAGGAAGGGGACAGCAGGGAGGGAGATCTGAAAGACATAAACAGAACATATGCATAAGACTAGATTCCTATACCTTACACATCATAATGCACCGAAGAATACTATAACGGGCTATACCTGTAAAAGAAGAATAAAGCCTTGTGGATGTGTAGAGGCAACGTAGGGGTTGATATGGTGTAACTACAGTAACATACAAAATACAAGACACATGTGAAATACTGAGAACACAAAGATCTAGCGTTCATATACACACTCAATATACATGTCAATGTAACATACCTAAGTATTGACTCCACTAAACCTCACAGGGGAAGAGTGTAGCCCACACCTCCAGTACCCCTTTTAATAGAAGAGTCAAACACACTGTTATCACCAAAAACATGATAAAGCATATAGCCTTTCCACACAGTTAAATGCCACCCACAAAGCTCCACTGGAACTCCTAAAGTTCGCAACACCAACTAATGATTCTTAGCTGGGTCTAAGCGTTTCTTCCAAAACAAAAGCAAGGAACTAGTACATCAAGAGCTGCTATCCAATGTCTGATAACAACTATATGAACCACCACCGTTGGCCGAAAATGCCAACCGAAACAAATCCAAATAGTACCCAAAGCAATAGTTCCGGTAACTGGAGCACAAAGTTACCACCAAAACTTCCTATGTCAAACAGGAACTAAGTACAGAAATCAGCGATGTGCTGTGAAGATATAGCGGTGCAAGCACCCTTACCGCACCAGGACCAAAGAAGTCTGAATCCAAAACTAGCAGCAGGACAGGAATTCCCGACACCGATCCCCGGCCGCCATTCTCTTTATGGGGTTTCTCGCGAAAATGCAGCGTGTCTCGGAGGATCTCGGGAATGGTAGTTCTATCCTGGATCATGCCGGGAAATTTAGTTCGCGCACCTCGTGAACCCGCAATCGTGACAGTACATCCCTCTCTTAACAGCGGGGTCATGGGTCAGGCTTCGCAGGACATCTCCGATGAAAAGCAGACACCAGCTTGGGGGCATGGACACCTAGAGCAGGCTCCCACGAGTTCTCCTCCGGCCCGTACCCCTTCCATGACACTAAATACCACAATTTACTTTTCCGATACCTGGAGTCCAGAATCCGACGAACCACATACTCTGGCTCACCCTGCACCAGCACGGGTGGAGGACGATGATGGCCCTTGGACAATGAAGGTTTCAACAAAGAGACATGAAACACCGGATGAATGCGGAGATGGGAAGGGAGTTTTAGTTTCACTGCCACCGGGTTAACACGTTTCAGCACCCTATATGGCCCAATGAACACACTGTGTTTTCTGAAATGCAGATTCCTAGTGGACAGCCACACCTCATCCCCTGTACAGTACAGCAGACCTTGCCTCCGGTGTTTATCAGCAGCAGCCTTGTACTTGAGTTTCACAACCCACAACTGTTCCTGCGCTTTAACCAGTGTCTCTTTAATATGGGCCACCCTATGAGCCACCCCTGGAAGTAGGGAGTCCGGTGTTGGCTGCACAAAGGGAATAAAACGAGGGTGTAGGCCATACACACAATAGAACAGAGTGTTCTTGGTGGAACCGTGCGTGGCGTTGTTGTAAGCCACATCTGCCAGCCATAAATAGTCAACCCAGTTCTCCTTGTCATTATCCACATAGCATCTCAAATACTGCTTAAGGGTCTGGTTTAACCGTTCGGTCTGGCCATCGGTTTGCGGGTGGAAACTGGTGGAAAGGGTGGAATTTATGTGCAACGAAGAGCACCATTTCTTCCAAAACTGGGCAGTAAACTGTGACCCTCTGTCGGACCCAATGACACTTGGCAGACCATGTAACCTCACCACGTTGACCATAAGTAGTACTGCCAGCTGACCCGCCGAAGGTACTTGTTTACAGGCCACAAAATGCCCCATTTTGGACAGGTAATCGACCACCACCATAATGGCGTACAACCCCTGTCAACGGGAAGACCTACGATGAAGTCCACCGATATCCGATCCCAGGGAATCGTCGGAGTAGGGAGAGGTTGCAACAACCCAAGGGAACGCAGTGGTCCGATTTCATTCTTGCACATTGCGCACAGGCGGACACCCATCGCCCAACATCAGGCCTCACAGAGGGCCACCAGAACTGTCTCAATACACGCCCCAGAGTCTTGGCCACACCAAGATGTCCTGCACTAGGCGACTCATGGCACCATACGTAGACCTGCTTTCTCAAAGCCCAGGTAGGCACCAGTAACCGGTTACAAAACATTGGCAGGCCCCCATGTAACCTCCATTCCGAATGACAACCCAGCCAGGTCTTCCAAATGAAGGAGTCCACCCCTTTCCTGACATCCCTCAAGAAGGTATCGGGCTGCAACACACACACCACTCTATCCGGAGCCACGATGCTAGCCTCAGCCTTCTCCACACAAGGTGTGCATGTCGACTGGCAGGTGAGAGCGTCCGCCTTTCTGTTGTCACCTCCAGGGCGGAACATAATGAGGAAATTGAATCCAGAGAAAAACATCATCCACCTGAGCTGTCTAGGTGACAGATGACGCGCAGCCGACATGAACTGCAAATTCCTGTGGTCGGAATAAACAGTGACCACATGCCGAGCACCCATGAGGAAGTGCCACCATTCCTGAAAAGAGTCGCGTATGGCCAGCAACTCTTTTTCAGCAATGTGATAGTTCAGTTCTGCTGGGTTCAGTTTACGCAACATATACGCCACCGGGTGTAACTGACCCGTGTCCGTATGGCGTTGAGATAAGATCGCCCCAATCGCCCCCTCCGAGGCATCCGCCTCCACGATATAGGGCTTGTCTGGGTTTGAATGGGACAACACAGGAGCCGATACAAACGCTTCCTTGAGGGCCGTAAAAGCGGATTGCGCTTCCTCTGACCACACAAAATCTGTCCCTTTCTTAAGTAGCTGAGTAATAGGCGCAACCAACTGAGAGAACTGATTGATGAACCGCCTATAAAAATTGGCGAAGCCTATGAAACTCTGTACGTCATGAACATTGTTTGGAACAGGCCAATTCCTTACTGCAGCCACCTTCCTTTCCGCCATCTCTTGGCCCTCCGGGGTTAGCATTACCCCCAAAAACTCCACAACATGAACATGGAAATCGCACTTACTGATTTTACAGTATAGATGGATAGCCTGTAGAATAGTAAGCACATTGGCTACATGTTGACAGTGCAAATCCTCTGATTCTGAATAGACCAATATATCGTCTATATAGACAATCACATATCGGTCCAAAATGTCACGGAACACGTCATTTAAGAAATATTGAAAGGCCGCAGGGGCATTGCAGAGACCGAAGGGCATCACTCTGTATTCAAAGAGTCCGTATCTGGTTTTGAATGCCGACTTCCATTCATCCCCGCTACGCATGCGGACCAAATGATACGCCCCCTTCAAATCGAGTTTTGTGAAAATTGTGGCCTTTTTCACCTGTTCCAGTAACACACTAATCAAGGGTAAAGGATACCGGTTCTTAATGGTAATGGCATTTAATGCTCGAAAGTCAACACACACGCGCAACTCACCATTAGCTTTTGGAATGAAAAATAGCGGCGAGGCGGCTGGGGATTTGGATGGACGTATAAAGCCTAATTCTAGCAATTTGTCCAGATACTCTCGTAGGTGTTGATTTTCGGGTTCCGTTAGAGCATAGACCCGCCCACACGGGATAGCCGCTCCCGGGACCAGATCAATTTGGCAGTCGTACTGTCTATGCGGAGGTAGCCCCTGTGCTTGTTCTTCATTGAACACCTTGCCAAAAGACTAATACTCAACAGGGAGTTGCACGATTTTTTCTGCGGCTGTAGCTATACAAGACCCACCTGATAAGGCTTGAGCAGGTTTAATAACTTCCTGGAAACAATGATGCAGACAATAATCGGAATTCATATGCACAGTTCTGGTGTCCCAATTGATTCTAGGGTTATGTTTTGCAAACCAAGGCAAACCAAAAATGATACCATACTGAGGAGCCCTAATAACCCCAAAGGTAAGAAACTCAGAGTGTGTGTCCTCCAAAAGCACCTCAATTTCTTCCGTTTCATAACTAATGGGACCCATACTCAACTTCCTCCCATCCACAGCATATACTTCTTCGGGCCTTTCTTTTTGCACCAGAGCTATTCCCATGCGTCGGGCCTCTTGTAAGTCAATGAACATGCCCGTAGCCCCCGAATCCACCATAGCTGATGTTACTACCGCTTTCCCTGCCAACATTAATACAATGGACACAAACAGATGATTCGTTACCTGCTTAGCTCTGCCACTCAATGAAGCGACATATTTTGGACTCCAAGGAACCCCTTCATGTTTCCCTGAGTCAATTAGTTTTCCGACACCTTTTCCGCATCTGCGGCGGCCACTCGGTTACCCCGGAATCGGTTCGTTTTAGGCTTCACAGGGCATTCCCTCACATAGTGGCACTTTTTCCCACAATATAAACAAAGACCCTGTTTACACCTCGATTCCCTTTCGGCTGGGGTCAATGCTGTTCTCACTTCCCCTATCTCCATAGGTTCGGAGGAGGAAGATGGATTCCCTTCCTTGGTGACATGTGTCTCAACCACTGGTTTCCTCCGGTTATCCCCTTTCCTCTCACCCAGACGATGATCTAAACGCAGGGCTAAATTGATCAAACCTTCACATGTGGTGGGCTGAGGATCGATTTGCGCAATTACATCTTTGAGTTCATCGTTTAAACCTTGATGAAACAAAGAGGCCTGTTTGTTCTCGGGCCAAGTGGTTTCTGTTACTAGACGCCTGAAAGCATTTAGGTATGTCACTAGATCCTTTTTTCCTTGCCTTAATTCCAACAATTCCCTATCAACTGTATAGTAATTGGCCCTTCTGTCAAACACCCTTAGGAATTCAGTTTTAAATGCTTCCCAATCATGTAACAAAGGATCATTCCGATTGACTAATGGGACCGCCCACTGTGCAGCATTGCCCGCCAGGTAAGATATCAGAAAGGGCACCTTAGCCTGATTAGTGGGGAAGGATCTAGGTTTCCAAAAATAATGTAACGCTATCTGGGTGAGGAACACCTGAACCTTATCTGAATCCACATGAAAACGCTCAGGTGATGCTAACGGCACGGACACCGGCATCTCTACCACCACAGGCTGAGGGTGAGGCGTGCCCCCGCATCAAAAGGATTGCGTTGGACGACATCCACACGTGCCCTTAAGTCCACAGTCTCTAGCCGAGATGCTGCTACTTCTAACTGCAAGGCACCCAGTGCCTCTATCACATCCTCCAGAGTGGCCATACCAGCACAACCCGACCGGGAGGACAATAATTTGTGGGTCGGGAATTCTGTTACAAGCTAGTCCTCAGGATCGGTTTGTTGATTGGTAAGCCCACCTCTAAATCGAGCCAATGCCTGAATAGCCGTAATGGCACAGAGCGTTGACAGGATTAAGTGAGGGGATAATAAAAAAAGACCAGGGAAGGAAAGGAAGGGGACAGCAGGGAGGGAGATCTGAAAGACATAAACAGAACATATGCTTAAGACTAGATTCCTATACCTTACACATCATAATGCACCGAAGAATACTATAACGGGCTATACCTGTAAAAGAAGAATAAAGCCTTGTGGATGTGTAGAGGCAACGTAGGGGTTGATATGGTGTAACTACAGTAACATACAAAATACAAGACACATGTGAAATACTGAGAATACGAAGATCTAGCGTTCATATACACACTCAATATACATGTCAATGTAACATACCTAAGTATTGACTCGCCTAAACCTCACAGGGGAAGAGTGTAGCCCACACCTCCAGTACCCCTGTTAATAGAAGAGTCAAACACACTGTTATCACCAAAAACAAGATAAAGCATATAGCCTTTCCACACAGTTAAATGCCACCCACAAAGCTCCACTGGAACTCCTAAAGTTCGCAACACCAACTAATGATTCTTAGCTGGGTCTAAGCGTTTCTTCCAAAACAAAAGCAAGGAACTAGTACATCAAGAGCTGCTATCCAATGTCTTATAGCAACTATATGAACCACCACCGTTGGCCGAAAATGCCAACCGAAACAAATCCAAATAGTACCCAAAGCAATAGTTCGGTAACTGGAGCACAAAGTTACCACCAAAACTTCCTATGTCAAACAGGAACTAATTACAGCAATCAGCGATGTGCTGCGAAGATATAGCGGTGCAAGCAACCTTACCGCACCAGGACCAAAGAAGTCTGAATCCAAAACTAGCAGCAGGACAGGAATTCCCGACACCGATCCCCGGCCGCCATTCTCTTTATGGAGTTCCTCGCGAAAATGCAGCGCGTCGCGGAGGATCTCGGGAACGGTAGTTCTATCCTGGAGCATGCCAGGAAATGTAGTTCGTGCACCTCGCGAACCCGCGATCGTGACAAGCATTTACCCCACTCACAGATCTGGGTTTATTCAATCGTTATTTTGCTTACCACACCTTTTGAGTTTGGACCCAGCCATATGCAAATCAGTCCGGGCCCTGTTCCCCATGGGAACAGTCCAGCCAGGACTTCCAGGCCAGGTCCTCCCTGACCTGGAAAACAAACATCCTGGGACTGGTTTTAGGGCATCACCCCTCCTCAGCAAGGCTAGCTTAAAACCAGTGGCGTAACAAGCAAGGGACCCACATCTGGGCATACCCTTCCCACTTAAGGTGAAAATGCAACCAAAGAGATGATGGACGGAATGTTGAGCATTGGTAAACATTCACCCCCAGTCACAGATCTGGGTTTAATCCATTGTTATTTTTCTCACCATGCCTAGCCGTTTGGACCCAGACAGATGTTGACAGGATCTGCCCAGAAGTGGGTCCCTTGCTCACTTTGCCACTGGATTCAAGCTAGCATGGCTGATGAGGGGTATTACTCCAAAACCAGTCCCAAGATGCTCTTTTCAGGCCCAGGGAAGACCTGGTTAGGCAGTTTGGGCTGGACTGTTTCCACGAGGAACAGGGTCAATACTGATTTGCATATGGCTGGGTCAGAACAGGTGTGGCGAAGTAAGCAAAAGAACAATGATGGGCTTAACCCAGATCTAATAATGACTGGGGGAGTGTCTGAAAAGTTTCAGAGCTCTGTACATTATCTTTTTGTGCTTGCATTGTTTGGCCCAAGTTGGCAGGGTATGTCCAAATGTGGGTCCCTTGCTCACTTTGCCACTGGATTCAAGCTAGCCTGACTGATGATGGGAGTTACCCAGAAAGTGGTCCCAGGATGTTAGTTTCCAGTCCAGGGAAGACTTGGCTTGGCAGTTCGGGCTGGACTGTTGCCCTGAGGAACAGGGTCAAGACTGATTTGCATATAGCTGGGTCTGAACTCGGGTTGCGAAGTGAGCAAAAGAGCGATGATGGATTTAACCCAGATCTAATAGTGACTGAGGGAGAGTATCTGAAAAGTTTCAGGGCTCAGTCCATTATCTTTATGTGCTTGCTTTGTTCGCCCCAAGTTGGCAGGGTATGCCCAGACGTTGGTTCTTTGCTCATTTTGCCACTGGATTCAAGCTAGCCTGACTGATGAGGGGTGTTAGCCCGATACCAGTCTCAGGTTGCTTGTTTCCGGTCCTAAGAAGACTTGACTTGGCAGTTTGGGTTGGAATGCTCCCAGAAGGAAAAGGATCAAGACTTATTTGCATATGGCTAGGTCTGAACTGGGGTGGAGAAGTGAGCAAAAGAACAATGATGGATTTAACCCAGATCTAATAGTGACTGGGGGTGAGTGTCTAAAAAGTTTCAGTGCTTCCTCCATTATCTTATTATGTTTGCTCAGTAGTTAGCAATTACCTTTTTATTTTTTAACAATTTATCTAATTTTTCTTATTTTTTTTAACATGCATGATATTTTAGAGCACCTTACATGCTAGACCGTAACTTTAAAAAAAAGTAATATGTAAAAATTAGAGAACACACTGCAGCACATTGTATTTTTTAAACATCTTTCTTTTTTCTTTCTTTTGGGCACCGCAGAACTCTCAAGGCCGTACCATGGTACTCTGTAAAAAAATGTTTAAGTGTATAACATTATAATTATTTTTCTCTACCTATTACTACTTTAATTAAGTTATAATAGGTAGGGAAGATTATAAAAGCTACTACTTACCTGTATTTTACGCCCTGACCTAGAACACAGCACAATTGCACTAAAAACAACATCGCTGCCTTTGTTTTTTTTAAAGTCGGTCATTAATAAATGATATAATGTAACTACGATAACAATAGATATCAGTTTTACGTCCTTATAACTTAAAAAACTACTTACCACACTTACCTCTACACCCCAAAAATGGTAATCTGCACAACATAGTATAAATCCTTCTAAATTCCGTCCAAATCTTACTGTCTGTTTGGCCGATAAGTCAAATAGCAAAAATCAATGGAAAATGTATTGATGTAAAAATGCGTTATGGGACCCCCTATCCTTTTATTTTTTGCACCTCTTTGACCAAACACCATAAAACTTTCCATCATCTACCAATGTCAAAGGAAGAATAGATTTGAAACGGTTCATGAAGATCCTTCAAATGGCACAAAGTTATTAAGAAGCAAAAACCTGAAGAATTCCTATCTTTGGTAACTCTAACTATAACTACAGAGTCGCTACCATCACTCTGTAATATATATTACCCAGTGGCAGTTGCCACTGGGTGTGTATAATTAGGATTGTGTTTCCATAGGAAATGCCTTTTTTGGTTTGCTAATAACTTTGGTGCCATTTGATGAATCTTCGCAATAGTTTCCCAAAAAGTGCTCTATTGTGCCCATTTAGTGCATTGAAAGTTTTGGGGTGATTCGTGAAGCAGTGGCAGAAAAAAAGGGGTGCGCCAAAACACAAAATCCCCATGTATTTTTCCACAGGCTGTTTCAGGACGCAACACTGCAAAAACTGCTGAACGGAATTACACCAAATATGGCAAAAAGCTAGATCTTTGTGTTTTGGTGTAAACCTGTTCAGTAGTTTCTTAGAAATTAAGGTTAAAAATGTACAGATATATGGACAGTTGGCATCCAGATTTGCCCTAGATAGCCAATCAAAGGAGACTAATCAGGCCTGTTTTGTTGGTGACAACCTGAACAATACACTTTGGCAGCCATTACAGGACTCAGGGGCTTGGTCCTTGTGTCATAAAAAAAATGTTTTTGTAAAGGGCAGGATGAGCACACCCAGACCTCAAAGGGCATGCATGGGGTCCCAAAGGGACCCCCCCCCCCCTTTATTGACGGCCACAACATGGAAATAGTTATAGCAGCCGTTACAGGACCCTGGGACATAGTCAGCAATGACATTTTTTGTAGTAACTGGCAAGTTTTGAGGATCACAAAAAGGAGGACATTCAAGGTCAGCTAACTTTCTTTTAGTTATAATATCAGTCAGTTGTTAGTGGTACCATACTAATTGTAGGAATTTTGGTGTGTTCTTAGGTGATTTTACCCTGAGTTATATGCTGACCCTCTGCTGGGATGACATGAACCATGTTTGAGAGAAAACTCTTTTCTGTTGTGATTTTCTCATTGTGGTTATGAAAGGCACTCCAGAACCCAAAATGAAAGCATACTTTCAGTAAATTCACACTATCTTCTTCAGCTATGCGAGAATAAAGTCTGACATTCTGAGTAAAGCATGTACTTCTAACAGCTGCAGCCAGTCCGTTGATTCATGCGTGTCATCGTATAGGCTCCCATAGTGTTCTAAAGAACAACTAGTGCCCTAAAAGTCTTACCTATGACAAAAATGTGGCAGCCCAACACCATATTGGTTAATTCAAACTTGTAAAACCTAAAGTTTTTCCTTTAGAAAGGACTAAAGGAGGAAGTACATTTTATCATAGAAATTGTGGTTAGTGCTGTAGAAAGAAAAATTAGGACACATATCTCATGTCTAAAATATCTTCTTTATCTATTTCATTAAAACATTCTGACATGCAGACTGGAACATGAGTTTGAAAACCATCAGCACACTGCCAGTTAACTTCCTGGTGATCAACTGCAGCTTTTCCACAGTGCTCTAATTAGAAACTAGAGTGCTAACATTCTGAATTCATGACAAAAAGGTGGCACATCTGAATTCCATCTTGATGGAATCAAAATTGAACACAAAAAGCATTCTCTACAGAGGATACTGCAGTAAATTTGGAAATGAGGGAGCTTCATAACAGAAATGTCTCCCAAGATGGCCACCAGAGGAAAAAAGAGCCAGAATGTAGCCCAAATATCACTCCGCTCCAATCACAAAAATGTGCAAAATGCATACTTTTTTTGTGGGGGGTGAGTATTATATAGCGTTAATGTGACCCAAAGGTATTGGAGTGCTTTACATGAGCATCAGTTACATTACACAGGGCACATTCATTTTTGTTTTAGGCACATGTAGATTTAGTGGTTTGCCCAAAATCACAGGATGTTGAGCCAATTCCGAAACTTGAACCTGGTTTCCCAGTTCTAAAGTCAGCAGCTCTGGACGTAACACCACATCCTCTCTCCTAAGTGCAACAAAGGTCAAGTGATCAACTGGATAAAAAAAAACATAAAAATAGAAAATAATTCAAAAACACATTATTGGTATTTGAGAACTCAGAAAATGTGTCCTGATTTTAGTTTTTAGTGTGCTGCACTTCTGTAATAAATGCTAAATATTAGCAATCTAGTGGTTCATCAGGACACTGTGGGGAGGCAGAGGTTAGGGTTACAGACTCGGACAATTGAGAGCAGGGAAGAGGGGGCACAGGCAGCAAGTTAACAATGCTGGATAGGCAGGAGAGGCAGTGGCAACACAATGGACCATGTAGGGCAGGGCATCGCTTAGTCCATCCCTTTTCAATATTTACATGTTGGAGTTGGCTCCATTGATCCAGCATTTTGGCTTTAGCCTAATATTGTATGCCAATGACACGCAGATTGTAGTAGTGGCGTATAAAGAGCAAGCCTCTCCTATACTGCATTTTAGAAACTGTATGCAGGAAATTAACAGCTGGATGGGCAAGCATTGTCTTAAACTTAATTTGGAGAATACCAAAATGGTGATTTTCGGCAACCTCCAACCAAGATGGTATTGCATCTGGTGTCCTACAGAGATGGGAGAGTTGCCTAAACCAGTGGAAAAGGCAAAAGATCTTAGGATTTTAATTGTCAAGAAACTAACATTCGCCCAGCAAACAAATGCAATGGTTTCCACCACATTTTACCTTCTCGAAAAACTGAGGAAGGTTCTTCCTTATATTCCTATGGATTCTAGGAAGATGGTGGTAACTGCATTAGTATCCTTAAAATTAGATTACTGCAATGGATTATACCTGAATATGCAAAAACAACATTTTAAAAAACTGCAAATGGTACAGAATGCAGCTGCGAGACTCCTCCTCAATGTGCCCAAGTAGGACTCAGACTCGACCAAAATCCGTAAACGCCACTGGCTTCCTGTAGCAAGTTGTGTAAAGTTTAAAACGCTATACCTAGCGTTTAAGGCCTTGAACAATATGGGACCAATGTTCCTAAGAAACATTTTTGCTTGGCCCTGCCCAGGCAGACAGCTTTGATCTACTGGCATTAAACTTATGACGGTTCCCAGGATTCGCACCTCTAGTTGGGGGGGACGTAGCACAGGCTATGGGAAGGCAAAGTTATGGAATACACTTTGCATGCATATCAGGTCCATAAGCTCCTTAGCCTCATATAGAAAGAGTCTGAAGACATGGCTATTCCTGAACTAATGCAAAAACCTCTAATGTTTACTGCAGTTCCATAGCGCCAAGACACCTCCTAGTATTCGTTGTGCTTAATAAATTATGTTAACATAACATATCATAAAATAACATAACATAAAGGGTGGCTGGGGCAGCAAACCAGTCATGCAGGACAGGCCAGAGAGGCTGTGTCAACAGAAAGGACCATTGAGGGAAACAACAAGAGGCAATAGCAGTATAACTGTACAGGCCAACAGACCTGATTCGGGCAGGAGACTGACAACATTTTTAAAGCCTAAAATGGCTCTAATTTAGCTGTTTCCCACCTAAAATCTCCTGTTTTCCAATGTATGTCAATGGGGGAAATCAATTCTCCTGATTTTTTATTCAAAATCTCCCTCTTACCAAGTACAGAATGTTGCCATGTAAGGTATAATGGAACCATGGAGGACAGAAGGAATAAGGTAGGACTACTGAGTTAACAATAGTGTATCTGGAGGTGCACGAGCAACAGTAATTTTTAAGGTGGTGCATAAATTATAATTGTAAGTTATAACTATGGGCCACATGTATCAACATTTGTAATAGCGATTACCTAATTGCGATTTTCAGCAAATTTGCAATTAGGTAATCACTATTACAAATGTATGAAACTCCAGAAGTATCATGTAGCAATTCAAGTGGGGGTCACAAGTCGACATTCCTCATTAATATCAATGAGGTAGATCGCAATTTGTGACCCCCTAGGAACCACTAAAATCACTGGGATGACGGCCTGCTGGGATCAGCAGACCACCATGTCCGTGACAGTTTTGAAATAAACATGTCTCTTTTTAAAATAAATGCAGCCCACTTACCTTAAAGGAAAACGGGTTGCATTTAGAAAAAAATGCTTAGTTAACTTTTCATTTTTTAAGGGCCAGCAGTGGTCCATGGGACTACTGCCTGCCCTCCAAAAAAGTTTTTGCATACATTCACAAAGGGAAAAGGGTTCCTTCTTGTTTCTGAATGGGTTAAAACCAACTTGAAGTTGCTGGTAATTATAAAGGTTTTGCGACCACATTTACAAAACATTCATACATACCGCAGCCATTCGGTATTTGGAAGGGACGCCCTAAACATGCCCTTCCAGATAACAAATTGCAAACCCATTTTGCGATTCTGTTACAGGTTACTGAAACGCAAAATAGGGTTTGATACTTGTGAAAAGCACTTTTCGTACTCACAAACAGGCCGATTTTGAGAAATAGCCCATTTGTGAATGCCAAAAATGCTTGATACATGTAGCCTTATAACTTTGGGATGTTTGTGTAATTCAAATTGGTTTTGTATGCACTAAACTCATAAAGTTTTCAGAACCATAATTAAGTCTTAACTTTTGTTTTTTTTTCATTGAATGTCAAATATATTTTTACTAAAAATGTGTTTCCAATGGTAGAGTGGAGTTTTGTCAAGTAAAGTGTCATCACATGGAGTATGGTCAGCTGAAGTGTTGTCGAGTAGAGTGTTATACAATGGAATGGAGTGGAGTATAATTTTGCATAGTATGGTGGTAAACAGTGGAGTAGGGTGGAGTGGCACAGAGCAGAGTATCATACAGTGGCATAGAGTGGGCTAAAGTGTGGTACAGTGGAGGACAGTGGAGTGGAGTACAGTAGGGCTGCATAAGGTTGAATAGAGTTGAGCCAAGCCCTTTGCCTGACTACCCAGAGGATAATGAAAGTACCCCTACTATGCATATGCCCATTTTAGACAGTTAATATGGTCAAGAACTAAGGGGCATATTATCAAGGGCAATATCGCTGTTTTGCAGCACTTTTTGCCAAAAAAGCAGCAATATTTTTATCGCCCTATTAGCAAGCCTGTGCTAACATGCCTTAGCGCAAGCTTTCAGGCACTTTTTCCATCGCCTTGCATGTCAGCGATAATTATCGCTAATGACATGCAAGGTAGGTGTTCCTTACTTAAACTCCATTAAAATAGTCGCAAACTCAACATCACTCTATTATCAATGCGGCCGAAGCGATAATAAAACTCGCGCTAACCTCAGTTATCACAGAAATGTAACTTCAGTTAAAAACCTGACTTAATCATCTTTCCAATGGGAGGTGGATTGATGGGTTAAGTGTACACTTGCGTATTAGCAAGCTTTTTCATATCGCTATCTATTTTTTCGCAGGATTTCTCCTGCTATCACAGGTTATCACCCCTATCATTGGATTTTTCATCGCCTATTCGCGGCGTGTTGATAATACGGTGCCAACAGAGATAATAAAAACCCTGCTAAACGAGGATTGCAATAATTATCACATGCCATTGTTAATATGCCCCTGAGTTCTCTAAACCTGTAATGGTAAAATGAATTGACCAAGATACAAATAGTTCAGTTGAACAATCAAGTTTAAGTATTTTTTTATGTTGGTAGCACAAAAAAAACGTAGTATCTAACATTGAGAAATCCAACTTTTTCTGAGGGTTACCCCTTCAAGACAGAGGTTCTCTATGAACACAAATTTCTCAAAAACTCCTAAACGGATTTACATCAATTCTCAAAAAGCATATTTTTTTAGTAAAGTTCTAACTTTGTCTCAATTTGGTGCAATTCTCTTTCACTGTTTTTTTCTCTAGCGGAAAGTAAAATGGGAAATTACAGTTTTAGGACCCTCTCCTTCGTGGCCTGAATTGACCAAGCCAAATAGGACAAACTTTTAGGGGAAAGTTTCATGCAGACTCTTTAAAAGGCAGCAAAGTTATTAAAGAAACAAAAATAACTTATCCAATAAAACGTTTGAACCGACTTCACTATCCTGGTGCTACTACTTCCTGTGTAATATATATATATATATATATATATATATATATATATATATATATATATATATATATATATATATATATATATATTCACTGAAAAAACCATAGGTTATAGACCATATATAGTTAGGAATTAGCATTTACAAAACCTTGAAAATTCACTGAAAAAACCATAGGTTATAGACCATATATAGTTAGGGATTAGCATTTTGAAAACCTTATTTTACTCGCACAAAACCATTGAAATTCGCATATATAGTTAGATGCACTAACTATATATCGCGCACCCGCAATCCACTGCTGATGATGTCACATATTACATCATTCATGACATGGTCAGTGACATCACTGATGACATCACTGATGACAACTCAAATGACATCACTGACAACATCACTAATGACAAATAAAATGACATCACTGATGACATCATCTAGTGACTGTATGTTTCTGTAAATTGTGAATTTCAATGGTTTTTTAATAGCAAATATCAAAAGCTGTAAAATGTATTCTTTTTTTTTTCTTTAAAGTACGCTCCCCGGTTCGCTTACTGGTGCGTGTACCGGGCGCTCCCCCGGCGAAATGTTTAATTTTTTTTTTCTTTATTTTTGCATGTATCAGCATCCTAATCCTCCCTCCGAAAACCTAGAGGGTCACAAAGTGTCTACCGTGCCCCCTTCTACCCATTCCGAACATTGTTTGTCCTCCATTTTGTGTCTCAATTCTACCAATACTCAAAATGGAGGACTCCCGTAACGCTGCCGGTTCGCGAACCGGGGAGCGCACCGGTAAGCGCTCGATAAAAAAAGGTGGGAAAGTAATTTACAGAAAAACCACTACAGACACTTTCATCAAATATAGAATAGCCCCTACTACATAGCAGTCCCTACCATTTCCCCACATTTGATTGAATTTCATTGTGAAAATTATGCTGTAAGCCTGATTAAATATCCTGAGGTAAATTACCTAACCAAAACACTTTTGAAGTGTTAGAATTGACAACCAATCAAAATGCTACTTTCAATATCTTCTATTATTTCATGACATTTGATTGGTTATGTACCTGAATATATATAAAGAAAGAGAGAGAAACACAGCCATTTTGACTACTACTTCTTGAAGTACATATCAAGTACATTTCAACTGATAACTTTTTTTTTTAAGTTCAAGAAAATTTTATTGATAATAATAAGAGAGAAAACCAGGTGTCAAAACAGAGTACAATGTGATATCAAGTTAAAGAATCTGATCAAAATAATACAGTCATACACATATAAGCATCATAATAAGATAAATCTGGGTACAAAATGGAATAAAAAAGGAAAAGTCAAAGATAAAACATGTTAAGCAGAAAATATGAAAAGCATAAGAACATGAGTAAGAAGTAAAAAGTTGTTACAATGGAGGATAAGTGGAATGTATCGAGCGATTAAGGAGGTTTAGGAACTTCTTGTTGTGAGGGTGGAGGGTGAAACAAGCGTTTACTACAGGAGTCCAAATAAAGTGTGACGGGAGTCCATAGGTCCATGCGTTTTGTAGCCATAGATTGCGGGAAAACATGGGCAGTATCAAGCCTATGGTTATGGCATACGTTGAACCACCACGCCTTGAAGGAAATCTTGGAAAAGTCTTTCCAATTGACCGTTATTTGTTGGAAGGCAGCGGCAAGTAAAAGGTCAATAATCTGAGGTTTTAAATCAACGTCATTCCAACAAGGAGAGAGGCTGCCCATGAAAATATGCGTATGAGAAAAAGGGATAGAGGTGTGGAAAATTAAATTAATTTGAGCCCAAACCTGTAGCCAAAAGTTATGAACATGAGTGCATAAAAATAACATGTGAAACAAATGAGCTTGTGGCAACGAACAAGACCAGCACGTGTGGGGAGTATTAGGAAAGCGTTTGTGAAGGTCATGGGGTGTAAAGAGGAGTCTATTGTAAATGAAAAACAAAGTCTGAGTGAGGGTTGCTGCTCTGGAAGATTTGCGAATCTTGGTCCAGATCTTATCCCATAAGGAGACCGACCAAGAGACAGACAGATCGTGCTCCCAGGACTCTTCCACCTTAGATTTAGGCCTTGGAGTCTTGCCAGCGCGAAGATATTTGTAAATAGCAGCAGCTTTCGGTGTAATGCGTAAGAAGGAGTGAAGTGCAGAAGTGGGGGTGGATGAGGCAGAGGGGGTGCAGGAGTTAGAGAGGTCATTGTATTTTGCTAGGACTGTATTTTTGAGTAACTGGTATTTGCGTGCAAAGGAAGTAGGTAAGTCGTAAAGGGAGCGGAGGGTATTAAAAGATAAGAAGGAGGAGTGGGAAAAAAGTTGGGAAACCCATTGCAGACCTCGAGTGTGCCAAGTTTTCCAAAAAAAGGGTCTGTCACGGATGAGTAAGGAGGTATTATGCCATATGGTGGAGGAAAGGAAATCAGCAATGGTAGTAGGAGGTGAGTGCACGGAAGAGAGAAGCAATTTAGTGGTAAACTTATGAATAGGAGTAGAGATAGAGGCGGGTTTGCGAGAAAAGGAAAGGTATTCAGCAAAGGAAAAGGGAGAGAGAAGGAGGCGTTCAAATTTGGCCCAAAGAGGACAGGGTGCGTCCGGGTTCTGTAGCCAAAAAGAGGCTTGCCTTAACTGAAATGCCTTGTGGTAGGTTGGGAAGTCAGGAAAGTTAGTTCAACTGATAACTTAAAGTTCTATTTGAAAGGTAAGATGTTATTTTAAAACTGAAGTATGTTCTGTACTGTAAGGTAATTAGGTAAACATTTTCTGATAGTTATATACTATCCCTCTGTAATACTTATAGAATAAAATAGACTTCTCTGTTTTAGTTATGGATGGAGTTAGACTTGTCTTGTATAATTAAGAATTGACTTAGAGTTTATTTCATAAATTTTTTGATATTTCTACTCCAGTTTGATACCATACACTGCCCAACGAAAAAATCACTGTTTAAAGAACCAAACTACCTGTCTGTACTTAAACCCAACAGTGCCCTATCTGTACTGATATATTTTTTTAAATTCATTTTACAGCATACAAAATGGAAGGAGAGCAGAAAAATAACATGGAAATTGTTGCAGAATGCAACCAAGACACAGCAAATGATTCAGAATTCTTTGATCAATCAATGGACATAGAACTTCTGCAATGTGTTGAAGCTGTGGATTTCTTAATTGAAAATGAGTCAAAATCTGACCAAGAATTTTTAATTTTGAAAATAAATCAGAATAATAAATTTATATATAATAATTCAAAAATTGTTTGAGACATTATTCATTTTTATATGTATTTTTTAAACTAGTAGCAAACTGATTTTAATGTAAAATCAGACTTTAAATATACTGTGCAACTTTAAGTTTGCTCATAGTTACTTCCTTTCTTCCACTATATCATATCCAATGTGTATTTAACATCTCTTTATCATCTCCTGCCTCCATGGTGTTTCTGCTTTCCTGACAGACTACGCTATGAATTCCATATACCTCAATAACTTCTGAAACAACCTGCAAGATATCTACAAAGGAAACAATGTATTTTTATTTTTAGACTCTGCATTGGTACCTACATGTTGATACTTAAATAAAATAAATAAAAAAAAAACCAAAAATAACAATCAATAAACATACAATATTTGAACATTCTTTCATCCTATTTTCCCAATATTACGCTTCCCGGACCGCGTCCCGGTGCGCGTACCGAGCGCTCCCCCGCAAAAAAAACGAAAATATATATTTTTTTTTTTTACCCCGCGGGGCCCTTTTAAAGCCCCCTCATCAAACCTAGGGGGTCAGGGAGGATGTACTCTGCCCCCTTATGCTCATTTCCCACTTTGTTTTTCCCACCTCTTGTGTCTCGATCCTACCGAGACACAAGATGGCGGCCACTCTTGACTGTTTAGAATGTTTACAGACACCGGAAAGCCAATCAGCTTCACTTCGCGAAGTTCCGTTACGCGTCAGGTACGCGAACCGGAGCGCTAACCGGAGCGCTGTCACAGATATATCCGTTTTTTAAAACGTTAATTTCTCAAAATCCACTGGAGCACATATATTGAGACATAGCAAAGGCACGTCGGGCAAACCATATCTACAATTTTGCCAAGTTTCGTGTAAATCCATTCAGCCGTTCGAGCTAAAAGTGAGTCCAACCGCCCTATGGAAAACTCAATGTTAAAAACGCGTTTTTGGACCCCCCTTTTTTCTCGGCCCCCCCTTGACGAAACCCCCCCAAATTTTCAAGGGCTGCTCAGAAACAAAATGTGCCATTTTCCTGAAAATTTCAGCCAATTCCGTCCACAAACGCCAAAGGTATTCGACATAGAATTTTCAAAAATCCCATAGGAAAAAAATCCTAACTATATATACCTACTGGCGACCGCCAGTAGGTAATATATATATATATATATATATATATATATATATATATATATATATATGTCCAAAAAGAGTTGCCACCAGTTGAAAAGGCCACACACGGCAAGCTTTCACCATTTATTTTAAGGAATGCAGGATTAAACAGCCCAGCCACTCCAAAACACAGAGTATCAAGCCATACGCGTTTCGGGCGTGAAGCCGCCCTTGTTCACTGGCAATGTGGAGGGAAAAGCAGCAAGCGAACCACCTGCGCATTATTTCAATGTTCCGCCCCAGTGGGCGTATGCGCTGTTGAATCCTGGTAGCTGTAGTTCACTAAATATCAAACCCCAGTGGGTGCCGCTGTATCTCCAAATGTCACAAGTTCTTACCCAGATGGGCTGTTAGGAACTGTCAGGGCTGTCATCCTGCCCATACACCATTCTCAAAACGGACCTGCCGTCCCTGCAGCGTCTCTCAATTCATGGCGCTGCAGACCCGCTTTGGCAGTGGGGCCCTTTCGCGACCAGGCAGGCCGCATAGTATGTCCAAAAAGAGTTGCCACCAGTTGAAAAGGCCACACACGGCAAGCTTTCACCATTTATTTTAAGGAATGCAGGATTAAACAGCCCAGCCGCTCCAAAACACAGAGTATCAAGCCATACGCGTTTCGGGCGTGAAGCCGCCCTTGTTCACTGGCAATGTGGAGGGAAAAGCAGCAAGCGAACCACCTGCGCATTATTTCAATGTTCCGCCCCAGTGGGCGTATGCGCTGTTGAATCCTGGTAGCTGTAGTTCACTAAATATCAAACCCCAGTGGGTGCCGCTGTATCTCCAAATGTCACAAGTTCTTACCCAGATGGGCTGTTAGGAACTGTCAGGGCTGTCATCCTGCCCATACACCATCCTCAAAACGGACCTGCCGTCCCTGCAGCGTCTCTCAATTCATGGCGCTGCAGACCCGCTTTGGCAGTGGGGCCCTTTCGCGACCAGGCAGGCCGCATAGTATGTCCAAAAAGAGTTGCCACCAGTTGAAAAGGCCACACACGGCAAGCTTTCACCATTTATTTTAAGGAATGCAGGATTAAACAGCCCAGCCGCTCCAAAACACAGAGTATCAAGCCATACGCGTTTCGGGCGTGAAGCCGCCCTTGTTCACTGGCAATGTGGAGGGAAAAGCAGCAAGCGAACCACCTGCGCATTATTTCAATGTTCCGCCCCAGTGGGCGTATGCGCTGTTGAATCCTGGTAGCTGTAGTTCACTAAATATCAAACCCCAGTGGGTGCCGCTGTATCTCCAAATGTCACAAGTTCTTACCCAGATGGGCTGTTAGGAACTGTCAGGGCTGTCATCCTGCCCATACACCATCCTCAAAACGGACCTGCCGTCCCTGCAGCGTCTCTCAATTCATGGCGCTGCAGACCCGCTTTGGCAGTGGGGCCCTTTCGCGACCAGGCAGGCCGCATAGTTTGTCCAAAAAGAGTTGCCACCAGTTGAAAAGGCCACACACGGCAAGCTTTCACCATTTATTTTAAGGAATGCAGGATTAAACAGCCCAGCCGCTCCAAAACACAGAGTATCAAGCCATACGCGTTTCGGGCGTGAAGCCGCCCTTGTTCACTGGCAATGTGGAGGGAAAAGCAGCAAGCGAACCACCTGCGCATTATTTCAATGTTCCGCCCCAGTGGGCGTATGCGCTGTTGAATCCTGGTAGCTGTAGTTCACTAAATATCAAACCCCAGTGGGTGCCGCTGTATCTCCAAATGTCACAAGTTCTTACCCAGATGGGCTGTTAGGAACTGTCAGGGCTGTCATCCTGCCCATACACCATCCTCAAAACGGACCTGCCGTCCCTGCAGCGTCTCTCAATTCATGGCGCTGCAGACCCGCTTTGGCAGTGGGGCCCTTTCGCGACCAGGCAGGCCGCATAGTATGTCCAAAAAGAGTTGCCACCAGTTGAAAAGGCCACACACGGCAAGCTTTCACCATTTATTTTAAGGAATGCAGGATTAAACAGCCCAGCCGCTCCAAAACACAGAGTATCAAGCCATACGCGTTTCGGGCGTGAAGCCGCCCTTGTTCACTGGCAATGTGGAGGGAAAAGCAGCAAGCGAACCACCTGCGCATTATTTCAATGTTCCGCCCCAGTGGGCGTATGCGCTGTTGAATCCTGGTAGCTGTAGTTCACTAAATATCAAACCCCAGTGGGTGCCGCTGTATCTCCAAATGTCACAAGTTCTTACCCAGATGGGCTGTTAGGAACTGTCAGGGCTGTCATCCTGCCCATACACCATCCTCAAAACGGACCTGCCGTCCCTGCAGCGTCTCTCAATTCATGGCGCTGCAGACCCGCTTTGGCAGTGGGGCCCTTTCGCGACCAGGCAGGCCGCATAGTATGTCCAAAAAGAGTTGCCACCAGTTGAAAAGGCCACACACGGCAAGCTTTCACCATTTATTTTAAGGAATGCAGGATTAAACAGCCCAGCCGCTTCAGAACACAGAGTATCAAGCCATACGCGTTTCGGGCGTGAAGCCGCCCTTGTTCACTGGCAATGTGGAGGGAAAAGCAGCAAGCGAACCACCTGCGCATCATTTCAATGTTCCACCCCAGTGGGCGTATGCGCTGTTGAATCCTGGTAGCTGTAGTTCACTAAATATCAAACCCCAGTGGGTGCCGCTGTATCTCCAAATGTCACAAGTTCTTACCCAGATGGGCTGTTAGGAACTGTCAGGGCTGTCATCCTGCCCATACACCATCCTCAAAACGGACCTGCCGTCCCTGCAGCGTCTCTCAATTCATGGCGCTGCAGACCCGCTTTGGCAGTGGGGCCCTTTCGCGACCAGGCAGGCCGCATAGTATGTCCAAAAAGAGTTGCCACCAGTTGAAAAGGCCACACACGGCAAGCTTTCACCATTTGGGGTTTGATATTTAGTGAACTACAGCTACCAGGATTCAACAGCGCATACGCCCACTGGGGCGGAACATTGAAATAATGCGCAGGTGGTTCGCAGGTGGTTCGCTTGCTGCTTTTCCCTCCACATTGCCAGTGAACAAGGGCGGCTTCACGCCCGAAACGCGTATGGCTTGATACTCTGTGTTTTGGAGCGGCTGGGCTGTTTAATCCTGCATTCCTTAAAATAAATGGTGAAAGCTTGCCGTGTGTGGCCTTTTCAACTGGTGGCAACTCTTTTTGGACATACTATGCGGCCTGCCTGGTCGCGAAAGGGCCCCACTGCCAAAGCGGGTCTGCAGCGCCATGAATTGAGAGACGCTGCAGGGACGGCAGGTCCGTTTTGAGGATGGTGTATGGGCAGGATGACAGCCCTGACAGTTCCTAACAGCCCATCTGGGTAAGAACTTGTGACATTTGGAGATACAGCGGCACCCACTGGGGTTTGATATTTAGTGAACTACAGCTACCAGGATTCAACAGCGCATACGCCCACTGGGGCGGAACATTGAAATAATGCGCAGGTGGTTCGCTTGCTGCTTTTCCCTCCACATTGCCAGTGAACAAGGGCGGCCTCACGCCCGAAACGCGTATGGCTTGATACTCTGTGTTTTGGAGCGGCTGGGCTGTTTAATCCTGCATTCCATAAAATAAATGGTGAAAGCTTGCCGTGTGTGGCCTTTTCAACTGGTGGCAACTCTTTTTGGACATATATATGTATATATATATATATATTTGTCTTCAAGGTACGTGGATGTGAAGGTGAGAAAATTGAATTGATTCATATTTATACATACTTACCTTGAACACTGAAAAACACATTTACAAGGTTATCAGTCAGGGTTGTGTTACTTTTATGAAGCAGCTCCGGTGCAAAATCCTTTTTGGCATTTACAGAGCCTTCAGCCATGCAAAGTCACCTTATGTAGCTTTGTGTGGTTTGGTCAATTCAAAGTAATACAAGGCAGAGCAAAGTGCTGCCTTGAGTTGCTTTGCATCAGGATGGCCTAAAATGGTTAAATATGGGCTTTCCCAAGCATCCACCCATGTATTTTGGTGCATTCCCAGATTTACACAGACTTGCAAACCTTGGAATGCATCACAATGCTATACCTACCTGAACAAGGCATCGCGAGGAGAAACATCTTTATTTCTCCTTGTTACTTCCTCTGTCCGTGCATGCTGCAACATGCAGTACCTATTGAAAGAGGAAAACGCCTTTAAGGAGCATTTTATGCAGGAAGGTATCTCTCTGGGTACAAAAACAATCCTGCCTTTAATACAGGAACCCTTGTACCAAGGTGCAAGGGTGTCTGCATTGAAGCTATTCAGCCACAAAGCACCCCAGTGCAGGGAGAGAACTGGAGATGGATATATCTTAGTAAATATGGAATTTTTCAGCTCTCACCCATTCATGCAATGCAGCCCAGCAACTTGGCTTGCTGCGCTTCATTGCGTGAATTATAAGTAAGTATCCCCCTGAGCTCCAGGTATGAGTGTCCTGAAGAAGGACCCATGAAGAGATGCCACTCTAGCCCATTCTTTGATTCCTAGTGTCTCCATGATTGGAATTCTCAGGCGTGGAGACATCTACAGAGATGCTGGGGCTACAGGTGGCATCTGTTTCTGGCCCCCACCCTCTTGCATCCTTCAGTATGGGTCAGCAGACACTTCCCCTCGCTGAGCGAAAAGAAACCTGCTCTTACGTAGTCCCGTTCCTACCTTACACTAAACCCTCAATGGGGAGAAGAAATACCCTGCAACCATTTACCTCTTGCTCCAAGCATGTGTTACATGGCTACATGTAGGCATTCATTGTTTCCCTGAAAAGAGAAAAACACGCAGAACTGGACCTGGTATTCCCAGGTCTATCTGTTATTCCCAAGGAGAAACAAATCCCCATGATCTGAGAGGTACATAATGCCTGATATCAAAAATTCTAGCTGCGGTATCTCCCTGCAAAGATACCAGGCCTCACTGATAGTCAAAATCCTGCTCTTTATATGTGTGAAAGATGATATTTTGTCATTCTTTATTGTAACATATAACTGCATAACAGCTTGAGTGCTCACCAGACCTTCACCTCATTTCTCCTACTGCCCCTAATCAAATCCTGCGGACCGCATTTTGTTGCCCTAGTCAAAGGGAGTGAATCAGCTCCCGCACTTGACATGGAGGTTGTTTGGTAGAAAAAATGTCAGTCAAAAAGGCAGATGCTTACAAAACCCAATGGGTCAAAGTATAAATGAGGATGCAAGAATTGTTCTTATATATTTGGCATGTTTGGGGGGTGGGGTTTCATAGTTGTGGGTTTTGAGAAAGGAATGGTGTGTGTTTGACAGCAGGGAAAGAATTGTAGTTTTGGATGACATAGACATTTCTCCTTGTCCTTTTCCTTGCCCTTGTAGACCTAATAGGGGTGGGGTGGAAACAATGGCAGAGGATTTAGAGAGATATAAACACAACTTATAATTACATAAACAACTAAAACATTAAAAGATAATAATGGGGATCAATTGTTAGAATTACTTAAATTCTAAATTGTGGGATTAACAGTATAGATTTTTTTACCTCATAAAATAGGTCTCATGAATTTTGTGTATTCTACTTTAAAAGTAGGGTTCACCACTAACGTGGAATATCTTTTATGGTGTAACAAAAGTAACTAATTTGATCTCTGGAGAATCATCATTTTAAAATTCTAAAAGTGCCTAATGACAGGTACTTGTGTGGCTATTTGATATTATTTCATGACACCAGGTGCCACAATGTCAGTTATGATTGTCTGATACCTTCAGTGTTGTGAATCATAATATTACTAGCAAACTGCTTTTTTTTAATGTTGGCTTACAATCTCCCTGTGGCACGCTAACCATTTGTTACTCTTCAGTCAACCAGAAATATTGAAAAGTTAATCTCAGCAAACTGCAAAAATAAAGTTTTGATCCGAGATGGAATGTAATTCTAAGAACATATAATTCAGCAAGGTATATTTTAGGCATTACATACAAGACACCATGTCTTGATAATCAGTGCATACCTTTTGATTCTATGCCGCACAGTCTAAGTTTTAGGCACATTGCCTCCATATTTATACTTCTCCTCACTGGCAAATGGAATTTTGAGCCTGATGTTGACTGTGAACCAGGAGAACCCTGTCTGGACACCTACCTGGCCTGAGGCTGGAGAGACTCCTGCTTCAATTTCAGATCTACAGTGAGGCTAGTGAACAAAATGAGGGGGTTACTGCTGTCGAACTACTGGAAAAGAGATAGCCACATCTGGTAAGGATTGTGAAGGGTGTAATAGCAGGGATTACAGGGCAGAGTAGGTAAGGAGAACCACAACCTCCCCTTTAGGAATGTAGTATTTGAGGTGCTCCATCCTGCATCCAAAAGGTCCTGGGGGCCCCAGAGGTTTACCATCTGAGAGTGGCATGACCGGGACTATTCTACCATGACTTTGTCACTTTCTGACTTGCACTGTCTGCTTAGAGGATGATGAACCCTTCTGCAATGGAATCGGATGCCCACTGACCCCAATGAGAAGCAGTGGTAATGTGCTGAACTTGCCCCGAGCCATGTAAGGTACAGTAAAGTGGCTGCGGTAAACCGTGCTGTGCTTCTGAAGCTGTCAGGTGCCTTGTGTGAGGAGAGTTCAGTTTCCTGATGACAGTGCCCTAAGCACAAATATACTGTGAACACATGGCACAAACTAATACAATAGTACAATGCCCATCCTTATTCAAATCTGGGAACTCTGAACAGTCTCAGGTGCTCACTGCAGCTCTCTTGCAGCATCACCCTATAACACCCTCTGTACATACATCACCCTGCATTACCTGCTTGCTCCTCAACACCAGATATATCTGCAACTATGCCACTGAGGTCTGGGACCTCACTGACACACACTCCTTAGACATCCTGTTTTCCATCAAAACCGGACTCAGCCCGTCATCCATCTCTGCTACCTCAGATGCAATCCCTCCTGGCTGCAAGATTGTCCATCATTACAGGCTCCACAAACCTGTAAGAGATCTTGTGATCATCCACAAATACATCATCACCGGCACAACCACAGTGGATGAACCCACCAGCTCATGGAGCACACTTCTAACTACATATCAGCCACTCCATGTCTATCTCAGGCACCATCGGTTCCTGTCCACCAGGACGCTGCACCATCTTTATTAACCATCTCACCAACTTCATCACTCCCATTGCCATTAGATCCAACAATTTCTTACTGCTAGGCAACCCCAGCATTCATATTGATGACCTAACGGACAGCAAAATCGGACTCACACAGCTCAAAAAAGGCCTGACTCATTGTCAGATACACACTCAACCCAGTCTTCACTGTCATCAACAAGATCATTTCACCCCACTCACTTGGATGGACACTCGATCAAACACTTCTACATCAATGCATCCTACTCTAGAAAACCAAACACACCATCTATTTGAGCGAAAACTTGAACATAACAGGCGCAGACTGGACCCACACCATTATATCCAACCAGAATATTCTCACTGGCAACCTAAAGACCAACCTATCCACTTTCATCAACTGGATTTCAGACTGCACCAACACCTTGGTTCCCATGACAATGATCAGACATGCTGGTACAAAAAACACCTAACAGACTCCAAGCGCTATTGCAAACAACTAGAAAGAAGATGATGAACCAGCCGAGACAACACCTCTAGAGGCACCTACAAATCCACACTTAAAAGGTACTACACCCATTTCAAGGAAGCCATGAAAGCAGCCCTCATGCTCAGATTAGAATTCTGCTCCAACTCTGGCAATTCAGTCTTCAACATCATGAAGGAATTCACCAATCCAACAGCAGCCACCATCACTCACTCACAGGTCCTCTATGACGACCTTTATGACTTTATCCGCAACAAAATACTCAAAATCTACTCCAACTTCGCACCCAACCCACCATAGAAGACATCATCACACAACCCCCATCACAACCAGGAGCGCCCACCTTCTAACAAATGGGAGCTCTCTCACCACAGAAGACACTTACAGAATTATGCAGACCACCCACTCAGAGTCCACTACAGACCCCAACCCTCATCACATGTACAACCTGGAAAGCACACTGCTAGTGTAAATCTCACCACCATCTTCAACTCCTCATCCTCAGTGGAAACTTCCTGGATAACTGGGCACACACAGAAATCACAGATCTCCAGAAAAAAACCCTCAGCTAGCCCAAAAGATCTCAGCAACTGCAGACGCACCTCAATCCTTCCTTTCCTGGCCAAAGTACTTGAGAAAGAGATCAACAGGCCTATGTAGAACAGCACAACCTCCTGGACTCCACCCAGCCATGGTTCTGCAGCAACCACAGCATGGAAACCACCCTCCTGGCAGCCACAGATGACATTCAGTCCATCCTGAAGTGAGGGTAAACCATCGCACTAATCCTTCTCGACCTCTCAGCAGCCTTCAACACTGTCCCCCATGGCACCCTCAATGCCAGGACTCTGAAATTCAAGGGCCCACACTGAGTTGGATTGCCTTCTTCCTCTGCAACAGGACTCAATGAGTCAGTTTTTCCACTTACACCGCTAAACACATGAATCTTCTCTGCAGAGACCCCCTGGGCTCATCCCTTAGCCCAACCCTGTTCAAGTGTACATGGCACCACTCGCACATATCATAGGAACTCAAAGCATCAACATTGATTCCTATGCTGATGACACTCAGCTTGTTATGTACGAATTTAGGACCCTGGTGTAATTTTCCCGATTCATGCCCATTTATAGGTATAAATCACCCGATAATTATATAGGCATAGAAATCATACCCTTATTTAGACTGAGCCTATGCTGCCCAAATACGGCATGGCTACTTCCACTAAGTTCCGAGAATCCACAACGATTTCTCGGAAAAACTGCCTTCAGCAGCTAGGGACTTCCCCTTGCCTGAATACTAATTTATCTAGAAAATCATGGAGTTTTCAAAGATCTGAGTCTTTGATGACGGTATTATGTCCAATCATACATCAAACTCGGCACCTTCAAGGTATAAATATGCCTACATTTGCCCAGACAAACACACAGTGGTTTGGAGCAGTTCGACTATCTACTTGCCCGACTCGCCCTGCAGCAGCAAGTGCCGAAGGAAGCCGACCCTCCAGCTGACGCACTGAGAGATGCTGTCTTTTCTCCTGCCGAGAAATCCAGCTCCAGTGTTTCCAGGCTACCTTTGCGGGTTGCTGGGAAATCGAATCCTGAGAGAGAGATACAAGACCTCCTTAATTCTAAAAACCTAGGTACAGAGCTGATTAGACCCTTAGAGAATTCTTGGAATAGATTCTTTTTTTTTAAACATTTTTATTTGCATTTTAGTGTAACTCAACAATGCAATCATGTCATCTTCAGCGCACATTTCCCGTCCTCCCATTCTCCACCCTCCCCCCATACATCTCTAGCTAGTTCCAAGGCAATGTAGACCAGAGTCCAAGGTACAATAATACAATAGTCTCTTGTATTCGGCCTTTGATGTCTCCCAAGTTGACATAGACACATTCCTAATTCCCCTCTAAGTATGTAGCCTTCATAGCCCAGCATCCAGCCCATGATATTTTCTCCATTTTCCCCATACCTCACGGAAGTTCTTCGGGCATCCCCTCGCCTTGTAAGTGACCCTTTCAGCGACCATGTAAAGGTCCAGCCCTCTCCTCCATTCCTCCAATTCTGATGATTCCCGCGCACCCCAATGCTTAGCTATGTCCCGTTTGACCATCACCAACGCCAGAACCAAAAAGGTCAGCAGGGGACGTGCTAGGTCTACGTCATTTGTCATTTCTAGAAGGGCCAATTTTGGCTCTGGGTCGATAGGGGTCTCCAACACCTCGCTTAACTCTGTGAATATAG
The DNA here is from genome assembly GCF_964263255.1 of Lissotriton vulgaris. NCBI lineage: Eukaryota > Metazoa > Chordata > Amphibia > Caudata > Salamandridae > Lissotriton > Lissotriton vulgaris. The sequence continues at coordinate 727,095,810 of NC_141696.1, forward strand.
TTCCCCAATAGTCTTGAATTGTAGGGCACGTCCATATGATGTGGTAGAATTCTCCTCCCATGTCCTTGCATCTAAGGCACCTAGTGTCGTCCGTCCGTCCCATTTTATGAAGCCTCACTCTGTCATAGCATGTTCTATGCAGCACATTAAACTGGATGAGTCGCAATCAAGACTTAATGGCCACCTCCCTGGGATGCATTAGGACCATTTCCCAATCAATATCCTCCATGTCTCCCACCTCATTCTCCCATGTTCTCCTGAGTTTCTCCAGGTCGCCTAGCATATTGTTTGTTAATGCTCTATATGTTGGTGATACCGCTTTTTCCTGTATCTGTTCCTGTAACAACCTACCCTCTAGAGGTGCGTAATCCGGGAGCTCGTCCAGTTGTATCTTTTCCGCTCGCCAGGCATGTCTTAACTGGGCATATTTGAAGAACTGCATGCAGTTCAGTCCGAATTCCGTCCTCAGTGCTGCAAATGATTTCAGGTCTCCCCTTGCCACTATGTCGCCCAATGTGGAGATACCAATATCGTCCCACCTCTGGAAGCCTTTTAGCTTATTCAATTCTGTGAGCCACACACAGTGCCAGATCGGCGTCTGTCGGGTGGGTTTCTTTCCCCAACCCGTGCGGGTCATCGCCTTGTTCCACAGTTGTAAGGTATTACTCGCAGCGGGGAGAAGCTGTCCTTGTCGAGCACACCCATATAGATAGTACAGCAACGGCCTGGCTGAGAGTTTATGTCTCTCAAGAGCATAGGTGGGGTGGTCGTCCGGTGCATGCGTCCAGTCGATGATCTGGGTTATATGTTCCGCCCAATAGTATGCCTCCGCTGTATTGATGGCGTTGAAGCGTGCGCAGTGCTACTCTGGATTGTTTACCCAGCCATAGAAAGGACCTAAGTTCCGCATGTATTCTCCCAAAGACTTTGGTCGCGAGAGGGTAGTACTCATTCTGTAGGGCATATAAAAATGTGGGTAGTGTAATCATCTTGAACATAGCCGCCCGGCCCAGTATGGTGAGAGGGAGTTGCCTCCACCGGGTCGCGTCCTCTATGAAATTCAATATTATTCTTTCTACGTTCCGTTAGTAGGTCTGTGTGCGATCCAGGGTGACATACACTCCGAGGTATTTAAACCCCTCCACTGTCGTCAACAACCTTCCAGGAAGGTCCGGCCAGCTTCCCTGTCCCTTAGGATCATAGAGGACCGACTTGTGCTAGTTTACCTGGTAACCCGCGTGTCTGCCATACCGTTCCAGTTCCAGAAACATCTCCGGAATTGTCGTTTCCGGCCGTGTAATGTATAAGAGGATGTCATCCGCGTAGAGCGATATTTTTTCCTCTGCGGACTCCATCTCACTCCGTCTGAATTCCCTAATGGCTACATTTTGGCACACTCTAGCTGCCAGCACCTCTATCGTGAGCGCGAACAGGAGGGGGGACAGCGGGCAGCCTTGTCTGGTCCCACTTTGGACTGAGAATTCCCTCGATAGAGCCCGTTCACTCTCACCTTAGCTCTAGGTTCTGTATAGAGTAACTGAACCCATTTCCGGAATTTGGGGCCGAAACCGAACTCCTGCAGGACACCCTCAAGAAATGGCGAATGGACCGCATCGAAAGCTTTCTCGGCGTCGAGGGATAGGAACCAGTGTGGATCCTCCCTTTCTCTTACTTCTTGCAACCAATTGTGGGTGCGCTGGAGATTTAACCTAGTGGCCCTATTCGGGAGGAACCCTGTTTGATCTAGATGTATTAGTTCCGATATCACCAAACAAAGTCGCAATGCTAGGATAGTTGCCAGGAGTTTCACCTCTATATTCAAGATAAGGGAGATAAGGCGGTACGACGCACAATCGTTGTGCGGTTTCCCTTCCTTATGTATCAGGATTATTATTGCCATACTCAGATCTGGGGAAAGTCTCCCCTCCTGTAATGCCCTTTCGAATAGTCCCTTTAGATGGCGTGTCAAGAGGTCCGCCGTACGTTTAAAAAACTCGGCCGGGAACCCGTTGGGACCCGGGGTTTTACCTGGTCTGAGCCTACTCAGGGCCTCAGTGATATCCTCTAGAGCGATGTCAGCCTCTAGGCCTTGATGGGCCTCAGAAGGCAGGGTAGGTAATTCAATCGTTTCCATGTACTGTAGCGCCTCCTCACAGGTCCCTAACTCTCTAGCCCGGTAGAAGCTTTCATAATGGTCAGCAAATGTCTCGGCAACAATAGCATCTGATCTTATTAATACTCCCTTAGGGTCTCTGATTTGCTCGACCCATCTCGCTGCGCGCTCTTTTTTACTAAGCCACGCCAGTAGTTTGCCCGACTTATCCCCCACATCATATAGCCGATGCAACGTGGCTAGTGCCTGGGTTTTGGCCTCTCCCGTGACCAACTCTCGGTACTGTCTCTGCGTGTCTGTCAGTCTCCTGAGAGTCCCAGTCTCTTTCGAGACCTGGTATTCCCTCTCCAGGTCCAGAATGCTCGTCTCCAGTATCACTGTGTCTGCATGAAGCTTCCTCCGTTCAGCCGCCAATCTATTTTGTGCCCTGTCTCGCATGACCGTTTTTAGAACCTCCCAGAATGTTACTTTGGAGTGGACCGTCCCTTCATTGTCGGCTACATAAACCTTCACATCTGCTTTCAGACCCTTCAATACTCTCACATTTTGTAAATCCCATGCTGTCAATCTCCAGGACCCTCTACTCCCATCTCTTCCCAATCCCACTCTTGCTAGAAGTGGGGAGTGTTCAGAGATCCCTCTTGCCTTATATTCCGCTGAATCGTCTATTGCCAAGTGTTTCCTGGACATAAAGATATAATCCAGCCTCGAGTACACTTTATGCCCGAGAAGAAGGAGTAGGTCCTCTGGTCTGAGTGTAACCACCAGTCTAAGACGGTTATAGCTAGAAAACATTTAAAACCATTTCTATGCCAAAGAATACCCCTCTACGTCTAAGATAAAGACATGTGTATGACAAGCACCCTGCAAAAACATGATAAGCATAAAAATCTTTTATTGATAAGTTTATTTGTTTATTTTTTTAGAATATTTTTTCTGAATTGTATAAAGTTCATACTAAAATAGACGAAACAATTAATCGTTTATGCATTTGGGAATCAGATTAGTCGTTACATGTAAATAAATTTATCAACAATCATAAGTATCAGGCAGTGCGGCAGATGTCTACTGAGTGTAACCACCTCCACAGGTCTGTGAGTCCCATGTTTGCAATCATTCAGGATAGGGGGGGGGTCCGGGTCCGGTCTCTGGACACCATTCCCGTCCGTTCCAGCCCTGGGTCCATCACATCATTGAAATCCCCAACAAGAATCTGTATAGTGTCAGCTGTGTCAAGGAGTATATCTACTACTTTCTTAAGCGTGTTGGCCTGCAGTTTCGGGGTGGGCGTATACTGATAGTATTGTGTACTCACGTCTATTCCAGGTCCCCTTCACCCCCACGTACGTCCCCTGTGTATCCGTCCATATTAGAGCTACGTAAAACGGCATAGTCTTCTTCACAATTATGGCCACTCCTCTCAAGCCCGTGGTGTATCTTGCATGTGCTAATACCTTGCACTGTCCCCTAGCTAGGAATGCACAATTTGTCCCCTTGAGATGCGTTTCCTGCAGTAGCGTTATGTGAGGGCTCAGCCTTTAATGTAGGAATACACCAGCCCCCTCTTAATCTTACTGCCAAGTCTGTTTACGTTCCATGTTAGGACGCTGAATCCCCTTTGGTCTCTGTGATTTCTCCTATTGTCACCCGACAGTCTGGCGTGTGTGCGGCTTAGTGTAGTCGGGCTCCTGCAAGGAGGTGTCTCCTGGAATACTTGAGTGTGCGGCTAGCATGACATGATCTTCCCCCCCTACGCGTCCCCGCTCCCCCCTCTCCCCCAACTCCCCAACACCCCCCCTGGTATCTACGACCCCTCCATTAAGATGGATTGAACAGCTCCAACTTTCCCCCGCTCCCCCCTCCCCACCTTCTCCCCCATCGGTCCCACCATCTACCTCCCTCTGTGATAGGACTTATTGGCAGGAAAAGGTCTGTCGCCCCCCCTCTTCTGACCTACCCCAACTTGTCAAACGAACGAGAACTAAGATGGATACTGTCCCACAGTACCCACAGTTCTATGTGGTAGTGCGTGATCAGAAAAGGAATGATACAATAACAAGCAAATACTACTTATGTAAAAAGAACAATTGAGAGGCGTGTGAGCCACTTGCTTGCTGCCCGTCGGTCTAGCCGATATATCGTCCATCCAGCTTCTTTCTTGCTCAAGTATTGAGGTCCTTGTCCTTGCCCTGCACTGGAGCACTGTCTGTAGCTGGGTCCCTCTCCGCTCATTGATGGTAGCCACCAGGGGATGGAGTGACTGATCTTCCTCCTCGTCGCTCCCTGTCGTAGCACCACCTGTGTCGTCCTCTTCCTCAGGACGTTCCTTGGTGGCTAGGGCACAAAATCTGGAGCCCGCTTGACTGTCCTGACGAGGGGAGGCAGGGTCCCGGTGTCTCCTAGGGGTCCTGTTCTGCTGGGGCTACGGCGTCGTTTGTGTCTTCCTCATCCCCCGTAATCTGCGTCTTCGCTGTGGTTTCACCATCTCCCAGAGGTTGCCAGTTGAGGGGTCCTCCAACGCCGAGTTCAGCTCGCCCCTTCACGTCTCCGGGGTGGTGGGCGTTCCTCTAGCCATTGCCATGCGTCATCCGGATGAATGAAGAAGTGCATCTTTTCCTTATGTATTACTTTAAGTTTAGCTGGTAAGAGGAGTATATATTGTATCTTTAGATCTCTAAGTTTAGCTTTTACTGTATCAAAGGAGCACCTCATCTTCTGCACCTCTTGACTGTAGTCCGGGAAGATCATTATTTGTGAGTTTTCTACTCGTATCTCGCTCAGCTTCCTGGCTTCTCGCAAGATCGTATCTCTGTCGGCGAAGTTGAGAAACCTCGCTATGATCGGCCTAGTCCTCCCCCAGCCAAAGGTTTGGCCATGAGCGCTCTGTGGGCCCTTTCAATGATGAAGCAGTTGGAGAATGTCGCTTGGGGCAGCGTTTCAATCAGCCATGTGCGCAGAAACTCCGCCAAATTGGACCCTTCGATTCCTTCCCTAAATCCCACAAAGCGGAGGTTGGTGCATCGCGCCCTGTTTTCCGCATCATCGACCTCCCACTGCAGTTGTTTATGGGAGTCCGTCAGTTCTTTGACATCTTTCTGCAGGGCATGTATGACATCCTCTGCTTCGCTCAGCCTCGTTTCCGCCGTGGTGACTCTCTCCGTGAGGTTTCGGAAATCCTGCCGTAGAAGGTTGACCTCCACTCCCACCTCTCCTATTTTCACCTTTAGGGCCGCTCCAGAGGCCTGAATATCTTCCCTGGACGCCTGTATCGCTCCCATCAGAAGGGCTGTGTCCAAACTCACTCCTGCGCCCTCCATAGCGTTGGTGGGAGGCGCCACTGCAAACTTATCTATGGGTCCATGTTTCGGGGCCTTAGGGATCGTGTCTTTCTTCCCCATATCAGCCCGGTCCCGCTTCCGGGGAAGGGGGAGGGCGAGGTCTGTGCTCTTTGCGGCGTCCTGGCTTCCACTCCGGCCCTCCACCGCGCCGCCTCTCTGTGGGCCCTGTCTGACGCTATAGAGGCCTTCCTTGTCCGCCGTTCACCGCAGTCCCGGATGTCTAGGGTTACACATTGGTGGGGTCACTCTCTGCGGTGCAGGGCTTCTTGCGACGTCCAGGACGTGCAAAACAGCATAGCCGTCGCTCGATTAGGTACCTCAGTGCAGTGGGATGGGCAGCGCAGCCAAGTCTGCACCCCGTCTCTGACCCAGCGTTGCCAACAGTCTCGCTATCGCATGTGCGTGAGTGGTGCAACTCGGCCTATTCCAGGCCCACCTGTAAGTTGCGGCGCTTTGAGTCATGTGGGGCTATCGCCGGCGACTTGTTTAGGGCAGAACCGTCAGCTGCGCCCGGGGGCCTGGGGAGACATGGGGGAGATTAGTGGCACCCGGCTCCGATATCGCTCTCCTCACCCCAGGATGCGCCCGAACTGTGATCTGGGCCTATATCCTTCTGTGCGCAGCCTCGGCCATCTCGTGTGAGCTGCCCCGTGTGCCTTGTCCGCTCAAGCCGGTAGCTGATGTTTGGCGGAGGTGGGGAGGGGGGGAGGGAGACAGTCAGGAACCAGTCCGCGCCTCCTCCTCAGCTGGCGTGCCCCTCCAATGAGCCGTTATGCCTGCAGTGGGTGAGCGTAAGCAGATTCGCCCTCTGTTGTTTCCCCCAGGCATTGTCTATAGATTGTTGGGCCTTTCCCTCCGATGCTTGCTACAGGGGAGTGCATGCGCTTCAGTCCGGTTGCTCCCCCTCGTCCGGTGCACGCTCCCGGGTTCCTGGCCAGGCTCCCTGAGGCTCACCCACCTCTGGCAAAAGTCCAGGCAATGCGGTAGCGTTTCTCCTGTTCCCTCCGGACACGCGGCTGTTCTGGCTTTCAGCTCCGATCTAGGTTGCAACGGGCACCGCCATCTTGGATCTGGGTTCGGATCGGCGTGCTGGAAATTTCCCGACGTATTTCGTCCTCAGGTCGACCCCCGGGAGTCACCAAGGGCTGCCTCCGGGGTCCATGCATTGCCCGCTACCTTTTTTGGGGGTTTGAAGGGCCGCTGGATGGGGAAAGTGCGGTCAGATAATGTCGGCTCGGCGGAGCTGCGGCAAAGTGCGGCTCACTCGGCCATGTTGCTGGCCACGCCTCCCCCTTGGAATAGATTCTTGGCAAAAGAATACTAAACTTAGGCTAAACCTCACTTACTTCTTCCCTCGTACTAGACCTACGTTAGCTACACCGGGGTAGGCGTATTTTAGAAGCACCAGTTGAGTACTTTTAGTCATTATTTTATCACTGTGTGTATTTCATGTATATTTTATGGCTTAGAAACCATATCATGCTTTTGCAGTACTACTTTATAATACTTATCGTATTATATACCTTTGATGAGTACAGGCCTCAGCAAGGCCTGCAAGTGCGAAAGGGTTCGCCCTTCTGTACACAGAGTCCTCAGACTACGTAAGAAATTGGCACGGAAACTGGAAATACAAAAACATAGTTTAATAAACCTTTAAAGGTGGTACTACAGCCCACACAACACTCTACAGTATTGTACAAGGTAGCACAAAGAACTCGGACATGCGGTCCCCTTTTATATACAAAGAGAGGGGCTCATAAGTGGGTGGTTACAGCTCAAAACATGATTTACAACCATATATGGACATTTCTTGAACATGATCGATACATGGGTGGAGTTAACGGTTCTTGAAGCACGCCGAATGCACATTCCAATCTACTTTAAGCAAAAACAGATGTTATTCTTACTGGGCATGCGCCAGACGCACAAGGAGTTATTTATAGCCTGTTGCTGGGCAAACTTCAGGGGTGACAACCAGCGAGGTAGGACTTGCCTCGTGGCGAGCACATGGCGTCATGTAGCATACAAGATGGACGCCTGAAAACAAAATGGAGTCTGGCCGTATTAGAAGTACGAGCAGGAAAACTGAAGAAAGACACAATAGCATGTCTTCAGCGAATGCTTAACATAATCGCTGTTTTATTTACAACACTTTGTACTTCATAACCAGTATTACGATTGTAGCAGTACATTTCTTATGCTTGAGAAAGAAGGCTGTTCAATAAATACTTTTTATTGAAAACGCCCATCTCTCTATTTTCTCAGCACCTCTGGTAAAAGGAAGAATGCACAATTGACTGAGTAAAATAGCTATCTATTGTTTCCGCGACTCTAGAGATTGATTTGTTATTCTTGGGAAATAAAGTTGTCATGTTTATGCGGTTGTCAGAAACTAATCCCTTCTTGTGAATTTGAGAAAGTTTCTAGTGACCTCTGAGCTATCTGGCACTCACAATTAAGTTTAATATATTCGATAGAGACCTAGTCGAACTCAGTCCTACGTCTAAACGATAGTATATATTATTTCAATGCGTAGAGCATATTGGGAATATAGGAACTACACTACATGGCGCCCAAGGTATGTTCAACGTTGAAGGATACAGTGTTCCAAAATATTGTGCACCTAATCTTTGTTTCCTTGAAACTTGTTCTGCAAACTCTTCAGTCAGTAAAATAATGATTATTGACGAAGAATTTGCTACAGCTGCAGCTCAAGCAGTTTTAGATGACAGAAACGTCCTACAGAATGAACCTGCTGCGATAATAATCCCGGCAAATGTAAGAAAAACTATAACTTACAAACTAATAAATAATGGAGTGTCATCGAGAGGTGGTAAAGTAATATTTGTTGTAGAGGCACATGAATATCGGCAGACAGAAGTGTTCTATTCATGGTTTCACTTTCCTCCAGCAGATGGAGGGACACACAAGTTCCACTACTACAAAGTAGAGAAACCTCCAACGGAATACGTTCCTTACGAGGACGTTGAAATTCCATTAACTTACCAAGAGCATCTGCTCTGGTTTAAAGGTGCCCTACAACATGAAAATCACATAACCAGGCTTGGTCCACTAGGTAGACCAGGATTGACATGGCCAGTACTAGCCAGAGATATATACCACATCCTGACATTGAAAACATGACAGGTCCAGAACTGTTAGTACAGCTAAAACAGTTAATTAAAATACATAGACAATTGGTTCAATATGTCATGCGGACCTTAACAGTCCAACCAACTGTAAGGATTCCACAGCACACTCCTCACCAGGGGAATACAAACAAAATCACACCACAGACTATACAATCAGTCATTGGTAAATTGCCCACAAAAAAGGGAACAAATTCCGTTTTGGTTAGCTCAGAAATTACTCAAAAAGAGGCAGTATTCCCTGATAGTACACCTCATGAGAAACACAGAATTCTGACAATCTGTTTAGCAATGGGGATAGCACCACATGTGGAGGACTATGACACTAGGGGTACAGTCTTTGCTTCGATCTACACAAAAACACCAGACTTTCTGAGACAGATTCAAAATGAATACGGTCCAGAACCTGCGTTAAATCTTGGTATGATATTACTAAAAGATTTCACAGGTTTCGGCTATACTATTAGCCAACATTCAAGGTGAAGCAGCATCCGTGGCAATCCGCCAAAAATTAAAAGAAACAGATATAACAGACCAACCATATGAGCTTGCAAGAATTATTGAAAAATCAAATGAAGAACTAGGTAGAGATAGTTTGGGTTGGAAACCATTAAAACCCCAACTAACAGAAAATCCTGAAAAAGTTTTTATTAAAAATAATCTCATCACTCCTATAAAGAAGTGGAAAAATACTAAACAGACACTTCCTAAAGAGAAACGTTCTCAGTCCAGAGGAAGATCTCCCCAACGGAGAGGTAGGTCTCCACAACAGGAGCCCTCTGAAAAAAGATATAACCTTAGAAATAGGGATAATCTGAGAAAACCTGACAGATATCAAGATACTGATACAAGTTCCTCTCGTACCTTTCAGACTTCCTCGCAGAAATCCGAGTGGAGAGGACGATTCAGAACAAAAAGAAGAACGCGTGAAGTCCAAAGACTAACAGCACGTTCTAAAAAATAAGAAAACACAATTCACCAAGAAGAAGGTAGCAAGCATAAAAATCAGACATGCCGAGATTTTGAGGACACAACTCAAGAACGGGGATAGTGGGCCCAGACAATGCTAGACAGCGCAGCAGAAGTGACCATAGCTCGCAAGATGCTGAAGGATCATCTGGAGACAGTGGACTTGAATGAATCCATTCAAGTTGAAACTGCTGACACCAGGGTTAGTGTACCCCTTAAGTTATATCAGATAACACTCCGGATGGAGGGGGACATACCTAGAAAAATAAAAGCACTCTTTTGGGAGAAGCTATCAAAGGGTTATGACATTCTTAGAGCTGAACAAGACTGGCCACCTGAATTTGTCAGGGAGTGCCAACATGGCGAAGAGATAATTATGCCAGCCTTCTCAAATCACATTCCAATTCATAAAAAATACACATATACCAGAAAATGGGCAGTCGCTCAGGCAACAAAAAGATAACTTGATGGAGGTCCAAGGGCTAGATTAATGACCCATAACAGACACGTGCCCTAATACTGCATGTACACAACAAAATATGTCTGTGGGTCAAGAAAGAAAAAGTGTGATTCTATTGTGTAACCAAGCGTGTGACGCAACCAAAGCAGACTAACAAGTGACTTGTGCAAAGTTCTAACAGAACACACTAAAATCCTTAATTAGGAAAAAAGTGCCCATCAGTTCCTGTCCGGTACCGCCCTGTTCATCATCTGGGCTCTCCTAACCCAGGAGAAAATGTGGACTGTCACAAGATATAACCGGAAAAGTAAGAACACCAGGGTAACTGAATTGCAGTGCATAAATGTGAAGTGAAAAAAGAATAATGTGTTACACTTTTTCTTTCTTGACCCACAGACATATTTTGTTGTGTATATGCAGTAGCTCAGGCTCCAGCATTATATAAAAATCATGTAGGATGGGATGAGGATTCTCCTCACCATAAAATCCAGTTGAAAAATCAGCCTACTCCACAAAGGCAGTATCCAGTTAAGCAAGAAGCTAAAAAACAAGCCAGGGAGATTTTAAATCAACTTGAATACCAAGGGGTGATTGAAACATGCACCTTGTCAATGAACAATCCTTTGTTTCCTGTCTCCAAACCAGACAATTCATATTCTCTAGTTTTGGATTACAGACATTTAACCTCCTGTTGCAAAACATTTGCAGTACAAAATGCACACAGTGCAGCACTGATGAATAACATTGCGCGAAAAACATATAAAACCACATTAGATATTTCAAATGGGTTTTTCTGTCAAAACATTGCACCTGAAAGCAGGCATTTGACCGCTTTCTCAATATTTGGGACACAGCGACAATGTTGCCGTCTCCCCCAAAGATTCAAGAATAGTTCAGGGTTATTTTTAGCTAGGGTAACAGATTTACTACAAATTTATGATGACGAGGCATTATCTTATGTCGATGACATCTTTCTTACAGACGATGATTTGGACATGCACAATACTTGGGCTCACGTCTGAAGGGTACAAATTCTTTTAAGACATCACGAATTGCCCACCTCAACGTCCTATTCTTAGGATACGAATTTTCAAGTGAAGGCAAAAGCCTGGCAGTTAACTTCATAGAGAAATGTGCACTGCTCCAACCTCCAAAAACGCTGAAAAACTTACAATGAAATTCTAGGTTTCCTGAATTTCGGAAGAACTTATGTTCTGAATTACGAACAAAGGGTTAAACTTCTCTACGAACTAATCAAACCTGATTTCAAACCAACAAATTGGACTCAAAACCATACAGAAATTTTGCGTTCAGTACAAAGAGACATGTTAGCAAAAAGACAGTTAGAAAAACGCGACAATATGCGCAATCTTGTGATCCGAATCATCCCAGGGAGATGCGGAGTAACGCACTTGACGAAGGTGAAAAGGTACCAATAGCATACAAAACACACTTGTACACACAAGCTGAAATAAAATTCACTGCAGTAGCAAAAGAGAGAGCTCTCGCTCAGGGAAAATGCATAATGATCGTTAAACCTGTACCTGCCTTGGAGGCAGTGACAAAAGCAAGAATTTCCCAATGCTAAAGCTTTACATCCGCGATTGATTCAATGGGTTAACTCTCTTGCTGCAAAAGACGTTGAACACGTCTTTGACCCCTACTTGAAGACACAAGAATTCCTACAATATGAACACGAATGTCCCCTGCCGACCAAAATTCTGCCTCTAGAATATTACAGATGTAAAATCTTTACAGACGGATCAGCACAGCCCGCAACTGGGGGTAAACAAGCCTATAGTGCTGCGTGCACGATTGTTAAAGGTCGCTGGCACGAAGGTAAATTTAGACCGATGGTCACTAAAACTCAATCACTCAGAGACTGTACAGCTCAGCGAGCTAAACTACAGGCTTTCAAGATGGCACTTGAAAATACTGATTGAGAATTCCCCACATTAATAGTGTGCGATTCGTATTAATGTGTCCAGTCTTACAACGAATACCTGCAAAACTGGGTTCAAAATGGCTTCAAAGACGCGAAAAGTGGCACAATTAAGCACAAAATGATTTGGGAACAAATAGTTATTTTACAGAAAGAACTACAAAAGACTCACGTGATTCATACACTGAGTCATCAGCGTGATGGCGTTCACATTGCAGGGAATTCATTGACTGATGAGGCCGCGAAGGCAGCTGTGCAAACGGCTTCCGTAGCTGCAATCACTCGTTCAAAAACAAAAATAAACAGCGAAATAATACAAGCTGTCACTGCTTCAGTAAAAGACAGTGGTAAGACACTCCCGAAAGGCTTTCCAGTAAAGTACTCATCTATAACTGATGCAAATAATGTTCCTTTTGCTCGAATCCCTGGAGTGGGAGATAGGGCAATTCCAAACATTGAACATAGGTTAAGACTGATCTTAGCAGCACACGAAGTACTCGCTTCTGCACACGCAAGAATTTCCACCACAGTATCATTATTAAAACAAAGATACTGGTGGCCGCGCATGAGGAAACAAACTAGAAACTATGTTCTAGAATGGGAAATCTGCCAAAAAATGAAAGTTTCAACAGTGAAGCGACCTGCACAGACGCCCCTTCTGATTTCAGATAAACCCCTAGCGTGTGTTCAATTGGACCACTGCGGTCCCTCACAAAGGGATGGTAACTATAAATATATCATGGTCGCAGTAGATTCCTGCACAAGATTTATTTGGATGTGGCCCCAGGGCTCGGCTAACGCCAGAACTATTATAAAGGATTTGCGAGTCTTTATCGGCCCACATGCAATCGGCATGCTACATTCTGACCAGGGTCATGCGTTTAGCTCTCAAGCTTACAAAGAGGCCATGGCTAGCTTGGGCGCTGCATTGCGGTATTCTAGTCCCTTCCATCCTGAGGGTAATGCAGTAGTGGAAAGAAAAAACCGTGACATAAAGCAATCCATAACAGCTAAGGTATTAGGTTCGGGTGATGTGTGGGTCAAACATGTAGTAAGTGTCCAACGTAGTCTTAACAATCTGCCATAAAATTCTCTGGGGGGAATCACTCCATATGAATTACTGTTTGGTACTAGAATGATAATCGAAGACCTCAATTGTCAAATTTCAGTGGTGGAACAAAAACCCTTTGATGTCAAAGATCGTTTGGCTGTTTTACAGGACTTAGATGAAATAAGAAGAAGTCTGAGTAACACGATACAAAAGCTAACAACCACTGGAGAAACCACCTGTCCCAGCAAGACCTGTCTGGATTCCAAAGATTGGGGATCTAGTCAGGGAAAAGATTGCGGTGAAGAAGGAATTTGGGCCTTCTTACAGAAAAGCAGTACCTGTCTTAGCTATCCACGGAACAAGACCAGTAGTACTACGGCCCCTTGCTGGTAAAAGGGAGAACAGAGTTGTGTCCATTGACCTAGTCAAACCACATCATGTGACCGATAATAAGTAGTACGCCAGTGGACTCCCAAGATGTAGCAGATGACCAAATCTTGCTACAATCCAAGAGGTTCAAACTGAAAGACTTATCACCTTTGATAAACATGCAGTAAGAAAAGAAGGACTATGCAACAAAGCCTTGGAACTTGTGCCTCTGGATACCCAAATAACAGTTTGTCAAGAAACAACTGTCTACAACGATGTAGCATCTGACTACACAAATATGACAATGGAAGAAGCAGCTCCAAAGATTAATAACAGTCCTGATGCAATTGCAACAATTGACAGAACTGCCTCTGGCTATTTCATCAATTTTGATACATTTTCTGAGGATCCCAGTGAACCTGAAAATATGCCAACAAATAAAACTTTCAAAGAAAAAAACAGAACTCTTTTATCAACTTGAACAAACATATCTGGTTTCACCATGGATTGAATTTTGGATTGTGTTAGGCGTACTTTTCCTCCTGGTCTGGCTCATTCTTGTTTTAAGCTTGGGAAGAATAATAGATGGAAAATACAGTACAATGGACACAGCAAGTAAGAAAATCAACTTGCTCCTGCAGCCTCACAAATCATCTCATCGTGAAAGAAGAGACCTGTCATCAGTAAGCATCACAGCCATTCCTATACCTAGTGGTATAGCATGGGATAGAACTGATTATGACATATATGGCCCGGTGGAATTGCTGAAGATTCCGCACCAGTTCAAGGTTTCTTTGAGTGACTTTGTATCACCCAGCTCATTTAGTGATGATTGGGACTTTGAAACTGTTAACAACATGATGACAGACTTAGATATGTCAGCTAAATTCACAGAACATGAATACTTAGAAGGTTCATCAGATTATGAACAAATGTATTGTTTTAATCATTATGGTTACCATTATTTGCATAAATCTGCAAGCCCTAGGAATGTTTTTACTTATAATCAATGGGAACATTGTCCAACGCCATCAAAGGGTAGCTCAAAAACATTTTATGAAAAGTTTCCATACTTCTCAGGGTTTAATGTTACAAATCCAGAAACGTTTTATTATAAAAAAATGACTAAAACAGGAATAAAAACAATGTTGACCAATGCAAAACAAATGTATTCTGAAAACTTTTATGCTCAGCTGTCTGCATTAAGTTTTGACTTTTGGAAAGACAACATTGAGACAGAAACTGTCTGGGGCACAAAAACTGGCAGGTGCAAGGTTTAGAAGCCCTGTTCAGAGCCTGCATTATACCAGAACAAATAATGTTTTTAAATGACACTGTTCAACAAACTTCTTGTCTTGGCCTGGCTAAGATAAAAGACTTAAATAAACCGTCTATACCTAACCCCACATCTGACAGTACTGGTACTACAGAAGAGGAGATAGACGTACCCTATATTTTGAAACAAAACAAAACTAATCCTGATTGGAAAAAATGGTTAATCTGGGCCACAGACATGAATAACTGTCGAGATAGATTCCTGAACAAAACACAAGGGTTCACAGTGAATAGACCAGATCCAAGAAACTCCCAGAGACAACATCCAGGGATAGTAACTACTTACAGTGTAGGAAAGCTTTAGTGGCTACAGAAATCCACACTTTCAGAAGTCAAACAACACTTATCTTTACTTAAAGAAGGAAATGATTTGTGAGATTTCTTATTGGGGCCTCGCAAACCACGTCAAAAACTTTTCATATACGCCGGTATATACGCTGCGTACAACAAAGCTTGTAAAATTATGCAAATGGAAACTGCAGAAAGAATACGAGAAATTGATCGTATTAATTTATAGAAAGCTCTCTCTGTAGTGGACAATGGGTTAACGACTCCGTTCTCCAGAATATATTCTTTGGACAGCATTGTATCCTCTGCAATTTACATAATAGAGCAGGACTTGCTAATGTTACAACATGGCCAGTCTCAATTACGTTCTATATTGCAGCTAGGCTGGACGTTACAAAATCTTTGTTCAGGCTACGTGCCATAACGTCTAATCAACACAACGTCATTGTTTGCTGTATTTAACCTTACAGATAAATAAATCTCTTTGGCACAAAGAGGAGCAGACTATACGGTGCTGAGCATTGAAAAACTGGAAATATTACCATTCACAGTTTCTGAGAAGCCTGTTGTTGAATGGATAATACATGGCACCATCACGATACCAGTGACGATTTTCCAATTTCAGTATTGCCTACCGCATATACCAGCGGGCCTGTATGAAAGGTTGGGTAAAGAATACATTAAGTCAACCTGGACTTTACCTTACACACACAAATGTTGGAATGGGGGAAAAGAGGTATTCCTTAGTGGAAAAAATTATAAGAACTCACTAAGTGGTACACTTTTGTGCCAGGGTATTAATTTACACGGAGCCTGCAAAGGTTCTGCAAATAACCTCTCTTGCCACCTGCATGGTACACCCTCCACAGTGAAAGAACCAATTTTCAGGTAGCTATCCAATGGCAGCTACGGTATGCTCAATGACCACAGCTGTTGTGGCATGTTGCCAGGAAAAGCGTATCTAGTTAGTGTGTCATCCAGGGTCACTTGTTGTATGCAAGTGTTGTATCCAAAGAGAAAGACAGACAGGGAGACGGCGTTATGGCCTTCACTGAATATCTCTTCTGTACGAATTGATACCTTAAGCAGAATGAAAGCCATTCTTTTGCAAAAAACTGTGCCACTGACCTCGTCCAGAGAAACGTATGATCAACAGGTTGCAAGGACTTCTGCAGAGATACATGCATTATTATCAACAAATTGCCCAGTATAGTTCGCGGAAATGTTATATCAAATCTAAAACATGTCTGATACCAGCGGCATCGCACATGTATTTAATAAGATTTTTCGGGACTGTTAACACCATTTGAAGCAGTCCTCTGCATTTTTCCAAATTTCGTGCACTCTGTGTTCGGCGGCCTGCCTCTCATTTTGGGACTCGTAGCAGGAATTCTATTTTTATTCCTTCTGCTTCGATATGGCAAGTCCAGTCACCAGCGATACCCAGACTACCATGGAACAAGCTCTCCTTGCCATTAGGTATTGTGAACGCATTACACAGATTTTTGGCTTGGCTCGTTTAAGAGATCTGAACACCACTTGGTTCCTTTCGTTCAGACTAATCTGGCAAGATTGCATCTTACCTGTTCTACAATGCCTGCTTTGCGGAGAGGAATGCGTGTTGGACATTTGTCCTACACTTCCATCAGTCCTGCCATCGGATGTTGACGCCATGCTAGGTCCGGTAAAGACTCGTGCATCGTGTTGCCTCCAACGGCTGGCAATTCTGATGACGGCATTCATTGAGGTTCCACCGGCAAGTCTAACTGAGGGTGAGATACGTGACACTACAAGCACACAGGTACCACCTACTGCGGACATTGCTAATGCATCAAACGCTGATGACGATGATCCTCATCTATGCACCTTTGAACTGCTAACTTAAGTGGTATCACTTTCACCTACTATGGTAGGCGATTTCTTTGCCAGCCTAGACGATCTGATGTTTTCTCCTGACACCGAGAATAACTTTTGATTCATGCACACAGCATTCCCAGAACTCTGAAATCCGGCCTTCGTTTTTTCAAAACAAACCATCTAACAATTTGAACTTTTTCCAAAATAGAACTTTTTGGCACAGAGTAGTCTGATTAAAGTAGAACTATTCTTAGAGAACAAGATTTCTTTTGAAAAAACTTCCTAAAATGACAATATTTGGCCTTGTCCTGAAAACGAAACAAGTTTGTATATTATGCTATGGGATGGTCTCCACCTTTTTTCTGTACCTTAAGAGACATTTCATGAATGTAATTTAATATTTGATAAAGGTTACAATGTATGCTCTCATAATATGCTTCATATCTATTGAGACCTGCTTTTCATGCAATTTATACTCATTTCATGTGAACAACCGCTTTTCAAATCCAATTTGTATTTTGGGTGGGATTGTAAACACTACCGTTATATATGTTCAATGCTTATACATTCAGTTTTATTGAACTTAATATCATGGAGTGGGTGTTATGTACGAATCTAGGACCCTAGTGTAATTTTCCCGATTCATGCCCATATATAGGTATAAATCACCCGATCCTTATATAGGCATAGAAATCATACCCTTATTTAGACTGAGCCTATGCAGCCCAAATAAGGCATGGCGACTTCCACTAAGTTCCGAGAATCCACAACGATTTCTAGGAAAAACCCGCCTTCAGCAGCTAGGGACTTCCCCTTGCCTGAATACTAATTTATCTAGGAAATCATGGAGTTTTCAGAGAACTGAGTCTTTGATGACTTTATTATGTCCAATCATACGTCTAACTCGGCACCTTCAAGGTATAAATATGCCTACATTTGCCCAGAAAAATACACAGTGGTTTGGAGCAGTTCGACTATCTATTTGCCCGACGCACCCTGCAGCAGCAAGTGCAGAAGGAAGCCGACCCTCCAGCTGACGCACTGAGAGATGCTATCTTTTCTCTTGCCAAGAAATCCAGCTCCCGTGTTTCCAGGCTACCCTTGCGGGTTGCTGGGAAATCGAGTCCTGAGAGGGAGATACAAGACCTCCTTCATTCTAAAACCAAGGTACGGAGCTGATTAGACCCTTAGAGAATTCTTGGAATAGATTCTTGGCAAAAGTATACTAAACTTAAGCTACACCTCACTTACTTCTTCCCTCGTACTAGACCTAGGTTAGGTACACCAGGGTAGGCGTATTTTAGAAGCACCAGTTGAGTACTTTTAGTCATTATTTTATCACTAGATGTATTTTATGTATTTTAGGTATTTTATGGCTTAGAAACCATATCATGCTTTACAGTACTACTTTATAATACTTATCGTATTATATACCTTGTACTTCATAACCAGTATTACGATTGTAGCAGTACATTTCTTATGCTTGAGAAAGAAGACTGTTCAATAAATACTTTTTATTGAAAATGCCCATCTCTCTATTTTCTCAGAACCTCTGGTGAAACGAAACATGCAGTAAAATAGTTATCTATTGTTTCTGCGACTCTAGAGATTGATTTCTTATTCTTGGGAAACAAAGTTGTCATGTTTATGCGGTTGTCAGAAACTAATCCCTTCTTGTGAATTCGAGAACGTTTCTAGTGACCTCTGAGCTGGCTGGCACTCACAATTAAGTTTAATATATTTGATAGAGACCTAATCGACCTCAGTCCTACATCTAAACTATAGTATATATTATTCCAATGCGCACAGCCTATTGGGAATATAGGAACTACACTACAAGCTCATCCTCTCCCTTACCGACATGAACAACGCCACCAGGACCAATTTCACCTCCTGCAATTGGATGCTAGAGAACTGCCTTAAACTCAACACAAACAAAATGGAGATCTTGATTTTTGGAGTTCTCCTTGGGATGTCTCTTGGTCCTGATGGCCATCTGAATCAGGCTTTACACCCACCCCCACAAACCATGTCAGAAACCTTGGCATCATCCGTGAGGACAAACTCACGATGAACAAACAGGTCAATGCTGTGACCGGCTCTTGCTGGCTCATCTTAAAATCAGATTGCTTCGCAAACTTTTCAGCATGACTCCCCACACACACAAGGCACACTGTCACCCAGACCCTTATAACTAGCAGCCTAGACTAAGGCAACATACTCAGCATTGGCATTTCTAACCAGCTCACGCAAAGACCCTAGACCAACCAAAACACAGCTGCCAGACTCCTCCTAGCCATTCCCAGACATTTTTTATATCTCTCCCTACCGCATGGAACTATTCTGGCTACCCATCCAGAAATGTTGCAAATCTAAGCTGATTAACACAAAAGACCTACTAGTACACTCACCAGGGGTCGGGGGTTCAGAGAGGAAGAAGACCGGAGCATATCCTCCCTAGAGATACATTACACAAAGATATTCCAATCACACTATAGTATGGCAAGTTTCCAAATAGTGTGTACTCTAAAATAAATAAATGTCTGTAGTGGTAAGGATTACGCACTTACCCACCTAGGGTATGAGGGTCATGCTAGTCATGACCGTGTTTGTTAAGGGAAAAAAACTAGTTCTTATTAGTTACCCTCACACACCCTAGTGGTGTCAGGCTTCATCATCGGGTCACCCCGACCCCTAAATGGCTTGGTGGGCTCAACCACAGTGTTGGGTAGCTCTTTAGATAGATGAAGGACGGGGGACTTAAAGATAAAACACCTGAAACTGACCCCTGGTTTCCCTTTATTCTTGGGTCAGATCCGGTTATTAAAAAATTAAGAAAAACTGGTCTTTTTGGGATTTTAATGGTCCTAAGACCCTAATGCCAGTGCCAAAATGTTTCAGTCCACGAGGGCCGTGAAGGTCAAGGACTTTCCTCAGGGCTGTCAAAAAATCCCCCTCTATGTGTGGGAAATTACATGATGGAGGTCCCTATCCTATTTGTGTGTCGAGGGAAGAGTAGCTTCTCCTTGTGGTTACTAGAATGTCTTGGTATTGCCAGGCTCCATCTGTAGGACAAAAAAATATATACAAAGGAACATGATTATATATCCACATTGTGATTGTGAGTTGGCGCGTAACCCATAGATGAGCATGCTACATTCTGTGTGCATGCCATGAAGGTGGAGAGCATGACCCCACTCAGTGGCAGTCATCCACTTGTGATTGTGACAGGCTTTTAATAAAATAACGTGTTCATTAAATCATACTCTATGTTCTAGTGTCTAATGGAATCCATAGAGAAGATAGAGGTAGTGAATAAACCGTGAATAAAAACCAGTGATCACAGTCTCAATTGCAGAAAGGCACATCTCTTATACTTAACATAAAGGTTATACCGTACTCTCACCAGGGCTCTCATACATGCATAGTATGTGCACGTTAGAATTTTAAAACCGTGCTGTCGACAGTTCATTCATATAGGCATACCATGTGTACTTTAGTACTGTTGTTAGCACTTACCCAAACTTTGGGGGCTTCGTGCGTCTCAACGGACCGGAATGTACGGTGTAGTGTTCCTACGGGTTTAATAATTAAATGGAATATGTGGTTTAAAAGCATTATTCCTGATAGTTGTATCCCCTGAATACTGAGAAGGAGGTCCGTCGAGAAAAAGGGAATGCCAAGGTTAGTATAGGCATCCGAAGGGCCTAGCTCATGTAGGAGGGACGTCACGTGGCAATAACATACTCATTCGAGGTCTCACCCATCTGCTGCATCTAGGGTTATCCCGGTCCCTGGCTTTGTGAGAATGTCAGACCGGGAGATCGGTCTTAAAAACACCTTCAGCCTGGTGTCTTCGTTTCCGGGAATAGCATTGCTAGAATGCGTAACCCGGAAGTGACGGGTGGACGTGTGATCGTCAGACCCCCGAGTTTCCGGTTTTGTGAGTGAAGGTTCATGGGACCGGTAGTTCCAAGTTCCGCTTATAGAGAAACGCAGTGCTTTATTAATAAGCGAGATAACACACAGAAGTACTGATTGTGGGTTCATATTTCACGAGTGAAAAGTGCTGTAAGAAGAGGCGGTCTCCCGATTCGAAGTCGATAAGTGCAGCCAACACATGATATTAGAAATGATCGAACCTATGAGTAATTACAGTGTTAATGGTGACATATGCATGACGGAGGAGATACTTAGTCAAGTGTACATGCCCCTCTTTTTAGAAGATGAAAAGGGGAACAGGAGTTCATAATGATAGTGGCGATATGATTTCATAGGCGGTGATCATATGAGTAATCATGGTCATATCTATACAATTTGTATAACGTCTATATCATGACTTTATCAACTTTTTATCTGGCCCAAAGGTATGGAATCATTTAATCCTACCTCATGTGTCTTCAAACGGTAAACCCACTGTTGTTCTTTCTCCAATAATGTCTTCTGTAAATTGTTGGTAGCTTTTACTTTTTCAATTATTGTCCATCTGATATCTGTGTCCTTGTGGTGTTTTTCCACATAGTGGGCTGTCAGTCTGGTGACTGTAATGGCTCTTCTGATGGTTCTCCTATGTTCACAGATGCGAGTTTTATACTTTTCGTGAGGTCATCCCTACGTATAGCAGGTTGCATGGGCATCTGATGAGATAGATCACCCCCTCCGTGTTACAATTAGTATGCGACCTCTGTTCCCAAGGGGTCGATAATCCCAGATCGAGGTGCTTTGTGTGTTCCGTGAACTTGCATACTATGCACATACCACATGGGAAATGTCCCATCACTGGTTGTGCACTCCAGAGGGCAGGATGGATATTGGTTTTGGGTTGGAAGCTGTTGGTGTGCACCAGAGAGTCTTTCAGACTTCTGTTGTTCTTGAAGGAGAACATGGGTTTCTCAAACGTTAATTGGTTAGAAGTCAATATTCCCCATTTTTTATTTATGATCTTTTTCACTTCATTAGATGAGGAATGAAACGTGGTGACGCAGATCAATTGTTGGGGTTCAGGTCGTTCATGAGTTTCTAGAAGCGAGTCCCTGGGGGTGTTCCGTGTTCTTTTCCTGGCGTTGTTGATAATTCTTGCTGGGTATTTTTTCTCTTGAAGTTTCTGGGTGAGAATCTTAGCTTCTTTCTTTTAATCCTGAATGTTGGAACAGTTCCTTCTGATACGTAGGAACTGTCCTACTGGTAAATTGTCCCTAAGAGTGCGAGGATGTGCACTATCAAACCTCAGCAGACTGTTCTTATCAGTTGGTTTTGTGTACAGAGAGCTACTTAGGGTGCCGTTATTAGAAATTATATTGATGTCTAGAAATGGTACTGTCTCCCTTCATTGGAAAATGTAGATGGGGGTTTAGCTGGTTGATCCAGCTCTCAAAGTTTCCCAGGTCTCCTTCGTCCCCTTTCCAGATCATCAGAATATCATCAATGTATCTATACCACCTGTATATGTCGGTGGTGTATGTATTGGGTGCCCAGATGTTTAGGTCCTCAAATTGGCTCATATACAGGCAGGCTATGCTGGGAGCAAAAGTACTACCCATCGATGTTCTGTGGGTTTGAAGGTATAACTGGTCCTCAAACTTCAAAAAGTTCTCTGTTAGTGCTAAACGGATGAGAGACACGACCCACTCCACGGGTGCTGGCCAGTCCCATGCTTCTTTTTTGAGTACGTCTTCTATCACGTTGACGCTTTCAGATTGTGGTATGCTCGTGTAAAGCGCTTCAACGTCAAGACATACTAGTGTGTTGTTATTCAGGTCATATTCAATGTCCTCCAATAGGTTGAGAAGGTGTTTGGTATCCTATACAAATGATTTTATTTGTTTCACCAATGGGCGTAGGAACCAGTTGGTGTACTGGGACAGGGGTCCAAGATCGATCTGATCCCGGATACGATTGGTCTCCCCGGAGGGGGCTTTTTGTTTTTGTGGATTTTAGGAATTGTGTAGAACAACGGAACTCTGGGATCATCCTGGTTCAAGAATTTGTGTTCTTTTTAGGATATCCATCCTCTGTCTAGAGCTCCTGTTGTCATGATACTGATGATCTTCCTCAGTCTTTCTGTAGGATCTCTATTGATCTTCTGGTAGAATTTAGTGTCACATAATAGGCTGAGGCATGCTGATTGGTATGCTCCAGTATCCTGGATAACCATCGCCCCACCTTTATCTGCCAGTTTTATGATAATCCCCGGTCTTTTTTTCAACACTTCCAATGCGGACCGCTCCTTCTTACTCAGGGTGATAAAGACGTTTGTGTTAGTTTGAAGTTCCTCAACTTCTTTGATGACAGCGTCCTCAAATGCAAGTACTTCTGGAGGCATAAGGTTAGAAGGAGGGAAGAAATTCGAACTGTTTCTCAGGGTGGTGTAGTTGCCTTCATTAGTAGCTTCTTCTTTGTTCATGAAGAAAGTTTTCAGGCGGATCTTCCTGAAAAACTCGCTGAATTCACTTCTCAAGTGAAATTTGTCCAAATGTGTCATCGGGATAAAACCCAATCCCTTTTCCAGGACAGACATCTCCTCCTTGGATAAGCTGGTACTAGAGAGGTTTACTATCATTCCCTCATCCCGCTTGTCCCCGGCTGTGGTTGACCCCTCGTGTTGCTCCTCGTATTGGGCCCCATTTTGTCTTCTTCCCATTGGATGTTCCTGTTGCCTCGTCTGCCTCGTTTGCCTCTTCTTCCACCCTGTCCTAAAAAATGAGGGTAAGCAGGTTGGAAGTATGGACCCGTCGGGTACTGTGGGGGTCCTTGATAAGGTCCTGGCATAAAAGGACCGGGCCATTGGTACATCTGGGGTGGTCCATAGTTTTGATTGAAACCACCTTGACGTGGTCTCCTCGATTTATAATTCCAATTTCTCTTTGACCCATCGCTTGAGCCTCCATCTTGGTCAGAATCTGAGGATCCTGAGTGGCTCCCTCGTGAGCTACCCGCGTCAGATTGTTGTTCACCCTTATAGTCATCCTTAATATAGGGATATACCTTCTCATGACTGAATTTTTTTAGGACTTTTTGTAATTTGGAAATCTTATTTTGCATTAAGTAGTCCTTATGTTTAGTTATTTCTTTGTTCACTTCTTCCAGATTTTTATCTGTATGGCCTCCACTAACCGCTTTGCAGTGTTGATAATTAGGATCAACCAATCCCGCGAGCAGCGCCATGCAATAAGTGACCACTCTTTCTTAAAAAGAGGGTCATCCAAAAATATTCGTGGTGCGTTAGTCTCCAACAGGCCCGTTGGTGCTGCGTTACCCCTAAGGTACTCTGTCATGATGGCTCCATGTAGCAGTGTCCTCATCTGGCATCGTTTCAATTCTTTTAGTCCATCCCAATTTTGTGACAGGGATAGACTTTGATTGATGTTTGTATCTAACAGCGGAGAGGGCCCGCTAAAATGGCAGATGCATCGTCATTCGTGTAACCAATCCCCATAAGTTCAGCCATGGCAGTTCTACAAATGTGATACTAATGTATGTATTGAGAGGAGGTGCCTAAATCTGCAAGAAACCACTAGTAACTGGTATCATCCAAGACCTATTATAAACGCTATTTTATGGACCAAAAAGGTGATCCAGGTAGTTCAGCAGGAACCAACTGCTGTGCGCTGCTCAAATATCATTAACACAAAAGACCTACTGGTACACTCACCAGGGTTCGGGGGTTCAGAGAGGAAGAAGGCCGAAGTATATCCTCCCTAGAGATACATTATACAAAAGATACTCCAATCACACTATAGTATGGCAAGTTACCAAATAGTGTGTACTTTAAAATAAATAAATGTCTGTAGTGGTAAGGATTAGGCACTTACCCACCTAGAGTATGAGGGTCATGCTAGTCATGTCGGTGTTTGTTAAGGGAAAAAAACTAGTTCTTATTAGTTACCCTCACACACCCTAGTGGTGTCATGCTTCATCATCGGGTCACCCGACCCCTAAAAGTCGAGGTGGGCTCAACCACATGGTTGGGTAGCTCTTTAGATAGATGAAGGACGGGGTCTTAAAGATAAAACACCTGAAACTGACCCCTGGTTTCCCTTTATTCTTGGGTCAGATCCGGTTATTAAAAAATTAATAAAAACTGGTCTTTTTGGGATTTTAATGGTCCTAAGACCCTAATGCCAGTGCCGAGATGTTTCAGTCAACGAGGGCCGTGAAGGTCCAGGACTTTCTTTAGGGCAGTCGAAAAAATCCCCCTCTATTTGTGGGAAATTACAGGATGGAGGTCCCTATCCTATTTATGTGTCGCGAGAAGAGTAGCTTCTCATCGTGGTTAATAAAATGTCTTGGTATTGCCAGGCTCCATCTGTAGGCAAAAAAATATATACAAAGGAACATGATTATATATCCACATTGTGATTGTGAGTTGGCGCTTAACCCATAGACGAGCATGCTACATTCTGTGTGCATGCCATGAATGTGGAGAGCATGACCCCACTCAGTGCCGAATGTCTGACAAAATATCGAATACACAAATATCGATATACAAAAATATCGGAACAAAAATATTGAAGGCAAAAATATCGGAATCCTATCCCTAACAAGGTAAGTACAAATATATCGGAAAAAAAATATAGAATGACAAAAATATCATTTTTTGTAAAATATCGTTTTTTTTATAAAATAAAAATCTAATATTAACAAAATAATACTTATAAATGTAATAAACATATTTAAAAATGTACTATAATATTTAACATTAATACATAATTGAATACAAATTAATATTAATAAATATATAATACATAATATATTTTTCATTAATAATAACTCTAAATTAATTATTTTCATAACTTATAAACAAATAAAAATATATTAAATTACTAATACATTTATATACATAAAATAATCACATAAATAACAATTAATAACAACATAAAACTAATAAATAAGCTAAATAAATTTTAGATAGCGTATGAGTACAAATTACTAGTCCCACTCCAGAGAGTGCGACAGTAGGGAAAGTGTTGGATAGCGTAGGGTTAAAAATTACTATTCCAACTCCAGAGAGTGCAACAGTAGGGAAAGTGTTGGATAGCGTAGGGGTAACAATTACTATTCCCACTCCAGAGAGTGCAACAGTAGGGAAAGTGTTGGATAGCGTAGGGGTAAAAATTACTATTCCAACTCCAGAGAGTGCAACAGTAGGGAAAGTGTTGGATAGCGTAGGGGTAACAATTACTATTCCAACTCCAGAGAGTGCAACAGTAGGGAAAGTGTTGGATAGCATAGGGGTAACAAATACTATTCCCACTCCAGAGAGTGCAACAGTAGGGAAAGTGTTGGATAGCGTAGGGGTAACAAATACTATTCCCACTCCAGAGAGTGCAACAGTAGGGAAAGTGTTTGATAGCGTAGGGGTAACAATTACTATTCCAACTCCAGAGAGTGCAACAGTAGGGAAAGTGTTGGATAGCGTAGGGGTAACAATTACTATTCCAACTCCAGAGAGTGCAACAGTAGGGAAAGTGTTGGATAGCATAGGGGTAACAATTACTATTCCAACTCCAGAGAATGCAACAGTAGGGAAAGTGTTAGATAGCGTAGGGGTAACAATTACTATCCCAACTCCAGAGAGTGCAACAGTAGGGAAAGTGTTGGATAGCGTAGGGGTAAAAATTACTATTCCCACTCCAGAGAGTGCAACAGTAGGGAAAGTGTTGGATAGCGTAGGGGTTAAAATAACATACTTATAAAAAAATCTTTTTTTTTTAATAATACAAATATGATCTATTAAATAAATATAAACCATTTACAATACATTTACATAAATATTAAAAACATGATTAGCTAAATATATGTAACCTAAAATAATCATTAAAAAATACCATTGTATAATATTTAATTACCAATTAATAAATAATTAACAATTATAAAATTAACTTAACAATGATTTTTAATTCATTATTACTTAATTACATTAAAATTAGTTCCCACCATATTCCCCTATAAACACACAACCTGCAACAGAACACATTTATCAATTCATGAATTATTTAAAATTAATCACTAATTAATTAAAATTATTTACCAATTAATAAAAATAATGTATGCTTCCTAATAATTAATAATTAATTCTACATAATGAAATTACTTCCCACCCTATTCCCCTATAAACCCATAACCCGCTACAGAACACATTTATCAATTAATCAATTAATTAAAAATAATTACCAAAATAATTAAATATATTTACCAATTATTTTAAATTAATGTATGATTCCTACTAAGGAATCATTATTTCAACATTATTAAATTACTTCCCACCCTATTCCCCTATAAACCCATAACCCGCTACAGAACATATTTATCAATTAATAAATTAATTAAATTTAATTAAAAATAAAACTCAATTAATTAATTAATAATTCCTACTAATTAATATTTAATTTAACATAATTAAATTACTTCCCACCCTATTCCCCTATAAACCCATAGCCCGCTACAGAACATATTTATCAATTATACAATTAATTAAAATTAATTAAACATTATTCTCAATTAATTAATTAATAATTCCTACTAATTAATAATTAATTTAACATAATTAAATTACTTCCCACCCTATTCCTCTATAAACCCACAACCCGCTACAGTACTAAAAGACAACATTTAATTAAATTACATTAATAATAAGTTATAAAACATAATAAATACAATATAATATACACGAAATTTATTTAAAAATCGATATTAGTAACATCGAAAATATTTACTTCGATATTACTGACATCGATATTTAAAACTTCGATATTACTAATATCGATATTAAGAGTGTCGATATTACTTACCTTCTATATTATGTCCCTTCGATATTTAAACTTCGATATAATTGTATATCGAAATTTAAAACTCGATATTTTGTCTGTGTACCCTCAGTGACAGTCATCCACTTGGGATTGTGACAGGCTTTTAATAAAATAACGTGTTCATTAAATCATACTCTATGTTCTAGTGTCTAATTGAATCCATAGAGAAGATAGAGGTAGTGAATAAACCGTGAATAAACCATGAATAGAAACCAGTGATCGCAATCTCAATTGCAGAACGGCACATCTCCTATAGTTAACATAAAGGTAATACCGTACTCTCACCAGGGCTCTCATACATGCATACTATGTGCAGGTTAGAATTTTAAAACCGTGCTGTTGACAGTTCATTCATACAGGCATACCATGTGTACTTCGGTATTGTTGTTAGCACTTACCCAAATTTTGGGGGCTTTGTGCGTCTAAACAGACCGGAATGTACAGTGTAGTGGTCCTACAGGTTTAATAATTAAATGGAATATGTGGTTTAAAAGCATTATTCCTGATAGTTGTGTCCCCCTGGATACTGAGAAGGGGGTCCGTCGAGAAAAAGGGAATGCCAAGGTTAGTATAGGCATCCGAAGGGCCCAGCTCATGTAGGAGGGACGTGGCAATAACTTATTCAGTTCGAGGTCTCACCCATATGCTGCATCTAGCGTTATCGTTATCCCGGTCCCCGGCTCTGCGAGAATGTGCGACCGGGAGATCGGTCTTAAAAACACCTTCAGCCTAGTGTCTTCGCTTCTGGGAATAGCGTTGCTAGAATGCGTAACCCGGAAGTGACGGGTGGGCCTGTGATCGTCTGGCCCCCGAGTTTCCGGTTTTGTGAGGGAAGGTTCATGGGACCGGTAGTTCCAAGTTCCGTTTATAGAGAAACCCAGTGCTTTATTAATAAGCGAGATAACACACAGAAGTACTGATTGTGGGTTCACTATTTCACGAGTGAAAAGGGCTGTAAGAAGAGGCAGTCTCCCGATTCGAAGTCGATAAGTGCAGCCAACACATGATATTAGAAATGATCGAACCTCTGAGTAATTCTGGTGGTAATGGTGACATATGCATGACAGAGGAGATACGTAGTCGAGTGTACATGCCCCTCTTTTTAGAAGATGAAAAGGGGAACAGGAGTTCATAATGATAGTGGCGATATGATTTCGTAGGCGGTGATCATATGAGTAATCATGGTCATATCTAGGAACTCCATACAGTTTGTATAACGTCTATATCATGACATTATCATCTTTTTATCTGGCCCCAAGGTATGGAATCATTTAATCCTACCTCATGTGTCTTCAAACGGTAAACCCACCGTTGTTCTTTCTCCAATAATGTTTTCTGTAAATTGTTGGTAGCTTTTACTTTTCAATTATAGTCCATCTGATATCTGTGTCGTTGTTGTGTTTTTCCACATAGTGGGCTGTCAGTCTGGTGGCTGTAATGGCTCTTCTGATGGTGCTCCTATGCTCACATATGCAAGTTTTTACTTTTCGTGAGGTCATCCCTACGTACAGCAGGTTGCATGGGCATCTGATGAGATAGATCACCCCCTCCACGTTAAAATTTGTATGCGACCTGGTACTTCAGTTCTCAATTTCTGCAAGAACTGAAGGCCTGGCTGTTCAATGAGAAGCACAGCCTGACCTATGCTCCTGCCCCAGTGTCTGGATACTGTCACAGAAGATAAACTGCACCGTATCAATTGACTTAATAAAAATAAAATAACATAACATAGCATAACATTATATAACCGTCTCACCCTCCTTTGCATGGCTCCGATACAGAGGCTGAACCATTACCAGCTGATCTGCTTAAAGCCACATTTTGCTTCAGCACAACATTGACAGAGGTTCTATTGCAATGACCCTGTACTGAGCTGATCTGTAGAAAGGCTGAGACAGTACAAAGGCTACTGGAGACATTATAGATGTAATACCAAACAATATGACATTATCAAAATACAATAAGCTACACAAATACTAGAGAGAAGACATTAGATGCAAAAAGCATATCACAAAGTAATAAATGTCAACTTTAGAGGTTCCCTGAGTGAGCTGAAGAGCCATTGATTGATCTCTTCTTGGAATGATGGATCCTCAAGACTTTAAAATCAAAGGGCCTCTTTAAACTCAGTAGAATGGGCTCAAAGATCACTTGTGTTGTTGCTGAAACCTGTAACCCCACCATCCGCCATTATAGCTAGATTACTGAACTACCACACTACAGGGGACGTCCAAGGAAGTACCACAGCATAATTTGAAGGGGTTGTTAGTACAGATTTTTCCTGGCTGTACCAACAAAGATCAGCACCAAAGAAAATACTTTTGAGGCAGTGAAGCACAGACTCCATAGCAATGAAGTGAATTACATTTACAATTCCATGCGAAGGTGAAGGTGGTTAAAGATGGTATTTCAGACTTCTTTGGCTCCCCAGAAACATTCTGGGACTTGACAAATGAATTTGAAAAAGCAGTGCAGACCTAGTGGAGATAGGGAAACCATGGTACGAGAACACAATGCAGCTAGCGAGACCCCTGAAAGGGAAGTCCAAGACATAAGAGATAATGGCAATGGCTCTCATTCTACATAAGCTAAAGTTGAAAATACCTCAATAGGCATTGTTCCCCTCCACCAGTTTGTTGTATTCAATATCCCTCCATAAATATCCTCCTGCCGCTGATTTACTGGTAGAGCTCTGCAGGGTAGAGGTGGCATGAGCCATAAAAACAGAAAATGCGTTTAGCCTCATCATTCGTCCGAGGGATCCATCCATTGTCCCCCATTATTAGAACCAACTGGGGCAAATTTACTAAGATGTTACACAAAACAGTGCAGCAACCAAAGTTGCTGCTCTGTTGCGCATGAAAAAGAGAGAGCAGGACAGCGCCAAATCAACAAAGATATAGCACTATTGTTCTCTCCCTCATCACTGGCACACTTTAGACTGCCTTGTACCCTATTGAGCAAGTCTGTCTGCATAATGTCTAATATAGGTTTTGTATTGGAAGAATGGCCTTCCAGTGCTAAACTATAAGGCTCATTTATGAGAAGGTGACGCAGTAAAGCACAGCAAGTCACCTTGCTGTGCTGCACTGGGTGGCAGGGAAAGGGCAGTAAGGCACTGTATTTAAGGAAAAATGGCGCATCCCTGTCCTTTCTCCTGCACTGCGCCCATTTAGCAGCCTAGTGCCAATGTTGGCACTCTTGCACAATGGTGCAAGGGCACCTGTGTTGCTTGCAGGATTGTTTTTGTGCAGGAAAGGGCACCTTCAGGCACAAAAGCAATCCAGGTAGGTCTATACCTCTTTCTATGTGTGCTGAACAAACGAGGAGAAAGTGAGATACTTTTTCTCATTGCACCTTCCCTGGGATGGTGTACGATTTTTTCACATTTCCAGGTTGCCAGGATCATGAAAATTTCGGAATCCGTCAAAAGCCATCGGAGTTGAGAGAGAACACCCATGCAATGCCCATGGAACGCCTTCCCAGGGCAGAGTAATGTAACACCGCGACTTGCGCTGTGTTGGGCCACTCGAAGCCATGCAAAGTGGCTTTGCGTGGCTTCAAAAATCTGACTTAGAGGTTTCAGTCATGCATGTATCATATTGCATTGTGAAAACGCGATGCAAGCCTCTCATAAATATATGCCCCTACGCTTAGACATAGATTAAAGATTTTCCACCTTTGTATGTGTGATGTGCAATGCAGCACACATTCAAAGTTTGAAATATTTAGCGATATGTAATGCTCTAACATTACACCTGCCTCTAGGGGGTATATATTTTCCCTATCTGCTAATGTTCGTTGATAGGTGTTTACATCATTATTTATGGGTGGTTGCATGGGAATGCCTATGTACCAACCACAGGCTGCCCCTTTGACACAAAGTAGTGCAAACCACCTTTTAGGATCCTGCCAGGATTCATTTACTTCAGTATATGTTATGTACGCAGTGTACTACAAATAATACATCTGTGGTTTTATCGAAACATATAATAATATTTATAATTAACACAACATAATTCCAAACATTCTAAAATGTTCCCTTGATTAACATTTTATAAATATATACATGGATACATACTTATTTAAAATAAACTGAACACTTAAAACATTGACTCTCATCACATAGAATTCATTGCAACTCATCCAATTGTTTTTTCCAAATAAATGCGGTAGGAATGGAAAACTGTTGACCCGGCGCTTCAGGGAAATCACAGGTCTACCTCCACCTTCTTCAGGATATATAATGCACACACATCTTGTAAAAGTGAATCCAATTAGTAAAATTCCATACAATTGTAATACTTTAATGTCATACTGTAAGAGCCTGTTATATACAGGTGCATCTTCCAAATGTCACCTCCTCCATAAGGGATCCATATATAAGTGTAGCACTTGGCAATCTTCTAATTCTTGGTATTTCTTACAATGTTTTTTGCATGCTACCATGGGTGGCCGGCACAGCTCACGTGTGGATGGGCGGGCGCGCATGTGCAGCGGGCTGTATAAAAAAATTAAAGTAACCCTTACCTTTCCGCTGCCGGGTCCAGCGTCTTCTCTCCTGCTTGCCTGTGTCTGACTCCAGGTTGGAACAGGAAGCAGGCAGCCAGGCTCCCACCCCTAAGCCAATCACAACGCTGCAATGCAGCGTTGTGATTGGTCAGAGCGCCGTGACAAGGCGCTCAGCCAGGGGCTGGAGGGGTGGGCATGTTCTCCATGTAGGCTGTAGTGCAGCCCACATGGAGAACAGAGGAGTGCGCATGACTGTTTTGGGCAGCCCGAGAAAGTCAACCAAACCGTCATTGGGCACAGGAGTGTTCTACCACTCCTCCCCGCTCTGCAGCCTCGCCCTGCCGCACGCTGCCGCAGCAGGGCAAAATAAAATGATAATAGCATTCCGCTATTATCGTTTTATTTTTTCATTTCTTTTGCTGCTTCCTGGCAGTAGTGCCTTAGCGGAGGAGCCGCCACCGCATGCTACCAGAGGCTGAACATTGTTGTATGCGGTTCTCAGTTCTGCTCTCTACTATTTATTGGTCGAATCTTTTCAGTACTGCCAATGGTGTTTTATTCTGAAACACGAACCCCATTTATGGACTCAAAAATCAGCACGACTTTCAACCATTCCCTGTGGTCCGAGTGATATCTGTGTAGTGCAAAATAGGCTTCATGTTGAACTGCTGCGAGGTCCTCGCAGTGAATGACCAGATTTGAATCCTTCCTCCAAAGCAGTGGTTACACTGTATTCAGAACTGCTTTCCTCACCAATTGTAGCTGTTTGTCACTCTTTCCTAAATACAAATGATCACCTATTGACTGCGGTGAGCTGAGGGCTTATCGCAAATGCAATTTCATGCGGCGCAGTCTCTGCTGCCTTTTTAGTCGACAGCAGTTACAAGGGTTTTCAATGGGCTCAGGAAGTTTGTCAACTGAACACTTTTCCGCACAGCTTGTGCCTTTGGCAGTTTGTATTGAGCGCAAAATCTGGGTTGGTTATGTGATAATTGCAACAAACAAGCATGGCATAAGAAAACCAGCAAGCAGCCTGGCCAAGGTGGCACTTATCTTCCTATTTTTGGGGCAATAACTGTGTTAGGATAGATCTGCTAAATGATGACGTGTTGCTAGAAATCTGACAAACAAATACATTCACCCTAGTCATCGCTGGAGCATGCCTGCTGTTGCATCAAGTAAATTCTTATAATCATGTTGCAAGCGGTAACGGATTGTTGCCAACAGGACTTTTTCATTAAATTTCTTGAAGTCATGAGGTGCACGCCTGCGGGTGCTTGAAAAGATAAAAGTAGCATTTTTATGCAACAGATGCTGGCAAAATACTACGACTATTTAGGACTGGATTAGAAAGGTGTAAAAGGAAGCCCACTTTTTTTTTTTTTAATAATAAAGTTCTTTATTCGGCTTATTCACAAAGGAAAAACCATAAAAGAGACAGTTAATAACATACATTACATTTTACATAATTAAAAGAAACACACATTTCATGACATTTCGTGCAAAGAAACTAGTATGTTAAAAGAGAATTAGTTAAAAAATAGAAATCTGCTCAAAGTATCCTTAATGAGGGCAGTTTATAAATTTTTCCTTTGTTTCATGATGCATTTTAAAAAATTGCTCACAAAATAACAGACGTTTTCAGTTTCCAGCATTTGGAGTCTAAGAAGAGCGGGTCTGCATTGTCTCAGCCCCCAATTCCTTAATATTGGTAGTAACCAAATTTTTCTATGGGGTTGATGGAATTTGCAAAGCATGATCACATGTAGATTGGATTGTGTTGATATACCATCACACGGACAAGGTGGAAGGGTAGCTTTCCAGCAGTTTTTCAGTGGAAACGTAACCGATCTAAAAAAAGTGTTCAGCCTGAATCTTGTTATTAACATTCTCTCGTAAGTTGGTATTTGGAGTGTCAAGTACGGATGAATGCCATGGGCTATTTGGATCATGTTACCATGTACTACCGCCATTTTTGATGATTCAGATTCTAGTCTTAGGGATTCCAAATGTCTTAGTGCTGATTGTTTAAGGTCTCTTTTTGAAATATCCGTTATAGATTCTGGTTCCAGGTAATAGTTCTTAAGCCCTAGATCTTTGAGGAAATTTCTTACGTAAGAAAGCCACTTTACTTTCGATGATTTATCGAGAGACATTGAGTCAGCAATAATGGACTGGGTCAACGTGTTTTTATCAAAAGTCCAGATGCGCCGCCACAGCATCACTGGTTCTGTTTTGATTAGATCCTCTATGTAGGGTATTCCTAATTCCAGGTGCATTGCGTATGTTGAGGTGCCTTTCGGAGTGGCTAGAAGAAATCTGAGAAAGACATTTTCCGCCTTCTGGATGGAGCTAGTATCGGTGTAACCCCAGACTCCCGCACCGTATAGGGCGATAGCCTGGCATTTAGCATTGTAAATTTTTAGTAGCTCCACTGGGGGCCTTTTTCCTAGTCTCTGAGAGAAGCTCGTTAGAGCGGCTACTGATCTCTTGAATAGGTGACTCCTTGTGTCTACGGCTGGCTTCCATGTCAATTGATCATCTATCATGACACCCAGGTATGGGTATTTGGGGGTGACCTCAAGCTTTTGATTGTCGAGGTAAATGGCCTTTGTTCTTTTTTGCCCCCTGCCTGCCGTCATGACAAACGTTTTCTTCACGTTCACCCTCAAATCCAGGTTGCCCATGAAAGTCGTGTACCTATTCAGTGATAGCTGAAGCTCACGAGGAGTGCGGGCGAGGATAACTGCGTCATCCGTGTAGAGCAGGGCGGGAATCAGGCGCTGGTTTATGCGTGGGAGGTCCTGAGCCCCCCTCAACATCTCCCCCTCCAGACCATTAGTGTAGAGTGAGAAGAGGAAGGGGGCCAGGACACATCCCTGCCTGACTCCACGCCCTACGCTAAACGGGGCCGTCAACTCTCCATTTAGGCCAAATCGTACTCTGGCCGTTGCGCCGGAATAGAGTTCTCTTAAAAAGTCCAGAAGGGGGGACTCTACTCCCATTTGGGCTAGGACTGTCCACAGCTTTGCATGCGAGACGCAGTCGAACGCTGCGGACAGGTCGACAAAGACCATGTAGATCTTGGTTGGCTTGGCCTGTGTGTATTTTCCCATTATTAGAGTGAGATTGAGGGCCTGCTCTACTGTTCCGAAACCCTCGCGGAAGCCGAATTGGATATCGGAAATAATGCCTCGATCCTCACTCCACTGCTGGAGACGCTCTAGGATAACTCTCCCCACTACTTTCCCAAGCGAGTCCAGCAGTGAGATGGGCCGATAGCACTTCACATCTTGGCGATCCCCTTTTTTGAAAATGGGGACCATTATTGACTTAGTCCAGGAACTTAGCACTCCCTCATTCGCAACCGCTATGCACACTCTTGTTAGAATGGGGGCCCAGAGATCTAGGTTATTTTTAAAAAAGTCCACTGGGACCCCATCGGGCCTGGAGCTTTACCTAGTTTGCTTTTCTGCAATGCTTCCAAAAGATCGGGAATGTCAAAGAG
Source organism: Lissotriton vulgaris (assembly GCF_964263255.1). Classification (NCBI taxonomy): domain Eukaryota; kingdom Metazoa; phylum Chordata; class Amphibia; order Caudata; family Salamandridae; genus Lissotriton; species Lissotriton vulgaris. The sequence continues at coordinate 727,131,509 of NC_141696.1, forward strand.
AAGCGGGATGGGGTACTGTACTTTTGGGGGCAATGGATCTGTAGATGAACTATTTTTAAAAATCTCCGAGAAATGTGTAACCCATGTGTTCTCATCAATGGCAACTTCTATTCTGGGGGTGCCAGTGTCCGAGAGATATGGGGTTCTGACTGTGCGCCAGAAAAGCTCACTGTTTTTTGAGACAGCACCCTTATGGAGGTCGTCCCAAAGTTTCTGCTTTAATTGTGCAATTCTCAGTTTGCGTTCCCCTATATATTGGCGCCTTAGGAGTTGGATTTGGGCTGCGTCTCTCGGTTTGTTATGAAGTGCCGATTTTAGTTTTGTTAGAGCGGTTGTGCAATTATGATTAAACCATTTTTGCTTTACCGGGTGATTTGTTTTGGGTTTTGACATAAGTAAGTCCTTAATGAACTCCAAAATGTGTTTAAAGTTCGTTAGGACTTCCTTATGGCTTGATGAGAGGTCCAGACATTTTAAGATGTTTGGATATGCCTGGATTATCAGTTTTTTTGTAATTTCAGTAGGATTAATTTTTCCCCATTTGATTGTGTACCCATTCTGTTTGCCGATCTCTAATTTATTCTGTGCGAGGGTACTTGCAATATCCGAGTTATGGGTACTGAGTGCAGGCATGTAGAGCTTAATCCTTAGCGCTGAATGGTCACTAAGCGGGTTTCCAATGACCCCAAAATCCTTAACTATGTTTTGTCAGGCCGGGCGATAAAAGTATGTAATCGACTGTTGTTTGGTGGCCTCTACCCACGTAAGTCGGGCTAAGTAAGTTAGAATCTGCATTTTGATGGTTAGCAATATGCAGGTCCAAGTCCGAGAGGACAGCATTTAGAGTATTCCCCACTTTATTATGTGCGAAGTGCGCTAACAGGGCACCGAATTCGTCCGCCATCCCACAGCAAAGTGGATTAGTCATTAGACATGGATGGAGGTTTAAATCTCCTCCCCAGATTAAGTGGGTTGCCCCTTTACCAGTTCTCCATTGGTAAGATTGTTTTAATTTCTCGTGTACGTAACTGAGGAGATTTATGAATTGATCTTCGGGGAGGTTATTATATGAGTTGGTCAGGAAGATAGTCTCCTTATTGGCAAAAGATAAAGAAAGGATTTGGTGATTGGGATCCTGAGAGACTGTGACCACTTTTGTGAGGGTTAGGGTGTTCGCTATATAAGTTACTAACCCACCTTTGGGTCTTCCCATTATACTGCTTAGTGCTGGAACGAAATAGGTTTTATAGCCTTGTAGGTGTAGTTCTTCTATTGACCAAGTCTCTTGGAGACAGATTATTTGGTGGGGTTTTAAAAAGTTTTGCGCAGTCCCGTCCTCCAATTTGGAGCAAAGACCTGCAATAATCCAATAGAGTATGGAAATCGGCGGGGTCTCATCTTTTAGTTGTTCTGCTAAGACTACAACTTTGGCATTCGTGGGTCCCGAGGAAATATTCGAGATCCCCGGGCTAGAGGGTACGTGCAGATTGTTGGGTACACTTTCTTTTGATGGTCAATCGACCATTTCAAGTCCGCTATACCTATTGAACAGCGGGATGTTATGCCATGGGTCCCACCGGGGTTGATCTCTAATTATCGGCCATTGTGTGTAAGGTCTCCTGTCTTCCCAGCGTCCCCCCTGATAACGTGGTCTCACTGTGTGCCAGGAATAGTCTGGATCATGTAATCTAGGGGGACCATGATATCTGGGGTTCGCTAAATCATCCTGTCTGGGGAGTGGAACGGCCCAAGGGGGCTCTTGTTCCTGGGGGGGTCCGTTTAGTTGCCTAAAAGGGTAGAAAAAAGAAAGTGACTTGATCCTAATGCCTCCATTTGAGGCAATATCTTCCCAGGAGCAGATGTAGTCTGCTATGCGTGGGTCCTCGAAAGTAATCACTATACAGTCCCCGGGGATCGTTTTTCTAGTGTTGCCCACCCATGGAACCCTGGCAACAGATCTAATCCTTCCGTGCCAGGTTGATGGGATCGGGCTGGTCTGCAGCCAGTGCTGTGCCTTATTTTTTAAAGACCAGCCAGGTTCCGAGTTATGCTCGGTTAACTCAGGAACACCGGCCATAACCACCACATACGGTGAGGCCTCAGGTGGAAAATCTGCTGGAAGTCTTGACTGGCCTAAATTTTTGGCGGTATTTCTCTTGGGCCTAACAGACAGGGGGTTTGAAGCTGGAATCTGAGGGACCGGCGTTTTGATGGATGGTTTATTTGTATTTTTATTGGCAGTTTTATTAGCGGTTTTGTTAGATGCTTCAGGCTTTGGGGCCGGTGTAATTGGCGTTCCCGGGGAAGTCAATGAGATAGTGTGTGTTGGATTGTTAGGAATGGTCGGGGTAGTTGTTGTATGTGTTGTCCTGGCTGGGTTCGGTATATTGTTGGTGGTGGGGGCACTGGGAATTGTTATCTGAAGTGTCTTCTGTTGGGGGTTAGGCAAGGTTGGGTTTACATTTGTTGTTTTTGTGGGAAATGGTTTTTTAGTGTTATTTCCCCCTACTTTTTGTGGGCCTAACAGATGGTTGGGTTGTTGAGTTTTTACAAGTTTTAAAATCTGTGACTCCAAGTGCGCTAATCGCTGTTCTAGAGGTTGCAACGATTGTTTAAATATGTTGGCTATCTTGGTCAATAATAATTCGGGAACCTCCATATCGCTCGAACCCTTATGGGTTTTTGTGATAGTAGGGGGGTCCAGAATTACCGGGATAAGTGTTTCGTTCTCTGAGTGATGGACTAACACTGTGACTCCTATTTGTTCTACTCTGTTCTGTCGATCTTGTGGAGCGCTAGGTATATGGGTCGGGTTGTTTGGTGCTGGGGGATTAGGGGCCACCCTTTTCTTACTTATCGCCCCCTCCTAGGTCCGGTGTTTTTTCTAGATCAAAACTAAGCTGTGAGTCGGCAAGTTGGGACACTGATAAGTCGACTGTATTAGGTAAGCTGCATCTCTCTCGTGTCAGGATAACCTCAGCATTTGGGACTCCTATAGCTGGTGATCTAGCGTCCGCCAGGTTCCCCAATGAGGATCTTTTGGCGAATGCCAGGTCCAAGGAGACCCTTTCTTCTATCAGTGAAATGCTTTGGTCTATGAACGTATTAGCCTTCGTAATGAAGTCGTCCATAGGACCAAGCAATTTACCCATGCTACCCGGGTCTTTAGTTTTGGTTCTTCTGGTGAGAACCATTTTTGTTGGGCAATAAATCTGGTAGTAATAATAAGGAAAGGGATGTAGCCAAATGGGGATGACAGAATAGTGGCCCAGTCCAGTCTCTTACGTCCTCGAACGGCCCGCTCTTTGCCCGGTCTTCGCCCCGGGCTCCGACCCGTGCGCGTCCCGCGTCGCGGAGGAGTATGTGTTGTTTATATGGGATTGGTCTGGGGGCGTGGCCGCCGGGGGAAGAGGCGCCAGCTGCAAGGTGTGGTGGTTTCTGGTCCTCGCAGTCCCCCGGTAGTCTCCTCAGTCAGAGACCCTTTCCAAACACTTCTACCTGGGCGCGGTCACGCTGGGAGCAAGTGGACTAACCGCCGATTGCGGTAGCGCTCCCACCAGCCGACACTGCCTCAGGGAGTGCGCTGTAGACAAAAGTTCAGGAGCTAATCTTCTGGCAAGTGGAAATCCGAGTGATGAGCGGCACCCGCGAAGCGGGTGTCGCGAAAGGTGATATGCAGTGGCCAATTAGGAGGGCGTGGCCGCCGGGGAAGAGGCGCCAGCTGCAAGGTGTGGTGGTTTCTGGTCCTCGCAGTCCCCCGGTAGGCTCCTCAGTCAGAGACCCTTTCCAAACACTTCTACCTGGGCGCGGTCACGCTGGGAGCAAGTGGACTAACCGCCGATTGCGGTAGCGCTCCCACCAGCCGACTCTGCCTCAGGGAGTGCGCTGTAGACAAAAGTTCAGGAGCTAATTCTCTGGCAAGTGGAAATCCACTTTATTTATCCACGTAACTATATTTTGTGTACTGCTCATTCTGCTGTAAGTTCTGCAAGCTGTAAGTTTGTGATCACTCCTGGCAAAATGAGCTTGTTTACTGCTTGAGTTACTATTACTGCTTCGCATGCATTATTGACTTTTTGGTTGGGCTCTATTGCCTCAAACTCTCCCACTCTGCAAACTTTTGTTAAAGACGCAATCACTCATCTGGCCGGGAACTGTGTTGGGTGGCTCAGTGAATGAATGAATGAATGAATGAGATGAGTTTTATCATGCGCAAACTTTGTCCAATGGGCGTCAAGGCGCCTAATTCAAATAATACAGCTCGCAAAGTAACCAGCATTCTCTCATTGGTAGGCTTTGGTAAAGTACCACGTCTTAAGGGCCTTTTTGAACAGATCAATTGAGGGTAGGGTTTTAACCTCAATTGGGACAGAGTTCCAGAGCTTAGGAGCGGCGACAGAAAAAGCTCTCGCTCCCCATCTGGCTAGCCTTGTACGGGGCACTACCAGTTGAGATAACCCATCAGATCGAAGGGATCTGGTTGGGATATAGCGGGTAAGCAGGGACCCAATTGCATCGTCCGTGCCAGCCGCAAGAGCTTGTATGTAAGACATAGAATCTTAAAAAGACTCTCTGCTGAACAGGGAGCCAATGTAGATCTCTCCTGGCAGTCGTGGCCGAAGATGTCAAAGGGAGGGCCAGCACAAAACGCGCTGCAGCATTCTGCACGATTTGCAGTCGATGGATAAGGCCCTTGTTGGACTCCAAGTACAGGGAGTTGCAATAGTCGAGCCTGGAGCCAACAAGAGCGACTGCAATCTGCTTACGAGCCTGGAGAGAAAGATAGTTACGGATCCTATTTAGAATCCTGATAACACCCCAGCATGTGGCCACGGTCCTATTTACTTGGAGCGTCATAGAAAGTGAGGTGTCAAAAACCACGCCGTGATTTCTGGCTGATTGGGAGGGAGTGGGGCAGGTGCCAAGAGATGAAGGCCACCACTTGCTCGACCAAACATCTTGGTCTTTCCCAAAGACCAAGACCTCTGTCTTGTCGCCATTTAGCTTTAGGGAATTGATGATCGTCCAATCTGCCACATGCTGCATGCATGACCTAAAGCTAATGTGTCCACTATAGGGACCTGTGATTCACTTCATATTCACAGGTTCAAATCCCAGCGGTTTTACTCGGCCTTTCACCCTTCTTAGGTCAATACAAGGAATACAATTGAGTTGGGTAACAATAAACATCGGTTATTCAGTGCCAAGATAACTTTCTAGGTGAAGATGTGCTTTACAAATGGTTATGTTATGGTGTCACATTTTACTAGGTTTAATTTGATCATAACTCCACCTCTGGAGCACACAAATGATTTCGCCACACATGGAGCTCTGTAGTGCACATCCTTATTCTTCAGCATGCAAACTTTAAATGAATGCAATATGTCATAGACTTTATTGACCACACCCAGACACCTCCCAACTGATTGCATAACTTTGTAAGGAGTCCATTGAGGACCACAAGGGTGCTGATGAACCTGATCACATGACACTACATCTCTCCCTTTGTTAAATAGAAAGTACGGATAACATACATGCATTAGAGTTCCTCAATGAGTCATTGAGGTGCTCACACCAATCTTCCAGCTCGAGTCGTACAAGGTGAAGGAGTTGCACTGTCAACTGGTATCGTAGATGTAGACTCAGATGCTTGACTTGGGCACTCAGGTGGACTTGTCTCACTCATAAAGTCTGGAGACAAAGAACATCGAGACAAATGTTTGAAATGGGACGAGTCTCTCATAATGGATTTTCTGGGATATTGAGCAGTCACTATATGAACTTTACTCTCAATGGATCAGCATCAGACAGAGCGTTGGTCTTGCGTTTCTGTATTTGTTTGACTAGGGTCCAGTGTCTTTCTTTGAAAGCTGGGTCCCAAGCATATCTACAATTATCTGCATAGGCCTTCATCTTGCTTTTGCGAGAAGTGTCAGTGATAGGAATCTCGTCAGTCTATTACTCTGCTCGTGCTCTATTGTGGTAGCTTTGTCCCAATGGCTCTCACAAATAGCAAGGGGGCAGGACTTTAACCTATTATAGAATGATAGGCAAGAAGGGCTGGACATAAGGCTGGCCTGAGGTTAATTTCTTCGAGCACTGCATGCTGAACCACTTTCTTTAGTGTGTGCATAAATCGTTCAACAAAGCCATTTGCCCATGGCCAGAGAGATGTACTTTTCTGATGATTGACGATCAAGTGACTAAGAAAGCCCCAAAAGTCTGTGCTATTGAAGGGTGGACTGATGTCAGACTTGAGAATGGAGGGAACATCCCATGCTGCAAAATATCATCCAGCCTCTCTATAACTTTGAAATGAATGGTCGATGATAAATTGCCACAAAGGAAAAATGTGAGTACTTATCAATAACTACCATGAGATGATGGCCATTGTTTAAGGATCCAAAAAAATCAACTGCAATTTTCTCCAATGCTTGCTTAGGAAGGCAAGACACATTTAGCAGATGCTGTGTTGTCTTGGAAGATGAGCAGTTACATAGGTGACCTACTTTAAGTTCCTTCTCATCTTATTCATCAAGGTGAGAAAACCATCAGTCTCTGAGGGCTCGCATGGTGGCTACAATGCCGCAATATCCTTCATACTTAAGTTCAATGACTTTTTGCCTCAAGCTCTCAGGTATCACACTTTTCAAAACCTCTTAGTATAATACCTTCCTGCGTGATAAAAAATTCTTCTTCATATTTTTGAATTTTGATATGTTTCCTACATGATTTGGCTGCAATGATATCCTTAAGTGTGAGCATATGTCTGCCTGTGTAAGAAACAGCAATGGTTTGCTCAATCGACATAGTTAGAGGGGTGCTAGGTTTTATTATGAAATTGATATATGCTTCAGCTGTTTTAGACTTTGCACTGTGAGGCTGTAACAGCATTCGTGAGAAATATTTTGCAGGGTTTTGATCCTCCCACCTCTTATGCGCAATAGTGTAACCTTACTCTTGCAATCTCAACCCTCACCTCTTGAAGTGAAGGGGCATCTGAGCTTTTGTATTCCAAAAATGGTGATCAATGCTTGGTGGTCAAAGACAAGGCTTACCATACATAAACACATAAACATGTTCACAAGCCCACACAACAGCAAGCCTCTCTCTTTCTGGCTGAGAATAGGCACGTTCAGTAAGAGAGAAACTTCTGTTTGCATATGGCACAATCCGTCTCTTAGCATTTGAATGTCAATTGTGTTTGGCAAGAATCGTGCCCAAACCCACTGGGCTTGGATATACTAAGACCTCAGTATGCAACTTTGGATCAAAATAGGCCATTTCACTTGTATTCTCAATTGAGTGTTTCATTTTCTTGAAACACTGGTCACATTCAGAGGACCACTGGAAAGGAATATTCTTCTTTTTCAACTCTCTTAATTGGGCACTGACCATGGCAAGTCACAAATATATCTGGAGCAATAGCTGCCTATGTCTAAGAAGGATTGCACATAATTACTTCCTGAGGGGGACAAGTGGATGACAATCCTTGTACCTTTTTGGGTAATTCCCCGTTCAGAGAAATATGCCCAAACAATTTGAGTTTGGTTTTGCGAAACTCAAACTTTTCTGCATTTAAAGTGAGACCTGCCTCAGCGAGCAGATGGCATACTTGTATAAGTGCTTTGGCATACTTCTTTCATGCAGACCCAAAGACTAGTATATCATCACTGTAGTTAAAAGCATCTGTGGCAGGTTGAATTATTCAGTGAATGACATCCTGAAAGAGTTCTGCAGCCGATGACACACCATAGCTAAGTATTTTTTATCTGAACAAGCCAACATGAGTTGAAAAAGTAGTAATATACCTACAGTACTCTTCCAGCTCAAGCTGATTTTATCCTTTTTCAAATCAACATGGTAGAGGACTTTTGCACAGTTCAGCTGTGTAATCATGTCTGCTATATGTGGACCTGGATGTCATTCACTCTCGATTGCTTTGTTGGCCTGACGCATATCAACACAAATGCGCACTGCACCTTTTCTGTCCTTTATTTGGTACTACCACTATGGGTGGAACCCCTGGCGTCAGACCAGTAGGGTGTTCGTTCATGTCATGCTTTACCAATGTCTCTAGTTCTTTCTCAACGGCCTCCTGTAAATGAAAATCAATCCAATTGTGTTGCTGAGCAACAGACGAATGCTTTCATAAATTTGAAGCGGTACAAAAGGGGGTGGTGATGGATGGAGCATCTGAACCAATCAAACACTCACACCCAGTCAACAGATATGAATTCAATCCATCACCGTTCTTTAGCCCACTCTGCCACCCCAGTTCAGATATGGCCATATGCAAATCAGTCTGACCCTGTGCCACATGGGAACAGTCCAGCCCGAACTGCCAAGACATGCCTTCCCTGGACCGGAAACAAGCTTCCTAGGACCGGTTTCTGGCATTACAGCTGTCTTCAGCCAGGCTTGCCTGAATCCAGTGGCGAAGTAAGCAAGGGACTCACGTCTGAGCATACCCTGCCAACTTATGGCGAACAAAGTGGTACAAAAGGGGGTGGTGATGGACGGAGCATCTGAACCAATCAAACACTCACACCCAGTCAACAGATCTGGGTTTAATCCATAACTGTTCTTTAGCCCACTCTGCCACCCAAGTTCAGACATGGCCATATGCAAATCAGTCTGACCCTGTGCCTCATGGGAACAGTCCAGCCCGAACTGCCAAGCCATGCCTTCCCTGGGCCGTAAACAAGCTTCCTAGGACTGGTTTCTGGTATTACAGCCGTCTTCAGCCAGGCTTGCTTGAATCCAGTGGGAAAGTGAGCAAGGGACTCACCACTCAGCATACCCTGCTAACTTATGGCGAACAAAGCGGTACAAAAGGGGGTGGTGGTGATGGACGGAGCATCTGAGTCAATCAAACACTCACACCCAGTCAACAGATCTGGGTTTAATCCATCACCGTTCTTTAGCCCACTCTGCCACCCCAGTTCAGTCAGGGCCATATGCAAATCAGTCTGACCCTGTGCCTCATGAGAACAGTCCAGCCCGGGCTGACAAGCCATGCCTTCCCTGGGCCAGAAACAAGCTTCCTAGGACCGGTTTCTGGCATTACAGCTGTCTTCAGCCAGGCTTGCTTGAATCCAGTGGCAAAGTGAGCAAGAGACTCACGTCTGAGCATACCCTTCCAGCTTATGTCGAACAAAGCTTTACAAAAGCAGGTGGTGATAGACGGAGCATCTGAACCAACCAAACACTCACACCCAGTCAACAGATCTGGGTTTAATCCATCACTGTTCTTTAGCCCACTCTGCCACCCCAGTTCAGACATGGCCATATGCGCAACATTCCGTCCATCACCTTGTGTGTTTTGCTGTTCACCCTATATGGGAAGGGTAAGCCCAGTCGTGGGTCCCGTGCTCACTGCGCCCCTGGAGTCAAGCTATCCTGGCTGAAGACGGCTGATAGCCAGAAACCGGTCCTAGGATGCTTGATTCCGGTCCAGGGAAGACATGGCTTTGCAGTTCGGTCTGGACTGTTCCCATGAGGCACAGGGTCAAGGCTGATTTGCATATGGCCATGTCTGAACTGGGGTGGCGTGGTGAGCAAAATAACGATGGATTAAACCCAGATCAGTGACTGGGGGTGAATGTTTTGCCAATGTGCAACATTCCGTCCATCACCTTGTGTGTTTTGCTGTTCATTAATTTGAAGTCGCACCTTCATTGGCTTAACTTTTTCTGGTGCATGAAACAACAACAGGAATTGATTTACTATTTCAGAATGTGCATCAGTCCCGTGTCAGCAGCAGTGCTGAAACTGGGTAAACCTGCACTTGATGAAGTACCTTGGAGGATATGAATTGGTGCTTGTGCTGTTGTTTTCTTGTGGTTCATGATCGCTACAAATGTCCCTTGACTTTGTAATGGAGTAAAAGCAGCCCATGTGCAAACCTTTGTTTTAGATGCTGTTAGACATGGTACCAGAGACAGTTTGTTATATTTTTATGTTGGTATGATATTGATTGAGGCACCACTGTCTATAACAAATGTTATAGGGCAGCCATTCACCATTAGCATGATCTTGGGGACTGTACAAAGGAGTTTGGTTGCTTCACATGGTCATCTTTCTTTGACTTGGGTTCTACTTTGCAAGCAGCCAATCCTACATGTGCACGTCATTCTACAGTCAACATTACTTTTGCACATCCATCTTCTTCACTGTCACTCAATAATGACGTTGAAAAGCCTTTGTAAGATAAAGTTGATGACGATCGACTTTGTTTGGTCTCTACCTGCCTCACCTAATGTTGCCATTTGGCTTTGTGGGCGTGACTAGAATGCTTCTAGAAATTTTTGCCATCCATTTTCCCTTCTCATTGTGACGTACTAAGGGGCATTTTTACAAGGGGATTGTGCCACTGGAACATCACTGTTTTTGCTATTGCAGTTACGCAATGCCCAGCACCATATTTAAAAAATGGCGTTAAGCCACTTTGCTTGGCTTAATGCGCTTGTAAATATGTTACCTTTTCCTGCAGTTTTCTGCATGAAAGGGGTATGCAATGGTTGTTGCTGTGGGCATTCCACCCAACACCCATTGCTTTTTGATGCTGCCCTGGGTTTACAAGGATGTGTAAATCTGAGGCAGGGCCAAAAACTAATGTCATGCAAAAGCAGGCATTAGATTGGTGCAAGGAGGAGAAATACTTATATTTCTCCTTGTTTTCTCTATGTGTACTGCATTCTGCAGTACACGTAGAAAGACCAAATTACCTCTAGAGATTGTTTATGTACAGTAAGGTGTCCCTTCCTGCACGTAAATATTCATTGCCTGCAACACAGACACCCTTGCACTATGGTGCAATGGTGTCTGTGTTAGTGCTAGGCTACTATTTTCAGCGTAAGGGAAAACACAGGGGTGCAACATACTCTTGTGAATATGGCGCATCCCTGCATTTTTTAAATGGTACAGCCCTGCAAAATGTGCTGCAGAGCCAAGCTGCATCATTTACTTGTAAATATACCCCTTCATTTCTCTTTCGCTTTCCGGACCATTATGTACTGGTTTTCTTTCCCACAGCCTTCGCTTATCTGTCCAATGGCAGGACATTTACCTTTGTGTGGAAATGTAAATGCACATCAGAAACACAATTTCTTTATCTTCGGAGAGTAGTATTATTGGCCATCACTTTGTGTTTCTGCTACTTTTCACGGTCAATGCTGATTCAATCTGGGCTGTTCCAGCTTCCTTATAAGCAGCCTGTCAATCTGCAAATTCCTCAGTTCTTGCAGCCATGAGTACCTTTTGTAGACTGAGGGCCAGATGTAGGAGCCCTAATACCGGTCGGTAACGGCCGAATTCGGCCGTTACCGACCTGTATTAGGGTTTCCAGATGTAGGGGGCCTATATTTTACCGATTCTGTAAAGTTACCGAATCGGTAAATTTACAGAATCGGTAAAATACCGAATCGGTATATTTACCGATTCGGAAAAACCACATGTAGGTGGCACTCCTAAGAGTGCCACAGGCCCTTAAAAATCGGTATTTTACCACCCAATCCTATTGGGTGGTAAAATACCGAATTTAGGTGTGGATGCACATCTGTGCATGCACACCTGTGCAATGTGACACACAGACATGCCCTTAGGGCATGTCTGTGTGCCACATTGCACACAAGTCCAGAATTGGGGTGCTGGAAGGTGTCAAAGTGACACCCCCTGCACCCTTGCAGGATTCGGTATTTACCGATTCTGTAAATACCGAATCTGTATTTCACATTGATTCCTATGGGCTTCAAGGCCCATAGGAATCAATGGGAAATACAGATTCGGTATTTACAGAATCGGTAAATACCGAATCTGTATTTCACATTGATTCCTATGGGCTTCAAGGCCCATAGGAATCAATGGGAAATACAGATTCCTATGGGCTTCAAGGCCCATAGGAATCAATGGGAAATACAGATTCGGTATTTACAGAATCGGTAAATACCGACTCTCACAGATTCGGTAATTTTTTACCTACATCTGCCTCCTTCCAATTTACCGACTTTTAAATACCGAATCGGTATGACTCGGTATTTAAAAGTCGGTAAATCGGATTTACCTACATCTGGCCCTGAGTGTCTCTCTCAGCATGCGTTGTCTGGACGAATTAAAGAGGCACCCATCTATGACTCAAAACGTCTCCATAAATGAAGTCACTGAACTTGCAGTGCTTGATGAGGAAATCAAGGGGCCTATTTACAAGTTAAGTGGCAGAGCATGGCGTTAGCCTACATGGCTTATCACCATTCTCTGTCACTTTAGAAGTGCAAGGCTGCACCATATTCACAAGAATATGGTGCAATCCTGCATTTCCCCCTGTACTGGCACTTAAATTGAACCACCTAGCACCAATGCAGGCACCCTTGCACCATAGTAAGGGTGCCTGTGTGAGGGGAAGATTGTTTATGTGCAGAAAGCAACAATTCGTAATTGCAAAGCGAGCCAAAGGAGCAATCTGGCAACCCTTGTTTCTGCAGCCCTTGCCATATAAACACTGAGGCCCCATACTCCCTTCTCTCTCATCTGCTTTTGACGATATAACATCCACTCCGTTTGGTATTCTGGCTCTCCTTGCTCGATAATAAAGGATTTGGGATTTTCTCTCCACAAAAATGGTTTTATATTTGAATTCAGTGCACACTGCGTTAATTTGGCGGTGTCACACCGGCTGAAAGAGCAGCCAGGGCCTCATCACATTTTTTAAGCTGTCTAAGCATTAAAAACATAAAAACAGCCTGGGAAGAGACTGAGGAGGGCGATTTTATTTGTATTTTTAAGTATCCTTTTCTTTCGTGAGCCCTAGGCCCACCGCATTCAAGGTTCTGCATCCCATAATCCAATTTTAAAATCCTTTACTATCGCTTTTGACACAAAGGTACATCGCAGACACCTATAGGGTTCACAAAATGCATACATTTATTACAAACTTGCATTGTAATGTTAAATTTAATCCTGCTATATATTCATCTCTAGTTCAGTGTACTCTGTGAGATGTGAGATGTGTTAGTCTGCTCCGGTGCGATTGGTACAGACAGACATTCAAAAGAGGAGCTTCATGACATATTGTACCTTGAAAAATGATGACTGCTGATGGGGCCCGGATTAAAAAGAAATAGAACTGCCTCGATCTCAGGCAAGCAAGGCCTCAGCTCCAAGCTCACACCCATGCACGTGACTGCTCCCTCTGATGAGGACGGCAGCATGACACAGGCTACTTGTCTCTTACCTTCCCTTGTGCGTAGTGCACTGGTCACGAAGGGAAGAGAGCGAGGGACAGAAAATGACCATTCACTGCATGGCTTCAAAAACAGCCCACAGCTTATTTTTAAAGCTTAATTTTGAAGCAATGCATAGGTTGGCCATATTCTGTGAATGTCATGTGCTGCCACATGTGTGCAGGTAGCTGGGGCCCTGCAGCTAATAGCCCTGGGGCCAGGTTAGGGGGGATACGACAGACGACCATGAGGGAAAATAAAATAAATAATTAATCCTCGTTATCTGTCGAAACGCCCCCATTCAGCCCCACTGCTCTTACCTGCACTGGCCGCTGCTGTGTGCAGAACTGGTGGCCTACCTTTTGTCTCCTGTCCCAACCCAGATGTTGCTCCCTTGCTGTTTGGTATCAAAAACAGCATGAGAGCAGGGCCAGGATTGGCTGGAACAGGTACCCTTGGAAGACCAGTGACTGTAGCTATGATCCCCAGGGCCTCATTTATGAGGCCGTGCATCACTTTTGGGCCGCTGGTGTGTCACTTTTTGTGACGCACCAGTGGTGTAAAAAATGTGCCTTGTTGCGCCATATTTACAAAGTGACGCATCTAGGTAGATGCGTCACTTTGTAAACCTGTGCGCCACATTATACCTGCGCCAGGTATAATGTATGCAAGGGAGGCATATTGACGCAAGAAAGGGTCATAGAAGTGACGCAGTGAAATGTATGAGATTTCACTGCGCCACTTCTAGGACACAAATGTGTCAATTTCTTACACCTGCCTGACAGCAGGCGTAAGCCTGACGCAGGCCCTTTCACATGGGGCTTGCCCCATGTGAAAGGATACATTGCTGGAGTTGCGTCACTTTTATAACACACTCCAGCAATGCGTCACTTTTGCAGCATACAGATACATCAGAAATACTGACGTATCCGTAACTCCTTGCACAATGATATGTCATACTGTAAATATGACTCATCATTGGTGTTGCAAGGAGGGCGCAGTGAAAAGTGACGCATCGCTGTTTTCACGCAGCGATGCGTCACTTTTCATAAATGAGGCCCCCAGTGTGCAGGTAGGAGATGCCTCAAGTGTAAATGTCAGGCTGGCCGAAGAAAGGCACACGTCCAACCCACCATGCCAACTTCACTTAGACCACTACCTGGAGACCCTGCTTATTGACATAAAGCCCACCTCTGCAGGTACAGAAAGACTCCCAACCCGGCCCTCAATTGAAAGGGAGCACCGTAGCTGGAAAAAAGGCAATCATTTAGCATTTAATAAAGTGGGGGGCAACTAATACGATGAGCAATGCCCAAACACCCCAGTAGAGGAGACACCCCTGCTTCTCTTACTATATGGGCATTCAGGATATGCTGTGCGTACTGATTTGTGAAGCCCTGCTCACTGCACAGTTATAGCATAAAATGTTGCCTCCACAGTATTGTCTTGATGCAAGTTCATAGGCAGTATCATGTGCTGGTCATCCATGTTTAACTATGCCTCCATGGAAAGTGTTAGTAGTTTCGAGGAGATGGGCTATGGAATCCAATGCATCATGGCCACTGTGTACTGAAATGGGCCCATTGCATACAAATTCAGTTTAGCAAGTACTTTAATGATGGTGTTTGAAGCAGTCTGTGTCCTAATGTTTGACTCTAGACCTGGGGCCTCATTTATGAGAAATGACGCATCGCTGCGTGAAAGCAGCGATGCGTCACTTCTCAGTGCGCACTCCTTGGGACATTCCTGATGCGTCATATTTAATGTATGACGCATCATGTCGCAAGGAGTTACAGATATGTCAGTATTTCTGACGTATCTGTAAGCGCAAAAGTGACGCATTGCTGGAGTGTGTCACAAAAGTAACGCAACTCCAGCAATGCGTCCTTTCACATGGGGGGCAAGATTTTGACGCAACGTCGTCCTAAAAGTGACGCAGTGAAATCTCATAGATTTCACTGCGTCACTTCTACGACCCTGCCTTGCGTCAATACGCCCCCCTTGCATACATTATACCTGGCGCAGGTATAATGTGGCGCAGGGGTTTACAAAGTGAAGCATCTACTTAGATGCGTCACTTTGTATATATGGCGCAACAAGTCGCATTTTTTACGCCACTGGTGTGTCACAAAAAGTGACGTACAGCCTCATAAATGATGCCCATGATGTGCTGTATAGCCTCTATGATGAGACCATATGTTGTCAATATAGGAGATTTTGTTATGTTCAATGGATTTTGTCTTGTCCTGGGAAGCACTGGTGTCTCCATCTATACAATGGTATCCCGCTGTGACTCCATGCAGCTTATTTCTCCTTGCCCATCAGCAAGGCAGGTTGCACCAGGACTGACATAAGGGAAGGAGCAGGAAATGTCACATGACAGCTTGTTTCATGTTGATGGCTAGAACGTTAATTGTTTTCACTGCGTGTACGTTTTTTTGAGAGTTTTGGTTTGATCCGATTATGACACTGTTTTAGGGTTGCTAATGTTGCTGAAAATATTTTAGTTTAAATTGTGTTTCTTTTTAAGTGTTCATTTATTTTAAATTACATTTTTTACATGTTCATGTTTAGGAGCTTGTAGCTCATTAGATATATTTGCTACGAGGTCGTGCATTTCCAGATTTACCTCCTGTCTGTGGGTGGTGGAGACCGTTTGAGATACTCCTTCCTATTCTGACCAGGGCATACAATTTCGGGCTATTTTTATTTAGTCCACACTACTTTGTTCCATGTGTTTTTACCAGGTGGGTTTGGCACTGTCACTAAATTCACTGGTGCTAAAACCATTTATCGTAAAATCACTCCTGCAAAATAAATCACGCGGTACAACCACAGAACGTGTTCACTTGTGATGTGATCCAGAGGTTTTTGCTGAGACTTATCACCTGTACAATGTAAAACAAATGCTTTTAATCTTGAAATGAGGCGGTGAGTGTTGACAGTGCCGAAATATTGGGCTTACTAAGACAGGGGCAGGGTGCTCCTTTTATGAACCTCAAACTGTCACCAAACCTGAGCTTCCTCCAAGCTAATGAAAGTTAATGGATATCAAGTAACTAGAGCTATGGCATAGTGTTCAGACACTCCTCGGTTGGTCGTTTTACTCACAGTATGTTGTGCAGAAATTCAAAGAGCAAGGGGCGGGTTTGAAAGAATAGAAAGCTGGGAGTTAGTCCACCAAGATTGGCACATGATACTAAGAGGGATTTCTACAAGGACCGGCAATACCCATCGCAAATGCCAGTTAGCGGCAGTTTTTTAATCGCCGTCTAACCCTGAAAACTATAGCCATGTTAGCAAGCCATCGCTACATGGCGATAGTATCAGGGAACGGCGGTGAAAACTGCAGCTAATATCAGCGTGAAGGCAATAGGAAATCTGGCGTTAGCTTGCAAAAACTACTGATAGGCCCATTAGCGGCAAAAAAAATCGTTAGCCAGCCTAACGTGAGTTTTTTTGTCTCTAATGCAAAAAATAGCCTATCAGTCAACATCCAATAGAAAATAGGCACAAAAAAATGCAGAATGGAGCTGCCTGGGCCAAGTGCAGCACACATCAACATCCTCTGCAAGCCACCCAACATCCAGGATGACCAGTATGAGAGCCAGGATGCCTCACTGGACCTCCGTTTGGAGACTGGAAGCCTCACTGGACCTGCATCTGGAGGCTGGATGCCTCGCTGGACCTGCGTCTGGAGCCTGGATGCCTCGCTGGACCTGCGTCTGGAGCCTAGATGCCTCGCTGGACCTGCCTCTGGAGCCTGGATGCTTCGCTGGACCTGCGTCTGGAGCCTGGAGTGGGATGCGGAGGAGCTGTGTAGTCGACAAGCTGTGGCGGTAGACATTGATGCGCAACAATCACCCGTACCTGGTGGTGAAGTCTGGGAGGTCCCATGGAGACACTTTGGAGCTGTTAATAGTAGTGGCACTCCTGCGCCCCAATGTAGGGAGGTCTGCATGACATACTACAATCCACCACTACACTAGGGTGCATAGAGGGGATCACCAAAGGTGGGTGCCACCTCTCTGCATCACAGGCCGGGTGATGTTGGGCTGGCCGGACGCTGTGGCGGGAGTGCAGCAACTTCATGCCTAAGGAGGCACTGCTGCATCAACTGCATTGGGCGCTTCACCAGCGGACTTGGTGGCGACTGTTGTACCCACGCTAGTGAAATCCCACCTGGCTGAGTCACAGATTTAGAGAGAGTGCAGCAGATTGCACCACGGTGTCATTGTCCAGGTAAGGATAAGGTCAGACGTATAGCGCAGGACACCTGGGGGTCGAGTCGCCCAGGCCTAGCACACATAGATGACGAACCCCCAGTGGCAGCTCATCTGCTATGGCGGAAGAGTGTCGCCCCACTGCTTTCAAGCAGTGCATAAGAGGAACAATATTCACATGATGATAACTTACTGATGTAAACGTGCTATGTTTCCTTTGCAGGTGGGAGGGTGGCTAGGACTGCTCCAAGCATGGGGCAAGACTTGGGCGGATTGGCCTGCCCACTCAAGTGCGCAATGCCTGTTTGGTCGGCCCACTCAGGCCCCCCAGAGCAGCCATGAACTCTCCCCTGTTCGTAATGCAGACTGCATTACAACCTGCATGGAGAACATGCCCACCCCTCCAACCCCTGGCTGCATGCCTTGTCCCGGTGCCAATTACCAATCGCACTGGCGCTTTGCAGCGTTGTGATTGGCTCAGGAGAGGGAGCCTGGCTGCCTACTTCCTGTTCCTGGAAGCAGATGCAGGAGAGCAGGTGCAACGAAGACACGGGACCCGGCTTCGAGGTAAGACTTCCCTTACTGAAATATTTACAACACCCGCTCACACATACATCCCCACTTCCACGCCCCACCCAGAGTTATTTCCAGTGTCCAGCCCCCCAGCAATTCTCAATAACAGTCACAGTGTGCCCATGCACAGCGAGCGTACCACATGTGTGCCAAAGGCACACACGTGGTTGCGACGTATGCCATAACATTGCATTCCATTCCAATGCATACTAATACTATGCACATTGAAACAGTAGAGCAGGTGTTGCATAGCGGAGACATTAATATCACTATTCCCACTTCAGTGAGTGCAACCCAAAACTATCCTTTGCATCCCAAACCCAACCGTGAACTCTGGAATTCTTTTTTTAGCCCCCATAACATACCCCAAAATAAAATTTGACCCAAATGCACACCCCAATTTCCATTTTTTGCCCAAAACACATCCCCAAAACACACCCCAATTTCCATATTTTACCCCAAATGCACACCCCAATTTCCATATTTTACCCCAAAACACACCCCAGTTTCCATATTTTAACCCAAATGCACACCCCTATTTCCATATTTTACCCCAAAACACACCCCAATTTCCATATTTCACCCCGAATGCACAACCCAATTTCCATATTTTACCCCAAATACCACAATTTCCATATTTTACCCCAAAACACACCCCGTTTCCATATTTTACCCCAAAACACACCTCAATTGCCACATTTTACCCCAAAACACAGCCCAATGTTCATATTTTACATCCGAAACCCATACCCACCTGAGAAAGTTTATATTACCCCATTACTGACCTCCCACTACATTGTAACCAAATGCGATGTAAAGGCACCTGCGTTGCCGGAGTTGCATTGTTAACGATGTCCTGCCTGCGTTGTAATGGTCGTCTCCTGTGCCAAAGGCAACCCATAGGCAATGCCGTTTGTATCCGTCTGCCCCTCAGCACCAAGGAGCCTTTCTCTTGGACACTCCACTGCTACGACACTAGCAGCCTCCTTGCCATCAACCCTGGACGCCACCTTGCCTGCCAGGACCAACCTCTGCTCCGGACCAGACATCACCATCGCCATCACTAAGGGCTGCATGATCACCCTCAAGGAGCACCCCGGCCATCAAGGAAGAGGCATTGCCATCACTACAGATGCACACTCCGACTGACCAAGCACTCTAATGACCAAAGGGGGAATATGGACCATCTCAACTCCCAGATCCTGACCAATCACATCTTCTGCGGAGCCCAGGAATGCTCACTATCTTATTGATGGTGCGCATTGCTGCCCTGTAGTTTTGTGGCAGGATAGTGCTGCAACATTGCTTGCAGCACTGTCCAGCACCAAAACCTGCTGCGATGAGGCCTCAAGTGTTATCCCCATTTTTAAGACAAGCAAGTAACTGTCTCTAACTGCAGTTAGAGACAGTTTTTTTGGTCTTCTGAACTTCAAGGATCCCCTTGTGAATATGGAGTAGTGAGGGTTTGCAGACGTTTTCGCACAGGAATGCCTCTCGAGCATATAATTATTGCTAACAGAAGTAGCGATCTTTACAACGGAAGTTTTTGCCTAAAAACTGTTGTTAACGGCTGTTAACAACTTGGCAATATGGCGATAAACTTATCACTGCATTAGCGGCAGAAAAGTGCTGCTAACGTGGCGATAACTCCTTGTGAATATTCCCCTAAGAGTCAAATATACTTAACAGTCACTGGAAGAAGCAAGTCAGAGCAAGGATCCATTTGTTATACAGACAAATGTGGCATTTTACAACAGCATTGTGATTTAAGCTAAAGTATTGGTAGTTGTATGTTTTTTCTGCTGTAGTCTGAAGTGAAAATGTAGCCGTAGGAAATATGTAGCTTTTTTCTGTCTCATCTCTGTGAGTAAAGAATAGATATGTACATATTTCATAACATAAAAATACACTGCTAGGTCATTGGTCTCCAGGCACTATCTTCTGTTCTAATGTCTAAAAAGATAACGTATAGAAAACTCACCATTTATATTCAGAGAGAGAAAACGCTGTTCTCCAAACTTTTGATTTCTTAAGGTTAAGTTATTTTAATGGCATAAAAACAATTGAGCAAATGAACTCATATTGGATACGAAATGGATGAAGCTAGTTCTATAATTTGAAAATAATGGGGACCCCTACATTCTAGTTAGTTTGCTAATCGTAGGGAATATATAAACACAAGTTGAGAAAGTAACTAGCAAACCAGTGATAATATTGTTGCCCTTATTTCAACCTCATTTCAGATATTATCCACATAGACAGTAATGATTCACTTAGACAATAATGTATCAAAAATATATGATTGTTTTATTTTTCATTCTATTTGTTTTACTTTTTATATTTTTTTCATTTTCGACAAAACTCTATATTTCTTTTAGATAGTGTGTTGATTAGTTGATAAAAAAACACATATATTTCATAGCATTGACAATAAATGACATACAATACTCATAGTGACAAAGAACAGGACATTTTACACATAATTACAGGGGTGCTATACAATATATTCAGTCGATGGAAAATTTATGAAGAAGGCAAATGCGGTAGAATGGAACACAACGCGTTTCGGCCTGAGGCCTTCATCAGGTGACCGTCATTCGTATTTTATACAAAAACTGGTGTACAACAAAAACTTTAATTTATTTTCATATGGAGTAGACTCTGATTATTTCATATAAAGGAGATCGAGTTATTTTAATATTTGAGGGACATCGTCGAGATATATATAGCACTGGTATTTTCTGTTCCTATTTCTTTTCTCTCTTTTCAAGTATCCCCTGAGGTTTGCAATTGGATTCACGTTATGGGAGGTGGAGGTTCATGGGCACTTTAGAACTTGTTATGCTCCAGTATAAGTCCACATAGTGATCTTAATATAAAAGATCGGAAAAAAGGATATTTTTGTAGCGCAATAATTATATCATCCTTATTTTTCTCTTTGGATGAAACCTTTTGATATTCCTCTTATTTTAGTTGAAATGAAGTATTTCTTTTTGTTCCTTGTTATTAAGTGTAGGGGAATCTGGTCTTACTGGATGGTCTGTTCCGAAATTTGGGATCTTGAAACTGGTAGCGCTTCTCCGTAACGAAGGGGTCTGCTGGTATGCACTTCTCGAGCATATAATTATTGCTAACAGAAGTAGCGATCTTTACAACGGAAGTTTTTGCCTAAAAACTGTTGTTAACGGCTGTTAACAACAACTTGGCAATATGGCGATAAAATTATCACTGCATTAGCGGCAGAAAAGTGCTGCTAACGTGGCGATAACTCCTTGTGAATATTCCCCTAAGAGTCAAATATACTTAACAGTCACTGGAAGAAGCAAGTCAGAGCAAGGATCCATTTGTTATACAGACAAATGTGGCATTTTACAACAGCATTGTGATTTAAGCTGAAGTATTGGTAGTTGTATGTTTTTTCTGCTGTAGTCTGAAGTGAAAAAGTAGCCGTAGGAAATATGTAGCTTTTTTCTGTCTCATCTCTGTGAGTAAAGAATAGATATGTACATATTTCATAACATAAAAATACACTGCTAGGTCATTGGTCTCCAGGCACTATCTTCTGTTCTAACGTCTAAAAAGATAACGTATAGAAAACTCGCCATTTATATTCAGAGAGAGAAAACACTGTTCTCCAAACTTTTGATTTCTTAAGGTTAAGTTATTTTAATGGCATAAAAACAATTGAGCAAATGAACTCATATTGGATACGAAATGGATGAAGCTAGTTCTATGCCTACTATTCCTAATCTAAGTCACTTTATACAGAGACAAAAACAGGCAAGTAACCCTCAACATATAAAACCCCAAACCTACTTAGATATCAACATACCTGTAGCATTGACAGTAACCTTTACTAATAAATCTTTCCTTTGCATGACAACAAAAAACCTCTATAATGAATACATATTTTTAGCACACCACGTAACCTTGCTAAACTGGAGGATAGTAATATTTGGATGATGGATGGTACCTTTAAGTCAACCCCCCATTCCAACAGCCAAATATACAATGTTGATGCTATCATTAATATCACCACTGTTTCTTTAGGGGGTGATTTCGATACAGCCCTTAAAGGCTCCGACCTGCAGTCAGAGCCTTTAGGGCCGAATCGTAATAGGCCGCTCAGTTTACTTTCTGACTGCCTCTTGATTATGAAGGCAGTTGGAAAAAAAGCTGGCCAATTATTCCGGCTGGCTTTTGACAGGCTCAGAGAGCCCATCCGCCAGTCAGAAGCCGGCAAGGAATCTCAAGGGTGGGTCTTTCCGCCCTTGAGATTCCGATCACGGTTTCTGACATTGTTTCCATGCCGGCCTGTTCGACATGGAAACCATGTTGAAAAGCATGTTTGGGGACCCCCAGCATGGCCCCCTTTGTTGCATGGCCGCTGGTTGGAGGCTTCCCCCTGTTGATCCGTGTACCTTGTGGCAGCCTTGAGGTGCCTGCCTTAGTGTGCAGGGGTGAACTGCAACTCCCTTTTCTGAATAGGAGCTTGTGTTACAGCTGGTTTATGGCCATAACATGAGTTCCTATTGAGAAAAGTTGAATGCGACTGAACAGTGTTCGGTCGCATTATAATAGGCTGATCGGGACCACTGACCGGGTGTCAAGCGGTCCCATGACCAAGTCAGTGTTAGGCGGAAGGAATTCTGCCCAACATCTAAATAACCCCCTAAGTGTACAGTTTATTGCCTGATAAGCAAGCTTCAACCTACACTGAACTTCTGCTTGTATTAAAAACAATAGACCTGATTTTGATGTGGGGTGGATTTCCTTCCACCCGAAACCGACTAAGTCCTGAGACCGATGACACCCGGTCGGCTATCCCAACCGCCTCTTCAGGAAGCGACAGTTTGATTGCATTTCTACATTTCACTATGGGAGCATGCATTACGGCCGTAAACCGGACGTAATGCATTACGATGTGGTTTGGAAGGCTCCAACCGCCGATCAGAGCCTTTAAGCAGCATCTTAATCAGCCACTAAAACTCTAAATAAAAGTCCTGGAAAAGTGATTACTGATTTTGAATTATCAATGAGTAATACTATTACTACATTATACCCAGAAACCCAAATTCAAGGATGTTGTTTTCCACTTTTCACATGTATATTGCTGAATAATCCCAAATAACATTCTTTGTTGAAGACTACATATCAGACAGTTAACTACAATATCAATTGAAGAAGCTAACAGCCTCGTGCTTCGTGTCACCTAACAGTATAGATTAATACTAATCATCATTTACAGAATTTGACTACTTTACACAAAAAAAACAAAAATTAGGCCCATTACTAAATTATTTTGAAGACACATGGATTGGCCATCTAAGCAGGTTGGGTCAGAAGGGGAAGCCAAGGTTCCCAATTTACTGGTGGAACTGTTACATGACCTGCTTAGAGGGTAGTGTGAAGACTAATAATGCCATTAAGGGATGGCACAACTCCTTCAACCAATCCATCAGAAAAACTCACCCAAACTTGTATAATTTTTTGGAAGCCTTGAAGAAATAGCAAAGTTACCAATGAATGAGAATAGCTCAACCTTTAACAGGTAGTCTGGATCCACCAATCTCCCAAAAAAGTAAAGAAATGTCCGAACGATTATTGGCACAAATACTTGGAAAATAGTGCAAGCATGCTACATTTCTAAATCAAGCTAACCCTTTCTTCTAACTTACTTGCCTATTTTAAAATGAAAATGTAATTGGCATTTTTAAAATTATTTTTGTGAAATTATTAGGAATGTCGGAAATCCTACCAGCAGAAGTCGTCTTTCTTCAACTTTTGGTGATGCTTCAATTCATCCTGTCACCAAAAGTCTTCTTTACTCAAATAATCTACAGGGTTTAACCATAAATAAAGTAATTTCCAAATGTCCCAATCACAACTTTGAGACATAAAGTAGAGTAAACACGGGCACCAACAACAAATTAGTTGGTTTAAAAATCTGTTTTCTAATAAAAAAACGCAAACTCAAAACAAAATATTTAAAAAAACATAAAAAATGACAACAACAAAAATCGAATCCATAACTACAATACAGGTACCATATTAAATAAAAATTGACCAAGCCCACTTTTAGAAAGGGGTGCATCCGAAACTCACAAATCCTTTTCATTCTTTTAAAGACGTGATGTGTATTGTGAAAAAATTCAAAACAATACTAAAAAAACACGCTGAAATGTTTTTAAAATATATTGAAATTATTACAAATAAGTTTATAAAACAATTCTCTTGTTTTTAAGAAATACCTTTTTAAACTTATCTTGCAATAACCACATTTGTCTTGATGTACTCCTACAACAGCTACATGCATAGGATGCAAAATTGGTTAAAACATACATAAAATTCAAATATTACACTAACCACCTTCCAACTACCTCTCTCCTTATAAAAAAGCTGGCCACCTTCAGCTGTAAATTTAAAATATTAATAGTTCTCATCTGACCGCAGCTCTCCCTTGCATCCGATCTTGACTGCGAGGTTTCACCGAATGTCGAAACTGACGTTTTAACAGCGTAAGTCAAGGCCGAAAGTAAAAAGGAAAAAAGGACAATTATTACCATTGAATATAATAGAAAAGCATGGCGAAAATATTTTTTACTGTGTAATAAAATATTGACACAGTTCAAAATTGTACAAACATATCTAAAGAATATTACATAACTATCGATTAAAAAAAAATTACTAATCTTTTTAAAGTGTATTACACATGTATTGCTATTTATTAAAGCTAGTGTTTAGTTTTAATTATTAATAAAATATATTTAGTACTTTTCAAAACTATTAGGTGTTGTGTTATGCTTCAATTCATATTTTTTATTTTTTTAGATAGTTTCTAAATTATAAATATGTTTTGTGATCTTTTTCTATTTTATAATATTTCAAATTAAACAATTAATCTTTATGAATTGATAATCAGGTATTAAATTAAATACCTGAGCATTAATCCACTTGCCCACCCATAACCCCTAAATCCCTCACATCCTGTGCCTAAAGGGTTTCCACCATATACACACGCAGGCCCATCAAAATGCCTTCTTAGCATACTAGATGAGGCACATGATAAAGAACACGTACACAATTGCTATCCTACTACAGCTAATGCCAGCACTAAAAACACACCTGCTACAAACACACACAATACTGTTCAATCTACTACAAAACAAAGTCTCACTGCCACCAAAGACCATTCTCTAAACTGTCTACTAATAAATGCTCGATCCCTCTCTTAAAACAAATATCACATCTACAACCTTCTCACAGATGCAAAACCAGACATACTATTCATAACTGAATCATGGCTGGGAGATGATATGGCTCCAGTCCTGCATAAAGCCATTCCTCTAGGCTATTCAACGATCACCCAAAATTGTATAAGCAAAAAAGGAGGTGGTCTAGCTGTTGTATTCAGGCAAATATTACATATCACTAAAGTTGATGACATCTCCATAAATAATTGTGAGGCTCTTCTAACAAGATGCTATACTACACAGTCTTCATCCTGTAACTTCCTGCTCCTTTGCAGACCTCCACCTAGCAAGGCGACATTCTCAGACTCACTTCTAGACACAGTTTCAAACCTGATAACAATAGACTCAAACGTATGCATTCTGGGTGACCTCAACATTTGGTTTGACAAACCCAATATGACCCATCCAAAAACAATAATCACTGGCCTAGACGCACTGAACCTGCATCAGATTTTCCACAAACCCACACACATTGCTGGACATATCCTAGATGTCATTGTTGCTAATACTGAACTAGTCACTTTCCAAACTATAACTCCAGCCACATGGTCAGACCACCACTTGCTTGCTTTCCAACATAAAACTAACCCTGGGCGTAGTGGGCGTAGTGGGGCTTCGCGGAGCTACGTGAAGTGGGCGAGAAACTACGCCCACCTCCGCACTCCGCGTAGCCCCACTACGCACCGCAGGCCTCCCTCCCTCCCTAAATACTTTAAATTAAAAGTGTAAAATAATTAAAAGGCACTTACCTTGCCCGCCGCTGCCCGCCGCTGCCCGCCGCGTCCCCGTGTCTCGCTATCATCATTGCTGCCATCTTGTTTACTAATGCGCATGCGCGGGCGGCCGCGCATGCGCATTTTTTCGTGAGAAATGCGCATGCGCGGCCGCCCGCGCATGCGCATTAGTACACAAGACGGCAGAATGAAGATAGCGAGCCCCGGGGACGCGGCGGGCAGCGGCGGGCAAGGTAAGTGCCTTTTAATTATTTTACACTTTTAATTTAAAGTATTTAGGGAGGGCGGGAGGAGGCGGGTGGCGGCCAGCTACGCTCCGTCTGCGGAGCGTGCGTAGTGCCGCCTGGCTACGCCCGCTACGCAAAATGCGGAGTAGACGGCACTACGCACACTCCGTGCACGGAGCGTAGCTGGCCGCCCACCCCTACATAAAACAACACTAAGGGACTCACCTAATACTAGCCTACATCCATCTACATATCAGCCGTGGAACAAACTCAATTTGGAACATTTAGAAACACAACTAACATCAAGTACAAATCTGGAAACAATAACTTTGGTTCAAAATCTATTTGAGTGGCTACAGGAAGCTTTTGACATCCTGATACCACTCAAAACCACACAACAGCACAAAGGAAAAAGAGCGCCTTGGAGAAACTTAGAAATAAAAGATATAAAACAACAAATTAGAAAGCTGCAACGTACCTGGCTCAAAACAAACGCCAAACAAGACAGACTTCACCTACAAAAAATTAAGATTATACAAGTCAGATGGCATAAAAGCTAAGAAAAAGTACTATTTAGACAGTATTCAAAATGCTAAATGTGCAAATAAATAATTCTATATAATGCTCAATGAATTTCGCAAACCAAATTGCCTAGAAGGAACTCATCCTATTACTCAAGATTTCACAGACAATCTGGCAAATCATTACACAGACAAAGCAGACACATTGGACTCATACTTAAAACAGAAATAAAGCACCAGCACTAGCCCCTGTACAAAACAACAATCCAAGAATACCCTAACCTAGCCTCTCCATTCTTTCCAACATATCTCACACAATGAATTTATGGACCTGGTCAAACCAAGCAGGCCTGACGGCAGTCCTTCTGAACCCTCTCCACCACAAAATTTCAAGACAATTCTTTTAACAGCCTCTGCTGCCACTCAAGTAAGAAGAAGAATCAACGAATTCTTAACTACCAGAATTTTTCTAAAAGAACTAAAAAAAATCACACATACGCCCTTTACTGAAAAAAACAAACTTGGACCGGTTGAATCCTGACAACTACAGGCCCATTACAAATGGAACTTTCCTGGGCAAACTGATAGAAAGAGCAGCTTTCTCCCAGATGTCACAATTCATTGAAGAGAATTACATACTCTCAGACTTGCAAACAGGATTCCGTCCTGGAAGAGGCACTGAATCTTCCCTCCTAGCCATCTCGGATGACCTGAAGAATAGAGTTGACCACAGTGGGGTTGCAGTTCTACTCCTCTTGGACCTCTTGGCTGCCTTTGACACAGTTGCCCATGACACTCTGGACTGGATCTCGTCCTACCTTCAAAACAGAACTAATTTCATCCATACCCCACCTTTCTCATCCAAACCATACTCCACAAAAGCAGGGGTCCCTCAAGGTTCTATCATCTCGCCCATGCTTTTCAACATCTACATGAACTCATTACCAGTACTGATCAATCAATTTCACCTCAGGTGCTATAACTAGGCAGATGACACACAAATACTCCGTCAACTTGAATGCCCCAAAGACATTGAAAAAACCCCAATTTTCAGTTGTCTCAGAATCGTGGATCAGTGGATGACTTGGAGCCATCTCAAATTGAATGGTTTGAAAACGGAAATACTCAGGTGTGGCGAATTTAAACATTACAACCCGCTTGCTGCCTGGCCTGATAAACTGGGATCACCACCTAAAGTATCAAAGGAAGTATGAAACCTTGGAATGACCATGGACTCGAAGCTGTTGATGAATGCCCAAGTAGACAAACTTGCAAGGTCAAGCTTTGTCACTATAAAAAAGCTGCGACAAATTTTCCCTCATTTGGGATTTCCACACAAGGTCCAAGTTACCATCTCCCTTGTTCTGTCCAAACTTGATTACGCCAATAGCCTCTAAACGGATAACCTTTGAAAGCCCTGTGTTGGTTACCGGTTGCCAGAAGATCCATGTTCAAGCTTCTTTGTATCACCCGCAATACATGGAATGGGACCGCTCTTCATCAAGAATGAAATCACCAAGCACATTCAACAAAGGAACCTAGGCTCTAAAGGGGCATCTCGCCTCAAAATCCCAAGATACAAGAAAAATAACATGAATGGCACATCCTTCTCTCTCTGTTCAAGCAGTCAAACTATGGAACTCTTTACCCCCAACATAAGATCCACCAACAACCACCTTATCTTCAGAAAACTACTCAAGAATAAGCTCTTCCCCACATAAGCACAATACGCAAACTGAAATTTACAGAAAATTCCTCTGTATATAAGCATTTATTATCACTATAGATATGTACCTATCTTTGTGTATTGCTTTGTATAAACATGTAGAATAATTATGTTGCAAATAAATAGATAAAAATCATCTTTGGTCTACATGTACATTACTTCCATTGTGCATTTATGTACCTTCCATGTACTTGGATCTGTGTGTTTGTTACCTTTTTCCTGAAAAAGCATTTCCAATGTACTACCCTATTTCTCATCCTGTACTTCTATCAATATCTTTAATCTAGATATACTTACCTCCTTTATGCATCTATACACTTTCAATGTATTTATGGATCTATATATTTATCACATTCTTCTCATTTAGCATTTCAAATGCACTACCCTATTTCTCAGTCTATACTTCTCTCAATATATCCTCTGGCCCAACCTTCTGACTCATCTCAAACTTCTTTCTACTACTCTTTCCAATGCACTACCCTATCTCTCACCCTATACATCTATCAATATATCCTCTACATCCACTCTCTCATGTATCCCAAACCTCATACCATTACTATGATCCCCAAAATAACCCTTCTAGACTCTCTCACACTCTACCCCTCCTTGCATCATCTGTCACCTCTTTTACTATATCGATCCACCAAAACAAACCTTTCTAAACTCTCCCCTCTGATTATTCCCCTCCAAACCCCTTTTTACTCATCCAGAAACCTTCACCTACTGCTATGACCTCAAAATAAACAAATAAATCTCACTCTTCTGTCCCCCCGCTATCCATTTTAATCAAAATAACAGACTGACATGTTCACTTCTCAATTTCCATATTCCATTATACTAATTCACCACTAATCCTTATGGGTTTCAGAGTAGTATACTACTCACCAATGAAGTGCTTCAAAACCCAATCAAGGGGTAGCAAGCACTATATAAATACAGACCGCTTTCCCACTTCTATCCCTCAACCTACCCTTCTCTATCCAAATAACTGAATAACATATCCACCACTCAAATTACTTCATGCTTCACTGTACTAATTTTCAACACTAATCCTTGATGGGTTCCAGAGTAGCATCCTACTCCCCAAAAAAGTGCTTCAACACCCATCAGGGGTAACAGGAGCTACATGAATGCAAACCTTTCTTCCCTTTTATCCCTCAGCTACCCTTCTCACTCCAAATAACTGACTAATATCCACCACTCAAATTGCTTTCATTTTTCACCATACTAATTCAGCACTAATCCTTTATGGGTTTCTGGAGTAGCCCGCTTCAACACTCCATCAGGGGTAACAAGCGCTATATAAATACAAACTTTTTTTTCCTATTCTCTCCTTCTTCTATCTTTCCGAATCCGAATAACTGATTTACCTATCCACCACTTAAAATTTACTTGCATGTTTCCCTATACTTATTCACACTAATCCTCTATTGGTCCCTTAGCAGTGTGCTACTCGCCGAAAAAAGTGCTTTGATGCCTTATCAGGCATAATAAGCGCTATATAAATGCAATTACAATACAATACAATGTTACAAACCCTTTTAGTTTTTTTTAATTATTTTTAAAACAATATTACATTGTGTACATTAAGGGCTTGATTAGGATCGCGGTTTTCCCGCCACCACCGGCCTAGAGGATGCGGGAAAACCTCTGCGGAAGCACAGAAGACCCACCGCCAAATTAGGATGGCGGGGGGTCTCAAAATCCATCCGCTGCTTTTCCGCCGCGGTCGCCTTCCGACCGCAGCGCAAAAGCTCTAACATCGCTGGCGGTGTCTGTCAGACACCGCCAGCCATATTAGGATAGCGGAAAACATATGCTTTTCCATGGCGGCTTTTCCGCCGTGGAAAAGCATACGGAGATTGCCTTCGGGGGCCCGTTGCGGGCCCCCTTGGTGACGGAGGGGTGGGGGTGCACATGGGGGGTGCCTATGGTACCCCCCTACATTTGCATGGACAAAGCGGCGGGCACGGCGCGGGGCCTGCTGCTTTGTGCACGCAAATACTGTGCTTGCTTTTTTAACCTTGCGGCGGGTGCAGCTTGAAGCTGCACCCGCCGCAATGTTAAAGATTGAGGATGTGACCGCCACCCTGTCCGTCACATCCTAATCTGCACGGAGGGACCTCCGCAGTCCCTGCGGACGGTCCCTCCTACTCTATGGTGGCGGACGGACTCAGGTCCGTCCGCCATCATAATCGGCCCCTAAGTCTCTAAATAAAATAATAAATAGGTAGTAAAATTAATACCTGAGTACTAATACACTTCCCCACCCATAATCCCTAAATTGTATGCATTAATTCTCTCTGATAAATGAATACCTAGGTATTAAAATTAACATCTCAGTATTAAAACACTTTCCCACCCATAGCGACTAAATCCCTCACATCCCATGCCTAAAGGGTTATGTTACAAACCCTTTTTCTTTTTATGAAATATAATTTTTTTAATTATTAAATTGTATTCCTTATTTCTCTACATAAATTAATACACAGGTATTACAATTAATACCTGAGTATTAATACACTTCCACACCAATAACCCGTAAATTCTCCACATCCAGTGCCTAAAGGGTTACTTTTTTTTCAAAAACATACATTTTCACAATTTTTTAAAATCACTAATTATCTGCCCATCTGATAATATCACACTACTTATTAAAAAAAACAAAAAAACAAATACATACATTTAAAGTCACCTGAACATTTGTCTTAGCAATGATTGCGATGTAAATGCATGCGTTGTAGCGGCACCTGCGTTGTCATACCATCCATTGTAATGGCATGAGTTGTAATGGTACCTGTGTTGTAATGCAGTCGTTGTAATGGCATTTCACTGTAATGCCTGCATTGTAATTGTAGTTCCCCCTACAAAGTCCATCAGCTCAATTAATCTTGCAAAAACATTAGATGTCCCATTAAAAGCACTTCTAGGAAGGAGGATATACAGAAGGCCTTGAGTGCCTGGTGGGAGGCCAGAGAATCTGGAGAGGCAAAGGCTTCAGATGTGGATGGGGGGGGGGGTGCCAAAGGGCAGCTTCAGATCCCAGGACTTGCCTGTTGGGATCGCAGTCTCTGTGGCTGGCAGCAATCATTCTTCCAGGAATTTGGCTCCAGAGGAAATGGAGGAAAGGAAAATGGCTGGGGATCACGAGCTGGTGGTCATGTGGCTCCAGGCAAAGGCAGAGGAGAGCAAGAAAGCTCATGCCTTGGAAGAAAAGAAATAGCTTTTTGGCACATGAATTGAGCATGAGAGAACTGGACATCAAGGTCAAACAGGCAGAGCCCGGTACAAATGGTGGCAGCGTACAGCCAGTGCAATGGGGTAAGGTATACATTCCCAAAGACCTAGTTCATAAATTCCAGAAGGGGAGGATATTTATGCTTGGTTTGCATCTTATGAGGCCGCACTGTTTATGAATGAGTTCCCTGAGAAGAACTGTGGGGGAGGGGGGGGGCTTGCGAAACACTTTCAGACCAATGGGAGGGACACCCTGACACCTTTGGAGGAGGCTGGTGCTCTGACCTACCCCATTACGAAGGAGGCTTTATGCCTCAGGTATGGGTTCACACCAGAGGAGTAGCAAGAAAAGTTTAAGTCTTTTAAAAAGCTTTACTAGAATAGGTGGGTGGAATGTGTGGATCTTTATTGCAGAGCACTGGATGATTGGATAAAGGGCAGCAAGGTAACCAATTACCAGGGGTTGTACAATCTGATTGGATGGGAGCACTTGAGTAGTCTTTGTGTTCCAGACCTGCGCCTGAATCTGACGGACAGTAAGCTGACTGACCCCAGGAAATCTGCTCAGGAGGCAGACCACTGGATGAGTACCAGGGTCAACAAGGGGTGTGAGAGGCCGGCCTAGTATATGATGTCCACTGACCGTCTGGATTCCCTCCATTACGGTCGCTCCCCCAGCACTCCACCCGCAAAACGGAAGCCTTCTCCTCGCTGCCTGCCTCGCCTGCCCTGATACCTGCTGCCTGCCGCCCTGTTACAGCGCTCATTTCTCAGCGCTTGGTATCGTTTTTTGCTCGCATTGATTTAATCTAATTAAATACATAGCGGATGAACGCTTAGCATCGTTTACTCTAATTAAATACATAGCGGATGAACGCTTAGCACCGTTTACTCTAATTAAATACATAGCTGATGAGCGCTTAGCATCGTTTTTGCTCGCATTGATTTATTCTAATTAATTACATAGCTGTTGAGCGCTTAGCATCGTTTTTACTCGCATTTTACTCTAATTGAATACATAGCTGATGAGCGCTTAGTCTCCTCTTTGCTCACACTGCCTCATTGTGATTAACTGCATAGCGGCGGATGTAACTGTTGATGAAGCGTCTCTTTGTATACTTTGTATCAAGATTCATTGACTGAAGCTCCGGCTGTGCCCCAGTTTCGATTTCTCACCGGGCGGCCATTTCAGTTTGTTTTACTTTTAACGTGACTCCTCCCAGACCCCGCCTCCCAGCTGACCCTCCCACGCTCCGCCCCCTCCTCTATCCATTTATGTCAGATGTCCCAACGCGCAGCGTCCACGCGCAGCGGCCGCGCTGAAGGTGCGCCAAAGGTAAGCCCGTCTAGGCCCGTCCGCGCCTGGACCGCGCCCAGCGCCAGACCCCCTGGTTCCCGCAATGCCCAGCCCACTCGCATCACTTACGATGCCTCCACCCTCCTAGCCCTTAACCCTGGCCGTCCCCCCAACTGCGTCCAAGCCGCTCCTGGACACACCCATGGACCCTTCTCTTGCAACTCCTGCAAATTCGACGGCACCAAAACCTACTCCTCAAACACCAACACCAAACAGAGACCTAACACCAACCACCTAAAATGCATCCTTCTCAATACCCGCTCGGTCCACAGACACGCCATCGACCTCTGGAATCTACTAGACACCATTTCTCCGGACGTCGCCTTCCTAACAGAAACATGGATGAATGCCTCCTCAGCCCCAGACATCACCATTGCCATCCCGGAAGGATACAAGATCATCCTTAAGGACCGCATCCAGCAAACAGGAGGAGGCATCGCTATCGTCCATAAGAACTCCATCCGCATCTCAACCAACTCTGACCTCAACCTTGCCAGCGCCGAACACCTCCACTTCCAGATCCACACCGACCCCAAAACCACTCTCAGAGGCACCCTCCTCTACCGACCCCCAGGACCCCGCGCACAATTCAGTGACAACATCATTGACTTTATCACCCCACACGCCCTCCCCTCCGAGGACTACATTCTATTGGGAGACCTCAATTTTCACCAGGAAAAGAGCAATGACAGCAGCGCCACTACCCTTCTGGACAATCTCGCCGACCTCGGACTCAAACAACTTGTCTCTACGCCCACCCATATCGCAGGTCACACACTCGACCCTATCTTCACCTCCAGCAAACATGTCTCATTTAGTCACACCACAGCTCTTCATTGGACGGACCACAGCTGCGTTCACTTTATCTACAATAAGACAACAATCCACAACCGTCCTCAACCCACCCTGCGAAGAAATTGGAACAAAATCACCATCAACCAGATCTCCTCATCGCTTATTCTAAACCCCCCCGCCCACTCCTCAAACCCCGACCAAGCAGCCATTAACCTCACCCAATGGCTATCCAACAACGCCGACATCCTAGCACCGTTGAAAAAACGTCAAATCAAACTAGGCAGCAAAAACGCCTCCTGGTTCAACGATGATCTTAATAAATCAAAGAAACTCTGTCGCTCCCTCGAGAAGACCTGGAAAAAAGACCCTAAAACCAGCACCAGGGACGCCTTCAAAAACGCCACCCGCATACACCACCAACTAATCCGGTCTGCCAAGAAAGCCGCTTTCAAAGACCGACTAGACAACAACGCCCACAACAGCAAGGAATTATTCAACATCGTCAAAGAATTTACTAACCCATCAGTCAACTCCAACGACATCACCCCCTCCCAAGCCCTCTGCGACTCCCTAGCTTCCTTCTTCCACAACAAAATCGCAGACATCCACAACAGCTTCAACAACCGACCCGGAGACCAACCCACCCAACCTTCGGCAGGACCTTCACCCCCCTTGAACATCCTTATCGGCTGGAACCCAATCTCCACTGAGGACACCATCCGCCTGATGAACTCCATCCACTCAGGATCCCCAACTGACCCATGCCCTCACCACATCCTCAACAAAGTAGACTCCATCATAGCACCACACCTCCGAGATGTCATCAACTGCTCCCTCAACTCCGCCACCTTCCCGGAAAGCTGGAAACACGCAGAACTCATCGCCCTTCTGAAAAAACCCACATCTGACCCCACCGAACTCAAAAACTACCGCCCCATCTCGCTTCTCCCATTCCCGGCCAAAGTCATCGAGAAAGCTGTCAACAACCAGCTCGCCGCCTTCCTCGAAACCAACAAATCCCTCGACTCCTCTCAGTCCGGCTTCCGAGCCAAACACAGCACTGAGACCGCACTCATCGCTGCAACAGACGACATTCGAACTCTACTGGACAACGGAGACACAGTCGCCCTCATCCTCCTCGACCTCTCCGCTGCCTTCGACACAGTCTGTCATAGCACCCTTCTACAGCGCCTCAGAAACATCGGAATCCAAGGAAAAGCACTGGAATGGGTCACCTTGTTCCTCACCGGAAGAACCCAGAGAGTCCGCCTCCCACCATTTAAGTCAGAGGCCACTGAAGTCATTTGTGGCGTGCCACAAGGATCTTCACTCAGCCCCACACTCTTCAACGTATACATGACCCCCCTTGCGGCCATCGCTCGCCAACACAACCTCAACATCATCTCCTACGCTGACGACACTCAACTAATCCTCTCACTCACCAAAGACCCTAACACCGCCAAAACCAACTTAAACGAAGGAATGAAAGAAGTAGCCGAGTGGATGAAGCACAGCCGTCTGAAACTGAACTCAGACAAAACAGAAGTCCTCATCTTAGGCACCTCCCCCTCCGCCTGGGATGACTCTTGGTGGCCAGAGGCCCTCGGAAAAGCACCCATCCCGACAGACCACGCACGAAACCTGGGCGTCATCCTGGACTCCTCACTCTCGATGACCAGACAAGTCAACGCCGTCTCATCATCTTGCTTCAACATTCTTCGCATGCTCAAAAAAACATTTCGCTGGATCCCCACCGAAACTAGAAAAACGGTCACCCACGCACTGGTCACGAGCCGCCTGGACTACGGAAACACCCTATACGCCGGTACCACCGCAAAACTCCAGAGAAAACTCCAACGCATCCAGAACGCCTCAGCCAGGCTCATACTAGACATCTCGCATAAAGAACACATCTCTGGTCACCTGAAAAACCTCCACTGGCTCCCCGTAAATAAGAGGATTACTTTCCGCCTCCTAACCCACGCACACAAAGCACTTTACGAACTTGGACCCGAATGCCTCAACACACGACTGTCCTTCTACATCCCCTCCCGTCAGCTACGATCCTCCAACCAAGCCCTTGCCACTGTACCTCGAATCAACAAAACCACCATGGGAGGTAGATCCTTCTCCTACCTGGCAGCTAAAACTTGGAACTCTCTTCCCACTCACCTTCCCCTTACTCAGAACCACCTAGCATTCAGAAAGCAACTCAAAACTTGGATATTCGACAAGTAATTCCCCACCCGTCCTCAAGCGCCTTGAGACCCTATGGGTATGTAGCGCGCTATATAAATCTCTTGACTTGACTTGACTGACTAATGTAAGTGGGCATCTTGCACCAGTCTAGACAACCCTTGTGGTGATTTAGGAATATGTTGTGGTATCCAAGTTACCTTTCCCAGGGAAGCCAGGTGCATAGGTGTGAAGTGGCGTCGGAAACCGCAGTCGAACCCAATGGAGGACTTCAGAAAAGTGCTGCTGCTGGATTAGGAGAAAGTGTCTGTAGGAATCCAAACGTGCATTCTTGAAGAGAAGTACCTGAAAGCAGAGGGGATAGTGTCTAAGTCACTTGGGAGTTACCAAGAGACTTGAAAGACGGATGCCCTCTGATTTCGGGTGTTTCAGGAAGCATGACGGTGACCATGACTCTGCAGCTGCGACGACCAGGCGATGGAACCCAATGGAGAACTTCAGGAAAGTGCTGCTGCTGGATTAGGAGAAAGTGTCCGTAGGAATCCAAACGGGGATCCTTGAAGAGGAGTACCTGAAAGCAGAGGGGACAGTGTCTATGTCACTCGGGAGTTACCAAGAGACTTGAAAGACGGATACCCTCTGATTTTGGGTATTTCAGGAAGCATGACGGTGACCTTGACTCTGCATCTGCGAGGACCAGGCGATGCTGAGGATGACCAGGACCTGGATATGAGCTGTCCCACGGAGGATGTCGAGTGCTGAGGGGTCGGTGTCTGGTCAGAGCTCCAACAAGCCTTTGCAAATTCAATCCACACAGGAAAACAAGAAGGTGCACTGTTGGGACCAGCAAGGTCCAGGATACTCACCACAAGCAGGGGAGTCAGGGCATGCCCTGAGCACTCAGGGGAGTCTAACAAAAACAAAGGTGACCCTCAAATGGACCCACAGTCCGGAGGCACAGGAGTCACAAGAGGACCTCTAACAGCTCATCCACAGGAGCAGGCCTCAGTACCCACAAGCAGTGTGGCTGAAGATCTTGGTGGAAGAAGTTGCCAGAGGTTGGGGCTACTTGGAGCCCAATTTACTTGTCAGAAGGTTCCCAACAAGCATATGCACTTGCAAAATCATGTGGTGCACAGGAATTCAGTTAATGCAGCTTCCAAGAGGGATTCTGACCTCAAACTCGGTGAGAGTACAGCTCGAGCCTCAAGAGATGTAGATAACCCCCACCTCTGTTGTTGAACCCTTCAGAATCCATAGGGGCTTGGGATCAGCAGACCAGTCAGCAGTGTTGAGGTGCCTGCGAATGCAGGGAAGTGACTCCTTCACTTCAAGGGAGATTATCTTCAAGTGTCTTGGAT
This sequence comes from Lissotriton vulgaris, assembly GCF_964263255.1. Lineage (NCBI taxonomy): Eukaryota > Metazoa > Chordata > Amphibia > Caudata > Salamandridae > Lissotriton > Lissotriton vulgaris. Next base: position 727,168,932 of record NC_141696.1, read on the forward strand.
GCTCCACAGGTCCTGCACGGATCCGGTATGGTACACAGGCACAGATGATGCAGCTGACTGGAAGGGAGAAAAAGTCAGGCCCAAACAAAGTCCAGCAAAGTCTAGAGTGCCCAGATGGTAGACGTGCGATGGGTTCAGTACCAAATCTTGTTCATGAGTAATTTAGGGACCTACACCCAGTTAAGCCCTTAAGTACCCTAAGGAAAGGGTTGGGGACGAATGTCTGACTAATTATCGACAGACAGAATATCGATATACAAAAATATCGCAAAACAAATATCGAGGGACAAAATATCGGGATGCTATCTTTAAATAGGTAAGTACCAAAATATCGGAAAAAAAATATCGAATGTAAAAAATATCGTTTTTTGTACAATATTGTTATATTTTAATTAAATAAAAATATATTAACACAATAATAATTATGAATGTAATAAACATGTTTAAAAATATAATATATTATGAAATATTAACAATTAATGTAAAAAAAGAATTATTAATAAATATATAATACACAGTATATTTTTCATTAATAATAACTTAATTATTTTAATAACCTATAAATATATAAAAATATAATAATATAAATATAAATGTATATACATACAATAGTAATATAAATTACAATTAATAACAACATAAAATTACAAAAAATTACATACATTAAATATATCTAAATAATTTTATAAACATAATTTAATTTTATAAATAACAATTAATAACAACATAAAAGTAATAATAATAAAATTATAAACATAGATAGCGTATGAGTACAAATTACTATTCCAACTCCAGAGAGCGCAACAGTAGGGAAAGTGTTGGATAGCGTAGGGGTTAAAAATACCATTCCCACTCCAGAGAGTGCAACAGTAGAGAAAGTGTTGGATAGCGTAGGGGTAAAAATTACTATTCCCACTCCAGAGAGTGCAACAGTAGGGAAAGTGGTGGATAGCGTAGGGGTAAAAATTACTATTCCCACTCCAAAGAGTGCAACAGTAGGGAAAGTGTTGGATAGTGTAGGGGTAAAAATTACTATTCCCACTCCAGAGAGTGCAACACTATGGAAAGTGTTGGATAGCGTAGGGGTAAAAATTACTATTCCAACTCCAGAGAGTGCAACAGTAGGGAAAGTGTTGGATAGCGTAGGGGTAAAAATTACTATTCCCACTCCAGAGAGTGCAACAGTAGGGAAAGTGTTGGATAGCGTAGGAGTTAAAATAACATACGTATAAATGAAAAATAACATTTATTAATCAAAAAATAAACTATTACATAAATAATTACCAATTAATTAAAAATAATTACCAATTAATAACAACTATTTAATATTTCCTACAAATTAATACTTAATTTAACATAATTAAATTACTTCCCACCCTATTCCCCTATAAACTCACAACCCAGTACAGAACATATTTAACAATTAATCAATATTTATTGATTAATTAATTAAAATTAATTACCAATTAATTAAAATTATTTAATAACTCCTACTAATTAATACTTAATTTTACATAATTAAATTACTTCCCACCCTATTCCCCTATAAACCCACAACCCGCTACATAACATATTTATCAATTATTCTATTAATTATTACCAATTAATTAAAATTAATTACCAATTAATTAAATTTAATTATTCATTCCTACCAATTAATACTTATTTTAACATAATTAAATTAATTCCCACCCTATTCCCCTATAAACCCACAACCCGCTACATAACATATTTATCAATTAATCTATTAATTAAAAATTAATACCAATTAATTAAAATTATTTACCAATTAATTAAATTTAATTATTCATTCCAACTAATTAATACTTATTTTTACATAATTAAATTAATTCCCACCCTATTCCCCTATAAACCCACAACCCGCAACATAACATATTTATCAATTAATCTATTAATTAAAAATTAATACCAATTATTTAAAATTAATTACCAATTAATTCAAATTAATTATTCATTCCTACTAATTAATACTTATTTTAACATAATTAAATTACTTCCCACCCTATTCCCCTATAAACCCACAACCCGCTACTGAACTAAAATGCTAAATTTAATTAAATTACATAAATACTTAAAAACATATTATATACATTATAATATACAAAAAAATTATTATAAAATCGATATTAGTAACATCGAAATTATTTACATCGATATTACTACACATCGATATATTTAACTTCGATATTACTGATATCGATATTAAATAGTGTCAATATTACTTACCTTCGATCTTGTGTTACATCGATATTTAAACTTCGATATAATTGTATATCGATATTTAAATTTCGATATTATGTCTGTGTACCGTTGGGAAACGATTCACAAAAGGGGGTGGTGATGAACAGAGTGTCTGAATTGAGCAGACCACTCTTACCCAGTCCAAAGATCAGGGCTTGATCCATCACCGTTATTTATCTCACTGCCCCATCCCAGCTCAGAACCTGGCTATATGCAAATCAGTCTGTCCCTGGCCCAGTGCATCATGGGAACAGGGCAGACTAAACTACCAAGCCAATTCTTCACCAGAAAGGAGACAAGCTACCGGGGACCGGTTTCTGGCATTTCAGCCTTCTTCGGCCCGGCTTGCTTGCATCCTGATGGAGCAGTGAGAAAGGGACTCATGTCTGAGTATACCCTGCCACACCTATAGTGGCCAAAATCGATTCACAAAAGGGGGTGGTGATGAACAGAGTGTCTGAATTGAGCAGACCACTCTTACCCAGTCCAAAGATCAGGGCTTGATCCATCACCGTTATTTATCTCACTGCCCCATCCCAGCTCAGAACCTGGCTATATGCAAATCAGTCTGTCCCTGGCCCAGTGCATCATGGGAACAGGGCAGACTAAACTACCAAGCCAATTCTTCACCAGAAAGGAGACAAGCTACCGGGGACCGGTTTCTGGCATTTCAGCCTTCTTCGGCCCGGCTTGCTTGCATCCTGATGGAGCAGTGAGAAAGGGACTCATGTCTGAGTATACCCTGCCACACCTATAGTGGCCAAAATCGATTCACAAAAGGGGGTGGTGATGAACAGAGTGTCTGAATTGAGCAGACCACTCTTACCCAGTCCAAAGATCAGGGCTTGATCCATCACCGTTATTTATCTCACTGCCCCATCCCAGCTCAGAACCTGGCTATATGCAAATCAGTCTGTCCCTGGCCCAGTGCATCATGGGAACAGGGCAGACTAAACTACCAAGCCAATTCTTCACCAGAAAGGAGACAAGCTACCGGGGACCGGTTTCTGGCATTTCAGCCTTCTTCGGCCCGGCTTGCTTGCATCCTGATGGAGCAGTGAGAAAGGGACTCATGTCTGAGTATACCCTGCCACACCTATAGTGGCGTGGAAGGGTATACTCAGATGTGAGTCCCTTGCTCATTGCACCATCAGGATTCAAGCAAGCCGGGCCGACGACGGCTGAAATGCCAGAAACCGGTCCCCGGTGGCTTGTTTCCTTCCCAGTATAAGTATTGGCTTGGTAGTTTGGTTTGCCCTGTTCCCATCATGCACTGGGACAGGAACAGACTAATTTGCATGTAGCCAGGTTCTGAGCTGGGATGGTGCAGTGAGCTAAAAAAGGGTGATGGATCAAGCCCTGATCTTTGGACTGGGTAAGAGTGGTCTGCTTAATTCAGACACTCTGTTCATCACCACCCCCTTTTCTGAATCATTTTGTCCACCATAAGCGTGGAAGGGTATACTCAGATGTGAGTCCCTTGCTCATTGCACCATCAGGATTCAAGCAAGCCGGGCCGACGACGGCTGAAATGCCAGAAACCGGTCCCCGGTGGCTTGTTTCCTTCCCAGTATAAGTATTGGCTTGGTAGTTTGGTTTGCCCTGTTCCCATCATGCACTGGGACAGGAACAGACTAATTTGCATGTAGCCAGGTTCTGAGCTGGGATGGTGCAGTGAGCTAAAAAAAAAAAAAAGGGTGATGGATCAAGCCCTGATCTTTGGACTGGGTAAGAGTGGTCTGCTTAATTCAGACACTCTGTTCATCACCACCCCCTTTTCTGAATCTGTGTACCGTTGGGGACCTACCCAGGGGAGGATCTGGACAGGGGGAGGTTACTCCCATGTCCTTTGTCCAGTTTTGTACCAGATCGGGAGACAACAGCTCCCGGTTGATTTGAACTGGACTATGCACAGGGACACCAAATGTGCTCCTCATGCATACTTTCAGGAGCTGGCAAGTGTACCCACCCCACCCTAAAACACTAAATCCTGTCTGGGAGGTGGTCCAACCTCCCTGTAACAGGATGCCTACTATTCTGCCTTCCCCTGTCCGAGCTTGGCTCACCAGTAGGAGGGCAGAAATGTGTCTCTGGTTGGCTGCAACCATGTTGTGCTGTGCGGCAGTAGAACGCTGGTACCAGTAACACTGAGAGTCTAACGGAGGGCACTCCCAGTGCTTGGAATCATACCTCCCACACCGTTTATGGTGTGGCAGTATGATTCCAACATGTTTGATACCAAACATGATAGGATTCGTTGCAGCCGTTTTCGAGATGGTCATCGTGGAGTCACGCGATGCCCCTTTATATAGTATATGGCTGCTTCACTGACAACTCGGGAGAATGGACTCTGTAGGTTGCAAGGGTGTCCTGCTCATGCAGGCGTACCCTCTCACTTTGAACGAATCACCCGGCCCTCAGGATTGTAAAGGCCTGCTAGAATGATCACTTATAGTTTTTAAGTGCATTGACCCTTAGATAAAGTAAACCTATATATTTAGTAAGTGGTGCATACACCAACTTACACAGGCTGCAATGGCAGGCCTGTAGTTCCATTTTGAATGATCTCTCATGGGTGGCATAATGCATGCTTCAGTCCATGGGAAACCTCTGGGGTACCATATATCAGGGACTGACAAGGATGCTCCAGTATCCAATCTGGGATGTACCTAGTTACTGAACACAACAGTTTAGAGAGAAAGCAGATAGACTGGGGTATTGATTAGCAGGATCCCAGTCAGACTAGTCAAAAAGAACATCACATAAAGCAAAAACTGGGGGTAACCATAAGAAGCACCTCCTACTTTCCTACAAGGGGTAAGTGGGAAACCCAGCCAAGGGTGGGCAGGGTCCCCAGCAGAAGAATGGGGGGACAAGGGTAACCAAAAGGAGTTCTCTAAAGAGCCCCAAAATAGTTCCCAGGGTAAAGATTCCCAGCCCCCCAATGGTAAGAAGCCATGGCCCCCAAGTGGTAGGCCAGACAACCAGGGTCCCTGCAAGTGTTATGCATGTGGTCAGAAGCGTCACATGCAGAATGATCCCAAGTGGCCTAAGTAACCACCAGCACCCACTGATGCACCGTCCCCGGGGTTAATTAGTGTAGCGCTGGGGGAGGAGTTGGGTCCTAGTAAGGGTGGGTAGCCAGCTGCATTGACCCTTATCTCAATAGTGGATGGTGAGATGATCCAGGAAACCTGCCTGCTGGGTACCACTTACGTACCTGCAGTGAGTGACCATCAATGGGAGGAGGGTGGAAGCCCTGAGAGACACAGGAGCCAGCGTGACATCTGTCAGGTGCCAATGGGTGTCTGAGGAGCAGGTCATCCCCAATGTACTTCACCCTGTTGTTGCTGCAGACAACTCTGAACACCTGTGTAAGGTGGTGCAGGTTCCCTTTGAGTGGGGTGGTCTCAGGTCCTTTGAAGGTCATTGTGAGTCCATCTATGCCTGCTGAATGTCTGTTCAGCAATTACCTCAAGAGTTCCCCTTGGAGGAGGTGGAACACCGGGCTCATTTGGAGATGCTGGGTCTGCCTGAGTGGACTTGTGTGACCGCTAGGTCAATGGCAGGCAGTAAGGGTAATCAAGAGGAACTGTAGCATGAAACAGAGGTACAGGTGCCTGCCAGATAGAGAAGGAGCAGGAGGCACACAAAACCCACTCCAGAAGTTCCCACTGTCCTGGAGGAGGCAGAACTTGAGGGGTATGCCCTGGAACCTACAGGGGAGCAAGTGGCCAAACTGGTACTAGCAGACCTGCCTGAGCTGACCCATTGGCAGGCGGAAGGGGGTCCTACCAGGGGAAATTCTTCAAGGCGCAGATGGAGTGCCCTACTTTTGATGGTTTGCATCAGCATGTTGCAAAGCAGGCAGCAGGTAATCGGACTAGATCACATTGGATTTATTGGGAGAATGGTCTCCTATACAGTGAGATTAAGGTTGCTGAACTTGGGTCAGACCTTCTGCTGGTTGTACCCCAGTGCTTAAACACCTTCCTACTAAGTCTAGCTCATGCTGTGCCTTTGGCACAATATCTAGGGCGCAACAAGTCCTTTCACAGGCTTGTTACCCACTTCTTTTGGCCCCAAATGCAGAAGAGCACTCACATACATTGTAGGACTTGCCAGGCAAGCAGCAACCCTTTCCTGTGGAGAGCACCCCTTTTGAGTGGGTGGGCATTCATATTGTGTGGCCCCTGGAGCCCAAGACAGCCTTAGGCAACAAACATATCATGGTCTTGATGGAGCATGCCACCCGGTACTTGGATGATGTCCCTCCCAGGACAATAAGAGCCCCTGTGGTGAGCCTTGCATTGATGGGGATCTTTTCCCATGTGGTGTTCCCCAGAGAGGTGGTCTTTGACTGTGCTACAAACTTCATATCTAAGTATATGACATCATTGTAGGAGGATTGTGGTGTAATATTCAAATTCACCACTCCTTACCATCCCCAAGGAAATGGGTTTCTTGAGAGATTCAACCAAAACAAAGGCATGAGAAAGGGTTCTTACAGAACTCATGAGACGCAAGTACTACGTCTTCTTACAATGCCTGTTGTTTGCCTACAGGGAGGTACCACAGAAATCCTTAGGGTTCAGTCCCTTTGAATTGCTGTATGGGCACCTTGTGAGAGGGCCTCTCAGTCTGCTGAAGGAGGGCTGGGAGAAAACTCCGGGTAAGACCGCACAAATTGTGTTCAGCCATATGCTGGCCTTCAGGAACCGGACTCAAAACTTCAGGAAACTCACTCAGGCGAACCTAGAAGCCAGCCCAGAGGAGAGGAAATGATGGTATGATCAGAATGCCACTCTGGTTAAGTTTCATCCTGGCCAAAAAGTGTGGGTGGTGGCACCAGTGTAGGCCTGTGCTCTCCAAGACAAGTGGACTGGGACATTTGAGGTAGCAGAGTGCAAGAGTGAAGTAACCTACTTGGTGAACTTGCAGACTCCTAGGAACCCTTTGAGGGTCCTGCACGTGAATCGTCTCCAACCTCACTTTCAGAGGTCCGAAGTGACAATGCTCCTGGCTACAGATGATGGAACCGAAGAGGAGAGTGATCTTCTTCCTGACCTTCTGTCTGTTATAGAACATGATGGATCAGTGGATGGTGTGACCTCTCTCCCACCAAGACCCCAGATCAACAGAGGGACTGTCAAAAGGTGGTGGGAAAGTTTGCCTCCCTGTTCTCCCTGACTCCAGGAACTACCAATTGGTGTGCCCATTATGTGGACACTGGGGACAGTTTACCTGTGAAACACAATATTTACAGAGTTTCTGACAGAGTCACGAACAGCATCAAGGAAGAGGTTTTGAAGATGTTGACATTAGGAATGACAGAGCCATTCAGCAGCCCCAAGGCTAGCCCAGTCTTGATTCCGAAACCTGCTGCACCTGGTGCCACTCCTGAACTCCAGTTGTGTGTGGACTAGCGTGGGCTCAATGCCATCACCAGGACTGACGCGTACCCCATCCCAAGAGCTTATTAGCCAGATTGATCTGTCTGGAGCTGCCCGGTACCACAGAACATTTGATCTAATGTCTGGGTGCTGGCAGATTGCCTTGACTGATGTGGCAAGAGAGAGGTCTGTGTTTTTATTGCCAGAGGGGCACTAACAGTTTTGTGTCATGCCCTTTGGGGGGAAGATTGCCCCTGGCACATTCCAGAGCCTGGTCAACCAGGTACTGTCTAGGCTGGAGGAATTCAGTGCTTCCTACCTGGATGACATTGCTGTGTTCAGCGCAAGCTGAGAGGAACACTTGCAACACCTCTGTAAAGTGTTAAAGACTCTGGAAAAGGCAGGCTTCACTATCAAGGCCAGTAAGTGCAAGATAGGGCAGGGATCTGTTGTGTAATTAGGGCACCAGGTAAGAAGTGACCAGGTGGTACCCCTGCGGCCAAAGATAAACACCAATTTGGCTGGGGAGCCTCCCATGACCCAGACAGAAGTGAGAGCCTTTTGTAGGTCTCACCGGGTACTACTGACAATTTGTCAAGGGATATGGCACCATTGTTGACTCCTTGACCGAACTGACTTTAAGAAAGCAGCCAAAAAAGCTGATCTGGACTGATGCCAGTCCGACCACTTTTGATGCCCTTAAATCTGCCATGTGCATGGAACCTATGCACAAGGCACCCAATTTTTCCCAAGAATTTGTTGTGCAGGCAGATGCTTCAGAGCATGGTGCGTGAGCAGTACTCTCACTGATGATTGAAGAGGGCTTGGACCGACCCATAGCTTTCATCAGTAGGAGGCTACTTTCCAGGGAACAGAGATGGAGTGCAATTGAAAGAGAAGCTTTTGCTGTGGTCTGGGCACTGGAGAAGCTAAGACTCAACTAGTTTGAGGCGTACTTCTGGGTTCAGACATGCCACAGGCCCCTCAGATGGTTGATGCACATTAGAGGTGAGAAGTCAAAATTATTGAGGTGGTCCATCTCCGTACAGGGAACAGACTTCTGGAATGCAATCATTTTCTTGTTTAACCATTCTGTGTGCCACTGCCTGCTTGTGGATTGACTGTCTGGTTTTGGAGTGACAGGGCTAAGGCTTTGTGCATTCACTGTAGACAGCCACTGTGGGGGTTGAGGTGTGCTTGGCCCTTCCTGGCCAAAGCTGAGCTGAATAGACATGGGCTGCATTTACAGTAGTGGGAGGAATTTTCCTTGCACCTGAGTAGCTCCCTTGCACAATGCTATCTCCACCCCCTCTGAAGTCTCAGGGACACAAATACTTCATCTCCAGCTCCCCTGAATTGTACTGCTGAGAGTTCTGACCTGCCAGGAGGCGTCTGCTCCAGTTTTGGTCCTCTGGAGGTTATTCCTGTTGTTGGAAGCTGGAAGAAATCTGATAGAAGCAAGAAAAGCAATCTCCAATGCCATCAGCAATGCCGCCTTGAAGCAGCGACCTGCACCGAGGCCAGGGGCACCACTCGTGAAGTGCACAACGCATCACCTGTCTTGCACCACAGCTCCAATGCCTGCTGGCACCTGCAGTTATCATTCTTCCTGATGTAATCGCTCGCACTGACTCTGTCACCGCATGGCCTGCATCCTGTTATCGCTGCACCAATAACTGCTGAGGGTGACTCCACTAAGTCAGCAATTTTGCAATGCCTCACCCGAACCAACGCCACCAGTGTGTCTCCAACCATGTACACAGTCCAGATTCACAAATGGCAGAGTCCATACAATTGCACCCCAGCCTCTCCCACTGCCTACACTGCTCACCTTCCGCCACTAGCATGTTTCCAAGAGGTCCCACCACGTGCCGGTGCAAGCTCCAATCCCGGAGCCTGCGACCTTGGCAGCCTCCACATCATGCAGCCCTGCACCGCGGGCCAACAGGTCACACACTTGATTCTGGTTCTTGATTTTGGCATGGCAGAGATCATATCAGTGCACACGGCATCATCAGAGGCTGCCACTAACTTTGTGAACCACGAGGAAATGCCACGTGGCGGTAGGCCTATGCTGCCCTCTAGCTCAGGCCTACAATGCGGTCCAGCAGGACTCACACAAATTCTTACCAGTCCGGAACAAAAGGACGGGGCATCATCGCAGGCTGCACACCTGCTCAGCAATTAAGGTGCCCCTACCTCAGTGCACCGAAAGTCACCGTTCCTTTGGTGTAGGCCCATGGCGGCTGCAGTGTATCCGGGGCCACCAAGTCTGTGCAACCCAAGTCATGGACCCTTTATGATTGAGTCTCGTGGTGCGGACGCCATCATGTCACCTCCAGCATTGGGGAATGGGATGTGGTAGGGCCCTCGGCCCTCATGCACAAATAATAGCCACATGGATACACCCAGATAGAGAGTAGAAATGGTGTCCAGCACATGCGCCTGGCCCTTTTTATTGGCAGGATCACATGTCCTGTGACGCGGGTGCTGGGTGAGTGTGATGTGGGTGTAAACCAGCCGTGAGGGAGTGGCTGTGGCATGTGGACAACACGACCTGTGATCATCAGATCACTGCAGGGAAGACCTAGGACATGTAGCATTGTTGTCCGGCCCTGTAAGTGGAGTGGGCTGGCCTGGCATGTGCCAGTCCAGCGTAACGGTGTGAACAATGACCCTGGGGCTCTGGGTGTTGATCCTTCCTGTGTTGAACTAGGAAGTAACTAATGCGTGTGTCTCTGTTGTAGTGTTGGAGCAACCCGGACCGCAATCTGTAATGTTGCACCCTGTGAGTCAAGTACAACAACATGAGCAACTTGTATTTACTTATTTAAAAAGGTTTTATATAGCGCTGGCTAGACCCGGAGGTATCAGAGCACTTCACATGAGTATCAGACCATAATTGCAGGTTACATCGTTACAAAGGTTACACAGTTATTAGAGCCTGGCAACATAGTTACAAGTAAGGTCGAGACAACCGAAAAGGACATATACGTACGGGGAAAAGCAGGCAAGGGGAGAGATTCAGGGGAGCATGGGCAGGGGAAGTAGACAGAGAATGGGGAGGGAAAGAGGAGGGCAGGGTGAGAGACACAGCATGGAAAAAGGAGGGGGACGGTGATGGGGTCAAAGCTGCATCCAAAGTTCAGTAAGCTGTGATCTCAGGGGAAGTGGTATAATTTCCCCATCTCTGTTGCGAGAGGCTCCCTAAACGCAGTGGACTCTCTCAGAGGGGTCTCTGTCGCTCAAAGGCCTACATACTGGATCCTTCCCAAAAAAGGGGAGAGGGAGTGCTTTGGCAAGGGGTGCTATACCATACCTCAACTGTGAGTGGCTCCCCTGGCGCTGTGGACTCTCTCAGTGGGTTCGCTGAGACTCAAGAGTTTATATATTGGATCTTTCCCCAACAAGGGGAGAAGGAGTGCTTAGTCAAAGAGCACAAAAGGACAGGGGGTTAGATGGTGTAGCGGGCAAGGGGAAAGATTCAGGTGAGAGGGGATAGGAACAAGGGAAGAAGACAAAGAACGAAAGAGTGCAAAATGGGAACAGATAGAGGAGACAAGGAAAAAGCAGTTACAGAAATACATTACTGAAATACAATGGGGGGAGATGGGTGAGATAGGGAGACGGGGAAAAAAACTGTGCCCAAAGTCCGGCTGGGTAGGTGACAGTCAGGGGGTGAACCAAGGCCGATCTCCTGAATAGCTGAACAGAGCAGTTCCACCGGGCATCAGACATAGTGCTCAGACTTCGCTGTCAGGATGGAGGTAAGGGATACGCTCAGATATTGTCATTGTGCGTTGATTAGGTGATGGTCGCTTCCACCCCTCGATCACCTCTGCTCCATCGCTGCCTCTTTGCTCTGTTTACTCTGTCCCAGGGTCCAAACAGGTGCCCCAGTCCCAGGCACATTCTCTACCTAGTGACGGTAGCAACAAAGAATTACGAGACCTTGTTATTAGTGGCTCTTTTGGGTAAGGTGAGCGCCATCCGGTCAGCCACCGGTCGCCCTTTGTTCTTCCAGTATGAAAGGTGCTTTCTCCAAAGGTGTATGGGGCCCTCTGTTGGTGTTGCTCCATTTCCTGGGGCCCCCACGGCTCAGGACTCCTCCCCGATGTTTGCTAAGTGTTAGGCGTCGATCCCCGCCTCTTTGAGCGTACAGGGGAGGTAGCTTAATGGTGTGAGCTAGGAGCTCCTTCTTAATATCTCTTGCTGATAGCCAGAGTCGTCTGTTAATTGTTACATCTTGGTTTTGCTGGTCTTGTCAATTGTGGGGATGTCCTGAGCGGCGGCCATCTTAGGGTCAAGCATGGCCCTACCGGCTCTATCCCACAGTCCATTCGGAATGTTGGCCAAACGTTTCTGTGGCCCCTGTCACTGCAATGACACTAAGATGGCAAATGTCATAAGGTCCGCCACAGCTTTGAGACCCATTCGTAGGGTCTGCCGTTTGCGCTCACCTCGTGGCCTCCAGTGATTTTGTGGAGATTCTATGCACAGTGCTGGCTGGTCTGTCCGGCGCTGTCCAGTCGCGGCAGCGCAGGGGACTCTTTTGCTGTTTTTCAGGGCTGCTTCACTTGGGGGTCGGTGCGCAGGCCGTCGGCACCTCATGTGTCCGTCACCGGCTCAGACCAGGCCTCCGCCATCAATATGCACCAGACTGCCTCCGCTGGAAACGCCACCGTGCGTCCTTGGGAGTTTGTATGCGGTCAGAGCCCAACCGAAAGATCTTCAGGTATACAGGTAACAGCGAGTGTTATATGGTGGGCGTTATCGTCGGAGTGCGCCCAAGTTAAGCGGACATTGGGATGGTCGCGGAGCCCACAGAAAGCAATAAATCAGACTAGAAGACATAAGATCTTGGGTCCACACATTGCCTCCTACACGATCGCTCAGAAATTCTCTTGTGACCCCCTTTCCTTGCACTTTACAGCGTCATCTACGTCCCGATCAGCTCGTATGGACAACTCTGTCATCTCAGGATCAGGCATTAATGAAGTATGGGCGAATACATGGATAAAAAAGGGTCGGTATCAGAGCATCAGTAGTTGAGTGCCAGATGAGGCCAGGAGGTGCCGGTAGCAATTATATTAAGGAATCGCTATGAACATAGTGGTGTTTATTCAGTTTAATAACCAAAACGCGCACGATCCACCATTTTAAAGCCAGGCACCGTTCGGATGAAAGAAAGCTCCGCTTCACCAGGGGAATCACTTTTAAGGTATGAATACCTCGTTGTGTGCAGAGACAAGTTCAATGCAGTCAGAGTCAGCGCTGTCTAGGTTCATCCTTAGTATGCTGGCACGCTTAGAGGTCCGTGTAGGAACGGTGGCGATCCGCCATTTTGTGTGTTCACGACCATCCGGCACGAAGGATTCTGCTGCCCACACCAAGAGTATAGTGTCAGGTTAGAGCCTTAGACCTCATATATACAATGACAAACAATGTGTAGGTCTTACCTAAATACTTTCGGGATAGACTAACTCCCTACTGTCTTAAAAGATTCTTCAGGTATCAGTCAGCCCATCTGCTATGTATTCCTTTTACCAGATGAAAGAAATGGGGCAACTTGGCCTGCGCAGTACTAGCAGCCAAATATTGGAATGGACTTCCAGTGGCTCTTAGATGCATCCCTAACTCTAAAACCTTTTGTAAACAACTGAAAACTCACCTATTCAAAGACTAAGCTGTGTTCCCCTCCCGTCTGCTGTACCCTAGCACTGGAACACTCTAGCCGTAGCTGTGCACTCTATAAACTCTAATATTCGTTCATTCATCCATTCATAAAACCAAGGAATTCAGGGTCTGGAATCCAAGAAAAGGCGGACTTTACCACTAGAGGAATAGCCATCTACTGTTAACAAGGTGTGGACGGCAAGGTGGGCACAAGATAGTGCACATCAGGAAATAAATGCATGCATCTGCAGGTCCCTATACCAAGATCATAGCATGGTGAGGAGGATGCAACTGCTGCTTACAGTGTGCGCCTGTGCAAAGTCTGAAGTTACAAAATGGACTTTGCGCCGGTGCGTAGTGAAAGGTACCAGAAGAGAGCGTTTATAATAGCTCCCTAAGAGAGAGTTCCCAACACGTCCTTTATTGGCATAAGGGGGAATTACTGTCTCTACATTCATTCATACTTCCACACTTGAATTATTATAGACATGACAGATCTGTGCGAATTTGAATGTTTAATGCACATTCAGTGGAGTGTTGTAGCTGGAGCAGTACAGGGTCATGCAAACCCCACTTTACATCATTGTCCAGTGGAGGGCCAGCCAGAGTCCATTAGGGAATGACAAGTTCATCGGAAAAGGCAGAGTTCAGTTCGCAGTCTGATTGCTCTGTCATTGGTAACCAAACAGAATATGGTAGTCCATGTCGAGGTCCAAAGTGAGTGCCGCAGAGTGCATCGGGGGACAGTGGAAGGTGATGATGCGGAGGGCAGAACCAAACAGAAACAGGACATATGATGGAGATTAATACTACTGCTTTCTTCTTACCAGTAAGGCAGTTTTATCCTCATCTTCGTCCTCTGCTGTTTCATGTGCCTCACATGTGGGGGCTGGTGTTATGTCTCCAGCACTGTGTGGCAGTGACACCTCAGGGGCCGGAGGTGGAATGTCTGCTGCACTATGTGGCACTGACACTTCAGGGGGCAGAGATGTGGATGGAGTTGTAGCAGCAGCATTAATCTGCATCAGGCCTTGTAGCAGCAATGCCATATGGAGGGTCTGCTGGGCCTGGAAAAACACAGCTACCTCTCGCTGTTGTGCAGCCGTGGCAGCCGAGCTTTCCGCCTGCATCCGCTCCATGTTCTCCATGATCCTCCGCATGTGCCCAACTCCCAGGTGACATTGCTGGCGCCACTCTGACTAGACAGTAGTTCTTGTCTCAGACTCAGGACTCCAGTGATGTCAGCCATGGATCATTGGAAAGAATGTAGCAGACTGTGGGTGTCCATTAGGGACTGTGAGTTGTCCCTGATGGCACCCACGTATGGCAACTAGTTTGGCTGCCATGCGGTTGAACCACATTCGCACCTGTTCAGCTATCTGCTCCTGGCACCCCAACACAGGGCGTTTGAAGGCCATGTGTTGTTCGTGGGGGTCCTGGGAGGCAGTTGTGGTGGTGGGTGCTGCCTGCTCTGTTGTCTGTGCAGGGGGTGGGGTCTCATCGGTGCAGCTGGGCTGCCCTGCTCCTTGAGGTGAGTTGACGTAGCTGTCAATGAACTCTTGGAGGGCGTCGGTATCGAAGGTGTGGTGGTCCTCTTCATCATTGGAGTAGAAAGGTTCTGCCTGCTCTGCACGAGGCCTTGGTTTTCCCTCTGCAATGTGAAGGGGAGATGCAGTTTATCATTGTGTTCACATGTATGTGGAACCATTGTACATGTTTACATACAGACTGCATGACAGTGTACATTGTGACTGTTTGGGAGGAGCTGCCTATTTGATGCGGGACAGTGGACATTTTGACAACATCATAGATGTGTCTTTGTACTTGTACATTGTCAACTCACATTTCCCTGCAATGCCAAATGTGATTGGGCAGTTTCTACACAGAAGCTGCACCAGATGTGTCCTCTGTTGTCTGCTGTGGACAAGTTGCGGTTTGTACCACATTATTGTCAATATTGATGTGCTCTGCAGGTTATGTGGATGTGTGCTGCATTTTGGGAGAGTCGTCCTTGCAGCTCTGATTTTGCTGCCCCTTATCCCATTCATACAGTTTGTCTTTGACTTCGGTGCTTATACAGTGCTGAGATGTTGCATACATGGGTACATTGGTCTCGTAGTGGGAGTTGGGGGTCTGGAGCATGGTTTGTCCACAGATGTGCTCTACTTAATTGTTCATGTGTGTATGTGTGTCAATTGTGGAAGAGGTGTGAAGCAGCGGCCAGGGTGCCTGATCCCGGACCACGGGGGTCACAATTCCATCCCCAGTGCCAGCGGCAGATTAGCCCAGCACCATGTGACTCTGGACAATAGCTCACTTAATCTACCCGACAGCCCCCAGCAGCGGGACACCTCTCCGGAGGTAGCTGTGCCCTTTACAAATGCTGGTATTTCATTACATTGTGCCCATCTCCCCCAGTTCCCCAAGTACCTAGTCGTTACTCACCCTGGAGCTGTTGTGTCAGGTCATGTTGAGCAGTGTTCGGTCCCCCAATTCCTGCCACCGACTTCCCACTGCTGACTGTGGACACCATTTCCTCCATCTCGTCCAGCTCCTCCTGTGGTGCTGGACTCCCACCTCCAGTCTGTATTGCTGCCTTCCGGTTGTTGGCGAGTTTCTGCTTGGTTTTGTGCTTCACATCTTTCCTGCTCCTCTTGACCTCTACCATTGTCCTCTTCAGCACTCCAACTGCATTCACCTTGCCCACTATGGACTGCCATATTCCATTTTTTGTTGCCAATGACACAGTGGAGGGGACGAACAGTATTGATGGTGTTCTAACACCTCCGTTATCAGGATCCTGTTTTCCTGCGGACTGAACAGCATCTTCCTCTTCTTCTTGTCCTTGCCCTTTCCTGACCCCGAGGTCCCGGGCTGGTCCTCCGGGGGGCTTGTGGGGTTCTGGTTGTCATCTGTACTTGCTCTTGCTACCTCCATTGTGCTGTGCAGTAGTTTTGCTTTTGTTTGAATTTTGTATTCTACTTATAGGGATTTTTCCTGCCTGACGTGTGTGAATTGCAGGCCTGGCGAAGATTAATGCTGATTTTTTTATTGCGGTTGGCCCATCACAAGTTTTTTTCGCGTTGGGGTTTACATTTTTATCGCCGTCCTGGTGATTTTATCGCAGACATTTGACGCGTTATTGGGAACACATCACATGTTATCGCTGTGTTGTGAATAAGACGTTAAAACTGTGTTATTTTCATGCAATAGACGGCAATATGAAACATTGCATTAACCGTTTTTGGCGATGATTATCGTACTTTCTTGAGAATATCCCTCTTCCTTTTTCTAAACTGGTATGGTGTCCATTTGTGGTGTTATCACTATATTACTCTGTGTTTGGAGTACACATACTTTACAGATTGCTTTTGTGTTTTTTATGTGTGACTTCTTGGGCAGTGTGCACTGTAAGGGCTCATTTAATACAAGGTCTCTGCCACAGTTTGGCTTGACTGGTGTCTGAACAAATTCAAGAGGTGGATCAGCACTATTTTACCAAGGCAGACAGTGTTAAATGGTTGCTTGGCTTTGCACCATTAAAAACATGTGCTTCTTTTAACTGAATACATAGCCTAATTTTCTGACCTAACATAACATGCCATACCATGATATAACATACCAGATAGTCAAATCAGCATAATTAAACCAAAACATAACAGGATACGTAAAAAAAACAATCACAACTGAATGCAACACAGCTCCTACAGTACAACACAATAATATCACATTGCTAGAATGTAGCACAAAAATAGCAGTAAAAGAAAACAACAGAGCTCGTGACAACCACAACAAAAAGTCACAAAGCAAGTATGCACAAACATTATTGTCAGTCACACATTACAACCTCCAGATACTTGCTTTCATAAATACTGAGGTAAAAGGTATTTACACCAGCACTGCCTAAAGTTACCACCAAGGTCATGAAATAGTGCCAGTAGAAATGTTTTGTGGTCGGGCCCTACCTTCCCCATGAATAACAAAGGCATGCTGTTACGACTGTTTTTATTTGGAAGCATGAATTCTGAGTCGCAGAAAGGATGCTGGATGGCTTTATGGTACGTCTTTGTTCAAGGTAAACTTTTCACCCCCTGTTTAATACCAGTTCCGTTCCAGCTCATAGCTTGCGAGGCGTGGGAGAAAATATTTTACAGCCTATTGCTATTCAATGACATACTCACAGTAGCCGTATTCCAAATGAGCCGATTGTCTCTAGCCAGAGCCTAAGAGAATTACTGCATTACTTATTATTTGTGTACTGTAATAATCTCTTTACACGGAGGCATAATTAAATAAACTCACGAGAGTGCGACGGCCAGAATGGCATCAAGACAAGCTTTCAAATTGGTTTAATCTAAACAGTTTTCATAAACACCGTGGGTGTTTGTTGCAAAGCTCCTGCAGGAACTGGCACATCAAATTGCTCTCGCCTACACTGAGCTGCATATTTACTCTGCGTGACGTAGACCAATGTGAGGGGCCTGCCCCCCACCCCCAACCCTCTGAACACCCCCCGCGTGGCGTGTCAGGCAGAAAGGGTTGGTGCCCGAGAACTGCACACCACAGGGAAACTTTATACTTTTCTGTGAATACAAAGTGTAAAAGACACAAGCAGTTTTTGTGGGAAACTTATTATGGCACGAGCTCTGTCAATGTCACCCACTCAGCAACACATGTACAGTGTGTGTGTAGTCGACAAGATGTACATACAACACTAATATAAGTATTTTTTTTTTAAATATGTTGTTAATAAAACGATTACAAATTAAGGCGTTTGTGCTACAAAAAGCAGCATTGAAAACACATCATTATGATAAAATAGTAAATTGGCATTTCGTACAATTAGCATAAAAGAGAACTTGCAGCTTCCAGTTTTGCTAAAAGCGCTTTAAAAACAAATACAGGTCCACTAGCCAATTGCATGTCTGTTGCAGTGTAACATTCTTATATTACTGACTTGGCAGCAGCACGCCAACCAAGTGGGCCAGCACAACCAATTCGTATGTACACGGAAGCTATAAATGTGAGTCACTGGAAAAGTTGTGAAGTTTCTAATCCTTCCACCCCACGGGTTACAAAAAGAGGTCTCGTCTTCTCAAATAGAAGAGCTCATCAAAACTTTATAAATAAAAATAAATAAATTACTATTGTAGGAGAATATGCTCAGGAAAATGGCGCAGCGGCAATTTTGCAGCGTACCACTGCGTCATTTCAAAATCGAAGGGATGCGCCCTATTCACGAGAATACAGCACACCCCTGTGTTTTCCCTTGCGCTAGTTCTAAAAATAGTTGCCTTTCGCCAACACAGACACCCTTGCACGTATTGCAAGGGTGCCTGCATTGCAGGGATCATTGTTTATGTGCCAGGAAGGTCTCCTTTCTTCACATAAACAATCAATAATGGCGATTTGCTACTTCTGTGTGTGCTCCAGTCTGCAGCACACATAGAAGTTGCAAATTGCCATTATTTAATAATTGTTTTTGTGCAGGAAGTGACACCTTCCTGCACAAAAACAGTAATTAATGGCATTTTGCTCTTTCTATTTGTACTGCAGAATACAGTACACAGAAAAAGCAAAATCAAGCCCAAGGAGAAATAAAAGCATTTCTCCTCGTTACGCCATTCTAACACTTGCTTTTGCGTGGCATTAGTTTTTAGCACTACCTCAGATTTACACATCTTGGTAAATCTGGGCAGCGTCAAAAAGCAATTTGTGTTGCACCCCCCTTTCATGCAAACACCTCCATGAAAGGGTACCATATACCATGCAGCCCCAGCCTAGTGAAGCCTCTGAAT